>NC_091246.1:171675000-176675000 GCF_042477335.2 Ovis canadensis | reverse complement strand
AGCAATACTCAGGCCAGCCTTGTGGAATCAGTAAATCACTGGGCTGAATTCTGCCTAGTTGCAGAAGGATTGCAAGATTTTCCACATGCCTAGCATGTTCCATAGAGGAGAAATGTAATAGAGTTTCTACTGCAACATGTTTCTTATACATGAACCAGGCTTGTTTAGAGTAAGTGATGCATGAAGTGAAATATGTTTCCCTTGGCAATGTAAGTTTGGAAAGACTAGGGCTTATATGTTTCTTCTAGTATTTTATGAGAACACATCAAACATGCTAATTAACTATGCTTGTTATGAAATTATTCATTTGTGGAGTAAGAGAAAACAAAACTGTAAAGCAATTACACCCCAATTTAAAAAAAGAAAAACAAAGCAAAACAAAACAAAAACCTTTCTGTAGGCTCAAGGTATTGCATCTATGGTTCTTAGCAAAGAGTTACATTTTTAGACCATATTTTCCCCATCTGACCATTCTTAACTAATTTTTCTTTTTCTTAAATCTTTTCCTATCATAATTTCATAGTAGCTGTATTTCTTTATATAATTCAGAAGTAATGAACATTTGTGTTTTTTTTCTTAAATTTTAATAATGTTTAAAAACTTATTTTCCTATTGAACACCAGGATTTCTCTAGAAGTATGAATGTCTTTATTTAAGAATAGCCTTTAACAGGGATAAAAAGACGGAAACTTTAACTTTATGAGTTTGTAGGAAACAGGGGAGGAAAGTGACAGCCCATGTATTCAGATAAGTTGGTAAAAATTGCCAAGGGACTTTGCGTAACATGGGAGAATAATGTTCTCTTTTAAATCATCTGCTATATAGTCTTGTGATGAGTGCTTACCTCCACTACCCCCTGAATCTCTTCTGTGTAAAAAGTCTATTTTTGTTTTTATTTAATCATGTCCAACTCTTCACAACCCCATGCAATGTAGCCTGCTTGGCTCTTCTGTCCATGGGATTTCCTAGGTAAGAATACTGAAGTGGGTTGCTAAAGGTCTATAGCAAATTCTATTCTATGAATGGTAGTTTGGGGTGAGGGAACACGGAACTATTTTTCAAGAGTTGAAAAATAGGTCCTAAGGGTAACTCAATAAATAAGCAGCAGTAAGATATATAGTAGAAAATCAAGGATGTATGCAAGTGAATTTGGAACTGCAGGGATTAGTAGAAATGTTGGAGAAGACATTGAACTTTCCATTTGAAGAGGATGCTTTTGAAAGGACTCTGCAGCAATCTCAAGGAACAGGATGACTCTGCTGATGTCTTGATAAAGATCTGATTTGGTGGTGAGAATACAAAATTAGAGTAAATTAGATAATAAAATCCCATTTATTTCAATAGCTCAGTCACTGCCACATTTCTCATAAATCGGTCACTTCTCTCTCTTTACATCCCCTGGATTTCTTTACTCTCATGTTTGATATGGCTTTTCAAGACTTCTATTCTCTGATCCTCTTTGGATCTGTTCTTACTAATAATGTTCTGTTATGAAACTCTCTGAGTCATTAAGATGAGGATTATAATATCTTCCTCAAAAAGTTATAAGAATTCACTAAAATAAAATATAGGAAGAGGGCAAGTTGTATAATTCAAAGTGCTATAAATTTTAGGTTTTGTACTTAGACAGTAGTTTATAACTGCTCTAACAGAAGAGAATAAAATAAAACAAATAGAGGCTCTTCTCCAAACAACTACCTATTTTTCTGGACAGTAGAGCTGGAAGGGAACTTAATAACTTTTCAGCACTTCTTGGTAGGACCCTCCATTTAATTGTGTATCAGAACCAAAGCTCAGTCCTCTCAGCAACCTGGCCAGAGACCTTTGTCTTTTCCAGAGGCCTCTGTACAGAAGGACACACTGTCAGTAGCCCCAGACTAGTTAATGTGGTAACAGATCTGAGAAAATCCTGGCCCCCCAACCCCTTCAAAATCCAGAGTACCCTTTCAATGTTTTCCACCTGAGTAGCTAACTAAACGTAGAGATGGATGCCAGGCGCTTAGAACAAGTTCTTGGATTGGCTAATCTATTTACATTTGATTGTCATGGCTGGACTTGAACTGTTTCAGAATTTATTGAATGTGAATAATGGCTAGATTCCTCTCATTTCTTTACATGAGAATTTGGCAGCACTGATTTAAGGTGGATTGAAGGTGGGGTGGAAGTGAGGCCTTCTTTTCTCCAGTATTTTTCTTCTGCCATTTAACTACATTCCTCCTGGTTTTAGTCAATGGCAATAACATGTTGCACTGATATCCTTTTATATACGTGTTGACAGCTTTGATGTTTCACTCTGTCTTCCTATATCCTCCAGACGGAGCATCTACAGTTCTCTTAACCTTCCCACATAAATCTTATTTTGTAAATTCTCTCCCATCTTGTGACTTCCTTGAAAGCTTCCCATCTGTTTTTCTTTGAAGAAAGCCCATATAGAAAATTAAAGGGCAACTAGAAATAAAGGTGCAAATATATCTTATTTTGCTCTTCTTATCTACTTTATTTTTCTTGTTTGTTCAGTAGCAGGAATAATTTACCAAAGACAATAAATCTGATATCTAAATGAATAATTGCCTCTTTCTGAAAATAACACAGTTTAGATTTAACTTTGGTTCTGAATACAGTTGAAATCAATTTGTTGTAGTTTAGTCATGTCCAACTCTTTTGCTACCTTATGAACTGTAGCCCACCAGGTTCCTTTGTCCATGGGATTTTCCAGGCAAGAATATTGGAATGGGTTGCCATTTCCTTCTCCAGAGGAGCTTCTCAACTCAGGGATTGAGCCCATGTCTCCTGCATTGGCAGATAGATTCTTTACCATTGAGCTACAAGGGAAGCCCTGTTGAAATCAATGCCTGAATAAAAAAATTTAGTCTGTTTTTAAATTAATTGGTAAAGAGTACATTAGATTAGAGATTAAATCTAATCTGGATGATGCAGATATGAACAGGAATATGAATCCAATTTCTCTTTTTGAGCTTTTATCTCAGAAGAATCTTGTAAGGTTATCTTGTAAGATAACCTTAAACCATCTTTTGTCAAAATTTTTTGAGAGATTGAATACATTTTGAAGCCACTCAGTATTTATTCCATGTTGAACCTTACCTATAACCTTACTTGGACATTGGACAAAATATAATGGAAAAGTTATATTTGTAACACACACACACACACACACACACACACACACACATACACTATGGTGTGTGTGGTATATTTCCATGGTGTTGGTTTCTGAGGTTGAGTTAGTTGTTTCAGGCATCTGTCTTCCTTTTTCCTTCTTTTTAAGCTAGAAATGCTAAGTATGTCTCCTATGTCCAGATATTATGATGGTGGTATTTTTCCAATATGGGATTTACTGGCAAAAGAAGGACAAAACATAAAATTATGTCTTTTTGATAAAGCCAATGTTTTTAATGTTTTGATTTATCAAAAACAAGAATGATTGTCTCAATGCTTACTTTCTCTGCTAGAGATTTTAATCATTCTTAAAATAGAATTTTTATCATTTCTTTTTTTCCAAGAGTGCATAAGAATGGCCAAAAAAATCTTTAATTTTGGTTATTGTTATAGTTCCTAGGGCACTGTCAGGAAATGAGTTCATATAAAATAATTTCTAATTGAATCAGTGCAATATATAAGCACCTTACTTATAAGATAGCAATTTATTGATTTATAGGAAAATTAAAAATCAATTTGAAAATTGATTTACAGGAGTAGAACTCCTTCCCCTTCTCTGCTGCTGCAGCTGCTAAGTCGCTTCAGTCGTGTCCGACTCTGTGCGACCCTATAGACGGCAGCCCATCAGGCTCCCCCGTCCCTGGGATTCTCCAGGCAAGAACACTGGAGTGGGTTGCCATTTCCTTCTCCAATGCATGAAAGTGAAGAGTGAAAGTGAAGTCGCTCAGTCGGGTCCAACTCTTAGCGACCCCATGGACTGCAGCCTACCAGGCTCCTCCGTCCATGGGATTTTCCAGGCAAGAATAGCCGAGTGGGGTGCCACTGCCTTCTCCACTCCTTCTCAAAAATGCATAGGAGTGAAAACTTAGTTAATATATGTGCTATGTAACTGTGTGGCTTGTTACTATGTAAAAATCTAGTAGTTCTTTCCTCAAAGAAATTTCATTCTGATAAATCTTTAAAATGATCTTTGATAACATGATGGTTAATTTCATGCATCACTTTGGGCTATGGGGTGCAGAGATAATTGGTCAAACATTTTTTCTAGTGTGTCTGTCATGGTATTTCTGAAGGAGTTTAACACTCAAATTGCTGAATCAATAAAGCAAATTGCTGAATCAATAAAGCAAATTGCCCTCCCCAATTATGGTGGGCCTAATCTAACCCACTGAGGACCTGGATAGAATACAAAAAGACTGAGTAAGGAAGAGTTCTCTCTCCCTGATTGTCTTTGAGCTATGGCATTGGTCTTCTGTCTTTAGATTCATATTCAGACTAAACTACACCATCAACTCTCCTGGTTCTCAGGTCAGATTTGGTCTGGAAGTATGTCATCGGCTCTCTTAATCCTGACTTCTCAGCCCCCATAATTGCATGATCCAATTTCTAATGATAAATATAAACTATATATTAAACTATATATATATGTGCATGTGTGCTCAGTCATTGCATCATGTCCAACTCTTTGTGATCCTATAGACTGTAGCCCACCAGGCTCCTCTGTCCATAGGCTTCTCCAGGCAAAAATACTGGAGTGAGTTGCCACGCCCTCCTCCAGGGGATCTTCGTGATTCAGGGACTGAACCCACATCTCTTAGGTCTCCTGCAATGGCAGGTGTGTTCTTTACCACTAGCACCACCTGGGAAACCCCTTGGGTAAAGAAACTGACTGCCAGTGCAGGAGACCTAAGAGACACGGGTTCAATCCCTGGGTCAGGAAGATCCTCTGAAGGAGGGCATGGCAACCCACTCCAGTATTCTTGCTTGGAGAATCCCATGAGTAGAGGAGCCTGGTGGGCTACATACAGTTCATAGGGTCTCAAAGAGTCAGGCATGACTGAAGGACTTAGCATGTATGTGTGTATGTATATATGTATGTGTATATATATATATGTGTGTGTGTGTGTGTGTGTGTGTGTATGTGTGTGTATATATATATATGGTTTCCTTGGTAACTCAGGTAAAGAATCTACCTGCCAATGCAGGAGATGTGTTTGATCTCTGGGTCTGGAAGATTTCCTGGAGAAGGCAATGGCAACCCACTCCAGTATTCTTGCCTGGAAAATGCCATGGACAGAGGAGCCTGGCAGACTATAGTCCAAAGAGTTGCAAAAGACTTGGACATAACTTAGCAACTAAACAAAAGTGTGACCTTTTTTTATGATCCCACAATGGGGATTTCTGTACACTAGTGTCTGAAATTCCATTAATACAATGGAATTACCTACTTCTCTATCAGAGATGAGATATGAAAGGTAAATACTTTGGAAGAGACTATATTATGATTTCAATTTATGTGAAAGTAAATGGGGAGTATGATTCCTCTTTTTCTTTTTCTTCAAAGAAGGGATGGATTGGACTAGAAAAATAGCAGAAAAGATAGGAGTGTTACAGAAACAGAATGGACACAGAGAGGCATGATTGAGTGCACTACAGCTTCTTTCACAATTACTTCATGTTCATTTATTCAAAGGCCACCCCAATGAAAACCACTTTCTGAAAACTGGGCACTTCTCCACTCTGCTTGGACCCTCAGGAGTGATTCCATGGATTGGCAGTTAGCTTTTTAAAAAGATTTAATTATTTATCTAACTAGAATTGTTGAAAATATAGACTACTAAACAGATAACAGTTTGCCATCAAGGGCAGCCTGACCCGCTATATAAATTCTCAGGAGGCTGGAGAGAGAAAAGATTCTTTTTCTATTTGTGCTTATTGTAAGCACAGGCACTAGAATATTCTTATAATGAGTAGTGTCGTGTTTCAGATGTTTACTCATCAGGATCAACCTGAATGCTTTTTGAAGATCACTGTGACACAGTAAATGTTTAAAAAGATAACACAAATTCTCCAAAAGAAATGGATTAGAGCTTGAGCTTTTGTCAGTCACTGGAAAATAAAATAAAATCCATGTATCTATTTTTAATATGTATGAACTGCCAAGTTCAATTCTATGCCAAATTGTGTAGGATCATATACATTATATATATATATATATATATATATAGGATCATATACATGATATACACACACACACACACACACACACACACACACATATGTATACACTCACATACATATATATGAAGGGAAAGTGAAGTCACTGAGACAGGTCCAACCCTTTGTGACCCCGTAATGTCAGGATCCTACATCCATGGAATTCTCCAGGCAAGAATACTGGAGTGGGTTGCCATTTCTTTCTCTAGGGGATCTTCCTGACCCATATACTTGAATTCTATTATCTAATATTTTGCCAAAAGTTTTTCTGTCTATAATCAAAATGATATTCAAAGTTTCCATTTTCTTTTGTCTGATTTTGGCATCAGAGTGATTCTAGTTTAATAAAATGAATTGGGAAGGTTTTATTTTTGTATTCTCTTTTCTGAGATTATATAGAATTAACATGAGTTCTTCTTAAATATTTGAAAGAATTTTCTATTGAAGCCATCTATACCTGGAGAGTACTTTAAAAAAAAATTATGACTTTAATTTCTTTAATAGTCATAGGGCTACCCAGTTGATCAGTGTCATGTTAAGGGAGTTTTGGTAGTTTGTGGTTTTCAGGAACTGTTTCATTTCATGAAATTGTTATATTTGTATGGACAGAGTTCACTGAGTTCTCTTATGATCCTATGACTTCTGCAGAGTCTGTAATGATTTCCTGGTTTCATTTCTGATAATAGTTATTTGTGTCTTCTTTTCTTTTTCCACCAGACTTGCTAGAGGCTTGTCAATTTTATCAATGTTTCTAAGAACCAGCTAGTTTCATTGTTTTTCTCTATTACTCTAATTTTGTTTTTTTTTTTTTCAATGTTGTTGATTTCTCCTCTTTAATATCATCTTTCTTGAGCTTGGCTTAGGTTCATTTTATTCCCCATTTTGTAGGTTCTTGAAGTAGGTAATTAGGCTATTTCTGTTCTTTACTAATGTTTTTATTTAGTGCTATAAATATTTATCCCCAAATTGCTTGTGTCTCTCAGATTATTATTTTTTGTTCCATTTCCAATGCTCTAGGTAATGTATCTTTATTATGGTAAAATCTATACAGTGCAAATGAACCATTTTCAACTGTGTGGTTAATTGGCATTTAGTACTTTTATAATATTTTGAAGCCATCACCTCTAGTTTCAAAGTATTTTTCACCAACTTTACTGAAATGTAATTGATATATAATATTCTTTAAGGTATAAATGTGATTTGACACAAATATATATTTTAAAATGATTACCACAATAAGTTTTATTACAAAACTATCACTTTACACAACTGCTATTTTATTTGTAGTGAGAACATTAAACATCTATTCTCTTAGCAACTTTTAAGGATGTGCTAGTGTTGTTGTTGTTGTTTAGTCTCTAAGTCATGTTTGACTCTTTGTGACCCATGGACTGTAGCCCACCAGGCCCCTCTGTCCATGAGATTTTCCAGGTAAGAATACTGGAGTGGGTTGCCATTTCCTTCTCCAGGGGATCTTCCTGACCCAGAGATGGAACCCATGTCTACTGCTTTGTCAGGTGGATTCTTTACTGCTGAGCCACCTGGGAAGCCCATGGAAATTCTTTACTGCTGAGGATGTGATACATTATTGTTAACCATAATCTTTATTCTGTATATTAGATGTCCAGAAGTTATTCATCTTATAACTAGTAGTTTGTGGCTTTTGGCTAACATCTGCTCATTTTCTCCTTCTTCTCAGCCCCTGGCAACCACCATTTAACTCTCTGTTTCTATAGGTTTTGATCCTTTCAAATTCCACATATAAATGGGGTCATTCAGTATTTGTCTTTCTCTCTCTGGCATATTTCACTTAGAATAATGTCCTCAAAACCTTAGTTGGTGACCCATGAAAAGATAGAAACATAATTAAAATATTAGCACTGTTTTATACTCATTAAATGGTCAAAAGATACATAAATACTACAATAAATGTAGCATTTTATCTTGAAAAAGAAAATTCCTCAAAGCCCAAAGAATTTACTGCTTAGTCCACCACTGGGGAGGGTTTTATTATGTTGATTCCTATGGTTCTTATATTTTTAAAAATATTGCAAAGTTCTGATGAGCTTTTATGAGAATAAAAATAAAAAACAGGTTTTTCTTCTGACGGTCATTCCAACTGAGATATTTTTGATATGTTATAGGAATAATGAATAGCACAAAATAAAACTATCCTAAAAAGAAATCTCAGACCTTAGATAATATTGTCATTTATTCAAGGCACTTGGCCAGTCATAATGTAAAGAAAAATGACTACTTTTTCTGGTATTAGGATGTCTTGCATTAAGAATCAAAATAATTTAGATCATAAAGCATTTTCCCCTACAAACTAACTCTGGAGAGGCTTGGGGGAAAATAGAGAAACATAAGTATTTAGTTTCATTTTAAGCAGATCTTCATAAAATGGGATTCTTCCAAAGTAAGCATTTATAGTACCATTTTGAGGGCAATGTAATATTGAAATCTGTTTGAATGTGTATTCATTTAATCCATGTGTGCCTATGTTCAGCAACCAACTAGAGAATTAATATCTATCCCTTCTATAGTGATAAAGATCAAATTCTTCACAATACCATAAACCCTTCCTAACTAAATTATGGTTATGATAATAAATTCACATCTTGAAGGGTTTAAACACAAGAGAATAAAGGACTAATAATGAAAGTTAATGGATTACAATCCATTTAAACTGTATACTCAAAAGACTATGTTTCATTGGGGAGTTTTGTTAGCTTAATAAATGAGAATCATCTGTCCTGACTGTAAAATCAGCCTGGTTAACCTCACAACAAGGTCAGCTCACTGATTAAACACAGAAGGTATTTGAAGGGCACTTTATCTCTAGACCTAGATCATGCCCTTGACACAAGGGCATTTTTCCTTTATTAGAAAATAGCCATTTATTCTAACTTTGTGTTTAAATTACTCATTTGAGAAAAGAAGTAACTTTTCACATTATTAGATGAAAACTATTTATAATGGTAACACATCAAATCATTCCTTCATCCACTTCTTTTTGGTGGGTCTCAAAATCAGAAGCAACCTTAAGGAAGGAATTTAAGTGCTGTGTGAATCACAGGATTTGGTCTTTGGCCATGAGAGTCCATCAGGCTCCTTTTTGGAATGAGTCCACATAAACCCCAAGACATCCTCTTTGTTCTGTAAAGACCCTTCCCTCACTGCTGTAGAATGTTCTGTGTTCATTCACCTGCACTAACTGAGCAGTACCCTGAGACAGGTGCCCAGCTCTGCCCCTCGTGTGTGTCTAAAGATGCACTTGGGAAAGATTTAGAAATTAATGTTGTGAGTCAGAAATACATCAGCTGGGCAGATGGACATGGTTTCACTCAACGGATGGAAATGGAGGGAGGAAATGTGGCTCCCTGAAAGAAACTAACCATGAGTGAACTGGAAGTCTGAGAAATGGAGCCACACCAAACGTGGCAGACAGGGAGCAGCAGGCCATGGTAAGATGTGAGACTCTGTCTAATCATCTAGCCATTCAAATACTGGGAATGTACCCTGAGAAAACCATAATTCAATAAGACACATGCACTCCAGTGTTCACTGCAGCACTCTCCCATAGCTAGGACATAGAGGCAATCTAGATGTCCATTGACAGATGCTTAGAAGAAGATGTGGTGTGTGTCACACGCAATGGAATCTATTCCAGCCATAAAAGGAATGGGATTTTGTCATCTGTAATGATGTGGATGGACCTAGAATCTATCATACAGAGTGAAGAAAGTCAAAAAGAGAAAAACAAATATATTTTAACACGTACATATGGAATCTAGAAAAATGTTACTAATGAACCTATCTTCAGGGCAGGAATAGAAAAGCAGGTGTAGAGAACAGACTTGAGGGCACAAAGGAGGAAGGAGAAGTGGGACAAATTGAGAGAGTAGCATGGACATATATGCACGACCATGCAGGACCGTATATACGCTACTACTGGGAAGCTGTTGTAGAGCATAGGGAGCTCAGCTCAGTGCTCTGTGATGAGCTAGACAGGTGGGGTGCAGGGACGGAGGAAGACTCAAGAGGAAAGAAATATAAATATATTTATAGCTGATTCATGTTGTTGTAAAGCAATTATACTCCAATTAAAATAAATCTTAAAAATATAAATATATAAAAAATAAAACTAATATTCAGGTTTTTAAAAAAGACACACACACACACACACACACCTATACTGTACACACAGCTTTCTCTCTCTCACGCAGTCATCTTCCTGAGTGTGGACACTTGGGAAAGAGGAAACTGATAAACAGAGAGGCGCTCTGTCACTGCAATCCAGTTCTGCAGTGGGACATCTTTGGAACAAACTGGTTGTAAGAGTGGAGGGGGAAAAATCAGGACTTAGAGCATTTACCATGGCAGAGGTGGTGGTCAGGGCACAAAAACAGCCAAAATATTTCTGATTATTATGTGCAGGTGGTACAAGTTACAAAATTCAGGAATATTGAGAACTACAATTTCATTTTCCTGTTACCCAATTTCCTCTTCATTCTTATTCATATGGAATGGAGGAAAACGAAAGAAAAATTTCTCAAACATCTTTTCTATCCATAAATCTATGTTTGAGTTGCAGGAGCCTTATGGAGGACCAAATAGTGAAAGGACACTCTTGTCATTTCTTCACTCAAATGAGATGCCCATTATCCTGTTTGGGCATTGGCCACCTGACCTTGTATGTAGATATCAGGTCATTTCTTACTGCTCTTCACCCAGCCCTTTTTTGCCTCACTGCTGTAAGTGACACATGTGTGACATACTTGGAGTTACACGTATTCACTTGCCACACTCTGTTTCCCTGGGGACAGAATTCTCAGGGGAGTTATCTCATCCTCATTAATCTAGCCCTGTTCCTCAGGCAGAAAGTTGGATCCTGTTGCTCTCAGAGAACTTTCTCCTTGCCAGGCTTCTTCTAGGATTTCCCAGTGCACATCTCCTGTCTGCAGAACCCAGTAGAGTCTTAAGTTTCTTATCTTACTACCTCCTCTCTTTTGTCCTTCCACATGGGACTGATTTTTCTTGGACCACTACAGCAATTACAAATAGATTAAATTTGTTTTTTGAGACCATTATAATGCCTTGCCAATAACAGCTGAAAATTTCCTAATTTATAAGCTTGGTGTCTTCTCAGTTTACATTTAGAATCAAAGCATGTAGGGATAAAATTTCAGAATATAAAATGTTCCCTGCCTTCTAATCAGCTGAATGTCTCTTTTAGGGCAAAGAGCCTAGAAAGGTCTCAATGCTTTAATTTAAGAAAAATGGATAAGCACAGAAACAAAAGTAAAACTATAGAAGATAGATATTGATACATGACAAAGCTAGGCAGCATATTAAAAAGCAGAGGCATTACTTTGCCAACAAACATCCATATAGTCAAAGCTATAGTTTTTCCAGTAGTCATGTACGAATGTGAAGGTTGGACCATAAAGAAGGTTGAGTGCCAAACAATTGATCCTTTGAGCTGTGGTGTTGGAGAAAACTCTTGAGAGTCCCTTGGAATGCAAGGAAATAAAATGAGTCAATCCTAAAGGAAATCAACCATGAATATTCATTAGAAGGACTGATGCTGATGCTGAAGCTCCAATGTTTTGGCCACCTGATGTGAAATGTTTGCTATAACCAGTGCATTCTCTTAGCAGAATTCTATTAGCCTTTGCTGCTTCATTCTATACTTCAAGGCCAAATTTGCCTGTTACTCCAGGTGTTTCTTGACTTCCTACTTTTGCATTCCAGTCCCCTATAATTAAAAGGGCATCTCTTTTGAGTGTTAGTTCTAGCAGGTCTTGTAGATCTTCATAGAACTGTTTAACTTCAGCTTCTTCAGCGTTACTGGTCAGGGCATAGACTTGGATTACTGTGCTATTGAATGGTCTGTCTTGGAAATGAACAGAGATCATTCTATCATTTTTGAGATAGTATCCAAGTACTGCATTTCAGACTCTTTTGCTGACCATAATGGCTACTTCATTTCTTCTAAGGGAGTCCTGCCCACAGTAGTAGATATAATGGTCACTTGAGTTAAATTCACCCATTCCAGTCCATCTTAGTTCGCTGATTCCTAGAATGTCAATGTTCATTCTTGTCATCTCTTGTTTGACAACTTCCAATTTACATTGATTCATGGACCTAAATTGCATGTTCCTATGCAATATTGCTCTTTATAGCATCAAATCTTGCTTCTATCACCAGTCACATCCACAACTGGGTGTTGTGTTTGCTTTGGCTCCATCCCTTCATTCTTTCTGGAGTTATTTCTCCACTGATCTCCAGTAGCATCTTGGGTACCTACTGACCTGGGGAGTTCATCTTTCAAGGTCCTATCTTTTTGCCTTTTCATACTGTTCATGGGGTTCTCAAGGCAAGAATATAGAAGTGATTTGCCATTCCCTTCTCCAGTGGGACCACATTCTGTCAGACCTCTCCACCATGAACCATCTGTCTTGGGTGGCCCCACACGGCATGGCTCAGTTTCATTAAGTTAGAGAAGGCTGTGGTCCATGTGATCAGATTGGCTAGTTGTCTGTGACTGTGGTTTCAGTCTGTATGCCCTATGATGCCTTCTTTCAGCGCCTACCATCTTATTTGGGTTTCTCTTACTTTGGACATGGGGTATCAATTCACGGCTTCTTCCAACAACACAAGAGAAGACTCTACAAATGGACATCACCAGATGGTCAAAACAGAAATCAGACTGATTATATCCTTTGCAGCTGAAGATGGAGAAGCTCTATACAGTCAACTAAAACAGGACCGGGAATGGACTGTGGCTCAGATCCTGAACACCTTATTGCCAAATTCAGACTTCAGTTGAAGAAAGTGGGGAAAACCACTAGACCATTCAGGTATGACCTAAATAAAATCCTTTATGACGAGACAGTGGGAGTGAGAAATAGATTTAAGAGACTAGACCTGATAGACAGAGTGCCTGATGAACTATGGACAGAGGTTCATGACATTGTACAGGAGACAGGGATCAAGACCATCCCCAAGAAAAAGAAATGCAAAAAAAGCAAAACAGCTGTCTCAGGAGGCCTTACAAATATCTGTGAAAAGAATAGAAGCCAAAAGCAAATGAGGAAATGAAAGATATACCCATCTGAATGCAGAGTTCCAAAGAATAGCAAGGAGAGATGAGAAAGCCTTCCTCAGCTATCAATGCAAAGAAATAGAGGAAAACAATTGAATGGGAAAGACTAGAGATCTCTTCAAGGAAATTCGAGATACTAAGGAAACATTTCATGCAAAGATGGGCCCAATAAAGGGCAGAGATGGTATGACCTAAGAGAAGCAGAAGATATTAAGAAGAGGTGGCAAGAATACACAGAAGAACTGTACAAAACAGATCTTCACAACCCAGATAATCATAAAGGTGTGATCACTCACACCTAGAGCCAGACATCCTGGAATGTGAAGTCAGGTGGGCCTTAGGAGGCATCACTAAGAACAGTGCTAGTGGAGGTGATGGAATTCCAGTTGAGCTATTTCAAATCCTGAAAGATGATGCTGTGAAAGTGCTGCATTCAATATTCCAGCAAATTTGGAAAACTCAGCAATGGTCACAAGACAGGAAAAGGTCAGTTTTCATTCCAGTCTCTAAGAAAGGCAATGCCAAAGAATGCTCAAACTACCACACAATTGCACTCATTTCACACACTGCTAAAGCAATGCTCAAAATTCTCCAACCAGGCTTCAGCAATATGTGAACTGTGAACTTCCAGATGTTCTAGCTAGTTTTATTTTTATTTTATTTTATTTTATTTATTTAGTTTTTTATTTTTTAAATTTTAAAATCTTTAATTCTTACATGCGTTCTCTAGCTAGTTTTAGAAAAGACAGAGGAACCAGAGATCAAATTGCCAACATCTGCTGGATCATTGAAAAAGCAAGAGAGTTCCAGGAAACATCTATTTCTTCTTTCTTGACTATGCCAAAGCCTTTAACTTTGTGAATCACAATAAACTGTGTAAAATTCTAAAAGAGATGGGAACACAAGACCACCTGACCTGCCTCTTGAGAAACCTATATGCAGGTCAGGAAGCAGCAGTTAGAACTGGACATGGAACAACACACTGGTTCCAAATAGGAAAAGGAGTACATCAAGGCTGTATATTGTCACCCTGCTTATTTAACTTACATGCAGAGTACATCATGAGCTGAAACGCTGAGCTAGAAGAAGCAGAAGCTGGATCAAGATTGCTGGGAGAAATATCAATAACCTTAGATATACAGATGACACCACCATTATGGCAGAATGTGAAGAACTAAATAGCCTCTTGATGAAAGTGAAAGTGAAGTGAAAGTGAAGTCACTCAGTTGTGTCCAAATCTTTGCGTCCCCAAGAACTATAGCCTACCATGCTCCTACGTCCATGGGATTTTCCAGGTGAGAATACTGGAGTGGGTTGCTATTTCCTTCTCCAGATAAAAGTGAAAGAAGACAGTGAAAAAGTTGGCTGAAAGCTCAACATTCAGAAAACTAAGATCATGGCATTCGGTCCCATCACTTCATGGCAAATAGATGGGGAAACAGTGGCTGACTTTATTTTTTCTGGGCTCCAAAATCACTGCAGATTGTGATTGCAGCCATGAAATTAAAAGATGCTTAGTCCTTGGAAGGAAAGTTATGACCAACCTAGACAGCATATTAAAAAGCAGAGACATTACTTTGCCAACAAAGGTCTGTCTAGTCAAGGCTATCGTTTCCCGGTAGTCATGTGTGGATGTGAGAGTTGGGAGTATAAAGAAACCTGAGCACCGAAGAATTGATGCTTTTGAACTGTGGTGTTGGAGAAAACTCTTGAGAGTCCCTGGACAGCAAGGAGATCCAATCGGTCCATTCTAAAGGAGATCAGTCCTGGGTATTCATTGGAAGGACTGATGTTGAAGTTGAAACTCCAATACTTTGGCCACCTGATGCAGAGAGCTGACTCATTGAAAAGACCCTGATGCTGGGAAAGGTTGAGGGCAGGAGGAGAAGGGGACGACAGAGGATGAGATATTTGGATGGCATCACTGACACAATGGACATGGGTTTGGGTGGACTCCGGGAGTTGGTGATGGACAGGGAGGCCTGGCATGCTGCTATTCATGGAGTTACAAAG
Source organism: Ovis canadensis (assembly GCF_042477335.2). Classification (NCBI taxonomy): domain Eukaryota; kingdom Metazoa; phylum Chordata; class Mammalia; order Artiodactyla; family Bovidae; genus Ovis; species Ovis canadensis. The sequence goes on along the minus strand of NC_091246.1, from coordinate 176,659,702 downwards.
AGTTGGACATGACTGAGCAACTGAACTGAACTGAACTGATGTGAAGTGCCGACTCATAAGAAAAGACCCTAATGCTGAGAAAGATTGAAGACAGGAGGAGAAGGGGATGACAGAGGGCGAGATGGTTGGATGGCATCACCGACTCTATGGGCATGAGTTTGAGCAAGCTCTGGGGATGGCAAAAGACAGGAAAGTCTGGTGTGCTGCAGTCCATGTGGTCACAAAGAGTGGAATATGACTGAGCAACTGAACAACAACAGATCAATAGATTGCTACATAAATAGACGGTCTGATACTTTGCCACATAAGTGAGAGTTTTGGGTGATCATGCTTAATTATGAATTACAGTGAATGCTATAATGGTATATGCATGCCTGCTAAGTTGTTTCAGTCGTACCTGACTCCTCTGTCCATAGGATTCTCCAGGCAAGGATATTGGAGTGGGCTGCCATTTCCTTCTCCAGGGGATCTTCCTGACTCAGGGACTATGCCTCCTACATCTGCTGCACTGGCAGGCAGGTTCTTTAGTGGTATATTACTGGGTAAAGTTGAGGAACAGAGAAAGTTGAGGGGCAGAGAAAGCTGAGGGACAGAGATTACTCCCTTTATTTATAGCTCTGCTAGGTCTTCGTTGCTGCTCAAGGGCTTTCTCTAGTTGTGGTGCTAGGGCTTCTCACTGAAGTGGCTTCTCGTCTTACATAGCACAGGCTCTGGGAACATAGTCTTTAGTAGTTGTGGTGCATGTGCTCAGTAATTGTGGCTAACGGGCTTAGCTGCCCCACAGCGTGGAGGGTCTTCCTGGACCAGGGATCAAACTCGTGTCCCCTGAATTGGCAGGTGGATTCTTAACCAGTGGACCTCTAGGGGAGTCTCAATTACTCCTTTTAACCCATCATTTGCAGTGACTGCCTTAACATCCTTACAACTGAGTAAATGCTAATCTTTAAGAATTTTATATAGCAGGGGCATTTGAATGTTATTTTGAACTGGAACAAGTGGTCAAACATCCTAAAATGTGAGAGACAGGTGATTTTCTTGTAATAATGTTAAATAAAATTAGTCCACACTTGACCAAGGAATATGGAACATGAAATAATTGTTGATTAAACCCACATAGAGATTTCATTCATACCTAGTTTTCCTTTTTAGATAATAATTCAAACAAAAGATAACTAATTTTTAAGACAGTGATTTACTGAAATTAAAAACAAGTGGCTATATTTTTTAAAAAACAATAAGGGCTTTTGATTTAGATTGGTAGAAACTTGTACATGTGATACCCATTAAAGCTAGATACTCAATAGTGGCTGTGTACAAGTATTTAGGTTTACTGATTTTTTGATGCAACAGGTAACAATCAATTCCTGTAAAAACCTCAATGTTTCTCACTTTAAGTGTTCATTTTAGTGACAGCAAAATTGATAGGAAATATTGACTAAGATGGTAAAGAATCTGTCTGAATGCAGGAGACTTGGATTCAGTTCCTGGGTCAGGAAGATCTCCTGGAGAAGGGAACAGCTACCCACTCCAGTATTCTTGCCTGAGCCTAGAGGGAGACAGTCCATCAGGTTACAAAGAGTCAGACATGACTGAGCAACTAATGCTTTCACTTCACTTCACATGAGCTAGACACTGGACCAGGTTCTAGCATTCTAAGAATGTGTGTGTGTGTGTGTGTGTGTGTGTGTGTGCCTGTGTCTGTGTCTGTGTCTGTGTGTTAGTCACTCAGTCGTGTCTGACTCTTTGACACCACTGAGTGACTAAAACTTTAACTTTTCAAGGTAAAAATACTTTGATATCACAGTTAAAATAGCAGCAAAAAAGTACTTGATTTTATTCATTACAAAAAGTGTTTAAGTCTTATGAGTCTTTTGAGGGGTGCACTATTATTATCTTCAGTTATAGGAACTGAGGCATGGAAGGGTTGTATAGCTTCCCAAGTAAGTGCTGAGTCAGGATTTACAACCAGGCAACCTGGCTATAGAGTCCATGAACTTACCTCCCTTCTTCTACATCCCAGAAATCCCATTTCATTTAGACCACATAGAACAAGAGATAATCAGCCTGAGCACAGAGGCAGTAGGTCCTCAAAATGGTGGGTCTCAAAATTTAAGAACAAGTTCAGTTCAGTTCAGTCACTAAGTCGTGTCTGACTCTTTGCAACACCATGAGCTGCAGCACGCCAGGCCTCCCTGTCCAACACCAACTCCAGGAGCCCACCCATACTCATGTACCTTTAAGAACAAAAGCAAGAGTTATTGTTTTGACTCAAATTATTGAAGATTTTTAATAAGTCATGTTTATTTGGACTGATGAAAATGTTAATTTGTTCAATTGATTAAAGTTTTCACATGTGAGAATATATTACTTAGGTATGGATGCTTAAGTAACATTTTTTTTTCTATGGTCCTATATAAAGGTTTTTGCCCTTCTTAGTGACTAGCTGTGGTCAGTCCGTACCTGAGTACCTGATATCATGGGCAAGTATGATGTGTGTGTGTGTGTGTGTGTGTGTGTGTGTGTGCGCACACACTCAATCATTCAAGCGTGTTTGACTCTTTGTGATCCCATGGACTATAGGCTGCCAGTCTCATCTGTCTACGGAGTTCTCCAGGCAAGAATACTGGAGTGGCTACCATTTCCTACTCCAAGGGATCTTCCTGACCCAGGGATAGAACCCACACCTCCTGCATCTCCTGCATTGGCAGGCAGATCCTTTACCACTGAGCCACCAGGGAAGCCCCAATTAGTGTCTTAGGGAAAAACCAAAAGTATACATTACTTTCCTAAAGAAACCCACAAATCATATCATCCAATAGCACAGAATTTTTAGAAAATGTGGTTTGTGGTAGATAGGAAAACTTGGAGTCAAGTAGACCGGAATGAGTGTTTGCAGTATGACCTAGGGAAAGTTACTTGACTTCTCTGATTCTTAGTTTCCTAATTGCAAAATACAAATAGAAATGCCTATGCATATTGCCTGAAGATTAAATGAGATAACATACAAATTCACTTTGACAATGTTGGTGGTTACTTAATTTTAGAGGTTATCCCTATTTGAGCAAAATCATTATAATGACATAGGAAAATACCAAGTTTTTGCCACCAGTCCTTTGGAGTCAACCGTTGAGATGTCTACAAAAATAAAAAAATTTATTGTCATAACTCATGAGTCGCAGAATAGGATGATATTGGTAGCCAAACTTCCAGGGATTGAGTTCTATATCTACCTCTTACCAACTGGTGATTCTGGCCAAGTTGCTTTCTCTCTTCATGTCTAGTTTACTCATTTGTAAAGACTCCTTCACCCATGGAATTCTCTAGGCATGAACACTGTAGTGGGTTGTCATTCCCTTCTCCAGGGGATCTTCCTGACCCTGGGATCAACCCTGGGTGTCCTGCATTGCAAGGAAATTCTTTACCATCTGGGCCACCAGTGAAGTCCCTGTAAAATGTGTGTAATAATAATACCCTCAATACTTTCTTTGAAACTAGACTGTGTGATTATTTACACATTTCTTAGAACAATGACTTACACATAATTAGCACTATGTGCATGCATGCTAAATCGTTTCAGTTGTGGGTGTGTGCTAAGTTGCTTCTGACTCTTTGGGACTCTATGAACTGTAGCCCACTAGGCTCCTGTGTCCATGGGATTCTCCAGGCAAGAATAATAGAGTGGGCTGCCATGCCCAACTCAGGGATCAAATGCACTTCTCTTACATCTCCTGCATTAACAGACATGTTCTTTACCACTAGCACCACTTAGGAAGCCCTTAGCACTAGGTAGGTATTTATTAAACAAGTATCTTCATAATGTATAGCTGATTTAAACTCTAATAATGGGTTCGACTGGATAGTAATTTTAGTCACATATATTTCTAGTATTTCTTGATTTCTTATTTGAATGGATACATAATTATTCCATATCTTGTAGAGGTAATCAGAGGTGGAAGCTTTCAGATATTTAGCAAATACTATTTTAGAAGGTTGATTAGCTTCACAGTATTTGCCTGAAGCTAAGTTGTTTATGAGACTACATTCTATGTGAGTATTAGGTTTATTTTTTTTTAAATTGAAATTGTGGTGTCCTTTGTGTGTTTAAACTGAAATAAGCTAAGTAAAATTTTGAATTCATTGTATATTCCCAAGATGTCTGACTTCATATAGCCCCCTTGTAAGAGTTTAATTTCATGAGGGAAGAAAGGAAGAAGCCTGAATGAAAGTGCTGTTACCTCAATGTCAGGATTGTGATTATTAACAGCAAAATGACAAAGTATTATGGAAATAAGCAATCAGGAGTCCAAATCTGTAATTCTCTCCAGTCCTTAAGTGTTCTGTTGCTTTAATCTGCAATCCATTGCCAACCAATAAAATTGCTCCCCAAATACGAACTTCATTCTCCACGCTGGATTCAGAGTGTTCCAGACTTATTTCTGATTCCAGTATGTGATTAGATGCTGACTGAATGCATCTCTCAGACAAGTGATGAGACACCTTGTCAAGGTTATAGTCAGACACTCCATCTCGTACAATTTAGACTTGGAAGGTGGCGGCTGCATTTATTTCTGTTAAGTGAACATTAGAGGTAAATGGCAGGGTTCATTTTCCAACTTAACACTTCTGTGAGGGTGAATAATGGATAGCTAAAAGCAATAGTGGTATCTTAACAAAAGCCAAAATAGGAACAGTGAATTTAGCTTGCTCCATCTGTCTAAAATAATATCTCTTATTTTTACCTACTATTGCCATCTCCATGGTACCCCATTCATTACTTACTTTTGGCAAAACTTAAACTTTTGAGATCAACTAAGGGATTATTAAGAACAATTTCTGTGGAATATAGACCATCCATATCAACCCCTAATACATTTTGTCAGAGGTAATATCCAACCTGAAAGTGAAACCTAAAAATAAATCTTTTTTTCAAATATAGTTATGAAAGGAAACTTAAAAAGAGAGAGCTTTTTTCATGAAACTGGATGTTAAGTCCAAAAGAAGAGAATTTGATGGAAATATAGTTAAACTTCAAAAACACAGACCATGCTTGGTTTCTGGGCAGGAAACCAGAAAGAAGCATCACAATAACCACTTCTGATGCCTATACCATTAAGGTGGGGTAAGGCTCTTTCCCATTTCTTACAGAATGGTAAATATTGGCTTTCAAAACTTTGATGGAGTAAAATGCAAAATACTTTTCCCTGGCAGCTCTTTGTGGATATTCTGTTGATTTGGGCTGAAGGTGAGAAGGGAGAAGGATAGTTAAATATGACTAACCCATTGTCTCGGAGAAGACAATGGCACCTCACTCCAGTGTTCTTGCCTGGAGAATCCCAGGGATGGGGGAGCCTGATGGTCTGCTGTCTATGGGGTCACATAGAGTTGGACACAACTGAAGTGACTTAGCAGCAGCAGCAGCAGCAGCAGCAGCAGCAGCAGCAGCAGCAACCCATTGTCTTTAGTGCTCTGGAAAATATGAGTTTTTAAAATACTTGCTCCCCTTGGCCATTCTTGCCTCTTGGTTTAGCTATTAATCTCATTATCAAAGTCACACTAAATTCTCTAGCTGCTAAGTTTTGTTAGAAAGCCCAGCAAGAGAAAGGTTAGTGGTCCCCATCCCTTGATTGCTGAATGCCTGGGGTCCTTCTATATGGCAATATGATGCATTGTTCCCTGTGCTTTCTTTGCCATAATCTTACTGTTATACAACCCAGTATATAATTTCACAATCTTTCTCATTATCAGCACATTTCAATAAAGTTCAAATTTGTATAGCCTTGAAGCCATTAACATTTTGTAGCACATTCTGGGTGGCATATTTTTCATTCAGAAAAACGTCTTCAGAGGAATGTTCTTCTGATATATTACACTCCTTGGTTTATCATTTAAAACTTGAGACATCCACCAGCATATACATCTTATTTAAAGTGTCAAAAGAGGGCAAAAAATTGCAGTGACTTGAAGAGCCTTGTTACTTAAACTTCAGGGATCACTGAATCCATTTTGCCTTTTCAGTGTTAAACATTTTCTTCCCCTATTTTTTTCTCTATTTATTTTCTTTACATGAGGATTAAAAGAAGGGACAAAATGGGTGAACATCTTTAAAGTACAACATTTAAACCCAAATTTTGGGGAAAATAACAAAAATGATTATTTGTCCCTGCATATATAAGGCAACATAGAAATATTAATATTTGTACCTTTAGGAGCATTTTCTTTGTGGATTATGTATCTATGCAAAATAATAATAATATGATCTTCCATTAGGTGAGTCTTAAAAAATTGAAATGTCTTACTTATGTAGAGAGACTCAGAACTACTGAAGTCTGAAGGGAGATTCTTTGAGTTTGAAAATAAGAGTGCTCATTACTTTTGTCACTCTTTAAAAATTCATCATAGGACAAATCACTAAGGAACATAAATATTGTTAAACTGAGTAGAGGCTCTATGTCACTGCTTACTGTGTATGCACCTGCATGTGGTTGGCACAGAATGGAAGGTCATCTTCAAGCTGTGATGGGAAGGGCTCTTCTGAATGACTCTTCTGTTCCTTGTTTTCATAGTGCTAATTTCACCATTTGAGGTTTATTTTTTCAGTCCTTTTCAAATGCAATTGGACTCTGATTCACCCAGAAAGTTTGCTAACAGTAAAAATACCCAAGACCTGTATGCAGAACAGTCTCTTTGCAAGTGCAATTGACCCTTGAACAACAGAGATTTGAACTGTTGGTTAGCCATCTGTATGTCTTCTTTGAAGAAATGTCTATTTAAATCTTTGGCCCAGTTTTTGATTGTCATTTATTTTACTGGAATTGAGCTGCAGGTGTTGCTAGTATGTTTTTGAGATTAGTTGTTTGTTAGTTGCTTCATTTGCTATTATTTTCTCCCATTCTGAAGGCTGTCTTTTCACCTTGCTTCTAGTTTCCTTTGTTGTGCAGAAGCTTTTAATTTTAATTAGGTCCCATTTGTTTATTTTTTCTTTTATTTCTAGTATTCTGGGAGGTGGGTCATAGAGGATCCTGCTGTGATTTATGTTGGAAAGTGTTTTACCTATGTTCTCCTCTAGGAGTTTTATAGTTTCTAGTCTTACGTTTAGATTTTATTCCATTTTGAGTTTATTTTTGTGTATGGTGTTAGAAAGTGATCTAGTTTCATTCTTTTACAAGTGGTTGACCAGTTTCCCCAGCACCACTTGTTAAAGAAATTCTTTAATCCATTGTATATTCTTGCCTCCTTTGTCAAAAATAAGGTGTCCGTAGGTGTGTGTATATATCTCTGGGCTTTCTACTTTGTTCCATTGATCTATATTTCTGTCTTTGTGCAAGCACCATACTGTCTTGATGACTGTGGCTTTCTAGTAGAGCCTGAAGTCAGGCAGGTTGTTTCCTCCAGTTCCATTCTTCTTTCTCAAGATTGCTTTGGCTATTCAAGGTTTTTTGTATTCCCATACAAATTGTGAAGTTATTTGTTCTAGCTCTGTGAAAAATACTGCTGGTAGCTTGATAGGGATTGCATTGAATCTATAGATTGCTTTGGGTAGTATACTCATTTGCACTATATTGATTCTTCCGATCCATGAACATGGTATATTTCTCCATCTATTTGTGTCCACTTTGATTTCTTTCACCAGAGTTTTATAGTTTTCTATATATAGGTCTTTTGTTTCTTTAGGTAGATATATTCCTAAGTATTTTATTCTTTTGTTGCAATGGTGAATGGAATTGTTTCCTTAATTTCTTTTTCTACTTTCTCATTATTAGTGTATAGAAATGCAAGGGACTTCTGCGTGTTGATTATATATCCCACAACTTTACTATATTCATTGATTAGGTCTAGTAATTTTCTGGTGGAGTCTTTAGGGTTTTCTGTGTAGAGGATCATGCCACCTGCAAACTCAGTTTTACCTCTTCTTTTCCAATTTGAAATTCTTTTATTTCTTTTTCTGCTCTGATTGCTGTGGCCAAAACTTCCAGAACTATGTTGAATAGTGGTGGTGAGAGTGGGCACCCTTGTCTTGTTCCTGACTTTAGGGGAAATTCTTTCAATTTTTCACCATTGAGGAAAATGTTTGCTGTGGGTTTGTCATATATAGCTTTTATTATGTTGAGGTATGTCCCTTCTATTCCTGCTTTCTGGAGAGTTTTTACCATAAATGGATGTTGAATTTTGTTAAAAGCTTTCTCTGCATCTACTGAAATAATCATATGGCTTTTATTTTTCAATTTGTTAATGTGGTGTATTACATTGATTGATTTGTGGATATTGAAGAATCCTTGCATCCCTGGGGTAAAGCCCACTTGGTCATGGTGTATGATCTTTTTAATGTGTTGTTGGATTCTGATTGCTAGAATTTTGTTAAGGATTTTTGCATCTATGTTCATCAGTGATATTGGCCTGTAGTTTAATTTTTTTGTGGCATCTTTGTCAGGTTGTGGTATTAGGGTGATGGTGGCCTCATAGAATGAGTTTGGAAGTTTACCTTCCTCTGCAATTTTCTGGAAGAGTTTGAGGAGGATAGGTGTTAGCTCTTCTCTACATTTTTGGTAGAATTCAGCTGTGAAGCCTTCTGGACCTTGGCTTTTGTTTGCTGGAAGATTTCTGATTACAGTTTCCATTTCCGTGCTTGTGATGGGTCTGTTAAGATTTTCTATTTCTTCCTGGTTCAGTTTTGGAAAGTTGTACTTTTCTAAGAATTTGTCCATTTCTTCCACGTTGTCCATTTTATTGGCATATAATTGCTGATAGTAGTCTCTTATGATCCTTTGTATTTCTGTGTTGTCTGTTGTGATCTCTCCATTTTCCTTTCTAATTTTATTGATTTGATTTTTCTCTCTTTGTTTCTTGATGAGTCTGGCTAATGGTTTGTCAATTTTATTTATCCTTTCAAAAAACCAGCTTTAGGCTTTGTTGATTTTTACTATGGTCTGTTTTATTTCTTTTACATTTATTTCTGCTCTAATTTTTAAGACTTCTTTCCTTCTACTAAACCTGAGGTTCTCCATTCCTTCGTTTTCTAGTTGCTTTAGGTGTAGAGTTAGGTTATTTATTTGACTGTTTTCTTGTTTCTTGAGGTTTGCCTGTATTGCTATGAACTTTCCCCTTAGCACTGCTTTTACAGTGTCCCACAGGTTTTGGGTTGTTGTATTTTCATTTTCATTCATTTCTATGCATATTTTGATTTCTTTTTTTTTTATTCTGTGATTTGTTGGTTATTCAGAAGCGTGTTGTTCAGCCTCCATATGTTGGAACTTTTAATAGTTTTTCTTCTGTAATTGAGATCTAATCTTACTGCATTATGGTCAGAAAAGATGCTTGGAATGATTTCAATTTTTTTGAATTTACCAAGGCTAGATTTATGGCCCAGGATGTAATCTATCCTGGAGAAGGTTCCATGAGCACTTGAGAAAAAGATGAAATTCATTGTTTTGGGGTGAAATGTCCTATAGATATCAATTAGGTCTAACTGGTCTATTGTATCATTTAAAGTTTGTGTTTCTTTGTTAATTTTCTGTTTAGTTGATCTGTCCATAGGTGTGTGTAGGGTATTAAAGTCTCCCACTATTATTGTGTTATTGTTGATTTCCCCTTTCATACTTGTTAGCATTTGTCTTACATATTGCAATGCTCCTATATTGGGTGCATATATATTTATAATTGTTATATCTTCTTCTTGGATTGATCCTTTGATCAGTATGTAGTGGCCTTCTTTGTCTCTTTTCACAGCCTATGTTTTAAAGTCTATTTTATCTGATATGAGTATTGCTATTCCTGCTTTCTTTTGGTCTCTATTTGCATGGAATATCTTTTTCCAGCCCTTCACTTTCAGTCTGTATGTGTCCCTTGTTTTGAGATGGGTCTCTTGTAGACAACAAATATAGGGATCTTGTTTTTGTTTCCATTCAGCCAGTCTTTGTCTTTTGGTTGGGGCACTCAAACCATTTACATTTAAGGTAATTATTGATAAGTATGATCCCATTGCCATTTACTTTATTGTTTTGGGTTTGGGTTTATACACCCTTTATGTGTTTCCTGTCTAGAGAGTATCCTTTAGCATTTATTGGAGAGCTGATTTGGTGGTGCTGAATTCTCTCAGCTTTTGCTTGTCTGTAAAGCTTTTGATTTCTCCTTCATATTTGAATGAGATCCTTGCTGGGTACAGTAATCTGGGCTGTAGATTATTTTCTTTCATCACTTTAAGTATGTCTTGCCATTCCGGCCTGGCCTGAAGAGTTTCTATTGAAAGATCAGCTGTTATCCTTATGGGAATCCCCTCGTGTGTTATTTGTTGTTTTTCCCTTGCTGCTTTTAATATTTGTTCTTTGTGTTTGATCTTTGTTAATTTGATTAATATGTGTCTTGGGGTGTTTTGCCTTGGATTTATCCTGTTTGGGACTCTCTGGGTTTCTTGGACCTGGGTGGTGGTTGTACCACATATTCTTTATGCATTCATCTGTCAATGGATATTTAGGTTGTTTCCATATCCTGGCTACTGTAAACAGTGCTACATCTAGTTCCTCAGCAGGAATAGAAATACAGATGTAGAGAACAGACGTATGGAAATGGCAGGGAAGAGAAGGGAGAGACGAACTGGGAGATTAGGTTTGACATAAATACAGTACCACGTATAAAATAGATAGCTAGTGGGAACCTGCACAGGGAACTTCAGCTTGGTGCTCTGTGATGACCTATAAGAATGGGATGAGAGGTGGGGTGGGAGGGAGGTCCAAGAGGGAGGGAATATAAGTATACATATAGCTGATTCACTTTGTTGTGCAGCAGAAACTAACACAACATTGTATTGCAATTATACTCCAATTAAAAAAAATAATAATGAGTGTTCCAGGAGACAGGAAGTGGGAGCTGCCAGTTTCTCATAGATCTGGAAATTGGAACAGGCCATCTTTCACCATATGGATATTGACCAAGCAGCCATAGCCCATGCCAATTCAAGGAAAAGGAACATTGATCCTACCTCTCAGTGAGAAAAGTGTAAACAAATGTGGCCTCCTTAAATCCATGATGAATGGATTGCATATTTTTATATCTCAGAATATTAATATGCTTCTGCCTATGTACAAAGTTATAGTTGTTATAGTCAGTGCCAATCAACACAGTGAGATATTTCTCATATTCAAGTTAATTTTCCTGGTAGCACTTAGTCACTAAATTTTAAAACTAAAATTTTTCTTTGTCTAATTCCTTCATTTTAACAATGAGAAGGAAGTAGAAAGGAAATCTGAGAGTTCAATGCAGAGTCAATAACAAAATTCAGATGGAACGCAGATTTCTGAGTCCTTCTCCCATCTTTGGTTTATGCATTGGCTTCAGCAAATTCCTTTACCACATACACAGGAAGCCTGGATAGTCTCAACATCATCACAAGATAAACTTATAAGATTGACTAGTAGATATCTAGTGACTGAAGTGCCTTGAAAGGAATAAAGAATAAAGTACATACTTTTGAAAGGTGGACAATATCTTAGAAAGATTGAAATTAAATATAAATACTTTTTGCTTAGGATGTGGGTATAGGTGGGACATAAAAACAATGATATAGAAGTAGGAAAAAAACATATAGATACTGGGGGATTTAAATTTATAGGAGAAAGAAGCAGAAAATGAATTTTGATGGAAAGTTTTAGGTTTTACCGCAAGGAAGAAAATAAAGGATTTAACTGGCCTTTAGTTCAATTCAGTTCAGTTCAGTCGCTTAGTCGTGTCCGACTCTTTGTGGCCCCATGAATTGCAGCACACCAGGCCTCCCTGTCCATCACTAACACCCGGAGTTCACTCAAAATCACGTCCATCTAGTCGGTGATGCCATCCAGCCATCTCATCCTCTGTTGTCCCCTTCTCCTCCTGCCCCCAATCCCTCCCAGCATCAGAGTCTTTTCCAATGAGTCAACTCTTGAAATGAGGTGGCCAAAGTACGGGAGTTTCAGCTTTAGCATCATTCCTTCCAAAGAACACCCAGGACTGATCTCCTTCAGAATGGACTGGTTGGATCTCCTTGCAGTCAAAGGGACTCTCAAGAGTCTTCTCCAATACCACAGTTCAAAAGCATCAATTCTTCGACACTCAGCTTTCTTCACAGTCCAACTCTCACATCCATACATGACTACTGGAAAAACCATAGCCTTGACTAGATGGACTGGCCTTAATTTAGCTTAATTCAGGCACTAACTAGAATAAAAGGACTTCCCTGGTAGCTCAGATGGTTAAGCGTCTGTCTACAATGTGGGAGACCCAGCTTCGATCCCTGGGTCGGGAAGATCGCCTGGAGAAGGAAATGGCAATCCACTCCAGTACTATTGCCTGGAAAATCCCATGGACAAAGAAGCCTGGTAGGCTACAGCCCATGGGGTTGCAAAGAGTCGGACACGACTGAGCGACTTTACCCTACCTAGGATATTTTGATTTGTAAATATATAAAAAGTCAGCTCTTTTGCACATGAAAGTATAAAGATGATCTGCATTGTGTTTTGTTGGAGGATAATAAGGGATTTTAAATACCACGCAAGCCCATCTAAATGGCTTTTACTATTCAATTCTAGAAGATTTGTAAAACTGCTTGAAATTGACTAGGCCATGTTTGGTTCCCTAACATAATAAAGCTTACAAAATAGCTTTCACTGTGCTGCAGTATACTGTGATTTAAATTGACTGATTTTTTTCGCTGAGTCAGGTAAACGATGACCCAAAACACAGTATGGCCTTAGGTGAACCTATTCTAAGAACAAGCAACTTATGTGTAAACTTGTTTTAGCGGATAAAACACAGGAGAAGCGGTTTATTGATTTTGCTCTCTACAGACAGATTTTGTACGTTGTGGTACATTTGGGTGGTTGTACAGAATTGACCAGCTTGGTCCAATTGACCAGTCACCTCCTAGCTAGGGATGTAAAGCCCAGTTTAATTTTAATTTAAATATAGATAGCTAGGGATGTACAGCCTAGTTTAATTATAATTTAAATGTAGATATCAGCTTTTTTTTTTCTTTTTTTTTTGAAAAGTAGAGGTTGTTTGCCACCGTGTTATGCTAAGCCAGGAAGAGTCAACCACAATATTCAACTACTTTTCTCTGGATATCATGAAAATAGCCTGTATTAAACATGCTAGCTGTAACAGTGGTATAATATGAAAATATTTTAATAATAATATTTAAAAATAGCTACTGATATATGTCAGACTGTTAGCTGAAAGTAATTGATGCTGACTCTGGCTAATTTAAGCAAAAGTTGAATTTGTTAAAAGAAAGTTCTGACAATGTCAGAAAAATCCAAACTCACAGCATTTGATGGTGGTCAGTGATAAAGCCTCAAAACCCTGTCATAGAGCCAGTGCAGTATTGATATCAGGCTTCCCTAGTGCCTTAAAAAATCCACCTGCAATCAGGGAACTCTAGATCTGGGTGAGGGCTGTCCTTAGACTTGTGAAATAAGTGAGGGTATTACGTGAGCAAGCTTGCCTGGTGGCTCAGCTGGTAAAGAATCTGCCTGCAATTCAGGAAACCTGGGTTTGATCCCTGGGTTGGGGAGATCCCCTGGAGAAGGAAAAGGCTACCCACTTCAGTATTCTGGCCTGAAGAATTCCATGGAATATATAGTCCATGGGGTCACAAAGAGTCAGGCATGACTGAACAACTTTCACTGACTGACTGATTACATGAGCAAAGAGAGGATATGTTGCGGGGGAGAAAGGGCGTTGAACTTGAGAGTAAGGAAATTGGGTTCAGGGCTTCTGAGGTGGCACTAGTGATATAGAATTCATCTGCCAATGCAAGAGGCATGAGAGATGCTGGTTCAATTCCTGGGTCAGGAAGATCCCCTAGAGGAGGGCATGTCAACCCACTCCAGTATTCTAGCCTGGAGAAACTCATGAACAGAGAAGCCTGACAAGCTACAGTCCATGGGGTAGCAAAGAGTTGGACAGGACTGAAGCGACTTAGCCTGCATGCATGTACCCAGACCTGCTAACCAACTATTTGATCTTGGCTCAATGCTTACTTTTCTACTCCCTGATTTCCTTCAGTGGAAAATAATAGCATTACATTGGAGAATTTCTGAGGAAAAAAAGCATGTTGTATTCATCAAGAAACAGTGGCAAACTGTACTTTGATACACATGCTTTTAATGTTTTCCATTCATTAATTCAGTAATTTTATCATTTCCTCTACAACATCTTCTGTCATTCTGATAATATATTATGCAGTGAGAATACAAAGTTGAGTAACAAAATAAAGCAGATATGCTAGAAAGCAAGTGAAAACTGCACAATAAAAGCATGATTCAAATGTAAAGTAAAATGTGGCCTGATTTTAACAATTGATAGACTCTCAGGAAAGGGAATGTATGTGCCATTTACTCTAGGATTTTCCACAAGGGACCAGGAGATGCAAGACCAGAGACTTTGAGAATGATGTATGATTCCATAATGTAGATGGTCTTGACAAAGCAACATTTATTGAAGTAGGATAACAAACTATTTTTTTAATCCTAACTTTTACAGACATCTATTATAAACAATGTGGCATCTATGATTAACTCCAATACTTTGGCAGCCTGATGCAAAGAACTGACTCATTGGAAAAGACCCTGATGCTGGGAAAGATTGAAGGCGGGAGGAGAAGGGGACGACAGAGGATGATATGGTTGGATGGCATCAGTGACTAATGGACATAAGTTTGAGCAAACTCCAGGAGTTGGTGATGGATAAGGAGGCTTGGAGTGCTGCAGTCCATGGGGTCGCAACGAGTTGGACATGACTGCGTGACTGAACTGAACTGACTGATGATTAACAAGGGGCTTCCCTGGTGGTTCAGCAGTAAAGAAACCACCTACAATGCAGGAGACATGGGTTCAATCCCTAGGTTGGGAAGATCCCCTGGAGAAGGAACCCACTCCAGCATTCTTGCCTGACAAATCCCATGTACAGAGGAGTCTGGCAGGCTACAGTCTATGGAGTCATAAGAGTCGGACATGACATAGCAACTAAACCACCATCACCATGGTTAACAGAGACCTGATTTGCACAACAGAGCAAAAGTTAATCCTTAAGAAATTCACTGCTGCTGCTGCAGTTGCTAAGTCGCTTCAGTCGTGTCCGACTCTGTGCGACCCCAGAGATGGCAGCCCACCAGGCTCTCCTGTTCCTGGGATTCTCCAGGCAAGAACACTGGAGTGGGTTGCCATTGCCTTCTCCGAAGAAATTCACTAGCAAATACAAATTGTTTCAAAGTGGGAAATGCAGATTATTTCTTGAAAGGTAGTAGAAGAAATAGAGGTACTCATTTTAGGCAGAGTAGAATGGAATTGCTGATTAGAGTCACAGAAAAAGTGAAATGGGTATATCATTTTAGGTAACTAAGAAAATTACTAAAAATTACTAAAAATTTCTTTACCAGTAAGGAATACTGGTAAAAGGAAGTGATTCATAGAAGGCGTTGAATGAGATGCTTGATTTTTTGAAATACAGAGAAATGATTTTTTGTAGTTAAATTTTTAAAAAATTTTACTTAGAGGATAATTGCTTTACAATGTTGTATTGGTTTCTGCCATATAGCTATATGAATCAGCCATATATATATATATATATATATATATATATATATCCTCCCTTTTGAGCCTCCCTCCCACCCCTCCATTCTCCACTCTAGGGAGATGATTAAATCTAAAACATAAATGGCTTAAAGGAATAGGGAATAGAAGGAGGGATGGAGAAGAGTCATGCTGGAGACTGCTGATTTTCATCTTATTTTCCAATCTTTTAGAATTGGGGGGGGGGGTGCTTTTCACTTAATAGAATATTTTGTATATATACATAGTGTGTATGCATTCTCTGTATAGACTCTATCTACCTATCTATTTATCATCTATCAGCTGTCTATCTATGGGTAACAGGTAGATTTTCTCAGGGAAGGTGATACGTCAGCTGAATGTCAAAGAAAGAAGAGTTATATTAGACAAACAAAGAAGGTTCAGAGGCATTTCAATCTAACTATAGGACTTGAATATATTACTCATGTCTTCTGATTAAAATACGAATTTTATTTAATGGTTTATTTAAAGATACGCTGAGACAAGTCATTCTTTCTTAAACATGACTGTAAAAGTAAGCATAAAATTTGAATCAATATTCTTCTATGGGAGAAGAAAGAAAGCAAGGCAGAACCTGATACTCTTGTTGAGGAAATAATCTCACTGATATGGGCTGAGTAACATTTGCATGAGGTGAAGAAGCATTTGAATCCTTGACAATCTAAGTTTGGGAGTTTTCAAAATGAAGATTTAAGAGCTCTTGATGAAAGCACTTTTCAATGTCACATGAGGTTAGAGTTTTCTCCATGAGTGATTTAGAAAGGAAATACAAGTATTTGCAACACTCAGAGTCCAGCTCAGAGATAAAAAGACTGACAGAACCTGACATTATTTTTCAGTGTCCTGTCCCATTGGTGTGGATCAAGACTGTCACTCCAGAGAGAAAATCAGCATAAGTGTCTGTTTGTGCACAATCAAATTAATCCTTGGATCATTAATGTGCCCTTACAATCAGGGGCAACTTGACACTGGGGCAAAGATATAGGAAAAAATGAGTTGAAATTAAAATTTTATTCTTGGCTTTCCTAGCATTCTAATATGAAGAATAGTTGAGATATTTCCCCAAAAGTTATTTACCACAGAAAAACCACCCTGGGAAAAATCACAAACTACAAAAGCAATCTGGGAGTATTTAGCAAATCTTAAATGTTGAAAAATATTGATAGCACTCTTGTACTCAAATCTAAGCTATACTCAAAATAAGGAGCAGCAGTGAAAGCATTCTAGTTTAGATATAAATGTTTATTAGGTCTTGTTTAACAAATGTGCTAGAAATATGAATTAGTCATCACATTACAATTCTATATATATCCATTTTTAACCATTAGAGAAAGTACAATCAAAAAAGGAAAAGGCCGAAACCGAAAAAAAGCAGGGAAGAAAGCTGAATAAAACTTCAGAATATAATGGTACGAATAAAGCTAAATGTGTTAATAATCACATTAATACAAAATGCTGTATTTCATATTAAGAATTAAGTTCTTATTTGATTTTTTTTTTTTGAGGAGCTGACATTTTACTGAAGTATACGGAGAAGGCAATGGCAACCTACTCCAGTACTCTTGCCTGGAGAATCCCATGGATGGAGGAGCCTGGTAGGCTGCAGTCCATGGGGTCACAAAGAGTCGGACACAACTGAGTGACTTCACTTTCAATTTTCACTTTCATGATTGGAGAAGGAAATGGCAACCCACTCCGATGTTCTTTCCTGGAGAATCCCAGGGACAGAGGAGCCTGTTGGGCTGCCGTCTATGGGGTCGCACAGAGTCGGACACGACTGACATTACTTAGCAGCAGTAGCAGCAGCAGTTGATTTATAAGGTGTTATTTTCAGGTATACAGGAAAGTGATTCAGTTTTATATATATATATATATATATATATATATATATGAATATATATGTGTGTGTGTATGTGTGTGCACATGCTTTCCTTTCAGATTCCTTTTCATTATAGGTTTAGGTTATTATAAGATACTGAATATCATTCCCTGTACTATACAGTAGGTCCTTGTTGGTTATCTATTTTATATATATTACTGTGTATCTGCTTATCTCAAATTTCTAATTTATCCCTATGTGCCTTTCCCTTTGGTAACCATGTCAATTTTTTATGTCTGAGAGTCTGTTCCTGTTTTATAAATATATTCATTTGTATCAGTTTTTTAGATTCCACATACTTGTGATATCATGTGATTTTTTTCTTTGTCTAATTTACTTCACTTAGTTTGATAATCTCTAGATCCATCCATGTTGCTGCAAATGGCATTATTTTATTTACTCCTTTTTGTGACTGAGTAATAATCTATTGCTCATATGTGTATACTGGAGAAGGCAATGGCAACCCACTCCAGTACTCTTGCCTGGAAAATCCTATGGACAGAGAAGCCTGGTAGGCTGCAGTCCATGGGGTCACTAAGAGTCGGACACAGCTGAGCGACTTCACTTTCACTTTTCACTTCAATGCATTGGAGAAAGAAATGGCAACCCATTCCAGTGTTCTTGCCTGGAGAATCCCAGGGACGGGGATAACCCCAGTGGGCTGCCGTCTATGGGTTCACACAGAGTCGGATATGACTGAAGCGACTTAGCGTTATATGTGTATGCAGTAACCTCAGATATGCAGATGACATCACCCTTATGGCAGAAAGTGAAGAGGAACTCTAAAGCCTCCTGATGAAAGTGAAAGTGGAGAGTGAAAAAGGTGGCTTAAAGCTCAACATTCAGAAAATGAAGATCATGGCATCTGGTCCCATCACTTCATGGGAAATAGATGGGGAAACAGTGGAAACAGCGTCAGACTTTATTTTTCTGGGCTCCAAAATCACTGCAGATGGTGACTACAGCCATGAAATTAAAAGACACTCACTCCTTGGAAGAAAAGTTATGACCAACCTAGATAGCGTATTCAAAAGCAGAGACATTATTTTGCTAACTAAGGTCCGTCTAGTCAAGGCTATAGTTTTTCCTCTGGTCATATATGGATGTGAGAGCTGGATTGTGAAGAAGGCTGAGTGCCAAAGAATTGATGCTTTTGAACTGTGGTGTTGGAGATGATGCTTGAGAGTCCCTTGGACTGCAAGGAGATCCAACCAGTTCATTCTGAAGGAGATCAACCCTGGGATTTCTTTGGAAGGAATGATGCTAAAGCTGAAGCTCCAGTACTTTGGCCACCTCATGCGAAGAGTTGACTCATTGGAAAAGACTCTGATGCTGGGAGGGATTGGGGGCAGGAGGAAAAGGGGACGACAGAGGATGAGATGGCTGGATGGCATCACTGAGTCGATGGATGTGAATCTGAGTGAACTCCGGGAGTTGGTGATGGACAGGGAAGCTTAGCGTGCTGCGATTCATGGGGTCACAGAGTCAGACATGACTGAGTGACTGAATTGAACACACACACACACACACACACACACACACACACACACATATATATATATATAAAATTTTTAAAGTAAATCCAATTTATAAGGGACAAAGTTTGAGAGTGACAAAATAATGGGATATTAAAAGATTTACCAGGTAAATGCTAACTAAACTTGCAGTGATGAAGTAACACTTGCATTAGACTCAATGTGTGCAGGTATACATGTGTGCTCAGTTGTGTCTGACCCTTTGCCACCCTGTGGACTGTAGCCTGCCAGGCTTCTCTGTCCACGGATATTTCAGGCAAGATTATTGGACTGGGTTGCCATTTCCTTCTCCAGGTGACTTTCCTAGCCCAGGGATCAAACCCGTATGTCTTATATCACCTGCATTGGCAGCAGATTCTTTACCAACTGTGCCATTTAGGAAGCCCTCGTACTAAACTTTAAATGCTATTTTCAAGAGATAAAAAGAAGCATATATAATAAATAAAGTTATCATCTAATAGAAACACATTTGTCACAAATATTGAAGTACCTAATACAATAATGCAAAATACATTAAAATTTTTAAATTTAATTTAAAGCACATAGTAAATATGGAAATATTTGACAAGTCACAATCACTGGGGAAGAACTTCAACCAATATATCTCAGCAATTTTAACATCAGAAACTACATTGAAGATCGACTAAAAGAGGTATAAAGTCTGATAGGGCATATAATTTCTTTCAAAGAGAAAATTTACAAAAGACAAAACAAGATAGGAAGGACAGAAAATCCTTGGTAAATCCTTTTAGAAGCAATTTGCCAATACAAAAATTTAAAGCTCAGTCTTTGAGACAGCAACTTTAATTTCATGACTCTATCCAGATGAAATATTCATGTGTTTGCTTAAAGGTGCTATTGTAACATCTTTGTCATTAGGAGAATATTTTAATACTTTAAAGAATCACAGAGCATTCATAAAGATTTAAATAAATCTACATGTTTAACTGATACTAATAGGTTGCATTCAGAAAACTAAGATCATGGCATCTGGTCCCATCACTTCATGGCAAATAGATGGGGAAACAGTGGCTGATTTTATTTTTTTTTTGGGGGGGGCTCCAAAATCACTGCGGATGGTAACTGCAGCCATGACATTAAAGACGCTTACAGCTTGGAAGGAAAGTTATGACCAACTTAGACAGCATATTAAAAAGCAGAGACATTACTTTGCTAACACAGGTCCATCTTGTCAAGGCTATGGTTTTTCCAGTGGTCTTGTATGGATGTGAGAGTTAGACTGTGAAGAAAGCTGAGTGCCGAATAATTGATGCTTTTGAACTGTGGTGTTGGAGAAAACTCCTGAGAGTCCCTTGGACTACAAAGAGGTCCAACCAGTCCATCCTAAAGGAGATCAGTCCTGGGTGTTCATTGGAAGGACTGATGCTAAAGCTGAAACTCCAATACTTTGGCCACCTGATGTGAAGAGCTGACTCATTTGAAAAGATCCTGATGCTGGGAAAGGCTGAAGGCAGGAGGAGAAGGGGGTGACAGAGGATGAGATGGTTGGATGGCATCACCAACTCAATAGACATGAGTTTGAGTGAACTCAGGGAGTTGGTGATGAACAGGGAGGCCTGACATGCTGTGGTCCATGGAGTTGCAAAGTTGGACACGACTGAGTGACTGAACTGAATTGAACTGAATATGTTTCATTGATACTAATATGTTGCTAAACTATATCGTTAACTAGCAAAAATAATGTTCTAGAAAAATACATACAGCATTTATAGGAAAATAATATTTTTATATAAATATCTAGAAAATTGTGTAGACATCAAATTTCTAACTTTAGAAATTTCTGAGAAGAGGGTAGGAAAGCAATAGAAAAGAGAGTTTCAAGTAAATGTTCATGTATATCTTTGCATAATTTCTTGAGCATTTTTCAGAAAAGATACATTAGGACTGTATTCATGAAATTAAAAATATCAAAAGCAGGCTGGTTAAGTGTTTACTCATATTATAATTAAGAGATTTGAATTATCAGTGTGTTTAGGTACGAAACTGGAAAGTGAAATGACCGTGCTATGAGTTCAGGAAGGTTCATTCCAGGTCTTCTTCTTGTTTTTTCACTTTCATTTTTCTGAAAGCCTTAAATATGTAAGGACTTAGGTATTTATATTTTATCTCACACTTTTTCTTTCATTAAGCACCTGTTATCAGAATCCAAATAAATCAATACATCATTCGGAAGTTTGATCAGTGGTACATGTCAGTGCTTTTGCAGAGATTTTTCTGTGTTCAACTCAGTATTGTAGCGAGTTGTCATTCAGCCTTATGTTCCACTTCATTTGCATTCAGGAAAAACAGAATTATTCTTAGTGAGAACCAATTGAAAAGAAAACACTGAATCGTTTTCAACTCACTTCTTTTAAGATGTTGCATGTAACAAAGATGTCAATCATATAGTTAACTTTTTATCTTATAAATGTGACATATTCTGAACAGTTTATTCTGCCAATAATTTGAGGTAATGAATATTTTATTGTATATTAGTTGAAATAAATCAAGTTTACAAGGCACTTGATAAAATTGTGAACATCATAAAGGAAAATAATCTAGTCATGTAATTGTAAAGGCTAACAGCTGTCTTGCTGGCATAACTGTTTGGAAATAGATTTATTATTACCTTGTACAAGTCAGGAAGTATTCATAATTGGTGGAGGGGAAAAATTATCTTGGTTAGGAATATATGCATAGACCTGAAGTTCTGATTCAGTTTAAATTTTATTTGTGACACTGAGCCTAACCTGTTCCCTGGTGATTTTATTGCCTAGGTTTCTTTGGTCTTCTGTCACTGAATCCACATCTTTTGCTAAATATAGCATCAGAATTGGGAATACATAGCAACTTAGCACCCTGGAGGAGGGCATGGCAACCCACTCCAGTATTTTTGCCTGGAGAATCCCATGGACAGAGGAACCTGGCAGGCTTATTGTCCATAGGATCACGGTGAGCTAAACACAACTGAAGCGACTTTGCATGTAGCAACTTTGCAAATCCTAGTATTATTGTTTAGGTTCAATCCTAGAATGGGTCTGCACAAATAGGAAATTATCTTTTTAATTGCCTACACAAATTCTTCTCATCTTGGCAACTTTAGGTGTTACATTGGAGTCATGAAACCCATTGGAGTTATTCCTTGGTATCTGTAGGCGATAGGTTCAAGGACTCCCTGTCAATAGCAAAATCCATGGATGCTCAAGCCCCTTATATAAAATGGCATAATATTTGCATGTAACCTATGCACATTCTCTGACACAGTTTAAATTATCTCTTGTTTTTCAGTTGCTCAATCGTGTCCAGCTCTTTGCAACCCTATGAACTGAGCATACCAGGCTTCCTGTTCTTCACCATCTCCTGGAGCTTGCCCAAACTCATGTACATTGAGTCAGTGATGCCATCCAAGCATCTCATCCTCTGCCATCCCCTTCTCCCCCTGCCTTCTATATTTCCCAGTATCAGGGTCTTTTCCAATGAGTGACCTCTTTGAATCAGGTAACCAAAGTACTGGAGCTTCAGCTTCAGCATTAGTTAGTCCTTCCAATGAACATTCAGGACTGATTTCCTTTAGGATAGACTGGTTGGATCTCCTTGCAGTCCAAATGACTCTCAAGAGTCTTCTCCAACACCACTGTTCAAAAGCATCAGTTCTTCGGCTCTCAGCCTTCTTTATGGTCCAACTCTCACATCCATACATGACTACTGGTAAAACCATAGCCTTGACTACACAAACCTTTGTTGGCAAAGTAATGTCCCTGCTTTTTAACACTTTGTCTATGTTTGTCACAGTTCCTCCCCACCCCCCCACCCCCCAAGGAGCAAGCAGCTTTAAATTCCATGGCTATAGTCACCATCTGCAGTGATTTTGGAACCCAAGAAAATAAAGTCTCTCATTGTTTCCATTGTTTCCCCATCTATTTGCCATGAAGCTATTGGACCAGATGCCATGATCTTTGTTTATTGAATGTTGAGTTTTAAGCCAGCTTTTTCACTATCCTCTTTCATCTTCATCCAGAGGGGTTCTTTAGTTCCTCTTCACTTTTTGCCACAAGGGTGGTATCATCTGCATATCTGAGGTTATTGATATTTGTCCTGGCAATCTTGATTCTAGTTTGTGTTTCATCCAGTCCAGCATTTTGTATGATGTATTCTGCATGTAAGCTAAATAAGCAGGTGGCAATATGCAGCCTTAACATACTCCGTTCCCAAATTTGAAATAGTCCATTGTTCCATTGTTAAATAACTAGCTGTTGCTTCTTGACTTGTGTACAGGTTTCTCAGGAGGCAGGTAAGGTGGTCTGGTATTCCCATCTCTCTCAGAATTTTTCACTGTTTGTTGTGATCATCACAGTCAAAGGCTCTAGCATCATCAAGGAAGCAAAAGTATATGTTTTTTTCTGGAATTCTCTTGCTTTTCTCTGATGCAATGGATGTTGGCAATTTGATCTCTGATTCCTCTGCCTTTTCTAAATCCAGCTTTTACATCTGTATGTTCTCAGTTCACGTACTGTTGAAGCCTAACTTGGAGGATTTTGAGCATTACTTTGCTAGTGTGTGAAATGAATGTAATTGTGCAGTATTTTGCACTTTACCTACTTTAAATTATATCTAGGTTACTCTACTCTAAATTATTTCTAGGTAACTTATAACACCTAATAGGATATAAATGCTATGTAAACGGTTGGAAATACAATGTAAATCCTATGTAAATAGTTGCAAACTCAAGTTTTGCTATTTGAAACTTTCCAATTTTTTTCCAAAATATTTTTAATCTGCGCTTGTTTGAATCCTTAGATGTAGAAACCACTGATATGGAGTGTGGGCTATATAATGTTTAACTTTGGGGTTTTGTAATTGAAAAGATGACTGTGTGTATGTGTGTTCATTTCTCTGTGTGCTTATGCTGCTGCTGCTGCTAAGTCGCTTCAGTCGTGCCCGTCTCTGTGCGACCCCATAGATGGCAGCCCACCAGGCTCCCCCGTCCCGGGGATTCTCCAGGCAAGAACACTGGAGTGGGTTGCCATTTCCTTCTCCAATACATGAAAGTGAAAAGTGAAAGTGAAGTCGCTCAGTTGTGTCCGACTCTTTGTGACCCCATGGACTGCAGCCTACCAGGCTCCTCTGTCCATGGGATTTTCCAGGCAAGAGTACTGGAGTGGGGTGCCATTGCCCTCTCCGCTGTGTGCTTATAGGTGAAGAATATTAAAAGAGAAAAGAAGATGGCAAAAGGGAAGGTCATTTTCAGAATTCTTTCTTGTCTTCAAGAGAAAAGATCTTTGGGAAGAAAATCACAGTTACCAGAGAGAGTCAGTTTTCTTCCCTGCACCTTTCTCTTTATTTTTTATATAGGCAGTTCTTTGTCTCAGTTGCCTTGTTTTCATGAATTGTTCAAAGCTTAACTCAGGCAAGATAGGATTGGTCAGTAGGATCCTCGAGAACTTTTTGCCAGGCTGGAAAGTAAGTTTAGGCATTCTCGTTTTCTTCCTCCTCACCAAGCAACCGAATGTCTGAAATGTGCTAGTTTTCAGAGATGAAATACTAGGGGGTTTCAAGATGATAATAGAAAGGTAATAACTACCATTCTTGGATGACCTCCAAAACAGGATTGTAGAATGTTTCTGCTGGCTTTATTAAGACTTATACCTATTAATCCCTGCCGTGGGCTGTTACAGCATTATCACTGATAACATAGCTAAGAATCCTTCCACCCTCATCAGAAACAGTGCTCTTGCTCTACAATTACAGCATAAGCTTATTCACATCAAAGCTAGATAACAAAAAGGCAGTCATCTAAATGGGCAATAATGACTATTTTAAATAGGTAATTAGAAATACGACCATATAAGGAATAGACTGACATCTCTCAAAATATCGTTGAAGTAAATTTATTGATATTCATGCTATGTAGTAGAAGGAAAAGCATTTCCTACAGACCAATTTGTGAAATTACCACACTTTATAATTTTTGCCAAAGGTAACAGCTGAGTGGTATTTGTACAGTAAGAAAGTGAGCCTGAAAGTAATACCATCTGTGTGGATTGGTAGGTTAGAAAATCTGTAGATGCCAAGGAAACTTTATTGTGTCTATTGTTTCCCCCAAATGGTTGCATCTTTCTACCACCATATCTGACACATCAATTCCAATATATATTTTAATCAGTAAATAATTTTGTAAAGCAAATAGTTCAATGCCTACCAAGAGATATTTGGTTGAAAAGTGAGAAATATTGTTACTCAATGTATATCAAGAAACAGAATTAGAATAAGAAGTTGAAACTATCAGAAATGATTGCTGGCTCTGTAGCTTGTATACGTTGGGCCCTGTAGCTTACCCGGGTGGCTCAGCAGTGAAGAACCCACCTGCGATGCAAAAGATGTGGGAGATGTGGGTTTGATGCCTGGGTCAGGAAGATCCACTGGAGGAGGGCATGGTAACCCACTCCAGTATTCTTGTCTTGGAGAATCCCAAGGACAGAAGAGCCTGGCAGGCTATAGTCCATAGGGTTGCAAAGAGTCAGACATTACTGAAGCGACGGAGCATGCATGCATAACTTATGTATATGGCACCTATGGCAATTTCATGAGGTCAAATAATTGAAAGGACCCATGAAATGTTATAAGGCTTTAATAAAGACGAATAAAACAACAAGAGAAAGAAAGCTTAAAAAAATATCAGAGAGGTCCAAGACTTTCAGGTACAACTCCTGGGGCCATTCTCAGGAAGCCCGGAAATGCTTTATTTTTCAATCATAAGTCTTCAAGAAACATAAAATTTACCTTAGGCCCAGGGGAGCCAAGGTAAACATAGCTCAATCCAGACCATGTAACCATACAAATCAGGTACAAATCATCCACCTAGAGCTTATCAATAAAAAGTGTGAACACACAGGTACATGGTACTTTCTGAGAGGTTTCAGTCTTTAAAATTCACATTTTGAATCACTAGCTGATAACTTTCATCCCCATCTTGGCCAAGGGTTAGTGCCATAGTCCTGGACTTAGGTGGAGATATGCACAGAGCTACCCCAGCTACCAGCCTATTAACCTATCCATACTCAGCACTTTCATGAAGATTGGGAAAAGGTCTTTTCCTAGTGTAATCTGAAAGAGGTAGATAAGGCTTTCTCCTCTGGGAAACATAGGTCCATAGCTTGAAAATAAAGGTAGGCTGTCCACTGGTCTCTACTTGTACTGAATGCTGGCTGCTTCTCTGAGTACACAAACTGTATAGTGGTTTACGACAGACATATGTGGAAGAACTACAGTCTGGACATTCAGCACTTTCACTGGTGTGACCTATGCATCAGAGGACAGATCTGGCTTGGAGTGCTGCAGTCCATGGGGTCACAGAGGCGGACATGACTGAGTGACTGAACCGAACTGATTGCAATGCCAGCTACTCCATGTTCAGAGACAGAATGTGTGATTTTTGGAATGCTTGTGAAAATGAGGCTTAGTCTTGATTTTGTGACAACTTGATACCAGGCAGATTCAAAGCAGTAGCTGAAATGCGGAAGAAGCAGAGCTCCTTCCAAGTACCAGAACTCTGGTTTAAAGTGAGCATTTAGTCCCAGCTCCGAGGCTCATGCCAAAATATCACACCAGATGGGACAGAAGATAAGCATGGGAATAGGAAATATAACACTTTGATGCTTGCTTATCCATCCTATAGAACTTGCTGTTTATAATCTGGCCTAATTAAAATGACACTGAGAAGCAAATAGCACAGCAATTAAGGTCAAATTCTGCTGCCCGAGGTCTGATTTAAATCCTGGCTCTGTGACTTATCATCTGTGTGGCTTGTGTTGTTAGTGTTAAACCTATTCTTTGCTTTAGTTTCCCCATCTGTAAAATGAGGATAATAATAGCATCTATTTCAACATGTTTTAGAAGCAAATGACATAATAAAAATGTAAGTTCTTAGCACAGTGTCTGGCACAATATAAAATATGAGCATTATGTATTAGCCACGATTCTTGCTATTCCCAGAGGTTGGAGTTGAGTTAAACTACAACAGCTACCAAGGCTTTTAAGGGCTGGCTGCCTCCACTGTAACAGGGCTTGTAATTGATCAGAACAAAATCTTTCTTCCGTTCATTAGTTCCCATATCCCGCTGACCAATTTGTATCAGCAATTCCCTTTCAATACTGAGCATCCTGACACCCTGCAATGCTGCGTTTTCCTGATGCCCTGCTGACATCTCTGGCTCCTCTGGACTCTGTTTGCCTTGTCACGGATTTCTCGCAGTAGATTGATCTCATGGAACTGATGTTCCATTTTGCTTATTTTCTCGGCTATATCTACTAGACTTTTAAGTTTCATGCACGCAGGTGTCACATCTACTTTATTTACCACTGGCTTCCCTGGTGGCTCAGATGGTAAAAAATCTGCCTGAAATACAGGAGCCACAGGAGATGCAGATTCGACCCTTGGGTGGGGAAGATCCCTTGGAGAAGGGAATGGCAACCCACTCCAGTATCCTTGCCTGGGAAATCTCATGGACAGAGGAGCCTGGCAGGCTATAGTCCATGGGGGTCTCAAAGAGTCAGACATGACTCAGTGATTAATACTTTCACATAATAACTAACAGGACACCTGGAACACAAAAGAACCACAATTAATGGTTTGTTTAAGGAAGGAAGGATTTACCTTTACCATAGAGACCTGGTATCTTCTGATGCTTCTCCATTAGTAATAAGGGCTTCCCTAGTAGCTGAGTTGGTAAAGAATCTGCCTGCAATGCAGGAGACCCGGATTCAATCCCTGGGACAATATCCAGGGAAGAATCCCTGGAGAAGGAAATGGCAACCCACTCTAGTACTCTTGCCTGGAGAATATCATGGAGGAGGAGCCTGGCGGTCTACAGTCCATGGGATTGCAAAGAGTCAGACATGACTGTGCGACTAACTTTCTGACTTTCATTGGTAATAAACTCTGGTTCCTTTCTTTGATGCATGGCTCAATCCCTTTGTTAACTCTATTTTCATTTCTTTTTTAAAAAAATTATTCATTTTTAATTCACTTCTTTAAATTTGTATGTTACCTGTGAAAATTCAGTCTCTGGAACTCACCCTAGTAGAGTTTCCTGGTTTGGGACCTATAAGTGGGATCTAGACATGAGGAGTATTGAGATGTCAGTAGGATAATCAAGGAAGTTATTGCACCAATGACTTCAGAATGCATTGAATATTCATTTAAAAAATACACTTGTTACCTCATTTCAGTACACTGACTTTGTGCATTGTGCTTAAGCCAATGCGCATATGTAATAAATTTAAGAAAAAGTAGTCATTGTGGAAAACAGTCATGTGGTGTATGTGGATGTGTGCTCAGTCATATCTGATTCTTTGCAACCCCATGGACCTTAGCTCTCCAGACTCCTCTGTCCATGCAGCTTACCAGGAAGGAATACTGGAGTGGGTTGCCATTTCCTTCTCCAGGGTATCTTCCCCAGCCAGGGACTGAACCGGTGTCTCCTGTATCTCCTGCATTGAAAGGTGAGTTCTTTACCACTGAGCCACTTGGGAAGCCACAAAAACAATCATGTCACCCAGTAATGTGCTATGTAGTTGATTATACCTTCAAATTATATCTAAATGATTTAAAGACTTTTTTTTCATATTTTATTCTTGTTAAGCATATCTTACCATGAAAAAATCCATCTTAGTAGTAGCTGTAAGCTTAAGTTATGTATGCCTCATAATAGTATGTATGCCTCATAATAACATGTAACTGAGAGTGTTCTCAGGGATTATTTGGTAGATATGGAAACTGCCCCTAGGAAGATGGTCACTTGACCTAAGTCATATTTTGAACATAGATATAAACTGTCTTCCATCCATTATGTTAAAATGCTTCCTATGGACCTGTCAAAATAAAGGGAAATGACTTGTCATTTCCCTTTGGAATCTACAGTGTAAATCTCCATCAAGGTCCATGTCACCTTATATGGTGATAATTGGCCATAGACCTTGGTAAAGAGGTTTTGCTTTCTTCCCATGGGGTGTATCTTCATGCTTTGTGCTTCAGCCACTACTGATTCATATATGGTCTATTTCTCTTTTTTATTCAAAGTAAGGACACAACAATTATTGCCCCTGACCTTGTATGATGTTAAATTAACTGTAGCTTTGAATTTAAAAATTGCTTTACCAGCAGGATGAATCATGTACTTATTTCATCAGGCACTTGTAGCAGTGAAGATTGAGAAGGCTTTAATGACTTGGAATTTTCTTTTTATTGTGTTATTGAACAAATTATAGAGCTAATGAGATTTACCCTAAATGAAACACCTCTGTATCACCTGCTGTTTTATGGGTCTTAGGGAAAAATTGTTGGTAATTTTTCTCTTTCTGCAATTAGACAAAGTTTTGTTTTTAAACAGTATTTTCTCTGAATGTAAAATATACACTTGCATTATTTCTTCATGGGAAATACATTTGATATGGTATATGAAATGCATAGTTTACATCAAGGGTCTCCTTGTACACTTGAGTATTTAGAGAGATGATATGGGGAGAGAGGTGGGAAGGGGGTTCAGGATTGGGAACTCATGTACACCCGTGGCGGATTCATGTCAATGTATGGCAAAACCAATACAGTATTGTAAAGTACAATAAAAATAATAATAATAAAAATAATAATAATAATGCAGTAACATTAACAAGGCTTGACACTGGGAATCTCGAGTTCAAATCAAGTTCTGCTAGTTTTAGTTTTTAAATTAGCCAGATCACTTAGTAATTAAGCCTCAGTTTTCTCAGATGAAAATGTCAATGTTTCTGTGAACTATGTCAGAGTAAATAAACATAGAGCACCTAAACCAATTTTTAGAACATTATAAAAACTCAGTAAATAGTAATGGTGTTGAAGTTGTTATTAATGTTGAAAACTGCATCCTCAATTCTATATTTTATATAGAAAAATTTTAAAGTTGGTCTCGGGGGCAATAAAGAATTCTGTAGGGTTATTAGAAAATACATGAAACTACCTTTGATCCTTCATCACAGACTATTATAAGACATGAAGGTTTAATAAGGGAAGAAAATTAGAATTAGAAGGAAAGTAGATTTGCCAAGAATAGTAAATCAGAAACTATTATCACAATAGATCAATGCTTTTATATGGATTTAATAGGAAGAGTATCTTTCTAAATTTGGCTGGGCAATAGTTTGTGGCAAAGGGAAAAGAAAAGGAGATTAAAATAACAGATGAGCATCGGTCATATTTCACATGGAGAAATCATTTTATTTGAAGTTTATGCATTTATTTTCTGTTCTCTCATACTTATCCAAGCCATTTTGGTTCCATGTTGTTAAAATACCACTGTCACTCTGAAAGAAACTTATACCAGATACCAGATAAAGAGGCTCACAAATCCAAATCAAATCTCAAAAGAGATGGCTCTCTTTCTATGCTAGGCACAGCTTTTTTTTTTTTCTTTTTTCAGTTTCTAAACAATAAAGGAAACTACTTTCTTATTACTTTGATATATATTTTTGTGGCACTATGTGAGGTACCCAAGTTGCTGCTGAAATCTAGATAAATGATTCAATAAAGATACACAAGAATATAATAGAGGTTCATATGGTCTGAAAAAGATAAGACACACTACATTAACCTTCTCCATAAGAAATAAGACAAACACACACATCTATCTAAATATCTCTGCAATTGTGAACTCAAAGCATTTATATTATTGCCTGAAAAAATACGTTACTGTTGCAATATCCCCCTTGCTGAGACTTTTCTATCCAATGCAAACTGCCAGGTTTAAGCAGTCCTCGGTCAAGCGGCCATAAAGCAGGAGAAGAAAATAAGTCTGTGAGTTTAAAACCTGCTGTTTGGTACAGAAAATAAAATCCAGCATATTCTAAAGTAGTTGCGGTTTTATCCCATGAAACACCTCCCTACACCAGAGACTGGGAGTAGCAATTCATCAAAATCAATACCACCACATAACAGGCATGCCTGAGATTTTCCTTAGAATGGGTCTTCCTGAATCCCTCCCTCCCTGGGTGTATCAATATTTTAATTTCCCTAAGAGAAATAATTATTTTATCTTCTAAAATTAAAAAATGCTCCACACACAAATAGCCCTAGAGAAGATGCATGATAGATCTTTTAAGCATTTATTCAACAATCAGACATTTAGCCACTTCTATGTGGCTTCCCCAGTGGCTCAGCAGGTAAAGAATCTGTCTGCGATGCAAGAGACACAGGAGACATGGGTTTGATCCCTGGGTCAGGAAGATCCCCTGGAGGAGGAAATGGCCACCCACTTCAATATTCTTGCCTGGAAAATCCCATGGACAGAGGAGCCTGGTGGGCTATTGTCCATGGGGTTGCAAAGAGTAGGACATGACTGATCACACACACCTATGGCCAGGAAATTTATCAAGTCCTGATGGTAAAGATATAAACAAGACTAAAAGTGCAAAAGCATCCGAAGACTAACGGCAAATATAAAGAGGTAAATGAGCCAGCACAGATAGATGCTACTTTTCCAATAGAAGTAAGGAGAGGATGGATATTCAAGTCTAAAGGAGGGGGACTTATCCAATTTGGGATGCCAAGGAAAGTTTCTTGAAAGATGTGACTTCTAGCTGGAGACCTGGAAGAGGAGAGCTATTTGAAAAACAGAGGGGATGGATTGGAAGAGTAGCTCACACAGAGACTGTAAAGAAATAAAATTCTGGCAGTCCTTGCTTTGCATGAACTTTAAGTATGTTTAGTGTGGCTAGGATTTGTAGTATACTTAGGAAAGGGGGACAGTGACAGAGATGAGATGGGAGGAGAAATCCAAATTTGTCACACACATAGACTGGAGTTGCTTGAAGTATCATCATTAGACTGGTATTTTTAGTGTACCTTGGAAGCTGGGAAGAAATGAAGACTGATTCAGGGGCTCTGGGGTGGAGCTTCAGATTCTACAATTCAAACAGATTTTCACACAACCACTTTTAGTAGCAAATTGTAAACTATATTAAGAGTTTTTTTTTTTTTAATTATTGGTTGCTTTGCAATGTTGTATTAGTTTCTACTGTAACAGCAAAGTGAATTAGCTGAACATATACATAGATCCCCTTCTTTTTGGATTTCCTTCCCATTTAGGTCACTACAGAGCACTGAATAGAGTTCCTGTGCTATAAGGTAGGTTCTCATTAGTTATCTGTTTTATACATAGTATCTAGTGTATATACATCAATCCCAGTCTCCCAATTGATCCCAACCCCCTCCCTTTCCCCTTATCCAAATGTTTGCTGTCTACAAATGTGTTCACCATGCTGTAGACAGTCTGTGGGTGGCTATGATTTGCACTCTAGAATAAGCACTCTGGTTGCACCAGTGAGGTTTATTTCTTGGTGTAACACTTTCTTCATAACAGTTACATGAATGAATGAATGAATTATTAGGTGCCAATTCCTTAGAATCCTTGATGTTCCAACTTTCAGTCTGATTTTTAACTGAAATCACTGTAGTTAGGCTTTTTCTATGAAGACAGCGGTATTAAAGTGTGCAAATTACAGAAAGTATATGGTGCTGAGTTTATAAATGAGGGGCTGAATAGTATGACACACTTTTTATTCTGATACTCCAGTGCAATATACATTAGGATTGCTTTCACTGAATATTTTGCTAGTTTCTGTCATTATTTTCATGTGTTTCTGATGAAATGAGATCAGGGTTTGGGCTATGCTTAGACAGTCCTGGCGGCCATTGAATAATTGCCAACTGACTATTGGGAAAATCTGCTCATTAAAGAGAGAAGAGAGCATCAATGTTCAGCTACATTTTGAAGTTCCACTTGGTTGGCTGGCTTTAGGGGAATTGGCCCCTCTTGTTTTACATGTTCTGAGGCAGAGTTGTCGTGAAAAGTAGAAAGCGGGTATTTTAAATTATTTTTTTATAGGGAGGAAGAGAAAATGAGAATCAGGGCACATGGCCTGCCTATTTCTCAAGAATATTGCTCAGCTCAGAGTGTCTGAGTCAAAGAATTCCTCCCAGGCTGTTGTTGATGATGACTTATGAAAGGGCACCTGTCTGACCTGACAAGTGTACACAGCGCTGGAGGCTTCAACTTTCCATTAGTAACAACAGCCCCAAAAGGTTAATTTGTTTTGGCACTTCCTGATTACTTTCTCTGTTCATCTCATTCTGAGACTTCACATTCACCACCTGATTTAGGGGTTCTCCCTAGCAACATATTGTCATTTTTCTCAACTTATTTGCTAGCTTTGGTCCTGTGATCTCTAAATGCAACTAAATAGTGGAAATCAATTTTCTGTTTAGAGGAGTTGATGACATCTAGCGGAATTTGAAGATTTCTCTTCTTGGATATGTTTGGGAGTCATGTTGCACTGTCATCCCAAATGAATGGAATTTGGAGGTCTTGTCACATCAGTGACCAGGATGCAAGTCCCTTAGTTGAGGCTCACTTTGAGTTCTCATTTTGGGATTCTTTGTCTTCTTAAATTTCCCATCACCTGAAAACTTTTTGAGGAACACGGCTATCTTAGTCTGTTTCATTAAATTTTTTTCAATAGTTGTGTATAAAAAGTCCCACTTTGCATACTCACAGTCAGTGTCTCATAATATAACCTTAGTTCAGTTCAGTCGCTCAGTTGTGTCCGACTCTTTGGAACCCCGTGAATCGCAACACGCCAGGCCTATGTGTCCATCACCAACTCCCAGAGTTTATTCAAACTCATGTCCATTGAGTTGGTGATGCCATCCAACCATCTCATTCTCTGTCATCCCCTTCTCCTCCTTCCCTCAATCCCTCCCAGCATTAGAGTTTTTTCCTATGAGTCAGTTCTTTGCATGAGGTGGCCAAATTACTGGAGTTTCAGTTTCAGCATCAGTCCCTCCAATGAACACCCACGACTGATCTCCTTCAGAATGGACTGGTTGGATCTCCTTACCATCCAAGGGACTCTCAAGAGTCTTCTCCAACACCACAGTTCAAAAGCATCAATTCTTCGGCATTCAGCCTTCTTCACAGTCCAACTCTCATATCCATACATGATGACAGGAAAAACCATAGCCTTGACTAGATGGACCTTAGTCGGCAAAGTAATGTCTCTGCTTTTGAATATGCTATCTAGGTTGGTCATAACTTTTCTTTCAAGGAGTAAGCATCTTTTAATTTCATGGCTGAAATCACCATCTGCAGTGATTTTGGAGCCCCTAAAAATAAAGTCTGACACTGTTTCCACTGTTTCCCCATCTATTTCCCATGAAGTGATGAGACCAGATGCCATGATCTTCGTTTTCTGAATGTTGAGCTTTAAGCCAACTTTTTCACTCTCCACTTTCACTTTCAAGAGGCTTTTTAGTTCCTCTTCACTTTCTTCCATAAGAGTGGTGTCATCTGCATATCTGAGGTTATTGATATTTCTCCCAGCAATCTTGATTCCAGCTTGCGTTTCTTCCAGTGCAGCGTTTCTCATGATGTACTCTGCATATAAGTTAAATAAGCAGGATGACAATATACACCCTTGACGAAATTTTTTTCTTATTTTTAACCAGTCTGTTGTTCCATGTCCAGTTCTAACTGTAGCTTCCTGACCTGCATACAGATTTCTCAAGAGGCAGGTTAGGTGGTCTGGTATTCCCATCTCTTTCAGAATTTTCCACAGTTTATTGTGATCCACACAGTCAAAGGCTTTGGCATAGGCAATAAAGCAATAATATAACCTAAATGTCTATAAAACCTCTCTGAAAAGCCCTCAGGTGGTTTGACCTGTAAGAACAGATTACATCCATGATCTCTCACTTGACTTTTAAGCTTTTTATTCATTTACTACCTTGATTTCCAAAAACTATCTATAGGATTTTTTAATATCACATTTTCTTTCTTTTCACTCATTTACTTAGGAGTTTCTACCAAGGAGTTATGGCTCCGGTAACTGTATAAAATTTCAGTTCAGTTAATTTCAGTAGCTCAGTCATGTCTGACTCTTTGTGATCCCATGGACTGCAACACTCTAGGCCTCCCTATCCATCACCAACTCCCAGAATTTACTCAGACTCATATCCACCAAATTGGTGATGCCATCCAACCATCTTATCCTCTGTCGTCCCCTTCTTCTCCCACCTTCAATCTTTCCCAGCATCTGGGTCTTTTCAAATGAGTCAACTCTTCATATCAGGTGGCCAAAGTACTGGGGTTTCAGCTTCAACATCAGTCCTTCCAATGAATATTCAGGACTGACCTCCTTTAGGATGGACTGGTTGAATCTCCTTGCAGTCCAAGGGACTCTCAAGAGTCTTCTCCAACACCACAGTTCAAAAGCATCAATTCTTCGGCATTCAGCTTTCTTTATAGTCTAACCCTCACATCCATACATAACTACTGGAAAAACCATAGGTTTGAGTAGATGTACCTCTGAAAGTAATGCCTCTGCTTTTTAATATGCTGTCTAGGTTGGTCATAACTTTTCTTCCAAGGAGCAAGTGTCTTTTAATTTTATGGCTGCAATCTGCAGTGATTTTGGAGACCCCCAAGATTAAGTCTGTCACTACACTAAATTATAGGGAAAGTATAAGTTTTTTATTAGATAGAATTGAGATATTTGGTTAACTTTTCATATCACATAATATAAACTTGTAGCTTCCCAGGTGGCTCTAGTGATAAAGAACCTGCCTGCCAGTGCAGGAGGTGAAAGAGACACAGATTCAATCCTTAAATCAGAAAGATCCCCTGGAGGAGGACATGGTGATCGACTCCAGTATTCTTGCTTAGAGAATCCCATGGAAAGAGGAGTCTGGTGGGTTACAGTTCAAAGGATCGCAGAGTCAGACATGACCAAAGTGACTCAGCACAGCGCAATGTAAACTTAAAAAACTAAAACTATGGATAGAATAAAATGTTGAATATTTTAAAGCTTCATCATATGTCACATTTCTAAATGTCAAATAATAAAGGAAATACATGAAAAATGTATGCAAAATATTCTTATAAACACATACACAACACACACACTACACATGCCAACTGAGGAAAATATCTGATTTTTTTTGTTTTTGCACAACTAGTGACAGAGAATTTAATTCTTAATATACAGATTTAGAGATTTATTTTTCTCCATCAGGACAAAATGGACAATATAATATAAAATTTGGAAGAGCACAAAACAGACAAAACATTTGAGATTGGCAGGGTACAAAAGTGGAAATATAAATAACCAAAGGATGTGAGAAGATATCTAACCTCACTGATAACCAACGCTAATACAATTTATACAGAGGATTCCTTTTACAGTCATATTGGTAAATATTAAATGATTGTATATATATGTATATTTCTGCACAGCAATTGTCTCAAAATGTGATGGCTTAAAACAAGAACTACTTATTTTTACTTGTCTTTGTATTTCAGGAATTTGAACAGGGATCAGTTAATTCACTCCACTTGGCACTGATTGGGCTCCCCAGTGCTCCTGATTCAGCTGGTATCAGGGCTGGATTGGAAGGTCTTAGAAGGCTTCACTCCTACATCTGGTTCATCATGCTCCTTAATGTGGTTTTCTCTTTCTCCACATGATATCATAGCATTTATTTACCAATCTTGAGCTTATTTTTATTTACAGTATCATGGGGTGCCTTTCCTGAACAAAAATGGAAGGCATGGTGAGTCAAAATCAGTTTCAAAGGGAGAGAACTAGCCTCCCCTCTTAAAAGGAGGGACAGCAACACCTGGAAAGGGATGCGAGAAATTGTTAGAGTACTTTTCTGAAGATTATTGTAATTGATATTCAGAGTTGTGGAGGATAGGAGGAAATAGGTGGTCTCATAAACTCTGTAGAAATGATCAAGAAAATAGAACCTTAAAAGACACTTGAAATTGTGTTAAAAAGTATTAAAATTAACAATATTCATATGATTTGACCTAAGATGTATTTTCTAAGAAACCACCTTACAGAAAATTGAGATTTATAAAATATATAAAAAATTATTCATTACAGTATTTTTTTGGTAAAAATTAGAGAAAGATCCAAATGCTTAGCTTTTGAATATAGGTTAAATAAGATATGGGATAACCACATAATTAAATATTATGAAACTTCTTAAAAATCTAGGGTTGCCACTAAAATGGAAAAGTGTCCCAATTGAAATCTACATTAATTAATTCTTATTTATTCTTTGGCTTATCAAAAAGCCAGTTAGTGAATTCAACTATGATTTAAAAAAAGCTATAAAAGAAAGTTCTACCTCTGTAAGAATAGACTTATGATCAGAGATTTTAGGATCTAGTATTATAACTATAACATTATGAACCACAATGATGAATCCAGGAGATTTTTAAGTTAGGATTGTTTTCAAATAAAACTTTAGAAAGGTATAACTCCTTCCCACAGCCTGAAGCTTAATTTCTTTGGACACAAAATTAGTAAAATATCATGTCTACTGCACTTAACTATGAAAAGCCTATGTCTAAAGTACAATTACTTTCACTGCAAGATTTATGATTACTGTTGGTTGATGTATATTTATCATGTACGATTTCTAACAAAAAAAGACTGAAAAAATTGTTTCCTGTTTTAGAAAATGTAATTGTTGATTGTATTAAAAACTTTGTATTGACTAATATAAATTTAGGAAATTTTGAATAATGCAACTATATATATATATTTATATTATATTTATATTTATATTATATATATAATATATATAATATATATTATATATTATAATATATATTTATATTATATTATATTATATATTTTTATATATAAATTTATATATAAATATATATATATATAAAATCTTCCTAATGCAAATTTCAAAATCAGAATATATTTACCATATGATATATATTATTATGTAATCAGTATCTCTCAAGTATCTCAGTATCTCTCAAGACTGTCATGGCATGTTAGCTATGGTTTCTAAAGAATAAATACTTCTGTCGGTAGTAAGCAGGTCCTCCCTGTTTTGGTCCCCATCCTTAGCCAGTCCAATCCTTAGAGCTGTATGGCCCTACAGCCTGTTGTTGGTTCTTGCTCCCCTTGGGGATTTAAGCGACTCTCTCCCAGAAGAAAATACCCTTGCTCCAAATATAGCTTTACCTCGTGGCACACTGGTCAACATCAATTGCAAAGAATTTTGGACCTTGCACAAAGTTCACTCTGAAACTTGCTTCCTATGATTATCTTACTGTTTATTATTAATAATATGCAACATCTATCTAAAGCACATGATTTCCATATGTCTTCTTGCTTATTTTTAACTCATCCTGTGGAATAGGTACTTGTTTTAGGTTGGGTGTTTTAGCAGCAGAGCCTGAGACAGGGACTCTTGATACAGTGATTTATTGAGGAGTATTCTCAAAGAAGGTAAGTGAAAGAAGTAGGACATGGCAGGGCCAAAAAACTCAGCAAAACTTGGTCTCCTGTTGCTGATTTCACTGGAAATGCTGAAGCACAGAATGCACCATGGAGTAGTTCCTAATTTGACACAAGAGGGCTGGTGTTTCATGTTTCCAACTCAGTCCCTGGCTGCCCGTGGGGATGGATGGTAAACTATTAATAACGCCAACTCATAGCAGTGGGGGAGAGGTGTGTGATTCAGTACACTGGATCAGGGCAGGACTCCAAAGCATCCTCTATAATTCTACTGAAACAGAGCATGTCCTTATCCCTCATGTCCTCAGCTTGCCTTTGTCTGTGGAATAACTTTAGCCCAATTACAAGTTTAATCAGAGAAGTGAGAACATGCAGAAACAAAGGAAAACAATCAAAGGAGACCGAATAATAATAGTTTAGTCATTAAGCATAGTCAAGGACCTTTAGTTCCTTCTCAAGGACTATGGATAATATTTTGAGCCATATCTTGTCATCTGTCTTGTAGACACTGAAACTCCCACCAGGTGCAGAAGTTAATTACATGATGACAAGACGGTAGCCATGACATCAGTTCCATTCATTTCAGTTCATTTCAGTCACTCAGTCATGTCCAACTCTTTGAGACCCCATGAATTGCAG
This sequence comes from Ovis canadensis, assembly GCF_042477335.2. Classification (NCBI taxonomy): domain Eukaryota; kingdom Metazoa; phylum Chordata; class Mammalia; order Artiodactyla; family Bovidae; genus Ovis; species Ovis canadensis. Next base: position 176,620,700 of record NC_091246.1, on the reverse strand, counting down.
CACACCAGGCCTCCCTGTCCATCACCAACTCCTGGAATTCACTCAGATTCACATCCATCGAATCAGTGATGCCATCCAGCTATCTCATCCTCTGTCGTCCCCTTCTCCTCCTGCCCCCAGTCCCTCCCAGCATCAGAGTCTTTTCCAATGAGTCAACTCTGCATGAGGTGGCCAAAGTACTGGAGTTTCAGCTTTAGCATCATTGCTTCCAAAGAAATCCCAGGACCGATCTCCTTCAGAATGGACTGGTTGTATCTCCTTGCAGTCCAAGGGACTCTCAAGAGTCTTCTCCAACACCACAGTTCAAAAGCATCAATTCTTCATAAGCGCCCACAATTCTGAGAACTAGCCTCAAGAAATGGAAACAAGCCAACACTGGAACTCAAGAATAACTGTAGTTAAAACAATCAAGATGATGCTGGTCAGACAAACTTCAAGATGACTGTCAGAGCTGACTGTGATGTTTCTGCATGTAGTCTCCCCTGTCTATAAAAGCACTTGCCCCCTGATTGTCAGGGGGTGGGGGGGAGAGTCAGTCTTTGAACAGACACATGTCCCCTATCAGTTGCCAGCATCCAAAATAAAGCAAATTTTCCACCAACCTGGCCTCTTTAATGGTTGTTTTAGTAGTAAGTGGCCAGACTCCACGTTCCTTTACACTGTTCAGTTCAGTTCAGGTCAGTGGCTCAGTCATGCCTGACTCTTTGCCACCCCATGGACTGCAGCACACCAGGCCTCCCTGTCCATCACCAATTCCTGGAGTTTACTCAAGCTCATCTCCACTGAGTCAGTGCTGCCATCCAACCATCTCATCCTCTGTCATCTCCTTCTCCTTTTGCCTTCAATCTTTCCCAGCATCAGGGTCTTTTCAAATGAGTCAGCTCTTTCACATCAGGTGGCCAAAGAATTGGAGTTTCAGCTTCAACATCAGTCCTTCCAATGAACATCCAGGACTGATCTCCTTTAGGATGGAGTGGTTGGACCTCCTTGCAGTCCAAGGGACTCTCAAGAGTCTTCTCCAACACCAGAGTTCAAAAGCATCAATTCTTTGGTGCTCAGCTTTCTTCACAGTCCAACTCTCAAGTCCATACATGACCACAGGAAAAACCATAGCCTTGATGAGACGGACCTTTGTTGGCAAAGTAATGTCTTTGCTTTTTCATATGCTGTCTAGGTTGGTCATAACTTTTCTTCCATGGAATAAATGCCTTTTAATTTCATGGCTGTAGTCACCATCTGCAGTGATTTTGGAGCCCCCAAAATAGTCTGCCACTGTTTCCACTGTCTCCCCATCTATTTGCCATGAAGTGGTTGGACTGGATGCCATGATCTTTATTTTCTGAATGTTGAGCTTTAAGCCAGTTTTCCACTCTCCTCTTTTACTTTCGTCAAGAGGCTCTTTAGTTCTTCTTCACTTTATACTATTAACGAGTCAGAATAACATATTTAGTAAGTAATGAAGAATCACATTAATATTCTCCTTAACCCTAATTAATTTTGTTGGTTTTTAGATGTGGGGTTTACTCTGATATCTGATAATCTGGCAAGCTTCAAACCTGCCACTCTCTCTCAATGCTAGGATTCAAGTAAGAAGTCTTTTTTGTGGAGGCTCACATCTAAGGTAAGGCTGAAGGATGAGCAGATATCTTTTATTCCTCCATTTATATCTCTTCACTGAATAGGTCAGACTTTGATGCCAGGAGTGACTTCATAGAAAACCAGAGTGGTCCTTGACCTTGGATCGTTGCCCTCTCATCCATGACTCCCTTATGGTGGTTTGTGTTAGGACTGGGATGGCCAGAAGTTTGGAGAGGCTCTGAGATGACGGCAGGCAGGAAGAAAGTTCCAAAGATCTCAAGAAAAATCTGACTCATTCTTGTCATTTTTTCTAGGTGGTAAGGATTGAAATAGTACTCACTCAACCCTGAAAAACTGACCACACAAGAAATTTCTGAAACATTCTTTCTCTTTGCTGCAACTGGATTAGAAGTAAGATTTTCAACATCTGAGCTGAAGCTCCAGAACTCCAGGGATTCTTAGATTTTGAAGAGTGGAAGTTATTACTGGGCAAGAAAGCATAGAATGCGGCAGGTAGTGTCCATGGTTGCTAGAGACACTGCTTTCCCACTGACACCACACATTGAATATTCGAGAATGTGAGGCTGTTGCTATTTTAACATCACCACCCGATTCTGTTGTGGTGCAGCTTGCTGCATCCTGGTGACCAGATAGCAACATCAATCTATTTTACCTCATTTCACTTGATACATCATTGAAGAATAATGTGGGCTAATTTTAAACAATCTGGCAACCTGCCTTTGCATGGAATGTGTCCATGCTGAGAATATCTTCAGTGTGTTGAAAATTTTACTGTTCCTGAGCATGCAGCTAATTTTGATTAAAGATGATACATGCTTTAATTTCACCTCTATATATGTGACTAGAAGGGACCCAACCTTTCTTATGGAAATATTGGGACTTCTTCTTCTGGAAAGGGGGTGCCTTACAGAAACTAGAGAAACGCTGGGGAAACTCTTAGACTTCTAGTTTGTCTTGAGGCGGTGCAGAGTGCCCGTTTCATGTGGCAGGAGTCTGTCTGAAATGAGTGACTCAGGTGAAGGAGTTGTAATTTATTTTTTAACCTCAATCCCTCAGTGTCATTTGGCAGTTTTCTGTTGGTAAATCTCTCTTCAGCTCTGAGTCATTTTGCAACAGCAGATCTGAGGGAATCTGTCAGGATTGAATTGTCAGGGCTAATCATCATGGTGAGATTTGGTAATACTCCCATCTGTGGTAGCTGCAATGTAAGAGTGCAGCTGACTCACAGAATCGCCAAACCTAGTGCACCTGTACTGACGGTGCTATGACATGACAGACTGAGTTAAGAACTACTTTTCCCATCTCCATTCTACCTGTACACACTCCCCCAAACCTATTTGTCCGTATGTTATTTAGAGGAAATCTGTATCTCCTTAGTCATTATCTTACTAGGGATGTTTAGGGGGGCAAAGAACAGAAAAGAAATATATTTTATTCTCTAAATCTAGGACTTGTCCCCAGACCTCTTTCCTTTCACAGACAATACCTTCCTTCAACCGCATTTAACTCTGGTTTAATTTCTTAAAAAAAAAAATGATGAATACGTTCCTCCATCTTCTCACCTCCTCTTAGCTCCTTATCTCATTATAGCTATAGTTCCACTTTTACAACTTTATTGAACCTGTATAAACAATATCTTTATAAATGCTGAAACTAATGCTCTCTAGTAAGTTCTTCAATGATTTCATCTCTTGCATTATTTAGCAATGTTGTTTATTCCACTCGGTTAGAGAAAGCAAACTAATCAAAAAACCTTTTCTGGGACTTCCCTGGTGGTCTAGGAGTTAGGACTTCACCTTCCAATGCAAGGGGTGTGGGTTGGATCCCTGGTCGGGGAGCCAAGATCCAACATGCCTCAGGGCCAAAAAACTAAAATGAAAAACGTAAGCAATATTGTAGCAAATGCAATCAAGACTTTTAAAATGGCCCACACTTTTTAAAAAGCCCCTTTCTTATTGTGATTTAGGATCTATCATTTGCAGTTGAATTTTTTTTAATTTAATTTTATTTTTTTTTAATTTTTATTTTTACTTTATTTTACTTTACAATACTGTATTGATTGAATTTTTAATTCCCTTCTCCTGGCTGTGACTTCTTGATATCTTCTGAGGCATTTCTTTCTGACACTACATCTTAAATGTTGATGTTTCTCAGAGTTCCACACTTCTTATTTCCTCCCTTCTTTCACTCTATCAAACTCCCTGGGTAATCTACCAATAGCTATGGCTTCAAGTTTCATTGATGTGAACATTTTGCCAAGCCATCAATATTTACTTACAACAATTAGATTCTTTTTCACAACACTTAGATGTTTCAGAGTGGAACTGACCAATGAATGCCACTCAATATGGGACTCATTCTTATCAAAAAACTTATGCATTTGCAGTCATCGATACACCCTTCTTACTGATCTGACTTAAGAAGTACTAATTCATTTTTTTTATATTTGCCTTCTTAATATTTGCCATTCAGTCGAAGTTTCCAATGTCTGCCATAAAGTCTCCAGCACCAAGCACAGCACTGAGCTCATATTAAAATCTCAATGAATATGTGTTGAATGAAACTGGAAAGGATGGATAATAGAATATAAGAAAATGTGAAACCAAGTTAAATTATAGCAATAATAGCAGCTTGATTTGGAGTGAACTGGTCAGAGAGACAAGCACACTGGTAGTAAGTAGCCGTGTAAGCTTGGAGAATTTTCTTAACCAGAGTATCATTTTCTTCATCCCTAAGAGGGAGAGGATTGGACAGCATGATCCCTATTATCTCTTCCAACACTAAATAGTGATGTCTTATCCCATAGAGGGGAGACACCTAATTTCAGACTATCCTTGGAATGAGAGAAGGATAGTATTACGAATCTTGTATAAGATATATGCCCATATAACAGGGACTCCTTGGTGGTCCAGGTTAAAATCTGCCTTCCAATGCAGGGGACACAGGTTTGCTCCCTGGTTGGGGAGCTAAGATCCCACATGCCCTGGGACAACTAAGCCTTCAGGTGACAGCTAGAGAAGGCTGTGCACCACAAAGAAGATCGAGTGCAGCCCTCCCAAAATAAAAATGAAAACAAATTTTAAAAGATATATGGCCACATATTTTCTTCTTTACTACCTCAGCTGAAGGGGTAACCACAGAGGTGAGCTTGTCAGAAACTGATATGACCCTCCTGATAAGATATTTTCATTATTTCACTTTCTGACTGGCTGGTCCCCAAAGAGCCTGGGTGTTTGTTTTGCATGCACAACACAGATGCAGAAGTACACACAAGAAGCTCTGTCTGTCTGCCTTTCCAGGGAGTAGTTGAGTAAAAAGTAAATGATGTGCCTAAATAGCAAACGAATTCTTTCTAAATATAGGAACTTAATTACTTCTCTCATCATAATACATGGGGGAGGAAGAGTATCTCTATGTATTGAAATCGAAGCTAAGTTTTTGAATTAGACAACTATTTCCTACTTTAGCCAACTTTAAACATAGCCACAAATTTATTTTTCTAGAAAAATGCTTGAAATATAGATAAAGAGACTGCATTTGCATATATTATTATGTGACAGTGGGGAGTTTTTAAACACTACCTTAAATAAGCAGCAAGATGAAATAGATGAATATATGTGGCAATAAGCTTAGGAGAACAAACATCCTTCAGGTGCTGCCTTTTTTTTTTTTAATAAGAATTAAATTATGTGTTCAGTCTTGTATATATCCCTGATAATCTTGTTCACCTCTAGCTTTGACTGTCAATAACATAACCTCTCAACTCGTTAGCACAGGCCTTAGCTCTGAACAGAAACATGGGAAAAAAGAAACAAGTTCAGATCTCACTGTGGTTCATGTCTTAACAAAGCAAAACCTAAATCATCTAGCCTTCATTCCCTATGTCCACCTCTCTGAAATGTTTCCATTTGGAATCAACCATTAAAGCCAAACAAAAATAGCCATTGCATCAGCTTGTGTAATGTTATTAATATTTTCAAGAAAAATGTTCTTTTCACAAATTTCTCATTTTGCTTCTCAAGATAAGGGATAAATGTAACATAACAATGTAAAACCTAAAATTTCATTGATGTATTCATAATAAAAACAAATACAGATAAAAGACAAAATTTCACCTGTTTTTTTCTGTCCAAATCCCAGCAAGAAGCAGATTGACATATGAAAGGGTTTATTTAATGGAAAGGAGTTTAACAATGGGATTATTTATAAGGGTGTGCACTGGGTTAAAGGAACCCCAAAGCAACCCTTAAACATACAGAGCCTGAGGTCCCTGGGAAAGAATTACAATTCCTCTGCTTTCAAAGGCACAGAGAGGGAATAGTATTACTGAAACTGGACTAGAATTGTAACCTTGAGAGAGTGGCCATCGAATAGGAAATGAATTTATCCACAGAACCGAAAGCTACAGCCAGGATAGGAGGAGGCAGGAGACTACATCACTCACCCTTTCTTTTCTCCACTGTTCATCTGTAAGATTTCCTCTTGTTGGCTGAACCAAAAGTAGGCAAGAGAGCCTGAGAGATTGGAGTCCATAGGGAACAACACCCGAAGACCATTCAGGCCAGGGAAGTGAAGAGAACAGACATGGAGGAGCCAAGAATTACCAATATATCAGTGATCCCATGACCTAGAATTGACCACTGTTAAGATGCTGGTATAAATCTTTCCAAGCTACCTCTGATAATAGTTATAGCAGTTTTATTTCCCACTTCTGAGCATTCCAGTTGCTGTTCACAACTGTCCTCCTTGGAGTATTACCCTCTATATGTTGGGTAGGCTTTATTGAATTACATCTTATAGATCAAGGGGAAAGACATGGTCCTGGAATCCAGGTAATCTTTATTCAATTTCTTTTGCCTTCTCAAAATTGATTTAACAAAATTGTGGTTCACTGTACTATCTAATCCAGTTCTAAATATTTTATTTAGATTAGCTAATTGACTGACTGGCATGATGAAAAAGGCAAATCTCATAGTTTATATTTTTTTAAAAGAAAGGAATACAGGTCTGCTTTTTATCTCCAACCATGATACTCATGGCGATAGTTGCATTCCACTTGTTTTTAACGGTCAAACGCTACCACACAATCTCTAGCATTTGGGGAGTAAACTCCCACATTGCTCTCAGCATACCCCTTCAGCACTATCTATGGTCTGCAGAGGACAGCTTCACTCAGTTTATTAACAATGCTGGTGACTATCTGGGCAGCACATGCATTAGCAGTTTGGTTAGTAGAGTGTCCTCTGGGCCTCCCACTGTAGTCAGCTAGTTAGGGCTTCTCTGGTGGCTCAGTCGGTAAAGAATCTGCCTGCAATGCAAGGAGACCTTTGATCTCTGGGTGGAGAAGATCCCCCAGAGAAGGAAAGAGCAGCGCACTCCAGTATTCTTGCTTGGAGAATCCCGTGGAAAGAGGAGGCTGGTGGGCTACAGTGCATGGGGTCAGGAAAGAGTCAGACATGGCTTAATGACTAAACCACAAGTGAGTGTTCTGGTTTCCAACAGTACATCCACTCTAGAATGCTCATTTCTCGGAGGCATTGGATCCTTTCCTCCACTCTTTCCCGCACTAGTTTGTCATCTCTACTTCTCTTAGTGTTTGCCATCTTTTTATCCAACCTTCTAAAAACCATAGGGATGTATGGACAGCATCTCCCAGGGGAGTGTTTATACGTTATAGCTTTAGAATTAAAAATCTTGTCTTAGATGTGAATGCTCCCATATTGATATTCTCTCTCATTTTACTTTGCATTCTTCCTTCCTTTGATCCAATATTCTCAGCATCTATCCCCACAAACACTCTCCACGTCTTTGCCCCTTCATGTAGCCCAGGTTCCACAGTTCCTTCCACAGACTGTCTCATGTTTCTTCCTTAGCAAGCCCTGGACTCATGAGCAGGGCAGAATTATGTTGTGATTTGACCTGTTTAGTGATCTGATATGTAAGAAGGTAGACAACAGTAGGTCTAAAGGGAGAATGTATTATCTAACAAAATGTTTTACATCATATTTAAGCAAAGAGAGAACATTAGAGCATTCAAATGAGAGAGGAATAGGCTAGTGGTGACCTAAAGTATTCAGAAATATCTTGGAATTCAAGATTTCCAACTTCTCCAACCCAGATGCAACTATTTCAAGTTTCCAGGATTTAGTCCTTCACAATCAGGCCCCTGAATCAGCATATCAGATCTCATATCAGATCTGCTAAGATTGACAGCTCATCCATTAGTGCTTTTATGCAAATTTAACAAAACCCAGTGCCCTCTCTAACCAGATTTCTTCCTCTGTGAATATACTGCCTGGCAAATAGCTAAGTTTCTTTGTGTGAATTAGAAAGGATTCCCTGTATTCTACAGATTGCTGTAGCTTCATGCTAGGGAGTATACTTGGCAAGTAGGGTGTAGTCTAAATTTCAGTCCCCACTTGCTCCCTCAGTTTGATGCTGTTGTGCAGTGAAAAACATACTTCAACTGTATTGAAGACAGTCATTCAAATGGTTTGTTTAGAGAGAGCCTGAAGAATTGCAAACCAGCCTGTCACATGGCCCATATTTTTCAAGACTGAATGAATATTAAATTTATTGCTTCACATTAATATTTATTGTTGCTATCCATAAGTGGTTTTTAATTATCCTTCTTACCTGTTACCACTTTGCTTCCTCCCCCTACTCTGATGTACTGATTATTCTCTTTAGTGTAATTTGACCATTTCTTTTTTTTAAATTTAAATTGTTATTGAAGTATAGTTGCTTTACAATGTTCTGTTCTTTTCTACTGTACAGTAAAATGAATCAGCCATACATATAAATACATCCCTTCATAGGCAGGACATGGAAGCAAACTAAATGTCCATCAATAGATGAATGGATAAAGAAGATGTGGTACACATATACACTGGAATATTACTCAGCCTATTACCATTTTAATTCTAATTACATTGCCATTTGAGTTGGCTGAATAAATAATGCTTACAAAAGGCAGATGTTGACTATGAAAGAAGAAAGTCTTGGTGCAAGAAATAATGCTTAGAAATATAGAAGAAGGAAGGACATAACAAAGGGCAACCCTGGAATATTTTGGTGCAGTGAATGAGAGACCAAAAATGAGACTTAGGAGATGGCCTAAGGTGCAGAGTCTAGAAAGTAATATTGACACTTTAGCTTTCTGAAATAAAATCTCTCACTTGTTTGAGGTGATATTGCTTAATCAATCATGTTTAAATATGTGGAGGAAAACCATAACTGGTTTACATAAAGGTGTGTCTCAGGGACAACTCAAAAGATGGAAGAGGAGAGAGAAGCATTTCCTTTCTAATTCAGCATTGTGTCAATTTCCCCTAAATATTTCCAATCAAATTCTAGTACTTACTTAATAACTGTGATCTCACTATCACTGATTGGAGGTGTGTTTTTCTGAGCACTTTTCCTGTCAAAAAATTTTCACTGTAACAAACACATGTTTTACACCTTGGTAATCATGATAAGATATAGATAATCTGGTTTGGAGTTTATAGGGCCTATTTTTAAAATCTAAATGTATGCATATTTTTAATTCATGCTGTAGTGAAATAACAGTAAATGAAGCTCTGTAAATATATGCTCTGCCAAGCAGAAGGGGATGTGAAACAAATCAGTCTATCATGTCTAAGAGACATGGTTCATGTTAGCAAATGAATCTTAACTCTCACTCATAGTATCCTTAGACTCAAGACTGAAATGTCTCTTAGTGACATCCTTCAACTTGTTACTAATTCTGACAAGGAAACACTTTTTAATTTGATAATCAAGAAAGATTCACATACTTCTCAAACTTGGTTTGAAAAGGATGGATTATTTGAATTCTGGAATCTTTCAAATACTTCTGAAATCACCCTTTGTCATCACTCACTAATGCACCAACATTGAAATCAAACACCTAGAAGCTTGATTCAAGAGACCTTTACCAAATGCTTCATCTAATTTCAGTTGGGTTGATTATCAGACTAGATGCTAAAAGTGCTGTGCAGAAAAGGCTCTATGCTTTTTATGATGAAAGGTTATAGGGACATAAGAGGCACTAGAGCAAGCAGGGTAGGGGTAGCAGAACAGTTCATAGGCCAAGTTCAGGGTTTGTATTGACCAAAGGTAGAGGGGTGGGGCACGAGAGAGAAAGCAAAGCTTAGGTAATGGTCTAGAAATCAAAAGATAAAATTCTGGATGACTAGAGAGGAGCAGGCCTCTGTTAGCAACAGCAGAAAAGAGAGCCTGAGAACTGGGAAGTCAAGCAGAGGCCAGGGTGTCCAAAGTGTGTTAAACATTCATTTAATGTACATTTTTTGGACTACACTAAGTCCCCCACAGATGAACCTTCAAGTTGCAAATTTTCAAAGATGCAAGCGTGCATTCGTGTGTCAGTTAGTTCACATGTCTGGTATACACTGTCACCTGTGCGTCTTCTACACGCTTTTGTGTACTTTAGACTTCTATTGCTGCGCAGCATGAGGCACTTACTGATGAAGACCTGGGGGTATTGGAGACCTAGAGAAAGAATGAAGAGAGGCAAGAAAAAGAAGTAACAGAAGAACCAAAGCGATTTATGCTTCAGGAAACTGTAAGGGGATGTTCTGTGTTTGAGGACACAAAGGGCCCAAACATAGGGTTGAATCAGCTGTCCAGAATGCAATCCAGTGCTACCATGACAAGTGCTATCTATGACAAGTGACAATTCAATACTCTCTATGACAAGTAACAAAGAGCAACTTCCTAGACATCACTGGATCACTCTTTCAAGAGGGTAGATAGAACTGAATCCAGCAAGGATCCGGAACCTGTGCCATCAAGGGCAAGTATGAGTGAAGTTTCAGCTTTCCCTCAGTCTCCTATTGCTGATGACCCTTCAGCTCTACCATCTCCCACCTCCTTTCCCTCCTCTAGGGAGTAACCCTTATTGCCTGTTCACTTGATGCTAGACGCCAGCCCCCGTATGCCAGCTGTCTTACTGTACTACTGTACTTTTCAAGGTACTGTACTATAAGATTAAAAATGTTTTCTTTATTTTTGTGTGTTTGTTTTAATGTGTTATTTGTGTGAAAATTATTATAAACCTATAACTGAATCATACTATATAGCTGATTGTATTAGTATCTAGGCTAACTTTGCTGGATTTATAAACACTGGTAGGGCAGAACTCCTTTGTATGTAAGGAACTTACTTTAAGGAGGAAAGCACAGGCTACTTCAAGTCCTAGACTCATGCTTGTCATTATCTTTAAAAGAAAGTAAAATTTAGATATCTGCATTAGAAGCCGAGATCAATGTTTCTTTTTAAGGTTTTTGAAATCCAATACATCAAAAAGAATAATAAGTGATTAGAATGAATTACTTAATATAACTGGAAATAATTAAGTTAAGGATAATAGCCTTTTCTTGTCCTTCATGTGACTTTCTTGATTTATCGTTACTTAAAAAGTAAGAACACTATTTCCCAAGAGTAGAACCTCAGTTATAATTCTTATTGTATTACCTTTGATTCAAGCAATCATTGGGTCTCATATTGTTTTTGTGCCTTTTTTCATGCTCCTTAAGTAGCTTGTGTTTTTTAAGCCCATACGCAATTGTCTTTAAGTTTTAAAATCTTGTGTTGTTCATAAATGAAGAACTTATATTTACCTTTTTACTGTATTTTACTGAAGTCTTCACCTTAGTTCATAAATAATTCCTTTATATATATATTGGGGGAAAATACTTTGTTTTATTTTTCTGCCTGGAGAGTTGATCAGTAGGAATCTGCCTACAATATGGGAGACCTGGGTTTGATCCTTGCTTTGGGAAGATCCCCTGGAGAAGGGTAAGGCTACACACTCCAGTATTATGCTTGGAGAAGTCCATGGGGTCGCAAGGAGTCAGACACAACTGAATGATTTTCACTTCACTTTTTCATAAGTTCATTCATCCAAAATTGATATTTATGAACAGCTTATTTGTGACAGATTCTGTCCACAAACTTTCAAGAGTGGAGAGAGTATGAGCAGAAAATAGATAACTATACAGCAAATAAAGAACAGGATGTTGTATGTGGAGGGAATAAACAAGGGAATATGATAGTAAGGAGGACAGAAGCTCAGGGAAGAAAGGAAAATAGGAACCTGGAAAATGCACAAAAGTAACAGGAAAAAAAAAAGTAAAAGAAAAAGAAAGTGATATGGCAGGTTAGTAGTTCATCTTGTGACCACGTGAGTGAGCATAGACAAGGAATATTCTCATGAAATAGGCCGAAACCCAAAGCATTGGTCTTCCTTACAGTGAAACTCCCTAAGAATTAATTACATGCTTATTGCCTTCAAATTTTAATACATTGTTCTCATTTGCAAGGAATTCCAATAGATAATTGATAGCTTCCTAAAGATTGAGATGTAAGCCAAGAACCAAGGATGAGATTTCGCTGTTACGATCACTGAACTTGCCCAAAGTAACATAACCAATACTCAATTGTTCAATTTGCAAACATTGAGATGTACTTCTATGATCTTCAATCACATTCTGGTTTACTTATTATCTTCTTAGGATATAGAATAAAATAAAAGAAAAATCTACAAATTGAGCATATTTACATAGGTGAGCATTTATTCTTATTCAAAACAATATCTTATTCTTTTTAATTTTATTTAATATATTATCATTTTAACAGCTTTCAACATTATTCCAAAGATTAGGTGACATATAATATCTTTAACCTGAAAATAACTCTTTGATAGTTGGAAACTGTTGACTTGACGAGTAATTAACAAATATTGATTCCCAGAATTTTTCTAGTTGTAAAGGGGAAAAAATGTTCATGGAAAACATACAAACATTTAATACTGATGTTGGGGAATAGTGTATATCTCATTGGTTCTCAGAAAGTAAACAATGTGTAATGAAATCAAATAGTTTTCCTAGTTTATCTATTAAAACACAGACAGCAGTAAGAACTCCTTCCTTTATTGCTACTTCATTTGTTTATTTTTCCTCAACAAACAATTGCCTGATGAGCTTTAGATGGAGGAGAAAGAACTGATGGTTTCTTTTAAATGACGAACACTAGAATTCAAGGCAAGTGCTCAGCATCATATGAGATACTCACAGCATGTGACCCTCATGCTTACATACAGGCAAGGCTTCCTTGAATTTTCTCACTTTGTCAGGACCAAGGAGGAAAATTCCAGTTAATCCTTAGAGCTACATGTAAACAATGCCATTACTTGGTAATGACAGCCAAAACAGAAGTATGACTAAACTCTAATAAAATCATATTTTGAAAAATTTAAAAACACATGAATATAGAAAAACTTTTCTTGAAAATTGATACTTTGTGTCTTGTTAATTACATTGTTTGCTGTGTGTGTGTGTGTGTGTGTGTGTGTGTGTTCATGAAGTACCTAGCACTGCTCTAAGTATTTTATTTGATGTTCTTATGCAAATATAGTATTCTCCAGGGGATCTTCCCAACCCAGGGATCAAACCCACACCTCCAGCATTGCAGGTGGATTCTTTACCAACTGAGCCACCAGGGAAGCCCATTACTGGTACCACCTACTACACTGGCAATTATAAGATGCAGAAACTAAAGCACAGATAGTGAGTTATTTACTCCAAATTTGCTGAGTTGTTAGTGGTGAAGTTGGGATTCAAGTTCACTAGTTGGATCCTAGAATCTTTATTCTTAACCCCATACATCTACACACAAGTTGTTGTTCAGTTTCTCAGTGGTATCTGACTCTTTTGTGACCCCATAGATTGTAGCCCACCAGGCTCCTCTGTCCGTGAGGTTTCCCAGGCAAGAATCCTGGAACAGGTTGCCATTTCCTTCTTCAGGGTGTCTTCCCAACCTAGGAATCAAACTCGCATCTCCTGCTTGGCAGGTGGATTCTTTACTTCAAGTAAATATACCCTGAATACTTAATTTTGCCCATTACTTCACTTTTAATATGAAAGACATTATTTCGTGCTTTCTAAGTTGCTTCAGTTGTGCCCCAGTTTGAGACCCTATGTTCGATAGCCCACCAGGCTCCTCTGTCCATGGGATTCTCTAGGCAAGGATACCGGAGTGTATTGCCATGCCCTCCTCCAGGGAATCTTCCCAACCCAGGGATCAAACTTGTGTCTTTTACATATCCTGCATTGGCAGCTGGGTTCTTTTCCACTTAACACCACCTGCTAAGCCCCTGAAAGACATGATTAAACTACACTTAATTTCAGCTCATATTTTGAGCCTTTATTTTATTTTTTTTAGTGAAATCATTATTTAGTTATATATTGGCATGCAGAATATTCCCTTTGCCATGGACATTCATCCTTTAAGATAAAAATCCTATAACTTTCTGACATGTTGAAAAAGTTTCCTAGGCTGTTTGGATTATCCTTTTAAAATGTGACCATTGTTACTTTCTTTTGAGATAGTAGTGAAGTTATTTCAAACTCCACGGTATGGAATGAGTTCAGTTCAGGGAAACGAGATGGGTAAATTATCAGTAATGGGATGTACTCAGTCTTTCACCTCTAGGCAGCTGGTTTGGATACAGCCTGAGGTGAGAGTTCTTTCTGTCTGCCAGTTTCCTGTTAGCCCAGGTGAAATGAGTTGGTGGTGTCACATCATTTCCTGCAGGCAGGTCTCCACATCGTAATTGGCACCAGACTTTGTAATCTTGGCAGTGAGTTCTTGGAGGGCAAATGGAATTATGTCTCATTACTGTGAAGGAGCCACCAAATGAAATTTTAGGTATCCCCTTTTCTATTCTTGTTATCACAATCCTATGTTCAAATAATTCACTAGCCTATGTTCAAATATAGTTATTAAGCTAGTGGGAAACCCAGAGATAAATAATCATCCTAATTATTTTAATGTCTTTAAAAGATAACAGCTTACCCTTCTCTCTTCTCTTTTCTTCTTCCTCCCCCTCTCCCTTCTTTCCCTCTCTTTCTTTCCCTCCCACCACACACAGAGACACACACACAAATGTCATGAAATAATATGTAAAATCAATTCAGTTCAGTTCAGCTCTTTGTGTGTCCGACTCTTTGCAACTCCATGGACTGCAGCACACCAGGGTTCCCTGTCCTTCACCATCTCCCAGAGCAGCATGCTCCAACTCATGTCCATCGAGTCAGTGAGGCCATCTGAACATCTCATCCTCTGTCGTCCCCTTCTCCTCCTGCCTTCAATCTTCAATACGAAAAAGAAATAACTCTAAATAATTCATATTAGAAAATCCAATTCTCCAGTAGACAAGATCTTGGCATACTATGTTATATTATAAAGAAGGAGATAAGAAAAAGAGTTTAGTATGTATGTTCTTTTACCAATTTTTTTTCTCACTAAAGATACAAATATCCTCAATTTTACACAGACAAGTTGAGTCTTCTTGTGTACCGCAAGAGGTTAAAAAATGACACTGGCTTGTTTGGATTTATCTCACTTCCCCTGGAGTTTTGGTGCTATAAAAAGTCACAGGAATTTCATCCTGGATTATATAGTCACTCTTTGACTGATATGTCACGTGTTATTTGTTTCTCTAAATAGTGGAGACCAATTCAAACGGTTTCACTTTCCTGAAGTTGCCCCATTACTTGGGTTTTATTGGAAGCTCTGATTTTTGGAAACAGGGCAGAAGAAGGAAACACAACAAAATTATCTTTACAAAGTGAAACCATTTAAAAGGCAGATACCGAGTCATGGTTCAACAATCATTTTTACTGTATGTGCTAACAAAGCAAGCATTCAAAATCATTTTTAAGTATGCTCTCCAGACATACCTCATGTAGTATACCTAATATAAGATACAAAAAAGAATAACTGAAATATTTCCATTATCTCCACCACTTCCATAAAAGCAATGATAGAACCTTAATCTTACTATACAGTCAACATGACAATGACATCTCTTACCCACAAAGTGTAATACTTTGTATTTTGCAAAATACAGAGTGAGGATATAAATTTCCATTTCATAAATATATTGAATCAAAGAACCTGCTAGGGACAGAAGTATCATAGATTCCTTCACCTTTTGTAGAAGTAGAAGTTGAGTACTGGGCAGATAAAGTAATTTGTCTAAGATTTTTTTTGTTGTTGTTGTTATATTTTAAGATAATCTTTTAAAATAATATTACTGTTTAATATTTTATCTTCATGGGATAATTCACCTTTCATAACAGCTGTACAGTGACAAACAAAGCCTATAATCCAGCAGATGTAAGGGGTATTCTAATTCAACCTAGCCTGTGTGAATTGAATGTCAAATTTCCTTCTTTTTTTGCTAACTAAATAAATAACCTACAACAAATAAATGAACAAAAACACCATAAAGATGTGTGGGGTTTTTTCCTTATAGAAATTTATTTTTATTCCTTTTAAAATTTTATTTTGTTTTATTCATACAGAAGAGACTAAATGAAATATATAATGCTATTAAATAAGTCATTCATGCCATCTCAACTTGTGGGTATTTCACAAAAAATTGATAAATACCATTCAAGTTTTTCTTGTCAAATTTCTCTTTAAATTCAAAAGGAATAATATCATAACTTTCCTTTAAAAAAATACCTTACCTTTCCCAAATAAATAAAAGTCATCTAGGAGCATCCACAGGTTTTCTTTAAAAATGCAATGGGAAAAGAAAGTGGCATTCGTCATTTATTCAATTACAAACTACTTGCTTCAAGATACAGGATATTTTCTAGCACAAAGAGTACATGTTTTATTTAAAGATTTGAGTGACATAATCATTTTGGAATGAGCTGAGCTATCTGTCCCAATGGATTCTCTCATGGGGTTCAGGATATCAGCAACTGAGCATCCTTTTATCTTGTTCTGTTTATGATATACATCAATACTTCTTAAATGCATACATAGTTTTCTTAACTCCAAATTGGAACAGATGTTTTAAGTCTCACTATTGTTTCACTAAATGGTTTCACCAGTTCTGTAGAAATAAAATAAAATTATTCTTGAGCAGAAAAAAATTACCCTGATATTAGGAATCTACAACTTACCCATTAGGTTCATACGATCATTGAACAAATATGACAGCTACTCAAGGCTCCATAAGAGATCGTAGAGGTAGTGAGAAGAGCCTCTGGAAGCATCACTGAACATGAATTAGAATCTCTTCTTTATAGCTAAAAGCTGTTCTTTTATGTGATCATATGCTTTCTTCCCTCCAAATTTCAAATGAGTTCGGACTTTGAAAGCCAGTTAATGAGCCATTAACAAACTCTGCAAGACTGTGTCCTCCACTAGCAATCAGCAATTCCTTCTTTCCCTTATTAGGTATATTAGTTTCATATTCTTAGAGATATTCACTTGATTAACTGATCATTATTGCCATGCTGGATAATATAAATTTACAAAGAAATAGCTGAAGCCTTAGCTTTTAAGACAGTAACAAAAATTGCACTCAGCAATAGCACAAGTTGTTTTGTGTGATGTGTGTGTTTATTCATTTAAGATTTTTGCCACCTTGATATTGTATTTTTTTCTAGACACGCTTGTTAGTCCTCACTGCTGCTGCTGCTAAGTCGCTTCAGTCCCAACTCTGGGCGACCCCATAGATGGCAGCCCACGAGGCTCCCCTGTCCCTGGGATTCTTCAGGCAAGAATACTGGAGTGGGTTGCCATTTCCTTCTCCAATGCATGAAACTGAAAAGTGAAAGTGAAGTTGCTCAGTCGTGTCCAACTCTTCGCAACCCTGTGGACTGCAGCCTACCAGGCTCCTCCGTCCACGGGATTCTCCAGGGGAGGTTACTGGAGTGGGGTGCCATTGCCATCTCTGATAAGAGTGTATATGACCAATCATACCTTTGTACCGAAGGACTACTGGATCATCTCTGAAGAGGCTTAAAATTGTTGCTAAGTTAGGGGTGAAGGCGATACCATGAGATGTTCATATATTATATGGGAGGACAAAGAAACTTTCAACATGGCTAGGTCTTCACTTTTAAAACCTATTTTATTCATAGATGGACTGTTTTTTTTTTAAATTTTTATTTTTACTTTATTTTACTTTACAATACTGTATTGGTTTTGCCATACATTGACATGAATCCACCATGGGTGTACATGAGTTCCCAAACATGAACCCCCCCCTCCCACCCCCACCCCATATCATCTCTCTGGATCATCCTCATGCACCAGCCCCAAGCATCCTGTATCCTGCATCAAACATAGACTGGCAATTCGTTTCTTACATGATAGTATACATGTTTCAATGCCATTCTCCCAAATCATCCCACCCTCTCCCTCTCCTACAGAGTCCAAAAGTCCACTCTACACATCTGTGTCTCTTTTGCTGTCTTGCATACAGGGTCATCATTGCCATCTTTCTAAATTCCATATATATGTGTTAGTATACTGTATTGGTGTTTTTCTTTCTGGCTTACTTCACTCTGTATAATTGGCTCCAGTTTCATCCATTTCATTAGAACTGATTCAAATGTATTCTTTTTAATGGCTAAGTAATATTCCATTGTGTATATGTACCACCACTTTCTTATCCATTCATCTGCTGATGAACATCTAGGTTGTTTCCATGTCCTGGCTATTATAAACAGTGCTGCAATGAACATTGGGGTACATGTGTCTGTTTCTATTCTGGTTTCCTTGGTGTGTACGTCCAGCAGTGGGATTGCTGGGACAATCTCTTTAACAAGTGGTGCTGGGAAAACTGGTCAACCACTTGTAAAAGAATGAAACTAGATCACTTTCTAACACCACACACAAAAATAAACTCAAAATGGATTAAAGATCTAAACGTAAGACCAGAAACTATAAAACTCCTAGAGGAGAACATAGGCAAAACACTCTCAGACATAAATCACAGCAGGATCCTCTATGATCCACCTCCCAGAATTCTGGAAATAAAAGCAAAAATAAACAAATGGGATCTAATTAAAATTAAAAGCTTCTGCACAACAAAGGAAAATATAAGCAAGGTGAAAAGACAGCCTTCTGAATGGGAGAAAATAATAGCAAATGAAGCAACTGACAAACAACTAATCTCAAAAATATACAAGCAACTTATGCAGCTCAATTCCAGAAAAATAAATGACCCAATCAAAAAGTGGGCCAAAGAACTAAATAGACATTTCTCCAAAGAAGACATATGGATGGCTAACAAACATAGGAAAATATGCTCAACATCACTCATTATTAGAGAAATGCAAATCAAGACCACAGTGAGGTACCACTTCACACCAGTCAGAATGGCTGCGATCCAAAAGTCTACAAGCAATAAATGCTGGAGAGGGTGTGGAGAATAGGGAACCCTCCTACACTGTTGGTGGGAATGCAAACTAGTACAGCCACTATGGAGAACAGTGTGGAGATTCCTTTAAAAATTGCAAATAGATCGACTGTTTTTGACCTGGCAAGAGTTTCAGACTTGAAGGGAAAAGACTTAAAGGATATAGAGTAGGTAAAATGTAAGTGTGTGCAAATATATTTTCCAGTTTAGGATGAGAAGGGCAGACATTATGTGCAATTCTTAGAAGGGTATTCTTGGCCATGGTGGGTAGGGCTGAGCAAGAGCTAGCAGGAAGGGCAAGGGAGCATTTTAGAGAATGAAAGTAAATTTAGAGATATTAAAGTAGTTCCTGGAATGACCTAAAGGCAGCTTTTAGCAAATGAGAGACTAATGTCTGTGAAATGTTGATCAGTATATTTTCCATATTTTTTTAATTGGGATATAGTTGCAATGTGGTTAGTTTCTGCTGTACAACAAAGTGAATCAGCTATATGTACACATATGTTCTTCCTCTTGGGTTTCCTTTCACCACCCTCATCCCACCCCTCCAGGTCATCACAGAGCGTTGAGCTGAGCTCCCTGCACTATACAGCAGGCTCCCACTAGCTATCTGTTTAACACATAGCAGTGCATCTATATCAGTCCCAATTTCCCAGCTCATCCCATCTCCCCGATACACACACCTTGCCCACAGGTCCATTCTTTACGTTTGCATCTCTATTCTTGCTCTGTAAATAGGTTCATTATTTCCATTTTAATAGAATCCACACATGTGCATTAATATACAATATTTGATTGTCTCTTTCTGACTTCACTCCATGTGATGGACTCCTCATTTGAACACATAGGCAAATTTTTGTTTTCTCATCACCTCAGTCTATGTATATAAGAAAATAATGCAAAGTATATGAAAACTTCTTCCTTGTTTCTGGGTTTTAAAAGCCTAAAGTCTTGGGGGACAGATGAGGAAGGAATCCATTAAAAAAATTCAAAGTTGGAGAAAATTCTTATCTGCAGGAGTGAGTCCTTTGCCACTCCTTCAGTTGGAAGAACAGCAATAATGAAAATTTCTCATCTGCAGTGAAGGAAATTAAAGAAGAGGACCTGGAAGGAGGGGAAATGTGATAGTTCTCAGAACTCAACATGGATTCAGAACATGGGGCAGTGCCTACAAGGGAGATAAACCCAGAAGCACCAACACAGAAACCTGCACAGGTGGGAAACACCATTAGGGCAGGTGGGGAACGTACAAGCGAAGGTGGAGAAATAAGGAGCAGGAGAGACAACTGGCAGAAGTAGGAATCTGATGCCCGTTCTTACCTGAACTCAATCACACCTTCACCCACTGTTTCCATGAAATACGAGGTCATGGATTTGGTTACTTTTAACTGGAATGCTGGAATAACCCAGTTTCTTCAACATGACAAGTATTACACACAACTTCTACACTGAAATATTTCAGACATATGATTTTTTACAGTCATATTTTATTGCTATAAAACTTCATAGAATTCACACAGAAAAATAGCAGAATGTCTCAAAAGCTAGTGGACAAGAAGTGAGAATTTGAAGGACGAATTCATGCATAACTGAAGCTTAGTGCAGGCAGCTTCAATATTTGACATTTACATTTTTAACAATCTTGTATTTAATTCCATAAATCACTTCAATATATGGGCACATGTTCAAATATGCTTTTAAGTATTTCTCATAAGTCACAATTACTTACTAATAGGAAAATGACCATAAAACACTCTTTTGTCAGGGTTGCCTCCATTTTTATCTCATATCATTTCTTGTTTCCATACATTCTGATTGTTCCTGATCTGGAAGCTTCTTCTCAAGTCATGACTTCCTTCAGCAGGCAGGAAAGATAGAGTTTGGGTGAGACATCAGAAGCCTGTATAATGCCTGTTTGAACTGGCCTTTGTTAATGTTCTCTGAATTCTTAGTCCCTGCTGTTCATCCAGTTGCTGGCATTGATCACTTTAGTTGCAATCCAAACACAGTGAAAACTCTTTTTTTGTTTGTTTTAAAGAATATAGTTGTGGTAAAACATGAACAAACTTTGTTATCATGAGATTTTAGTTTTTGAATAAAACCTTGTTATTCAGTGGAAAGGCAGACATTGTTCACTATTAATTGATTATGACCTGCTAACACTATGAGTCAATGTCACCATCAGATTCTTAAGTTTAGTATTACTTCTGATGGCTAATTGACTGGTTCCTGGATGCCTTAGGGGCCTTTTCTCACAAAATAAATTTTCATTTGCTTTTCTTTCCTTTTTTGAACATCAACATTTATTTCTTGAAGAACTGTTGATTTCTTGTTTTTCAACAACCTTCGATTTCTCTCTGGGTGGGTAATTTTGATTTAATTTTTCTTCAGATAATTTTTGAGGCAGCCTTCCCCTTTTCCAGAGCTTCTTGCTTCCACTTTTGTCTTATTTTGCTCTAGCTTGGTGTGGGCAGTTGTAAATATGAGTCTTCTGTGGCTACTGTCCTCATCAAGGTGGTGGCGAGATGGATAGAAAACTTGACTTAGAAAACAATTTGTTCTAATGGCTGCAATACATGCTTGGGAAAAATTTAAGTTGACATCTTACAGCTTTCTGCTTTGTCCTCTCCCCACTGGGTCCCAATTAGTTCAAAGTATATATTTTTGGTAACTTTGCTTATAAGACATCAGGGAAATGATGTTAGCTTCCTGCTAGCAATAATAACATTTCAATACAGATAGAACCAGAATGAACCAGTTTCTCTCAGAAAAAGGCTTTGCTTGCATGAGGTTTGCTTAATGCTGTCATAAATTCTCTAGTTACTGCTTCATGCATCCTTATATTATAATTTCAAAAAAGCGTATGTTAAGAAATTCACCAATGGCTTCATTATCTATCTACCACTTCTTTCAATTCCACTTCCATTGCACAATTCATTTTGATGAGTTTTTGCATTTTATTCTAGTGAAATTGGATAAATCTTTTCAGTTCCATGTCTAAGTTACAAGTCCAAAGACAAAACTTATGAAATCTGTCCTTCTCGTCTCTGACTTTCCAATATGATTCTCCAGGGGCAGAGAAAACTTGGAAGGGATGCGATACCTTGGGAGTATTATATATATCCTAATTTTGGGAGGATGACCAAAGCAATGGACTGTGTAATGCTACAAGAGTTAGAAGTAGAGCGTTAAAACAGGTGGTTAAACCTGGTGGCTTAATGAAGGTTCAAATAATTTTCCTTAGATGCCTTGTGAATATCTATCAAATATGTTAAGATGCAAGTATGTTACTCAGTGATCCCGGGTCACCCCAAGAGGTTTATGCCCAAAGAGTAAAGATAGATGCTACTGGTTCATCTTGACTCTATTTATGCTGGAAAAAAAATTCTTCTTCATAGATTTTCATTTAATCACAAATTTCTACTAAGGGAGATGTGTATACTGGAGTTCAGTTCAGTTCAGTCGCTCAGTCGTATCCAACTCTTTGCGACCCCATGAATCGCAGCATCCCAGGCCTCCCTGTTCATCACCATCTCCCGGAGTTCACCCAGACTCACGTCCATCGAGTCCGTGATGCTATCCAGCCATCTCATCCTTGGTCGTCCCCTTCTCCTCCTGCCCCCAATCCCTCCCAGCATCAGTCTTTTACAATGAGTCAACTCTTCTCATGAGGTGGCCAAAGTACTGGAGTTTCAGCTTTAGCATCATTTCTTCCAAAGAAATCCCAGGTTGATCTCCATCAGAATGGACTGGTTGGATCTCCTTGCAGTCCAGGGGACTCTCAAGAGTCTTCTCCAACACCACAGTTCAAAAGCATCAATTCTTCAGCGCTCAGCCTTCTTCTCAGTCCAACTCTCACATCCATACGTGACCACAGGAAAAACCATAGCCTTGACTAGATGGAACTCTGTTGGCAAAGTAATGTCTCTGCTTTTGCATATACTATCTAGGTTGGTCATAACTTTTCTTCCAAGGAGTAAGTGTCTTTTAATTTCATGGCTACAGTCACCATCTGCAGTGATTTTAGAGCCCCCCAAAATAAAGTCTGACACTGTTTCCACTGTTTCCCCATCTATTTCCCATGAAGTGATGGGACCAGATGCCATGATCTTTGTTTTTTGAATGTTGAGCTTTAAGCCAACTTTTCCCTCTCCTCTTTCACTTTCATCAAGAGGCTTTTTAGCTCCTCTTCACTTTCTGCCATAAGGGTGGTGTCATCTGCATATCTGAGGTTACTGATATTTCTCCCAGCAATCTTGATTCCAGCTTGTGTTTCTTCCAGTGCAGCGTTTCTCATGATGCACTCTACATATAAGTTAAATAAGCAGGGTGACAATATACAGCCTTGACATACTCCTTTTCCTATTTGAAACCAGTCTGTTGTTCCATGTCCAGTTCTAACTGTTGCTTCCTGACCTGCATACAGATTTCTCTAGAGGCAGGTTAGGCCTGGTATTCCCATCTCTTTCAGAATTTTCCACAGTTTATTGTGATCCACACAGTCAAAGACTTTGGCATACTGGAGTTATTAAGTACAAAATCTCTGGAATCTAATAGCACTGCACTGAACCCCAGCACCTCTATCTAGTAACCTTGGAAACTTGGGTGAGAGATTTCATCTTTTTATAGTTAATTCTTGCAGCCACACAGATGATATAAGATCTGAATGAAATGATATTTATAAGAAAGTAAAAGTGGAAGTGATGGTGATTCCCTAACGTTAAGTCCATAGTTCTTTGCTGTCTAGATGAAAATGAGAACTAGTTCAGCAGTGGCCTAGACATGACTGTGATACAGGCCACTTTTTATGGTCCCTTCTCTTCTGCTATGAGTAACTTCTCTTTCCATTAACTCAACAACAACAATCCTGGTACACTCACACTGCTCCTGAGATGTCCAAGCCCCAGACTCTAATGAGTCATTCACTTTTGATAATACCCAAAGCCCTAAATTTTCCTTTCTCCCCACCCCCTCAGATGTCCAATGTAATCCAAGCAAGATAGATGTGAGGAATGTGTTAATTTTATACCAAGGTGTTGATGGATCAAAGTAGTATATCATGTGCCAAGAAAACTTTCTCATCTTAGCTTTGCCTCTCAGTGAGAATTTCAAACATTTGGGAGAGGAATGGAGGACAATATGGGGCAGATACTTTTCACAAACATCCTTTTATCCATGTATTTGTTTTTTAAATTACATTGTTATTAGGTAACTAAGGTTTAGTGTTGGGCTTCCCAGATGCCTCAGTGGTATAGAATATGCCTGTCAATGCAGGATGTGAGGTTTCCATCCCTAGGTTGCAAAGATCCCCTGGAGAAGAAAATGTCAACCCACTCCAGTATTCTTGTGTAGAAATATCCCATGGACAGAGGAGACTGGCTGGCTACAATCCATGGGGTCAAAAAAAGTCAGGCCTGACTTAACAATGAAACAATAATAAAAACAAACGTTTAGAGTTACCAGTAGCACTACAATGTAGAATCAATGAAAACAACCTCTTACCTGTAATGCAGGGAGCCAATACTGAAAAGAGAAATAGGATCTTTTTAAGTGGATGAAACAGATTCTTAAAGGGAGATATAATCAAGTGGAAAACCTAGTCCACTGAAAAGAATCACTCAAATCATCATAATTTTGGTGATTATAAATGTAAATATGTAAATATAATATGCCTTAACTAAGTATGTATAATTAAACTGGTTATATGATGACTCAATATTATATAGTGTTTAGATTTTCATTCATTACTCATTAAGAAAAGACTCTGAAAGAGACTGGTTTTGAAATCTCTGGAAATATGTTCAGCCTATAAAAGTAAGACAATAAGTTCTTCAAAATTTGCCCATTGGATGGATATCATCATAACTCTTTAGGAAATAATTATCTTTCCTCTCGGCCAAATGTCTTGCAGATATCTTTAAGGTCTTATTAAAGCTAAGTTAAAAAGAAATGCATACACACTGCACAAATTATGGGGAAAAGCTTGGAGGTACTCATTCTATATTAAAATATCATTGTCACACTTTGTAAGTATCAAGAACAGTTTATCTTTATCCTTTAAAAATTACTCACACTCCTTAGGCAATGACATTTTAAAGAGGGTTTTGCTGAATATAGAAGCCTTTTGATGAAAGAAGTTAATTTATATCAAGACGGCACCATTCCAAAAAGTAGCCATCTGGAATTTACATTGCTTTATCAATGATACCAGCCCTGCCTTGAATAAAAACCTGACTTTGGGGCTTTCATCTTCTAGCATCCAAGGTCCATAAAAAAGTTCAAAATACTTAAGATATTTAACAGATACTTAAAATGGAAAAAACTTCAATCATCACCTAGTCTAATGCCCCGATTCAGACCAAGAGACATGGATGCCTGCCCTCTGTCACAAAGTTTGTATCAGGCCATATCTTCTATTTCCATTGTCTGTGCTCTTCAACTCACTGGACTTGATTCATCTCTTCATGTTACACTTTGTTGTCAGGTGGTGTATTAAATTAAAAATATGCACATTATAACTTGCTGAATGAGGTGGTAGAGGCCACTGACAAAGGGTGGATTGGAAAGTGAATATCCCAGGGTCATTTTGACTTATGGTATAGTTTCAATACATTCATGAGCAAGCAGGTGATAGACAGAGGGTAGCATGCATCACATAACTTACAAAGTGGTTGAGGGGGAAGTCACTATTTGTGGACTCAATTCTAAATGGTTATTTAAAAAGAGAAAGCAGGGTGGGAAATTCTGGTGGGAAACCCAAGCTTAGGCTCTTATGTAAATGTCTAGATTCTGAGGGTGAGTAGGATTGTCATACCATAAAATGCTGGGGAACAACTTGAAGTAGCTGTTTAATCATCACACCATGTTAGAATCATAGAAAAATTGTTGTAGATCATCTTCAGACATAAAAGGAGGATTATGAAAAACAATGATGCTAATGTCTGAAGAAAGATCAGTTAAAAAGGAATTTATGGTCACTATTATGTTCTCTCTGTTAACCTCAATGCTTTACAGACCCATTGCTTTTCAGTTTGCAAACAATCTGAGAAATTACTATTTTTTAGTCAGAGTTCTCAAGTTCTCTGGTGGCTCAAAGGTTAAAACCTCTGCCTGCAATGCTGGAGAACCAGGTTCCATCCCTGGGTCAGGAAGATCCACTGGAGAAGAAAATGGAAACCCACTCCAATATTCTTCCCTGGAGAATCCCATGGAGGGAGGAGCCTGGTAGGCTACAGCCCATGGGGTTGCAAAGAGTCAGACACAACTGAGCGACTTTACTTTCATTTTCTGTATACCTACATATATGTGTACATACTCAGTTGTTCAGTCATGTTCTACCACAAATAAATTCATAAAATAATGATCTGTCCATGCTGAGCCCTGATAAAACAGAACATTTTGAGCAAAATAAATGATTGTTTTAAGCCATGATTTTTGAGGCTGAAAGATGATGCTGTGAAAGTGCTGCACTCAAAATGCCAGCAAATTTGGAAAACTCAGCAGTGGCCACAGGACTGGAAAAGGTCAGTTTTCATTCCAATCCCAAAGAAAGGCAATGCCAAAGAATGCTTATCTCACATGCTAGTAAAGTAATACTCAAAATTCTCCAAGCCAGGCTTCAGTAATATGTGAACCGTGAACTTCCTGATGTTCAAGCTGGTTTTAGAAAAGGCAGAGGAACCAGAGATCAAATTGCCAACATCTGCTGGATCATCAAAAAAGCAAGAGAGTTCCAGAAAAACATCTATTTCTGCTTTATTGACTATACCAAATCTTTTGACTGTGTGGATCACAATAAACTGTGGAAAATTCTGAAAGAGATGGGAATACCAGACCACCTAACCTACCTCTTGAGAAATCTGTATGCAGGTCAGGAAGCAACAGTTAGAACTGGACATAGAACAACAGACTGGTTCCAAATAGGAAAAGGAGTACATCAAGGCTATATATTGTTACCCTGCTTATTTAACTTATATGCAGAGTATATCATGAGAAACTCTGGACTGGAAGAAACACAAGATGGAATCAAGATTGCTGGGAGAAATATCAGTAACCTCAGATATGCAGATGACACCACCCTTATGGCAGAAAGTGAAGAGGAACTCTAAAGCCTCTTGAGGAAAGTGAAAGTGGAGAGTGAAAAAGTTGGCTGAAAGCTCAACATTCAGAAAACGAAGATCATGGCATCCAGTCCCATCACTTCATGTGAAATAGATGGGGAAACAGTGGAAACAGTGTCCAACTTTACTTTTTGGGGCTCTAAAATCACTGCAGATGGTGACTGCAGCCATGAAATTAAAAGACGCTTACTCCTTGGAAGAAAAGTTATGACCAACCTAGATAGTATATTCAAAACAGAGACATTACTTTGCCGACTAAGGTCCATCTAGTCAAGGCTATGGTTTTTCCTGTGGTCATGTATGGATGTGAGAGTTGAACTGTGAAGAAAGCTGAGCGCTGAAGAACTGATGCTTTTGAACTGTGGTGTTAGAGAAGACTCTTGAGAGTCCCTTGGATTGCAAGGAGATCCAACCAGTCCATTCTGAAGGAGATCAACCCTGGGATTTCTTTGGAAGGAATGATGCTAAAGCTGAAACTCCGGTACTTTGGCCACCTCAAGCGAAGAGTTGACTCACTGGAAAAGACTCTGATGCTGGGAGGGATTGCAGGCAGGAGGAGAAGGGGACACCACAGGATGAGATGGCTGGATGGCATCACTGACTCAACGGACGTGAGTCTGAGTGAACTTCGGGTGTTGGTGATGGACAGGGAGGCCTGGCATGCTGTGATTCATAGGGTCACAAAGAGTCGGACACGACTGAGCGACTGAACTGAACTGAACTGTTATATAGCAGTCATCACTGGAACAGACTTGATGCCTGAAAGTAGCATGTTGCTGTAGAAAAAACTTAATATATGTGCCCTCTGGCTTCGGGATTGGGATTGGGCAGAGGACAGACTTTGGAAGCCCATTAAGGATACTGTTAGTGAAAGTCTACAAGGTTGAGAGCTGCATATTACAAACCTAAAGGGCTTGAAGGGCTTCCCTGATATCTCAGTTGGTAAAGAATCCTCCTGCAATGCAGGAGACCCTGGTTCAATTCCATAGTTGGGGAGATCCACTGGAGAAAGGATAGGCTCCCCACTCCAGTATTCTTGGGTTTCCCTTGTGGCTCAGCTGGAAAAGAATCCACCTGCAATGCAGGAGACCGGGGTTTGATCCCTGAGTCGGGAAGATCCCCTGGAGAAGGGAAAGGCTACCTACTCCAGTATTCTGACCTGGAGAATTCCATGGACTGTATATTCCCTGGGGTCACAAAGAGTTGTACATGACTGGGGCTTGAAGAAGGCTATCAATGAGGGCTTAAGGGAAAGTGAGAAGATGTTACTGAAAATAAGGAGGATTCTTGTTATATGGCAGCAAGTTGAACAACACTGTTGCAAATAGTAATATGGAAAATTAAAAAAAAATTATTTAATAATTTCTAGGTCAAATTCCAGAGAAGGCAATGGCAACCCACTCCAGTACTCTAGCCTGGAAAATTCTATGGATGGGGGAGCCTGGTGGGCTGCTGTCTATGGGGTCGCACAGAGTTGGACATGTCTGAAGTGACTTAGCAGCAACAGCAGCAGCAGCAGAGGTCAAATTCTATCTGATTTGCTCTCTTTTATCTACCTATAGTGAAATGTATAATGGGAGATTTGAGATTTTAAAAAAAGGAAAGAAAGAAAAAAGCTGTTCAATTTTTAATAAAATTTTAAAGAAAATAAGCTAGGAATTGTTGGATTGAAAATTAACCTTTTCCTCATTTCTAAACTTGCAAATGAAAACCATTTTCAACTTAAGAAATGATATTAGGATAAAGATAAGAATAGATTGGGCCTGTGTGAGATCCTTTGTGAATCTGTGTGTTTGTGTGTGTGTGTGTGTGAACTAGTTTGGCCAGTCAATCTAGTTAACAAGATAAAATTACTTACATGTGTATTCCAAGTCAAAAACTCGATTTACCTTCAAGGACATAAAATCTCAAATGAGAGGAGCATGAAAAATACATAAATAAATTTGACAAGTTGGCTAAAAACCATTAATCATCTTGGGAAATAGAGAAGTCACATGATTTATAATGAAGTAAGCATTCTCAGAATGTGACAGTCAGTTGTCTTAAGATCAACAATATATTCCATTCTGATTCTATTCATTTGAAAACAAATAGAAATATAGCAAGATTTTTTTCTAGTAATTATATTCATAGGGGATTTGAAACCTGAATTTGAAAGTGAAGAAAAAGCTATTCCACAGAACTATAATTGAAAAGAATGCTTATTGCTGTCATTTTTATTAAAACTTCAAGCACTCTTCAAACACTGAGTTTAATAAGATAGAATATAAATGTTGATATCCTGAGAGATAAACAACCTTGTGCTTCAAATCAGGAACAAAGAACTTCATACATGAAACTAGATAACCTCATTTATTTTATTTCTAAAAGTTGCATATTTGCAAATTAAACCTACTCTGAAGAGGAAAAATACCTATATTCTCCAGTTTTCTTTTTAATGGTCTTCTTTTCACAGGAGCCTTAAGATGTTAGATTTTACATGGAAATAGTTATAAGCATTAGCAGTGGCAATGAATAAAAATGAATGTAAATGGGCTTAATCTGACAGGTGTGATTCTGTGAAACCCTGGCTAACCTTATTCTGGAAGGAAATGCTGGGAATGAATGTGCAGTCTAATTGAGAAATAAAAATGGTATACCCAAACATCTGCTCTTCTGCTGTGCAAGGGGATAGACCTATGGCAAAATGGAACTGAGGGGAATCTGAGGCCATCTGATGCATCACTAATGTCTCTAGTCACAGGTGATAGGAATATGAAGCTTTAAAAAGAAAAGCTATTTTTGTTTTTCCATTATGCTGCAACTTTTAAAAACAATTTGAACTGACTGTTCCTTCTGTTTTTCACCCCATCCCACTGGTGTCTGCTCGTCAGAGAGGAAATGATAGATCCTCCCACATCCACCCCATTTTTTCTAAAGATTAATGGCACCCCCCATAATTTGAGAGAACAGGCTACCTTAGTTTTATTGGGTAACTAAAAGGGCCACTTGAAAGGTAAGGCAGTGCCATTTGAGGCAAACCTGAAGTTTGAAACCAGTTGTCCTATTTGCCAATCTAAACTTCTATTCTAAAACATGCTCTTTATGAGATAAATCCTAAAATTCTTCGATTCTTTATCCAATATTTGCTTGACTATTGTGGTGTCTTCTTGGTGTGTCAGATGCTAAAGAGCTCCTCTGTCTCAGGTGGCTTTTGTGGGGTCATCAGTGACCCCACTTCTCTCTGACCTGCGAGGGACATGCCTTTTATACAGCCATGGACTACCTCTCCTTTAGTTCCAGTTGCTTGCAGCACCTTCCATAAAGGCTTTTCCTATTGGATTTTTTTGTTTGTTTATTTGTTTTTTGCCAGATGTTTTAAGTCTTGCTATTTTTCAAGGACTCTTTCTGTCCACAAGAACGTCATATACCTATGCCATGGATAGATGTTCTTCACATCTTCTCTTCTTGCTCTGTAATCACAAGCAAGTCCAATACTTTTGCCAATAAAACCTTCCAGCTCAGAAACAAGCACAGGCTTCTGTGTTGTCCAAAACCTAGAACTCCTGATGTAATTTTCTTCCCCAAATTTGGCCTGAGGCAGATAAGCTGCCAGGACTCATTCAACTCCCTTCAAAGACATCCTCACTCTCCTGTCTCATGAATCCTTGGTCTTTTCTTAAATAATCTGGTGACAGATCATATGTTGAAGGTTTATGAGCCCATTTTATGGTCTTTCCATGTTTTGTAGAATGGACCAGTATCAACTGTAAAAATTTGGAACCTCTGCTAAAACAGAAAGTCTGCTCAATTCCAACTTTAAATTACATAATAAATAGGTGGAAAATTTTGCAATGTGAGTTTACAAGTAACGATTCCATTTGGATTTAGAATCATCTCCTTGAGAGGGATACTAATCTTAAATTTTAAAAGTATTTTCACATTTATTGAATCCCATCTCACATTCTGTTTCTCTGTCTTCCTTTCTATCTCCCCCATACACAGACTTAAATTCTTATCCATGGAGGGTAAGTATAATCCAGTAACATACCTTAGTGAAGGGTAACTTGGTTGCAAGCAGAAAAGGCAGGCAGAAGTTGAGGAGAAGCTAATGAAGAGATCCAGAAGTCTCTTGAAACACTTAAGTTCTGCTGGTATTAAAGGAAAAAAAATGCATTAAAAAATAATCACAGAAGTAACAGGAAAGTCAAATATAAAAGTCGCCCACTTCATTTATCTACTATTCTTAATCTTTGGAGTTTATATTTCTCTCTCTATCTTATTTTTCTTTTAGATGGTTTGATATTCATCCTTGAGTATGTATAAGTCTCCATCATATTTGTTCATGGTGGCTTCAAGCCGCAAAGATAACGTACCTTTTCAAGCTTAGGTCACCATTGTTAAGAGTCCCATTTTTCATGTTCCAATTCCAAACTCATGAGACAGAGAATTCAGTTATTCCGTCTTGAATCAGGCTTATATTCCACCTGTGGCTCAGTAGGGGGAGCTAGCAGTGGGCTTGAAGAGCAGGGAAAATGCAAGTTTTAGCAATTCTCTAAATGACCTCATAGCATTATTTCTAGCACAAATAGGTTAAGAAATTCAGTAACATAGTACTCTGTATCACAGTAACTCTTCTTTATAATACCGAATAGGAGAGCAGGTTTAAAACATGTGCAACTCAGAATGCCTATAGGTCAAGTGTCATCCTCACGTTCAATTAAATTATGCTGGGTCTCATTCTTCAACATTAGAGCAGGACTGACACAGTTTTCTGTAAGGCCAAACATTTCCACAGAGTCCTAAAATATCTTAAAGAATGAAAAGAAAAGAAACAATAGCAAAAATGTCATTGGTAAGACAAAGCTGTATCTGATTAGGTAGAAAATTTTGCAAAGAATAGATCCTGATACGATTGTTGTTGTTCAGTCATTAAGTTATGTCCAACTTTTTCCAGTTGTTAGCAAGTGAAAATTTGTGGTTCCTATTCACCTTCTATTGTCATAACTGTTTGCCTTTGGTCAAAGGTTCTTTCCTGATTGTATCTAGAAAGACGCTTTCCAACGTTTGTTCTGTCATGTAATATGCAACCCCAACAACACTGTGAGATCTAAGTACACATTAATTATTTTGATGGATCTGTTCAAGGCAGAAACTCTCCTTTAACAAATGGATCTTCTAACCTTCATTAAACAAAGACAAGATTTTAAGTGAAAATTTTCTCTGCTTCTGTTGATATTAACCACTTGTAGTTACATGCTGGTCTGTCAGCCAGTGCATTCTTAACATATTAGTGGCTGACTTTTGACTGGCCTTAAAAGATAACAATAGTTATATATACAGATGATGGCATTGTTTAGACCTTGATGGTTTTACATCTCATTAATGGACAGAGCTCATCCTCACCTCCATATCCTTCAATCGTATCAAATTTTAAAACTTCCAAAAAGAATTCATCATTATTTCCTCCAAAACCAATTGTTTCTTCAATCAGTTTCTTTGATAAATTTGAACCTCTCAGTAAATAAACTCTAAGTCAAAGTCAAATCAAATTGCTCAGTCGTGTCCGACTCTTAGAGACTCCATGAACTGCAGCCTACCAGGCTCCTCTATCCATGGGATTTTCCAGGCAAGAGTACTGGAGTGGGGTGCCATTGCCTTCTCCACATAAACACTAAAAAAATGATTATATGCTACAAAATTTTCTAGCTTATTTTCTGTACTTATTTTTTCAAAAAATAGTCATTTCAAGAAAAGCTAATGATAATGTTTACCAGCACTGAATAAGATTTTCTAAAATAATCTGATGAAAATCATACTCCTGTTTCATGAATTTGCTATCCACCGTGAATGTCACGCCAACTCTATTGCTATGCTTTATTTAATGAGTTTGTATTTGTAAAATAGGTAGGACAGTAGCTGGCACTTAGAAAGTAGCTGCCCCTATGAATGTTTGCTAAATAAATAAAAATAAAGCCTCAAAAATGAAAGACTGAAAGGGAAGAGAAGTTTGTAAATTTTGATTAATAAGAACATCACTTTAGGACTTTTTGTTTCTTTTCAGATACTCTGCTTAGAAAGATGACACAGCCTTTAAAATGTCCAAATATAGGTACAGAGCATCTAGAATCTATAATAAAGGCTGAAGAACAAGGAGATGACCTCTGGGAAAAAATCAGAAAAATGTTACAAAGTTCATGTTCATGATGTACATATCAGTAGACATAAAATCTAAAAAGATAGTTTGGACATGTCTTTTTTATCTAGAGCTATATATAAGACATGATTAATGACTAAATTGTAGCAAATATGCATAGCAAGTAAGACGGATGAAGAAGAACATTCATGAATTTTCCCCTTCTTTAATGACAAATAACCTTCATTTAAAAATGAAGTTGTTTATAACTTTTAGTTAATTAAGTTGTCTTGATTATACAAATTAAATTTTATTGAGTATTAAGTACCTCAGATATGCAAATGACACCACTCATATGGCAGAAAGTGAAGAGGAACTAAAAAGCCTCTTGATGAAAGTGAAAGAGGAGAGCGAAATAGTTGACTGAAAGCTCAACATTCAGAAAACTAAGATCATGGCATATGGTCCCATCACTTCATGGGAAATAGATGGGGAAACTGTCAGACTTTATTTTGGGGGGCTCCAAAATCAGTGCAGATGGTGACTGCAGTCATGAAATTAAAAGATGCTTACTCCTTGGAAGGAAAGTTATGAACAACCTAGATAGTATATTCAAAAGCAGAGACATTACTTTGCCAACGAAGGTCTGTCTAGTCAAGGCTATGGTTTTTCCTGTGGTCATGTATGGATGTGAGAGTTGGACTGTAAAGAAGGTTGAGCACTGAAGAATTGATGCTTTTGAACTGTGGTATTGGAGAAGACTCTTGAGAGTCCCTTAGACCGCAAGGAGATCCAACCATTCCATTCTAAAGGAAATCAGTCCTGGGTGTGCATTGGAAGTTCAGTTTAGTTCAGTTCAGTCACTCAGTCGTGTCTGACTCTTTGCAACCCCATGAATCGCAGCACACCAGGCCTGCCTGTCCACCACCAAATCCTGGAGTTCACTCAGACTCACGTCCATCATGTCAGTGATGCCATCCAGCCATTTCATCCTCTGTCGTCCCTTCTCCTCCTGCCCTCAATCCCTCCCTGCATCAGAGTCTTTTCCAATGAGTCAACTCTTCGCATGAGGTGGCCAAAGTACTGGAGTTTCAGCTTTAGCATCATTCCTTCCAAAGAAATCCCAGGGCTGATTTCCTGTGCATTGGAAGGACTGACGCTAAAGCTGAAACTCCAATATTTTGGCCACCTCATGCGAAGAGTTGACTCATTGGAAAAGACTCTGATGCTGGGAGGAATTGGGGGCAGGAGGAGAAGGAGACGACAGAGGATGAGATGGATGGATGACATCACTGACTCGATGGACGTGAATCTGAGTGAACTCCAGGAGTTGATAATGGACAGGGAATCCTGGGATGCTGGGATTCATGGGGTCGCAAGGAGTTGGACACAACTGAGTGACTGCACTGAACTGAACTGAAGTAGCCTACTTTAAAGGATAGTGAAACTTAGGCATAAGGCCTTAATTTAATGAAGAAAAAATTAGGTTTAAGAATGCAAAATTAAGAAGCAGATTTTCAACATTATTTCAATATTAAACTATATTTAATTGCCTACTATGTCCCTACCATCTTTCTAAGACTCAAAGTATATTGTGTTTATAATAAACCCAGCGCTTTTCCATAACCTACAAGATCTTATAGGATTTGGCCCCTTCCTCCTTTTCTGACTTTAGTTCAATATCTTCCCATGCTTGCTTCCTATGCTCCTCTCTAGGTATCCTTCAGTTCCTTTGCCATTTTGAGCATCTTTTTAGTTTGGATCACTGTATTCCCCCTAACTCTACCTACCTGGCTTACTTTTGTGTCTGCTGCCTCAAAAACTCTTTCCCTGACAATCCTACATAATGCCACCTTCCCCAACCACAAGGACTTTTTATCATATGATCTTGTTTCATGTTCTTCACAGTGCCTATTTTGTATTTGCTTGTCATCATTAGAATCACCCTCATTAGAATCTAACATTCATAAGAACAAAAACTTGTCTGTTTCATACCCCACACTCTTGAGAGTCCACTGTGGATCTCTGTAACCCATAACTGTATCTGACTCCTACAGGGTGTCTAATTAATATTCATTAAGTACATTCAAGGAGGAATGATACTTAGTTTTTGCAGTTAAAAAAAATCTAGAAATTATTGCTGCCCCTTTGCTAAATGCTTCCTGTTGACCCCGCACAGGCTCTAAAACTACGAAACACATGAAAAGTCAGATCAATTCCAATTAGATAAGGTCTGTGATCACCTGTCTAAGGACAAGCAGCTTGGAGGGCTGAGCAAACAGCTATGTCTGGGAGAGTCATTTTTCCTTCCTTTAATCTGTTCAGTGCATATGGATCCCTATAGGAATTCAGTGTCACACACAAAGAAGACAAAATACTTCCTTTAGGGATCCTCCATTTCCTGTTGCTATCAGCCTAATTCGATGGTTTTGTTGTTTTTGTTGTTCAGTCGCTCAGTCTTGTCCAACTCTTTGCGACTCGATGGACTTTAGCCCACCAGGCTCCTCTATCCATGGAATTCTCCAGGCAAGAATACTAGGGTGGATTATCATTTCCTTCTCCAGGGCATCTTCCCCACCCATGTCTCCTGCGACTCCTGCATTAGCAGGCAGATTCTTTCTTACTGAATTCAGAGGTAGTATTTTTATTTAAATATTTGTTTTTATTTATTTATTTGGCGGTACTGGGTCTTAGATGTTGGATGCAGAATCTTTAGTTATAGCCACATACTTGTGGCATGTGGGATCTAGTTTGAACCTAGGACTCCTGTATCGGGAGCATGGAATCTTAGCCACTAGACCACCAGGGAAGTTCCTTACTGGAGGTATTTTGAAATCAAAATGCTTTTTCTTCTTAGGCCATATCCACTAGAGGGCTTCAGATCGAGGTGTATTTGGGGAAGGAAATAAAAATGCCATTATCTCTCCATTAAATAATTTTCTAGATTGTGTACACTTTGTTTTGTACTTTTTGTCTGTGTATTTTTAGAGGATAAGGAGACTGAGGAGGGTTCACCTGTGTGAATGTATGAGAATATGGAATTCCTCTGGGGAGCTGGGTAATAATTCCCCATGCTTCATCTTTAGCTATCTCAACATCTCCAAAGATATCCCTCACAGCATACCTTATGCTCAAAATTCTGCAGGATGGTGTCCTCGAAGACTTTTCAGAAACAAAGTATCTTCTTGGTAGGGTAGGTAGGACTGGCTTTATTTCCTTGAAAAAGAACCAAATATAGTTAAAACACAATAGATTGTTGTTTCTGCATTAGAGAAAACTCACAGTGCTATAGGTCACATAATTACTAAATAATCAATTTCTTGTCTATATGATCGTGTTCAAATTCATGTTTATATTACATCCTTCTTTACGGAAATGTTTGAAGAATGACTACCCTTGTAGCTTGCTTTAAAAGTACTTTGTCAGGTCATTAATCGCCTGGTTTTTATCCCTAAGGAAATATTTAACTGTATGTTAAACTTTTCCAATATATATTGTGGGTATATTGATTTAACACATTATTTTTCTAGGGAAAGTGTTGGCATGCATAGTATATGTATTTGAAATGAATTGAAAAAGACAGAGACCTGAGTATTTTACAGGTTTTATGCAGATATAAACAATAACAGTTGGAAGTCAGAATAACATCTAACTTTTAAGAAATTCTCTCAAAGACAGGTTTGAAGACAATCTAGAGAATTTATATTAATTGTTGCTGCTGGCAAGAATCTAAATATAAATGATAGCCTGTTGATGTGTACATTGATCATTTAGGATACTGGATATCCCTAAGACATGATGGGTAACAGGAAAACAGAGCTTGAATCCAAATGGTAAAAAACAGGTTTAAGAATTTCTGTACCTCGTGGTAGTCATGGTAGCAGCAATTTAACTGAAAGATGAATAGGCAGATTTGAGATATTTTGCATAATGGTAAACAGAAACTATGGTTTGATAATGAGCGTTGCATTGGGAGGAAATTTTACTAATGTCATTGATTTTTTCTGACATAGAACTATAAACATAGGAACCACATTAATTTTTGAATGATGTGAAATGAAAACTTGTCTTAATTTTTAGATTACTGATATTAGAGTCAAATCATGAGAAGAAGTGTGAAACATAAGCCTTGCTCACTTACCTATCTTTAGCACTTAGCAAAATAATCAATATGTAGTAGATTGTTAAAACATTGAGCCGAGTAGATGTTGAATAAGTGAGCAAATAATATCAAGGATATAGCGCAGGGAACTGTTCAATATTTTGTAACAACCTAAATGGGAAAAGAACTTGAAAAAGAAAAGATACGTGTATGTGTATAATGGAATCAATTTACTCTATACCTGAAACTAACATAATATTGTTAATCAACTGTACTCCAAAATAAACTGTAATTCATGGTTCACAGATTCTTAGTCATGATTTAGAAACTTTAATAAAGATGCTAATTAATCCAATCAAATTGATAGAACAAACTTCTTATAAATCAGAAGAAAAATAAGGCTGGGAATCTCACTGGGATACTAAGGGGAAAAATGCAGTTTAATTCTTTTAAAAAATAAATTTATTTATTTTAATTGGAAGCTAATTACTTTACAATATTGTACTTGTTTTACCGTACAACGACATGAATCCCCCACGGGTATATACATGTTCCCCATCCTGGACTCCCCTCCCACCTCCCTCCCCATACCATCCCTCTGGGTCATCCCAGTGCACCAGCCCCAAGCATCCTGTATCCTGCATCAAACTTGGACTGGTGATTCATTTCATATATGATATTATACATGTTTCAATGCCATGCTTCCAAATCATCCCACCCTCTCCCTCTCCCACAGAGTCCAAAAAACTGTTGATTAAAATCATCTGATTCAGAGGCTGATTTCAGATATTTATAAAGAACCATTCTCTGATCATCAGACTCTTTCACAATGGAAACATTTTGAGAGAGAGTGATTGCTCAACATTTAACCAAGTCCAAGAAAAGACCCTGATGCTGGGAAAGATTGAGGGCAAGAGAAGAAAGGGGTGACAGAGGATGAAATGGTTAGATAGCATTATAAACTCAATGAATGTGAGCTCAAGCAACTCCAAGAGATAGTGAAGGGTATGAAAGCCTGGTGTGCTGCAGTTCATGGGGTCGCAAAGAGTTGGACATGACCTAGCAACTCAACAACAACAATCATACTTGAATGCTACTTTTTTCTCAGGAATACCATAGAAAATATTCAACTGTAATTCTTTTTACTAATTTCCCCAAAGTTAGTAGGTTTTGATAACCCATTTTTTAAACTGATTGCTTGCTTTTAAAAAACTAAGAAAAAAATAATATATCCTGAGTTGCTGGAACATTTCCACAAGACAGCAGGACACTTGGAGCAGGACAACCTGTTTTTCATTCCAGTTTTTGCACCTAGTAACGCATGACCTTGAAATAAGTTGGCTAACTATTTGGGGGCTTAACTATTTGGAGATCTCAAAATTTTTTTATCTGTGAGATCAAATTAGATCTGCCTGCTTCGTGAAGTTACTGTGTGTTGCAAGTAACATATTAGATGACAGAGAACTTTGTAAAGTCACACACTGCTATTCAAGTGTACAGTTAGGTAGGTGTTAGTATCAAATGCTGCTTTTCTCCATATACATGGAAATGCCATTGCATATTTTTGTAAAAACTAGTGAAGAAGATGGAAAGGTGCTGGTGCGGTAAATGTAGGTAAAAAATAAATTTATTTATTTTAATTGGGAGCTAATTGAGAATATCAATGCATTTAAAAGATATTAATTTGTGATGCCAAATATTTGAATTATCTTTTCAGGTTTTTAAAGCACATTCAAATCTATTATGCAAAATATATTAACATATTCATTTAAAAAATAACACTAATACAGTTTTCAGGATTTCCTAATTTCCAGACACTTCATAATTTTTTTTTCTTATTTAGTTTATATGACTTTATGCGTCACATGATGTTGTTCTCATTTTACAGATGTGACTATCCAGGGACCTACTATTTAGCAGACAGTCTCACTCCACTTGCCCTTTCCAGTATCCAATACTATAACATTACATTCTAGCACAGTGAGAAGGGAAGACAGCATTATTTAAGAATATGGGAGAGGCATCACAAATATTAACTCACATTTGTACCACAATTTATGAAGCAATCACATTCATTATCCTAAAATTTTAAAATTTATCTCTGTTGATATTTTAAATAGTTTACACAACTAATTCAAGTTCAGTAGATATGTGTTAATATAAATATATACATATATATGTATTTATTTATGAATACTTTCTTGTTGTCTATAATGCAACAATAATGACCTTCAGTGTTAGTTTTGATTAAACACACAGTTGTCTGAGTTGGTGTCCCACTTGTCTCTTTTCTTTCTTCCAGTAAACTTCCCCACTTGTTCAACCACCTTCTTCCTTTGTTATTAGTTGTTGGGCTGTCCTGATCCCCTATCACAGGCTCTGACTAACCAGACCCTGTTTGGTCCTCTGACCAAATTCTATGGTGATATTAGGATCTCTGGTTTTCCATACTCCTTATCTACCAGATTCTGGTGGGAATACAGAAAGAAGACTGAGAGCCTGGCAAGAATGATGGCAGATATCCAAGGCTAGAAGGAGACACTGTGTGCGTGCTCAGTTTCTCAGTCATGTCTGACTCTTTGCAAGCCCGTGGACTGTAGCCTGCCAGGCTCCTCTGTCCATGGAACTGTCCAGGCAATAATACAGGAGTGGGTTACCATTTCCTCCTCCTGGGGATCTTCCCGACCCAGGGATTGAACACGCATCTCTTATGTCTCCTGCATTGGGAGGCGGGTTCTTTACCACTGAGCCACTATGGAAACCCCAAGAGGAGACCCTGGGATATTTGAAAAGTAGCCTAGGCTACTCTCTAGACTAAAGAAAGTATACGGAGATATGTAATCTAAAACAGGAGAAGGAAATTTGGAACAATTAGAAAAACAGAGAAAAGGACCTCATGTAAAGGATCGGGGCATAATTTTTAGACTAGCTAAGAGCTGTGGACTCAGATATTTACAAACTCTGGCCAATACTTACATCTCCTTACAGACTGACAGTGAACATCTGGCTGCTGATGAGTTTAGAGTCAACTGTAGTTAATCTGGCTATGTACCTTTTTGAGGAGAAGGATAAATCTGTTCTGGTTTCAAATGGAAATAACAGAGGCTCAGAAGGAGCTGCTCTTCATGACAAAGAACCATACAGAGAAGGGAAAAGTT
Organism: Ovis canadensis; assembly: GCF_042477335.2. Classification (NCBI taxonomy): domain Eukaryota; kingdom Metazoa; phylum Chordata; class Mammalia; order Artiodactyla; family Bovidae; genus Ovis; species Ovis canadensis. The sequence goes on along the minus strand of NC_091246.1, from coordinate 176,580,355 downwards.
TTCAGGTCTGTGTTGTTATCTCCAGTCTGACCATGGTTATGGAAGCCACAAACGTGTGGATCTTGCATAAATATGACCTATTTCCAAGCCCTTTGTGACCTCATATGGAAGGACCAGAAGAATCTGGGCAAGTGACTGATCAGGCAAATGGAAGAGAATGCCATAAGGTACATTTCTCACATAATGGAGATGACAGTGAGGTGTACAATCTTTGGGGAATGACCTTGACTCAATAAGAAATATGAAGACCAGGCTAGAAAACAGACTATGGGAGATGAAGGTTCTCTAAGCCACAGAGATGCAGCATCCTTAAAAGCTCCCATTGCACCCAGAGGCAGAGCTAATACAACTACCAACTGAAACTTCATGCAATCCACCCACAAGACAATTACAGATGGTAACACAGCATCTGAGAGGATCACAGATGGTAACACAGCGTCTGAGATCGATGCCACCAAGGTTCCAAGGCACAGGGAACATGCCGTAAACTGAGTGGTACTTTGGGAGCACACATGCAATAAAACAATTGGATATCAAGCAAAAATAATCTTATTAAACATCAAAAAATCCTTATATTGCAAAAAAGTTACAAACATGACACATTCACAGAGTTCCATGCATGCATACGAGGTCTTCTTATGTATGTGTAATCATATGTTCAAAACACAATAAATTAAATAACGAATGTCATAAATATCTATTGTGACAGTACAGTTGTAGATACTTAGTCTATATCAATTATTGAATCAGATATCAGTGCTGGTCCATTTTCTAACTGAGGCCCATAAATTTCTGATACCCTTCCAGCTGAAGCTTCAAGGTACATAAACTAATAAAGAGACCCTCCAAGAGGAAAGGACACAGGTCAAGATGTTCTATTTCCTCCCTAAATAGAGATAAGGGCAAAGAATAGTGATATTTAAGCTTCCCATGGCTCAGGAAAAGTATTTGAAAGTGTCTGTGTGGTGCTAAGAATGACCTTCTGCCTAACAAGCTATGGTGGAGTACAGGAAGTTGTTGAAAATGACAAAACTATAAAGCATTGTATTTTATCGGCTTATTCAGTCTCTGAATGTTACATTTATTATTTTCAAAATTAGAGAGGTTGAAATAAATCACATTCAAGACATTCTTTAGCTGTGAAAACACTTCTTTTGCCCCTTTCCTGTCTGCCCACTTCTTGCCTTAAAATAATCTAACTGTAGGAAGGAAATCATTAAGCAATTGAAACTAACTCCTGACTTACTCTCTGGAATGCATTCCATGCCTTGTCCAACCTGTTGATTCTTCCCAGATAAAAATACTAGGTGTTGGGACTTCCCTGGTGGTTCAGTGGTTAGGAATCCACCTGCCAGTGCAGGGGACAGGGATTTGATCCCTGGTTCAGGAAGATCCCACATGCTGCAAGGCAACTAAGCCCCGGCACCACAACTACTGATCCCATGCCCATGCTCCACCGCAAGAGAAGCCACCGCAATTAGCCTATGCACTAACTAGAGAGTAACCCCTGCTCCTAGAGAAAAGCCTGTGTAGAAACAAAGACTGCACAGCCAAAAAAAAGACTAGGTCTCTACCCCCAACACTCCCTTCTCCAAGCAAGCCTACAGGGAGATCTCATGAGCAAGATAACCTTAAAAGAGAGTCAGCAGGTAGGCATGCAAAAAAGAATGGATGCAGAACCTAACCTCCTGTCAGTGATTCACTGATACTTTTTCTTCCTGTCCTCCCTTTTTCCATTTCAAAACTGTCGTGGTCGAGCGGAATCTTCAGAGGGGTTTCTGGATATGAATCCACCATCTCCCCACATTACTGGCTGTTCTCATTAAAGCCCTTTCCTTTCTACTGACACTTGCCTCTCTGATTATTGGCTTATGAGTGGCAAGCAGCCAAACCTGGGTTCAGTCATTCTCAAAAATACTAGATATCTATTACCCCTGCTCTGTTCTCCCAATTTACTTGATTTGCTGCTTGGTCATTGCATACACTTCAGTAGTTTATCTGCAGTCAAGTGATCCACTGGATGACACCAATCTCAGAAGGAAGGTAAGGTTATCTTCTGAATTAGAGTCATGTACCTTTGCACTGTTGCAGCTTTCTGGTGACTGTCTAACTGCTGATGTTGCTAATGAGCAGATAAGAGTGAGACTTCAGCATGTTAGTAATTTGAAGTCAAATGTCAAACCATATGTGACCTTTTTTGAAATGAGGTTCTTACCTGCAAAGCAACATTTCAAACTTATTGAAAATAAGTAATTTTTCTTTAAATAAGCAACATAACACAGACTGCCACTGAAAATGCATTCCCCTGCCATGTTATTAGATTGCTAGTGATGAACCCTTTTTAATGCTCAAAAATCCTTAAGAAAGTAGGATGAGACAATAATCTAACATGCAGTATAAAATACTTGAGCACATCCCAGAATATTTACATGAAAGGTGCTCTAATCATGAAAAAGAATTTTTTTACTTAGTACTGATAGTTCACATTCAAATCTATTTAGCAGTACATTCAAGCATACAGATAACATATGAGCAAAATGAGAAATAATACTGTGATTTCAAGCTCCATTGAACTAGAGTATAACAATTCTGAACTAAACAATTGCTAAATGCGTGCCAGAAAATGAGTGCAGATGAATTATTTTAACTCACTGATTCTTCTCAGAAGCAACAAATGAAAATGTGCATTTGTGTATGATGTAGTCATATTTTAACTAATGTGATACTTGCTTAAGTCACCCCCACTGACTCAGAAACAAGAGACTCAATAGATTCCCTGCTTGACTATGCTCCACAAGGACAACAAGGGAATTTCTATCGTCCCTATCCTCACTGGTTTTTAGGTGGTTGAACTCAGGAAGATAATACCAAAGAATGAAAATACCAGGGCACTGAACCAGAGAAATCTGACAATGACCTTTTCAATTGATTTTTTGTTGTTCTAAATCCTATTTTGAGATTCAACATTTACTATGACTGAATTTCATTCAACATAGGCATTGAGTTGAGGACACCTTAAAGACCAAAAATACTAAATAATTGATGCCTAGACACCAGCATGTAGAATATACCATTTGATAATCTTTTTGATCTTATAGGAATATCGTGATTCCCAAGCACAGTAATGGAGGTTGAATGACCCCAAATATTTGAGAGAGTAATGCTTAAAAGTCTATATATACACTAAGTAAGCAAGTGAAGTCACTCAGTTGTGTTCGACTCTTTGAGACCCCATGGACTGTAGCCCACCAGGCTCCTCTGTCTGTGGGATTTTCCAGGCAAGAATACTGGAGTGGGTGGCTGTTTCCTTCTTCAATATATACACTGCCATGTATAAAATAGATAGCTTGCAGGAACCTACACAGGGAGCTCAGCTTGGTGTTTGGTGATGACCTAGATGGGTGAGATGGAGGTGGGTGGGAGGGAGGGAAGTCCAAGAGGGAGGAAATATATGTATACATAGAGCTGATTCACTTTGTTGTACAGCAGAAATTTATACAACACTGTAAAACAGTTATACTCTAATAATTTTTTTAAAAAGGGCTTCCCAGGTGGCTTGGGGTAAAGAATCCACCCTCAAAGCAGGAAATGTGAGTTTGATCCCTGGGTCAGGAAGATCCTTGAAGGAAGTCATTGCAACCCACTCCAGTATTCTTGCTTGGAGAATCCCATGGACAGAGAAGCCTGGCAGGCTACAGTTCATGTGGTTGAAAAAGATTCACACATGACTTGGCAACTAAACAACAACAACAATAAATTTTAAAAAGTCTAAGAGTTGGTTGCCATGGGACATGATGGCTGCAAGGACTGGAAAAGACAAACTGGCAATAACAGTTAGGACTTTGCTTAACCTCTTAGATAATGCATGTATAATAAGCTTCACATTTGAAGCCAGCTTCCTGGTGATTACTTTTTGCATTTGATCGCTCACTTGGATCCAGGGCTTGTGCTGTGCTGATAGTTTCCAACACCAGGTTGTCAGAAAGTTGGACGATGAACATGCAAGAAGCAGATGTGTCTGACACATGTCAGGCCATGATGAGGATTTAAGGGTTGCGGTGACTAAAATAGGTGAATCTGTATCCACCACTGTAGCTGTTAGATGCCAGGCCCTTTCCCCTCACCCAGAGAAATGCACAGAATGTGTGACCTGGAGTCTCTTATTGGATCCATCCCACTTTCCTATTTTCTCCAGTATATTGTTACCACATATGTGGTCACTCATAAACTATTAATAGTATATTGGAAATGGCAACCCACTCCAGTGTTCTTGCCTGGAGAATCCTAGGGACAGAAGAGCCTGGTGGGCTGCCATCTATTGGGTCACACAGTCTGACATGACTGAAGTGACTTAGCAGCAGCAGTAGCAGCAATATATAGTATACTATATACTAATATATATAGTATATAGTATATTTGTTTCTGATGCTAATAAATGTCAAAAAGTGGATCAGTTAAAATGATGTGCAAATTGATCTCTTTCTATATGTGTTCTGTCCTTTGTGCTGAGGCCTTCATTTTTGAAATGAAAGGTACTATATAATTTATCAAAAATATGCTAGGATTTCCTTTGGTCCTTTACTAAAACAATTTTTCCTCCATTTATAGCCCATATGAATTTCCTTCTTCTTGACTAAATCTAAAATAATATAGATTTTTTTTTAACAGGCTGCTTTTAAAATGCCAGAGTGCAAATGCATTTATTTGAGAGTTACTTAGGTACTTTAAATTGTGAATAATAACAATACATTTATGCACTTTGTATATCTAAGTACCTCTAGGAACTATTTATTGAACTTTGTCAAGCCGCCGCTAAAAACCCACGCATTCAGAGGATAAAACTTACTGGAGCTTTTAAAACTTAAGTATTTAATGGACTTGATTTGGTCTTTTAGAGCCAGGAGTGTGCTCGCTAAGTGCCTGAGATGTTCAAAGTTGCCATCATAATAGCTAAGTCCCTTTCTCTTTTCCCTAGGGAGCTGGTATGAGCTTAATCTTTGGAAAGGGTTTTTTAATCTTTTATTCATTATTCCTCTGAAAGCACTTGCCTGATACAGGGTACAGCCTGACAGTAGGATGTCCCTTTTCCCAACTTCAGAAATCTGTTTTCTTTACCTCCTGCCTTTTCTCATTTAATGTGACCCCCTCTTCCCAATCCTTGCACATTCTAATTTGATGACATTTTTGATTCCTAGTGTGAAGAACTCAGAGTGTTCAAAACTGCATCTCCAACATCAGTGTTTTGCCAGGCGTTGTTAGAGCTGCAGTAAACGGACATCACCTCTTGTGACAACCAACTCTGCCCCTTCACCTTATAGAATTTCCCAAAATTAATTAGGTCTTTTTTTTGGATGGCTGCTCAGTCATAAGATGTGCTGAATAGGATTTGTTGAGCATTTACATTGTTTTTATCAACTGAATCACAGAATCTTAGAATGGAAACAACTTACATATCATCTGGTCAGTGCCCTGTTATGAGCCCTTCTCTAACGACTTCATGGAGGTGTTTGTGTGTGTGTTAAGTCGCTTCAGTCCTGTCAGACTCTTTGCAACGCAATGTACTGTAGCTTGCTAGGTTTCTCTGTCCATAGGATTCTCCAGGCAAGAATACTGGAGTGGGTTGCCATTTCCTCCTCCAGTCTGTAAGTCATGCCTTAATAACTGTTTTTATATAATATTTCATTAATTTATGTGTTTATATAGTTGAATAGTATGAATATTTTGCAATGTATATTAAATTTATATATATATAGTTAGTTCTTAATTCACTTGTATATTGTGGGCAAAATTAAGCAAAATACTCTACTAGAAAATCCAAAGGAGAGAAGATTGTGAAGGAAGAAGAAGGAAATTACTGCAAACCAAAATAATGATATTCTGTCCTTGGAATCTCGATAGTTCCGGAAGCTTTCATAAGTTCTACAAATGAAAATGGACACAAAGGTTGCTATAATCCAGGGTTTTGGTTTAATTTCATCTAAGTACCATGATATTGAATTTTAACAGCTTGCTAAAGGTGAGAGCAGTTCTCCTGGGTTTCCTTACCCCACTGCTCTCCACCTGGGTGCCCTTTCCCAATAAAATCTCTTGCTTTGTCAGCACATGTGTCTCCTTGGACAATTCATTTCCGAGTGTTAGACAAGAGCCCAGTTTCGGGCCCTGGAAGGGGTCCCTCTTCCTGCAACAAATGGCGACTCTGGCGGGGACTCTTCTTTGCTGAGACTGACATCCTGACCACTCGGGGTACTCAGGGGCCAGCTTGCCTGCCAAAGGACCAGACCCAGCAGCTGCAACTGGGACCCTTTTGTCCCTAGTCTCCTCCTGATGCAGACAACTGGCCAGAGTGCCCCAACCGGTAAGAAACAAGAGACTTTATTGACCTCTTTCCCCTTCCCTCTCTCTTTCCTCTCCTTAACCCTTCCTATCCTTCCCTGTTTTTCTAGTCCCCCGGTCCTGGATGCAGGAATCTGGTCGAAGGGCCCTCAGCCTGAGCTGCGGATTGGAGGCTGATCACCTCCTCTTGGCAGAGAACTCGAATTCTGGTTCTGGTCTGGTCTGATTTCTGGTAGGGCCGAGTTCCAGTCCTCCCTTCTCTGGAGGCCCAGGGAAAAGTCCCATAATGCCTGGGCATCTGTAGGTGGCAGGAGACGTGTGTAAGTCTACCCTTTTCACCCCTCTCTCCCGCCTTCTCCCCCTTCTTCTTTCAACCTGGCTTCCTTTTCTCCCTTGATATCTTTGATGTTAGTGCTTGGATCTGAAGTTCTGTGTCTCTATAGGAGGTTTTCTGAGAGACTGTATTCTTGTCTTTAAGGGCTTCCTTGGTGGTGCAGAGGTTAAAGCGTCTGCCTGCAATGTGGGAGACCTGGGTTCGATCCCTGGGTCAGGAAGATCCCCTGGAGAAGGAAATGGCAACCCACTCCAGTACTCTTGCCTGGAGAATCCCGTGGATGGAGGAGCTTGGTGGGCTACAGTCCACGGGTCACAAAGAGTCTGACACAACTGAGCGACTTCACTTTCACTTTCAAAAGTGAGACATTATTTTGTTGTCATTATTTAATCACCTCCAAATGTTATTTATTGAGTCCCTGAATGTATTTTCTACAGTGTCTAGATTTTCCTTGGAGATCTCATTTGTGCACAACCCGTGCTTGTTTCAGCTTAGGAGGTCTGATATGATCTCATCTGAAAGTGATACTGCAGGGAGCCATTTGTTTTACAGAAATAAGCAATATCATCATGGAATAGTGTGGAGTACAGGATGTGATTTTAGAAAATGAAAATATTTTCATGTGTAGAAATGAAACAGTGAAATATGTTGCATGCATACAATATCCAGTGTAAAAACATTCACATGGTAAAAATTAAACCAAGTGAGATTTCAAGGAAGAGGTCAATCACTAACAAAGAGAATTTCCTTGGTTTTACTGGCTTCTCACCTCATTTTCCACAGTTTGTCTTTCAGTAATTTTCTTTCCATTTCTACTCTAATTTTAACTCAGTTTTCATAGAAAAATTCAGATCGGGGTGGGGGGGGGCGGGAAATAACAGAAACACACTGTAGCATTTTTGTTAGAAGCTTTTGAGTTAAGTATCTTTGTTAGAAGCCCAAATTCTAGAACCGTCCTTTATGAACTATGATCTTGGCTGAGTGTCACTAACTCTATGAGTCAGAAGTGCATGAAAATTAAAGGATGTAACTTTGGTAACTATTGGTGATGTTTACCAAAGATTTTCTATCTCTGCTTTCTAAGCACAGGGTATGATTGCATTTCTTTGGTGTCTCAAATCTGCGTGGCGACAAAGGATTAGCTCTGGCCAATCTCTTATGAGCAAAAGTGACATGTGTCAATTTCAAGCCAGAGCATTTAATTATCTGTGAACTTTGTAGAACACCTTTTCTTATCTTAAAGCAAATGTGGATGATGGCTTCTCCGTGGGCTTTGATCTGGAAGTTAAGAGACCTTGGGCCTGTCCTCCACGTGATCAATGGCAGATATATGGCATAAGGAGAAATGACCCTGTAGTGCAATACATCATTTAGATTTGGGAGCTGTTTCTTACTGAAGCATGATCTAGCCTAACATCTGTGTTTGGTCTATAGCAAGGGCCTAGTAAATGTAATATTGAAGGAATGTCCCAAAATATCATTTTCATGGATTTAAAAAATTATGTATACAACAGAAAAGGCTTGTAGGCACACTAATGACCTTGGTTAAGGTCCACTGAATATATTGAATCTTTAAAAGTACCAACTCTATGCAACATTAAAAAAAAAACCTTAATATAGATCTATTTGATAGAGTGTTTATTTTCACATCACCCTCAGAAGGTGTTATGGAATTTTGGCCAAATTCAGTCATCTTTTCTTGGTCAAGACTGATAAACATGATCATTTCAAAAATTCTCTCATGATCATTTCAAAAATTCTCAAAAGATGCTACTGATTCATTCACAGCCTTACATTTCAATTATTTTGTTTTATCAAAAGATCCAGCTTCATGTTGTAATATACTTGTGTGAATAACAATCCATCAGCAGAAGTTTTTAGGGCTGCAGTAACAAAATACCACAAACTCAATGGCTGAAATAACAGAAATTTATTGTCTTACGTTTCTAGAAATTAAGTTATAAATCAAGATGGCAGCAGGGTTGATTCCTTCCAAAGCCTGTGAGGGACCATCAGTTCCAAGCCTCTCTCCTAGATTCTGAGGGCTTGCTGACAATCTCTGGTGTTCTTTTGGTTATAAATACATCACTCCAATCTCTGCCTTCAGCCTCACCTGGTGTTCTTGTGTGTCTTCACATTATCTTCCCTCCACTGTGTCTGTTTCTGTGTCCAAACTCCCCCCCTTTTTCAAGGAACCTAGTCATACTGGGTTATAGTCCTGCCTAGTCTTCATTTTAACTTGACAACTTCTATAATGATCTTATTTCAAAGAAGATCACATTCTGAGGTACAGGGATTAGGACTGCAGCCTGTCTTTTAACCTATAACACTGTTATTAATTCAAACAATTAGTATTTCTAGTAGAAGTAACCGAATATCTTGTTATATGCATGCCAACACACAGTGGGCATATGAATTTTCTAAACCAAATTATTATTACAGCCAACTCTAGACTATGTATCTTGTATGTATTATCACCCATGGCACAAAGTCTCTTTTTCTTCTTCACTTGACAGAATTACTTGACAAACACAAGCATAGAGAAATTAATTCTATGATAAGGACTCTCACAATTCTCAATATAAAGTGTTTATTTTGTGTGGTTTGTGCAGATTTCTGGCCATCTTATATTTAAATGGGAAGAAGAAATTATTTTACTTTACCTATTTTAATATTTGTATTTGAGTAAGAATGAATAAGAGGCTTCCCAGGTGGTGCTAGTGGTAAAGAATTCGCCTGCAGGAGACATAAGAGATGTGGGTTACATCCCTGAGTCTGAAGATCCCTTGGAGGAGGGCGTGGCAACCCCCTTCAGTGTTCTTGCATGGAGAATCTTTTGGACAGAGAAGTCTGGCAGGTTGCAGTCCATAGAATCACAGTCAGACATGATGGAAGTGTCTTAGCACAGACACAGACACGAATGAATAGGCAGTCTCAAAATGCCTTCTTTGAGATACTAATAATGCTAAATTGTCTTACTTTTGCTTAACAAAACCTGTTGCCTCTTCAGAATGACCAAAGGTAAAGTCTCATTTCAAAATTAGTTTTCTGAATAATGCCAATCTTTCCATATAAGAAAATGTTGGCCTATAATTTCCTTGTCACTTTCAAAAGAAACACTTTTCTTTGTATCTCCTCCTCAATGCCCAACAAACTGGTAATTAATAAAGGCTAAAGTAAAAAAAAAAAAATAGGGAGTGATACATAGTGTTTTTCTGCTGGTAAGATAGTGTTTTTCTGCTGGTAATGGTAAATAGGAGGTTAATTGTGCCTGCAAGGTCAGAATGCCATTTTTCCAGTTGGCAGCTAGACAATTCTTAATCAGGATGTCATCCATATGCAAACATCATGTTTGGCTACTTAGAGGAGTTTTCTAAAAATTACAATTACATAAATAATGACTCAACATCTTGGTTGAATTTACTTTTTGTTTGATAATAGTTACCACTCAGTTTGACTAAAAAGGTGAGGCTCAATTTCCAATATATTTAACATGCCCATCATAAGATATATTCCTTTTGCTCTCTCACTTTTACTGAGATATAATTGGTATATAATGTTGCATAAGTTTAAGATATTCAATATAATGATTTGATATATGGACATATTGTCACATGATTACCACAATGAGTTTAATTAACACATTCATTATCTCACTCAAATATTTTTTCTCATGATGAGAACTTTTAAGAGCTACTCTTTTTTTTTTTTTTTTTTGACATTCTAACATGTATACTATCATGTGAATTGAATCGCCAGTCTATGTCTGACGCAGGATGCAGCATGCTTGGGGCTGGTGCATGGGGATGACCCAGAAAGATGTTCTGGGGAGGGAGGTGGGTGGGGGGTTCATGTTTGGGAATGCATGTAAGAATTAAAGATTTTAAAATTTAAAAAATAAAAAACTAAAAATTAAAAAAAAAAAGAGCTACTCTTTTAGCCATTTTCAAATATACAGTACAATACTGTTAAAATAATAGTAACCACACTGTTATTATATCCCCAGAATGTATCTATCTTATAATTGGAAGTTTGTACCTTTTGTCCACCTTCACCCATTTCCCCTACCCTTAGATGTATTCCTACACAAGAGAGAAGAGGTATATTCATGGACCATTTTTATTCACTTATAACCCTTTATTTTTTTTTTATTGAATATAGTTGATTTATACTGTTGTGTTAATTCTGCTGTACAACAAAGTGACTTAGTTATACACAAATATGCATTCTTTTTTATATTCTTTTCCACTATGGTTTATCCCAAGAGACTGGATATACAGTAGGACCTTGCTGTTTATCCACTCAGCTGTACTAGTTTGCATCTGCTAAACCCAAACTCCTAACCCATCCCTCTTCCATCCCAACCTCCTGTTGGGAACCACAAATCTGTTCTCTAAGTTTGTGAATCTGTTTCTTTAAAACATTTCTTATGCATGCTATCTCAAGTTATAAGCTGGAAATGGGGGTTCACCGATGAAAAAAGTCATACTTAACGTGTTTATTGACACATAATACCTTTGAAATTTAAACCTAAACAACTGAGAAGATGACTATTTACCTAGAACTGAGTACCTCCTCAGTGAATGTTTAAAACCAGACAATGTGTTCAATTTTAAAAGAACTGTTCACAAATTATCTTGTGTTTAATATTAAAATAATATTTCAGAACTGCTTGAAAAGATTTCTCTGCAGAGGATCTGAAAATTATATGCACAAAATTACCCTAAAAATTTTAGAACTGAGAAAGTGTGCTGACACAACCGTTTTAGGCTTATAACTGACGAACAGATAAAAAAACACTCATTTCATCAATGGCCTGAATTCATATTTGCCAAGAATATTCAATTTTATCTACATTGCTTGAGAAATATCTCTCCTTAAAAACCACTAGTCCTGTGGAGTGTGAAGCTTAAATTGTATGTGTAAATGAAAGCTGAACTTTCAACCTTTTCCTGCTCCCTCATGGAAGGAAAGAAATTGAAACCCATTCTGTGAATGCAGCCATTTAAAACAACACTGAATTTCAAGCTAACACATGTGATCCTAAGAATGGCAGGGCTGACCAGAACAAGAGATCAGGTAGTCCATTCCCCTTATTTTTGGAAAGAAGCTGTGTTATCCATATCAGAGAAGTAAGACTCCAGGAAATAATTTCAAAATCTCAAGGTAACAAAGACTGCATAAATTCTCCTGGAGCCTCATATCTCAATTCTTCATGCAAAAACTAACTACTGACTTATTTCTTCATCAGGTTAGGTCTAATTTTCAATATTACATCCTTTAATGCAGACTTTTAAATTTTAAAGTGCAGACAAATCATATGGGGATCTCATTAAAAACACAACTCCTGGGAAATTCTCTGATGGTCCACTGGTTAAGATTTCATGCTTCTACTCACTGTCAGGAACCCAGGTTTGATACCTGGTCAGAGAACTAAGATTGCCCTAAGCAATAGGTGAGTGAGGCCAGAAAAAGAAAGAAAACCCAAAAACAAAACCCGAAAAACTGGCCTCCTAAAAATGCAACTCCTGATCCAGGTAGGATGTGGCAGGATCTCAGGTTTTACATTTGTGACAAGTTCTCAGTGATGCTATTGCTGCTGGTCTAAGGACCTCACTTGGAAGAGCAAGGATCTAGGAAAACATAGAAGTTTAGATCTAGAAGTACTTTCTAGAGCCCAGTTAATCTGATCATTTGTTGTATTAAAGTATTTCAGCCACTTTGGATGGCAGATAGTTCTTTTTCTTTGCTTCATGGATTCATGAAAAAATGTATTTAAAGTATTGAACTGTAAAGGAGATTTGAAGATATTGGCCCTATTACACAGAACAGAAGCTGGAAAACCACAAATCAACTCAAAAGAGTCTTTCTATTAAAAAATAGAAAACCTAAAAAAAAAAAATGCTATAGAGTAGTCCAAGTATTTGGCCAATAATGCTTGAAATTTCATATTGAATGACAATCAGGGAAATTTCAAATTCAAATTTGAATTAGCCAACATTCCCATCCAGCTTTCCTTGGTAGCGCAGACAGTAAAGAATCTGCTTGTAATATGGGAGACCTGGGTTCAATCCTTGGTTTGGGAAGATCTCCTGGAGGAGGGCACGGCAACCCACTCCAGTTTTTTCACCTGGAGAATCCCATGGATAGAGGAACTTGGCGGGCTGCAGTCCATGAGGTTGCAAAGAGTTGGACATGACTGAGCAACTGAGCATAACAATGTTCCCATCACTTGTTATTTTATTACACACAGCTATCATACATTTCTATATATTTATGTCACTTTCTCAATCATTGAGCTCTGGACCCCTGTTGCTGGCTAGACAGTCAATTTGGTAGTTAACAAGATAAGCTTGGAGTTATTCAGCTTTATGATTCCAGCACAATGAGGCAAGAAGCAATTAAAGACCTTGCTGAAATTTACAAAACCAACTTGATTGAAAGATGGAAACTTAGGGTCTTTGATTCTAGGTTAGGTGCTATTTGCAGTATCTGACCTTTCACTCACATGGCCCTTTACTTACCAAGACTGTAAACTACATACCAAACTAACTATTTCCCTTAAATAGTTACTGTCTGCATTAGGAAAGTTGAGCATGGAGTGTGAATATGTTCTAAGCCTGCCCACCCCCTAATCCTTTCATTCATCTCATATTGTAGTATGCCTAAGAAATAGAAGAGACTTCCTTGGTGGCTCAGATGGTAAAGAATCTGCCTGCAATGAAGGAGACCCAGGTTCAATACCTGGGTCAGAAAGATCCCTTAGAGGAGGATATGGCAACCTATTCCAGTATTCTTGCCTGGAGAATCCCATGGACAGAAGAGTCTGGTGGGCTACTGTATATGGAGTCACAAAGAGTCAGACACAACTAAGCAACTAACACACACAAGAAATAGAAATACCATTTTCAGATTCTGGAATAAAATGACAAGATAAATGGCTACTCTTCTCAAGCAGATGACAGGGCTTAAACTCATCTGTATTTTTTCCTATTAAAATACTGTTTTCTCCCTTCTTCATCCTGAAAATGAAAGTTGAATGTAAATAACAATATAATCTGTTTAACAAACAGAGATTTTTGATGACACTGGAATAATTAAAGGCTTTAACAATATATCATTTCAAATATGTATTTCTTCTCTATTTGAAAGCACTGCACTGACTCTATATAGTGAAGCTATTAGTCTGCCAACTGCACAGTCAATAAAAATTGAATTTAAAAGAATATCAAGTATTTATCATAAGACTGAGAGAAGGTTACATACTTAGTCATCTATACTATTTCAGAAAATGACATCAGAAGATCAGAGAGATGATTGTCTACAGACTAACTTCTTTTTAATGTATTATATTTAGATCAGTGCCAAAGTATCAGTAGCTAAAAAAGCCTATTTAAGGATAAGATAGTGAAGCAAAATGTGATTCAGTAGCAGAAGGACATGACTTAGAAAACAGAGATGTTATGGGGAGGGAGGTGGGAGGGGGGTTCATGTTTGGGAACGCATGTAAGAATTAAAGATTTTAAAATTTAAAAAAAATAAATAAATAAATAAATAAATAAAATGAAATGTAAATAACTGAAAAGAAAAAAGAAAACTAAGTTGCGATTTTTAAAGCAGCGCTTTCTTTCAGGTTTCCTTGGGCACAGCGCAGAAGCAGATCTAATATTTGTTGAACATCGACTATGTGTCAGGCATTTTGCTTGGCACAAGTGACCACAGGAGACGAGGACAGACATGGCCCAGGAGGGAACAGTGTAGTAGGAAGACATCGGAGAAACCAGGCTGGAACACTTTAGTGTCAGAAAGATAGGGACGCATAGGGAGCACTAAGAATGGTGCCTGTATCAGCCTTGAGGTGAAAGGAAATTACATCTAGTAATGAAGGGCACAGACTTGGAGTTAAACAGATGGTTCAGATTCTCACTTCAGCATATTACTGGTTGCGTGGTCTCAGGCATGTTAACAAACACAGCTTTCTAATATTTAGTCCCTTTGTCTTTAAAACTGAGATATTAATAGTGTAGTGAGCTTACTGGTGGCCCCCAAATGATATGTTCGTGTACCAGTTTCCAAAATCTGTGAATAGTACTTTACATGCAAAAGTATTACTTTATATAGCCAAAACGTGTGATTAAATGAAAGATCTTGAGAGGAGGAACATATTCTGGATTATCCACATGAATCCCACTTGCAATCACTATCAAAAGCAGAGGGCACTTTGGAGGAGACACCCAGAGAGAAGGTGATGTGAAGACAGACCTGAGGGATGCAACACAAGCCAGGAAAAGCCAACAGCTGCTCGGACCCGGAAGAGGCGGTGTGTCAGTCACTCAGTCATGTCCAACTCTGTGTGTCCCCTTGGACTGTAGCCCACCAGGCTCTTCTGTCCATGGAATTTTCCATGCAAGAGTACTAGAATTGGTTGCCATTATCCTCCAGAGTTTCTGCAAAGAGTGTGGCCCAGCTGAGACTTGATTTAGGACTTCTGATCCCCAGAAATGTGAGAGAATAGATTCCTGTTTTTTTAAGCCACCAAATATGTGGCCATTTGTTAGGCCAGCCTCAGCAAACAAATACAAGTAGCATTTTGAAGATTTAAAGAGGTGCTATGAAGAACAAATGCCAGCACATTTACTTTTCAGGCTAATTGTATCGTGAGCTAAACTTGAAGGATGAGCAGAATGCACCTAGAAGAGCAGGGTGGGCGGAGATTGCAGGGAAAAGCATTTACCAAGCTAGGAAAATAAGAAGTGATAATTGCATTTAGAGGTGGTGAGGGTTCAAGAGTGGGTACTGACAACTTTATTTATATTCCAATAGTATTTTTAATATCTTTGACCAATTTATGTATTATTATTAATATAACTATCGCTTCCCTGGTGGCTCAGAAAGTAGAAAAATCTGCCTGCAATGCAGGAGACCTGGGTCCATAAGATCACTTGGGGAAGAGAATGGCTACCCGCTCCAGTATTCTTGTCTGGAGCATTCCACGGAAAGAGAAGCTTGGCGGGCTATAGCCTGCCACGTCAAAAAGAGTCAGACATATTATTTTCACTTTTTGGCCAAAAAAGAAAAAAAAGACAAATCAGGGAAAAGAGATATAAATGTTTACGGGTAAGAATAAAATTTTAGGTTGTATGACCAAGAAGAGTAAAGGAATGGCATGTGAACGGATAAAAACTTTCAGTTGCTCATTTGGTTTCCAGTTTTTATGTTATGCTTTTATTTATTTATTTTACTTTCTTGGCCATGTGGCGTGTGTGATCTTAGTTCCCAGACCAGGGCTGGAACCCATGCCTCCTGCAGTGGAAGCATGGAGTCTTAACTACTGGACCGCCAGAGAAGTCCTGGTGCTGACCACTTTATAACGAGTTTGTTTTTTCCTTCTTGACCAGCATTCCAGAAGTTATACGTCCTTCTTTATGAAATAAACAAGATCAACAAACTATACAACAGAAACAATCACAGGCAGTTTCCCACACAAACCAGGAGTCTAAAAATTCATTGCCTTTTGATTGTCTTCGAGCTCAGTCCCCGGCTCTTTCAGAAAAGAACAGTGTAGGAGGTGACAGTGAAATCAGTGGGTATTATGGTTTCTCTGAAATTGAGCAAATTGAAAGCAAGCCCAACTGAGTTCCTAGATTACAGTTCCCAGAAAATAATTAACTGGGTAACTACAGCTCAGCAAAGGGCCCTTCTCAGCCAGTCAGGGAAGAAAGCTGCATGGATGCTGATGTCAGGCACCAAATCCAGGTGGAACACAAACCCTCCTGTCACTTACTCTTATAAAGCATGCCTTGGAAATCCCAATCTTTGCTCTGGGAACAGAACATCCACATAAGCAGGGGAGGTACACCAGCAGCATTTATGTCTGAATGCGTATATTTTATCTTTACCCCAGGGATTTCTTAGTTGAAACATTGCCCTCACACTCATACCTATCTCTTAAGGCTACCATTGTGCTTATGACATTCTCCACTAATGAACAAAAGTATTTATTGACTTTGTCACATCTAAGAGAGTATAGTATATGCACATGGAATATAAGCATTTTGTCAAACATGAAGAAGAAAGTAAAGTGAATTTGAGAAGTTTCCAACCCAGATGAGAAGGCAACACAGATGGGTTATCACTAGGTATCTTGAGCCTTTTAATATTCTACTTTCTGATTTTTAGGAAAGGAAGAGAGCTGTAAAGGGCTAGTCATGTTTTACAAGCAGCTCACGGGAATGTCTTTCTGTTTACTATTGTGCTGTAAACATCCATCTACTGCATGAGATTTCATTTCTTCATCAAGAATGAGGTTGATTTTTGTTCCAGGGATACACCTAGTTCCCAAATGATCAGTAAGACTTTATTAATAAACCTTAGAAAAACTTATTCCACTCCTTTCTTTTTCTTTCAAGTATGTGACTTGATTCTTTAAATTCTTAGAAGTTTTTCAATAACGATGTCAAATCCCGTAACATCCATAAAACAAAACCAAAACACAACACAAGACAGACACATACAAGCAATATATCTAAATTGTTTAAGCCTCCTCAAATTCTTCTCGCAATATCTTCGTATCTCCCTGCTCTCATATTTTTAATTTGTTTTGCAGTAGATACAGACATAAGAGAATCACTAGTAGCACAGTTTCAAATTGCATTAAGAATTTTTTTTTCTAATCTTGAGACTTCTTTTTTTTTTTTTCTTTTTTTTTCCCTAATTGTCACACATTGTGAAAAGAGAGGGAAGAATTTTGAGCCAAGAAGACATGGAAAGTTCTAGTTGTGGTTGAGGGAATTTATATGATTCCTCAAGTCTGCAATCTGGGGCTTGAGGCACCTAATAGACTTGAGACACAGATGTAAAGAACAGAGTTTTGGACTCTGTGGGAGAGGGAGAGGGTGGGATGATTTGGGAGAATGGTGTTGAAACATGCATACTATCATGTAAGAAATGAATCGCTAGTCTAGGTTCGATACAGGATATAGGATGCTTGGGGCTGGTGCACTGGGATGACCCAGAGAGATGATATGGGGAGGGAGGTGGGAAGGGGGTTCAGGGTTGGGAACTCATGTACATCTGTGTTGGATTCATGTCAATGTATGGAAAAACCAATACAATATTGTAAAGTAAAAAATAAAAATAGACAATTAAAGATTTTAAAATTAAAAAATAAAAAACTGAAAAAAAAGAAAGAAAAAAAATAAAAAAGCAAGTGTTGGCGCATTTGTAGCAATTTGATTATCCTGAAAGCTGAGAATAATGTTGAGTTTTCATAAGAATGTTAAAAGCATAAATGAAAGCAAGATAATAAAATTAAATTTACAGAATTTACTAGGATGATATAGTTTTCACATGTATCCAATGGGCTTGCTTTAAAAAAAGAAAGTTTTTCTACTCTCTGGCATATCATGAGCTCAACCTTCTAGCTACCAGCTAAAATGTTCCACTGGGTGGTTAAAAATAGCCAATTGTATTAAGGAATGAATGTGAGAGAGGGAATTTACAAATTAGCATTTAGAATGTATTCATTTTAAGTTTGCTATAATATTTCTGCTGCCACCAAAAATTATAAGTGGATGTTTTCTGAATACATGTCTGTGTATTTGTATGTGTGTGTATGTGTGTGTGTGCTGAGTCACTTGGTTGTTTCTGACTCTTTTGTGACCCTATGGACTGACTATAGTCTGCCAGATTCCTCTGTCCAGGGAATTTTCCAGGCAAGAATACTGGAGTAGTTTGCCATTTCCTACTCCAGGGAATCTTCCGGGCCCAGAGATCAAACACATATCTCCCATGCTGGCAGGTGAATTCTTTACCACTGAGTCACCAGGGAAGCCAGGTAACAGCAAAATACATTTAAATACCACATGTGTATGAGAGGCACCAACAGTACATTTATCCCCACATCCTTCACTGAAACCTCTCTATATCATGTGTTCTAAGCTGTTGAATTTCTTTCAGCTATAATTTTTTGTAAAAGAAAAAATAGAGCAAGATGATATTCTGTCTACTGTACAAAGGCATTCTGAACCAAGGCTCAACCTGGGACATGGAAGGGGAACTGACTGAAGGAGACATACAAAGCCCAGCGCCCTGCCAGATAGTTAACATACCGCACAGGGGAAGCGTGGAAGTTTTTTTTGTTTAAATCGGCAGCAGCAAAACAGTTTTCTGTTCTGTTTTCAGAAGCCTGGGAATCTCCTTTATATGTCTTCTCTGGTGCCCCATATTCAATAAATCTCTAAGTTATGAAAAACTGGTCTCTTAAACGCTTTTCTCCATCTCCTAGCACACAAATCTCATGCACTTCAATATCAACTCCATCCCTAAAGGCTCCACGATTGCCTCTGAACTGGTCTCTCCACAGCCATGCCATCCAATTCTCCATCCATCTGAAGTGATTTTTTAAAAAGCTAAATCTTATGTTGCCAATCTCCTGTGTATAATCTTTCAGTGTGTTTTCTGCTACATAAGGTCAGGTTCAAAATCCTTACACAGGTTATAAGCCCAAAAGAATATAGCCCCAGCCTTCCACATCAGATGCCTCTCATGCTTCTCAGAGTGGTAACTGAGAAAACTAAAGTACTTGGTAACTAGGAGGTGAAAATCAGAATATTGAGTGTGGAATCCTGGCACAAAAAAGGACTGGCTTGGTAAGAAGCATATGCTGGTGGTGGTTTAGTCACTAAGTCGTATCCAACCTGAGACTCCACAGATTGTGGCCCTGCTAGGCTCCTCTGTCCATGGGATTTCCTAGGCAAGAATACTGGAGTAGGTTGCTGTTTCTTCCTCCAGGGAATCTTCCCACTCCAAGGATCAAAGCTGCTGCATTGGCAAGCAGACTGTACCACGGAGCCACCAGGGAAGCCTGGGTAGGAAGCACAGGCAGTACTTACAGATTACATAGATTTTGTATATTTTCATCACTAAAATACACCCAATACCAAGAAATTTGTCTGGCAAGGTGAGTTAGTAGGAAAGAAACTTCCTTAGGAAACAAATTGATGATATTTTCCCCAATTTTAAGCTAACAAATGGAAGTAAAGCCTAATTCAACAGAAGAGGTGGGTGGTATTTCTTACCCAGGCTAGCTCTTGGCAACAGAGGTTTGCTCTGTGCTCTGCCCTTCTCAGTAAGTCCCCTTGGGTCGTCATTCCGGCTCACCTTGCTCATTTATAATACTGTGGAAAATAATGCTTGCTTTCACCGAGCCATTGTGGAAAATGAATGTTTGCTATGTGTTTGAGATTAGGAGATAAAAAGCAGTGTAGGACAGAAATGGTTTGTTGAAAGGTTATTAATGATGCTCAAGGCTAAGGGGAGAGTGACAAGCAAATTCTCTTCAAGGCTCAATAGCATTTGGTACTAGGAAGGAACGACATACTTATTTGGGGTTTACATTTCTCTCATCATCAAAAACAGGATTCATGAAGAAAACAACATTTTAGGATAAAATAGGATCAAGATTTAAAGATGTTAGTTATAAATCTTCAAGGGAAAAAAACCAGTAAATGAACATATTTATTGAGCAATAAAACTGTTTGTATAATCATTTAGAATGTTTTAAACATATGTGAAACACATTTATATATTTTATGAGTAAATTGTGTGTATATATGTGTAGTATACACACAGAAATATGCTAATTTTGTCCATAAGTATGGCTACTTTATTTTAGTTTGGTAAATTAAAAAAAAATTACTGGAGTATAGTAGCTTTACAATGTTGTGTTAGTTTTTGCTGTAGAGCAAAGTGAATCAGCTGCACATATACGTATATCCCCTCTTTTTGGATTTCTTTCCCATTTAGGTCACCACAGAGCACAGAGTAAAAGCTCCCTGTTAATCTATTTTATGTGCATGTGTGCTTAGTTGCTTCAGTTGTGTTTGGCCCTTTGTGACTCTATAGACTGTAGCCCTCCAGGCTTCTCTGTCCATGGGACTCTCCATGCAAGAACACTGGAGTGGGTTGCTGTGTACTCCTCCAGAGGACCTTCCCGACCCAGGGATTGAACCCTGCATTCCCAAACCCCAGGGATTGATGTCTCCTGCGTCTCTTACATGGCAGGTGGATTCTTTACTCACTGAGCCATCTGGGAAGCCCCTATCTATTTCACACATACTATCAATAGCGTATATGTGTCGATCCCAGTCTCCCAGTTCATCCCACCGCCCCCTTCCCCACTTGGTGTCCATATCTTTGTTCACTATGTCTGTGTCTCTATTTCAGCTTTGCAAATAAGATTGTCTATATCATTTTTCTAGACTCCATCAGTTCAGTTCAGTTCATTTCAGTTGCTCAGTCGTGTCCAACTCTTTGCGACCCCATGAATTGCAGCACGCCAGGCCTCCCTGTCCATCACCAGCTCCTGGAGTTCACTCAAACTCACATCCATCGAATCGGTGATGCCATCCAGCCATCTCATCCTCTGTCATCCCCTTCTCCTCCTGCCCCCAATCCCTCCCAGCATCAGAGTCTTTTCCAATGAGTCAACTCTTCGCATGAGGTGGCCAAAGTACTGGAGTTTCAGCTTTAGCCTCATTCCTTCCAAAGAACACCCAGGACTGATATAGGTTAATACACAAATATTTGGGGGCTCCCCAGGTGGCACTAATGGTAAAGAACACACCTCCCAATGCAGGAAAGGTGAGAGACTTGGGTTCAATCCCTGGGTCAGAAAAATCCCCTGGAGGAGGGCATGGCAACCCACTCCAGCATTCTTGCCTGGAGAATCCCGTGAACAGAGGAGCCTGGTGAGCTGGAGTCCAAGGTCATAAAAAGTCGGATGTGACTGAAACAGCTTAGCATGCATGAACACACATAATATTTGCTTTTCTCTTTCTGACTTCACTCTGTGTGATACATTTATTTTGTCCATAAATATGGCTATAAAGTAGCTTTACTTTTTCTCCATCCACAGATTTCACAAGCCATTTTTGTATATATTCCTAACTAGGAATAACTGTTACTGAATTCTTTATAATCCAAGTGGAATTATAACCAGGTGATTCTGTGTGGCTCCACCTGCTCCAAAGCTCATCCATGTTGCTGCCTGGAGAGAACAATGCACAAGAAAGGCCTTTCTGGTTCCTTGTATAAGAAGTCCTGGGACTGGGACTACAAAGATTGAGGAAGCTAGGACTTTGGAGGCTGCACTTGCCCAGTGTGCAGAGAACGAGGGCACTGATTTGATCATCATCAACAGAAGCAACAAGTCTGCATTGTTCAGAAGTTTTCAAACATGCATGTCCAAGTTTACATATTCCTATAAAACCCTCAAGCCATACTTTGTTTGTTTCCCTTCGTGACTTCATCGTATATTCTCAGTACTTGGCTCTGATTGAGAACTATGTATATATATTATTGACAGAATCTTCTCACTTTGCCTATATCACCTCCTTGTCTTCATGCAATAACAAGGAGATGAGGTTTTGTTCTCCTATATCCCATGTCTAGTCTTTCCTATTTTCTTCCACATTGTGTATAAACTGCATTATGGTCTTTGAAATGATGCAAAGATGCATAATCAACATTGTACCTTATAGTCACAAGTTGGCCTGAAATTGACCTACCAGCTTTATTCTGTATCCTTGCAATTATTCATCGGTCACATTTTCTTTGGGATCTTGGACTATTTGTTTCTTAATTCATCTTTTGTAGCAATCTGTAAATAACTCTAAGTACAGAGATGGCTAGAATTTTTCATTTTTATTTTGGTTAACAACATAGATTCAAGAATTAAACTGTCTCCATTTGATTGATGGTTTGCCCATTCACTATCTGTGTGATATTGGGCAAGTGACCTAACTTCTCTGAGCTGATCTGAACCTATAGAATTTACCATAAAGTTATTATGATTATTGTTTTCACTCTGACTCAACATACCTCTGAGACCTCTTAACTGTTTTGGTCTTCTATCTAATTTCTACTGAGATTTTAACTATACTGACAAACATAATTTGTACCTTAATTTAAAAAAAAAAAAGTCAGGTCAGTGCATTTATTTGCTAGGGCTACCGTGACACAGTACCACAGACTGGGTGGACTAATCAACAGAGCTTTTTCTTCCTCACAGTTTTGGAGACTAGAAGTCAGAGATCAATGTATCAGCAGGGTTGATTTCTCTTAAGGCTTCTGTGGCTTATCAGTGTCTGTCTTTTCCCAGTGTCTTCACATCGTCTTTCTTCTTTATAGATTTGTGTCCTAACTTTCTCTTGTAAGAAGATCAATCATATTGGATTAGGACACACTTCCCTGGTGGCTCGGATAGTGAAGAATCCACCTGCAATGCAGGACACCCAGGTTCAATTCCTGGGTCTGGAAGATCCCCTGGAGAAGGGAATGGCTGCCCACTCCAATATTCTTGCCTGAAGAATCCTGTGGACAGAGGAGCCTAATGGGCTGCAGTCCATGGGATCGCAAAAGAGTTGGGTAGTCTAAGTTTTTACAGGCACTTATTACTTTTTAAAATGTATTGTTTTTTAATTAATTTATTTATTTTTGGCTGTATTAAGTCTTAATTAACCAATGAAGATCATACAAACTTAGTTTGAGTGATGGGAAAGGAGAAAGACATGATAGTATCTGGCTTATACTTTTGAAATGGTGATTCCAAGAGTCAAGTTTTGGATTAAGAGGAAGATCTAGTATGGAAAGGAAAATGATGCATTCAGTATTGGCTGGTTTTTACCTGGCTCTAGAAAATCAAGAGGACCTGCCTAGCAAGTAGTTAAAAATATTTTTCTGGCAGGAGCTAAGACTCAGCTGGAGACAAATGTTCAAAAGTCAATGGTATATGCATGGAAGTGAAACCACAGAGGTATATGAAATTGGCCAGGGACATTTCTGAGCGAGGAGAGGACTAAGTATATAGGAGTCAGCAAAAAAGACTGAAAAGAATGGTTTGAAGTCAGAGGAGAACTATGAGTATTGTGTCATGAGAAAAAGAGAGGAGACTTTTAAAGAAAGTCTCGGCTGCATGATGATGTAAAAGATACAAAGAAAGAATCAAACAAGATCTTCAAGAAGCTGAACATACTAAGTCCACTGGCAAATAAATCAGGCAGTGTAATTTGGTGTGCTATTTAATACTAACCACTTAATTCAGTTTTGAAAATTCAGATTATTGTCTGTGTCTGGACCAGGAACTCTTCAAGAGACAGGCTGTACTATTATGAACATTCTCACACAATGTACATATAAAAAATTCAGAAAATAACATTTTGGGGGTATCTAGTTCCTCTGGATTTATGAATATTTGCAGAAATTTTGGAAAGAAGTGAATAATCACAAACTCTATCAAGGAAGAAGTTGCAATCTGATTAGGAAACATGTATTTTTTTTCCACTTGGCACGGTAATTTATTTTATATCAAGGCACTAAGAGTCCATTTACTTCAAACACAAGTAGTATAGACAAAACCTAGCTAGCATCTAAAAATGGGTGCTTTCTGTCCTTCATATAATTGAACTTATCTGTGGCAAAAGTCAGTCTTTCTATGGTAGCTCTCAGGGGACCAGATATTGTCATACCAAACAGAGCCCCAGAAGTCTCTGTGTGTCACTAGCTGATCAGATTATGTTATTTATTCCTGTCATTTTCCATTCCTTTCACTGCCACTGACCGTATAATAAGCTGGCAGACAGTTCTGTATTTGTCACTCCTGCATCGATAAGAAAAAGGATCATAATTTAGTGTAACTCATGTAACTGCTGTGATGAATGTCACAGAGGTTTGGTAGACTCTGTTTCATGATTCCAACACTCACAGAGGCTCAACCACCCCGTATTTCCCTAGCAACCTCTCAGTGTCTGTGGAGGGTTCACCCATTTTTTTATGCAAGTCTGCACAGCGAACATGAAAACAATTCTTCATTTCTACCAGTACGTTGTTATACAACTTTGCTGTTTATTCTAGTGTTATATGAGATTTTTTTCCACTTGAGGATAATTTTCTCCTACTTTAAAAAAATATGTTTATTTATTTTGCCATGTTGGGTCCTGCTGTGACTCGGGCTCTAGAGTAGTTATAGCACGTGGGCCCAGCCGCCCCATGGCATGTTCCCAGACCATGGATTGAACCCGGGGCCTTTACCCTGGATGGCAGATTTCCAACCACTGGACCACCAGGGAAGTCCCTTTTTCCTACATTTGTGAAGCTGAAGAAGCTCACCATTAAGCTTGTGAAATGCCAGGACTCCAGTGCAACTCATTTATTCTTATTATTCCATGCTACTTTTTGCATTCTAACTGCTTTTTAGAGCTTTATACAAGATCCACACAAATACCCACTATGTGAGCTTCTGTTAAAATTTTATAGCTGACATGATCAACATGTACAAATGGTACCTACCAATCTGATTCCTTAGCTGTGGTAATTGGATTCTCCGTGTAATTGCAGGTGGAAATGACATTTTAAGCACCTCATATAGGTACTGGAAGAGGTTTATTTTTAATTTTTTAAAAAAGAGAAATAGCATAAAGAAAGTCTTAGTTCTCAGAGCCAGGCCAGACTACAGAGGTGCCTTTGAACTGTAAATAGCAGTTTTCATTACAGTATACTTACAACCCTAACCACCTGCACTGCTGCTCGTCATACCAACCACCCGGGACAAGGAAATCCCAAGAGGAAAGTCATTGTTTTCAGCTTTAAAGACCAGAAAATTAAACACCTATTCATTAGCAAGTAACATTCATAGATGTTGGATCAGGGTCTGATTGAGTTGGGTGACAAATACCCTCTTGGGAATCATGAACAGGTAACTCCGTTAGATTGCAAAAGCACACACACACACACACACACACACACACACAAACAGTTTTGGTTCAATTATTCTGTATGATCAGAAATCAGACTCTGCATGTTAAAGTCCCAGGCAGGTAATGAGGTCTAAGAGTGTGTGTGTTTGTGTAAGTGACTCTAGAGCAAATTGGCTAATGTGATTATTTATCTGCTTTTACACTCACAGTCACATTAACGATGCTTTGTTAATGATGCTTTAACCTGTTGTTTCGTTTGGTCAGTCCCTGTGTTTATTAAGAACTCAGAGGAAGCTGAACATGTGTTAGGGTCTGAGGGGGAGGCTGAAAAGGAAGAGAGCCTTGGTTTTGTGCTCCTGAAGCCAGCTCCACCACTTAATGTGCTATGTGACCTCACTGAACATCTTTGCCTTAATAGAATGATGGTGAGGATATGTACTGAGCAGGATTTTTGTTAAAGATTTAAGATAGAAAGCAGGTACAGCACTAATATTGTGCCTAGCAAATATCAGGCTGCTGATAGTGACAGCAGCTGTTGTTATTAAGAAAATAGAATAGTTGGAGGAGACACACACAGGCACTGGTGTTTACATACCAACTGAAAATGAGGCTCAGCATAATGCAGTGAAAACAAGTGGGTAGTCTGTTATGGCAGAGCATTAAAGATATCAACGACATGTGTATGCACTGAAAATTGCTGAGCTGATTGAGGAATCTCTGACCAATGTGAACGATACTCAATTCATTTTTAATTTTGAATTCAAACACAACTTTTGCTTGGCTTATTTCTTAATGTAATGTAAAAATACACACCCAGGTCATCATGCCCTTTTGCCTCATTACTTATGTATCTTTTCCTTCTGGTAAATGTCAGGGAGTAAAATCGAAAATATAGTTCTTTTGGGGTTTGAAATAGATCCAGACTTGAGGTTGTGCATCTGAGGGAGGCACTGCGGTTCTTCAGATCAGTCTGTCCCTTTCTCACACATTTCGACAGGTCTGACTCCCAGCGTGGGTAATATTGGCTGTCCTTGTCTGAGGGTGGTGACGCAATCCCCTGACACAAGTGAGATTAAGAAATATTTGACCTGCTTGCTGAGGAACTGATGGTATTTCTGTCGACACACTCATCTTTTATGGGAGAGCTTCAGTTCCCCAATCAATGTCTGTTCTTGTCATATATCTTTCATAACAAGAAAGGTGAGCAGAAAAAAAGAGACCCGAGAGAGCCAGTCATTCTCACAGAATCCTGTGATATGGTGGGTCTAGCAAAGGCAGATTCAAAAGTAGTTCTAATTTTTATTGTCTGCATTTTAATAAAGATTGAATTTCAAAATCAGTATGATGATAAGCTACTTGTGTTCAATTTTCAATGTGTCTGTCTTTGGAAATAGTCAGATTTCTGGTTCTGCTTTTTAGGACACATATGGAAAGTGATTATTCAGTTTCAAACATTGCTAGATATATTCTTAGTATTATCCTACACAAAAATGAGATCAGGAAACAATAGTAGTTCTCTGGTTTAGCATTTGCAAGGCAAAGAAGTTGTCTCTACTTATTGTCTTTTTCCAAATGCACCAAAGGATCAAATAATGGAGATATGTCTGATCTTTTTCTACCTATGACAACTCTAGCTACATCGCCATCTTTCCTTCCTTTGATTTAGTAATTACCGAGGTGTGTGTGTGGTGGAGGGGGGGCACGCTCAGTCATGTCCAACTCATTGCGACCCTATGGATTGTAGCCATCAGGCTCCTCTGTTCATGGGATTTCCCAGGCAAGAATACTGGAGGAGGTTGCCATTTCTTCCTCTAGGGGATCTTCCCGACCTGGGGATTGAACCTGTATCTCTTTCATCTCCTGCATTGGCAGGTCAATACTTCACCACTGCGCCACTTGGGAAGCCCCAATCACTAAGGTAGCACTGAGGAAAAATATAGGCTCAGGATCTGATGCTTTTGTTTTTACTGTTAGGGGTTATCTGGCCCCATTTATTTGGGCCTCAGTTCTTCTCTAACAACACGAATAACCACTCAGGCAACAGAAAACTCCACTGGACAGAATTAAGGGGTGAATTTAGTCAATTTAGTTCTTATAACTGCCAAATCACTTTAACTTTGTTCTACAGATGGAACAATTCTGAAGGAGATCAGCCCTGAGATTTCTTTGGAAGGAATGATGCTAAAGCTGAAACTCCAGTACTTTGGCCACCTCATGTGAAGAGTTGACTCATTGGAAAAGACTTTGATGCTGGGAGGGATTGGGGGCAGGAGAAGGGGACGACAGAGGATGAGATGGCTGGATGGCATCACTGACTCAATGGACGTGAATCTGAGTGAACTCCGGGAGTTGGTGATGGACAGGGAGGCCTTGGCGTGCTGTGATTCATGGGGTCGCAAAGAGTTGGACACCACTGAGCGACTGAACTGAACTGAATGGAACAGATGGAACCACAAATTGTCTTTTGTACTTTTCTACAAAGCATGCTTTCTTCCTGAATGAGATACTTGATCTAAATGTGACTTTGGATGAGAATCATTTACAGGTAAAATACAGTTAAGGAGGAAGTATTTATTTTATGCTTAAGCCCTTGCTACACTCTGTGAAGGTAACAGAAATATAAAATAGGATTCTTAACTCACAGGAAATTTTAATGTCTTTAAGAATTTTGATGGAGCAACCACAAATGATTCTGTGCAGTATAAGTGAAGAGGTTTATTGTATATGCTAGTTGATGGGGATAAAGAACTGTCAGAGTTCAAGGAAGAAGTAAATAGAGGTCCATGGGGGCTAAAGTGAAGGGTGAAGAGACTAGAGCAGAGAATGAAGATTGGGAAGAAGGAAAAATAATTTCTGATAATTAGGGTAGGAACCAACTCTAGACGTCTCCAAACACTTACCTACAGAGCTGAGATTTAACACAGCAAATACTCTGAGCCTGTGAAGGTTTCTGAGTAGGAGAGTATAATGTGCAGAATAGGATATAGTGGCTATGAATTTAGGGAATATTAATAGAGGAAAACTTGACCTAATTTTACTTTCTAAGTCCAATAAATCAGACTTGATCTTTCTTTAATCAGAGGTGGCAAAAAATGCTATCTCAGTCATTTTTGGTAAAGGAGCGCCTCCTTGATATTCATGCAAGAATTGCAGGGCAGGAAGGAGGCTTCTCGTCCTTAGTTCACTGTGGCTGTTCCTAATATGCTCTTCTTCAAACTTGCATGTATTTTCACAGTTTTAGCCTACTACCTCCACTGCATTCCAAGTATTCCTCCATGACCATAGCCTTTTGTTACCTTGCTCATGTGATTATGAATCCCTTTGTCATTTGGGACATCATGTAGAAGTGGGGCTCAGTCATAACTCTGACGTCTTCCACCATCTTGCAGTAACAAAATATATCTGCTTCACTACTGATCCAGCACTGCTTTCTTCACCATAAGCGTTAATTCTCCTCAATTAGTTTATTCTTGCTAAAGCCTGGATATGGGGAAATGCCCTCTGTATATCTCCAGATTTCTGCTTTTGGTTCTGCTTCCTGGAAATCATTGTTAACATAACAGTCCAGACTCAGCACAAAAGGCTTTTGAGTTAGATATAAAATCTACCTCTAATGATTTTCCTCCTTCAAAACATCCCATGCATGTACTACTACACTCAGTGTCCCCAAGCCTGCAGCAGACCACCACCGACCCATGCCTCTGCTGGAGAATCCCGGACACTCACAGGCAAGTCTGGGTCAGTCTCTTGTGGGGTCACTGCTCCATTCTCTTTTGAAGGAGGTCACCATTATCTTCATTACCTCTACCACAGTTTGGCCCCAGGTAAATAGCAGAGAGAGAGCACAGCTCCACCCATCAACAGAAAATTGGATTAAAGATTTACAGAGCATGGCTCTGCCCCTCAGAGCAAGATCAGTTTCCCACTCAGCCAGTCTCTCCCATCAGGAAGCTTCCATAAGCCTCTTATCCTTCTCCATCAGATGGCAGATAGACTGAAAGTCACAATCACAGAAAACTAACCAATCTGATCACATGGACCACAGCTTGTCTAACTCAATGAAACTATGAGCCATGCTGTGTAAGGCCACCCAAGATGGTCATGGTGGAGATTTATGACAAAATGTGGTCCACTGGAGAAGGGAACAGCAAGCCACTTCAGTATTCTTGCCTTGAGAACACCATGAGCAGTATGAAAAGGCAAAAAGTTAGGACACTGAAAGATGAAATCCCCAGGTTGGTAAGTGCCCAGTATGCTACTGAAGATCAGTGGGGAAATAACTCCAGAAAGAATGAAGAGATGGAGTCAAAGCTAAAAACAACACCCAGTTGTGGATGAGACTGGTGATGGAAGCAAGGTCCGATGCTTTAAACAGCAGTATTGCATAGGAACATGGAATGTTAGATCCATGAATCAAGGCAAATTGGAAACGGTCAAACGAGATGGTAAGAGTGAATGTTGACATTTTAAGAATCAGTCAACTAAAATGGACTGAAATGGGTGAATTTAACTCAGATGGCCATTATATCTACTACTATGGACAAGAATCCCTTAGAAGAAATGGAGTAGCCATCATAGTGAACAAAAGAGTCTGAAATGCAGTACTTGAATGCAATCTCAAAAATGACAGGATGATCTCTGTTCATTTCCAAGGCAAATCATTCAACATCAGAGTAATCCAAGTCTATGCCCCAACCACTCATGCTGAAGAAGCTGAAGTTGAATAATTCTATGAAGACCTACAAAGCCTTCTAGCCCCAAAACTGTCCTTTTCATCATAGGCAACTGTAATGCAAAGGTGGCAGGTCAAGAAACACCTGGTTCAGTTCAGTTCAGTTCATTCGCTAAGTCATGTTTGACTCTTTGTGACTCCGTGAACCGCAGCACACCAGACCTCCCTGTCCATCACAACTCCTGGAGTCCACAAAAACCCATGTCCGTTGAGTCGGTGATACAATCCAACCATCTCATGCTCTGTCCTCCCCTTCTTCTCCTGCCCTCAGTCTTTCCCAATATCAGGGTCTTCTCAAATGAGTCAGCACTTCACATCAGGTGGCCAAAGTATTGGAGTTTCAGCTTCAACAACAGTCCTTCCAATAAACTATCAGGACTGATCTGCTTAAGGATAGACTTATTGGATTTCCTTATACTCCAAGGGACTCTCAAGAGTCTTCTCCAACACCACAGTTCAAAAGCATCAATTATTTGGCACTCAACTTTTTTTATAGTCCAAATCTCACATCCATACATGACCACTGGAAAAACCATAGCCTTGACTTTTTGACAAAGTAAAGTCTCTGCTTTTTAATATGCTGTCTAGGTTGGTCATAACTTTCTATGAAGTAGTAAGCGTCTTTCAATTTCATGGCTGTAATCACCATCTTCAGTGATTTTAGAGCCCTCAAATAATAGTCAGTCACTGTTTCCACTGGTTCCACATCTATTTGTCATGAAGTGATGGGACCAGATGCCATGATCTTAGTTTTCTGAATGTTGAGCTTTCAGCCAACTTTTTCAATCTCTTCTTTCACTTTCATCAGGAGGCTTCTTAGTTCCTCTTCACTTTCTGCCATAAGGGTGGTGTCATCTGCATATCTGAGGTTATTCATATTTCTCCCGGTAGTGCTGATTCCAGCTTGTGCTTCCTCCAGCCCAACGTTTCTCATGATGTACTCTGCATATAAGTTAAACAAGCAAGGTGACAATATACAGTTTGATGTACTCTTTTTCCTATTTGGAAACAGTCTGTTGTTCCATGTCCAGTTCTAACTGTTGCTTCCTGGCCTGCATACAGGTTTCTCAAGAAGCAGGTCAGGTGGTCTGGTATTCCCATCTCTCTCAGAATTTTCCACAGTGTATTGTGATCCACACAGTCAAAGGCTTTGGCATAGTCAGTAAAGCAGAAATAGATGATTTTCTGGAACTCCCTTGCTTTTTCCATGATCCAGCAGATGTTGGCAATTTGATCTCTGGTTCCTCTGCCTTTTCTAAAACCAGCCTGAACATCTGGAAGTTCACAGTTCACGTATTGCTGAAGCCTGGCTTGGAGAATTTTGAGCATTACTTTACTAGCGTGTGAGATGAGTGCAGTTGTGGGGTAGTTTGAGCATTCTTTGGCATTGCCTTTCTTTGGGATTGGAATGAAAACTGACCTTCTCCAGTCCTGTGGCCACTGGTGAGTTTTCCAAATTTGCTGACATATTGAGTGCAGCACTTTCACAGCATCGCCTTTCAGGCTTTGGAATAGCTCAACTGGAATTCCATCACCTCCACTAGCTTTGTTCGTGTGATGCTTCCTAAGGCCCACTTGACTTCACATTCCAGGATGTCTGGCTCTAGATGAGTGTTAGTGATCACACCATCATCATTATTTGGATCATGAAAATCTTTTTTGTACAGTTCTTTTGTGTTTTCTTGCCACCTCTCCTTACTACCTTCTGCTTCTGTTAGGTCCATACCATTTCTGTCCTTTTTCGAGCCCATCTTTGCATGAAATATTCCCCTGGTATCTCTAATTTTCTTGAAGAGATCTCTAGTCTTTCTCATTCTATTGTTGCTCTCTATTTCTTTGTACTGATCAGTGAAAAAGTCTTTCTTATCTCTCCTTGCTATTCTTTGGAACTCTGCATTCAAATGGGTATATCTTTCCTTTTCTTCTTTGCTTATCCCTTGTCTTCTTTTCACAGCTATTTGTAAGCCCTCCTCAGACAGCCATTTTGCTTTTTTGCATTTCTTTTGCTTGGTGATTGTTGATCCCTGTCTCCTGTACAATGTTACACACTTCTGTCCACAGTTCATCAAGCACCCTATCAGATCTGATCCCTTAAATCTATTTCTCACTTCTACTGTATAATCATAAAGGATTTGATTTAGGTCATACCAGAATGGTCTAGTGGTTTTCCCTACTTTTTTCTATTTAAGTCTGAATTTGGCAATAAGGAGTTCATGATCTGAGACACAGTCAGCTTCTGGTCTTGTTTTTGCTGACTGTATAAAGCTTCTCCATCTTTGGCTGCAAAGTATATAATCAATCTGATTTCAGTATTGACCATCTGGTGATGTCCATGTAGAAGGACTCATGTTGAAGCTGAAGCTCTAATATTTTGGCCACCTGATTCGAAGAGCTGACTCATTTGAAACCACCTTGATTCTGGGAAAGATTGAAGGTGCAAGGAGCAGGGGATGACACAGGATGAGATGACTGTATGGCATCACCGACTCAATGGACATGAATTTGACTAAACTCTGGGAGTTGGTGATGAACAGGGAGTCCTGGCGTGCTGCAATCCATGGGGTCGCAAAGATTCAGACATGATTCAGCAACTGAACTGAACTGATCTTCCATTTCCAATATGAAAGAGAATAAAGTAAAATTGACATCTCCATAATTACTTTGCCCCAGGTGTTTAACATTAAATAAGAATCAACCTGGAACACAGTCAAATTTATGGTTTTTCCAGTAGTCATGTACAGAGGTAGCAGTTGGACCATAAAAAGGCTGAGCACCAAAGAACTGATAATTTGAAACTGTGATACTAGAGAAGCCTCTTGAAAGTCCCTTGGTCTGCAATGAAATCAAACCAGTTCAATCCTAAAGAAAGTTAACCTTGAATATTCATTGGAAAGACTGATGCCAAAGCTGAAGCTCCTATACTTTGGCCACCTGATGCGAAGAGCCAACTCATTGGAAAAGACCCTGATGGTGGGAATGATTGAGGGCAGGAAAAGAAGCAGGTTACAGAGAATGAGATGGTTCCATGGCATTACTGAATCAATGGACATGTGTTTGAGCAAACTGGGAAATAGTGAGGGATAGGGAAGCCTAACGTGCTGTAGTTCATGGGATCACAAAGTGTTGGACAAGACTGAGCGACTGAACAAGAACAAGAAAAACCTGGAACTAGGAAGCTGGCATAAAGGCTGGGCAGTCATCCACAGGCTATTGCTGAGGGTCCAGCCCAAGATAAGAAAGTGACTCTCTATAAAATATATTGATGAGGTACACAAACTTGGGAGAGAAGGCCACATTCCAATGTTGTCAAAAGTGTGGGTCAGACAAATTTTTAAATCCTTCAATGTTCGACAATAAGGTAATAGCCCTATTAGGGGATCTGGTATAAAAAAAATAAGACTTTGACATCCAGTCTCCTTGTTATGTCACTTTCCTCCTTTCCCCACAGCGATTTCTGCTGTGAGGTTGTCAAGCAAACAGGCTAGACCTAGTGCAATGCTTGTAGCCTGGAGCAGTAGAGAGCTGCTTTGCACAATCTTTGCAGCTTCCTTGTGAGAGCAGCAACAATTAGTTTCCTTTTCCTCAGTCAAGCCATATTTAACATAAAAAAGAAGTGGCACTCTGTTGAAATATCTGAAAGGAGATAACTCAGATAACAGGGAGGATAGCAGGAGCCTGAGAGGTGTACTGATCTGTGAAAAACGCAAAAAATTATAAGGAAACTACCACCAGTTGAGCTTGGAAGTGAGGGTGGGAGAGACTGGGAAGACATTGATATCTATGTGATCACAGAAAATAAATATAAACAGTTTGGGACAGACACCATTCCTAGAAAAGTATCAAGAGAATCTGAAAAGAGGGAATGATTTTTTTTTTTCCCAGTTATCCTGTCTTAAATAGATTCTAAACATACTTTCTTATTTCTCCAGGTCCATAAGTGGGAATTAATGAAAAATTGGATCTTAAATAAGGTAGGAATTTAGCATTTACTCTGTGGTTGTGCTAATATACTTCAAACTCATACTGTTTAAGCTAGCAAAATATATAAATATATGTATATATTCCAAGCCCCAGGAGCAGCCACTGATCCTACCACTGAAATTATTCCATCTCCTCTGACAAGCCCTGTATCAGTGCAGGTAGAAGGGTCCAATTGTGTAAGCAACAGTAGAAAAGAGTAGCTTTTATTGCTTTGCCAAGAAAGGGGGGCCACAGCAGGCTAATGCTCTCAAGACCATCGACCCACCCTGGAGTGGGGAGTGAGGAGTTTTATAGTGTGCACTAGTGGAAAAGAATCCACTTGACAATGCAGGAGACATAAGAGATGTGGGTTGGATCCTTGGGTCAGGAAGATCTCCTGGAGAAGGGCACAGCAACTCCCTCCAGTATTCGTACCTAGAGAGCCCCATGGACAGAGGAGCCTGGCAGGCTACAGTCCATGGGGTTTAAAGAGTTGGACACGACTGAAATGACAGCACAGACACACGCATGGCCTTACTTTGGCCATGTAACCAGAAGTACCAGAAATGGTCTACATTTCCCTCCCAAAAAGTGCCATTGAGTTGACCAGCTGAGAGAAGGGAAGGCCAATTTTCCCTTCCTAGGTGATGAAAGCCTATGTTGAAATATAGTCTGCATCAAAAAGGATCTACAATTAGCAGAGACCCATTGGCCCACATAGGATGTACAGTGAGAATGACACAGACCTCAGTTGTTCTACCACTCTAAGATGTGGGAGATGTTGTTACAGCATGAACCAGACCATCTTGACTTTTATAAATGGCATATAAAATTGACTTATATTTGGAGTTCCCCAAATCTATTTTTTTTTATGATCTAGAAATCTAAAATTAAGGCAAAAGTGAAAAAAAATATCAAAGATAAGAGCAGATCTGGAATGTTTAGGGCAATTCCAAAATGTCATCCTTAGGAGACCCAAAAGTCCCAGTATGACCTGTTATATGGAAACAACAGAAAATTTTGCCAAGTATTCCAGTTTACTTTTAATACCAAAAGGGTCAGAATTTGTGTTAGACTTCAATAATATACACTGTTCATGTTCACCTATCATCTGCAAGTTAAAAGTATTTCAGAAGAAAAGAAAAACTTAAGATTCTATTGGCCACATGCTTTTCCTATGATGGATTATAGTAGTTTTGGAATGATATGAAGAGGAATAAGAGTTCTCAAAAAATTAAACATAGAACTTCCATACAACCTAGGAATAAATATATGCCTAATGTCTGGAGGGCTGAGTGGAGCTACTCCACGTTCAAGGTATGAGCAGCATCTCATTGTGCTTTACTGGAGCAGCCATGAAGGTATACCCCACGTCCAAGGTAAGAGAAACCCAAGTAAGATGGTTGTGAAAGGGCATCCGAGGGCTGACACACTGAAACCGTAATCACAGAAAACTAGTCAATCTAATCACACTGGGACCACAGCCTTGTCTAACTCAATGAAACTAAGCAATGCCGTGTGGGGCCACCCAAGATGGGCGGGTCATGGTGGAGAGGTCTGACAGAATGTGGTCCACTGGAGAAGGGGATGGAAAAGCACTACAGTATTCTTGCCTTGAGAACCCCATGAACAATATGAAAAGGCAATAGGATACTGAAAGAGAAACTCCCCAGGTCGGTAGGTGCCCAATATGCTACTGGAGATTAGCAGAGAAATAACTCCAGAAAGAATGAAGGGATGGAGCCAAAGCAAAAACAATACCCAGTTGTGGATGTGACTGGTGGTAGAAGCAAGGTCCAATGCTGTAAAGAGAAATATTGCATAGGAACTTGGAATATTAGGTCCATGAATCAAGGCAAATTAGAAGCGGTCAAACAGGAGATGGCAAGAGTGAACATTGACATTCTAGGAATCAGTGAACTAAAATGGAGTGGAATGGGTGCATTTAACTCAGATGACCATAATACCTACTACTGTGGGCAGGAATCCCTTAGAAGAAATGGAGTAGCCATCATAGTCAACAAAAGAGTCCAATATGCAGAACTTGGATGCAATCTCAAAAATGACAGAATAATCTCTGTTTTTTTCCAAGGCAAACCATTAAACATCACAGTAATCCAAGCCTATGCTCCAACCAGTAACACTGAAGAAGCTGAAGTTGAATGGTTCTGTGAAGATCTACAAGACCTTTTAGAACTAACACCCAAAAAAGATGTCCTTTTCATTATAAGGGCCTGGAATGCAAAAGTAGGAAGTCAAGAAACACCTGGAGTAACAGGCAAATTTGGCCTTGGAATACGGAATGAAGCAGGGCAAAGGCTAATAGACTTTTGCCAAGAGAATGCACTGGTCATAGCAAACACCCTCTTCCAACAACACAAGAGAAGACTCTACACATGGACATCACCAGATGGTCAACCCTGAAACGAGACTGATTATATTCTTTGCAGCCAAAAATGGAGAAGCTCTATAGAGTCAGCAAAAACAAGACTGGGAGGAGACTGTGACTCAGATCATGAACTCTTTATTGCCAAATTCAGATTTAAATTGAAGAGAGTAGGGAAAACCACTAGACCATTCAGGTATGACCTAAATCAAATCCCTTATGATTATACAGTGGAAGTGAGAAATAGATTTAAGGGAATAGATCTGATAGATAGAGTGCCTGATGAACTATAGACGGAGGTTTGTGACCTTGTACAGGAGACAGGGATCAAGACAGTTCTCACAAAAAAGAAATGCAAGAAAGCAAAATGGCTATCTGGGAAGGCCTTACAAGTATCTGTGAAAAGAAGAGAAGTGAAAAGCAGAGGAGAAGAGGAAAGATACAGCATCTGAATGCAGAGTTCCAAAGAATAGCAAGGAGAGATAAGAAAGCCTTCCTCAGCAATCCATGCAAAGAAATAGAGGTAAACAACATAATGGGAAAGACTAGAAATCTCTTCAAGAAAATTAGAGACACCAAGGAAACATTTCATGCAAAGATGGGCTCAAAAAGGAACAAAATGGTACGGACCTAAAAGAATCAGAAGATATTTAGAAGACGTGGCAAGAATACACAGAAGAACTGTACAAAAAAGAGCTTCACAACCCAGATAATCACGATGGTGTGATCAGTCGCCTAGAGCCAGACATCCTGGAATGTGAAGTCAAGTGGGCCTTAGGAAGCATCACTATGAACAAAGCTAGTGGAGGTGATGGAATTCCAGTTGAGCTGTTTCAAATCCTGAAAGATGATGCTGTGAAAGTGCTGCACTCAATATGCCACCAAATTTGGAAAACTCAGCCATGGCCACAGGACTGGAAAAGGTCAGTTTTCATTCCAATCCCAAAGAAAGGCAATGCCAAAGAATGCTCAAACTACCTCACAATTGCACTCATCTCACACGCTGGTAAAGTAATGTTCAAAATTCTCCAAGCCAGGCTTCGGCAGTACTTGAACCGTGAACTTCCAGATGTTCAGGCTGGTTTTAGAAAAGGCAAAGGAACCGGAGATCAAATTGCCAACATCCACTGGATCATCGACAAAGCAAGAGAGTCCAGAAAAGCATCTATTTCTGCTTTACCGACTATGCCAAAGCCTTTGACTGTGTGGATCACAATAAACTGTGGGAAATTCTAAAAGAGATAGGAATACCAGACCACCTGACCTGCTTCTTGAGAAACCTATATGCAGGTCAGAAAGCAACAGTTAGAACTGGACATTGGGGTACATGTGTCTCTTTCAATTCTGGTTTCCTCGGTGTGTATGCCCAGCAGTGGGATTGCTGGGTCATAAGGTAGTTCTATTTGCAATTTTTTAAGGAATCTCCACACTGTTCTCCATAGTGGCTGTACTAGTTTGCATTCCCACCAACAGTGTAGGAGGGTTCCCTTTTCTCCACACCCTCTCCAGCATTTATTGCTTGCAGATTTTTGGATCGCAGCCATTCTGACTGGTGTGAAGTGGTACCTCATTGTGGTTTTGATTTGCATTTCTCTAATAATGAGTGATGTTGAGCATCTTTTCATGTGTTTGTTAGCCATCCGTATGTCTTCTTTGGAGAAATGTCTATTTAGTTCTTTGGCCCATTTTTTGATTGGGTCGTTTATTTTATAATAGCCAGGACATGGAAACAACCTAGATGTCCATCAGCAGATGAATGGATAAGAAAGCTGTGGTACATATACACAATGGAGTATTACTCAGCCGTTAAAAAGAATTCATTTGAATCAGTTCTGATGAGATGGATGAAACTGGAGCCAATTATACAGAGTGAAGTAAGCCAGAAAGAAAAACACCAATACAGTATACTAACACATATATATGGAATTTAGGAAGATGGCAAGGACGACCCTGTATGCAAGATAGGAAAAAAGACACAGATGTGTATAACGGACTTTTGGACTCAGAGGGAGAGGGAGAGGGTGGGATGATTTGGGAGAATGGGAAATCTAACATGTATACTATCATGTAAGAATTGAATCGCCAGTCCATGTCTGACGTAGGGTGCAGCATGCTTGGGGCTGGTGCATGGGGATGACCCAGAGAGATGTTGTGGGGAGGGAGGTGGGAGGGGGGGTCATGTTTGGGAACACATGTAAGAATTAAAGATTTTAAAATTTAAAAAAAAATAAAAAAAATCATAATGGAAAAAATAAATAAATAAAATAAAATAAAATAAAAAACTGGACATAGAACAACAGACTGTTTCCAAATAGGAAAAGGAGTACATCAAAGCTGTATATTGTTACCCTCCTTATTTAACTTATATGCAGAGTACATCATGCGAAACGCTGGGCTGAAAGAAGCACAAGCTGGAATCAAGATCGCCGGGAGAAATATCAATAACCTCAGATATGCAGATGTCACCACCCTTATGGCAGAAAGTGAAGAGGAACTAAAGAGCCTCTTGATGAAAGTGAAAGAGGAGAGTGAAAAAGTTGGCTGAAAGCTCAACATTCAGAAAACTAAGATCATGGCATCTGCTTCCATCACGTCATGGGAAATAGATGGGGAAACAGTGGAAACAGTGTCAGGCTTTATTTTGGGGGGCTCCAAAATCACTGTAGATGGTGATTGCAGCCATGAAATTAAAAGATGCTTACTCCTTGGAAGGAAAGTTATGACCAACCTAGATAGCATATTAAAAAGCAGAGACATTACTTTGCCAACAGAGGTCCATCTAGTCAAGGCTATGGTTTTTCCAGTGGTCTTGTATGGATGTGAGAGTTGGACTGTGAAGAAAACTGACTGCTGAAGAATTGATGGTTTTGAACTGTGGTGTTGGAGAAGACTCTTGAGAGTCCCTTGGACTGCAAAGAAATCCAACCAGTCCATTCTAAAGATTAGTCCTGGGTGTTCATTGGAAGGACTCAGGCTAAATTTGAAACTCCAAAACTTTGGCCACTTCCTGCAAAAAGTTGACTCATTGGAAAAGACTCTGATGCTCAGAGGGATTTGGGGTAGGAGGAGAAGGGGATGACAGAGGATGAGATGGCTGCATGGCATCACCGACTCAACGGACATGAGTTGGAGTGAACTCCAGGAGTTGGTGATGGACAGCGAGGTCTGGCATGCTGCAATTCATGGGTCACAAAGAGTCGGACCCGACTGCGCGACTGAACTCAACTGAACTGAATGTCTCGGTATTTATCCAAAGAAAACAAAAACACAAGTTTGAAAAAATATATGCACTCCTATGATAATTGTAGCATTGGTTATAATAGCCAAGATACGGAAGCAACCTAAGTATTCACTGATAGACAAATGGACTAAGAAGATGTTACACACACAGGCACACACACACACACATACACACATTAGAATGCTACTCAGTCATAAGAAATGAAGTCTTGTCATTTGCAACAAGATGGATGGATCTAGAGTGTACTATGCTAAGTGAAACAAGTCAGAGAAATGTAAACAGGATACCGCTTATAGGTGGAATCTGAAAAACAAAATGAAAAAAAGTGAGACTCATGGATACAGAGAACAAGTGGGTGATTGCCGGAAGGGACTAGGGTGAAGCAGTAGGTACAGAGATTAAGGGAATGAAGAGGCACAAACTTCCAGTTAAGTAATAAATAAGTTATAGGGCTGTAATATACAGCATAAGAGATATGATCAAAAATACTGTAATTACCCTGAATGGGGACAAGTGGTTCAAACAAGAAAGAAAATTCTTATATAAAAGATATATTTTTAAGTGAGTTTACTACTTGCTGAGAAAGTTGTAATTTAAAACTCTTGAAGTGCATTTCTCCCAGTATTGTGAGAATTTTCTCATACTGTTTCCTCATCCTTCTTCACCACTGTCAAGTCAAACTGGTAGATGCAACAGGAAACCAAAGGAAGAAGTCAAAGGAAGTTATGGATTTGAACCTTCTATAAGTTTTAGGAACTTCTGCATTTCAGCTGTTATATATCTGGTGGCCAATGAAATCTCACAGAAGTCTGCTAGTTGGCTTTGTTTCATTGCACTCTGCTCCAGAACAGTGGGTTCCCAACTACAGGATAGAAGAGATGCTCACACAGTGATAGTGAAATAGGGCCCATTAATGTGATAAGGGCCAGAAGTAAATTGTTTATTTATTTTTTTCCTCAGAGATGAGGTTCATTAGGTACTATTGCTCCAGAGTTGCATCCTAGACATTTGTGGGGAGCAATTGTTCATTGTGCAAATATTCCTGACCTTTACTCCACAAATTCTGATGTCATCCCCCAAACCCAAAATGATCCTACACAATCCCAAATGTTCCCTGGTTGAGGGGAGTATCAGATTGGGTAGGAAATTAATTTACCCAGCATATGTTTATAATCCTCAAAGCACTGGTGGCTGAATGAATTACACAAAACATTGACCATAGTCCGTATTAGAAAATTAAAAAAAAAATCACCAAATACCAAATGCAAATTAACTCAAAATTAAAATGACCTACACAAATTTTTAAACAGACAGACTCACCATGTTCTCCACTGTTCTAAATCTCTGGTTAGCTCTCTCTAGCCATGAGCCAGGATCAAAGAATGGACAATTTAACATTTTTATCAACACATACTTCCTGGGGTGCCTTCTTTCTTCACTTCCAGGCTTGCTTTTCTGTGATTCTGTGTAATTGAACACTCTTCACTGTCATTTCCTTTTCCTTTGTGTTGATGGAGGCTAGTGTGTTTGTCTATTCTTGTTGAGCAGTTTGACTTCCTTTCACAGGATTGCTGTTAAGTGCTACATGGTGATAAACGAGCCAGCACACATTTTTGGCTTTTTTCCCCTGGACTCCTTTCTTGTTTTGTTATCTTCTTTCATCATTCATGTTCCTGCTAATTTTTAGCCTAACTCAAGGATTGGTAAACTCTGGCCAGGTGGCCAGCCTTCCATTTTTACAAATAAAGTTCTATTTGCACACACACACACACACACACACAATAGTCATACTCCTTCTTTGAATAAACTTTTGGAACTTTCCCATTCAATTAAAATATTTGACCCAAGTTCCTTGTGACTTTCTATAACAAATATCACTTAAGAATGCCACGTACCTCTTGGGGAAAAAAAAAAAAGGCAGCATAGGTTATCCTTCTCTGTTTTAGATGTGTGATGAACAAGTAAACGGTGATGACGGGCCTGAAGAATGCTATGTGCAGGTAGAGTGAGTGTACACTTGAGATTCTGTATCTTGGTTCATGGGTTATATGTTTTATAGCTTAATAGGTAAGCACATTTGGACTAAGAAAAAAGTAAGATGATTTTTTTAGTTTTATAGTAATTGATGTACCATTCTTGCCTCTCTTTCCTGAGGGCCAGGGCCTCCATAAGATAACTGCACAGTGTGACTTCTGCATATAAATCATAGCCTGCCACCTGTTATTAAATGGCCAGCAGTGCTGACTCAATAACAGCAAGATTCTGGAAAATTGTTCCCTCCAGCCCTGGGTGTTCCCCACAGAGGTAATTGTCTAGAAAATAAATTTCCTGGACAAAGAACAAGAACTTACAGTCATAGGAACATCTTTTATTGTCTTAGAAGTTAACTTTCAACTATGCTGATATGTCTGGTTCTTCAATCTTTAGAGTTATTGTGATAAATTTTCATCACACATAAATAGATTTACCTAGTTTGTTTTCAATTAAAGGACCCTGAAATACCCACTGGGCATCTCTAATGATGGCAGAGACCTATATTTTTTTTCCAGCAGTTTTGTCAGTAGCAAGGTAATGTATTAAATACAAGGAAAAATACCGTTGCAAAACCAATTTGCTAAGGGGCTTGTAAAATCCAGCTTTCAAAAGTTACTGAGGCATCAAAGTAAAGGACCAAAGAACTAGATATTTTGATCAGTTTCTCAAGGTCAAACACATTATTAATTCATCAAATATCTCTTTCTGCTGAAATTATTTGAAAAGCAAACAACCTGTTCTGTGCAGATGTTGTACTTAATAACTCTAATGCTTCAAGAAAAAAGGCAGTGATGGAACAAACAGAATTTTCTACTACATAAGGAATGCTTTCATTGGTCTGAAAAACACTTGCATCATTAATAAATACTTTGAATATTCTTAATAAGAAACCTGAGAAAATTTGACTGTAGTAGTTTTAGCTGATTATCTTTTATGCCACTTATATCTGGTGATTTAGAGGACAAACCATTAAAAATTCTAAGGAGATTGAATATTCTAAGTTGTGTTGATTATCTTTTTTGTAGAAACAGAAGGTGCTCAAATTATGCTTTGTGATAAATGTTATTCATGACTGATCTGGCTCCTCAAATGTTTCCAGCAAAATTGGCTCGGCAGGGGAGGGTGTCTGGAAACCTACTGTCTCTTCTTCTCAAACTTCAGCCATGAAACTTCCTTTCTCTAGCTTTATAAAAGGAGACCTTCAAAACTGATGACTCCAGAAACTCCTTTTTGCTAAAGCTTACATTTATCTCTTTAAACTTATTCAGAACTATTTCGTAACTGTTCTACTCCACATATATAATAAGAAAACTGTGCTATGTATCCTGCTCAATACTCTTCTGCTCAAAGAGAAGTGAGCATACATTTCTGGGTAAGTCTACTACTTTACATGGGGAGGTTGAGGGAAGACAAAATAAATATGATGATTAATTTTGAGTCAACTTGACTGGGCCAAGTGGTGCCCAGATTAAACATTATTTCTGGGTAGATCTGTGAGGGTGTAGCTGGATGAGATTAGGATTTGAAATCACTGGACTCAGGAAAGCAGACAGCCTTCCCTAATTTGTGTGGGCATCACCCAATCTGTTGAGGCCCTGAATAGAACAAAAAGATGGAAGAAGGAGGCATGCTTGCTTAGTCGTGTCAAACTCTTTGGGACCTCATGGACTATAGTCCACCAAGCTCTCTGCCCATGGGATAATCCAAGCAAGAATACTGGACGTGGGCTGCCATTTCCTCCTTCAGGGGATCTTCCTGACCCAAGGATTGAACCAGTGTCTCCTGTGTTTCCTGCATTGTAAGTGGATTCTTTCATACTGAGCCACCAGGGAAGACTGATGGAAAAAGGAAGAATTCACCACTGTTTGTTTCCTGCTTGCCTTTTGGGGCTGGGATGTTGATTTTCTGCCCTTGGACTGGGATTTACACTATAA
Source organism: Ovis canadensis (assembly GCF_042477335.2). NCBI lineage: Eukaryota > Metazoa > Chordata > Mammalia > Artiodactyla > Bovidae > Ovis > Ovis canadensis. The sequence continues at coordinate 176,536,646 of NC_091246.1, read as the reverse complement.
GTTCTCCTGGTTCTCTGGTCTCTGGACTTAAACTGGGATAATACCACTGGCTTTCTTGAGTCTCCAAGTGGCAGAGAGCAGATTGCAGGACTTCTTAGCCTCAGTAATTGTGTGAACCAATTTCTCATAATAAATTATCTATCTAACTAGAGAGGAAGATTTATATACAGAATATACATATGCATGCGTGCTCAGTCACTTCAGTTGTGTCTGACTTTGTGCGGCCCCATAGACTGTAGCCCACCAGGCTCCTCTGTCCATGGGATTCACCAGGCAAGAATACTGGAGTGCGTTGTCATGCTCTCCTCCAGGGGATCTTACCAACCCAGGAATCAAACCTGCGTCTCTTACTTCTCCTGCATTGGCAGGCGATTTCTTAACCACTAGCATCATTTGGGGAGCTTTTATATATATATATATATATATATATATATATATATATATATATAAACATACACATGCCTTATCCTATTGGTTCTGTTTCTATGGATAACCCTAATACACCAGTTACCAAAGCATTATGACCTGGAACAACAGTGGGTCACAAGTATTAACCCTGTATGCTGCTGCTGCTCCTGCTAAGTCACTTCAGTCGTGTCCGACTCTGTGCATCCCCATAGACAGTAGCCTACCAGGCTCCCCTGTCCCTGGGATTCTTCAGGCAGGAACACTGGAGTGGGTTGCCATTTCCTTCTCCAGTGCATGAAAGTGAAAAGTCAAAGTGAAGTCGCTCAGTCGTGTCTGACTCTTCACGACCCCATGGACTGCAGCCTACGAGGCTCCTCTGTCCATGGGATTTTCCAGGCAAGAGTACTGGAGTGGGGTGCCATTGCCTTCTCCAATTAACCCTATATAACTTGACCTAATACATGATATGGGCTTACTCTACCACTAAGGTATACCAACAGTTAGAACTGCACATGGAACAACAGACTGGTTCCAAATAGGAAAAGGAGTACATCAAGGCTGTATATTGTCACCCTGCTTATTTAACTTCTATGCAGAGTACATCATGAGAAACGCTGGGCTGGAAGAAGCACAAGCTGGAATCAAGATTGCCGGGAGATAAATCAATAACCTGAGATATGCAGATGACACCACCCTTATGGCACAAAGTGAAGAGGAACTAAAAAGCCTCTTGCTGAAAGTGAAAGAGGAAAGTGAAAAAGTTGGCTTAAAGCTCAACATTCAGAAAACAAAGATCATGGCATCTGCTCCCATCACTTCATGGGAAATAGATGGGAAAACAGTGGAAATAGTGTCAGACTTTATTTGGGGGGGCCCCAAAATCACTGCAGATGGTGACTGCAGCCATGAAATTAAAAGATGCTTACTCCTTGGAAGGAAAGTTATGACCAACCTAGATAGCATACTAAAAAGCAGTGACATTACTTTGCCAAAAAAGGTCCATCTAGTCAAGGTTATGGTTTTCCCAGTAGTCATGTATGGTTGTGAGAGTTGGACTGTGAAGAAATCTGAGCACCAAAGAATTGATGCTTTTGAACTGTGGTGTTGGAGAAGACTCTTGAGAGGCCCCTTGGACTTCAAGGAGATCCAACCAGTCCATTCTAAAGGAGATCAGTCCTGGGTGTTCTTTGGAAAGAATGATGATAAAGCTGAAACTCCAGTACTTTGGCCACCTCATGCAAAGAGTTGACTCATTAGAAAAGACTCTGATGCTGGGAGAGATTGGGGGCAGGAGGAGAAGGGTACAACAGAGGATGAGATGGCTGGATGGCATCACCGACTTGATGGACATGAGTTTAAGTGAGCTCCAGGATTTGGTGATGGACAAGGAGGCCTGACATGCTGCAGTTCATGGGATTGCAAAGAGTTGGACACAACTGAGTGACTGAACTGAACTGAAAATATACCATAAATTATAACTGACTAATGAGTTTGTGAAAAATCTATATGAGAAGATAAGTACAGTTACTTAAGAAAAGCACAAAGAAGTAATAAGAAGAGGAAGAGGAAGAAGACCCGGGGGAAAGGGTAGTTTACATAGTTGAAGTGCATATGGTCCCTTCTGACATCTACAAAACATAGGAAATTACAAGCTCATGTAGATTAGAATGAGAAGGGACAAATATACTTTCTAATTCTGAATAGGTGCTGGAATCATTAATAAACAGCTCTGGCTTCAGTAATTATTGGCAGGAAAAGACATAGGATCACTTATAACTTGTGGAAGGTGTAACCTATAAGAGAGTGAGAGGAAGTAACCATTTTATAGAGCTGACTCCACTGAATTTCCTAGTTTGCAAAAGAGAGCCAAGTTAAATGATTTTTTATGTTGGGCTGCAACAGCTCTGTCCCTGTATAGATGGCGGATGCCTATCAGGTCCTCTTAGTACAATGGCTTCCAAGCTAAAGCAGTTAAGCTTTACTGCTGAGTCACTTTCAGCGAGATGAGACTGTTGGTCAGTGTATCCCTGTAATGTCAGGATCTACGAGGATGCTAGCAGGTGGCTGAATGTGAGCTGGGGGCAACTGGGTTGAATTTGGAGTTCAGCAAATACTGCTGCTTGTAACACCTTCTCGGACTCAAACTCCAGGGAGTTCTAATACAATTTATTTTCTTCTGGTTAGGCTTTCTTTCCAGTAAAATCTCAGGAAATGACAAATGAATTCCTGGCCAAACTAGTTTTTAGACCACATTTAGAATAATGTTACCAATGGTGGAACTGAAAATGTGGGCTTCCCCAGTGGCTCAGCAGGTGAAGAATCTGCTTGCACTGAGGGAGACCCAGGAGATGTGGGTTTGAGCCCTGGGTTAGGAAGATCTCCTGGAGGAGAAAAATGGCAACCCATTCCAGTATTCTTGCCTGGAAAGTCACACGGACAGAGGATCCTGGCTGACTACAGTCCAAAGTGTCAAAAAGAGTCAGACATAACTGAGTGACTAAGTTCGTGTGCATACTTAAAGTTTGCTAAGCATTTCCTTCTTTTTGTTTTTCACTCCTCCCAGGACAAAGAACCTGCACAGGCAAGTTAGAAGAAGCAATGGGAAGGTAGACAGTACCTGTGTATTATAAACTTATGTATTATGCACTAATCACTCTTGAAAAACTCTTCTCTGGAGAAAAATTATCACCCCAATTCATTACTTCATACATACAGCTAGTCTTCACTTCTATTCTGTACCAGAAACATCTTTTATGCTGCGTTATTAGGTTATTGTCTACAAATCAGTACTTGCCTTTGTCCTTGTATTAGAGATCCTCAAGGACATGGATTACAGATGCATCTTGTTTTATGTATCACCTTTCATCTTGCCTCATGAAAACAGGCACATACATTTTTAATGATGGTGATAATGAAGCCACTTAGACCTTTGTGCTGGGAAACTTTGACCGCCTATTCCCAAGTAACATTCAGGAGACTCTTCCAGAGTCTCTGCCTGAAGCTTTAATATAGCTCAAAGGGTAAATAGTCACAGGTACCATGGAATTCAATAGAAGGCAAATGTTCATCACCAGTTCTTCAAATCTCTCTGGATTAACTGTCTCTAATGAACCCAACAGAATCAAGAATGTGTGTGTGTATTGCAGGCTTAATCAACATTCAGGGTTATCTTTCTCTGTGTCTGGCTAAGGCAGGTATCTATTTTCGACAGTCTGGCCAGCATTCCCCATCATTTGTTAGCACGAATTCCATTTCCTGGTAGTGACATATTCAAATGTAACATCTAGATAGGGGCTTGCTGAAGTGTAATCTACATTACCCTAATGGCAGACCTGAAATTGCAGGTGAGGCGTGAGATAAGTGTCATATCACGGCCAGGAGAGGAGGCAGGCAGTCTGAGTGACACTGACAGGCATTCTTCTTACTGTGCCTTCTGAGATGCTGTAGTCTCGAGTCTTGTCAAATTAACTCACCCGGAATGCCCCCTAGTGAAACAAACTTGTCTGAACTATCAGGTAATTTTTGTTTCTCATGTCTGGAAAAATGAAAGCCATCTCTCAGAATACATAAAGTAATGTATTTAGACAGCACCATGACTATAGCCTTTTATCGGTCTGCTGGCTGTATCAGTAATTCTCAAAGTCGGGTCCCTAGACCAGTACCGTTGGCTTCATCTGGAACTCGTTAGCAATGCATGTTCCTGGGCCCCAGCACTGAACCGCTAAATCAGAACTTCTGAGGTTAAGCCCAGTAATCTTTGTTTTGAGAAGGCTTCCAAGTGAATGCATAATGATGTTTTTTCTTAAGCTATCTGAGCTATTTTTTAAACTACCTCAGAGATGATCAGTGAAGGCTCATCCAAACTTATCAGATAATGATGCATTTTGTTACAGCATAAAATGCCATTTCAATGGCTCAGCTTTTATGCTTTTCATTGACATTTTTGCTTTCCTAAGAAGGTGCCAAATTTGTAAAATAAACCACATTATTACTTTTTGTATATCCTAAGCTAAGGGTCTATGATAGAACAATGATGAATCTTTAAACTGTGGTCTTCCTGTCCATTCTGGCTTCTTATTGGACACACCTTATTTGTTTCCACTTGTTAATTTTCTCCATGACCTTATCTGATCACTGAGCAGCAGGAGACCATGGGCCACAAAATCCTAGATGGAGCTTCCTCCTGAGTTGACTTTTTATTGGGAATGATGTCAAAATGTGCATAAACTCCTAGAGTATGTTGAGCTAAAGGAGAAAAAAATGCAAGCCAGGATATCCCCTCTCCCCTACCCCACCTCCAGATCTTAAAAGCTTTCATGATCCAGTAAAATATAAAACCATGTCCAAGTTATAGGGTACTGAGAAAAGACTGGAGGTGACAACCAGGTCCCCTGCCTAGAGAGCTCTAAGTGTCAGGATCTGTCCATCTTATTCCCCATCTGCCACTTGTTATGCTTCCTCATTCCCTCTTCAGACTGACTGCGCTTCTCTCTGTATTTATAAAATTTACTTTGTTATTAAGATTCTTCCCTCATAATGGTGCCTTATATCTATTTGGCAATTGGCTTGATCATCACCTTTAGTTTCAGTTACTTAAAAATGTCTTTGGAATTTAAATGCAGTATTCCAGCCATAATCGTCACATCGGCTTCTGTGCAACTTCTTTGTGTTTGATTAACTGATTGTTTACTTTTTTGTTCTGAATGTTGTCACTTTTGGGGTTTCCCCTCAGTTTGTCTCATTCCATCTGTTTACCTGTCCACTTTTTTTAAAATTAATTTTTATTGGAGTTAAAATTAATTTCACAATATTTTACATGTTGTGTTAGTTTCTGCTGTACAGAAAAGTGAATCAGGTATATGTATACATACATCCCCTCTTTTTTGGATTTCCTTCCTGTTTAGGTCACCACAGAGCAATGAGCAGGGTTCCTTGAGCTATAGTAGGTTCTCACTAGCTATCTATATTACACATAGTTTCAATAATGTTATATATGTCAATGCTAGGTTCCCAATTCATCCACCACCCTCTCCCCTCTTGGTCTTCATATGTTTGTTCACTGTATCTGTGTCTCTATTTCTGCCCTGCAAATAAGATCATCTGCACCATTTTTTAGATTCCATGTATATGCATTAATATATGATATTTGTTTTTTGTTTTCTGACTTACTTCAGTCTGTATGACACGTTCTAGGTCCACCCATGTCTTTTCAAATTACCCAATGTCCTTTTATTTTCTGACAAATAATCTCTGTGCTTCCTCTTCTTTGCATGTGCCTCTCTCCAACTTGCCTGATTCCCACTCTAGTTTTGCTCAGATCTTGTGTGAGTAGCTCAAAGTTATACAATTCAGCAGATTCCAATATCATGAAAGATGCCTTTTTCCACAATATTTTTTCTGGCTTTTTTATGAATTAGTCATTTTTTTATGAATTGGTCATATTTTTTACATTATTAACACTCCTGTACTCCTACACAATGATAGCTCTTCAATGTACCCTACTATACACGGAAGCTCTTGACTTGGGTTCAAGTTCTTTCTACTTGATATTGCCTTTTGCCTGTTATTTCCTCTTTACAGACTAAATCTGACTGGCTCACAAGATTAGTGAAACAAGCCTGGTGGTATTTTGGCTTCACCTGCTTCCTTTTACTTGACAAATCACAGCAGCCCAATGATCACAGCTGTGTACAGTGTACCCTGAATAGGACAGCACGCATGCTAAGCCCCTTCAGCTGTGCCCAACTCTTTGTGACCCTGTGGACTATAGAGTGCCAGGCTCCTTTATCCATAGGGATTCTCCAGGCAAGAATAGTGGAGTGGGTTTTCATGCCTTCCTCCAGTGTTCTTCCCAACCCAGGTATCAAACCCACATCTCCTGCATCTCCTGTGTTGGCAGGCAGATTCTTTACCACTAGCACCACCTGGGAAGCCTGTATAGGATAGCAGACTGCAGCACCGCTTGTATGTATAGCAGTATGGTATTTGCTTCCTGTGTTCCTGGTTACAATGAAGGTTCCAGGCTGATTTGCTGTCAAAGAAGCAGCTGTAGATGTTAAACATTGATGGAATTCATCTCTATGACAATCACATCTAGCTTGTCTTTATAAAGAAAAACAAAAAGTTCTGCTTGGCATTGTCTTGCCTCAGGAATGAAGAAAAAACAGCAAGTGTCAGCTTATTCAGGAAGACCGAGCACTGGGATTAAAATTTAAGATTGAAAACCTCATGCTTAGGAATTCCCTGGTGGTCCAGTGGCTAAGACTCCACACCCCCAATGCAGAGGGCCTAGATTCAATACCTGGTCAGGGAACTAGATCCTGCAGGCCACAACTAAACAGAGTTTGCATACAACAACTAAACATCCCCATGCCACAACAGAAGATCAAAGATCCTGCTTGCTGCAACTAAGACCCAGTGCAGATAAATAAATAAATTTTTTAAAGGAAGAAACCCTTATACTCATCAGGAAGATCTGAACTAAGGAATATTTTGATTTCTGGTACAGATAAATTTTACATATTACCCTCAGAAAACTTTGTACTGATAATATCTGAGCTCCTAAGTCTCTGAGTCTTGGAAAAAAAAGGAAGAGAATGAAAGACCAGCAATCTCTTCTGAGCTATGAGCCTTGAGGTGGAGGGTGATGAACCTTGGTGGTCTTGCTTGTGTTGGACAGTTGAGGAGGGAGATTTTGAAGACTGAGCATTTCTCATAAAACAAGACTGCCAGGCCTGTATGCAGCATAACTGAATGCCTTTTTTGAGACTTAATACGGCCCAGACTAGCACCATCTAGCGAAAATGTAATGTGAACCACATATGTAATTTTAAATGTTCTAGAAGTCATATTAAAATATGGGAAAAGAATTATTATTTTAATTATAATAATTTATCTTAGTCACCCAAATGTAAAATTAAGGCCTCATATATAATCAGTGGAAAATTTTTTTAATGAAATCTTTTCAATGATTTTTATTTGAACTAAGTTTTTGAAATCCAGGGTGCATTTTAATTTAATTTATTTTATTTTTTTCACCATGTCGAGTTTATTATTCCAATGGCACTAATACAGCTGGAGGTGCTCAGTGACACTGTGTGGGCGGGGTTTCCTGCCTTCTAGCTTCTGTCCAAAGAGAACATCTACCTGCCCAGTGTCCATTTTAAACTTACAGTACATCTCAATTCAGAGTAACCATAATTTGAGTGCTCAGGAGCACATGTGTCTAGTGGCCCCCCTACTGGACACTGGTGGTCAAGATGCTATAGCTTCCTCCACTGAATAGGCAACTGAAGAAAGAAGTCCAATTAGGGCTGTGTCTACTGTAATAATAAAACAAACTTAAGCATTATGACTTGGGACAATAGACAGTTAATACTACATCCTTGTTTTACAATAGGCTCAATAAATAAATACCTTAGTAGTCATAGAATGCATGATATTATGAATTTTCTATTTGCTTGATCATGTGGTTAGGTTAGAGAGAACAGGAACAAACAGTGCCTTCTGAGTTAAATTTTTTCACTAATTTGATTGTCTGGAAAAATTCTATATTTTGAAAGCTCAAATGAGCTTTGCCTACATGTAATAATACAATGTGCAGTGATAGCATCAAGAGTAAAACCTACCAATGGATTAATTTAATCCAATTCAACTCTAACCAGTTGAATTAGGCTATATACATAGTGATAAAACTTTCAGTCACATTAGTCATTTCATTATCCAACTAGAGAATTCAGCCAATAGTTTTATCTGATAAAACTTTTCAGCATGGTTTATAGCTACATGATTCCCATATAATGAGGACTTTAGATCTACTCACTTCAAAATATTTGGCTGGATAGATCACCCCCCCCCACCAACCCCCTATTCAAATAATTGCCTTGAAACATAATAGTGCTTCATCTATTCAAGGACAGAAATGGAAAATCCTATAATACTTAGAATAGTTTCTAAAGATGTTATCATTCAGTGGTCTTCAAATGTGGGGCGGGGATGGGGTACATAGGGAATATTAAGGTACTGGAAAGTAGTCAAAGATTTTCCAGAGCACAGTTTTAAGAAATATAACTTTTAAATTATCAGTAACAGGTATATCCAACTAAAAAAAAAGTTTATCTTGTAAATTGTTTGAATGTTTTAACCTCTTTTTTTCTTATAAAAGGAAGATACTATATAGGGATTGTTAATCTTCATATAGTACACAACTTTACTACATAAAATATTTAGGGCACTAAACAGGGAATGTTCATTTCATGGGAAATCAGAACCCTATAATCTCACAGGTTTCCTTCCATCTTTCTGTTTTAGAGTACAAATTTCTTTTAAGAAAGAAACAAGGTACTAGGTGTTTTTTTTTTTTTTTTGCCTGATCTCATTTCTTTTTTTCGAATTTTGATATTTTGTTCTTCATGCATAATATGAAATTTTCATTTAAAACTATCACATTGAAACATTCTTTAACTTAAAAAAAATTAAACATAGATAATTTTGCAAACAAAAAAAGTCTTTTTACAGTATCAAAATCTTTTCAAAATTTTAAACTTATTTATTTTTAAACTTTTTATTTTTTATTGTAGCATAGCCAGTTAACAATGTTGTAATAGTTTCAGATCGGCAGTAAAGGGGCTCAGCCATACCTATGCATGTATCCATTCTGTCCCCAAAATCCCCTCCCATCCCGGCTGCTACATAATATTAAGCCTAGTTCCCTGTGCTATACAGTAGGTCATTATTGGTTATTGTTATTATTATTATTTTTTAAACTTTTAATTTTTTATTAGAGTGTAGCAAATTATCAAAGCTGTAATAGCTTCAGGTGAACAGCCATACATACCTGTATCCATTCTCCCCCAAACCCTCCTTCCATCCAGGCTGCCACATAGCATTTAGCAGAGTTCTATGTGCTGTGCAGTAGGTCCTAGTTAGTTATCCATTTTAAATAGCACTGTGTACATTTCGATCTCAAACTCCCTAACTATCCCTTCCCCGCTTCTGCCCCTCCCCCAACAACCGTAAGTTTGTTCTCTAAGTCTGTAAGCCTGTTTTTTAAATAAATTCATTCATATCATTTCTTTTTAGATTCTGCTCAACATGAAGTAGTCGAGTTTGGATGGTAAAATGACCCAGGTTCATGTAGACAGAATTTTAGCCCCTGTGATCTTTGTCCCCTACTGCTAAATTTATGTATGTTATAGCAAAAAGGACTTTTCAAATGGAATTATGGTGAAGAATCTCAAGAAAGGAAGATTACCCCCAGATTATCTGAGTGGGGCTAATGTCATCTCTTGTGCCCTTAAAAGTGGAAGAACACTGAACGTTCTTGGACCACAATCAGGGTCCTTCTCTCGGTTGCTTGCTCAAGGCAGAAGAGTCAATCAGAGAGATGCAATGACTGAAGAAGAGGTAGGAGACTTTCAAAGAGTGAGAGAGATTCAACGGGTCTACTGGTTCTGAGATAAAGGGAGTGAAAGCACAGAATCTTATCCACTGGAGCTCCAGGAAATTCCCAGATGGGTACTATTTTTAGCCACTAATTTCATGGTATTATTTATAGCAGCAATAGAAAGATAATTCAGGATCAAAATGATCATTTATTTTAAAATCTTTGCTGATGGAATCTCTTGACCTTTGTTAAAGAATGAATTTCTGTTAAGGGACAACCTTGTGAAAACAAAGTAAAGAAATATTAGACAATAATATTGACTACTTTTTTTCACATATAAATATAAGCAATAAAATAATTGCTTATATTAGGACAGCTGAAAATACAGCTGTCCTTAAGAAAGCACTACTGTTAGAAAAGAGGCTTTGAGTTCATGAATGGGTTAGCAACATAGAATAAAGTTTTTTCCTTATTTTTCTTTTTTTGTAAACTAATTTTTATAGGAGTATTAATTTATTTACAATGTTATGCTGGTTACTGCTCTCAGCAAAGTGAATCGGTTATACATATACATATGCAACCATGCTTGCTCAGTCATGTCCAACTCTTTGAGACCCCATGAACTGTATGTAGCTTGCCAGTTTCCTCTGCCCATGGAATTTTCCAGGCAGAATACTGGAGTGGGGTTTCCATTTCCTTCTCTGAGGGAACATCCCAACCCAGGGGTTGAACCCATATATCTTGCATCTCCTGCATTGGCAGGTGGATTCTTTACCACTGCCCCTCTTGGGAAGCCCACATATACATATACCTACTCTTTTTAAGATTCTTTTCCCATGTAGGCCACTACAGAGTGTTGAGAAGAGTTCCCTATGCTGTACAGTAGGTCCTTGTTAGATATTTATATGGATATATATAGCAGTGTGTATATGCCAATCCAAATAGGATTTATTGGACTGTTTTCTAGGATTATCAACATTTCATGATATCCTGGATAAAAACTCATACAGAAAACTTTTGATTTTTTTTCAGATTTCTTATGTTTTATTCATTAAAATAGTTAAAATTTATTTTAATAAATCTTTATGCCAATTAGGGAAATACTCATTTTGTTTACAATGTTTAATATTTTTGTGTACAATTGACGTACACTACAACATTCAATATTTTAAATCCTACTGAAACTGCTAGCTCTTATGACAGCTAGATTTTAGCAGCATTTATATTTCTTTTTCTTATGTTACACATATAGGAAATGCTTGAGCATGACTTATCTCTTTAAAATTGAAGTTTTCTCATAACCAATGAGATATTATTGTTATTTTTCAAAGCAATCATAATCTGTAATTTAGGAGGTAACTGGATTTAGATGAAGTCATGGGGAGGTACACTCATGATGGGATTAGTGCCCTTATAAGAAGAAGGTACAGAACAATCTCTCTCCAAGTACACACCGAATAAAGGTCATGTGAGTACACAGAAAGAATTTGGCCATTTCCAAGCCAAAAAGAAATCTCTCACCAAAACTGTATTTGCTAGCACCTTGATCTTGGACTTCCTATCCTCCAGAAATGTGAGAAATAAATGTCAACTGTTTAAGCCACCCAGCCTATGGCATTTTGTTATAGTAGCTCAACTAAGACACTGCCTTGCCTTACAGTAATGGAATTGATAGTACTGAGTCAAAGATGGGCAGATCCAGGTCTACCATCACCTCATGCTTCAAGGTCGGATAATCAGCTCCTTTAGCCTCAAAGCATACTGCTGCTGCTGCTGCTACTGCTGCTAAGTTGCTTCAGTTGTGTCCAACTTTTTGCGAGCCTATAGATGGCAGCCCACTAGGCTCCTCTGTCCCTGGAATTCTACAGGCAAGAATACTGGAGTGGGTTGCCATTTCCTTCTCCAATGCATGAAAGTGAAAAGTGAAAGTGAAATCGTTCAGTCTTGTCTGACTCTTAGCGACCCCATGGACTGCAGCCTACCAGGCTCCTCCATCCATGGGATTTTCCAGGCAAGAGTACTGGAGTGGGTTGCCATTGCCTTCTCTGCAAAGCATACTAAGAGCTGTTTTAAAGCACATAGTGTTTTCTTGTCCCAGAATACACTGCCTTGCTCAGATTCTTAAGGATCTTCACTATGACTCAGTTACTAACAAGTTGACTTCTAGCAACATTAGCTTAAGCTTAGTTTGAATATCTAGCCTGAGTGGCAGACAGCTTATAATATAGCCCAGAATGTCTGCAGTTTTTTGCTCAAATTTTTCCAGTTCAGTTCAGTTGCTCAGTTGAGTCCGACTCTTTGTGACCCCATGAATTGCAGCAAGCTAGGCCTCCCTGTCCGTCACCAACTCCCAGAGTTTACTCAAACTCATGTCCGTCAAGTCGGTGATGCCATCCAGCCATCTCATCTTCTGTTGTACCCTTCTCCTCCTGCCCCCCACCCCCAGCATCAGAGTCTTTTCCAATGAGTCAACTCTTTCCATGAGGTGACCAAAATACTGGAGTTTCAGCTTTAGCATCAGTCCTTCCAATGAACACCCAGGACTGATCTCCTTTAGGATGGACTGGTTGGATCTCTTTGCAGTCCAAGGGACTCTAAAGAGTCTTCTCCAGCACCACAGTTCGAAACCACCAATTCTTCAGTGCTCAACTTTCTTCACAGTCCAACTCTCACATCCATACATGACCACTGGAAAAGCCATAGCCTTGTAGATGGACCTCTGTTGCCAAAGTAATGTCTCTGCTTTCTAATATGCTGTCTAGGTTGGTCATAACTTTCCTTCCAAGGAGTAAGCATCTTTTAATTTGATGGCTGAAATCACCATCTGCAGTGATTTTGGAGCCCAAAAAAATAAAGTGTGACACTTTCCACTGTTTCCCCATCTATTTGCCATGAAGTGATGGGACCAGATGCCATGATCTTAGTTTTCTGAATGTTGAGCTTTCAGCCAACTTTTTCACTCTCCACTTTCACTTTCATCAAGAGGCTTTAGATTTCTCTTCACTCTCTGTCATAAGGGTGGTGTCATCTGCATATCTGAGGTTACTGATATTTCTCCTGGCAATCTTGATTCCAGCTTGTGCTTCTTCCAGCCCAGCGTTTCTCATGACGTACTCTGCATATAAGTTAAATAAACAGGGTAACAATATGCAGCCTTGACGTACTTCTTTTCCTATTTGGAACCAGTCTGTTGTTCCATGTCCACTTCTAACTGTTGCTTCCTGACCTGCATACAGATTTCTCAAGGGGCAGGTCAGGTGGTCTGGTATTCCCATCTCTTTCAGAATTTTCTACAGTTTATTGTGATCCACATAGTCAAAAGCTTTGGCATAGTCAATAAAAGAGAAATAGATGTTTTTCTAGACTCTTACTTTTTTGATGATACAGCAGATGTTGGCAATTTGGTCTCTGGTTCCTCTGCCTTTTCTAAAACCAGCTTGAACATCTGGAATTTCACAGTTCACGTATTGCTGAAGCCTGGGTTGGAGAATTTTGAGCATTACTTTACTAGCTTGTGAGATGAGTGCAATTGTGAGGTAGTTTGAGCATTCTTTGGCATTGCCTTTCATTGGGATTGGAATGAAAACTGACCTTTTCCAGTCCTGTGGCCACTGCTGAGTTTTCCAAATTTGCTGGCATATTGAGTGCAGCACTTTCATAGCTTAATCTTTCAGGATTTGAAATAGCTCAACTGGTATTCCATCACCTCCACTAGCTTTGTTTGTAGTGATGCTTTTAAGGCCCACTTGACCTCACATTCCAGGATGACTGCTGTTGCTGAGTGATCACACCATCTTGATTATCTGAGTTGTGAAGATCTTTTTTTGTACAGTTCTTCTGTGTATTCTTGCCACCTCTTCTGAATATCTTCTGCTTCTGTTAGGTCCAGACCACTTCTAATCTTTATTGAGCCCATCTTTGCATGAAATATTCCCTTGGTATCTCTAATTTTCTTGAAGAGGTCTGTAGTCTTTCCCATTCTGTTTTTTCCTCTATTTCTTTGCATTGATAGCCGAGGAAGGCTTTCTTATCTCTCCTTGCTATTCTTTGGAACTCTGCATTCAGATGCTTATATCTTTCCTTTTTTCCTTTGCTTTTCACTTCTCTTCTTTTCACAGCTATTTGTAAGGCCTCCCCAGACAGCCATGTTGCTTTTTTTGCATTTCTTTTCCATGGGGATGGTCTTGATGCCTGTCTCCTGTACAATGTCATGAACCTCCGTCCATAGTTCATCAGGCATTCTATCTATCAGATCTAGTCCCATAAATCTATTTCTCACTTCTACTGTTTAATCATAAGGGATTTGATTAAGGTCATACCTGAATGGTCTAGTGGTTTTTTCTACTTTCTTCAATTTAAGTCTGAATTTGGCAATAAGGAATCCATGATTTGAGCATAGATAGCTTCCGGTCTTGTTTTTGTTGACTGTATAGAGCTTCTCCATTTTTGGCTGCAAAGAATATAATCAATCTCATTTCGGGGTTGACCATCTGGTGATGTCCATGTGTAGAGTCTTCTCTTGTGTTTTGGAAGTGGGTGTTTGCTATGACCAGTGCATTCTCTTGGCAAAACTCTTAGTCTCTGCCCTGCTTCATTCCTTATTCCAAGGCCAAATTTGCCTGTTACCCCAGGTGTTTCTTGACTTCCTACTTTTGCATTCCAGTCCCCTATAATGAAAAGGAAATCTTTTGGGGGTGTTAATTCTAAAAGGTCCAGTAACATAGAACTGTTCAACTTCAGCTTCTTCAGCATTACTTGTTGGGGCATAGGCTTGGATTATTGTGATACTGAGTGGTTTGCCTTGGAAGCGAACAAAGATCATTCTGTTGTTTTTGAGATTGCATCCAAGTACTGCATTTTGGACTCTTTTGCTGACCATGATGGCTACTCCATTTCTTCTAAGGGATTTCTGCTCACAGTAGTAGATATAATGGTCATCTGAGTTAAATTCACACATTCCAGTCCATTTTAGTTCCCTGATTCCTAGAATGTCGGTGTTCACTCCTTCCATCTCCTGTTTTATCACTTCTAGTTTGCCTTCATTCATGGACCTAGCATTCCAGGTTCCTATGCAATATTTCTCTTTACAGCATCAGACCTTGCTTCTACCACCAGTCACATCCACAGTTGGGTATTATTTTTGCTTTGGCTCCATCCCTTCATTCTTTCTGGAGTTATTTCTCCACTGATCTCCAGTAGCATATTGGGCACCTACCGACCTGGGAAGTTCCTCTTTCAATATCCTATCATTTTGCTTTTCATACTGTTCATGGCGTTCTCAAGGCAAGAATACTAAAGTGGTTTGCCATTCCCTTCTCCAGTTTTTCCAAGCCCTGCTCAAATCTGAAAATATTCCATATCATTTTATAAACTTCATTCTATATACTTTCTATATACTTCACCCTATATCCTTCCTATATACTTCATTCATCCTATATACTTCATTTTTAAGAATAATATATGATATCCTCAAATCTAAAAAGATTCACCCTGGAGGTCTCTTTCTTAGTGGGGTTGTATGATCGGCAATATTTGTTCTTCCTAGTAGATGGAATGACCTAGAATACCTTAGATCAGTAGATTGCATGTCTGGAAAATTTGGATCTAGAGTCCTGATAGATCGGAATCTGGATGAAATACTTCAATTTCCATCCTGGCAGTTGACAATCAGCCTTCTGCTTATCAGCACTTATTTTTTTAAGATCATTATTATTATTACCTAAATCTAGCAACACCCAGATTGACTGTCCATTTATCTCACTCTTAGAAATACCATGATCTACAATTCATCACCACAGGTCCTTGTGGGAAGGAGCCCTCAGTGTCACACAACTTTGCTGCCCATTTGGTCATTGTGTTCACTGCAAAACTGAGAGTTAATTATTGCAACTAGATTTCTGCTGTTTCAAAATCCATTACCATCACTGTTAGTGGGGAGCCCAGTTCCAAAGAAGCATTTCTTATTGTTGCACCACAAAAGACGACATTATTGGGGATTTCCAAGATGCTAAAATATCTTCATAAAGAGAGTATCCCAGGCCTACAAGGGAGCATGGTCAGACTTTAAATTTATCATAACATTGCCACATTCCTTGAGTCTACTGACTAATTTCTCAGTATTCTTTCCAAGAAGGCTTTTGTCACTATTGACTATTTTAAAACTTGTGCTTTAAGAAGACATTGCCAAAAAACTTAATATGTCCTCGCCTGAATATTGAAGCCCAAGTTGTGGATGAGTGGCTCACGCAATAAGTTACTTCACAGTCCATGTGTCATCTAACCCTGTTTCCTAACCCACAGGATTCACCCTTAAAGGTCCATTCTTCTGGGCCCTGTCAGTATATACAGGCAGTGTCTGTAATTCCTTCAGGGTAGTGAGTGATTTTTTTTTTGTTAAAAAGAATTGTACTTGCCTACCTGGGATTTGTTGAGACCTGACTCTGAATGCTAGTCTGAAAGCAATAAGGGTGGTATGTGAAAAGTTTAAGAAGAAAAATTGTACTTTATAAATTGCTGTCAAAGATTTTCCATCTTCTATTGTTTACCTTAGGTTGGCAGATGATTTCTTGAGAGTTTTTAAAATTTAGGCTTTCAAGGCATTTAAGAAAAACTACCATTAAAAAAGCCTACTTTAAAATCCTTAAATTTATTACAGCTCCATATAGTTTACATGCTATATCCCCCATATTACACCTTCCAGAAGTAGTTCATTGCAATTAATCTCAGGTGAAAGCCTCAGTAATTGTGATATGTCCAGTGTTGGAGTCTTTCTCCAGAACCTCATCCTGAGACTTTATCACTGCTCTTCTTACCAACTGTTTTAGCCTGGGTTCCCTAGAAAGCAGAGCTACATTTTTAGGAACTTCAACCCCAGGAAGCAAGAGAAATGAAACAAGTCAGAGTCATAGGAAGGAACAATATGAGAAGCATGATCAAGTTGGATACCACAGAGTGCAATGATTCCTCAATCTACTGTATAGTTTTTCAAGAAGTGATGTAAACTATATCTCAGGACTGTCTGCCCATGGGGAGAAGGAAGAATTTATCTACACTACACAATTTCCTGTTGGTTAAAATTGCCCCAGGGTTATTAGCTCCCTGCCTCTTCCATGTTATACGTGCATGGTATCTGAGCAGGATCAGTGACAATCAGAAGTTCCATAAAGAAATTGAAAATTTAACATCATGGGTATGAGACTAAGCTCTGCCTGGTGCACCTGCATGAAATTCATTGGGGTTCACACAGAGCAGGTAGCTGAAATAAGAGTTCAGATAAACAGTGAAATGGCTCATGAAATATGTCTGGTATATTCATCAACAATCATTGTTATGTTTTAGAAAAGCAAGGCCCATAGAAGTAAATGGCTTGCTCGAGTTCTCACATTAGAAAAATCAGAAAAAGCTGACCTATCCTATAGGCTCGACAGGAACTAAATTTTGTGTTCTGTCTTCTCGTAGCAGGGCTTTAGAGCACCACGTACTTGTGTTTTTCAATAGTCCCAATCAGATTAGCATATGGTAAAGCAAAACTCCCATATTCATAACCTACAGGAAAATGATGAAAAATATATATTTTAAAAGGAAGAGGGAAAAATTTGTGGTCTTATTTGTAACTATGTGATCAATTATATGGATTCCTGACTCTTTCAAGGGGAGGGGAAAAGTCTAAAATGGAGTAGTTAATTTTATCTTAATTTGAGATGCTAGGAGGAATTCTACTAGTTCATTTTGATGAATCTGATATAATAAATCATCTCAGGCCCCACGGGGATATATGTTCTTTTTTAAGGACTTCCAGAGAGAATCCCATTCATTAAGAGGAAAGAAATTTAGCAATTGTTGAGTGCTTTACTATGTGTTAACCAGAGATGTTCATCCTTTAATACACCTCTCTCACATACAAAGGTTCTTTCTATATATAAAATTCCAATTGCTTCTGGGGTATAAAAAAAATCACTAATTTGTCTTATATGACAACTTTCTCTATAGCAAGCCCTAAATGTATTAAAATCCTTAAGGCAACACGGGAGCAGACATAAGAGCTGTGAGCCTCTGCATTGGAAGTGGGCTCAAAGAAGTCAAGCATTTACAGTGAATGAGCCCAGGAAATACAGGTGGCACTTTGGAGTCCTGGAACACTGGATTTGCAGCTGGCTACCCATGTTGATTTCAGCACACTGAGTTCGCTGGTCTAATGGCTGCCTAATGAGCTGATGAATCTCTCCAATTTTTCAGCACCTGGACCAACCATTTAAAGTTGAAAGAAAGACATTTTCGAGGAAAGATAGTTATGTTGCATTTAGGTTTTTAGAAACCAAAATGGATTATTTATTCTCAAGTTTTAAACACATATTTTAATTAAACTTTTCATTCTGAGATAATTATAGACTCACATGAAGTTATAAGAATTAATACAGAGAGCTCCAATGCACACTTTACTCAGTTTTTCTCAATGGGAGCATCTTAAAAAATTGTCCAATACCATAACCAGGCTTCCCTGGTGGCTCAGCTGGTAAAGAATCTGCCTGCAATGCAGGAGCTTGGGTTCGATCCCGATCCCTGGGTTGGGAAGATCCCCTGGAGAAGGGAAAGGCTACCCACTCCAGTATTCTGGCCTGGAGAATTCCATGGACTGTCCACGGGGTCGCAAAGAGTCGGACACGACTGAGCGACTTTTACTTCACTTCACTTCACCACAACCAGGATATTGTCATGGTTACTGTCAAGACACAGTGATCACCACAGATCACTCATGTTGCTCTTTTATAACCACTCAAACTTCCTTCCCTGGAGAAGGCAATGGCACCCACTCCAGTACTCTTGCCTGGAAAATTCCATGGAAGGAGGATCTTGGTGGGCTGCCGTCCATGGGGTCGCACAGAGTCGGACAGGACTGAGCGACTTAGCAGCAGCAGCAGCAGCAGCAAACTTCCTTCCCCGCGCATGCCCAATTTTGACCCTGAATCTGTTCTCTATTCATGGGATTTTGTGGTTTCAAGAATGTTACGTAAATGGAATCTTACAGAAAGTGACCTCTTGGGATTGTCTTTTTTCACTTTGCTTAGTTCTCTGGAGCTTCATCCTAAATCTTGAATGTATCAGTAGTTCTTCCATTTTAATTGCAGAGTGATAGTGAATGGTATGGACATGTCAATTGGTTTACTTGTTCACCTTTGGAAGGACATTTGGATTTTTCCCCCCAAGTTCTTGTTTAATAAGAATAGAATTGCTATAAGCATTTTTTATACAGATTTTTGTGCTAACACAGACTTTATTTCTCTAGAAAAAATACCTAAGGGTGAAATTCCTGATTCTTATGCTAGGTTCTTCTTTTCTTTTTTTTTTTTTAAAGAAACTTACATTTCCAACAGCAACGTGTAACTAATTAAGTTTCTCTGCATCCTTGCTAGCATTTGAAGCTGACATAATTTTGTATTTTAGCCATTAGTGATAGGTGTATGGTGCTATCCCATTTTGGTTTTAGTAGATACGTGGTGCAAAAATCTTTTCTCCCACTCTATAAGTTGTCTTTTCATCTTCTTAAAGAAAATTTTTAGAGTAAAGATTTAAATCTTGATGAAGTCCAATTATCAATTTTTTCTTCAGGAGGATTGTGCTTTTTGTTGTCAATATTCTTTTTCTAGCCTTAGATCTGAAAATCTTCTCCTATTTAAAAAAAATACTTTGTAGCTTTACAGCTTATAGTTAAGTCTGTGACTCATTTTGAGTTAGCTTTTGTATAAAGTGTGAGAGTGAGGTTAAGGGTCTTCCCTACCCTCCCATCTATCCTCTATTGAATTGTGTTTGCATTTTCATCATATTTGTGTTGAAGGCTTTTGTGTTGGTCTATTTTTGGTTTCTCTGTTCTGTTCATCTGTGTATTCGTCTCTATACAAATACCACACAGTCTTGATGCCATAGCTATGTGATATATCTTGAAATCAGGTTTTTTGATTCCTTCTATTTTATTCTTCTTTTGTAAAAATTTTTCAGCTTTTTTATTTTTCATATTTCCATATGCATATATATATTAGAATAATCTTGTCTATATCACTGTATATCTATCTATATAAAGATTATTCTATATCTATAGAATAATTATCTATATCTCAAAAAATATTGCTGAAAATTTGATGGGAAATATGTTGAATCTGTATCAATTTGAAGAGAATTGATATCTTTACACTATGTTTAGTCTTTCAATGAATACAATATGTCTTTCCCTTTACTTAGATCTTTGATTTCTCTCATCAGTATTGTATAGTTTTCAACATACAAGTCTTAAACATTTTTGGTAAATTTAAAATTGTGTTTTTTTCTTTTTTAGTAACTGTAAATTATTAAAATTTTTAGTTTCAGTTCCATGCATCATTGTTAGTATAGAAAAACAATTGACATTTTTTATTTTAATTTAAATTTTTTAACTTTTTACAATGCTGTATTGGTTTCTGCCATACAATGATGCAAATCAACCATAATTATACATCTAGCCCATAACTCTGCAGCCTTCCTCCCCTCCTCCATTTCATCCCTCCAGGTCATCACTGAATCCCAGGCTCCCTTGCTACACAGCAACTTCTCACCAGCTATTGATCTTACACCTTTTGTTGTATATGTGTTGATGCTACTTTCTCCATTTGTCCCACTCTCTCCCTCTCCTACTGTGTCCACAAGTCCATTCTTTACATCTGCATCTCCATTTCTTCCCTGAAAATAAGTTCATCAATACCATCTTTCTAGATTTTGTGTATATACAGATGGCCAATAGACACATGAAAAGATGCTCAACATCACTAATTATTAGAGACATGCAAATTAAAGCTGCATGAGGTATCACCTCACGCCAGTCAGAATGGGCATCATCAAAAAATCTAGAACAATAAATACTGGAAAGGCAATTCACTTTTAAATGTTACACTTAGGTATTTAAAAACATCAACAGTCCTCACAGCAATCCTGTGTATTACATACTTCTATTGTGTCATTTTATAAATATGAAAACTGAATGGAAGAATGAGTTACATGCCAAATCAGTTGCTACTGCTACATAACAAACAACTTCAAGTTTCCAATGGTTTGAAATAGTCATTTTTCCTCATGTATTGTCCAATTTCCTGGGAATCGCATAGTTTCTGCCTTTGGCCAGTGGGCTAGCACAAGAATGTTTTTCTCACAAAAATGACAAAACAACAAGAGGGCAAGCCCAACAATGCAAACACATGTCACACCTCTGCCTGTATCATAGCTGCTGACATCTTATTGGTGAAAGCAAGATATACACCATGACCTGGCAGCAGTGGGACAGAGTGATCTATTCTACCTCAATGGGGAGAAAATATAACTTGTCACAGGGTGAGGATACAGAGACAGATGAAGTATTAGGGCCAATAATTCAGTCTTCTCCATGTACCCATGATCAGCTCTTAGTAAGTGGAATTGCTAAGGCAGGAGGCAGATCTGTCTGAATTTAAAGTATATTTATTATCTTTTAGGCAATCAGTGTATTCCTAAATCAATAGAGTAAAATGATCACAGGGTAGGCAATATTTATTAAATAAAGGAATGAATGAAGCATCCAATTCTGCCTCTTGCTAAAATATATTTTAGTATGTAGATAAAAAAGATATGAAGATACAAATGTAATTTTGCAACAGTAATACAAAATTTCTTATCAGGTAAGAATGCTTATTGGTCTTCCCAAGTGGTACCAGTGGTAAAGAAATCACCTGCCAATGCAGGAGACCTAAAAGAGGAAATTTTGATTCCTGGATCAGGAAGACCCCCTGAAGGAGGGCATGACAACATACTCCAGTATTCTTGCCTGGAGAATCTCATGGACAGAGGAGCCTGGTGGGCTACTGTCCATAGAGTCACAAAGAGTCAGACATGACTGGAGCAACTTGGCATGCAGGCAAGCAAGACTACTTGTTAATTACTCTGCTTCATGTTTTATTCCTTCAGTACCCTAAGGTCCTCTGATCATGCTGTGTTATGGGACCTGAAAGTCTAATTTCGTCAGAATCACAGTGCAGTTGTTTTCAGACTTCAGTAACTAATGTTCTCTCTGACATTGTTCTGCCTTCTACTTCACACCATTCTCCAGCAAACAGTGTTTTCATCAAAGATCTCTGCATTTGCATTACCTGCTCATCTCCCTGTTTTCCAAAGACCTTTCCAAAAGTCCTTTTAGGAAGTTGTCCTTAATGTGTGCATTGCTTTTACAAGCCACTTGCGTGTTTTTAACAAGTTCTGTAATTGCTCTCATATGGAAGAAATCTCTATTTAATATTCAGGGAATGCAATTAGTATAAAAGAATGTCAGAATGATGGAACTGAATGGCATTTCTTCAACCTGACTGTCAATTATGGACTTTTTCCAAAATGGGTGAGTATCTTAGAGTGGTTTTTTTTTTCCCCCTTCTTTTTGCTTTTAAAAGGAGGTTGGTAGTTTCTGAGGACAAAACTTGTGGAGAACCCTGGAGTACTATGGAACCAATTGTTTGGTGTGTATTTATATGTGACACAGCAGAAAGCATTACTAATTGCTAGATGATAATAGACCCTAGTATTGTCTTCAGAATATTAGAATGATGGTGTTTTAGTAGATCATCGAGAATTTATTTTATGCAGGAAAGTGATGGAAAGCACATATGATTTTGATCTGGGTATGTTTTTATTCTGTCTCAGTAAGCTCAATCAATGGTGTCTTGACTAAAAATAACCCTAGATGAGGTGGAAACACAATATCCTAGCTTGTGAACATCATCAGGACTCTTGATTAATATACCAAGACAATTAAGCTTATTTAAATTGATATGGGAGGACCTACCCTCCCTTTCATTCTTGTATTGCCAACAGATAAAATAAGTTATCAGCACTGAGAATATAAAATTTAGCAAATTAAATTTCTGTATGAATACTTTGCTAGGAAAACAAAAAACTACATAGCTCATCAATGACCAAAATAGATTTTTGGCTAATTTTGCTAAGCATTTTGAACATTATTATCCATATGCTGATTGCTTATTAACAGTTTTCAAGTGATGTGTGTATATAACTGGAAGAGAAGCAAACCTACTCCACACTGAGTTCTTTTTGAAATTAGCAATTATTTATTTTGAAGCTTTATCTCAGGTAACTGATGTTTCGAAGCTGTCACTGTGGCTCTGAGTCATTTACTATTTCTTTGTAAGGGAACCTGGTTCTTTTATATTAACTGTTAACTCTGAATTACTACTCAGTTGCCATCCATTTGAAAAATAGATTTCATTTGCAACTTTTGCCAGTTTAACAAGTCACTTTGAAACTTATTACCCAAACATCCATTTGGGCCATGGACTGAGCTTTCCTCAGATGAAGAGACCCTGGCTCTTGGTAGTTTATCATGTAAAACTGGGGAGAGTATTTCAGAAAAATATGTTAAATGAAGAGTAAGGGAAGCAAATGACCAAAGCAAGTGCACTTATATAAGACCAACAAAACAGACTGACAGAAAATGCAGACTGATGTTCTTCACTGTACTAAAAAAGATGTTTTATTTGTGGAATAAATTAAATAAAATTTTTAAAAATTGTATATGGTGGGTGCCTATGTCTTCTGTGATCAAACACATAACTAAAATCTGAAAATCTCAATTATATATCTAATGGACATAATTTTCTTGTTTGTAATTTTTAGCCTGTACATGGGTGGACATAGCAGCAAACCAAGAAAATTACTAAATTTATACAGTATTATAGCTGCTTAATTTTTCATCAGTGGAATATTATACAATGGTATGTTACTAAATCCTATTTTTACATATCAAACCATAGAAAAATAATTTTTAAATTAATAAGGGTATTTAATTAGGCACAGAATAAAGTTCATTCTTATTACTATTGCAAACTCTGGTGTTAAACTGCCTGATACTGAATTTTAATTTCAGCATTTTCTAGCCTTGTGATCACAGGAAATTTATGTAATTTGGGGGGCTTAAATTTTTCATATTAAAATGAAAATCACATTTTTTACTTCACAAATGAAATAATACATGAAAAGAATTTAAATCATAAACTGTGGCATAATAAACAATGAAAATTTGTTAGTTTTTATTACTTAAGAATTAATCACGGAAAACATATTTTACCTGCTTAATTGGGGGCCATTTTTCTCATTTTCTTTTCTGAATTCTGGGAATTATGAGCTAATTTCCTTAATAAAGGGAGAACACAATAATAAATGTATAATAAATACTGAATCCTAAATTCAAATTAATTATTTTGTGGGTAATTTTGTTTTATGTTACCTACAACTTCATTATCATAAATTACCAAAAAATTGTTTTTCGTTAATGTTTACTTACATATTTCACGTGTCTGCTCTACTTCTTTTCCACAAAATATACCAAACAAATTGAAACAAAAAGCTTTAGAAAATACATATGTAAGTAGAAATTCAAAATCAAGGGGAATATAAATAAAATACAATAGCAAAGAAGAATAATATAATTTTACGATTAGACTAATTTTTTTCTTTAAGTTGACAAGAAGAGCTCTTCAAAGAATAGTGATCGGTTATATAGTTATTTTATTCATTCACTTAACTAATATTTTAAGGATGTTATTTTCCTAAATTAAAGTTATTTTCCTAACTCTGAATTCTAGAAGTAAATTCTCACAGGAATTATTCCATAGAGGACGTGAAAGAAATGCAACCAGAAATGTCTTCAATGACATCTTTCAATATATGAACTAGTGATTGATTTCCTATGTCAGTTACTGGTATTGCCTTTGAAAGAAGTTAAAAGCACTACTCAAAATTTGACTATATTTATATCAAAATCAAGATTGCCAGAAGAAATATCAATAACCTCAGATATGCAGATGACACCACCCTTATGGCAGAAAGTGAAGAACTAGAGCCTCTTGATGAAAGTGAAAGAGGAGAGTGAAAAAGTTGGCTTAAAGCTCAACATTCAGAAAATGAAGATCATGGCATCTGGTCCCATCACTTCATGGGAAATAGATGGGAAAACAATGAAAACAGTGAGAGATTTTTATTTTGGGGGACTCCAAAATCACTGCAGATGGTGACTACAGACATGAAATTAAAAGACACTTACTCCTTGGAAGGAGGGTTATGACCAACCTAGATAGCATATTCAAAAGCAGAGACATTACTTTGCCAACAAAAGTCCATCTAGTCAAGGCTATGGTTTTTCTAGTGGTCATGTATGGATGTGAGAATTGGACTATAAAGAGAGCTGAGTGACAAAGAATTGTTGCTTTTGAACTGTGGTGTTGGAGAAGACTCTTGAGAGTCTCTTGGACTGCAAGGAGATCCATCCAGTCCATTCTAAAGGAAATTGGCCCTGAATGTTCATTGGAAGGATTGATGCTGAAGCTGAAACTCCAATACTTTGGCCACCTGATGCAAAGAGCTGATTATTGGAAAAGACCCTGATGCTGGAAAAGATTGAAGGAGGGAGGAGAGGGGACAACAGAGGATGAGATGGCTGGATGGCATCACCAACTCAATGGACATGAGTTTGAATAAACTCCTGGAGTTGGTGATGGACAGGGAGGCCTGGTGTACTGCAGTGCATAGAGTTGTAAAGAGTTGGACACGACTGAGTTATTGAACTGAACTGAATATCACATTATGTTAATATTGTGAGCAATAGTGTAAATAAAATTGGATATTTGAAAAGAAAAAGCAAAAATAATTGGTTACTTGTCAGAATACTTGGAGGAGGGTTAGAACTGAAACCAAATTCACTTCAATAAAAACTCATTGAGCATCTACTATATACCCAGACCTAGGATAGATGTTGAGGTTTTGAAATCAATTACTTAGAACAGATTCATCTATTCTGCTTAGATAGAGTAGATTGATCAACCACTTTAAAGAAGTGGTCACTTTAAATTTATTAAAAAACAACCATTTCATTCTGAAAATGAAATAATTCTTTTTCTTATAGTAAAAGTGATAATTGCCAGAATGCCACACAAAGAGTTGAGTACAGATTATTTACTGAGATGTTGATTACATTTATATACATTATATTTTTTTCTAAAAAAAAGAAAACTAAATAACCATGACAAAACATGCTTTCATTTGAGTACAGAATCTTAGAGTTGTTTTAGTGAATATCTTCCCTAATACATTAATCCTTTCTAAGGCATTCTGAAGATATAGTCCACCAATCTTTGCTTGAACATTTCCAAAAGATAGAGCCTACTATTTCAGGATATTCTTTCAGTCAAAAATAGCCATTCTCTTTGAATTCGATTGTTAGTAACACATTAACAATGACTTAAAATGAGATTGTGTGGTAGACAGCTTGAGTTGATTGACTTCATTAAAGACACAGGTTTTGTTTATAATGTACTCCATCATTCTCAGAATGTTTGAATTCATTATCAAGCTTTTGCATGTACAGTCAAAATGGCTGCAATAGCTCCAGGCATCATTTCCAAAAGAATAAAGTTTATTATTATTTGTTATTTTCTGCATGAAAGTCCTTGTATTTGAAGAATACCATTTATTGTACTTTCCAAATACATTAAATCTAAAGTTGATAGTCATCACGGAATGGCATTAAAGGAAACAAACACTAAAGTGTCACAGCATCACCACACTCATAGTCTCTTTTTTAGTGGTAACATTCTTTGTAACTGATGCAGGGTAATACATTTAGTCACTGCTCAAACCCAGTCCTAATATTTGCAGAGTCTGGGCCAAAAGTACAAATACAGCCCACCTTCAATTATATCTAAATATTAAAGCAATGAATTTAACTACCACTCAGTTAAGTAAAACATGCATTATTCTATTCTCCTACTGAGCCAAGAGCTTCTCTTTTCTGTGCTATTATTATACACTCTGTGCTTCCAGGCCTAACTCAAATGTGTGGTCAACAGCTGAGCTGAACTCCCTTTTCCACAGAGTTCTTGTCACTCTAGTCAGATAATGTGTGAAACAGAAACTCAGAAACAAGGACAGATGATATACTAGTTGCCTGCTTGCAATTTCTACAATTGTTAGGGCTGACTTATAAAGATCCACAGTCCTTATCAGAAGCCCCTGGATTTCAGAATGATAATATATGGATACCCTGAATTTTATATACCCACTTCCACCCTAAAATCAAGCACAGTATTTCTCTAGTGAAAGCATGATCATTCACATTTAGTGGGAGAAACAGAATATAATTAACCTCACATCATCTGCCGAGAAGGCAATGGCACCCCACTCCAGTACTCTTGCCTGGAAAATCCCATGTACAGAGGAACCTGGTAGGTTGCAGTTCATGGGGTCGCTAAGAGTCAGACATGACTGAGCGACTTCACTTACTCTTTTCACTTTCATGCATTGGTGAAGGAAATGGAAACCCAGTCCAGTGTTCTTGCCCACAGAATCCTGCCTTCTATGGAGTTGCACAGAGTTGGACACGACTGAAGCGACTTAGCAGCAGCAGCAGCAGCAGCAGCAGCAGCATGTCATCTGAGATCAGGTTTGTGGGCCAAAGTTCATGTCAAGTCAGGTTTTGCCACTAAATTAGCAACTAAAACCAAATTGAACCCCAAGTTTCTGTTTTTTAGAGTCTTGAATTTTGTAATTGCTTTGTAAGAAATTTTGTATCTGTACTGCCAAGCACTTAGCTAGAGACTTTAAATATATTTTACAATTTAACACATTATATTTCATAAAGATAATGTAATAAAACTTATTGTACATATGGGTAAAGTTCAGAGATGTAAAGTAACTTGTTAAAAGAACTGTGATTTAAGCTCAACTTTGCCTTATTAATCCCTCTAGGGCACACTGGACTGCCAAAAACATATAAAGAACCTGGGGTCAATTCTCCTGCAAGTTTCATGGAGAACTTTCTTCAGAATTATTGTTATGATACATTTAGGTCAATTCCTCTGACATTCCAGCATTGTTCATATCCTCTCTTTTGCAAAGATTCCCAGATAAGGAAACATATGACATTTTAATGATATAATGTACTTCATTTCAGCATCCTTTTAAGAGAACTATGACT
Source organism: Ovis canadensis (assembly GCF_042477335.2). NCBI lineage: Eukaryota > Metazoa > Chordata > Mammalia > Artiodactyla > Bovidae > Ovis > Ovis canadensis. Next base: position 176,508,822 of record NC_091246.1, on the reverse strand, counting down.
TACTGAATTCTGATGCAATGACACAAACTGTTGGATTAATGAGCAATTTATCAGTAACTTAAGGAATATTTGCCTGTCAAATCAGATTCCCATTGTCTTGTGTTTTCCTTTTTCTGGAATGCATTTTTTTAAAAATGATCTTTCTCATCTTTGCTTGTTTGAGTTCTGTGGGTATTGCCATTCATATACCCTAATGACTAACCTCGAGGAATGTGTAATACAAATGAAATGCACATTAGTAATGTTACTGAGACAAAACTGAAAAGGTCATCTTTCTCTTCCTCCAAAGGAATGGCAAATCATCAACTGTTAGGATGCAATCTTATGTTGTTAATTTCTTTGTTCGTTTCTGTTAGTTGTTGCTGATTTTAATCACTAAGGTTGTGTTTCTTTGCTTTTTTTATGTGGATCTGAATTCTGCCCTTGGAATATACAGATGGCATTTTCAGTCCACTGGCAGTGTGACATAATTGTTCTATGATTCATAAACCCTCTCTTCTTTCTGTTGATGGTGTTTTTGTTTGTTTTTGTTTTGTGTTATCTGTAGCAATCATCTGTGATAAAAGTTGGTTGCCATAGGGGTTTAGTCTGTGCCCCATGAACACCCCAAAACACTTCACAATCAATAGTCCTGGTCCATCATCACCATGTACTTCTCTTCTTAGGTGATTTCAGCCAAACTTTTGGCTTTCAAACTACTAATATCCTTAATTGATGATGTATTTAATACCAAACTGAGTCTTACTTCTGTCTCAGAGGCTGATGTCTACACAACTAATTTCAAGATATCACCATCTGGAAGTCTAGTAGACCTCTCAAAACTTATCACCCCTTAAGGACAATTCTAGATTTCTATCCCTCATCTCATTCCATCTATTAAAATAAGTGGAATTTATTCAGTTGGATAGAGAAAAATATTGAGATGATCCTCTATTTCTCTTTTTTAATCACTTCCCACATTCAATATGTCAATAAATCTTATCGACTATAACTCCATATACATCTTTTTTTAACTCTTTACTTTATATTGGAGTATAGCAAAGAGTTGGACTTGACTGAGTGACTAAGCACAGCACAGCACATAGTTAAACAATGCTGTGATAGCTCCAGGTGTACAGCAATGTAATTCAGTTATACACATGCCTGTTCCTATTCTTTTTCAAACACTTTTCCATAGATTGTTACAAAATATTGATCAGAGTACCTGTGCTATACAATATGACCTTATTAGTTATGCATTTTAAATATAGCAAATGTACATGTCAATCCCACACTCCCTAACTATCCCTTCTCCCTCCCCTATTCCCCTGGTGACCATAAATTAATTCTCTAAGTCTTTGAACTTTTCTGTTTTGTAAATGCATTTATTTGTATCATTTTTAAAAAAATTCAACATATAAGCGATATCATAAGATACTTTTTCTCTGTCTGACTTACTTCACTCAGTATGACAAATCTCTAGGACTATCCATGTTGCTGCAAATGGCACTATTTTAGTCATTTTAATGGCTAATGTTCCACTGTATATATGTACTACATCTTCTTTATCCATCCCTCTGTCAGTATGAAAGTTTCTTTAAAAACTAAAAAATAGAGCTACCATATAACCCAGAAATCCCACTCCTGGTCATGTATCTGGAGAAAAACATGGTTCAATAAAATTCATGCACCCCAATGTTCACTGCAGCACTATTTACAATAGCCAAGACATGGAAGCAGCCTAAATATTCACTGATGGATGAATGGATGAAGAAGATGTGGTACAGATTTGAAATGAACTGTTATTCAGTCATTAAAATAAATAAAATAATGCCTTTTGCAGCAACATGGATGGACCTGAAGATTATCATACTAAATGAAGTAAGTCAGAGAAAGACAAATATCATATGATACCACCTATATTCAGAATCTCAAACAAATGAACAAATGAACTTATTTACAAAACAGAGACAGTCACAGACTTAGAGAACAAACTTATGGTTATCGGGGGGAAAGGTGGGTTAAAAGAGATATAGATTTAGAGTATGGGATTAACATGTACACACTAATATATTTAAAATAGATAACCAACAAAGACCTACTATATACCACAGGGAACTTTGCTCAGCATTATAAGATAACCTAAATGGGAAAATAATTTTAAAAAGAATGCTCAAACTACTGCACAATTGCACTCATCTCACATGCTAGAAAAGTAACGCTCAAAATTCTCCAAGCCAGGCTTCAACAATATGTGAATTGTGAACTTCCAGATGTTCAAGCTGGATTTAGAAAAGGCAGAGGAACCAGAGATCAAATTGCCAACGTCTGTTGGATCATCAAAAAAGCAAGAGTTCCAGAAAAATATCTACTGCTTTGTTAACTAAGCCAAAGCCTTTGACTGTGTGGATCATAAGAATTTTTCATCACAACATGGAAAATTCTTAAAGATGTGGGAATACCAGACCACCTGATCTGCTTCTTGAGAAATCTGTATGCAGGTCAGGAAGCAACAGTTAGAACTGCACATGGAACAACAGACTGGTGCCAAATTGGGAAAACAGTGCATCAAAGCTGTTTATTGCCACCCTGCTTATTTAACTTATATGCAGAGTACATTATGAGAAATGCTGGGCTGAGGAAGCACAAGCTGGAATCAAGATTGCCAGGACAAATATCAATAACCTCAGATATGCAGATGATACCACCTTTATGGCAGAGAGTAAAGAAGAACTAAAGAGACTCTTGATGAAAGTGAAAGAGAAGAGTGAAAAAGTTGGCTTAAAACTCAACATTCAGAAAACTAAAATCATGGCATCTGGTCCCAATCACTTCATGGCAAATAGATGGGGAAACAGTGGAAACAGTGTCAGAATTTATTTTTCGGGGCTCCAAAATCACTGCAGATGGTGATTGCAGCCATGAAATTAAAAGACACTTACTATTTGGAAGTAAAGTTATGACCAAACTAGACAGCATATTAAAAAGCAGAGACATTACTTTGCCAACAAAGGTCCATCTAGTGAAGGTTATGGTCTTTCCAGTAGTCATGTATGGATGTGAGAGTTGGAGTATAAAGAAAGCTGAGTGCCAAAGAACTGATGCTTTTGAACTGTGGTGTTGGAGAAGACTCTTGAGAGTCCTTTGGAATGCAAGGAGATCCATCCAGTCCATCCTAAAGGAAATCAGTGCTGAATATTCACTGGAAGGACTGATGCTGAAGCTGAAACTCCAATACTTTGGCCATCTGATGAGAAGAGCTGACTCATTTGAAAAGACCCTGATGCTGGGAAAGATTGAAGGCAGGAGGAGAAGAGGACGACAGGAGATGAGATGGTTGGATGGCATCACTGACTCAATGGACATGAGTTTGAGTAAACTCTGGGAGTCGATGTTGGACAGGGAGGCCTGATGTACTGCAGTCCTTGGGGTCCCAAAGAGTTGGACACGACTAAGTGACTGAACTGGTCTGAACTGAGATACTTCTCTATGTAAAACTGAATCACTTTGCTGTATACCTGAAATAAAAACAGCATTGTTAACTATATTCCAATACAAAATAAGCTTTTTTAAAAACAAGAAAAGAAACAGTTTGTCTTTCCCAGAGACAGATGGCCTGGATACAATGAACTTCCTTTTGGCTCAGTTGCTTTATCTACAATAAGACTCAGTAAAAGTTCTCTATATAGGGCCAGATGGTAAATGCTTTAGGTTTTGCAAAGCCTAATACATTTTTGGGTAGCATTTTGTTCTTTTCTGTCTCTTTATTCTCTCTCTTTCTTTGTTTACAGTGTTTGAAAAATGTTGCTCCTGGCCCTACAACAATAGGCCACAGGTCACAGTTTGCCTATCTGTGATCTCTAGAGATAATAGGAGCACTACTGAGTAGGTTAGTTGTGGTTGTTGAAAGAAAAAAAAAACATGTAAAGCATTGAAACATCAAATAGTAAATAGGAAGCTCTCCATAAATATTAAATGGCATGATTGTGGTGATATGTTATCATATCCACAGTACCTAGATTATCATTGGAAACATATCATGACCTCAACAAATGGTTATTAAATAAATAAATATGTAAAAGAAGGGGCTTGCACTCAATAAATATCTGTGCTCTCTTTAAGCTCTACAATTCTATAATCCTCATGTTTCACGTATTCTTGCCTCCATGGACGGAGGAGTAAAGTCCATCTAGGCTATCTAGGTTGGTCATAACTTTCCTTCCAAGGAGTAAGTGTCTTTTAATTTCATGGCTTCAGTCACCATCTGCAGTGATTTTAGAGCCCCCCAAAATAAAGTCTGACACTGTTTCCACTGTTTCCCCACCTATTTGCCATGAAGTGATAAGACCAGATGTCATGATCTTAGTTTTCTGAATGTTGAGGCTGAAGCCAACTTTTTCACTCTCCTCTTTAACTTTCATCAAGAGGCTCTAGTTCTTCTTCACTTTCTGCCATAAGGCTGGTGTCATCTACATAATTGATGTTATTAATATTTCTCCCAGCAGTCTTGATTCCAGCTTGTGCTTCATCCAGCCCAGCCTTTCTCATTATGTACTCAACATATAAGTTAAATAAGCAGTGTGACAATATACACAAGTGACATAAACATTGAAGATGGTAGGGAGTGGGGGAATCAAATAAGACTGGTCAAAAAGTACAAACTTTCAATTATAAGATAAATAAGTACTAGGGGTATCATGTACAACTTGATGACTCTAGTTAACATTGGTCTATGATATATGTGAAAATCTTTAAGAAAATAGATCCTGAATTCTCATCACAAGGAAAAAAATATTTTGTATCTGTATAAGATTATGAATGCTTACTAAATTAATTACAATAATTATTACTTAATATATATACAAGTTAAATCATTATGCTTTACACTCTAAATGTACCCATTGTTCTATGTCAATTATATCTCAATAAAACTTGGGGGAAAATGGAAAGAAAACAGAATATAACATGATTCTTTTAGATTTAGGTCACTTTTAAATTATATTAAGCTTAGACTAAATTAATTTTTATTTTCTAAGTCATCACTACCTAAAGAGATGATAGCTTAAAAGATTAATAAATTTCCACAAATAAATAATCAAGTAGAAAATTCACTCCAGAAAAAAATCAAGGTTTTGCTCCAGTTATGTTTTGGTAATTGATTTCAATGTACCATTCATTAAAAAAGAATTATGAAGAATTAAAACATGTAAAATTCATTTTAAATCCAGTTTCATAATTGATCCTCACTAGGGTTAAGGATCTGCTTCCACTTGTTTTGTTCTTGAAAGGATAAATGTAAAAAGTGAAATTCTAAGCAAAGCCATTTGGCACCATTCCCATAATTGAAGCTACATTAAGCTAGGGTTTTCTTCTAAAGTTATTAGTCCTATGTGAATAATTTTTTTGTTTTAAATTACCATTTTTAGAGGAAACATTATTCTACTTTTTCACTCTCGGATATTTGCATTGAAGTTTGAGGGTTTTTAATAAAGCTATACAATTTAGATAAATTAATTTTTTCCCAGATTTGAAGCATTTTTCTCAAAAATGAGTGTTTGGGGTCCAGTTCAGTTGTCTATATATTATGTATTGCTCCAGCATGTTATTTCAAAGGCACTTCTCCCTGAAAACATATATAAAATGACTATAATTCAATTTCGTTTAAATATTACATGGTGCGGTATGAAATTATTTCTTGAATTGCTAATGATGGCTGCTTTGATGTAAGTGTGTCTGTATGTTTGTGTGCTTTTTAAACATAGACTGTGATATTAATTTAGCCATAGTAGAAGGATTCTGTGAAGCAGTGTAAAATAACAATCCTCTCTTGTTTCAAATATTCAATCATGTGCATTCCTAGACCTTGCCGAAGGAAAAGAACGAATGGATTCATAATGAGAACACATAAGGGGGAAATGTTTTACGATCTTGACTATGTTTATGGCCCTTGGCTTTATGGAGATCTGAGGAATTTTGTGTCATAGTGAGGTTCCTCTTTTATATTCATTCTGTGAGTTAGAAAGAGAAAAAAAGATGGATAGAAAAAAAATAAAAATAAGCATCCTTCTACCTAACATAAAACTGTTGAATTTTTCTTAATTTTTTTATGATTTTATATCATTTTTTTCCTATGTATTTATCCATCCATCAACTATCTAGTCTGATTTCTTTCCCTGGAAGGTCAATTGATTTCATGTTCTTTTGGTGATGGACTATGGTTAAAATGAATTTGGAGAAAGAACAAATAGATGATCAGTATCAAAAGTTCCAAAATTCTGGAAAACCAATTCACATGTAATACCTGCCCACTAAATAAATAATCTGTCAGTAGATTGCCCACCCCCAGTTTGAATATGTAAATAGAAAAACCAAATGTACCATCCCTTCACAACGCACATCTTAAAATACTGTTTTTTAAAATATGCTTTATCCTTGGCTAATAGTTCCTAAACAAGGCACTTTGTTATTGCACATAAAACAATTTATATAAAAGTACTACTAAGGTAAGTATTAAAATTTCTGCTCAAAGGTGTTTATGCAACTCTGTGTTGTTGTCTCCCTGACAGCAATGACTGTTGTCAGCTGTAATCATGAATATCACCTCCACTTTGTGGCATTTTCATGCTTTTTCTTTTGCCTTGAGCTTTCCATCCCTCTTGATTTCCTTTCCAATACTCCCTGTGCTTTTAATACCAAGCTGTAGTCTCAAATGGCCAATGGACTGATCTAAGAATACTTCAGTATTGATAATCTCACTGCATTTTATGGTACTTACATTGTACACCTAGTTTATTTAGTCTTTGGTTCTGTCAATAGATAGATATTTATTAAAGTTTAAGCACTACACTATACTTTGAGAATATAATCATACATAAAGCTCAGTTCCTGGCCTCAGAAATCTAACAATCTAATGTCAAAAAGTGATCAATATGTGCTATGAACTTTCCAACTAAACAGACATTTCTTTGAGTACAATAATTTCTTTTTCTTCTTTAATCATCATGGTATCATAGTATCTGGGCTTGGCTGATGGCTCAGTAGTAAAGACTCTGCTTGCCAATGCAGGAGAAGTGGGTTCAATCCCTGTGTTGGGAAGGTCCCCTGGAGAAGGAACTGGCAACCCACTCCAATATTCTTGTCTGGGAAATCCTATGGACAGAGGAGCCTGGCGAGCTTTAGTCCATAGGGTCACAAAGATTGGACACGACTAAGTGACTAAATAGCAACAACAATCATAGTATCAACAGCACCTTCAACTCTGGGGAGAATATGGTAAGTTCTCAATAAATATTTAATAAGAATGAATGTATGAAATGAACGAATAAGGTAGTGTGATAAATAAGTGCTACCATAGAGAAGCTTACAGGGAAAGAAACCCAGATGGATATGGAGGGCCCAACCACTCTCACAAGGAGATATTGAACTTTGAATTGATGCTTAAATGACAAGGGACAGTAAATCATAGTACAAAAGGAAAGAGACATCTCAGGAAATACCAAAATACACAAGAGAATATGATGCCTTTTAGAACCATGGGGAATTTGATATAATTTTCCCCAAGACCCTACCCAACCTACATTTCTCATGACCAACTCTCATATCTCCTTAATACTGAAGGTTGTGTTGCTATTGTTTTATTTAAAGCAGATTCAATTTCTTTGTTTGAAACTCATGTTGATGTCGGGTCATATGGAGTGAAATAGAATAAACTCTGAATTAAAAACCACATCATTGTAGTGATAACACAATACACCTTTAATTCACTATGTGGCCTTTGAAAGTTAACTTTCCCTCTCTGTGTCACAATTTCCACACAAATAAATGAAAATGTTGCCATAGATACTCCCTGAGGTTCTTTCTATTACAGAGCACTCTATGATCCTTGACTCTTAACTCCTAAAACTCTCCCATTTTCAATAGGCTAAACAAAAAAGAAAAATACAAAGTGAAAGGCATTAGGAAAATATCACAGAGATAATATATCAGGAAGGCTACAGCACTGCTTTCTCAGGAAAATTGAAGGGAAATTATCAGTATATATCTGGTTATAAAGAGTACAGCCCTTTTGGGAAGTGTGAGAGGTCAGTCCAGAGGACTTTGAACATTATGCACTTATGACTGTTTTCCTCTTGGGAGATGTAGAAGCAGCTACCTTTCACATGCATAGGGTTTAAATAAAGGAAAGAACTTGTGCAGTTAATGTAAAAGAAAAACTATAGTTATTATGTTGTCTAAAAAGATCGAAACAAATGCACTCAAGAATTTAGCAGGTGCTACATTTATCTTGCTACTTCACTGTACATTTACAGCTTTAGAAGACATGCATCTTTATGAAGGCAGTAAGGCATCTGGCCTTGAAGAAAGGGGCAGTTCAGGACATGTAAAAAAACTCATTTAGCACCATAAACAAGCTGCTACCACTGTAATAACCAGCCTGTGTATGTAAGAGTTCTTAGGATTTTTCTCAGCTCGGTCTAATGGCTGCTACTATGGCAACAGACATGGATAAAAAGAAAAAAAAGATAAACATTTGATAAAAGCAAACGGGAAAAAAAATCTTCAGAGTGTAATAAATATGGTGAGTTTTGGAAATAGAAGTTTTCACAGTCTGATGCTTTGGAAGACAAATCAGAAGGGCGATGTACTCATAGAGTATCCAGCAACTTCACAAAGACTTCAGAGTCTGGAAGGTCAGTTCACTCACTCATGTATGCATATGTATGAGTAACCGCTCTGTGCTAAACACTCTGCTTGGAACCATGGGGAATGTAACTAAGACACATGCTACTAAATATTGGCTTTTAAGTGGAAAAAAGAAGAAAACAGCAGTTATTTGATTAAAATACAAGGCAGTATGTGATAAGTGACACTGAAGCTGTACTAAAACAAATTTTGTAGATTTTAAAAGAAGCAAAACATAATTTCAATTGAAGACACTAGGAGAAACAGCAGAGTGGAAGTTGCATTTATGTCACTCTTCAAAATGCATCATAAAACCAAGGCTTTTTAAAAAATAATGTGCATGTTAAGAGTCATATATATTTATTAAGTATCATTACATTTGAAATTAAACATATTTTCAAAAATACATAAAAGTAGAATGACTAAAAATGATTTGGAGTCACCAAAATATAATCACTGACTTTCTGTTGTTGTTGTTCAGTGGCTAAGTTGTGTCCAATTCTTTGTGACCCCATGGACTGCAGCACACCAGTCTCCCCTGTCTTTCAGTATCTCCCAGAGTTGCTCAGGTTCAGGTCCATTGAGTTGTATGTTGGTATATTTCCTTTGATTCTTTTTACACATAATAAAATATTCATTTTATATTTTATTCTATTTATTTTATCCTGATTTTTTCCTTGTCTTCTATAAGCACCTTCCCAGCCTTTTTCACAGCCTTAATGAGCAAGATTTCTTATGAATGCATTGTTGATAGTCTCTGGAGTCTCTTCTTCATTAGTGGCTGAGGTCACCCTGGGGATTTTCAAGAGAAGACAGAAACCAATTAATCTTGAAGAACCTAAGGAAATTTTATTGAACTCATCATGCCTACTGGCACAATAGGGACAGGCAATGTGGTTTTCAAAACCCCAGATAAATGGAGTAAGCATTTTTTTTCTTTAATAATGTATTATTTGTGTTTTAATCAAAACTTTATTTTTTTCACCTCTATCAGTTCAGCCTCATTATAAAAATCTGTATCCTAGATCATTTAGCAAGGATAATTATAAGAGGCAGAAAAGAAGAGCTTTTAATTTGGAGTTTCTTACCTAGTGCCCTTATTAGTTTTTGGCCATGAAAAAATTAATTAATTAATTAATTAACTTCAGGGCTTCTAAAAACCAGATGCCCAGAATACTAGAGTATTATATCCACTCTGTCTAGATGGGCATCTTGGAGTCAAGCATCTGCATATCTAAGTATGGCTGTGTTAATTTCTGAATTCAGATGGTATTGTAAAAAGTAACATTGTACTGGAGTGGGTTGCCATTCTCTCCTCAAGGGGATCTTTCCAACCAAAGGACCAAACTGAGACCTCCTGAATTGCAAGCAGAGTCTTTACTGTCTGAGCCACCAGCAAAGCCACTGTAAAGGGTTCTGCTCACAAGTTCCAGTTTGTGATGGTATGGTGTGGCTTCCTAAGCCATTCACCAAGCAGTTATCAGGCAGCAGATGGTTGTTTTAAAATTGAATCAGATTCTGACACTATCTGGAGATGAGTGTCAGACTGCACAGGTTAAGGGCTCAGTCCAGCAAGACTGTTCCCTCTCCACTTAGAATACCAAAGTCAAGCCCACATTGATCTGGGCTTCTAACTACTCAAACATAGATTGGAGGTTTCAAGACCCCCTCATTGGGCTTGATTAATTTTTTTTAAAACAGTTAACAGAACTTACAGAAATGATTACTTTTGAGATCACTGAAGTGAGGTGAAGTGAAAGTCACTCAGTCACGTCCAACTCTTTGCGACCCCATGGACTGTACAGTCCATGGAATTCTCCAGGCCAGAATACTGGAGTAGGTAGCCTTTCCCTTCTCCAAGGGATCTTCCCAACCTAGGGATTGAACAGGGTTCTCCTGCATCACAGGCAGATTCTTTACCAGCTGAGCCACCAGGGAAAGCCTTTGGAGATGACTATAAAAAGATATAATTTAGGAACAACCAAATGGAAGAGGTGCATAGGGCAAGGTATGGTAAAACCTACTCTGAGCACACCACTCTTCCAAATCTCCACCTGTTTACCAACCCAGGCACTCTCCAATCTTCTCCCTTTGGGTTTTTTATGATGGTTTCTTGTGTGTGTGTGTGTGTGTGTGTGTGTGTGTGTGTGTGTGTGTGTGTGTGTTAGTCACTCAGTCATGTCCTCCTTTTTGTGACCCCATAAACTGTAGCCTGAAATGCTATTTGTCCATGAAATTCTCTAAGCAAGAATACTGGAGTGGGTAGCCATTCCTTTCTCCAGGAGATCTTCTTAACCCAGGGATTGAACCTGGGTCTCCTCCATTGCAGGCAGGTTCTTTACATTCTGAGCCACTGATAAGCACTTTCTTATATATATGATTGATTCAACCTCTGGCCCCTTTCCCTTCCCTGAAGATCATGAGCAATGAGACTGAAAGTTTCAATATATTACTCACTGGTTCTGCTGGCAATCAGCCCTCACCCTAGGTGTTTTCCAAAAGTCATATCATTCACATAACAAAAGACACCCTAATGCATTATGCACTCATCAAGGAAATCTCAAGGGTTTTAGGAGCTCAGAGCCAGAAATGGGGACAAAGACCAAATATTACACTTCTTATAAATCATGTCATACTATGGCACACCTCTTCTCTCCAGAGGCACTCTCCTATGCCTTAAAAAATAAGAAACAGAAGTTTCACATTTGATGAAAAAAAGGAGACTCTGTAATATGCACTACACATAAAAAGAAAGTGGAAGACAGGTGAATGACTCAGCAGAGAATCTAACACAAGCACTTATTAAAGAAGCACCAATGAGGAGATCATCAGTTTCTCCTCTGGAATTCATGGAGAGTTAGGAATTAAAGACTTGGGGACTGCTGGTACCATAGAGAGGTAGGAATGAAACAGGGGCTGAAAACTAAAAAAATGGTTTGAATAGATATGTAAAGGAGTCCTTGCTTTTCCAGTCTTTGTTTCCTCTATTTCTAGATTTGATCTTATTTTCCTTTATGAAACTAAAAGGTGGGAACTTATGCCTTGGCATTAGAGGAAGGAAATTTGAAGGAAAATACTCCTAATGTATTTTCCCCCATACAACTACAGAAAACCAATAGCAAGGTGGATAAATATCAAGAAGGATAGGAGTTCCTTTTCCTATAGTCTTACTGAAATTGCCATTTGAAGGCCACTGACCAATAAAAAATTGGCCATCACATTCTCTGTAGAGACTGAAAGCTAGTGGAGGTGATAGAAATCCAGTTGAGCTATTTCAAATCCTGAAAGATGACTCTGTGTAAGTGCTGCACTCAATATGTCAGCAAATTTAGCCACAGGACTGGAAAAGGTCAATTTTCATTCCAATTCCAAAGAAAAGCAATGCCCAACAATGCTCAAACTACCACACAATTGCACTCATCTCACATTCTAGTAAAGTAATGCTCAAAATTCTCCAAGCCAGGCTTCAGAAGTACTTGAACCGTGAATTTCCAGATGTTCAAGCTGGTTTTTGAAAAGGCTGAGGAACCAGAGATCAAATTGCCAACATCTGCTAGATCATGGAAAAAGAAAGAGTGCTCCAGATAAATATCTATTTCTGCTTTATTGACTATGCCAAAGCCTTTGACTGTGTGGATCACAATAAACTGTGGAAAATTCTGAAAGAGATGGGAATACCAGACCACCTGACCTGCTTCTTGAGAAACCTGTATGCAGGTCAGGAAGCAACAGTTAGAACTGGACAAGGAACAACAGACTGGTTCCAAATAGGAAAAGGAGCATGTCAAGGCTGTATATTGTCACCCTGCTTATTTAACTTACATGCAGAGTACATCATGAGAAATGCTGGGCTGGAAGAAACACAAGCTGGAATCAAGATTGCTGGGAGAAATATCAACAACCTCAGATATGCAGATGACACCACCCTTATGGCAGAAAGTGAAGAAGAACTAAAGAGCCTCTTGATGAAAGTGAAAGAGGAGAGTGAAAACGTTGACTTAAAGCTCAACATTCAGAAAACTAAGATCATGGCGTCTGGTCCCATCACTTCATGGCAAATAGATGGGGAAACAGTGAAAACAGTGTCAGAATTTATTTTTTGGGACTCCAAAATCACTGCAGATGGTGATTGCAGCCATGAAATTAAAAGACACTCCTTGGAAGGAAAGTTATGACCAACCTATATAGCATATTAAAAAGCAGAGACATCACTTTGCCAACAAAGGTCCATCTAGTCAAGGCTATGGTTTTTCCAGTGTTCATGTATGGATGTGACAGCTGGACTATAAAGAAAGCTGAGTGCCAAAGAACTGATGCTTTTGAACTGTGGTGTTGGAGAAGACTTTTGAGAGTCCCTTTGACTGCAAGGAGATCCATCCAGCCCATCCTAAAGGAAATCAGTGCTGAATATTCATTGGAAGGACTGATGCTGAAGCTGAAACTTCAATACTTTGGCTGCCTGATGTGAAGAGCTGACTCATTTGAAAAGACCCTGATGTTGGGAAAGATTGAAGGCAGGAGGATAACGGGATGACAGAGGATGAGGTGGTTAGATAGCACCACTGAGTCAATGGATATGGGTTTGGGTGGATTCTGGGAGTTGGTGATGGACAGGGAGGCCTGGTGTGCTGTGGTTCATGGGGTTGCAAAGAGTCGGACACGACTGAGCAACTGAACTGAGCTGAACTGAACCTTTCCTACTCCCAGTATAAGCTCTACCTGAACACAGAGATTTGAATCCACACTTTCCATGGTGACTCCTTCCTTGTATATTGATGAACAGTATGCATCCAGAAGGAGATAAAAGTATCCCTGTGCCTCCTGGTGGACTCTTCACTTGTCAAAGATAATATCACAGGCAGCTCTGTGTCCTAGAAACTACAGGGTCACATTTCCCACTATGAGCATCCTGCTGTGACTACCGCTTTGTGAGATCATCTTCATAATTTCCACCAAAAAAATTTTCTTCTAACTGCTACCATTTCTCAATAAAATACACAATTCTCTTCTGACAGTCTCATAACCATATTGATTTATTATTTAGAAATATGGATGTGAATATCTGAGGAAATACTCAAAAAATTGAATGTGGTCATACGTGGATAGTGGGATGAAATAGGAAAGAGAGGAAAAATAATTGTTTTCTGAAAAAAAAAAATAATTTTAGGACATTTTGATTTTTTAAAAAATCATTTATAAAAAGCCTGTTGATGAAAGTGAAAGAGGAGAGTGGAAAAGTTGGTTTAAAGCTCAACATTCAGAAAACTAAGATCATGGCATCTGCTCCCATCATTTCATGGGAAATAGATGAGGAAACAGTGGAAACAGTGTCAGACTTTATTTTGGGGGGCTCCAAAATCACTGCAGATGGTGTGCCATCAAATTAAAAGACGCTTACTCCTTGGAACGAAAGTTATGACCAATCTTGATAGCATATTAAGAAGCAGAGACATTACTTTGCCAACTAAGGTCCGTCTAGTCAAGGCTAAGGTTTTCCAGTAGTCATGTATGGATGTGAGAGTTGGACTGTGAAGAAGGCTGAGCACGAAAGAATTGATGCTTTTGAACTGTGGTGTTGGAGAAGACTCTTGAGAGTCCCTTGGACTGCAAGGAGACCCAACCAGTCCATTCTGAAGGAGATCAGCCCTGGGATTTCATTGGAAGGAATGATACTAAAGCTGAAACTCTAGTACTTTGGCCACCTCATGCGAAGAGTTGACTCATTGGAAAAGACTCTGATGCTGGGAGGGATTGGGGGCAGGAGGAGAAGGGGACGACAGAGGATGAAATGGCTGGATGGCATCACCGACTCTATGGAAGTGAGTTTGAGTGAACTCCAGGAGTTGGTGATGGACAGGGAGGCCTAGCGTGCTGCGATTCATGGGGTCGCAAAGAATCGGACACGACTGAGCGACTGAACTGAACTGAACTGAGTATTTTAATATGAGAAAGCAGGAGACAAATCAGGGAAAATGAGATCTGGAGAGTCTAGTATGCTCTGATAGAAAAAAGAGTAATGGTAAACAATGTAGTTGAAATTACCAGTTTAAAAGATCTCATCAGCTGTTCACATTTCTAAAACAAAGCGGGCAGTAGAAGAACAAGTTCAAGTTCTTTTTAGAGAAGAAAACTGGTTAAAAAAAAAATGAGTTAAAAACAAGTTTTACCAAATTTAAAGCCTATTTAAACTGCAAAACAATAAGTATTCAAGACATATTGATTCTTCTGTTTTTGTGAATTACCTTATTAATAATTAGGCTGCAATGAAAAATTCATAAGTGCACAAATCTTTTGTTTATTTGGCCTAGAGATTCCTTTTTCACCCTACTACAATCAAAGTTATTTTTCTTTGCTAGACTGCAAGGAAAGAATTATTGGCCCCCAAAAATCAAACTTTGCAGACTCTTGGAACTTGTCAATAGCTTTCTAAGATATATATATATATATATATATATATATATATATATATATATATATATGTATATACACACATAACAGGTAACAACTGAGAGAAGATTATGAAAATTCTGAGTTTTGGGACCCACAGATAGCCCATTGTGGATTGTGCACATAATGGAAAATAGCAGGAAAAATAATTAGAAAATTGTATTTGGATCAGTTCAGGAAAGTTTGGCTGACACATTTTAACATATTATGTTGGCAATGGGGAGCCAATTTTTTAAAATGAGGGATTAAAAAAAAAAAGTAAAAGCCTACCATATGCCCCAATTCAGTAAGTGTTTACTGAATTTGTATAGTATTTTATGCATCGTGCCGTGTACAAAATAAATAAGACATGCCTTTTGCTTCCAGAATTCAGACTTTAGAGGGAATGACAGATATAATGATGAGTAACTTTTAAACACATATTGACTTGATAAGTAGGACAGAAGTTGTAGATATAGTTATCAACCAGAGTACAGGGGCAGAGTACTTGAAATTTAATGGAGGAAACGGGAAAACTCATAAAATGTCTAGTTATAGTGAGGTCTTGAAAATTTCAACAGCAGCAGATGGAAATGAAAGTTAAAGGCACCCAGGAAGGAAGAATATACTAATCATATTCTAAGAACACATACATTTCAAATAGAAAAGAAACAGAAGGTAAGTCCCATTTGAGTTAACCTATTATATGTCTGGTGAAGGGTTATATCTCAAAATGTAGAAAAATAACTTGTGCATAGTACCTACCCAGTATTATATGTTTTATTTGGCTATCTAAATTTATAACTTTCATAATAAAAATATATTATTTTTATAATTAAAAATGAAAAATATTATGTGACAAATAGTTAATGCAAATAAGAAGCAACACTGAAACAAAGGAAAGGTTAAACTGACAAGTAAATTTTTTCTTTTTTGTTTTCAGAACAGCATGTAATTGAGGAAACCCCTGTCAAATTATTTTGATGTAAATCAATTGAGAAGTAAGGACATTTGTTTATCAACAGGTTTTAAGGTTAAATGAAGTAAGCATTTGAAGGACTATCCACAAGTAGAAAATCTAAAAAATAAATAAATAAATAAATGTATTTTGTGTGTTTATCAGGAAGATGTAGCTGGAAGGTAGAAAGAGTAATGTGTAAGATCTAAATCAGAAGGGGATTGGTTAAGTTATTAGTTTGGAAGCAGAAAATAATATACTCTGAGCAGGTAGACTGCATGCTTGCTGGGTAGAATATTGAGAAAATAATCTCTAATATCCCAGTGAGTGTATTATTAACTTATCTAGATATGGGATTCAGGTAAGGTAGAGAAATTGGTAACCTGAGAAAATAGAGCAAGATGATAAAATTAAAAAGATATAATGAGGCAAAATTTGGTTTGGTGAAAAACAACTTTCTACAATAGAGAGGCAAAAAGTTAAGAGTTTGGGGTCTGTGGGAACTTCAGTTTCTTGACCATTTGAAAGCCCCTGTTTTTACTTGGGAGGACATCAAAGTAGTATCTAAAAGCAGGTGGAGGGTGCCCAGTAGGCCTGGCTGAGAACATGGCTGAGAGGCTACTTCAGACTCACAGCCAGAAAAGCTCTCTCTTCTCATGTGGGAAAGGCATTTACCACCCTAAGCATTCTCCTCCTGGGCAATAGCTGAGAGGCACAGTATCCTTCCTTCACAGTGCCTTAAAACCTCCCCAAAAGTTTAAAATTAATAGTCAAGCACATAAAAATTGATATAAAGTAAACTTTTAGTACCTCTGCAATATCTCTGGTCCCTTTATTTGGTCCTTTTGTGCCATAATCTCATTTCTTTACAATCTGCTTTGGCAATGAGAAAGTATAGAATGGTTGAAAATTTTTATAAATGGATTTTTCCCCCTCTTTCTTCAAACACCATTGAAATATATTTTCTCTTGAGGACTCTAAGCATCTAGCTGGGAAATGAACAGCTTATTTCATTTTAATTTTCATGCAGTGAATTGCAACAATGTTAAGTGCCAAGTCCAATGGATTTTGACAAATGCATATAACCACCACGCTAAACAAAATACAGAAAATCTTCATAATCCCAAAAAGGTTCCCTGGGCTCCTTTTCAGGTGGTCTCCTCTTCTCTTTGCTTTTATCCCATTGCAAGGTAACATTTGCTCTGATTTCTATCACAATGCATTAATTTGCCACTTCTAGAAACTCATGTAAATGAAATCATCCACAATGTATATCAGGTAAGGCTTATTTCACTCAGCATATTTTTGTTTGTTTGTTTTAAAAGATGCATTCATGTTATGTATTAGTAATTTACTCTACTTTATTTCTGAGTGGTGTGTTCTATTCTGAATTTAGTACAATTTATTTCTGCACTCAGCTATTGATGGATATTCATGGTTTTCCAGTTTGAACAATATTTTATGAACTTTTTGAACAAAATTCTTTATAAAAATATATTTCTTTATTTTTCTTGAGCAAACAGGAATAGGACTGCAGAATCATAGGATATATGCTTAATGAGAAACTTTAAAATAAATTCATTATTCCATAGTATACAGAATAATGGCCCTCCAAAGATATCTATGTCTAACTCCCAGAATTTGTAAATTTGTTACCTTATAGGACAAAAGGGACTTTGTTGATGTAATTAGGTTAAGGATTTTGAGTTGGAGAGATTATCCAGGATTATTCTGGTGGGCCAATGTATTAAAACTACAAATAGTCCCTTATAAGAGGAAAACAAGAGAGTCAAAATCAGGGAGAGGAAGTATCATCATGAGAGAAGAGATTGGAGCAATGCACTTTGACAACAGAGAGAGGAAAGGACCATATACAAAAAAATCAGGCTGCCTTTAAAAACTGGGAAAAGCAAAGAATCAGATTCCCTTCTGAAGCTTCCAGAAAGAACACAGCCCTGCTAAGATCTTGATTTTAGACCTCTAACTTCGAGAACTGGCTTGGTTATAGACTTCTGACCTCCAGAAAATAGATATGTGCTGTTGAAAGAGTCTCTTATGTATTCCAGATACTAGTTTCTTATATGTATTGTATGTATTCTCTCTAATTTGGGGATTACAGGGATTGGACCCAGTCTCACACACTGTAGGCAGATTCTTAACTGTGTGAGCCACCAGGGAAGTCATATGTCATGTGACCTCATAAAACATGTTGGGAATAGTTCTCTCCTCCTATGTTATTGCAACACTTAGTATATGTTTGATATTACTTTTTGTTCTTAAACAGATTTCACAAAAGAAAACATTTGGGCTGGAGCTGAAATTTTGTTTCCAAAAGTTGCAATTTTGCATTCAATTTTTAAAATAGATATAAAACTATTTAGATTTTCTGTTTGTGTATGTGTGTGTGTTTGGTTAATTGTATTGTTCAAAAATGTTTCTATTTCATCTAAGTCATCAATGTATTGTTATAAAATTTTTAATAGTGAATTCTTATCCTATTTAATAGTTATATGATCTTTAAATATTCTTAATATATATATTTCATTTTTTATGTTGATAACTTGTGGATGAGAGTATTTTCTTTCATTAAAGTTGCTAGCTGGCATGCGTGCATGCTAAATTGCTTCAGTCATATCTGACTCTCTGTGACTCCAGAGACTGTAACCCACCTGGCTCCTCTCTCCTTGGGGTTCTTCAGGCAAAAATACTAGAGTGGGTTGTCTGCCATGCCCTCCTCCAGGGGATCTTCCTGATCTAGGGATCGAACCCACATCTCTTATGTCTCTGCATTGGCTGGTAGGTTCTTTACCACTAGTGTCACCTGAGAAGCCTGTTGCTAGCTGGAGTATTCCATAAATGTCAGTTAAGTGAAAGTGAAGTTGCTCAGTTGTGTCTGCATCTTTGCTACCTTGTGGAGTATAGCCCACCAGGCTCCTCTGTCCATGGGAATTTCTAGGCAAGAATACTGGAGTGGGTTGCCATTTCCTTCTCCAGGGGATCTTCCCAATCCAGGGATTGAACCCAGCTCTCCCTCTTTGCAGGCAGATGCTTTAACCTCTGAGCTACCAGGAAGTAGTTGTTATTTTGGTTACTGATTTTCTACTGGTTTGATTTATCAATTACGGACAGTGGGGTATTAAAGTCTCTAGGTTATCTGCAATCTCACATTTGTATTATTGCTGGCAGACTTCACAATGTTTACTGTTTATTTCCTCTTGGCTTTAGGACACTGTGGAGACTGTTCTTGATCTTCACTGTGAGAATCTGGTGAAGTTCCCAAGAAAAAGCCTGTAAGAGTGTATGCTTCCCATGAATATTTGCAAAGTCACTTCAGTCTTGTTCCACTCTGTGCGACCTTATGGATTGTAGTCTGCCAGGCTCCACTGTCCATGGGATTCGTTAGGCAAGAATATTGGAGTGGGTCACCATGCCCTCCTCCATGGGATCTTCCTGAAGCAGGGATCAAACCCACATGTCTTGCACCTCTGGTGGGTTCTTTATCACTAGTGCCACCTGGGAAGCCCCTATGCTTACCACAAGACTGCAATTCCCATGAGTTTCTCATTCTTACACTAATCCACACTCAGCCTCCAGTAATTAGTCAAAAATACTGTTTGTGTTCTTTCAGCTTTCGGTATCAGCAGTTGTGGCTCCAGGTAAGTACAGCTTGTTTGCTATAACCCTCTGAATAACTTGTCTGTCTATATTAAATGGGGATTTTTTTCCTGTGATTTTAGTCCTCTGATGAGTACAAGAAAAGATTTTGGCTTTTAGTTTTTTTAGGGGTGTGTGTGTGTGTCTGCACGTGCGTGTGTGTGTGTGTGTGTGTGTGTGTGTGTGGTAAAGGTAGGAATAACAACTTCCAAGACATTACTTGTCAGAGTTGCAACCAGAAGTTCTCAGTTATCTTTAAAATCATATATTCAACTGAAAAATATATTGTATACATATTTACCCAAATCAGTGCTATTTATTCTTTGTGTAAGTTCAAATTTTCTTTTGGTATAGTTTTTCTTATATCTTGGAATTTTTTAAAAAAAATCATTTAAATAATGTAGTTTGGGTTGGAATGAATTCTCTCAGTTTTTGTCTAAATTAATTATTTTCCTCTCATTTTTAAAGGATTTTTTTTTTCTGAATGTAGAGTTCTTGCTTAACAGTTTTGTGTATAATGTGTTAAAAGATGCTTTTAAAACTTTCTCTTTATTACTGACCTTCAGAAATTTCATTATGACCTGACTCTGTGTTTTTCTTTGTTTTTGTTCTGTCTGGAGTTCATTGAAAGTCTTCTAATATTGTTTCACATCTTTGCTCCTTTCTTTTTTGGATTCTGATTATACATATGTTGGATCTCTTGTCATTAAGGCTTTGTTCACTTTATGTTGACCAATATTCTCTATATGTTTCAGTGTTTACATTTCTATTAATATATTTTTAAGTTTTTTCTCTTCCAAAGTTTCTATTAACCTAATTTTTCATTTTAAATATTGTATTTTTGTATTGTATTTCTTATTTTTTAGCTTCTATTTCTCTCCTCATTATTTAGTCCTTGGATATATATTTTTAGTGAGTTTTCCTGGTGGCTCAGTGGCAGAAAACCAGCCTGCCAATGAAGAAAATGTGGGTTCAATCCCTGAGTTGGGAAGATTCCATGGAGAAGGAAATGGCAACTCACTCCAGTATTCTTATCTGGAAAGTCCATGAACAGAGGAGCCTGGCAGTCCATGGGGTCACAAGAGAGTCGGACATCACCTTGTGACTAAACAACAACAATATATTTTTTAGTAACTCTTTTAAAAGTATTAATTCTATTTTATATCTCTGTCATGGCTGCATCTGTTTCTATTCACTGACATGTTCTTGGTTATGGGTCACGTTTTGCTAATCACTACTAGAAATTTTTGATTAGACATTGCATATTGTGAATATTATGTTGTTGAGTTATAATATTTAATATCTTCTTTTAAAAAAATATTAGCCATTTTTCTGACAGGAAATTAAGTTATATATCAATCAGTTTGGTTCTTTTAAGTATTTTTAGTTATGATAAATTAGCAGAGCTTTTAAAACAAAGCTGGGTTAGCACTACTACTAAGGCATGATTTTTCTGAATTTTTTACTGAGCATTCTTTGTAATTAAACCAGAAATGTCCACTCTGATGGTTTAGAACATAGTTTCTCAGCACTCTGTGGAAATTGTGTAGCTTATTGCTTTTTGGTCACTCTTTTTTTAGCCTCATGGAGCTTCATCCTACACATAAATAACATAAAAACCAGCAGTCAGTTCAAAGGGAATGTTGACTAGTTTTCCAGACCTCTTTTTTTCTGTTTAGCCCCCTCATCTTTATTACTCTGAAATCTCAACCACCTTACCTTTCTTGAACTCTAGTCTCTCAGCTCAAAACTTAGTGAAATTCCCATACTTGCATTACTCTGCACCATGCTCTGAAATATGTTTTCAGACAAAAAGCTAGGGTGACTATGGATACTTCATTTTCCCCTTTCTCTTAGGGATCATGGTTTTGCAAAGACTGTTTTTTAATGTTTGAAAATAGCTGTCTAAATAGTGTTGTTGTTGTTGTTGTTGTTGTTGTTGTTAGATGTTTACAGCAATAAGGCATGACTGCTCCTCCATTACTGCACCGTGATCAGGTATGGAATTAATAAAATTATGTTAATGTTTCATGTGCTGATTCCAAAATCTGGGTCATTTCTCTGAATCTATTGACCATTTCCCTCTACACTGTGTGCTATTACATTTTCCTGTGTACTTTCATGTCTAGCGGCTATTCACTTTATATTGGATATTTTAAGTGATATGTTGAAGAGACTGAATTTTGTTATTTCTCTCTAAATTGTGTTGAGTTTTGTCTTAGCAGGCTGTTACTAGTGAGTTAGTTTGATTTTATTGAGGCTTAAATTTAAGTTACACTTTATATAGGTCAATCTATTTGGTTTTTCATTTTTCTATTAATCTCAGGGTTAGTCCCTTAGTTCTTGGATATGAATTTAAATTATAAGACATGGCGCTTCTTGTAATTCATTGGAACATATGAGATGATTACCAAGGCTGTCCAGTTTGGCATGACCTGAACATAAAACTCTGTCTCCTCAGAAGCTAGTAGCAAATGAAATTTCTAGTCATATATTTCTTCCTTTAGTACTGTTGCTTTTCCTGAACTATATTGCTTCCTCTCTTTTGTTCATTCATTCATTCAGCTGCCACTTATTGTGAGCCTATTGTGTGTTAGTTACTGTTCCAGAGGCTGTGGGTTAACTGGTGAGAGTGAGTAATTCAGAATATACACTAGAGTATATACCAGGCTGAGAGAGACAAAAAACATTGGACTAATAAATACATATTATATCAGGTACTCACTATGTGAAAAAATAAATTTTTTTTTTCATGGAACCCTGAGTACAAAGACCTTAAGGATAGATTGTGATTGGTATGTTCAAAAAACTAACTTGAAAGACAGTGGAATTGAGGGGAAGCAAATTAAAGGCACAATGGTAGAGACTATGGAAGTAGACAAGGGCTACCCCTAATGGTCATGATAAGATATTTAGGTTCTAATAAGTGTTATATGAAGCTACCGGCACATCGAAAACATGAGAGTGATATGATCTAATTTATAGTTTTAACAAATTATTCTAACTACTGTGTGAAGAATGGACTACACATAAGCAGTAGGGATAAGGAGATTACATTTCTTAAGAAATTATTACAGTAGGCTTAGTGCACCAGTTGCAGCCACCTGTGCTTAGTGCGCCGGTTGCAGCTGCCTGCTCTGCGACCCCATGCCTGAAGGGTGGCAGCCAAGAGGAGTTACCCCACGTCTGAGGTCAGGGGCAGCAGCCAAGAGTGCCAGGCTGTGACAGCACAGGAACGGCCGGGAGGAGCTACCCCGCTCAAGGCCAGGGGTAGCGGCCAGGAAGAGCAACCCACGTCCAAGGAGCGGTGGCTACGCGGGCACAGGAGGGCCTAGAAGAGCCATCCCACGTGAAAGTCAGGAAGGCCAGCGGTGAGGAGATACCCCTCATCCAAGGAAAGGAGTAGCGGCTACACTTTGCTGGAGCAGCCTTGAAGATATACCCCATGCCCAAGGTAACAGAAACCCATATAAGATGGTAGGTGTTGCAAGAGGGCATCAGAGGGCAGACACACTGAAATCATAGTCACAGAAAACTAGTCAATCTAATCACACTAAAACCACAGCCTTGTCTAACTCAATGAAACTAAGCCACGCCCACAGGGCAACCCAAGACGGGCGGGTCATGGTGGAGAGGTCTGACAGAATGTGGTCCACTGAAGAAGGGAATGGCAAACCACTTCAGTATTCTTGCTTTGAGAACCCCATGAACAATATGAAACGCAAAATGATAGGATACTGAAAGAGGGACTCCCCAGGTCAGTAGGTGCCCAATATACTACTGGAGATCAGTGGATAAATAACTCCAGAAAGAATGAAGGGATGGAGCCAAAGCAAAAACAATACCCAACTGTGGATGTGACTGGTGGTAGAAGCAAGGAACAATGCCATAAAGAGTAATATTGCATAGGAACCTGGAATGTCAGGTCCATGAATCAAGGCAAATTGGAGGTGGTCAAACAAGAGATGGCAAGAGTGAACATTGACCTTCTAGGAATCAGTGAATTAAAATGGACTGGAATGGGTGAATTTAACTCAGATGACCATTATATCTACTACTACGGACAGGAACACCTCAGAAGAAATGGAGTAGCCATCATGGTCAACAAAAGAGTCCAAAATGCACTACTTGGATGGAATCTCAAAATCGACAGAATGATCTCTGTTCATCTCCAAGGCAAACCATTCAATATCACAGTAATCCAAGTCTATGCCCCAACCAGTAATGCTGAAGAAGCTGAAGTTGGACAGCTCTATGAAGACCTACAAGACCTTTTAGAACTAACACCCAAAAAAGAAGTCCTTTTCAATATAGGGGACTAGAATGCAAAAGTAGGAAATCAGAAACACCTGGAGTAACAGGCAAATTTGGCCTTGGAATGCAGAATGAAGCAGGGCAAAGACTAATAGAGTTTCATCAAGAAAATGCACTAGGCATAGCAAACACCCTCTTCCAACAACACAAGAGAAGGCTCTATACATGGACATCACCAGATGGTCAACACTGAAATCAGACTGATTATCTTCTTTGCAACCAAAGATGGAGAAGCTCTATACAGTCCACAAAAACAAGACCAGGAGCTGACTGTGTGGCTCAGATCATGAACTCCTTATTTCCGAATTTAGACTCAAATAAAAGAAAGTAGAGAAAACTGCTAGACCAGGTATGACCTAAATCAAATCCCTTATGATTATACAGTGGAAGTAAGAAATAGATTTAAGGGCCTAGATCTGATAGCTAGAGTGTCTGATGAACTATGGAATGAGGTTCGTGACATTGTACAGGAGACAGGGATCAAACCATCCCCATGGAAAAGAAATGCAAAAAAGCAAAATGGCTGTCTGGGGAAGCCTTACAAATAGCTGTGAAAAGAAGAGAGGCGAAAAGCAAAGGAGAAAAGGAAAGATATAAGCATCTGAATGCAGAGTTCCAAAGAACAGCAAGAAGAGATAAGAAAGCCTTCCTCAGTGATCAATGAAAAGAAATAGAGGCAAACAACAGAATGGGAAAGACTAGAGATCTCTTCAAGAAAATTAGAGACAGCAAGGGAACATTTCATGCAAAGATGGACTCGATAAAGGATAGGAATGGTCTGGACCTAACAGAAGCAGAAGATATTAAGAAGCGGTGGCAAGTATACGCAGAAGAACTGTACAAAATATATCTTCATGACCCAGATAATCACGATGGTGTGATCACTCATCTAGAGCCAGACATCCTGGAATGTGAAGTCAAGTGTGCCTTCGAAAGCATCATTATGAACAAAGCTAGTGGAGGTGATGGAATTCCAGTTGAGCTATTTCAAATTCTGAAAGATGATGCTGTGAAAGTGCTGCACTCAATATGCCAGCAAATTTGGAAAACTCAGTAGTGGCCACAGGACAGGAAAAGGTCAGTTTTCATTCCAATCCCAAAGAAAGGCAATGCAAAAAATTGTTCAAACTACCACACAATTGCACTCATCTCACATGCTAGTAAAGTAATACTCAAATACTCCAAGCCAGGCTTTAGCAATACGTGAACCATGAACTTCCTGATGATCAAGCTGGTTTTAGAAAAGGCAGAGGAACCAGAGATCAAATTGCCAACATCCACTGGATCATGGTAAAAGCAACAGAGTTCCAGAAAAACATTTATTTCTGTCTTATTGACTATGCCAAAGCCTTTGACTGTGTGGATCACAATAAACTGTGGAAATTCTGAAATAGATGGGAATACCAGACCACCTGACCTGCCCCTTGAGAAATTTGTATGCAGGTTAGGAAGCAACAGTTAGAACTGGACATGAAATAACAGACTGGTTCCAAATAGGAAAAGGAGTACATCAAGGCCGTATATTGTCACCCTGCTTATTTAACTTCTATGTAGAGTATATCATGAGAAATGCTGTCTGGAAGAAACACAACCTGGAATCAATATTGCCGGGAGAAATGTCAATAACCTCAGATATGCAGATGACACCACCCTTATGGCAGAAAGTGAAGAGGAACTAAAAAGCCTCTTGATGAAAATGAAAGAGGAGAGTGAAAAAGTTGGCTTAAAGCTCAACATTCAGAAAACAAAGATCATGGCATCCAGTCCCATCACTTCATGGGAAGTAGATGGGGAAACAGTGGAAACAGTGTTAAACTTTATTTTGGGGGGGCTCCAAAATCACTGTAGATGGTGACTGCAGCCATGAAATTAAAAGAGGCTTACTCCTTGGAAGAAAAGTTATGACCAACCTAGATAGCATATTAAAAAGCAGAGACATTACTTTGCCAACTAAGGTCCATCTAGTCAAGGCTATGGTTTTTCCAGTAGTCATGTATGGATGTGAGAGTTGGAGTGTGAAGAAGGCTGAGTGCCGAAGAATTGGTGCTTTTGAACTGTGGTGTTGGAGAAGACTCTTGAGAGTCCCTTGGACTGCAAGGAGATCCAACCAGTCCATTATGAAGGAGTTCGGCCCTGGGATTTCATTGGAAGTAATGATGCTAAAGCTGAAACCCCAGTACTTTGGCCACCTCATGTGAAGAGTTGACTCACTGGAAAAGACTCTGATGCTGGGAGGGATTGGGGACAGGAGGAGAAGGGGATGACAGAGGATGAGATGGCTGGATGGCATCACTGACTCGATGGACGTGAATCTGAGTGAACTCCAGGAGTTGGTGTAAGACAGGGAGACCTGACGTGCTGCGATTCATGGGGTTGCAAAGAGTCGGACACGACTGAGCGACTGAACTGATTGAACTGAATCAACAGATAGAGGTTTTAGCCAAAATTAGAGTGTTGGAGGGGCTTCCCTGGTGGCTCAATGATAAAGAATCTGCCTGCAATGCAGGAGCTGCAGAAGATGCCGGTTCATTCCCTGGGTTGGGAAGATCCTTGGAAGAAGGCATAGCAAACCACTCCAATATTCTTGTCTGGAGAATCCCATGGACAAAGGAGCATGGAGCGCTATAGTCCATGGTGTCACAAATAGTCAGACACAAATGAAACAACTTAGCATTCAGTTCAGTTCAGTCGCTCAGTTGTTTCTGACTCTTTGTGACCCCAGGAATTGCAGCACACCAGGCATCCCTGTCCATCACCAACACCCGGAGTTCACTTAAAATCACATCCATCGAGTCGGTGATGCCATCCAGCCATTTCGTCCTCTGTCGTCCCCTTCTCCTCCTGCCCCCAATCCCTCCCAGCATCAGAGTCTTTTCCAATGAGTCAACTCTGCATGAGGTGGCCAAAGTACCGGAGTTTCAGCTTTAGCATCATTGCTTCCAAAGAAATCCCAGGGCCGATCTCCTTCAGAATGGACTGGTTGTATCTCCTTGCAGTCCAAGGGACTCTCAAGAGTCTTCTTCAACACCACAGTTCAAAAGCATCAATTCTTTGGTGATAAGCTTTCTTCAGTTCAAAAGCATTAATTCTTTGGTGATCAGCTTTCTTCACATTCCAACTCTCACATCCATACATGACTACTGGAAAAACCATAGCCTTGACTAGACAGACCTTTGTTGGCAAAGTAATGTCTCTGCTTTTGAATATGCTATCTAGGTTGGTCATAACATTCCTTCCAATGAGTAAGCGCCTTTTAATTTCATGGCTGCAATCATCATCTGCAGTGATTTTGGAGCCCAAAAAATAAAAACACTGTTTCCACTGTTTCCCCATCTATTTCCCATGAAGTGATGGGACTGGATGCCATGATCTTTGTTTTCTGAATGTTGAGCTTTAAGCCAACTTTTTCATTCTCCACTTTCACTTTCATCAAGAGGCTTTTCAGCTCCTCTTCACTTTCTGCCATAAGGGTGGTGGCATCTGCATATATGAGGTTATTGATATTTCTCTCGGCAATCTTGATTCCAGCTTGTGTTTCTTCCAGCCCAACATTTCTCATGATGTACTCTGTATATAAGTTAAATAAGCAGGGTGACAATATACGGCCTTGATGTACTCCTTTTCCTACTTGGAACCAGTCTGTTGTTGCACGTCCAGTTGCTTCCTGACCTGCATATAGGTTTCTCAAGAGGCAGGTCAAGTGGTCTGGTATTCTCATCTCTTTCAGAATTTTCCACAGTTTATTGTGATCCACACAGTCAAAGGCTTTGGCATAGTCAATAAAGCAGAAATACATATTTTTCTTGAACTCTCTTGCTCTTTCCATGATCCAGTGGATGTTGGCAATTTGATCTCTGGTTCCTCTGCCTTCTCTAAAACCAGCTTGATCATGTGGAAGTTCACAGTTCATGTATTGCTGAAGCCTGGCTTGGAGAATTTTGAGCATTAATTTACTAGCGTGTGAGATGAGTGCAATCCTTCAGTCGTTTGACCATTCTTTTTCATTGCCTTTCTTTGGAATTCGAATGAAACCTGACTTTTTCCATTCCTGTGGCCGGGGCTGAGTTTTCCAAATTTGCTGGCATATTGAGTGCAGTACTTTCACAGCATCATCTTTCAGGATTTGAAACAGCTCAGCTGGAATTCCATCACCTCCACTAGCTTTGTTCATAGTGATGCTTGCCAAGGCCCACTTGACTTCACATTCCAGGATATCTGGCTCTAGATGAGTGATCACACCATTTGATTATCTTGGTCATGAAGATCTTGCCGCAGTGAAGAGATATCCAAAGCCCAAGGTAAGAGATACCCAAGTAAGAAGGTAGGTGTTTCCAGAGGTCATCAGACGGCAAACATACTGAAACCATAATCACACAAAACTAGTCAATCTAATCACACGGACCACAGCCTTGTCTAACTCAATGAAACTAAGTCACGCCCTGTGGGGCCACTCCTGCCTGGGGGGTGGGGTGGGGGGTCATGATGGAGAGGTCTGACAGAATGTGGTCCACTGGAGAAGGGAATGGCAAACTGCTTCAGTATTATTGCTTTGGGAACTCCGTAAACTGTATGGAAACTCAGCATTAAGAGAGTTAATTCCTAGGCAGGTTGATAAGACATCTATGTGTCCCCAAAGAGATAGGTGTCTGGAATTCTCAAGGAGGAAGAAAGGACAAAAGTTTTTTTTTTCTCTCTACATTCCTTAGGACTATATAACAATAATGTATCATGCTTGAGGACGTCCTCTGGAAAAAACCTTCTGGCTAATCCTGTTATCTTAAAATGTAAATGTGGGAGTGGGACTAGTGAGGTCTTTACAACCTCCAGACATTCTTTTGATTCCCTGTAATAAGTAATTAAAAAGTATATAAGTCCCTTGCTAACACTAGTGAGGGGGAACTCTTTCTGCCCTCTTCTGATGTCTATGTCAGAAGCTTTCTCTATCTCTTTTATACTTTAATAAAACTCTATTACACAAAATTTCTGAGCAATCAATTCTCGTCTCTGGCCCTGGATTGAATTCTTCTCCTCTGGAGGCCAAGAATCCCAGCGTCTTTCATGGTTCAACGTCAGGACAAGGTAAGGATGCTTGATGCTCTAGTTCTTTGTTCTGCTAGCAAACATGGTTTCTGCTGTACTTTACTAACTCTAGTGTGCTTGTGTGAATGAATGACACACCCTGAGTGAAGCAAGAGAGGAGCCCTGCTATGCGGTTCCATGGTGACCTCAAATGATTTATGGAAGAAACCTGTCAGGGTTTTGTAGTTCAGTTCAGTCACTCAGTTGTGTCTGACTCTTTGCGACCCCATGAATCGCAGCACACCAGGCCTCCCTGTCCATCACCATCTCCCGGAAAGACTAGTTTTGTCTTCATGCAGACTCACGTCCATCGAAACAGTGATGCCATCCAGCCATCTCATCCTCTATCATCCCCTTCTCCCCCTGCCCCCAATCCCTCCCAGCATCAGAGTCTTTTCCAGTGAGTCAAACCTTCGCATGAGGTGGCCAAAGTATTGGAGTTTCAGCTTTAGCATCATTCCTTCCAAAGAACACCCAGGGCTGATCTCCTTCAGAATGGACTGGTTGGATCTCCTTGCAGTCCAAGGGACTCTCAAGAGTCTTCTCCAGCACCACAGTTCAAAAGCATCAATTCTTTGGCACTCAGCCTTCTTCACAGTCCAACTCTCATATCCATACATGATGACAGGAAAAACCATAGCCTTGACTAGATGGACCTTAGTTGGCACAGTAATGTCTCTGCTTTTGAATATGCTATCTAGGTTGGTCATAACTTTTCTTCCAAGGAGTAAGCATCTTTTAATTTCATGGCTACAGTCACCATCTGCAGTGATTTTGGAGCCCCCAAAAATAAAGTCTGACACTGTTTCCACATCTATTTCCCATGAAAAGATGGGACCAGATGCCATGATCTTCATTTTCTGGATGTTGAGCTTTAAGCCAACTTTTTCACTCTCCTCTTTCACTTTCATCAAGAGGCTTCTTAGTTCCTCTTCACTTTCTGCCATAAGGGTGGTGTCATCTGCATATCTGAGGTTATTGATGTTTCTCCCAGCAATCTTGATCCCAGCGTGTGATTCTTCCAGTCCAACGTTTCTCATGATGTACTCTGTATATAAATTAAATAAGCAGGGTGACAACATACAGCCTTGACGCACTCCTTTTCCTATTTGGAACCCGTCTGTTGTTCCATGTCCAGTTCTAACTGTTGCTTTCTGACCTGCATACAGATTTCTCAAGGGGCAGGTTAGGTGGTCTGGTATTCCCATCTCTTTCAGAATTTTCCACAGTTTATTGTGATCCACACAGTCAAAGGCTTTGGCATAGTCAAGAAAGCAGAAATAGATGTTTTTCTGGAACTCTCTTGCTTTTTCCATGATCCAGTGGATGTTGGAAATTTGATCTCTGGTTCCTCTGACTTTTGTAAATCTAGCTTGAACATCAAGAAGTTCACGGTCACGTATTGCTGAAGCCTGGCTTGGAGTATTTCAGCATTTCTTTACTAGCGTGTGAGATGAGTGCAATTGTGTGGTAGTTTGAACAATTTTTTGCATTGCCTTTCTTTGGGATTGGAATAAAAACTAACCTTTTCCAGTCCTGTGGCCACTGCTGAGTTTTCCAAGTTTGCTGGCATATTGAGGGCAGTAATTTCACAGCATCATCTTTCAGGATTTGAAATAGCTCAACTGGAATTCCATCACCTCCACTAGCTTTGTTCATAGTGATGCTTGCCAAGGCCCACTTGACTTCACATTCCAGGATGTCTGGCTCTAGATGAGTGATCACACCATCGTGATTATCTGGGTCGTGAAGATGTTTCTTGTACTGTTCTTCTGTGTATTCTTGCTACCACTTCTTAATATCTTCTGCTTCTGTTAGGTCCAGACCACTTCTCTCCTTTATCGAGCCCGTCTTTGCATGAAATGTTCCCTTGATACCTCTAATTTTCTTGAAAAGATCTCTAGTCTTTCCCATTCTGTTGTTTGCCTCTATTTCTTTGCATTGATCACTGAAGAAGGCTTTCTTATCTCTTCTTGCTATTTTTTGGAACTCTGCATTCAGATGCTTATATCTTTCCTTTTCTCCTTTGCTTTTCGCCTCTCTTCTTTTCACAGCTATTTGTAAGGCTTCTCCAGACAGCCATTGTGCTTTTTTGCATTTCTTTTCCATGGAAATGGTCTTGATCCCTGTCTCCTGTACAATGTCACAAACTTCATTCCATAGTTCATCAGACACCCTATCAGATCTAGGCCCTTAAATCTATTTCTCACTTCCACTGTGTAATCATAAGGGATTTGATTTAGGTCATACCTGAATGGTCTCGTGGTTTTCCCTACTTTCTTCAATTTGAGTCTAAATTCGGAAATAAGGAGTTCATGATCTGAGCCACACAGTCAGCTCCTGGTCTTGTTTTTGTTGACTGTATAGAGCGTCTCCATCTTTGGCTGCAAAGAAGGTAATCAATCTGATTTTGGTGTTGACCATCTGGTGATGTCCATGTGTAGAGTCTTCTCTTGTGTTGTTGGAAGAGGGTGTTTGCTATGACTAGTGCATTTTCTTGACAAAACTCTATTAGTCTTTGCCCTGCTTCATTCTGCATTCCAAGGCCAAATTTGCCTGTTACTCCAGGTGTTTCTTGACTTCCTACATTTGCATTCCAGTCCCCTATAATGAAAAGGACATCTTTTTTGGGTGTGAGTACTGAAAGGTCTTGTAGGTATTCATAAAACTTTTCAACTTCAGCTTCTTCAGTGTTACTGGTTATACTGAACTGCCAATTCTAAGAAGCACCCAGTGTCTCCTTTGGGTACCGACTGGAAAAGTGTGTGGACCAAACTCTCCTTTCTTGGTCAAACTTTCCCATCTCTTTGACCATTTCATAACTTCTTGGGCATTAGAACTACTAACCAATCTGTCAGATCATAGACTTTCAAGGGACTTGTGATCTATGCTGTTACTGTGTACAGTTACTTAGGTTCCAAAGTTGGATTGGTAGTCAGGAAGTGCCTAGCCTCGCTAGGGGTCAAAGTTTGGAAGCTAGATGGAGCTCTGGCTCCAAGAGCATCTCTGAGGTTAAAGGTTACTTAGATTGGAAGTACAATTAGTTTCTTCCTTTGGTAACACTAGCTCTTAGTGGACCAGAGGAAGCTTTCCAGTCGCTTTTGTCCCAAATCCTTAGATATTCTTTCCTTGGAATCTGTGGGAATGAACTGGAAGGACTGGCCCTATCAATTTTTCCTCACTGGCCAGCCCTTCACCATTTCTTTTGCTATCGCTTATACTGGTTGTGGTGATGCCTGGCAGGAACATCTCAGTTTTATGTTCATACTGATCTTATTGTGGTCAGGAATATACTCAGGGTCGTGGACAAGCACTCAGGTGACAAATGTTTTCCCCAGCGATCTTAGCTTGGGAGGCATTCAGGAAGGTTACTCTAATTGCATCCCAGGTGGCATCAGAGGCAAGCAAGGTTTTAATGGTGAGAAACTGGACATCATTCTTGGATGCCATTAGGTCTATCCCTGGTGCATCTCCACCCTGTCTCAGTGGTAGAACTGGGAGGGACGAGTAGAGCACCTGCATCAGTAAGGGACAGACTAAGTTTGACCAGGGAAGGAAAGCTTTTGTGTACAGTCTGTCTACACCCCCATCTAGAGCAGAGAGGGACGCCTCAAATAGAAGGATGGTGCTGGTCACTTCCTTCTTACAGATGGGAGCTAATAATTCCAGACACTTCTCTCCTTGGGGACCCCTGGACTTCTTATCAATCTGCCAAGGAATTGACTCTCACCATGCAAGAATGGTTGGAGAAGTAAGCTGTGGTCTTCTCCTACTCCCCAACTTGTGTATATTTTAAAAAACTTCTTTATTCTGTTTTGACATCAAAAGAGAGTTAAGTCAATGTATGCCTTTTAAAATGATTTATTTTATTGAAGGATAATTGTTTTACAGAATTTTGTTGTTTTCTGTCAAATCTCAACATGAATCAGCCATAAGAATACATATATCCCCTTCTTTTTGAAACTCCCTCCCATCTCCCTGCCCATCCCACCCCTCTAGGTTGATAAAGAGCCTCTAGTTGAGTTTCTGAGCCATATAACCAATTCCTGTTGGCTATCTATTTTATATAAGGTAATGTAAGTTTACATGTTACTCTTTCCATACATCTCACCCTCTCCTCCCTCCCCATGTCCATAAGTCTATTCCCTATGTCTGTTTCTCCATTGCTGCCCAATGAATAAATTCTTCAGAACATTTTTTTCCAAATTCTATATCTGTGCATTAGAATACAATAGTTATCTTTCCTTTCTGATATACTTAACTCTGTATAATAGGTTCTACGTTCATCCACCTCGTTAGAACTGACGCAAATGTGTTCCTTTTTATGGCTGAGTAATATTCCATTCCATAACAGAAGGAAGATGATATTAAGAAGAGGTGACAAGAATACACAGAACTGTACAAAAAGATCTTCATGACCCAGATGATTACGATGGTGTGATCACTCACCTAGAGCCAGACATCCTGGAATGTGAAGTCAAGTGGGCATT
Source organism: Ovis canadensis (assembly GCF_042477335.2). NCBI lineage: Eukaryota > Metazoa > Chordata > Mammalia > Artiodactyla > Bovidae > Ovis > Ovis canadensis. The sequence goes on along the minus strand of NC_091246.1, from coordinate 176,475,240 downwards.
AGAAAACATCACTATGAAAAAAGCTAGTGAAGGTGATGGATGTCGAGTTGAGCTATTTCAAATCCTGAAAGATGATGCTGTGAAAGTGCTGAACTCAATATGCCAGCAAATTTGGAAAACTCAGCAGCAGCCACAGGACTGGAAGAGGTCAGTTTTCATTCCAGTCCCAAAGAAAGGAAATGCCAAAGAATGCTCAAACTACCGCACAATTGCACTCATCTCACACGCTAGTAAAGTAATGCTCAAAATTCTCCAAGCCAGGCTTCAGTAATACGTGAACCATGAACTTCTGGATATTCAAGCTGGTTTTAGAAAAGGCAGAGGAACCAGAGATCAAATTGCCAACATCTGCTGAATCATGAAAAAAGCAAGAGAGTTCCAGAAAAACATCTATTTCTGCTTTATTGACTATGCCAAAGCCTTTGACTGTGTGGATTGCAATAAACTGTGGAAAATTCTGAGAGAGATGAAAATACCAGACCACCTGACCTGCCTCTTGATTAATTTGTACGCAGGTCAGGAAGAAACAGTTAGAACTGGACATGAAACAACAGATTGGTTCCAAATAGGAAAAGGAGTACATCAAGGCTGTATATAGTCACCCTGCTTATTTAACTTATATGCAGAGTACATCATGAGAAATACTGAGCTGGAAGAACCACAAGCTGGAATCAAGATTGCTGGGAGAAATATCAATACCGCAGACATGCAGATGCCACCACCCTTATGGCAGAAAGTGAAGAGGAACAAAAAAGCCTCTTGATGAAAATGAAAGTGAAGAGTGAAAAACTTGCCTTAAAGCTCAAAATGAAAATCATGGCTTCTGGTCCCATCACTTCATGGGAAATAGTTGGGGAAACAGTGGAAACAGTGTCAGACTTTATTTTGTTGGGCTTCAAAATCACTGCAGATGGTGACTGCACCCTTGAAATTAAAAGACGCTTACTCCTTGGAAGAAAAGTTATGACCAACCTAGATAGCATGTTGAAGAGCAGAGACATTATTTTGCCAACAAAGATCTGTCTAGTCAAGGCTATGGTTTTTCCAGTGATCATGTGTGGATGTAAGAGTTGGACTGTGAAGAAGGCTGATCGCAGAAGAATTGATGCTTTTGAACTGTGGTGTTGGAGAAGACTCTTGAGAGTCCCTTGGACTGAAAGGAGATCCAACCAGTCCATTCTGAAGGAGATGAGCCCTGGGATTTCTTTGGAAAGAATGATGCTAAAGCTGAAACTCCAATACTTTGGTCACCTTATGTGAAGAGTTGACTCATTGGAAAAGACTCTGATGCTGGGAGGGATTGGGGGCAGGAGGAGAAGGGGGCGACAGAGAATGAGATGGCTGAATGGCATCATTGACTCGATGGTGCGAGTCTGAGTGAACTCAGGGAGTTGGTGATGATAGGGAGGCCTGGCGTGCTGTGATTCATGGGGTTGCAAGAGTCGGACACGACTGAGCGACTGAACTGAACTGAACTGAACTGAATATTCCATTGTGTATAAGTACCACATCTTCTTCATCCATTCATCCATCAGTGGGCATCTAGGTTGCTTCCATGTTCTAGCTATTGTAAATAGTGGTGCAATGAGCAACGGGATACATGTGTAGTTTTCAACCCTGATTTCCTCAAGGTATATGCCTAGGAGTGGGATTGCTAGGACATCTCATGCCCGAGGTCAGGGGCGGCTGCTGAGAGGAGCTACCCCAAGCTCGAGGTCAGGGGCAGTGGTCAAGAGGAGCAACCCCACATCCAAGGAGTGGTGGCTGCGTGGGTGCAGCATGCGGGAGAGGAGCTACACCAAGCTCAAGGTCAGGAGGGGCCGCCGTGAGGAGATAGACTTTATCTAAGGTATGGAACAGCAGCTGCACTTTGCTGGAGCAGCCGTGAAGAGATACCTCACATCCAAGGTAAGAGAAATCCAAGTAAGATGGTAGGTGTTGCTAAAGGCATCAGAGGGCAGACACACTGAAACCGTAATCACATAAAATTAGTCAGTCTGATCACATGGACCACAGCCATGTCTAACTCAATGAAACTAAGCCATGCCGAATAGGACCACCCAAGACAGGTGGGTCACGGTGGAGAGGTCTGACAGAATATGGTCCACTGTAGAAGGGAAGGGCAAACCACTTTAATATTCTTGCCTTGAGAACCCAATGAACAGTATGAAAAGGCAAAATGATAGGATACTGAAAGAGAAACTCCCTAGGTTGGTAGGTGCCCAATATGCTACTGGAGATCAGTGGAGAAATAACTCCAGAAAGAATGAAGGGATGGAGCCAAAACAAAAACAATACCCAGTTGTGGATGTGACTGGTGATAGAAGCAAGGTCTGATACTATAAAGAACAATATTGCTTAGGAACCTGGAATATTAGGTCCATGAATCAAGGCAAATTGGAAGAAGTCAAATAGGAGATGGCAAGAGTGAATGACGACATTCTAGGAATCAGTGAACTAAAATGGACTGGAATGGGTGCATTTAACTCAGATGACCATTATATCTACCTGAGTGGGCAGGAATCCCTTAGAAGAAATGCAGTTGCCATCATGGTCAACGAAAGAATCCAAAATGCAGAAATTAGATGCAATCAGAAAAACGATAGAATGATCTCTGTTCATTTCCAAGGAAAAGCATTCAATATCACAGTAATCCAAGCCTAAGCCCCAATCAGTAATGCTGAAAAAGCTGAGCTGAAGACCTACAAGGCCTTTTAGAACTAACACCCAAAAAAGATGTCCTTTTCATTATAGGGGACTGGAATGCAAAAGTAGGAAGTCAAGTAACAAGCAAACTTGACCTTGGAATACGGAATGAAGCAGGGCAGAGACTAATAGAGTTTTGCCAAGAGAACACACTGGTCATAGCAAACACCCTCTTCCAGCAACTCAAGAGGACTCTACACCTGGGTATCACTAGATGGTCAACACTGAAAACTTTGATTATATTCTATGCAGGCAAAGATGAAGAAGCTCTATACAGTCAGCACAAACAAGACCAGGAGCTCACTGTGGCTCAGATCATGAACTCCTTACTGCCAAATTCAGACTTAAATTGAAGAAAGTAGGGAAAACCACTAGACCATTCAGGTATGACCTTAATCAAATCCCTTATGATTATACAGTGGAAGTGAGAAATAGATTTAAGGGACTTGATCTGATAGATAGAGTGCCTGAGGAACTATGGAATGAGGTTCGTGACATTGTAAAGGAGACAGGGATCAAGACCATCCCCATGGAAAAGAAATGCAAAAAAGCAAAATGGCTGTCTGGGGAGCCCTTACAAATAGCTGTGAAAAGAAGTGAAGTGAAGAGCAAAGGAGAAAAGGAGATATAAGCATCTGAATGCAGAGTTCCAAAGAATAGCAAGAAGTGATAAGAAAGCCTTCTTCAGTGATCAATGCAAAGAAATAGAGGCAAACAACAGAATGGGAAAGACTAGAGATCTCTTCAAGAAAATTAGAGATACCAAGGGAATATTTCATGCAAAGATGGGCTCGATAAAGGACGGAAATGGTCTGGACCTAACAGAAGCAGAAGATATGAAGAAGAGGTGGCAAGAATACACAAAAGAATTGTACAAAAAAGATCTTCACGACCCAGATAATCACGATGGTGTGATCACTCACCTAGAGCCAAACACCCTGGAATGTGAAGTCAAATGGGCCTTAGAAAGCATGACTACGAACAAAGCTACTGGAGGTGATGGAATTCCAATCGAGCTATTCCAAAGCCTGAAAGGTGATGCTGTGAAAGTGCTGCACTCAATATGTCAGCAATTTGGAAAACTCAGCAGTGGCCACAGGACTGGAAAAGGTCAGTTTTCATTCCAATCCCAAAGAAAGGCAATGCCAAAGAATACTCAAACTACCACACAATTACACTCATCTCACACACTAGTAAAGTAATGCTCCAAGCCAAAAATTCTCTAAGCCAGGCTTCAGCAGTATGTTGACTATGAACTTCCAGATGATCATACTGGTTTTAGAAAAGGCAGAGGAACCAGAGATAAAATTGCCAACATCTGCTGGATCATCAAAAAAGCAAGAGAGTCCAGAAAAACATCTATTTCTGCTTTATTGACTATCCCAAAGCCTTTTCCAGAATAAACTGTGGAAAATTCTGAGAGAAATGGGAATACCAGACCACCTGACCTGCCTCTTAAGAAACCTATATGCAGGTCAGGAAGCAACAGTTAGAACTGGACATGGAACAACAGACTTGTTCCAAACAGGAAAAGTAGTGCATCAAGGCTGTATGTTGTCACCCTGCTTATTTAACTTACATACAGTGTACATCATGAGAAACACTGAGTGGAAGAAACACAAGCTGGAATCAAGATTGCCGGGAGAAACATCAATAACCTCAGATATGCAGATGTCACCACTCTTATGGCAGAAAGTGAAGAGGAGCTAAAAAGCCTCTTGATGAAAGTGCATGTGGAGGGTGAAAAAGTTGGCTTAAAGCACAACATTCAGAAAATGAAGATCATGGCATATGGTCCCATCACTTCCTGGCATATAGATGGGGAAACAGTGAAAACACTGTCAGACTTTATTTTGGGGGGCTCCAAAATCACTGCAGATGGTGATTGCAGCCATGAAATTAAAAGACGCTTACTCTTTGGAAGAAAAGTTATGACCAGACTAGAGAGCATGTTAAAAAGCAGAGACATTACTTTGCCAACAGAAGTCTGTCTAGTCAAGGCTATGGTTTTTCCAGTGGTTATGTATGGATGTGAGAGTTGGACTGTGAAGAAGCTGAGCACCAAAGAATTGATGTTTTTGAACTGTGGTGTTGGAGAAGACTCTTGAGAGTCCCTTGGATTGCAAGGAGATCCAAGCAGTTCATTTATAGGAGATCATTCCTGGGTGTTCATTAGAAGGACTGATTCTAAAGCTGAAACTCCAATGTTTTTGGCCACCTCATGTGAAGTGTTGACTCATTGGAAAAGACTTTGATTCTGGGAGAGATTGGAGGCAGGAGGAGAAGGGGACGACAGAGGATAAGATGACTGGATGGCATCACTGACTTGATGGACATGAGCTTGAGTGAACTCTGGGAGTTGGTGATGAACAGGGAGGCCTGTTGTGCTGCAATTCATGGGGTCGCAAAGAGTCGGACATGACTGAGCTACTGAACTGAACTGAACTGAACTGGTGGTGATTTTATTCCTAGTTTTTAAAGGAATCTCCTTACCATCTTCCATAGTGGCTATATCAATTTACATTCCCACCGACAGTGCAAGAGTGTTCCCTTTTCTCCACACCCTCTCCAGCATTTATTGTTTGTAGACTTTTGATGATGACCATTCTGATATCTCATTATGGTTTTGTTTTGCATTTCTCTAATATTGAGAGATGTTGAACATCTTTGCATGTGTTTGTTAGCCATCTGTATGTTTTCTTTGCAGAAATGTCTGTTTAGGTCTTTTCCCCACTTTTTGATTGGGTTTTTTTTTTTTTTTTCTGGTATTGAGTTGTATGAGGTGCTTGTATGTTTTGAAAATTAATTCTTTGTCAGTTGTTTCATTTGGTATTATTTTCTCCCATTTTGAAGGTTGTCTTTTCACCTTGCTTATAGGTTCCTTTGTTGTGCAAAAGCTTTTAATTTTAATCAGGTCCCACTTATTTACTTTTGTTTTTATTTCTGTTACTCTAGGAGGTGCATCATAGAGGATCTTGCTTTGATTTATGTCATGGAGTATTCTGCCTATGTTTTCCTCTAAGAGTTTTATAGTTTCTGGCTTTACATTTAGATCTTTAATTCATTTTGTGTTTATCTTTGTGTATGGTGTTAGGAAGTGATCTAATTTCATTCTTTTACATGTAGCTGTCCAGTTTTCCCAGCAGCACTGATTGAAAAGGTTGTCTTTGCCCCATTGTATATTCTTGCCTCCTTTGTCAAAAAATAAGGTACCCATAGGTGCATATGGAGACTTCCCTGGTGGCTCAGATGGTAAAAGTGTCTGCCTACAATGCCAGAGACCTGGATTCAATCCCTGTGTTGGGAAGATCTCCTGGAGAAGGAAATGGCAACCCACTCTGGTATTCTTGCCTGGAAATTCCCATGAACAGAGGAACCTGGTAGGCTACAGTTCATGGGGTTGCAAAGAGTCGGACACGACTGAGCGACTTCACTTTCACTTTCATAGGTGCAAGGGTTTATTTCTGGGCTTTCTATCTTGTTCCACTGGTCTATATTTCTGTTTTTGTGCCCATACCATACTGTCTTGACGACTTTAGCTTTGTAGTATAATCTGACGTTAGGAAGGTTGATTCCTCCAGCTCCATTCTTATTTCTCAAGACTGCTTTAGCTATTCAGGGTCTTTTGTGTTTCCATATGAATTGTGAAATTTTTTGTTCTATTTCTGTGAAAAAAGCCATTGGTAATTTGATAGGGATTGCATTGAATCTGTGGATTGCATTTGGTACTGCAGTCATTTTAACAATATTGATTCTTCCTACCCAGGAACATCTGATTATGTCATTTTTGACTTCTTTCATCAGTGTGTTATAATTTTCTGTGTAAAGTTCTTTTGTCTCCTTAGGTAAATTTCTTCCTAAATATTTAATTATTTTTGTTGCAATGGTGAATGAGATTGATTCCTTAATTTCTATTTCTTATTTTTCATTGCTAGTATATAAAAATGCAAGTGATTTCTGTGTATTGATCTTGTATCCTGCAACTTTGCTAAATTCACTGATTAGCTCTAGTAATTTTCTGAGACCATCTTTAGGGTTTTCTATGTATTGTATCATGTCATCTGCAAATAGTGAGAGCTTTACTTCTTTTCTGATCTGGATTCTTTTTATTTCTTTTTCTTCCCTGATTGCTGTAGCTAGGACTTCCAGAAATATGCTCAATAATAGTGGTGACAGTGGACACCCTTGTCTCTTTCCTGATCTTTAGGAAGAGGCTTTTAGGTTTTCACCATGGAGAATAATGTTTGCTGTAGGCTTATCATATATGGCCTTTACTATATTGAGGTAGGTTCCTTCACCCATTTTTTGAAGACTTTTAATCATAAATGGATGCTGAATTTTGTCAAAGACTTTTTCTGAATCAATTTAAGTAATCATATGGTTTTTATCTTTCAATTTGTTAATATGGTGTATCACATTGGTTGATTTGCATATATTGAAAAATCCTTGCATTCCTGGGATAAACCCAACTTGATCATGATCTATGAGCTTTTTGATATGTTGCTGAATTCTGTTTGCTAAAAATTTTTGAGGATTTTTATATCTATGATCATCAGTGATATTGACATGTAGTTTTCTTTTTTTGTGTTGTCTTTGTCCAGTTTTGGTGTCAGGGTGATGGGGGCTTTGCAGAGTGAGTTTGGAAGTGTTTCTTCCTCTGAAATTTTTTTTGAAAGAGTTTTAGAAGGATAGTCATAAGTTCTTCTCTAAATGTTTGGTAGAATTCTGCTGTGAAGCCATCTGGTCCTGGGCTTTTGTTTTTTGGGAGATTTTTGATCACAGCTTCAATTTCAGTGCTTCTAACTGGGTTGTTCATAATTTCTATTTCTTCCTGGTTCAGTCTTGGAAGATTGAACTTTTCTAAGAATCTGTCTATTTTTTCCAGGTTATCCATTTTATTGACCTATAGTTGTTCATAGTAGTGTCTTATAATCCTTTGTGTTTCTGCATTGTCTCTTGTAACCTCTCATTTTTCGTTTCTAATTATGTTGATTTGAGCTTCTCTCTTTTTTTCTTGATAAGCTTGGCTAAATGTCTGTCAATTTTGTTTATCTTCTCAGAGAACCAGGTTTTTGTTTTATTAATCTTTATTACTTTTTCTTTCTTTTTCATTTATTTCTGCTTGGATCTTTATGATTTCTTTCTTTCTACTAATTTTGGGGGTTTTTTGTTCTTCTTTTTCCAGTTGTTTTAGGTGTAAAGTTAGGCTGTCTATTTGATGTTTTCCTTTCTTGAGGTAGGATTGTATTGCTATAAATTTCTCTCTTAGGACTGCATTTGTTGCATCCCATAGGTTGTCGTGTTTTCACTGTCATTTGTTTCTAGAATGTTTTGATTTCCCTTTTGATTTCTTCTGTAACCTGTTGGTTATTTAGAAATGTGTTAGTTAATCTCCATGTGTTTGTGTTTCTTACAGTTTTTTTTTTTTTCTTGTAACTGCTATTTAGTCTCACAGCATTGTGGTGAAAGAAGATGCTTGATACGATTTCAAATTTCTTTAATTTACTGAGGTTTGACTTGTGACCCAAGATGTGGTCTATCCTGGGGAATGTTCCATGTGCAGTTAAAAAGAAGATGTATTCTTCTGCATTTGGATGGAATGTCCTGAAGATATCAAGGAGATTCATCTCATCTAATGTACCATTTAAGACTCATGTTTTCTTATTAATTATCTGTTTGATGATCTGTCCATTGGAGTGAGTGAGATGTTAAAGTCTCCTACTATCATTGTGTTACTGTCAATTTCTCCTTTTATGTCTGTTACTGTTTGTTTTATGTATTGAGGTGCTCCTATGTTGGGTGCATAGATATTTAAAATTGTTATAGCTTCCTCTTGTATTGATCCCTTGATCATTATATAGTGTCCTTCCTTATCTCTTATAATCTTTATTTTAATGTCTATTTTGTCTGAGATGAGGATTGGTACTCTACCTTTCATTTGCTTTCCATTTGCGTGGAATATATTTTTCCATCCTCTCACTTTTAGTCTATATGTGTCTTCAGGTCTGTAGTAGGTTTCTTGTAGACAACATATATACGGGGCTTGTTTTTGTATCCATTTAGCCAGTCTGTTTCTTTTGGTTGGAGCATTTAATCCATTTACATTTAAAGTAATTATTGATATATATGTTCCTATTGCCATTTTCTTAATTGCTTGGGGTTGATTTTGTAGCCCTTTTTTCTTCTCTTGTTTTTCTTGACAATATAAGTCCCTTTAACATTTGTTTTAAGCTGGTTTGGTGGTACTGAATTCTTTTTACTTTTGCTTGTCTTAAAAGCTTTTGATTTCTTCATCAATTTTGAATGAGATCCTTGCTGGGTACATAATTTTGGTTGTAAATTTTTCCCTTTTTGTACTTTAAATATGCCCTGACATTCCCTTCTGGCCTGAACAGTTTCTGCTGAAAGATCCGCTGTTAAGTGTATGCGGGTTCTCTTGTATATTACTTATTGTTTCTCCTTTGCTGGTTTTAATATTATTTCTTTGCGTTTAGTCTTTGTTAACTTGATTAGTATATGTCTTGGCATGTTTCTCCTTGGGTTTATCCTGTATGGGACTCTTTGTGCCTCTTGGACTTGACTATTTCCTTTTCCATGTTGGGGAAATTTTCAACTATGATCTCTTCAGAAATTTTCTTATACACTTTATTTTTCTCTTCTTCTTCTTCTTCTGCTGCTGCTAAGTCACTTCAGTCGTGTCCGACTCTGTGTGACCCCAGAGACGGCAGCCCACCAGGCTCCCTCATCCCTGGGATTCTCCTGGCAAGAACACTGGAGTGGGTTGCCATTTCCTTCTCCATTCTTCTTCTGGGACCCCTATTATTCAAATGTTGGTTCATTTGATATTGTCCCAGAGGCCTCTGAGACTATCCTCAGTTCTTTTCATTCTTTTCACTTTAATTCTGCTCTTCAGAAGTTATTTCTATCATTTTATCTTCCAGCTCACTGATTCGTTCTTCTGCTTCATATATTTTGCTATTGATTCATTCTAGAGTATTTTTATTTCAGTAATTGTGATGTTTGTCTTTGCATGTTTATTCTTTAATTCTTCTAGGTCTTTGTTAATTGATTCTTGCATTTTCTCCATTTTGCCTTGAAGGTTGTTGATCTTTTCTATCATTTTTCCGAATTCTTTTTATCAGGTAGTTTGCCTATTTTCTCTTCATTTATTTGGACTTCTGTGTTTCTAGTTTGGACCTTCATTTGTGTCATATTTCTCTGCCTTTTCAAAGGCTCAGGACTTGATCTTCGGGAAGACAAATGGAAAGAACACAGGGAGGAAGATGAATGGCGGCAAAGCCTCTGTCGTATGATACTGACCTTGCAGGATCACTGGGCAGGAGAGCATGTGTGTGGCTCGCCCTCAGTGTCCAATCAGGGGTTCTCTATGAGAAAGTGGAGAGGAGCTTGCAGAGCTGCTCTGCCTCCACTTCATTGTACACTGCTCCACATACAGTACATGCAACCCAATGTATCAGTTCAGCTCAGTCACTCAGTCATGTCCAATTCTTTGTGACATAATGAATTGCAGCATGCCAGGCCTCCCTGTCCATCACTGACTCCTGGGGCCCACCTAAACCCATGTCCATTGAGTCGGTGATGCCATCTAGCCATCTCATCCTCTGTCTCCCTTCTCCTGCCCTCAATCTTTCCCAGCATCAGGGTCTGTTCAAATGAGCCAGCTTTTCGCATCAGGTGGCCAAAGTATTGGAGTTTCAGCTTCAACACCAGTCTTTCCAATGGATCTCCTTTAGGTTGGATCTCCTTTAGGTTGGACTGGTTGGATCTCCTTTCAGTCCAAGGGACTCTCAAGAGTCTTCTCCAACACCGCAGTTCAAAAGCATCAATGCTTCAGTGCTCAGCTTTCTTTATAGTCCAGCTCTCACATCCATACATGACTACTGGAAAAACCACAGTCTTGATTAGAGGGACATTTGTTGGCAAAGTAAAGTCTCTGCTTTTTAATATGCTGTTTAGGTTGGTCATAACTTTCCTTCCAAGGAGTAAGCGTCTTTTAATTTCATGGCTGCAGTCACCATCTGCAGTGATTTTAGAGACCAAAAAAATAGTGACAGCCACTGTTTCCACTGTTTCCCCATCTATTTCCCATGAAGTGATGGGACCGGATGCCATGGTCTTAGTTTTCTGAATGTTGAACTTTAAGTCAACTTTTTCACACTCCTCTTTCACTTTCATCAAGAGGCTCTTTAGTTCGTCTTCACTTTGTGCCATAAGGGTGGTGTCATCTGCATATCTGAGGTTATTGATATTTCTCCTGGCAATCTTGAGTCTAGCTTGTGCTTCCTCCAGCCCAGTGTTTCTCATGATGTACTCTGCACGGAAGTTAAATAAGCAGGGTGACAATATACAGCCTTGATGTGCTCCTTTTCCTATTTGGAACCAGTCTGTTGTTCCTTGTCCAGTTCTAACTGTTGCTTCCTGACCTGCATACAGATTTCTCAAGAGGCAGGTCAGGTGGTCTGGTATTCCCATCTCTTTCAGAATTTTCCACAGTTTATTGTGATCCACACAGTCAAAGGCTTTGGCATAGTCAATAAAGCAGAAGTTGGTGTTCTTTCTGGAACTCTCTTGCTTTTTTGATGATCCACCAGATGTTGGCAATTTGATCTCTGGTTTCTCTGCCTTTTCTAAAATCAGCTTGAACATCTGGAAGCTCATGGATCAGATATCACTGAAGCTTGGCTTGGAGAATTTTGAGTACTACTTTACTAACGTGTGAGATGAGTGCAAGTATATGGTAGTTTGAGAATTCTTTGGCATTGCCTTTCTTTTGGGTTGGAATGAAACTGACCTTTTACAGTCCTGTGGCCACTGCTGTTTTCCAAATTTGCTGGCATATTGAGCGCAGCACTTTCACAGCATCATCTTTCAGATTTAAATAGCTCAAATGGAATTCCATCACCTCCACTAGATTTGTTTGTAGTGATGATTCCTAAGGCCCACTTGACATCAAATTCCAGGATGTCTGGCTCTAGGTTAGGGTGAGTGATCACACTATCATGATTATCTGGGTCATGAAGATCTTTTTTGTACAGTTCTTCTTGCCACCTCTTTTAAATAGCTTCTCCTTCTCTTAGGTCCATACCATTTCTGTCCTTTATTGAGCCTATCTTTGCATGAAATGTTCCCTTCGTATCTCTAATTTTCTTGAAGAGATCTCTAGTCTTTCCCATTCTATTGTTTTCCCTCTATTTTTTCCCTAATTTATGCCTTGTTTTAAAAGCATCAGGGTCCTGGGTGCACAATAGTAATAAGCATCTAATAGAAAACAAAACAATACTTTGGCCACCTTATGCGAAGAGCTGACTCATTTTAAAAGACCCTGATGCTGGGAAAGATTGAGGGCCGGAGGAGAAGGGGATGACAGAGGATAAGATGGTTGGATGGCATCACCGACTCGATGGACATGGGTTTGGGTGAACCCCAGGATTTTGTGATGGACAGGGAGGCCTGGCATGCTGTGGTTCATGGGGTTGCAGAGAGTCAGACATGACTGAGCAACTGAACTGAACTGAGAAAACAAAGTTGTTTTATGTTCATAGGATTCTTGAGTAGGACTCTAGATTAAAAAAAGCAGGAGTCTGGTAGTAAAAACCAATTATTATAGATAAACCATTCATTTTAAAGCTAATATATAATGAGAGACATATAAAAATTATTCTGGAAGCTTTGGCTTTCTGGAGGCTTTGGTTAGTGAGACAAGCAAAATCTTTGCCTTTGAGACATAAAAAGTCTGCAAGTTTTCCTCATGAACCCGTTACTCCTTCAGCCAAGTTTTGATGAGAATGTTTCAGAAGTTTGATCCTGATGTGTCCAAATCTTGGTTTTTAGCTTAGCATTTAGTTTGCTACCCAAATAGAGTAGAGTCTATTATGATTGGAGAGCTGCCTGGACAATTTCTTATTTGAATATAAAATTAGAGATATCAAGTTGGCTCAGCAACCACTTATGGAAGACCCACAGGTTCTAAGCACAAAACAGAGTCATAGGGGAATACAAATACTCACTCAGAGAAATAAGATCTTAATTTTGAAGTTATAAAGAAACCATTGATTCTCCTATGTCAGAAACCCTCTGGGGTCATTTAGCACCATATTAAAGAAAGAAAAAAAAAGATGTTGGGGGACTGATCTTTTCCTATTAATTTTGTTCTTCTGATTTTCATCCAGTATGCAGTAAATGTATGCTATTTGGAATCATCATCTAATTATAAGTTTTTTGCAATCAATTACCTTATTTATCTGTGAACTTTATTTCAAAAAGTCCAGTTTTCAGAGTGGCGAAATCGTCAGCTATTGTTAATGGTAATGATTGCTGTGAGGAGAAAAAGCTCCCGAGGCTCACATTTCCAATGCCTTGCCAGGTCTAAGCTTCTCCTGAAGTTTCGTGCTGAGAGCAGAGAAAGCATTAACTGATGCCCAGGGAGAATCTCTGCTAAGGCTCTTGGGGTGAGAGGAGGTTGCAAATTTTCTATTTTATCTTTTCTCTCAGACATACCACACAACTTCTCATCAAACGGTTGCTTTGAAAATTTCCTCAGACGAAAAAGAAATGGCAGCTGCTTTTTTGTGGGCGCTAGATTTTCATAACACAGACATGGTATGATTACTGGTCTTATGTTTTTATTCTCTAGCCTGATATGGAAAAAATGTGCAAGTTTTTCATAAAATAAATAGAACTGGGGTTTTTGAAAACTATGCAACTATTTTTCTGGATAAGTTTTTTTTTTTTTTTCCCATTCTATTAGATATTTCTCAGTTTCATTTTGTTTTCCCTTTAGATTCACGAAGGAGAAAAGAGGAGTGTTAAGAGAATTACTCAGATCATTATTTTTTTTAAGATTTTTGATGTGGACATTTTTAAAGTCTTTACTAAATTTATTATAATATTGTTTCTGTTTTACATTTTGGCTTTTAGGCCACAAGTCATGTGGTATTTTAGCTCCTCAACTAGGGACAGACCCCACACCTCCTGCATTGGAAGATGAAATCTTAACCACAGAACCACCTCAGGAAGTCCCATCAGACCCTTATTAAAGCAACAAAGTGATGGGAGCTGGCAACAAGAAATGCTGGGGGAAATTTACTATATACATACATTAACTCTAATAGGAGAATAGAAAAATAAAAGAAATTAAGAATGGATATGTCTTATATTAGTATCTGTGTTATATATATATATATATATATATATATATATATATATATATATGGATTTTGTTCATTTTCACATTCATCCAGATATTCATTCCTGAGCTCTTGAACATTTCTACAAAGTGAAGGAGGAAAGCTGCTTTTTGCTGCACTCTAAAGTGGTTATGATATTTGGAAAGAGGTAAAGAGAAATATCTCTCTCCACCTCCCTCTTGTTTAGATCATTATTCATTCTTAGGAAAATCAATCAAGTAGATAAGTACCATTTTTTAGCTTCTTCCTGCCTTACTAATACAAAATAGGACCTGCGATGAGTAGTATTAGCATCACCTGGGAGCTTATTAGAAAGAATACATCTAAGTCACCTCAACTTAATGATTCAAAAGACCGAGGAACTTGTGTTGTTGTTTTGTTTTTTTCCAAACTTTCTATGTGATACTTCTAACACTAAATTTTGAAGAAAAAAAAAATTGCCTTGGAGGTGTGTGGAGTCCAAGATTTTACATTTCTAACAAGTTCCCAGGTCATAGTGTTGCTGCTTGTCCATATACTATAGTTTTCAGTAGTGAGATTCTAAGGGACGTCTATATAATTCTGAGATTTTTTTTTTTTCATTTTCATTTTTTTCCTTTTTTTGCCTCCATTTTGGCATTCTATCCCACAATCACTCTCTCTTTATTCTTTACATGTGCAGTTGGTTGATTGAATAACTGGAATCTGGCAGGTTACAAATATAAAACAATTTAATTTTTTAAATTACTCTGGCTTCATACAAGCATGCATCTCTCCTTTCTGGATCCATAATGACCTTTCTGATTGATCCTGTAGCTCTCTCCAAGGTTCTAGTGTAGAATAGTACACAGTGAGAGGACTGCTGTATGAGCCTGACAGTACAGGGGCACTGAGGAAGCTTACTGGAACAGGCCAACAACTACCACTAAGGTCACCCAGTCAGGACTGCTTCACATTTCACTGCCCTTCCTCTTCTCTCCTGGCTCATATTGGACTGTATCCTATGTCCAGCATAGAGGGGAATTAATTCCCTTGTACTTCCTGTCTTCTAATCCAAGCTTCTCTGTCACTGGGGACTAAGATGGAAAAACAGGCAAAATGGCCCTGTATCATGGACTACCTCATAGTCATATGAAGGAATGGCTTGCCTTGTGTGTCTCTGTTGGGTGTGTTTTCTGACAGTGAAGTCATTGGACTACTGAGCTTCTCTTCTGTGCTTGAGGAGTACCTGGAGTCTTGAGTGCTGGGGAGACTTGTTGACATTTTCTTCCCCAACATTATGCTACAGAAAAAGTTGAGCCATTCCAACAAGCTTCCTCAGCACTCTCTATAGGGAAGTAGACATAAGACTCTACATGTATGTGACCCCAACTCCAGGACACACATATCAAGTTCACATAGAAATTCTCTCCCTGTGCACCATTTTGGCTTTAAAACCTTGGAAAACCTGGGGCTTTCCTCATCTCACCAATATCCAGCCAAAGAGTAAAAGCCCTGGTCTCCCCATCTCTAACTACTTAGTCCTGGTTTCCCCATCATAAAGTGACCCCTTTTGGTATACAAATCAGCAGTTTCATCTTGATTCTTTTCTCTGTGCTAAATTAGACTGTATTTGCTGATGTGGGGACAAGAGAATAGAGTGATGGTTGAGAATAATCAAGCTCATTAGATGCCTTTTTATAAGGCATTGAGAGAATCCACAGTAGGTCATTGCAAGCTCTCTACAGAGAACATGGCTACTTAATGCCAGGCTGGATGAAGCACAAGCTGGAATCAAGATTGCTGGAAGAAGTATGAATAACTTCACATATGCAAATAGCACTACCCTTAATGGCAGAAAGCAAAGAGGAACTGAAGAGCCTCTTAATAAAAGTGAAAGAGAGTGAAAAAGTTGACTTAAAACTCAACATTCAAAAAACTAAGATCATGGCATCTGGTACCATCACTTCATGGTAAATAGAAGGGGAAACAATGGAAACAGTGACAGACATTATTTTCTTGGGCTTCAAAATCACTGCAGATGTTGGCTGCAGCCATGAAATTAAAAGACACTTGCTCCTTGGAAGAGAAGTTATGACCAATCTAGACAGCATATTTAAAAGCAGAGACATTGCTTTGCCAACAAAGGTCCATCTAGTCAAAGCTATGGTTTTTCCAGCTGTAATGTATGGATGTGAGAGTTGGATGATAAAGAAGCTGAGAACAAAAGACTTGATGTTTTTGAACTGTGGTGTTGGAGGAGACTCTTGAAAGTCCTTTGGACTGCAAGATCAAATTAGTCAATCCTAAAGGAAATCAGTCCTGAATATGCATTAGAAAGACTGATGCTGAAGCTGAAGCTCCAATACTTTGGCCACCTGAGTTTGAGCAAGCTCCAGGAGTTGGTTGGTGATGGACAGGGAAGCCTGGCATACTGCATCCATGGAGTCACAAAGAGTCAGACATGACTGAGTGACTGAACTGAACTGAATGCTTCTTTGAATTTATATTGGAAATATAGATATTAATTGCCAGGCAAATGGAACTATCCCATTATATACATATTGCCTCTTTCTTGATCTGTTACCAATTCATTCTATCACTTAGGTTTTAGGCAGTCCTCACTTTCATATAAGTTTCATTAGTTAAAGTGAGTGAAGTCACTCAGTCGTATCTGACTCTTTGTGACCCCATGGACTGTAGCCTACCATGCTCCTCTGTCCGTGGGATTTTCCAGGCAAGAGTACTGGAGTGAGTTGCCATTTCCTTCTCCAGAGGATCTCCCCAACCCAGGGATCGAACCAAGGTCTCCCACATTGTAAGCAAATGCTTTACTGTCTGAGCCACCAGGGAAGTCCAGGGAAGTTCATTAGTTAAGCAGAGAATTTTAACAGTAAAAGCCATACTCAAGAGCCTTGCACTAAGGCACTAGGATTTAAGAGAACTCTGAAGGGTGCAGGAGCAGGAACGAGTTCTGGGGGTCAGAAACAAAATCCATTACCATCTTCCTTCTTTGGGAAACCTTTCACTTTAAGAGCAGCATGAATCACTATGTCTATTCTTGGTTATACACTGTAGGAAGCATCTTCCTTTTGAGATTTTGTAGATAGCATTTGAGAGCAGAAAAATATACTAGACAAGTCCAATCCCCTTATTTTAAAAAGAAATCAAATGCATTCATGCATTATTTTAATGGACATTTATTAAGTGGCTTCTATTGGCAAGAGACTAAATTTCAAGAGGCTTTACTCGGATTCTTCATGTTTAATGAAGGGTTTTACCACATTGACTCTGTCTGCTTTGTGGTTTCAGGTTTACAGAATGTTCCCAAATGATGCTCCATAAAACAGAGCCTCTCATATGCAAAGCAGAATGAACCTGAAAATTAAATAGCACATCTTCAGTATTATTAAGTAAATGCTTCATGCAAATTCAAGGCTAGTCTTCTAAAAAAGGAATTTCATTTAGAGGAAATAATGGGTTTAAATCGGAGTTGATTTCAGTATTTCAAAATGCACCAGGTTATTTCCAAATGTGCCATTTATCACATCTTAGTAAGTCACAGTGAGGTGCCACTGCCCACTTTATAGCATTTCTGCTACCATTTGGGAATATTGCAGCCATTACGCATAGCAGCCCACATTACTCTTGACAGGTAGCTGCACCTTCCAGAAACCAGGGACTCTACTGCCCCTGAAAGTGGCCACAAGGGTGCTTGCTGTGGTGTAAACACCTGCCCACAATGCCGGTAATGAGAGCGTATCACACCTGGCATCCCTTTAACAGCTGTAGGGTGACCTGTCAACCACAGGCCAAATCCAGACTGATTATCATGAGGTGAAAAGTCTCAAATCCTATTAGCCATCCCATGAGCCATACAGCCACCTGTACATGGTTAACATCTGTTGTTTGAAGTTTGTGGTGGTTTCCTTTTCAGGCATTGCATTTTTCCCCCCATTTCCTGGTGTGGGAAAAAGAGTGGAAGATAATGATCAATAGAAACATTATTAAAACATCTTTAATGGGGTGAAATTCCCACTGTAAATATTGTTGCTTTTAAAGTGCACATTGGGCTAGACTATCAACTATTCAGTAATAAAGATTTTGTTAGGCATTACATGGGGGGATATTGAAGACTAATTGAGTATAACATGGAGTGACTGATAAATAGTACAAAGCAATTATAATCACGGCTGGTATCTTAGTCAATTTAGTCAAGGCAAGAATTAAAGTACAAATGAAACTAAATAACTGAGGATTAAATTTGTGCCTATTGGGGGATGTTATTGCTTCTAAGTGCAGCCAATTTTGTGAGCTGATGTGGTCAGTGAGGGCATCTTACAGGGAGAAATGATTTGAATTGGACCGTAAAGAGTAAATAAGACTCATCTAGTGATGTGAGATGAGAGGTGAGCAGCAGATAAGCACTGCAAGAAAGCTGTAGTATCAAGAATTATTTATCTATGTGCACGAGGAGATGGCTTTGAAGCAAACACGTGGTCTGTGCTGAAGAGCAGTAGAGAGGCGATTATGATGGATTCAGGTAATCAGAGGCCTTTAGAATTAGGACAAGTGGAAGAAAAGTCATTGTGAGTTCTTGAAGGAGATGTAATTGCTGATGTGATGATTTTTCAAGTAAGACAAAGAGAGAAAGTGTGTAGGGGTGAAATGGAATCAGTGGCACACTTTCGAGTTCTCTAATTGAAAAAGTAATAATCAATATATGTAAAGCACTGTAATGTTTCTCAAATTGTGGGCAGTCATTTCATTTGATGCTTTCACACCTGCCCACCAAAATACTCCAAGAAGCAGAAAGATATAGGGGTACAGCTTGTTCCAAATGGGTCTGGGGTGTAGCATGAAGAAGAATATAAAAAACATGAAATATATTCCATGTCATGTTTTGATTGTAAAATCCCAACAGATTTTTTCTGATTCATAATATACCCTTGCTGATCTTTTAAAATATGTGTGTTCAAAACAAAAAGCAAAGTTAACCTGAAAATTCTTCAAGATTTGACATCACATGTCCCTAGCTAGTTGAATGTCTGAAGAGTTGGCTGTCAACTCTTGGGAAATATTGCCACTCTTTATGGGCAGGTATCTCAATTTATCTCTTTTTCAACAGGTGAGAAACTTCTTATGTCTCCCAAACCTCAAACCAATCCTAGCAAAGATGCCAGTATACAGCAACTGAAGCAATGGTAGTCTACTATTGTGGATTAGTTTACACTGGGCAGTGATGAGATTAAGGTTGGGGGAATTGGCCTGTAATTATCCAGATGTTCTTAAGCACACACCTGTGGGTATATATTATACTAAGCTCCTCTTTTTTGTTCTTACTATGGTTGTCTTTTCTGATTCTGTTCTGATTTCTATCCTGATATCTACCCTTTGGGGGCATTCTACATTGCTGCACACTTCCCATTGTAAATTAAAAATGTTAAATTCCCTTTACATTATCACAACCTTGTAAGGCAGAGTCCTAGGATCCTTTGATTGGCTCCTGTGTAGTCCTTTCCTGGTTATGAAGCTAATGGTAATTTTTTTTTTTTTCCTATGAAGGTAATGAAAACCATACTACATGTTCTTGGATCAAATATAAAGGATCAACTGTTTTATTTTTTTCAGTTGGAATTAAACTGATCTATATGGGTTTTTTCAACCTTTGTATTTGTGATTCTGTTCCTGATACATGCATCTGTTCCTCTGATGGTACAGTTTACTTATTTCTATGATATCATTTGAACTCCACATTTAGACCAGTTTTATTATGGATTATGAACTGAGAGCATGTGTATATTTTAGAGGACACTGCCAGGTCAACCTCCAGAAAGTTTAAATAATAGTCTTCATAATATTGTAGGAGGATGAGACCATTTGCCCAGTTTTCCAACACAATTTATTAAACAGACTATTGTTTTCCCACTGAGTATGTTCATGATGATAGATGTTTATTTATTTATAGTAACTCATCCTTCAGTTATTGGAACTGAATATACTTGGACATTTGGATTTCTAGTGAGATGCAGAAACATGTGTTACAAATTTAGATTCTATATTAGATTATCATTTTAAATAAATGTTTTCTTTTATGGGGAACCTGTAAAATATACAAAATTTTTTCATCCTAATACCAAAATTTATGTGAATCTACAATTTAAATAAAATAGTTGCTACGTGTGTGTATATATTCATATATGTGTATCTAACCAAATCTATCTATTTATCTATAAATCTTTAACCATTGCAGTTATAAAACAAAATAAATCGATGAATGAATTTTGGCAGAACACGTTGTTATTCAGTCACTCAGTTCTGTTCCACTCTTTGTGACTGCAGCACACCAGGTTTCCCTGTCCTTCAGTATCTCCTGGAGTTTGCTCCAACTCATGTCCATGGAGTCGGTGATGCCATCCAATCATCTCATCCTCTGTCATCCCCTTCTCCTCCTGCTTTCAATCTTTCCCAGCAACAGGGTCTTTTTCACTGAGCTGGCTCTTCACATCAGGGGGCCAAAGTATTGGAGCTTCAGCATCAGTCTTTTCAGTGAATATTCAGGGTAGGTTTCCTTTAAGATTGACTGGTTTGATCTCCTTACAGTCCAAGGGACTCTCAAAAGTCTTCTCCAACACCACAGTTCAAAAGCACTGATTCTTCAGCACTCAGCCTTCTTTATGGTCCAACTCTCACATCCATAAATGATGACTGGAAAGCCATAGGTTTGACTATATGGATTTTTGTTGGCAAAGTAATGTCTGCTTTTTAATACAGTGTCTAGGTTGGTCATAACTTTTCTTCCAAAGAGCAGGTGTCTTAATTTAATGATTGCAGTCACGGTCCACAGTAATTTTGGAGCCCAAGAAAATGAAGTCTGTTACTGTTTTCATCATTTCCCCATCTATTTGCTATGAAGTGATAGGACTGGATTCCATTATCTTTGTTCTTGAATGTTAAATTTTAGGCCAGCTTTTTCACTCTCCTTTTGCACCTTAATCAAGAGGCTCTTTCGTTCCCCTTCACTTTCTGCCATAAGGATGTTGTCATCTGGATATCTGAGTTTATTGATATTTCTCCCAGCAATCTTGATTCCAGCTAGTCCTTCATCCAGCCCAACATTTCACATGGTGTACTCTGCATATAAGTTAAATAAACAGGGTGACAATATACATCCTTGATGTATTCCTTTCCCAATTTTCAACTAGTTCATTGTTCTATGTCCAGTTCTAATTGTTGCTTCTTGACCTGCATACAGGTTTCTCCAGAGGCAGGTAAGGTGGTCTGGTAATAGCATTTCTGTAAGAATTTTCCACAGTATGTTGTGATCCACATAGTAACAATAGCTTTAGTGTAGTCAATGAAGCAGAAGTAGATGTTTTTATGGAATTCTCTTGCTTTTTCTATGATCCAACAGATGCTGGCAATTTGATATCTGGTTCCTCTTCCTTTCCTAAAACTTACCTGTGCATCTGGAAGTTTGTACTTTACATACTGGTGAAGCCTAGCTTGTAGGATTTTGAGCATCACCTTGCTATCATGTGAAATGAGTGCAATTGTGAGGTAGTTTGAACCTTCTTTGTTTCCAAGGCAAACCATTCAATATTACAGTAATCCAAGTCTATGCCCCAACCATTAATGCTGAATAAGCTGAAGCTGAACAGTTCTATGAAGATCTAAAAGACCTTCTAGAACTAACACACAAAAAAAGATGTCCTTTTCATCATAGGGGACTGGAATGCAAAAGGAGGAAGTCAAGAGATACCTGGAGTAACAGGAAAGTTTGGACTTGGTGTACAAAATGAAGGAGGGGAAAGGCTAACAGAATTTTGCCAAGAGATGGACTGGTTGGATCTCCTTTCAGTCCAAGGGATTCTCAAGAGTCTTCTCCAACACCACAGTTCAAAAGCATCAATTCTTTGGTGCTCAGTTTTCAATATAGTCCAACTCTCACATCCATACATGACTACTAGAAAAACCATAGCTTTGACTAGATGGACCTTTGTTGGCAATGTAATGTCTCTGCTTTTTAATATGCTGTCTAGATTGGGCATAACTTTTCTTTCAAGGAGCAAGCATCGTTTAATTCCATGGCTACAGTCACCATATGTGGTGATTTTGGAGCCCCCAAAGTAAAATCTGTCACTGTTTCCATTGTTTCCATATCTATTTGCCACGAAATGATGGGACCAGAGGCCGTGATCTTAGTTTTCTGAATGTTGAGTTTTAAGCCAGCTTTTTCACTCTCCTCTTTCACTTTCATCAGGAGGCTCTTTATTTCTTCTTCACTTTCTGCCATACGGGTAGTATCATCTGCGTATCTGAGGTTATTGATATTTCTCCTGACAATCTTGATTCCAGCTAATGCTGCATCCAGTCCAGAATTTCTCATGATGTACTCTGCAGATAAGTTTAATAAGCAGGATGACAATATACAGCCTTGATGCACTCTTTTCCCAATTTGGAGCCAGTCTGCTGCTCCATGTCCAATTTTAACTGTTGCTTCTTGACCTGCATACAGATTTCTCAAGAAGCAGGTCAGGTGGTCTGGTATTCCCATCTCTTTCAGAATTTTCCATAGTTTGTTGTGATCCACACAGTCAGTCAGCAAAAACAAGACCGGGAACTGATTATGACTCAGGTCATGAACTCATTATTGCAAATTCATATTTAAACTGAAGAGCGTATAGAAAACCACTAGATAATTATGGTATGACCTAAATCAAATCCCTTATGATTATACAGTGGAAGTGACAAATAGATTCAAAGGATTAGATCTGATAGACAGAGTACCTGAAGAAGTATGGACTCAGGTTCGTAACATTGTATAGGAAGCTGTGATCAAAATCATCCCCAGAAAAAGAAATGCAAAAAGGCAAAATGATTGTCTGAGGAGGCCTTACAAACAGCTGAGAAAAGAAGAGAAGTAAAAGACAAAAGAGAAAAGAAAAGATATACTCATCTGGATGCAGCATTCCAAAGAATAGCAAGGAGAGATAACAAAAAAAAAAAACTTCCTAAATGAATAATGCAAAGAAATAGAGGAAAACAATAGAATGGGAAAGACTAGAGAACTCTTCATGAAAATCAGAGATACCAAGTGAATGTTTCATGCAAAGATGGGTTCAATAAAGTACAAGACCTAACAGAAGCAGAAGATATTAAGAAGAGGTGGCAAGAATACACAGAACTATACAAAAAAGATCTTAGTGACCCAGATAACCATGATGGTGTGATCGCTCACCTAAAGCCAGACATCCTCAAGTGTGAAGTCAAGTTGACCTTAGGAAGCATCACTACAGACAAAGCTATTGGAGGTGATGGAATTCTAGCTGAGTTATTTCAAATCCCAAAAGATGTTGCTGTGAAAGTGCTGCACTCAATATACCAGCAAATTTGGAAAACTCAGCAGTGGCCACAGGCTTGGAAAAGATGTTTTCATTCCAATCCCAAAGAAGGGCAGAATATGACTCTCTTAAAACCATGCAAAATGTGAAATTTTGTTGGAAACATGCAGCTTAAAGAAAAAAGATAAACATCCTAAAATTTGACTTTGTTCTTGGGTTATTCCTTTAAAAGGAATTAAAGTCATATTTCTTTGATTTTATGGTAGAGCTGCAAGTTTTTATTTACTTCTGTAAGACTGGTTGTACCACTTTTCCAAACGAGTTCTCTCAACTTCCTAAATTCACTTTTACTTTAATCACTTGACTTCTACAAGTGTGAGCACAGGCAGTAATAAGACTAGATACCAACAGTAGGTCATGAATAGAGGCAATTTTGAAGCCAACAAAATGGGTTTCAAGGCTTGTATTATCCTATCCAGATGTACTCTCAGAGAAGAAGGGTGACTACACACTCAGAAGAAGAATCATGAAATAAGAGAACCCGTTGGAGAGTGATGCTGGATCAAAAGCATGACCATCTTGAAGCATCTCTTGATAGTTATCTTGTGATGCTGGTATATTGACTTGATCTATTGTCCTGACTCAGTGATAAAGAATCCACTTGCCAAGGCAGAAGATATAGGAGACTTTGGTTTGTTTCCTGGGTTGGGAAGATCCCTTGGAAGAGGAAATGGCAATCCACTACAGTATTTTTGCCTGGAAAATCCCATGGACAGGGGAGCCTGGTGGGCTACAGTCCATTAGGTTTCAAAGAGTCAGACATGATTGAGTGCCTGAGCATGAATGCATATGTGTTACATATGTTCTCAGCTGTGTCTGACTCTTTACAACTCCATGGACTGTGCCAGGCTCCTCTGCCTGTGGAATTTTCCAGGCAACAATATTGCAGTGTATTCCATTTTCTACTCCACAAGGTGCAAATAATCACTTCTAACTTTCCTCATGTATATTCTGAATAAGACATTTAATCTTTTAAAATTTCAGCCTGTCCCTAATATGGACATAAAAATGCTATCTGTATCACACTATTTTAATGAGAATTAAGTAAAATAATCCAAATAAAGAGCAGGGGACATAGCAAGCACTCTATAGATAGGATAATGTATTAGTTTATAAAAATTTTAGTATATTAATATTAGAAAACTTTTAAAAGCATTTCTGAGTAATTAGTTAACATAGTAGGGAAAGGAAGAACTTGCCTATAAAGCTATTTGACTTCTAATAGATTGATTGAATTTTTATGGGATTTTCTGTGTATATTACATTGTCAGTTTAGCTTTTTAAGTAAATTATGATGATGTGTAAATTAAAAATTGTTTTCAAATTAATAATTATAAAATTATATCAAATACCCTTTATATGATTACTTAAACTCATTCACTGTCCTTCACTCTGAATGATGTCATTTATTTATTTACTATTTGCCCTTAGACAAATTTGCTGGCTATATCTGTTTTATTAACCTTCAGAGTATTGGAGTATATTTCATTTATTAATCTTGATGCTTTTAATTTTATTTTCTTAAATCATACCTTCATCTTTACTTTTTCCTTTTATATATTCTCTCTGATTTCACTTTGTGTTTCTTTTATCAAATGTATTAATTTGCATACATAATTTTTTATTTAAAATACATTAATAAGTTAATAAATATTAACTTGAATACATATTTTTGTCATTAAAAATAGACTGTAAGGCTATTGATATTTCTTTGCATACAGATGAGCTGATTGACAGTGATTGATTTTTATCAATGTGTGGTACTAGATCAACCTGGATATTGTTCAAAGAAACATGCCTGCTGACTCAGTCAAGAACTTATGCTTTAGAATCTCAGAAGACAAATGGTAGACAGTGCCATTAAAATATATAACCTTACAGTTCAGTTCAGTCACTCAGTCGTGTCCAACTCTTTGCGACCCCATCAATCACAGCACACCAGGCCTCCCTGTCCATCACCAACTCCCGGAGTTCACCCAAACTCACATCCATCTAGTCGGTGATGCTATCTCCAGCCATCTCATCCTCTGTCGTCCCCTTCTCCTCCTGCCCCCAATCCCTCCCAGCATCAGAGTCTTTTCCAATGAGTCAACTCTTCACATGAGGTGGCCAAATTACTGGAGTTTCAGCTTTAGCATCAGTCCTTCCAAAGAACACCCAGGACTGTTAGCTATAGTAAAATTGCTATACATCTGAGTTTAACATTTTTCCCTTTTAAAAATTACTTATTGTTTCAGTTTAGAGTTTTATCCAACATTAATTTTAACAAATGACTTAAATATTTTTTAAAAAGTTAAAATTTTATGTGTTTGAATTTATTTTTCTATTGTTGATATTTAGTTTATTATAATTGGCCTGAGAATGCAGTCAAAAGCACTTTTGCAATTTAAAAATTAGTTGTGTTCTTTTCATGTCCAAGCATAAAATTGTTTTAAAAATTTCTAGCAAATAAAAAATTAGTTATTAATTATGTCTTTCAAATAATTTTCATAATAGTTCAAATTATATCTTGATCTATCAGATTCAGAGGAGTATATTAATATCTACCATGGTGACTGCAGCTTTCTCAAAGTTCCTTTTCTTTTCTTAGAATGCTGTGAGGCATCTACTGCTTATTACCACATAAATATACTCAAGCTTTCATTGTTTGTTGCTTTCATGACCAAGAAATAATTTCTTTCTTTTTTTTTTTTGTCAATTTAGTACTTCTGTCAATTCAGTAATTTGGGTTTAAATTGCTGTTTTTAACTTACTGCATTTGTTTGAAACGTTGATATATCTTTGCTGCTTATTCTCTTAAGTAAATACAACTGGACTTTTTTCATCTTTGACATTTGAGATGGATATTGTGGTGGTGGTGTTCAGTCATGTCCACTTCTTTGTGACCCCAGGAGGCTCCTCTATTTATGGAATTTTCCAGGCAAGAACAATGGTGTGGGTTGCAATCATTACCCCACTCACAATTATTGTGAAAAACTGACATATTTGATTTTATTCTTAGCATCTTATACTTCAATTTTTCCCAATATTTTTAGGTTATAATTTTCAAAATTCTTAGTCTTTGTTGATGTTTTCTTCTATAAATTAAACCAATAAAATATGCATTTTGCAGCTTGTCATTTCAACTTAAGTATATATTGCATATTGAAATTTAAAACATCCCACCTTTTTATGACTCAGTTGTTCAAGATAAAATTGTCTTTTCTAGTAGGATTTCCAATAAGTTTGAATGATGATTTGAAAACATCAAAGCCTTGAAATTGGTTCCATGAATAAACATCAGACAGCAGATGGCTATATAACTCTTCATAGGATATATGTATTTTGAAATAATGCTAAATATATGACCTTGTGGAATTTTAAATTTTGATTTTCTTTTGTATACATAATTTCTTGAAAATATTATATAATGCACAAATATTTAAGAGCAAACCAATTCACCAAAAAAATTATCTTCTTTTACCAAGTGTATCTACTACTATTTTTACTTTTTTTTTTCAAAAGTTCTATTGTTAATATTTTATATTTAGAATTTAAAGGGGGATACTGTTGGACTTCTAGTAGTTCACAATTTTGCAGAAATTTACAATATGCCATGATAAAATTTATGCTGGAAATATGCACTATAAAAGCACAAAGGAGGAAGGCTTTAACAGAAATGATTTTCATCTGAGATATGAAGTTTGAGACATTGGGGAATGGTATTTTATGTAGAGGTATTTGTATAGGTGAAATCATAAATATGCGAGTGTGTGTTGAACATTAATATGCATGGTGTGGCTACAATAAGACCCAAGGTATAGATTGAGTACCTCTGAATGACATGCTGAGTTGGCATACTATAAACAACAGGAAATTAGCAGAAAATAAATAAACATGGGAGTGACAAGACCAGATAGATTTTGAGAGAGAAAGAGAGCACTAACAATAGTGCAGTAGATGGATAGAACAAGGAAGAGACGGAAGATGATGAGAGATGGAAATAAAAGGAGATATTTGATGTGAGATATTTCTTTTATATAAAAAAATTTTTTTCTGTTTATTTGGCTGCACCAGGTATTAGATGTGGCATATGGGATCTATTTTCCTGACCAGAGATCAAACCCAGGGCCCCTGCTTTGGGAGCACAGAGTCAGCCACTGGACCACCAGGGAAGTTCCAAGAGGTTTCTTTAAGTTAATATACACTCTAATTTGTTTTGATTGCTGTTCGCATGTTAAGAATGAAGAGGAGGCAAGAATTCAAATAAATCTGATTGATTACCTACTGAAGGATCATTTCTTCATCCTTAAAACAACCATAAAATGTATTATTATCTTCATTTTATGAGAAGAAATCCTGAATCTAAGAGGGTCTAGGTAAACTGCTCCAATACACAATGCTTGTAAATGCTAAAACTCCAGGAAACTTGGTTTATCTGTCTCAGTGTCTGGTGTCAAAACTGCATTTCTGCAGAGCTAAGAATCTGAGTGAACTTCAGGAGTCGGTGATGGACAGGAAGGCCTGATGTGCTGCAACTCATGGGGTCGCAAAGAGTCAGACACGACTGAGCGACTGAACTTAACTGAACTGAACCTGGCCTCTGAGGGCAGGGTAATTCCCTAACCAATTGGAGAGTGGAGGAGATACAGACATTTCTGACAATGTCCCAGTGTTGTCCAGAGGAAGAGGAGATGTGTTACTATAGATAAATTCCAATATTTAACTCTTGCACACCCAACTCAATTTTTGTGAATGGTTTTGGGATTTTGTTGCTGTTTTCTGCTCCTTTTGCAAGCTAGCAGAAGCTAAATTGATTTTCCCTTTTAAGAGAAGTCATAGGAAGTAGAAGAGCATAAACATATTAGGTCCATTTACTCTTCTGAAATAAAACTGCCTTCACTATGTGAAATCGTATTTGCATAAGTTTATAGTTTGTGACAGGCTTTCCACTCATCCTTTAACAAGACATTATTTACCAAAGATCAAGTATTTGACTATTGCCTCCTGAATCATAGCCACTCTGAAGAAATATCCAATCAATTTTTTAGGGGAAAGGGAAAATCTTAAACTAACTTGACAAATATATAAAGGTTTTCTTTTGAATTCCTCAAATCAAAGTTTAATAAATATGCCAGAAGTTATTATTATAACACATTCCTTTGGGCTATATTGCCATTAAGGAAAATTATTTTAGTATTTAGTTTGAAGCTGATAATTGATTTTTAAAGATCTGCAATTTATGACATAAAGAGTTTAGTATTTAAAATACTTATAAGTAATAATGAGGCCTGGCCCCAACATTTTTTGCTAGACTTGAAAATATTTTATTTAAAAGGCATTTTGTTATAAAGAAAGTGCACTTTTAGAATTTTCACCAGTGTAATTAATGTCATTGCACTTAAGTGGATCAACAAGCTCAGATTGATAGAGCTTGTACTATGAAAAATGAACAATTTTTACTATCAGCTACTTTCTTTGGTGAAGAAAATCAAGACTTATGAGTTAAATGTTCGCATATGAATGTATTTATCAAGTGGCCTGACACAATTTGAAATGGATCTTTTGCCTTGGATATAAGGAAACACAATAGAATATTACTCAGCTATTAAAAAGAAAGCATTTGAGTCAGTTCTAATGAAGTAGATGAAACTGAAGCCTATTATAAAGAATGAAGTAAGTCAGAAAGAGAAACACCAATACAGTATATTAATGCAAATATATGGAATTTAAAAAGATGGTAATGATGACCCTAAATGTGAGATAGCAAAATAGACACAGATATAAAGAACAGACTTTTGGACTCTGTAGGAGAAGGAGAGGGTGGGATGATTTAAGAGAATAGCATTGAAACATGTATATCATCATATGTGAAATAGATGACCAGTCCAAGTTCGATTCATGAAACAGGGCACAGAAAGCTGGTGCACAAGGACATCCCAGAGGGATGGGATGGGGAGAGAGTTGGGAGGGGCATTTGGGACGGGGGGACACATGTACACCTGTGACTGAATCATGTCAATGTATGGCAAAAACGACCACAATATTGTAATTACCCTAAAATTAAAATAAATTAATTTAAAAAAGACATAGAGATGGCATGGCTTTTTTTTTTAAATTAATGTGTTAGTCTTCAGAATTCTATTATAGTTGCAAATGGTCTTAGTTTACCAAAGGTGGTGATATATTTTTTTAATATTTATACTTTTTATTTATTTATTTAATGTTTTTTTTCTTCTTTTTTTTTAATCTTTATTTTTACTTTATTTTACTTTACAATACTGTATTGGTTTCACCATACATTGACATGAATCCACCATGGGTGTACATGCATTCAAACTTTTTAAATAGGTAAATTATAGCTTAATATTTTAAGCAATTTTAAATCACTACCAAGCAATTTTATAACTCTACCAACCTCACACAACTATTTTTAAGTCCTTATATCTTTAATATGTTGTTCATTTGCCTATAAATTTTCATATCAATATGATATCTGTACCATTTGATAATTCAACATTTTCTACTACATTATAAAAAATTTTTCACAATTCTACACATTCTTCATTTATTGTAAATTCCTTTTTTAATACATCAGTGATAACAAAAGCAACATTTTTAGGAAAAAAAAAAAAACCTAAGTTATAACAAGACTTCCCAGCATCAGGGTCTTTTCAAATGAGTCAGTTCTTTGCATCAGGTGGCCAAAGTACTGGAGTTTCAGCTTCAGCATCCATCCTTCCAATGAACAGTAGGGACTGATTTCCTTTAGGATGGAACTGGTTGGATCTCTTTGCAGTCCAAGGGACTCTCAAGAGTCTTCTCCAACACCCCAGTTCAAAATCATCAATTCTATGATGCTCAGCTTTCTTTATACTCCAACTCTCACATCCATATATGACCACTGGAAAAGCTTTGACTAGATGGACCTTTGCTGAGAAAGATTGAAGGTGGGAGGAGAAGGGGACAACAGAGGATGAGATGGTTGGATGGGATCACTGACTCAATGGACATGAGTTTGAGTAAACTCAGGAAGTTGGTGATGAACAGGGAGGCCTGGTGTTCTGCAGTCCATGAGGTCACAAAGAGTCAGACATGACTGAGTGACCGAACTGAACTGAATGATAAGAAGGCTTGTGGAGTATTTTATAGTTGCTTAAAAATGGTTTTACTTAGTAAAACACTTTTCACTTGTTGGCTCAAATTTATGGTTATAACTGGTTTTGCCTAACTTTGTCAGAGAACAATGACTAATTTTGGAACTTTGATCTAGTGAGAATGACCCTGTTTGACCTTCGTATCATTTTCAATCTCTCTTACCACGAAACCTTCAAAATCGTAGTCAAAAGTCATGTTTCCCAACCACTTTCAACATAAGTCCTGTCCAATTACAACTTACATAAGGTAGATTTGAGGGCATGTTTTGTGTCCTAAGAAGACATGTATACATTATTCTTCGATAATTCCTTGTGAAGTACTAGAGAAATAGGTGTACTTCTGAAATACATGTGAAATCATCAATGACTTCACATTTGTACACACATGTGCAACAACATACCCCTTGCTCTCCCTCTCCACACAGACACATCGACCATCTTTCATTCTTTTGTGACTGACTCTTACTGGTTCTTTTCTGTCATCTTAAAAATATTCAGTTGCTTGGGAAGGTCCAGGATGTTATAGTTCATTTATCTTCTCAGCACATTTCAGTGTCCTAATACAGAGTTTGGGAAACAGTGGCCCAGATGAAATATGTAGATAGAAATTTCTCATTAAATCTTCTCATTTAAATTTTTAAATTTAATATCATTTTATATTCATTAAGATTTACATAATAAATTAGACCCAGGCGACCAACTTAATATCATTTCTAATGCCATCACGATGACCCCACGATACCCACAATGCCATCAAATGTGATCCCAAGCCCCTCAATTCTCTCATGTCATTTCCTAAAACAGATGGTCACACTAGGGGAGCAGTGATATTCATTATTCATTCTAGACAGGTTAGCAGAGCATCTTCTAAATACTTAGCATTTTTAAGAAGGCATGGGAAACACAAAGAAGATAAAATTCCTGACCTTAAGGGACACAGAATTTAGTTGAGGAGACAAGACATGTTGACAGTAACACATAACCAAAAAGGGAAGCAAAGTAAAGCACCAGGTCCACAAAAAGAAAGCATTTCAGATATTCACAGAAAAAGATTGAGTTTCATGCATTCTAATGAGAGAAGGCTCTAAGAGTTGGCTTGAGCCCTTTAATATTTTTCACTCAACTACGGGCCATGTAGAAATACCATGCATCTGGATCTATCATCCACTAATTCTACAGATCAGTGATTAGTTAAGTAAGAAGATCTACCATATTCGTCAGATGTTTACTGTCCCATCAGCCTATTCATTTGATGCTACTGCAGGCTCTCAAGGCACTCTAAAAATAATGGGAACATCTGACTCTCCCTGAGTTTCAGATGGCAGCCTAATGATCATAGTACCCTGCAGAGTGGGCCTATAATACCCTGCAACCCAAGCCAGGGCAGCCACCTGGGGCGGGGAGTTTGGAATCTGGGTTCTGTGATTTTTTTCTCTAAGCACCCAGCTTCTCCCAATCCCTTGGCTCTCTTTCCTGAAACACAGTAAAACGTTTTAGACTCCTGCTTCAGTCAGTTGCTTAGATACTGGGTTCCTTGCCTTACCCTCTATTCCCATTTTGAACATTTCTAGACCTTTCTTTGGTGGGTTTTGACCTCCATCTTTGACTTACTTTCAAGTAACTTGTGGTCTCACGCTGTCTACTCTTCCTCTATCTGCTTGGTGTGCTCTATGGATTTTCATTAGAGCTCTTTTATATATTCAGTTTACTGGCTCAATTAATTCTCAGTTTCCATGTATTCTCCAGTTCTGGGGTCTCTCTTCTGAGGTATTTTGTCTGGCAAACTCTAAATGCCTTGGTCTCCCCCAAATCTCGGCTCCATACTCTCATCAGTTTCAGTGGATTCTCCCTATGGCCCCTTGTTCTACAGACTGGAGACTTAAGGCTGTAAGCTGGGGCAATAAGCAAGTTGGTGGTCATGTGAGGTGACAGGGGAAATGTACTTGAATCTAGTGGATAGAAGCAAGGAATGCTGTTGAATTTCTGTAACACCCAGGACAGTCTCCACAAGAATAAATCATCCAACCTAAAATGTCAATAACATGCCAAAGCTCAGAAATTCTAGCTTCAGTTCAGTCGCTCAGCCGTGTCCAACTCTTTGAGACCCCATGAATCGCAGCACGCCAGGCCTCCCTGTCCATCATCAACTTCTGGAGTTCACTCAAACTCACATCCATCGAGTCACAATGCCATCCAGCCATCTCATCCACTGTCGTCCCCTTCTCCTCCTGCCGCTAATCCCTCCCAGCATCAGAGTCTTTTCCAGTGAGTTGGAGTTTCAGCTTCAG
Organism: Ovis canadensis; assembly: GCF_042477335.2. Taxonomy (NCBI): domain Eukaryota; kingdom Metazoa; phylum Chordata; class Mammalia; order Artiodactyla; family Bovidae; genus Ovis; species Ovis canadensis. The sequence continues at coordinate 176,442,541 of NC_091246.1, read as the reverse complement.
CATCACTCCTTCCAAAGAACAACCAGGACTGATCTCCTTTAGAATGGACTGGTTGGATCTCCTTGCACTCCAAGGGACTCTCAAAAGTCTTCTCCAACACCACAGTTCAAAAGCATCAATTTTTCAGCACTCAGCCTTCTTCCCAGTCCAACTCTCACATCCATACATGACCACTGGAAAAAACATAGCCTTGACTAAACGGACCTTTGTTGGCAAAGTAACATCTCTGCTTTTCAATATGCCATAACTTGGGATAGGTCATAACTTTTCTTCCAAGGAGTAAGTGTCTTTTAATTTCATGGCTGCAATTACCATCTGCAGTGATTTTGGAGCCCCCCAAAATAAAGTCTGACACTGTTTCCATTGTTTCCCCATCTATTTCCCATGAAGTGATGGGACCAGATGCCATGATCTTTGTTTTCTGAATGTTGAGCTTTAAGCCAACTTTTTCACTCTCCTCTTTCACTTTCATCAGGAGGCTTTTTAGTTCCTCTTCACTTTCTGCCATAAGGGTGGTGTCATCTGCATATCTGAGGTTATTGATATTTGTCCTGGCAATCTTGATTCCAGCTTGTGCTTCTCCCAGCCCAGCGTTTCTCATGATGTACTCTGCATATAAGTTAAATAAGCAGGGTGACAGTATACAGCCTTGACGTGCTCCTTTTCCTATTTGGAACCAGTCTGTTGTTCCATGTCCAGTTCTAACTGTTGCTTCCTGACCTGCATATGGGTTTCTCAAGAGGCAGGTCAGGTGGTCTAGTATTCCCATCTCTTTCAGAATTTTCTAGCTTAGGCATATACAACAACCAGAGTTTTTGAGAGAAGCAATATATTCACTTTTTCTTCTCTTACTGTATATCTCAGTTACAGGAGCTGATTTTGTGTTTGGTTTCAATGCACGTTTTCAGGCATATCAGAAAGAACAGCAAGAGTATTTTTTCTGCCAGTCATTTGGGTAAAATTCATAATAAGATCTGAAAGGGAATGGGGAAAAGGAGGAAAAAAGGAGACTTAGATGATTACCCCCAAGTAATAAATTCAATTCAAATTTATTAAATATTACAATTTTATGTTGATTTTGCAAAGTCTACCAGTTGATATTATTCCCCCATGAGATGAACGGAGAGAGAATTTAAGTGATTTGCCTGAGGTAATAAGAGTGATGAATAGAAGAGATAGAATCTGAACTCAGATCTAACTTCCACGCCTTCATCCACCACTTCATAAGAGTGAAACAATACAGGCGGGCTAATGGAAAACATCACAGTGTTGAAGTGAAAGGGTTTCCTTTTACTGTGTCACAACTGAGATTTAATCAGGGTTTCTCTGTTCTGATCTTGGGAGGAAAGGGGTTATATGAACTCTCTACCAAGAAAACCCAGAAAATGTTCTTCACCTCAAGAGACTGTAATTTTTAGTAGGATATCTAAGAAGAAACTTTTTATGAAGAAAGCCTTTTAAAAGAGGGAGAAAATACTTTACTTTTGATGTTATATTCAGAGTGATGCTCTGAAAAGTCATGTGATCGAGGGATCCTTACAACATCACCAGAAGGGGAATTTTTGTTTTTCAGTTTAGAGTTTTCTAATACAAAAAAAAAAAAAAAGTAGTCTTGAGAGTAACTGAATTTTTTTTAGTCCAGAGTTAACTATAGTTTAAAAAATAAAATAAAAAGAACCATGTATCTGCTTTGGATTGTGATATAATCTCCTCTTTCTTCTTATGAAATAGAGTGGTTTGGAGTGATAAAGGTGAGACACAGTCTATGTGTCTTGCTTGTCTTCATTCCACCTAGTGGATCTCAGGTTCCTTATGCAGTGTGTGTCCCCAGGCAAACTCCTTGACACCATCTGCAGCTACTTAAGTATGCAGGTTATATTTGAGAGCATTACAATCAGTCCCAGAGAGATTTTAGGCTTTGCTTATGCCCTTGTGCAAAGTCTAATCTTATGTAAGACCTTGTAATTAATAGAGTTATAGGGAATATTTCCCCCCTCAAATATACACTATAAAATTCTGAATTTTATGAATTAATAAACATAGCTATGTAGGGCTGCACAGACTTGAGTGTCTGCTTTGAATTATTTTTTGTGTCCTTTGTTGGCTATGTGTTCCCTGGAATACTGAGACAAAGATGATTACTTCCTTCTCTCTATTTTGACAGAAGATACTTAAATATTAGAATAAACACACTGAATACAGCAGACAGCTGTTTCACAATTTCACATGTGTGTTGTTTTTGTTCAGTGGCTACATCATGGCTGACTTTTTGAGAACCCACGGACTGAAGTACACTAGGCTTCTCTGTCCTTCACTATCTCCTGGAGTTTGCTTACATTCATGTCCATTGAGCCAGTGATGCTATCTAACCATCTCATTGTCTGCCGTCCCCTTTCTCCTTTGCTTTCAATCTTTCCCAGCATCAGGGTCTTTTCCAGTGAGTTGGCTCTTCACATCAGGTTGCCAAAGATTAGAGCTTTAGCTTCAGCATGAGATGTGTGTGCGGAAGGCAATGACACAGCTAAATATGAACCCGTACCATTTTGGTTAAAAAGTTAAGAACACCAAAGCTAAGTCAATTGGAAGACAAACAAAAATAAGGACAATTGAGTTTTCTGCCTGAAAGGTAAAGTTTAAGCCACTGTTGTCATTCACAAACGTATTGGCTAAAATCCTAGTTACTTTTTCTGGAACAGTCCTGTGTTGTACTCTTTCTCCCAAAGTCCCCTAGTGTTTTTAGAAAGTTGGAATCTTATTCACTGATGAAAAAGAGTGAATGTAATAGGTAAATGATCATTTAGACTCAGTCTGATATTTTCTATGAAGATGAAATGGCTTAATCTACTTGCCCAATATTCTCATCTACTTGCCTAGTCTGGGAGGAGAAGTGGCAGAAGATTAGTACTGACTATAGAGATCAGAATTTTTTCATACATTTTTTTGGATCATCAGCTACAGTAAAATACAACTTATTTTATGTAAATCCACTAATCTATTCTATTCAGATTTTTTCCTTTCTATATCATTCCTTTCCTTCCCTTATTTTTCCTTCCCTTACTTTTCCTTCCTTTCCCTGTTCCATTCTATTCTATTCCATTCTATTTTATTCTATTCATTTCATCCCAGTGCATTTTATTCTAATTCATTCTATTCTTTAATGTTTTTAAAGATGTTAGTTAGTAGTTTTAACTAAATTAATGTTGTAACCCAACAATGACTTACAGCCAATTGATGTAGAATGATTCATGCACTTCCAGTTATTTTTAAGCACCAATTAAAAATCAATATCATCCTTTGTTGCTAACACCTCTTTTTAAGTAGTATGATTGAAATATAATTCATATGCCACAAAACTTTACTCATTTAAAGTATACAGCTCAACAGTTCTTAGCATATTCTTTGAGTTGTGCATCCATCAGCACAATTTAATTTAATAGCATTTTATCATCCCCAAAGAAATACCATATCCATTAAGAGTCAGTCCCCATCCAATCATCTTCTCACTTGCCAAGCCTGGATAACTGCTAATTTAGTCTGTCTCTATAATTGGTCTTTTCTGGACATTGCATGTTAATTTTTGATAGTTTTTTTGGAGGGAGGGTTTCTATGTATAGTATCATGTCATCTACAAACTGTGAGAGTTTTACTTCTTTTTTGCCAATCTGGATTCTTTTTATTTCTTTTTCTTCTCTATAGCTAGGACTTCCAAAACCATGTTGAATAATAGTGGTGAGAGTGGACACCCTTTTCTTGTTCCTAGTCTTAGAGGGAAAACTTTTAGTTTTTCACCATTAAAAATAATGTATGCTGTGGGGTCTTCATATATGACCTTTACTATGTTGAGGTAGTTTCTTTCTATGCTCATTTTTTGAAGTGTTTTTTATCATAAATGGATGCTGGATCTTGTTGAAGGCTTTTTCTGCATCCATTGAGATGATCATATGGTTTTTCTCTTTCAATTTGTTCCTTCTGCTGACTTTGTTTTTTTTTTTTTTTTTTTTTTTAAGCTGCTTTAGATGTAGAGTTACTGTTTATTCAATGCTTTTCTTGCTTCTTGAGGTATGATTGTATCGCTATAAACCTCCCTCTTAGAACTGCTTTTGTGGAGTCCCATAGGTTTTGGGTCATCGTGTTTTCATTGTCATTTGTTCTCAGAATCTTTTAATTTATTTTCTTATTTCATCAGTGACCTCTTTGTTATTTAGTAATGTATTGTTTAATCTCCCCGAGTTTGTGGGTTTTTTTGCTGTTTTTTTTTTTGTTGTTGTTGTTTCCTGTAGTTGATATCTAGTCTCATAGCATTGTGGTCAGAGAAGATACTTGATATAATTTCAGTTTTCTTTAATTTACTGAGGCTTGATTTGTGACATAAGATGTGATCTATCCTGGAGAATGTCCAATTTGCACTTGAGAAGAAAATGTATTGTTCTGCATTTGGATGGAAAGTCCTGAAGATATCAATTAGGCCCATTTGGCCTAATGTTTCATTTAAGGTTTGTGTTTCCTTATTGACTTTCTGTTTTGATGATCTGCCCATTGGTGAAAATGGGGTGTTAAAGTCCCCCACTATTGCTGTCAATATCTCCTCTTATGCCTGTTAGTATTGGCCTTATGTATTGAGGTGTTCTTATGTTGGGTGTATAGGCATTCACAATTGTTACGTCTTCTTCTTGGATTGATCCCTTGATTATTATGTAATGCCCTTCTTTGTCTCTTATGATATTCTTTATTTTAAGGTCTATTTTATCTGAAATAAGGATTGCCACTCCAGCTTTCTTTTGGTTCCCATTCACATAGAATATCTTTTTCCATCCTTTTACTTTCAGCCTGTATGTGTCTCTACGGCTAAAGTGGGTCTCCTGTAGGCAGCATATAAATGGGTCTTGTTTTTGTATCTATTCAGTCAGCCTGTATCTTTTGGTTGGTGCATTTAATCCATTTACATTTAAGGTAATTATTGATACATATGTTCCTATTGGCATTTTCTTGATTGTTTTGGGTTTGTTTTTGTAGATCTTTCCTTTCTCTTGTGTTTACTGGTTATATAAGTCCCTTTAGTATTTGTTGCAAGGCTGGTTTGGTGGTGCTAAATTCTCTTAACTTCTGCTTGTCCTTAAAGCTTTTGCTTTCTCTGTCAATTTTGAATGAGATATTTGCCAGGTATAGTAATTGTGATTGTAGGTTTTTCTCTTTCAGTACTTTAAGTATACCCTGCCATTTTCTTCTGGCCTGTAGGTTTCTGTTGAGAGATCCGCTATTAATCATACAGGTTTTCCTTTGTATGTTATTTGTTGCTTTTCCCTTGCTGCTTTTAATATTCTTTCTTTGTGCTTAGCTTTGTGTCTTTCATTGTGTCTTTAAGCTTGATTAATATGTGTCTTGATATGTTTCTCCTTGGATTTAACCCATAGGGGATACTCTGCACTTCTTGGACTTGATTGACTATTTCCTTTCCCATGTTGGGGAAGTTTTCAACTATAATTTCTTCAAAAACTTTCTCAGCACTTTTTTTTTCTCCTTCTTCTGGGACCCCTATAGTGCAGATGTTGGTGCATTTAATATTGTACCAATGGTCTCTGAGGCTATCCTCAATTATTTTCATTCCTTTCCCTTTATTCTGCTCTTCAGCAGTTATTCCCACCATTCTATCTTCCAGCTCACTTATCGATTTCTCTGCCTCAGTTATTCTGCTATTTGTTCCTCCTAGAGTATTTTCAATTTCACTAATTGTGTTATTCATCTCTGTCCGAATATTCTTTATTTCCTCTATGTCCTTGGTGATTGCATTAACTGTGTTAAATGCTTCTTGCATTTTCTCCATTCTATTTTCAAGCTTTTGGAGCATCTTTACTATCATTACTCTGAATTCTCTTTCAGGGAAATTACTTATTTCCTCTTCGTTTATTTCATCTTGTGAGTTTCTGCCTTGCTCTTTTATTTGTGCTGAATTTCTCTTTTCTTTTTTTTTCTACCTTGCTCCACTTGAAGTCTCCTTTTCCCAGGCTTTAGGGTTGTATTACTTCTTCCTTTTGATTTTTGCCCTTGGAGGGAAATGTTGGTTGGGTGGTTTGTGTTGATTTCTTGTTGAGGATGACTTGTGTCTGTTCTAGCAGGAGGAGATCAAGTAGATAATTACAGAAATACTGGCACATATATACACACACTTACACACATACAGTTATAACCAAAGTGTTCTAAAGAAAAGAGTACAGGAGATAGACCTGGTGAGCAAGGGAAACCAGAGGTGATATCAACCAATTGAAAGTGGAGTTAGCTAATGCTCAGTCTGGAAATCTGAGCTTGAGCAGAGGAGCAACTAAGGAATATAGCATAGACAGCTCAACAATTTAACTTACTTGATGAAAGAAGAAAGAGTGAAGAAAAAAGGAAGAATAGAGAGAGAAAAAAAAGAAAGAGGAGAAGAGAAGGAAAAGAGAAAAGGAGAGGTAGAGAAGAGGATTAAAAAAATAAAAGAGAAAAGAGAGAAAAGGAAAAAATAAAAAAGCAAAGATGAATAGACATATGCAGAAAAGATTTATATTCATTCAGTAATAGCTACAGCCAGTAAAGAACAGTAGGAAAAGCAGTTGAATACGTGAAAACAAAATCCAAAAAAAACTCATTAAGAAGAAAGAAAGAAAAATGTGAGAAAAATTAAGAAAATAAAGGAAAACTTAAAAATAATTTTTCTTTCTTTCTTTTTTTCTTTTTTCTTTTTTTTTTTTTTTTGCGGAAACACAAAGTGGAAAACTTCACAGCACTGCAAAAATCTAATGTGATGGTGGAAATATGTTGTGGAATAAGCAATGTGATTTATAAGAAGAAAGAATCTTAAAAAGATTTTTTTAAATTTTTATAACAAGAAAGACAAAAATGAAAACTCCACAGCACCGCTAAAGGCTAGTATGAAGGTGGAGATATGTTGGGAGAATGAACAGTGTGATTTATAAGAGAAAGAAGAAAAAAGAAAAAAAAAAATTAAAAAGTTTCTCAAGGTTGTAATCCTTGGTTGTGGAGTCTGCTCTTGTGGACTGGGTTGGGTGTCCTATGATGTTTTCCTGGTTAGGGGAGTTTGCACCTGTGTTCTGGTTGATGGAGCTGGACCTGTCTCTTTGAAGGGCAGTGAGGTGTTCAGTAGTAGGTTTTGGAGTGTCTATGGGTTCAGTATGCATTTGGGCAGGTGTTCTAGCTTTCGTAGTGTTAGGCACCTCTATTTCCACAGCTGCTTCAAAGTGACCCTCTTAGCATGACTGCAGTGCTGCCAGGCCCCTACTTGTCCCTGGGATCATTGCCCTTGCTTCTGTTCCCCTTCCTGCTCTGCGCTACTGGCTGAAACTTGCTAGGTAGGTGCCTGCGTGGATCCTTCTGCTGTGGCCTCGACTTATGTGTGCTTCCCTCAGCCCTCCTAAGCTCATCCTCAGCCGCCTAAGCTCATCCTCAGCCGCCTAAGCTCATCCTCAGCCGCCTAAGCTCATCCTCTGTGTCGCAGGCTTGTGTGCAGTTGTTTCGGCTCCCCAGGCCTGCCCTTTGCTTCGCGGGACTGTGTGCACTTGTTTCAGCTCCTCCGGCTGGCCTCTGTGTTGCAGGTCTGGTGTGGACTTGTTTCGGCTCTCTGAGGCTTCCCTCTGCAACGCAGGGTTTATGTGCACTTGTTTCTTCTCACTGCCTGCACTCTTTGTTGCAGGGGGTTAATTGTTCTTTCAGCTGTGCAATGAGGGTTGCATGCCTTGCCCAAGTTTGTATGCCTCCCCTCTATCGCCACCCCAGTCCTGCTTTTTGCGCCAGCTATGTTTGTCTACGGCTACACTGGGCTAGTACGCCAGTACTTTGGCCACCTCATGCGAAGAGTTGACTCATTGGAAAACACTCTGATCCTGGGAGGGATTAGGGGCAGGAAGAGAAGGGGATGACAGAGATGAGATGACTGGACGGCATCACTGACTCTATGGACATGAGTCTGAGTGAACTCCGGGAGTTGGTGTAAGACAGGGAGGTCTTGTGTGCTGCGATTCATGGGGTTGGAAAGAGTCGGACGCGACTGAGCAACTGAACTGAACTGATCTGAACACTGGGCTACGTAGGCCCGCCCTCTGTGCTGCAAGGGTTGTACCCACTGGCTGGGTTTGTCTGCCCCATCATACTCCGCCACCTGGGCCTACCCTTCATGCTGCAAGGGTGGTGTGTCCTGGCTGGGTTTGTATGCCACTCCACTCTCGGTTCCCTGCCCAAGCCCACTGTCTGTCTGGGGGCCACAGTCCCTGAGCTGTTAATGGGCTGAGAAATGCAGCTTCCTCTGTTTGCTGCCCTCCAAGTCCCTTCTTTGCCTGGTTTTCTGAGACTTGGAAGCTCCTCTTTGGGCCTGCCTGTGAGGGAGCTTCTGTGTGCATGGGAACTCCTGTTTCTGGGCTCCTTCCCTCCTTTGGGTCACAAGCTCCTGCCCAGAAGTTCTCCATCTTTTCCCTTTTTATGTCTCCCTTCTCTCTCCTACCTCATTTTGAAGAATCTAAGCTATTCCACTTTGTTAACAGAAAAACTCCATTTTGTAAGGTTCTGGGAAAAGAGCCTTTGGAAATCCCCTGACTTCACCCCCCTGCCCACGAACCAATCGGACCCCAGACCAAAATCTCCTGACTTAACCCTCAGGAACTTGTGGTCTACCTAGACAATAGGGACCAATCAAGAACCAACACACAACCCTTGGAAAGAAAGTGACCAATCAAACATTCCCCTACCTAGAAATCCTTTTTTTCCATGTATACTCCTTATATAAGCAATGTAATCCAAAACCTGGGGCTCCTCCCTATAGCCGCTGCGTCGGTATCAGTGGGAGCCCCAGTTCAAGCTTGGTAATAAAAACTCTCTTGCTTTTGCATCAAATATTGGCTCCCTGGTGGTCATTGGGAGATTTTGTGACTTGGGCATAACAATTTCAGGGAGCTTAGCCTGTCCCACTGAGGTCTGCTGTCGCCTAGAGGTGGCTTTGTAGGAGCTATTCCATATCTTGATGAGTTTCTGATGTATTTGGGGGGAGGCTGGCAATATTCCTGTCTCACTCCTCTGCTATCTTCTTCCATCTCCCTTTCGACTTTTTAATGGCATTAATTGTACTTCGAAAGTTTTTCATTTTGATGAAATGCAATCTATGTGGTTTTTGTCATTTGTGCTTTTGGTGACATATCTGAGAAACAACCACCTAACACAAAGTAACAAAGATTTACTCCTATATTTTCTTCTAAGCCTTCTGTAGTTTTTGCTCTGATGTTTATATCTACTATTAATTTGATATAACTTTTGTGGCCAGCACCTTTATGAATCAAGCTCACTAGGTGAGGGTGTAAGAAAGTAGAGATTAAATTTGTGACAACATTAAATAATTTAACAGAAAGTAATAGCAGAAATAGAGAAAAATAGCAGTAGCACAGGCATAAGTATATAATAAGTATATTTTGGTAAGCCAATAAGACAGAGCCAATGAAATATGACAGTGCAAATCTTATTACTGAGGAGAGAAAATGAATCTCAAGCCATTAAGATAGTTGGATTTTTCAATTTAGGAAGACTGAATCAGAGGGAAATGATCAGTGCTTCCAGTTAATGAGGATTGACCTCCCTCATAAAGCAGGTAAGTCTTAAGGTGTCCAGTCGAATGTTCAGATTTGACCGCAATGTATTAAAAATAATTACTTCTTAGCTGTATGCAAGTTTCTGGCTGTGAGATATTGCTATCCTTAATCCCCACCAGGTTTTGCAGTAGATCTGAGCTCTTCCCTTTTCATCGTCTTACACTGGTTTTCAAATTAGAAATTTCCTGGTCTTTTAGAAACTATTTAAATAACCATATTCAAATGTAATAAGTTGATGTATTTACTTTCAAGTGTATCAATTTCTCCCCTCTTGTTAATAGACAAGTTGACAAGTGACAAGGACATTTGAGTGTTCTCCTTGTATTGAATTAATCTCCAAAAGCAGATTACTCAGTGAACTCTTCCACCCCTCTCATATTCTAATATAAAAACAAATGCTGCATGAGCAAACCATAAACTGAAGTGATCAGCCCAAATGATGTTGAGGTGGAATGTTCACCGTCCATCAAACATGATAATCCTAGGATCGGTACAGGAGTGGCACTGCCTTGTCAGAATATCCGGAACTGTGACCTGATTAAAATGAAAAGTCTAATGAACAGAATCTATGCAGCAGCTTCCCTTCATTATTCTCTTCCCACAAAACGTCACAGCCAGCATCTGGTGTCAAGAACAAATCATATTCTGACTTATATCCACAATAAACACTTTTCTAGCCATGAAACTTGCTGCAAACTGGCTCAGAGACATACATTTTTAAACAGCTGACATTAATGATGTATATAGAGAGAACAAAAAGCTGTATTTTGCCCATCTCTGTATACTATATTTTCTGCTGAAATCTTTTTGGAAGAAAACTTATGCATCAAACTTCCTTTTAAGAAGAAATGGCCCCTCTGGAGAATGAAAGGTGATATTTCCTCATTTAAGTATCCAAATTGTGCCATAAGGTGAGATGTAATTATGTATCATTAACATATTTTGGTAACTAGTAAATATCCAAAACGGCAACCTTATATTTTACTATACAAAGCTTGATTAATTAACATGCCATGTAGTTTACTAGTGTCCTTAAAATATACAATAAGAAGTACAAGTGCAGAAAGAGAGCAATATTAATCTTTCATAGAAGCAAAACAAAACAAAACAAAACAAATAAACAGACAAACAAAAATACACTTCATGTTTTGGGCACCAGTGAACAAACTGAAATAACTCCTGGGAGTTTATATGAAGATGTGGCAATAATTCCATGTGCCCCGTGTAAATGAAGTCCATCTAAAGTAGACAAATCAATTAAAAATTACGTAAAGTACCCTAAAGGCTTAGTAATAATCTACCTGCCAAACAGGAGATGTGGATTTGGTCCTTGGCACAGGAAGATCCCTGGAGGAGGAAAGGGTAACCTACTCCAGTATCCATGCCTGAGAAATCCCATGGAGGGAGGGACCTGGTGGGCTATAGCCCATTGAGTTGCAAAGAGTCACAAAAAACTTAGTGATTAAACAGCAACAACAGAGTTTTAATAATTGTGGTATTTACGCAATATGTTTTCATAAACCAACAACTTAATATTGAAAAACATAAAATGACTCCCACATATGTGTAAGGCTTAATATAAAATGGACTACAGAGATTTCTTTATTATTTAAAGATTTCTATATTATTTAACAAGTATCTGTCTATCAGTTCATTTCAGTTCAGTTCAATTGCTCAGTCCTGTCCAACTCTGCAACCCTATGAATCACAGCACACCAGGCCTCCCTGTCCATCACCAACTCCCGGAGTTCACTCAGACTCACATTCATCGAGTCAGTGAAACCATCCAGCCATCTCATCCTCTGGCATCCCCTTCTCCTCCTGCCCCCAATCCCTCCCAGCATCAGAGTCTTTTCCAATGAGTCAACTCTTTCCATGAGGTGGCCAAAGTACTGGAGATTCAGCTTTAGCATCATTTCTTCCAAAGAAATCCCAGGGCTGATCTTCAGAATGGACTGGTTGAATCTCCTTGCAGTCCAAGGGACTCTCAAGAGTCTTCTCCAGCACCACAGCTCAAAAGAAACACTTCTTCAGCTCTCAGCTTTCTTCACAGTCCAACTCTCACATCCATACATGACCACTGGAAAAACCATAGCCTTGACTAGATGAACATTAGTCGGCAAAATAATGTCTCTGCTTCTGAATATGCTATCTAGGTTGGTCATAACTTTTCTTCCAAGGAGTAAGCGTCTTTTAATTTCATGGCTGCAGTCACCATCTGCAGTGATTTTGGAGCCCCAAAAAATTAAGTCTGACATTGTTTCCACTATTTCCCCATCTGTTTCCCATGAAGTGATGGGACCAGATGCCATGATCTTCATTTTCAGAATGTTGTGCTTTAAGCCAACTTTTTCACTCTCCTCTTTCACTTTCATCAGGAGGCTTTTTAGTTTCTGTTCACTTTCTGCCACAAGGGTGGTGTCATCTGCATATCTGAGGTTATTGATATTTCTCCCTGCAATCTTGATTCCAGCTCATGTTTCTTCCACCATGAGTGTTTCTCATGATGTACTCTGCACAGAAGTTAAATAAGCAGGGTGACAACATACAGCCTTGATGCACTTCTTTTCCTATTTGGAACCAGTCTGTTGTTCTATGTCCAGTTCTAACTGTTGCTTCCTAACCTGCATAGAGGTTTCTCAAGAGGCAGGTCAGGTGGTCTGGTATTCCCATCTCTTTCAGAAATTTCCAGTTTATTGTGATCCACACAGTCAAAGGCTTTGGCATAGTCAATAAAGCAGAAATTAATGTTTTTCTGGAACTCTCTTGCTTTATCGATGATCCAGCGGATGTTGGAATTTGATCTCTGGTTCCTCTGCCTTTTCTAAAACCAGCTTGAACATCTGGCAGTTCATGGTTCACATATTGATGAAGCCTGGCTTGGAGAATTTTGAGCAGTACTTTACTAGCTTGTGAGATGAGTGCAATTGTGCGGTAGTTTGAGCATTCTTTGGCATTGCCTTTCTTTGGGATTGGAATGAAAACTGACCTTTTCCAGTCCTGTGGCCACTGCTGAGTATTCCAAATTTTCTGGCATATTGAGTGCAGCACTTTCACAGCATCATCTTTCAGGATTTGAAATAGCTCAACTGGAATTCCATCACCTCCACTAGCTTTGTTCATAGTGATGCTTTCTAAGGCCCACTTGACTTCACATTCCAGGATGTCTGGCTCTAGATGAGTGATCACACCATCATGATTATCTGGGTTGTGAAGCTCTTTTTTGTACACTTCTTCTGTGTATTCTTGCCACCTCTTCTTAATATCTTCTGCTTCTGTTAGGTTCATACCATTTCTATCCTTTATCGAGCCCATCTTTGCATGAAATGTGCCCTTGGTATCTCTAATTTTCTTGAAGAGATCTCTAGTCTTTCCCATTCTGTTGTTTGCCTCTATTTCTTTGCATTGATCGCTGAAGAAGGCTTTCTTATCTCTTCTTGCTATTCTTTGGAACTCTGCATTCAAAAGCTTATATCTACTCTTTTCTCCTTTGCTTTTTATCTCTCTTCTTTTCATAGCTATTTGTAAGCCCTCCCCAGACAGCCATTGTGCTTTTTTTGCATTTCTTTTCCATGGAAATGGTCTTGATCCCTGTCTCCTGTACAATGTCACGAATCTCATTCCATAGTTCATCAGGCACTCTATCTATCAAGTCTAGGCCCTTAAATCTATTTCTCACTTCCACTGTATAATCATAAGAGATTTGATTTAGGTCATACCTGAATGGTCTAGCAGTTTTCCCTACTTTCTTCAATTTGAGTCTGAATTTGGAGATAAGGAGTTCATGATCTGAGCCACAGTCAGCTCCTGGTCTTGTTTTTGTTGACTGTATAGAGCGTCTCCATCTTTGGCTGCAAAGAAGATAATCAATCTGATTTCGATGTTGACCATCTGGTGATGTCCTTGTGTAGAGTCTTCTCTTGTGTTGTTGGAAGAGGGTGTTTGCTATGACTAGGCATTTTCTTGGCAAAACTCTATTAGTCTTTGCCCTGCTTCATTCTGCATTCCAAGGCCAAATTTGCCTGTTATTCCAAGTGTTTCTTGACTTCCTACTTTTGCATTCCAGTCCCCTGTGATGAAAAGGACATCTCTTTTGGGTGTTAGTTCTAAAAGGTCTTGTAGGTCTTCATAAAACCGTTCATCTTCAGCTTATTCAGCATTACTGGTGGGGGCAGACTTGGATTACTGTGATATTGAATGGTTTGCCTTGGAGTCGAACAGAGATCATTGTGTTGTTTTTGAGATTGCATCCAAGTACTGCATTTCAGACTCTTTTGTTGACCATGATGGCTACTCCATTTCTTCTGAGGGATTCCTGCCTACAGTAGTAGATATAATGGTCATCTGAGTTAAATTCTCCCATTCCAGTCCATTTTAGTTCCCTGATTCCTAGAATGTCGACCTTCACTCTTGCCATCTCTTGTTTGACCACCTCCAATTTGCCTTGATTCATGGACCTGACATTCCAGGGTCCTATGCAATATTTCTCTTTACAGCATCAGACCTTGCTTCTATCACCAGTCACATCCACAGCTAGGTATTGTTTTTGCTTTGGCTCCATCCCTTCATTCTTTCTGGAGTTATTTCTCCACTGATCTCCAGTAGCATATTGGGCACCTACTGGCCTGGGGAGTTCCTCTTTCAGTATCCTTTCATTTTGCCTTTTCATACTGTTCATGGGGTTCTCAAGACAAGAATATTGAAGTGGTTTGCCATTCCCTTCTCCAGTGGACCACATTCTGTCAGTGGCTATGGTATTGTATAACCCTAAATTGGGGCACATGGTCTGACTTGTATCTGACAAATGGTACACCCTTTGAAATGGTGGCTGTGCTAGAAAATCTTGATTGTATACAGCTCCATACATAGCTGTAGTTCAGTAAGTAATAAAATCAAACACTATTTCATGTAATTCTTAAAACAGCTAGCTACTATATCAATAATATCTGCAACATATTCTTCAACATTTTTCACTGTTGGTCTATTGTTGGAGATTATTTTTTTTGCATGAACATTACAGTCTTAGGGACAGAGTAGATGAAAAATACTTATGTTGGTGTTTTTAGAGGATAGGAGACACAATATCAACCTGCTCTGTTTTTTAAGATTCTTTCTCTGCCATTCAAGTCCGGTACTCAGGGGAATCTTTCTGGGGAGCCCTATACCATGGGAGGCTAATAAAACAGAAGTTATACTGGATATTTGCAAATAGATGATTCTAGAAGACTATTTTCAATTCTTCTCATGGGTGTTACACTTTGGATTTTCCCATACACACCGTTCAGATTTTTCTTTTCACCATTATCCTTGTAAGTGATTACTATTTTTCTATATTTTTATTTTGTTATTTTATTCATTAAATTCTTATCCCTTTTTAAAAACTATTTCAATTTTTTTTGGTTTTCACATTTTTTTAAATCTTCTTGCTCTATTTTAGTCTTCATTGTAGATTCTTTCACACTGTATTGTCTTTCTCTTAGCATTATGAAATTCCTAGCTTTTTATGTCAATAAAGTTTCATTTTAACTCATTTTCTTTTTACATTGTCTATTTTGATTTATTTTTTTCTTAACAGTTTTGCTATTTTTGTTAAATAATCAAAGAAGTAGAACACCTGGGCATGCTAAATTTAGTCCTAAGAGCTAAAACATGTTTACTTTATTTTCCCCTAATCCTTTCAGGATTCTCCTAGTCTCATATAATGTTCCTCCAAAGCTAAACTGTCAACTCCTAAATGCTGAGTTTGGAAAGGCAATAACATACCCTGACCAAAATCCTCCCTGAATCAACAGTAGGATTAGTCACAGGATCACCACCCTATTATATTTGTTTAAAAAGTTTCTAAATTCCAACCTATTAAAACATTTACTCATTTTACACATGGGATTTGAAAGCTATAGTTTTTACCCTATGGAATTGTTCTTTATTCTTTAATACATGGAAAAAGATCACTGTACAATGACATAGGGATTCAAAGAAAGATTTCTATTCAGGAAGAACTCCTATAATATGAGGGCCCATGTTGCATTGATAATTTTAAAAATAAATGACTTTTGAACCATCTAATAGAATTCTTCCTAATGAGAAATAATAAATAACTATTAAGAAAACTGAATTATAATTAAAATCCTCTAGGTTAGGGTTTGAGCTTGTGAAGAACTTGTTTTTGGTCCCTACTTCAGAGAATTTAGTCAGTCTTAGGTAAGGTCCAGGAATCAGAATATTTAATCAGCATGTCTCTATGAATCTAAAGAAGGTAGTCTCCAGACTGAAGTTTAAGAAACAGAGTCTATAACACTGGTCTTTCAATCTTCCTTCCCTAATTCTGAGCATCACGGAGATTTTACCCAGGTCGGAGATTTTATCCAGGTCAGAGATTTTGACTAATGGAGTCTGTAGAGAAGCTGCAACTAGTTAGAATTATCTAAGCAAAATGTCACCTCAGTATATCCTAGAGGCTGTCATTCAGCTGTATTTGATTCTGTCTATTGATCAACAAGATCTGTTGTTTTCCTCCTGGATTCACATATCTAACACTGAATGAGCAGCCCTTGGGGAGACAACAGTCCCAGGCCAGATTGTCTATGAGTAGAGCTTTGGCAGTGACTTAGCCAATTCTGCCATCCAAACCCCCCAAAATCATCATACCAGCCAAGGAATACAAACACTATTGACAGACAGAAGTTAAATTGGTTGCAAACAACTTCATAGGTTGTAGAACATTGGTACTCTAATGCTGAACACAAGTAGTATGGCCAGAACCTCCTTGTCATGACTACATATTTCCCTTAGAGTCAGAAATTTAACAGGACAAAACCTGAAAATATGAAGAGATTCCTATTCTAAAAAAATCATGTATTGTAGGTCTGAAATAAAACTTATTGCAAGACTTCACTTTAGAAACACTGCCTTTCTATTCATGGAGATAAATCTTACCTTGCATATGTGCGTGCTGTCCCTTTAGTCACGTCTGACTCTTTGTGATCCGGTGGACTGTAGTCCACCAGCCTCTTGTCCATGGAATGCTCCAGGCAAGAAAGTTTTGGCTGTTCCACTAAGTTATTTATTTTCCTTTGTTTTAGATAATTCTATGAGATTTTGGTGCCTTTTAAATTTGAATTCATAGGTATTGTTTGCGTATCATTCTTTTTGAGTTGGTGCCAACAGGTTATCTTCAATGAGGCACAATGAGGAAATTTGGCACCTTTCATACCACTGGTCGCATAATGGTCATCATTGAATTGTGCTTCATGGTCAAGACTTTGATTATTATCAGGCAGCACTGGGAGAACCAGCATTATGTATCCAGCTTCTTTAAGCTTTGAAAGTGTTAATGAGAGATTGCCCATTTGTCCCCACAATATGATCCCATAAAGCATGTTAAGACATTTCTTAGAATTTAATCTGAAGAGGGCCCACTGTAAATACTTTTCAAATAATAGGTGGGTGAAATCACACATCTCATCATATTAATGTTTCTCAGCAGTGTCTAACAGAAAGGGCAGAGTCAATGTGTTAAAATTGGCTTTCCTTTTTCTTTATTTTTTGTTTTTAATTGCTGCATCAAGCTTCAGATGTGAAGAATTGCATTGTTTGAATCAATTTCCTTAGTTCATGGCATAACTTCTTCATTGGTCCAAGTAAAGAGGTCCAAGTCTGTTTTTAGCAAGAGTCCCAGGGTACCATTTTTATTTTTATTTTTTGTACACTTTAGTCCCCATTCCCAGTTTTATTTCCCTCTTCCAACAAATATTCATTATAACATATCTAGATGAATGTTTCTAATTCCAATTTCCTTGTTGTTACTAATATGTATAAATTCCATACACCATAAATAATAATATTTTTGCTGCTCTAGGATTTATATTAAAGTATATCCTATCACAAATCTCATTTGGCAACATTTTTCCTCAATATTATTTTTTTTAATCCACCCATGTTGCTATTTACTAGTCAGTTTATTGTTTCTAAGTGTTTGTATATAGCATTTATCATACTTTTACTAATTTATTTTTTAATGATGAAATTGAGGCTGTTCCTTTTATTTTTTGCTATTATGAACTGTTGTAAATATTACATTTATATGAAAGTCAAAGAACTAGAAGATACTTTATTTTTTGAAGATGCTATTATTGTCTACATTAAAAAATCCAAAGTAATAAGCTAGTAAATTGAAATAAGGGTTATTTTTAAAAAGTTTAACAGTGTGCATGAATATAAGATCAATATATAAAAGAACTAATGCTTTCTCAGTGATTACTATTAAAGTTTTTTTACATCTTTAAATTCTACTCTATCTTCTTTGTTCTAATTTCTATATTATACTTTTCATTTCACAATTTATTTTTGATGCATGGGGGAAAAAAAAAAACACTACTTTAGTCCAAAATAGGCTTTATCTATTGTTCAGCACAACTCTTGACTATATTTTTTATTAAAATGTATTTTTATGCTCAAAGTCTCCAGGAAGTTTTTCTTTTAATGTTTTTTTATCTGTTGCTAACACCTCCTGCTGATGTTCCATTGATTAAATATCTTCTCTTGTTTTTCTGAAATCATTAGCTTTATTAGTTTGACTCCTGCTCTGTCATCTGTTTCCTTGAATATAATGTCTTCTGTTTATCTGTAATTTCTTTGGGCCCTGGTATTTCTTGGGTGTCTAATAGTTTTTTTCTTTATTAATGTTTACAGTCAAGAAATCCTACAGTATTTTTGCCTGCTGCTTTTATCTTCATGTTTGCTCTGTTTTTAGCAAGATTTCCAGGGTAACCATTCTATTCTTATATCAAATTGCATTGCCTATAGTTTCTTGTTTGTCCTTAGGAGCATTTATCACTCCAAGACATCTCATTTTTACCTCTAGGAATTTAAACATTTTTCCTTTTTTTAGCGTCTACATATATTGAATCTGGAGAATGGAAATAACAAATTGAACTATCTTTTGTGTTTTAATATAAGAGGAATTCATGATGGGGTGACAAAAGATTCACCATCAAACCATTGTGAAAGTTAAAGTTGACACTATTAATGGACTCCTAAACTGAATATATGGTCTACTTTAATCCTTCTTAGAAAAATATTGGCTATTGAATGGTTTGATACATTTATAAAGACAAAAATCATTCTAGGGAAAAGGGCAAGGTGGCAGAGTGGGAAGACCCTGAGCTCACCTCCTCTCATGGGCACACCAAAATTACAACTATTTACAGAACAACTATTTATGAGAAAGACCAAATCTATTCATCAGAAAAACCAGAAAAGATCTACAACTAAAGACATAAAGAAGAAACGACAATGAGATGGGTATGAGGAGTGGAGTCACAATACAGTCAAGTTCATAGCCTGGGTGAGTGTCCCACAAATGAGAGAATAATTACAATGGTAATGGTTCCCCCCAAGGAATGAGGGATCTGAACCTCGGCCTGGGGCTCCTGCACTGGAACATAAGCCCCTAGAACTTTGGCTTTAAATGGCAGCAGAGCCATTACTTTCAGGAGACGCAGAGGGCTGTGAGAAATACTCCACCCTTAACAAGTGCACACAAAGTCTCACACAATCCAGGATCAAGTGCAAAAGCAGTGATTTGAAAGAGGCCTGGATCAGATCCACGTGTTGAACTTGGAGAACCTCCCAGAGAGGCAGGCGACCACTGGAGCTCAACCTGGGGACACAGATACTGGTGGCAGCTATATTAGGAGCTCCTTCTACCTTTGGACACATGTTGTCAAGGTCTTTTAGGAATCCTCCCACTAGGTTACTAACCTCCAGACTAGCCCCAGTCCAACCCAATATCCTGTAAGCACCAGTAACTGGAACACTTCAAGCCAAGCAACCAGCGAGGTGGGGACATAGCTTCACCTACTAACAGGCAGGATGCCTTAAGACCCTCTAAGCCCACAGCCACCACTAGAGACAGCCCACCCACCAGATGGTCAAGAACACAGCCCTATACATACAAGTAGTAGACCCAGGATCCCCAGAGCCTTGCAGCCAGAAACCCTGAGACCCAGATCCACTCATCACTAGGTGGACACTGGCCCCAGAACACCACAGATCCTGGAACCAGCCACAAGCCAGCTTGCTCTAGGACCAGCCTTACCCAACAGTGAGCAGGCATCAGCTCCAAGACACCCTGGGCCCAGACCCTACCCATTAGCAGGCCAACACCAGCTCTGCAATACTTTTGATTCATTGGTCAGCCACCTAAAGGTCCAGGCTACCCCACTCAGCAGTGGGTCAACACCAGCTTTGGGACACCTTGGAACCCACAACCAGCTATGTGAAGAACCAGTCTCAGTCAGCAGCAGCCCAGCATTAGATCTGGAATGCCCAGTCCCACAACAATCTCAGATCCCAGCTCTTCATACCAGTGAACCAGCACCAGACCTGGGATCTCCAAAGGTTCCATAGCCAATTGCCTCATAACTCAGCCCCACCACCAAATGGCCAGCAGCCTCTGCAAAAGGCAGAGCCCAGCCAATAGGACCAGGAGCTAATATCCAAAATGTAAAAACAGCTTATAAAACTCAGTGTCAAAAAATCAATCAACCTGATTAAAAATATGGGCAGAAGACCTAAATAAATATTTTTCCAAAGAAGACATACAGATGGCCATAGGCACCTTAAAAGGTGGTTGACATCATGAATCATCAGAAAAGTACAAATCGAAACCACAGTGAGTTACCACCTCATGTCTGTAAGAATAGTTACTATCAAAAAGACCACGAATAACAAATGCTGGCTAGAATGTGGAGAAAAAGGAACACTTGCTCCCTGATACTAATATAATATTATAAATCAACTATACCTCAATAAAAAACATATCATTTTATCTAATGACTTGTCATGCAAATATTTGTTATATATGCTTTACAGTAATAATTTTTGTTGAGAAAACATGGAGATGTATTAAGTATGGTTTAATTTTAGTGAAAAATATATTTATTGAAATTTGGGGATTACTTTGCCTTTTTTTTCTTTCAAATGGGGGAGTAATGAATGATGTAGTGTATCAGTGGCTTGATCCTGTCGTAAAACTCCCTATTATTTTTTCACATTAATTAAGTCTACTGAGGATAATATTTTTATCTATAATGACAGAAAATAGTTTCCCAGTGATAACTTATGTTAGCAAATTAGCTATTTTTTTTTCTTTTATTTCTGTTAAAAAATAAAAAGAACCAGAAACTGGTATAAGAATCGGATTAGAAATGATTAATTAGAGTTCCAAGAAAGCTCACGTTCTCCGAGAGGACATTAGCCATTGTCGTAAAATGCTCAATCTATACCTTTGATTCTGGTTTAATGAGGGTTATATGTCATGCTCTGTGGTAGACAGAATAATGGTACCCCAAAGTTGTCTAGTCTGTAATCCCCAAAAGAGGAACATGTTACTTCACACAGCAAAAAGGGTTTTTCAGACTTTAAAATTTTTGAGGTAAGAAGATAATCGTGGATTATTTGGGTGATCCCAAAATAATCATGAAGTTATTTAAGGAGGCAGGAGAATCAGATTCAAAGGAGATGTGACAGTGGAAGCAGAGCTCAGAGAGTAACAAGATTTGAAGATGCTAAGCTGGTGGCTTTGAAGAGAAAAGAAGGGATCAGGAGCCAAGGGATGCCAGCAGCTTCTACCAGCTGGGAAAAGTAAGAGACATTCTCCCCTGGAGACTCCAAAGGGGTGAGGCCCTGCTTACACCTTGAGTTTAGGGCTCCTGACCTTCTGATAATAAATTTGTGTTGTTTTGAAGCATTCAGTTTGTGGTAACTTAGTACAGCAGCGGTAGAAAACCAATTCATGTAGCTATCCTTGGAAAACTTTCACAAAATATGTCATCTTGGCATTTAACATGAGTTTTGCTGAATTGTTCCTTTGTTTCTCTCACCCAGAATGAAAGTATAATATTTAATACAGAATTAAATATATAGCAATATGGTGGTTTTGTCGCTAAGTCATGTCCGACTCTTTGTGACCCCATGGACAGCAGCCTGCCAGGCTCCTCTGTCCATAGGATTCTCCAGGCAAGAATACTGGAGTAGATTGCCATTTTCTGCTCCAGGGGATCTTCCTAACCCAGGAATTGAACCCTGGTCTCCTGCATTGCAGGCAAATTCTTTACCAACTGAGCTATGAGAGAAATGCCATATATCAATATATATTACCTAATAATATATAATTAATTATATTTTATACATTATCCTCAATTTATGTATTTATTTTATATACTTACATTTATGTCTATTTTCCATATTTGTTTTTAGTATTCTGTACTGCATAAATAAATACCATGTTATACAAACATACAAGTAATTATATATCGCGTGCCTGTTCAGTCCCTCAGTTATGTCTGACTCTTTGCAGCCCTATGCGCCGTAGCTTGCCGGGCTTCTCTGTCCATAGGATTTCCTAGGCAAGAATATTGGACTAAGTTGCCATTTTCTCCTCCAAGGTGTCTTCCTGACCCAGGGGTAGAATCTGCATCTCCTGTGTGTCTCTTGCATTGACAGGTGAATTATTCACAACTGAGCCACCTGGGAAGCTCAATTATATATTAAGTATAAATAAATGTACAGTCACTGAGTCATGTATATTTTGGGAACTTGCCTTATGTTGCTATCATTGAACTCAAACTAACCTATGAGGCACTATTTAGACCAATGACAGATAAATTAATTTTGTACTCACATTTTCATTTTTCATTAAACTCCCAACAGGGTTTTAACCACAGAGTATACACATGGGGTATTAACCTAACTCCCAAATTTGTTTCTAAATTCTATAATTCTTCTCTCCCAATCCTCTCCTCTAAGAATTTCGAAGATGTTCTTGCATTCTCATTGTCTTTCTTGAAGAGGGGAAATTTGCCCATCACAAGATCTTCCTCACTCTGGTTTATGGCATCAGTTCAAAATTCTAAGTCCTTTAGGATTTCTTCATAATATGCAAAGTCACATGTTGAGAATTCCAAAAATCCTTTACTCTATTAAAACTGAGCTCTTGCTATAAAAAGTGTTTTGTGACTTTTATTTTTTTTTTATTTCTCTATGCATACCAAAATATCTAGTTAGAGATTATGATGTCTTCTTTATTTTAGGCTGGTCTGTAGTCCTCCTTGAGTCAATAAAAGCCGTGCAGTTAGAAACAAGAAACAAAACCTTGGTTCCTTTCTCTAAAGATCTTGCTATACTACATCTATTATGTGACTCACTCACCCCAATAAAAAAGGCTCAACCCTGATATGGTGATGCCCCTTCTATATACCCTAACTATTGGAGAAAGACAACCAGAGCCAAGAAGCTTTAGAGCCTTTCTCTGTCATCCTTTGTTCTGGGAAAAATTTCTACTTAAGCAAGTAGGCTGTTGTTTTACAGCACAAAGATATTTTCTTTTATTGTAAGAGCCTGTGTGATTTTCTTTGTGGTTTTCAAATAAATGTATCAGAAGAAATTGTTGATGCAAAGAACTCTTAGTCAGGTCTTAGCCTCAAATACCACTAGGACTCCTGACTACCAGTATCACCACTTGCATCTCAGTATTTCACAGATGCTTTTCCATATAGTCAATTTTCGATTCCCAGGTGTATGGATTAGTATCCCTATTATGGACTGAGTGAGAGCCCTGGGAATGAGATCTCTGGCATCCAACAGCTTTTTGGCAACCTGAAATAGTCATTATGTATAAATCATGCTGGAAGCTTTCCCAGGAGGGTATGGATTCAATTATAGAATGTACAGGAATATAAAGAAGCTATAAGCCTACACAAGTGGTTATAAGCATTGCTGAACATCTCCTGAAATAAAACTCTCCACCAGTCTATCCTGTGTGACTCATTAAGCTGTGGAAACAAGTATATAGTGAGAGAAGAGCATAGGTCAAAGAGGAATGTTTCATCAGAATTTAAACATGCAAACAAGAGACTGGGTTTGGGTGATGCCAAGGATGGTGGAGTATGAGAGTGGAGAGTCTTGGTTTACTAAGGGATGACACTAGAATACTCAGTATGTGGTAGAGGAAGTAACAAAACAGAGACGTAGGTCATCCAGTGGAGGATGGAGAAGTTCCAAATTTCAGTGATTCAGTAGTCACTCTTGAAGCATGATGGGTTTTGATACAACATGCTCCTCTAAAATTGTAGAAATGAAGTACACTGATGAGAAATCCTCAAAACATCAACATTGCAGAAACATTGTCATGAGCTCTCTTTGGGGGCTGGATGAAAATATATATTGAAATTAATGCGGGTAGAGTCAGGAACTCAGCTGAGCTGGGAGAGAAAGCCCTGAGCTGTCAGGTGTCAGGAGCAGCCATTTAAAGCAACAAGCCAAAGATGAAAGAGTTAATCACTTTCATTACTTACTGAGATGGTGTGGGTAAGAGTCTAAAATCAGAGAAAATACTGACCCCTCCTTTTCCATTTTTTCCCCAGGGAATAGCACACTGGCAGAGGTCTCTCTTGAAGGTTTCCCAACAAGATTTATCAAGCAACTTTACAGAGTCTAGATTTGGAAAAAGAGGAAGGAGGGCTAGGAGCAGAAAAGTACTGGATACTGAGTGAGAGTGATGAAACTGTCTTCAAGATTTCCTCCTTTTCCTTCTCCCTCATACGGAAGTCTCAGCAGAGATGCCTGAATAAGACCTCTGCCCATGGCCACAGATAGAGACAGAAGAATGAAGGTTACCTAGACTGGGGTGCAAACACCTGTAAGAGCCTCATGTCCTTGATGACCCCTCCCTTCAGAAGTGGTGAGGAACTATCAAGCACTGAGTCTGTGTGAGAAGCACAGCTTTCCCAGTGGGGTCTCCCAGCTTCAGCCTTTGTAATCACCCATGTCAGTCCTGAAAAATCAAATACACGTTTTTAATCAAGAACCAGGCTCCTCAGAAAGTAGGTGCTACTTTAAATTATCCCTTTGACAATCACTTAAAGTAACTAAAATGTAAATAACTAACACCCTTTAATTTGATTCCAATTGGTTTAGCCTGGGAGTAGTCTATGGACTTACAAGGGTGACATTTGATGCTTATCTTTGGGGAGCTATAAATTACAGAGTCTATTTAGGGATATCTTATGATGACAAAGATATGAATGAAAAGTGACATCTAATATACAAATATTTTCCATATTTGGATTTGAGGAATCTAATAAACATTGCCTGAAATGTTTCAAATTCATTGTGATCGCCATCAAAATGAATATTTTTGCTACCTTTATTATTACTGAAGCTGCCATCTTGTTTCAAGCACCATTATAAGAAATATGCTAGTTGTTCACTAGCATGTATGCAGGAAAGGAATATTAAATATTAAGTGAATATATTGTTTGCCATTTGCCTTTGTGTCATTCAGATGAATACCCTCTAAGCAGGATAGTCAAGGGCAATGGTTTATTAGTTTAGGCTACAAATTGTAAAGATTAGAACTGACAGAAATCCAAGGCTCAGTAGAGGACACTTTGTCCATACAGAGTATTGACTTCAGTTCTGGTTTATCTCTGAGGATTTCCTGAAAATATTGTAACCAAGGACTCCCTTCACTGGCTATGGATCACCAGAGCCCACCTTAAAAATTCTAAGGGAATAACATTGTGAAAAATGACTTTTGCCAAGATATATTCAGAATAGAGCAAAGTTCATAGCTTTAACTGATGTATTGGTCTTTGCAAAATATACCTCACTGGGTAAGCATGTTTTGGAGCAAAAGCTGAAACAGTTTTTCTCATTTCTTTTACTCTAAACTGAACACAGTAGTGCCAAATTTTTGAAAGCTCTCAGTTGTTCAAAAGTCTTAAGTAATGCTGCATTTGAAATATCTAGCTGGCAGAAAATTGGGAGTTGATGCATTTAGCAAAACTGTAACAAATATAATTTTCAATTACTTAAGTTGGGATTTTTTTTTCTTTCTTCCAAAAATAGGCTATCTGGTTGTTTTATGACCGCAGGACCAACTGTGATGTGTAGCACAGTGGTTTTCCAGGTCTTAGGTTTTCTGACTTTTGTAGGTTTCCCAATTCCTCCATTCCTCCTGGGTGTCATTTCTCAGGACAATCAAACAACCTGCTTGAAGCATCACCTCTTTCATCAAGGCTGTAAATCTGAAAATCAGATTTCCAAACCTGTCAGAAGTGTGTGTAAAATAAGAATACCTATTTTCTGAGTGAAGGCTTGAGGGAATCCTTTTTGACTAAGCGACACTATTTTGACTACCCACAGGTCATTTTTGCTTTCCTTTGTCATATTTGTTAGACAGGTGGAGCTCCTTGGTATTTGAATTCTAGCCAGGAGGGATGTTACTATATTTTTTTGGATTGCCCTTCTTATTTCACATTGAGATGAAGGGGTTTAACTGCCACAAGCTAGTGGGAAACAGGAAAGAGTTCAGTTTCCTGCATTTGTATCTGAATTTTACCACCAAGACAGAGATTCCAGACCGTTATGACTCATTAGGACTACACGACTGAGCGACTTCACTTTCACTTTTCACTTTCATGTATTGGAGAAGGAAATGGCAACCCACTCCAGTGTTCTTGCCTGGAGAATCCCAGGGACGGGGGAGCCTGGTGGGTTGCCATCTATGGGGTCACACAGAGTTGGGCATGACTTAGCAGCAGCAGCAGCAGCAGAAAGTTTTTAAAATATACTTTTTTGTTTAGCTTCACCTCAGTTTCTCTGAGTGTGGGGCCTAGGCTTAAGATGTTTTCAAAATTCCCAGTTGGTATTTTGTATGGGCTGTTGAGAGTCACAGATTGAAGGCAAGTTAATTACGTTTTTCAAAATCAAGTTTCCCATCTATATGACAAAAACATTAGATTACATAATGACTCCTAATACTTTTGGTGGGGAGAAGGCTCAAATCTCAATTCATTCTTTTTTTTAATTTTTTTTATTACTTTATTTTATTTTACAATACTGTACTGGTTTTGCCATACATTGACATGAATCCACCACTGGTGTAACAAAATCTTACACTTGGGGAAATACATAAAGACCAACCAAATGAACAAAGGAAAGTCTATTTAGTCAGAGCTTGCTATATAGCAAGGGAGTCAGCATCTTCACCTATGTTTTTTGCAGAACCTCAAAGGCAGGCCTAGGATTGGGAAAGCTTTGTGGTGAAAAAGTTAACGCTGTAATCAAAGCATGCTCTGATTAGAGGGTGGTTATCCTGAAGACAGTGTAGGTGGGATACCTAGAAGTGAGCAATCCTATGTGATTGGTTCAGTTCAGTTCAGTCGCTCAGTCATGTCCTACTCTTTGCAACCCCATGAATCACAGCACACCAGGCTTCCCTGTCCATCACCAACTCCCAGTGTTCACTCAAACTCATGTCCATCAAGTCGGTGATGTGATTGGTTAGTCATGTGTATTTGTTTTTTTTCTGGTTGATCCTAAGTTGAGACTAGAGAAAAAATTAGAGAAGCTGAGAATTAGTAATCAAATCTTGGTGATTTTGGGCCAATTATTACAGAAGCTATTGCTTCCTGGATTGTCACTAGAGACAGTAATTGGGAATCCTGTAAGTCTAATTTTATAGCAGCAATTTACATATTTGGTATAAAACTCTCCCATTTATAGCAGATTGAAAGAGTCTTACTCCTTTAATCAAAGCAGCTTAGTAAGATATTTTCTGAAATAAGAGCTTTCTACCTCTAAGACAACTACTACAAGTCCCCTTGATTATGGAAGCAAATACAGTTTACTTGCTTTTCGCATATTTTTCCTCTACTTATCTGTTTAAATCCAATATGTAAAATAGATATATTCAGTTAAAATCACCAAATATGAATCACATACTTTAATGAAAAATTGCTCAAGACCAAGACTATTGCTTAGTCATATTTTTTATAAGTCTGAATTTGAAATTCATGGAAGTAAAATTTTTATGCATGGCTTTTTCCAGGAAAATAAAAGTTCTCTTGTAACAGAGTTATATGTGTGTATTTGTCCCTAGTTGGATTATGAAATTCTTAAGAGTAGATATTTATCTTTCTTTTCCCGATGTCAAGCATAGTAAATTGTATAGACTATATGGTTAATTTATATAGAATAAGTGCACTGAAAACTTCTTATCCTTTCTTAATATACTGTTGTCAGCATTTTATCTGTATTATCAGGTTAATCTCTGATAATAAATGCAATTAAGATGGACACAAAACCTCACTTCCTATTAAAGTCATTGACAGTCAGAGAAAAGACCGTTCCTTTACTAACTAAATCTTAAATATTTTAGAACTATTCTATGTCTAGAGAAGAGTCCAGAAATTGCTGAAAAATAAAAGAAAAATAATTGGTTACATAGCCGTTTAGATGCCCCAAGCTTACTGAATAATAACTCTGAATTTTATCCTCTTTTCCTCTGCAAAGAGAGGTCAGCTGCTGTGGAGCCAGTTTGACTCCAGGACCATCTCCCAGCCTCTTTCCTTGTGATAACTTTTGCTCTGGTCTCATGGCTAGAGATGCAAATTGACTGACAGACTTTTTCCCTTTATCGCACATAGACTAGAGGCCTATGTCAATTTAGGATTTCTTCTCAAAACTTCAATATTTTCAGGGTACACCTCTAGCTTTTGGTAATTTCTTTGAAATGAAAACAAATGGATTCTGCAAATTATCTATTTTCAGATTTCATAAGGTATTATGTGCATTCGTTTAAAGCAAACAAGCAAATGAAAAAGTAAACTTGAACAACAAAACTAAAATATAGTTCTCTACTAAGTACTTTTTATGTATTTGTTCTATTTTACTTTTGTTATTTCTGTGGGGTAAAAGACAGCTTCATAACTGAGTACATAAAAGAAAAATAAAGATAAAAAAAATTCATGAACTGGTCCTAAATATATATATACTAGCAATCATTATAAAATGTGTATTCTAAAAAATGAAGTGTGTGAAATAAAATCAGACTTAAACTTCCATTTTACAGTAGAGGGCCAAGTTAGAGATCTTCAATTTGGAAAATTTCTGGTATAATTTCATTTAGAACATTGTCACATGTTTATTATATATAATACATATATATATATATATATAAAGTGTATAATATATATATATACACACACATACACAATAACAATGTATAGCTTTTCTGAGGGTTCAGTTCAGTTCAGTTCAGTTGCTCAGTCATGTCTGACTCTTTGCAACCCCATGAATCACAGCACTCCAGGCCTCCCTGTCCATCACCAACTCCCGGAGTTCACTCAGACTCACGTCCATCGAGTCAGTGATGCCATCCAGCCATCTCATCCTCTGTCGTCCCCTTCTCCTCCTGCCCCCAATCTCTCCCAGCATCAGAGTCTTTTTCAATGAGTCAACTCTTCGCATGAGGTGCCATCAAATAGAACCATAAATATATTACAACTTGTAGCAAGCATTCTTGGTTAATCATCAAATATTCTTAGGCCTCTAAAGAAGTGACTCAGAAATTATGAGAGGATAATTTAGCTCAAATGAATATAAGACCTTTTTTGTGCACTCATTATAATTTCATTTATCCTTCTTAGAAATTATTTTTCAGGAAACCAAGATAGGTAGCCCAAGAGGAAAGAACAGTGGTAAAGTCAGGTGCTCCGAGTTCATTATGAAGGTGAAGAGGTGAGAACAGCCTAGAGGTGGTGAGAGTCTCTGCCTCTGTCCCGCGGAGCACAGAAGGATCGACCAGGCACGATGGTGTCTTCTGCTTTACAGCTGCAGCCAGGTGTCTTCAGAAACAGGAAGGAATGCGCTCACCACCTTGGCAGGCAGCTTCTGATATGGCTTCCACTTATCTCTGCTTCCTTGCGTTCATACTGTGTCATCAACCCCATTCCTTTGAATGTGGGCTGACCCCAGAGACTTGTTTCTAACAAGCATGATCTCACCAGATAACAAATCTGCTAGTGCCTTGACCTTAGACTTTCCAGCTTCCAGAACTGTGAGAAATAAGTGTTGCTTAAGTCACCGAGTCTATGGTATTTTGTTATAGCAGCTTAGACAGACTGAGGCAGGTTATACCAAGACCGTGGCTTCCTCTCTGGGCACCTTCTCTCATTCTCTCATTCACACAATCTGAAGAAAACAAGCTGTCAAGTGATGAATGCTATGGAGAGGCCCCCATAAGCATGGAACTGAAGCTTTCAGCCCATGAACTGATGAATAATTGATTCTACTAATAATAAAGACATGAGTGAGGTTTTGGAAGCATAATCTCCTCCAGGAATAGTCTTAAAAAGGCCACCGAACCAGCTGGTTCTTTGATTGCAGTCTTGTGAGAGACCCTGAGCCAGAGGACCCTAGTAGGCAGCAAGATTCCTGATCTACAGAAACTTTGTGGAAAAAAAAAAAAAAATATATATATATATATAGCGCCATTAAACAAAACTAGAGGGACCTCCTTGATGATCCAGTGGTTAGGACTTGGCACTTTCATTGCTGTGACCCAGTTTCAATCCCTAATCTGGAAACTAAGATCCTGCAATCCATGCTGTAAGACTTGAGTTTCATAAAGTCAGAAATCAGACGTTTAGTTAGCCAAGGATGGATCATGTTTTGCTATCAACATGCTTCTGCGACGTAGACAAGCAGAGTTCACCTAGGCCAGTCTCAGAGAAAGGAAGAGGTAAAATCCTCTCCCTACTCCCACCTTTTTTTTTTTTCTTGAGACTTTTTATTTAAAGTAATTCTAAAGAAAAAAGTGTAACAGTGTCAGCAGTACTTACAACATATGAATATCTAATCACTTAAATATAGAATCTTTCAAATTTTACTTGCTGTAAATTCTTTGTGTTCTGAAATGGAAATGAATGAGAATTGTTGTTCCTTAAGAAGTTCTGCAAAGTGAGAGTGGCTTGATTTGAACAGTTTGTTGCATTCAAGCTGCAATTGCTCTCTGCAGGGAATTTCTGAGGAAGTGATAAAAACATAATCCCTTACTTAACCTCATTTCTTTGCCACCATTAATATTTCAATATAAACCTGAGAGCCAGCGAATTCCTCAGAGTCTCATCATTTACACTTATTTTGATAGGATTAAAACTAGCTCATGGTTGATTTTTTCACATTTAAGTGATACATGGGCTAGCAGAGGTAGGCATATTGAAATCATAGAGATGTGATAGCTTAACAATGGAATATATATTCATATATATATATATATATATATATATATATATATATATATCTGTTTCTCCCTAGCACAGTTTGAGGGTCTGGGACTATGGTAATTTAGTGGTAACTAAGACTGACACAATCTCATTCCTCATGGAGTTTTCACTGTTATTTAACAGAAAAAGACAAGGATTCTTTGTCAGACAGACCTGGGCCTTCATTCTGTTTTCTACATATATTACCATGTCATGCAGCATTTCTTAACCTTTCCAAACTTTAATTTTTTCTTCTGTAAAATGAGGATAATAAAAGTTCTTCTATGAAATTGCTAAAGGGTTAAGAGAGGTAATAATTGCAAAGATCTTTGTACAGAAATCATAGCAAGCATTTAATAAAGGGTAAGTACTGTGCTGATGCTGGTGTCCTTACCGTTACCTGTATCACCACCATCATTCTCAGAAGATGAAACACTTTTTCCCTGTTGCTAATTTCCAGAAAGAAGAGTTACCCCAGTGTACACTGTATCTCTCTCTTTTTTAGCTCTCCACCTTTGGGAAATTGTAATAATTTATTGTTAAGTTAGCAAATGTGATAAAATAACACAAGATCCCTGGATCAGAGAGTCAGGTCATTCATTACAGAAAGAAGAGCAGAGCAGCACCTGACCTTGGTTCCCCACAACCCAGTTCTCAAAGGGCAGTGTGGTAAAAACCAGGGTGATCTGTGCATCCCAGGTGAGGGCTCCTGACGTTAGGAGACTCTGAACTTGTATGGACTGCTAACACATCTACCCTGCTTGGCTATGATGAGTGGAAGCAACCATCTCTGGGAAGGGGAAAGAGGGCGTCATAATTATTACCCTGGAATGTATGTCTTTAAAGCGCTCTGGAAGAACACACCATCCCTAACTTCCAAGGTTCTTTACTGTTCAAACATGTCTTTCACTGAGAAGGCCCTGACCATGCAGGGACATGAAAAACCCCTAGAGAACTCTCTCCTAACAGTCACCTCTTGCTCAGTTGGGGAGGAATAAATTCTCATGTTGGGCTCAGCTCTTGCCTGTTTTCCTCAGAAAGTGGCTCTTCCTTGGGAGCATTGAAGCACTAGAGAAAATATGAGTCAGAAGAGTTAATTCGTGTGCCTGGCCCTGTGATTCAGGCAACAGGTTCAATTGACTCTCACACAACGTGACAACACATACTCTAGCAATGATGTCATAAGGTTGATATTTTGCTTCTTCTTTCACGTTTCTGTTCCCTTACTGAATTGTTTAGGACCCTTAGGGAAGAAAGGTATGAGTTGTTCAGGCTCCCTAAGAAATCCTATCAATTATTACGATCTCATAGAGCAGTTCATGGCTTCCCTGGTGGCTCAGACGGTAAAGCGTCTGCCTGCATGATATTACCTGCCTGCATGATATTACAGCATTTCTTAATGACAGACCCGGGTTCGATTCCTGAGTCAGGAAGATCTCCTGGAGAAGGAAATGGCAACCCACTCCAGTATTCTTGCCTGGAAAATTCCATGGACAGAGGAGCCTTGTAGGCTACAGTCCATGGTGTGGCAAAGAGTCGGACACGACTGAGCGACTTCACTTTCACTTTCTTTCTTAGAGCAGTTCATAGTGGAGCATCAAGGCAACTCATTTTATTCAGTATGATTTAAGACACAGAAGTGTAGTTTAGAAAACATTCTTTCTCAAATTATGAGAATGAAAGTGATATTATGTCAATGAGTGAGTTTCAGGTGTTCAACAATTTTTGCTTGTGTGTTTCAATTAATTTCCAGAGGTTGGAGTTTTTTAAAAAGGGCTTTGTTTGGATGACCCTCATATAAATGTTTTTTTTTTTTTATTGTTGTTATTGTTTGAATTTTTTCTCTTTATTAAAAAATTTATTTTTTTTAATTGAAGGATAATTGCTTCACAGAATTTTGTTGTTTTCTGTCAAACATAACTAACTTCTTTCCAGTTATCTGGTTTGTTTCAGGGTCCATTATTTAAACAAATACCAGGGTGGCCTTGCTTTCTGTGTGGAGATAGGAAAGAGCTCTCTGAGCAACTGAGTCAAGCTGAAGCTTGGAAAATAACCAGAAATTGGCCAAGGTAGTAGAGTCAGACACGACTGAGCGACTTCAATTTCACTTTTCACTTTCATGCATTGGAGAAGGAAATGGCAACCCACTCCAGTGTTCTTGCCTGGAGAATCCCAGGGACATGGGAGCCTGGTGGGCTGCTGTCTATGGGGTCACACAGAGTTGGACACAGCTGAAGCAATTTAGCAGCAGCAGCAGCAGCAGCAGCAGCAGCAGCAAGGATAGAGTGAGGAGAAGGTTCTAAGTGAAGAGATGAGCAAAGGTGTAAGCCCTGAAATGGGAAACGACTTGGAAAAGATGTTGGTCTGAAAAAGGCAAATGTGGCCAAACTTCTGGCAGAGGAAATGGGATGACACAAAAATGAGGCTTGAGAGGATGGCAGGAGCCAGATCCTGCAAGGTCTCTGAGTTCAAGAGGAAAACGGTGCCCTGTATCTTTAGAACCATTAAAGTGTCTGAAGGAGGACATTGTGATTATTAGATAATAGATTGCAGGAGAACAGGAGTTGGTGAGACCAGTTAGCAAGTTATGGCAGCTGTAAAAGCAAGGAATTAAATTAGCCTGGGCAGAGTAGGTGGCAGTAGGGACAGAGAAAAGCAAGTAGGTTTCATATACACTTAGGAAGAAGTATTATATTTATTTATTTATTTTTTTTATTGTCCAAACTGAATCCTGGGTTTTAAATACCTGAGAAGCACCACTAAATGTTCACCAGTCATGTGGAAACCATCACCTACAGAACATTTTTCAATTTACTGAGTCTTCTGTTTTTTCAGAAAGCCAAAGAGAAACTGCATAGAATACTATTTCTCAAGTAAATGTAAGCTCAAACTAAATCACACCTAGCAGGTAACTAATTAAGAAAAAATTATTTAAACAATTATTGTAAATCTACACTTTTCCTTATTAGCAGTTAAAAATGGAATGTAGGGAGTTTATTTTGGTATGTAGAATGTTTCCCATGGGGAGAAAAATGTAGTGTCTGGAGGTCATAAAATTGGGTATCATTCAATTCAACAAGAGACACCATTTCGGCAATGCAAATGATGTCCATATGACTCCTCCATCAGCTAACAGCTGTTAGGAAAAGGCCTAAGCCTTTCTTTCTAGCATTGAGTCCAATTAACTTGTAAAATCCTGACTTACTAAATTAGTCTATGGCCCACATTTTGAAGAGTTTTAAATAATTACTCATTCCTGCTGGAGAAGCTCAAGTTTTAAAGTTATTTAATTGGGTGGCATTCATCCTCATACTTAGAGTTCCTACCAGGAGTGCTGTGGTTGTGATAAATCCACTATAAATTAATTCCTATTCCATTCCTAATATTTCTTCTAAAGCTCCAGGGATTACAATTTTAGCTTAAGGAAGTGACCAGTAAATAGGGCTCAGGATAATAAGATTTTAGCAAAAAAAAAAAAAAAAAGTGTTGTGAAATGATCTGTTTATATATTATTTAGTCAAAAACCCTTATTGAACACCCACTGTCCATACGGCATTATGCTAGGCTCTGAAAATGTAAGAAATTCAAGAAACTTATAGCTTATAAAAATAAACAGATATATTTTCAAAAATCATGACAATTGTTTTGGGATTAATTTAGAAGTATGCTGATGGTACAGTGGTGGAACAAATGAAAAAGTGATCATTTATATCTGAGGAAAGACAGTGTTTCTAGTAGCCTGTCATTTGAGCCACGTACTGAAATGAGTGGATAGTCATTAAGTATGAAGGGGAATAAGGATACATTCAAGACAAAAGAATCAGCATATGCAAAAGCATAATATTGTGAAGCAATGTACACTTTTGAAAGGAGATGCAGTTTTGCTTGAATATAAGGTATGCAGAGTGCAGCAATAGAGGCCTAAGAGTAAGCAGGAGCAAAATCAGAAAAGCCTGTGTAAACTATGCTGAACGTAAAGACTCATCAAAGGGTCAGAAATTCAATGTATTCAGGTGTCAGCAGGGAAGATGGAGTGTAAAAGGTGCCAGACAGTAAGCAATAGGAAAATGGTAAATTCTACATGTAACTGAATGCAGCCACTAATTGAACACATTCAAATATAATGTTCTTAAAACATGGAAGAGTGACAGACAAAATAATTCTAAGTAATGAATGGACTAAGGGATTTAAACTTCTAAGTGATCTTAAAGGCCAGGATAATTTAATGAATGATTTCATTAATAGGAGTCATATGGTCAAATTTAGTTGTAAAACAATTACTCTGGCTTTATAGTGAGGAAAGAAGCAGAGAGATGCATCTATGGAAGAAGAGAAGCTATACCCCATATGGCTTCCAGAATATTTTTTTAAATTAGTTCATATCATAATAGGTTATTATGATAAGTTAGAAAAGATGAAGCAGCAAATTGTACTAAAGTAGAGCAATAGAGATTTTTTAAAAAAGTAGATATTTTCAAGAAATACTTAAAAGTAGAGAATGTGGGGATGATATGGTGAGATGGGGGCTTCCCTGTGGCTCAGCAGCAAAGAATCCACCTTCAATGCAGGAGTCCCAGAAGACACAGGTTTAGCCCCTTCTGTGGCTGCATTCTGTTAAAGTCCCTGGGTGGGGTTCATCCACTTTCATGGTTTCCTCTATTTCCTTGCCACAGAGTCCAAATTCAAGTTCCTCACTTAATCCTCTTTTCTGTGTGCCACAGAAAACAAATACAACTAAAAATGACTTGCCATGCCCTCCTCCAGGGTATCTTCCTGACCCGCAGATCAAACCACAGTCTCTTACATCTCCTGCATTGGTAGACAGGTTCTTCATCATTAGCGCCATCTGGGAATAATATGCATATTGTCATATATTTAAGGGTACGAGTATAACAGACCTCAAAGTGTTTATTGTGCTTAGCAGAAAGGAGGTTAGGAAAGACTCTAGGAAGTTTAATTTTTAGCCACTGGCAGGGCAGTAGGCCAGTTTATAACTCAGATGCGAATGGTAAATGAGTCAGTCACAGAAAGACAAATATTGTATGAAATTGAATTGAAAAAAAATATGGTACAAATGAACTTATTTACAAAACAGAAATAGAATCACAGATGTAGAAAATAAGTTTATGTTTAACAAAAGAGAAAGAAGGCAAAAGGATAAATTGGGAGATTGGGCTTGACATATACACACTACTATACATAAAATAGATAACTGTTTGGGACCTACTGTATAGCATAGGAAATGCTACTCCACACTCTGTAATGACCTATATGGAAGAAGAATCTAAAAAAAGAGTGGATACATGTATAAGTATAACTGATTCACTTTGCTGTACAGCAGAAACTAACATGCACTGTAAATCCACTATACTTCAATAAATATTAACTATTTTTAAAAAAAATAGGACTTACCTGGTGACTCAGTGATGAGTCTGCTTGCTAATGCAGGGAACATGGGTTTGATCCCTGGTCTGGAAGATTCCACATGCCTTGGAGCAAGTAAGACTGTGAGCCACAGCAACTGAGCCTGCATGCTGCAACTTCTGAAGCCCTTGTGCCTAAAGTCTACGCTCTCCAAGAGAAGCCACCACAATGAGAAGCCCACACCTTGCAATGAAGAGTAGCCCCCACTCTTCACAACTAGAGAAAAGCCTGTGTGCAGGAAGGAAAATCAAGTGCAGCCAAATTTTTTTCATTAATTAATTAATACTTTAAAAAATATGGGAATGACAAGTGTGAAAAAGTAGATGGCAAATATAAACAATCTCATGCAAAAGGTTTGGGTGGAAAGAGAAGAAGTTAAGACTGGAGCAGGAAAGAAAATTAACAGAAGGCTTTGAAAAGATAAGATCAATGTTAAATGTATCACCATGTTGATGAACATGAGTTTGAGCAAGCTCCAGGAGTTGGTGATGGACAGGGAAGCCTGGCATGCTGCAGTCCTTGGGCTCGCAGAGTTGGACACGACTGAGCAACTGAACTGAACTGAACATTAACAGGAAGGATGATATACACAAAGAAATCAAAACAATTGATGTACCAAGATCTACATTCAATTATTATTATTTTTTAAATTTTATCTGCTCTTAAGAAGCAGTAAACATTGCAATCTACTCATCGTAAGATTTACTTTATCTCAAAGTCACCCTTGTGATAACTCTGCTGTCATCATCCCAGCTCTCCAATAATGCTAAGGAATGGCTAGGAGACATTTTTAAAAATAAAGTGATCTACATCTATACCACACTTCATAGAAGAATGCTGCCAAAGTTTAGGTGGCTTCAAAAAGCACTGAATGATTAGAAAGTTAGATTTTAATTAAAATCCTTAAGGATTTGTGAAAATCCTTAATTATTGTCACAGTTTTATCCTTAAATAAATTTCACTTTATTCAAGCCCAGTAAAGCCTTAAGTCTCCTGGTGGAATGCATGTAACCTGTGCAATTCATTATAAAGCAGTGTCTCACTGAGAGCTTAGAAGTGTCAGAATTTATGAACATCCAAGCCCATTTGATTTGATTTTGTCTCTGGAGCATGTTTGCTAATGCACAAATATTATTCATTAATGTGCTAAGGGGTGTTCACTAAAGCTGAGCTGTGGAATTACCTTAAATTCAGCAGAAAAGTCATCACTCTTCTCAGGCAAAGAATGCTGATGAGGATAGACCTCCAAAGAATTGTGATGGTATAGAACAGCCCCAGTAAATAAAACACCTTTTACTGCTTTTGTTAATGTGCATGGGAAAATAATTAAATCTATATCTTTTCCATTAACCTGTTCGTGAGATTTTTATCTCTAATAGAAATAGTGGAGAAATTCAAGAGGGAGTCAGTAGAATGGTTAACTCTTAAATTCCTGTTATTTGTCAGTCATGAAGATGAAGTATCCAGTCTAAATTCCCTGGCAGGATGGACAATGATTTCATCATATTGTTCAGGGCTCAAGAAATAACCATTTCTTACTTGGCAAGAAGATGAAAGACATTGTTCATGTAATAGAGGCCCAGTTGTTGGTTGAGGGCTGGTATAGCAGTCGCATTTTACCTAGGACCTGAGCTCCTCTTGACTCTCTCTCTCTCTCTGCCTTCCTGAGAATGTCCTCTCAAGGTTGAGAGCTTAGAACAGCTGCTTCCCCACCACTTTCACATTTGAAGTAGCAGAAGGTAGAAAGAGGGAGAATAAAAGTGTACTTTCTCCCTTTTTAATCTATAGCTTATTACCAGTAATGCTGAAGAAGCTTAAGTCGAACAGTTCTTTGAAGATCTACAAGACCTTTTAGAACTAACACCAAAAAAGAAGCCCCTTTCATTATACAAGACTGGAATGCAAAAGTAGGAACTCAAGAAACACCTGAGGTAACAGGTAAATTTGATCTTGGAGTACAGAATGAAGCAGGGCAAAGGCTAATAGAATTTTGCCAAGAGAATGCACTGGTCATAACAAACACCCTCTTCCAACAACACTAGAGAAGATTCTACTCATGGACATCATCAGATGGTCAACATAGAAATCAGATTGATTATATTCTTTGCAGCCAAAGAAGGAGAAGCTCTATATAGTCAGCAAAAACAAGACAGGGAGCTGACTGTGGCTCAGATCATGAACTCATTATTGCCAAATTAAGACTTAAATTGAAGAAAGTAGGGAAAACCACAGAGCCATTCAGGTTTCATCTAAATCAAATCCCTTACAATTATACAGTGGAAGTGAGAAATAGATTTAAGGGACTAGATCTGATGGACAGAGTGCCTGATGAACTATGGATGGACTTTTGTGACATTGTACAGGAGACAGGGATCAAGACCATTCTCAAGAAAAGAAATGTAAAAAAGAAAAATGGCTGTCTGAAGAGGACTTACAAATAGATGCAAAAAGAAGAGAAGCAAAAAGCAAGGAGAAAAGGTAAGATATACCTATTTGAATGCAGAGTTCCAAAGAATAGCAGAAGAACTGTGCAAAAAAAGAACTTCACAACCCAGATAATCACGATGGTGTGATCACTCACCTAGAGCCAGACATCCTGGAATGTGAAGTCAAGTGGGCCTTAGAAAGCATCACTACGAACAAAGCTAGTGGAGGTGATGCAATTCCAGTTGAGCTATTATCAAATCCTGAAAGATGATGCTATAAAAGTGCTGCACTCAATATGCCAGCAAATTTGGAAAACTCAGCAGTGGCCACAGGACTGAAAATGGTCAGTTTCATTTCAATCCCCACAAAAGGCAATGACAAAGAATGCTCAAACTACCACACAATTGGATTCATCTCACATGCTAGTAAAATAATGCTCAAAATTCTTCAAGCCAAGCTTCAACAAAATGTGAACCATGAACTCCAGATGTTTAAGCTGGTTTTAGAAAAGGCAGAGGAACCAGAGATCGAATT
Source organism: Ovis canadensis (assembly GCF_042477335.2). Classification (NCBI taxonomy): domain Eukaryota; kingdom Metazoa; phylum Chordata; class Mammalia; order Artiodactyla; family Bovidae; genus Ovis; species Ovis canadensis. Next base: position 176,403,420 of record NC_091246.1, on the reverse strand, counting down.
GCCAACATCTGCTGGATCATCAAAAAAGCAAGAGAGTTCCAGAAAAAAAACATCTATTTCTGCTTTATTGACTATGCCAAAGCTTTTGACTATGTGGATCACAATAAACTGGAAAATTCTGAAAGAGATGGAAATGCCAGACCACCTTACCTGCCTCTTGGGAAACCTATATGCAGGTCAGGAGGCAACAGTTAGAACTGGACATGGAACAACAGACTGGTTGCAAATAGGAAAAGGAGCACGTCAAGGCTGTATATTGCCACCCTGCTTATTTAACTTATATGCAGAGTACATCAAGAGAAAGGCTGGGCTGGATGAAGCACAAGCTAGAATCAAGATTGCCGGGGGAAAAATCAATAACCTCAGATATGCAGATGACACCACCCTTATGGCAGAAAGTGAAGAAGAACTAAAGAGCCTCTTGATGAAACTGAAAGAGGAGAGTGAAAAAGTTGGCTTAAAGCTCAACATTCAGAAGACTAAGATCATGGTATCCGGTCTCATCACTTCATGGCAATTAGATGGGAAAACAGTGGAAACAAAGACAGACTTTATATTTGGGGGGGGGGGCTCCAAAATCACTGCAGATGGTAACTGCAGCCATGAAATTAAAAGATGCTTAATCCTTGGAAGGAAAGTTATGACCAACCTAGACAGCATATTCAAAAGCAGAGACATTACTTCGACAGCAAAGGTCCGTATATTCAAGGGTATGATTTTCCGAGTAGTCGTACATGGATATGAGTTGGGCTATAAAGAAAACTGAGCGCCAAAGAATTGTCACTTTTGAACTGTGGTGTTGGAGAAGACTCTTGAGAGTCCCTTGGACTGCAAAGAGATCAAAGATCAAAGGGTCTTTTCCAATGAGTCAGCTCTTCGCATGAGGTGGCCAAAGTACTGGAGTTTCAGCTTTAGCATCATTCCTTCCAAAGTACACCCAGGGCTGATCTCCTTTAGAATGGACTGGTTGGATCTCCTTGCAGTCCAAGGGACTCTTCAAGAATCTTCTCCAGTGGGAGGGGGGTTCATGTTTGGGAATGCATGTAAGAATTAAAGATTTTAAAATTTAAATAATAAAAAACTAAAAAAAATAAAAATAAAAAAATAAAACAGAGCAATAGTGCGAAAAAAAAAAAAAAGAATCTTCTCCAACACCACAGGTCACAGGCATCAATTCTTCAGTGCTCAGCTTTCTTCACAGTCCAACTCTCACATCCATATATGACCACAGGAAAAACCATAGCCTTGACTAGATGGACCTTTGTTGTGACTGATATAGAGCACTATAGTTAATTCTCTAGTTTAATAATATGTCTAATAACCTTGAAGTATTCTCTTACTAACTCACTTGTATTATCTATATATACTATCATTTATTTATAAATAATTACAGTTTTATATTTCTCATTCCAGTTATTATTTGTTTCATATTCTGTTTTTATCTTTCCTTATTTTACTGGTATAGGCTCTCAAATTCAGGAGAATAAAAGTGTGTCATAGATATCAATACTTGCCCTTTTCTGCATTTCAGGCAAAAGTTTTTGATATCTCACCTTTAAGTTTTTTGTCTATTTGTTGTAATAATGTTAAGCAAGTTAAATAATTTCCTTTGAAATTTAATTTTATAGGAGCTATATGACAGGTATTTAAATATATCAAAAATTATCCTTTGTTTATTAAGATACATTTTCTACTTTGTTAATATGATAAATCACATTTCTTGATTTTCTATATAAAAAAATCTAAAATGTCTCCATTTAAGTTATCACCTTTGTAAATCTTCAACTTTTCTCTGGTTTGCTCTGTTCTTAAAATGTAGCCTTCTGAGTGTCCCAACAGAGAACTTAAGGTGTTTAGTAGAATGTCTTTCCTTTTGTGAATCCTGAACCCCATATTTTGCCTCCTTGACATCACAATAAAGAAAAAAACTATTCTTCTTCAGATTTTCATTGAACTTCTTAGCTCATTTACCTACCAGCAGATGTTATAAGAAGAAACCACCAAATGTTGGACTCCCTCTCTTCTCACCAGTCCCTTTGCTCCTCTTGTCTTGGCGCCCATGGTAGACATAACCTTTAATTTTGACTACAAAAAAATGCCATGTGATTGGCAAAAGCTTTGCCTTTCCTGCCTCAACCTGGGATGTTTCCTGCCAAGAAAAACGAGAGGCTCTTAGAGAGAAAGTGGCTGACAAAATATAAGCTCACTCTCTGTGATGCTTGTCTCCTTGGCTCTTGGTCTTTCCAGTCTGGTTGCCTTGGCAGGTCACTTATGCCATCAAGCTTTTTTAGTCTGATTTTTCTAACTGATCCTGATGGGAAAATTGATCTGCTCAGGCTTTACCCTATATAGATACTAGTTTGATAGGGCCTTGGTTTAGTAAAGCCTATCTATCTACAATTAGATGTCAAAAACATTGTTTTGGAACCAAATTTAAAAATCCTAATGAAAAAATGAGCAAAGAGTATTTGAGTAAAAATATTCCCAAAGAAGATACACAATGGCCAATAAGCACATGTAAGATTCTCATCATCACTAATCATTAGCAAAATGTAAATTAAAACCACAATGACCTATACTTCATACTCATTAGGATGTCTATTATAATGATAAAAAATAAGCAAACGCGTAGAAAATGAGTGGAGGTAAGGATGTGGAGATATTAGGAATGTAAAATGATGCAGCCGCTATGAAAATGGCATGGTAGTTCCTCAAAAGATTAAACATAAAATTATAGTAAGATTGAGTAATTCCACTTCTTATATACTCAAAAGGACTGAAAGTAGAGACTCAAACAGATATTTGTACAACCATGTTCATAGCATTATGGACAACAGTTAAAAGAGAGAAACAGTACAAGTATCCATTATTAGACAATGGATAAACAAAATGTTGTATACACTTACAATGGAATATTATTCAGCCTGTCTGACACTATCTACAACATGATTTAATCTTGAAGATATTCTGTTAAATGAAATAAATCAGTCACAAAAGGAAAGATACTGCTGATCCCACTTACATGATGTATCTGAAGTAGTCAAATTCACAGAGACAAAAACTAAATCAGTGGTCACCTGGGGCTGGGAAAGAGGGAAAAGGGTAGGAGAAATGAATGTTTAATGTGTTGCAGGGTATTGATTTAGGAATATGAAAACGTTCTGGCGGTGGATGATCATAATGATTGCATGACAATATGAATGCATGTAATGCATCAGTAGTTCAAAAAAGTCAAAATGGCAGCTTTTAGGTTTGTGTAATTAATCTCAATTTAAAAATACTGCAATTTTTCTTCATTAATCCCATGACTGTTTACACTACAAATAAAAAATTCCTCCCATTATTGTATCTGTCCTACTCATTTCTATTCCAATACAGGATTACATCTAGATTTAACTATTTGCATTTTCAACTTTCTTCAGTTTGTTGGTATTTCCTAGACTATTTTCTACCCAGTTCCATTAAGATGTCCAAAACCATACCACAACTTACATGCTAAATACACAGTAATCTAATTCCTTACATTCAGTTCAGCCACTCAGTCGTGTCCGACTCTTTGCAACCCCATGAATCACAGCATGCCAGGCCTCCCTGTCCATCACCGTCTCCCGGAGTTCACTCAGACTCACATCCATCGAGTCAGTGATGCCATCCAGCCATCTCATCCTCTGGCGTCCCCTTCTCCTCGTGCCCCCAATCCCTCCCAGCATCAGAGTCTTCTCCAATGAGTCAACTCTTCACATGAGGTGGCCAAAGTACTGGAGTTTCAACTTAAGCATCATTCCTTCCAAAGAAATCCCAGGGTTGATCTCCTTTAGAATGGACTGGTTGGATCTCCTTGCAGTCCAAGGGACCCTCAAGAGTCTTCTCCAACAACAACAAAAAATTAGTGTTTGTATTTGTAAGCTTCTCCTACTAATCTTTCTTGAGCTTGTGTGAGGAAGATTGGTCTAAAATTTCTGTCATACAAGAACATTATTAGTATAATAAAAATTATCAAAGCAAGTTAATTTAATCATGGTATACCAAAGCTAACCAACTAAATTCCAGATTTCTTTTTATCTTCTTACTATTGACTTGTTTTTAGCAGCTTGCTCTACTTCCTCATTTGAAGCCACAGTTTCAAGGAACATGAATGAAGAAACAACTGAGAATCCTGAATGAAGCATACAGGTAATTGCACATGCAGCTAAAACTTTTGACTGTTGATAGAGTAAGTGGCCAATCAGGCTGATAATTGGATACATGCAAGCACAATTAGGCAATTATGAACGCAGTAGGTTGCACAATACTCTTCCTAGACATGTCTAATTATATTCACAAGCAATAGTATGGTATGCAAATTTACTCCCTTCTTGGAAATAAAATTGAACCCTGAATAGGATTACTCTGTCAAGCTTAGGGTCAATATCTTATGACAATTATGATTAATGAAATAACAGGTTATTAGGCAACACTTCAGTGTGAGATGAGGCTGGTTGGACACATAGATAGATGATGTATAAAGACAGAGACAGAAATAGAGATAGAAATAGAGATACACTTCCCTGCACGGGGAGATCGACAGTGCCAGAATTATAGTGAAGCAAGTGATTTAGAACCACAAATTCAATTTTTGTACTATTTCTTCCCATTGTAGGAGTCAGCATCTGGCAACCACACATAGCACACACACACAAACCAGAGGGAAACAATCTAAGCTGCATCTCAGTGCTCTCTTTCTAAGTCAAACTTGACGTTTTTAGGATGGCATTAAAAACTAATTTAAAGTAAAGTGGCAATAACCAAATGGCACATTAATGTATTTTCAAAAAAATGTATAACTCTTAAAGAATCTGAATTATAATTTAAAAAAAGAAAACAAAGAATATTCAGTTGAATTTTGGGGAATAGGGACTTTTGGTATTACAATAAAAATGGGATTCCTAACTTTAAAATAGTTTTCTTAAACATTTGTTTTAAATTTGTGATTTTTTTTTTAGACCTGAAAGATTGTTCAATATTATTTTAATATTGATAGTGTCACTGCCACTTAATGGCTATGAGGATTTAAGAAGCCATTTTTCCTACTATAAACTATCATTTCTTCATCTATAAAACATGAATAATGCTATCTAACTTTCAAAGAATTTTAAAAGGTTTTAAGTAACATATATTCCACACAAAGTTGAGCAAAAAATTTAGATTTAGTCACAACTTTGTAGATGATAGCTATTATTCCTGTTGTGTTTCATTTAAGTGACTTTTCTCCCTCTTTTTTTTTACCCCATTTTAAATTTCTGTATAAAGAGAAAGACTCTTCAAATTCATGTGCTCCTTGCCTCATCCTTCCCAAATGTTGTTTCTATCATACAATGTATTAGAAGGAGATAATGAAATAGTTCTGTGGTAGGCATATCTTTTTAATAGATAATTTTAAACTTTTTATTTTATGTTGTAGTATAGTTGAATAACAATGTTATGTTTGCTTCAGGTGTACAGCAAAGTGATTTGGTTATACAGAAACAAGTATCTTGTGAGCAAATTTGGAAAACTCAGCAGAGGCCATAATACTGGAAAAGGTCAGTTTTCATTCCAATCCCAAAGGGAAATGCCAAAGAATGTTCAAGCCACTGCATAATTGCACTCACTTCACATGCTAGCAAAGTCATGCCCAAATTCTCCAAGCTAGGCTTCAACAGTACATGAACCGAGAGCTTCCAGTTCAAGCTGGATTTAGAAAAGGCAGAGGGATCAGAGATCAAATTGCTAACATCCATTCATTGGATCATAGAGAAAGCAAGGAAATTCCAGGAAAATATATACTTCTGCTTCACTGACTACACTAAAGTCTTTGTGTGGATCACAACCAACCATGGAAAATTCTTAAAGAGATACCAGACCACCTTACCTGCCCCCTGAGAAATCTGAATGCCAGTCAAGAAGCAACAGTTAGAACTGGACATGGAACAATGACTTGGTTCTAAATTGGGAAAGGTGTACATCAAGGCTGTATATTGTCACCCTGCTTATTTAACTTATATTCAGAGTACATTATGCAAAATGCCAAGGTGTAGGAACCAAACTGGAATAAGATTGCCAGAAGAAATATCAATATTTTCAGATATGGAGATAACACCACTCTAATGGCAGAAAGTGAAGAGGAATTCAAGAGTCCTGATGCGGGTGAAAGAGGAGAGTGAATAAGCTGGTTTAAAACTCAACATTCAAAAAATTAAGATCATGGCATTTGGTCTCATCACTTCACAGCAAATAGATGGGGGAAAAGTGGAAACAGTGCAGATTTTATTTTCTTGGGATTCAAGAAAATGTGGACCCAGGAAATGCAGATGGTTGTCTGCAGCCGTGAAATTGAAGGGGTTTGCTCCTTAGAAGAAAAGCTATAACAAACCTAGACAATGTATTAAAACACAGAGACATTATTTTGCTGATAAATGTTTGTACAGTCAAAGTTTTGTTTTTCCAGTAGCCATGTATGGATGTGAGAATGGTACCATAAAGAAGACTGAGCATTAAAGAATTGATGCTTTTTAACTGTGGTGTTGGAGAAGATTCTTGAGAGTCCCTCTGAAGGGAGTGAAGGGAGATCAAACCAGTCAATCCTAAAAGAAATCAATCCTGAAAATCATTGGAAAGACTGATGCTGAAGCTTTAATATTTTGGTCACCTTATGGGGTCACAAAGTGTCAGACACCACTTAGTGACTGAAAAACAACCACAAAACAAGTATCTATATTCCAAATTCTTGTCTCATTTAGGTTTTACAGAATATTAAGCAAAGTTCCCTGCAACATACATCGTCCTTGTTCATTCTTCATTTTTATATGTAACAGCATATATATGTCAGTCCCAGACTCTGAAACCTCCCTTCCCTCCTGGTAACCATACATTCATCCACTAAGTTAATTAATCTATTTCTGTTTCATACATAAAGATTCTGCATATAAGTGATATCAGGGCTTCCTGGGTGGAACAGTGTGGTAAAGAAGCAACCTGCCAATACAGGAGACACAGGAGATGTGGGTTTGATCTCTGGGTAGGAAAGATCCCCTGAAGGAGGAAATGGCAACCTGCTCCAGTATTCCAGCCTGGAAAATCCCATGGGTAGAGGAGCTTGGTGGGCTGCAATCCATGGGGTTGCAATGAGTCAGACATGACTAAGCGACTGAGTATACATACATAGATGATATTACATGCTATTTGTCTTCTCTGTTTGACTTACTTCGTTTAGTATTATAACCTCCAGTTCCATCCACGTTGTTGCAAATGACACAGAATGGTAGAAAATATTTGCAAATGATGCAACTGACAAATGATTAGTTTCCAAAATTTACAAATAGCTCATGTGGCTCAATACCATATAACCAACAACTCCATCAATAAATGAGCAGAAGACCTAAATGAGCATTTTTTCAAAGAAGATATACAGATGGCAAAGAGGCACAAAAAGAGATGTTCAACACTGATAATTATTGGGGCTTTCCTGTTACTCAAATGGTAAAGAATTTGCATGTAATACAGGAGACCTGGGTTCTATCCCTGGCTTGGGAAGATGTCCTGGAGGAGAGCATGGCAACCCACTCCAGTATTCTTGCCTGGAGAAGCCCCATGGACAGAGGAGCCTGGCAGGCTACATAATTTTTAAAGATTATTAGATAACTAATAATTACTGCTGCTGCTGCTAAGTAGCTTCAGTCGTGTCCAACTCTGAGCAACCCCCAAGATGGCAGCCCACCAGGCTGCCCCGTCCCTGGGATTCTCCAGGAAAGAACACTGGAGTGGGTTGCCATTTCCTTCTTCAATGTATGAAAGTGAAAAGTCAAAGTGAAGTCGCTCAGTCATGCCTGACTCTTGGCGACCCCATTGTGCAGCCTACCAGGCTCCTTCGTCCATGGGATTTTCCAGGACACAGTATTGGAGTGGGTTGCCATTGCCTTAGAAATGCAAATCAAAACAATGAACTATCACCTCACACGGGTCAGAATGGCCATCATGAAAAAGTCTACAAACAATTAATGCTAGAGAGAGTGTGGAGAAAAGCGAACCCTCCTACACTGTTGGTGGGAATGTAAATGGGTACAACCACTATGGAGAACAATATGGAGGTTTCTTAAAAAACTGAAAATAGTATTGCCATGTGATTCAGCAGTCCACTTCCTGGGCATTTATCTGTAGAAAAACATGGTCTGAAAAGATAAATACATCTCATTGTTTATTGCAGCACTGCTCACAATAGCAAAGACATGAAAGCAGCCTAAATGTTCATTGACCAATGAATGGATAAAGAAGATGGTGTGTACACACACACACACACACACACACACACACACACACACACCAGAATACTACTCAATCATTAAAAAGAATGAAACTGTGCCATTTGCAGCAATGTGAATAGGTACACTTTTAAGATGGCTTGCAATGATTTTTACCTCTTGGTATTTTTCACCCTCCAGTATAATCTTGTCCTTTTGAATGTTGACAGGACCCAGTGTCTGGTTTCTAACGCATTGAATATGTACAAGCTACAAGTTGTCACTTTCTAGGTTAGGCCACAGAAGACTTGAATTCCTTTTACCCGGCTCTCCTCTTTCTCCTGGCTTGCTCATGGCAACAAACCTTGATGGAGTCTGAAAGAAACCCTACCCAAGTTGAACCTTAAGATGACTGCAGCTTCTTCTGAAACTCTGATTCAGTCTTTTTCTTTTTTTTGGAATTTATTCCTGTATTTGATAATTTAAAACAATAACTGGAGCTGTTTTCTATCACTCCACAAAAGACTAAACCGTTTGTACAACAGAAACATGAAATGGAAAAATTGTGTCCATTGTATCACAAAAGGGACAAATTCATTTTTCCGTTTCAAAAAGTTGAACTACATAGTGTAGTTAATGGGCACTTTTCTTACCATATTGATATGCTTTTGTGCATTTTCTGCCCATAATTTTTAAAATTTATTTTTAGTTTTTATTTGATATTATAGTTGATTAGCAAAGTTGGATTCATTTCAGGTGTATAGCAAAGCTTTACCTATACATGTTTTTATTCTTTCTCAAATTATTTTTCCATTTAGAGCATTGAGCAGTTCCCTGTGATATACAGTAGGTCCTTCTTGTTGTTCAGTTGCTAAGTCATATCTGACTCTTTGAGACCCCATGGACTACAGCACACCGGGCTTCCCTGTCCAATCTCCTCTTACTCAGTCTTGTGAGAACTGTTGGTTCAGACATACTGAACTGTATTCCTGATTTAAAAAAAAAAAAAAGGGCAAAAAAACCCCCAAACCCAAAAGTTGACAAACAAAAAAACCTGTGAGATAATAAATGTTACTAAGTTTTGGGTAAGCCACTAAGTTTGAAAGTAGTTTGTTATGCAGGAATAGAAAACTAGTGCATTCATGTTGATATTTGGCAAAAAAAAAAAAAAAAAAGATTCTGTAAAGTTCAGTTCAGTTCAGTTCAGTTGCTCAGGCGTGTCTGACTCTTTGCAATCCCATGAACCGCAACACACTAGGCGTCCCTGTCCATCACCAACTCTGAGTTTACTTAAAATCATATCCATTGAGTTGGTGATGCCATCCAACCATCTCATCCTCTGTTGTCCCTCTCTCCTCCTGCCCTCAATCTTTCCCAGCATCAGGGTCTTATCAAATGAGTCAGCTCTTTGCATCAGGTAGCCAAAGAATTAGAGTTTCAGCTTCAACATCAGTCCTTCCAATGAATATCCAGGACTGATCTCCTTTAGGATGGACTGGTTTGACCTCTTAGCTGTCCAAGGGACTCTCAAGAGTCTTCTCCAACACTACAGTTCAAAAACATCAATTCTTCTGCACTCAGCTGTCTTTATAGTCCAACTCTCACATCCATACATGACCTCTGGTTTCTCTGCCTTTTCTAAAACCAGCTTGAACATCTGGAAATTCATGATTCACATATTGCTGAAGCCTGGCTTGGAGAATTTTGAGCATTACTTTACTAGCGTGTGAGATGAATAAAGCAATTATCCTTCAATTAATAAATATTTTTTTAAAAAGATAAAACTACTTCAAACATATCTACACAATACTCTCATTTACTGCAAATTTCTATTTGCAATGGTTCTTTTCAAGGGTATTTAAAAATACATTAGTTTCTGTGGTTAAAGACATGTCTTCTCATGTACGAATGCTTTTATATAGTTATTTCCTCTCTAACTCCAAATCCTAGAAAGAATGAATAGGCAGTAATTTTCTTCAGAATAGACACCAAATGAGAAAAAAAAAAAAAATGTTTGGTTCAGGAGCAGAGATCTAAAATATTGTATTTTAGTAAATCCATTGTATAATAAAGGAGCCAGAAAACAATTTTGAGGTTTTAGGTTTAAAAGAAAAAATAACCTAAGAAACACAAATAAGAATAAAATATTTTTCTGCTCCCAAGGAAGTTCAAATCACTAGTTAGGAAAACTGACCTATACAGAAGGAAAGCTTACTAATACACCAAAGTAATAAAAGACAATTGTATTGCACAGATAGTAAGAAACCTAGAAGAGAAAAGAATAGCTTCCCAGGGGGATGTAGAACATATTCTAGTCCTTCAAAATGATTACAATCAGAAATTAGCCCAGGGAGTTGCCTGGGGGCCCAGGGGTTAGGATTTGGTGTTTCCACTTGGTGGCTTGGGTTCAGTCTCTAGTTGGAGAACTGAGTTTCCATAAGCTCTGTGGAGAGGCCAAAGAGGGAAAAAAGAGAAGAAAAAAAAAAAAAAGAAAGCAGTCTAATTTCCAGCCTCCACTTTACCAAAACTAGTGTCTCTGCTCCTTGGTAGTTCATTGCTATCTACCTCAGCACAGATAGCATTTTATTTTACTTATGCATCTAAAGGATGATACAGAAAGTTTATACAACTGCCCCAAAGATAGAGGAAATATTGGGAAAAGTCCAAATATTGGAAATATTGGACTATATAAAGAAATATAGTCAACCAATTAATTTTTAAATTTTAAGTTGAAAAAGAAAACAATCAAAATATACTTATTGCATTGCTTATCTGTCATATAAACAATGTAAAAATCACAATTTGTGGTAAAAACTATTTCCATTTTCAATAAACTATTTTTGTATTATGCTTCCATTTTAAACTTCTGGAAGACTTATAGACTGAATGGCTAAATAGATATTTGTATTTAATGATACTGGTGAAATGCCCTAGTAGATATTTTTCAAAATTGTGATAATGTTATTCACACTCTGAGAGAGAAATAATACCCAGAGGAGTGTGAAGAAAGCAAGGAGGGTCACAGGAGTAAGGAGGAATGACATTTTAAACAGGAAAAAATAATTAATAAAGACAAATATGGTAGCAAGATTGAGTATGTTAAAGACTCAGAAATGCCCAATGCGTGTGAAAATGTGATGGTTCTTTGATTTTAATGAGAGATAACTTTAGTCATGAGTTGAGAGTCATAGGGCATAAATTGGAATCCAATGGATTAAAGAGTGAATATGAAGTGAGAAAATGATGACAAAAACAGATCAGCTTTTTGAAAAATTTAAATTAAGAGCAGAAGAGAGAGATTTGGTTACTGGAAGAGGACTTAGGCTCAGGGAGGTAAAAGTTTGAAGGATGTTTACAAATAGGAGACAGACAGAGAGAGAGAGAGCTCTCCAAAGCAAGACCTAAATAGTTGAGTCAAGTGGTGCACTGGAAAGAAAAAGCTAGACTGCCTTGAATAGAAGGGGACTGCATCTCTAAGAATAATTATGAAGAGAAAAAATATAAGCAAATGTGTGGTTGTGTGAGAAAGATAACTGACTGCTTTCATTTTCTCTCTGCTGAGTGTAAGGAGGGCATTGGCAGCTTCTAAAGTAAATGCCTTACATTTATTGTAAGATTATTTCTTTTCTGAGTCATAGGTGAGTAGATGCAGTTGTCATATATGTCTTAAATTAGGTTTGTTCAGGTTTTTCCATAAGATGTTACGGGAAAACTCAAATTAACTCTTTGGCCAATCCAATGTAAGACCAGACTTGTTAGTCATGAAAACACTCCCTTACTTTTACTTTTGTCTTTTAGCCTCTTTCTCATATCTGTGTTATTTTGCATAGGCTAACAGAGAAAAGGATTAAGATTTATAAACTTTGAAGAAAAGATAGGAGATATTTGAAACCTGGAAATATGCACTTCAGATATATTTTAGTTTATGCTGAAAATTAGATGTATTACTATAAAGAAAGCCGCTAAAGATTCTTTATTTAAAGGTAAAGCAAATTGCTTGTACATAACTGGGGGGTCAAAAGCTTGCTTGCAAACTCATTTTTAAAATATTCCTTTTTCCAAATGACTTATCCCAACAAACAAGTGAAGTCAGAGGCTGTTCTTGTTAGGAAAGACAATACGTGCAGGAAAAATATCTTGGACCCAGGGTTATAAAGTAGGGATTTGAGGCTCAATTGTGATATTTACTAAATCTTTGGTGTGGGGCAAGTTGTTTAAACTCTCTGAATCAGAATTTCCTACTTGTAAAACACATATAAGATCTATTGTCCAGGAAGATTATCTTAAAAAAATAATAAAATAATATTTCTGAAGGTGTGTGGTGAAATATAAACTGTCCTATAAAAATGTTTTGGGCTTTTTTTTTTTTTTTTTTTTGCTTAAAATATGCCTGAAATAAAATTTTCACCCCTGATCACTTTAAGGCTTCCCTGATAACTCAGTTGGCAAAGAATCCGCCTGCAATGCAGAAGACCCAGTTCAATTCCTGGGTTGGAAAATCGATTGGAAAGAGGAAAGGCTACCCATTTCAGTATTCTGGCCTGGAGAATTTCATGGACTGTATAGCTCATGGGGTTGCCAAGAATTGGTTTTGGTTCATACATTTCTGCCAGTGTGGGGATATTTGGCCATAGGTTATAGAAAATCCAAAATAAATGGATCAAGCCTAAATTCATGTGAGGCATATTTTGATTTGCCGTCATACAGAACACTTTAGAAAGTTTAGAGAACACAGAAGGGGAAAAAGTAATTCATAGACCTATAGTGAAAGTGAAGGTCAGGCAGTCATGTCTGATTCTTTGCAACCCCATAGACTATAACAAATTCTTTACCAACTGAGCCACCAACGAAGCCCCCTATTACTTAAAAAGTGTGTCTTACTGTTTTATTCTCCATTCCCATTGGTTGTATTGACATATATATATATATATACATACATACATACATATATTTGAAGTGAAATGAAGCGTTAGTCACTAATTTATGTCTGACTCTTTGTAATCTCATGGACTGTAGCCCCAGGCTCTTCTATCCATGAGATTTTCCAGGCAGTAATACTGGAGTAATACTCCAGGGTATCTTTCCAATCCAGGGATCAAACTTGGGTCTCCTGCATTGCAGGTGGATTCTTTACCATCTGAGCCACCAGGGAAGATATTTTAAAAGTGATATATATATTGAGATACATATATATATATATATATATATACACACACACATACATACATACATACATACATATATGTATATGTATATATAAATTAAACCTTTTTAAATTAAATCTATAAATACAACATTTTTCTGTGGTATTGCAGCCTTTATAGACATGAGTTCAAAAAGTTCCACTGTGTGGACTTATCAGTATTACTAATCATTTAATGTATTTCTAGTTTTTTACTATTATATATAATGAATATAAATCCTTGCTGAATTTAGAACTGTTTAACTCTCATGAGACCCACTCCTTAGGTTTATATTACTTACAGGAGAGATTTACTATTTGATTTTTTTTTTTTACCTCAGGTCTTTAAATTTCATTTATTTTCTTTCATAGGTAGTGTCTTTTTTAAAAAATGAATTGAATGAATAAACGTATTACAGTAGGTTGTGTTAATTCTCAAGAAACTGCACACTTCATAAGGTTCAGAGTCTATCCTTCACCATAAAATCACCCTGGTTACCTAACATAGTATTTCAGAAGGAGTTGGCACCTAATTTATAGAATGAATTGTTTGTCAGTTTAGAAAGCTAGTTCATTGTCCAAGCTGGAGATACTGGTCTCTTCCAATGGCAGTGTAGAGAGAAACGGAGTCATGCAGTGCCTATAATGTTTTGTCATGTGAGAGAGATTATTTCAAGGCTAGTTGGGCAAATGATAATGTAGGCATAGCATATCCACAAATTAGATAAACAGATGGGCTTTTATTGCCGGAAATAATTTGTTCTTGGAAGGAACATCTAACACTGGTGACTCTCAGATTTTGACAGCAGAATGACATTTGGGATTGGAGTCAGAAGTGACCTGGCACAATTCTAAAAGATGACATCTCTGAAGCAAGTGAATAGCAGTTCTTTTAGTATTATTATTTTTAATAGAGTACATTTGGTAAATTATTTATCTCAAATCACATTTGCTTAGTTATAGTACTCATTTCTAAACGTTTTAACTTTTTATAAGCAATGAGTACCGAGTCCTCACTGGTGCTAAATCTAATCTTACTTCCTAGACAGTTCTGTTATCATTTCAAATAACTACAACCAGAGCATTCCATTACAGTGAAGCCCATGGGCTGAAGTACAAATCTGATGTGACACCTTATTATTTACTTAAGAATGATGGTCAGTCTTAAAAATTCTAGATAAGTGATGGAATATTATTTCTATCTGTATTGTGAATGATTTGAGGTGAGGAACTACTTCTTATGTAGTTCATATATTTTATTTCTATCTTCCAATGCTTAGTTCTACCGGTCATGAATAGATTCGTCATAACTGCTTGATTTTGAATGTATAGATAGATAGCAGAAACAATAATTTCTCCTATTTCTAGTTATTGCCAAATTTGTTACATGATTGTTTCATGTCTAATCTTCCTTGAATTCCAAAATCCTAGTAACCAGTGGGTTATTCTTTAATTTACTTTTCCATTTATTCCATAGCTACGTTTTGAAAGTCTACCATGTATGTGCTCAACATTGCAAATGAGCTTAACACAGCAAAACTCAAAAAGTTAAATTGATGCTTTAAGATTATATACTAATAGAGATCTGGTATATGCCACTACCAAGTATTTACAAGGAACACCTAATTTGAATGGGGAGGGAGATAGGGAAGTGAGTGAATGAGAAAGAGACCAAGAGAGGGACACAGAGATTGGCTTTGGGAAGTAACCATAAACCATTTAGTGATTTCATTCAATAAAGATTGCTTAGAGTTTCAGCTTTGTCCAGCTTTGTTAGATAAATGGATTTTGTTAGGGAATGACACAGCCATAAGAAAACTGGCTAGAGCCAATTAGGCCCAAGAAGGAGCTGACTTTCACCATATATTGAGCCTTGGTATTTACACCCATTGTGACATATCAACAAGCTAAATGATACACCCTTCAACTAAATCTGACCAAATGTTCTACACCCTTTTTATTGATTGTTTTGATAAAACTTCCTAAATCAAATTCTTCTGAAGTTCTTTTGACCTCTAGCTAACTTTGGGATGCCTCAGAGGGCCCCTGAAGCTGTGTTTATTTGGTTGGTTAAATTACATGAAAAAGATTATCGAATGAGTAATAAATTCTCTCATGTTATACTGCATGGTAAAATTATTAATACAGATATCTTAGAAATTATATGGAGTTCTTAATGTTCTGATATGTCCTGGTATTCTAATGGGAAACCTGAAGACTTCACAAAAGTTAACAAAAGGATTCAATGAACCAGCAAATATGCTTATAATCTTTATGGTTTCTGTCTGAAAAAATGACGGGTTTGAATCTTATGTTTTCTGGGAGTAGGGAAAACCTCCCTCTCAAACTAATTATGACAATCAGTCAGTCAGTTCAGTCGCTCAGTCGTTTCCGACTCTCTGCGATCCCATGAATCAAAGCACGCCAGGCCTCCCTGTCCATCACTATCTCCCGGAGTTCACTCAGACTCACGTCCATCGAGTCCGTGATGCCATCCAGCCACCTCATCCTCTGGCGTCCCCTTCTCCTCCTGCCCCCAATTCCTCCCAGCATCAGAGTCTTTTCCAATGAGTCAACTCTTCACATGAGGTGGCCAAAGTACTGGAGCCTCAGCTTTAGCATCATTTCTTCCAAAGAAATCCCAGAGCTGATCTCCTTCAGAATGAACTGGTTGAATCTCCTTGCAGTCCAAGGGACTCTCAAGAGTCTTCTCCAACACCACAGTTCAAAAGCATCAATTCTTCAGTGCTCAGCCCTCTTCACAGTCCAACTCTCATATCCATACATGACCACAGGAAAAACCATAGCCTTCACTAGATGAACCTTAGTCGGCAAAGTAATGTCTCTGCTTTTGAATATACTATTTAGGTTGGTCATAACTTTTCTTCCAAGGAGTAAGTGTCTTTTAATTTCATGGCTGCAGTCACCACCTGCAGTGATTTTGAGACCCCAAAAATAAAGTCTGATACTGTTTCTACTGTTTCCCCATCTCTTTGCCAAGAAGTGATGGGACCAGATGCCATGATCTTCTTTTTCTGAATCTTGAGCTTTAAGTCAACTTTTTTGCTCTCCTCTTTCACTTTCATCAAGAGGCTTTTTAGCTCCTCTTCACTTTCTGACATAAGGATGGTGTCATCTACATACATATCTGCATATCTGAGGTTATTGATATTTCTCCCAGCAATCTTGATCCCAGCTTGTGTTTCTTCCAGCCCAGCGTTTCTCATGATGTACTCTGCATATAAGTTAAATAAGCAGGGTGACAATATACAGCCTTGACATACTCCTTTTCCTATTTGGAACCAGTCTGTTGTTCCATGTCCAGTTCTAACTGTTGCTTCCTGACTTGCATACAGATTTCTCAAGAGGCAGGTCAGGTGGTCTGGTATTCCCATCTCTTTCAGCATTTTCCACAGTTTATTGTGATCCACACAGTCAAAGGCTTTGGCATAGTCAAGAAAGCAGAAATAGAGGTTTTTCTGGAACTCTCTTGTTTTTTCCATGATCCAGCAGATGTTGGCAATTTGATCTCTGGTTCCTCTGCCTTTTCTAAAACCACCTTGAACATCTGGCAGTTCATGGTTCACATATTGCTGAAGCCTGGCTTGGAGAATTTTGAGCATTACTTTACTAGCATGTTAGATGAGTGCAATTGTGCGGTAGTTTGAACATTCTTTTGCATTGCCTTTCTTTGGGATTGGAATGAAAACTGACGTTTTCCAGCCCTGTGGCCACTGCTGAGTTTTCCAAATTTGCTGGCATATTGAGTGCAGCACTTTCACAGCATCATCTTTCAGGATTTGAAACAGTTCAACTGGAATTCCATGACCTCCACTAGCTTTGTTCATAGTGATGCTTTCTAAGGCCCACTTGACTTGACATTCCAAGATGTCTGGCTCTAGATTAGTGATCACATCATCATGATTAACTGGGTCGTGAAGATCTTTTTTTGTATGACAATACTTTGGTAAAATCATACATTAGAAACAAAACAATTATATTTTCTCTCTGACTCCTCCAGAAATTGGAAACTCTTAGGTTTCCAGTAAGTTTATCAAATGAATTAGTAAGGTTATCTCACTAACAGGTACAAAAATCTCAAGGAATTTTGAGATCTTAAAAAGGGAAGAATTCACCTAGATTTGTTAGGCAAAATCTGTGGTAAGCCTTTGGTGTGAGTTTCCCAGCCCTGTTTCAGTTTAAACGTTCAGTCTGAGACTCTATAAATGTTTCAGCAAAATAGAAAGTCTATGATCAATTATGGTTATATAAATCATCAGACCAAAATTAGTGAGAACAGACCTATTTTGCAAACAAACTAAACTTAATTTGGTTATATTTGATAAAAATGAGTGTAATTTTAGGGAGAAAAGGATGTTTCAATAAATGTTAAATCCCAGTTTGTTAATGGAGGCCTGCATATAGTAAAACTCATTTCTTGGATAGTTCTTTGCTGTTATGTGATATTAATGTAAAATTTAATCGAATTCTTAAAGAACACCCTAAGTTTGTTTCTGAAGCTTATCTCAGTAATCTATCTTTGGATGAAGATCAGATGCCTCATTACCTACAGGACTGGAAAAAGACATAGTTTAAGGTACTGTCTCCAACCTGGATGGAAGGACTTTTTTATCAGGTACTCTTAACTAGCTCTTGCATAATGAAACTGAAGGGAAATTGACTCTTAGACTAATTCCCACTTCCAAAGGCCCCTACACTGGATTGGTCTATAAAGAAGATAGCTGACCTGATCTCACCTTAAAATAATGCTCAAACAGAGGAGAAACTACACTGCACCAGGATGAGAAGATGATGACATCAGAGGTAGACAGCTTGCCCAAGATGCTAGACCTGATTCATATCATTTGTAATGTTTCCTTAACTTCTTAGACCTTTGCATATAAATCAAATGCTTTTCTATCATAGGCCTGATCCTATGCTAGTTTTAGAAATCAATCTAATTGTTGCATTTGTGGCCAATTACCTGTGTCTAGTTCTGGGTTACCTTTGTAAATTTCTCTACTACAAGACTCTAACTGGTTGGCCCTGAGAAAATTTACTTAAAAATATATATATAGTCATATTCAAGTCACTGTGATATAACTAGATAGGATTCCCTCATCAGGCCAATTAATAATGCCTTCTCAGACTCTGGCCATAAATTTGAGCTTTCTTCTATTACTCAAGCTCAATCAGAGGAACAAGCAAAGTTTCAGCAAAGGAGGAAAAAATCTCCCACAATTATGGGATGGATTTATATAGATAACACCAGGCTATGATAATTTAGGTTTAAAGTCTCCTCTGTGTTGGAAACATTAAATCATACTAAGGATAATCAGTCTAGTAACACTAGAATACTGGGCTATGTGCCTTATAGACAGTGCCAATATATAATTTACCTGGAAGATAAAGATTCTACAGAGCAGAATAAGTCAGATGACCTGAGATATACTGGGCTACATCTAATGGAGGCTCTTAACTAAGTCTTACTTCGACTTTACTAATGCTGCTGGCTATCTTATTTGTATTTTACCTGTTTTACAAAATTGCTGTTTCTTACACTGCCAAATGTGTGACTGAGGCCTCTGATAGAATAATATATAGTTCCATGAGATCAGTGATGGTAAAAGCGTAACTCTAGACATGGGAAGAAGCAACAAGAGGTTTGTAAGGACCAAAAGGCTAGTAAGACATGTAGTCCAGAGAATTTTGGATACTGTTTTATGGCCTAGTCTAGTAACAGCACATTGAGTGGCCTATCAACAAAATCTTTGCCAAACCTGAGAATGGGCATTCTCAGTTGCTAAGTCGCTTCAGTCGTGTCCCACTCTGTGTGACCCCATAGATGGCAGCTCACCAGGCTCCCCCGTCCCTGGGATTCTTCAGGCAAGAACACTGGAGTGGGTTGCCATTTCCTTCTCCAATGCATGAAAGTGAAAAGTGAAAGTGAAGTTTCTCAGCCATGTCTGACTCTTAGCTACCCCATGGACTGCAGCCTACCAGGCTCCTCCGTCCATGGTATTTTCTAGGCAAGAGTACTAGAGTGGGTTGCCATTGCCTTCTCCGGACATTCTCAGTAACATGGGATAAAATGATCATGAAATGCAATTATGGCCACTATAACCACTGACTTTCAATGCCTCTGAAAGGATTTCAGGATGAAAATCAGGAATGAGGCACTCTGTGCTCTGGGAAAAACTGGCAGAACAGTCCTTCAGATAGTTAGCTCCTTTCAAGAGAAGATTTCGTGAGGTCCAATTCTTGCATCTTCTCATACCTAGAGAAACACAGACGTCATTAATTGTGACATCTGCTTTGGCTAGTAAGGAAAATTTTACAGTTAAAAAGTCAAAATAGAGTGGCTATGGTTCAGACATCCTGGAAAATAACTAGGTAACACTATGGTGTAATTTCAGATTAGACGTTGTATTGCTAACACTTGAGTTTTCTGAGTCATGTCAGGCTTAGATGCCACCATTCTCAAAACAATGTCTGCTGGAAGCTAGTAACTGCAACCTTACTTTTTATAAAACTAGGCAACTGGCTACCTGGCTACAAGTCTCCCTGAAGTGCCAGGTTTCCAGACTGGGTTTCAGGACTATTCTTCTAAAAGGAAATGAGATTTATTTTGTGTATTAAAATTCCAGTTATCCCCTCCTCCAGCTACTTCTAATTGGATCTGTTACAACAAAATGGCAGGCCAAGGGATTGAGATTTTAATCATGTAAGACTCAGATCTAGGACTTGGAACTCAGGAATACTTACAATTCAGTGTCTCTTCTCCAAGCTGAAGCACTCTTATGCTCCATTTTGACAGGAAGTTATCACAGTCATAGTTGCCCAGTTCCCTAAATTAAAATTGAGCAGGATGCTGTGGGGCTCTGGAGTACAGATCTGTTCTGTGTTCTCCATTTCTTGTCTGTAGGATATAGGCTTCATTCAGCCTCCTTGACCTTCCCTGAGTTCCAAAAGGTAGATTCAAACAATTGATAATTAGGGAAGGGAGGGTAAATATTGGTTTCAGGCAAAAAATACCTTGACTTAGATCAGGTAGAGAGAGACTTCTGCTCTACTAGGCAGGCCTATGCCCATGTACAGCAGGGAGAAGTTAGAGAAGAAAGAGAGTTCCACCCCAATTCCCAAGAAGTATCCTGAGTATGATGTCTCTCAGCGGGAATTTGCTAGGGGAAGCACACTGACTGAAACCGCCCACCCTGGTCAGGCCCTTTAGTAATCATTCACATGAGTTGTTTTATGACAGGAGATCCTTGTAAGGAATATGAAACTAATAAGCCACCACCAACCGGAAGAGTTTGGGAAAGGTCAAAAGGAGACACTGTGTGCCCGTCCACATCCTAGAATCCTTCTCACTAGTATCCATCTTGGCTGAGTGATGAGTGCACCACCAGGAAAGACTCTGAATTAGAATGATTGGCCAAAGACAACCCGGAAGCTAATACCATCACCATAAAACCCAAGACTGCAAGCCACGTGGCAGAGCAGTTCTCCTGGGTTCCCTTACCCTACTGCTCTCCACCCGGGTGCCCTTTCCCAATAAAATCTCTTGCTTTGTCAGCAATGTGTCTCCTTGGGCGATTCATTTCTGAGTGTTAGGTAAGAGCCCAGTATCGGGCCCTGGAAGGGGTCCCCCATTCTGCAACAGTACCATTAAAACTATTATGTAGTTTCATTTATTTGGGAAAACATATTGATTGCTTGTGTGTTCTTGGTTCTAGTTCTTACCTGGTGGAGTATGTGAAGAAAAAAAGTCTTTATAGGATATTAGTTATTTCAAGGTGTTTTTTTTTTTCTTTTTAAAATTAAGTTATTTCTTAGTTGAAGGATAATTGCTTTTCAGAATTTTGTTAGTTTCTGCCAAACAGCAACATGAATCAACCATTGGTATACATATGTCCCCTTCCTCCTGGAGAAGTTTCAAAGTTTCTAATGCATCTTTCCTTTAATCAAATGAAGAATCTGTCAGGCATTTAACAGGAACTTATAGTTTAGCTTTTTGGACAATGAAATGTTCAACTTATGAACAAATCAAAGAAGGTCAAACCCAGCATGAATCAAATTAGTCTAAAATCGTAGGTGAAATTTTAAGAACTGTGTATTAGGACTGTTCTCTCTCTCCAGCTATGAGAGGTGAAAGGGAAGAACTCTTTTTCTATACTCACACATCTGACACTAACTACCCAGAATTAGCACAGACACCACAGATAAAAGGCTCAGTCCCACAGGACTGTCCCCAATTCTCAAGTCTAGAACTGCTGTACTTCTGGCCAACTGATTCCACAACAGAGGTTAACACAATCTCTCTGCTAACATTCAATAATTTTCTAGAATGCTTCACAGAGCTCAGGAAAGCATTTTGCTTGTCACACTACAGTCCATGGGGTTGCAAAGGGTCGGACATACCTGAGTGACTGAGCTCAGCACAACAGCATTTTAAAGGATATAGTAATGACTCAGAAACGGCCATGTGGAAGACAGCCAAGACAAGATGAGGCGTGTCTACATGACTTCTAAGGAATGAAATGTTTCTATGCCCTCTCCAGGGATGCCATCCTTCTAGTACCAAGACATATTCACCAAACCTGAATGTCTTGGAACTCCTTTGTTTAAGGTTTTCGTAGAGGTTCCATTAAGCAGGCATGATTAACTAGATCACTGACCATTGGTGATTAACTCACCCTTGTTCCTCTCCCCTCCCCAGTGATCAGGGAGAGGGTCTGAAAGTTCTAACTCTCTAATCAGTTTTTTTCTGGTGGCAACCAGCCCACATCCTCCAAGAGTCACCACATTATCAAAAACTCAGGTTTGATAGAAAGGGACTCATTATGAATAACAAAAGATTCTCCTCTCACCACTAACAGTCAGGAAATTCCAAGGGTTTTAGAAGTTCTATCTTAGGAATCAGAGATAGAGATCAAAAATATATTTCTTATTATGCCACAGAAACAATTCAGTTTAATTATTAATGACTGGATATACATGAAGTTCAATAACCAAGCTGTACATATGATGAACATGATTGTTTCCAAAAACTGTGAATCAAAGTACTGATGACTTTCAAGGAGTATGAGGTTTTTAAACTGCAGAAGGAAAGAAAAAGCCAAGAAGATAGAGATAAGGAGATGGTAGGTAATTGTGTGTGCTTGCTAAGTCACTTCAGTCGTGTCCTACTCTTTGTGACCCTATGGATCATAGACTACTAGGCTCCTCTGCCCATGGGATTCTCCAGGCATGAATACCAGAGTGGGTTGCCATGCCTTCCTCCAGGGGATCTTCCCGACCCTGGGATAGAACCCATGTCTTATACTTCTCCTGCATTGTCAGGCAGGATCTTTACCACTGGTGCTACCAAGTAAAAGTTCATATGGTTAAAATAATTTTGCTTTATTGAATATGGATATTTTATATCTACAAATAATAAAGGGGGAGGGAAATTCAGATTTTATTCCAGAGAGTTACTCACATGCTGAATTCATATAATGTACACTGTATGGGTGAAAATCACCCATATGTTATTAATAACATACACAAAATATACAAGAGTAGAAAAGGAGAAATGTAGTTTTCAACCTCTGGGTATGTGAAAACATTTTAAAAACTAAATTAAAAATGTAATGTATATATATATACATATATATAAAACATTGAAATGCTTTAAAAACTTTCATTTAACACACAGAATTATGATTTATTTTTTAAATCTAGAGAAACAAAAGACAGATTAGATCTTATGATACTCAAATTTTCTTTATTTGATATCAATTGAAAAAGGAATATTGAGTCATTTTCTATTTTTAAATTGATTGTTTTAATTATCAGTATGTCATTCTTAACAAAAAATAAAGTAATCGAATTAAAAAAATGAATGTTTCAGAATTAACCAGAGAAAGAAAAGATGGGTACCTCCTTTTCCCTCTAAAGTTAATTATGTTAGAATACATTTTTATTACATAAAATTAGAAGATTCTCATTAGCCAAAAAATAATTGGAATATTTATATTCTTCTCCTACAAGTAACCATTACTAACCTTTGGTAAAGTTTCTTTCAGAATTTTTTCATTACATATTATTCATTAAATAAATATTTTTATAAGACCAAGGAGCATATGATTTTTTTCACTAAATTATACATCACAAACTTGCTTCTACAGTATAAAAGTGTCCTTCAATATAATTGGGTACAATGTTTTATCTTATTTATGAATTAATAATGAGTTATTTAATTGTTATAACAACAGAGAGACATTTAAAGGGAATTTAAATGTCTAGAAGAGGTCAAGAAGGTAACTTAAATCTTTGATTTAGACAATAATGCTTCTGAAACAACCAGAGAACCCAAGCCTAGCCTAATAGATTTTAAGCATAATTTAAAATAAAAACAGAAACAAAAATTACATTTTTAAATTGAGAAAAATAAAAATATTTATTTTGTACCATACCTGATAATTCACATATTTGAAGAATTTCATGGGTCTCATCCAGTTGAGACCCAAATTATGCGGTATGTTTTAGATTTTTTAGTCCCTGCTTTTATGACACTGCTGCTGCTACTAAGTCGCTTCAGTCATGTCTGACTCTGTGAGACCCCATAGACGGCAGCCCATCAGGCTCCCCCGTCCCTGGGATTCTCCAGGCAAGAATACTGGAGTGGGTTGCCATTTCCTTCTCCAATGCATGAAAGTGAAAAGTGAAAGTGAAGTCGCTCAGTCGTGTCTGACTCTCAGCTACCCCATGGACTGCAGCCCACCAGGCTCCTCCATCCATGGGATTTTCGAGGCAGGAGTACTGGAGTGGGGTGCCATTGACACTAGGGAAAAACAAAACAAACAAACAAACAAAAAACTTCTGAGAAGTCCAGTCCAGAGTATAATCTTCTGGAGCTGATTTTCTTTTCCTTCTGCAAGGTTCTAGAGGATGTGACCGCTTTTTTTTTTTTTCTTTTAATTATTTGAGAAATTGAAAAGACTTGCAAAAATAATACAAAGAATTTTGCTTTGCACAAAAATTTTCTAAAGTATTAATATTAATATTTCACCACATTTTCTCCTCTCTTGCTTTATATTTATATAAAATTACGCCCAGTGGCTCAGACAGTAAAGAATTCACCTGCAATGTGGGAGACCTGGGTTCAATCCCTGGGTTGGGAAAATCTGCTGGAGAAAGCATGGCAACCCACTCTAGTATTCTTGCCTGAAAAATCCCTTTGGTCAGAGGCACCTGGTGGGCTACAGCCCATGAGGTTACAAAGAGTCGGACAGGACTGAGAAACTAAGCACAGCACAGAGCCGACTGGAGTGCTATTTCTTAACTTGTGGTTTTCAGATTATGTAAGTGTTTTTAACTAAAACCACAACTCCTCCTAATTTAGACCAGTAATTGCATATACTTTCCCCCAAGAATCTTATTTAAAGCAAAGAAAAAACATCTTTACTCTTGCTTTGCTGTTCTGTTTGTTTTACTGGTAGATTTTTTTTTTTTTTTCAGAAGAACACTGTTTATTTGAGGCAAAGAAAAGTCTAGTTGAAAGGATTACAGTACCAAGCAATCAAAATCCCACTGTTAGAGGCACTATTCTGATTTTGTAAATTCAGTTTAGAAAAGAGTATTTGGGTTGAATGTTCCCCAGTTCCCCAGACAAGAAGGGCAAAGGAAAACTGAAGAGACTTCTACTAGTCCACTGATTCTGTTCTTTGGACCCGACACCAAGCTGGCCGAGCCCTCACCAGTTTGTCTAGAAGTTGCTGATCCACCACTGATGGACACGGGTCAAATTACGCTACACGCAAGTAAAGAGGTGGGAGATGGCAGGTCATCTGGCCAAGGGCAGACACGTGCAGCTTCAAAACTCCTTGTGAAAGGGGTAATCCCCATGGGAGGCACAGCTCACCAAGGCACATGCCCTCCAGTTCCTGTTGTAGTTGAGCAAGGTGGTCATATTCTCCTTGTTCTGTTCAAAGTCAAAGACCTGGAAGTTCTCAGCAATGCATTCAGAGGTCACTGACTTGGGGATCATGATCAGGTTCCTCTACATGGGGAATCAGATCAGCACCTGGGCTGTGGTTTTATTGTGCTTGTCTGCAATCGCTCTGATCCTTGGGTCCTCCAATATGGCAGGGTCCTCAGGCTTGGCCCAGGCCCTGTTGGGAGAGCCGAGAGGACTATAGGCAGTCACCACAATGCCTTTGGAGTTGCAGTATTGGATTAACTTCTCCTGAGTGAGGTATGAGTGGCACTCGATCTGGTTAACCACCAGTTTGTATTTTAAGCCAGGTTGTTTAAGAATCTTCTCCACTTGGAGATGGTTGAAGTTGGAGACTTCAATAACTTTCACCAGCCCTTCGTCCACCGGCTCTTCCATGGCCATCCAGGTATCCATGAAATCTTTCTCACTGGGAATCATGTCTATGTCCTCATCCAACGGGAAAAAGTCTTTCCCAGGCTTGAAGCCCATGGGCCCGTGGATGAGGTAGAGGTCCAGGTAATTCAGCTTCAGGTCGCTGAGCGTCTTCTGGCAGGCTCCTTTCACCAGGTCCTTGTTGTGATACATGCCCCACAGCTTGCTGACGATGAAGAGGTCTTCACATTTCACAACCTTCTCCTGCAGCTTGGAATGGGGGGCCAAACCCACCTCATTCTCATTCTGGCACGTGTGGGCACAGTCAATGTGACAGTACCCAAAGTCAGTCACCACCTTCACAGCCTCTGTCACTTTGCCTGGAGGGGACTTCCAGGTGCCCAGCCCCAAGATGGGCATCTTGGCGCCAGTGTAGAGCACACTGTGGTTGGCCATGACTTCTGAGCTGCACTGACAGGGATCAGAGGACCGTGGTAGATATTTTTCTAGTCTACTTTTTTTCAATGAAGATATAGTGCCTTAAGTATTATCAATGTATGGGAGGACCTCAATTCTGTTGGTTCTGAGACCTTTCCCCTTTTTCCAAGTGATGATCAATACCCGCAGTTTTAGGGTCCTGGTATCAGCATATGTCTGTAAGATATGTGTCTATAGTTATATATTTATAGCTGTGGCTTCATTTTTTTTCATCACTTTCATTTCAACTTATTTTTTCACTTTTGCTTTGTGCGGATTTTACCTCAGCCTGTTGAGAGATCTCTTATCCATTTAAATATATGTTTGTAAAAATGTATTCAGCATTTCTAGATGTTTAATCATGCATCATTTTTCACAATATCAAAGCAGCCTTATTGCTAGAACAATTCTAAATAACAATTTTAAAGATAACATTTTCAATTGTTTACCTTGAATATAATACTCAATATTTTTAATGTCTTAAAAATAAAAATTAGTCAGAACTTATCGTACTTACTGTTATAGATTCTTCTCCCCAAAGCCCCAATGAAATCACTGTATATAAAATAATTAATTTTATATATATTCCTCTTCATCAATTAACTTATTTCTTTTGACATTTTGAAGATAAATCCTATCTTGGGTCTGCAGATGTTTTGTTGTTTTCCTAACATTCAAATAAGTTGTATTTTTCAACATTTCTTGTGATAGCTTGCTATTTTTAGCCAAAAAAATATAAGCAATAAATTTCTAAGCAATGTATTAAAGAAAATGAATGCTTAAGTAACATTTGATACTGAGAACTGGAAAATGAGTTGATCAGAATCACACTGGTTAGCCTGGAAAGTGAGTTTTTAACGGAAAGCAAATTTGGCAGGGCCAACTCTGAACTACTCATTGTTTATGACATGATTTGACATTATAATCATTCACCTTACACTCTTTGTACTAATTCTTTATATGAAGTAAGCAAACTTGTCTTTATAGTTTGGCTTCCCATTTGATTTCCTACAGAGATTATAAGTTGGTCAAGGAAACTATAAATCTTGTCTGCTTAGCAGTGATATTTCTTTCTGTACATTGTTAAATTAGCATTCAGTTCTGCGCTAGCTTTTGTGAGCGTGGCTGACCTGAGACTATCTGGGAAAGATTGAAAGGCTAAAAATGAAACCTGAAATATTATGAACACAAGGATTCTGGGATGCTATATACATTACCAATGAATCAGTTATCCCTTAAATTGATCCAGTGTTTTAGTCACGTAGACAGTCATTTATTTCTGTCATTATTCATTCAATCATGCATTTATCCATGCACCCATCCATGCATCCACCCATCCATTTAGCTATTCACTGAACCAGTACTTATTAAATATCTATATATCTAGTGTGCTAGCTGGTAGTAATAAATAGAAAATGATTTCCAGCAACTTTTCTTTAGAAGGGAGGCAGATAGGTGAAACAGAAACATAATCACATATTACAAACGTAAAAATATAAAAATAAGTGTTACTCAGTATGAACAGAAGAAAAAGTGAGTTTACCCTGGAGAACAACAAAAAAAAAAGGAAGCGAATATTTGTGACTCCTAATATCATCACTTTCTTTCAATTTCTCTGAAATTATGCCTTTAGTTATTGAGAGTATATGAATTGATCTTGGATATATTTCTTATTTACATGTAAGTAAGTAAAAAATGAATAAAAATAGGCAAAATGTATGAAGTCGCATCACAAGAGCCATCATTGGAAATATTTCCTCATTTAATAAGTGTATGCTGAACACCAATATGTACAATTATGTACAAGGCATATTTAATCACTGAATCGTGTGACTAAAAGTAATGCATCAATATCGAACTTGGCCTTTTATATTTTTAGAATATAAATGCAAATATAGAATTTTAATTTTTCATGTTAAATTTTAAACTATTGGAAGAATCACAATTACAAATCTAAAGCTTCTTAGCTTCATGCTCTATTACATTAATTTTTAAACTACAGATTATTATGTAGATCAAAAAGACCTTAAAAGTGTTTAGTAGTTTAGTAGTGCTTTTACCAATAAATGAAACATCTATGATTAACACGTGAGTATTAATCTTTGACATATACAAATGCCATGTAGATCTATATATAATTTTATCTATATGTCCATAAAAAGAGGACTTATTTTTTAGAATATGAAGGAAGAGTATTCATTTTTTTAAGAGACAAAATTTTGTGCTCAGTGATTAGGAGATGAAAAAAAGAACCTAGAAATTTAACTGGGCACATTGGTCATGAACCAATACTGGATTTCCATAAATTATGTAATCTAAAACTACTGATCTGACATTTATAATATTAATTTACAACATTTATTTTCATTGTCTCATTACAAAATTTGACTGTCTTTGTAAATTTTTGGCCTTGGATTAAGAATTTTAGATATTTATTTATGTTTAAGATTACTGAGAAAATATATGATGAACTTTCTCTCTAATACAAAAAGTATTATTCTCTAGTGTTGTAATTTTTATTCTAATGGTGGATAGTTAAACAGTATTTATCTGTTGTATACAGGTTTATTAACTACAAATTGGCCCTTGCCATTGCACTTGCCATCTACCACAAGGATTAAATCATGTGCTGCTGCAGCTGCTGATTTTCAACACCCTCTGAGAGCAATTCAAGGTTGAGAGCAGAAATGAGGCAGCCTGTGGTGGGGGTGGGGGTGCTGTGGGGGAGGAAACTGGAAGAACAAGTCTTCAGATAGTTAAATATTTTCAGGAGCCAATTTCATGAGTTCAATTCTTATATCTCTTTGTACGTAGAAAAGCACTAAAATACTTTATAGTGATGACCGCTCCTCATGACAAGCAGAAAACTTCTGCAAAAAATATGGGATTGATTACATGTACTACCCCCTTCAACAAAATAACGTATATTCTGACCTTCCCCTCTATCTCTTTGGAGCAGTTTCTCAGGGCTATCTGAGGTTCTGTCTCTTGGGCTATAGTTCTCATTTTGCCCCCAATAAAAGTTAACTCACAACTCTCACTTTGTATATTTTTAAAAGTCAACACTTGTTTAAATTACTAAACTGACAACACAAATACTACATATATTCTCAAACTCATTTATTAAATTAGAACAAAAATTAGCACATTTTAAGTATGCTCATTAAAAATATCACAAAGTTCAAGGATTTAAATTTCACTCACATTTTCTGAACATTTCTTAAGGTAAAAGACATAGTGTTAGGTAATGTAAATAACATACAACGGGTTTCATGAAGAATCAAATAAGGTAACTGTGATAAATGCAGAATAGAGATATGAGGCAAAGGGCTGGTACAGAGGAGGGAACGATTGAGGGTTCTTGACACAAGACAGTCTTTCAGAATAATTCTTGCTTGAACTGGGCTTCTGATTACAAATAGATTTTTTTTTTCCAGGTAAATGAGGGTGGTGTAAAAGGGTATTGAGAATAGAGGAAAATAGAATAGCATATTCAAGAAACTATTCAGTATCCTAGAATGCAAGATGCAGATTTTCAGCAGGACGTATCTGCGATGTGGATATGATCAGATTCTATAGGATCTTGTGACTCAAGCTAGTATCTTTATCACTTGGATAATGGCAAGCCACTGAGACACAGAAAAGTTTAGAAACTGAGGTGAAAACAAACACACATACCCCTCCCATATATTATTTTTCACCTTAGCAAATATGTTATTTATTTTATATTTTCAAAAGAAAAAGAAAAAGAGAACAACTGAATCTTCTGAAACTCATACAAAATTTAAGGGGTTTTTTGTTGTTAAATTTTTTTTAATTTAATTTTTATTGGAGTACAGTTACTTTGCAATGTTGTGTTATTTTCTCCTGTATGGCAAAATAAATCAGCTTTGGAAAGGAACATAGGAGTTTGCAAGGTCAATCTCTACTCTTGGGCAGATAAAGACTTTAAGCTTCTTAGAAGCTAAATGAGGTTCTTAAGCTCTTACCAAGGACCAGATGCAAAACTAGACTAGACCACAGGTCACCTACTCATTGTCCAGAATTATTTGGAGATTCAATATTATTGTGACTTTGCAAGATAGTTGCAATATATTGATGCTTGGTACTGTTTAATGCCAGTACCGTCATTCATCTATTATAAAATAGCTCTTGTATTTTGCTTTCATTAATCCAGCTTTTAAGGTTCCTTGCCTTTCAGATTAATCTTTGACATATGCACTGTTAGTAGGAGTAGCATTTGGTTTTCATGTGGCTTCTTTTAATCTCAGTATGATTGAAAACAAAATGAATGTTTCTTCCGACTATCTGTGCCCTAATCCCAGTATGGAAGTCCGAATACAGAATATGATGCATTGGCAGAGACCCAAGATGGAAGCAGAAGGAGGTGCCAAAGGTCTGATGATAGGAGTCAAGGTTTTTGGCTTGTCTATGAAGGAAAATTAACACATGGGCTTTAAATGAAAAATATCCCATCTTCATGCAAAATGCAGCAACATTAATTACAAGAGTCAAGTCTATTCATACCTTACTTCAGAAGAAGGTGGGTTATTTTTCATTCTGGATGCACTGATTGTTATTCAATAACCTTGCTGGATTTTGCCCTTAACTGCATTTATCAACTATGAGACTTGCTCAGAAAATAAGTTTATAAGGTTAATTACCAGCACATTATGCAGAATGCAGAAAATTTGATGGTGGCTTTATATTCTGCTGGCATGTGAGGGAACATTTCCAAGGGCTCAGCTCTGATTGTTTGTGACATGGTGTTTCCTTAATTAAGAATGGCTATTCTCCTACATGTATGCTCCCCACACAAGGTAAATGTCAAGATTTAATTTTTTTAACTATTCTTTTTTTTTTTAACAGCAAAAACCAAGATCAATTTACTGATTTGTTGGCAAAAAATACTAATACTTAATTATTTTAAATTGCTATTTAAGAAAAGAGCACTTCCACCATTATAAGGGGACTTTAGTGTTTTTTTTTTTAATGCATATTATATGGGTTTCTGAACGTGTTGTGTGACAATGATAAACTGCCTAGTCCTTCTCTCAAAACTGTCAATATATCATCGAATTTTTTATTGTCTTTCAGTTTTCACTCTGACACTTAAGTGGAATACATGCTTTATCTGTTTGCTTAGGGTACATGATTAAGAGATAAGTACTCCTTGGGGGCTCAGACTATAAAGAATCTACTTGCAATGAGGGAGACCTGGGTTCAATCCCTGGATTGGGAAGATCCCCTGGAGGAAGGCAAGGCAACCCACTCCAGTATTTTTGCCTGAAGAATCTGCACGGACAGAGGAGCCTGGTGGCCTACAGTCCATGGGGTCTCAAAGAGTCAGACATGACAGGGTGAGTAAATACACAGCACTCTCCTATCTACTTCTTAAGACTGATAAACTGAATGGCTTTCAACATCTCTTGAGGAAAACAATATGGAAGACTAGAAGACTCTGATTGAATATATATACATCTAATAGTCCATACAGTCAATATTTGATGGCCACTATTTCCTTCTTTTAATTAAACCTAAGATAATTGATCAATCTATGAGACTACCGGAGATCCATTTTCACAAGCCAAGAGGATTTTTTGTTTTAGAAATTTCATGACAATAGAGAAAAAGGAAGGGTTTGTTTTTGTTTTTGTTTTTACATTTTTATAATCCTAGGAAAATTTGGAAAATTCTTGGGCTTCAAAGTGTTGAACAAGAACCCTTACGTCCTTCTCTAACCTGTTCTGATATTACTCTTTTCCTAGCTATATTCCCGCCATGCCAGTTATCTTTCAGGTCCTCAAACATTTCATGCTCATTTTTTACTGCAGGTGATTTATCCTTGCCATTTCCTCTGCCTGAAATAATCATCCACAATTCTTGAATAGCTGACTCCTGGTTGTCATTCAGGGCCCAGTTCAAAGGGACTTTCCTTAGAGAGGTTATGCTAATAATCTAATGTATAGCACAGGAATCCCTAATACCAACCACTCTCTCTTTCTTCAAACTTCTTTCATTCTCATCGTAAAGAATAGAAGTATCAGAATGTATTTAGTTGCTTATTCTCTGCCGTCTCCATCCAAAATGTAAACACTTGGGTGGTTTTTATATTCCTACTATTTAGAAGGATAGTAGTTCAAAAATATTGGTTGAATATAAGAAAGAGGGTTTCCCAGTGGTAAAGAATCCATCTTTCAATGAGGAAACCCAGGTTCGATCCCTGGGTTGGAAAGATCCCCTGGAGAAGGAAATAACAACCCACTCTAGTAGTCTCACCTGGGAAATCCTCTGGACAGAGGGGCCTGGCAGGCTACAATCCATGGTGTCGCAAAAGAGTCAGATATGACAACAACTAATCAACAACAAAAAATACAAAGAACAAATAGGAGCATCCTGTGTGTGGAGCTTTCTGTAATACATTCAGTGCATTTCTGTCTTAAATTAGTGGTCATAAATTTAAATGCCTGCAGAGGTCAGGTAAACAATATGAGTAAAATAGTCAGGTATCATGATAAACAGGGATAGGAAGGGGAAAGATTATGGCAAATTGTGGAATATTTCCTCTACCTACCCTCAGTTCTGACTAACATTTATCTTCATGAATTTGAACTCCAAAATGCCAGAGTTTATGTATAATTCTTGAATTTTAGTGTTGGCAAAATAAATCTTTAGAATTTTATTAGCCAAAAATGCATCTCTATGCTACATAAGTATTACTGATCCTCTTGTTTGCAACTTCAGCTACAGAATTAAATGTTACCATAACAGAGTATCAAAAATTCCCAGAGGGAAAAAAAATAATCTCAGGAAATTGCATATGACATGTCACTCCAAATAAGGTATGTATTATACGACATTTCCATCTATAAAGACCAATTCAGTTGTAATTGAAACCCCAAAATGATAGTGGCTTGAGCAAGGTACAGATTATTTTTCTCATAATGAGGTATAGTATGTTGGCTTTGTAGACCAGGAATCTGGTCTCCTTCAATTTAATTGCTTTACCAGCTTCACAAATGAGTTTTTCCTCGTGGTTCTCAATAGCTGCTTCAGTTCAAGATAACAAATCTGCATTTTGAAACAAGAATACATTTTGTGGTGGTAGCAAAACAAAAAAAGAAGGAGATAGACATCAAATTTGTACTGCAATCAGCAGGAAAAAGGAAGTGGATGAAAGAAAAGTGGTAAAAAAATATCTGTTACTCAGCTCTTAAGAAATTTTCCTGGAAACAGATACATATGGTTTTGCATATTCAACATATTTATTCAACAAATATTTACTAAGAGGAATTAAGTATGAATACACAACACATTTTTCACTGGATCCCCAGGATAAGGCATCATTTTGAGAGGTAGAGAAACACCAGTGAACAAACCATAATACCTGCCCTATGACATTTATGTTCAGGGAAGAGAAGAATGAAAAATGAAAATATATAGAAGTAAAATATATACAGTTGACCCTTGAATAGCATGAGTTTAAACTGAGCAGATCCAATTACAGGTGGGTTTTTCCAATAATAAATACTATAGTACTACACTATTCTCAGGTGATTGAATCCACAGATATAGTACTGAGGATACAGAGGAACCAGGTATATGGTGCATGCATGCCTGCTCAGTTGCTAAGTTGTGTCTGACTCATTGCAACCTCATGGATGTAGCCCACCAGATTCTTCTGTCCATGGGATTTCCCAGGCAAGAATATGAGAGTGGGTTGCCATTTCCTTCTCCAAGAGATCTTCCTGACCCAGGGATTGAACCTGTGTCTTATTGAACCCAAACTCTTATATATAATGGGTAAACAACAAGTTTGTACTGTGTAGCACAGGGAATTTTGTTAAATATCCTGGGATAAACCATACTAGAAATGAATATGAAAAGGAATGTGTATATATATGTGTGTGTATGTGTGTATAACTGAATCACTGAATCACTTTGTTGTAACAGCAGAAATTAACACATTGTAAATTAACTAGACTTCAATACAATTTTTTTAAAATTTAACCATTTTAATAGATGTATAGTGCTTTTTATGTGGTTTAATTTGCATTTCTCTGGTGAAAAGTACTGATTAACACATGTTCATATCCTGTTTGCTGTTTGTATTTATTTGTGAAATATATGTTCAACTTTTACTTGTTTTCTTTAATTTTTTTGGTCATCTTTTTAATATTACATTGTAATGGTTCTTTATACTTCTGGAAGCAGATCCCTTAGTTAGTTATATGTTATACACACATTACACACATTTTCTCCAAGTCTATGACTTTCCTTTTTTTTTTTAACATTATCTTTCAATGAGCTTTAATTTATATGAATATTGTTGTTCAGCTGCTCAGTCATGTCTGACCCTTTGTGACCCCATGGACTACAGCTTGCCAGGCTTCCCTGTCCTTCACCATCTCCTGGAGTTTGTTCAAACTCATGTCCAGTGAGTCAGTGATGCTAACCAACCATCTTGTCCTCTGTTGTCCCCTTCTCCTCCTGCCGTCTATCTTTCCCAGCATCAGGATCTTTTCCAACGAGTCACTTCTTCACATCATGTGGCCAAAGTATTGGAGCTTCACCTTCAGCATCGGTCCTTCCAATGAGTATTCACAGTTGATTTCCTTAGGATTGACTAGTTTGATCTTGTTTTCCAAGGGACTCTATTAATTTTCTTTTGCATTTTGTACTTTTTGTATTTGGTTTATATTTTCTTTTTTTCCCTAGTTCAACATCACAAGAATTTTCTTCCTTGCTTTCTTCTAAGTTTTAATATTTTTATCTCTTTTATTTAGGTTTATGATCAGTTTCAGGTAATTTTTGTGGATGGTTTGAGGCATGAGTCAAGGTTCATCTATTGTATTGGCTTATTATCTTTGTCAAAACTCATTTGATGGTATAAGTGTGAGTCTACTTCTGACTATTCCATTGATTTTGATGTCTATCATTATGTGACTGTCATACTATAGCTTTATAATAAGTTTTGAAATCAGATAGTATGACTCCCAGAATCATGTTCATTTTCAAGAATGGCTAGAATGATTTATACTATTTAGTTTAATCCTATGGAGAAGGCAATGGCACCCCACTCCAGTACTCTTGCCTGGAAAATCCCATGGGTGGAAGAGCCTGGTAGGCTGCAGTCTATGGGGTCGCTAAGAGTCGGACACGACTGAGCGACTTCACTTTCACTTTTCACTTTCATACATTGGAGAAGGAAATGGCAACCCACTCCAGTGTTCTTGCCTCGAGAATCGCAGGAATGGTGGAACCTGATGGCCTGCCATCTATGGGGTCGCACAGAGTCGGACACGACTGAAGCGACTTAGCAGCAGCAGCAGCAGCAGTTTAATCCTAACAATATACTCTGGTATAGTGATTATTGTTATTACCATTAAGTGCAACAGAAATCTTATATATAAAAATGGCAGGGCCAAATTTGAATAATGCCAGTGTGCCTCCAAAATCTATCAGTTCAACCATTGTATAGTTCTGTCTCCCTGTATACGGACAATATGATATTGGACCTATTTACGGACACTAATGACTAAAAGAAAGCTAATGATATCTGTATTGAGTGTGTGTGTGTGTGCGTGTGTGTGTGTGTGTGTGCGTGCTCATACATGTGTATGTATCTGTATTACATATGAAAATTCAGAACAAGAACTTGTGCTATCTTTTAGAAGATAATAATTTTCCCATTAGCCTCAGTAGATTTAACTTCATAGTTTTTGCTGAGTTTCTATGCTCTTTTTGGCCTTCCTGGTAAAAATCCTTAATCATATTGCCACATATGCCATGTTTCAAACCTATGTTCAGAGCTCATGACCTTTCTAAAATACTTGAACTGCTACAAGTTCATACAGTAACGCTGGTTTAAAGATTTACTTAATGCAGATATTAAAATCTTATCATGAGACAACAGTATTCCTGACATAATACATGAGAGTTGAAAGATAACACAGGCCTTGGTGGAAGAAGACAATGGCAAATTTAAATTTCAAAATTCAGGAGGATTATTTTATATATATATAAAATTATGGTATAAATAAAGTTTCTAAGTGCCTGAAATAATGGGAACTGACTCTGCCTGGTCTGTCAGACAACATATACTGAACTAGTTTTACTGAGTGGATCAAGGGAGGAAGATACTATAGTCTTCAGGAATGACATTGCAGAAATGGTGCCATCAGAGAGCCTGGCATTCCATGGGCCTAAAGCAGAGATGTATGTGTATAACCACTTGTTTAGGGTATAAGTATTAGAAATACTTTCTCTAGATTCAAGAATTAGTTTATGGCTATGTTATCTGAGTATTTACCAAAGTCACAAAAGAAAATAGGAAAAAATTATTTTCTGAGGTCAAACACTAAAATGGAATTGTTCATATGCCCCTAAAAAATAGAATTTTACAAAACTCACTTCCCAGTATTAGAGCTGATTTCTAAGGAATTAATAGAACAATTGTCAGTTGACAGAAAGAGAAAAAGAGTATTTTAGAGATGTGCTAAAAGATGAACCCAAGAAAGAGGTTTGCCTCTCTCAGCCATGATACCCACTTCAGTGGCACACCCTGACATATATGTATAGAGGTAAGGCTAGGGAATCAAGAAGTGAACTATTGCAATAATTTTATTCCAGGTAGGAAGTGTTGAGGGCCAACAATGGCAGTGCAACGAGAAAGTTTTATGAAGTAGGATCAGTGGGATACATTAATCATTTGAAGAGAACAGATGTTTGAATTTTTCAGATCATGATTCTCCTCGTAATATAAACATTTTCCTTTTAAGAAAAAGCCTTAAATGGACTCTTTGGAACAACACTTATTTTTAGTAGTCAATGTTAATAGGGAAAAGCTATTTAGAGCAAGAGAATGAAGGGAAAAGAGTGGATGATCTTCCCAGGCATGTGTTTCACAATGAATACAGACCCATCTGGGCCCAGCAATCTCCATCTCTGCCACTGAAAGTATGCTCCATATGTATTCATGAGTTCCTCCTTTAGCGTGCTAGGAGCCTGTGACCTTCAATTTGGCAAGGCGTGCTACAACAGGATGAATGGTATTCTGTATTCAAAGAATATTCAAAAAAAAAAATCCAAAAAGCTATTGTGTTCAAAGGCTTGTATTTAAAAAAAAATGTATCTTTTAATCTTGAGGAAACAATGGTGTGAATTAGACCATACGCTTGTTCTCTGAATAAAATTATTATTGGCTCTAGTTAATGTTGCCTGAGTCCCAGATATAAACTAAGGAAGATCTGTAGACTTACCATGTGCTGAGAACATTTCTAATAGTATAACCAAGGACCTGCATTAGGAAACAGGCCATGTTAACTTTCTCTGCTTAATATAATGCAACTTAATAAATGTTTCATATATGAAATGATCTGCAGGGATGTGTGTGCTTTTTGAATAATGAGTTGAAAAGTGAAGGGAAAAAACAACCATTCAACTGGTTAAAGTCTCTTCATGATACTAGGCTATTATTTTGACCGATGTTGGCACTCAACTACCTGGGCTATTGTTGTCACATTGCCGTGACATATCCTGAAGAAGGTCATTAAGTCTCAAATGGAAATATCCAAAACTGAAAAAAAGAAAAACCAAAGACAAAATCCACCAAAGAGAGACAAATTCTAGGATGTGATGGTTTTTCATCCTGAAAACAAGCCATTTTTCAACTGCATGGTATTAACACAGAAGTTGAAGAAACTAAAATGGATCAGAAACATCTGACTGTTCAATGTTGGTATAGTCATTTACCTTTCTTCTGATTTTGAAATGTTCTGAAACTTTCTGTACCTACTTCTTCATTTGGTGCCTGAATGTTGTACTTCAAAAAGTGTTACAAATGTAAAATTACAGTTGTAACTTGCTTAGCCTGTAAAAAGGAAAAAAAAAAAGTCAATTCACTTGTGCCTGCTTCCTTCCTTTGTAGTTATTGAAGTTAGATACATGATTTCCTGCTTCACTAGTGGCTCAGACTGTAAAGAATTTGTCTGCAATGCGGGAGGCCCAGGTTTTATCCCTGGATAGAGAAGATCCCCTGAAGAAAGGAATGGCTACCTACTCCAGTAGTCTTGCCTGGAGAATTGCATGGAGAGAGGAGCCTAGCAAGTTACAGTCCATGGGGTCACAGAGTTGGATATGACTGACTAGTACTTTCACGTGATTTCCTAAGAAGAGAGGAAAATTCCCATTCAGTTTGTCCACCACTGATTCTGGCCACAATTGTTCTGACCGATCAGGCTTGGGGTGAGGGGGGAGAAAAGATGTGTACGGATGCTGTCTTGTAGAGACAGAACTGTCTGAAATAAAAGGAGAGGAGCAGAATGATGATGAAATGTGAAGGGTGATAGAGAAAGATGACTCTCTCAGCTTGGCTTGATCACCGTTAGAGATATTCCATGAGTCAAGAGTATAGTCATAAAATTAGCCCTAATCAAATGAAAACACTTATATAAGTACCCATGATGCCCTTTAATTTAACACACAGATAACTCATCAGCAGAACTAGAAACCATTTGAGCATCTTTATTTTTTAACAATTATTTAAAGTTTTAAAAATTATTTATGTTTTTGGCTGTTGTCATAGCTTTTCTTCCAAGGAGCAAACATTTTTAAATTTTGTGGCTGCAGGCACTATCATCAGTGATTTTGGAGCCCAAGGAAATAAAGTCTGTCACTGTTTCCATTGTTTCCCCATCTATTTGCCATGAAGTAATAGGACTGGACCCCATGATCTTAAGTTTTTGAATGTTGTTTTAAGCCAGTTTTTTCATTCTCTCTTTTACCTTCAACAAGAAGCTCTTTAGTTCCTCTTCGCTTTCTGCCATAAGGGTGGTGTCATCTGCATATCTGAGGTTATTGATATTTCCCCTGGCAGTCTTGATTCCAGCTAGTGCTTTATGCAGCCTGGCATTTTGCATGCTGTACTATGCATATAAATTAAATAAGCAGAGTGACAATATACAGCTTTGATGTACTCCTTTCCCAATTTGGAACCAGTCAGTCATCCCATGTCCAGTTCTAACTGTTGCTTCTTGACCTGTACACGGTTTTTCAGGAGGCAGGTATGGTGGTCTGGGATTGTCATCTTTTTAAGAATTTTCCACAGTTTGTTGTCATCTACACAGTCAAAGGCTTTAGCATAGTCAGTGAAGCTGAAGTAGATTTTTTTTCTGGAATTTTCTTGCTTTTTCTATGATTTAGTGGATGTTGGCAATAGATTCAGTAACATACAGCATTTTAAATGTCATTTTACTTGAAATTCATCTCTCTCTTTAACTCTGTGGCTCTGAACCCTGTCTCCTAAGGTTAGTGTTTCCCAAAGCAGATTTCTGGTTTTTTGACATCTGAAAGTTAGGGTTAACTTTTACAAGACTGGCTGCTACAAAGCTTCCAAGAAACTCGTTACACTGATGCTTAAAGGCATACAGTCCTGCAGAGGATCGCAACAAGAGTTCAGAGTAATGGTTCTACCATGTTGACTAACTATAACCACATTACATGCTCAGTGGTTTGAACTCTAGTCCCTGATGATACCAGTGGAGGCACTAAAATTCTCATGACTGTGAATACTGGATTGATGGCACAGGAATTCTACTAGTTGTATAGTTGTATTCTTAATGTTTAGACCTCAGTTTCTTAATCACCAAAGGGGAGGGTGTTCTCTCAGTTAATGAGTGCTTCAATTCTGGATTAAGCTTGGGGACAAGGTCCCCAGCCAAGGAGTTTAGGAGCCCCCAGACCTTTGACCAGAGTCCCTCTTCTGGAGCCTAATATCCAGACTTCTGTGTGCTGGCACAGCAAGCAAAGAGCCACAGAATCCTGCCACTGCTCTCTTTTTGGTGACTGTTCTCCACTGATGGATGCTGATTCGGAAGGCAGGTGTGCTTGCTCCATAATAATTCACCTTCACTTAATCTTTAAGTCTTTTTCCTCAAGGAATCCATCTATTCATGACCTTCTTCTACTTATACCAAGGTTCAGGGTAGAGAGTATAATTTATTAAATCTTATGTCTCTGTTGCCTAGCACAATAACTGCTGCAAGTAAGATTTTGCTCTACCAAACTCAACAATCCAACAGCAAGACATCACAGCCTTTTTTTTTTTTTAATAGATGAGTGAGAAACATTATCTGAGCAGTTCTTTTAGAGATTCATTTTCCTTCCAAAAAAAAGGTCTCTTGTTTACTTCCTATCTTTTTGAATAATGCAATAATTGACTCTTGTCATCCAAGCTCAATATCTTGGAGCCACTTCTGAATCTTCTCTCTGTGAGTTTCCATGTTAGTGACAAGTGGATTAAGGCAGACTGTGCTGGCTATAAATTCTGATTGCTACCATTGGATGTCTTAACAAACTGCACGTAGGAAACAAAGTACCAAACAGATACACAGTAGTAGCTTTTCACCATCTGTTGTTATACTTGTTTTTCTTTTTTTTGGTAAATATCTTGTCTCCTCATCTAAATTAAAAGCTCTTTAAGGGCAATGACCTTATTTTCCCACAATAACTAGAACCATTCTGTGCCTAATTTCTGCTTAAGAAATACTGGTTAATTTTGATTAGATGATAAGAGTTATGGAAGAGGATAAAAACATAAGGAGGAGAGAAGCATTGCAGGACACGGAGGAGGGTAAAGAATTAGGAGGTGTTCAAAGATGTGTCACCCATTTCACAAGTTTTATTGCAATGAGTTCTCTACGAACCTAAAAGGCCAGTCTGATGAACTGACCTGAAAGTACAGCGATTTCAACTCTCCTCCAGACAGCTGATGCTTTTCAGCCTGATGACAGTCTGCTCTCTAATCAAACTAAGGAAGCTCTTCATATTTTCAGTGATTGGGAATCATAGAAAATTTAGACATGGGAATATTTCTCATTATCTTTGATACACGTACATTTTTAAAAATAAATCTCTAGACAGAATATTAACCAAAAAAAAAAAAAACACCAGAGAGAATAAAGTGGCACATGTTTTCCTGGAGGACTACAGCTCTTACAAATGTCTGACCTTGTTTGCCGGGTTGAGGACAGCATTAGTAGATTTCCCCATCTGAAATTAACACCATCCATCTACATACTGGCAAGTGTCTGGAGAGTCAGAGTCCAAGGAATCAGCTTGTA
The DNA here is from genome assembly GCF_042477335.2 of Ovis canadensis. Taxonomy (NCBI): domain Eukaryota; kingdom Metazoa; phylum Chordata; class Mammalia; order Artiodactyla; family Bovidae; genus Ovis; species Ovis canadensis. The sequence goes on along the minus strand of NC_091246.1, from coordinate 176,362,032 downwards.
GGCTCATGGAATTGAATGCCCAGGTTCCCTGGGTCTTGGGAGCAAGACATTTTCATATGTGCTCATCAAGTGTACTCTTGGTCTATAAGGAACATTATTTTGTAATTTGCCAAGGAATGTATTGGAATTACAGAAAATATTTATCCAGAGAAAAATGCCTGGATTTGCTTATGAAGATTGCAGTGTTATCTCAAAAGTACAGGTTTATACCCCAAAGTCTGTGTGTATCCAAAATAAAACATAGCGGGTAGAGATAGTTTTATACTATTTTACCTCCCTTTTGTCTTGTTTCAAAATTCTAAGGCATAGTTTGTCTGTCCATATCTCTTTCCATATGTGTATATAATCATGTCTTATGTGTTGTTTTTTTTTTTCCTTGTGGCTCAGAAATGACACACTCACTCTTTAAATGGTGATTTCTGATCCTTTTGTTAAATTCTTTTATTTTTTTAATTAAAGGATAATTGCTTTACAGAATTTTGTGATTTTCTCCAAAAATTGACACCCCTCCTAGCTCTCTGATTTCATCTGTTACTACTCCACATTTTGAACTCTCTACTAGAAATAGCATTTTATGTAGTTCTCTCAAAATACCCAATCACTGTATACCTATGTTCCTTTGTACTTGGTGTTCGCTCCACCTGGAATGCTGCATATGTCCTGTATGAATAATAAGATCATACAATGAACCTAGTTTGACAAAGATACTTAGAAGGATTCCTAGCCATTACTGTAGGAGGCAGAAAGAGAAAAAGGCAGAAAGTCATTCTCCTGTATTATGGAAGAAATTTGTGCTATACCACTCTCCTCCATGTAAGTTCTTAAGTTTCTTTGAGTTTTAGTCTCCAACATTTAAAAATGAGGATAATAATATGTCATATGACTGCTGTAAGGATAAAAAAAAAAAATAGTGTGGAAGCTGAGTTAGGCATTCCTGACAAAATGGAAGCATGGCCCTAAGCCCCCTCCGTTTGTTCCATAGGCACGGACCCGGAATGAAGGAGTTAGGCTTTGTGATTCTGACTTGTTTTTTCCTTTCCTTGGCTGAGTTGATTGAAGAGAATATTAAGGTGCTTATTGTTTTTGAGAGGAGCATGAGAAGGCATAAATCCTTCTGCAACTGTGCTCAAAGAATAATTCGTGAAGTTAATCATTGAAATTTGTTCAATAACTTTTACAAAAGAGTGTTCCAGGGTGAGCACGTAGGCCGCAGCTTGAGACCATGGGAGGGATTGCTATCTGAGGCCTATTTCTGAGGAAAGCGTTTATGGCAAGAGTTTGCTGAATTTAGGGCTTAGGAATAATTAAAATAGTAAGAAGCTAAAGATTTAAGGGATGTTGTAATGTCTACTATAGCTTATAGAAATTAGGGACTTTAGAGATATTATTAGCTAGAAGCCTTTTCTAAGAAGTAGTGAACTTAGGATACTAGGGGCAAACAGGACTTAGAAAGATAAGAAATAAACTGAGGAATGTGGTATGCAGCCCAGACATTAGGATGAGTTACAGTGTATTCACAAGGACAGATAAGAAAAAGTAGAGAAGAGAGTCACTGAGGAAGAAACTCCTTTTGAGGGGCAAAAATGGTTTTTGGAGAAAAATAAATCTGAGTCTATGAGAACTAAAAATATCAAACCTCTGACCTAATGCTTTTGTAAAAGTATAAAAGAGAATCATAGCTTGAAATAAACAGGCAGTCCAAGAAAACTGAGAGGCTGCCTCAGATTCTCACTGATACCACTCACCCCTTCAGGGTGAATCCCTGGCTGCTGGAGCTGGACTCTGGCAAAAAAGATTATATGAAATGCTATAGGCAAGGTAAATACTATTTTAGGAGTTTACTTCAGATCATCAATTATATGAATTTATGATTTTATCCCAGTTCTGTTAGTGTCATTTTTCCCTTTAGGACTGGCCAAGAACTGTTACTAGGAGGAATCTATCTTCTATATATTTATCCTTTGTCTTTATCATCAGGAGAACCACCTAGACCAAGATTATTCATTATTTGAAAAAATTATCAATTTTGCTTAAGAGCTTTAGCTAACATTATTGACTATGCCAAAGCCTTTGACTGTGTGGATCACAAGAAACTGTGGAAAATTCTGAAAGAGATGGGAATACCAGACCACCTGACCTGCTTCTTGAGAAACCTATATGCAGGTCATGAGACAACAGTTAGAACTGGACATGGAACAACAGACTGGTTCCAAATAGGAAAAGGAGTACGTCAAGGCTGTATATTGTCACCCTCCTTATTTAACTTATATGCAGAGTACATCATGAGAAACACTGGACTGGAAAAAGCATAAGCTGGAATCAAGATTGCCAGGACAAATATCAATAACCTCAGATATGCAGATGACACCACCCTTATGGCAGAAAGTGAAGAGGAACTAAAAAGCCTCTTAATGAAAGTGAAAGAGGAGAGCAAAAAAGTTGGCTTAAAGCTCAACATTCAGAAAATGAAGATCATGATATCTGGTCCCATCACTTCATGGGAAATAGATGTGGAAACAGTGGAAACAATGTCAGACTTTGTTTTTTTGGGCTCCCAAATCACTGCAGATGGTGACTGCAGCCATGAAATTAAAAGATGCTTACTCCTTGGAAGAAAAGTTATGACCAACCTAGATAGCATATACAAAAGCAGAGACATTACTTTGCCAACAAAGGTCCATCTAGTCAAGGCTATGGTTTTTCCAGTGGTCATGTATGGATGTGAGAGTTAGACTGTGAAGAAAGCTGAGTGCCAAAGAATTGATGCTTTTGAACTGTGGTGTTGGAGAAGACTTCTGAGAGTCCCTTGGACTGCAAGGAGATCCAACCAGTCCATTCCAAAGGAGATCAACCCTGGGATTTCTTTGGAAGGAATGATGCTAAAGTTGAAACTCCAGTACTTTGGCCACCTCATGTGAAGAGTTGACTCATTGGAAAAGACTCTGATGTTGGGAGGGATTGGGGGCAGGAGGAGAAGGGGATGACCCAGAATGAGATGGCTGAATGGCATCACTGACTTGATGGCGTGAGTCTGAGTGAACTCCAGGAGTTGGTGATGGACAGGGAGGTCTGGCATGCTGTGATACATGGGGTTGGAAAATTGGACATGACTGAGCGACTGAACTAAACTGAACTGAAGATAAATGTGGAGTTATTTTGAGAATTTAGGAATCTTACTCCAACTGTAATTCTTAGAAATTACATTCTTTGTAATTCTTAGAAACGCTTTGGTCAAGTCCTTTTTTTAATCTTTCACCTTCCAGTACCACAAGATGCCTTCTCCTTATTTTTCAATGGGTGTCTAGTATGTCTTCTTTGTCCTTTTTTCTGTAGCTTAATTTCTTCTATGTAGCCTGTGAATTCTGCTCTACCATGACTTCAGCTATTCTGTCTCTCTACTTGATGTAATTTTATAGATCTCCTTCCTAAGAATAAGAGTTTATCTTTATCCCTTAGTTAAAATTCCTGTGAGCTGGATAAAGCCACTCAGGTCAGGAGTTCAGGTTAACTGGAACAACATGGCTCCTTATAGACACCATACACCCCAAGAGCTGTGCCACAGAAGATGATTTGGGTTTGAAGGCAAAAGTAAGCATGTCTATTGAGCTATATCTTTTTTGATTTATTTTCTAGAGTAATGGAAATAAAAACTAAAATAAACAAATGGGACCTAATTAAACTCAAAAGCTTTTGCACTGCAAAGGAAACCATAAACAATATGAAAGATAATCCACACAATGGAAGAAAATATTTACGAATGCTGCTACCAACAAAGGATTAATCTCCAAAATTTGCAAACAGCTCATGTGACTAAAAAACAAAAACAAAACCCAATTAAAAAGTAGGTGGCAAGCCTAAATAGACATTTCTCCAAAGAAGATCTACATGAAAACACACTCAACATCACTAATTATTAGAGAAATGCAAATCAAAAGTACAATAAGATGTCACCTCACACAGTCATAATGGCCATTATCAAAAAGACTACAAATAATAAACTCTGGAGAGGGTTGGGAGAAAAGAGAAATTTCCTACACTGCTGGTGGGAATATAAATTGGTACAGCCACTATGGAGAACAGTAAGGAGGTTCATTAAAGTACTAAAAATAGAGCTATTATATGATCCAACAATCCCACTCATGGGCATCTGGAGAAAAACATGGTTTGAAAGGATACATGCACCTTTATGTCAATTGTGCCACTGTTTACAATAGCCAAGACATGGGAACAATCTAAATATTCACTGATGGATGAATAGATAAAGAAGATGTGGGGTGTGTGTGTGTGTGTCTGTGTGTGTCTGTGTGTCTGTGAGTGTAATGGAATATTACTCAGCTATTAAAAAGAATGAAATAATGGCATTTGCAGCAACATGGATGGATCTGAAGATTTTGCTAAATGAAGTAAGTCAGACAGAGAAAGACAAATATCATATGATATCGTGTACATGCAGAATCTTAAAAATGATACAAATAAATTTATTTACAAGAGTGAAACATAATCAGGGAATAAGAGAACAAATTTATGGTTCCTGGGGGGAATGGTGGGACAGGGGGAGGGATATATATGGAGTTTGGGGTTGGCATGTACATGCTGCTATATTTAAAATAGAGAACTAACAAGGACTTTCTGTACAGCACAGGGAACTCTACTCAATACTCTGTAGTAACCTAAATGGGAAAGAATTTTTAAAACAGTCAGTTCAGTCACTTAGTTGAGTCCCACTCTTTGCTACTCCATGGACTGCAGCATGCCAGCCCTCACTGTCCATCACCAATGCCCGGAGTTTACTCAGACTCATGTCCATTGAGTCAGTGATGCCATCCAACCATCTCATTCTCTGTCATCCCCTTCTCCTTTTACCAGCGTCAGGGTCTTTTTCAAATTTAGTCAGCCCTTTGCATCAGGTGGCCAAAGTATTGGAGTTTGAGCTTCAGTATTGGTCCTTCCAATGAATATTCAGGACTGATCCCCTTTAGGATAGACTGGTTGGATCTCCTTGCAGTCCAAGGAACTCTCAAGAGTCTTCTCCAACACCACAGTTCAAAAGCATCAATTCTTTGGTGCTCGGCTTTCTTAATAGTCCAAGTCTAACATTCATACATAACCAATGGAAAAACCATAGCCTTGACTAGACGGGCCTTTGTTGACCAAGTAATGTCTCTGCTTTTTAGTATATTGTCTAGGTTGGTCATAACTTTCCTTCCAAGGAGTTAGCATCTTTTAATTTCATGCTGCAGTCACCTTCTGAAGTGATTTGGGAGCACAAAAAGATAAAGTCAGCCACTGTTTCCACTGTTTCCCCATCTATTTCCCATGAAGTGATGGGACCAGATGCCATGATCTTAATTTTCTGAATGTTGAGCTTTAAGCCAAAATTTTCACTCTCCTCTTTCACTTTCATCAAGAGGCTCTTTAGTTCTTCTTCACTTTCTACCATAAGGGTGGTGTCCCCTGCAAATTTGAGATTATTTATATTTTTTCCAGCAATCTTGATTCCAGAGTAGATACATGTATTTGTATAATTGAATCACTCTGCTATACATTTGAAACCAATACAATATTGTTAATCAAATATAATCAACTATATATAGTTGATTGTTAATCAATTATATAATAAAGGGTTTACTTTCAAATTCTACTAGGATTTGAGACCACCTGAAATCTGACAATCTTCTAGGATCTATCAGAGGATCCTGGTTGTACAAGGGAAAAGGTAGGGAGAAGATACAAGGACTGACCTCAGCTTTAGGATTCCAGGAATTTTTTCTTGCTTGGTTTCCATTCTGCATTCTGGAAAGCTTCCTTCTGTTTAGATATTTTCTAGTTAGTCTCATTTAGATTACTTGGGTTTCCTGAAGGTCAGTGTCATAGGAAGGGGAATGAGAAAATAGAGCAAGTGCAGTTTTCAGTTTCTCTCCCAGATCTGCCTTGTGACCTTTGAATAAAAGTGGAAACTGGAAACTGAAAGCAACAGAGCACTCATACTTACCTGGCTAAGAGGACACTGTGGTTGTCTCCCCAACATCTCTGTCACTCTTTCCTTGTGGTATCCCCATGAAATGCAGATAGATTGATCCACTCCAACATCTGGGTGGGAGAGTTCAGATTTGATTAACCGTCAGCCACAGTTACTGCTTACAGAGGTCTATTTCTTAGTCTGTCAATCTTAGCATTCCTCTGACCACAGGGGATGTGTAAGAATGAGTATTACATAAAACTTGGTTGCTGCTACTGCTAAGTCACTTCAGTCGTGTCCAACTTTGTGTGACCCCATAGACGGCAGCCCACCAGGCTTCCCCATCCCTGGGATTCTCCAAGCAAGAACACTGGAGTGGGTTGACATTTCCTTCTCTAATGCATGAAAATGAAAGGTGAAAGTGAAGTCGCTCAGTCGTGTCCGACTCTTAGCGACCCCATGGACTGTAGCCTACCAGGTTCCTCTGTCCATGGTATTTTCCAGGCAAGAGTACTGGAGTGGGATGCCATTGCCTTCTCCGAAAACTTGGTTAATAGGACATAAATGTGACACTTTATTGTTTTTTAAAGTGTTTTTCTGACAAACTTACTACCAAGTAGGATTATTCTTTCATTAGACAAATTCAATTCAGTTCAACACTCAGTTGCGTCCGACTCTTTGCGACCCCATGAATTGCAGTATGCCAGGAGTCCCTGTCCATCATCATCTCCCAGAGTTCATGCAGACTCATGTCCATCGAGTCGGTGATGCCATCCAGCCATCTTATCCTTGGTCGTCCCCCTCTCCTCCTGCCCCCAATCCCTCCCAGCATCAGAGTCTTTTCCAATGAGTCAACTCTTCACATGAGGTGGCCAAAGTACTGGAGCCTCAGCTTTAGCATCATTCTTTCCAAAGAAATCCCAGGGTTGATCTCCTTCAGAATGGACTGGTTGGATCTCCTTGCAGTCCAAGGGATTCTCAAGAATCTTCTCCAACACCACAGTTCAAAACCTCAATTCTTCAGCATTCGGCCTTCTTGACAGTCCAACTCTCACATCCATACATGACCACAGGAAAAACCATAGCCTTGACTGGACGGACCTTAGTCAGCAAAGTAATGTCTCTGCTTTTGTATATGCTATCTAGGTTGGTCATAACTTTTCTTCCAAGGAGTAACTGTCTTTTAATTTCATGGCTGCAGTCACCATCTGCAGTGATTTTGGAACTGAAAAATATAAAGTCTGACACTGTTTCCATTGTTTCCCCATCTATTTCCCATGAAGTGATGGGACCAGATGCCATGATCTTCGTTTTCTGAATGTTGAGCTTTAAGCCAACTTTTTTGCTCTCCTCTTTCATTTCCCTCAAGAGGTTTTTTAGTTCCTCTTCACTTTATCCCATAAGGGTGGTGTCATCTGCATATCTGAGGTTATTGATATTTTTCCCGGCAATCTTGATTCCAACTTGTTTTTCTTCCAGTCCAGCATTTCTCATGATGTACTCTGCATAAAAGTTAAATAAGCAGGGTGACAATATACAGCCTTGACACACTCCTTTTCCCATTTGGAACCAGTCTGTTGTTCCATGTCCAGTTCTAACTGTTGCTTCCTGACCTGCATACAGATTTCTCAACAGGCAGGTTAGGTGGTCTGGTATTCCCATCTCTTTCAGAATTTTCCACAGTTTATCATGATCCACACAGTCAAAGGCTTTGGCATAGTCAATAAAACAGAAATAGATGTTTTTTTCTGGAACTCTCTTGCTTTTTCCATGATCCAGCAGATGTTGGCAATTTGATCTCTGGTTCCTCTGCCTTTTCAAAAACCACCTTGAACATCAGGGAGTTCATAGTTCACATATTGCTGAAACCTGGCTTGGATAATTCTGAGCATTACTTTACTAGCATGTGAGATGAGTGCAATTGTGCGGTAGTTGGAGCATACTTTTGCATTGCCTTTCTCTGGAATTGGAATGAAAACTGACCTTTTCCAGTCCTGTGGCCACTGCTGAGTTTTTCAAATTTGCTGGCATATTGAGTTCAGCACTTTCACTGTATCATCTTTCAGGATTTGAAAGAGCTCCACTGGAATTCCATCACCTCCACTAGCTTTGTTCATAGTGATGCTTTCTAAAGGCCCACTTGGCTTCACATTCCAAGATGTCTGGCTCTAGATTAGTGATCACATCATCATGATTATCTGGGTCGTGAAGATCTTTTTTGTACAGTTCTTCCGTGTATTCTTGCCGCCTGGTCTTAATATCTTCTGCTTCTGTTAGTTGCCTTGAGAACCCCATGAAGAGTATGAAAAGGCAAAATGATAGGATACCAAAAGAGGAAATCCCCAGGTCAGTAGGTGCCCAATATGCTACTGGAGATCAGTGGCGAAATAGCTCCAGAAAGAATGAAGGGATGGAGACAAAGCAAAAACAATACCCACCTGTGGATGTGACTAGTGATAGAAGCAAGATCCGATGCTGTAAAGAGCAATATTGCATAGGAAACTGGAATGTCAGGTCGATGAATCAAGGCAAATTGGAAGTGGTCAAACAAGAGATGGCAAGGGTGAATGTCGACATTCTAGGAATCAGCGAACTAAAATGAACTGAAATGGGTGACTATAACTCAGATGACCATTATATCTACTGCTGTGGGCAGGAATCCCTCAGAAGAAATGGAGTAGCCATCATGGTCAACAAAAGAGTCTGAAATGCACTACTTGGATGCAATCTCAAAAACGACAGAATGATCTCTGTTCATCTCCAGGGCAAACCATTCAATATCAGTTATCCAAGTCTATGCCCCAACCAGTAATACTGAAGAAGCTGAATTTGAACACTTTTATGAAGACCTACAAGATCTTTTAGAACTAACACCCAAAAAAGATGTCCTTTTCATTATAGGGGATTGGAATGCAAAAGTAGGAAGTCAAGAAACACTTGGAATAACAGGCAAATTTGGCCTTGGAATGCGGAATGAAGCAGGGCAGAGACTAATAGAGTTTTGCTAAGAAAATGCACTGGTCATACCAACCACTCTCTTCCAACAACACAAGAGAAGACTCTACACATGGACATCACCAGATGGTCAACACCAAAATCAGATTGATTATCTTCTTTGCAGCCAAAGATGGAGAAGCTCTATACAGTCAGCAAAAACAAGACCAGGAGCTGACTGTGGCTCAGATCTTGAGCTCCTTATTACCAAATTCAGACTCAAATTGAAGAAAGTAGGGAAAACTGCTAGACCATTCAGGTATGACCTAAATCAAATCCCTTATGATTATACAGTGGAAGTGAGAAATAGATTTAAGGGTCTAGATCTGATAGATAGAGTGCCTGATGAACTATGGAATGAGGTTCGTGACATTGTATAGGAGACAGGAATCGAGATCATCTCCACGGTAAAGAAATGCAAAAAAGCACAATGGCTGTCTGGGGAGGCCTTACAAATAGCTATGAAAAGAAGAGAGATGAAAAGCAAAGGAGAAAAGGAAAGATATAAGCATCTGAATGCAGAGTTCCAAAGAATAGCAAGAAGAGATAATAAAGCCTTCTTCAGCGATCAATGCAAAGAAATAGAGGAAAACAACAGAATGGGAAAGACTAGAGATCTCATCATTAGACAAGGACACATGTAAATCTCATTACAACTGGCCATCCTGTTATTATGAAAAAGCCAGACTTTATAAAAAGCAGTTATTATGGAAAACAGCTAAGAGAAATCAAATGGGTCTTGACAGCATCACTGAACACTCAAGTGAAACAAAATCTGAAGTTCTTTGTATTTTTTAGCTATGTGAACCAATATAGTATATGTATTATTTAAGCCATTTGCAGTAATTTTTTTTCTTGCTTCCAAAAACATCCTAACAGATACCTTTGCTTCAGAATTAAATAAAAAGAAAACACTTGTTGGACTATATAACAGATTTTACAAGGTATTCTATCTTCAGATATGACTGGATACAGCAACAGTTCCTGGATACAGGAACTGTTTTGTCTCTCTTGAGTCTCTCTTCTACTTAGTTGGACTTATTTTCTGGTTTCATTCAGCAGCCCTCAGATAGTCAAAGGTCTGCTTCTGAAGCAAGGGGTGGAGTGAACAACCCTAGCAGAATACAGTAAAAGTAAAATGAAGGGTAATTTTCTAGTGGCAAATTGCATTAAGTGATCAGAAGAAGAATGGATGAATTCTGGGCAGGAGTAAAAATAGATATCTACTAAATACGGGCAGATCACTTGACTAAAAAGTCCTTAGTTCTAGTCCCAGTTGATCTGTAATCAGTCGATCAGTCTTGTCCAACCCTTTGCAACCCTGTGGACTGTAGCATGCCAGGCTTCCCTGTCCATCACCATCTCCCGAAGCTTGCTCAAACTCATGCCCATCGAGTTGGTGATGCCATCCAACTATCTTGTCCTGTCATCCCCTTCTCCTCCTGCCTGCAATCTTTCCCAGCAACAGGGGCTTTTCTAATTAGTAGGCTCTTTGCATCAGGTGGCCAAAGTATTGGAACTTCAGCTCTAGCATCCGTCCTTCCAATGAATATTCAGGACTGATTTCCTTTAAGATTGGCTGGTTTCATCTCCTTGCAGTCCAAGGAACTCTCAAGAGTCTTCTCCAACACCACAGTTCAAAAGCATCGATGCTTCAGTGCTCAGCTTTTTTACAGTCCAAATCTCACATCAGTACATGGCTACTGGAAAAACCATAGCTTTGAGTAGATGGGCCTTTGTTGGCAAAGTAATGTCTCTGACTTTTAATATGCTGTCTAGATTGGTCATACCTTTTCTTCGAAGGAGCAAGCATCTTTTAACTTCATGGTCGCAGGCACCATCTAGAGTGATTTTGGATCTCAAGAAAATAAAGTCTGTAATTGTTTCCATTGTTTCCCCATCTATTTGACATCAAGTGATGGGACCAGATGCCATGATCTTCGTTTTTTGCATGTTGAGTTCTACTGTTGAGTTTTTGAATGTTGAGTACTATAGTATAATGTAGTATAGTATATTTAGTATACTATCACATCAGAAGAAAATAAAAGTAAACCCTAAAGATTGTTTATGCTAACTACAACTTTGGAAAATTAAGGTTAAAAGAGTTTAAATGACTTTTCCAAGGTCACCTCCAGTGAGCTATAGACCAACTGGGACTAGAGCTAAGGACTTATTAGTCAGGTAATTTCCCTGTAAAAATTGGAAAAAGGTGATATATCAGTAAGAAAGAATAACTCAGTATCTTAGTTAGGTTTCTTACACAGTATAACTCTGGGACTATCACTCTCACTGAGAGGATGATAACATTTTGCTCCTTGCTTCATTTTCGGAGGAGAAAATAAGTACTCCAATTTAGCAAAAAAGTTTTAATCTAGGGAGAAAAAAGTCTCTTCGAATACACCACAGCATAACTCTGTGAAGGTTATTTCTTTATTTCTTGGCATGTTGGCATCTTAATTATCTTAACTGTTAAAGCCACATATGGATTTCTTCTGCTGCCAGATAATCATCAAAAATGAAAAAAGTTGCTTTGATCTTGAAAGAACATTTTAATCACAGGATGAATTAAATACAAGTCAGCAATTTATATCTGACTTGTAGAGCATCTGAAACCCTGAATCTCATCTAAAAAGGCAAAAAAAAAAGAAGAGAAATGAGTAAATATACTATTATTTTTTCAGGGTAAGGAGTCACTTTTCACTGTACTTCTTTCAGTGAATATGTAAATAATTCTTTAATAATAAGAGGCAAAAGAAAGAAATAAAGAGGGTTGCATAATGGCTACAGGTTTGACATATCAAATTCAGAAAGTAATAGGACAAAGAGTGAAATGTTTCTCAAGGGCTTAAATTCAAGGTCCATGAAACCATAAGTGTTGTCCTTTGGCTTCTAGAGCCACTGCATATTTTTTTCATTTGACACTGTCAAAAAGAATTTTAAATACTTTGCAGGCTACTAACAGCTTAGAGTCCCAAAGAGATTTTAAAGGTATCATAAAGATTGTGATAATACTTATTTTTCTTCTTACAGAGTGGGTCAGAGGTTCTATTGAAAAGCCTCTTTAATATAAAATCAATGTAAGAAATTCTCAGATAGGAACTCTATGTAGAACAGACAATTTCTAACATAATGACACCAGATTTTGTCCCAACAGAGGGGTCAAATAGCTACAGTGTGTGACCTCAGTTGCAGTAATTTTATGTCACTCATTTCCATTAGTGGAGGGAGTTGTGTTGCAAGCAGAGAGAAAACATAACTTCAAGTTACTGGTCTTATATATTGCTATTCATGTGGGGAAAAAAAGAGGCATGAGTTTAAATGGAGGTAGACACAGAGCTAGAGTGCAGGTAGACCATTTACTGTAAACAGAAGTGTTTTATTCATATATTCTTTCATTCATCATATTTCTGAATATTTCCTATGAACCAAATTCAGCATTACTCTTTAGATTCGTTCAGAAGTGTTAATGAGGGACATTAAGAACATTCACTGGAAGAACTGATTAGAAAAGTGTAAGAAAACACTTAGCTGTGTGTATATGTGCATACCTGTGTACATGGAATTTGACACAATATTTTTTTTTTCATTGTAACCCGTTTTATTTATTTTTACGTCTTATAATAAATAACTTTTTTAAAATATAAATTTATTTATTATAATTGAAAAGAATACATTTGAATCAGTTCTAATGAGGTGGATGAAACTGGAGTGTATTATACAGAGTGAAGTAAGCAGAAAGAAAACCACCAACACAGTATACTAATGCATATATATGGAATTTAGAAAGATGGTAATGATAACCCTGTACGCGAGACAGCAAAAGAAACACAGATGTATACAATAAATAACTTTTTAAAATTGCAGTGTAATTGTTTTACAATGTTGTGTTAGTTTCTGCTGTACAACAATGTGAATCAGATATAAGTAAACATATATCCCCTCCCCCTTTACCTTTTTCTCAAGTGCACACAGAAACTTCTCCAGGATAAATCACATCCTGGGCCATAAATCTAGCCTTGGTAAGTTCAAAAAAATTGAAATCATTCCAAGCATCTTTTGTGACCACAATGCAGTAAGATTAGATCTCAATTACAGGAGAAAAACTATTAAAAATTCCAACTTATGGAGGCAGAACAACACACTTCTGAATAACCAACAAATCACAGAAGAAACCAAAAAAGAAATCAAAATATGCATAGAAATGAATGAAAATGAAAACACAACAACCCAAAACCTGTGGGACACTGTAAAAGCAGTGCTAATGGGAAAGTTCATAGCAATACAGGCATACCTAAAGAAACAAGAAAAAAGTCAAATAAATAACCTAACTCTACACCTAAAGCAACTAGAAAAGGAAGTAATGAAGAACCCCAGGGTTAGTAGAAAGAAAAGAGATCTTAAAATTAGGGCAGAAATAAATGCAAAAGAAACAAAAGAGACCATAGCAAAAATCAAAGCCAAAAGCTGGTTCTTTGAAAGGATAAATAAAATTGACAAACCATTAGCCAGACTCATCAAGAAGCAAAGAGAGAAAAATCAAATCAACAAAATTAGAAAGGAAAATGGAGAGATCACAACAGAAAACACAGAAATACAAAGGATCATAAGAGACTACTATCAGCAATTATATGCCAATAAAATGGACAACGTGGAAGAAATGGACAAATTCTTGGAAAAGTACAACTTTCCAAAACTGAACCAGGAAGAAATAGAAAATCTTAACAGACCCATCACAAGCACGGAAATTGAAACTGTAATCAGAAATCTTCCAGCAAACAAAAGCCCAGGTCCAGATGGCTTCACAGCTGAATTCTACCAAAAATTTAGAGAAGAGCTAACACATATCCTACCCAAACTTTTCCAGAAAATTGCAGAGAAGGTAAACTTCCAAACTCATTCTATGAGGCCACCATCAGCCTAATACCAAAACCTGACAAAAATGTCACCAAAAAAAGAAAACTACAGGCTAATATCACTGATGAACATAGATGCAAAAATCCTTAATAAAATTCTACCAATCAGAATCCAACAACACATTAAAAAGATCATACACCATGACCAAGTGGGCTTTATCCCGAGATGCAGTTCAGTTCAGTTCAGTTCAGTTCAGTTCAGTCACTCAGTCGTGTCCAGCTCTTTGCGACCCCATGAATTGCAGCACGCCAGGCCTCCCTGTCCATCACCATCTCCCGGAGTTCACTCAGACTCACGTCCATCGAGTCCATGATGCCATCCAGCCATCTCATCCTCTGTCGTCGCCTTCTTCTCCTACCCCCAATCCCTCCCAGCATCAGAGTCTTTTCCAATGAGTCAACTCTTCACATAAGGTGTCCAAAGTACTGGAGCTTCAGCTTTGGCATCATTCCTTCCAAAGAAATCCCAGGGTTGATCTTCAGAATGGACTGGTTGGATCTCCTTGCAGTCCAAGGGACTCTCAAGAGTCTTCTCCAACACCACAGTTCAAAAGCATCAATTCCTTGGTGCTCAGCCTTCTTCACAGTCCAACTCTCACATCCATACATGACCACAGGAAAAACTATAGCCTTGACTAGGTGGACCTTAGTCGGCAAAGTAATGTCTCTGCTTTTGAATATACTATCTAGGTTGGTCATAACTTTTCTTTCAAGGAGTAAGCGTCTTTTAATTTCATGGCTGCAATCACCATCTGTAGTGATTTGGGAGCCCCCCAAAACTAAAGTCTGACACTGTTTCTGCTGTTTGCCCATCTATTTGCCATGAAGTGATGGGACCAGATGCCATGATTTTCATTTCCTGAATGTTGAGCTTTAAACCAACTTTTTCGCTCTCCTTTCACTTTCAACAAGAGGCTTTTTAGTTCCTCTTCACTTTCTGCCATAAGGGTGATGTAATCTGCATATCTGAGGTTATGGATATTTCTCCCGGCAATCTTGATTCCAGCTTGCGTTTCTTCCAGTCTAGCATTTCTCATGATGTACTCTGCATAGAAGTTAAATAAGCAGGGTGACAATATACAGCCTTGATGTACTCCTTTTCCTATTTGGAACCAGTCTGTTGTTTCATGTCTAGTTCTAACTGTTGCTTCCTGACCTGCATACAGATTTCTCAAGAGGCAGGTTAGGTGGTCTGGTATTCCCATCTCTTTCAGCATTTTCCACAGTTTATTGTGATCTACACAGTCAAAGGCTTTGGCATAGTCAATAAAGCAGAAATAGATGTTTTTCTAGAACTCTCTTGGTTTTTCCATGATCCAGCAGATGTTGGCAATTTGATCTCTGGTTCCTCTGCCTTTTCTACAACCAGCTTGAACATCAGGGAGTTCACGGTTCACATATTGCTGAAGCCTGGCTTGGAGAATTTTGAGCATTACTTTACTAGCATGTGAGATGAGTGCAGTTGTGCGGTAGTTTGAGCATTCTTTGGCATTGCCTTTCTTTGGAATTGGAATGAAAACTGAACTGTTCCAGTCCTGTGGCCACTGCTGGGTTTTCCAAACTTGCTAGCATATTGAGTGCAGCACTTTCACAGCATCATCTTTCAGGATTTGAAATAGCTCAACTGGAATTCCATCACCTCCACTAGCTTTGTTCGTAGTGATACACAAATCAATCAATCTAAAACACCACATCAACAGATTGCAAAATAAAAGCCATATGATTATCTCAATAGATGCAGAGAAAGCCTTTGACAAAATTCTACATCCATTTATGATAAAAACTCTCCAGAAAGCAGGAATAGAAAGAACACACCTCAACAAAATAAAAGCTATATATGTCAAACCCACAGCAAACATTATCCTCAATGGTGAAAAATTGAAAGCATTTCCCCTAAAGTCAGGAACAAGACAAGGGTGCCCACTTTCACCACTATTATTCAACATAGTTTTGAAGTTTAGGCCACAGCAATCAGAGCAGAAAAAGAAAGAAAAGGAATCCAAATTGGAAAAGAAGAAGTAAAACTCTCACTGTTTGCAGATGACATGATCCTCTACATAGAAAACCCTAAAGACTCCACCAGAAAACTACTACGGCTAATCAATGAATACAGTAATGTTGCAGGATATACAATCAAGACACAATAGTTTTTAACTTTTTATTTTAAAATAATAAGATTTGTAACATGTCATATAAAAAGTGCCATGCTAAGTCACCTCAGTTGTGTCTGACTCTTTTTGACCCTATAAACTGTAGCCCTCCAGGCTCCTCTGTTCTGGGGCTCTCCAGGAGAGAATACTTCAGTGGGTTGCCATGCCCTTGTCTAGGGGATCTTCCATGCCCAGGGATCGAACCTATGTCTCTTAGGTCTCCTGCATCAGCAGGCCAGGTTTTTACTACTGGTGCCACCTGGGAAGCCCATATAAACAGTACAGAGAATTATTTCTAAGAATCTATATTAAGGAAATAATCAGACATATGTGTACAGGCTTATTAATGAGGATGTTCATTACAGTGCTACTTATGAGCATAACTGAAAATAATTTAAGTGAATATCAATTGAGAACCAGTTAAATACATTAATATCTATTCACATTATTAAATATTTATAGCCATTGAATAATGCATATAAATTAAATATTTATTTATCATAACCTCAATTTTATTATGTAATCTTATGAAAGAAAATGAAAGTGTTAGTTGCTCAGTCCTGTCTGACTGTCTGTGGCCCAATGGACTGTAGCCCATCAGGCTCCTTTGTCCATGGAATTCTCTAGGCAAGAAAATTGGAGTGGGTAGCCACTCTCTCCATGGGATCTTCCTGACTGAGGGATCAAATCTGAGTCTCCTGTATTGCAGGTGAATTCTTTACCATCTGAGGCACCAGTAACCTTACAGACATGTATAAAATTTGAAGGAAGTTTATACCCAAAGAGCTGTTATCTTTAGGTGGTGGTGACTACAGTTTTTTTCTGGATAGTATATTTTCAGGTAGTTGAGCTTTCTCAGATTAAAAGCAATTTGAGGAGTGAATATCAACTAACTGCTAAATCACAACTGTGGATCATAATTCTCTGTTTTTGATGGTATTCTCTCAGTCACATTTAGGTTTACATGTTAGGAGAGAATATGATTGTGTAATGTGATATATTCATGACATAGTAAAGGGCTCACTGCATAAAACTCCATCCTGCTGCTGCTAAGTTGTTTCAGTCGTGTCCAACTCTGTGTGATTCCATAGACGGCAGCCCACCAGCTCCCATGTCCCTGGGATTCTCCAGGCAAGAACACAGGAATGGGTTGCCATTTCCTTCTCCAATGCATGAAAGTGAAAAGTGAAAGTGAAGTCGCTCAGTTGTGTCCAACTCTTAGCGACCCCATGGACTGCAGCCCACCAGACTCCTCCATCCATGGGATTTTCCAGGCAAGTATGCTGGAGTAGGGTGACATTGCCCTCTCCAAAACTCCATCCAATTCCTCTAAAAAAAATTCCTTTTTTTTTTTTTGGCCACAGCTCATGGCATGTTGGATCTTAGTTCCCCAACCAACTGGCATTGGACCAGTATCCCTTGCAGTGGACACACAGACTTAACAGCTGGACCACCAGGGAAGTCCCAGATCCATCTGATTTATTGCTAATGCCTTGAATTCCACAGATGGACATTAGGTTTTAATGTTTAAATGCCACAAAGAAATAAAATAAATGACTTAAATTCACATTATGTGTCAATACTGTTAATACATTCCCTTAAGAGGGGGATTTTGAAGAAGACAGAGGGAGGTAGTTGAAGTTGAACCTGCTTTAAAGAGGGGAAAAAAGACTCTGAGGGAAGTTGCTGGAGATGAAGATAGTCATCACTGATTTCTGATTTTACAGCTTTCCTGAGGGTTGACTTACATTTAGTCATGCAAAAGGATATGCTTTGTGATATTTAAGTATCCCTTTTCAAAATACGAGATTTCATTTTGAATTATTTCTCCTGTTGATTAATCGTCTTTCCCATTAGACTGGAAGTCCCCTGAGGGTGGAGGCTTTGTTTTCTATGCTATTCCAATCCTAGCTCCCAGTGCCTTTGCAAATTAAAAATGTGTCTAAAAATATGTGCGTCAACCTACATTTTTAGAAACAGAAAAGGCTTTGGAGTCAGATAGATCTGGTTATTACGATGGCTTTGTCACTACCACTATGATCCTTTCTTCCTCCCTTCCTTCCTTCACAGCTTCCTTCCTTCCCTTCCTCCTACAAATATTTAATTAGCTAAACCCCAACAATATGAAGCCTTATGTTAAATGCAAGCAAGTTAAAAACCTCATAATCTCTATGTTTTATCAATGACAAAATGAAGATAAAATAGTTCTCAATTCTAGATGGTTGAGAATATTCTGTGCAATGAGAAATTATGCATTTGAGACATCTTGCACCATTTTCACAGTTTCCTAACTTAGTAAATGATAAATGGTAGCTATTAATAGCAATATAGTACTGTATAATAAAGTATTCCTTTTGCACTTATTCATGATTTATATTGCAGATATTTATTGAGTAATTAATCTTCCCTGGTGGCTCAGACGGTAAAGCCTCTGCCTACAATGCAGGAGATCTGAGTTCAATCCCTGGGCCCGGAAGATCCCCTGGAGAAGGAAATGGCAACCCACTCCAGCAATCTTGCCTGGAAAACCCCATGGACGGAGGAGCCTTGTAGGCAACAGTCCATGGAGTCACAGAGTTAGACAAGACTGAGCGACTTCACTTATTTACTGAGTATTCTTGGAGGTCCAGGGATTGTTCTATAGATTGTCAATACAAAGGTGACTAAGACAGAGTTCTGGGCCTCTGGGATCTCAGATCACAGTGAAAAACATACCAAAAGGGCACAAAACCAAGTTACCTGATACACTTTTTACAGCCAAGTTATATGACCCTTCCTCCCCATACTGTATTTTTCAAAAGTGTGATTAAAAAAAAAAAATACTGAAAGCTAAATCAGTCTAAGTCACTCACAGAAGTTGCAGGCTTCTCTTGGGTAATTCTTTACTTGACTGACCTTAGTGTGACAGAATGAAGGGCATCTGAGTGGAAGCAAAGGATGCTGGCTTTTCTGTAGGACTTCAACTTTTTAAGGGAGCATGGTCCTAACTCATTCTCAGTTGACCCAATCAGTACTAGGCTTTGTGTATCAGTTTCTAGAATAGATATGAGTGCTGTCCCATCAAGACTTTGAGGGAAGGAAGGGCCAGGGGCAAGAGACCTAGATTTCTGCAAAAGCAATAGAAAAAAAAGTATATTCAGGGGACATGAAGATGAACAAAATTTAGGAATAAAGTTGAGCTTTACACTGAACATTGAATCAGAATGCACTAGGTAGAATATCAGAAACTGTTCTAGGCATATATTTTAAAAAGCATTGCAATTTTCCTCCTTACTGTCTGTCACTTGTATAATACATGTGTGTGTGCTCAGTTGCTTCAGTTACGTCCAATTTTTGCAACACTATGGACTATAGCCTCCCAGGCTCCTCTGTCCAAGGGATTTTCCAGGCATGAATACTAGCTGGAGTGGGTTGCCATTTCCTATTCCAGGAGATCTTCCCAAACCAGAGACTGAACGTACAACTCTGAGTCTCCTGCATTGGCAGGCGTGTTCTTTACCACTAGCACTACTCAGGAAGCCCTGCCTAATACATGGATAGGACTTTTCTGGCCTAACCTTAGAGCACTGAGGCAGAATCTTGCTACCTGCAAATCCTGAGGTTCCTGGAATGAGAGAACAGAGAAAAGGACTGGAAAAGGCTATCTCAAATCTCCTGATGAAAATTCATAGCAACAGTTTCCAGACAAGTCCTACTATATGTAAACAATTCCTGCTGCCTGCAGTGGCAGATATGTCAGTACCACACTAGTGTGAATGTAGCTGACTTCTCATGTGTGCCTGTGTGCTCAGCTGCTCAGTCATGTCCAACTCTTAGCAATCCCATGGCCTGTAGCCTGCTAGCCTCCTCTGTCCATGGAATTCTTCAGGTAAGAAAACTAGAGTAAGTTGCCACTATTCCAGAGGATATTTCTGACCCAGGGGATATTCCTGACCTAGGGATCAAACTCACATCTCTGATATCTCCTGCATAGGCATGGGGCTCTTTACCTCTGCACCAGCTAGATTAACAATTCAGTCAAAGTAAGGGTGTTGAAGACCCTCCATAATGCATGACTGGAGGGGAAAAATTGGGGAAATTTACTGATTATACAGAAACTTTCTTGTTGAGTCTAAAAAGGGACTATTTGATCGCTGATGAAGTCTTTCTCATTGTCCTTCAAAGAAAATCTCGATCTTCAGAGGCAAATCTATGTGTGCCTGTAAGTGCAGGATTCCTCAATGAAATGTTCTCTTTTAAGCACGAATAGTTCAGAAGGTTGGAGCCAAAGAGAAGCAGCTATCTGCTTTCCCTGTTTCCTAGCTACAGCCCTGAAGTAAGCTCCCACCCAGCTGAAAATGAGTTTTGACTGCGGCAATTATATAGATGTCACCATAAGCTGTTATCTTATCAGATTTTTTTCTTTTCTTTCAGAGTCCCAGCATCATCTTTCAGAGGGACTGGATTACTTAAGATAAAGAGAGAGCTTAGATACATTGCCACAATAAAAACAAAGATGCCTCAGACATTGGCTTTATAATGTTAGCCTCAAATGGAAACTGCTTGAAAGGATACATGAAAATAAAAGCGAACCCAGCTCACTCATTGCTCAAGCAGTAATGATAGTCAGACTTTTCAAAGATTCTGGACACTGACTGATTTATCCATTACAAAGCTTGCATCTTACTTGAGGAAATTCTTTAAATGCAAGGTCAATGCATGCTGCAATGTCTTTTAGTGTCTATTGGGAGAAGTATCTAAAATCTTACCAACACATCTGGATTCTGTGAAGCTTACTCAATGCTTGGAACAAAAATGCACTCATCCAAGAGTGCAATCTCAGTGAATGAGGGCAGACCTGCCACATTTTTGATGAAGACATGGTCTAGGAATGGACAGTAGCCTCTGAAAGACCCCACAAAAGACCAAGCAGGAAAGAAAGGTAATTTACAGTTTTGCACATTTGTGAAAGGGAGGTGGCCTTAGCAAAGTGAAAATGGCATGTTAGCCTTCAGCTACATTTTCCATTAAAGAATGGGGGAGATTAAAAAGCAACACCAAAGAATGCTCAAAGTACCACACAATTGTACTCATCTCACACGCTAGTAAAGTAATGCTCAAAATTCTCCAAGCCAGGCTTCAGCAATCTGTGAACAATGAACTTCCAGATGCTCAAGCTGGTTTTAGAAAAGGCAGAGGAACCAGAGATCAAATTGCCGACATCAAATTGCCGATCATCGAAAAAGCAAGAGAGTTCCAGAAAGACATCTATTTATCCTTTATTGACTATGCCAAAGCCTTTGACTGTGTGGATCACAATAAACTGTGGAAATTTCTGAAAGAGATGGGAATACCAGACCACCTGACCTGCCTCTTGAGAAACCTCTATGCAGGTCATGAAGCAACAGTTAGAACTGGACATGGAACAACAGACTGGTTCCAAATCGGGAAAGGAGTACTTCAAGGCTTATATTGTCACCTAGTTAATTTAACTTATATGCAGAGTACACAATGGGAATGCTGCCCTGGATGAACACAAGCTGGAATTAAGATTGCCAGGAGAAATATCGATAACCTCAGATATGCACTCTTATGGCAGAAAGTGAAGAACTAAAAAGGCTCTTGATGAAGGTGAAAGAGGAGAGTGAAAAGGTTTGCTTAAAGCTCCACATTCAGAAAATGAAGATCATGGCACCCAGTCCCATCACTTCATGGCAAATAGATGGGGAAACAGTGGAAACAGTGGCTGACTTTATTTTTCTGGGCTCCCAAATCACTGCAGATGTTGATTGCAGCCATGAAATTAAGACGCTTACTCCTTGGAAAGAAAGTTATGACCAACTTAGACAGCATATTAAAAAGCAGAAACATTACTTTGTCAACAAAGATCCGTCTAATCAAAGCTATGACTTTTCCAATAGTCATGTATGGATGCGAGAGCTGAACTTATAAAGAAAGCTGAGCGCCGAAGAATTGATGCTTTTGAACTGTGGTGTTGGAGAAGATTCTTGAGAGTCCCTTGCACTGTAACGAGATCCAACCAGTCCATCCTAAAGGAGATCAGTCCTGGGTGCTCATTGGAAGGACTGATGTTGAAGCTGAAACTCCAATACTTTGACCACTTGATGCAGAGAGCTGACTCATTTGAAAAGACCCTGATGCAGGGAAAGATTGAGGGCAGGAGGAGAAGGGGATGACAGAGGATGAGATGATTGGATGGCATCACCGATTCAATGGACATGAGTTTGGGTAAACTCCGGGAATTGGTGATGGTCACAGAGGCCTGGTGTGCTGTGGTTCATAGGTTCGCAAAGAGTTGCACATGACTGAGCGACTAAACTGAACTGGTCTTAGAAAACTTTAACTCAGAAATTTATGATTTGTCAAGATTGGAATTTTGCCCCTGACTCTTCATTTCCTCATCTGCAGGGGAATCATAATGCACTCTCCATTAATACCTGACTTGAAGTGCCTCCCTAGGGCAGGAGTATAGGTACTGCACATTAAGACTTTCTTTGGCTGATGCAAAGTAAGAAGTGCCACATCTCTATATCAGGACAATGTTAAAAAGCAAGAGATTTCCAGAAAAAAAAAAATCTGTTTCTCATTCACAGACTATGGTGAAGCCTTTGACTATGTAGATCACAAAACACTGTGCTAAATTCCTCAAGAGATAAGAGTACTAGACCACCTTACCTGCCTCCTGAGAAATGTGTATGAATTTCAAGAAGCAATAGTTAGAACTGGACATGGAACAACAGACTGGTTCCAAATTGGGAAATGAGTATATCAAGACTGTATATTGTCACCTTGCTTATATGCAGAGGCCTGGCTTGCTGCAGTCTATGGGGTCGTAAAGAGTCAGACATGCCTGAGGGACTGAAATGAACTGACTGAGGGACATTTTTGATTGTCGTGACTGATGAGAGGAGGGATGCCACTGGCATCTAATGGGTAAAGTACAGGGATGCTGCTAAACATCCTCCAATATATAGGACAGGCACCCTGCTTCAATCTCAACGAAGAATTATTTGATCCAGAATGTCTGCAGTGAGAAAGTTCTGGAGATTGATAGTGGTGATGGTTGTGCAATTATGTGAGTGTACTTAATGCCAATAAACTATATGCTTAAAAAAAAAAAAAACAACTTATATGCAGAGTACATCATGCAAAATGCCAGGCAGCATGAAGCACAAGCTGGAATCAAGGTTGCCAGGAGAAATGTCAATAATCTCAGATATGGAGATGAAACCACCCTTAGGGAAGAAAGCAAAGAAGAAATAAAGAGCCTTTTGATGAAAGTGAAAGAGGAGAGTGAAAAAGTTGGCTTAAAACTCAACATTCAGACAATGAAAATCATGGTACCTGGTCACATCACATCATGGCAAATAGATGGGGAAACAGTGACAGACTGTTTTTCTTGGGCTCTAAAATCACTGCAGATAGTGACTGCAGCCATGAAATTAATACACTTGCTCCTTGGAAGAAAAGCTATGCCCAACCCAGACAGCACATTAAAAAGCATAGACATTACTTTGCCGACAAAGGTCCATCTAGTCAAAACTATGGTTTTTCCAGTAGTCATGTATAGATGGGAGAGTTGGACCATAAAGAAAGCTGAGCACCAAAGAACTGATGCTTTTGAACTGTGGTGTTGGAGAAAACTCTTAAGGTCCCTTGAACTGCAAGGAGATCAAGCCAGTCAATCCTAAAGGAAATCAGTCCTGAATATTCTTGGAAGGACTATGCTGAAGCTGAAGCTCCAATTCTTTGGCCAACTGATGGGAAGAGCCAACTCATTGGAAAAGACCCTGATGCTGGGAAAGATTGAGGGCAGGAGAAGGAAGCAATGGCAGATAAAATGGTTGGATGGTATCATCAACTCAATGGACCTAAGTTTGAGCAAACTCCAGGAGATACTGAAGGGCAGGGAAACCTGGCGTGCTACCATCCATGGGGAGCAGGAAAGGGTCAGACATGACTGAGCAGCTGAGCAACAACATTTAATAAATGGGATAAAATATCAAAGAGTCTTAAGTGAATTTTCCATACAGCTAGTATAAGACAGAATCATTTTCAGATCAGTTTTTGCCTCAAAGGTCAGTGTCGTTTCCACCATATCACAATGGCCTCTTCACTGACCTCAGAAAATTCTCTGAAGGATGCAAAGCACAGGTTAAGTCCTGTTTCTTGAAAGCCTAGCCTCGCCCACTGAGTCCATAATTGTCTCTCTTTCCTAAAAATCTACCTTACAAATTTCCTCATATGGAATTCAAGCAAACATAGCATCATTACTTTCTTTTTCAAACTTAATATGTGCATGCTATCTGTCAGGCGAGTGTAATCTCCTCAGTTCTGGATCATCTCAACAAAAATTTGAAATGACAGACGCTAAAGCCCTCGGTGCATCACAGCTCTTGGACAGACTGTGGTCTCAAACAGACCGTGTTATAGCTCCTAGATCAATGTTACAGCTCCATGTTACAGCTTAGTTTTATTTAGAAAATAGGAGGAAAATACATTCTTGAGCATGAGGGCATGCCAACCCAGAGATGTGAAGAGAAGAGAGAGAGCGTGCGAGAGAGAACAAGCACGTGAGCACAGGAGAGGAGAGAGGCCCCCGGCCCGTTGGCTCCTCTTTTTATATGTCCCCCACCCCACCCCCCACCCCCACCCCCGGCTTGCCCTGTGTAAATTGGGCTAGACAGGAGTGCTGTTCGTTCTACCTGAGGTCCTCACTCTGGTCCTTGGACTTTCCTTTGACCTTCCTTTATTCTATTTCCGCGAGATTTTCCCTTCCTTGTCTTTTAGCCACTGCCATTTTGGACTCCTGTTTCCTGTTCTAACTACCTAACACTCCCACTCAAGAGATGGGAGGCCCAATTCTTTGGGACTAGGGACGTCGAGGTCTTTCTGGCTACTTCCTGCTGAACTGGCACGGCAAGGGGTATTGGGCCTCCCCCTCTTGCTAATCTCAGGCCTCAGAGTCCTTATAGTCCATCTAAGGGTGGGTGATATTTTCTGTGGTCGGCTATAGTTTTATATATCCTTGTTGAACTGGTACTGCTTGTTGTAGCTTGTTGACCAGGTAGCAGGGGCTTAGCCTCTACGGTCTCAAAATTGGAGACTACTGCATATCCGGCTTTTTTTTTTTTTTCCATCCAAGACAAAGCTGCTTCCATGAGTGTACCAGATATCCTCAGGATTGATCAGAGGATCTCCCAACAATCCCTCTCAGGGTTTTGTCCAGTGGTTCAAGGTTTCTAGGCAAGAATGAAAGGGGAGAGAGTCCTCAGGGGTAGGCAGGAGGGTGGTTGGGTTAAGAACCTCACAAGGGGTTATACTGAGGCCTGGATTTTCCACCAGCACTACTTGGTATCTGAGGATTTTTTGATCAGACATCCATAAGTGGCCTCTCCCATTTAGGAGTTGTTTTACTTGGTGGCTGGTAAAAATAGTTAGTTTGCCCCCAAAGGAGTTTTAAAGTTTCTTCTATCAGGATTGCAACAGCTGCAAGATTTCAAAGGCAGGGAGACCAGCCTCGGGCGGTTGGGTTGAGCCTCTTGGATAAATAAGCTACAGGCTGGGGCTCAGATCCCAATCTTTGAGTTAATACTCCCAAGGCTATTCCTTCTCTTTCATGGACATAAATTTGGAATGCTTTTTCTGGCTCTGGAAACCTCAAGGCAGGTGCCTGAGTTAAGGCTTATTTTAGTGTAGCCTCTGCCTTCTTTTGAGAAGTTCCTGACATCAGTGGGATTGAATTATTCCATCCCTTTAAGCTTTCATATAAGGGCCGGGCAATTAGACCATAGTTGGGTATCCAGATTCTACAATACCCAGTTAGCCCCAGGAAAGCTTTCAATTGTTTTTGAGTCATGGGGGAGGGCAACTGGAGGATTCCTTGTACTCAATCAGAGGACAGCCTCTTGGACCTTGTACAATCTGAACTCCCAGGTAAGTGACCTTTGTCTCAACCATCTGTGCCTTAGCATGGGAGACTTTATATCCTCTCTCTGCCAAAAAGTTTAGAACCTGAATTTCATGTTGCTGGGCATTTTTCTCATCTGGAGAGCAGATTAGTAGGTCATCTAGATATTTTAACTGTTTCCCATTAGGTCCCAGGTCCAGATCTAGGAGATCCCAGCTAAAGACCTGTCCAAACAGGTGGGGGCTATCTCTGAACCCCTGAGGTAATACTGTCCAAGTCATCTATTGGTGTTTTTCTCCTGGGGCTTCCCACTCAAAGGCAAAAAGGTATTGGGATTCTTTAGCCAGTGGTATGCAAAAAAATGCATCTTTGAGATTCAAGACTGTAAACCACTTGGCACTGGGTGGGATTTCTCCCAAGATTACATAGGGATTGGGTACTGTGGGATGGAGGGGGACTACAGATTCATTTATGATCTGGAGATCTTGAACCATTCACCTGGTTCTGTCCTTTTACTTTACTGAGAGGATTGGGGTATTATATGGCAAATTGATGGGGACCAATAGCCCACAAACAAGGAATTTATTTATTAAGGGCTGTAGTCCCTCCTGAGCCTCTCTTTTGAGGGGATATTTTTTCCAGTTAGGAAACCAAGTGGGATCTCAGAGGACAATGATGAGTGTGTGGTTCAGCTTGGTGGCCTTGTCCCACACCTGGGGGTTAATTTTGTCCTCCCATAGTTTTTGGTCCTTCAGTATTGGAGAGGGTGTAATGGGTTCTTCAGTAGTAACCACAAGCTGTAGGGCTCTAGGGGCTGAAAAACTTTCCATCACAAGGGTGGTCCTCAGTTTAGTGAGAATATCTCTTCCCAATAAGGGAGTAGGACACTTACCAGAAACTGGTGGGAAAATATTTGTCCATCCCAGCAACAAAGAAGTGCTCGGGTGAATCTTTTAGCAGTTGTTTTCCCTGTAACACTGCAAATGGCACAGGTTTGGGAGGAGAAGTCTCTGGAGTAGGAGATCAAGACAGAGTAGGGAGCCCCTGTGTCAGCCAAGAAATTCTCAGACCTACCTGCCACATCCAGTTGCACCCTTGGCTCCAGCCCCGTGATGGTTGTCTGTGACAGGCGGGCTGGCTGGAGTGGGCCGCTTCAGTCCTGCTGAACCTTCATGAGGGAAGGCTTGGCACGTGACCTCGAGCCTCTTGAGTCCCGAGGGCAGAGTGCTGCCAAATGTACCATTTGACAGCATTTATAGCAAGCCATTTTAGGAGACTTGTCACGGTTTGAACACTCTTTGGCCCAATACCCCGCCTGTCTACAGATTAGGCATTTGCCTTGTGCTTTGTCCTTTAAGAACTTGGGGTTTGCCATAGGTCCATGGAGGGCAGCCACCATCTGGGCATGCCTTGTCTCTTTCCTTCTCTCCCTCTCCTGAGCCTGGCTTCCTTCTCCTGTTCTCTGTTGTAGCTGTTGTAACTTTATTCTGACATCTGATGCACACCGGGACAGGAATTTGTCCTTTAAAATCACTTGTCCCTTTTTAGAGTGTAAGTCCAGATTGGTAAACTTTTGTAGGGCCTCTTTTAGCCTTTCCAGAAAAGCAGTGGGGTCCTCACTGGGATCCTGAATTATTGCTGAGACCCGGGCATAGCTGATTACTTTTTGCTGGGCTGCTTTCAGTCCTGCCTTCACACAGATTAGAAAATGATCTAATTTTAAAGATGTGCTCAGGTTCATTATAATTCCAATTAGGATCTAAAGAGGGGACTGCAGTTTCCCCTACTGAGTATTTATCACTTGACGTGTGAAGCCCTATTCCATAACTTCTGGCTTCCTTTAAGACCCTAGTATGCTCAGGGTAAGATAACTTTGACTAAATATGACCATAATGTCCTTCCACATCAGGTCAAAGGCCAAGGTAATGTGTTGGAATGTATTTATATTTGCCTGGGTCATCTGTATAGCTTCCCAGGTCTTGTTTGATCTGTCTTAGTTCTAAGAGGAGAAGAGCTTATGGACCCAGGTTGGTCTGAATTCTCTTCCAGTTTCAACTAAGGGACATATTTGAGTTGGCTTTTGTGGAGGGGGTGTTCCCAGATATGGGGGCACGTTTGGATACAAGGAAGGAACACCAGGCAACTCAGGAGCTGTAGGAGGCTCCAGTCTCTTCGGGGGTGTGAGAGGTGAGCCTTCATCGGGGGGGTGGGGTGGGGTTCTTTCTCTTGGTTGCCTGTGCCTAACACCATTAGCCTAGTAGGCTCACTTTTAGGGCATACAACAATCCCATACTTAAGACAGAGTTCCTTCATATCTCTTAGTCAGAAGAAAATTTGGGCATAGGGGATCTCTGCCCATTTCCCTTGTCTTTTGCAGAATAATTATAGCTGCAGGATAGTATTTTAATTTAAACTCCCATCCTCAGGCCAGGATACTGAGAGAATACCCTCCAGAGGATACTGTGGCCACGCAGTGGCAAAAAAGAATTTTAAGTGACTTCTTAGTTATCAAGGATGCATCTCATGGGCATCTGCGGGGAAGTGGATTGGTTATTTCCTATTTGAAAGACAATCATGAAAGGAAGGAAAAATAAAAAGAAAAAACTAATAGGTCTCCTTCAGTTTCCATGGGTGACTTCCTTAGGGGTGAATCTTTCTGAAGCTTATCCTACCCAGTACTGCTGCAACTTGAGAGCCAGGCATCCCCTGGGTCAGGGTGCAGATTCCCAGTCAGGCTGAGACATGACAACCTCCTAGAGATCGAATCCCTGGGCAGGTCGAGGCGTGATGGCCTCCTAGGACCCCTGGACTAGAGGATCCCAGAGTAGGTTGAGGTGAGACAACATTTCGAGGACCAGATCCCTAAGCAGGTCAAGGCAGGTTGACCTCCTGGGACCCCCTGGACTGGAGTTGGGTGTCCCCAAGATCTCCAGTGTGACCAGTGCTGAGTAGGATTAAGAGGTTTTAATTTTAACTCATTGCCAGTGTATTCACCACAGATGGGAATAGATAACCTGATGTAAGGCAATCCAAGCCTGTGCCCTGAGACTGGGAAACAGTGAAACAGTCATAAGCCTTGTCCTTTTACTGCTCTAAGGGATTGTAAGTCACTGATTTCCTCCCCTAGGGCAATGAGACATCAGAGCTTGAGCTTCAGTAGGTCCTGAAGCCAGAAAATCTGCTAAATACCTGACCTGTGCTCACAGTTTTCATTGGCTTGATCCTTGGCACAAAGATTAAGGACAGAAGAACCCCCACCCACTTGGGTAACAGCTACTGGGGCTCAGCAGATAGTGGCTTTGGGACATACTGAGAAATAGCCTCTCCAAAATCCCTCGACAAATGCCACTTGCCTGTTCGTGGTATGTGTTGGATTGGGGGGGTGGGGGGGTGGGCGGGGAGGGTGGGTGAAGGAAACAAGAAACGAGAGATTGTAAAGGAATTAAAATTTTGTTAGGCATATGTACCTCCAGCCATAGGAGAGAGGACCCTCCTACCTTAACCGGAGGTCTTCTGGAATCTGAGACAGCTGCGTGAGCTTTCTGCTGAGTTCGTTTTTCACTGTCCTGGTTTTCAGCACGATGGGCCTCTTGTCATTTCCTTTGTGCTGGGTTTCTTCACGTTCCACTTCTACTGAGGGAGGCTTGCTGGGTTGGGCTCCTGCTGTGTTTGGCCCCCTTCCTTGTGGGGACTGCGTGGAGATTGTTTCAGCCAGGTTAAACTCAAGTCACGGTACCATACATGTCAGGCTAGTGTAATCTCCTTGGTTCTGTCTTGTCTCAAAATTTGAAGTGATGGACATTAAAGCCCTTGGAGCATCACAGCTTTTGGACAGACCGTGTTATAGCTCTTAGCCAGATCTATGTTACAGCTTCATGTTACAGCTCAGTTTTATTTCAAAAATAGCAGGAAAATACATCCTCCAGGCATGAGGCCATGCTGACCCAAAGATGCAAAGAGAAGAGAAAGAGAGAGCACCAGCGCTCGTATACAGAAGAGGGGAGAGAGAGAGGCCCCCGGCCCTTTGGCTCCTCTTTTTATATGCTTTCTCCTCCCCCACACCCTGGGCCTGCCCTATGTAATTTGTGCTAGCCAGGAGTGCTCTTTGTTCTACTTTAGGTCCCCACTCCAGTCCTCAGACCTTCCTTTGACCTTCCTTTGTTCTATTTTCATAGACTTTTCCCTTCCTTGTCTTAGCCACCGCCATTTTGGACTCCTGTTTCCTATTCTAACTACCTAACACTATCCTTGCTTAACTCAACTTGATCCATTAAAGTAAGTATGTACTTGTGTTCATTCCCATCTGGATAAATGAATCACTTCCCTTTTCAGGAAAATTACTTTGTGTGTGTGGGGGGTGGGGGGGGGAGATTGGACAGAAAGGCTCAACATCATTGATACTTGCTTATATCCAATAAACATAAAAAGAGGACACAGAAACCACGAAAAAGATGACACACCTTGTAAGAGGTAGAGACTGTGTTCTAAGATTTTAGCTTATGTCTTTAAATGCAGAATTTACGATGTTTCTCACTGTGCTACATGACGCATATGGCTGGTTTCAATAACGTAATTTTTATTTTTTAAGCAGAAAAGTTCTCTGATTTGTCCTCACTCCCTAAATTGCCCAACAAAAGTATGTATTGAAGGAAAACTTCCAGATTTGCTATACATCACCTGTGAGAAATTGCTCAAGAAATAATTCCTCAACTCATTCAGTCTCATTACTTTTCTCCTTTGAGGGATGGAAAAATGGATCTTTCTAGCAAAAATCAAATTTGTGCATGACAGTCAGTTGAGCTCAGAGGTCAAAGGATAAATTTGGGTTGCTTCAGTGCATTCCCATCCGTTCAATCTTTTGTCATGCTTGCACAGCAGGCAGGATTTGAAAGAGAATCTGCCCTTGTCTAAATAACTCTTTTTTTTTTTCTCTCTCTCTCTCTTCTTCTTTTAATGGCTGAAAATAATCAGACCTATACTTGAAAACAGCTAGTCAGTGCCAGTTCCAGTACTAAAGTAAACCTCTGCCAATACTTAGGCTTGGCAAAATATTTCAAAAGTAATTGCCATGGCCCAGAACAGATCTTAGTGGAGTTTTATGTCTGTACTTACGTATGCAGCAAGAGAGTTGGAGGGGCAGGAGAGAATTTTTCAAGGAAGGGTCTCAGAAAAGTGTGTCTTTCCACAAATGCATGAAAGGGAGCACAGACATAAGCCCAAAGCTAATGTCACCACACACCAATATCTCCATCAAGCTCCAAGTTCCCAGTGACTTTATCAGTGCAATTTCAATTTTAGCTTCCAAGCTGCTGTTCTTACTAGGATTTGTTAAAAGGATTTGGTAAAAGTAAAGGACAAAGGTCAAAAATAGGAATAAAAATTAGAAATAAAAATCAAAAGCAGAAATCTCTGTTGTCTCCTGTTCTCACTTCACTTTTAAAACATTCTGTTTCCACATACCTGGTGCATTTCCCTTTAGGAAGAACCTGCTTTGAGCATTCTGAAGAGGTGTGCATGCGGGTGTGCTAAGTTGCTGCAGCCATGCCTGACTCTTTGCAGCCCTATAGATGTGTAGGCCTCCAGGCTCCTCTGTTACTGAGTCCAAACTCACTCTGCTCACTGCACGGTAGGCCAATGAATCCAAAAGGAGGTGTTGAGGCAAGGAAGAGCCTTTAGTCGGGGAGCAGGCAAACCAAGAAGACGGCAGGTTAGTGCCTCAAAATAACCATCTTGTTAGGGTCTGGATGCCAAGTTCTTTAATAGATCAGAGAGAAAGAGGTAATGAGGAACTAAAGTCAAAAGGCAGACTAGAGAGGGAGAGCACTGGGGAAGTAAAGTGAAAGGGTCTTCAGTCTTGCAAAACATCTTCAAGGGAATGCCCAGCCTTCAGAAGGAGTGTGTTAAACTCTTCTATTCATAGGCGAGCAGGGAAAAAGTATCTCTCTGTGAGCTGAACAAAAGCACTTGAATTTACAGTCAAGCAGAGAGGCAGGGTCCTCCAGGCAAGCCATTGAGTATGATTATAATAATAAAAGCAAGTCAACAGTTTACAACATGGAGTCAGAATCGACTTCCACCCTACAACATGTCCATGGGATTCTCCAGGGAAGAATACTGGAACGGGTTACCATGCTTTTCTCCATGGCATCTTTCCAACCCAAGGATTGAACCCGATTCTCTCAAGTCTCCTGCGTTGGCATGTGAGTTCTTTACCACTAGCGCCACCTGGGAAGCCCTCAAAAGAGGTGAGGTTGCCAAAGTCCTTGGAACTATTTTCCAAGTCCCAGACTTCAAAGTCAGAGCAACACTTTCTACTAAAAAAAAAAAAAAAAAAAAAATTTTGTCTTTATTTGGCTGTGCTGGGTCTTAGTTGAGGCATGCAGAATCTAGTTCCCTAACCAAGGATTGAACTTAAGGGGCCTGCATTGGGAGTGCAGAGTCTTAGCCATTGAACCACCAGGGAAGTCCCAATGTCAGAGCAATGCTTTCTGTCAAGGCTGTGAAGTCCTGATGCTTTGTTAGCCTAGGTAGGGTCTCATCATATTGAAGCACACATACTTTTCTGATTTATTAAATATTGATGATGTCTAAATTTAAATAATTAAGAGATGTGGTCAGATTTATGTTTTGAGATTGTGATTTTCCATGTCTGTGTGGGCTATACACCTTGTGTCTCACTTTAGGTCAGCTGGACTCCTGTCCTAAGTGTTCTTAGCAGCCACGTCATTTGAAACAGTTCTTTGCTTAGCAAACCAGTTTTCAGAAGACTCCATGTAAGTTTGTGTGTCTGCATGTGGCTTCCTTCATAAGGCCCAGGGCCTGGCCTCTCCATTGAAAGTTGTGTCATCTGCCCAGGGCTAGTCACTGAAACACCCCTTCTCCCCCAGCCTTCTCTGCAGCAGGACTAGAAGTTTTAGTGCCCTTAACACTGGTGAGTGAGACAAGTAAAAACAAGTTTTTACCGGAAGAATTTTAGTCCACTATCTGCCGCCAATGAGGGAAGAGAATTTTAAGTACTAGTGGATTATAAAAACAATTCAAAATCTTAAAACAGGACATGGTGAGGGAGAAAGCAGGGAGTCATTTTTCAACAGTCACAAATGCTTGAAGAGCATTGAGAATATTCTTTAAAAATTACATTAAGGGAGACTTAAAGAAAATTTATCTGTATATTGAGATGTTGTTTTTTAAAGAGAAAAGCTGAAACACTCTTTTTATCTTGTGAAGTGCTATAAGAACTGCAAATATTTAATTTAGGGAACAGTCTTACTTTGATGAGTGCGCATGCTCACTCAATTGTACAAGATTCTTTGTGACCCTATGGACCATAGCCTGCCAGGCTCCTCTGTTCTTGGGATTCTCCAGGCAAGAATACTGGAGTGGGTTGCCATTTCCTACTCTAGGGGATCTTCCAGACCCAGAGATTTAACCTGGATCTCCTGCATTGCAAGCAGATTCCTCACTACTGAGTCACCAGGGAAGCCCACTTTAGTGAGAGCCTCTTGTGATTTAGAAATATTTCTATTTAAGCAATGATTAAAGCATACAGGTAACATGATTATAAAGGTTATTTAGGAGCTGTGGTAAGGATCTTGCCTTCTTAAAAAGGGAATTGAGTGAATATAGACCCAAAGGAAGATGAAAAGGAAGCAGCCTAAGATAGTGGTAAGGATGCATAGATTGGACTGAAAGGGATCAAGCCCAGCTTTGCCAACTATTAATATCAATGTGCCACTCTGGGCAAGTAACTTCATGTTTCCACCCTTAGTTTCCCATTTGTAAAGTGTAATTAATTATTCTAATGCTTCTATAATGAAAGTACAAGAATACTTTTTTTTAAGTATAAGGCATTTTGCATAATATAAATAGCATAGTAAATGTATAAAAGTCACTATTGTTATTTATTAAAAATAATTATTGAAACTCCCACTATCTTCAAAATATTCATAATCATTTATTATAAGGAAAAAGATGAAAAAATAGAATTCTACTGAATTTCATATTGTCTCCACAATGGGTAATAATTTGCAGTGTTTTGTTTTATATGTTCCTATTTCTGTTATTACTTTCTCCACTATTCTGTTCACCAAAATCCCTTTCAGGCTTCAGGGACCATCTCCAAACCTTACCCTTGATGAGCTCTGATGAAAGAAATTTTACCCATATTTCAACATCCCTTGTATCCCATTACTTTGTTCTCTGTCATCTGTGGCATGTATTTATCTGCCTTATACTATATTTGGGTTCCCTGGTGGCTCAGATGGTAAAGAATCTGCCTGCAATGCAGGAGACCCAGGTTTATTTATGTGTGTGTGTTTTTCTAAGTGCCAGTTGTGTAACAGGTACACAATAAACACTGTTGTATAAATGATGCATGTTTTAAACTAAAAATATTTTAGTTTATTTTGTATTTTGTACTTTAAAATTACAAAGCTTGAAACACTTTACTGTGACATAATAATTGGCAGAATTTTCAGAGGATGCATCCCAGAAGATAAATACACATACATACACAAGGATTACAAACACGTTAGAAGTTGTACAAGGCTCTTTATTGCAAGAAGCAGAGAGTCATTTTGGATAACATAAACAGGAAAATGATTTGTTGAAAGGTAGCAGATATCACACAAAATGTTTGGAAAAAGTAAATACTGAATCTTTGAAATTAGGCAGAAAACCACAATAAATGGAACATAGAAACCACAGCTAGTGCAAGCAGCAGGAAGAGTTTGGATGGTACCTGGTCTTCGGTGTCATCTCTGGATACAGCCATTCGGGCCAGGCTAATGAAAAGAAACTTTAAATTTCTTAAGCAAATTTGTCACTCAGTTAAGTTTCAAAACTTATTGGTAAAATGAGTTCAAAACTCATCGCTTTGGTAAAATCAGATTTGTATGCCCAGGATTGATGGAAAGGTAAGATTTCCCTTCATTAGTTTTGACAGATGCACATGATGATAGATTAATCTCAAATTAACGTAGACACTGAAGTTAAAAAGACACTGAATGACAAATATACTTCACAATTAATTCTTTCTACTCCCCAAACCAGGGGAAAAAAATCCACTAACATATAATAAGACTGTCTTTACACACAACTGAGAGTACATTCCTTCCATCTCCAAAGTGACAAAACCCTAAATCAGTTCATTTGTACAACACAATGCTCAGAATCTCTGGACTGGATGTACATTTCTCTTTAAGTTTTATGATGCTGTTTCAATATATTGTAACCTATGAGCTGACTCAATTGTAGGGGATAATCACCATCAATGTACCCAACAGAAAATTGTGGAACATTTAAGGGAGAAAAATCAATTGAAAATAAAATGAAAGTGGGTATGAGCTAAAATTGCTATTCTGCAATTGATCTTGAGGCTCTATTTATTTATGACCTGATCCACCACATTCTTTTCCATGTATCTGTTCCCTCTCTTCAGCTAGTATCTCAGTTTATTGGGGTCTTTTTCCTAGTGAATCATTCAAATCTTAATATCTGAGAGCTTTGAACATCGAACAGCCTCCACTGTACAAGATTTCAGTTCAGTTAAATTCATTCACTCAATCCTTTCCGACTCTGTGGCCAAATGAACTGCAGCAAGCCAGGCCTCCCTGTCCATCACCAACTCCCAGAGTTTACCCAAAATCATGTCCATGGAATCAGTGATGCCATGCAACCACTTCATCCTCTGTCGTCCCCTTCTCCTCCTGCCCTCAATCTTTCCCAGCAGCAGGGTCTTTTCAAATGAGTCAGCTCTTTGCATGAGGTGGCCAAAGTACTGGAGTTTCAGCTTCAAAATTAGTCCTTCCAGTGAACACCCAGGACTGATCTTTAGGATGCACTCGTTGGATCTCCTTGCAGTCAAGGGACTCTCAAGAGTCTTCTCCAACTGCACAGTTCAAAAGCATCAATTCTTTGAAACTCAGCTTTCTTTATAGTCCAACTCTTACATTCATACATGACTATTGGAAAAACCATAGCCTTGACTAGCTATGGACCTTTGTTGACAAAGTAATGTTTCTGCTTTTTAATATGCTGTCTAGGTTGGTCATAAGTGTCTTTTAATTTCATGGCTGCAATACCATCTGCAGTGATTCTGGACCCCAAGAAAATAAAGTCTGCCACTGTTTCCCCATCTATTTGCCATGAAGTGACGGGACTGGGTCCCATGATCTTCATTTTCTGAATGTTGAGCTTTAAGCCAACTTTTTCACTCTCCTTTTTCACTTTCATTAAGAGTCTCTTTAGTTCTTCTTCAATTTCTGCCGTAAGGATTGTATCATCTACATATCTGAGGTTATTGCTATTTCTCCCAGCAATCTTGATTCTAGTTTGTGCTCATGCAGGGCAGCATTCCCCATGATGTACTCTGCATATAAGTTAAACAAGCAGGGTGACAATATACAGCCTTGATGTACTCCTTTCCCAATCTGGAACCAGTCTGTTGTTCCATGTCCAGTTCTAACTGTTGCTTCCTGACCTGCATACAGGTTTCTCAAGAGGCAGGTCAGGTGGTCTGGTATTCCCATTTCTTTCAGAATTTTCCACACTTTAGTGTGATCCATACAAAGACTTTGGCATAGTCAAGAAAGCAGAAATAGATGTTTTTCTGGAACTCTCTTGCTTTTTCCATGATCCAGCAGATGTTGGCAATTTGATCTCTGCTTCTTCTGCCTTTTCTTTTTTTTTTTTTTTTTTTTTTTCACTTCAGCCAGAAGGTTTAACCCAGAGACTGTCCTCAGGCAGAATATATACTGTACATCTGGAAGTTCACAGTTCACATATTGCTAAAGCCTGGCTTGGAGAATTATGAGCATTACTTTACTAGCGTTTGAGATGAGTGCAATTGTGTGGTAGTTTGAGCATTTTTTGGCATTGCCTTTCTTTGGGACTGGAATGAAAACTGACCTTTTCCAGTCTTGTGGCCACTGCTGAGTTTTCCAAATTTTTTAGCATATTGAGTGCAGCACTTTCATAGCATCATCTTTCAGGATTTGAAATAGCTCAACTGGAACTCCACCTCCACTAGCTTTGTTTGTAATGATGCTTCCTAAGGCCCACTTGACTTCATATTCCAGGATGTCTGGCTCTAGGTGAGTGATCACACCATCGTGATTATCTGGGTCATGAAGATCTTTTGTGTACAGTTCTTCTGTGTATTCTTGCCACCTCTTAATATCTTCTGCTTCTGTTAGGACCATATAATTTCTGTCCTTTATTGAGCCCATCTTTGCATTAAATGTTCCCTTCGTATCTCTAGTTTTCTTAAGGATATCTCTAGTCTTTGCCATTCTATTGTTTTCCTCTATTTCTTTGCACTGATCCCTGAGGAAGGCTTTCTTATCTCTTCTTGCTATTCTTTAGAACTCTGAATTCAAATGGGTATATCTTTCCTTTTCTCCTTTGCTTTCAGCTTCTCTCTTTTCACAGCTATTTGCAAGGGTTCCTCAGACAGCAATGTTGCTTTTCTGCATTTGTTTTTCTTAGGGATAGTCTTGATCCCTGTCTCCTGTACAGTGTCCCGAACCTCCATCCATAATTCATCAGGCACTCTGTCTATCAGGTCTAGTCCCTTAAATCTGTTTTTCACTTCCACTGTGTAATCATAAGGGATTTGATTTAGGTCATACCTGAATGGTCTAGTGTTTTTCCCCACTTTCTTCAATTTGAGTCTGAATTTGGCAATAAGGAATTCATGATCTGAGCCACAGTCAGCTCCTGGTCTTGTTTTTGCTGACTGTATAGAGCTCCTCCATCTTTGGCTGCAAAGAATATAATCAATCTGATTTCAGTGTTGACCATCTGGTGATGTCTGCTCTTGTGTTTTTGGAAGAGGGTGTTTGTTATCACCAGTGTGTTCTCTTTGCAGAACTCTATTAACCTTTGCTCTACTTCATTTTGTACTGCAAGGTCAAATTTGCCTGTTATTCCAGGTATTTCTTGACTTCCTCCATCTGCACTCCAGTCCCCTATAATGAAAAGGACATCTTTTTTGGGTGTTAGTTCTAAAAGGTCTTGTAGGTCTTCATAGAATCAGTCAACTTCAGCTTCTTCAGCCTTACTGGTTGGGGCATAGACTTGGATTACTGTGATATTGAATGGTTTGCCTTGGAAACCAACAGAGATCATTCTGTCATTTTTCAGATTGCATCCAAGTACTGCATTTCAGAATCTATTGTTGTCTATGATGGCTACTCCATTTCTTCTAAGTCATTCCTGCCCACAGTAGTAGATATAATGATCATCTGAGTTAAATTCACCCATTCCAGTCCATCTTAGTTCGCTGATTCCTAGCATGTCGACATTCACTCTTGCCATCTCCTGTTTGACCAGGAGTATAAGGTTAATGTGACACAAAAAGGCACTCTGAGAATTACTTTGGCTCCTGTCTTACTTCTTTCCTCTGCTCTCATTATACAGTAACAATCTTATTTCCTGGATGATCAAAAATCAATCACCTCAGCCCAAGGTAATCCATTTTGCTGCCTGCTTATGTTGTCTTTGAGAAGCCCCTAAGGGCCAAACAAGGAGACTAGGCTCCCAGTTCAGTGGGTGGTCCTCTGCTGGAAGTAGTCTCCTTTAGGTAATCAAAAACAGACAGTTAGACATAAAGCCTCCCTAAATAGTAAGCTTCATGAATTACATGATCAGAAATAAATGTAGGTCTTATAATTACTTGAGTTCATGTGTCTGTTGGCTTTTTTGGAGAGATGTACCTTTAATAATTCAGAATATTTATTCTTTACCTCTGCATCTCCCAACCCTTACCCACTGCCCACTTGCTTTCTCTTTCCACATATATGTTAGTCAGACTCACCTGCAGAAACAGAGTCAACAGGAGTGTAATGGGACAGGAAGAAAGGTTATTAAACATCTAGAGTGGTAGGTTATAGGTTCAGAGAAGAGGTCATCAACCAATAAATTGATCAGCTCCTGAAGTAGGTCAGAACTGTGGGAGCTCATGGAGAAGACTATGGGTATGTCAGTATAGGTACTGCCTCTGTGGATTCACAAACAACTGTCTTGTTTTGGAGGAGCTAGACAAAAGGTAGAGGAGAGTGAGGCAAAGCAGAAGATTGCCAATGACCCTGTGCCTGTCATCATGGCAGAATTTCAGAGAGGGGAATTTCAGAGAAGAATGACTGCTATTTTACTTCTGCTTTCTAAATTTGCTCAAGTTTTTCTTTTATCAAACACTTAACTGGAATCATATAGTTCCAAACTTAGTCAAGTTGACAAAACACAGTCCATCACACTGTGTGTGTATAAAATTGTTACCAAAATAGATCAGTATAGTAACTATAGCTTTGTATACATCTTTATTTTAACACATAAATTACAAGCATTTACCTATGCCATCAAATTTTACATGATTGTACCAAGAAAAAGCACACTGGAGCAGAAAAGTGTAAATAACATTTTAATTGTCCCTTGATGTGTGTGGGGGAGAGGGTTGGGGAGTAAAACAGAAAGTGGCATTAAGACAGAGGAAATAACATAAACAAAGAATGAAGGGAATGGGCAATGTGTTTAGGGAATAGCTAGTAGCTGGCTGTGGAGAAGATACAGGGTAAATAAAATATTTAGAGACATCATAGGAACATAGATTCAACTGGACTTAAGCTGACTTTAAATTTCATATCAGAGAGTTTAGAGTTAATGCCAGGAACAATGGGGAGCCAATTAATAGTTTTAAGTTTGAGAGTGGTGATGGGGTTTGTTTTTCAGTTAAATCACTCATGAGTAAGTGTAGGAACTGGATTAAAGGGGCCAAGGGAATAGAGCAGAGAGAATCGTTAAGAGGTAACTGGAAGAGTTCAGGAGAGGCATGATTCAGAGTTAACCAGGGCAGTGGCTATGAGAAATGCTAGGAAAGGAGAAATCCGAAATTCACAATGGTAGCCGAATCCAATAGTTTGATAACTAAATATAGAGACTGCGATATAAAAGTGTGTTAGAGATGATTTTGAGTATTCTATCTTGAGTTGATTGGATAGAGAGTAAGATTAATTTGAATTAATTTAAATTCATATTAGAGACAGTTTAGGCTTGAAATACAGTGAGCCAGAATTGCTGCAGCAGTTTTTAAGGAAGTCTCCCTCATCAGTGGCAAAAAGTAGTGATTTTCAGACATGGTAGACAGTCAAAGAACCAAAGGACCATAGAGAAGGCTCAGCACTGAAGAAATGATTCTTTTGAACTGTGGATAAGATGCTTGCAAACTGGAGAAGATTCTTGAGAGTCCCTGGGACAGCAAGGTGATCAAATTAGTCAATCCTAAAGGGAATCAACCTTGAAGATTCATTGGAAGGACTGATGCTGAAGTTGAAGCTCCAATACTTTGGTCACCTGATGTGAAGAGCAGAGTCACTGGAAAATACCCTAATGCTGGGAAAGATTAAAAGAAGCAGAAGAAAGGGGCAATAGAGGATGAGATAGTTGGATAACATCACTGACTCAGTGGACCTGGGTTTGAGCAAACTCAGAAAGACAGTGAAGGACAGGGAAGCTTGGCATGTGGCAGTCCATGGGGTTGTGAAGAGTCGACTGAACGACAACAGTGATTCTGATGGTCTGCTAAGTTAGTGAGTTTGAATATTGATTGGTCCAACTTTAAAGTGCCAATCATTTCCAATTTGGATTCCTTTTATTTCTTTTTCTGCTCTGATTGCTGTGGCCAAAACTTCCAAAACTATGTTGAATAGTAGTGATGAAAGTGGGCAACCTTGTCTTGCTCTCACTGTTTGCAGATGACATGATCCTCTACACAGAAAACCCTAAAGACTCCACCAGAAATTTACTAGAGCTAATCAATGAATATAGTAAAGTTGCAGGATATAAAATCAACACACAGAAATCCCTTGCACTCCTATACATTGATAATGAGAAAATAGAGCTATTAAGGAAACAATTCCTTTCACCATTGCAATGAACAGAATAAAATACTCAGGGATATATCTACATAAAGAAACTAAAGACCCATATATAGAAAACTATAAAACACTGGTGAAAGAAATCAAGTTCAGTTCAGTTC
The DNA here is from genome assembly GCF_042477335.2 of Ovis canadensis. Lineage (NCBI taxonomy): Eukaryota > Metazoa > Chordata > Mammalia > Artiodactyla > Bovidae > Ovis > Ovis canadensis. The sequence continues at coordinate 176,321,072 of NC_091246.1, read as the reverse complement.
CGTTCAGTCACTCAGTCGTGTCTGACTCTTTGCGACCCCATGAATTGCAGCACGCCAGGCCTCCCTGTCCATCACCAACTCCCGGAGTTCACTCAAACTCATGTCCATTGAGTCTGTGATGCCATCCAGCCATCTCATCCTCTGTCATCCCCTTCTCCTGCCCCCAAATCCCTCCCAACATCAGAGTCTTTTCCAATGAGTCAACTCTTTGCATGACGTGGTTCAAAGTATTGGAGTTTCAGCTTCAGCATCATTCCCTCCAAAGACGTCCCAGGGCTGATCTCCTTCAGAATGGACTGGGTGGATCTCCTTGCAGTCCAAGGGACTCTCAAGAGTCTTCTCCAACACCACAGTTCAAAAGCATCAATTCTTCGGCACTCAGCATTCTTCACAGTCCAAATCTCACATCCATACATGACCACAGGAAACACCATAGCCTTGAGTAGACAGACCTTTGTTGGCAAAGTAAAGTCTCTGCTTTTAAATATGCTGTCTAGGTTGGTCATAACTTTTCTTCCAAGGAGTAAGCATCTTTTAATTTCATGGATGTAGTCACCATCTGCAATGATTTTGGAGCCCAAGAAAATAAAGCCTGACACTGTTTCCACTGTTTCCCCATCTACTTCCCATGAAGTCAAAGGGGACACTAATAGATGGAGAAATATACCATGTTCATGGGTCAGAAGAATCAATATAGTGAAAATGTGTATACCACCTAAAGCAATCTATAGATTCAATGCAATCCCTATCAAGCTACCAATGGTATTTTTCACAGAGCTAGAACAAATAATTTTACAATTTGTATGGAAATACAAAAAACCTTGAGTAGCCAAAGCAATCTTGAGAAAGAGGAATGGATCTGGAAGAATCAACCTGTCTGACTTCAGACTCTAGTACAAAGCCACAGTCATCAAGAAAGTATGGTACTGGCACAAAGACAGACATATAGAACAATGGAATAAAATAGAAAGCCCAGAGATAAATCCACGCACCTATGGACACCTTATCTTTGACAAAGGAGGAAAGAATATACAATGGAGAAAAGACGATCTCTTTTACAAGTGGTGCTGGGAAAACTGGTCAACCACTTGTAAAAGAATGAAATTAGAACACTTTCTAACACCATACACAAAAATAAACTCAAAATGGATTAAAGATCTAAACGTAAGACCAAAAACTATAAAACTCTTAGAGGAGAACATAGGCAAAACACTCTCAGACATAAATCACAGCAGGATCCTCTATGACCCGCCTCCCAGAATATTGGAAATAAAAGCAAAAATAAACAAATGGAACCTAATTAAAATTAAAAGCTTCTGCACAGCAAAGGAAACTATAAGCAAGGTGAAAAGACAGCCTTCGGGATGGGAGAAAATAATAGCAAATGAAGCAACTGACAAACAACTAATCTCAAAAACATACAAGCAACTTATGCAGCTCAATTCCAGAAAAATAAACTACCCAATCAAAAAATGGGCCAAAGAACTAAATAGATATTTCTCCAAAGAGGACATACAGATGGCTAACAAACACATGAAAAGATGCTCAACATCACTCATTATCAGAGAAATGCAAATCAAAACCACAGTGAGGTACCATTTCACGCCAGTCAGAATGGCTGCGATCCAAAAGTCTGCAAGCAATAAATGCTGGAGAGGGTGTGGAGAAAAGGGAACCCTCTTACACTGTTGTTGGGAATGCAAACTAGCACAGCCACTATGGAGAACAGTGTGGAGATTCTTTAAAAAAGTGGAAATAGAACTGCCTTATGACCCAGCAATCCCACTGCTGGGCATACACATCAGAATTGAAAGAGACACGTGTACCCCAATGTTCATCACAGCACTGTTTATAATAGCCAGGACGTGGAAGCAACCTAGATGTCAATCAGCAGATGAATGGATAAGAAAGCTGTGGTACATATACACAATGAAGTATTACTCAGCCATTAAAAAGAATACATTTGAATCAGTTCTAATGAGGTGGATGAAACTGGAGCCTATTATACAGAGTGAAGTAAGCCAGAAAGAAAAACACCAATACAGTATACTAGCGCATATATGTGGAATTTAGAAAGATGGTAACGATAACCCTGTATGCGAGACAGCAAAAGAGACACAGATGTAAAGAACAGACTTTTGAACTCTGTGGGAGAGGGAGAAGGTGGGATGATTTGGGAGAATGGCATTGAAACATGTGTAATATCATATATGAAACGAATTGCCAGTCCTGGTTTGATGCAGGATACAGGATGCTTGGGGCCGGTGCACTGGGATGACCCAGAGGGATGGTATGGGGAGGGAGGTGGGAGGGGGGTTCAGGATGGGGAACATGTGTACATCCATGGCAGATTCATGCTGATGTATGGCAAAACCAATACAATATTGTAAATTTTTAAAAAAGCCACTAAGAACAGTATATTTAATTTAAAAAATTACATAAAAATTTTATACAAAAGAAAAAAAAATAAAGTGCCAATCATGATAACCATCTTTGTGAATGTAAAGTGCACAATGTATATGGCAGTAAGCAGTTGCACTGCTTATGCCTCGAGACTTCCTATTGAGAAAATAACCAAAGACAATTCACAAAACAATGATATGAAGATTAAACAAACCCAGATTAAAATCATAAAATAAAAATGTTTCTAGGGATGACTACAGGGTAGTTAACAAATACTGAAATAGTAATAGAGGAAAAATTTGGCAGTTTTGTGAATTTGCAAACTTGCCTCTGAAATTTCTGAACACTAGAGTGAATGACCCACGAGGGAGGGAACTTTGATTTTCTTCACTGTTGTATCCCCAACACCTTATAAAGAGACTGGTGTATAATAAGTGCTCAATAGATGAATTCAGTCATTTATTCAACACATGTTATCAAGCTTCATGTATTTTTTTATACTTTGTGCTAAAATAACTTTGTGATCACAGATGCTTGCATGTTGCTTTTCAGGAATGGTAGAGATTTCAGCATGACTGAAGGGTAGATTGCAAGGAGAGGAAGGCTAGAGGCATGGATAGGGGTCAGACATATGCTTTGTTTGTTACTATGCCTCTAAATCTAGGGAAGTGCCTAAACAGAATAAATGCCTACTTTATTCAAAATAAATTAATAGGCCAAAGCATTGCAGAAAATACTTTGTAATTTATCCAGGAAGAAATGGAAAACTACTAAAGGATATAAAGTAGATGAATCACATGAGAAGGTTTTTATTTTATAAAGGTTAATTTAAGCAGCATTGTGATATGTTGTGCCATTGAATGTAAGAAGAGCAATTAAGTGATTATCACAATTGTCCAAACAAGAGTAATTTAGAGTCTCAGAAAAGAAGAGCAGTTGAAATAGGAGAAAAAAGCAATAGGAGAGCCGGAGTACATGATTCAGGTGAACTAAGTACCTAATTCTATGTATCCATGGCTGAAGAGCAGTTGCTATTTTCAAAGGCAGAACTGTTGACAAAATTAATCAAACCTGTTTGCTACATGTTATGCCAAAAATTAACATGATTATATAACAAGGTACCAGGTAAGTAAGTTTATGTGTAATTTCTCTTACAACTGTTTGGTCTTCTTAAATAATCCTTTTTATTGTTTTCCTAAATTTGTGAGTTAAAAGACCCCTTGAGATAGTTTAAATTAAAAATGCCTAAAATTTTCGTGAAATAACTGTCTGAACTTTAGCAAAAAAGTGCCTTCTTCAGGACTCTTATGTAACTGGGGACCTTTCAGAATTACTTGGACAAATGACATGCTATATCCAAGGATGACTATGATTGCATTTGTCAAGCACACATTCTATAAATATAGGGGCTTGTATACCACAGTTGCTCTGCAAATATCATGGTAAGAAAAGAATTGTACTAGCACAGAATCTCAGATGTTGATATTTTGAGTTATGATATGAATAAAAATAAGAGTCTTGACATTAATTATAATCAGAATCATAAGATCAGGCAATTTGAACCTCCCTCTCACCATTGGCCTTTAAAGAAAGATGACTCTTAATGGACATATCTGCATAATGGCTTTTCTATGTTACTTTCACTTAGAGCTAACTGACTGTAGATTGAGAAAGTTCAAAAACAGATGTTTGTGGCCTGGGCTGCCAAGGAATCTGACCATGACTCTAAGGGATATCAAACTTCCCAGGTAAAGCCTGTAAAAACATGTCACCTACTAATTTTTTTAACATTCATACACAATTATGTTATTCTAATTATATAATGAGACAGAAAAACAATGAAACTTTTTTTTTTATAAATTGAAAACTTATAAAAATCTTTGTGGAGTTCTCTCACTCTGTGTCAGGTATGGAAAAGAACATTATCTGTCTCCCAAGAATTACAGTCTTCCATGTAGCAGACAAATTCCCTCAGCTTTTGACTAGCGAAGGGCCTTAGAGACTAAAATCTTTTGTAACTTGTTCCTAGAGGTAATAACCAGCAGGGTAAAGCATTTTGGTACTTTTAGTAAAAGACATGAACATTAAATAAGAAATATCTGGTAACTTGATCAGAGACACTTATTGGGACTATATATTGGACTAGAACTTAAAACTCCAATGTCTACAAATGCTTCCTATTTATATGTTTATTTGTTTAGACTAATCTGTGCTGCTGTTGACAGCCAATTCAGCTAATCAAAAGCACCAGAGGAAACTTGTTATGAAATAATTTTGATAACTAAAGATCAACCTCCCCATACCAAGTCAAAACAGTTTTCTAATACAAATTCAGATTGTGATAAACCTAAGTTAAAAAGAAACATAATTGTTTGCACACACACTAATATATCATTGGGTTCCCACTAATCTTTTAATCTATTTAATTCAGAGACCTTAAATTAGATGTAGAAGAAACTCAGGCTATTAACCACAACAGTGGAACAACCCATTAGCAATGGACCATGAAGTTACAGCTCTTTCCCCTGTTACAATAAAGAGCCATCCAGGGCATGATTGATTGGGAAATTTTAGATGTTTTCTAATTGCACCAAGAGGCTGCATCTAATAATTTATGAAAATCACATTAAAACTATCTGATGAAAATACATCCTGTAGATCAGACTACCTTGTAATTGTTACAGGATTAGAATTGACTATTATCTTGAATAGTTTTAAATGGCTTAAAGTGGAAATGGAGAAAGCATCCTTCTATTTCAAGCCATTTGCTGATAAGTCATAGTCTATTATTTATTACTTTCCACATCCTAGTGGCTCAGATGGTAAAGAATCTGCCTGCTATGCAAGAGATCTGGGTTCGATCCCTGGGTCAGGAATGGCTGTCCACTCTAGTATTCTTGCCTGAAGAATTCCATGAATAGAGGATAGAGGAACCTGATGGGATATAAATACCTATGTATATTTATATATGTATATTAAATATATGTATATATATATGTATATATGTACACATGTGTACTAAATCACTTCAGTCATGTCAGACTCTTTGGAACCCTATGAACCATAGCCTGCCAGGCTCCTCTGTCCATGGGATTCTCCAGGCAAAATACTGAAGTGGGTTGCCATGTCTTCCTGTAAAGGATCTTCCTAACCCAGGAATCAAGCCTCTTATGTCTCCTGCATTGGCAGTAGGGTTCTTTACTACGAGGGCCATTTTGGGAAGCCCATATACAAAATGTTTACATTTATTTATTCATATGATAATAAATAAGATTGATAGATACATATCTATATATCTACACACATATATACATAAAGACATTATATACACACACACAAATATATATATGTATATATATCTTTTCTTTTCTCCCAGATAGACACACAGTTGTATCTTCTGAATTCTTTTAGATTTCAATTCAAATATCATCCTTTCCAAAAGTGACTAATATAGTAATCCCAAACATTATTACCCAATTTTCTTTTATTAATTGCACTAAACTCTTAAAAAAAATCCTTATATGGTTATTTGCCTTTTAAAAATCATTTGCATAATTAAAACAGAAGCTTTTTCTATCCAGTGGTCTTGCCTATCTTAGTCATTCTGAATTGCCTGTACCTAGAATTGTATTTACTAAAAAAAAAAGAATAAGAAACTCAAAAAATATTTATTATACATTCATTAAATGACTGAATGACTGAGCTAACTTTATTATAATGATATTGCCAAAGTGTCCTAAAATTAATGGTTCCTAGTTATACCATGACTAAAGGCAGGCTTTCAAATGCAAAGAATTATTTTTAAAATCAAGTAAAACTTTTGACAGGTAAGGAAGTAGAAGCTCAGGAACTAAAGAAACACAAACACTTTAACAAGTATGAATATCAGCAAAATCGGAAAAGGGACAAGTACCCTATCATTCACTGAAAATGTTAATCCAATGCATTATCCAGCATAGATATTAAATCGACAGGTGATATAAGTGAGCGTTATTTCTGTCCCTTTTTCCAGTTGCATACAGAGATTCAACTAAATGTGTGTTCTTTACATATTTGTCTGTCTACCCCTAATCCTTATCTATATACCATTCAGAAAAGAAAAAAAAAAAAAAACTTTTCAGATAGACAAATACTTCTCTGAGCATGTTTCTCAAGCAATAAGAATGGCACATGAGTCCTTCAGAGAAAATAAAATAATGATCTTAAAAGCAGTTGGAAGAAGTTTGAGTGTGGAGAAAGTGGAGGTTGGAAGGATTTCTGGTTTCCTCTTATGATCTGGAGAGCTGGAAAGAGCATCACTTCCACCCACACACGGAAACAATAAAGCTGGACAAATGCAAGATCATGGATTTCCTTGAGCTTGAGCTGAGATTACTGTCAGCTAACCAGGTCTAAAATCCATGGAGAGGCAGCCACCAAACTCTTGGGAGATATAACATGCACACTGATAAGCAACTGATAACAAGAATCCTTTTAGAGAGGTTAGGATATTTAAAGGAGGCTCAGTCAAGGCTTGTGTACTGGCAAGAGAATGTGAGCCCTTGGGAGCTACAGACCTTGAGGAATCTGAGCCCTTAATAGAGTTATTCTCCAAAAACAGTACTGTACACTCACAAAAGACTGGAGAAAGTTTTAAGAAAATATTCCTGGTGGTACAGTCCTGGGAGAGAGGTGCTGCATGAGTAGGGGTGAAGGTGGGGCACAATGTGCACCCAGCTCCTTCTCCTCTGTCTTCCTCTGGCACTTTCATCTGTGGGTCAAACACAATCGTCCTAAGGACACTTGTGAAAACCCAAGAAAACCTACCACATCTGGAAAGAGGGAAAAGAGGAGGGGGTAGAAATCTACTCCCTGTGAGCAGAAGGGCTAACCTGGAGGCCCAGTGGTAAAGAACCCACCTGCCAATGCAGGAGACATAGATTTGATCCCTGGGTTGGGAAAATCCTCTGGAGAAGGAAAGGGCAACCCACTCCAGCATCCTTGCCTGGGAAATCTCATGGACTGAGGAGCCTGGTGAGCCACAGTCCATGGGGTTGTAAAAAGAGTCAGATTCAATAACAACATGAGCAGGAGAGGATTATGTGTGGGGCCAGGGTGTTACCAGCCAGGATTCTTGGCCTCCTTAAACAACAGAAATTGATCAGAAGCCAGACAAATAATTCAGGCAAGGCTTAATAATTTCAGGCAGGGGGCAGGGTGGGCAAGAAAGAGTAGTAGGTTCCCTTGCTTGCTTGTTCCCAACTGGAGGCTGGTTCCTTATATGGGATGAGGATAGGGGTGTGTCCAGGGGTTGGGCCGGAAGGGTGGCTTAAGTGGTCTGCCCATCCCTCAAGTTGCTCCCAACCTCCTGCTTTTGTTTCAGCTCTTCAGAAGTGGCAGTAGGGCTTTTTGGTCTTTTTTTGTGTGTTTTGTTGTCCATAATTTGCCTCAACTGCACATGCATGGAGTTATTTCTGGTTCCTTACCGTTTCTTTGTATTTTGCTGCTTGAGAATACATTTGTCTAGATGCAAGCACTGGAGTAAAGGGTCCCTGGTCCTGAGTCCTAGCCTGTCTTAAGAGGAATCACTTGGAGAGGAACAAAAGAATGGAGTAGAACATATTCTTGAGACCTATGGATGAGGCATCTACCTAATCGCCCACATACCTTCAGGTTAACCAGTGTTACCTGGCAAATAACTGTGGAAAACGGGAAAGTAAAAGTGTTAGTTGCTCATTCATGTTCAACCCCATAGACTATAGCATGCCAGATTCCTCTGTCCATGGAATAAGGGACACGAGCATAAAAAGAGACTGTTTGGGATACAGCACCTAAAGCTGAGGGTGGAACAGAGGTTAAGGTTAAAAGTCTTTGGCAAACTAGCTTACCAGTCTAAATACTAAGTATCAATAGAAGAATTTGAAGATTGTGATGAACAATAACCTCAGATATGCAGATGCCACCACCCTTATGGCAGAAAGTGAAGAGGAACTAAAAAGCCTCTTGATGAAAGTGAAAGAGGAGAGTGAAAAAGTTGGCTTAAAGCTCAACATTCAGAAAATAAAGATCATGGCATCCAGTCCCATCACTTCATGGGAAATAGATGGGGAAACAGTGAAAACAGTGTCAGACTTTATTTTGGGGGGCTCCAAAATCACTGCAGATGGTGATTGCAGCCATGAAATTAAAAGACACTTACTCCTTGGAAGGAAAGTTATGACCAACCTAGATAGAATATTCAAAAGCAGAGACATTACTTTGCCAACAAAGGTCTGTCTAGTCAAGGCTATGGTTTTTCCAGTGGTCATGTATGGATGTGAGAGTTGGACTGAAAAGAAAGCTGAGTGCCGAAGAATTGATGCTTTTGAACTGTGGTGTTGGAGAAGACTCTTGAGAGTCCCTTGGACTGCAAGGAGATCCAATCAGTCCATTCGAAAGGAGATTCCCCCCACCAAAAAAAATCAAAAAAAAAAAAAAAGGAGATCAGTCCTTGCTGTTCATTGGTGGGGCTGATGCTGAGGCTGAAAATCCAATACTTTGGCCACCTCATGCGAAAAGTTGACTCACTGGAAAAGACCCTGATGCTGGGAGGGGTAGGGGTCAGGAGCAGAAAGGGATGAAAGAGGATGAGATGACTGGATGGCATCACCGACTTGATGCACATGAGTTTGAGCGAACTCTGGGAGTTGGTGATGGACAGGGAGGCCTGGCATGCTGTAATTAATGGGGTCGCAAAGAGTCAGACACGACTGAGTGACTGAACCAAACTGAACTGAGGGTAAACATAGCAACAATGCATCTCAAACAGCTCCACTCCTAACTAATTCAGTAGACTGTACTTAAGGCTCAGAAGGACGAGCACACTCATTTCCAGAAATAAAAGCTGCCTCAGTGTCAGCTGAACTGCACAAGATGTCTGACGTTCAGAAATATACATATAATAAACTCTCCTAAACCAACCAACCAAACAACTGGAACTGTTTCTCAGTGACAAAGTAATCATCAGAGCAAGATTTCTGTATGACATAGACACTGAAAGTTTCTAACATGGAATTTGAAGTAGCTATAAATGATATATTAAAGGCTCTAGTGGAAAAGGTGGGAAATCTGTAAGATCCGATATGTAATTTCAGTAGAAAAATGGAAACTATAGGAAAGATTCAATGGAAATGCTAGAAATTAAAAAGCATTAGAAATGTAAAATGACTTTGATATGTGCATTGTAAATGCAATAAAATCTATAAAAGAAACAATGAACTTAAAGTTGGGTCAATAGAAATTACCCAAATTAAGACACTAAAGAAGAAAAATGGGAAGGGAAGAGGTAAATAATAGAATATCTAGCATTTGTTGAACAGTATAAAATACTCCAATATATGCATAATAGGTAACCTGAGAAAGAGAAGAGTAAGAGAATTAAGAGGAAGGGAAAAGAAACATTTGAAGAAATAGTGGCCAATAATTTTCCAAAATTGTATAATTTATGTGATCTTTGACTAAAGGCTAAACTACAGAAGAAAAAAATGATCTGAGAAAGCAAGGGATTTGAGTGGAGGTGGGTGTAGAGTTTGATTACAAAGGGTAGCAGGAAGGACTTTAGTGGAAAAGTAACCATGTCATAAGCAACTATATGTCACTTGAGGCATTTGTCGGAAGGCATAAGATTCAGCAACACAAAAAGAATTTTTACGCTATGTAAGTTGTCCTTAAATCCATCAAGATCTTGGAGAAAACCGGGGGTAGAAGGCAGACAAATGAATCCAACTGTATCACAAATCAATCATATAATCACACAGAAAGGAACAGGGAAGAAGGAACTTGCCTGGGTGCTATAAGGTCCCCAAGGGCACTGTAGACAAACAGAATTTGTTACATGCATATGTTAATCATAGGAGTAAGAATTACCAGTTCTGCAAGTACATATTTATTAGGGTTGAAGAAAACAGTTAATATATGAGAGCAATATTCTCACTGTTGTAGAAGGAAAAAATCTATAAATAAATGAAGAGGGGAGGTTGTAATGAGTTCTATAGTGATTTATAAATAGATGCAGATATGGATATAAACCCCTAATATAGATCAGAGTCAGTGTTCTGTATGAACTGATATTTTATATAGAAAAATATAAATGCATGTATATGTGTTTATATATATATATGCTTGGGTTAACATGGTTACACATATTTCCTAGTTCTATGTCCTGAGAGGGAATAAAAGCACTGTCTGCTGAAGCACTGAGCAATGAGCACACTTAGCGATCAGATTCTGGTTTTTAAATATCATTTTCCAACAACAGTAACAGGATTCCTTGGTGAAGTGGCTGATTCCAAATTGGGGTCACATAAAATTACAAGTTGAGTCTGCAATACTTTGTGTTGACAGAAAGTATGGAAGAGTTCAAGAAACAACAGAATGCTGTGTCAAAAAGCACAGGAGCCAACCTGAAAGAGCTCCCAACGGCCAAAATCAGAACAATCTGGGAAACAAAATAAGGAACAGTAGTAACTGATTGCACTCCCCACTCTAAATAAAGGAAATTATGTTGGTCCATATTGATAAAAATAAATAAATGAATATGAAAATAAATGAGAAAGAAAAGATAACCTTTCCTTAAAAAGAATTCAAATTAATAAATGTACATGAAATGCATGCACCATTAAAGCATCACAGTAAGTACTGCACGATGAACTGAATGGATGAGTGCTAAAGTCAGGAAGAGGAAAATTTAAGGAGAAACAAGATATTTGTGCAGTCTCTAATCATCTCAAAAAGCAATGCTTTATTCACAAAAAGGGGAAATTATAAATTCACAGTCAAGTAAACAGACAGACACTCTTCTAACCAAGTGGTCAAGTTAGTATCATCAGTAAGAAAACATGGAGATCATGTACCTCCAAGTATGGAGTACTGAGAAGGTGTGATACTCACTTTGGTGATATTCTACCCAGAAATGCAAAACTTGAATTTTTGGGGAGGGAATTACATAGAAATATATGTTAAACACTTAAAATAACCTATGGCACAAAGGGAACAATCTATGAATTTTAATTATTTTAATAGCAATAACTATTATTATACCCATTTTATAATATGTTGGTAAGCCAATAAATTCATATATGCATGTTGTTGGTGTTCAGTCACCACGTCACACCCAACTCTTCACAACCCCATGGACTGCAGCATGCCAGGCTTCCCTGTCCCTCACCATCTCCCAGAGTTTGCCCAAGTTCATGTCCACTGAATGGGTGATGCAATCCAACCATGCATTCTTTGCCCAAAAAGAAGAATTCACTGATAAATTGCAGTCAAAGGAAACTTGCTATTAAAAAAAAAAATGACCATGTCTTTTGAGAATTCTTAATATCAAAGGAAGGGAATACTTTTTCTATTCAGGGGCACTATCTGTGAATTTAGAAAAATAAATCTCGAGATTCTCAGAGCAAAAGAAGGTGTAATCCTCTGTAGAAGCTTTATAAGGGACCAAGTCTCAAGAGAAACATGTTGCCCTGTAGTGGGGGAAAAAATAAAACCATAAAGCAAATGATGTAACCACAAATGAAGAAAAAAGTGGAACCAAGAAAAAAAAGTATTTTGGCCACAGAAAAGGCTTTCCAGTGTGTTATGATTTCCAAAGGAAAGGATATCAAACAACAAGAAAAAAACAAAAAATAGTGCTGTAGAACTGTAAAACTAGGTGAAGAGGGTTAAATCCCAGAATGGACTGTGGCACAATAGACTAAGAACAATAAAAAAAAAAAAAGCTTATGAAGCTGTGTTTAGGAAAAAATGAACAAGAAAGTAATAACACTAGAGCTTGATGTGTAATGTAAATGTTCTACAGATTTCAGAGAGACAGAGCTTCTATTTTGCACCTCTTTTCCTTTGCAAGGAGAATAAACTTTAATATGAAAGTTTCCCTTAACTGCAGAAGTTGTAAAGAATATTTAAAGTCTCTGGAAAGAAAACAGGAAAAAGAACAAGATACCTGCAGATGGATGAATTCCTCAGCTTCCTAAAATGTAAACACCAGGGAAAGCCAAAATGATAGCACCTAATGTAAACTCCCCAAAATGTCTAGTCCAGATTACAAAACAGATGGTTTGTGAATGCTTGCAAAGAAAGCACTTAACATTTGGGCTCAGCATGATCTCTGTAAATGAAACATGACAAACTAAATTTATTCCCTTTTTTAATACAGCTACCAGACTATTAGATGAGGAAAAATACCCTAGACATAAGGCATCTGGATTTCAGAAATACATTTGACAATTTTCTCAGCTGTCCCTGTGAGCAAGTAGGAGCAATGTGGGCCATTGGATGGTCTCAAGCCTGCTTGTGTGCCTGTACTAAGGGTGGTGATTCATGCATCAGTGTCAGGCAGGTGGAAACCATCTAGTGCCATGTGCCAACACTCTGTTCTTGGCTTTGTTTCATTCCACCAATTTATCAATATCTGTTTGAGCTCTCACTGCAGCTCTTGGTAAGTTATATTAACGCAGAAGCAAAATTTACTAATTTATTCGGCAGCCACTGTATGTTGATCATAGTGCATACATTATTTAAACTTATCCTTTCAACAGCCCATTAAGGTGGTTGTGGTCGTCACTAAGTCATGTCTGACTCTTGCACACCCATGGACTGTAGCACGCCAGGCTCCTCTGTCCATGTGATTTTCCAGGCAAGAATACTGAAATGGGTTGCCATTTCCTTCTCAAGGGGATCTTCCCAACCCAAGACTCAAACTCAGGTCTCCTACATTGTAGGCGGATTCTTTACCGACTGAGTCACCAGGGAAGCCCTTCAAGGTATGGGATATTACTTCCATTTTACTGAGAAGAAAATGGAACTTAGCTAAAATACTTGTTCCATAGCTAGCATGTAGCAGAACAAGGAAACAGGCTTATATAATGCCAAAGTTTATGGCCTTAACACTGTATTATGCTATCTCCAAATGAAGATCAATTGCAGAATGTGATTATCATAAAAATTATTGCTGGCTTCTGCTACATTAATAGGCATTTAGTGACCAGATTAACGGAGGCAATTATTCTACTCTGCTCTGCAGTGGTTTGGCTATATCTAGAGTTACTTTGTGAGGAGCTGTTGCACATTAAGAGAAACACAGACAAAATGCAGTGGTTTAAAAAACAACCTGGGTTTGGAAACCAGTTATATGACTAGTTGTTATATAACAGAAGACATTTAAAGTTATAATAGATGTTTTTAAAAAATAGAGGATCTATGAAGGAAAGGAAATATTTTGTAGAGTTTAAGTCATCAGATATAGAATCAATAGGTAGTGGCTATAAGGACAGATTACTATAAGTGCTTCATAAATAATAGGTCATTGCACAAAGTAAGTAGTTTACCTTGTGAGGGAACAAGCTTCCTACCATTGAATGAGAAATAGGATGACACAGAATGAGATATTGTGGGAAATGCTGTCACTTAACCCTCTTTTTTACACCCCTGTTGACTCACAACGTGTGACACACAAACATCAGTATACTGTATTAAATGAAACATAAATAATTAGGGATAAAATAGACTTAAACTCTTGTATCACACAATACGTCTATTTTATCCATTAATCATACGGGTAGGACCTAACTGCCTCTAAGAGCTTACAATTTGGAGTTTGAAAAAACATATTAGCTTCAAATTACAAAAAAGAAATGCCACTATAAAAATTAAAAAAAATGTTTAATGAAGAATTGAAAATATATCAGGAAATGAATTTTAATCTATGTAATTATTTATAGAGGAAAACATTGAGGCAGTTACTGTGATTGATTCTATACAATACCAAAAGTAAATAACACATAGAAAACATCTTTTTAAAAACAGCCAAATTCAATTTTTATAGATGGAAACTAAAAACTGTGAGATGAAAATGATATTTTATGGAATTAGCAACAGATTAGATTAGATATTGAATAAGAAAAGATTATTGAACCCAGAGACATGGTATTAGAAAATATCCAGAAAGAAACAGAGCACAGAAGTAAAATTTTTAAAAATGAAAGTAAGCAGTACCTCAGTGCTGCAAGTGATACAAGTGATCATAGTGATACAAGTGATCCAATAAACATAGAGGAAGGCAAAATTTATTTGAAGAAATATTTCCCAAATTGAATAAAAAATGTAATTTAAAAAAAAAAACAGTGACATTTCACAAAAGCTGATATAAGTAATTGATTACCAGCAGGCCCATACAACAGAAAATGTTAAAGGACATCTTTTAGGCAGAAGAAAAATGCTACTACATGGACCCATGAACCTGCATAGAAGAAAAATGATCACAAAGTGATGGTAACTGCATGTGTAGTCCACTCCAATCCTGAACTTGGGAGAAAGCACTGGAAAGATTTTCTTCACAGAAGAGCAGTGTCTTTGATGTTCTGGGCACACTCCAGCCTCTGAAACTTTGTACTTGCTCTTCCCTCCTTTACTCTAGATTTAAGAATGAATTGCTCCATCTCTTCATGCAAGCATCCTTTGCTTCAGCAGTATATTCTTAGAGAGACTTTCCCCATCAAATTAAAATAACACCCCCTATAATCTTCAAGACTTCATTCTGTTCTGCTTTACTTATCACCTCAACAAATCGTATGCTATCTAAAACTCTCCATTTCATTTTTGGACCTGGCTAGTGGTGATTTGTTCACTTTATGAAAGTTTTTCCAGCTGCTGCTTTATCATTCTATTTTCTACATGTATGCTATGCACCAAATAAAAATATTTTTAAACACAAAAGAAAAACACAATGAGACACCATCACATATCTATTGCTCTTGTTTAGTCACTAAGCTGTGTCTGACTCTGCAGCCCCATGAACTGCAGCATGCCAGGCTTACCTGTCCTTCGCTGTCTCCCTGAGTTTGCCCAAGTTCATGTCCACTGAATTGGTGATGCTATCCAACCATCTCATCCTCTGTCAATCCCTTCTCTTCTTGCCCTCAATCTTTCCCAGCATCAGGATCATTTCCAATAAGTCACACATATATTAGAATGAATGAAATATAAACATTGAGTTCACCAAGTATAGGCTTCCCTGGTGGCTCAGACAGTAAAGAATCTGCCTGCAATGTGGGAGACCTGGATTCAATCCCTGGATTGGGAAGATCCGCTGTAGAAGGGAATGGCTATCTACTCCAATATTCTGGCCCGGAGAATCCCAGGGACTGTATAGTCCACGGGGTCACAAAGAGTCAGACACAACTGAGTGACTTTCACTTCACCAAATATAGATGCAGATATTAGGTAATGAGCATTCTTAGTCAATGTTGAAAGGAATTTTTAATTGTTCAAGATCTTGAGTTTTAAAAATACTTTTAAATTGTTTTAAAACTATAAGGCATTTTCCTAAAAATTTAAAGTTTACTATAATGTAGCTATTTTATACCTAGGCATTTCCCCTAGTAAATTAAAACATATATTCACAAAAAGATTCATATACAAATGCTCCCTGTAGTTATGCTCATGAGAGCTAAGAACTGGGAATAAGTCATCAAATGGAGAATATTCATTAAAAATTGAGTGAAAAAATAATACACATAATAATATCTACATAGCGAATTCTACTCAATAATAAAAAGGAACAATCTTCTACTGATACAACAATTTGAATAAACCTCAAAATTATTATGCTGAGTGAAAGAGGTAACACAAGACGTTGTAAACTATGTGACTCCACTTACATAAAATTATGCAAATCAACAGGAAATTTATAGTAAAAAAAAAAAAAGCAGATTGACAGTTTCAGAGAAAATGGATTACGAAAGATAAGATGGATTGCAAAAGAGTATGGAGAAACTTTTGAGATGATATAACCTATTATGTAACTTGATTGCTCCAAACTCATTAAATGAATGAGTTTGCTATACATAAATCAAATCTCACTGAAGTTCATTCAAAATTTAGTTTTCCTTGGTACTCTCTCTTTCAGACAGTTCTTATCTTCTGCACTTTTCCTTTTCTTCCATGATATTACCTATTCCTGGCACTAGACAGACACAATAAATTATGCATAGAACTTTTTCATATTTGGCTTCAAATTATGTACTAGCCCAAGTTAAACTTAAGTGTATCTTAGTCAAGTTATTTTTCTCTCAAAACTTCTACTATGCTAAGAAATTTATTTCTGTAGCTTCCAATATGTGACACTGTCTGTATTTAGCTTTCCTACTTCACTGGGGAAATGAAGTAGCAATATGCTAGGAATGGCTATTCATGGCCTGCGTGCAATTACCATTCAGAATCTCACAGATCAGACTGAATTCCATCACCTGAAGCCTTCCTTTTGCCATATATGAGAAACCCATAAAAATGGTAATTGGAGAAAAGGCAGGATTTAGTAAATTCTGGAAACAGGGCCTGCTCTCAGGGCATTATTACATAATGAGAGTTTGTTCTTGCAAAGTAAGGCTTTTAACTAGAAGCTTCATTTCCCAAATGTGGTCAGAAAGCTCGGCTGATACCGCAATGCAATCCTGCAGTCTTCCGAAAGGTGTTGCATGGAGGCAAACAGATTTTTCTTCTATCTCATGCAATTCCATAAGTAGCCTAATTCATTTGGTTCTTCCTCTTAATCTATTGGTAGTTTCCTTGTGACTGAAAGCATCTTTAATATGTTGAAAACCAAACCAAAACAAAACAAACAATAAAAATAGAAGTCTTTTTCATTGAACTGTAGTCTCATTAAAAAAAAATAGTTCATTTATTTTAATTAGAGGCTAATTACTTTACAATATTGTAGTGGTTTTTGCCATGCATTGACATGAATCAGTCATGGGTGTACATGTGTCCCCAATCCTGAACCCCCTTCCCCCCTCCTTCCCCATCCCATCCCTGAGGATCATCCCAGTGCACTAGGCCTGAACACCCTGTCTCATGCATCGAACCTGGACTGGCGATCTATTTCACATATAGTAATATACATGTTTCAATGTTATTCTCTCAAATCATCCCACCCTTGCTTTCTCCACAGAGGCCAAAATTCTGTTCTTTACATCTGTCTTTTTTGCTGTCTCGCATATAGGGTCATTGTTACCATCTTTCTAAATTCCATATATATGCATTAACATACTGTATTGGTGTTTTCCTTTCTGACTTACTTCACTCTGTATAATAGGCTCCAGTTTCATCCACCTCATTAGAACTGATTCAAATGCACAGACTAAGTCACAAAGAGACAGTGTGAAGGACAGGGAAAGCAAGTTTGGAGCAGTCAGATGTGGATTTGAATCCTAGCTCTACCAGTTTGCAGGGTGACTAGGAGTGAGTCACAGTCTATTAGAGCTTCATGCATTTTCCTCAGTAAAGAGCTGACAGGCAGCACGCCATTATAGTCATAAGGATAAGTATAATGTGCACAAAGTGCTAGATACAGCTTTTGTTTTTAATCCAAGATGTAATCTATATTATGCAGGACATAGTCTATACACATCAATTATATCTTATGTGGGAGAAACAGACATAGAGAACAGACGACACGGGGAGACGAGAAGACAGGGTAAGATCTACGGAGAGAGTAACATGGAAACTTGCTGCTGCTGCTAAGTCGCTTCAGTCGTGTCCGATTCTGTGCGACCCCATAGACGGCAGCCCACCAGGCTCCCCCATCCCTGGGATTCTCCAGGCAAGAACACTGGAGTGGGTTGCCATTTCCTTCTCCAATGCATGAAAATGAAAAGTGAAAGTGAAGTCACTCAGTCGTGTCCAACTGCTAGCGACCCCATGGACTGCAGCCCACCAGGCTCCTCCATCCATGGGATTTTCCAGGCAAGAGTACCGGAGTGGGGTGCCATTACTACCATATGTAAAATAGATAGCGGATGGAAATTTGCTGTATGTCTCAGGGAACACAAACAGGGGTTCTGTATCAACCTAGAAGGGTGGGATGGGGATGGAGATGGGGGGGAGGTTCAAGATGGAGGGGACATATGTATACCTATGGCTGATTCATGTTGAGGTTTGACAGAAAACAACAAGATTTTGTAAAGCAATTATCCTTCAATTAAAACATAAATTAGTTAAAATTATATTTTATGTTAATTGTATCATAAAGAACAAATTTCAAATTAAGAGTTAAACATATTAGGTATCAGTACATATATGGAATCTACAAAATGGTACTGATGAACCTATCTGCAGGGCAAGGATAGAGATGTAGATGTAGAGAATGGGCTTGTGGACACAAGGGAAGAAGGGAAGGGTGGGATGAATTGAGAGAACAGCATTGACATATATATACATGATCATGTGTAAAATACATAGCTAGTGGGATGCTGCTCTATAGCATAGAGAGCTTAGCTCTGTGACGATCTAGACGGATGGGATGGGGGTGAGGTGGGAGGGAGGGGATATAAGTATACAGAGAGCTGATTCACTTTATTGTACAGCAGACACTAACATTGTAAAGCAATTATACTCAAATTTTAAAAAAAAAAAGGGGTTTATTATGTTTCCACGGAAGGAAAAGGTATCATACTGGAAATATCAGGAGATAACTGACTGTTTTGAAAGAAAATACTGACTACCCCTATGAATAGTGCCAAATGCTGTGTGTGAGGAAAGCCAAATAGCTGCCAGGGAGAATGGTAAAGCGTGACATTTTTAAGATAAACATAAGTGCAAACCAACCTGAAAAATTCAAATACCTTAGATTTACTTAAAGCAATTGTCAATTGACAGAAACTAATGATTGCAATAACCCTTAAAATTAATGAGTGTTACCCAGAGTTCATTCTCTGATTCAACACTAACTCTGAAGAACCTTCTTTTGTACTATGGTGAGAGGTAAGCCTTTGCTTACTTATAGTCTTACATTTCAGAAGTGATGGCTAGGACATCACTTTGGCAGCAGATTGAATTCCTTTGAACCTAATTTACCACATGGGGAAATCTTATTCTGGATAATTTTGTTTTATACTGGTGTGATAATCCTTCATTTTTTATAAAAAAAAAAACACAACAATATATTTTCTTATATAATTTCAGAGTGTCTCCTGCAGTTAGGCCAATTTTTATGTTGTATTTAGAGGGATATTATAGGTAAAACTTCCAAAGCAGCATAAAGTATTCAAAAGCATTCACAATCTGTGAACTCAGATAGATGATAACTTGATTCCCAACCCTAACACGTACTTAGTGTATGATCACTTAAGTGTATCTACTTTGTTTCTTTACCTATTAGGTACTTACCTCAAAGGGCTATTGCAGAATTAAGATAATATTTGGGAACTGTCTATATATTTAGCAGGCACTCAACAATCATAGCTCTCCTTTTAGGACATCAAGGGGAAAATAAACCAGTTATCTTCTAAATGTTTCCTTTTCCCAATACTGTTTTGCTGATACTATATTAATATATTTATGTCCATTAATTTGTTACAAAATTGATTACTGTTGACAAGATAAATAAATCCCCTAGAGCTCTGAGAAATATCCACAGCAAAGAATAGTAACTATTGGCCCTCATGTTTCTAAGGACACAAAACTCACAAAGCTGTCGACAGGTAATTTAGTGCCCAGTGAGGTAATCCAGACTTGTCACCTTCAGTGCTCCTTTCATGGGATGGATTGTGCTTTGCAGAATCAGCAAAATTGCTTGGCAAACTACTAGGGTTACATTACTCCTTCAGCTCTCAAGTCACTCTAAATGTTTTACGGAGCAAAGTCTTGAGGCTTTAACAGAACAGTGAATGCGCTTTCTCAGCAAGACACAACAGAAATCTTAGAAAGATAATGCTAGAAATAGACAGTGACCTCTGAAGTGTGTTCCTTTTCAGAAATTCAGCCACAGAAAAGGAAATAAAAGCTCTTCTTCCACTTCTTCCTTTCTTCCTTCCTTCCTTCTTTCAACCAATATTTTTAAAGAACATATGTACTTAGCACTGTTCTGGACACTGAGGATATAGAAATACAACAGATGGAAACTGATGTATCATAGGGGAGTCTGTGCAAGCTCAGTTGCTCAGTCCTGTCCAACTCTTTGCGACCCCATGGACTGTAGCCCACTATGCTCCTGTGTCCATGGAATTTTTCCAGGAAAGAATATTGGAGTGAATTGCCATTTCCTCCTCCAGGGGAAATTCCTGACCAAGGATCAAACCTATGTCTCCTGAGTTTCCTGCATTGGCAGGCAGATTCTTTACCACTGAGCCACCTGGGAGAACCCCTTCTATTATAGGGGTATCAGATAGTAAATAAATAAACCATGAGCTATTATTTCACACGGTGACAATTGCAGTGGAAAAAAAGTAAAATAAGGCCAAGAGGATAGGAACTCCTGAACAGGAGTGGCTTGACATAATCTATGTTTTAATAATAATAAATATATATTATGAGACCAAATTATAAAATTTATAAAATCACTTTAGGGTGTAATTTCCAAGTGCATTCTACCTTTTCTATATGATCTGCTTTTTTTCATAAGAGAAGAAATAAAACTAATACTGAGCTCTTTCTATGTGGCTGGCAGTTTACAAATTTGATTACCTTCAATTTTCACAAACTCTGTGAGAAAGAAATTATTATTTCTATTTGAAAGACAAGGAAGCAACCCTCAACTAACTAAAAGCTTTATCCAAAGATACCTTGATAGCAAAAATAGAGCTAAGCTTCCAATTCAAAGTCCATTGTAATTTTTCTCACCATGTCATTAAAATCTTTTCCACTTGGCTGTGCGAAAGGTGATGAAACTAACTATGAAGAGTAAAAATTAATAAAGCACTTGTATTAGATTGAGAGCGTTATTATGTGTAAAATAGATAACTAGCAGGAAGTTGCTATGTAACACAGGAAGCCCAGCCTATCACTCTGTGATGACCTAGAGGGGTGGGATGGGTGGGGTGAGGCTCAAGAGGCAGGGGAGATATATATATATATATATACACACACACATATATATACATATACACATATATATATACATATATATGTATATATGTATATGTATATATGTATAAAATTATGACTGATTCATGTTAATGTATTGCAGAGACCACCCTTACATTGTAAAGCAATTATCCTTTAATACAAAATAAATAAAATTAAATAAAAATAAATAGATAGAGAGTGTTGGTATTGAGCAGGAGTTAACATGCAACGCTTTCTTTTCCTTATTCCTTTTAGTTCAGGCTTGCTAAAAGATTAGACTTTGTCTATTATAGAACTCTGTTACTATGAAACCAGATTCAGACAGGTTTCCATCTACTATTTACAGACAATTTACTTTGTATATTCAAGATTTGCTCCGTGGAGAATTTCTCCCAGTTCTTCCCTTTTCCCACAGGACTCTTAATTGCTCTGGCACCTCCATGTGGTGCTTCCCCAGCCATGACTCAAAGACTTTAAATGACTGTATTTATTTCAAGAAAAACTTCAGTGCCTATAAAAACAGCATGCTCTCCTGTCACACATCTGTTCTCTCTCTGAGTTTTATATCACCTCTTTGCCAGAGGTTTTACCTGCTACTTTAAGGGAGCTTGGTGTGTTCTGATTCCACTAGATTCTCATTCGTACTGAGTATAATTAGCTGAATATGTGGGGCATACTGATATAATTGCATGATCTTTGCCAGTTACTAGACTCTTCTGATCCTGAATGTCTTCATCTGTGAAAAGAAAACAGTAGTGTCTTCTTTGAAAGGTTTTCTTATCTGTTTACTTTGCAAGAGCTTTTCCTTCCCTTTGGGTTAGCACTGCCTTTTCGTGGCATTTTCTTTTAATTACACTTTGGATTCAGTTCAGTTCAGTCACTCAGTCATGTCTGACTCTTTGCAACCCCACGGACTGCAGCACACCAGGCCTCCCTGTGCATCACCACCTCCCAGAGTTTACTCAAACTCATGTCCATTGAGTCAGTGATGTCATCCAACTATCTCATCCTCTGTCATCCTCTTCTCCTCCCACCCTCAATCTTTCCCAGCATCAGGGTCTTTTCAAATGAGTCAGTTCTTCACATCAGGTGGCCAAAGGATTGGAGTTTCAGCTTCATCATCAGTCCTTCCAATGAATATTCAGGACTGATTTACTTTAGGATGGACATTTTGGATTAGTGACACATTATTATTTTTTTCTCCATTTATATTTGTACCCAAATGTGTATACTGTATTACTTTCTTATATTTCCTTTGTTCAGGACTCTTAATGAATTAGGACATTAAACATGGAGAAGACAGCTGAATAGTTTTTGGTTTGGTATGTGTATTTGCATAAAATTTGACTCCATCTTGCCTTAAATGTGTTTTTCTAGTCAAATATCTTGGCAGAGCTTTGGTTCAACTTAATAACTGTGCCACCACAATAATATGTTCCACTTGCAGTAAATAATAACCAAAATAATATTAATACTAAAGCACAGATATATTGGGTCAGGTTTAGTCTGCTGTAGAGTCAAATAAGCCCCTAAAGTATGCTAAAGATTAGCCAGTCTTTCTCCATCTTGTAATTTTGCCACCTGATGCCTGTTGCCTCCAAAGTTATGATAACGGGGAGAAAAAGACATAGGAGATTCTTAAAAACACCTACCATGATATGTTCAGTTCTGCTAACAATTCACTGACCAGGAGTCATAATATGGCTCCAATTTAATTGCAAGAAAATTCAGTGAGTACCACATTTCTACCTGAATAATATTATTTCTATCTCAATAATGCATATCAGTTCCCCTATATGCTATCTGGATCCTACTGCTTCAAAGAAGACAAATCCCAGCCTAGCAGTTCTGTGTCTTACGGAATTTTATAGCAAACAAACAATAAAATCCTAACAAAGAAATTCATGACCAGAACACAGAATATTGACAAAAGTTAGCCTATTTTAGACTAATAAGAATAGAAAAATATAAATGAGCTATGTTTAATGACAGGAAACATATTATCCTCCTTACTAATAAGTATGCAGAAAAGTAACAATGATTTTTGTAATGGTGCACTATGGTGTTTACTTTCTTTAGTAAATAACAACTCTCAATTAATTCATTAACTTCCATTAACTCTCAGCCACAATGCAGTGATAGTATTCTTCAAGATGAGAGTTTTAGTTACCAGAGTAACAACAGTGCTTGCAAAATCCATATAGGCACTTAACAGTTTTAAAATTAGACTATCTCTTAAATCCACAGGAATGAATTTCTGAAATCTCAGAACTGTGGAGCTTCAATTTATGAACAACAACATCTAGACACCAAGTCAGGCTTTCAGTTGCTTCTTTTTTATCTTTAAAATAGATGCAATTCACTGATTACCTCTAAACATTTAGAATCTTCTAAAATAAAACAGATTTAATAAGGATTGTCACAAAGTAATTGAACAATATTTGAATGGGAAAGAAAAGATAAAAGAGAAAACTGGCAAATATCCTTTAAAGTAGAGTCAATGATTTAGAATTTTAATGTAGAGTGAATTCACTACAGAGATGTTTTTTCATTGGCATTACACACCAAAGAGGTCACAGTGAAAATGACAGATAAAGCAATTTCTGTAAACAGCCCAGATGATATGCATGTCTATGAAAATATATTTCATACAGTATGAATAAGCAAGCATTATTTATCTGCTAAGGCCCAACAGATTGTGACTGAATATTTTCAGTGTTTTAACTAATGGTATATTTTTTCTCATATTATTTTAAAATTGCAGTTGCATTTTTTCTGGTAGCTAAAAAATTATATGTTTACAACAGAAAATTGGGAAATAAAAGCAGGAAAATAAAAACTCCAAATAAAGTTTCAACAGCATACAATGCTTTGATTTGCTTACTTTTGACTTTATTCCAAAGGATCTATTAATTATATCAAAATTTAAGTCATACTATATATGTCTGATATATGATACACAGTTTTCAAAGCATAAATTTTAGTGGTTATTTGACATACACCAACATAAATTCATATGTAGTGGTATTTAATAGGTCCTATTTTGGATGTTTGAGCTATATCTAAAAATTTTACTGTATAATGAACTATACTGAACATACAAACACATAAGCCTGTACTCGTATATCTCATTTATTTCTTGGGCTTATGTTACTTTAAAAGGCAGTATTTTTGACTCTTAATAAGTATTGCCAAGCAGCAGTGACATTCTATAAACCAATAAAAATGAAGGTTTCATTCTTTAAAATTAATGAAATGTACTCATAGAATTTTGTTTATTGGCATTGATAAATTAATGCTTTAATTTATAAAGAAAGTGTTATGGAGAAAGAATCTCACTGAATGGAGAAATGTAAGCTGTTTCCTAAATAAAAAGGCATTCCAAGCTACAGCATGAAATAAGTGGACCAGGGAATGTGAAAACTGATGAGAAGCAAATTGCTTTAGGATGGTAATATATTCCTTCCAGAAGACAACTGTGAATAACTTCAATGGTAAGGTGAGGAAGAACCTCTGATTTATAGGATATGGGGACCTATCAGCATTTTAAGGAAGGTGATAAGTGAAGATTGTTTTGAGGAACAAGAAAAAAATATTGCAGAAGTGTTTAGACTTCTTAGCATGAGAGAAATATACAGTTTAAGAAGCATTTTAAAGAAAATTTATTCTTTTCCTTAGAATTAGTTAATGAAGCCACCCAATCAATACTGGCTGAGAAAAGAGCAGAACATTAGGAACATAAAGTAATATACCAAAACTATAAATGGGCTCAACGTTTTCATTCCAGTTTCACACATCTTGCCATTTTTTCGCCAGGTGCTGTGTGAAGCACTAACAAAGGTGATTCCCACGTTGTGAGAACCCAGAGTAAAGGGAGAAGAATAAGCAATTATTTACAAAGATTACAGTGTAAGAATTGTAATAATAATGGGATATGACGGAATAAAATAACAGATAAATAACATGATACCATAATGGAGATCTCAGATGGAACAAATCAGAGGACATGACAAACTATGAGGTGACATCAGGCTTTGTGAGGAGAGTCAATGCAGGTGACATTACACAACTAACCTGAAAGGTATCAAGGAGTCCGTCAAGAGGAAAGTTTTGCAGCAGGCATTCTGGGCTGCAAGGCAGGCACATTCAGAGTCATGGAGGGGTAGAAGTGCACGTGCATCCAGGGAAGTACCGTTATTTCAGTAGGGCTGTTGTTCTGGATTCACACACTCAGATGGAAAGTTCTACCAGATTCATTTTGAAAACAAAGAGTTTACATTTTAACACATTGTGTCAGAAAGTCAATAAAAATGTTAAGCAGGAATTAATGAGACACATTGTGGTCTTGTCCTGTCCTATGTGTCACGCAGACACTTCTTCATATACACTCATAGGTAAGTAGCTTATCTGAGCTCTGACCCTAGAATTACTTTGTAAAGACAGTCCCCTTGATTTTCTGCCTAAATATATTTATCTCCTGAACTTTGAGAGAAATATTTTCAGTGACAACATAGAGGTACTACCTTCTAAGTAGCTTGGGTTAGATGCTCCCCACACCTTACTCTATAGTAGATGATTATGGCATAAAATATAATAAACATCTCTTGAACTATAAAAAGAATAATGCTTGTGTATGTGTGTTTAAACACACATATATAAAACATACTGTGAAACTTACTTTTTTCTTCTAAGATATAACATATCTTGAAATATCAACATGCATATGTGAATAATATATATAATATATACACATATAATTATATTAGATACATTCTACCTTAGGTGAAAAAAATAATCATTTGTATAATATTGCTTATTTGTAAAAAAAATAGGAAAGTCAATAAAAATATGTCTTATATCACTTATCACTGCATCTAATATTTTGCATTTTTGAAAGAACATACCAGGAATTACTAATATTAGTTACCACTGAGGAGTGGCAGTAAATAATCAGATTTTAAGGATAAGGAAATAATACAACTGACATTTTACTCTTCTATACATCATTTTATATTTTGATCAGATAAATATATTTACAGTTAAAAATTGTTTTACTTCATTATTATTATTACTGAGTGTTTACATTGGAAGCATGTGAATGGAATGCCTCAAGTTCAAAATTCAAGATGTGCTTGAGAAGAATGTGTATGGCAATATTTCATAACAGGATTTTATATATGTCTATTAACCAAACTTGTGAATCATGTTATCCATAAAATGATAGGATACCAAAAGAGGAACTCCCCAGGTCAGTAGGTGCCCAATATGCTACTGGAGATCAGTGGAGAAATAACTCCAGAAAGAATGAAGGGATGGAGCCAAAGCAAAACCAATACTCAGTTGTGGATGTGACTGGTGATAGAAGCAAGATCCGATGCCGTAAAGAGCAATATTGAATAGGAACCTGGAATGCCAGGTCCATGAATCAAGGCAAATTGGAAGTGGTCAAACAAGAGGTGGCAAGGGTGAACATCGACATTCTAGGAATCAGCGAACTAAAATGGACTGGAATGGGTGAATTTAACTCAGATGACCATTATATCTACTACTGCAGGCAGGAATCCCTCAGAAGAAATGGAGTAGCCATCATGGTCAACAAGAGTCTGAAATGCAGTACTTGGATGCAATCTCAAAAATGACAGAATGATCTCCGTTCATCTCCAAGGCAAACCATTCAATATCACAGTTATCCAAGTCTATGGGCCAACCAGTAATGCTGAAGAAGCTGAAGTTGAACGATTTTATGAAAACCTACAAGACCTTTTAGAACTAACACCCCCAAAAGATGTCCTTTTCATTACAGGGGACTGGAATGCAAAAGAAGGAAGTCAAGAAACACCTGGAGTAACAGGCAACTTTGGCCTTGGAATGCGGAATGAAGCAGGGCAAAGACTAACAGAGTTTTGCCAAGAAAATGCACTGGTCATAGCAAACACCCTCTTCCAACAACATAAGAGAAGACTCTACACATGGACATCACCAGATGGTCAACACCAAAATCAGATTGATTATATTCTCTGCAGCAAAAGATGGAGAAGCCCAATACAGTCAACAAAAACAAGACCAGGAGCTGACTGTGGCTCAGATCATGAACTCCTTATTGCCAAATTCAGACTTAAATTGAAGAAAGTAGGGAAAACCACTAGAGGTATGACCTAAATCAAATCCTTTATGATTATACAGTGGAAGTGAGCAATAGATTTAAGGGCCTAGATCTGATAGAGTGCCTGATGAACTATGGAATGAGGTTCGTGACATTGTACAGGAGGCAGGGATCAAGACCATCCCCATGGAAAAGAAATGCAGAAAAGCAAAATGGCTGTCTGGGGAGCCCTTACAAATAGCTGTGAAAAGAAGAGAGGCAAAAAGCAAAGGAGGAAAGGAAAGATATAAGCATCTGAATGCAGAGTTCCAAAGAATAGCAAGAAGAGATAAGAAAGTCTTCCTCAGTGATAAATGCAAAGAAATAGAGGAAAACAACAGAATGGGAAAGACTAGAGATCTCCTCAAGAAAATTAGAGATACCAAGGGAACATTTTGTGCAAAGATGGGCTCAATAAAGGACAGAAATGGTGTGGACCTAACAGAAGCAGAAGATATTAAGAAGAGGTGGCAAGAATACATGGAAGAACTGTACAAAAAAGATCTTCATGACCCAGATAATCATGAGGAAGGGATCACTCACCTAGAGCCAGACATCTTGGAAAGTGAAGTCAAGTGGGCCTTAGAAAGCATCACTATGAACAAAGCTAGTGGAGGTGATGGAATTCCAGTTGAGCTATTTCAAATCCTGAAAGATGATGCTGTGAAAGTGCTGCACTCAATATGTCAGCAAATTTGGAAAACTCAGCAGTGGCCACATGACTGGAAAAGGTCAGTTTTCATTCCAATTTCAAAGAAAGGAAATTCAAAATAATGCTCAAACTACTGCACAATTGCACTCGTCTCACATGCTAGTAAAGTAATGCTCAGAATTCTCCAAGCCAGGCTTCAGCAGTACGTGAACTGTGAACTCCCTGATGTTCAAGCTTGTTTTAGAAAAGGCAGAAGAACCAGAGATCAAATTGCCAACATCTGCTGGATCATGGAAAAAGCAAGAGAGTTCTAGAAATACATCTATTTCTGCTTTATTGACTATGCCAAAGCCTTTGACTGTGTGGATCACAATAAACTGTGGGAAATGCTGAAAGAAATGGAAATACCAGACCACCTAACCTGCCTCTTGAGAAATCTGTATGCAGGTCAAGAAGCAACAGTTAGATCTGGACATGGAACAACAGACTGGTTCCAAATAGGAAAAGGAGTACATCAAGGCTGTATATTGTCACCGTGCTTATTTAAATTATATGCAGAGTACATCATGAGAAACTCTGGACTGGAAGAAACACAAGCTGGAATCCAGATTGCTGGGAGAAATATCAATAACCTCAGATATGCAGATGACACCACCCTTATGGCAGAAAGTGAAGAGGAGCTAAAAAGCCTCTTGATGAAAGTGAAAGAGGAGAGTGAAAAAGTTGGCTTAAAGCTCAACATTCAGAAAACGAAGATCATGGCATCTGGTCCCATCACTTCATGGGGAATAGATGGGGAAACAGTGGAAACAGTGTCAGACTTTATTTTGGGGGGCTCCAAAATCACTGCAGATGGTGATTGCAGCCGTGAAGTTAAAAGACGCTTACTCCTTGGAAGAAAAGTTATGACTAACCTAGATAGTATATTCAAAAGTAGAGACATTACTTTGCCGACTAAGGTCTGTCTAGTCAAGGCCATGGTTTTTCCTGTTGTCATGTATGGATGTGAGAGTTGGACTGTGAAGAAGGCTGAGCACCGAAGAATTGATGCTTTTGAACTGTGGTGTTGGAGAAGACTTTTGAGAGTCCCTCGGACTGCAAGGAGATCCAACCAGTCCATTCTGAAGGATATCAACCCTGGGATTTCTTTGGAAGGAATGATGTTAAAGCTGAAACTCCAGTATTTTGGCCACCTCATGGGAAGAGTTGACTCATTGGAGAAGAGTCTGATGCTGGGAAGGATTGGGGGCAGGAGGAGAAGGGGACGACAGAGGATGAGATGGCTGGATGGCATCACGGACTCGATGGTCATTAGTCTGAGTGAACTCCGGGATATGATGATGGACGGGGAGGCCTGAAGTGCTGCGATTCATGGGGTTGCAAAGACTCGGACACGACTGAGCGACTGAACTGATAAACTGATAAAACTGATATTTGCTATTTTGTTGTTATTCAGTCACTTGGTCATGTCCTACTATTTGCGTCCCTATTGACTGCATCACACCAGGCTTCCCTGTCCATCACCATCTCCTGGAGCTTTCTCAAAGTCACGTCCATTGAGTCGGTGAGTCCATTGAGTCGGTGATTCCATCCAACCATCTCATCTTCTGTCATCCCCTTCTCCTCCTGCCTTCAATCTTTCACAGAATCAGGGGCCTTTCAAATGAGTCAGCTCTTCACATCAGGTAGCCAAAATATTGGAGCTTCAGTTTCAGCATCAGTTCTTCCAATGAATATTCGGGATTGATTTCCTTTAGAATTAACTGGTTTGATCTCCTTGTAGTCCAAGGGACTTTCAAGAGTCTTTTCCAACACCACAGTTCAAGCAGCATCAATTCTTTGGTGCTCAGCCTTCTTTATGGTTCAACTCTCACATTCATACATGACTAACTTGGAAAATCTTAGCTTTGACTAGATGGACCGTTGTCAGCAAAGTGATGGCTCTGCTTTTTAAAATGCTGTCTAGGTTGGTCATAGCTTTTCTTCCAAGGAGCAAGCGGCTTTAAATTTCATGGCTTCAGTCACCATCTGCAGTGATTTTGGAGCCCAAGGAAATAGTCTGTCCCTATTTCCATTTTTCTCTGTCTATTTGCCATGAAGTGATGGGACTGGATGCCATGATCTTCATTTTTTGTTGAGTTTTAAAGCCAGCTTTTTCACTCTCCTCTTTCACTTTCAGCAAGAGGCTCTTTAGTTCCTCTTGGTTTCTGCCACAAAGATGGTGTCATCTACATATATGAGGTTATTGATACTTCTCCTTGCAAACTTGATTCCAGCTTGTGCTTCATCCAGCCTGCCATTTCTCATGATATACTCTGCATATAAGTTAAATAAGCAAGGTGACAATACATAGTCTTGATGTAGCCCTTTCCTAATTTTTAACCAGTCTGTTGTTTCATGTCCAGTTCTAATTGTTGCTTCTTGACCTGCATACAGGTTTCTCAGGAGGCAGGTAAGGTGGTCTGGTATTCCTATTTCTTGAGGAATTTTCCACAGTTTGTTGTGATCCACACAGTCAAAGCTATACTTCTATTCAATTTTTTTAGGCTCTCTAATCTATTAGTTCATGAATGATATGTTAAAATATCACCATATGGTGACTAATTTATCATTTCTATTAACTCTGAAAAATTTTATTTAATATTATTAAGATTTTATTAAGATGTTATTAAATATTGTTGGGTACTGCATATACAGGATAAATAAATATTCTGGACAATTTGTTCAAGAAATTGCTGAATAATCCTTTTTCCTCCTGTCATTTTTAATTTTAAAACTCATACTTGATTTAATAATATCAAGTTTTTCTGTGAACATGAAGCAGTTGGAATTCTCATAAACCACTGATGGGAATGTAAATTTTACAGCCACCCTGGGACACTACAAATTTGAATATATCAGGTAAATTGAATATATGTATTTTTCATATGAGGCAATTCTACTCCCAGATGTATACTCAACATGGACATGTTCAATAAAGCAATGTAAAGAAGAATATTCATGTTGGCATTTTTATATCTACAAATTGAAAACATCCCAAATATCCATCGACAGTAAGTGAGGTATATGAACTGTAGTAAATTTATACAATCAATATGATAGAGTGATAAAGATGAAGTCAGCCACATGAATGAATCCTGTGTACTTCATGTCAAATGAAAGAAGTGAACCCTAAAAACTACTTATGAGGAATACTTAATCACACAGAAGTAGAACATTCCTCAGCTTTAGGA
Source organism: Ovis canadensis (assembly GCF_042477335.2). Lineage (NCBI taxonomy): Eukaryota > Metazoa > Chordata > Mammalia > Artiodactyla > Bovidae > Ovis > Ovis canadensis. Next base: position 176,289,781 of record NC_091246.1, on the reverse strand, counting down.
ATAAAGGAGGAGTAGTGTTTGAGAGACTGTATGAATAGTGGTTTTAAGAGTTGGCAATTACTTTTACTTTGACCTTGCTGATAGTTACACAGGTTTTGTTTTGTGGTAATTTATTTACTAGTATGTATGTTTTTATGTACTTTCTTATATGGTTGTAATACTCAATAGCAAAAAAAGGAAGATTTTTGAGAAATAGAAATAGATGAATACTTGCCAAACCATAAAATACATTTAACTCATCTGCTAAACCAACATGCCTAATTTGAAAAAAAAAAAAAAAAAAGAGAGAGAGAGAGAGAATATTTCCTATTAAGTTAGAAAAATGGGAAAAGTAGACCCTAACATTATTTTATAACCTTAATCAATGATGTTACACAATGCATTCAGGCAGGAAAATAAACCTGGACATTAAAAGCAAATGTAGAGGGACTTCCCTGATGGTTCAGTGGTTAAGACTTCCCTGGTCAGGGACCTAATATCCTACATGCCCCATGGCCAAAGAACCAGAACATAAACAACAGAGGCAATATTGTAACAAATTCAATTTAGACTAAAAAAAAAAATGTTCACATCAAAAAAAAATTTTTTAATTGGAAAGGAAGAGTTAAATTTTCTATTTTCATAGACTATAATTGTATAAGTGTGACATTTAAGAGGAAAACCTAAAAATTCAACAATCTAGTCACTAGGTATTAAATTACAGACATCAATAGCTTTCATATGTAACATTTAGATGGCAAAATCAAAGAGAAGCTGCCATTTATCATAACAACAGAAACAAAAATCAAACTTCTAGAAATGTAGTAAATAAGTAAATATATATGTGTATATATATACACTTGTATGTGTATATTTATATATATATATGGAATGTTTTTTATTTTAAAAGCACTATCAAAAGGCACACAATACGTTTTAAACAAATAGAATAAATATAATATTCTTGGATAAGAAGATTCACCATTGTAAAATTCTCAGCTTACCTTGTTATTTTATGTTTAATGAGATCCCAATAAAATACTATTTTTGTTCTTTCAAGTCTATAGTTCATAAAGGAAAGAAGAACTTGGGAAAATCTCAAGTAGAAGAGAAATAAGGAAGAGACTGCTACTTCCATATATATATATATATATATATATATGCTTTAAAAATTAAAACACAGTGTGCAGAGTTATTAGTAAACCAAAAAGCCAACATAAGAAAACAGAAATTCCAAAAATAGATTATAATGGAATCTGTACAGTTATTTATTTTATAAAAGTGGCAACTCAAGTCAGGCAGGAAAATGTAGTATTTATCTAACAGTGTTAAGAAAAGTGGAATAGCCATTTTTGAAACTGATTTTGATGTATGCTTCATATTGCATAGAAGGATAAATTCTAAATAGACTAAAGGCTTAAATGTAGAAACAATAAATCTTTTAAAATACTAGAATAAAACATGAAGATATTCTTTGAAAATTTCAGGGAAGTATTTCTATGTCTCAAAATCCAGGAAACATTACAATAAATTAATAAATTTACTGAGAGCATGATTTTTTGAAACAATTAAAAAATAGACATGCTACCAAAATCATATTTTAAGCCCATCAGAAGACACATCTAGAAAGGGGACTAGACAAGTTAAAATTCAACCTGTTAGGAAAGTGTCAATAATCAACGACTTTCTTACCATTTATCAATTTTGAGCATGGGCCCAGCATGAAGCATGACCTCATTAGAGGAACTCTACTAGGGAAAAGAGAGAGAGAAGGATTTGTGATGGTCGAGAAAGCTGGCATGACAGATTGTCAAGTAGAGAAGCCCTTTCCTCGTGAGAAATTTGTTGAGATTTGTAGCCAAGCAGAAAGCTGGAGAGCTGACGCATGTAGAAGGGCAGAGTGTAGTCTTGTGACCTTGTGGGGCTTCCCAGGTTGTGCTAGAGGCAAAGAACCTGCCTGCCAATGCACAAGACATAAGAGATGCAGGTTTGACCTCTGGATCAGGAAGATTCCCTGGAGAAGGAAATGGCTACCTACTCCAGTATTCTTGCCTGGAGAATTCCATGGACAGAGGAGCCTGATGGGCTACAGTCCATACGGATGCAAAGAATCAGACATGATTGAAGTGACTTAACATATGTAGATGATACCACTCTTATGGGAGAAAGTAAAGAAGAACTAAAGAGCCTCTTGATGAAAGTGAAAGAGGAGAGTGAAAAAGTTAGATTAAAGCTCAACGTTCAGAAAACTAAAATCATGGCATCCAGTCCCATCACTTCATGGAAAATAGATGGGGAAACAGTGGAAACAGTGGCTGACTTTATTTTTCTGGACTCCAAAATCACCGCAGATGGTGATTGCAGCCATGAAATTAAAAGATGCTTACTCCTGGGAATAAAGTTGTGACCAACCTAGACAGCATATTAAAAAGCAGAGATATCACTTTGTCAACAAAGGTCTGTCTAGTCAAGGCTATGGTTTTTTCCAGTGGTTATGTATGGACGTGAGAGTTGGAATATAAAGCTGAGTGCTGAAGAATTGATGCTTTTGAACTGTGGTATTGGAGAAGACTCTTGAGAGTCCCTTGGACTGCAAGGAGATCCAACTAGTCCATCCTAAAGGAGATCGGTCCTGGGTGTTCATTGGAAAGACTGAGGCTGAAGGTGAAACTCCTATACTTTAGCTATCTGATGCGAAGAGCTGACTCATTTGAAAAGACCCTGATGCTGGGAAAGATTGAGGGCAGAAGGAGAAGGGGACGACAGAGGATGAGATGGTTGGATGGCATCACCAACTCGATGGACATGGGTTTGGGTGGACTCCAGGAGTTGGTGATGGACAGGGAGGCCTAGTGTGCTGCAGTTCATGGGGCAGCACAGTTCTTCTGCAAAGAATCGAACATGACTAAGCGACTCAACTGAACTGATGTGTTTAGGATTCAAGGGTCCACTCGAAGATGGGACCTGCTTTGAATATGTGAGTTCTCTCTCTTTAAGATGTGTATCAGATTCTTAGGTATTGTGTGTGGAGAATAAGGAGATAAACACTGAACTTCCGAAGGACCGAATCTAATATCTGGCAACACTCACACCAAAGGAGTCAGAAACCATGGCTTACAAAAACCAAAATCCCAGGAGGGTTACTGCTGAGGAGCAGTGGAAACTCTGAGTAGATAGAATTTTACTAAAACCGTAATCTGACTCAAGCTCAACTCCTGGTTGATAAACGTTACCAGTACATTACCTTATTTGCCTAACAGAGACAAGGAAATCACTTTTTTATGGAAAATAATACTATCATGGTATCTCCAATGTTCTTCAACACATATACAGCACAGAATTAAATATTAAAAGAAATGTGGAGGCAAGGAATTATGATTGATTATCAAGAGAAGCAAACAACAGAAATAATCAATAACCATTTCTTCTTGGCTTTTCCCAGCTAAATACTCTGTGCAGCAAGGTTACAATGACTGGCCCATTTCTGCCCAAGGAGAGCTTCTTATTCTGATGGACAAGTTCTGCTTGATCATTATTTATCACCATGATTGAAGTTTGCTCAGAATTTAGTTGCAATCTGAGACTCATCTTTCTGATTATATTTGTCTGTTCAGTCTGCTATACTGCATACCATTGGCTGAGCTGCTTAAACATAGGAATGTACTTCTCACAAATTTGGAGGCTGGTAAATTAAAGATCAAGGTGCCAGCCAATTTGTGAGAACCCTCTTCTTGTCTTGCAGATAGATTCCTTCTCACAATATCCTCACATGATGGAGAGAAAAAGCTCTGACCTTTCTTTCTCTTCTTAGAAAGACACATATTCCATCATGGGGGCCAAACCCTGATGACCTCAACTAAACCTAGTTATCTTCTAAAGGCCCCACCTTCAAATAACATCACACTGAGTATTAGTACTTCAACACATGAACTTTTGGAGGACACAGTTCAGTCCAGAGTGATGATCCTTCCCTTTCTTCATTTATAGGAGTCAAAGCAAGACTCTCCCTGTTTACTCTCGCTTTTTCAGCCTGTTTACTCTTGTATCTCCAACAATAAATATCTTGTATATTTAATTCCGTCTTGGTATTTATTTATCAGAGAATCTGAAGGGCTTCCCTGGTGGCTCAGATGGTAAAGAATCTGCCTGCAATGCATGAGACCTGGGTTTGATCCCTAGGTCGAGAAGATTCCCTGGAGAAGGCAATGGTTACCCACTCCAGTATTCTTGCCTGGAGAATTCCACAGACAGAGGAGTTTGGCAGACTACAGTACATTGTGGTCTTAAAGAGTGAGACATGACTGAGTGACTAACACTCTCACTTTTTTGATGGTATCTATTTATAAAGAATCCAAAGGACACAGTGCAATACATATTAAAACTATCATTATGCTTTTTTTTTTGGAGCCTTATATAAAAGAGACCAAGAATGCTGAGCTAATTTTAATGCAAGTTTGGAAAAAATGTCAAATGAACAAATCTGATATATATTTTTAAATGACAGTTTAGCTGCTCTAAGATGAAATATATAACATATTTGCTGTTTTGAATTATCAAGGCCATTGCTGTCCTCTCTGGCTTAGAAAACTGAAAACTTTCTGCAAGAGATATGAGGACCAGATTTTCAGAAATGAGTTGTTGAAGGTGAGCGAGGTAGTAAGCAGTCTACTCACATCATATCTGTCAGAATTCAATTCCCACTACAATATAATTGAATAGCTCTAACCTTCCTGACGAAAATTCCCTTGGAGCTTAACTCCATAATGTTCATTTTCTCCCACCATCTGTTGATAGCAATGTGCTACCAGTCTCTGAGGCTACTAGCCTGCAATCAGTAGTTTCTGCCTTACAGAACTGCATGAAAGCATTTCCAGAGTGCTGGTCTTGGTCTCAGGAGATACATGGATATAGCGATGCAGACATGCCAGTCACCCATAAATAAAGAATCTGTACAACTACTCTAGATATCCTTGTCCACTAGTTCTTGCTAAGCATACTTCATCAACTATAGCAATAGGTAAACCATCATTAATTTAAAGAGTAAGCTAACACACAGGTTCAGGCTGTCAACTGAGATACAAATCAGAAGTATACATTAAGCTTTACTTTAAAAAAGTCAAAATACTGACGGACGAAGAGGCTCATACAAAGCAGAAAGAAACCTTGAATTTTCAAGGCAGATCCCCAGATTTTTCCTTTCTGTGTCAGACATGTGCTTCAGGTACAGATAAAAGGAGATCTTTAAGTGTGACTCATGGATTTCCTTAGATAGCAGAAAGCACTTAAAGAGGGCTGTGGAGCTCTTACAACATTCTCATTGGAGCCTGGCCCCATGGTTCCTGCTTCCTATTACTATAGGCAATAAGGAGCCAGAAGCGTCCTATTAAGAGCTTTTCCTACATAAATATCTTTCCCCTAGCAAATATCTTTGGTCAATTTACCTGAAGGCCCAGTTGATAAGGAGCTTAAATTTGATCACCTGAATTCTTTGTCTCATGGGAACATGTCCTTGGCTGCCACCTACCTAAAGGGCATGAATGTACCAAGGGTAACTGGCTCAATACTATCTTCCTGTGAATAACAGATGTAAGAATGTGGGGAAAGAAAGAATTAATTCCAAAGGAAATGGCTGATAAGGGAAGAGAAACAGATTGTAAAGAAATATAAAGGAAGGAAGACAGAATTTATTGACTATCAGAGGGAGAGTGGTTTATTCAAAAGATATAGAACCTGGGGAAGTAGATGGGGAAACAGTGGAAACTGTGGGAGACTTTATTTTTGAGGGCTCCAAAATCACTGCAGATGGTGACTGCAGCCATGAAATTAAAAGACGCTTGCTCCTTGGAAGAAAAGCTATGACCAACCTAGACAGCATATTAAAAAGCAGAGATATTACTTTGCTAACTATGGTCCATCTAGTCAAAGCTATGGTTTTTCCAGTGGTCACGTATGGATGTGAGCATTGGACTATAAAGAAAACTGAGCACCAAAGAATTGGTGCTTTTGAACTGTGGTGTTGGAGAAGACTCTTGAGAGTCCCTTGGACTGCAAGGAGATCCAACCAGTCCATCCTAAAGGAAATCAGTCTTGAACATTCATTGGAAGGACTGATGATGAAGCTGAAACTCCAATCCTTTGGCCATCTGATGTGAAGAGCTGACTCATTTGAAAAGACCCTGATGCTGGGAAAGATTGAGGGCAGGAGGAGAAGGGGAGGACAGAGGATGAGATTGTTGGATGGCATCACCAACTCAATGGACATAAGTTTAAGTAAACTCTGGGAGTTGGTGATGGACAAGGAGGCCTGGCATGCTGCAGTCCATGGGGTCACAAAGAGTCAGACATGACTAAGCAACCGAACTGAACTGATGGAACCTGGACTTCAAGGTTAGGCTCTGTTGTTGTTCAGTTGTCAAGTCTTGTCCTCCTCTTCAAGACCCCATGGGCTGCAGCACTCCAGGCTCTTCCCTGTCCCTCACCATCTTCTGGAGTTTGCCCAAGTTCCTGTCCATTGAATCGGTGATGCCATCCAAACATCTCATCCTCTGTCACCATCTTCTTCTGCCTTCAGTCTTCCAGTATCAGGGTCTTTTCCAATGAGTCAGTTGTTCTGATCAGGTTAGGCTCTAGTTTCCATCTTAGTCTTATCATTATCATCATTATTATTTATTTTTCTCATGCAGTTTAACCTCTCTGGGCTTGAGCTTCCTCAATAATAAAGTGGTGATGATATTTTTCCACAAGATGGTTATGAGGATCTGCTGCTAAGTTGCTTCAGTTGTATCCAACTCTGTGTGACCCCATAGATGGCAGCCCACCAGCCTCTTCTGTCCCTGGGATTCTCCAGGCACGAATAGTGGAGTGGGTTGCTATTTCCTTCTGCAATGCATGCCTGCATGCTAAGTCACTTCAGTCGTGTCGACTCTGTGTGACCCTATGGACTGTAGCTGACTAGGCTCCTCTGTCCACAGGATTTTCTAGGCAAGAATACTGGAGTGGATTGACGTTTCCTTCTCTATATGAAACCTTATGTGAAGGTGCCAGTTATCAGGTAGGAGCGCATTAAAAAAAAAGCATTAGTCACTCAGTCATGTTCAACTCTTTGGGGCCCCATGGACTGTAGCCTGCTAGGCTCCTTTCCATGGAATTCTCCAGGCAAGAATACTGGAGTAGATAGCCATTCCTTTCTCTAGGGGACCTTCCTGAACCAGGGACCAAACCTGGGTCTCCTGTATTGCAGGCAGATTCTTTACTGTCTGAGCCACCAGGGAAGCCCCATATATTTTCTTAATTTACTTTTTAAAAAAGCAGAAGATAATACTTTTTTCAGAATTTTTTTCCTTTTTTAATGGACATAACACAAATGTCCCAAATATCTGCCAACTATTTTTGTATGCTTTACCTGTTCTCAAAATACATGTTAGAGTCCTTTAGGGAAATGTAATTGTGTAGATGTTTATACTCTAAAGAGGTTAGATGTCAACTCTACTGCAGACTATTTCTATAAAAGTTACATTTATATAATGCTTTTAACTAATGCTACCTCTCTGAACACTAGAAAAGCATCAGGAACGTCAAAATTTATAAATTAGGGGTTGGGGAGAGGCCAACTAATTAATTAGCTTTATTTCAGTTCTTCCCTCTGTCTTACAGATGATAGACATATTTGTGTGACTTACAGCACACGCTAGAGCTATATCTAAGAAGGTTCCTCTCGCAGAATATGCAGCTTTCTTGCTAAATCCCAAAGTCTGACTCCTTTTGAATGAAATGAAAAAGAATCTCATGCTCTATCACTGATGGACAGAAGTCAGGCGCTAATGTAACTCAGTGCATTGTGGCAAGGTCTCTAACATGACAGTTGTTCTCATGCTTTAGGGAACAGTAAAAAAAAAAAAAAAAAAAAAGCAGTGCATGAGCTTGTGATCAAATTGTTGCTATTTTCCAGACATGCTTCCTAGATTGGGTCACATTGAAAAGCAAGTGGTCTCTCTAGGCATGTGGATTTTTATGTGCATACAAATCTATTCTGAATCTTGTAACACAGCTCTTCTAATTAAATTTCATATCAGGGTAGTAGGGATGTCATCCCAAAGACAGGGAACTAACAGTATAGGTTGCACTGCTCTCACCTAGGCTCTCCAAGACTTTCAGCAGAGATGTGCACAACGCTGTGATTCAGTCTGTCCACGGAAACAGTTTGTCTTTGGACCAGTCCAGCCACCAATAATTTGGCACTAATTTCAAGCTACAGTGGACTTGAAATTACTTCCTTGCCTTATTAGATTTTAAATCTTTAAAAAATGAAAATTCTTTCATGGCAGGAACCTCACAAAAATGAAAATCTTATAATTTCTTTTTTCTGGGCAGGCTTCTTGCATACTCTACTGACTTCAAATTATCATTGTCCCATTAAGCAATGCCCTTCTGATGAGCATAGCATCAGACTATTGATTAACTGTGGAAATTGAATGCCATGATGAGGAAGTCATGTTCTGCAGAAGAAATGAGACTAGAATGTGTTCACAACTCAGGCCCTTAGTGGGATCCCTGTGCTTTAAAAAACAAAACAAAACAAAACAAAACAAAAAAACTGATAGTCTATTTTTTGAGCAGTTTTAGTTTTACAATAAAATTGAACAAATAGTACAAAGAGTTCTTGTATACCCCTTCTTTCCCCTCTCACATTCTCCCTTATTAATATCTACTTAATAACTAATGATAGGTCTTTTCTCAAATATATATTCTGCAAATACTTTCCCCCAGTATTTGGTTTGCCTATGTATTGTCAGAACTATGTTTTTTACAGAACAGAAGTTTTCATTTTAATGACATGTAACTGATTATTTTATTCATAGATCATGCTTTAGGTGTTGTATCTAAAAAGTCATTGCCAAACCAAGGTTATCTAGATTTTGTCCTATGTTATCTTCTAAAAGTTTTGTTTTTCTGTTTTATATCTAGAACTATGATCTATTTTGAGTCAGTTTTTGGGAAGGGTAAAATGTCTGTGCCTAGATTTTTCTTTTTTTTTGCATGAAGATATCCACTTGTTCCAGCAATATTTGTTAAAAAAATATCCTTTTCTCATTAAATTATCTTTGTTCTTTGACAAAGATCAAATGACTTTATTTGTATTGATTTGTTTCTGAATTCTCTATTCTGTTCCATTGACCTGTTTATTCTTTATCGGTACCATATTATCTTGATTATTGTAGCTTTACAGCAAACCTTGGAATCAGGTAGTGTCTGTTCTCTGATTTTGTTATTCTTCTTCTATATTTTGTTGGCAATTTTGAGCCTTTTGTCTTTTACACATGAACTCCTGAATTAGGTAAAATCCACAAAATAACTTGGTGAGATTTTTAGTAGGATTGCACTGTATAGATAAAACAAGTTGGGGATAACTGATTTCTTGACAGTATTGTGTTTTTATCATTGAACACAGGATATCTATTTATTTAATTCTTTGATTTTTCTATCAGAGTTTTATAGATTTCCTCATGAAGATATTGTACCTATTTTGTTGAGTCTTTCATATTTCATTTGGGAGGATATGCTAATATAAATAAAAACACAGTTTTGATATAATTGGTGATATATGTGCATGCATGCTAACTCACTTCAGTTATGTGCAGTTCAGCTGAGTCATGTCCAACTCTTTGCAACCCCATGAACAGGGAGGCACGCCAGGCCTCCCTGTCCATCACCAACTCCTGGAGTTCACCCAAACTCATGCCCATTGAGTCGGTGATGCCATCCAACAATCTCATCCTCTGTTGTCCCCTTCTCCTCCTGCCCCCAATCCCTCCCAGCATCAGGGTCTTTTCAAATGAGTCAGCTCTTCGCATGAGGTGGCCAAAGTACTGGAGTTTCAGCTTCAACATCAGTCCTTCCAGTGAACACCCAGGACTGATTTCCTTTAGGATAGACTGGTTGGATCTCCTTGCAGTCCAAGAGATGCTCAAGAGTCTTCTCCAACACCACAGTTTAAAAGCATTTATTCTTCAGTGCTCAGTTTTCTTTATAGTACAACTCTCACACCCATACATGACTACTGGAAAAACTATAGCCTTGACTAGACGGACCTTTGTTGACAAAGTAATGTCTCTGCTTTTCAATATGCTGTCTAAGGTGGTCATAACTTTCTTTCCAAGGAGTAAGTGTCTTTTAATTTCATGGCTGCAGTGATTTTGGAGTCCAGAAAAATAAAGTCAGCCATTGTTTTCACTGTTTCCCCATCTATTTGCCATGAAGTGATGGGACCGGATGCCATGATCTTAGTTTTCTGAGCTTTAAGCTTTAAGCCAACTTTTTCACTCTCCTCTTTCACTTTCAGCAAGAGGCTCTTTAGCTCCTCTTCCCTTTCTCCCATAAGGGTGATGTCATCTGCATATCTGAGGTTATTGATATTTCTCCCGGCAATCTTGATTCCAGCTTGTGCTTCCTCAGGTCCAGCATTTCTCATGATGTTCTCTGCATATAAGTTAAATAAGCAGGGTGACAATATACAGCCTTGATGTACACCTTTTCCTATTTGGAGTCAGTCTGTTGTTCCATGTGCAGTTCTAACTGTTGCTTCCTGACCTGCATATAGGTTTCTCAAGAGGCAGGTCAGGTGGTCTGTTATTCCCATCTCTTTCAGAATTTTCCACAGTGTATTGTGATCCACACAGTCAAAGGTTTTGGCATAGTCAATAAAGCAGAAATAGATGTCTTTCTGGAACTCTCTTGCTTTTTTGATGGTCCAGCAGATGTTGGCAATTTGAACTCTGTTTCCTCTGCCTTTTCTAAAACCAGCTTGAACATCTGAAATTTCGTGGTTCACATATTGCTGAAACCTGGCTTGGATAATTTTGAGCATTACTTTACTAGTGTATGCAATGAGTGCAATTGTGCAGTAGTTTTAGCATTCTTTGGCATTGCCTTTCTTTGGGGTTGTTATGAAAACTGACTTTTTTCTAGTCCTGTGACCACTGCTGAGTTTTCTAAATTTACTGGCATATTGAGTGCAGCACTTTCACTTCAGTCATGTTCAAGTCTTTGCGATTTTATGGATCATAATCCTCCAGGCTGTCTTTCATTGGCAAGTAGGTTCTTTACCACTAGAGCCACCCAGAAAGCCCCATAATCAGTGGTATATAGGCTATCAACAACTTCTGAATATTAACTTTTGTGTCCTGAAACATCATTGTAATTGCATACTATTTTCTGGAGATTTTGGACAATATTCCTTTCATCCAGATTTTCTATATAGGCCATCATGTAATTTGTAAACAAAGGTGGTTTTGTTTATTTCTTCTGAATATATACGTATTTTATTTCCTTTTCTTTTCTTTCTGCATTAGCTAAGATAGCCACTAAAATGATGAACAAGAGTTTGAAAAGGAACATCTTTGACTTGTTTCCAATTTGAGAGAGAAAGCATCTCATTTTGTATCACTAGGCATAAAAATAGCTGTGCATTTTTTGTAGGTGTTCTTTATGAGGTTTAGGAAGTTACCCTCTATGTCCAGTTTTCTTTTTATCATAAATAGGTGCTTTTTCTTCATCAAATGATATGGTTATATGATATTCTTTTTTAACCTGTTGATATGATGGGTTACATTACAGTTGACCCTAAAACAACATGTATTTAAACTGCATGGATCCCCATACATAAGGATATTTTCCAATAAATACATTGAAAAAATATTTTGGAGATTTGTCACAGTTTGAAAAAAAAAAAAACTTACAAAGAACTCAGTAGTCTAGAAATATCAAAAAATAAGGAGTTACTTATTCATGGAAGCATAAAATATATGTAGATACTAGTCTATTTTGTCATTTACTGCTATTATATATGGCAGTATATATAATACTTTATATATGGCTAAAGCTAACATCTATTAAAACTTACACAAACAAACACTTACAGACCATACATGACAGCATTCACAGTTGAGATAAATGTAAATATATAAATATGAAGTATTAAATCACAACTGCATAAAATTAATTGTAGTATCTACTTTACTATTGTAATAATTTTGTAACCACTTCCTGTTGCTATTCTGGTGAGCTCTAATGTTGCAAGTATTCTATAAAATACCTTGTGGCACTAATCATCTCTGTGTTAGCATTTTCCCTCCAGTAAATGCCATATTGCAGTAAAACATGAACTCTCACTGTTCTCACATATTTTTCATTATGTTTAATGCCATATCAGGGGCTTCTGTGGTAGCTCAGCTGGTAAAGAATCCACCTGCAATGCAAGAGACCCCAGTTCTATTCCTGGGTCAGGAAGATCTCCTGGAGAAGGGATAGGCTACCCAATCCAGTATTCTTGGGCTTCCCTAGTGACTCAGATGGTAAAGAATCGACCTGCAATGTGGGAGACCTGGGTTAGAAATAGTATTGGCTTAAAAATGTGATGGTAACAGAAGAAGCAGCTTCTGCCCACCAAGAGTCAGCAGATGCATTCTTAGACAACATTAAGAAAACCATCGAGAAGGAGATCTGCTTGAACAGGTTCTTAATGCAGATGAAAGTGCCCTATTCTTGAAAAAAAAAAAAAAAACACCACAGTGAACATTTATTATTAGGAAGAGCAGTGAGCCCAGGATTTAGAGCAGGAAAGGATAGTCTAAATGCAGTTTTGTAGTCAGGCTTATGCTCAGGACTGCCCTTATCTATAAAGCTGCTATCTTCTAGATTTTTGTAGGGAAAACATAACAGCAGTCACTGTTTTCTGCTTGTACAAGAAGTCCTGGTCAGGACTTTCTCTGAATTGTTTCCATCAATGCTTTAACCTTCCATCAACCTTTGAAGGGAGGTACCTTGCCAGTAAAAAGTTTAACTGTCAAAGTTTTAAAGTTCTTTTGATATTGGACAATGCCTTTGGCCACTCAGCCCTTCATGAGTTCAGCACCAAAGGTGTCAAAGTGGTCTACTTGCTCCAAAACACAATGTCTCTAATTCAGCCTCTTAAATCAGGGGATCGTGAGGACCTTTAAGGCTCACTGCCTGTGCTATTCTATGGAAAGGACTGTTAACGCTGTGGAGAAGTACCCCAATAGAGAGAACATCATGCAAGTCTAGAAGGATTACACTGTTGAAGATGCCAGCCCCAAACAGTAAATTCCCACTGGAGAAAACTGCGTCCGGATGTTGAACATGACTTCACAGGATTACAGCTGAGCCAATATAGGAAATCATGAAAGAGATTATGTATATGGAAAAAAAAAATGTTGGGCATAGAATTTTGACTGCACAGGTGGTCAGCATCCCTAATCCCACATTGTTCAAGGGTCAACTTTAATTGATTTTCAAATGTTTAACCAGCCTTGTATATCTGAGATAAAGCCCACTTGGTCATGGTGCATAATTTTTTTATGCATTGTTGAAATCAATATGTTATTATTTCGTTGCAAATTTTGCATCTATGGTCATGATTTCCTATTAATGGATTTTTATTAAGTTAGGTTATTAGCTATCAGATTTTCTATATATAGATTTCCTTTATATTATTCCCATATCTTCTTTTGAGATTAGAGTAAGGCTGGCCTCATAGAATGAGATAAGAAGTCTTTCCTCTGCTTTATTTTCTGCAAGATATTATAGACTGTGGTAGAATTTCATCCTTAAATGTTTGGCAGAATTCACCAGTGAACCTATCTGGGCCTAGTTCTTTCTGTCTCAAAGTTAGTTATTTTTTCCATTTCTCCAATAGATATGGTCCTACTATTTAGATTGTCTATTTTTCTTTGTGTGAATTTTGATAGGTTGTGTCTTTTTTGGAACTTGTTCATCAAGTTGTCAAATTTGGAGGCATATAGTTTTTCATATTTCTTTATCAGTCTTAATGTATGTTGAATAAGTAGTGATGGCTCATCTTTCATTTCTGATATGAATAATTTGTATCTTTTTTTCTAGTTAGGTGGTTATTTTATCTTAGGGCTTTTTTTCCCACAGTTATATGTTTTTTCCCATTCTCAAGAGAGAGGGATAAAAATTTGTGTTGTGGAAAGGTACTGGTCCTTTTATCACTGTTGGTGAACAATGTGAACAACAGACGAGAAGGAACCTAATCACTGTCACCAAACCCAGGTGTACAGTATGTGGAAATTGTGTGTGTGTGCACCAGGCTCCTCTGTCCAAGGGATTTTTCAGGCAAGAACACTGGAGTGGGTTGCCTTTTCCACCTCCAGGGGATCTTCCCAATTCAGGGATCGAACCCACATCTCCTGTGTCTCCTGCATTGGCAGGTGGATTCTTTATCACTGAGTCACCTGGGAATCCTGTATGGAAATTAGGGGAATAATATTAGCTAGTGGGTTTTTGATGGCCTACTAAGTGCCCACAACAATAAATGGAATGTAATTTCCTTTCCCATAAAATTCGACAACTATCAACAATGAGTATTAAGCTTATTTTACAGAGAAAATTCATACTCAGATAAATTAAAAAATACTTTCTAAGTTACAAAAGAAAAAGACAAGAGTGATGAGGCAAAATTTTGAACCCATATCTTTCAGGCTTCATAACTTATCCTCTTTCAGTGCTGTTTGTTTCCTGGGGTGATTCAACCTCTATTGTCCTGAGCCCTGAGGGAAAAAATAAAAGCAAAGTCTGTATCATTTAGCATAATATAAAACAGATGACATACTTTATATTATGAGAAATATAGCTGTTTATTTACCTATTAAGTTATTTTAATACTTCTGCTTACTCCTAGGGCTAAAGTTTTGGTGAAAGAAAAAGCAACCTGTCAGTAAATTATGAGTATATTTATAAAGTTTATTTGAGAGTATAAGTCATTTTTACCAAAAAGTGGCATGTGTTACCAAGAAATCAATAAACAAATAAGTTTGATAAAATATATTGATGATATGTCTAGAATTCTCCCTAGTTATGTGCTATTTCATGTCATTAGTGCAGCCAGTAATCATAAATTAAGCACAGGGAAAAAAAAGCCAGGTGTCTTAGGGTCATTCTTTTTACTGATGTATCATTATTATTTTGGTTTGTGACAGCTACAGTATTAGTGACTATTAGATACATCCACTTAAGTCATTTCTAGAAACACAATTCTTTCAGTAGGTATGGTTTTAGGGTACTTTTTAAAAAAAGCTTCTGCAATAAATTTGAGGAAGGAACAGACTAAAGACCACAGAATACATGTTGAGCACAGAGAATACAGGATGAAAAAAAGATTTCTGATAATGAAGTGATTATGATTAATTTTCATTCATATAAATCTTTTCATACATTAGAAGTGCTTCTCCTAAGTTGTTTATTTCAACTTCTATTAATTTCCTTTTACATGGATATCTGAGAAACAGCGGGTATGAGGACCCAAGGCCTGCATTTTAAGACACTATTCCTCATCACCATGCCTGTCAAAAGAGCAGTCAAGAGAGAGTTAATAGAAGTCAGAAATACATGCTGGGAGGAAGGTAGAGAGAACAGGAAGCAGAGAGAGAGAAAGGAAGAAAAATAAACAAACAAGATGGCTTTAGAAGCTACGACTTTTTCCTCAGAGAGTAGAATTACATTTTCCATCTGATTGTTTTCAGGCTTTTCTTGTATGAAATAGGCGCAATGCTGGTAAAACGGGTGCATGAGGAAGTATGGTAACTTCCTCATCTAGTTATTTCCATGTGTAACTACATGCCTGGGAGAGGGAACCAATCTCCTGAATGAGGCATGGTAGATCTATATCATTTACCACATGGAGTACTACTTGATTTGATTTTTTAACTCTGATAAAAAGCTTGTAATTTCTACACTGTCATAGGAAACCTTCCCATGGCATTTTGTAAATCCCAATGAACATAGCGGACTTCATGTTTTCAACACTCTGTCAAGCTTCTGACAGTTGGAACTCTTCACCTCTGGAACACTGTAAAAACACAGTGTTGGAATATTATGTTGGGAAATTAGTAAGCCAGTTTAGGATTCGGAGAGGCATGAGAGCAGATTCCTCTACAGCTGCACATATAAGAATGATGGCTGAGGGCCTGACTCCCAGGGTTAAGATGTCTGGGAACAAATGTTTCTCAGTGTCAGAGTGGTCTAACTAGACTTAAGCAGGAAGAGTTTAAAAATTCCAGTGCCTCAAGGTCTTCACTGCTGCTGCTACTAAGTCACTTCAGTCGTGTCTGACTCTGTGTGACCCCATAGACGGCAGCCCACCAGGCTCCCCCGTCCCTGGGATTCTCCAGACAAGAACACTGGAGTGGGTTGCCATTTCCTTCTCCAATGCATGAAAGTGAAAAGTGAAAGTGAAGTCGATTAGTCAGGTCCGACTCCTAGCGACCCCATGGACTGCAGCCTACCAGGCTCCTCCATCCATGGGATTCTCCAGGCAAGAGTACTGGAGTGGGCAAGGTCTTCACTAGAATAGTAAAATTAGTATCTCTGAGATGGGGCCTAGATCTTCACACAAACATACACACATAGATGCATATATATATATATATATATATATATATATATATATACATATATATATATATATTGCATATAATCATATGTTGATGCTAAGTCGCTTCAGTGGTGTCAAATCTGCATGACCCTATGGACTGTAGCCTGCCAGGCTCCTCTGTCCATGGGTTTCCCTAGGCAAGAATACTGGAGAGGGTTGCCATGCCCTCCTCCAGGGGATCTTCTTGACCCAGGGACTGAACCCACATTTCTTATGTCTCCTGCATTGGCAGTCTGGTTCTTTACTAGTGCTACCTTGGAAGCCTGTATATTTGACTTTAATATATAAGCAAGGCTTTAAACAATATTTCTGAGACACTAACAAGAAAACAATATCAGTTTGATATGGGCTGATGAAAATTGGGAGCTGAGCCCAAGGTTTATCAAATACTGGTTGAGGTCTATCTCCAATCAGATATTTTCTGGACTCTTAGCAAGGGTCCATATATTGTTCTTGGGGTGATTCAATGAGAAATTGTGTTTTGAGGTACACAGCATCTCCAAGGAGGAAAGGAAATCAGTCATCCAAACCAGCTTTCAGAGTGGGTACAATCTGCATTCCCCGTACTCCCCCCTCACCCCTCGCCCCACATAGTCAGTGTTCTATTTCACCCTGGAACAAGTGTTCTACAAACTACAGCCTGTATGCCTAATCTGTCCTGCTGCTTGTTTCTGCATGGCCCATGAGCCAAGGATAGGGTTTACATTTCTAGTATTAAAAAAAAAAATCAAAAGAGGAATACTATTAATAATTTGTGACATAGAAAGATTCAATATTCATAGATCAAGTTTTATTGGATCATGGCCATGCTCATCTGTTTGCACATTGACTGTGGCTATTTTCACATTGTCTGTGGCTGTTTTCACACTACAGTGCAGAATTCAATAGTTGCACAGTGTTCAAGAGACTGTATGGCTCATCAAATTTAAAATATTTACTATTCAGATCTTTCATTAGGTTTCTATCACTACTGTAACAAATGATCACAAAGTTCAGCAGCATGAAATAATAGAAATCTATCCTCTCAATGTTCTGGAAGCTAAAAAGTCCAAACTCAAGGTTTGGGGAGAGCTATGCAATGGCACCCCACTCCAGTACTCTTGCCTGGAGAATCCCATGGATGGAGGAGCCTGGTGGGCTGCAGTCCATGGGGTTGCTAAGAGTCAAGACACAACTGAGCGACTTCACTTTCACTTTTCACTTTCATGCATTGGAGAAGGAAATGGCAACCCACTCCAGTGTTCTTGCCTGGAGAATCCCAGGGACGGAGGAGCCTGGCGGGCTGCTGTCTATGGGGTCGCACAGAGTCGGACACGACTGAAGCAACTTAGCAGCAGTAGCAGCAGCAGCGTGCTACCTCCAGAGACTTTAAGACTCCATTCTCTGCTTCTTCCAGCTTCTGGTGGCTCCAAATGTTCCTTGGCTTTTGGCTGTATCACTCCAACCTCAGCTTTGGTTTTTACAAGGTCTGTCTCCTTGGCGTTTCCCTTTAGAATAGACACCTGTCATTGGACTGAGAGGATAATTCAGGATGATCTCTTCTCAAGTCTCTTAATTACATATGCAAAAAAATATTTCTTTCCAAAGAACATCACATTCACTTTCCAATTAGACATAGCTTTGCAGTGGGACATTATCTAGCACATGAGATCCCTTTATAGAAAAAGTTTGATTGTCCTGGTCTAGAATTTTAACTCTCAGTTATGGGAAATGAGAATGTGGGAGGAAGGATGGTAAATTGTTGGAACTTTTACATTTTTCCAGTGTGGGCATCTTTTTATCCAGAAGGGACAAGGAAGACTGGTGGAAGTTAGATGGTCTTTGCAGACAGTGAAGAGGATGCTTTGGGGGAAAAGAGGGGCTCATTCCATCCAAACATAATTCCTTATATTCCAACAGCTATTTTTTTTAAGTGTACCATATGTCAGTTCACTGACAACTAGTCTAGAGACTAGGTTTTAAAAGTAAGGTCATGTTTCAGAAACACCAGTAAATGTAATCAGAACCATGTTAAACAGAAACTGGATCTAAGTAACTGATCTGGCCCAGTTAAGATAACCCACTGACAGCCACATCCTTTTTTACTCTTCTTTATATGACTTTATACAACTGAATCCTTGATAAAATTAGAGAAACTCAAGGGGGACATGGCTGAGTCTCTCAGAACACCCAGCGGGGATCCTATTGACTATCTTGGAGTGTGGAGGTTGGGGTAGTATCAGAACCTGGTAGCACGTCTTCTTCTTGTACCCTGAGCCTGTAGTTCTTTCTTTAAAGGCCCCTTTAAGGGAGGAAACAAAGTGAGTGTTCAATTATGATCACAACACTTCAAATACAGTGAGAGCTTAGCCTGGATTTGTGGTGGCGCTTCAGGCGTCTGTCTAGTCATAATCCAGGAAACCTGCAGGTGCAAAACAAAAAACAAAAAAACCAAAGACAGCCTTGGGCCAAGAGAAATGGCTGGACCAGCACTCAGAATTCTAAACAAAGGAATCAGGCAGTTTGGATGTCTGCCTCCCCTGCAGATCTGTGATTAAGAGGGTGGGAGGACATTTGGCTTTCTGGTTGATTGCTGGGTGAGGAGAATAGGCGGCAGAAATGCCATCTTTTCATGGTGTCACTGCAGACACCGGAGAAGCTACAGCCTTAGGACTAGAGGCAGTATGAAGGAGTGCCCGTGGTAAGGGAACCTATGAATAATGAATATGAGACAGACATGATCTTCCTCTGTGGGAATAACTTTAACAGAAGAGAAAGGAATTTAACTTGAGATATTCCTTTGTGATATGATCTAAATAATATTTGAAACATAACTAAGAGCTTTATAATATATCCTTAAAAAGATGACAATTTTATGTAACTATGTATTGATAAATATATATAGGTATGCTCATAAATATGTATTGATGAATGAACATGTATATATGTATATGGTTATACATCATGTATACATATGTACATACATGTAGTTGCTATGTAAGTATAACTAACTGTATTAGCATATAATGAAACTAATTGTTCACATATATAACTATGTAATCAGCAGGATGGAAGGAAATCATAACTGTTATGAGATTGGATGAGAGAGTCAATAAAGCACTGATGTCTGATGAAACTCATGGAGTCAGTGAACATCCAAGGCACGGGGAATGCTGACCGATTGGCATTACACGTTTTGGTGTTTCTTTTGTTGTCTAGGGTCCATCACCTTAACAGGATCTGTACATGTAAAGATGAAAACAAGTATTTACTGTTTTCATGCCCAAGACAAAAGTGCAATAAATAAATCTAAAATGAGATAAATGGTATTCTACATAGGAAATCTACATACGAAAATGAAAAAAGTTGATTTTAGTGGAAATATATTTAAGTTAAATAATTTTTTTCTTCTAGATCTATATTTTTTCTCCCCCCAAAAAATTTTTTACAAGACAGATAACCTTAATTTCTTAATTATGGTGGATTTAGGATTTGCCTAAATTTGCCCACTACAAAACAAAACAACAAAAATTTTTTACAAATTTGAGTAGAAATACCTCAGAGAATGGGGATACATAAAGAACAAATTATCTTTCTTAGGAGAAACTAAGAATAGGACATCATTCCTCCAAGGAAAGGAAAAGCATTAACTTTTCTTTTAGAAATAAAATGAAGAAAAAAAAATAAAGCAGCAGAAACCCCAAGGTTTATGTGGAATAAATAGCCGTATCCAATCTGTCAATGACGGCATGGATGGGTGATGAGTAATTATTGTCTAAGAAAGAAAGACATTGAAAATTCAAAAGTAAATATATGAGGAAGTACATAATAAAAAGTACTTTTGTCTTAAAAATAATAAACTGGCACATTGAGATCTGAATACTTCTATCTTTTCGAATATCAGAAAGAGTTTTCTGAATTGATAAGAATGTTTATCCTAAACATGAGCCAAATAGCAGCAACAATTGGCAAAGGATTGTGTATGAAAAATAAGGCTGGGGAATGAGGGACATATGTTTTTTGGTGAGAAAATGTTATTGCCAATGCACAGGGCTTTCCCCAGAGGGATCTGAAAACGTGAGCAAATCAATCACATGGTAGATTCCCTCCCCCATCATTTTTATATAGCTGAACATGAATTGAACTGAACATTTTTTTTCTGAAAATAAAAAAGAGGGGGAAAAAAAAAACCCAGAGCCACAGAAAAGTAGCTCATAACTGGAGAAGTAGCAGGGTGGTAGGGAAGAATTTAAAAACTGATGGTAACAAACTTAGCATTTATTGATTACACGTGCCAGGCAATGTCGTAAGCACTCTATATGTATTGTTTAACTTAATTTTCATAACAGATTTGTAAGCGGGTAATAGCAATATCTTTATTTTCTAGAAAAAGAAATAGGAATGGAGAAGTAAAACTGCTTAGCATAAGTACAAGGTTACTATTATTAGTAATACTAATATAATTGAAGTTATTAAACAGTTACTATATGCCAATCGCTCTTCTAGGATTCCTCATACTTTAGCTTATATAATTCTCATCTAACTATCAAAAATAATGTTATTTCCATTTCCTGGTGGTTCACTGGTAAAAAATCAGACTGCCATTGCAGGAGACACAGATTCTATTCCTGGTCTGGGAAGATCCCAGATGCCTCACAACAACTGAGCCTGCACTCTAGAGTCCATGCTCCGCAGCAAGAGAAGCCACTGCTATGAGAAGCCCACAGACTGCAACGAAGCTCCCCGCAGCTGGGGAAAAGCCCGTGCAGCACTCAACAATCACGAAAATAAAATAAATGATAGAATGAAATGGCTGAGCTGGGTTCTAAGTCCAATTAACAGACCCTAGAGCCATATATTTAACTTTTGGACTGTTGCTGTTCAGTCACATCCATGGACTGCAGCACACCAGGCTGCTCTTGCAAAAAATAATAATAATGAACAGCAACGTCAATTAAATAAACTCAAGAAATCCAAATGAGGAGCACTTACATCCTACAACAATAGCAGAGCCCAGTGGGAAGAAAGACTCTTTTTTTCCCGTGCAATGACTCAGTCAATGAAAAGCTTGGACTCTTTACTGACTATAAAGGAAGCTGCCCTTTTCTCTCTACAGAAGATTTCTCCTTCCTATGCATATAAGGACTTGCATGTGGCTCTCCATGGTTTATATCCTGCTTTGCAACTCTCTGCTGATCCTAAGTAAGCCCGTCACTGCTGAAGAAATATGTAGCAGTCTATTTGTTTTAGATCAACATTTTGGTGGCACATACAGGGACGAGAAATGCTTCCAGACAGCTCCAGTGCTGATGAGCAAAAACAGGTCCAGTACTCATAATCGAGCCCATTGTTGCTCACTGCTTGGCTCACATACCCTGGAATTTGAAGGCTTGCTTTTGTCTTGGACCCACGGTCATGCCTGCTTTGCATTTGAAGTTCTCCAGGCTTTATTCAGGATCTATTTTAAGATTCTGCTCTTTCTGATTAAGTTCTAATTCTGTGTGTAAGTACAAGTGTCTCAGATGGTTAAGAATCTAACTGCAAAGCAGGAGACCCAGGTTCCATCCCTGGGTCAGGAAGATCCCCTGGAAAAAGGAATGGCTACCCACTCCAGTATTCTTGCCTGGAAAATTCCATGGACAGAAGAGCCTGGAGGGCTACAGTCTATGGAGTGGAAAAGAGTCAGACATGACTGAGTGACTAACACTTTCACTTTTGTCACATATTTGGCACTCTGGTCTGGTTTTGAGATCAGGTTTTTATCAATAGAAGCTGGTTGAGATGCCTTTGGTCTATTGATTTCTATCTTGAAAGTATAGAGTTTAATATAAAATATGACCATAAGGTTATGATAAACAATATAAAAATTAAATACAGTTTATAAAATATATCAAAAGTTATTTTTCTTAATGAGAGGCAAGAATCTGTGATACTTATACTTCACTCTGAATTTTTTTTGTTTCACCCATCCAAAAGGACATAATAAAAAAAATAAGGAAAATGAACTTTACATGAAGTTCAAAGTATCAAAATTAAGTACTAAGCTTTTGTGGGCTTGTGCATAGTCAGTCAGTCATGTCTAACTCTTGATGACCCTTTGGACTGTAGCCCGCCAGGTTTCTCTGTCCATGGGATTTTTCAGGCAAGAATAATGGAATGGGTTGCCATTCCCTCCCAAATCAGGGATCGAACTTATTTGTGTCCAATAAGGGGAACAAAAGAAAGTCTATAAGGGAGTTATGGTTTGGGGTAAAATAGTGAATATTTTTAAACGTCGTATTTCCTGTTCCAGGTTATATGAAAAAAGAAGAGCAATGAATAAAAATGATTTTAGGAAACGAAGGCATAAACTTCTAGACATTTACAGACAGGAGAATGTCTTTAAGGTGTTTGCAAGGGAAATTTGAGAAACAATACATTTTAATTACTTATATTTGTTATAATTTATCTGTAAATTATAGATGACAAGTATCTATCTAATTTTTCAACAGATTAATAAGTATCTGTTTTTTAATAGGTTCATTTATTTCTCTAAGGATTCCAATCTTAATGAAAGCATCAACTGTTGGTATAGTACGTAAAATCTTTAACTATCATTCCAGGTATATAATTAATACTTGTAAAATTGTACCAATACTTGGAAGTTTTCCTAGGTATTACCAAAATCTTGAAGATTTCTTCAAAAGATACTCCAGAGGAATTTTTCTCCTTATTTAATTCAAAACCGTAACTTTTCTTGACACCACTAGAGAAGTAATCTAGTGAAAATTCAGACACAAAGCAGAAAATCACACCACACCATCATTTTTTTGCCTTGTTTTGGACAACTGTTCAGTATGCTTATATTCCCCGCCAAAAACCCACTCTCCTACTATATCCTAGGTATGAGTGGGTATTTATCAAATATCATTGGACCATATTTATTAATATAGAAATCAGTCCCTTTGCTTATTTGCTCATCTAAGAATGAGTTACTATGGGAACAGTGGTAGATCTATGAGTAGTCCAGTAAAAGTATTCCACTTAACAGGGATTCCTAGCACTTCATTTCTAAGAACAAGTGTGCTTAGCAATCTGATAGTTTCAAAACCAAACATTTAAAAAGTCATCCAAAACCTGTGCTTTAAAAAATATATCTCAAAAAAAAAATTTCTCAAAGTTAAAAAATTCTCTGACTAGGAGGCCTACAGAATTCTGATTAATATATAGCATACCCATTTAGATATTCTGGTTCATATGTAATTTGGAAAGAGTATAAAATGAATTATCTGTGGAGAATCTGTGAATATCAATGTAATTACAAATATATATTTTTTCAGAATTAGCAACTAATTGACATAAAAATGTATAAGCAGTACACAACAGTTTTGCTTGCATTTGTTAATAATTGACTTGATCATAAGGGATAGTCACTTTAAATACCTGAGGCCTCTGTCTACATCTGGAAAGTGTTTTGTGGGGCCTGTCTCATCTATAACATTCTATTTTCTAATAAGTCCCTTTTCCTCACATAGAGAATGCAGACTACCTAGAATAATTAATCTACAGAACTATTTAGCAGCAACAATACACTTCACAACGTATTGTTCCCAAACCATCACATTTCCAGTCAGAAATAACAAAATAGCTTATTCAAGTAATAAAATTTGTATTTAAATGACATCAAGCAAATGGTTTTCATTAATAAACATCCCAACAATAATTTTGGTATATTGAGTCATCGCTGACAAATACTACAATTATAAAAGAATATCAGACTCCATTAAGTTTCAACATCTGTGTTCCTTTTCACAGTGTGGATGTCAATGTGGTTGGCAGATGCTATGAAAGATTTCCTTTTGCTCACTACTGTAGCTCAAGTACCTGCAGAGTACTTGACACATAGGTTCTATTAGTAAATACTTGCTAAGTGGATAAATGAGTAAATCTTCACATTAGGTGGAAGAAATTGAAGAAAAATCAATAAAAGAGAAATAATACATTTTAGTGTCTTTTTTGTGATGCCAGGTGTTATGCTTTGATTGTCTATCTCACCTATTCTCAGCAAGAGTTTAGGAAATAGAACTTGAGGAATAATAAATTGCATAATGAACTGTTAACAATAAGAATTCAACATGTCATTTTTAATAAAGCAGCAACAGAGAAAATTTCATTTTTATGTCAAATTATTTTACCTTTATTACATTTAGAAAAGTATCCTTATCTTATATATAATTATTTTCTTTCACTGACTATTAAAACCCCATTTATAACTACTCTCACCATTTCACTAATTTGTGTAGCATTTAAGTACCAGAATCAATGATACACACTTTGTCAGGAAAAGAAAGGAAAATGCCTCATGGATTTGAGAAGGTTATAATTTTTAAATGTAATGATGACATATCTGAAGGCATTTGAGTATTTGATAAAAAGAAAATTTTAGTTGTAATTATTGATTACCTCCTTCTGCTTCTCTCTATAAGAATGAAAAAGGGAGAAGTAATGACAAAAGGTTTTTTTCTTGCCAGTAATCTCAACTAAACATACATTTTCCAGGGTTGTCTTCCTAGAGAAATGGCAAAATGAACTAAGGTGTTTTGATTCTCATGCCCAGGGGCTATATTATGATGTAAATTAATTTTTGTTGTTTCTCCTGCTGAGAATGTGTATCTCCAGTGCAGTTACTCTTAGATAATTTAATTAGTGAGTCTGAATCAAATGTATTCGGAGTTCATTCAAGATTAGTGAATTTGAGTAATATTTACAAGCTATTTGAAATGATTCTTAACCTGGCTGCTAATTGTAAAAATCAAGTTTTATACCATGTTGGAGATTTGGGCAAAAAAATAATATAAACCTAGTTTTCCCAGATTTGTGGAATAAGTGAGAAATCAACTTTTTAATGACCCAACATTGAGCTGTGATTTTCTCTGAGCCTGTACAACATGCCTCTCCAACTGCATTTGAATCTGGTTCAATGCTCTTACCTCTGGCTCTGACTTCAGAAAAATAGTATCGAGTGTTAGAAAGCCCTAAGAAGCCTGATTAGTCAAATATGTGTAAATATTTTCTTAAAATACTTCATATCTATTATGCGAACAAAAAACATGGCTCATATCTTTTACCATTATGCTTTCAGATCATTTCAGTTCAGCAAATATCATACAGTGCCTATGCTAGGAAAGCAGAATTCAAAGACAAGGCACATACCCCATTTCTTCCAAGAACTTGTGTTAGCTGTGCTGCTGCTGCTAAGTCGCTTCACTTCAGTCGCTCAGTCGTGTCCAACTCTTTGCGACCCATAAATTGCAGCACGCCAGGCCTCCCTGTCCATCACCAACTCCCAAAGTTCACTCAGACTCACGTCCGTCGAGTCAGTGATGCCATCCAGCCATCTCATCCTCTGTTGTCCCCTTCTCCTCCTGCCCCCAATCCCTCTCAGCATCAGAGTCTTTTCCAATGAGTCAACTCTTCACCTGAGATGGCCAAAGTATTGGAGTTTCAGCTTCAACATCAGTCCTTTCAGTGAACACCCAGGGCTGATCTCCTTCAGAATGGACTGGTTGAATCTCCTTGCAGTCCAAGGGACTCTCAAGAGTCTTTTCCAACACCACAGTTCAAATGCATCAATTCTTCACCACTCAGCTTTCTTTATAGTCCAACTCTCACATCCATACATGACTACTGGAAAAACTATAGCCTTGACTAGATGGACCTTTGTTGGTAAAGTAATGTCTCTGCTTTTCAATATGCTATCCAGGTTGGTCATAACTTTTCTTCTAAGGGGTAAGCATCTTATAATTTTGTGGCTGAAATCACCATCTGCAGTGATTTTGGAGCCCCCCAAAATTAAGTCTGACACTGTTTCCACTGTTTCCCCATCTATTTCCCATGAAGTGATGGGGCCGGATGCCATGATCTTAGTTTTCTGAATGTTGAGGTTTAAGCCAACTTTTCACTCTCCTTTTTCACTTTCATCAAGAGGCTTTTCAGTTCTCCTTCACTTTCTGCCATAAGGGTGGTTTCATCTGCATATATAGGTTATTGATATTTCTCCTGGTAATCTTGATTCCAGCTTGTTCTTCCTCAGGTCCAGCGTTTCTCATGATGTACTCTGCATATAAGTTAAATAAGCAGGGTGACCATATATAGCCTTGACGTACTCCTTCTCCTATTTGGAACCAGTCTGTTGTTCCATGTCCAGATCTAACTGTTGCTTCTGACCTGCATATAGGTTTCTCAAGAGGCAGGTCAGGTGGTTTGGTATTCCCATCTCTTTCAGCATTTTCCACAGTTTATTGTGATCCACACAGTCAAAGGCTTTGGCATAGTCAATAAAGCAGAAATAGATGTTTTTCTGAAACTCCCTTGCTTTTTTGATGATCCAGCAGATGTTGGCAGTTTGATCTCTGGTTCCTCTGCCTTTTCTAAAACAAGCTTGAACATCTGGAAGTTCTCAGTTCACATACTGCTGAAGCCTGGCTTGGAGAATTCTGAGCATTACTTTACTAGCATGTGAGACGAATGCAATTGTGCAGTAGTTTGAGCATTCTTTGGCATTGCCTTTCTTTGGGATTGGAATGAAAACTGACCTTTTCCAGTCCTGTGGCCACTGCTGAGTTTTCTAAATTTTCTGGCATATTGAGTGCAGCACTTTCACAGCATCATCTTTCAGGATTTGAAATAACTCAACTGGAATTCCATCACCTCCACTAGCTTTGTTCATAGTGATGCTTTCTAAGGCCCACTTGACTTCACATTCCAGGATGTCTGGCTCTAGGTGAGTGATCAGACCATCGTGATTATCTTGGTCGTGAAGTTCTTTTTTGTACAGTTTTTCTGTGTATTCTTGCCACCTCTTCTTAATATCTTCTACTTCTGTTAGGTCCATACCATTTCTGTCCTTTATCGAGCCCATCTTTGCATGAAATATTCCCTTAGTATCTCTAACTTTCTTAAGGAGATCTCTAGTGTTTCCCATTCTGTTGTTTTCCTCTATTTCTTTGCATTGATCACTGAGGAAGGCTTTCTTTTCTCTCCTTGCTGTTTTTTGGAACTCTGTATTCAAATGCTTATATCTTTCCTTTTCTCCTTTGCTTTTTGCTTCTCTTCTTTTCACAGCTATTTGTAAGGCCTCCTCAGACAGCCATTTTGCTTTTTTGCATTTTTTTTTCCATGGGGATGTTCTTCATCCCTGTCTCCTGTACAATGTCATGAGCCTCTGTCCATAGTTCATCAGGCACTCTATCTATCAGATCTAGTCCCTTAAATCTATTTCTCACTTCCACTGTATAATCATAAGGGATTTGACTTAGGTCATACCTGAATGGTCAACTCTTCAAGTCGCTTCAGTCATGTTCAACTCTTTGTTCAACTCTATAGCCCACCAGGCTCCTCTGTCCATTGGATTCTCCAGGCAAGAATACTAGAATGGGTTGCCACACCCTCCTCCAGGGGATCTTTCTAACCCAGGGGTAGAACCTACACCTCTTAAGTATCCTGCATTTACATGGCTTTTTTTTTTTTTTTTTTTTTACCACTAGCACCACCTGGGAAGGCTGCCTCTCATTTTGAAAATCTCTTACATTTTATTTACTAGAGAAAGCCATTGGCTCTTAGATTGATTGATGTCTGTACTGCGTTATTTTTCACTGAAATCTGTCTCTCTGCATTTAAAATGTAAGCTCCTTAAGATTGTGTTTACCCCGGTGCCTAATAAGGACCTCACACACAGTAAGTTTTAAGCACATTCATTGAACAAATGTCTTTTGTAGAATGAGAGCAGAATTTTTTTTTCCAGGTGTTATCATTCCTGGAGTGGAAAAACCAAAGCATTCATGAAATATAGAATGGCTTATGTCTTCCCTTTGAGATTTTTAGTGTATTCTGAGCAACAATATAATTACCTTTAAAAAATGTTCTATTTATCTGTGTGTTTGTTCTAATCCATTGTCTAAAATATTTTGTTTGGTTTCTGTCCCCTTCAAATTGTGTGCTGAGTCAATGTGTTGATCATTCTATCCTAGGAGTTCTTAAGCATGTAACAAATAGAAGAAGGAGAAACTATATTGTCATATTGGAACAGCTTTTAAAATGTTAATGAAAGCATTCAGAAACAGAAACACTCAACAAGTCTGCCTGGCCAGGATGATAAGCTATGGCTTCATATTCCCAAGCACAAATTAAAACATTAATTCCAATAGCTTTGTGGTAACCGTAGTTTATCACAAATCCTCAGTGTTCAATTTTTCTGCATTAGCCAAATGTCTTGCCTATACACATGGTAATGATTCATTTTGAATATTCAAATGTTTGCATTCATTTGTTCAAGTGTTTCCACTGCACTTTATAATTAAAATAATAACAATACAATTTTGGTTTCTGTTAGCAATTTCCCTATACCCATGTGGTAATTCTTTGGGGGGTCTTCACACTTTTGATAAAGGTGGAAAATGGTCTTCTCTGTGAGTCTGTCATTTCATGTTATTACAGAGATCCAAATTTGAAACAGCATGTCTTTGCCACCTATGAATCTTAAAAAATCTAACAAATAAAGTAGCCTTTGTATGAGAGTCGGGAGATAGATGGGCCCCAGGCTGAGCAGCTGTAGTTGTCCCCTGTGGATAGATATTCCAAGTTGAAGATAAGAGAGGCTGAGCCTTGCCCAGATGAAAGATAGAGACCACCTGTTTGTCATTTTCAAAGTCAAGGAGACCTTCCTAACTATACATGCACAGAAAGGCTCCTTGGAGGTCAAAAGGGGAGTAATGTCAATATACTCACAGGCCTCTTCACTGGAATCCAACTTGGCTAAGAGATGCATGCTTACACATGGGAGGATCCTGAGATATGCCAAATAGAGAGTTAGAACCAGGCAAAATGAAAAGACTGCCAAAGGAAACCTGGAAAAATGCCTCATGTATGTGATTCAAACTACCAAGGGGGCATGACTTCCTCCCTGAGACTGCCTGTGTGTCTATCCACACATACTCTTTTTTCCTCCTAATAAAAACTTTTGTTCCACTACTTTTCTGACTTTGAAAAATTCAGTTCTGCAAAGTCAAGGGGCCAGGGCCTTATCACTGACCAGCGGTCTAGTGGCTAAGATTCAACAGTCTCACTGCCATGGCCCGATCTCAGTCTTTCAGTTCAGTTCAGTCGCTCAGTCGTGTCTGACTCTTTGTGACCCCATAAATTGCAGCACGCCAGGCCTCCCTGTTCATCACCATCTCCCGGAGTTCACTGAGACTCATGTCCGTCGAGTCTGTGACTGGAAACTAAAATCATGCTTCAAGCCACTGCAGGCTGAGGCCCACCGAGATCAGATTAATATGTATTTTGTTATTCTGTTCAGAAGGAAACTTGCCTCTCTATATTGCTCAAGAAAATCTTTATATGGGTTATATAACCTACACTTAAAACTTAACAACGGTAATAAATTTTGTTAAAACAAAACAAAACAAAATTGTTTAAAAATAGTCAAAGCTGTCTAAAGGGAATTTACTTATCTCATGAGCAGTAGACTTATATTACTCATTCTAATGATCTGAGTAGATCTGTATTGTAACTGGGCTTCCCTGCCAACTTAACTGGTAAAGAGTCTGCCTGCAAGGCTGGAGACCCCAGTTTGATTCCTGGGTCGGGAATATGCCCTGGAGAAGGGAAAGGCTAACCGCTCCAGTATTCTGGCCTGAAGAATCCCATGGACTCTATAGTCCATGGGATCACAAAGAGTCGGACATGACTGAGTGACTTTCACTTTCAGTTCAGTTCAGTTCAGTCACTCAGTCACATCCGACTCTTTGCGACTCCATGAACCACAGCACGCCAGGTCTTCCTGTCCATCACCACCTCCCGGAGTCCACCCAAACCCATGTCATCCAGTTGGTGATGCCATCCAACCATCTCATCTTCTGTCATCCCCTTCTGCTTCTGCCCTCAACCTTTCCCAGCATCAGTGTCTTTTCAAATGAGTCAGCTCTTTGCATCAGGTGGCCAAAGCATTGGAGTTTCAGCTTCATCATCAGTCCTCCCAATGAACACCCAGGACTGATCTCCTTTAGGATGGACTGGTTGGATCTCCTTGCAATCCAAAGGACTCTCAAGAGTCTTTTCCAACACCACAGTTCAAAAGCATCAACTCTTCAGTGCTCAGCTTTCTTTATAGTTCAACTATCACATCCATACATGACCACTGGAAAAACCATAGCCTTAACTAGACAGACCTTTGTTGGCAAAGTAATGTTTCTGCTTTTCAATATGCTGTCTAGGTTGGTCATAACTTTCTTTCTAAGGAGTGAGTGTCTTTTAATTTCATGGCTGCAGTCACCATCTGCAGTGATTTTGGAGCCCAGAAAAATAAAGTCAGTGCCTGTTTCCAATGCGTCTCCATCTATTTGCCATGAAGTGATGGGACTAGACGCCATGAACTCAGTTTTCTGAACACTGAGCTTTAAGCCAACTTTTTCACTCTCCTCTTTCACTTTCATCATGAGGCTTTTCAGTTATTCTTCACTTTCTGCCGTAAGGGTGGTGTCATCTGCATATCTGAGGTTATTGATATTTCTCCTGGCAGAATTGATTACAGCTTGTGTTTCATCCAGTTCAACATTTCTCATGATGTACTTGCATATAAGTTAAATAAACAGGGTGACAGTATACAGCCTTGACGTACTCCTTTTCCTATTTGGAACCAGTCTGTTTTTCCATGTCCAGATCTAACTGTTGCTTCCTGACCTGCATACAGGTTTCTCAAGAGGCATGTCAGGTGGTCTGGTATTCCCATCTCTTTCAGAATTTTCCAGTTTATTGTGATCCACACAAAGACTTTGGCATAGTCAATAAAGCAGAAATAGATATTTTTCTGGAACTCTCTTGCTTTTTCGATGATCCAGCGGATATTGGCAATTTGACCTCTGGTTCCTCTGCCTTTTCTAAAACCAGCTTGAACATCTGGAAGTTCACAGTTCACGTATTGCTGAAGCCTGGCTTTGAGAATTCTGAGCATTACTTTACTAGCGTGTGAGATGAGTGCAATTGTGTGGTAGTTTGAGCATTCTTTGGCATTGCCTTTCTTTGGGATTGGAATGAAAACTGACCTTTTCCAGGCCTTTCACTTACACTTGCCCACTTTTGTTGGCAACTTTCTTCAACTTTTCTATTTCTCACCATCATTAGCTAATGGTATTTAAAAATCCAAGAAATGTTTGGAATACGAATAGCAGACAGTCCATCTACCAGAAATCTCCTCCAATTCAAAGTATCTGACTTACTAACCAGTCTGAGTTGACTGCATTTCAAATGTAGCTTCAGAAACAATTTTCTTACATACAAGTACATTATAAAAGGGCTTCCCTGAGTAAAGAAGCTGACTACAATGAAGGAGACCTGAGTTAGATCCCTCGGTAGGGAAGATTCCCTGGAGAAAGGGAATGGCTATCCACTCCAATATTCTTATCTGGGGAATTACATGGACAGAGGAGAAAGGCGGGCTACAGTCTGTGCAGTTGCAGAGTCGGACACAACTGAATGACTAATACACACATTATAAAGAGAAAATGAAAAACATAAAGCCTTATTAGGGTTACCATAATAAATAGATGCAATCTGTTTATAATTTTTTTGAAAAACACATTAATCCACACTATTTTATTAGACAATCCAAATACTATTTTGCTTATATTATGCTCTTCAAACTGTCAAATTACATTATTCCCAACTTTTTGAAATAATTTGTGAAGATCTAGAAAACAACAAAATCTGCTATATTTCCTTCTCCCTAAAGATATTTTGCAGTAAATATAAATATTCTTACTCTGGAAATAAATCAATTATTTTGCAGATGTATTGGTTTCTATGAATTTAACTCAGTGTAACATATTTTTTTCCTTAGCCATAAGGGAGCTTTCTCCATTCCATCCAATAAACACACACATTGAGTCAAGTTGTTCAGGAGGCAAATAGTGATTTCTGTCTTCCCTATATAAGCTATAAGTCAGCCATGCTAGTTGTTAATGAAGTGCTTAGAAAAATCACCACAATAAAACTGGTCAGTGAGAGAAAAAAAATATCTAGAGCCTATAATTCTTTAAATGACTTTGTTAATGTGGCTGAGGACACGAATTTTATACTCAGAACAATGAGTGTGTTTTTTCAGAAAGAACCTCAGAGCACAACCCAACTCAAGCCAACTCAAACTAAGGTATAACAAAGAGGAAAGGAAAATTCAAAATAGATGTATCCTTTTGAAATTATTTCTATAGTAAAAAAACAAACTCAAATAATGCTGTATTGATACAAGACTAGTGAGCATTTTTATCTTTTATGAAGAAGAACATTTTAAAAGAAAAGTTGCCCTAATCTTCTGGTTTGATAAGAAATTGTGTTGGCAAAATAATTCATTGGAAATAATGGTGAGAAATACATTCTACTATTAAGTGAAAGACAATAGCTTTGGTATACAGGATGCAAAAAGTGACACAAAAAGATAGGAAATTTCCCATTTTTTACTGATGAAAGCACTGAATTAGATGACCACAAAGATTTTTTGTAATGTGAAAATCCCATGAGGAGTTATAAGTTATTAAAGAAGCGTAATTGGATAGCTCACAAAAGTTACAAAGATATAGATAACTTACAGTAACATCTGGCTTTTCTTCTACATATATTATGGTATATAATGTAGATGGTAGTATATCAGGAGGCTTTGTTGTAAGTTGGAAGAGAAAAATAGCTGCAAAGGAGTTAAATGATTGACAACTTATAGGTCGCTCATTAAGGTCCCAGATTGAATTAAATCCAACTTTAAATATAGATTTAATCAGATTTATAGATATAATTATAGATTGCAATGAAGATAATTTGACTCCAAAAATAAAAAGAATCCGAGTGCTATCTGCCCTCAGCCAATCATATAACAGACAGAAGCATCAACTGTTTATTTTCACAGTAGCTTTGTCAACATAGGTACCATGAACAATCACATATAATTTTGCACTCTCATGCTCATGATAATCAGTCCTACTACTTACAGAAGTGGCTTCCTAGAGGAGAAAGAAGGATACTAAATCTTTAGGGACAATAAAAATATGTGAGAAGATTTGCTTTAAAAAAATATCCATTGCTACTTTTCTTCATCTCTGTCTCAGTCTCTCACACTCTCCCTCTGCACCACACTAGTGACTGCCAAACACATGCCGGGATGCGAGCTCTCTGGATGACCTACTTAAAGTCGGCCTGCACTTCATCAGTTCCGAATCAAAGACTCGTGAGGCTGAGCGAGGACTCCGGAGGTCGTTTATCTCAGACCCCTGCCTGGAGGAGTCACTATTCTAACCCATCTCAGACTGAGGCTGGATGAGGACTTGTTTCCAAAGGACCCCAGGGTGCTACAGAAGCTGTGCTGGTGACTCAGTTCTGTGCATTCTCCTTCGCAGTCAGGGACCAATCAAAGTTCCTGAGAGGTGGAAAGGCCACCGCACGTTTAGATGTTCTGCCTTTCAAATGTACTCGAAATGAGTTACTCACAATGAGCGGCCATTTGAAACTTCCTAGGATGTCTGAAAGCTACAGCTTTAACAGTTCCTTTAAAGAACTTCCATTTGACATAGAAAGTCTTCTTTCTTTTCCTTATAGTGTCAGTTCACTTACTAATCTTCTGCTTTCTCTCCATGTTGAACATTTAGTGGAAACCTGGGCGTCATGCAGTCATTTATTTTCCCTGGAAGTGAGGATTATTCTACACGTGAGTAAATTGTGAGTTTGTCATAAATAAAAGTCATAGAGGCCCTAAAGTACATTTCACTTAAATATTTTAGGGAATTAAAAATAAAAAGACTCTTTGATTCATGAATAAGAGAAAGTGCATCAATTACTGGCAAGTGACATCTTCATTTGGTTGTCATCTTTATTTGTGCTTGAAATCTTGGTGACAAGACGGTCATGGTTAAATTTTGTGTTTAGAATGTGCCTAAATTACTGTGGACCCACGGCCATGGATCAATCATATATTCTTTAGATATACTGCAGTCTCCTAGTAACCGGAAATAGTGACATAACATTTTCTGAAGCATCTAATGAGAAACATCTTTGCACTGAGAAAAATGATCATCTATCACGGACTATCTCCAAATCAGGTATTCAAGTCTGAGTCATCAGTAGATGCCATGGATATTAAGAGGAGTGAGAGAGAGGCCCCCTAAAAGTTCTTTATTGATCTAATCAGACTAATGACAAAATAATTAAAAGTGCTTTCTTAAAGGATGGTGTTTCCTAATTGTTGCTCAGTCCTCTCAATTCAGCGATAATGCCAAGGATGATATGTATTAAGCCAGACAGGTTGTATATGAGAGGCAATCTTTCAATTGTGTCTGTGCTCCACATAAATTCAGCATTCCCCTACTCATGGGATGAAGGAAGCTATGACTCCATGACAGTCATTTGGGATCTGACTAACACAGAAAAAGGAATCAGTAAAATGTGACTTTTTCCACATTCTTTGGCGCTCAGGCCAGAGTCCCGCCCTGGAAGGAAAGACTAGGGACTCATTCACATAAGAGAAAACAAGGGAGACATTTAAACAGACTTTCTGGAAAGTAGTTGTTTATGAATAGCCTGCTTGCCTTCCATTTTTAAAGATCTTTGAAGATTTAGTACATTACAAAGCTAGCTTTCAAACAAGTGTTTAAAAGGTGAAATAGTGTTTAACTCAAATATATATATGTGTGTATGCATATATATATATATATATATATATATATATATATATAGTATTTTATATTACTTATCTTAGGCGTTAGCAAAACTTTTTTTTTCTTGAAAGGGCCAAATTGTCAATTTTGGCTTTGCAGATTTCTGTCACTCAATTCTACCATTGTAGTGTGAAAGCAGCTGTAGATAGTTCATAAATTAATTGGCATGGCTGAATCTGTCTCATTGTGAGGTATATGTCTGAAGTTTTCCAGCCCCTTTCTTAGACCATAAAAATTGCTAGAAATATCAAAGTCTTAAGTGTAAAATAATAAAACCATAAAAGTACTAGAAGAAAACTTGAGAGAAAAATCTTGATGATGTAAAAAAATACTTTTGAAGTATCATCCTAGACTCAGATATTAAAAGAAAAGAATAATAAGCTTGGCTACATATAATTAAAAGGAAAAAAGGCATGGCAACACACACAAATAAAAAAAAAAAGAAATAAACTATATAGAAAATGTGTTTGTAATACATCATAGAGAGTAGACTAATATCTTTACTATATAAAAATTTCTTCCCAAAAAAGGGACAAACTATGAGTAGTAACACAGAGAAAATACATATAAATGGATCTTAAACATATTACCCATATTCTCAACTCAAATTTTCAGTAGGAAAGTTTGAATCTAAAAATGAAGCTATAAAATGAGTAATAATTTTTCACCTCTAAGATTGGCAAAGATCAAAACATTTGATAATACATTTTACTCAGGGGGTGGGTGTGTGTGTGTAGAAACAGGACCTCTTAAATACTGCTGGTGTTGATATAAATCAATTTATTTTCTATAGAGGATAATGATATTTCAATTAAATTTATATGAAAAGATTTCAAAACAATGGAAAATTCATGCATATATTTTTCTACTGACATTTTAAAACTTGTTCTGATTGAAGTTTAAAATGTATTTGATTAAAATCTAATAAAGCAACAAGAATCTTTACATGAATTAGTACATAAAGCAACTGTGGGCAATTAATTCATTCTCATTTATTTTCTCATAAATCATTATAGCTTCAGAAAGATAAAACTAAAAGATAAAACTATTTAAAATGTTATCAAACCCATCATTTGGATGTCTCCCAACTTGCATTTTAAATGACAGCTTTGCAGAATTCTTTGACTTCACCTGTTTCATGTAGTGTCACTTAATTCACAAAGAATGTCGAATTTTATGGCTTCCCTGATGGCTCAGTGGTAAAGAATCTGCCGCCCAATGCAGGAGACATGGGTTTGATCCCTGGTCCAGGAAGTTACCACATACCACGGTGCAATTAAACCTGTCCACCAGAACCACTAAGCCTGTGCTAGAGTCCATGAGATGCAACTACTGAGCCCACGTGCTGCAACTACTGAAGCCTGTGCTCCCAGAGCCTGTTCTCCACGGTAAGAGAAATCACTGGAATGAGAAGCCTAAGAGAGTAGCCCCTGCTCTCCACAGCTAGAGAAAAGCCTGCTTAGCAATGAAGACTTAGCACAGCCAAAAATAAATAAATGAAAAAAAAAAAGAATGTCTAATTTTCAAAGTATTTTTGACTATGAATGCTCCAGTGGCATGTTTCTATGTTTGAAAATCTTGGGCCTTTCCCCCAAATTTTCTAATTGTTTTTTGAT
Source organism: Ovis canadensis (assembly GCF_042477335.2). Taxonomy (NCBI): domain Eukaryota; kingdom Metazoa; phylum Chordata; class Mammalia; order Artiodactyla; family Bovidae; genus Ovis; species Ovis canadensis. The sequence continues at coordinate 176,253,008 of NC_091246.1, read as the reverse complement.
TAATTTATTAATTCACATATTCATCTGTGCAGCATTTATTAAGCGCCTACTTTGTGCCATACTCAGATTAGCCACTGAGAATAGAAAGATGAAGATCAGCTCTATCATTGGGGGAACTCATTACTTAGTAAGGAAGACAAACAAGTAAATAATTGATTGGAATGTTGCTGGTGTCAGCAAACCACAGCCTTAGGGCAATCAATACATCGGACTGGTTGTCTACTTTCTGATAATCCTGCCCATGACTCACTACCTATAAAAATTCTCACATTGTGATCATACAGTTCCACATGGCATTCTTCAGGAGAGTCTGTACATTTAGCTTTATTGTACTGTCTTAATATTGTTGGATGAATTATGAAGTGACTAAAGAGACTTGAAGAATCTTTAGATATTGAAGACTGGAGAGGGTTGGAGCTACATATAAAGCTTCTTGATTTCCATATTAAAAATGTGGGATCCTATAAGACAATCAAGCATCCATTGAAAGTTTTTAGCACTGAAAAAATCAGATAAGGTATATGATTCAGACACAACACAGACAGACATGTGGAAGCTGAATGCAAAGCAGAGATTGTAGGTAGAAAGTTCAATTAGAAGGCTATTGCAATAGCCCACATACAAGGAAAGAAGAGAATGACTGAAAACAGGAGTTACCAGGACATTGTTAAATTAATTCATAAGGCCATGTGAGTGTATAAGAAGAGTGTTTACTTATGTGGGGTTTCATTTTGCCCACTCATTCTAATATCTGTTACAAAAGAGCATAGTTACTGCTGATAGAATATGTATATAAGTTCTGGAGAAGAGTTGTAAGTAAAGACACATTCCAATCTGGTTTCTGTAACACAGCTGTCATCTCCTTAGCTTCAAGGCTCTTTTCTATAATACAAAATTGTAAACACTAGTACCACATGTTTGTCTGCAGATAGTACCATATTCCTGCTAATTTACAGGTGACCTCACATTTCAGATACGTTTTAAGGTTTGATCATTTATACTTGCCCTCTGAAAATCAGAGTTTTCACTAAATCTTTTAATGAAGGTGTTGCTACAAACAGCACAAATGCCACTGGAAGCATGTGGGACCTCTCCAGTCTTGAGAATAAACAGTTTTCAGCAAAGAAGAGAAAAAGTGAAAGTGTTAGTAGCTCAGTCGTGTCCAACCCTTTGTGAGCCCATGCACTGTAGCCTGTTGGACTGGTCTATCCATGGAATTCTCCAGGCCAGAATACTGGAAAGGGTAACTGTTCCCTTCTTCAGCAGATCTTCCCTACCTAGGGATCAAATCCAGGTCTCCTGCATTTAGGCAGATTCTTTCCTGTCTGAGCCACCAAATAATAAATCAAAACCTTGCATCTGCATGAGATATGTCATGTGGATGCAGCTCTTTAGATAGCACATTGCTGGCATCTTTCATTTCATTAGAAAAGACAGAGACCGGCAACCAGTCCACTATCTTTCTTATGCTTGCCTAAGTTAATGAAGCAGTTTAAGCACAAGAAATAGTTAATTTTTTTCCAACTCTATGAAACCTCCTGATTTACCAGAAATTTCTAGAAACAGTGTATGCTTGGAGGAGTTAACATAGAAGTAATTTAAACACTAGTTAGAAGATTAAAATTGATGATATATAAATTTCTATAGATCATTGTCCTAAATACAATATTCAGTCTGATCAAGCGAACCTATCATTACACATCAGATTCTGTGTTAAACTTTCGGGTTTGGATTTAACTCCAACACTTAAAATTTATTTGACTGTAGACACATTATTTAACCTTTACATGCCTCAATTTTTCATATGTAAATTGTGGGTGCCAATATTACTTCGTATGGTGTTTTATTCAGTGAGTAACTACACATAAGGTGCTTAAATATGTCATTGCACTTAGTAAGCATTTAATAAATGTAGAATTATTGATTTTACTTTTTTCCATATGGGGACAGAACTGACTGAGACTATTAGTTGGTTAGATTACCAACTTTTGAGGTGAATCTAAATGACTTTCAGAAAAAATACCAATCTCTGAAAATTTCCAATTCAGATCAGCTATGAAGTTAATCTTGTTCAGACACGTTGGTTAAAACTTCCCTCTAGGAGCAGTAAAGGCAGTTCATAAGGCAAGGATCACCTTGGAGAGGATAGGCATCTGCTTCAAAAAATGATGTCCATACCTTCTAGGATATTTTTCATCCTACTTGACAAAGTTTTTTTTTTTCATATCTTCTTACATGAACCCCCAAAGAAGGATTTTCTCCATGTTGTGACTGTACTCAACTAGTCATACCACCAGCTCAAAGCAAAGGATTCTGACTGCTCAAGGAAAGTGCAGAAGATGAGTTGCAAAGACTGGAACTAATAGGATTAAATAGGAAGAGCAGAAACCAAATTATATTTTCGTCCTTTGATTCACATAATTTACCATAATACCAAGTTCATTCCTTTCTTGAAAAACTTCCACAAATCTTGCCCTTCTCATTTAGTTAGAAGGGAAAAGGAACTTCTATTTCAACACCATTTTTTGTAGGTCAAATGGCACTATAAAGAATCTAAGGAAGTTTAGGAAATAATTTTAAAATGAACAGAAAAAAGAGCTCTCTGTGAAGAGCATCTGCAGGAATCTCTGGAGTTATTTAAGGAACCACAGTTGCCTGACATATATTTTTTCTTTAAAAGATTTCTCACTCCCCAATAAGAATATTATGCTATGAACTTTGCTACTGTTCTTTGTGTGACTTCAAGTACACTCATTTTGTGTGTTTGTGAGCTTTATAGTTAACTTTGAATAGCCATGCTAGTTGAGTGAGAAGATGAGCGTATGGAAAATGAGTATCTTCAAATCTCATTTCAAATAATAGATGATGTTCCATCATGAGCAGTCTGTGGCTAACCCATGCAATAACTTTATGGAAAATAAAAGTGGAAACTTTCCAGGAAGCTGTAATCCTGAATCCAGACAAACAGTAAAGTGGGCAGAACAACCACTTCCCTCTAGAATGATCTTGCACAGTACACAATCTATACAACAAGATGTGACTGCTTGAACTTGGAATTAAAAAAACAAATTACTTGAAAACTTTACATTGTAAATTGATGGTGCAAAAAATGTGTACCACTGGGAAACTAATTAGCATTTTAATTTAATCAACTAAGTCAAAAATATTTAAAATAAGTGAATATATATAGCATCTATAATCTTACCATCTTCTCACAACTGTATCTCTTTCATATATTATATTATACAATATTTTGTATACATTCCAAAGTACATACATTTGTTTTATTTTCCTTAATTTTATCTACATCTATGGACATGTATCATTTTTTAAATTCTTCCTTTTGATTAATTAGTAATATTTCATTATACGTACATAATTTGTGGTATTTTATGATTTGATTCTTTCTGAGTTTTCAGAATCTTATTCTCAACAATCACCTTTTACACTGTGATCTCAAATTGTTGGTATTTCAATATGATTATCAAGATTTGTCTCTACGAATATTTCATGTGTTCTCTGTCTTATTTTATCCTTCTGATGCTCATATTTTTCTAGCTGATCCTCTCATCCACCATGTCTTATCTTAGAGGTTAGTTCCTTTGGTAGATACTGTGAGTTACTCAGCAGCCAAATCCTACTTGATTTTACTTAAGAGTGGAAGTTCCTTGATTTCAGAAGTGATATGAAATTTGCTAGTACTTTCCACTAGTACCGGGGTATAATCATTATGAAATTGAGCTAATCATGAAAATCCTATTTCCTTATGTCAGAACCTCACGTTAGCATCCTCTCACTGGTGCGACCTAAGACATCATTCTGGCAAATGCACTAGAGTATTCCTCTGATGAAAAGACAGAATCTGTAGAGGAAATCAGAAATCTGTGGTCCCACTCCATTCTTTTTTTCCTTGATTATTATGTCTTTGACGTGCAGCAACCATCCTTACCAGGACTGAAAAGCCAATGTGCTGGAGATGGCAGAGTAGGAAACAGAATGATATGTTTTATATCACTGGCTTCTTGATAAGATCACTGAGCTTTGGTTCCAAATCTGGTATTGCCTACCTTTTATTTTATTTTGTAATTAATTATGTTTATTTTAAAGTGTTGTTTTATCCAATGACTAAATATCTTTATTTGTAAAATCATTAATGTTTTTATAGTCAATTTTATTCTGATCTGTTCATTACATTTGAATAACCTACTCTGGACTCCCAGGTCTGGGCAGGGTATCATTCTTATGTGATTCAATGGCAGAAGTTTATTCTTTATAAGGGAAGTCATCTTAGAATATTAAAATTGTCTATTCATCTAGATGAATGATGTACTATTTCCTATGTTACTGTTAGAGTATTTGGAATTCATCTTTTTCAATATTCTATCCTTGAGTATCTAACCTAGTTCCTAAGCCACAAAAAATATCAATTAAAATATTCATGTGGAAGAAAAGTTGATTATTTGGTCATTGTCTTTTATTTTTTATTGTTATAAATTATTTTATTGTTTTAAATTATTTTATAATAATGATTATATATCTATAACCTAGGACAAACTTTTAGTATTAGAATTACTATATAAAAGGTTATACACATTTGTGTACATGTATATTGTAGGACTCTTATTTGATACCTTGTGCTACCCAGGGTTAGGTCAAACTCAAATTAAAGGTATAATCCTCCAGACTGCCAAGTGTACCCAAGCCTTTAGACATCATTCACAAATGTGGGAGTTCCCGTAACAACATATTAAAAAACAGAGACATAACGTTGTCAACAAATGTCCATCTGGTCAAAGGTATGGTTTTTCCAGTAGTCATGTATGGATGTGAGAATAGGACTATAAAAATAGCTGAGCACTGAAGAACTGATGCTTTTGAGATGTAGTGTTGGAGAAGACTCTTGAGATTCCCTTGGACTGCAAGGAGATCCAACCACTCCATCTTAAAGGAAATCAGTCCTGAATATATATTGGAAGGACTGATGATGAAGCTGAAACTCCAATACTTTGGCCACCTGATGTGAAGAAGTGACTCACTGGAAAAGACCCTGATGCTGGGAAAGATTGAAGGTGGGAGGAGAAGGAGATGACAGAGGATGAGATGGTTTGATGGCATCACCAACTCAATGGACATGAGTTTGAGTAAACTCCGGGAGTTGGTGACGGACAGGGAAGCCTGGTGTGCTGAAGTCCGTGGGGTCACAAAGAGTCAGACATGACTGAGTGACTGAACTGAACTGAACTAAATTGATTTTTAAATAACCTGTAAAATAAAAGATATGAATATCCAAAATTCCATGCAGTGAATGAATCACTAAATATAAGAGCTAAGAAATTTAACAGTGAAGAAATTCAAGAGACCTAACATTTACTACTATTAAAATTAGTCATACTCTATGTATCTGCCATTATTTGCAAATGTTTAGATAGAAGTTAAAAGTGTATTTATTAGTAGAGCAATAGGTTTTGCTTTTGTGTCTTCTTGCATTCACAGAAGGAACTGCTGGTTTCCTTGTATTTTGAGAGGAAAACCATAGCCTGTAAACAGTAGCAGAGGCTCCTTTAGTTTAGAGGTTAGTTTTGTAAAATACTAGAATGGCTTGGTGCGGGTGATTATGCATCTCCTTTTCTAAACGAATTTAAATGTACATTTGATCCTTATTTGTCTGGAATGTGATGTTTTCACATGTTGTTCTACATGAAGATAATGCAATAGACTAAAGAATACTCAATGTTTTCCTAAGTTTTGTGATTTTATCATTTAACTTTATTATTATCAATATAAGGTGATCAATATTTTCAGATGAATTTGGAATTTAGATATTTTAACCCTTCTAGTGTTACCATTAGTTAAACTTCTTAAGCTTTACTATTTCACTCATAAAAAAAGCAATTCCAAATGCAAATAAGAGAATGACTCAATGAAGGGTAAATGGAAGAGGATCCATTCTATAAAAGGATTCTATCTCTGGATATCACCAAGATATAGCAACACTCAGCAAAGATCTATGAAAATAATGGTAAGTAATTATAATAATTAGTACTACTAAAATAGTGATAATGACATGACATAATATCTATTAAACTTTGTGCTATGCTTAAAAATGCTTCTAAATTATCAAATTAAATTTGTATAGAAATCTGATGAGGTAGATACTAATATTATTCTTATTATATAAGAATCTAGGCTTCCCTTGTGGCTCAGTTGGTAAAGAATCCACCTGCAAGGCAGGAGACCCGGGTTCAATACCTGGATTGGGAAGATCCCCTAGAGAAGGGAAAAGCTACCCACTCCAATATTCTGGCCTGGAGAATTCCATGAACTCTATAGTCCATGGGTTCACAAAGAGTTGAACATGACTGCACAACTTTCACTATATAAGAACCTAAAGGTTAAAGAAATTAAACAATTTTAAATCATGAATAATAGTGGGAAAGCTGGGGTGATTGTTGGACTAGTCTTTTTGTTTCTTTTTTCTTAGGGATCATATCACTGGTTCTGCCATTGAGTACTGAATAATTGATGCTTCTGAGCTGTGGTGTTGGAGAAGACTCTTGAGAGTCCCTTGGACTGCAAGGAGATGAAACCAGTCAATCCTCAAGAAAATCAATCTTGAATATTCATTAGAAGGACTAATGCTGAAGCTGAAACTCCAATACCTTGGCCATCTGATCTGATGTAAACAACTGACTCCTTGGAAAATACTTTTATGAAGGCAGGAGGAGGAGGGGATGATGGAGGATTAAATGGTTGATGGCATCACCGACTCAATGGCCGTGAGTTTGAGCAAGCTCCCAGAGTTGGTGATGGACAGGGAAGCCTGGCATGTTGCAGTCCATGGGGTCACAAAGAGTCAGACATGATTGAGCAACTGAACTACTAGAATGTTTGAAAATAATGTTGTTGTTATTTTTCATTTTATATGTACAGTGAAGAGTAAATCAGGATCTGGTGGGAGGGTAAACAGTGTCAAAATGGATTCCAAGATTCCAAGATAAGGGGGAAATTTTTTTCACTTCCCTTTTAGAATCAAGAAACAGGCTAGGCTGCATCACTCTCCAGGAAAACATGGTTGATGGGACCAAAGATGACCTCACAATGATTCTGTGCCTTGGAACAGGAAGCAAGCTTGGGATTAACTCCTATGCCCTAAAACATGGCATATAACTCATGAAAGAGTGATGCAACTGCATGAATGAAGAAGTTATTTGAGCTAATACATTATTCCCAGCTGACTTCCCATCTAACCAATATTTTGGTGGCATGTAAGCCTCCATCATTCAAAATTTAGACAAAGCCCTTGCAGGGAAAGATCCAAAGTTGCCTGTGGTTAAGATTCTGTTTTGCTCAAGGAATGGAAATGTGAATTATTAATTTGTGTAAGAACAAATTTTACTTTTACTTTTTTACTTCAGAAATGAAGACTTACTAATATCTAATTCACCCATTTGGTGTAACTTCTAAAAATGGTAAATATAATGATGATATATGACTTGATACCTGAATATTTGCATCAGTGTGGTTAATGTAAGTAAACAGCTTAAAATGATTAAGTGAGAATTGTGATATCCTGGTTATTCTGATGATGCGTGATTGCTTACTTTAAAACCCAGTGTAAGCTTCATGGCACCACAAGACTATCCTTAGCTCCTAAGAAGGTCGCTGGTCACCAATTAATGTTGAGTGAATAAATAGAAAGGTGAATATACAGATATATGTGCATATATATATGAAAGAGAAAGTGAAGTTGCTCAGTTGTGTCCAACCCTTTGTGACTCTGTGGACTGTAGCCCACCAGGCTCCTCTGTCCATGGGATTCTTTAGGCAAGAATACTGGAGTGGGTTGCCATTTCATATATATATATATACCAAATAGTCTGATAAGACAAAACTTTGTATAATGGTATAAATCAAGTTTTTCTTTATTTCTTGTTTTACCTTCTGTTTGAAATGTCCTTAGGGATCAGAAAACTCACACTGGGTATTTTTTCAAGTAAAATACTGTTCTTGATAGCTCTTAAGTCGTATGTCCACAGATTTTGTAGGATGAAACTGATAAACCTAATAAATTAATTTATATGGTTATGAATGGGTTTACATTAACTATCTCCTAGTAATTTCTGAGGATTATTCTTATCTGAACCATTGTCTCTAGTACATGAACATAGTTTGGGTTAAGAAGGTTTCCAAGAAATCTTATAATCACTCTATACGAGCAACTTTTCTCATAATCAGACACTTGATTAACAGAATGAACTATATACACATTACTCTTACTGATATTTCAGCTAATGGGCATTTTTCTTTTAACTGAAGTCCACCAACAAACCCCTCCAATTATGCCTGATGCTTGCAAACATGATCATCAGAGCATATTCTCCCTCATTTCCGAAATCTTTTCAGCCTTCCTTTCACTGAGGAAAATAGTAGGTTATTTGTAGATGGGGAGGCTTCTTAAGTTTCTGTCACTGTAGGTTTACATTTTAGTGATTAAAATACTTGGCAATGAATTGACATTTTTTTGAATTTGGAAAATATGTATTCACTTTTATGTTAAATAGTAGTTTTACAATTATACATCATCCAATCCTTGTTTTAAAAGATAGGCATTTATTACCAAAGTGGAAATATTGGAGAAGGGATAAATCAGGAGCTTGGGTTTAACATACACACATTACTATGTATAAGATAGATAACTGGGAATTCACTGGGAGCCCAGTGTTTAGGACTCCACACTTCTACTGCAGAGGGTGTGGGTTTGATCCCTGGTCAGAGAACTAAGTCCTGCATTGTAATAACCTAATGGAAAAGAATGATTAGCATCACAGCATTGTTAATCAACTATGTGCTCAGTGCCAGTCACTCAGCTGTGTCCTACTCTTTGAGCCCCCATAGATTATAGCCCACCAGGCTTCCCTGTCTATGGAATTTTCCAAGCAAGAATACTGGAGTGGGTTGCCATTTCCTACTCCAGGGTTAATCACCTATACTCTAAACAAAATAAAAAGTTAAAAATTATATATATATATGTATATATATATATATATATATATATACACCAATCACTTTGGTTACACCTGAAACTATTAATAACACAACATTGCAAATCAACTATAATCTCATAAAATTATTTAAAATAAATAAGCAAAATGCACCAAAAATTAATCAAATGACTATGCACCTAGGGGTGAAAATTAAGCCCGAACACTGAAGAGTACATAGAAATAGCAGAGGAGAAACAAAGACAAAGAAAAACCTTCAACTTTCTCAGTTTAACAAAAGATTTCTACTGCACTAGAATAAAAGGATAGCTATTTCATGTGCCAACTGGAGTAAAATCCAAAAGACTAAAAGTAATTTTTAAATTGAGTTTTCATCAGTGACACTGACAAAATCTACCCCCCCCCCAAAGTAAACTCATTGTGACATCGCATAGCTATAAATTATGGGCTCCTGTTTTAAACACCTGCACTTACAACAGGTAAATGACTCTCTAAGCTGTTCGCTTCCAAATCAAGTGAGGACAAAATAGGTGGAAATACAGCAATAATACCATCTGAGTGATTTAGAGCAGACATAAGGAAAAGCACTACTCCCTGGTAGTTTATATGCTCATAGATAAGGGGCTGTGTGACCAAGGTGATATACATCTGTCCCTGCCCAGAAACCGAGTAATGTAATACATCATGATTCTGGATGTCACCAAATGAATGGATTGGCAACAAGAGACATCACTGTGTACTTTGGGTGGTGGGGAAGGGAGTAGTTGTGGAACATAGCAGTTCTAGTCTTATAAAATTGATGTAAACATATCAGATATGGAATTCTTAATTCAGTGTCCTAAAGTAACCATGGATGACCTTCAGGAAATCTATAAACATATTGAAATTAAGTATATACAATTTTACGTACACATATATGTGACATTTTATAAGGGAAGATCTATTTCTTTTACAGAATTCTTTGTATAGACTATAATCATATATGCACACACAAAGAAGATTAAACACCAAGATAACTCAGGTATAAAGAAAAGGAAGATTCACATTTTTTCAATGTGTCATAAACTATTCATAAAGAAAATGATTCCGCTATTTCTGATTCTTATCTTCCAACTTACTTTTGTTTCCAAGTGTACCCCTTACCCCTAAAGAAATTCTGATTTGGAAAAATAATTTTCTGAGTACAATTGTACTCTCCCTGCCACCGACTCCAGCCTTCCTCTCACCACAGTTTTGCCTCCCTCAGGCTCTCGGCCCCAGGCCTCTTGGTCCCTTACAATTTCCAATGTGTTTTGAGTTCTCTCTGACATCTCACCCTTTGCAGACACAGCTTTTTCTGTCTGAAATATTATCTCCATCTCTAGTCTTCAACTGATTAACCCTAGTAGTCTTCCAGGATTTCTCTCTGGTGACCTTTGACCAAGTCCCTGGGCAAATTTCTGTCAATGTGCATATCAGACTGCACGGGAAATAGTCTGTTTTTCATTATTTTCCCATTACTAAATTGCAGTTTCTTGAAATTCTATATATTTAGCAGTAAGCTCATAATCTCTCACAGTGCTTGGTACCTAAAGGGTCAATAGCCTTTACTGAATGGTAATGTTCAGAAAAAATTAACGAAAAAAATCAATGTTTTCTTTTTTAGGGTGTGTGTGTGTTTAAACAAAGAAAAATATGGGCTAAAAGAATTAATGACTACTTTTGGAAGTGATTTCATGCAGAAAGAAGCAGTGTAGAATGATATCTGGTAATAAGGGAACTTTCCTGAAACCACTGAAGTGATTAAATCCACATCACATAGTTGGTACCTTAAGAGACCTATGCTTTCTTGAATCATTAATCACATGTTCTGTTTGAAAGAACCTTAGAATTCACAGTTTTTGTAAACACAGTATAGCTGAAATTCATAAAGAAGGGATAGAATTTGTATTTTGTCACACAGCTACCCTAAGCAATATTCTATTCTCAAAGTATACTTTAGACAAATTCCACTTACTTACTCTACTGTGATTTTCAATTGGTTGTGTTGTGTATACAGTGATGTTCCCAGCACATGCCCCTTCAGAACTGGAGGACTTGTTCTATAGTTGCTGGTTGTGCTTTGATTGTTTTCAGTTGCCAGACATTCCCATATTTGCCCTCAACTGAAGACAATCTATTCATCCATGATCTCACTCTGTCTCTGGAGAAAATCTACATTCAATGAATGACTGAGGAAGATAAAGGCCTTCACCACCTTGGGACAACTTAGAAAGGCTGTTGTAGTTTCAGAGATTCTTATGGAATTGAGTGACTTTTCCCAAGACTGCACCACAGCCCAACTTCTCCCTTACCCAGAGACGCATTGCTCTTCACCATCCCTTCCCCCAACAAGAGCTAATTTGGAGAATGTTTCCTATCAAACTAGCTCTTGGGTTGAGATTAGATTCTAATGGACAAATCTGTGAGTAAAGCAATCAGTTGGGAGGCTATTGTAGTCCTGGGAAAAAAAATGTGTGGTAGAGAGGCCAAAAGTTCAGCCTCTGTGCACCAGTGCCTAATCAAATCTCAGAGACAGAACTTTGAAGTAGAAAAGAATAACTTTATTGCTTTGCCAGGCAAAGGGAGACACAGCAGGCTCCTGCCCCTGAAAACTGTGTCCCAACCTGGGAGGATCTGATAAGCACTTTTATAGCAACAACTCAAGAGTGGGGTTGTTGACAATGTTAGGATGTGTGCAGCATCTCAGGTTGTTGGTCTGCTAATATTGATGAACTTCTCTGGCCCCATCTTGCCTCATGTGGTTTCTTGGCTGCTCCTTCCATGATTAACTGTTCAGATGTGGCCTTTGGAGTTAAGGGAAGGTCATGGAGACTGGAGTCTTGCCTGTAAGAAATGGCGGAAACAGAAAGGCTTCAGTGCCCGGAAGCCCTCCAGAGTCCTGTTCAGCTGCAGTAGCAGTGGAGGTGGTGAGAAATGTTTGAATTTTGGATATATTTTAAAGGTAGGAATAACAGATTTCCTCACAGATTGGTTGTAGGTTGAGAAAGAAAATGCAGATTTCAAGGATGAGGCCACATATGTTGGCATAAGTACTGGAAAAATGGAGAAGGATTGTCTATAACTGGAGCAAACTTGGGAAGATGTAACTGAGAATTTGTTTTGGAATATGTTGAGTCTGAAATGTCAGTTGGATATTCAGTAGAGATATTAGTAGACAACCAGATTTATAGGGATGCAGGATAATATAGCACTTGTGTGGAAGATGTAACTTTAGAAGTCTTTGGCATACGCTAATTTTTAAAGCTATCAGAATCAATGGGATTGACAAGAGAACAGGTGAGACTGTCAAGAAGAAGAGAAGACCAAAGACTGGGACTTGGAACAGTCCGCTTTGGAGAGTGGGGAGAGAAAAGGAACCAGAAAAGAAAACTGGGGTAAAATGACCATTGAAATATGATAAGTACTGAAAAATGTCCAGTTTGGGTAGAAGTGTGAGAAAGTATATAAAAGAGAAGGGTTTGGGCAACAACTTCACATCCTACTTACAGGTGAAATAAACTGACTTGAGTCACTTAGATGGTGATATTGATGACAGTATTTTAAAGAGAGTGACGAGGTAGAAAATATAATTAGAGTGGACTTCGGAGAACATGTGAGGATAGAAAATAAAAACACCTGTCTCTAGTCATTTTGCTAAAAATAGGAGGATAAAAATAGGAAGATAAGAATGTGTTCAAAAGATGGATAAAGAAGATATATATATATATATGTATATATGTATATATATATACCATAGAATATTACACTTCCATAAAAAGAATGGAATTCTGCCATTTTCAACAAGGATGGACTTAAAGGGTATCATGATTAGTAAAAATGTAAGACAGACAAGGACAAATACTATGTGTGTCGACATAATTGTGAGATCTAAAGAAGAAAAATGTAGAGAATGAAACCTTGGTTGTCAAAGCCGAGAGGCATATGCGGAAAGTTAAAATGGGTGAAGGGAATTAAGAAGTACTAATTACTATGTATGATATATATGGTACAAAGATGTGAGGTACAGCATAGGGAATACAGAATATTTTAAAATAACTATTAGAATATAGTCTATAAAAATATTGGATTATTATGATGTATACCTGAAACTGGTATAATATTGTAAGTCTCAGTTCAGTTCAGTTGCTCTGTCGTGTCTGATTCTTTGTGACCCCACAGACTGCAGCACGCCAGGCCTCCCTGTCCATCATCAACTCCTGGAGTTTACTCAGACTCATGTCCATTGAGGTGGTGATGCCATCCAGCCATCTCATCCTCTGTCATCTCCTTCTCCTCCCACCTTCAATCTTTCCCAACAACAGGGTCTTTTGAAATGAGTCAGCTCTTTGCATCAGGTGGCCAAAGTATTGGAGTTTCTGCTTCAACATCAGTCCTTCCAATGAATATTCAGGACTGATTTCCTTTAGGATGGACTGATTAGATCTCTTTGCAGTCCAAGGGACTCTCAAGAGTCTCCTCCAACACTAGAGTTCAAAAGCATCAATTATTTGGTGCTCAGATTTCTTTATAGTTCAACACTCACATCCATACCTGACTACTGGAAAAACCATACCATTGACTAGATGGACCTTTGTTGGCAAAGTAATGTCTCTGATTTTTAATATGCTGTCTAGATTGGTCGTAACTTTTCTTCCAAGGAGCAAGGATCTTTTAATTTCATGGCTGAAGTTCACCATCTGCAGTGATTTTGTAGCTCCCCCAAATAAAGTCTCTCACTGTTTTCCCATCTATTTACCATGAAGTGATGAGACCGGATGCCATTTTCTTAGCTTTCTGAAAGTTGGGTTTTAAGCCAACTTTTTCACTCTCCTCTCTCACTTTCACCAAGAGGCTCTTTAGTTCTTCTTCCCTTTTGGCCGTAATTTTGGTGTCATCTGCATATCTGAGGTTATTGATATTTCTTGCAGCAGTCCTGATTACAGCTTGTGTTTCATCCAGTTCAGCATTTCTCATGATGTATGCTGCATATAAGATATATAAGTAAGGTAACAATATACAGCCTTGATGTACTGCTTTCCTGTTGTGGAACCAGTCTGTTTTTCCATGTCCAGTTATAACTGTTGATTCTTGACCTGCATACAGATTTCCCAGCAGGCAGGCAAAGTGGTCTGGTATTACCATTTCTTGATTACAAGAATTTTCCACAGTTTATTGTGATTCACACAGTCAAAGTCTTTGGCATAGTCAATAAAGCAGAAATAGATGTTTTCCCTGAACTCTCTTGCATTTTTGAAAATCCAATGGAAGTTGGCAATTTGATCTCTGGTTCCTCCTTTTCTAAATCTAGCTTGAACATCTGGAAGTTCATGATTTATGTACTGTTGAAGCCTGGCTTGGAGGATTTTGAGCATTACTTTGCTAGCAATTGAGGTAAGTGCAATTGTGTGGTAGTTTGAATATTCTTTGGCATTGCCTTTCTTTGGGATTGGAATGAACACTGACCCTTTCTGGTCCTCTGGCCACTGCTGAGTTTTCCAAATTTGCTGGCATATTGAGTGCAGCACTTTCACAGCATCATCTTTTAGGATTTGAAATAGCTCAACTGGAATTCCATCACTTCCACCATAGTGATGCCTCCTAAGGCCCACTTGACTTCACATTCCAGGATGTCTGGCTCTAGGTGAGTGATCACACCATCATGATTATCTGGGTCATGAAGATCTTTTTTGTATAGTTCTTCTATGTATTCTTGCCACCTCTTAATATCTTCGGGTTCTGTTAGATCTCTACCATTTCTGTCCTTTACTGTGCCCATTTTTGCATGAAACATTCCCTTGGTGTCTCTAATTTTCTTGATTAAATCTCTAGTTTCCTTGCACTGATCACTGAGGAAGGCTTCCTTAACTCTCCTTGCTATTCTTTGGAATACTGCATTCAAATGGCTATATCTTTGCCTTTCTCCTTTGTCTTTCACTTCTCTTCCTTTCTCAGCTATTTCAAGGCCACCTCAGACAACCATTTTGCCTTTTTGCATTTCTTTTTCTTGGGGACGGTCTTGATCACTGACTCCTGTACAATGTCATGAAATTCCTTCCATACTTCTTCAGACTCTGTCTATCAGATGTAATGCCTTGACTCCATTTCTCACTTCCACTGTATAATTAAAAGGGATTTGATTTAGGTCATACCTGAATGGCCTAGTGGTTTTCCCTACTTTCTTCAATTTAAGTCTGAATTTGGCAATAAGGACTTCATGACCTCAGCCACAGTCAGCTCCTGGTCTTGTTTTCGCTGACTGTATAGAGCTTCTCATTCTTTGGCTGCAAAGGATATAATCAATCTGATTTCAGTGTTGAGCACCTGGTGATGTTCATGTGTAGAGGTTTCTCTTGTTAGAAGAGAGTGTTTGCTATGACCAGTGCGTTTTGTCCTGCTTCATTCTGTACTGCAAGGCCAAATTTGCCTGTTACTCCGGGTATTTCTTGACTTCCTGCTTTTGCATTCCAGTCGCCTATAATGAAAAGAACATCTTCTTTGGGTGTTATTCTAGAAGGTCTTGTAGATCTTCATAGAACCAATCAATTTCAGCTTCTTCAGCATTACTGGTCAAAACATAAACTTGGATTACTGTGATATTGAAAGGTTTGCCTTGGAAACGAACAGAGATTATTCTGTCGTTTTTGAGACTGCATCCAAGCACTGCATTTTGGGCTCTTTTGTTGATTGTGATGGCTACTCCATTTCTCCTAAGGGATTCTTGCCCACAGAAGTATGTATAATGGTCATCTGAGTTGAATTCACCCATTCCAGTCCATTTCAGCTCGCTGATTCCTAAAATGTCGACGTTCACACTTCCAATCTCCTGTTTGACCACTTCCAATTTGCCTTGATTCATGGATCTAATATTCCAGGTTCCTATGCGATATTGCTCTTACAGCATTGAACTTTACTTCCATCACCAGTCACGTTCACAACTGGGTGTTGCTGTTGCTTTGGCTGCGTCTCTTCATTCTTTCTGGAGTATTTCTCCACTGACTTCTAGAAGCATAAGGGGCATCTACCGACCTGGGGAGCTCATCTTTCAGTGTCCTATCTTTTTGCCTTTTCATACTGTTCATGGGGTTCTTAAGGCAAGAATACTGAAGTGATTTTTCATTCCTTTCTCCAGGGGAGAACATTTTGTCAGAACTCTCCACAATGACCCATCCATCTTGAGTGGCCCTACATGACATGGCTCATAGTTTCATTGAATTAGGCAAGGCTGTGGTCTATGTGATCAGATTGCTCAGTTTGGAGATCAGTTTGGAGCCCAGTATATAAGTAAAGAAATTGGCATTAGGTGTGATCATGATATAGTATTAATAATAAACATTTTTTCATGTGCTTCAATTAAGCCAGTGTACATATATACAGGACTGTTTCTGGAGCTGTGCTTATGAATTATAGGTTGAAGTTGTCTCTATAATTTTATCTGGAAAAATATACAGTATATTCAGATAAACCACTGACTTTTTTAAGTATTAAGAGAAAGAATTTCAAAGATTATGTGACACGCTTTTGTCAGTATTATAACTTTCAGTTCAGTTCAGTTGCTCAGTCGTGTCCGACTCTTTGCGACCCCATGAATCACAGCACTCCAGGCCTCCCTGTCCATCACCAACTCCCGGAGTTCACCCAAACTCATGTCCATCGAGTTGGTGATGCCATCCAACCATCTCATACTCTGTCGTCCCCTTCTCCTCCCACCTTCAATCTTTCCCAACATCAGGGTCTTTTCCAATGAGTCAGTTCTTTACATCAGGTGGCCAAAGTATTGGAGTTTCAGCTTCAGCATTAGTCTTTTAAATGAACACCCAGGACTGATCTTTGGGATGGATTGGTTGGATCTCCTTGCAGTCAAAGGGAATTTCAAGAGTCTTCTAGAACACCACAGTTCAAAAGCATCAATTCTTCTGTGCTCAGCTTTCTTCACAGTTCAACTCTCACATCCATACACGACCACTGGAAAAACCATACCCTTGACTAGATGGACCTTTGTTGGCAAAGTAATATCTCTGCTTTTCAATATACTATCTAGGTTGGTCATAACTTTCCTTCCAAGGAGTAAGCATCTTTTAATTTCATGGCTGTGATCAGCATCTGCAGTGATTCTGGAGCCAAAAAAAAAATAAAGTGTGGCACTGTTTCCACTTTTTCCCCACTATTTGCCATGAAGTGACAAGACCAGATGCCATGATCTTCATTTTCTGAATATTGAGCTTTAAGCCAAGTTTTTCACTCTTCTCTTTCACTTTCATCAAGAAGCTTTTTAGTTCCTCTTCACTTTCTGCCATAAGGGTGATGTCATCTGCATATCTGAGGTTATGGATATTTCTCCCAGCAATCTTGACTCCAGTTTGTGCTTCTTCCAGCCCAGCGTTTCTCATGATGTACTCTGCATATAAGTTAAATAAGCAGGGTGATAATATACAGCCTTGACGTACTCCTTTTCCTATTTGGAACCAGTCTGTTTTTCCATGTCCAATTCTAACTGTTGCTGTCTGACCTGCATACAAGTTTCTCAAGAGGCAGGTCAGGTGGTCTGGTATTCCCATCTCTTGCAGAAGTTTCCACAGTTTATTGTGATCTTCGCAGTCAAAGGCTTTGGCATAGTCAATAAAGCAGAAATAGATGTTTTTCTGGTACTCTCTTGCTTTTTCGATGATCCAACAGATGTTGGCAATTTGATCTCTGGTTCCTCTGTCTTTTCTAAAACCAGCTTGAACATCTGAAAGTTCACGGTTCACATACTGCTGAAGCCTGGCTTGGAGAATTTTGAGCATTACTTTACTAGTGTGTTAGGTAAGTGCAATTGTGTGGTGGTTTGAGCATTCTTTGGCATTGTCTTTCTTTGGGATTGGAATGAAAACTGACCTTTTCCAGTCCTGTGGCCACTGCTGAGTTTTCCAAATTTGCTGGCATATTGAGTGCAGCACTTTCACAGCATCATCTTTCAGGATCTGAAATAGCTCAACTGGAATTCCATCACCTCCACTAGCTTTGTTTATAGTCATGCTTTCTAAGGCCCACTTGACTTCATATTCAAGGATGTCTGGCTCTAGGTGAGTGGTCACACCATCATGATTATCTTGGTTGTGAAGCTCTTTTTTGTACAGTTCTTCTGTGTATTCTTGCCACCTCTTCTTAATATCTTCTGCTTCTGCTAGGCTGTACCATTTTTTTTTTCTTTATCGAGCCCATCATTGCATGAAATGTTCCCTTGGTGTCTCTAATTAGCATAGTCAAATTGTACCCTACCTTTTCAACATGCATTAGGTCCAAAGCAAAATATATGTGCCATTATGCTCTTTGGAAGAAAAGTTGTGACCAACCTAGACAGCATATTAAGAAGCACAGAGACATTACTTTGCCAACAAAGGTCAATCTAGTCAAAGTTATGGTTTTTCCAGTAGTCATGTAAGGATGTGAGAGTTAGACTATAAAGAAAGCTGAGTGCCCAAGAATTGATGCTTTTCAATTGTGGTGTTGGAGAAGACTCTTGAGTGTCCCTTGGACTCAAGGAGATCCAGCCAGTCCCTCCTAAAGGAAATCAGTCCTGGTTACTCATTGGAAGGACTGATGTTGAAGCTGAAACTCCAATGCTTTGGCCACCTGATGTGAAGTACTGACTCATTTGAAAAGACCCTGGTGCTCGGAAAGATTGAAGGCAGGAGGAGAAGGGCATGACAGAGTATGAGATGGTTGGATGACATCACCAACTCAGTGGACATGAGTTTGCATAAACTCCAGCAGTTGGCAATGGACAGCGAGGCCTGGTGTGCTGCAGTCCTTTGGGTCAAAAGAGTCAGACATGACTGAACAACTGAACTGAACTGAACTGATGTATGTAATTGAGAATATACAATAATATTTTTATCCCTACATATTAATTTAAGGTAAGCACTATACATCACATGTTTATGGAGTAAAAAGGTGAAAATGTGCCTAAGAAAAATAAGCATATTAATGATTTTATTTCATTCTTGTTCAAAAATAGAAAAACAAGATTAAGATCTAACAAAAAGTGAGATCGTAACCATATATCATACAGCAATTAGTTTAATGACTGTTATTTCCAAACATTCATAATATATTACCAAGAATGGGAATTTAATGTCAAGACATATTGGGAAGAGGAGTTAGCATCTCTCATATATCTTGAATTAACTCTTCGGCTTATGTAAACCATTAAAACATCAGATTAGAGTAGCAAATTCTGTAGCACTGGGCCATACCACTTATAGATAGGAGCATTTTGTAATGATTAACTTGAAAGAAATTTATTTTTTCTTTGTTATTATCAATGTAAGTTTAAACTCTATTTCTGTTATTATTTTTAT
Organism: Ovis canadensis; assembly: GCF_042477335.2. NCBI lineage: Eukaryota > Metazoa > Chordata > Mammalia > Artiodactyla > Bovidae > Ovis > Ovis canadensis. The sequence goes on along the minus strand of NC_091246.1, from coordinate 176,233,645 downwards.
TTATCTGGGGGCAAAATAAAGGAGATTACATGTAACAACACTGTCCTTTTCTTTAACTCCCACCCATTTGTTAAAAGAGTTTATCTTAGCTATGATCTTGGCACCATTTCCTATTTAGGTTACCTGTTCTTCTTTATGGGCTTGCTAAAAGCAAACACAATAATCTCGACTACTGCCGCTTATACCAGAGATAAATTATTACCATTAGGTGAGGGATCCTGGTTACAGTATACATACAAGCTCAGTCACTCAGTCATGTACGACTCTTTGTGACCCCATGGACTGTAGCCTTCCAGGCTCCTCTGTCCATGGAATTCTCCAGAAAAGTTAGGTAATGCTTTCTGCTCCTCCCAAGATCTGTCCAGTACCTCTTCTGTCACTATAGAAAAGCCAGGAAATTAGGAGGTATTACTTGGCATGTGGTGTAAAATTTTTGCAGTTGGTCTTGACCCTTGTAATGTCAATCCATTTTCTTGTGTAGAGGAATTCCAACCAATTTGTGTGAGTTTCTGCAGAAAGGGTGACTGCATTCAGGTCACTTAATTATTGTCAAACATGTGGTACAAGTGTTTCTATAATTTTTCTCAAGCAAGGAAGAATAGTTAACATTATGGTAAACTGAGATGTCTAATTTTTTTCTTCCCAAGAGGTGTTGATGCATTGGAATTACACTTATCAGTGAAAAAAACAGAGGTTTATCTTTCTATATCTATCTGTCTCTCTTAATGTATATCATCTACTAAGGCACTCTGTCTAACCACTTATTTTTATGAATTCCTGGTTACACAGGTTAATGAAGCAGAAAAAGAATCAGAAAGAATGTTTGTGTGCATTCTGGCAGGACATTTTACCAAAAAAATCTATTTTTGAACATTTGAATGATGAGTATTAAAAATATGTCTGCAAGATTTTGAGATGGATTCTGCATTAAATCTTTAAGACATTGATTTTTAAAAATCTTCTAGTCATGTTTTTGCTAATTGAAAAATTCCTTGAAAATTGAAACACTCTTTTAAAACAACATATGTTTCTTGTCATTTCTCCATGGTCAAGGATTGTCATGCTGTAGTTCTTGGAGGCGTTGACCAAGAAAATAAATTAGAAAATGCTATTCTCTGTGTGAGGTGCTTGCTGCACTTATCTACATCCCCTGTCTAAACAAACCAATCATTTTTTATTCTTTTACCATTTCTGTAGACCTTTCTCTCAAAGTGGAACTTCTTACTTATTGACTCATTTAAGCAAGAGTCATATTAATTATATTTTCTCCTTTAGTATACGGAAAGTAAGAAAAAAATGATGAAGTGAAGTATTGGTAGCTAGTTTTTAGGCAAGGGGACAAATCTTGAATTACTTGCTGCCATTAACATGGAAGACAGGTGTGAGTGGCAGAGATGAAATTGTATCCTTTAAATAAAATACCCCAAGAGAAATATATTTCTTCAGTACCTACTTAGGCTGATAACCTGGGCTATTTTCTTGGTCTTGAAGACTCATGCTAACCTTTACAGCTTGTGTGGCTCTGTGTGTGTGTGTGTGTGTGTGTGTGTGTGTGTGTGTACATGAATGCATCTACTAGCATTTGAAATGAAAACTTCTACCATCCTCTTACCATATTACTGAAATACTATGTGTAATATAAGATCACCATATGGAAGAGTCACACATTGTAGGGTGTAAATATCAACCCAAATGTCTTGAAATATTTAAAGCCATATGTGGGAACACATGTTTGCATCAGTAACCTAGATGTAAACTGAATTTTTATTCAGCATTCTTGTCCCCTGACTTTATTAACCTGTATTATTTTTCTATTTGGCAGTATGAAAATGTATGAGTGCATTTCAATAATCACTCATGTATTTTCTTGTAAGTTCCTGTTTTAGTAACAGTATGAACTCAAGCTCTTTGGCAGAATACGTCCGTGTGAATTGGATATAAAACTGTGTTCTAGGTTGGGAAAAGCAAAGTGTATTTGAGACAGTGAGATAGTCAGATGCTTTTTGACCACGGTTCATGGAAGCTTTATTCCTCTGGTAAAAACCAGCATGATGTCATATGCATTCTGTTGATGACACAAGTGGTGATAACAGAGAGGATACAGATTATTTAAGAATAGAATGGGAACATCTCAGATTATAACTTTATGTTAATGTTTTAATTAAGCCCTATTTTTAGTAAATACATGATTTCTTCAAAAACTTAGAGCCTTAAAAAAAAAATTTTTAAGAGCTTTTAACTGTGACACAGCTCTGAAAGAAACCTATAGGCAGCCTAACAGGGAGTTCAAGGGATGCAGACACCATGCCTTAAAATGCTAATCATATTTAGTCATTGACTGGGACCTGTCTAGAGAGAGTGTATGTTTAACTCAGTCACTGAAATGTATCCCCAAAGTGCAACAACTCAAGACTGCTGCATGCTTGCATACTAAGTTGCTTCAGTCATGTCTGACTCTTTGCTGCCCTATGGACCATAGCCCATTAGGCTCCTCTGTCCATAGGATTTTCCAGGCAAGAATACTGGAGTGGGTTGCCATGCCTTCTTCCAGGGGATCTTCCCGACACAGGGATCAAACTTGCATCTCTTCATTCTTAAAAGTATGTCTGAGTGGCATACATCTTTTGCCTCCATCTTAGTAAACATCAGATTTTTAAAAATTGTATTTAAATAATGCCATTTACAATGTAACAACCATTATATGATACTAGGTATAAATGTAACAACCACCACCACCACCACCACAATGAAATCCTATAAGATTTTTAAAATAAAAAATGTAAACTCCATGGAAATCATTTGCAACCCCATGGACTGTAGCCTACCAGGCTCCTCCATCCATGGGATTTTCCAGGCAATAGTACTGGAGTGGGTTGCCATTTCCTTCTCCAGGGGATCTTCCCAACCCAGGGATCGAACCCAGGTCTCCTGCCTTGCGGACAGACACTTTACCCTTTGAGCCATCAGGGAAGTCTGTATCTAAATTTAGAGATATACAATGATCATGGTGGCAAGAGTCTACAGAAATACTCTCCAAATTCAGTGAGACACTACTCAATATCCTAGTAAGATTTTATATAGTATTTATGAAATACCAGAATTCAAGAATATCCAAGGTGGAGGGTCAGTTCCAAGATGGTATAGCAGAAAGACCTGAAGCTCACCTCTTCTCATGGGCATACCAAAATTACAGCTATTTACAGAAAAACTATCAATGAGAAAGACTGAAGCCTACCAGAAGAGATCTTCTATAGCCAAAGATATAAAGAAGGAACAACAAAAAGATAAGTAGGGAGGGTAGAGTCACAATATAGTCAAGTCCCATAACCCTAGGTGGGTGACCCACAGACATGAAAATAATTACAATTGCAGAAGTTGTCTCTAAGGAGCAAGGCATCTGAAGCCCACATCATGGTCCCCAGCTTGGGAGTCCAGTACCAGGAAGATGAACCCCTAGTATGCTTGGCTTTGAAGGGAGTGGGACTTATTTTTGGAGGTCCCAAAGAACTGTGGGAGATAGAGACTCACCCTTAAAGGGCACACAACCAATCTCACAGGTTCAGGAACACAGAACAGAAGCAGTAATTTGAAAGGAGACTGGGTCAGACCTGCTTGCTGATCTTGGAGAATTTTCCAGAGTGGCTGGAGGCAATTGGAACTCACACTGTAGACAAAGATACTGGAAATTGCCATTTTGAGAGCTCAAGGCCAAGTGACTAGTTATGCAAGGAAATAACTCTATTCACCAGCAGACAGACCACCTATGACCCCTAAGCCCACAGCAACCTCTGGGCAGGGTACATCCCACAGGAAGGCCCACGACCTAATCTTACACACCAGTGTGTAGTCAGAAGACCCGCAGCAGTGAAGCTGAGGCTCTCAGGACCTACCTCTGCTCATCAGAGACAGATATCAGCTCTAGAATCCGCAGGGTCCCAGCCCTGCCCACCAGTGAGCCTGTTATAACCTCATAGTTGGGTGGACAACAACTCCAGGACAACTGCAGTCCCACAGCCTGCTGTGGTGGGACCAAGCCCACCCATCAGTAAGCCAGCCTATGTTTTAAAGTGTATCCTATTCTTGTTCCTATTTTATAGCTGATAAATCTAGGGATTAAAGATGTTCAGAGAAATATTTTTAAACCAGTTCTTCTAACAACAAGTCCATGATCTTTATTACTTTTTGTACCATTTATATTAATCTTTTAGATAAAAGAAAATCAAATCTGTTTTCTCTATTATTTGGACATGTAAAGGATACTGACTATAAAATAAATGTGCTAATGAGAAAATATGCCTTTATAAAGAACTAAGCATTTGTAAATCCCCTTTCCAGCTCTTGGGACAGTGACTTCTCAGACACAGTCTACATTATACCAGTTGAAATGTCAATTGTGGGCTCATAAATAGAAAAACAGGGCAGAAAGAAGGGTCAATTAAAACCACTAAGACCTGATGTAGTAGCCAGATGGCTGACCTTTCTCTTGACACTTTTTCAGGGTATCCAGATTCTAACGTTCTTATTTACTGCCCCAATGGCAAAGCATTAACATTGTTGGACCAGCCCACACCAGTCTGATGGACTTTCAAATTTTAAGCCAGCTGGAAAGAGCCATTCATAGTTCTGGACTACAATTCCGTGTCCTGAGTCAAGCTGTGAGGATAAGCCCAGATGCACTTACTGCATTGTAACCTTTTGGCCACAGAGGGAATATATCCTCTCTTTTAGCATTGCTAAGCTGTTTTCTCACCCCAGGTATATACAATGATGTTGGGCATGGTCTGGAAGTCTATTAATTGAACATGTCACTAGACAGAGAGAAATGGTTACAGGTTCATGATCCAAGCTGTAGGTGATCCAGGTTTCCCCCTTCCTCTATTGCTCTTTTCTGATTGTTCTCTTTGACAGTAATTCAGTGTTTCTCTATCACTATCAGAGAGAGAAACAGTCACTTATAAGACCTCAACATCTGTTACTAAAGAAAAAAGAAGGGGGAAAAAAGATAATTAAACAGATGTCTCACAAAGAACTACGTTTACTCAAGAGTTTTGGCCTTAGTCTTAGCTCCTGGGAGGCAATTTCTAAACCTTTGACATTTCGTGAGTGAATGGAACCTCTGTGTTACTCATGGTGGGTCTGTGAAACCAAACCTAATAGCTTGTGCTAACAAGATGACATGTGGCGGGCTCCTCAGACCCTGACCGATAATTTAGGCTAAAGAGGTAACCCACTGTAGCGAGTGGTCACTTCACCTTTACTAACTGGATAATTAAATAGTTGAGATTTTGGGTCAAGTGAAATCAGCCTGATGTCCAGGAGTTGTGGCTAGAGATTTAGTTCAACCCTGTGTGCTGCAAGTCAATCCATCATGCCTGCCTAAAGGAGCCTGGATAAAATCTCTGGACACCAAAGCTAAATGAACATCCTGGCTTGGCTGTATCATTCACATTTTGCTATACTTCAGTGTCAGAAGGGTGACATATCCCTTAAGACATGGTAACTTTGTCTCTAGCAGTTTCCTCCCAGTCCCATACTCTGCCCCAAGTAGGTTCCTACTTTTATTCTTTTGCCAAATATAATTAATGGTAAGTACAGTGCTTTTCCGAGTACTGTGAGGAAAACGATCAAATATAAGGGTTGTTACCGGAACCCCCACATTTGTGAATGATGTTACACTTGGCAGTCTGGAGGGTTATAACCTTAGTCTTGAGTTTGAGCTAACTCTGGGTAGCACATGGTGTCAAATAAGAGTCCTACAGTAAACATGTACAAAAATGTGTATAATCTTCTATATAGTCATTCTAATACTAAAAGTTTGTCTTAGGTTATAGATATATAATCACTATTACAAAATAGTTTATAGCAATAAAATAATTTGTAACAATAACAAATGAAAGACAATGACTAAATAATCCAACTTTTTTCCACATGAATATTTTAATTGATATTTCTTGTGGCTTAGGAACTAGGTTAGATGCTCAAGGATAGAATATTGCAAAAGATGAATTCTGAATACTCTAACAGTAACATAAGAAATAGTATGCCATTCATTTAGATGAATAGACAATTTTAATATTCTAAGTTGACTTCCCTTATAAAGAATGAATTTCTGCCATTGAATCACGTAAGAGTGATACCCAGCCCAGACCTGGGAGTCCAGAGTAGGTTATTCAAATGTAATGAACAAATCAGAATAAAATTGACTATAAAAACATTAATGATTTTACAAATAAAGATATTTAGTCATTGGATAAAACAACAATTTAAATTAAACATAACAACAATTCAAAATAAAATAAAAGGTAGGCAATACCAGATTTGGAACAAAAGCTCAGTGATCTTATCAAGAAGCCAGTGATATAAAACATATCATTCTGTTTCCTACTCTGCCACCTCCAGCACACTGGCTTTTCAGCCCTGGTAAGGATGTTTGCAGCATGTCAAAGCCATAATAATCAAGGAAAAAAAGAATGGAGTAGGACCACAGATTTCTGATTTCCTCTACAGATTCTGTCTTTTCATCAGGGGAATCAGTTCGGTTCAGTTCAATTCAGTCGCTCAGTCGTGTCTGACTCTTTGCGACCCCATGAATCGCAGCTGGCCAGGCCTCCCTGTCCATCACCAGCTCCCTATACACGAGTGCATTTGCCAGAATGATGTCTTAGGTTGCACCAGTGAGAGGATGCTAACGTGAGGTTCTGACATAAGGAAATGGGATTTTCATGATTAGCTTAATTTCATAATGATTATACCCCAGTACTAGTGGAAAGTACTAGCAAATTTTATATCACTTCTGAAATCAAGGAACTTCCACTTTTTAGTAAAATCAAGTAGGATTAGACTACTGAGTAACTCACAGTATCTATCAAAGAAACTAACCTCTAAGATAAGACATGGTGGATGAATAGGATCAGCTAGAAAAATATGAGCATGAGAGGGACAAAATGGGACAGAGACCACGTGAAATATTCGTAGAGACAAGTCTTGATAATCATACTGAAATACCAACAATTTGAGATCACAGTGTAAAAAGTGATTTTTGAGAATAAGATTCTGAAAATTCTGAAAGGATCAAATTATAAAATACCACAAATTATGTACGTATAATGAAATGTTACTAATGAATCAAAAGGAAGAATTTGAAAGATTATATGAAACATGCCCATAGATGTAGATAGATTAAGGAAAATAAAACAAATGTATGTACTTTGGAATGTATACAAAATATTGTGTAATATAATATATGAAACAGATACAGTTTTGAGAAGATGATAGGATTATAGATGCTGTATATATTCACTTATTTTAAATATTTTTGACTTAGTTGATTAAGTTAAAATGCTAATTAGTTTCCCAGTGGTACACATTTTTTTTGCCCCATCAATTTACAATATAAAGTTTTCAGGTAAATTCTTTTTTTTAATTCAAAGTTCAAGCTGTCACATCTTGTTGCACATATTTTGCACTGTGCAGGGTCACTCAAGAGGCAAAAATGTCCTGTTTTTATGAATAGCTAGAGATATGCTGCACACAAAAACAATTAGGCCATTAAATATACAAATATCTAAATGATCTGTGTTCTATTCTTGAAATCTACTTACACAGGATAATTACAGAGATAATTAATCTAATGAAAAGCAGTATTATCTGGAAAAAAAAAATAAGATCCAAGATTGAGATATATCCCCATTACTTAAAGAGTTGTCTGAACTCATTAACCTCTCCTAATTTTAATTTATTCATCTACAAAATGGTATATTTTTCACTTGTGCTACCTATTCATAAGATCTTAAAATCAGTTTAAGTTTAGGAAACATTTATGAGTAGATTTACGAATATGATATTTACTATTATTGTCATTACTACATAAGTACTCTACCCTTACCATAAAAAAGATATTGGGTTGGCCAAAATGTTTGTTCAGGTGTTTCCATACTATCTTATAGAAAAACTAGAACAAATATTTAACCAACACAGGATATACTTCTGACAATGAAATAAACAAGATGTTTATATTAACTATGGTGATATCCTCTGCAAATAAGATACACATTCTAAGTGGTTTAAACAATATGAAAAATCCATTATCTCATTTACCAGATAACTCAAAGTCATGCCAGAGCCTTGCTCTAACACATTACTATTGGTGAGAGAATTTTAGTGTCCAAGTTTCATGCACCCATGCTAGGTAGGACATTGTCTAGTGGGAGAACAGACCATTTCATTTGCCAGCAACACTCTCTTTCCATCTGTTGGCTAACACTTAAATAACTGCATGTATCTATTTAAATTTAAGTTCTTATTAATTAAAATTTAATAAAATTCAAAATTCAGAGTTGCTGTCTTACTGGTCACATTTCAAGCACTCAATAGCCTGAAGAGGTTAATGACTGCTATATTGTACAGTGTGGAAATAAAATACTCTGTCATCTCAGAAATTCCTATCAGAAAGGGCTGAAACTTTAGGAAAATCAGAATTTCCTAAATTCCTATGAACCAGAGAAATGCTCATCTTCTTTGAAAGTGGATATCTGAACAAATTTGAGGCTGGCTGAAGCACAAGCTGGAATCAAGATTGCCAGGAGAAATATCAATAACCTCAGATAGGAAACCATTCATAGGAAACCACCTAATGGCAGAAAGCAACAGGAACTAAAGAGTCTCTTGATGAAGGTGAAAGAGGAGAGTGAAAAAGCTGGCTTAAAACTCAACATGCAAAAAACTGAGATCATGACAACTGTTCCCATCACATCATGGCAAATGGATGGGGAAACAATGGAAACAGTGAGAGACTTTATTCTGGGGGGCTCCAAAATCACTGTAGATGGTGACTACAGCCATTAAATTAAAAGATACTTGACCTTGGGATAAAAGCTATGACAAACCTAGATAGCATATTAAAAAGCAGAGACATTACTTTGCTGACAAAGGTCCATCTAGTCAAAGCTATGGTTTTTTCCAGTAGTCATGTATGGATTTGAGAGTTGGACCATAAAGAAAGCTAAGTGCTGAAGAATTGATGCTTTTCAACTGTAGTGTTGGAGAAGACTCTTGAGAGTCCCTTGGACTGCAAGGAGATCAAATTAGTCAGTTCTAAAGAAAATCAACCCTAAATATTCATTGCAAGGACAGATGTTGAAGTTAAAGCTCCAATACTTTGGCTCCCTGATGTGAAAAGAGCTGACTCATTAGAAAAGACCCTGATGCTGGGAAAGATTGAAGGCAGAAGAAGGGGATGATAGAGAATGAGATGGTTGGATGCATCAGTGACTCAATGGACATGAGTTTGAGCAAGCTCTGGGAGATGGTAAAGAACATACAAGGAAGCCTGGTGTGCTGCAGTCCATGAGGTCCCAAAGAGTCAGACATGACAGAGTGACTGAACAACAACAAATCTAAACAAACTGTGTTTCTATATAGTAAGAAATATCTCAATATTGGATTTGAGCATGCAATATGCCATCATTTTGGGGGGAGCAAAAATGGATACATCCCAGGTTTGCATATTGCATACACCTTCCTTCTGCACTACATTGTAGCTGACAAAAAGAGAAGTGGTAGGGAGATTTACATTAAAAAATCTATGAATTAATTATCTATAAATTGGACACAAGACAACTACTTAAATGGAAAATTAAAATAATGCCTGCAAGTGTAGCAGAGAAAATATATGAATGAATTATACTACTCACCATAGTAAAACAAATGTGTTCATAATTTAACTTTAGCAACCAAATACATGATTTTATTTTCATATGGCCAGATATCAAATGGAAACATATTTTGTATTTAGAAGGTAGAGCCACTTTTTAAAACTAATAGTCTACATAATCTATGGGGAGAGATTTATAAGAGCTGAATGGTACACTGAGTTTCTACACAGTTTACTCCCTTGTCTTCAAAGCAAATGAACTATCTAACTAGAAGAAATATGATTCCCATTGAATTCCAGTTCACAGGCAGCATTGCTTATTTCTCTTGCTGCTCCTCTTCCCTCTGTCCCTCAAAAAGAAGATACTACTGGGAATGCCTGAACAGCTCCCAAATTCTACTTATACTGTTCAAATTATGAAAATATCCAAGATGAAGAATAACTGCTGATATTAAGACTTTAGGACTTTCTCATATAAATGGAACAACAAATTTTGATTATGTTCAAATTATGAAAAAATGAAAGAAGACTCCAGGAGAAAATGTAAGAATGCTTTTTCATAGCTGAGATAAAGGATGATCTCTCTTATACAGGAAAGAATAGCAGGGCAAATATACCTCTCAGGTCACAAAGCACTAAGGCAATTTACACCTGTCCTTATTTTTATCAATGGTCCCCGGTTGTAATCCCTGACCTCTGAGAAATTCTGGGATTGGCGCATTCTCTTGCCAGCCCCAAGGTCATGCTCTCTTCTGTTTGCTGTAGCTGAAATAGCCGATTGCTTTCATCCTAAATCCACGTTTTGGTTCCTGGACCATCTAAGCATCTGATTAGCTCCATCTTTTATCTCCCATCTCAGTGGCTTTAGACCTTTGGCCTGGTTGTTTCTAATGTTCCCTCCACATTCTGACTGATACAAAGCAGCAAAGTTGGCTTTAGAGCCCTGAATGGGACAGGCCTGGCCTCCTTGGACGACACTTAATACCTTACCAAGAGAAGTCTGATCTCAAGAGAGCTATCAATCATTTTTTTAAACAGTGAATTTAACCTGTTCATTTATTGTGTGCCCTTCTTCACTGCTTTAGAACTAATTGAAACATTTTAGAAACAGAATAAAAAGGCTTAAAAGCAAATTAAAAGTGACAAGAATGAACTAATTTTTAATTATTTATATACTATAGAATAAATTAATCTCCCATTTTTAGTTTGTTTTTGTGTTAGATATTTTAAACTCTAGACAGGCTGTAATCATTAAAATTCATGTTGATTTGCATTTTTTTTGGTAATTGCCTCAATCACAAAAAGATATTTAAACTACATATTTTATATATTTGAAGGATCCAGATGTTGTGTTTTACATGTATTCAGCTCCTTAGTTATACACTAAATCTTGTTTCTAAGTCAAAATATGTGCTCATAATTATAAAATATTTAGATCGCTTCAGGTGGTCATCATTCTTTCAACATTGGGTACTGTGCTCCTAATTCCAGTCAACCATCTGAAAAACATGTGTTACTTGTACAATATTGCAGACAAAAGTATATGGCTGGAGAGAACTTTACCATGTAGGGGACAGGAACCCTGTATCTGAGTTTCAGGTTCACTAATAACTAGATGAATCTGTTCAAGTCATTTAGTTTCCTATGCTCTCAGTTTCCTCATTTGCAACACTAGCATGTTTATCAAGATGATTTCTAATTTACTTTCAAGTTCAAAGTTGTATGGCTCAACAACAATAATAGCGGAAAACAACCAATTCAACTAAAAGTATGAGCAAAAGACATTAATAGGTACTTCTCCAAATAAGATATATTAGATGACTAGTAAGTGCATGAAAAGACTTGCGGCATCATTGGGCTTCAGTGAAATGTAAAGCAAAACAGCAATAAGATACCACCCCACACCTACTAAGATGAACTTTAAGTTTTTTTTCTAAAGACAGAAAATAAAAAGTTGGTGAGGATGTGAAGAAATCAGATCCCTCCTACATTGCTGGTAGGAATGTTAAATGGTACAGCCTCTGGTAGTTCCTCAAGAAGATAAACACAGAATTATCATATAATATAGAAATTCCATTCCAATGTGTACATCCAAAAATTGAAAATAGGTACTCAAATAAAAACTGGCACATGTATTTTTTATACACATTCTATTCACAACAGCCAAATGCAGAAACAACTCAAATGTCCATCAACAGACACATCAAAAAAGCAAAATGTATATATCTGTACAATGGAATATTATTACACCATAAAAAAGAATGAAGTGCTAAAACATGCTACAGCCAAGATGAACCTTAAAATCATCATGCTAATTGAAAGAAGCAAGGCACATCATCATAGTGTATGATTCCATTTATATGAAATATACCAAATAGGCAAATTCATAAGAAGAGAAAGTAAATTAATTGTTGTTATGGTCTGGAGGAAGGGAGAATGGGGGAAGCATTGCTTAATGGGTGTGGGGTTTCCCTTTGAAGTGATGAAAAATTCTGGAACTAGATAGTGGTGGTATAGCATTGTAGATGTACATGAATTCATGCCATGTAATTGTACACTTCAAAATTCTATTTTTATATTACGTGTCAGTTCAGTTCAGTCGCTCAGTCGTGTCCGACTCTTTGTAACCCCATGAACTGCAGCATATCAGGCCTCCCTGTCCATCACCAACTCCTGGAGTTTGCCAACTCAAGTCCATTGAGTCAGTGATGCCATCAAACTATCTCATCTTCTGTCATCCCCTTCTCCTGCCATCAATCTATTTTAATAAAAATTAAACAAGCCATGATTTGATTTATGCAAAGTAGCATCCTTCTACTAGTGTTTGTGAAAAGAAATTCCATTCTTATCAGCTATTGGCAGCAGCTGAAAAGGGAATTATTGATTGTATAGTTTTGTGTAAAGATACAGCATTTTGTAGTCTTCATAAAAAATAAAGCTCTGGATTATTAATTTTCAAAACAGGGATGAGTTGCTGATATTCACCAAATGAGTCTTTCCCATTTAGATATATGCTGCTTTATTCTGTCAAATTGTCCCCTCTCTCTTTTTCCTTTTTTTTTTTTTTTCCTGTCCTAAATAGCTCAACATTCAGAAATCTAAGATCATGGCATCCGGTCCCATCACTTCATGGCAAATAGATGGGGAAACAGTGGCTAACTTTATTTTTTTTGGCTCCACAATTAGTACAGATGGTGATTGCAGCTATGAAATTAAAAGATGCTTACTCCTTGCAAGGAAAGTTATGACCAAACTAGACAGCATATTAAAAAGCAGAGCCATTACTTTATCAACAAAAGTCCATCTAGTCAAGGCTATGGTTTTCCAGTAGTCATGTATGGATGTGATAGTTTGACTACAATAAAAGCTGAGCACAGAAGAACTGATGCTTTTGAATGGTGGTATTGGAGAAGATTCTTGAGAGTCCGTTGGACTGCAAGGAGATCCAACCAGTGCATCCTAAAGGAGACCAGTCCTGGGTGTTAAATGGAGGGACTGATGTTAAAGCTGAAACTCCAATACTTTGGCCACTTGATGTGAAGAGCTGACTCATTTAAAAAGACCCTGATGCTAGGAAAGATTGAAGGCAGGAGGAGAAGGGGACAACAGAGGATGAGATGGCTGGATGGCATCACCAACTCAATGGACATGAGTTTGGATAAACTCCGGGAGTTGGTGATGGACAGGGAGGCCTGGCGTGCTGTGGTTCATGTGGTCACAAAGAGTCAGACACGACTGAGAGACTAAACTGAACTGAAATATAATTTTTATTTCTCAGATAGATACTGAATTTTTTTATGGTTTAGTGCAAGTATTTCTCAGTTATAGTGTTTTAATTTACTTTGTGGTCAATGGTTTTCACACACTGCTGTGCATTACTATTAAAAACTGAGGAAAAAAAAAAACCCTTCAAATACTTCAAATTAAAATATTTTGCAGATAGTGATGCTTTACTAGGTTCAGGCTCCTTCACTACATTCTTAATGCTTGTAAAGAATATCACACACACAAAGGTGTGTATAGTGATATAAGCTGCTGAAGTAGAATTTGGGTTTTATTTCATATACCTAGGTAAGAAATGCAAGTATATGGTAGCTAATAATTATGACACTGGTGACAAATTGAGTACTGGGAGAAAAAGGGTATTATTTTTTATTTAAAAACTCTGATTCAGAGTTATCTGCTTGCGTATTGTGGTAATTTAATTTAGGCATTTCTGGGCTTAATTTCTATATAACACAGTGATTGATTTCTCATTCAAGTCTGTAGTTCAATCTTATTCTAGTTTAAAATTCTCCCCCGGGTTTTGAATTTTTTTCTCATTCTCCCTCTTTTCCTTTGTTTCTGGGTTGCTTTACATTTCTGCTGGTCTCTGCATTCCTTCTTTAATTCTGGTGCTAATGATGTGTTTATCTTCTCTGCTCAGTAGAGGCCCTACCTTTGAATGGCATGGGTGAAGTCTCCCTGGAATGTGCTCCACCCTAAGGGAAGCAGCTTAAACTCCAGAAGCCCCTGAAGCGAAGTGGTTCTGTCGTGTCGCACTCTTTGGGACCCTGTGGGCTGTCTCCTCAATCCACGGAACTCGTCAGGCAAGAATACTGGAGTGGGTTGCCATGATCCAACGCACATTGAGGTTTTGTTTGTTTGTTTGTTTGTTTTTAACAATATATTTGCCTAATTGAGCCACAACTGAACAAGTAACTGACTCTTCCCTCAACAGCCTCAGCATTCACGTGAGGCCATCAGGGTTGTGGGCATTCAAAGGGTCCTCTCCAATTTCACTGTGAGTCTAGGCTGCTCCTAATGCTTCACACTACATGTTACCATGCAAGGACAAAGGACTTGTCTTTCTGAACGTATGTCCCATTTGGAAATCTCAGACAAGATGCTTGGTACAGCGTCACCTCCTCTAGTTTCTCAAACTTCAGAAGAAACTATACTGTAGTTCCAAACTTGCATTATACTTGAATATGAAGAGAACATGTAGATTACTCAGTTTGAATGAGCAGTGTATATATATATATATATATATATATATATATATATATATATATATATGCAAAGATTTGCTTTGAAAACAGTTAGGAAGACTGCTCCCAACTAAGCCCCAACTAACTAAAACTGCCCAGAACTTTCCTTCCTTCCTTTCCTTCTTGCCATATCCTTCTCCCTCCCTCTCTCTCTCCCTTCCTCCCTTCATTTTCCTTCTTTTCTTAATCCTTCTCTCCCTTCTTCCTTTGTTCGTTTGTTCCTCCCTCCCCACTCCTGTTTTTTTTTTTTTTTTTTTTAAGGAAAAAGGAAAGTGTAAGACACTGGAGAAAACTGAATAGATTAGTAGCAGGACTGTACATTTAACTAAGCATGTTCAACTATATAAAGAAATATAAATAAGACATGGAAGCAACCTAAATATCCATCGACGGAGGAATAGATAAGGCGGATGTAGTACATATATGCAATGGAATATTGCTCAGCTATAAAAAGAGTGAAATAATGCTATTTTCAGTGACATGAATGGACCTAAATATTGTCATACAGGGTGGAATAAGTCAGACACAGAGAGACATATATGATATTGCTTATATGAGAAATCTAAAAATATGGTACAAATGAACCTATTTACAAAATAGAAATAGAGTCACAGACGTTGAGAACAAAATTATGGTTACAATGGAGGGAGAGGGAGATAAATTAGGAGACTGGAATTGTCACATACATACTAATATATACAAAATAGATAGCTAATAAGAAACTAGTATATAGCACGAGGATCTCTACTCAATATTCTGTAATGACCTATATGGGAAAATAATCTTGAGTGGAAATATGTATACATATGATTGATTCACTTTGCTGTACAGCAGAAACTGGCACAACACTGAAAATACTCCAAGGAAAATTAATCTAAAAATAATATAGATTAATTGCCATAGCAATCTGATTTTTGTAACATGTTCTGATCCATCTGAGCTAGGGAAGGAAAGGGGAAGAAAAACCCTCTAATTCAGTAAAATTAGTCTGATTTATATTTAAAACTCTTTTTAGGTAAGTGTATAGACAATGTTGGATAAAATTTCAGAATTTTATTCCAGTCTGCTTCTCCTAGATGATATCTGAGCATATGGAGGCTTGAGCTTTAGAAGAGAGACACGTCTCTAAATCCTGCAGCTTTTTCTTTACCTTTATCCCCAGCCCTCCTTGGAGGATTCCTCATCCCTGGATTTCCCTGCAGCATAGCTGAGCTGTTCCTTCATCTGAAGCATTGCCTGTTGTTGTGTAAGTTCTCTTGGCCTCCCACCACAAAGTCACCTGCTGATTCCTTCTGCTGAAATCTATGGCTAGGGGACAATCAGTCCTTCTCAGCTTAGTCAGGGTGCTGGCAGCCGTCCTTTTAATCAAACACATCTCAGGACTTCCCTTGCAGTCCAGTGGTTAAGACTCTGCACTTTCGCTGCAGGGAGCATAGATTCCATCCCTAGTTGGGGAACTAAAATCCCACATGGTGTATGGCCAATACATTTTTTTCTAAAGAGAATTAAAATAAACCAAACATATCTTGGTGCTCTCTGTTTACAAAGTGAGCATACTGAGATCTGAGTGTGAGTCCCATTCTGCCCTTGATCCAAGTAAGTTACAGAGATTTTTTTTTTTTTTCTTGCCTGTACCTGACTGATGCCCTAAAATGGTGTGTGAGAACTTCTGGATCCCACCACTGTCCACAAAACTATAAAGCAGCACTGACTGAGAAGAATCCAGACACTCTCTGCCTAAATAGATTATACAACACAGATTTTCCTATACAGCTGGCTGTCTTTAGGAATGCATGAGACTATTCTATGATGCTGACTCTACCAGGACACCACAAGAAAAATTGGGCAGAAGATCCTGAGGTCTTGGGCTTTCCCCTGAATGAAAAGAATCCATCCACCACTACATACAGCTGACTGCCTGCCTCCTCCGTGCTGTCCCCCGTCATTTCCTTAATCCACCAGGGCTGTAGGTGGCAGTGGCTATTACTCCATTTCTCTTCTTTGGGATGTTCCTTAGATGAAATGCAACACAGTGTTCTCTAGACTTCTCTTCAATATGTTAAATGAATAGATGCAAGAACACCTCTCTTGTTTCCAAATGTTTTTAGTCTTGTTACATTCTTGAAAATACTTTTTTGCATGTCAAAACTTTAATTTTGACCCTGAGGTGTAATAATCCTTCAGTTCAGTTCAGTCGCTCAGTCGTGTCTGACTCTTTGCAGCCCCAATGGACTGCCGCAGGCCAGGCCTCCCTGTCCATCACCAACTCCCAGAGTTTACTCAAACTCATGTCCATTGAGTTGGTGATGCCATCCCACCATCTCAACCTCTGTCATCCCCTTCTCCTCCTGCCTTCAATTTTTCCCAGCATCAGGGTCTTTTAATGAAAGCAATAACTGCTTTGCTTTCATCTGGCATCCCAACATCTATAATCATATAAGCATAAACACTCTCAAAACATAGACTTCTATTCCTCACTTTGGGGGTGGGTAAATTCCTTTCAGTGTCACGCTGAGCACTGATTAGGGCACCTAACCTGACTGAGGATTATCTAATTGTATAAGGGTGGTTATCTTCATTAAACTGTCTTTTAACTATTTATTAACATACTTTTCAAATCTGTAAGAATGGTGGTTAACTTGCAGAAAACTGGTATTAATGCAATTGTTTCTTGACTGAGAGTCAGAAAACTGACTCCTGTTCAATAGTAATGTAAAATTATTTCTCCCCAGAAGACAAAGTAACTGCAAATGTTAGAGCTGATTGCTTATATGACTTTAATCAGTTTCATATCTAGTTGCAAAATATTTTCAGCATTACTGTGACAGACAGATGACATAAGTCTCCATTTCTTAAAATATGTTTTGAACTAGTTTTAACATTTTACTGGTTCCCTTATTGTTATGGACAAATAAAATCTTTGAAATGTTTGTTTACAACCTTCTGAAAATTATACAACAGGATACACACTATTGAGTGACAAGGGAAATAAATTACAGACACTTATCCCTTACTTAAGGAACTTAGTTTCTGAAAATGTTGTCCATAAGTGAATAAAATCATTAAGTTAAAAAATAATAAAATTATCTCTGAGTGTATATGTGTGTGTGTGTGTATATAAAATTTACTGAATTTGTTACAATATTGCTTGTTTTGGTTTTTTGGCTACAAGGCATGTGAGATCTTAGTTCCCTAACCAGGGATTGAACCTATACCACTTGCATTGAAAGGTGAAGTTTTAATAACTTGATTGCCAAGGAAGTCCCTGTATATACTTTTAATGAGGAAATTACTGTACATTCCCTACTAATCCAAGATACATCATATTTGCAAACAGAAAATTATGTTAAGTTGAATACTATAAAAATTGTGTAAGTAATAAAATAAATAAATATAGTTTATAAATAAATTATAATTAATGAAGATTTACTATGCTTATCGGGAAAAAAAGATCTGGGGTTATTGCTGAAGGTTGATAAAGAAGTACCAAAGGAGAATCATTCTTTTGAAGATATATCATTGCACTTTTGGGGGCATGTGGTTGTTTATCTTTCACTCAAATTGCACTTAGAAATAAGTCATAGAACAAAAAAACACCCTTAGGGCTCTGAACATAGAGGAAAGACAGGCAAAATATACATTAAAAAATTCTACCCTGGAAGTGCAAAACTGATGAAGCTCTTCTTTTTTTCCCTTTTCCTGATCTGAAATCTGGCTGTGGTAGAACAAAGATCTAAATCTTAATTTTGCTTCTGTTTTGAAACGTTTATTATATTTACTTTACCATTTATGATGATATAGAAGGCAGGCATCTCTTTACATTTAACTACTGGTTGCCTTAAAATTGTACAAAAGCATTTGAAGTCAATGTCACATGATTCTACTGAGCTGGACCTGCGAGTCAATAATATTTGAAGTTAATCAACTCTCCCCTCGAGATCCTCAGCTAACTCCAGTTTGAAAGACAGGCATCTTTCCATAGAAGTTAATTTTCACTGTTCAGTTCAATCACTCAGGCATGTCCAACTCTTTGGGACCCCATAGACTGCAGAACACCAGGACTCCCTGTCCATCACAAACTCCCAGAGTTTACTAAAACTCATGACCACTGAGTGGGTGATGCCATCCAACCATCTCATCCTCTGTCGTCCCCTTCTACTCCCGCCTTCAATCTTTTCCAGCATCAGGGTCTTTTCAAATGAGTCAGTTCTTCGCATCAGGTGGTCAAAGTATTGGAGTTTCGGCTTCAGCATCAGTCCTTCCAATGAATATTCAGGACTGATTTCCTTTAGGATGGACTGGTTGGATCTCCTTGCAGTCCAAGGGACTCTCAAGAGTCCTCCAACATTGCAGTTAAGCATCAATTCTTTGGTGCTCAGCATTTTTTGCAGTCTAACTCTCACATCCATACATGACCACTGGAAAAACCATAGCTTTTACTAGATGGACCTTTGTCAGCAAAGTAATGTCTCTGCTTTTTAATATGCTGTCTAGGTTGGTCATAGCTATTCTTCCAAGAAGCAAGCATCTTTTAATTTCATGGCTGCAGTCACCATCTACAATGAGATGGAGCTAAAAGCTAGAGTAACTAATCTTAGCAGTTCATCAACAGTTTCTTCCCTGCTCCTAAATAATCTTCATTATTTCAGTAAGTTCATCAATGTGCTTTTGGCAAATGATGCTTCTTTATTTTTATTCCAGAATGTTCTAAAACCCCTTTAAACTCCCATGAAATGTTCATTGTAGACACTTTAAACAGATGTACAGAAGTAACTAGGAGGATCCAGCAATGTATGGTAAATGACCTTTCAGATATGGCACAAATCACTGACAAATGCATGTAACTAAACAAAGACTGTTCCTATCTAAGCCACTTGCTCAGGAGATGCTGTACAACTGAGAGTCATCCATCAGAGAAGATAGTGCCACCATTAGTTTTAAAGATCATCAAAGACATTTCTTCAACTAATGAATAAATAAATTGCAATTTAGGGTAGTTAAATGATATATGGAGTTCCACAGTCACTTAGTGGCAGAAACCAAGATTTCCCCACACTCAATCCAGGGCTTTCTCATTACATTACACTATAGAACAATCAAAAGGTTATTGATGAGCTATGATCATATAGTCCAACCTATGTTGGTCTTAAAATTCAAAATTTTATTGAAGCCAAGTAAAACTAAGGGATCAAACCAAAATTTTAAAATATTGGAGAGACATAGCATTTAATCTACTATGCAGCTAATAACTATTTCTAGAAAGTACACTGTGCATTACTAAGTAATTCATCCTCCTTAGAGACATGAATTATGCATGTTATACTTTTTGTTTAATAGAAAAAATTGTAGCAAGTAGATATAAGCATATTTTTCTGAAGGGTTTATTAGAGTGGTACAGCAACTACCAGGCAAATATACGGATAGAAAGGAGTCCTAGTTAAAAAAGAAGCTCATCTAGGTTGTTTCCATGTCCTGGCTATTATAAACAGTGCCAGTCTATGTCTGACGCAGGATACAGCAGGCTTGGGGCTGGTGCATGGGGATGACCTACAGAGATGTTGTGGGGAGGGAGGTGGGAGGGGGGTTCATGTTTGGGAACGCATGTAAGAATTAAAGATTTTAAAATTTAAAAAATAAAAAACTAATTAAAAAAAAGAAGCTCATTGGCTTCTCTTAGAGTTCTTATATGAAAATCTGGAGGAAGAGTTATGGAAGAATTTGGTGGATGAAGAAATTGGAATAACTGAAACAAAGGTGGGAATTCAAGAGGGTGAGGAGAAATAAAATTACAAGGTTACTGAAAGAAGTGATAGAATTTTGCTTTCTTTAAATTTCTGCCTAGGACTGGTCATGTTGGTCACAGCTGGCAATTACTTTAGGAGTGTCTATTGCTCTTACTGGATCAGGGGAGGCAAATCTTACTCTCTTTAGGAGCTGCTTTTTATGTTATTTTTGTGAATCTAGTGAGGACAAAGAAGACCTGCAGCCCCAAAGCATACAGGACTAAAAACGGAAGGCTGACTCCATCTACATTACTCTTTTATTCCAAAAAAAATTGTCCTGGGAAGGTCAGAGGGTAAATCAGTAAATCACTTTATGATTTGTTTCAGGTTCTTCCCTCAAATTTAATTATCTGAGAAGCAAAAGCTCAACCCGTCTCTAAGACAACAGTTTGTTTATGCAGGTAGACAACCCTCTTCTCAGAAGGAGAGGTCAGCTCAAATGGGCAAGAAGATCATTCAGCTGAAAACTGGAAATGGAGGAACACTTTTCTAACATTGTCACCTGTCTTCATCCGCAGATCTTAAACCATTGTCTCAAAAACTGTGCCCAAACCCAATCAGATTCAGGCTTTAAATACTTGATTTCAGCAATTAAAGCCTTAAGCCCTAGAAATATTCTTCTCTCTCCCTCTTTAGTAAATTAAGTCTCTCTTAAGGTGATGTTGTCCATCAGAGGAATAAGTTAATAAACTGACCTTTCCTCAGTCAACAGCTCACTTTGTTGTTCATGTTGGGGAGCTGATGGTTGATGCTAATAGCAAAGAAAAGCTGCTTTTCAACCATGGGAGTTGCAAATACTGTATTATTCAGGAGATAGACACATCCTGAAGTTCTTGATAGGATTTTAATTTTCTGATTCTCCCACCTACCACTTATAAGGTGTAAAATATGTTGTTCAAAATATTTATTTATGCCAGACACATCATCATAATCAGCATTTTCTGTCCTTTCTTTACTAAAAGATGCAATTCAGTATGTTAAGGATGA
Organism: Ovis canadensis; assembly: GCF_042477335.2. Taxonomy (NCBI): domain Eukaryota; kingdom Metazoa; phylum Chordata; class Mammalia; order Artiodactyla; family Bovidae; genus Ovis; species Ovis canadensis. The sequence goes on along the minus strand of NC_091246.1, from coordinate 176,212,193 downwards.
TCTAGGGAGAATGTACATCTCTTATAAGAGTCTGAATATTTTAAAATAAAATACATTTGTCAAGGACCACTGGTGGTTAAAAAGTAAAAGTACCCCAAAGTACTCAACATAAGTTTTGAAATAGGAGAACTATAAATACTTTATAGAAAATAGTTTATTTTTTTTTTTAGTGGAAGAGCTGCTTTAGCTAGAGAAAATGTTGGTTCATGAGTTTTCTGGAAAGCATACACAATCTTTGCTATTCTAGGAATAGTTGAGATGCAGGAGAAGGAACGTTCTCCTAGATCCTCATAGGATTCTTGACCAGGTCTGAAAATTATTAGGCAGATTATGAGAGTCACACAGATTTATTTAATACAAGTTTTATGTGACTCTTGAGCCTTCATAAGGAAATGAACACTTGAACAGTTAGCCCTGAGTATTTTTACGTTAGAGCTGGTAAAGAGTAGATAGCCCTGTAGAAACATGAGACCAAAGGGCATGAGGTAAGTGGGTGAAACTTAGTGAAACTGAGTGAAGCTTAGCAAGGCCTGTTTCCTGGAATCCTTCTTGGTGTCTCTGTCTTCAGAATAAGGATGTGCCTTTCCTCTGGGCACAGGTGTAACAGAGCAGGGTGCTATGGGGCCTTCCTGGGATAGACCCTTTCCCCATAGCCTCTGCTTTCACTCCTCTCTGTGCTAAGTCGCTTCAGTCGTGTCCGACTCTGTGCGACCCCAGAGACGGCAGCCCACCAGGCTCCCCTGTCCCTGGGATTCTCCAGGCAAGAACACTGGAGTGGGTTGCCATTTCCTTCTCCAGTGCATGAAAGTGAAAAGTGAAAGTGAAGTCGCTCAGTCATGTCTGACTCCTGGCGACCCCATGGACTGCAGCCCACCAGGCTCCTCCATCCATGGGGTTTGCCAGGCAAGAGTATTGGAGTGGGGTGCCATTGCCTTCTCCGGCACTCCTCCCTGTAGTACCTAGGTAATAGTATCTGATCCACATTTCTTGAGTAGTTTTACATACGCTAAAACCTCTAGAAGAAATTAACTACCTGACGTCCATGAGCATGTAGCCAACAGACTTACTGGTGTTAAGGACTGATAATGTTAACCCTGTGACACTGCCTTGTCACCATCAACCAATCAGACAACTGTATATGAGCAGATCACATGCCCTGGGATTCCCCTCTCTCACCTCGTCTTTAAAAATGGTTTGCTGAAACCTATCAGGGAATTCAGGCTTTTTGAGTCCTAGATGTCCTAACTCTTTCTATGGTGCTTTGCACTAAATGCTGCACTTCAGCACAACCAGGGGTAAGTAGATTGGCTTTACTGCCTGTGGGCAAGGGGACCCAAGTTTGGTTCAGTGACCTAGAGAGGGAATATCTTACACAAAGAGTTTTGGTTAGAAGACTTATGATCCTGAAGAAGAAAACATTTCTGCAGACGATAGATGCTGTGTTTTACAACTTTATTTCTTCACCACTTGAGCAGAGTTGCAGATTATATTTGCAACAAGGTTGACATTCCTATGCTTCAATCTATTGTTCCAGGGTTAATGCACATTTTTCTCCAGGATCTGGTAAATTAACTTCGTACCTCTTGATACTGATAACATGAACTAATAAGTCTTGGCTATGGATAAGACAAGTAATAAATATATTATAAATTACTGAAAGTTTCTCTTGATATTTTAAAAATATATATTGAAGTATAGTTGATTTACAATCTTGTGTTAGTTTCAGATATATCCTTCAAATAAAAAGTGTTAGTCACTCATGTCCAACTTTTTGCGACCCCATGGACTGTAGTCCAACAGGCTCCTCTGGCCATAGATTTCTCCAGGCAAGAATATTTGAGTGGATAGTAATTTCTCAGGGGACCTTTCAACACAGGTATCGAACTGGGGTTTTCTGCATTGGCAGGCAAAGCAGATTTTTTACCATCTGAGCCAGCAGGGAAGCCTGCAGGTATATCCTGGGTATCTGTATATACAGGAAAGCAACAAAAATGGCAAGCTCTTGTATATTTCTAAATATTTCCTGTTATAAACAATATTATCAACTTTCTATAAATGTTCATCAGTTCTTGACATCTATTGTGAGCTCCTTAAGGGCAGATCATTTGTCTTTGATGGTTTATTTTTTTATTAGCACCTAAAAGAGAGTGAGACACATTCCATATGTTCATTAACCACAGATGAAATAAATAAATAAGCAAATACGTGGTGAGCAAATGAGTGGTTAAGCACCAGGCTGGAAATCTGCTCAAGACAAAACTCTATAGCCTAAGATTTTCCACATCCAACTCATGATTTTGCCATAATTAGGCCTGATTTTGTGCATACTCTGTTTCAGTCATGCCAAACTACCCTTGGTGGTTATATCATTCTCCAAATGAACCTAACTTTCAGACTTTTCCTTTTTCTATTCCTAGAGCTTAAAAACAGTTTTAATAGGAAATAATCATTTAATACACATTGAGTTACATGGATCATAGGAAATACAAATTTTCCTCTAAACTATTAGATTTTTTGAAGGGGTAAGTGAATTATATTGACAAAACCAGATTGGCAAGATGAATATATACATATATATATATATATATCTCAATTGTGTATATGTTTATATTTTTTATATGTACAGGGGATTCACAGGGAAGAAAAACCCAATATAGTCATTATAGAAGGAGATGTATATACCGTTTTAACAAAAGGATATATAATATGATAAGGTGACTAAATATATGATGAATAAGATTTTTATTAGTAAGATTTGTTAATTAGGTTTATCTCAGTGTCATCTGCAGTCTTCCCATGTGGGTAGGCCAAAATCTTTACAAATGGAAATATATGTTACATTCACATACAGGAATGTTTCCCCTATTCTTAGGCAGGAAGGGGAAGGAAAGAGGGTTCTTTCTGTGTCTGCTATTTCTCAGTTGCCTTCAGCTCAGAATACTCTTTATGCCAAACTAGCGTATTTTGGAGTAGGTTTTTTGGATCCCCTCAGAAATTTATTTTTGAACATTTTAGCATGAACTTGTTGCAGGAAGGGGGACCCCTTCCAGGGTCCAAAACTAGGCTCTTGTCTAACACTCGGAAATGAATTGTCCAAGGAGACACATGTGCTGACAAAGCCAGAGATTTTATTGGGAAAGGGCACTCGGGTGGAGAGCAGCAGGGTAAGGGAATCCAGGAGAACTGCTCTGCCACATGGTGATGGCATTAGTTTCCGGGTGGTCTTTAGCCAATCATTCTGACTCAGAGTCCTTCCTGGTGGTACACTCCTTGTTCAGCCAAGATGGATACCAGAGAGGATTTTGGAAGGTGGTCAGACCTGTGGTGTCTCCTTTTGACCTTTCCCGACCTCTTCTGGTTGGTGGAGGTTTATTAATTCCCTGTTCCTTACTAGGACCTGCTGTTGTAAAACAACTTATGCAAATGGTTTCTATGGTGCCTGGCCAGGGTAGAAGGTTTCAATTAGTGTGCTTCCCTTAACAAACTCATGTGCTGGTGTTATATTTGCACTAGATTACCTGTGTCAGCCTCACATTCTTCAAAAGGATTGATAATTACAGGGACCTATCATATTTTAAATTCCATAATCTCTCATTTGTCTCTGCAATACATCTGTTTGCTCTTGATCTCCATAATCCAGGATAAAATAATAGATCTCAGCTAGTCCTTAAGCCTGTTTCAGGAAAGTTCTGCAGATCAATAAAAATGCCTTGTATTGAGGGGAAAAAAGTATAAATCACTTTCATGGACATACAAAGTGAGAACAATTTGAAAAGAAGAAAATAAAATTATACCTCTGAGCTATATTGGTTTATTTTTCTCCAAGCCTTACTATCTCAGTATGCTGCATTTACCTCCTGAAAATTAAATTTCTTGTAAGTAGTATGTCATTCCAGGCCTTCTTCAATTGGCCTCTGATATTTGCATATAACTGCCATTGAAGTGAATATGGGTTTTGCTTGGCAATTAATCAGTGTGTCAGAAAGCAGTTCCTTGTAGAAAGTAATTCACATGCAGATAGTTTTCTTTACCTTCTTCATTGAATTCCAAAGGAAATGTATGAAGCATCTGGGTTTTTGACATCCCTCTGTCTCAATAGCTGAAGTGATAATGTTTTCATTGAGAAGATGTAAAACACCTGGGGTGTTAACATTTAATTGAAGCTTGTTATTTTGAAAGAACAGAAATGAATTTGCACTTTGTCATAATCCATTTCCCTGAAGATTCACTTACTCCACAGAAATCAGACCATAGAACTGTTAACTCATTTGAATTTCAGCCAAATGATCAGAATGCTAATTACCTGACAAATACTAATGTAACTGAAATGAAAACACTAGGAATAACAAATACCACCTTGTGATAAATATATATTTCTTCAACAAAAATACATTTTGTGAATATAATTTTTACTTTTACTCTTTTCTGTCTATAATACCATCCAGCAACATTCAAAGACAAGTGTGCCCAGGATAACCTTCTATCACTGAATTTGATAAAATGTATGTGTTACTGAACTTTCTATATATAAATAAAACACATAATAGCAAAGAATATTTCAACTGGCTATGTGACGAAAACTTCACAATGTTAGTCTTGGTAAATCCTACCATTTTAGAGTAGGGTGTTTCAGATTTCAAATTTTAAAAATAATAACTAAAATTGTCCATCTTCTTTATCATCTGAGTTCAAAACACTAAACAGGAGCTATGAAATTGGAGGATCTTTATATACAAATATTTAAAATCAGATGTACATGCAATAATATTATGTTTTCCTTTTTATTGCTGATGAGAACTTAGAATATGTGTTGAAAAATTTTTAAGGTAAAATTATAATACAGAAATATAAAATAAACACATTTCATAAGTTTTATTCAGCACCATAATTAATGAGAGAACCAGAAAATATGCAAAAATCAGTTTCAAAGGAGAATTCAAAGGACACACAGGTAGAGAAAAAAGATACACTGAAGTAAATTTGCAAATAGATTCAAATTTGACCAAAGTCCACAGGGCAATGATCAACTGCATTTCCACTGAACAAAGTTCATTTGCATTCCTAGCAAAAACAATTTTTCGCATTACTATCAGTTTTCCACAAGTTACAGGGTTGTAAAATACGCTGAAAGACAAAGAGGCTAAAATAATTTCTGGACAATATACTGGTAATTAATTTTGCTCATTTTCAAGTTTTTTATAGTTTTTCTTGACATATATCACTACAAGACTTCAATTTGAGAGGGAAGGTTAATGTTGTATTTCACTCTCATGCAGTAAAATTAATGAAATAAGAACCACCATCACAAGGAGTTGCTTTTCAAGGATGTTTTATCAAATCTAAATTATTGCTATCTGTTTATATAATGTGTGTGTGTGTTAGTTGCTCCATCCTGTCACACTCTTTGCACCACCATGGACTGTAGCCTACCAGACTCCTCTGTTCATGGAATTCTCCAGGCAAGAATACTGGGGTGGGTTGCCATTCCCTTCTCCATGGGATCTTCCAAACCCAGGGATCAAACCTTGGTCTCCTGCATTGCAGGCAGATTCTTTACTGTCTGAGCCACCAGGGACACCCACTATGTGAATGTTCCCCCCAAATTCCACAGTGTGGAGAACTTGATCTATTTGTCTAAACTCATATTTAAGGGATAATATTTATTAATAAATATTTCATCCAAATTTTAATGCAGTCCACAATTCACAGAAAGTTAGAACTTCTACTTCAGAACAAAATTATTCTGATCTATTTGCTTTCCTAACATAATTTTATTCAATCTTTTGGACTATTTATAGCAGAGAAGATAGAAGGATTACCACAAAACTCAAGGATACCGGAGCAACAAGCAGATTTGTCTGAAAATCATGCTGGGAGTTGCATTGGGTTTCTGGACACTGAACTATTTGGGAACCCCTATTTTTCCACTCACAACTTATTACATCCAAACTGAGTGCATCATAATTGAACTTCTCATAGGACTGATGATTTCTTTTCTGTATCACAAGAAGACATATTGACACTTCCCAGACAATTCCAGCAAAGCATGGCTGTCTGGCACGTCATATCCTACCCTGGCTGTCTGGCACTTCAGCAAACAGTCTGATTATCTGCCAATTGCTCTATAAGGAGAGAGAGCAATGGCCTGATCAAGTGCTTTTCCTGGAAGGCAGATACACACTACATGTCCTGTGAGAGCCCTGGCATGATTCCAGCCCATGTAATGATATTAAGTATCAGAAGACTTGTGCCTTTGATCCTTGCTGAACCTTGGTTGCCAAGTTTCTTCATAAAGAATATTCCAATTCCTTAACCCAAGCTGTAGATGCTGTGGAACTTTTGATCAGCTCTAGGAAAATTTGTATTTTTTCCAACATATGAGAGAAGTAACGATCATAAAGTGATCAAATATATATTCCAATCACCATCATACATATATATGTATATATATAGTTTCTGATTTTCATGATATTTATGAGTTTTCTGAGAAAAGAAATTGTATGAGACCTTTGGTTGTTTGGCAGGGTGGCTCATTGGTAAAAAATCTGCTTCCAATGCAGGAAACGCTGTTTGGATCCCTGGGTCGGGAAGATCCCTCAGAGGAGGAAATGGTGACATACTCCACTGTTCTTGCCTGGAGAGTCCCATGGACAAAGGAGTCTGGTAGGCGATAGTCCATGGGGTTGTAATGAGTCAGACATGACTGAGCAACTGAGCAGGAAGTACAGTGAACTTGAGGGAAGCAGTGGTAGATAGGACTCCAAGGCCCCTGGTACATGGTCACTATTGGAAATGGGACAAAGATAGCCATCAAGACTCAGCAACTGGGTTGAATTTAGAGAGAAGGGTATTATGTGTGTCATTACATCCTTGACTCAGGCAATACAGCAGCTTATGCAGACAGTGAGCAAGAAAGGATTGCTTATTAAAAAAAAAAATAGTAGTTTTATTTAAGCCTTGGCACAGGGGGCATTCTGATATAGCACCCTAATAAAGAAAATGGACCATAAAGTGATACATTTCGTGACCCACACTATGAAATAACCGCAGGCTGTCCAGCACTAGAAGTCCTTGTCAAGTGCCTGAGATGAGTGACATTTGTAAGAAGAGCAGACTGAGGGAGATCAGTCACAAGATGAAAAGAAGTACAAGTGAGCTCTGAGCCATCTCCTGGAGCAGCCCAGCAGCAGTGAGCAGAACAAGTATTTGGTCTGCCTTTAACAGCAGAATATCAGCAGTTCAAGCCAGAGATGACAAGAATCTCAAAGACAAGCTTAAGAATAATAATTTGACCTGCCTATGCAGAAGTTGCTTTCCTGCGTCAATATATAAACATAGCTATGGACTTTTATAGGAAGACTTACTTTTCAGTTCAGCTCAGCTCAGTTGCTCAGTCCTGTCCAACTCTTTGCAACCCCAAGGACTCCAGCATGCCAGGCCTCCCTGTCCATGGCCAACTCCCAGAGGTTACTCAAACTCATGGCCTTTGAGTCAGTGATGTCATCCATCCAATCTTCTGTCGTCCCCTTCTCCCCTCACCTTTAATCTTTCCCAACATCAGGGTCTTTTCAAATGAGTCAGCTCTTCTCATCAGGTGGCCAAAGTATTGGAGTTTCAGCTTTAACATCAGTCTTTCCAATGAACATTCAGGACTGATTTTCTTTAGGATGGACTGGTTGGATCTCCTTGCATTCTAAGGGACTCTCAAGAGTCTTCTTCAACACCACAGTTCAAAAGCATCAATTCTTCAGTGCTCAACTTTCTTTATAGTCCAACTCTCACATCCATACATGACTACTGGAAAAACCATAGCCTTGACTAGATGGACCATTGTTGGCAAAGTAATGTCTCTGCTTTTTAATATGCTGTCTAGGTTAGTCATAACTTCTCTTCCAAGGAGTAAGCGTCATTTTATTTCATGGCTACAATCACCATCTGCAGTGATTTTGGAGCCCCCCAAAATAAAGTCTGACACTGTTTCCACTGTTTCCCCATCTATTTCCCATGAAGTGATGGGACCAGAAGCCATGATCTTAGTTTTCTAAAATGCTGAGCTTTAAGCCAACTTTTTCACTCTCCTCTTTCACTTTCATCAAGAGGTTCTTTAGTTCTTCTTCACTTTCTGCCTTAAGGGTGGTGTCATCTGCATATGTGGTTATTGATATTTCCCCTGGCAATCTTGATTCCAGCTTGTGCTTCTTCCAGCCCAGCGTTTCTCATGATGTACTTTGCATATAAGTTAAATAAGCAGGGTGACAATATACAGCCTTGATGCACTCCTTTTCCTATTTGGAACCATTCTGTTGTTTCATGTCAGTTCTAACTGTTGCTTCCTGACCTGCATATAGGTTTCTCAAGAGGCAAGTCAGGTGGTCTGGTATTCCCATCTCTCTCAGAATTTCCCACAGTTTATTGTGATCCATACAGTCAAAGGCTTTGGCATAGTCAATAAAGCAGAAATAGATGTTTTTCTGGAACCCTCTTGCTTTTTCGATGATCTAGCGGATATTGGCAATTTGATCTCTGCTTTCTCTGCCTTTTCTAAAACCAGCTTGAACATCTGCAATTTCACGATTCACGTATTGCTGAAGCCTGGCATGGAGAATTTGGGGCATTGATCTACTAGCGTGTGGGATGAGTGCAATTGTGTAGTAGTTTGAGCATTCTTTGGCATTGCCTTTCTTTGGGATTGGAATGAAAACTGACCTTTTCGAGTCCTGTGGCCACTGCTGAGTTTTCCAAATTTGCTGGCATATTGAGTGCAGCACTTTCACAGCATTATGTTATAAGGTCTGAAATAGCTCAACTGGAATTCCATCACCTCCACTAGCTTTGCTCATAGTGATGCTTCCTAAGGCCCACTTGTCTTAGCATTCCAGGATGTTTGGCTCTAGGTGAGTGATCACACCATTGCGATTATCTGGATAGTGAAGATCTTTTCTGCACAGTTCTTCTTCTATGTATTCTTGCCACGTCTTCTTAATATCTTCTGCTTCTGTTAGGTCCATACCATTTCTGTCCTTTATTGAGCCCATCTTTGCATGAAATGTTCTCTCAGTATCTCTAATTTTCTTGAAGAGATCTCTAATCTTTCCCATTCTATTGTTTTCCTCTATTTCTCTGCACTGATCACTGAGGAAGACTTACTGTTAATACAATAGAAATGACACAGTCCATACTGTATACAGCTAGCTCTTTCAACTTAGGTGTATCTTGGATGTCTTTCCAAATCGGTACCTGTGCATCTTCACACTCCACATTTGCAGAGCAGAGTCAATGCCTGGGTTCTCAACATCTAGAAAACACTCTCACTTCAACTTTGTACTTGTGGTCCCCTTAGCCTGGAAGGCCCTCTCTCCATCTATGTAGACTACATAACTTCTTGATATAGATCTCTTCTTAGTCACCTCTAAGCTCTCTTGTATATGCAGTTCCTCATTCTCAGGCCGTTCTCTGTCGACTTTCTCCCACTACAGTTTATTCACTGGCCCTATCGTTTTTCTTGATAGCACTTAGTACTAGTCTCCTTGACATTATGTATTTATCTGCTAATTGTTTACCTTTCTTTCTAAAATGTAAGCTTCAGGATGATAAAGATTGTGTAGGCAGTCTTACTACCTTGTTCTTTATGGTTTAGTATAAATTTGATTCTCAATAAATATTATTGAAAAGATAAAAACAACAATTATTTACCTTGATGATTATCAATGGTGTGTCTTTCTGGTAACCAACCTTATTCTTCATACATAAAACTGGGGATAACAATGTTACCTGTCTCTTACGGTAAATGTAAAGATAAAAACCCTATTTTGATAATTATAATAGTTAACACTTACTATGTACTGAACAGACTTCACTTATAAGCTTCTTTCCAACCTATAAAATAGAGACTTAGCTAAACCCACTGTAGACAGGTAAACTGAGGCTCAGAGTTTAGAAGTGATAGGGATACAATTGCATCCCAGGCACATTCTAATATTTTCCCCAAAACTACACTATGCTACTCCCTAAATACATGTACCAACTGAAGATGATGAATGTCACTGGTAACACTATTGGTGTGATTTGTTCATTCTTTTCATGATCATATAATGTTTTTATGATTTTATTTAACAGTTTCCTAACTTTTATTTCAGCTACTTTCATTTTAATAAATTATTATAAAGCAATGCCTCCACAGAATCTCTGTACATCTGTGTGTATCTAAGAAAATATACCTGTAAAAGAAAATTTCTAAAAGTATAATACATAGGTCAAGTCTTTTAAATTTTGATATATTTTTACCAATTTACATTTTTAAAAGATTATATTTTTATCCTTTAAGTCCCACATGGATTTGTCACTTGGTTTTGCCCTTATTTTCATCTTCACTATCTCATTTTACATGAGAAGTTTCCAAGTTACTATTCAGAATTCATAAAGTCATAATTTCCTTTGAAAATCAAAATTAGTTTTTCCTACTTGTTTCAATGCCCAGACTATTTTATTTGAATTTGCTGTTTTCTTTAAGAAACTGTTATATCTTTGCTTTGTTATGTCTTTCATTTGATCCCAAAAAGAACCTTTTGTGTTTCTTATTTTCTAATGAATGCAGCTCTAAAGTCTAGGTCACATGATCTTGAAATTTCTAAGTGATTACAAAAGGTCCCAACAAATTCTATACCAGTAAATATTGGTTGGGGGGGAGGGTGGTGGTTATCTTAAAGTGTTCAGAGCAAAGGGGCTTTCTGAGTGTTCATTAAACTGCCATAAATGTACTCTCTGACTGTATTATTTCACAAAATATTTAGGCAAAAAATAAAAGAAAAATTATATATATATATATCACCTTGAAGACCAAAGTTCACTCAAGGAACACAGATATCTCACAGGTGAGATATTCAAATCCTAAGTATGATCTCTAGCCCATTGATGGGCCAGCACAAGTGACTATTATCTCTTCTTGAAGAAGACACTCTAACTTGAAGAAGACACACCCTAACTATTCGGCTTCACAGGTGGCATGGTGGTAATAAATCCACCTGCCGATGCAGGAGATACAAGAGACATGGATTCAATCCCTGGGATAGGAAGATCCCCTGGAGGAGGAAATGGCAACCCACTTCAGTATTTCTTCCCTGGAAAACTGCACAGAGGATCCTGGTGGGCTATAGTCCATGGGGTCACAAAGAGTCAGACATGACAGAGCACACATACACACATAGCTATGTCATTGCAGAGTTTACGGAATACTTGTATAAAAACTGGAAACATTTGACAAGCAGTTATGGCTCAAGATTACACTTAGCATTTCTGAATGGAACACAGCACCTATAAGATGTGAACTTGTATAAAGAAAATATGAAATGTGGCTACAAAGATCTAATTGCTATCACTTTTCTAGTGAACCTTTTCAAAAGATACTTGAGGAGGTTTGCCAACATAAATTATCCAGTTATTTGGGAAGCATTGCAAAGTACTACTTGCAATGAGTGTGTAAAATAAATGATATACAGATTTCATGTATTTGATTGCTTCTTTAACTTTTGTACAAGCAAGCAAGCAAGCAAGGAATGTGTGTGTGTGTATGTGTGTATGTATTCCTCTGTGGGGAATTGTTTAAAATTCAGAATGGATGAACCTTTAAACATTCCAGCTATTTATTATCAATAGAATCAATTTTCACTGAAATAAGCACAAGAGACTTGCTTTGTCAAAAGTTTTAAAATAATACTTCACAAAATTCAATGCACAAGAAATCTTTTGACAATTTCTCATCTCATAGTTTCTGTGTGTAGTACAAGCTTAGCTTAATATTGAGCTAAAAATAAGGAAGAAAACAACTCTGGCATTTTCTTTTTTATCCTCACCACCATCTTCTTAGTTCAAGCCCTGATTATTTGTGCTAAGCCAGTTGTACTGGCCTCCTCTGTCTTCAGAGAACTACAAACTGGTTGGATTTGACAGTAAGTCTAGTTTAGCCCCCAGTGAAAGGTACACCAGTTCAGTAAGTAAAAACACAGAATTTTATCTGAGCTATAACTCTTTTACTGCTTTTTATGTGCCCACATTATATACAAAGCATTATCAAGGATGACTTTATTATGCATCAGTTTCCTGAGAGATTCATCTGGTGAACTTAACACACATTTCACTTTTCTGACATAGATTACTTTGATATTTCTGACACATAGCACTTTGATAGTTTTCATTTTTTTTTAAACTGTGTGGATCTAAGGAACCTAAGGGAACACTTCCTAAAAAATGTAGAGACAAATGAATTTTCATTTGCAAGCCTTCATATTCATGATATTGTATTAATTTGAAAACATGTAGATATCAGTAGTAGGAAACATCTACTATGTGAAAGACATTGCTGAATGTGTGGGGGGAAATAAAAACCTTTAGAAATTGTGATCCCTATCACAGAGAGCTCACAATTTAGTCAACATGATATTACAGGATTACATAAAAATAACATTTAAAGGGGGTGTATAATTTGGCAAGAGGGGATAGATGTAGACAATGAGTATTATACAAATTCAAAGGACGAAGAGAATACTTAGTACTTTGTGGCTGAAAAGTCTTTTGATTCACCCATCTTCAACAGAATCACTCTGCTTTTATCTGTTTTATTTGTTTACGCTCCTGGCTAAGATTTCATCTAAAGAGAGGATTCTATGGGAAACATAAGTTTGAAAATCACGGTTCGTACCATCAAGTGAAGCTGTGGGAAATATTTTTAAAACAATATTTGGTAATCTAACATGTATGCATATGCTTGTTTTCATGATGTATCGTATGGCACTTTGGGAGCGTGTTGATTTACTTTCCAAACTGCAATGCCAGTTTTGTTTTGTTTTTTTAATCCATCAACCACCGGCCATTGCCTACAGAGTAAAACTCAAAACTTTTTAGCAAAGCACATTCCCCACACATCAGGCAAAGTTCTTCTGGCTGCAGCGTCCCTTTCTCTATTCCATGACTTCAAATTTCAACCTAATACCTGATCCCACAGTCACAGAATCCTAGGAGATTTCTATTTTTATTTTTGTTTTTTTATTTATTTAATTTCTATCTTTCAAATAAGAAAACTGAGGTTCAGTATGGTCATTCACCAATAGATAAGAGGCTATCATATAAACTAAGGTTCTTCCACTTGTAAAGGGTTATCTGCTTGTGTGCAACTCTTTGTGACCCCATGGACTGTAGCCCTTCAGGCTCCTCTGCCCATGGAATTTTCAGGCAAGAATACTGGAGTCAGTTGCCATTTCTTACTCCAGGGGATCTTCCTGACCCAGGGATAGAATCCATGTCTCTTGCATCTCCTGCATTGGTAAGTGGATTCTTTACCACTGCACCACCTGGGAAGCCCAAGTAAAGACAGGTTATTTCCTTAAATTGGCTATTCCCCATGAGTCATCACCTCTACCACTCCAATGCTAAATCAATAACTCTTGCTCAATATATGTTGCTTAAATGAATAACAAGCAGGAATGGGATATAGAAGAGAAATGTACAGAAAAATTCCACCCCCAAGCTTACCTCCTTAAGACAGGGAACATGGCATAAAATTGTCAAAGCACTTTCAGTCTTTCAGTGAATGTTCTTTAGTGAAGTGATACAGTCTTCCAGTCTTTGGTGGTCTCTGAAAACTACTTCTCTATTAATTTCAGAGGAAGACTATTAAAACTGTAAGACCAACAATTTGAGAGTTCCTGCTATCCCCTTTGAAGGCTGAAGTTGCTAATGTCACAGCTTTCTAGAAGGTTCTATGAATGCTGTGAGCAGGCGAGGATGGGAGGAGAAGTAAAGAAAGGGTACATAATGCATGATCTCATCAAAAGGGCCTAGAGTGAGGTCTATTCTTTTGTAGCTAACAAAGTATATTCCCTTATTTCACGAATAAACTGAGGCAGAGGAAACCCTTATATTAATTTCTATGTTGCTCATTTTAAACAAAAGCAATAGATAAAGCACCAGTTTTACACAGTTCACATTTTGATAGTGTTTCCAAAGAGATACATTTTTATCCAGTCAAGTTAACATTTAAAAAAAAAAAACAAACCAAAAACTCCTTCAGTTGACATATTGGATTTTTAGATAGTGTTTGACAAGCTCGTTTAATATCTCCCAACTCCCCAGGTAGGGCTTAAGAAATTACTTTTATTTTGTGTGCCAACTCAGAATAACACAGGCCTTTGTAGACAGCATGCCTGCAGTCAACAAATTTAGAAAAAACATATATACTCTATTAAGAAATGCAAAGTAGAACTGGAAAGAGTTCTACTTTCTCCACACTTAATAAAACAACAGCAATCTATTTCTACGATCAAGTTAGATATATGTAAAGCTTTTCTCCTCAAGAACACATGTGTGCATATGGGTGTGTACACTCAAATGTAGTTTCCATGGAATCAGGGGCTTTTGAGGCAGTGATGGAGAATTCTATTAAAATGTGTAATTCAGCAAGGTGAAATGCAATAGACAATCTTAAATGAATCCTCCAATTTATTTGGCTTACAAAAATAAAAGAACAATGACACACATATTATACATCTTAATTTGTCACCAACTCATAAAACTTTCTCAAATCTTCCCTGTGTGTGTGTGTGTGCTTAGTCCCTCAGTCATGTTTGACTCACTGTGACCCCATGGGCTGTGGCTCACCAGGCTCCTCTGTCCATGGGGATTCTCCAGGCAAGAATACTAAAGTGGGCTGCCATACCCTAGGGGATCTCCTAAACCCAGGGATTGAACCCAGGTCTCCCACATTGCAGGCAGATTCTTTACCATCTGAGCCACCAGGGAAGCCCAAATTTTCTCTACTATCACCTAAGTACAATATGCCTGTGAGTTTTTATCTTTAATAAGCAACTTGGAATTATTTATTAAAGAAAAGTTTTTGCTTTGCAATGAGAGTTTTAAAAAAGGCATTTTATCCTTAGCGCAAACTTTTGCTTCTGGATGAGGAACTGTTGCACCTTAGTAAAACTGGCAACCCTTCAAAAAGTTTCTGAAAGTAACTGTGGTATTTGAAGATGAAAAGGAAGAAGGCATTGCATGCATTCTGTCCTGTAAACCTTAGGGATAAATCCTTTGATATTCAAATGAGAGAACCTTAAGTTCCTTTATCTTTCTACTTTTAAAATACTCTCTATGAATTCCTTTTATAAACACTACATTTTCTATAGTGAAGCAGTGTGATTTTATATGCAGACTAGATGATAAGTATGCTCTTTTTGAATGTCAATGTCTCATTACATTTATTTTTCATATCTCTACTGAGGCAGAGTGTTTCAAAGTACGCAGAAATCTTGAATATTATTAATTACATTAGGGAATTAAAATAACTTATGAAATTCAGTGTCAAGTATTTACTGCCCATCCACTGGTCCATTATCAATCAGCATTTTGTTATCATTTGAAAATGAACAAAACTTAAAATTCTAGCCTATTGGTTCTCTTTTAAGCACCCAAGACAAAATATTTGAAAGAAGTTGTATGGAACCTGAATTGTCTCTACAGTGTAAACCTCACTCACAGAGAAGGTCCAGTCTTCTGCAAATCCCCCATGTGCAGTACAAATATTTCTTGATTTCCTGAGAGAGTCTGACAAGTTTCCCACAACTTATCCTGTTCCTCATGGTTACAAGGCTAAGGCACTTAGTGATACTGTGACACGTTAATGAAGAGTAGCTCCTCCAGGACCAAGTGCTGAGCACAAAACATCATTAGGGACTGCTCTGAAGCATCTAATTAGACATTCTGAAAATAGGACATATTATTTTAATATGGTCAAATACACAAAAAGGTAGAAAAGATAATGTCATCTCTGTATATCATCCAGCCACGTAAAGAAAAGGTTACTAAATACATTTGAAGGCCCTTGTACAGTCTATCAATATACTCTTTTCCATATCATTTACATTATGTATATTTTCATTATGTGCCTATAGTTGATAGATTCAAGAGATCAGATCTCGTAGACCGAGTACCTGAAGAACTATCAATGGAGGTTCCCAGCATTGTACATGAAGTCAAGACCAAAACCATCCTCAAGAAAAAGAAATGAAATAAGGCAAAATGATTGTCTGAGGAGGCTTTACAAATAGCTAAGAAAAGAGAAGTGAAAGGTAAGGGAGAAAGGGAAAGATACACCCAGCTAAATGGAGAGTTTCAAAGAATAGCAAGGATAGATAAGAAAGTGTTCTTAAGTGAACAATGCAAAGAAATAAAGGAAAACAATAGAACTGGAAAGACTAGAAATCTCTTCAAGAAAATTGGAGATACCAAGGGAACATTTCATGTAGTGATGGGCACAATGAAGAATAGAAACAGTAAGGACCTAACAGAAGCATCAGAGATTAAGAAGAGATAACAAGAATACAAAGGAGAACTGTACAAAAAAGGTCTTTATGACCCACATAACCATGATGGTGTGATCACTCACCTAGAGCCAGACATCCTGGAATGTGAGGTCAAGTGGGCCGCAGGAAGCATCACTACAAACAAAGCTAGTGGAGGTGATGGAATTCCAAAAAGCTGATGCTGTGAAAGTGGTATAGTCAATATGCCAGCAAATTTGGAAAACTCCGCAATGACCACAGGACAGGAAAAAGTCAGGTTTCATTCCAAGCTCAAAGGAGGACAATGCCAAAGAATGCTCAAACTATTGTACCATTGCATTCATTTCACATGCTAGCAAGGTAATACTCAAAATCCTTCAAACTAAGCTTCAACAGTACATGAACCAAGAAATTCCGGATTTTCAAGTTGGATTTAGAAAAGGCAATGGAACCAGAGATGAAATTGCCAAAACCTGCTGGATCACAGAAAAAAATGAGAATTTCATAAAAACATCTACTTCTGCTTCACCGATTACACTAAAACCTTTTGACTGTGTAGACAACAACAAGCTGTGGAATATTGGTAAAGAGATGGGAATACCAGACCACCTAACCTGCCTCCTGAAAAACCTGTATGCAGGTTAAGAAGCAACATTTAGAACAAGAAATGGAAAAACGGACTGGTCCCAAATGGGAAAGGAGTACATCAAGGCCGTATATTGTCACCCTGCTTATTTAATTCCTATGCAGAGAACATCATGCGACATGCCAGGCTGGCTGAATCACAAGCTGGAATCAAGATTTCTGGGAGATATCAACAACCTCAGATATGCAAATGATACCACTGTAATGGCAGAAATTGAAGCAAAACTAAAAAGCCTCTTGATAAAAGTGAAAGAAAAGAGAAAAAGTTGACCTAAGACTCAAAATTCAAAAAACGAAGATCATGGCATTAGGTATCATCATGGCAAATAGATGGGGAAAAATGAAAACAGTGATACTTTATTTCTTGGGCTCGAAAATCACTGTGGATGGTGACTGTAGCCATGAAATTAAAAGATGCTTGCTCCTTGGAAGAAAAGCTATGACAAACCTAGGAAGAATATTAAAAAAGCAGAGACATCACTTTTGCTGATGATGGTAAGCATAGTCAAAAGTATGGTTTTTTCAGGAGTCATGTACAGATGTGAGAGTTAGACCATAAACAAGGCTGAGCAGCAAAGAATTGATGCTTTCTAGCTGGGGTGCTAGAGAAGATGCTTGAGAGTCCCTTGGGACTGCAAGGAGATCAAACCAGTCAATCTTAAAGGAAGTCAACCCCCAAAATTAATTGGAAGGACTGATGCTAAAGCTGAAGCTCCAATACTTTGTCTACTTGATGTGAAGAGCCAACTCATTGGAAAAGATCCTCATGCTGGGAAAGATAAAAGCCAGGAGGAGAAGAGGACAACAGAGGGCGAGATGTTTGGATGGCATCACCTACCAAATAGACATTTTGAGCAAACTCAAGGAGATAGTGTGGGACAGTGAAGCCTGGTATGCTGCAGTCCAAGGGTTTGCAAAGAGTGGGACATGACATAGCTACTGAAAAATAACAATTTTGCATGAATTAAATATCACATAAATATCATATATATGACATCCCAGTAAGTGTACTTCTATCTTTGTGTTCATCCCCTCAACATTGTTTTATTTCACTTAGTATTTTATTCAATATTAATTTTGCTCACCTTTCACTCTAGTTAATTCATTTTCATTAAAATTTATCTTTTCCTTGTATATTTTACCAAATTTATTAAAATCTAAACTAATTGAGACAGTGTACCATTGGCTTCCCTTGTGGCTCAGAAGTAATGCAGGAGACATGTTTTCAATACCTGGGTTAGGAAGATCCCCTTGAGAAGGAAATGGTAACCCACTGCAGTATTCTTGCCTGGGAAATCCCAAGGACAGAGGAGACTGGTGAGCTACAGTCCATAGGGTAGCAAAAGAGTCAGACAAGTCTAACAACTAAACAACAACAATGACCCCTGGCATAGCAGTAGATAGACTATACTATTGTTGGTAACTTGGTATATGGCAACAGTTATAGCTCACTAGGGTGAAAACTGGCTGATATAAGAAGGTTGGAAAAACTGCTTATTGTCATGGAAAAAAATTCTACCACATAATATATAACACACCCACAACAAACTCAAGTGAAGACAAAAGCTTTGATAAGTGAATACTTGGTACTCATCACATAACTTTGGGATTCCCTAATGGCTTTGTCACCTTGCCAGGCTAAACTGCATTTCCCCAAATTCCATTCCCTGTGTCCTGATGGAATAAGCTGCAAGAGAGATCTTCTGCTCTGTCTCACAGGAAGGCAGCAGCTGGACCTGCAGTTACTCCGTCTTCCCTCAATTCTTTTCTTCAGTTCTCTGACTATTCGGTTCGTTGTGTGTGCCTATTTCCACGACTAAGGGCTCCAGCTTCTGCTCTATACCAAGCAAATACTCAGTCACTGATATCAAGACAACACAAAAGACATGTTTTGGTCCATCTTTGTGGGGTTCTAGCCCCTCCTGTGCAATTCTGCCTGCGAGAGTCTACTTGACCAGTAGACTCCAAGTTAGACCACATGGGTCATCCTCTACCGAAGTCAGAGCTGCATTATTCTCTGGAAGGTTCCTCAGCTCTGAATTGTGCCATTGTGGTGTTGTGGGTGTACAATGATAAAGAGGCTGGGTGTGACCCCTGTCATGACATGTATAAACTTGAGTTTTAAACTGCTACTGTGAAGATATTCTATAAAGATATATTAATATGTTGTCTCCATTTTTAGGCATGGTTTTGATTATGTGTTAAATTGCTAAGGTTTTTTAAGAGGAGAATTTTTAATTTACAGTTATGAGTGTCTAAACATTGTGAATTGTACACCTATATTTTCTATGTCTAAAATATTACTTCAGTTTTAAAAAAATCATTTTCTTTTTGTGATTCATTCTTTCTTATGAAATTATATTTCCTTTTCTAAATGAAACCTATAAACAAGTGGTGTTTTACCTCAAAATTCAAGTTTGTTACTCAGGAAATCAAATCTGCTATCAAAATGTACCCAGGAAATTCCAGAGTCTAAAGCAATTTTTAACAAGGAGAGAAAATAATAAGAGCTGTTCCAAGTTAAATCGTTATCTCTTTCCATCTGCTGGGACTGTGGATTTCTTAAAATTTAACTTTCAAAGTTTGAAGCTGAAAGGAAGATAGCATGGTTGATCACAGATTCTAATATCCCTTTCTTCCCATGCTTATCTGTCCTGCCCAGCTCATATTGTATTCTTTCTACTGTGAGTAATGAGGCAAATATCGATGCAAGCTAGCATTATGTCTCACCTCTTCTTACTTTGCACTCTATCAAATTAGCAAGCACAACAAACGGATTTTAATTACTGACCTGGACACTCCTTTTCTTCCTCATACTTAGCCCACTGCCTTCGAGATTTTATACATGCTCCTTCTATCAGAGATATTGCCTCTATTTTTCATGACAGGGATCACACCCAGCCTCTTTATCACTGTACACCCACAACACCAAAATGGCATGATGTCTGTCAGGGACAGACAATAAGCATGAAATGAAACCCTTATTGATCAATTCTTGATAGGATCTTAATGCTAATCTGCATTTCCCCTCTAATCAGCCACCTTCCCGTAGAAGCCTTTCTCCATTCAAATTTCATGAATGTATATCACATCTTCCTCCCTAATTTGCAACACACAACAGAAATTGTCTTGTTAAATTGATTCTGGTTCTTCTCCCTTTATCACTTTTATTAAAGAGAGGTAGTCTTTCTCTCCCCTCATAATTGTTATGTGTACATTACCGCAACTGTAATGAAGAGAAACTATATATCAATCAGGCTCTTGGCAAGAACTAGGTATGATATAAAAGTTGTATGCTTTTTCTGAAAGTGAAGTCACTCAGTCATGTCTGACTCTTTGTGACCCCATGGACTGTAGCCTTTCGGGGTCCTCCATCCATGGGATTTTCCAGGCAAGAGTGCTGGAGTGGATTCCCATTTCCTTCTCCAGGGGATCTTCCTGACCCAGGAATCGAACCCAGGTCTCCCGCATTGCAGGCAGATGCTTTACCATCTGAGCTTAACAAACAGAATATTTATGGAAGTATAGGCAGAATTTAGAAAAGCATAACTTTTCATAAAGTGAAATACTTTGGGGCAAGTAGCACTGTTAGCACACCTAGGTAGCAATCAGGAGGGAGAAGGCATCCTTATCACCAGAGACAGAGAATGTAGAAACAAGAAGGTTATATAAACAAACCTGTTACTTCTTCATCATTTCTCTATCCTAAGCGCATTCGTACATTCCTATCTCGTACATTCCTCTCAGATTTACTGTTTTGTCTGTTAAAAAGGTGTATGTCCTTCTTGCTATGGTTATTTCTTTGATTCAGACCTCTCTGGGGTTCCTCTAATTATGTAAATTATTAAATTTGTTTTCCTCCTGTTAATCTGTCTTTTTATGTCAAACGGATTTCAGTCAAAAACCTACAAGGATAGAGGAACAATGTTTCCTCCTTGATAGGGGTCTCTCAAGAAAGGGCCTAAGAATGTACAATAGAAACAGAATAAAAAGGTCAAGAAGAAATCAAGATAAGATAGGGTAAAAATCCTAGATGATGATTAACTCAAGTGTATGAAGTTCTTATTTCACCAACAGTCAGAAAACATTCATTGAGCCTTTCTTAAGTACCAGGCCTCTCTGAGGGTTTCATCAACTTGAGTCCTTTAATCTTGACATCAACCCAATGAGATAAGAAATTCCAATTTTACAAGGGAAGGTGCCAATGATGAGAGTGGTAACTGACTCATCTAAAGTTATCCAGCTAGTAAGTGCCCAAGCAGAGATGATAGCTAATTATTTTTCTTCTCCAGAAGTCTCCTCCCAGCTTTACTGAGTTATGATTGACAAACAAAAATTCTATATATTTGAATTATACAATGTGGTGTTTTAATACACATGGTGAAATGATTACCACAAACTAATTAACATATCCATCACAGCACATAGTAATCATTATGTGTGTGTATGTGGTTAAAATACTTATTATATACTCTCCTAGCAAATTTCAAGTACATGATATAGCATTATTAATTATAGTCATTGTAGTATACATTAGATTTCCATAACTTATTTATCTTATAACAAATTTATACCCTTTGAACAACATCTCCCTATTCCCTCCACCTCCCCCCTCTTGGCAATCACCATTTCACTTCCTGTTACTATGAGCTGGAAGTTTTTTAGATTCATTCTACAAGTGAGATCACACAATATTTGTCTTTCTGTGTCTAAGTTATCTCACTTAGTATAATACCCTCAACATCCATCCATGTTGTCAGAAATGGCAGAATTTCCTTCTCTTTAATGGCCAAATAATATCCCACTGTGTATCTATTCACAAAATGGATCATTTAATCATTTGGGCAAAAGTCTTCTCTTCAACAGGTGATTCATTTTTCCCCCTTCCCCAAATAGATGACTTGGATATTTTCTAAGGTGACTCCCCTTTGTTACCTGACCCCTTCTCTATTATGACAAGCAAGCATAAGTTAGGGCAAAACAAAAGTCTTTCTTGGCCATTAGACCTCATGTTTCATTCTCCATCTCCATATGCCTAATGCCTTTAATACAATCTCATTATTTCCTAAGCTCCATTTTTAAAAATATATTTGAGGTAACACAAACATTATTAATTAGATTAATGTGTAAAACACCACATCACTATATTCTTTTTACTGTTAGTAAATAATGACATACTTTAGATAAGCTTTTAAAAGTTCAAGTAGAAAATTCTATGTGAAATCAATAGTTTTGAATGTGAGTCCTGACTCTGGCCAATGGCCCATTATTCATTATAAATGGAAAATCTTGGAAATGAAGCCTACCAATATAAACTCTTTCAGTATGCCTCATAGGATTTCTTTGAGGACTATCAAAATCCTGAAAATGGAAATCTTGCATAAAAAGATGCATACTTGAGATTTATCTCTAAATGTATTCTCTTTTATATAATTCACAATTCACCCAGGAGAGGGTGGGATGATTTGGGAGAATGGCATTGTAACATGGATACTATCATGTAAGAATCAAATCGCCAGTCTATGTCCGACGCAGGATACAGCATGCTTGGGGCTGGTTCACGGTGATGACCCAGAGAGATGTTATGGGGAGGGAGGTGGGAGGGGGGTTCATGTTTGGGAATGCATGTACACCCGTGGTGGATTCATGTCAATGTATGGCAAAACCAATACAGTATTGTAAAGTAAAATAAAGTAAAAATAAAAATTAAAAAAAAAATAAAATGTACAATTCAATTTCTTTTAGTATATTACCAGTTGTAAAAAAAAAATCACCACAAACAATTTTAGGATATTTTTCATATTCTCAAAAAGAAACCCCACACACTTTACCCCTCACCCCCACCCCCAATCTTTAGTTCCCTTCCTCTGTTCCCATCAGCACCAGGCAATGACTAATCAGTTTACTTTGTTTCTATAGATTTGCCTATTCTGGGCATTTTATATAAATGGCAGCATATAACAGGTGGCCTTTTGCAACAATTTTTTTTTTTTTTTTTACTTAGCATAGTGTTTTCAAAGCGCATCCATATTGTAGCATACATCAGTATTTCATTACTCTCTAGGGGCAAGCAATGATCTGTTATATGGTTATCCCACACTTTACTTATCCACTCATCACTTGATGGACCTCTGGTATGTTTCTACTTTTTGGCTATTATGAATAATGCTAATATGTAAACATTCATGTACAAGCTACTGTGTTGACATGGTTCTGTTGCTTTTGGGTAGGAGTGGGATTGCTGGGTAACAGCATCATTCTATCTTTAATACTTTGAGAGGCTGGCAGACTATTTCTCAACATGCATGCCTAAGTGTGTTTAAATAAGTTAACACTTTTCTTCTATCAACTTCGGTTTCAGCTGAATGAGAAAGCCTTCTTTGAGTTAAGCTCCCCTGTTTTATATTCCCACACATCATATGGTTATATCATAATAGCATATCATGCTATATGCTAATTGAACATTTGTTTTTCTGACATCTCTTCAAGCCTTCTGGATTGCTTCATGCATAGCAGGTACACAATCAATATATGTGAGCTGAATCACAGTTTTGGAGTTATAAGAAAATTTTATGTTCTTTATATTTCTTTGAAATTTCTGTTTTTTAAACAATGATCAAGTATTATTTCTTCAGTTACTTTTGTAATCAAAGAAGATATATAATGTGTCATTATAATCATATATCACATAATTTAATTTCTTCTATTGAGCATGTTTACATCATCAGATAAAAATTAACTTATAATAAAACTTTCAGAATACATTATATTAACAATTTTTTAGCATATGAAAAAATAAATGAAAGTGTTTACAGTAACCCTTTCAGGTAGTAATTTCTGCGAGGTGTATTTTTGTTTATTCTACTTCTGTATACATATTTTAAACAATACTTATTTAAGCAAGTAGCATTCAATTTCTTTGCTTTGAGCCCATATTCAAGAAAACATATAATCTGGATTTAGTTTCCAAGGAGCACTGAAAATCCCTAAGCAGAAGACATGAATTTTACAATCTTTGAAAAGATAAATATAACTCCTAATATGCAGTGGATGCATTGTCATTCTGGAGCTTTATTTAATAAATTTGTCTCTAATAGCTTGATCAGCACTGAGTGCATGAACACAGCTGAGTTATTATACCTGTACAATGAAGAACCAGAGTACAAGTGGTGACAGCTTCAAGATATGGCCATCATATAGGAATCAGCCTAGAGCTGGCAGTGTGTCGCTTCCTCGGCAGCAGCAGCAGTGTTAGTTGCTCAGCAGCGTCTGACCCTTTGTAACCCCATGTAATGTAAACCATCAGGCTCCTCTGTCCATGGAATTCTTCAGGCAAGGGTACTGGGGTGGGTCAGTTCAGTTTACTCTCGCAGTTGTGTGAGACTCTTTGAGACCCCATGGACCACAGCACACCAGGCTTCTCTGTCCGTCACCAACTCCCGAGCATACTCAGACTCATGTCCATCGAGTCGGTGATGCCATCCAACTATCATCCTCTGTCGTCCTCTTTTCTTCCAGCCTTCAATCTTTCCCAGCACCAGAGTCTTTTCAAATGAGTCAGTTCTTCGCATCAGGTGGCCAAAGTACTGGAGTTTCAGCTTCAGCATCAGTTCTTCCAATAAAAATTCAGGACTGATTTCCCCTAGGGCTTACTGGTTGGATCTCCTTTTTGTCTAAGGGACTCTCAAGAGTCTTCTCCAACACCACAGTTCAAAAGCATCAGTTCTTTGCAGTCAGCTTTCTATATGGTCCAACTCTCACATACATACATGACTATTTGAAAAGCCATACCTTTGACTAGATGGAACTTTGTTGGCATAGTAATGTCTCTGCTTTTTAATATGCTGTCTAGGTTGGTCATAGCTTTCCTTCCATGGAGCAAGTGTCTTTAAATTTCATGGCTGCAGTCACCATCTGCAGTGCTTTTGGAGCCCCCCAAAGTCTCTCACCATTTCCATTGTTTCCCCATCTATTTGCCATGAAATGATGGGACTGTATGACATGATCTTAGTTTTCTGAATGTTGAGTTCTAAGCCAACTTTTTCACTCTCCTCTTTCACTTTAATCAAGAGGCTCTTTAGTTCTTCTTCACTTTCTGCCATAAGGGTGGTGTCATCTGCATATCTGTGGTTATTGATATTTCTCCTGGCAATCTTGATTCCAGTCTGTGCTTCATCCAGCCCAACATTTCACATGATGTGCTCTGCATATAAATAAGCAGGGTGACAATACACAACCTTGACATTTATGTACTCCTTTCCTGATTAGGAACAAGTCTGTTGTTTCACGTCCAGTTCTAACTGTTGCTTCTTGACCTGCACACAGATTTCTCAGGAGGCAGGTTGTGGTCTGGTATTTCCATCTCTTGAAGAATTTCACACAGTTTGTTGTGATCCACACAGTCAAAGGTTTTGGCATAGTCAATAAAGCAGAAGTAGATGTTTCTCTTGAACTCTCTCTCTCTCTCTCTTTTTTTTTTTTTCTTTTTTTGATGATCCAACGGATGCTGGCAATTTGATATCTGGTTCTGCTACTTTTTCTCAATCCAGTTTGGACATCTGAAAGTGATTGCATGAATGCTAAGTCCTTTCAGTTGTGTCTGACTTTTTGCATATGGGCTGTAGCCCTCCAGGCTCTTCTGGCCATGACAATTTTCCAGGCAAGAATACTGGAGTGGGTTGGATAGCCATTCCATTCTCCAGGGAATATTCCCAACTCAGGGATCAAACCTGAGTCTCTTGCATTACAGGCAGATTCTTTACCATCTGAGCCACCAAGGAAGCCCTTGTCTCTTCCTTCAGGACACATCTATTCTATTATTGAGAACTGTAGTCAAATATATAATGAGATTACAATACTTGTGGCTCAGAAAATTTCAACTTTTTATAGTACATAAGAATGTATTTTAAGTGGAGTGAACCTCAGGGATGTTAGTATGTGATTGCTTCTATGCAAAGTGGAATCTTGAACACAAAAGAGTGATTAAGATATGGATTTGGCAGCCACACTGCCTGAGTAAGAATTCTAGCCTGCAACTTAAGAGCTGTGGGAAATT
Organism: Ovis canadensis; assembly: GCF_042477335.2. Taxonomy (NCBI): domain Eukaryota; kingdom Metazoa; phylum Chordata; class Mammalia; order Artiodactyla; family Bovidae; genus Ovis; species Ovis canadensis. The sequence continues at coordinate 176,186,165 of NC_091246.1, read as the reverse complement.
GAATAAATTATTCAGCTCTCTGTGCCTCAATTCCCTCATTTGTAAGATGGATACACACTAACCTACCTCACAAGATTTATATGAGGGTTATATGTATTAATTATATAGTGATTATATGCTCAGAGAACACATTTAACATATGCAAATACTAGCTAAATCACTGTATTTTTTTTTTCATTTAACCAGTGATGCAATGATTTTGAATGCCTGACTATATTTCCTTTTGAACAAGCTATAACTTGGATAATTTATTAATTTAAGCTCTCATCCTCAAGTGGTTCAAAATTTTTAGAATCCATTTACTTCTCAATGTCTTCTTTATTTACATTTTAAACTAAATATTCTAATGATGCATATAAATGGAATATACATTTTTCATTCATTATATTAACTAAATATTCAAACATAGAGTAAAACTTGGCTATAAAACCTTATCCGTATTGAAATTGAAAAAAAGTTCATTACTTGTGGAAATTATCATGCTAGACATATATTCACATGTTTAGTGAAGGGAATATAATTAGGGAGAAATTTTTAAATGTACTTCTTTTTGAATTAAATGTTGAAAGCACTGTAACCTCAGATCAAATATGAATGGCCTCTGGTAAAGTGAATGAAAAGGTGCTTTAAAAATCACCAATGGGGAATTTAAGAAAATAACTTTCACATTAATAAGTTAAAGCTATGAGTGTAGAGTTTTGTCCATTCTCCCTTGAGCTGTTATTACTGGCCCAGCAAAGGGAAATTGTTGTGTTAAAAGCCAACTTTGGATTTTTCTTTCCTTTTTTCCTGCAAGTGCTGTGCATTGATCACTCTTTTAATCACTCTTTTTCAGTTACTATTGCCTTTAAACAGAAAGAGAATTTAGTGCTCTGCAGAAAAGAAATGATAAAATGTAGGGCAACAAAACAAGGCAGAAGGAGCCTAGCTGTACCAAGGATTTATTGGACTGCCTTGATAGGAGAATGTCCTGTTTGGGCTACTCTGTGCATGTAATTCTCTGTCTCTACTCCAGTAATTCTCAACCTTGACTTCATATTAGAATCAACTGGGGAACTTTAGAAAATTCCAATTCCCAGATTGTACTAGGGACTAATTAAATCAGAATCTCTGGGAATGAAACCTAAGCATTAGTATTTTTTTTAACTCCACCTGTTATTTTGATGGTCAGCCAAGGCCAAGGTGCACTGCTCTGGAAACTCTCTTCCACCTTTTTGGGGAAATACATTTGGGGGCACTTCCCACAACCATCATACTGTTCATTAGTAATCATGTCACACTCTTCACCCAAGACATTGGGGCCATATTACTGATGACCTTTTATTCCTTTGTTGTGACACATAAGCATTCCATCTTACCTGACATTTTAGAGATTGAAGAAACTCAACAGCTTCTACTAGCATGCTTTCAGAAATTTCAAAGAACTTGGGCAAATGATGACTTTAAAAAACAAATATAAAGAAGGAAAAAAAGATTCACCTAAATCTTCCCTTCCTCTTACATTTTCTACTAGGGATTTCAAACTTCTTGTTCACTATTTATAACTTGATTTTATATTTATTTTAAACTAGGGAAATAATGTTAGACAAAAAGCAAATTTGAGTGGTTTTCTTACTCAAGCTCAAAATGGGTTGTATAGCAGCAGATACAACTTGCAAAATCAACCATGCATTTGGCCCAGGAACTGCTAACAAAATTACAGTGTAGTGGTAGTTAAATAAATTTTCGAAAGGAGACAAGAAGCTTGAAGATAAGGAGCATAGTGACTGGCCATCAAAAGTTGACCATGATCAACTGAGAGCAATCACAGAAGAGAAGCTGATCCTCTTATAACTATACAACAAATTGCCAAGGAACCCAACATCAACCATTCTACAGTTGTTCAGCATTCGAAGCAAACTGGAAAGGTAAAAAAGCTCTATAAGTGGGTGCCTCATGAGTTGACCAAAGATTTTTAAAAAAATCATCATTTTGGAGTGTCTTCTCTTATTCTATGCAACCACAACGAACCATTTCTCAATTGGATTATGATGTGTGATTAGAAGTGGATTTCATATAACTACTGGAGATGACTGAGCTCAGTGGTTGGACCAGGAAGCTCCAAAGCACTTCCCAAAGCCAAACTTGCACCAAAAATGGTCATAGTCACTGTTTGCTGGTCTGCAACCTGTCTGATCCACTACAGCTTTCTGAATCCCGGTGAAACCACTACATCTGAGAAGTATGTAAATCAATGAGATGCACTGAAAACTGAAATGCCTGCAACTGGCATTGGTCAACAGGAAGGACCCAGCTCTTCTCCATGATAACTCCCAACCACACGTTGCACAACCGACGCTTTAAAAGTTGAACGAATTGGGGTACAAAGCTTTGCTTCATCTGCCATATTCCCCTGACCTCTCACCAACTGACTACCACTTCTTCAAGCATCTCAACAACTTTTTGCAGGGAAAATACTTCCACAACCGGCAGGATGCAGAAAATGCTTTCCAGGAATTCCTTGACTCCTGAAGAACAGATGTTTATGCTACAGGAATAAGCAAATGTATTTCCTGTTGGCAAAAATGTGTTGTTATAACAGTTCTTATTTTGACTAATAAAGATGTATTTGAGCCTAGTTATGATTTAAAATTCGTGGTCTGAAACTGCAATTACATTTGCACCTACCTAATAGTTTCTTTTTAGTTTTATTTATCACAATATGAAATGCTTTGCTTTCGGGAGAGAAGGGGTGCAGTTGGGGAAGAAGGGCTATTTTTTTTTAAAGAAGTAATCTTAATCATCTTATTCACTGTTGTATATACAGAGCTTCCAACAGTGACTATGATTCAGTAATTTTTTGAATGAAATATTGGATTCAAACTCTGATCTTCAAACTCCATGATTTTGCCACTGTACGAAAGTCAGTCGCTTATTATTAACAGGCTTTCCAAGACCTCATCACCTCTAATTGCTTTAGCTATTTTTTATTGTTTTATATACATCAACTTTTCACCATTAGACTATATTGGCAAGAAAAAAATGGGTAAACTTTTCAGAAAACAGCTATTAAAATGTGCTTCTCTTATTAGCATGAAATAGTTTAGCAGATTCCTGAGATCAAACAAATCTCAAGCCCTGAGAAAATAAGATCTGAATGGGAAAATTTCATTGTTGAGCAATCTAAAAGATGGACTAAATAAGTACACAGAGGTGAATAGGCTCTCAACTAACATGACTCTCCTATCACATGGCCTTAAGGATCCATTAAGGCGTCCATCACCAGCTTTAGGTTGTTCACCTAAAGCAACTATTTAAGCTGATCTTGTCAGCTAGGATAGCTATTAGCCCAGAAAAAATAGGTTGACTTCTATTAGAATAGTGATTCTGTAACCTTTGTTCACAGGGCCTTCCCAGGTGACTCAGTGGTAAAGAATCTGCCTGTCAATGCAGGACTCACAGGTTTGAACCCTGGGGTCAGGAAAATCTCTTGGAGGAGGAAATGGCTACCCACTCCACCATTCTTGCCTAGGTAATTGCATGGACAGAGGAGCCTGGTGGGCCACAGTCCACAGAGTTCCAAAGAGTTGGACACGACTGAGCAACTGAGCACAGAAGCATGCCCTGGGTTCACAGTAGAATCTTCCAGGAAGATTTTAGAAGACACGTATGCCTGCGCCTCACCTCCAAAGACTGGAGTGAGCCATTATACTCAGTTCCAGGTACAGCCAGGGCCTGGTACTTAAAAAATAATTCTCCTCCAGTGAATTTAAAATGTAACCAAGACCAAGGAACACTGCTCTAGGAAAAGCAGACCACCCAAAATGAAGCGACAAAGTAAAAGAAGTGATAACTTAACTGACTGTTTACACAAAGCATTGCTCTGGAAAGTGCTTTGAGAATTACATACAATTCTTTTTAAATTACCTTGATAAAATCAGAATGGCATATAGAATGCACGGGGCATATCACAGGGAAGCATTTGAGTATTGCTATCGGAAAACAGGTTTATGTCGCCTAACAGGATGAGAGAGATTCTCTGCTGCTTCACTGTGGGTGACTAATGCTTTTTTCTCCTGGTGTCCTTTCCTCATGGCCCTGAGCTACAGCAAAGGAAAACAAAGCGGGGCCCTGGAGGAGCCCTTGGAGGAAATCCATTTGAGAAAAATACACACTTCAGAAGTGCATGCAAAGTTTCAGAGTCCTTCCTGCAGCCAATTTTTTTTGCTATGCTTTCAATACTTCTGATCTCAGGAAATAATTATTGAGTATATCAGAAAAATATTGTTGAATAACTATAATACATTAACGTGTTAAGGAAGGATTACTTAATGAGGCACTGAAGTAGATGCTTCATATAACATTAACACATTCCATCCTCAGAAAACCCTTCCAAGTAGGTATTTTTATCACTGTTTTTCTCATGAAGAAAGAGACTGAGAAAAATAAGACGATGTATTCAAGATCACAAAGCTAGGAAGTGATGGAGTGGGTATTCAAAGTCAAGTTTTTGGACGACAAATCCATGCTCCCTGTACTACTGTGACAGGTCTCAGACTACATCAGGTGCCAGGGAGGAATGCTTACTGAGGGAAAATTGTAACTAACAAAGACCTCAAGTAACACTTGAGGAGTTAGAACATGTTTCTGAAGGCTACCAGTTTTCTTTTTCTCTCTTCTTCCCATCTGCTTCCTACTACATTAACAGATTGTCTCAGGATGTATCTTTCTTAAGAATTACGACACGAAGATGAACAACCGGCCTCCGAAATGGGATACATTTATCTCAAAGCCAAATACAGAGATCATAACGGATGTGGGTCTTGGCATGGGGTTAAGGAATAGAGATGGGTTATGGTGTTATCGTGTCTGACTGGAGCCATGGAAGGTGAATTGTCTAGCCAGCAGTGTTCTCATCCAAATCGGAGTCAAGCCACTGCAGAGCCAAACTTTGGCTGGGATGCCAGGAACTTATCTAGCCAGGCTGTAGGATTTTGTACTCCAGGTTGAGGGAAAGGGAAACCACAGCTTCTCATCAGACGATAATGAGACACTTAAAAATGAGAACTTGAGGATTACATACAGCTAGGCAACATCTGTCATTCTCTTGTCTTTCTTGGAGGCACCTGAAGAGAAATGCTCATGATTTGTTTCACTTTTCTCATAACCCTCTAAGCGAAACCCACCAGTAGCCTGCAAATTATATAGGAGGGTGAGTGAGAGCTTGTGGCAACAGTTTTGAGAAAGCCCACATGCACATATGCCATTCTTCTAACTAGATTTTGTGCTTTTTATGTGCTCAGTCAAGAATGAAAACAATATTATAAATGTTATGCTTTCCAGGCTTGACAGATGCTCATCTTGGGATGGAGTTACATACACAGAGAGAAAATGAGCTATAACAAGTTCTTTGCAGAGGATAGGTGGGTGATTTGGGAATCCTTGATGAAAATCCACTGTAGTGTATATATATATATATATGTATATATATACACACACACATATATATATACACGCATATATATATGAATAAGCAATATGGGAAATATGTATATAAGGAATATACATTTCCCTTATTACTTAGACATTCTATAAAACTCTCCTTCCACATTTTGTACCATCGAACTGACAATTCTCAGCGTTCCTATGCTATTACTGGAATGATGTTTTACCGTGGCTATATGAAGTACCATTGAGAATTAAATTGCTTTCCTTTCTTCCTCATTGTTGTGAACTTGGTGCAGATGAAAGATGGAAGATTGGCAGCCAGGGAGCCCAAAGTCCTCTGTTATCTGTGAGATGCACAAGATACGGACAGAGGGAGCCCAAACATTCCTCTTCACAGCCGTATGTCAGCTTTCAAATCTTGGAAAAAAAAAAAACTCTGTGGAAGAGTGTGTCATTTATAAAAGATAAGATGTTAAGATTGGCTTTCTTTAAAAGGGGGGGTGCCAGTTGTGGGCTTTACAGAGTAGTTGGAAGGATTAAAATAAGTTCCAGGAAAGATTTACCAAGGTACTTTTTGGGGTTCCTATTTAGTTCAAGAACAATGTGAACTATACCTTTTTTTCTCTTTTTCTCTTGCTCTTTACCTTCATTTGTGTGTCTGTTTTCCACTCTGGAATTCTCTGCCCATTTTGTTGCAGCAGACTTCTTTATCAGCCAGAGCCAAGTCCTGAGGCTCCTTGTAAAAAAGACACAGTCTGGAAATCCAAACCATGGAAGGTCTCCACATGCTATCGCTTTGCCTTCTCTCTGCTTCCAGCCCGCCTGCTCACAGTCAGGTGATGTAGCCTTCTCATTGCCTTGCACCTGGTCTTGCCTCAAAGCTCAGCTTGATTCCAGCTTTGTTCCTGGAAAGACCTTTTAGCTCCCTCCTCGCAGCCTGGTAGCCAGCCCTGCACCACCCAATACCCAGCCCAGGCTCTGGAGAACCTGGCCCAGACTCAGGGATTTCTGACAGGACACATCACAGGCAAAATTTGTCATGGGTTTCTTTTCATCGTGCCAGAAAGCTTCCTCTTGCTTTTTGTTTCCTATGGATTTCAAAAGGCTTCTAAACTTCCCAGGATCTCACTATGAGTAAGCTGACCAAATGCTCAAGTCAAACTTTTGATTTTCCTTTCCCTGGGTCATCTGCTCTGCTCCGTGGAGCCCCTTTGACTTTCATTCCTCCAGCGGTGAGTCTGGTTGAGCAGCTCCATGGGGCTGGCTTTGTGATGCCTAGGCTCGCATAATGCAGGGCTTAATAAAAGTTTCTCATTATGATGATGATTGTGCTAATAAATCCCATGATTATGCTTTGTCTAAATTAAATTTTTCATCTCCCAGTGCAAACCTGCTACTCCTCCTATGATCCTTGTTTTTGTTGATGGTACCATTTTTTTCTAGGCTCCCAGCCTTAAATAGCATGGACTCCTCTTTGATTCCTCTCTTGCTACCACATTAAATCTCATTTCAAATCCTGTTGATTCTCATCCACCCACAATTTTCTATTCCCACTACCACAGCTTTTATCCATTTGGATGGAATATTTGAAAAAAGTCTCTTAATTTGGCCCCTTGCCTACTGACTCTTTCCATTCAAATCCATTTGACACCCAACTGCCAGATTAAGCTTTCTAAAGTGCTTGAATTTCTATTTTCCACTTGCTTGTTACATTATCAAGGGCAAGATATGAAATTCCTTTATTATTATTTCTTTTTCATTTGATTTTTTGTCCCACTGCAGGGCATTTGGGCTCTTAGACCCATGATCCATGTCCAGTGCCTTGGAACTGCAGACTCTTAACACTGGACTGCCAGGGAAGCCCCTGGATTCCTTTAAGTTTCAGTTCTTATCTGTAAAATTATGCTAGTATCTCAGAAGAGTGTTATTATTATTGATCCTTAGTGCTGCACTGTCACAGAACAAAGCACACAGCACTTAACCTGCCATGTGCTGTGTGCTGTGTTGTGCTCAGTTGCATCTGACGCTCTGCAACCCCATGCACTGTAGACTGCAGGGCTCCTCTGTCCATGGGATTCTCCAGGCAAGAATACTTGAGTGGGTTGCCATTTCCTCCTCCAGAGGATCTTCCTGACCCAGGGATTGAACCCTCATCTCTTGGCAGGCAGGTTTTTTTTATCACTAGCGCCACCTAGGAAGCCCCTAACCTGCTATACTAGCTTTTAAGTTTCCACCTCTTTAGTCCAATGTATTTCCCAACTGTTCTCCTCCCTTTGCACTTCTGATGCTCTGATGGTTATGAAGATGTTGACCACATTACTACTTAATAATACCTATGTGCCACAACTATTCTAACCACTTAAAAAAAAATGGATTCATTCACTTAAACCTCAAACTATAATGAAGGTACAATTACAATCCCTTTTATTACAGAAAGAAAATAAATATCAAAAAAATAAAGTAACTTGCCCCAAAACACACATTGAGGAAGTGAAACAACTAGGATCTGAACCCACAGGATGTTCCTCAGAGGTTGTGCTCTGAGGCAGTGTTCTAGCACTTTACGCATGTCAACTGTATCTCTTTTGTTTCAACGTTACTCTTTCCAACTTTTTTCTTTTTATTATGAAACTTCAACAGAAGACTGATGAATGGACAAATATCCATAGTTCCTTGAGTCATCAAACACAAAAAAAGCAACATTTATGTCAAATATAGAACACTGCCGAACTCCAGAAGCCACACTCAGTCTTTCCAATACTGGGTCTTCCACCTGCAAACTACTTTCTTGATTTCATGTTTTATGGGAACTATTTCCTAGATTTTATTTATAATCTTAGCCATTTGACACATGCCTAATCATTTAAGAATAGTTTTGGAGACTTTTGAAATGTATATGTACTTCTCTCTATATATTTGTATCTATTTAAACACATGGTGTATACTCTTTTGTGTTAGACTCCTTTTGCTCAATATTTTATTTGTGACATTCATCCATGTAGTTGCATATACCTATAGTTCATTCACTTTCATTTTATATAGTATCCCATTGTACAAAAGTATGACTTTTTAATCCATTTTATTTGGTGAACTTTTGAATCAATGCTGCCATACGTGTCTTGTACATATTTTTGGGGATGCATATGCATGCATTTCTGTTGAATGGAATTTCTGGGTCACAGGGAATAAGTATATTTAATCTCAGTAGAATATGCTACAACTTTTGTTTTCCTCAAAATTGATATACTTTGCCACCACAAGTGTGTGAAACTTCTCATGGTTTCAAATCTCCATCAGTATTTGCTCCAGTAAAGTCTTTCTAATAATACTGGTCATTCTGAAAGAAGTATAATGAACTCTTATTGCAGCTTTCTTTATAGTCCAACTCTCACATCCATACATGACTACTGGAAAAATCATAGCCTTGACTAGACAGACCTTTGTTGACAAAGTAATGTCTCTGCTTTTCAATATGCTATCTAGGTTGGTCATAACTTTTCTTCCAAGGAGAAGCGTCTTTTAATTTCATGGCTGCAGTAACCATCTGCAGTGATTCTGGAGCCCCCCCCAAAATAAAGTCTGACACTGTTTCCACTGTTTCCCCATCTATTTCCCATGAAGTGATGGGACCAGATGCCATGATCTTCATTTTCTGAATGTTGAGCTTTGAGCCAACTTTTTCACTCTCCTCTTTCACTTTCATCAAGAGACTTTTTAGCTCCTCTTCACTTTCTGCTATAAGGGTGGTGTCATCTGAATATCTGAGGTTATTGATATTTCTCCCAGCAATCTTAATTCCAGCTGTGCTTCTTTCACGCCAGCGTTTCTCATGATGTACTCTGCATATAAGTTAAATAAGCAGGGTGACAACATACAGCCTGACATACTCCTTTTCCCATTTGGAACCAGTCTGTTGTTCCATGTCTAGTTTTAACTGTTGCATCCTGACCTGCATATAGGTTTCTCAAGAGGCAGGTCAGGTAGTCTGGTATTCCTGTCTCTTGAAGAACTTTCCACAGTTTCTTGTGATCCACACAGTCAAAGGCTTTGGCATAGTCAATAAAGCAGAAATAGCTGTTTTTCTGGAACTCTCTTGCTTTTTCCATGGATTCAGCGGATGTTGGCAATTTGATCTCTGGTTCCTCTGCCTTTTCTAAAACCACCTTGAACATCAGGGAGTTCATGGTTCACGTATTGCCGAAGCCTGGCTTGGAGAATTTTGAGCATTACTTTACCAGCATGTGAGATGAGTGCAATTTGTGCGGTAGTTTGAGCATTCTTTGGCATTGCCTTTCTTTGGGACTGGAATGAAAACTGACCTTTTCCTATTCTGTGGCCACTGCTGAGTTTTCCAAATTTGCTGGCATATTGAGTGCAGCAGTTTCACAGCATCATCTTTCAGGATTTGAAATAGCTCAACTGAAATCCCATCACCTCCACTAGCTTTGTTTGTAGTGATGCTTTCTAAGCCCCCCTTGACTTCACATTCCAGGATCTCTGGCCCTAGGTGAGTGATCATACCATCCTGATTATCTTGGTCATGAAGTTCTTTTTTGTACAGTTCTTCTGTGTATTCTTGCCACCTCTTCTTAATACCTCTGCTTCTGTTAGGTCCATACCATTTCTGTCCTTTATCAAGCTCATCTTTGCATGAAATGTTCCCTTGGTATCTCTAATTTTCTTGAAGAGATCTCTAGTCTTTCCCATTCTGTTGTTTTCCTCTATTTCTTTCCATTGATCACTGAGGAAGGCTTTCTTATCTCTTCTTGCTATTCTTTGGAACTCTATATTCAGGTGCTTTCCTTTTCTCCTTTGCTTTTCATATCTTTTCGTTTCAGAGCTATTTGTAAGCGCCTTCCCCCCCACCCACAGACAGCCATTTTGCTTTTTTGCATTTCTTTTCCATGGGGATGGTCTTGATCCCTGTCTCCTGTACAATGTCAAGAACCTCCATCCATAGTTCATCAGGCACTCTATCTATCAGATCTAGTCCCTTAAATCTATGCTCAATATATCTTTAATACAATTTTCTGTTTATGGGTGTGGCTGTGTTCCCTCCCTGTTGTTTGATCTGAGGCCATACTATGGTGGAGGTAGTGAAGATAATGATGACCTTCTTCATAAGGTCCCAAGCTTGCTCTGTAGCACTCAGTGCCCTCCAACCCTGCAGCAGGCCACCATCAATACACGCCTCCACTGGAGACTCCTGGACACTCATGGGTGAGTCTCAGTCAGTCTCTTGTGGGGTCACTGCTCCTTTCTCTTGGGTCCTGATGTGTACAAGGTTCTATTTTTGCCCTCCAAGTGCCTGTTTCCCCAGTCCTGTGCAAGTTCTTGTGGCTCTAGGGTGGGGTTAATGGCAACCTCCTCCAAGAGGGCTTATGCCATACCCAGGTCTGCTGCACCAAGAGCTGCTGCCCCTGAGGCAGGCCACTGCTGATCTGTTCCTTCACAGGAGACACTCAAACACAGTTCTGGTCAGTCTCTGTGGGGTCTCTGTGTCCTGGTGTGGACAAGGTTTGTTTGAGCCCTCTGAGCATATCTGGTGGGTAAGGGGATTGATTCTAAATGCAATTTCACCCCCTTACCATCTTGCTGAGATTTCTCCTTTGCCCCTGGATGTGGAGTCTCTTTTTTTGGTGGGATCCAACATTCTCTAGTCGACGGTCGTTCAGCAGTGACTTGTAGTTTTGGAATTCTCGCAGATGAGTGCATGTCTTTCTACTCTGCCATCTTGAAAGTCACTCCCTAGTTCAGTGCTAGTTCAGTGCTTCACAACTAACAAAACGTTACTCACATTTAACCCTATATCTCACATCTTAAAAGTGAACTCTAATGAAGTCTAGCACCAATTGCAGTCATAAATAATCAAATCAAGATTTAACAATCACAACTCAGATATCTTCCCAGAAATTCCTATAAGTTTATTTTCTGTGGTCTTAAATCTTCATTCATTGTTGGCTATTAGTAGTATCATGTCAGGAAGGAAGAAATTTTTCTCTACCCTTCCAGGTTCTTGTGGCTGGTCTAAGAATTAAATTGACATGAGATGGAATATACAGGAGAAAATCAAAGTTTAGTAACACATATACATCGGGCTTCCCGGGTGGCTCAGTGGTTAAGAATCTGCCTGCAACGCAGGAGATGCAACAGGAGCCACAGGTTCAATCCCTGGGTCAGGGAGATCCCCTGGAGGAGGAAATGGAAGCTTACTCCAATGTTCTCATCTGGGAAATTACATAAACAGAGGAGCCTGGCAGATTACAGTCATGGGGTTGCAAAAAGTTGGACATAGCTTAGTGACTAAGCACACATACATAGGAGAAACCCAAGAAAACTGAGTAACTCACCAAGATGACCAAAGCACTAACCTTAAATATCATCTTTGGCTGAAAACAAAAAAGGATTTTGCCAGTAGTGGCTTGGGAAGTCAAGGGGGAGGAAGGCAATTCACATAGAGAAGCAAAATCAAATGCTTGGTAAACAAATGTTTGCTAGGTCATGCAGAGACACTGGGACACAGAGTGGACTATGACCTTTTTGCTTCCCATCACACCTAACCCATATTCTTTGTTGATACCTCTGTTGATGGCCCTATTCCTGGAACAGGTCCTCTATCTAAATTACTCTAGGCAGTGGTGGAAAGGTGAATATTCTTCCTGAGTCTTTTGGAGCTTTATTGTTTTTTATATCGAAATGGATCCATGTACCACAGACATATTATGGGGGTGGCAAATTTTGCTCCTCTAGGATGGTCTCCACTCCAGGAGATAGTGGTGGACAGAGAAGCCTGCCATGCTATAGTCCATGTGTTCTCAATGAGTTGGACATGACTTAGTGACTGAGCAACAACAGTGGTCTCAAATTAAATTATACTTTGTGTCAAACAATTAAATATATTCTCTTTCCCTGGAACACTTCCCTTTCTCTGTAAAGTGCTCAGATTTAGCAACGTAGAGTTAGCAGGACCACCAGAGTAAAGAACAGAAGAGGGGAGATGAGACCACTATCAACTGTGACCTTACTAGAGATGGTAGTAGATGCTCATAGGTGCTCTGAGAATAAAGTCTCTATAACTGCCAAACTGAAAAGTGCTGGAACAGCCAATAAACAGTGCCTGTTTTTAAATCTGCCTTGGGAATAAGCAAGATGAAGTTATAGTTAAATGCCTTCATGCAGAGAACCCATTTCTAACAGATAACTTGAGGGACATAGGCTCAAATACATTTTGTGAAAAACTTTCCTAGGCATTAAGCTTTCTCCGAGACCTTAGAAACTGACTGCCTGCAAATCAGGATAAATATGGATAAGATGGTAAAAGTACAAAATCATTTTTCCCTATGTTGAAGGAAAGCTAAGCTTTCCCAGAATGATGGAGGAAAACTGAGTTGCAAAGCAATAATGGGGACATTTTTTCTCAAAATGGAAACATCTATTAGAATTTGCATTAGTCATGCCTTCCCTAGAATACTGTAACTACTTTTGGTTTTCACACCTTAAAAGAGATTTAAAGAAATAGGAGAGGGTCAAGAAAAGTCACAAAAGTAATTAAAGAATCATAAATCAAGAACTTTGAGAAAAAGTCAAGGGTACTATATCACTTAATATAAATAATTTAATTCTACAAATATATATCAAATATGACTCTACTTTCCATGATTATATCTTACATAAGAGAGAATATAAAAATGAGTTATGCACAGAGTAAGCAGTTTTAGCATTTAGAAAAATAAATTTTTCAGGTCAACTGTTTCCCATATCTTTTTTCATTGCAATACTGTTTCACTGGTAGGTTTCAGTTAAGAGCACAAATGTTGGCCTTAGATAGATCTGGTTCATGTCCTGGCTCTAAAATATTATTACTGTAAGAATTTGGGTAAATGTTATTAGTTTTTGTGTGTCTTGGCTTACTTATAAAGAGGGAAATAGAATACACAGTAGCACCTAACTGAATGGATGAGATGAATGTGTATCTAATATATGTACACATTTATACACAGTGCTTCCGTGTTCACTGGCACATCAGTTCAGTTCAGTTGCTCAGTCGTGTCCGACTCTTTGTGACCCCATGAATCGCAGCACGCCAGGCCTCCCTGTCCATCACCATCTCCCGGAGTTCACTCAGACTCACGTCCATCAAGTCCGTGATGCCATCCAGCCATCTCATCCCCAGTTGTCCCCTTCTCCTACTGCCCCCAATCCCTCCCAGCATCAGATTTCTTTCCAATGAGTTAACTCTTCTCATGAGGTGGCTAGAGTACTGGAGTTTCAGCTTTAGCATCATTCCTTCCAAGAAATCCCAGGGTTGATCTCCTTCAGAATGGACTGGTTGGATCTCCTTGCAGTCCAAGGGACTCTCAAGAGTCTTCTCCAACACCACAGTTCAAAAGCATCAATTCTTCGGCGCTCAGCCTTCTTCACAGTCCAACTCTAACATCTATACATGACCACAGGAACAACCACAGCCTTGACTAGGCAGACCTTAGTCGGCAAAGTAGTGTCTCTGCTTTTCAATATGCTATCTAGGTTGGTCATAACTTTTCTTCCAAGGATAAGCGTCTTTTAATTTCATGGCTGCAGTCACCATCTTCAGTGATTCTGGAGCCCCCAAAAAATAAAGTTTGACACTGTTTCCACTGTTTCCCCATCTATTTCCCATGAAGTGATGGGACTAGATGCCATGATCTTCATTTTCTGAATGCTGAGTTTTAGGCCAACTTTTTCGCTCTCCTCTTTCACTTTCATCAAGAGGCTTTTTAGTTCCTCTTCACTTTGTGCCATAAGGGTGGTGTCATCTGCATATCTGAGGTTATTGATATTTCTCCTGGAAATCTTGATTCCAGCTTGTGTTTCTTCCAGCCCAGCGTTTCTCATGATGTAATCTGCATATAAGTTAAATAAGCAGGGTGACAACATACAGCCTTGACATACTCCTTTTCCTATTTGGAACCAGTCTGTTGTTCCATGTCCAGTTCTAACTGTTGCTTCCTGACCTGCATACAGATTTTTCAAGAGGCAGGTCAGGTGGTCTGGTATTCCCATCTCTTTCAGAATTTTCCACAGTTCATTGTAGTAAACACTTGATAAAATATATTTATTTCTATAATAAATTGTTTGGAAGCAGATCACATGGAATGTCAAATTCTATGTGTCTATAAAGTTGTTCTGCAGTTCCTCTGGAAACCAAAATAGAAGCAATTAACATAAATTCAGAGAAATGTACATTATTGGGGGGGGTCACAATAATAGTAACTAGTAATTACTGAGCACTTTGTGACACTTTGTAATAAAGTATTTCACATGTACTGACTCATTTAGTTTTTCTGTCACAAAGTACATGTTTCTAGTATGTCCATTTTACATGTGGGAAAAAGATTTCAATAACTTTTAGAATGTCACACAATGAATATGGGAGGAGCTAAGATTTAAACCAGAGAGTTTTGACCCACTTATCCACTGTCAAGATTAGTTTTCAAAATTTACAAACGGCTCATGATGCTTAACAGTATCAAAGCAAACAACTCAATTAAAAAAAATGGGCAGAAGACCTAAATAAATATTTCTCCAAAAAAGATATACAGATGTCCAAGAGGCACATGAAAAGATGTTCTTCATTGCTAATTATTAGAGAAATGCAAATCAAAACTACAATGAATTATCACCTGAAACCAGTCAAATGGCTATCCTCAAAAAATCCACAAACAATAAATGCTAGAGAGGATATAAAGAAAAGGGAACTCTCCTACACTGTTGTTGAGAATGTAAATTGGTACAGCTAGTATGGAGAACAGTATAGAGTATCCTTAAAAAGCTAAAAATAGAGCTACCATATGACCCTGCAATCCCACTCATGGGCATATATCTGGAGACAAATATGGTCCAAAAGGTACATGAATTCCATGTTCATTGAAGCACTATTTATAATAGCCAAGACATGGAAGTGACCTAAATGTCCACTGATGGAGGAATGGATAAAGATGTGGGACATATATACAATGAAATATTAAAGTGAAATTTAAAGTGAAAGTCGCTCAGTTGTGTCCGACTCTTTGCAACCCCATGGACTATACAGTCCATGGAATTCTCCAGGCCAGAATACTGAAGTGGGTAGCCTTTCCCTTCTCCAGGGGATCTTCCCAACTCAGGGACTGAACCCAGGTCTTTCACATTGCAGGTGGATTCTTTACCAGCTGAGCCACAAGGGAAGCCCAAGAACACTGGAATGGGTAGACTATTCCTTCTCCAGCGGATCTTCTCGACCCAGGAATCGAACCAGGGTCTTCCACATTGCAGGTGGATTCTTTACTAACTGAGCTATCAGGGAAGCCCATAATTAGAATATTACTCAGCCATTAAAAAGAATGAATAATGCCTTCTGCAGCAACATGGATGGAACTAGAGATTGTCATACTGAGTGAAGTAAGTCAGATAGA
The DNA here is from genome assembly GCF_042477335.2 of Ovis canadensis. NCBI lineage: Eukaryota > Metazoa > Chordata > Mammalia > Artiodactyla > Bovidae > Ovis > Ovis canadensis. The sequence goes on along the minus strand of NC_091246.1, from coordinate 176,170,305 downwards.
GGGGAAATATCATATGACACCCCTTATAAGTGGAATCAAAAAAGAAATGATACAAATGAATGCACTCACAAAACAGAAACAGACTCACAGACTTAGAGAACAAACTTACAGTTGCCAAGGTATACTTAAGGAGTTTGGGATGGATATGTATGCACTGCTATATTTAAAACGGATTAAAAAGAACCTACTGTATGGCACGTGGAACTTTGTTCATTGTTATGTGGCAGTATGAATGGGAGGGATGTTTTGGGGAGAATGTATACATAAGGCTGAGTCTCTTTGCTGTTCACCTGAAACTATCACAACATTGTTAATCAGCTATACACCAATACAAAATAAAACATTTAGGGGAAAAAAAAAAGAATGGTGAGGTAAACACATTTGAAAATTATTTTATACTGGGGTAAACAGATTATTATCTCCTCTGCTTTAAATTTTTTTACTTTATTGTATAAGAGAGTATGATGACAGGGATCTGAGAATTCTTAAAAATTTTAGGACATCAACATAATGATCATTCCTAATCCACAGCCTGAAAACAACACACACACACACACACACACACACACAACCTGACTATATTCTTAGACTATTGACAGTAAAACAAAATTATTGTCCACACCAACTGTGTATTTGGTCTTGGCATCACCCTGCTTATTTACCTTATATGCAGACTAAATCATGAAAAATGCTGGGCTGGAAGAAGCACAAGCTGGAATCAAGATTGCCGGGAGAAATATCAATAACCTCAGATATTCAGATGACACCACCCTTATGGCACAAAGTGAAGAGGAACTAAAAAGCTTCTTGATGAAAGTGAAAGAGGAGAGTGAAAAAGTTGGCTTAAAGCTCAACATTCAGAAAACAAAGATCATGGCATCAGGTCCCATCACTTCATGGGAAAAAGATGGGGAAACCGTGGAAACAGTGTCAACCTTTATTTTTGGGGGCTCCAAAATCACTGCAGATGGTGATTGCAGCCATGAAATTAAAAGACACTTCTCCTTGGAAGAAAAGTTATGACCAACCTAGAGAGCATATTGAAAAGCAGAGATATTACTTTGCCAACAAAGGTCTGTCTAGTCAAGGCTATGGTTTTTCCTGTGGTCATGTATGGATGTGAGAGTTGGACTGTGAAGTAAGCTGAGCACCAAAGAATTGATGCTTTTGAACTGTGGTGTTGGAGAAGACTCTTGAGAGTCCGTTGGATTGCAAGGAGATCCACCAGTCCATTCTAAAAGAGATCAGCCCTGGGATTTCTTTGGAAGGAATGATGCTAAAGCTGAAACTCCAGTACTTTGGCCACCTCATGTGAAGAGTTGACTCATTGGAAAAGACTCTGATGCTGGAAGGGATTGGGGGCAGGAGGAGAAGGGGATGACAAAGGATGAGATGGCTGGATGGCATCACCGACTCGATGGATGTGAGTTTGAGTGAACTCCGGGAGATGATGATGTACAGGGAGGGCTGGATTGCTGTGATTCATGGGGTCTCAAAGACTCGGACACGACTGAGTGACTGAATTAAACTGAACTGAACTGAAGTCTGTTTTGAGGCTTTCTGTGTGTTGAGTATTTTCTTATCAATGCCAGTATTTTCTTGCAGTATTTCGATTGTCATAAAATCTGTATCTCAGAATACAAAAACTGAAAAACCTTCAAATCTTAGACCATAATCTATGTATCCAGTATTTGAGAATTTGAATATCAGGCCATATTCAATACCATAATTGGTGTCAGTAAAGAAATAGCATATTTTTAAAGAAAAAATAATTTCAAAATGAATTTTTTGGATGTAGGTTGAATGTATACAAACTATTAAAAATTATTAAAGTAATTTAGACATAAATTTTAAAAATCCACATAACTATTTCAAGCTTGCATGCATACATAAAGATTCTCACCCCATGATGGCAGTTCCAAAGATAAAGTGACAAACAGATAAAACAGCATACCACAGTAACCAAGCTCATAATGCCTGGTGTGATACATAACTACGATTTCCTACTTGATTATACTATTTGGGTTTAAATGACAGAGAACGATGAGACAGGGAATGTGAGGCAGTCAAAGCTAGAGACTTGTCCAGCTCTGACAACACCAATCTTTGTCCAGATATTAGAGAGGTCATTTTAGGCAGAAAAGGTATAGCTTATAATTGACTTTTGGTCCAGTAAATAAGAAAAGAAAATGAAAATGTGCCACACTTAGGTTGATATAAATGTGAAAATTACACACATTGTGTTTCTTTAGCTTTCTCATCAATCAAACTAATGATTCTAAGTGAATGATTTTTTTTGTTTTAGTTACTCTTCTTATAATTAAGATAAACCCACTTTTTTTTTTACATATGTAGTTTTACTGCATTTTTGACATTAACTGAGAAATATAATGCAACAAGGAGGAGGAGCATATTCCTTTGGAAAAAATACACAATTGACCCTTGAACAACATGAGTTTGATTTGCAAGTTTCCACTTAAACATAAATTTTTTTCAATAATAAATACTACAGTGCTCAGATCCAGGATTGGTTGAATCTATGGATGTAGAACCATGGTATCAACTACAAGAAACCTTGGATAGAAAGGGGAGGGCCAACTGTAAGTTAAACAGGGATTTTCCACTGCAAGGAGTGTTGTTGCCTCTAATCTGACATGTTCTAGGGTCAACTGCATACATCATTGCTAGTGATTGTGATGCGAAGCACAATTTTCTTAACAGTGTGAAGTAGTTGAAAAGATGCTAGCCATTAATTTCTGCTTTTTGTTTGATTACTTGGCTTATTTGTAGTAATGTCTTCCTTGAAAAATGGAAGTCAGCTCCCTCTACCCTTTCAGGAGCTCCACTAACACCCTGCATGAAAATTCACTCGAGGTAACCAGACTGCTGTTCTATTTCAGGTGAAAATATCCTTCCATAGGTGGGTTGATGTGGGGCCTGTTCCTATTCTAAATAAAGGGCACTCAAAGGTTTAGCTATTGAGTCAGCTATATTTTTATAACCTGCGCATGAAAGGATGGGAATATCCAACAATATTTCTATCCAACCCACTCACAAAGTCCAATGGAAAATAATATCCTGACATATTTTCTGTTAAAAGGTAACATTTCTAGGTGGGACAAAAGTTGCTTCTACATTTAAATACAGATAATCTCTGACTTAAGAGGGTTCAACTGACAATTTTTTGACTTCACAATGGTACAAAAGTGCTGAATGTTCAGTGTGTATAGTATATATGATATACAATGCACACACACGCATTTATATATACACTTTGAATTTTGCTCTTTTTCTGGGACAGCAATATGCTGTATGATAGTATGAAACTCTTGTGATTCTGGGCAGTCATATGATCACTAATGGAAAAACCTATATTCAGCACAGTATTCAATAAATTACATGAATATTCAACACTTTACTATAGAATAGGCTTTGCTCTTTGCTAAATGATTTGGCCCAACTGTAGGCTAATATAAGTGTTTTGAGCACATTTAAGTAAGGTTTAGGGGCTTCCCCGGTGGCTCAGCAGTAAAGAATCCACTTGGGATGCAGGAGACTACCAGCAATGCAGGAGATACAGGTTCGATCGCTGGGTCGGGAAGATCCCTTGGAGAGGGAAATGGTAACCCACTACAGTACTCTTGCCTGGGAAATCCTGTGGACAGAGGAGTTTGGTGGGCTACAGTCCATAGCGTTGCAAGGAGTTGGACACAACTGAGTGACTGAGCTCAAGGAAGGCTTGCCTAAACTATGTTGCTCAATAGATTAGGTGTATCATGCATTTTCAACTTAAGATATTTTCAACTTAACAACAGGTTTATTGGGAACTCGTCTCATCATAAGTCAAGAAAGATTTGCCATTATGTGTTCCTAAAGATGTTTGTGTATTTTGTGTGTATTTCAAACAATGCCTCAATTTCAGTGTTTTAAGAAAATTGCAGGAAAATATAAAAATTAGTCATGCAAGCTTGATAATAAACTTAAGTCCTGATCAGAATCTAGAAATCCAAGAAAGATTGATCCAGACTACAATGAAAGGAGAGGATTCTATAAGAGAACTGCCATGCTTGAAAACCTGTATAGGTAGTTTAGTGAGTGGGACTCTAAAGATGAGATCAATAGTGTTTACAGTCTCTGAGCTTGCTTTTCAACTTTGGCTCATAGGCCTATGTTGATCATAGAAGTACATCTTTGGAGGGGCTGTGGAAGTGGAAGATAGAGTCATATATTATATAGGGAAGGCCCATTTGATGGGGAGGAAAACGCTTTCCCAAAAGAACCTCTAAGTTCATAAGTAACTTTATTTCTAGTGATGCTTTCTTTTAGTAAAGAGAAGGACTGCCTCAGGAGTCCCTGTTAGAACTCTTAGGCTTCTGTTGTTTAGCCTGGGCTTTCTAGGAGTCAGGAATATGGACTATTTTGCCTTTTAACTAAGGTTCCTCTCAGCTTTTGTGATTCTGTAAATGAGAAAGACTTAAAAAAAACAAAAACAAAAAAAACCCAACTTTGTAATATTTTTCAGTGATTTCTTAGTAATACATTTCTTAAGACCTAGACCCTAAGGCTACCTTCTAAGAAGATACCACTTTATAGCAAGTTTCCTGTGATAATTCTTCCTCCTTAATGTTCTTTTTGTTGTTTGTTGTTATTTTAAAAAGGATTGATGCTCCAGGGCAAGTCAAAAAGAAACTGAGCTGTTTGCCTTTTCTTTGAGTGGTGGCTGTACATCCAAGAGATTGGTGGTTTTGATTATAGTATAGTGGTTAGAATTATTTCAGGTATGGATTTTAAAAATGGATAATGCACCTAATGATTGGACACATTCTTCTCCTTTAAAAATGAAATATACTGTTTAAAGATTAAATAACATATATACATATATGTATACATAAAACTGAGATATCCAAGTCATGTTTAAAAAATAAATATATGTGCTAAATCGTGTCCTACTCTTTGTGACTTCATGGACTGCAGCTCACCAGGCTTCTCTGTCCATGGAATTTTCCAAGAAAGAATACTGGAATGGGTTTCCATTTATTACTCTGAACGATCTTCCTGATGCAGGGATTGAACCGGCATCTCCTGGGAAACCCTTAAAATATAAAATGCACTATAGTCGCTCAGTTGTGTCCAACTCTTTGTGATAAAAGGCACTAGCTAAGGCAATAAGTGTTAGAAGAAATAAAACATCTATTTATTGACTCTTTCATCACCTTAAACTTTTTATCAGCTTTTTTCCCTAAAGATTAACTTATTATCTTTTTCTCGCTCATGAAATGTCTTTGTTTATAACTGATGACTGAAAAGATGGTTTCAGCTACAATAATAATATAGCTGTTAAATTCATCATTAATACTCTTTTGCCACTCATGATGAAGCAAGAAATTCTTTTAAGAATCTTTATTTTATTCTCAAATTAATTGTCCTCTTATCTATCAATATACAGAAATCAGTTTTCACTCTATGTATTTTGCCCAATTTGAAAGACCCCCAGTTGCCTTTGATAAGGTTTATGTGTAATATTACTATATAATAAGTAAGATGAATAAGTATAATAATAAATGTAAAAAATCCTGCCACTTATTAAAAGTCTATAAATGAGTTACTTAATTATAAACTGTGTACACTTTTACCCTTATAACAACTGAAATAGATAGTTTCATTTTATAAATGAGATTTGAAAACCTAGAAAAGTTAAAGTTTTATAATATCACATGGCTGATTATTTTACCAAAACTAGAATTTGAACCAAACATAGACATATGGTTTCCTCTATGCTGTCTCAAATTATACAATTTCCCTCATTGATTAAATCATCTGTCTCAAGAATCTAGAGACCCTACTCATTTGGCATAATTACAGATAATCTAGCTAACATCTTAATAATAAAGATAGATGAACAAACTGTCTTTGTCTGGTAAAGTCACTATTACTACAAAGTCTTTACAGTTAAAAAAAAAAAGTTAAAACATACTTACTTCAACTGACATGGAAGATGTGATATGTCATATAACTCTGGAATGATATTTATATGAATATCATAGCTTTTTATGAATCACAAATAGCTACCCAGGATATTTCCATTGTTTTAGATGAATTCAGAATTTTGGTGCTTTTCAAAATTGATACTTCCAACATTAAGATTTTAAAATACTGAAAACTCCAAAAACGTAGCCCCACCCTCACTTTTATTACTGTTGCTATTACTAAATTTCATAATTGAAATAATATTTCAACATTCAAATTAGGTTCAGATCAGTCACTCAGTCATGTCTGACTCTTTGCAACACATGGACGGCGGCAAGCCAGGGTTCCTTGCCCGTCACCAACTCATAGAGCTTATTCAAATTCATACCCATTGAGTCAGTGATGCCATCCAACCATCTCATCCTCTGTCACCCCCATCTCTTCCCACCTTCTATCTTTCCTAGCATCAGGGTCTTTTCCAATAAGTCAGTTCTTTGCATCAGGTGGCCAAAGTATTGGAGCTTCAATTCAGCATCAGTCCTTCCAATGAATATTCAGGACTGATGCCCTTTAGGATTGGCTGGTGGATGTCCTTGTAGTCCAAGGGACTTTCAAGAGTCTTCTCCAAAACCACAGTTCAGAAGCCTCAATTCTTTGGCACTTGGCTTTCTTTATAGTCCAACTCTCACATCCATACATGACTACTGGAAAAACCATAGCTTTGACTAGATGGACCATTGTTGGCAAAGTAATGTCTCTGCTTTTTAATATGCTGTCTAGGTTGGTCATAGCTTTTCTTCCAAGGAGCAAGGGTCTTTTAATTTCATGGCTGCAATCACCATCTCCAGTGATTTTGGAGCCCCCCAAAATAAAGTCTCACACTTTTCCCATTGTTTCCCATCTATTTGCCATGAAGTGATGGGACTGGATGCCATGACCTTAGTTTTCTGAATGTTGAATTTTAAGACAACTTTTTCACTCTCCTCTTTCACTTTCATCAAGAGGCTCTATAGTTTTCTTAGCTTTCTGCCATAAGGGTGGTGCCATCTGCATATCTGAGGTAATATATGATATCTCTGAGGTAATATATGATATATGATATATCTCCCCAGCATTTTGCATGATGTAATCTACATACAAGTTGAATAAGCAGGGTGGCAATACACAGCCTTGACATACTCCTTTCCCAGTTTGCAAACAGTCTGTTGTTTTATGTCCAGTTCTAACTGTCGCTTCCTGACCTGTATACAGATTTCTCAGGTGGTCTGATATTCCCATCTCTTTAAAAAATTTCCACAGTTTTTTGTGATCCACACAGTCAAAGGCTTTGGCATAGTCAATAAAACAGAAGTAGATGTTTTCCTGGAACTCTCTTGCTTTTTTCATGGTCCAACGGATGTTGGCAATTTGATCTCTGGTTCCTCTGCCTTTTCTCAATCTAGTTTGAACATCTGGAAGTTCACAGTTCACATACCGTTGAAGCCTGGCTTGAAGAATTTTGAGCATTATTTTGCTAGTGTGTGAGATGAGGGCAATTGTGCAGCAGTTGGAACATTCTTTGGCATTGCCTTTCTTTGGGATTGGAATGAAAACTGACCTTTTCCAGTCCACTGCTGAATTTTCCAAATTTGCTGGCATGTTGAGTGCAGCACTTTCACAGCATCATCTTTTAACTTTTGAAATAGCTCAACCGGACTTCTATCACCACCAGTAGTTTTTTTTTGTAGTGATGCTTCCTATAGTCCTCGGCTTTGCATTTCACTATGTTTCAATATTAAAATATTTTTAATATTTTAAAAATATTTAGTCTATAATATTATATATAACATTGCATAATTATAAAATTATATATAAATCATATATAGTTATATATTATATAAATATAATATATATTTAATATAGTCTATAATATTTCAACATTAAAAGCTAAAAACTAGTATAATTGATACTCAAAGGCCCTATAGTATGCATGCATCACACATGCATATATATATATATATAGTACTCTCCCATGTTTACTTGAGATCCTTCTGGAGAAATAAATAAATGGTTTAAAAGAGTTGAAATTTTCCAGCTTTTTCCTTTTCCTCTGCTCCTGTCTGAGAATACCATCATTCTGATTTTTCTTGCCTTTATTCTCAAGAAATTTCATTTATGCATAAATGATACATAGAAATCCTTGTGATTTTGAAATGTATTTGTAATATATTGTATGCCTTATTTTATAGCATTCTTTCCCTGTTTTGGCCAATACTATTTGAGTTTTGATGAATATATATTGATTTATCTATAGCTACACATATTTTATTTTCTCTTTTTAATATTTCTAGTACATACATATGGGCCTCCCAGGTGCCACTAGTGGTAAAGGATCTGTCTGCCAAAGCATGAGACATAGAGAGATGAGAGTTTGATCCCTGGAGTCAGGAAGACCCCCTGGAGGAAAGCATGGAAACCCACTCCAGTATTCTTGGCTGGAAAATCCCTTCGACAGAGGAATCTGGTGGGCTATAGTCCATAGGGTCACAAAGAGGTGGACATGATTGAAGCAACTTAGCATGAACTCCTGCAATATATAATATACCTCAAATTACACATCCCTTCTCTTGTGATGTAGGTCTGTAGGTCTGTACAATCCCCCACCTCATTTTGGCTTTTAAATAAAGCTTAAGTAAACATTCTTATATATTTCTCCTTTATTTTCTATGTAATAATTTCTCTAGGATAGATATATAAAAGGATTTATTGGCATATAGAGGACATGGCTCTTTAATTTTACTAGATACTGCAGAAGTCTTTTTTGTAAGGTAGTTTTACCAATTTATATTCCCTTGAGTGGTGTATGAGATTTGCCAATTGATTTGCATCTTCATAACTATTTTATGTTCTTTGACTTATAATGTTGTCAGCCTAAATGGTGGCGATATATATCTCATTTTGGCTTAAAATCATATTTTTCTGATTACTAATGAGATTGAACCTCTTTTCATGTATTTACTTACAATTTGGAACTTATGAGAAAAGCCTATTAATATTGTTTACTCATATTTCTTTTCTTTTTTCTATCTCTCTTTTATGATTTATAAGCTGAAGACTAGCATTTCATCAGATATATATGGTGCACAAATAAAACCTTACCAAATCTGCAGCTTGTTTCTTCCAAAAAAAATCTGTATTTAGGCACATTTATCAATCAATTTGTTTGTCATTTGGCCTTTTTCCACCTTGTTTAAGTGTGTGAAATGAAATATGAATCCAGTATCTTTTCATTGTGAAAATTCAATGTTACCAGGACAATTTGTTGAATAGTTTAAACTTTATCTGCTGATTTACTAGGCTGACTCTATCTTACACCAAGCTTCCATAAGTGAAAAGGTCAGTTTCAAACTCTGACATAATGTATTTATTTCTTTGTCAGTATCATGCTGTAAATTGATTTTTTGCCTTGCAATTTTATTGTATTTATTTATTATTTCTAATATATATATTTTAGCTATCTGTATATAAAATAATGTCAACTGTAAGTAGTGACAGTTTTACTTGTTTTCCAGTCTGGAAATTTCTTTTTCTTGCCTAATTACTCTAGCTATGTCTTTCAATATTATGTTGAGAAGAATGGTGAAAGTGGGTTTTCTTGCTTATCTCTCTATGCTGGATTTTGGATAACTTCCTCAAATGTATCTTTAGCTTTTCTATTTATTTCTTCCACTGTGTTTATTATACTGCTTTATTCTCTGTTGAATTTTTAATTAATATTTAGTTAATTTTTAGTTTTCTCAAGAGAGGCTTATTTTTTTCAGTTGAGATTAGGGACAAAGAGTCAAGCTTTCTTTGTCACAAATGGTTTCCTTGTCACAAATGGTTTCCTTGTGTCAAGATAGAGATTTGTTTTAAGTTTTAGACCACATTTATTCTGAAGATGTGGTCTTTTGCTAAAACCAATGTTTTTTATGCATTGGTTTGGAGTCCTGATTTCTGGCTCTTCTAAACCAAAAGTCTCATTGCCTGTCTCAGGAGGATCATTCATATATTTTCTCCCAATTAAAAAAACCTTATTGCATTAAAGTCCCAGCACCAGTTCATACTTATCATTCTGCTTTTGACTCCCTCTTTATGATTGTCCTTTAGTGTTTTTCTTGCTTCCTCAAGAATTCAAATGTTCATTTAAAAGAATTTTTTCTTATATTTTATGCTTCATTTATGGCTATTGTAATGAGTAGGGTTTACATTTGATATAGTCTGTATATTGTCATTCAAAACAGGGAAAAGAAAGGGAAAGGAATCAGTATTTATTGAACACTGCCTTGTGCAAAGCATTTTACTGGAACTGTCACTTACATCACTTCCTTAAATTCTTACAAGGAAAATGAGGATGGAAGATATCATTAATAATATGATGAAGTCTGTCTTTTTAGAGAGATTATTCTAGAGGCTATTTGAAGAACACTTTGGGGACTCCCTCGATGTTCTTCAGTGATTAATTTCTCTAGAGTAAGAGGAAGATTAAAAGTGTTTGTTTTATTGTAATTCAAAGCAACATGGTAATTTGCATACCCTGGAAGACTGAAAATTGGACAAATTTTTATTACATTGAAGGGATGCTATTAAATGACGAAGTGAAATTTGATATGTCAGATTTACCGTAGAAGGTTATACAGTCTACGTAGGGAAAGAAAAGTAATGATGAGTGCGCCTCACCTATCAGGCAGCCCTGAGATCAAGATTCCAAGCCCCTAATGGTTTCTCCTGGAGCAAAACAGTCTTGAAACATACGCAATTTCAACTCATGTAGGTAATTGTTATATCACTTTTTAAAATAGTTTATTTCCATTATATACCTACAATTTTAATACTCTGAGGGGGGGAAAAATGAAAAACAGCTGATATTTCATTCACCAGTTCCTCTCTCTACTTTGATCTGTGACCACTGTGTATGTTTCCTGCTGCTCGACTCTTCTGTTCTTTGACCTATTTAGATCATCTCTGTTTTGGACACCTTTTATGGAAGGTCTTTATTGAGTCTTTTCACCCTCACCTCCTAATATCTGCCGACCTTTAACCTTGTTAGTGCGGTACAGGTTCAGCCTCTCCAGAAGCCACTTGATATGGGCACATTTTTCTACTATAGCCTCTGAACTTTTAAATGAGGGCAGGCCCTCTCTCCTCACACGTGTTGCTGCATGAGTTATCTTGAAAATCTGAAGTCTGCAGCTGTTAGCTCAAGGACAATCCAGAGGAAATGTCATTTCCTCCTAAACTTCTAAAGAAATTTCTTTGTGCTCAGTTCAGGCAGAAGGAAGGAGCAAGATGAAGGCACTGTAATAAACTGACCCCCTAAATCCAAATCTTTCAAGTCCAAAAAACCTTTTTTACTTTCTCCTTAAGGAAGCGAATAGCTGCAGGAAGGACATACTCTCAAAGTATGTCATGGTTTTCCTTAGCAGAATAAATGTGCATCTATTTTAAAATAGGATCACTAAAAGACACGCAACTTTAGGAAAGAAAGAGACCTGAAGTCAAATTTTTCATCCTTTTAAAAATCCTTCACAATTTTTCTTCCTTGTACTTCAGAAAGAGAAAGATTAAAAGCGCGAACAAATCATAAAAACACACACACGCATCAGAAAGGGCGTATTTTCCATTTCCTCCGGCAAACCAAGATATATCTAGAAGTTTAATGACTGCATACAAACAGTATTTTCTGTGTATGAATCACCTTTCATTGAGGACATTCTCTAACACTTTACATGCAAAGAATCCTATTAAATCCAAAACAAGCTCCATTATCATTGGGGACAAATTCCACTAAAATGTTTTCAAGAGATTTAAATTATGAAGAACAAGGCCATACTCTTATTTTGCAATATGACAACCATTACGCTCCAATCCTTGTTTTGGCATATTTTCTCATGCAAAAGAAAATGCATAACACGCTATAATTGGTTTGAAATCTTGTTACTTACAGACTAAAATAGACAATGCTCATGTCAGGTAAAGGATTAGAGACAGGGAAGGAAGGAATAGAGATGGTAGGTGTCAGACTCTTAGGGAAAAGAATCAAACTAGTTGTTCATAGTTATCAACTGCTAAATGTCCTGTTGGGAGAAACAAGACACTCCATACCATTCATTCAGTTTCTTGTCTAGCTGGGGGAGAAGAACAACGAGAAAACCATCATGAAGGGTTGGTTATTGACTATAGCTAAGAGGAAACTGCACATGGAAGAACAGACTGTTTCCAAATAGGAAAAGGAGTACGTTAAGGCTGTATATTGTCACCCTGCTTATTTAACTTATATGCAGAGTACATCATGAGAAACGCTGGGCTAGAAGAAGCACAATCTGGAATCAAGATTGCCGAGAGAAATATCAATAACCTCAGATATGCAGATGACACCATCCTTATGGCAGAAAGTGAGGAGCAACTAAAACTCCTCTTGATGAGAGTGAAAGAGGAAAGCGAAAAAGTTGGCTTAAAATTCAACATTCAGAAAACGAAGATCATGGCATCTGGTCCTGTCACTTCATGAGAAATAGATGGGGAAACAGTGGAAACAGTGTCAGACAGATTTTTTTGGGCTCCAAAATCACTGCAGATGGTGATTGCAGCCATGAAATTAAAAGACGCTTACTCCTTGGAAGAAAAGTTATGACCAACCTAGATAGCATATTCAAAAACAGAGACATTACTTTGCCGACTAAGGTCCGTCTAGTCAAGGCTATGGTTTTTCCAGTAGTCATGTATGGATGTGAGAGTTGAACTTTGAAGAAGGCAGAGCACCGAAGAATTGATGCTTTTGAACTGTGGTGTTGGAGAAGACTCTTGAGGGTCCCTTGGACTGCAAGGAGATCCAACCAGTCCATTCTGAAGGAGATCAACCCTGGGATTTCTTTGGAAGGAATGATGCTAGGGCTGAAACTCCAGTACTTTGGCCACCTCATGCGAAGAGTTGACTCATTGGAAAAGACTCTGATGCTGGGAGGGATTGGGGGCAGGAGGAAAAGGGGACAACAGAGGATGAGATGGCTGGATGGCATCACCGACTCGATGGACGTGAGTTTGAGTGAACTCAGGGAGATGGTGATGGACAGGGAGGCCTGGCAAGCTGCAATTCATGGGGTCGCAGAGTCAGTCATGACTGAGCAACTGAACTGAACTGAACTGAACTGAAGAGGAAACTGCAGAAATAGAGGAATCTGCAGCATTTGCTGTGGACTTCCAGGAAGTCTTAATAAGACTTGGACTGCATCTTTAAATATGGGCTGTAGTTAAGCTGCTGAAGGAGAAAAGGTGGTTGTGAGGTTTCTGTGTGTGTAGGGCAGTGAGGAGGTATGCAGGATAAAACCTCAGTGAAGACCCAATTTAATGTAAGCATGATGGTATAGAATATTCTCCTGTGTCTCTCAGAACATCTTAGTGAAGAAACCTTTACAGAGACTTTCCTTGATTCCACATGCAGAATTCACCATTTCCCTAGTGTTCCATTTACAGTCCTTATAATGAGGTTTAATATAAGTAATTATTTTAAGCAAGTAAATATAGCTTTTTTTTTTCTTAAAGAGGTCTCCCCATGCCGTCTCAACTTAGTAGCTCAATAAAGCTGGGCTGCTGCTGCTGCTAAGTCACGTCAGTCCTGTCCTACTCTGTGTGACCCCATAGACAGCAGCCCACCAGCCTCCCCCGTCCCTGGGATTCTCCAGGCAAGAACGCTGGAGTGGGTTGCCATTTCCTTCTCCAATGCATGAAAGTGAAAAGTGAAAGGGAAGTTGCTCAGTCGTGTCTGACTCAGTGACCCCATGGACTGCAGCCTACCAGGCTCCTTCATCCATGGGATTTTCCAGGCAAGAGTACTGGAGTGGGGTGCCATTGCCTTCTCCAATAAAGCTGGGCACCATACTCTAAATCCCAGGTGTATCACATATTACCTAGAACAAGCTCAGTGTTGACTGGATGTGTGTTAAATGGAGGGAGGAAAAGGAAAAGAGTGAGAAGAAAGAGAAAGGGAAAGAAAGTTTGCTGAGTACTAGACAATCATTACTTTAGGGAAAATGCTTGGTAGGTTTTTCGGTGGCTATAACAAAGAATATCTTCCGTTGAATAAACTGACTTCAGACAAATAGCCTTCTCTTAAACTAAACAAAATTAAGTCAAATGGAAACATGATTGGTTCAGATGAACACACTTCTGGGTGATTATTTCTTTTCCCATTTTCAGCTAGAATATTTTGCCATCAGAGGCATATGGCTTTTGTTACATTATCTCCTCGAAAGCAGTTACCATGCCTATCATGTTTATAGTGTCTCTTTTGGTTAGGATTGTCTTGGCTCATTTTTGTACTCAATAAATAACTGTTAATGTCGTAAAAACTTATGAAGTTTTTAAAAATTTCATTATTTTTTTTGGTGTGGAGAACATTTGTGAAACATATTATAATAACCCAAATGATGATGTGTAATTACCATTATTACACAGTGCTTTAACTAGGTATTCTAATAGTAATTGCATTGAAAGGATGACCTTTTTCAAATCAACTTATGTTAAAACTAATGTTGTAATGAATACATGTATATGTATGGCTGAGTCTCTTTTCTCTTCACCTGAAACTATCACAACATTGTTAATCGGCTATATCCCAATACAAAATAATAAGTTAAAAAATAAACAAAACTAATAGTGTATATCAGTGAACGGCTGAAATTTTTCAAAAGCTTGGAACTATTGCAGAATAATTTGTCACTCACCAATTAAAATAAACATATATTTTTATCAGCTCATATGTTTAACAAATGCTTCATACCTGATAGGCTTTGAAAGGAGTAGGGAGTGAGAGACGGTAGACACCACAACATTGAAAAAGTGGCGTTTCCTTCTTTTCTTTTTACTAACCATCCAATGGAGAAGGAAATGGCACCCCACTCCAGTGTTCTTGCCTGGAGAATCCTATGGACAGAGGAGCCTGGTGTGCTGCAGTCCATGGGGTCGCTCAGAGTCTGACACGACTGAACGATTTCACTTTGACTTTTCACTTTCATGCATTGGAGAAGGAAATGGCAACCCACTCTAGTGTTCTTGCCTGGAGAACCCCAGCAAAGGGGGAGCCTAGTGCCCTCCCATCTCTGGGGTCGCACAGAGTCGGACACGACTGAAGTGACTTAGCAGCAGCAGCAGCAACCATCCAATTAATTCCCTTAAAGACTGTTTTTAGGACTTTCCTGCTTTATGCCAAATAATGTCTCCTCCAGTAAAGACCATTCAAAAGCCCTGGAAAAAAGGAAAAAAAAAAAAGAGCCTGCATTATGATAGACTCTGATAGGTTCTCTCAGTTCTTACTTAAAAGTCAAGGAAGCAGGTAGATTTTGAAGAACAAAAGTGTCAAACTGAACACTGTCTTTTTGCAGTAAAAGAGAAAGGTCAAAGGGAAAAAAAGCTTAAATTAAAATTTAAATCTAGGGCTTAAGGATATAAATGTGACTCTAACCTTTCACATAATAAGCACAGTGTTGTAAGATGAGGTATTCTTTTATGACCCCCTCTTTCATCATCACCTCTTCAGGGAAAATGTCATATACAATATATAGATATTAACTCTTTGACATAGGTTGGAAGAGCTCTAGGAAAATAACCAATATGGAAATTAAGTTCTTAAATAACATCTTGA
The DNA here is from genome assembly GCF_042477335.2 of Ovis canadensis. Classification (NCBI taxonomy): domain Eukaryota; kingdom Metazoa; phylum Chordata; class Mammalia; order Artiodactyla; family Bovidae; genus Ovis; species Ovis canadensis. The sequence continues at coordinate 176,154,680 of NC_091246.1, read as the reverse complement.
TTTACAACATGAAGGTACTTTATTGGGTGAGATTATCTGTAACTAGAAGTTCAGTAACATTAGCAGAGGTGGTTTGTGAAGCCACAGAAAGACTGAAAACTAGCTGTTGCCTCTTTCTGGTGATCTGTATTCTTTTGTTGAAGTCAGTCAACCTTAACTCTCTGAGTATATTCTTACTTGTTTTTATCTCTGATCAAATTATTTTTAGAAATATGATTGTGGTGTTGTTCTGTCACTAAGTCATGTCCAACTTTTTGCAACCCCACAGACTAGCAAGCTAGGCACCACAGTGTTTTCTAGGCAAGAATACTGGAGAGGGTTGCTATTTCCTTCTCCAGGAGATCTTCTCTTATCAGGAATCAAACCCGTGTCTCCTGCATTGGCAGGTAGATTCTTTACCACTGAGCCATTAGGGAAGCATGATTGAAGGTACACTGAACTTAATTCTTATGCTTAAGTTGCCCTGTTTTCTTCATTCAACTTTGATGCTGTGTTTTTTTGTTTATTCATCTTTGTATTGTGAGTATAAAATCAAAACTCAAGTTGCAACTTTCCTCTAGCATCTTATATGAGGACAGGGTAATATATATTTTCCCTAGGTAAACTGTGAAGTCCTGATAGTTAGGTAGTCTCTCCAGTGTAACAAACTGTCACTAAATCCCTGCCCTGTGTTATACTAATAACCCACTTACCACTTTGTCATGATTTTCAATTTGATCTCAGTAAGTTTCACATATGAACTTTCCTTAGATAATTTCATCTTAACAACTTTATATTACTTGACCATAATTTACATCTTGGGCATGTCATTGCTAGAAATGCTTCAAGCAGCATATAAATACCCCCAACACATTAATATAAGTTGAAGCAGTGGGAATCCTGAGGAAAAAATGCGTATCTACAAGACAAAACCATATTTACTTGTTTTATACTTTATTATTGGTTATAAATTATATAGTAGTAAAACTTGTAACTTTAAATAAATTTGACAAAGATATTTAGCAAACATCATGCATCAGGCTAGCTAATAAGCACTGAGGATTGAGATCTCAGAGACCATAAGAGAGAAACCGCTCTTCATGAAGTAACAGGACCCTGGAGAGAAAAAGGCATGACTACACAACTCTAAAACCGTGGGGTTACAATAAAATCGCAAGTACAACACTTTGAGAATTTGGAAAATGGAAGACTACTTACAGCTTTTATGCTATGGAGGAGTGAGGAGGCAATAAGGAGAGAACTTCATTTTTCATTTATTCTGAGTGTGATGACAATGATTGTTTCTTTCTGTGAAAACAATGAATGTATCAAAACACACAAAATAAATTTATGAATAGTGGCCTGTTATTTGGAGACCAGTTGCATGTTATAAGGAATCTAGCAAAAAAAAAAAAAAGCTTGAGATACTTACCAGTGATTTATTAAATATCTATGACATATCAGGCCCTAAGTTAGGTCAAGTACTAATACCAGGGAAGATACACTGAAAGTAGAATTAGATTTCATTTTCAGAAGGAGTTGTAACAAATCTGTGGCTGTATTTAATCTATCAAAATAAGTACACGGATTTTCTGATTAAAGGACTTCCCTGGTGGTCCAGTGGTTAAGACTCTGCACTTCCAGTGCAGGGCTATGGGTTCAATCCCTGGTTGGGGAACTAAGATTTAACACACTACACAGCATAGCCAAAAAACTAAATCAAATAAACATTAAAAAAAAAAAGCAATTTCCTATTGAATTATTGTCTATCCGTAATTTAAAATAATTCAGGGATTCTTCATGCTCTATAAATAATACAGTCCATTACCTTCTGAAATAAATGCTCTGTTGGACTCAAAGAACCTTAAGCAGTGGCCAGCACAAACTCTAGTGCACAGAAAGTACCCAGTAAGTACTTATGAGTGATTAGAATCTTTTCAAAAACATTGATTAAAAATAATTGATAATTTTATTCCTTTAAATTTCAGTAAGTTATTTAATAAATTTAGCATGATAGAAATTCATACATCCATGGTGTAAGACAGAACTCTTACATACATAGTGTAAGAACAGTGTGTTGGAAGTAGTTTTTCCTGGCTCTTGAGAGCTAACTACTCATATTTTCAGGAATTTTTTGAGCAATTCTTTGACATGATAGTATCTTGAAATCAGTCACAATGGGAGTGTTACACTACAATATTCAGCAAATGTTACAAATGTTAAACATTTATCAGCTTCTAATAGTGTATCTTTGAGCACTGTGCATGTCCTAGCTGCTCCCTGTACTTTCTAGATCTTTTATCTAAACTCAAGACCCTGGGAAAATTCTTTTTCTGGTCAAAGTTTATTTAGGAAGCCATTGTTCATAGATTTTGAAATAGCAAGTCAATGTCTGTCTATGTTATTCCTTGAGTTTTATATGTTGCTTCTGAAATGGATGAAGCACAAGTCCTATTCCTAGGACTGTAAATTGGCTCCCAAACTGTGTTTTCTATCCATGGATCCATATCATGGTATCAAGCCATGTACATTCTCCATAAGATTGTGGAGAGCCTTGCTCTTGCTTACCCTTATCGTGATCCAGAAGTTTGACCCAAAAATGTAGCTCTGTGACAGATCCTGTTTGTTAGGATCTCTGCATCATCTATTCTTTGATTCTTAGCCAGCCTCTGGGATAACAATCAGGCTTCCCAGGTGAAATTAGTGGTAAAGAACCCGCCTGCCAATGCAGAAGACGTTAAGAAACGCATGTTCAATCTCTGGGTCGGGAAGGTCCCCTGGAGGAGATAATGGCAACCCACTCCAGTATTCTTGCCTGGAGAATCCCATGGACAGAGGAGCCTGGCCAGCTACAGTCCATAGGATCACAAAGGGTTGGACACGACTAAAGCAACTTAGCATGGAATAATGATCATTGGCTCATTCTGATCTCCCTGACACCAGTCTCCCTTTGCCTGGCCCATTCTTACCAACAGTTAACCAGATGATGCCACGGTGGTCTGTTTTGCTGCACTTATGTTGTATTTCTGTGGTTTCCCCATCTTGACTCTGCCCGCTCCACAGACACTGTAACACATCCCTCTGACCTCCCTCACTGCCAGGAAAGCTTGCCTGTAGCCAAATCCAGAATTGAACACTTTGATTTGTTTTACCTTTGTTGACACTGCATTAATGGTAAAATGACCAATTTGGTCATATCAGAGTCATTAATTCCTGTAGATCATGCATGATTAATGGGCAAGATGGCAGCCATATGTAAATAGCTCCTGGGCAGTCTGCCACATGCAGATATTATCCGATTATATTTGTATTTAATGCTTAAGCAGCAAGCATTTTATCTGAGAATAAATGTTAAAAGTTATTCCCTCATTCAAGACATTTCAAATCTCATTTTTTACTGAGGTACTAAATATTGTGCAAAGAATTATCTGACTCATTGTACTAAGATCTGACAACTATTCATACAATAGAACAATAAATTATCTTTAATGGCAAAGAAATCGCATTAGCTAGAGCACTTGAAACTCTCTGTTTATTGATAATAGACACTAATCTAAAATGCAGTAATCTCTCCACTTACTTTCATTTTGATATACATTTGTTTGAGCGAGAGAAGTAGTGTTTCATCAAGCATGATAATGCTCCACTAGTTCTCCAGCTACAGAGTAAAGCTACAGCCATAAAATATTTTGCTTTTCCAAAAGAAACATGAACTATTCTTCTCTCCCAAATAATCTGTATGTGTACAGGCATACTACATAATTATTCAAAAATGTAGTTTTTTTGTGCCAACTGATGCTAGGGAAATACCTCTCAAATTTTATCCTTGAAAAGACTTCATACAAAATGTGCTTATTGTAGCAAAGCTTTTTAGACATACTGCAATAGTTACAAGGCCGATGCATCCCTCTCTAAACATACCTGTTTAGCTGTGAGGCAATATACGAGGGGCATGAACAAACACATATTGAACGCTTATAAGATGTCAGGGACTCTGCCTGTTCCTTGTAATATAATGGGTCTCAAGCCCCAGGCTGAGGTTAATACTGTTCCACTTATTGATTTTCAAAATTCCTTACATTTGTATTTTTTTAATACATCCAACTAACATAGTAATTTTGTAAGTTTTGAATGACTGATATTAGGATTCTCATCTAAGAGCTACCAAAACACAATAGAGAAAGAAATGAGTTGTGTATCACCCAATTCACTCTGAGCAGGCAAGGAGCTACCAGATTCTTGGAATCACAGTCCCTGCAATATATTTCCATATAGAGAAAACCTTTTCATTAAAATGTCCACTCATACATATTTATAAGCTCTATTTTATATGAAGAATTCAATTAGAAGATGCAAATAAAGGGACTTAGATACAGCTTCTTTCTTCAAGGAGCACGTAGTCTAAGAAGATTAAAACATGTAAATAGATATCAAATAATTACACTTGAAATGTACTAAATTGGGATATGGGTGTCAGGGATGGTTTCTAAGAGTGATACCAGTGTAGACATTTGAGTGAGGAACTATTACTAGTCAAATTAATTGAGAGAAGTAGAGGAAATAGGGGAGAGTGAGGATATACTTAAGGGTACATTTAAATGCCTAGAGGTGAAGAGAGAGGAGCACATTTGGAGAACCACAGATACTTCAGATGCTGGAGGGGAGGTAAAGGGCAGTGAGGAGGCAGGAGCATGAGATGGTCTGGAAAGGTAAGCAGAGGCCATAAAGGGTATGAGTTTGTTTCTCTTAGCTCTAAGAACAATGAGCACCGTGAATTCAGTATAAGTGATGAGACAACCAGTTGGTTTAAATGTAAAAATTCAGATATACGCCAATAGTTTTCTCAAAAATGTTTAAGCTTCATCATCAGTATACTGCTGTTAAATGACATTTCAGCCAAATGTGGTCATATTATGAAAGGGTCCAAATATGACCTTCATTTATAACTTGTATTTTATATGACTTGTTGAAAGGCTTTGAACAACAAATTACCTACATAATCTATCTCAACACCTGGCCATTCTAGTCTACTATGTGGAAAGAATTGCTTATTCAGATTAATTTAATGCACTAGGCACTTACTGTTTTGACCACTACAATCATAATTTAAATTAAAAAAAAAAAAACTAAAGTATTGATGATCCTAGAAGAGATATTTTACCAAAGCTAGATGACATGTTTATAGCACATAAGTTAACAAATAAAAAACCCACCAGAGTTCAGTAGAGGAGAAGAAATAATTGTTTATCATTTTCTGAGCTGGGTGGTGAGTTCTAGGGAATTCATTATACAACTCCCTCTAATTTGATGAAAAATTAATAAAATTAGTCTTTTATTTAGCATTGGCTTCTTCAAGATCGAGATTATCAACAAGAGTATGACTTCTGAGCTAGACAGGGAAAAGTCTTACCACTTTGAAACATTAAGAGTTCTTCTGACTCTGCTTTTATAATTAAGAACCTAGCTTATACATCCATTTTCTGCAACCAGTATATAACAATAATGTGATCTCAATAAATATTGCAACAAGATTTTTTTTCCTGGGGGTAGAAAATTAGGTTCTAAAGCCAATACAAAAAAATAAATATCTGAGAAGATTAAAAAAAAAACCGAAAAATGATAAAAATAGGGCAAGGAAATTAATAATGATTATTAAAACAGATTATAGAACATGTATAACTTAACAAGTTTCTACTAGTACATAACTGAATAGACCAATACAAGATCCTAAAGAGCATGAACTACCTTGATTTCTTTAAAATGTCAATGTCACAAATGAGAAAACATAAACAAAGAAAGAGTACTACTGTTCTAGAGACAGCTGCTTCCTTCGAGGAGCTTAAATAGATATGAAAACCAAACATAATATGTGATTTTGATTGCCTTCTAAATTTTTATAAAAGGGCATTTTGGGGATAATCGGGTAAATCCAAATAGGGACTGAGCATTATGCTATTATGATATAACTGCTAAATACCTTGACTTTTATGAGGGTATTACAGTTATGGAAAGAATACTGTAGGTCTGAGAAGATCAGGCTGAATAATTCAGGGATGAAATTTCACGATTCTGCCACTTAAAAAGTCTAAAATGTGGGGTCCTGTTGCCTAAAGAACTCCAGGTTTTGCCAAATTTCAGTGACCATAGCTGCTTAGTTAACCAGACTTGGCTCTTGCAGATTCAGGCATGGGGAAGTTTATTAGCAATCACCACATCTCTTATTTCTCCATAGACACTTTAGTTTCTGAAAAAGCAGCAAAGCAGTCAAATGAAAGACTAACGGGTCTTGTGAGTAAAAGTTCACCTTGATCACAGTAAGAAATGCTCTCTGCTAATGGGAAAGCATGGTAGACTGCCAGCTCCAAGCCTATTTGGGCTCAGTGTGCATATGCCCTCTTCCATGAGATCCTGGAAGCAGAGAGCTCCTAGCTGACAAAACCTGTGGAGGAGAATGGATCCGGCCCAGAGGTGAGAAGATGACAATCTTTTCCTGTCTCAAGGATGCTCCAAAGGGTCTGGATCCTGATGGAATAAAGTTGTAAATAAAAGACCTATATTATGGGTGCCCCTGATGCCACATTTGTTTATGTAGCTTATCTGTTGAGAATTTGTCCAAAGAATACTAATGCTGAGAGGTATGGAAGCAAAAGCTGACAGTATCTCCACTTCCAATATTACTATGCACTTGACATTATGCATAGTGAGGGAAAAAAGCATTTTATACCTGAATATGAATGAAAAATAACAGGGTCATTTTCTCAAGTTCTGGTTCTGAAATGAAATCTTGAGCATCTACTTTAACTTGAACTTCTTAGGAAAAACAATTTTGTCCCTGATTTTTTGCTATAGTGATGTCTGAGGATGGGACATGATCTTTCTGAATATGATAATCATGTGAGCTTTTTTTCACTCTAAACACCATCATGTACACTGGGTAAACGTTGCAAATTTTGTGTATTTTCCTGACTCTCTTGCATTTTTGCAAGTAAACTTTTCCCTCACTTTTATAATTATTTTGTCTCTGAACTTCCCTTTGACTGAGGTAGGAGCTGCATTTCCCCAAGGCAGGTCACATTCTAAATTCTAACGAAGCTGGTGTTAGCAATGCATTTAAGATGGCAGCAGCCACCACAATAACTCAGACAAGGGGAGAGTGTTTACGAAAGATAGGCAAAGTTAGGAAAGTTCCAGACCAGGAGGAATTCACATAGACCAACAGTGCTAATAGTGGGAAGACTTCAACAGTAGTTCTATTCCAATAATGATGGGCAGCAGAGGAGGTAGGGATTGTGGTGTCTGAATCCTAGAGGGCTCCAAAGCCAGTTCAATTCACTGTAACAGCATATTCACTGGAATATTTATTGGAAGGACTGATGCTGAAGCTGAAGCTCCAATACTTTGGCCAACTGATGTGAAGAGTCAATTCACTGGAAAAGACCCTTTATGCTGGGAAAAATTGAGGGTAGGAGGAGAAGGGGATGACAGAGGATGAGATGGTTGGATGGCATCATCGACTCAATGGACATGAGTTTGAGCAAACTCCAGGAGACAGTGAAGGACAGGGAAGCCTGGTGTGTTGCAGTCCATGGGACTGCAAAGAGTCAGACATGACTGAACAACTGGACAACAACAACAACATTAGAAGATATCTTAATTGTTTTCAGGTCACAAAGACCAGGAGCTATTCAGCTAGATGTTTTACAGGGGGCAGGGCAGCAGAAGGGAAGAAGAAGTTTTCCTCGAAAGAGGATGCAAGATGGCAGCAGGGCAACAGTGATAAGACCTGCTCCCTATGTTAATTTCTGGTTTCAACAGTCTACAGATGCTAGTTAAAAATAGTAAGGCTGATTTATATGAATGTACAAGTAATGAAAAGAAAGAAAGATAGGAAGTGAAAGTGAAGTGGCTCAGTCTTGTTTGACTCTTTGTGACGCCATGGACTGTAGCCTGCCAGACTTCTCCATCCATGAGAGTCTCCAGGTAAGAATACTGGAGTGGATTGCCATTTCCTCCTCCAGAGGAGCTTCCCAACCCAGGGATCAAACCAGGATCTCTTGCACTGCAGGCAGACTAGAGTCTGAGCCACGAGGGATAGCCCACAACAATGGTGTGCAGTGGGAATGAATTAGCCACTTGCCTTATCACGGGTCTTGGTCTGCCTAGAGGAATAGATAACTTTTTCTAGTTTCACAAAGGTGTCATTTGGGTTTTGCAAAAGAGTGCTTTAAGAGTGGAATTAAACAAGATGGAGTTAGGTCAGAACAGCCATAGACACAGAAGCAGTCAGTAAGTTTGCCACTGGGGCTAGGTGGACTGTGTCAGGATTCATATATTTGCACAGCACCTGCATTCAGAAGGGTCTTGCACTTCCAAACAATGCTGGGCTGCCACCATATTGAAATTCTTAATAATCTTATCTTCTGATCTTGTATTTTGTAAATGAAGCATAGCAATGGAGCATGCACATGAGCAAAGGTGCTATATGGAACATGCATGTTTTTGCCCCACTTGCATATATGGACATGCTGCCATGTAAGCACAGAATTCTAGCGGATGCATGACTTGTGGTTGTCCAGTAAGGCTCAAGAGTACAAATAACTCCATGCTGAGTAAGCAGAGACACTGACAGTATTTAGAGGCCAAGCATGTCATGTGAATCAGATCTTGCTTTAAACACAGAAGGAAGGCAATAGTGTTCTAAGTAACACCAGTGACCAATGTGTCTTATATTCTTTTTAATCATATTAGTTGCCTATGTTAGTCAACCACTCCTGTTGAAAAAGATGACATAGAAAGAAAGAAAAAAGGACAACCCATAGATCCTTTTCCTTTTAGTTTTTCTTTACTCTTCGGTAAGTAGAAGACAATGTTAGTAAAATATGCATGCAGCAAAAATTTAAATAAAAGGCAACTGAGTTAGTTTTGTAAAGAATTTCCACTGTTTTTGATGAGAATGAAATACATATGTATATGTGACCTAAGAGATATGAATTGTGATTTTGACATTTCTATTTATGAGATAAACACTTATATTTGCATTTAAAACTGGCATTGTGCAATATGAACAATAAAATTCATGCTAATAATTTAAATGTTTAATTTGTCTTTAATTAGAACACAATTAAATGGCCAATAAAAAGCATCTTGACATATTGACAGGAGAGGAAAAAAGCTTATATTTTAGTTTATCTTCAGTGGCACTTCCCCCTCCCCCAGCATTTTGAACACAGAATTACACATTTTCCTTTTGCCCTGACCCTACCTAATGCAATGAAGAAATCAGAGTAGACATTTCCATACTTTGAGGAAAATGGATCTGGCCCAGAGATTAGAATTCCCTCTAGAGAACTGAGAATTCAGAAGATTTTAGAAAGCGGTACATAAACCCATGAGAGATATAGTAGTGACTTTGCCTTCAGAACAGAGAAAAACAAGATTAAACAGATAGAAACCAATCCTTTAAAATATAAATCATAATTGCGAGGGGGAAAAACAGATATGAGCTTTAGCATTCCTGCCCCAAAACCAACATCAAAACAAAGCGAAACTCAGAAAAACAAAATAGCATTAATGATCAAAAAACTTAAGAAAATTAATCTGAAACTAGCAAACTGGGGCCACATAGATTTATAGACAACAAATCATTTACTAAAATTTTACATGTACAATTAAAACTACTCTTAATCATAGGTAAGTTGTTTATGAAAAAGATGTAAATAATTTTGGACCATAAGAATATAACTCAATGAGCTCTAGAAGCAGACTTGCTATTTTCTCTTCTTTTTTTTTTTTAATTAAGAGCTGCACAACTGTAGATTGATGAACATTTACTATAATCAGTGACCTTAAATAAGTGGAAAGGGTAAACCAGCTCTGCAGCAAATTATATAAAATGAGCTACAGCCAACCCTGACTAATGTCGCAGCCACAGGGATGCATGGGTGGAAATGTCTAGCCTGTAAACAAAACCTTCCCTCTCCAACAGACTAAGACAAGCTGTGAGGGAAATCAAACAAATTCAGACTATTGCTGGGGGAAAATACAAAACTGCCAGTATTTTCATGAGAGGGTCACATATTGCAAGTGCAGAGGCCTGGCAATGAGTTTATTGCTCTTGTTTGGTGGGTTGGCCAAAGATTCCTTAAGATCAGGGTGATACTATTTTATAGGGCTTGGAGTCAGAAAGGCTTCAATTTAAATAACAGTTCTGCTCATGTGGCTCAAGTGGTAAAGAATTCTCCTGCCAATGCAGGAGACACAGGAGACTCAGTGTTGTTCTCTGAGTCAGGAAGATCCCCTGGAGGAAGTAATGGCAACTTGCTCTAGTATTCTTGCCAGGATAATCCCATGGACAGAGAAGCTTTGTGGGCTGTAGTCCACAGGGTCACAAAGAGTCAGACACTATTGAGTATGCAAACGTGTTCTGCCACGTATCAGCTATGTGAATTACAGCGATTTAATCTCTACAGACCGTAGCTTCTATAATGTTGAGATAAAGACTACTTATCTTCCAGAGTTGACTTGAACTTTATACAAATTAAGTATGAAGGGTTTAGTCTAATGGGTAACATAGAATAAGTAATCACTATTATAATATGTTGAATATCAGTTAAATAATACTCAATTGTTATCATACTCACATTATTATATTTCCATACTCAATAAATAGTTATTATTGCTGTAAGATTAATGTACAGCTAATCAGCATTATAAGATATAAGCCACATAGATATTAGTTACAAATCTAAAAAATTATCTCCTCCCACATAGTTAAGGGCAGTGAGATTACACACTAAAAATCTTTTTTCTTGGTTTCAGGGAAATGACCCAAAGGTCAACATGTTGTGTGAATCAGTTTAATGTCAGAGCACTTTTCAGCAAGACAAGTTGCTGAGAGATGACCCCTTCAAATGTATGCCAAAAGAAGAGCAAGCTTTGATTGACAGAAAGGGGAAAAGAATGAAGAAATGAGAGATTTAATCCATAGAGAGCTAAATCCCCAAAGAAGGCGTAGTGCACCCGATGGAACCTGAGGGGTTGTGTGAGGGACCTGGGAGCCTTTAACAAGACTGTGCTGGTGGAAGGGTGGAAAATGTACAAATTGAGAAAGTAGAAAGATTTTTAAGTTTTTAGTTCAGTTCAGTTCAGTCACTCAGTCGTGTCCTACTCTTTGAAGTGAAGTGAAGTCACTCAGTCGTGTCTGACTGTTTGTGACCCCGTGGACTGTAGCCCACCAGGCTCCTCTGTCCATGGGATTTTCCAGGCAATAGTACTGGAGTGGATTGCCATTTCCTTCTCCAGGGGATCTTCCCAACCCAGGGATGGAACCCGGGTCTCCTGCATTGTGGACAGGCGCTTTACCATCTGAGCCACCAGGGAAGTCTTTACTGAGAGTAAATTTATAGCAACAGACAGGTTTGGCCATAGTTTTCCAAATCTTGTTCCCAAATGTTGTATGGAATTGTTGTTCCAAATATAAGGCAGTGATAGCTAATGAATAGGGTTCTCTCTTCTCTAGAATCACTTCTTTGTAATCCGTAACTCCTTTAGCAGTCTTTTGGCACATGGCCTCTACCACCACAGAATCACTCATCTGTCAGTTGTGTGATATTAGCACACACACAGACAAGGACATGGTTTTACTCTTCTTGACTCTAGATTATAACACCACAGTTCAAAAGCATCAATTCTTCAGTGTTCAGCCTTCTTTATGGTCCAAGTCTCACATCCATACATGACTACTGGAAAAACCATAGCTTTGACTAGACAGATCTTTGTTGGCAAAATAATGAATCTGCTTTTTAATATACTGTTTAGGTTGATCATAGCTTTTCTTCCAAGAAGCAATTGTCTTTTAATTTCATGGCTGCAGTCATCATCTGCAGTGATTTTGGAGCCCCCTAAAATAAAGTCTGTCACTGTTTCCACTGTTTCCCCACCTATTTGCCATGAAAGGATGAGACCAGATCCCATGAACTTCATTCTTTGAATGTTGAATTTTAAGCCAGTTTTTTCACTTTCCTCTTTCACTGTCCTTAAAAGGACAAAAAAAGCCTATTGGATTAGGGATCCACTCTTATGACCTCATTTAATCTTAATGATCTCTTTAAAGTTTCTATCTTCAAATGTAATCACACTGGGTGTTAGGACCTCAATATATGGATTTTGGAGGATATAATTCAGTTCAAATATTAAGGTAACTTGTTTTTGCTTTCAGATCTTAGTGTCATAATGCAGCTTTGATCAACTATAAAATGATGTAGTTCTGTTTACAATAACCACAGCTATGTTGCTTTTTTCTTTAGTTTTTAGTAAACATGAGTCTGCCTCTAGTTTCAGTGATCGCAAGCATGTGGGCCACTGAGCCTCAGGACATGTATTTAGTTAGTTCTCTGCCACTCCTTTTTCTTCCACCTTCCTCTTAATCAATTCTACCCAGTGATAACTATCTGCTTCTATTTATTTCCCCCCTGTTTCTGATTCTTGCTTCTTATTCATTTTTGCCAACATTTTATTATTCATGTTCTGTTTGTTAGATGACTCAAATCTTTTCTGAGACAAGGCAAAAACACATAAAGGAAAAAAAAAAAAAGAGTAGTCAATACAGAGAACTTAATCATTTAAGACACACAGCCTAAATCCATTATACACATACGAACTGTGTACCTATGCCTGTAATTCAAGTTTACTATTTCCAGCCTTTTTCAGTTTTCACTTTCCTTTTGAATCCCCCTATTAAGTAGAAAGTTAAAAAGCTTTTGAGAGAATACATTTCCATTCATTACAGCAAGAACATGTTGGGAGACTTTTATATACAAGTATCAAAAGAATCACACTAGTGCTAACAAGAAAGAATTTCATTATAATGTCATTTTTCAGTACCTACAAGTTCTTTTTCTAAAAGAACTGAAAATATTTTGAGGAGAAGGAACCAAAGTAAAAAGAGAGACCTCTAGCATTCTTTGCATACCTTATCCATATTTACCACTGTGCCTGAAAGGTTTCTAATTCCTGAAGGAAGTTTATCATGCCAAGATTTTAAGTCTCTGTCTCTTAACTTCATTAAATATCTTCCAAAGATATATAAGGCAGTAAAGGAAAGAGAAAGAGAACACAGATAAAAATGTAGACCCTCCTAATGGAATTTAAAGCTAAATAATATGTACTTTCAGGTGCAATTAATATTTGCTTAGGGAAGAACCAGGAAATTAGGGCAGATGATCGCCAATAGGTGGGTGAAATGTGAGAGATGAAATGTATCTTGAAAAGATGTGCATGGCTAATATTTGTTCTCAACTTCCCTGGATAAATTTATCCATTTATGAATATCTCAAAGAATATAACTTGCTTAAAGGGAGAAGCTTACTGACCAATTGATATTCTGTAATATTTTTATAAAAATAAAGTGTGCATAACAGATCCTTGAAAACAAATTGTAATTTTTCTGTCAAGAGGAAATGCACCATGAGACAGGGTGAGATTAAAGAAAATAGAAACATCCGTAACAGTTCTGTCTAGGTTACTGATGAATTTGAGGACATTTCTATTAGACTATTGTGGATTTTAACTACAGATTTTATCAACCACATAAATATACAGTCCTATTACTAGTAGAAGACATTATGTTGTTGTGAAAAAAGAACTAGGATAGGAAGTAGGAACAAGAGTTTGAGCCAATGTCCAACTTTTATTTGCTTGGCGACCTTGAGCATCTCATTTAATTTTTCAACACCCCAGGAATATTTTCCCTGTCTATCAGGCCCAACTGTTTAAAAATCAAAGGGGCAAAGGAGATATATAAAATCATTATAAATTCAAAAGGTATTGCTACTGTTGCTGCTGCTGCTAAGTTGCTTCAGTCGTGTCCGACTCTGTGTGACCCCATAGACAGCAGCCCACCAGGCTCCCCCATCCCTGGGATTCTCCAGGCAAGAACACTGGAGTGGGTTGCCATTTCCTTCTCCAGTGCATGAAAGTGAAAAGTGAAAGTGAAGTCGCTCAGTCATGTCCGACTCCTAGCGACCTCATTGACTGCAGCCTACCAGGCTCCTCCGTCCATGGGATTTTCCAGGCAAGAGTACTGGAGTACTTTAACATCTTTATTATTAACATCATTATTATTTAACATCATTATTTATTACTTAACATTATTAAGCTCTTATTTTTCAAGTGTTCTACTGGCACACTTTACCCATATAAATATTTCTATATTGATTTTAAGGATGCTACGTATCCATCCATAAGATGTAAGAAACTAACAGCAAGGACTTTCATTATCAGAAAAAGTAAAAGGTCACTTTAAATGTTTTAATATATTATAATCTAGAGTCAAGAAGAGTAAAACCATGTCCTTGTCTGTGTGTGTGCTAATATCACACAACTGACAGATGAGTGATTCTGTGGTGGTAGAGACCATGTGCCAAAAGACTGCTAAAGGAGTTAAGGATTACAAAGAAGTGATTCTAGAGAAGAGAGAACCCTATTCATTAGCTATCACTGCCTTATATTTGGAACAACAATTCCATAGAACATTTGGGAACAAGATTTGGAAAACTATGGCTAAATCTATCTGTTGCTATAAATAAAGTTTTATTGGAACATAATTGTGCTCATTCCCATGGGTATTTCTGTACCGCAGTAGCACAGTTGAGTAGTTGTAAAACAGACTGTATGGCCTAAAATATTTACTGTTTGGCCCTTCACAAAAAGATTGTTGCCCCAGTTCTAGGTCACTGCCTAACTGATGTCACTGGAAACCTCCCAGGGGTCAAGCAAGAAGGACGACTGAACTATGAGATTTATATTTATCACAATTTGAGTTTTAAACTAGGTTGCTGATGTAATATGGTGCTTTTCAAATGTGAGTATGAAAATCAGCTGGGTAGCATAAGGAAAATACTTTTTTTTTTAAAGAAAGGAGTCCACTGCCTTAGAGTGTCTCTGAAAAATGTAAGAGATCTGATAAAAAGGCTTGATGTTTCAATTATATAATTCAAGTGCCTGTTCCTCTGATCTGTGGGAATTGTGAACACTTGCGGCTCAGCTGGTAAAGAATCTGCCTGCAATGCGTGATACCTGGGTTTGATCCCTGGATTGGGAAGATCCCCTGGAGAAGGGAAAGGCTACCCACTCCAGTATTCTGGTCTGGAGAATTCCATGGTCAGTCCATGGGGTCACAAAGAGTCGGACATGACTGAGTGACTTTCACTTTCACCAAGAGAATCAGATCAGGGGTCTCTCAGTGTGCACATGTTCCATAACCCACAAAGACTGTCTTCTTCTCTCCCAAGGGAATAAGAGAAGTTTTAACTATTCTCTCCTCTGCTTTTTATATAAATTTTGTGAAATTCTGTCCAGATTTTGTGGTCACTTTCAAATAAAAGGTACCAGAATATGCCACCCCAAAATATCCTTATATCAAAGAGGCATTTTTTGGAGCAGCAATTCTACCACCTGACAATAATGAAAGAGTCAAATGCACAGCTCTCCTCTTCCACTTTGTCAAGGCAGTTTTACTTCTGAGGTGTGAGGGGAATTTATGTGCATTGTAGGAATTGTTGGCATGCCTTTCTGCCTTGCCCTGGTGGCATTCACTGATGTCTGATTTTCTTCCATTGTGTTTTTATCAGCTTATGCTACCAAGTCTGAGTCTGTGGTCTCAAAACTCAGCTGGTTTCTTGAGCCATTCCATCTAATTCCTTCTTATGCCAGGCCCAGAACACTTGTTTCATCTGGCCTTTCTCAGCCCTTCTGCACCTCATAAAACTCCATACTGTTTGCTCTTTCTGATGATGCAATTAGCAATTTAAGGAGGCTTTCCTTGAAATCAACAAACTAGGATTGTATGTAGGCATGGCTTCTCCAAAACCTTTAGCATACCCCAGTCTGATGAGAATGAGGCAAAAGCTTACTGCTCCCAGTTCACTTTAATCCCATCCATGGTTTCATCCTTCCCCTAAGATTCAATTAACATAGAGTCATGTTTTGTAGTTATTTCAGTGATGTCCACCCCACCGCCACCTCAGGGTTTTTGCCTTTATTTAAATGTTTTCTATTTTGTTCATGATGATTTTTTTTCATTTTTATTTTAAAAAATTACATTAAAATATGAGTTATCTTGATTAATGATTTTTGGTGACCTCTTAAAATTTACACCCTAGGAGAGTGGCTTGCTCACCTCACTTTATTCCCAGCCATATTATCTCTTCCAGTTTTCTCTTTCCTCCCCACAATCAATGATCTATTACTCCATTTGAATGGGAAGGTGAAGTCACTCAGTAGTGTCCTACTCTTTGAGACTCCATGGACTGTGGCCTATCAGGCTCCTCTGTCCATGGGATTTTTCAGACAAGAGTTCTGGAGTGGGTTGCCATTTCCTTCTCCATGGGATCTTCCCAACCCAGGGATCAAACCCAGGTCTCCCGAACTGCAGGCAGATGCTTTACCATGTGAAGCACCAGGGAAGCCTGCTGGGGGCCAGCGTGAGGACCTCCGCCCATGGCAAAGGTCATGAGGAAGGAGGCTTGGCATATGCAAAGGCATGATCAAGCCTCAGGAAACCCCCTGTTCCCAAGCATCTACCCCAAAACCAGAGTCTGTTTTATGCTCTCCCCCATAACGGTTTTTCTTGGAGAAGGAGTAAATGTGCAGCTCCAAGGCGATAAAAATTCCTGGGCGTGACAACAGTATTTCAGCTTACGGACTCCTCTGAAGGTTATCTAGCCCGCCTGGATAGGTTCGTCCGGCCACATGTGATTGTTTACAGCCTCCCAACCTGAGAGGCACGAGTTGTTTTAGACTTATTAAAGGCAAATTCTTTCGGGGAGTTAGAAATTATTAGTATAGTGGGTTGGTTAGAAATTATATTGGTGAAGGGTTTTTCATTTGTTGTGTCAATAATTGCTGCTAATTCCCTGCCCTGGGTGGGACAAGGATGTTTTAGGTCAAACCTCTCTGCTGACAGACTAGCTTGTGCGACAGGATTATCCATACTGCTGCCACCATGCACATGATTGTTTACTACCTCTTAACCATAAACAGCACAGAGAGTTTTTGAGTATTTTGAAAGTCTTAATTAGCATAGGGCTTTTCTCATTGCTGAGTCAATGATTGCTGCCAGGCCTCCATATCCTTAGGCACCTGGGAATATATGAATCAATGTATTTGGAATATAGCAAAGGAAATATATTAGTTTTTGACGTTAGCAATACTAGACTTTTTGAGTTACTGGATTTTCTCTTTTATAATAGATCACTGCACTTTGTTATAAATCACTGTGTCCTTGCTATGTAAAAATGTAACTTTATCACTATCTTAAGACTAAATAGATCTTAAGGGGAACATTGGTGAAAGGATTTTCATTTGTTGGGCTGATGTTTGCTGCTAAATCTCCATGTTCCCTGCCCTTATAATGAATATAACTAACATATAGGAGAAATAAGTATTAACCTTTCAGCATATAGGAGAAATAAGTATTAACCTTTAAGATTAATCATGTTAACCTTGGGTTAAATAAATTCCTTTCTTGATTGTAACTCACTACACCTTCAGCCCATAGGAATGTAAATTTATTTGGAGGGTGGTGCCTGGTTTAAGAAAAAACACCCTTGGAAAAAATAAGTTTTTGGTTATCAGAAAGAAAGGATCATAAAATCCCTAAGACCTTTTTATGTGAAGCACCTGATTTTGATAAAGGTCAGGACTGCTGACCCCCACGTGACTCTGTATTCATCCCTATGTGTAACAAAAGGTATATAAGCAAACCCAAAAATAAAGAAATTGGATCAGTTTCTGGAAAGACTGATTCCCCCACGTTGTTCTTTCTTGCTCCTCGTTTTTCTGGCTGAATTCCCATCTGGAGCATGGATGCTATTCCACGTAACGCAAGTTATTCAGCCTCTTTTCTCCACTAATCTTCCTACTACACTATCCAGTTTCTAATCTCTCTATATATCTGTGATTAAATATGTATTTTTCCAAGGACGCCGACTCTGTCCCCACCTTCGAATCACCCTGGATCCACCAGGGCTGGACCCTGGCAGAAGCCCTTGAATGGGAAACTAGCACTTAAATTTTCATGTATCATCTTTATGTACACTTGTTATTGATGATCTTACAGCTCTGTTCTTTTTGGATCTTGGATTTTTGACTCTTAAATGCCTTTTCTTCATTTAGAAGACAAAAAAGAAAAAGAAAAGCCCTAGCTCTGTGAATTCCATGTATTAACTTTCATGATTCTTGTTTTCGTCTGTGAGTTTAAAAAAATGTAAATATTTGGCAACTCAGTTGAATTTTTTCATTATCTTTATTGTAATTATGACTATTATTGTTTTCCATTTATGTCAGTCTCTTCCTATATATACTGCATAAATAAAGCCATGATATTTTCACAGTGAATAAAAATATAGTCCATATCTGAAAATATTATCTTACTATAGTCAAAATAATAACTGAGATAAGGTTACACTAGGTAGAAAACTGAGCAATTGTCCAGTATTTAGCTGCTACAATGATCAACAGAAAATAAAGTCTCTAAAAAAAAAAGAGGATAAGGAAATAGTTAGTTGATTGCAAGTTCCTCTGAAGGCATAAACTATGTTTTCTATATTTTGGCAGATAAGAGAGAGATAACATACATTTGGTAAATAAGTATAGCATCATGGTTGGCATTTAAATGATGTCACTGCTTATTTCCTACTATAACATTCTGTGGAATCTCAAAAAATAGACCAGAATAAGAAATGTAAATCATCAATATATATATTTTTATCCATATTTTATTAAAAGACTTATTAAAAAACTTTAATTTAGGCTCCATTTTGAAAAAAAAAAAAGAAAAAAAACAACAATAAAGTGGAATGAAAGTGGGAAGAAAGGGAGCAGAAGGCCACATAGAGAAAATAAACCTTTTGAATGGATTTAGAAAAGAGATCATAAACTGGACAGAAAGCATAAAAGTCCTGCTGGAGATGGAATGACTAGATGCCAATTTCAGAGGCAGGAAGAACCATAGACAGTCTGCAATAGAGTGTGGGAGGCCAAACAGTCCTCTGGGAGATATGAGGTTAAAGAAATAACTGGGCAGGAGGCAGAGGGACAACTGACCTCTTGCTCATTGAAAGAAATCAGCATGAAGGAGGTTTGGAGAATGTCGTGAATTTCACACTATGCTCTTCAATAGCCAGTGGCTTATCTTTATGAGAGCCCTGAGACACACTTTCACTGATCATTTATCCAGACAGTTGAGTTTCTTTAATGAAATAACATTACTCCTTTGGGGAAAGGATGTGAGGATAGAACATCAGGCCCACAAGCAACTCCCACAATGAGAGTTCTGAGAGCTGGCTGGCTCTCCATGCAGAAGGGAAGCAATCATGCTTACATTGTGATGCATAGCTGAGAGGTAGGGATTTCTTTAAGATATTTCTTTTTAAAACCACCTCTCACATCCCTCACATCCCTCAATATAAAGTAAGCTTAAAGGAACTGGGAGACTAAAATTATAATGACTGTGATAATAATAATGACATTACCTTATCCATAAATTTTAATACAATATTATGGATTTTCTTGAAAAAAAGTATTTCACAATTTTATTTATGTGACTAGCTCTACAATAGTCTTATTTTCTGATTTTGAGTAAGAATTTCCCCATTTTTCAACTATATATTATATCCTTGCTGCTGCTGCTGCTGCTAAGTCACTTCAGTCGTGTCCGACTCTGTGTGACCCCATAGACGGCAGCCCATCAGGCTCCCCCGTCCCTGGGATTCTCCAGGCAAGAACACTGGAGTGGGTTGCCATTTCCTTCTCCAATGCATGAAAGTGAAAAGTGAAAGGGAAGTCGCTCAGTCGTGTCGGACTCTTCGTGACCCCATGGACCACAGCCTACCAGGCTCCTCTGTCCATGAGATTTTCAGGCAAGAGTAGTGGAGTGGGGTGCCATATTATATCCTTAGTGCCATATTATTAAAAGACTCAGAGCACCTCCTCCATCTTCATTTTTTTTCCTTTATATAATGAATGAATTCATGATCAGACAGTAGATGGTGCTATTATTTCAAAGACCATACAGTCCCAAAGACTTCCAAATTATTTTAAGACTACAGAAACAAGTGGGGGAAAGTGTGAAAGCTTGACATCGTTTTCTAGTTTACAAAGGTTATGGAGTGGGAAGGTATTTTTATGTAGTGACCTATTCTGTCCCCTTGGGGGATAAAAAAACCATCAAAGCCTCCCATCGTAATTAATAAATTCTGTCTCCCTAGAAAAGAAGCGCTATACCCACATTTAATTTTCTCCTTTGAAGCAGCAACAGTCACAGATGCTGTTGCTCATACTGACTGCCATTACAGACAGAAAGCAATTCACGCGCACTCAGCAATGCAGAAGATATTAAAATGTAAAACACATGAATGTGAAGTTTCTTTAAAAATGCTGAAAAAAAAGATATTTCTAATATAAAGCAATTTATATGTAAAACATCTGTAATCACAAAAGCACCTTAAATACAATATTCAAATGCAAGCCATAAAGCCCTGTATCTGACAATGATAAATCAACATATTAAAAGCTTGCCTCTTCTGGTAGCAGATGCTCTCTGAAAAACTGGTAACAGATGCACACCATAGAGAGGATTCAAACAGTGGTGACACAGGCAAGAGGTTGAGTGGAGCCAATGCTTACACGGGTGGTGGATCGTGGTACCTGCAGCTAAAGCACAATCGCTGTTGAGGTTCCTAAATAGTAACACTACAAGTTGTCTCTTTAAAACCCCGTTACTCAGACTTATTGCTCATTGATGGGAACCCTTTACCTGTCTGTTGTGCAAAGGTTTGGATGATTCTCATTTCTCATGCCCAAACAAAACATATGGTGATAGGCTCTCTTAAGGATGAGTCATGTAATCCCACTAAATTTGCAACTCTGAACACCTGAATGTAAAGAAAAATGTGAACCTAGCACTGGGAGATATTGTGGAAGTAATAACAAACACTGGCATTTGAAACATCTGGATAATTAACTGCATTGTTTTTAATCTGCTTGGTTTTGCATTGGAAGGCCAGCCATATTTTCAAACGTGCATTTCTAAGAAATTTCAGTCTTTTAAATGGTATTTTTTTTTAACTCTTGAGTTTCTAATTAGATAATTTTGAATTAGAAATATGGATTTTAATTGTCAACTAACAATTCTGGTCTGTTAGCATTGCTAATGTCTCCTGTCCTTTATATTCCTCCTAACTTTGAGGATCATAGAATGGTACAAGTGATGTCAAAAATAAGTAATACACCATTTTAAATAGTTTTTGAAAACAATTGCTAACACTGCTTTATTTCACATTATACACATTTTTTCTGTTATATTTATATGTGACAATTTTAAGGCATGGTATCAAATTATCAGACATTTCTATCATTTATAGGTGATGTCTATGCCCATTTCCCATGAATCTGGGTGATTGCTTTGACTAATATAATTCAGAGGAAATGACATCACATTGACATCATTTGACTTCAAGACAAATCAGAAGGAACATTAAAGCTTTGGCCTGGGTGTTTCAGAATGCTCAGCTGCTCACTATGGGACCCATCTGCACAGGAACCCACATTCTGAAAAGACCAAGCTGCATGAAGAGGTCATACCTTGATTTAGGTGCCCCAGCTCCTCAGTCCTAGCTGAGGTTATCCTTTCAGTCCTTCCAGCCCAGGAGCAAGAAAGAGTGAAAAACCTCCAAATAATTCCAGTACCTAGATGTTGAATTACCCCTGACATTCAGATCATCTCATTTGAGGCCCCACTGTGTTCGTTTGGGTTATCTGACCCACAGAATCACTAAGGATAACTCGTGGGTTAGTTTGTTATTCAGCAGTTAACAACTGGAACACCAGAGAAGGGTTATAAATTGCAGTAACATTGCCGGTTATAAACTGTCAAGATATTCAGGTCAGTATGTTTAGTTTAAATTTATTTTTGGTTGCAAGAGTTCTTTGTAGCTACATGTGGGCTTTCTTCAGTTGCCACAAATGAGGGCTATTCTTCCTTTCGGTGAGAGGGCTTCTCATTGCAATGACTTCTCTTGTTGCAGAGGACAGGGTTCTAGGGAATGCAGGTTTCAGGAGTTGTGGCATGTAGACTCAGTAAATGTGGCTCTCAAGCTCCAGAGCACTCAGTAGAGGTATTCTGGCTAAGTTGCTTCACGGCCTATAGAATCTATCTGGAGTTGGATTAAACCCATGTCCCATGCATTGGCAGGCAGATCTCACCCACTGTACTACTAGGGAACTCCAGTATATTTAGTTTTACATATTTTCAGTATTCTGAGTCTTAATAAATTTTCTTGCTTTGACTCTTTCCTCCCTCTGTCCAACCTAGTTGCATGTATGTGTATGCTAAGTCGCCAAGGAGTATGGACTATAGATATATACATCCCTACTCTGTCGTTGTGCACCTCCTCTTCCCCTCAAATAAATCCCTTCTTCCCTTTACCTGTAGTCCTTAGATGAGTATTTATTGACTTTTATTCTTTGTCACTTACATGTTGTTGCTGTTCAGTCACTATGTCATGTCCAACTCTTTGTGACTCCATGGACTACAACATGCCAGGTTTCTCTGTCCTCCACCATTTCCTGGAACTTACTCAGATTTATGTCCATTGAGTCAGCGAAGCTATCTAATCATCTCATCCTCTTCTGTCCTCCTCTCCTTTTGCTTTCAATCTTTTCCAGCATCATGGTCTTTTCCATTGAGTCAACTCTTTGCCTTAGGGGGACAAAGCATTAGAGCTTCGACTTCAGCGTCAGTCCTTTCAGTGAATATTCAGTGTTGATTTCCACTTATATATACACATTTATTTCCAACTATTTCTACAAATGATCACAAAAATTGTGGAAAATTCTTAACTACCAGACCACTTTACCTGCTTCTTAAGAAATCTGTATGCAGGTCAAGAAGAGTTAGAACTGGACATGGAACAACTGACTGGTTCAAAACTAAGAAAGGAATATGGCAAATCTTTATACTATCACCCTGCTTACTTAACTATATACATAATACATCATGGGAAATGCTGGGCTGGATGAATCACAAGCTGAAATCAAGACTTCCAGAAGAAATATCAACAGCCTCAGATATGCAGATAATACCACTGTAATGGTAGAAAGCTAATAGGAACTAAAGAGCCTCTTGATGAAAGTGAAAGAGGAGAAGGAAAAAGCTAGCTGGAAAGTCAACATTAAAAAAACTATTAAGATCATGGCATCTGGTCCTAAAACTTCATGGCAAATAGAAGGGGAAAAAGTATAAGCAGTGACGGATTTTATTTTCTTGGGTTCCAAAATCACTTTGGATGGTGATTGCAACCATAAAGTTAAAAAACTCTTGCTACCTCAATGAAAAGCTATGACAAACCTAGAAAGCATATTAAAAAACAAAGATGTCACTTTGCTGACAAAGGTTCGTATAGTCAAAGTTATGGTTTCTCCAGTAATCATGTATGGATGTGAGAGTTGAACCATAAAGAAGGCTGAGCACTGAAGAATTGATGCTTTTGAACTGTGGTGTTGGAGAAGACTCTTGAGAGTCCCTTGGACAGCAAGGAGATCAAACCAGTCAATTCCAAAGAAAGTCAACCCTGAATATTCACTGGAAGGCATGATACTAAAGTTCCAATACTTTGGCCAACTGATGTGCAGAGCCAATTAACTGGAAAAGACCCTGATGCTGGGAAAGATTGAAGGCAAAGGAAGAAGGGGACGGCAGAGTATAAGATGGTGAGATAGCAACACTGACTCAATCGACATGAATCTGAGCAAACTCTGGGAGATAGTGGAAGACGGAGAAGCCTGGCGTGCTATAGTCCATGAGATTGCAAAGAGTCAGACATGACTTTGCAATTGAGCAAGAAAATTCCTTCAAATGGTTTACCAAATTTGTGAATTTCAAGATTAAAGAGCTAGAACAATTAAGGGAAATTTTTCAAACTATATGCCCTCTCTGCAAAGTTCATCTCAAACCCAAGCACCCCTTGGTGAATCTGATTCCGTTTTCCTGTGTGTGAAATAAATGTACATCTATCCTTAAAATACAGTGAAGGGCACAGATGTAGTTAAGAACCTATAAATTTTCATGTTACAGATATTGTTCCTCAATACCTTTGCTATTTCTGTTTTTACTATTTAGGATACTGTCCTTGGGTGCTTCCTCTTAGTTTATCTGAGTCAAATTACTTTTTAGTCAAGAAGCATTTAAGCTCCTTTTCTCTGGATTGTCTTCCTAGGATTTAAATATGATGTGCCTAGATACCTTATGTTGACCATTCAATGCCAGCACTTTGGTTAGCTCTGAACATATACTAAATCACATGTCACTCCATTTTCTCAAATGCTTTCTGTTACCAATCATTTGGTAATTGCTCTATCTTACTCTTCTCTGTTACTTATCTTTTCACCAATATTGTCTCAAGTGTTTAAAATAATCCCTGAAGAATAAGGATTTATTTATTTTTTCTTGGTGTCCCTAGGATTTTATAAAGTGAACTGGGACATAATGGGTGGCCAATAACAATTTATAAGGGACAATTCAGCTAAAAATTATTACTTACTGTTAGTATCAAATCTATTGGAATTTCTAGATATCTTTAATCACTGGCTCTTTTCATTATATCAATCAGGTTCTAAAATGATATACGAGATTTAATTTTGTTAGTAATTTCATAATTCCACTGAGGCCATTTCCAAACACAACTTGTTTTCAGATGGTTGCTCTCACATGACAAATTAGATATACTTTTTTAAGGTGGGAGATAAGAACCTTATACAATTCTTGACTTTCACTGAACTTAATGGATTTCTACAATACTTTGTTGTTTCAATCTAATTAACCACTTACCTTATGTCAAGTATTAATGATATATACTTTAAATATAGAATCATTTCTTCCACACTGGATTTCAAAAAATGTCCAATAAATGTTTATATTAATGATGCACTTCAGAAACCTATGAAGCAGTTTGATAAGAAGTCATAAACCCCATATAATTAGCAAGATTTTCACCCAATTTTCCTGTTCAATGTGCATTAAAACTTGCTAGGGCTTATTAATTTCAGGGGGGCAGGGGGGAGGGCATATGTCTTCCAAACTATATACACTATTTTAATATGTTAAATTCCTTAAGTTTGTTTTCTTTCTCATTTTCGTATCTTTTAACATCTAATGCCACAAATACATATGCAAATATATGTCTTCATATTTCTATGTTTCAGTCAGTGAAATATTACTTTATACCATTAGAACAGCCTCATAAATTCCATGGAGGATATAGACAGATTGTTTTGGCTGCATGTTTGTTTTAGACAACCTTCTTCCTTTTTTCTTTTTTTCTTAACTTTGCTGCAGTTGTAAAAGGTAAAATGCTACACTGGACAACTAAGGAATTTATTCTATTCAGACTAGTGTAATCGAAAAAACATGCATCAATGAGGAATATCTAAAAAAATAAAGAAAGGGGGCCTGTGGTTTTAGAGAGGCAGGTAAACAAGGGGATCCTCTGTGAGTTTTATGGGATTCATGAAGATGGATGGAGATGAATCACTGAGGAAGGGTAGAGATGGGTCTTAACTGAGAACAAAAAGGGTGGTCCTCTGCTGTTAGCCAGGAACTGGATCACAAAACAGTGACAGCA
This sequence comes from Ovis canadensis, assembly GCF_042477335.2. NCBI lineage: Eukaryota > Metazoa > Chordata > Mammalia > Artiodactyla > Bovidae > Ovis > Ovis canadensis. The sequence continues at coordinate 176,129,022 of NC_091246.1, read as the reverse complement.
CAGAGCTCAGACAAAATTCAACACAGTCTCAGGGGATTGGGATGGAAGAATGCTAGAAGTTAATGCACACAACTGGGAGGGAATTCTGATGACTCTGTGGTAGAAAACAAAAGATCTAACCTTGGGTACAGAGCCCCAATGACATTCCGACTGATGGAAGAAGTGGTTTTAATTGTATAAATTAGACTGTGAGGAATGAGTTCCTAAGTCTCTTAGCTTCACTTTATCCATCCTCAACTCCCAGCTCCCCACTGGAGATATGAGTTATGGCTCCGTTAGAACATGAAAGATCTCTGTAATGAGAAATAGAACAAGTAAAGAGAGGAAGAAGAGAAACGGCATATAGAGGGTTCTGAAATGTGCCTTGAAATTGACAGTGTTTGAAACTACTGAACTTCCTGTAAATGAGTCTAGATGTGCAAAGACAAATAGAAACATGAATCTGGCATTAAAGTACTAATAAATGTTTTAACTTAATTTGCAGAAAATATAGCTTATACAGTGATCATTTTCTACCTCTTTCAACTTTATACTGAGTGAGGGCATCACACAGAGAGCTGCTCAGTGTCAGCTAACCCTTATGTTACTTACCAGTTCAGTTCAGTTGCTTAGTCATGCCCAACTCTTTGTGACCCCATGGACTGCAGCATGCCAGGCTTCCCTGTCCATCACCAACTCCTGGAGCTTGCTCAAACTCATGTCCCTCAAGTTGGTGATGTCATCCAGCCATCTCATCCTCTGGCATCCTTTTCTCCTCCTGCCCTCAATCTTTCCCAGAATCAGGGTCTTTTTCAATTCAAACAATAAAGAGAACCTGCTTCACAAAATCAGTGGGTTGTGGTCTCTGTGGCAAGCAAATGAGAAATGGAACTCAACTTCCAGTACCTACCCAGTCCCACTGTGACCAGTGTTATGTGTAAAATGGTCATGTGACAAATTGTATGAAGATGATGAGCTATAGATAGGCATGATGGAAGAATTGCTTGAGAATGCCATTGTGTAACTGTATAGAATACCATCTAATAATATTAGGTAAGACTATCTAATAGATGCTTCTTTTTATATAGGCATTTCTAATTTAGTTGGTTAGTTTTCTTCTTTCAAAACGACTTTACTTTTAACAACAAATTTCTCATTGCTGTTTCCTTTCTCTCTCTTGCTCTGCTAAGTAAAAAGATGATGCTATTATACATGCATTAAAGGAATGCACGGCAGAAAGAAGTAAGTCAAGTGGCAAATGGAGAATCTTTATCCACGGACTTAAAATTTAGGGGAAGGAGTCATTTATTTGGTATCATCAGTTTTAACTACCTAATGATGAGGGGAGAAAGGATGGCCAGTGAGGAAATTTCCAATTGTGCTTATTATTTTTACTTAATTATGATTTGTGATATCTATTTACTATTTTAGTAATGAGAATATGTATGCATTTCTGTGTTTAATGTGGAACATAAATATAGCAGAATTAGCTACTGAAACTTGAGACTGAGTTTTCATGGCAAGATAAAACTTCACTCTGTCAGAGTATCTTCTATTATATATAGAATATATGCATATTTCCTACCACTTTCAAACTTCAAACTCAGCTCTAAAATGTGCAAAACAACCTTCTTTTTAACATATAAATTAGGTTGTGTAATCAGGCAATTTTATTGTTAATCTCAATTATATTAAGGATATAGACAAAAATGTGTGTGTGTCTTGTGTGTATCTTTAAGTTTCATTTTCTGAAATTTCCTCATCAGTACCTCAACATTGAAACATTTGAGAAATACATTTGTGATGAACTATCTGTTTTAGTGGCTTCCCAGGTGGCTCACTGGTAAAGAACCTGCCTGCCAATGCAGCAGACTCAGATTTGATCCCTGGGTCAGGAAGGTCCTCTGGAGAAGGAAATGCCACCTTACTCCAGTATTCTTGCTTGGGGAATCCCATGGACAGAGGAGCCTGGTGAGCTGTGGTCCATGGGGTCGCAAAGAGTCAGACATGACCGAGCAACTAAACAAATTAACTAATATTTTAAGGTTCCTGATGGATATTAACTACAGTCTTCCTTAAAGTGCTTTTAAAATCACAACTACTCCAATGGCAACTAATTACTAGAGTTTATCTTTGTCACTCTGACAGAAAACATATATTTTTTTCCCACTGTTCAAAATGTATACCAGAAAAAAAATTATTTTATTCAATTTTACTCAACACAATATGCATTAGGACAGGGATGAAATATGTGAATGTCAGAAAGAGATTTAACTAGGTCTTAGAAAGTGAGGAAGGTGAGATAGATAATGATGAGAAAAGTAAGGGAATAAAATCATATTTTAAAAAAGAATATAGCTGAAATCAGGGAGGTAGGAAAGTTGGTACAATTTTAGGGCTCTTAATTGAAGACTCTGATGACTGAAGTTAGGTGGGTAGGGAAGATTTTGGTGATCTGGAAGGACAGAATTTTAAAAGGAAGACCAAATAGTCTGATTCAATTATCTATGTAATAGGAGAGAGTGTAGGCTTTTAAAAAAACTTTCAACTTTATATTGCAGTATATCTGATTAACAACATTGTGCTAGTTTCAGGTAAACAGTGACTCAGTTACATATGTAGAAGAGAGCAGCGTAGGTTTTTGATAAAAGAAATTGTTATCTCTACTCTTTGTTTAAGAAGAGAAATGTGATGGTGATATAAATCATAGATTGAACACACAAGAGACTGGAAGTCAATACACCAATTAGGAAGCTATTATAATAGTGCTGGCATGCAGTTTAGTAGCATTTGGAAGAGAAGAGAGATCATTGAAACAAATGGCATGGTTAAGAGAGAAGTGACAGAGTTTAAGAAGTGAATCAGAGAATAAAGCTGATGTGACTCAAAACTGAGTAAAAGGAAACAAGAGGGTTTAGAAATGGAGATAATGATGTCACTTCCAGGTTGTGACTGTGGAGCTGCCAGCATGGTTACATTGAGATTATAGGTATCAGCTAAGAATCAAACTTGATGGTATGGTCTTGAGGGTCATGAATTTAAAAATAAAAGTTAAACTCTGAAGGTAGATAATACTTTCAAGGGCAAAGTGTGTGGTAAAGATAGACAAGGTTGATATGCAAATAAACGATGAACTTAACACTTAAACAATTGGAGGAGGAAGCTACAAAGGCATCTATATATATAGAAATAGGAAAAATTAGATGATTACAAGTATTAAAAAAAATAGAAAGTGGTGTTCAATAATTTTATAAACTAAAGTCATGAAGACATCAATTAGAAGGCTACCAGTTATTTCCAAGAGAGCAGCTGAGTAGAACTGTGGGAAGCCAGATGGCGCGGTGTAGCCAAGTGTATTATTAAATCATAGTGGAACAGATACTCTTGTTTTGTGATACTAGAAATAAAGAGAAGGCAGTTTGGAAGGGCAGTTAAATCAGGAAAAGGAGTATTTCAGCAGAGAGAAATCAGATTCCAGAAAGTTTAGTGTCTCAGGGAAACAGTAAAGAGCTTAGGATAAGCTAGAGAATAAACTAAAGGAAAAAGAGAGAGAGAGAAGTTTGCAGAAAAACATCAAGAAAAATATAAGCTCCATCCGTGAATCAGAAATAGTAACACTTAATTTTGGAGTTACTGACAGGCTTGGTGGTTGATGTCTATCTTCATGAATAGTAGGCTAATAATAAATGACAACTCATTAATTATCAATACAGAAATATATAATTCATTTACATGCTATTAGAAAATAAAGAGATTCATAGATATGAATTTCAAGGTATAGAACTTTCTTCCTGAAAAGTTAAATTTTTAGCTACTTTCTAAAATATATATCGTATAACTTTCCCTTCTTTGAGGACAAAAGAATGATAAATTTTACCTTTTCTCATGACTTACGTGTCATTTTGAAATCATCAGTGATGTATAACAGTATTTGATAAAAGTGAGACAAGCAAGAGAAACATCACTGTGGAGGTGGGAAAATGCCAATAAAACAACTCTTTCTTATGGAGGCAAAACCACTGAGCTGAATAAACACAGAGAACCCTGGGTTTAAGTTCTTTCTGCAACATTTACTGGCTTCACCTTGATTTCCTTCTCTGTGATGAAAATCCAGTTCATTAACTGAAATGATCCATACAAATGCAGGGGAATACAGCAATCAAGTTTTTGGGAAAATTCAGAAAAAAGATCAAGAAGCAAATTCATGAACCAAATGGTTCTTCTCCTTCCTGTTTGTATGTACCAGTTCCAGACCAGCTACTTTTGAGGGGACTTGATTTTGAAATAATCTTACAGAGAAGAACCATGCAGAATTTTAGTTCTAAAAGGCAAATGGCACATGGTAAAGAAACAGATAGATTAGTTCTATCAATGAGACTGTTTTAGGGTGGTCTGTCCGGAGTAATTGGCTTGGCTTGCTGTCAACCCCAGAGTTTGCCATTGCACAGTGTGGCATGGCACTGTGATCTCCCATAAAGAGTTAAAGCCAGGTTATTAGATTACATCTGGGTATGGTCTGATAATTCTTTGGTGTCTCAGTTAGTAAATAATCTGCATGCAATGCAGAAGACCTGGGTTTGAACCCTGAGTCAGGAACATCCCCTGGAGAAGGGAATGGCTACCCACTCTGGTATTCTTGCCTGGAGAATTACAGGGACAGAGGACCCTGAGGGCTACAGTCATGGGTCCTAAAGAGTCGGAGGTAACCAAGCAACTAACACTATACACACAGTCTGATGCAGTGGTGTTCAAACTGTGTACCATGACACTTGAGAGTTCTCCACAGCGGTGGTTCAGAGACATGTGGTTAGTACGAAAAATTCCAAGTTTGTTTGTTTTTTTAATTTACAAAAATATTTGTTATGCACCAAATCAGTCTAGCTTAAAGGGACTGACCAAGAAGGTTTTGGAGAAAGTGTTCAAGAAGCAAAACTCTGAGTCCTGTCCTTACCTTAAAGATGTAACTCCACTGGTATCTGTTTAACTATCAGGGGATCATCATTGCCATCTTTCTAAATTCCATATATATGTGTTAGTATACCGTATTGGTGTTTTTCTTTCCGGCTTACTTCACTCTGTATAATCGGCTCCAGTTTCATCCATCTCAACAGAACTGATTCAAATGTATTCTTTTTAACGGCTGAGTAGTACTCCATTGTGTATATGTACCACCGCTTTCTTATCCATTCATCTGCTGATGGACATCTAGGTTGTTTCCATGTCCTGGCTATCATAAACAGTGCTGCGATGAACATTGGGGTTCATGTGTCTCTTTCAATCCTGGTTTCCTCGGTGTGTATGCCCAGCAGTGGGATTGCTGGGTCATATGGCAGTTCTATTTGCAATTTTTTAAGGAATCTCCACACTGTTCTCCATACTGGCTGTACTAGTTTGCATTCCCACCAACAGTGTAGGAGGGTTCCCTTTTCTCCACACCCTCTCCAGCATTTATTGCTTGCAGATTTTTGGATCGCAGACATTCTGACTGGTGTGAAGTGGTACCTCATTGTGGTTTTGATTTGCATTTCTCTAATAATAAGTGACGTTGAGCATCTTCTCATGTGTTTGTTAGCCATCCGTATGTCTTCTTTGGAGAAATGTCTATTTAGTTCTTTGGCCCATTTTTTGATCGGGTCGTTTATTTTTCTGGAATTGAGTTGCATAAGTTGCTTGTATATTTTTGAGATGAGTTGTTTGTCAGTTGCTTCATTTGCTATTATTTTCTCCCATTCAGAAGGCTGTCTTTTCACCTTGCTTATAGTTTCCTTTGTTGTGCAGAAGCTTTTAATTTTAATTAGATCCCATTTGTTTATTTTTGCTTTTATTTCCAGAATTCTGGGAGGTGGATCATAGAGGATCCTGCTGTGATTTATGTCTGAGAGTGTTTTTCCTATGTTCTCCTCTAGGAGTTTTATAGTTTCTGGTCTTACATTTAGATCCTTAATCCATTTTGAGTTTATTTTTGTGTGCGGTGTTAGAAAGTGATCTAGTTTCATTCTTTTACAAGTGGTTGACCAGTTTTCCCAGCACCACTTGTTAAAGAGATTGTCTTTACTCCGTTATATATTCTTGCCTCCTTTGTCAAAGATAAGATGGCAATGATGACCCTGTATGCAAGACAGCCAAAAAGACACAGATGTGTATAGCGGACTTTTGGACTCAGAGGGAGAGGGAGAGGGTGGGATGATTTGGGAGAATGGCATTGAAACATGTATATTATCATGTAAGAATCGAATCTCCAGTCTATGTCCGATGCAGGATACAGCATACTTGGTGCTGGTGCACGGGGATGACCCAGAGGGATGTTGTGGGGAGGGAGGTGAGGGAGGGTTCATGTTTGGGATCGCATGTACACCCGTGGTGGATTCATGTCAATGTGTGGCAAATCCAATATAGTATTGTAAAGTAAAATAAAGTAAAAATTAAAATTAAAAAAATAAATAAATAAATTTTAAAAATAAATAAATAAATATCAGGGGGAAAAAAGCAAAATAAAAGAATTTTTAAAAAAGAATAATTCAAGGAATTTGGAGGAACTAGTTGAAAAAAGTTAGAATGTGGTGTCAAAGAAAGGAGGATGCAAGATAACATGTTTAAAAAATACAGAAATGTTTTCAAAGTAAATTTACTGTGATTGAAGGTGTTAGGTGTTAAATGACTTCACTTAATGCTATTTGGGGAGAACAGCAATAGCAGGAGTTACAATGGGTACTAAAGAAATATGGTACATGTTTGGAATTCCCACTAAGAAGGAAGGAATGGGGTTTAATTTGAGATAAATGCTAAAACTGGCTAACACTAGGGCTGCCCAGCAGAGGTCATTTATAACATGAATCATAATTATTCTATAAAGTTCCCCTCATTTCATTCTGTAAGTCAATGGCAGGAGGAGAGAACACAATTCAGGTCATGAAACAATCTTAATTGAAAGGTACAAACTGGAAATATAAATACTAATCAAATTTTGATCAGAGTCTCAATCAATATTTGGATAAGTAGAAAAATAATGGAAAAACACAGTAGCCTTATTTCATATGATATTGAGTTATGTAAAAATTTTGTAAAAACAAAGCTCTTATGTTGTATTACTGAACTCTATAAAATAATGACAATGTACTGGGATTCTTTGACACTGAAGGGTTGATGATGTGGGCCTTTTGTCTAACTGTCCATGTCCTTATCTGTGATAAGATTTTTAAGAAGAATTAATTTTTCTGTTAATATTTAAAATAAATAATACCTGAAACTGCTGATGAAATACTAGGTTCATATGAAAACTTTTTGGTAGCTTAGTTTGGGTCCCTGTACACAAGGGAACCACAAGTGAAAGGGTGAAGAGCACAGATCTGAAGTTCAGTCTGTATGAGTTTGAGTCCCTTCTTAATTTTGTGCCCATGGGCAAGTTACTAGAACTTTCTTCGTTTTCAGAACTACAAAATAGGGATTTAAAAGTATCACATTTATAACAAGTTGTGGTCATTAAATAGAAAGCTCCATTTAATGAGAAATCCATGGCCCATAAGTTTGGATTGACTACTTCTAACACTACTATTATTATCTATGATGTGGGATCCTACCTTTATACTGTTTAACAGTTCACTTGAGACTTGCTGTCTTCAACTTCATCATCTCCCATTTAAAAAGACCATATTAGAATGTAGGTTTCACGAGGGAAGGTGTTTTTGTTCAACTTTGTTTACTGTTTTGGAACCAAGACTTAAAATAGTACCAAGTACAATATAGGTCTTAGTAAATATTCCGAATAAATGTACACAATTTTAGTGCTTTATAATGAAAGATGAGAATACAATTGGATCAATATGCTTTTCTCTCCTTTTGTCTTTTAGTTAACAGAAACAGAAGGGTTTATTACTTACAATCACAGCTAGCTAAAAGGTGGATTTATACTGTTAGGTAAAATGGATGCTTGTGCTAAGAGAGAATATAAAAATGAGGAACACAGAGAGAAATCCTATTTTAATTGTTTGAACAAAGACTAATAAATCAGTTTGGTTGGAAATACCTTAATATAGAACATGCCACTTTGCCTCATAAAGCCTTGGGAGGTCATATGTATAAATGATGAAGATGTAGAGATAATTTTAATGAGTAAAAACAAATCACTAGAGCTTCTGTGTCATTATGGGTATTTAGCAGTTACCAAAGGAGCCATTCTGTACTTTATTGTCATGCTAATACCAACTATAAATGTTTTTAATCTTAATGAATAGAGTATTTATACTGACATTCTTTCCATTTTCCCACTATTTTCCAAAGAAAAATACTTACCATCTTGGAATAAGTCAGAAGAATAAAATGGCATGGTGTAAAATTTCAGTGATATGGATTGATACATATTGTGATAATTACATTTTACCCCTCAAAATTTTCTTGACTCTTTGATTTATTTATTTATTTTTGTGGAGATAAAGGTTTTTTTTAAAATTAATTTTTATTGAAGTGTATAGCTTTGTAGTGGTGTTAGCTGCTGCACAACAAAGGGAATCAGTTATAGTGTACGTATGTCCCCTGGTTTTTAGGTTTCCTCCCTATTTAGGTCACCACAGAGCACCGAGTAGAACCCCCTGTGCTGTACAGTAGATTCTCATTATCTACTATATGCATACCAATGCCTACATGTCAATCCCATTCATGACTCTTTTAAATGAAAAAAAAAAAAAAAAAAAGCTTCTCTTATTCAGAACCGAGTAACAGATCTCTCACAGGTATGTCTCTTTGCTATGTTTCACATGACAGAAAAAAATAATGACAACTACAATCGGCTAAAACAAAAAATCCTGAAAAGCTTTTTTCTTTTCTTCCCTGGTCTATCAAAATTCATCTAGACAATAGGTATAGGACTATTACCAAGGTACAGACTAACAAATTGCCTTCAGTTATCAGATTTTTTTTTCCTTTCTCTTTGGATTGTTTAAGAAACAAAGTAACCATTTCAGTGGAGAAAATTCATTGGAGGAAGACAAAGTTATAAAGAAGGATCAATATTCCAGGTGGCAAAGAAATTCAGTCATGTAAATCTCATTAAAATACATCACCATCATGGAATCAGTCATGTGAGAGCCCTGGTACACTTTGAAGAAAGGTCCTATGCTTGACAGATGTTCCTTTTCCCTTTTGATGTGTCTCCTACCTTAAGTCACCATCACTTAAATAATATCCCCAAATTCATCATTTTTTCCAGGTGCTCTCAGTTGAAACCTAAATATTAACTGAAGAGACAAGAGAACATACACAAAAATCTTAAAATAAAAATGATGCTATTTCATAATCAGCTGGATTTAAAAAAAAAGGGATAATTCATGAAAACAGAATGACAGAACTCTGGAGAGAAATTTCATTGCACTCCATCATCTCTTATCAGAGTAAAGATGATTCTAAATTGTGAAGTGTGGGACTCAGAGATGGGTTCATATCCACAGAGTATTTTCCCTTTGGCAATTTAGTAAGAGAATAAAGGAAAGGTAGACCAGATAAACACTCAAGAAATAAATTCAAAAAAATTCACAATTATCTCTGCCTTTTATTAGGGATTCATAAATCTGATGATTATGAATCCTCATTATTTCTTCAATGGTTTTTTCTCTAAGGCAATGGATCTAATCATGGATGCACATTAGAATTTCTAAAGATGCTTAAAAAAATTACTAGCATCCTGGCCTCAACCTTGTAGATCCTGATTTAATTGGTTTGAACTGGAGCCAGGCCTTGGTTCTTTTGCAGAGTGCCTGGGGTCCTGTGCATGTGCGGCATGGGATGAGAAACATTAGTTGACATAGCGGCATCTTTTATTCTCTCCACTTGTCACCTAACATCTGTAGTTAAAACTAACTACACATACCCTTTTGTGGAAAAACAATTCTTAAAAGATCATGGATAGATGTTTAACCCTTCCAATACCACCTAATATACTATGTGGCAGTTAGCTCTCAGGCTTCACTCGTGGCTCAGTGGTACAGAATCTGCCTGCCAGTTCAGGAGATGTGGGTTCTAACTGTGGGTCTGGAGATGCCCTGGAGAAGGAAATGGCAACCCACCCCAATAATCTAGCTTGGGAAATCCTATGGACAGAGGAGCCTGATGGGATATCGTACATGGGGTTGCAAAGAGACAAAACTGAGCAAGAGAACAAGAGGTAGCTTTCACATCTCTCCATGACCTATTTTTATGCAGCTCGTAGGGTCTGTCCAAGGCACTCCTACCTACTACTTTTCTTCCAGAGTTCCTGCCCTTTCCACTTCCTCCCCACTGTACCCTCGGGCTGTGCCTGAAATTCCATAGTCCCTCCATCTGGATTTGCTCTCTTGACCATGAGCTGTATCACTGGATAACATGCTGTTTCCATCATCTCAGTCTTTTTTTTAATCCTACATTGGAGCCTGTCAACTGCTCACATAATTACACTTTGAGGCCTAAAACTTTTGATGTGAGGAGGAGGTATGATTTTTCAGTTCCCCTTCAAGGAATGATATATCATGAAGAGGTGAGAATTTCAAGCACCTTAGGAGGCCACTAGAAAAAGAATTTAAGCATGATGCAGCATTTCCCAAAATTGATTCTCCAGAAATCTAGTTCTCTGAAACTTTCTGGAGAGATTTTTAAGTGTGACAAATTTGTTAAAGGTTGCATTCTATGCTTTACAAAATTAACTGATCTTAAAACCCATGCTTCCCCATAAAACTCCTATCACATGGTATATAAAATTGCCCATCAGTGAAGTCTTCTTTGGGGGCAGGGGCTCCATCAGGAGGAGGTGGAGATGAGTTGAATGCATACAATGCCACCCAGAGTTCATGCGTGAAAAAGCAACACCTGTAATGAAGAAGCATAATATACTAAAGCTGACATTTATTAAATAATTAATATATCATCCTATCACTTCAGTTAAATCATTCAGTCGTGTCCACCTCTTTGTGACCCCATGGACTGCAGCATGCCAGGCTTCCCAGTCCATCACCAACTCCCGGAGCTTACTCAAACTCATGTCCATCGCATTGGTGATGCCATCCAACCATCTCATCCTCAGTAGTACCCTTCTGCTTCTGTCTCCAGTCTTTCTGGGCATTAGGGTCTTTTCCAATGAGTCAGTTCTTCACATCAGGTGGCCAAAGTATTGGAGTTTCAGCTTCAGCACCAGTCTTTCCAATGAATATTCACGATTGATTTCCTTTAGGATTGACTGGTTGTATCTCCTTGCAGTCCAAGGGACTCTCAAGAGTCTTCTCCAACACCACAGTTCAAAAACATCAATTCTTCGGTGCTCAGCTTTCTTTCTAGTCTAACTCTCACATCCATAAATGACTACTGGAAAAATCATAGCTTTGACTAGATTGACCTTTGTTGGCAAAGTAATGTATCTGCTTTTTAATAAGCTGTCTACATTGGTCATAGGTTTTTCCCCAAGGAGCAAGCATCTTTCAATTTCATGGCTGCAATCACAATCTTCAGTGATTTTGGTGCCCCCCAAAATAAAGTCTATTACTGTTTCCATTGTTTCCCCATGTATTTGCCATGAAGTGATGTGACTGGATGCCATGATCTTAGCTTTCTGAATGTCGAGTTTTAAGCCAACTTTTTCACTCTCCTCTTTCACTTTCATCAAGAAGCTCTTTAGTTCTTCTTTGCTTTCTGCCATAAGGGTGGTGTCATCTGTATATCTGAGGTTGTTGATATTTCTCCTAGCAATCTCGATTCCAGCTTCTGCTTCATCCAGCCTGGCATTTCTCATGATGTACTATGCATATAAGCAGGGTGACAATACACAGCCTTGACATATTCTTTTCCCAATTTGGAACCAGTCTGTTATTTCATGTCCAGTTCTAACTGTTGCTTCTTGACCTGCATACAGATTTCTCAGAAGGTAGGTCAGGTGGTCTGGTATTCCCATCTCTTTAAGAATTTTCCACAGTTTGTTGTGATCCACACAGTCAAAGGCTTTGGTGCAGTCAATGAAGTGAAAGTAGATATTATCCTATACTATCTCATAATTTTTATGTATATTGTCATATGTGTCATTGTGTTAGGTATATTTATAAATGAAGCGGATAGTAAATATTTCTGTTAAACATCCCACTGCATCAAATTCTCATTCAATCATAAAGTAGGTATAATTATAATCTTCACTCTATAGAAAGAGAAAGTTTGACTCAGAGAGATTAGGTCATAAATATAAAATAATTCAATCAAAATCTCAAGAATCCAAAAATTGAAATCTTATCCAGAATGATCCCTAATACCATACACAAAGGTAAACTCAAAATGAATTAAAAACTTAAATGTAAGACCAGAACTTATAAAACTCTTACAGGAAGACATAGGCAGAATACTCTTTGACATAAATCACAGTAAGTTTCTCTATGACCCACTTTTCAGAGTAACGGAAGTAAAAGCAAAAATAAACAAGTGGGACCTAACTAAACTTAAAAGCTTTAGCACAGCAAAGGAAACTATGAACAAGGTGAAAAGACAGCCCTCAGAATGGGAGAAAATAACAGCAAATGAAACAACTGACAAAGAATTAATCACCAAAATATATAAGCGTCTCATGCAGCTCAATACCAGAAAAACAGCCAAATCAAAAAGTGGGCAGAAGACCTAAACAGACATTTCTGGAAAGACATGTAGATGGCTAATAAACACTTGAAAAAGATGCTCAACATCACTCATTATTAGAGAAATGCAAATCAAAACTACAGTGAGGTATACTTCACACCAATCAGAATGGCCATCATCAGAAAATCTACGAACAATAAATGCTGGAGAGGGTGTGGATAAAAGAGTACCCACTTACACTGTTGGCAGGAATGAAAACTGATACCATCACTATGGAGAACAGTATGGAGATTCCTTTGGAAACATGGAACAAAACTAGCATATGACTCAGCAATTCCATCACTGAGCATATACTTGAGGAAACCATAATTGAAAAAAACACATGTATCCCAATGTTCACAGCAGCACTATTTACAATAGCCAGGACATGGGAGATGTTTGTATATATATATATATATATATATATATACATACTTTCACTTTTCACTTTCATGCATTGGAGAAGGAAATAGCAACCCACTCCAGTATTCTTGCCTGGAGAATCCCAAGGACAGAGGAGCCTGGTGGGCCGCCGTCTATGGGGTCTCACAGAGTCAGACATGACTGAAGCGACTTAGCAGCAGCAGCAGCATACATATATACATACACATACACACACATATATAGAATGGAATATTACTCATAAGAAGGAATGCATTTGAGTCAGTTCTAATGAGGTAAATGAACCTAGAGCCTATTATACAGAGTGAGGTAAATCAGAAAGAGTAAACAAATATATATTAACATGCATATATGAAATTTAGAAAGATGGTATTGATGAACCTGTTTGCAGAGCAGAAAATGAGACACAGAAGAGAGAACAGACTTGTGGATACAGTGGGGGAAGGACAGGGTAGGATGAACTGAGGTGTAGCATTGAAACATATGCATTACTGTATGTAAAGTTAGATAGCCAGCAGGAATTTACTTCAGTGGGAATATGACTCAGGGAGCTCAAACTAGTGCTCTGCCACAACCAAGGGTGGAGGGATGGCTTGGGAGGTGGGAGGGAGGTTCAAGAGGGAGTGGACATATGTATACCAATGGCTGATTCATGCTGATGTATGGCAGAAACCAACACAATATTGTATAGCGATCATCCTCCAATTAGAAATAAATAAATTGAATTTTTAAACTATCCTGTCCAATTTCAGGTACATTTCTTAACTATTTTATGCTAGAGAACCTCCTGTGGTGCTGTGATACAGGTACACCAGTACAGGGAAAAAGCTGCCGTTAGGAAATGGTGAGTTCCATCATCCAGTCACATAGCACCCTGGGTCACTTCCCTTATCAACATAAGCAGTTTTATCTTCTCTTAAATATTTTATATATTTTATTCTCATTTGTACCATAAGTGGGCTTCCCTAGTGGCTCAGATGGTAAAGAATCTGCCTTCAATTCAGGAAACCTGGGTTTGATCCCTGGGTTTGGAAGATCCCCTGGAGGAGGGCATGACAAGCCCCTCCAGTATTCTTGCCTGGAGAATGCCCATGGACAGAGGAGCCTGGTGGGATGTAGTCCATGTGGTTGCAAAGAGTCAAACACAATTGAGCAACTAAGCACTGAAGCACTGTACCAGAAATACACTATTGACAACAAAAAATAAATGTTTCAAATAAGTAAGGCAATTACACTATGCTTGTTATAGGTAGCCATGAAAGTTAATTCTAAGTTTTTTACCAGGCAGTGAAAAAGGGGAAGCACAATTCCTTGCATGATCAATCACATCTAAAATATAAAATTACAGTGAATCAATACAATCAAAACTTTTTCTTATCCTGAGATTTTTATTTCCCAAGGAATTCATAATGAGCCTTGTGAACAATGTTCTCACAGTAAATTATTCTATGTTTCCTTGGCTTGCATTTTATCAAGTTCTTCAACACAGACCAATGGCAGTGTACCAGAGCATGACCAGCAAATGGCTGATCAGCCCGCTGTGTGCTGTGGGAGGGGGAGGTGAGAAGGAGGGTGCAGAAGTAATGCCTTGTTTTTAAGATGAGAAGCTGTCTGCTGGTGTCTGCCAAATTCAAGGATGGATTATCTTAGAGCAGGTAAGGGAATGGATGGACTATGATACATTCAAGCAATTCTTCATAAATATTGTTTTCTCAATCCAATGAAGCCTTTGATAGTTACTAAGCAGCAGGGAGTTCCAGCTTCTATCCCCAGTGTACACCTGGAAAATCTATTATCCAACAAATAGAATCTGATCATCAAGCATCTGTCTTCCTAGGCATTTCTTTGAGGTCTCTTTTAATTCTCCCTGACTTATCCCTTCTGTATTATATAACGGAGAAGCAGCTTTAAAAATATCTTTTCCGGTAATCTTTGCTGAGAAAACTAAACAGCTCCAAAACATTAGCAGCTTCTATCTGTCATCTCAAGGTAGTTTTCTATAGTCTTCACCTTTTGTTATTGTTTGTTCTCTTGCCAAAAAGTGGAAAGGGGTTAGATGATAATGAGGGAGGTTGTGGTACAGTCATTAATCACCCTTCTGGCGCTGCCCAAGAGCCCTCATCCACATCAAATTCAGAAACAGTTCTGACCTCTTCTTTGGTCATTCACCACATGGGGTAATCTGAACCACATGGTACAAACAAATAAATTTATTGTTTAGTTGCTAGGTCATGTCTGACTCTTTTGTGATCCCACGGACTATAGCCTGACAGGTTCCTCTGTACATGGTATTTCCCAGGCAAGAATACTGGAGTGGGTTGTCATTTCCTTCTCATGGGGATCTTCCCGACCAAGGAATCCAACCCGAGTCTCCTGCATTGGCAGGCGTATTCTTTACCACTGAGCAATGAGGGAAGATCTCAAACAAAGGAAATATCATTGTAAATTCCTTTGGGAAATTTTTGTGACCACGTATTTTAGCACATGGCTATAATCTTGTACTTGGCACAAGCAGCAAGAGGAGAATCATCTCTCTCATGAGCCCTTTAAACTTATTTCCATGTGTGGAACTGGTTCAAATTAGTCACTGAAATGAAGGACTTATATGATTTAGATAGCTAAATGCTGAGTTAAAATGGAAAAGATTTCCATCATCCATCATTCAAGTCTTCTGAGTTTTGTCTAAAAAAGTAAGTTGTGGAAATTTAAGAAACTACAATATTTGCTTTTTATTTTCTTTATTGGTTGTCTATGTGATGGATATTTGTGTTCCATTTCAACCAGGGCCTATCACTGTGAGGATGGTGGTAGGATGGAGGAGTAGAGAGAATTAATTGATGATATTCACCTTTCTTGTTTTCTCCTAGAAATTATGAAATTGACTAGCTTTCTTTTACAGGGACACACAGCCAGGAACAAAACCATCTAATTTCACAATTTCTGTAGTTGAAAAGATAAACAAATTTTCTGGCTTTCAATCCTCTTCCATCAAACACCAAGAAGTTGGGTGAGGTCAGGTCTGCATGTTAATTGAATCCTTTATCTATGAAATTCTTGCCATTGATGCTTCAGAGAACATTAATGAAGAAGATGGAACAGGCTCTATCTTCACCAAGCATCAGGTTTCTTAATAAAATTTATTTTTAGAGAACTCCAATCCTGTGTAGGAGTGACAGTGAATGAACAGGGCGGAGGAGAAGGGATGAGTAAGGGTTGGTCAAAATTGGGGGTGGGGGTGAAATTGTCTGCCTGTGGTGGTAGTGTTGATGACAAAGAGACCCGTATTGTGTGAGCCCGTGGATGCACTGAAGGAAATAATCCCTATGGAAGAAATAATTCTTATTTCTAGGGAGATCAAGAGATCTTCTACTTGTGAGATAATTTGCTTCAGTGTTGAAATCGCTGAGAATGATGGCAGGCTTGTGTGGAAAAGAAATATTTATCAGGTGAATGAAGGAGAAGACACAGCAAGTCAACAAGGAATAACACTAGTAAAATCTGGTGACATGTTCCAAAAAAATTAGAATTTGTGAAAATGGGAGAAGGAGAATTTATTTCAATGTGAAAACTGGGAACATACAACCCCTTATGTTTACAGCCTTAAGGTGCATGAAGTGAGTGTGGGAGGGAATCAAAACCAAGGGAAGCCAGGACCTCAGGGGATGGTCCCATTAGTTAGAAGAGAGATTTTGGGAGATGAATTTAAGGATGTAGAGAAATCTGATGACCACAGACCCTGAATTCCATAGGACATAGTATCAATAAGCATTTGGGGAAAAGAGCTGAGAATAGGATATGAGGCTTATTAGAATATGTCTGTTGCCATATGGAAAGAGATGTCTATTGAAGATAGATGTAGGTTGATCAGTCCTAGAGGACTGAAGATCTAGGAAGCTTGGGCTTTGCACAAAGACAGAGTGAAAGGAGATGTTGGTTATTAATAATGCAATGGACCCTAGACTTCAACTTTTAGTAAAAGCAAGAAAAGAAAAGATTTCATTCTGACTCGGATTTAACCTTCTAGACTAAAGGCGTTGTGAGCACAGCCATTTCAATCATGTCTGATTCTCTGAGACCCCATGGACTGTAGCCTGCCAGGCTCCTATGTCCATGGGATTCTTCAGGCAAGAATACTGGAGTGGTGGCCATTTCCTCCTCCAGGGGATCTTCCCAGATCAGGGCTCTAACCCAGGTCTCCTGCATCACAGGCAGATTCTTTATCACTGCACCACCTGGGGAGCTGCTTCACTAAATGTGTTTGGAGATTGCAAAAGTATTACAAACAACAACTTGTGATGGGTAGGGCAAGTAACAGCCAGTGTGGAAACTGTGGTCTGCCCAGACACTGTAACCAAGGGCACAGTTGTTCTTGGTAAATTTACTAAAGATTCATTTATTTTCACAACTGGTTGATGCACAGGTATTTTATAAAAATAGTACCATCACAAACACCAGTAGTAAAATCATTAACTACTATGTATTAAGCAATTGGCACATGTTAGGTACTTTGTATACAATGTTTTGTGAATCCTCAATAGCCCTTGATGTTAGATGCTATACCCTTAATTTGCAGTGAGGTAATTGTGCACTTCCCTGGTGGCTCAGAAGATAAAGCATCTGTCTGCAAAGCAGGAGACCCGGGTTCAGTCCCTGGGTTGGGAAGATCCCCTGGAGAAGGAAATGACAGCCCACTCCAGTACTCTTGCCTGGAAAATCCCATGGACGGAGGAACCTGGTAGGCTACAGTCCATGGGGTTGCAAAGAGTTGGACACAACTGAGCAATGTCACTTTCAATTGTAGTTCTCTGAGGTCAAGGGCACTGAAACAGGAAACCAGAAATCTAGTGGATTTTTTTCTGACTTCAAGAACAAATGATCTTTCCAACCTTTCAAAACTTGTTTCTAACTTACTGACAAAATAAAATGAAATCTATGTGTCACTTTGTGAATGGCTCTCAGAAAGTTTCACAGAATCTGGTGGTTCTCAAAGTGTCGCCCCTGAACCAGGAGTATCAGCATCGCTCATGAACTTGTTAGAAAGTCAAATTCTCTGCTTGTCCCAGACCTGCTGAATCAGAAAATCTTAGAAATGGACTCAAAAATCAATGTGTAACAAGTCCTCTGATGCACATTAACTTTTGAGAATCACTGCTTAGTCATATATCTTTGTGGGATGAACAGGACATAAAATTAATATCACCCTTTCCCTTTTTGTATATGAACAAGATTTGAATAGTTGCTGAGTGTAGTAACCGCATGATTTCCTCCTGCAGTTCTAAATTTGAACATTGTAGTAAAATCTTATGAGAGAGTGGAAAACAACCCCTTAAATTTTTTCATAGTTGTTTTAGAGATACCCTAAGCTTCAAAATTCTATCCAACCCGGGGTCAGGTCTTAAAGAATCACAGGTCGGCTTCATCTTTTGCAACTCTGTCAGATATTTCTTATGATATTTCATCCATTCTTTGACCTCTATTTTCAAGTTATTTTCTCTTTTATGCCTCCACAGGCTTAGATCTGTTTCTAGGTTTCGTTTTGCCTAAAGGAAAGGTGTATCCAAAGCTACAATTTATTTCAGCAAGAGGCCTCAGGAAATCTTAGCAGAAAAAGGTCAGCATGTCATTACTTACTATGAGATATTGATGTGCTGTGATATGTAAGTTTGGGCACTAAGTTGATAAGCACTGATATTACTGGCAAACACTCTCTAGCAAATAGCAGTGAATAAATTTATTCTGTGAAATAACTTCACTGAAATAGGACTTTAAAGGCTCTGACCTGATAACCAAACATTTTTTAAAAATGACATCATGCCTAGTATTGAGTGAACGGTCAAAGACTGTGAATTGAATGAATGAATGTACAAACACATTTCAAGAATCAAGAATTCTGATTACGTTCTGAGAAAAAAAAGCACGAGTGTAATACATACTATGACAGCAGGTCTATCTGGAGATAGAAATAGTGTTTTGGAATAGCAAATACATTAAAAACATGATCAATAACTAAAAATTATTTATATATATATATATATATATATACAAATGTTTATGTCTGTTGCTGATAACCACTCAAAACACATGCTTAGAAAGGATTGTCTTTCCTTGTAGATAGAGGTATTGAGAATTGTGCTGAGCTACTGCATTCTGGGATATTGATTTCTGACTAATATCCCCAAAAGTACAGGGGTTATGCACATATAAATACACAGTATATTTTGAAGAATAATTGTTTTATCAAAAATTAACCAAAATAGTTTGAATACACAAATAACTCATGACAATAACTTTTTATCTTTATTGGGGTCCCTCTGCAACCACAGTTTTCACCTATAAACTGGAAAATTAATGTGATAGCTGCATATACAAGGTACCGGTTTCAAATTCAATTTGGAGTTGCTTATAGAAAAAAAACCGTATTGGAGTATTTATAAAAGAAAATTTCAATTTCAATTTTTTGAGTTAAAAAAATAAGCTTAATGGTATTCATCTGAGACTTTAAATGTCTACAAAGCCCCAAATTTGGACATAACATCCTTCTTCCACATGTAACACTGTATGAAATGCCTTCTGTGTGAGCTCTGGGTTCTGACTTTCATTTAGAAAGGAAGGCAGGTAACTATCATTACATTGAGAGTGAAGTTAGTAATCAGCATGATGATAGACATTCTCCATTTTGTAACTCATTTATTATTACAGGTGAGATGCTAAGGAAGTAACATTTAGAATTACACTGTTAATAGTAAGTACTAAGCAAATGCTGTTTACTCTATTACTTCTTCATAATTTTCACGCGGAAAAATGGACAAATTCTTTAGGAAAAGGAGAATCAAGCACTGTGGAACTGAATAGTATTATTATACATCACTCTGAGCAGGCTCCAAAAACCTTGAGGAACTAGGAGTTGCTAAGAACAGTAACAATACTTTGAATGAAACTGATAATAACTTTTGGGTATTTACCGTACTCTCATCACTATCTAAATATTTATCTTCATTTAGTAACCATATAAAATGGAGAGTATAGCTGTTAAGCCCACCTTATGGATAACAGATTAAAATCTCATAAAGGATTAATAACTGTCACAAGGTAGAGCCAGTAAGTGGAGTTGCCGGGTACAACTCCAGGCAGTCTGACTATGAGCCTGTACTTTGACATCTAGTCCTGAGGTTCTTTAATTATACAGTGTGGGAATATATTGATGATGTTGGACTTAGACCATTGTTAGAGCATATTTCTTTCTTTTACCCTTAAAAATTGGGAGAATCTTAATTCTTACTCTTTAATAAAGATCTTCCCCTTATTAAAGGTCTGGTATTTCTAAATTACATCTGCTTTCTAATGAGCAGGAAGGTAAATTTATCCTGCTTTATAGACATTAATGCAGCTGTGCACTAATATAAAATAAGCAAGGGTATCCAATAGACACACGTGGGCACCTTGTATCCAATAGACTCATGTGTGTAGTTTATATCCAATAGACATACATGCACATCTTAGGCTGACTGTTTTGTACTTGGTTTAACAAAAAATAATTTCCATGATTACTGATACAGGTATAAATTCACTATTTGGGGCTTTGTCTCTAAGTATTTCCTAAAAGAGTAGTTTGTCTATAACATGGGTTTATTAAAAAAAAATTGGATGGTTGGAAAGAAGATGGAAAAAGTACAGAAAAGGAGGCAAATTGAAAAATGAAATTGAAAGCATACAAACAGTTATTGAAATGTAACTGCTTTAAAGGATTATGCTTGAAACCAAGGTAAGTAGAATTCCTGTGGGAAACCAGTTACTAAGACTCATTTAGGCAACATAACCAGTATTGAATAGGACTGTAGGATCGCTGACTTGCCTCAATAGAGAACATGGTCTTACCTGTGACCAACTTTCTGATCCTTGAATTTCTTACTTGATGTGATATGTTTTTTAACTGGAATTTTGTTCCATCATGTAATAAAATATTTAAGTCTCACTGGAGTTCTGACTAACCTCAGTGACACACAGGCAATTACAGAATCCTTTTGAAATAATAGTTGCTAACAATTTACTCAGGTTTTCAGTATCAGCCTTGAGCCCTGAATAGATATCAGTAGATTGATGACTCATGATCTAATCAGTTGTCCAATTTTCTTTTGCTGCTTCATAACTGGCTTTTGGTAGTCCCTAATGTGCTTCTTCTCCTTCATTACTGACTACCAAACTTTATTCAGAACCCTATACAACTGTTTCTTAAGATATCATCAAAGACTAATTCTCTGGAAACTGAATTTTTATGGTCACATAGCACTGTACCAAAAAAAAAAAAAAAAAAAAAATTAAGTTCACCAAATAGTGTGACTGAACTTAAGACTAAACTTTATGAAACACAACTGGATGAATGAATACTGAATGGGACTTTGTATAGGAAAAAAATGCATTCATTTTTCAGAAATGATTAGAGCTTGAAAATATCCAGCTTATTTCCAGAAAAGATTTATTATTAAATTTGCGGTCATTCAATTATCAAGTGCACCGCTCCCCTTACTCTATCAATTAAATGTATGTCCATTCTTCAAGACCAGAGAAATCAAACTTTTGGGAAGCCTTCGCTGATCACATTAGTCCACAATGATTTCTCTCCCAGGCAACTCTAGTGTGACTTGCTGAATAATCCTGCTCGGTAGTATTTATATGTTTCTTAACTTTGTTCCATGTATTCAGTCATATTTAATCAATGGAACGGTAAGCTCTTCAATGGCAGAGATCAGACCGTATTTGCTTTTCATACTCCTCTAGGTATTTAGCACCAGTGTCTACCATGGGAATCCTTTGTTGAAGGATTTACTGATGCCATGTTATTACTCGCACTGGTATCCAGACCCTTAAGCAGAGAGAGATAGGACCTCAAAGCAGAAAGCAAAATTTCTCTCAACAGAACTGGACAAACAATTTGAGTCAATTCAAAAACATTTATTTGCATGCTCCATTGATCTATTCCTTCTTTAAAGTTCTGTGCACTCTTGTCTCTACTACTCAACACAACACATACTCATGTGCTCTCTTCTGCCATGATTTAACTGTTCTGGGTGTATTTGTCTCATTTCCCCTCCATTAGGTTGTATGATAAAGGTATGCTGCTAAGTCGCTTCAGTCAAGTCCGACTCTGTGCGACCCCATATATGGCAGCACGTCAGGCTCCCCCATCCCTGGGATTCTCTAGGCAAGAACACTGGAGTGGGTTGCCATTTCCTTCTCCAGTGCATGAAAGTGAAAAGTCAAAGTGAAGTCTCTCAGTCGTGTCTGACTCTTAGCGACCCCATGACTGCCTACCAGACTCCTCCATCCATGGGATTTTCCAGGCAAGAGTACTGGAGTGGGGTGCCATTGCCTTCTCCAATGATATAGGTATAGCCGACTGATAATCACTAATATTTAACAATTTCAATCTACACATATTTCAACTCTGTGAAGACCTAAAATATTTATTACAAGAAGATCTGTGTCATATTTCATTTACCAACAGGCCTTTTCCCAGTCTGAGAGCTTGGTGGGTGTTAAAGATGTATTCACTTAATTAAAATGCAAACCAACAGTCAAAGTATCAGAAATTATGCTTTATAGTAAATGATTTAAATAACTTCATATTTATTATGTTAGGAATACTTTTTTTGTACATTCAAAAGTGTGTGTGTGTATACATGTTTTTCATTATGTCTGTATCTATATCTATATATGTAAATTAGCATTGTTTAAAAAAAGCAATCAGCCAAGGATCTTGCTACTTAAAATGAGAATAGATGAGACCCTGTGATAAGTAAAAGGAAGTGCCTTCTGTCAGCCAAAGTGAAGAATCAAGTCATGCCACAGAAGTTTGGATTCTAAGGGGTCTGCCATCCAAGCCAGGCAAGTCAATGAACAAACTCTTCACAGCATATTGTCTATTCAATGTTTAATGATTTTTCCAGAAAAATGACTCCACTAGTTGCACTGATAACTGATTTTGGTATCCAATTTCCCTGGCTATCAAAAAATTCCTTTGTATGTCTAACATAAATGTCTTAGTACAATTTAAGTCTGTTTTTTCCTTATTTAGCCCTCTGTAAAGCTATGTCACTATTGATCAGCTGTTTCCTCCTCTCCCTGGGCCAGCTGGATTGTGAGAAGATTTAGGAATTGCCATCTAGTTAACAAGCCCTAAGGAACCGGCCTGTACCATCTGGGCTCATTTAATATCTGCTTTTAAAAAATCTTAGTTTAACAAAAAGAAAATGTGGTCGCGTTTCAAAGTGATGAAAATAGAATCTGTATGTAGTGACTTGGGTTCAAAACACTGGCCTGCAAAGAATTGTTATTATAATTACTGTCAGCAGTGAAAGACAACCTTTTTGCAACTCTCTCTGAGAAACATCTGTGAAATATGTCCTGAAAACAGTCTGGCTACTGACTAACTGTCAAACACAGACTCAAATACCTGTAGCCTTCAAATACAGAATTCTGCCTTTCTGAGTGCTTTTGCTTCCTTTCTGAAACCTGTCAAGCAACACTGCCACTTATTTCCTTCTTTGCTTCCTCTCTCCCTGACCCAACATGACATGTCCTTTAGAAACAGTTTAAGAGTCTCTCCTCCATGAAGACTCCCCTCTCCTCTGATCTTTTTGTGTTTGTAACCAGACTCCATCATTGTGTTAGCTGAAGGTTTCATTTCTTTTCAAATTGATTCATATGATTTCGTATCCTTTCCCTAATTACACTGTAAAATCATTTAGGGTAACAATGCACATTAATTGATTAATAATCCCTGACAAAATTATTCTTTTTTTATGTCTCTAAAGAGGCAAAAGATAAATTTTGTGTGATAAAACACATGTGTATGTACATACACTCACATATACACACCAGAAATCATTGGCAATTCAGACTCAATATTATAAAAACAAGTGAGAATTCCTCTATCTGTGCCACTGCTGGCTTCCCTTAACTTGACATTCTTGAACTACCCATTTGTCTGATTCAATTCTGGTAAGCAGCAGAGAAATAATGACTGCATCCTAAATATGCCATCACAAGTTTGGCAAGGCATGATAAAAAATGTAGAGTCTCTAACTCCTGTCTCTACCACATATTGAGAATATTTTAAAGCTTACTTCCGCCATATATTGAGCATATTTTATTGGACTTTCTCACTATATTAGGGCAGAGTTTTCTTCAGCCGATTGAGCCTGTGCACCCATAACTCCTTGTTTAATTCATTCTTTCAACCAAAACCTATAAAACATTCTATGTAACAGGTAATAAAAGATAGAAACACATTAAAAAAATAAGAAACAAGGGCTCTTGATCTAAACCAGGGACTGAGCGCCATCACTTACTCCAAGTGTGGTCTGGGAAAGTTACTTAATCTTTCTGATCCTTAGGTTTCTCATCTATAAAACAGAGATAGTAATAATATTTATATCACAAAGCTGCCTTAAGAGTAAATAATTTAAAACATGTTAAGAAGTTACAGCATTGCCTAGTACTTAGAAGTACTATGTACTAGCTTTTTATTTTATACTTAGATTAATTACATTAAAATACTTTTTAGAAAACTTTGAAAGATTCAGTGCATTTCCTAAGGGACAACTGGACGCATGGATACAAAGAGGGCATAGACAAGGGGCAAAGAGGCTCAAGGAATCAAAGCTCATAGAAAAGGAGCTAAAGGTGATTTTTGAATGAGAAGGAGTTTTTAACATGGTAAGGGA
Organism: Ovis canadensis; assembly: GCF_042477335.2. Taxonomy (NCBI): domain Eukaryota; kingdom Metazoa; phylum Chordata; class Mammalia; order Artiodactyla; family Bovidae; genus Ovis; species Ovis canadensis. The sequence continues at coordinate 176,104,309 of NC_091246.1, read as the reverse complement.
AGGCAATTCTAGGCAGAAGGAACATGTATGCAATGTTATATAGAATTATACTACTCAACAAGGTGACCATGCAGACCACTGAGATGCCGTCTCTGTCCTATGGAAGCTAATATGTAAGGAAAATGGGACTCAATAAATAAATATAGCAATGGACAGAGTGTAATGAATATCCTATGAACACTGAAAAGTAGTAGTCATGCATTTGTCCTTTACCAAGTATCATTAAGTCCCCATACCAATCTGTATTGTGAATGTGTGTGCTCAGTCGTGTCTGACTCTTTGCAACTCCATGCACTGGAGCCTGCCAGGATCCTCTGTCCATGAAATTTTCAAGGAAATAATACACCTATTTTACAAACGAAGCAACTGAGCTATAGAAAGGCGGAAAAAGTCTACTTAATACTCTTCTACTCCCTTAGAAGAAACAGAGTAGCCCTCCAGAGCCAACAAAAGAGTATGAAATGCAATACTTGGAAGCAATCTCATAAATGACAGAATGATCTCTGTTTGTTTCCAAGGCATATCATTCAATGTCACAGTAATCCAAGTCTATGCCCTGACTAATAATGCTGAAGAAGCTGAAGTTGAATGGTTCTATGAAAACCTACAAAACCTTTTATAACTAACACCCCCAAAATATGTCCTTTTCTTTATAGGGGACTGGAATGCAAAAGTAGGAAGCCAAGAGCTACCTGGAGTAACAGGCAAATTTGGCCTTGGAGTACAGAATGAAGCAGGGCAAAGGTTAAGAGAGTTTTGCCAGGAGAACACACTGGTCACAGAAAACACCCTCTTCCAATACCATAAAAGAAGACTCTACACATGGACATCACCAGATGCTCAACACTGATATCAGATTGATTATATCCATTGCAGCCAAAGATGGAGAAGCTCTATACAGTCAGCAAGAAGACTGGGAGTTGACTGTGGAACAGATCACAAACTCCTTATTGCCAAATTAAGACTTACTTTGAAGAAAGTAAGGAAAACCACTAAACCATTCATGTATACTCTAAATCAAATCCCTTATGATTATACAGTGGAAATGAGAAATAGATTTAAGGGACTAGATCTGATAGAGTGCCTGATGAACTATGGATGGAGGTTCATGACACTGTACAGGAGACAAGGATCAAGACCATCCCCAAGAAATATAAATGCAAAAAAGCAAGGCAGCTGTCTGAGGAGGCCTTACAAACAGCAGTGAAAAGAAGAGAAGTGAAAAGCAAAGAAGAGGAAAGATATACCCATTTGAATGCAGAGTTCCAAAGAATAGCAAGGAGAGATAAGAGAACCTTCCTCAGCGATCAATGCAAAGAAATAGAAGAAAACAATTGAATGGGAAAGACTAGAGATCTCTTCAAGAAAATTAGAGATACCAAGGGAACATTTCATGCAAAGATGGGCTCGATAAAGGACAGAAATGGTATGGACCTAACAGAAGCAGAAGAAGAGGTGGCAAGAATACACAGAAGAACTAAACAAAAAGATCTTCACAAACAAGATAATCACGAAGGTGTGATCACTCACCTAGAGCCAGACATCCTGTATTGTGAAGTCAAGTGGGCCTTAGAAACCATCACTATGAACAAAGCTAATGGTGGTTATGGAATTCCACTTGAGCTATTTCAAATTCTAAAAGATGATGCTGTGAAAGTGCTACACTCAATATGTCAACAAATTTGGAAAACTCAGCAGTGCCCACAGGACTGGAAAAGGTCAGTTTTCATTCCAATCCCAAAGAAAGGCAATACCAAAGAATGCTCCAATTACTGCACAATTGCACTCATCTCACATGCTAGTAAAGTAATGCTCAGAATTCTCCAAGCCAGGCTTCAGCAATATGTGAACCGCGAACTTCCAGATTTTCAAGATGGTTTTAGAAAAGGCAGAGGAATCAGAGATTAAATTGCCAACATCTGCTGGATCATCGAAAAAGCAAAAGAGTTCCAGAAAAAACATCTATTTCTGCTTTCTTGACTATGCCAAAGCCTTTGACTGTGTGGATCACAATAAGCTGTGGAAAATTCTGAAAGAGTTGGGGATACGAGACCACCTGACCTGCCTCTTGAGAAACCTGTATGCAGGTCAGGAAGCAACAGTTAGAACTGGACATGGAACAACAGATTAGTTCCAAACAGGAAAAGGAGTATGTCGAGGCTGTATATTGTCATCCTGCTTATTTAACTTATATGCAGAGTACATCATGAGAAACGCTGGGCTGGAGGAAGGACAAGCTGGAATCAAGATTGCTGGGAGAAATATCAATAACCTCAGATATGCAGATGACACCACCCTTATGGCAGAGAGTGAGAAAAAACTAAAGAGCTTCTGGATGAAAGTGAAAGAGGAGAGAGAAAAAGTTGGCTTAAAGCTCAACTTTCAGAAAACGGAGATCATGGCATCTGGTCCCATCGCTTCATTGCAAATAGATGGGGAAACAGTGGAAACAGTGGCTGACTTTATTTTTTGGGGTTCTAAAATCACTGCAGATGGTGATTGCAGCCATGAAATTAAAAGATGCTTACTCCATAGAAGGAAAGTTATCACCAACCTAGACAGCATACTAAAAAGCAGAGACATTACTTTACCATCAAAGGTCTGTCTAGTCAAGGCCATGGTTTTTCCTGTAGTTATGTATGGATGTGAGAGTTGGACTATAAAGAAAGCTGAGCACTGAAAAATTGATGCTTTTGAACTCTGGTGTTGAAGAAGACTTTTGAGAATCCTTTGGATAGTGTTCATCCTAATGGAGATTACTCCTGGGCGTTCATTGGAAGGACTGATGATGAAGTGAAACGCCAATACTTTGGCCACCTGATGCGAAGAACCGACTCATTTGAAAAGGCCTGGATGCTGGGAAAGATTGAGGGCAGGAGAAGAAGGGGACAGGAGTGGATGAGATGGCTGTATGGCATCACCGACTCAAAGGACATGAGTTTGGGCGGACTCCGGGAGTTGGTGATGGACAGGGAGGCCTGGCGTGCTGCAGTTCATGGGGTCACAAAAATTCAGACACGACTGAGCGACTGAACTGAACTGAAGGTCATACTATTGGTTAATGGTAGAATGAGATTTGCAACTGAAATTCATTTAAGATTATGAAATTAACAATAAACTGTGATTTTTATAGTTAAACCGTATATTAATGAAAAAATGGAATATGTATGAAGAAAATTAAGGGTGGAGGGGTAGTGTTAGTTGTTCAAACCAACAATAATACTTTGAAAAGGCAATCAAAACTGAGAATCAGTTTTTTTTAAAGTAGATTGTCTTCTTTCTCTTAACTACATCATCTCTGAAATGGCTGCTTTATCTTCCAAACGTACCTTTGAGGAGAAAGGTAGGTAGAAATGTTAATAGGTGGATAAGTTAGCTAGATCTGTATTTTTTTTTTGCTACCTTATATGTTAATCATTAATAGAATATCTACATGTGAATATTTATTGAGTTATTCGCTAAAATTTTTTGATAAAGTTTTATCAAATTAAAACTAAAATTTTTGTAAACGTTAATCACTCTAGTATAAATTGTTGATTTGAAGTTTATATCTGAATTATTTGCCTTAAATGTCTTTATGGACAATTTAGATAGAAAAGGAAATAATATGAAAAGGAGAAAGAAGGAGGAGAAGAATGTGAGAAACAGGTGTGTTATTTTGCTATGAATCACCTCAATCCTACTGACCTTTCCTTAAATTTAAGCTATTCTGGTCCATTCTGTTTGGTTTTCATTCTCTGTGCTGATGTGTTTTCATTTCTGCTCTTTTGTTGACTTTTGGTTCCTATTTCACGAAGTTCATGGCTCCCGGGATACTTTCTCCACCCCCACGGCCCCCACTCAAACTACTCTATACCCAAACCAATAGAAGGGTGGGTCTTCACACACAGAACTGAGTGGGAACACTAACCCAGTAATCCAAACATTAGATAAATGCATTTATAAATCTGAACTATCCATCTAATCACTTCCTTTTTCCACTATACTTACAGCAGCTGTCCTGTGAATATTGTCATTCACTTTCCAGCTGAAGCCATAATTATGCCCATGAACATTCATTCCATTCAGTCACAGAATCAATTTAACTGACTTTTCCCCCCATTGACTTGAGTGGTCAGTGAGAGTGACAGATTAGTTGTTTCAGTCTTAACGAGAAAGCCTTCAGATTTGTGTTATAAAAACATCTCTTTAACTAGTTCTGGGTAGCTCTTTGATGCTTTGTACACTCTGTGCAGTTATTAAAGACTCTCTCCTTGAGTGAGTGGCAGGGAAGCTTTAAAACAATTACAAGCATTTAAAAAGTAATTATCTGAGAATTCCAATGCAAACAAAATATCTATTTTGACTACCATGAACAAACCTTTACAAAGGTTTCTCCCTCTCTCTCTGTCATAAATGTGGCTATCCATTTCACAGAAGATTTAATTACAAATTTGTCTTCCTTATCTTCCAGGCCCACACTGCTGCCTGAGAAAAAGAGAAATAATACAGGTAGTAGTGGCAGAGGGGTTACAGTCAAGAGAGGTAGAGAATACAGATTTAAGGTGAGCAAGGATATTTTTAATAGAAGTAAACATGGCCTTGTAAACTTCAACCTAAAAATGTGTTCTTTAGAAATCATATGTAATTATATTCAGGAGAGGAAGCTGACAAATCATAACATAGCATTATTCCCTTTGTTGTTTTATAATAAATATATTTTAAATTAATAGCACTTTGGATTTTGTTTTTTGATTTTCCTTTCTTTTATTGAAATAAGTGATACCTCTTTGGATACATATTCCCATAAATATTTGCATGTAAATATGTTTGATTTAATTGCTGATTTATTAAATCCTATTAATTTTGTAGAAGACAATTTGAAGACATAGGATTGCATACATTTGTTAAATGCATGTGAACACTCTTCTCTGTGAATACTACTATCCTATTTACCTGTGTCGGAGAAGGCAATGGCACCCCACTCCAGTACTCTTGCCTGGAAAATCCCATGGACGGAGGGGCCTGGTAGGCTGCAGTCCATGGGGTCGCGAAGAGTCAGACATGACTGAGTGACTTCACACTCACTTTTCACTTTCATACATTGGAGAAGGAAATGGAAACCCACTCCAGTGTCTTACCTGGAGAATCCCAGGGACAGGGAGCCTGGTAGACTGCTGTCTATGGGGTCGCACAGAGTCAGACATGACTGAAGCGACTTAGCAGCAGCAGCAGCAGTATGAACCTATGTTGTACAATATGGCAGCCTCTAGCCACATGCAGCTACTGAGCCCCTGAGATGTGGCTTGTATGAGTTGAGATGTGCTGGAAGTTATAATAAGATACACACTGAATTTCGAAGACTTAGTTAAAAAAAAAAAAAAAAAACTAAAAAAAATCTATTTTTTTATGTTATTTGTTTCAATGATAATATTTTGGATATACTGAGTTAAATAAAATATTAAGATTATGTTACCTATGTCTTCTTTTTACTTGACAACTTTTTTTTTTTTTTTTTAAATTTCTTAGGTGGTTTGCATTACATTTCTAGTTGATAGCACCAGTCTATGTAAGGGAGGGCTGTCTCCTAACTCTGTAACAGCATTGAGAGGAGAGACCATTTATTCTGTAAGATGTTGGCCTTAGTGCAGATGGAAACTGGCACTTCTGGGAGGAATGAAACCTATACTGACTGAATTCTTAATTAGTCTTGGAGTTAGAAGGCTCCTTAGGTTCACAGTGGGGCCCAATGACTAAATTTCTGGCAAAAAAATACTGCCATTTCAGCTATAGAATAAAATGTTAAGTCCATCAGAAAGAATATTGGTTGGAAGGAATAGATGAGGGAGAGAGGAAATAATAAAGCAAGCCAAAACATCCATCAAATTTAGCCATTTAATATAAAAAATAAACAATTGCCAGTTTGGTACCATTTGAATAGAGAAAACACAGCCAAGTAACTTGATTAATTATGTACTTACTGCCAAGAAGAAATCTATCTTTCCATTTGTTTTCCCAGTCAGTGACCTACTGAGGCAATTTTGTGGTTTAGCCTCAACTAGACTTTTGTTCTTATGGTGCATTTTTTTTTTTAATTTTACTTTGATTAGACTTTCCTCTCATTGGTGCCTTAATAAATGGAAGCATTTCTATCACTATGCTTTTCTTTTTTCACCCCTCTTGTCTGGGCTGGTACTGCTCTCCCTGAGAATAAATTATTCAGCAGTCAGTTCTCTCAGTATGTCAGCTAATGTCCTGGGAGAGAGTTTACCATCCAGACAATACAGTAAAAAGTAACCATGAAGTAGAAGACGAATGACATACATATAAGGTACTTTGCTATTAGAGTCAGAGATCTTCATCTTAAAATATCTCATCCAAGCAGAAAGTTACCATATCCAATTAGTCAAATTGAAAGCCTGGCTCCAGTCTTAATAATTCCTTGTTTGGGGACCGCCTTCCCTTTTTTCAAACACAGGGGAGTACGGTTGTCATGAAAATGCAATGCTTCTCCTGGAAATGCTAATCTTTGTTGCCACTTTATCATCCCAAGAATTCTCTAATGAGAATTTCATTAATATAATAGTATTCTTCGGGTATTTGGAAAGATGATCTCTTCTGAAATAGTTCAAACTCTAAATTGTTCCCAAGCATCACAATACCTTGCTATGAGTCAGGCAATGACACATATGATCAATTAAATGTACAAAATAGTCATCAAACAGGCTTATGGCTGCTTCTGCAAGTAGCTTGAGTCTGCACTAGTATCAGTGTTTTCTGATCGAAAAAAATTTGATAAGCAGTACTTTCACAGGATTAGTACCATGGAAAGTTTGTTGTTGTTGTTAGTTTACTTTTATTGATTTATTATAAAGGACACAATAACAGCCAAATGGAAGAAAATGTATGAGGTGGGGGAAGTGTGGAGATCCCATGTCTTGTCTGGGGAGCATTACCCTCTCAGCACTTGAATATGTTTACCAATCCAGAAGCTTCAGGAAACAGACACAGCACATTTGTGTATCATTATATACTTCACGTTCAGCTTATCAATATTTTTAATATTTTCAATCAGAATGTAAAACTAACTTCTATACATCTACACTATCCACAGCTTCAACGTAGGTACCATCCTACAAAAGGGCTGTCATCAGAATCTCCAGTTACTGAATTTTAGGACCTGTCCTTGTCCAGACACAAAGCACATGCCTCTGACACTAAAACATTTCATGTTGAGACATTACTCTCCATCCATATAAAGAGATTTTTTTGTGGGCTATCTTGATCTCCTGTATGGATTCCTATTACAGCATTCATTAGATTGAACTTGAAATTATCTTTTCATCTGGCTATCACTTGAACTAAATTTCCCTTAAAATATGGACCATCTACCTACAATACCAGTACCTAGGTCACTGCTTAGACTACAGATGGTGGTTAATGTATTGGTGAGCTTTTTTTGAACAAAGGCTGGCTAACTTAGATCCTTGTCTCAGCAGAAAATTCTTCTCCTATGTTCTTATTCCTAGTGCTTTGTACTATGCATAAAATGCATGCAAATGGAACAAAAGGACTTAGAGAATAAGGGGAGGAGAAAAAATATATTTATTAATACTTAGTGCTTCTGATAAAGCCCACAAAGAGGATTCAGTTGCAGAGTGAGCAATGGATGGGAGATGTAAACTTGTAATTCTAATTTGCCTGTTTGCATGTGCCTTCCAGAATGTGAATGCCATGGTATATAGTGTGTGATTCGCTATTCAAATATTAATATATCTACTCTATCTGAGGTAAAGACCAAGAGGTAGGTAAAGAGGTAGGTAAAATCCTACCTCTCTCATCATCAAAGAAACAGTGGTCTAATCCAATACAAAAGAAGTGCTGCCTGGTCATGAATATTGAAAAGTGGTACTGTGATTTCCAACTTTACATGTTTTTAGGAAAGAGTTAAATGATATTCAAAAGTAAATGGACTTCACAAATTTTCTCTAGCCCTCTATAATGATTTAGAAAATAAAATTTTCATATCATATATATCTGATGTCAACACCTGTTTCTATCACAGATTAGCAGTTAAATTGGGAAAGTTATGAAATATCTTTGAGCTCTAGTTTTCTTATCTGCAAAATGGGATTAATAATAGGGTAGTTGGGGGAATCCGATGAATAATTACATACAGAGAAGAGTTCATCTATAGATTTTACTAAATATTCTACTACATGCTGGACACTTTAACAATTGCATTTAGCTACAAGTATAATTATTCTTATTTCTAGTTGTTTTATTATCCTGCTTTACTGACTTTCAGCTTCTTGAAACCAACTGAACAATTCTTTCACTGGTGATCACTTCTCTGCAAAGTCCCATTACCTCAGAGTGATAGTAATTTTCTTAAGTCTGCATTATAACTAAATGGAATATTCTGGTAATTTTATTTAAATTCAAAGGGGAAATTTTGGCTTTTGTAGTTATTAAGCATTTGCAATATTTAAAAAAATGGTTAAATGTCATTTGTTGTACCTTATGTAATATCCTCCATAGGAACACTTTGTATTATTTTAAAAATAATTTATTTATAAAATTCTGAAAATACCCACATGAACAAAACTCCTATCATTAAACTTCTCATCCATCAACCAACTAGAATATGAAATACATTTCATAATCACTTTGGAATTTGTATATCATTGATCTTCAGGAATCAATACAAGTAAAACATAGATCTAGAGTAGACTTGGAGGGAGAAAAAAATGTTACTTTTTTATTTAAGTCCGATACTAGTTATTCATCTCATCTTACAGTATATTCAGAGTAAAGACATTAATTACTCATTTAATGAAAGGTTAATAATATTTTTAAATACCGGACATTTATCACTAATGCATAAAAATATAGTCATAGTTAGACTATATTTGAAAATTCTTAATTATAATTTTAAATTGCATAAATGATCATTAAGTTGGGTAGTGGTCAGTTACAGAGAAACTAGTGATTGTTACACAGCCACGTAAAGTTGCCATATTCGATACTGCTCTAGTAAGAGATTACCTTGGATCCGTGTTTCTAAAATTAATGATTAATTAGTTTAATTTAGTATAATACCTCATGGAGGCCCTGTTCTCTGTTCTCAAATTTCTTTTTTAGAGAGCAGTTTTAACACAAGAACTATTTAAGATTCAGGTTCATACAAATTCCCATTGGCAATCATCTCTTATTTGCAATATTTCTAGTGTACACATTAGTTACTTTGCTATTCCAGAGACATTTTGACATCTTAGCATTACCCATTGCTGAACGTGTGAAATTAACATAACATTTTTTCATGTCTTTTGGGGAAAAACTATCTTTCATCTAAGGATCAGGTATAATGAGTATTTAGTTGAGTGACATTCTACCTTACAGTCCAAAAATGAACCCAATTTGAAGGTCAATTTCTTTCTTTCTTTGTTAATAACAAAATAACTCATTATGTTTATGGTCAGATCATTAATGCAATCTCAGTTAGTCTTTCCAATTGGTTCAAATTGATAACATCACATTTTCAAGAATTAACGCCTGCGGAGATGCTGTCAGATATCTCTACTCATGCTCATCAACTGTGCTGATGTCCTGGTGTTGTAAGGGAAAAGTAACTCCTGAGGAGAGGTTCACACAAAACTGAACTCATCTACGTGCTAACTAAAAATACAGTTTCTTCAGTCTTATGTCAGAGGTACCAGATATAAATCTTTGAATGCAGAGCAAGAAAACCTACATTTTAAATGCAGAACAATAAAAGCTACATTTTAAATATTTCAAAGGTAATCATTTTCTTATGCACTAATAATTGGTAAAGTCAGTGGTTAGATCACTTTATTTCTCATATTGAGAAATACTTCCCATCAAAGGTGTTTAACATGTAACTAAGTGACCATGTATTTTCAGGTCACATATTTTCAGGTCTAGGTTATGGGCAACACATAGATTGACTGGAAATAGTTAAAATAAAAACTGTATGAACCATCAAGTTGAAGTGTTCTGTTCAGTTAAAATTAACAACACAAACTAGTTGAGGAGGAGAGTAATGCCTATTTTAGTACATACAGGTAAAATAAGCAAGTGTTTTTTTTTTTAAATGAACAAGCCATACTTTCCTGGAAACCAGCAGAATCACTTTTTGAGAAGTAAGAAGGACTTATGACTAGCGGAACCTGGTCTCTGAAAGTCAGTTAGGGAAGGTTAACTGCAAACAACTGAGAAGCTGGAAGCCCAGAGGGAGGACCAGCTTTTCCCTGAATCATTTTCCTACACATGGCCTTCTCCATTGCTTTGGTAAATGCACACACAGTTCAAACCATTTGCTTTGAATCTCTATGGAATTAGCCTTGACTAAACCAATTGCAGTTCTCGGACCAGTGGCATAGGTCACACATGGAAGTTTGTTTCATACACAGAATCTCAGGCCACCCACCTGACTGATTCAAGCCTGCATATTAACCAGATACCATGGGATTCATATTTCCATGAAAGTCTGAGAAGCACAGGTTTAAAAATTTTCATTTCAAATATAAAGAAGCAATGTATCTGCCTTCTCACTACTTTGTGCCCCTTACTCTTCTCTTTTCAGAGCATGTTCTCATCTACTTTTTATTCTGCTTCCCTGTGTCTTTTAAGAAGTTTACATAGGGAATCGGTAAACCCTCTGATTTCAGTAAACCCTCTCTCCTAAAAAGCCATATGAATTTTATTTAGATACTTCTACATTCATTTATGTTTATACTTTCTTTAAAGTGAGGAGTGATGCAGTACTCTTACCTGGAAAATCCCATGGACAGAGGAGCCTGGTAAGCTACAGTCCATGGGGTTGCAAAGAGTGGGACATGACTGAGCCACTTCACTACACTACTACACTAATGATGCTATATTTACATACAATGGTATCTTCAACTCAGCAGTGTGGTTGTCTTATATTTGGTGATTTATCATATTTCATGGATTTTAAAACCTAGATGATCTGGAAACCAAGTGATATGCTTAAAAAAAAAGCAAATTTTCATAAAAAGAGAATTATGATGACAGAGGTATGTTGCAAATGCTAACTCAATCAATAGTGAAAAATTAGCATAATTATACCATTGCAATGATGATTACTTTGTTTTCATTTCCATTGATGGAATAATTAATTGTTTATAAGCCTTGTAAACTGACATGTGATCTAACAGTAGAATGCCAAAGAGCTAAATTTCAATTTTTCCCTAATGCCTATTTTGTATACTCAAGGAAAAAAACAGAAGTTATACTTTTAAATGAATAAAGCCATATATGTCTGAAATGGAAATAACTTGCATTTATTATTTTTTAAAATATTTCCCTTCTTTTATTATATCTCCTATGTAACTATTGCTGTAGTTAATATTTCTCTTCTGAAACTGCATAGCAAAAAAATGCTAAATTATTCAAAAATTGAAAATTTAGAGCTGGAATGACTTATATGTCTAAATTATAAATTTTATTTTAAATAACATGTGAGCTTAGCACAGTACTGTAAGATGTCAATTCTCTCCTGAGAATACTTCCTCAGGAAAATAATTGTATTAAAGTAAAACAGTTTAAAAGGATGAGCCATTGGATTAAAAGTAATATTTATTGTTCTTTTTTCTTTTCAGTTTCTACAATAAACAAACATTTCTTTTTTAATAACATGTTTTAAGTAAAATACAACAAAAAGTATCCTCTAAACTCAATTGGACTTCCCTGGTGGCTCAGATGGTAAAGCGTCTGTATACCATGTGGGAGACCTGGGTTCAATCCCTGGGTTGGGAAGATTCCCTGGATACAGAAATGGCAACCCACTCCAGTACTCTTGCCTAGAAAATCCCTTGGATGGAGGAGCCTGGTGTTCATGGGGTCACAAAGAGTCAGACATGACTGAGTGACTTCACTTTCACTTTTCAAACTCAGTAAATATTCATTAGACTACACAATGTACAATAAAGACACAGCTTTGAGCTATGGCTACACAGTCACTGTGATTATTCTGTATCTTTTATAGCAAAATCAGTGAGATAAAGATCAGACCACTAGGCACTTTGTCAAATTATGTTAAATGTAATCAGTTTAATGGATTTTATTGTTTTAAATCTATCAGATTAAATAGCTTTTATTTTACTTTTTAAAATATTTAAATGTCAGTGAAAAAAATAGTACAAGATGACTTATAATAAACACTTGGTCTTCCACCATATTCTTCCCACTAACCCCAACACCACTGTCCTATTTTAATCTCCGATGGCTACTGCAGAAATTTAAAAGCGCAAGCTTAAACTACTATTTCCTAATTTAGATAAAACTCTCCCTCTATGTAAGGCATAATTTCACCTATACTATATCTTACCTCCTTTTCCCTCCCTCTTCTTCCTTATTTACATAGTTTGTCTGCTGCTGCTGCTGCTGCTAAGTCGCTTCAGTCGTGTCCGACTCTGTGAGACCCCATAGATGGCAGCCCACCAGGCTGCCCCATCCCTGGGATTCTTCTATAATCAAACCTCTACTTCAAGTTCCATTTACTTTCCACATTATCACTTGGCTTCCTATTATATAAGATGAAAGTATTTGCACTCTTACATTTTCACATTCCTTTCATGTGCTAGCTTTAAGAGATGGGCCTACTGTTTTACATTTCCAAAGCATGTATATTTATATGTATAGATCCAACCAGTCCATTCTAAAGGAGATCAGCCCTGGGTGTTCTTTGGAAGGAATGATGCTAAAGCTGAAACTCCAGTACTTTGGCCACTTCATGGAAAGAGTTGACTCATTGGAAAAGACTCTGATGCTGGGAGGGATTGGGGGCAGGAGGAAAAGGAGACGACAGAGGATGAGATGGCTGGATGGCATCACCAACTCGATGGACGTGAGTTTGAGTGAACTCCGGGGAATGGTGATGGACAGGGAGGCCTGGCGTGCTGCGATTCATGGGGTCGCAAAGAGTCGGACACAACTGAGCGACTGAACTGAACTGAACTGAAATATGTGTATAGTTATGTGTATGTATGTATTTAAAATTTTTACCATGCCTGTTTCTCTTGATCAAAGTTTTTAGAGTTTTTACTCTTTCATTGGCATTTTAACAAACTGGATCTCGAATCTGTTGATCACCTCCGTTGTATCTCTGTTGGTTTTCATAGCATTCTTCCCTTTGATGATAGTAATTAGGATTTTTTTAAAATTGTTTTCTATTTACTATAAAAATCTCTCCTTCCTTCCAAGTCAATTGTTTCCTTTCTTCAGTTTGCTTATATAGCATTTCTCACTCTGCTTGTGAACCTTTGATATCCATTCATATGTAAGAACGAGAATAAGATTATTCATGCTAGTATTCTCTGACAATCAGCCCTAATGTGTGTGCCTGCCTGCTGAGTTGCTTCAGTCATGTCTGATTCTTTGCTACCCCATGGACTGTAGCCTGTTAGGCTCCTATGTCCATGGGATTTTTCAAGCAAGAATACTGGAGTGGTTGCCACGCCCTCCTCCAGGGAATCTTTCTGACCCAGGGATCAAACCTGTATCTCTAACAACTCCTGCATTAACAGGTGGCTTTTTTTTTACCACTAATGCCATCTGGGAAGCTCTAATATAGAGTACGAGAATTTGTGCTTTTCTTAATATTTCCTTTTACTAAGAAGAGGGGAAATGTCACAAGCATGTGTAGGGTTTGATAACCAGCATAAATTTAGCTGGCAGAGAACTAGCCATCAGAAATTCTCAAAATTGTAGAATCAAGAGTTTTATTCTTTGATGTCTATGCTGACATTGGGAGTCTTAGTTCTCCACAGTTTGTGAAATATGTTTAGTGTAACATTTTTTGGTTTTCATTCAGGAGAAAACACCGGGATCAGTTCAGTTCAGTTCAGTCGCTCAGTCATGTCCGACTCTTTGAGACCCCATGGACTTTAGCATGACAGTCTTTCCTGTCCATCATCAACTCTCGGAGCCTATTCAAACTCACGTCTATTGTGTTGGTGATGCCATCCAACCATCTCATCCTCTGTCATCCCCTTCTCCTCCCACCTTCAATCTTTCCCAGCATTAGGCTCTTTTCAAATGAGCCATTTATTCGCATCAGGTGGCCAAAGTATTGGCGTTTCAGCTTCAGTATCAGTCCTTCTAATGAATATTCAGGACTGATTCCTTTAGGATTGACTGGTTGGATATCCTTGCAATCCAAGAGACTCTCAAGAGTCTTTCCCAACACCACAGTTGAAAAGCATCAATTCTTGGGCACTCATCTTTCTTTATAGTCCAACTCTCACATCCATCAGATTATTTACTCTCAAAATTGTAGAATAAAAAGTTTTGTTCTTTGATGTCTGTGCTGACAGTGGGAGTCTTAATTCTCCACAGCTTGTTAAATATGTTTCATGTAATGTCTTTTGATTTTCACTCAGGAGAAAACACCAGGATGCTGGTAGCTATTAGTGAATAACTAGGGACTGGCAGAGAGATGTGAAGGGAAGGAGAGGAAAGCCTGAGAACAGCTGTTTCATAGGCAGCTTTCCAACAACCTTCCCTTTTTCCAACCCCTTTCTCATTCAATCATCCATCACTGTGGACAACAAGACTGAAGTTCTTCTAGAGTTCATTCATTGGAGCTCCCTTCCCCAAAGTGTTCTGGCTAGCATATCATTAATCTCATTCACTCTTTTTCACATATTATCAGCCTTCCAACAACTTTCTGCCTTTTTTAATTTCTAAAATATACTAATGGACCTCTTTTTTTTTTGATGCTGCTATGAATTTATTTTTTGTGTTCTTTTTCCAAATACTGTTATAGTTTAATAATTATGGTAGTTCAAATGTATATGTTGAGATAACATTTAATTCAGAATGCTAATAAGACTCTAAATAAGATTTAGAACTCCATGAAAAAAAACCTCTTCCACATCTTAACAATGTTATGCTATAACTAGCAATAATAATAATCTTAACTTCTACATACAAAAAATTAGTATGTATTCTCTGAAACTGAGCTGAGTGTGGTTTTCCTTCTCTCTCCAGGATGCCACTTGACATGGCTTTTATGTGATTATTATGCCAATAAAACTGTAAGCATTTAAAGATCGTGTAAAAAATATATATATACGTCCAGGTGAATCTTATGGACACATAGCTAAGCACTCTGTGTTTAAAATATATAAAATGCGTTTTAAACACTGTTTTGTATGCTTTTACCATGGAAGATGATGGATTATATATTTCATATACTTGAGGTTATTTAACATACGAACTACCCTGTGTGAGAAAATTTGCTCTCTTTTTACAAATGAGAAACTGAGACTCAAGACTAATTAAATGATTGTATCTGTTAAGCCTCTAATAGTAGTGGCTTGCCAACGTGACAGCTTGGTTAGCTATGGAGAAAAAGCTTCTCAGGCTATAGGAAATGGGAAAACTTTTACAGCCAGGCTGATGAGCCAGAACTGAAATAATGGGAGCCTGAGCTCCAACAAAAGCAAGTGGTCTCCCCTCATCCTGATTTTGGCTATGGGCACAATGGAGTTAAGCTCCTAGAAAAGGAAGCAAGGCTTCATTCAGGACCATGATGATGTCATTCAGAGGGCAAATCATGTCCTGAACAGATCAGTCCATTGAAGATATATTAAAACTGGGCATGCAGATTTTCTAAACAAAATAAGAGAATGGAGAGACTGATGCACACAATCCTGACATTTCTGGACACAGGGACTGACACAGACACAAAGAAGCTTCCCTGGTGACTCGGTGGTAAAGAATCTTCCTGCCAATGCAGGAGATGCGGCTTTGACCCCTTGGTCGGGAAGATCCCCTGGAGAAGGAAATGGCAATGCATTCTAGAATTCCTGCCTGGAAAATCCCATGGATAGTAGGTGTTCATGGGGTCTCAAAGAGTTGAGCATGACTTAGTGACTAAACAACAACCACAGACACAAAAGACCAGTCTAGAAACAAACCATCCCAATCTATTCTGAACATGCTGAATACTGTCCAATATGCACCTTCCAAAGCACCCAGCACCTTAGAAGCTCCCTGCTTTACCTCCACTGCCTAGACTTCCAAAACCCTACCCTCCCTCTCCAAGACAATAACCTGGGCTTAGGTTATCTGCCAGAGGCAGAAGATAACTGTCCATGCTGTGCTTTTCAACACACCTAGGCTCATCAGTTTTTGTGAGTATGTGCTCACTCTAGATAGCACCAAGTGACCTCCTGGAAAGCACTACTGCAAATTTATAGTCTCATGACAGGTGATAGTTCTGATTTTATGTTTAAGTATGTTTTAATTTCAGAACACTATCTTAATTTATTTAAAAGATGGCAATGACGACCGTGTATGCAAGACAGGAAAAAAGACACAGATGTGTATAATGGACTTTTGGACTCAGAGGGAGAGGGAGAGGGTGGGATGATTTGGGAGAATGGGAATTCTAACATGTATACTATCATGTAAGAATTGAATCGCCAGTCCATGTCTGACGTAGGGTGCAGCATGCTTGGGGCTGGTGCATGGGGATGACCCAGAGAGATGTTGTGGGGAGGGAGGTGGGAGGGGAGGTCATGTTTGGGAACGCATGTAAGAATTAAAGATTTTAAAATTAAAAAATAAAAATTAAAAAAAAATAAAATTAATCTTAAATTTTCTAAAATATGTTACTGATCATTCTGAAGTTAATATGTCTATGTAATGTCTATTCAGTACAGTTCAGTCACTCAGTCATGTCTGACTCTTTGCGACCCTATGAAACACAGCACGCCAGGCCTCCCTGTCCATCACCAACTCCCAGAGTCCACCCAAACCCATGTCCATTGAGTTGGTGATGCCATCCAACCGTCTCATCCTCTGACGTCCCCTTCTCCTCCTGCCCTCAATCTTTCCCAGCATCAGGATCTTTTCAAATGAGTCAGCTCTTTGCAACAGGTGGCCAAAGCATTGGAGTTTCAGCTTCAACATCAGTCCTTCCAATGAACACCCAGGACTGATCTTCTTTAGGATGGACTGGTTGGATCTCCTTGCAGTCCAAGGGACTCTCAAGAGTCTTCTACAACACCACAGTTCAAAATCATCAGTTTTTCGGCCTCAGCTTTCTAACACTCACATCTATACACGACTACTGGAAAAACCATAGCCTTGACTAGATGGACCTCTGTGGACAAAGCAATGTCTTTGCTTTTTAACATGATGTCTAGGTTGGTTGCAACTTTCTTTCCAAGGAGTAAGTGTCTTTTAATTTCATGGCTACAATTACCTTCTGCAGTGATTTTGGAGTCCAATAAAATAAAGTCATTCACTGTTTCCCCATCTATTTGGCATGAAGTGATGGGACCGAATGTTGAGCTTTAAGCCAACTTTTTCCCTCTCCTCTTTCACTTTCAAGAAACTTTTTAGTTCTTCACTTTCTGCCATAAGGGTGGTTTCATCTGCATATCTGAGGTTATTGATATTTGTCCTGGCAATCTTGATTTCAGCTTGTGCTTCATCCAGCCCAGCGTTTCTCATGATGAACTCTGCATGTAATTTAAATTAGTAGGGTGACAATATACAACCTCGATGTACTCCTTTTCCTATTTGGAACCAGTCTATTGTCCCATGTCGAGTTCTACCTTTGCTTCCTGACCTGCATACAAGTGTCTCCAGAGGCAGGTCAGGTGGTCTGGTATTCCCAACTCTTTCCAAATTTTCCACAGTTCATTGTGATCCACACAGTCAGAGGCTTTGGCATAGTCAATAAAGCAGAAATAGATGTTTTTCTGGAACTCTCTTGCTTTTTCCATGATCTAGCAGATGTTGGCAATTAAACCTCTGGTTTATCTGCCTTTTCTAAAACCACCTTGAACATCTGGAAGTTCACGTATTGCTGAAGCCTGGCTTGGAGAATTTTGAGCATTACTTTACTGGCGTGTGAGATTAGTGCAATTGTGTGGTAGTTTGAGCATTCTTTGGCGTTGCCTTTCTTTGGGATTGGAATGAAAACTGACCTTTTCCAGTCCTGTGGCCACTGCTGCATTTTCCAAATTTGTTGACATATTGAGTGCAGCACTTCCACAGCATCATCTTTCAGGATTTGAAATAGCTCAACTGGAATTCCATCACCTCCACTAGCTTTGTTCGTAGTGATGCTTCCTGAGGCCCACTTGACTTCACATTCCAGGATGTCTGGCTCTGGGTGAGTGTGAGTGATAACACCATCGTGATTATCTGGGTCATGAAGATCTTTTTTTTCTACAGCTCTTCTGTGTATTCTTGCCACCTCTTCTTAATATCTTATGCTTCTGTTAGGTCCATACCATTTCTGTCCTTTTGCGAGCCCATCTTCGCATGAAATGTTCCCTTGGTATGTCTAATTTTCTTGAAGAGATCTCTAGTCTTTCCCATTCGATTGTTTTCTTCTATTTCTTTGCATTGATCTCTGAGGAAGGCTTTCTTATCTCTGCTTGCTACTCTTGGGAACTCTGCACTCAAATGAGTATATCTTTCCTTTTCTCCTTTGCCTCTTCACACAGCCATTTTGCTGTTTTGCATTTCTTTTTCTTGGGGATGATCTTGATCCCTGTCTCCTGTACAATATCATGAACTTCTCTGTTCATAGTTCATCAGGCACTCTGTCTATCAGATCTAGTCCCTTAAATCTATTTCTCACTACCACTATATAGTCATAAGGGATTTGATTTAGGTCATATCTGAATGGTCTAATTGTTTTTCCCACTTTCTTCCATTTAAGTCTGAATTTGGCAATAAGGTGTTCATGATCTGAGCCACAGTCAGCTCCCAGTCTTAATTTTGCTGACTGTATGGAGATTCTCCATCTTTGGCTGCAAAGAATATAATCAATCTGATTTCTGTGTTGACTATCTGGTAATGTCCATGTGTAGACATGTCTATTAGAATTCTATTAATTTTTGCTTGATTACAATAACACTGTTTTCTAGCTAGAATCTGCTTCTACTTTTCAAAACGTGCATTTAATCATGTTTTCTTAGATTTTGTTATTTTATACTGAGGAAAAGATGATTATAAATTACATTTGAAATATGGAATACAACTCAGCAATAAAAATGATTGAACTATTGATACACACGGGAGCTTAGATGAATTTCAAGGGCATTAAGCTAAAGAAAATAAAGCCAAACTCAAAATGTGAAAGGTCATACAAAGCATGATTCTATTTATATATAATTAAAATAACAAAATTATCGAGATGGAAAACAGATTAGTGGTGGCCAGGGATTGGGAGTGGTGGTAAAGGGAATATTATTATAAAGTAGTAGCACAAGGAATCTGTCTTAATTGTGATTAATTTTTTATCTTGATTGGTTTGCTCTTTACAGGAACCTCCCGGTGATGAAATGAGGTAGAACTTTGTACACATAGTATACCAATGTCATATTCCTGGATTTGATATGTATTATATTTATGTCAGATGTAACCATGGGGGAAAAGTGCATAAGGACTCTTTTATACTATGTTTATGACTTTCTATGAATCTGTAATTATTCAAATAAAATAAGTTTAAAGATCTTAAAAAATAGGCAATTGAGATAAACATTTAAAGAGAAAAATGCATTATATTTAGAATAAAATAAGGTTGACTTGTCCAATGTACATTTGCTTGATACAACTACTAGAAAGACAGCATGGCCTACTGAACCGGAAATTTTGCCAGTGATGGGTCATGGGGTCCACAGGGCACAATGGAACACTTGCTGCCAGGATCTCATTCATGGAGTTTTGAGTCAATTTAAGAAATATATGGACAGAACCATAAAGATAAAGATGATCTGAAAAGGCTGAGCTTCTTGCGACAATTGTGATAAACTGGGATGCAGAACATATTGTAACTACTTCTAATTACGATCTATATTGGGAATGACGATGATAATGATGGTAACTGCCTACAACCAGTGGCAATTAAAATGATACTATTTCCTTCAAATTTAATTTTTTAATCCTAAATAACCTATTGAAGTATGTATTTTCCCTTCTTTTAAAACTGAAGAAATTTAGAATCAGAGAGATTATTTATCCACAATTTTATAGCTGGTAAAAGTCAGCTTTGAGAATCCAAACCAGGAGAGTGAGATTTTAAAGGCTATTCCCTTTCATTCATGCCACGCTGCTTTCTTCAGATGGGAGTAGCTAAATCTACCATCTGATTTCACCTAGCAATTTCTATTCACTTAGTAGAGAGACATCTAGGTTGAATAATTTGTTAATATCGATTTGATTCACCCAGGAAATTCTAGCCTGAAGAACTCAATGTATTTTCAAGATGTTTCTTATTGCTGTCTAACTAACACCAACATAGCTGAATTAGAAGTGAAAAAGACAAACACAATCCATCATCTCCAGATATTCTCATGCCATGTAGCTACTGAATTTTACAATTACCAGATCCACTCCTTGGATCAGTTTCTCCTCTAATTATACATACAAAGGTGGGATCTGATAGTAAATTCTTCACTGCTTTCTATTGAAGGCTCCATTCTGCAGTGATTTAGCACATATCAATTTTAATTCTTGTTGACCTAAAGTTTGCCATGCACCATTTCTATTCTGTTGTACTTTTGGGTGAATGAAAATGCTTCTAAACACCTTTATTTGATTTAATTTTTGTTGTTGTTGTAAACATGAGATGATGGATGTAGGTTATTTCAGGACTAAGAGTGAAGGCCTATTAAACTCCATAAGGAATCAGTAACATGGTCTTCAACGATGTATGAATTGTTATGGTTTTGAGTTGACACCTTGTTGAATCTGAATGAGCTGTAGCATTATGTTCACTATCTCTTTTAAAAACAGGTCTCATACATCTGAACACATACACTGCACAAAGGGAAAAAATTGTCATAGCAGTAAAATAAGTACTTTTTGCCACAAAAATATATTAGGAAAAAGTCTGAGGATTATTTACTGCATTCAACTCTGTGAAAAATGCTTTTTTCCTCTCCAATGTAAAAATGATCACTTAGAGTCAATACATTATATAACAGCTTAGAGAATGTGAAGACGCCACAAAACTATTTAGTAAATATTGAGAAAGCCATTCTAAGAGTTATGGATGGACTGAGAGAAGAAAGTTATCCTAAATAATGATGTATGACAGACGACAGAGCCAATTCTACTTAAATATCCCAAAAATGAACAGAAATATTTGAGGTGCTTCTCCATTAAGATTGAGATCTTTTTTAAGTCTATGGCCACATCCATTTCTTTTTTTTTTTTTTTTCCCCTACAGCTTTTGTTAGAACACTGATTAGAGATAGTAATGAAGATTTCCATAATTTCACACATTTGACAAAGAAATGTTTATCTTTACTGTCTCATATTAGAAAGGAATGGTTTTGATCTTCACCCAAGAGCTTAGATAACCCAGAAATGAATAGCTTGGCTCAAGGTCACACACCAATCTGAGACGGTAACATAAATTGTTTACCTCAAATTTTGTGCTTTTCATCTACATTATTCTGTGAATTATGCAAGCTAAAATGTTTTTATCAAATATAGATATATTGCTGCTAGCACACAAAGCAGGTACATAGTAAATATTATTGTGTGATTACAGAATATTTTGTGTTTTGATAAGCAAAGGTAACATATCAATAAAGAAACAAAAAAAAAGACATTTCAAAGTTATTGCACATACTGGTACATTTTATGTATAATTTATAATCATAAAGCATAGAAATTGATTTACGACTCATGTGTATCTTAAACTTCCCGACCTGAATGCCAGATGCTAAGTCTTTCTTTATTCTCAGCTACAACACCAAGAATTATGTCTCATACACATAAGTACTTCTTATTCTTAAAAGAACATTCAGATCAAGATGTGCTAAGGGATAGTGAACTACAAGAAATATCATCAGAATATCATGATAATCTTCGATGCCATAAATATTTCACTTTTATGTAGTGAAGAAATTGAGACTAATTCAGAGACTGAAAAATAGAGGTACTTAATTTTGTTAGGCCAGCACACTTTTTAAATTTAATTGAACCAACATTTAATGACCATAAAGTGAAAGTCGTTCATTCATGTCCAGCTCTTTGTGACACCATGGACTGTGGAATTCTCCAGGCCAGAACACAGGAGTGGGTAGCCTTTCCCTTCTTCAGGGGATCTTCCCAACCCAGGAATCGAACCCTGGTCTCCCACATTGCAGGCAGATTCTTTACAGCTGAGCCACCAGGAAAGCCCAAGAATACTAGCGTGGGTAGCCTATCCCTTTTCCAGCAGATCTTCCCAAGCCAGAAATCAACACGGGGTCTCCTGCACTGCAGGTGGATTCTTTACCAGCTGAGCTACCATAAGATACTACTTAAATTTGGATTTTTATATCCTCTGGATTATTGGAAAATCTGGCTGTTACCAAATGTCATTATCCAGTTGGTCATGGAAATCAACTTGCTCATGTGGGTAACTCTTTTATTCTCTTGTTTGCTCCTTTCTCTGACTTGTCTGGCTCTTGTCACTCAAATGTGTTTCCTGCCTGGTCCTTGTGAGCAAGTGAATTTGTAATTTTATGTGAGAGAAGTGCTCCTTGTCTTAGATTTAAAGGGGAAACTGTAGTTTAAAAGGGAAAAATATAGGGCTAGTTTATTCTTTAAACGTAAATGAAACAAGTATTTCAATGGGAATTCAGTTCTACTTCATTCTATCCAATTTCAAGCTGTTTTCCAAGAAATAAATCTCATCTGCTTCCTACTTCCTCCCAGAATATCAGTGCAACTATCATTAAGTAAGCCTGCATAAAGTACTAACATTAAAAATAATAATAATACAGAGTTGTAAAGAATGTATATAAATAAAAAGTTTTGAAGAGATATCCTGGATATGTCCTTAAATTTTCTTAAAAATCACTAAAATACTCCTTGAACTAAATATTTGTGATGAGTTTATCCTTTCACTTTCCAATTTCTGCTGCAGTATGGTCATTGGAAATTCAGCATTAAAGTTAAGAACATTTTAATTATTTAACATGTTTCAATTGCAAATTTTAAATTATGGATTATTATTTTTATTGACACAGATTGAACAATTACATCAGCAGTTTTTATTGTTCAACTCATTAAATATCTCAAATTGCATATAATGCTTCATAGAATCTGGAACTTATTTAACAAATATTTTGAAAATAATAAACAGAACACGTTACTTTGAAAGTTTCCATATGTGTAGTAAAACCTTTAATTCTGGCATGTAAAAATTGTGATAGACCTCAAAGGATAGAGCTAAATTTCATTCCTAATAATTTGCTCTCATTGTTACTGCCATGTTGACTTACTCTCAGTAACTATAGTACTGCCCAGCAGCAAAAAGCAGAAGATGGTAGGATGCAGTGTTTGACTCTAGGAGAGTACAAGATGTATTATGACAAGTGTGTTAAGATAATGGGATTGCCACAATATTAAAGAAAAAGTTTATTACAGATAATTGCTTGCTCTGTTTATGCTGCTTCTGTAGAACTAGGATAAGCAATTGAGCTTAAAGAGATTTATAACAGTTTTCATGAAGATGTATGAAATCCCAAAGTCGCAAGCTTTTTTAATCCACCTATAAATCATTTTATACACTTAATTTCTTCCTGTATAAATTTTATGGGACCGCACACAGGGAGAAAGTTTAAATTACTACATGCTTTCTGAAGAGGGAGATATCTCTGGGATTTTTTTCCCACATGTTTCCTGTCTAATGCATGATATAAATTCCAAGAGTTCAGTTGTAAATGGCTAATAAATGCTATTTTACCACTCAAACAACTGTAGCTCTATAAGGTACTAGACAGAAACTATATTTGAGATAGACTACCTCAAATTTGGGTTTGTTTACATTGCATGGGAGACTATAACAGCATATGTTCCATAAATCTCCAAAATAACAAATTATAATGCTAGATCAGACCAGTATATCATTATCATAAAGATTTGGTCTACAGGTGGGAGGTAACTGATTTTCACTAAGCATAGCATACATACAGACTTATGCATTGCTACATGTAGGAAACAGAGGTCCAGATTTCCAGGAAATTTGTAGACAGCTTTCCTATGTTGCTTTACTAAAGAGATGCCACTGGATCCTAGAATATTGTGACAGGGCCTAACTGTCCTCAAGG
The DNA here is from genome assembly GCF_042477335.2 of Ovis canadensis. NCBI lineage: Eukaryota > Metazoa > Chordata > Mammalia > Artiodactyla > Bovidae > Ovis > Ovis canadensis. The sequence continues at coordinate 176,080,205 of NC_091246.1, read as the reverse complement.
AGAAACATTTTCACAGTCAGATTTACACTGATAACCCAATCTTTGAAAACACGTTAGGTCCCAGGGAAGTTGAATTGTTATTTTACTACTGGGAGTTCCAGCAGTATTTAACCTAATCCTATGGAACTATCTGACTCATTCTACATGACTATCTACCTGCATGTGACTTGATATGAAATGGACAAGTTAAGCAAAAACAGAGTCTATTTTGCTCATATTGATTTGTTTATTGGGATTGGGGGTGGGATTGTTTATTGGGATTGTGGATTGAGGAGGTGGTGATAGGTCTGATTAAGTATGAAAATGTTAGTCGCTCAGTTGTGTCTGACACCTTGCAACCCCAAGGACAGTAGCACTGTTCATGGAATTCTCCTGGCAAGAGTACTGGAGTGGGTTGCCATTCCCTTCTCTGGGGGATCTTCCTGACCCAGGAGTTGAATCTGGGTCTTCTGCACTGCAGGCAGATTCTTTACCAACTCAGTCACTAGGGAAGCCCAATTAAGTATAGCATGCAGTCCATGGGGTCGCTGACGGTCAGACACCACTGAACGACTTCCCTTTCACTTTTCACTTTCATGCATTGGAGAAGGAAATGGCAACCCACTCCAGTGTTCTTGCCTGGAGAATCCCAGGGACAGGGGAGCCTGGTGGGCTGCCATCTATGGGGTCACACAGAGTCGGACACGACTGACGTGACTTAGCATAGCATAGCATAGCATATATTTCTGACTCTTTTTTCAAACAGATATTTTAATTCCTTTGTTGACCAGACATATTAATAATCAGAATAAGACTGAAAATCAGATTTTAACTCCTTGGGAAACTCCATGGATTTCGCTTATCTTCCAAAGTAATGAAGCTAGGGCATGCAGTTTTATTCAGATGGGCTCACTGAAATGGGACTTTGACTTGTTTAGCTGGTGTTTTGTGTTTTCTCTATCAACAAGAACTTCTTCGGAAAATGCAATTTCCTTTTGGCACAACTTCAGCTCTTTACAGGGGCTATATCTCCATTCATTTATTCTACCTTTTCTTTAGGGAAACAAAAGTTTTGCACTGTGAACAATTCAATTTCTGAAGAAGTGCATGTCTATTCATGCTAACACATGAATAAGGAGAATACTGACTAACTTTAATATTTGACTATACTATTAAAAAGTTATATATAAATATTAAAATAACCATTGCAATTGCAGTGAAGCCTTTAGAAAGAATAAAATTTTTAATCTGTTTCTGCTTTAAATAGGTACATTTAATCAATTATATATAGGTGGGAATGTAAATTTTTTATTTTAAAATATCTTTTGAAAATGATTTACGTCTGAAAAGATTTTTTGCTATCTCTGCCTTAAGTTCTTCCCATATGTAAATTATTTAATAAATTTGATTGATACTGACAAAGCTGTTCGTAGATATATGGTATATCCACAATGGACTATTAAGCCTTATGAAGTCTACCTCTTAAAATAAGAAATGACATTGACTATTGCTTATAAAGTATAAAGTCTAATTCATTTGAAAGGCCAATAAAAAATTTTAGAAATTTGTCTAAAAAATAAATTCTAGATATACTTTATGCATGCACATGTGAATGTTTGTGTATTCAATTTTAAAGATTCTTCAATGCTTAGATGGGCTTACACAGGACAAGGAGTTTAAAAATTCAGCTAGCTATGGAGCTGCCCTGAGCAAGTCATTTAATCATTACTGCCATCATCTAGAAAATGAGAGAATTAGTTACTACATTTCCTTTGGACTCCAAAAATCCATGAACCTGTGTAGCTTAAGGCAGAGTTTTTCTAACTATAGTGTGCATCAAAATCAATGAGAAGGCTTACTCAAACATTGATTGCTAAACTCCACCCCAGAATTTCAGATTCAATAGTTCCAGAGATGGGCCCATGAATTCGCATTTCTGACATATTCCAAGGTGATGCTGATCTGGGGACCATGTTTTGAAATTGAATAAAGTGTTAATGCACCAGAGTTTCACAATCATGGAGTTAATGGCAGGTTAAGTTATCTGATTTCAACAGGTAGATGAGGGAAGTTAGTGCCCTGCTCCCACTTAATGAGTACTGTTTAAGAACTGAATATATATTCAAAAGTGTCCCCTACATGAAAGAGGTTTATTGTGTAACTGAGGACTCATCTATATATTCTTAATACATCATTAAAAAATGATATCTAATTGAAGATAAAGATGGGTAGATAAGTAGATGTGTAGGTAAAGAAATGACAACAACCTTCATGTTGTCCCTGAATATACTAGGAAACCTGAAGATATTTTAATTTTATTTAAAACACTATAAAAATTAATGAGTTAGCCTTTTCACTACTGCAGTTCAGGTTACCTTTTAAAACACAAACACAAGTGTTCGTTACCTATGCTAAAATGGTACCATTGTTGGTTATCGACATATTTTAAAGCAATAAGTTAAACAAATTATATTATGTTTATTGTTGTCATCAAATATAACAGGCAACATTAATCTTCTAGAATTTAATATTACTTGAATTTTAATTCTATTCTCCATTGCCACAGGGATTTAAAATTTTTTTCACACTTGACTTTATAGTTTATGCATGAAAAAACGATATGCTGCTTTACTAAAGTAATTTTCTAGTTGATAGTTTTAGTACCATCCTCTTATTTTACAGTATTTTACATATAATAAATGTTCTATGCCACTAAATTTTGACTTAGGTTAGCAAAAACATGATGCCTCTAATATTTCCCTAACAAAATAATCAATTCAACTAGAATATTTTCCAATTGTATGCTAATCTTATTGGAAATAATGACACTAATTAATCAATATTGAACACTGATTACTTTTGAATGCAGTGTTACAGTAGTTCAGTTGCTTTAGGGACAAGACTAATTGCAGAAAAAACTGAATTCTAAAAGAATGAGAACTGGTTTTCAAGTTCATAACACTTCGGTTTCAAGAAGCTCTTTCATTTCAATTCATAAAAGTCTTACTGAGCATGTACATTGCACCATTCCTTGAAAAGAGAAAGTTCTAGTATCTTGAACTGAATAAAAATTATATTAAGTAAAAGACAAAGGCAAAGAAAATGTTAGAATTTGGTGATAGCATATAGCAATAACATGCTGATAGTACTGGACTATCTAAGAAATGGATTATTGTCTGGGCATGAGTGGCATGCTTCACAAAAAGATTGCTAGTTGATTACGTTTGAAGTAGCTTTTGTTTTATTTAAGATTTGACAAGAGTCATAACAAGGACTCTTCCTTGGAGAGAAAATAGATATCCACAGTCATGATGGTATTAAAAATGCATGCATGTTCAGGGAACTAAAATTTTGTGATGATAGTATGTTAGTCGTTCAGTCATGTCTGACTGTGACCCCATGGACTGTAGCCTGCCTGGCTCCTCAGTCCATTGGATTCTCCCAATGGAGAATACTGGAGTGGGTAGACATTCCCTTCTCCAGGGGATATTCCTGACCCAGGGATCGAACCCAGGTCTCCCACACTGCAGGCAGATTCTTTACCATCTGAGCCACCAGGGAAGCCCTCCTGGGATCATAGTGGTATCAACATAACCATGATCCCAATCATCATAGAGGCTGTGATTCAATCAGAAGGAATAACTGGAGGAAAAAAAGCAATAAATACAAGATGTAATGTGAAATTATAGGCCAAGTTCCTGACCTACTTTGGGGAAATCAGAAAGGTCTCCCAAAGAACATAACTTTTAAGTCAAAACATTAAAGGCTAATGACTAACCAGAAAATAAGAAGCAGAGAACGTATGCTCCAAGCAGATTGAGTAGTAAGCATAAAAGCCCAGAGATGAGGGAGATCATGGGATGTTTAAGAATCTAAAAACTTGCATGACTGGAAGTAGAATGGTTGAAATGGACTGGAGCTCTCATCTTACTTGACTTGTAAGGAATAACTGATTCTGGTGACCATCTTCTCCTTGAAACACCATCATTCAGTGTCTCTGATGTCACACCTGCATTTTCCCTCTAGCTCTCTTCACTCTTGCTGTCAGTCAGTTTTTATCATGTCACCCTCCTTTATAAATCCTTAAATCCATCTTTGCTATGTGCCCTGTCTACATAATCTTACCTACTTGCATAGTTTTCATTGGCATCGTCATCAACAGTATACAACCCTATCACATACTTTTCCAGTCCAGACTTCTCTTCTGAGCTCTAGGCACAATTGTACAACTGCTACATTAACATCCCCCTTTACTTATCATCTCAAATTGAACATATACAAAGTCAAACTGATCTTTTGTGCCAAATCTGGGTCATAGTCACTACTCTCTATCTTAGCAGAGGTGAGCCAATCAAATAGATGTGCATCACAGATATATGGCAGACACCTCCAAGCTTATCACTTTCCTTAACTGATATCCAAGACTATAAGGGTAATTTATAGTAAAAGTACCTTGAAGTATTTGTGCCTCTATTTTCCTTTTCTCTCACTTCAAGCAAGGGTCTTATTCCACCCCTGAAGAACGTTTGTTCCAGGACTGAAGGCAGAATTTAAGATGATGGTTCTTTCTATCTATGATAGCAGCTTAATTGTGGCTTCAGACTAAAAAGAGATCAGCCCCTTGAGGTAGGGTGGAAGAAAGTACTACCAAGGATGTGAACCATGTGAGACCAAATGTCCTAGGAAGGAGGTGGGATGGTAAGGAAGATAGAAAATCAAGAGGTGGAACTCTGGGTTTGCATAATAACAGCAGAAAATAAGCTTTGAGAATTGAGATTAGAGGTATTTCTAAATACACGTTTGGTAGGATTCTTAGTGTATACATCTAACCCTGAAGAATTAGCCTTTGTATATTAACACACCCCCCTCACACATACACACACAGCGATGCACTGACAGGTTTTAGTAACTCCCATAACAGGGAAAGGGATTCTAATCTTCATTATTTTGCCATCAGTTCTCACATCGTTACTGCATTCAATTTGCTCAACCAATTTTTTTTCAAAATTCTGTAAAATTGGGATGGAATACTTGTAGACACCTGCAATGTGCCAACAAGTGAGTGTCTTATTCTAGGAATACTCTTGAAAATATCATCTGTTGTAGTAACTTATGGTAGTTTTGCTTTCATTTTGTGAGACTCCTCTGCAAGATAAAGAGTTCTAGATGAATACATTTGCATATGGATGCATAAGGGGAGTTAGGACTTCCCTGGTGGCTCAGACGGTAAAGCTTCTGTCTACAATGCGGGAGACCCGGGTTTGATCCCTGGGTGGGGAAGACCCCCTGGAGAAGGAAATGGCAATCCACTCCAGTACTATTGCCTGGAAAATCCCATGGACAGAGGAGCCTGGTAGGGTACAGTCCATGGGGTCGCAAAGAGTCAGACACGACTGTGCGACTAATCACATAATCACACTTAAAGGAGGGGAAACTAGGTCATAAAAATATTTTTAATCCCTAATTTGAAGTCCCATATATAAGCAGCCATTGAAATATTTATATCCCTGTAGTAACTAAGTGACCCACTCATCTGTCACTGAACACGGTCCTGATATAATAATAGGCTGATGCTGATATAGGAGAACTTGGAGGCTTAAAAGTCCATTAATTGATGTATTATTTCTACTTGAGAGTTTTGAGAAACTAGAACTTTGATCACACGCCATGTATCTTTTCCTTGTTTGTTTTTTCTACTTGTATCTAAATTTTCTCAACTCAGACCTAGGTCAAATCCTAATGATTCATTTCATTCTCTGTGACCTAAAGTAAATCACCTAATTATGTGAACTTTATTTTTTCCCATTAAGTTGTAGATGATCTCAGGGACCTCTCTAATTTTCACCATTTTATGATGCAGTGTATGTGAATATAGATATACACACACACATATATATTTCTAATTGCTTCATTTTGATATGCTATAAATTAGAAGAGTAAGGTCTATTCAAAGAAAAATCTATTAAAGACATGTGATACAAGGGTCATAGAAGTATTTATTTTTTCCTCATATACGTAAAAATATTTATGACTAGGGGCAGGCTTTTTTTTTTCCAAATGTGTGTCATTATTGTTTGGGTAATCTGTTGCTACATTATAATATATCTCCAAATTAGAAGCTCATGTCTTTTTCTCAGTTGTATATACACAAGCTGGGCAGTGTTTATCAGTTTTCTTCATAGCAGTAGCTGGGACAACTTGACCGAGACTGTCTGATCAACATCTAAAACTGTTCCCCTCATAGAAGGCAAATTAGTTGTTGATTTGCTATTGATTGATAATTTAGACTATTGTTGGAGTCTTTGATTCTTCTCCAAATAGGGTCAGTCCAGGAATTGCTTGGGCTTCCTTAAAACATGGTAAATTCTAAGCATGGGTATTCTAAGGGGAGCATTTGGGAAAGTAAGCATTTCAAGAGACCCAAAAGGAAGCTTCAAGTCTTCTTGTGATCTGGCATCAAAATTCCTGTAAGCCACTTCTGCTGAATTCTTTAGTGAATCAAGTCACAAGACCAGTCAAAATTCAATGAATGAGTCCAACTACTCTCCATGAGAAAAATAATAAAGTTTGTGCTTATCTTTAATTTGCTGCAGACAGTATCCCCTCAAGGTACTTTATTAAAAAGTGCTAACTAAGTCCTCTATCTTTTCCTTCAGTTTGGTTTCCCATTTAAGTTGGAGTTAATGATGACTTGATTAGGTTTCCAATTTTCTGTTTCCACTGTAACGAGACAGACATAAAAATCACTACATATAATTTGAAATGGTGAATTTAAAATTTAGAATGAGAGGTACACAAAGAACTATGGGAATACAGGAAAGGCATTCACCAAACTTGAAGCTACAGAAGGCTTTGGAAAGGAAGTAATGATGAACTAATTCTTTAAGTATGATTTAGAGTACATGCCAGAGTCGTCATATACCTGTCCACATGCGTACACTATGAAACATGTGTAGTAGCACTTGGAAGATCCTGAGCTGTCATGTGGGAAAGGGCAAAATTTATTCTAGGCACTGAAACAGCATGTTCAAGGGTAATCAATTATGAAAAAAAAATTAGTTGGGTTCAGAGAAATGTGAGAATTTTAGTGTGGCTAGACAACATCAAACACATTCAGTTAGGATATGAGGTCATGAGATGCTAGCTGAAGCACTGTAGCAATGTTTTTTTAATGCTAATATATTTTTAACTGTTTTTTAATTTAAGTTTCTCTTTGCATTTCACCTATTCAATCAGGTATTAAGGTTGGTGATTTATTTCCTCCAAGAAAGTATATAGCAAGGTAGAAATCAGAAGTAGCTGGGGTTGAGAAAAAAACAAGCTCTTTTCTTTGGAGTAGAATAATACACACTGAGTAAATCTAGAAGAAAGTGCAGAGAAAGAAGCTAATGATTTAAGTGGTTTACTTGTTACTTTTCTACAGGAATCTATAAAAATGGCACTCTAGAATAGCCCATTTATTTTCACTATATTATCCATTAGTCTTGTCTTTACATAGACTCAAGTCCAGAGAGAAGAATAAATTATATTACACTCATTTCCCCCATTTCTACTCAGCTTATGGAAATGCAGCAGGTTCCGTTGTGCACTTTAACTAAAATGCTCCTGCTGAGAAAGGCATTTCCCAGATGGGGATTTCGTCTTTCATGCAGACCCCAGACACACTGTATAAATAATGCATCCCTTACTGCTGGCTGGATAGGGCGATGTTTCACCTGTAAGGATGCCTCTCCAGGAAGCCATTGTTGCTCCACTTGTAGTCGTGCTCTTCTAATTTTTGAAAAGGTTAGCACGGTTTTATCTTTAATAGCCACTTGATCATTGCAGAGATTAACACGTCATGTTGGAGACATTAGTCAAGAAAGCCTTAGAATACATCTTGAGGTCCTTACATCCCCCCAGACTGTGCAGGAGCACATTGATAGGTGTTTTCATGCTGCTATCTCTAAATTACATGCAGGTATTGAAAGGGTATGTTTATTAGATATGAGCCCACTGGTTTTTAATCAAATTTAGAGAGCTGCGAACAGAGCTCTCTCCTGATCTTTATCTTCCACTGACAGTAATGAGTTTATCATTCTCCCTGTGACATTCCTCACAGGAAAGTCACAGCATTTTCTATTAGATCTCCTGAAGGCTCTGGGATGAACTAGGAGACCAGTGTCTTACCTAAGAAAAGGCAGAGCTCCTGAACTAATTAATGTCTGATTGCAATTTAAGCTAATCTAGAATAAGGATACGTTATATAATGGATGTTTTAGAGGTTCTTCCAGACAGCTGGTATTACAAAAAAGAAAATTGAGTGGAAGAAATAATTACCTGTACCACTGAAATGCCCACCACTCACTCCTTGAAGATTATCACCTCAATGAAAATTTCCCAGACACTTCTCACTGCCGTTGAACTTAAGCATGTTCCAATCCCCAAGGTATACCAAAATTTTGATAATTATTAATAGAACAAGTTTGGCAAAGTGAAACCTATAGAACAAATCCAGGAAGTACTCCACCAGTTGTAAACCAGTTATATTGGAACACAACACATTCACTGATTCATTTTCTATGGCTGTTTTCATTCTAAAACAACAGAGTTGAATAGCTGCCACTGAGACCAGATGGCCAGAAAATCCTAAAATAATTTTTCTCTGGTCCTTCACAGAAAATCCTTGCAAAGATACTAGTACTGAGAAAGCAGTTCTTTCTAGATATGTGAATTTTGAAAGGAATTTAATTTCAACATTTCAAATAGTTTAATGTTTTTTATAAAGTAAAAACCACCTTTAACATCTTGAAATAGTTGATATAGAGTTTTTTTGTAATATACATTGTTATACCATGTTTAACACAGCATATTCAAATGATTTAAATTTCATGTGATGATTATATAAATCTCACTTAGTTTTCCCCTATAAAGTGAAATACTTACACTGTGTTAGAAGTATTAGGCAGAATACAGGAGTAAATGAGCATTTATCCTAAGAATAAACTGGCACTGGCACTTGCTTTCAAAAAATAAAATAAAATTCCCTGATGTTAGCTGGGGTTTTGCTCACTTGTTTTTTACATTAAAGGTACAGTGAAGGACATGGAACTTGGTTTCAACTCTAAGGCTATATTTCTGCAAAAAAATGAATTTTATAATGAAAAACTGAAGTAAACTTTTCCCAGGTGATTTTCTCACCCTTCAGGAAATCATTATCATCATCACTATTTCTGTCTCTATCTTTAGATTTGTCATTGGCATCCAAAACATTGCCTGTGAGTTCTACATCATGGGAACAATGAAGATAAGGTACTTCCCTGTCAGTTTGTACCTATTTGCCAATTTTATAAGGTGGGAGGCAGTATGTCAATTGCCATTAAAAAAAAATGACAATAACAATATATTTTGCTGAGCACTAAATCTTAGAAAGCCTTTACCATTTAATAAGCAATGTTTTGTACATATAAAAAGAATGACTTTTCATCTTGTAAGAATACTACAGGCATATACATAGGAAAAATTATAATGATAAGATGCAGTGAATCTTTTGTATATTGTTCACATATTTGACAAATTCCATTTGTAATCATACTTTACATATTGAATTATACTTTGAATTTTGGGTTAAATAAATAAAGCAAAACTATCAAGGAAGAAAATTGTAAAATATGAATTCTCTCAGCCATTAATCTTGTTTTCACAGAATGAGTTGTACAGTATTCTATCTATAGGCTGTTAGCTTTGCCAAGTGATATGGCTATAAAATAATCTTTCACTGAAGGAGCTATGAGTCTGATAAAATTATTGTTAATTGTAGTTTGTTCAAATACAAAAAAAGAAGATGTTAATTATACATGTTTTATATGTATCTGTGAGTAAAATGTGTGTAAACCAAATGGTAGGATGACACCTGGTACATAAATCGTGTTAATTAATAGTATACACTGGGCTTCCCTGGTGGCTCAGAGGTTAAAGCATCTGCCTGGGATGCAGGAGACCTGGGTTTGATCCCTGGATTGGGAAGATCCCCTGGAGAATGAAATGGCAACCCACTCCAGTACTCTTGCCTGGAGAATCCCATGGACGGAGGGAGCCTGGTAGGCTACAGTCCATGGGGTCACAGAGAGTTGGACACGACTCAGCGACTTCACAATAGTATACGTTATTATTTCTGTTGCCAGTATATCAGGATGCTGGATGAAAAAAAGAGACAAATTGTCAAAAGACAAAGAGAAAATCTTAAAAGCAGCATGAGAGAAGCAACTCATCATGTATACGAATCTACAATAAGATTATCAGCTAATTTTCCAATAGAAACCTTGGTGATCTAATGGCACTGGGATACTACTAGCAGTGCTGAAAGAAAAAAAAAATACTTGTCAACTGAAGATCCTATGTCTGGGGGTGGCAAAAGTGTTCTTTCAAATATAAGAAAGAATATAAGATATTTCTATATAAGCAAAAGTTGAAGGTGTGATTAATACTAGCTTCCCTACAACAAATGCTAAATGTTTACTTCCACGTTAAAATAAAAGAATCTTAGTAACTCAAAGCCATATGAGGATATAAAGATCTCTGGTTGAAAAAGTGAACAAATATAAAAACATTATTATTGTAACTTTTCTTTGTAACTCAACTTTTTATTTACTGTAGAGCATAAAAGACAAATGCACTTTATATTAATGTATATTTTGTCACAATAAAAAAGACATGCATAAAATAATTATAAATCTAAGTTAATGGATGCACAATGTATAACAATGTGCATTATGATATGAATAACATAAAAGTGGAGAAGGGCAGAGTTGTGTAAGACGAGAGTTTTTGTATGTAACTGAAGTATGTATCAATTCAGAAAATAATTACAATGCACTTTTTGCAGAAATAAAAAATCCAAGCTAAAACTCTTATGGAATTTCAACAGACCGGAAAGAGACAAAACAATCTTAGAAAAGTAGAACAAAGTTTGAGGATGTATATTTCCTGATTTTCAAAGTTACTATAATGCTACAGTAATCAAAACAATATGGTACTAGCATAAAGACAAAAAGCAGGCACAGGCACACAGACTGATGAAACAGAATAGAGAGTCCAAAATTAAGTCCTTGCATACATGGTCAGATGATCTTTGACAGAGTGCCAAGACTATTTAATTCAGTAGTTATCCATATGGTGGAATATTATTCACCCATAAAACATAATGCCAAGTGAAATGTGCCTCACTCAAAAGGGCAAATATTATATGATTCCACTTATATGAGGTACCCAGAGTAGTCAAATTCATACAAGCAGAAAGTAGGATAGAAGTTACTAGGGGGAGAGGACAATGAGGAATTGTAGTTTACAGACATAAGAGTTTCAATTTAGGATGATGAATAGTTATGAAAATTGCTGATGTTTATGATTTTACAACAATGTGTATGCATTTAATGCTTCTCTTTTTGCTCAAAATAATTAAAATGGTAAATTTTATGACATTAAAAAAACTAAAACTTCCTGATTTGATGTGAAAGACAACATTACCAATGAGTTGTTATCAATTAGTTATTTGTTTGAAACTGACAAAGACTTCCAGTACCCAATAAGTTCACATCTGTTTCTTGAGCTTTAAAGAATTCAAAGGAGGAAATAACATTCAGCCAAATAGCTGTTACATAGGAAATTTCACATCTAGGTATAGCTTCCTTCCACGTTTTTTCACTGTAGAGAACATGCTAAGTAGTAACATGAATTTTAGGCAAGTGAGCCCCATTCAATACAGAGCACACATCTCCATCTATATTTATTCCCCTTCTATAGCCAACATGAGAACATGCATCAGGTAACATATTCCCAGTGAAACTCATCAATCAAGGGTTTCACTAAAAACTGCTGATGACATTTTCCACTATCCCCACTCACTAGTCTTGGAAACAGTATTAGAAGAATATAAATTCAGGTCCATATTTTCAAGTGTCTCTGAGTTTAGGGTATGATTTCACACCAGCTGTTCCCCTTTACCTACAGATGCTATTCCAGATGTTTGACTCTGCCATAGGTTAGAGCCTCCAATTACAGCACTAAACTTAATGCCCATCGAAATAATTTAGCACTTGGTTTTGTAACCCATTTTTAATAGTTTTTGCCTGTCAGTAACAAAGTGAGTCGAAGCATCCATGGCTAGGCAACAAATAGAGGAAATCCACACATGGTGGGCAGGTGCCCTGTGAGAGAACTAGCTGCAGGCCATGGGTGGGTTCCATACAGGTAAACTCATAAGCAGTAAGATGAGCAGACAGGAAGACACCACAGCAGGCAACAAACAACTGCACAAGCAGACAGACCTTTTGAGTCAAAAGTTTCAGTGAGTGACTGACAGGATGACAGAATATGGCAACGAGAGATTGGCCACAGGTCGCTTGAGAAGCTTGAGCACTAGTCATCAGGCGTGAGTAAGTAGTGCTCATATCAGGGGTCTGGGTTTCTGAAGAAGGTTCTGGGGAGACTAACATGTACAAGGTGCAGTCTTTGCCTCAGAGGGACACCGTATGAATGCTAGGACTTGGACTATCCACAAATAAAAAGACAAGTCAGGACACCAATGCCTAAAAATGAGGCACAAATCAAGATAAAGAATATCAGTAAATCAGTTAATGCTTAGTAGATAAGCTGATGACTTACACTCTAAATTCTCCTCAACATGATGGAAATTTGTCCTTGCATTAAGTAGGAAATGTATCATTGTACTCTCAAAAACGAGGGTTACACATTCCAACTGTAGTAGTGATCCAGACCTTTCTATTTATGTGAAGCAACCTCTAACATTGCTAGCATGTCGTTGATATTTATCTGTCTTTAACTTCTCCTCTGTGTTAAGAGTCACTCACAGAGGTAACTGGCTGTTCAGGAGGAACCAGTGTATACTGGACGACTTCCAAGCGAACTCAAAGAGAAAGGACGTACATGCCAGCAAGAGCAGGAAAATGTATACTTTTATACACTTAGCATAGAATTTGGAGAAGGCAATGGCACCCCACTCCAGTACTCTTGCCTGGAAAATCCCATGGACGGAGGAGCCTGGTAGGCTGCAGTCCATGAGGTTGCTAAGAGTCGGATATGACTGAGCAACTTCACTTTCACTTTTCACTTTCATGCATTAGGGAAGGAAATGGCAACCCACTCCAGTGTTCTTGCCTGGAGAATCCCAGGGACAGAGGAGCCTGGTAGGAGGCCATCTATGGGGTCACACAGAGTTGGACATGACTGAAACGACTTAGCAGCAGCAGCAACAGCAGCATAGAATTGCTTGATAGAATATTTTTAGAGGGCAGCTGGGCAGCATTTATTGTTAATTCATTACTGACTGGGAGATTTTTGTAGAAACTAATGCCTGTGGCCTGTGATTTGTTATGTAAGTGATATTAATACATCTCTGGTCAATAATGTGTTAAAATCACTATTTAACTTAGAAATTCCACACCTAAGAATCTTTCCTGAAGATTGAGCAAAAATAGAAGTGCAGAGGTATTAGCTGAAAATGTATTTGTTACAACCAAAAACTAGAGGCCCTATACCATGTAGTTATAATATGACATTAAAATTGATAGTATCTATACAGAATACAGAATAAAATCAGCATATAATGCTTGTTGAATAAAATACATATGCCCCTAAAAAGCAGAATGGCTAATATGATACTGTCTTATTTAGCTAATGGAATATATGATGCTTTTAAAAATAATAAGATATTTTATTACAGATATGTTGTTGAGTACAAAAGTTATTTATAAAACCATATGTGGTGTGATTACATTTTTATAAACATATATACACATGAAGTATGTAATAGAATATGTAATAGACATACAAATAAATAGTATTTTTGCTAGTTATTTAATCAAATGTTATAACATTAGGTATTATGTTAAGAAAATTATTAATCAGTCTTGAGATAAGAACAAAGAATGAAATTCCTAGTGTTGCTTTCATTTCTCTGAAGGGCTAAGAGGAAAAGATTGTACTCAGTTCAGTTCAGTCGCTCGGTTGTGTCCGACTCTTTGCGACCCCATGAATGGCAGCACGCCAGGCCTCCCTGTCCATCACCAACTCCCGGAATTCACTCAGACTCATGTCCATCGAGTCAGTGATGCCATCCAGCCATCTCATCCTCTGTCGTCCCCTTCTCCTCCAGCCTCCAATCCCTCCCAGCATCAGAGTCTTTTCCAATGAGTCAACTCCTCGCATGAGGTGGCCAAAGAACTGGAGTTTCAGCTTTAGCATCATTCCCTCCAAAGAAATCCCAGGGTTGATCTCCTTCAGAATGGACTAGTTGGATCTCCTTGCAGTCCAAGGGACTGTCAAGAGTCTTCTCCAACACCACAGTTCAAAAGCATCAATTCTTCGGCACTCAGCCTTCTTCACAGTCCAACTCTCATATCCATACATGACTATTGGAAAAACCATAGCCTTGACTAGACAGACATTAGTTGAAAAAGTAATATCTCTGCTTTTGAATATGCTATCTAGGTTGGTCATAACTTTTCTTCCAAGGAGTAAGCGTCTTTTTATTTCAGATTAAGATTATACTGCTTAGCATTAAATTCATGGGTATGACATAATTCTCACTGAGCCTCAAGAGAACCAGAAACTTTGGAGCTGTGAGTAGCATTGTAACTGGAGAAAGTCTGTGAGGTTGCTGGGGATAACTATTCAAATCAAAGTATTTTCCACCAATCATCTCCAAAAGAAGCTAACAAAAAAAGAGTCAAGGTTTCTCAAGACATTCCTATGTTCTTAGCCAAAGAAAAACACAAAACAAAGAAATTCCCAGGTGAAAAAGATTGGATGTTAGGGTGACACTGGAAAGTGTTTGTGAGAATACTGGAGATTGGGGAGTGCTCAGAAATTCTTTTTAATTTCCTTCTTCACTAAGATTATTTTTTTGTTGAAGCCCCAACTCTACAAAGGAAATTTCCTTTATGTCAAGTAAAAGTCAATTTTCCAATTTTAGAAGTTTTCCCTGAAACCTAATTTTGACTATTTTTTTTTTCATCTCACATCTCTGTGTCTGTATTATTTCCTGTCGTATGTAAAACTTAAACTGATTGCCTCATGTCTTCTTAAATAGAAAACTCTTTGAAGTAGTGGCTATAAATTGTATTTCACATCTTCATATAGTTTATAAGGACAACATTTTGCATGGTATGGGTTTTCTGCAAATCCTAGCTAAATGTGTGAACAAAATTAAACTTTCATGTGATTAAACAACAGTGATATAAAGGCCCAATTCTAGTGATGGGTGGCATGATAGTCATGATTTTTTTTTTTTTTACTGTAATAGTCATCAGAATTTCAATGCAATTATAAATATAATTATTCATAACTGAAATGTCTGTTGTCTGTTAGCATATTCATGAATATATTCAGATCTCCCCAGTGTGTCATTTTTATTCTCACAATTTAGGCCTAGGAAAACTTTATAAGGTGCAATTAATTCTTCCACCCTAAGGTGCTAAAGTATCTTTTGTATATGAAGTTTGTATGCTTAGAAACTTCAAAGCTTTGTCACCTAATTCTAGGTCTTTAAAAAAAAGTAGTGCACTTAGTTTCAAACTTTCTCCTCTTTATTCCTGCTAGAAAGCTATCACAGCTTCTTAAAAATGGCAAAAAACTTTAACCACCACTAAAGTTTCAGAAAAAAGTTTTACTGCAATTAAGTAAAATTTAAGTATATCTTTTTAAAAAGGCTGAAGTATTAATACAATAGACTTAAAATTTAGTTCACATAATGATAAAAGTAATGCTAAGTGCTAAGAAACTGTGTGTATTTGTTAGTCACTCAGTCATGTCCAACTCTTTGTGATTCCGTGAACTGCAGCTTGCCAGACTCCTCTGCTCTTGGAATTTTCCAGGCAAGGATACTGGGTGGATTGCCATGCTCTTCTCCAGCTAAGAACTGTATCTATACAAATATCTGGATTTTCGAAATGAATTAATACCATAAATGAGGAATAAACAGGTTTTTTTTAACTCCACTTACTCATTCGCTTTTAATAAGGTGATATAATTTGTATTATTATCTCAGAATTCAGTTCTTAATAGTAGGTATCTAGAAGCTTATACTTTCACTTCCTTATAATACTTTATTACCTACTCCAGTTGCTTTAATTCAGTATCTTCCTAAAAAAATCGCTCCTCAGAAGAGTCACAAGGAGTTTAGGGGAATTGTATCTAACGGTTCCGCAATGGTCTGAATTATATCTCCAAGGCAATTTTGCTTTTTGATGTCACCTTTCAATAACATTTCCTTAACTTCTAACTGTAGGAGCTTTTAAGAAGTTGAATTTTTCCCACAGATATAATGAATTCTAAGTCCACTTATGCAACAAATATTTCTAACTTTTTGTTAAACAGGTTAGAACCATATGAAAGATACTTGAGAAAAATATATCAACAGCAAAATCAACAACAAAAAAAGTTGTGAGGCTCAATGTGAAAATTCTGGTTTTCATTGTGGATATATCTTGGTAATATTTGGAAATGTGTAAATGGGAGATAAGAATGTGTTTTCAACCTTCTGAGTCCCCCTTCTGTTTTATTCCTACTCTCCATCTCCCAGTGTTGTATTTTATCATTTGTATCTACTTGTGTTATGTGAGTCTGACCGATACCTAGTTAATCCTAAATGAACTATTACTGTGTCATCTTTGCTTTGACCTTGTTGTTAAAACATGAAAGACAGGTCAATTACCACCCAATTCTATCTGCTTAGTTACATGTTCATGTTGGACAATATAAGTCATTACAATATTCTGTTTTTTTTTTTTTTAATTCTGTGTATGATGTCTATTAACAACAAATATAGTCTCTATCCATGTATCTCTACATGGATACAATATCCATGTATGTTGGATATTTGTAGAAGTGGATCCAGATTTTATGGAACCTGAAGCTTAAGTAAGTATGGGATCCTATTAAAATAAAAGAACAAAAAAATGAAATTAAATATAAATATGAGAGCTATATTGACTGAATAAAGAAATACAATAAAACCAAACTTACAAAAACTAATTTATTGCAAGCATATAATTCAGAAAATAATTATTTGCATCTAACATACTTCTAAGATTCATTTTTCCATATTTATTTTTTACTATAAATCTTCGGTCGCCTATGGATGGGACAATCATTTTACAATATCTTTTTTTCTGAAAAGACTATAAATATAGTTCAGCCTTTCCTCTAGACTATTTGATAGAATATTATTATGATTACTAGTTGGGAGGTGTCAAATCCCCAGACAGACTTACTTTATGTTTATAGTAATACTGTAGATTTTGACTCACAAACTCAAGAATTATAAGTTCTACTGTGTATGATTTCCTATCAAGAATAAAAATAATGCATTCTTCATTTAAAATTACATATTCCAGACAGAACTTAAGCTCTTAGTTGGCATCTTTAAGAAACTTCCACTGTGATTACAATTTTACACATTTGATGATAAGAAAAAATTTCTACATAGTAGCTTATAGTTCCATACATGTTAGATTTTATTTCATCTCCACTCCCTGCATGGTCCTAGCATTGAATATTATCATATTGTATAAGAACTCCAAGCCCTACACGTTTGGGTCTTGACTGAGGGAAGTCCTCACAGTGGAAGACAGGCATATTCCTGGGAGCCAAGCTTACTCTTAGACAGTTGCAAACCACATAAATATACCTCACTCAACCCAAACTAAATGTATTCTCAATTCAACATCCCTTACCTGAATCCAAAACACACCTATAGACACAAGTGACATTGTAGAAGTTATAGTAGATAGAGCAGTAGACTACTGATTGGAGCAAAAATGCCTATTTTGCAAATATGGCAAACACTTACAACCATGCAAGCACACGTCGATGGCACATTCTAGCATCCTGAAAGTGATGCACTGTATATAAATGAATTTTATTTTAAATTGCCTCTGAATATACAAAATATTTTAAAAAGTTGTTTGGCCACTTCATGTGTGATATCTCATTTTATTCTCTTAATCAATCCTGAAATTTTCAAAGTATTCCTAGTTTACAAGGAATAAATCAAAGACTCAGTTAAGTTACATAAGCCCCAAGATTTTGAGGTGGTAGATAACTAACCTAGAATTTAATTCAGATCTGCATTTACCTAAAACCCTTATTAGTCTCTATACTGCTTAACCATGGACATTAGTGAACAAAGTACCTGATGTTTCATAAAAAGGCAAATTTCAGAGTTTCATTCCAAGGATCTCAAGTTATTCTGATGTAGGTGTAATGAGGATATCTCCACTCTGCTCCAGTAGCATAATGGGCACCTACTGACCTGGGGAGTTCATCTTTCAGTGTCATACCTTTCTGCCTTCTCATACTGTTCATGGGGTTCTCAAGGCAATAATACTTAAGTGGAGTGCTATCTCCTTTTCCAGAGGGCCATGTTTTGTCAGAACTCTCCACCATAACCATTCAGTCTTGGGTGACTCTACACAGCATGGCTCATAGTTTCATTGAGTTAGACAAGGCTGTGGCCCATGTGATCAGTTTGATTAGCTTTCTGTGATTGAGATTTTCATCCTGTCTGCCCTCTGATGGATAAGGATAGAGGCTTAGGGAGGCTTCCTGATGGGAGAGAATGACTGGGGGAAACTGGCTCTTGTTCCTATGGGCAAGGGCATGCTCAATAAAACTTTAATCCAATTTTCTATTGATGGGTAGGACTGTGTTCCCTCCTTGCTGTTTGACCTGAGACCAAACTATAGTAAGGCTAAGGAAGACAATGGAGACCTACCACAGAACATCTTGTACATAACTCAGTTGGTAAGGAGTCTCCCTGCAGTGCAGGAGACCCAAGTTCGAGTCCTGGGTTGGGAAGATCCCCTGGAGAAGGAAATGGCAACCCACTCCAATATTCTTGCCTGGAGAATCCCATGGACAGAAGAGCCTTGCAGGCTACAGTCCATGGGGTCACAAGAGTCAGACACGACTTAGTGACTAAACCATCACCACCACTGGTGTATGTCTATATTCCACATACACAAGAGACGACTCTACACATGGACCAGATGGTCAAAACTGAAATCAGATTGATAATATTTTTTGCAGCCAAAGATGGAGAAGCTCTATACAGTGAGCAAAAACAAGATGAGGAGCTGACTGTGGCTCAGATCACAAACCTTTATTGCAAAATTCAGACTTAAATTGAAGAAAGCAAGGAAAACCACTAGTCCATTCAGGTACGACTTAAACCAAATCCTTACAATTATACTGCGGAAGTGACAAATAGATTCAAGGGGATAGATCTGATAGACAGCGTGCCTGAAGAACTATGTACAGAGGTTCATGACATTGTACAGGAGGCAGGGATCAAGACCATCCCCAAGAAAAAGAAATGCAAAAAGGCAAAACAGTTGTCTAAGGAAGCCTTACAAACAGCTGGGGGAGAAAAAGAGAAGCTAAAGGCAAAGGAGAAAAAGAAAGAATGCAGAGTTCTAAAGAATAGCAAGGAGAGATAAGAAAGCCTTCCTCAGTGATCAATGAAAAGAAATAGAGGAAAGCAATAGAATGAGAAAGACTAGAGATCTCTTCAAGAAAATTAGAGATACCAAGGGAACATTTCATGCAGAGATGGGCACAATAAAGGACAGAAATGGTAGGGATCTAACAGAAGCAGAAGATATTAAGAAGAGGTGGCAAGAATATTCTGAAGAACTACACAGAAATGATCTTAATAATCTGGAAAACCACGATGGAGTGATCACTCACCTAGAGCAAAAGAGCCATCCTAGAATGTGAAGTCAAGTGGGCCTTAGGAAGCATCACTATGCACAAAGCTATTGGAAGTGCTGGAATTTCAGCTGAGCTATTTCAAATCCTAAAAGATGATGCTGTGAAAGTGCTGCACTCAATACGTCAGCAAATCTGAAAAACTCAGCATTGGCCATAGGACTGGAAAAGGTCAGTTTTTATTCTAATCACAAAGAAAGGCAATGCCAAAAACTGTTCCAACTCCTGCACAATTGCACTCATCTCACATGCTAGCAAATGAATGCTCAAAATTCTCCAAGCCAGGCTTCAACAGTATGTGAACTGTGAACTTCCAGATGTTCAATCTGGATTTAGAAAAGGCAGAGGAACCAGAGACCAAATTACCAACATCCATTGGCTCATAGAAAAAGCAAGAGAGTTCCAGAAAAACATCTACTTCTGCTTTTTGGCTACCCGAAAACCTTTGACTGTGTGGATCATGACAAACTGTGGAAAATTCTTCAAGAGATGGGAATAGCAGATCACCTGACCTGCCTCCTGAGAGATCTGCATGAGGTCAAGAAGCAACAGTTAGAACTGGACATGGAACAACAGACTGGTTCCAAATCGGGAAAGGAGCACCTCAAGGCTGTATACTGTCACCCTGTTTATTTAACTTATATACAGGGTACATCATGTGAAATGCTGGGATGGATGAAGCACATGTTGGAATCAAGATTTCCAGGAGAAATATCAATAACCTCAGATAATGCAGATGACACCATCCTAATGGCAGGAAAGCAAAGAAGACCTGAAGAGCCTCTTGTTCAAGGTAAAACAGGAGAGTGGAAAAGTTGGCTAAAACTCAACATTCAAAAAACTAAGATGGTATCTGGTCCCATCACTTCATGGCAAAGAGATGGTGAAACAATGGAAAGAATGAATGACTTTATTTCCTTGGACTACAAAATCACCACAGATGGTGAATGCAGCCATGAAGGTAAAAGACACTTCCTCCTTGGAAAAAAAGCTATGACCAACCTAGACAGCATATCAAAAAGTGGAGACATTACTTTGTCAACAAAGGTCGGTCTAGTCAAAGCTATTATTTTTCCAGTAGTCATGCATGGATGTGACAGTTGGGAGTATAAAGAAAGCTGAGCACCAAAGAATGGATTTGAATTGTGGTGTTAGAGAAGACTCTTGAGAGTCCCTTGGACTGCAAGGAGATCAAAACAGTTAATTCAAATTAGTCCTGAATATTCGTTGGAAAGACTGACTCTGAAGCTGAAGCTCCAACACTTTGGCCACCTGATGCAAAGAACTGACTCATTGGAAAAGACCCTGATGCTGGGAAAGATTGAGGGCAGGAGGAGAAGGGTGTAACAGAGGATGAGATGGTTGGATGGCATCACCTACTCAATGGACATGAGTTTGAATAAGCTAAGGGAGCTGGTAATGGGCAGGGAAAAATGGTATGCTGCAGTCGATGGTTTCACAAGTCAGACACAACTGA
This sequence comes from Ovis canadensis, assembly GCF_042477335.2. NCBI lineage: Eukaryota > Metazoa > Chordata > Mammalia > Artiodactyla > Bovidae > Ovis > Ovis canadensis. Next base: position 176,058,982 of record NC_091246.1, on the reverse strand, counting down.
GCAACTGAACTGAACTCAACTGGACTGAGAACAGCTCAATGAGAAACTCTATTTTGCATCACAGTGCTCTGATATCTGGTAATTCATCAATTCTCATTGAAATTAATTATGAACCAGGCATTCACCTATCTAGTTAGAAAGTATCACTGGTAACTGGAAATTAAAATCCTTGATCAGAAATTGTTTCATCCATGGGGGAAAAAATTTTCAAAGAGACCCTAAGAAGAATCTTGATTCAGGCATTTTTAATATACATCTCCTTGTTTATTTGTAATCTCAACATCATTATTATGTCTATGTACATATACATATGGAAAACATTAATTTTCAATCCAATCCCAAAGAAGTCAAATGCCAAAGAATGTTCCAACTACTGCACAATCTCACTCATCTCACATAATAGCAAGGTAATGCTTAAAATTCTCCAAGCTAGACTTCAACAGTACATGAACTGTGAACTTCTAGATGTTTAAGCTGAATTTAGAAAAAGTAGAGGAACCAGAGACCAAATTGCCAACATCCACTGGATCACAGAAAAAGCAAGAGAGTTCAAGAAAAACATCTACTTCTGCTTTATTGACTGTGCCAAAGACTGACTGTGTGATCACAACAAATTGTGGAAAGTTCTTCAAGAGATGGGAATACCAGACCACTTGACCTGCCTCCTGAGAAATCTGTATGCAGGTCAAGACACAACAGTTAGAACTGGACATGGAAAAACAGACTGGTTCCAAATTGGGAAAGGAGCACCTCAAGGCTGTATATTGTCACTCTGCATATTTAACTTATATGCAGAGTACATCATGCAAAATGCTGGGCTGGATGAAGCACAAATGGAATCAAGATTGCTGAGAGAAGTATCAATAGCCTCAGATATGCAGAAGATACCACCTTTAAGGCAGAAAGTGAAGAAGAACTAAACAGCCTCTTGATGAAAGAGGAGAGTGAGAAAGTTGGCTTAAAACTCAACATTCAGAAAACTAAGACATGGCATGCAGTCCCATCACTTCATGGACAATAAATTGGGAGACAATGGACACAGTGAGAGATTTTATTTTCTTTGGTTCCAAAATCACTGCAGATGGTGACTGCAGCCATGAAATTTAAAGATACTTGCTCCTTGGAATAAAAGCTATGACCAACCTAGACAGCATATTAATAACCAGAGACATTACTCTGCCACCAAAGGTCCGTCTAGGCAAAGCTATGTTTTTTCCAGTAGTCAAATATGGATATGAGAGTTAGACTATAAAGAAAGCTGAGCACTGAAGAATTGATGCTTTTGAACTGCGGTGTTGGAGAAGACTCTTGAGAGTCCCTTGGACTGCAAGGAGATCAAACCAGTCAATCCTCAAGGAAATCAGTCCTGACTGTTCATTGGAAGGACTGATGTTGAAACTGAAACTCGAATACGCTGGCCACCTTATATGAAGAACTCACTCCTTGGAAAAGACCCTGAAGCTGGGCAAGACTGAAGGTCGGAGAAGAGGATGACAGGGGATGAGTTCATTGGATGGCATCACTGACTCAATGAACATGAGTTTGAGCAAGCTCCGGGAGTTGGTGATGGACAGGGAAGCCTTGCATGCTGCAGTTCATGGGATCGCAGAGTCATACATGACTGAGTGACTGAACTAAACTGTAGCCAGTGAGATTAAAGGCCAAGTATATACATAAATGAGAAAGGCTGGGAGATGAAGACAGCTGAAATTCATACTAGGGAACCTGGACTTAGTGTATCTTTCTGCACAGTATTTATAGCTCTGTACATGCATGCATGCTTGCTAAGTCACTTCAGTCATGTCTGACTCTGTGGAACCCTATGGACTGTAGCCTGCTAGGCTCCTCTGTCCAGGGGATTCTCCAGGCAACAATACTGGAGTGGGGTGCCATGCCCACCTTCACGGGATCTTCCTGAATCAGTGAATAGACCCATGCCTTTTATGTTTCCTGCATTGGCAGGGAGGTTCTTTACCACTAGTGCCACCTGGGAAGCCCATACTCACTTCTCTACTCTTATTTTAGTTGGTCAAGAGGCAATCTAGACTAGCTACAGGCATATTTGCTTCAGAGTGGAAAGCTATAGAAACACTCCTTCCCCGACTGTCCATGGTGTTTTCTGACAGAGATGAGAGCAGCTTATGTGATCTGTCTAAAGAACTGGTGGAAGCTTTCCCTTTTGAAAGTATAAGCACTCATTCATAAGTATTATCTTCTTGAAATGTATTTTTATATAATAATTTTTATCATCATTATTAAAAACACTTCTTGCAAATTTTTTCTATTCAAAGTAACATGCTGGAAGATGTATTTCTTGTCCTCTAAGGATATTTAGCAATTGATTTAAACTGTATGACCTTACAGAACAGAACAACCTCTTTTCTTCAAGTATACCAGTGGCCACTTTGCATACAGTCAAATATAAACTGTAAAAAAACAGATCAGAAGGCCTGTATACCATCTTACTGTATCTGGTGGGTTTTGTCAATAGCACTCAGTGAGTCATGAAATAATTAAATGTTTTCTGTAGTAGTATAGTGTAATTCTGTACAGCTCCCACGGAAGTTTATCTGCCTCCTCAGTCCAAAGCAAGGATGACCCTAGTGCAGAATATTAAAAACACACACACACAGAAAATTTATTGGGCCATTTGGTCTCCTCTGGATTTGTGCAAAACCAGCTTATTCATAAGATCCTAAATCTTCTGACTCAAAGTAGTTACAAACAAAGCTCCCTCACGAACATTTTCTATAGTTAATATACTGTACTGATGGACACACAAGGTTCCATTTTCTATATCATATTGCTAGATAAAAGAGGTTTTGCAAATGCACACAGCTGGTTTTCAAACAGTCCCCTGTTTTGTCAAGTTTAATTTATAGAAGTAAACTCCAAGCATGGACTAGAACTGAACATTGTTTTTTTTTTTGGAACCAACTTCAGCAATAACCGTAAAGGCAAACAGCATGCATATACACATCTACAAAGGAAAGAAGCACCTGCTCTCCACCTGCAAAACAGAGTATTTACACTCAGGTCAAGGATACACAATGTGTTTTACAACTGACTGCATCAGTTTAATGTATTTTTTTCCTTCAACAAAGAGGGGAATACAGTGCAGTTAAAAAAACAGCTTTTTAGTGTTTCTAGAACTAAAACTCCAAAGGTCTCTTTAGCGATGTCTATCATACTGTTCCAAAATTAATCAGACCATCAACAAAGATGTATTAGCATTAATAAGTTTATTATAAATATTCTAATGTATCAACTGAATATTCATATAGTAGGCATTGAAGGGGAGAAGGGATATACCATCCCAAAATATGCCACATGGACAAAAGAATTATTTTGAGCAAAAGGCATTTGAGTTCCTAAAATCTCTTATTTTCCTAAAAGCGGAACCTCCCCAAAGAATTCAGTTTTCATAAATGTCACCAAGAATTCTCTCATTGGACATAAGACTCAGCACTAAAGCTAAGCAAATGTTGTCAAAAAACTATCATAGCACCTGTCTATTTTCCTAACGGACCATTATCTTTCAAAATATTTGCTTTTATTCCTGTAAGTGCCCTTCCCCCACACTTCTACGTTATTTTTTCTCATGGAAGTACCCTCTGCCTGGCCCTTTCTCCAGTTAGATGACATAAAGACCCTCAAAACTCAATGTCCTTTTGATTATTCACTTCTATCTGTGATAACTCCATGCACATAAAATTAAAAATTAATAGATGTATATGCTTTTTCTTCTGTTAACCTATCCGTTGACCATTTAATTCATAGCATCCCTCTTCTTCCCCCAACTGCGGAGGCTAAAAATGTAGTGAACTCTTTTCCTTCCCTACAGTTTGTAACTATACTATATTCAACTACTATGGCCAACTAACTGTCCCAGTAAAAAAAATTCGTTTCTGATCCTTATATGATTCACGTTCTCAGAGCTAGTTGGGTGAACAAAAAGCAAAAGAAACTGCTACATAATTGAGTTTAACAACTAAACACACACACACACACACACACATACACCCCTCAGATTTATTGACTACTGCACCCTCGTATCAGAGAAGGTGATGGCACCCCACTCCGGTACTCTTGCCTGGAGAATCCCATGGATGGAGGAGCTTGATAGGCTGCAGTCCATGGGGTCGCAAAGAGTCGGACATGACTGAGCGACTTCACTTTCACTTTTCATTTTCATGCATTGGAGAAGGAAATGGCAACCCACTCCAGTGTTCTTGCCTGGAGAATCCCAGGGACGGGGGAGCCTGGTAGGCTGCTGTTTCTGGGGTCACACAGAGTTGGACATGACTGAAGCAACTTATTAGCAGCAGCAGCAGCACCCTTGTATAATTCTCTTAATTCAATAAGTTCTCAGTTTTCTCTCTATAAAGGAAGTTATCACCCAAAATCAATGCATTCTTCTTGATGTTATTTTGTAAAATAAATAAATAAGTAAAAATAGGAGATGTATGGAATAATAGTTAAATGTGGGAAACAGTGGGGAAGTAAGGTTGAATATATTCATTACAATATGACATTCCAGCAGCTGAAATATGTTAATATGTGTTTTGACTCTCTTAGATATGTTTAGTTTCCAAATTGCTCCAAGGAACAATCCATAACTATCAAGGGTCTTTTAGCTTTTGTGAAATCCAAATTGGCACTTGCTATCTACCTGTACAAGGGATAAATTATGAGCAAATGTAGTTGCTGACCTTCGATATCTCCTGAAAGAAGTTCAGGGCAAAGATCAGGAACAAGGCCTTCTAAGCTCTAGGAAAAACTGGTAGAAGGGGCCTTCAAATAACTAGACATTTTCAAGGGCTGATGTTGGGAGCTGCGTTAAGCATTACTGACAAAATGGAAGCACGGCCCCAACCCCCTCTCCTCATCTCACATGCACGGTCCCAGGATGAAGGAGTTAGGCCTTGTGATTCTGACTTGTTCTTTCCTTTCTTGGGTTGAGTTGGCTGGAAAGAATGTCAAGGTGCTTGAGAGAAGCATGAGAAAGCACAAAGCCTTCTACAGCTGTGCCCAGAAAATAATCTATAAAATAACCATTGACATTTGTTCAAGGATCTTTACAAAGAATGTCCCAGGATGAGCACAGAGGCTGCAGCTTGAGGTCATAGGAAGGATTATTATCTGAGACCTGTTTGTGAGGGGAATGTTTATGGCAAAAGAAAGTTTGCTGAATTTAGGGTTTAGGATTAATTAAGAATAACTAGAAGCCTATTTAGGAGATAACGATCTTAAGATGCTAGGGGCAAACAGGATCTAGAAAGATAAGAAATGAGGAATGTGGCATGTGAGGTGAAATGAAGTTGCTCAGTCCTGTCCGACTGTCTGTGACCCCGTGGACTGTAGCCTCCCAGGCTCCTCTGTCCTGGGATTTTCCAAGCAAGAGTACTAGAGTGTGTCGCCATTTCCTTCTCCAGGGGATCTTTCCTATCCAGGGATCAAAAACAGGTTACCCACATTGTAGGCAGACACTTGACCTGCCAACAATGGAGGCCCTAGATAGTATATTCACACACATATTTAAGGTATTTATGGCATGAGTTACACTGTAATCACAAGTATAGGACACATAAGAGATGTTCAGTTCAGCTCAGTCACTCAGTCGTGTCTGACTCTGCAACCCATGAATCACAGCACACCAAGCCTCTCTGTCCATCACCAACTGCTGGAGTTGATTCAGACTCATGTCCATTGAATCAGTGATACCATCCAACCATCTCATCCTCTGTCGTCCCTTCTCCTCCTGCCCCCAATCCCTCCCAGTATCACAGTCTTTCCAATGAGTGAACTTGTCGCATGAGGTGGTCAAAGTACTGGAGTTTCAGCTTCAGCATCATTCCCTCCAAAGAAATTCCAGGGCTGATCTCCTTCAGAATGGACTGGTTGGATTCCCTTGCAGTCCAAGGGACTCTCAAGAGTCTTTTCCAACACCACAGTTCAAAAGCATCAATTCTTCGGCGCTCAGCCTTATCACAGTCCAACTCTTACATCCATACATCAGTTCAGTTCAGTTGCTCAGTCGTGCCCGACTCTTTGCGACCCCATGAATCACAGTACGACAGGCCTCCTTGTCCATCACCAACTCCTGGAGTTCACTCAGACTCATGTCCATTGAGTCTGTGATGCCATCCACCCATCTCATCCTCTGTCGTCCCCTTCTCCTCCTGCCCCCAATCCCTCCCAGCATCAGAGTCTTTTCCAATGAGTCAACTCTTCTCATGAGGTGGCCAAAGTACTGGAGCTTCAGCTTTAGCATCATTCCTTCCAAAGAAATTCTAGGGTTGATCTCCTTCTGAATGGACTGGTTGGATCTTCTTGCAGTCCAAGGGACTGTCAAGAGTCTTCTCCAACACCACAGTTCAAAAGCATCAATTCTTCGGTGCTCAGCCTTCTTCACAGTCCAACTCTCATATCCATACATGACCACAGGAAAAACCATAGCCTTGACTAGCTGGACCTTAGTCGGCAAAGTAATGTCTCTGCTTTTGAATATACTATCTAGGTTGGTCATAACTTTTCTTCCAAGGGGTAAGCGTCTTTTAATTTCATGCTGCAGTCACCATGTGCATTCATTATAGAGCCCCCAAAAAATAAAGTCTGACACTTTTTCTACTGTTTTCCCATCTATTTCCCAAGAAGTGATGGGACCAGATGCCATAATCTTCATTTTCTGAATGTTGAGCTTTAAGCCAAATTTTTCACTCTCCTCTTTCACTTTCAGCAGGAGGCTTTTTAGTTCCTCTTCACTTTCTGCCATAAGGGTGGTGTCATCTGCATATCTGAGGCTATTGATATTTCTCCCGGCAATCTTGATTCCAGCTTGTGCTTCTTCCAATCCAGCGTTTCTCATGATGTACTCTGCATAGAAGTTAAATAAGCAGGGTGACAATAGACAGCCTTGATGTACTCCTGTTCCTATTTGGAGCCAGGCTGTTGTTACATGTCCAGTTCTAACTGTTGCTTCCTGACCTGCATACAGATTTCTCAAGAGGCAGGTCAGGTGGTCTGGTATTTCCTTCTCTTTCAGAATTTTCCACAGTTTCTTGTGATCCACACAGTCAAAGGCTATGGCATAGTCAATAAAGCAGAAATAGATGTTTCTCTGGAGCTCTCTTGCTTCTTCCATGATCCAGCGGATGTTGGCAATTTGATTTCTGGTTCCTCTGCCTTTTCTAAAACTAGCTTGAACATCTGGAAGTTCACGGTTCACGTATTGCTGAAGCCTGGCTTGGAGAATTTTGAGCATTACTTTACTAGCGTGTGAGATGAGTACAATTGTGCAGTAGTTTGAGGATTCTTTGGCATTGCCTTTCTTTGGAATTGGCATGAAAACTGACCTTTTCCAGTCCTGTGGCCACTGCTGAGTTTTCCAAATTTCCTGGCATAATGAGTGCAGCACTTTCACAGCATCATCTTTCAGGATTTGAAACAGCTCAACTGGAATTCCATCACCTCCACTAGCTTTGTTCTTAGTGATGTGTTCTAAGGGCAACTTGACTTCACATTCCAAGATGTTTGGCTCTAGATTAGTGATCATATCATCATGAATATCTGGGTCTTGAATATCTTTTTTGTTCAGTTCTTCTGCGCATTCTTGCCACCTCTTAATATTTTCTTCTTCTGTTAGGTCCATACCATTTCTGCCCTTATCAAGCCAATCTTTGCATGAAATGTTCCCTTGGTGTCTCTAATTTTCTTGAAGAGAGCTCTAGTCTTTCCCATTCTGTTGTTTTCCTCTTTTTCTTTGCACTGATCACTGAAGAAGGCTTTCTTATCTCTTCTTGCTATTCTTTGGAACTCTGCATTCAGATGCTTTATCTTTCCTTTTCTCCTTGGCTTTTTGCTTCTCTTCTTTTCACAGCTATTTGTAAGGCCTCTCCAGACAGCCATTTTGCATTCTTGTATTTCTTTTCCATGAGGATGGTCTTGATCCCTGTCTCCTGTACAATGTCACGAACCTCATTCCATAGTTCATCAGGCACTCTATCAGACCTAGTCCCTTAAATCTATTTCTCACTTCCACTGTATACTCATAAGGGATTTGATTTAGGTCATACCTGAATGGTCTAGAGTTTTCCCCTACTCTCTGCAATTTGAGTCTGAATTTGGCAATAAGGAGTTCATGATCTGAGCCACAGTCAGCTCCTGGTCTTGTTTCTGTTGACTGTATAGAGCTTCTCCATCTTTGGCTGCAAAGAATATAATCAATCTGATTTCGGTGTTGACCATCTGGTGATGTCTATGTGTAGAGTCTTCTCTTGTGTTGTTGGAAGAGGGTGTTTGCTAGCCTTGACTAGATGGAACTTAGTTGGCAAAGTAATGTCTCTGCTTTTCAATATGCTATCTAGGTTGGTCATAACTTTTTTCCAAGGAGGAAGCGTCTTTTAATTTCATGGCTGCAGTCACCATCTGAGTGATTTTGGAGCCCCCCAAAATTAAGTCTGACACTGTTTCTGCTGTTTCCCCATCTATTTCACATGAAGTGATGGGACCAGATGCCATGATCTTCCTTTTTGGAATGTTAAGCTTCAAGCCAACATTTTCACTCTCTTCTTTCAATTTCATCAAGAGGCTTTTGAGTTCCTCTTCACTTTCTCCCATAAGGCTGGTGTCATCTGCATATCTGAGGCTATTGATATTTCTCCCAGCAATCTTGATTCCAGCTTATGTTTCTTTCAACCCAGCGTTTCTCACGATGTATTCTGCATATATGTTGAATAAGCAAGGTGACAATATACAGCCTTGACGTACTCCTGTTCTTATTTGGAACCAGTCCGGTTTTCCATGTCCAGTTCTCACTGTTGCTTCCTGACCTGCATACAGATTTCTCAAGAGGCAGGTCAGGTGGTCTGGTATTCCCATCTCTCTCAGAATTTTCCACAGTTTATTGTGATCCACACAGTCAAAGGCTTTGGCATAGTCAATAAAGCAGAAATAGATGTTTCTCTGGAACTCTCTTGCTTTTTCCATGATCCAGCAGATGTTGGCAATTTGATCTCTGGTTCTTCTGCCTTTTCTAAAACTAGCTTGAACATCTGGAAGTTCACGGTTCAAGAATTGCTGCATCTGGCTTGGAGGATTTTGAGCATTACTTTACTAGCATGTGAGATGAGTGCAATTGTGCGGTAGTTTGAGCATTCTTTGGCATTGCCTTTCTTTGGAATTGGCATGAAAACTGACCTTTTCCAGTTCTGTTGCCACTGCTGAGTTTTTCACATTTGCTGATATATTGAGTGCAGCACTTTCATAGCATCATCTTTCAGGATTTGAAATAGGTCAACTGGAATTTCATCACCTCCCCTAGCTTTGTTCATAGTGATGCTTTCTAAGGCCCACTTGACTTCACATTCCAGGATGTCTGGCTCTAGGTGAGTGATCACACCACCGTGATTATCTTGGTCATGAAGATCTTTTTTGTACAGTTCTTCTGTATATTCTTGCCGCCTCTTCTTAATATCTTCTGCTTCTGTTAGGTCCATACCATTTCTGTCCTTTATCGAGCCCATCTTTGCATGAAATGTTCCCTTGGTGTCTCTAATTCTCTTGAAGAGAGGTCTAGTTTTTCCCATTCTGTTGTTTTCCTCTATTTCTTTACAATGATTGCTGAGGAAGGCTTTCTTATCTCTTCTTGCTATTCTTTGGAACTCTGCATTCAGATGCTTGTTTCTTTCCTTTTCTCCTTTGCTTTTCACTTCTCTTCTTTTCACAGCTATTTGTAAGGACTCCTCAGACAGCCATTTTGCTTTTTTGCATTTCTTTTCCATGGGGATGGTCTTGATCCCTGTCTCCTGTACAATGTCATGAACCTCATTCCGTAGTTCATCAGGCACTCTATCTATCAGACCTAGGCCCTTAAATCTATTTCTCACTTCCACTGTATAATCATAAGGGATTTGATTTAGGTCATACCTGAATGGTCTAGTGGTTTTCCCTACTTTCTTCAATTTGAGTCTGAATTTGGTAATAAGAAGTTCATGATCTGAGCCACAGTCAGCTCTTGGTCTTGTTTTTGTTGACTGTATAGAGCTTTTCCATCTTTGGCTGCAAAGAAGATAGCCAACCTGATTTCGGTGTTGACCATCTGGTGATGTCCATGTGTAGAGTCTTCTCTTGTGTTGGTGGAAGAAGGTGTTTGCTATGACTAGGCATTTTCTTGGCAAAACTCTATTAGTCTTTGCCCTGCTTCATTCTGTATTCCAAGGCCAAATTTGCCTGTTACCCCAGGTGTTTCTTGACTTCCTACTTTTGCATTCCAGTCCCCTATAATAAAAAGGAAATCTTTTTGGATGTTAGTTTTGAAAGGTCTTGTAGATCTTCATAGAACCGTTCAACTTCAGTTTCTTCAGTGTTACTGGTTGGGGCATAGACTTAGATTACTCTGACACAGTTTAGACAGCTATAATAGTAAGACCAATGAGTGGGTTAACCTAGCCTGATTTTGCAGTAGAGAGCAAACTGTTTTCACTACATTAATCTAATAATGATCATATCATTATTGAGCTTTATCAGTTAGGTACTGTGTTAAAAGTTTTGGATGTATTATAATTTTGAAACCAAGTTCCCATAATATTGAGTTCCCCTACCTAATTTTTGGTTAGCCTCTCTATACAAAGCTTTTTTTCCCTTTCTTGCACAATCCATATTCCCCTCAGGGTTGAAGAGTATCAAACAAAAGGGGGAACTGAAACTGAGCAGGACCATGTGCCCCTTCTCAAGGACAAAAGGGTACCCTGTTTCTCATTTGTAGAAAATAGCTTTAGTCTCTGAGGCATTCCTTGAGTTCCAAAGAGCAGATTCAAGCAGTTAGAGAAGTCAAGAAATGCATAAACAAAGGAAAAGCAGTCAAGCAAGAAAAGTAATGATAAATTAAACAATATTTCAGCAATAAGACAGAGTCACAGAGTCCTATTCCTCCTCAGACATATACATAACAATATGACACATATGTCTGATTTATTTCACAGAAGTTATGATACCCACTCAGTGAAGAATATTGACTGTATGCTGACCACAACATAGCAAACAGTCCCCAGACTGGCTGGAATCAGGAGGGTGATGATTAAGATTTTTGAAACATCATCTTAACATCTACCACCAACCAATGAAGAATGGCCATGAGCTGATCATGTGAGTACCTGTGAGACCTCTAATGTTGCCTGAACTATCCGCTTGCCTGAAAGCCATCAGGTAGTTGGTCTTTGGGGCATGAACTGTCTGTTCTGCTTGCTTGGCACCCTGCAATAAATGCTGTGCTTTCCTTCACTACAACCAGGTGTCAGTAGATTAACTGCTGCACATCAGGAGAGCTGACGTGAGTTTGGTTTAATAACAATGTTAATTATTACACATGCCCTAAGAGATAGATTAAAAAATTATTCTAATAAAAAAGCTAAGTTTTAGAAATGTTAAGATACAAAAAGGGAGGAAAGAAAACTCTTCCCCTATCTTTCTAATTTCAATGACTGTGACATCAAACTGATAAAAATAGATAACAAAAAAAGAAAAACCAAATTTAAGTATGTGAATACACCCAGGAATTCACAGTAGCAGTAGTAGTAGTAGTAGTAGTAGTAGTAGTAGTAGTAGTGTTAGTCGCTCAGTCACATTCAACCCTTTGCGACCCCACAGACTGTAGCTCACCAGGCTCCTCTGTCCATGGGATTCTTCAGGCAAGAAGACTGGAGTAGATTGCCATTCCCTTCTCTATGGGATCTTCCCAACCCAGGTATTGAATCCAGGTCTTCTGCATTACAAACAGATTCTTTAATGTCTGAGCTACAGGGAAGATTAGAAACTCACAAGGTAATGTGATTCAAGAACAAAGTCAGAATTTGAGGGATGTATATGTTGGAGGAAGAGAAAACCCTGTCCAGGGCTCAAAATGGGCTCTTGTCTAACCCTTGGAAATCAACTATCTGAGGAAACACACATGCTGACAAAGCAAAATACTTTACTGGGAAGGGAGTGAGAAGAGACCAATAGGGTAAGGGAAACCAGAAGAACTGTTCCACCTCATGGCTTACAGTCTCAGGTTTTATGGTGACGGGATTCATTTCCAGATTGTCTTTGGGCCAATCATTCTGACCTGGGGTTCTTTCTGGTGGTGTGCACATAACTCAGTCAAGATGGATTCCACAAAAATGGATTCTGGGAGGTTGGTAGGCCATACGGATTAGCCTCTCCTCTCTTCTTTTGACCTTTCCCAAATTATCCCAATTGGTGGTAGCTTGTTAGTTTCACATTCCTTACCAGGACTTCCTACTGAAAGACAAGTCTTGCAAGGGGTTACAATCCTGCCTGGCAACGGTGGGCAGTTTCGGTCAGTGGTTTTCCTAATATATATACCATCTCAGGGCAGACAAAGAAAAAAGAGGTTTTGGTTTCTGAGAAAGGGGAGTTAAGTTATGGGAATCAGAGATTTTTATAAAATATTGACTCAGAAGTTATTTAGTAAGGTTTGTAATGCAGATTTAAACCAGTGCCATTTTTAAAGGTTGTTAAGAGTCCTCCCCCACTCTGTTAGAGGAGCCAGAGACACTTTTTACGAATGGAAAATGCTTTATAAACATAAATTTTCTTATGTTTATAAGGGAATCTTATCTTCACCTGTTAGTTTCCCTTCACATGCTGATTTTCAATTGCCTTCAACTCAAAATAACGCTTATACCAAAGAAGCATATTTTGGGCTGACATAGTCTTACCCTCATCATTTCTTTACAAAAGTCAGATAGGTAATAAGTTGTGGCACAATAATTTGACATCTGGTAAGTTGTTTTATAATTAAGGATATTGTACTGTAAGCCAAGTCTATGCCCCAAACACTAATGCTGAGGAAGCTGAGGAGTCCTATGAAGACTTACAAGACCTTCTATAACTAACCCCCCCCCCCCAAAAAAAAATGATGTCCTTTTCATCAGAGGGGGCTGGAATGCAAAAGTAGGAAGTCAACAGATACCTGGAGTAACAGGCAGTTTGGCCTTGGAGCATAAAATGAAGTGGGAAAATGGTTAACAGAGTTTTGCCAAGAGAATGTACTGGCTATAGAAAACACACTCTTCCAACAACCTAAGAGACAACTCTACACATGGCGTCACCAGATGCTCAACACTGAAATCAGATTGATTATATTCTTTGTAGCCAAAGATGGAGAAGCTCTATACAGTCAGCAAAAGCAAGACTGGGAGCTGATTGTGGCTCAGATATTGAACTCCTTATGGCCAAATTCAGACTGAAATTGAAGAATGTAGGGGAAACCATTAAGCCATTCAGGTATGACCTAAATCAAGTCCCTTATGATACAGTGGAAGTGAGAAATAGACTCATGGGATTAGATCTGATAGGCAGAGTGCCTGAAGAACTATGGATGGAGGTTCATAACACTGTATGGGAGGCAGTGATCAAAATCATCCCCAAGAAAAAGAAATACTAAAGGCAAAATGGCTGTCTGAGGAGGCCTTACAAATAGCTGAGAAAAGAAGAGAAGTGAAAGGCAAAAGAGAAAAAGAACGATATACCCATCTGAATGCAGAGTTCCAGAGAATAGCAAGGAGAGATAAGAAAGCCGTCCTCAGTGATCAATGCAAAGAAATAGAGGAAAACAACAGAAAGATTATAGATCTCTGCTGGAAAATTATAGAGATACCCAAGGAACATTCATGCAAAGATAGGCACAACAAAGTACAGAAACAGTATGGAATTAACAGAAGCAGAAGATATTAAGAAGAAGTGGCAGGAATACACAGAAGAACTATACAAAAAAAGATCTTAATGGGACAGATAATCACAGTGGTGTGATCACTCACCTAGAGCCAGACATCCTGGAGTGTGAAGTCAAGTGGGCCTTAGGAAGCATCACTATGAACAAAGCTAGTGGAGATAATGGAATCCCAGTTGAGCTATTTCAAATCCTAAAAGATGATACTGTTAAAGTGCTACACCCCATATGCCAGCAAATTTGGAAAACTCAGCCATGGCTCCAGGACAGGAAAAGGTCAGTTTCCCTTCCAATCTTAATGAAGGGCAATGCAAAAGAATGTTGAAAGTATGGCACAGTTTCACTCATTCCACATACTAGCAAAGTTACACTCTAAATGCTCAAGCAGGTTTCAACAGTATGTGAACTGAGAACTTCCAGGTGTACAAGCTGGATTTAGAAAAGGCAGAGGAACCAGAGAACAAATTGCTAATATCAATTGGATCATAGACAAAGTGAGAAAATTCCAGAAACACATTTGGCTTTATTGACAACACTAAAGCTTTGGACTATGTGGATCTCAAAAAACTGGAAAATTCATAAAGAGATGGGAATACCAGACCATCTTACCTGTTTCCTGAGAAATCTGTATGCAGGTCAAGAAGCAACAGTTAGAACTGGACATGGGACAACAGACTTGTTCCAAATCGGGAAACGAGTACATCAAGGCTGTATATTGTCACCCTGCTTATTTAACTTATATGCAGAGTACATCATGTGAAATGCTGGGCTGGATGAAGCACAAACTGGAATCAAGATTGCCAGGAGAATTGTCAATAACCTCAGATATGCAGATGACACCACCCTAATGGCAGAAGGGGGAGAGGAAGTAAAGAGCCTCTTAATGGAAGTGAAAGAGGAGAGTGAAAAAGATGGCTTAAAACTCGACATTCAAAAAATGAAGATCATGGCATCTGGTCCCATCACTTCGTGGCAAACAGATGGGGAAACAATGGAAATAATGACAGACTTTATTTTTATGGGCTCCAAAATCACTGTGGATGGTAACTGCAGCCATGAAATCAAAAGATGTTTGTTCCTTGGAAATAAAACAATGACAAACCTAAACAGCATACTAAAAACCACAGACTTCACTTTGCCAACAATGGTCTGTATAGTCAAAGCTATGGTTCTTCCAATAGTTATGTATGGATCTGAGAGCTGGTCAATAGAAATGGCTGAGCATCAAAGAATTGATGCCTTCGAAGTCTGGTGTTGGAAGACTCTTGGGAGTCCTTTTGACTGCAAGAAGATCAAATCAATTCGTCCTAAAGGAAATCAACCCTGAATATTCACTGGAAGGACTGAAATTGAAGCTGATATTTTGGTCACCTGATGCAAAGAGCTGACTCATTTGAAAATGCCCTGATCTTGGGAAAGATAGAAGGCAGAAGGGGAAGGGGACAACAGAGGATGAGATGGTTGAATGGCATCACCAACTCAACGGATATGAGTTTAAGCAAAGTCTGAGAGATGGTGAAGGACAGGGAAGCCTAGTGTGCTGCAGTCCATGGTGTCACAAAGAGTCAGACATGACTGAGCAACTGGAAAACAACACCACCTCAACCATACACAATAATCTGACACATTTAGTAATACAGATTCTCACTATGATGTTTTGTGGCTTTGAGGCATAAAGAGCAAAGCACTTTCTCCAAGTAGCTATAAATTGGAATCATATTTATAATGTTGAATCTCAATCTCATTCAATTTGCTAAATTTTCTGCAAAGCAAAGTCCTTGTCTAGTTTCTGCACTAATTCCCTGATACTCATATAGTTAAGTCAATTAAAGACTTGGATAGAAGTTTTACAATTTTCCTTTTTGACCTCTTCATGGACTGTAAACACTTTAAGCTGGGTCTCAAGTATTCTGGGTTTCAGAAGATTAAAGGCAACCAGACTCTGATTATAGGAGGGAAGGATAAGCTGTTTCTCCTAGTAACTCTACCAGAACAAGGCAGATTTCAGGAGTAAAATTGTAATGATAAGAACTGACTAATCTGTCCTCATCTCTTCTCTGAACCTGCTTTTGAGCAGCCCCATCCAACTCATCTATAGCCTACAGACTCCAAGAACACCTGGCATTGGTTAAAGAAAAAAAAAAAAAAGGAGAAAGGTCCTGACAACGCTATTTGAATGGATCACTCATAGTACAACTTGTGTACCAGAATAGTGCTAAATCGATTTCAATTTTGGGTTAAATAGCAGGGTGAGAATTTTTGTTCAGCTCTATGTTAATGCTTACATTTATTTTAATAAAAATATCGAATCCTCATATTTTATAGTTAGTGAGAAAGTACAGAAAACAAAATACCTATACGTAAAGACAACGCAATGAGTTAATTTTTAACCTAAAAAACTAAAAGCATCAGCAATTTTTAAGCGCAAATGATGCAACAGATCTCCTGAGAAGGAGCACACTGTCAAACTAGAGATATAGTCATAAACTTAAGTACCTTGATAATTTACCCATAGATACAGTCAGTCAGTCAGTTCAATTACTCAGTCACGTCCGACTTTTTGTGACCTCATGGACTGCAGTACGCCAGGCTTCCCTGTCCATCAAAAACTGCTGGAGTCCACTCATACTCATGTACATTAAGTTGGTGATGCCATCCAACCATCTTATCCTCTGTTGTCCCCTGCTCCTCTCGCTTTCAATCTTTCCCAGCATCAGGGTCTTTTACAATGAGTCAGTTCTTCACATCAGGTGGCCAACGTACTGGAGTTTCAGCTTCAATATCAGTCCTTCCAATGAACAGTCAGGACAGATTTCCTTTAGGATGGACTGGTTGGATCTCCTTGCAGTCCAAGGGACTCTCAAGAGTCTTCTCCAACAACACAGTTCAAAAGCATCAACGCTTTGGCACTCAACTTTCTTTATAGTTCAACTCTCACATCCATATATGACTACTGGAAAAACCATAGCTTTGACTAGATAGAACTTTGTTGGTAAAGCAGTGTCTCTACTTTTTAATATGTTGTCTGGGTTGGTCATAGCTTTTCTTCCAAGAAGCAAGTGTCTTAATTTCATGACTTCAATCACCATCTGCAGTGATTTTGGAGTGCCCCAAAATAAAGTTTCCCACTGTTTCCATCATTTCCCCATCTATTTGCCATGAAGTGATGGCGCCGGATGCCATGATCTTTGTTTTCTGAATGTTGAGTTTTAAGCCAATTTTTTCACTCTCCTCTTTCACTTTCATCAAGAGGCTCTTTAGTTCTTCTTCCCTTTCTGTCATCAGGGTGGTGTCGTCTACGTATTTGAGGTTATTGATATTTCTCCCGGGAGTCTTGATTCCAGCTTGTGCTTCATCCAGTTTGGCATTTCTCATGTTGTACTATGCATATAAGCTAAATATTCAGGGTGACAATATACAGCCTTGAGATGCTCCTTTCCTGGTTAGGAACGAGTCTGTTGTTCCATGCCCAGTTCTAACTGCTGCTTCTTGACCTGCATACTGATTTATCAGGAGGCAGATAAGGTGGTCTGGCATCCCCATCTCTTGAAGAATTTTTCACATTTTGTTGTGATCCACACAGTCAAAGGCTTTGGCACAGTCAATAAAGCAGAAGTAGATGTTTTTCTGGAACTCTCTTGCCTTTTTGATGATCCAAAGGATGTTGGCAATTTGATCTCTGGCTTCTCTGCCTTTTCTAAATCCCATAGATACATTTTTATTCAAACACAGAATTTGTATAGTATGGTGATTCTTCAGGGTATAGTGTTATTAAAACTTTTCCTGAGACTGACATTATTAATTCTTCATTATTCCCTTAAAATCTCAAAACTAGAATCATGACATATCTGAGAATTTTTCTCCAACCTCTTGGGCTCACATCCTGATTCATAGCTTTAAACTTTGCTGAAAAGATTTCAACTATCAGAAAAGACTATATGTAGTGTTTCTGAAATCTGGAGTGTCTAAAATTCACCTGAGAAGCTTATTAAAATGCAGGTTCCAAGGTCTGATCTTGGACACGATGAGTGATATTACTGGGTTTTGAGGGATACCTGATAACAAGCATTTTAAATGAGCATTACAGATGAGACAGTCTAAAACATATGTGAGCCACATACCACACTGCGAGAAGCAATACAGTTCTAGAGATACAGAAAGAAAACACAGAGGGCAATTTTAGCTTTTGTACTATTTGGAAAAACTACCACTGATCTTCCACCCAGACTAGATAAAGAAAAGGTGTAACATTAATGACACTAAAACTTCCGCAGTGGCTCTCCTGGGTATCTGAATGCCTTTTATTTACCTCAGGTAATCCAGTTATTGTCTTTAAGTGCTCTGAACTTGGAATTCAGCTTGGATTAAGTTAAACAACCTTCTCTTCTCCCTCTAATCACATTGTTAAATTCAGCATGTTTCGTGTAACTTAAATAACAAAGCAATTTAAAGGATAAAAGCCAACACTATTTCTGAGTGAGGGAAAAACTGTAAAGAGTTTTCTAAGGAGCTGAAATAAACAAGTAGGTAAGAAGCTCTAGCAGATATAATACATTTTGAACTTTTTCAAAGGACTTTTGAACATTTAATACCAAAAGCGGTGAAAATAAGGACACTTTTATAGTGCTAGACAGAACTCCTTTAACACAGAAAACACTGGTTTAAGAGGAAACAGAAACATAGTGGTGACTGAGAAGTGTGTGAAAAGAGATGAAAACATATGGATTTTACTGTTCTTTCTTTATATTATCTAGCAAAGAGAGTATATAGTGAAATGTCAATTAAAAAAGAAAACACACTTTTACCGTTTTATATCTTATCAAATTATGTCTTCTCATTTGTAGGATAGGTAATATAGATTGGTTAGCATTTTCAAATAAACGTCTCTAGAAAAAAATGCTTCCAATAAAATAGACAAAGCCAAAATGGATGTTTATAAACCCCTGACTATATCTTTTCATATTTATAGTTGCTCCTCAAAATAAATTCCTATATGTAATAAATCTATGTTACAAATAATGAACATCCAACAATTTAGATGACTGATTTACTCAAAAGTTTAACATGTAATCAGAACCAACCTGATTATTAATTATGTAGGAAATAATAATTGTTTGCAATCTATATAAACACTAAATAGAAACAGACCATTACCATAACCTTTATTTCACAAAATAAATAGCATGAAAATTAGATGAACTTAAGGAATACAATACTGAATTGATTTTTTTCATGTATGAAGACCTCACTGGTACTATATAAAGTCTAAAACATCTTAAATTATTAAGTGAGTCATGAACATTGAGAAATTACTTTCTCATTAATTATTGACACTTGATTATACTCGTAACAAATTCATTTTACTGTTGTAATTCAAACCCAACTTTAACTAAATCTATGGTGCAGAGATAGACCTGCTGCAGTTCCAGATTTATTGATCGAGATTTAAGAGGTCTCTGCTGTATTCAAATGACTTTGTATCCATTTAACACATTTGCTCTAATTAAAAAGTAAGGCTTCACTTTCTTGCTGATCTCCTTGTGTATATGCTGGGTCCATTTAGCTCAAAGAAAGACCAAGAGACAGACCAAATGAAAATGTTAAAATATAAACTATATATATATACATATATATGTGTATATATATATATATATATATATATATATATATATATATATAAGCTGTTTTCTCTGTATTTAGAAATGCAATCTGATAAAAGTTTAAATTTTAATGAATGAATCCTGATTTTCTGTATATTAATTTCCCAAGTCAATAATACCTTACATATAGGAAATGTCGAGGACAAATTAAGAGGTACATGGGTTTTCAACTAGTTCTAATGGAAGGGAATGACCCCTCATTGTCAAGCTACTCAACTGATTCGTAGAGTCAATTTGAGACTGTTGAATGTTAGTTCACTGCTTAAATTCAAATTGATTGACTTCTGAATTTAAACTTAAAGTTTCCAAATGTGAGAGAAGATAACACAAATTCGTCGTCTCATTTTTGAAAACTGGAAGGATAGGCTTGGACTTTGACCTACTCATTTAGGATTAACATAAGATTACCTAACTAGTAGCTTTCATTTTCATGGTTTTTCTAGCAAATTGGTTCTGATCTATGTCAAGGGCCATGAACTTATAATTCTCTAAGTAGCTACTCAAAGGAGATTCTGTTGCCCTACAGAGAGCTAAGAAAGTTTAATCACATTAAATTTTATCCTAAAATCCCAACTGCTCTGGAGTATGCAACCATAGCTACAGATTCTCAGCTCAATGATAACATATAGTTAATGAGAACAAAGATCTAGCCGTTATTCTATTTCACAGTCACTGATTTCACTAATTCTTTCATTAATTTATTCTTTCACTGAGGTTCCCTGATGTGCCTGGCACACTGGGATGGACTTGGAGTCATTATCATCTATTAAAAAAAAACAAAACAAAACAAAAAAAAAAACACCCATCGGGGAGTCCTAGAAAGTTTACCTCATCATTTTGCAGATGCGTCATCAATTTGGGCAGCACATTAGCATCCAAGGATGTGTATTAAGTCAAGGATTTTAGATATATAATGATAATGAAACTAGTCACAAACATAAAACTCACAAACCTATGGGTGCCAGGTAGTTCATGAAAATGAGTAAAGGGATCAATAAACATTGTGATGGGCTTGGTTTAGGTTCAGCCTGCCTTGCAGAATTTCAGTCTACTGTCGCCAAATCTAATTTTTAAGAGAGACTGGTAATTCTTTTCTTTTTTTTTTTTTTCCTTTGTCTTGCAATGTGAGAGAGAACAGGGTTAGATCTCTGGGTTGAGAAGATCCCCTGAAGAATGAAATGGCTACCCACTCCAATATTCTTGCCTAGAGAATTCCATGGACAAAGGAGGCTACACTCCATGGAGTCACAAAGAGTTGGATCTGACTGAGCGATTAACACCACTGTACTTTATTTAATAACTGTTCAGTTTAAAAAAGCAAACAAATCAATGTGATGGCCAAAATTTATTTGGCCTCCAGATATGAACCAATATCCACCATTTATCAAATTCATAAGACCCAAGCTAGCAAAATTATCTTTCTTTAGACAGTAACAGTTTGGTGAGTACTTTGAGCAGAGCAAATGTTTCTTACACAGACGAACAAATTTCTGGTCATATTTCAAAAAATGGATAATTTTGTGGTTAAGATTTTTACAAGTTCCTCTTTTACAGTTGCTAATATGTTTGGAGATTATTTTATGTTAGTATATGAAGAAGTATATTTGTTACACTAACTATGGTTTACATTCCTTCCTATAGATATATTATACATTGGTTTGCCAATTTCCCTTTCTTAAAATTGAGGGATAGTTGATCTATAATATTATGTAAGTTTCAGGTGTATAACACAGTGATTCAGTTTTTTAAGATTATACTCCATATATAGTTATTATAAAATAATTATCATTCCCTGTGCCATACAGTATATCTTTGTATTTAATTTTATACAGAGTAGTTTGTATCTCTTAATTCCCTTTCTCTTTATCTAGTCCCTCCCCTCTTCCATCTCCCCAGTAGTTACTATTAGTTTTTCAATATCTGTGAAACTGGTTTTTTGCTATATTCTCTAGCTTGTTTTTAGATTCTGAATATAAGTGATATCATACTATATTTGTCTTTCTCTGACTTATTTCATTAACAATGCCTTCCAAGTTCATCCATGTTGTTGCAAATGACAAAATTTCATTCTTTTTAATGACTGAGTAGTATTCCATTGTACATATATCCCACTTCTTCATCTATTTATCTGTTGATAAACACATAGGTTGCTTCCATATCTGGGCTATTATAAATAATGCTCTTAGGATAACATTCCATGGGATGCCTGTATCTTTTCAAATTAGTTTTTTAATTTATTTGGTTATATAAACAGAATTGGAATTGCTGGAACATGTGGTAGTTTTATTTTCAGTTTTTGTGGAAACTCCATACTATTTTCTATAATGGCTACACCAATTTACACTCCCATCAACACCAATTAATACTACCATCAACAGTAAATAAGGGTTCCCTTTTCTCCGCATCCTTACCAATATTGGTTATTTGCGTTCTTTTTGATGATAGTCATTCTGACAAGTGTGAAGTTAAATCTCATTGTGGTTTTGATTTTCATTTCTCTGATGACTGGAGATTCTAAGCATTTTTCAAATGCCTATTGGTCATTTGTATGCCTTATATGGAAAAAATGTCTTTTCAGGTTTTCTACCCATCTTATGATCAGGTTGTGTCTTGTTTTGTTTTTTACTTGAGTTGTATGAGCTCTGCATATATTTTGGAGATTTATCCTTTATTGGTCCTATTATTTGCAAATATTTTCTCCCATTCAGTAGGTTGTCTTTTCATTTTATTGATGGTTTCCTTGCTGTGATAAAGATTTTAAATTTGATTCAGTTCAGTTCAGTTCAGTCGCTCAGTTGTGTCCGACCATTTGGACCCCATGAATCACAGGACGCCAGGCCTCCCTGTTCATCACCAGCTCCTGGAGTTGACTCAAACTCACGTCAATCGAGTCAGTGATGCCAACCAGCCATCTCATCCTCTGTCATCCCCCTTTCCTCCTGCCCCCAATCCCTCCCAGCATCAGAGTCTTTTCCAATGAGTCTACTCTTCGCATAAGGTGGCCAAAGTAATGGAGTTTCAGTTTTAGCATCATTCCTTCCAAAGAAATTCCAGGGTTGATCTCCTTCAGAATGGACTGGTTGGATCTCCTTGCAGTCCGAGGGACTCTCCAGAGGCTTCTCCAACAACTACAGTTCAAAAGCATCAATTCTTCGGTGCTCAGCCTTCTTCACAGTCCAACTCTCACATCCATACATGACCACAGGAAAAACCATAGCCTTGACTAGATGGACCTTAGTTGGCAAAGTAATGTCTCTGCTTTTGAATATGCTATCTAGGTTGGTCATAACTTTTCTTCCAAGGAGTGAGCGTCTTTAAATTTCATGGCTGCAGTCACCATCTGCAGTGATTTCGGAGCCCCCCAAAATAAAGTCTGATACTGTTTCCACTGTTTCCCCATCTATTTCCCATGAAGTGATGGGACCAGATGCCATGATCTTCATTTTCTGAGTATTGAGCTTTAAGCCAGCTTTTTCACTCTCCACTTTCACTTTCATCAAGAGGCTTTTTAGTTCCTCACTTTCTGCCATAAGATTGGTTTCATCTGCACATCTGAGGTTATTGATATTTCTCCCGGCAATTTTGATTCAGGCTGTGCTTCTTCCAGCCCAGCGTTTCTCATGATGTACTCTGTGTATAAGTTAAACAAGCAGGGTGACAATACAGAGCCTTGATGTAATCCTCTTCCTATTTGGAACCAGTCTGTTGTTCCATGTCCAGTTCTAACTGTTGCTTCCTGACCTGCATACAGATTTCTCAAGAGGCAGGTCAGGTGGTCTGGTATTCACATCTCTCAGAATTTTCCACAGTTTATTGTGATCAACACATTCAAAGGCTTTGGCATAGTCAATAAAGCAGAAATAGATTTTTTTTTTCTGGAACTCTCTTTCTTTTTTGATGATCCAGCAGACGTTGGCAATTTGATCTCTGGTTCCTCTGCCTTTTCTAAAACCAGCTTGAACATCAGGAAGTTCACGGTTCACATATTGCTTAAGCCTGGCTTGGAAAATTTTGAGCATTACTTTACTAACGTGTGAGATGAGTGCAATTGTGCGGTAGTGTGAGCATTCTTTTGCATTGCCTTTCTTTGGGATTGGAATGAAAACTGATCTTTTCCAGTCCTGTGGCCACTGCTGAGTTTTCCAAATTTCCTGGCATATTGAGTGCAGCACTTTCACAGCATCATCTTTCAGGATTTGAAATAGCTCAACTCCACTAGCTTTGTTCGCAGTGATGCTTTCTAAAGCCCACTTGACTTCGCATTCCAGGATGTCTGGTTCTAGGTGAGTGATCATACCATCGTGATTATCTTGGTCATGAACATCTTTTTTGTACAGTTCTTCTGTGCCTTCTTGCCCCCTCTTCTTAATATCTTCTGCTTCTATTAGGTCCATACCATTTCTGTGCTTTATTGAGCCCATCTTTGCATGAAACATTCCCTTGGTGTCTCTAATTCTCTTGAAGAGTGCTCTAGTCTTTCCCATTCTGTTGTTTTCCTCTATTTCTTTGCACTGATTGCTGAGGAAGGCTTTCTTATCTCTTCTTGCTATTCTTTGGAACTCTGCATTCAGATGCTTATATCTTTCCTTTTCTCCTTGGCTTTTCGCTTCTCTTCTTTTCACAGCTATTTGTAAGGCCTCTCCAGACAGCCACTGTGATTTTTTGCATTTCTTTTCCATAGGGATGGTCTTGATCCCTGTCTCCTGTACAACATCATGAACCTCCATCCATAGTTCATCAGGCACTGTATCAGATCTAGTCCCTTAAATCTATTTCTCACTTCCACTGTATAATCATAAGGGATTTGATTTAGGTCATACCTGAATGGTCTAGCGGTTTTCCCTACTTTTTTCCATTTCAGTCTGAATTTGGCAATAAGGAGTTCATGATCTGAGCCACAATCAGCTCTCAGTCTTGTTTTTGCTGACTGTATGGAGCTTCTCCATCTTTGGCTGCAAAGAATATAATCAATCTGATTTCGGTGTTGACCATCTGGTGATGTCCATGTATAGAGTCTTCTCTTGTATTGTTGGTAGAGGGCGTTTGCTATGTCCAGTGCGTTCTCTTGGCAAAATTCTATTAGCCTATGCCCTGCTTCATTCCGTATTCCAAGGCCAAATTTGCCTGTTATTCCAGGTGTTTCTTGACTTCCTACTTTTGCATTCCAGTCCCCTATAAAGAAAAGGACATCTTTTTTTGTGTCTTAGTTCTACAAGGTCTTCTAGTCTTCATAGAACTGTTCAGCTTAAGCTTTTTCAGCGTTGCTGGTTGGGGCATAGACTTGGATTATTGTGATATTGAATGGTTTGCCTTGGAAATGAACAGAGATCATTCTGTCATTTTTGAGATTGCATCAAAGTACTTCACTTCAGACTCTTTTGTTGACCGTGATGACTAGTTCATTTCTTCTAAGGGATTCCTACCCACAGTAGTAGATATAATGGTCATCTGAGTTAAATTCACCCACTCCAGTCCATTTTAGTTCGCTGATTCCTAGAATGTTGACATTCACACTTGCCATCTCCTGTTTGAGCACTTCCAATTTGCCTTGTTTCATGGACCTGACATTCCAGGTACTTATGCAACATTGCTCTTTACTGCATCAGACCTTGCTTCTATCACCAGTCACATCCACAGCTGGGTATAAGTTTGATTAGACCCATATATTTATTTTTGTTTTTGTTTCCTTTGCCTTAGGAGACATATCTGATAAATTATTGCCATAGTTTACAGCAGAGTGTTCTGCCTGTTTCTTTATGGCTTTAAGTCTTACATTTAGATCTTTAATCCCTTTTGAGTTTTTTTGTATATGGTATATGTACATGAGAAAATATTCCAATTGCATTCTTTTTCAGGTAGCTATCCAGTTTTCACAGACCTCTTATTGAAGAGACTGACACCAATATTTTTTTAATGAATATTTCAATAACTTTCAAATGTTATTACTAAAAGAAATGCTGCCACAGCTCTGTATGTACTTCGTTGTACAGTTGTGTGTGTATATGGAGAATGGCTGATTATACTACTCTGCATTTTGATAAATAATAATAAATTTTCTCCCAAAATCCCATACCAATTTTCAGTCTTACTGAACGTATATGTGTACTTATTCCCTACAATCTAGCCATTACTGTATCTTAACAAGCTTACTTGTTATTTTGCCTATCTGATGGTGACAAAATTATATCCCATAATTTTTATTACTCTGATAGAATTTGAGTATTGCATGTTTATTTCTGCTTTGAGTTTATTTTTTATGTTTATTAGAAACCCATTTTTCTCATCTGCTATTGATTTTTTCTCATTTCTCACTGAGAATTTACTATACATTTTGGATATTAATCCTCTTTCTGTTATGTATACTTCAAATACTTTATACCAGTATATTATTTCTGTCTTTTAAGAAAATTATTGAATCTGCAATGAATGTTTATGATGGCATCTAGATTTTTATTATACTCTGGAATACCTTACCATAATATTCTCATATTTTAACATTAATATTGTTATCACAGTTACATCTGAGATTTATTTTCATACATCATGTAAAACAAAAATCAAGATTTAATTTTTACTTCCAAATGCATTTTACTTGCCAGTAATTCTAAGACCATTTATTGAATAACATCCTTTCTCCACCATTCTGAGGCGCTTCCTTTATCATATAATATACTATTCATTTTCCGACCTGCTTTCCAGTGCTTTGGGTTCCATTTGTCTATTTGTCAGTTCCCGTGGTAACACTATTCTCTTTAAATCACAATAGCTTGATAGTATATTTTGATAATTGGCAAGGCCATGATTAAGTTTGCCCCTGGAGAGTCATATTTTCACTGATATTCATTAACTTACCAACTTCAATTTTATTTTTGCCAAAGCTAGTCTCATCACTGATAATTTCCCTTTCTTAGATGAGGTGGCTTACTTGGGACACCCTCTACTTAACAGTGTCTCTACCTCTGTGTTACTATTACTGGTTACATATTATTGGACACTTCCTCAATAACTTTCTGTGTATTTTGAATACATTTTCTTGTGAACTTTGTACAAAACCTTTTTGAATGACTCCCGCGTTCTTGCCTGGAGAATCCCAAGGATGAAGGGGCCTGGTAGGCTGCCATCTACAGGGTCACACAGAGTCAGACATGACTGAAGCAACTTAGCAGCAGCAGCAGCAGATATCAAGCACTCTAAATGTACCACGTTGGATTTTCTTACCATTTTCTTACACTGCATTGCCTTCCCTGTGATTATTACCAACAGTCAATCTTTGTGTCTCTTTGTGACAGAACCACCTTCATGATGACAGCCTACTTTGCGTGAACACAGGGAGAATGAAGTTCTTGGGACATTCCCCTAGGATAGCCTTAGCTCAGACATTCCCCTAGGATAGCCTTAGCTCAGATATTCCCCTAGGATAGCCTTAGCTCCTGAAAATTATACAGAATATAATTTCCCCAGTTCCCTTGTTCCCCTGTCAACTCTGAGATGAAGCCTCCATTATCATCAGAGTTCCCTTGTGGGACTGAAGCAAACCCTTCTCTCTTTACTACTGATATATTGCTAACTTATGTGGGTCTGGTTTCCTTTCCTTTCCCGCTTCTCCACTTCCTTGCCAGGTTTTCCTGGGACTGCTGCTGCTGTTTAGTTGCTGTGTCCCTACGTGTCTCACTCTTTGCAACCCTATGGACTGCAGCCCACCAGGCTTCTCTGACCATGGGATTTCCCAGGCAAATATACTGGAGTGGGTTGCCATTTCCTCCTCTAGGGGATCTTCCCAACTCAGGGATCAAACACAAATTTCCTGCATTGGCAGGTGGGTTTTTCACCACTGAGTCACCTGGGAAGCCCTTTCTTGGGTCTGTTGTTGCTAAGTCGCTTCAGTCATGTCCGACTCTGTGTGACCCCATAGACGGCAGCCCACCAGGCTCCTCCATCCCTGGGATTCTCCAGGCAAGAACACTGGAGTGGGTTGCCATTTCCTTCTCCAATGCATGAAAGTGAAAAGTGAAAGTGAAGTCACTCAGCCGTGCCCAACTCTTAGTGACCCCACAGACTGCAGCCTACCAGGCTCCTCTGTCCATGGGATTTTCCAGGCAAGAGTACTGGAGTGGGGTGCCATTGCCTTCTTCTTGGGTCTATCTCCTAATAAATCATTTTTGCACACTCACCTCAATATCTACTCCTGGGTACCATCCCAAGACAGATAATTTTAAAAGTAAGTCCATTTTAAAATCGAAAAAGGGAGAATCAGAGAGCTTATAGGTTAACTCAATATAACACAGAAAGTAAGTTGCAAAGCTAACTAAATCCCTTAAAGAGAAATTGTTAATAAATTCAAGCTATTTAAGTGCAATTTACTTTTGTCTCTAAAAGCATTCAAGGGTTCAATTTCTCCTGATGCGCTTCCAGTCAACCCCATGGCCTGTGAGTGTCTACTGTTACACCTCTCCATTTCACTCTCTAATCAAAAGTACTAGGGGATGAGAGTGAGGTGTGCAGACAGTGCTGTTTTAACCTATGAAACAGACAACCATTTCTCCTGGACTCCCCTTTCCTTTGTGCTCTGGTTAACATTAGGGAAAAGAGAAATTTGCATAGGGCTTGGAAGACCGAAGAGAGGCAGCAGTCATGATTCTTGGAAGGTCTTTTCAGTCAGATGTCATTACAGGTGAATGCAGAAGTGCCCAGTGGGCTCCACCTTTTCTTGTCTTTCCCATCTGTCTCTCCCACCTGCTGGTGGGCAGTGGCTCCAGGCTCACTCCACATGCTTGGCTGATGACCTGTGGAGACTGAATATCTCATAGAGGCAACATTCCCAAAGACCTCTGCACAAGTTGACCTTTTGTTATCCCCCTTTGGCAGCAGGGTGTGCTTGGCTCCTTGACTTTTGCTGAAAGTCCAGGCTCACTCACTTGCACTGGTTTTTTACCCTTTCTCTCATTCCCTATAATTCTAGCACCCACATTTTCTACTTTTCTGGCTTCTTCTATCTTATGTAATATCATATCTATTTCACACGTCATATATTCATGCTCAGTAGCCATGCTTGCCTGACTAAACTCTTATAGACGTACATGTGTTAAACGTAGATTAATGTCTAATTGAGACTGTCTCCCAAAACACTTAAAATACTATCAAAAAGAGAAAATCTTTAAACAGGTAACTGACGCTCGCAGTTTGTTTTCTTTATTCATGAGCATTTTTAGAAGCATCTCCTCTGAATATTCAAGTTTCTTTTCCCAATGAGAGAGTTGCTGTTTTCCTTTCTCTCCCTCTTCATTTTTGATAGGGCCCACATGGGGTCTCATAAGATGGCTCATTATGTCGACCTTGCAAATGAAGAATAAAATTACAGTGATCTGTGATTCTGATCAAATTGCCCAAATGGCATCCTGTTTTCTCACTGGCGCTTGTCTTCTCAAAGCTGTAAGACCACCAGATTCCAGACCTCCAGCTACGTGACCATCCCCTCAGATAATTTTTCATTGGTGGGGTATAAGAAAGACTCTGTCAGAAAGGGAGAATTCTGGCTCTCTTAAGGGCCCAATATATAAGGTGATGAGAACAAGGACATTCTCATTTTACAGGTGAGCACAAAAGGGTTTAAGAATTTCTTCAGCTATCATCAAAAAGTCTACAAAAAATAAATGCTGGAAAGAGTGTGGAGAGAGGAACCTTATTTACACTTTTAGTGGGGATGTAAATTGGTACAGTCATTAGGGAGAATAGTACAGAGGTTCCTCGAAAAACTAAAAATGGAGTTACCATATGATCTTGCAAGCACACTCCTGGGAATATATCTGGGGAAAACTAATCAAAAATAAACAAATAAATAAATGCGCCTCAGTTTTCACTGAAGCACTATTTACAACAGCCAAGACATGGAAGCGATGTAAATGTTCATCAACAGAGAAATGGATAAAGGAAATGTGGTAAATATATATAATAGAATATTACTCAGCCATAAGAAAGGATGAAATAATGCCATTTTCAACAACATGGATGGACCTAGAGATTCTTATACTAAGTGAAATAAGCCAGACAAAGACAAATGTCATTATATGTGGAATCTAAAAAAGTAAGATACAAATGAGCTCATTTACATAACAGAAATAAACTCACAGATAAAAGAAAACAAACTTATGGTTACCAAAGGGGAAACGGTGGAAGGAGAAGGAACAAATTAGGACACTGGGGTTAACACATATACTACTGTATATAAAGCAGATAACCAACAAGGACCTACTGTACAGCACAGGGAACTGTACTCAATATTTGTAATAACCAGTAAGGGAAAATGATCTGCAAAAGTATGTGTGTGTGTATATATACACACATACAGTAGTGTATATGACTGAATGACTGTGCTTTACACGTGAAACTAATATGACATTGTAAATCAAATCTACTTTGACTTAAAATTTTTTTTTTCAAGATCACATAACAGTAGGTGGTAGAACCAAGATCTGAATGCAGACCCTAGAAGTCAGAGTGGACGTGCTTAATCACCATGCTCACTGCTACTGTGCTACCTAACAAGTGGAGAAAAACGTGGGTGGGTGAGGTGACCTCGAGAGTAGATGACTTTGATATATTAAACACTTTAAAAAATATATACCACCACAAATACTGACCTAAACTGCCCTCAGGGAAGTAATCTTTTGGTATTATACATTGTGCTAAGTATAAATTTTCTATTGTTCACAAGGCAATCCTGCAAGATAAGTACTATATCCATTTTAAATACAGAGAAACTAAAACTCAAAGATCATAAGTGACTGCCCAAGGCCATTCAGCAAGTAAGTGCCAGAGTTAAAATCAAAACCATATTTGTGTGTGAGGAGAAACAAAGATATTCCTGATGGAACTTCAAACACTTTCTCAAAACCGAAACTAGAATAGTGAAAAACCATTTGTTTTAACTATACTATATTTACATCCCATGGCATATATTTATATTCCATGATCGCATATTGTAATTCTCACAGATGGAAGGGCTATACTCATACAGCCCCCAGCCTCTCCCCTTACACGTGCATTCTTCCATCTACCCATGAGAGTAAAAAAGGTTTGGAAACAGTTGAAACTTGAAGTATGGAAGAAAGACCTTAAATGAAAGATGCCTTATTGGAGCAATCTAACTTATGCAAACCTGGAAGCTAATAGCCAGACTTCCCTGTCATTAGAACTTCTTCACAGATAAAAACACTTGCTATCTTCTATCTGATGGCACAACAGGCTCCAAGCAGTTTGAGAAAAGAAAGATTCAAACACAAGCTCACTTTCATTCTTGAATTGTTTAAATTTATAAACTGATACAGAATTGGAAATGTAATGACAAAAATATTCTTTTTTTATTTGAAAAAAATAAAAACATACATTTTAATGCTATATTTAGGCAATATTCCTTTTCTCGGCAATCAGAGAGAAATGGTTCCTCCATAAAACTTTTAGCAAAATATTTTTCATAGTGTATTCTGTTAGCATATGATTAACTTAATTGCTGTACATATGACTACACACTGTATAGTCCTTATCCTCTTATCTTCATTCTGATCGACACATGTGTCTATTACAAATGGGTTGAGAAAAACCACCATTTTTCAGTCTCCAGTCTTTTGCACAATACTGTTTAGCTATGCCCAACCATGTTTAATTAGGAGAGTCCTTTGTGAAAATACAACTTATGTATGTCTTATTCAGGTTTTGTTTTTCCCCTTTCTCTTTTCAGTAAAGTAGAATTTGGAAAAGGAAAACATTTGTATTATACTTGTCTCCAGTTTCTTAATTCAGTGATATATTTTCCTTGCAGTATATAATGTTAAACCAAGCATACCCCCCCCAAAAAAAAAAAAAAAACTGGAAGAAAATCAGTAGTTTTGACTTTGGAGAATGTTAGGGTGCAAATTCAATGCATTTGTTGATAATACATTTTTTAATATCTGTTATGGTAGCCATCAAATAGAAAGTTATTTCTTCAAATACAAGAGTCCAGGGATAAATGTGCCAATGAGCGTGAAATTCTGTAAGGTTAATCACGGTGTTTCATTCCCCAGCATGTGTGTACAGCCCCTCCTAGAAAGACACTGTATAGTTCTCATAATCCACTCCTCTAGCTCACTCTTGCCCTAGTGACATGGGATAGACTCACACTAGGAAATTCCATTCTCAGGTTCTTTCACATAAAATTCATTGAATTCCCTCTAGCACTCATTTATTAAGTTATCTCCTCAGTTGGTCTCTGGCAGCCCCAGGTGTGACTGATCCTTAGGTGAGGAGCTGGTTTATCTACATCACACAGAGCTGGTTTGGTCTTAGAATATTTTTCTTTTACCAACATAGTATTTATTTATCAGGCCATCAACACTACAGTTGTCTTTGTTTTTTTCCAGGTAAGCTAAAATTACAAATACAAGACTACAGCCACAACGTCATCATTGATATTAACTTTTAAAACAAGTCAAAATAAATCATTTTTTAAAACTGCAGCACTTATACAGAGGTCTCAATGGCTTCAGCTTTTATTAAGAATTTGAAGGTGTCATAACTGATAAGAAAGCAATAATTTCATTTAAAAAGCCTGATTTCCAAATGACATTTAAGGAAAGAGAGATGGAGATAAAACCAAGCAAAACTGAATACAGGAGCTGGTTTCATGGATTATAAATGATGCACCTGTTAGCCGAGTTATAAAACAAGAAAATAAGGTAATTGAACTGACTGCAGGAAGGGAAAAGTTATGTAAATGAAGAGAGCTTTATTAAAATAATCAAGATAAAGAGATTCACTGATTTAGAAGGTAGCAGTTTTTCAATAGATGATATAATTAATACTTTTCTTTTGCAAACTATTCTTTCAAAGGGGCAGTATCACTTGAAACAAATTAAGGTGGATTTGTTATCAATATCAACACAGGTTGAAGTTTCAAACAATACTATAAGTAGCACTAGTTCTAGAAAGATACTCTAAAAATAGATGTTGCAAATTCTCAGAGAATATAAAGTAATATGACTCCTATCTTCCTCCCAACTACCAAGTTTTAGAAAGTACTCTAACTGATAACACAGGGTTGGTAGACCTCACTACCTCCCTGTCTGGAAATGCTGCTTACAGCTAAGGCCTCTTATGTATGGATTAAGGTTTTACTAATTGGTATGAGCCCCTTGTATGGAGCACTCTGTGTTCATCGGCTAGGTTCAATGGACATTCTAGGGAACTCCACTATGGTGTAGGAAAAAGTTCTAGCCTCAAGGGGTGTATAAGTTATATAAGACTATTTAAAAACTAAGAAGTGAAAAGCAAAAGTAATTTCTCCCACTTCCATGTACCTGAAACCATATATATGTATATTGACACAACCACAGGTATTTCACATCTAATTTATGAAATTCTAGTAAAGATAATGAATTCATTTTCATTTTGACAAAATTAACTGAATTTATACATGGCATGACATGAATGTCCTCTTCCAAAGAACTTACTTTTTCTAATGATGCATGTTCCAGTATATTTCTTTTTTATATAATTTTCTTTTTATTTTTTGGCTAGGCTGGGTCTTTGTTGCTGTGCAGGCTTTTCTGCAGTTGTTGTTAGCAGGGACTACTCTCTAGTTGTTACTCTCTAGTTGCTACTGTCTAGTTGCTACTCTCTAGTTGCTACTCTCTACTCTCTAGCACGAGGACCTCTCATTGAGGTGGCTTCTCTTGTTGAGAACAGGCTCTAGGACACATGGGCTTCAGTATTTGTGGCTTCTGGGCTCTGGAGCAAAAGTTAGTTGCTCCAAGGCATGTGGGATCTTCGCATGTCAGGGATGGAAAGCATGTCTCCTGAATTGGCAGGTGAATTATCTACCACTGAGCCACCAGGGAAGCCCCACTTTTCAAGTGTATTTCAATATTCCTTCACTTATAGAACCAAAAAAGAAA
Organism: Ovis canadensis; assembly: GCF_042477335.2. Classification (NCBI taxonomy): domain Eukaryota; kingdom Metazoa; phylum Chordata; class Mammalia; order Artiodactyla; family Bovidae; genus Ovis; species Ovis canadensis. The sequence continues at coordinate 176,025,662 of NC_091246.1, read as the reverse complement.
CACAAAAAACAAAACACACACACACACACACACACACACAACTGTCTTTGGCTTTTACTGTGACCTCATTTGTAGAGAATAAACTCATCTGCATGCATCATTTCTGCAGGGGGCGGGGGGCGTGGGATGTTAAAAGTAAAAACTCTTGAGTAGATTACTGACCTAGAGCAACTGAGGCCAAGAGATGTTACATAACTTGACTAGGCACCCAGAGTAACTTCCCGGAGGAGCTTGACTTTGAACTCTGCTTTTAGTCACTGCACTGTATTACTTCTCCAATAACTTTTCAAACAAGATATTTAATGTGATCAGTGATCAAGGAGTTAGCTGTTTAATCATAGGTACTTTTTCATTTACTTAATCCCCACTTACTCTGCATGACCATGATTTGTTTGAAGATACAACATGCTTTTTAATCCTGATTTTCCATGTATATAACTTATTTCTGTATCTTGGAAAAAAGACAATTTGGGTATTCATGCCAAGTTAATGAGTTACAGCTCAGATGCTTTATTCAGTGGATACAGACTTTCTAGTTATAGCTATGAGTTTAAGTACACTTCCGTTTTATTCCACTGAGTCAATTACTGTAACTGAATAAATTGGATCTCATCTAGGGAAAGTCACAATTGATGGTGCATTTCATTCCAAAGTTATTTCTTGAAGTGAGAAGAGACAAGGACAGAAAGTCAAAAAGTCACAGGTAGATTTGTTAAATTTTAAATGCAAATATTCCATACAGTTTAGTACAACCCACAAAAATTGTGACCATGCTAAATTTATCACTCTCCTGTGCTATACAGTAGGATCTTGTTGTTTATCTATTTTATATATAGTAATATGTATCTGCTAATCTCAAACTCCTTATTTATTTCTCTCTCACATCCTTTCTTACTGGTAACCACAAATTCGTTTTCTATGTCTCTGATTTTGTTTCATAAACAATTTCATTTGGGTCATATTTAAAATTCCACATATAAGTGATATTGTATGGTATTTGGCCTTCTCTTTCTGACTTACTTCACTTAGTATGGTAAGTTCTAAATCCATCTATGTTGCTGTAAATGGCATTATTTCATTCTTTTTTATAGCTGAGTAGTATCCCATTGTATGTGTGTGTGTATGTGTGTGTATATATATGTGTGTGTGTATGTGTGTGTGTATATATGTGTGTGTATATATATACACACACACACACACCACATCTTTATCTGTTCACATGCTGATAGATATTTAGGCTGCTTCCATGTTTTGTCTATTATAAACAGAACTGCAATAAACACTGAAGTGCTTGAATCTTTTTCAATTAGAGATATCCATGGATATATACCCAGCAGCAGGATTTCTAGCTCAGATAGCAACTCTATATTTAGTTTTTTAAGGAATCTCCATACTGTTTCCATAGTGGCTGCACCAGTTTACATTCCTACCAACAGTGTAGGAGGGTTCTCTTTTCTCCATGCCCTCAATAGGATTTGTTATTTGTAGACCTTTTAACGATGATCACTCAGACAAGTGTGAGGTGGTAATTCATGGTAGTTTTGATTTTCAGTTCTCCAATAATAGCAATATTTAGTATCATTTAAAATACCTACTGGCCATCTGGATATCTCCTTTGGAGAAATATCTATTTAGGTCTTCTGCTTATTTTCTTGATTGCTTTGTTTTTTCATATATTCTTTTTATCCAAATGTTAGACTGTAAAAATGCAGAGTTTACTATTTAAAACAACTAGGAACTCATAATGAGATACACATTAAGACTCAAATAGATGAATGGGTGAGTATGCAATTCACAGAAGACAAAACTGTGAGTATAATTTAAAGTATATTTGATCTTACCTGTAAGTACAGAGATGCAAATTAAGGCCTCACCTCCTCTTTTTTGTATTTGCAAACTAACAGAAACTAATAGATAACACTCAATAATGGTGAATGTATAATAAGATAGAAATCTTAAAGCATAGCAGGTAAGTTATAGATATCTATAGTTCCTCAGAAATTAATTCAAGACACTGACTTATAAATGTCTGTGATTTTTTATTCCAGTATTTTAATTTTTAGGATGGCATTACAAGAGACAATCAGAAACAGAATAAGCATACTTACAAATAGTTTAAATATTTTTCAAATGGCATTTTTATAAACATTTAAAAACAGAGGAAACTTAATTCCACAAAACAAGGGAATGATTCAATGTAACAATGAATTATGTTACAGTTATGGAATAATATATTATAAACTCATTAACAGTCATTAAAATTATGTTTATAAATGCTTAACATAAGAGAAAATCTTCATAACATTGTTTTAAAAAGTATTAGAAAGATATAATCTCAATTCTATAAAATACATACATTATGTGGGAAATCAGTATTGCAACAATGCAGGTGAGAGTAAACCTCTCTCGTTGGTGGAATCTGCAGGTTATTTTTACTACCTTCTTTATCTTTTTAAAATTTGGGAATGAATATATACCACTTTCAGAATGAAATATTTTATGTATGTCTATACATATGTATGCATGTATATACACATATATACAAATGCAAATATATATTTATATTTCACAAACCTTCACTATGTAATCATGAAACTCCTCTTCGGTTAACTTTTTTTTGTCTTTCACACTGACATTTTTATTTAGTTTCAGTTCAAAAGAACAGTGCATTGATAAATACTTCAAAAGCATACCATTGTTCTCTCAATTTCTCAGGCTACAAAGCAACTTTTGCTTATCAAATATTAATAAATGATTGGTCAATGCTTCCTTTTTAAAAATTTATAAGTTCTTTTTAATCTATGCTGTTTTGGTCTCACCAGATAGCTTCAGTTTTGAAAAATGTCATCCCTCCAATTTGAAATATGTTTCAGTTTATAAGCATCGATTTTCTAAGACAATAACTTTATCTACTATCAAGTTCATTGACAAAACATATGGCTCCATTCTTAATTGTCAACAAAACTTCTTACTTTACCATAAACAACAACTTTAAATTTTCTACTCTTCATTTACATTGAAAAAAGAAACTGACTTCTGCAAAATATTAAGCATGATTCTCCGAAAGCTATGTAGTCCAACATTTCTATAGACCAGTGATTTTTCAAATACTTTTTAGGAGAGTAAAAATAGCTCTTAAAATTGTACACTGAATCCCACCAATTTGTGCTTGCTTCCCGTTCAATTAGCTCCATGCTTCATCTTTCTGAAGGAAGCCATCTCTTGGAATCTACAGAACATCATCTGAAAAATGTTGCTCTGGACCACTTAATTTATCAAACAGCATAACTCACAGTGCAAATGGACCAAATTTCAAGCAAATTATGTTTGCTATACTGCCTATGTCATATTCACTATAAAAAATAACACATAAAATGTCTTATTCTATCCAGAATGACCATGTTTCAAGCGAAAAACCTTAAATAGGGTTAGGTCTCTCAAGTCTAAGTTTCAGGAAAAATGTACTTTCCTCTGAACAGACAGTACACTCTTAGGACTCTGTGAATCCAGGTCATAACTTCTCTTACATCATTGGCTATAAGAAGGCATATAGAAATGAACACTGTACTGGATGTCATGGTATAAACTCTAATTTTAGTGAGATATAATTGATGATAACACTATATTAAAGTGTACACTATAAAGATCTGATATATGTACATATTGTGTACTTGTGGCTCAGCTGGCAAAGAATCCACCTGCGATGAGGGAGGCCTGGGTTTGATTCCTGGGTTGGGAAGATCCCCTGGAGAAGGGAAAGGCTATCACCTACTCCAGTATTCTGGCCTGGAGAATTCCATGGACTGTATACAGTGGGACATGACTGAGCAACCTTCACTTTCACTTTTTTCACATGTTGTGAAATTATTACTGCAGTAAGTTTAGAAAATATCCATCACCTCAAAGAAGTTACAATTTTTTTTCTAGTGATTAGAAGTTTTAAGATTTATCCTGTTAGAAATATTCAATTATAGGTATACCTAATTTTATTGTGTTTCCCTTTATTGTGCTTCACAGATCCTAGGCATTTTGCAAATTTAAGACTTGTAGCAACCCTGCATAGTCAGATGACCATTAGTATTTTTTAGCAATAAAGTATTTTTTCATTCAGGTATATACTGTTTTTAGACCTAATGCTCTTACACACAGCAGGCTATAGTATGGTGTAAATGTAACTTCTCTATGGACTAGAAAACCAAAAAATTCCTGTGACTCACTTTATTATAATACATATTTTATTTCAATAATCTGCAACTGAACCTGCATATCTCCAAGATTGACTGTATGCAATACGATTATGTTAACTACAGTCATTATGATCTACATTACATCTTAGAACTTATTTATCTTATTATTGGAAGTTTGTACCTTTTGATCACTTCCACACGTTTCCTTTAACACCCAGCTCCGGTCTCTGGCAAGCATAAACGTGTTTTCTGTATGCATTTGTGTGGTTTTTCATATTTCACATATCATTCTAGATTATAGAGTATCTGTCTTTGTCTGGCATACTTTACTTAGCATAATGCCTCAAGGTCCATCCGTGTTGTCACAAATGGTAGGATTCCTTCTTTTCTATGATGGAAGCACGTTTTCTGTCACATCACATTTTCTTTATCCATTCAACTTCAACGGATACTGAGATTGCTCCCATGTCTTGTGCTAAGGTGCTTTGGTCATGTTCAACTCTGTGTGATACTATGGACTGTAGCCTACCAGGCTCCTCTGTATATGGGATTCTCCAGACAAAAATACTGGAGTGGCTTGCCATGCCCTCCTCTGAGGGATGTTCCTGACCCAGGGATCAAACCTGAGTCTCTTACATCTCCTGAATTGGCAGGCAGGTTCTCTAGCACTAGCACCACCTGGGAAACCCTTCCATGTCTGAGCTTTCCTAACTGCAGTAAACATAGGTGTGCAGATATCTCTTTAAGATAATGATTTTGTTTCCTTCCAATATATACCAAGAAGTAGGATGGCTGGATCATATAGTAACTCTATTTTTTATTTTATGAGAAATATTCATAATGTTTTCAGAAATGATTGTACTAAAATACATTTTCATCAACAGTATACAGGGATTCCCTTTTCTCCACATCCTCACCAACACTCCTTTTGTCTTTTAAACAACAGTAATTTTAATAGGTGTGAGATATGTCTCATTGGGGTTTTGATTTGTATTCCTGTGATGATCAATGTAGTTGAGCAACTTTTCATGCACCTGTTGTTCGTTTCTGTTTATTCTTTGGATTTATGTTTATTCAGGGCCTTTGCCCATTTTAAAATAGGATTATTTGGGCTTGTTTGCTAGTGAACTGTATGAGTTATGAGTTCTCTATATATCTTAGATATTAACCTTTCATAACATATGTGTTTGAAAATATTTTTTCCCACTTGGTAGGTTGCCTTTTCATACTTTTGATGGTTTCCTTTGTTGTGCAGAAGCTTTCTATTTAACATAGTCTTACTATATCAGCTTTTGATGTCAAATTTAAAAAATCATTGCCAATACCTGTGTCAAGGAGCTTATATATTGTGATTTCTTCTTTGAATTTTACATTCTTCTTAAATTCATTTTATTTTTTTGTGTATACTTTAAGATACAGGTCCAGATTTGTTTGCAAGTGGTTATCAAGTTTCACTAACATGTTTATTAAAGAGATTAATCATTTCTCCATTTTTCTTTGGCTTATTTATTGAAAATTAGTTGATCTTCTATGTAAGAATTTCTAGGCTCTCTATTCTGTTCCATTGATTTATGTGTATATTTATATGTCAATACCATATTATTTTGATTACTATAGCTTTGTACTATAGTTTGAAAACAGGAAATGTGATGCCTCTGGCTTTATTCTTCTTTCCCAGGATTTCTCTAGCAGTTTGGGGTCTTTTGTGCTTTCACAAAAATTTTGGATTTTTTTTTTTCTCTATTTCTGTGAAAAATGCTATTGGGATTTTGGTAAGGACTACACTGAATCTGTAGATTTGTTTTGGATACTATGGTATGATCATCTTAACATCTATGAGTACAAAATATCTTTCCATTTTTTTCATCTTCAATTCTTGTTTCAGTTCTAAGTGTACAGATATTTCACTTTCTTGGGCAAATTTACTTCTAGGTATTTTATTAATTTAGATGTAACTCATTTCTTCAAATAAGCTTTCTGGTTCTTCTTTCTCTCTTCTCCTTCTGAAACCCCTATTATGGGGTGGCCAGGAGAAGCCACCTCGCGCCCGAGGCCAGGAGTGGTGACCCTGAGGAGCCACCCTGAGCCTGAGGCCAGGGGCAGCAGCTGGAAGGAGCCACCCCTGCCCGAGGCCAGGGCCCTCAGCTGGGAGGAGCAACCCGAGGAGCAGTGGCTGCGCAGGCACAGGAGGGCCTAGAGGAGCTATCTGACGCTGAAGGTCAGGAACGGTGGTGGTAAGGAGATACCTCTCATCCAAGGTAAGGAGCAGCAGCTGTGCTTTGCTGGAGCAGCCATGAAGAGATGCTCCCATGTCCAAGGTAAGAGAAGCCCAAGTAAGATGGTAGGTGTTGCAAGAGGGCATCAGAGGGCAGACACACTGAAACCATACTCACAGAAAACAAGTCAATCTAATCACACTAGGACCACAGCCTTGTCTAACTCAATGAAACCAAGGCATGCCTGCGGGGCAACCCAAGACGGGCGGGTCATGGTGGAGAGGTCTGACAGAATATGGTCCACTGGAGAAGGGAATGGCAAGCCACTTCAGTATTCTTGCCTTGAGAACCCCATGAACAGTATGAAAAGGCAATATGAAAGGACACCAAAAGAGGAACTCCCCAGGTCATTAGGTGCCCAATATGCTACTGGATATCAGAGGAGAAATAACTCCAGAAAGGACGAAGGGATGGAGCCAAGGCAAAAACAATACCCAGTTGTGGATGTGACTGGTGATAGAAGCAAGAACCGATGCTGTAAAGAGCAATATTGCATAGGAACCTGGAATGTCAGGTCCATGAATCAAGGCAAATTGGAAGTGGTCAAACAAGAGATTGTAAGGGTGAACATCGGCATTCTAGGAATCAGCGAATTAAAATGGACAGGAATGGGTGAATTTAACTCAGATGACGATTATATCTACTAATGTGGGCAGGAATCCCTCAGAAGAAATGGAGTAGTCATCATGGTCAACAAAAGAGTCTGAAATGCAATACTTGGGTGCTATCTCAAAAATGACAGAATGATCTCTGTTCATCTCCAAGGCAAACCATTCAATATCACAGTTATCCAAGTCTATGCCCCAACCAGTAATGCTGAAGAAGCTGAATGTGAATGGTTTTATGAAGACCTACAAGACCTTTTAGAACTAACACCCCAAAAAGATGTCCTTTTCATTATAGGGGACTGGAATGCAAAAGTAGGAAGTCAAGAAACACCTGGAGTAACAGGCAAATTTGGCTTTGGAATGCAGAATGAAGCAGGGCAAAGACTAATAGAGTTTTGCCAAGAAAATGCACTGGTCATAACAAACACCTTCTTCCAACAACACAAGAGAAGAATCTACACATGGACATCACCAGATGGTCAACACCGAAATCAGATTGATTATATTCTATGCAGCCAAAGATGGAGAAGTTCTATACAGTCCACAAAAACAAGACCAGGAGCTGACTGTGGCTCAGATCATGAACTCCTTATTACCAAATTCAGACTCAAATTGAAGAAAGTAGGGAAAACTGCTAGACCATTCAGGCATGACCTGAATCAAATCCCTTATGATTATACAGTGGAAGTGAGAAATAGATTTAAGGGCCTAGATCTGATAGTAGAGTGACTGAACTATGGAATGAGGTTCGTGACATTGTACAGGAGGCAGCGATCAAGACCATCCCCATGGAAAAGAAATGAAAAAAGGAAAATGACTATCTGAGGAGGGCTTACAAATAGCTGTGAAGAGAAGAGAGGTGAAAAGCAAAGGAGAAAAGGAAAGATATAGGCATCTAAATGCAGAGTTCCAAAGAATAGCAAGAAGAGATAAGAAAGCCTTCTTCAGTGATCAATGCAAAGAAATAGAGGAAAGCAACAGACTGGGAAAGACTAGAGATCTCTTCAAGAAAATTAGAGACACCAAGGGAGCATTTCATGCAAAGATGGGCTTGATAAAGCACAGAAATGGTATGGACCTAACAGAAGCAGACGATATTAAGAAGAGGTGGCAAGAATATATGGAAGAACTGTACAAAAAAGATCTTAATGACCCAGATAATCATAATGATGTGATCACTAATCTAGAACCAGACATCTTGGAATGTGAGGTCAAGTGGGCCTTAGAAAGCACCACTACGAACAAAGCTAGTGGAAGTGATGGAATTCCAATTGAGCTGTTTCAAATCTTAAAAGATGATGCTGTGAAAGTGCTGCACTCAATATGCCAGCAAATTTGGAAAACTCAGCAGTGGCCACAGGACTGGAAAAGGTGAGTTTTCATTCCAATCCCAAAGAAAGGCAATGCCAAAGAATCCTCAAACTACAGCACAATTGCACACATCTCACACGCTAGTAAAGTAATGCTCAAAATTCTCCAAGCCAGGCTTCAGCAATACATGGACCATGAACTCCCTGATGTTCAAGCTGGTTTTAGAAAAGGCAGAAGAACCAGAGATCAAATTGCCAACATCTGCTGGATCATGGAAAAAGCAAGAGAGTTCCAGAAAAACATCTATTTCTGCTTTCTTGACTATGCCAAAGCCTTTGACTGCATGGATCGCAAGAAACTCTGGAAAATTCTGAAAGAGATGGGAATACCAGACCACCTAACCTGCCTCTTGAGAAATCTGTATGCAGGTCAGGAAGCAACAGTTAGAACTGGACATGGAACAACAGATTGGTTCCAAGTAGGAAAAGGAGTACGTCAAGGCTGTGTATTGTCACCCTGCTTATTTAACTTATATGCAGAGTACATCATGAGAAATGCTGGACTGGAAGAAACACAAGCTAGAATCAAGATTGCCGGAAGAAATATCAATAACCTCAGATATGCAGATGACACCACCCTTATGGCAGAAAGTGAAGAGGAACCAGAAAGCCTCTTGATGAAAGTGAAAGAGGAGAGTGAAAAAGTTGGCCTAAAGCTCAACATTCAGAAAACTAAGATCATGGCATCTGGTCCCATCACTTCATGGGAAATAGATGGGGAAACAGTGGAAACAGTGTTAGGCTTTATTTTGGGGGGGGCTCCAGAATCACTGCAGATGGTGACTGCAGCCATGAAATTTAAAGACTCTTGCTCCTTGGAAGAAAGGTTATGACCAACCTAGATAGCATATTCAAAACAGAGACATTACTTTGCCGACTAAGGTCCGTCTTGTCAAGGCTATGGTTTTTCCTGTGGTCATGTATGGATGTGAGAGTTGGACTGTGAAGAAGGCTGAATGCCGAAGAATTGATGCTTTTGAACTGTGGTGTTGGAGAAGACTCTTGAGAGTCCCTTGGACTGCAAGGAGATCCAACCAGTCCATTCTGAAGGAGATCAACTCTGGGATTTCTTTGGAAGGAATGATGCTAAAGCTGAAGCTCCAGTACTTTGGCCACCTCATGCGAAGAGTTGACTCATTGGAAAAAACTCTGATGCTGGGATGGATTAGGGGCAGGAGGAGAAGGGAATGACCGAGGATGAGATGGCTGGATCGCATCACGGACTCGATGGACGTGAGTCTGAGTGAACTCCGGGAAATGATGATGAATAGGGAGGCCTGGCGTGCTGCGATTCATGGGGTCGCAAAGAGTCGGACATGACTGAGTGACTGAAATGAGCTGAACTGAGTCTACTAGATGTTGTCTCATGAATCCTTTAAACTATCTTCACTTTTTTCACTTTTTTTTTTTCTCCTTGAGACTGGGTGAACTCTACTACTTTAGCTTTCTGGATTTAAAAAAAAAATGCTGTCTGCCACTTCAGTGAACAATGATCAGTTGCCTGCCCTCAAGCTGTCAATCAGCCACTGCAGCCATCCTGATGGTGAGCCCTGAGGGAAATTCAGGATGGAGAAAAATAGAATACTGAGTCTAGATAAGATATATATCAAAGAAATAATTTCAATCATCCAAATTTCTTATCAGGAAAGCCCTTTTAGTGATTAGCAGTAATCTTTTAAAGTTGTTTTCTTTCCAGCAAAAAAAATGATGTATGCTGGTACCTTCTCTTAGAACAGTTCCTCGGAACTATCTCAGCTGTCTTCTGGGCTATAGCCCTCAATAATGTCCCCAGATAAAAAGAAGTATCAACTTTTAGACTGTATGGACTGTACATTTTGTTTTATTTTCAGTTGACATCTTTGAGTTTGATGTTGTTTTCTTTTGCTTCTTCTAGTTTTCTGGGCTTCCCTGGTGGCTCAGATGGTAAAGAATCTACCTGCAATGCAGAAGACCCAGGTTCAATCCTTGAGTCAGGAAGATCTCCTGGAGAAAGACACGGCTACCCACTCCAATATTCTTGCCTGGAGAACTCCATGGATAAAGGAGCCTGGTGGGCTATAGTCCATGGGGTGGTAGAGTCGGACATGACTGACCAAATAACAGTTTGCTGCTGAACCCCTCTACTGAATTTGTAAGTGTAGTTATTGTATTCTTCAGTTCTGTTTTCTGTTTGGTGCTTTCTAATTTTTTTTTTTTTTGTATCTGTTGAAATTCTCACTTTGTTTACAAATTGTTCTCCTGACCTCAGTGAATATTTTTATGACCATCATTTTGCATTCTTTATAAGGAAAAGCAACTATGTTATTTTTATTTTGTTAAGGTCTGTTTCTGAAGTTTTATTGTATTCTTTTGTTTGGAATATAACCTTGTTTTCTTTATTTTCCTTGGCTTCCCATATTGGCTTCTGCCCATTGATTTAACAGGCAACATTCCAATTCCTGATGGAGTGGTCTTGTATAGGAGATGAAACTTATTGTTCAACCATGCCCTAGCTCTTGGTTTTCTCTCAAACTTTTTTGATTGTCCAAGAACTCCATTCTGTTTTTAATGGCTCCCACTTGTTTTGAGGTTGTGCTAAAACCTGTCACTGTCTCAAATGGAAGGATCTCAGTCAGCATCAAGATGTAGGTTGACTAGAAGCTGATACTGACACAGTCAATTTTGAAGTATCTAATAGACCTTTGCAAAGAAAGACTTGGCAATGGGCTTTTCTGTCATTTCTCTCTGTGCTGTGCCCTGGAGGAAGAGTATATGGTTAAGAACTGTTTTTGGTGTTATTGTTAATAGTGCTATGGGAACTGAAAGTGCAAGCCCCATAAATACACACATTGTTGTTGTTCAGTTGCTCAGTCATTCCAACTTTTTGCCACCTCATGGACTGCAGCACACCAGGCTTCACTGTCCTTCACCATTTCTCGGAGTTTGCTCGAGCTCACAACAATTGAGTCAGTGATACCATCCAACCATCTTGTCCTCTGTTGTCCCATTCTCTCCCTTCCATCTATCTTTCCCAGCATCAAGGTCTTTTCCAGTGAGTCAGCTCATCACATCAGGTGGCCAAAGGATTGGATTTCAGCTTCAGTATCAGTCCTTCCAATGAATATTCAGGGTTGATATCCTTTAGGATTGAGTGGTTTGATCTCCCTACAGTCCAAAGGACTTTCAAGATCTTCTCCAACACCAAAGTTGAAAAGCATCAGTGCTTCAGTGCTCAGCCTTCTTTATAGTCTGTTTCTCACATCCTTACATGACTACTGGATAAACCATAGCTTTGACTATACAGACCTTTGTTGGCTAGAGCAAGGCAATTAATGGGTGCATCCACTGGACAGCAACTGCAAAAGTTGGGAAACAGATATGTGCCCAACCTCCTTCCAGAGAAGCATGGGCTAAATGGAGAATGTGGAGGTTGCATCTGCCATCCTTTTGTCTCCAGGGGGACTGCAGTCAACTCTTAGATATGTGTTAAGTCAGAAGTCTGACCATAAAGTAGCAAATTTTACAATACACAAATAGGCCTCCTTCAGGTAAAAACTATAAGAAAGGTATTTCTGTTTGCCCCCTCAAGGCTACACCCTGGGCAGAAAAACTGTTCAAAACCATTTTGTGTTTGTTTGTTTACTATAGTCTTATGGGTTTCACAGATGCAAGCTCTATTAATTTTAAGAGCTAGGTTTTTGTGGGTTCATCCCTTGGGTGGGAGTCATAAAGGTTATGGTGCTAGATATCGAATTCAAACACTTTGTACCTCAGCGAGTAGCTGAGGCTTGTAAGTTACTTCTCAATTGTATATCACTGTGCCAAGGATGGGGCTTATGATGGAAATGTATCTCAAGACATTCCTACCTGTTTTGATGTGGGAACTTTCTCATTCATCTATGTGTACATGTTGCTCAGGTATTTTCTGGATTTCTGTCAGAGGAATTGCCTCATATGTAGCTTTAAGTTTGGTGTGTCCATTGGAGGTATAGTTCAGGAGCCTCCTCTGTCATCTCTTTGGAACTTAACAAGATTGATTCTCAGGTGTTTAAAAATGTGTGTGCATATATAAATATGTGAATTTTTTTAGACTGTTCTCATAAAATTTAAAGCTCCCTTTACTGCCCGTATGTCTCTGAATGTATTATCCATTCATTCATATATTTGTTCAGAAAACCGTCAGGGAATGCTTAGACATGTCCAGCTCTTTGTGTGAGTGGGTTTACAACAGTGAACCAGACTCAGCTCTTAATCTAACAGATTGAAGGGAGCCCATGTACTACAACTACCAAACATTACTTTACTCCTATTTTACCCATATCGCACAGCCTTTCAACAGTTCTTTTTAATAAATTGTAAGGCCTTCAATGAATTAAAATCAAAATTGAAATCTATTTAACTCAGATAAGCAAAATGAAACCAATGTAATTTTAAATCAATAAAGTTTATGTGCTTTCTCATTAGCCTTTTAAATACACTGTATTATTTCATTTTCTCTAACACATTTTGTTAAAAACCATTCAATGAGATATACTGCCACCAAAATTAGCCTTGAAAGAAAACTTCAGCTTCTTCTTAAAGAAAAAGATAATTCATCTTTTCCCAAGCCATATATCTATTTATTGTATGACTGGATCAGAATATCAACAGCAATAAGCCACAGAAATAAAATTGCTTGTTCAGGAAAGTTATTAACATCTTTAAAATAATTATAAACCATTTATTAAATGACTTCCAACCTGGTTTTAAATTAAAAGATGATTAATAAATTAAAATTTTATTTAAAAAATATATGTAATTTTTTTCCACAGTCAGGTCCCCAACTTAAATTTTCAGTACTGTTCATTGTTTGAGACTTTAAAGAGAAGAATAAAGATTTATATTTTATGTAGTGATGATATGATTGCAAATGTTAAGATACAAACAAAATAAAAAATTAAATCATGTAGATTTTAAAATTAACACCTTCTTCAAATAAATTTTCCCCTTTAAAACATAAGCACTCATCCTGAGACATCCTGTATTTTAACAGTGATATAAGAATGCATATTGTAATAGATCAAGGTCCTTTGTAAAATTAATTTTAACATAAATTTACATTTACTGTCCCTAGGAATCTCTATATAGAAGAAAAATTATGGAACAAAAGATTTTTCTTTTCTATTTAGAAATCAGTAATATAATAAACTTTCTCTCCATTGTCTTTTTCCTAAGAACAAAATTCTCCTAACTGTAAAGTCTAAAAAGCTAGGGGAACAGGATAAAATACAGAGATTACTGTTGCTTAATGACATTTACTCTATTAAAATTAGACTCACTTGACTTCACTTCAGTTGATTCATATATTTTATAAAAATGTTTATAAAAGTGATGATACTTCTTATACTGCCAAATTGGAACAGGTTGCCCACATCACTTACCTGATACAGAAGCTCAGATTATACCACTTTTCAACAGATTCATTTTTGAGGGTCTAAGGGCTGACATGGATTACTCAAAATTTAGTAGCATGATTTGGCATGATCCAACAGGGTGTTGAACAAGTCAAAAACTGATAAAAATATGTCCCTGCAATTTTATATGGCAGAATAAAAAAATGCTTTGTTAACTATGTCTTTCTACTCCAACTTGTTGAAATAAAAAACTGCTCTGTCCATAGTCAGGAATAAACAGGAATTATTGCAAATGATGAGACTATAGTGGCTGCAGTAAAATGACTCTTCATATGTATTCTTATTTGCTTCTAGTAAATGAGTGTGATTTGAACAAATAAATCTTAAAAAAATTGGCAGTCATTGACAATATAAATTTTATTGTTAACATACTTCACAAACTAAGGACAATAAAGCTAATTTTTGCATTGCCATAAAGCCAACTCATCTATTATACAATCACATCAACCCAAATAAAGCTGAACTATACATGAATCAAAAGTAAATATAGCTCAAAAGAACAAAAATGCTTTTGATATTGGTCGATTGTTTATGCACCAACCAACTGATCGTATAAAGAGATATCTTGAGGATTATCCTGGGATGATACACTCAGCTTTGTCCTTTTCAAAGGTGCATCAATCAAATAGTGATAAATGTAGTAGAGCATTAATAAAATGAATGCTTGACTCCAAAATAGAAGAAAATGTATACAAATTATAGAATAAAAATCTAAAAAAGAGAGAGATGTGCTTAACTATAGTGATGATTGAACTAACAAAATACATTTTAATAGATTGTTAATAACAGCTACCAATCATTGATCTATTATTATATACTAAGCATTATACCTAACACTTTAAATGTATTATACTTTTTAATTTTTACAAAACCCCTTCAGGGTAGTTAATACCTGCTCAATAAATTTAAAAGAAAGAAAGAAAGAAAGAAAAAGCCCAGAATTATTTTTAACAACTTGCTCCAGTTCAGAAGCCAGCATTCAAAGCTATATGGGGCCGCAAAGCCAGTATTTTATTCCCTGTGGTACACTGTATCTCATCTAAATCCTGGAGATCTCTCAGTTCAGGAAAGTATAGAAAAGACAGACATATAAAAACAGGACAGAGATTTTAGTTTATAGTATGGTCAATATAAGTATCATATACTTGCAGAAAATAGTTGAAGCATCCTAGGCTTCAGTTATCAAGTGTTAAGAACAAAGAATGAAATAGTCCTTAATTGATGATGTCAACGCACTTTGTTTGGAATTCTATACTAATTTCTAGGTGGTGCATTTTCAGAGGAACACGGACAAAATGAAGAGCTACCATAAAGCATGGATGATGAGAATATGGTAACTGTTATTATAATAGCTACCTTTCATTTAACATGTGCTATGTACCTGGTGCTGTCTTTGTACTTTATACAGTTTTCTCATTTAATCCACGCAATATTCCTGAAAGTTCAGTATGATTATCCTTATTTTATAAGAAAGGAAACTGAAGCTAACAAAGATTCACCTAAAACATTATAATGTTGAAAAGATGAGAAAGCTTAATATTAAAGACAACAAATATTAGAAGAACTAAGCTTATATTATTGTACAGTCCCAAAGGTAAACTGGAAGCAACTGGAAGGCACTAAGACAGTTTCTTACAATAAGAATTTTTCTTTTGACCAGGCAATTTGGAATATGTAATTGTAAGCCATAGCAAGATGATGATTTCCCAGTTGATGCTATCCTTACCCTCATTGTCTCATTTCTGACTCAAGAAGATGTTTTTACCCAATGTCCTAAGCCTGGAGTGCTCTCCTCTTACATCTTCTCTCCAAGGAAGTAGCATTGGACCTGAATCTTAGTGATAAGCGGTATTGCCTTTGATTATTCTTGGGAAAATAATCGTGATCTCATCATCATATTCAGTTCAGTTCAGTGCAGTCGCTCTGTCGTGTCCAACTCTTTGCCACCCTATGAACCGCAGCAGGCCAGGCCTCCCTGTCCATCACCAACTCCCGGAGTCCACCCAAACCCATGTCTATTGAGTCAGTGATGCCAACCAACCATCTCATCCTCTGTCGTCCCCTTCTCCTCCTGCCTTCAATCTTTCCCAGCATCAGGATCTTTTCAAATGAGTCAGCTCTTAGCATCATGTGACCAAAGTATTGGAGTTTCAGCTTCAACATCAATCCTTCCAATGAACACCCAGGACTGATCTCCTTTAGGATGGACTGGTTGGATCTCCTTACAGTCTAAGGGACTCTCAAGAGTTTTATCCAACACCACAGTTCAAAAGCATCAGTTTTCTGCACTCAGCTTTCTTTACAGTCCAACTCTCACATCCATACATGGCCACTGGAAAAAACATAGCCTTGACTATATGGACCTTTGTTGACAAAGTAATATCTCTAATTTTCAATATGCTGTCTAGGTTGGTCATAACTTTCCTTCCAAGGAGTAAGCATCTTTTAATTTCATGGCTGCAATCACCTTCTGCAGTGATTTTGGAACCCAGAAAAATAAAGTCAGCCACTGTTTCCACTGTTTCCCCATCTATTTCACATGAAGTGATGGGACTGGATACAATGATCTTAGTTTTCTGAACATTGAGCTTTAAGCCAACTTTTCACTCTCTTCTTTCACTTTCATCAAGAGGCTTTTTAGTTCTTCTTCACTTTCTGTCATAGGGTGGTTTCATCTGCATATCTGAGGTTATTGATATTTCTCTGGGCAACCTTGATTCCAGCATGTGCTTCCTGCAGCCCAGCGTTTCTCATGATGTACTCTACATATAAGTTAATAAGTAGGGTGAGAATATACAGCCTGGACAGACTCCTTTTCCTATTTGGAACCAGTCTGTTATTCCATATCCAGTTCAACTGTTGCTTCCTGACCTGCATACAGGTTTCTCAAGAGGCAGGTCAGGTGGTCTGGTATTCCCATCTCTCTCAGAATTTTCCACAGTTTATTGTGATCCACACAAAGGCTTTGACATAGTCAATAAAGCATAAATAGATGTTTTTCTGGAACTCTCTTGCTTTTTTGATGATCCAGTGGATGTTGGTAATTTGATCTCTGGTTCTTCTGCCTTTTCTAAAACCAGCTTGAACATCTGGAATTTCATAGTTCACGTACTGCTGAAGCCTGGCTTGGAGAATTTTGAGCATTACTTTACTAGTGTGTGAGATGAGTCCAATTGTGTGGTAGTTTGAGCATTCTTTGGCATTGCCTTTCTTTGGGATTGGAATGAAAACTGACCTTTTCCAGTCCTGTGGCCACTGCTGAGTTTTCCAAATTTGTTGCTGTATTGAGTGCAGCACTTTCACAGCATCATCTTTCAGGATTTGAAATAGCTCAACTGGAATTCCATCACCTCCACTAGCTTTGTTTGCACTGATGTTTCCTAAGGCCCATTTGACTTCACATTCCAAGATGTCTGGCTCTAGGTAAACGTGAGTGATTCATTGGACAGTCTTCACAAATGTCAATTGTTAAATGAATTTAATATAAATTTTCAAAATCCACACACCATGATCTTTATGTGACCACATGTAGGCAACATGGCAGTAAGATGACATTCTTAGTGCATATCTATGAAAAATAAAAGCATGTGTTAGGACTATGACAAATCTCAATTTCCTAATATTTCTCATGTGTATGAGAGAACACAGTATGTTACATGTGTATTGTCTCTTTTAATTCTCAAGACACACCTATGAGCTAGTTCAGTTTAGTTCAGTCACTCAATCGGGTCCGACTCTTTGTGACCCCATGAACCACAGCACACCAGGCCTCCCTGTCAACCACCAACTCCCGGAATCCATCCAAACCCGTGTCTATTGAGTCAGTGATGCCATCCAACCATCTCATCCTCGGTCATCCCCTTCTCCTCCTGCCCTCTATCTTTCCCAGCATCAGGGTCTTTTCAAATGAGTCAGCTCTTCGCATCAGGTGGCCAAAGTATTGAAGTTTCAGCTTCAACATCAGTCCTTCCAATGAACACCCAGGATTGATCTCCTTTAGGATGGACTGGTTGGCTCTCCTTGCAGTCCAAGAGACTCTCAAGAGTCTTCTCCAACACCACAATTCAAAAGCATCTAGTACTTGTAAGTAATAATTCTCCCATTAGACAAACAAGGAAAGTGAAACACACTGGTCTTAAAATTACCTAGAGTTACATAGTTTATAGGGCTTCCCAGGTGGCACTAGTGGTAAAGCATCTGCCTGCTATACAGGAGACATAAGAGACACCAGTTTGATTCCTGCATTATTAAGGTCCTGGTCTGGACCTAACAGAAGCAGAATATATTAAGAAGAGGTGGCAAGAATACACGGAAGAACTGTACAAAAAAGATCTTCACAACCCAGATAATCATGATGATGTGATCACTAATCTAGAGCCAGACATCTTGGAATGTGAAGTCAAGTGGGCCTTACAAAGCATCACTACAAACAAAGCTAGTGGAGGTGATGGAATTACAGTTGAGCTATTTCAAATCCTGAAAGATGATGCTGTGAAAGTGCTGCACTCAATATGCCAACAAATTTGGAAAACTCAGCAGTGGCCACAAGACTAGAAAAGGTCAGTTTTCATTCCAATTCCAAAGAAAGGCAATGCCAAAGAATCCTCAAACTACCGCACAATTGCACTCATCTCACATGCTAGTAAAGTAATGCTCAAAATTCTCCAAGCCAGGCTTCAGCAATACATGGACTGTGAACTCCCTGATGTTCAAGCTGGTTTTAGAAAAGGCAGAGGAACCAGAGATCAAATTGCCAACATCCGCTGGATCATGGAAAAAGCAAGAGAGTTCCAGAAAAACATCTATTTCTGCTTTCTTGACTATGCCAAAGCCTTTGACTGTGTGGATCACAATAAACTGTGGAAAATTCTGAAAGAGATGGGAATACCAGACCACCTGACCTGCCTCTTGAGAAATCTGTATGCAGGTCAGGAAGCAACAGTTAGAACTGGACATGGAACAACAGACTGGTTCCAAATAGGAAAAGGAGTACGTCAAGGCTGTGTATTGTCACCCTGCTTATTTAACTTATATGCAGAGTACATCATGAGAAACGCTGGGCTGGAAGAAACACAAACTAGAATCAAGGTTGCTGGGAGAGATATCAATAACCTCAGATATGCAGATGACACCACCCTTATGGCAGAAAGTGAAGAGGAACTAAAAAGCCTCTTGATGAAAGTGAAAGAGGAGAGTGAAGAAGTTGGCTTAAAGCTCAACATTCAGAAAACAAAGATCATGGCACCTGGTCCTATCACTTCATGGGAAATAGATGGGGAAACAGTAGAAACAGTGTCAGACTTTATTTTTGGGGGCTCCAAAGTCACTGCAGATGGTGACTGCAGCCATGAAATTTAAAGACGCTCACTCCTTGGAAGAAAAGTTATGACCAACCTAGATACCATATTCAAAAGCAGAGACATTACTTTGCCAACTGAGGTCCGTCTAGTCAAGGCTATGGTTTTTCCTGTGGTCATGTATGGATGTGAGAGTTGGACTGTGAAGAAGGCTGAGCGCCGAAGAATTGATGCTTTTGAACTGTGGTGTTGGAGAAGCCTCTGGAGAGTCCCTCGGACTGCAAGGAGATCCAACCAGTCCATTCTGAAGGAGATCAACCCTGGAATTTCTTTGGAAGGAATGATGCTAAAGCTGAAGCTCCAGTACTTTGGCCACCTGATGCGAAGAGTTGACTCATTGGAAAAGACTCTGATGCTGGGAGCAATTGGGGGCAGGAGGAGAAGGAGATGACCCAGGATGAGATGGCTGGATGGCATCACTGACTCGATGGACGTGAGTCTGAGTGAACTCCTGGAGTTGATGATGGACAGGGAGGCCTGGCGTGCTGCGATTTATGGGGTCACAAAGAGTCGGACATGACTGAGCGACTGAACTGAACTGAACTGAACTGGAGAAGGACACAGCAACCCATTCCAGTATTCTTGCCTGGAGAACCCCATGGACAGAGGAGCCTGGAGGGCTACAGTCCATACATTTGCAGAGTCAGACATGATTGAAGTTGCTTAGCAACATGCACATAGTTTGTAAATAACAAAGTCATATTTAGACTTTAGGTTATTCTGATCCCACAGTCTCACTACTAAATACTAATCATTATACAATCTCATTCTTAATGTCACTAAGGTAAGAGGAAATACATCCAACGTCTCTTGGACCAGAAGCATAAAACTGTACATTTTTTTTTCCTGAATTTGAGATTTATACCTGAAGAACTCACTTTTGAGGTCAACTTGAACTAGGTTTTTCTTTTTAAAGTTCTAACAAATGTGTTAGGAATTATTATAAGGAAAAGAGAGCACACTATACCTCTTGGCAGTGAATGAGTGCTATATCTATTTCATTTTCCTCTTTTCAAAAGTTCTCCAGTGTTTAAGAGGCTGCTCAGTTGAAAAGGAAACATCTTATGCTATGAGGTTACAGGGAAAGCAGTAGGATCAATGGACAGATGTTACAGAGAAAGAGATTTTAGCTTAATGTGTAAAGGAAATTTCTATCAGGTTAGAAAATGAGCTGCCTTGAAAGCTGTGACTACCATACTAATGAATAAATACTTTTGAACACAGAGAAACTATTATCACAGTTATGACAAAGATCAGTAAGGTTTTTCTGAGAAGATGTGTGTGCACGTGCTAAGCTGCCTCAGTTGTGTCCAACTCTTGGTGACCCTATAGACTTATAGTCCACCAGGCTCCTCTGTCCATGGGATTCTCCAGGCAAGAATACTGTAGTCGGTTGCTAGACCCTCCTCCAGAGGATCTTCCTGACCGAGGGGTCAAACTTGTATCTAATGTCTCCTGCATTGGCAGGCAGATTCTTTAGCACTAGCACCACCTGGGAAGACCCCAGTGTCACCTGACTGTGTCCAAATAAAATTTTATTTACACAAACAAGCTGTGGCCTGATTTGGCTTGGGGATAAAGTTTGCCAGCCCCTGTTATAGAACATGTTCATCTGAATATGTTAACTGCTGTAACAAAAACCTTTACATTTTAGTAGCTTAATACAGGGAATTGAAAATCATGACCACAGCCCTACCTGTCCCAAAGCCTGTTTTAATATGAATACTTTTTGTATGTTCTTGAAGATATTTGAGAATAAGGAAGAGAAGGTGTAGAAGAGACAGAGACTGGGTCCCACAAAGCCTAAAATATAGAGTGGGCCATTTACAGAAAAAAAAAATGTGCCAACTCTAACAGACGTGCTTTGTTTGATAGCTTTCCTTCAAGGAGACTCAAGGATTCAAGACTCTGCACGTTTGTAATGCTGAAGTCTTCTACATGGGCCAACAAGTTCACCATGGCGTGGGGAGGAAATCATGAGAAAAACACACAGCATACATAACTCTTGCTGAAGAAGTGATATTCATTTTGCTCACACTTTGTTAGCCACGATTAATCATGCATCTGCTTAGATATATACAGGACTGGAAAATGCACACTTGGCTGAAAAGCTTTCTCCCAGCATCTACTTCATTTTACGGAAAAAGACCATGAATTCTCAGTGGTCAGAGTTGCTTATACCACATAGAAGGAATATGCAGTGCAGATTGAAGCTTAAAATAGATATACAGCAATAGGCATTTCAATTTTAAGATGTAACCTTGTTTCTACATTCCCCAATGTTGTAGAAATATAAAATTTATCAGTTAGGCATTTCCTAATTCTTCCTAACAGAATCCCCCATAACTTTTCTTTGACCAGAAATGGTACAAGAGTTTCCCAAACACAGTATCTAATAAGTTTTGTCTCATAAAGGTTTTGATGTACTTATGCCTATAAGGAAGACTCTCAGTACTATGCACTTGTATGAGAAAACTACAAGTCTGAATCTCATAATACGTCAAATGAATGAGAAATGATACAATCGTATATTTTTTGGTCTGGATTTTTAAAAAGCATTTGGTTTTAGAATATTTTAATTTAGCCTCTCGTTTCTATTTTTTTCACCTCACTGTCCATACTGTAACTCATGCTTTAGTGATTAATTTGCAGTTATTAAGTTTCTAAAGCTACCACCAACAAAAGACAGAACCACAATTTTCCAAATTATATTTTTTATCACACCATTGTTTCAGCACTCCTTCTCTTATATTTCTTACAAGAAAATAAAGAGACAGAAATGGAGAGAGAGAGAGAGAAATCTGAAATAAATCTTGCTTCTTGCTGTGGTAAACATCATTAAAGGTGTGAGAGACTAATTGACAGGACTTTAAAAATGAACCTCTATTTTAAGGGAAAATGGTGTAATCACTCAAATAATTAAGTGAAAAGAAGAGCATGAGTAATAGAACCTGCAGACAAGTGATCAACAAAACAGCCATTAAATCAGACAATACTAAGGGATAACAGAAAGGACCAAATGGTCTATTGAGAAAATGAAAGAAACTTAAAATTAATCTCCAGGATTTATCAAGACAACTTAAGTAATAACAAGTATACTACATGATTTAATACTACTGACTGAAGTTACTTGAAAGAAGACTTCGCTTTAAGTCACCAACACCATATCTGTACTGTGCAATAGCAAAGTTGTTAAATGGCAGTATTCCAGAGTTAGCGCAAAAACTCTCTGAAGTGCAAAAAGGAGGTCGAGCCAAGGTAAGAAATACCTTGTGACTGGAAATAGTCACAAGGAAGCCATTTTTATATTTCTTAACTGCTTTAATAAGTATAAAGTACTATAGTATTTCAGGTATCTACATTAAAGACATTTACCATTAGGTTTATATTTCAGGTGAGAATAATCCTCAAGAAAGGAAAACCTTTCTTGAACTTGGTTTTCTTAGCATTTTTTTTTTAATGTTTCATGTGAGAAACCTGAGATAATCACCAGGCAGTCAAATAGATCCTTGGAAGACTGATCATTTTATTATAATGCTATAAATATCGGTTTGAATGTTGATTTAGTGGGTTTATTTGTTGGAATGAAGTGAAGAATCAAACAGCTGGGCACATCTAGAGTCAACAAATCAGAACCTCAGCTCGATTCAACTGAACTAAAGGAAAATTACTTTTTTTTTTTTCTTAGTGGTACTTTGAAACAAGAAGGTACTCTCGAGCAAAGCTGTCACTGTTGATGTACTCACTGGTGCCTGCTGATTGAAAATCTGCCTCTTTATCCATTGGGAAGAACTACCCAGGGTTTCTGGGACTCAGGCTGCTTAAGATGTTCTCTTCCTCCTAAATTAGTGTGGAGTGACTACCTCTAGACTCTGTTGACCGTGGATTACATCCTCTGGCTGGGAATGTGGCTTTCCTCTATTTATCATGGTGAGGTGAAGGTGAAGTCACTCAGTCGTGTCCGACTCTTTGCGACCCCGTGGACCTACTAGACTTCTCTGTCCATGGGATTCTTCAGGCAAGAATACTGGAGTGGATTGCCATTTCCTTCTCCATTTCCTTCTCCAGGGGATCTTCCCTACCCAGGTATCGAACTTGGGTCTCCCTCATTGGAGGCAGACGCTTTAACCTCTGAGCCACCAGGGAAGCCCATTTGTCATGGTAGGAGAGAGCAACACAGCGATTTGTGTTCCTTTCAATATGTTATATTAGTACCATTAAAAATGAAAAGAACTTAGGATCAGTACAAGATCCATAATCTTTTTTATAATCCTTGATAACCCTGTGATAACTCTGGGCCATTCCACTCACGAGCACTGTCTCCTCCTTAGACAGCAGCACCTTCTCCAGCACATATTTATTCCTTCTCTCAGGAGGAATTCTGCCCTTCCTTACCAAGAAAAAACAAACAAAAAATGTTACAGCTTTAAGCATTAAAGGTAGACACAAGAGAACCAAGTATCTGAGATAGATTGACCTTGTGTGTGTGTTAGTTGCTTAGTCTTTTCCAACTCTTATAACACCATGGACTGTAGTCCACCAGGCTCCTCTGCCCATGGAATTCTCCAGGCAAGAATACTGGAGTGGGTAGCCATTCTCTTCGCCAGGATATTTTCCCAACCCTGAAACTGAACCCAGGTCTCCCACATTCCAGGCAGATTCTTTACTGTCTGAACCATCATCAAAGCCCTAGATGGACCTTAGGTCCTTTTTATTCCTTGGAGTTCCTTTCTGTTTCCTAGATGGGATGCTGCACAATTCATAAATTATTGAATAAAACCAATTAGATCTTCAAATTCATTCAGTTGAATTTTGTTTTATTTTGTTTATAATAGATTTGATAGTAGTAATGGGATCAAAATGAACTTCTGATGGCTTCAGGGACGATGAGCAACACATATGTAGTACCCCATGAACTCTCCTGAGTTCCCTGCTTGTCTCTGTTTCCAAAGGCCATGGGTAAGTTCCTCTTGGTTCTGAGTTCCACTCTTTTTGTACAGCTCTCAACCTAATTGGCTTTCCATAGTTTTCCATTTGGATGGAAGCCCTTGGTTCAGTCCCTACTTTCCAAGTTGGGAAGTGCTGGTAGCAGCTGCAGTTCCCCATTCATTTGGAATTAGTGCACAGATCCTATTCTCTGCGTCTGCTGGTTCTGTCCTTTCTCCACTTCCCAAACACCTGTATAGCAATTGCTGGTGGTTACTGGCCAGAAGCAAACTGAGTTAAACTTGAACAAACAAACAAACAAACAGAATGGAACAGAACTGGGTCCAGAACTGGACTGGATCTGGAGTCTGACTAGGTCTGACTTAAGTTGAATTGGGTCCAGTGTGTTTTATGCAAATAAAGGTTACTGTTAATGAGAATCTCAGAAGACAAAAAAAAAAAAAAAAGTAGTAAGATTGGTGAGAACATATTAAGCAGTTTAAAACTGTTATAGTATTTGCTACCTAACTCAAAGACTCCTGTACTAGAATAAGTTAGTCACTAGAACACGTTATATTAATACTATATCATCCGCCAACCTCCAGAAAATGTTTGCACAATGGAGCATGCTGTAAGATGTCATGCAATTTCTAACCCAGCTGTATATTCCCTTCAGGTATTATTTTATCTCTAAGAGACCCAAAGGCTTAGTTAAATAAATAAGAAATTAAACAAAGAAATAAATAAAATGGGATATTTTATTAAATTATTTAAATCCTAAGAGTTAAGCATGTCACCTTCCAACACATCTGCTTAAGAATTATGGTTCAAGAAGCTACAGATATTTATGATACTGGCTGGAATCTTACCAAAGTCAACCTAGAATTTTGTGTCCTAAGAACTTCACTTGGTAAACATCAGAATGCAAGAATATTGGACTGGGTTGTCATTTCCTCCTCCAGGGGATCTTCCCAAACCAGGGATCCAATCCGAGTCTCCTGTATCTCCTGCACTGCAGGCAGATTCTTTACCTCTGAGCCACTGGGCTTCTCAGAATCATCAGATTGGGGGCCTCAAAATATGACCAGACAGAAGTGGGTCCACCCCATTTGGGGCTAAGGGCCCTACCAAATTGCTGCCAGTCCTCTGGGAAATGATAATGACCATTATGAGGAGTATTCCAATTAAATAAGATCATTTAAGAAATATATATAAAAGTGAAAGAAAGTGAAAGTGAAGTCACTCAGTCGTGTCCGACTCTTTGTGACCCCGTGGACTGTAGCCTACCAAGCTCCTCTGTCCATGGGATTCTCCAGGCAAGAATACTGGAGTGGGTTGCCGTTTCCTTCTCCAGGGGATCTTCCCTACCCAGCTGTCGAACCCGTGTTTCCTGCATTGGAGGCAGACGCTTTAACCTCTGAGCCACCAAGGCTCCCTAATTAATCAAACAGATTGAGATATCAATTTTATTTGTCACACAGTAGAGTCTAAAGGCGCTTCCCAGGTTGCCCTAGTGTAAAGAACCCATCTGCCAATGCAAGCAGACATAGGAGACACAGGTTTGATCCCTAAGCCAGGAAGATCCCTTGGAGGTGGGCATGGCAACCCACTTCAGTATGCTTGCCTGGAGAATCCCACGGACAGACAAATCTGGCGGGCTATGGTCCATAGGGTAACAAAGCCGTCGGACATACCTGATGCGATGATGGACATGCAGAGACTCCAAAAGGCTTCAAGATTTCAAAATAGCTTCACAAAAGAATTGTCTGCAAACACTAATAAAAAATGAAAGACAGAAAAGGCATCTCAAACAAAAGATAAAAGACTGACACCTCCTACTGCTCCCCTCCCTCCCACTTTACTTTTCATTTTACTAATCTCTGTCAAATTTCTTTTCCACTCTGAAGAGACTACCATAAGCAAAAATCCAGCAAGTCAGTGGCGTTAAAGAAATCCCTAAATCTACTCGTGAAGGAGGCCCATATGGGGCCCTCTCCCAGAGTTGCTGAGACTCTGTGGGATTTTCTAGAAAGCTGCTACATTATTTCCTCAAATTGATAAGGTGAAACACAAATTAAAATTAATAGAAGCCTTGCTAAATTCTGACAGATACCACAGCTATACTTTAAATCCCACTTGGAACCTGTAGATGGTATCCTGGAAAACCTGACAGAAGCCAGTGAAGGGTGAGAATTCCAAGTCAGCTCTCCTGAATCTCTCTCTATAAACCTGGTAGAAAGAGGAAAATAAAGTATCTTTGACGCCCTCTTTGGGGATACCCTTTAAGCCCAGCGTGTTGTTTAATCATGCCAGAAGTATTTACTGTTTGTGCTGGCTGAAACCTAACAAAATATTCAAACAAGTTTCATAACTTTATGATCAGAAATTTGACAGAACTAAAAGCTGATATTCAGAAACTGACAGGAAGTGCTATACCTTCTCCCCTAAGGTAAAATAAAATTATGTGCGGGGCTGAAGGTGGGGGGCTGGGGACCTTCCAAAACCTTTGTAAAATAATTTATGGATAGATTATCCTATGATGTCATTTAAACTGAAACCCAGTTTCCAGGAATTAAGGGCAACTATCCTTATTTTACAGATCTTTGGAAAAGCAGGTTTTTGGAGTTCCAGAAAAACATCTATGTCTGCTTTATTGACTATGCCAAAGCCTTTGACTGTGTGGATCACAAGAAACTGTGGAACATTCTGAAAGAGATGGAAATACCAGATCACGTGACCTGCCTCTTGAGAAATCTGTATGCAGGTCAGGAAGCAACAGTTAGAACTGGACATGGAACAACAGACTGGTTCCAAATGGGAAAAGGAGTATGTCAAGGCTATATATTGTCATCCTGCTTATTTAACTTATATGCAGAGTACATCATGAGAAACGCTGGGCTGCAAGAAGCACAAGCTGAAATCAAGATTGCCAGGAGAAATATCAATAACCTCAGACATGCAGATGACACCACCCTTATGGCAGAAAGTGAAGAGGAACTAAAAAGCCTCTTGATGAAAGTGAAAGTGGAGAGTGAAAAAGTTGGCCTAAAGCTCAACATTTAGAAAACTAAGATCATGGCATCTGGTCCCATCACTTCATGGGAAATAGATGGGGAAACAGTGGAAACAATGTCAGACTTTATTTTGGGGGGCTCCGAAATCACTGCAGATGTTGACTGCACCCATGAAATTAAAAGACGCTTACTCCTTGGAAGAAAAGTTATGACCAACCTAGACAGCATATTCAAAAGCAGAGACATTACTTTGCCGACTAAGGTCCATCTAGTCAAGGCTATGGTTTTTCCAGTGGTATGTATGGATGTGAGAGTTGGACTGTGAAGAAAGCTGAGCACTGAAGAATTGATGCATTTGCACTGTGGTGTTGGAGAAGACTCTTGACAGTCCCTTGGACTGCAAGAAGATCCAACCAATCCATTCTGAAGGAGATCAGCCCTGGGATTTCTTTGGAGGAAATGATGCTAAAGATGAAACTCCAGTACTTTGGCCACCTCATGCGAAGAGTTGACTCATTGGAAAAAACTCTGATGCTGGGATGGATTAGGGGCAGGAGGAGAAGGGAATGACCGAGGATGAGATGGCTGGATCGCATCACGGACTCGATGGACGTGAGTCTGAGTGAACTCCGGGAAATGATGATGAATAGGGAGGCCTGGCGTGCTGTGATTCATGGGGTCTCAAAGAGTCGAACACGACTGAATGACTGAACTGAACTGAACTGAAGAAATTTAAAGTCCTACCCTGTGTTCTTTTTTACCCTGTGCCTCTGAGCCACCAATATTAATAAAAAGCTTCAGCTATCTGAGCAGGTAACCTTAACTTTTTTCACCTGTTAAAAAAAACAACTTCATTTCAACTTATTTTAAAACTGGTGAGATTTGTATTATTATACTTATTTCCTGGCAGTAATTTTGAATTGGAAGCAGTTCAACAGCATCAGTTCTTCGATGCTCAGCTTTCTTTATAGTCCAACTCTCACATCCATACAAAACTACTGGAAAAACCATTGCTTTGACAAAGATGAACCTTTGATGGCAAAGTAATGTCTCTGTTTTTAATATGCTGTCTAGGTTGGTCATAAATTTTCTTCCAAGGAGCAAGTGCCTTTTAATTTCATGACTGCAGTCAACATCTGCAGTGACTTGGGAGTCCCCCCCCCCCCAAAAATAAAGTCTCTCACTGTTTTCACTATTTTCCCATCTATTTGCCAAGAAGTGATGGGACCAGATGCCATGATCTTAGTTTTCTGAATGTTGAGTTTTTAGCCAACATTTTCACTCTCCTCTTTCACTTTCATCAAGAGGCTCTTAGTTCTTCTTAGTTTTCTACTATAAGGGTGGTGTCATCTGCATATCTGAGGTTACTGATATTTCTCCCGACAGTCTTGATTCCAGCTTGCACTTCATTCAGTCTAGCATTTCTAATGATGTACTCTGCATAAGTTAAATAAGCAGGGTGACAATATACAGCCTTGACGTACTCCTTTCCCAATTTGTAACCAGTCTGTTGTTCCATGTACAGTTCTAATTGTTGCTTCTTGACTTTGCTAGTGTGTGAGATGAGTGCAGTAGTAGTTTGAGCATTCTTTGGTTTTGCCTTTCTTTGGGATTGGAATGAAAACTGACCTTTTCCAGTCCTGTGGCCACTGCTGAGTTTTCAAATTTGCTGGCACATTAAGTGCAGCACTTTCACAGCATCATCTTCCCGGATTTGAAATAGCTCAACTGGAATTCTATCACCTCCACTAGCTTTGTTCATAGTGATGCTTCCTAAGGTCCACTTGACTTTGCATCCCAGGATGTCTGGTTCTAGGTAAGGGATCACACCATCATGATTATCTTGGTCATGAAGATCTTTTTTGTGTAGTTCTTTTGTGTATTTTTGGCATCTCTTCTGAATATCTTCTGCCTCTGTTAGGTCTATACCTTTTCTGTTCTCTAACTTTCTTGAAGAGATCTCTAGTTTTTCCCATTCTGTTGTCTTCCTCTATTTCTTTGCATTGATCACTGAGGAAGGTTTTCTTATCTCTCCTTGCTATTCTTTGGAACTCTGCATTCAAATGGGCTTGCTCCCTGGAAGAAAAGATATGACCACCTAGACAAGCATATTAAAAAGCAGAGATATTACTTTGCCAACAAAGGTCTGTCTAGTCAAAGCTATGGTTTTTCCAGTAGTCATGTATGTGAAAGTTGGACTGCAATGAAAACTGAGTGCCAAAGAATTGATACTTTTGAACTGTGGTGTTAGAGAAGACTCTTGAGAGTCCCTTGGACTGCAAAGAGATCCAATCAGTCCATCCTAAAGGAGATCAGTCCTGAGTGTTCATTGGAAGGACTGATGTTGAAGCTGAAACTCCAATATTTTGGCCACCTGATGTGAAGAACTGACTCATTTGAGAAGAGCCTAATGCTGGGAAAGATTGAAGGCAGGAGGAGAAGGGGACAGCAGAGGATGAGATGGTTGGATGGCATCACCAACTCAATGGACATGAGTTTGAGTAAGCTCTGGGTGTTGGTGATAGATAAGGAAGCCTGGTAGGCAGCAGACCATGGGGTTGCTAAGAGCTGGAAACGACTGAGAGACTTCACTTTCACTTTTCACTTTCACTTTTCACTTTCACTTTTCACTTTCACTTATTGGAGAAGGAAATGGTAACCCACTCCAGTGTTCTTGCCTGAAGAATCCCAGGGACGGTGGAGCCTGGTGGGCTGCCATCTATGGGGTCTCACAGAGTCGGACACGACTGAAGCAATTTAGCAGCAGCAGCAGCAGCAGCAGCAGCAGGGAAGCCTGATGTGCTGCAGTCCATGGGGTCACAAAGAGTCGGACATGACTGAACTGAACTGAAGATTAAAATAATTTATTTTTTATATGTTGATAATTGTAATTGTTAATATCCAAAAGTAAACTGGTGCAATATTTGAATTTGGTTTTCTCTGTAAGAAGAAGTTTTATTGGATTTTTGATTTATTCTTAATAGGAAATTACAAACAAAAGTGTTTTTTAGGTTTTCACCTTTTAAATGACCTGTCTAGAAAACAAAGATTCTGTGTTTTACCAAAATAAGTGTTCTCTTTTTTTGTATTTATTTTTGATTACTTAATAAAAACGAGCCTTCCCTATTAAAAAAGCTAAGTTTATTTCCTTTTTACAATTTAACTTTCTGTATTTCCCTTGACAGTTTTAATTGTCATTATGATTAAATGGATATCTAAGTATTATTTCAAGTAACGTATGGTACTATTTGAACAAGTGTTTTTAAACTTTTTAATATTTTTGAGAAACTTCCCACAAAGAAAATTCCAAATGAAATATTTCTGACCCTGAACCAACACTGAGATTTTCAGAGAGTTCCTAGAGCATGTCAAAAAACCTGTTTCTTTATGAAAAGGGAATGATTAAACTAATTAGACTTATTTGATATGTTAAATTGCATGGGAAGCACTGTCAAATAAAAACTAATACTAATATTTTACACTGTATTTGTTTAGGTATGTTTCAGAAGTTCTTGGAAATGTCCTGGTATAACATTACAAGTCATAATTTCAGTTATCTTAAAATATATATCACAGAAATAACTACAGTTCCTTATTAAATGAACTGTCATCAGAGCTTTAATAATGGGCATTTTTCTTTGTAATTTACAGAGAATCATTGCCTTATTATTTGCAAAGTGTTCCTATAAAACTTCTCCATCTTCAAGAAGATGCATGGAAAAGATTTTGACAAGTACAGATTTCTGATCACTACAAGACAATAAAATTGAACTATATTCAAGCAGAATAAGTGTTAATTATGTAGAACTGAACAAACATAGAGGAATGATTGCAATTATTTTATGACTTGTTTTGTTTGTTTGAAATGTTGCTGGTTCCTGGATGTTTTGCTTTTCCAGATTTAAAATGGCTTTTATTTTTTTTCCTTTTCTTTTATTATGGCTTACAGCAACTTGGTAAAGTATACCTTTGGAAACAAAGATGAAACACTTATTTTTTTCTTCCTACCTGACCTGTCTGGAATTCAGAAATTCTTGAGTACTTTTTTCATGGCAATATAGTTATTGGCATCAGTTCTTGGTATAATTATTAAAATAATCAGACCAAATGTAATTCAAATAAATTGGTTTTACTATGATTACCTGTGGGGAAAAAATGAGGATAATCATAGAAAAAAATATGCATATACCTTTGTAAAGATTAGATTCTAATCTCACTGTCTTAGAGGTTTTATTATATACTTGTAAACTGGACTGGACTGCAAGGAGATCCAACCAGTCCATCCTAAAGGAGATCAGTCCTGAGTGTTCACTGGAAGGACTGATGTTGAAGCTGAAGCTCCAATACTTTTAGACACCTGATGCGAACAGCTGACTCATTTGGAAAGACCCTGATGCTGGGAAAGATTGAAGTCAGGAGGAGAAGGGGACAACAGAGGATGAGATGGTTGAGTGGTATCACTGATTCAATGGACATGAGTTTGGGTAATCTCTAGGAGCTGGTGATGGACAGGGAGGCCTCGTGTGCTGAGGTGCATGGGTCACAAAGAGTTGGACACCACTGAGCAACTGAACCGCACTGAAACTGGACTAGATCTTTAGTTTCCTTAAATATTTGATTATGACTCTCCAAACAAATGCTTCCAATTTTCTCCCACTCTTATGATACAAATCTTTAATTACAGGACTCCACTTGAATCTCCTCGGAAGGGGTTGTACCAAGTCCTCCTTACTATCCAGATGGCAACTCAACTCCAGGGACTTGACCCTTGAACACACATCTCACAACTGAAAAGGATTCATCTGACATCTGGTCCTGCCCAGATGCTAGAGATCTCCAAATTAAACTGACAAAGAAGAGAAGCAGCTAACATCAATGTTCACTGCTTTCTCCCAAGGTGCCAAATCAAGACTCAATAATTTAAACCTAAGACATTTTAAACCTTAATTTTTCTTTTCTTGACTTTGGCATTGGCCTGGAAAGATAACATTATCTCTATATCTCCCAGGCCACTGCTGAGGGTGGTAAACTTTCAAACTGCTGGATTTGTCATCAAAAACTTCAATCTGACCATGATACCAACATTCATTAACAGTGCTCCCTTAGAGGTAATGGTTTGTGCCCCAAGAGTATTTATCTTTTTTCTGGGATGGTTATCATGCCTAGACGGCTGATACGCTTCTCAGGTTATCTTACTGGGTCCCTAACTGTTCACAAACAAACTGAGACACCTCATTGGTCAGCTCCCCTTAACTTACAGTGTAAATTAGAAAAGACTTCACGAAGCATTCAGAATTCAGGATCCACTTCCTTCAGCAGAACCCAGCTTCCCTGGCGAGAAGTAAATACAGGTCTCTGGGCAGGACTGACACAGGAGCCAACACAGGTCCCAGCCACAGGCATCAGCGGCAGCAGGCCTGCACTAACAGCATGAACAGGAAGACGTCCACTGCCCTGGACAAGGCAGGACAGCACTTAAAGTGACCCACCCAAGGCACCTGCACAGTGTTGCAGAGTCCCAGGATTCCAGGAGCTGCCCTTAGCTCCGCCCCTAACACAGCCCTTTGGCACCTTGGAGAGGAGTAATGGCAGACTAGGCATGTGCATCTGAGTAAGGAGCCATAAGGGCTGGGCGCCTTCTCTGTTAGCTGCTCCTGCCCTATGAGCTCCTGGCCTCACAGATTTGCAACAGGACTTCCTGCCCAATCTGAGAAAAGGCAGGTCTGATGCCTAGAGCCACTTAATCTGGAGCCTCCAGAGTAAAGTAGTCTATCCCTGAGCTTGGCACTCTTCTCCTCATCCCCACCATCCAGCCAGACTGGAGAAGGCCCATACTATGAGAAGAATAGTTTGGGTTTCTCCCTTCCCTTCCAGGAGCCCTGGCTTATTCCACTGGGCTCTAGTGCTAAGGGAGGGGCCAGGCAGACTCTGCCCTGGGTCTGGGGGAGCCATGCCGCCTAGGAGAGAAAAAGCTGGCTTAACTCAGCATTACAAAAACAAAGATCATGGCATCCAGTCCCATCACTTCATGGCAAGTAAGTGGGGAAACCATGAAAACAGTTGCAGACTTTATTTTCTTGGGCTCCAAAATCAGATGGTGACTGCAACCATGGAAATAAAAGATGCTTGTTCCTTGGAAGAAAAGCTATGACCAACATAGATAGCATATAAAAAAGCAGAGACACTACTTTGCTGGCAAAGTTTCATCTTGTCAAAGCTGTTGTTTTTCTAGTAGTCATGTACGGCTGTGAGAGTTGGAACAAATAGAAGGATGAGCGCTGAAGAATTGATGCTTTGGAACTGTGGTGTTGGAGAACACTCTTCAGAGTCCATTGGACTGGAAGGAGATCAGTCAATCCTCAAGGAAATCAGTCCTGAATATTCATTGGAAGAACTGAAGCAGAATCTCCAATACTTTGGTCACTTGATGCCTAGAGCTGATTCATTCGAAAAAGACTTTGATGCTGGGAAAGATTGAAGGCAGGAGCAGAAGGGGATGACAGAGGATGAGATAGTTGGATGGCATCACCAACTCAATGGACATGAGTTTGAGCAAGCTCCAGGAGATGGTGAAGGACAGGGATGCCTGGCATGCTACAGTCCGTGAGATCGCAAATAGCTGAACACAGCTGAGTGACTGAACAGTTCAACTGAACACTGATGTGTCAGTGTCCTCTGATTGCATGTCATTAGTGCCTCTTATGGAAAGCATGTCATTGTGATTCTGGGTGCTTCATGGCCCCCACCCCTCTGCATTCCTTCTTGCCTCCCTGTGCTCAGGGCAGAGTGCCCAGATTCATTTCACCCTTCACACTGGGGCCCTTAGCCCTCAGCTCCTTCCAGTGGGACTATCTCTACTGCATGTGAGCTGGGAAGCAGTCTGATTAAATTAAGAGGGAAAACAAAAAGTATATATGATGTTGTGATCATGAACCTCTCCTTAACTCTTGTAAACATTGTAGAATCTGATGTTAAGGCAATGGTTGCACATAAAAATTCTTAGACTCTGTGGTTAATGTTGTGGGTTTTTTTACTTTACAATACTGTATTGGTTTTGCCATACATTGACATGAATCCACCATGGGTGTACATGAGTTCCCAAACATGAACCCCCCTCCCACCTTCCACCCCATATCATCTCTCTGGATCATCCCTGTGCACCAGCCCCAAATATGCTGTATCCAGTATCGAACATAGACTGGCGATGCGTTTCTTACCTGATAGTATACATATTTCAATGCCATTCTCCCAAATCATCCCACTCTCTCCCTCTCCCTCAGAGTCCAAAAGTCCGTTCTACACATCTGTGTCTCTTTTGCTGTCTCGCATACAGGGTCATCATTACCATCTTTCTAAATTCCATATATATGTGTTAGTATACTGTATTGGTATTTTTCTTTCTGGCTTACTTCACTCTGTATAATTGGCTCCAGTTTCATCCATCTCATTAGAACTGATTCAAATGTATTCTTTTTAATGGCTGAGTAATACTCCATTGTGTATATGTACCATCGCTTTCTTATCCATTCATCTGCTGATGGACATCTAGGTTGTTTCCATGTCCTGGCTATTATAAACAATGCTGCGATGAATATTGGGGTACATGTGTCTCTTTCAATTCTGGTTTCCTCAGTGTGTATGCCCAGCAGTGGGATTGCTGGGTCATAAGGCAGTTCTATTTGCAATTTTTTAAGGAATCTCCACACTGTTCTCCATAGTGGCTGTACTAGTTTGCATTCCCACCAACAGTGTAAGAGGGTTCCCTTTTCTCCACAGCCTCTCCAGCATTTATTGCTTGCATACTTTTGGATCACAGCCATTCTGACTGGTGTAAAATGGTACCTCATTGTGGTCTTGATTTGCATTTCTCTGATAATGAGTGATGTTGAGCATCTTTTTATGTGTTTGTTAGCCATCTGTATGTCTTCTTTGGAGAAATGTCTATTTAGTTCTTTGGCCCATTTTTTGATTGGGTCATTTATTTTTCTGGAGTTGAGCTGCATAAGTTGCTTGTATATTTTTGAGATTAGTTGTTTGTCAGTTGCTTCATTTGCTATTGTTTTCTCCCATTCAGAAGGTTGTCTTTTCACCTTGCTTATAGTTTCCTTTGTTGTGCAGAAGCTTTTAATTTTAATTAGATCCCATTTGTTTACTTTTTCTTTTATTTCCAGAATTCTGGGAGGTGGATCATAGAGGATCCTGCTGTGATTTATGTCGGAGAATGTTTTGCCTATGTTCTCCTCTAGGAGTTTTATAGTTTCTGGTCTTATATTTAGATCTTTAATCCATTTTGAGTTTATTTTTGTGTGTGGTGTTAGAAAGTGATCTAGTTTCATTCTTTTACAAGTGGTTGGCCAGTTTTCCGAGCACCACTTGTTAAAGAGATTGTTTTTACTCCATTGTATATTCTTGCCTCCTTTGTTGAAGATAAGGTGTCCATAGGTGTGTGGATTTATCTCTGGGCTTTCTATTTTGTTCCATTGA
The DNA here is from genome assembly GCF_042477335.2 of Ovis canadensis. Classification (NCBI taxonomy): domain Eukaryota; kingdom Metazoa; phylum Chordata; class Mammalia; order Artiodactyla; family Bovidae; genus Ovis; species Ovis canadensis. The sequence continues at coordinate 175,990,008 of NC_091246.1, read as the reverse complement.
TCTATATGTCTGTCTTTGTGCCAGTACCATACTGTCTTGATGACTGTGGCTTTGTAGTAGAGCCTGAGGTCAGGCAAATTGATTCCTCCAGTTCCATTCTTCTTTCTCAAGGTTGCTTTGGCAATTCGAGGTTTTTTGTATTTCCATACAAATTGTGAAATTATTTGTTCTAGTTCTGTGAAAAATACTGTTGGTAGCTTGATAGGGATTGCATTGAATCTGTAGATTGCTTTGGGTAGTATACTCATTTCACTATATTGATTTTCCAATCCCTGAACATGGTATATTTCTCCATCTATTGGTGTCCTCTTTGATTTCTTTCATCAGTGTTTTATAGTTTTATATATATATAGGTCTTTAGTTTGTTTAGATAGATCTGTTCCTAAGTATTTTATTCTTTTCATTGCAATGGTGAATGGAATTGTTTCCTTAATTTCTTTTTCTACTTTCTCATTATTAGTGTATAGGAATGCAAGGGATTTCTGTGTGTTGATTTTATATCCTGCAACTTTACCATATTCATTGATTAGCTCTAGTAATTTTCTGGTGGAGTCTTTAGGGTTTTCTGTGTAGAGGATCATGTCATCTGCAAACAGTGAGAGTTTTCCTTCTTTTCCAATTTGGATTTCTTTTCTTTTTTTTTTTTTTCTGCTCTGATTGCTGTGGCCAAAACTTCCAGAACTATGTTGAATAGTAGTGGTGAAAGTGGGCACCCTTGTCTTGTTCCTGACTTTAGAGGAAATGCTTTCAATTTCTCACCATTGAGGATGATGTTTGCTGTGAGTTTGTCATATATAGCTTTTATTATGTTGAGGTATGTTCTTTCTATTCCTGCTTTCTGGAGAGTTTTTTTTTTTTTTTTATCATAAATGGATGTTGAATTTTGTCAAAGGCCTTCTCTGAATCTATTGAGATAATTATATGGCATTTATATTTCAATTTTTTAATGTGGTGAATTGCATTGATTGATTTGCAGATATTGAAGAATCCTTGCATCCCTGGGATAAAGCCCACTTGGTCAAGGTGTATGATCTTTTTAATGTGTTGTTGGATTCTGATTTCTACAATTTTGTTGAGGATTTTTGCATCTATGTTCATCAGTGATATTGGCCTGTAGTTTTCTTTTTTTGTGGCACCTTTGTCAGGTTTTGGTATTAGGGTGATGTTGGCCTCATAGAATGAGTTTGGAAGTTTACCTTCTTCTGCAATTTTCTGGAAGAGTTTGAGTAGGATAGGTGTTAGCTCTTCTTTAAATTTTTGGTACAATTCAGCTGTGAAGCCGTCTGGACCTGGGCTTTTGTTTGCTGGAAGATTTCTGATTACAGTTTCAATTTCCGTGCTTGTGATGGGTCTGTTAAGATTTCCTATTTCTTCCTGGTTCAGTTTTGGAAAGTTGTACTTTTCTAAGAATTTGTCCATTTCTTCCGCATTGTCCATTTTATTGGCATATAATTGCTGATAGTAGTCTCTTATGATCCTTTGTATTTCTGTGTTGTCTGTTGTGATCTCTCCATTTTCATTTCTAATTTTATTGATTTGATTTTTCTCCCTTTGTTTCTTGATGAGTCTGGCTAATGGTTTGTCAGTTTTATTTATCCTTTCAAAGAACCAGCTTTAGGCTTTGTTGATTTTTGCTATGGTCTCTCTTGTTTCTTTTGCATTTATTTCTGCCCTTATTTTTAAGATTTCTTTCCTTCTACTAACTCTGGGGTTCTCCATTTCTTCCTTTTCTATTGCTTTAGGTGTAGAGTTAGGTTGTTTATTTGACTTTTTTCTTGTTTCTTGAGGTATGCCTGTATTGCTATGAACTTTCCTCTTAGCACTGTTTTTATAGTGTCCCACAGGTTTTGGGTTGTGTTTTCATTTTCATTTGTTTCTATGCCTATTTTGATTTCTTTTTTGATTTATTCTGTGATTTGTTGGTTATTCAGAAGCATGTTGTTCAGCCTCCATATGTTGGAATTTTTAATAGGTTTTCTTCTGTAATTGAGATCTAATCTTAATGCATTATGGTTGGAAAAGATGCTTGGAATGATTTCGATTTTTTTGAATTTATCAAGGCTAGATTTATGGCCCAGGATGTGATCTCTCCTGGAGAAGGTTCCATGAGCACTTGAGAAATAGGTGAAATTCATTGTTTTGGAGTGAAATGTCCTATAGATATCAATTAAGTCTAACTGGTCTAGCGTATCATATAAAGTTTGCATTTCTTTGTTAATTTTCGGTTTAGTTGATCTATCCATAGGTGTGAATGGGATATTAAAGTCCCTAACTATTATTGTGTTATTGTTAATTTCCCCTTTCATACTTGTTAGCATTTGTCTTACATATTGCAGTGCTCTTATGTTGGGTGCTTATATATTTATAATTGTTATATCTTCTTCTTGGATTGATCCTTTGATCATTAGGTAGTTTCCTTCTTTGTCTCTTTTCACAGCCTTTGTTTTAAAGTCTATTTTATTGGATATGAGTATTGCTACTCCTGCTTTCTTTTGGTCTCTATTTGCATGGAATATCTTTTTCCAGCCCTTCACTTTCAGTCTGTATGTGTCTCTTGTTTTGAGGTGGGTCTCTTGTAGGCAGCATATATAGGGATCTTGTTTTTGTATACATTCAGCCAGTCTTTGCCTTTTGGTTGGGGCATTCAACCCATTTACATTTAAGGTAATTATTGATAAGTATGATTCCATTGCCATTTACTTTATTGTTTTGGGTTCAGGTTTATACACCCTTTTTGTGTTTCCTGTCTAGAGAATATCCTTTAGCATTTGTTGGAGAGCTGGTTTGGTGGTGCTGAATTCTCTCAGCTTTTGCTTGTCTGTAAAGCTTTTGATTTCTCCTTCATATTTGAATGAGATCCTTGCTGGGTACAATAATCTGGGCTGTAGGTTATTTTCTTTCATCACTTTAAGTATGTCTTGCCATTCCCTCTTGGCCTGGAGTTTCTATTCAAAGATCTGCAGTTATCCTTATGGGAATCCCTTTGTGTGTTATTTGTTGTTTTTCCCTTGCTGCTTTTAATATTTGTCCTTTGTGTTTGATCTTTGTTAATATGATTAATATGTGTCTTGGGGTGTTTCACCTTGGGTTTATCCTATGTGGAAGTCTCTAGGTTTCTTGGACTTGGGTGATTATTTCCTTCCCCATTTTAGGGAAGTTTCCAACTATTATCTCCTCAAGTATTTTCTCATAGGTTTTCTTTTTGTCTTCTTCTTCTGGGACTCCTATAATTTGAATGTTGGAGTGCTTCATATTGTCCTGGAGGTCTCTGAGATTGTCCTCATTTCTTTTAATTCATTTTTCTTGTTTCCTCTCTGATTCATTTATTTCTACCATTCTATCTTCTATTTCACTAATCCTATCTTCTGCCTCCATTATTCTACTATTTGTTGCCTCCAGAGTGTTTCTAATTGCATTTATTAAATTATTCATTATATATTGACTCTTTTTTATTTCTTCTATGTCCTTGTTAAACCTTTCTTGCATCTTCTCAATCCTTGTCTTCAGGCTATTTATCTGTGATTCCATTTTGTTTTCAAGATTTTGGATCATTTTCACTATCAATATTCAGAAATCTAGATTCCCTATCTCTTCCTCTTTTGTTTGGTTTGGTGGGCATTTCTCCTGTCCCTTTACCTGCTGGGTATTCCTCTGTCTCTTCATCTTGGTTATATTGCTGCGTTTGGGGTGGCCTTTCTATAATCTGGGAATTGGTGGAGTTCTCTTTATTACGGAGTTTCCTCACTGTGGGTGGGGTTGTATCAGAGGCTTGTCAATTTTTCTTGGTTAGGGAGGCTTGTGTTGGAGTTCTGGTGGGTAGAGCTGGATTTCTTCTCTCTGGAGTGCAATGAAGTGACCAGTAATGGGTTATGAGACGTCAATGGTTTTGGAGTAACTTTGAGCTGCCTGTATATTGAAGCTCAGGGGTGTGTTCCTGTGTTGCTGGAGAATTTGTGTGGTATGTCTTGCTCTGGAACTTGTTGGCCCTTGGGTGGTGCTTGGTTTCAGTGTAGGTATGGAGGCATTTGATGAGCTCCTATTGATTAATGTTCCCTGGATTCAGGAGTTCTCTGATGTTCTCAGGATTTGGACTTAAGCCTCCTGCTTCTGGTTTTCAGTTTTATTTTTACAGTAGCCTCAAGACTTCTCCATCTATACAGCACCGATGATAAAACATCTAGGTTAAAGATGAAAAGTTTCTCCACGTTGAGGGACACCCAGAGAGGTTCATAGTTACATGGAGAAGAGAAGAGGGAGGGGGTAGTTAGAGGTGACTGGAATGAGATGAGGTGGGATCAAAAGAGGAGAGAGCAGGCTAGCCAGTAAGCACTTCCTTATGTGCACTCCACAGTCTGGACCGCTCAGAGGTGTTCACGGAGTTATACAGGAAAGAGGAGAGGGAGGAAGTAGACAGAGGTGGCCAGGAGGATAAAAGAGGGAAATGAAAAGGAGAGAGACAGATCCAGCCCGTAACAAGTTCCCTAAGTGTTCTCTACCGTCTGGAACACACAGAGATTCACAGAGTTCGGTAGAGAAGAGAAGGGGGAGGAAAGAGACAGAGGACACCTGGTGGAGAAAAAGGAGAGTGCAAAGGAGGAGAGAGTGGTCAAGCCAGTAATCTCGCTCTCAGGTAAAATTGGGTACTGAAGATTGGGTTTTTAAATGTACAAAATTGATGACAAATACCAAAAAGCAAAGATTAAAATCTAGAGTAGAGGTTGGATTTTCAAAAATACAATATTAAAGAAAAGAAGAAGAAGAAGAAGGGAAAAAAAAAAAAGCCACTAGAATTATTAAAAAACAACAGCCACCACCAAAAGACTATATACTGCGTTTGCTTTAAAAATAGGGTCTTTTTTTTTTTTGAAAAGTATTAGTAGGTTATAAAAATAAAAATTAAAGGAGGAATAGAGGACTTAAAAATTTAAAAAAGTTAAAAAAAAAAGAAGAAAAAACAATCACACAAAAACATCAACCAAAAAAATAAAAAAAGAATGATCATAAAATAGTAAAGATATATCTGGCCCTTTCTCTGGTGTTGTGGGCAGTGTGGGGTCACTTCCAAGGCAGTTCCCTCTGTTTAACTTCTTCTGTTTGCTGGTCTCTTCAGTGTCTGGTTTCTGCCCTGACACGGGGTGGGGTGGGGGGGGGGGCGGTGGTGGACACTTATTTTTTTTTTTTAGGCTCACTTGTTCAGTCACACTGTAGGGAGGAAGGGATGCTGCAAACAAATAACACTGGCGTGTGCATGCAGTGTCTCAGCCCCACTGGGCCTGCCCCTGCTCGCGGCGCATAACGCTCAGGCTCTACGTTGCTCTGCCACCGGGAACCATCTGAGGCCAGTCCTAGGCTGCATGCACCTCTTCGGTCTAAGCCTCTCAGGCTCAGCACTCAGGTAGCCCTCCGAGGTGCAGATTTGGTTGGGCCTGCATTTTGTGCCCTTCCCAGGTCTGAGTAGCTCAGGTGTTTGGCGAGCGCGGTCACTGCAACTTATCGCATTTCCCCTCTCTGCTGCTCAGTTTTTTGGGTGTACCACTGGTGTCCCTCCTCAGGTGAATGATGACTGTCTAGAACCCCTAGAAGTCTTAGTTAGCACAGGAGCTTGCTTGCATTTTGGTAGGTAATTTCTCTCTGGGGCTATGATTGCCCCCTTCCAGCCCTTACGGCTCTGGCTGCCTGTCTCCGGAGGGGGATGGTCTGCAGCTGGCTATTTCTGTTCCATCCTTTGTTCTGTGTGCAGTCCTAGCGGTGTCTTATATTTGAGCTTTTTGGGTGGTAGCTATCCCAGTCTGGTTTGCTAGCCCAAGTTAGTTCACTCTGGTTACGCGCGGGGCATTTCAGCCCGATTCTTAAAAAGCACTGCAGCCCATGCCTCCCGTGCCTCCCTGCCCAGCCCTCACTTGCTAGTGGTGGATGCAGGCGTCTGCGCTGCTTCTCCGCTGGGGGAGTTACTGTTGGGCTTGTAATCTGTTGGTTTTAATTATTTATTTATTTTTCCTTCCTGTTATGTTGCCCTCTGTGTTTCCAAGGCTCGCCACACACTCGGCAGCGAGAGTGTTTCCTGGTGTTTGGAAACCTCTCTTCTTAAGATTCCCTTCCCAGAAAGGGAGTCCCATCCCTAGAGCTCCCTCCCTACCTCTTGTCTCTTTTTTCATCTTTTGTATTTTTTCCTACCTGTTTTTGAAGACAATGATCTGCTTTTCTGGGTGCCTGATGTCCTCTGCCAGCATTCAGAAGTTGTTTTGTGGAATTTACTCAGCGTTGAAATGTTCTTTTGATGAATTTGTGAGGGAGAAAGTGGTCTCCCCATCCTATTCCTGCACCATCTTAGGACTGCCCTCCAATGTTGGTTTTGATTATGGGACAGCCATTGGTTATCTTTTAGCTGAGCAAGGAAGTGTTTATGCTTTGGCCAGCACCACCTGCTGCCCCATGGTTACTTCTGAGGAAGCTGAAACTCAGTTACATAAGATCATGGAGCAAGTTACTCGGCTTAAAAAGTGATTCCTTCAATGGGGTCTTTCTTTGACTTACTACTTGCTTTTGATTGTTTTGGGTCATGGATTTGAAGTACACCTCAGACGCTGGGGATTATTTTACTTATAACAATCATGGCATTCTCCCTGCAGTGTTCTATGCTCTCAAACACTTTAAGTGCATGTTTGCAGCCACTAATCATCAAGCAAGTGATCTCTCTAAGACTGGAACATCAAAGAGGAAATGGAGTTAATAACCAACTAAAAAACTGTAAATCTGAAGTCATGACCTGTAAACAAAATAGTCAGCAAAAAACGTTATGACCTGTAAATAACAAACACATGGTCAATAAAAGCTGTGAGGACTGCAGAGATATGGCTGAGAGCAGCCCTCAGGCCTTAAAATTTGATCAGACCTCTCAAGCAGGGAGTTATGAGCAAAAGGGAAGAATAGGTAAAAGACAGATCCAAAAACAATAGGCCCCAAATGGAGTCACTTTTGCTAAGTCCCAAGTCAGCAAACCAAGACTTAATTATAGTTTCAGCCTCTGTCAGAAATGGAATCTTTAACGAGTCAGTCTGGAATTACCTAGTCCGCACTAGTGATGTAATCTGCCTGGACAGACCCTTTCTGTCCCTCAAAGAATGAAGTGCTTTGCTCTTTTTTTGTTTCTCCCTATTTTCTGCTTATAAAAGCCTTCCATTTTGTACATCTCAGAGTTCTTTTCTGTTTGCTAGATGGATGCTGTCCAATTCATGAATTACTGGATAAATCCAATTATATCTTCAAATTTACTCAGTTGAATTTTGTTTTTTTTTTACCATATAGAATTAAATTTGTTTTTCCCTGGTTAATCTGTCTGTGTCAATTTAACTGTTAGATCAGTCAAAGAAGGATGGAAGAAAAAAATATTTCCTGCCCTACAGCTGCAGGCAGAAGTACCATGGAAAAAGGCCTAATACATACATCACAGGGCAAAATTTCCCCAGTTTGTAGGGAAATTGTAAATCTAATATGTACAAATACTTCTACTGCACTGGCCCATGCAGATCAGACCTAGCGCACTGTTGCTTATCATTAATGAAATGGAAGGAGCACAAATTCAAGATAATTCAGGTCTCTTTATTTAACTTACACTTCTTGAGACACCATGAAGGTGACAAATAGTCCAGAGCAATGGTTTTTAAATTTCTTTTTTTCTTTGTCTTTGAAAAACTTCCTATATCCCAATACGTCCTTCATTTCTCATTTCAAAAGATTCTAGATCCTTCTTAAAAATCTCTATCTACAAACTCCAGCTGCATGTCTTATATTCACACATTTCTTGTCTTGATTTTGGTTTCTGGTGTTTAGAAATTGCCTAAATGTCTTTTGCTAGGGCTGGAAATGTTGATCTGGATAAATTCAATGCATATTAAGATCGCATGACATTTGGCACTTATTTAACACTCATACTTAGTGAAGACTATATGTGTTACCATTTAACTGCTCACCTTCATAAAACCTGAAATCTTTTTGTGGTTTCAAAGTGGAGTAAAATTAGTCACCCTATAATATGCCACCTTATATGTTATCTTGAACTGATTATTTTAAGCAGAAGCAGAGAAGAGAAAAGCTCTGAAAAATCAAGTCTAAGTTGTACTTTTACAAGAGAAATTTACTTTTAAAAGGTAAATATCCATGTTTAAGAGTCTCTGCCTCTCTGTATTGGAAAGAGAACCACTAAATCTTTGTGAACTCTTATCAATGGAGACAGCAAAGATTTAATTCTGCATAACTACCATAGCTTTGTTTACGATGCTTTACCTGATAACCTTCATATCTGGCACTGCCCCACCCTTTTCTTCAACATCTTCTTTCTTTAGGTGAAGATGGTATTTAAAGTAGTGGCTTGAATCATTTTGAAGAGTTACTCTGTTTTCCTGGGTATGTCTCATACATACAGGAGAGGCATACATTTTATTAAACTTCTGTTTGTTTTTCTCCTGTTAATTTGTCTTTTATTAAAGAGTGTTCTCAGCCAGGAACTTAGAGAGTAGAAGAAAAATTACTTTTCCTCCCCTATAATTTCCCCATAAAATTATAAATAAATAAATAATTTCACTACTTTACCAGTGGTCCTAGATAGCAATAAGGCAATAAATGAAAAGTGAAAGTGAAAGCTGCTCAGTCGTGTCCAACTCTTTGCAACCCCATGGACCTAGTCCATGGAATTCTCCAGACCAGAATACTGGAGTGGGTCACTTTTCCCTTCTCCAGGGGATCTTCCCAACCCAGGGATCAAACCCAGGTCTCCCACATTGCAGGTGGATTCTTTACCAACTGAGTCACAAGGGAATAAGGCAACAAAAATGTATACAAATTATTAAGTATGAAAAGGAAGAAATATGTGGGGTTATGTACCAAAGACATGATTATATGCTTAGAAAATCTAAAAACATCTAAAGACAAACTATTAGAAAACAACTTTAATAATTATTAGATATAATATATAAACTCAACTAAGTTTCTTTCCATGTACCAGGAACAATTAGAAATGAAATTAGAGAAATTATGTAACTATTGTATCAAGAACCCTCAAATACTTAGGAATACATGTAATGAAAGATAAGGAAAACCTATAAAATATTGTTGAGAGATGTTTTAAAATATTTCAATAAACTTGAGGCAATTCTATTTTCTCAGTTTGGAAGCATCAATATTTTAAAGATGTTGGTTGTTCCAGACGAAATTACAGATTCAGGGTAGTCTTAGACAAATTTTTTTCTTTCTCCCTGTCCTTATCACCCCCCACCCCCAAATTCTAGAAATTAAAAATTTGTATCTAACGTTTATATGGGAATGGATAGGTCCAATAATAACTAAGTCTTGAAGGGAAACAAACAATATCACATAAAAAGACTAAAAAAGTACAAAATTAGCATGTAGTATTTGCATTGGGCACAAATAGAAAACAATGGAACAGAAAAGAGAAGATAGACCCACACACTTGCAGTCCCTTGATTTAACACAAGGTGACACTGCAGTATGTTAAGGAAATGGTGATCTCTGTCATAGATGGAGCTGGGTTAATTTGATATCTATGTAGGAAAAGAAAATAGAGTTTGATTGTCTGGGGACTATAGGACTGAAGATATTAACAGAGTAGCCAACCAACTAAACATTTTGATTTTTATTAATTCCCCTTAATATGTGGTTTGCTTTCAAAGGTATATTAGGTGACAATGTAATCAAATATTTTGCTACCCTGAAATAAGTAAATTTTGCAATATCTATTTCCTAATATCTACCCTAGTATTTGTTTCTTAAGCCAATTCTACATGGTAAGTTCTAGGCCCTAAGCATAGTTTACTTAAACGTAAAGTTAACTGAAATAATGGAGCACCCTATTCCTCAAAAAATCAAACAAACAAAACTGCGGCTTAGATAAATTAAGGATTTTACTTTTTTACATATAAGCCACTACAGTGTTTGTCACTTGTGGAAACAATCTATTCTGGTAATATAGATGAGGAAAGGGTTTAATTAAAAAATACTATACATTCCTTCATGCGTGGAATTACTAGGTAGGCAACAATTCTAGGAACAGCTCCCAGATCGCTATTGTAGAACTGGTCTGCTACGAAGGATGTAAGCCCATCCCATCGTTTAGACCACACAACCTCATTGTGATGCAAAAGCTCCCACATCAGGAAGCCATTGCCATCACTCCTAGCCTGAGACAATCCAAAATCTTCTGACAACATGCATTCCTAAAGTTTTGGTCTCCCGAGAGTCAGGGTGCTTACTTTCTAAGTTTTGTAACCAAGCAAAGGGCTCTTATGCCTGTGGAACAGAAAGCCAACACTCACAGCAGGAGTTTGCTGCTAAGTAAGGATTTTGAATCCAAGTCTTGCATGATCAAGGCCTTAGACCCTCCCACAGTTTTGGTGCAACGGCTTACAGTACACTTTATAATCAGGTTCCCAACCAGAAGTAGTAGTGGGACTGATAACCTGAACTTTAACAAACTTTGGAAAATAGATCTCATTCCCTGAGGAATTCAGGAGAATAAGCCTGAAAGCCAGTCTGGGGAGGCCTATCGTAGCCAGGTAGACAGTTGCCTAATTTTATCTAAGTAGGTCTCACCTTCTAAATGTGGTGTTAATACATATATAACAGAGTCTGTGGGCTTCTCTGGTAGCTCAGCTGGTAAAGCATCTGCCTGCAATGCAGGAGACCCCAGTTTGATTCCTGGGTTGGGAAGATCCCCTGGAGAAGGGATAGGCTACCCACTCCAGTATTCTTGGGCTTCCCTGGTGGCTCAGAGAGTAAAGAATCTGCCTGTAATACACGAGACCTGGGTTTGATCCCTGAGTTGGGAAGATCCTCTGGAGGAGGGCATAGCAACCCCCTCCAGGATTCTTGCCTGGAGAAGCCCCACAGACAGAGGGGTCTGGTGGGCTACAGTCCATGGGGGTGTTAAGAGTTGGACACAACTAAGCACAGCATAACAAGACCTACCTGGTCTCTAAACATACGTTTCCTTTTTCTGCTAAATTCTAATCTGATATATTTTCTAGTACTAGTCTGGCTAAAGAATATAATACCTCCTATTGGAAGGCTATGGCTTGAGCTGTGTCATTTGCTACTGCTGTTCCTAAAGTAAGAGACAGATTTAATGGTTTCAAGAGGAGATATTGAGAACATAAGTCTGCAGTTGGCAGCTGCCTGCAGGTATTGTTTTGAGAACGTGTGGTAGCGTCCTCGAGTCTGATACAGTTCAGAAAGTTCAAGTTTTCAGTTATAAAGAAATATGTATAAAACCATGTCCACAATGAACACTCTGAAATACTTTGGATGTCTTGACTGCAGTAACTCTATTTTGATTTTTAAATGTATTCTTTTCCATAAAGGTTAAAACAAAAATATAATGCATGTTGAACAGGCCACAAAACAGGCTGCTTTGGTTAGTTATATCATGTATGAGCCAGAATAATTTTCTATTACCTCAGTAAGTGTACATTTCTCCTATCATTTCACTTTATGTTTGCAAATCTTTTAATAGAAAACCTTGATGCTCATGATGATCACCTGTCCCTTGATGCCAGGATAGTTGATTGATATTGTTATTTAGTCACTAAGTCATGTCTGACTCTTTTGAGACCCCATGGAGCCTATCAGGCTTCTCCCTCCATGGGATTTCCCATGCAAGAATATTGGAGTGGGTTGCTATTTTCTTCTCCAGGGGATCTTCCTGACCCAGGAATCAAACCCACATCTCCTGCTTGGCAGGCAAATTCTTTACCACTGAGCCATATGGGATGCCCTTTGTTTGCTATTAAGCCTCCTTTTATATATTAAAAAAAAGTTAGTTTTTATATATATAAACTCTATATAAAATATATATATATATATAATATATAAAACTAGTTTTTATATGCCTAGTTATCCACATTGAGGGAAAAGTCAGACAGTTAAGAAGCTCAGAGTATAGTAACAGGGAAACATATACAGACTACGTGAAAGTGTTAGTTGCTCAGTCATATCTGACTCTTTGCAATGCCATGGACTGTAGCCCACCAGGCTCCTCTGTCCATGCAAGAATACTGGAGTGGGTGGTCATTCCCTTCTCCAGGGGATCTTCCTGACCCAGGGATCAGGGTCTGGAAGTCTGAGTCTCCTGCACTGCAAGCATATTCTTTACATTCTTTACCATCTGAGTTACCATGGAAGACATTTTATCAATTACACTGAACTGTCACACAAACTTTGCACACATGCTTTTAGCAGTATAGTTAAAGCAAGCAGTGGTTCATGCCATGAATAGTTATTCTCTGTGACAACATCACCAGAAAAATTTTTTTCCATCCTAAACATTAGAGGAACTAGTATGGTTAGAAGTAAAAGTGACTTTCAGTTTTGAAAGGGAGATAAATGTTTGGTAAACAGTTCATTTGGATTGTCAGGATGAATCTTATGGGCCTGTCCTAATTCTTGGGTCAGCTGTCTCCACTGCACAACAACACTATTTTTGTCTTCTTCCCATCCTGGTGTGGGTGCTGTTTGTGGTCAGCATTTTTTTTCTTTAGATCACTCTAGAGCAGAGTCTTTTCTCAAGTGGGAAATGTATATTCAAGAGTAAATTCCCTTCAGTTTCACTGCACAGGAATACCTGTAAGGGCCTTTTTATCTAAGTGAGAGGCAACCCTTGAAATAATGCCTTTTCTAGTATGCATAATCTGTTACAGGCCACAAAACAACTGATCTTCATCAAAAGATAGATTACAGTGATAGGCTTCTGAAATAAAAGTAGAGTGTCCTTTAATAATTCAACTAAGCCTTACAATAATGTAACATAGCAACAATAAATTATCTGGAAGTGAGTCTTAGGCAGTAAATACAGAATACAATTAACAAAACTAGAATTTAATATCCACTGAAACATAATATTTTTCTCTCAAAAATTACTCTTGATTTCTATCAAACATAGCCAAATTAAGACTGCTGCTGCTACTGCTGCTAAGTCGCTTCAGTCATGTCCAACTCTTTGTGACCCCAAAGACGGCAGCCCACCAGGCTCCACTGAACCTGGGATTCTCCAGGCAAGAACACTGGAGTTGGGTAAATTAAGACTAATTTGTTTGTAATATAGGTCCGGTTTCAATAAGCTTGGCCTGATTATTTATATACAAGTAATTGACCATATAGGCTCTTTTAAACTGGCTATGCTGAAACTTCTAATAAAGAATTTTAGACTGAATTTACAAACAGTCTCTCATGGTCAGGAAAGCCATACCAAGGACTTTTCATCAGATTCTGTCAGTGATACCTATAAATTTTGGTGAATTCCTCTCTTTCAAGGTCTCTAGAATATGTTTGGGATTCCTGCACCACCTCACCTGATAACGTTGTTGATAACTTAAGGGTTTTCAATTTCTTGAGGGATCAGTTAGAGAGAAAATATGTGTTTCAAATCTGATTAAAAATATGTAATTTATCAAATTACCCAAGCATAATTAACTTAAGGGGAAAGGTTTCCTTATATGTAGAAAATGAAGATTAAAAGTCAGTAACATTTAAGTCAAAAATATAACTCTATTCATTAGTTCATTCAGTTCTATGTAAATAATCCTTTTCATTAACAGTTTTATGAAGTCATCAGGTTTTCCATTAGAATTCTTCATTTTCTTACCCAGTTCAATGGTATAATCTGAAAGTTATTAAAAAAGAAGCATGTATTTAAAGTTATTTTTATAAATCTTAAAGATGAAACATTTTCACCAAAGTATCAGAGTACCACAATAATTGTCTATAAAGGACAAAGGACTTTAAAAGACACGGTTATGTTTATATATCAATCTTATATAGCACAGAGAGCTCAGTTTGATGCTGTGTGAAAATCTAAATGAGTAGGTTGGTGGCAAGGGAGGGAGGTCCAAGAAGGAGGGGATATATGTATACATATAGCTGATTTACTTTATTGTACAGCAGAAACTAATGCAACACTGTAAAGTAATTATACTCCAATTAAAGAAAGAAAAAAAAAAGACATGGTTAAAAATCCTTGGTTACAATGCAACCAGCAAAGAAACTTAGTTACTGCTGTGATATACAACATTGTAATATGATAAACAGAATTGTGACTGATAACATTATACTGGGACATATGCAAATTTTAGAAAGTTTATATAATTTCTATAATATCTATATTGATAATATTTTGTTGTTATTTAGTCACTAAATTGTGTCTGACTCTTGCCACCCTTGGACTGTAGCCCACCAGGACCCCCTGTCCATGGGATTTTTCAAGCCAAGAACACTAGATTGGGTTGCCATTTCAGGATCTTCCCAATTCAGGGATTAAACCCATGTCTGCTGCATTGGCAGGCAGGTTCTTTACCAAAGAGCTACCAGGAAGGCCCCACTACTAACGTTTACCCATACAGTACAACCTAAAGTTTTATCTCTACTCACTTGACAATGCTTCCCATGCAACCCAATATACCTAATAATGCTAATTAGTTTAACCTTTTTCTCTGAGACGCCACAGGTGTCCTCTAAAGCATTCCAAAGCTAGCTAGAGGTAAAAAAAAAAACTTCAATTAAAATTTGATCCTTGGAGAGTTTATCAAAACTATCAAGAATGTTTCAAAACACCTGGACACCTAGGATCATATTTCACTGTGAAGTCATACTAATCCACTCAAAGGATTTCAAATGCAAACACAGAAAATTTTAATGATTACTTAAAAGGTAAAGAAATGTCATAATTCCAGAAGAATGCCATAAAATTCTATAAATTCCATAATTCGAAGAATTCCATAATGATTCCATGGACAGAGGAGTCCGGTGGGCTACAATTCATGAAGTTGCAAAAAGTCAGAAAGGACTGAGCAACTAACACTTTCACTTTTATCCACCTCATTCAGTTCAGTTCAGTTGCTCAGTTATGTCTGACTCTTTGGACCCCATGAACTGCAGAACGCAAGGCTTCCCTGTCCATCACCAACTCCCGGAGTTCACCCAAACCCATGTCCGTTGAATCAGTGATGTAACCATCTCATCCTCTGTCATCCCCTTCTCCTCCTACCCTCAATCTTTCCCAGCATCAGGGTCTTTCCAAATCAGTCAGCTCTTCGCATCAGGTGGCCAACGTATTGGAGTTTCAGCTTCAACATCAGTCTCTCAAATGAATATTAAGGACTGATTTCCTTTAGGATGGACTGGTTGGATCTCTTGTAGTTCAAGGGATTCTCATGCGTCTTCTCCAACACTACAGTACAAAAGCATCAATTCTTCAGCACTCAGCTTTCTTTATAGTTTATAGTCCAACGCTAACATCCATATGTGACTAATGGAAAAACCATAGCCTTGACTACACGGGCCTTTCTTGGCAAAGTAATGTCTCTGCTTTTCAATATGCTATCTAGGTTGGCCATAACTTTTCTTCCAAGGAGTAAGCATCTTTTAATTCCATGGCTGCAATCACCATCTGCAGTGATTTTGGGCCCCAACCCCCAAAATTAAGTCTGACACTGTTTCCACTGTTTCCCCATCTATTTCCCAAGAAGTGATGGGACCAGTTGCCATGATCTTCGTTTTCTGAATGTTGAGCTTTAAGCCAACTTTTTCACTCTTTCATTTTTGTCAAGAGGCTCTTTAGTTCTTCTTTACTTTCTGCTATAAAGTGGTGTCATCTGCATATCTGAGGTTATTGATATTTCTCCTGGCAACCTTGATTCCAGCTTGTGCTTCTTCTATCTAGCCCAGTGTTTCTCATGATATACTCTGCATAGAAGTTAAATAAGCAGGATGACAATATACAGCCTTGACGTACTCCTTTTCCTATTTGGAACCAGTCTGTTGTTCCATGTCCAGATCTAACTGTTGCTTCCTGACCTGCATATAGGTTTCTCAAGAGGCAGGTCAGGTGGTCTGGTATTCCCATCTCTTTCAGAATTTTCCAGTTTATTGTGATCCACACAGTCAAAGGCTTTGGCATAGTCAATAAAGCAGAAAAAGATGTTTTTCTGGAAACTCTCTCGCTTTTTTGATGATGTACTGGATATTGGCAATTGATCTCTGATTCTTCTGCCTTTCCTAAAACCAACTTGAACATCTGGAAGTTCACAGTTCACGTATTGCTGAAGCCTGGTTTGGATAATTTTGAGCATTACTTTAGTAACGTGTGAGATGAGTGCAATCGTGCAGTAGTTTGAGCATTCTTTTGCATTGCCTTTCTTTGGGATTGGAATGAAAACTGACCTTTTCCAGTACTGTGTCCACTGCTGAGTTTTCCAAATTTGCCACCTTATTAGAACTGAGTCAAATGTGTTCCTTTTTATGGCTTAGTGATATTCCACTGAATATTCCACTGAGTAATATTCCACTGAATATTCTTTATGCATTCATCTGTCAACAAACATCTAAAAAAAAAAAAAATCTAGGCTGTTTCCATGTCCTAGCCACTATGAAGAACAGTATGGAGATTCTTTAAAAAACTAGGAATAAAATATGCCATATGACCCAAAAATCTCACTACTGGGCATATACAGTGAGGAAACCATAACTGAAAAAGACATGTATCCCAATGTTCACCACAGACAAGTGTTTCTAAAGGCAACATTAGGGATGAGGGTCACAGGGCACATGATCATCTTTTGAATAGTCTTCATTAGTTGGTGGTGAGGTAATAAGGCGATGTCTCATTAATCTTAATCATCAAATTTCTAGTTTCAACCAGTTTTGGGTCTATGTACTGTGCTTATGGTCAGTATGTAGGAAACATTCTCCACCAAGTTGGCATCTTAGCTTCTGCCAAATAACTCAAAGGTATGTGTCAGATTGTTCTTTGTATCTCTGAGGAGGAACTGGAAGTCCTTTAATTCAGTTTTATCACTGAACTATCACTTAACCTTTTCTTATTCTTGCTTGACTGCTTTGTTTTACTGCATTCCCTCCTTTCTCTAATTAGTAACTGCTTAAATCTGCTCTTTGACACTCAAAGAAGGCCTAGGAGACTGAAGTCTTTTTTCTACAAACAAGAAATAGGGGACATGTACCTACCCTTTTGTACCAAGAATAACTTCAGGGCCCTACTCAGTTTCTTTGATACTTCTCAATCCTGAGCAGAATGGGGACTGAACAAGAAAGGGAATAAAGTATTGGAAAGAGAGGTTTATCATAAAATAGTCAGGGAGACTAGATATCTGGAGATTTGGTTTCAGTTTCATATATGTTCATATACTTAGTAGAACATAATAATTTTTGGAATTCTAGCTACAGGGGACTTGGGAAACATAGTCCATTCTACAGACCCAAGTCACAAAATCTAGACTCATCTGTCTCAGCTTCCGAAAGTCTATAATAATAAAGACTGTCATATATTAAGCATTTATTCTGTGCTAATAAGGCAAATCTATTTATTTTTACTTATTTCATCTTATATTTTAAATTATTTTTTTCTGTAGAATTTGATGTTCTATTATTAATTAACATTCTAATAAGTAAAGAAACAACAATAAGGATAATTAAAAAAAAAAAAAGTTCTAAGTATGGCTTTTTGGCAAAGTCACAGCACAAAACTTGTCCAGTGTGGCTTGGCTAAGGAGAGACTCTTTTTCCTAAAATTATTTTCTTTCTCTAGAACTGAGATTGCATCAGTTTAACTTGAGGTTTTTTACTTTCAAACTTTGAGTTAATTTAAGTGTGAATAAAACTAAATCAGGGATGTATAAAAAAGTTAGTTAGTTTTAAAGGATGGATTAAAAAACAATGACTGACAAGATGTCTGGATATTTCAAAGGAAAAAAACAAACTCAAAAATGTTAATGTTGATGCATTCAATGAGCCGGAATGAGAATGTAACACCACAGAAAGTTCTGACTCCACTTAATTGATATGTGCTTTTGGCAAAATAAGTGAGAATTTGGCCCAAGACAATAGCTTAGACAT
Source organism: Ovis canadensis (assembly GCF_042477335.2). Taxonomy (NCBI): domain Eukaryota; kingdom Metazoa; phylum Chordata; class Mammalia; order Artiodactyla; family Bovidae; genus Ovis; species Ovis canadensis. The sequence goes on along the minus strand of NC_091246.1, from coordinate 175,972,095 downwards.
CTGTGTACTAAGACCTCTGAGCAAGTGCTCCATGTCATCTATATTCAGCATCAGAAAATTTTGTTGTGTCCAAGTTTCCCTGTCAGTCATACAATTTAAAATGTGACAGAAATATATTGAAACAAATAGGACAGTGGTGAATAGATTTATAAATTATGTGCAAAAATATAATTCTAAACACCAATTACTTGTCTTCTTTTATAAACTAAAGAAAACAAATCTTCTATATAGTTCTTATCTTAAAAAAAAAGAGTAGAAAGTATGTACACTTCAAATTTAGATACAAAAATGAAGCGTGAATGACAAAGAAAGAGTGTCCCATCCAGAAACATGCATGATTCATAAGGACCTTGCTTTTAATAAGACTGAAGACAGCTGGGAAATGAAATAATGTGCAGATTTACTAAAGACCTTGAGAGCTGGCTGAAATTTCACATAAGAACTTACAGAACTTAATCAAAGCTGCCTTTGTTGAAAAGCAGATTTACATTCCAAATGAGAGCATTCAGAGCACCTGAAAACAGAAGGCAAGAGGAAGAAGCAAACAGAAGGCCACCCCATTTATTTCTTATCATCTTTGCAGTGCTCTGTGCCTCCCTTCTTGCTCAGCTAAATCACAAAGAAAGGTATTTGACTCAGAAAACCTTATTGTAGTTAGGTCATAAAAGTAGCACAAAGTACAACTTACCCATATCTCTGGGAAAGAAGAGATGGAAAAATGAACAAAGGTCAAAATTTAGTTAGTAGATCAATGGAATCATAAAGCACCCTAGAAACATAAATAACTTATTCAGTTCAGTTCAGTCGTTCAGTCATGTCCGACTCTGTGCGACCCCATGAATCGCAGCACGCCAGGCCTCCCTGTCCACCACCAGCTCCCGGAGTTCACTCAGACTCATGTCCATCGAGTCCGTGATGCCATCCAGACATCTCATCCTCAGTCGTCCCCTTCTTCTCCTGCCCCCAATCCCTCCCAGCATCAAAGTCTTTTCCAATGAGTCAACTCCTCACATGAGGTGTCCAAAGTACTGGAGTTTCAGCTTTAGCACCATTCCTTCCAAAGAAATCCCAGGGCTGATCTCCTTCAGAATGGACTGGCTGGATCTCCTTGCAGTCCAAGGGACTCTCAAAAGTCTTCTCCAACAGCACAGTTCAAAAGCATCAATTATTTGGCACTCAGCCTTCTTCACAGTCCAACTCTCACATCCATACATGACCACAGGAAAAACCATAGCCTTGACTAGACGGACATTAGTCGGCAAAGTAATGTCTCTGCTTTTGAATATACTATCTAAGTTGGTCATAACTTTTCTTCCAAGGAGTAAGCGTCTGTTAATTTCATGGCTGCAATCACCATCTGCAGTGATTTTGGACCTCCCCCCCCAAATTAAATCTGACACTGTTTCCACTCTTTCCCTATCTATTTCCCATGAAGTGATGGGACTGGATGCCATGATCTTCGTTTTCTGAATGTTGAGCTTTAGGCCAACTTTTTCACTTTCCACTTTCACTTTCATCATTGGGTAGCGTTTTATCATAAATTCATCTTGTATGGATACCTGAAGTGAGTGCATGTACCATTTTTGATTAATTATCCCTCTTAAATAACTCTTACATTTAAATATGCACTCGGCACTCTGCTAAGTGATTTTTCTACACTATGCTTTTCTTTATCTGGTCTTATGAGTTGGATTTCTCACAGCTTATTTTCTCCCTGGCTTTCAGCTAATCTGTCTGATAAAAATTTCAAAATTTATATCTCCATGTAAACCTGTCCTAAGAAATTCATTTATTTTCTTGCCAACTATCTACCTGACATCTGTGCTTGGGAGAGATCATAAAAATTTGAAATTCAGCATTTCCAAAGCTGATCTCTCCTCCCTATGCAAAGCTAATATAACCTTAGTCCTCTTTTCCTGAATCACTTTTGAATATACTATCAACTGAATCACTATCAACTCCTGCTTATTTCTCCCCCTCCCTCACATAACTAATCTATCAGAATGTCAGTGTTCCCCCTATTCTATAGTTTAAGTTCATCCCTGATCTCTCCATCTCCAACACTAATGAATTTACCAAACCTACTATAATCTCCTCCTTGGGACTACACTACCTTGGAGTCCCAGCTCCACAGGCACTCTCCTCCACACCCCATTTATTGGAGCCAGAGTGATTTTTAAATAGGATCAGCTCATCCCCTTTTTAAAGTCTTTCAACTGTGAAAAGAAGTAAACAACCTTTTACTCTACAGGTCCAGGAAAGTTCTGGCCTCTTCTTAAGCCCCAGCTGTATTTCAAGCCAGCAGATAATTTGAGAGAAGGCCTGCCCTAGGAATGGGGCCAAAAGACAGCATGTATTTTATTCCTCTTTCCTTCTCAGCGACTGGCAGAGAAGCAGGTCAATGATCCATGAGTATAATTGAGTAAGTGAATAAAAATCATCAAGAAGCAATCATATCCAATCATATTCAGAACCAAAGATGATGCTCTTTTAGATATCAATATTGAGGAATGATGACAATAATAACAATAATATAATGCCCATTTATAGAACACATTGTTCATTTTCTGTGCACAGTAATACCCTGAAGTCCAAGCTAGTCATCTCTCATTATAAAAACAAATTAAGATATTAAATATAATTCATGTGACTGTTGATGAAGCTAAGATTTGTCCCATGTTTGATTCCAAATCTCATGCTCTTAATGTCTTTTTCTAGCAAGAACTGAAATAGCACTTATTAAAATCCTAGTAAGTCAGTAAAAGTGTAAGAACTAGAATGCATAATCTTAGTTTACATGTACTTTCATAAGTTTCATGAGCCCACATATACTTTCAAGAGTTTTGCTGAGCCTCGAAATTTTAGTCAGATCATAAGAGCTGCAGTTTATTCTCTACTGTATGGTTTTGTAGAGACAAAATTTACTGTATTTTGTCCAGAATATATTTCAACTTCTTTGCATATATCCTCATAGTAGTAGAGTTACATTTATGTTTCAGAATATAAAAATTAAAGGGAAAATATAAAGTCCAAAAAGTGTTCAGGAAGAAATTATAGAAATTTCTATGTGATTACAACTATAGAAAATAATTAGCTGTACTGTATGTGACTGCCACCATCACTGAATGTCTTTATGATGGGCAAAATGAATTAATGGAAAGGACCCAGACTTTAAAGAAAGATGGAGCTGGATTTGAATATTATTCTGCCATTTTTCAGCAGTATCAACTTTTATCTCCTGTGAGTCTCAAATATCCTTGTCTGTGACATTGTGATATTAATAGCTTGTGATATTAATAGCTACCTTTGTGTCCCTTAAAGATAAGCAATTACAACTTTTTTAACATACTTATAATCTTTAAAACAATTTGTTTTCTTGTGATAAGGATTTTTAAGATTTACTCTCTTAACAACTTTTCAAATATAAAATACACTATTATTAATTATAGTCAGCATGCTATGCATTATTTTATTATTACTTTTTTCATCATCATCATCATTATCAATAACATCAGAAACAGGAAACATCCTTTCTCTTTTTCTCTCAAAGTATTTTCTTGTTTTTTCTTTGTTCAGTTTTGTTTTGTGGAGGTTTTTTTGGGGGGTGGGGTGGGGGGAGTATTGTTCTCTCAGAAAAACAACAAAGGTGTTCAGATTGATTACATACTCTGCTTTCCCTCTGGCCATCATTTGTCACTGCTGTAAGTAAACAGCAAAATAAAAACTTCTCTTATTAAATGAGACTCTAGACGAATCCCACACAGTCTGTACTTGCAGGAAAAAAAGAAAGGTCTCTTCCAAGTGTCCAGATTTGATCTTCCTGTATAAATCAATAGTTACGTATATACACCAGTCACCCATCTTAGACACATATCTTTAGTTACACCATATAGCAAGTCTCCATGGAGTACCAAATATTTTAGGCCATTTTCCAATTCATTATAAAGCAAACCTCATTCAGTCTTGTTTCTGTTCAGCTAACTCCTATATTCCTGACATAAATCTAATTAAGACTTTGATAGACACAATTTAGAACTAGGACTCAAAAATACAATTAAAAGGTTTAAGTGCAAAGTGATTTTGGATATTAAATGTAAATGACATTTTAATTTTAATTCATCAGTTTGAAAGTTAATGAAATTAATGAAGCAAGAAATAAGATGCAAATCCAAAAGTTTATATTCCTCTGCTTAGTTGGCTGCCTTGGGGGAGCCCAAAGGAGAAATCAAAGCCAATTACAGCCATAAGTAATAATTTGGGATGTACTTCCATTAGATAGTTATACAATGAAATACTCTGAAAAGGATTTTCTGAACAAGAGGCACATTCAATTGAACATGTGTAATTGTGTGTTTAGGTTTGTGAATGAATGGATGGTAGGGAATAAGTTAAACTATTGAAAGTATAGAATGAATGTCATTTTTATTAAATAATAACTGCTTGAATGCCCTAAAGTTCAAGGATGAAAAGCTAAAATACAACTAATAAAAGTAAAAAGTAGAAAATCTTTGGAAATTCTGAAATCTTAAAAAATTAGGTTGACATTTTGAGAAAAATGACTACAGGTATGTTGGTAATATGAATATTTTTCTACTACACACATACACACACATCATTTGGGGGAAAACATAATCATAGATCAACCTCACATATTATAAGAAAACATCCACTTTTTATTTTCCTTTAAAAAACACTGTACTAGTGACTGTAAAATTAACTTTAAAAATTCATTTATATCATTTTTAAAAATGAGCAATTAATCTACAAACTGGTCTGATATTATGACAGATAACTTTCTAAAACATCTCTCAAAGATCTGTTTTCTGTTATTCATATGACTGTGAAATCACTTCTTCTTAAGTGTTGGAAGGACCTACTGATTGCTTCTTCTGATTAGAATAGAGCAAAATGTACTTTCTGAGATGGGGTTATAAAAGACTGTGACCTCTATCTTACTGAAAATTTTTTATTCTTCCTGTGGGCTGGCAAAGAACTGAGGGTGTCCTCTGCCCAGCCACAAGCAAAAACAGAAATCCTTAGACTTTTAAGGAACTAAATCTTCCGCATTCAAACTTTTTGAGAGACTCCAGTACTGGCTAACACCTTGATGGAACAGCCTTTTGAAAGACTCTTCAGCTGAGGATTCAATCAATCTATATTCAGATTATTGATCTACAGAAAGGATTAGATTTTTTTTAATGTGTTATTCAAAGACACTAAGCTATAGGGCAATTTTTTAATATAGTAGTAAAAAACATTATTGAACACCTAAGTTAATAAGATTGATGACCCCATGTTTAAATGTTACAAAAATCAGTCAATGAGAAACCTTGTGGAAATTAAACCTAGCCAGTCAATTAAATGGTCATGTACCAGAATGCTATTTGTTGAACAATCATGTTACTAAAAAAGAAAATAATCCTGTAATCTTAAAGCATATAAAAAAATAAAACCAGGTAAATTTCTTTTGTTTGAAACCTGAGTTGTTGTTTTTGTTCCTTGTGTTGGTTCTTTGAAGATATATTAATCTAGCAATCTTAATCTCTAAAAATAAAAGCAGAAAGTGCTTTTAGTTCCAACTCATGTTCTTGAAAATCTTTTATAATGTATTGCTCCACTTTCCTGTCTTTATAAATATAGTACCCTGAAATCAGCTGCCTTCTGTTGATGGCTTTCATGCAACACTTCAACCATTACATTGTAAGTGGATTCTCACTGTACAATAATTAGGATGTAAAAAGTGAAAGAAATGTTGACTAGGCACTCAACCTAAAACATTCACTAAAAAGGTTTTTTGAATAAAACACTGGACTTCAATTACTTTCTTATTTAAATTTCTCAACTTCAAGTATATAATCACAACAATAAAAAATATAACAAAGCAAACTGTCTTCACAGGGGTCTACTATATATTTTTGGGTGGGTTATTATTAAACATTTCATTACTCTTACTCCTTGTTTTTGGCAGAGGGTTTTGGGAAAAGAGATTTCTCTCCTTTTTCCACATTACAATGTATAATAATTTTTTTGTTAACTGGTGTATTCCATGGTTATTACATCATATTATAAACATATGCAAGACAATTAGAATGGAAGATATGTATCATGACTAATTAGAAGAATCTGAGCCAACTTTTCATTCCTTCTATGTGGAAACAGATGCCACTGCTACTCATGAAAGGCACATTATCTTTAGATTTCACTTTTCAAATAAAATATATACATTTACATTTACACATTCCTATTCTACAGATAAAGATTTACCCAAATTCCAAAAATGCCTACTCAAATGATTATATGAATTTTGAGAAAATATTGTCAAGAGTAAGAGGTATTCACAGTGTAAAGTGGAAACAAACACAGTTTGAGTTTGATATCCCAGGTGCAGTTTGCTGTTCTGGAAATTAGAAAAAGTAAAACCTTTGACATTTATTCTAGGAAGTACAGATATGAATGTTAAGAATTACCATGGAACCCCAATCTGTTAATGTAATTTTTATTTTTGTGATTATTACCACACCTAACATATTCTTTTAATTTCATGGCTGCAGTCACCATCTGCAGTGATTTTGGAGCCCCCCAAAATTAAGTCTGTCACTGTTTCCACTGTTTACCCATTTATTTCCCATGAAGTGATGGGACCAGATGCCATGATCTTAGTTTTCTGAATGTTGAGATTTAAGCCAAGTTTTTCACTCTCCTCTTTCACTTTCATCAAGAGGCTCTTTAATTCTTCTTCACTTTCTGCCATAAGGGTGGTGTCATCTGCATATCTGAGGTTATTGATATTTCTCCCAGCAATCTCGATTCCAGCTTGTGCTTCATGACAGAATGCTTGATTCCAGCATTTCTAGTGATGTTCTCTGCATATAAGTTAAATGAGCAGGATGACAATATACAGCCTTGAGGTACTCCTTTCCCTATTTGGAACCATCTGTTGTTCCATGTCCAGTTCTAACTGTTGCTTCCTGACCTGCATACAGGTTTCTCAAGAGGCAGGTCAGGTGGTCTGGTATTCCCATTTCTTTCAGAATTTTCTAGAGTTTGTTGTGGTCCACACAGTCAAAGGTTTTGGCATAGTCAATAAAGCAGAAATAGATGTTTTTCTGAACTCTCTTGCTTTTCCAATGATCCAACTGATGTTGGCAAGTTGATCTCTGGTTCCTCTGCCTTTCCTAAATCCAGCTTGAACATCTGGGAGTTCACAGTTCACATACTGTTGAAGCCTTGCTTGGAGAATTTTGAGCATTATTTTACTAGTGTGTGAGATGAGTGTAATTGTGTGGTAGTTTGAGCATTCTTTGGCATTGCCTTTCTTGGGGTTGGAATGAAAACTGACCTTTTCCAGTCCTGTGGCCATTGTTGCATTTTCCAAACTTGTTGATATATTGAGTGCAGCACTTTCACAGCATCATCTTTTAGGATTTGAAATAGCTCAACTGGAATTCCATCACCTCCACTAGCTTTGTGGGCAGTGATGCTTCCTAAGGTCCATTTGACTTCACATTCCAGGATATTTGGCTCTAAGTGAGTGATCACACCATCGTGATTATCTGAGTTGTGAACATCTTTTTTGTGTAGTTCTGTGTATTCTTGCCACCTCTTCTTAATATCTTCTGCTTCTGTTAGGTCCATACAATTTCTATCCTTTATTGAGCCCATCATTACATGAAATGTTCCCTTGGTATCTCATTTTCTTGACAAGATCTCTAGACTTTCCCATTCTATTGTTTTCCTCTATTTCTTTGCATTGATCGCTGAGGAAGGCTTTCTTATCTCTCCTTGCTATTCTTTGGAAATCTGCATTCAAATGGCTATATCTTTTCTTTTCTCCTTTTCTTTCACTTCTCTTCTACTCACAGCTAAGGCCTCCTCAGACAATCATTTTACTTTTTTGCATTTCTTTTCCTTGGAGATGGTCTTGATCCCTACCTCCTGTACAATGTCCATAGTTCTTCAGGCACTCTGTCTATCAGATCTAATCCCTTAAATCTGTCACTTCCACTGTATAATCGTAAAGGATTTGATTTACTCCTTGGAAGAAAAGTTATGACCAACCTAGGCAGCATATTAAAAAGCAGAGACATTACTTTGCCAATAAAGGTCTGTCTAGTCAAAGCTATAGTTTTTCCAGTGGTCATATATGGATGTGACAGTTGGACTATAAAGAAAGCTGAGCGCCGAATAATTGATGCTTTTGAACTGTGGTGTTAGAGGAGACTCTTGAGAGTCCTTTTGACTGCAAAGGAAACCTAACCAGTCTACCCTAAAGGAAATCCTTCCAATAAATGTTAAGGACTGATGCTGAAGCTGAAACTCCAGTACGCTGGCCACTTGATGTGAAGAACTGACTCATTTGAAAAGACCCTGATGCTGGGAAAGATTGAAGGCAGGAGGAGAACGGAGTGACAGAGGATGAGATGGTTGGATGGCATCATCGGCTCAATGGACATGAGTTTGAGTAAACTCCAGGAGTGGTGTTGGACAGGGAGGTCTGAGGTGCTACAGTCCATGGGGTTGAAAGAGTCGGACAAGACTGAACGACTGAACTGAACTGAACTGAACTGAACTGAACTGACTGGACATATTCTTACATGTTTCTTATCATACCAGCAAGCATGTACAACAATGAACTTACAACAATGTGTTTATTACTTAAGTTATACTTCTTTTTACCTTTGTGTTTATCTCTCTAACCCCCTTCTCAATTCTTATAACAAGAACGATTAAAGTATAATTCAGGCTTGCCATTTCTATTACTGAAAGGTCAAGGAAACCCTATGCAAAAATAAGTATTTATGAAGAGATTTTATTCTGAGGGTTTGTTTTATTTAATTCTCCTCTAAAGTAGTTTATTTTTCTTGACTAAAAAGAATTGAGTTCAGAGTAACTTTACGAATAATCTGCTAATACATCAATTTGTTCTAGTTGAGGGTCACTACTGTCAACTCAGGCTCAAATTACTCACCCTGTCAACCAAAAAATCAAGCATTAAATCTGGACTTGCTATCATGGCTAGCAGCTGGAATTTATCTGTGAGATACCACATGTGTACAGATGATGAATTCTAACTTGATCTTCTCACTTTAACACTGGATGAAATTTCCTGCCAAAAGGAATGATTGTGGTTCTCAAGATGTTTATTTGTTAGTGGTTACAATAATATGAATTTTTTCCTATTTGTTTTAACAGCAGAATTATTTATGTATAATCCATGTAAAGTCATTCTAGGTCACATACCAGGCTCCCATGGACATGCATTCAAAGAAACATAATCCAACAGAAAAAATTATACAGCAGACTTGAATTATACAGCAGTCTTTCTCATCAAAAGTACATTCCTAATGTATAATAAAACTTCTTGATAATAACTGGAAAATTATGAAAGATCAGCAAATAAATGTATTAAGGACAATTGACAAGAAAATAAAAACTAATGGAAGATATCTATAATTATGTACTTTTTCCATCACTAATCTATATACATTAGAAATCCACAAATAAATGACCAGTTATGGTAAACTACTTAAGCTAAAAATATCATAAAAATACTATCATTAGATCTAGCAATAAGAGAAAATTCTGTCTTTTTTTAAAGTGGAGCTGCTTTTAGAGGTCAACAAATGTTTTGCTGTGATGATCACATTTCTTATTGGACACAAGTTCTTTCAGCAAAAGAAACAAAACTTTGTTGAATATATTCTTAAAAATATTTTAATTCTAAAAATATTTTTAAAGTATATTACAGTATGATGTTATGAATAAGAAATATTCAAATAATTGTTTTTATATATTGTAAATATGATTTATGGAGAAGGCAATGGCACCCCACTCCAGTGCTCTTGCCTGGAAAATCCTATGGACAGAGGAGCCTGGTAGGCTGCAGTCCATGGGGTCGCTAAGGGTCGGACACAACTGAGCGACTTCACTTTCACTTTTCACTTTCATGCATTGGAGAAGGAAATGGCAATCCACTTCAGTGTTCTTGCCTGGAGAATCCCAGGGACGCGGGAGCCTGGTGGGCTGCCGTCTATGGGGTCACACAGAGTCTGACACGACTGAAGTGACTTAGCAGTAGCAGCAGCAGCAAACATGATTTAAGGGCAAAATAACAGATCTTTTATGTAGAATCTTTTCCTTTAAAGAATAGAAAATAGTGCAATGTAAAAAGGCTATATTATACAAGACAATGTCAAGTCATTTAGGGTATCTATAACTTCACTCAAACCAACTGGAAGTTGAAATTTTCCTCAAAACTGCTTGTTTATCCCTCTAAGTGTTAAGAAAAATACAGTTCTTTTCTCTGGCAGCACTAACTCAGTACTCCAGAATGACTGACTTGGAATTTTAATGTCTCACTATGTATATTAAATGTTTCATTTTCTGGTTCCACTTTGTTGGAACTTTTACTCTGTTTTTCCAAGAGCTGGAGATTTAAATTTTTAGAGCACTAATCATGTGAAGAGTTGACTCATTGGAAAAGACTCTGATGCTGGGAGGGATTGGGGGCAGGAGGAGAAGGGGACGACAGAGGATGAGATGGCTGGATGGCATTACCCACTCGATGGACATGAGTTGGGGTGAACTCCCGGAGTTGGTGATGGACAGGGAGGCCTGGCGTGCTGAGATTCATGAGGTCACAAATAGTCGGACACGACTGAGTGACTGAACTGAACTGAACTGACTCTTGCAAAAAGTAAATTCAAATCTGATGATTTTGCTGACGTTCAACTATCTTGTTTGTCTGTGTTTACTTTGGAGGCTGCTGACTCACACTGAAATGTGCATTTTATTATCATGAATGGCTGTTCACAAATAAAAGGACGAAAACCTAAAGTCTTTGTGGCAGTGCCAGTGTATGAACATCGAGATTACAGGTAGATTAGGGGATGTCTCTGGACTCAGGAATCAGATCTGAAAAGGTCAGAGTTGATGGTAATGATTGGCTCTGTTAAGAGCTCATTCAAATGAGTATAGCTACTTTTCTCTTAATCAACTCCCACCCCTCACCTTACTTTGGCTTTCTTGCAGTGTAGTTTAAATGGTGGTGGTGGCAGTGGTTTAGTCGCTAACTTGTGTTTGACTCTTTGCAACTCCATGGACTATAGTCCACCAGTCTCCTCTGTCCATAGGATTTCCCAGGCAAGAATACTGGAGTGGGTTATTATTTCCTTTTCTAGGGGATCTTCCCAACCCAGAGATCATACCCCTATCTCCTGCTTGGCAGGCAGATTCTTTACCACTGAGCCACCTGGGAAACCCAGTTTAAAGGGTAATTGTCTCTGATTCATTCCATCAAGAAGGGAAACCAGACATCTTTCTCCTAATTACCAGGGAAGTCAATTTCTCAGGGTTGCCCTTAGCAGACCAGGCTCTTCCAATGCTCATTTCTCTTTTATTGTTTTTTCCATGTGACTGGCCAGATTATGGCAATTTCCAAAAGTCTGCCTTGAATTTAGCAAGCAAAACAGCCTATTAAATTAGGACCAAATTATTCATAATCTAAACCAAGACATTTTTATGAGTGAAATAGGCACTATTAATAATTGTACTAGGACAACAAGCATGAATCAAGAATATACTGACAAATATGCCTTAGAGTCTTACAAACCAATCCAGCTTATCAGAGTTTTGCAATTGTTTTGCAGTTATTCCTTATGCATCTCTCTACTTCATGAACCTCACAGAAAGTAAAGATGGTGGCCTGGAAAAATATTTTAAATAAGTTAAGGCAAAACTCATGAGCTCTGAAATATCACCCTATTCAAATATCATTCTGGATGCTTACCAACTGACTTATTTAACTCTTTTTCCCCCCAATTTCTTCATCTATAATATAAAAGTTAAAAACTACGTGTTTCATATGACGTTTAGGTGATTTATTGAGACTTGTTTAGTCGAGCCTATGGACTACCTTAATAAATGTTTCATCTGCAATAGAAAATACAGTGCATTCTGTTGTTGGGTAGAGTGTTCTATAAATGGTCTTCAGGTCTGGTAAGATTATAGTGTTGCTAAAACCTCCTGTATGCTTATTGATTTTATGTCTACTTGTTCCATCAATAACAGGTAAAAGAGTATTGAAATCTTCACCTCTCATTGTGGATTTGTCACTTTCTAATTTTAGTTCTGTCAGTTTTTGCATCATGGAGCAGGGACCTCTTTCATGGGGTATATACACTTTAGGAATGTTATTCTTTTATGAATTGTACCTTTTATTATTATGGAATATCTCATTTTATCTCTGGAAACATTTCTTGTCCTGTAGTCTATTTTATCTGTTATTAAAATATTCCCTTTATCTTATTATTAAAGTTCACTTTGTTTTAACTTTTCTTATCCTTTGCTTTTAACCTGCATCTTTATATTTAAAGTGGGTTTCTTCTAAGTTTCATATAGTTGAATCTTGCATTTTTATCTAAACCAACATACCCTGTCCTAACTGAAGTATTTTTTCTGCTTATATTAAAAATAACTACAGATGTATTTTGATAAACTGCATTTATGATCTTCCTGTATATTCCATTTTGTTTTTTTCATTTCCTGCTTTTTTTTAAAGATTACCTATTTTTTTATTATTCCACTTTGTTCACTCTATTGTCATGTAAGGTATAACTCTTCATATGACTTATCTGAAGGCTTCTAATATGCATCTTTAACTTATCATGATCTAGCTTCAAATAAAATTACTCTACATTGTGTATCATTCTTTATGAAATATCTATTATACATTTTATTTCTACATATTTTATAAACTTACAATACATTGATTTTTATATTTCCTTTAACTTTTTAAAAGACTAATAAATGAGGAAAACCAATTTTATTCACTAACATATACCATTCCAGCATTAATGAATCCATTATGTAGATTTGTGTTTCTAGCTGGTATCATTGCTTTCAGCCCAAAGACTGCCTTGAACATTTCTTGCAGCTTAGGTGTACTATAGTAAATTCTCTCATTTTTGTTTACAATAAACTTTCTTAGTTTTGTTGTATTTTTGCTCTGAAATCTATTATTCTGATATTTGTATAGCTTGTCCAGCATTCCTTCTTTTTATTAACATTAGCGCCTGTCTTTTTCCACTTTTTTCAGCTGTGGTCTGTTGTATACCGTACATATAAAATGGGTATTATTTAAGCAGTAGAGAGTAGGATCTTATTCTTTATCCACTCTAAAAAAATCTCTGATTCTTAATTGAAGTGTCTAAACCACTTATATTTAATGTGGTTAATGACATCAGTTCAGTTCAGTTCAGTCACTTAGTCCTGTCCCACTCTTTGTGACCCCATGGACTGCAGCACCCCAGAGTTTACTCAAACTCATCTCCATTGAGTCGGTGATGCCATCCAACCATCTCATCCTCTGTCATACCCTTCTCCCACTTTCAATCTTTCCCGGCATCAGGGTCTTTTCAAGTGAAACAGCTCTTCAAGTCAGATAGCCAAAGTATTGAAGTTTCAGCTTCAACATCAGTCCTTCCAATGAACACTCAGGACTGATATCCTTTAGGATGGACTGGTTGGATGTCCTTGCAGTCCAAGGACTCTCAAGAGTCTTCTTCAACACCACAGTTCAAAAGCATCAATTCATTGGCGGTCAGCTTTCTTTATAGACCAATTGTCACATCCATACATGACCACTGGAAAAACCATAGCTTTGACTAGACAGACCTTTGTTGGCAAAGTAATGTCTCTGCTTTTTAATATGCTGTCTAGATTGGTCATAACTTTCCTTCCAAGGAGTAAACGTCTTTTAATTTCATGGCTGCAATCACCATCTGCAGTGATTTTGGAGCCCAAAAAATGAAGTCTGCCACTATTTCCACTGTTTCCCCATCTATTTGCCATGAAGTGATGGGACCAGATGCCATGATCTTAGTTTTCTGAATGTTGAGCTTTAAGCCAACATTTTCACTCTCCTCTTTCACTTTCAACAAGAGGCTCGTTAGTTCTTCATTTTCTGCCATAAAGGTGGTGTCATCCACATATCTTAGGTTATTGATATTTCTCCTGTCAATCTTGATTCCAGCTTGTGCTTCATCCAGCCCAGCATTTCTCATGATGTACTCTGCATATAGTCAAGGCTACTCAAGGCTATGGTTTTTCCAGTAGTCATGTATGGATGTGAGAGTTGGACTATAAAAAAGCTGAGCACCAAAAAATTGATGCTTTTGAACTGTGGTGTTGGAGAAGACACTTGAGAGTTCCTCGGACTGCAAGGAGATCCAACCAGTCTATCCTAAAGGAGATCAGTCCTGAGTGTTCATTGGAAGGACTAATGTTGAAGCTAAAACTCCAATACTTTGGCCACCTGATGCGAAGAGCTGACTCATTTGAAAAGACCTTGATGCTGGGGAAGACTGAGGGTGGGAAGAGAAGGCAACGGCAGAGGATGAGATGGTTGAATGGCATCTTGGACTCCATGGACATGAGTTTGGATAGGTTCCGACAGTTGGTGATGGACAAGGAGGCCTGTCATGCTCATTGGTTTGTTTTAAATGTACCATCTTGCTATTTAATTTCTATCAATTCCATATATATTTTGTTCCTTTCCCCCTCTATTTCTGCCTTCTTTTGGATTGCATTTTTATGATCCTGTTTTATCTCCATTGTATGATTATTAGTTATAACTCTTTCTTGTATTATTTTAATGGTAACTTTAGTGTTTACAATATACATACTTTACTTGCTAGAGTCTGCCTTCAAGTGGCATTACATTACTTCATGGATAAAATAAGTTCCTTAAGACAGTATACTTTGCATTTTTCCTCTCAGGCATTGTGATAGTATATCACAATTCTTCATAATGTTATAAAACCAATAACACATTATTATTTTCTCTGAAACAGTTAATTATCTTTTGAAGAAATTTAAATACTAAAAAGTATTTATTTTATCTATGCAGTTACTATGTCTTGTGATCTTCATTCCTTTGTGGAGGTCAGGTTTCAATGTAGATTATTTTGCTTTTTCTTGAATAACTTGCCTTAACATTTTATGTGCAAATCTATTGTGAAGAATTATTTTAAAAAACTTTCTATTTATGTTTCTGGAAAGTCAATATTTCTTGCCTTCTGAAAGATATCATCACTGGGTAAAGAATTCTGAGTTGGTAAGTTTTGTTTTGTTCATTTTATATTTTAAAGATATTCCTGCAGTCTCCTAGATTTTATCTCCAGCAAGAAATCTACTATCATCTTTATCTATTTCCCTGTGTGTGTAATGTGATTTTTTCCCCTTTCAATGCTTCTGTGTTATTGTTTTTCTTTTTTAATAATTAGTTTTAAGCAATTTGATTATGATATGCCAGTGTAGTTTCTTTGCATTACTTGTGCTTGGGTTTCATTGTACTTTGAATTTTAGGTTTATAGTTTTAACATATTTGGACAAATTGGGGCCATTATTCATATTTTCTCTACTTCCCATCCTGTCATCTCTCCTTTGGATATTCCAGTTATATGTATATATTTGATCACTTGAAAACTTCCTACTGTTCACCTGTGTTCCATTATTTCAGCCTCATTGCATTCTTGGGTAATTTTTATTGCTGTATCTTCACACAGCTGATCTGTTCTGATGCTATATCTAACATGCCAGTGTATTTTTCATGTCAGGAGTGCAGTTTTCAATTCTAATAGTTGATTTAGGCCTTTTTTACTAAATTACTTGTTTCTACCTAACACAATATTTCCCTAGGCCAATGGTTCTAAGTCTGGGGAAATTTTATCCTTTGAGAGAAGTTTGAAAATGGCTGGATAAATTTTGATTGCTGCAATAAGGGAAGGGAGTAATGGATTTTAGTGGTAGAGGCCAGGGATGTCACCAACTATTGCACATTGGTAAAGATAGATCCCACGTTAAAACAAACAAACAAACAAAAAGAACTGCTTGATGTCTTTCTCTATTAATCTTGTATATTTTTAAATTTATATATTTTTAAATTTAAATTTAAATATATATATTTTAAAATTTAGTTTTGATTGGTATTTTCCTCCTCATTATTAGTTATGGTGTTTTGCTTCTTTTCATGGCTGATAATTTTTGATTAGACAACAGGTGTAATTTTTTTCTTCTTTTTTGCTGGATAAAAGTATATTCTTAAAACTACTGAGATCTGTTTTGGGATGCAGATTAGTTGTGCATATGTGCTGTGTGCTTAGTTATGTCTGACTCTTTGAGGTCCTATGGACTATAGTCCACCAGGCTCCTCTGTCCATGGGATTCTCCAGGCAAGAATACTGGAGTGGGTTGCCATTTCCTTCTCCAAGAATCGTCCTGACTCAGGGATCAAGTCCACATCTCCAGCATGTCCTGCATTGGCAGGCCAGTTCTTTACCCACTGAGCTACCTGAAAAGCCCATGCAGATTAGTTACTTGGGCACAATATGATTCCTTTATATCCAGCTTTTTAACTTTGCTAAGTGGAATCAGAGATGAATGTAATATAGGTCTATATTTTTTCCTTACTGAGACAAGGCCAATTCTAGTGCTTTAATAAATTTTGGAAGCTTTCCAATCTGATTGTCAGAATATGGTACCATTCCTGGTCCTGTTTTGATACTGGGCCCTGTTCTCTCAGTCATGTCAGATGGCCTTTCCCTGGTCTCTGGTAGTTTTCACATATGTATATACTAACAGGCAATCAACTAACGCTTAAGTGGTACTCTAGGCATATACACAGAGTTCCTTTTCTGTGTATCTCTCTTCCCTTTGGTACTCTGCCATGCAAGTTTTAACTACGTTTTCATCATGAAACTCCCAGTTCGCTATCCTCAACTCAAGGAGGCTTTGCCTTAGAATTCTCCCTGAATTGTGACCTAGAAATCTTCTATAGGCAGAATACTTCAAAGAGTTCATCACATTTATTCTCATATCTTGGGATCAGGATACTTTTTCACCTTATGTCTCCTGTCTTAGGAGATGTTATTTTATATTTTTATTATTTTATTTATTATTTTAGGACTTTGTGAGAACTCTATATTGAGTAACTATTTTGGGTGGAGTGGTGATTTAGTTGCTAAGCCTTGTCTACTCTGTGCAATCCCATGGACTGTAGCCTGCCAGGCTCCTCTGTCCATGGGATTTTCCAGGCAAGAATATTGGAGTGGGTTGCCATTTCCTTCACTTGGGGATCTTTCTGACCTAAGGATTGAGCCTTCATCTCCTACATTGCAGGCAAATTCTTCACCACTGAGCTACCAGGGAAGCCCCAAATTTTGGGTATCTTCCTTTAAATAGTTTTATTTAGCCAGGCAGTTTCATATAGATCAGCCTGAGCTTTTCCATACATTTTTTTTTTTCTTGTTTTGGAAACATATTCCCAGTTTTTGTTAGGAGACATGCTTGTCTGGAGTCAAGTTTTTTTCTAAGACTAGTCTAGCTTGATTATTAAAGTATTACCCTTCTAGGCTCTACTGAATGTCTTACCTGTAAAACAAGGCTTTATCACTTTTATTGCTTAGAATGTGAATGTCTTCTAGCCTTGTGTGAGAGCTGGGAAATATTTGCATTAAAGCTTTTTGGTAGCTATTCATTCCCTGACCTGAGCCTCTTCACTTTAAATGTAATTTCTGAGACCTGTTTATTTGCCATTCCTTCTTCAGTATAATTCCAGTGACCACTCCACTATTTAATGAAAATTATAAATTTTCATTAGAATGAATACTGAAATTTTTTAATGAGATATATTTTTGAATGATTGATTAATAAATCTCTCTAAAATCAATGTTTGATGGGGCTCCAGGCTTAATTAGAAGGAATCTAAACTTAACAAGGTTAAAGATATTTTCTTTCTTTGTGCACCATCTGAGTGTCTGTTAAAGTCCTGGGCACAGAGAATGTGCTCAATAAAACCTTAGCTGAATAAGTTCATTAATTCACTCTGTGGCTCTTCAAGAAATATTTGGTGGGTATTTTTTGCTTTTTTTTTTTTTTTTGCCTTATTCCTGAGAAGAAGTAAAAGAAGTAAACATTATTATTGCATTTATCTGAAAATAAAATTCAGTGAAATAAAATACAGTTTATAAGGTCATTTATTATTCCTTAGTCCTGTAAGTAGGTCTTAGCTCTGCTAGTGTAAAATGTTTTCTTCAGAAAACAGTTCCATCATTTCCCCAAATGAAATAGGAAATAGTATCAACAAAAGGAATAACATCAAAATCCTTTGAAATAGTTTAAAATAAACTCCCAGTTATCCAGTAAACATCAAAGGAAATAAACAAATTCAAACTAACTTAATCCCTTAGCACATTTGAACATGTTTCATGGGATTTCACTTTACTGTTAGTTACAAATCTCCCTAAGTTAACCAAGAAGAGTTAATTTCCTCATTTGAATTGAAATCTTCTGCCTCAGGGTGAAAAGTATTTATGGGACAAATTTTAATTCCAACTAGGAAAATATTCAATAAAAAAAAGTGAAAGAAAAAGACATTTAACGACACAAAATCAATATAAGAACCCAAACCCTAAACTTTGATGGGGGTTGGCATCTACTTATAATGGAGGAACCTAGGAAAAATACCACTCCTAGGTACCCTTATAAGAGCCACAGCGTCATCAGCAACAGTAAAAATCTGTAATCTACAAAATGACAATTCTCTTGTGAACAAAGTTGGAAAATAACCACCTAATTTGAAATCTGAGGAAAAATAGAGTCTCTCAAGAGAGACTGAAACAAACAAATGCTTTTCTGGGGCAAATTCTGTATAAGTAGGTAAAAAGAATTTAGCTAAACATTTTAATAAACAGCCACTTCTCATGGACTACCATGAGACACAAAAAGAATCTGATCCAGCTTTCAGGCTCTTCTTCATAGACTGGAAGCCTTTCACAAGAAAGATTGGTGACAGAGGAAAATATGAGCAAGCCTCTTCATGGTGTAGGCCTAGTGAATGATAACAGCAGCCTTTGAGGGGGAAAGTATACAGCCCTGTCCAGATCTTTCTCCCCTATTTTCCCAACAGAACAGCATACCTTTTAAGTTGCTGAGACAAGAGTCACAAGTCATTCACCCTTAAAGCACAGGGGAAAGCCCAATACAGTTGGAGGAAGGGAACACAATAGAATCTTCTATCCCTGGGGAGGAGACAGAAAAAAGTTCAAGGCTCAGACCATTCGAGATTCCCTAATGGGTCGCAAAGAGTCAGACACAACTGAGTGACTAACACACACACACACACGCAATGGGGAGAGACAGGATCATTCAGAAGTTCCTATCCCTGAAATCCAGGGACATATGCCTACCTATGCCTGAGAGTGAACCAGCACAACAGAGTATGACTCATCTGTGTGTCACTCCTCCACCATTCCACTAAAAAGCTAGTAGGCACCATGCAACAAAAAACAGCAGTCTACTGCTTGGGAGGGGGAAGAACCTGGAGAGAAACTTCCTGCAAGGTGAGGGGCAAAGGGAAGACTTAACCCTGAAGCACACCAGCACGAATTACAAAGTAATTTAGACCAATTTGAAGAATGTGATGTATTGAGTATAACCAAAGCAACAAGACCCACACTCAGCTAAAATTTCTGGACTATATAGATTTCATTAAAGAAATCTTTCAGAAGACAAGGCATGTCTGCTTCTAGAAAGGTATTATTTACATGAGGAAGAAAAAGCAAAACACAGCACCCATGAGCTATGGACAATGTCAGATGTCCTAACATGCAGATAATAGGAATCTCTGGTGAAGAGAGAAAGAACAGGCTGGAGAAACATTTGAAGAGATAATGGCTAACATTTTTCTAAAGTTAAGGGAAGACGTCATGCCACAGATGCAAGAATCTTAGAGAACATCACAAAGAATTAATAGCAAAATGAGTAAATAACTAAATAAAGAGGGAAGTAATATGTAAATACACCAATGAATAAATATTAAATACATCATAATCTAATATTTACTAATGATTGCTTTACTTATTAATTCCCTGTTTATTTATAGATACATCATAGTTGGGCTTCCCTGGTGGCTCAAACAGTAAAGAATCTGCCTGCAATGTGGGAAACCTGGATTTGATCCCTGGGTTGGGAAGATCCCCTGGAGGAGGGTATGGCAACCCACTCCAGCATGCTTGCCTGGAGAATTCCCATGGATGCAGGAGACTGGCTGGCTACGGTCCATGGGATTGCAAAGAGTCAGACATGACTGAGTGATTAAGCACAGCACAGCACAGCATAATCAAACCATATAGAACATACAAATGACCAATGGTTTAAAAAAAAAAAAAACAGGGCTTTCAAAAAACTAAAAAATAAATCTACCACCCGATTGAGTATCCCACTTCTGCATATATATATATGTCCAAAGGGAATAAAAACAGGTTCATAAAGATATATTTGTATTCCTCTCTTCATTTTAGCTTTATTCACATTAGCAAGGTTATAGAAACAACCTAAATGTCCTTCAATAGATGGATGGATAAAAAACTATGGCGAACATATAAATTAGAATTTTATTCAGCATAACAAGAAAGAAACCCATCCCTCTGCAATAAAATGGCTGGACCTTGGGAGTATTATGCCAAGTGAAGTAAGTGAGACAAAGAAAGACAAATATTGTATAATAACACATATGTGTGGAATCCAAAGAAGCTGAACTCATAGAGACAGAGACCAGAATGGTGGTTACCAGGGCTTGGGGGATGAGACGTGGGTAGATACTAGTCAAAGAGTAAAAACTTCCAGTTATAAGAGAACTATGGGGAATTTAATGTGAACATGGTGATTATAATTAACAGTACTATTTTATATATTTATAAGAGGCTAGATTGGAGAAGGAAATGGCAACCCTCTCCAGTGTTCTTGCCTGGAGAATCCCAGGGACAGGGGAGCCTGGTGGCCTGCTGTGCATGGGGTCGCACAGAGTTGGACATGACTAAAGCGACTTAGCAGCAGCAGCAGCAGATCTTAAATGTTCTTACCATAAAAAGGAAATTGTAATTATATGACATAATGGAAATGCTAGCTAAGGCTATGATGGTAATCGTCTTCCAATTATATGTTTATCAAACTAATATGTTGTGTACCTTAAACTTAAGCAATGGTATATTTCAATAATACCTCAATAAATTTGGATAAAATAGTCATAAAGATAAACCATTGAAGAATCTTCTATGACTGTGTTTTATTTATACGAAGTTTTAATATCCAGGCTTTTTTCCATTGAAGTCAGCTTTTGATATTTCTATCAGTCAATTCTTTATTTTACATGTAAAACGCATACCACCAATAAATTCAATAGTCTGATTTCCAGGTCAGTGTTCTTTTTCCATACAGACAGACTCCAACTTAGCAGCTTCTCTGATCCCATTGTCTTTTGTATGATTGCTGAATTCCCACAAACTTTCAACACTTTTATTTCTCCTTTAGATCAGAGTGTCTAAAGTTAATGAAGTTGATGCATCTTTTGTGATGATTCTAGTTCTCAGATTTCAAAATTTCATATTGCACTCCCTTTCTTTCTCCATCTTTCTGCACTGGGCCAAAACTTAGTCTCATAGAATTTGGGCTTCTAGGCCTAACCCACTTACATAAAAAAGTAGGTTTTTCCAAGTGTAATTTCCCACAAAGCTTACAAAAACCAAAATAACCTACAAGGGAATGAATCACCTGTGTTTAAAATACATCAAAACATTTTATAAGCTGATTCTATTTATGCTTTCAGCAACTTGACCTGGTTTCACAAGTCTTTTCTATATAAAACTAGATCTTCCCAAGTCTATATTTTTATGACAGCACCTATTTTGCTGAAATGTTTTCCAGATATGATCTCTAAAATGATCACCTTAGGAAACCATCTCTGGCAAATGATGCATTCTAATTCTGCTCTTAAATAAAATATACTTATAAAGTTCTGTTGTTACTATGCACTTAGGGAAATAATTAAAAGTGAGTGTATGTATGGGGAATTTCCTAAAGACTTTTATTATGACAATCTAACATGAAAATGAAATGAATATGTTTAAATTTTGATGTTGATTATGCTTTGGATAACAATGTACAATGATTAGACATTTTTAAAATATCATACTCTGACCACAATGTTGATTTTATTGATAGCATTTTTAAACATCATTTTAAAACATTTTTAACATTTTAAAACATTAAACAATTTTAAACATCATTTTTAAAATTAACATAGTACTTCTGATCCAAGAAAAATCTTTACTTGATTATTAAGCCCAAAATGTTACCTTTCCACTTTCCATACATACTTCTGTTATAGAAGATTGGGCTGGTTTTCTTCTAATGAAGAGGAAGAGGAAGAGAGATCCTTGCATATGATCTTTATAAAAGGGTATCACTGTATTATTCTTCTCTTTATTTTCCTTTTTTTTCTTCCCTTCTTTTCTGTTCTCTACTATTCTTTTACTTACAGAGACACTGAGGCTTACAGAGGTAAGAAAGATGCCTAAAATCTCTCAACTAATTAAGAGTAGTATAAAGACTTCTTAAAACTGTGCAATTTCACTCTTGAACCGATTGCTTTAAAGCACTGTTTCACTGTAAGAATGGTAAAGGGAGGATGAAAATAGGCACAGTGTTGCAATGTATATCGTGTTCCTTTACATGATTCTTTGAGATGATACCTCTTTTGCATGCATGCATGCTAAGTCACTTCAATCATGTCTGACTCTTTGCAACTCTATGGACTATAGCCCACCAGGCTCCTCTGTCCTTGGGATTCTCCAGGCAAGAATACTGGAGTGGATTTCCATGCCCTACAACAGGGGATCTTTCTGACCCAGCCGATTGAGCCCACATCTCTCATGTTTCCTGCTTTGACAGATGGGTTCTTTACCACTAGCACCACCTGGGACGCCCCACCAGTCCTTCAAATGCCTTTAAAACTTGTACCTTCAAAGGAAAAATCTAATATGCTAGCTACTAGTAGTCATAGTATGTTCTGAAAAGGAATATTAACAATATATCTCTTTCCTGTTCTATTTCTCAGAGGAAACACCAGAAATTCAAGGGTGGTGTGCCTGAGAACCATGGGGGTACTGCTTTCTTCCTTTAAAGGCTATATCTGAAAAATAGACTTTTATTTCCAATTTCTAAGTGCCTGGTTTTTAAGCATTGTATTCAATTGGACCATAAGAGTAGATTAAATTTGATTAAAATAGTCTGTTCTTAATTTCTTCAGCTTACTTATGAGCCATCTGGAGCAAATTTTATGGAAATTAAAAACAAGTTTAGTTATATGCTATAACTTAAGTGAATTTAGAAGTTTTTTGCTTCTTTTCTGAAGAAGTGATCACAGTTTCACTAAGGATAAAAGAAAAATGATGATATGACCCATTCCTGGTAAAGGTGTGGTAAAGTAGCTTTTTTATAGACTGACAATAATGCCAACCCATGTAACTTTTGGAAAGGTGTGTCAAGGACATTACAACATTAATACTTTTTGACCTACGATTCTATTTCTAGTAATATAAACAAAACCATTGATATAGACAAACAATTATGTAAAAGGATATAATCACAGTGGTATTAATAATCAAAAGTTGGAAACAACCTAAATATTTTACAATAGGGGAACTATATAGTAATATTGCACAAATCCATATAATATAATAATATGGAACCACTGAAAAATTTTGAAAGAAATTGTAATGGTGTGATTCTAGTCCTGTAACATATATGTGTGCAGTGGCTCAGACAGTAAAGAATCTGTTTGCAATGAAGGAGACATGAGTTCAGTCCCTGGGTTGGGAATATCCCCTGGAGAAGGGAATGGCTACCCTCTCCAGTATTCTTTCCTACAGAATTCCATGGACAGAGGAGCCTGGTGGGCTATAGTCCATGGGGTTGCAAAGTGTCAGACACAACTAAGCAACTAACACTCGTGGGCATACATGAATGTATGTATAAGCAAATATACATAACTAGATACAAATACTTATCAAGAGAGCAAAACAAAAAAGGAGGATTGAGGAATGGTGATTGATTTTTTAATTATTTATCTGCATTTTCTACCTTTTCTAAAATGAGCATATGTTACGGATAGATTGATCTTACATTCAACATTTCCTAGAAGAGCTCTAGTTTACCCCAGAGTAATTACTTATAGTGCTCTAATTTACCTGCAGAAGTGTCACTGGACAATAAATTATATGGTCTAACTAAGTATAATTGAGGAAAAAATAGCTTTAAAATCACCACAAAGTAGTATAGGATTGAACTGCAATTACTTGCACAGGAAATATGAAGGATATTTGAAATTCAGCCCAATATCTCTTATATACAAACTATAAGAATCTTTGATCACATAAAAAGGACAAGATAATTTGTGAAAAAAAAAAAACATATTCAAAGGATAACACCTGAAATTACAACAACTGAATATGTAACTCTTAATTTCAGACACTTGAGTGAGCAAATTTTTAAACGTTTTCTGAAGTATTTGGAGTAAGAGTCTTACAATTTCAACTTAAGGTATTATTAAACTTACATTTTGCAAATGTACTAAAAGTAGAATACCAGATTAAATACCTTCTCAAGGACAGTGAATTGATTCTTCACCTGAATTTCCTCTGGCATTAATAGAAAACTCTGAACCTTAGTAAACAAATATTTAAAAGTGCCTCGGGGGATACTATTCTAATAAATTCAAAGTAGAAAAGAAGAACTTATGATGAAATAATTATAAATCAATGCAACTTTAGGTACCTTTTCTTTAATTTCTGTCACATTTCTCTGTAGTGCACTTCATACATAATCCCTGAAATTATCATATTTTTGTGGGAACCACATCAAACCAAACTTACTAACATTTAGTTCCAAACATCTTTTCACTTCTTCTAAAGCCACATTAGCCAACCTCTGCCTCTCTCCTGAGAAATTTAAAGAAATCAAACCTTAGGAAAGCATTTGATTGAAACAATGAATGGCCTGACACTTTGGCTAAAAAACTTGCTCTTTATGAACAACAAACTGAATTAAACATGAGATGGATTGCCTTCAGGCTAGCAGAGAGACAGATGCCTACAATGGTGATTGACTATGAGACGAAGGGAGCCACAACACTCAGGAAGGGAAGCTAGCCAACACAATGAACCCAACTGCATGGTATTACCTACTAAGCCATATACATACGGATGATTCTTATTTCCCCTTACATATTGTTAGTTTTCTTGAAATGAAAAGTCAATGACTATTGTAACAAATGTACTACATTCTTTATATCTGTAGATAATACATCAAGACAGAGATATGCAGAAGGGAAATGTTGTCAAATGGATCATTTGTGGGGGAAATATATATATATATATATATATATATATATTTAATCTTAAAGGCTTCAGATGATTGCAAACTCACTACAAGTCAGAAAAGTGATTCAACAAATATAATAACAAAAGCAATAGTAGAGGTTCAGCAGCATAAATAGAACAAGATGAGAAATTATGCCTACTGATATTTTGATCTATGCATATTAGAGACTGTCATAAATGTTGGATTCTATTCTGTTGGCCTGGGGTATAGAGGAACTGTTGAATCCAAGATAGAAACATGAAAGAAGACAACCAAAATAAATGACAAAACTGGAAATAGAGTTGCCTTATGACCCAGCAATCCCACTGCTGGGCATACACACCAAGGAAACCAAAATTGAAAGAGACACCTGTACCCCAATGTTCATTGCAGCACTATTTATAATAGCTAAGACATGGAAGTAACCTAGATGTCCATCAGCAGATGAATGGATAAGAAAGCTGTGGTACATATACACAATGGAGTATTACTCAGCCATTAAAAAGAATACATTTGAATCAGTTCTAATGAGGTGGATGAAACTGGAGCCGATTATACAGAGTAAAACACCAATACAATATACTAATGCATATATATGGAATTTAGAAAGATGATAATGACAACCCTGCATGCGAGACAGCAAAATAGACATAGATGTATAGAACAGTCTTTTGGACTCTGTGGGAGAGGGAGAGGGTGGGATGATTTGGGAGAATGGCATTGAAACATATATACTATCATATAAGAAATGAATCACCAGTTCAGATTCGATGCAGGATACAGGATGCTCGGGGCTGGTGCACTGGGATGACCCAGAGGGATGGTACGGGGAGGGAAGTGGGAGGGGGTTTCAGGATGGGGAACACGTGTACACCCGTGGCAGATTCATATTGATGTATGGCAAAACCAATACAATATTTTAAAATAATTAGCCTCCAATTAAAATAAATAAATTTAAATTTAAAAAAAATAGCAGTCATAACAACAGCAAAATCCAGTAAGTAGAGCATGCAAAATAGAGAGAGGATGGATTGACCATGAGTGTACTTAAGCATATTTATCTTGGAAAAAAGGAGGCTCCGTGGGGTTATGTAGTTCTTCCACAATGGAAAATGTAGGAATGTAGAAAGGAGGTGATTTAGTTTATGAGCTTCCAGTGGCCATACCTAGTAATTATAGACAGAAAGACATTGCACAGTTACAAGAATACAGAAGAAAATAGAGGGGTCCTAATTTAAATAAGGTTGCATTTTAAAATAATATGTCCACCACATCATTAAAGGTATTTACAGATGTGTTCAATAACAATTCAACCACAACAATAACAAAGCAAGTATTTCTGAGGCCCTAATATGTACCAGGCACCAACTATTCCATATATAGTGCCTTACTTAGCCTTTTCAACTACTCGTTGATACAAGTGTCATTAGTCTTCTTTTACATAGGAGGAAACTATCTATGTCCACAAATGAATAAAAAGTAAAACCCAAGTTTACAACTAAGTACTCTAATTTTAAAATCTGGCTCCCACTTTTCAGAAGTGGTAAAGAGACACTACATAAATCACTTAAATGGATGAATTAGATAAATCCATGTCATTTCTTGAGTTTCCTAGGTGGCACAGTGGTAAAGAAACTGCCTGCCAATGCAAGAGACACAGCTTTGATCACTGGGTTGGGAAGATCCCTGGAGGAGGAAATGGCAACCCACTCCAGTATCCTTGCCTGGGAAACCCATGGATGGAGGAGCCTGGTGGGCTACAGTCCATTGGGTCACAAAGAATCAGACATGACTTAATGACTGAGGATACACACACATGTTATTTCTGCCAGTTCTACCATTTCATTCCCTATCTCAAAGTTTCTGCAGAGAGTAAGAAGCTAATTCAGTGTATTCTGTAAAATGCTACCAAAGTTGCTCTCCCATACACAGTTGAAAAGATCCTTAAAAACATGCAATTCCTACCACAATTGCGTGCCTGAAATCCAATAACACTACACTGAACTCATGACTGAAAGAAAACCAGGAAAATGTGCCTTTATCTGTTCCCTCAAGCAGCTCTCAGCTTAATCAAGGAAAGTCAATGTTATAAGCATATGAGAGAAAGGCAAATCCAGTTGAGTGAGTAAGAGGAAGAAGGGAACATTCATGACACAACACATTCTTTTCCAGAGCTCTTCTGAATTTTGAAACTGTGCAAAAACAGAGATCTTCATTCAAAGAGAGAAGCCCAGTCCTAGTAGCCTGGGGCATGTTTTCAACTGCTGCGTGTTGAAGTATGTAACTCTGGGGGGCTTCCTGGTGGCTCAGTCAGTAAAGAATCAGCCCGCAATGCAGGAGACCTAGGTTCCATCCCTGGGTCGGGAAGATCCCTGAGAGTAGGAAATGGCAACCCATCCCAGTATTCTTGCCTGGAGAATCTCATGGACAGAGGGGTCTGGCAGGCTACAGTCCACGGAGTCACAAAGAGTCGGACATGACTGAATGACTTAACTGTCATGTAACTGAAGGCAGATCAGACTTTTTCTGTGAATGCCTTGCCAGGTTGCCTTGCCACTCTCTGGGGAAGCAGAGAGTGGAACAAGATTGTCCTGAGAAACACTGGGTGAAAGAGATCCATTTCCCTCTTGAAGCAGATATTTAAGAACAGAAATAGAAAAACACTCTGGGAGGAAAAACACACTTGGATATCAGAGATGTGGACCAGCCTTCATATCAAATACTTTTAAACAGAGGCAATTTATCACCTCTGGTGTACAAGGTCCACCCGACATTTTGTGCTTTTTAAGTAGAAAAAGTGGGTGAGGTAGAGACCAGAACTGAGAGGAAGGTGAGGGTCTTGGGAATAAAGAAGGACTAAGTGATGAGAGTGTTACTGAAGCAAGCTTGGGTCTGCTTGCTTGATGTGCAACTGAGCCAGTCTACTGAATGAAACCACGCTGTGGTGAAGGGAGTAGCGTTTACTGAAAGGCACTAAGTAAGGTGTACAAGCAGCCAATGATCAAAAGACCCCAAGTCTCCCATGGCTTTCAGAAAGGATTTGTAAAGGCAGCATGAGGGAGATTATATGGTCTGTCATCAGCCCGTGTGCAATCCCGTGTGTTGTTTCAGAATGTCAACTGCCCACCTTCCAGTTCCAGCTGACTCAGTTTGCACACTGATGATCAGCATGCAGTTAACTTCCACTTGGTGCAGGTTTCAGAATCTGCAAAACGACTCAAGGGTGTGTCTCAGGAAACTATCTGTAGCCCCTGGGGAGGAACTTTGTTTTATGGCTAAACCACTATTATTTTGTCTTACTTGGCTGTTTACCTTTGTTTCTGCATTTTCTCACTTCTCTCCTTAAATTTGCTCTTTGGACCTCAGGGAAAGCCTAGAAATCTAAAGATTTTCTACAAACAAGAGGTGAGGGTCACAGGGACCTGTCCCCGAGAAGGCCTCACAGGCTGCTCGGTTTGAAGAGGAATGGTCTTCATCCAGGCGGTTAATTTGCCTACACACACCTCTGGAGGAGCTGAAAGGAAACAAAACAAACAGATTCTGCTAGAATGTTGGGACATTGTTTGGGACACAGTGTTTTCTTATTGAGGGAAAGTAATGGTAAAAAGTATTTTTATATTAATACTATAGGGGTGCTTTTTATGTTGTCACTGTGAAATCGTGTTCTCAGCCTATTTCTCTACAAATAGAGCTGCAAGGAAAAGAAGGTGGGTAAATCTTCTTTGGGAAAGTGGAGGGTATAACATAAGCTACATCTTCAGTCATACTGGAAGAAAATGTGAATGGCCTGCATCTCCTGTCTTAAGTAGACTTCCAAGAATAGAGGGGACTGTTATAAACAAGTGGTGAGACGTATATCCTGGCCTTTCTTCTATGGGATAATGCCTTAGAATGGAGAGATCCATTAGAGAGGTAGACAAGGAAGCCAGAAATCAGTGTTTTTACCTCTAAGTGAGAGTCTAGCAGGAGACACACACCCTTGATGTCTCAGCTACATTGTCATTCAGCAAACTGGGACGGCCATGGCAGAGAAATAAGCGTAAGGGTGTAACTTTTAGGCAGAGAGAAAGAAACTGAAACTAAGCTTTGGTTTGTTTTTAGTTGCATAATACTGAGTTTACCAAACTGGAGTAAAATAAGGATTTTCCAGTTGCCATGTGGTTTAAGGATAGATGAAAGTTTAGATGATTATGGAAAGCAAAAACTGTACATGTTTATTGGTTCATCAGAATATAATATATACATTTGAAAATCGATTAATGAAGCACAAGAGAATTACTGATAAATGGCCCACGATGTGTGTCTGGCAATTCTAGCTTCTTTGTGGTTGTAGCATGTCTGTTTAGTTCAGTCACTCAGTAGTGTCCGATTCTTTGGGACCCCATGAACTGCACCATGCCAGGCCTCTGTGTTCATCACCAGCTCCCTGAGTTTACTCAAACTCATGTCCATTGAGTCAATGATGCCATCCAACCATCTAATCCTCCGTGGTCCCCTTCTCCTCCTGTCCTCAATCTTTCCCAGCATCAGGGTCTTTTCAAGTGAGTCAGCTGTTCGCATCAGGTGGACAAAGTACTGGAGTTTCAGCTTCAACATCAGTTCTTCCAATGAACACCCAGGACTGATCTCCTTTAGGATGGACTGGTTGGATCTCCTTGCAGTCTGAGTGACTCTCAAGAATCTTCTCCAACACCACAGTTCAAAAGCATCAATTCTGTGCTCAGCTTTCTTTATAGTTCAACTCTCACATCCATACATGACTACTGGAAAAAAAGATAGCCTTGACTAAACGGACCTTTGTTGACAAAATAATGTCTCTGCTTTTTAATATGCTGTCTAGGTTGGTCATAACATTCCTTCCAAGGAGTAAGTATCTTTTAATTTCATGGCTGCAGTCACCATCTTCAGTGATTTTGGAGCCCAAAAAGATAAAGTCAGCCACTGTTTACCCATTTATTTGCCATGAAGTGATGGGACCGAATGTCTGTAGATTCCAAATTAGTTATGCTAATAAAACCATCACATAAAAATTATTACCTCCTTCCTTCTCATGTACTTGCCCTTTCAAGGAAGACAATAAAATGGCAATATTGCTTTTAAGAATACAGATAAGCTGACTTCTAGAAGATCTTTACTTTTATAACATTATTCACAACTTTATAGGTTTTCAGCAGTTTCAAAAGTAATACTTGTCTAAAATACCTGCTCAAAAATACCCAGGAAGAAAAGCAGGGAAACTGTCACCACTATCTTTATCTCAAGCCAAAAATATTTCTAGGCAAAATAATAGTGAATGTAAAATTGTTTTTACAGTTCCATTCAATACATTTAGATAGCACCTTCTCATTTAACATTTCCTCTATGGGGATTCCCAGGTGACTTCGTGGTGGAGAATCCACCTGCCAACACAGGAGCTGTGGGTTCAATCCCTGGGTCAGGAGGATCCTGTGGAGTAGGAAATGACAACCCATTCCAGTATTCTTGCCTGGAGAATTCCATGGAGAGAGGAGACTGGAGGGCTACAGTCCATGATGTCTCAAAGAGTTGAACAAGACTGAGCATGTGCACACACACACGTACTCTGCATTTATTCCCTTGTTCCTATCCTTTCACTTTTCTGTCTTTAACTTATTGCATCTCATTGGACTGTCTGTTTCACTTTTATGGAAATGTAAATAATCTGTATTAGTCTTCTACTACTACCATACAGGTTACAACAAACCTAACAGCTTAAATGAAACAAGTGAGTTTTCTTACAATTATAAGAAAGTAAGTCAGAAGTCCAATATGGGTTTCACTGGGCTAAGATCAAGGCACCAGCAGAGCCACACTGCTTTCAGGAAGCTCTAGTGGAGAACTTGTTACTTTACTCATTTGGATGGTTGGCAGAATTCAGTTCCTTGAAGTTGCAGGACTGACGTCCTCACTTCATTGTTGTCTCAGTAGCTCAGGAAGGAGACAACTGAGTTCTTTGGCTTGCTATCCCCTTCTTCCGTCTTCAGAGTTAGCAAGAATGGGGAGAGTCCCTCTCACATTTTTGATTCTCTCCTTTGTCTTCTTTTATTACAGCTCTATGACTAGCCGGAGTAAGCTCTGCGGTTAAACAGTTCATGCGACTAAACTGAGCCCACCTGCATAATCTTGGATGCTCTATCTCAAGTCTGTAATGTTGATCATACCTGCAAAATCCTTCTGTCAGTCATGGTAACATAGTCACATATTCTGAGGGTTTATATGTCTTTGGAGAGCCATTATTCTGCCTACCACAGGGAAAAAGTGCAGCATTGGTGCTTCTTTTTCCTTACCTGTAATGATTGAGCTAAGAAAACATTGCATTTCCAGTTCAAATATGCTGCTTTCAAAATATAATGCTAATGATAGCCTATCTTCTACTGATATTTACATTTTCTCTTCCTCTCAGCCTTTTCAGTATGTCAAGTTAATCTGACAAATAAATCCATACCTGCACCTTTGTAAAATAATCTTAGAACACCACTTCCAAAGAAGATGACTTCATCATCCCATGTGTTAATGTTTCAGGGGATAGTGATTTTTCACAGGTGGATGGTCTCATGGTTGGCATCAGAAGAAGGCTCCCTCAGGTCCAGATGGTTTCTAGAGGGTACTTAACTTAGGTGTGTTCAAAACATCCCAACATGCAGAATTATTACTGTTTATCTGAAGTGAATGCTGCAATGTACCATCAATATCTCCTATCTCTTTTCAGTAATAAAGCCTTTATATCCATAACTGCCAGGAGTACTTCAAGAAGACTGCCCCCAACCTTCATCCTGCCCTGGGGACTGTCTGGATTCAAGGCAGAAAGTCCTTCCAAGGTCATGTGACATCCAGTGATGGATTAAAATGAGGCATAGAGGTATAAAGAGTCATAAGATATAAAGAATCTTGAGGTATAAAGAGTCCAGACAACTTTGAAATGTCATTATAGTTCCAGTGCTCCTCAGATCAACAGAGGCTTTTGTTGGGGTTAAATTACAGCTCTATTTGTCCCATTTTTCAATCATAATTTCATCCTCTCTTCCACAGTTATTGATCTCAAGCACATTCTCTAATATACTTTTTGCATACTAAACTATTTCTAATATTGCTTCTAGGGTAATACAATCTGGAGTAAGCAACCTGAGTGAAGCTTAGAGCATTATTAGCATGAAAGGTTACATTAATCAATACTAGTCTGTATGGAAATTAATGCTTTACTTCACTTCAGAGTGATCTCAAGTATTAAAAATAAGGATGATGATGGCAATGATAATGAAGATTTTTTGAAAACATGAGTAATCACAAAGGTCATATTACATGATATACAATAATCTAATAAAGCAATTACACTTTTGTGATAAGATATAAAAAATTTGATAATTTATCAAAAAGTTTTGTCCTGTCATGTCCTCTTCATAACAATGTAGATATGCCAGTGCCTTTGTTATTGGAACAGTTATTTAATGTTGATATTACATCTATTTTAAGAGCTATAGACAAATGTACATAAATGCCATACTGGTGCAAAACATTATTTAGAAGTAGCTTGGTCAGAGATATTGCTCAGTTTTCTTAGATAAGGCAGAACAAGGAAGGCATTCAGTGGGATTAATGCAAAGGCTTTTAGCCTGCTAAAGAGTTTATGGTATTTTTCTACTTTTCGACAGAGACATGTCATGATCCAAATCATATAGCCGCATGACCAACCTGAGAACAATGTACAATGTTATCATAAGAAAGAAGACATGAGAGATAAAGCAGAAAGCTAGGACACTGTTGCAATTGAGAGATACTGAGTAAATGATCTTGGAAAGAAAGAAGAAATAGGTGTGGAAGATACTGCAGCAGAAGAAACAAGAGATCTTGCCAACTGATTGAACATATGACAAAAGTTGGGCTTCCCCAGTGGCTCAGCAGTAAAGAATCTGTATGCAATGCAGAAGCCACAGGAGAAGCAGTGGGTTTGGAAGATCCCCTGGAGGAGGGCATAGCAACCCACTCCAGTATTCTTCCCTGGAGAACCTCATGAACAAACAAGCCTGATGGGCTACAGTTCATAAAGTTGCAAAGTCGGACGAGCCTGAAGCGACTGAGCATGCACGTGTGATGCAAGTTGAAGAGTTAAACAGAACTTTGGCTTTTGGGCCATGAGGAACATAGAGTAAATACCATGCTAACCTTAAACAGAAACAGAGAAGTACGAGGAAAGATGTTTGGGATAGAGGACTGTTGTATTTGGTTTTGAATATATTGAGTTATACAGGTTTAAACAAAACTAGGAATGAAATTTGAAAATATTTAAATACTTTAAAGCATTGTACTTAAAACAGAAAAAGAAATTAGTCAATTTAAACAGTATAGATAATTTAAATGGAGAAGGTTTTTACCCTGAAATTGAGTATCCAATCAAAACTCTCAAAGAGTAAACAGAGTAATTGATTTTCCTGCTTTCTTCACTATAATACAGTTGCAATCTCAACCAAATATGACACTCTATCTTCTTTTAAATATCTTCACAAATACAAGGGATGGCACAATTAATCCACAACAGTAGGTAACACAAAAAAGCAGCTATTTAAGATACATATTAGGAGTTGGATATGCTTTTATGCTAGACATTATTGCTGATCTGGGACTGAATTATACCAGGCAGAAATCAGAAATCAGTAGTGAGGACTTCACTAAGGAGAGCTAGTGTAACCAGATTCATTTCATGCAAGCTCTTCTCATTGGCTTTAGATGCTCGCGCTCAGTCATTTCAGTCCTGTCCGACTCTGTGAACCTATGGCCCACCAGGCTCTTCTGTTTATGGGATTTTCTAGGCAAAAGTACTGGAATGAGTTGCCATGCCCTCCTCCATGGGATCTTCCCAACCCCGTGATCAAACCTGCCCCTCCTGTCTCCTGCATCTCCTGCGTTGCAGGCAGATCTTTTACTGCTGAGCCACTGAGGGAAGCCCCGCTTTATAGATAGTGGAGCACAACTAACTGAACCTGAGCTCACCCAGCTTTTTTGCACATGGAAGGAATGGTGCCATCAGTGGACAAAAGGGAGGAGACAAGGGGCACCTAAGCAACCACAGCTTTGGATATTTGTGATACAACAATCCTGACTGGGTTATAATTTTACCTTTGTATTATTTACAAGGAAGGTAGGCTCAAGTGAATTGCTAGTTAGAAATACTGAAAAGAAAAGGCTGAACCATCATAAGGACACAATTTTCTAAGTGACTTTTTAGAAAATTAACTGTGCTCATTACAAATGAGATCATTTCACTCAAACAGGCTTGGATGACATTTAACACAAAATTATATTATTCAAATTACTATGTGAATTTTAAAGTAATAGTGCTACATCAGACATTTTATAGTATGACACTTAGTTCTTTAGAAAAAAAAAACACATTTTGACCAATTTCTTAAATAAAATTAGATTTTAAAAATCAGTTTTTAGTTGAAGTGCTTATGTTGTTCAGTTGCTCAGTCCTGTCCGACTCTTTGTGACCCCATGGACTGGAGCAAGATAGGCTTTCCTATCCTTATGAAAAATAACATGTTAAATTCAGTTGTGTTGCCACATTTTAATATTCTATCTTTAATGGGACTTTCTCAGGAGCCCCCCACTTTCTGTGTTCCCCATTTTCCTAGAATAAATACAAAACTGTTTACATATGCACACACATACACTCTCTGCATTCATGTAGAGGTAGAAATATTAGGTAATGTGCAGCAATGGCCCTAATTTTATTCCCTCGATAAACTGATTATTTAATCTGACATTGAAAAGAAAAGGATAATTTAGGCTCAATCTTGAAGTCACCTAAAGTTGATTTCTGTTTTTCTTCCCCCCCATAGGCAAACCCACTAAATTTACTTTAAAATAATTCTTGTAAGATTTACAATTAATGAAGGAAGTTTTAAGAGTCTATGAATTTTTAGAATACAATTAAGCAGTATTTGCTTTAAATTTATTTTTGATTTACTTTTCTTCCATAAAGGAGAGTAAATACCTCAAAGTTTTATAAAATTTTCACAGGTGGTACCCAGATGAGATGTTATTATTCCCCCTCATTTTAGATTACAAATAATGAAACAAATGAGTTCAATATAGAGAAAATTGGTTTCCTAATTTATTTATTTGAATGCCATTTTGTAGTAATTCATGCTAGATTACACATCAGAAAAACAAATCTGTTGATTTAGTGTCACTGGAAGCTTTTCTGATAGACCTCAGATTCTCTCCCCAGACTCCCCTTGGTATATATTGCCTACATGGAGGAGTAGATTTTTTTTTTAGTTTACTGATAAAGTTTTAAGTACCTAAATTGTCCCTAGATTTGAGTAAGCACATTTTGATTAGACCTATTCAGAGGTTCCTGGTATCCCAAGTATTTTTCTTATTTATATGACTGGCTGATGACATTTTCTTTTCCCTTGCATCTAAGTAGTGCCAGATCACCATTTCTCAATAGAATGTAAATGGAAGTGATTTACGTTGTCTCCTGGCTGATATGGTTAAAAGCAGCTGTCCTTTCTCCATGCTCTCCTCTCCAATTTATCACTTGAAGAGAGAGAAAAGCTACAGGATGGAAAGAATGCAGGTCTCTAGTTTACTGTATAAAGCAGAGAGACCACCTTCCTGTTTGCTCATGCCTGATGTCAGCAAGAAACAAAACTTCATTACTAAGCATTAAGATATAAAGTATTCTTTATAATAATTAAGAAATTCAAAATGAGACAAATAAGAATGAGCCTTTAGTGTTGTTCAATCGCTGAGTCATGCCCGACTCTTTGAAACTCCATGGAATGCAAAATGCCAGGCTTCCCCGTCTTTTACTATCACCTGGCATTCGCTCAAATTCATGCCCATTGAGTCAGCAGTACTATCTAACCATCTTATTCTCTGTTGCCCCCTTCTCCTTTTGCCTTCACTCTTTCCCAGCATCAGAGGGTCTTTTCAATCAGCTCTTTGTATCAAGTGGCTAAAGCATTGGAACTTCAGCTTCAGCATCAGTCTTGCCAAAGAATATTCAGGATTGATTTCCTTTAGATTGACTGCTTTGATCCCCTTGTAGTCCAAAGAACTCTCTAGACTCTTCCAGCACCACATTTAAAAAGCATCAATTCGTCAGTGCTCAGCCTTCTTCACGTCCAACTCTCACATCCACACATGACAACTGGAAAAACCATAGCTTTGACTATATAGACCTTTGTTGGCAAAGTGATATCTTTGTTTATTAATACACAGTCTAGGTTTGACATAGCTTTCCTTCCAAGGAGTAAGCATCTTTTAATTTTATGGTTACAGTCACAGTCTGCAGTGATTTTGGAGCCCAAGAAAATAAAATTTGTCACTGTTTCTACTTTTCCCCCTTCTATTTGCCATTAAGTAATGGGACCAGATGCCATGATCTTAGTTTTCTAAACGGTGAGTATTAAGCCAGCTTTTTCCCTTTCCACTTTCACCTTCATCAAGAGGCTTTTTAATTCCTCTTCACTTTCTGCCACTATAGTAGTATCATCTGCATATCTGAGACTGTTGATATTTCTCCCTGCAATCTTGATTCCAGCTTGCGACTCATCCAGCCTGGCATTTTGCATGATGTACTCTACATAGACTTCCCTGATAGCTCAGCTGGTTAAGAATCCGCCTGCAATGCAGGAGACGCTGGTTCGATTCCTGGGTCGGGAAGATCCCCTGGAGAAGGAATAGGCTACCCACTCCAGTATTCTGGCCTGGAGAATCCCATGGACTGTACAGTCTGTGGGGTTGCAAAGAGTTGGACACGACTGAGCGACTTTCACTTCACTCTATTCCGGGAGCCAGCGTGAGGAACTCCACCCATGGCAAAGGTCATGAGGAACGAGGCTTGGCATACGCAAAGGCGTGATCAAGCCTCAGGAAACCCCCCTGTTCCTGAGCATCTAACCTCAAAACCAGAGTCTGTTTTATGCTCTCACCTACACCTCTGACTTTATGGGGGGCTCTCCCCCATAACCATTTCTCTCAGAGAAGGAGTAAATGTGCAGCTTCAAGGCAATAAAAATTCCTGGGCGTGACAAGAGTGTTTCAGCTTACGGACTCCTCTGAAGGTTACCTAGCCCGCCTGTATAGGTTCGTCCGGCCACATGTGATTGTTTATAGCCTCCCAATCTGAGAGACACGAGATGTTTTAGACTTACTAAAGGCAAATTCTTTTGGGGAGTTAGAAATTATTAGTATAATGGGTTGGTTAGGAATTATATTGGTGAAGGGTTTTTCATTTGTTGTGTCAATAATTGCTGCTAATTCCCTGCTCTGGGTAGGACAAGGATGTCTCAGGTCAAACCTCTCTGCTCACAGACTAGCTTGTGTGACAGGATTATCCATACTGCTGCCACTAAGCACATGATTGTTTACTACCTCTCAACCGTAAACAGCACAGAGAGTTTTTGAGTATTTTGATAGTCTTAATTAGCATAGGGCTTTTTCTTCTTGTTGAGTCAATGATTGCTGCCAGGCCTCCATATCCTTAGGCACCTGGGAATATATTAATCAATATAGTTGGACTATAGAAAAGGAAATATGGTAGTTTTTGATGTTAGCAATACTAGGCTTTTTGGGTTAATGGATTTTCTCTTTTGTAATAGATCACTGTACTTTATTATAAATCACTGTGTCCTTGTTATGTAAAAATGTAACTTTATCATATCTTAAGACTAAATAGATCTTAAGGGGAGCATTGGTGAAAGGATTTTCATTTGTTGGGCTGATATGTGCTGCTAAATCTCCATGTTCCCTACCCTTATAATGAATATAAGTAGCATATAGGAAGAATTAAGTATTAACCTTTAAGCATATAGGAGAAATAAGTATTAACCTTTAAGACTAATCATGTTAACCTTGGCTTAAATAAATTCCTTTCTTGATTGTAACTCACTACACCCTCACCCTATAGAAATGTAACTTTATTTGGAGGGTGGTGCCTGGTTTAAGAAAAAACACCCTTGGAAGAAATAAGTTTTTTGGTTATCAGAAAGAAAGGATCATAAAATGTCAGCAGGTCTCACTCATGGCCAGAAGATGATGTACCTTTTTTATACATTTATGTGAAGCACCTGATTTTGATAAAGGTCAGGACTGCTGACCCCCACGTGACTCTGTATTCATCCCTATGTGTAACAAAAGGTATATAAGCAAACCCCAAAATAAAGAAATCGAATCAGTTTCCGGAAAGACTGATTCCCCCATGTAGCTTCTTTCTTGCTCTCATTTTTCTGGCTGAATTCCCATCTGGACTGTGGGTGCCCTGCAAGTCTACTTATTTGCCCTGGTTTTCAAGCCCACGCAAGAAGGAGCCCAAGGAGGGGCACCTTCCGATATTCAAGTGGCACCGGTGGCCCAAAGCAGATGGTGCAAATTCCTTGTCTTGGAATTTTATTGGTATCCCAAGTAAACCAAGTTATTCAGACCCTTTTTCTCTACTACTATTTTCTGGCCGAATTCCCATCTGGTGCATAGGTATCCACCAAGCCTATTAATTTTGCCTGGGCTTCTAAGATCGGACCGGGCAGGCCTCAGTGCCTCCTCTCCTTCGGGAGAACGGGAAGACGCCTGCGGCTTGCGTAGGTGG
The DNA here is from genome assembly GCF_042477335.2 of Ovis canadensis. Lineage (NCBI taxonomy): Eukaryota > Metazoa > Chordata > Mammalia > Artiodactyla > Bovidae > Ovis > Ovis canadensis. The sequence goes on along the minus strand of NC_091246.1, from coordinate 175,933,226 downwards.
TGATTGGTATCCCATGTGAACCAAGTTATTCAGCCTCTTTTTCTCTGCTAATCTTCTAATCCCTTTCTATCTGTAATTAAGTAAGTTATTTCCAAAGACGCCAACGCCGTCCCCACCTTTGAATTCCCTGGATCCACCGGGGCTGGACCCCGGCAACTCTACATAGAAGTTAAATAAACTGGGTGAATATATACAGCCTTGTTATACTCTTTTCCCAGTTTTGAACCTACTTACTGCATAAAATTAGTAAGCTTCAGTGGCATATAATATGTGTTAAATTGAATGAATTTGGTAAACAAAGATTAAATTTATAATTCTGGGTTTCAAACACCATCAATGGCTCTTGAACTAATGTTTGGCTTTCACCACCTTATAGATTAGATCCTTTAATTTGATTTACATTTCTTCTTATATTGTTACCTAATACAACCACGAAGGAATGAATGAAAAACAGAGTACTGAAAGTCCAAAAAGAATAAAGAAGAAGAGATTCCATGATTTTCAGATCTTGGATATGTTGAGAATGAGTGACCCAGTTGCTGAAATTAATTATCCTCCCATCCCAAATCAACTCACAAGTGATTAGTTTAATACAGAAAACTATTATGGGTATCTAGACATTTTTGATAGTAGAATAAAGTCAAATTATTTTTTGTGAAGATTTTATTATTGCACTATATAGCTGGTCCTTAGATGAGTAAAAATATACTGCATGCATGCATCAGTTTCTCAGTAGTGTCTGATTCTTTGTGACCACACGGATTATAGCCTGCCAGGCTCCTCTGCGATTTTTAAGACAAGAAAACTGGAGTGCCATTTTTCTACTCCAGGAGATCTTCCAAACCCAGGGATCAAACCCACATCTCTTGTGTCTCCTGAAATGCAGGTGAATTCTTTACCTGCTGAGCCATCAGTGAGTTCAGTTGGTTAGTCATGTCTGACTCTTTGCAACCCCACGGACTGCAGCATGCCAGGCCTCCCTGTCCATCACCAACTCACAAAGCTTGCTTAAATTCAGGTCCATTGAGTCAGTGATGCCATCCAACCATCTCACCCTCTGTTGTAGCCTTCTCCTCCTGCCCTTAATCTTTCCCAGCGCCAGGTCTTTTGCAATGAATCAGTTCTTCCCATCAGCTAGCCAAAGCATTGGATTTTCAGCTTCAGCATCAGTCCTTCAAATGAATATTCAAGACTGATTTCCCTTTGTGTGTGTGTGTGTGTGTGTGTGTGTGTGTGTGTGTTAGCCACTCAGTCGTGCCCAACTCTTTGCAAACCCATGGATTGCAGCCCACCAGGCTCCTCTGTCCATGAGATTTTTCCAGGCAAGGATACTGGAGTGGGTTGCCATCTCCTTCTCCAAGACATCTTCCAAACCCAGAGATTGAAGCTGAGTCTCCTGCCACTGCAGGCAGATTCTTTACTGACTAAGCTATAAGGGAAACCCAAGGAAAGCCCCAAAACATACTGGTTTTTACCAGAATCTTATGTGATATAAAGTCGTAAGATAATTTCTCAAAACAGAAATTCACATTGACTCTTTTTTGGCTATTCAGGCACTGACTATGTAAAAATCAGTCTTTTCTAGATAGCCCATTTTCATCTAAGTTTTCCAAACCAATTTAAAAAATTATATACAAGTAGGTATATTTGTATATATTTCACATATATTACTTAAACTTCTTCCAAAAAGCCTTAAATTACTTTAAAATATCCAGAATCCAATACTTTGTATTCCCCAAGGCACCTAGCAAAATAATGAACACATAATAAGCGTGAAATAAACATATGCTTATTCCTCTTACTGAATAGATGACTTTAAGAATTGATTCTTAATGCCTAATATTCACTACCATAGTGACTGGGTAATCACAAGGTGTTTATTTCTACCACCTCCTCAGCAACAGGTAGAATCAACATGGTAGAATGCTATTTGTATAAGGAAAGTCAAGAGAAAAATTGGCTAACATTGACCAGTTCTCAGTAACCGAATGGACAAAAGTATTATACATAACACTGAAAGTAGTATTGGGAGAATTTATCTTTCTAACTTTGTATATTTAACATTTTAAAATATATTTAGCTGTTGAGTCTATAAAATCCAAGAATTTTAAATAACATCAAACCATAGAGACTAAAAGGTTACAATATAATAAATTGATCATTGATAAGATTTTCACTGAAAATATATTAATATTACTACTTTAAGAAGAAATTATTGCACAATTCACAATACAGTTTAACAATTCTCTTAATCTTACATTTTCACTAACACACATGGAAGCCCTTTTGATTTATACAATTATATAAATAAAAAGAAACTGATTAAAATATAATACTGAAAAAAACTTTCAAACTGAAAAAAAGGTGTTTATATATTCTTTAAAGCATATGTGCATAATTTCATGATATATCTTATAAGCCCCAAACGTTCGGGAGTACGTAAATATTTATTGAGTGTTGACAGCTGTAAGGAGTTGGGAAATGAATGCTATAGACCATGAGGTTATAGGTTATATTTGCTAAGTAAGTGACTAAGTTTGCCTCTATAACTTTTCAAAGACTCATGTGTAGCATGTGGTTGTTAAATTATTGTTTATATTAAAATCCCATAGTCCTAGATCTTGTCCAGAATGCTTTCACATATAGCATATATAGAATTTTCAAGTAATAGGTCGTGCATGGCACACTGTATGCCATGGAGAGATTATAGGAATGTTGTGTGAAAATATCAGTCTCCTTCTTGTGGAGTAAGAGGGGAAGGCAATTGTAGGCAGAGTCCACAAGGTCACTTGCCTCTTCATAAGTGGTTTCATCCAGGTTCCTCAAAAGACTGCCCAAATAGAACAGATTCATAAGCATAATGAAATCCCATTGTTGAAACCCATTGTCAGTGAGGACAATGAGAACAACTGTCTATTGTTGGTTTGTCAGTGTCTTGAGCATGGTCATAGGAACCTGAAATGTTTGGTCCATGAATCAAGGCAAATCGGAAGTGGTCAAACAGGAGACAGCAAGAGTGAATGTTGGCATTTTAGGACTCAGCGAACTAAAATGGACTGGAATGGATGACTTTAACCCATAATGGAGTAGCCATCACAGTCAACAAAAGAGTCTGAAATGCAGTACTTGGATGCAATTTCAAAAAGGACTGAATGATCTCTGTTTGTTTCCAGGCAAACCATTCAATATCACAGTTATCCAAGTCTATGCCCTGACCAGTAATGCTGAAGAAGCTGAAGTTGAATGGTTCTATGAAGACCTACAAGACCATCTAGAGTTAACACTCAAAACAGATGTCCTTTTCATTATAGGGGGCTGGAATGCAAAAGTAGGAAGCCAAGAAACACCTGGAGTAACAGGGAAATTTGGCCTTGGAGTACAGAATGAAGCAGGGCAAAGGCTAAAAGAGTTTTCCCAGGAAAACTACTGGTCATAGCAAACACCCTTTTCCAAAAACATAAGAGAAGACTCTCCACATGGACATCACCAGAAGGTCAACACCAAACTCAGACTGATTATATTCTTTGCAGCCAAAGATGGAGAAGTTCTATGCTGCTGCTGCTGCTGCTGCTGCTGCTGCTGCTGCTGCTGTTGCTAAGTCGCTTCAGTCATGTCTGACTCTGTGCGACCCCATAGGTCACTTGCCTCTTCATAAGTGGTTTCATCCGGGTTCCTCAAGACTGCCCAAATAGAACAGATTCATAAGCATAATGAAATCCCACTGTTGAAACTGATTGTCAATAAAGATAACTGTCTATTGGTTTGTCGGTGTCTTGAGCATGGTCATAGGAACCTGGGATGTTAGGTCCATGAATCAAGGCAAATTTAGTTCAGTTCAGTTCAGTTGCTCAGTCGTGTCCGACTCTTTGCAACCCCATGATTCGCAGCACGCCAGGCCTCCCTGTCCATCATCAACTCCCGAAGTTCACTCAGACTCACATCCATCGAGTTGGTGATGTCATCAAGGCAAATTGGAAGTGGTCAAACAGGAGATAGTAAGAATGAATGTCAGCATTTTGGGAATCAGAGAACTAAAGTGGACTGCAATGGCAGCCCACCAGGCTGGAATCCCGTCCCTGGGATTCTCCAGGCAAGAACACTGGAGTGGGTTGCCATTTCCTTCTCCAATGCATGAAAGTGAAAAGTGAAAGTGAAGTCCCTTGGTCATGTCCAACTCTTAGCGACCACATGGACTGCTGCCCACCAGGCTCCTCCATCCATGGGATTTTCCAGGCAAGAGTACTGAAGTGGGGTGCCATTGCCTTCTCCAAGAAATTTTATACAGTCAGCAAAAATAAGACCACGAGCTGACTGTGGAGTACGTCAAGGCTGTATATTGTCACCCTGCTGATTTAACTTATATTCAGAGTACATCATGAGAAACACTGGGCTGTATGAAGCTCAAGCTGGAATCAAGATTGACAGGAGAAATATCAGTAACCTTAGATACGCAGATGACACCACCGTATGACAGAAAGTGAAGAACTAAAGAGGCTCTTGATGAAAGTGAAAGAGGAGAGTGAAACAGTTGGCTTAAAGCTCAACATTCAGAAAACTAAGATCATGGAATCCGGGCCCATCACTTCATGGCAAATAGATGGAGAAACTTTGGAAACAGTGGCAGACTTAATTTTGGGGGGCTCCAAAATCACTGCAGATGGTAACTGCAGCCATAAAATTAAAGATGTTTACTACTTGGAAGAAAAGATATGACCAATATAGATGGCATGTTACAAAGCAGAGATATTACATTGCCAACAAAGTTCCATCTAGTCAAAGCTATGGTTTTTCCAGTAGTCATGTATGGATGTGAGAGCTGGACTATAAAGAAAGCTGAGCACCGAAAAATTGATGCTTTTGAATTGTGGTGTTGGAGAAGACTCTTGAGAGTCCCTTGGACGACAAAGAGATCCAACCAGTCCGTCCTAAAGGAAATCAGTCCTTAATATTCATTGGAAGGACTGATGTTGAAGCTGAAACTCCAATACTTTGGCGACCTGATGCGAATAGCTCACTCATTTGAAAATCCCCTGATGCTGGGAAAGACTGAAGGTGAAAGGAGAAGGGGACGACAGAGGATGATATGGTAGGATGGCATCACCGACTCAATGAGCATGAGTTTGAGCAAACTCCGGGAGTTGGTGATGGACAGGGAGGCCTGTTGTGCTGCAGTCCATGAGACTGCAAAGAGTCTGACACGACTGAGTGAACTGAACTGAGCATGGTCAGTGAGGAACTCTACCCTTGGCATTTCCTTCTGTGGCCTGCAGTATCATGTATCATGTACACACCCTTTCCTGGATGTGGGGTCTATGGAGCTTCTGAGAGTTGGTGTTCCATATGCTCACCCATGTAAAAGTCCCCTAAGAAATTTGTATACCATTTCATGGAAGCAAGATTTGATGATGTTCACGTTTCGTACACATTTCACTGGCTTCCCAGTTGGTATCAGTGGTAAAGAACCTGCGTGCCAATGCAAGAGACATAAGGGATGCAGGTTCAACCCATGGGTGGGGAAGATGCCCTGGACGAGGGCATAAAAACCCACTCCAGTATTCTTGCCTGGAGAATCCCATGGACAGAAGAGCCTGGTGACCTACAGTCTGCAGGGTTGCAAAGTGTTGGACCTGGCTGAAACAACTTCAGCTTCACAGCTGAAGACAGCACTCCTGCACACATTTCTCTAATACTTATAATTTTCCTTATCATAATTATCTTGCACAACATTTTTAATGTGTGCAACTGTGTGTGTGCTCAATCGCTCAGTTGTGTCTGACTTTGCAACCCCATAGACTGTAGTCCACCAGGCCCCTCTGTCCATAGGATTTTCTAGGAAATAATACTGAAGTGGGTTGCTATTTCCTTCTCTAGGGGATCTTCCTAATGCAGGGATCAAACCCACATCTCTTGCTTGACAGGTGGATTCTTTACCACTGAGTCTCTTGCAAAGCCCTCAAGTCCTAAATAGATATACACAAATTCCAGTGTGTCATATGTATTTAATATTCTATGTATGATACTATGGGTTTCCCTGATGGCTCAGAGAGTAAAGAATTTCCCTGCAAAGCAGGAAACACAGGAGATGAAAATTTGATCCCAGGGTAGGGAAAATCCCTTGGAGGAGGAAATGGCAACCCACTCTGGTATTCTTGCCTGAAAAATCCCTTGGACAGAGGAGCCTGGTGGGCAACAATCCATGGGGATGCAAAAATCAGACATGACTGAGTAATCGTGCATTTATGATTTTTCACTATGTGAAAAATATTGGAACATTTATAACAATTTTAATACTATTATAACAAAAAGCAAACATGTATATTAATTTCTATTGACATTTAAATATAAAGGTGTGAACTCTATAGGCATGCAAGAATAATTTAGATCAACAGATTATGAGTTGATAATTATCTTAAAGTTTGAATAATTAGTGATCAATTATCAGCACATCATATTTATGTGGCATTTCATAGGTCTTATGCATAAGAAATTATTTAATTTTTACAACTCAGTGAAGAGGTATTATTATCCTCATTTCACAGATATTTGAACCAGCTGATTTCCTTGGGTTACAGAGCCAATAAGTAGTGAAGCTGAAATATAAACTATGGTCTTTGCTAACATAATGTACCTTCTCCAAATCCTTAGTTAAATTAACCTGAATATCTATGTAAATGTTATGAATAACTTATACCATAAATTCCCATTATAAATCAGATAATAGAAACACATTAATGAGAATCACTAATCCTCCTATAAAATTTATGTTTGCAGTTGCTTTCTTTCTATATGATCAGTCTCTGTCAATTTGATCTTCCTACAAACATGCTTTCTTTCCTATCGCCAACTTTTAGACATAATAAATGATGGGTTAAAAGGATAGAGGGGAAATATTTGAAATTAACTGAAGCCTGGTGCCTCAGCTAAATCATGAATTTAAGTTGAGGCAATGTTTATTACTTCTAAGAGACAATTTCATGTTTAAAAAAAGTAAAAAGACTTTCCTTTCCAAAACACTGGAAATATGAAATAAAGCTCTGATGTGCTGATGTTTTCTACAAATTGTTACAGAAAAGTGTTCTGCATCACCCGTTTGGGTTCATCACTTCAACTATTATCTATTTCCGAAAGCTTTTCTTGGGAAGCTATGACTGCAATTGACCCAGCTCTTTTCATCCTGTCCCATTAGTTTCAGTGATTATTTTTAATTCTCACTGGACCATGTATAAAGTAAATCTCAATTATCAAATTGTCCAATAGGTATCTACAATATGTTCCTCAGGAGTCAGAAGATAAATTAGAAAGAAATGCAGATCACCATTATCTCCAGAGGAGAGCTGACTTGCCCAAAGTCACACAGTAAGCTACTGGCAGACTTGCTTAATGTCACCTCTCTTAATACGATATCATTGCTCTTGCTGTCACTAGCCAGAAAATAGCTTCCCACGTCTGTGAACTAGACAGTATGGTTTACTGAACACTTAATGACAGTAAGCATTAAACTAACATTCTTTCTCTTCTCATAACAAGGTTTGTGAAATAGAGCCTCCTCCACTGAACCCTTCTTGATTGAACAGAAATGAATACAAATTGCCTTGCCCTACTTCTAATTCTGGAGGGCAACTTGTATTTCTACAGTGTGAAGTGTCATGGGAAACTCTACTAAGGTTTTGAATAACCTTAGTACCTTATGTTCTGACTCCTGACTTCTTGAGACAATTCAAAATATTTGGGAAGCAAAACTTCTAGCATTATGTTCTTTCTACTACCCTACACAAAACACGTTTGTTATTTGATTTTTTGAGGCAAACCTCCACACCAAAGGAGACTCAAGAACATTGCACTGTTCCATCTGGTGAAATACTCTGACCTAGGTTGGCCCTGGAAGGCAATAACACCCTTTTGCACAATAAAAACTCATATAAATATCAGCCATTACCAGTATGACTCATTTTACAAATGGAGAAAATAATTGCTCAGCGAGGTTAATGATTTGTGTAAGTGATTTTGGTTACCACCAGCCCAGCTGGCACTAGTGTTAGAGAACATGTCTGCCAATGAAGGAGGCATAAGAGACAACATGGGTTCAGTCCCTGTGTCAGGAAGATCCCCTGGAAGAGGGCATGGCAACACTCCAGTATTTTTGCCTTTAGAATCCCATGGATAGAGAAGTCTGGTGGGCTATAGTCCATGGGTCATAAACAGTTGTACATGACTGAAATGATTTAGCATTCACAGAACTAGGAATATACCTTCCTAAATTCCAAAAGGAGCTCTTTTTATCACAGCCACACAAGTTGCTATGTTGCATAAAACAAATGCAATAAAATGTATATTCAAGTGCAAATAATTATATTTCTTTTGACTTTGATGATTCACATACAAATGTAGATTATTTGTAAAAAACACAGTTCATTTGGAATATAGCCTTTGCAATGGAAACTTCTGAGTTTATATTTGTCATCTACAATATTATAATATGGACAAAAGGCTTTTAAAATAACAGCTAAAGACAAAAAGTTCTGTTGGTAGCTATACGTACATGCTGTGTGTTAAGTTGCTTCAGTTGTGTCCGACTCTTTGTAGCCTTGTGGACTGTAGCCCACCAGGCTCCTCTGTCCATGGGATTCTACAGGCAAGAATATTGGGGTTGGTTGCCACACCCTCCTCCAAGAGATCTTCCCAGACCAGGGATCAAACATATATCTCTTATTTCTCCTGTATTGTTATGCATGTTCTTTACCACTAGTGCTACCTGGAAAGCCCTGACAGCTATACAAATCAGATAAACACTATTTCTACATACAGTCTATGATAAGATATTCTATAACACATCTGAATATTTATCTACAAGATTAAAAAAATATATTCATTTAATTGAATGCAAGACACTATTTGGGTGCCTTGATATTGGGTGCCAAATATTGGGTTGGCAAAAATGTTAGTTTGGGTTTTCTGTAACATCTTATGGAAAAACTAAAACTTTTTGTCCAACCCAACATCATTATTTTATATAATAATACCAATACAATTATGTCACAATGCTAAGATTCAATCAACAACAAATATATAGACTTTTCAGTGATAATAAATTTGAATGAATGTTTTTGAATTTATGAAATGTGTTATATACTTCTCTATTTATATATGGATATAGATAAAAAAGAGGCTTCCCAGGTGGTTCAGTGGTAAAGAATCTGCCAGCCAATGCAGGAGACCCTGGAGATGCAGGTTCAATCCCTGGGTTGAGAAGATCCCCTGGAGTAGGAAATGGCAACCCACTCCAGTATTCTTGCCTGGGAAATCCCATAGATAAGGAACCTGGTGGGCTACAGTCCACAGGGTTGCAAAGAGACAGACATGACCAACCACAGCTGTGCATGCTCATACACACATGCACACTCACACACACACACGCACACGGAAAGAGAAAGATGACTATATACTAGGCACTAAGTTCACTGATTTTACAGTTATAACATATGTTGTACTCAGAGCCGTCCTTTGAGTCAGATACTATTGCTATTCCATTTTACAGGTGAAGGGGCTGAGATTACAAAATGGCTTTCCAGATCACATTTCTTTAATAAGTAATCATTTGTTAGATGATCGCAGTTGTGCTGCGACTTGTGGCAGATCAAGTACTGTCCTCTGGGGCATTCTGTCTAGTTGAGGTAACAGGTTGTGCACAGATGAAGAAAGCAACAGTCCATGTCTTCACACAGTCTAATCCAGGCTTCCTAGTCCATGACTGATTATTGCTTTTTTGTCTAATGCCCCTCTGACCAAAAAAGATAGGCACACAATTTGTATAAATCAAAACAAACAAAATGACCTGAAACAAGGGTTTACTTCAAAGGACTGAAAATCAAACTGAGCCCAATTTCCATGTTTTTACAAAACTAAAGTAAAAAAGAAAAATTGAGCATGTATTCTCATATATTTTTAGTGTATTATTGTTTCCATTTTATCCTTTTACTTCTGCTTCCCAGAAACACAATAAAGTTAGTTAAAAGTTGAAAAATGGGAAAGCTTCAGCTATACACAAGAGATATTCAAATCTCTTCATTAGGATGATTAGGGGATAGGGAGCTTTCTGTTTTGTTTTTTTTTTTTCTTAACACCATAGACAGCTTTTAGCAAGTTCAAGTTAATTGGGTTTTGTACACTACCATTCATGCAGCGTTTGTTAAAAAAAAAAAAAAAAAAAAGAGAGAGAGAGAGAGAAAGAGTAAGAAAAAAGAAAGTAAATACATGCATACACATCAAACGAGTATGCATGCCAGAATATCACAGTGAATTCAAACAGAATTGGGAGCTTTTGCACTAGGGAACATATTTACTGAAGCAGAAAGTATCCTCTGTGTGAATAAGCTGCCCCAAAATATCTTGGCATAAAAGTGCTTAAACTCATTTAAAATACCACACTCTGAATTCTCCATGCTTGTCAAGTTCCTCAAACTATACTGCAAGCTACCTCTTCAAAGTATCACTATTTTGTGATGTTTGTCTATAACATTTCAAAATGTAATCAATATTTTAAAAATCAATAATCATCATTTAAGTTGTAATTTGCTAATGTCATTATAGTTTTTAATAGTTTTAAAATCAGAACATCTCTAAACATCAATTTACTTTACATAAGTAGACCCTGTAATACAGCTCAAGTTCATCCGTTAGTCTTAGCTTCAGTTCAGTTCAGTCACTCAGTTGTGTCCGACTCTTTGCAACCCCATGGACTGCAGCATGCCAGGCCTCCCTGTCCATCACCAATTACCAGAGCCTACCCAAACTCATGTCTATCACGTTGGTGATGCCATCCAACCATCTCATCCTCTGTCATCCCCTTCTCCTCCTGCCCTCAATCTTTCCCAGCATCAGGATCTTTCCCAACGAGCTGGTTGTTTGCATCAGTTGGCCAAAGTATTGGATTTTCAGTCTTAGCTTAGTGGTGATATAAATTATCCTGATTTCCATTTGCCTTACCCTCTAGGGATCTTTCAGAAGTGAAAGTTTCTGATACATCCTTTCTAAAACTTTTTTTTTCACTGAATAAAAATAAGTTTATAAGGAATGTATAAATATTATGTTATTCTGGTCAGCTCATGATATTCTGTATGGAAATTGTAAAATGAGGAGTATAATTAGGGAGATGAGCCATAATGTTTTCTCCTCCATTTTCATATTAAGTAGAAAATTAAAAATTAAGTGAAACCATTCTGATGATTATAATTATCTCTTTCATTACAGTGGGGAGAGGATTTCAAAAGTGGCGAGTAGAGGCTAATTTTCTTAGTATGGCCATGTAGAAGTGGCATAAGAATGGACATGTAAAATCATAACCAAATACTATGGAGCTGAAGTCTAGAACATATTCCTCTAGAATAATAAAGGAATCATTCCAGAATTATGATTTCTTAAGGCAGAAGCTAAGATGCTAGGACATAGGTACGACAAGACTCTGTCATTGATGTAAGAACGACCACTATAAGCAGAAAAAAAAAAAAAAGGCAGAGATTTTGTGTGAAAATCTCTCATGAATAAACAAAATTACAAATAGCCATAAAGAAAGAGAAAACATTAAAAAAAAAAAAACACACACAAGACTGAAGGAAAGGAGGGACTAGGGTGTACTGTGGTGTTTTCTTAGACTTAAGATTCAGTCTTCTCTTAAGTCTGGTTATTCTGTTTCGTTCATAACAAAACTTTTATGAAAAGAATTTAATACATCTGTTAATCCATTTATCAGTTACTTATTGAATTCCTACTGTCTGCTATGCTCTACACATCTCATTGGAATTTGCAATTCATGATACAGCTTTCATTTTGACAACATAGGTTGGGCCTTCCAAAATGAGGAAGAGAAGTAGGAGGCCCAGAAATGTCCAAGAACTAAAATAATTAAAACTTTATATGTCTTTACAAGAATTTCCAAGTACCACAATTTTTATCAACATATAGTCTTAATATGAAGTCTTTGCAAAGAACAAAGAATATGACTTTATCACATAGCTTCCAATTATTTTACAAAGGGTTTTTCCTTTTACTTGGTTTTAGGAAGAGAAATTCTGGATTTACTTTTAATTCACTAAAAATAATACCCAGAACATTTCTACTTATTCTTTGGAATGATCTTGTAGGCTTGAAAAACTAGAAATGTACAGATAATAGTGCTCAATTAGTGATTTACACAATACTTTTTCTTATTGTACTCTATTATTTCTAAATTCCATTAACAAACCTTTTTTTTTTTTTTTTTAACAAACTAGGCAGGCAAGGCAAAATTTTAATTATCTTTTGCTGCAAAGCACCATATGTTCTGTTTAACATCGGAAAAGACAACAAAGAACATTTAGTTTTATAAAACTTTTATAAATTTAGCTGGGGTGAAAAAGTTAAGGAGGTCAACACATTGCAGATTGAATCAGTTTGTGACGTATTTAATCATGCCAAAATATTTACCACTCAGCCTAAGTGCCCATCAGTGAAAAGAGAAAATGTGGTTTATCATTTTAATACTCAACAAATTTTGTACCCAGCTGTGGCCCTCAAGAAATCTGAAAACTTTTCTTGTGAGAAGGAGGAAAGTTGAAAGGAGAAAAATACATGTGGATCCCATTACAAAGCAACCAGATGTTTACTCTGGCACTTTGCATAAAAGTTAAACAAACATTAAAAATATTGATTGTGTGCATGCACTTTGGATGAAACTTTGTAAGGTTTGCTTTATGATTTATCTGATTTCTTGCAGAGAATAAAAATTGAACTGTTTCTTAATGATGTTAAAAATAAATATACACCTAATTTGGTTTTGGGAAATATAATTTCACATACACATTTTTAGCTGGAAAGGAAAATATGAAAGGGAATATTTATTACCTACTAAACAGTAAGAGTTCTAGTCACCATCCTTGTTCTATATGTAGCTGGACCTTTCTTCCTCAGGAAGAAGTGACTGAGAGTACTAGGAATCAGCTGTTTCCTAAGCTCTAACAAATTAACAGATTAGCATTTGTCCAAAGGTGGACACATCAACAGAACAGCATTTGTTCAAAGGCAGACAGCCCTTTTTCTATGACTTTCTGTCATGGTAAAAACTTAAAAAGAAAACATTTTGATAAATGATGTTATGTTAAATCCATATAAGCCTTATAATCAGAAGAGCAAGAAAAGTTTGTTTTGACAACATAAATGAAGAATCATAAACAACATATGCCAAGATATTTTAACATATCTGAGTCTTGCCTTCTGAGAACTTTGGATCGAAAGGCACTTTCTGATAGAAGAAAAATGGCTATTTCAGAGTGTGTGTGTTTTCCTTTCTTAAAAAAAAATCACATATAACTGAAAAAAATATGAATGTGTTGACAGAATTGATCAAGTTCTATTAAGATATTTTTGAACTGTCTAGACATGTAGCCCAGAAGAGCACTTTACTTTGCTAAATAATTCATTTGATTTGACTTCTACCCCCAAATTCTGGTTTTCAGCATTTTAAAAAATACTTGGCTTTTCTTTAAGTCACTTCTGTCTCATGCATTTTTCAGCTTGTGAAGACCATAACTGTTAATGGTTATCTTTTTTACAGACAGATATATGTAAACTATTGTGTGAGAAATATCTCATGGTGTGGTCAACCCAGCCTTTATACTATGCTAAGTATTAAATTAGTGAATCTTATCTTTGATAATTTTTATATTCCATATTTCATGCTTCTGTACTGCCTGAAGCTCCCTTTCCTCTGCCTTCAAGTCCAAATATCCACAGTTCATTGTTCAGCGACAGCAGCTCTGTTCCAGGCCCCGCTCCGGCAAAATGGTACTCTGGTCACAATTGTTAACGTTTCTATACTTCCTTACCTTAAATTATATCCTCACTTATGTTCTTTCTCCACCAAATGACCCATCTTCTTGATGAAAGTGGGTCTACTTACCAGAATAAATGAATCTCATTAAATATATAAATGAATCTCATTAAATATATAACTCATTAAATGATGGATGATTAAACTCGAATTGTTGAATTTTTATCTGAAATGAACTTATTTCCAAGATAATTTCTAATGAGACTGAGTATAAAAAGTGTTTTTGATGGAAAATTTTTTTCAAAGTCCTTAAAATTAAGCTCATAAGGTAAATTAATAATTTTTAAAATGGAACATTTTTCTATTTCACAGATAAAGAGATAGATTTTTTATGTTTTTTATTCATAATATATCTCCAAGTTATATTTTGACTTCTCATTTGATATTCTTGTGTCTCTCTATGCTTATTTAAGATTTTGGGGAAGTTTTTATTATTTTTTCTGCTTTTTAACTTTATATATGTATGAATTCTATAAATGTTTCACTTCATTCAATCTTGTTCATAGACCAGTGGGATCTTTTTCCTAAAAGAAAAAATATGCAAACAGTAAGTCCTATTACCTATACCATTGAATTACTTTGCCAACTAAGCTCCATCTAGTCAGAGCTATGGTATTTCCAGTAGTCATGTATGAATGGGAGAGTTGGACTATAAAGAAAGCTGAGCGTCAAAGAATTGATGCTTTTGAACTGTGGTGTTAGAGACCCTTGAGTGTCCCTTGGTGGCAAGGAGATCAAATCAGTTCATCTTAAAGGAAATCAGTCCTAAATATTCATTGGAAGGACTGATGCTGAAGGTGAAACCCCAGTATTTTGGCCTCCTGATGCAAAGAGCTGACTCATTTGAAAATACCCTGATGCTGGGAAAGATTGAAGGCCGGAGGAGGAGGGGAGGACAGAGGATGAGATGGTTGGATGGCATCACTGACTCTATGGACATGAGTTTGAGTAAGCTCTAGGAGTTGGTGATGGACAGGGAAGACTGGCATGCTGCAATCCTTGGGGTCACAGAGTTGGACATGACTGAGTGGCTGAACTGAACTGAGCTGATTACCTTAAGCAAAGATATTAAAAAGCAGGCTGAAACAGGAGAATCAAGAATTTCCTGGGGCCACATAAATCTAGCATCTAGAAACCAGCAATAGCTGGCTGTTGCAGAGGATGGGGTAAGGGTGTGAAAGAAAGCCCTACCTGAAGCACAGACCCACAGGGTCTTGTGAAAGCTAAGGGTAGAACACTGACATTTAAGAAAACCATCTGGCATCCTAGGAGCCACACTAAGTAGAAGGTCCATGCCTACTCTGTTGCTCACTCATGTCCGACTCTTTGCAAGTCCACAGACATGTAGCCTGCCAGAATATGCTGCCCATGGAATTTTCCATGTAAGAATACTGGAGTGGGTTGCCATTTCCTACTCCAGGGGATCTTCCTGACCCAGGGATCAAACCCACATCTTTTGTGTGGCACTGGCAGGTGGATTTGTGAGCAACTGAGCCATGTGTGATGTCCATAAGGAGAAGGTAACCACAGCCAACCACAGGAAGACTTCTGCTTCTACTTAGAAGTAGAAACGACAAGAAAATGTTGCTCTCATTCTGAAAATGAAAAAAAAAAATAATCAAACAAAACAAAAAATTTTCTTAATCTGATAAAAGTCAACAATTACGTTTCTAAATTATTTTCAAAAATTGCAACACAATGATGTTTCAAGAAAGGTAGTTATGAGGAAATGCATAATAAAATAAAAATGTCAAGCTTCTGACAAAACGCTTTAAATAATTTATTTCTAAACATCTCAAAATGCCTCTATGTTAATGCAACAATGTTGTTGAATAAATTGATGACATTTCTTGAATGACTGAATCCCTGCTCCTCATTGGAACAGTAAACATTTTTAGCCTGTTGTGCCTATTATCAGACCATGCTACTGGATGCTGACATTTCTTCAATTTCTTACATAAGCTTTGCTGTGGTGTCAGAATTCCTCCATTATCAGTCAATCAACCTGCCCACAGAATATTTTGTCCTTTCTCACTAATATTCTCTAAGTTAATTCATAATTCAGTCTACTAAGTGCGAACCAGACCACAGAGAACCGGACAGAAAGCATATCTTTCTCATGGTTTTCCCTGGCAATGCCCCAATACTCAAGAGATGCCTGTCTAAGTGACTATCATTGCCATGTATTACCAGCCCTGCAATGTCAAAGCCTATTTTACTTCTGAGCTTTGAGAAAAAAAATCAATCAGTGCAGGAAGCAGAATAGGGAAAATAAGAATAAAGAGAAAAATATCACTGAGGATTTGCACAAATTCAACTTTTAAAAATAATGTTGAAGGAAAATAAAATGCAAATATGCAATGTAATATTACTCAGCCATAAAAAAACAGTGTAATAGTGCCATTTTCAGCAACATGGGTGAATCTAGATATTGTCATACTGAGTGAATTAAGTCAGACAAAGAAAGACAAATATATTGCTTATATGTGAAATCTAAAAATATGGTACAAATAAATGTATTTATAAAACAGGAAGATTCACAGATGTTGAAAAAAAAATTTATGGGTACCAGGGAATGGAGGGGAGGGATAAACCAGAAGACTGGGATTGACATGTACACACTATTATATATAAAATAGATAACTAATAAGAACCTACTATATAGTACAAAAAACTTTACTCAGTACTCTGTAATTATCTATATGGGAAAAGAATCTAAAAAAAAGTGTGGATATATGTATAGCTGATTCACCTTGCTCTATAATAGAAAGTAGCACAACATTGTCAATCAACTATACTCCAATGATTAAGAAAAAAAAAACACTGAATTTACTTAACAAATATTTTAAGCAATATTCTAATTATTCTTCAAAAATAACTGTAATATTTAAAAATATTAGTTCGAGAAATGCATAAGACATTATCCCATTTCCACTGCAAATGGTTCAAGATGGCAGCACAGGAAGCTCCTGAACCCACCTCCTTGCACAGACACAACAAATCAATAACTACATACAGAATAATTCCCTCCAAAAGGTACCTGAAAATTTGATGAACAAGATCTCCACAACAAAGAGTGAAAGGACAGCAATGAGATGAGTAGGAGAATGATATTGTCACAGCAAAGGAGGGGGAAAAAAATACTCCATTCATGGTTATCTATAGCTGGGAATGATCACAAAGATAGGGTTATTTCCCTGAGGAGTTAGGGATTTGGGTTCCACATCAGACAACCCAAACCTTAATAACTACATAAGAGCAAGGAATGCCCAAAACAACTGCTTTGAAAACCAATGGGGAATATGTCTAGGAAAACTATAGAACTAGGAGAAATGGAAAATCCACTTTTAAAGGCCACAAGGATAAACTCATTTGACCTGAAAATCAGTGTAAAAACACTAGGTTGAAAAGTACAGAGACCACAGGCAAAGGGGATTTGCTTACTGATCCTGAAGTGTCTGCTGGAGAGGTAGGAATCAGTTGGGCTTCTCTTTTAGGACTGAGATACTGGCAGGCACCAATTTGGAAACTTCCAATCTGTTGACACCAGTGGATATGACCTGTCAATAGCACAACTCATCAATGCACCTTAGCCAAATCTCACAAAATGTCAAGTGATAAATCTTCCCAGCACTGCCAGATAGTTGCCATGGTTTCCTAAGGGCCAGTCTTGCCCACCAGAATGCCATCCCCACAACAAGAATATGCATACAGGCCACATGAAGGACACCCCTGGAGCCTCTGATCCTAGTAGCCAGCAGGATTGTGCTTCTCAGCTCCATAGGACATCTTTTATATAAGATCACTTATTATAGACTGGGAGAGGTAGCTGAAACTGTGGACAGAAAAAAAATATTTTCCAATCCAAAAAGAAACACAAACTTCAGAAAAAGAACTCAACAAAACATAGATAAGTAATCTAGTTAATAAAGAGTTCAAAATAATGAACATAAAAATGCTTCATTAACTCAGGAGAAGAATGAATGAATGCAGTGAGAATTTCAAAAAGAGATAGAAAATACAAAAAATACCCAAATAGAAGTCATAACTGAATTGAAAAATACACAGTGTGGTTTAACAGCAGATTGGCTAAATTAAATAAATAAAGAAGTTGGAAGGAAATAAATAAGCAAGTTGGAAGACAAAGCAATCAACTCAACCAAAGGCGTTGATGGGTGTTAGTCACTCAGTTGTGTCTGACTCTTTGCATCCCGTTGGATTGTAGCCCACCAGGCTGCTCTGTCCATTGAGTTTTCCAGGCAAGAATATTGGAGTGGGTTGCCATTCCCTTCTCCAAGGGATCTTCCTGACCCTGGGATCGAGCTTGGGTCTCCCGCATTACAAGCAGAGCCACCAGGGAAGCCCCAACTCACTCAAACAGAGCAGTAAAATGAAAACATGATTTAAAAACTAAAACACCTTAAGGGAACTTTGGGACAAGATCAAGATAAATGACATTTGTATTTCAGGGGACACAGAATGAGAAGAGAGAGGAAGGGGTTAAAAAAATTGAAAAAAAGTGGTTGAAAATGTCCCTAATCTGAAGAAGTCAACAAATATTCAGATCCAAAAAGTCCAGAAAGTTTAAAATAAGATACAGTCAAAGAAACATATAGCAAGACAAACTATATTTAAAATGGTTAACGTTAAGGGTTAAGACAGAATCCTAAAAAGCAGCAAGAGAAAAAAATTTGTTATATAGAATTGAACCCCAATAAGGCTATCATCAGATTTCTGGTATAAACCTTACTGACCAGATAGTGGTGGCATAAAATATTCAAAATGCTAAAAGAAAAAAACAAAAAACTACCAAGTAATCTCTGCCCCCAAATTTATCATTCAGAATTGAAGAAAAGATTAAGGATTTCCCTGATAAGCAAAATGTAAAGGAGTTTACCTCCTCTAAAACAGGACTTCTTTAAGCTGAAAAGAAATGTCACTCATTAATAAGAAGAAAATATATGAAAGCAAAATCTCAGTGAAAAAGGCACATATTAAAGTCAGTTGGTCAAACACTTATAAAGCAATCATGAAGGTTAAAACACAGAAGTAGTAAAGTTAACTAAATTACAATAACTAGTTAAGGGGTATATAAAATTGAAAATGTAAAATGTGTCATTAAATTTATAAAAATTGAGAGAGAATGAGAAGGTAAAGCTTGGAATGTGTCTTCAAATTAATTTGCTGCTAACTTAAACTAAATTACCTCACTTATCTATTGCTTCCCTAATACAAGTTTGTGGGCTTTCCTGGCATCTCAGTGGTGAAGAATGCACCTGCCAGTGCAGGAGATGGGGGTTCATCTCTGGTTGGGAAAATCCCCTGGCATAGGAAATGGCAACCCACTCCAGTATTCTTGCCTGGGCAATTCCTTAAAAGAGGAGCCTAGAGGGCTACAGTCCATGGGGTCGAAAATGGTTGGGCATGACTTGCTGACTAAACAATAACAATAATATGAGTAGGCAGGATAATTAGTCCTGTACCTGGCTTCCACTGAAAGTTGACTGAATGGTTTTCCACTTCCACATCACCGACTCAATGGACACGAGTTTGAGCAAGCTCCGGGAGTTGGTGATGGACAGGGAAGACTGGCGTGCTGCAGTCCATCAGGTCACAAAGAGTAGGAAGTGACTGAGCAACTGATCTGAACTGACCTTATGTCTATAAATCATGATTTTTGATAGATCAGTGACATTGGAATATCAACTCCACATGAGGAGAGAACCTGATAGCACTATTTCCTACTTTTTCTGTACATGGAACTGATTCTGTATTGATGGTAAATCCTGAATCAATTTTTTAATGAATGATTGAATGAACAATTAAGATGAATTCCAAAGTTAATTAGCACACCTCACAGGATTACTCTATGCTACTGCTGATTATACACTTGAAGGTTGATCCTGAATCTCCAACTACTCAAGCAGCTCAGAAGTCCCAGCCATGAACATGTGTGAGAAGGGCCTGTAAGAGCCTGATGAAAGATACTTGGAAATGTGAAGAAAATGCTCAGTCTTCTTTGGCAGGAGATTTGCACATTGATCCGACAAGCATCTCTCTCCATCTCCTGTACATCTAACACTTTTTGTTGTAATCTTAAGGGAATATGCCACATACTTATTCTAATTTTGGAGGAGAGTGTCATACACAGGCGACAAGCATGCTGGGATTCTGATGAATTTAAAATGTTAATGTACATAGAATTATGGATGTTATACATAAACTGGAAACTTCAGCTCTTATGGTTCCTCACTCTGCAAGTCTAATCAGATGACACTTCTCAGATTATTGATGTATAAAATGAGATCTTGCTACTCCAATTTCCTTTTCATGTGTGAAAATGTTCATTATGATTTAGGCTGAAGTGAGTGTCTTATAATGTGTGATGTGCAATTAAAATAACATGATGTCATGAATTATCTAACAATTTTTAGAATCACTATTCATGATTTTGTTCTTTCTCTTCATTTTTCTTGAAGTAATGACATATTGTAGATACAGCATTTTCTATGCCATTAAAATAGGCAATGTTTTTAGTATCAGTATATGAGTGATATAACTCATAAAATTAAAAATTCAATATTTAATTATCAGATGTAAATAATGAAATTATGGGAAGATAAGATGTTAAAGATGAATTTGTTTTATAACACCTTTGGAAAATATATGATTAAAACCCAATGAAAAAAATTATTGTGGCAAGATAGTAGTGGCAGTAATATAATATTTGAATCTCTATAAATCTAATGCTTCAAGAAGGTCAACAAATGTACCAAATAAATTGTTCAAATTAGAAATCTCTGTTCATCAAAAGATCTCACTAAAAGAGTTAACAGTACAGTTCAGTTCAGTTGCTCAGTCGTGTCCGACTCTTTGCAACCCCATGAACCACAGCATGCTAGGCCTCCCTATCCAACACCAACTCCTGGAGTTTACACAAACCCATGTCCATCGAGTCAGTGATGCCATCCAACCATCTCATCCTCTGTCATCCCCTTCTCCTCCTGCCCTCAATCTTTCCCAGCATCAGGGTCTTTTCGAATGAGTCAGCTCTTCCCATCAAGTGGCCAAATTATTGGAGTTTCAGCTTCAACATCAGTCCTTCCAATGAACACCCAGGACTGATCTCCTTTAGGATGGACTGATTGGATCTCCTTGCAGTCCAAGGGACTCTCAAGAGTCTTCTCCAACATCACAGTTCAAAAGCATCAGTTCTTCGGTGCTCAGCTTTGTTTATAGTCCAACTCTCACATCCATACATGACCACTGGAAAACCATAGTCTTGACTAGATGGACCTTTGTTGGCAAAGTACATATATATGAAAAAATACTTTTCAGAACATATAAACAGCTTCTGCAAAGCAATAAGCCAAAGAGCAACAATATTAGTAAATGCAAAAGGCTTACCTAGGAATTTGGTGAAAAAAGAATATCCAAACAATCAATAGAAGTCAAAACAGTGGTTATCTCTGGTGAAGTCAGACAGGGGAAAGCTATGTTCTGGAGATTTTAGAATATTCTATAGTTACATTTCTGCTTCCCAAGAGGCACTAGTAATAAAGAATACCCCTGCCAATGCAGGAGACTCAAGAGATGTGTGTTTGATCCCTGGGTTGGGAAGATCCCCTGGAAGAGGGCAGGACAACCACTCCAGTACTCTTACCTGGAAAATCCCATGGACAGAGCAGCCTGGTGGGCCATGGTCCATGAGGTCACAAGGAGTCGGATATAACTC
The DNA here is from genome assembly GCF_042477335.2 of Ovis canadensis. Lineage (NCBI taxonomy): Eukaryota > Metazoa > Chordata > Mammalia > Artiodactyla > Bovidae > Ovis > Ovis canadensis. The sequence continues at coordinate 175,911,630 of NC_091246.1, read as the reverse complement.
AGTGACTAAATAACAACAATGACAAAAAATTAGTTACATTTAGTGTGTTAACAAATTCACAGGTTGAGCACTTAAGATTGTAGACCTACCTAAATGTCTTATTATAGTTAATAAAATGGTTTTAAAACTTCATTGAAATACAACATCTCATTTATGAGTGACAAAATTCTACAGATATTACATAGTATTCTTGTGAAGAATCTCTGCAGCCAAAACTCTCAAATATTGTTAATAGATATATAAAATATCATAACCCCTATGGAGAATAAAATAACTAATAAAATCAGATATAATTTAATCCAGCTATACACTTTCAGGAGCCTACCCCAAAGTTGTGTTGATGAAAAATATTAAAAGAAAGGTGTGCAAAGCTATGCATTATACTCTTTACATATAACAAAAGACTGAGGACAATTTAAATGCCCATCACAAGAGGAATAAACAACTGATACACATCTGGTCATTGAAGGATCAACATTCCAGAAAAGGAAAAAAAATAAATATTTCTATATATACAATCATAAAGAGTAATTTGCAGTATACATTGTAAGTTTTGTTTTGGTTTTAGCAAAGCATGATTAAAAAATGCAATACAACATAGTTTAAATAAGGAAAAATATCCATTTACAGTTACATCTACATATATACATATGTGTGTATATGTGTATGTATATATGTATGTGCATATATTATATATATATAAAAGAAAAAATCTACAGTTAACTTTCTTTTATGGGCAGATTTTCTATATAAAAGTAAAAGATTCAACACAAAAAACTGCTGAAAGTGAAAGTGTGAAAGTGTTAGTTACTCAACCATGTCCGACTCTTTGCAGCCCCATGAACTGTAGCTCACCAGGCTCCTCTGTCCGTGGGATTCTCCAGGCAAGAATACTGGCATGGGTTGCCATGCCCTTCTCCAGGGGATCTTCCTGATCCAGGGATTGAACCTGAATTGCAGACTGACTCTGTACAATCTGAGACACCAGGGAAGCCCTCAAAGCTGATAGAATTGGTTAACAAATTGAGCAAGGTTAAGGAGATCCAACCAGTCCATCCTAAAGGAAATCAGTCCTGGGTGTTCATTGAAAGGACTGATGTTGAAGCTGAAACTCCAATACTTTGGCCACCTGATGCAAAGAGCTGACTCACTGGAAAAGACCCTGATGCTGGGAAAGATTGAGGGCAGGAGGAGAAGGGAATGACAGAGGATGAGATGGCTGGATGGCATCACCGACTCAATGGACATGGGTTTAGATGGACTCTGGGAGTTGGTGATGGACAGGAAGCCTAATGTGCAGTGGTTCATGGGGGTGCAAAGAGTTGGACACGACTGAGTGACTGAACTGAACAGGATACAAGGACAATTTACAAAAATTAATTTATTACTGTATAATAGCAATGAAAATTGGAAACACTGGAAATAATCCAAATGACCCTAAAATGGTGAATAGGCTAAAGCAAATAAATGGTGGTACAGCTTTACAATGGAATGTCATAAAACAGTGAAAAGGAATGTGCTACTGATATATATAATAACAATGATTAATATCAAATGCATTCTGAGAACTGAAAAAAACCTGTTTCAACAGGCTGCATGTTGCATGATTCCATTTGTCTTTTTTCAAAAAATTTTTATTAAAGTACAGTTGATTTACAATGTTGTGTTTATTTCTACCATATGGCAAAATGCCTCAGTTATATATATACATATGTATTATTTTCCATTATTATTTATCACAGGATATTGAATATAGTTCCCTATACCTCCATTTCTATATTTTGAAAAAAGACAAAACAATAGAGACAAAACAGACTAGTGTTTGTCAGAAAATGGGGGCAGTTGCAGTTTGTTCTTGAAGGGACCCAGAGAGACTTATGTTGTATCTTGACTGCTGTGATTACACAACTCTAAGATTTTGTCAAAACTTGAAAATTGTACACTAAAAGGAGAGATTTTAACTATATGTATATTATACATTAACAAAAACAAAAAAATGATGGAACAGTAAACTCTTAAGTAATGAAAAATAATTATATTCACTTATAGGATGATGGTAATGGGATGGCATGATCATGGACAGAGTATTTTCTCTAAAGGTTGCAGATTCTTTTGAAAGATTTATTTTAGATGTGATTTTAACTTATATAAATATCACACATGATTATAAAACAAAATTACATTTTGAAATGCAATTTACAAAAATTAATGTAAAATTAAACAAGCCTATCATAAACTACAGTAATAACACAGGGCTTAAAAAAGAAAACAAAAAAGTAATCTACACAAAAACAGTTGTGAACTATTTTCCTAAATCATGTTGCTAATAGTATTATAATACTGTTTTTGTTATCCAGTCTTCTTTATGTGTATTTTGCAATAGAGCAAATGATTAATTATTTTGCTACCATTTAGAATCAAAATATTTTACATGAGTGAAAGGAGTTTCTTTTCAAAGAAAGTATACAGTAGGATTTATCCAGTGTAGAGGTTTTGGTAGGCAGGTGCAATAGGAAGAGAACAATACATAAGTGTTAATTATATAGGCAAAAACATACTAATGGATACTACAAGGTTAACTGTGCCTATTTCCTGCTTTATTCATGGAATCAAAATTTCTAAGGAGCTCTGTAGTTAGAAATAGTACTTAGAGGCATCAATTTGGATGTAGAAGATGCTCACTGCTATTTTGTTTTGAGGTCTGCTCTGTAGAAAAAACTAGCGTATACAATATATTATGATGAGTTAATATTGAGACTTTTAATTCAAATTCAGGACTACAGAATCATTACTTGGTCTTTATGATGCTGTTGATCCTGCAAAATGAAATAGATGGGCAGCTTTCTAAGGTGTTGCATAATACATATAATAAAATTCTCTGTAACTGGAAACAGAAACTTGACTCTAACTATCACAGTGGGAATCTAAGCCTCTCACCTGGTTCCCACATCTAAACCTGTTATTAGAACAACAATCTATAGATTGAGGGGAGGCGAGGTCAGCTGAACGAATGCAGCCGCAACTTCTGCTATAAATTTTCCCCCAAAGGCTAAGTATCCTTTCATCAAAAGGCTAAAACCTGAGAGAAAGTAAATGCTCAGTAAAAATTCATGTTTCCTTAGATATTAATTATGAATTATGGTTAATATCTGAAAAAATATAAAGTGGTCAGAAGGATTATATAGATAACATATTGTGTTCCTGAGGTGGACGTACTTATCTACCAAATGAATTCTCATCTTACCAATAGGAAAAGTCATAAGAGCCCCTGTACCTCCATTACATTCTCTTATACCATCAAAAAGAGAAAAGCAATGACTACCTCATGCAATAGGGATATGCAGAGATTAATGCACCAACAAATCTTTGAATGATTTAAGGTTGTTGACTCTTATCACACCTTGGCTTATCTTTCCATGCTTCATGGAAAATTGCAAGGATTCTTCATGGATTTTGATTTTTTAAAAAGCATGTACTACTGAAAACAATAAAACTGGGAGGCCGATGGGACTTGCTATTTCAGATATAATATCTTTAGTGGATCAATTCACCCACCATCTATTGCTCTGGCAGATTCTTCTGTTTCTTGATTGTAATTAGTAAAGGCTATCAGAAGCAATTTGCCTTACAAAATGGAGAAAGCAATTCACTTTCAATGTCCTACCTCAGAATTATTATGTCAGCTTTTCTAGTCCCTGTAATACAATTTTCCAGAAGAACCTTAATGTCTTGATAACCTATAAAACATCAAGATTATACATTAAATAAATGACATTATATTAATCGGGCTGAGTGAAAGTAAGTAGGCAATACCCTAAGGTGCCATATTAAGGTACTTACATGCCAAAAGTAGTTAAATTTTATGAAAATTCAGAGTCTTGTCATATCAGTGAAATTTTAAGTAGTCCATTGGTTTTAAATATGCTAGGATAGTCTCTCTAAATAGGCCTGGTTCCTGTACCTTGTGAAGCCCATCACTAAGAAGGAGTGACCAATTTGGATATTGGATATAACTGTGTTCAAATTTGCAACTCAGAAGACCTCTAGTTCTGACTGGAGCCCAAATTAAGAGAGAATCCTGAAGTGAGTAAGGATGTGGTCCGTGAGTCCCTGCTACTAGAGCCTTCTGTGCCAGGAAACCAATAAAATTCTTTGTATGCTGAAACTATTCTCCATTTGGGAGTGCCCCCGGGTCTAGTTTCTGTCTCTTGCGGAGACTGAATGCCTGACTAAGGAAAAGGAGGTAAAATGCAACCTGAACTACAAATCAACAACCTTGTATCTTCTCCTGCACCTTATTATACAGTTTAGACATGGAAATAGACAATGCTTTCAATCACAACACATTTGCACCTCTCTAGTGATTTCTTCCTTGTGTGACATATACTACATGGTGCTTGTAGAAAATGATCTCATAGTCTTACCTTGATATTGTTTGAGATGCCTTATCCTCTAAGATTTAACATGGCATATCTAATCACAGAGCCCATCTTGGTCACTTTGTTAGTTTTTGAAAACACATATCATCTGAGAATGGTCTATGTCTACTGTGCCCCTAATGCTGACCATGTCCTGAAACAATCCCAACTGATTTTTTTTTAATTTTTTTTTAGCATCCTTCAAATGGAGAGGGTCTACTGCATAACAGTATCTGTGACTACAATCCACATATACCTGTATCCCAGAAATGGAGCCCTAGTTACCTGCATGAATCAGTTTAGTCTGTTATACATTAGCTGATGAGAAGGGTAAAACCAAAACAATCCGCCTTTTTCTGTGGATTCCTAGCCTTTCATTTTTCCTATCTCTGTCTATGACATGCATTCTGTAATCTGTACCAAGTGACATATTGAGCACATGCATTCATGTGAGAGCTTGCATGTGCTCACACACATACCCCAACAGCAAGCTACTGGCTTGAAATAAACAAAAAGACCTATCCTGACCTTTGTGTGTGCAGAGGTGGAGACTGAAGGGTGCTGTCCATTCTGAGCCCTATTTCTTCCCAGCAATCACCATGACAGCTGTTTTTCAAGTCTCTGGGGAAAAAAAAACCTATTTTAGTTTTAATGCTCAACAAAGAATTCTCACTTTCCACTAAAGGAGATAAGAGCTAACTCTCTCAATGAACAGAATGTTGATTAAAATAGAGAATGCAAATAAAAAATTTAGAAGCAAATCAAATCTGTTTGTTGTGAGGGAAGAAGAGGAGAGAGGAAAAAGTTTTTCTTAGTTCGTGACTGAGGTAGAAAGCATCTTGCAAAGTTCTGTAGTGCTAGCTTCTATCCATATACATTGTTGAATACTGGTTATATATAGATTACCAGTTAAATTAGATATATAGCTGTTATCTCCTTCTCTCAAACATAGGAAGTAACAGAAAAGGGAAAAAAAAAACCAGGAAATTTTAAGATATTAACTCCAAAGGATAATGAAAATGGGGACAAAAAACAGTGGATGAAAATTCTCAGCTAAGCCTTAGAAAGAAGATGGAAAGTGATAACTGACCACACAGTGAGAAAGTTAAATCCGCAGATCAACTGCGAGTCTCAGAGCTTGGAGGCATTGCAGAACCTGCAAGCAGAAGGTGACAAGGAGAGCTTGGGTAAGCATTCTATGTACACTGTATTTGGCCCTCCTTCATGCATGAGATGACTGCTACTCATCATCAGTGCTGCACAAAACAAGATGTTTCAGTCTGTACAGCAAATGAAGCAGAGTCGAAGTCCCCAAGCACGGAGGAAGGAAGAGGAGAGACTTGGACAGAAAAAAAAAAAAAAGGAATTCTGTGAAAGGTTTCATTGGGAACTGCAGATACTAAGCAACCTCCTCCACTATTTTTAAGGAAGATTACCATCCAGGCAAATTACAGCCCTACCCCAGTCAACTAGGCATGAGATGGAAGACTTTTGCCCTAGAGAAATTAAATGAACCAGAGAAAAGATCTTAACACTGAGACTTACATTTCATTCATTTCAGTGTTATCCAAAAATTTTAATTTAATACTATTCTCTTAACACATCTAATCAATGGCACTGAATATAACATTTCCACAAAAGCACACTGACAATGCAGTTTTCATGTACTCTGCATTTGCTTGCCTTATAGCACTAACATACTCTTGCTCTAAATAGGTCCTAATGAATATTTTCTGAGCCTATTAACAGATTCAGCCATATACTTGCCAAATTTGAGTTATCAAAAAATCACAAAGTGCTGGAAGAAACTTTTGCAAGTCAACTTAATGTGTTCCCTAAGCACAATAACTTCTGTGCAGAGTTTCTATCATAGATGTGCACAATGTCAAGACAGAAGTGAACAAACCCACATGGAACTTTAGAGATCTTACATTTTTGCTTCAGTGAAGCTAAACCAAATTATTTAATAGCTTAAAGTCAATCATCTATCTTTTCAAATCTTCAGCATCAGCATTCATGAAAGGTTTCAGTGGAGCTTCAGACTAGGAACTAAAAAAGACAGTGGTAGTCAACTGTGTATCCATGGAAATAAGAAATGAGCAGACTTTTTGATAAGATTATGCTATCTTTGGGATAGGTCATAATAACACCTAGTGAAAGGAGACACAGGACAGAAAAGGGCCTGAAGCAAGCCCATCCTCATTAAATTTATCTCAACTCCATTGCTCTCATTTGTCACTTGTCTCATTGGCACTGTATTTTTCAACCCTCCAGCACTGTAAAAAAAAATGTCTAGTTGTTTCTAAATTCAATGAGAGCTCTGGCTTTTGTAAAAAATTTTTTGATAACTCACTTCCTATTTACCAGAAAGGGTTGAGAAAAACTTATGGAATTAATTTCTTGATTATAGTGAATGTTCTAATTTTTAGAATAAATCACTGGGCTTCTCACTGATCTCCTTAGTAAAGTAGTCACCCTTTTAAAGTTTCTCAGTTTTATATTGTACCTCATTGACTCCCATGAGAATGAAATAATATAATGTTTGTAATGTGCTTAGCATAATAGCTGCATGAGTCAATGTATGTTAACGGGTAGCAGTTTAGGCTATTATATCATTATTGCTATTAACTTGCAATTTCAAACACTTGCTATTTAATATCTTAAAAAAAAACATGTATTTTCTTCTACATCTGGCTAATGTTTAAGTCAAGTAGAATCATAATCAAATGTTATTCCTTCCTTTTGACATGATCCTTTATCTTCTTTATTCTTTTCTTTTTCAGAATAAATGTAAAATTATGATCACTCAGGGTTAAATACTAATAGTTTTGAGAATCTTCATTTTCCTCAGTTATATTGGCTTTTAAAGTAATGTCAGGTAAAGAGTTAATTGCAGTTGTGCTTTGTACTCTTTGAAAAATATCTACCAAGATGTATCTCTGGTCCCTTTACCCTTAGAAACTGATAGAGGAAGATATATACTCTCTATTATTCAGATGCATCCATTTTTGACTTAAGTGTCTGTTCATTAGCAGCCTTAATTGTAACTGCTAGAATATGGATTTGCTCTCTTGCTGAATTCAATTTCATTTATAGAATGAAACACATTAAATTTCCCATCTTTTGTAATTAGAGTTACAAACGTCCAGTGTGCCTTAAACATATCGCCTTATGCTTATTTTCCTACTATCCCTTCTTGTTTATATCTGTGCTTGATTTTTCATATTTTAATGAAGTATAATGAAAACATGTATTAATTTATGTCACGATGGCTCTTGCAGACACCATGTTGATTTTCAGTTCTGTTTTGTTCTCCTCTAGCATTCTGGAGATACATGTGCAATGAACAAAGTGATTAATTTAAAGCAATTAAATCTGAGAAATGACCAGTGACAACCAGTCTCTTCTTTTTAAGACCTTCTCAGACTCACAGACTTCATGTAATAATATATGTCTCTATCACACACACATATACAAGATGGGAGCAAGAGACAGAGAGAGGACTTATTTATAACATTTACCAATGAATGTTGGTGGCCAATCAAATTTGAAATGCTAAATAAAACACATATATTACATTAAAATATCAGGAGAAAATTCAGTACAGACTTTTCACACTTTGGAAGTAAGGAAGTAATTGCTAAACGTGACATCCATGCCAATAGTTAGGATGGAAAAGACTGACATAATGGATTGCATGAATATTTAAAATGTCTTTAGAGAAAAGAAACAAAAACAAAATTAAAACAGGTTATATACTAGCATAATATTGAATCTCATGTGACAGTTTTTAAAAGCGCATCACTTTTTTAGGCAAACACAACTTATACAGAAAAAGATAAAAATTCTTAAGAAGAAATAAGCAAAGAGAATGAAAATGAATTGCCATTTTGCCAAGAAAATATACAGATGCCTTGTACCAAATAAACACTATTAAATCAAAATAATGTAAAATGAAAGTATAATGTAAGATTTAGTTTGCATTTTCAAATTTACAAATCTTAAGAAAATCATTTATGTTAAGAATTTGCAAGAGTTTTGAGGAAATGAGAAGTACTGGTAAATCTTCAATTATTAAAATGTTTTTAAGAACTGTCTGATAGTAAGTATCAAGATTTAGAATGTGTCCACTCTCTAACTTAGCAATTCTATTCTAAAAATAGTTCTCAGAAAAAAATACTGGTGTATACATATGAAGAAGACATGCATTCATCTATTATTTAAATAACCAAATTATAAAGCTTATATTCTAGTAAATTTTTCAAGAAGTGTCCATGGGAGCAATATTCCCTGAGTTCTTAATGTTGAAAATAATTTTTAATATCTAAAATTTAGTTTTGCTGGATATAACATTTATAGTTCTTTATTTCCTCTCCTTTTCAATATCTTAATTTTAACCCAATTTCTTGGATATCAGTGTTACTACTAAGATGTATAATAGTAATATAAGTTTTTTTTCCTCTATTCTTTGCTTAAAAAGCCAAGTGATACTTTTTTCCTTTCTTTTTTTGGTTATGGTTCCATAATTTAAAATTAAAATAATTTTTGTAATGACCCTATGGGGGTCATGACTTATAGAATATTATTATTATAGTTTACAACATAGTAATTTAAAAGAGTAGAAACTGCTAAATTTTATTACATTTGGCATTTCTATTTCTACCTTGGTGACATAAACTCAAAGTTTTGTTCTAGCTTCTCATATTTAAAAATCTTCAGTACTTGCTCTGGGGGTTAATTATAGAAGCAATTTCAATATAAGGTTCTGCTGTTGGGTGGAAATAACATCAAATATTTCCTTTGAAATTTCCTTTAGACCAACTTACGAACCTGTGCATATGTGTATATATGAAATGGGAAGGCCAGTGCTATTTTCTAATCAGAAGCAAGCAACACGTAATAGTAATTGAATGGATTAATATATGATAAAGCTGTGCTGTGCTTAGTCATTCAGTCATGTTCAACTCTTTGTGACCCCATGGACTGTAGTCTGCCAGGCTCCTCTGTCCATGGGGATTCTCCAGGCAAGAATACTGGAATGAGTTGCCATGCCCTCATCCAGAGGAACTTCCCAAACCAGGGATTGAACCCTGGTCTCCTGCATTGCAGGTGGATTTTGTTTTTACCATCTGAGCCACCAGGGAATTCAGTTCGGTTCAGTCACTCAGTCGTGTCTGACTCTTTGTGACCCCATGGACTGCAGCATGCCAGGCTTCCCTGTCCATCACCAACTCCCAGAGCTTGTTCAAATTCATGTCTGTTGAGTCAGTGATGCCATCCAACCATCTCATCTTCTGTTGTCCCCTTCTCCTCCTGCCTTCAGTCTTGCCCAACAACAGAGTCTTTCTAATGAATCAGTTCTAGGCATCAGGTGGCCGAAGTATTGGAGCTTTAGCATCAGTCCTTCTAATGAATAGTCAGGACTGATTTCCTTTCGGATTGACTGGTTTGATCTCCTCGAGGTTCAAGGGACTCTCAAGAGTCTTCTCCAACACCGTAGTTCAAAAGCACCAATACTCAGCTTTATTTATGGTCCAACTCTCATATCTATACATGACTAATAGAAAAACCATACCTTTGACTAGATGGACCTTTGTTGGCAAAGTAGTGTCTCTGCTGTTTAATATGCTGTCTAAGTTGGTCAGTTTTTCTTCCAAGGGGCAAGCATCTTTTAATTTAATGGCTGCGGTCACCATCTGCACTGATTTTGGAGCCCAAGAAAATAATGTCTGTCACTGTTACCATTGTTTCCCCGTCTATTTGCCATGAAGTGATGGGACTGGATACCATGATCTTAGTTCTCTGAATGTTGAGTTTTAAGCCAACTTTTTCACTCTCCTTTTTCACTTTCATCAAGAGGCTCTTTAGTTTTTCTTCACTTTCTGCCATGAGGGTGGTGTCATCTGCCAGGTTATTGATATTTCTCCCAGCAATCTTGATTCCAGCTTGTGGTTCATGCAGCCTGGCATTTCACATGATGTACTCTTCATATAAGTTAAATAAGCAGGGTGACAATATACAGCCTTGACATACTCCTTTCCCAATTTGGAACCAGTTCGTCATTCCATGTCTGGTTCTAACTGTTGTTTCTTGACCTGCTTACAGATTTCTCAGGAGTCAGGGAAGGTGGACTGGCATTGGTGGCCATACCTGGTGTAAGAACACTGGAGTAGCCTATCTCTTCTCCAGGGGAACTTCCCAACCCAGGAATTGAACTGGGGTCTCCTGGACTGGGGGCAGATTCTTTGCCAGTTGAGTGACCCAGGAAACCCTAATAAAGTTTGTTTGTTTGTTTTCAAGAATACACTGAGTAGTTCCCCCCACCCTTAAGAAAGAACTAGTGGTGAATTTTACAGACAAAAACTTTGAATTTTTCCAGGACTTTCTGTCTGGGATCTATCTGTATGCGAAAAATCCAAGAATCATAAGAACTTAATTTTTACCAAATCTTATGCCAGGTTACAAAAGTTTCTGTAAAATATCCAGAGTTCCTCAGAAAAGTGAAAAAAAAATATAGATACACATATGGCATAATGATCAGTTTGGTAAACAGAGTGTGACACTTCAGATCCCTGAAAAAAAGAAGGAAAGAAATTCTATAGTTATGGTCTGTGTCCAGTATGAACCTCTCCTTGTTGGTGTCTTAGACTTATCAAATGCGAAACTGTGTTCCCAAGTCTACTCATCCTGAGTCTTCTCAGTTCAGTTCAGTTCAGTTCAGTCGCTCAGTCATGTTCGACTCCTTGCGACCCCATGAATCGCAGCGCGCTAGGCCTCCCTGTCCATCACCAACTCCCGGAGTTCACCCAGACACATGTGCACTGAGTCGGTGATGCCATCCAGCCATCTCATCCTGGGTCATCCCCTTCTCCTCCTGCCCCCAATCCCTCCCAGCATCAGAGTCTTTTCCAGTGAGTCAACTCTTCGCATGAAGTGTCCAAAGTACTGGAGCTTCAGCTTTAGCATCATTCCTTCCAAAGAAATCCCAGGGTTGATCTCCTTCAGAATGGACTGGTTGGATCTCCTTTCAGTCCAAGGGACTCTCAAGAGTCTTCTCCAACACCACAGTTCAAAAGCATCAATTCTTCGGTGCTCAGCCTTCTTCACAGTCCAACTCTCACATCCATACATGACCATAGGGAAAAACCACAGCCTTGACTAGATGGACCTTAGTCAGCAACGTAATGTCTCTGCTTTTCAATATACTATCTAGGTTGGTTATAACTTTTCTTCCAAGGAGTAAGCACCTTTTAATTTCATGGCTGCAGTCACCATCTGCTAGTCTTCTGCATCTCAGTTCAGCACAACTCCACTTTCAAACTGTTCAGTCCTTTATCCATACTCTTCTTTCCTTGCCACTAAATACCTCAGTCACAAGTAGATTCTAACTTCAAGATGTATCTCTGGACCACTGCTGCTGTCTCCAGACACAGCAGCCACATAGTGAGGGACTTCCTCTCCTCTGAACACATTACTGTAGTGGCCCCCTCTCTGTTCTCTTCTCACCCTTGTCACCCTACAGCCTATTTTCAAAGAAACAGCCAGAGTTTACCCTGTGAAAACATAACTCAGATCTTGTCTCGCTTCAAATTTCTCAAAATGCTCCCTTCTCACTCACTCTGAGCAGAGGCCCAAGTTCCAATATTGAAGTTTAAGGTCCTACCTGATTCCCTCCCTCTTACCTCTCTGAACTCACTTCTAGGAACTCTGCTGCTGCCTCAGTTGTTTCCATCTATTCTTGTATCCTCACTATTTCTGAGACTCCATGACATAACAGCCCCTTTTGATTTTGCCACTCACCCACTTCCCTCTGGTAATAACGCTTTTCTTCTGGATAAGGGAATGTGACTCTCCTCTCTTTTTTTCATGTGTGTGTGTGTGTGTGTGTGTGTGTGTGTGTGTGTGTGTGTACTCAGTGGCTTAGTTGCAACCCCATGGACTGTAGACCACCAGGCTCCTCTGTCATGGGATTCTCCAGGCATGAATATTGGAATGGGTTGCCATTTCCTCCTCCAGGGGATCTTCCCAACACATGGATCGAACCTCTGTCTCCTGCATCTCCTGCACTGGAGTTTATTTATAGAAGCGATTCCAATATAAAGTTCTGCTGTAGGGGGAGAAATGACATCAAATATCTCTTCTGAAATTTCCTCTAGACCAACTTATAAACCTGTGCGTGTGTATATGTATGAAAGGGGAAGAAGGTCAGTGCTATTTTCTAATCAGAAGCAGGCAGATTCTTAACCACTGAGCCACCTGGGAAGGCCTTTTTTTCCCTGAAATTTCCTCAACTGACACTTTCTTACAGAGCTCTTTCACATCATATCTACAATTTCTTTGTTCAGCTCCTGCACCCCCAGGCTATCCTCCTGCTTTAAACTTCTCCTTATAACTTGTAACTCTGATGTATGTTTTAGTTACTTAATGCATGTGTTGTCTGCCTCTCTGCTAAAAGTAAAGACTCATGAATGGAATTTTGTCTGTTTTACTCAGTGCTCTGTCACTGGTTCCTGCAACAGTGCCTGGCATCAGGGGCTCACAATGCACAACTCCATCCCCATTGCACCCCGTGTATGGAGGACTTTCTGGAGCATAACTGAATAGAAAGAGAATGGCCCCCCTGGAATCATACAAAATACTGACCTTGTCCATTCACTAAGTATAAAAATATTAGAGAAATAAATGACTGTATAAATCAGTAGTCATAATACCATAGGTAAGCAGTCTCAGAATTTGAAGTTCCTTCGTTTGTTTTTTAAGACTTAATGCTAGGCAAAACAATGGCAACAGTAAAAAGATTATTGGATTATTAGTTGTCAAAGGTAGTGGGGGCAGGGGTGGATAGGGATAAAGAGGCAGAACACAGAGGCTTTCTCGGCAGCAACAAGACTCACTCTGTATGATCCTATAATAATAGACATATGTCATTATACTTGTCCAAACCCTGGAATGTACAACACCAAGAGTTAACTCTAACGTAAACTATCAGTTCTGGGTGATTATGATGTGCCAATGTAGCTTCATCAATTGTCATAAGTGTACTGATCTGATGGGAGATGGTGATGGCTATCAGGGGAGATGGGCTGTACATGTGTGGGAGAAGAAACAATATGAGAAATCTCTGACCTTGTTTTCAATTTTGTGATAAACCTAAAACTGCTCTAAAAATAAAGTTAAAAAAATACTTCTTGTCAAATTAACCTATGTTTATTCTATTGTAATTACTGAAACTCTTTCTTAAAAAAAAATGCCTTGTAGGGTAAAATGTGGAAAATACTTAAAGAAGTATTTTCCAAAATTCAGTAATTCAGAATTCAGACAACATTCTCAGTCTGGAGTTGTCTTTTTGATTTAGGTAACCACCCGGTTTCTATATTTTTCTCTTGAAGGCCAAAGGCCAGCAAGCTGAAGCAATTAATTTTGTTTTATTCCTCCTCATTCAGTAAACATTTATTGAGTACTTGATAGGTTCTAGGTGTGGTATTAGATGTCTTAATGCTTGTTATTTAAATTAAATACTAACAGAAGCTATATAATGCTGTGTTCTAGTACCAAGATTGTGAGTTGTCAAAGACATTGTTCAGACAAATCATCAAAAACTATAATGCACATATCCTGAACATTTATTTTCTTTTTCCTGAGGATCAGTAATGAATGCAATGTCCAAAGATGTCCTCATTGCAATGAATATGATATCCACATCATAGAAAACATAAAGGGCAAACACACCCTTCCTAAATGTATTTAACATTTTTTACATTTTGAATACAAGTCCATGTTTGGTTATGAAAATACAGATAGATATTTGAGAGAAAAAACTTGAGGCTGCATTTGGTTTCCTATTTTAATTTCAAGGAAACTTACTTTTAAACTAATGGTTGCTAAAAAAAAAAACAACAGTATTTTTTAATACGGAAAATTCATCTACTTCTTCTGAAGTTATGTCCTGCTGTGTACCATTTTTTTCAACTCATACTTCAGATGTAAAAAATCTTCATCAAAAGGAATCACATAAAGAAAGTATTATAAGCCTGAGGTTGTAAATATAATGAAGGCAGTTAAGAGGCTATAAGTACCCTGGTTCAAATGACTAGCAATGCACAAGTCTGTATTTGTGTCCCCACCAGTTCTAAGGTTGGGTTTGTGTTCCTAATAAACATTATCAGTATTTGGTATAACTCCTCTGTTGAATTTCTTTTTCCTGGGTATATCAGTTTATTTTTTGAAATTCATCCCTAGATAAAGTAATGATCTTTATATTTCTCAATGCATTATTTCTATTGTGGTAGTCCATTTGCTTGCTTCAAAAATGTCTTAAAGAGCTACGTAGTTTAAAAAAAATCAAAATGAATTATGAATATTTATGTGTATTGTATATCATTTATACTACATTCCAAGGTCATTACAAACAGGAAGAATAAGGATAAGGAATTTCAAAAATCATTCCATCCATCAAATGATCATTACTTTACCAAAAACTGAAATTTTAGGTGAAAAATGCAGTTATGAAATGCAGCCATCTCATGTGTAATATGGTTGACCTTGTTCGCATTTTCCCAAGGAAAAGTAATTTACAGGTACATTATTTTTGTTTTACTTTTCTTTTAGATTTCTTTACAAAAGAGCCAATGTACCTATCTTCAAAGGAAAGAGCCAAAAGATTCAAGGGCAAGCATGCAGTACACAGGACACTGTGAGATTAGGTTTATAGCATCCAAACCATGTATCTTACAGTTTCCAACTGTGAAATGGATTTACTGCACAGCTCCAGACTTGAATTCACCTGCATATGGAAGGACTGTCCATCTTTAGATTAATCATTTTTTGGCCAGGAAAAATTATTTTCCTGAGTGTCTTTGGAGGGTCATCAGGGGATTATTAAATCCTATAGGCTGTAAAAGACATTAGCTCCACTAGATGAATTCTTTCTAAAGTTGCACTTTATCCACTGACCAATTTCATTAATACCATGCCACCAAGAATTTTCCTGAGAACAATGCTTTTTTATTCAGATGAAGGGGTGTTGATATTACCAGAAAGATGACCTAGGGGTTATAATAATCCTAACTGGGTACATCAGGTGTCACAAGAATATAGCAATGTATGTACTAAGCTTTGGTCAGTCACAAACACTACACACACACACACACACACACACACACACACACACACACAAAGATTGTAAATGTAACCCAAGTAGTTTGGGGTACAAAGTTAAACAGTGGGAATCTCTTCAAAACTTTTTTTTCCTTTTGCCTGAAAACAAATAAGAGCTCCTCACTAGCTAACAGCCTTCATTATATCTTGTGTTAGAAATACTCTTGAATACTCTAATGATGTTTTAAAATTATTATTATTATTATTGGCTATGCTATGCAATAGCAAGGAGAGATAAGTAAGCCTTCCTCAGTGATCACTGCAAAGAAATAGAGGAAAACAACAGAATGGGAAAGACAAGAGATTTCTTCAAGAAAATTAGAGATACCAAGGGAACATTTCATGCAAAGAAGGGCTCGATAAAGGACAGAAATGGTATGGACCTAACAGAAGCAGAAGATATTAAGAAGAGGTGGCAAGAATACACAGACGAACTGCACAAAAAGAGCTTTAAGACGAAGATAATCACAATGCTGTGATCACTCACCTAGAGCCAGAATCCTGGAATGTGAAGTCAAGTGGGCCTTAGAAAGCATCACTATGAACAAAGCTAATGGAGGTGATAGAATTCCAGTAGAGCTATTTCAAATCCTGAAAGATGATGCTGTGAAAGTGCTGCACTCAATATGCCAGCAAATTTGGAAAACTCAGTAGTGGACACAGGACTGGAAAAAGTCAGTTTTCATTCCAATACCAAAGAAAGGCAATGCCAAAGAAAACTCAAACTACCACACAATTGCACTCATCTCAGATGCTAGTAAAGTAATGCTCAAAATTCTCCAAGCCAGGCTTCAGCAGTACGTGAACCGTGAACTTCCAGATGTTCAAGCTGGTTTTCGAAAAGGCAGAGGAACCAGAAACCAAATTGCCAACATCTAGTGGATTATGGAAAAAGCAAGAGAATTCCAGGAAAACATCTTTTTCTGCTTTATTGACTATGCCAAAGCCTTTGACTGTGTGGATCACAATAAACTGGAAAATTCTGAAAGAGATAGGAATACCAGACCACCTGACCTGCCTCTTGAGAAACCTATATGCAGGTCAGGAGGCAACAGTTAGAACTGGACATGGAAAAACAGACTGTGTCCAAATTGAAAAAGGAGTACATCAAGGCTGTATATTGTCACCCTGCTTATTTAACTTCTATGCAGAGTACATCATGAGAAACACTAAGCTGGAAGAAGCACAAGCTGGAATCAAGATTGCCGGGAGAAGTATCAATAACCTCAGATATGCAGATGACACCACCCTTATGGCAGAAAGTGAAGAGGAACTAAAAAGCCTCTTGATGAAAGTGAAAGAGGAGAGTGAAAAAGTTGGCTTAAAGCTCAATATTCAAAACACTAAGATTATGGCATGTGAAACAGTGTCAGACTTTATTTTTTGGGACTCCAAAATCACTGCAAATGGTGACTGCAGCCATGAAATTAAAAGACGCTTACTTCTTGGAAGAAAAGTTATGACCAACCTAGATAGCATACTGAAAAGCAGAGACATTACTTTGCCAACAAAGGTCCATCTAGTCAAGGCTATGGTTTTTCCTGTGGTCATGTATGAATGTGAGAGTTGGACTGTGAAGAAGGCTGAGCACCGAAGAATTGATGCTTTTGAACTGTGGTGTAGGAGAAGACTCTTGAGAGTCCCTTGGACTGCAAGGAGATCAAACCAGTCCATTCTGAAGGAGATCAGTCCTGGGTGTTCTTTGGAAAGAATGATGCAAAAGCTGAGACTCCAGTACTTTGGCCACCTCATGCGAAGAATTGACTCTTTTGGAAAAGACTCTGATGCTGGGAGGGATTGGGGGCAGGAGGAAAAGGAGGTGACAGATGTCGAGATGGCTGGGTGGCATCACTGACTCGATGGACGTGAGTCTGAGTGAACTCCGGGAGTTGGTGATGGACAGGGAGGCCTGGCGTGCTGCGATTCATGGGGTCACAAAGAGTCGGACACGACTGAGTGACTGAACTGAACTGAACTGATGCAATATGTGGGATCTTAGTTCCTCAACTAGTGCTGTCTTCAGTGGAAGTGTGGAGTCTTAACCACTGAACCACTAGGGAAGTCCCTTAAAATTATCTTCTGAAAATGCAGTGTCCTTCAATGGAATTAGTGTTTCTGAAAGTACTGTATCCAGAAGAAAGAAATCAACAACATCTGAAAGGAAACCAAAGACCACAGTCTCCTTCCTAATCAGTATGTCTATTGGATCTTAAACGAATCCTCAAGGGTTTGATTTTGGTGGAGATGAAAGTAAATGTATAATCTTTTTGGTTTCTAAGTAAACTTCTTCTCTACTTTCAGTAGTTTGCCTTCCCCCAAAGTTAATCAGGACCATTATGTCACTGTCCAGTATCTTTGAAGACCAGCATTCTGTCTTGCCTGATGTTCTTCACCTTTAGATGTTCTTGTCTGTCTACCTCGAGAGACAGTGATCTGCTCCAAAAGACTGGTCCTTGGCATTCTTACTATCAAATGCACCCAGACAGTGTGTAACAATCACTTTCCCTTCCCTTTCAGGGAAATCTCATAGGATGTCTAGATTTCACTATCTTGAGCAAGAAGTAAAGATGCAACACAATTAGGGTGAAGACTAGCAGTTTCCAGGGACCCACCCTCTCAGTCCATTACATACCTGTCGTGGCACTGAATGGCTGCACTGTTTCCACTGGCTTTATTCTCTCTAGGCCTGACTGATATTTACAGATGACTCATTGATTTGAGGTGTCATTTTACAGGCTTGTGGTAGGACTCATCACTGAATACTACCCTCAAACAAATCTCTTGACTTTGGAAGATGTGTTTGTATTTTTATTGGTCATTTGTGACCCTACCTCATCTCCTAGTAAACTGGTCTTTCCATCTATTTTCTTATTTCTGGGGTTCTATCATCCTTCCAGTGCCCACATCAGTTCCAAGGAAGGCCCACACACATTGCTTGCCCTGACAAAGTCTTGGAAAAGAGGACAATTCTGATGTAGCCCCCTGCATCCAACACACAAAGCCTGCTCTAACTTTCTTTGGATTAAGTCTGGTCCCAAACGTCTGGATTTTCTAGCATTAGAGAACACATTTCAAGCTCTCTGAGTCTTCCCCCATGAAAGAGTCCATCATTAGGTTTGAGGTGTTCAAGATACTACCCTTTTCCCTCCCCCTACCCAGTTCTAAAATATTTCACTTGAAAAGTCTGTAGCGGGAATGGGTGGTATCTGTTTTAATGCCGTCTCAGTCCAAACTGAGGGAGAAATAGTTCTGTTTTATCTTCATAGATTGTGTTATATCTTTCAGTTTTATAAGGATTTCATAAGGATTTGCATGAGAGGATTTTCATTGGCTATAACATACATTCACAGATATTTATGAAGCACTTTCTATTATTCCAAGAACTCTCAAAGGTAACAAGGATGATAACATAACTAAAACCAGATTCCTATGCCATTATTTTCATGATTAAGGCAAAACAAATAACAGAATAATAATCTAACTCTGAAATACTGTTCTTATAGCATTTAAAAACTTTTAAAATTTCAAGACTATTTAAAAATAACTTCTATCAGGAAAAAATAGCAAAGAAACACCAGTATAATATTGTTCCTTTGTGTTTCATCTGATACCTGCTTCCATACACTGATTCTCATTTTATAGAGTTAATGACAAAAAAAATAAGCATTCTTTATAAACCCTCTAATTAGGACACTCTCTCTTTAGTATCTTTTAAAAAAGTTTTAGTTAATTAATTTTATAGGAATAATTGATAGATAAGATATTAGTTTCAAGTGTGAAGCATAATGATTCAATATTTATATATACTGTGAAATAATCACCATAATAAGTCTTACTAAGATCCATCACCTTACATAGTTACAAATGCTTTTCTTGTGATGAAGCTTTTTAAGATCTACTCTCTTAGCAACTTTCAAATCTGCAACCCAGTATTGCTAACTATAGTTATGATATTATATACTACATCCCAATGACATTTATTCTATAACTAGGAGTCTCTTTAACAAGAGACTCCCTTCTCTCTTGTTCTGGGCTTGCCTCGTGGCTCAACAGATAAAGAATCTGCCTGCAATGAAGGAGACCTAGGGGGTTCAATCCCTGGGTTGAGAAGATCCCCTGGAGAGAGGAAAACCTACCCACTCCAGTATTCTGGCCTGGAGAATTCCGTGGATTGTCTAGTCCATGCAGTTGCAAAGAGTCGGACATGACTGAGTGACTTTCACTTTACTTCACTTCTCTCTTGTTCTAATATATACATTTCCATGATTCCTCTCTTCAGAATTCTTAGGAGATGAGTGCTTGGACATACTTAATGTAATTCTGGGCTTCCTTTGGCTTCCCTGATGGCACGGTTGGTAAAGAATCCACCTGGGAAACGGGTGACCCTATTGATTCCTGGTTTGGGAAGATCCGCTGAAAAAGAGATAGGCTACCCACTCAGTATTCTTGGGCTTCCCTTGTGGCTCAGCTGGTAAAGAATTTGCCTGCAATGCAGGAGACCTGGGTTTGATCCCTGGGTTGAGAAGATCCCTTGTAGAAGGGAAAGGCTACTATATAGTCCATGGAGTCCCAAAAAGTTGGTCACGACTGAGCAACTTTCACTTTCAGCATAATTCTGATACCTTGTCCCTTATTCACTTCTTTGGTATGACAGTGAACAGCTACCTACATGTTCCAAATCTGCAGAATTTCTGGACATCACAGAACAAGGATACTATCTTAAAATCCAGATTCTCTCCACGACTTTCCCTAAGTTTCTCCCACCCAAATCGGCACACTGTTTCACAAGCACACATTCTATGCATGGTGATAAAATGAAGCCCAAACCACTTTCTTTCTCAGAACAATCACAAACTTAGATATTCATATTCTCTTGTACTGGTAGGCAGATGAGAAACAAATGTTTCAAGGTAGCAATATATGAGGTCTTTGTGTAGTTCTTGTGCAGATTTAAGCTGCTAGCTTTAGGAAGTTAATTTGGGAAGCAGACATTGAGGAAAGTTCCGAGAAGGCAGTGATCTTGAAGAAAGGCTTTAATCTGATAACTCAACATTTAGAAAACGAAAATCATGGCATCTGGTCCCATCACTTCATGGCAAATAGATGGGGAAACAATGGAAACAGTGACCAGCTTCATTTTCTTGGGTTCCAAATTCACTGCAGATGATGACAGCAGCCATGAAATTAAAAGACGCTTGCTCCTTGGAAGAAAAGTTACGACAAACCTAGACAACATATTAAAAAAGCAGATAAATTACCGACAGAGGTCTGTCTGGTCAAAGCTATGGTTTTTCCAGTAGTCATGTATGGATGTGAGAGTTGGACCATAAAGAAAGCTGGGCACTGAAGAACTGACGCTTCTGTACTGTGGTGTTGGAGAGGACTTTTGAGAGTCCCTTGGACTGCAAGGAGATAAAACCAGTCAATTCTAAAGGAAATCATTCCTGAGTATTCATTGGAAGGACTGATGTTGAAGCTAAAGCCACCTGATGGGAAGAGCTGACTCGTTAGAAAAGACCCTGATGCTAGAAAAAACTGAAAGCAGGAGGAGAAGCAGAGGACAGAGGATGAGATGGTTGGATGGCATCACTGACTCTATAGACATGGGTTTGAGCAAGCTCCGGGAGATGGTGAAGGACAGGGATGCTTGCTGTGCTGCAGTCCATGGCGTCACAAACAGTCAGATACGACTGAGTGACTGAACAACAACAACATTTAGTTGAAGAAAAAGGCAAAACAAGGTATGCAAGTAGGGTGGAGTGTGTTTGTCAGAAGTAAGTTTAATAAACTCAAACATTTTATTAAAGTCTCTAGCCCATGTTTACGTGTATTTTTATGTTTTGACAAGTGTAATCAAGTTACCTCTGTGGTGTTTAAATTGTTTCTGCATATTATGCATACCATTGTACAAATGGAACTACAGCTTAGCTTAGAAAAGCCACTTAGGGGCTATTATGTTTTTAAAAATGCATTTAATATTTAATGAACATTAGTTTCCTCATAGTTACAGGGATTTAATAAGAAAATGAATATTAAGTTGCAATGTAAACCATTATGTATTAGAAAAATATAAACAATGAAGCAGAAGACAGAAAGTAAACACAAGATACTTTATTCTAAGGATTCCAAATCCAAAGGTAATTTTTGTTATAAAGAGTTACAGATGAATAGACACTGATTTTTTGTTTCAGATGCTTTGATTCTGTCTCTTAGGGAAACATAGACTTTCTTCAATGAAAATCCCTTTGTAAATTATTAAGTTTTAACCAGTAACCAAATAAAGAGAAGCCTTGTATTCACAGCTTTCATAGTATCAGATGGTTTCATCAGAATGGGCCTGCCTTTCATAACAGTTGAGCTTAGTAAGGAAAGATAGTCTATAAGAAGAAACACATTTGAATCTCTTTAAGAAAAAAAAATACATTTGATATCTATTAAAATGGATATGTCTTCTTCACTTCTTCACTAAGGCACCAAAGTCAAAATAAAGAATAAAATAGTAGCTAAATAATAGTATAATAAAATCTCTAAACAAACTGTATGCATTTGGACCAATTCCCTATCTCACTGGTGTTTGTCCACAGACAAATTATTTATAATTGCTAAGTCATACTTCCTCATTTCCAAAGTGGTGAATGTGAGAGAATGTATTGTATTGATTTATGAAACATAAAAGGGCAGTTAATACAAAAACTAGCACATTACATAGAACATAAGAAATTCTCAATAAATGTTTTGGCTCTTATTATAAAGATCAGTAAGTGGTGGTCAGTAAAGAAGATATATATTTAAAATACAATCAGTAATCATTATCTCTTATGCTTCCAAAAGTTTGTCCCAGGTACAAAAGGTGACTTTTTATTATGTCATGTTTTTTAACTGGGATGCCATCTGTAAGTCTGCTATAAGAAAATAAGATATTCATAATTTTATAGACAATGCAAACAGCATAATTAAGAAAATAATTCATATTTGTTTTAAAACAAATCTCATTTCCATTACTTTAATAAAGTCCTTTTACAAATAGCATCAGGACGAAAAATAAATTTATAAAACTAATTGGAGTCATACAAGCTGAGCTAATGAGTGTCATTTGGGTCAAATTCTCAAATTACAAATAAATGTTATCATTTATCAACTGAACACTTTCCTCAATAAATCCTTGCACTGCTTTTCTTACTTCTCAGGCACATGGGTTGAGATTTCCTTATGATTTAGTAAACCGCATGTGCCTATGTCTGATCTCTCACCTAGTGGAAAAGTATACCTTCAAATAGCAGCTAAGTCAAATATTGCATAATGCAAAATGCAATCTGGAGGGAGATAATACTTTGATTATACTAACACAATCATTTTTCATCTCCCTCAAATAGCTGTACCACAGGAAAAGTGTGTGATTCCATGGAGAAACGCTCAGTGCATCTACAACAGGAAGCTTATCTGTGTTCTGCTGACAATGACAACCCTCAGTATGCATAGCAAGTTTTCTTCTCTGTTCACTCATGGGATGCTTACGTGGACAATTCCCTTGAAATTCAGCTTGACTTATGACTAATCTTCCCTGCTCTACTGAGTCAATAAATTCAGAGTATTAGCATTTGCAATACATGTAGAGATAACATCAACCACCCCCTGCAAAATAAAAAGGGTCAAGCAAAAATTATTTCCATGGGGATATATGTCTCTAGTGGTAAAGAACCCACCCACCAGTGTAGGAGACAAAAGAGATGCAGGTTCGATCGCTGGGTCGGGAAGATGATCTGGAGGAGGAAATGGCAACCAACTTCAATATTGCCTGGAGAATCCGTAGATGGAGGAGCCTGGCAGGCTGCAGTCCACAGGGCAGCAACAAGTCAGACACGACTGCAGTGATTTAAGCATGTTGGCACACGATGTAACGTTAGCTACAGAGTTCAGTAATATAAGATTTCTCAAATGAAAATGAGAATAACAGCATTTCTGTGGTCCTAGGGATGAACTTTTTTTCTGGAACATGTGTTTTGCACTATATGAAGGGAGTAAGGATCTACGATTCCCTTAGCTTCATTTGATTTTTATTCCCGAAGTTCCTTTTGTTCAGATTGCCTCATCATTTGTTTGATTATATTTAAACATGTAATTCATGTGTTACTGTAAACCTCCATTCCTTCTCAAACAAGTCATTTAATATATGAATAAATGATTATTGATGAATAATGAACTAAGAAATTGTGCTAAATGAGTGCATGACTAGCAGAATAAAAGAAAATAAAATGTTTTAGTTTACTAATGGTTTCCTGATAGATGGGGTAAAAATGAGAGGATCGAGGTTTCACAAGGGAAAAAGTGGTGTAAAATAGGGTAGAAATATTTGCCCTAAAAAGTGAGTCATCACCTTCAAAAGTTCTCAAGAGACTATTACTGACTTTCATGCATATTTCTTTATTCTTCATATTTTTTTTAGCAACACTTGGTTTCTTTCCTATTTCTCACTTCCCCCTCTTCATTCTGAGACTTTCATGTTAATTGACACAGAATATTCAGAGTTACTGGTTTAAATACCCATCATAGTAAGATGATGAGTTTAGCTATTCTGACTCCTGATATATATATTAAGGGATGGAAAGAAATTTGTAGGATAGCTAAGTAGTGAAAAGAGGAAAAAAATAAAAGGAAAAAAAAATGAGACAAAGAAAAACCAGTGGTAAAACTGGGATGACTAGGGGGTTGAAAAGGAAACCAATTACTCATTGAAGATGCCAGAAGAAGTGGTGACATAAATTCATAACTTCTCACCATCAAGATGAATAATGACACAGATATGGGAAATGAAAAGAAAAAGGTGCATGCAAGGTTCTTCTATTTATACCTGATTGAGATATGAAAAGAAAATGAGGGAAGAGATTACTAAAGAAAAATTCCAGACAGTTAAGCAATTTTAGGAATGATTCATTTTAAGATATAGCCATCAATTATTTATAAGGGTTAATAAATAGATTTATAAGCAAGAGGTACATGGAATCTAGAAATACATAAATGCCCTACAAATTATTTACAACCCCGACAAGTCATAACACATGAACTACTGCTGAAAACACCATTTACTTGACTTTAAAATTTGCACCATAAACTACAAATGGACCGGGTATGGAGCATCAGCCATTTGTAATGTGCTGTGCAATATTTAACACCAACTAAATGTGTTTTCACTAGCTGGTGACCAGTTGGACTAATTTAATAAGAATTCCTAGTGCCTAAAGATTTATCTGTAAGTAAAATGACCATTACTATTCAATGGTCTTGATATCAAAGATGTAATTTTCACACAGAATATCACACACTGACTTTAGTAAACAGTTTGTTACCAAGAATCCAAAATTTTAAAAAATAAAAACAATTGTAAGAAAAAAAAATATATCATCTGCTTGCTTTATCTCCTTTGGTCTTCAGCTTTTCAAATTTATTTCTTCCCTTTTATGTTCAGATTTAGGTCATCTCTTAATATTCCTTGCTTTTGTGCATCCTCCCTTATTCTTTGTACCTCTTTTGTTTATATTCTCTAATCATTCCCCAGTGAGCTCTTGGTTTCCAAAGGGAGATGTATTTCTATTAGGCATGGCAGTAAGAAAGTGGAAATACTCCATAGTTATTCTGCTTTATGAATGAATAGCTGTAATCACCAGAGTCCCTGTCATAACTTCAGAGATTCCATTGTCAGGATTCTCAGTCTGATTTGTGCCGTATCATATCTTTGCTGATTATGAACTCCTCTCCCCCAGCTGTAATGTCTAGAAATGCACAATAGTTTGAGAGAGATACCTACACTTGTTTTGTGTTTTACTGGAAGATGTCATAAAGATTCAGAGCCTGATAATAATCTGACTTGAAAATGCCATGGCATCCCGTTCTCTCTCTATTTTGCTTCGTATTCATCAGCATAGACTAAGGTTAAGCTCTGGAAACAAATAAAAACATTCAAAGTTGCTGAACCACATACAAGCTTGTGTGCATGAAAAGTTGCTTCAGTCATGTCTGATTTTTTGCAACCCCAAGGACTGTGGCCTGACAGGCTCCTCTGTC
The DNA here is from genome assembly GCF_042477335.2 of Ovis canadensis. NCBI lineage: Eukaryota > Metazoa > Chordata > Mammalia > Artiodactyla > Bovidae > Ovis > Ovis canadensis. The sequence goes on along the minus strand of NC_091246.1, from coordinate 175,885,996 downwards.
CATGGAATTCTCCAGGCAAGAATATTGGAGTGGGTTGCCATGCCCTCCTCCAGGGGATCTTCTAATCCAGGGGTCAAATCCGCATCTCTTATGTCTCCTGCATTGGCAGGCGGGTTCTTTACCACTAGTGACATCTGGGAAGCCCTGTATACAAGGTTGATGCTACTTCTGCTAAGTCACTTCAGTCGTGTCCAACTCTGTGCAACCCCATAGACAGCAGCGCCCCCAGGCTCCCCCATCCCTGGGATTCTCCAGGCAAGAACCCTGGAGTGCGTTGTCATTTCCTTCTCCAATGCATGAAAGTGGAAAGTGAAAGTGAAGTCTCTCAGTTGTGTCTGACCCTCAGCAACTCCATGGACTGTAGCCTTCCAGGTTCCTCCATCCATGGGATTTTCCAGGCAAGAGTACTGGAGTGGGGTGCCATTGGCTTCTCCGATATACAAGATTATTTCTCATCAGTTCTACATATCAAATATCTGCTGTCCCAGGGCTCTGCTCTTTAGGTTCACTCAGGTCCCCAGGCTGGAGGAGTCCCCTACCTAACACAGGCTTCCAAGATGCTGGGAAGGAGAAGAGAACCTAGCACAGAAAAGAAGCTTATAGCTTCATTAGTTTCTGTTTGTATTCACCGTAATGCTTTCCTCCACACTTGTCATTTTAACTTAATTTTTCATATATACAATATTCATTCAGTTGAAAAGTAAAATCTGTATAAAGCAAGATATACTCAGAGAAACTCCTACACGCTGTAGTTACTCATTTTCATTAGTTTCTAATTTATCCTTCTTGCATTTCTTCTTTTGCAAAAAATAACCTCCTCTCTTTCAGGGAGCACAATGTAACTCATCTTATTTTCTTTTTCCTCTTAATTGTATATGTGGGATGTTTGTTGTTGTTTAGTTGGTCAGTCATGTCTGACTCTTTTGCAGTTCCATGGACTGTAGCTCACCAGGCTCCACTGTCCATGGGATTTTTCAGGCAAGAATACTGGTATGGGTTGCCATTTCCTTCTCCAGGGGATCTTTTCGAGCCAGGGACTGAACCTGTGTCTCTGGCACTGCAAGCGGATCTTTACCATTGACCCACCTGGGAAGCATGTGGGATATTGCAGCATAGCAATGTGTAGCATTCTTCCTCATTCCACTTCCGTAGTTGCACAGCTCTACACTGTGAGAATGCACAGTGTCTTATTCAACAGACCCCTTCTGTAAGGTGATGTAAACTGTTTCCAACATTTCACTACAGTGACTCTCCTGTGCATATTTGTTTCCTTATTGCTGGAGGTAAATCTTTAGAATAAACTCCTATAAGTGGAATGATTGAGTCAAAGGGTAAGTACATATGCAGTTTGATTAGATCTTGCCACGTTCTTCCTCCCAGGGGTCATGTTTTGCTCAGTCATTAAGTCATGTCCAACTATTTGAGACTTCATGGACTGCAGCATGCTAGGCTTCCCTATCCTTCACTATCTCCCAGAATTTGCTCAAACTCATGTCCATTGAGTCTATGATGCTATCCAGCCATCTCCTGCATTTGTACAATGAAAGAGGTTCCCCACAGTTTGTCCTGTTTCTCTATCAGTTCTACCAGAACCCACAACTGTTAACTTCTTGGTAACTGGAGAAATGCTCTTATTATCATTCTACTAATTGTACATTTCTTGAGTATTTTTTGAACATTGTTTCATCTGTTTAAGGATATACTAGACAGACTATATATAGTATAGAATATACTATAAATATAATATAATAAATGTAATATAAATAAATAAGAAAATATTTTAAAAAGAATAAATGATATTTTGCATACTGGGAAAATATCTTTATGTGAAGATTAGAAATATTATATTATAAATATTATAAAGATATTAGAAAATATCTTTAAGGAGTATTTCTTTATTTTTCTGTAAACTCTCTGTTCATGTCATTAGCTCATTTTTCAAGAGTGTTTCATTATATTCCCTCAAGACTATGCTCCTGTATATATTAGGAATATTAATTCTTTATTTTTGATATACATTCAAAGACTTTCTTCTAATGTGTTATCTGCCTTCAGACTTTGCTTATGGTATGGTTTTCTTAGCCAAAAAATTGTTTTCTTCACTTTTATCTTGCAAATCTTTCTTTTACTGCTCCTTAAATATGTCATATAAATATTCCCACCAACACCACAGTTATAAAATGAGTCACACTTATTTTCTTCTAGTGTTTTTGTGATTCCATTGTTTTTACATTTGCATCACTTCTCTCTCTCTTTCTCTTCTAGTTTAACCCTAATTCCCCTCTCTAATGATCCTTTTATTTAAAGATCAATTAGGATCATTAAAGAAGTTAAATAGTTTGTTTCATTAATGTAATTTTCCTTATATTTTTTCTTCCCTATTACTTTTTGCTTTGGGAATAAAAAACTGAAAGATTTCAGTGGTATAAACAACAAAAATTCATGCTCATTCATGTTAAGTGCTGGTGCTGAATCACTGTGGTTCAATGTAGCTAGACTATAGGTAGACTGGGTTTCTGCTTCTCATCCTTTTCATTCCAAGATCCAGGCAGAGAAAGAGACAGATGCATATCCCTTTATGATAGGCAAAAAGCAGAAACAAGAGAGCACTAGCTAAACCATGCAATCATATTAAACTTCTACCCAAATGCCAAGACTCAGCCAAAAACCTGTCACTCTTCCAAGCTCAAATTCAGTGAGACAAGTAAGTCATTTAACTGTTGGCAGGAAAGTAGAGTCATGTAAGAGGGAAGGTGAAAATAGTTGGAAAAAATAATGTTATGTATGACTTCTATATATGACTAGAAAAAGTCAATCCTCACCCCAATTCCCAAAAAGGGTAGTATCAAAGAATGTGTTAACCATTGGACAATTACACTCATTTCCCATGCTAGTAAGTTCATGCTTAAAATCTTGCAGGCTAGGTAGGCGTTAGCATTATGAAAACTAGGAACTTCCAGATGTTCAAGCTGGGTTTAGAAAAGGAAGAGGAACTATAGATCAGATTGCCAGCATTCACGTGATTATAGAGAAAACAAGGGAATTTAAGAAAAACGTCTATCTCTGTTTCATCGGCTATGCTAAAGCCTTTAACTGTGTGGATCATTACAAACTGTGGAAAGCTCTTAGAGAGATGGGAATACCAGAGCATCTTACCTGTCTCTTGAGAAACCTGTATGCAGGTCAAGAAGCAACAGTTAGAACCCTGAATGGAACAACTGATTGGTTCAGGATTGAAAAAAAGAGTATGACAGAGCTGTCTGCTGTCACCCTGTTTGTTTAACCTATATGCTGAGCACATTATGAGAAATGCAGGGTTGGATGAATTACAAGCTGGAATCAAGATAGGTGGGAGAAACATCAACAACCTCAGATATGCAGATGATACCACCCTGGTGGCAGAAAGCAAAGAGGAATGAAAGAGCTTCTTGATGAGGGTGAAAGAGGAGAGTTAAAGAGCTGGCTTAAGATTAAATATTAAAAAAAAAAAAAAACAAAAACAAAAAACCTAAGATCATGGCATTGGCTTCCTTACTGCATGGCAAATAGAAGGGGAAAAGGTGGAAGTAATGACAGATTTCCTCTTCTGGGGCTCCAAAATCACTGTGGATGGTGATTGCAGCCATGAAATCAGAAGATGATTGTTTCCTGGCAGGAAAGTAATAATAAATCTAGACAGCGTGTTGAAAATAGAGACAATACTCTGCTGACAAAGGTCCATGTAGTCAAGGCCTTCCCAGTGGTCACATACAGTTATGACAGCTGGACCATAAAGAAGGCAGAATGCCAAAGGATTGATGCCTTCAAACTGTGGTGCTGGAGAAGACTCCTGAAAGTCTTTTGGGCTCAGAAAGGAGATCAAACTAGTCAATTTTAACTGAGATCAACCTTGAATATTCACTGGAAGGGCTGATGCTGAAGCTGAAGCTCCTGGATTTTGGTCATCTGATACAAACAGATGACTCATTGGAAAAGTCCCTGATGTTGGGAAAGACTGAGGGCAGAAGAAGAAGAGGGCATCCAAGGATGAGATGGCTGGATAGGATCAACAATGCAATGAACATGAACTTGGGCAGACTCCAGGAGATGGTGAGGGACAAGGAGGCCTAGCAGGCAGCATTCCATAGTATAGCAAAGAGTTGGACACAACTGGGTGATTGAACAACAACAACATAACTTCTATATAGTTTAATATTAAAATGGTGGTGGTTTAGTTGCTAAGTCATGTCCAGTTCGTGTGACCACATGGACTGTAGCCTTCAAGGCTCCTCTGTCCATGGGATTCTCTAGGCAGGAAGAACACTGGAGTGGGTTGCCATTTCTTTCTCCAGGGGATCTTCTTGACCCAAGAATTGAACTTGGGTCTCCTGTATTGCAGGCAGATTCTTTACTGACTGAGCTATGAGGGAAGCCCCTATATTAAAATAGAGATGTTTTTAAATATATTATTTTAATAATGTCTTAATTATAAATAAAAAATAACCTTAGAAAATTTGGAGAATATTTTTAAAACATCTAGGGATAAAGACTATTAATGTTTTACATATATCCAGAAATTAAAATCACAAAAAGTGTTCAAATTGTTATCAATTTTTCCAATGCCATTAATAGTATGCACAATAAAATTTTCTTTCAGCAAAGGAGACTATGTTTATGTATAGTACAGAATTATACTAAAAATATACTGACTTTAGGTTTGTAAAACATGCTAACATTTATTAATTTTTATCTTGAGTCTTTTATTTTTTAATATAAATTTATTTATTTTAATGGAGGTTAATTACTTTACAATATTGTATTGGTTTTGCTATACATTAACATGAATCCACCACGGGTATATATGTGTTCACCATCCTGAACCCCCCTCCCCCCTCCCTCCCTGTACCATCCCTCTGGGTCATCCCAGTGCACCAGCCCCAAGCATCCTGTATCATGCATCAAACTTGGACTGGCGGTTCGTTTCATATATGATATTATACATGTTTCAATGCCATTCTCCCAAATCAACCCTCTCCCACAGAGTACAAAAGACTGTTCTATATATTTGTGTCTCTTTTGCTGTCTCACATACAGGGTTATCATTACCATCTTTTTAAATTCCATATATTTGCGTTAGTATACTGTATTGGTGATTTTCTTTCTGGCTTACTTCACTCTGAGTCTTTTAAACTACTATTTCTGTTCCTTTAAATCAAGCTACAGACAGGGACTTTTAAATCAGAGTTCATTTATTTCCTATACAAGTCATCCAATTAAAGGACCTTTACCAAGGTTGTTAGATTTTCAAATTTACATAATTTGACAGTTGGCTCATTTGATAGCCCTTACTTTACAGATGTCATCTTGCTAGTTGTCTATTTTATCGTATTACAATTATACTTATCCTGCTGAAACAGCAGAAAGAATGATTCCAAAATCCTAGTCTGAATATGAGGTGGTAAGACAAACAAACTTCGCTAAATTCCACCTTTCCTGAGGACAGGCTCATTGTATCCTAAAAATTCCTGATAGACAATAGAAGTTGAATGAATTTTCAAAGGATGAACTGATGAGTAGTGTCTCTTTCTCCTTCTCTCACTCAGACTGATCAAGGAAAAATTCAGTTTCATACAGTTCACAGGGCTGTTCTGGGGAATATCTGACCTTTTCAACAAATATGATTTGAAAATGTTTTATGTGACAGTCACTGTGTTATGTGTCAGGGTTAAATCAATGGGTAAAATAGTACCCCTGCTCTTGGCAACAAGGAATTTTCAGCTGGTTCTGGGCAAGTGCCTTGAATGTACTGATATTAGCAATATACATTTGGATGCAAAACTTAAATAGGTTAGGCTAACCGCAGAGGTTCTCACTCTTAAAAGCACATTAGAATATCCTGCATAGATTTTTACAGTTTCAATACCTGGGGTCCACCTAAGGAAATTCTAATTTAGCCTTGGATAGGGATTATACATAAATGATTTTAAAAGATCCCCCAGGTAATTCTAACTTACAACCTTGGTTTCAAAATCAACAGCCTAGTTATTTCAGTACTTTGCTGTTATAAATGTGGTTCTTGGACTAGCATCATTTTTTTTTTTTTCCCCCACATGAGAAGTTGCTAGAAAGGCAGAATCTTAGTACTCATCTCTTACTTGCTGTATCAGAATCAACATTTTGACAAGATCTTCCAGGTAATTAATATGCACATTAAAATTGAAGTGCTACCTTCAGTGTATAAGGTATTATGACAAAATTATGTCTCTGGATGGTTGAGAGAAAAGAGAAGTGTTTCACTAACTATGCCAGGAATTTTCCTGGGAAATGCAAAATGTATCCACAGTCTATGCTGCAGACTGAGGTCAGTCACAGTCATCAATGAGATCTTGTCTGTAGGCTTAACACACTTTTCTAAGTGTGTTCATGTTGAAGCTGGCCAGAGGAGATTATTTTAAACATTTACACAAAGCAATATAGATAGACCAGGATAAGCATGAATTCAAAAGCTTCTTAGGAAAGCCCAAATATCTCATCTTTCCCATTCTCTTGTTTTCCTCTATTCGTTTGCATTGATCACTTAGGAATGTTTTCTTATCTCTCCTTGCTATTCTTTGGAACTCTGCATTCAGATGGGTGTATCTTTCCTTTTCTCTTTTTCCTTTCCCTTCTCTTCTTTTCTCAGCTATTTGTAAAGCCTCCTTAAACAACCATTTTGCCTTTTTTTTTTCATTTCTTTATATAGGGGATGTTTTTGGTCACTACCTCCTGAGCAATGTCATGAACCTCTGTCCGTATGCTTCAGGCACTCTGTCTCATCAGGTCTAATCCCTTGAATCTATTTGTCACTTTCATGGTAAGGGATTTGATTTAGGTTATACCTGAATGGTCTAGTGGTTTTCCCTACTTTCTTCAATTTAAGTCTGAATTTTGCAATAAGGAGTTCATGATCTGAGCCACAGTCAGTTCCTAGTTTTGTTTTTGCTGACTATATAGAGCTTTTCCATCTTCGGCTGCAAAGAATATAATCAATCTGATTTCGGTATTGATCATCTGGTGATGTCCATCTGTAGAGTAGTCTTTTGTGTTGTTGGAAGAGGGTGTTTGCCATGACCAATGTGTTCTCTTGGCAAAACCCTGTCAGTCTTTGCCCTGCTTCATTTTGTACTCCATGGCCAAACTTGCCAGTTACTCAAGGTATTTCTTGACTTCATGCTTTTGCATTCCAGTCCCCTATGATCAAAAGGACAACTCTTTTTGGTGATAGTTCCAGAAAACCTCTTGTAGGTCATCACAGAGCCTTTCAACTTCAGCTTCTTTGGCATTAGAGGTTTGGGCATAGAATGGGATTACTGTGATACTGAATGGTTTGCCTTGGAAACAAACAGAGATCTTTCTGTTGTTTTTGAGATTGCACCCAAGTACTGCATTTTGGACTCATTGCTGACTATGAGGACTACTTCAGTTCTTCTAAGGGATGCTTGCCCAAAGAAGTGGATGTAGTGGGCATCTGAATTAAATTTGCCCATTCCAGCCCATTTTAGTTTACTGATTCCTAAAACGTCGATGTTTACTCTTGTCATCCCTGTTTGACCACTTCCAATTTACCGTGATGGATGGACCTAATATTCCAGGTTCTTGTGCAATACTGTTCTTTACAGCATCAGACTTCTATCACCAGTCACAACCACAACTGGGCATTGTTTTCAATTTGGCTCCATATCTTCATTCTTTCTGGAGTTACTTCTCCACTCTTCTCCAGTAGCATATTGGGAATCTACCTACCTGGGGAGTTAATTTTTCAGTGTCATACCTTTTTGTCTTTTTGTACTGCTCATGGGGTTCTCAAGGCAAGAATTCCAAAGAAAATCAGTCCTGAATATTCATTGAAAGGATTGATGCTGAGGATGAAACTTCAATACTTTGGCCACCTAATGTGAAGAGCTGACTCCTTAGAATACGACTCTGATCCTGGGAAAAACTGAAGGCAGGAGGAGAAGGGGATGACAGAAGATGAGATGGTTGGATGGCATCACTGACTCGATGGACATGAGTTTGAGCAAGCTTCAGGAGTTGGTGATGGGCAGGGAGGCCTGGCGTGCTATAGTCCATGGGGTTGCAAAGAACTGGACATGACTGAATGACGGAACTGAACTGAACTGAAAGCACAGAGAGGCAGCTATTTAAGTAAATAGTTCAAAAATAACCCAAACCATGCCTGAAAAAATATGGTATACAACCCTAACAAGCAGAGAGAGTAGCAAAGTGTTGGCCAAAGATCTCAGATTTTATCTTAACCTGCAGGAGGAGATGTGTTTAGAAAAAGATACATTAGGGTATAGTGGATTTGGCTTACAAGTGACTGGTAAAGAAAACGTCTTGGTTGTTTGCAAGTTTAGGTTTTTTGAGTGAATGTTTGTTCAATGCTTCTAAATCACTACTTTCATTCATTATTTTTTAATCTTTAATTTATTTTGTATTGAAGGCTAATTGGTTTACAGAATTTTGCTGTTTTTTGTCAAACCTCAACATGAATCAGCCATGCTGCTGCTGCTGCTGCTAAGTCACTTCAGTCGTGTCCGACTCTGTGCAACCCCATAGATGACAGCCCACCAGGCTCCCCCATCCCTGGGATTCTCCAGACAAGAACACTGAAGTGGGTTGCCATTGCCTTCTCCAATGCATGAAAGTGAAAAGTGAAAGTGAAGTCATTCAGTCATGTCCAACTCTTTGTGACCCCATGGACTGCAGCCTACCAGGCTCCTCTGCCTGTGGGATTTTCCAGGCAAGAGCACTGGAGCGGGTTGCCATTGCCTTCTCTGGAATCAGCCATAGGTATACATATATCCCCTCCCTCTTGAACCTCCCTCCCATCCCCCTCCTCATCCCACCCTTCTAGGTTAATACAGAGCCCCTGTTTCAGTTTCCTGAACCATGAAGCAAATTTCCATCAGCTATCTATTTTACATATGGTAATGTAAGTTTCCATGTTACTCTTTCCATACATCTCATCCTCTCCTCCTCTCTCCCCATGTCCATAATCTATTTGCTATGTTTATTTCTCCACTGCTGCCCTGTAACTAAATTCTTCTAGATTCCATATATATGTATCAGAATATGATATTTATCTTTCTCTTTCTGACTCACTTCATTCTATATAATAGGTTCTAGGTTCATCCACCTCATCAGAACCGACTCAGATGTGTTCCTTTTTATGGCTGAGTAATTCCATCTAGTCAAGGCTATGGTATTTCCAGTGGTCATGTATGGATGTGAGAGTTGGACTGTGAAGAAAGCTGAGCACTGAAGAATTAATGTTTTTGAACTGTGGTGTTGGAGAAGACTCTTGAGAGTCCCTTGGACTGCAAGGAGATCCAACCAGTCCATTCTGAAGGAGATCAGCCCTGGGATTTCTTTGGAGGGAATGATGCTAAAGCTGAAACTCCAGTACTTTGGCCACCTCATGCAAAGTGTTGACTCATTGGAAAAGACTCTGATGCTGGGAGGGATTGGGGGCAGGAAGAGAAGGGGACAACAGAGGATGAGATGGCTGGATGGCATCACTGACTTGATGGACGTGAGTCTGGGTGAACTCCCGGAGTTGGTGATGGACAGGAGGCCTGGCATGCTGCAATTCATGAGGTCGCAAAGAGTCAGACACGGCTGAGTGACTGAACTGAACTGAATATTCCATTATGTACATATATCACAATTTCTTTATCATTCATCTGTCCATACACATCTAGGTTGATTCCATGTTCTAGCTGTTGTAAATAGTGCTGCACTGAACAATAGGATACATGTGTATTTTTCAACTTTTGTTTCCTCAGGGTACACACCTAGGAGTGGGATTGCTGGGTCATATGGTGGTTTTATTCCTCGTTTTCTAAGGAATCTCCATACCGTCCTCCACCGCGGCTGTATCAATTTACATTCCCATCAACAGTGCAAGAGCGTTCCCTTTTCTACACACCCTCTCCAGCATTCATTGTTTGTAGACTTTTTGACAATGGCCATTCTGACTGGTGTGAAGTGATATCTCATTGTAGTTTTGATTTGCATTTCTCTCCTAATGAGCAGTATTGAGCATCTTTTCTTGTGTGTTACCCATCTGTCTTCTTTGGAAAACTATCTCTTTAGGTCTTTTCCCCACTTTTTGATTGGATTGTTTGTTTTTCTGGTATTGAGTTGTATGAGCTACTTGTGTATTTTGGAAATTAATCCTTTGTCAGTTGTTTCATTTGCTATTATTTTCTCCCATTCTGAGGGTTGTCTTTTCACCTTGCTTATAGATTTATTTGCTATGCAAAAGCTTTTAAGTTTCATCATGTCCCAGTTGTTTACTTTTGTTTTTATTTCCATTACTCTAGGAGGTGGGTCATACAGGATCTTGCTTTGATTTATGTCATTGAGTGTTCTGCCTGTTTTTCCTAAGAGTTTTATAGTTCCTGGTCTTACATTTAGGTCTTTAATCCATTTTGAGTTTATCTTTGTGTATGGTGTTAGGAAGTTTTCTACTTTCATTCTCTTACATATAGCTTTCCAGTTGTCCCAACACCATTTATTGAAGAGGCTGCCTTTGCCCCATTGTATATTCTTGCCTCCTTTGTCAAAATTAAGGTACCAATAGGTGTATGAGTTTATTTCTGGACTTTCTATTTTGTTCTATTTGTCTATATTTCTGTTTTTGTCCCAGTACCATACTGTCTTGATGACTGTAGCTTTGTTGTATAATCTGAAGTCAGGAAGGTTGATTCCTCCAGCTCCATTCTTCTTTCTCAAGACTGCTTTGGCTTCTTGGGGTCTTTTGTGTTTCCATATGAATTGTGCAGGGACTTCTCCGGTGGCTCAGATAGTAAAGCGTCTGCCTACAATGTGGAAGGGTTGAGTTTAATCCCTAGATCAGGAAGATCCCCTGGAGAAGGAAAAGGCAACCCACTCCAGTACACTTGCCTGGAAAATTCCATGGACAGAGGAGCCTGGTAAGCTACAGTCCATGGGGTTGCAAAGTCAGACATGTCTGAGTGACTTCACTTTCACTTTCATGAATTGTGAAATCTTTTGCTTTAGTTCTATGAAAAATGCCATTGGTAATTTGATAGGGATCACATTGAATCTGTAGATTGGGTTTGGTAGTATAGTCATTTTCACAATATTGATTCTTCATACCCAGGAACATGGAATATCTCTCCATTTATTTATGGCATCTTTGATTTCTTTCACTAGTGTCTTACAATTTCCTGTGTAGAGTTCTTTTGTCTCCTTAGGTATGTTTATTCCTAGATATTTTATTCTATGTCTTGCAATGGTGAATGTTACTGATTTTTTAATTCTCTTTCTGATTTTTCATTGTTAGGATATAGAAATGCAAGTGACTTCTGTGTACTGATTTTGTATCCTACAACTTTGGTGAATTCACTGATTAGCTCTAGTAATTTTCTGATACTATCTTTAGGATTTTCTATGTACCGTATCATGTCATCTGTAAACAGTGAGAGTTTTACTTATTCTTTTCTGATCTGGATTCCTTTTATTTCTTTGTCTTCTCTGATTGCTATAGCTAGGACTTCAATAACTATGTTGAATAATAGTGGTAAAAGTGGACACCCTTGTCTTGTTCCTGATCTTAGGGGGAATGCTTTAAGTTTTTCAGCATTAAGAATAATGTTTGCTGTAGGTTTATCATATATCATCTTTGCTATTGAGTTAAGTTCCTTATATGTCCATTTTGGGGAGAGTTTTAATTGTAAATGGATGCTGAATTTTGTAAAGGGCTTTTTCTGCATCTACTGAGATTATCATATGATTTTTATCTTTCAATTTGTTAATATGGTATATCACATTTATTGATTTTCATATATTGAAGAATCCTTGTATTCCTGGAATAAATATAACTTGATCATAGTGTATGAGCTTTGTGATGTGTTGCTGAATTCTCTTTGCTAAAACTTTGTTGAGGATTTTTGCATCTAAGTTCATCAGTGATATTGGCATGTAGTTTTCTTTTTTGTGTTGTCTTTGTCTGGTTTTGGTATCAGGGTGATGGTGGCCTCATAGAATGAGTTTGGAAGTGTTCCTTCCTCTGCAATTTTTTGAAAGAGTTTTAGAAGAATAGGCATTAGCTCCTCTCTAAATATTTGATAGAATTTTCCTGTGAAGCCATCTGGTTCTGGGCTTTTGTTTTATGGGAGATTTTTGATTACAGCTTCAATTTCAGTGCTGGTAATTGAGTTGTTCATAATTTTTATTTCTTCCTGGTTAAGTCTTGGAAGATTGAACTATTTTTAAGAATCTGTCCATTTCTTCCAGGTTATCCATTTTATTGCCATACAGTTGTTCATAATAGTCTCTTATAATCCTTTGTATTTCTGCTCGGTCTCTTGTAACCTCTCCTTTTTCATTTCTAATTTTGTTGATTTGATTCTTCTCTCTTTTTCTCTTGATGAGTCTGACTAAAGGTTTGTCAATTTTATTTATCTTCTCAAAGAACCAGCTTTTTGTTTTATTAATGTTTACTACTGTTTCCTTCATTTCTTTTTGTTTATTTCTGCTCAGATCTTAATGATTTTTTTCCTTCTACTAATTTCAAGATGGTTTGTTCTTCTTTTTCCAGTTGTTTTAGGTGTAAAGTGAGGATGGCTATTCGATGTTTTTCATGTTTCTTGAGGTAGGATTGTATTGCTATACACGTCCCTATTTGAACTGCTTTTGCTGAATACCATAGGTTTTGAGTTGTCGTGTTTTCATTGTCATTTGTTTCTAGAATTATTTTGATTTCCTTTTTGATTTGTTCGGTAACCTCTTAGTTATTTAGAAACATGTTGTTTAATCTCTATGTATTTGTGTTTCTTACAGTTGCTTTCTTGTAATTGATATCTTGTCTCATAGTGTTGTGATCAGAAAAGATGCTTGATATGATTTCAATTTTCTTAAATTTACTGAGGTTTGATTTGTGACCCAAGATGTGGTCTATCCTGGAGAATGTTCCATGTGCACTTGAGAAGGTGTATTCTTCTGCATTTAGATGGAATGTCCTGAAAATATCAATGAGATTCATCTCATCTAATGTATCATTTAAGATTTATGTTTCCTTATTAATTTTCTGTTTTGATGATGTCCATTGGTGTGGGTGGGGTGTTAAAGTCTCCTACTATTATAGCGTTACTGCCAATTTCTCCCTTTATGTCTGTTACTGTCTCTTATGTATTTAGGTGCTCCTATGTTGGGTGCATAGATATTTATAATTGTTATGTCTTCCTCTTGGATCGATCCCTTGATCATTATGTAGTGTCCTTCCTTATCTATTGTAATCTTTATCTTAAGGTCTATTTTGTCTGAAATGAGAATTGCTACTCCAACTTTCTTTTTACTTCCATTTGCATGGAATATATTTTTCCATCCTCTCACTTTCAGTCTATATGTGTCTTTAGGTCTGAAGTGGGTTTCTTGTAGAGAGCATATATATGGGTCATTTTTGTATCCATTCAGCCAGTCTATATCTTTTGGTTGGAGCATTTAATCCACTTACATTTAAAGTAATTATTGATATATATGTTCCTATTGCCATTTTCTTAATTGTTTGGCATTGATTTTGTAGATATTTTTTCTTTGCTTGTATTTCCTGACTATATAAGTCCCTTTAGTATCTGCTGTGGGTTTTTCTGATGGCTCAGATGGTAAAGCATTATCCTGTAATGTGGGAGATCCAGATTTGATCCCTGGGTCGGAAAGATCACCTGAGAAGGAAATGGCAACCCACTCCAGTAATCTTGTCTGGAAAATTCCATGGACAAAGGAGCCTGGTAGGCTACAGTCCATGGGGTTGCAAAGAGTCAGACACAACTGAGTGACTTTCCTTTCTTTCTTTCTAACATTTGTTATAAAGCTGGTTTGGTGAGATGAATTCTCCTTACTGTTGCCTATCTGAAAAGCTCTTTATTTTACCACCAATTTTGAATGATATCCTTGCCAGGTAAAGTAATCTTGGTTGTATATTTTTCCTTTTCAGTACTTTAAATATATCCTGCCATTCCCTTCTGGCCTGCAGAGTTTCTGCTGAAAGATCAGCTGTTAAGCATATGGGGTTTCCCTTGTATGTTACTTGTTGCTTTTCCCTTGCTGCTTTTGGTATTCTTTCTTTGCATTTAGTCTTTGTTAGTTTGATTAGTATGTGTCTTTGTGTGTTTCTCTGAGTTTTTCCTGTATGGGATTCTTCATGCCTCTTGGACTTGATTGCCTATTTCCTTTTCCATGTTGGGGAAATCTTCAACTGTAATCTCTTCAAACATTTTCTCATACCCTTTCTTTTTGTCTTTTTCTCATCTTCTTTTTTCTGGGACCCCTATAATTCAAATGTTGTGTTTGATATTATCCCAGAGGTCTCTGAGACTATCCTCAGTTCTTTTCATTCTTTTTACTTTATTCTGCTCTTCAGAAATTATTTCCAACATTTTATCTTCCAGCTCACTGATTTGTTCTTCTGCTTCAGATATTCTGCTAATGATTCTTTCTAGAGTATTTTTTATTTCAGTAATTGTGTAGGTTGTCTCTGTATGTTTATTCTTTAATTCTTCTAAGTCTTTGTTAATTGAGTCTTGTATTTTCTCCATTTTGACTTTAAGATTTATGATCATCTTTACCATCATTATTCTGAATTATTTTTTTCAGGTAGTTTGCCTATTTCCTCTTCATTTATTTGGACTTCTGTGTTTCTAATTTGTTCATTCATTTGTGTAGTATTTCTCTGCTTTTCATTGTTATTATTTTTTTTTAACTTATTGTGTTTGAGGTCTCCTTTTCCCGGGCTTCAAGGTTAAATTCTTTCTTCCTTTGGTTTCTGTCCTCCCAAAATTGGTTCAGTGGTTTGTGCAAGCTTCTATAGGGTGAGATTTATGCTGAGTTTTGTTTTGTTTCTTTGTTTGTTTTTTCTCTGATGGGCAAGGCTGAGTGAGGTGGTAATCCTGTCTTCTGATGATTTGGTTTGTATTTTTATTTTGTTTGTTGTTTAGATGAAATGTCCTGCACAGGGTGCTATTGGTGGTTGGCTGATGCCAGGTCTTGTATTCAAGTGGTTTCCTTTACATGAGTTCTCACTATACTTCCTGGGGTAGTTCTCTAATAGTCTAGGGTTGGAATCAGTGTTCCCACTACAAAGGCTCAGGGCTTGATCTCTGGTCAGGAATGAAGATTCCACAAGTGGTTTATTATGGAATTCAGATCAGATCAGATCAGTTGCTCAGTCATGTCTGACTCTGTGCAACCCCATGAATCACAGCATGCCAGGCCTCCCTGTCCATCAACATCTCCCAGAGTTCACACAACTCACGTCCATTGAGTTGGTGATGCCATCCAGCCATCTCATCATCTGTCATCCCCCTTTCTTCAGCTGGAGAAAAAGAATGGTTCTATGAATACCTACAAGACCTTTCAGAACTAACACCCAAAAAAGATGTCCTTGTCATTACAGGGGACTGGAATGCAAAAGTAGGAAGTCAAGAAACACCTGGAGTAACAGGCAAATTTGGCCTTGGAATATGGAATGAAGCAGGGCAAAGGCTAATAGAGTTTTGCCAAGAAAATGCACTGGTCATAGCAAACACCCTCTTCCAACAACACAAGAGAAGACTCTACACATGGACATCACCAGATGGTCAACAGAGAAATCAAATTGATTATATTCTTTCAGTCAAAGATGGAGAAGCTCTATACAGTCAACAAAAACAAGACTGGGAGCTGACTGTGCCTCAGATCATGAATTCCTGATTGCCAAATTCAGACTTAAAATGAACAAAGTAGGGAAAACCATTAGACCATTCAGGTATGACCTAAATCAAATCCCTTATGATTATACAGTGGAAGTGAGAAATAGATTTAAGGAACTAGATCTGATAGATAGAGTGCCTGATGAACTATGGACGGAGGTTCGTGACATTGTAAAGGAGACAGGGATCAAGATCATCCCCATGGAAAAAAAATGCAAAAAAGCAAAATGGCTGTCTGAGAAGGCTTTACAAATAGCTGTGAGAAGAAGAAAAGTGAAAAGCAAAGGAGAAAAGGAAAGATATAAGCATCTGAATGCAGAGTTCCAAAGAATAGCAACGAGAGATAAGAAAGCCTTCTTCAGGGATCACTGCAAAGAAATAGAGGAAAACAACAGAATGGGAAAGACTAGAGATTTCTTTAAGAAAATTAGAGACACCAAGAGAACATTTCATGCAAAGATGGGCTCGATAAAGGACAAAAATGGTATGGACATAACAGAAGCAGAAGATATTAAGAAGAGGTGGCAAGAATACACAGACGAACTGTACAAAAAAGATCTTCAAGACCAAGAAAATCACGATGGTGTGATCACTCACCTAGAGCCAGACATCCTGGAATGTGAAGTCAAGAGGGCCTTAGAAAGCATCACTATGAACAAAGCTAGTGGAGGTGATGGAATTCCAGTACAGCTGTTTCAAAACGTGAAAGATGATGCTGTGAAAGTGCTGCACTCAATATGCCATCAAATTTGGAAAACTCAGCAGTGGCCACAGGACTGGAAAAGATCAGTTTTCATTCCAATACCAAAGAAAGGCAATGCCAAAGAATGCTCAAACTACCACACAATTGCACTCATCTCACATGCTAGTAAAGTAATGCTCAAAATTCTCCAAGCCAGGCTTCAGCAATACGTGAACAGTGAAATTCCAGATGTTCAAGCTGGTTTTAGAAAGGGCAGAAGAACCAGTGATCAAATTGCCAACATCTGCTGGATCACGGAAAAAGCAAGAGAGTTCCAGAAAAACATAATTTCTGCTTTATTGACTATGCCAAAGCCTTTGACTGTGTAGATCACAATAAACTGTGGAAAATTCTGAAAGAGATGGGAATACCAGACCACCTAACCTGCCTCTTGAGAAATCTGTATGCAGGTCAGGAAGCAACAGTTAGAACTGGACATGGAACAACTGACTGGTTCCAAATAGGGAAAGGAGTACATCAAGGCTGTCTATTGTCACCCTGCTTATTTAACCTCTATGCAGATTACATCATGAGAAACACTGGGCTGGAAGAAGCACAAGCTGGAATCAAGATTGCCGGGAGAAATATCAATAACTTCAGATATGCAGATGACACCACCCTTATGGCAGAAAGTGAAGAGGAACTCAAAAGCCTCTTCATGAAAGTGAAAGAGGAGAGTGAAAAAGTTGGCTTAAAACTCAACATTCAGAAAATGAAGATCATGGCATCTGGTCCCATCACTTCATGGGAAATAGATGCAGAAACAGTGGAAACAGTGTCAGACTTTATTTTGGGGGGCTCCAAAATCAGTGCAGATGGTGACTGCAGCCATGAAATTAAAAGATGCTTACTCCTTGGAAGAAAAGTTATGACCAACCTAGATAACATATTCAAAAGCAGAGACATTACTTTGATGACTAAGGTCCACCTAGTCAAGGCTATGGTTTTTCCAGTTGTCATGTATGGATGTGAGAGTTGGACTGTGAAGGAAGCTGAGGGCTGAAGAATTGATGCTTTTGAAATGTGGTGTTGGAGAAGACTGTTGAGAGTCCCTTGGACTGCAAGGAGATTCAACCAGTCCATTCTAAAGGAAATCAGCCCTGAGATTTCTTTGGAGGGAATGATGCTTAAGCTGAAACTCCAGTCCTTTGCCACCTCATATGAAGAGTTGACTCATTGGAAAAGACTCTGATGCTGGGAGGGATTAGAGGTAGGAGGAGAAGGGGACGACAGAGGATTAAATGGCTGCATGGTATCACTGACTCGATGGACGTAAGTCTGAGTGAATTCCAGGAGTTAGTGATGGACAGGGAGATCTGGTGTGCTGTGATTCATGGTGCCATGGAGAGTTGGACACAACTGAGTGAGTGAAATGAACTGAAGTTACATGAGTTCTCACTATTTGATACTCCCTAGAGTTAGTTCTCTTGTAGTCTAGGGTTGGAGTCAGTGTTCCCACTCACTACAGAGGCTCAGAGCTTGATCTCTGGTCAGGAATGAAGATTCCACAAGTGGTTTCTTATGGCATTCAGATCAGATAGGATCAGATCAGTTGCTCAGTCTTGTCTGACTCTTTTGTGACCCTAGAATCACAGCATGCCAGGCCTCCTTGTCCATCACCATCTCCCAGAATTCACTCAAACTCATGTCCATCGAGTCAGTGATGCCATCCAGCTATCTCATCCTCTGTCATCCCCTTTTCCTCCTGCCCTCATTAAGTGAGATTAAAACAAAATCCCAAAATGAGAAACCAAAGATGAATCCCAGACAAATGGCAGTTACAAAATCAGGCAAATAATTATTAAAATAATGGAATGCACACATATACATATACACCTGTGAGCAAAGTCAAAACAGTCCCAAAATAAATAAATAAATAAATAAAATACAGGAGATTGACCAGGTGAACGAAGGAAATAAAAAATTTTATTTACCACTTAGGAACAAAACTAACTAAAGCACAAACTGGAAAACAAAACTAAAGCAAGATGCCAAGTGGGGAATAAAGTAATGAAAACCAAATGAACAAATATTTTGAGAGGAAAGGAAAGAAAGAAAGAATAGACATGCAAAGTTAAACAGAGGTGGAGGAAGAAGATTTATATACATTAAAGATTAAATGCAAGGGGAAAAGAACAGCACAAAAGGTAAGTAAAGGAACAAATGTAGAAAAAATATAATAGGTTTAAAAAAATTAAAATTAGAAAAAAGAAAAAAGGAGAGAAAAAAACAGAAGAAGAAAAAAGGAGAGGAAAAAAAGGAAAACTATACAGAACTTCAAAAGCCCAACAGAGAGGCAGAGGTATATAACAACAATAGTGTGTGACTGAATATACACATATACATTTACACCCGTAAGCAAAGTCAAAGCAGTCCAACAAAAATAAAGTAAAATAGATTGACCTGGCAAGCAAAGGAAACCAAAAATTATATATATCAGAACAAAGCTAACTAAAGCACAAACTGGAAAGCAAAACAAAAGCAAGGCACCAACTGGAGAATAAAGCAATGAAAATAAAACTAACAAATATTTTAAGAGGAAAAGAAAGAAAAGAAAGAGAAAATAGATATGCAAAGTTAAATAGAGGTAGATAAAGACATACACATTAAAGATTATGAAGATTATATGTGCAAGGGGAAAAGAAGAGTAGGAAAAGCAAACAAAGGAATAAATGTAGAAAAAATAATAGGTTTAAAAAATTAAAATTAAAAATAATAGAAAAAAAAAAAAACTCCACAGAACTGCAAAAGCCCAACATAGAGGCAGAGGTTTATAACAACACTAAAAAATGTGACAGGAAAAAAAGAAAAGCCCAAAACTTTAATTAGATTTAATAGTGCCAATAAAATCAACAACTACAACGGGGCAGGGGGGAGGGAAACTAAGAAAAAAATGCAAAAGCAACTGCAGAACAAGTCGAAATATAAGAATAAATAAATGTTTTCTTTGAGTCACTGCTGTCAGAGTCCTTTTCCTCTCTGGGAGTCACAGTCCACCTCACCTCCCAAGGATGCCCTCCAACACTGTGTTGATCTCTGGACCTGCTGTGGGGGAATCTCATATTTTAATCTGGTCCTACTCTTGTCTGTTTGTGCCTCCAATGTCCACAGGTAGCAGAACTAGTGCATTTTCTCTTGTGGGAGCTCTCATTGACCTTTTATATATCCCATAGACACAGAATCTGCCTAGTTGATCATGTTGATTTCATCTGCAGCTTGCACAGCTGATGGGAAGGTTTTGTGTCTTCTTCCTCAGCTACACTGCCCCTGGGTTTCAACTGTCATTTCAGTTCCACCTCTGAATGTGGGTCGTCTACTGGGGTTTGCTCCTGAGGCTGCCCTGGAGGACTTGGGTTTGCCCCTGTGAGGGCCAGGTGCAGAGATGGTGCAACTGCTTGAGTCGCAGGGGTTCTGGCAGCACCAGGTACTCAGGGGGGTTGGCAGCTGGGGCAGCAGGAAATGTCGTGCTCTAGAAGGGTATAGCGAACAGTATTGGCCAATACGGTCCAGTATTCTTGCCTGGAGAACCCTCGTCCCTAACAGAGAAGCCTGGCAGGCCACAGTCTACAGGGTCTCAAAGATTTGGACACTACTGAAATGACCCTGCATGCATAAATGCAAGACTTTTTGCCTGTGGCAACTCTGCCCCAGTGAGAGTTGAGTGTGAAAGTGGTGCATCTGTTTGGCTTGTGGGTACCCTGGCAGCGCCAAGTGTGCAGGGACACAGATTGTCTCTGCTGCTGATAGGAGTTATGTCCCTATCAGAGTCTTTTTCGAGCCTCTTGTAGCTGGTGATTAGACGGCCTCTTTGGCCAGTCTTTCTCTGTAGCTCTGCCTGTTCAGGCACTTAGAAGGCTCCCTTGCCTAGAGTCCTTCTCTGTTGTTTGGCATGTCAGGCACAGAGGGGTCCCCCTGGCTGGCGTCCTACTCTGCAGATCACAGTCAGGCACTTAAGGGGCACCCTGGGTGGGGTCCTACTTTGTAGTTCAGTGTGTCAGGCATTTGATGGGCCACCTCTCTATTGTTCAGCTGCCAATGCTGGCATGTGGAGAGAGAGAAGCTATGGTGATGGCTCTACCCACTACGCATGACTCAGCAGTATCACCTTCCTTCCATGGCTGCCTGGCTTTCCTGCACAGGCATTTCCCACCACAGTCTCCTCCCTCACATCCCTTCAATCCATCTCTCCGCAGTCAACAGCAGACCTCGCCCTGGGACTGCTCCATAATCCCTAAACTGCAGCTCCTAGCCACTGCACCTTCTAGGGGACCTGCGTCCTTGTCTGGGGTATGTATGGCTGTGGCAAGGATGGTCTGATTCTCATCCCATTTAGGCTGCCACAGATCAGCTTTAAATGTTTCCCCTCTGACTCAGACAATTGCCCTGATGTGGGGATTGGACACCTGCTTCAGTTCCCCGCCTAGCTAAGGGCGGGTCCAGTCCTGCTACCTGCTGGGGGCCAGCCTGAGGAACTCTGCCCATGGCAAAGGTCATGAGGAAGGAGGCTTGGCATATGCAAAGGCGTGATCAAGCCTCAGGAAACCTCTGTTCCCAAGCATCTACCCCAAAACTAGAGTCTGTTTTATGCTCTCACCTACACCCCTGACTTTAAGGGGGGCTCTCCCCCATAACCGTTTTTCTCAGAGAGGGAGTAAACGTGCAGCTCCAAGGCAATAAAAATTCTTTGGCGTGACAAGAGTGTTTCAGCTTATGGACTCCTCTGAAGGTTATCTAGCCCGCCTGTATAGGTTCATCCAGCCACATGTGATTGTTTACAGCCTCCCAATCTGAGAGGCACAAGATGTTTTAGACTTACTAAAGGCAAATTCTTTTGGGGAGTTGGAATTTATTAGTATAGCGGGTTGGTTAGGAATTACATTGGTGAAGGGTTTTTCATTTGTCGTGCCAATAATTGCTGCTAATTCCCTGCCCTGGGTGTGACAAGTGTGTCTTAGGTCAAACCTCTCTGCTGACAGACTAGCTTGTGTGATTATCCATACTCCTGCCATTACGCACCTCTCAACCATAAATGGCACAGAGAGTTTTGGAGTATTTTTAAAGTCTTAATTAGCATAGGGCTTTTCTCATTGCTGAGTCAATGATTGCCACCAGGCCTCCATATCCTTAGGCACCTGGGAATATATGAATCAATGTATTTGGAATATAGAAAAGGAAATATATAGATTTAAGGTTAGCAATACTAGACTTTTTGAGTTAATGAATTTTCTCTTTTGTAATAGATCACTGTACTTTGTTATAAATCACTGTGTCCTTGCTATGTAAAAATGTAACTTTATCACTATCTTAAGACTAAATAGATCTTAAGGGGAACATTGGTGAAAGGATTTTCATTTTTTGGGTTGATGTTTGCTGCTAAATCTCCATGTTCCCTGCCTTTATAATGAATATAACTAGCATATAGGAGAAATAAGTATTAACCTTTCAGCATATAGGAGAAATAAGTATTAAACTTTAAGATTAATCATGTTAACCTTGGGTTAAATAAATTCCTTTCTTGATTGTAACTCACTACACCCTCACCCTATAGGAATGCAACTTTATTTGGAGGGTGGTGCCTGGTTTAAGAAAAAACACCCTTGGAAAAAATAAGTTTTTTGGTTATCAGAAAGAAAGGATCATAAAATGTCAGCAGGTCTCATGGCCATAAGATGATGTAAAATCCCTAAGACCTTTTTTTATGTAAACCACCTGATTTTGATAAAGGTCAGGACTGCTAACCCCCGCTTGACTCTGTATTCATCCCTATGTGTAACAAAAGGTATATAAGCAAACCCCAAAATAAAGAAATGGGATCAGTTTCTGGAAAGACTGATTCCCCCATGTCGTTTCTTTCTTGCTCCCCGTTTTTCTGGCTCAATTCCCATCTGGAGCATGGATGCTATTCCACGTAAACCAAGTTATTCAGCCTCTTTTTCTCCACTAATTTTCCTACTACACTATCTGTTTCTAATCTCTCTCTATATCTGTAATTAAATATGTATCTTTCCAAGGACGCCGACTCCGTCCCCACCTTCAAATCACCCTGGATCCGCCAGGGCTGGACCCCGGCAACTAACACTCCTGTTTTTCCCTCTCGTTCCTTCATCCAACAGAGTTTTGTGTGGTTCTATACTTTCTTTTCCACTAGTCAGGTGCTCCTGCCTGTTCTCAGCTGGTGTTCTGCATTCACATCTGTGTCTGAAGACGTGTTCCTGATGTATTGGTGGAAAGAGACGTACTCCACATCCACCTACTCCCCTGCCATCTTGTTCTATATCCTTTTATTCTTTAGTCTAGCCAAATATCCCTTGGTTTAAGTGCCATTTTAAAATTTTCATATTTGTCACTATCCCACTGTTCACAGTTTTGGCAATTTCTACTCTATTTTTGAATAAACACTTGGATTGTGAGTTTCATGGCACCATTTCAGCTTCCTGCAGTTTCATTCTGCTGTTATTAAGTTCAGGTCAGATTCTGGGTTCTCCTTATTTAATTTCTTTGCAATATTTTATCATCCATTCTAGCTTTTCAGTCATGCCAAGCTGCTTCCATACCACCTTCCATTTTATTGCAGCATCTCCACCTTCTTAAAGTCTGTATTTCCTTGGCTTCTATTAATAACATGATGTGATGTTTTTTAAAATTTAGTTTCACTTCTTTTTTAAAACTTGAAAAAGTTTAATTATTCTCTGCATCTGGAGTACATTTTCTTTAAATAGTGTTAATAAGAGGGGAATTGACAACGATGGTGATGGAAGAATTTTCTTAGCATCCTTTCTCCCACACGGAGGCTGAATGAATAGCTACACATGGAGAAAATTCCCTCTGAATGAACTTAAGAAATGAACAACTCCTACACATCAGGTAAATGAGAAAATGCCTGCATTGAAACAGGTGGGAAAGGCTGGGACACAGTCTCACAAGAAAACCCACCACCAGATAGCACCATACAATCAGGAGGAAACCCCAAGCTCCTGGAATATCACCAGGGAATGAAGGGTTTGGACTGTACACCAGCACTCCAACTTTTAAGACTTCCATCCAAGGGACAAACCTGCAAAGCATCTACTTCTGGAGGCAAAAAGGAGGTTTCTTTCATGCTGCTGCTGCTGCTGCTAAGTCGCTTCAGTTGTGTCTGACTCTGTGTGACACCATAGATTGCAGCCCACCAGGATCCCCCATCCCTGGGATTCTCCAGGCAAGAACACTGGAGTGGGTTGCCATTTCCTTCTCCAAAGCATGAAAGTGAGAAGTGAAAGTGAAGTCTCTCAGTCGTGTCCAACTCTTTGTGACCCCATGGACTGCAGCCCAACAGGCCCCTCCATCCATGGGATTTTCCAGGCAAGAGTAACAGAGGGGGTTGCCATTGCCTTCTCCATCCTTCCATGAGACCTGCACAACTAAAACAAAGAAGCAGTTGAACTGTGGTGTTGGAGAAGACTCTTGAGAGTCCCTTGGACTGCAAGAAGATCCAATCAGTCCATCCTAAAGGAGATCAGTATTGGATGTTCATTGGAAAGACTGATGTTAAAGCTGAAACTCTAATACTTTGACCACCTGATGTGAAGAGTTGACTCATTGTAAAAGACCCTGATGCTAGGAGGGACTAGGGGCAGGAGGAGAAGGGGACAACAGAGGATTAGATGGTTGGATGGCTTCACCGACTCAATGGACAGGAGTTTGGGTGGACTCCAGGAGTTGGTGATGGAAAGGGAGGCCTGGCGTGCTGCGGTTTGTGGGGTTGCAGAGAGTTGGACACGACTGAGCAACTGAAATGAACTGAACTGAAGCACCACTGTGGCTGTCTCCCCAGGGATTAAGGCACAGAGAAGAGACAAACATGTCTATCTCCCAATTTTCCATAAAAAGGATCTATCTGAAAATTTCACAAGCTGCTGCCGCCTGAGGGCCTGGCTTCTAATTTTATTAATAGCAGGCATCTAGGGGCTACTTGAGCTCCTTCACAGAGACCAGGCAAGCAAGCAGAAACCACCTTAACCTTCTCACCCAATATTATGATAAAACAGTCACAAGTATCTCCCTGGAGGGGGCTCCTGCACACATCTGGCTTTCTGGCTTTTGTGGCTGACACATGAAGGACAGGCACCCAAACTGCCAGGCTCTGGTAACAAAGGGGCTTGCATTGTTAGGACTATAACAAAAGAGAAGCAGATCCTAACAGGTGTGAACACATGGGAGTCACTGCGACTCTTCCCCATGTGTGAGAAAGCAGACAAAATTGTCCAGTGCTCAGTCTTTCCATGAAAGGGTCTGTCTGTGCACTTTGCAAGCTACTACTCAGTGGTTGAGCTTCTGACTTAGCATGCATCTAGAGGCTGAATGTGATTCTCCTTGGAGACTAGGAATGCTCATGGATATTTCCATCCCCATCTCCCTCCAAGCTCACTACAACAGTAAAACCAAGTTGTCACTGTTCCCCCGGCGTGAATTATACAGGTCTGGCTCCCCAGCTTTCGCAGCTGCTGCCCAAGCGATGGATCCACAAACCACCAGTAGCCAAAAGAGCTTGTGTTCACAAATCCCACAGGACTGTGACACACAAAGAAGCAGTTTTTAAACAGGTGTAGGAGTTCCCCATGATAGTTATGCATCCAGGCACAGAGCAGAGGGGGGAGGCAAAAACGCCCATCTCTAGTTTCCCCTTGAAAAGACCTTAACTACATACTTTCACAGTTGCTTCTTCAGGGTCCAGGTTTTAATCACCCTACATCTAGAAACTGACTACAATCATCATTTTTGGGGCAGAAATGGGTCTTGGCACATTCTCAACAACTGGGAGGCACTAAAAGGACAAAGCCGTGGCTTAGAAAATCACACAGTGTTGAAAGACGAACAAGACCTTAAGCTTGACTGATTGATGAGGGACATCTCTTACATAAGACTATTTCTTCAAAATTGGGAGAGATGGCAGTTTTAAGTTAACCCATCATGGATATCAGCAAAGAAGGTCACGTGAGTGTTAAGCTACTTCAGTCATTTTCAGCTCTTTGCTACCCCATGGATTGTAGCCCTCCAGGCTCCTCTGTCCATGGGATTCTCCAGGCAAGAATACTGGAGTGGGTTGCCATGCCCTCCTCTAGGGGATCTTCCCAACCCAGGGATCGAACCTGCATCTCTTATGTCTCCTGCATTGGCAGGCAGGTTGTTTACCACTAGTGCACCTGGGAAATCCAAAGAAGGTCACACATGTAGTTTAATTAACTACTTAGAAAAATTTTGTGAAGTGTCATTATTCCTATTTTTACAAATGACAACACATTATCGGCAAATGATAACCAATGAATGTGCATAACAACAATAACAAGCTAATAATTACAAGTGCTTACTGTGTATCAGTGACAGTTCTAAAGTTGTATATTTATAGATTCATTTAATCCTTATAACAACTTCTGGAATTAGGGATAGATACCAGCATTTTCTATATTTTACAACAAAATAAATAAAGCATAAGGACTTCCCTGGTAGTCCAGTGGTTAAGAATTGGCCTTCTAATTCAGGAAATGCAGGCTTGGTCACTGATCAGGAAACTAAAATCTCACATGCTGTGGGCAACTAAGCCCATGCAGGGCAACAATGAGCCCACCAGTTACAAATAAGACCCAAGCAGCCATAAATAAATAAATATTTTTTTAAAGAAGTAAAGCATATAGAATTTAAAAATTTATCCAATATCATTGGTGGGAGCCAGGATACAAATAAACACATTGCTTGGAGGCTTTAAAGGATGGAACTACTTTGCTGTCTCAGGAAGCCACATCCAACCCAAGAGGATGAATGCTTATTCTCGCAGAGTTTCCAAATTTCTGAGCTACAAACATATAGTAGGGTTGGATGAAAGGGTCCTTTTTAATGTCTAGTGCCTTTGCTTTGCCTTTTGAATTTAAGCATTAACTGAACTTTACTGGAATTACCTCCTGGGATTTCATCTTGCGTTCGGAAGAGTGATACGTCTGTTCTCAACTTTGTTCATTTAACAGTTCCAGTGTTTCCTGTGCTTTTAAGACAATTCAACAGGAAATGTGAAATAAAAGTTATCTGGCTGTCATCTTACTAAGAAGTCTATGAGGAATTTTATTAACCCATTAGTAATTTGTAATACTTCTAACCATGGAACACTCCTCGTTAAAACAACTTGGGAAATTTCTCTTTGATAATTATAAGAATCACTTTATCAGCCAATGTACTTTTAGTCTTCTCTTACTCTATTATTCTAGCATATAAATCTTATTTTGCTAATCCCTTGCACAATATTTTTTAATGACTCTCTGTGGGCTATAGCACAAGCTTTAACCTGAGTGAAGTGTTAGTCACTCAGTTGTTTCCTACTCTTTCTAACCCCATGGACTGTAACCTGCCAGGATCCTCTGTCTGTGGAATTCTCCAATCAGGAAAACTGGAATGGGTAGCCATTCCCTTCTCCAGGAGATCTTTCTGACCTATGGATTGAACCCAGGTCTCTAGTATTGCAGGCAGATTCTTAACCATCTGAGCCACAGTTTAAATTCATCTGGCCACTGCCCCAAATATACAACTTTCTGCCCTTCCACTCTTAAACTTATTACTTTGAATTTCAGCAATCTTTTATTGCTGGTTTTCTCTATGATTTAGTACATTCTGCCTACACATCATATTTCTCTTTACCCATTAGAGCATCTTAAATAATTCCCTAAATTGAACATCATCCCTCTATTCTATGTTTCCTTCAGTATTCTGTAATATGTGTATAAAGAAAGGTGATAGCCAGAGAACTGATGTTTTTGAACTGTGGTGTTGGAAAAGACTCTTGAGAGTCCCTTGGACTGCAAGGAGATCCAGTCAGTCCATCCTAAAGTAGATCAGTCCTGAATATTCATTGGAAGGACTGATTCTGAAGCTGAAACTCCAATACTTTGGCCACATGATGCGAAGAACTGACTCACTGGAAAAGACCCTGATGCTGGGAAAGATTGAAGGCAAGAGGAGATGGGGACAACAGAGGATGAGATGGTTGGATGGCATCTGCAACTCAATGGACATGAGTCTGAGTAAACTCTGGGAGATGGTGATGGACAGGGAGGCCTGGCCTGCTGCAGTCCATGGGGTCACAATGAGTCAGACATGGCTGAGC
Source organism: Ovis canadensis (assembly GCF_042477335.2). NCBI lineage: Eukaryota > Metazoa > Chordata > Mammalia > Artiodactyla > Bovidae > Ovis > Ovis canadensis. The sequence goes on along the minus strand of NC_091246.1, from coordinate 175,858,389 downwards.
GACTGAATTGAACTGAATAGAAAAGTTCCATTTACTCATAAATTGCATATGTAGTTAATGTTTTATAATGTGACAAGTGGCCTTTCCTGAGGCTCAGCAGTAAAGAATCCACCCGCCAATGCAGGAGATGCAGGTTCAGTCCCTGGACAGGGAAGGTCGTGGAGAAGGAAATGGGAACCCACTGCAGTACTCTTGCCTGGGAAACCCCAGGGACAAAGGAGCTTGGTGGGCTACAGTCTAGGGGGTTGCAAAAGAGTGGACACAACATAGCAATGAAACAACAAACACAATGATGTGACAAGTGCACACATCCATGAAGGCTCTTTCCTCTCCTGCCTGCTGTCTGTAGAAACTCCAGAGGAGTTCCTTCAGGGACAGCATCATCTTCTCTATGCTGATCTTTATGTTCCATCTTTGTCTCCACTTTTTGTCCTGAAGCCTTGTATTGGTGTCCTCTCCTCTCCTGAGACTTTTTAAACTTTCTCTTTTATTTATTCCTAGTTTGAACTTTTATTCTGTGTTTCTAATTCTCCTCACTGGCCAGTAACTCATCCTATAACTCACAATCTTAACTCCGGAAACTCAACACTAGAGGTATCAGTATAAATGCCAGAGTCCTAAAGGCACTTATTTCCTATAGTATCTCATTTGCTTTATGAATCTGTATCAAATGGAAAAAATATGTTTATGCCTGGCATAAAAAAAATATAAACTTAATTAAATGAATGAACAACTACATTAATTTCTTATTGCTACCTTAGTTACTACAGTGATTTTTGACACTGATATTCAATTCAGTTTTCCCTCAGGTAGTTATAGGCTAAAAGAGTGCTTTATAAATTGTACTCTGTGGAGCGCTCAGATGGTCATATGAGTCTGCAGTGGCGTAGGGGTAGGGAGGCAGGGGATGAAAGACAAGAAGGGGGGTCAAGCAGGCAGGGCTCCAGGCTGCTCTTGCTCACGTGCATTTTAAGCAGAGAAAATCCCCTAGTGTGCATTTTATGTATTGGACTTCTTCCAAACATTTCAGCTGAATAAATATTTCCAAGACTTAAAAACTTTTTTTTTTTGAAGAAAAGAAACAACCCAAAACCCATTGATGCAAAGCTAAACCAGAGAGTGGCAAAGGGTGACTTCCCATAGCACCTAAACCTGTTTACTTTGTCTCAATTATACTATAACAAATTTCCATGAACTTGAAACTTATCTAACTATGATACTACATTTGCCAAAAAGACAAACGAAGCATTACATGCTTGGCGAAGTTGTTTCTACATCTTTAATGATGACAGACTTCCCAGGAATATCTGATGGACCAGATCTGCATAAGCAAAAGGATTTATTTACCCAGACAGATCTTCAAATGGGAAATTCAATGACTTAATAATTCCATACCACTTTCACTCCTTGGCACCTAGAACCTGAAGTGCCTCCTGCTTGGAAGACGATTGCCAACAACAGATGCCTTAGAAAGCGCTAATGCAAAAGGATTAGTAAGTAGGGCAGACAAAATGAATTATACTTAGCATTTACAGTTTTCTATGGGTAGTAGTAGGATAAATGAGGTATTATTAGTACTGTACACTTTGTGCCAAAGGCAATATCTAGCACTAGAGTGCTTTATACTACTTGATATGTCAGTCTCCACAGCGTGTCCTTCCAAGTTGATGCTGAGAGAGCAAAGGAACACACAGAGACAAAATCCTCTACATTCCTGCTTTCCTTGAAATTATACAATTTGTCTATGTCTGACGCAGGATGCAGCATGCTTGGGGCTGGTGCATGGGCATGACCCAGAGAGATGTTATGGGGAGGGAGGTAGGAGGGGGGTTCATGTTTGGGAACGCATGTAAGAATTAAAGATTTTAAAATTTAAAAAATAAAAAACTGAAAAAAAATAAAATGAAATAAATCAATGTACTATGCTAATTTGAGAATCAAATAAAAATGCATGTCGACTTTTTCATTTTTTTCCTATCTCCTATGGCTATTAATCCACAACAAAAAATCAAAAGGAGTGGTTAATCTATCAGAAAGGACTTCAACATTTCAAAGATACTTTTGAATTTTTTTTCTTGTCTCATCACTCATATAGCCATATTTTCAAAGAACATGGGCCTCTGTGGGTTTAAGGCAGTGATTTCTCTCATGATGTCAATATTTGTAGCAGAGACATCCAGGGACAGTTTGAAGTTTTACGACCCGTTAAGGAAAAGCATGAAATGTCAGCCCTGTGCCTTCTAAATAGATGGCATATTGATAGCAATGAACAGTGCCTGCCGACATTAGCACAGAAAGAATGCCACATTTTATATCTCAATATTGAGACTAGAAGGACAAGGAGATGCAGAATGAGGACACCGTATGTTTATGAAAGTTATGCTTTGATCCAATGAGACCTAAATTGATATGTCATACATTTTGCCTTCATTAATGTGTTATCACTCAACTTCCTGCCAGAAATTTCCACATCATCTTCCAGTATTTAAATTAGGCGCAGTAGACTAGATGAGAACAATACATTAGTTTTAGAAATACATTTGCCAGCAAATGGTTTTTAAGCAAGAAAATATGTACCCCAAATATTTGAAAATTAGCCTGTTGTAAACACTACAAATCACTTAAAAATTACCTCTCTACTCACAGAGTGCAGAGTCTGCTAAAGTATCATTTTTAAAGTTGTAGCAGCAGATAATAAGCTAACACAAAATCAAGCCTTCATTTCTGCTTATTATCTCTCAATGTGTGATGGAAGCCTGCATGCTGAATAAAGAAAAATCATCCATATTGGTCAATGACAGCAATAAGTGAATTCATTTGTGCATCTGTTTACCTATCCATCCATTTACTTGGCACACTGAGAGGATTCTATGAAGAAGGTAACTGTTCTAGGTGCTAAGGGTCAAAACATACAAGCTGTGGTTTCTGCTCTTAATGAAATGACCTTATGGTGGGAGAGATGTATGAAAAATAACACAGACAATAGTCATGTAATAAGAGCTATGACAGAAGCTGCCCTGGCAGCAGAGGCTAGAAATCTGCTAAATTCTTTAGCTAGCTCAGGGAGCAAACATTTCCAACAGGACTTGAGAAGAAACATGCTCCCTCGGTGACCATGTGCTTGGATTTGGATGCTCCTCTGTCTCCAATAACTCTTTAGCCATAAACTTTCTGTACATGGGGCTTCACTCTGGCTGCCCTACTGCTTGGAAAAGTTGTCTTCTTGGGGAGATCTTTTGTTCAGCTCCCTTTATATTTGAGAGAATTTAACAGCATCTTTCTCTAAAGTCAAACACGCCTTTGTCACAGTTTCATAGAGCTCTCCTTAGCTTCTCAAAGTGTCACCATAATTTCAGTTTCCACTGTCAGAGTCAGCTCCCAACTCTGTAGTTTTCATTTAAACTGACACTTGCAGCTTTTCAACTTGCCTGCATTCTTCACACTTCTAATTCACTTTTGTCTGCTCATTAAAATTAAAAAGTGCACCTGTCCTACAAAAATTAGAGCCTTCTTTTAAATCAATGACATGTCAGTATGGAAGTTCAATTCCGTTTCAAGAATTCAATGAGTTTCAGCTCATATTTTAAGATATTTGAAAAATAATAACCATCTTTGAAACGGTTAGAATAGAGGCCATGATATTACAACATTGTTTTCAGGACAGAACTTGTAAGAATCATTGTCTGAATTTTTCCTCACTTCACTTTGAAAGCACTCAGATGTTAAGAAAATAAATAAATTTTTGCTTCTCATAAGCTGCCCTCTCCTACTGTGAATTTGACTGTTGCAATCCCAGGAAATAATAGCTCTCCCTTGAGTAGTATTATTCATTGCTTTCTCATTATCAAACATCCTAGAACACTATCCCATATTGATTTTCTTCTTCTATATCTCATTTCAGAATTTCTCCTCTTCGTTATTCATTAATGCACATCAAATTCCATAGTAAGTTTTCCACCTACTCCTGTGGCTATCTTATGCATAAAGCAATCGGGAATTCCACAATCAGGCCCAAATAATCATATCCCTCATTATAATAGTTATTCAGGGAGGCAGGAGAGGGAGCAGTATGAAGTTATATTTATTCTCCATTAAGAAAAGAGTGAAAGAAAAAATATTTACATGCATGCAATCAAATAGTAATAGTTTCTCCCCTTGTCCCATTTCTTTTGCCCTCTATGAGTTGTTACTTTTATCCCGGGGAAGACTGACACTTTCGTCTCTATTAACATTTACAGCATCTAAAGATGTTCTTGATTTTAGTACCATCTAGATTGACAGTTACAACCAATAAATCATCCATTGCTCCTTGAGCTTACTCATTTGTTTAAAAAAATTTATTAAGTAGCTACCTTCACATTCATCACTGTGTAAGAAACTGAAGATATAGTGATGGCCATGAGAAATATGACCCTTAGCTTCATGGACCTTGAGATTTACTGGGAAAATATTTTAAATAATGTTGACTACATAATTATTGTATATCAATAGAGTGAAATTATAGTAAGTAAAATTAGAGGATTAGGTATGCACATAAATAGACTGCAACATTCTGGAGAGTCAATGATAACTTCGCTGAGGAAGTTAAGATCTAAAGGACAAATTAGTCGCTGAATGCAGTGGGAATAACACGTCAGGCTTCCAAACACAAAGAGAACTGAAGACACTTGAGAATAAGAAAATCTAGCTTTTTTAACTAGCTCTTAAAAATCTTGGTTTACAATTAAGGGCACAGAGGCATAAAGGAGTTCAATAACTGCTCAAGCCAAATGCCTTAGCAATGCAAAGATATAACCCACAGCTTTCTACCTCCGTGGTCCACAAGTTGAATTACTATTGAACTATCCAATAGGACATGCCTCTCCTATAACTTTACGACTTCTTATACTTTTTAACTTATTTCTTCCTAACCAACCATTATTATAAATCTAGCTGTTAGTGTTTTAGAAATTTTAGTTCTCAATTTTACCAACATTTTAGGACTTCTGAATTCTTCATGCCTTTGTTTTCCCATCTTTTGCTTCACCAGATCTCCGATTACCAACTGAAGCAGAAAACTACACTTGCATTGGATGAAGGAAAGGAAATGGAATCAGAAATACTTCGTCTGGTTATTTTTCATAGGATTTAAGTTGACCCACTATGAAACCTCATTTGTTTAAACAATCAATTTTGAGTCTTAGAATTATATTGCGGATGAACAGAGTTTTGAATCAGGATGATATATGTTGGAAACTACAATCAATATTGATGAAGAATAATACAGCAAGGAATATTGAGATAAGTCTGGAGAAAGATCATAGAGAGTTTTGTATGATATTTAAAAAATGCTTATTTTATTCTGAAGATATTTTGTACTCAAGTACATGTTTCAAGCATGGAAATGATAAGTTAATATTTGTATTTTAGAAAGATTGCTTTGATTGTAGAATAAACAGTGCATTAATTTGAAGCAAACAAGATATGAAGTTATGTTAGAAGTTGTTGCCATAGTCAAGGTGAATGATGATTAAAGTCTGTATTACAGGAGTAGCGGTAATGATGACAGAGAGATAATTCTGTAAGGAACACTTCAGAGGTAGAATCCGAAATATCTGACATTTTACTGGATCTGGGGAAGAGTGAAAAATCAAGTCGAATTTCCAGGTAACAAGATTAAGTGACTCACTGACTGAAGGGACCTCCAACAGAGAAACAGCATACACAAAGAGGAAAATTTAATTACTGGGGAAAAATTAATCTCTTTAGTGTCTGTACTTGAGTCTATATAATAAAATAGAATTTGAAATGGCACGAGGTTGAGTCAATTCTGGAAAAGGTTATAAAAGAAGGCTATTGACTCGCTCTACAGAGATCATGCTTTCAACTTCTCTCAAAGGCAAACCTGATTCCTCCTGAAATGACAAATCAATTTTCACAACTTTTTCTTTTACATTTTGGTGTTTCAAGTATTACCATCATTTCACACCATTTGCATTGAATAACAAAGCAAAAAGAAATATGGATCCCTCAACTGGACTCTATTTCATCAAAGACAAGTTTTAAATGGAGAATTATAAATATCAAAATACAAGTTCTTTTTAAAAAAATTTCATTGCTACCTTCCCATTCAAGTTTATTTGGCAAACAAAAACTGAGACAGTATTATGCATTTTGATCCCTACCTGGTTCTGCAGAAACAATCACCTGAACTGCTTCTGTCTTATCTCAGTGGAAACACAGAGACTTATAAATCAACCTACTTATTGTCCCCTATCAAACTCTTCCATCTCCTGACTCCTACAGTTAATATGTTTCTACTCTTCTAGACTGATTAGAGATTTCAAGTTTTCATATATTTTCATTATATGTTCTAAAATTTAGTAAGTTTAGCATAGATTCAGGTTTTTCCTCGTATCCTAACCCAGAAAAATATTAAAATCCATAACAATTATACATATGGTATTTTGTATATTTACCCATTTAAAACTTTTCTTATAAAATAATGATTTTCTTTATATATTACAACATTACACCATGTTTAGAATTAGTAGTATTTATTTTAAATGTCATAAAAATCTGATAGTATATGAGCTATTAAACACAATGCACAGATGAGAAAAGCGGATGCACAAAGTGGTCACAGACCTACAGTTTTTCCACTACTAATCCATCTGAAAGTACTATAAAAATATGCTTAACCTAAAATACCCTTGTATAACCAAATTAAGGGCTTCCCAGGTGGTGCTAGTGGTAAAGAACACACCTAACGATACAGGAGGCATAATACATACATAAGAGACACGGGTTCAAATCCCTGCGTTGGGAAGATCCCCTGGAGGAGGGCATAGCAACCAACTCCAATATTCTTGCCTGGAGAATCCCATAGATAGAGCAGCCTGCTGGGCCACAGTCCACAGGATCACACAAAGTTGCACATGACTGAAGTGACTTAGCATGCATTCAGCATAATTAAATTTCTTGTGATTCCTTTTTATCCCTGTATAACTTCTCATTATCTTTGCGGACTTCAAGGAAAAGAATGTGACAGTCTTAAAAATTCCAATCAGGGACATGTCTTTGATTTTTGCCAACTTTTGCACAGAAACTGTGTTAAGATTAGCACTTAAGGTTACAAGTAAAAGGTATGTTATTTTTACATTTTATTAAAGCTGCATTTGGCCTACTTGATGACCAACCTAGACAGCATATTAAAAAGCAGAGACATTACTTTGTCAAGAAAGTTCCGTCCAGTCAAGGCTATGGATTTTCCAGTGATCATGTATGGATGTGAGAGTTGGACTATAAAGAAAGCTGAGCACTGAAGAACTGATGCTTTTGAACTGTGGTGTTGGAGAAGACTCTTGAGAGTCCCTTGGACTATAAGGAGTTCCAACCAGTCCATCCTAAAGGAGATCAGTTCTGGGTGTTCACTGGAAGGACTGATGTTGAAGCTGAAACTCCAATACTTTGGCCACCTCATGCAAAGAGCTGACCCATTTGAAAAGACACTGATGCTGGGATTGAGGGCAGGAGGAGAAGGGGACGACAGAGGATGAGATGGTTGGATGGCATCACCAACTCAATGGACGTGGCTTTCGATGGACTCTGGAAGTTGGTGATGGACTTGGAGGCCTGGCGTGCTGCAATTTATTGGGTCACAAAGAGTCGGACACGACTGAGCAATTTAACTGAACTGAACTGAACTGAACTGTGCTGTTGCAAAAGCTTTTCTTCCTTCCAAAAGATTATGAAAAAATATTCTCCAAACATATTTTTTACATTAAAGTGGAAGGTGTTACTGCTTATATTCATTTCACCAAATAATTTATTGGTTTAAGTTTCAGATATCTAAATTGAATTTTCAAACATTTGCAAAATTTCATCCCTTCCTTCTGACCAAAAGAAAAAAAAAGTGGAAAAGACATCTTTAATTCTGAAATGATGACATATATGCAACTCTCAAGGGGCTTCCCGGGCGGCACTAGTGGTAAAGAAACTGCCTGCCAATGCACGACACATAAGAGATGTGGGTTCAGTCCCTGGGTTGGGAAGATCCCCTGAAGGAGGGCATAGCAATCCACTCCAGTATTCTTACCTGGAGAATCATATGAAGAGAAGAACCTAGCGGGCTACAGTCCATAGCATCATAAAGAGTCAGACACGACTGAAGTGACCTGGTACACACACATGCAACTCTCAAAGCTGGTACATCTATCTCAACAACTGCATTCCTAATTTTCTGAAACACAATTGACTGTGAGCTTCTGTAAACAGCAAGGTTGAGTAACAAAACAGCTGATGATAAAATACATGTGTCCTTAGTTAACCTTAAAGCATAATCCCACCAACAGCATGTAAAAGAAGTTCAGATGCAGAAAGTAACTTTTGATTCATGTAACACTGCTTTCTCTGTTCATAGATAATGGAACTAAGGATCTAGAGAAATTGATTTATTTACTCAGATTGTTACTTGTCACAATCCGCTAATATACATCAGTGAAACTTTACCAGTGCCTTTTGCATCAGACATCAATGTACATTCTATGCTGGAGTCTGGGCAATGAAGATGCAGAATGAGATATTTTAAATTGTTCTTCAAAATAAAATAAATAAAAAATCAATCAACAATACTTACTATGTACTTTCTCTATCTCTGTCAGTAATATCAAGGAGTTATCAGCTATGAGCTCATAGACTTCTTGCAGTAGCATTCTTAACTCAGGTAGTATCTAGAGTCAGGTTCCTTCCTTCATTCTCTCTCTCCAGCTGGGATAAAAGGTAGCATTGAAAACATCTTCTCCAAAGGTCACATCATGTCAAAATCATGAATTTTATTTCAGTTTCCAAGGGGGCTTTGTGTAGGTGTTTCAACAGTCATTAATTGCATTTGAGCCATGTTATAAAAATATTTCACCTTCCCTAAGGACACTACAAATGAGCAACAGTCACTTTCAAGTTTCAAAATAGGTCTGCTAGATTGACTAATGGGGTTTAAAGGTCGCCAAATCCAGATGATATAAAATTCACTGGACTTCTGAGGAGACTATCAAAGTAAGGTTTTGAAACAGGATGATAATCATCGCTGGAGCTGGACATAATAAAGGAAAGATGGAAGAAGGTCTTAGGAGAATGAGTTACCCAAAATGGACTTGCACCTGTGCATGGAGCTTTAGCATTTCTGAAGTAAGAGGCAAATTAGCTGTCACTTACTTTAAATGACTTCCCATTGTATATGAAGAAATTGATGCCAGGAGAGGGCAACAGAAGTATTCCACATCATACGACTAGGTAGAAGATAAGCAGGAATTAAGATATATTTATTATGATTTTAAAGCTTAAGGCTATATAAACATTGAATATGCTTCTTTGTAGGGCAATATTTTATAAAATATATCATTGGTTTTCATGTTATCATTGGTTATTGGTTATTATATCATTGGTTATTATATTGAGTTTAATCTGCTTTCCTGAAATGTTGATAGTCATCACAGATGAATCAAACACACTTCACATGAGAACTCTCATATATGATATGAACTCTTTCATTCTTAATATCTATTCATTCTTCCCTAGTGGTTCCCTCCATTTTGCTCCCAATCTATCTTCTACATCAAGTTTACCTCACCATCGTGATCTGATTTAAACAAAGCACAGTGAAACTCTTACACCCTTTTTCCCTCCTCCCTTAAACCTAAGATCTTAGTTTTGAGAGAGAAAACAAAACAATAAACAAAGAAACAAACAAAAAATCCTTCCATTTTAATTCACACTGAGATTACAATCAAATAAACCTCTAAGAAATAGCAACACAGTCTTTTTGGGTTGGAATGAGGCATTAACCATCATCTCATTCAGCTACACTTTTATGCTTGAATCTCCCTTACAATTAATTCCCCCTCGAAGAGACTGTCCCCTGTGTACATCTGAACCGTTTCAGTGACAGGCCTTATAATGCCTCCAGAGAGAGCTTGTTTCTTGTGTAAACAGCTCTAGCTGTTAGCTCTTCCATATTTTGTGCTGAAATCCTGTCCCTGAAGCAACCAAAAATTGGTCCTAGTTTGCATTCTTGGGGCCATATAGCCTCATGGCAATACTTCAAATATTTATAAGCAGCTGTCTTATTCTCTCTGAATCTTCTCTACTCCAAGCAAAATATCCTAATTTTCCTCGACTGATCTTACATAATAAGGTTTAGAGTCTCCCTTAACTCTCTTGATTATCTAATTCTGCTCTCTGAAACAAACTCAATTTGTTTCTATCTCATTTCAAGTGCTGTATAAAAAATGAAAAGTGTTTCTACAGATGTATCTGGCCAGTGCCAAATATTCTAGTTAATACATGGATAGCAATAGAATCTAAGATCACAGTTTATTTTTTGAGGACTTCTTACTTCTAACGATTCCTATGAAACTTGTTAATGGCTGAATCTCTTATGTCTTGTTTCAGATGTGCTGCCGCTAAGCTCTGTCTCCCTCATCCTGAATCTCTGCCATTAGGATATCAGAATCATGTGTAAACATCTATCAAATCACCTGACATTTCACTTTCTTAAATATGATCCTTGAGTTTCGGTATTCATATTTTTGGGGAGAGATTCTGATTTGGTTCTTAACATATTTATTATTTCTCACACTTTGTCACACTGTAACATGAACATGTTTCTGCTTAAACTGATAAAGGCAGATTTTCTATAACTTGTGTTCCCAAATTTTTAAAAGATTGCTAATATTAGTATCAATGTGAGTATCAGGGTTACTTTTTTTTTCCTATTAATTTGAGAGTAACAAATTAATTATTTGGAAACAGTTGACTATAGCATGTATAATATTGGTACCATGAATAATAAGGGCAATTAAAAATGATAAGGTAGGTGCATAACTATTGATGGAGGAATGTTCATAATATGTGAAGAATGATAAAAACAATCACCCAAAATAACATAAAAAAACAAGGTAGTTTATTTATATATATTTATATATATATTATATATATATATTTTATATATATTTATATATTTTGGGCTAATATAAACAAAATAGTATCTCCTTTCTATCTGTTTAGGAAAGTCACTCATAGCCTTTGCCTTCTGTCATCCTTCACTATTACTCAAAATTGCATAGCAGTTTTCTAAGTGCAATTAAAAATAAGAATTTTTTAAATTAAATTTATTTTTTTAATTTTTGGCTATGCTGCACAGCAAATGGGAACTTCAGTTCCCTGACTGGGGATCAAATCCACACTCCCCCACACTGGAAATTCTGAGTCTTAACCACTGAACTGCCTTTTATCATTTTGAGAAGTAAATTATGAACAAAACAAAACACTTGAGGAAAGTAAATGTTGAAAAATACTATTGTTGAGTCCAATATCATGTTTTGTAAAATACTCACATTGTAAAAACTATGCATGAGGTATTATAAATGTTGTTGAAGCCCTATAAGTAATGTAAAATCATAAACACTAAAAATTTTTAACATGCATAGCCTGAGGAGTCACACCTTATTATTTTTCATCACTTCAGTTCAGTTTAGTCGCTCAGTTGTGTCTGACTCTTTGCGACCCCATGAATCACAGCACACCAGGCTTCCCTGTCCATCACCAACTCCCAGAGTTCACTCAGACTCACGTCCATTGAGTCAGTGATGCCATCCAGCCATCTCATCCTGGGTCGTCCCCTTCTCCTCCTGCCCCCAATCCCTCCCAGCATCAGACTCTTTTCCGATGAGTCCACTCTTAGCATGAGGTGGCCAAAGTACTGGAGTTTCAGCTTTAGCATCATTCCTTCCAAAGAACTCCCAGGGCTGATCTCCTTTAGAATGGACTGGCTGGATCTCCTTACAGTCCAAGGGACTCTCAAGAGTCTTCGCCAACACCACTGTGCTTACTATACACCAAGTACCCTAATACTGAAAGAATGAACTTATTTCCCTACTTTTATTATGAACTGTACATATATTATGTAATATTAGATTTTCAAAGTGAATTATAGATATTTTAGGATTATATATATTTTATCTTCATTTTTTAATGTGAAAAGAAGTTTAGTGGGATTAGTAATTTTTCGTAAGTCCATTATACAAATACATAAAAGCCAAAATTGAAAGTCCAGTGCATTACTTGCTAGAACTTGGGTTCCTTCAAATATAGTTTGCTATATTTCAGGAATGTGTAAGTAAGCTTACAAAGAAAGGGGCATAATAGTGGGGTCATTTACCATACAGATAAAATAACATAAGCCTTATAATAAAGGTGTAGTTGAAAGGAAAATATTTAAACTAAGAAAATACATGAAACAGACATTCGTCACAACTAAAAACAAAAGTATCTAGAATTTCTGTTTTATAAAAAAAAGCAAATCTGATCCACATCTTTAGCAATTTGCTTTGATGAAAAGCACTAGACTTAGAATGAACTGTGCTCTAGTTAGTCTTTTTTCTCATTTGTGACATCCTGGGAAAATATCTGGACGCACATAATATTTAAGTTCCAAAATGAGCATGGTACATTCAAATCTAACTTGTCTTCTTATCTAAGGTTTCAGTGACATTCTGATTCAAGAGGAAAATGACAGATATATTAAACTCCTAATTGGATAGTGATATCTACCAAGGGTTCATTAGGTAAAAAGATATCAGTGGTCTTTTGTAAAATTTCAATTACTATGTTGCCAAAAACTATAAGATAATGGTTAAGACTATGAACTCAGCATATGAAAGATCTGTTTAAAATTCTAAATCCACTGCTCCTTATGTGTCCAGCTGCATTCATCAGATTGTAAGTCCCCAGAACACCATGGCTATGTCTATGTTCTTTATGATGGATTATCAGGGACTAGAGAGTTGGACATTTAACAAAAGGAAAAATAATGAAAAAATGAATTTAACTTTCTAAGCCAATATGGTATTAATACCTAGATCTAGATCATAAGTTTGTTGAAAGAATGGGATTAGTTAATACCTATAAAGTTTCTAATACAGTTCTTGGCAGATAATTATAATTAAACAAATAGAAACTATCTGAATTATAATTATGCAACACATCATAATCATTGCTTTCTCCACAATTCCCCGACAAATCTACATAAGGACTCTTTGAAAAGAATTATGAGATGATTTACTCCTAACATATATCATGCAAATGTGTGGTCTCTAAGTTGCTGATATATTTTTTTCTCTTTCATTTCTCAACATCAGGATCATAGAATCATAAGAATAAACATCAGGATCATAGAATTATGAGTACATATGCCTTGGATTGTTAAATGCTGCTGCTATTCCTGAGAATTTGCCATCATTTCTGCAGTCCTCTTGGAGTCTGCCTCTCCTATTTCCACATTTCATTTGGGTGACAACTGCATGAGCACACACAACTACTATGCTTTTGCATTCTTGTCAACTGAAACTTTCTTCTGATGGCTGGTTGCTTGCAATTCTTCCTCTTTCTTAAACAAAAACAGCACAGAATGAAAACAAAAATGCTACCTACAGGTGCTCATCATTATTTTTTCTTCCAGAGAACCAGCGTGTAAAAATGACAAAGAAAACCTCTTTACCCTCAACTTCAGGTAGTTTATCATCAACCTTGAGTAGTGAGAGATGTAATTTCTCTCTTCGCTAATTCTGAAAGGGTTTAAATAAAAGTTTCAATAGATACCCGGCCAAGATACATTCCCTTTTAATTTTTATGAATATCATGGTAGGTTTCTCAGTAGCCAAGTCGTGTCCAACTTTTCACGACCCCATAGACCAGCACACCAGGTTTCTCTGTCCTTCACCATCTCCCAGAGTTTGCCCAAATTCATGTTTTACCATGTTCATGGGAATTATAATTATAGCATCTTCCCGATGACAATGAAATCAAATTAATAAAAAGAAATTGCTGTCATTGCTCTTTGTTCACTAGAAATGAGTACAGCATACCAGTATGATATTTCATATTTGTATAAATTAATTTGAATCATAGTATATCTAAAGGGAAAAGGACTTCAGCCCAGCATCTTGTCTTGGATCAGATTCCCCAGAAGAAACTTAATTGAGAATTTACAGCAAGTGATAATATTAAGGAGGCACACTTAGCCAGACTGGTAAGAAAATAGAAAAGCAGGACAGAGAAGTTAAGAAAGGGTGTGATTTCATTCAAAATTTCAGCCTTGGCCTGATCATGAAGGGGAGCTCTGCAGGGTAAATAACACCTCAGAGTCTATTCCAACTAGCAACAGAGGGGCTGAGCCTTCACACTCATGCACAAAGCTGTCTTTGGCTAAGAGCTGCCTCAGGGGCATATAAATTATCATGTACTTCCAATTGCTTGCATTTTCCAGTGAATTGTGTCCTATTTTATAAAGGGCAGCAGACAATCAAGTAATTAGAAGTGAAAGGACAAAGACATTGGGGAAAGCACATAGAGAAACAGTAAAAGAACGCAAGGAGAACCCTGAGTGTCTATTAGATGGAGTAAGGAAAACTGGGTTCTGAGATACTCATGTAAAGACCAGAGAGGACCTCCTTGGTGGTCCAATTGTTAACACGGCAAACTGCCAACGCAAGGGACATGAGTTCGATACCTGGTCGGCCAACTAAGATCCCACATGCCCTGTAGCATGGCCAAAAGATTTTTTTTTTAAGTTTAAAACTGCCAAAGACACATAGCTACTCAGTGGTAGCATCTGTCTCTTGATTCATAATCCAAGACATCTTGTGCTAGTTCGAGACAAGAGCTAGTATATCAACCCTTGTTAATTCCAATTAATTTAAAAAGTAAGAGTTGTTAGTTTCTGACTTGTATTATAACTCCCCCATATGGCAATGACAATATTAAAATTATTATTGTGGGCCCTTCTACCACTAAAGGTATTTACAGTTCTAAACTTCCCTTTGACTTTTAAAAACTCAGTCAAGCAGACATTTAACTTCTGTTTTAGGAGATAATTTTTTCATTAAGTAAAAAAAAAAAAAAAAAACCTTCTAGAGAAAACAATAAAAATTTCATGAATTTTCTGACAAAGAAGATTTACTGTTTGCTAGGTCCATAAACAAAACTTATGATTACAGTTCTGTTCCAACTGTATTTAACACAATACATAAAATTTCCCTAATATTTATATTTTTGCCAGCTCACTTTTACTCAATAACTCTCAAATGTAAACTCATTACACATCTTTGTGTCAGCCAAGACTGTTCTGAATGAAACTTGATAGATCTTTAGCTTCTGAAAAGGAAATTTTTCTTAAAGTGTTCATATTTGGACTTACATTAGATATTATTGATTACATATCACATCGCCTGCTCTGTGTCTGTGGTTTGCAAAGAATAATAACAAAATTGGTAGTGATGCAATCATTGTTTCAACTTTCCTTAAAACATTTTTATTTAAAATCTAAATTATGCAATCAGGGAAAATTGGGAAGAGAATTCGAGAGACATATTAAAAGATTAAAAGATGCTTCAAAACTATTTCTTAATTTCATGAACAGATTTTCATCACTGTATAACCAAAGAAAAAGTATATAGAAAGCATATAAATAACAAAATATTCCTTGTCTGTTTATGAAGAAACAGAATAAGACTCATTCTTCTAAGAGGGCAGATATTATGACAGAATGGTTATTGCTTCACTAGGAGGGTGAAAGCTGGTTTGAAAATTGGTCATATAAATTATTTTAATTGCATAAGAGAACACAAGAAGTCTTCTGAAGTTTACTTACATGATTATGTTTTGACTGTGACTTATGAAAGCAACTGAAATGATAACATGAAAGATACAAAAGTGAAAATGAAGTCTCTCAGTCGTGTCTGACTCTTTGCAATCCCATGGACTGTAGCCTACCAGGCTTCTCCATCCATGGGATTCTCCAGGCAAGAATACTGGAGTGGGTTGCCTTCCCAGGGATTGAGCCCAGGCCTCCCACATTGTAGGCAGACACTTCTACCGTCTGAGCCACAGATTATGGTTAATACCTAGCATGGTACTTTTGCATAGTAGGCATTTAAACAAGCATATCTGATCTACAAATGTTTTCTTGTTAAAAACACAAATGCAAAGTCAATTGTTGAGAGTATACAATAAACAATATTTTTAGATCATCTTTCCTATGATGTTGTACTTTGATTTTTCTCTTATATCTTGTTGTTAAGCAGTCACTAAGTTGGGTGTGATTCCTTGCAACTTCATGGACTGTAAGGCCCCTGGGTCTTTCACTAACTCCTGGAGTCTGTTCAAATTCACATCCATTGAGTCAATGATGCCATGTAATCATCTTATTCTCTGTGACTTTCATCTTCTTTGCCTTCAATCTTTATCAGCATCAAGGTCTTTCCTATTTAGCTTGGTATTTTTCCCTCTTTCAAGCATCCCATCCACCTTAGAAACACAAATACTTAATTAGCTATCTCTTTTAGGGCTTCTCTGATAGCTCAGTTGTAAAGAATACCCCTGCAATGCAGGAGACCCCCGTTCAATTCCTGGGTTTGGAAGATCTGCTGGAGAAGGGAGAGACTACCCACTCCAGTATTCTTGGGCTTCCTTTGTGACTCAGCTGGTAAAGAATCCACCTGCAATGTGGGAGACCAGGGTTTGATTCTTGGGTTGGGAAGATTCCCTGGAGAAGAGAAAGACTACCCATTCCAGTATTCTGGCCTAGAGAATTTCATGGATTATACAGTCCATAGGGTCAAAAAGACTTTCACTTTCTGTCTTGGGCTTCCCAGGTGGCACTGATGGTAAATAACCTACTTACCAATTCAGGAGACAAAAGAGACAGGGGTTCAATCCCTGGGAAGATCTCCTAGAGGAGGAAATGGCAACCTACTCCAGTATTCTTGCCTGAAGAACGCTCATGGACAGAGAAGTCTGGCAGGCTATAGTCCATGGAGTTGCAAAAAGTTGGACATGACTGAAACGACTTAGCACACCCTTCCTGTCTAGCCCATGAAAGATATCATCTAGGCAAATCTATCTCCGTTTCATAGAAGAGTCATTTTGTTTCTGCTTTAATTGTTCATTGCTTTAATTTCATATTTTATGGCTTAAAGCTCTTCAACTAATAGATTATTTCAGCTGCATGTGTTCATTTTATTATACTTAAATGTATACTGGGATACACAAAGCTGATGGTGTTCAGAGACAATTATCACATTACCTTAAATAAGTCTATGTTGTGAAAATGATTGTAATTATCACTCAACACCTAATAAAATGGAGTTCTGCTGCAGTTACCTAATCTTGAAATTCTGTCTCTTCTAACTACCACTGAAGTC
The DNA here is from genome assembly GCF_042477335.2 of Ovis canadensis. Lineage (NCBI taxonomy): Eukaryota > Metazoa > Chordata > Mammalia > Artiodactyla > Bovidae > Ovis > Ovis canadensis. The sequence continues at coordinate 175,841,152 of NC_091246.1, read as the reverse complement.
TGTCACAGTCCAGACATTAACACGGAAGAATTTTTTGCATATATCCTCAAAACAACTCCAACTTAACACTTCCATTTGGTGATAGAGAATTCACTTATTTCTTACACTAATTAACAAAAAATCCCAATAATACTGAGCAGGAAGTGTTGGCAAAGTACCAGGATATAGAGACTTTCACTCTTACATAATAAAGTCAAAAATGCAAACTTGGGAAATAATAGAAATATCAAGAAGAACCACTGAAAGATTTCACATGTATGACATGCTGTGGAGTAGACTATTATTCTATGATGGAACCATAGGAGTGGGGCCTGACAAGAGAAGGAAATGAGAAACAGAGCTTGGTTTTCCATCTGCCTTTTTGTTGTGAATAACCTACACTTCATAAAAATCAAGGAAGGAAACTAGCATTGGTCTGAACACATACTATGTACCAAGTGTTAGATTGAACCCAGGTCTCCACATTGAAAGTGGATTCTTTACCATCTGAGTTCAGACAGTAAAAAATCCACCTTCAATGCAGGACACGCAGGTTCGATCCCTGGCCCAGGAAGATCCCCTGGAGAAGGAAATGACAACCCACTCCAGTATTCTTGCCTGGAAAACACTATGGACAGAGGAGCCTGGTGGGCTACAGTACCTGGGATTGCAAAGAATTGGAAACAACTTGGCAACTAAACAACAACAAAAGAGGGTAATCTTTTAGAAGGTCACCTTTACACAACTCTTTGAGATAAGTAATATGAACATTCAAATGAAAAAAAACAAGTAAGTTAGTGCCAGAACTAGGATTTATTTTAAGTCAGGGCAGGCCCCAATCATGTGAGACTATCTCTTGGTGATGGAGTAAGTCATTGTTATAACCTAGTAATATCCAAAACTCATAGAGTGAGGTCTTCTAATTTTCAATCTGACATGTATAGAATTTGTAAGTCATTACTCCATTCTCCATAACAGTGAAAAAAAAAAAAAAACTAAAAATCAACTACTCTTCTTAGATCCATTAAAGAATTATGATTATAGGGCATGCTGCTACCCACAAAACTGGAAAGACAGGTAGACACACAGCTTCATGGTTCACCAGGAGTAGCAGCCCAGAAGCAGTGTCCTGTAGCTGGAAGTAGTATCGTAGGAATACTTAAAATATAATTGCTGTTATTGTTATTCAGTCACTAAGTCCTGTCTGCCTTTGTGTGACCTCATGGACTATAGCACACTAGGCTCCCTGTCCTCCATTACCCAGAGCTTGCTCAAATTTAGGTCCATTGAGTCAGTGATGCTACCTAACCATCTTATCCTCTGCCACCCCTATCTCCTTTTGCCTTCAATCTTTCCCAGCATCAGGGTCTTTTCTGATTAAAAGTCAGAATAAGTGTGAAAGAGTCTTCTTTGAACCTCCATCGATGTTGTCTAATTCACTTTTCTGTGTCCAGACTGAGTAACCAGGCTTCCCAGGTTTGGTTCCAGCTTAAGGGTGGGAAAGATATATATTGTGACTTTCAATGATTAAAAAGGAAAAAAAAACTGAACAGAAATCTGAATTCTGAAATTTCAAAAATGAAATACATTCTTTAGCTTAAGCAAAGCAAAAAAAAAAAAAAGAATTAAAAAAAAACAGCCTATGAAATGAGATCACACATCACAGAGTGTTTAAAAAATCCTCTTATTTAGAACAAACTCTTCTGAAATGTGACTGCAACCTAGAGGTTTTTGATCACACGTGAAGCATGCTGATAATCAAGAGTCTGTGTGTGTCTGCCATTTTCAACAGAAATAGCTACAAAACAATCAGTGAGATTAAAGGAATGGTTACCTCAGCAGATGAATAAAACAGCACATTTTTTACATAAAATTTCCTTGTTTTTTTATGCTCAATCTCTTATCATTCAAGTCATACCCTTGAGCTTCAAAGCAAATTTATGGAAAACCCAATAGAAAATGCAAACTGTAAACTGGCTAAAAACAGTAACATTAGCAACAACAAAATCTACCCATTTCAGAAGACTGTGGCTACAAAAAAGAGGAAAAAATAGTTAACACACTTAAAATACATGATCATGATTTATTTCTCTTTCTAGCCAAACCAAAAAATAAATTGGACCGATTCACACACGTGAGGCTATTGGTATTGAAATGAGTATTTCAATTATCATTTCCTCCAATCCCTAATCAGAAATCCAATCTGTTCTTTCAGAAAAAGCTCCTGGCTTAAAATCTTTTAATCTCTGCAAAACTGTTTTATACCCACATTGTTTTCTTTAATAGCTTCATCCTGTTAATCGCTAAAGTTTTATGTGTATTTATGTAGGCATGGAGTGCATTATGCATTACACATCCTGCTGTTAGCTTCAGCGCAACAGGGCAGTGCTCCATGAATCCATGGGTGTGTATTGAAAGATTATGGATGATTTTGCATCTTTCCTGAAAATTAGTAATGATTTTTTCAAGCTAAAAAAAACCCCAGATCCTGATTAGAGAAGAGAAAACATTACATTAGGGAGACAAAAGTAAAAATGTTTCCTTATTCAAAAGTAAAAATGCCTCCTGTTTCAAAATACAACACAATTTTATCTTCAGATTTTATTGCAGTCAGGTTTCAATATCCTTTTTCTGCATGTACCTAGTAAACTTTAGATGGCCACCATTCCTAGTATCCAGTCAGAGATGAGCTACCATAACCTCTTCTGCTAAAGCCTCTTGCCTTGTCTTCCTGCTACTCTCCCACCTTGGAGTCTATCTCATCTGCCAAAGTAATTCTTTTTTTTTTTTGTAATTGGAGTATATCTGCTTTACAATGCTGTGTTAGTTTCTGCTGTCCAACAAAGTGAATCTGCTCTTTGTTTGTACACATATGTCCGCTCCTTGTAACAAGGAAGCCTATGCATGGGGAGCCTATTCACAGGGAGCCTCCCTCTACCTCCTGGAGCCCATTCCTATAGGCCATCACAGAGCACCCTGGGAGCTCCCTGTGTTATACAGCAGCTTCTCACTAGCTATCTGTTTTATAAATATTAGGGTATATATGTCAGCGCTACTCTTTCAATTCATCCCACCCTCTCCTTCCTTTCCAATTTCCACATATCCCTTATCTACATCTGTGTCTCTATTCCTGCCCTAAAAATAGGTTCAGACATGGAAACAATGTAAATGGTCATCAACAGAATGGATGAAAAAGATGTGGTACGTATATACAATGGAATATTAACCCAGTCATAAGAAGAACTGTACAAAAAAGATCTTCATGACCCAGATAACCATGATGGTGTGATCACTCACCTAGAGCCAGACATCCTGGAATGTAAAGTCAAGTGGGCCTTAGGAAGCATCACAACAAGTTAGTGGGGGTGATGGAATTCCAGTTCAGCTATTTCAAATCCTAAAAGATGATGCTATGAAAGTGCTGCACTCAATATGCCAGCAAATTTGGAAAACTCAGCATTGGCCAAGGGACTGGAAAAGGTCAGTTTTCATTCCAATCTCAAAGAAAGGCAATGCCAAAGAATGCTCAGACTACCACACAATTGCACTCATCTCACACTCTAGTAAAGTAATGCTCAAAATTCTCCAAACCATGCTTCAACAGTAAGTGTACAGTGAACTTCCAGATGTTCAACCTGGTTTGAGAAAAGGCAGAGGAACCAGAGATCAAGTTGCCAATAGCCGCTGGATCATGGAAAAGCAAGAGAGTTCCAAAAAACATCTATTTATGCTTTATTGACTATGCCAAAGACTTTGACTGTATGGATCACATTAAACTTTAGAAAATTCTGAAAGAGAGGAATACCAGACCACCTGACCTGCCTCTTGAGAAACCTGTATTCAACTCAGCAAGCAACAGTTAGAACTGGACAAGGAACAACAGACTGGTTCCAGATAGGAAAAGGAGTACGTCAAGGCTGTATATTGTCACCCTGCTTATTTAACTTATATGCAAAGTACATCATGAGAAATGCTGGGCTGGAAGAAGCACAAGCTGGAATCAAGATTGCCGGGAGAAATAACAATAATCTCAGATATGCATATGACACCACCCTTATGGCAGGAAGTGAAGAGGAACTAAAAAGCCTCTTGATGAAAGTGAAAGAGGAGAGTGAAAAAGTTGGCTTAAAGCTCAACATTCAGAAAACGAAGATCATGGCATCTGGTCCCATCACTTCATGGCAAATGGCAAATAGATGGGGAAACAGTGGAAACAGTGGCTGACTTTATTTTGGGGGGCTCCAAAATCACTGCAGATGGTGACTGCAGCCATGAAATCAAAAGATGCTTACTTCTTGGAAGGAAAATTATGAACAACCTAGGCAGCATATTAAAAAGCGGAGACATTACTTTGCCAACAAACGTACGTCTAGTCAAAACTATGTTTTTTCCAGTAGTCAAGCATGGATATGAGAGTTGGACTGTGAAGAAAGCTGAGTACTGAAGAATTGATGCTTTTGAACTGTGATGTTGGAGAATACTCTTGAGAGTCCCTTGGACTGTAAGTAGATCCAACCAGTCCATCCTAAAGGAGATCAATCCTAGGTGTTCATTGGAAGGACTGATGTTGAAGCTGAAACTCCAATGCTTTGACCACCTGATGTGAAAGCTGACTCATTTGAAAAGACCCTGATGCTGGGAAAGTTTGAGGGCAGGAGGAGAAGGGGACCACAGAGGATGGGATGGTTGGATGGCATCAACGACTAGATGGACATTAGTTGGGTAAGCTCTGGGAGTTGGTGATGGACAGGGAGGCCTGGCGTGCTGTGGTCCATGAGGTCACAGAGAGTTGGACATGACTGAGCAACTGAACTGAACTGAACTGAAAAAGGAATGAAATTGGGTCACTTATAGAGGCATGATTGGACCTGGAGAGTGTCATATATAGTGAAGTAAATCAGAAAGAGAAAACCAAATATCACATATTAAAGCATATAAATATAAGCCAGAGTAATGCTTGTAAATAGGCAAGTCAGACCTCTGGCAAGGCCTTCCATAGCTCCTTATCTTAGGAACACCAACAACCTTCTAAAAGCCTACAGTTCTCCCAGGATCCTCACCCTCTCCCTCCCCATGCCTTTTCCCTCTGGCTCTTCCTCACACAGCTCCAATACTCTAGCTTCTCCTATTTTCACAACTCCCTGGGCACATATCTGGGCCTTTGCACTTTTTTCCTTTTTCTGTGAAAGCTACTTACCACCAGAGTCTACGTCCACTCTTTTTGATATTCGCTCCATGTGTGAATGCTTTGTTTACCTCTCTAGTTACACATTTATGCTTGTGCTCCCCCACACTCTAATATTATTTCCTTTGCTCATTCATTTTACTTATTTGCTTTCTATTTTCTGCATCTCCCAGCTATGATGTAAGATCCACAAGAACAAGCACTTTTGTATGCTATTAACTGATAAACCCACCATCTAGAATATTGGCCAGAACACACGGAGTGCACAAAATATTTGTTGAATCAAAATGCTGAAACTTGACACTTTCCCCAGCAGCCTACATCCTAACACCATTCTTCCTGTACATTCAATCTTTTGCCAAAACACACTCTCACAGATGATGAAAAAAATTTTTTTAAATCCTATGACATGCAAAATTTCAGATAAATGGCAACTACTTGGTTGATGAACATAATAATAGATAATGCGAGCAATGTATTAAATTCTTTTTTCAAATGAGCATCAGAGCATAAGCCAGTATAAAATACTCACATTTATATTTCTATTCACTCTATTTCTTCTAATAAGAACCAGAGATCAACAACTCTTTTAAAGAGTAGAACCCATTATTAATTGACGCCAAGAAACTGGGTCTTTGAAAAACATGAATCAAACAGAATAGTACTGGCACATTTTGATCTATCATATATTCAAGTTTTCTGTTAATACTAATAATATCTGACATTTCTTTTATTCTGAAAGAACTGCAGCATTGAGTCATATTATCCTGCACAAGGCAAACATTTTTTTTTCACTGTCATAAATTATCAGAGACTGTCAGCTTTGGAATACTAGAGGACAGACTTCCAATCTTTGGCTTTTTCTGGATATTTCGGTTTTAATCCATATATTATGATTTCTTAATTTTCATTTGTATGTATGTTGGAGATGTTGTTGACATGATATGTAGAATACCAAATTCTAACTCATTACTCATTTAAGAACAAAAAAGCATTGATATAAATAAAAGTGGGACTTCCTCGAGTCTTTCCTGAATCTCTTGGTGATGTGTTGCTTGGTTGGTCCATCATGAATGCCTCATGTGAGATAGCAATTCACATTTAAAATTTTAAATTGCAATTTTACTCAGCTTATAAATTCTACATTTTCCTTCCCAATGAAAAGCACTATACTCCTTGTTTGTTTGTTTGTTTTGGGAAGTCAGTGTCTGGTTCACACACTCTTCACGCTCAGACACTCCTCAAGTGTTTATTCCATAGTCAGTTACTGCAGAGGAGAGAAACCCAATTGTACACAGGTTGAAAGCAAAAAATATATATAATTTCACATAATATATCCAGTTTTCAACCGCAATTGGTATACAGGTACAGTACAACATAGAGTCGACGAAGGAAATCTAATCTCAGGCTTTATAAGCACTGAGGAATCCAAGAAGAATGTTACCATCCATGTTAACAAAATTCAAGTGCTTTGAAGAGCCAACTGGAGGCCTATCTACAGATGTCTTTCATTTCACAGGATGAGCATTTCATAGGAGCTCCACATGTCATAGGGAGTTCCATGATTCTGTCATTTCCAATTATTTGCTAGCCCTTTCTGTTTGTGGTAAAACCATTCTCTTCCATTTCTCTTTAAGACAAGCTCCCATGAGCACTACAGGCATGCCAGGTGGGGGTCCCGTCAGGTCAGGAGCCACGTGGATGAGCCAGGCCCACAGTGTGTGGGGAGGATGATGGGGGTAGGTGGGGGAGGATGATGGGGAGAGGTGGGGAAGGAAGAGAGGCAGGAACTTCAAGAAGCTGCCTCATCCGAAGTTAGAATCAGAATGGCTGTCACCTGCCTGACCCGACCCAGAGAAGAATGGAGCAGGCAGACTCCTGACCACACAGCTTGGTCTGAGCAGGTCAGCTGCCTCTCCCATCCTCCCATGTGTAACAACTGCCACCCTTCGCAGGCCTCCCTCCGCCTCGAGGTGAGTTCACTTAGAGACTGAATGTGCAAGCCTGAGTTTGGGGCATAAGTAGCAGTGTCTGGTCCCAGGAGGCACTGCCGCTGCACTCTGGCCACTGTGGCAGTAAGAAACACGGCCCACGGTTGCCAGACTTTTTCTCTAGAGAAAGTGCGGAAAAGAAAAATTTTCTCTGAAAATCCAGATTCATATGAGCCCCCTGATTCCAAAAGGATGCAGTTTATTTACATTCTCGCCAAACCATTGTCAGGAATAAAAAACACGGGTAAAAATAAGAGTCAACGGGGCAGAGCCCAGACCATGGCCCACAAACCCCCACAGCCTGCCTGCTTCCTGCCATTTCGACATCAAATCTCTCTGAGGCATGTCAATCAGAACTTCTGGGGTCTTAACTGTTCACAGGACATATTTTGGATTTTTTTTTTTTTTAAAGCCTGAAAGACAGTAGTCTGTCTCCATTCTTGTTCTTTGAAATTTTTCAGTCTTAAAGGGAACTTGAATTGGGGCAACCATCTCTCCCGTCAAAATATTTCAATCGTACACATGATGAAGAGAGCACCACATTGAACTGAGGGAGGGGGCTGCTGACAAATAGGGGGAGCAGAGGATTCTGAAAAACCAAAGTAGTTAAAGGAAAGCTGAGCTGTTTTCTTCAAGTGTACAGTGCTCACAATTTATCTGGAGCTAGGCGGGCAGGTCCGGATGTGCAGCCTGATGGGAGCAGAGACCCGCGGTCAACCACTACCTGCCGCCCTTTGTTGTCGTCCGGTGCTGCCCTCTGAAAAGCACTATACTCTTTACGAAGCAGGAAGTCATTCTTAGCCTACTTCTGACTGGCACTAGACTTGCAGGAGGCAAATCGCTCTCTAAAATTCCTAAAGAAAATAATACAGCACTGTTAGAGCGTTTGTTATATGCCCTTTTAGTTGTGAACTTTGACATAATCATATCTTACATGGTTTTTACAGTTCCAAAGATACTCCCATAATAGTCAAATAATTTCCCTCAGGTTGAACACTGAGGGAATTTTCCATTGAATGTTAGTGAAACATCCCGGAAGCCCTGATTCCTTTCAGTCTAATTTTTAAATATTACTCTAAATATTATCCACTATACATGGAGAGATTAAGAATGCTGGTAATGATATTTAATATGCTTATTTGCCTGTTGGATGATCCCAGTATTCTTGCTGGGAAAATCTCATGGACAGAGGAGCCCATGGGTTGCAAAGAGTCAGACACAACTCAGTGATTGAGCATGCATGCAAGCCTTTTGGATTCTTCTTATGTAAATGAATTGTTTAAAACCTTGCTCCACTGTACAATTGTGTCACTTGTCCATCTCAAGTTTTAGGGGTTCTTTGTATATTTTCTTGCTTGTGTGTAAATCTCTTGCTAAGTCTGTCACTTTTATTTCTACTGTGTTCACAATATTTTTTCCTGTAAACAGTTTTAAAAGTTTAATCACATTTATACATATCTGTACATATTTATAGTTTGTGTTTATTGGGGCTTAATTAATAAATCCTTCTCATGGACAGAGGAGCCTGGCAGGCTACAGCCCATGCATGGGGTTGCAAAGAGTCAGACACGACTGAGAAACTAACTTTTTCACTTTTATATATGCTAAGTTAATAATGATATTTTGCTATATTTGTGTAGGAATGTATAAAATTTTATTATTGTGTACAGAATGAGGTAGGGATATATTTTTTCCCTATGAACATCCATATTGTCATGATACTGTTTTTAAGTGGTCCATAAGTCTCCTCTAGTGTGATATGGTTTGTATTTAATTAATTGGTTCCCAAATACATAAAGTTTCCCTATGGTATTTCTTTGGTCTGTTTATCCAATGATACACTATATCATAGTGTTTTCAATTACTTTTACTTTAATTAAATCTTGATGTACTATCAAGAAAATCAGTATTTTGCTTGTATTTTCCTTCGTTGACTTGATAGTCTTATTCTTTACTCTTCAATGAATATTAAGATCTATTTCTAATTCTCTGTTATAGTTTGTTAGTTTATAGGATCTCTTTGATGTAATGCACAATTTTATTATTTATGAATAATGTCAATTTAGACTCCAATTTTAATCTCTGGAGTTGGTGTATGTGTATATAAATATAAATTATTTTTCTTATTTCACATGACTTGATCAGTTCTCCATTAAAATGATGACTAGGGACTATGCAAAAGTCTTTAACTGTGTGGATCACAATAAATGTGGAAAATTCTGAAAGATATGGGAATACCAGACCAACTGACCTGCCTCTTGAGAAAACTGTGTGCAGGTCAGGAAGCAACAGTTAGAACTAGACATGGAACAATAGACTGGTTCCAAATAGGAAAAGGAGTACATCAAGGCTGTATATTGTCACCCTGCTTATTTAACTTATATCCAGAGTACTTCTTGAGAAACGCTGGGCTGGATGAAGCACAAGCTGGATTCAAGTCTGCTGGGAGAAATATCAATAACCTCCTATATGCAGATGATACCACCATTATGGCAGAAAGTTAAGAAGAACTAAAGAGCCTCTTGATGAAGGTGAAAGAGGAGAGTGAAAAAGTTGGCTTAAAGCTCAATATTTAGAAAACTAAGATCATGGCATCTGGTCCCATCACTTCATGGCAGATAGATGGGGAAACAGTGGAAACAGTGGCAGACTTTATATTTTTGGGCTCCAAAATCACTGCAGATGGTGATTGCAGCCATGAAATTAAAAGACACCTACTCCTTGAAAGGAAAGTTATGACCAACCCAGACAGCATATTAAAAAGCAGAGACATTACTTTGCCAACAAAGGTCAGTCTAGTTAAAGCTATGGTTTTTCCAGTAGTCATGTATGGATGTGAGAGTTGGACTATAAAGAAAGCTGAGCAACAAATGATTGATTTTATTTGAACTGTATTGTTGGAGGAGACTCTTGAGAGTCCCTAGGACTGCAAGTAGATCCAACCAGTCCATCCTAAAGGAAATCAGTCCTGGGTGTTCATTGGAAGGACTGATGTTGAAGTTGAAACGTCAAACTCCATTTGGCCACCTGATGGGAAGAACTGACTCATTTGAAAAGACCCTGATGCTGGGAAAGATTGAAGGTGGGAGGAGAAGGGGGCAACAGAGGATGAGATGGTTGGATGACATCACCGACTCAATGGACATGGGTTTGAGTAAACTCTGGGAGTTGGTGATGGACAGGGAGGCCTGGCATTCTGCAGTCCATGGGTTCACAAACAGTTGGACATGACTGAACGACTGAACTAAATATAACTGAGGGAGAAGCCTGGCATGCTGCAGACACTGGGTTTGCAAAGAGTCAGACATGACTGAGCAACTGGACTGAACTGAGGATTGAAGAAATTTCTGGCCCTTGACTTTGAAGAAATCTGTCTAGCAATACAGCATCAAGTACAATATCTTTGATCAGTTTAATTAGATATCTATTTTCAATTCAAGAAATTATGTTCTAGTACTATGTTTATTACATTTTATTTCACTGATAGATTTTGAATTTTTTAAAAGCTTATTTTCTCTCATATATTTATCTTTGTACTTTAATTTGATGACATGACGTATTGCTTTAATAGATTTTCAAAATGAAATCATTTTTGCAGTCTGAGATAAATAAGTTTTGAATTTTTAATCCATCGCTAAATTAGATTTTTCACTATTTTATTTCGGTTTATTGCATTTGCATTTATATATGAAACTGCTGCACAATTGTGGTTACTTGTATTGCCCTTGTCTTATTTTGAATCAGACTTATACAAACACTATAAAATGAGCTGGGGACATTCTAATGCAGAGCTGGACTACTTTTTTCCTAAAGATTTCATTGATTTTCCTGAGCCTGGTAGATATTTTTGATAGTAGAGGGGTAGGGAAATTATGAACTACTTACTGCAGTTGCTTGCTGGTTTTAGACTCTTGTTGTCTTTTGCTGCTTTTTAAAGTGCTGTTTCTGTTAAATATGGAGTTGATATGAAATATATTCATAACCATCATTGGCAGGAGGAATAACATCTTGTTTCCTGTCTTTTGGAACAGTTGATCAGTTCCTCCCCAGGTTTCCAGGCCCCTGTCTGCTGTTGTCCTTCTAGCTTTCTGGCTGCCCTGTGCAATCTCTTGCCATGTTTTTCCTTCCCTCCCTGACTTCTTCATATGGAGTGGCCCTCAGTGATCATTCCCAGCGTATTTTCAGTCCCCTCTCATTTCCAGTGATTTCTTTTGACCTTATACTTTTACATAGCAAGCTTATACCACTTTCCTGAAGTTCAGAATCATATATCCAGCTGGCTGCTTTCTATCTTTCTCTGGATGTTCAATAAGCTTCTCAAAGTTAAAATGTCCAAGTTTGTGACCTAGTTTTATTTACTTATTCTTCTTGCAGTTTACTCTCTCAGTTAATAGCAACTCCACCTTGATTGCAGCCTTGGCAAAGACTTTGAGCCAGAGAACCCACTGAAAACCTACCTAGATTCCTGAATTATAAAAACTGTAACATGATTTATGTGATTCTGTAAGCTACTATGTCTGGGCATATTTTATGCAGCATAACTAATACAAAGTATATTTAATCTTTTTTTGCCATTCTTTGAACAAATTTGTATAAGACTTATCATTTTTGACTCTTAACTGTTTGGTAGAATTTACACGTAAAGCCATCTGTCCTAGGGCATTCTTTGTGGGAAGGTCTGTAATTATTTTTTCAAAATTTCTTTCAGTTCAGTTCAGTTCAGTCACTCAGTCGTGTCTGACTCTTTGGCACTCCATGAATTGCAGCATGCCAGTCCTCCCTGTCCATCACCAATTCGGGAGTTCACTCAAACTCCCGTCCATCAAGTCAGTGATGCCATCCAGCCATCTCATCCTCTGCCGCCCCCTTCTCCTCCTGCCCCCAATCCTTCCCAGCAGCAGAGTCTTTTCCAGTGAGTCAACTTCTTTGCATGAAGTGGCCAAAGTACTGGAGTTTCAGCCCTAGCATCATTCCTTCCAAAGAAATCCCAGGGTTGATCTCCTTCAGAATGGACTGGTTGGATCTCCTTGCAGTCCAAGGGACCCTCAAGAGTCTTCTCCAACACCACAGTTCAAAAGCATCAATTCTTCGGCGCTCAGCCTTCTTCACAGTCCAACTCTCACATCCATACATGACTACTGGAAAAACCATAGTTTTGACTAGAGGGACCTTTGTTTGCAAAGTAATGTCTCTGGTTTTGAATATGCTATCCAGGTTGGTCATAACTTTCCTTTCAAGGAGTAAGTGTCTTTTAATATCATGGCTCTAATCACCATCTTCAGTGATTTTGGAGCCCCCCAAAATAAACTCTGACACTGTTTCCACTGTTTCCCCATCTATTTCCCATGAAGTGATGGGACCAGATGCCATGATCTTCGTTTTCTGAATATTGAGCTTTAAGACAGCTTTTGCACTTTCTTCTTCACATTCATCAAGAGGCTTTTTAGTTCCTCTTCACTTTCTGCATTAAGGGTGGTGTCATCAGCATATCTGAGGTTATTCATATTTCTCTTGGCAATCTTGATTCCAGCTTATGCTTCCTCCAGCCCAGCGTTTCTCATGATGTACTCTGCATATAATTTATTTATTTATTTATTTATTTTTTCTGTTTTTTGTTTTTTGTTTTTTAGTTTTTTATTTTTTAAATTTTAAAATCTTTAATTCAAGCAGGCTGACAATATACAGCCTTGAGTACTCCTTTTCCTATTTGGAACTGTTGTTTCATGTCCAGTTCTAACTGTTGCTTTCTGACCTGCATATAGGTTTCTCAAGAGGCAGGTCAGGTGGTCTGGTATTCCCATCTCTTTCAGAATTTTCCACAGTTTATTGTGATCCACACAGTCAAAGGCTTTGGCACAGTCAATAAAGCAGAAATAGATGTTTTTCTGGAACTCTCTTGCTTTTTTGATGATCCAGCAGATGTTGGCAATTTTATCTCTTGTTCCTCTGCCTTTTCTAAAACCAGCTTGAACATCAGGGAGTTCACGGTTCATGTATTGCTGAAGCCTTGCTTGGAGAATTTTGATCCCATCTATATATAAAAATGTATGTAAAATAATCTATTAATATATATATATTTATTTTCTTCATGTTTATGTAAGCATACCTTGAAGATTTTGAGGAGTGGTTCCAGATTACTGCAATAAAGCAAGTTATACAAATTTATTTGGTTTCCCAGTGCATATAAAATTTATGTTTACCATATAATATAGTCTGTTAAGTATGTAATAACATTATGTCTAAAAAAACTATGTATTTTAATTCAAAATACTTTACTACTAAAAAATGCTAGTCCTAATCCTAGCCTTCAGTAAGTCATATTTTTTTGCAATAGTAACATCAAAAATCACTGATTACAGATCACAACAAATATAATAATAATGACAAAGTTTGAAGTTCTGTGGGAATTACCAAAATGTGACACAGAGACATCAAGTGATCAAAAGTTGTTGGAAAAACAGCCCCAACAAACTTACTTGGTGCAACGTTGTCACAAACTCAATTTGCAAAAAAGTCAATATCAGCAAAATGCAGTGAAGCAAAGCACTATAAAATGAGGTATTGCAGTGCTTAGTTGCTCAGTCATGTCAGTCTCTTTGTGACCCCATGGACTGTAGCCTGCCTGGCTCCTCTATCCATGGGGATTCTCCAGGCTAGAATACTGGCGTGGGTTGCCATGCCCTCCTCCAGAGGATCTTCCTAACCCAAGAATCAAACTGGGGTCTCTTGTATTGCACTCATATTTTTATCAACTGAGCTACCACGGAAGCCCCAAATGAGGTATACTTGTATGTATATATTTATTTGTTGCTTTTACTGTATAATTTATAACTTATATATAAGGAAGTGATTTGCATCATTATGGAGGCAGTTACCTCCCAAGATCAGTAGGGCCATTCAGTAACCTGTAGAACCAATGGTTTGCTTCCAGTCTGATCCCAGAAGTCTGAAAGCAGAACTGATGGTGTGGTTCTAGTCTGAAGGCTGGTAAGGTCAAGACTCAGGAAGAAGCATATTTCACTTGGACTAAAAAGGCGGGAAAAAGTCACTGTTCCATTTGAAGGCCATCAGACAAGAACTCTCTCGTATTTGGGGGAGATTCAGTGGTTTGTCCTATGAAGGCCTTCAAGGGATGGCCTGAGGAGCAGCCACTTAGAGCCATCTGTTTTATTCAGTCTACTTATTTAAATGTTAATCTCCTCCCAAAAAACACTCTCACAGAAATACCCAGAATAATGTTTGGGAAAACATCTGGGACCCTGTGGCCTAGTCAAGTTGATATATAAAATTAACCATTGCAGTAGCTTACTATAATCTCCATTTTAGCTCTATAGGTATTTTAGTGAGAAGAAATACCTCCAAATTTCTTAAATGGATTCTTTGCTTTGTCAATATTAGTGTGGTTTTTTATCACCTCAGACTTTTCAAAAATATTTTAATGTTTCAGATTGCATAGGGTATATGTGCCATGCAATTCTACTTGATTTCTAACTCAACCAGATGCCTGAGTTGGCATTTAAGAAATATGTTTAACAAATATTTTAAAAGACATTCTGATGTAAAAGGTAAGTGTTAGAAGTAGTAAATATTTATAATATAGGCCTTGTTAACAGTATATCAACTACATTTTAAATTGTATGCCTTATTAAAAAGAGTCAAAAAGTGTCAAGTGACTCATTTGCTGACTAACAAGGGTTCTATTACAATGAATATTGAAGAATATACCTTTGGGTACCTTATAATTATAATTTGAGCATTTTTCCAATTATACAAAAACATTTTCATTTCATTCAAATCAAAATAATTTTAACCAAAGAAATAGTAATAAATCAGAATCATTTTACTTGTCAGAATTTTGATGAAAGAGGTCTTAACAGCCAGTATGTAGACCTACACAATTACTTCTATGAAACGGATCTCAGCAAATTCTTTTGCTGCACTTCAGAGGATTGTTGGCTTACTTTAAATAGATGTTTGGTAAACACTTTCCCACCTAAGAAGGTCTTGAAGCAACTCAGCATATCTTTATTTTAGCCTCCTAAGCTTAGTAAATTCTCTGTTTTTCAGTAAAGAAAAAGGACATTACCTAAGTAAATAACCTTGTAATTTAATAAATAACCTTGTAATTTAATAAATAACCTTAGTAATTGCTCATAAGACCTGAGGAAAAATAATAGCAACTATCCAAGTGTCAGACTTAAACAAGTTTCTTAGCTAGAAGGTATTTGATTACTTCGATTTCTGATAGTATATGACCCTTCATCTCATAGTAGTCCTGCAAGAAAATTACGGCATGAAGTTTCCTTAAAAATCTAAAAATAGAGCTATCGTATGATCCAGCAATCCCACTCCCGGACACACGCCTAAAGTAATCATAAGCTGAACGGATACATGCACCCCAATGTTTGCTGCTGCACTATTTGCAATAGGCAGGACGCGGAAGCAATCTAAATGTGTATTGACAGAGGAATGGATAAAGAAAATATGGTACATATATACAATGGAATATTACTCACAAAAAAGAATGAATAATGTTATTTGCAACAACATGCATGGGCCTAGAGATTATCATACTGAATGAAATAAGTCAGAGAAAGACAAATGTCATATGATATTTCTTACATGTAGAATCTAAAAAAAAAAGAATACAAATGAACTTATATATAAAAGGGATATTGAATCACATATATAGAAAAGAAACAAGGTTACCATGGGTTAGGGGGATAAATTGGGAGACTGGAGTTGACATATATACACTACTGTATATAAAATGCTTCCTTGATGGTTCAGATGGTAAAAAATCTATCTGCCTGCAATGCTGGAGACCTGGGTTCAATCCCTTGATCAGAAAGATTCCCTGGAGATGGGACTGGCAACCCACTCCAGTATTCTTGTCTAGAGCATTCCATGGGTAAAGGATTCTGGTGGGCTACAGTCCATGGGATTGAAAAAAGTCAAATACAGGTTATCAACTAATACTTTCACTTTCTCATATATAAAGTAGATGACTAGTAAGGACCTACTGCATAGCACAGGGAACTCTAACTAATACACTTTAATGACTTATATGGGGAAAAGATCTATAAGAGTGGATATATGTGTAACTGATTCATTTTGCTATATACCTGAAACTTGCACAACATTGTAAATCAACTATAACCCAATAAAATCTTTTTTAAAATCTAAATGTGTAAGATAAACAATACCATTTTTGGAAACAAATACAGAGGAGGATATTTGTAATATTGATGCAATTAGATATTTCTTAAAAATTAAAACTGCCAATCAAACAAACCCTAACCTATATTAGTTTTATTTTTGAAACTAAAAAAATATTATTAATCAGGACACTTTTAAGAGACTTGAAAACCAACCATGGATACAAATAATTAGAGTGCATGTAGCTTATTTAAAGAACTACACAGCATTAGGAAAAGAAAAAGACAAATGGACAAAAGAAAAAAATCTTTACAAAAGAGCATATCCAAACGACGATGACAGCAGTGATAAGGAACTAGAACTGGGAGTGGGAGTGGGAGAGGGAGCGAGAGACAGAGGGGAAGAGAAGGAAAGAGGTAATCAATCCATTCATTGCTAGAGAATGCAAATTGATGAGATACATTATTCTCTCACTAAAGTAGCTAATTTGAAACAAACAGGCAAGTCTTGAAGAAGACATGGAACAAAAGGGAAGAGCACTCTTCAGGTGACAGAATATGTTGTAAATAACTTTAAACATTTATACATATAAATATAAACATTTATGTATACATATATGCTGCTAAATCACTTCAGTCGTGTCAGATTCTGTGCGACCCCATAGACGGCAGCCCACCAGGCACCCCTGTCCCTGGGATTCTCCAGGCAAGAACACTGGAGTGGGTTGCCATTTCCTTCTCCAATGCGTGAAAGCGAAAAGTGAAAGTGAAGTCGCTCAGCTGTGTTCGTGACGCCATGGACTGCAGCCTACTAGGCTTCTCCGTCCATGGGATTTTCCAGGCAAGAGTACTGGAGTGGGTTGCCATTGCCTTCTTTGTATACATATATAGACATGTATTTACACACACACACACACACACACACATATATATACACATATTTACAGGTATAATGTTAATGGAAGCACTATTCTTAATAGCCTTAAACTATTCAAATAATTCACATCCTCCAATGTAGAAAGCACAAGAAAATAATGGTATACGCACATGATGCATGCAGCGTAACACTAAAAAATGGAATCCTGACACAGAGTACAGGCTATGTGATACAAAAACATACTTTATATAAACTGTGAAAAGTACAATAATAAGCAAAGTCCATTTATGTTTTTAGACAAATAGCATATTTGAGAGGGAACAAGGTCTCTTCTGAGGACTGGCAATATTCTATTTCTGGGTACTGGTTCCACAAATGTGTTCAGTTTGTGAAAATGTATTGATATTATGTATACAGTTATCTGCATGTTTATGATGCTCAGTTACAAAGATAGTAAGTCAGTGAGGGATGAGAATACAAGGAGAGGTTTGAGGACAAAGTAAATTTGGTCATATATTGATAATTGTTGAACTGTATGGTGGGTACAGAAGATTTCATTCTACTGTTCTCCCTACTTTCGTAAGTTTGAAATTTTCCCTAATAAAAATTTAAACTAAAATATATACATAAACTTAAGAGAAAAGAGGAAAGAACTCTTTCTTACCAGCTAACATGTCTGGAATTTAACACTACCATAAAATAACTTCTGGAAAAGCTAACATATTTGATCATGATGTTTACTGATATACAAGTCCCTAAAACAATCCAGAGCACATTGTAATCACTCAATATTGCTGAATGTAATAATGGTTATATCTAGAAAGCAACACGGTTGAGACATTATGGCAACAGAACATACAAGATGGCTCAAATTCTAAATTAGGAGATTTTGTTTGTAGTATGTTAGTGTAGACAAGATAAAATCTGCCTTTCATGTATTCTAGCTCCACATTTTTTCCCATAGGATTAGAAATCTAAGCCACTTCCTGTGTAAAAGTAAGCTCCTCTTTAATTGTAACAGTCTATCCTCTCTGTGAAGCAAATACTTCAGCTTCACAATTGTATCTAAGCTACTTATGTGTGTGTGTGCTTTCTTCCATCACAAACATGAGCTCTTTTACTACAGGTAACCAAGAGTATATTTACTGAAAAATGACATGAGTTTCCAGTTCCAAGGAATAAAAGCATATTTGAATTTTCACAGTATATCAATGGCAGGATAAGCTTTTGGAAAATTACATTATTTTTTTTGCAAAAACAATTTTGGTTAAATATATAACATTTCAGATTTTCTGTTTCTCACAAAACAAACACTCAAGAAACTCATCTCCTTTAAAATGTTAATAGTAAATCTCTCTAGAAGATATATGTAGAGTAGTTTATTTATAGTAGTTTACTTGTACTTCAGTTGATCCTGAGATTTGCAGCTATGATTAAAAGTTAAGTTCCACTACATTTCACATCAATTATAAAGATCTATAAAGTACTCTGGTATGGAGTTGGTTAGCTTCACTTTCAATGTTATGTGTCTGTATTCATGTCCCTCATAAATGTGAATAAATACATTTAGATTATGATTATCTTGCCAATAATAATAAACAATTATATATATATATATATATATATGCTACTATAAACTTTTCATAGATTCAAGTTTAAATATTTAAGATATTTTGGACATAACCTCTTGGGTACTTATTTAACACTGACATAAATAAATATCTAGCAAAACAGTAGATTTGGACCCAAACTGAAAAGTGGTCTCCAAACCAGAGCTTGTATCTCATTATCTAAAATGAAATCCTAAGCTTTAAAATACTTTTATTGGTTTTAAAATAAGAATGAAATATACTTAGATTATTAAATATTAAACATTGATTTAAAATAAATATCTGAAGTTTGGATTTTTTTTTTCAAAGAGCCTGTTTCCATTCATGCTTATATCCATCCAACAATAAGTTTATTAAATAAAGACTCAGGAAGGTTGTCCATTTGGGTGTATTTTCAGGCAACATTCTATATTGATTGCAGGCCATTTGGCCGACAGTAATTAGTGGTGGAGTTTTACCACCTACCTTCAATGCAATCTGTTTTCCAGTAGAAGTGCTTAATTTAGAGGGTAGATTTTATAAACCTTATAAAATAGAAAATCTGAGACAATGACTTAACAAAAGAATGACTGGATTCCAAATTCTCTCTATTTCTAGTCTCATCTTCCTCAAATTCATTCTCCTCTAAAGTAAAAACTGAGCATTCTAAAATATAAATTGATTAAATTACAATCCTACTTAAAACCCTTCATTGACTCCCTTAGGATAGGTCAGTAATAACTTCATAAGCCTTTATCCTCTGCTGTCTGTACACTTCTTCAGGGTTACTTTGGAGGACTGTCTCTTTTACTTTCTGTGATGGTTCTTCCTGTGTGCCATGCTCTCTTTTGTCTTCAATTTATTCAGTCTTCTTTACCTTCTTTACCTCATATTTCCCCACTCAACTCTACCAAAGTGAACACTCTCAAATTTCAAATTACTTTTCCTGTAAGACTTCCTTGAAGACTAAGTTAATATTTCTTCCTATAGGCTTCCATAATACAAATGTTTATAGTAATTACTGAACTTATTTTTTCCATGTTGCAATTATTTACTTGCCTATCTCCACCATTTCTTTAGAAACTTCTTTTGGAGAGCATGAAATACCTTTCACTTGAAATTATGTATCAAGTATTTAACATGATAACTAGCTTATAATAAGTTCTCAACAAATATTTGTTGAGATAACTAATGAAGAAATTAAGAGGAACCAAGTTATTCAGTTTAAGTCCTGAAGACACAGGTCATAAATAGTACAAATACAATCCTATATTATTGTAAATGTTTATTATCCTGATGACTTACATTCCAGGCTAAAAATGCTTCTTCAATGTAAACTTAACATCTAGCTCTCCAGTTCTTAAAATTTGCATACTGGCCTTTTCAATATAACTCCTCCTCCATATTGAACTTTTTATTAAATTACTTATATTGACAACTGAGAACTTCTCAAAAGTCTCCCTAGAGAGATGGAAACAGAATATTTGACCAGCCACAGTTAAGTTTAAGAAAGATGAATGATTCATCAAATGCTCTGACTTGCTTTGTTTTCCTTCCAAGTCACATGAATTGTTTGCCGCTTGAGTACTTGTCATTTTTATTTTAATGTTTGCATATGTCAAATACCACTTGGATCTCTGACCAACAAATAATTTATGGCTGGGGACTCTTTTTAGATGGAAAAACTCCCTCCTGTGTATAGTTAGAAGTACCAATTATAATAAGTAACCAATTCTGAACAAAAACAAACAACCACCTGAAATTTCCTGTCATAGCTAGTGCACTAAACAGAAAATAGCTCATGCATCAGTGGAGGGCATTAGAGCATCAATAAATTGAATTTGTTGCAGGGAAAAAATCATCTGTGTAACTGCTATTCAAAGTTCCTCTCCCTGACAGGATCCAATCGTGTCAAGAAACTAAATAAATATGGTTACACTCAAAGGCTCAAAGAATACTGAAAAAGGCTATAGAAATTATCCAGCCAGACTTCTGGATAGAATATGGCTCATTTATTTGAGCTTACAAGAAAGTACTTCTGAGTATCTAAACAGCTCTGCCCATAACTTTTCAGAAACTATGCTATTTCATTAATGGTCAATGTACCCTTGTCTAGTCATGAGACAAATCTGTACTCAGAAAATAAAATCCTATTAAAAAAAATCAAGGCCAGTCTACCTGACTTAAAGTACTTTAAATGTAGTATTTTTCAATTTCCTTGATTTGATTCTTTTCTCTTTTTTCCTTAATGTCATAAAGAGTTGGAATCCATTTCTCACATTTGACTGCTGACAGTTCTCAAGCCACAACCCTCTCTCTTGGACTTCAGCTCCACATCTATGTGGACCATTTTTTAAAAATCTTTATTGAATGTGTTACAATATTGCTTCTGTTTTATGTGTTGGTTCTTTGTCTGGGAGGCATGTGAGTCTTAGCTCCCTGACCAGGGGTCAAACCCATACCCCTTGTATTAGAAGGTGACATCTTAACCATTAGACCACCAGGGAAGTCTCCAGTGGTCCAGTTTAGGTTCATGTCTAGGTAAGGTGATAAGAAAGCCTGGGTGTGCTTTCTTTGGCTGCCAGTGGGAAGTTCAAACCATACAAGCGCCTGCTTGTGACAGAACCCTTAGCCTTAGCCACCCTGCCCCTCCCACCACAAAACCCAAGTTATTCCCCTCTCCCAGTTCTTTTAAGCCGCTTCAGACCTACTTCAGAAGCCTGCTCTGCTCAACTCCAGAAAGCCTCCTTATGTAAGTAATAAAACTTTTCAAACCATCTTGGCGAATGTGAGACTACATAAGTCTCAGCATCCACATCAAATTTTCAGTGACCACACAATCTCACACGTTGTCTATATCTGGGAGTCAATGTTCTGATGATTCACCAGAAAGCTGTGAGTCTACAGGATGTATTTCAAACAAGAGTGAGAAAGGAGCAGAATCAAATTATTAAAAATGAAAACTAAAGATCAAAACAAGTTAAACTCACTTTAGAAATAAAATGTGTCACACAGATCCAAGAACAAATAGGTCTATGTCGTTTCATTACAAATAATCTGGATAATTGTGAGGACTATATAATCTTCAGGGAGTGTCAATCAGTTTATAAGGCCAAAATGGAAGGTAAATAAAAAGAACTGAAACAGGTAGAAACTGTACAATCCCCCAAGCTTAATTTAAATGTTGACGAGATATTAAAACAAAGGTATACCTCATCATGGGAAAGACACATTCCTGGAAAGTAATATATAAAGTAGTATAGCATTCTATTCTAACATTTTCTTACTGATTCTCAATACAAAATAGAAGATACATTCAGTAGAAGAAAACAAATCACCAACTCAATTATTTAAAAATTAATTTTAAATAACTCATTTAGGATGGAGAAGTTAGTATCTTTCTTACATCATTTTAAAAGTTTATTCTATTAAGGAATAATTTGCATATAATAGATACAGTAAAATGCACATATAATAAAACATAATAAAATGTATGCATTTTAAGTGAACAGTTTCCTGAGTCTTAACAGATGTTTATATTTCTGCAACCACTGTAAAAATTAAGATATAAGATATTAATAACATGCAGAAAGTATTCTCATATCCTTCTGCAGACAAATGATTTCTAACCTTATTCCCAAATCTTATTTCTTTTTTTTTCACAGATCTTATTTCTATCATCCTAGAATTACTTTTACCTGTTCCTGAAATTCACATAAATGGAATTATAATGTATGTGTTCATTTGTGCATGACTTCTTTTGTTCAGCATGTTTTTGAGATTCATGCACTTTGTTTCATTATTTGCATTGCTGTGCATTATTCCATTAGTAATAATAGGCAATAATCTGTTCATTCATTCAACTCTGGTGGACATTTGGGTTGTATCAAGTTTTTCTTTTTTTCTCTAATAAAGATGTTCTGAACTTCCATGTGAAAGTTTTTAATTGCAAGGCCATACAGTTTTTTCCTATTTTTTTTTTTCCTGAAAGTTTCATAGCTTTTGTACCTACATTTAGGTTGATTACCTATTTCAAATTAATTTTTCTCTATGGTAAGAGGTAAAAGTCAATAGTCATTACTTTTCTTTCAGAAATCCCTTTTCCAGCATCATGTAATTTAATTACCTTGCAGTCTTTGAAGAGAAAAATGAACATAATATACATGGACTCTCTATTTTGTTCTACTGATATTTGTGTTTATTCTAACTCAAGTACTGTAGAGATTTGATAAGTGAAGCTTTTTAAAACTTTTGAAATTAGGTAGTACAAGTCATTCAAGTATCTTTTTTTTTTTTTCCAAGATTGATTTGGTTACTACACTTTGAATTTCCAGATACATTTTTAAAACAATTTCAGTTTCTACAAAAATACTTTCAAGGATTTTTAATTCATATTGTGTCAAACCTATGGATCAATGTGAAGAGAAAAATTTAACAATATCAATGCAATTCACGAAACTAGTTAACACTTTCATTTTTGTAGTTTTCAGTCGGAATACATTAAGCAATTTTTCTTAAATTTAGGCTAAAATATTTCTTTTCCAAGCTTTTGTATGGGAAAACAGTTAAATGTGCTCAACAATTATTGTAGTTTCTTTAGTAGATTGCTTAGGATTTTCTACATAAACAATCATGCCATCCATTAATAGCAAGTCTTTTTTTCTTCTTATCTAATTATTACATATTTTATCTCTACTTATTACCTTATTCTGTTACTCATAGGGCTTCCCAGGTGGCGCTAGTGGTAAAGAACCCACCTCCCAATGCAGGAGACTTAATAAGAGACACAGGTTCAACTCCTGAGTTGGAAGATCCCCTGGAGGAGGGGATGGCAGCCCACTCCAGTATTCTTGCTTGGTGAATCCCATAGACAGAGGAGCCTGGCCGGCCACAGGCCATAGGGTCGCAAAGAGTCAGACATGATTGAAGCCGCCTAGCACGCATGCATGCATGTTACCCATGATCAAAAACAAAACTTTGAGTAGAAGAGGTAGAGAGCAGGCATCTTTGACTTCTTCCAAATCTTAGGGAGAGAGCATTCAATATTAATTATTAAATATAATGTAAGCAATACCTTTTTCATATATGTGTGCTTTATCAGATTGAGGAAATTCCATACAATTCAGAATCCTCTGCAAGTTTTTGTCATGGATGGGATTGTGTCCTGTCAAATTCTCTTTTTTGCAATCACTGAGTAGATCACAAAATTTGTCTTCATTTTGTTAACGTGAGGAATTGATTGATTTTGAATATTGATAGCACTTTGCCTTCTTTGAACCATCTCTTCCTCGTGCTAATGATATACTTCTTTACATCACTGTGCCAATATTTTATTGAGGATTTTTGTACCTATGTTGATAAGGGTAAAAATCATTTTATTAATGATTTCATGAAGTGAGCTGCTGGCATGGACAAAGTTTTCTAATGTTTGATGTTTAGTTGATAGTTTGGTCTTTCATTTTTAGCTTATAAAAAGTAAAAATATTTTTCCCCTCCTAAGACTTCATTGTATATATAACATATTTTTTTTACTATGTTGTAATTTCAATATCTTATGTCAAAACTTTTTGTGTGCTTGTAATTTCTTCTTTGATCCATGGCATAATTTAATGCACAAATATTAGGGGATTTTACATGCATTTTGTTATTGAATTCTAATTTGATCCATCACAGTCAGAGAATGAAAAATGTATTAATATGATTTCAGTGCTGCGCTTAGTCTCTCAGTCAGGTCTGACTGTTCACGACCCCATGGACTGGTAGACCCCATGGTCTACCAGACTCTTCTGTCCATGGGGATTCTCTGGGCAAGAATACTGGAATGGGCTGCCATGCCCTCCTCCAGGGGATCTTCCCAACACAGGATAGAACTCAGGTCTCCCACATTGCAGGTGGATTCTTCACTGTCTAAGCCACCAGGGAAGCCCAATATGATTTCTAGCTTTGTTCACCTTGAGATCTGTGGAAAGCCCAGGGTGTTTCCTATTAATAATATTCTCTACCTTACTGGAGAAGGAAATGGCAACCCACTCCAGTATTCTTGTCTGGAGAATCCCATGGACAGAGGAGCCTGGTGGGCTACAGTCCACGGGGTTGCAAAGAGTCGGACACGAAAAACTCAAATACTAAACTGTGTCTCCCCTGTGGATTTTGTTGAGACTTTCTTAGAGTAAGTCTAAAGTAGGTCTTCCTCTAGGACATGGTCATTATGACCAAGGCATGTTTTTTTGTTGTTGTTGTCTTAGCTGCATGCTCAGGTGTTAAGATAACTTCTTCACTCTGACTAAACCAGAGTTCCATCACCTCCCAGCATTGCTTAGTTTCTAAGATCTCTGTTGTTTTCTGCCCTGTAGCAGCCAATTTTGGGCAAGCCTTGCATAATCTCGCCCTTCGCCTGGGTATTTCTACCCTTGGTGAAGAATTTGTGAGGATCCTCCTGTTCTGCACACTTCCCCATGCAGTTACTCTCCAACGCCCTGCTCATCACATTCCAGCCATTTCAGCCATCCTGAACACTGATTTCCTCAACTCAGGGGCTCCATGATCTCCTTGTACTCTAGCTATCTGCACTGTAGTCAAGAAAGAGTCCCCATGCAGAGAGACAGCGAGAATCTGGGTTTCATTTCATGATTTTCCCATTTGGGTTAGATCACAGTCTTAGTCTGCCTATTGTCTGATGTTTAATAATTGTTACCTGATATACTTTCTCCAGTTATACATGTGTGTTTTTCTTTGGTTTTGCTTTTTTAAGTAAGAAATCTAGTCCAATATTATTTACTTGATCAGAACCCAAAGTGAAAGCTTGTTTAATTGGTTTTCTGTTTAAAATCTTGAGTCAGCATCTCCCATCAATTCCAGTTTTCTTTAAAATGTATAAAAATGTAAAAGCCAGGTAATTTATTCATGAGTGGGAGTTTTTCCTTTTTTTTTTCTTTTAAAGTTGCCTGTCTACAAAAATGATAGAGAATTAGAAAAAGGGTCTTATGTAGTTAGATACCCAGCTGTTTAAAGGAAATACAGCTCTAGTCAAAAGATAGATGTTACTCCTTTGCGAAGAAAAAAGAAAAAGGGAGACATTCTTCCTGAGATGTTTCAGTAAGAGTGGAGACCTGACCTTCTAACAATATCCAGGCAGGAGAGGTTATTATGCAAATTGGTGTGTCCAGCTGTTGTTCTTTTCTGTGATGGATAAAATGAAAGAAAATAGGCTCAAATTGCTGCATGGGGGACTAAGGTTTGGCAGCTTTACAAATGGCCCTTTAGTTAGTGACCCAAAGAAAGTGACAGCTGATTGCAGGAGTGTATTAAAAAATACTGATTTCACTATTGATTTTTTGTTTCTCCATTCCCAATCAGAACTCAGTTATTGCTAAACTATTATTGTTAGGATACTGTATTTAACTTACATGTAATAAACAAGTTTTACACACAGTAAAGAGTACAGAAAAAATATATAGTTTAAAAAATTAAATCATGTTCTTCTAGAACAGAGAGAGTCATTTTCAACTCCCTAACTTGATTTTCTAAGTGCTTTAGTTCAATGGTTTCTGACTCATAGTACAATCATAATAGTAGAAATAGCCAATGTATATAAAGGGATTTAGTGTTTTCAGTAACTTTTCACCTCTATTATCTCATTTGTTGTTTCAGATATGCTATTTCCATTTTATAGAATAAGGATCTAGGGTCCATGAAAGGTGTACAACTTGACCAAGTGAGTACTGACAGGTCTTGAAATATTATTTCCATGTCAACCTTTTCCTGTTCAGCTCACCAACCTTTGCACTGACCGTCTTAGGGATCTCTCAGTACAGTGGTGATGCGCATGCAGCTCTCAAGTTTCTCTGGACAGTGACCATGGGCTTGCCCAAAAGAGCCAGCCACAGTAACTGCCAAACCCTCAGACCCTTCTAGGAACTCTTCACAGGAACTGGACATAGAAATAAGACAGCAGCAAGTTCTTCTGGAAAGTCCAGGACCTAACAAAATAATCTGGAGTCAAGAGGAAGCAGAAATTATAAATATTCAGAAAAAGTGTGCAGTACAGAAAGAATCACTCATTAGAGGGTAGAAGGGCAGAAGGCAGCTAAATTTCAAAGGTAAAAGAGAAAGAGAGAAAAATAAAATGGATGATATGTGTTCAAATATGATATGGACACATAACATAGCAGGGTCAACATTCAATGTTACAAGGATCAGCGATCTGTTTTGCTCCTTAAGCCCCCCTCATAGTCTCTAATTCTGAATCAGTTCCTGAGAAGGAACCCCCTCATGGGGCAGGTGTCTCATGATTCCCCTCCTTCCTAAAGGCAGGCTCCACTGTAACCCTTGCCATGAGATCATGCTGAAGCTGCATTGTTGATAACTTCCTGGCTAAATAGGCATATATATCTTCCCAATATCTCTACCATCTCCCAATATTTCAGGTTTCTTGAAGATCATTTGTCCCTTGTCAACAACATACCTGAAATAAACCATATCACACAGCATTGATTCCAGTAGCTGACAAAAATTAATGCTTACAGACCAGAATAGAAATGTCTGGGGAAAATAATTTAAAATAACAATGACTCTAAGTTACATCAAGTTGCTTGGTTAGTAGAGTACTTAGAAACATTTTTTGTTCATTCTTTGAAAGAAATGTATGTATCAGAGATGGGGAAATGAGCAAATGGCTTTTTCCTTCACAAGTTTTCTTTCTTTGAAACCTTGGGGCAATTATTTATGGTCACTACTGCAGTATGCAATTTTTATTCTAATCATTTAAAGTACTTTATCTTTTACATGCCTGGCTAGCTGTAGTGAAACTCACTGAGATGAAGAATTATGTATCATTTTATTTACATATTTCTTCACAGCACTGAACCTATGTGCTGTCCTGTACTCAAGGCAGTACCTTTGAAGTAGCCACTGACCAAATAAAAGAGGATTACTTTTATTGAACACCATCATGATTCAGGTCGAGTACTGTGTGCTTTCTATTCCTTGGCATGTGATTTAATATTCATAAAAGTCTTAATAATTATGAGCTATTACATGTGAGTATACGGCATCTCAGAATAACAAGTAGCATAGCTGTTGTCCCACAGTTTATTTATCACAGAGTTAAAGTTGGAAACCAGCACCTCTGATTTAGTAGCTTCTTGTTTTTTCCACCACCCATACCACTTCCCATCAGTTCTTACATTCATTCAAACCACAGGAATTTAAGAGATGACTGCACCAGGAGCTGGAGATAGACTGTTGGAACTGGGGATACAGTGTTAAATAACAGCACCATTACCACCAACAAACCCCAGGCTATTTGTATTATGAATGGAGCTTTTACTCTAATGAGTCTCTTGAATTTTATGGCTCACAGATTGTCCCCAATCCGTAATCTCTACTCATTTCTTCTCCCTCACCTTGCATATATATATGAAGTCTAACATGCAAGATGATCACTTTGCATATACAAAATTAAAGATCACGCCCCTTAAAGCTTTCCTCATACAGCTAGAGCTATTCATTCATCGCAAACCTCCATCGCATGAGTAGTAATAGGCTTTTTGAAGGCAGTGAAAGCATGTGTGTGTGTGTGTGTGTGTGTGTGTGTGGTGTGTGTGTGTTCGTGTGTGTGTGTGTGTGTTCGTGTGTGTGTGTGTGTGTGTGTGTGTGCAGGCATGCATGCACACTCAGTCACATCCGACTCTTTGCAACCCCATGGACTATAGCCCGCCAGGCTCCTCTGTGCATGGGATTTTCCAGGCAAGAATACTGGAGTAGGTGGCATTTCCTTCCCCAGGGTATCTTCCTGACCCAGAGATGGAAGTCCTGTCCCTGTGTCCTCTGCATTAGCCAGGTGGGTTCTTTACCAGCTGAGCCATCGGGGAAGTCCAATGAAACCATATGCATATCCAAAGACTGGATATGGCAGACAATTTTTTTTCTCCAGAAGATTCTTTGGTTTTCAATAACAAATTTTATTCTTTCTTGGTCACATATTGAAATTAATTTTAATTTGCAGAACCTTCTTGGTTGTGGTATATGATTACGTCTGGCAGTAGATATGTTGAAATTCTACCTCCCTATACCTCAGAATGTAATCTTCTTTGGAAACAGTGATGTGGCATATGTAATTAGTTAAGATACAGTCACACTAGAGCCGGGTGGGATCCTACCCCAGTCTGACTGATGTCCATATACAAAAAGGGAAATTTGGACACAGAGATTCACGGAGGGAAGGCAGGTGGAAGAGATGGGGAGAAGGCAGCCATGTGATCGGGGAGGCAGGGAAGGGAGTGAGTGATGCGCTGATAAGCCAAGGAATGCCAAGGACAGCTGATGAACACTAGAAACTAGAAGAAACAAAGAAAGATTCTCCCCTTCCCTTCTGACATCTTGATTCTGGACTTCTAGCCTCAAAAACTGGGGGACAATGAATTTCTGTTGTTTAATCCATCCAGTTTTGATAACAGCAACCGGAAGAAACTAATCTTTTTACCCCTTTCCTTCTTCCTCTCCCACCCTCTTCCCTTTTACTCTTTCTTTCCTCCTTCCTCTTTTTCTACCTGCGTGTGTTTCATCACCTCTCACTCACTGACTTTCATAGATCCCAGTGGCAAGAATCAGTGTCACTCTGCCACCATTTTTTCTTACTTGATTGATTTCCCATGTCTGACATCTTCTTCATAGCTGCCTTGCTAAACCACTGTCAGGAACTTAATATTAGATCCTCTTTTATTTATGAATGCTGAGGAATGCCTAGGAGGTTCAGAAACTCTCCTCCCAGTCCATATTACAAGATGGGTGAACTGATGGAGAAGTCTTGGAGTGATGTTGCTACTCCCATTTAAAGATGTTGAAGCAAGTGTTTCATTGGTCCTCTGGCATCTTTATGTCTTCAAAGACTTGCAATGTCCTTCATTCAGAGAGTTATTCAGTCAGCAGAAAATGATGAGCAAGTCTGAGAACATGCCAATGTGAGGATGCTCCCCAGTTCCAGGCAGACAGGGCGTTTTCCTCCATCCTGTCTCCGTGTCACAACCAGTAGTGTTTTGCTTCTCACAGAATCACTGGGCCACTTCACAAAGCAATTTTCTGCTCCCAATAATCACACTACCCTGCTGGCTATACAAATCACCCAGTATTGAGTATCCCTCCTGAAAATCTTTTCTCAAGGAAATGTTACTTGAAGACCTGATTTTGTGCAATGAGAAAGGAATACTTGTCACCAGCTATTTCCTTCTTCAAACATCTCAGCTAACAAAATTTTCTTGGTTCCTTTGCCCTTTAATGTCAGGAAAAATGAAGAACAAGAAAAAGGCACAAAACCATTAGTGAGACTTCACTACCTTTTTGTAGGTCAATGTAATTTTATATGTATAACACACATTTTAAAACAAGTAGCAAATAATATTTTATAGGCAATTTTGTTTAGCAAATGATTACAGAGTGATTTTTATTGTTCTTAGAGACCAATGCTAAGAGAGTCAGAGCTAAAACCCATACAATCCATTTCCTTAAGGAGTTCACAGTCTGGTGGAGGAAGGAGAGGCACATACAGACGGCTGCCTCTAGGTACAGCTGTGTGGGTCAGGCTGGGTGTACACTAGAGAGATGCACAAGATCTGAAGTCAGATTATCTGGGTTCAAATCTTGGCTCAGCCATTTGCGAATCTCCAAATTACTTAACCTGTCTAAGCCTCTGTTTTCTCACTGATAACTAAATCCCTCAGCCATGGGGCTATTTTGAGGGCTTTACAAGTTACTGTACACAAAGCCTCAGCATAGTTCTGGATACACAGGGAGCTCCAAAGAATAGGAAGCATCTCTTCTTCAGGAGGAAACAGTGCTTAGGCAGAGGGACTGAGTGAATGCTGCCCATTACTGTAGGAACAGCGGTGTGGAATATTAACAATCTGGAAGCCATTCAACGTTGGCTGTGCTGAGTAGCCTCACCAATCTGTTTAACTCTCTCCATAGAGACCAACTAGTGACTGCATCCAAAAGAGGAGGGAAAAACTACAGGGAAGATAGAAAAATGGCTTAAAAAATGTCAGTGACATTGTTGGCACCTGCCCCCTCCCCTTCTCCTGAGATCTCAGGAGCTACACCAAGGAAGAACACTTTCTGTGTCACAAACAGCAATTACTTGGTTGATTTTCTGCAAGGAGTTGCTATTTTTCTGTTGACAAGGCACACTGAATTGATCATTTTGCATTACATAATATTCAATTTACTGTCTCATAACACTTTATTTGTTTTATATCAGGAGCTGTGTGCCAGAGGGCTATGATGATGTTGAAAATGAATCGTTTCAGTCACTCACGGGCACTGCTAATGGTTTGGCTGCCAGCTTTTTAAACTCGAATTTATTTGACAATTTAGTGCCCAAGAGATAAAAAGTAAGAATCTACTTTAGAACATAGGTAAAGGCAGATGGAGGCTGAGGGGTAAAGAAGAGAATTTATTTTGTTGGAGGTTGTGATGCCAAGTATTTACCATTTGTAATACCAGACTTCTTAAAAATAAACTTTTAATTTTAGAATAGCCTTAAGTCTATAGAGAAGATGTGAACTAGTTCCTAGAGTCCCCGTACCTGCCACACTCAGCCTTCTCCCTACTGGTAATGTCTTATATTATGTAAGGTCCATTTGCAACAACCACTGAAGCAAGTGTGAAGCATCACTGTAAACTAAATTCCACATTTTGTTCAAATTTACTCAGTTTTTACCTAATGTTCTCTTTCTCTCTCAGGCTGTCATTCAGAATACCATGTTACATTTAGTCATCATGCTTTCTTAGGCTCCTCTTGCCTCTGACAGTTTCTCAGATTTTCATTGTTTTTAATGACCTTGGCAATTTTGAGGAGCAGTATCAGGCATTTTGTAGAGATGTCCCTAAAATTGTTTATGTAATGTTTCTCTTTAGGATTAGACTAAGATTTGGGGTTTTGTAAAGAGAATGACAGAGGTAAGGTTCTATTTTCATCATCACATCATATCAAGGGTACATGCTCTCTTTGAGATGTTATCATTTTTTATGTCAACCTTCACTGCCCAGCCAAGGTGATGTTTGTCTCCACTGTAAAGTTGCTCTTTCCTTCCCCATTTTCATACCGTGCTCTTTGGAAGGAAGTCATGTAAGAAGTAGGATTTGTGTTCCACTTACTTCCACTCTTTTGCAAAGAGATTTTGTTTGATTTTCATTTGTGCTTGAGATTTGTCTGTTCTCTCTCATTTATTTATTTTTCAATCATTTATATCTGTATGGACTCAGAGATTTATTTTATACTTTGGGCTCTAATCCCATATTTTGTTTATTTTGTTGCTAAATTGCTCCAGCTTTGGCCATTGGAGCTCTATCTATTTGCTTTTGCATTCCTTTTACACACCCACATCATGGTGGGTTGTTTTATTCTGGCGGGGGGCCTTTTTTTGAATACTCCCTTACTTCTTGGCAACACAAGATACTCCAGGCTCATCTTGAGCCAGCCCTAGAATCGTTATTTCTTCAAGTATGGATCCTTTGATGGAGAGGATAATACCATTGGGAATTGGTACTATCAGTAGACTTTGAGATCTGGGTGTTGGGTATGCTTGTTTCTAGAGTGTCTGCTTCCGCTACCAACTTTGTTACCGCTTGTTCCTGATTCCCTGGGGTCTCAAACTGCCCAGGGACCCACCCTGTAGTGGCTCATCCCAACATTTCTTCCTCAGCAGCTCATCACAGGAAAGCTGAGCTAAACCATCTCCTCCCCCCACCAACCCTCCATCAAAAGCTATCCACCTGTGTCCCTTTCCTTCACTGCTCTTGTTATCAGCTTCTGAGGATAATTAGTTACCTCAACCTTGCAGAGAATCTTCCAGGTGATTTTCAATAAATATTTGTTACATTGAATAGAATCTGATAATCTAATTCCCATTAAGTTGTCAAAAACTGATAGTGGATTAAAGCATCACTACTCACATGAAATAACTGAATTTTTAATATAGACTTTCTGAAGACCCAGCTCTCCCCCAAGAAAATGACACCAAAATGTGGCAGATGCTTGGGAAGATATATACAACCAAATAAACCTCAATTTAGTGGGTCCTGGCCAGCATTTGGAAAAATCAAAAGAAGATAGAAAATATAAAATGTATCACATATAATTAGAATAAAGATTGCTTTGTGAAGCTTTGGGGGATGTGTATTTGTGTGTGTGTGTGTGTGTGTGTGTGTGTGTGTGTGCATGCATGCACATTCACTGAATCATGATAAACATCACTTCAAAGGTCATCATGTCTAAGTGCTATTCTTTCCATTACTTTACATAAGGATGTAGAGGACATTAGAAATATTAAGGATTATTACATGTCCTTGCATGCTAAGAAGCTTCAGTCATGTCTGGCTCTTTGTGACCCTATGGACTGTAGCCTGCCAGGCTCCTCTGTCCATAGCGATTCTCCAGGCAAGAATACTGGAGTGGGTTGCCCATGGTCTTTTCCAGGGGATTTCCTCAACCCAGGGACTGAATCCTCTTATGTCTCCTACAATGGCGTGCAGGTTCTTTACCACTAGTGCCACCTGGGAAGCCCAAAGATTACTATGTGAAATCTCAATTGGGCAAAGCAGATCATTTCAGTTCCATTTTTTTTCTTAACTTCCTTTGGAAATATTTCACAATCATTGTTCTGGTCAGTGGCATGCCATATCGATAGGTTTGGCTATGCTGTGGTCTGTTTTTATGGATATTAAAATATATCATCCATTTAGGATAGGAGATGATTCTTTCTTTTTGCTTTCTAGTTTATCTCTACTGAGTAGTCTCATCCTTCTAGATGTCCATGTAAATAACAGGACAATATAATGTAACATTAAGCATTCATGAAACAATATCTGACATTCTGAACTGTGTGGCTTTAGCCCAGGAACTTTGGTTTTCCCATGGGTAAAATGGGACTGATGTTAATATTGACCTTACAGCATTTTGGAGATAGAAAGACTTGATATGGTATACTTTCAATAAACATGGTCAATAAATAGGTCAGTATTTTGTGAACTGTAGATCATAATTCCTCAGTGGGTCATGAAACTAATGGGCTATATACAAAAGCAAATAATATAATAAACCAACATAGTAGAGTATCTGCAAGTGCTTAGAGTAAATCTGACTCCCAAAACTTTGGTTCTATATATTTCTGTCTGTGTCTGTTTACTTGTGTGTGTCTATTTACTTGTGTGTGTCTGTATGCATGGATACTGGGTCATTAGGTAAAATGTGTTTCTTACTAATGGTCATGATCAGAAATATCTGAAATGTCAAGCAGATCTTCAATCACTCAGTCTTGTCTGACTCTTTGTGATTCTGTGAACTGCAGCATGCCAGGCCTCCCTGTCCATCGCCAACTCTTGGAGTTTAGTCAAACTCATGTTCATTGAGTCGGTGATGTCATCCAGCCATCTTATCCTCTGTCCTTCCCTTTTCCTCCTGCCTTCAATCTTTCTAGGCATCAGGGTCTTTTCCAATGAATCAGTTCTTTGCATGAGGTGGCCAAAGTATTGGAGCTTCAGCTTCAATATCAGTCCTTCCAATAAATATTCAGGACTGATTTCCTTTAGGATGGACTGGTTGGATCTACTTACAGCCCAAGGGACACTCAAGAGTCTTCTCCAACACCACAGTTCAAAAGCATCAATTCTTGGGCACTCAGATTTCTTTATAGTCCAACTCTCACATCCATACATGACTACTGGAAAAACCATAGCTTTGATTAGATGGACATTTGTTGGCAAAGTAATGTCTCTGCATTTTAATATGTTGCCTAGGTTGGTCATAGCTTTTCTTCCAAGGAGCAAACGTCTTTTAATTTCATGGCTGCAGTCACCATCTGCAGTGATTATAGAGCCCAAGAAAATAAAATCTGTCAATTTCCATTGTTTCCCCATTTATTTGCCATGAAATGATGGGACCAGATGCCAAGATCTTCATTCTTCCCCACAAACTTAATTAACCCCTCCCCATCCTTTAATTTTAAGCTCAGCTGTCCCTCTTTCAGACAACCTTTCTTTACCTGTCTCTATGGTTTAAATCCTTTACCACATTATGAAACTGAATTTTATCACTTAGCTGTAATTTTACATTTGTGGCAAACAGTAAGAATCTGCCTGTAATGCAGGAGACCCAAGTTGCATCCCTGGGTTGGGAAGAATCCCCTGGAGTAGGAAATGGCAACCCACTCCAGTATTCTTGGCTGGAGAATCCCATGGACAGAGGAGTCTGGCGGGCTATAGTCCACGGGGTCACAAAGAGTCAGACACAACTGAGTGACTAACACTTTCACTTTTATGTAATTATTGTGCTTCCACTATGGATGGCTCAGTGGTAAAGAACCCACCTGCAATGCAAGAGCCACAGGAGAGGTGAGTTCAATCCCTGGATCAGGAAGATCCCCTAGAGGAGGGCATGGCAACCCTCTCCAGTATTCTTGACTGGAGATTCCCAAGGACAAGGACAGTGGAGCCTGACAGGCCACAGTCCAGATGGTCGCAAAGAGTTGGACACAATTGAAGCAACTCAGCACACATGCACTTGTGATTGTTAGGTTAGCAGCTGTATCTCTTTTTAGGCTGTAGGCTCACTGACAGTTATGACTGGTCTTTATTTTTTATTTTTTGCTTGCTCCTGTATTCCTTGCATCTAATGCAGTATCTAGCACACAGGACCTGCTCCATAAATATTAAATGAAAAAGTGTATCCTCCATTTCCTTCAACACACCTCATGTGTACTCAGCTGTTAAGTCCCATGGATTCTTTCTACTTAGTATCTCTCATGTCCACCCACTTTACTGCATTATTTAGAGAACTTAACTCTTCTTGCCTAAATTTCAGCAATATTCTTCTAACTGATCTTATCTATATCCTGCTGCTTTTCCTCCCACTCCAATCCAATTAACTTTCCCCCTAAGTGATTTTTTTATTAACATAAAAATATGATTATGCCACCTCTCAGCTTAGTATCTTTCAACGGCATCTAATTGCCTTCAGAAAAAAAGTTCAAACCCTTTATTATGTAGGGGGTACAGACATTTGCAATTATAGTGCCATTGTGCAAAACTTTAACTTTGTTTTCTTACAACTGAATTTAATTTTCTTATTCTGAACTACGGTGGTTGGTTCAGAATCAGTTTAGTCACTTTCATGTAAATTCAGTCCAACTTGGTGATTTTCAGTCCATTAGGATTCATTTTCTGTCACATAAAGGATTGTAACTCTAATTTCCTTGCATTCTTCTAGTAGTTGAGTCTAATCCTTGGGAAATGGAGTGAGTGTGGCGGGGGTGGCTTGCACAGTTGCAACCACTTTGTTTTAAGGGCGAAGGCTTCTCCTTCTTGCTCTCAATCTGCTTCAGATCTCTATCAGCCCTGTAATCCTGGCTGTGTTCTCTAATGTTCAGTTGGACCTGAACAACTCCTTCAAGGGTGACCTGGGTAGCCTACATTTGACTTGGCTTCTTTTGCATTCCAGTGATGGTTGCCGATGGTAAAGACAACCATTTATTCCCCTGTCTCTGCAGGTGATTGTCTATGCCATAGCTTTCTGATGAGTGACTCCCGTATCACCATGTTGATGTCCAAGTACCATCTGGTACTTGTGCTTTGTTCATTCATGCTGTCTCTTGCTCTCTCTCTCCCTCTTCTCCTTTCCTCTTTCTTCCTTAAATGTGATGCTTCACTCAGAACATATGGGAATGCTCACATGTCATGCCTTTTAGAACTGAGACCTACAAATGGGCTTTCATCCTGCCCCTAAATCCTTTCACTAAGCATTTGACTATCAGACCCACAGTTCTGATGAAGCACTGCCTTTCTCTTCTTTCCCATTCCCAAGGCCTCAAGCGGTGGGGGGCAGGGAGGAGGGATGGATTCTATTCTGTAAGAGACCCTAGTATTACTCAGCACTTACTAAGCCCTTCAGAATATGACCCGACTGTATTTTCTCTCAAAGCTTAGAGGCTTCTTACTATTAGAATGAAAGGAAAAACTGAGCTATGACCACTTGCACTCTTTATTTCCACCTTGTCTATTAGTCGCTTATTTGTATCTGACTCTTTGCTACTTCATGGAGTATAGCCCACCAAGCTCCTCTGTCCATGGAATTCTATAGGTAAGAATACTGGAGTGGGTAGCAATTCCCTTCTCCAGGAGATCTTCCCAACCCAAGGATCAAACCCAGGTCACCTGTATTGCAGGTATATTCTTTACCATCTGAGTCACCAAGGACACCCATATTTCAACTTTGGAATTTATAAATTATATATTTTTGTTTGTTCATGTTAATGTCCCAATTTAAAAACTTCCCTCTGGAATTAATGTTAATCCAAATACTCCCATAGGGACACGTTTGTTTGGAATGGAAGATGACATTTATTTTATTTTGCAAGAAACATCCTCTTATTATTTTATTTAATTCTCACTGCAAGCTTCTGTGGAAGGTGGAAGTATTTTTCTTGTTTTGCCAACAAGAAAACAAAATTATTAAAAAGAAGAAACTTGTTTCAGACTGTACAACAGTTAATAAGACAGAATCTGACCCAGGAACTCTTAATATGGAGTCTTTGCTGTCAATTTTATTTCTATGCTGCAAGAGCTAGAGCTAAGTCGCTTCAGTCATGTCCAACTCTGTGCAACCCCACAGACCACAGCCCACCAGGCTCCCGCGTCCCTGGGATTCTCCAGGCAAGAATACTGGAGTGGGTTGCCATTTCCTTCTCCAACGCATGCATGCATGCTAAGTCACTTCAGTTGTTTCCAACTCTGTGGGACCCTATGGACAGCAGCCCACCAGGCTCCTCTGTCCACAGGATTTTCTAGGCAAGAATACTGGAGTGGGTTGCCATTTCCTTCTCCTTCTATGCTGCAAACACCTCCATAATTCATACCACTTCAAACCTTGGTTCCAGATGCTCTAAGTTAGTGGCAGAATGTTCTTTCTCTGTTTTCCGTCCTATCATTTGAAATTCAATGCGCCCTATTATCTCCTCTGCAAGCCTTCTTTTTAATCATCTGCCTCCCTCCCCCTACCCTTAGTCTGATTTCACATGCTCCAACGGTTGGTTTAACTAATTCTGGCCTCCCACTAGACCATGAGCTTACTGAAAGGAAGAATCCCATTCCTTTTTTTTGTTTTTAAATTGAAGTACAGATGATGTGCAGCAATATTATACAAGTTATAGGTATAACATACAGTGATTCACACTTTTTAAAGATTATATATACTTCACTTATAGTTATAGAATATTGGCTATATTCCCTGTGCTGTTCAATATGTCCTTATAGCTTATTTTATACCTAATAGTCTGTACTTTTTAATCCCCTACTCCTGTATTTTCCCTCATCCCTTTCCTCTCCCCACTGGTAACAACTAGTTTGAGAACCACATTCTCTAGATATCTGTATTTCAATGACTATTCTAGTGCCTGGTACATAAAAATGTGTTCAGAAAAAATTTGTTGAATGAATGACGAATAAAGAAATTTTAAAGCTGAAGATACTGTGAAGTACTGATGTAGAAATAACAGAAACTTTAAGAAATGAGAACTATGACAGGTTTAAATGATGCTTGTTTGATAGTATAGAAAATCTTATTTTTAGGTTGAGAGACTTGGGTGGAAAATTAAGCTCTCCTGAGGCTAATAAGCCTCACTATCCTTGGATATCCATCTTGTTCCACACACTCTTTGAAGAAAATACCTAAAATAGTATGTTTCCCCAAAGGTGTCTATCATTCATGGATTTTGAAGTTACTGAAATACCAATAAAAGAACATTCTGTTGCATGCAAGGATTATCTATGGCCTTTTGGGAGATTAATCCTCAGAATCACAAGAGGGAAAAAAACTTCTACAGGTTAGTAAAAGAAACCCTAGGAGTCTGGTTCTAAGAAGAGCTACAGAAAGAGTGAAGCTAGTGGCTGCTAGTGAAGCCTTAAAAACTAAATCTGCCATAGCACTGAGCCACAACTAGTTAGAACATATCCGGGAGAAGCAAAAAGAATCTCATGGTCCAAGACACCTGGCATCTTGGTGAATTTCCCCCATCAAAAATATCACTATTAAGTGGATAGAGCGGAAACAAACGTAAGTTGTGCCTGTTACACACAGCATTTGTGTTTTCTTTCCAAATGGCTAATTCTCAAGGCTACCCAAAGCAAATGCTCCAGCCTGAAAAACTGCCAGAACTTATTAGCTCATTCAAAAAGGACAAATTTGTCCTGCTCTCCTTATTCCCTAGGACAGGTACCTATTAAAGGTCAGCAGTTGATTTATTAAGAAAAGATAAATCAGGAATCCAAACAAAATGTTTGCAGAATGTCAGAGACGCAAAAGGCTGAACTAATTACTTGAAAATATCTGCTTGGTATTTGACTAAGAATCAATTCATTAGCATTCCACACCATCAGTTTTGCATAAGGAAAGAAAATAAAACATGCCAAAAAGAATGGAATTTTTCCGGGACTAAACCAAGGAATAACATTTTCAGATTAAAACTGCATAATATGCTATATATTTTAGGTGCAATTATCAGATGTTGATTTGATATTTTGTTTGCTAACCACATTTCTGAGTTCAGTGTGTGAACTATACAAGGCATTTAAGAACCACAAGAGTGTAGAACGTTTTCCAAGTACTTAATAGATAATGGTCGAACAGTTTAGGGATGATGGCACACTACCAAATTCTTCAGAAATTTATACCTCTAAGCAAATGTAAATAAAGAATTATAAGTTTAAATTTACCTTCCTCCTCTATTTTCATTAGAGCAATTTCAGCATGTAGACCTTTGATTAATTTTTAAATAATATTGTGTTTTCAAACAGCACAATAACCCATTTTTGAATAACCCAGTTGTTTACCCAGGCAGGTGATTTTTGCAAAACTTTTGCTGTATTTGAAACCAAATATTAGATATTGTTATTCTTTGACTTTTGGTTCTTCACTGGTTATGAGGTCGGGAAAAATAAAAGCTTCTGGGGGCAAGTCTAGCTCCTCTGCATACCACTTAACTCCTGACTGTGCACAGGTACACATTTTCAACCTGTTCACAGCTTTTCAAGGACAAGACCAGTGGTTCTCGTTCCTTTGTATTTCCAAAAGCACAAAGCCAGTAAGAACACTATAAGCAGCCAATTAATCCTCATCTGGCTGACTCTACTAAGGTTCCTTCCAGAATCCAACAAAATTATGCCTGTTGCCTCATATAATGATGCTGCTTTTCGTCTCTCTCTCTCTCTCTTTTTTTATTTTTTTTGTTTTTGGTCCCAGAAATTCTTCAGTTCAAACTCATCAATCTTTAAAACACTTTAGAGTCAACACTGTACATGATTATTTTTCCAATGATATTAGCCAGTTTCCAAATATTTAATAAGACTGTTTTCAAGATGCAATGCATAGCAAGACATGATGAGAATTGTTACGTACTATAGTCCAGGTATTAATGACCATCTGGGAAAGCTGATAGTCCAAGGAAATATCCGATAGTAATGTTATGATTTCTGTTATAGCTCATTTGTTTTCTTTTAATTAGGTAAGAAAAGAAAACAAATCTCTTCTCCTACTGTGGCTGTCTGAAGGAATAACAACGTCGTAGGCAACAGGTATGCCCATTTTAATTAACTGGAAACAAACTTAGGATTCAATTTCAATTGGTGAAGGAAGACCTTAAAAACATCATACAAATTGTCAGTCTCTAGTCTTCTAATGTGTGTATGCATGTATGTGTGTGTGTGTGTGTATACATATGTAGGTATGTGTGTATATATATACATATGTAAGTATGTGTATACATATATATGTGCATGTATATGTGTGTGTATACATATATGTATGTATGTATATACGTATGTAGGTATATGTATATTTGTTGTTGTCACTTAGTTGCTCAGTCGTGTGCGGCTCTTTACTACTCCATGGACTATAGCCCACCAGGTTCCTCTGTCCATGGAATTTTGCAGGAAAGAATACTGTAGTAGGGTGCCATTTCCTACTCCAGGGGATCTTCCCAACCCAAGGATCAAACCCGTCTCTCTTGCATTGCAGGCAGATTCTTTACTATCTGAGCCATCAAGGAAGCTCATGTATATATAATACACATATTATATATACATTACATAAATATAAATGAATCTACATATGTCTGATTATAAAACACTTGCAGAAATATTTTTAATGACTTTAACACTCTTTTGAAGAATCATCTACAGAATATAGTGCATGTTTTTCAGAACAAAATAATGTGCTTTCTGACAAAATATTATGTAACTGCTTTTTGATTATTATATCCAAAATACTACCTGATGATAACTGAACATGTTTCCATAATGCTAAGTAGATT
This sequence comes from Ovis canadensis, assembly GCF_042477335.2. NCBI lineage: Eukaryota > Metazoa > Chordata > Mammalia > Artiodactyla > Bovidae > Ovis > Ovis canadensis. Next base: position 175,800,018 of record NC_091246.1, on the reverse strand, counting down.
GCAAGTGTCTGAGAGTGAATGTTTAAAAATGTACATGCTTTCAGTGCTGCTATTTGGTTGGATAATTTAAAATAAATAAATACTGAAAATTCATGCATCTTCAAAAATTCTCATTATTTATTATACATTATAATCAGAGACAGGACATTTCAAAGCATGAAACACAAAGCAAGGTCCTTTGCTCCATAAAACATCAAATGTAAATTAGAAATAAATATATTGTTTATTAAAGGGAATAGAGTAATATTTTGCATGTTTATTGGAGCAGAGAGAGGTCATGAGAAAAATAAAACAGGACAAAGACAAGAAGGATTGAAGAAAGGCACAAAATAGACTGTTTGGTACTCACAATATGGGGAAAACTGGGGACATAATGAAAAAAAGCACTGAACGTAAAAAAAAGCTGATAGCAGCAAATGAATCCACACACATATATCAATGATAAGAATCAAAAGAGATGCAACTTCTTCATCTGAAAACTCCCTCCTTTTATGTTTTAAGGGATCATGGAAATGAGTGTGTGTTTGTTTGTATGTTTGTTCTCTGCTCCAGAGCTGTTTAAAGGAATACTTTATGTATACTACCTCATTAATATTTTCTTACTATGCAGAATATAATTACTTCTGCTTTACATTTGAAGAAACATGTTTATGGTCTATTTTGATGTAGAGCATTACTGTTGTTCAATGAACATGAATTGGAAATAAACATGAGACAACCTGGCTCCATTTACCAAAACATGGACATGACTATAAATTTGGTTGGCAAGATGTAAAAACACACTCAATATGTTTTTACATAATTTTGATATATGTGAAATGAACTGATAGATGGTAAAATCAAGCAATATATCTCTTACTCTGTCCCTATTTCTGAACAGATAAAGTTTTTGAAAATATATTGAGTTTTATATGTGTGGGAGGGGTGTAACATATTTTTCTAATAGAGAAAACACTTTTACAAAACAATTGGTATAATACAAAGAACATCAGGCAAAATTGTTTAAACTATGTACAAGTGAGATAATAAAGGACAGGGAAGCCTGGGGCGCTGCAGTTCATGGGGTCTCATAGAGTTGGACATAACTTAGCAACTCAACAACAACAACGACAACAACAACAACAAATTGTGAATAATGGGAGCCAGATCTCTTACTGATAAATTATAAAGTTACAAATAAGAAATGGGGCACAGCTAGAATTGACTGATATAGACAAACAAATGTAAAATAAATACAGGTATGTGTATGTTCATGTGTTTGCACATATATGTTTTCTAGCTCTTTCCATTGAGAGGACCCAGAAATAATGACACACCAGTAGCAGTGATTACACTTAGTACTTAGATCTTAGTTTCTAAATGACACTGCCCCAAAAATAGAAATAATGAAACTGGGAGAAAAGTCTGATTCTAGCATCAGTATAAGGAAAGAATACGGTGAAAATGGAACATTTTGTGGTCTCAGAAAGCAATATAGTCTCAAAAAATGATGAAGATGTCAAATGAAACTCAAGTCCATGGGAGGAAGGCCTCTAGGTTCCAATTTTAGGAAGATTTGGGCCAAATAATAGATGATCATCTCAACGAATTACGTGATAGCTAATTTTATGAGTCAGCCTGACTGGGCCATGGGGTACCCAGTTTAAACATTATTCTGAGTGTGTCTGTGAAGGTGTTTCTGGATGAAATTGCCATTTGAATTAGTGTACTCAGTAAAGGAGACTTCCCTCCCCAATGTAGGTAGATATCATCCACTCCATTGAGGACCTGTGTAGAACAAGAGGTGGAGTAAGAAGAGACTAGCCCCTTTGCTTCTAGCCTACCTGCTTAAGTGGGGACATCTCATCTTACCGCTTCCAGCCCTTAAACTGGTATTTATACCATTAGGCACTCCTGGTTCTCAGATTTTCAGACTCAGATTGGAACTGTATCACCAGCTTTCCTGGGTCCACAGTTTTCAGAGGCCGTATCATGGGACTTTTAACCTCCATATTCACATGAGTCAACTTTTCATAAAAAATCTCCATATATCTATCATCTATCTCTATATTTAGGGGTTTCCCAGGTGGCGTTAGTGGTAAAGAACCCATCTGCCAATGCAGGAGACATAAGAGACGCCAGTTCAATCACTCGGTTGGGAAGATCCTCGAACAAAGGGATGGCAATCCACTCCACTGTTTTTGCCTGGAGAATCACATTGGACAGAGGAGTGTAGTGGACTACAATCTACATGATTGCAGAGTCAGACATGACTGAAGTGCCTTAACATGTATGCCTCTATATTTAAGAGTCCATAGATGTCCTACAAGGTCTATTTATCTGGAGAAAATAGACAAATTTTCTATTTTTCTCTATATAGAAATATACAGAATATAATCTGAAAAATATAGAATATAGAAAATATATAGAATATAATCTCTACTCTGAAAATATAATCTGTACTCTGATTAACTGAACATAATTTATAACTAAATTTTCATGAGTCTAAACAGATAAACAAACAAATCTGGGACAAGAAAAGCTCCACAAAATAAAAATAAAAAGGGAAAAATAGTAATTTTCTACTGGAGAAATCTAGTAGACACACTTCAGCTGGGTGATCATAGTTCACACTGCTAACCATAAGAAATCTCTACATTGTACACCTTCTGATATGGCACACTGAGAAAGAAACAACAGCATTTATGTGTTATTCCTGGCCAGAAATTCCTAAACTGAATTTTTTAAAAACTGAATTTAATCATGAGAAAACATGTCAAACCCAATTTGAGGGACATTCTACAGAACAACTGGCCATTACTCTTGAAAGATAAAGATGTGATGAACTGCTCCAGATTAAAGGAGAAGAAATGCCCGTGACAAGTGTGTGAACCTGGATCAGATCCTGGTCTAGAAAAGAGGGACATTACTGAGACAAGTGATAAAACTGAAATAAAGTCTATAGATTCGTAAGTAGTGTTTTATAATAATTCCTGGGTTTGATCATTGACTATGGTTTCATAAAATATTTATGTTTTGAAAAGCTGGGTGAAGTTTACAAGGAAATTCTTAGGACTATCTTGACCACAATCCAAGTCTGAAATTATTTTCAGGTTAAAAATTTAAACAAACAAACAAACAAACAAACAAAACCCACAAACTAGTGGTAAGACATGAGGACAGACCAAAAGTGTTGAACCTCCAGATCCCAGTTCATAATCAGATGATACTAAGGAAGACAGCGCAAACAGCAAACAGTTGGCAGCAAAATGGCCAACTTGGGGTTCAATCATCACAGAATGAAAAATTTTGAGCACACCATGTTTGAACATGAGGAAAAAGTTTCAAACGGCAGACAATGTAGCTTTACGTTTTATAATAAAAGACCGTCTTCCCTGTCACAGTTGTGTACAAGTACATGCCATATTTGTTTCTCACACAAGACAATGGCGAAATGTGACATCACTTAAAAACAAAGGATAATGTTATGTTGGTGCTAAAACTGTCCACACTGCACAATGGAATAAGTCTACTTGAGTCAGAGTACCTTAGATATTTTATTACATATTTATAACATAAAAGTTACAAGTATTTAATACATCTTCTCATATCCACTGTTGGCGACTAAGAAGACTAAGGCAACTGGACAAGGCAGACTAAAATAAACTGCACCCCATGCCCTGAGCTGAAAAATATCAGAGATTGAAGCAAATATTCTAGATCTACACAAATGTCTGCTAAACTACAGGGGAAGTAGAAAATATATGAAGAACACATGAAATTAGATCTACATAGCCAACTTCAGAAGTCAACAATACAAAATGAAATAAGTTAATACAGAGAGTCCAGGAGGCACTCAGTGTCCATGTGTGGAGGATCAGCAAGACAGGAATTACCAAGTGTACATCACAATATGAATAGACAAAGTGCAAAGTGAATGGATGTTTTCCCCAAGCCACAATCTTCTGGAGCACAAGTACATAATAACTGCTCAATAAATGTAACTTATTCCTATCATACTATCATGGGCTTCTCTTCCTTTTAATATCTTATCATGTTTCAAATTTCTATTTTTAGGAATGTTTTATTATGATGAACATTATATAAGTTCTTATATATATTTGTAAATGAATATGTATAGATGAAAGTAACTAAAAAATGCAGTATTGGTGGGATGGTGGCAGTGGTTTAGTCATTAAGTCATGTCTGACTTTTGCGACCCCATGGAATGTAGCCAGCCAGGCTCCTCTGTCCATTGGATTTTCCAGGCAAGAATACTGGAGTGGGTTGCCATTTCTTTCTCCAATTTGTGGGATAATAGTCACTATTGAACAGGTATAAAGAGTTTCAGCTATGTACCATGAATGAGGGGCTTCTCTGATAGCTTATCTGGTAAAGAATCTGCCTGTAATACAGGAGACCCCGGTTTAATTCCTAGGTCAGGAAGATCTACTGGAGAAGGGATAGGCTACCTACTCCAAAGGATAGGTTACCCACTTCAGTATTCTTGGGCTTCCCTTGTGGCTCAGCTAGTAAAGAATCCACCTGCAATGCAGGAGACCTGGGTTCAATCCCTGGGTTGGGAAGATCCCCTGGAGAAGGGAAAGGTTACCTAGTCCAGTATTCTGGCCTGGAGAATTCCATGGACTCTATAGTCCATGGGGTCATAAAGAGTCAGACACAACTGAGCGAATGTCACTTTCATGATGAATAAGTCCTAGAGACTTGCTTATGACATTGTGCCTCATCTTAACAGTACTGAATTGTGCACTTCAAAATTCAAGAGGGTGGATCTCAAGATAAGTGTTTTTGTCAGAATATAAACAGATGAATGAACAATAAAACAATGACATTGGTGATATCAGGAACACTCTATTTCTTGTTCTATTTTTATTTGATAAACCACATTATCGAAGTTTGCACATATACATTGATATGTTGTGAATACAAAAATGGGGAGTGTCTGCTATCATTTGGTTTAAAAATTCTCCAAAATGGGTATGGGTTGAATTAGTTTTGAGGGCCATCCTGTACAGTGGTGATTGCCAAGGTGAATTTATCTGAATTAGCTGCCTTGTTAGTTCTACATTTCTTTCTCTACCTAACCAAACAAAGTGATGTACACTGGTTTGGAATTAGAACAATAGAGAGCAATACCAGTGAACTGATCTAGGAGCTCTGGCCTCTGCCCCAGCATCATGTCTCCTGTTTGAGAGCAGGATTGAGCATATAGGTGACACTCCTGGAAAGAAAATCAGTCACAGATTGAGCGGCAGATTTTGTTCTTTGATATGGTAGGGTCAGAGAAACTAACTTGACCACAGAAATACTAATCAGAAAGTATTTATCTTTCTGGTTGCAAAAGTTATAGGAAAATATGTCCATATACAACCTCCATATAGATGAAAATATATTCCAAAGTGGCAGCTTGGATAGCCTCAGGTAAAGAATGGCTTCTTCCTAAGATCGTTTGTGTTCAGCAACCTCTATGCCTGCAACACTAATCACTATACTTAAAAGAAATTCATAAAATATAAGAAGGTATCTTTAAATTTCACCAAGATTAATCATTCAATGTCTGTGTCTTCACCTTCACATTTGACCCACCTATTCATTGTAAATGACTTGCAAGATTATACTTGGATATTTTCTAGTAATAATCTGTTGAGAGGAGAAATCATTTACAACAAGGTGAGAGGTCCTCCGAAGATTAAGAGGCAGTTCTGAGACAAGGCAGGGTAAATGCCCTGCCCTATCAGTGGAGTAGTTAAAACAACCCCAAGGAGGTGGCCTTAGGTGTTAGCAAAGGAGGTAGAGAGATTGACAAAGGGAGGAAAGAAAATTCAGGCAGATGCTCCAAGTACATGCAGAAGGTGCCAATGGCTCAGCTAAGACCAGGGATGAGCCATCTCCATGAATCAGACTGGTGAACAGACTTTCCTTCAAAATGTGTGCGTTCAGTTGCTGAATTGTGTCTGACTCACTGTGACTGCAGCACGCCAGGCTTCCCTGTCCTTCACTGTCTCCCAGAGTTTGCTAAAACTCATATCCCTTTAGTCACTAATGCCATCCTACCATCTCATCCTCTGTTGCTCCTTCCTGCTTTCAATCTTTCCCATCATCAGGATATTTTCCAATGAGTCGGATCTTCACATCAGGTGGCCAAAGTATTGGAGCTTCAGCTTCAGCATCGTCCTTCCTGTGAATACTCAGGGTTGATTTCCTTTAGGATTGGTTTGATCTCCTTGCTGTCCAAAGGACTCTCAAGAATCTTTTCCAGCACCACAGTTTGAAAACATCAATTCTTCAGCTCTCAGCCTTCTTTATGGTCCAACTCTCACATTTGCATATGACTACTGGAAAAACCATAGCTTTGACTATATGGACATCTGTGGGCAAAGTGATGTCTCTGTGTTTTAATATGCTGTCTAGGTTTGTCATAGCTTTTCTTCCAAGGAGGAAACGTCTTTTAATTTCATGACTGCAGTCACAATCTACAGTGATTTTGGAGCCAAAGAAAATAAAATCTGCCACTGTTTCCAAAGTTATTGGTCACACTGTTGAATGAAAGTATTTATTCTCCCATCTTTATGCAACTTTGAGACAGTAAGAACCTTTAAGTAAGACATTTAAATTATCTATTAAAAAGGAAAGAGGTAAGCAGAAAACTCAGCAAGTTGATGCTACAAAATGGAGATCCAGAGAAGACACTACTGACATAGTTGGGGATGCCCCATGAGTGCAAAGTCCCAGAGGATGAAACCTGGGCCCTGTCAACCTTCACTGTATTTTGAAGACCCTTCAACAAGATCTTTATCCTTTAAGAGTCATGGTTTTTGTAGCTACTTTATCCAGCCACTTAACTTTTGCGTTTTATAGTCCTGGAAAAAAGCAATAGCTTATAGACGCCCAGATGGCCTTTCTTTAGTTCCTGGTTGAAACCACATTGACTAAGCACCATCTTGACCTCACTGTCACACTAGTCTCACACCACTGCCTCCTGCAGTCAATTCTGTCTTCATATTATGATGGTTGATTTTATATGTCAGTTTAACTGGGCATGGGGTGCTATTCGGTCAAATATTATTCTAGATACTTCTCTGAGGGTATATTTGGATTGGGTTTCACATTTAAATTGATAGACTGAATAAAGATTTCTCTTCTCAGGTGGGAAATTGGGTGGGCTGTGTTTAATCAGCTGAAGGGCTGAATAGAATAAAAGTGTTTGACCCTCTCCTGAGCAAGAGGAAATTTCTCCTATCTTATTACCTTGAGCTTTAACTCCCCCCTCCGCCCCCAGCCTTTAGACCAAACTGAAATATCAGCTCTTCTTGAGTCTCAAGTATGCCAGCATATAGTCTACAATTATACCATAGAACCACATTGTTGGCCCTCTGAGGTCTTCAGCTTGCTAAATGAAGATCCTGGGACTTGTCAAGCTCCATAATTACATGAGCCAATTCCTCACAATACATCTGTATGTGTGTGTGTATGTATGTGTGTGTGTATACATAAAATAATCTGTGAAGAGAATATACTAACATATTTAATTGATTCTAGTTCTCTGAAGAACCTTTATGCTCCCATGATGTCTACTTAAAAAAAAAAATCCATCTCTTCTCAAGGATGTAAAGTACACATTATTGGACAAAAAATAATCCCTTTCTTTGAATTGAAGCGTTTTAAATGCTTAAGGTGTCTGCCTGGGACTAGGAGTGGTAGCCAGATATTGATCTCTAGTCACTTTTTAGAGAAAGAAAATTCTAAGAAATAAGAGAAAGGAAAAATAAATGTAAGAGATCTAGATTCCTGGGCAGTAGAAGCTGGAAAGACTACATTTCTAGGCTGAGAGAGTGAAGAAGAGAAAAACTAGAAAATGGGAAAGAGAAAAGATGTATGCATGGAAGGAAAGACTGAGCATCAGATTGCTTTCATCTTACCTACTACTTTGGATAGTTTAGTGATTCCTTCTAGTAGCATGACTAAGAAAAAGTTAATAGCAAATAAATTGGATGTTTTCACTAAGTATAGCTTATCTAATACATTTCTGGGTAGAGTCTTAAGCTTCTAGAAACCCTGTCAAATAATATGTATCACACATTAACAAGATTTTACTTATTCATATCCGTGCAAATCATAATTATAGGAAAGCGCTTATAGATTTGCAAAGTTTAAAGAAAAAGAAGCACAAAACAACTCAAAGTAATATTTAAAAGTCCTTTTTGTTTGACCAATGGGATTCCTAAACAATACAAATGTTTTCCTTCTTACACGCTCACACCAGCACCGCTGGCCACCAGCGCTCCTCTCCCTGCCAAACTGCCCATGCAGACACAACTCTTGCATGTAATTCTGTCCTCCTGAGGGGCCACGGCCTTACCTGTCTGTACCAACACACACTTTTCAAGGAAAGTCGAGGCTCCTCTAAGTTTATAGTCTAACTGGAAACCTATTTGCCACCATAACAAGTAGTGATTACAGGGTCACTAGTAAAGATCAGCATCTTTTTAATCACTGTCTGGTAGGATAAAAGTTTAATGTGTCATTTAAGAGTGCAGTCAGAAACAGAAAATATGAAAGTAGTGAACTGAAGTAGAAAAATGACATTGCTTTCTTCAATTCATTCAAAGAAATGATCTTTTATGAGACTGTCATCCTTTTTCATAGACCCCCTCTGATACTTCCCTCCTCTATACATGGCCCTTTCTCATAAAATTCTCTATTATTTTTATACTTATTGTGGACATGTATCACTCCCCTACTTAGTATTAGATGTTTTATTTATTATTATAAAAGATATTATTTTTTAATCACCATCCAATTGCAAAGCCCACACAGACAAATGTCACTCATCTGAGAAAAATCTTCATTTAAATTCAAATGCTGGTGTTTAACTGGATTGCTTTCTTGATAGTCTGACTTGTGAACATTGTTTCTCTCTTATTCCATCATTTTATTGCTGTTATAAAGGTCCCCCAAAACTTTTGGGCAGAGAAAATCATCAGCTCTCTGTCCCTACAGCTCTTCTCTCCTTCACTTTCTCGGACTAGAGATGGAGTTTTCCCAGGAGTCCAGAACTCATACTGATTTGGTTCTTGCTCTTGCTCTTTCTAAGAAGTCAATATCTTGATAGCACTTATTAGCCTTAAAACACAAATCTCATATAGAGTTGTATATAATATTATCTTGAAATAATGACTGAACATATTTCCAATCAGACAGCTTATATATACATATATATACATACACACATTCTATATATATATATATATATGTAATATTAGAAGATGAGAGGTAAAGGAGGAAGGAGGAAACATTAATTTAGGTACTTAGGTATATAGTCTTGCTCAAAATTCCTAATGAGTTGAAGATATTTTAATATGCTTTACTCAGCATATAACTCTACCATTTCCAAACAGAAATGATCAAATGATAGTGATTTATCTGTAGCTGCTTATCATTTAATCCACCCATCATTTATTTCTTGTGATTTTTTTTCTCATTTTGAGTAACAAATACTTTTGCTCATAGTAACAACAGAGGAATAGGTTTATAAATAAATATTTCCTATATCCCAGTAAGATGTTAGCATTGATAAAATGAGCACAGATTTTGTGTCCAGAATATCCATTTTTTAATGCCAGTTAAGAACCAGCTAGTTTGGTTAAAATTTCAGACACAGAGATCTGTTAGCCTTCACAGTCACAATAGAACTATCCCTATTTAAAATTCAAGAACTTTCTGGCAACCAAAATGAACAGATTGTTAATTTTTTCACCCCCAAGGAATATGCATCATTCATATGGCAGGTTACAAAGTATGATTTTCAAAGTCATCCATTTTCTGTTCTCATTTGCTAATGTTAATATATATGATGTTATTTGTTTATTTTGTGAGTTTCCTTCCAACAAGGAACAGATTTCTCACATTTGTATATTAAATAGGAGTAGCAGAACACGTTTCATACCATGACACTGAACTCCAGTGATCATCTGCTCTGTCTCACTGACACAGACTTGTATCTGCCCCAGATAATGTGCTGTTAACTAACAGAAAAAGATACTATCCCAAAACTCACTTTACCTGATCACACATTTTCTCCTTTTCCAACACCCTGTTTTAATCTTAGACCTGGGGGCCTCAAATATTTTTAAAGCCAACCTTTTTCTCTTACTTACAGGGAGAGTAAGTAAGGTTGTAAAACTAGCCTTTCTCCAAGTCCATGTAATTTCCTACTCACCAACCATGTGACTTGGGGAAAGTCACTGATTTTCTAGAGTGTCCTAATATGGATCATGTACCCTAACAACATCTACCTTAGGAATGTACTGTGAAAGCTTAAAGGAAAATATATAGCTTATAAAATGTTAAATGGCATATATGTGCAATTCAAAGAGGCAATAAATGTTGTATGAAAAAAGCCACCTAACTAGATAGATCCTCAAGACTTTATTTTGAAACATAACCAAAACCAGAGAGAATATCTTTGTCTATCGCCAGCAAATAAAGAGCATCAGAGGAGCAACATCAGAAACATGATGAAATAAGATGTGCCTCACTTGTAGCTGCCCTCTCTATTTGGCATCTGTCCATGGACAGAATTATTTTGAGGAAGCTATGGGATCCAACAGTTATACCTCAAGGGGCCTAGGGGGAGTCTTGTGCACACTTACACCAGGTAATAAGACCTTTGTCCTGGCTTTTGACCCAGAAATGGCCTGTATACCAGCTCCACTTCCTCTCATCTGTGCTCTAAAAGCCCCTGGAGAACACAGTCCTAAGCAGTCATCTTCTCACAAGAGCCTTTGTGGAAGACCAAGAGACACCATGTGATAGATCACAAAAAAATCTTGGCATGTTTTGGAAGATTGAAATCATACTCAATATTTTTTCTGACCATCATAGTAAGAAACTATAAATCAACAACAGAAGGCAAAGTGGAAAATTTACAAATATGTGCAGATTAAACAAGATGCTACTAAACAACCAATAAGTCTGAAGGAAAAAATCAAACTGGAAATAAAAAATATCTAAAGGGAAATAAAAATGGAAAAACAATATACTAAAATTTAGGGGATACAGCTAAAACAGATCTAAGAGGAAAGTTTGTAGTGATACCCACTTTCATTAAGAAAAAAGGATGAACTCAAATAAACAACCTAATTTACCCTTACATACAAAAGAAAACAAATTAATCCCATATACAGCAGAAGGAAGACAATAGCAAAAATTAGAGCAGAAATAAAATAGGTATCAGGCAAACAAAAGAAAATATCAATAAACTGTTTTTTTTTTTAAAGAAAAACGTGATTGACAAATCTTTAGCCAAATTAAGAAGGAAAGAAAGATTCAAAACAGTAAAATCGGAAATGAAAGAGGAAATAATCACAATCGAAACCACAGAAATACCAAGGATCACAAGAAACTACTATGAACAATTGTACAGCAACAAATTGGATAACCTAGAAGAATGGGATAAAATCCTAGAAACATAGAACCTATAAAGACTGAATCATAAAGACATAGAAAATATGAACAGACCAATAAGAAGGAAGAAAAATCTATTAGTACTCAAATATCTCCCAATTAAAAAAAGCTAAAGACCAGATGGTTTCCCAGGCGAACTCTTTTGTTGCTTTTTAGTTGCTTTTCAGTTGTCAAGTCACGTCCATCTATTTGTGACCCCATGAACTGCAGAATGGCACACTCCTCTGTCCTCCACTACCTCTCAAAATTTTCTCAAATTCATATCCACTGAATTCTATCAATCATGTAAAAAATAATTAACAATATTGTGTTCCAACAAAAAATTGAGGTGGAAGGAACACTCCTAAACTCATTTTGTGAGGCTAACATAACCCTGAAACCACAGCCAGAAAAGAAAACTAGTGCACAATATCCTTTATGAATAAAAGCAAATTTATTCAACAAAATATTAGCAAACAAATTCAATGGCACATTAAAAGAATTATACACCATGACAAAGTGGGATTTATCCCTGGGATGCAAGAATGGTTTAACATACATACAGTGATAAATGTGATGAAGTGAAATGAAGTGAAGTCACTCAATCATGTCTGACTCTTCGGAACCCCATGGACTGTAGACTTCCAGGTTCTTCCACCCATGGGATTTTCCAGGCAAGAATACTAGAGTGGGTTTCCATTTCCTTTTCCAGGGGATCTTCCAGATCCAGGGATCAAACCCAGGTCTCCCTCATTGCAGGAAGACTCTTTACTGTCTAAACCACCAGAGAATCTATTAACAGAATTAAAAATCATATGATCATCTCAATAGATGCAAAAAAACACCATTCAGCATATATCTTTTTTTCATGAATAAAACTCTGAAAAAGCTGGGTTTAGAAGAAACATACTTCAACATGATAGCCATATATGACAAACCCACAAGTAACATTATCCTCAACAGTGAAAGTCTGAACAATTTTCCTCCAGATCATGAATAAACTCTTACCACTTCTATTCAACATGGTGCTAGAGGTCCTAACTAGAGTAAACAGATAAGAAAAAGAAGCTGTCCAAATTGGAAACGAAAAGGGAAAGCTGTCTCTGCAGATGATGTGATCTTATATATATAAATTCCTAAAAACTTCAACAAGAAACTGTTAGAACTAATCAACAAATTTAGTAACTGTGGACTATAAAAATCAACATACAGAAGTCAGTTGTATTCCTATACACTAACAACAAGATATCTGAAAAAGAAGTAAACAATGCCATTGACAATAACCCCCAAAACAAGAAAATAGTTAGGAATAAATTTAAGGAGGTGAAAGATCTGTACACTGAAAACTCTAAGACTTTAATGAAAGAAACTGAAGAAGTGACAAGAAATGGAAAGATATTTTGTGCTCATGGATCAGAGTTAATATCGTTTAAATAGCCCTACAACTCAAAGCCATCTATTGAGTCAAGTATGGTGACACTGCTGCTGCTGCTGCTGCTAAGTCACTTCAGTCATGTCCGATTCTGTGCGACCCCATAGATGGCAGCCCACCAGGCTCCCCCTTCCCTGGGATTCTCCAGGCAAGAACACTGGAGTAGGTTGTCATTTTTTCTCCAATGTATGAAAGTGAAAAGTGAAAGTGAAGTCGCTCAGTTATGTCTGACTCTAGAGTATCCCATAATATTCTTGAAAGATGCTAATGTGGTAGATCTTAAGCATCTTCACTCCAAATAAAGAAATGGCAATTATGGAGGTGATGGAGTAGTTAATGAAGTATACCATGGCAATCATTTCAAAATATATGTATGTCAGATCATCATGTTTTATACCTTTAACTACACAATGCTATATGTCAATTATACTTCAATGAAATTTAAAAATACATAATAGGTACATTCAGTTCATAAGAAGACTTGCAGGAATCTGGGATGGGTACAGAACATGGAAAACATTACAAACTCAATTTGTATGAATCAAAATAGAATGGTAAATTGACGTCTGAACTGGCAGTTATTCATGCAGAGAATCAAAACAGGAATATAAGAAAAAATCTGGGAAAAATTAGTTTCCAGGAGCTATACAGCTACAAAATTGCTAGGACCATGTCTACAATATGAACCTCCAGATATTTAAATTCTCTAACTTCTGCTTTTAAATATGCAGGCTTACTACCTGATGGAAAGATCCAGCAAGGCTGTAAGAGAACATTCATGAGCAGATTTTTTTTTCAGTGTCCACCATATTTTTAAAAAATTGGAACATAATTTTTTTACAATGTTGTGTTAGTTTCTGCTGTACAACAACATGAATCAGCAGTATGTATAAATAATCATATATATACATATGTCCCCTCCCTTTCGAGCCTCCCTTTCCGCACCTCCACCCCACCCTGCTAGGTCATCACAGAGCACCGAGCTGAGCTCCCTGTGTTATGCAGCACCTTCCCATTTGCTGTCTGTTTTACACATAGCAATGTATATATGTCAATGCTACTCTCTCAGTTCATCCCACCCTCTCATTCCCCCACTGTGTCCACAAGTCCGTTCCCTATGTCTGCCTCTCTATCCCTGCCCTGCAAACAGGTTCATCGGTACCACGTTTCTAGATTCCAGGCAGTCTCACATACAGCTTCTCAGAAGATGATCCTACCAGTGTGAGCCATCAGTCATGTGGAGGACTAGAGAGTGGTCCTGCAACACTGGCAATAGCAAGCTGCTGTGTACCCTTCTTTCCATACCTCATTCCTTTCCCTCTCTCCCTGCTCTCTGGGATGAGAATCACTAAAAAAGTAGCAGCATCTTAAAAACTGCTTTCATATGCCTCCCCGATGGACCTTATCTCAGAGAGTTAGTGTTGAGACAGGGAATGATTCTTCCAGGACAAGGATTCAGCTAGGTCTACCCTGGAATGTGGGTTGTAGGAGTAAGCTAGAGTGTGTGAGGAAGATTTGGGGTTACCTGACTTACTTCAGAAAATTAACTCAAGGAGAGAAATAATTTCACTCTTTGACTCTAAAAATGGAGCAAAGGTTCTACATGGAAAATCCCAGTTTCTAACATCTCTGGGACACTGAAGCTGTTGTCATCATAGAAAATTTTTAAAGGAGCAAATTATCACAATGACTTACATGATGAGACGTAACCATCAAGTCTTTATAAAAGGGGTTTCCTGATAGCTCAGTTGGTACAGAATCCACCTGCTGTGCAGGAGACCCTGGTTTGATTCCTGGGATGGGAAGATCGGCTGGAGAAGGGATAGGCTACCCAGTCCAGTATTCTTGGGCTTCCCTTGTGGTTTAGCTAGTAAAGAATCCACGTGCAATGCAGGAGACCTCAGTTTGATCCCTGGATTGGGAAGATCCCCTGTAGAAGGAAACGGCTACCTAGTCCAGTATTCTGGCCTGGAGAATTCCATGGACTCTATAGTCCATGGGGTTGCAAAGAGTAGGACACTACTGAGCAACTTTCACTTTCATTTCATAAAAGATACCAAATCCCATTAGTGAAAAGGGATAGTCAGCTAAGATATTTAATTTCACAAGTTTTCTTTTATCATCATTTTTTCCTCTTATGTGAAGGAAAGCTGTTGACCTTATCTACATCTAATCACTAATTCAAACCTGCCCACACACAAGGAAAGTGTGTAAATTGTCACATATTCCATTTTTCCAAGGTGCGTATGAGCGCTGAACATTTCTGACATATGACCATGTAAGTGAAATCAGATGTCCTTGAAAGTTTTTGAACAATTTGTCCTTGAACAATTTTCAGGAGGATAGAAAGCTCAACACACCTCCTTTTTACTTTTTGTTCATTAAGGGAGACGGACTGAAAGTCCAGGCTGGGTGAAATGTAACAGAAGGAAGAAAGCCTTTTGCATAATTTCTGTGTAGCTGCTGATTCTCGTTCCCTCCTCCTGCTTAAGACAGTGGGTTGTCAGCCACCCACTTACCCTCAACCACATTCTCAGGTCTGGGAATAACAGCTGTTAAGAGGAAATATAGTGTTTCCTTTCTGCTAATTACAGAATATATTGTCTCCATTTGTTAATTTTAGCACATTACTGAGACTCTGGCACAACTTTCTCATGGTTCTCATTACCTAATGGTGTTAATAGCATATGGTAATATTTTTCTAACTATACTACCTGAATAATATCAAACCATCTCTTTTTCAAATGGCCATTTGAAGTAATACAACCAGTCCTCTTTATTTTTTAACATAAAAATCCACTCGAAATAGGTGTAGACGTCATTGGAATCTTGCTCTGCTCAATAAAAAAATTTGATTGCATGTGTGTAAAGCGCAATTTCTACAATTTCATGGTACATCTTGAGCTACCAGACTCGAGAAGTTTTGTTACTTGTGCTAAAACAGTAAACTCTGCAAAAATAACTAATTCCCCACTTACTCTAGCATCTCTTAAATAGTACTTTGAGGATTTTACTCCATTAACCTGTGGTTATTTTCTTTTTATTGTACATCCATCTCTAGTTTTATGTGCACGTATTCAACCACTTCAAATATTCACTTGTAATTTTAAAAGAAATGATGTAAGGTAAGAAGCCTAGAAAGCTTACTCAAGCATAACAGGAAGTGAAGGAATTAGTTGCTAAGTTGTGTCTGACTCTTGTGACCCCATGGACTGTAGCCCGCCAGGCTCCTCTGTGCATGGGATTTTCCAGGTAATACTGGAGTAGGTTGCCACTTCCTTCTCCAGGGGATCTTCCTGAACCAACGTTCACACCTGCCTATCCTGTATGGCAGGCAGATTCTTAACCACTTAGCCACCAAGGAAGTCTCTATTCAAGCACCATAATTACGTATAAAACAATAGTTTCAATAAATCTGGTAGGATCTTTCACATCTCAACAGGTGCTAGATGTCTTTTTTTAAGTCTATATTGAATTTGTTACAATATTGCTTCTGCTGTTTATGTTTTTCTGGCCATGAGGCACGTAGGATCTCAGCCCTGTGATCAGGGACTGAACGGGACCCTCTGAAATGGAACGTAAAGTCTTACCCAGTAGACTGCCAGGGAATCTCCTTGATGTCATTTGAATAACAGTGCAGACTACCTGGACACCAGCAGGTGGGTATGAAGAGAGTATCCTCTTTAGTTTTTAGTAACTTCACAATAGGAAGATATATTGGCTCAAATAACTTGAATACCTATATATCAGTAAATAAAATTTTACTCTAGTTTTGTTAAATCACTCTTGGCTTTGTTCATTTCAGCCAAGCTTTCAACATAACTCAATATAATATGAAAGAGCATTTTTAGTGGCTTTGTAAGAAATTAAAAGTTTTAAGAGTAAAAGGAAATAAAGCAGATCTAGTGTTAGAGATATGAGTTGTGTAGGGGCAAGGAAAGTATATAAATGGATTTCTGAGAGGGCAAAGAAAGGACAGCCAGAAAATACTCAGAGGCCATGGAAAGATATTATTCAATTTGAACCATGGAAAGACATTACTTGTTAAAGATGCTATTGGGCATAGTTAATATGATACACCATTAAAATAAAGGGCTAAAAGACACATGCTAAAGGTGTTTCCCCTATAAGGCCTGAGATATGAATTGCAGTGGTTTAATAATTCATTGCAGTTATGCTAAAAAATGTCACTTTCTGGTTCCAGATTTTTAGCTGGCAATTTATACCAACTCTAGGTAAGTTATACAACCTATGTGGCCATTATACTTTTTTCCTCTACAAAATGACAAGACGTAATGGCTTCCCTGGTGGCTCAGACGGTAAAGAATCTACCTGCAATGAAGGAAATCAAGTTTGATCCTTGAGTTGGGAAGATCTCCTGGAGAAGGGAATGGCTACCCACTCCAGAATTCTTGCCTGGAGAATTCTGTGGACAGAGGAGCCTGGAGGGCTACAGTCCCTGGGGTCACAAAGAGTCGGACATGACTAAGAATACACATACCATACCTCAAGATTGTTCCTCCAACTACTGGATTTTTCAGTCAAGAATACTGGAGTGGGTAGCCTTTCTGTTTTCCAGGACAGCTTCCCAAACCAGAGATTGAACTTGGTCCAGTGTATGTATACTTATATATATATTTTAACTTTGCAACAGCTTTAGGTTTACTGAAAAATTGCCAAGATGGTACAGAGAACTTCTATACACCCTATGCCTCATTTCCCCTATTATTAACATATTTTATCTGTACTATATATTTGTACACTTAATGAGACAATACCCATACTTGATTATAAACTAAAGCTTATACTTAATTCAGATTTCCTTGCTGTATTAGTCAGTTAAGTTCAGTTGCTCAGTCGTGTCCAATTCTTTGTAACCCCATGGACTGCAGCATACCAGGCTTCTCTGTCCATCACCCGCTCCAGAAGCTTGCTCTAAATCATATCCATTGAGTTGCTGATGCCATCCAACCATCTCATCCCCTATTATCCCCTTCTCCTCCCGCTAGTCTTTCCCAGGATCAGGGTCTTTTGCAATGAGTCAGTTCTTCCCATCAGGTGGCCAAAGTACTGGAGCTTCAGCTTCAGCATCAGTCCTTCCAATGAATATTCAGGACTTATTTTCTTTAGGATTGACCGGTTGGATCTCCTTGCTGTCCAAGAGACTCTAAAAACTCTTCTCCAACACCACAGTTCAAAAGCACCAATTCTTCAGCTCAGATTTATTTATGGTCCAGCTCTCACGTCCATATATGGCAACTGGAAAAAGCACAGCTTTGACTAGATGGACCTTTGTTGGCAAAGTAATGTCTCTACTTTTTAATATGCTGTCTAGGTTGGTGATAACTTTTCTTCCAAGGAGCAAGCATCTTTTGATTTCATGGTGGCAGTCACAATCTGCAGTGATTTTGGAGCCCAAAAATATAAGGTCTGTCACTGTTTCAATTCTTTTTCCATCAATTGGTCATGAAGTGATGGGACTGGATGCCATGATCTTCGTTTTTTGAATGCTGAGTTTTAAGCCAGCTTTTTCACTCTCCTCTTTCACTTTCATCAATAGGCTCTTTAGTTCCTCTTCACTTTCTGCCATAAGGGTGGTATCATCTGCGTATCTGAGGTTATTGATGTTTCTCCCAGCAACCTTGATTCCAGCTCGTGCTTCTTCCAGCCCAGCACTTCACATGATGTACACTGCATATAAGTAAAATAAGCAGGGTGACAATATACAACCTTGACATACTCCATTCCCAATTTGGAACCAGTCCCTTGTTCTACGTCTGGTTCTAACTGCTGCTTCTTGACCTGTATACAGATTTCTCAGAAGGTAGGTAAGGTGGTCTGGTATTCCCATTTCTTGAAGAACTATCCACAGTTTGTTGTTTTTATACAGTCAAAGGCTTTGGCATAATCAATAAAGCAGATGCTTTTTCTGTAACTCTCTTGCTTTTTCAATGATCCAACAGATATTGGCAATTGGTTCCCCTGGTTCCTCTGGTTCCTCTGCCTTTTTAAAATCCAGCTTGAACATCTGGAAGTTCACAGTTCACGTACTCTTCAAGCTTGGCTTGGAGAATTTTGAGCATTACTTTCCTAGCATGTGAGATGAGTGCAATTATGCAGCAGTTTGAACATTCTGTGGCATTGCCCTTCTTTGGGATTGGAATGAAAACTGACCTTTTCCAGTCCTGTGGCCACTGAAAGTTTTCCAAATTTGCTGGTGTATTGAGTGCGGCACTTTCACAGCATCATCTTTTAGGATTTGAAATAGTTCAACTGGAATTTCATCGTATATCTGATGTCTTTCATCTATTCACAAATATCACCCAAGGTAACACATTACAGCTTGTCATCATGACTCCTTATGCTTCTCTTGGCTGTGACAGTATGTCAGACTCCACTTGTTTTAACGTTAAAGACCTTGACATCTTGAAGAACACTGCACAGGTGTATTATAGAATGTTCTTCAATTGATCCTCTTAGCTTTTTAAAAACATTTTATTTCTCTATGATGTTTATAAAATAATGCTTGGCACATAGTAACTAATAAGTAGGGTGTGAATGAATAAATAAATAAATGAAATACTGGATGTTTTTGTTCATGTGTAGAAAGTGATATATCAATATTATTCAAGAAGTATAATAATTCTTGGGTCTGGATTTTGATGAGGCACTAGCAGCGAGAATGCTGGAGCGGCTTGCCATTTCCTCCTCCAGGTACTCTTCCTGAACAAGAGATTGAACCTGTCTCTTGCATCATAGGTAGATTCTTTACTGCAGAGCCACTGGGGAAGACCAAAGGATGCCATGCAGGGCCAAAAGTGGTAATTAACCAAGTTTTATGAGTAATCTGAGGTCCATTGAAAATGATGGAGAACTTTTATTCATCGTCAGTGTTTTTAATATTATATTTTATTTTATACCATGGTTAATTTAAACCTTTCATCAGTGATAAAGAGCTAGGCCATAACTCCTTGAAAGGGGAGTGGATAGGATGAGAGAATATAGTATCAATGTCCTCATTGTGAGATATAACACTTGATGGTTGATCATTGTATTGGATCAGTTTTTTTTTTAATTGTGTAACAAATTACCCTACAACTGAGCAACTGAAAACAACAGTAAATATTTTTTATGCATCACATTTTCTAGGGGGCAGGAATCTAGAGAGAATTAGTGGGCAGTTTTGGTTTAGAGCTTTTTGTGAGGTTGCAGTCAAGATATCAAGTAAGATTGCAGATTTGTGAAAGCTTGGGCTAGATTATCTGCCTCCATAAGTCACTCAGAAGGCTAGAAAGTTTGTGCTGGTCGTTGGCAGGGAGACCACAGCTTCTTTATACATGGACATCTCCTCAGGACTGCTTGAGTGTCCTTACAACATGACAGCTGATTTCCCCAAGAGCAATAAATACAAAAGAAAGGGAGGCACAAAGCTCAATGTATGTATAATTAAGATTCAGAGGTCATATACTGTCACCCTGTCAAGTATTGGGTATAGAGGCCAGGCATGATTTAATATGGGAGGAGACTGCAAGGCTACAAGTACTAGGAGCCAGGAATCCTTGAGTGCTGTCTAGGAGGCTGGCTACCATATGTACCATCTTTAAAACATGGGGAAATTAAGTGAATGAAGGACAGGCATAGTAGATAAAGTATAAATATGGAATTGACATGAAGCAAGTAAGCTGATAAGCTTTGTGTATAATGTTGTGATCTGCTTCAAAAAAGACATAGCATCTTAGTTTTATGAAAAATAAGCCTATAGATAGACCTTAGTAATATTCTAGGATATTGTTTTAGGGTTTTTTGTATTTTACACATTGACTTCATTATTATTAGTGACTTAATTAGGGGATCAGTAAACAAAGGTACGCATGAATGGAAAGGTACAAAGTTTGAACCAATGCATATCTGAGGTGTGTGTGAATAAATGATTTGGTTAAACCCTGTAATTCTGAAGTCAGAGACCTAGTTAATGCCTGTACAACAGAAGTTAATCCTCAGGAGTTTGTTCTCAGGCTATTAGTATTTATAGGTCTGGATAGTATCACTGCCGCTGCTACTGCTAAGTCACTTCAGTAGTGTCCGACTCTGTGCGACCCCATAGACGGCAGCCCACCAGGCTCCCCCATCCCTGGGATCCTCCAGGCAAGAACACTGGAGTGGGTTGCCATTTCCTTCTCCAATGCATGAAAGTGAAAAGTGAAAGGGAAGTCGCTCAGTCGTGTCCAACTCATAGCGACCCCATGGACTGCAGCCTACCAGGCTCCTCTGTCCATGGGATTTTCCAGGCAAGAGTACCCGAGTGGGCTGCCATTGCCTTCTCCAGATGGTATCACTATAAGTGAATTAATGAATAAGTATATCTATATAGAAGACAAGGAAAGCCATATGTGGTCCAATTATGAGTGTTTAATATATTTTTGCTATTAATACATTTCTTAAGTGCTCAATTCCAATGTAAATCTATTTGGATAAATAGCATACAGAGATAAATACCTGGAAATCAATGTTCTGCATTATTCGAGAAGTGCTGACTGATTATTGAAGATAAGAAGATATGATCTAATTGGTTATGTCTGGGAGTAATGATGGAGAAGGCAATGGCAACCCACTCCAGTACTCTTGCCTGGAGAATCCCATGGGCAGAGGAGCCTGGTAGGCTGCAGTCCATGGGGTCCCTAAGAGTCGGACATGACTGAGCGACTTCACTTTCACTTTTCACTTTCATGCACTGGAGAAGGAAATGGCAACCCACTCCAGTGTTTTTGCCTGGAGAATCCCAGGGACGGGGGAGCCTGGTGGGCTGCTGTCTATGGGGTCGCACGGAGTCGGACATGACTGAAGCAACTTAGCAGTAGCAGCAGCAGCAGCAATATATTATTGCAGTTTAACAAAAACCAAACTGGAATCTTTTCATTAATTTTTTATCTTTCCCAGCCAATTTAGCAACAGTTCAGAAAAAAATTAATTTAGAAGTTTAATGAGAGGGATTTCCCTGTTTGTCCAGTGGTTAAGACTCTGCTCTCAATGCAGGGGGCCTGGGTTTAATCCTTGGTCAAGGAACTAGATCCCACATGCTGAAACTAAAACCCACTGTTGCCAAAAAAACTAAAAAAAAAAAAAGAAATTTAATGAGAAAAAATATTACTAGAAACTATTTCATGGAGAAATGCAGATGTGAGAATGGAAAAAACATTTTTAAAATGGTGAGTTATTATCAAATCATTACATTTGCATTATTTTATTTTCCCACACAATATGGGGAAAAAATGTAAACACAGATGAGGAAAGACACCATAAAGATAACACTGAACAACTGAGGATTCGGTCCACCACTGGAATCAGGAAAAAAGGTAAAATTATTCTGCCTGTAGGGCAACAACGTGCTGGAAATGGAGTTATGCTAAACATAACCTTTCCCCAACCTTTATTCAAGATAGAAGCTAAAAATTCTCTTTTCACACATAATTTCATCATGCAATTACCTCAGAAGAAAAAAGATAACAAATACAACATTGACAGGCAGTGCAATCTTTTGAAGTAGACTTTCCTCCTTCTAAAATCTGAGTTCACCAGATATTATTTCAGATTAAATATAACACTAAATTTTCTGATAAGAAAATGGGCAAACACTATGAAGATAAACAATATATTAATTAATATATTTTGTTTTAATTCAGTAAAGTAATAGCTATTTATAAAGCATTTGGTTGTATCACCATTATTTCAATGATGAACTCAGTTGAGTATTAAAACAAGGATTTCCTCAATAGACCATTTCTCAGCTTGTGCAATTTACTTTAAATATTAAGTTTAAAGGAAAAAGAGCTTGCCATCTTATCAGTTCTTTCAGGCTGCCATATTTTACCATACTATAGCAAACTAATAATTATCAATCCTTAGATGCCCTTCTTTCGCAAATTAGTTTCAGAAAAGCATTTTAAAAGTTTCTTCATTTTTCTCAGTAGACTACAAGATAATATTCTTTTAATCGCAAGGATTGGAACGCTTGATACTTTCCATTTTTATTACAGCACATTGACTGCAGTCATTATTCTATTTTGTACTTTTGTAGTGATGTTACTTCACTGCTACTCTATTTCAGATAAATTAAGGAACACTAATTCTGATTCATCCTTTGAGCCAAGGTCAAAACTGCCCGTTGCAGATGCGAATTAGTAACAGTATCTTTTTTAACCCCACAGTGGAGCTCTCCAATCCTCAGACAGCAGAAGAGAAATTAGGCACCAGAGAAAATAACACCCGCTTCAGTCTATACGTGTGTGTGCATCTAAGACACTTCAGTTGTGTCCGACTCTTTGAGACCCTATGGACTGCAGCTCACCAAGCTCCTCTGTCCCTGGAATTCTCCATGCAAGAATACTGGAGTGGGTTGCCATGCCTTTCTCTAGGGGGTCTTCCCGACCCAGGTATCAAATACATCTCTTATGTCTCCTGCATTGGTAGGCATGTTCTTTACCAGGAGGGCCACCTAGGAAGCCCCAGTCTATATGTGTTGCTGCTGCTGCTGCTAAGGCGCTTCAGTCGTGTCCGACTCTGTGCGACTCTTCTGTAAGTGCATATGGCTGATGCTACTTAGTGTACATAAGAAAAGAGACACAATGAAAATCTGTTAATTATCATTTTAAATAAACTTGGCTGGTTTGATTGAAATTCACTAACTGTTTAAAATCCAAAGTTAAAATAACAGAAAACTAACAGAATATAAAATGTAAAGGGATAATTTAGACTTCAAAAGTTGATTTCCTGGCAAACTAAATTTTATCTATCAAAGGATATGGAAGAGAGCTAGTTATCCAATTAGGATCCAGGAAAATGAGAATACCCAGGTTTTCTGGGAGTGTTTCCTAAAGGCAATGATAAAAACTAAGTGATTTTATGACTGGAAATAGTTAGCATGGAAGCACAGAAGTTTTTTCTTCCCTCCCATTAATTGTGAGTCTCTGAAGTCAATTCTGGACACGGTTGGAAGGTGGTAATTCAGGAATGTGGTTGGAAGGTGCTTAAAGTCAAAGTTATACCAGAATTAAACTCCTGCTTAAAGGAAATCTGGGACTTAACTCTTAAATTGTATTAAGAGTAAGTGGAAATAACAAACAACTCAAACATGGACAAGGGGAAGGTCTTAAGACCAAGTTTGAGGTTGCTGTAGGAATTAGCACAGGGTTCTAATGGAGCTCATAATGTGGATAAGAATGAAGAATGTAAAAAAGAATTTATAGGCGTAGGAAGAGCATAGCCATCTTTAATAATGGCAATAAGAGCATTTGTTATTCAGTATTCTCAGGGATGGTTACATGTCCAGTCATATACAAATAATTAAAATCCAATTATTTAAGTTGATAAAGCAATAAACAGAAGATAAAACTTAACACTATTAAGGCAATGGTCTTTAACCACTGAAAAAGCTAATATGCAAGTGATAAAATGCTTTTAGCACTCTTGGTCCTCCTAAGCACTCTTAAGCCAATGTGATTCAATATGGCAGCAGATTTACTAAGGTCTGCACTTCTGATGTCTAGAAAGTTTTAGGGTGATCACTGTAAGACCAGAACTCTTCAGCTATCTTTTTCATTGGAAGTTTTCACTTTCTGAAAAGTGAATGGAATATGATAAAGCACCAAATAATATCAAGGAATTGGGGATAAGGAGGAAATTAAACAGGAGATAATAAGGAACACATTCATAGATTTGTTTATTTAGGAAAAGCTCATCTGTTCTAAACTCTCCAAGCAGCAAAGTAAGTGCTTTTTGTTCAGGCAACTCTGGGTTCAGAGCACAAATACACTATGTACTTTGAAATGACCTTGAGGAACTTATTTACTTCTATGAGTCTCTGTTTCTTTATATGAAAACATGACTAATATTACTTCATTAATCATTCCTTAATGAGGATAAAGCAGAACAATGAACAACAAAATATTTTGCACTAATGCGAAGCATATAACATATATTTAATAAATCAATCTGCTTCTTTACATATTTATATTTTCCATATATTTGAGTGATTTTATTGTATTTACCTATATATTTTCTGCATATTTTGACCAAAATATGTTTTAACTGTTTTGTAAGTTTTCCTTCCTTCTTATACAATTTCTTAGAATTATTGTTTTCAAGTTTACCAATGTCAGCACCTAAAATGTCAGCACCTAAAATACCAATATACTTTGTATGACACACTTCAATGAGTCGCTATACTAAATGGTCCCAAGCTTCTTCCATGTGGTTTATTAGAATTAGTTTGTAAAATATTTTTGTTAATTAAGTTTGTAGGTAAAAAATTTGCTCCAAAAATATATACCTATAACTGTATTTGCAGTTTATTTATCTACATATTTATTGATTTACATTATAATTGTACTTTTTAATTCCAAACAAATTATATCTCCTGAAAGCATAGCCATGAAGTAAAGAATGTCTAGAGCACTTTGAACCTATTATCTTCCAGACTGTAGATCCTCAAAGAAACTATCAATACAAAACTTACTGACTTTAAAAAAAAATGTATAATTACATCTATAATACTGTGATCTGACTTTATAAAGTTTAAGTAAAAGCATTAAACTTCATTCTTCTATATAAGCATTTGTAATCAACATCATGATAAAATTAAGATTCAAATCATATCCACAGGAATTTCTAGTTAAGTCCAAAGATTCATATTGTAAAGCAGGGTGTTGATAGCTTGGCTGATATGAATAGTCACTAAGAGCCAAAAATACTCCGTTTACAAGTACATATGTTAGGTGTTGAATGAGGAACACAATTTAAAGAGTCAAGATATAATTGCTTGGAATCTTTGCTAGAAAGAACATATTCAATATTCTCACTAAAAATAATTGCTGCTCAAACTTTCTGCTAAAGCTTATTTAATTTCTGATTATCAAGAAGACAGACTCTTTTTTCATTTAGAGTTCAAAATAAGAAGACATCATTACTGCTTAGGCAGCTGCCTAAAATGACATTTCTCTGACATTTCACCTCTATGGAAAAGACATCTTACAAAATAATGTTTTTCAAGCAGTGAAGTTAAAATGGTAATCATATCAGCCAAATTCTTCAAGATTACTTCTTCCTTTGAAAAATGTCATTGAGGAATTGCTATATATGAGAGGTAAACTGTAGTCTGTCTTCTGGTAGTGCATGTATTCAAACGTTATACTTTACAAGCTGTGTATCACTGAAAACACAATACAACACAGAAATTTTCCCAATTTCTTAGTTTTTTAAAGAAATAATTGTGTGATCTTAAGCAGCAAATAGAAAATATTTCAGGTGTCATTAGTTCATTTGTTAAGGCATTACGCCTGGGTGGCCTGATGGTTGACAGCATAAACTGTATGATGGAAACCAAAATGCCAAACCTAATGAAACCTTTCCAATTACCTTTTTTAAAAACTAACATAAAGCCTAATACTGAAACATGACAAACATCCAAGAAAAACTATAGCTCATTCTCACATATCAACAAAAACAAGTTTTTTTTTAATAAGCAAATTAAGCAATGTATTAAAATAAACATGAGCAAAAACTTTTTGAGTAAAAATATGCTTTGTTAGTAGGGTACAAAATAATGTAATTCTGCAAATGAAAGGGTCAAAGGATGAAAATAATGGAATACATTTAGAGATGTGAAGAGTATAAGGTCATAGACTTGCTATTGCTAGAGCCAAGATTATCAGCAGTCTGTTAATGCCTATTTCAATATGTTTTCAAATTTTTAACACAATTAAGAAAGCTATGGACACTTGTGATCATTTAGAGGTGCACATAAATTAACTGAATGAAATTCCTTACAATCTAAGTTTTCTAAGATATCTAATTAAAGCCTTGGTTAGAGGCTAGTTATCTATACTCTTTCAAAGTCCAAAGAAAGCACCCAATAAGAGTCAATTTCTGCAAGACACAGAAGTGAGCTCTAAGACCTAAATAACCTTTCACCATGACTGACTTTTCTTTTTTGATGTTTAAAAATGAAGAATGCCAAACAGATGGAGTTCTAACTCATTTCTGAAAACTACATAACACAGGGAGTAAAAAAGTAAATGGAAAAAATCTTAGCTTTTGGACAAAATACTACAGATTAATCATTTACAGTTGAAAACAAAAAGAAGGAACATTTAGTTGTATGTATGTCTGCATTTGTTTCTCTTTTGTTTCTTTAATTTACAAAGTAGGAGATTAAAAGTGGATAGTTATCCAAATCAGTTGGAATATTTTATTTGCTGATAACTGTTATACCCAACAGGCAAGAATTTAAACAAATTTGTCTGAAGATGAGAGTTAATGTTCTTCGTTTGATACTAGCTTCTACTGCTATCATATTTACAGTATAATAAGTATGCACAGTTTGTAATAAATAAACAAACAAAGACAATTATACCCAATGAAAGTCTCAGGATATCTGAGCCAGCAGCCATGATAGCTTGAGAAAACAGCGTTAATAAATCTTAATTTATTTTTTAAAAAGTAGAACCTCCTGGATACTTGGATTTCTTCCAAAAAGAGCACTCTTAGCATACTTTTTGTAAATAAAAATCATCCTCTCATTCAAGAAAGTTGAGCTAGCATGCTTTGTTATCCCCAACTTATTATTTCCTATAATATATCAAAGATTAGAGGCTAGTTATCTACACTGCTAAAAACTAACTTTGGTCAATGGAAGTTACAATGCCAAAGAGGCTTCTTAAGACCAGTGACTACTGAATTTTCTCATTAATGTCTACTCATCCACCTTCTTCTTACCAGTGGAAAAAAATAAAAGATGATATTCAAGAACTGGAAAGAAACAGACATGACACATCTAATGTTTATTTCAAAGACTGCTTTGACTATATCCACATGAATGTAAAATGCAGTAGATATTTTCATTTTACTTATTTTGATCAAATATGTATAACAGTTTAAATATTAGTTTTATGTATAGGCCCAATAAGATAGGGGGGCTTCCCAGGTGGCACAATTGGTAAAAAAAAAATCCACCTGCCAATGCAGGAGACACAAGAGATATAGGTTTGACCCGTGGGTGGGGAAGATCCTCTGGAGGAGGAAAGGGCAATCCACTCCATTATTCTTGCTTGGAGAAGCCCATGGACAGAGGAGCCTGGAAGGCTACAATCCATGGGGTCACAAAGAGTTGGAGCTGACAGAGCAGACACACACATACACAGTAAGAAAGGATCACTGCAACTAAATTTGAAGAAATCAAGTTTACATCTGTTTTAGAAATAGTGATATGGGTGACATATTTAAAACGTGGCATATGAGAAACATATATCTTGAAATCCAGTTACATACAAACAGTAAGCCAAAACTTTAAACATATAAGCCTGTAAACAGTGAAAGGTTAGCACAATGCAGGTGGCAAGATACTCCCAGGAAAAGGGTGGTGAGAGGTTCAGTCTAATTTCCTTGTAACATGCAGGCGAAACACCTGCTGTAATCCTAAAAGATGATGCTGTGAAAGTGCTGCACTCAACATGCCAGCTAATTTGGAAAACTCAGCAGTGGACACAGGACTGGAAAAGGTCAGTTTTCATTCCCATCCCAAAGAAGGGTAATGCCACAGAATGTTCACACTACCGTATAATTGCACTCATCTCACACACTAGCGAAGTAATGCTCAAAATTCTCCAAGCCAGGCTTCAACAGTACAAGAACCATGAACTTCCAGATGTTCAAGATTTAGAAAAGGCAGAGGAACCAGAGCCCAAATTTCCAACATCTGTTGGATCATTGAAAAAACAAGAGAGTTCCAGAAAAACACCTAGTTCTGCTTTACTGATTATGCCAAAACGTTTGGCTGTATAGATCACAACAAATGGTGGAAAATTTTTCAAGAGATAGGAATACCAGACCACCTTTCCTGCCTGCTGAGAAATCTGTACAGGTCAAGAAGCAACAGTTACAACCAGATGTAGAGCAACAGACTGGTTTCAAACTGAGAAAGGAGTACTTAAAGACTGTATATTGTCACCCTGCTTATTTTCCTTATGTGCAGTGTACATCATGTGAGATGCTGGCCTGGATGAAGCACAAGATGAAATCAAGATTTCTGGGAGAAATATGAATAACCTCAGATACACATATGATATCATCCTTATGGCAGAAAGTGAACAGGAAATAAAGAGCTTCTTGATGAAAGTGAAAGAGGAGAGTGAAAAAGCTGGCTTAAAACTCAGCATTCAAAAAACTAAGACATGGCATCTGGTCCCATTACTTCATGACAAATAGATGGTGAAACAATGGAAACAGTGAGAGTCTTTATTTTGGAGGGCTCCAGGATCACGGCAGATGGTAACTGCAGCCATGAAATTAAAAGATGCTTGCTCCTTGGAAGAAAAGCTTCCAACTTCGACAGCATATTAAAAAGCAGAGACATTACTTTGTCAACAAGTTCTGTCTAGTCAAAGCTATGGTTTTTCCAGTAGTCATGCATGGATGTGAGAGTTGGAATATAAAGAAAGCTGAGCACCCAAGAATTGATGCTTTTGAACTGTGTTGTTGTAGAAGACTCTTGAGAGTCCCTTGGACTGCAAGGAGATCCAACCTGTCAATCCAAAAGAAAATCAGTCCTGAATCTTCATTGGAAGAACTGATGCTGAAGCTGAAACTCCGATACCTTGGCCATTTGATGTGGAAAACTGACTCATTGGAAAAAGCCCTGATGCTGGGAAACATTGAACACAGGAGAAGAAGGGGATGACAGAGGATGAAATGGTTGGATGGCACTGACTCGATGGACATGAGTTTGAGCAGGCTCTGGGAGTTGGTGACGGACAGGGAAGCCTGGCGTGCTGCAGTCCATGGGATTGCAAAGAGTCAGACACTACTGAGCAACTGAACAAACTGACATACATAGACATACATACATGTGTATATATACATACATACATATATTTATAGCAAGGAGAATCCTTATCTGTGGAATGCTTTCAGCCTGTTAATCCTTGGCATTCTAGGATTGCTTCTGTTAGCAAGCTCCCTAAACCATGCATCTTTCAGAGAATAAAATGAAGGCAATTCATGACAGAAGTCCCTCATTCTGTGTAAGGGGATTGTGTTCCTCATTTAGAAACCTTCTCTCTTAACAGAACAAGTCATGAGAGAAACATAAGAGCCAAAGGGAAGTTTAGACTGAAGGTCCAAACCACCTCCATGCTTCTCTTGTCCCCCTCAAAACTCAAATTTTTGAAATTATTGGTAGAGGGCTGATACTGGCTGAGATCTCTGAGTATTATAAGTTTGATTAACAAACTGATCCTTTGGGTTATCTGAGATGTTTACAACATTGCCAGGTACTTTATGTCAGTCAGACTTTTTCATAAGATACAGAATTTTTTTTTAAATGCTATGTGAAACACCAAATCTTACTAACTTTAAAACTCTCTTGGCATACAGCTAGAAATTAGCATTTATACATATTTAAAAGGTTGTATGTCATTCACTCTTGAGAACTGAAATGAGCAATTTGTCTTTTTGAATAATTTGGGAGTTGCTGAGAATGACCCTTGCGACTTGTAACTACTGATGTATCTTGGCAGATTATGCTGGGAAAATAAATTTTAGAGTCAACTTGAGCCTTACCTATATATATAATTTTACTAAGTTGTTCTTATGTCTATGGAGACAAACAATCATAACTAAAATTCTGATATCGACTAAGATTTAAATATCTCACCAGAAACATATGAGGGAAAGGAGAGTCAGATATATGAAATGAGGACATGATACTAAAGTATTTAGTCAGTTCTAACAACTATTTAAATATTTATTTTTCAAAATATATATGTATCATTGAAGGTTCAATGCAGAAACGGAACTTATTATAAGCATTTTGAGCAAAAGAGGTTAATGAAATTACTGGAAAAGCTCGGGAAGCAGAAACCTCCAAGTAATGGCGACAGGAAGAAGCTGCTTCTGTCCCTTAGCGATTAGGCAAGAAAATACTGCTGGTGTTTTGGCTATTCCAAAGCCCGAATGTTGGACCATAAAGAAGGCTGAGCACCAAAGAACTGATGCTTTCAAACTGTGATGCTGGAGAGACTCTTGAGTCCCTTGGACTGCAAGGAGATCAAACCAGTCAATCCTAAAGGAAATCAACACTGACTATTCATTCAAAAGACTGATACTGAAGCTCCAATACTTTGGCCACCTGATGTGATGAGCTGACTTACTGGAGAAGACCCTGATGCTGAGAAAGATGAGGGCAGGAGAAGGGGCCGACAGAGGATGAGGATGAGATAGTTGTGTGGCATCACCGAGTCAATGAACAAACTCTGAGAGATAGTGAAGGTCAGGGAAGCCTGGCATGCTGCAGTCCATGGGAGTCACAACGAGTCAGACATGAAAGTGACTGAACAACGAAGCCCAGATGTGGCTAGATACTGGTACATCTATGATCAGCCTCCATAAAAACTCCTGTCAGTTGGAATCTGAAAATCAGTCACTACTACTGCCTGAGGAAGGTCCTCTGTACCCGCTCTGCTGTCCAAGAATTCATATCAGTGCATCTCACTGGCAGAGCCTAAATCTGATGTTTCATTCTTGTGACCCGGGAGTCTGGAAAATGTAGATCTGGGGCTTCAAGACTGTGAGATTTGGAGAGTGTAAAACTAGGTAGCAATGGATGCTGATTTTCAACTCTGTATGTGTGGATTGGTTAAATATTTTTTGGTTCGTGTCATTGTGTTACCTGATGTTTTAATGGGGATATGTACTGATTAACAGCTCACATCTTGTATGTACAGTTTTCAAACTATACACCAGTTACCTACTGTGTGAAGTCTTTTTTTTTCCAAAGATCCCTATGAGAAACTAGTATTATACTTCCCCTTTCATATATGAGGGGATTACCACCTCAGTAACTGCCTACATAATTATTATGTTTGTAAGATAAATAATAAGTAGCACCTACCACAAATACTGATAGATAATAATCTCAATAAATGTTATCTCTATTACACTAACATGGCCGATTACATGCATAGGTATAGATCCAGATAATAAGATTATAGTAAAATATTTAAACTATATGCTTCATCATTTTCTGTTTATACTTTCCTTTAAGATTACTTTGGTTTGTGCTTATGTGATTTTTCTTTTATAAAATAAAAAATGTTAAATGTCAGTGTAAGTGGACTATATTTCACCATTTGGGATTAATAATTTTAAAGGCTTAATGTTGTTTATTAATAAATTATCCACTTACAAATTATTTACGGTTGCCTCAAAATGTCTGATACCACCAAATTATATTAGAGAAAGTTTAATTGTATGATTTGAAAATCACTGACATTAATATACAAATTATTGACTTCAAAAGCAGTTATTTCTAAAACATTTTGTTTCCATTTTATTACTGAAACTAGATTTTGGAACTCATTTTATGATTTTTAAACACATAGTTACCTAATTTTTCTTGGCATCCAAAAATTAATTTATTTGATTTGGAGGATACTACTTTCCAATTTTTTAATTTTTATTTTTGTAAATTATGAAAGTATGATAATATATTTACAGGAGGCTAGTAAAATATAGAACAAGGTTACATAGAGCTTCAGTATATATTACAATTTTTTTAAGTAGGTCATTTTTCATTCCAATCCCGAAGAAGGGCACTCTTAAACAATGTTCAAAATACTGCACAATTGTATTCATTTCACATGCTAGCAAAATAATGTTCAAAATCCTCCAAGCTAGGCTTCAACAAAAAGTGAACTGAGAACTTCCAGATGTTCAAGCTCGATTTAGAAAAGGCAGAGGAACCAGAGATCAAATTGCCAACATCCACTGGATCATAGAAAAAGCTAGAGAATTCTAGAAAAAACAAATACTTCTGCTTCACTGACCATGCTAAAGCCTTTGACTGTGTAGATCACAACAAACTGTGGAAAATTCTTCAAGAGATGGGAATACCAGACCGCCTAACCTGCCTCCTGAGAAATCTGTATGCAAATCAAGAAGTAACAGTTACAACCGGACATGGAACAACGGACTGGTTCCAAATGGGGAAAGGAGTATGCCAAGGCTGTATATTGTCACCCTGCTTATTTAACTGATATGCAAAGTACATCATGCAAATGCCAGGCTGGATGAAGCACAAGCTGGAATCAAGATTACTGGGAGAAATATCAATAACCTTAGATATGCAGATGATACTATCCTTACAGGCAGAAAGTGAAGAGGAACCAAGAGCCTCTTGATGAAGGTGAAAGACAAAAGTGAAAAAGCTGGCTTAACACTCAACATTCAAAAAAGGAAGATCATGACACATGGTCCCATCACTTCATGGCAAACAGATGGAAAAACAATGGAAACAGTGTGAGTCTTTATTTTGGGGGGCTCGAAAAACACTGTAGACAGTGACTGCAACCATGAAAATAAAAGATGCTTACTCCTTGGAATAAAAGCAATGACAGACGCAGACAGTGTATTGAAAAGCAGACATTACTTTGCCAACAAAGGTCCACATAGTCAAAGCTATGGTTTTTCTAGTAGTCATACATGGATGTGAGAGCTAGATAATAAGAAAGGCTGAGCACCAAAGAATTGATGCTTTCGAACTGTGATATTAGAGAAGACTCTTGAGAGTACCTTGGACTGCAAAGATCAAACCTGTCAATCTTAAAGGAAATCAGCCCTGAATATTCCTTGGAAGGTCTGATGCTGAAGCTGAAGCTCCAATACTTTGGTGATCTGATGAGAAGTGCCGACTCACTAGAAAAGACCCTGATGCTGGGAAAGATTGAAGGCAGAAGGAGAAGGGGACAGCAGAGGATCAGATGGTTGGATGGCATCACTGACTCAATGGACATGAGTTTGAGCAAGCTCCAGGAGATAGTGAAGGACAAGGAAACCTGGCTTGATACAGTCCATGAGGTCGCAAAGAGTTGGACATGACTGAGAGAGTGAACAACAAGATAAATTAAGATTTTTGTTGATGTTTCAATATAAAGATTTAAAAAATTAGTAGAATATAGAGAGAAGTAGAAGGATATAGTAGACCTGAAAAGCAATGTGAACCAAACCAATTTAACATAATTAAGTTTTATACAATTTTCACATAACATTAGGATACAAATTCTGTTCAAGTTCCTATAGACTGTAAACTAGGAGACCCTGGAATATATCCAGTATTTTTCAATTTTTTATTGGAATTTCTTCATTTCCTATTTCTCCTCTGTTCTCCCAAAGAACTCTATTTCTCTCTGATCATTTATCACCCTTCACTGGAACTGTTCTGCTGCTATATAACAAATATGCACCAATATCTAGCAAATAGTTAGCTTTGAATAAATACTCAAACAACAAACCTAATGATCCTAGTAATACACACACATACACAAACACACACACACACATTTTTAAGACCCTGCTTACCAGGAGAAAAAATAAAAGTGTGATAATACGTCAAATCTAATTTTCAAATTTCAGAGAAATGAATCTAGTTGGCTGAATTTAAATTACATTTGGAAGCCAAGCTGCAAAGAAGTCTGAGATGATGACATATATGGGCTTCCCAGGTCACACTAGTGGTGAAGAACCCACCTGCCAATGCAGGAGACATGAGAGATATGGGTTCAATTACTAGGTTGGGAAGATCTCCTGCAGGAGGGCACAGCAACCCACTCCGGTATTCCTGCCTGGAGAATCACTATAGACAGTCCACAGGGTCACAAGTAGTTGAATACAAGTGAAGCAACTGTGAAGCAACTGAGTACATGAGCATATGTTGTGGCATATATATGATATATATGTACAGCATACATAAATATGATGACATACATATTGTAGCATATATAGATGACATAGATACTACAGCATATATAGACTACTCTAACTTGTCCAGTATAGGAGGACATACTTTAAGGAGTTATAATAACCCTTAGCAGCAATCCTCCATGTTTGTTAGACTGTGCTGTCTGTCTTAAGCATATGGGCATTTAATTTTACCATCACAATCCTGTAAGGCAGTTATCATTCCCATTCTACACAAGAAATTGGGGTTATGTTGGGGGTTCACACAGTTGAAGACCATGTGGCTAGCAAACCCCAGTTAGTCTTCTGAACATATAACATTTGAACTTTATATTAAACTTGCTTTTTTGAAATAAGACTTGAATTAAACTGTAATTTGTACTGGGGCAGACAAGTAGGGTCATGTAAGTTAGTTCTTATAATAATCAATGCCATATATTAGCATCTGAAAAAATGTTAAGGATTTTCTTTTAGGGAGAGAGATAGGGAGAATAATATAAAATTCATGGGATGTGTACAATGCATATCTAATTCACAAAATTGCTTACAAAATCCCAATCTAAAAATTAAATGGTCTACTTAGATTTTTTGGTTGATTTCTAATGTGTAAAAGATGATAAAACCAATAATGTGAGATTCTTAGCAATTTTCCTGAGGTCACAAAGAGCAATTTGGTTACTTTTCATTTAATCACAAAGCCTGGGTTTGTTCCACTATGCTAAATAGATTCACAAGACAGCCTCAGAAGCTGTAAATACAGTTTATATAGATTTGAAACATACACTTTAAGGGGAAAGTTTCAGTTTCATTATACATTCATTATCACTTTTTTCATTATATAGCTCCTTGCCCATGGTTCTGTTTTGTTTTTTTTCAGTAGAAAGGCAAATCCATTTCCCAAATAAGATCAAAGAAGCACACCAACTGCGTAAAATTAAAGTGTTTAAGAGGCTCACAGTGTAGAATATAAAAATAATCTAGTAACTTTTTGGTAGACTTCTTTAGGAACTGTATGACTTTCAACAAGATATGGTAAATTTGAAGAAAAATGTTACACCTTGTCTCTTATTATAAATTCCAGTTAAGCAATAATTTCACACTAGATAAATAGTATGTAATTTTCGTATTTTAAAAACATGGATACTCTTACCTGTATGCTTTTATTCATAATAATTATGTTTGAGCTATGGAAGAAATGTTTACCATTTGTAGTGGTTTGAATAGTGTCCTCCCAAAATGTATGTCTACCCAGAACCTCAGACATTGACCTCATTTAGAAACTGAATCTTATTTGGAAAGACAAAATCAAGTTAAAATGAAGTCATACTAAATTAGGTCACACATAAGCCAACAACTGGTGTTTTTATGAAAAAGGGAACGGGTTGGTCGCTCAATAACGTCTAACTCTTTACAACCCCATGAACTGTATAGCTTGCCTGGCTCCTCTGTCTATGGAACTTTCCAGGCAAGAATACAGGAATGGGTTGCCATTCCCTTCTCCAGGGATATTCCTGACCTGAACCCAGGTCTCCTGCATTGCAGGCAGATTCTTTACCATCTGAGCCACCAGGGAAGGTATCCTTCCTTTTAAGAGGAAAATCTGAAAACAGATCTATGTACAGAGAGGAGACAGACACACAAGAAAAGCACCATATGACTGCACAGGGAGAAATTGCGCTGATTCATTTACAAGACAAGAGATGTCAAGAATAACTAGTAACTGCCAGGAATGAAAAAGGCCAGGGTGCATCTTCCCTAGAGCCTTCAGAAAGACCATGGTCCTGCTGGCATCTTGAATTCATACTTCTACCCTTCAGAACTGTGAGACAATAAATTTCTGTTTTATTAAGTCACCCAGTTTGTGGCATTTTGTTACAGCTGCCCTAGAAAATTAATATATCATCTAGTGATTAATATATTATGCAACATATTTTTGAAAAAATAATATCCTGAATATATATATTACTTATGTATTTGAAAATATATAAAAATAAAAACATTTCCATATTTGGTAATAGAAACATCTATGTTATTATTATCATATTTATTCATGTTTTTCTACCAAGTATTTATTTTAATCAGCTTGTAGAATATAAAGTTGCAAAAATATATTCACCTTAAATATTCATTTTGTAAGAATATTTAACATTAATGAAAATAGTAATTTATATGTTCATATCTGCATTTATAATTACATAACAGATCTTAATTTTTACATCATTAATTCCATCCACTCTTTTTCTTTTACCACAAATAATATTAATATTCTACATTCAATTTCTTAAAAATATAGGTGTGATTGAAATGTTTTACAGTAAAACCTAGGAAATACGTTAAATATTAAATAGGAAATATTAAAATAATTTTTACTTTGATTCCTGACTTAACATAAATGTGTCTTTCTGACTTAAAATTCTCTTAACTGTGTAAATGTATGGCATAAAACACTGCCTTTTGTGAAATGAAAAATTTAGTAGATAATTAATCATGCCAATTGTTTTAAGATGGATATTAATTTTTAATGCATAATTTGAATGAAAGCTACTGAATTGCAGAAATAACACACGAAATCTTTGGCTTATGGGCATTTGGGGAAAGCTATATGATAGCAATGAACATAAAACTTCCAGAAGAGATCACTTAGAAGGTTTTTCCTTTCATACTAGAGAATTTCTTCTTTTACAAATTTGCTTTTATTCAAGTGGCAAAAAAAAAGTAACAACAAAAAAACAAGTCCTGAGGAATATGAAGATGAGAGCATGATACCAGAAAGCTCTGAGAAACTGACCATGCTGTGACAGAACCTTTGCTGATCAAGGTGAGAACTGAGTAGGATAATTTGCAGGGCATACTTGAGTACAGCAGGAATCCACAGAAATAATATATTTTTTTATGTTAAAACTATTTAAAATCAAGAATTATTGGTTTATCATTTCTGTTGTTTGGTATATATTTGTTAGTGCTGATTTTTACATAAGTATGACTTCAAACAGCACTCTTTCTAAAATAATCATAAACATGAGAAAGTTGAAAGTACAGTGTAAATAATATTTTTAATACTTTTTTAAAAATATTTTTTAATACTTTTTTTCCCCATCATTCCCAGATGTTTTAGAGTGTTTTCTGCCAGCTAGGAAATTCTAACAGTCATAATAAAACCATCAAAATCAGAAAGTTAATTTTAATATGTTCAGTTCAGTTCAGTCACAGTTGTGTCTGACTCTGCGACCCCATGAATCGCAGCACGCCAGGCCTCCCTGTCAATCAGCAACTCCCGGAGTTCACCCAAACTCATGTCCATTGAGTCGGTAATGCCATCCAGCCATCTCATCGTCTGTCGTCCCCTTCTCCTCCTGCCCCCGATCCCTTCCAGCATTAGAGTCTTTTCCAATGAGGCAACTCTTCGCATGAGGTGGCCAAAGTACTGGAGTTTCAGCTTTAGCATCAGTCCTTCCAAAGAACACCCAGGACTGATCTTTAGAATGGACTGATTGGATCTCCTTGCAGCCTAAGGGACTCTCAAGAATCTTCTCCAACAACACAGTTCAAAAGCATCAATTCTTCGGCGCTCAGCTTTCTTCACAGTCCAACTTTCACATCCATATATGACCACTGGAAAAACCATATCAGACCTTATTCAAATCTTACCAGTTGTATGAAAAAAAAATCTTTTATATAAAAAGCATTCCATTCAGAATTACACGGTATGTTACATTTAGTTGTAATGTCCTCTGTTGTCTCTTCATTTAGAGCAATTCCTTAAATTTTATGACATCAATATTTTTATAGACTACAGGTTGTATTTTTGTTGTGTATTTTTTAGAATATTTTGCCATCTTGGTTTATCTAGATCAGCTAGATTCAGGGTTGCATCTCTGGCAGGAATATCTCTTTCAATTTTAGCTAGATTGAATCTCTTAAGTAGCTTGCCTTAACCTCTCTGTCTCTGCTCATTTTATGTCCTCTTTCTATCTAGACCTGGCTTCCCGGGTGGCGCAGTGGTAAAGAATCTGCCTGTCAGTGCAGGAGGCGCAAGAGATGCGGGTTTGACCCCGGGGTTGGGAAGATCCCCTGGAGGAGTAAATGACAACCCACTCCAGTATTCTTGCCTGGGAAATCCCATGAACAGAGGAGCCTGGCAGGCTACAGTCTATGGGGTCACAAAGATTTGGACTTGACTGAGCACACACACACACTCTATCTGAACCATATCGCACTCTCATTCTTTCCCCATCTCCAAATCTCACAAGCCCCAGAGTTTTTCCCGATTTGACATACTCTTGCCACAGCACTTGCCTTTGACTTGCTCCTTCTGAAAATGCTGAGTGCTTTAAAACAGCAGTCCCAAATCTATTTGGCACCAGAGACCTGTTTAGTTGAAGACAATTTTTCCACAGACAGGGTGGGGGTGGGGGAGTGGGGGGGTGTGGGGGTGGGGATGGTTTCAGGGTGATTCAAGCTTATTTACTGTGCCTTTCATTTCTATTATTATTACATCAGCTCCACCTCAGATCATCAGGCATTTGATCCCAGAGGTTGGGGATCCTGCTCTATTACTTTCCCTCTTTCTGATGTAAACAAATATGCAATGTCAGTCAGTCATTTCTAGACGAGAAACACCTAATGATTTGGCAGTTAAACTTGAGTTGATAGACACGAGGGATTATCTTTCTCAGACCATATTTGTATATTAACAGATCCCTCCCATCCTTAACCCACCGGGGCAAGGGCAGAGCTGGCATTAGAAGTGGTTAAACTGCCTTGGGCTCATTTCTCTTGGTAAGATTCTGTATTGGTTTACTGCACTGTGTTTAATAAATTCTTAAATATATAAAGTAAAAATAAGTAAAATGAAACTTCAGTTATGCATCCAGCAAAATGTAGTGCATGAAATACCCTACACTTGTTGATTCTTTGACATTTATATTTTATTACTACTTCACCCCAGAAAATAGAAACATGGTAACTTGATAGGTATATCTCAGGGGACTTCCTGGCGGTCCAGTGGTTTAGACTCTACCTTCCAATTTGAGGTCCCCAGGTTCCATTCTTGGTCAGGGAACTAAGATCCCACATATTGGGGAGCAACTAAGCCTGCCAGCCACAACTAGAAAAGAAGCCTATATGTCACAGTAAAGAAACAGAGCAGCAAAAAAAAAAAAAAAAAGAAAGAAAGAAAGGAAAAAATTCATGGATGTCTCATTCCACCAAAATTCTTCCTTTTCTAGTTTCTAAAATGTGGAGTGGCAAGCTCCACAGAAAGTCTTGGCCAGTTCAAAATATAAAATATTTATTCTCATCTGCAATCCTCTCCATTCTCCTTTCAAATTTCTTTAGCATATAGGAACACCTATTTTTCATCCCAGAGAACTTAATATCATAACTAACTATACTTTTGATAGTTTCAGAGAAATAAAACCTTCCCTGATGTCTCTGTAATTGAACAAATGTTCTACTTAAATCTCTCATTCTTCCTATTGGGAAAAATTCATGTCTCACAATTCAGAGAAACTTCATTTATTAAAGGCTTTTTTCCCCTCTACTCAAAACTGTGACTACATTCCTAGGGGCTTACAGAGGGTTAAGGCATTGTTGGGTGGGTTGTTGAGGGAGAACATTTCTGTCTTAGCCCATAGTTATCATCTGTCAAAGATGTACACATTGAAATAGCCTCACTTTCATTTACTTTATCATTATTCTTCCATGCAGGTAATTAATTGCAGCATATTATGTGTTCTGATAACAAACCATCACCATGCCTCACTCATTTTTAGCTACTTCTTTGCTACTCTTAGGTCACAAGAGACCTGTAACTACAGAGGAATTTTGAGGCTATGCCAAGTCCACCTGCCAACATTGCCATCTTTCCATTCAGTGAGTGTCAGAAACTCTACAGAGGATGCTGAAATTGTCCCTCTAACTCTCAGATATTCTAAATCTATTCAGATTTCCTATTTTCTACCACTTCCCAGTGGCATATTAATGAAAAAGGGACCACAGAGTTCATTTTCAGGATTATCAACTAGCATTTAATTAGCTGTGTTCTGACACTTTCTCTTTTCCCAGATGATGTAACTTGTAGCTATTCCAGGGTAGGGGGACAGGAAGCCCTATGTATGATAGGGTACAGGTAGTCCTCAATTAATTGTTATAGCTCTGGATCTTATGCTTAAGATGTCAAGGGTTTAATTCTCTTCTTCTAAGTCTTTATTTCCCTAAGCAAGGAATAACTGAAGGATTACTGAGTCCACTGAAGAATGGAAATAAAACTGTAATGGGAAATATTTTTAAAATCTTATTTCATACCTAACCAATCAGTAGTGAACTTCCCAACTTGTCCCCATATCGATGCTCATTCTCAAAGCTACTTTATAAAGTAAATGGAAACTGATTTGCAGCTTTCAACCTGCAAATGTCAGTTAAAAAGGTCAATTCTAGGTCTTGCTCTGGGAAGTGCAAAACATCTTGAAAACCACGGTCCTCCCCTCTACCAAACTGTGTTCTCCCACAAAACATGGACAACTCCTACCAAAGGGGCTGCAGCAAAGATGAAGGTAAATAGTAAAACTAATAGTTGTTTAGAGATATTCTTAAATATTTGATTCTAGACAACAATCCAGAGTTAAATTATCATATTTTTTAGAAGAGAGACAGGCCAGTGTTTATATTTAATAAGCAATCTAGATGATCTTTTCTTCAGTTTGGAATATTCTACCCTATGAGATATTATACATAATATGTGAGATATAAAAACTAGGCTTTCAAATTTAAAAAAATGAAATAAAAACCTGCATATTGGGATCATATTGTTGATCTAGCCAATTTGGGCTATGCGAAAAAAAAATGACTCAAAGGGATAATTCTAAAAAAATCTCAGAAAATATTAATGATCTCATTTATTATGCCCGCATACTAGAGAAAATAGCATAATAGTATAGATCATGTCCATAGATATTTATAATCTAAACTTCAATAATGTTTAAGGAATTCTAAGTAGCTATTAAAATTAGTTCATTCAAAAAACTGTTGAAATGTTCCTAGGTCAGCCAGTATAGTGGTGCATCAAAATAGTGCATGTCTACATCTATTTACATGGAAAATTGATCATAATATGTTTTAAAATATCAAGGTCAGTGACAAATGATAGTATAGCATGATTAATGCTGAAATGAACATATAGATACGTTTAGATGGACACAGAGGCCAACTTTTACATTGAATGTCTGTACATGTTAGGATCCTAAGTAATTTTAAATTTTTTCTCTGTTTTCTTAAGTGTTCATTTTCTTTCAGTAAAGCTCAACCCTATACCCTGTCCCTCCCAGGAGACATGTCATGTGCCACCTACTTATATTTACATTCTTACCTACTCACTTGCTTAGGATGGATGATACAACCATGAGAAATGACGTCTGAAGTACTAAGGGGTATGATAATCAGGTGAGTTTCGGCTTATAGTTGGAGCATAAAACTGACACCAAAAAGCCTGAGCCCAAGAAGATTCTAAATGACATTTCTTTCATTCAACTTTTTTCATCCTG
The DNA here is from genome assembly GCF_042477335.2 of Ovis canadensis. Classification (NCBI taxonomy): domain Eukaryota; kingdom Metazoa; phylum Chordata; class Mammalia; order Artiodactyla; family Bovidae; genus Ovis; species Ovis canadensis. The sequence continues at coordinate 175,757,817 of NC_091246.1, read as the reverse complement.
TTTTCACTTTTTCTTTTATTATCTTCCCTTTGATGACTCTTTTCATCTCTCTTTTTATTTTTTTCTTTACTATACGACTCTACACATGGACATTACCAGATGGTCAACACCAAAATCAGATTGATTATATTTTTTGCAGCCAAAGATGGAAAAGCTCTATACAGTCAACAAAAATAAGACCAGGAGATGACTGCGGCTCAGATCATGAACACCTTATTACCAAATTCAGATTTAAATTAAAGAAAATAGGGAAAACTGCTAGACCATTCAGGTGTGACCTAAATCAAATCCCTTATGATTATACAGTGGAAGTGAAAAATAGATTTAAGGGCCTAGATCTGATAGATAGAGTGCCTAATGAACTATGGAATTAGGTTCGTGACATTGTACAGGAGAAAGGGATCAAGACCATCCCCATGGAAAAGAAATGCAAAAAAGCAAAATGGCTTTCTGGGGAGGCCTTACAAATAGCTGTGAAAGAAGACAGGCAAAAAGCAAAGGAGAAAAGGAAAGATATAAGCATCTGAATGCAGAGTTCCAAAGAATAGCAAGGAGAGATAAGAAAGCCTTCTTCAGGGATCACTGCAAAGAAATAGAGGAAAAGAACAGAATGGGAAAGACTAGAGACATCTTCAAGAAAATTAGAGATACCAAGGGAACATTTCATGCAAAGATGGGCTTGATAAAGGACAGAAATGGTATGGACCTAACAGAAGCAGAAGATATTAAGAAGAGGTGTCAAGAGTACCTGGAAGAACTGTCCAAAAAAGATCTTCATGACCCAGATAAACACGATGGTGTGATCACTCATCTAGAGCCAGACATCCTGGAATGTGAAGTCAATGGGGCCTTAGAAAGCATCACTACAAACAAAGCTAGTGGAGGTGATGGAATTCCAGTTGAGCTGTTTCAAATCCTGAAAGATGATGCTGTGAAAGTGCTGCACTCAATATGCCAGCAAATGTGGGAAACTCAACAGTGGCCACAGGACTGGAAAAGGTCAGTTTTCATTCCAATCCCAAAGAAAGGCAATGCCAAAGAATGCTCAAACTACTGCACAATTGCACTCATCTCACATGCTAGTAAAGTAATGCTCAAAATTCTCTAAGACAGGCTTCAGGAATACGTGAACCGTGAACTTCCAGATGTTCAAGCTGGTTTTAGAAAAGGCAGAGGAACCAGAGATAAAATTGCCAACATCTGCTGGATCATGGAAAAGGCAAGAGAGTTCCAGAAAAACATCGATTTCTGCTTTCTTGACTATGCCAAAGCCTTTGACTGTGTGGGTCACAATAAACTGTGGAAAATTCTGAAAGAGATGGGAATACCAGACCACTTGACCTGCCTCTTGAGAAATCTGTATGCAGGTCAGGAAGCAACAGGTAGAACTGGACATGGAACAACAGACTGGTTCCAAATAGGAAAAGGAGTACGTCAAGGCTGTCTATTGTCACCCTGCTTATTTAACTTCTATGCAGAGTACATCATGAGAAATGCTGGACTCCTGGAAGAAACACAAGCTGGAATCAAGATTGCCGGGAGAAATATCAATAACCTCAGATATGCAGATGACACCACCCTTATGGCAGAAAGTAAAGAGGAGCTAAAAAGCCTCTTAATGAAAGTGAAAGAGGAGAGTGAAAAAGTTGGCCTAAAACTCAACATTCAGAACACTAAGATCATGACGTCCAGACCCATCACTTCATGGGAAATAGATGGGAAACAGTGGAAACAGTGTCAGACTTTATTTTTTGGTGCTCCAAAATCACTGCAGATGGTGACTGCAGCCATGAAATTAAAAGACGCTTACTCCTTGGAAGAAAATTTATGACCAACCTAGATAGCATATTCAAAAGCACAGACATTACTTTGCTGACTAAGGGCTGTCTAGACAGTTCAGTTCAGTTGCTCAGTCGTGTCCGACTCTTTGCGACCCCATGAATCGCAGCACACCAGGACTCCCTGTTCATCACCATCTCCCGGAGTTCACTCAGATTCACGTCCTCGAGTCCGTGATGCCATCCAGCCATCTCATCCTCTGGCGTCCCCTTCTCCTCCTGCCCCCAATCCCTCCCAGCATCAGAGTCTTTTCCAATGAGTCAACTCTTCACATGAGGTGGCCAAAATACTGGAGTTTCAGCTTCAGCATCATTCCTTCCAAAGAAATCCCAGGGCTGATCTCCTTCAGAATGGATTGGTTGGATCTCCTTGCAGTCCAAGGGACTCTCAAGAGTCTTCTCCAACACCACAGTTCAAAAGCATCAATTCTTCAGCACTTAGCCTTCTTCACTGTCCAACTCTTACATCCATACATGACCACAGGAAAATCCATAGCCTTGACTAGACGGACCTTAGTAGGCAAAGTAATGTCTCTGCTTTTCAATATGCTCTCTAGGTTGGTCATAACTTTTCTTCCAAAGAGTAAGCGTCTTTTAATTTTATGGCTGCAGTCACCATCTGAGGTGATTCTGGAGCCCAAAAAAATAAAGTCTGACACTATTTCCACTGTTGCCCATCTATTTCCCATGAAGTGATGGGACCGGATGCCATGATCTTCTTTTTCTGAATGTTGAGCTTTAGGCCAACTTTTTCGCTCTCCTCTTTCACTTTCATTAAGAGGCTTTTTAGCTCCTCTTCACTTTCTGCCATAAGGGTGGTGTCATCTGCATATCTGAGGTTATTGATATTTCTCCCGGCAATCTTGATTCCAGCTTGTGTTTCTTCCAGTCCAGTGTATCTCATGATGTACTCTGCATAGAAGTTAAATAAGCAGGGTGACAATAGACAGCCTTGACGTACTCCTTTTCCTATTTGGAACCAGTCTGTTGTTCCATGTCCAGTTCTACCTGTTGCTTCCTGACCTGCATACAGATTTCTCAAGAGGCAGGTCAAGTGGTCTGGTATTCCCATCTCTTTCAGAATTTTCCACAGTTTATTGTGACCCACACAGTCAAAGGCTTTGGCATAGTCAAGAAAGCAGAAATCGATGTTTTTCTGGAACTCTCTTGCTTTTTCCATGATCCAGCGGATGTTGGCAATTTTATCTCTGGTTCCTCTGCCTTTTCTAAAACCAGCTTGAACGTCAGGGATTTCATGGTTGAAGCCTGGCTTGGAGAATTTTGAGCATTACTTTACTAGCATGTGAGATGAGTGCAATTGTGCAGTAGTTTGAGCATTCTTTGGCATTGCCTTTCTTTGGGATTGGAATGAAAACTGACCTTTTCCAGTCCTGTGGCCACTGTTGAGTTTCCCACATTTGCTGGCATATTGAGTGCAGCACTTTCACAGCATCATCTTTCAGGATTTGAAACAGCTCAACTGGAATTCCATCACCTCCACTAGCTTTGTTCATAGTGATGCTTTCTAAGGCTCACTTGACTTCACATTCCAGGATGTCTGGTTCTAGATTAGTGATCACATCATCATGATTATCTGGGTCATGAAGATCTTTTTTGGACAGTTCTTCCGTGTACTCTTGACACCTCTTCTTAATATCTTCTGCTTCTGTTAGGTCCATACCATTTCTGTCCTTTATCGAGCCCATCTTTGCATGAAATGTTCCCTTGGTATCTCTAATTTTTTTGAAGAGATCTCTAGTCTTGATGATTTCGAACTGTGGTGTTGGCGAAGACTCTTGAGAGTCCCTTGGACTGCAAGGAGATCCAACCAGTTCATTCTGAAGGAGATCAGTCCTGGGATTTCTTTGGAAGGAATGATGCTAAAGCTGAAACTCTAGTACTCTGGCCACCTCATGTGAAGTGTTGACTCTTGGAAAAGACTCTGATGCTGGGTGGGATTGGGGGCAGGAGGAGAAGGGGACAACAGAGGATGAGATGGCTGGATGGCATCACTGACTCAATGGACGCGAGTCTGAGTGAGCTCCGGGAGTTGGTGATGGACAGGGTGGCCTGGTGTGCTGCGATTCATGTGGTCACATAGAGTTGGACATGACTGAGAGACTGAACTGAACTGAACTGATATATTTCTTTAATTTATACTTCATTCTCTCCACTTGTCTTTTTGCTTTGTCTTCATTACCTAACCTGCAACATTCTTTTCCCAATACTGTACCAAATGACCAAAGTCAAGATCTCTTTATATCATATTGCCATAAGAATTATGTGAGGAATGATGAATTATCATGTTTTTGTATAACTATTGTTTAGACATGTAGAATAATACACATAATATGAAGTTTAGAGAAACCAAATGTCCAATTTTTCAGCAGATGTTTTAGGTTCCTATTGTGGGAAAACAACAACTCTGAAACTTCTCCACTATTCTTGATTTCCACAGTAGTATCAACTAAAATGTCTTATGAAAGAAAACCAGGTAGATGGGTAGGGGAAAAAGCTCTCTTACCTTGTAAAGGCAACAACCATTAATGTTATATACCCAAAAAGAAATATGATTTTTTAGGAAAAATACAAATTTCTAATTTTGTTCAAAAGGGGGAGTTCTCCTAAGCCAGTCTTCAGAAAGGGGGAAAAAATCTACTTGATTTTAAAGATTCTAGGAAAGAACACACCATAGCAGGAAGTCCGACCCACTTGGTCGGGACCTTCCACAGACAAGTACAGAGATCTGCGAAGTCTAAGAGAGCAGGGAGGGAGCAAGAACTCATCTCTCTCTTGTGAAAAACAGCAGACACGGCTGTGCAGGAAAAAACAACCTTACTTCTCACTCCCACCAGCATGGAGAACTTCTGTGGAACTAGTTTCAACACTTTGTCTGTGATTTAACTGGATTGGACTACTTCGAGTTTGTCAGATGTACTCTGAAGCTTTGTGTCTGCCTGAGGTTTCCTCAGTCTGTCCTCTCCAAGGAATATATCTTACTTTTTAAAATCTTTTCTGTCTTGTTGCTGTTGTCCAGTCTCTTAAGTCATGTCCAACTCTCTGCCACCCCATGGACGGCAGCATATCAGGCTTCTTTGTCCTTCACTGTCTCCCGGAGTTTGCTCAAACTCATGTCCATTGAATCAGTGATGCCATCCAAACACCTCATTCTCTGTCACCCTTTCTCTTCCTGCCCTCAATCTTTCCCAGCATCAGGGTCTTTTCTAAGAATCAGCTCTTCGCACCCGGTGGCCAAAGTATGGGAGCTTCAGCATCAGTCCTTCCCATGAATATTCAGCATTGATTTCCTTTAGGAGTGACTGGTTTGATCCATTGCAGTCCAAGGGGTTCTCAAGAGTCTTAGTCTATCTTAAGTCTTCTATTTTAAGTCTATCCATTTTCTATCTTTATCTTAGATTTTATATCTTCCATAAAGGAATTCTTGGTGCCTCTTAAATGATGTAACTACTCTGTTAAAGGCTAACTGTGGTTTTCTTTCTTTGTACAGTTCACATGGCATTTTTAATATGTTGTTTGTGTGATTTTAACATCCTCTCATTCTTCCTTGATGTTTGGAAATTTCTACTCATCTGTGTATTCCTTAGTGTGTATGGTAGATGCATCTGCATCTGAATCCCTTAGAGAAGCTGAATAATACAGGCAGCATAATTACAAATGGCAGTATTCAGTATATTATATTATACTCAGTATATCATACTCAGTAAGTATAGTTATATACTTACCTAAAGTAAGTATTATACTGAAGTATATTACATTCAGTAAGTATATCTATAGAAGAGAAATTTACCTTAAGAAATATTGGTCTGGTGAGGAAAGTGTGAACTCCCCCCCCCACCCCCCGCACAGAGTAGGCTTAATGATTAAGGACTTTACACTTCTGAACTGCATCTTGCTGGAACTAAGCCAGGGAATCAGTTAAGCAGATCTTTAGTTTAACCCTGCTACACTCTCAGAAAGAAACCATTTGATAAGCTGAAAACTTCCCCAGGTCAATCTGTTACAACTATGGTGATGGTTGTAGAAATCTAGTAAGCACAGAATAGAGTCCACAACAGAATTCTCTTCCCAGAAATCTTTTACTTTTTCTAACATTGAGTTCTATTTGCACAATAAAATCCCATTTCATTTCTCAAGTGATACCTTAGAAATTTACAATAATACAGTTCAAACCTCTTTGCAAAGACTCAGGTACCTAAAACCAATTTTTCAAATCAATTTTCTTTTCTTCATGATAGAAAAATAATAATGTGTAAGGCCTATGATTGGTGGAAAAAAGATTGGAAAACTACTTGATAATGATGTTCATCTCTGATAGGTGGATTTACCAGAATTCTCTTATAAGTGTCAGAGCTTTAAATCAGGTTGAGTAAAGAATGTAAAAATTCAAATTTCTCAATTCTTCTACCAGTGGGAAGTGGGAAGTGAAGGGAATTAATTATCTTGGTTCCTTATGTCATTTGATTCCAACAGACTGAATTTCCTTTGATAAGGAAGGCAGCCTCCAACATGTAATAATCTTTAAACAGCACCATAAATTGGCTTTAATATGATACTCTCTAATAAAAAGTCTACATCTCAATCTCAGGAATAGCAGCATATAAAAATTCTGTTGGCAAGAACTACAAACAGGAGATATTATATACACTTTCACCAAAGTTCTTCAATTTGTTTCACTTTCTTATTGTTTCTTTTAGCTTGTCTTTTTTTTTAACAATTCTTAGAAGAAAAATGAATCAAAAAGAAAATAAATGATATTTCTATGTGACATTTATGCAGAAATACATGTAGTTATATGATCCTCTAAGTTAACAGTATAAAAATAATTTAAAAATGAAATTGGATGGCAGGAAAAATTTTAAAATGAAAAAAGATAGACACCTATATCTCTTGTCGCTTAATTTAATTCACAAAGATGGTATCTTTCCTAAATAAATATATTACATGGCAAGAATCTGTGAAGTGTGGGTAGCATTATAACTCAAGCAGGTTTTCTATTAGCAAGGAGTAAATTTAATCACGTTTTTAAAAGAGGAAAAGAACTTCTTGCCTTTCAAATGGGCTAGGAAATATTTCTAAAATGCAATTTCTCAGGTTCATATGCTGACAAAATTATAGATGAAGACCTCAAAAGTAGAAAAGAAAAGGGGACATAGCCGAATGAGATTAGAAGGAACTTTATTCAGTCATAGTAGTCCTTTCAAATGGGCTAGGAAATATTTCTAAAATGCAATTTCTCAGGTTCATATATAGACAAAATTATAGATGAAGACCTCAAAAGTAGAAAAGAAAAGGGGACATAGCCTGAATGAGATTAGAACTTTATTCAGTCATAGTAGTATTTTTGATATCTTAGAGGAGAAATAGGGATTTATGCCTATCTTAAATATGTTCAGCCATGGATTAACATCATTTCACAAGATTCAGAACACCATCTAGCCGTTTATTTTACATTCTTATGCACTTATGTTTTCAAATCTATATAAATTGGCATACCACCCAGAATACAAATTTACTAACAGCAAATACCATTTTTTAATTTACCTAAATAGGATATAGTACCAGATTTAAAAATAGTAGTGTCATCCATCCCATAATTTTACATTACAATAGACTTTTTAAAATTACTGCCAATTATCATTTTAAACTTGGCATTTTAAAATTACCTTTGTCAGTTACTCGATTCCTGCCAGAAAGTTTGCTGACATCTTTCATATGTCTATCCTTATGGTAGCACATTTCACCTGGTTCTATATTCAGGAAAAAAGACATTAATCAACCGAATTAGGTCAAATGCTGCTTTATTACTCCAAAATGTGTATTTCAAATACTAAAATAATGTTTGAGAATATAATTTTTCAGTTTTTAGGGTGAAAATAAAGATTGTGTTGTAAATCTTATATGTCTAGTCAAAAATACTTTGTGGATGAAGGCAGAAGAAATATAGTCCTAGACATTTAAACCAAATAAGTTTGTCTTACAAGGATTTGCATTTTAAGGTAGACATGTGAAGAAACGGGTATATTTAAGTAGAAAGTAATGAACTAAAAATAATAAAACAAAAAAATGCTTTTGTTAATATAATCAAGGTACAAATATACAGGCACAAAAAACTTCAGTAACTAAAATGAATTAAATAGAGATAGAGAATATTTATACTTTAATACTATATAAATATTATTTAAAACATTGAAAAACAATTCAATGGCAAATTTCTTAGAAAGTGCTAAATACCAAATTGGAACAGGAAGAAACTGAGTTATGTAAAGACCCACCACATACACACATAAACACATACAAAAGCCATTGCCTACATAGTTTAATTGGTAACTTCTAGTTTTATCAGTGACATTTATATTTTTTTATCTAAATTATTTAAGAATGCACTAAATATTTTTTTTTTCCTGAGAGAATGACAATCTAGACGTTGGGAATAACACTGTTACTAAAAACTATTGTAAGTACTGAAATTCAATATTTATAGTTTATGTGTATACATATATATAGTAATATATATGCATATGCATATACATATATATATGTGTGTGTGTTCAGTTCAGTTCAGTCTCTCAGTCATGTCTGAGTCTTTGCGACCCCATGGACTGCAGCGTTCCAGGCCTCCCTGTCCATCATCAACTCTCAGAGTTTATTCAAACTCAAGTCCATAGAGTCAGTGATGCCATCCAACCATCTCATCCTCTGTCATCCCCTTCTCCTACCTTCAATCTTTACGAACATTAGGGTCTTTTCAAATGAGTCAGGTCTTCGCATCAGGTAGTCAAAGAATTAGAGTTTCAGCTTCAGCATCAGTTCTTCCAATGAATATTCAGGACTGATTTCCTTTAGAATGGACTGGTAGGATCTCCTTGCAGTCCAAGGGACTCTCAAGAGTCTTCTCCAACACCACAATTCAAAAGTATCAATTCTTCAGCGCTCAGCTTTTTTTTTTTTTTGGCTGGAAAACAATTTTTTTAATGTTGAAAAACACCTCTAGCCTGGTATTTTGATGACCTAAGAGTATATGACTATGTAAGGGATTAATCTATTATTTTATTTTATTTTTTTAAGTTTTATTTTATTTTATTTTTTTCATTTTTTTATTTGTTATTTTTTACTTTATAGTCCAAGTCTCACATCCATACATGAGTTCTGGAAAAACCATAGCTTTGACTAGACAGACCTTTGTTGGCAAAGCAATGTCTCTGCTTCTTTATATGCTGTCTAGTTTGGTCATAGCTTTTCTTCCAAGGAGCAAGCATCTTTTAATTTCATGGCTGCAGTCATCATCTGCAGTGATTTTGGAGCCCCCCAAAATAAAGTTTGTCACTGTTTCCATTGCTTCCCATCTATTTTCCATGAAGTGATGGGACCAGATGCCATGATCTTGGTTTTCTGAATGTTGAGTTTTAAGCGAACTTTTTCACTCTCCTCTTTCACTTTCATCAAGAGGCTCTTTAGTTCCTCTTTGCTTTCTGCCATAAGGGTGGTGTCATCTGCATATCTGAGGTTATTGATATTTCTCCTGGCAATCTTGATTCCAGCTTGTGCTTCTTCCAGCCCAGCGTTTCTCATGATGTACTCTGCATATAAGTTAAATACACAGGGTGACAACATACAGCCTTTGTGTATTCCTTTCCGGATTTGGAACCAATCTGTTGTTCCATATCCAGTTCTAACTGTTGCTTCCTGACCTGCAAACAGATTTCTCAGGAGGCAGGTCAGGTGGTCTTTACATTTACCAAAGAAGCACAGGATCTTTGGTAGTTAGTATAGAGTAGAACTTTGGGGATATAAATGGATTTATCTATAGACCCATGGTTTGTTTTTTGTTGGCTTTCAAGAGTACATATAGGGCATAAGTGTGAAGTTTAAGAACGTTGTATGGTAAACATTGGTTTAAGATATGTATATGTGAAATCAGAGTCCCAAAGGGTCCCAACATCTGTGTGAGGCAGATGGAGAAATAAAACATTACACAAAAGGGGACAGCAAGGCAACTCATCTGTTTCAACTTTGGTGTTGATCATACCACATCGTATCTTAGAGGGATTAGCACATCTGGTGTAAGCTCTTTCTGACCAGGGTCTTTCACATATAGACTCTCTGCATGCGTGTGCTCAGTCATGTCCAGCTCTTTCGTGACTCCATGGATTATAGGCCACCAACTCCTCAGTTCATGGGATTTGCCCAGGCAAGAATACTAGAGTATCATCATTTCCTACTCCAGGGGATTTTTCCAGCCTAGGGATAGAACTCATATCTCTGACATTGGCAGGCAGATTCTTTACTACTGAGCCACCTGGGAGAATGCATAATAAAGATTTCTACCCTGAGAATTTGTTACCATAAGCCAGACTTTAAGTTGATATGCAAACTATATTTAAATCACCTAGGCTGGCCAAAGAATCTTTGTAATCAAAAAGAAAATTTCAGTTTTGATGTTTGACTAATGACAAGTTTTTTAAACCCCACAGGCCCCTCACCTTCTTTCCCCTTAACCTCTGAGCCACCAGGGAAGCCCCCTACTTGGGGCACATTTATTTAAATAAATAAGTAAACTTACATACTGCTTCCCTTGGTGCCAGAGGCCAGTTCAATCCATGCAAACCTCAGCACTGAAGTGGGAACCCCTACCTCAAGTCCACCTCCTAACCACGTTCTTACATCTGATTTCATTTCACTTTTGCCACTTGGATCATCCTGTTTAAGAGAGTCTCACAGTGTGATTAATAAAACTTTACATTTGTTTTTGGTGTGTGTGTCATCAGTCTTGACATCTGCACTATTCCACCGGGAGAGGCCATTTCCATTCTCTATGGGAAGACTATATACCTACTTAAACTGCAATGAAAGTGTGTGTGTGTGTGTGTGCGTGTGTGTGTGTGTGTGTGTATCTCACCTCAGTGGATGTTAGTGATGCAATAGATCCCATTAATAGGACTGGTTAGCACAGATACTGTAACTTTGGCTGCTAATAGCTCGTAGTTGTTCCTTTCTCCAAAGAACTGATTTCATCAAATCAGATTCCCTTTGCCTATGATATTACGCCTCCTCAGAAAATAGCCTAGTGACTGACTGATACTAGGGGTAAGGCATGAGAAGAACTGTGAAGGGTCTGAGATTTTACCTTACTTAAGAGCTAATAAATTAACCTGGCACAGTTTTATTAATGCTGGCAAAAGATACAGTGGTCAGAGACAAAGGACTTCCCCACTCTCAGTATTAGCAACAGAGTATTACAGTTGGCTCCCTGAGCCACTGGATAGTACAAAAAGGACAGAAAATACTTATACATGAAATAAATTAGGTTAAATGAGAGGAATCTTAAGTTTAGGGAGCATATGTTTAATAAGTATAATGGGCTGTAAGCTTACCTAAACTTTGTCGTAGAGGGAGACATTGTCTTCATTATACTGGACAATAAATAAACCTGTCCTTCATTCCAGAGATAGACACTATCTCTAGCTTTTAAGGCTGCTCATTAGAGAAAAGTCTTTAAAGGCTAGTCCAGAACAAAGGCAGTCAGTGCCTCTGCTCACAAGATGAACAGAAGTGCAAGAGATTTGTGGGGAATTGACTCCCAATAGTTAAGTTTATTTTATTCATCTACTCGACTGTTTTGAAGCTTTTTGTGTAATGAAAAAACAAAAATATTTCAATAATCACAATTAAAGTAAATTGAGTAAACTCTCCAATTCAAACCTAAAAGCAAAGAATTTCTAGCTATGTGTAGTTTACAAGAGTCATATCCACAACCTAAAGACACACTTAAAAAAGCCAGCAATCAAATTGTAGAAAAATAAATGTCAGGCAAATATTTATCAATTGAAAGCTGGTATTACTATATCAGATATATTAAATGTAAACAGGCATACTAGAAATAAGGAAAAGATTTGACCTAGCATAAAATAATGTTTCTAAATTTGTATACTCCCAGAAGCAGACTTAAAATACATAAAACAAATGTTGACAGAACTAAAGCAGAAATCAATAAATTCATTATCATGGTAGAACACATCTATCTTGGTAATTGAAGCCTCTAACAGGCAAAAAGTAACCTTTAAACATTCACAGGATTTTAATAAGATAATTAGCAAGTTTAATTTATGAACATTTATATAATAGTGTATTCAGTGAAAGAACAGTATGGAATATTTACCCAACTGTCCAATACTAAAGTGCAAAGCATATTCCAAAACTTCCAAAGGATTTCTGTCATGCAAATCACATTCTCTGACTACAATATGACTATCAGAAATCAAAATCTAGAAAGGTAACTACAAAAATCAAAAAAATGTATACATGCTGAACACACTTTTAAGTAATTTATGGGACAAAAAAGGAAAATGCATAATGGCTATTAACTTTACTTACCAATGATAATTAAAATACTGCATATCAAATTTCAGGTTATATAACTAAACCAATCATTGAGGCAAAATTTATTAGCTTGAGTCAATAATTTTAGAAAAGAAATCCTAAATATTAATAGTATTTGACGCTTAAGTAAAAAATGCAAGAATTTTTTTTCTTACATTTGAACAGTGAAAGCCCTGTTCACTCAACCTCCCTCAGTTCATCTAGTCCATCAGAAACTTCTAAAACTCATCCCATATATATTTTCAATTTTCTTTTTCTTCTTTGAAATCGCTATGGTCAAAGTTACTTATTGCTCTTGCCTGGAGCATATCAATAGAAATGGTTTTCTTTCTGCCTTCTTGCCTTCCTAAAATTCTTTCCCCTTGTAGCAGTTACCATGATCTTTAAAAGAGCAGATAAGATTACATTGCTCCCATGTTAAAACTGCCGAGATTGCCTTGCTCTTTGGTCACTGAGGGACTAGCTCTTTTAAATTATTCCCCTCTATATTACATTTCTACACTCCAGGTTCTCTTCTCAGAATCTCACAATATTGTATCTGGGTTGCGTTCTCATCTGGAGCTCAGCATCCTCCTCCAACAAGATTATTCACATGATTGACAGAAGTCACTTTCTTGCAGGAACAGGACTGAGGTTCACATGTTCTTACAGGTTGTTGGCTAAAGGTTCTCTGAGCAGCAGAAATTGGCCTCAGGTCCTAGCCATGTGGCTCTCTTACAATATGAACTTTATTTTCTCAAAGGCAGTAGAATATCCCCTCTCCAGCTGGTGAAGGCAGAGGCTTATACAACATAATATAACCGGGGGAGTGACTATGCCATCATCTTTCCCATGTAATGTATCCTGATTAGGGGGCAACTATGCCATCATGTTTGCAGGACCTGCCCACACAAAAGCAAAGGGATTACACAGGGTGTAAGAAGGGGAGTTGGTGATGAGCAGGGAGACCGGGCATGCTGCAGTTCATGGGGTCGCAAAGAACTGGACACAACTGAGCGACTGAACTGAACTGAACTAAAGAAGGCTTACACAGGATGTGAGTACTCAACAGTGGGAGTCTTGGATTCCACTTTAGAATTTTGCTGTCCACCCTACCCTTTTCAAAATCCCCACTAAATACTTAAAATAGCTACCTTTCCATTACATTTTAAAATGTCGCTGTTTATTTTCTATTATTACTCTTTGCAATCTAACCATCATTAGTGTGAGATACCATTTCTTTTTCATTGCTGCCTTTCCATGCATACGGCAGAGCATGAAACGTGGAAGACAGTCATTAATGCTGCATGTGTGAATAGAAACTATGGTTTCTAAAAATATATGGCCATACATTTGGGAAAAAAAAATACTGTCTTTATTTCAACCTTACAACTTAATACCAGAATGAAATATAGATGAGATATGAGGTGAAACGCACAGATATAAAGCACACACAATATACCGTATATACATTTTTTTGTGAACTGAGGAGGCATATCTAAGAATGATATCAAATTCAGGAGCCATAAAATAACAGTGGAAGATTTGACTACATAGCAAAATGTCTGTACACTGGAAAACAGCATTAAAAAGCTTTCTAAAAGATAAAAAATCTGCAAATATATAAAATATTAAATATATACAAATTAATAACAGTATATGGTGAGAATATAAATTTTTAAGAAAGATACAAGCATTCCAATATTTAAAAATGGACTAAGGTAACTAACAGAAAAATCTCAGAGGAAGAAATATGACAAATGACAATAAATAGTCAACATTTATTCTCAAATTCCTCCATCAGCATACATCAAATAACAGCTATTATAATTGAAACTAAAGAATAAGAAATAAAAAATTAACAGGGCTTTGTCTTAGAATGATGAAGGGAGTATGTGAACTACAAGAATATGGCAGAGATAAGGACATTTTAAAAATATTGATAGGCATTCAATGTCTTTGAGTGCTTGAGATTACAACACAGTAGTAAGATCAATACAGTGCGATTTTTGAGCAATCTGGGAACCACAGAGAAGCTAGGTTCCTTATCATCTAAAGATTATTTTTGCTACATCATCAATTTGAGGTGTATGTATGATGAGGTGAATGATGATGAACTTTGATACATTTCTTTTTCACATTTTTATTATTATTTAGTAACTTAAAAATACAGTGTTCAAAATATTTTGTTTACTAAATTTTGAAAGCAACACTTTTTAAAATTAAAATTATTCCTCACACAAGCATTATCTGGTTAGGTGAATAGCTATTATTTATCTTATTTTTTCCTTTTTTTAAATTATAAAGATGTCACATGATAGATTTAAAAAGTCAAATACAAATATGGATAATAATGGCAGGTAAAAGCAAAGAGCTTCTGAACTTGTTTCCCTCCTACCTCACTAGAACAATTTGGCAGATAATATTCTATTTTCTTTTATGATGCTTTAAGTTAATTAAGTATGTACAGTTCTCAGGATACATATAGGCTGAAAGCAAATGAATGCAAAAGATGTTCCACATAATAGTAATCAAAAGAGAACAGGGGTGGTTAAAATTACATCCCCCAAAACCATAGGTTAAGTCAAAAACTGTCAAAAGGGACAAGTCAGTGAGTGCAAGTTGCTCAGTCATGTCTGACTCTTTGCGTCCCCATGGACTCTACAGACTGTGGAATTCTCTAGGTCAGAATCCTGGAGTGGGTAGCTTTTCACTTCTCCAGGGGATCTTCCCAGCCCAGGGATTGAATCCAGATCTCCTGCATTGCACGTGGATTCTTTACCAACTGAGCCACAAGTGAAGCCCAAGAATACTGGAGTGGGTAGCCTATCTCTTCTCCAGCAGATCTTCCTGACTCAGGAATCGAACTTGGGTCTCCTGCATTGCAGGCAGATTCTTTACCAACTGAACTATCAGGGAAGGGACAAAAAAGGTCATTATATAATAAGCAGTCAGTTCATCAAGAGAAAATAATAATCATAAATACATACACCTCAAATTGGAACGCCTAAATACATTAAGCGAATATTAACAGAAACTGAAGAGAAAACAGACAACAGTACAATAATGACAGGGAACTTCAATATCCCATTTTCAATACTGGATTGATCATTCACACAGAAAGCCAATAAGGAACAGCAGACTTGAAGAACACTTTCAGGATTGAATGGATGCAGCAAGCATTACAGAACGAAGGATAAAAATCATCTAGCTGATCATCACAATAGAAGCAGGAAAGGATCTGACAAAATTCAGCACTTTTTGATGATAAAAACAGTAAAAAAAAAAAAAAAAAAAAAAAACCTAGAAAAAGAAGGGAAGTATCGCAACACTGCATGCCATAGATGACAAGCCCACAGATAACAACTCAGTGGTGAAAAGCTGTAAGCTTTTCCTCTGCAAGAATAAGAGAAGAACGCCTACTTTTACCATTTCTATTCAATACAGTACAGAAAGTCCTAGTCAGCACAACTAGGCAAGAAATGAAGTTGAAGGCATTTAAATGGAAAAGGAAGAAGTAAAACTGTATCTATTTGCAGAGATGATATTATACATAGAGAACTCTAAAGACTCCAGTCAAAAAGCTGCTCAAACTAATACACAAATTTAGTACAGTTGACGGAGAAAGCATGGCACCCCACTCCAGTACTCTTGCCTGGAAAATCCCATGGACGGAGGAGCCTGGTGGGCTGCAGTCCAAGGGATCATGAAGAGTCAGACATGACTAAGCGACTGCACTTTCACTTTTCACTTTCATGCATTGGAGAAGGAAATGGCAACCCACTCCACTGTTCTTGCCTGGAGAATCCCAGGGACGAGGGAGCCTGGTGGGCTGCCGTCTCTGGGGTTGCACAGAGTCGGACACGACTGAAGCAACTTAGCAGCAGCAGTACAGTTGAAGGATACAAAATCAACATATAGAAATCAGTTGCATTTCTATGAACTAACAATGAATTAACTAGTAAAGAAATTAAGAAGATAATCCTATTTTCAATGGCATCAAAAAGAATAAAACACTTAAGAATAAATTTAACTAATAAGGTGAAATATCTTTACATTGAAAACTATAAGACACTGAAGAAAGACTGAAGAAGACACACAGTTTTTATAGATTGAAAGAATTGATATTATACTAAAAATAACCAAAAACCATCTATAGATTCAATGTAATTCCCATCAAACACTGTATTTTTACGTTACTAAATAATAATCAAAATGTGAGGATGAAATGCATCAAAGTTCATCGTCATTCACAGATGTAACAAAAACAGACTCAGCTGATAAGGGACCTTGCTTTTCTGTGGTTCCCACATTGCTAAAGAATCACCCTGTTTTGATCTTACCACTATGTTGCAATCTCAAGCACTTAAAGGCTTTGAATGCCTATTAATATTTTAAAAATATGCTTATCTCTGCCATATTCTTGTAGTTCACAGACTCCCTTCATCCTTCTAAGACAAAGCCAAGTTAATTTTGTATACCAAAGCCATCTATAGATTCAATGCAATCCCCATCAAAATTTCAATGACATTTTTTCACAGAAATAGAAAAAAAATAGTACAAAAAACACAATTTGTATAAAATGACAAAAGCCTCAAATAGCCAGAAAATTTTGAGCCAGAATAAGATGGTGACATAGCACATCCTGACTTTAAATTTTATTACAAAGCTATAATAATCAGAACAATATGGAAGTGGCATAAAAGCAGATGTATAAACCAGTGGGACAAAGTAAAGAGCCCAGAAATAAATCTGCACATTAACAGTCAGAATATCATCCACAAAAGTCCCAAGAGCACAGAATGAAGAAAGGATTATCTCTTCAACAAATGATGTTGGAGAAATTGGATATCCATATGCGGAAGAATGAATATCTTAGACTAGAAAGATAATATAACACTATTTACAAACTCAAAATGAACTCAAAATGAATTAAAGGTTTAACTATTCGGCCTAAATTGTAGAACTACTAGAAGAAAACATAGCTAAGGAAACAGCTTTACATCAGTCTAGACAATCATTTTTTAGATAGGACGCTGAAAGCACTGGTGATAAAAACAAAAATGGAGGAATGAGATTCCACCACACTAAAACGCTGCTGCGTAGCAAAGGAAACAGCAGAAGGAAGAGACAATCTACAAAATGGGAGAAAATATTTGCAAATTACATATAAAGGATTAATATACATAAGGAACTCATGGAACTCAATAGCCAAAAAGCCAAATTACCCAATTAAAAAGGAACTGAACAGACATTTATCCACAGAAGGCATATAAATGGCCAACAGCGATAAGAAAAGTTGCTCAACAATATTAATCACAGAAATGCAAATCAAACCCACGATGAAATATAATCTCACACCTGTTAAAATGGCTTTTGTTAAAAGGAGAAAAGAAGCATTGGTAAGGGTGTGGAGAAAAGAGAACCCTGTATACTGTATAGTGTATAGTATACAGCCATTACAGAAAACAGTATGAAGATTTCTCAAAAAATTAAAAATAGAATTGCTGTATGATCCTGCCATCCCATTGGGTATTAGGTATATATTGGGTACATATCCAAACAAAATGAGATCAGATTCTTAAAGAGATATCTGCAATCCCATGTTCATTGCAATATTATTCATAATAGCCAAAATATGGAAAAAAGTTAAGTATCCGCTGATGGATGAATGAATGAAGAAAATGTGACAAATATATACACTAGAATATTATTCAACCTTTAACAAAAGGAAATTACATCATTTGTGGCAACATGGATGAAATGAGGACATTATGCCTAGTGAAATAAGCCAAACCTGGAAAGACAAATACTGTATGATGTCACCTACATGTGGAATCTACAAAGTTGAGCTCATAAAAGAAAGAGTAGATGATGTTTACCATGGGCTGGGAGGTGGGGAAAATGGGAAGATGTTGGTACAAGAGAAAAAAAATTTCAACTATGCAGAATGAATAAATTCTGGAGATCTAATGCACAGCATAATGATAACAGTTTATAATATTGCATAGTACACTTGATATTTGCCAGGAGAGTAGATCTTAAGTGTTCCCACCACAAGCAAAAGAATACAGTGTACATGTGAGGAGATGGATATGCAAATTAGCTTAATTGTGGTATTTTTCATAGAAATAGAAAATCCATGCACATGTATATCAAAACATTGCATTATATGTCTTAACAATATATGTTTTACTTGCCAACTGTGTCTCAAAGCTGGAAAAAATAGAATACAAAAAAATAAATTCTATATTAAATATATGCACATTTTAAACTATTTGTGATTTTTATGTTCTATAATCCATGTTTCTTAAATCTGGGAAAAAGCCCATTGAATAATAATCTTTTAAAAGGGTAACTCTCACACAGATATAATATCACCTGATATTATGGAGTTTATTTAACTCATATTAATGAGGAAACTGCTAAGATGCTCACAATCCATTCAAAGGAGAATCCAAAGAACATATACTTTTATAGATCAGCAATATTGAGGTGAATATTCAAACAGAGGCAAAACTGGTTTCTTCCAACTTGGGAGAGGGAACTAAATTGAACCTCTGCAGAACAGAATTAGCATACCTCAAACATGATTTTGTATTGTTATCAATTATCTGTAATTTGGAGTTCTAAAATAGCTCAAAGCAACATAATGCTAGAATTGAATAACCAAGATGCCTGTGCTCCAATAACACACAATTTTCCACTGAAGAACAAATTTCCCCATATAAAATGAGTGAAATAAAATATTTCATTACACATATCAATTAAATCTTTTTAGCCAACTCCTAATAAATTATCTATAGTAGCAATTAGAAATGTCTTTTATGTTTCATAACTTTTTATTAAAATTTTTTCAAACACACATGCACACATGCCCACATATTTATTTTTTATACAGTGTAACACATGGAACATGAAACAGGTTGAATATCATCATTATTTCTATGTGCTCCTAGAACATAGTAGGCTGATACCCAGAGATTTACAATACAGAAATTATGATTCTAAAGTCTTGATCTAGAATTTACCATCCCTCCAAAAATGACATTACTTCTTTTACTCCTGAATATTCTAAACTTAGGACTAGTTTAGAACTATGTGTGGAACCAGATGCAGTCCTGTGAGAACAGAGGCATCCAGAATTCATCATCACTCAGACCCAGTCTGAAAGTTAATCCTCTTTACCATCCTTATAGATTTTCCTATAAAGAAAAGCAAAATGATTTTTTTTTAAGTAAGAAATGAAATGAGTGTGATCATATCAAAAACAACTCACCTGTCTCAAATTATCTCTCCTAAGGAATACTGACATTCATCCAAAGATTCTTTTTTGCTTAGTTACTAGTTCTACTGTCTAAATATAGTCCAAACCTAGCCATTTTTCCAGAAGCTGCAGGAGTTGCCTTCTGCCACATCTAACTTTGAAGTGATAATCCTTTGACAGCCCTTCTGTTAATTGTTTAATCTTCACATTCTGATGGACCCAAATTTGCTGCCATCCAGGTGGAATCAAAACCTGGAAGTCATTTATTACTTTGAAGAAACCAGACACATTCTTTCACAGTCCTTTCTTCCTTTTTTTCTCCCCCACCCCTAATTTCTATCCCTTCAGACAGAGGAATATATAAACTTGACAAACAACAGACAAGTAAATGAAAGCAGCATCTCAGACAGGAAGAGTTTAGATTCAAAGACAAAAAGATGTTCAAAACAGAAACAACCTGATTAGTTTCATTAGCATTTCAATAGAATCTGGGCTCTCTGAAAAGGGTGGAGTAAGATTTTACCAAGTGTCATGAAAATGAACACTCCGGAACTCTTGACAAAAGGGGTAATCATTTTACTTAATTTGTTTCTAGGTTCACTCATTTAAAAGAACTAACAGTTCCATTGCTCTTGGCAGAATACAATTGTGATTGCAACTTTTCTATTCAGTGCACTGGAAATATCAGTGAATGTCTCCAACTGAGAGTGAGATATTGGCAGTATTTCCACGTGTTAAGGGCTTACACATATTTTTCCCCCTTCTGATAGTCCAATTTTGATAAACTTTAAAACAAATTCTTAAATAATGCAATCATCCAAATCGTTTCATAAGAGAATAGATACAAATGAACACTTTAATTCAACAACCCTCTGATGAGTTGCACTAATCACACCAATAAGAGCTTAATGTGGTTGATCTTAAACACAGCAGGATTTAACCATATATATACTCTAAGGCTACACAATTTTGAGTAATGAGGTGTTGGAGCATGAAAATAACAAATTATATACTCCTTGTATCATATAAAGCTTATTTTCCCTAAATATCTTCCCTATTCATCAATGATAGTTAATTAAAGGCTCAATTGATTAAGTTTTTATAAACAAGAGTTTGAGATTAAATACCATTCAAACTATGACATCAACCCATGAATACTGTAAATTGCATCTATGTAAGAATTTATTTTTAATAGATTCAGAGCTGATAGTGTTTTTTTAGAAATTCCAAATATTTTAGACATTTTTTCCTTTTCTGAAAAGCAAAGTAAGTGCATTCAGTTTCTCAGAACTACTTCACAATTTCTCTCTCAAGAGAAAATAATTTTAAAGGACTCAAATGGAGTCATGGAAATATGCATAGGCAGCACATACATGATATATTCTCATTCTTGTTTCCAAATTCATTTGAGTGAGGAACAAGAGTAATGGAAGACAAAAGAAAAATTAGCAATAATACAGCAATGTCGTATTAATACAGCACTAAAATAATAATAATAAAATAATAATAATTGAAAGAGTTTTTAGAGTCTATAGCCCACGTGGTATAAATTACATAAAAATGTTTATGTCTATGTTCAAAAACTGGACGATGAAGAACAAAGATAAGTATTGAGAGAAAAGGGATTAAGGATTTTAATTTTCTGTTTTCCAATGAAAATAGGAATATTATTTTAGATATGGCAAAGTCCATCCCATCCTCCTTAGAACATGGATACCAGGTATGATAATATATAAATACAGCAATTATTTAATAAATATACACTATAACTAGCATTGCATTTGATCTTGTAGAAATATAAAATAGAGTATAAAATACCTGCTATAGAAGTTATTGCAGCTGAGTTTAGAGAATAAACACTCTCTTTGGGCTTTGAGCTTCACTGGTAGCTCAGTTGGTAAAGAATCTGCCTGTAATACAGAAGACCCCAGTTCTATTCCTGGGTCAGAAAGATCCCCTGCAGAAGGGATAGGCTACCCACTCTTTATTCTTGGGCTTCCCTGCTGGCTTAGGAGGTAAATAACCCACCTGCAATGCGGGAAACCTGTGTCCGATCCCTGGGTTGGAAGATCTCCTGGAGAAGGAAACGGCTACCCACTTCAATATTCTGACCTGGAGAATTCCACTACCAACTCCAGTATTCTGGCCTGGAGAATTCCATGGACTGCATTGTCCATGGGGTCACAAAGAGTCAGACACAACTGAGCAACTTTCACTTTCACTTTGGGCTATAACTAAGAATGTTACAAAAACAGTGATTTGTTTTCCTTTCTTTCCAGTCAATTCTCAGTGCTTGTATGTGACTTCTTGTACACATAACCCTGTGCCTTCAGTTCAATTCAGTTCAGTCACTCAGTCCTGTCTGACTCTTTGCGGCCCTGTGAATCACAGCACATCAGGCCTCCCTGTCCATCACCAACTCCCAGAGTTCACTCAGACTCATGTCCATCGAGTCAGTGATGCCATCCAGCCATCTCATCCTCTGTTGTCCCCTTCTCCTCCTGCCCTCGATCCCTCCCAGCATCACAGTCTTTTCCAGTGAGTCAACTCTTCGCATGGGGTGGCCAAGTACTGGAGTTTCAGTTTTAGCATCATTCCTTCCAAAGAAATATCAGCGCTGATCTCCATTAGAATGGACTGGTTGGATCTCCTTGCAGTCCAGGGGACTCTCAAGAGTCTTCTCCAGCACCACAGTTCAAAAGCATCAATTCTTTGACACTCAGCCTTCTTCACAGTCCAACTCTCACATCCATAGATGACCACTGGAAAAACCATAGCCTTGACTAGACATACCTTAGTCGGCAAAGTAATGTCTCTGCTTTTGAATATGGTATCTAGGTTGGTCATAACTTTTCTTTCAAGGAGTAAGCGTCTTTAAATTTCATGGCTGCAGTCACCATCTGCACTGATTTTGGAGCCCAAAAAATTAAAGTCTGACATTGTTTCCACTGTTTCCCCATCTATTTCCCATGAAGTGATGGGACCGGATGCCACGATCTTCATTTTCTGAATACTGAGCTTTAAGCCAACATTTTCACTCTCCTCTTTCACTTTCATCAAGAGGCTTTTTAATTCCTCTTTACTCTCTGCCATAAGGGTGGTGTCATCTGCATATCTGAGGTTATTGATATTTCTCCTGGCAATTTGATTCCAGCTTGTGCTTCTTCCAGTCCAGCGTTTCTCATGATGTACTCTGCATAGAAGTTAAATAAGCAGGGTGACAATAGACAGGCTTGGCGTACTCCTTTTCCTATTTGGAACCAGTCTGTTGTTCCATGTCCAGTTCTAACTGTTTCTTCCTGACCTGCATACAGATTTCTCAAGAGGCAGGTCAGGTGGTCTGGTATTCCCATCTCTTTCAGAATGTTCCACAGTTTATTGTGATCCACACAGTCAAAGGCTTTGGCATAGTCAAGGAAGCAGAAATAGATGTTTTTCTGGAACTCTGTGGCTTTTTCCATGATCTAGTGGATGTTGGCAATTTGATCTCTGTTTCCTCTGCCTTTTTGAAAACCAGCTTGAACGTCAGGGATTTCATGGTTCACGTATTGCTGAAGCCTGGCTTGGAGAATTTTGAGCATTACTTTACTAGGCTGTGAGATGAGTGCAATTGTGCAGTAGTTTGAGCATTCTTTGGCATTGCCTTTCTTTGGAATTGGAATGAAAACTGACCTTTTCCAGTCCTGTGGCCACTGCTGAGTTTCCCACATTTGCTGGCATATTGAGTGCAGCACTTTCACAGCATCATCTTTCAGGATTTGAAATAGCTCAACTGGAATTCCATCACCTTCACTAGCTTTGTTCGTAGTGATGCTTTCTAAGGCCCACTTGACTTCACATTCCAGGATGTCTGGCTCTAGATGAGTGATCACACCATCATGATTATCTGGGTCGTGAAGATTTTTTTGGTACAGTTCTTCCATGTATTCTTGCCACCTCTTCTTAATATCTTCTGCTTCTGTTAGGTCCATACCATTTCTGTCCTGTATCGAGCCCATCTTTGCATGAAATGTTCCCCTGATATCTCTAATTTTCTTGAAGATGTCTCTAGTCTTTCCCATTCTGTTCTTTTCCTCTATTTCTTTGCACTGATCACTGAAGAAGGCTTTCTTATCTCTTCTTGATATTCTCTGGAACTCTGCATGCTTATATCTTTCCTTTCTCCTTTGCTTTTCACCTCTCTTCTTTTCACAGCTATTTGTTAAGGCCTCCCCAGAAAGCCATTTTGCTTTTTTGCATTTCTTTTCCATGGGGATGGTCTTGATCCCTGTCTCCTGTACAATGTCACGAACCTCATTCCATAGTTCATTAGGCACTCTATCTATCAGATCTAGGCCCTTAAATCTATTTTTCACTTCCACTGTATAATCATAAGGGATTTGATTTAGGTCATACCTGAATGGTCTAGCAGTTTTCCTTACTTCAATTTGAGTCTGAATTTGTTAATAAGAAGTTCATGATCTGAGCCATAGTCAGCTCCTGGTCTTGTTTTTGTTGACTGTATAGAGCTTCTCCATCTTTGGCTGCAAAGAATATAGTCAATCTAATTTCGGTGTTGACCATCTGGTGATGTCCATGTGTAGAGACTTCTCTTGTATTGTTGGAAGAAGGTGTTTGCTATGACCAGTGCATTTTCTTGGCAAAACTCTATTAGTCTTTGCCCTGCTTCATTCCGCATTCCAAGGCCAAATTTGCCTGTTACCCCAGGTGTTTCTTGACTTTCTACTTTTGCATTCCAGTCCCCTATAATGAAAAGGACATCTTTTTTGTGTGTTCGTTCTAAAAGGTCTTGTAGGTCTTCATAAAGCTGTTCAACTTCAGCTTCTTCAGCATTACTGGTTGGGGCATAGACTTGGATAACTGTGACATTGAATGGTTTGCCTTGGAGATGAATAGAGATCATTCTGTCATTTTTGAGATTGCATCCAAGTACTGCATTTTGGACTCTTTTGTTGAAAATGATGGCTACTCCATTTCTTCTGAGGGATTCCTGCCCACAGTATTAGCCTTATACCACCAAAATATGATTGCTACATAGGGAGCACTTGCTATGTGCTGGACACCGAATTAAGCATTTCATTTATTATTTAATTTAAAACACACAGTAAACTTATGAGTTATTCTTATCCCTTTTAACAAGTGATGAAAGTGAATCTTGGCCAGATTAAGGACATTTCCTAAAGTCTCATAGGTCTTAAATATCACCAGTGGCTTGTGAACCCAGCTCCATTAGAACCATTCCCTGAGCCCTTTCCCACACCACAGTAGCCCTCATATAGAACAACATGTGTGATATTGGAATATAATGTGACTCTACAGGCTATAGTTTTTCCAGTGCTCATGTATGGATGTGAGAGTTGGACTGTGAAGAAGGCTGAGCGCCGAAGAATTGATGCATTTGAACTGTGGTGCTGGAGAAGACTCTTGAGAGTCCCTTGGACTGCAAGGAGATCCAACCAGTCCATTCTGAAGGAGCAGCCCTGGGATTTCTTTGGAAGGAATAATGCTAAAGCTGAAACTCCAGTACTTTGGCCACCTCATGTGAAGAGTTGACTCATTGGAAAAGACTCTGATGCTGGGAGGGATTGGAGGCAGGAGGAGAAGGGGACAACAGAGGATGAGATGGCTGGATGGCATCACTGACTCAATGGACATGAATCTGAGTGAACTCTGGGAGTTGGTGATGGACAGGGAGGCCTGGTGTGCTGCGATACATGGGGCCGCAAAGAGTTGGACACGACTGAGGAACTGAACTGAACTGAACTGAACTGAAGGTGTGCAGAAGGGAAGAAACAACTGAAGGGAACTGGTGTCAACTCAGCGAGAAGAGGAAAATGAAGAAGGGACATGAAGGAACCATGAAAGTCCTTTAGCTCATCTGTAGTAAACTCTTTTTGGACAGAAGATGATTGGGCAAAATAAATAAATATTTTATATTTGTCAGCTACAAATTGGCACTTGCCATGGGCACTTGCCAGCTACCTCTACAAGGATTAAATCATGTGCTGCTATAACTGCTGGCCTCAACACCCCATGAAAGGAGTTCAGGATGGAAAGTAGGAATGAGGCTCTCTGTGCTCATGGTAAAAACTGGCAGAATGAGTCTACAGATGGTTAGATACTTTCAGGGGCTGATTTGTTGAGCCCAATTCTATTATCCTATTGTATCTAGAAAAGCGCTAAATCCCTTCATGGTGATATCTACTCTTTGTGACTAGCAGAAATCTACAAAAATATGTGTTGATTATATGTATTCCCCCTTTACCAAAATCACATATATACTGACCTTCTCCTCTACCTCTTGGGAGTGATTTACCAGAGATACCTGAAATGCTGTCTCCCAGGCTACAGTCCTCATTTTGCCCCCAAATAAAACTTGCAACTCATCCATTGTGCATTTTTATTAAGCCAGCACATCATCTTCAAAGTGCTGGTAGGCTCAAAGTTGACTAATATTAATAATGTATTCTTGCTGGAAATGTAGTCTGTTTTAGGTGTCATCAGATGGGAAGGATGTGACTAAAGATCTGGGAGAATGGTGGAAACTTCAGAGGATCAGCTGAGATGAGTGTGAGTCTATAGTCTCCAGCTTGACATCTGAGTTCTGATTTCATGAAAACTAGAGTCATTTTATAGTTTTACTATTTCTTCACTTCCTAGGCCTCTCATATGTCAATAAACCTAATAAAAAACAAGGTTATTATTAAGGATGAATTACACGATTCTTACGTCAAGCAGACATCTAGGCTTGCTAGTTTTCAACATACAGAGACTAAAATATTTATAAGCAAGTCCCAATGAAACCTGAAATTTGGTTTAAAATATTCCAGGGGAAGAAAAAAGTAGTGAACTAGATGAAACAAGAATGGCCTATTATTGATAATTATTGAAGTTGTATAATAGAAAGGCTCTTCACAACATTTCTCTTCTTTCCATAATAAATATAACAGATAGAAAAATGTATAAGACAGAGAATTCTGATCAAGATATATATATATATATGTGTGTGTGTACATATATCCATATACATCTCCACTCACACATGTCTCCATCCATTCTAAACAGACCACCATTATTTTGAACTTGTGTGTGTGTGTGTATATATATATATTTGTAGTAGTGAATTCATATAATGTTTAATCAGTCTGTTAAAAGGCAGAATTCTGCCCCTGATACTTTAACTTAGTTTCCCCTTCTGTGCATTCACTTTTGTAAAAATAATATTCTTCCCCTTATTTGACATTTAATATCAAAATTTCATATTATGAATAAAGTAATACACTGGGGAGAGCTGAGCTGTGTTTCAGAAACAAGACTGTAAGACCTCTGTAAGATTTTCTCAACAGTCTTAAGTTGAGGAAGATTTAAGGATTTATTCTTCCTTTCAGCATTAGCTTCGTAAATACTTGCCCATTCCCTTTAAGAGTAAAGAAAGGATTTCCTTTTTTAACATGGAAACACAGCGCCTGGAGTGCCCTAGATGCTGTAAAACAACATTTTGGAGATAAGCAGAAATTCTATTCTGAAGCTTGTCATTTTAGCTTTAGACAATTCAAACAATTCAGACACAGTTTTCTTCAACCATTAATAATAAAAACGGGAACTTTCTGAAAATCTTGTGACAATGTACTAGTTACTTTGAAGTAAAAGGCAATCTGTGAAAACTTTAGGAGGAGGAAGGATAACAGGAAATATATATTTAAAGTGAGAGTTGTAGATGATAATCAAAGGCAACAAGGGCAGAATAAAATAAGCTAAAGAAAACTGACTGAAACCTGGCAGCTATACACTGGGTTAGGCTTACTCAAGTTTGTAGCTCCAACTGTACGAAAGAGAAAAACAGAGGGAGCTTGGGTTGATGAAGCACTGAGCTAACCCCTTCTCTGTCTCATCAGAGTATTGCATATTAAGACCACTCAATGCTGGTAAAAGTATACTTGGTTATTTTTAAGGTGCATTAAAAAAAAATTTAATGAAGTTTGGTAACCTGTGTATATGTAAGTTTCCCAATTAGCACAAATGAGTCATGCTTTATAAATATCTCAAAAAACCTGAGACTTTAAATATAATTGCTGAGTTTTTTTTTTTAATAACAATTCCTTTGTGTCAGCAAGTAATATAAATTTGAGTTGCCAGACATATATGCAAACACTGTGGCTCCAACCCTACCTCAGAGGCATAAATTGCCCTGTGAACCTAATTTCAGTGGACAGGAGATTAAATAATCAGATGATATTTAAAAGTGAATGGATATCTGCTATTCTCCTAATAAAGAATCAAGATGAATAAAAAAATTAAGCATTTTATTTCTTATACAAATATTTTGTTTCATCTATACGGATTCCTACATTCTTCTAAAATGGTATAGATTCATCACTAAAACAATAATGAGAAATGAAAATATATGTAAAGACTTTTATGTTACAGAAAAAATATATAACTTTTAGGTATGCTGCAATAATTATAGTCGTATGTTCTGAATTTATCTGAGTAGCCAAATTATTAAAATATGTGGGCCTTGAAATAAAGGTGAACAACAGGCGATTCACTGAAAATAATTCAGTGGTAATAATTATGGACCAAAAAAGAAAAATCCTAGGCAGACCTTTGGTTTCATATGTTTAATGAGGGGCTAATTTTTTTTTTCAATGCACTACAGTGATCATTTGGCAAGATATAACAAAAGAATAGAATGGGTTCCAATTATCAGTGTAGAATGCCAGTCACACTTCATTTTTAATCCACCACACCAAGAAATATAACACACTAGGACAGCAACTGAAGATAAATTGCTATTTCTATTTTTTGAATTAAATCTCCCTGTCTCTGAGTAATTAAAAGTTCTGAACTTTGAAGGGTTTTATTTGAAGACTAAGCTATAGCCTTTTCCTTTTTAAACTTTTAATTTAGGTCCATAATTCCTTATCAAGCATCATCTGTGTTACTGTTCAGTATTTTCTGGTCTAACCTTTCTGGAAGAGGATTAGTGTGAGGTTCATAATATAATCATGTAACTCTAATTGGTGTGAATAAATTATACATCACTTGGGCAATTTTTTAGCATTGAGAACTCATATGACATAATTAAAATTCAATTATTTAATTGCTAATTGGAATTAATCAGGTTATTCTGGTCTCAAGATAATATATAGTAAATACTTCACAGAATATAAAGTCAGCCTTATTTTCACAGTTTTGATGTTTATAATGTAAAAAGCATTATACATAAGAATTAAACGCATTAGAATTATGAAGTAAAAGGATAGATTGTAATAGACATGTCTAAATGATTAGCTTACACATCCCAAAGTCTGAAGTCCCTTTTCTAGTCATTTGCTTGGAAGGAAACACACATTTCTCATGAGCTTATCCTTATTCAAAATTACTTTAGAATTGCTTTACCCACATTCCCAGCCAGAAAAGTAAAATCAGATTCATTTCCTCAAAATGGCATCTTGTTTCTGGCCAAAAATAGTATCAGCTAGTTTGATCAGGTACATTATTCACTAGAATGACACCTGGAACTTCGTTTCAGTATTTCAAAAGGAAACCCATTCTCAAAGAGTGGAGATTTATCAACCTTAAAATATACTGATTGTGTCTCATGTTTTAAAGGAAGTTCATGTAAAAAGGAGAATAATTATGACATCCTTTAAATATATAATTCTCAGGTATTTAATTTTTTTTTTTTAGTTTTTTATTTTTTAAATTTTAAAATCTTTAATTCTTACATGCGTTCCCAAACATGAACCCCCCTCCCACCTCCCTCCCCACAACATCTCTCTGGGTCATCCCCATGCATCAGGTATTTAATTTGATTCAAAGTATTGAAAATTGAA
The DNA here is from genome assembly GCF_042477335.2 of Ovis canadensis. Classification (NCBI taxonomy): domain Eukaryota; kingdom Metazoa; phylum Chordata; class Mammalia; order Artiodactyla; family Bovidae; genus Ovis; species Ovis canadensis. Next base: position 175,728,496 of record NC_091246.1, on the reverse strand, counting down.
TCTACATACTACTTTGTTGACATTTTAGACATATTTTATTCCTCTTCAACATCAATAAAATAGCATCTCACAAATAGTAGATGATTTAAAATACAAAGCTTCTTTTCTAAGCACTTTTCTAAGCCAAGCTGGAATTTGGTGTGCCATTTGATTTTTGAAGCTTTAAAGTAGTAAACATGGAACTGGCTCAAAATCACCTCAAGTTGTGACTATCCTGCTCTCTCTCCTACATATATATACACCTGGACACACCTACAAGTAAGATTATTTTAATAATCATTGTTACCTATGATTAAGTCATCAATATAATACCAAATATACCTAAGGTGACATTAATGACTTTGATCAAATTATATAAGCAGAATTTTTATCTAGTCATCTGAATTTGTTTTAGAAAGATGTTGGTTAAAATACCAATATTCTCAATCTATATCCCTTACTTTATAAGGCTCATAAGAACTTTCTCAGCTATATGCTATAATTACTATTGTGAATAAACTTATTTTTGGTGTAGTGCTCAAATCAAGCACAACCCCATGGATCCTTCCTGGGTACAAAAGCCTCTCCATGTCCCCCTTCCTGGGTTTGTAAGAAAAGACTTCAGCTTCTCAGAAATTCTCTTGAGTTCTAAAAGGCAGATTCAAACAGTTCAAACAGTTACTAATCAGGGCCTGGACGGAATGCAGAAACAAAGGAAAGTCAGTCAAGAAACAATAGTAGAGTAATAAAGCAAGGTCCTGGTTCCTCCTGAAGGGAAATAGATAACAATGTATCTTTGAGTTCCTCTGCAGGAACTAATTCTGCAAGTGGAGGATGCTAACTTCAGGTTGAGCACAAGATTCCTGGAAAACCACCTGTTACCTCACCACCAATTATCAGAAGAAAGTCATGTGCCCTGAAGCCTTCATCTTAAATTTTGCCTATAAAAACTCTTCTGGAATTCTCGCATGGTCCACAGACTGGGAGTCCACTTGCCAATACAGAAGATGAGGTTCTATCCCAGGTCTGGGAAGATTTCACATGCTGTGGAACAACTAACTGCATGTGCCACAGCTACTGAGCCCATGCTCTAGAGCCAGCAAACCACAGCTACTAAACCCATGCACTGCAATTACTGAATCCTGAGCACTACTAGAGCCTGTGCTCTGCAACAAGAAGGTATCGTGATAAGAAGCCTGCACACCATCATGAAGAGTAGCCCCCACTTGCTGCAACTGAAGAAAGCCCTTATGCAGCAATGAAGACCTAGCACAGCCTAAAATAAATAAAAATGTAGACATATAAATAAATAAAACTTAAAAAGCAAAAACTCTTTCCCCAAACCATCAGGGGGTTTGTGGCTTTTGAGCACAAGCCACCTGTTATCCTCATCTGACCCTGCAATAAACCCATCTGTTCTCTAAAATTTCAATGCTTTGGTTGGTTTAGCCTCATCATGCTTTGAGCACACAAACTTGGATTCGACAACAGCATCATGAGTCATTAACTCAAACAAAATTTTCCTGGTAAAATATTTTATGGGTGGATATTGTCAACTTTGATGGGTTAAATGAAGTTTGATTGGATGTAATAAATAATGGAGTAGCCAGCATAGTCAACAAGAGTCTGAAATGCAGTACTTGGATGCAATCTCAAAAATGACTGAATGATCTCTGTTCATTTCCAAGGCAAACTGTTCAGTATCAGAGTAATCCAAGTCTATGCCACAACCATTAATGCTGAAGAAGCTGCAGTTGAATAGTTCTATGAAGACCTACAAGACCGTCTAGAACTAACGCACAAAAAAATGTCCTTTTCATTATAGGGAACTGGAATGCAAAAGTAGGAAGTCAAGAGATACCTGGAGAAATAGGCACATGTGGCCTTAGAGTACAGAATGAAGCAGGGCAAAGGCTAACAGAGTGCTGCCAAGAGAACACACTGGTCATAGCAAGAACCCTCTTCCAACAATACAAGAGAAGACTCTACACATGAACATCACCAGATGGTCAATACCTAAATAAGATTGATTATAGTCTTTGCAGCCAAAGACAGAGAAGCTATACTCTATAGAGTAAGCAAAAAGAAGACTGGGAGCTGACTGAGGCTCAGATCATGAACTCCTTATTGCCAAATTCAGACTGAAATTGAAGAAAGTAGAGGAAAACATCAGACCATTCAGGTATGACCTAAATCAAATCCCTAATGATTATACAGTTTAAGTATAAAGGACTAGATCTGATAGAGTGCCTGATGAAGTATGGACAAAATTTTGGTACAGGAGGCAGTGATCAAGACCATCCCCAAGGAAAAGGAAGGCAAAAAGGCAAAACTGTTGCCCAAGGAAGCCTTTAAATAGCTGAGAAAAGAAGAGAAGCTAAAGGCAAAGAAAAAAGGAAAGATATACCCATTTGAATGCAGAGTTCCAAAGAATAGCAAGGAGACGTAAAAAACCCTTCTTCGGGATCAATGCAAAGAAACTGATGAAAACAATAGAATGGGAAAGACTAGAGATCTCTTCAAGGAAATCAGAGACACCAAGGGAACATTTCATACAAAGAAGGGCACAATAAAGGACAGAAATGGTATGGACCTAATAGAAGCAGAACATATTAAGAAGAGGTGGCAAGAATACACAGAAGAACTATACAAAAAAAGATCTTCATTACCCAGTAACCACAATGGTGTGATCACTCATCTAGAGCCAGACATCCTGGAATGTGAAGTCAAGTAGGCCTTAAGAAGCATTACTACGAACAAAGCTAGTGGAGGTGATGGAATTCCAGTTGAGCTATTTGAAATCCCAAAAGATGATCCTGCGAAAGTGCTAGACTCAATATGTCAGCAAATTCAAAAACTCAGCAGTGGCTGTAGGACTGGAAAAGTTCAGTTTTCATTCCAATGCCAAAGAAAAGCAATGACAAAGAATGTTCAAACTACCACACAATTGGACTCATCTCATGTGCTAGCAAAGTAATGCTCAAAATTCTCTCAGCCAGGCTTCAACACTATGTGAACCGTGAACTTCCAGATGATCAAGCTGGATTTAAAAAAGGCAGAGGAACCAGAGATCAAATTGTCAACATCTGCTGGATCATCGAAAAAGCAAAAGAGTTCCAGAAAAACATCTATTTCTGCTTTATTGACTACGCCAAAGCCTTTGACTGTGTAGATCACAATAAAATGTGGAAAATGCTGAAAGAGATGGGAATACCAGACCACCTGACCTGCCTCTTGAGAAATCTGTATCCACGTCAAGGAGCAACAGTTAGAACTGGACATGGAACAACAGACTGGTTCCAAATAGGAAAAGGAGTACGCCAAGGCTGTATATTGTTACCCTGCTTATTTAACTTCTATGCAGAGTACATCATGAGAAACACTGGGCTGGAAGAAGAACAAGCTGGAAACAAGATTGCTGGGAGAAATATCAATAACCTCAGATATGCAGATGACATCACCCTTATGGCAGAAAGTGAAGAGGAACTAGAAAGCCTCTTGATGAAAGTGAAAGAGGAGAGTGAAAAAGTTGGCTTAAAGTTCAACATTCAGAAAACTAAGATCATGGCATCTGGTCCCATCATTTCATGGCAAATAGATGGGGAAACAGTGGAAGCAGCGGCAGACTTAATTTTTGGGGCTCAAAAATCACTGCAGTTGGTGATTGCAGCCATGAAAGTAAAGAATGCTTACTCCTTGGAAGGAAAGTTATAACCAAACTAGATAGCATATTCAAAAGCAGAGATATTACTTTGCCAACAAAGGTCCATCTAGTCAAGTCTATGGTTTTTCCAGTGGTCATGTATGGATGTGAGAGTTGGACTGTGAAGAAAGCTGAGCCCCAAAGAATGGATGCTTTTGAACTGTGGTGTTGGAAAAGATGCTTGAGAGTCCCTTGGACTGCAAGGAGATCCAACCAGTCCATCCTAAAGGAGATCAGTCCTGGGTGTTCATTAGAAGGACTGATGCTGAGGCTGAAACTCCAATACTTTGGCCACCTGATGCGAAAAGCTGACTCATTGGAAAAGACCCTGATGCTAGGAGGGATTGAGGGCAGGAGGAGAAGGGGAAGACAGAGAATGAGATGGCTGGATGGCATCACCGACTCAATGCACATGTGTCTGTGTGAACTCTGGGAGTTGGTGATGGACAGGGAGGCCTGGCGTGCTGCGATTCATGGGGTCGCAAAGAGTCAGGCATGACTGAGTGACTGAACTGAGCTGAACTGAAAATCACTGCAGATGGTAACTGCAGCCATGAAATGAAAAGACACTTCCTCCTTGGAAGGAAAGCTATGATCAACCTGACAGCATATTAAAAAGCAGAGATTACTTTGTCAACAAATATCCGTCTAGTCAAAGCTACGTTTTTTCCAGTCGTCATGTATGGGTGCGAGAGTTGGACTATAAAGAAAGCTGAGCGCTGAAGAACTGATGCTTTTGAAATGTATTGTTGGTGAAGACTCTTAGTCCTTTGGACTGCAAGTAGATTCAACCAGTCTATCTTAAATGAAATCTGTTCTGAATATCCATTGGAAGACTGATGCTGAAGCTGAAACTCCATTTTGGCCACCTGATGCAAAAAACTAACTCATTTGAAAAGACACGGATACTGGGAAAGATTGAAGGAGGGAGAAGGAGACGATAGTGGATGAGATGGTTGGATGGCATCACTGACTCGATGGACATGAGTTTAAGTAAGCCCCAGGACAGCGAATTCCAGCATGCTGCAGTCAATGGGGTTGCAAAGTGTTGGACACTGCTGAGCAACAGAACTGATCTGAACTGAATAAATTTATTGCAATAGAGTGACAGTTATTTTCTTTACTTAAAATAATATACTAGACTTCGGTCCAAAGTAAAACTGGAAGTTGATACATTACTAAAACAACTAAAGAGAAAGTAAAGATTATAAGTAACTCGCAATCAAGTCTATCAAACCAAAAATTTTGTTCTCAATTATTTTACATACTGTAATTTTCTTTTTTACATTTTTGAAATAAAAGCTAACTTTCTAATGCCTGTGAAAAAATGTTCATATTCTATGGCAAGACAAGAAACATTTAAACAAAAAATTTTTTCTCTGCCCCTTTGATTTCCTCTCTCCCCTCTAGTTTGTATTGTGTATCAACATTACACATGAACCAAACCTTCCCATTCTAAAGGAGATCAGCCTTGGGTGTTCTTTGGAAGGAATGATGCTAAAGCTGAAACTCTAGGACTTTGGCCACCTCATGTGAAGAGTTGACTCATTGGAAAAACTCTGATGCTGGGAGGGATTGGAGGCCAGGAGGAGAAGGGGACAACAGAGGATGAGACGGCTGGATGGCATCACCGACTCGATGGACATGAGTCTGAGTGAACTCTGGGAGTTGGTGATGGACAGGGAAGCCTGGCGTGATGCGATTCATAGGGTCACAAAGAGTTGGACACGACTGAGCGACTGAACTGAACTGAAACCTCCCCCATGTGTAGAAATACCTACCCAACCATAGAGAGCAACATTCTTGTAACACCAACAAGACAGCATCTTAAAATATAGCATCCTTCTAACCATGACACTCAGAGCTGGATTGTGTAAACTGTCAATAATACATCATTTAATATATAGCCCTCTGTCTCACAAAGCTTATGTAACTGTGCCTTGACTTCTAATATATGGAACAGTTCTTGGAGCTTTCCAAGATGCTTTTCCTGGGTTATAATCCTCAGTTTGGTTTGAATAAAATTTTCCATTTCTTTCATAGATTAACTGATTAATTTTTTTCTGACAATTTAAAGTACTCAGTTGTTTTCTAGCCATAACTTCTTGTGGCTGAAGGATTGCTTAAAAAACTTCAGAGGCTTTCTATAAAATAAATAGAAAACTTCTGTGATGAACAAGTAAAAAGTTTTACTGAGATTATAGCCTATACTGCATATCATAATATAAAGTTTTCACAGCAAGTAAAGTTACCTTATGGTTTAGTTTATATAATGCTGCCATAAAACATGAGCTGTACTTCATTAAATGCAAATGTATATGTGCTTTTCAGTTAAAGCTGCTTATTTTATAATATTTAGTCATATATTCAAAGGCTCTACCATATAGGATACAATGTCCTCCAGAAATCCAGATGTAAAATTTAAAAGCCCAGGCAGATGTAAACTTAAAAAGTCATTATCATGCTGTCAATGCTACATCAGAGGAAGCAGCATCCATCTAGGTACACAAACCACAACTCCTACATGTTCCTTGTCCCTCAGTTTAGTAAGTCTGCAGTCCTATATACTACTCACTTTAGGAGCAGATTTGCTGTTAAACTAATGAGGCTTTGACTTTAGGGCACTTCATTTGCTCAGTCTCTTCTAAGGCTTTGAAATACACTGTAGAAATATGGGGGGGGGGAAGCATTATAGATTTGTGCTGGGCATTTAATAAAATATTATGTTTTTTCTCTAAAATTTTGTTTAAAAATGTAGTAATGGTTAGCACTTTATAAAATCAACATTTTGAAAAAAAGAAAAATAAGAAAGAAAATAGTTTGATTTTTTTCTCATTCAAAGTATTCACTTTTCACTAACTTTTGCATTTGTAATTTTCTATATTTTCCCAAAGATTTATAAATTATGAAAGTTTCTGAGATCATAAAACTTAACTCCATTGCTTAATATCTCCTTTTACCCAACCCTCTTTATTCTAGACTCTGAGAACTTTTCTTATCTGATTTCCATTATTTTCAATATTGCTCATCAATTTTTTCTAAATAGAAACTTGTGCTATAAGGTATGCAATAGTTATGATTATGTTACAATTCCTTTCCCAAGATCTTAATAATTTTCCACTGACCAAAGGGTAGAGTATACAGGCTTGTCTAGTGGCTCGGCCAGTAAGGAAACCGCCTGCAATGAAGGAAACCTGGGTTTAATCCCTGGGTCGGAAGATCTCCTGGAGGAGGGCATGGCTTCCCACTCCAGTATTCTTGCCTGGAGAACCCGGTGGGCTACAGTTCTTGGGGATGCCAAGTGTCAGGCAGAACCGCGTGACTAACACTTTCACTTTCAAAGGGTAGATCGTAAATCTGTAATATATTTATAGATGTTAACAGCTTTCTATTGCTGCTGTAACAAACTACCACAAAATTAGGGGCTTAAAACAACGCAAATTTATGTTACAGTCCTTGAGATCAGAAATTCCAAAATCAACATGTCATCAGGATTCTTAAGGCTCTGGAGGAGAGGATGATTGCTCACTTTTTCCAGCTTTTGGAGGAGGCTACGTGCATTCCTTACTTTATGGTGCCTTTTTCCATCTTCAAAGCCAACTGTGTAATATCTTCAAAATTCTCTTTCTTCCTGACTTTGGCTTCCCTTATCTCCTCTGATTCTGACTCTCCTGCATTTTCTTCCTCTAAGCCAATGTAATTATAATGAGTCCACTGATAACCCAGTAGAATCTCTCCGTCACAAGATTGTAAAATTAATTACATTTTCAAAGTCTCTTTTGTTATATAAACTAACATGTTCACATATTCTGGGAAAGTGGACACTTCCAAAGGCTCTTATTTTGTCCATCATACATACATCATATTGAGCTTCTAACTAATGCCTCTGTGTGCTGTACTCAGTTACGCAGTTATGTCCAACTCTTTGTGCCCCTATGGACTGTAGCCCACCAGGCTCCTGTGTCCATGGGGTTTGTTAAGCAAGGATACAGGAGTGGGTTGCCATTTCCTCTTCCTGGGGATCTTCCCAAACGAAGGATCAAACTGAAGTCTTTCTCGTCTTCTGCATTGCAGGCAGATTCTTTACCGCTGAGACATCCAGGAAGCCCCAGCTAATACCACTCTCTCTTCTAAATTTGTCATCACATACCACCCCCTAACACCACATGACAGTCTTCAAAATAATAACCTTAATAAAAAGTAATATAATTGAGTTGTGATAACATGGACATTACCAGATGGTCAACACTGAAATCAGATTGATTCTATTCTTTGGAGCCAAAGATGGAGACGCTCTATAGAGTCATCAAAAACAAGACCAGGAGCCGACTGTAGCTCAGATCATGAACTCCTTATTGCCCAATTCAGACTTAAATTGAAGAAAGTGGGGAACACCACTAAACCATTCAGGTATGACCTAAATAAAATTCCTTATGATTATACAGTGTAAGTGAAAAATAGATTTAAGGGACTAGATCTGATAGACAGAGTGCCTGATGAACTATGGACAGAGGTTCGTGACAATGTACAGGAGACAAGGTCATCCCCAGGGAAAAGAAATGCAAAAAGGTAAAATAGCTGTCTGAGGAGGCCTTACAAATAACTGAAAAGAAGAGAAGTGAAAAGCAAAGGAGAAAAGGAAAGATATACTCATTTGAATGCACAGTCCCAAAGAATAGTAAGGAGAGATAAGAAAGCCTTCCTCCACGATCAATGCAAAGAAATAGAGGAAAACAATAGAATGGAAAAGACTGGAAATCTCTTAAAAAAAATTAGAGATACCAAGGGAACGTTTCATGCAAAGATGGGCTCAATAAAGGACAGAAATGGTAGGGACCTGAAAGAAGCATAAGATATTAAGAAGAGGTGGCAAGAATGCACAGAAGAACTGTACAAAAAAGATCTTCATGACCCAGTTAATTACAATGGTGTGATTAGTCACCTAGAGCCAGACATCCTGGAATGTGAAGTCAACTGGGCCTTAGAAAGCCTCACTACAAACAAAGCTAGTGGAGGTGCTGGAATTCCAATGGAGCTATTTCAAATCCTGGAAGATGATGCTGTGAAAGTGCTGCACTCAATGTGCCAACAAATTTGGAAAACTCAGCAGTGGCCAAAGGACTGGAAAAGGTCAGTTTTCATTCCAATCCCAAAGAAAGGCAATGCCAAAGAATGCTCAAACTACCACACAATTGCACTCATCTCACATGCTAGTAAAATAATGCTCAAAATTCTCCAAGCCATGCTTCAGCAATACGTGAACCATCAATTTCCAGATGTTCAAGCTGGTTTTAGAAAAGGCAGAGGAACCAGAGATCAAATTGCCAACATCCACTGGATCATGGAAAAAGCAAGAGAATTCCAGAAAAACATCTATTACTGCTTCATTGACTATGCCAAAGTCTTTGACTATGGGGATCCCAATAACTGTGGAAAATTCTGAAAGAGATGGGAATACCAGACCACCTGACCTGCCTCTTGAGAAACCTCTATGCAGGTCAGGAAGCAACAGTTAGAACTGGACATGGAACAACTTACTGGTTCCAAACAGGAAAAGGAGTACATCAAGGTGGTATATTGTCACCAGGCTTATTTAACTTATATGCAGAGTACATCATGAGAAACGCTGGGCTGGAGGAAGCACAAACTGGAATCAAAATTGCTGGGAAAAATATAAATAACCTCAAATATGCAGATGACACTAACTTTATGACAGAAAGTGAAGAAGAACTAAAGGGCCTCTTGATGAAAGTGAAAAAGGAGAGCGAAAAAGTTGGCTTAAAGCTCAACATTCAGGAAACAAATACCATGGCATCTGGTCCCATCACTTCTTGGCAAATAGATGGGAAAATAGTGGAAACAGTGGCTGACTTTATTTTTCTGGGCTTCAAAATCACTGCAGATGGTGATTGCAGCCATGAAATTAAAAGATGCTTATTCCTTGGAAGGAAAGTTATGACTAACCTAGCTAGCATATTAAAAAGCAGAGACATTACTTTCCCAACAAAGGTCCATCTAGTCAAGGCTATGGTTTTTCCAGTGGTCATGTATGGATGTGAGAGTTGGACTATAAAGAAAGTCAAGTGCTGAAGAACTGATGCTTTTGAACTGTGGTGTTGGAGAAGACTCTTGAGAGTCCCTTGGACTGCAAGGAGATCCAACCAGTCCATCCTGAAGGAGATCAGCCCTAGGTGTTCATTGGAAAGTCTGATGTTGAATCTGAAACTCCAATACTTTGGCCACCTGATGTGAAGAGCTGATTCATTTGAAAAGACCTTGATACTGGGAAAGACTGAGGGCAGGAGGAGAAGGGGACAACAGAGGATGAGATGGTTGGATGGCATCACCAACACAATGGACATGAGTTTGGATAGACTCCAGGAGTTAGTGTTGGGCAGGGAGCACTGGTGTGCTGCAGCTCATGGAATCACAAAGAGTCGGACATGACTGAGTGACTGAACTGAATTGAACATGTTAAAGATGTGTGCTTTATACTGTCTGGATTTATTTTGATGACACTGTAAAAAATGATTACTCACTTTTTAGAGATTAAAAAATTGAGAGATTTGAGTATATATACATGGGACATGCAGCCAGAGTCTGAACCCAAACTCACCTCTTGGACTCCACATATACCCTAGTAATGCTTGACTCCTATTCCAGTATGTCTGTAGTTCCTCCAAATATTTTTCCTAACACCAGGAAGGGTCCTAACTCTCACTTTTCCTGCACAGCTCTCTCTGCCTTCAAATCTTCACTTAAGACTCAGTTCAATCATTATTCTTCTCTGTATCCTTTTCCAAATCTACTCACCTCTTTGGGATTTCTCATTATATCCACCACATGCAGTATCCACTTCTCTTGCACATACCACATCATCTCTGAACATTTATTTATCTATATGTCTCCCTTGGTAATACCTGAAGCCCTCTAGGAAAAGGGTCTTGCCTTTAATGTTGTATTCCCAAGCACCTTCTACGATAAATGGAACATAAAAGGCACTTCATGAATGTCTGTTGAATAAAAAGTTGAAATGAAAAGTACAGTAAGTGGGGGTGATTACACTTTACTTAGGAGAGTTATGTCACAGAGGGGTAAACTGGCATAATTTATTTGAGAGTCACAGGCATTTCAGCATGGTTGGAGCAGAGCACACAATGGGGATGAGCATCAGGAAGGAGATTTGCAGGGACAGGAAAGGGGAAGATGACTGCATGAAACTAGAAAGTGGAACTTTATCCAGAGGCTCTGGGAATATAATGGCAAAATTTAATCATAAAGTGGATACTAAATTTGTACTCTAGAGGAATTTTTAACTTAATAATTGATTTCAAGTTCCCATGTAATTATTTTTCCTTCTCCAATTCAGTATAGCAGAATTAAAAGTCAGACAAATCATCAATTTAGTCATCAGTTTTGTCATGAAATAGCTCACTATCAGCACTTCCATTCTGTTAACTCCATGCATCAACAGTTCTTCAAGCAAAGTAAGAAACTGAGACATTGACATTCTATAGACCTTGGTTCTCTGGATCCGCTTATCAAGGAGAGAGAGGACATATATTTTTTTACCTTCGTTTGCAAGTTTTGTCAAAGGGAATTCCCTGTGTTTAAGAAATGCCCTAAATGTTAAATGTTTGAGTCACAGAGCAGGTTCAGTAATTAATCACCAGGAATCCAGTAAATGTTTCATAACACACCACACTATGAGAGCATAAAACAACCTGGATTAGTCTCTACTCTCATCAACTTGAAGACTAAATTAAAACAAAAAAAAGGACAGCTGTGCCCTTCCTAGTCAGTTGAAGGTGTCATACAAGAGACCAGTTGACTTCTACCAGCAGGACTGGAAATAGGAGCTGAAGACACTTATCATTTTTATGGGGGGAACTGGATTATGACTTAGCCTATACAAGAATTGAGCTGAAAATACACACAGAGACACACATACCCATAGATATAAATATATAGCTGGCAAAAATACAAGTAGGTATTGTTATGCCAATCTTTGCATATTAAGAAACAGACATCGGGATAGGTTACTTCCAAGAACACAAACTTGGTCAACAGTGGAGCCAACCCTCTACCTTGCTTGTATCTGCCTCTGAAAGCTTTTGCCACATTTTCTTCCTCATCCAAGAGAAATCAATCGAATATTTGTTAGATGTATTTGGTTCTATGAAATAGTCCAATATCTCACTCTTGGGAGCTTCTAACTCAAATATCTACAATTTTTCATTCCCTGTCTTATATACCACGGTCTTACTTTATGTCACCTAAGAAACAGGAGGCAACAGAGTTTCAAGTACCATCTTAAAAACAAACACTTTCCATAAATGATATATGTGGCAGAAAAAGGCTCTTGAACATTGAAATGGGGGTGGGAGGTTTAAAGGGCTGTAATTAGCTGTAAAACTTGACTGTCACTGCAGATTTCAACAGATTTAATTACTTAGATAAACTTATGCTTGTTAGTGCCTGTGAAGTGTTAAGTGCTATGTTAGGCCCTGGAGATTCCATGACAGGCCATAAACACTGACTTTGTCTTTCAAAGAAAATGAATAATTTAATAAAGAATTACAGTAAAGTTTGTTAAGTGCTATGAAAATGTATTTCAGGGGATTTAAAGCTAATTGGGAGTGGTCAGGGAAAGGTTCCAGGTGGAAAAGAGGCTTAAAATGACACAAAAAAAGTGGGTAAGATTTAGTGAGATGAAAAGGTGTGGCTGATGCCAAAATATCATTAAAGAATACAACTTCTAGGAATGAAACACTAAAGCCAAGGGAAGGTGATGATCAGTTATTTAGAAGGCTCTGTCTCTCACAGTTGACTATTCAATGTCAAAAAATAAAAAGCCAGAAGTATTTTAACAGGTATGATATTTCATAGTTACAACAAGCCATATAAAAGGTTTAAAAAAATGGATTTTTTCTTGACTAATTTTTCAGCCTCTGTCAGATGACTTACTGTATTAGCTTTCAGGTGAATTCAGTCCTATCCCCAAGTTTTTCAGGACACTTCCGAAGAGTTTAGCCAGTAATTAAGCACATCAGTGAGGGCTTCCCTGGTGGCTCAGTGGTAAAGAATCCTCCCCCAGTTGCGGGAGATGCAGGACACAGGGGTTCGATCCCTGGGTCGGGAACACCCCCTAGAGAAGGAAATGGTAACCTACTCCAATATTCTTATCTGGAATATTCCATGGACAGAGGAGCCTGGCGGGCTACAGAACATGGGGTCACAAAAGAGTCAGACGCAACTTACTGACTAAACAACAAAAACCAGCAGCACGTTAGTGATGCTCAAAAGTTCATCTCCATATCACTGTTTTTGCCTTAGGGGCTTTAACCCTTTGTCTCTCCCGTCTTATTTTAAATGCTCAGGACATGATCCCTGCATGCCGGTTCTCAGTGGTGGCATTAGCACAGTGTATGTGGTGCTGGCACGGGAAAGGAGAGGGCTCATTCCTTTAGGATTTTAGCTGAAAAGCACTGTGGTAGGGATCACACAGCTCACCTCCTCAGAATCCAGAGCTGGCCGCTGACCTGTGTGCTAATGTCTCTGTATCTCAGAACTGTAGACAGTGGTGCACGTTCAGCCCCCTTCCCCTCTCCATCATCAAGGCACGTGCAAGCATCCGCCAGAGTTCCCTTTTCCTTGGGGTGGTTTCCTGGCTCTCTCCCCATTGAGACTCCATAGTTCACTCTGGGCCTGTGGGAATTATGCATCTCCTCATCCTACCTTCAGACTTGTGGGAAACTAAGGGGGGTTATCTAAATACCTCTCACACCCAGATGTCACCATCTTTTCCCCAGGGTATAAATGTTGCCTTCCTTTCTTGTGCTGCAGTTGAAAAACAAGAAATCAGTCTCTTCTTTACCCAGGTTTGCACTGATCTTTCCAGGAACTCTCATTCCTTCCTCTTCCTTCCCTGACCCACACTGGCGCAGGAGATGCAAGCACCACTTTTTCCATTCTGCCTTCTTCCACTTCTTTTTTCAGACTCTACTTCTTTCCAGGTTCAGCATTTCTCAAACTCAGCATTACTGGTTTTTGAGGCCAGGTCATTCATTGTTGCAGGGGGCTCTCCTGTGCACTGTGGGGCCTTCAGCAGCATCGTTGGCCTCTACTCACTATTCACTCACAATCGCCTCTCTGATTGGAAAGATCAAAAATGTCTCCAGAGGTTGTTAAATGTTCTGTGGCCAGCAAAATTACCACCCATCAGCCCTCCCCATGAAGTAGTAATTTTTTAAGAAATATTTGTATTTCTTTCTTTATTTTTGGCTGTGTGGGGTCTGTGTTGCTGGGAGGGCTTTTCTTTAGTTGCAGCAAGTGGGGGCTACTTTCCAGTTGCAGTGCGCAGGCTGCTGTTTGTGGTGGCTTGTCTTGCTGCTGAGCATAGGCTCCAGGGCATGCAGGCTCCAGTGGCTGAGTCATGTGGGCTTAGTAATCAGGGCTCCCAGGCGCTAGAGCACAGGCTCCATAGTCATGGTGCACGGGCTTGGTTGCACTGCAGCACACGAGATCTTCCCAGACCAGGGATCGGACACCTGTCTCCTGCACTGGCAGGACTCTTCACCACTGAGCCACCAGAGAAGCTCCATGAAGCAGTAATTTTGTCTACACTATGGCAAAGGGAATAAACAGATTCTATCAACATAAGTCTATTTAAAACTACTTCAGTCTCATGACTGTAACCTATAGCTATCTTTCTCTATAACCTCAGGGAGACTACAGACTTAACATCTTTCATTTGCTGAATCCCATAAGCCCTTTGCCTGTTCCCCCAGGACAACTGTAACCCCAAATCTCTTAGAATTAGAGTCAAAGGCCAGTAGAGCAAACACTTCACACAGGTGGTGCTTTTATGCCACGAACTAAAATTTGAACCACCATGGTTTTAACAAACGTCTAGTAAAGGATTCATAATACACAGTTAAATAGTTTTTCTATTTTGGACATTTCTAGATTTTGGGCAATGCAATTATTTACTTTTTTCCAAAAATTATATATACATGTGTAGAATCTGCTTAAAAATTAGCTAAACAACAGCTATATGTCTATCCCTAGATATATCTCATATTAACTAGTTTCACTTTTTTATTCTCTCACATTCAACTTAATTATTATGAGATTGTTTATATTTAGAATCCCAAACTCATTATTACTCTGTTACTGATATAGCACATCTTAACTATTTTACTTTCTACCCTTTGTTCCTTCTATTGTGTCAGAGGCAGAATGATTCTTAGAATCAGCCCATATAACTTTTGGTCACACCAAGCTGCTTTTGTTTTATCATGATACACAATCTAGTAGAAAGACTTCTACAAATCACATGCATCATTTTGGTTGGCCTTAGAGAAGTTGTTTTCAATATTATATCTATGTGCTTAGTATTTTTACAATTAACTTATGATATATTTGAGAGTAAGGGAGGAAGCAATTTGCAGAGGCAATACAACTTTAAGTTTAATGCAAACTAATGTACAATCAATCAGTAGTATTACGAGAGAGAGAGAGAGAGGAAAATTGCAACTGTTTTGAAATTGCACTAATCTAGTCCATTTTACCGCTCCTACTATAAATGTCTGGGTTTACACATTATTATAAACAGGAATCTAAATCATTGCAACCAGTTTAATGGTGTAAACAAAACATTAATAGGACCAACAAAATTAGGTACAATAATGCATTTTCAAACAAGGGTATTTATCCTGCCATGTTCTAAAACCCAAACACATAACTAACCTGATAGTATTATTCTCAAAGTGTACATTCTACCAAAGACTAATTATTTTTCTATAAAAATTCTGTTACAGGATAAGTTTTAAAAGGTCACTTCTATTGTAAAGCTAATTAAAATTATACATAAAAATTGGTGGTAGTTAAAAATGTGAGTCCTTATTCATTTCAGAAATTTGATATTTAGTACAATTTCAGGTGCACGTGAAAGTCACTCAGTCATGTATGACTCTGTGAGACCCCATGGACAATACAATCCATGGAATTCTCCAGGCCAGAATACTGGAGTGGGCAGCCTTTCCCTTCTCCAGGGGATCTTCTCAAACCAGGGATCAAACCCAGGTCTCCTGTATTGCAGGTGGATTCTTTTCCAGCTGAGCCACAAGGGAAGCCCTCAGGTGTATAGTAGATGCTTAATAAATATATACTGGAATGAATGAAGGGATTTACATTTTAACCAATAATATGCACATTAAATAAAATAGTGAGAGAGAAAGACCTATGTTATAGTTTGCAAGTGTCTACACAAACTAAGTGTTCCATAAATGCTTGCGATCTAAACTGAAGATGCTGTTATGGAGGAGCTGAAGAGAGAAATCATAGAGTGCTGATAAAGTTTACTGATAACATAGGGTAGGCTCCTAATGAGCTTGACTTTCCATTAGTCACACCACTGTGTAACCCCTCCTTCGTGAGAACTTAATGATTCACTTCTGATGAATAAAGAAGGCATAAAGAGATGTTACCTCTGAGATTAGGTGACAAAAGACCATGTTTTTTCGTCTCGCTTCCACATCTTCTGGCTCGTCTCACTTGGATGAAGTTAGCTGTCATGTTTTGAGCTGCTTTATGAAAAGACTCAGGTGACAGTGAGCTGAGCGTGATCTACAGCAACAACCAGCAAAACCCTGAGGCCCTCAGTCCAGCAACACACAGAAGTGAATCTCAGCAGCAACCATGGCATGATCTTGAAAGGATTTCCTCTCCCAGTAGAACCTCGGCATGACTACAAGCACAGCCAACACCTCAGCTGCAGCCCATGAGCGAACTGGAGTCAGAGGACCCTGCAAATCATGCCCAGATTTCTAACCCATAGAATCTATGAAATAATAACTGTTGTTGTTTTAAGTTGCTGAGGTTTAAGGTAATTTGTTATGTGGTAATCTATTTCAAAAGAAGAATTCCCTCCCAACCCAACCCAGGAAACAATTCTTGTTTTTGCCTATAATACCATTACAACTCTGAGATCAGTAAATAAGCAAACTCACCTAGAGGTTATACATCTAAAAAGAATAATAAAAATGAACATCGTTTTTCACACAATCGCTACATTATGAGTTTTATCTAACCTCTTGCAAAGAGGTATAACAGTAGAGGGAAAAACTCTAGGACATAGAATAGTGTGAGTAGTTATAAAAACTGGAAATAACAGTTGGGAAAGAGATGACACCTTAGCTGATAAAAGCAATAGAGAAGGAAATGTGATTCAGTGTCTGGCCTAGCGCCAATTTCATCACTCAAGACACTGCTGAGCTCTTATAGTACACCATGTCATTGTGCAAAGCTCTGTGATATGAAAAACAGTAACACTTGCTCTGCTCCCAAGAACACTGTAGGATAATGAGTGAGACAGACAGAGACACCCATACACTTCTCACTGTGATGCAAAGTGATGAGTGTTATGGAAGACTTTTGTATGGTGCATTAACAGAAGAAAAGCATTGACTTCTCAGTGGATGTGTTCATTGTGTCTGCTGGGAAGCACATGGTGACACAGAGTTATATGCTTTACTGGGGGTTAACACTCATGGAAAGATGGCAGATGGAAAAGCAGAAATGGCAAGGGGAGCCTCTGACGAAGACCTAGAGCTAATGATGTCTAGTTCCATGGGGAGCTCCTGAGTACAGATTGTCCTTTCAAGGAGTCCTGCTTCAGATAAAAAGAGAGGTCCTAGTAATAACTGCTGTAATAGTCACCGGCTGGGGCTACTCAGGTCCTGGAGCATGACAACATGGTTCAAAAGTTGACATGGATCCTAAAGGGGATGACAGCTGGAGGCTTCAGTCAATTGAGCACTGTGTGGCTGAGTGCAGTTGTCTCTTTCAAGGAGACCTGGTCCTCCATGGTGGAGAATCAAGGAAGGCTCTCTAAAGCACTGTGTACTTGAACTGTGCTTGGAAGGATGGAGGCAAGGGACAAATGAGGCAACAGAGCAGGGGAACTGCATGGTCAGAGACACAGAGGCTTGAGGCAGTACTCAGGCTCAGAAAGGCTGGAGGGAAGAATGCTTGAGGAGAAATAACTATATTTGACTGCAGAGGTGGGCTGGATAAGAAAGCCCATGTGCCACAGAGTTAAAACTTCACCTTAAAAGCAATAAAGGGTTAACAGTTTGATCAGGGAATTATAATAATCAGATTGACATTTTTATAAACTGTTGTTTAAACCAATATGAGAAAAACAGCCCATGCATTGTAGGTTGCTGAACTCATGAACTGCTTTATAAAACCATAATACATCTGCTCCATGATAACATGTCTTATGAACAGTAATTATCATATTGTCTTGATTTGTACTGGAAGTGATAATCGGATATATTGACTTTTAAAGGTGGATGTTTCTTGGAAGTTCACTTGAAGTTTCTAGGATGATAAGATAATTAGAGATTAAACTAGTTTCTGGTGAGTTCCTCTGATTTGCCTGATACCTAAGAATCTAATTTTTTTTAAAAAGGCTTGAACTTTGTGTACCACTGGGCTCTGGACCTAAAAAGACTTATTTGACTTACTGTGAGAGATTTAAGGAGAGACAGCAAAGGCAAGACTTCAAGGGCTGTCTGCAGGAGAAATTACCATGGACAAGGAGGCAGGTGGTGGGCTGCATGTATTCAGAAAAGAGCCTGGATATATGAAGGGGTCTGACTTTCTGAGAACACCTGTGTGGCCTGGGAAGGAAAAATCGCTACTAAAAATAAGGAACCATGTTACCCAAAGTCCCAGACATACTGAATGTATCCCATTTGTGATAGGGAGCTTTGAAATGACACCCAGTGACACCAGCCTACTGAAACTCCTGCCCTTGTGTAATCCCAAATTGAGCACAGGCTACATCTGATTGGGCTTCCTAGCAGTAAAGAATCCTCCTGCCAAAGCAAGATATATAAAAGACATAGGTTCGATCCCTGGGTCAGGAAGTTTCCTTGGAGTAGGAAATGGCAACCCACTCCAGTATTCCTGCCTGGAGATTGCCAGTGACAAGGGAGCCTGGCAACTACAGTCTACGAGGTCACTGAATTGGACACTACTGAGCAACCGAGTATGCACGACTGGATCTGGCTATTTGCTTCAAATGCATATAAATGGCAATGGGATGTTAATTCTGAGACTAGACTGTAAAGAACTCTTTGTCTGTACCTCGCTCTCTCTTTCTGGCTCTTCTCACATTCCTGCTCTGATGAGCCTGGTTATGTTGTGAAGTATCCTGCGATGAGACCCAAGTAACGAAGAACAGGGGACTTCCTCTAGACAACAGCTAGCGAAGGATCAGAATCTGCCAGTGGCCATGTGAGTAAGCTTGAAAGTAGATCCTTCTCCAGTCCAGCTTTTGAATGATACCACAGATCTAAATCGAGCATCCCTGGTGGCTCAGATGGTAAAGAAATCTGCCTGCAATGCAGAAGACCTGGGTTCAGTCCCTGAGCCAGGATGATCCCCTAGAGAAGAGAATGGCTACCCACTCCAGAATTCTTGCCTGGAGAATTCCATGGACCGAGGAGACTAGCAGGATACAGTCCATGTGGTCACAAAGAGTCGGACACAACAGAATGACTCACACACACACGCACAGACCCAGGGCAGCTTGGTCATGGCACCTAAATCAGAGAAAGTAGGTAAGCCTGCCTGGATTATTGACCCACAAAATTGGAGATAATAGCTGTGTGTTATTTTAAGCTACTAAGTTTTGGTGGAATTTGTTGTTGAGCCATAGATAGCTAATACACTATTACAAAAGCACTGGATCCAGAAAGAGAAAAAAGTTTTCTTACTAGCTAGAGAGAGGCATAAGGTGTTTGAACCTGAAACAGGATTCAGGGGGTTCAAATAAAGTGGGAAAATAAGCTCTAAGAATATCAGAGATCACAAAGGTTAGCACGCCTTCCTGGAAAATCTGCACAGAGTATAAGCGGCATGCTTGACTGGCAGAGTCAGGTACTTAGTGGTGGGAATCTAGAGGCAGCCTGTGACACCTAAGCTGCAGGTCTGTGAGATATAAGTAGTGATCCTGCTTTTATACGAAGCAGGTTTCTCCTTTCTACTCTCTCAACACTCCCCCCCACCCTCCCAAACACATATCTTAAGAAGGGATATGTCTGAGATCCTGCCATTAGAAAGATGTGATGTATTGATCAATTGCAAAATACTCTCACCTTTAAAGGTTCTCTATTTCTTTGCATCTCCATCACGACCAAGCTAGTCCAACTTTCCACTCTCTCCTGTTTGAACTGTTACAAAAGCTGTACAGTTAGACTCATTCTTTATCCTGCTTTAATCCATTTCACATGAAATGCTGGATGCAACAGGGACATTTTCAATATACAAAGAGGATTGGGTATTTTATAAACAATGACTTTCCATTACATATATTGTGTATAGATATACAGATACATATTCAGTGGCCAAAAAGAAGCCCATGCACCTGACCACTGCTTGTCTTACTAGCTTCATCTTATATAAACTTTGTCATCTTCTGCTTCTTTCCCAGATATTTTAAATTTCACAACCACACTGATCACTCACCAAGCTCTGACAGTTTTACTTCACAAGTATTTCTGAATACACTTCCTCTCCATCAAAACTAGGTCAGTCTCTAGGTTGTATGGTCTGTTTTCTGTCATTTTTTTCTAACTTATTTTATCATACTATGTCTGTAAATTGAATATCATGTGATTAGATGCTTATTTCATTCATTAGATATTTACTTTCATTTCTTTCTTCATTCATTAGAATTTAAGTTTTGTGAGAGCAGAAATCATGTACCTTGTTTACTCTTATATTCTCAGTACCTAGCATAGTACCAGTTTATATTAGGTACTATTTAGATATTTGGTGAATGAATAGATAGAACTGAGTAATATTAATATCTCTCCTTTATCCCAGATTCTATTAAATAATGTCCAAACTAGAAACTGAGGACTCTATCTAAGAAGTCTCAGGATCCTTCACCCTTGCACTCCCTCCACAGCCTGGTCTGTCACTCACCAAGCTTTGACAGTTTTATTCCACAAATACTTCTGAATCCAATTCCTCTCCATCATGACTACCACAGTTATCTCAATGTAAAATGACAACTTCCTAAATAGACTTCTATAATCTTTTCAAATTTTAAAATAAAATAAAAGAATGACATGGCTTATATTTCTTTTTCGTACAAATTTTGAAGTGTTTTGTAATTAATATATTTAGTTAAATGTGCTTACAATTGACAAGTTTAACACCTTTAATACTCATAATAACACCTTGGTGGAACCTATACTAATTTGCTTATTTATTGTTTTTATAAATAAGCAATTGAAATAGTGTATAACTTTTCAAAGGCTGCACGGCTTGTAAGTGAAAGTTACTAGCAGCAGGTGAACATAGTGGGTTTGGAACCAACAGATATGGTGGAACTGGTGAGATAGAAGCACAGTGGAACTGGTGAGATAGAATTCTGGTTCCATAGTCCATATTCTATTTTAATATGTGTTTTACTTATTTATTCGGCTGCATCGAGTCTTAGTTGTGTCATGCAGCATCTTTCATTCCAGCACATGGATTTAAAAGTCGCAGTGCATGGGCTTAGTTGCTCCATAGCATGTGGGATCTTAGTTCCCCAACCAGGGATCAAACCTGCATCTCCTGCATTGCAAGGCAGATTCGTAACCACTAGACCACCAGTGAAGTCCCCATACTCTTAAAACCTCACTTTCCGGCCACTTATTGAAATTCTCCTTCATCTATTTGGCATAATTATATTTCTAAAGCACAGATGTGGCTCTGCCATACTCTCATACCCATCCTACAGCCCTTCCTTGACAATAGGACAAGACCTAAGTACAACAGTGACATACAGGACTTCGCATATTGTGATGCCTTCCACCGTCTTATGCTCCTCCTTTGCCATTGCTGGTTTGTACCTTGCCCTCAAGCCTTATACAACTGGTCATACATTCCCACACATACTGTGTTCTTTCTGGTCTCTGTATATTTGCGGATGCTCTTTTCTTCCTCCGGAAAACCTTCCCTCATTCTGAGCTCAGAGGCTTAAATAAATGTCACTTATCCTTCAAGATTAACCTCAGCTACTCCTTAATCCAGGTGACTTTCCACTGCTGGTTGTCTTTCCTCTCTATACAATAATTATTTCACTTTCTCTATCATTTTGAAGGCTTTTTTTTTTTTTTTTGCATATGTGTTTTCTTCTCAATGGGCTGTAAACACTTGAAAGCAAGAACTGTATCTCATATTTTGACATCCAGTAGCAATCACCATGACTGACACACGGCAGGCATCAAAAAGTAATTGTCAAAGAGAACTAAGAGGGAATGGATAGGAGGCAGAGAGGAAACAAATCTCTATTGATTTAGATCAAACACTATAGCAGACATTTCAAACTTGTCATTTCATCCAAGACTTTGCAAAAAATATGGTCTAGGTGGTATGGCAATTATTTATTTAATAGAAAAAGAAACAAATGTTCATTGAAACTAAACAACTTGTTCAGCTTTTGTTTAACAGTAGAATTTAAATGTAGCTTTGACTCTATAAAACAGTACATTCCCTGGATATTATGTATAGTCCAGCTTTCCTGGGAAAAATATTTTTATAATAATAGCTACCATTTATGGTGTAATTACCATATCTAACATATTCCACCCAAACACATTCTTTTTATTCATTTTTATTCATTCCAGTGAGTGTTTATTAAGCACATGCTAATAATCAGACAATATTCTAGTGAACTGGGATATAGCAGTAAATAAGACAGAAAAAAATCCCTTCTGTTCTTGGAATTTGCATTTAAGAAGAAAAGGAGAAAGATGGTAAATTAATATATTCATGAAATATATCAGTTGGTTAATAAACACTATGGAAAAAGATGATGAGTTAAAATATACGGGACATGAAGGGGAAAGTGGGAGTGTTTCCTTTTATAAACAGAGTAGTAAGGAAACTCTCACTCTTGACATGTGAGTTGGAAATAGAAAGATACATACTTCCGTCCTTGGCCTGTACAGCCAGGAATGCAATGTGGCAGGAATGGGAGAAGAGGAGAAGATATTAGTTGACGATGAGGTCAGAGTAGTAGGGACTGGGGTTGGAGGTGTGGACATGGCAGATCTCTGACTAACTTTTATTCTCATGAGTTGTGAAAGTATTGAGCGGAGAAGCAACATAATCTGACATATTTTGAAAAGATCACTCTGACTACTATGTTGAAGAAACACTACAAGGAAGCAAGGCCAAAGTGAGGAGGCCAGTTAGGAAGATATTTCAATAACTTATCTAAGAGACTGAGGTGGCTGAAATGAGGAGTCAATAGAGATAGTGAGAATGGTGAAATTTGGAACATATTTCAAACAGAAAGCAGAAAGAATTTGCTATGAATTAGATGTTCAGAGAAGGAAATGGCAACCCATTTCAGTGTTCTTGCCTGGAGAATCCCAGGGACGGTGGAGCCTGGTGGGCTGCGATCTATGGGGTCACACAGAGTCGGACACGACTGAAACGACTTAGTAGCAGCAGCAGCAATTTGTTAGACAAAGGGAGTCAAATGTAAAATTTCACTGTGGTTCTTGATTTAATGTATAGAATGGATGTGCAAAAACGTCCAATAACATTTAGTAAACGTGAAAACACGTACTTTTGTCATGATTTCTATATAGTAATACTATAAAGATTACTATCCAAGTACTATATAGTAACTTGGATAATTTGTATCAGTTCACTTCAGTTCAGTCACTCAGTCATGTCCAACTCTGTGACCCCATGAATTGCAGCACGCCAGGCCTCCCTGTCCACCACCAACTCCCGGAGTTCACTCAAACTCACGTCCATTGAGTCCGTGATGCCATCCAGCCATCTCATCCTCTGTCGTCCCCTTCTCCTCCTACCCCCAAATCCCTCCCAGCATCAGAGTCTTTTCCAATGAGTCAACTCTTCGCATGAGGTGGCCAAAGTACTGGAGTTTCAGCTTTAGCATCATTCCCTCCAAAGAATACCCAGGACTGATTTCCTTTAGGATGGATTGGTTGGATCTCCTCGCAGTCCAAGAGACTCTCAAGAGTCCTCCAACACCACAGTTCAAAAGCATCAATTCTTCAGCACTCAACTTTCTTCACAGTCTAACTTTCACATCCATACACGACTATAAGAAAAACCATAGCCTTGACTAGGGACCTTTGTTGGCAAAGTAATGTCTCTGCTTTTCAGTATACTAGGAGTAAGCGTCTTTTAATCTCATGGCTGCAATCACCATCTGCAGTGATTCTGGAGCCCAAAAAATAAAGTCTGACACTCTTTCCGCTGTTTTCCAGTCTATTTCCCATGAAGTGATGGGACCAGATGCCATGATCTTCATTTTCTGAATATTGGGTTTAAGCCAACTTTTTAACTCTCCTCTTTGACTTTCATCAAGAGGCTTTTTGGTTCCTCTTCACTTTCTGCCATAAGGGTGGTGTCATCTGCATATCTGAGGTTATTGATATTTCTCCCAGCAATCTTGATTCCAGCTTGTGCTTCTTCCAGCCCAGCGTTTCTCATGATGTACTCTGCATATAATTTAAATAAGCATGGTGACAACATACAGGCTTGATGTACTCCTTTTCCTATTTGGAACCAGTCTGTTGTTCTATGTCTAGTTCTAACTGTTGTTTCCTGACCTGCATACAGATTTCTCAAGAGGCAGGTCAGGTGGTCAGGTATAATTTGTATATGTCTGTATTATTTGAAAAAAAGTCTATAGTACTACAATAGTCTATAGTACTTAACTATAAAAGTGGTCAAAACTGCTCTTTCCAAAAATTTCACAAAAATTACTGTTTGACTCAAAATGAATTAAAGACCTAAATGCAAGACAGAAACTATAAAACTCTTAGAGTAAAAACAGGCAGAACACTCTCCAACATAAATCACAGCAAGATCCTCTATGACCCACCTTCCAGAATAATAGAAACAGAGACATAAATAAACAAATTGGACCTATTTAAACTTAAAAGCTTCTCCGCAATGAAGGAAACTATAAGCAAAGTAAAAAGACAGCCCTCAGAATGAGAGAAAATAATAGCAAACAAAATAACTGACAATTAATCTCCAAAATATATAAGTAGGACATGCAGCTCAATACCAGAAAAATGAACAACCCAATCAAAAAGTGGGCAAAAGACCAAAACAGACATTTCTTCAAAGAAGACATACAGATGGCTAATAAATATGTGAAAAGATGGTCAACATCACTCATTATTAGAAAAATGGAAATCAAAACCACAATGAGGTACCATCTCACGC
Source organism: Ovis canadensis (assembly GCF_042477335.2). Classification (NCBI taxonomy): domain Eukaryota; kingdom Metazoa; phylum Chordata; class Mammalia; order Artiodactyla; family Bovidae; genus Ovis; species Ovis canadensis. Next base: position 175,703,523 of record NC_091246.1, on the reverse strand, counting down.
CAGTCAGAATGGCCATCATCAAAAAGTCTACAAACAATAAACGCTGGAGAGGTTGTGGAGAAAAGGGAACCCTCCTACACTATTGGTGGGAATGCAAATTGGCACAGCCACTATGGAGAACAGTGTGGAGATTCCTTAAAAAATTGAACAGAACTGCCATATGACCCAGCAATCCCACTGCTGGGCATACACCCCAAGCATACCAGAATTGAATCAGACACATGTACCCCAATGTTCATTGCAGCGCTATTTACAATAGCCAGGACACGGAAGCATCCTAGATGTCCATCAGCAGATGAATGGATGCTGAATACACAATTACTCAGCTATAAAACGGAACACATTTGAGTCCATTCTGAGGAGGTAGATGAACCTGGTGCCTATTATACAGAGTGAAGTAAGTCAGAAAGAGAAAAATACTGTATATTAACACATACACATGGGAGTTACAAAGATGGTACTGACAATCCTACATGCAGGGCAGCAATGGAGACACAGATGTTAAAGAACAGACTTTTGGACTCAATGGGAGAAGGTGAGGACATGATGATTTGAAGAATAACAAAGAAACATGTACATTACCATCTCTGTAAAATAGATGTCCTGTACAAGTTTGATGAATGAAACGGGGCACCCAAAGCCATTGCTCTGGGACAACCCAGAGGGATAGGGTGGGGAGCTAGGTGGGAAGGGGGTTCAGGATAGGGGAGACACATGTATACCTGTGGCTGATTCATGTAGGCAAAAACCATCACAATACAGTAATTATCTTCCATTTAAAATTAATTTTAAAAATTACTGTTTGAGAACATATAAAATGGTTATCACATTTTGCCTTCTATTTTTAATTTATTTTATTACTCATATTGGTATTTACTGCACTTGGCAAAAATCTAGCCTGTCTCAAAGGATTTGCAACCATGAAGATTTTTTACATTTTTTTTATTCCTTGCCAATGAGAAATCAAATGCCTCTGACCTGTTTCTTGGGAGATTGGAGCTACTTTCATGGGCTATGCAAGTCAAAACTTGCCATGTTTATTGACTAAGAAGATCTTGAGCTCTTTTTACCCACTGTGCATATATAAAATTAGAGCTTTAACTGAGGCTAATGAGTAATGGGAGAAGGCAATGGCACCCCACTCCAGTACTCTTGCCTGGAAAATGCCATGGACGGGGGAGTCTTATGGGCTGCCGTCTATGGGGTAGCGCAGAGTCGGACACGACTGAATGCCTTCACTTTCACTTTTCAGTTTCATGCATTGGAGAAGGAAATGGCAACCCACTCCAGTGTTCTTGCCTGGAGAATCCCAGGGACAGGGGAGCCTGGTAGGCTGCCGTCTATGGGGTCACACAGAGTCGGACACAACTAAAGCGATTTAGCAGCTGCAGCTGCAATGAGTAATGATATGAAAATTATCATGAAGGGCACTACCATTTTTTGAGATGTAAGCGTCTTTGTGTGACATTATCACTCAGTCGCTGAGTCAGTCTGACTCTTTGCAACCCGATAGACTGCAGCCTGTCAGGCTCCCTGTCCATGGGATTCTCTAGGCAAGAATACTGGAGTGGGTTGTCATGCCCTCCTCCAGGGAAACTTCCTAACCCATGGATCGAAGTCAGGTCTCTCCCATTGCCGGCAATTTTTTTATCTAAGTCACCAGGGAAGCCCTTGTGTGACTATAAATGTGATATAGTAAAGCAGAAGAAATGAAGCCAGAGGAGAAAAATAGATGGAAACACACAGGGAATACAGTACGAAAAGGGTATCATTAAGACCTTAAAAGCAAAGGAAATACATGTTTTCCTTTGGTGGAGTGAACACCTGAAAAAGGACTCAGACCAACATTCAATGGCAGTGTTTCCTTGGTTATGTTTATTGGATGATACTAGTTTAGAGTCTAGCTAACCTGGAGGCATCACAAGAAAAGAAATGTCAGCAGAATATAATACTATTGATCTGACATTTACTCATGAAATTATTTTCCAAGAATCTTTGCTGAGGCATCCTATTACTACCTTTATTTTCTCCACAATGCACAGAAAAATAAACTCACTTCATCCTGAACATTCAATATGCTATAAGAATTTGGCATGAACTTGCATTGTCGTTTTAACCCTCCTGTAAGTATCAGTTGGGAAAGGCAACAAAAGAGATGAAGACTATAAATAGAATTGATTAATTCTCCAGAAAAAAAAAAAAGAAGAGAGAAAGGGTAGAAAATAATAAATCAGATTATCTCAGCTTGGTGGTCAACATCTGGCAGTATATAAAATGCATTTGAGAGTTCAGTGGTAGTTATCAGTATTAGATAGTCATTTGTTAAAAGATGAAAAGATTCAGTGTTTAAAGTAACAAGTATTAGATGGGAAAATAACAACTTAAAAAGAGAGAAAATTATAGTAACAGACAGCTGAAACCTGCCTTATCAAATAGTCACTCTGGGAGAATGTACAATAATGGGATGCATGTATCGTTGATAAAATTGGAGGAGTTGTTATTTTGGAATTGTCTTGAGGATTAGTTTTTAAACTACCCAAGAAAATGAAAGAGATGAAAAGAAAATTCAAACTGAAATATAACCAAAGGAAATGAAGCAGAATAATAAAAGTAGCTAATGCAAATATCTTCAAGTATGGTCTTGGGACAGAGTGTGAATTATCAGCATCACTCTTTATCAGATTATTCTTCTCCCTTCCTCAACAATCCAGCACTTGCCAGAACAGAAGACAAGAGAAATAATAGATTCTTACTACAATGAAATAATTATTAAAATTATTCTATGCCTTCCTCCAGGGGAACTTCTCAAACCATATATGTGCTCAGTCACTTCAGTCTTGTCCGACTCTCTGCGACCCCATGGACCATGGCCCGCCAGGCTCCTCTGTCCATGGGATTCTCCAGGCAAGAACACTAGAGTGGGTTGCCATTTCCTTCTCCAGCGATAAAGTATGAAGTGAGTGAAGGGAGTGAAGGGAAGTCGTTCAGTGGTGTCCGACTCTTTGCGACCCCATGGACTGTAACCTACCAGGCTCCTCCATCCATGGGATTTTCCAGGCAAGAGTACTGGAGTGGGTTGCCATTTCAAATATAGAAAACCTGCTCAAGTCAAAAAGCCAACTATACATGTTTCCATTGTTCAGACTGACCAGATTTCAATAAAAACTCCTATCTGCTTAGTTCCACCATAATGACACCTACAGAATGACCAATAACTTGAAAATTTCTCTTTTAAACAAAGCCATGTAAAAGAAATAACTTTAAAATTAGATTATCACCCAAAGAATCTGAATAGAGACAAACTTTCAGTGACTTCTGAAAGAAGTATATTTCTTCTTTAGTAAGACAAAATACCTCTATTTCCATTCTTCCTTGATATAGAACTATTATGCTTCAATACATAAGTTTCAGTTTCCCAGATGGCTCAGTGGTAAAGAATCCACCTGTGATGAAGGAGATATAGGACATATGGATTTGATCCCTAGGTCAGGAAGATCCCCTGGAGGACGAAATGGCAACCCATCCCAGTATTCTTGCCTAGAAAAATCCCATGGATAGAGGAGCCTGATGGGCTGCAGTCCATAAGGCTGCAAAGAGTTAGTCACGATTAAGCATGCGTGCACATAGCACGTAACAGTTTATAAATTTGGGTTGCCTTCTAATCTGTCAATACAATTTAGCATCTTGAAAAAACTTAGCAATTTTCAAATTCTCCTTGGTTTCTATATCGTAAGTGCACACAATTTCCATTTCAACTTCTTAACTTCAGAGATAGTAAAAGATGAGGAGCCCAATTAATACACACAGGTGCACTGACCAAGTAAAGGAATACATTTTACTAAGTTTACTCCAAAGATGAAAATACCTGAAACAGTTGTTTTACCTGGGATCAAAAGCAATTCAAAGTAGTAGAGGTGGTAGCCTGAGGCTTATAGCACATTGAAACATTCTGAGTAGATGCTGATGTATTTTTAACTATGGGAGGAAAAGAAAGCTTTGATTTACTTCATTTGGAACTAGAAACTAGCCCTGACAGGTGTTTTCCTGCATTAAGCATATGGGCCTCAAATGTCGATGACACCCCTACTGCTTTCATTTTTTAAGTCAGCCTATTAATAACACCTGACAGCTGGGTCAAAAGCATATGCTATTTAGCCTTATTGTGACTTTCTGGCTCATCAGGACACCACTAGTGATTATTCAACCTTGAGAGTGAGATCTTGTAGTCTTTTGAAATTATGACTGCTCAACAGAGTGAAACAATCCATAAATTCCAGCCAGAAAACTTTATGGTTGTCTATATACTGTAACTGAGTTTACCGACCCAAGTGGTCAAATTCTCTTAAGTGTGAAGCAAAATCAGCCTTTAGAGTAGATGGAATAGATGGATCTATATTACGACTTAAGGGGTCTCGGCATGGAATGCTGCTCAATACAAATACTCCTAGAGAGGGTAACACCCATTTATTCTCATTTGCTAATTCAGAATTAGAAAATCTTCACAACTAGGTTGGGTATAGAGAGGATAAAGTTAAGAGGTTTAAGGAGGCAGTTGTGTTAAAAAAAAAAAAAGAGCACACAATGCAAGAAAAGAATCTACAATAGAAAGATAATTGATACTACTAATTGTAAAATCTAGTTTTTTCCTGGGGCTCACTGAGTGAACTTTATGCACTGCAAATACATGGGTCCACTTATTTTCACAGCCTAAGGTTATCAGGGTCTAGGAATTAAATGCATAAAACACAATTGCTGAGAAGCAGGTCTGGCAAAAGAATTAAAAACAAAGTGAACCAAGAAAAATATCCAAAGTCAACATCCATTCCTTATAATAGTCACTGAAGCAGAGAAGCTCAGAAAAAGACAGAGGAACATGTTGTGTGTGATAAATATATTCCTCTTTTTATGGATCAATAGCTTAGAACTCTATTTATCGGATTCCACAAACTTAAAGTAATATCAAATCTCAAAGAAAACAAAGTAAAAGAATCACTCCTAGATATTTCCTTCCTTCCTTCCTTTCTCTCTTTACCTCTTTCCTTTTTTCTTTCCTGCTCTCTATTATCGATCTACTGATTTAATGACCTATTTCTTCTTTAATTGAAATATAGTATATACTATAGAGCTACATATACCTATATACTTCTTTATTTATTTCTGTTGGAGTTCTCTCTTGATCTCTGAATTAATTTAGATCATTTGTCAGTGAACCCTGAGCGAGCAGAAGTAGGGCCAGAGAAATCTGATATGCAGACCAACACTTATCCTGCAGACATCATTAAAAGTAGCCAACATGATTCTGCTAAACATTCTTCAAACATTCTTCAAACCTGATAGGACAGAGAATAAGCATCTGGGTGCTTCTCATTACAAGAATAAGAGCAATAAAATATGAATTTTATGATAATATTTTGATGATCCAGCCAGACTCCCAGCCAGGAATTCTCCTGAAGGGGTTTTCTGAAATGAGTTTCAAGGACTGCAAACTTGTGGAATGTCCTGACTATGAAGGAGTAGGAATAAGGCCAGTAATAAAATTACTAAAGTTTGGGGAGAAAAGCAACAATTGCACTTTCATTCTCAAAAAGTTGAAAGCTATATCATAGTCCACAGAGTCTATGATTAAGGCAACAGTTGTAGCTATGGACCAGGCAAAATAGAAGCTCAGGCACCTACTTTCATTTAGATCATTGTCAGTGAATCCTGAGCAGGAAGAAGTAGGGCGAGAGAAATCTGATGTGCAGACCAACACTTATCCTGTAGAAGTTATTAAAAGCTTTTTGATGATACACATTAAAAAGCTTTTTAATGATACACATTTTGGGCAAGTGTGTATACTTTATTTTCTTGGCACAATACCAAGGACATTGACCATCTCTAAAGCAGTACCCCTCACTAAAATCTGAGGTTGTTTTATATTCGTGTGTATATGTATGAGACACTGTTTTCTGTATTTGGTGAATTGAAAATAAATTTAAGTGATGCTATTCAGCCCTAAATCCATAGTTGAAATCAATATCTTACAGTGGGCCTCCCTGGTGGGGCCAGTGGTAAAGAACACACCTGCCAATGCTGGAGACATAAGAGATGCAGGATCGATCCCTGGGTCAAGAAGATCCTTTGGAGGAGGGAATGACAATCCATGTCAGTAGCCTTGGCTGGAGAATTCCATGGACCAAGGAGCCCGGTGAACTAGAGTCCATAGAGTTGCTGAGAGTCTGACATGACTGAAGTGACTTGGCACGCATGCATACACCAGGCTAGTTAAAGAACAATTAGCTAAATTTACATCCATTTTTGCATGGAAGTACATATTAAAATATATCATTTACTTTAAGTTTAATAACTGCAACATACACATACACAATTGGTTTAACTTTTAAATGAGACATTGGACCTATAAGTAAAACAACCTAGAAGTCTTAAAAAAAGTTGTATGACAAAACTGTTAACACTGGTTTCAGAGGTATGCATTATAATTGCTTCTGTTTGTTTGTTGTTGTTTTCTAGAATATTTAGCACTGTGTTTTTTTTTCTGTTTTGCTTTTTGTTTTTTTCTTCCATTAGGATTGAGCTTCCATTAAAATGCACTTTCCATGCAGTGAAACTGACTTACTATGAATCTGAGAAGGGGCAGAAATAGGATCCTATTGATAAATTTTGAATAATCTGCAAAAAAAAAAAAAGTGTTCAGCTATGCTATACTTGGAATAATCCTTCAGAGATGCAGAATTTGAAATACGATGTAACCTTAACAACATAATTTTTTTTCTTTCTTTCTGGTGATTGATCAGAGAATGAACCCTCCCCTCTCCTATTCCTGATACTGCACAGCAATTATATTTTATTTCACTTTTTGAATTGTATTTTACTAGGTGTCATTTATTTATTCCAATTGAAAAGCAAGGCACTTAAATATTTTAACCAATGAGGCGTTTGAAGTGATTTTAACCAGTTTTATCATTTTCTCTAACCTTTAAAAGACATCAGATTTTCTTACTTCTCCTTGCAGAATGACTAGGGCTATCTAACAATGATCATTTCTCTCCTATGAGTATTTTAAAAAGAAACCACAATCACAGAAAACTAACCAATCTGATCACATGGACCAAAGTCTTGTCTAACTCAATGGAACTATGAGCCATGCCATGTAGGGCCATCCAAGACAGATAGATCGTGGTGGAGAGCTCTGACAAAACATGATTCACTGGAGAACAGAATGACAAACCACTTCAGTATTCTTCCCTTGAGAACCCCATGAACAGTATGAAAAGGCAAAAAGATAGGAAACTAAAAGATGAACTCCCCAGGTTGGGAGGTACCCAATATGCCACTGGAGATCAGTGGAGAAATAATTCCAGAAAGAATGAAGAGACGGAGCCAAAGCAAAAACAACACCCAGCTGTGGATGTGACTGGTGATGCAAGTAAAGTCCGATGCTGTAAAAAGAGCAATATTGCATAGGAATCTGGAATGTTAGGTCCATGAATCAAGGTAAATTGGAAGTGGTCAAACAGGAGATGGCAAGAGTGGACGTCAACCTTTAAGGAATCAGTGATCTACTCAGATGACCATTATGTCTACTACTGTGGGCAAGAATCCCTTAGAAGAAATGAAGTAGCCATCATAGTCAACAAGAGAGTCTGAAATGCAGTACTTGGATGCAATCTCAAAAATGACAGAATGATCTCTGTTCGTTTCCAAGGCAAACCATTCAGTATCACAGTAATCCAAGTCTATGCCCCGAAGAGTAATGCTGAAGAAGCTGAAATTGAATGGTTCTAAGACGACCTTCTAGAACTAATACTCAAAAAAGATGCCTTTTTCATTATAGGGGACTGGAATGTAAAAGTAGGAAGTCAAGAAATACCTGGAGAAACAGGCAAATTTGGCCTTGGAGTACAGAATGAAGCAGGGCAAAGGTGAATAGTTTTGCAAAGAAAACACACTGGTCATAGCAAACACCCTCTTCTGACAACACAAGAGAAGACTCTACACGTGGACATCAACAGATGGTCAATACCTAAACAAGATTGATTATATTCTTAACAGCCAAAGATGGAGAAGCTCTATACAGTCAGCAAAAAGAAGAACAGGAGCTGACTATGGCTCAGATCATGAACTCTTCATTGCCAAATTCAGACTTAAATTGAAGAAAGTGAGGAAAACCACTAGACCATTCAGGTATGACCTAAATCAAATCCCAATGATTATACAGTGGAAGTGACAAATAGATTCAAGGGATGAGATCTGATAGAGTGCCTAAAGAACTATGAACGGAGGTTCCTGACATTGTACAGGAGACAGTGATCAAGACCATCCCCAAGAAAGAGAAATGCAAAAAGGCAAAACGGTTGTTTGAGGAGGCCTTACAAATAGCTGATAAAAGAAGAGAAGCTAAGGGCTAAGGAGAAAAGGAGAGATATATCCATTTGAATACAGAATTCCAAAGAATAGTAAGGTGAGATAAGAAAGCCTTCCTCAGGGATCAATGCAAAGAAAGAGAGGAAAACAACAGAATGGGAAAGACTAGAGATCTCTTCAAGAAAATTAGAGATACCAAAGGAACATTTCATGCAAAGATGGGCATAATAAAGCACAGAAATGGTATGGACCTAACAGAAGCAGAAGATATTAAGAAGACATGGCAGAAATACACAGAAGAACAATATAAACAAGATCTTTACAACCCAGATAATCATGATGGTGTGATCACTCACCTAGAGCTAGACATCCTGGAATGCAAAGTCAAGTGAACCTTAGGAAGCATCACTACGAACAAAGCTAGTGGAGGTGATGGAATTCCAGTTGAGCTATTTCAAGTCCTAAAAGATGATGCTGTGAAAGTGCTGCACTCAATATGCCAGAACATTTGGAAAACTCAGCAGTGGCCACAAAACTGGAAAATGTCAGTTTTCATTCTAATCCCCAAAAAAGGCAATATCAAAGAATGCTCAAAATCCCTCACAATTGCACTCATCTCACATGCTAGCAAAGTAATGCTCAAAACTCTCCCTGCCAGGCTTCAACAGTATATGAACTGTGAACTTCCAGATGTTCAAATAGGATTTAGAAAAGGCAGAAGAACCAGTGATCAAATTGCCAACAAATCTTGGATCATCAAAAAAGCAAGAGAGTTTACGGAAAAACATCTTTTTCCACTTTATTGACTATGCCAAAGCCTTTGCCTGTATGGATTACAACAAACTGTGGAAAATTCTTAAAGAGATGGGAATGCCAGACCACCTGACCTGCCTCCTGAGAAACCTGTATGCAGGTCAAGAAACAACAGTTAGAACTGGACATGGAACAACAGACTAGTTCCAAATCAGGAAAGGAGTACATCAAGCCTGTATATTGTCACCCTGCTGATTTAATTTATATGCAGAGTACATCATGAGAAATGATGGACTGGATGAAGCACAAGCTGGAATCAAGATTGCCAGGAGAAATATCAATAACCTCCAATATGTAGATGACACCACCCTTATGGCAGAAAGTGAAGAAGAACTAAAGAGCTTCCTGATGAAAGTGAAAGGGGGAAAAAAAAAAAAAGAAAGTGAAAGAGGAGAGTGAAAAAGTTGGCTTAAATCTCAATATTCAGAAAACTAAGATCACGGCATCTGGTCCCATCACTTCATGGCAAACAGATGGGGAAACAATGGAGACAGTGAGAGACCATTTTCTGTGGCTCCAAAATCTGTAGATGTTGACTGCAGCCATGAAATTAAAAGAAGCTTGCTCCTTGGAAGAAAAGTTATCACCTACCTAGAGAGCATATTAAAAAGCAGAGACATTATTTTGCCATAAAAAAGGTCCATCTATTCAAAACTATGGTTTTCCCAGTAGTCATATATGGATGTGAGAGTTGGACTGTAAAGAAGGCTGAGTGCCCAAGAATTGATGCTTTTGGAACTGTGGTGTTGGAGAAGACTCTTGTAGAGTCCCTTGGAAAGCAAGGAGATCCGACCAGTCCATCCTAAAGGAAATCAGTCGTGAAAATTCATTGGAAGGACTGAAGCTGTAACTCTAGTACTTTGGCCACCTGATGCGAAGAACTGACTCATTTGAAAAGACCCTGATGCTGGTAAAGATTGAAGGCAGGAGGAGAAGGGGACAACAGAGGATGAGATGGTTGATGGCATCACCGACTCAATGGACATGAGTTTGAGTAAACTCTGGGAGTTGGTGTTGGACAGGGAGGCCTGGCGTGCTGCAGTCCATGGGATCAGAAAAAGTTGGCCACAACTGAGCAACTACACTGAACCGAATTGAAGTGTGAAAATGCAAGAGTTGAATGTAACTAATGCTTTGGTAAAGAAAATGAATGGTGAGGAAGGGGGAGGTCAGCAAGAGAAATGCTTGCTAGCATCCAGTAAAATGAAGCTTCCTTAAAAGGAAAGGATCAGAAATACATGCTCTAACAGGGTGCCTCAAAGTCCTTACGGTGCAATGAACCAGGACCCTGGAGGGCCCTTTTGAGTGCAAAAGCTTTTCCTTCCTCCGTATCCCCCATTTCTTGTTTGTAGGAAATAGATTTCAGCCTCCTAAACCTTCCCTGAGTTCCAAAGTGCAGATTCAAACAGTTACTAATTAGAGAAGAGAGAGAATGCAGCAACAAAGCAAAGCCAGTCAAGAAACAATACTGGAGCGAACGTGTGTGCTATGCGTGCTCGCTATACATGCTGAGTCATGTCCAACTCTTTACAACCCCATGGACTGTAGCCCACCATGCTCCTCTATCCATGGGATTTCCCGGCAAGAATACTGGAGTGGCTTGCCATTTCCTATTCCTAGGGTTCTTCCCGACCCAGGGTTCCAACCAGAGAGTCTCTAGTGTGTCCTGCATTAGCATTAGCAGCTATGGGGCAGGGTCCTGGTTCCTCCTCAAGGAATATGTACCACAACCTGACACTTATCTCTGAGTTCTTCTACAGGAGCTGGGGCCCCCACTCTGGCACAGGTAACTTCTGAAGGACAACTTCAGGCTGAGCACAAGCACTAGACCCCGGTACGGTTGGAAAGTGATAGCTGATGCCTGGGATTTCTGGAATACCACCTTCTTACATCACCACCAACCAATCCAAAGAAAGTCACACACTCTGCAGGCCCTCACTCCCCTCCACAAATTTGCCTAAAAACTCTTCCCTGAGACTGTTCAGGGAGTTTGGTCTTCCTGAACACCAGCTGCCTGATCTCCTTGCTCAGCCCTTGGGATAACATTTTTCTGCTCCAACCCTGAGATTTCAGTTTGTTTGGCCTCATTGTATGTCAAGCACAGGACTTAGGTTCGACAACAACAGTACTTCTGTCTGGTAAGCACAAGGTTTTCGGGTGTCAAGATGTCCTTACAGAGTAGACACTGGTAAGGAATGTGGCGTGGGCTAGTCACAGACACATAAGACTTCCTTTCTCTCTATTCTGTTAGGAACACTTAGAGGGGGAGCACATCCTTTCAGTCACCATTCCTGTTATCAATCTTGTTATTAATACTTGTCTGGAGAATATGTGTGTGCATGCTAAGTCACTTCAGTCATGCCTGACTCTTTGCAACCCTCTAGACTGTAGCCTGCCAGGCTCCTCTCTCCATGAAATTCTCCAGGCAAGAATACTAGAGTGGGTTGCCCTTCTCTTCTCCAGAGAGAATCATAGGGATAGTAAACAAATAAGTCAAGACTAGGTAGAAAATGATGAGAGAGCTAAGAATGTCACATATGGACTGGGGTCAATGAAGAGAGAGTGGGTAAGGGAGCCCCTGTGAGTTTAAAGGTAAGGAACCATGAGTGAGCCATGCCGACAGAGCCATTCAATTCTTGCAGTTTAAAATTTCTTAAGAAGCAGTTCTGAGTATTCCTGGCAATAAGCACATCCCACCCACCCACACTAGTATCAGGCAGAACACCAAGACTTATTTATTAACATCCTTTGTCCCATATCTTTACATTCTTCCCCCAAGAGCCTGGTTCTCTCACTTATAGCGTCAGCCTTTATTCTCATTACCCCTGTCTTAAGGAAACTTCGCCAATCACCCCACAATAGTTCCTATTGCCAAACTTCACTGAAAATTTTTAATCAAGGCTTCACCATCTCTTTTGTATTCTTCTAAATTGCAAATTAACAGAGGGTAGGAATTGTTATTTTTGTTCAGTCAGTGTTTCTAAAGCACCAGCATCTCAAGTCATGCCTCCTGGCACTGAATATATATTGACTTATGAAAAAATGACATACCTCACAAACAGATCATACCTCTCTCTCCAGCTTCATCCCTTTTTTTCACAAAACTGATTATCATCTGACACATAGAACTATTCATTTATCACTTGTCCACTCCTACTATTTTAAACTTCAGGAGAATGTGGGTTATCACTTTTACTTACTGCTGTACCTTCAATTCTTAGAACAACATTGGATATAAAGTAGATGCTCAAAAAATACTGGTTGTTTGGATAATCTTCGCTGATCATTTTTGACTCAAAGATTACAGGTTTCTAAAAACTGGTTGAGAAATAAAATGAGCCTGGAATATCTTGAAGAAGCATTCACCAGGTTTTCAGAGGGACTTGGAAGGCCCCTGTCCTGCAGAGGGACTGAGCAGAGGTGTTTAGGGTGAAGATATAGGTGCAGGGCAAGAAATTCGAAGGTTTGGGACACATAAGGATTGTTTTGGTCCAAGTATCATGGTGTCTTCAATACTTTACTAATGAGGAAGCAAAACCAGCCGTCTGAACTGGAACATGCTATCACTAATGTGGATCATCCTTACTGCTCAATTCTACTCCAGCAGGAAATGCATGCAGTCCATGGGGTCACTAAGAGTTGGACACGACTGAGAGACTTCACTTTCACTTTTCACTTTCATGCATTGGAGAAGGAAATGGCAACCCACTCCAGTGTTCTTGCCTGGAGAATCCCAGGGACTGGGGAGCCTGGTGGGCTGGCGTCTATGGGGTCGCACAGAGTCAGACATGACTGAAGCGACTTAGCAGCAGCAGCAGCAAGAAATTCATACTACCATGGACAGACACCCATCACTGGATTTCAAATACCTGCTATACGCAAACAATAAACTATTCTGAAATGATTCATATTCATATTTAAAGCTTTGAAAAATACAATATAATAAAAAAGAACTATTTCCTTACCTTTATTTATGATCTCACTCATTTCTCCCCAAAATTACACTTTCTACCCTCTTATCATCAGTAAGCAGAGAAGTGAAGAAGTCACCATCAGATGGAGTCTCTTCTCCAATTCCCCCAACTTTCCCAAGTTACTGCTGGCTCAGCTCCCTGATACCTCATTAGTATTGAGTTTCCCCGGCCAGAAGGTACGTAAAAAGTTCTGAATACAATGGATTTCTTAATTGATGAAGGAGGACGTAAGTCAATTGCCTACTTAGTGGTCCTTTTGTGTCCATTATGGGGCTTCCCTGGTGGCTCAGAGGTTAAAGCGTCTGCCTCCAATGCGGGAAACCCAGGTTCTATCCCTGGGTCGGGAAGATCCCCTGGAGAAGGAGATGGCAACCCACTCCAGTATTCTTGCTTGGAGAACCCCATGGACAGACGAGCTTGGTAGGCTACAGTCCACGGGGTCACAAAGAGTCGGACACAACTGAGTGACTTCACTTCACTTCACTTCATGGTTGACTACTGCATCTGCTTTCTTTGAGCATTTATTTGTGTTTGTTCAGTTATTTACTTGAATTCTTGACTTTTGTTTCCCTGAGATTCTAATCCAATAGGTTGGTACAGTACAAAACTCCTATCCTATTTTCAACTAAGAAACACAATAGGGAATATACCATTTTGTTCTATAATGAGTAGTTTTCTGTCTTCTAAATTAGTTATGTTTATTTTCTCATTAGAAATTGAGAGGATGGGTCCTGTTTTATTCAACAACATGCTACCTGGAAACTTTGTGAATAACTGGGGTATATTTAACCAAGAATGTAAATATGCTTTACAAATACCTACACAAACACCTACCCTTAGTTCCTATTGCCAAACTTCACTGAAAATTTTTAATCAAAGCTTCACCATCTCTTTTGCATTCTTCTAAATTGCAAATTTACAGAGGGTAGGAATTGTTATTTTCGTTCAGTCAGTGTTTCTAAAGCACCAGCATCTCAAGTATGCCTCCTGGCACTGAATATATATTGACTTATGAAAACCAAAAATTGGGAGATGATCTCTATTAATCAACGGGAAGATGACGGGGAGTTTACAGCTGCAGTTCAGGGACAGTGGAACCCTAAATGCTGTATGTTGATGAGTTCAGTCTTATAACCACTCAGTAACATCAAATCATATTTTGTGTCTGTGTGTGGCTTGTGCATGTGTGTGATAGACATGTATGTGATTACTTCTAGGCAAACGTAGGAGAGAGAGAAACTTTGTTTAGTTTTGAATATCATGATGTTTGCTGCTAGAAATATTCAGTAATTTATTCTTCCAGGCTTAGCTCTTTTTATTTCACTGTTCCTGTAACCCTTTCTGCTCTCATGCAGCAGCCAGTATTACTCTGTTTCCCTTTGTTGGCAAGATCTTACACTTTCAATTCACTATTAGGAAGAAGACAAAACTACAAATTTTAAATTTAAATATGAAACAGTCATGATTGTTCTTTTCAAAAGATATTCATATTGCATAGCTTTCACTCTCATTTATGACAAGATATATTCTGATATTCATTGGTCCTTAGAATTTAGAGGAAGTTGCAGACCATCTTAATTTAATTTCTGCTGAATGGTAAGTAGTTTCATTAGGTGTTTCTTTAAAAATATACTTTCATATGTTTGAGAAAGGACACAGAGTCTAACTCTTTAGAGAGGTAGTGTTCATAAATTTGCAAAAATTATTGTAAATGACGGTTTTCTCATCACTGAAACCAATATTTTCTTATACTATTTCAATGCAAAAACTTTTTTTTTTTTAACGTCTCAAATGGATTAGCATCCTTCTAACCGGCTTCCTAAGTGGTAAAGTTGGTAAAGAATCAGCCTGCCAAAGCAGGAGACACAAGAGATGCAGGTTTGGTCCTCGGGTTAGAAAGATCCTCTGTAGTAGGAAATGGCAACCCACTTCAGTATTCTTGCCTGGAAAATTCCATGAACAGAGGAGCCTGGTGGACTACAGTCTATGAGGTTGGAAAAATTTGGACACGACTGAGCATGCAAACATACAGCGTCTTTCTGGGAAAACTCTTAACCTAATTTACTTTAATGCGAAGGAAAGTGCGTCCCCTGGAGGAGAAGCACTAAAAGTAACGAACAGAGTTAGAATGGGAAGCCAGGTCTGTGGTGCCTCAGGTCTGGGGTCTCTCACTACACCACATTATTGTTTATCCCCAATTCAACTCAATCCTGCAGCAGAGAGACAAGCTGCTTTCCTGCAAATAATTCCTGGATTGTTTCCAACATCAAGCTATGAATTCGGTGTAATTTGAACCACAGATATATAAAAGTTAAAAAAAAATCAATATTCCTCTCCTTATCATGTTCCAGTTTTGTAAGTTTAAAGCCACAAAAGGCAACAGAAACTAAATTTTTAAGAGGTTGAAAGTGTGAACCCTAAAAAACATTTCAGTATTGCTGATATTTTTTTATTTTTTGGAGTCTTAATGGCAGCCTACTCCACAATACCAAAAATAAGAAATAAGAAAGAAATAAGAAAGCAGGAGAAAATGAAATCCTTCTATATATATATAAAAAAAAAATTTTCTGAGGCACAATCCTAAGTGATTTACAATCAGTGAAAATCAGCAGAAACAGTTTTAACTGAGTATGATGTACTGACAAGATGGTTGAAGAGAGCATATTTGATGCCTACGAGAAGGTCCCTGAGAAAAAAAAGGGGGGGGTGGTGAGAACATTTACGTGGGTTGAAGGAATATCACTTTGATCAGTTGGCTGTATCTGAGGTATAAAATCCTGTTAATCACCTGTTATAAAGTGCATCAATGAATACATATTTGTCTCTAGTTGTTTTTGAGTAAAACAACATTGCCTTTCAGTGGATGAATGACTAAACAAACTGTGGTAAATACATGCAATGCAAATATTATGGAGGTAAAAAATGGAATGAAATACGTGTTACAACACAAATGAACCTCCAAAACATTATCCTAAATGAAAGAAGCTAGACACACACAAAAATCACATACAGTATCACATAAGTATGTTATTTCACTTATATCCCGAATAGGTAAATGCATGGAGACAAACTGCAGACTGACATATTGCTTGCATCTAGGGAAGAAAAACAAACGGGGAGAGGCTGCCTTAATGGCGTTGGGTTTCCTTTTGGGTTATGAAAATGTTTTGGAACTTGAAAGTGGTGGTGGTTGCATAATATTGTGAATGCACTAAATGTCACTGGATTGCTCATTTTAAAATGACTAATTTTATGTTATGCGTATTTTACCTCATTTTTTTTTTTTTAAAGATTGAGTTAAGCATCTGGTCTCTTAGGGTTTTGTTCCAAACATAGTCTCTAACTTGAGGCTGGAAATAACCCCGTGCCTCTTTTTCGTTGCTTGATGTTAAAATAGCATGTTTTTTCTTGGCATCTCTCTCTTTCTCTTTTCTGCTTCATAATCAACATGTCCAACTTGCACAGAAAGGTCTCCTTTCTGTTGAGAAAAATTAACAGAGTGTTATTTTAAGAACATTGCACAAACCAAGCTGAAATGTAAAATAGATACATTCTGTACTCCATCCCATTGCTCTCTTCCATTTAACCCTAACAGGAAATGGGTAACAACATGGAGCCGGGAACTGAGACCCAGGACACACAGGTAAGATGAAGCCCTGACTTAGAATTCATTAGAAGTGGAGGGGGGTGGATGTCAGCCACAAAGGGTACAAGGCAGATTCTTCTGGCTGGTGAGGAGAGAAGGAACTGGACTTCAGAGGATGCCAGGAAGCAAGAAAAGAGATTGCCCAACATAAGCTCTCTGAAGAGGTAGTGAAAAATTCATTTCTTGGGAAAAATACATTTCAACTTTCAAAGTTTTCTGTCAATTAGTTTTTGGTTGCTATTGCTGTTTTGAACCTAAGAGGGAAATACCTCAGTTCATGGTGTAATCAATCCTTCATCTGTGAAAGGCATTTACTTGTTTTCACTGGTTGTCCCAAAAGGTCATTTGCGTTTGAACTTTTTGGCTAACACAATGTAATTTATGTGTATTTATTCACTCACATATCTTTTTATCCTATTACATTCCATCCCACCCTCTTCCTCACTGACAACCCAGTTTTGATGGGCTCACTATAAACCCACTGATCTTGTAGAGCGAAGCCTTTTTCTAGAGGGACTGAAAAGATCATTCCTGTGTAGTTCTCTTTTCATTTCTCTTCTTTCAGATCCTTCTCTTATGTTTTAATTTCTTTTCTGATATAACCCCAAAGCATTTTGTTTTTTAGAAAAACAGTGAAGGATAGTGGGAGAAAGCCCAGGTTTAGAGGCAGAACACCTGTACATTTTGAGATAACTAGATGCCTTTGTGTTACTAGCAAATCTAATATCAAAGTCTTCTACAAAACCACTCCTTTTAACATTGACAACTGCAATCATAGAAACAGGTAAATTATGTGTGACAAAGCTCTATGCCTATCCCACAGTGGGAAGCAATTTCTCCCACACTGGGCAGTTCTAATGTAGGCCCCCATCACACTGTAAATAGGAATGTGCTGGGGAGACATTCTCAAAGGGAGCTGAGCTTATGCAGTTTCTAAGTTTACAGACAGATTATGCTTACAAAGTTTATTTGTAAGTCAGTTTTTTAGAGCTCAGCAAGAATTTCTCCATAGAATGTGGATAGCTGTGAGTACATCCCCAGCCCAATCAGTAAAACTTAATAAAGCCTTAGGTAACTGAGAAATAATATTAATATTGTTATAATATTAGGACTTCAGCAAAAAGACTTGGTGATATTTACAAATGAAATGTGCGGCAGGTAGTTACTTTCCTCCCTTTTCCATCTTGCTGTCTTCCTTCCCACCATAGCCTGGTCCAAGAACATGAATTCCCTTTTCCTGATTCCTGGGCTTCACCTTCTTGCAACCATCTTGTGTATTTCAAGAATAGAGCCAGTGCCTCACTCTGTCTCATCTTGTATCCTTATTCTCTACTGAAAATCATATTTGCAAGTCAACACGTGCTTCTTATAATTTCTGCTATTAGAGAAGTACCTTGTCTGAAGCCAAATCATGTTGACTCTCTGGGTTTTTAATGACAAAATAATCAGGTTGTGCCATCTTTTCCTATTTGCTGCACACCACATCTAATTGGTTAGGAAGCTGTGTTAGCTCTACCTTACAAAACACATTCCAAATCCAGTTACTTTTCATCTCCTCTACCACCCCTGTGTATATTCCTGCCCCTCAATAGCTCATTTTGCATACAGCAGTCAAAATAATCCCTCCAAAGATTACTGGGCTCTTACCCTTATCTTGTTCAAAATTTTCCATACCCTTCCTATCACAGTGAGAACAAAACCCAAAGCTTCCATGATCTGACCCAAGACTTCGTCCCCCTCATATCTGCTACCCTTTCCTCGTTTTCCCACCAGGATCACTGTGTTGTCCTGAGCTCATTCCTGCATCAGGCTTTTTGTATCTGTTATTCTCTGTTCCGAATATTTTTCTCTTAATGTTTGCACAAGTCTACCCATCCTGTGATTTATGGACCATCTCATGTTTTATTTCCTCAGGCAGGCCTTTCCTTATCACCAGTCAACTTCTTCTTTTAACATTCTATCACCATACCTTGCTTAGGTTTTCTTTATAGCAGGTATCATTAATTGATAATAAAATTCTATCTATTTACTATTAGTTCATTAACTAGAAAGGTCAAAGAACTTGTTCTCCTCACTGCTCTTATACCAGCACCTAGAACCAGACCTGCCATATAAAAGACAACAATAACTGCTTGTTAGAGAAATCAATGTAGCCATTTAGATACAATTTCATTAGCATCCATTGAGAACAACATGCTGCACAGGTTAGCCTGGGATTTTAAGTAGGTTTACTACCTAAGATGAGGAACAACAATAGTAAGATGCAAAACAGTGAAAGTGATAAAGTTTATGAGAAAGAAAATATGTCAAATGGAAAGTAAAATGAAGGCAGAAATTTTTTTATGGAGGATAAAAGAAAAATAAAAATGGGAAAAAACCCAGAATTTACTAGTAAAGTAAACATGCACATGGAACTATTTAAATGTGGGTAATAAATTAATGATTAGTCCATGAGAATTTCAGTAATCAGTAAGTTTTTCAATGCTAATGAGAGACTATTTTCCCAAAGCATATCAAAATATAGTGAGAAATTATATTTCATAAGCATATTTTGTCCATACCAACAACTAAAAGTATTTTCCTTTCAAGTTCAAGTACATTTAATTCACTCTGCTTTCATTACAATCATGGCATCTCATAAAATTAATTAAATGAGCAAATCCTAAAAGTTTCTGTTTTACTATGGTTACTTTTAATCTGTTTGCACTAAAATTATTAGAAACAAAATCAATTTTATAAATTCTGTTATCTTGTACTTGTTTGGAATGAAGTGGAGTAAATTATACTTGTTCCTTTTACTGAACATACAAAATACATTTAAATATGCTACTTGAAAGAGAATGTGGCTTAGGATTGTAATATGATGATAATGAAAATAGATTTGTATGGCAAACCTTTACGGTTAAATAAGCAATAACAATTCAAACAAAAATCAGAGGCAAAAAGCTAAAAAGATTGATGAGCCTATTATATAATTATTAAGCCACCAAATGCACAAAGTCACTTTTTCCTCTCATGGCACAGAGCAAACACACACATAATTTACATGCTTCCTATGTACGTACTTAACACCCAGGAGTCATCAGAGAGCATTATGGGAGACACATATGCCTATCAAAATCCCAGCTTTCAGGACATAGAAGATCTAATAAACTATGATGCATAATATAAGCTTTATGGTTTGTCACAAAGTCTAAGTAATACAAATGTTCAACATGGGAAATTATTAAATAAATGCTGCCATTAATTTTTTTTTTTTTATACGATTTCAAGGAGGCAGTAGAATCTAGTTTTAGAGTCAGAATACCTGGGTTGAAACTACAGTTCTGCCCTTCAGAACACTGACCTCACTTCTCAAAGCTCAGGTATCTTTTTCTACAAACACATGATGAATATTATAATTAACACAAACTAACTAACAGAGCACCTAGCATATAGGTGCATAAACACCACTGTCCTCTGACCTGAGCAATCTTCCAACTGTGTTTTCAGTGGAAATTTGCACATGCCTTGTGCATATGGGAAAACACTCTTTTCCTGAGCAGCTCAAAGTTTCTATATAAGGATACTAAAAATTTGACTTTAGTCATGCCAAGTTGATCTTTTCTCTTTCTGTTTGGTGAACTGATGAAGACCAACATAACCAAAGGAAATATTCTGTACAAAGACCATTAAACAACCGGTCATTAGGCACCAGTACCCAGGTTTCGGGCTTCCCCAATGGCTCAGCAGTTAAGAATCAGACTGCAATGCAGGAGACATGGGTATGATCACTGGGTTGGGAAAATCCTCTTGAGGAGGAAATGGCAACCCACCCAGTATTCTTGCCTGGGAAATTCCATGGACAGAGGACATTGACGAGCTGTATTCCATGGGGTCACAAAAGAGTCAGGCAGGCCTAAGCAACTAAACAACACCAATCCAGGTTTTACTGATTCAAGTATACATTTTTCAGATTTTTTTTTCTCCCTAATACTATCACTTATCCTCCAATAACAGAATTTACAAGACATTTTAAGAGACCAACAAAAAGCCAGTTCCTAACACAAAATGCATGGATTTCCTTTTTTAAAACTTCATTATGAGAAACATACCACTGACCATAATATTAATGGTGACTGTTCTGTTCATCAACATGTTTATAATTCATATAGCAAGTAATGATTATAAAGTATCTGATGATGACAAGCAGTTATAATAATTATAGACTTTCTTTTATGTGCAGAACAGCACTTGGGCTGTGTAACAATAAAATAAGGCTGTAATTTAAAGCAGTATTTTACATTTTTATGCAGTTGAGACCTGCACTTCTGAGTTGAAAAACTGCAAAAAGACTCATTTCTATTGGGTTTTAAATGTGTTAGCTTTACCATGCATATACTATGCTGATGATTATTTCAAAGAAAAAAGATCAGAATTGGTTAAGCATCAGGACGGGCACATGTCTGCACCTGTAAGTTTTCTATACACAGCAGTATTCAGACTAGCACAGTCAGTATTCAGGTCTGAAACACGGAGTGGTCCAAAAAGACAAATATTTACGTAGACATTAGAAAGTGCTTTCCAAATCACATCTAGGCATTTCTACATTCATTTAATTGAAAGAATAGTTCATAGAGAATTTATAAATCAGGACCCACAGACATAACAAACTTATGGTTACCAAAGGGGAAATGGGGAGAAAGATAAATTAGGGGTTTAGGATCAACAAAACTATACTAAAATATATAAACTGAAGCTCCAGTATTCTGGTCACCTGATGCAAACAGCTGACTCACTGAAAAAGTCCCTGATACTGGGAAACACTGAGGGCAATAGAAGAGGGCTTCAGAGGATGAGATGGCTGGATGGCATCACCGACGCAATGGACATGAACTTGGGAAAATTTCAGGAGATGGTGATGGACAGAGAGACCTGGTGTGCTACAGTCCACAGGGTAGCAAAGCATCAGACGTGACTGGGTGACTGAACCATAACAACTACTAATATATATAAAACAGGAACTATACTATATATAAAATAGGAACTATACTATATATAAACTAGGAAACATGCTATATATAAAATAGGAACCAGAGATCAAACTGCCAACATCCATTGGATCATTGAAAAAGCAAGAGAGTTCCAGAAAAGCATCTACTTCTCCTTTACTGATTATGCCAAAGCCTTTGACTATGTGGATCACAACAAACTGTGGAAAATTCTTAAAGAAAGGGAATACCAGACCACTTTACCTGTCTCCTGAGAAATCTGTATGCAGGTCAAGAAGCAACAGTTAGAACCGGAAAAGGAACAACAGACCGGTTCCAAATCAGGAAAGGAGTACATCAAGGCTGGATATTGTCACCCTGCTGATTTAACTCAATATGCAGAGTCTATCATACGAAATGCTAGGCTGGATGAATAACAAGCTGGAATCAAGATGGCTGGGAAAAATATCAATAACCTGAGATATGCAGATGATACCACCCTTATGGCAGAAAGGGAAGAAAAATTAAAGAGCCTTTTGATGAAAGTGAAGGAGAAGAGTTAAAAAGTTGGCTTGAAACTCAACATTCAGAAAACTAAGATCATAGCATTCAGTCCCATCACTTCATAGCAAATAGATGGAGAAACAATGGAAATGGTGAGAGATTTTATTTTTCTGGGCTCCAAAATCACTGCAGATGTTGACTGCAGCCACGACATTAAAAGATGCTTGCTCCTTGGAAGAAAAGCTATGACCAACCTAGATAGCATATTAAAAAGCAGAGACATTACTTTGTCAACAAAGGTCCGTCTAGTCAAAACTATGGTTTTTACAGTAGTCGTGTATGGATATGAGAGTTGGACTATAAAGAAAGCTCAGCGCTTAAGAATTGATGCTTTTGAACTGTGGTGTTGGAGAAGACTCTTGAGAGTCCCTTGGACTGCAAGGAGATCCAACCAGTCCATCCTAAAGGAAATCAGTCCTGAATGTTCATTGGAAAGACTGATGTTGAAGCTGAAACTCCAATGCTTTGGCCACCTGATATGAAGAGCTGACTCATTTGAAAAGACCCTGATGCTGGGAAAGATTGAAGGCGGGAGGAGAAGGGGATGCCAGAGGATGAGATGGTTGGATGGCTCACTGACTCGATGGACATGAGTTTGAGTAAGCTCTGAGAGTTGGTGATGGATAGGGAGGGCCAGTGTGCTGCAGTCCATGGGGTTGCAAATAGTCAGACACAACTGAGTAACTGAACTGACTGAACTGAACTGATAAAATAGATAATCAATAAGGACCTACTGTATAGCACAAGGAACTACACCCAATGTTTTATAATAACCTACAAGGGAAATATATGAAAAATAATACCTATATATAACTGAATCACTTTGCTATTAACATCTGAAACTAACACAACACTATAAATCAACTATATTTCAATTAAAAAAGAGAAATATCAATGAAATACTCATTTTCTTTATGTCACATTACATATAACAATGGGCTTCCCTAGTGACTCAGAGGTTAAAACGTCTGCCTCCAATGCGGGAGGCTGTAATCACTAAAAATATGATTACTGAAAAAATATATATATAATGAGAACTTTCAGAGAAAACGCAAAGAAATTTTTTGCCTACTTAGTAAACTAATAGGACATCTGGTCATATATGTACTATGGAGGCATTTTTTTAATTAATGTTTTCACTTTTAACCACAAATCTTTCTTCAGGGCTACTGATAGTTTCTTTCCATATAGGAGGTAAACCTCTGTCCAAAGAATCCTGTTCTAAATGTCTTTTCCTAAGTAATCGCCTCTGTTCTGACTTGAGATGCCCTACTTTTTATCTCAAAAGTGGTTTCCACATTAGAAAAGACTCTGGAATTCCTTCTGTGCTTTTTACTGTCCGGGGATGAGAGTAAGAGTAACTTTAACTACAGAGGTCCTCTTTTACAGGTTCTACAACCTTGAAAAAGCCCCAGAAGTCTTGGCCTGCTATTCCTGACAGTCTGCATCCACTCTGACTTTTCTTTTCTGATGCCCCAAACTAAATTCTGTCACATCCAGCATTGTGCTAACTGTAACAACTTTACACAGGCAAGTTTCCAATGAAAACTTTTCCAGAGGAAATTTCTAGTGGCAGCTGACTCAGGGGTTGGTGGTGGGAGTGTGGAGAGAGGACATGAGGAGGGAAGAGCTAGCTTTAGTAGGGGCTGAGGAAAAGCAAAAAGAGGTGTTCAAATCTCCACAGCAGACATTTACAACATCTGGGATAATATCTACAGTTTTGGCAAAATTTATGCCCAGAGAGCCTGCAGGTTAGAACTTAAGAGATGTTCAACCTTGTATAAGGTTTGTTTCTAGCATGTCCCCTATCCAGAGTAAGTATCATCTCTTTGACCTGAAATGTCATTTTTCTATGAGATATTTAATTACTGAAACCATTTCTCTCTAAACTTAAGTGTGACATCACCTGTGTCAGACCAGGCAAGGCCAAAGGTACTGATTTTAGACAACACAGGCAATTGTTTGGTTAAAAAAAAAAAGGTTTTTATTTTTTTGTTTTCTTTTTTTCTTTTTTGGTTAATATACCTTGGGAAAAGAACAGCATATATTTTGGGAGCAAATCCATATTTATGTTTCTGCAAGACCAAGATTCCTACCTGTGTTTACAGAGTTTATATGCCAGACTATTTTTAAGGTGGAGAAAACATTTTAATAAGAAAAGAACAGTAAACTGTTTACCATCTAATTGGCTGAATACATTTAATTTCATATAATGCCTCTTTATTCCTCAGCCTCTTTCAACTCCCTGAAGGTTAATGCCCACTAAAAATACAAACACAAATATTTATTTATTTATTTTGTTTTCTTTGGATTAAAGAGACAATCTCCAAAGGGCATTTCACACATATTTTATATTCAAAAATAAAGCTGGATGTGACCTTAAGAAAAGCCTCAGTCTGAGAGTTTTCTTTGTATTTATTCACTCACATTCACTGCTGATCATGTTGCTGGTTTTCAGGTTTAAATAAACCCAACAAGGATGGTTTAGAAGAATGTTCATGATATCTATCTGCCTATATCATATACATAAACATCCATAAACATTTTTATATATTTATAAAAATATAAAATCATATCATTGCTAAAACTGATTACAGATAAAAGAAACATTTAAATTTTCACTTAGGAACATGTCTAAACCATTAATGCTATAATAATAAATTTATTTTTCATATATGTGATATAATATATGTGAGTCTTGAGATACAATTAAACCGTATATAGGGTGTACATTATCTGGTCACAGACCACCTCCCTCTCAGTTGTCTCATCCGTGTCACTTGCTCACTCCATTCTGACCATGCTGGCCTTCTGCGCTCACCCCCTGCCTTGCTTCTGTACTTCCTGTCACTTATCCAGGATCATCCCCCACCCCCTACATATATTCACATGACTCACTAGGCTCAAATCTGTTTTCAAATGTCATTTCCCCACAAAGGCCTTTCCTGGCCACCTTACTTATTATCACGCCCGATCAATATTTACACAACTTCCTTCCCAGTTTATTGCCTTTCTTCTTCACTGGAGTGTCAAGAGATCATAGACAAGGGGCATGAGTTTTGTTCTGAGCTGTACCCACAGCAACAGGAATAGTGCTAACTCATGTATACAACTCAGTAAATATCTGTTGAATTGAAATAGGTCGCTCTGGGTGCTGACTACGCTGAAGACTCAGGAGACTCTGTGGCTGCTAAGTCACTTAAGTCGTGTCCGACTCTGTGCAACCTCATAGATGGCAGCCACCAGGCTCCCCCGTCCCTGGGATTCTCCAGGCAAGAACACTGGAGTGGGTTGCCATTTCCTTCTCCAATGCATGAAAGTGAAAAGTGAAAGTGAAAAGTGAAAGTGAAGTCACTCAGTCGTGTCTGACTCTTAGTGACCCCATCGACTGCAGCCTACCAGGCTCCTCTGCCCATGGGATTTTCCAGGAGTCTCTACTGGTAATAAAAAGCAATGAGGGTGGAGCAGGGAACAGAGGAGTTCTCTGCCTATGACCCAAGTAAATGGCTACCCACTAGATATCTCATCCTTTTGTAGGAGTTTCCTTTCAAGGTCACAGAGACCCATGGAGGGAGCAAGGACTGATGAAGAATTATTGATCATCTTCAAGTTTACCAGTAGCATCACAGGAGTGAAAAAAGCCAGCTCAAAAGGATTCAAAACAGTTTCGATTGTACATAACAGTTGAAAACTGCCTTTCTTGCTACTAGGACATAGAGACTCTACTCCGGATCACCAAAAGGTTTCCAGAAGTGGAAATGCTAACATTTTGCTTCAGAGATAGTTTCTGGTCCTTCTTCACACCTAATATTTAACCATCAACCAAATCACATATTTACATATACACATCACACATCTTCTCTAATAAAGGAAAGACAAAACGTCTTGAAACAAACAGAACTGCAAATACAAGTATAGAAACTGCTGTTCATGCAAAAGGATTTGGAGAGGTGTAACAGTATTCAATTGTGAGAAACAAAGGGAGAAAATCTACCCAAATCTCCACACTTTGGTGAGAAAAAGGCCCTTCCATTCACACTGCCCATTCTCATTTTCAAAGCCTGGGTAATAGGCTTTGAATAACATTCTAAATTAAGTCAATCTGGGAAAAAGTTTTTGATGAGAAAAAAATTGAAAGTATCTGAAAAATTGATACTTTTGAACTGTGGTGTTGGAGAAGACTCTTGAGAGTCCCTTGGACTGCAAGGAGATCCAACCAGTCCATTCTGAAGGAGATCAGCCCTGGGATTTCTTTGGAAGGAATAAGGCTAAAGCTGAAACTCCAGTACTTTGGCCACCTCATGGAAAGAGTTGACTCATTGGAAAAGACTCTGATGCTAGGAGGGATTGGGGGAAGGAGGAGAAGGGGATGACAGAGGATGAGATGGCTGGATGGCATCACTGACTCGATGGACGTGAGTCTGAGTGAACTCGGGGAGTTGGTGATGGACAGGGAGGCCTGGCGTGCTTCAATTCATGGGGTCGCAAAGAGTCAGACACAACTGAGCGACTGAACTGAACTGAACCATGTCTTCACAATCTCCTTGAAAATAAAAATCTTTGTTTACTTTCAAAATGCATGAGTAACTATCAGAAAGATACTAAAATTCTCACAAGGACTGTGGCCAATAAATGGTCAGAACACTCACAGTGTACTTTGATCTTTTAGTACCCAGACATCCCAAGTTCACCAGCATTTCCCCCTATACCAAAAAGAATACTTCAGTGTT
Organism: Ovis canadensis; assembly: GCF_042477335.2. NCBI lineage: Eukaryota > Metazoa > Chordata > Mammalia > Artiodactyla > Bovidae > Ovis > Ovis canadensis. The sequence continues at coordinate 175,676,462 of NC_091246.1, read as the reverse complement.
TTCAACAAAAGGAGGGACATCAGTGGGGAATATTTAAACGTTTCAGTGGGAATATTTAAATACCAGTAAAGATCTCACAATATAAGATTAGAAGTTGGTTGGAGTTATAAAATTTAAATGTGAATTAAATGGATGATAAAGAGCTTGGGGGGCTTCCCTTGTGGCTCAGTGGTAAGGGATATGTATTTCCACCCCTGATCCAGGAAGACCTCACATGCCTTGGAGCAACTAAGCCACCTGTGACACAACTATTGAGCCTGTGCTCCAGAGTTTGGGAGCCCCAACTATTGAGCCCACATGCTGCAACTATTGAAGCTGGTGGGCTCTAGAGCCTGTGCTCTGCAACAATGAGAAGCTCATGCATGGCAGCTAGAGAGTAGCCCCAACTACTCGCAACTAGAGGAAAGCTGGAGCAACAACTGCAAACACAGCATAACCAAAAATAAACATTTTTTTTGGAAAAAAAAAAAATAGAGCTCGAGTTGACAGGAAGGCTGAAGAAGCAGTCTTTGCAAAATAGATGTGTTATACCAGAGGCTGAGAGGGTAGAACCACCTTCAAATCAGTACCAGGTAGAAGTTGTTAGGCTTCTGCATTCCACATTCTGGATCTGCCTGCTGCTGCCCCAATACTGCCTCCCCCTACCACCAGGAAAAAACGCTAAAGTGTTCCCTACTTCTGTAGATGACTCCCCCAGATAGTCTCTATGGGTACATCTAATTGTTTCTACACTCTGGTTACCAGGGATCACAAGAGAAAGTGTTTGAATGTTTGGCTTCAATAAGGAGCTTAAATTCTTTCTCTTGACATCGCTGGGACCTGAGGATATCCACCCGTGCCTGGGCAAAACCTCCTAAAATAACAGGATGTCACTGCCCACACACTTGCACCCAAACAACACTTTCTTAAACAAGGGGAAGCTGAAAGCCAGGAATTTGCCAGAACAAATGCTCCTGGACAATACCTACTGAAATATAGCAGGCTGATGACTTCAAACAGACCAAGAGGAAAAGTCTTGTGTCCCCCACATGAGACCTCTGGAAGGGTGTGCCTAATAAGTAACTAGGGACTTTATGGCCTTTGTGCTTGATAACCTTCCTGGGTGACCATAACCTCCGAGCTCCTCCACCACCGTCACCAGCCCTGCGCAAAAGTGGAAGATTGCACATGACCCGCCCACAGCCCTCTGGGATGGGGAAGTGGCAGGGGCCCAGAAGAAGCCCCCTCCGCCCCCACCAGCTGTCTGCCCCCCTTCACCTCATTAAGGTTACCCAGTGCCCACAGTTGGGTTCCTGACTCACGCTTTGGCTCCTTTATGCTTTATAAGCCTTTATATGCTTTATAAGCCCCAGTAAAGGCTTGCCTTCATTCTCTCCTCTGGCCTTTTGTTGGTTTCTATCTGATCAATAATGTAATTTGTGGGCACTCAGCCAGCACAGCAGGGCCTCTGGCCCTATCCAGGTTTGGACAGGGGAAGTCTCATCTAGATAGCTAAATGCAGCTTTCTCGGTGCTAACAAGCCTAACCTTTGTGCTTCAGCATCATCGCACTTGGTAAGTACCTTTCTTGAGGGAGATTTGGTCCTCATTCAGGCAGCACTTTACCCTTCCACGCTGCTCTTTTTGCTCTTCTAATCTTTCACTCTCTTTCTACTTCTCCTTTCTCTTTCCTCTTCTGCTTTTCTGTCCTATCCTTTGAGAAAGCGGATGACCCGCATCTCCAGCACCACTCCTTCCAGCCTGTGAGATCTCGCTCCCACTGGCCGTTGCTGGTTCACCCTGAGGGTTGACAGAGATGGGAGAAGCTCAAAGGACCTTGGAGATTAGGGTCCAGAGGGCTCTCCTTGATTGGAGGTTTCTGAGAACCACAGAGATTCAAGTTTACTATTGTGTAGTATCTGGAAGCCTGGTCATCACAAACTTCTCAACATCTGTTTCCTGGGTTAAAGTCTCAATCAGGGGTAACAGTCCCAGTTGCCGGTTTAAAGTTCACCGGCACTGGTTTCTGGGGCTGATCACCAAAGAAAAGAAAGGGCGTAGTGGAGGGAAGGGACCCTTCCGCTGTCCCTTGTGGAAAAGACCACAGGTTGGACCTATCTGGGTAGACACCTGGGGAGTGGGGAAGGTGTGTGAAACGGCAGCCACCCCACCCCACCATTTCTTCCTTTTCTCTCTTTATATCTGAACCCTTCTCCATCCTGGAGACCTGTCCTGGCATGGTCTCTACATTCAGTGCAGTTCAGTTGCTCAGTCCTGTACAACTCTTGGTGACCCTATGGATTGCAGCACACTAGGACTCCCTGTCCATCACCAACTCCCAGAGTTTACTCAAACTCATGTCCATCGAGTCAGAGATGCCGTTCAACCATCTCATCCTCTATGGTCCCCTTCTCCTCCGGCCTTCAATCTTTCCCAGCATCAGGGTCTTTTCAAATGAGTTAGTTCTTCACATCAGGTGGCCACAGTATTGGAGTTTCAGCTTCAACAGCAGTCTTTCCAATGAATATTCAGGACTGATTTCCTTTAGGATGGACTGGTTGGATCTCCTTGCAGTCCAAGGGACTCTCAAGAGTCTTCTCCAACACCACAATTCAAAAGCATCAATTCTTCGGTGCTCAGCTTTCTTTATAGTCCAACTCTCACATCCATACACGACTACTGGAAAAACCATAGCCTTGACTAGACGGACCTTTGTTGGCAAAGTAATGTCTCTGCTTTTTAATATGCTATCTAGGTTGGTCATAACTTTTCTTCCAAGGAGTAAGCGTTTTTTTCATTTCATGGCTGCAGTCACCATCTGCAGTGATTTCAGATGCCAAAAGAACGCTCAAATTACCACAAAATTGCACTCATCTCACAAGCTTGTAAAGCAGTGCTCAAAATTATCCAAGCCAGGCTTCAACAGTATGTCAGCTGTAAACTTCCAGATGTTCAAGCTGGATTTAGAAAAGGCAGAGGAATAAGAGATCAAATTGCCAACATCCATTGGATTACTGAAAAAGCAAGAGAGTGCCACAAAAAATATATATTTCTGCTTTATTGACTATGCCAAAGCCTTTGACTGTGTGGATCACCACAAACTGTGGAAAATTCTCAAATGGATGGGAATATCAGACCACCTGACCTGCCTCCTGAAAAGTCTGTATGCAGGTCTAAAAGCAACAGTTAGAACTGGACATGGAACAACAGACTGGTTCCAAGTAGGGAAAGGAGTATTCCAAGGCTGTATATTATCACCCTGCTTATTTAACTTATATGCAGAGTACATCATGAGAAATGCTGGACTGGAGGAAGCACAAGCTGGAATCAAGATTGCTGGGAGAAATATCAATAACCTCAGATATGCAGATGATACCACCTTTATGGCAGAAAGTGAAGAAGAACAAAAGAGCCTCTTGATGAAAATGAAAGAGGAGAGTGAAAAAGTTGGCTTAAATCTCAATATTCAGAAAACTGAGATCATGGCATTTGGTCCTATCACTTCATGGCAAGTAGATGCAGAAACAGTGGCCTCTACATTACCTCCTGATGTTTTCCTTGTCTACCCTCTCACCTACCAATAGGACAATTCTCTGATCACCTTTGCCATCTTTCTCTTCAGCTCTTTTACCCTAGAAACTCTCACAGTTGCCTCTGTGAAGACCATTTAGATAATACTTGGGCCTATTCCCTCATAGACTTCTCAGTCAGTCCCAGTTTTTCCTTTATGCACCTGCCTCCTTGGGCACCTGATTCATTGTTTTTCAATAAGAAAGGAGGGAGACTTGGACATGGTACAAAGTTGAGACAATAGTGGAACTCCTCTGGTCATGAAACCTTGAGTGTCCACAGGCTCCCTCTCTGTCCTCCCTAGCTTGTCACTCCTTCATTCCCTTCTTCAGTTTTTGGGACCAGAAGTGATCAGGTAATGAAGGCTTTTGCATGGTCTCGGGTCCCCCTTCTCCTCCTGAACCATTAATCATGGGTTGTAAGAAGCAGAGAAATGGGAAATATCCTAGGAATCCCCAAAGATGCCCACTTGGGTGGCGTTCTTAACAAGCTGCGACAGTGGAAATTCAGTTCAGTTCAGTCTCTCAGTCGTGTCCGACACTTTGTGACCCCATGAATGGCAGCATGCCAGGCCTCCCTGTCCATCACCAACTCCCGGAGTTCACTCCCACTCAAGTCCATTGAGTCAGTGATGCCATCCAGCCATCTCCTCCTCTGTTGTCCTCCCTCCCAGCATCAGAGTCTTTTCCAATGAGTCAACTCTTCGCATCAGGTGGCCAGAGTACTGGAGTTTCAGCCTTGGCATCATTCCTTCCAAAGAAATCCCAGGGCTGATCTCCTTCAGAATGGATTGGTTGGATCTCCTTGCAGTCCAAGGGACTCTCAAGAGTCTTCTCCAACACCACAGTTCAAAAGCATCCATTCTTCGGCGCTCAGCCTTCTTCACAGTCCAACTCTCACATCCATACACAACCACAGGAAAAACCATAGCCTTGAGTAGACGGACCTTAGTCAGCAAAGTAATAATGTCTCTGCTTTTGAATATGCTATCTAGGTTGGTCATAACTTTCCTTCCAAGGAGTAAGTGCCTTTTAATTTCATGGCTGCAGTCACCATCTGCAGTGATTTTGGAGCCCCCAAAAAATAAATTCTGACACTGTTTCCACTGTTTCCCCATCTATTTGCCATGAAGTGATGGGACCGGATGCCATGATCTTTGTTTTCTGAATGTTGAGCTTTAAGCCAACTTTTTCACTCTCCTCTTTCACTTTCATCAAGAGGCTTTTTAGTTCCTCTTCACTTTCTGCCATAAGAGTGGTGTCATCTGCATATCTGAGGTTATTGATATTTCTCCCAGCAATCTTGATTCCAGCTTGTGTTTCTTCCAGTCCAGCGTTTCTCATGATGTACTCTGCATATAAGTTAAACAAGCAGGGTGACAATAGACAGCCTTGATGTACTCCTTTTCCTATTTGGAACCAGTCTGTTGTTCCATGTCCAGTTCTAACTGTTGCTTCCTGACCTGCATAGAGGTTTTAGATGGCTTAAAAAGGAACAAGCTCCCTTTATTTTGTTGTATAACTTGAACCTAATATGCCCTAAGTGGAAAAGTGGCCCAAAATGGATTGCTTAATTTTAAAACCATTTTACAACTGGACTTGATTTGCAATTGGTCTCAAAACTGGGAAGAATCAATTGCATGTAGCCCTTCATGAAGCTCTATCAGGACCTGGGTCTGAGGGCTCCTGCCATGTGTTCATGGCCTCTAGTTCTGTTTTATCCCCAAAAGATTCAGAGCAAGATTTCTTCATGGACCCCCTTGTTTACCCACCAACTGGCCATTGGTACATGAGCCTCTTTCTCAAGTTCCCACTCCTTCCCCTTTAACATCATCTTCAGTACTAGAACCCCAGAACCCCTACCTTACTGTGTTAGCCAGAAATCTTCAAATCAGAGTTCCCAGTGCTGTCCCCAGTGAGGCTCCAGTCAGGTTCAAAGTTAGCCCCCACTTTTGCCCCACAAGCTATACTCTCTATGAGGTAGCTGATGAGAACAGAGGGATTACTAGGGTGCATGACCCCTTTTTGATGCATAATCTACAAAGAGAGGTCTGACAGGTTCTCAATAATCCTGACAAGTTCAGGAACAGATTTATCAGCCTAGGGTTAACATTCTTCCTGACCTAGCAGGATGTCACAGTTGTTCTGCGCCACTGGTACACAGGGATCACAAGGAATGCATACTTCCTTTTCAGGAAGGCCAGGGGAGAAACTGATAGCCTACAAGCCACCAATCCACACCACCAGGTTTATCAGATGGGTAGTGATGCCATTCCAGACACCAACCCACACTGGGATTACAAAGATCGTGTAGGTCAGGCCAGGATGAGACACTATATTACTTGTTTATTAGAAGGAATGGGAAAGTGTTTGGTGAAACTGGTAAATTATGAGAAGACTGGAGAAACTACACAAGAGGATGAAAATCTGGTGGTCTTCCTGAGTCAGGTGACAGAGGCCTTTAGGAAAGCCACCAGTGCAGACCCTGAGTCTGCAGAGAGGAGGTGGCTCTTAGGCATGCATTTTATCATCCAGGCCTCTCCTGACGTCAGGAGACAGTTGCCAAAGCTTAAGGCTGGGCTCAGACCCTGTTTTCAGTCTTGGCAGAGGAAGACTTTAAAGTCTATGATAACCCAGATTTAATAGAAGAACATTGTATTACTCCTACCAGTCCATCCTAAAGGAAATTAGTCCTGAATATTTATTGGAAGGACTGATGCTGAAGCTGAAACTCCAATACTTTGGCCACCTGATGGGAAGAACTGACTCACTGGAAAAGACCCTGATGCTGAGAAAGATTGAAGGCGGGAGGAGAAGGGGATCAGGGGATCATCATGGACTCCATGGACATGAGTTTGAGCAAGCTCTGGGAGTTGGTGATGGACAGAGAGGCCTGGCGTGCTGCAGCCCATGGAGTCACAAAGCGTTGGGCACAAATGAGTGACTGAACTGAACTGAACTGAACTGACTGATATTACTCATATGGGTGGTGGTTTAGTTACCAAGTAGTTTTCACATTTTGAGATCCCATAGACTTCAGCCTACCAGGCTTCTCTGTCCATAAGATTTCCCAGGCAAGAATACTGGAGTGCATTGCCATTGCCTTCTCCAGGGGAATCATCCTGATTCAGGGATCAAACCACGCCTCCTGCTTTGGCAGGAGGATTTTTTACCTCTGAGCCACTAGGGAAGCCTTAGTATCTCAGACTTAACAGAAGAGGCCAACAAAGATAGGAGGTTAATAATGAAAATGGAGCTTTTGACTTCTTTGATCCACCCAAGGGAACCCTAGGAAGCCAACACCAGATGGACAGTCAAGGAGTTGTCTAGGTTGGAATCAGGACCCCTTTTCTCAGAATGAGGGACAGTGGCAGAGGGAATATCCTTAGCACCTGAAGACGCCTGAAGAACAACCGAGGCCAGCTTCTTTCTGGGTGAATCTCTGGATGCCAGATGCCAGCACTCTGGCTGACGGGCTGAGTACCCACCTGGCAGGAGATCCTACTAGTCCACCCTCATCACTCCAGCAGAGCCTCGGGTCATCTTTGATGTGGCAGGTAGGAGAACTAAATTCCCTTGTAAGACACTGGAGCTGCTTCTCTGTTCTGACCTGGCCAGCCTGACCTCTCTACAACCCTGAATGTCCTGTGATGGGAGGGGATGGATGACCTCAGGTAAGGTGGTTTACATCTCCACTCACCTGGGAATCAGGCCTATTATTACTACGCATTCCTCTTTTGTATATGTCAATGCCCTCCACCCCTCCTTTGAAGAGAAGACCTAAATAAATTAGGGGTCAGTGTTTTCTTAGAACAAGGGGAAGTTCAAGAAAACAGGAAACAGGAACACAGAATAAATCTGTTCCTTGGAATTCATCTATTAGTCCTCAGATGACCTGTCTGCTGATCAATGAGATACTGCCGCCAAATGAGAGAACAAGTGGATCCAGTGGTTTAGCTTAATTCAGCGTCAGAAAGAGCAAAGCAATTTCCCTGATAGAAGATTAAAGCCCATGAGAAATATCCCTGGAAAAGGAAGTACCCTATGAAGCCTGAAGTCCTGAGGCAATCCAACCACTGCTCACTAAATTTCTCAAACATGGACACATTCAGTCCTAGTCTCCTTCCAGCATTCCAATTCTCCACATCCAAAAAGCTTGGTTTGTGCAGAACTTACGGGCAGTGAATGAAATAGTCATCCCTGTTCACCCAGTGGTGCCAAACTGATACACTCTACTCACCCAGGTGGCCAAGGGATGCTCAGTATTTCTCTGTGTTGGGCCTTATGATGCATTGTTCTGTTTTCCCCTACAACAACATCAAGATTCACGATATCTCTTTGACTTTGAGTGGATGGACACTGACATTCTGGAGGATACTCAGTACAGCTGGGCAATACTGCCATGGGGTTTTGTGGATAACTCCCACTTTTGGGGAAGTACATTGACAAAGAAAGTAGGGAACTGAGCTTGGAAAATGGAACTATTACAGTATGTTGATGACCTACTGGGAAGTAGTGAGACAGAAGAGTCAGATCAGAATATTGTTCAGTTCAGTCACTCAGTCGTGTCCAACTCTTTGCGACCCCATGAGCTGCAGCACGCCAGGCCTCCCTGTCCATCACCAACTCCAAGAGTTTACCCAAACCCATGTCCATTGAGTCAGGGATGCCATCCAACCATCTCATCCTCTCTCATCCCCTTCTTTTCCTGCCCCCAGTCCCTCCCAGCATCAGAGTCTTTTCCAATGAGTCAACTCTTTGTATCAGGTGGCCAAAGTATTGCAGTTTCAGCTTTAGCATCAGTCCTTCCAACGAACACCCAGGACTGATCTCCTTCAGAATGGACTGGTTGGATCTCCTTGCAGTCCAAGGGACTCTCAAGAGTCTTCTCCAACACCACAGTTCAAAAGCATCAATTCTTTGGTGCTCAGCTTTCTTCACAGTCCAACTCTCACATCCATACATGACTACTGGAAAAACCATAGCTTTGACTAGAGAGACCTTTGTTGACAAAGTAATGTCTCTGCTTTTTAATATGCTATCTAGGTTAGTCATAACTTTCCTTTCAAGGAGAAAGCGTCTTTAAATTTCATGGCTGCAATCACCATCTGCAGTGATTTTGGAGCCCCCCCAAATAAAGTCAGCCACTGTTTCCACTGTTTCCCCATCTATTTGTCATGAAGTGATGGGACTGGATGCCATGATCTTCGTTTCCTGAATGTTGAGCTTTAAGCCAACTTTTTCACTCTCCTATTTCACTTTCATCAAGAGGCTGTTTAGTTCTTCTTCATTTTCTGCCATAAGGGTGGTATCATCTGCATATATGAGGTTATCGACATTTCTTCAGGCAATCTTGATTCCAGCTTGTGCTTCCTCCAGTCCAGCATTTCTCATGGTGTACTCTGCATATAAGTTAAATAAGCAGGGTGACAATATGTAGCCTTGACATACTCCTTTTCCTATTTGGAACCAGTCTGTTGTTCCATGTCCAGTTCTAACTGTTCCTTCCTGAACTGCATACAGGTTTCTCAAGAGGCAAGGTCCTAAATTTTCTGAGAAAGGGGATAGTAAGTCTCCCTAACCAAGACTCAGGCCTCAAGTGAAGGGTTCAGTGTTTAGAATTTGTTTTGATCCCAGGAGCTCGAGCCGTGGCCATCAGTTCAGGTCAGTTCAGTCGCTCAGTCGTGCCCGACTCTTTGCGACCCCATGAATCGCAGCACGCCAGGCCTCCCTGTCCATTACCAACTCCCGGAGTTCATTCAGATTCACGTCCATCGAGTCAGTGGTGCCATCCAGCCATAGATTTGTGAAAATAACAAGTAGTGCATTACCACTTCCAATCACATGGAGGCAATTCCAAGGCTTTCTAGGGATGGCTGGATCCTGTTGTAACTGGATTCCAGATTAGGGCCTTATAGCAAAGCCTTTATATGTGGCTCTAAAGGGAGAAGAAAGGGAACCCTTCTCTCCTTTGGAAGGGGGTACCACTAGTTGGCCTTCAAGACTCTAGAGACTGAACTGAGTAGATGAGCAGCACTGGGGATTCCAAAATTAGACAAATCCTTTACCCTGTACATTCATGAGAAATCAGGAATAGCCCTGGAATTTCTAATCCCAAAGCAGGGACCAGATCAGAAACCATGGCATACTTTGCAAAACAACTGGACTCAGTGGCCCTGAAATGGCCCAGCTGCCTGAGGGCAGTAGCAGCCATAGCCGCATTGGTGTATGCGGCTTCTAAGCTCACCCTGGGACAACACTTAGATATATTAACCCCTCATTAGATAACAATCTGTGGTTAGAAGTTAAAGGACATCATTGGTTGACCAGGGGAAGGTTAACTAAATAGTAGCTTCTACTAAAGGACACCCCTGTTACCTTAAAGGTGCATCATACTTTGAACCCTGCAACTCTGCTTCCAGGTCTTAAGAATGAAGATTTATTGCATGAGTGTACAGAGACTATAGATCAAACTTACTCCAGCAGGCCCGATCTTCTAGATGAACCTCTTAACAGCATTGAGGTCGAGTGGTTTACTGATGGGAGCAGATTTGTAAAAATGGAAACCTGAAAAAGCAGGTTATGTCATACTGAGTCTAATTAAATTCGCAGAAGCCAAGGTCCTGCCACCCTAGACCTCAGTCCAGAAAGCCAAGCTAATTGCATTAATGAGAGTGCTGCAATTAAGGTATAATAAGAAATTAAATATGTATTCTGACTCGAAATATGAGTTCCATGTATTACATGTTCTTGCTGCCATTTGGAAAAAGAAGAATGTGAGCTGCTAGAAAGTCTTCCATAAAATGGAAGGATTTGATCCTGGCCCTATTAGAAGCCATGCAGCTCCTGATGCAGGTAGTCCACTGTAGAGGCCGTCAAAAGATGGGCAGTTTGGAAGCTAAGGAAACAGCAAAGTTGATCAAACTGCAAAAAGGGCAGCTTGGTTGATTACTAGAGCTTGAGCAGATCATGGCCTTGGTAATTAGCCCCCCTCCCCCGGGGCTCCCTAGCCTTCCTCAGGATTCCTCCCAGTAACAAGAAAAGGCTAAACAATGGAGCTATGAAAAAAGAAACATCATCTAGTATATGAAGGATGACAAGCTGCTCATCCCTGAGGCCCAAAAGTGGAAGCTCACCAGGAGTTTGCATGATGTCTCCCACTGTATGACAGATTCAGAATGGGACTTGGGGCAAAAGACCTTTTCAGGGAAGGGACTTAAGGGAACAGTAAAACAAGTGACTCTTGCCTGTGATTTGTTGCCCATAACAACTTGCAGGCTCACCCAAACCCCTCCTGGCTACTTCACACTGAGGGACATACTCGGGAAGATTGGCAGTTAGATTCCACCTAAATAACTCCACAGTCAGGATTCAGATGTCTCCTGGTATTAGTTGACACCTTCATGGGTTGGATTTGAGCCTTCCCCTGCTGGGGGCCAGCATGAGGAACTCCGCCCATGGCAAAGGTCATGAGGAAGGAGGCTTGGCATACGCAAAGGTCGATCTAGCCTCAAGAAACCCCCTGTTCCTGAGCATCTAACCCCAAAACCAGAGTCTGTTTTATGCTCTCACATACACCTCTGACTTTACGGGGGGCTCTCCCCCATAACCGTTTCTCTTGGAGAAGGAGTAAACGTGCAGCTCCAAGGCAATACAAATTCCTGGGCGTGACAAGAGTGTTTCAGCTTACGGACTCCTCTGAAGGTTATCTAGCCCACCGGTACAGGTTCGTCCGGCCACATGTGATTGTTTACAGCCTCCCAACCTGAGAGGCACGAGATGTTTTAGACTTACTAAAGGCAAATTCTTTTGGGGAGTTAGAAATTATTAGTAAGGTGGGTTGGTTAGGAATTATATTGGTGAAGGGTTTTTCATTTGTTGTGTCAATAATTGCTGCTGATTCCCTGCTCTGGGTGGGACAAGGTTGTCTCAGGTCAAACCTTTCTGCTGACAGACTAGCTTGTGTGACAGGATTATCCATACTCTTGCCACTATGCACATGATTGTTTACTACCTCTTAACCATAAACAGCACAGAGAGTTTTGGAGTATTTTGAGAGTCTTAATTAGCATAGGGCTTTTTCTTCTTGTTGAGTCAATGATTGCCGCCAGGCCTCCATATCCTTAGGCACCTGGGAATATATGAATCAATGTATTTGGAATATAGAAAAGGAAATACAGTAGTTCTTGATGTTAGCAATACTAGACTTTTTGAGTTAATGGAGTTTCTCTTTTGTAATAGATCACTGTGCTTTGTTATAAATCACTGTGTCCTTGTTATGTAAAAATGTAACTTTATCACTATCTTAAGACTAAATAGATCTTAAGGGGAACATTGGTGAAAGGATTTTCATTTGTTGGGCTGATGTTTGCTGCTAAATCTCCATGTTCCCTACCCTTATAATGAATATAACTAACATATAGGAGAAATAAGTATTAACCTTTAAGACTAATCATGTTAACCTTGGGTTAAATAAATTCCTTTCTTGATTGTAACTCATTACACCCTCACCCTATAGGAATGTAACTTTATTTGGAGGGTGGTGCCTGGTTTAAGAAAAAACACCCTTGGAAGAAATAAGTTTTTTGGTTATCAGAAAGAAAGGATCATAAAATGTCAGCAGGTCTCACTTATGGCCAGAAGATGATGTACCTTTTTTATACATTTATGTGAAGCACCTGATTTTGATAAAGGTCAGGACTGCTGACTCCCGCGTGACTCTGTATTCATCCCTATGTGTAACAAAAGGTATATAAGCTAACCCCAAAATAAAGACATCGGATCAGTTTCCGGAAAGACTGATTCCCCCATGTCACTTCTTTCTTGCTCCCATTTTTCTGGCCGAATTCCCATCTGGAGCATGGATGCTATTCCATGTAATCCAAGTTATTCAGCCTCTTTTTCTCCACTAATCTTCCTATTACACTATCCATTTCTAATCTCTCTATATCTGTGATTAAATACGTATTTTTCCAAAGATGCCAACTCCGTCCCCACCTTCGAATTCCCTGGATCCACCGGGGCTGGACCCCGGCACTCCCCACTGGATCTGAAAAAGCATCTCTAGTCCATAAGTCCCTGCAAAAGGAAAAACCTCCTCTGTTTGGCCTTCCAAAGTCCCTACAGAATGATAATGGGCCCTCTTTTGTAGCAAAGATCACACAGGCAATCTTGGCAGCCCTAGGGATAAGTTACCAGCAACACATGAGAATTGGACCAATTCACTTCCCTTGTGGCCCAGCTGGTAAAGAAACTGCCTGCAATGCAGAAGACCTGGGTTCTATCCCTGGGTTGGGAAAATCCCCTGGAGAAGGGAAAGGCTACCCACTCCAGCATTCTGGCCTGGATTGTATAGTCCTTGGGGTTGCACAGAGTTGGACACAACTGAGCAACTTTCACTTCACTTTGACTGGTCAGAGTGCATCCACCCCAAAGAATAATCTGCAGCTCAGCCCATTTGAGATGACCTATGGAAAGCCTTTCCTACTACTGACATTCTACTACATGAAGAAGTGAGCTGGATCCTATGATATATTATCAATCTGGGGCAAATTCAGAAGGCAATCTTGGGTTAGGCCCATAAGACACTGCTACCTCCCACCACAGATAAAATGGGAGGGGTAGCCCCCTTCACAAGTTAACCCTGAAGATCAAGTTCTTAAGACTTCCAAGAGGGAGATCCTAAAGACAAACTATTAACAAAATGGAAGGGGCATTATAAAATAATTTTAACTATGTGCATTCCCGCCATAATACAAGGGATCACTAGTTGGGTGCAGTTATCTGGACTAAAACACTTACCTCTAAAAACTCCACAGGTCGCAACAGAGGAACAATATACCTTTGGGCCAGTGGAAAGTCTACAATACTTATTCAGAAGACAAGCACCACTAGCAGATAAGTAAAAAGTGATGTAGTGGATTAGACTCTTATTTTCTATTTTTGCTGTTATGTTCTTGCTTGTACCTTGCCACACTGCTCAACCACCCCTACTGGGAAAAGAGCTCTTTTGCCCCTGCTGGGTCTAGAGGATGGGAATCAATGATGGGGTGGGCCCTTCTCTTAGCCCTTCTTTTAAAGAGGGCTTGGGGAGAGGATGACAAAGGAAGTGGAACTTGAAGAGAAAAATCAGTAGTTGATTTTTCCAGCATTTTGCCTCAAGAAATAATCTAATTGTTGCATGTCATTCTCACCCCCAAGAGAGTGTTCCTGAGCTCAAGTTTGTGCCAGTGAAGAAAGTCCTTAATCTCACCTTGATCTCTGAACCCAATAGAAACATACCACTTCTAATAGTGGAACTTGGTGATCATACTGATATAGGGTGTAGAGAGCTTACAGACCTTTGGAACCAAACGGTTCTCCAGGTCCAGTGACTCCTTCTCTTCACAGGAGAAGGAAAACTCTGTTGCCCTCCCAGATAGATACCTACTTTACCGATGATAAGCTCACCCCTCTATATATGTCATTTTCCACTTCAAGCTCCTCATGCACCCCTAACCAGACTCACTAGTGTGTGGATCCATCTCTACTCTCCCCAGCATCCAACCCAGTAACTCTTGTTTAGATTGGAGGGGAAAGCAGCCTCTTCCTGGAGACTGGCCTGTGGCCTCCCGTCTGCCTTCAGTGAGCACGCAAGAACAGAGGAAAGCAAAGAACTAGACAGGGGCCACCAGACAGAGGGCTCCTGGCCCCTAGATGCAGTAATATACCTAACTGGAGCTCCCTTTTACATTGCTGCTTTGATTCAACTTTTCCCCACCATGCTTGTACCCCTCCTGCCACGCTTGCTCCCAGCTCTCTCCACATCTCTTCCTCTGCTGTGCATTGAAAAATAAATTCCCCAAGGAGGGAACCTGAATTCCTTCTCCTCCTGGCTTCTCTAGGCAATGACCTGTCCATTTTATATAGTATGCTAACCCTCAAGAATAAAGGGAGTAGAATCCTTCAGGAGGAAATGAGATAGCCTGGGACCTGAAGTCATCTGCTGGCACCCAGACAATATTTTCTAAAACAACAAGATGTAATACATTCAACAAGACACACATTGCTACATACGAAGGAGTATGGATGCTTGATAGTCTGGAAAATGGCAAGGGTTATGGACAGATATGATGAAGGAGAATGCGCTCCTCAAAAAGGGTGGGGAAACCCCAGAGAAATTTGGGTGGCAGCATGTAAGTGCGTCTTCCTTCTGAAATCACATACCTCCTGCAGCCCACCCAAGGGCTGGAGATTTTTGTCTTGCAAGATACACAACAGTTCTGTCAGCACCTGGAGTCACCTATAGCTGAATCATGCCAGGATTTCCATAAAAATGGACAGAATAAATGACAAGCTCTAAATAATTCTGAACTAATACATGGTTTCAGAAAATTGGTCAAAAACATTAGGAAACAGAGTTTGAGACAGAGAGAAAAAAAAATAGAGATGGAAAGTGACAAAAAGAGACAAAGACAGAGAAAATTGTATCAGATCATCCCAAACCAAAGGCTGATTTGAACTGAAAGCAAAACGGTAGTACTTTCTGCTGTGTAAAGATGACATCTGGTGTAGGATCATCCGAGGCTTCCTAGGTGGTGCTAGTGGTAAAGAACCCACCTGCCAATGCAGGAAATAAAGATGTGGGTTCGATCCCTGGGTCTGGAAGATCTCCTGGAGGAGGGCATGGCAGCCCACTCCAGTACTCTTGTCTGGGGAATCCCATGGACAGAGGAACCTGGTGGGCTACAGTCCATGGGGTCGCAAAGAATCGGACATGACTGAAGCAACTTGGCACACGTGCACATGGGACCTTCCAAGGCAGGTGTTCCATCCATATTAATAAAACCTCCATGAGACTTAGACTGGTTCTGTGGTTGAGATCTAAACTCCCTTTCCCTAATTACAAATGCAAAAAAGAAATGTTACCCCATCTGCCACTAAAATTACCCTGTGGATTTATTTATATGTTGAGGTTTGTATCTCACTCCCAGAAGACAGAATGAGAGAACTGAGCTTTTAAAACTCATTTCCATAGTGTCTTGCTTCCTATCCCCAATGCTAATGATCTTTTAATGCAGATTTTATCTGTGAATTCTATTTATTGTGAGTGGTCATTAACATTTGCTAGCTAATGTATTTATTTATTCATGCTAGGGAATAGAAATGCAGACTATCTATTGGATTCTCTGATTTTATCAGCAGATAGCTATATCACATTCTTAGAATAATGTTGCCCACACTTTTAAATTGATAATAGACCATTGTGTATACAAGATCCAGGTTCTTAAAAAATGCTATTTTCTCCTGAATAAAAGTCTAGGTCAGTAATGTTTAGATAGTTAACTTCTTTGAGTTTAGTGACTCTATAGTTTGTAGCTAAATATAAACTGCCTGTCTTTAAAGCTAGGGGAAATCTTGTTTATTTCTAAGAAAATATGCCATTTTTGATTGACTCTCTAGAATAACACTGAAGCAGAATGTGTGAATGATCCAATAGTCAGACGAAAACCATGAGCCTTGTGGTTCTGATTAAAAGCAAACAAACAAAAGAATCTACAACAAAGGAGGCTATCATAGATCATCTAAAACTGTAAAGCCTCCATTATTTACAGTCTTCATGACTCATCATTCAAGTATTCTGCAGTTCCACCCACAATAAAATTTCGAGAAAAGCTTTTCAGACTCCTGGCCTGAATCCTCCCTCTTTCTCTAATCATTTTCCATCTCCTGCCCACTGCCCTGAACTATACTCCCTTGAGACATTTATACTTGTGATTATCTTCAAAACACCTCCTTTTCTGTACTGAAAGTTTTAGCCAAGGGGAATTCAGCTTCATAAACACAGAATTAAAGTATTGCCCAAACTCAATGGGATTTTGCTTTTCTTTTTAAAGTGCATTTAGGTCACAGTAATGACTAGGATTAGATACCTTTAGCATACTTGCATCAGAACAGTATACAGGTATATTTCAATTTAGCCACCAGCAAGTCTAGATCAATTTTTTTTTTTTAATTTTTAATTCATAGTTTCTGTTCCCAACCAAGCTTGGGACTGCTTGCCTGTGTGCAGGAAAGCCAATCTGATATCAGGTTGTAGTGAAGGAGAGTGCAACATTTACTGTAGGGTATCAAGCTAGGAGTTCAGGACAGCTGCTGCTCAAAAGACTAGAAGTCCTGATAGGTTTCAGGAAAGCATCCTTAAAGACCAACTGAAGGAGGTGGGTTGCAGGGTCTTGCGCACAATTCTCTGGTTAGAGGTGAAGTAATCTAAAGGAGATCAGCCCTGGGATTTCTTTGGAAAGAATGATGCTAAAGCTGAAACTCCAGTACTTTGGCCACCTCATGCAAAGAGTTGACTCACTGGAGAAGACTTTGATGCTGGGAGGGATTGGGGGCAGGAGGAGAAGGGGACAACCAAGGATGAGATGGCTGGATGGCATCACTGACTCGATGGACGTGACTCTGAGTGAACTCCGGGAGTTGGTGATGGACAGGGAGGCCTGGAGTGCTGTGATTCATGGGGTCGCCAAGAGTCGGACACGACTGAGTGACTGAACTGAACTGAACTGAATGGGGTGGTATCAAAGGGTAGTGCCACATTAATAGCTAACATTATCAATGCTTAGACTCTATGAAGCCTGGGGACTAGGAGTTCATGGTCATCAAATAGTTAACATCCTTCATGTGGTGGGGGTTTTAGCAACTATTAAACAGCTTAGGAAATATGCATCAAATATTGTTATCTAGGTACTTCAGAGAGAAACTAAAGCAGAGGACATGCGGGAGAGGGTCTGTTCAGGGAAGGCTCCACAGGATGCTGCTTGGTTACACTTACAGTTAAAATTAGCTTTAAAAATACTTCTTCTATTATTAATAAATTCCATCAATTCCACAAAAAGGGAATTCTCTTGCAGTATAGAGCCTGGAGCCAATTCTTTCCCAATTCTCATCTCAGATCATCTCCATGGAGGATTTAAATTACAAAATGGTTTTTCATTACACTTTGAGAAACTCTTTGGATATAAGCTAGGAATATACAGGAAGCCAGGTAAGCTCTATCATGGAAAACAATACCATCACTCATGAGTCAGGTACTCAAGAATTCTAATTTGTACTGTTCTCGGTCGCTAGCTCCATCCTACTAAAATTACTCAGATTTCTCATTTCTCTATATCTGTAGTTATCACAATGACAAAATTGATCAGTTAAGCATACTATGTGCCTGGCACTGATCCAAGCACTTTATACATAGTTTCACAGTGTAACTCATAACAGAAACATAAATTGTAACTGAATCATAGAATATCATCAGTTTTGAACTCAGGATATAAACCCTCAAAGTTTCTCAATAGAAGAACGAAAAAGTAGATGAAAGAGAACAAAAAAGAAAAAAAAAAGAAAACTGAAGTCGCTCAGTCGTGTCCAACTCTTTGCGACCCCATGGACACCAGGTTCCTCCATCCATGGGATTTCTAGGCAAGAGTACTGGAGTGGGTTGCCATTTCCTTCTCCAGAGAACTTCCCAACCCAGGGATCGAACCCAGGTCTCCCACATTGTAGACAGACGCTTTCCGTCTGAGCCACCGCTTGATCTTAGCCAAAGGCCGAGAAGCGAACAAGGAGGAGGGAAAGGAGAAAAAGAAGGACACTGGCCAGAAGGTTAATAATTAAGAAATGAGATCATGTTAGATATGTAAGTTTTGTATATAAAGTAACTGTTATACTCTCAGTGGCTGCTGAAATTTATGTTTTGCTTGATGAAATCTATGTAGATGACTGAACCAGACCCCAAGCATTTCTTTATGGTGGTAGAATTACCAACCCAATGCTACTAATATTTTACATTACATTTTCCCCATTTTGAATGTCTTAGACCATATCTTGAGTTCCTCATATATATAAATGCAACATGTTATGTTATACATTTTACAATGGTTTATGAGATATTGTTGTTGGCTCTTTGCAGTGTATCCTTGAAGTTCCTCTTAGCAAAGTTCTTTTCTGCTGCTTGCCTCTGGGCTTGCCATCTGTGTTGTTTTGACCAAGACAATGGTATCATCATTACATACACAAAAGGCTTAAAATGTACTTGTCGGATGGATTTCCTTCTTGTGCAATGAGAAGAATATATTTCAGATAGACACAGGAGCAGATCATCAATCACTGCCAGCCTGAAGCAGAGACTCTTCAGCTGAACTATTATTTATTAGTGAAAAATAAATATTTATTATTTTTTGCCAGCAAAATTTCTGAGGTTATTTCTTATGTAGCAATAGTAGACTGGTGATTAATACAGAAAATAGACCTGGCCCCTCTCTGAGTTTATTTTAGATCTCCTTTAACTCTTCTTATTCCAGGCATTCCAACTTCCTCTCCTGTCTTCAGCATATTAAATTTATTCTTACTTCATGATCCTTAGGCAAGCTGTTCATTCTGCCTGGACTTTTTCCCATGAATTGTCTTGTGAAGTGAAGTCACTCAGTCGTGTCTGACTCTTTGCGACCCCATGGACTGTAGCCTACCAGGCTCCTCTGTCCACGGGATTTTCCAGGCAATAGTCCTGGAGTGGATTGCCATTTCCTTCTCCAGGGGATCTTTCCAACCCAGGGATCGAACCCAGGTCTCCCGCATTGTAGACAGACGCTTTACCATCTGAGCCACCAGGGAAGTTAGTTCCTTTTAATTTTCCAGGTTTCAGGATAAGTATTACCTACTCAGTGAGACATTCTCAAATCACTGTGCCTTACATATAGACCTACCAACCCTTTTCTCTGTACGTCTCTATCATGTATATCGTCTATATTATCCATTGTGTTTATTACAGTTTATAAGGGCGTTTTCTTTTCTTTTCTTTCTGGATCATTGTCTTTATGGCTAGTTCCTTGAGAGTGTGTGTGTGTGTGTGTGTGTGTGTGTGTGTGTGTATGTGTGTGCTAAGTCACATCAGTCCTGTCTGACTCTCTGTGATCCCATGGACTGTAGCTCACTAAGCTTCTCTCTCTATAGGGTTCTCCAGGCAAGATACTGGAGTGGGTTGCCATTTCCTACTTAGGGGATCTTCCCCATCCAGGGATTGAACCCACATCTCTTATGTCTCCTGCACAGGCACGTGGGTTTTCTTTACCACTAGTGCTGCCTGGGAAGCCCAGGGGATACACCAGTATTTTCTCCAATATAACTATAGTGGACTCCACAGTATCTGTATCTGTTTAATGAATAACTATACGAATGAATCAACCCTGTGGAGTAGTTTCATCCCATTTACCAAACACAAAGCCACCCGCAGATTGCATGAACACCACACACATTTAACAAACTCAAAGATAATAAATGTATCCTCTTTGGACAGAGACTTTTTAACTTTTCCCCCTAGTTTGAACACTCTAGTATTTTATTTTTTAAAGTGAAACATCTGAAATAAACATCTCTGATATTCTGGTGATATTCCATGTTGGAGCTCTGAAGATGGTCAGATTATTATTTCCTACTTTTCCTACTGCACACTATCAAGAAACTATCATTTTAGTGTTTTTAGGTCACTGATCAAGATAATAAAGATTTAAGAGTAAGAATATTCATATTCTTGTATTAATATATTCATATTAATTAAATTCTGGTTACAACAGGAACATTTAGACACGATTTTTTTTTTCCAGCTTAATACTTCACTCTGTGGTTTTCTAATATAACTGGATAGCATACAACATACTATGATTTATTTTTTCCAAGTCTAGCTTTAACAGCATATTCAAAAGAGAACAGGAAAAAACTGCTTTTTCCCCTTTACATTTTTTATTCCATTTTTCTTTCTGTCAATATAAAGCTATTTTCTCAATTATTTACTAGAGATAAGCATGGCTTCTTACAAAGTATATAGATGTATAAATACATATTATATCTACAATTATTTTATAGTACAAAAAAGAATTCCACTTAAAAATCAGCCAGTTCCTCTGTCCTTATCATCCACCCACCTCTAGCCAAAGCACCAAGTATGTTTTTTATATATGGCATTTCTTTTTTCAGGCATCATTTTCTTCTTTGAATTGGCTTCTATAAGAATGAAAAGTTAATAAGCTGCAAGATCCAAGTTATAAGATGACACAAGTATACAATAACAAATGTGCATTAGTTATTCTGTAATTTATATTCAGAATTGGAGAGGTAATTTGCAAACACCTCATAATAAATCCTGAGCTAAGAGAAACGTTTGTCAAGTTTTGCTCTCACTTTCCTTTTTGTAGTATGCAGATGTTCAATTTTAAATTTGTCACATTTTCATGCTTCTTCCTATATGGCCCTCTTTCTTTGATTTCTTGCCAAAAAGTAAAACAAAAAGCAAGCAAATTAAAATTCATAGCTATGAAATGAATTTTGCAAAGACATTATTTTCTCTCTCTTTTTTTTACTTTCCCCAAAGTTTGCTTCCCAATTAATACATTTTCAAATAACTTTAGTCTATCTTGAAATAACTAAACATTAGAAACAGTATTTTGGAGAAGGAAATGGTAACCCACTCCAGTATTCTTGCCTGGGAAATCCCATGGACAGAGAAGCCTGGTAGACTGCAGTCCATCGGGTCACAGGAGTTGGACATGATTTAGCAAGTAAACTACCATCACCAGAAACATTTAAGCATCAACTTATCTCTTAAGATTTAGTATCACCACTCCTGCGATTATATGATTATATGATTCTTTTCAGAATCATAAGTCATCCAATTTGAAACCAAAATGAGAAATTATCCTTTATCAATGCTTGATTCTAGTTTTGGACTCCTGTCTGTAGTACACCAATGTATTCTGAACCATAATTTAAATGTTTAGAGTCACCAAAATTCTATGTTGCATTATTCACTGAGTCCTTCAGATTCTCTTCCTCCCTCATATGGCTATTACTCTAGTCCATTAACTCTCCACTGGACCTGTGCAATACCTCATTCCATCTCCAGCTCCTGAAATCTATTTTATATCTGTCACATGATTCATTTTTAAAAGACCTGGTCATATACTTTGCCTACTCAAAAACTTATAAGAGCACCTTATTTTTGCATAAGCCAGATACCAATTTGAAGTCAGGTACCCAAAGTTCATTTTGACACCCGAGACATTTCATTCCTAGCCTCCTCAATTATTTTGTGTTTTCCAATGATCCCCATTCATGAAATCTTCCTTTCTCCCTCTGCCATATCTTAAGTGTGTGCTATAGGTTTCAATAATTCCTCTGTCTTAAATATTTTTCTCACAGTTTTTCCCCTGGAGAGATTCTATCAGTGCTTTCAGGATCACTTCACTCTCCTTTTATTTCTCTGCAGTAATCACTGATCACCAGGAGAAATATCAATAACCTCAGATATGCAGTTGACACCACCCTTATGGCAGAAAGTGAAAAGGAACTAAAGAGCTTCTTGATGAAAGTGAAAAAGGAGAGTGAAAAACCTGTCTTAAAACTTAATATTCAAAAAAGAAAAAAAAAAAGAGATCATGGCATCCGGTCTCATCACTTCTTGGCAAATAGATGGGAAAACAATGGAAGCAGTTACAGACTTTGACTTTATTTTCTTGGCTTCCAAAAATTACCACAGATGGTGACTGCAGCTATGGAATTAAAAGACACTTGCTCCTTGGAAGAAAAGCTATGACAAATCCAGACAGTATATTAAAAAGCAAGGACATTACTTTGCCAACAAAAGTCTCTACAGTCAGTCAAAGCCATGGTTTATCCAGTGGTTGTGTATGGATGTGAGAATTGGGCCATAAAGAAAGCTGAGCACCAAAGAATTGATGCTTTTGAACTGCTGTGTTAGAGAAGACTCTTGAGAGTCCCTTGGACAGCAAGGAGATCAAACCAGTCAATCCTGAAGGAAATTAGTCCTGAATATTCACTGGAAGGACTTATACTGAAGCTTAAGCTCCAATACTTTGGCTACTTGATGGGAAGAACTGATTCATTGGAAAAGACCCTGATGCTGGGAAAGATTGAAGGCAGGAGGAGAAGGGGACAGCAGAGGATGAGATGGTTGGATGGCATCACTGACTCAATGGACATGAGTTTGAGCCAGCTCCTGGAGTTGGTGATGGATGGGGAATCCTGGTATGTCACAGTCCATGGAGTCATAAAGAGTCAGATGTGACTAAGTGACTAAACTGAATCAGTGATCACCTCTAGTCATTAACACTTTAAACCATAATATTTTGACCTTTTTCATGACACTGGCTAACATGAATTGGTTAAATTTTAGATATAACTATGTCATAGCCAGTTTAGAGGGGCTTCCCAGGTGGCTCAGTGGTAAAGAATCTGCCTGCCTATGCAGGGTCTGCAGGGGATACAGATTCGATCCCTGGGCCAGAAGATCTCCTGGAGGAGGAAATGGCACCACTCCAGTATTCTTACCATGATAATCTCGTGGACAGAGGAGCCTGGTGGGCTACATTCCATGGGGTCACAAGGAGTTGTACATGACTGAGTGACTGAGGACATGTGCACACATGCATAGTCAGTGGAGAGGGAGCCGTATCAATTGAGGTATATTGCTGATGGCTCTAAGCTAGATGGAAACTGAAAACTCCACAGTGTGTGTGTTCGTGTGTGTGTCGTATAACATATTCACATATACTGGTTGAATTGTATATCTAGGATACTACTAATTAAAGTATTAAGGAAGATATCTTTACTTACTTATTAGTATAGTGGACATGAAAGGAAAAGGACCAGATTTTCTGTCTTCCATATTCTTTCACCACTAGCTGCAGAGTAAGATTGTCATGGGCCAGGCATCCTGCTTGGACCTAATGTGACTGGCAATAATTAGTGACATTTTTTAGACATTCCACATATCACTGGGCTTATCAGTGAACTTTTTCTCAGTTACAAGCCATCTTAGCACTTTGGATCTTATTACACCAACCATGTATTGAGCTCTAGATTCTGTAGGATGTCAGTGTAAACTGGGCTCAGCTGGGTAGTTCTGGTCAATTCTGGTAGACTGGTTTAAGCATCCACCAGTCTGGCTGGTCTAGGGAGCCTCAGCTAGTGACTTCTCTCTTATCTACATGGTCTCCCACTTTTCATCAAGTCCAGTCATGTCATTATGTGGAAGCTGAGCAGAGTGCCAAGAAAGCAAGCAGGAATGTGTACTGCTTTCTAAGACCTAGACTCAATCAGGCTCACCATTGCTTCTGCTTCACTGTACTAAGCAGGAGGAGCTATAAAGTCACATTGCCTGGGTGTGGCCTACCACTCAGGGTACTCATACTCAATTATTTTTTTCATTGCTCTGAATAAGGAAGAGGTGACCTTCCACGTTTACCTTCCCTGACTCGGCTCAGTCTCCTTATGAGACTTTCCTGTTTCAGCCCTCATGACCAGATGCTGAGCTTACTCTCCTGATGTAG
The DNA here is from genome assembly GCF_042477335.2 of Ovis canadensis. Taxonomy (NCBI): domain Eukaryota; kingdom Metazoa; phylum Chordata; class Mammalia; order Artiodactyla; family Bovidae; genus Ovis; species Ovis canadensis. The sequence continues at coordinate 175,652,537 of NC_091246.1, read as the reverse complement.
CTCCTCCAGGGTTTTACATTAGGAGCTTGGAGGGATTACGTTAATTGACTATTGACACAATGATAATCCAAATCTTCATTCTTGTTCCCAAATCCCACCTTCACATGTAGATGATATCTCATAGCATAGACTTAAACTTCTTCCCTTTTCTATTCTTTTTTTTTTTTTTTCAGTATATGAACATGTGACTATCCTGATAGAGTAAATGAAAGAAAACCCAACATGGAGATACTATAAGTGCATGGATATTGAGTGAGATACTACCACAAAACATTGATAGCATCCTGAATAAAATAGAGTGAGTGTGAACGTCCTTTGCAGTGATGATAGTAGTATAGTAGGCAGCCATCAAAGAGAAGGAAAAGCTAGTGAAAATGAAGAAATGTAGAAAGCAAATATTCAGATTAAATTTTGAAATTCACAAGAATTGATTGGAGCCTGGCTTGTCTCTTTTTTGTTCATAAAAACTGAATTTTCACTAGAAATGATGCTATCCATATGTCATCTTTCAGTTTGACAGACTCTGACATTTTTAACCTTGTTCTTCTCCAATCTCTCTCTATCTATCCATCTATTTTATATATATATATATATATATATATATATCACAGAGCAGGAATAAAATTCTGACTTTTATGATGTAATCTAATTAATATAGATGATTGGAATATGATTTAGGAAATCTTAAACCACAGTTTCCAAATAACTAAGATTTTTCTCATCCATTCTTTATATGCACATATTTGACAGTCTTAATTTCCAGCATATGTTAGGTTTTATATGCACAGGTATTCTTCATGTAGCTTTCAGGGAATCAGATATTTTCACTGATGCATCTGTTTTAATTTGCCTAAAAGAACTGGCCATATCAGTGATTTTAATGTCAACATGAAGTATTCTGGGATTTATTAAGCTTCTTGAAAAACCACAATAATGTTTTACTGCATTTTGGATATCTTCTAAGAAAATTAAGAAATCTAAAAGGATTTATAATCCATGAGGATTTTATAACATTTGAACTAAAATATATTGTAAGAAATATCAGACTATCCTATATTGAAAATAGAAATTTTCAGAACAGCTATTACTTGAAAAGTGCATGAAGAAAGTATCTCTACATGCACAACTTCTTGATAAGAGCCTAAGGTATTATCTATTTCTTTTGCAAATCATTGTTAGTTAAGCTTCCTTTCAGTGTAAGGAGATGAATTAGAGAAATTGAACATGACTTCTGTAGTCTGAAACATCACCCTTCTAATGTGGTCCTGAATTCACAGAAATAATAAGTTCTTAAAATAGTTCCCTGAATTCTTGAAAATAGCCATTTAAGTTAACCGCACGATTTACTCATGCTCAAACATAGTAACATATATGTTACCATGTATAGTGAAAGGAAAACCATGAAAGGAGTAACTCTGGGAGTTTTTATAGATAAAACATGTGTACCCCCCAAAAGGCTAAAATTACCATCAGATGCTTTGTGTTACACTGTTTGCACACAGCTCTGATGGTTTGAGGTTGACTTTAGGGCAAGCAACTGCTATGTTTGTCCTTGAGATACTTTGATACTATAGTCAGAGACAAAATTAGAATTTCAAAGAATCACTGAACTGATGATCCATGACTTTAGATCGATTTTATCCTCATCCTCAAACTTCAGTGAAATAAAAGTTTTAATTTCATTTAAATTGCATACTTTTTAGATATATCTTATAAAATGCAAAAAGAATGGTAGATTTAAGATTCAGTTTCTTCAGTTAGCAAGTTTTAGAAAAGATTCTAATAATCACATTATCTTTATTAATCATAGCTACTTGAATGTGTAATTCAAAATTATAGAGAAAGCAAGGGATTTGTCCTTAATGGTCAACAGATTCTATTGACTTAATTAATAGCCCTATCAATGATAAGGGTCTAACGTCTACAGTTCTTCATCTTTTCATACAGGGTTTCGAAATGAAGAGCACACATCTCCTTAAATATTAAATATCACTTGTCAGATACTTTTCTGTTGTTTCAATTATACAAAACCAAATGTAGCTTCTTGTTGAAATCTTCACAAGAAGATGAATTGAATTTGGCACTTCCCTCTTGCCAGTCCATGAACTGGACACAGCAATAACTATGTCTCATCAGGCAAAAGGTTTGTAACAGGAGACTGGCATGTCAAAAATCTAGTTGCATGAAAGTGATTTTTGTGTGTAATAAGTGACCCACATGTAACCAGTGCTTGTTACAGTCTTCAGGCTGTCACCAAAAAGCTCTAAAGCAGAGGGAACATAGTAGCCCTGTTGTTCTTCATGGCTGTCATAAAAATACCACTGAAATATGCAGGATACTTAGCATTTTAGGTTAGGCTTTTTATCAATGTCTCTCCAGTATATGACTTAATGCATGAACGCCTTTTAAGAATTCAACTAGTGAGAACTCAATTAGTGAGGTTAAATAAAAATATCCCACTAAAGAATAGGAACTAAATAAGTAAGGAAACTATGTTATGTATATATACATATACATAGAGAGAGAGAGGAGGAGGAGAGAAAGAGAGAAGGAGGAGAGAGAAAGTTTTTCCTCTAAGGCTCAATAAAGTTTTTGCTCATAGGTTAATTTAAGGAAACAATCTAGCTTGCTGTTCATGAGAAACACATGGTTTAAAATGACAATAGTTGAAGTAAAAATGAGGTAATTATGTTAATAACCTATTGAAGATTTCAGTCAAAAAGGGAGGACCCAGTTTGGGCTCCTTATTAATCATTTTTTCTTGGAGTTGTATGACTTGTAAGCTGCTCTGTTGGGTTAACTCAATTAGAAGTGCTTGAAGATATCATAAATCTCTTCATTTTAAGTGCCTCATTAATTTTATGACAAAATTAACCCAACACCATTAGAGCAACAGGCAAATCTTGACAGCTATTTTTTTTTAACTCTTAGACTGTTCTAGTTGATACTTGATGCAGTCCACAAACAATGTTACCAGTTCACTAGATTCTAACTTTGAGCCTGCTCCAGCTGATGGGATCCTCGGATCCCTGGTGACCTCATCGTGGGTGCCCTGTGTGTTCAGTCACTGAACAACATAGCTAGCTATGCTACATGCAACCTTTCCCCACCACACAGAGCCATTCACAATATGTTCACTCTAATAGAGCAAGATTACTTCCCACTTTCTGCTTGCAGTGTTCTGATAACCTTGCATACTTAATCATAATTGAGAGTCAAGTGACTTCCACCAAGTATGCATTTTAATTAGCTATCAAATAAATAGGGAGACTGTTTGTCTGGATTTTCTTTCTTTGTGCTAATTAATTGGGAATCAAGGGTCAGGATCTTGTCTTGCAAAGTGCATTGAAGACATTAATTTCAAATATTTATATACATCCACTTACAAGCACAGGATTCAGAGTTCATTTTATATTCTAATATAGGCTAAAAAGAAGCATTTAAATAGATGTGCAGGCATCATGCTGAAGTAATAATGATGGTAAGGTAAACATTCAACAAGATTTGTGTTTTCTATTGCAGTTTTTAAGCTAAATAAAGTTTGTCATTTTAACAATCACTAAGCAAGCAGGCCAGAACTCTGTAGGCATGATTATATCTTAATCAAATTTGAATAGAAATTATATTTTTGAAAAAAGGGCAAATAATTCAAGATTTGAGTATTCTACAGAAAACAAATGGCATGTAGAATGGAGGCAGTGTTTTGACTATCTCATATACCTTTGTGTTCAATTATTTAAAATGAAAACACTTAGGCAAACTATTTAAGTTCTAATTTTTGCCTTATAGCTAGAGTTGTAGCATTCCTAAAATACTTGTGTACAATAACATCAGCCTTGCAAATAATTTAATTCCTAAAACTATAAATAGTTTATTATTATTCTATGAAGTTTTTATTTGCTAAAGATACAGTGATCCTCCCCATGCCATGGCAAAATGTGAGATGAACATCAAGTTTCCTGAACAAGGGTGAACATAGTTCTGAAGTCAGTAATGAATGTGTAGTGTTCTTCATGCATAAAAGGCAAAGTTCGAAACTTCTTCTAGTGGGAATTGAGGAAAAAAAAATGTATCTACTAGGTCAGCATAGGAGCTTCTCTGGTGACTCAGCAGTGAAGAATGTGCCAGCAATTCAAGAGACCCCGGAGACCTCGGATTCAGTTCTCGGGTTGGGAAGAGTCCCTGGAGGAGGAAATGGCAACAGACTCTAGTATTTTTGCTGGGCAAATCCCATGGGCAGAGGACCTAGTGCGTGCAGCCCATAGCTTCGCAGAGTCAGAGGTGACAGCATGAAAGCTCCAGGTCAGCAGGTGCACACTCAGTGTCATAGTCTGCATTAACATATCCCTGCAAAGATATCATATCTGGCAAAGGATGTAGTTGGGCTGCAACTTAGTTAAGTTTATAGTAGTCCATTGTCATCTGCCAAATATATTCACTCATTTATTTATTTTTGACTAACGGCTTAAGATAGAAACCAGCACCGCCATATCCTTTAAATCAGGAGACTCCAACCTCCAGCATCTAATGCCTGATGATCTGGGGTGGAGCTAATGAGACAATAAGAGACATAAAGTGCGCAATAAATGTAATGCTCTTGAATCATCCAGAACTTCCCCCTCTCATCCAGTCCCTGGAAAAATTGGTCCCTGGTGCCAAAAAATTTAGGGACCGCTGCTGTAGATCTTTAATTGGGGCTATAATCTTTTGAAGTTCTTCAGGGAACACATTTCTGCTTCTGTTTTACTCTTTTGACTTGAAGATAAAGCAGTTTTAGGAGCTTCCACATTCAATCTTTATCATAACTCATTGTTCCTCCACAAATCAGCACGTGCATGTCAGAGTTTGGCCAGGTGCTCAGAAAATGCACCCCAACTGCATATGGATGGGCCAGGAAATGGCTCCTGGGGAGATCCTTGAATGTACTAGATCCATTATTAGATAACCTGGACCAGAACTTTACTCATTACGTGACCTCCACAGGCTCCCTCTAAACAAGGAGCATGATAATTTTTATGGTGCCTCTTATTCTCATCAGTTTGGATACGATATCCAACAACATTCAAAATTTCTGACTAAGTCCTTTTTCCAGTGTGAGTTTAAGTCTGGTAATTGGCACAGCACCATTTGGAGACAGATTGAAGGAATATTTATCCTTCCTCAAGGGTGTTTGGTTTCGCTTTCAATTATTGGGTTCAGGGTCTATGAACTGGCTTAGGTTTAGGAAACCATATCTCAGGAATCATGATTTTTGTCCATTGTTGTAGAGGATGTAAATCTCTACAAGCCAGCTCTAAATTTCTTTGGTTGTATCATCAAGTAACACTCTAGTTGGCTGCTCATCTATTTTGCCACCAGAAAAATCTATGGCCTATCACCATTGCCACACCAAGGCACCCAGGTTGCCATTTCAAACTCGCTGTTCATAGCAGTAAATATTTCTGCCTTCCCTCTTTTAGATAAGTGCTGCCACTTTCATTCTGAAATCCTATTATCCCACTGACACTAGAGAGCCCAGTTTTACAAAATATCTCCTACTATCAAACCCAGCCTACCAAAGTTTTTAAATTTCCCTCCACCAGAGAATCTTTTGTTAACCTTTGTGAAGAGAGTGTTCTCTTGGATTTTCCAGAAAAAGTGATTGATCCATACATTAGGTGCTGACATGTAGTATATTGCTGTTACATTCCCACGTACCTCCTTGAGCCTTCTGACTTCAAGTACTCTGTTAAGACAGTTTCAGCCTCCCTGTTTCATTTATTAAGGACCATCCATTATTAAGGGCCATCATTTCTTGCTTCTGCTTCATTGACTACACTAAAGCCTTTTTCTGTGTGGATCACAACAATCTGTGAAAAATTCTTAAAGAGATGGGATACCAGGCCACCTTACCTGTCTCCTGAGAAAAGCAACAGTTAGAATTGGACATGGAAAAATGGACTGGTTAAAAATTGAGAAAGGAGCTGTATATTGTCATTATGCCTGTCTAACTTATATGCAGACTATAACATGTTAAATTCCAGACTGAATGAAGGACAAGCTGGAATTAAGATTGCCAGAAGAAATATCAATAACCTCAGATATGCAGATGGCACCACCCATATGGCAGAAAGAGATGAGGAACTAAAGCGACTCGTGATGAAGATGAAAGAGAACAGTGAAAAAGCTGGCTCAATATTCAAAAGACAAAGATCATGGCATCTGGTCCCATCACTTCATGGCAAATAAATGGGGAAGTAATGGAAACAATGAGAGACTATTTTCTTGGTCTCCAAAATCACTGCAGATCGTGACTGCAGCCATGAAATTAAAAGACATTTGCTCCTTGGAAGAAAAGCTATGACAAACCTAGACAGAGTGTTAAAAAAGCAGAGACATTACTTTGCCAACAAATGTTCATCTAGTGAAAGCTATGGTTTTTCCAGTAGTCATGTATGGATGTGAGAATTGGAAAAGGCTGCGTGCCAAAGAATTGATGTTTTTGAACTGTGTTGTTAGAGAACACTCTTAGAGTCCCTTGGATTACAAGAAGATCAAACCAGTCAATCTTAAAGGAAATCAAACCTAAATTTTTACTGTAAGGACTGATGCTGAAGCTGAAACTCCAATCCTTTGGCCACTTGATGTGAAGAGCCAATTGATTAGAAAAGACCCAGATTCCGAGAAAGATTGAAGGCAGGAGGAGAAGGGGATGCCAGAGGATGAGATGGTTGCATGGCATTACCAATTCGATGGATATGAGTTTGAGCAAATTCCATGATACGGTGTCCTGTCCTAACAGGAAGGCCTGTCATGGAGAAGTCCATGGGGTCACAAAGAGTCAGACATGATGGAGTGACTGAACAGCAACCACAATCACTTCCTCCATGATTTAGATTTGGATGCGACTGAGTGCCTGAACAGGCATGCATGCACATGCAATCAGGGCTTCCTAGGTAGTAAAGTTCCCGTCTGCTAATGCAGGAGACATAAGGGACGTGGGTTCAACCCCTGGATTGGGAAAATCCCCTGGAGGATGGCATGGCAACCCACGCAATATTTTTGCCTGGAGAACCCAGTGGACAGAGGAGCCAGGTGAACAACAATCCGTAGGGTTGAAAGGGTCAGACACAACCGAAGTGACTAAGCACTCACAGGCACAGCACTAATTAGGACTGTGCATCCAGATGCTCTTACCGTGATGCTACATTCTCCCGTCATATTCTCAGCTGATTCAACATCATGATCCACTTTTGAATACATTCCCTTTCTTAATAACTATGTCTTCCACTTCCTCCTGGAGCAGGGACTGTTTCCCTGCGGGAGCTGGTTGAACCTGATTATTGTTACAAAGACAATGAGATGGGAGCAATCTGTGGGGAGAACAAGAATGACCTCCCAAGACATCTGTTTCAGGTGAGGTCTTTGGGAGCCTCCAGGCACAGGTGAGCTGTTTTCCTTTAGCAGATGGGCAGGTGCTCATCTCTTGGTGTGGATGATTCAGAACAACTTGGAGGTTTGACATTTTCACACTTCTCCACCCAAATATCACCTTCTAAAGTTGCTCTGACCTTAAGCTGTGAGACAAGTCAAGTATATGCCAGGGTACCTCTTTTGTTGCTCTGATTCATGCAAAATGAAATCCAGGTGTAATTTTCAGTGTAATCTTCCTTCAGCTTTAGGAGGTAGTGATCCCTTTAACTGCCTCTAACTTGGCCCTCTGACCTACAGCAGGGGGCTTTGAGTTGATTGTTGGCTAATCTGATTCTATTATTGTCTTTTTAAGACAAATTAGCCAAGAGCATAATCCTTATAGTTACTATTATCTCTATATTGTCCAGGGCTACTGGGGTAAGCCTGTGCTGCACTTTCTACCTGTAACTCATCACAGTTAGCACCAGGGAGACTTAGAACCTGTCATGTTATTGCCTGTCAGGATAATCATTACCTCGCTTATCCTCAGCGATGGAGCCCTTAGTGTATCTAAATGGTAGGTGAATCTGCTTTAGAATTGTTTCTTGACATTTTACTTTGAAAGGTCACTTTTTATTTCCCAAAGCAGAACGTGAGGCATGGGCTTTACGCAAGCAACTTATATTGGGCAGTGATTTTGAGAATAGGTACAGGAAACTGGGAATAGTAGAAAAGCCATACAAATACATGTTATAAAATTGATCACTGCTATGGGAAACTTGGGCTTGTTTCTCAGAGACCTTCAAAAAAGACAGGAAGAATGAAGCATAAATTAACTAAGAGGTGAAACTGAGTTATTTTTATTGATTAATGGTTGCTCCCTGGTATATTAACACCTTCCCACAGCACAGCCATGGGCATCTCCAGGTTTCACATTGCTGAGTGCCAGCTGGGTTCCTGTTGATGTCCTTGTCTTTCCCACAGTCTGCTCACATATCACTTGTCTTCAGACAGATAATCAAGGTCAATTAAGTGCATAGCTTGAGTATGAATTTTTTGAGACCTCAATAATACAAGGAGATCATTCAAGAGTGGTACATGAAGATGTTGGACCAACAGGGAAGATACAAGAGAATCAAATATTTAGCAATGATATTTAGAGCTAGTTGCTGTGCAGTGTCTCAGAGGTGTGGCAGGGAAGAAGCCAAGAGTGTGTCACAGGTTAAGTAATGTCACCATTAAGAGATCTCTGACTCAATCCTTGGAATCCAGGAATATGTTAGCTTACACAGCAAAAAGGACTTTTCGATATAATTAAGGTTATGGACCTTAAAATAAGATTATATTATACAGTATTATCCATGTTGGTCCAACTAATCACATTAGCCCTTAAATACAAGATTTCTCTAGCTGCAGGCAAAGCAGATCCATAGAAGAGTAGCTCAGGGATATTGTAAGCATGAGGGAGATATGAATTATGGTTTTGGAATGCAGGGGCCCACATTCTAGGACCACAGAGACACCTCTAGGAGCTAAGGAAGGACCTAGCTGACAGCCATTGAGGTAACTAGAAACTCAGTTCTACAACTACAAAGAGCTGGATTCTGCACTCAGCCTGCAGGAACTCAGGAGCACTTCCTTCTCAGGGCCTGTGATAAGAACCCTGGTCATCAACACCTTGATGCCAGCCTTGTGAAACCTGGAGCAGTGAATCCAATCAAGCCAACATGGACTTTTGACCTACCAAATTGTAAGATGATATGTGTGCTATCTTAAGGGGATAACCCTATGGTAATTTGTTTAGGCAGCTAATAATAATAATAATAATAATCCACAGAGAGACTAAACAGAGCTGAGCCAAGTTCTCAGGCTGTGCTCCTGCAAAGCTAAGTGCAGCAGCTATATTAGAGGTGAAAAGTGAGGCTGTGTGGTAGGAAGAGGTGTCTAATGTTAGGACTTCCCCAGTGGCTCAGCAATAAAGAATCTGCCTGGCAATGCAGGAGAGGAAGGTTCAATCCTGGGTTGGGAAGATCCCCTGGAGGAGGGAATGGCTACCTACTCTGTATTCTTGCCTGAAGCATCCCATGGACAGAGGAGCCTGGCGGGCTAAAATACATGGCGTCACAAGAATCAGACATGACTGAGCATACATGCATTCAATGCACCATTAAAGGACAACATCTAGAGAAAAGAAATAGGGCCACTTATCTGTGGATGAGTTCAAAGGATTGGAGACATGACCTTGGATAGGAGAGAGGAAGTGATATTCCCAGATATTGCACCTAGACTAATTAAGAGTTAAGGAGGAAACTAGCAGTTTAAAAAGGCATCTTACAAGAAGCCTTTGGCTCAGTCATTTGTAATTGTCTCTAAAATGCTTCAGAATATCCAAAAGTATTCATAAATCAGTATGATACATAGACCATGGAGAGTTTTTAGCTGAAATAGAAGTATGTAAAAAACAAAAACCATTAGTAGTCTACCAATAATTTCTCTGGTGAAACTGTCTCTTCATAAAAATAATTAGAAAAATGTTTTCCCCATTCTCAGCATCAAGATGAAAGGCTTGAGATCTGTGTTAGACAATGGACAGCCATCCTTCTTGAGGTGGTCAGAGCACTTCCCCTGTCCAAGCTTCTGCATTATTTCAAAGAGTGACACTGCTAGAAAATAGGACAGACCTGTAGCACTGCTTTCAAGAAAGAGAAGGGGTACTGGAGTACTGTCGAAGCCTGGTGCTCTCCTAATGAATTCATGGAAATTTGCATCACAACATAGGACCAGGTATTTGGAGGTGCAGCTGGGTGTGGATTACAGGAAGAATCCCCATAATATAGCAAACAGGAGCATTGACATGCTTCTGCGCTTTTTTGTTTTACTAAGTATACTGGGACTTCCCTGTTGGCTCAGTGGTGCAAAACCCACCTGCCAATGCAGGAGATACAGTTTCAATCCCTAGGTCATGAAGATCCCCTGGAGAAGGAGATGGCAACCTGCTCCAGTATTCTTGCCTGGGAATGCCATGGATAGAGAAGCCTGGTGGGCTACTGTTTCTGGGCTCACAAAAGAGTCCGACACATCTTAGCAACAACAGCAAAAGATATATTGATATGAGAATGAGACTAATCAGACTGATTCTTAGAAAAGACCCTCTAGGATATATGATGGAGAAATAGACCAGAAATTACAGACCTAAGAAAGATACTTAAGAGGCATAAAATTGATGGGAAGAGTGGACAATAAATATTGTGTACCCTGTCTGCTGGGAAGTACTGGAAGTAGAGTGTTTTCTCCATAATTAAAATTTAGTGAATAGCAAATAAAAAAATAAAAAGCACCTTGGATTATGCTTTTAAAAATTCCATAGGACAAGGATGCAAAAACATCATTTTCTAGATTAATAGGTTGTTGCAAACCAAAAACTTTGAAAAGTTAGTTGATATCATGAGTAGGAAACAGGAGACAGATACTGTGGTACTTCAGTGGAAAACCATGAGAAGAAAATACACTAAACAGGAAAAGTAAAAATCTAAATTAAAATGGAAGTTGAGCAAGGTAAGCAAGGACCGGTCCCGGAGGCTCAGGCATGCATGCACATGTGTGAACGTGTGAAGAAGAGATTGAGTCTGTAGGAAAAAAAGTAACTCAGGAATCCAAGCCAGAAACTTGAAAATCTTTTCAAAAATAAATGGAGAAAAAAAGAAAAAAATATTGACATTATTTTCTGCAGCAAATAAAAATATAAAGATTTAAAGAAAATTTAATCTAAGAACCATAGGCGATTCTTTGGATCAAAAAAAAAACACAAAAAACCCACTTTGGAAAGAAGTGATAAAGACATCTTGAAGAAACTAATCTCAGCTGAAAGTAATTGTAGTAGATAGACTAAATAAAAATATACGTGCATATTTGATAACGTATTTTAGCTATAATTAGTTTTTGCTTTGTTTTCTTAAAGGCTGAGGAGAAAGAAAAAACCTGTTTGGTCTCAGACTTATCCTTAACAGCACTGAATACCAGGAAGCAGTGGTGCCAGTTCGACCTAACTTTTGAAAAAAAGAAAAATCTCCAAAATGTATATCCAGTTGGGTTGACACTGGTATTTGAAGGCCTTAGAGAGACATTTGTATATATGTAAAAGTTCAGCAAATATACCATTTATTAAGGCTTTTCATTAGGGATGCTTCATGAAATATATCAATAAAACTTCAGTCAAGAAAAATTAAGGAGAGAAGAATGATACAGTAATGAACTGTTGAATTTTAAAGAGAGTAATATTAAATGTAAAAATAGTTGAAAATATTCCAAATACTTAATGGACAGAAAATAAAACATATAAAAATAGTACTTTTTTTTAAACTTCAGTTAAAATAACTTCTTAATAAAACCACAAACTATATCAACACAGAGGGTGAGTTAGAAGAGTCTAAGATTGTTAAATTCCTCAATTTAAAGAGAAAAAAAAGACATTTTTAAATTCTATATTTAATTAGCTAGAGTATTTCTTAAGTTTAAAGAGTATACCAGTAGAACAAATTATAAATACAAAATTTTCCAAGGAGAAAAATAAAACCAATCAATAGAGTTTCCATAGAATAAGCAAGAAATTGAATATAAAAGAGTAACTAAATCAAAGTGAAAGAAAGACATAAAACCAAATGTTTTAATATTATAATGTTATATTTTTAAAGCAAGATAGAAAAATTAAATTTAAGCATGATTTAAAGCAAATTAATAAAATCCTCTTTAAACATAACTGGTTCTCTCAAGTTTTTAAAATTTCTAATAATTTCTATTTCTTCTTTACATTTATTTTCTGTTTCTTAAAAGGACTATTTTTTTTTTTTTACAATAAAATAGGCAATACAGGTAATGACAAAATAGTGAAAGATGAATATTGGCTTTCAGTAAGGTCACTTTGGATAGAAGAAAATAAGAAAATAAGGAGAGATGATGATTTTATTTTAAATAATAAGAAATCAGGAATTAGTTACCATTGTGGATAAGTGTAATGATTTTTGTAATTACAAGCCAGGAAGATAAACATGATTAAAATTTAGGTAACATAGAAGAGAAATGCCATCTTTAGAATTAATTGGAAATCAAAGCCAGTATATGAGAATATCTGAGTGAATGTGGGTATACATATATGTTTGCATGTTGTTTTTATGTGTTTATGTAGATTTCCACAAACGTATCATTGACTCTTGTAGACTGTGGGGATGGAGGTTACTCCTGTTTGAAATCTCACTGTCTAGTTATTTCCTACCTAACTTTTGACATTATTTATTGAGAAATGAATGTATCAAATCAATCAAGTCATTCTAAAGTTAGACTCTGTGTATTGTTTTTTAAGTATCTCCATAAAAAACCTTATTTCAAACTTCTAAATTTTATTCTAAACTATATATTCACAGTTTATTCTGTGTAGAAAAATCATTTCTCACTTATTAATGCGTATATTACTCTCCTAAATAAGATGCATTTGGTTTTCACAATTGACATTATACTTTGAAAATCTAGAACAGTTATGTTATTTGTTCTCCAAACCACTACAGTATAAATAAGCTAGAAATCACCTTCTATCAGGAGGTTCATAATTTATGTATTAAAACTGCAAAAGAAACTACAGCTGAAAAATTAACTTGAAATGAATAAATGACTAAATATCAGAATTGCATTTCTTAAGTTCACTGATATAAAAACCCTGTGCTAAAGGGGCAGACTATCCATCAGAGAGAATGAACACATTCTAAGCATAGAATTTATCAAATAGACCATCTTTAGAAACAATTTTTCTTTTGGTTTTTGATCACTTTGGCTACAAAAAATGATGGGACTCACTAGAAACTATTTTTTTCAGAATAAATTGCAGCCAGTTAAGTGCAATATCTTTAAGAGAAAAGTTAAACCAGAGAACTTATTTCATTTATTTTTCTTTTCCTAGACTAGATACATGCATCTTATGGCATGAAGTATATGTCCCTGGGCCTTTTGCTATTAGCTTTTCGATATGGGTCTTTTTGATTAAAAAAAAAAAAAAAGACATGTTTTTCAGAATAAAACTGCTTCTGCATGTTTTCAATTATCTTTATCTTTGCTAGAGAGGTTAATTTTCTGGATATACTAAGTTAGCAGCAGATTTAGTAATAGTGTTGAAAATAAACCATTTTTTGTCTCTTTCTATTGTTGGTTTTCTCATATTCAGAATACACGGAAAAATATTTTTTGTGCTCTGTTAGTCAGTAGTCATCTCACAAAGAAGTGCTTGAGTCTCTTCTTTTCTTACAAGTTACAATTCAAGAAAATCTATCTGAATAATGACTCTAAACTACATTAAATCTTTTAACATTGAGAGAGCCATTGTTAAATAAACTAATGATAATTAGAATGGGGCATAAGTTGAAGAAACTGGTTAGCTATATTTTACTCACTCTGCAGTATTTTAATTATCTAATATTTTAATCTATTAAATAAAACTACATGAAAAATTTGAAACTGTAAATAGTATTCATAGAGAGGAAGAAGATTTTCTGTCTGTTTGAAGATATGAAGATGGGGGAGGATAAAGAAAAGTTAGCAATATATATATTTTTTATATTTCCTTCATCACATTTACCAATTTTCCCTATTAAGGATTTGGAAACTGTGGCATTTTGCATATTATAGTTCATTTATAATAGCCATAACATACATTGAGTGTTGAACTTCTTCATATGTCATCATAAAAATGGAAAGAAATATTCCTAGATGAAAAGCGCAAGCTGGTCTCAATCTCAAGATACAACAAAATAAGCATATAATCAAAACAAACCAAAATAACACATAATCATCAATGACATCAAAAAGGCCACAAATAAAACATATTTACATAAATGAAGATGGCCCAGTTTATGCAAAATCATACAAGTTTCTAAATGAACTTTTTTCCCTTAGTAATGAGTTTTTAAAACTACATACATAGGCACTTTATTAATAAATTTCTGTAACTATAACTCATGCATCATTGACATTAAAGAATTAAAGTCAAAACTTGGTAATGCTATGATTTTGATGATGAGGGGCCTTATTTATTTATTTTTTTGACTCAGTTGACCAAGTCATTTAATAGTGGAAGAAAAAACAGAGTCCTAGATTGGCAGTTTTTAACAAGAGCAATATTGTTACCCAGAAGACATTTGGCTTTGTCTGCAGACATTTTGATTGCTTCAAATTTGGGTGGTGCTAGTAGTGACGACTGTATAGGAGACAGAGATACTGGTAAGTATCTTACTCCATAAAGGACAACAAAGGACTATTTGGCTCAAAATGTCAAAGGGTTGAAAATCTCTGCTTTGGATGGGAAGACTAATTTACCAGGAAGTATTCATTTTTAGACAAACTGTCCCATTGATACTTAGAGGGATATTTCAGGAAGTATTTTGTTACTGTAGAGAATTGTAGCCCTGACTTTCTAGCATCCAGGAGCCAGACATCCTGGAATGTGAAGTCAAGTGGGCCTTAGGAAGCATCACTATGAACAAAGCTAGTGGAGGTGATGGAATTCCAGTTGAGCTATTTCAAATCCTAAAAGATGATGCTGTGAAAGTGCTGCACTCAACATGCCAGCAAATGTGGGAAACTCAGCACTGGCCACAGGACTGGAAAAGGTCAGTTTTCATTCCAATCCCAAAGAAAGGCAATGCCAAAGAATGCTCAAACTACCGCACAATTGTACTCATCTCACACGCTAACAAAGGAGTGCTCAAAATTCTCCCAGCCAGGCTTCAACAGTACATGAAACATGAACTTCCAAATGTTCAAGCTGGATTTAGGAAAGGCAGAGGAACCAGAGATCCAATTGCCAACATTCGTTGGATCATCGAAAAAGCGAGAGAGCTTCCAGAAAAAACATCTACTTCCACTTTATTGACTATGCCAAAGCCTTTGACTGCATGGATCACAACAAACTGTGGAAAATTCTTAAAGAGATGGGAATACCAGACCACCTGACTTGCCTCCTGAGAAATCTATATGCAGGTCAAGAAGCAATAGTTAGAGCTGTACGTGGGACAACAGACTGGTTCCAAATCGGGAAAGGAGTTCATCAAGGCTGTACATTGTCACCCTGATGATTTAACTTATACGCAGAGTACATTATGAGAAAAGCTGGGCTGGATGAAGCACAAGCTGTAATCAAGACTGCTGGGAGAAATATCAATAACCACCAATATGCAGATGACACCATTATGGCAGAAAGCGAAGAAGAACTAAAGAGCCTCTTGATGAAAGTGAAAGAGGAGAGTGAAAAAGTTTGCTTAAAATTCAACATTCAAAAATCGAAGATCATGGCATCCAGTACCAACACTTCATGACAAATAGATGGGAAAATAATGGAAACAGTGAGAGACTTTATTTTTGGGGCTCCAAAACCACTGCAGATGGTTTCACTTCAGCCATGAAATTAAAAGATGCTTGCTCCATGGAAGAAAAGCTATGACTGACCTAGACAGCATATTAAAAAGCAGAAACATTACTTTGCCAACAAAGATCCGTCTAATCAAAGCTATGGTTTTTACAGTAGTCATGTACAGATGTGAGAGTTGGGCCATAAAGAAAGCTAAGTGCCAAAGAGTTGATGTTTTTGAAATGTGGTTTTGGAAAAGACTCTTTAGAGTCTCTTGGACTGCAAGGAGATCCACCTAGTCCATCCTAAAGGAAATCAATCCTGAATATTCACTGGAAGGACTGATGCTGAAGCTGAAGCTCCAATACTTTGGCCACCTGATGTGAAGAACTGACTTATTGGAAAAGTTACTGATGCTGGGAAGGATTGAAGGAAGAAGGAGAAGGGGACAGCAGAGGATGAGATGGTTGGATAGCATCACCAACTCGATGGACATGAGTTTGAATAACCTCCAGATTTTAGTGAAGGACAGGGAAGCCTAGCATGCTGCAGTCCATGGGGTCGCAAAGAGTCAGACATGACTGAGCGACGGACCTGAACTGAACTTCTAGCATTTACATGAGTTTTTGAAATAGAAATAGGTAGATAATAGATAATTGAAATAGAAAGAGCTAAAGTTATAGAAAAAAACTTTGGGTTGTTGCCAATATCTTTGTTCTGTAAAGACTGAATGCAGAGTAATGGCAGCTAAAAGTACTGTGGCCCTCACAATGGACTTGCTTGAACCAGCCTGGGATGGCGAAACATACTGTGAAATAAGGGCCATGAGAATGTAGCTGGAATCTAAGGGTTAAAAAGCACATCCTGAGCTCTCTTGATCTAGCGTTAATTAGTGCGCTAGACAGAAAATAGGTCATAGATGCCAGGCTGTGAGTGTAAGCTGGTGTGTTGTATATTGCATAGGATTTGCTAGATAGTTTATACTAATGTCCGTTGTATTGAAGTCATTCCAATATGTGGGTTCTTCTCTTTCAAATAATAATTTCAGTTGCAGTCATAAAGCTCTTATATACAAAGATCCCATCAGATAATGAAGCTCAATGACAGCTCTAGTCAATCAGACCCTCCTGTCATCTCTAGTCAAATACTCTAAGTAGCTACACTAGTAATCATTCCATTTAGAAAATAATATCTACACAGCATCTAATGGAACCTAAGTTTTCTATAAAGTACATTTTTTGAGAATGAGAAACAGGAAGAACTTTGGCTTATTTCAATACAATTGTCATACTACTGTGTATATAACCAATCTTTTTCTGCAACATGGAGTCTGTGACAAGCCATGTGTAACAGGGAAAAGGAAAAAGTAAGGGACATGTTTCCACTTCATAAGAGAAGGTTTCCACTTCAATAAGAGAAATGCCTTCTCTATTGCGATGTGAAAAGTGATGCAATGAAATCAGTCTTACCCCAGAGAGTATGTTCTAAAGATACAACAAAAATTACATCTCATGTTGACTAAAATAGCTTTCTAAGAAAATTAAACTCTGTAAAGACAAGAATTTTCTTTTTAAAAACTACCCAACACAAGCACTTAAATATGTAGAATTTCATTTAAATAAGTCAGTCAACAATTTTTTATAAAGTATTTAACACTTCATTGTAGAAACATAGGCAAAATGACTATTATAACCAAAATGAAAAATACTGTTCAATTTAAAAAATGTACTTAAACAAGAACCTGGAAAAATTTATGATATGCATAACATCATTCAAGCAAAATTGCACTAGTATTACATAAATCAATAGTTTATAAAGGCCTCAATATGGCAAAGTTTAGAAATAGGTAGTATGCATGCACATAGTACAACAAAAAGTCTCTTTATAAAACAGCAGTTGTTTTTTTTTTAATGCTTGTACAAAGGGATAAAGAACAACCACAAACATATTTCATCTGTTAATACATTATGACAGCTAAAAGTCAGTCATGTCTATCAGAGGAACAAAAAGCCCTCCATAACTTGTGAATAAATCTTTTGTGCCTTTAAAGATATTTGTATAAAAATGCTATACTTTTTTTTTTATACAACTTAAATAAATCGTACTTGTTTCCATCGAAATTTGAAAACAGACAAGTGGACGGGGTCCATGTGTTTTGCATAACCAGAGAAATCAGAGTACCAGAGTAACTGGCCAGCATGTATACTCGCCACCTTTGATAATGGGCAGATGACTGTTCTTTCATAACTTAGAAAGTCCTTTAAGAACATATTTTGGATAGGGCAGATAATAGACTAGTCATATTGTATATTGAAAATATCTACTGATTACTTTCTACCATAACGGCTGCCTTGACTATTCCTTTTGACCTCATAAATAGAATGCATTCACATAATTGAAATTGTGTCACCAATTTGTGTGCTTATATTGTATTCTTTAGTGTTCTGTGTGTTAAGGGGTTGGGTTAATCCTCCACAAAATGCATGTGACTGGGAGGAATTTACTAAGACATGAGTGCCTGATGCCCTGTTGTGTTCTAGGCTGGCTATTGACCTCAGGACCAAGGGAAAACAAAATGTCTTATCCCATAGCAAGTGTGATCTTTCCACTTTCAATTATATTTTTGCTATGTTATATACCTAAATATAACTATTTTTATAGGGTATATACTTTTAGTATATCACAATAGAGTCCACTAAATTTTGGAAAATGTAGTCATATGTGTTCATGCAAATTATTAGTTTTATAAATTCTTAAAGTTGTTTTTTTTTTTTCTCAAAATTCTCATCTATCACTTGGCAACCTAAGACTAATTTCAAAGCTGGTGAAGTGGAACTTGTGAGAGCTATATATTTTCAGCAGTCTGAATCAGTCTTAAAGGGCACAAAGAAGAGAGTTGACTATTCAATTGCTCTTCCATAAACTGAACCAGAAAATTAACTGATACTGTATTACAGATTTCAGACCATATAATGAAAATGCGCAGAGATTCTCTTTGTTGATTAAGTAGAACCAAAGAAGTTCATATAAAATAGATTGCTCATATTCACACTACAAAGGGATACGTTGTTTTTAATTTTAACAAATTCAAAGGTGTGTCATCAGCAGCATTGTTGTAAATTGTACTGTAGTGCAGTTCTTTTTCATAAAAATACCATACAAATGGTCAATCAAGAGTCATCAGCAAGAAAATAAAAACCAGAAAACTCAGAAAACAATTGACCAGAAAAAAGATAAAGGAAGAGGTAATGCTGATGCCAAAACAAGTAGAATACTGTTGGAACATACAAAAGTAATCCTTATATTTTATACATTTGTACAGCATATAAAAGGTATCTCTGATTATGCCACCGTTTCTCTGATTCCAATTTCTATTTTCTTTGGAAGCAGTTCTTTCCTTTCATCGACACTTCCTAAGGAGTTTCGACAGTTTTGCCCATCCATATACAATTTCGCATATACTGGATTGGAGTAATTTGTTGGCTGAAGGAGAAAATAAATATGTTTTTATTACCTGTTTTGACTACCTGAATTTTCAATGATATCTTTTAATGTTAACATTTATATGCATTGTACTTAACTTACTAAATAATAATTATATACATGTAATTTAAATTCTGTTTATATGCTTTCATCAACTTCAGCATGTATCACATAAAAACATAACTGTATGTTTCTCAGGTAACTTGTGAACCTAAGGGGAGCTCTGACATATCGAAAGCCTAAAGAAATCTTTATTAAAGGTATATTGACTGCAACTTTATATAAAAGCAGGAAGCATTAAACCAAATTGTCTTATTAACTTAACCCAAGATTGTTACATAGTTGCATTTTTAAATTTTGTCTTTCCAGAAAGGATGTTAAATCTTTATCATAATAAAGAAATATTACATTTTTTGATCCATGCAAATGAGACAAACATGATAAAAAATGAGAATGAAAAACAGCTGATGGGAGAGAGGTACAAGGGTGAGAAAATTCAATCCTAAGAATCTTAATATTGTCTTTAATCCCTTTCCTGTCTAATATGAACCATGCAATTTTAGACAGGGCTCCCCTGGTGGTTTAATGGTAAAGAATCTGCCTGCAATGCAGGAGACGTGGGTTTGATCTATGGGTCAGGAAGATCACTTGGAGAAGGGAATGGCAACCCACTCCAATATTATTGCCTGGGAAATCCCATAGACAGAGGAGCCTTGCGGGCTGCAGTCCATGGGGATGCAGAAGAATTGGACACGACTTAGAGACTAAACAACAACAAACCTTAGACAAAGCCCTTTTCTCTAGAAACCAGTTACATAAAAAGTTTTAAAGAATGGTTTCATACATCATTTCTAATGTCTCCATATGATGCCACATTTTGTAGTGCATTTTTATTTAAGAGGACATCAAATTTGCAGATACTAAACAAAGCATCTTAATAGAAAATAAAGCCAAACATAAATTTAAATGTAAACTCTTCAGTTTACATTGCTGGCTAGAGATTTCTATTCTAAGAATAGCAAATGCTCATGTTTATTGCTATGGAGCTTTAACATTTTCAAATTTTGGAGAAGAGATATTTCTGCTGAATAGCTTGCCTAAAATGATAACATTTTTTCACATGTAATCTTGCATAAGCAGGACACATAAACTCTCAAGTTTAATGCAGTTTTTAAACCTTTTGTTAATTAAAAATCATTAAAGATAAGTCCCTATCTAAGTCTAGTAATCATTTTTGACTGTGAGGCATTCTGTGATGGAATGGATATGGAGTAATGAATTTTCTCTCACCCCAGCAGTTAGTGGTCCTTTCAAATCAGAGTTTAGGTAGATGGGCGGCGCTGTGTGTGGAAGCTTGAAAACACTGGACCCTCCCCCTATGTACCTGGCCTGTGTGTAAACAGAGAATTTTAGTTTCTGATCTAATATCATGAAACTATTTTCATTGACACAAACTCATGTTAAGTCATAAAAATAACATAAGCTATGTTCTTCAGCCCTGAGGCATCAACAGTATATTTATGGTAGATTCAATAATTTATGAAACATCTATTAATATTAGATTCGTGCTCTACAGTAGACATTTCTCTTAGTCTAGCTTACTTATAGACATAACATGTACCTAGAAACCACCACTCATTTCCATTTATTTAACTTCATTCTCCCTCCCCAAAAAAGCATAATTTGCTAACAGCCCTGTGAAAAATGCATCAGCCTCCCTCACCTAAGGTTTCTGTTTGAAAAGTTCTGATAGGAGCCCATTCCAGACACTCAAATATCTGACTGGCTCTAATTAAAGGTTCATGACTTCTATATTGTTAGAAAATACAAATGAAATTTAAAATGTGAGATATAAAAATGAATTATGTTTTTTTTTTGAGAAATCTGACTTTCTAGTTTAAAGCAAATTAATTAGAAATCAGATTGGCTCACTAAACGCCATGCAAGAACAATGGTTTTAGAGTTTTTTGGGTCTAATGGCAGAAAAAGTCAATCTGGTATACTCATATTCATCATAGAATACTTATTAGTGGCCAAAAAGGAAATAAGAAAGCTAGATTAAAAGTTGAAGGATTTTAATGAACATACATATTTTTAAAAATCTATCAACTCTTGACAATGAATCATAAATTTTGAGACAAGGACAAAGATCTGAGGAAAAAGATTTTAAACATAAAATCAGGTCAATATCGTCTCTTTATGTCCCCAGAAATTCTCACTTAGAAGATATTAAAAACAATCTAAGTAAGGACTGAGATGAGTTTGTGTATAAAATCAATAGATACCAGTTCCCCTTTTCTGAGCTTTTCAAAGTATTCTGTGAATGTCTCTATAGACAAACCTTTTTAAAATAAAATTTATTAATTATTTCAATTCATTTGTAAGGTACCATTGAGGGAGAAATTTATCCATATTTGAAAATAACAGATACATTCTACAAAAGTCTTTACGTGTCATGAAGGTTGTATTTGGTCACATCATGAATATATCAAACCACTGTAACAAGTAGAAAATCTATGAAAAACATTCCATCATTAAGGTTGCTTTGGTGTGGTCATTCGCTTTTCAAAATTGTCTATACCTATAAACATATTTTCTACAGTTACTTCTTAGGTAACAATTCATATTTCTATTTCAAACGTCAAGAGCCAACTTCTAGAATAAATTCTAATAGAATCAGCCATCTAAGTCACATTTAATGAAATTTTGGTCAGTCAGTGGAAAATTGGTAAATAAATATTTATTGAATGTTATTTGCTAGATATATTAAAAATATACTCGAGGGGCCCTGAAGCATACTTTTATTTCCTAGAGTAAACATTAAAAAATGAATGGAATATTAAAAAGCTAGTCCCTTTAAGTATCCAAAATTGGCTTAATTCTATCAGTAGAAATAAAATGATGGGGAAAATGAGAACTCTCCTGTTCATAAGAAGTGTATGAGATATAGCCTCATCAGGTCATATTATATTTACAGGTACTGTATTTTTTTCCTAAGAAAAAATTATTAGAATATGAGAAGTCTATTGATTAAGACGTCTTTCTCCGTTTTTACAAAAATTATCAAACAACAATATGGACAGTATGTATAGTTTTTAGTTTCAATAGAAAACACTGAAACTTAGGTTATGAGAATTTATTTCATGACAAAGTTCAAATGTAGGAGTTAGTAACTGAATTAATAATTTATAGTAACTGAAAATTATTTCTAATGAAGAAAATATTTACAACATCTTTTGATAGGACAACATTTTTTCTATATAATAAGGACTGATTTCTTTTCATAGAAATGAATACTTCTTCAATTTCAGATCACCAGTTTTGGGCTTAGAAAGTCTGGCCATATGTTCAGAGTAGATTGAATACATGAGACCTTTTCTTTGGGGAACAGCTGTTGCTATGAGTACAAAGCCAAGTGGCTAATAAAATTATTTAATATAAAGGTGCATTTTGGACATAACACCTTTGATATATCACATTGTAAAGAACCATTTAATTAATGAATAAATAAGCTTAGACTATCATTCCATATTAGCAAACTGATGCTCTTAATTCATAGTAAAATATTCTATGATTATCATGCAAAATATTTGGATAATAAAGTGAAGTAAATCTTTGCAAATTTACCTAGATGTATCATTTATCTATTTTTTTATAAAAACTTCCAAATTGAGCATTCAGTACTAACAGAAATTAAAAAAAAAAATGACTGTGGGTTTTTAGTATATAAGTATCACAGATAACTCTCAAAGCAATAAGAAAAATATTACAGCAGGTAGAAAAATATTGTTTAAAAGTGATATGATTATAAACAAATCCAAGGACATAGCTTAGTGGACTCTTCAGTGAAACATTACTGGAAATGAAGTATTTATTTTGGCAATGAAATGCTGTACTCTTTTTTTTAAAGTAGGTTTAAAAAATCAATTTTAATAAAATTTAATTTCACCAGGCTTATATTTAGATATGCCAGCATCTCAGCACATTTGACTAAGACATCTCTGCTTATAAATTAAGTGAATACATATTTTCTAAACTATGTTACATTAACTTCATGCTTCAGGTGAATGCAGCCCATAATTTTATTTTTTCTTTAGAAGAGACTATAACATTCAATAAATCCTAAAGTTCTTTAATCTAACTTCAGATAAAAGAAATAGTGATGAAAATCAGAACCATATTATAGAGAAATGACGCAAGAATATTAGTGCTCACAGTCCATCATCCTAAAACTTTACCTTTGCTGGATCTACCATAAAGCCAGGATCTAAAAGACCTCCATCATTGTGATCATGGTCGACCTCATACATGTTATAAGATGGATTGCCGATTTCTACGTTTATTCCTCCATTAATTATAGGCTGTCTTCTTATAGTTTTTGTCCTAGAATATGTGAACATTATATGAGTTGTCTAAATATCACAACATGGTGTATGAAACTACTGTATTTGCAGATTTAATAACATTTTAATAGAACTGGTGGAACACTCATACATAAAGTATATTGAAAATAAATGACATTCATTGATTCACAGAGGGACAAAACTTTCTTACTGTAATACATCATTTTCCCAAATTATTTAGATTTAACAATGAAAAAAGCACTTGGAACATTCCTTGTAAATAGCTAATACTACATTATTTGAAACTGAATATAATTAATTACCCTTTTACTTTCTACTTTTCCCCTTTTGTTCCTGAAAAACATTCATGAAAAATAGTTACAACGAAATTTTGAAATTGTTTTCAATCCCTAAGTCATGGGGCTAAAATTCCTTTACATAATGAAAAAACTGACTTACAAACTCTAGGTTCCAGATAATCACCCCACAGACAACTCACTGCTTAAAGATCTTTTTAATTGTGCATTCATATAAATTGAAATAATGATACTTCCAGTAATATATAAAATCAACAAATGTATAATTTATGAACAAAATACACAATTTGTGACATACAATATATAATCATTATCATTCTATTGACATTGATAATCTAACACATTAATATTATAAAATGTTCTTTAGAGGTTTTTGCTGTTTCAAGGAAAAACTAACAAAATATAAAATTCTATTGAAAGTTTAATATATTCCCTTGTAATTTTTGTTAGAATATATACAACAAATGCAACCATTCCATCAATATAATATAAGGGAAAGTTTGTTTGAATTATAATTACTTAAAATGAAAGAGTGATAAAATGGTTCAGAAAACACAGAATTATGCAGTTGGAATAAGTAAATCACATTTTAAGAAGTTTTTAAAAAACACTGTTTCTATAACTATTTATGTAATTTATTTACTGTTAGTCTAAATACTGCCTCTTACCTTCTTTTTCTTTTACAAAGCACTAAACCAATTACCAAGGTGGTTATCAAAGTCACCAAGAGGACGAGAGGCACAATGATGGCTATGCTTCCTTGAAAAAGAAATGAATGAACAGATCAACATACCAAATGAAGTCAAGATGGATATAACAACACTTACATCAAATCATTTGACCATTGACATAATAACAAAAAAGCTTAGGCCAAATATCTATATTCCTAATTCATCACTACATTACTGCAAAGTCATTTTTCCTATTAAATATTTGAACTACTGGAAACATTTCTTTAAATATCTTTTATTTATATGTTATAATCAAATACCTGAGGTTAGAAATACTGACTTCTTTGTCAGTCTGAGTCTTATTCTCACCAGACATCTATTTGCAAAGATATAAGTAAATAAACTCTGACTGAATACACATTCTACAATTTGCCTGGCTCTATTTCCATCATTAGTTGGTTTGTTTTTTTTTTTCCCTCCTTTAGGTATGAATATCTGGCCCTGAGTACATATGGCAAGTTGGATGGCAGCCTGGGAAAGCAAAAGGGGCAACAGTGTCGGATTTGGATGGACATTGGAGAAGGAAATGGCAACCCACTCCAGTGTTCTTGCCTGGAGAATCCCAGGGACAGTGGAGCCTAGTGGGCTGCCGTCTATGGGGTCGCACAGAGTCGGACACGACTGAAGCACCTTAGCAGCAGCAGCAGCGACAGCAGCAGCAGCAGGCCTAAATAATAGTTTTACAACTTACCTGAATTGAAACCTTAGAAAAGTTATTTAAAATTTGAGGCTCATGCTCTTCACTCATAAACATAGAGACATGAAGATCTACCACATAGGGCTTTTAGCTTGATTCTGCAAAGTAGGGGAACAAAGAGGATTCTCTTTCTCAAATTGTAGTTCCACAACAGTTTCAACAAGCCATCATCTGGGGGCTTGGCTTATGTTGTAAATGTCTACTTTTCCTTTATTTCCATACATTTATAAGAATGAGCTGAGGTTGTATCACTCATTTTCAAAATGGAACAAAAATTCTATGGAATAGATTTTTCAAAAGCGGTCATAGAAAGTGGGTCTTAGTTTTTTTTTGTCAAGAAGAGCAATCATTTTGTTTCTTTCTTAAAGAAGACAATACCTCTTTACTGATGATGTGAGCCATAGTAAGATACACCTAGGGTCATATGTCACTTAGGCAGGAAGAAAACGGAATGCAAGCATTGCCTAATAACAGGAGAGTATTAAGTAGCTCTATCAAGTACCCAATACTCACATTTCCAACAGACAAATATCTAGTATCCATAAGATAAAGCCTTTGCTTGTTTGAGAAAAGCATCTGACTGAAACTGCCAAGTGAGCTTAATCATTGTCTAAACTGAGAAACAAAGCAATACCCAAACTAGTTAAATTTTAATGTGAGGATCTTGAATGGTTCAGGAATAAAACATTAAGAGTTATTAAATATATGAATTGTCCTCTGCATATACATGTACAATACTGTGATAAAAAATTAATGGTGATATTAAGCACAATAAACAGCTGCTTCAGTTCAGTTCAGTTCAGTCGCTCAGTCGTGGCCAACTCTTTCCAACTCCATGGACTGCAGCACACCAGGCCTCCCTGTCCATCACCAACTCCCGGAGTTTACTCAAACTCATGTCCATTAATTTGATGATAACATCCAATCATCTGATCCTATGTCATCTCTTTCTCCTCTCGCCTTCAATCTTTTTCCCAGCATATTTGAGATCATTTACTAAAATGCCAAAAACTCTTTATTAAAGAAAGGGCATATATAAGATAATCTTTCAATTTGAAACTTCAAAAATAGCTTGTCTAAAATAATCAAATAGCTAACTCTCTCTTTCATGCAAGGAAAAATATGGCTTTCTTTCTTTAGTCAGTTTCTGAAATGTAATACTCATTTTATTTTTTTATGTTGTTACCAGCACTATATAATTGAGTGAGGTTGATATTATATTACCTTCTTGGATTGGGGAAAACGGACTTTACATGCATGTGTAATTATTAGTATTTAGTGGAAGTAGAGAATCTGGCACCTTGGATAGTAATTAACATTTGTTCACAAATTTTAAATACCAGTGAGCAGCTTGGTTTCTTCATAAATTGACTTAAACTAATTAATCATGACTTTATAAATATCCTCACTTCATCTTTTTTTTTTTTTCCTGCTAAAATTTGTGGCAAATTTGTAGGTTTAAAATACTTACCAATATTGGTTTTAAGGTACATAAAGTTACTTTCTCCTCCAAGCAACTGCAAATTATTTAGAAAATTAGCTTTTACTTGTCCTACATAGTTTCTTTTATTTCTATTAGGTAGAAATGCTGCTAATTATGCATGCTACAAAAAAAATTTTTAAGACCTTCGGTTTTCTTTTCCCCATGACAGATGGCATTTCCAGTCTCTTATATTACAAGCACTTTGTTTAAGAGCCTACTGTGCTAATATGTTCATATTACCTATCAAGGTAACTGCAATAATGTTCAACATAGTCGATAAATAATGCAGGGTAGCAATTTGGCAACTTTTTCTCTCTTTTTTCTTTTTTTGTAAAATAGTTTATATACATGGAAACAACTGGAAACTACATGTATTTTTAGAATATAATATAGGTATTTATCAAAAGAAGTATTTTTTCCAAGCAGTGTACATGGCAGTAAATATATTGTAACATATAACAATCAAGGTCTATTACAGATGACTTTTTTAACAGTATATTGCTGGTGGACTGTTCTAAACAGATTTTTTTTTAAGTATACTCTGTACTTACTGGGTGGAGAGGAAATTTCAACAATTTTCTTACAGAAAATGATTCATGTCTATGTATGGCAAAAACCACTACAATATTGTAAAGTAATTAGCCTCCAATGAAAATAAATAAATTAATTTTAAAAAAGAAAATAGAGCCAGTCTTTCTTTGCAAAGTTGTTCTGAGGCCCCATTATGTAACGCTTTTCCATTTGAAAGAACTATATTATCAAATTTCTATGCTAAGAAGAGACCCCTTCCATGGGAGAGGCAGTACAGCATCACAGTTGAGATAGCAGATTCTGTATCCAGGCTACCTCTGTTCAAATCTCATCTCACTAGCACCATATGCTGGGACCAATTTTTCATCTTGGTCCAAGTTTACACATTAATAAAATGAGTGTTATCATTAACATATACATCACAGTAATATAAATAGAAGTGTGTCTACTATTCAGCAAGTGCTCATACATGTTTACTGACTAATTCAAAATACATATTGCTGTATCACTCCATGCATAACTCTATCTTTTACTTTTCACAACATATTGTAGAGAGTAGTTCATTTATAGTTTGGGGGCATAAGCTATCTATCTTGGTTTTGTAGATAGCACAGTGCCTAGGATATCATAGGGACTATCCATTTGGTTCTCATTTAGCAAATATATTTTTAAGTGTTGCTATGTCCCACAGATGCAACACTTACTATACTTTGCACTGGGGATAGAAATGTCCCTCCTTTCATGTTGTTTGATGTATACTAGAAGATGACTAACACATGGGTTTATTTAGCACAGTGATATGCACTGGCCTAGTGAAAGTATGCATTGCTCTGCATACACAGAGGAGCAGAAGCAAACTAGATGTGCGATAGCAGAGGAGGGTTGGTTTGTCTCCGAAACGTGATGGAAGTCCTCTTTATTCCCATGAAAGCAAATGCAGGTCGAGTGGAGGAGGAGATAGTGAATTAATCTCGGGAGAGAAATGTGAAGACCTGGAGGAGAAAAGATTAAAGAACAACAGTCTGACTGGAGAGTGGAGTGGAGGGTGTTGAAGGAAGCTGTGACTGAAGAGAGAAGCAAAGGGATGGTAGGAAGTATCTGCAAGCTGATAATGTTGAAGAAAATTTAGGAAGTAACATCTGTTGAATAGATTGTTTAAGTCAATTTAGAAGGAAGGTTAAGAGTGACTCCTAAGTATTGCTTGGGTAAATTTCTGTGGCCAGCTGTGTAGACAGGAAGGCAAAATAAGGTGCATAAAAATGGCTGGCTGATTGGGGAAAGGAATGAGATTATTTTGGGAAACATTGAACATCAGGTTCCTGTAGAATATAGATATACAGGTATACACAGAGATGACATTAATATGGATAGAGCAATTGTGCAGTGGTATACATGTCTCAAACTCAGGAGAGAAATCAGGGTTGAAGACAGAAATTTGGGAGTAATTGGCAAAGAGTTGAAAACTGAGGTCAAAGAATTATGGATTGCCAAGCAGAGTGTATGGAAGTAGTGAGTGAATTAACTAGAAGAGATCAAGAAGAAGCATCTCACAAACAAGACAGCTGTTTCAAGAGGTTAGGATGGAAGCCAGAAGGCTTCATGCAGGTTAAAAGAGAAGAATCTTTGACTTATTGGTTGAACTTATAGTAGAAAAATGTAAGCATAAATTATACCATTACAATGACCTCTTTTGACTTGCTGCTCTATATTCAGATCTCGTTTGTGTACGAGATCTCGTTTACATGTATGCATAAATGTGAGTGTATATGTATATGTAAATATATAATAACTAGACTTCTATTTATTAACCATTTTGATAAAATATAATTTTAAAAAAACATTAAAAAAATCATGTTCCAAACTTATTTTATCCTTCCAGGGGTTTCCAGGAGGATGCTTATCATTTGGTCTTTTATAACCATCCTCACTTTGCATGCTTCTCACTCTTGTCCCCTTTGTGCCAGAACACTGGTCTTTTTTCAGTCCCTCCAGGATTCTTGTATCTGATACTCCTATTGTTTGAAATACCCTTAGTCTCTCCTCCTCTTTTTAATCATTCAAGTCAGTTTAAATATCACCACCTCAGAGAAATCATTCTTGATATCAGTTCTCTTCTGATATTCTCTATTTCTCTGCCTTTTTTACTTCCTTAATAGGTCCAATCAAGACTCACAATTATTTTCCAAAAGTTTACTTATTTCCTTGCTTTCTTTTTAAATTAATCTTCCTCTGCTCTCTGCTCTCTGCTCTCTAGGACCTCTCAGCTTCCTGAGAAGAGGCACTGTTTGTTTTATGCACTGATTCATCTTTGGGATCTAGACATTACTTCACACTTAGTAGAGGCTCAATAAATACTTGCTTTGGGAGAATTAGGACAAATGCATTATTTCGTAGCATTTTTATTTCTATATTTGCAAGTTTATAATTCTCTAGTATAATATATATTTTTTAAAATATCACTGTTTAAAAGAGATAAAGTAGGAAAACAGAAGATAAGTATAACTCCCTAACAGATAGCACATATTCCTTGTCACTACAACAAAATACAGCATCACTGTATTACTGCCCCACAAATGCTGTGGGTATTTTTATCCTCCTTAATTGTAGCAGATATGAATAGCTTAATCCAAACATTGAGTATCCACTCCTTTAAAACTTCAGGTAAGTTTAAAATAGGAGTATATAAAAATATTTAATCATCCTTAATTTAAAACTCTTCCAAATAAGAGTTTTCAGACTAACTTTTTCAAGTGGAACTTAAGGAAAGTTCTAGAATAATAGATCTGCTTAATTCCACAGGCTGATCTTTAGATACTTCAAACAGCAAGGGCCAGAAAAATCTCAGTATGACTACTCAGAGTTGATTAAGAAAGTTGTTCATCAATTAGAAAGGTAAATCTCAGTGCCAGCTGACGCAAGTGAGGCTGACAGAGGCAGTATATTCCTGATGGCACCAAGGTCCAACAGTTATGGAACGCTTCACTGTGAGTAGAAGTGCAGGTTTGAAGACATGTTCCTAAAACATCCATCCATAAAACAGATGACTTCTGCCCAAGTTCAGGGAACATTTGACAACAATTCAAAAACCACTGGCGTTTAGCTGAAAGAATAAAAATAGCTCTCCTACCTTAGGAAAGATTGGCTTAACTACCTTTTCTTTCTTTTCAGAGTTATTGATGCAAGTTTCTCTCAGCACAAATGTCTGATGATAAGTACCTTTTAATAGAGTCATTATTTGGTCAACTTCGCTCAAACCTGAGATAATTTGACATTTGCATAGCTAATAGTCCTTTCAATGTGCATTGATACCTCCATTAAATTTAATGACTTTAAATCAGTGATGGAAGAATGAGCATCAGAATCCTTGTAAAAGGGGTTACAACTACTTGTAACCCTCCTTTCATGTGATAGTCCCCGTTTTAGAGCTTCTGCATGTAATTGGAGACATTTTTCTTATAAGGGAGCTTGTTACTGATACAAGTGGTTGAAAACATCACCTTTCAAAAAACACAGCTGGCACACCCCTCAAGATCATCTTCCAGAACCCAAACTTTTCCCTTGTAGATGGGCCTTACATATAAACTGAGTATTCAATTGACGTTCTATTGTTTCCTTTCAGAGTTTTATCAATATTTAAAATTGTTTTACCTCTCTTAAAGAATATTTTTTATTTATCTTACATAATTGAGAAATTATCATAAAAGGCTAAAATACTATAGCTTCATTAATTCTCAGTTTATTACCTCAGTGTATTCTATAGCTTGGTACATCAAATGCATTTCTTTTCATTAAAAAATGCTTTTGATGATGATTGAGTCTTATAACTAGCTCACAAAATCATATAAATTGGTATTTCCCAAGAGTTATTAGTAATAATGTTAGTATGATCCTGGAAGAGAGAGAGAGAAGACAGTATGTTTTTTTCTTTTGCTTTTCTTTTGAAATATTAAATTAGGCAAAGTATATTTTTCCACCTCTACTATATTTTATGAACCCATTCATCAAATCCTGGTGCCCTATTCCTACAATTACATGTCCATATCTTTGCTAAGTTCTTCTCCCTTCCCTTCCTTAAGACAACACACAAATTCTAAGGTAATTAACCCCAAATGTTCCTTGACTGGAATAACTTACCTCACATCTCCAAATCAAAGTACTCAGTTCTAAGGTAATTTGTCCTGTACTCAGTTCTAAGGTTATTTCTTCTAGGCCTAATTGTCATTTTTCAAAGATAGTCATCCCTTTTATCCTGAGTTAATCTCTAAGTGGTGGAACTTTGGACAGTGTCATTGGAAGAATTTCAAGCAATGATAAATTATTTGGGGACAGGCACAACAGACACGTCAATCAGCAAACACTGGGAACCTTTATCTAAGGTACAAAATCATATACTGTTTTAAAAATATTATTCCTTAATCAGAGGAAAATTGATTTACAATGTTATGTTGGTTTCTGCCATATAGCCACAAAAATCGTACACTTTTGATTTTGCTAATATCTTTCCTTTTTCACAAATTCCATAGTATTTTATTTTCGTGTGCACTAATACCAGCAGTGAAGTTCTAGAAAAAATTACTAAGTAAGTGTTCATAAATCAGAGATACTGTTTTTTTCTCTTCAAGAATATATTTACTTACTTGATAGTTAATACAGATTTCTCAAAACTTTCTCACTCATTAGTGCTAATATGTGAACTGAGAAATTTTTCTTTCAGAGTTTTATTTTGAAAATCTTTATAAAATTATTTAAAGATGTTGGAAGACACAGCATGCCTTTCAACACACACACTTTCTTCCAATGCGTCTATGGAAGACACAAAATGTTAATATAGATGAATTTTCATATCAGAGACATGTCCTAAGGCTACAGCTACACACACACACACAAACTTGCAAAATATTGAGCTATATTTTACTATACTTCAAAACCAGTACTTTAAAGACAAGGAAGCAGTAAATCAACTAGGATCCTTATTAAAAATTGCTTGTTAACATACTTTATCACTTTGAGACTAACTGGTTAAGTTTGTTTTTCCACAACACTTTGAAATGCACTTCAAGAATAATGCATTTTAATTAAAACATGAAATTATTATTATTTTTTTTCCTGCAGCATTCTCACATCTATTGTGATATTTGCATCTTTTGCAGCTGACACGCATTTCCTAAGAAAAGCTCATGCTAGGTTTGCAGGTGTGTGTTCTGAGAACTGCCAAAGTTTGAGATGAACCCTCAGAACCAGAAAGAGTACGTAATGATCGATCTTGTCACCAGGTAGGAGCTCAGTGCTTCATCTTTCAAAAATCACCTGGATTGAAGTGGGTCTTTGGCAAAATTCCATGAAGCAGGTTTTCCAAGACTCAGTTCCCTCAGTTGATGGGTAAGAAGAAAGATGGGTTGTGTAAGAAAACAATGATTTCTATTCTATGTGGAACTTCAAAGATATTAATCTGAGAAGCTTACTTGTGCTGATGTGATCAGACTTGCTGCTCTTTGGGGCTGGCCTCTCACATTGCGTACCCGACCAGTTGGTGGAGCACCTGGAAAGACAAAACCAACACAAAACAAATCAATGAGTAACAAAACTCACAAGTCTGCTAATGTGGTGACTTCAACCAAATGAAATGAAAGAGAAACCAGCTATCACCGTTCATGAATACTTCATAAAGATTTCTGCTAATTTCTCGCATATTGTCAGTATGCTGAGGGTAACTTTCATTGGACTTCATTTGTTAAGATACTTTTTTAAAATTTAAGTTTACATTCATTTTTCTTTATTCTGTGTTAAACTTAAATATGGCAGATTTTGTAACAAAATTGAATTTTAATTAAGAACTGAAATTAATTTGAGAAATACTGAAGAGAGAAAATTATGCTATTATAAAATGGAGTTTGCCTGTCAAGCAAATCCTTGTTTATTAAATTTCTGTGATTTATTTTTGCTGGTTCTAACTCCAAAGTGGAACTAATTACCAAAGAGCAAGTGCTCATCTGTCTCATAGTTCAAACTGTAGAATTTTTACTCTTCTAAATCAGAGATAAGGAAATGTAGTACTTTCCCATGTAAGATCATACTTCTATTACCGTGAAATCAAGAGAATATGCCAAAATTTTCATTCAGAGAATTTGTTTTGCCCATACAGGAACCTTGACATTATGATGGGAAGTTTAACAGAGGATTAAAATAATAGATCTGATTAAAATTCTTCATTTAAACATAAATCATAAGCATATATTTAGCCAATTGCATCAAAATGAATGCTGGAATGGTTTTAGCTATGTTTGAATAAGGTCTGCTGGCTAACAACACAAGATGTCCCTGTGCATCTGTGAGAGGAAACCCATAGAGAAACCATTTAAATTGGCTTCGGTTCTTATTTAAGATGATTGTCAAATACCACCATATCAAGAATAGTTGTACACAACAAAATAATAGACTCCAGGGTCATTCCAAGTAGATCTCTTTGGGCATGGTGGCCAAACTAAATGACTGCAATTTCTAGGTCTCTGCCAATTCTGTCATAGCCAATTCAGACAGCTGAACTTGTTTCGGAACTAGGCTTCTATGATGCCATGTGAATTTTTTGTTGTATTTGTGAAGACAGTATTGGGTGTCCTAAAACACAGACAAGAGCTCACAAAATCATCATACTGACAAACTCCATTTACAAAAAAAAATTTTCACAAAAGCATTATTTTGTTTTATAAAAGAAATTATTCAACTTTAGCATAATTGACAATAATGTTACTATTCAAGAATATAGTTATTTAATTATATTACATATGGAGCATGATTTAAATGAAAATTAATATCATTATAATTATTATTTTGTTACCTTTTCATGCATTATCCAAATGTTTTGTTCAGAACTTTTTAAAAAATTAACATATATTTCACATATATTAATTATATACTATAATACAAATAAATCATTAAAATAAATAAATTTAAGGCCAGTTCTGACTCTGTCTATATTATGAAGTGAGGTAATGAAATGAGCATATTTCAAATAAGTATAATCAAGTGAACAACCAATAAAATCATTGATTTTAAAAAGTAATTCCTTTTCTTCCTTAGTTGTGTTTTTATGGATGAATGATTTAGAAAATTGTTCCAATTCCTCAGTTTCTAACTCTTGATACAGTCCAAAGATAATTAGGCAGAGATGTTTAGGCAGATTTTGCAAACATGTTGCTAGAATAAATTCTAATCATTGCAAAATTTGTTTTGGTTTTATGTCACTTTACATTTGGCGAATCTTTCTGATTGACCACTGAAGATATTGTCCATGCTCCAATGAAAAAAATAATACTGATTATTTGGTAATTTCATTATACAAGTGATATGTACAAAGATGTTTTGTGCAATCATGTTGAAATATTGATTAAAATATCAAAATTTGCTCCTTACATTACCTCTACTGATTAAGAAACAACAATTACAACAGCAATCTAAATCAGGGTTCAAGTTAAATAAGAGAAATGATCTGAGATACATTTTATGTTACTAGAGATAAGAACCTCCAGGGCTCATCATTACACTGAGATGCTTAGAAGAAAGAAAATGGAATTGCTTAGGAACTGGAGTAAATGCTAATTAATCAGATGTTCTGATATGACATCATGTGTTTTATGTATTTTAGAAAATTATTAAAAATATGCCCTTAGAACTCCAAAAGGGAAGAGAGGGATTTTTAAACAAAGAGGATAATAATGCTGTAATGTTTTATTCCAAATTTTGAAATTATTTAAGTAGTACAGGTGGTATTTGTTAACAATATTGACTAATTTTCTATTTTATCCATAGCTTGGCACCATAGCTTGGCATATCTATTATGTTAGATAAATTATATTGCTTGCTAGTGGTCATGATGCTCCTCTCTTCTGTTTTGAGGAAGTACACTTAGATTCTTAATTTTCAAGGAATATTTTCTTTGTTACATGCTGAAAAGGTCTCAAAGACTGTGCTGGAGAAATAATTAATTTTAGCAATTCGGTTTCTTAAGCAATTGATGATCGCCTGGCAATTTCCCTATACTTCTTATAAAAAATGTTTTATGGCCAAAGATAAAATATGTTCCATTCATCTACATTTGTTCCAGTCTTAAAAAATAATCTTTTTTTGAGATATTAAATCAAATAGAAGTCATTATTCTCGTTGCCTACCTTGAAAAATTACGTTAGGCATTTGCTGCTCCACAAGTTCTTCCAATGACTGATTTAAGACCAAGTATTTTTACCATCTTTATGGAAATTCGTAAATCTTCATTCTCTAAGTAGACTACAATAATCAAAGCCATTAATGGCAGATCATTTAAGAACTGAAATGTGTGTGGATCATCAAAATTCCCTGTTGAATTCCCACTGAATTATTTGCATAATCATGCTGGCTATAATAATTTCTGGCATCTGTGTCTGTCATTTTCCTCAGGAAAAATCCATAGTCCGTGCCCTAGTCATCTTTAATCTGTACTATCGCAATCCACTGTTTTCTGCTATTCATCTTTGGATAATAATTTTTTAATTAGTCTTTCATGATCCTCCCAAGAAATCATTTTTTTCCTCTAGCACTATAAACATGTTTATCATTCCTTTCAAATTTATTCTATATTTTCCCCCACTGCCCTTTACTGTAGAACAATGAAAATCAGTTTCTTTGTATGTGTGATCACTATACCACTCTGAATTATTTAACTTTTTAAGTACTTTCATAAATTTTAGATTCCTGAAATCTAAAATTCATGAAATTATTGTTGGGAATGTATAGGTAGATATAAAGTCAGATAGATTCTTATTTATTTGAACAATTATTTATCCCTTTCACATTATAGTATGAAGATATTCCGTTCACAGTTTTTTAAAGTCAGTAGTTGCCTGGTATAGGGATATTGATTTAACAGTCTTTTTGATTTCTCCCCATCTCTCCAAAGCCAGTGACATTAAAAAGAAAGACTGTTTATTGTTATGTCGTTACCCTAATCTGATTCTTTCCTCTATGTTACATGTTAGACTAATGATTATCAAAGTGAAAAATGAAAGTTGAAAGTCTGGAGGCCCATATACCAGAGCTTTTCATTAAGCAGCTTGGAGTTGTGGCCAGAAATCTGCATTTTAACAAACTGAGCCTGATGCAAGTAATTCACAAATCATATTCTAGGAAATATTTGTTCTTATATCAAATACTGTTCAATCATTAAAAAAAATTGGATAGGAATAATAATATGCACGCCCAGCAAGACTGTTCAAAAAGTTAAATGATAGAAGTTTTTAACAATCTGAAAGTAACTGAGTGGATTTTTGTTTTGGATAACTAATTCTTATCTGAATGCTAGTATATGAAATGCGTGAACAGTTAACTTATTGTGTTCTTTAACAGGGTGTGCAATTATTGTATAGTGCTAAGTTGCTTCAGTTGTGTCTAACTCTTTGCGATCCTATGGACCATAGCCTGCCATGCTCCTCTGTCCAAGGGATTCTCCAGATATAGTCTGTTGTTAAGTCCCTAAGTCCTGTCTGGCTTTTTACAACCCCATGGACCATAGCCCACCAGGCTTTATGGGATTTTCCAGGCAAGAATTCTGGAGTGGGTTGCCATTGCCTTCTCCAGGGGATCTTCCCAACCCAGAGATCAAACCCAAATCTCTTGCATGGGCAGGTGGATTCTTTACCACTGAGGTACCTAGGAAGCCCCTAATTGTATACTTAAAATATTCTATATTTCAATTGTAATTTTCTATAATAGGGAGAATTTGCCTTTGTGTAAAGGCTATAATGTAGTATCTATTACTATATTATACACAATAAATATTTTCAGGCTATCAAAATAAATTTTGCATATATAAGGGAAATATAATCTTTAAAAAAGAACAGTTTTTATAATAAAACATAAATATAAGATAGTTAAACTGTTCAAAATAATAAGAGCTCTGAAGTAGTAGAGTGATTTTACACAAATATTTGAAATCAGATATAAAATACTGAAGGTGTATTAAAATTTTAGGTGTTGTCTTTCCCTGTAACGATGATCCATATGTGGACTATTCATGTCGTTTTGCAGAAATGGGGTCTAGAGTCACCTACCTTGGGAGGACTTCAAAATAAAATAATGAGATTAATATCTTCTTCCTCTTTTCATCAAATTTAAAGGTCACGCGACTCTTCTGACCAAAATGAAATTCAAAGCTGAACCTTAAAGCAATTCGAAATTGAATTTCTCCTCTTATATGCTAGGCTGCCATTATTAACCATGATGACGGAGACATTCGGAAAGAAAAATCTTTTAATATACCCTTTTCTTTCTACACATAGGGAAAAAATATGGCACAAAGGGATTAAAGAAGCCTTAGAAAATTTGTGCATATTGCCATGCATGTTTTGGTGCTCCACAAATCTCATTCAATTAAAATTAAAACTATGATTACATTTGTGTATCATATTTATAAAACAATACTTTCATACAGTGATAAAAATGCAAAACTTAAAAGTCACTTGCAAATGTTTTCTGATTAATTCTGTAAATTTCATTCTTTTGGTGCACAAACATGACTGCATTTGTGTGACATTCCTAACTTTAAAGCTTTACACTTTACATAGACCCTAGCACCTTTTATGTCCCCTCTTCTTGCAGACAGTAATGGTGTAAAATGCAAAATGTTTTACTGCATTTGGAAAGGATACTTTTTTATTAATTGACCAGTTTGTTAACTTGACTTTTAAACATTTTTTCATCCATTATTGTTCTACAATATTCTGAGATAAAATTATTTCATATATACACAAAGATTTGTAGTTTTTAACATGCTTCAAAAATTTCCCATCCTACCTTTGATGTAAAATTTGAATAAAGTTCAATTAATATTTGCTAAACTTTGTGCCAGGTCCTAGGATAAGTATTTTCATATGAAAAATATCCTTTTTCAGCTTATATAATAACCCCTGAGTTTTAATTATTCATCTTATGAAATGTAGAAGTGTGTTCAAATGATATTCCTGAAAAATCATAGCTAATAAACAGTAAAAATAAAATATGGAGTTTTTATGATCCTTCTAATTCTAACACAGAAGTAGGAAAAATGCTGTTCCTTACTCTTTCCTGCCAAAAGAGTAATATCAGTCCCTTAATAAGAAAGTAGAAATATTATCTGAACAAAAAGATAATCAATGCAGTTTTTGAGTAGTAAAATTGTTAGAATTACCACATTGGCTCACTACTGTGGTCAGTAATGTCTCTTTCTGGCAGTGACAGGGAGGGACATGTTATTGAATAGTGTTAATATTCTTCCCAATACCAACTTCACTTTGTTGCATTGGCTCCAGAATAATTATGTAAGATCCAAGATTCATCAATAATAAATTCATCTATATCATTACTTGATGTGATTTTGAACTTCCATAACAATTTACTCTATATTTCATTCATTTGAAATATATTTTGGCTTGTATTGCAATTTCTTTTTTTTTGCATTTTATTGGAATATAATTGCTTTACATTGTTGTGCTAGTTTCTACTCTACAGTGAAGTGAGTGAGCCATGTGGATACATAAACCTTGTGTACCACCCACCCACCCTACCACCACCCCACCCTTCTAGGTCATGAGGCCATGATGATATACACACTATCATGTGTATACAAAGCACAAGAAGCTCAGCTCAGTGTTCTGTACTATAATTTATATTTATTCCATATTGTTCTCTATCAAAATTACACTGTCATTTTTTACACAGAAATAGCTATGTATTACCCTATTTTGCTTTCTTCAAAAAGCTTAAGGTAGTATCTTAAATTTATGTTTGCTCTAATAACTATACTCCATAATTATACATTATAATGCCTAGTTTTAAAATATTACATTAGATCATTGTATTACCTGGTATCGATACAATTAGTAAGACAAAGCAAATCTTACTTTAATCTAAGGACACTTGGTCAGAAAGAATTCTTGATTTCTGAGAAGGGTTAATGTAATGAAGTAAAATAATAATGAGATATTTAATATATTCTGACCAACAATTATTTTAGGAAAAGTAAAAATTAATGAGAAATTTCAGTTGAAGAAGTAGCCATGAAAGAAATAAAAATTAACAAAGTGGTTATTTAACGTGATTTAAGAAATAAGGAGAAATAGAAAAGATAAAATCTAGTTTGCCAATAAATTATCCATAAAAGGAAGTTTGTCAAGAATGGCTAGTCTTCAGTTAGAAATGTTTGAACATAAAATTCTGTGCATGCCACTTGAGCAGAAATGGCCACTGAAGTGTAAAATTGTGATTCAATAAATATTAAAGAAAGAACAGGATTTCTAGTAAAGGAAAAGTTTTACCAGCTAGATATTCTACATGAAAATTTCTTAAAAGTAGATCTGGAAGGCACAATGTGTGTTTTTTATACAGTGAATAGATGATTTCTACTTGCATCAAATAAAAAGGAAAAGGACTGGTTAAAATTGTAGTATTAAGCAGTAAGGTGTATGCTAACAGGGGCTTCTTCTGTGTCTGTCGCTGAGGACTTTGAGCCTTTGGATGAGCGCAGGGCTCTGGGCCTTTGGACTGCCACCTAGCGGCCGATTCGGCCCTTGCCGCAGAGCCACCCACTTGGGGCCTGTGTGCTGGGTCTTGCGTGTGTCTCTGACTGACCCATCCCGTGGTGCCGCCTCTGGCCTCTGGCTAACCCGAGGGCGGATATAATTGAAGACATACATATAGGATATTATATTGGAAACAGTGGTTATAACTCTGTAGCTAAAGGTGGGAAGAAAAACAATGTATCCTGTTAATGCCAGTGGAAAGTTATATCTACATGATGCCAAAATGAATAACCAACCCCAAAATTGGATTAAACGTCACTGGGGGGGAGGGGTTGCAGCCGTGGTGGGATAAGGATGAAAATCTCCATGCTTAGTGCAGATAAAGTAATTTGCCACTTGAATATTTTGTTTTAGCACCAAATAAGAGTAAACAATTTTTTTTTAAACTTAATATCCTTCATAGTTCTTAGGGTTTCTGTGGTGCAACATGGTAAAATCTGAAACAAATTATGGTGGGGATATCTGACATATTCATTTGCAGTCATTAAGTATTGTTCAAGGCATATTCAGTTCAGTTCAGTTGCTCAGTCGTGCCCGATTCTTTGCGACCCCATGAATTGCAGCACGCCCGGCCTCCCTGTCCATCACCAACTCCCAGAGTTCACCCAAACGCATGTCCATCAAGTTGGTGATGCCATCCAGCCATCTCATCCTCTGTTGTTCCCTTCTCCTCCTGCCCTCAATCCCTCCCAGCATCAGAATCTTTTCCAATGAGTCAACTCTTCGTACGAGGTGGCCAAAGTACTAGAGTTTCAGCTTTAGCATCATTCCTTCCAAAGAACACCCAAGACTGATCTCCTTTAGAATAGATTGGCTGGATCGCCTTGCAGTTCAAGGGACTCTCAAAAGTCTTCTCCAACACTACAGTTCAAAAGCATAAATTCTTTAGTGCTCAGCTTTCTTCACAGTCCAACTCTCACATCAATACATGACTACTGGAAAAACCATAGCTTGACTAGACGGACCTTTGTCGGCAAAGTAATGTCTCTGCTTTTGAATATGCTATCTAGGTTGATAATAACTTTCCTTCCAAGGAGTAAGCATCTTTTAATTTCATGGCTGCACTCAC
Source organism: Ovis canadensis (assembly GCF_042477335.2). Classification (NCBI taxonomy): domain Eukaryota; kingdom Metazoa; phylum Chordata; class Mammalia; order Artiodactyla; family Bovidae; genus Ovis; species Ovis canadensis. Next base: position 175,611,521 of record NC_091246.1, on the reverse strand, counting down.
CATCTGCAGTGATTTTGGAGCCCCCTCAAATAAAGTCTGACACTGTTTCCACTGTTTCCCCATCTAATTCCCATGAAGTAATGGACCAGATGCCATGATCTTAGTTTTCTGAATGTTGAGCTTTAAGCCAACATTCACTCTCCTCTTTCACTTTCATCAAGTGGCTATATAGTTCCTTAAGGCACCTCTTACTGCCTTAAGGGTGGTGTCATCTGCATATCTGAGATATTATTCATATTTCTCCCAGCAATCTGGATTACAGCCTGTGCTTCTTCCAGCCCAGCGTTTCTCACGACGTACTCTGCATATAAGCTAAATAAGCAGGTTGACAATTAAACCTACACAAATTAGGGCAATGATAAGGATACCAGAAAGAGTTAATGCAAAGTTTTGAGAATGTGAATGTGTTTATAAGTGAAATATATACCTCTGATTCTCTAGAAAATATTTATTTTCAGTTGGAGAGTACATGTCCCCTTCATGGATCACAGCCTTGTCATGGTGAATGAGATTTTGGTAACTCAATGAAGCTATGAGGCTTTTCGTGCAGGGCTACCCAAGATGGAAGGTCATAGTGAAGAGTTCTGACCAAACATGGTCCACTGGAGGAGGAAATGGCAAACCACTCCAGTATGCTTGTCAGGAGAACCCATGACCAGTATGAAAATGCAAAAAGATATGACACTGAAAGATGAGTCTCCCCAGGTTAGAAGGTGTCCAATATGATACTGGGGAAGAGCGAAGGGAAATTACTAGCAGTTCCAAAAATTATGAGGTTCTGGGCCAAAGTGGAAAGGACACTCAGTTGTGGATGTGTCTGGTGGTGAAAGTAAAGTCTGATGTTGTAAAGAACAGTATTGTATAGGAACCTGGAATGTTAGGCCCAAGTTGTTGTTTAGTTATTCAGTCTTGTCCAACTCTTTGAGATCCATGGTGTGCAGCATGCCAGGCTTCTCATCCTTCACTGTCTCCTGGACTTCACTCAAACTGATGTCCATTAGACGATGCTATCCAACCATTTCATTCTCTGTCACCCCCTTCTCCTCCTGCCCTCAATCTTTCCTAGCATCAGGGTCTTTTCCAATAAGTCAGCTCTTTGCATCAGGTGGCCAAGGTATTGGAGCTTCAGCTTCAGCATCAATGATTTCAATGAATATTTAGTGTTTATTTCCTTTAGGATTGACTGATTTGATCTCCTTGCTGTCCAAGGGACTCTCAAGAGTCTTTTCCCACACCATTGTTTGAAATTTCATGAATGAAAGTAAATTGGATATAGTCAAAGAGGAGATGGCAAGAGTAAACATCGACATCTTAGCATTCAATGATTTGAAATAGATGAGAATGGGCAAATTTAATTCAGATGACCATTATATCTACTACTGTGGGCAAGAATCCCTTGGAAGAAATGGAGCAGCCTCATAGTCAACAAAAAAATCCAAAATGGAGAAGTTGGCTGCAATCTCAAAAGAGAATGATCTCAGTTCATTTCCAAGGCAAACCATTCAACATCACAGAAATCCAAGTCTATGCCCCAATCACTGATGCTGAAGAAGCTGAACTTGACTGATTCTTTGAAGACCTACAAGACCTTCTAAAACTAACATCAAAAAAGATGGCCTTTTCATAATAGGGGATTTGAATGAAAAAGTATGAAATCAAAAGTTACCCAGAATAATAGGCAAGTTTGGCTTTGGAATATAAAATAAACCATGGGAAAGCCTAACAGAGTTTTGTCCAGAGAACACACTGGTCTTAGCAAACACCCTTTTCCAACAACCTAAGAGACATCACCAGATGGTTAAGGAGACATGGACATCACCAGATGGTTAACACTGATATCAGATTGATTCTGTTCTTTGCAGCTGAAAATGGAGAAGCTCTATACAGTCAGAAAAAACAAAACCTGGAGCTGACTCTGGCTCAGATCATGGACTCCTTATTGCAAAATTCAGGCTTAAATGGAAGAAAGTAGGGAAAACTATTAGGCCATTCAGATAAGACCTAAATCAAATCCTTTATGATTACACAGTGGAGGTGACAAATAGATTCAAGGGATTAGATCTGGTATACAGAGCACCTAAGGAACTATGGACTGAGTTTCATAACATTGTACAAGAGGCAGTGACTAAAACCATCCCAAAGAAAAAGAAATGCAAGAAGGCAAAGTGGTTTTCTGAGAATGCTTTACAAATAGCTGAGGAAAGAAGAAAAGAAAAAGGCAAGGGAGAATGAGAAAGATATGGCCAACTGAATGTAGAGTTCCAGAGAATAGCAAGGAGAGATAAGGAGCCCTTCTTAAATGAACAAAGCAAAGAAATAGAGGAAAACAATAGAATGGGAAAGACTAAAGTTCTCTTCAAGAGAACTGGAGATATCAAGGAAGCATTTCATGCAAGGATGGGCATAATAAAAGACAGAAACTGTGAAGGCCTAATAAAGAAAGAAAGAAAGTGAAGTCGCTCAGTCATGTCTGACTCTTTGCGACCCCACGGACTGTAGTCTACCAGGTTCCTCAGTTGATGGGATTTTCCAGGCAAGAATACTGGAGTGGGTTGCCATTTCCTTCTCCAGAGGACCTAATAGAAGCAGAATAAATTAAGAAAAAGTGACAAGAACACACAGAATAACTATACAAATAATGTCTTAATGACCTGGATAACCACGACGGTGTGGTCATCCACATAGAGCTAGACATCCTGGAGCATGAAGTCAAATGGCCTTAGAAAGCATTGCTATGAACAAAGCTTGTGGAGATGATGGAATTCCAGCTGAGCTATTTAAAATCTTAGAGATGCTGCTGCACTTGATATATAAGCAAATTTGGAAAACTCATCAGTGGCCACAGGACTGAAAAAGATCAGTTTTTATTTCAATCCCAAAGAAGGGATTCTTTGTGCCAAAGAATGTTCACATTACTGGACAATTGTGCTCATTTCACATGCTAGCAAGGTTATACTCAAAGTCTCTTCAGCAAGGATTCAACAATATGTGAACCTCCAGATGTACAAGATGGGCTTTGAAGAGACAGAGAAATCATAAATCAAATTGCCAGCATTTGCTGGATCATAGAGAAAGCAAGGGAATTCCAATAAAATAATCTACTTCTTCATAGATTATGCTATAGCCTTTGACTCTGTGGATCACAACAAACAGTGTAAAGTTTTTAAAGAGATGGGAGTACCCAACCACCATACCTGTCTCCTGAGAAATCTGTATATGAGTCAAGAAACATCAGTTAGAACTGGACATGGAACAACTCACTAGTTCAAAATTAGGAAGGGGGTATGACAAGGCTGTATATGGTCCCCCAGCTTATTTAACTTATAGGCAGAATACATCATGTGAAACACTGGATGAACTGAATCACAAGCTAGAATAAAGATTGCTGGGAGAAATACCAAACAACCTCAGATATGCAGATAATAGCACTCTAATGGGAGAAAGTGAGGAGAAACTAAGAGCCTCTTGCTGAGGGTGAAAGAGGAAAGTGAAAAAGTTGGCTGCACTTTTAAGAAAATAAGATAATGGCATCTAGTTCTGGTCCCATGACTTCATGGAAAGAGAAAGGGAAAGTTGAAGCAGTGACTGATTTCATTTTCTTGGGCTTCAAAATTACTGCAGACAGTGACTGCGGCCATGAAATTAACAGACGCTTGCTCCTTGGAAGGAAAGTTATGACAAATCTAGACAGTGCATTGAAAAGCAGAGACATCACTTGGCTGACAAACGTCTATAGAGTCAAAACTATGTTCTTCCCAGTAGTTACGTATGTCTTCCTGATATCCTGGATGGTTGACATCTGTCAGGAGGGTCACAGCCTGAGATCAGCTCTCCATAGGAGACATACGGCACAAATGAATTGGTGGTGCTCTTGCAGCGCACCCAGGAAACCAAGTGGCCAGGACCAGGGAGGTGATTAAGATGCATGGCCCACCTGGGACAGTGCACTTGCCAAGGACCTGGCCACCTGAGCTGCTCAGACCTGGGAAGGGCACAAAATGCATGTCCAGCCCACAGAGACTGAGCCAGAGCAGTGTCTGAGTGTCTCCTGTGAAGGTACAGGTCAGCAGTGGCCTGCTGCAGGGGCTCTGGGTGCAGCCGACCGGGGTATGGCAAAAGCCCTCTAGGAGGAAGTCGCCATTAACTCCACCATAGAACCACCAAAACTTACATAGGACTGGGAAAATAGACTCCTGGAGGCCACAAACAAAACCTTGTGGGCACCAGGACCCAGGAGAAAGGAGCAGTGGCCCCATAAGTAACTGGCCCAGACATGCCCATGAGTGTCCAGGAGTCTCCGGCGGAGGTGTGGGTTGGAGGTGGCCTGCTTCAGGGTTGGAGGCACTGAGTGCAGCACTGCATGCCTGGGGCCTTTTGAAGGAGGCTCCATTGTCTTCATTACCTCCACCATAGTTTGGCCTCAGGTCAAACAACAGGGATGGAACACAGCCCCTCCCGTCAACAGAAAAATGGATTAAAGATTTATTGAGCATGGCCCCGCCCATCAGAATAAGACCCAATATCCCCCTCAGTCAGTCTCTTCCATCAGGAAGCTTTCAAAAGCCTCTTATCCTTATCCATAAGAAGGCAGACAGAATGAAAACCACATATCACAGAAAACTAACCAAACTGATCACATGGACCACAGCCTTGTCTAGGTCAGTGAAGCTATGAGCCAGGCCATGTAGAGCCACCCAAGATGGATGGTTAATGGTGGACAGTTCTCACAAAATATGGTCCACTGGAGAAGGGAATGGCAAACCACTTTAGTATTCTTGCCTTGAAAACCCCATGAAGAGTATGAAAATACGAAAGGGAACGACAGTGATAGATGAACTCTGCAGGTCAGTAGGTGCCCGATATATTACTAGACAAGAGTGGAAAAATAGCTCCAGAAAGAATGAAGAGACAGAGCCAAAGCAAAAACCACACCCAGTTATGGATGTGATGGGTGATGGAAGTAAAGTCCGATGCTGTAAAGAGCAATATTGCATAGGAACCTGGAATGTTAGGTACATGAATCAAGGCAAATTTGAAGTAATCAAACAAAAGAGGGCAAGAGTGAACATCAACATCGTTTTAGGAATCAGTGAACTGAAATGGACTGAAATGTGGAATTTAACTCAGATGACCATTATATCTACTACTGTGGGCAAGAATCCCTTAGAAGAAATGGAGTAACCATCATAGTTAACAACAGAGTTCAAAATGTAGTACTTGGATGCAGTCTCAAAAATGACAGAATGATCTCTGTTCATTTCCAAGGCAAACCATTCAATATCATAGTAATTCAAGTGTATGCCCCCAACAGTAATGCGAAGAAGCTGAGGTTGAACAGTACTATGAAGACCAATCAGACCTTCTAGAGCTAACACCCCCAAAAGTGGTCCACTTCATTTTAGTGGACTGGAATGCAAATGTAGGAAGTCAAGAGCTACCTGGAGTAAAAGGCAAATTTGGTCTTGGAGTACAAAACAGAGCAGGTCAAAGGGTAACAGAGTTTTGATAAGAGAACCCATTGGTCATAGCAAACACCCTCTTCCAACAACACAAGAAAAGACTCTACACATGGATATCATCAGATGGTCAGTACTGAAATCAGATTGATCATATACTTTGCAGCCAAAGATGCAGAAGTTCTTTACAGTCAGCAAAAACAATACTGGGAGCTGACTGTGGCTCAAATAAAGAACTCCTTATTGCCTGATTCAGACTAAAATTGAAGGAAGTAGGGAAAACCACCAGATTATTCAGATATGACCTAAATAAAATCCCTTATGATTATACAGTGGAAGTAACAAATAGATTCAAGGGATTAGATTTGATAGAGTGCCTAAAGAACTATGGAAGGAGGTTTGTGACAGGAGACAGGGATCAAGACCATCCCCAAGAAAAAGAAATGCAAAAAGGCAAAATGGTTGTCAGAGGAGGCCTTACAAATAGCTGAGAAAGAAGAGAGTGAAAGGCAAAGGAGAAAAAGATGGATATATCCATTTGAATGCAGAGTTCCAAAGAATAGCAAGGAGAGATAAGAAAGCCTTCCTCAGTGATCAATGCAAAGAAAGAGAGGAAAACAAAAGAATGGAAAAGACTAGATATCTCTTCAAGAAAATTAAGGATATCAAGGGAATATTTCATGCAAAGCTGAGCAAAATAAGGACAAAAATGTTTGGACCTAACAGAAGCAGAAGGTATTAAGAAGGGGTGGCAAGAATATGCAGAAGAAATATGCAAAAAAGGTCTTAATGACTCAGATAACCAGGATGGTGTGATCACTTAACTAGAGCTAGACATCCTGGAATGTGAAGTCAAGTGGGCCTTAGGAAGCATCACTAGGAACAAAGCTAGTGGTGGTGATGGAATTCCACTTGAGCTACTTCAAATCCTAAAAGGTGATGCTGTAAAAGTGCTGCACTCAATATGCCAGCAAATTTGGAAAACTCAGCAGTGGCCAAAGGACTGGAAAAGGTCAGAGTTCATTCCAATCCCAAAGAAAGGCAATGCCAGAGAATGCTTAAACTACTGCACAATTGCACTCATCTTACATGCTAGAAATGCTCAATATTCTTACAGCCAGGCCTCCACAGTCCAAGAACCATGAACTTCCAGATGTTCAAGCTGGATTTGGAAAAGGCAGAGGATCTAAATGAAAGATCAAATTGCCAACATCCATTGGATCATTGAAAAAGCAAGAGTTCCAGTAAAATATCTACTTTTGCTTTACTGACTACACCAAAGCTTTGACTGTGTAGTTCACAATAAACTGTGCAAAATTCTTCAAGAGATGGGAATACCAGACCACCTGACCTGCCTCCTGAGAAATCTGTATGCAGTTCAGGAAGCAACAGTTAGAACTGGACATGGAACAACAGACTGGTTGCAAATTGGGAAAGGAGTACATCAAGGCTGTATATTGTCACCCTGCTCATTTAACTTATATGCAGAGTACATCATGGGGAATGCTGGGCTGGATGAAGCACAAGCTGGAATTAAGATTGCTGAGAGAAATATCAATAACCTCAGATATGCAGATGACACCACACTTATGGCAGAAAGTGAAGAGGAACGAGAGCCTCTTGATGACAGTGAAAGAGGAGAGTGAAAGAGTTGGCTTAAAATTCATCATTCAGAAAACTAAGATCATGGTATCCATTCCCACAGCTTCATGGCAAATAGATGGGGAAACAAAGGAATCAGATAGAGACTTTAGTTTTTGGGCTCCAAATCACTGCAAATAGGGACTGCAGCCATAAAATTAAAAGATGCTTTCTTCTTGGAAGAAAAGTTATGACCAACCTAGACATCATATTAAAAAGCAGAGACATTACTTTCCCACAAAGGTCCATCTAGTCAAAGCTAGGTTTTTTCCAGTAGTCATGTATGGTTGTGAGAGTTAGACTATAAAGAAAGCTGAGTGCCAAAGAACTGATATTTTTGATCTGTGGTGTTGGAAAAGACTCTGAGAGTCCCTTGGACTGCAGGAAGTTCCAACCAGTCAATTCTAAAGGAAAATAGTCCTGAATATTCATTGGAAGGACTGATGCTGAAGCTGAAACTCCAACACTATGGCCACCTGATGGGAAGAACCGACTAATTGGAAAAGACCCTGATACTGGGAAAGATTGAAGGCAGGAGGAGAAGGGGACAACAGAGGATGAGACTGTTGGATGGTGTCACTGATGTGATGGACATGAGTTTGAGTAGGCTCCAGGTGTTGTTGCTGGACATGGAGGCCTGGCGTACTGCAGTCCATGGGATCACAAACATTTGGACACAACTGAACGACTGAACTTAACTGATGGATGTATGTGAAAGCTGGACCAAAAAGAAGGCTGAGCACCGAATAGATGCTTTTGAATTGTGTTGCTAGAGAAGACTCTTGAGTGTCCTTTGGATAAAACTAGTCAATTCTAAAGGAAATAAACCTGAATATTATTTGGGAGCATGATTTTGAAACGGAAGCTCCATATCTTGGCCACCTGATGTGAAGAACCAACTCATGGCAAAAGAACCTGATTCTGGGAAAGATTGAAGGCAAAAGGAGAGAGTGGCAGAGAATGAGATAGATAGCATCATTGCTCAATGGTCATGAATTTGAGGAAACCTTGGGAAATAATGAACGACAGGATAGCCTGTGTATTGCAGTCCATGGGGTTACAAATAGTTAGACATATCTTAGTTACTGAAAAACAACAGCAACAAAAGTGCACATGTGCTGAGCTATTCATGTTAGTCACTTTAATTTATAGTCTAAATCATTGGAAAATAATTTTAATATAAAGATAGTCACCTCCTCTCCAGTACTTAAGTATAGCCTTTGTTGTAGTTATAAGACATTTACATACCCATCAAAAAAAGTAACACTGAAGTTTTCTAGAGCCAAACATTTTTAATTGAAAAAGGTACATTGTATGGTACTAGTATTGATATCAACTTCCCAATTACCATCCATCAGGCCTCCTCAAAATCATAGATCTTCATTACAAAAACTTAAATTTTTTTTTTTTGCTTTTTAAAACAAAACAAGCAATAAAAAGAGACAATCAAAAAAACTGAGAATGACTTGTTAAAAACAAGTGCCAGTATGAATTAGCAAATTTGTCTATGCTGCCTAAGTATTAATTAGTTGTAAAATACTCATCAGATATTTTTATCATTTACAGGAACATGTTGCAGACAGAAGCATCTGAAGCTTGATTACAAAAGAGAAACATTCACACACATTAGAATTTCTTTCTAATTCAAGTGTTATATGAGTTTCCTGACTCAAGGTGAGAAAGTTTATACAGGACGTAGTCTAAAAATTGATTCAAGAAGTTTAGATATACATCTTCAATAAATCTAAAATGCTATAGCATATTATGGCAGTATCATTCATTATGAAGAATTGTCATTTGGGGGAAGTTATAAATATCTTTATAGATTTGATCAACATACAATCATAAATATAGTACATTTTGTTTTGTGTTTCTCTATTATACATGCATTCATAAATATCTAACTATGCATTTGCCTGTGACTATGCTAGACTGTGACTACTTAAAAGTAGTAGTATTCATTTTTAATTGGCTGAATGAATCTAGTATTCATTTTCATATTTCTTCATTTCTTGAGCAGTGTCTAGCACATTATCAGTATGTATGGCTAGTCAATCAATATGTTTGTGTTTGACAAAATGAATGAATGAATGAATGAAGGCATGGAGGATGCATGGCTGAACTCATGTTAATACACATACATGTGTCATATCCCATTCTATGAAGACTGTATAGTTCCATTCATAAGAACATGCCTGTAGCTAGTTATCAGTCGCTTCTCACTGAAAGGAATAATATCCCACTATGAGAGACACTTGGCATTTAACAATTACAGTAATAGGCAAATCATTATTCCCTTCTTCCTTCCTCCTTCCCTCTCTCCTTCCCTTCTTTCTTTCCTCCGTTCCTTCAGCTATTCATTAATTTTTCCTTTTATAAAATTAGATTGTCACATTTTAGTAGCTTGGACATGTAACATTTTTACTTATTCAATTTGTAAATTGTGTGACACTTCTATTCTTGTCCCAAGTTGCAGCCAATTAAGAAATATTCATTTTCTCCCCATGACAAAAATTCTAAATGGGCAAACTGACATGGAAACCTTACATAAAAATTGAACAAGTATGTAATTAAATGTAATTTAATTTAATTGATTCATTTAAATAATTGTCTAAAAGTGCTGGCATGGTGTGACACAAATGACATGTGTGAGTTTTGGAATTAGACAGAACTGTGTTGTAATCTAATCTACCCTCCTCACGAAGGATGTATTTTCTAGTAATTCATCCACTTCAGTTTGTTAGTTTATAAAAAAGGGGAGAGTAATACCCCCATTTTGTTGCACATTTCCCACACATCTAGCCTCTAATGCTTCAACTTTGTTTTCCCCTTAAATCCACTTCCTTTCTTATTTTATGTTTTATTTTCTATTGTATGTTTTCTTTTTACTACCTCGATTTTTCTTCTTCTTCCTTCTTTCCTTTGTTCCATTTTTTCTCTCCTTCTTTCTTTCATTCTTTTAGATTTTCTTTTTGCAAGGCAATTTGATATTATAAAAGTAAAAAAAAATCTGATTTCCTGAAAAATTAAATGATACAATGTAGATAAAATTTACACATTATCTAAGATAATTTAATTCAAGTGATAAATCATATTATGAATACTAAATTTAAAAATTGTGTATGACACATCAGTATAAATATTTTTGTTTTTCTGCCCAAAGGAAAAATGTTAGGCTAAAATTTCTGTATACCTTTAACAAAGTGATTTTCTTCTGCTAGTCTTCCAGTGTGAAAAAGCAGAAAATATTTTCTTAATTGATGATAATATAACAAATTTTTCATTTTTTTAAACTCTTTAATTAATGTTGCTGGTTAATCTATATTCATCTAATCCTTTTCTTGAAATTGTATAGGGTTAGTTTGGAATTATTAAGTACTAGGTTGGAAGTTTATTAATTTTCCTTCCACTTGTTCCATGGCTTTCCAAGTGGAGCTAGTGGTAAAGAACCTGCCTGCCAATGCAGGTAGATGTAAGAGATGTGGGTTTAATCCCTGGGTTAGGAAGATCCCCTGGAGAAGGACATGGCAACCCCCTCCAGTACTCTTGCCTGAAGAATCCCATGGAGCCCTGTGGACTACAGTTTCACAAGATCACAAAGAGTTGGACATGACTGAAGCAACAGCATGCATGCATGCTGGATAGAACTTGAGCAGGAAATAAACTTTTACTGTTAAAAGCATCTGAAATTTTTGCTTTTTCATAGCAGTAAAATCTGGGAAATGCAGTCAAAGAAGAGAGAAAAAAATAATTTGGATTGTTAAATCCAATTAAACTACACCAATTAAACTACTATGGAGTTTACATGGACACACAGGGACATCACTAGATGGTCAACACCAAAAACAGATTGATTATATTCTTTGCAGCCAAAGATGGAGAAGCTCTATACAGTCAGCAAAAAGAAGACTTGGAGTTGACTGTGGCTCAGATCATGAACTCCTTATTGCCAAATTCAGACTTAAATTGAAGAAAGTAGGGAAAACCACCAGACCATTCAGGTATGACCTAAGTCAAATTCCTTATGATTATACAGTGGAAGTGAGAAATAGATATAAGGGACTAGATCTGATAGACAGAGTGCCTAATGAACTATGAATGGAGATTCAGGACTTTGTACAGGAGACAGGGATCAAGACCATCCCCATGGAAAAGAAATGCAAAAAAAAATAAAATGGATGTCTGAGGAAGCCTTACAAATAGCTGTGAAAAGAAGAGAAGTAAAAAGCAAAGGACAAAAGGGAAGATATAGGCATCTGAATGCAGAGTTCCAAAGAACAGCAAAGAGAGATAAAGAAAGCCTTCCTCAGCGATCAATGCAAAGAAAGAGGAAAACAACAGAATGGGGAAGACTAGAGATCTCTTCAACAAAATTAGAGATACCAAGGGAATATTTCATACAAAGATGGGCTCAATAAAGGACAAAAATGGTATGGACCTAACAGAAGCAGAAGATGTTAAGAAGAGGAGGCAAGAATACATAGAAGAACTGTACAAAAAAGATCTTCACAACCAAGATAATCACGATGGTGTGATCACTCACCTAGAGCCAGATATCTTGGAATGTGAAGTCAAGTGGGCCTTAGAAAGCATCACTACGAACAAAGCTAGTGGAGGTGCTGGAATTCCAGTTGAGCTATTTAAATTCCTGAAAGATGATGCTGTAAAAGTGCTGCACTCAATATGCCAGCAAATATGGAAAACTCAGCAGTGGCCACAGGACTGGAAAAGGTCAGTTTTCATTCCAATCCCTAAGAAAGGCAATGCCAAAAAATGCTCAAACTGCACACAATTGTACTCATCTCACACACTAGTAAAATGCTCAAAATTCTCCAAGCCAGGCTTCAGCAACATGTGAACCGTGAACTTCTAGATGTTCAAGCTGGTTTTAGAAAAGGCAGAGGAATCAGAGATCAAATTGCCAACATCCACTGGATCATGGAAAAAGCAAGAGAGTTCCAGAAAAACATCTATTTCTGCTTTATTGATTATGCAAAAGTTTTTGACTGTGTGGATCACACTAAACTGTGGAAAATTCGGAAAGAGATAGGAATACCAGACCACTTGACCACCTGATCTGTCCCTTGAGAAACCTATATGCAGGTCAGGAAGCAATAGGTAGAACTGGACATGGAACAACATGTTGGGAGCCAGCGTGAGGAACTCCGCCCATGGCAAATGTCATGAGGAAGGAAGCTTGGCATACGCAAAGGCATGATCAAGCCTCAGGAAACCCCCTGTTCCCAAGCATCTACCCCCAAAACCAGAGTACTTTACGGGGAGCTCTCCCCCATAACCATTTCTCTCAGCGAAGGAGTTAACTTGCAGCTTCTGTTAATAAAAATTCCTGGGCATGATGAGTGTTTCAACTTACGAACACTGAAGGTTCTCTGGCCTGCCTGATCAGGCTCGTCCGGCCTCATGTGATTTTTTACAGCCTCCCAACTGTGAGAGGCATGGGATGTTTTAAAACTTTCTAAAAACAGACTCTTTTGAGAAGTTAGAAGATCATTAGTATAGTATTAGTAGGATGATTAGGAATTATATTGATGAAGGGTTTTTTCATTTGTCCTGCCAATAATTACTGCTAATTCCCTGCCCTGGGTGTGACAAGGGTGTCTCAGGTCAAACCTCTCTGCTGACAGACTAGCTTGTGTGACAACCTCTCAACCATAAACAGCACAGAGAGTTTGGAGTATTAGCATAGGGCTTTTTTCATTGATGAGTCAGTGATTGCCATCAGGCCTCCATATCCTTAGGCACCTGGGAATATATTAATCAATGTATTTGGAATATAGAAAAGGAAATATAGTAGTTTTTTGATGTTAGCAATACTAGACTTTTTGAGTTAATGAATTTTCTCTTTTATTATAGACCACTGTACTTTGTTATCAATCACTATGCTATGTAAAAATGTAACTTTATCAGTATCTTAAAACAAAATAGATCTTAAGGGGAACATTGGTGAAGGGTTTACATTTGTTGAGCCAATATTTGCTTCTAAATCTCCATATTCCTGCCCTTATAATGAATATAACTAGCATATAGGAGAAATAAGTATTAACCTTTAAGATTAATCATGTTAAACCTTAGGTTAAGTAAATTCCTTTCTTGATTGTAACTCACTACACCCTCACCCTATAGGAATGCAACTTTATTTGGAGGGTGGCGCCTGATTTAAGAAAAAATCACCCCTGGAAAAATAAGTTTTCTGGTTAACTGACCGGTATCAGAAAGGGCCATAAAATGTCAGCAGACCTCACGGCCAAAAGATGATGAAACTCATAACACCTTTGTATAATTTTATATGAAGCACCTGATTGTGACAAGGGTCAGGTCTGCTGACCCCCGCGTGACTCTGTATTCATCTCTATGCATAACAAAAAGGTATATAAACAAACCTGAAAAATAAAGAAATCGGATCAGTTTCTGGAAAGACTGACTCCCCCGTGTTGTTTCTGTCTCTCTCCCCGTTTTCCTGGCTGAATTCCCATCTGAAATGTGGGTACTCACCAAGCCTGCTAATTCTGCCTGGGCTTCTGAGATCAGACTGGGGAGGCCTCAGTGCCTCCTCTCCTTTGGGAGAATGGAAAGACGCCTGTGGCCTACATAGGTGGTGATTGGTATTCCATGTAAACCAGTTGTTCAGCCTCTTTTCTCCACTAATTCTCCTACTAAACTATCTATTTCTAATCTCCCTTTATATCTGTAATTAAATAAGTTTTTTCCAGGACGCCGACTCCATCCCCACCTTCGAATCACCCTGGATCCACCAGGGCTGGACCCCAGCAACAACAGATTGGTTCCAAATAAGGAACTAAATGGCCTCTTGATGAAAGTGAAAGAGGAGAGGGAAAAAGTTGGCTAAAGCTCAACATTCAGAAAACTAAGATCATGGCATCTGGACCCATCACTTCAGGGATGTAGATGGGGAAACAGTGGAAACAGTGTCAGACTTTATTTTGGGGGCTCCAAAATCACTGCAGATGGCAATTGTAGCCATGAAATGAAAAGATGCTTACTCCTTGGAAGGAAAGTTATGACCAACCTAGATAACATATTGAAAAGCAAAGATGTTGCTTTGACAACAAAGGTCCATCTAGTCAAGGCTATGGTTTTTCCAGTGGTCGTGTATGGATGTGAGAGTTGGACTATAAAGAAAGCTAAGCACTGAAGAATTGATGCTTTTGAACTGTGGTGTTGGAGAAGACTCTTGAGAGTCCCTTGGACTGCAAGGAGATCCAACCAGTTCATCCTAAAGGAGATCAGTCCTGGGTGTTTGTTGGAAGGACTGGTGCTGAAGCTGAAACTCCAATACTTCAGCCACCTCATGCGAAGAGTTGACTCATTGGAAAAGATCCTGATGCTGGGAGGGATTGGGGGAAGGAGGAGAAGGGCACGACAGAGGATGAGATGGATGGATGGCATCACCGACTTGATGGACATGAGTTTGGGTGAACTCCGAAAGTTGGTGATGGACAAGGAGGCATGCTGGATTCATGGGGTCACAAAGAGTCAGACACGACTAACAGACTGAACTGAACTGAAGGATTATATTAAAGGCCATGAACATGTTCCAGAATCAAGGGAAAATAATGTGACTCCATCAAGGCCTCATAACAACAGCTGTCCCATATAGAACTCTGTAATGACTGTTTTCTGTTAGGCAGTGCCACCTGTACTCTCAAAGCACAAACTGACTTTGAATTTTTATAGAAAAACGTGGTATCTGCGTTTTTTTTTCTTCCCCCATGACATGACTAACATGGCGAAAACTAGAACAAGCTGTAACTTGTTACCTGGAATAATAGATAGATATTGATATGACAGATTTTCCTGGCCTTTACTCTTCCAAACGACATGCACATTTCATGTTTTGAGCTTTGACAATATGCCAAGGGGCAGAAAACAAATAAGGGACGTGAGGTGGTGACCTGACTCTTGAAATGTGGACAACGTAGGCTGCTAAACTGAATTGCTCAAAAGCCCTGCCGAAACATTGTGATCTGTTTGAAATCTCTTCTGACAACTTCCTTGGGCTCATCTCAAATATTCTGTATGGGGCCACTGGGTCGCTGGTCCACATGGAGGGTTGTTGCCCAGGCTGACAGCAGAGCTGGAGAAGACTAAACCCTGTCCTCTCCTTTCAGCAAAGCCAGCAGTTTGAGAAACCAGGGCCTTATTTAGTTGTTGTAATGTAGGAGAATGATTCCTACCTTTTAAAAATGTGTGACAGAAATAGAAGTCATTATCTCTTTCCCTTAAACTCCAACAAAGGTTTTTCTAGGACCTGTACATTTCCTTATGTTTTCTAGATCCTCACCCTAAGGACCTAGAAAACAATGTGAAACTTTTAAGCAAATAATTAGATGGAACAATCACAAAGCCAAAGAAAACGACAAAATGCCTAATTTTCAGATCATTCTCTTAATGAATTCCCTTCGGTACTTGTATATTCATTTTTCATCCTTCTGCATTTTTAAAATCTATTTTGAAAATGTTTCGAAAGCTAGTTCCTGTGTATTTTCTGAGGTGTTCAAGGGTGGACCTGCTGCCCTACCCTTCTCTCTTGTCCCTCATGGGACTCGAGCTGGACTTTATTTATGTAGTTCCCTTTTTAGTCACTATTGCTATTACTATCATAGCACTTCTAATTATTTTTTATGCCATGTTTTGCTTATTTTTAATAATGAGCACTTTTTAAGAGCATCACACTTTATTTTTTGCCTCCAAACTCCCTAAAGTCCAAATTATGCCAAGCTCTGATCATATTATATGATCTGTTTCAGCAGTTTTACAATTCTTTTTTTTTAAGTATTTACTGTGTTGAAAACAATATTCTGTTTTTTAAATTGGTATTACATTTTTTAATCCTTAAAATAGTAAGTATAGGATCAGTATTTCCGTATTAAGATGACAAATGAGTCAAAAGAAGAAAAGTGAAACCAACAAAATAAACTGCCATCTTGATATACAAGGTCTTCTATCTCTTGGCTCTTTTTTGTGCCCTGTTTACCAACAAATCACTTCTAAAATGTCATGTTTTTAATTAAATAATTGTCTTCCTATCCTTTGTAAATTGGGATTCATTTTAAAATTTGGTGTTTAAACGCATTGCTTCTTATTCTAGCAGAGCACCATGTCATCACCTGACATCAGGAGGAGAAGAAGGTGACAGAAAATGAAATGGTTGGATGGCATCATCAGCTCAATGGAAATGAGTCTGAGCAAACTCCAGGAAATAATGAAGGGCAGGGAGGCCTGGCTTGCTGCAATCCATGGGGTCAAAGAGTTGCATACAACCGAGCAACTGAACAACAACTGTGTCATCAAAACCTTTTGAAAATACTCACATGATTGAGAAAATTTGTATGTCAAATGTTATTAGTGTTCCTCTACTGCTTATGAATACATTTCAAATTTTAGCTAGACAGCCTATGTGCCTCAGAACTATTTCAGTGCATAACATCATTGTCCAGCACTCCTCCAGAAGCACCGCTAACCTTACACCGCTCACATCCCCAGAGTCCCTGCCACATTCTTTCCTGCCTCATCTCTTTGCTCAGATAGATTAGAGTCCTTGAAGGGCATGCGCTATACCTTACTTTCGTCTCTTTCATTCTTTTCTTTTTTTCTTTCTTTTTTGACAGGAGGAAATATCAGAGTAAAAACAACAAACAAAAAGCAAGGAGAAGAGAGAACAAAAATGAGTACAATTAAGTTCTAGTAAGTTAAGAGAGGTAAATTAAGCCTATTTGGTTTCTTTTGTAGACAGATATTTAACCTCAGTTCTAGAACACTCAGGAAACAGTGTTATAATAAATAGTGGTATAATAATTTTAGAAGAAATGATAGAGATGAAAAGAAGAACCGAAAATCATGATGAATCAATCTTTTCTTCTGACTCTTAGAATTTTCGAAAATGTATCAAGGAAGTAAGATGTGGTATTACAGTGATGACAGGAAGTTGCTCATATCATATGCTGTCAGATCTCACAATACAGGCACTAGGACAATATATTTTAGCAACATTAGTTAACACATATTACACACAGAATGCCTGCTAGCTGTGTAGCAAATAGATACTTCAAATACAACTTCTTACTTGAAGAAATTTACGATCTGCCAGAGAGAAACAGACATCTACATTTGGAGGGGCAGGAAGTAGAACAGGCAGCATTCCCAAGTCAGTTTCAAAGAAATATGTTCCATGTCCAAAGACCAAAGAAAGATGAGAAGTCAATTTAATTCTAACCATAAAATATGAACTATCATAATATGGAAAATGTAACCACACACATGCAGATAATCAGATAAAGGAGATAACTGCACGGAAAACCTTGTTTCTCAAGAAAAAAAAAAGAGAGAGAGAGAGAGAGAGAGAGAAATGATGCCCAAATAAATCTAACCAAACCAAAACAAGCAAACAGAAACAAAGGGAAACAAGTAATAGATTGGGGAAAATGTTCATGCTCATAGCAAGTTGTTTTTAGCTTCTGTTGAAATGAAGAAGTAAAACATAAAAACTAACAGTGCTAAATTGTTTTTAACCACATGGAGAATTGGTCCTCCTATGGGCAAAAAGCAATAACATATTTTATGAGAAATGTCTTGAAATTCTGCCATACCATTATTTTCAAAACAGTGTGTACCTGAATTGATATGACTTCAAAGGCAGTGTAATATAAAAGTTAGAATTTTTTGGTTCTCCCTTTTTGGTTGACAAACAATGATTTTAAACTTGGTTTTTTCCTTTGAACAAGAATGTGAATTACACAGAAACTTATTATTAGAAAGTAAATATTTCCCAAGTTCCACCAATAATAGTAATCATTCATCTTTCAGCTTCACTAGTCAAATATTTTAGTCTGTTTTGTTCACTGAAATAACCTTCAGTGCCTAGGTTGTTTTCTGGGATATCAGTTCAGTTCAGTTCAATTCAGCCACTCAGTCATGTCTGACTCTTTGCGACCCCGTGAATTGCAGCACGCCAGGCCTCCCTGTCCATCACCTACTCCCAGATTTTACCCAAACTCATGTCTATCAAGTCGGTGATGCCACCCAGCCATTCATCTTCTGTTGTCCCCTTCTCCTCCTGCCCCCAATCTCATCCAACATCAGGGTCTTTTCCAATGAGTCAACTCTTTGCATGAGGTGGCCAAAGTATTGGAGTTTCAGCTTCAACATCAGTCCTTCCAATGAACACCCAGGACTGATCTCCTTTAGGATGGACTGGATGGATCTCCTTGCAGTCCAAGGGACTCTCAAGTATCTTCTCCAACAACACAGTTCAAAAGCATCAATTCTTTAGTGCTTAGTTTTCTTCACAGTCCAACTCTCACATCCATACATGACCACTGGAAAAACCATAGCCTTGACTAAATGTACCTTTGTTGACAAAGTAATGTTTTTGCTTTTGAATATGCTATCTAGGTTGGTCATAACTTTCCTTCCAAGGAATAAGTGTCTTTTAATTTCATGGCTGCAATCACCATCTGCAGTGATTTTGGGGCCCCCTAAAATAAAGTCCGACACTGTTTCCACTGTTTCCCCATCTATTTCCCATGAAGTGATGGGATCTTCGTTTTCTGAATGTTGAGCTTTAAGCCAATTTTTTCGCTCTCCTCTTTCACATTCATCAAGAGGCTTTTTAGTTCCTCTTCACTTTCTGCCATAAGGGTGGTGTCATCTGCATATCTGAGGTTATTGATATTTCTCCCGGCAATCTTGATTCCAGCTTGTGTTTCTTCCAGCCCAGCGTTTCTCATGATGTACTCTGCATAGAAGTTAAATAAGCAGGGTGACAATATACAGCCTTGATGTACTCCTTTTCCTATTTGGAACCAGTCTGTTGATCCATGTCCAATTCTGGGATATAGTAAGTGTTTAATACAAATTTGTTGATGAATTAATATAGCAAAAAAAGATAGCCAGTATTTTTGTTATTTACAAAGGCACGATGGAGAGAAATCAAGGGACGGACACTTGGGACTCTAGTTCTTATAGACTGTGGCTCTCCTAAGCTAGGTGTTCATAATAAGAAATAGATGGAAAAGTTAGGCACCAGTAAGCTACATATATGCCCTGATATACTCTGGTACATTAAAGTGTCAAGAAATAGATTATAAAATCACAGAGAAAAATTAAACACAAATATTTAGTTGTGACCCCGCTGAAGGGTCTGAATAGAACAAAAAGGCAGGAGAAGGGGAGGTTTGCTTTCTCTGTTTGAGCTGGGACATCCATCATCTCCTGCCCTTGCATATCCATGCTCCTGATTTTTGGTTCTTTGGGCTTGGACTGGATTAATTCCCAGGTTCTTAGGCCTTCAGATTTGGACTTATTTATACCACCAGATTTCCCTATTCTCCAGCTTACAGACAGTAGATCCTGGGATTCTTGGCCTCCATAACTGGATTAGTCAATTCCTATAATAAATGTCTCTCTCTCCATGTACATATACATCAATATATAACATATGTAATGTATGATATATATCTATTACTTCTTTGTTTTTCTGGTGAACCCTGAATATTTAATTTTTCTCTTAAAAAAGCTCAGTTATGTCTAAGTCAACTAATATTTACTATTCATATGCAAGAGTAATCTTGACTTGAGATCAGTGAAATGAGAATATTGAAGTGGAAAAAGGCATGAGAGACATTTGTGTGAGCTATGTAAGCAAAGACGTTTAGGTGTGGAATGGTCCCATGGCTATGTGGCAAGGTTGTTATATGTTCCTGTGTCTGCAGTGATAGAAGTAGGGTAGTTACTAGAGGGTGAAATGTGCTGTGGGTGTTGCTGGGAGATAGTCCTGTGGAGGCTGGCTTATGCTTTAAAAATAACTTCAAGTCAATATAAATAAAAGTCTGATCCTAGGGAGAAATTTAAGAAGAAGGAAGACATAGTTAACTTGCTATTGAGTTCACAGATTTAATAATTTCTGCATCTCACAGCAAAAATTGTTTAACAATACATTGCTTTTAAAATAATACCTATTCATTTTTTAAAAATTTGGCTTTAACATTGTTCAATATATATACTTTAATTAATGTCAAAAGTCTCTCCAAATAAACCTTAAAAAAAGCATTAGATTTTCATTTTTTTCCTAGGCTTTTCTTTGGGATTTTCTTTTTCTTTACACATAGTAATAAGTGAAAATAGCCATTAAGAGACAAAAGTGAAGGCTTTCAAAGAACAAATCTATTTATCAAATTGAAAGACAAGGTAATAAAATTTCTATGTATAAAAAACTGTCAACCTCATAGATCTGAATGCTTTATAGATTTTCCAGAAAATTATAACTTCTATGCAATTAAAAGCTTTCCTTCTACAAAATAATATAATAATAATAATAATAATAATGTAGTACCAATAAAACTACTATCTTACCTCTTAAAGCAATTTCTGTTTCCTGTAAAGGCTTTTAAATGAAATAATACATAGTGGCTTTTCATTAAAGATATATGACCACTACCAAATGAAATCTGAAGCTAAAATCGGTGCTTCCAAAAATTTCCCCTTATGAGGAAACTCACCACTAGAATGATGTCTGGAGGGCTTAATATTGTCTTAGATGAGAATTTTTATATGAGCACAAATTTAGTTTATACTAAATTTATTTTTATTTATTTACATTTTAGTACCAAATGAATTATAAATTCAGTGTAACTAAGAAATTTTCCATATTCTATAAATTTCACCTCTAGGAAAAATGAGTATAAAATCTGAATCATCTACCCTTCATAGTTCCTTAACAATAGGCTTTAATAAATAGTGAAAGAATGATCTTCTTGAATATTTACATTTTCTTTGTCATGAAAATATTTTTCCCTAGATCCCACTTCTCCTTGAAATTACCATGTTTTTCATTCATTTAATACACTGTCAAGGATTCAGAAAGGAATCTACATTTTTTTCTACTCTCTTTCCTTTCACTTTCCCATTTATAGTCTGTTTTCAACCAAATAGCACTTGCAAAACATCTCTCATTATGACCATCTACTTGCAAAATTCAATAAATCACATTGAATTCTTAACCTCTTTGAAGTGTCTGGAGTTGACATTCTTGGACACACTCCGTTCCTTTGACTTGGAGGTACCTACTCTTTGACAAGCTCGCTCCACATTCTATTTCTTCTCATTTACATTTGTTGATTCTTCCATAACACAGCATAAAACACTGATGTCTCCTAGAATTCCATCCTTAATCCTCCAATCTTCTTTCCTATAAACGCACTCTTATGTCATGCAGAAAATATACCTCACAATCTGGCCCACAAACATCTCATTAGTATTCTCCCCCTACCCATTATACCATATAGCTATGTTCTAATCTCAACAACCTTCACTTTTTATTTGCATACCTAATCTCTGACTGTACTATTCCTCTTTCAAGAAAGATTTTCAGCCATTTCCCCCCATAAAATTACTAAACATTTTTTCAAAATACGGTTAAAATATCACTTCATCTGTTAAGCCTTTCTCTCTCCCACTAGTCATCATTAACTGATCTCTGTTCAGCTGTTTTCCCACAAACCTTCAGTCATATTTCTTTTATAACAATTGTCAAACGGTATTTTAACTTTTGAAAATCCATTCATCTACCCAAAATGAATTTCATGTTCTTCAAAAATAAAAACCTTATTGGAGTTAATCAGCACAAAGAAAGCAGCACAGAAAAAGAGTTTTAACCAGGGCATGGACTTTAGAACCAATGAGGTGTTTACTAAGCCAGTTTTAGCTATTATTAATTCTTCTTCTAATTATACACAGGGTCTCACTCATCATAGGTTATCAATACATATTTGGTGAATGGATTAATGAATGAATAACAGAATATCTTCTCTTCTATGCTTCTTTTCATGGCTTAAATCACTTGAGAAATTCAGTAAGCATTACTTGTACCATAAAATAAATTTTAAAGTGTAGAAAATCACAACACAGACACAATTTCAATTAAGTCCAAAGCAGATAGAAATGAAGATACACAAACGTGTATCAGGTGTTTGTGCTGAACCTCTCCAATTAACCTATATTTCCTGGCTGAGTTTATCAGAAGCTGATTATATCTTAAAAGGTTCAGTGTCTCTGATGATACATAATAAGAGTGAAGGAGAACATTAAAATGGGCTCTTATGCCCGCAAGAGATATTTACTCTGGTGCTGATACAAGGCATTTGCTAGATAGGTAATTTCCTGAGACCTATTGATGGAGCAGGGGTGCTGAAAGGTCATGTATACTTTGCCTGAGAATTGTGAGAAAGGGACAAGACATACAAAGACTGGGCCACAGAGCAGGTATTGCCTGGGTCCTTAAAATGAGGTACTGTAAGTACACAGACCAATGTTTGGCCAAGGATCTCCCTGGATTTACTAACTCTTGAACTATCATCCACCATTTTTCACCTGAAATGTTGACTCCCACCACCAACCTTTTGGTGTGGGATCTCTGAAGCTGAACTCCAGGGCTTTCTTCCACATGCCACTAAGTCACTTTTAACAGCAAACTCCTCAGCTCTGCCTCAGATCCCTTTGGCTACACATTCTTTTCAGCATCCTATGGAATCCTCTAACTTCGGCATAAATCAGGTTCCAATGGCACTAGTGGTAAAGAATCTGACTGTCAATGCAGGAGGCAAAGGAGATACAGGTTCAATTCCTGGGTCAGGAGGATCCCCTGGAGTAGGAAATGGCACTCCACTCCAATACTCTTGCCTGAAAAATCTCAAGGACAGGGGAGACTGGCGGCTATAGTCCACAGGGTCGCAAAAGTCAGTCTACAGACCACAGAGTCAGACAGGACTGAGCGACTGAGCACAATTTATGTTTCCGCTTTATCTCCTCAGCCCCTCCCCAATTCTACAGTTACCTTTCATTCTAGCTGTATTAATCCACTCATAGTTGCCTAGAGAGGCCACTAAGTCTCACATTCTTGTCTCTGTTTATGTTCATTTTTATTTTCAGGATGTTTTTCCCAATCTCACTCAACTACCTGAATTACATGGACAACAGGAGGTTGCCTTCTCTGTAAAGCCTTCCATGTATTCCTATCTCCCATTCTAAACAAATTGCTTGCCCTGTTAAAACTCCACCGCCCTCGTTTTGTTTTGTTTTGTTTTGTTTTTCTTCTGTTCACACCTACACTATCATAGGTTAATTAGTTTCTTATGAATTTCTAAACCACCAATTAGTAAACTCTTTGATGTTCAGGATAAATTTCATTCACTTTCATTTGTCTAAGATGTAGCACACTTTCGGGGTCTTATCAATATTTGCTGAATAACTGGAGGAACTTAGGTGGAGGCAGGACAGAGGTAATAACTAAAAAGGTATCTCATCTCTGTCTTCAGTTGCACAAGGCGCTAAACCTGAGTATGAATGAAAACATGAATCAACGTTTTTGCATGGAAGTTTATATAGACTAATATTTAAAGGGATATTTCTGATTGCATTTTATGTAGGAATGAATATTTGTTTAACACATTCAAATATCTTCCAGAAAAAGAAAAAAATATTTTCCTATATGATTATTTTAATCACTTCCCAGTTTTTCAATTATTGTGTAAAAAAGAATATTTACTTGAATAACAAAATAGATGACTACAAAAAAAATTATAGAGTTTTGAAAATGAAACATCTGAATTTTAATACCATTGTGCCTTAAAACTACCAGTAAGTACTCTGTTGCTGCTGCTGCTAAGTCGCTTCAGTTGTGTCCGACTCTGTGTGACCCCATAGAGGGCAGCCCACCAGGCTCCCCCATCCCTGGGATTCTCCAGGCAAGAACACTGGAGTGGGTTGCCATTTCCTTCTCCAATGCATGAAAGTGCAGTTACTCAGTCATGTCCGACTCTTCGCAACCCCACGGACTGCAGCCTACCTGGCTCCTCCACCCATGGAATTTTCCAGGCAAGAATACTGGAGTGGGTTGCCCTTGCCTTCTCCTCTGAGACACTGCCATATGCTATTATTGGGGGTTGCCAATCAGGACTTCTGTTTACATGGAATATTTATTAAGGAGGATGTCAGATACGGTTCATCTCTAAAGCTCAATGCAAGATGCAAAATTAACTTGCATTGTTATAAAGGTTCATAGTTACCCAAAATGTGGTCCCTGAAATTTCTCAGAGGAAATAAATGTATTTGTTAAGAACCAAAACAATGTGTGTCATCACTGCTTGAAATAAAAAAGTTACTAAATAAAAGCCACTTTTCCAAATATAGCATCTAGTATAGTAATAGAGTCTAGAAACACCTGCTCTGTCCTTGTCTAATTAAAAGCCACTATTTCTAGCAAACATATTTTTATGAGACAGTTCCACGAGTATTTTTCATTCCCTCCATTATTTTTCTAGACACTAGCTGACCGTGGTGCATACATGAGCAAAGCAAAGGTTAAGTATGTATGACACAGATGGACCCCGAGATTAAGTATACACTGTGAAATGCATGTGGATGTTCATGATTTAAACCAACGGACTGTGGCCTGAAATGATGTCACACAAAGCTTAGCGGTAAATGGAAGGTTAAACCTACTTGCATCTCGGCTCATTAAACGCAGTTAAAGTGCAAATCCCCTCATTCTGACAGTAGTGATCACAGGGGTTCTCTTTCTGGTCACAGCGCTGACTTTTAAACCCCACAGAGCATCTGCAGAATTTCAGTAAAATACAGCTAAATCAAGTGTCTGACTTTTTTTCCAAATATATTTCAAGTTTATTTCATACAGAGATATTAATAGTAGCATATTAACACAGTTTTTTTTAGGTATGCTCACTTCTTTCTCATATACAATCATCACAATCTACTCTGACAATGATCTACTCTGACAATGAGGGGAACAGAATGCAGACGTGAATCCTATGTGGGCATCATCCTTCTGGTTAAGCAGTGATAAAATTCAAAATAGAATTCACATAAGAGGAATAGTCTTATTTCAAGTTTTCCACTCTGGATAATCAAGTGTTTGAAAAGAAAAAAATGTTAAGTTCCAGATTTACTCAGGAGTAGAGAATCTGTAATACTTTCCAAAGATTTAGAAACCCAGAGTCAATGTAATGTATTTCAAAAGAGACAAGGGCTTAGTAGGTTTACATAATACAACACTCTAAATCTGACACAAATATAGAATAATACTATACTTTTGAAAAGACACCTTATGTACTTGGAAAAGAGTGGCCCTAAGTGCCAAAGCATTTATAAATATGATAATGTCTGGGTTTCACATATCTAAATAAGGTCAATTAAATTAGAAGCATTTTTACAGGCATTTCCAAGTTCAAAGATGTCTGAATCTTTGAAATAGGTATGATGCTAAGGAGTGAATGATCTCTTCCTTATGAAATCAATAGCAAATTAATGAAGGGGAAAGTTCTGTAGTACGTGAACCAATGAGGAACGATACTTGATCAGAGATGTCCATGAAACATTCATTTAAAATATGTTACCCCAAGAATGGAGAACAATAGAGTAGAGATTCCATGCACATCTAAAGTCATATTATAAAATTTCCACAGTATTATAAAATACTCACAAACACACAGGTACATTTGTCTCTGGGTCCAGCTGGCATGTGCCTCCATTGTAACAGTAACCATCACATAGCTGGCAGCTAGAGGCAATCTTTCCATTAGTGCAGCTGCAGCAACAGAGAGAAAAAAACCCTCATTGTTATTGGCATGATTGTTGTTGAAAGCTCACACAAATTCTCTATAGATGAGGATATTCATCATAGAAGAGTAATGAAGCAGCTGGCTAAAAGGTTTCCAAAAAGACTTGCTGGAGGCAAAGATTTTTTTTAACAGAATGATGACATAAAATTTTCCTTTTGGTAATTTTCAAATTTTCAACCCATTAGTTTACAATAAAACATAATATAGTTAGATACAGGTGTGAAAAATATACCTTGGGATCTGTCATTTACACTTTAGGGAGATATCAGTATCTTATTTCCTTTTCATACTACTTGAGTTTGGTGACTTTTTTTGCTATTTATAAACCACATTATCAAATACTCTGGAAGCAAATGCTTCAGCTCTCCCTTCTAAACTGAAAAGTCTGGTCCAAAGAACTATTATGAGTTTTAGACTCCACATTGTGCCTGTATGTATAGAACTATCCTGTAGTCACTTTTATACCACTGTTTATCCCTGAATATGTACAGTGATTAATGTCAAACTCTTTTTATGCTAAAGGAAAAAAGGTAACAATTCACTGCAAAAATAAACAGTAACTTTATAGGAATGATATGTAATATGGCAACAAAGTAATGAGGTAGGCTTTCTTGTAAACATTTTGGAAGTGACTCTAATTTACAGTACATTGCCTGTCTGAGATAAGAATAAAAAACTGTGCCTACTGCTACATGGAAAAGAAAAAGTATAACAAGAATAGAAAAAGTACAGAAATTTCTCACTTGTCATGTTGCATTTTTAAATAAATAAATACCATTAGACTGGACATTGAAAATTGTTGGGGGAACAGATTAAAGTGCATTGACATTCCAAATTATTGAGGAAACCTCTTCCATGAGAAGTATGATAACAGCCTTGGCCAACAGATCGTGTCAATACTCTGGTTATGAGATGATGTCAGCACTAATTGCTATGAAGTAATCAATGGTATCACAATAAATCTGGACATAACCTCAATAAAAAAAAATCACGCTGAAATATCATTGGCTGATCACTTTGTTTCTCTTCATGACAGATATCTACTGCAGCACATCTATCAAAGGGTAATGCCCAAGGAGGTTGAGTGCTTAGGTGCTCAGTCATGTTCTACTCTTTGCAACCCCTTGGACTGTAGCACGTCAGTCTCCTCTGTTCATGGCGATTCTCTAGGCAAGAATACTGGAGAGGGTTGTCATGCCCTCTTCCAGGGATCTTCCCAACCCAGGGATCGAACCCAGGTCTCCTGCATTGCAGGCAGATTCTTTATCGTGTGAGCCACAAGACAAGCCCAAGAACACTGGAGTGGGTAGCCTATCCCTCCTCCAGGAGATCTTTCTGACCCAAGGAATCAAACGGGGGCCTCTTGTATTGCAGGCCAATTCTTTACCAGCTGAGCTACAAGGGAAGCCCAATGATAGGTTAGATATTTGCAATAATTGATTGACTGTCATAGTTTATTTATTCCTTTAATATTTATTTGACCTAGTGTGAGTGGTAGGGTTGCTGGAAATGTACTGAACTGCTTATACTTTCCCAGGAATTTGATTTAAAGATTTTTTTTTTAAAGAACGTAGATTTAAATATCACAGTTCTTTTCAAGATGAACAGAAGCAGTGAGTCAATCATGTTCTAGATGGGAAAACGAGATATGTGAAAATGGAAACAAATGTGGGCAAGAAGGCAATGGTTAAAGTTTCAAAGATTTAACAAAGAGTATCACATTCTTTATGATTTATAGAGGTATTTGAATATGGAAGCAAAGTGAGGCAAATACATTTTAATGGCACTGGTGTCTGATATGTTAAATGGAACTGGGAGACTTTTCCTTGCTCTCCATGCCCAACCTCCTTGAAAATCAAAGAACAGAAAGTTATAGTTTCATGTCCAATCAAAGGGATAACATCAAAGAGAAAAATTAGCTCATTTTACATTAAAGAATTTTCCACAAAAAGATAACTATACACCAAACATCATCATTTAAAAGAGAAAATATTCTATTTATTGATTGCATTTAAACTTCTGCTTCCAAGAATTATAAAAGATGTTTCCCTGTTCTCCTTCTAAAGGTTTTCTTTGAATCCTAAACTTAAGACAGATATTTCAAGTATGAAATATAAGTTATCCAAATCATTGTAGGACATCAAATAGTACAGCTTATGTTTTAATATAGTTTTCATTATAATTTAATTTCTTAGAATGTTACACAGATACACCCATGCATGCACCATTTGTAATTAGCAGTTGTCCATTGATCAGAAAGAATTCTCATAACAATTTGACATCAGAGTGGTATAATTTAGGTTATTCAAAATTATGATCAAGCATTTCTTCATCAGTATTTACTAAGGAAGAGAGAAAAATACACAATTAGTTCTGTTTTAAAGCTTATACTCATTATATTTGACAGAGTATCTATTTTCTACTGTAGCTGACAGTTCATAGGCTTGGCATTAGGAACACATCAGTATTTGGAATCACAAATACACATGCAGCTTGAATTTTTCTCATTTAAATAAAAACTTTAACTCAGTTGTGATTTTTAGTATCAGTTCTTTACCCATGAAATAGAAATCCCAACATTCCTATAAGCTTTATTTAATGCTAGCATGAAAAGTATCATAGAAATAAAAACAAACTTATCTAATGTTTCAAGATACACAAGGAGTCGTGTTTGCATTGTCATGTTCATATGTTATTATAGCCTATTTGATAAATCAAATAATATACTCCTATTTTTAAACTTTCACTATCTACTCACTGCTAGCAAATGTTATTTATCCATTCTTACATATAGTTTTCCAAAAAGATAGTTAAGTCAGGAACTGTAATGTGGAACCTCAAAAGTCTACTCAGGTTATGGGTTCCAGTGTTTCTAGGTTGGTTAAGCCAATATTGTCTGTACAGTAGGCAATAGTGAGGGTCCTTAGAATCCAATTCTTCCTTCCTCACATGGAACTGACCTGTGTGATGGAAACAGTATGTGTCTCTGCATGTGCTTCTCCAAGATAAACTGGGTTGGAAACTATGCCTCTCAGCCTCTCTTACATGATAGTCCACAATTTCCTGGGTGAATGAAATGGGATTGTAAAGAATATTCTACAGGGCATTCCTGACATGGTACACCGGACATAAAGAAAGATATATGCTCACTAACTGAAATCAAGTTCTGCCATGCTCAAGTTTCATCACAAAGAACTGATGAATTTAATGAGCAAACATGATTTTGATAGTTTAAATAAAAATGTATTTTACTTTTATGTACTTATCAAAGGCGTGTATTATAATTGGTCATATTTTTCAATGACTTTAGTTGAAAAATAATGTACTTTCAAATGACCCAATTTGAGGGCTTGAGTAAATGTCGTTTATAATGATAACAGATCATACATAGATTAATTCTAAAATGAGAGTAAATAAAAAAGAAAAAAAATGTTGATGATGTCTGTAATAAAATTTTATTGGACTTTGTTTGGCAGAGTAACATAACTCAGGGCTGGCACCCTCGCAGAGGCCGTCTTAGTGGAAGCTGTGGTGTGAACATTTTAAGGTGTGCTTTTCTATCACTTATTCTCATTTATTATAGTCCTAGGGCAAATGATTGGAGAAGGAAATGGCAACCCACTCCAGTATTCTTGCCTGGAGAACCCCATGTATAGCGGAGCCTGGTGGGCTACAGTCATGGGGTCAAAAAGAGTCCGACATGACTAACACACACACACAGGGCAAAGGATAGAGCTCAATCATTTATAAGCCCTTCTTTTAAAAGGTTGTGAAAAGAAGTTCAGAGTGAGAATTGGTCTCTAACCTCTGTGGCATAAATCTGTTTCATGACAGAAACTGAATGCCACTCTTTAGCTGCAAAGTTCTGTCTTCCATTCACTTGATCTCAAAGCCAAAGAGCAAAAGGCAGTGCAACAAAAATGTAATTGGATGTCTTAATTGTAGTGGCTTCCTAGGAAGCATCATTCCTTCTACTTACTTTTAACCATAATTTTCCAAGTCAGATAAAAAGATTAAATTTTGTTTCCATTCGACAGGTCTTTTGTTCCTTTCCCAGAGGATCACTTTGTAAAATCAGAAAGGCAAATACTCATTACTGATAATAATGATGAGACAAAAGTCCGAGCTATTCTAATTTAGAAGTATTACATAAGCTTTTTGAAGGTATGTTGCATTTCACTTGTGCTTGCTTACTATTAGGAATATTCTGTACAGGGAATGATCTGACCATATTATTGCACGATAAGTGTTCATGTTTTCCAGAAGTACATTAACACTTTTTGAATAAGTTTCGGTTTAATCAAAATGAATTGAACTCTCTTTATAGGAAAAAAAAAAAAAGGAAAGAGATAATGGAACACTTGCCATATTGAATTTCGGATTCATGTTTATGTTTGACGGAGAACAGCAAAATACTGTAAAGCAATTATCCTCCAATTAAAAACTTAATTAAAAAACAATAATTTACAATGTTCTCATTGTTTTTTGCCAGAATGTTAATGTCCTTTTGGGTTCAAATGCTTTTATAAATTAAGTTAGCTGTCTACTTACTTGCAAGATATATCTTCACTGTCTTTATTTATAATGCAGTGTCCCCCATGGCACCTTATACATTTGTCAATTTCACATTTTGATCCTTCATAGCGTATTGGACAGACACATTCCACACTTCCATCATCTCCAATGGTACAGGATTCAGAATTCACACAGTAGTGATGACACACATCTGGAAAGAATGAACAATATAGAAATAAAATTGTGTTACAAAGTATTTTTCTTTCTTTCTTTCTGTTTTTTTTTCCCCACACTGGAATTCCTACAATCAGGGGTTGAACCCATGTTCCTCGCATGGGAAGCATAGAGTCTGCACCATCAGGGAAATCCTACACGATATTTTTCTTGAGTCACAATAAATGTTACCATTTTACTTAATATTTCAAAATGGTCAATGGATAAGTAGATTAATTTGCAAGAGCAGCTTGTAATTACATGTAACCAGATTTCTTTAAGAATACCATTGATTCTTCTTTTTGCCTGAGTTTGCCATCATTTCATCTTGCTAAGAGTTATATTGATATATTATATCAATATAAGTTGTATTGATATAATTGATATAATATAATATAATATGAGTTATATTGATATAATACTAACTGACAAACTCTATTAGTCCTGAATTTTAAAATTTAAGTTCTCAAGTTTCTTCAGCTTTCCTTCTAAGAAGCAATATTTCTGTTATTCTGGAACGAACATAAATCCTCAAGATTTCTTTAGATGTCATCTATCTTTGTTCCTCCTTACAGCTCTTTTCATCTGAAGAACAGAGTAAGTATGGGACTCTTACTCCTTCGATAGCCTCTGGTGGAGTGGAAAGAAGCCTCTCTCTACGTGAGCCAGGAGACCCAGATTCAATATCAGGGTAAGGAAGATCCCCTGGAGGAGGATGACAACCCACTCCAGGATCCTTGCCTGGAGAATCCCATGGACAGAGGAGCCTGGTGGGCTACAGCCCATGGGGTCAGCAAAAGTCAGACATGACTTAGAGACTAAACCACCACCACCACTACATGAACCAGAACAGCCAGTGTTTCCAAACACCTAAGCAGGCAAGCAGATAGAAGATGTGCCTCTCATGGAGCCCCAGCAGAAACGTGGACTGGAAGACTAACAGATCCATTGTGGGTAGAAAGTGATAACAGAAGTCTACGCCATTTCTTCCTCCCAGGTGAGAACCTGGAGTCTCGTCAGTCAGAGGGAAAACCTCCATGCAGTCTGAACCCTTTGCTTTGTAAGGTGTTTCCTACTGAGCAATTCAGACAATTTTCTCAACTACAAAGGAAGAATTCTTCAAATATTTCCATATCTCTTGAACATCAGTAATAAAAAAAGACCATTTACTAAGAACCACATTGACTTTGCAATTAGACATTTTGCCTCAGTCTT
The DNA here is from genome assembly GCF_042477335.2 of Ovis canadensis. Lineage (NCBI taxonomy): Eukaryota > Metazoa > Chordata > Mammalia > Artiodactyla > Bovidae > Ovis > Ovis canadensis. The sequence continues at coordinate 175,579,807 of NC_091246.1, read as the reverse complement.
CTGAAAAACAAACAAGTCTATATGTATATTGACACATCAATATTTTTTAATTTATCACATTCACAATATTGAAATTTATAGTATTAATACAAGTAATCTTAAGCAGAATAACTTACTGAATTGATCGCAGACCTAGTGTTTGAAGCTGCAATTTCCTTATAGTTATCTAATTGTGAAGCAATATTAGGTGTGATTAGATGAGGTAAAAATCACAATTTATAAACTTTAATCTGCTGTAAGATGATTGTTCTGGGTAAAAAAAGGTAAAACATAATTTATAACTTTCATCCTTGTATATTTATCTAGCCTTTTATTAAATCAGACAGAAATCAACAGGCTTGCTTCATATTTATGGAAATTTATTTCAAGCATTCTTATGCTTGCTGTTGCATTATGCCAAGTACCCTCATTGAGATTCAAAGCTTAAGTTTATTACTAAGGGTCTTGGCTATTTTTAAGAAAAGAAGCACTTTCAAAAAATGAGAGACATAAAGATCTAAAAATTAAGTCAATGTTAATGTTTGTCCATTATGATATCTATTTTTAGTTGTTCTTGGCTTTGCAGGTAGATAATGTACACAATGCAAATTCTGTTTTTATTAATATTTGTGAAGAATGTATTAATAGTAGCCTATATAATCATCTAATACCATCTACTATGCAGAAATCTCTAAAGAGCAATTTTCGTTAGTCAGTTTGCTAGATACAACTTATTGACAGAGAACTCTTTTAATATTTCTCTAATTGCTTTAAATTTCATCCATTGGTCCTAGTTCATTTTTTCTGATGGGATATAGAAAACAGCTGATGTATCTTTCCAAGATCTTCATAGTATGAGGTTTTTTCCACAATGGATAGATAATTCATCAGATTCATGTAGGTGACTGACTTGCAAATGCAGATTCCAGTTTCTTTTCCTTTCATCCACTATCACTCCTGAATTCTAAATTCTAGATCAGATTTGAGGCCCGGGTGAAACCCATCAGATCAGATGAGTAAACAGAATTTGGGAACTAGGGAATGTAAGAAATCTGAAAATAATTTTACTGAGTAGCAAAGGGACTACATTGTCTAGGTTGTAAATAGATTTGATTTTATTGAAATAGCTTATTTCTTGACTAACTTTGGGAGCCCTAATTAGAATATAATTTTAACCTAAAATTTTGAACCACGTTGTTTTTAAAATCACTTCATTGAGAAGACTTAAGAAACTAGGAAAAGTTGAGTTAACATCCTGAGGGTTGATGATTGCCCTATACCATACTGTAGCAAGTAACAGTCTGTTTGCACTTATCTTGCACTTATTTAGCACTTTTGGGTGCTAAAGGTCAAAGTTAAAAACTTACCTACAATTTACTAATTAAAAGTAATTGTGGATAATAAGTTAAATCTGGTTTAGACTGAGAACATAAAGATGTGAGAATATATACAACTCATTAATATTCAAGGGAATACAAATTAACACATCAAAGAAATACCTTTGCACTTCCACCAAACTGATGGCTAATGGCAAAAACTCTCATAGCACTAGTAGTGGGAATATAAATTGGTTCAGTTGATTTGGGAAATAATTGAAAGTATCAATTATATTAAATTTGAGCGGTTCCCTTGTGGCTCAGTGTTCAAGAATCTGCCTGCCAAGTAAGAGACACAGGTTTGATCCCTGGGTTGGGCAGATCCCGTGGAGAAGGAAATGGCCACCCACTCCAGTATTCTTGCCTGGGAAATCCCATGGACAGAGGAGCCTGGCAGGTTACAGTCCATGGGGTTGCAAAGAGTCAGACGCAATTTAGCAACTAAGCAACAATTAAATTTGAACATGCTGTGTGTGTGCTGTGTTCAGTTGCCTCTGACTCTTTGTGATCCTATGGACTGTGATCCGCCAGGCTCCTCTGTCCATGGGATTTTCCAGACAAGAATAATGGAGTGGGTTGCCCTGCCCTCCTCCATGGGATCTTTCCCAACCCAGGGATTGAACCCCTGTCTCCTGCATTGCAGGTGGATTCTTTACTGCTGAGCCACCAGGGAAGCCCCAAATTTGAACATACCAACACTTTATGACCTAGCATTTTTACTTTTAATACAATGTATATGCAAGAGAAAAGCATGCACATGTGCACAAAACGTGTCCACAATATGCACAAAAACCTTTTTAGAAATAGGCAAAAGCTAAAAAATAATCTAAATATCCATTATAAGATGAATATATGGAAATAGATAAATGAAAAATGAAAACATTAGTTATAAGCAACAATATGCAAGAATCTCATGAAAATAATAGGAAAAAAAATGGACAGAAAATACATATAGTATGTTTTTATTTATGTAAAGTTCAAAAGGCAAAACTAATCTGTGGTTTTAAGAGTCAAAAAGGAGTTATTTTGAAGAGAAAGATAGGGATAGTGATGAAGAACGCCAGGGAGCACTTGAGATAATAATAATGCTCATTCTTGACCTGAACATTGGATTACACTGATATGTACACCTGGGGATAATTTATTGAATTGTATACTTGTGATTTTAAACATTTCTATGTATATTATGCTTCTACAGAAAGATTTCTTTTTAAATCTAATGGCATATAAGCTATAATAAGAATATTTTATAAATTCTGTTTAGTTTGCTAACTAGGCTAATAGGTTTTCTCTTTACAGATAATATATTTAAAAGGAATTCATAGTTTGTTTTTTATGTTTTAAAGGAAACTCTCCATTCTCTAATGCTTTTAATATATTTTGAAGCCCGTCAGCTGCACATTATTCAATGCTACTGACTGGCCTCAAGGCCTAAAAATGTAACCTAAAGAATGTAAAAAAAAAAAAAAAAAAGTTTGCTTAAGATAAAATTGTAAACAGGTATTAGAATATACAGTTAAATAATTACAAATTGCATACCGTTAAGCCATGCCACGTTTTCCCTCTGAATAAGGCAGAAATAATTCTAGACTCAGAACCCTTTCTCTACAGATATTCAAATGGAAGACATTTCATTTTTTCCCAGTTTATGTGTTTAGCACTCTATGCAAAATTGAAGTTTAAGGGCAGAGATTTGCTCACTGTATCCTAGCCCGGCCAGAGTTGCTTCCTAACATTTTCCTATGAAAGTTTTCTATCTCCCATTATTAGGCTTAAGATGTGGAGCATGTTGAAGATGTTGAATTACATGTCTGCTGGGCTGTTCTCTGCCTCTGTTAGCATTGTAGGGCCCAACACTTTGAATGTACATTCTCTCCCTCCCTCCCACTTTCCTCCTTCCTCTTCCACTCTTCCTTGTGTTCTCCCCTTCTTCGAACCTCTCTCTTTCTTTCTTCCTCCCTCCCTCCCATTCTCTCTTTCTCCCTCCCTTCCTTTCTCTCTCTCTTAAAGTCTTCCCTATTTACTCAACTCCAACTCCAAGATTTCTGAATACAGGAGAAGGTAGATCTTACTTGATAGGAGACTTCAGCAAGTCATATTTAAATTATCACACAAGCATTGGGTACCTGTAAGTTGGAAGTCAAAATAATTCCTTCAAAAACTCTGTTATTTCAAGTTTAATCATAACATGATGTATGTAAGCCCAGGAAAAAGTTTAAAACATCTGATGGTGCTTTCTATTTCCAAATTGGGTGACTCAACCAAAGTTCATGTTCTCAGTAATTGTCTCAATATCATGATAGGAATGCATAATAAGTCTAAGGAAAGCTACCTAATTTCTCTCTCATTCTCTTTTCAGTCATAATCCACTTTGAATTACAAGCATCTGTGTAAAACTTGCAGAAATATATGTTGTATTTTTATCAGTGTCCCATCTCTGAAAGTGAAAGTCAGTGAAAGTCACTCAGTATTGTCCAACTCTTTGCCTCCTCATGGACTATACAGTCCATGGAATTCTCCAGGCCAGAATACTGGAGTGGGTAGCCATTCCCTTCTCCAGGGGATCTTCCTGACTCAGGGATCGAACTCAGGTCTCCCTCATTGCAGGTGGATTCTTGACCAGCTGAGCCACAAGGGAAGCCCAAGAATATTGGAGTGGGTAGTATATCCCTTCTCCAGGAATCAAACTGGAGTATCCTACATTGCGGGTGGCTTCGTTATTAGCTGAACTAATAACAATAACTAGGAAGCCCCTATCTCTATATACTCTCAAATAATTACTACATGGTGTTCAGTCACTCAGTTGTGTCCAACTCTTTGTGCCCCCATGGACTGTAGACATTGAGATTTCTCTGTCTATGGGATTTCCCGGGCAAGAATACTAGAGTGTGTGGCCATTTCCTCCTCCAGGGAATCTTCCCGATGCAGGGATCAAATCCCTGTCTCTTGTGTCTCGTGCATTAGCAGGCAGGTTCTTTACCACTGGCACCACTCATATTTAAATTCTATCTCTTCAGTTATTTATTTGCTAAAAGGAATACTTCTTTAGCACTCCCCAATCCAGCAAAAATTTAACAAAGTATAAAGAAGAATATTATATGAGAAGGTTCCTAGGTATGCAATTGTTCACTTTCGTTCAAAAGAGTCTTTCTTGACAAGCTCAGAAACAGAGAGAAGTTAAGCTGTAACTGAAAAAACAATTTTTTTTTTAAATCCCATACCACTGAAATTGCTTACCTTATATAGCTAATTACTTTAAACATTAAAAATACTTTAAAAACATTTTGAAAGTAATCTTTTTATAAGATAGATACTCATTTTCTTAACTAAAATATATTAGTATTTTTATTAATGATTCATTTATCATTGTCAATTATTTATTACAGAAGTTTCAAAGTCTTCCCCATTTTTTTCATATTTCAGTTTTGATTAAGTGAAATGTTACTGATTATGAATCAGTAGACAAATCCAAATATAAAACTTAATTCCTCCCAAAGAATAAAAGAGTTGGGAATGTTGGTAGTTGGTTAACACAAAGGTGTACCACAAAGCAATCATCTTCTAGTTTCTGACACATAGACACACATGCACTCACACACTCACACACACATATATACCTTGCTTACAAAAACAACCATCTTTTATTCCTTCAAATTTTATGTTTAGCTTAATAATGATTGGAACTGAAAGTAAAAAAAAAAAGTTTGATATACTAAAAGAAGAAGTTTGATATACTAAAAAAAGTTTGATATACTAAAGATATAATAAAAGAAGAAAGGTTCAAAGAAAATACAGCTGAGAAGAGACGTTCTGTTCAAGGGGATAAAATAGGGGAAGGAGTTGAAGATTAAAGGTTGAAGATAAGAGTCTATGCAGATTGGCCTTTATGTATTTAACAGCAGCAGTCTGGAATTTATGGAAAGAAAAGCATGTGGGACAATATAATTGATCTAATTTTGAACATTATGTTGATAAAATGGAGGTGGTGATGTGTAATTGATTATTTAATGAGGACATATGTGTGACTAAGTGTATATAGAGAGTTGTGAGTGGCGGATTCATGTTGATGTATGACAAAACCAATACAATATTGTAAAGTAACCTCCAATTAAAATAAATAAATTTATATTAAAAAAAGAGAAAAATCCAGAAATACAAGACAGGACATTAGCTCTCAGAGAGCTGGCAACCCAACTGTGAGGTTGAGTTCAGTTCAGTCACTCAGTCGTGTCACTCATTCAGTCGTTGAGTGAATGTCGACATTCTAGGAATCAGTGAACTACAATGGACTGGAAGGGGTGAATTTAACTCAGACTCTTTGCAACCCCATGAATCGCAGCACGCCAGGCCTCCCTGTCCATCACCAACTCCCACAGTTCACTCAGACTCATGTCCGTCGAGTCAGTGATGCCATCCAGCCATCTCATCCTCTGTCGTCCCCTTCTCCTCCTGCCCTCAATCTCTCCCAGCATCAGAATCTTTTCCAATGAGTCAACTCTTCACATGAGGTGGCCAAAGTACTGGAGTTTCAGGTTTAGCATCAGTCCTTCCAAAGAAACCCCAGGGCTGATCTCCTTTAGAATGGACTGGCTGGATCTCCTTGCAGTCCAAGGGACTCTCAAGAGTCTTCTCCAACACCACAGTTCAAAAGCATCAATTCTTCCGAGCTCTGCCTTCTTCACAGTCCAACTCTCACATCCATACATGACCACAGGAAAAACCATAGCCTTGACTAGACGGACCTTAGTCGGCAAAGTAGTGTATCTGCTTTTGAATATACTATCTAGGTTGGTCCTAACTTTTCTTCCAAGGAGTAAGCGTCTTTAATTTCATGGCTGCGGTCACCATCTGCAGTGATTTTGGAGCCCCCCAAAATAAAGTCTAACACTGTTTCCATTGTTTCCCCATCTATTTCTCATGAAGTGATGGGACCGGATGCCAGAACCTGGAATGTCAGGTCCATGAATCAAGGCAAATTGGAAGTGGTCAAACAAGAGATGGCAAGAGTGAATGTTGACATTTGAGGAATCAGTGAACTAAAATGAACTGGAATGGGTGAATATAACTCAGATGACCATTATATCTACTACTGAGGGCAGGAATCCCTCAGAAGAAATGTAGTAGCCATCATGGTCAACAAAAGAATCCAAAATGCAGTACTTGGATGCAATCTCAAAAACGACAGAATGATCTGTTTGTCCCCAAGGCAAACCGTTCATTATCACAGTTATCCAAGTCTATGCCCCAACCAGTAACGCTGAAGAAGTTGAAGTTGAACAGTTTTATGAAGACCTACAAGACCTTTTAGAACTAACACCCCCAAAAATGTCCTTTTCATTATAGGGGATTGGAATGCAAAAGTAGGAAGTCAAGAAACACCTGGAATAACAGGCAACTTTGGCCTTGGAATGTGGAATGAAGCAGGGCAAAGACTAATAGAGTTTTGCCAAGAAAATGCACTGGTCATAGCAAACACCCCCTTCCAACAACACAAGAGATGACTCTACACATGGACATCACCAGATGGTCAACACCGTAATCAGACTGATTATATTCTTTGCAGCCAAAGATGGAGAAGCTCTATACAGTCAACAAAAACAAGACCAGGAGCTGACTGTGGCTCAGATCATGAACTCCTTATTACCAAATTCAGACTCAAATTGAAGAAAGTAGGGAAAACCGCTAGACCATTCAGGTATGACCTAAATCAAATCCCTTATGATTATACAGTGGAAGTGAGAAATAGCTTTAAGGGCCTAGATCTGATAGATAGAGTGCCTGATGGACTGTGGAATGAGGTTCGTGACATTGTACAGGAGACAGTGAGCAAGACCATTCCCACGGAAAAGAAATGCAAAAAAGCAAAATGGCCGGGGAAGCCTTACAAATAGCTGTGAAAAGAAGAGAGGCGAAAAGCAAAGGAGAAAAGGAAAGATATAAGCATCTGAATGCAGAGTTCCAGAGAATATCAAGAAGAGATAAGAAAGCCTTCTTCAGCAATCAATGCACAGAAATAGAGGAAAAGAACAGAATGGGAAAGACTAGAGATCTCTTCAAGAAAATTAGAGATACCAAGGGAACGTTTCATGCAAAGATGGGCCTGATAAAGGATAGAAATGGTATGTACCTAACAGTCGCAGAAGATATTAAGAAGAGGTGGCAAGAATACACAGAAGAACTGTACTGTGAGGTTACAACAGGAATTAAAAAGCTACTAAGACTGATCTGAATAATGTCTACTGTGGCAACAGCCTACAGAAATTACTACCAACGAAATCTTCCTTAGTTCGGAACATTCCAGCTCATAAGTTTTAATCATTTTACTGACCTGAATGGCATAACAATTGAGATTTCTGCATATAGTAAGAAGGAGAAATAATGAAATGTAATTAATCTGTGCTAAGAAAGTAGAGATAACCATGAAATTATATAATAACACTTTATATTCACAATATAAAAATTCTTATAACCTCTGTAAGACAATTACGCTAAGAACTGCACTGTAGCACCAAACACAATCATGCAATCTAAAGGACAATGGTGGATATACAATTACAGAGTATTCACATGGTAATTAGGTAGATAGTAACTGAAGGATAAGAGAATGGCTATTTTCTGCAATAGAAATGGAATAATTTTCAAGGGAGATCATTATTGTACTCTGTCTCTTTTTCTTTTTCCTTTTTAAGCAATCAGAAATATGAGATACTTCTTCCGTTAATACTTTTACAACATCTTAATAGACTGCATAAAATATATGCATGTGTGAGTATATATACAGGTTTATGAATATTCAAGGAGAGCCAGATGTCTTTAAAATATCTAGCTGCATTTAACTTCTTTCCCAAATATTTCTTTCTATTGGAAAATAATTGTGAAAACCATTTAGCTATTAACTCATATTTGCACCTGGGCTATTCACATTGTAATAGCTAGTGAAGTGTGAAACTTATTTAAAGAGAGGAAAACCAAATCAAAATATACCACTTAAACAGGATCTGAAGATACTCAATAAGAATAATGGGGAATCTGGAGAGTCTTTACTTGGTAATACAGGATGGCTATACAGGGAGACTAAATTATACAATCCAATGTATGTACATCAGTTGTCTTATATCACTGAATTTTTATCTGACCTTTCAAAAAGTGCTCTGTGAATTGGTGTTAAGATTCATAATTTAAATAAGTATTTGATAATTTAGGACCATACACATACACATAATAAATTTAAAGTAAGATGGAATTACTTTCACAATCCAGGCATTCTATTAACTGAGTTCCAGTTTTAGTGCAATGCACACTCCATTTTCACCATTATATAATTGTGTCCCAGGAGCAGTAGATTGCATGAATTTGGCTAATATTTTCCCTATGGGGAGGTTTGTAGTTGCTTTCACATATGTATAAAGGCAGAAAAATTTCCAGAAGAACCAATAATGGTATTTTGTAAACTTCTGACGAATACTTCCACTACAGTGATATAATGAAAAAGAAGAAATTAAATCAAGACCAAAATGTGAAGGACTTTGAGGTTAAATTCAGCCCTTCCTCTGGCTAACAATGTGACCTCATCTGAGTTACCTGACTAACTTCTGCAAAATGCCCTTTGGTCATCTATGAACAGAGTCAGTATTTCTAAACACTCCTGAGACTGTGTCATGATTTCTTCCTCAGCAGTCCATCCTCAAAAATGCACTTGATTCCAAAAGGGCCGATGAGAGCCCATTTTGAGCAAAATTGTGGAAATGACAATTACAATGATAACAAATGCCCATTTTTAGTTGTTTTCTATATGCCAGGCACATGTGTTTGTTTTAGTCTGATATTTAGTCTGATAACATGGTATTATCCTCATTGTATAGATAATCACACTGAGGCACAAACAGGTTAAGCAACTTGCCAAAGATGACACAAGAAAAAGTGAGAGAACTAAAATTCAAACAGAAATAAGAGAATAAACTCGAGAATAAACTCTTATTTTTCTTATTCAATTACTCTCACTCAGGAAAAAAAAAATACAGAAAGTAATTTTGAAAACCTTCGATGTTTTCTTTTCCTTACACGTGTCTAAAACTGAACAAGCCTCCATCTACATAGATATCTGAGGGTCTAACCACCAGTCCGAAAGCTAATAGATGATGTCAGGGCAAGCCCAGGAAAGTTTCCTGATGCCATCCAGATCTGCAAAATTAGAATTCAGAAACTCAATCTGGGTGCCTATGCCTCATCCAAATATTCACATTTCACGTGTCAGTCTCAGCCTCCCATCCTAACCCAGTGAATACATGCATCTGTAGCCATTGGTAATCGGTGTACAGCACTAAACTTCTACTTGAAGGGAACACTTAATTATCCATGTGATATATTCAATATCAGGCAGGATCAGCTCTGAGCTAGTCCAGACAAATAGGAAACCAAAATAACAGTCAAGAAATCACAAAGTAAGACATTCCCGAGTGTCAGCATTTATTGATATCTAATGTAGCTAATTTAGGATGAAAATATTTGGAAGGTTTTCTAGAAAAGTTTTCAGATTCGTAAAATTGTTAACAAAAGTGATGCTGGCCTTTTTTCCATGAAGTCAGTTTTTCACCTATCATACTTTAGGAGCAAAAAGGTAAAGTAACTTGTATAATTTGCTTAGAATTTTATGATTGTTTTCTTTAAAGTATTATATTAAGAAACAGAAACAAATTTAAAACTACTAGAATATTCTTTTTCACATTCCTCCAGTGTTTTAACACAGCCAGAGGTATTTTAATAATTAAACTTACAACATAGTCCTAAATATATCTTCTGATTTCAGAACTGAATTTAATAAAGTAGGCAAACATTGAATCCAGGTATGCCAATTAAACATTCACTAGGGAAAAATGTGGGCAAAACTCTGATTAGAGCTGATAAATTTTCATCAGGAAAGCATGCCTAAGAAAATTAGCATTTTCTAATGTTTTACTAATAATAGAAATATATCCCAAATATTTTATAGAGAAAACTGCAAAAATTTAAAGAGTAAGATCTATCCTGAGCACATAGTGCCATCTCTAAGTGTCCTGGTAAAAGGAAAATGTAAAATTCAGCAAGATGATTTAAAAAAAAAAAACTTTGATATGAGTGAGACATATGGGGTGGGATTTTAAAAGTGGCAGTATTTAAATTTTCAACAGGCTGCTGTTCCAAATGCATATTAACAATGATTGGGGTTTCCCTGGTGACTCAGTGATAAAGAATGTGCCTGCCAATGCAGGAGACAAGGGTTTGATCCCTGATCCAGGAAGCTTTCACATGCTGTGGAGCAACCAAGCCCATGTGCCACAGCTATTCAGCCTGTGCTCTCAAGTGCAAGAGCCTCAACTACCAAGTCCACATGCCATAACTACTGAAGCTCAAGGTACCTTAGAGCCCATGTCCACAGCAAGAGAAGCCACTGCAATGAGAAGTCTATGCAACACAACTGAAAGTAGCCCCTGCCTGCTGCCACTAGGGATAAGTCTGGCAGCAAGAAAGACCCAGCAAGCCATAGATAAATAAATAGGTAAATAAATAAATAAAGGTGGAGTCAATAATTTTAGCAATAATCGAAAATTAACTCATAAAACTCACGGCAATGATTTGTTTTCAAGTAAAATCTAAACAGCGTTTATTTATAAAGGATGTTCTGGGTTAAATATTTCTCTATTTTTAAAGCAATCCAGCTACAGAAGCTTTGAGCAAGTAACTATAATGTGGAAGAGAATCATTTGAGACTTGAAAGCAAGCTGACTTGCAACAGTAGCTAACTACGGTCATCAGTCCAGTTCAGTCACTCAGTCGTGTCAGATTCTTTGCAACCCCATGAATCACAGCAGGCCAGTCCTCCCTGTCCAATACCAATTACCGGAATTCACCGAAACCCATGTGCATCGAGTAAGTGATGCCATCCAAACATCTCATCCTCTGTGGTCCCCTTCTCCATCTGCCCTCAATCCCTACCAGCATCAGGATTTTTTCAAATAAGTAAGCTCTTCAAATCAGGTGGGCAAAGTATTGGAGTTTCAGCTTCAACATCAGTCCTTCCAGTGAACACCCAGGACTAATCTCCTTTAGGATGGACTGGTTGGATCCTTGCAGTCCAAGGGACTCTCAAGAGTCTTCTCCAACACCACAGTTCAAAAGCATCAATTCTTCAGTGCTCAGCTTTCTGTATAGTCCAACTCTCACATCCATACATGACTACTGGGAAAACCATAATCCTGACTAGATGGACCTTTGTTGGCAAAGTAATGTCTCTACTTTTTAAATGCTGTCTAGATGGTCATAACTTTCCTTCCAAGGAGTAAGTGTCTTTTAATTGAATGGCTGCAATCACCATCTGCAGTGATTTTGGACGTCATTAAAAAAAAAAAAATGACAGCCACTGTTTCTCCATCTATTTCCCATGAAGTGATGGGACCAGATGCCATAATCTTCGTTTTCTGAATGTTGAGCCTTAAGCCAAATTTTTCACTCTACTTCTTCACTTTCATCAAGAGGCTCTATTTCCTCTTCACTTTCTCCCATAAGGGTGGTGTCATCTGCATATCTGAGGTTATTGATGTTTCTCCCAGCAATCTTGATTCCAGCTTGTGCTTCTTCCAGCCCAGCGTTTCTCATGATGTATTCGGCATATAAGTTAAATAAGCAGGGTGACAATATACAGCCTTGATGTACTCCTTTTCCTATTTGGAACCAGTCTGTTGTTCCATGTCCAGTTCTAACTGTTGTTTCCTGACCTGCATCCAGGTTTCTCAAGAGGCAGGTCAGGTGGTCTGGTATTCCCATCTCTTGAAGAATTTTCTACAGTTTATTGTGATCCACACAGTCAAAGGCTTTGGCATAGTCAATAAAGCAGAAATAGATTTTTTCTGGAATTCTCTTGCTTTTTCGATGACCCTGCGGATGTGGGCAATTTGATCTCTGGTTCCTCTGCCTTTTCTAAAACCAGCTTGAACATCTGGAATTTTGCAGATCACATATTGCTGAAGCCTGGCTTGGAGAATTTTGAGCATTATTTTACTAGTGTGTGAGATGAGTGCAATTGTGCAGTAGTTTGAGCATTCTTTGGCATTGCCTTTCTTTGGGATTGGAATGAAAACTGATCTTTTCCAGTTCTGTGGCCACTGCTGAGTTTTCCAAATTTGCTGGCATATTGAGTGCAGCACTTTCACGGCATCATCTTTCAGGACTTGATATAACTCAACTGGTATTCCATCACCTCCACTAGCTTTGTTCATAGTGATGCTTTCTAAGGCTGACTTGACTTCACATTTCATTATGTCTGGCTCTAGGTGAATGATCACACCATCATGATTATCTGGGTCATGAAAATCTTTTTTTGTACAGTTCTTCTGTGTATCCTTGCCACCTCTTCTTAATATTTTCTGCTTCTGTTAGGTCCATACCATTTCTATCCTTTATCAAGCTCATCTTTGCAGGAAATGTTCCCTTGGTATCTCTAATTTTCTTGAAGAGATCTCTAGTCTCTCCCATTCTATTGTTTCCCTCTATTTCTTTGCATTGATTGCTGAGGAAGGCTTTCTTATCTCTCCTTGCTGTCCTTTGGAACTCTGCATTCAAATGGTATATCTTTCCTTTTCTCCTTTGCTTTTCACTTCTCTCCTTTTCACAGCTATTTGTAAAGCCTCCTCAGAAAGCCATTTTGTCTTTTTGCATTTCTTTTTCTTGGGGATGGTCTTGATTTCTGTCTCCTGTACAATGTCATCAGGCACTCCATCTATCAGATCTAGTCCCTTAAATCTATTTCTCACTTCCACTGTATAGTCATAAGGGATTTGATGTAAGTCATACCTGAATGGTCTAGGGGTTTCTCCACTTTCTTCAATTTCAGTCTGAATTTGGCAATAAGGAGTTCATGATCTGAGCCACACTCAGCTCCCAATCTTGTTTTTGCTGACTGTATAGAGCTTCTCTACCTTTGGCTGGAAAGAATATAATCAACCTGATTTCGGTGTTGACCATCTGGTGATGTCCATGTGTAGAGTCTTCTCTTGTGTTGTTGGAAGAGGGTATTTGCTATGACCAGTGTGTTCTCTTGGCAGAACTTTCTTAACCTTTGCCCTGCTTCATTCTATACTCCAAAGCCAAATTTCCCTGTTACTCCAGGTGTTTCTTGACTTCATACTTTTTCATTCCAGTCCCCTATAATGAAAAGGACATCTTTTTTGGGTGTTAATTTTAGAAGGTCTTGTAGGTCTTCATAGAACTGTTCACCTTCAGCTTCTTCACCGTTACTGGTCGGGGCATAGACTTGGATTACCATGATATTGAATGGTTTGCCTTGAAAACGAACAGAGATCATTCTGTCATTTTTGAGATTGCATCCAAGTATGGTATTTTGGACTCTTTTGTTGACCATAATGGCTACTCCATTTCTTCTAAGGGATTCCTGCCCACAGTAGTAGATATAATGGTCATTGAGTTAAATTCACCCATTCAAGTCCATTTTAGTTCACTGATTCTTAGAAAGTCAATGTTCACTCCTGTCATCTCCTGTTTGACCACTTCTAATTTGTTTTGATTCATGGACCTGACATTCCAGGTTCCTATGCAATATTGCTCTTTACATCATTGGACCTTGCTTCTATTACCAGTCACATCCACAACTGGGTGTTGTTTTTGCTTTGGCTCCATCCCTTCATTCTTTCTGGATTTATTTCTCCACTGATCGCCAGTAGCATATTGGGCACCTATTGACCTGGGGAGTTCATCTTTCAGTGTGCTATCTTTTTGACTTCTTGTACTGTTCATGGGGTTCTCAAGGCAAGAATACTGAATTGGTTTGCCATTCCCTTCTCCAGTGGACCACATTCTGTCACAACTCTCCACCATGACCCAGCTGTCCTGGGTGGCCCTGCACGGCATGGCTTAGTTTCATTGAGTTAGACAAGGCTGTGGTCAGTGTGATCAGGTTGGCTAGTTGTCTGTGATTGTAGTTACAGTCTGTCTGCCCTCTCATTCCCTCTCTCAGTGCCTACCATCTTACTTGGGTTTCTCTCACCTTGGACATGGGGTCTCTCTTCATGGCTGCTCCAGCAAAGTGCAGCCGCTGCTCCTTACCTCTGATGCGGGGTAGCTCCCCTTGGCTGCCGCCCCTGCCCTCAGGCTAGGCGTAGCTCCTCTAGGCAGCACTCGTGAGCCTTCACAGCATCGAATGATGCTAATTTAAAACCATTCAAGTGAATAGCATGAGATGACTTAAAAATAGAATGAGTGAGTGAAGGTCGCTCACTCGTTTCCATCTCTTTGTGACCCCATGGACTATATAGTCTGGATTTCTCTAGTCCAGAACACTGGAGTGAGTAGCCTTTCCCTTCTCCAGGGGATCTTCCTGACCCAGGTTTCAAACCCAGGTCTCCTGCATTGCAGGTGGATTCTTTACCAGCTGAGCCACAAGGGAAGCCCAAAACAAACATATAGATAGTAATTTTTCACAATAATCATAGCATTTACCATGTTTTACCCTACTTTCTTTACCAAGACACTGAATAATAGGAAGGTTCAATTTATTTCAGTCCAGTGAAATTTATTAACATCTACAATCAGTGGTAAAGCATCCACCTGCAAGGCAGGAGATGTGGATTCAGTTCCTGGGTTATGAAGATCCCCTGGAGAAGGAAATGGCAATCCACTCCAGTACTCTTGCATTGGGAAATCTCATGGACAGAGAAGACTGGTGGCCTATAGTCTATGGGGTCGTAAAGAGTTGGACACAACTTAGCAACTAAACAACAGCAATTGTATTAATAGTATCTATTGTGTTAAAAGATATATAAGCCTCTTCATCAGAGGGCAGACAGAATGAAAATCACAATCACAGGAAACTAACCAATCTAATCACATGGACCACAGCTTTGTCTAACTCAATGAAACTATGAGCCATGCCATGCAGGGCCACCCAATATAGACAGATCATGGTGGAGAGTTCTGACAAAATGTGGTCCACTGGAGAAGGGAATGGCAAACCAATTCAGTATTCTTGCCTTGAAAACCCCAAGAACAGTACAAAAAGGCAAAAAGATAAGACACTGAAAGATGAACTCCCCAGGTCGGTAGGTGCCCAATATGCTACTGGCGATCAGTGGAGAAATAACTCCAGAAACAATGAAGAGACAGAGCCAAAGCAAAAACAATACCCAGTTGTGGATGTGACTGGTGATGGAAGCAAGGTCCGGAGCTATAAAGAGCAATATTGCATAGGAACCTGGAAAGTTAGGTCCATGAATCACGGCAAATTGGAAGTGGTCAAACAGGAGATGGCAAAAGTGAACATCAACATTTCAGGAATCAGAGAACTAAAATGGACTGAGATGGGTGAATTTAACTCAGATGACCATTATATCTACTACTGCAGGCAAAAATCCCCTAGAAGAATTGGAGTAGCCATTATGGTCAACAAAAGAGTTCAAAACGCAGTACTTGGATGAAATCTCAAAAAAGACAGAATGATCTCTGTTCATTTCCAAGGCAAACCATTCAATATCACGGTAATCCAAGTCTATGCCCTGACCAATAATCCTGAAGAAGCTGAAGTTGAATGGTTCTATGAAAGCCTATAAGACCTTCTTGAATTAACACCCAGAAAAGATGTCCTTTTCATTATAGGGGACTGGAATGAAAAAGTATGAAGTCAAGAAACACCTGGAGTAACAGGCAAATTTGGCTTTGGAGTATAGAATGAAGCAGGGCAAAGGTTAAGAAAGTTCTGCCAAGAGAACACACTGGTCATAGCAAATACCCTCTTCCAACAACACAAGAGAAGACTCTACACATGGACATCACCAGATGGTCAACACCGAAATCAGGTTGATTATATTCTTTCCAGCCAAAGGTAGAGAAGCTCTATACAGTCAGCAAAAACAAGATTGGGAGCTGAGTGTGGCTCAGATCATGAACTCCTTATTGCCAAATTCAGACTTAAATTGAAGAAAGTAGGGAAAACCACTAGACCATTCAGGTATGATCTAAATCAAATCCCTTATGATTATATAGTGGAAGTGAGAAACAGATTTAAGGGATTAGATTTGATAGAGTGCCTGATGAACTAAAGGACAGAGATTCATGACATTGTAGAATAGACAGGGATCAAGACCATCCCCAAGGAAAAGAAATGCAAAAAAGAAAAATGACTTTCTGAGGAGGCCTTATGAATAGCTGTGAAAAGGAGAGAAGCAAAAGCAAAGGAGAAAAGGAAAAATATACCCATTTGAATGCACAGTTCCAAAGAATAGAGAGGAGAAATAAGAAACACTTTCTAATGATCAGTGCATAGAAATAGAGGAAAACAATAGAATGGGGAAGATTCGAGATTTCTTTAAGAAAATTAGAGATACGAGGGGAACATTTCATGCAAAGATGGGCACAATAAAGGACAGACATGTTATAGACCTAACAAAAGCAGAAGATATTAAGAAGAGATGGCAAGATTACACAGATGAACTATACAAAAAAGTTCTTCATGACCCAGGTAATCATGATGATGTGATCATTCACCTAGAGCTAGAGATCTTGGAATGTGAAGTCAAGTGGGCCTTAGGAAGCATCACTATGAACAAAACTAGTGGAGGTGATGGAATTCCAATTGAGCTATTTCAAAACCTAAAAGTTGATGCTGTGAAAGTGCTGCACTCAATATGCCAGCAAATTTGGAAAACTCAGCAGTGGCCACAGAACTGGAAAATGTCAGTTTTCATTCCAATCTCAAAGAAAGGCAATGCCAAAGAATGCTCAAACTACTGTACAATTGCACTCATCTCACACTCCAGTAAAGTAATGCTCAAAATTCTCCCAGCCAAACTTGAACAATACAGAATCATGAACTTCCAGATGTTCAAGCTGGTTTAGAAATGGCAGAGGAACCAGAGATCAATTGCTAACATCCAGTGGATCTTCAAAAAAGCAAGAAAGTTCCAGAAAAACATCTATTTCTGCTTTATTGACTATGCCTTTGATGTGTGGATCACAACAAACTGGAAAATTCTGAAAGAAATGGGAATACCAGACCATCTGACCTGCCTCTTGAGAAACCTCTATGCAGGTCAGGAAGCAACAGTTAGAACTGGACATGGAACAACAGACTGGTTCCAAATAGGAAAAGGAGTACATCAAGGCTGTATATTGTCACCCTGCTTATTTAACTTATATGCAGAGTACATCATGAGTAATGCTGGGCTGGATGAAGCACAAGCTGAAATCAAGATTGCCAGGAGAAATATAAAAAACTTCAGATATGCATGATACCACCCTTATGGCAGAAAGTGAAGAAGAACTAAATAGCCTCTTGGTGAAAGTGAAAGAGGAGAGTGAAAAAGTTGGCTTAAAGCTCACCATTCATAAAACTAAGATCATGGCATCCAGTCCCATCATTTTTTGGTAAGTAGATGGGGAAACAGTGGAAACAGTGGCATACTTTAATTGTGGGGGCTCTAAATCACTGCAGACAGTGACTACAGCCATGAATTAAAAGATGCTTGCTGCTTAGAATAAAAGTTATGACAAACCTAGATAGCATATTAAAAGGCAGAAACATTACTTTGCCAACAAAGGATCATCTAGTCAAAGCTATGGTTTCTCCAGTAGTCATGTATAGATGTGAGAATGGACTATAAAGAAAGCTGAGTGCTAAACAATTGATGCTTTTGAACTGTGGTGTTGGAAAAGACTCTTGAGAGTCCCTTGGATTGCAGGAATATCCAACCAGTCCATCCTAAAGGAAATCAGTCCTGAATATTCATTGGAAGGGCTGATGTTGAAGCTGAAACTCCAGTATTTGGTCACCTGATATGAAGATCTGACTCATTGGAAAAGATCCTGATGCTGGGAAAGATTGAATGTGGGAGGAGAAGGGGATGACAGAGGATGAGATTGTTGGATGGCATCCCTAACTTGATCGACATGAGTTTTAGTAAACTCTGGGAGTTGGTGATGGAGAAGAAGGGCTGGTGTGCTGCAGTCCATGGTGTCGCAAAGAGTTGGACACAACTGAGTGACTAAACTGAACTGAACTGATTGTGTTAATATTGTCCATGTGTTTAGGGTGCCTATACTTTGATAGAACCTCAGGGCCAACATGGTTGAAAGGTAAAATTAAGATCAATAAAAGATTTTAGTTAAGAACTATTTTTAAGACAATTCAGAGCATGAACTAAGAACTCATTCATATTAATAGAAAACTGCGAAAGGTTTCATGGAAAAATGATACGTGAAGAATGCTGGAGAGTGATCATGGAAAAGATTACCTCAGATGGGAGTTTCATGAAGAAAGTTATTCTCATCATGTTGAGGTTTAACAAGCTACAGGGCAGGGAATGTTTCACCTCATATGGGAAGAAGAAATGGCCATCCTAGACAATCCCATTCAGTTCCTATATTCACAGATTTTTTTCTATTAATATCTTTGTCTATCTCTTCTCCATTCCAACTGTTCATCCTTTCTTTCTTCCAAGCAACTCACTACTCACTGTGGTACACAAATACAATGAAACATTACTCAGCCATAGCAAGGAATGAAATTGGGTCTTTTGCAGTGACGTGGATGGACCTAGGATTTCACACAGAGTGAAATAAGTCAGAAAAAGAGAAAAACAAATATCATGTGATACCACATGCATATGGAATACAGAAAAGGGGTACAAATGAACCTATTTTCAGGGCAGGAATAGAGACACCTACATAGAGAATGGGCATATGGACACAGTGGGGAAAAGGGAGGATAGGACAAACTGGGAGAGTAACATTAACATATATACACTACCATGAGTCAAATAGATAGCTAGTGGAAAGCTATATATGGTACAGAAAGCTCAGCTCAGTGCTCTGTGATGACCTAGGAGTGAGGGGAGGTGGGAGGGAGACTCAACAGGGTGCGGATATATGTACACATATAGCTGATTCACTGTTGTACAGCAGAAACTAACACAAAACTGTAAAGCATTTACACTCCAGTAAACAAAGAAAAAAATGAAAAGTAATGATTTCTAATATAATTAGATATACCTGCCTCCTAGGTTTCCTTCAGTATGTTACCTTGCAAAATATATAATACATATGAATCTTTATATTGATATGTACACAGGTATATAGAGAGGCATTTCTATAATAGCATGATAACAATAAGAGACATAGAAATTATATAAAAGTAATTACTATTTAATCAGAATTCCCTAAAACATTGAGAAAGTCATCTTGATAAAGTCACCTAACAGAGAAATATGGAGAAAACTATAAAGGTTTCCCCTGTTCAAATGTTCAAGTTTCCTTTAGGTCAAAAGTAGAAGCATAAAACAGATTATCAATATATAAAAATCAGCTTTCTATTTTACCTTAATAGCAATTCAGAGATTATAAAAATCACTTTAATTTGTATTAATTAGTAGTGCCATACTTTAAGATGATTAGAAGTATGCATTGCATTATGACTGCAACTAATCAATCAATTTGATCCATATACTTTTTATTTAGAAAGATTGTTGTTCTTTGAAAGCATTCTTGTAAATTGTTTCAATCTTCAGGCAATGAGGTTAACTCATTACTGTTTTATATACCCAGTGTACAAAAAGATATTGTGGTAATGCTCTTCTGATTTAGCAACTAATGTATTTTAGTTTCTCTTGCCCTCTGACTCTTTTCTTTATTTGGATAGTATTAGGTTCTTAATTTGGAGAAGGCAATGGCACCCTACTCCAGTACTCTTGCCTGGAAAATCCCATGGATGGAGGAGCCTGGTGGGCTGCAGTCCATGGGGTTGCTAAGAATCGGACACGACTGAATGACTTCACTTTCACTTTTCACTTTCATGCACTGGAGAAGGAAATGGCAACCCACTCCAGTGTTCCTGCCTGGAGAATTCCAGGGATGGAGGAGCCTGGTGGGCTGCCATCTATGGGGTTGCACAGAGTTGGACACGACTGAAGTGACTCAGCAGCAGCAGGTTCTTAATTTACCCTGCTCTACTTTTCATCATCTCATTTCTCACCACCTGACATTTAATGTGTTTGCATATTATTTATAAATAATAAAGTGCACCATGAGAGCAGTTTTCTGTTTTATTCATGACTAACTCTCAAGCTTCAGTGGCTGTCACATATTAGATGCCATATTAATATTTGTTGAATGAATGAATGAGCCCTGCCCCTGGAAAACAAGACATTTCAGAAGGCAGAGAACAAAAATCAAACTGCTGATTTTTTTAGTTTTAACACCCCAAGGGTAGTTATAAATTTATGTAAATATGGGATCAGTCAAGGATAGTTTTACTAATTCCTGAAACTCAATGAAGTTTGCCAGGATGTGTTAAGTGTGTGTTCAGATGGGGACAGGAAGGTGGGAGATGAAAGATGAAAATCAGGAGGAAAGCAAAGACAAATGCCATCAAGACCTAGTAAAAGGGCTCTTGAATATCTCAGTCAGTTCATTTCAGTTGCTCAGTCATGCCTGATTCTTTGTGACCTCACAGACTGCAGCACACCAGGCTTCCCTGTCTATTACCAACTCCCGGAGTTTGTTCAAACTCATGTCCATCGAGTTGGTGATGCCATCCAACCATCTCATCCTCTGTCATCCCCTTCTCCTTTTGCCTTCAATTTTTCTAGGCATCAAGGTCTTTTCCAATGAGTCAGTTCTTTGCACCAAGTGGCCAAAATATTGGAGTTTCAGCATCAGCCCTTCCAATGAATATTCAGGACTGATTTTCTTTAAGATGGCCTGGTTTGATCTCTTTGCAGTCCAAGGGACTCTCAAGAGTCTTCTCCAACACCACAGTTCAAAAGCATCAATTCTTTGGCACTAAGCTTTCTTTATAGTCCAACTCTCACATCCATACATGACTACTGGAAAAAACCATAGCTTTGAATAGATGGGC
Source organism: Ovis canadensis (assembly GCF_042477335.2). Taxonomy (NCBI): domain Eukaryota; kingdom Metazoa; phylum Chordata; class Mammalia; order Artiodactyla; family Bovidae; genus Ovis; species Ovis canadensis. Next base: position 175,558,558 of record NC_091246.1, on the reverse strand, counting down.
CTTCGTCAGCAAAGTAATGTTTTTGCTTTTTAATATGCTATCTATGTTTGTCATAGCTTTTCTTCCAAGGAGCAAGCATCTTAAATTTCATGGCTACAACCATCGGCAGTGATTTTAGAGCCCAAGAAAAGTCTGTCACTGTTTCCATTGTTTCCCCATCTATTTGCCATAAAGTGATGGGACTGGATACCATGATGTTCATTTTTTGAATGTTTAGGTTTTTTTAATTTTTATTTTTACTTTATTTTACTTTACAATGCTGTATTGGTTTTGCCATACATTGACATGAATCTTCCATGGGTGTACATGTGTTCCCAATCCTGATAGAACTGCCTTATGACCCAGCAATCCCACTGCTGGGCATACACACTGAGGAAACTAGAATTGAAAAAGACAAGTGTACTCCAATGAATGTTGAGTTTTAAGCCAACTTTTTCACTTTCCTCTTTCACTTTCATCAAGAGGCTCTTCAATTACTCTTCACTTTCTCTTATAAGAGTGATGTTATCTGAGTATCCGAGGTTATTGATATTTCTCCCGGCAATCTTGATTCCAGCTTGTGCTTCATCCAGCCCAGTGTTTCTCATAATGTACTCTGCATATAAGTTAAATAAGCAGGGTGACAATATACAGCTTTGACATACTTCTTTCCCAATTTGGAACCAGTCTGTTGTTCCAAGTCTGGTTCTAACTATTGCTTCTTGACCTGCATATTGATTTCTCAGGAGGCAGGTCATGGAGTCTGGTATTCCCATCTCTTTCAGAATTTTCCACAATTTGTTGTCATCTACACAGTGAAAGGCTTTGGCATAATCAATAAAGCAGAAGTAGATCTTTGTTTGGAATTCTCTTGTTTTTCCTATGATCCAACGGATGTTGGCAATTTGTCCTATATGAAATCAACACTCAGCTGCTGGATCAATGAACCAGCTGTCAGATACTCCAGACTGCTGAGTGAAGAAAAGATACGACCTACCTAATTCCCAGAAATGGGCTTTCCATAGAGTTAGGCTAAAGTTTTCAGCTTCTGACATTTCACATTATAGTCACTGCCTATGCAACTAACTTATTCAAGAGACTATGCTCTTCAATAAAAGAAACTGATTTTTCTGTTCTATTTACTTTTATGTAACTATATAGAATTTCATTCTAAATTCACAGTTTATTACAGAAATTATTTTAAAAATCTGAGACTATAAACATGAATGCTGTAATATTAATCAATTAATTTTGCATTTTCCAAATTATATATTTTCTGAATATATATTACCTAAAATACATATTATAATACACACTTATTACAAATTATAGCACTCAAAATATTTTTTAAAATATAAATATGTGCATTAATTTTAAAATTTAAAAGAACATTTTTATAGATTACCTGACTTGAGATAACTATGAAAAGCAGATAGTTAAATGATTATCATTATTGTTTTTATAAATCATGTAGATGAGTTTCACCTTGATAATGAAAATATTTGAAAATAAATCTAAAATTATAGAATACTATTGGCTAATCCAAAAATGTCTGCTTTGTATAATTTTAAATGATTCTGAAAGAATGTTTTAATTTTTTAATTCTACATTATCACCTCCAAACCCAATATTTCTTCCTCAGATCTGGATTCCAACTTGATAGATTTCTGTAAATTTAGAGTATATAATCAAAAAATTTTCAAAAAACACTGAAATTATATGCAAAATATCGTAGGTATTTGTTTTATTTGCACAAGAGATTCTTAAAAGGATCAGAAACCTATACTGCTTTTCAATTTAAGAAACACTGACATCTGAAGTTGAAAAAATTCTAGCTTAATAGCCATCCATGATCTGGAAGTTATCATGAAAGTGACCTGAGTTTTCAAGTAGTCGTTTAAATAAGCACTGTGCCACTTATTATGTTGTCATCTCCACACCAAGCTGTTTCTAGCACTATGTTTCTTATTTATATCACTCATTTGCAAAGAAAGCTTACCCTCAGATGATTACAATATAGATTTTCTGAGTTCTTAAAACCAATAAATAAAGTGTAAATTACTTTCTCTAAATGAAAATTAGATTCTCATTATCATAGATTTAGTCATGGATCTTCGAATAGTAATACAGATCTGAAAATTCAAATTTAGCTACTTGAACTTTGCATTGATTTTTCAATTCTGTTCTGAACTAAGTAACTTTCTATTTTGCAGAGTGTTCTACACTTATGATGTATCTGATTTTTTAGAGGCAATCCCTGATGAGTAGGTTTTTGTAATAATAATTCATTTTCATAAAATTAAGCATCTATCCTGTAGGAAATTATTGGCTATCTTTGGTGTTCCCGTTTTATTTAAATTTACTCTTTTTAGTATTCATTTGTTAGAAAACAATGGATCTTAATATATCAATTTATTTAAATCAAGGTTTATGATAATTATATTTTTGCATTCATGACAATGTAACAGAATGAATAAAATTATGAATGCGTTGTTTTTATTTAAGAAAAGTTATGCTCTTCTTTCTATGGTGTGATCACTCACCTAAAGCCAAACATCCTAGAGTGAGAAGTCAAGTGGGCCTTAGGAAGTATCACTATGAACAAAGCTAGTGGAGGTAATAGAATTTCAGTTGAGCTACTTCAAATCCTAAATGATAATGGTATCAAAGTGCTGCACTTGATACAACAGCAAATTTGGAAATCTCAGCAGGGGCCACAAGACTGGAAAAGGTCAGTTTTTACTCCAATCCCAAAGAAGGGAAATGCCAAAGAATGTTCAAGCTACTGCACAATTGCACTTATTTCACATGCTAGTAAGCTAATGGTCAAAATCATTCAAGCTAATCTTCAACAGTGAATGAACCCTTAACTTCATCTACAAGATGCATTTAGAAAAGTCAGAAGAAACTGAGATCAAATTGCCAACATCCACTGGATCACAGAAAAAGCAAGAAAGTTCCAAGAAAACATCTACTTCTGCTTCATTAACTATGGTAAAGCCTTTGACTGTGTGGATCACAACAAACTGTCAAAAATTCTTAAAGAGATGGGAATTCCAGACCACCTGACCTGCCTCTTGAGAAATCTGTATGCAGGTCAAGCAGCAACCGTTAGAACTGGACATGGAACAACAGACTGGTTCAAAATTAGGAAAGGAGTACTTCAAGGCTGTATATCATCACCCTGATTATTTAATTTATATGCAGAGTACATCATGCAAAATGCTGGGCTGGATGAAGCCCCCATTGGAATCAAAATTGCCAGGAGAAATATCTATAATCCCAGATATGTAGATCACACCATCTTTATGGCAGAAAGTGAAGAGGAACTAAATAGCCTCTTTATGAAAGTGAAAGAGGAGAGAGAAAAAGTTGGCTTAAAAGTCAATATTCAAAAAACTGAGATCATGGCATCCAGTCCCATAACTTTATGTCAAATAAATCAGGAAACAGTGACAGATTTTATTGTCTTGAGCTCCAAAAACTTGGGTCACAAAGAGTCAGACACGACTGAGCAACTGAACTTAACTGAAGTGAACTGATCTGTGTAACAGTTTAATTTCAGCCTTCTATTAGGCCATTTTAAAGCTATTTTTCATAGTCTTCATATTACTTTGTTATCCATTCTTCCTTAAGTTGGAAAAAGATCAAATATCTGTTGGTAGAACTAATGTGGCATAAAAGTGGGAAAATAAGCTACCTAAACTTGGCATAATAACAGGTGAAGCACTATTTCAAAAGTTTTATGAGATTAAAGTTGTCTCAAAATCAATGAAGCTTTCATAGAAGAAAGTTACTGCTATAATGCCAGCAAGTATAAATACGCAATCTTTATATTTGAGAATGCTTACTGAAACTGGTAAATATAATTACTAAAAATTATTTAAACAAGTACTCTAAGTTATATGACATAGACATAAATGTTTATTCATAATTAATTTTATGAACATGTTGTTGGAATTTGAAACGTAATTATATAAAATAATAAGTATTCTTCTAAATAGTATTGATTAAAGTCCATTTCCAATCTCCACCTAATCAGTTTTTATGTGTGTGTGTAATCCTTAATTCACAGCTTTTAATCTGAAAAGATATATCATTTGGTTTTTTATTCACCTAAAATTAAATAGGGCATGTATCTTCCAAAGAGCCTTGATACTGATATATCTCTAATATCTAGACAATAAATGAGACCCAGAAATGTTCAATATACATCAGTTGAATAAATTAATTTCAGTAATCAAACTTAGGTACTTTGACTCACATACAACATATTATCTCCTTTGACTTACTTCAGTTCCCAATAAATTATTTTTTATATTACCACATTTTCCCTATTTCTCCTCTTATTATTATTTTTACGTTTACTTTAAATGAAGGCACAGCATTATAGTAAAATCTGTTTTCAGTAACTCCAGTTTTACTACTGAATCAAAATTATATCCAACAATTATTTTTATAACTGACAATTTCTTCTAAAATATCCAGAATAAAAATAACAATGTTATTACATTTTCTCCCTTAGTTCACTATTCTCTAATCTGGTCACATGAGAAAAGAAATGTATTTATCTTCCTTCACATGTTAGTTTAAACCTAGCTACATTTTTTTCCCCTATATTTTTCAAACTTAAAACATAGGCACAAAGGGATTCAGCCAAACATATACATGTATTCATTCTCCCCCAAACTCCTCTCCCATCCTGGATGCCAGGTAATATTGAACAGAGTTCTTTGAGCTATACAGTAGGTCCTTCTTGGTTATCCATTTTAAACATAGCAGAGTATACACGTTGGTCAGAAACTCCCTATCTCTTCCCTCTACTCCCGTTGCTTTCCACTTGAAACTATCACAACTTTGTTAATTGGCTATGAAAGTGAAAGTGAAGTTGCTCAGTTGTGTCCGACTCTTTGCTACCGCATAGACTGTAGCATACCAGGCTCCTCTGTCCATGGGATTTTCCAGGCAATAGTACTGGAGTGGATTGCCACTTCCTTCTCCAGGGGATCTTCCCATCCCAGGGATCGAACCCGGGTCTCCCGCATTGTAGACAGACGCTTTACCATCTGAGCCACCAGGATATACTTCAATATGAATTAAAAAGTTTAAAAATAAATAAATAAAACTAACTCATAGAATATATATGTGTGTGTGTGTGTGTGTGTGTGCGCGCGTAAAACTGAATCACTTTGCTCTACAGCATAAATTAACTTGACATTGTAAATCAATTATACATGAATAAAATAAACTTAAAAAAACAACAAAAAATAAAAGATAACCTATAAATAATAAAACAAAAAACAAAAATAGAGGCACAAAGTTTCTCATGGAGTATGGGTCTTAATGAGCTAGTAAGTAAAGGTGGCCTAGAACTCTGGCTCTGCCTTTTGAGTGGAATCTTGTCAAAGAACAGAAAATAACTAAGCCAAACAGGCTGGAAACAGAACACTTCTATCTGGTTTACATTCACTCACATACTTGTCTACTAACATATTTGACACATACTTGACAAATACCTGATCTACTAAGTCTGCTAAGTCGCTTCAGTCGTGTCCGACCCTGTGCGACCCCATAGATGGCAGTCCATGAGGCTCCCCCGTCCCTGGGATTCTCCAGGCAAGAACACTGGAGTGGGTTGCCATTTCCTTCTCCAATGCAGGAAAGTGAAAAGTGAAAGTGAAAGTTAAGTCGTGTCTGACTCTTAGCGACCCCATGGACTGCAGCCTACCAGGCTCCTCCATCCATGGGCTTTTCCAGGCAAGAGTACTGGAGTGGGGTGCCATTGCCTTCTCCAGCTACTAAATCTAGGCAGTGAGTTAATTCCCAAAATTGATGAGATATGCAAAACACCAAGGCTTGTTTCATATTCTAATGGAATAAAGAGTTGAGAATATGAATGATGACATTAATATAAAGTGAAAGTGAACAGAGAAATGCTGAATGGCCTAGAGCAAAAGGAAGTTAAGAAGATAAATCCAGGGAGTTAGATTTGGTAGATATTCAGGATACCATGTGTAAAGAAAAAGAGGTACACTCAAAAGGGGCATGTTTTAGATACAATGAACAGACTCCCAAGGTTGGAAGAAAAGGTGCATAAGGGAATATGTTGCAATAATCCAAGCAAGATATGATGAGGGCCTGAATGAAAACAATGCTTATTTTCTCACCAAGAGAAAAAGAATCAGTGGACAGGGTTCTGACATGCTTTCATACTCTAGGTGTGAGTATTCTAAAAAAATGGAATACTTGAATATTAGGAACTAGTTAGTCCTAATTGATAATTTCACTTTTAAATCATGGTTCTTTCTTAGAGTTCAAGGGTCAGTTCTTATTGTCTTTCATACTAATTGAATAGAAAAGATTTCATTCTACTTTTCTGGCTATTATGAAAGTCCACCCCTTTTTGGTCTCTTCAGCCTGGGCCTGCCATAGTCTTAATCAAGCCAAGATTAAAATAACTATTAACACCTCTCTTCAATGGAGTAGAAACATGAAAAGCCCACGTTGAGCCATTTGCCACCTGAGCTTTGATGGTTCTCATAGTGAGTCTAAAGAGATGCAACAGAGTGGACAAGCTATTAAATGACAAGTAAATACACCAGAAGCCTCATGGAGTCAGACCTGTAAGGCTATAAACTGTGTTTCCTATGTTCTCTAACTTGGCAGATTATGGAGAATGGCTTCATCTCAATTCTTGGCATTTGTAAAGTTGGACTAAAAATACTAACTTTACAGTGCTCTATGGGCATTTGCCATAAAGTCATATATTCATATATCAGATAAAATTATGTATTACAACATGTATCTCTGTAATCAATACATTATATATGTTCAATAATTGTTATTTCTCCTGCCAGCCCTCCCCCGGGAAAATCAAATAGCAAAAGAAAAAGTAAATTTCAAAAGGCTTTCCCTTCTGGATCTTTGCAAATGCTGCTCCTCACCCTGCATTGTCTCTTCACCTGGTTAGCTTTTGTTTCTTCTGGTCTTAGCTTAGGTGATAACTCCTTCAAGAAATCTTTTCTATTGGCTAAATTCTGTGTTATTTCTTGAGTTTTGGTCTTTGTGTTTCCTTGAACTGTTCACTAAAATTATTGCTTCTTTTTCATAATCACATATTAGATTGTAAGTCCTTTGACAGCAAGAAATATATTGACTTCGCTGTTTCTTCCATGCCTAACATAGTGATAGGTTCACTGTAAACGCCAAAACACGTTCACTGACTAGCTGACTAATGGTACAAAATTGCTCTGAAAGGAGAGTGGTAAAAATGATTCCATGTGTTTTCACATATGGTAGGTTCAAAAGTATAGTTCATGACTTTTATAAGTTACTTGATAGACTATGGTTCTAATACCAGTTATAATAGATGATTTTGGATTATTGTCAGATATTCCAAATTTTATAAATTTGAGATGCTGCTTATGTTTGCACTTACTGGAATCAGTGGGAGTAAATCATACAGGTATATTTTTAAGAAACTGAGTTCTAATTGAAATTATAATGATTTTTCTGGCAGGTCCTAGAGGACTTTGAAAACATCAATGAAATGATAAACAGATTGCCATTTGATTTGAATACCTGGCACTTAGACATTGATTGAGTTGATCCTCACTGGCTCCTTTGCCCTAATATCATTACTGTTTAATTATAAATAACCTCAAATATTGTTGACCTCATAGTTAACATCCAGATTTAAATGAAAAATGCCATGCTTATTATTTTTTTGGTGTACACTAGAAATCTTCACTCCAGAACTGCATGAATTTGAGCTATATTTGCTTGACTAAAAGAATACTTAATTTTACTTTTGCCATTATTTATCTATGTCTCTCCTCCCTGGGTGCTGGTGTTAAAATTAATTTGCACCTCAGACCTCAGGATTTTATATTGCCATTAGGGTTGTGAAATGCTTTTACTCAGCACAACTAAGAAATGATGTTTTTACCTCCCACTAATGGACCTTTAATTAGGCACTGTAAAGCCATTCTGTCACTTCTTCATTCATAGAGAGAAGATTTTGCACATGCAAGATACATTTTTGACAGAATACCAGGTCCATTGAACTTTGCCTACTCACATCTAATAGCTCCTAAATTTATTACGCTTTTGTCAACTGTTGGATTTCTCATTTTGATGACACTGTCCACAGACTTATTTTGCTGCCAAAAACTGGCATCAACAAACTGCACGGAAGTTTATTGATATTTTGATCAACAAATCCTGGGGTCCAATTCTGACTATGATATTACTTCTGTGGGACCTTGAGCAAGTTATTTAACCTCTGTCTAAGGATTAATTGGTTAATTTTAATAAGTGCTTTGTCATAAAATGTAAGAAGTGCTATGACTGCTAATAGTGATAATAAAACTCTAATGCTGCCTTTTATAACACATCAGGTTACTTCAGACTTTGATTCTATTAAGTTGCCAATTAAAATATAAGTTAACTCAATTTATTCTTTTCAAGAATACAAATACTTATAAAGATGGTCACACAGTATTTTTTAAACTTTTTTTTTTAAAGTCAAGTATATTGATGCTTCAACTTTAAAAAAAAAAAAAGAAAAGAAAAAAGAAAAAAAAAAGACTGGTGTTCCATGATGATGGACCAATTGGGAACTGGGAGACAGTTCCCAACAAAAATACCAGATGACTGTGAGGCAGATATTGCTAGACAGTATAAGACTCTGAAACCTCGGTTCCTTCTTTTTTTTTTATTTCAATTTTTTTCCTTCTCAAGTAAGCTTCTCACTTCTTTAACCTAAAGCTAAACTTGTTGTTCCAATTTCCAGGCATTCAGAAGAATGCCTCCCTGGTCTGGTAAGTCATAAAACATTCAGACCCAGGATGGGACAATCATTAACTCCTGTCCCGATTACCAAGAACACTAGTGGGACCATTAACTCTTAAATATACATCTAGTTCTTCCACAGTTGCCTCGGGTCAAAGAAAAGGGTCAGAGGCTGATGACTCAGTGTCAGAGAAAACTTACAAACTTGGGATAAAAAACCCATAAAGATGTCAAATGTAATCTTCAAAGTGATTGGTCAAAAATGACATATATTAAAGTCATGAACCAACCAAAGATGTACAGATCAATACTAGTAAAAATATAAACTGCTGTAATCCCCACCTTTGGGGGCACTTCACCTCCTCTCAGGGTCTATGCTGAAAGCTTTGTATCTCTATCCTCTGAAAATAAACTCTGCCTGTGCGAGTGTTTGTGAGTTTGCGAAGTTCATTCTTTGGCTCTGTGAACAGAACTCAGTTTCCCATTTCAATTGTACTCTGATTAAATGTAGCTTTTGTGCATTAAATGGATTATTCTTTTATAAACTTGCCTCCAAACTGGTCTCATTTACTTGTGTATGACTATGTATCAATATTTATTTATTAAACAAACACCACTGTTCGGTGTTGTCTAAAATAAGTGACCCCAGACAAGCAAAAATGAACAGAGCTAAAAAGAAAAATAAAGGAGCAGTCTTGAAAATTTAGAACAGAGAGAGATTAGTTCAACTTGAGGGTGGTTATGAACAACTTCAAAAAAGAAATGATTTTTTGAGCTGGACAAAAAGTGATAGATAGGATTTGGCATTGAGAGGTGAAGGTGAGGAAAAATTGCATTTCAAAGGATGAGAAAGTCAGCATGAGAAAGTCACAAAGCCAGGGAAGTTGACCCATGGAGAAGAATAATCCATGTGGTTTTACTTGAATAAAAGAGAGGGTGCAAAAACAGCTTGGATAGTAGGTAGGGTTTGTGTTATGTAGGATCTTAGGTGACATTGCTTGAACATCATTCAGTGTGTTCAGAATGTGCTTGGGTCCTACGCAGAGGAGATAAGCTCCCTTGGCTGGTTGGAAGACTCCTGACACTAAGAGGCCGTGGAATCACTGCTCTTAAGGAGAGCATGCATATCGCCTTACCCCCAAGAAAGAGTGGAAAGGGCAGATTGAAGCCTCCTGGCTACTGGCTGGCTTTGTTATTGCTTCTGTGCATTCTCCAGGCCTGCGTGCTGCACATCACAGAGCAGAATTGGATCTGAGGCTGTCACAACTGGGGAGAAAACTCAACTATAGGAACAGAGATGACAGGTCCCAGATCAGAGCCCAGATGGGGCAGCCATGGCCATTGTTGAAGCTTACTCAAGTGGTGCATCAGAAGCCACCCAGGTCTCTGAGAGTGACTACTCCTCCACTGCCCATATCCCATGTATGCAGAGAGTCCATGCAGACCCCAACTGCCCTGCAGTGCAATTCTACAACAGGCCAGGGACAATGGAGGCGATGGGGAGTATGAAATGACAATATCTCCTGCTATATCAACAAATGAGAAATGTCACAGCTATCAGCATTCCCTGGCCTCCACATGTGAATGAGGCATCCCAAAATTGTGATCCAGCAGATGCCACCACCCACCATGGTGATTGCTGAGGAGCTGGGGGAATGCAAGAAGCAGTCATTTGCCACTCCTTAAAGGTAAACAAGGAGACAGGATTTGGCCCCAGATATCTGAGATGCATATGAAAGGAATGAATTCAGTGAGTGCAGAGGCTTACATCCTCCCATACTCTGTGTTAAATTTCTTAATTTGATATTTGGTCTCTGATGTTCACACTGCCTGCTCTCTTTGTTGTAAACTTGAACATAGCCTGGCTCCCCATCCCACTTCCTTGGAGAAGTTTTCTCAGAGCTACTGAGATGCTGTCTCCCAGGTTCAGAGTCCTAAATATTCCCACCAAATAAAATAACTCTCTACTTTCAGATTATGACTATATTTTTTAGTTTTCAGGAATGATTGGCTGTGAGGGACCAATGTGACTCATACCCAAGGCTGAATCTGAGCCAAATAAGGAAAATAACTGTTGATACCTCAGGCAGAGAATTAGAGACAGCTCAAACCTCTGTCTGAGACATGAACTGAGAGCCCATGTTTGACCTTCATGTTCTGAGGCTACCTGACTCTGGGGAGAGTGTCCCAGTCCTAGAAGAGCGGGAAACACATATGTAAATAAAATTGAGGTACCTTGAGGATGACCCTCCTAGCTTTTGCTTCAGTACCTTGGGATTGGATCCGATCCCTGATAGGGCCAATATGTCCATTGATCAAGGGAAAGACTTGCCTCACACTCAGCTTCAGGTGAAGCCCCACCATCTCTAGTCTGAGCCCCTACTAAGGTGATAGCTGCCAGCAGAACCTGAGGAAAGACATGACTTGCATATAAGACAAATCCTGCTATCCCACCAAAGGCACTGAGCACACACAGCCTGTGCAGGAATGTTTCCACATAAGAATGCTCTCAAGAAGGCATCTGCTTCACATAACTCATAGAGGAAGAGGAAGTTAAGCAAAATGAAAAAGGAAGGAGCTATTCTCAGTTGAAAGAACAAGAAAAAAATCCTGAAAAAACTGAGACAGAAATAAACACTTTACCAGATGAGTAATTCAAAGTATTAGTAATAAGAACATTAACTGAATAAGGAAAATAATAGATGAAAACAGTGAAAAATTTCACAAGGAATACAACAGTGTATGAAAAATCCAATTAGAAATAAACAGTTCAATAATGGAAATAAAAAAGCAGTAGAAGACCTGAATAGTAGAGTAAGTAACAGAAAAGAATATAAGTTCTCTTGAAATAGAATATTGGACATCACACAGTCAAACAGGAAAAAGAAAAATAAATTAAAAGAAAGAAAACAGTTTAAGATTCTCTATGATAAGGTTAAGCATACCAACATCTGCATTATAATAATTCCAGAAGGAGAAGAGTAAAAGTGATTGAAAATGTATTAGAGGAAATTATGGCTAAAAACCTATAAAACCTGAAGAAGGAAACAGATATCTAGATATAGGAAGCACAGGGTCCCAAATAAGATGAACCCAAACAGACCTACACTAAGACATATAATTCAGTGTCACAAGTTAAAGAGATAATTCTAAAGGCAGCAAGAGACAAACAGAGTCATATATCCTGAAATGCCCATAAAGCTATCAGAGAGGAAATGATAAAGATCAGAGGGTAAACAAATGAAATCGAGATCAAAATAAGAAACCCAATGGAAAAAATCATTGAAACCATGAACTGGCTTTTTGGTAAATATGAACAAAATCAATAAACCTTTATCCAAGCTAACCAAGAAGAAAAGAGAAAGGACTCAAAACCAGAAATGAAAGAGGAGGAATGACAACAGATAACACAAAGATACAAAAAATCTTAAGAGAATATGATAGTTATATGCCAACAAATTGGACAATCTAGAAGAAATGGACAATTTTTTAGAAACTAACCAGCTACCAAAATTTAATTAAGAAGAAACAGATAATTTGAAAGGAATGATCACTAGTAGTAAATTAAAATTATAATAATAAAAATTCTTAAAATTCCATGATCATATGTTCACAGACCATAAGGAAGAGGTAATACACGTACCTCTCACATTATTCCAAATAACTCAGGACTCAATGTTTCCACATTCATCTATGAGGTCATCATTACCTTAACATTAAAACCAGACATGGACAAGACCAAAAAATTAAATAAATAAATAAAAAGCCATGATCTTCGATGAATATTGATGCAAAAATCCTCAATAAAATATTAGCATGTCAAGACGGATTATTCCAGAGGTACAAGCATTGTTTAATATTTGCATATTGATCAATTTGATACACCACAAAACTAAAGAAAAAAATTACATGATAATCTCAACTGACACAGAAAAAGCACCGACAAAATTCAACATCCATTCATTATTAAAAAAAACAAACCTCTCATCATAATGATGAGAGAGCATGACCATAATAAAGGTCATGTATGTCAAAGCCACAGTTAACATCACACTCAACACTGAAAGTATTTCCTCTAAATTCAGGAACTAAAAATTATGCCTGCTTTCACAACTTTTATTTAGCACAGTATTGGAAGTTCTATCCATAGCAATTAGACAAGAAAAATAAATGATATCCAAATCAGAAGGAAAGGGGTAAAACTGTCACTGCAGACAACATGATACTCTATGTAGGCAATCCAAAAGCCTTCACCCAAAAACTATTAGAACTAATAAAGGACACAGATTAATGTACAGAAATCTGTTGCTTTCTATATACTAACAGTGGAATATCAAAGAGAAAACAAACAAAAATCCTGTTTATAATCACACCAAAAGAATAAAATATCTAAAAATAAACATAACTAAGGAGGTGAGAGACCTATATTTTGAAAACTAAAACATCATTTAAGGAAACGAAGATGACACAAGAAATGGAAAGACATCCATGCTCTTAGATTGGAATAATTAATATTGTTGAAATAGCCAGACTTCTCAAAGCTATTTACAGATATAATGGAATATCTATTAAAATACCTACCATATTTATATTAGAACCAGAACAAATAATCCTAACATTTATGTCAGTTCAGTTGCTCAGTTGTGTCTGACTCTTTGTGGTCATGGACTGCAACATGCCAGGCGTCCCTATCTATCACCAACTCCTGGAGCCTACTCAACCTCATGTCCATCGAGTCAGTGATGCCATCCAACCATCTCATCCTCTGTCGGCCCCTTGTCCTTCAGCCTTCAATCTTCCCTAGCATCAGGGTCTTTTCCAATGAGTTAGTTCTTTGCATCAGGTGGCCAAAATATTGGAGTTTCAGCATCAGCCCCTTCCAATGAATATTCAGGACTGATTTCCTTTAGGATGGACTGATTTGATCACCTTAATATTTATTCTGGACCACAAATGAACCCAAATGAACAAAGCAATCCTGATTGGGGAAGGCGTGGCATGACAAGGCTGGAGATCTAACCTTTACAGTCTTTAGACTGTATTTCAAACTACACTAATCAAAACAGTGCAGTATTGGCACAATGGCACAACAATCAATGGAAAGGAAAGGAGGGCCCAGAAATAATCCCAAGCCTCTACAGTTAATTTACCATAAATGAGGTGAAAACATACATGGAGAAAAGAGAGTCTTTTCCACAAGTGGTGCTGAAAATGCTGGACTGCTACATGAAAAACAATGAAACTAGAACACTGCCTCGTACCACATGTAAAAATAAACTCAAAATGGTTTAAAGATCTAAATATAAAACCTGAAACCATAGAATTACTCTTTGACCTAAATTGTAAAAATATTTTTTAGATCTGTCCTAAGGCAAAATAAAATAATAATAATAATAATAATAATAAACAAATGGGACCTAATTAAATTTAAAAGCTTCTGCAAAACAGAGGAGTTGCTAAGTCACTTCAGTCGTGTCCAACTCTGTGCGACTCCATAGACGGCAGCCCACCAGGGTCCCCCATCCCTGGAATTCTCCAGGCAAGAACACTGGAGTGGGTTGCCATTTCCTTCTCCAATGTATGAAAGCAAAAGGTGAAAGTGAAGTCGATCAGTCACGTCCGACTTAGCAACCCCATGGACTGCAGCCTACCAGGCTCCTCCGCCCATGGGATTTTCCAGGCAAGAGTACTGGAGTGGGGTGCCATTGCCTTCTCCAAAAACAGAGGAAACCACTGACAAAATGAAAAGACAACCTACTGAATGGAGAAAATATTTGCAAATGATATGATTAGTTAGGAGTTTATGTTGAACATATGTAAATACTCATACAACACAATGTTAAAAAAATCAAATAACCTGGTTGGAAAATGAGCTGAAGATCTGAAAAGAAATTTTTCTAAAAAGACATACAGAAGGCTAACACAAAAAGATGCTGATCACCACTAAGTACTAGAGAAATGTATATCAAGACAATGAGTTATTACCTCACATCTATCAGAATAACTATCATCAAAAAGTCTACAAATAAAAAAAGTTAGCAAAGACATGGAGAAGGAACCTTCCTACACTATTGGTGAGAATGTAAATTGGTGCAGCCACAAAGGAAAACAGTGTGAAGTTTCCTCCAAAAACTAAAATTAGCACTGCCATATGATCCAGCAATTCTAGACTGGGTATACATCTAGAAAAAAAATACAAGCATTATTTTGAAAATATATATGCACCCCAATGTCCACAGCAGCGCTATTTATAACAGACAAGATATGGAAGCAACCCAAGTGTCTATAAATAGAAGAATAAAGAAAATGTATATATATAGTGCAATGCTAGACAAGAAAAACAATGAAATTCTGCTATTTGTAGCAAAATGGATGAACCTAGAGAATATTACTTTTATTGATGTAAGACAGACAGAGAAGGACGAATACTGTATGATATTGCTTGTATGTGGAATCTAAAGAATAAAACAAATAAATGCATATAACAAACAGACTCATGGATATAGAAAACAAGCTAGTAGTTACCAGTGATTACAGAAAAGGGGGAAGGGACATGATGGGGGTCTGAGATTAAGAGATAAAAGCTAATATGTATAAAATACATGAGCAACAAGGATACCTTATACAGCACAGGGAGTTATAGTTATTATTTTATAATAAATTTTAATGGCACATAATCTAAAAATTACTGAATCATTATGCTGTACCTGTGAAATTAATATAATATTATAGAACAACTATATTTGAATTAGGAGAACAAACAACGAGCAGAGAAATAAAGTTGTATCTAGAAAGGGATGTGAGCACAGAGTTTTTAAAGAAAGGATTAGGCAATGAAAAAATATTGATAAAGCAAAAGTAAGAGGAACAGTTGTGTAAGATGTGTCTATGAGTACTGCTTCAAAATTTGGTAAGGAGTACATCAAGGCTGTGCACAGTCATCATGCTTATTTAACTTGTATGCAGAGTACATCATGAGAAATGCTGGACTGGGTGAATCACCAGCTGGAATCAAGATTGCCTGGAGAAATATCAACAATCTCAGATATGCAGATTATACCACTCTAGTGGCAAAAGGTGAAGAAAAACTAAAGAGGTTCTTGATGAGGGTGAAAGAGGAGAGTCAAAAAGCTGGCTTAAAACTTAACATTCCAAAAACTAAGATGATAGCATCTGGTCCTATCACTTCATGGCAAATATATGGATAAAAAGTTGAAATAGTAACAGATTTTATTTTCTTGGGCTCCAAAATTACTGCAGACAGTGACTGCAGCCATTAAATTAAAAGACATTTATTCCTCGGGGAAAAAAAGCTATGACAAACCTAGACAGCATACTAAAATGCAGAGACATCACTTCACTGACAAAGGTCTGTTTAGTCAAAGCTATGTTTGTTTGTTTGTTTGTTTGTTTTACCAGTAGTCATGTATGGATGTGAGAGTTGAACCATAAAGTTGAACCATAAAGAAGGCTGAGTGCCAAAGAACTGATGCCTTCAAATTGTGGTGCTGGAGAAGACTCTCAAGAATCCTTTGGGCAACAAGGAGATCAAACCAGTCAATCTTAAGGGAAATTAACCCTGAATATTCATTAGAAGGACTGATGCTGAGCTGAAACTCCAATACTTTGACCACCTGATGTGCAGAGTCAACTCACTGGAAAAGACCCTGATGCTGGGAAAGATTGAGGGCTGGAGGAGAAGGAGGTGACAGGATGAAATATTTGGATGGCATCATTGATTCAGTGGACATGAGTGAGCAAACTCTGGGACACAGTGAAGGACAGGGAAGCCTGGTGTGCTGCAGTCCATGGGGTCGCAAAGAGTTGGTCATGACTTAGCCACTAAACAACAATGAATAGTTAAGAGGCATCTAAGGTAGGAATGGACAGGATAGCACTGGACACAGTAGGGGTCCCTAGTCATAAGAGAGAGGACAGAAGGTGTAGCATAGGACAAAGTAGTTTGAGGGATATGGTGGTGGGAGCTTGGGGCCATTTTGTGTATGTCTCTGTATGTGTGTTCAGTCATTCAGTTGTGTATGACTCTTTGTGACGTCGTGGACTGTAGCCCATCAGGTTCCTCTGTCCATGGAATTTTCCAGGCAATAATACTGGAGCAGTTTGCCATTTCCTACTCCAGGAGATCTTTCCAACTCAGGGGTCAAACCCACACTCTTGAGTCTCCTGCATTGGCAGATGGATTCTTTACCACTGCACCACCTAAGCAATGAAATAAGAAGGAAGCTCCTAGGCTGGGAATAAAGTTAGGGCACAGGTATTGGGGGTTTGAGGGGAAAAGAGAAGATGCGACATAAACATCTAGAAGGGTGAATGGATTCATGAAATACGGTAGAAACCATAGGAAGTGCTCGTATGACGTTAGTGACAAAAATTCCAGTTAGAGCAGTCTACTTTTTTTTTTTCCAGTTGCATTCAGCAGTAGGGTGCCAGCTCAGGACAGAATTGGATTTAGCAATGGTTATGGTTTACTAGGAAAGCAAAAGAGAGGGGAGGACAGAGCAAATAATTATAATGATGGACCATGGAATCTAAGCTAAAAAAGAAGAAACAGGATCTTTAAAATAAGAGATGGGTGAGGGATAATGAAAAGAATGACTATATCTGGGGTGACAGAGGGGGGGACCTGAAAATTAGGGGGTGGCTGAAATTGAGGTGATAAGACGACTTAATAAACACCTTACAGTGTGTTGTCATACTGCCTCACGGGTATTGTTTTTACTTACAGTATTGACATCTGTCTCCCGTGTGTTCAGGCTGGCAGTGGCAATAAGGCTGGTTTCCAGCAGTAACACTGCAGGTCCCTCCATTTTGACAAAAGTCCTCACAGACTGTCTTACCACAGTTTGGTCCAGTGAACCCCAGTGCACAGCTGCACGTGGGTCTCCCTGTTGAAAAAAAAATAATGAAAAAAAATGAGTTGACAAAATTGTTTACTGACATGGAATCCTTGCTAGGTAAGAATCAGTAAGTCAGTATTCTAGGCAAAATTTGTCCATTACTTATTCTGTGACTTTACACAGTAACATAACCTCTTTGGGTCCTAGCTTTCCCATGTTCCAGTGAAGCCTAGATTAGAAGATAACTCAAGTTCATATTGGGTAAAATGATCAGAGCTCATTTTATGAACAATTCTGTATGCATACGTGTATTTTATGCTTTGAAGTGTTTATCTTATTCTTTTGTACTTCTCTTTTCATGTCCATTTTACTTTTTTTTTAAAAAAATTTAAACTTTTTATTTTGTATTGGGGTATAGCCAAACAATGTTGTGGTATAGTTTCAGATGAAGAGTGAAGGAACTCAGCCATATATATACATGCATCCATTCTCCCTCAAACTCCTCTCCCATCCAGATTGGCACATAACATTGAGCAGAGTTATACCATACCATAGGTCCTTGTTGTTATACCATAAGTGCTTGTTTATACATTTTAAATATAGCAGTGTGTAATGACCTCCCCAAAGTCCCTAACTATCCCTTCACCCCAGCAACCATAAGTTCATTTTCTAAGTCTGTGAGTCTCTGTTTTGTAAGTAAGTTCATTTGCATAATGTCATTTTGCTTTTTAAATTATTTTTGTCCTACTTATGCAGATTCTTTTGGCCATTAAAATATAAAATAGACAATCATATTTCCCAGTGTTCAATCATAATGTACTAATCACTGCTATATCTACATAAAATATGAGCTTAAGTTTATTATAAATAAATATTTTAATAAATTTAAAGTAGCCATATCATCTATAATAAGATTTATGAACATCAGTTATTTTATTTGATATAATAAATACATATATTACATTTAGTTTATAAGCACTTACTGAACCCTATTTTATTTCATTTTATATTTTTATTCATAATAAAGGACAATCATTTGCAGTCTACTAAGATGAGTTAAGAAATCTAATGTTAACAGCACACACTAGCAAATCTGACAGACCTTCTTTGGATATCTTACTTTATTTGTTCTATGGGAACTTACATCATAATGAAAGGTGAATAGTCCTTTCAAGTGTTTAAAGCATAACACAATTAACTGCTACAGCAAGAAAGTCTCTCTAAATGCCTGGACTGTCAAGAACTGAGCAGAAAATGAAGTCCAGGGCTAGCTCCATAGGAGAGGTGAAGGAAGCAAAATGAAAGGCTGCTATTTGTAATGGGGGCAGAATAAAGTTTAGAGGCTGTAAAAAATATTAACACACAACATAAAAGGGAATAAAAAGGAAATTCAATTATAGATCTCAAATAACTATGATTCAGAAACTGTCATTCCATTGTCTAGTATCAGAGAGTATCCAACCATCTCCTCTTTCACCATTATAGACAAGCAACACAATTAGCATGCTCAGTAAGATGCATGAGGACAAGGGCGAAGACTTGAAGTGTGAAACTGATACTAGTTTTTTTTTTTTGTTGTTTTTTTGCTGTTGCCTTAGATTCTACATTGAAGGACAGTTCTACACATACATATTTAAAAACCATTATTCTTAAAATGAATTTAAAAAAATGAATGAAAGTCCAGAATTGGACTTTGAATTGAAGGTCCACAATTTATTTATTTTACTTTTGAAAGACTCCACACATTTATAAATGCTAGAAGGCATTGCTTCTCAATGAAGAAAGTTATATACATTTTTACAGTGGGTACCACTGCTTTAAAACTTATTTACACGTTTTTAGTTTGGTGGCAAATAAATTCCTATTAAAAGGTTGAGAAACAAGGTAAATGATATACATAATAAAGCTGAGCAACCTCATATTTATTTATTGCCAGAAAACAGTTTTAAACCTTTTAGCCAAATATTTTCTTATAAAGATAGTGAATTTTCCAGCTGTTGCTTACATACAGATAAACTAACTTCATTGGAACAATGGTGGGTAAAAAGTAACAGACACAAACAAGAGAATAAATAGTGGTAGAAGATGAAGAGGACAGATGATAGAACACAATCACTAAGGAAAATGAAAGACTTGAATTAAAGAGGTAATAACTCTACATCAACAGGGACCAGTGGATGACTTACAGAGAAGCAGAACATATAATCAGGAACACAAATAATCATGAGTTCAATGTGAACCAAACAGTACAGAAAGTATGTGAAAAGTCAAAGTCAAAATGTTAGCTGCTCAGTCATGTCTGACTCTTTGCAACCCCAAGGACCATAGTCCACCAGACTCCTCTATCCATGGAATTTCCCAGGCATGAATACTGGAGTGGGTTGGCATTCCCTTCTCCAGGGGATCTTCCCATCCCAGGGATCAAACCTGGGTGTCCTGCATTGCATGCAGATTATTTACTGCCTGAGCCACCAGGGAAGCACAGAAAGTACAGGAGAAATCAAAATGCATTAGAGCAATCAGAAAAAGTACCATAAGAAGATAGGACTTAGACATTGTAGATTTATGTTTTTCTACCTTACTTTCTAGTTTGTTTGTTTTTTTTTAAACTGGGAGTGAAAAAGATATTGTAAAATGATAGAAGTATGAAAGAAATGAACCCAATCTGCTAAGGCACTTGAAAATTCCTCTGTTCCAGTTACTCAGAGAAATGACACCATGCTTTCATCTCATCTACAGCTGTTTTGAAACAAGGGCAGAGTGACCAGGTTGTCCCCCACCTAGCATATGCTTCACATCATTTAAAATCCACCTGACTCATTTTCAAAAAGCTCATCTTCCTCTTCCTTTGAAGAGATTTATTTTTGGCAAGTATAAATCTTCATATTCAGGAGAATATTATCTAACTTGAAACAGTGTGGTGATATAGCAGATCTTTTGTTTGCTGTTGGGAAATGAACCATCTGTTGCAGAATTTTATAATAGGCTTCATCTAATATTTCCAAGAACTTCTCTGGGTACACCCTAACTAACTAGTTGCACTGGGTTCATTTTATAATGATATTTTTTAGGTAGTTGAATTAGATTTTGACATTTGAAAAGGAAACAGTACTGTTACAATGGCTAAGGTTATCAATAGAGATTTATAGCAGTGATAACATGGGAAGCTGACAGCCTGCTTTAAAACTTCTTTTCAATCAGAAAGAGCATCAGTTGACCTCAGGAAAAAGTGGGAGGAAGAGCTTCCTGGCTCTAATCAGACTAATCAGACTAGTTTCTACACCATTCTTAGCTCAGACTTTAATTGTGTATGCTGTCAGATTGCCTGGATTCATAGACTATCTGTGCCAGTCACTGGTGTGGAACTGTGGGCAAATATCAGCTCTGTTTATTTCCTCATGTGTAATGGGGCTAATTATAATACCTACTTCATGAGGTTGTTGTGCAGAGTCAGAGAGGAAAAGTGAGAAATACTTCTAACTGTGCCAGGTATATAAGGCACTCAGTTACATTTTAGCTCTGAATATTATTGTTATTCCTTCTGACATTCACTGCTTAAAGGTATGACTTACTCAGTGGCCCCATCTACAAAGACACTGTAAAGACACTGTAACATTTTAGCAAAATCATTCTGAAATTTTCCTTAGATTACACACCGTATCTCCATTACTCATTTCAGATACAATTAAATTTGAATATCTTTGTATGGCAGTGATGGGGTAAAACAGGAATTCCATACCAACTTTATCTCACACTCTACATTTTTCAAACATTGATGAATGAGTCCTCTCTTTTTTCTTTCCAAACATGTTTAATCCTACCCATTAAAGGAAAGAACACACACACACACAGCACAAACAAAAGCAAACTTAATACTTGTATAACCTCAGATATTGGTACACTCTCAAACTTTTTTCAAAAGAATATGACAAATAAAATCTTTGATCATAAAGTCACTCCAATCCTTCACTTGGTTTGTAGTTTTATTTTTTAATACACTTAACCTGTTGCATGTCTTTGTTCTCTAGGAAGAGAGGCCAGATCTCTCAATATCTAAGTGTTCCTTATGCAATCTTGATTCCCTCTTGGTAAGAAAGGTTTAGGAATGGAGAAGTTAATGTTGGTGTTGTCTTTATTGTATATTGATGTACCCTTGCAAAGCTATCCTTTAATCTCTTGATCACTAAATCCACTGATTTCTTCTCAATCATCCTCCTCCTCAAATTTTCTCCATAATTTTACATTTATTAATACCTACACTTGAAAATTTTCTCTCTACTTGGCTTCTAAGACACTAGCATTGTTGATTTCTCTCTATATTTTTTCTGACGGCTCTTTAATAATTGCATTTATGTTCTCTTCCTGTCTAACAAAAAATATTTGTCCAAGCCTCTTTCTGGTGATGTTATTCAGTTTCACAGCTGGGATAGTCATCTCTCTATCTGAATGTCTTGGTCTTGATTTTCTGACTTTGGGTTCATTCTCCTTAAATTTCCAAGACCTCCATTTTCACTCTGTTTTATGTCTCTGCAAGGATATCTCTAGCTGTTCATTAGGTTAATCTATTCCTCCCATGACTCGGTAGGAGAGAAAATTCTTCTTATAAACATTGTCCTCAGTGGCACACACATGATTTCACTAGACTAGAGGCTTTACCAGTGCCACATTCAGGTCCATACTATATGTTAACAAAGTGTCTTGCTAGATACACACATACAACACATAGAGGTTAATGTAGCTGCATTGGTCTTTCCTGGTAGCTCAGTAGTAAAGAATCTACCTGCCAGTACAGGAGATGCAGGTTTGATCTCTGGATCAGGAAGGTCCCCTGGAGAAGGAAATAGCAACCCACTCAAGTATTCTGGCCTGAGAAACCCCATGGAGAGAGCAGCCTGGCAGACTACAGCCCATGGGCTCACAAAAAAGTCAGACATGACTTGGTGATTAAACAACAACCATAACTATGCTGTTCTGTTTATAAATAAATGAAAGCTTATACATTTCTAGAGGTTTTTTTCTGATGTGGACAATTTTTAGTCTTTATTGAGTTTGTTGCAGTATTACTTCTGTTTTATGTTTCAGTTTTTTGGCCATGAGGCATGTGGGATTCTAGCTTCTTGACCAGGGATCAAACCAGCACCCCATGCATTGGAAGGTGAAGTCTTAATTACTGAGCACCAGGGAAGTCTCTAGTTGTTTATATCTTAAAACTGCTGCACCAACTTTTCATACAACATAAATTAATAATAAAATAGAAATTTAACTAGGTACCAGTAATAACTGATGTCAAATATGGTAAATACAGAACTACCACCATTATAGTCAACGATAAATATTATTACACAATATCCATCAGTACAACTAAATATGATAATGCTCAAAAGAAAAAATGGAAATACTTTGGAATTTCAGAGAGTACCTTAAATTTAATTGTTTTTGCATGGCCCTTATATAGCAAAAATCACAGTCTCAATAAAAATGGTTGATTCTAAAATATTTCATAAGAATACAGTATAGTATTAGTTGCTCAGTCATGTCTGACTCTTTGGACCTTATGCACTGCTGCCCAACAGGATCCTCTGTCCATGGAATTCTCCAGGCAAGGATATTGGAGTGGGTAGCCAATCCCTTCTCCAGGATATCTTCCCAACCCTGGGATCAAACCCAAGTCTCCCACATTGCAGGCAGATTATTTACCATCTGTCACCAGGGAAGCCCTTTGTAAGAATATCTAATAGCAATTAAATAAATTTGGTATAAAGTTAAATTCCTTTTTTTTTTTTTAATGTCAGGTAGACCTAAGAAAGAAACCTTGTTAGATATTTATTAATTATGCGGATTTGGAAAATTTAGATTTCCTCACTGGATCTCATTCTGCATCTCATTTTATAAAATGAGAGTAATGCCTACCACGTGCTGGTAAAACACTTGGCACAATACCTGCCACATAACAAGTACTCAATAACTGGTAGATTTATTGTTAACAGTACTAGTAGTATTTGGTTTTGCCATTATTAGTAGTACTATATTTGCCTCTGTTAAGAAACTCCATATGGATTCTTAATGCACGTTTTTCCATATTCATTCTTTTGAAAAAAAATGTCTACGGGTGATCTACCTGTAGATATATATATATCAATTCAACATAGCAAATTTTAATATAATAACAACAATGAAAACTTTTCTATTATATGGATAAGTAATTACATAGGTTTTATATAAGTTTATTAGTAATCCCTGTTAAATGACCATTGACTTTATATGACATGGTTATGATTTACATCTAGATAAATGAATCTTTAAATGTACACTATCTTTAATTATATACTCACAGTAATTTGTTTGATATGAGCAGAGACAATGCTGATGATTTTCAGTGATTATAGATAATGTCTTAGGGAACTAACTCTGACATAATTTAGATTCTCAAAATTAGTTTTCTTATGTAATCACACTAGCTTACATCTAAAATATGCTACATAGAGTGTTTCAATTTAAGTAAAACTACAATTTAGGAATTTACAAGAATCCTTGACATTTGAATTACTAATTCAGTTACAGTAGCCGCTAGAGTAAACATGACAATAATTATGTTTGTAAAACTTTCAAAATGGTATACTTATTGAATGTATATTCAATATAATATTACTACATACTTAGTAATTTTAGAGCAAAATTTTCTGGTTAGCTTGACTAAAAGTAATATCTTTCTAAAAGCATGTATTTTCATTTGACTATTATTAACGTATATGTATTATTAAGGTATATTTTTCAATAACTTTATGTAATTCTGTGTCTTTAAAAGCTAGGCTTATTAAACAAACAGTTTTTAAGTTGGTTATAAAAATGTTATTCATCAGTTTTATTTAATTGATATTATATGATTTTAGTAGGCAAAATAACCTTTCTGCTCACTATTGGACAAATAAATTATAACCCTTTTTTCCTACTTAAACTCACCATTTGAAAATGTGTGGTTTACTAAATATTTGGTAGTAACCTATAAGGGAAAATAGTATACATATATCTGAATGACTTTGTTGTACACTTGAAACTAACACATTATAAATTAGTTATACTTTAATTAAAATTTTAAAACTATATATATTTAAGAAAAAAAAAAGTGTGATTGATTGCCATGAAGGAATGTTGGCAAAAGTAATTAAATGTGAATTTCTTAAGAGACTATGACTGTACTTATCATTTTTGATAGGTAGATAACTGCTAGTGAACATCATCGGTTGGTTCTCTTAAGCAATTTACTTGAATTCATACTTATTTGTCTATGTGAACCATGCTGCTTACCCTATTTAATTTGATCTTGTGCTTGTAAATTTTTGTCCCTGGTTATAATGTTTTATACCTGACTAGTCTTCTATGTATATAGTCATTATTTAGTTTGACATACACATTCTGCCTGAGCTATAAAAGCATTTCATTGATATTGACATTTAAGCTGCAGAATATATTGAAACATATTTACATTCAATGCTCTTCTCTGAAAATACTATGTAAAAGGTACATATTCTTTACTCGCAACATCTTTACTATTTGGGCAAAAGCTACATTCTTATTTCTTTCCACAGAATAAAATAATAAGCTGAGAGATAAATCACCATAGCATTATTCAGTTACTTACTGTAATGCAATCAGAAAGCCTGTCTCCTGACCACTAATCCCCAAGACTACTCTCCTTTGTGAAATCTGTCTTCACTTCCACTTAGATTCAAGTAATAAAAGTTTCGAATGCTTTAAAAAATCACTAGTCTTTTTGATAAAGAGGTTTGACATTCTATTTTCCACTTAATATAATGTTTTCTTAGACTGAAAGTGAGTGCCCATTTATACATAATTTTAGCAAGTTGACTATAGCTGTCGGGTTGTCTTAAGTATCACAAAGGCTACAGAGAACTATGCAGCAAAGCCTGACAAGGAAAAGAAAGAACTGGGCTTTATTGAGCTCCCGCCCAGTTACTACTTAATATATTCTGACATGTTTCAAATTGTAGGTCACAATCTATTTATACTTCTGGAAAGTTCATTCTCAGCCAGCATTGTGGAAATGAGATTGAAACATTTTTGTCTTTTCCATGAATACAAGTAAGCCAACTCAAGCCTTCCGACACTGAATAGTTTAGTGTTGCTCTCACCATATGGTCCAAATGAACCAGTAAATTTGACTTACACAGCCAGAAGCATAATTAGAGAGAACCCTACTTTCATTCTCTCATAGGTCTGTCATAAAAATTCAAGGACCAAATACAGTGCATGGCACTTAGTAAGCAACCCTATATATATATTTATATGTATATTTGCCTATATATATAGAGAGAGGCAAAAAAACCCCTATCTATCTATATCTATATATATATAAATTATCATTATCCTGACAATGACCATAACTAGTGTTATTTTAATTTTTAATAAGTATTGTCTGGTTCTAACAAGAAAGCATGGTGGAACATTTACAGAAGTGTAATGAAGGACCTATTGCATATGTGTTTTTTTCCCATATTATATAAACAAGCTTTTTTCTTGTGCTTTCAAATTTTAAAATACAATGTGATTTTTCTCTATTTTTCTTTATTATTATATAGTTTTCAGTTATAGTGTTTTTATCATTTATCATTCATCTTTTAGATATGCTATATTTTATATATTAACTACTTGGATTCAGGTTTATATCTCCAAAATTATTTTATGAACATTTTCACTTCCAAATATTTTGCTTTTTATTATATAATCTTTGGAACATGTGTCTAAAAGTGACATTATTTAGTTAAAGCTGCATATTCCTATGTCACTTATTTGTTAAACTATATACACTGTTTTCTTTTTTAAATTTTATACTTTCAACTTATTCTCTTGGGTTCTTGAAAAGCAAATAGGACCAAATATCCAGCTCTTAGTACTTTCTAAATATAATCAGTATCTATTTAATATGTTAATGGAGTTAGAACATTAACCTTAATATAAATTAAAAACAGTCCTTGTTTAAATAAAAAGTGAAAGAAAAACAAAGGACTGTTTATATGTATGTTCAGCCTTTATCAAGATATTAATTAAGTGATTGTGTATTTCACATCCCAGGTACATAAGTGACTTGAGATATATCAGTATATAGTTTTATTATCGGTTTCATGATGTTTCAATGGTGTTCACAAGTTCCTAGCTTAATTTGCCTTTGAGCAAACACTTTTAGGGCCATCAAACTTGATCATAATTGATGACAGTCATATACGTTACCATCATATTTTGGGCATTGACCTGGACAGAAAGATCTTGAATGAATGAGATAGAAATTTATATCCATCTACTTGTCTACTATAAGGGCCCTTCCTATTGCAATAAGACTTTCATTTAATTTTTCTTTCCTCAGTGGAGCCTTCCTTCCTCCAGGTTCATTCTTGGGAATAAAATTCGTCATTCTAAAGTATATAGATGTGGTGACAGAGAGCACCACAAAGAGAGCCTCTGCTATCTTCTTGTTGAATTCATTTAAATAGCTCAATACCAATGTATTTCTTACCTTAGAATATTGCACAATTACCTCTTCATCTAGCCAATTTTATACATTTTCACATTTTCCAAATTAGAATTGCCTCCCTTTATGCATAATTCATAATTCATCTCACATGCTAGTAAAGTAATAATGCTCAAAATTCTCCAAGCCAGACTTCAGCAATATGTGAACCGTGAACTCCCTGATGTTCAAGCTGGTTTTAGAAAAGGCAGAGGAACCAGAGATCAAACTGCCAACATCTGCTGGATCATGGAAAAAGCAAGAGAGTTCCAGAAAAACATCTATTTCTGCTTTATTGATTATGCCAAAGCCTTTGACTGTGTGGATCACAATAAACTGTGGAAAATTCTGAAAGAGATGGGAATACCAGACCACCTAACCTGCCTCTTGAGAAACCTGTATGCAGGTCAGGAAGCAACGGTTAGAACTGGACATGGAACAACAGACTGGTTTCAAATAGGAAAAGGAGTACGTCAAGGCTGTCTATTGTCACCCTGCTTATTTAACTTATATGCAGAGTACATCATGAGAAATGCTGGACTGGAAGAAGCACAAGCTGGAATCAAGATTGCAAGAAATATCAATAAGCTCAGATATGCAGATGATGCCACCCTTATGGCAGAAAGTGAAGAGGAGCTAAAAAGCCTCTTAATGAAAGTGAAAGAAGAGAGTGAAAAAGTTGGCTTAAAGCTCAACATTCAGAAAACGAAGATCATGGCATCTGATCCCATCACTTCATGGGAAATAGATGGGGAAACAGTAGAAACAGTCAGACTTTATTTTCTTGGGCTCCAAAATCACTGCAGTTGGTGACTGCAGCCAGGAAATTAAAAGACGCTTACTCCTTGGAAGAAAAGTTATGACCAACCTAGACAGCATATTGAAAAGCAGAGACATTACTTTGTCAACTAAGGTCCGTCTAGTCAAGGCTATGGTTTTTCCTGTGGTCATGTATGGATGTGAGAGTTGGACTGTGAAGAAGGCTGAGCGCCAAAGAATTGATGCTTTTGAACTGTGGTGTTGGAGAAGACTCTTGAGGGTCCCTTAGACTGCAAGGAGATCCAACCAGTCCATTCTGAAGGAGATCAACCCTGGGATTTCTTTGGAAGGAATGATGCTAAAGCTGAAGCTCCAGTACTTTGGACACCTCACGCAAAGAGTTGACTCATTGGAAAAGACTCTGATGCTGGGAGAGATTGGGGGCAGGAGGAAAAGGGGACAACAGAGGATGGATGGCATCACGGACTCGATGGACATGGGAGGCCTGGCGTGCTGCGATTCATGGGGTCCCAAAGAGTCGGACACAACTGAGCGACTGAACTGAACTGAACTGATGCATAATTCTAAACTTTTATGAGTGGGAGTATTTGAGAATATTGCCCCAAATTTACAAAATTTCTTGCTCCATTAGTCTAAATTGACTGTGTAGAAAACCTTGATTCATTTTGATATAAACATTCAAAGTCTAAATAACAGACCTGTAACAGAAAAATATCACAAGTGTGAACATATCTTAGAGAATTAACATTCCTAAACATGAAGATTAATTGTGCACATAATATAAATACTCTCCTGTAGCAGTGTTGAAAATATGATTTCGTAAATTATTCTCTATTTTCCATAAAAAATGACTGAATAAGTCAATGCTTTACTCTATTTTCCATTGCTCTGCCAAGGCAAACTTTATCTTAAATGTATCTTCCTGCGAGCAGGTCACAAAATGAACTACATGGACCTTTGTTCATATAGTCAATGTCAAACTATTTCATTTTGTAGTACCTTCCTATACATATACAACTCATATTTTTAGTTTTAGTTTTCTTTATTACAAAAACCTTAAGGAATGAGGAAAAACTCATTCCTACATGCAGAATTTTAATTATGCCTCTCAGATGTGTGCCTTTAATTAACTGGTGACATATCCTTTGTTCAATTATTATAGTTATATACAACTGTCATAAACTTCTAAATTTTAATTAAGGCTGCCCCAAACCCTAGTTATATAGTGTCCACATAGGAATTTGCCAAAGGCTTAACTGTAAGTAAACCAACAATGAATAAATCCATGAACTGCCCACTGGGATTTGTTTTACAAATTAACACTTGTGTGGAGATAATGAGGTTCTACAGTCCATAATACCAAACAATGTTTTATAAAACTACATTTTTAAAAGTGAAAAATGCATTGTAAAAGACTTAATTAACTATCATATTATTATTATTTGTTGCTATAAGACAATAACTACATGGCTATATAGCAAGTTGAATTCATATGAGAATTTATTTGCATTACTAATTAGAAATATATATTTTTTCTGACTGTACTTTCTAGATAAGTCAAGATCTAATACTCTGGATATTAAACTTGATAATGTGTGGGTTCTAGATAAATGAATAGATAAACTTGATATATTGTGGATTTTAAGAATGCAGCAAGGTCTGGACAAATGATTTGAATGAAACATTAAAAGTTGTGCTGTATTTATATATAGCTCACAGAACAGTACAGTGTTAGTCGTTCAGTCGTGTCAGACTCTTTGTGACCTTGTGGACTGCAGCCCACCAGGCTCCTCTGTCCATGGAATTCTCCAGGCAAGAGTACGGGAGTGGGTTGCTATTCTCTTCTCCAGGGGATCTTCCTAACCCAGGGATCTGATTCAGGTCTCTTCCATTGCAAGCAGATTCAGGGAAGCCTTTATATAGCTCAAGTCAGGATAGTAAATTCAACGTTTCAAAGAGATTTTTCTCTTTGGATCCATCTCAGGTTGAATAGGTAGCCATAGTTTGGAGCGTCAACCCCTTTCGTTGGCTTAAATATTTCCAAAGATAAATATAAGAAACCCATCTGGTCACAATCCAAAGATTATCTTAAATGAGAAAATTAAGAGCTAAAGAACTCTAAACACCTGATTTGCATAAAAAAGCATCTTCCCTAAAGCTAAAGCAGTATGTGTGTTGTAAAATATAATTACAGGTCACACCCTCTTACCTCACATTCAATAGATTTTCATTTGCATATTCATTGGAGGTCTCAGTACACAGCTTTTCCAATGGCAACAGAATATATTTGTGGACTGGCTCCCCCTCAGGCAGAATGAATATATGTAGTAAGACTCCTAATGACATTTTAAATTTAATCAATCTGATGAATTCTTGTTTAGAATTCTAATGAGTAGTTGAAATTATCTTAATTATCAATTAATCATATCAAAAATATTTATAAGCATAAAGCTATCAAAAAAATAGTAATGTTTTTACTCTGAGAATGTAAATCAGAAAATGGCTTGCTGCTCCTGAACACCATTGAAAATGCTTCTTCATGTGGCTCTTTCAGTTATCGTTATTCTAAACACCACAAAGAATAACAAGCAATAGAAGCAGTGAGAAATTCAAGTATGATGAAAATTAACCATGTAGTGGGTGTGAAGAACATATGAATTGATTTTCCATCTGACTATCTAAATCTGCACTTATTGTGGAAGAACTGAATGTGCATAGATTGCGTTCTAATTGTTGCACAATCTCCTTTGCACTAATACTGGAATTTTTATTATTCATTAAATTTATTATTCATTAATTTTTTTCCTAATAGGAACATGTTTTAAATGTAATACAAGTCAGTAGAGAAATATATGTTAACGTCCACTTACGAACTGTAGAAAACACTTCATGCAAGCACAGCTATAGCATAAATTAATAAGAATCTCTTTTATATCCAAATATGTAGTAACCTGATATTTCCAAAGCAATGTGTTTTGAATATACTCGATTGTAATATCAACAAAGTAGTTTTGATTTTAGATGGAATTTTTGATACTATAAGATATACTGATATAGTATGTATATATTTCAAATAAATAGTTTTTAATGACATGAGTTTTAACATTAGGCAAACTTGGATTAAAAATATATATATTTTGGAGTCAAAAAGATAAGGTTTGTAAAACTGATTTTGCCTCATCATTTTAAGCCAGAGTCAGAATATCTATAAGCCCTGAGCCCAGTCAACGATAAGCATTTAACACAAGATAGGGTTCATTTTTATTATTAATTTTTGTGACTTGAACTTTGATATACTCAATTTAGAACAATTGCCACTGATTATTTTGAATTAATTATTAGATTTAATTTTTATATTTGTTATTAAGACACTGGGAATGACATTCATTATAATTCAACATTAAATATTTTCTATATATTTTTCATATGTAAGGAAAATTGCACATTATTTGCACATACAATATCACTCAATTATTTACCCAGAACTGATGGCATACAAGTTCCTCCATTTTGACAGTAGTTGCTACAGTGGTTGATTTCACATCTTTCTCCTGAATAACTAGGCCAACAGTGACACCTTAAATCACCCTTCTCATTTAAAATGCATCTTCCTCCATTTTCACAAGTCAATTTGCATGAATCATCTGGTTATAAGAAGAAATGTACAAATTAGCATGCCATTCAGTAGATGGTAGAGTAAGAAAAATTCAAATAAAAATTAAATACTAAGACTTAACTTTTTTTCATAAAATTCCAAAACTAAATACACCTAATATAAAACTAGAAGAAACAAAATACTATCTGAAAATAGAGAATCGGATTTGAACTATTGTTGAAGGTGAACACAAATATTCAATTAACTTTTATTCTTTTACAGGCTTAAAGTGCTATTTATCATTTTTTTATATTTGTTGAAATATTAAACAACAAAACTAACTGAAACTTTCTAAAAATAAAATATTTTCCAACCAATAAGTGTTTTTTCACAGTATGGGGAAACATTTCTTATTTTTCAAGGAATGTCTGATATTAAGCCAAACTAAAATATGTAAGCTAAATATTATAGTATATATATGTAGCCATACATATAATATATATAGTATAGTGTGCATATAGAAACACACACACACATATATATATATAATTTATAGTATAGGGAAACATTTAAATGAAAAAATACTCTTTGATGTACATACTTATATTTGCAAACACACAAAACAAAAATTTACTTAGATTTGATACAAGGTGGTGATAACTGTCAGAAACATCTATTTCCACATATAAGCTGATTAAGCATTATTTGCCTACATAATACATTTTGGCTTTGAAAAGCAAATGATGATCATTCCTTGAGGTCACAGAGTTAGTTTTAAAAATATGATAAATCTGATTTATGATAAAGATTGGTTTGGAATCATTTTCTAGATTATTTTTTTTCTATATGTATAGACGTGGCCTTTCTCCATTAGAAATACTGCTTTATGTAGACCAGGGCACAATATCCAATGGAACAAAGACAATTAACAATATTTTAAGAAGCAGTCTATCCAGAAAATACCTTTTTCTAAAATCATGCTTATTTTGTATGAAGTCAAAACAGCCTATATTCTTTACTCAAGATACATTGACCTAGACATAGCAGCAGCTTGAATATATCACTGCAATACTCACAAGAACATCTTAAAGAGCCTCAGTGACATTAAATGACAACAATTCAAGTATCATAACTACTGTCATAAATAGAGACAATCAGCAGTGTCAAACAAATTCTGATATTTTTGTCATTGCAAAACAGCTTCCAATACTTTTTCAAGTAGGGAGGCTTCAGGTTGGCATTACTAAATTCTGCTTTTGTAATATGAAATACTCTCTCATGAGGCACTATATGTATACATGGTATAAACAAAGTGACAATTGATATAGTAAGATTTGTTTTTAGGTCCTAGTTCTGCTCCTTACCATGCATAAATTAAACTATCCAAGCCTTAGTTATTTCTACTTTAAAGTAGCCTTAACGACACATGTACAACTTAACTCATAGATTTGTTGCGAATATTAAATAAGAAACTTGAAATTAAAAGTTAGAATTATAGAGCTTTGTAAATTTTGAAGTACATAAGTAAATACCATACACATACACACAAATGGGTATACAAGGTGTATTGCTAAATTTCAACAGGAAATTGAAGCACTCATTTGGTAAATTACCAAGTGACAATCCTTGTGAGCATTATGTACTGAGTGCCCATGAGGTGCACTGAGAATCCAGCTCACATGGAATGGAATCTATGAAAGCCAGAAGGTGAGCGATGGAGAGACTCAGTGAAAGTTACTAAGACTGGACTGGATTACAGAGTGTGAAGGAAGGAATTGAAAGACAGGTGAATTTGAAGAGATAAGCACAGTGTCACAGGAGATTCTTGGATGTCGGACTTTTCCTCAAAAGCAGTGTTAAGTCTTTGAAAAGTCTAGAATGTCTAAGAATGTCTGTAATGATGGGATTAGACTGAAAGCAAGGGGACTATTAGGATTCAGTTTAAATTGTTCAGGCTGGATGAGATGATGGCTTTAAAATAATGTAGGATAGATAAACGTAGACATATTCTAAAAATAACTAGAAGATAAAAGTCACATCAGAGGGAAAGGAAAAACTAAGATAATCCTTTAGTTTCAAAGTCAGGGGCCATAGGACCTAAAGTGTTTTATCTCTGAATGTATTAAATTGGAAATACCTATTTAAATGAAGTGGGAATCTCTAGCAAAGGGTTGAATATAGACATCAAACTCTCAAGAAAGATCTGGAGTGGGAATAACATTTGCTTAGTTTAAAACTTACCAAAACATTTCTAACTCTTTTAGCATGAAACATCCTAAGTGGAGTTGTGAATGTGAATAGTGAAGATAACTATTAAAGGTATTATGATTACACTTAGGATTACTGTGGGAGGGTGCAGTTTCACTGATGGATGTTCTATGTAAAACACAAAATCTCTACATGTTAGGATATGTGCATTTCTATAATGTGCCTCATTAGGCATCAGAAATTTAAACATATAACACTACCTGTTGAAATGAAAGTGGAGTTACAGTTTTTCAAAACCTAACTGTAATAGTTCTATAATGAAAATGGAAGCTGCTTTTGTCAATATCTAAATTGCCCCCAGAAGCCAAGCTCCAGCAATTATAATCAACCATAGGGAAGAGCAAGTGAATACTTTTCCAAGAATGGATAACATTTGAATTTCAAATTTCTTACATGAAGATTAAAAATACTCAGTGTACTCATCATTTAACAATAGCAGCTAAAGAAAGGCAAGTAATTATAAAGAGCTGAAAAAGTTAGTTATATCAAATGTCAGGAAAAATGAATTGGCTTTTATCTATACTAATCGATCATTCTAAACTCCATTTATTTATATACTTAACCAAAGTGTTCCAAGTCATCCATTACCAAAGCTCATATATATAAAAGCCAATGTGAATAATTTTAACACTTGCATTATATAATATATAAGATTTTTAAAAAATTACAAAATAAATGTTGACGCATTTTCTGTAATCATGCCTTTCAGGTCGGGTTGAAAACATAAAACTAAAATTTCTAAAAGAGTTTAAGATTTTGGTTAAGTGTATATTTAGATAAAATGCTTCCTCGTTTAAAACTTACGAAGTGAAAAGTGAAAGTGTTAGTCACTCAGTCACGTCTGCCTGTTTGTGAACCCGTGGACTGTAGCCCACCAAGCTCCTGTGTCCATGGGATTATTCATGCAAGAACCCTGTAGTGGATCGCCATGCCCTTTCCAGGGCATCTTTCTGACCCAGGGGTTGAACTTGAGTCTCCTGCACTACAGGCAGATTCTTTACCAAAAAAAAAAAAAAATTCCTTAATTTTTTTGCTACCTTCATGACAGGTTTATATTAGAGTGCTCTGTGTCTATTTTTTGCAAGGCATTGTGCTGGCACTTTCTGCATGTTATTTCTAGCATTTTCCAACTACTCTGGACATGGGTACTTTGGGTGGATTGGAGGCGCTAGAGTGCATTATGATGAAGACTGTGGAATGCCTAGGTCCACCTTAGAGTACTACCATTATTAAGTATTTTATTAAGTATTGTTAGTCAGTTGAACCTCTCCATACTTCAATTTTTCATCTGTAAAAATAGGGACAATGAGAATGTAATATCATTGAAGTTTTGTGGGGGTTAAATGAAATAATGTGCATATAACATACTTAAAATATGCCTTGCACATAAGCCTTCAAGGTATTTACTCTTTTTACCAGTAGTGGGGGTACTTACTGTTAATTTGATTATACACAGAAGAAACTGAAACTGAGGGAGTATGATGCCAAAAAAATTAGTTAAGTCATAGACCTTGAGGGGGGGCTCAAGAGAGAGGTGATATAATTATGGCTGATTTGTGTTGTTGTACAGCAGGAATCAATACAACATTGTAAAGCAATTCTCTTCTAATTAAAAAATACATTTTAAAAAACACAAAAGAAAAGTAATTAAAAAAAAAACTTCCCTAAAAAAAAAAAAAAAGAGGGGTAGATTTTGGTTTAATCCATAGCATCACCTCACCCCTAGCCAAAGATCAAGTTCTTCCTATGTCAGTCAGTCAGTCAGCTCAGTCGCTCAGTCGTGTCTGACACTTTGAAACCCCATGTACTGCAGCATGCCAGTTCTCCCTGTCCATCACCAATTCCCGAAATTTACCCAAACCCACGTCCATTGAGTTGGTGATACCATCCAACCATCTCATCCTCTGTGGTCCCCTTTTCCTTCTGCCCTCAATCTTTCCCAGCATCAGGGTCTTTTAAAATGAGTCAGCTCTTTGCATCACGTGGCCAAAGTATTGGAGCTGTAGGTTCAACATCAATTGTTCCAATGAACACTTAGCACTGATCTCCTTTAGGAAGGACTGGTTGGATCTCCCTGCAGTCCAAGGGACTCTCAAGAGTCTTCTCCAACATCACAGTTCAAAAGCATCAATTCTTCAGCACTCAGCTTTCTTTATAGTCCAACTCTCACACCCATGTGTGACTACTGGGAAAACAGCCTTGACTACACAGACCTTTGTTGACAAAGTGATGTCTCTGCTTTTTAATATGCTGTCTCGGTTGGTCATAACTTTCTTTCCAAGGAGCAAGCTTCTTTTAATTTCATGGCTGCAGTCACCATCTGCAGTGATTTTGCAGCCCAGAAAAATAAAGTCAGCCACTGTTTCCCCATCCATTTGACATGAAGTGATGGGACAGGATGCCATGATCTCAATTTTCTGAATGTGAACTTTAAGCCAACTTTTTCACTCTTCTCTTTCACTTTCATCAAGAGGCTCTTTAATTTTTTTAGCTTTCTGCCATAAGGGTGGTGTCATCTGCATATCTGAGGTTATTGATATTTCTCCCGGCAATCTTGATTCCAGCTTGTGCTTCCTCCAGCCCAGTATTTCTCCTGATGTACTCGGCATATAAGTTAAATAAGCAGGGTGACAATATACAGCCTTGACTTACTCCTTTTCCTATTTGGAACCAGTCTTTTGTTCCACGTCCAGTTCTAACTGTTGCTTCCTGAACGGCATATAGATTTCTCAAGAGGCAGGTCAGGTGGTCTGGTATTCCCATCTCTTTCAGAATTTTCCACAGTTTATTGTGATTCACATAGTCAAAGGCTTTGGCATAGTCAATAAAGCAGAAGTAGATGTTTTTCTGGAACTCTCTTGCTTTTTCAGTGATCCAGCGGATATTGGCAATTTGTTCTCTGGTTCCTCTGCCTGTTCTAAAACCAGCTTGAACATCTGGAAGTTCATGGTTCACGTATTGTTGAAGCCTGGCTTGGAGAATTTTGAGCGTCTTCCTATGTATTTGTTGATATTGGATTATTGAATCAATTATTTGTATTATTGGTTTCCCACATGGCTCAATGATAGAGACTCTGCCTGGCAAGTCAGAGATGCAGATTTGATCCCTGGGAAGATGTACTCAAGAAGGATATGGCAACACACTTTCATATTCTTTCTGGAGAATTCCACGGACAGAGGAGCCTGGGGGACTACAGTCCATGGAGTCGCAAAAGAGTCAGACATGACTTAGTGACTAAACAACTACAAGGACATTCACATTAAGTAAAGGGGCAAAAGGGAGGTTATATAGAAGAGACAGTCTTATTTATTTATAAAAGAAAAGCAACAAAATCTGTCTGCAACTTGGTAATTTAAAAAACAAAAAACTTCTAACACCCAAATCAATGTAAATGTCACACTAGTAGCATAAGTTGTGTGCTTCTATACAAAGTACAAATCTCTCTCCCAGGAGTCTTTCCCACCCCAACAACAGTGTAAGTAGACAGTGCCCAGGAGGCATCTTTGAGAGCACTGCTTATGGTTGTCTGGAACTAGTGAAAATGTGGTACATCGTCTGCAAGGAAGGAGTTGTTGACATTTTGAAGAATCTGTTTCTGAGATGTTATGTAGAACTCGCAAATAGGTGGGGAATCAATGGAAACAGTGAAAGACTTTATTTTGGGAGGGTCCAAAATCACTGCAGAGGTGACTGCAGCCATAAAACTAAAAGGCACTTGTTCTTTGGAAGAAAAGCTATGACCAACCTAAACAGCATATTAAAAAGCAGAGACATTATTTTGCCAACAAATATCTGTCTAGTCAAAGCTATGGCTTTTCCAGTACTCTTGTAATCACGTGAGAATTGGACTATAAAGAAAGCCAAGTGCCGAAGAATTGATGCTTCTGAACTTTGATGTTGGAGAAGACTCTTGAGAGTCCCTTGGACTGCAAGGAGATCCAATCTGTCCTTCCTAAAGGAGATCAGTCCTTGGTGTTCATTGGAAGGACTGGTTGGATGTTGAAGCTGAAACTCAAATATTTTGGCCACCTGATGTGAAGAGCTGACTCATTTGAAAAGACCCTGATGCTGGGAAAGACTGAGGGCAGGAGGAGAAGGTGATGACAGAGAATGAGTTGATTGGATGGCATTACCAACTGGATGGACATGAGTTTGAGCTAGCTTTGAGAGTTGGTGATGGACAGGGAAGCCTGGCATGCAGCAGTTCATGGGGTCACAAAGAGTCAGACACAACCGAGCAACTGAACTGAAGTAGAACTCGTGGCCATCCACAGTTCACCTGCATGACTGTGTCAGAGTAGTGAGTGAAAAATGCACCAGATAATGTTTGAACATGTGCATGTAATTCTATTATTCGGTCATCACAATTGAGATCATGGAAACTCTGATTGGGAGAATTGGTAAGGAGGAAGGGTTCATCCTAGTACTAGGGAGAGCACCCCTTTTCAATGACTGGCACTAAAATACTCTTCCAAAAGACCAATCAAGATTCACATTTAGCTTTCCATTAAGCATGTTCCAACCTACCATCCAATAGCAGACTTTGCACATCAGACTTACTAACTGGAATAAATGACTCGTTATTTTCTTTACATTCAATGGTTTCATGAGTTTTCAGACAGTTTCTCCTGTTTCAATGTCCTCTTCATTCATTCCTGCTTAACCTAAATCTAATTTGCCTTTGCAGATCTTATTCTAAGGTCATATTCTATAGGAAATTCTAATCTTTTGGATAATCATCAAATTTTTCCTAACGGTTTGAACTTTGTCTCTTCTGTAGCTTATATCACCATTCCCATAAAGATCTATTTATTGGTGTCTGTGTCAGTCATCATTTCATCTTTGTAAGATCTTCAGCTATGGATATTCAGCACTTTAAAATATATATTAAATAAAAGAGCTATGACAGTTTTAGACACTGAGTGCCTTACGAAATGCAAAAGTGTTTAGATGGAATATAACTCTCATCAGAGAACAAGGAGAAAATGATATGGGCATAAAGATGCTGACAGAGAACAAAGATTCTGTGTTCACGAAAAGAGTTCATTCTAACAGAGAAATATTAATGCAGCAGGTAGGAAGCCCTGCTATGAAGACATCCTAAGTGTGTGTCTCATTGGAAAAATGTTTGCTGTGACCTTCAAGTAATTTTGGAGCATGGTGCTTTTGTCTGTGACATAAAATTATTGTGTTGATTTTCTTTTTTTAGCATTTTTTCCCATTATGGCTAATGTCTTGAATATGAATAAACTATTGAAAGTCTGTCTGGATATCCCAGACACAATTCTCCCCCAACCCTTTTCAACATACTATTTTTGGTTTTTATTTTTTATGTTTTGCTATTTAATACACTTCAACATCTGAAATAATGTTTTGGGTTTTATATGTTTGTTCCAACCTGTAGCTTCTAAAGCATAAACTGAAACATTTGCAGTTTGCTTCTAAGTTAGATCTTGGTTTCTAAATTAATGTTATACTTTGCTCATAAGTTCTCAAAATGTTCATTATATTTATTATTAATAGGAGTAGTAGTAGTATTTATTATTAATCAGATTTTACAGAGGAAACTAAGACTTAGTTTCTAAATAAGTGTTGACACACAGAAGTTGTTCAATATAAAGTTACTAAATGGATTTGGTAGTTTGGTTCAAACTAACAGCTGACTGGTACCCTCAGAAATATCATTATCTTAACTGATACAAGAGCTATATAATAAGGTCCCTTAATTTACTCTTTCATGCATGGTAGGTGCTCAATGCAGCTTTGTAATAAGTGTACAATCAACTAATAGGAAGTCATTATCAGAGAAAATAATAGCTTATATAGGCACTCACAAACCAGTGATATCATGGAAATGACACCAGTGATTACTGAGTAGCTAATTCTGCTCAGTTTCAGTAGTTGTGAACATTTATTCTACACAGTGATTCATTATTTACAGAATAATGAAGTTTACCTACCTAACAAGCTGTCATCATTGCAGGTACCATTAATCAAATATTTTCCTTCTGGGCATGCACAAGTGGCCCCAGAAGGATTCAGTAAACAGAGGAATTCACATGCTAGATCCGAACATGGATTGGGTACTGATCAAAACAAAACAAAAAAAGAACACAACTATAAATACAATAGGTTTCAGAAACATAAAATTCAACAAGGTTAAATGATGAATTAGCAATGTTGAAAAGAAATAACGTCAATTTTTTTTTAACCAGGAATATATTATTTCAATATTCCAGTACTCCTTTATAGATAAAAAGAAATTACTAACCAATATCTATGGTAGCTCAGTGATAAAGAATCCACCTGGCAATGCAGGACACTCGGATTTGATCTCTGCATTGGGAAGATCCCCTGGAGAAGGAAATGACAAC
The DNA here is from genome assembly GCF_042477335.2 of Ovis canadensis. Taxonomy (NCBI): domain Eukaryota; kingdom Metazoa; phylum Chordata; class Mammalia; order Artiodactyla; family Bovidae; genus Ovis; species Ovis canadensis. The sequence continues at coordinate 175,518,388 of NC_091246.1, read as the reverse complement.
CCACTCCAGCATTGTTGCCTGGGAAATCCCATGGACAGAGTAACGTAGGGGGTTGCATGCCTCCATGGGGTCACAAAAGAGTCAGACATCATTTAGTGACTAAATAAAAACAACAACTCAGCATCTATTATTAATAGAAAATGTACCTTAATTTACATTTTCCATGAGGGAGAGGAAAATCAAACACATAATTTGCCACTTTTCCTTTGGCAAAAGAGTTGATCTGAGACACAGAAGTACAGTTTAGGACTATTGTAAAAGTCAAGCCAACTGAAGTCTTTGGGATCTAATTCTCATTTTAAATAGTTTCAAGATTGGTTTAATGACAGAAACAACTCCCTTTGATATTTACAAAGGCTTAGAATCCATATGTAGTTGTCTGTTTAGAACACAAAAAAACATGACTTTTTCTCTCTAGAAAACATGTCTAATGTGGTTTCCTTTCCATCAGAAGTGTGCATGGATAAATGGGCAACACATTTATTTTTGTCTAAATTTCTATCCAATCAGTATCCTCTATAGCAACAGCTGGTTTGTGGCTTTCTGTACAGAATCTGTCATTAGAATGAAACAGAAATGACATTGAAAAAGTGAAATGGTGACTATGAAAGTCGCTTTCATTGTGTAAGAACCACTACTCAAGTACCTATTATACTTAGGGCAGACTTTATATATTTTTCATGAAGGTGGTGATATTTGACTATGAATACAAATCAGACAGAACTAGAGGCTGAGAGGGTGATGTCCTCATATTCACCTCGGAATGATACCTGTCAGATCATTGGTAAAGAGCAAAACTGTGAATAGAAGAAGGTTTGAAGGAAGTATTTGTTGTTTTAACCTGATTTCAGAACTCATTTGATACAATTCTTACCCTTCCAGATCATAATGAATGAAATTAAATCCTTTTTATTCACCATAAGGAATAATTATTAATATAAGTAAATCTTAAACATTATTTTGAAGGGTGAACTGATACATAAACTCAGATCACTTGAATTTCAGCCACAATCTATTTCTTTGCTCTTCAATATTTTTATGGCTGTGCTTGAAACATATCTTTCAAGATACAAATATTTATCTCTTTTTAGGAGAGAAAGTAGCAGTAACAATCATAAACAATCAGAGAAAATACAATTCTTGGGAACAGTTCTCCTCAGATACCTTTAAAGATGAAATGTTAGATCTATAATTGTTACTTGGTTATCAGTGAGTGAAAAGGCTAATGATAAATTTCCTTACTTGCATGGTTTAACTATAGACATATCAGGTTTTATTAAGAATTTAGAAGGAAAAACATAGTATAAGAGAAATTTTTAAAACAAATTTACTCTAATTCCAAGAAAACACAGCCAAATCCTGAAATTATCTGTTATGGCAGAAATAGAAACTTTTGCATTATTTATATCTTGCCTTTGATAATTTGAAAAGTCTGGTGCATCAAAATTCAAGTGACTTAACTTACTGGAGTTAAGTCACAAGAAGAGTTTTGAATTTAAAAATTCTTTATTTTGAGAATCATAAGAAAGAAACTTTGCCAAGATAGACAATAGTATAAAATATTATACTTACAATCTAGTTGTTTATAGCGATGAGAAATCAAAACACCTTTGGTTTTGTCAACATCTAAAGCTAAGTACTCTACTGAACCATGGCCAAATTTTTGTACTCGAAATACACCATTTTTAGGACCTGCTCCATATATATAATCTTCAAAGACATCAATCCTGTGTGGATGTAACAAACCTAGAATTTTTAAAAAATGGAGTTATAAAAGTCACAAATGTAAAGTCAGTCAGTCAGTCTTAAGAAAACTAAGCGTATTCAAGATCATATCAAAAATCTTATTCCTGTTCATAAAAACTTTCAGAATTAGAATATTTTTAATATTAGCTATAAAATTGATAAGACTGATTTATTAGCAGTAAAAATATGTGAGATATTAAACTTATCACTCAGAACATAAAAAACATTTCCATCATCACTTTAATCAATTTTACCATCACAAAGCATATCCTGGGGGGCTTATTAAACAGAGTAATCTTTTCTGTTGTACAGTTTGCAAACAAACATAAAGCTTACATAACATTGATAACCAACGCACAAAAACAGTTCACAAAATTCTCATTTTCTTGTGTTTCAGTTCTCAGTCGTGTCTGACTCTTGGCGACCCTGTGGACTGCAGCACACTAGACTTCCCTGTCCTTTACTATCTCCTGGAGTTTGCTCAAACTTGTGTCTATTGAGTCAGCGATGTCATCCAACCATCTCATCGTCTGTCCCCCTGCTTCTCCCTCTGCCCTCAAATTTTCCTAGCATCAGGGTCTTTTCCAATGAATCAGCTCTCTGCATCAAGTGGCCAAAGTATTGGAGCTTCAGCTTCAGCATCAGTCCTTCTAATGAATATTCAGGATTGATTTCCTTAAGGATTGACTGGCTTGATCGCCTTACTGTCCAAGGAACTCTGAAGAGTCTTTCCCGGCACTACAATTCAAAAGTATCAATTCTTCAGCACTCAGCCTTTTTTCTGGTCCAACATTCACATTCATACATGACAACGGAAAAACCGTAGCTTTGACTATCTGGACCTTTATCGACCAAGTGATGCCACTGCTTTTTACTATGCTGTCTAGGTTTGCCATAGATTTTCTTCCAAGGAGGAAGTCTTCAAATTTCATGGCTGCAGTCACTGTCTGCAGTGATTTTGAAGCCCAAGAAAATAAAGTCTGTCACCTTTCCCACTTTCTCTCCATTTGCCATGAAGTGATAAGACTGGATGCCATGATCATAATATTTTAGACTTTAAATTTTAAGCCAGCTTTTCAACCCTCCTCTTTAATCTTTATCAAGAAGCTCTTTAGTTCCTTTTTTTCTTTCTGTTATTAGTGTAGTGTTATCCACATATCTGAGGTCAATTATATTTCTTCTGGCAATCTTTATTTCAGCTTGTGATTCATTCAGCTGGCATTTCACATGATGTACTCTGAATATAAGTTAAATAAGCATGGTGACAATACACAGCCTTGACCTACTCCTTTCCCCCTTTGGAACTAGTCCATTGTTTCATGTCTGGTGCTAACTGTTGCTTTTTGGCCTGCATACAGGTTTCTCAGGAGACAGGTAAGGTAGTCTGGTATTCCCATTTCTTGAAGAATTTTCCATAGTTTGTTTTGACCCACACAATCAAAAGTTTTAGCATAGTCAAGAAAGCAGAAGTGGATGTTTTTCTGGAACTCTCTTGCTTTTTCGATGATCCAGCGGATGTTGGCAATTTGAACTCTGGTTCCTCTGCCTTTTCTAAATCCAGCTTGAACATCTGGAAGTTCATGGTTCACATACTGTTGAAGTTTGGCATGAAGGATTTTGAGGATTACCTTGCTAGCATATGAAATGAGTGCAATTGTATGCTAGTTTGAACATTCTTTGGCATTGCCTTTCTTTGGGATTGGATTGAAAACTGACCTTTTCCAATTCTGTGGCCACTGATGAGTTTTCCAATTGCTGACTTTAAAGTACAGCAATTTCACAGTATCATCTTTTAGGATTTGAAGTAGCTCAGCTGAATTCCATCACTTCCACTAGCTTTGTTCATAAAGATGCTTCCTAAAGCCCACTTGACTTCACACTCTAGGTTGTCTGGCTCTTGTTGAGTGACCACACCATCATGGTTATCCAGGTCATCAAGAATTTTTCTGTATAGTTCTTGTGTATTCTTGCCACCTCTTCTTAATCTCTTTTGATTCATTAAGTTCCTACCATTTCTGTGTTTTATTGTGCCAGTCTTTGCATGGAATAGTCCCTTGGTATCTCCAATTTTCTTGAAGAGATTCCTAGTATTTCCCATTCTGTTGTTTTCCTCCATTTCTTTGGATTGTTTACTTAAGACTTTCTTGTCTCTCCCTGCTCTTCTCTGGAACCCTGAATTCCGTTGGGTATGTCTTTCCTTTTCTCCTTTGCCTTTTACTTCTTTGCTTTTCTCAGCTATTTGTAAGGCCTCCTTAGACAACCACTTTGCCTTCTTGCATTTCTTTTCCTTGGGGATGGTTTTGGTTACTGCCTCTTGTATGGTGTTATGAACCTCTGTCCATAGTTTTCAGGCATCCTGTCTAGCAGATCTAATCCCTTGAATCTATTTGTCACCACCACTGTATAAAATTAATGGTCAAATTAACTGTCTGAACAATAATTTTAATCAATCATAAGTTGGTTTTGAATAGTAAAATAATCCCCCCAAATCTGACATTCTATTGTCTATTTTAAAAATAGTATAAAGAAAACAAATTGGTGAATGTCAATCATATATACAATTAGTTTGGCTGAGAATAACAGTAATAATAACTTCTCATATTTTACAAAATGGTTATTTTTAGAGAATTTTTAATAAACATATATAACTTTGGTACTGAAATTGATAAAAAGTGAAATAACAGCATTTATATTTTACTTATTATCTAAATGTTGTAAAACATAAAATGCCTTTTAATATAATTTTTCTTTATTGTTTATTGAAATAGTAAAATATACACTTGAGCTAAAATGGGTTAATTTTTGTAATCAATTACATGAATGTTGATTTTTTTTCCATTTAGTGTTATTATACAAAAAACATACTCTTCTAGTAAGGGCACAGTGAAAGTTCAATGCAATTATTCTTCTAGCAACTTCTCTGCTTTTGCTTAAGAAAGAAAGAAAAAAAGAACAGGAAGCAAAGCAGCAAATAAGTAAAACTTATTTACTTACTTGCAAATTAGTATGTAAATATAAAATTTCAAGTATAAATTGTGGACAAATTGTGGTAAATAGCTAAGGGGTTTTGGTAAGAAAGAGAAAGAGAAAAAGAAGGGAAATAAATTAAGCAGAAAGAACTGAGATTCCCTGGCAAGGAAAGTGTGAGTCACAAAAGGGAGTAAAGAAGGAGAGTGAAAAACAGAAGACAGACATAGAGATGGAGATAAAAAGGGTGCCGTGAAAGAAGAGCACCAGTAGATTCTCCAGTCACTTATAGAAGAAGTACACTCCCATTTTTTACACATTGCTTTTCCCATGGATGAGAATGTCCCTATCAATTACCTATAATAATAAATGTTACTATAATGTTTTACTATATAGTAACTCACTTCCTACTTATCATTGCAATTTGAAATAAAAATTAGTGTTCCCAGGCACTAATCTTGACTACTTGAAGTCTTCTGCTCAGAAAAGAACATCCACAGAAGCAACAAACAGAATGAATATTTTCTGAATTCAGTAGCAATGCATCATATTTGTCCTGAAGTCAAGAAGTTTTTCTGGTGTGGCCTCTTTGTTATTCTAAGTAGTAGGAATGAAAATTGCGATGAATATTAAGAGCTACAAGTTGAAATGAGATTCGTAGGTGGTAAAGAATCTACCTGCCAATGAAGGAGATGCAGGAGACACAAGTTTGTTTCCTGAATGGGGAAGATCCCCAGGAGAAAAAAATGGCAACCCACTTTAATATTATTGCCTGGGAAATCCCATGGACAAAGAAGCCTGGCAGGCTACAGTCTGTGGGGTCACAAAGAGTTGGACATGACTGAGCACCCAGGCAAACAGACACACAAAACTGTACACAGAAAGCTGAAAAGAGACATAAACTGAGGAAACATAGAATGTAAGGCTTTCATAATTGACCTATGTTTCATTATTTAGTATGCTCAGTGGTAATTAAAGGCAGACACAAAAGCAGTTCACAAACCTTGTTTGCTGGTGACAGAGACTACGGAATCAGAACCATCGTACAGAACGCTGCCAATAACAGAGAGTTCAAGATCAGCCCAGTATATCCGTTCACTGAAATGATCCACAGCCAGACCTGTAAAATCAACACGCACAGACAAATGACAGCAATACATTTGAGATTATTTAAATTATGTTTCTTTCCTTTAATGTATTGTTATAATTGAAATTTTTTTCAAACATCTTAGAAATTTCATAGTCTGTATCATGGTAGTGCAAAAATCAGAAAAAAAATGAAATAATTTAATCTTTATTTGAAATATGTGTTAATAAATTACACAGAATTTATGTAATACAGTGTAGCAAAAAATATTTTTACTTCATGTAGGAAAAGCCATTCTAAATACCCCTCCTTTCTACTCTTACTATTTTCTTAATTATGGTTGTTTTCTAGAAGACTTTCTTGTGACTTTTTTTTTAATCTTTATAGTACACACAGAATTAATTCATCATTTAAATCATTTATCCAACCATTATTTAAAATAATTCCAGGTAATTAGCTATATTTTGAATCTTTTCATGAAGGTGCATTTGCAGAAAATAAAAGGTTCATGAGCTTAATCATAAGATATTTTGAATTTGTCTATAGTGTTATGAGACACCTGTGTGCATGCTGAAGTTTAAATTGACTAAAGATTGATGTTTACGATAGGAATAATGAATAGTAAATTCCTTAATTAAGTTTCTTGTTGTACTTACATTTTTCACTCTAATTTTTTACTGTAATCATTAATTTGCTCTGAGACTGCCATCTTTCTCTGTATTATCAGTATCTGTTAATGAATACCACTGGACTAAAAAGACATGCAGTAAAAAAACAATGTTTTTCTCTTTATTCAATTTTTAATTTCATAATATAATTGAGATCTAGTCAGTGTCTTCTTGCACAAATATCATCAACACACAGAATAACTTAGGTAAACTTCCTTCAGTTTAGAAAAGTAAGACCCGTAACATATGAATTCTATAATAAATCTTTGTTGCTGTAGATATTCAATTTTTACAACATAGCTAGTCTTTAGATATGATATATGACACACTTTGAAACTACAAGGTAATCAAATTACCTTTGACATCTGCATGCTAAAAAGCTTTCTGAATGAGATCATTCAATAAAAAAAAAATTGAGGAAATTTAATGTCATCTTAAAGGCAAGGCAACCGAATGAAAAGTATTTTTGAGTTTACACTAATTGTACTTTCTTGTAGATGGATCATAATTTAACAATCAAAATGAAAACATATCATGGTGAAAATCATTTGGGAATGATTTTTCAGTAATGTATGTGTTTATCCCAAATATAATTAAACTAAATAACAATATTTCTCAGGTGTTATATAAAAATGTTCTATGTCCAATCAGCCTCTGAGAAATGACTTACCAATTAAAACAAGTGGCCCATGTTTTACTAGTCTCTGCTCAATGATTAATTTGCTATTTGGAGTCATGGTGGATATTAGGTCTTAGCTTTTTCATGTGTAATTATGAGGAACGTGAAACATAAAATGATCCAACTTCTTGCTGCCATCATTCTACTTCAAAATCATTGTCTACAAAAGATTTAAAATGCTTTTCTTTTCCTTCCACTAGTGTTATACAATAAAGTGGTAGATTAAAAATAAAAAAAGTTGTTCTCAACCAAATTGATCTTTACATTTAAATATTAAATTTGTTAATCATAGAAATGAAGAAAACAATAGGTATTAATCTAATTTAATTACCAATATTGTTTTGTCAGATTCAGCAGCAGTAAAAATTTTTCAAATGTGTCATACATTACACTATTAGTCTAGGCTTAAGGCACGTACAGCTATAGTCCCATACTGTACTATTTTGGATGAAATTATATCTAGGTAAAAATTTTACCACAAACTTTTAGATGAGTGGGATTTATATTCCCCTAAATCCACAAATCAATGACTTTGATTTTTCCCTAAGCCATTTAATAAAAGAGACAGTCTTTTAAATTAAAAAGTTAAAGAAGAAATCAACTAACTTTTTGTTATGGAGGTGAGTCAAGTTTATATGAAAGAACAAGTCCATTTCTATATCTTTAAAATATCATATCTTTTTTGTCTTTAATAAAGACAACATAAAGTGGGAAAAAAAAAATCAGTTCCCAGGAGAGTCATTCTTATCTGAACTGGGAATGGTGAATATCTGGAACCAAGTCAGTGAAAGTACAGAAAATTTAAAGTAAAATGTCTACTTGTTCTAATCAAGCATAATAGAAAGACAATTTGAAAGTCTTATAAAAGAAAAAGTCCTGATAAGTTTTAGGAGGACATGATAATGGCCCTAATAATTTTTTTTTTAACATCTCCCACGATATTAAGACTAAGTTTACATTTTAGGGATTTTTAAATCAACCTTTAACTTTAAATTTTTCCAAGATCCTTCTACTAGTTCCCCTATTTCTACTGTGGTCTAAAAAGAAGACAGAAAATGGCAAAAGCAAAATCTTATGAGAACTGGCCATAATACCAATATGATGTTTAAGAGAGAAGACCTGGGGAAGAGAAATAAATTATGTTTTCAGAAAGGGAGAAAGAGATTATGTAGATTTCATGTTATAGGAAAGCTGAGATTTGTAAGGTAGTAATAACAAGCAAGTGTGCAATACCCTATTCTTGATTTAAGAGGTGATAAAAGGGGCCCAAAACAAAGCTAAAGATATTTACCACTATGTCGAATTTATTAAAACAAATTTTTTAAAGTAATTTCTGAGAAGTTACCTATAAAAGGTTTTGGATATTAGAATATGTTAAAGTTATTTTTACTCATATATGTGCTTGTGTGTGAGTTTCTGCGCTCAGCTACTCAGTCCTGTCAGACTCTTTGTGACACCTGGATTATAGCTCACAAGGCTCCTTTGTCAATGGGATTTCCCAGGCAAGAATACTGGAGTGTGCTGAAGATCCCTTCTACATGGGATCTTCCTAACCCAGGGACTAATATGCATCTCCTACTTGGTAAGCAGATTCTTTACTACTGAGCTACTGGGTTTCCCCCACATACATATCATTCCAATCCTAAAGAAAGGCAATGCCAAAGAAAGCTCAAACTACTGCACAATTGCACTCATCTCACATGCTAGTAAAGTAATGCTCAAAACTCTCCAAGCCAGGCTTCAGCAATACGTGAACTGTGAACTCCCTGATGCTCAAGCTGGTTTTAGAAAAGGCAGAGGAACCAGAGATCAAATTGCCAACATCCGCTGGATCATGGAAAAAGCAAGAGAGTTCCAGAAAAACATCTATTTCTGCTTTACTGACTATGCCAAAGCCTTTGACTGTGTGGATCACAATTAACTGTGGAAAATTCTGAAAGAGATGGGAATACCAGACCACCTGACTTGCCTCTTGAGAAACCTATATGCAGGTTGGGAAGCAACAGTTAGAACTGGACATGGAACAACAGACTGGTTCCAAATAGGAAAAGGAGTAAGTAAAGGCTGTATATTGTCACCCTGCTTATTTAACTTATATGCAGAGTACGTCATGAGAAATGCTGGGCCGAATGAAGCACAAGCTGGAATCAAGACTGTCAGGAGAAATATCAATAACCTCAGATATGCAGATGACAGCACCCTTATGGCAAAAAGTGAAGAAGAACTCAAGAGCCCCTTAATGGAAGTGAAAGAGGAGAGTGAAAAAGTTGGCTTAAAGCTCAACATTCAGAAAACTAAGATCATGGCATCTGGTCTCATCACTTCATGGGAATTAGATAGGGAAACAGTGGAAACAGTGTCAGACTTTATTTTTGGGGGCTCCAAAATCACTGCAGATATTGACTGCAGCCATGAAATTAAAAGACACATACTCCTTGAAAGGAAAGTTATGACCAACCTAGATAGCATATTCAAAAGCAGACATTATTTTGCCAACAAAGGTCCATCTAGTCAAGGCTATGGTTTTTCCAGTGGTCACGTATGGATGTGAGAGTTGGATTGTGAAGAAAGCTGAGCACTGAAGAACTGATGCTTTTGAACTGTGGTGTTGGAGAAGACTCTTGAGAGTCCCTTGGACTGCAAGGAGATCCAACCAGTCCATTCTAAAGGAGATCAATCCTGGGTGTTCTTTGGGAGGACTGATGCTAAAGCTGAAACTCCAATACTTTGGCCACCTCATGTGAAGGGTTGACTCATTGGAAAAGACTCTGATGCTGAGAGGGATTGGGGGCAGGAGGAGAAAGGGACGACAGAGGATGAGATGGCTGGATGGCATCACTGACTCGATGGACATGAGTTTGAATGAACTCTGGGAGTTGGTGATAGACAGGGGGCCTGGCGTGCTGCAATTCATGGGGTTGCAAAGAGTCGGACATGACTGAGTGACTGAACTGAACTGATATATATATATATATATATATATATATATATATATATATATATATTTCTTTCTATATATATACACATACACACAGTTATTTATGAGTTTTAGCAAAATAATGTTTCAAGGAATTAAAAAATAATCCTTAAGTTTTTATCTATCTCATTTAATTAGAGATCTTTTGTTGGCCAAGGACAAAGGATTTGCTGAGTGAATCAAATAATTATGACTATACCAGGCCAGTATGTACTTCTTTATTTTTCTGTTTAGTCAGCAACTGCCACAATCTGAGAAGATCTAAAAGTAACACAAATAAGCATTTGGATATCAGATAATATGGTATTTAAATCAAACTCATGTAATCTACATGCCCTTCTCTTGACACCCTTCTCTTGGAGGGAAAAATGAAAAGCATTCATTTTTAAAAGAAATTAATTAATACATATCTGTAAGGTACCTCCCTTGCATCATACACTGTCAGGTCCTAGTATGTAACAAAGATTGAAACAGATCATGTTCCTACTCTTATGGTACATCCTACTCACCCACCACACAACTGACTGAATCAGAATATAGATTATGCTTCTTGCACTTAATATTGGGCCTAAAACATTTGTGAAAAGAGAACTTAATACCATAACATAGGTTAGAGTATTAAAAATGGTATGCATTCATATCTTCACTCATTCAACACATAATTAGTCTTGAGGAGAGTGGTGTAAGATGGCGGGGCAGAAGGACATGTGCTTATCTTCTTCTACAAGAACTCCAAAACTACAATTCACTGCTGAAAAATCATCGGTTGGAGAATGTTCGATCCCATCAAAAAAGATACCCCAAGTCCAAGGGCAAAGGAGAAACTTCAACAAGATGGTAGGAGGGGAGAAATCACAATTAGAAATAAACATGTTAACTGCCTGAGATGCTCAGAGGGCTCAAACCTTGTGTACACCAGCACCCCGAGACCCCACAGAGACTGAGCTAGAACTGTGTTTGAATGTCTCCTGCAAAGGTACAGTTCAGCAGTGAGCTGTTGCAGGGGCAGGGGCTCTGGGTTTAGCAGACCTGGGTATGGCATCAGCCCTCTTGGAGGAAGTCGCCATTAACCCCATCATAGAGCCACTAGAACTTATGCAGAACTGGAGAAACAGGCTCTTAGAGGGCACAAACAGAGCCTTGTGTGCACTAGAACCCAGGAGAAAGTAGCAGTGACCCCATAAGAGGCTGACCCAGACTTTCCCATGAGTGTCCAAGAGTCTCTGGCAGAGGCAAGGGTCGAAAGTGCTCTGCTGAGGGGTCAGGGGCACTGAGTGCAGCAGTACAGGCATGGGACCTTTTAAGGGAGGTCACCATTGTCTTCATTACCTCCACCATAGTTTGGCCTCAGGTCAAATAACAGGGATGGAACACAGCCCCACCCATCAATAGAAATTGGATTAAAGTTTTACTGAGCATGGCCCTGCCCATAGGAACAAGACCCAGTTTCCCCCAGTCATTCTCTCCCATCAGGAAGTGTCCATAAGCCTCTTATACTTATCCACCAGAGGGCAGAGGGAATGAAAACCACAGTCACAGAAAACTAACCAAACTGATCACATGGAGCACAGCCCTGTCTAGCTCAGTGAAACTATGAGCCATGCCATGTAGGGCCAGCCAAGAGTCAAAAATGCAGTACTGGAATGCGATCTCAAAAATGACAAAATGATCTCTGTTCATTTCCAAGGCAAACCATTCAATATCACAGTAATCCAAGTGCCCCAACCAGTAATGCAGAAGAAGCTGAAGTTGAACGGTTCCATGAAGGTCTACAAGACCTTCTAGAAATAATACCCCAAAAATATGTCCTCATCTTTATAGGGGACTGGAATGCAAAAGTAGGAAGTCAAGAGCTACCTGGAGTAACAGGCGAATTTAACCTTGGGGTACAAAACAAAACAGGTCAAAGGCTAACAGAGTTTTGCCAAGAGAATGCACTTGTCATAACAAACACCCTCTTCCAACAACACAAGAAAAGACTCTACACATGGACATCACCAGATGGTTAAAATCGAATCAGATTGATTATATTCTTTCCAGCCAAAGATGGAGAAGCTCTATATAGTCAGCAAAAACAAGACCAGGAGCTGACTGTGGCTCAGATCATTAACTCCTTATTGCCAAATTCAGACTAAAATTGAAGAAATTGGGGGAAAACCACTAGAGCATTCAGGTATGACCTAAAGCAAATCTCTTACGATTGTACAGTGGAAGTGAGAAATAGATTCAAGGGATTAGATTTGACAGACAGAATGCCTGAAGAACTATGGACAGAGCTTCCTGACATTGTATAGGAGGCAGTGATCAAGATCATCCCCAAGAAAAAGAAATGCAAAAAGGCAAAATGGTTGTCTTGAGGAGGCCTTACAAATATCTGAGAAAAGAAGAGAAGTGAAGAGCAAAAGAGAAAAAAGATAGATATACCCATTTGACTGCAGAGTTCCAAAGAATAGCAAGGAGAGATAAGAAAGCCTTCCTCAGTGATCAATGCAAAGAAACAGAGGGAAATATTAGAATGGGAAAGACTAGAGATCTCTTCAAGAAAATTAGAGATACCAAGGGAACTTGTCATGCAAAGATGGACACAATAAAGGACAGAAATTTTATGGACCGAACAGAAGCAGAAGATATTGAGAAAGGGTGGCAAGAATACAAAGAACTAAACTAATAAGATCTTCATGACTTACCTCCAGATAACCACGATGGTGTGATTACTCACCTAGAGCCAGACATTCTGTAATGTGAAGTCAAGCAGGTCTTAGAAAGCATCACTACAAAGCTAGTGGAGGTGATGGAATTCCAACTGAGCTATTTCAAATCTTAAAAGATGATGCTGTGAAAGTGCTGCACTCAATAAGCCAGCAAATTTGGAAAACTCAGCAGTGGCCACAGGACTGAAGAACGTAGGTTTTACTCCAGTCCCAAAGAAAGGCAATGCCAAAGAATGCTCAAACTACCACTCAATTGTCATCTCACACACTAGCAAACTAATACTCAAAAAATCTCCAAGCCAGGTTTCAACAGTATGTGAACCATGAGCTTCCAGATGTTCAAGCTAGATTTAGAAAAGGCAGAGGAACCAGAGATCAAATTGCCAACATCCGTTGAATCATCACAAAAGCAAGAGAGTTTCAGAAAGACATCTACTTCTGATTTATTGACTACGCCAAAGCCTTTGACTGTGTGGATCACAACAAATTGTGGAAAATTCTTCAAGAGATGGGAAAACCTGACCACCTACTCTGCCTCCTGAAATCTGCACACAGGTCAAAAAGCAACAGTTAAATCTGGACATGGAACAAGAGACTGGTTCCAAATAGGAAAAGGAGTACGTCAAGGCTATATACTGTCACCCTGCTTATTTAACTTATATGCAGAGTACATCATGAGAAATGCTGGGCCGAATGAAGCACAAGCTGGAATCAAGATTGCTGGGAGAAATATCATAACCTCAGATATGCAGATGACACCACCCTTATGGCAGAAAGTGAAGAAGAACAAAAGAGCCTCTTGATGAAAGTGGAAGAGGAGAGTGAAAAAGTTGGCTTAAAACTCAACATTCAGAAAACAAAGATCATGGCATCCAGTCCCATCACTTCATGACAAATAGATGGGGAAACAGTGGAAACAATGAGAGACTTTATTTTTTGAGGCTCCAAAATCACTGTGAATGGGGACTTCAGCCATGAAATTAAAAGATGCTTGCTCCTTGGAAAAAAAGCTATGACCAACCTAGACAGCATGTTAAAAAGCAGAGATTTTACTTTGCCAACAAAAGTCCGTCTAGTCAAAGCTATGGTTTTCCAATAGTCGTGCATGGATGTGAAAGTTGGACTATAAAGAAAGTTGAGCGCCAAAGATTTGATGCTTTTGAACTGTGGTGCTTGAAAAGACTTTTGAGAGTCCCTTGGACTGCAAAGAGATCCAACCAGTCAATCCTAAAGGAAATCAGTGCTGAATATTCATTGGACGGACTGATGCTGAAGCTGAAACTCCAGCACTTTAGCCACTTGATTGGAAGAACTGACTCATTAGAAAAGACCCTGATGTTGGGAAAGATTGAAGGTGGGAGGAGAAGGGGATGACAGAGGATGAGATCATTCGATGGCATCATCAATTTGATGGATATGAGTTTGAGTAAGCTCTGGGAGTTGGTGATGGACAGGGAAGTCTGACATGCTGCAATCCATGGAGTCGCAAAGATTTGGACAAGACTCAGTAACTGAACATATACTAATTATAGGTAATATTCATATACTAATCATAGGGGATATATCAAGAATATTCATAATGGTGTTGGTTTAAGCTGTTTATAATCTTGTTGGGCATATAGATTATACATTAAAGCATTAAAGAGTCAATGATTATATATCATTAAAGCAGTAGGTGATTGACAACCAAGTATGGAGATAAGCAGTGCTTTTGATGCCCAGAGAATTGAGCTATCCTTTTGATTTTGTAAAGTACACAATGGCAGTGCTGATGGTGAACAAACACAGGGCTACCTGGGTGGTGTGCTAACTATATGATCAGATAGTACAGTTCTAACCTTTGAATGCACAGGAGTTACATAAAGGGATAGAGAAGTTTATATCTACTCCTATTGCTGTTCATGATACTAGTATCACTTACACTCTATTGAGGTACAGAGCATAACCAAATGCACTGGATCCTAGTGCACATAGTCTTCATGCTTGTGTAAAGGAAAAATAGTGTTTTCTCTAAACCCTAGATGTAAATAATAAAATATTACACTTGGAGAGAAAAAGAGATATTATTATAGTTACTCATTTCAGTTTCATAACTTTGGAGTCATGGCAAATATTTATAAACATACACTAAGAAAAAAAATAATATAGGTATACATAAATCTAAGATGTTTCTAAGAAACCATAAGCAATTAATGTATTTGTATGGAAGGACATCTTATAAAATATATTTGCATAAGTGCACATTTTCTCTAGCATATTAATATAATGTATATAATATAATGTATTATATATATATATATACATATATACTACAGATGCCGAACAATTACCAACTTTCCCTTGTTACTTTCTAGTAACATGCTATTTGCTGCTGCTGCTGCTAAGTCGTTTCAGTCGTGTCCAACTCTGTGCAACCCCATAGACAGCAGCCCACCAGGCTCCCGCATTCCTGGGATTCTCCAGGCAAGAACACTGGAATGGGTTGCCATTTCCTTCTCCAATGCATGAAAGTGAAGTCTCTCAGTTGTGTCCAACTCTTAGCAACCCCATGGACTGCAGCCTACCAGGCTCCTCCGCCTATGGGATTTTCCAGGCAAGAGTACTGGAGTGGGTTGCCATTGCTTTCTCTGAAATCTAAATTATCTATAATTTCCTAAAAGTCTTCTGATATTATTTTTTATTTATTTGTATATCAATAACATTTGGCTCACATTACTGAAGAGTTATTAATCACTATAAATTTAAGAGAGATGAAAAGATAATAGTGAGAGATATTTCTCCTTGATGGAATAAAATCCTCCCTAATAATACAAGACTAGCATTTCCAATATTAAGAAATTCAATGAGCAGGTGGGCAATAGATAAAGCAATAGATTTTACATATAGCTTATGGATTTTTTAAAAATCTTTTAGAATTTGAACATATAAAATGAGAAAACTAGTCAACACAGTATACTAAATGATATTTATAAACATGGATAATATTTTTTTTTAAGTTGCTATTAGGGAATTATGGGCTTCCCTGGTGGCTCAAACAGTAAAGAATCCACCTGCAATGTGGGAGACCTGGGTTCAATCCCTGGGTTGGAAGATCCCCTGGAGGAGGGGGTTATGGTGAACATAATATAAGATAAAAATGTAAGGTTTTAGTATTAATACATGGCTTATTAGTCCTATAGTTATTCTTAGCCTCTTAGATATTCAAGAAATTATACCAATTAATTTACGTTGGTTTTAATATCTGATTTAAATGAATTATATCAATTCTCCATAAGGTAAATATTATCATATGCAATTTACAAGTGAGGACTTCAGTGTTCAAAAGTTTATACAGTTTGCTCAGTTTTAACACAAGCCTATATAAATTCAAGGCTAAGACTCTTTCTACTACTCTGTATTTATTCTGTGTAAGGCACTATGCTATGTCCAATTGGGTATATCATCTTCCTTTTGAAACTCTTCCGTCAACTACTGTGACACTGAATTCTGTTGCTTTGCTCCTATTGCTCAAACACCTCTGTTGTCTGTACTTTTGACTTTAACTCTTCTAAACATAACCATCTCACACATTTCTGCCCTTTCTGCTCTAGGAAGTTTCTTTGTTTCACCCTCCCTCATTCATCTTAACAACTCCATCAAGTTTAAATTATCAACTTTCTGTTGCTAATTCCCCAAACTAAGTTTCTAGTTCTGCTTTGAGCTGCAGAACTAAAATTTACAATAATCTCTGAGATAGCTTCATCTGAGGATTTCCCAGGTGGTGCTGGTTGTGAAAAATATGCCTGCCAATGCAGGAGATGCAAGAGACGTGGGTTCGATTCCTGGGTCAGGAAGATTCCCTGGATTAGGAAATGGCACCCTACTCCAGTATTTTTGCCAGAACGATTCAATGGACAGAGGAGCATGGTGTGCTACACTCCATGTGGCTACAAAGAGCAGAATAAGCGCGCGCATGTGCGCACACACACACACACACACACACACACACACACCCCTCCATCTCATTGATTTAGGTTGGCCATGTCTACAAGTGCAACACATGATAACCAGGGAATAGCATTCTCTTCATAAACAAACTTTCCAAAAACCCCTGTCTCAGGCTCCCTCCTAAGGATTTCAGACTGGCAATTCTAGAAATAGCTTCCTGAGTCATACTTTAAAATGAAAATAATGCCACGTATACTATGACTATGAAAGTGAAAGTAAGTGAAAGTCACTCAGTCATGTCTGACCCCATGGACTATACAGTCTCCAGGCCAGAATACTGGAGTGGGTAGCCTTTCCCTTCTCCAGGAGATCTTCCCAACCCAGGGATCAAACCCAGGTCTCCCTCATTGCAGGCAGATTCTTTACCAGCTGAGCCACAAGGGAAACCCAAGAATACTGGAGTGGGTAGCCTATCCCTTCTCTAACGAATCTTCTGACCCAGGGATCAAACTGGGATCTCCTGCATTGCAGGTGGATTCTTCACTAAGTGAGCTATTAGGGAAACCTTTACTATGACCATGTAAGATGTTAAATCAGACAATTTTTTTTAATCAACTGTTTGAATCTTCTATAAGTCTAAAATTAGTCAAAAGTAAAAAAAGTTCTTTAAAACTAAAATTGTGTTTGAACAGATTATGCCACTTTCCTCAATACCCTCAAATGTCCCCCCTTAAAGCCAGAACAGAATCTAATCCTTATCAGAGTGTTTCAGGTCCTAGATGATCTGCCTCTGTTCAGCTTGTCATTCCCACATATCCTATTCTCCATATGCTCATGTGGAGCACATGCTCATGAGAATATGAGCACGTGAGAATAAGCTCATATGCACAATCTCCAGTTGCTCATATGCTTCAAGGCATACAATCATCCCATGGTATCCATTGGGGATTGGTTATAGGATCCTCTGTGGGTACCAGAACTCGCGGATGCTCAAGTCTTTTACATAAAATGGCATATTACACTCAACCCTTGGACTCAGCAGCTTCAGCAAATTCAACCTACCATGGATATGAAGGGCCCGCTGTCCTAACATCAGTGCTGGTTTCCTCAGGTGCTAGATTCATTCCTAACTCATGACTTGGATTCTTTCTGCTTGGAAAGCTCTTTCCTCATGTATTCACATAGCTTGCTCTCTCTCTTTATTCAGTTATCTTCTCAAATATCACCTTTCTAGAGATGACTTCTCTGATAATCATAACTAAAATAGTACCCTCTCATAACTAGGCATCCCTCATTTTTTTTTTACCCTATATGGTTTTAATATACATCTGACATGATGTATCCTATATGTTCTATCCAATATAGGAAAGTCAGTTTCATGAGAATCGGAATTCTCTTAACAAGGGCAGGAACTATTTCTTCAGCATTTGGAAAAATTTCTGGCACCAGCTGAGTCCTTAATTAGTGTTTGTTAAATCATTGACAAGAGACACATCTATATAAATGAACTCAATCCCAAGTGTTCCTACCTTCTGTAAGGGTAAAAACAATCTATTTGGAGGAAAAGGCAGAAGGTACATTAAAAGTAAATATATATATATGTGTGTGTATATATATATATATACACACACATACCAAATATAAAGTTTCTACAGTGAAAAGGACTGCAAAGCCTCACTGTTAAATAACATGTGCTATAGAAAATGTATGCTGTCCTTCTGATGCAGACGTAGTGGTTGACAGTGGGGAGGGAGCAAAAATCTCTGAGGCTTCTGCATTGTGAAAATGTTTTATTGAGGAAGGACTAAATTTAGACCTTACAAGACTGATAAAATTCAGAGACTTCCCTCGTGGTCTGGTGGTTAGAACTTGGTGCTTCCAATGCAGGGGCTGTGGGTTTGATCCCTGGTTGGAAAACTAAGGGGTTTCCCAGGTGGCTCAGTGGTAAAGAATCAGCCTGTCAATGCAGGAGACATAAGAGACACAGGCTTGATCCCTGGTTGGGGAAGATCCTCTGGAGAAGGAAATGGCTACCCACTCCAGTATTCTTGCCAGGAGAATTCCATGGGCAGAGAAGTCTGCTGTGCTACAGTCCACGGTGTCACAAACAGTCTCATGCAATTTAGTGACTGAGCACAGCACAGCGGGGAACCAAGCTTCCATTTGCCACGAGGCCAAAAACATTAGAAAAAAAGAGCAAAACTGATTGGTAAGATTCAGCTAAGTGCATAGAAGTTGGAAGGGTACTGTAGAAGAAGGGATCTGAGAGGAAAATGGAGTGGGAGAAAGAACAGGAATGCAGAAAAAAAGCTGAGTTCTGAAGCAGTCTGGGAAGTACAGAGAGTGTGGACTGGTGGTTTAGATGACATGCTGGAAAGGAGATTTAAGCTAGATAGAAAGAAGCTGTGAATGTCTTTCATACCTTTCTTTCACAAAAATTATTTGGATATTACCACCTTTCTGTCCATTTAGTCTCTCACCCTCTAGCAGGTAATCATCTCTCCCAATATCATTAACATATAGCTGTAAAAACATCCTAACACAGTGCTACAAACTATCAAAATTTCATGCAGGTGAAATCCTAATAGCCTTATAACTTAGGTAATTTTAAAATAACATCCCCATAATATCACCAACAGTATGATAAGAACCTGAGTTTCAAGTTGGGAAACTATGACATGAAATGTTAATGACTTTTATAAAGTCACGCTATAAATTATTTTGTCTGCTTTCAAAAACGACTACATTGCCAAATGGAACCAGAAAGCATGGCAACATTATTATATTTAACTTACTATTTCACATTATTTTAAATTATTGGAGTATAATTACTTTACAATGTTTTGTTACTTTCTGTTGTACAACAAAGTGAATCAGCTATATATATACACATATTCCCTCCTTCTTGATTACCCCTTCCACCTCTCCCATCCCACCACTCTTGGTCATCACAGAGCACCGAGCTGAGCTCCCTGTACTATACAGCAGCTTCCCACTAGTTATCTATTTTACACACGGTAATGTATAAATGCAAAGAAATAGAGGAAAACAACGGAATGGGAAAGACTAGAGATCTCTTCAAGAAAATTAGAGATACCAAGGGAACATTTCATGCAAAAATGGGCTCGATAAAGGACAGAAATGGTATGGACCTAACAGAAACAGAAGATATTAAGAAGAGATGGCAAGAATACACAGAACTGTACAAAAAGGATCTTCACGACCTGGATAATCACGATGGTGTGATCACTCATCTAGAGCCAGACATCTTGGAATGTGAAGTCAAGTGGGCCTTAGAAAACATCACTATGAACAAAGCTAGTGGAGGTGATGGAATTCCAGTTGAGCTATTTCAAATCCTGAAAGATGATGCTGTGAAAGTGCTGCACTCAATCTGCCAGCAAATTTGTAAAGCTCAGCAGTGGCCATAGGACTGGAAAAGGTCAGTTTTCATTCCAATCCCAAAGAAAGGCAATGCCAAAGAATGCTCAAACTACCACACAATTGCTAGAAATGTAATGTTCAAAATCCTACAAGTCCAGCTTCAGCAATATGTGAACCATGAACTTCCTGATGTTCAAGCTGGTTTTAGAAAAGGCAGAGGAACCAGAGATCAAATTGCCAACATCTGCTGGATCATGGAAAAAGCAGGAGAGTTCCAGAAAAACATCTATTTCTGCTGATTTACTACGCCAAAGCCTTTGACTGTGTGGATCACAATAAACTGTGGAAAATTCTGAAAGAGATGGGAATACCAGACCACCTGACCTGCCTCTTGAGAAATCTGTATGCAGGTCAGGAAGCAACAGTTAGAACTGGACATGGAACAACAGACTGGTTGCAAATAGGAAAAGGAGTACGTCAAGGCTAGATATTGTCACCCTGCTTATTTAACTTCTATGCAGAGTACATCATGAGAAACGCTGGACTAGAAGAAACACAAGCTGGAATCAAGATTGCTGGGAGAAATATCAATAATCTCAGATACGCAGATGACACCACCCTTATGGCAGAAAGTGAAGAAGAACTAAAAAGCCTCTTGATGAAAGTAAAAGAGGAGAGTGAAAAAGTTGGCTTAAAGCTCAACATTCAGAAAACGAAGATCATGGCATCCGGTCCCATCACTCCTTGGGAAATAGATGGAGAAACAGTGGAAACAGTGTCAGACTTTGTTTTTTGGGGCTCCAAAATCACTGCAGATGGTGACTGCAGCCATGAAATTAAAAGACACTTACTCCTTGGAAGAAAAGTTAAGACCAACCTAGATAGCATATTCAAAAGCAGAGACATTACTTTGCCGACTAAGGTCTGTCTAGTCAAGGCTATGGTTTTTCCAGTAGTCATGTATGGATGTGAGAGTTGGACTTGAAGAAGGCTGAGCACTGAAGAACTGATGCTTTTGAACTGTGGTGTTGGAGAAGACTCTTGAGAGTCCCTTGGACTGCAAGGAGATCCAACCAGGCCATTCTGAAGGAGATCAATCCCGGGATTTCTTTGGAAGGAATGATGCTAAAGCTGAAATTCCAGTACTTTGGTGACCTCATGCGAAGAGTTGACTCATTGGAAAAGACTCTGATGCTGGGAGGGATTGTGGGCAGGAGGAGAAGGGGACAACAGAGGATGAGATGGCTGGATGGCATCCCTGACTCGATGGACGCGAGTCTGAGTGAACTCCAGGAGTTGGTGATGGACAGGGAGGCCTGGTGTGCTGCGATTCATGGGGCTGAAGAGTTGGACACGACTGAGAGACTGAACTGAACTGACTGAACTGAATGTGTAAATATTAATGCTACTGTCTCAATTTGTCTCACCCTGCTATTTCATATTTTAGACAGTGTGGGAAACATATCATACCTGTAGGTCTCTGTAAATTCTTTTGTACTAAAATTCTTCTCAGAGTACCATCCATGGCCGCCTCTTCTATGTGGGAGTGGTCCCCGACAACAGTCCAGTACATCATCCTGGAGAGATAGGTCAAGTTGATTAGCCTGGTGACAGTGCTGGCACAGCCCCAAACAAGGTCTGAAAAGATCCTGTGCATTTGAATCACCTTAGAGTCCCTGATAAAGGGACTAACTCTAAATGTACAGCATAGAGACCTCCAAGAGATGGCCATAGGAATCAAGGTTTTTAAATAGTCATACACTAGTCCCTGATAGCACAGCTGGTAAAGAATCGGGAGACCTGGGTTCAGTCCCTGGGTTGGGAAGATCCCCTGGAGAAGGGAAAGGCTACTCACTCCAGTATTCTGGCCTGGAGAATTCCAGGGACAGTGTAGTCCATGGGGTCGCAAAGTCGGACACGACTGAGTGACTTTCCCTCGCTCACTCACACTAGTGTTAGGCTCTCAGTTGTGTCCGATTCTTTGCAATCCCATGGACTGTAGCCCACCAGGCTCCTCTATCCATGGAATTTTCCAGGCAAGAATACTAGAGTGGGTTGCCATTTCCTTCCCCAGGGGATCTTCCTGATTCAGGAATCGAACCCAGGTCTCCTGCATTGCAGGCAGATTCTTTACCAACTGAGCTATGAGGGAAGCCCGTATTTCCTACTAAAATTTGAGAGTTACTGTTTAACAGGATAAACTGTAGTTCACTTGATTCCCAAAGCTCAATTTTGAAAATTTCTTTAGAAGAAGAATATCTTTAACACTTGAAACAATCTTCTTATTGTGACAGAATTCATTTTACCATGGTTGATACATCAATATGTTTTCTTTTATGATAAAGTAACTATTTTCTCAAACAGAAATAATTTTCTCACTTAGAAGATACCACACTGCATAATTCTATTAAGTAAACAATTGCTTCTTTTTACACAGGATTTAATGATCCACTTTATGGATGATTAGGAGTTTTATTTAACATTTCCTTATTTCTTTTTTGGCCACTGCTTATAAATGAAAAATAAAATAATAAAAAAGAAAAACAAATCAAGTAAAATAAAGGACATATTTGTATTAAATTTTTAAAGTTTGTTTATACATATGCTTTCATTTTTTATTACCAGAAATAGCCAAAATCACTAATACTCCACACTTAAAATGGTTAAACATTATATGTAACATCTCAAAAAATCAGTTTTAGATTAACAATAGTGGTTACACTTTTCATATCAGTTTCATTAATCTGAACATACACATAACATATTCAGACGATAAATGTATAAAGTACATTTTATACAACTGTTCAGAGAAAAACAAAATTTTCACCACCATTTGGTATGAAAAGAACATTCTTTTTTATATAAGGCATAGAGGGATTTTCATAAGTCTTGTGACTCTATTATATGTTGAACACTCATCCAGAGACAACGCTATAGAACACAGGTGGGACAATCTCTAAAAATGGATAGTCATATCAAGAAACATCAATAACTATGTTATTAACCTACCCTCTTTTAGGATTTACAGCAATGGCATAGGGTTCTCCAGCCATATTTGTTAAGAGTCTGGTACAGTTGGGGCCACTCAGCTGCCCTACGTTGATAGAGTACCTCAGACTGGTCCAGTGAGTAGTGTAGTAACTGAACCAGTGCATTCGAGAATGGTCAGTCCAATAGATATTTCCAGCAACCCAGTCAACTGCAATGTCCCTGGGCCTTCTAAATTCAGGACACTAGAAGAAAACAAAACAATAAACCACAGTATTGCCAAAAGCAAATTGGTGGAGTTTTCTGTATCTATATATTGAGATTATTTGGGAATCATATTAATATGATCAGGTATTAATTAGTATATAGATTTTTAAACATACTTTATTGTTATTTTTTATAGGTATATAATTTCACAAGTCCTAAGTATACAGTTCATTGGAATTTTACCTATCACTGCCTCTGTCTAACTACCATAGTGTTAGAATATTTCCAGAACTGTAGAAGGTTCACTTATGATATCTACCAGTTAGTATTTCTCTCAGAATAAGCATTATTCTAATGTCTAACGTCATAGATTAGTTTAAACAAATCCACATAAACATCATCGTACTCTTCAATTCCTGATCTTGATTCAACATCATGTCCCTGTATCCATATTGTTCTGTATGTCCGTTACTAATTGTTTTTATTTCTGGATAATATTTAATTTCATGAATATATATCAATTTGCTTACCGTTGTACTGGTATTATTTATTTTGTTTGTTAATAATTTTAGGCCATTACAATAAAAATTATGAATATTCCTGTATGTATCTTTTGGTGGACATAGACTCTCATTTTATTGAAAATTTAATAAGAAATACTGCAGATGGTGACTGCAGCCATGAAATTAAAAGACGCTTACTCCTTGGAAGAAAAGTTATGACCAACCTAGGTAGCATATTCAAAAGCAGAGACATTACTTTGCCGACTAAGGTCCGTCTAGTCAAGGCTATGGTTTTTCCAGTAGTCATATATGGATATGAGAGTTGGACTGTGAAGAAAGATGAGCACTGAAGAATTGATTTTTTTGAACTGTGGTGTTGGAGAAGACTCTTGAGAGTCCCTTGTACTGCAAGGAGATCCAACCAGTCCATTCTGAAGGAGATCAACCCTGGGATTTCTTTGGAAGGAATGATGCTAAAGCTGAAACTCCAGTACTTTGGCCATGTCATGTGAAGAGTTGACTCATTGGAAAAGACTCTGATGCTGGGAGGGATTGGGGGCAGGAGGAGAAGGGGACAACAGAGGATGAGATGGCTGGATGGCATCACTGACTCGATGGATGTGAATCTGAGTGTACTCCGGGAGTTGGTGATGGACAGGGAGGCCTGGCGTGCTGCGATTCATGGGGTCGCAAAGAGTCGGACACGACTGAGAGACTGAACTGAACTGAACTGAGAACTATTGAAGCTTAAGGTATACATATGTTTGCTTGAATAGATAGGGTTAGAATTTTCTTTCAAAGGCTCTCTACCAATGTTCACTCTTTTCAGCAATTTAATAAAGTTCCAGCTGCTCTGTATCCTTACCATATATAATTTGATTTAAAATTGAAAAAGAATGTTAATATAAATCGGCACATTTAGAGAGATGCTAGATTAAAATGTCTTTTGAGGAAAGTTACAAAATCTGTCATTTATATTAAATCTGCTAGCTTGGATTTTCTGTGTAATAGTATATTACTGGATTATTGTGACACAAAGGTAAGAGAGTTCATTGGGAACAGACAGCAAGGAAAATAACGTATGCTCTGTGCCTTTCAATTAACTTGATCACTTTGAGCTGAAGCTAGTGTAATAATTAATTTGACATGGTCGGGTTTATTGTGCATAGCCAAAAGTGAGAAGGAATTCTCAGGGGTATTATATCAAGACTAGAAACAACTATTTGAAGGTGATTATAACTAGACATGTCATCAATGCGTAAAAGCATCGTTAAGACCTGGTAACAAGTGGAAATGTGGGTTTTTAACAGATGACTGTTTCTTCTGTGTTTTACTAGTGAGCACATTTTGTTAAATTGTGCTTGGGTTAAAAGCAAACAGACTGAACTTCTCAAAAAGAACATGAGATGCCAAGAAACAAGAATTGCAAGTCACCATCTGCTGTGTGATTACTGAGATCTTAAGGAAGGAAAATATGGCTCAAATTAAGCACAGAACCTTTAGAAATTTCTAATGACCTTTATTATTAGTCTTTTCATTGATTGATTTAAAAACTAAACTTTTGAAATATTGCAGTACCTTATTTCTCTGCTCTAATAGTAAATACTATCCATCTACACAGCAATATCTCATAGCTACCTAAAGTTAAATGAAAAGTACTCTGAAACGCAACATAATCTAAACATTCCATACAAATAATATTTATAAATGGATAAATATAAAGATTTATCCTAGCCGAACCACAAAATAATTTTCAAGTGTTTCAGTATCATTTAAGTTAAATGAAGCTGCTGTTTTTGATTTGGCAGTATTTAAAAGTAAATTTATCAACAAATGGTATGGACATGTCAATGTAAATCTTAAATCTATAAACGTGAGAGACAATAGGAGAAAATAACCATTATGAACTGTCTAAAGCCTCTTGGAGCATATTTATCTTTTTTAACACCACTGGAGCAATCTTTTACCATGCATTTGTCTAGCATGAACATAGAATAATACCCTATTTTGCCTTTGATGGTGGTTGGTGGTTTAGTTGCTAAGTTGTGTCCTATTCTTGAGACTCCATGGACTATAGACCATGAGGATCCTCTGTCCATGAGATTTCCCAGGCACAAATGCTGGAGTGGCTTGTCATTTCCTTCTCCAGGGGATCTTCCCAACCCAGGGATAGAATCTGAGTCTCCTGCATTGCAGGCAGATTCTTTATTGACTGAGTCAACAGGGAAGCCCAAATTTGCCTTTATAAAGTGTTAATATACTATATGATTTTTCTGTCCTAGTGCTATCCTTGCTAAATAGGACATATTTTATGCAAAGTTCCACCTTTTAATTTTAATATTTTCGTTTTGTTTCACTCATGCTCAAAAAAGGGCTGGTTATCTTTCCATTCTATATTTATATTCCTGTTCTGCTAACAGTTAAAATCTCAAATTCCTAATGATCATGGAACATTCAGAAGTCTGATTTTGTGATACTTTTCAGAAAAGTTGGCTGGTGAAAATTCTATTAATGGTGAATTCCAAGAGGATATATAGAATTTAGGTCACATTGCTAGAATAAATGTTACTTTTAAATGCTGAACACGAGATACTGATGAGTTATAGAGCCATTTAAATCCATATAGTTATTCTCTGGTTCCTTGATCAAGGAATCTCTAATGTCATTCCCGTATCAACTAAGGCAGTTAGAATATTGAGTAAAGGATGGTCACACCCAATAAATTCAACCTAAAGTGACAAGATGAATCATCAGTTACAAGGTGATTCTCAGGGAATTATGGCAACCAGGTGAAGATGTTACTAGGTATTCATCCTTAATGACTCATAACATACTGAATGCTCAGTAATTCTCAACACTGAAAAGAGCAAGATTGAACAAAAGATGAACAACAAGAAGACAGAAAAAAGATGGTCTTATTGTTAGTGAAACTGTGGCCGAATTAGGAAATCATCTTTATAGTGAGTTCTATAGAAATAAATAATCCCTTTCTATTGCTCATGGCTTGACCAGGATTGCATTGAAAGTGAAAGTGAAAGTGAAAGTTGCTCAGTCGTGTCAGACTCTTTGCGACCCCATGGACTATACAGTCCATGGAATTCTCCAGGCCAGAGTGCCGTAGTGGGTAGCCTTTCCCTTCTTCAGGGGATCCTCCCAACCCAGGGATTGAAGCCAGGTCTCCCACATTGCAGGCGGATGGATTCTTTACCAACTGAGCCACAAGGGAAACCAAAGAATATTGGAGTCCTTCTCCAGGGGATCTTCCTGACCCAGGAATTGAACTGGGGTCTCCTGCATTGCAGGCAGATTCTTTACCAACTTCCCCATCAGGGAAGCCCAATAGGGAGGATTGTGTTAGTCATCTAAAAGGGAATCTCATATTGAATGAATGCTGGTTGGAGAGCAGAAGGCAAATTGCTGGTGGGTCTTATGGAAAAGTTCAAAATCAATCAGGTAAACACAAAAAGTGGGAAAACACAGGAAAAGTAAACTGAGGTTCTTGGCCTATATTGGAGACTGAAATGAATAACAAGAACAGGATGGTTATGCTATTTGTCTTGAAAGAGACTGAAAAACAACCAAACACATCAGATTGGAAGCATGAAGAGAATATGTAACTCTAATTTGCCTCTTTGGCTCCCACTCTAGACAGATAGACCAATGAACTAGAGGCACTAATGCAATATGTCGTGTTTAAGAGATTGCAGAGGTGTGTGGTTACCCAGACAACAAAAAGCATTTCTCATCTTTTGCACAAAGTAGAAGACACATTTTGATGGCTTTCTCCAGACAAATGATTTCTTTCCTAATAAGCTCTCTAAATACACAGCCAAAGTTTTGAGTCCTGAGGCATTCTTCTTTATAGAGATATATTAGTTGAATGAATGAAATGCTTAAATCTTGCCCCAAAATTGGCAGCTTGATTGTAACACAATTAGAGGTTACTGCTTTAAACTACTAATCCTTTACAGCTGCAGAATGTAAGGTATCTGTCACAGTGCCAGCTTCAGTAAACTAAAAATATAAGTCACTAAAGACATTTGTTTTAAATCGAGGAAAGAGGAAAACCTATGAAAGGAGAATTCAAACATTTGAACTGTGGAAATACTGTCTTTTTTAAAACAAAATTCCTATAGTTAGCAATATAATTTGAGAGAATATAGTTAACACAAGGATAGATTGAAGTTGCCACATATTCCATTTGTTCCCGATCTTTCACCTTTGTGGACATACAAGAAAATTCAGTTCATTTTGATAAAGTTAATTATCCCCTGATGCAATGCTAGTAAAACACAAATATAACAACACTGTAAGGAACTTGTGCGTGTGGTGGGATGGGAATGGGGGTATCCATGTGTAATGCTAAGATTATTTACATTTTTGGTTCACAAAATGTGAATCAGATGAAATTTTCATAAATTAGTCAATAACACATTGCAGGCAGATTCTTTACCATCTGAGCCACCAGGGATGCCCAAGAATACTGGAGTGGATAGCCTATCCTTTCTCCAAGGGATCTTCCTGACCCAGGAATTGAACCAGGTCCTCCTGCACTGCAGGCATATTCTTACCAGCTCAGCTACCAGGGAAGCCCAATAATAAAGTAAGGACTACACAAATTCTGAACATCACTAAATTCCACAGCTTAGTAATAGTTTACACTACCTAGATAATTGTTATTTCAATCAAGTTCATACAACAATGGAGAAACCCTCCCTCCAAAACCCCAAAATGTTATATTTAAGAGCTAGAATATGTACGAATTCTTAAATCATTTCAGAGATGAAACTTCTGCTTCTATCAGCAATCTATTCTTAAGGAAAGATCATTTCAATCTGAATATTTATAAGGCTTAATTGTAAAGATTGTTTCAATTTTAATAATTTTACTACAATTTGTAGCATTTAGCTACACTAAAGTGAAAATGTAAGTGAAAATTGCTCAGTCGTGTCCAATTGTTTGCAAACCGATGGACTATACAGTCCATGGAATTCTCCAAGACAGAATACTGAAGTGGGTAGCTTTTCCCTTCTCCAGGGGATCTTCCCAACCCAGGGATCAAACCCAGGTCTCCCACATTGCAGGCAGATTCTTTACCAGCTGAGCCACAAGGGTCTACACTAGGACTACATCAACCTGGCATAAGCTCTGTTATAGGAAAAGGAAACCAAATAAAAGTACATAATTCTCAGGCAGTATCCAGAAAGTAACAAATCTGTCCTTGGATATCAGGGTGAATATTGTATGTGATTTATCATTTTTAAAACATACTCAGTGTTCTTTAAACTTACTTGTTGTGATCTACCACCTACCAACCATAAATAACAAAACTGAGTCAAAACTTTCAATTGAACTACCAGCTAAACAAAAGATATCATGGAACCTAGAAAACAACATATTTGGAATCAGAAAGTTGGTTTAAGAACTGGTCCTAGTTTCTCCATAAATGAGGAAAGTGAAATTGAAGGTGTTACAATTCAGTCATATCTGACTCTTTGTGACCCCATGGACTGTACCCCACCAGGCTCCTCTGTCCATACAATTCTCCAGGCAAGAACAATGGGGTGGGTTGCCATTTCCTTCTCCAGGGAAACTTTCTGACCCAGGGATTGAACCTGAGTCTCCTGCATTGCAGGTAGATTCTTTGCTATCTGAGTCACCTGGGAAGCCCATAAATTATATGGCATACAAAAATAAAGGCTTTGGATCAGATGACCTGTAAAAGTGTTTAAAACATTATCCATTCTGTATAAACCTTGAAGTGAAGTGAAGTCGCTCAGTCGTGTCCAACTCTGCAACCCCATGGACAGTGGCCTATCAGGCTCCTCTGTCCATGGGATTTTCCAGGCAAGAATACTGGAGTGGGCTTCCATTTCCTTCTCCAGGGGATCTTCCCAACCCACAAATCGAACTCAGGTCTCCTGCGTTGCAGACAGATGCTGCTTTACCGTCTGAGCCACCAGGGATGTATTTAATGCTAAGTATGAATTTTATGCATTAGTCAGTAAGCAAAAAATTTGTTGGCACTTATGGGGGCAATTTTTACATCATCTCCCTATGTGAGTAACCTGAAATTAAGAAGACAAGGTGCCTTCTGATAGTTAATTTCTTTTTCCTGATGGTTACAATTTAAATAAGCACAACAGCTGAGATGAAAATTAGAGCTATCTGAAAGAACAGGCTACAAAATGGTAGGTTTAGCACTTAATCACAATAAACTGTGGAAAATTCTGAAAGAGATGGGAATACCAGACCACCTAACCTGCCTCTTGAGAAATCTGTATGCAGGTCAGGAAGCAACAGTTAGAACTGGACATGGAACAACAGACTGGTTTCAAATAGGAAAAGGAGTACATCAAGGCTGTCTATTGTCACCCTGCTTATTTAACTTCTATGCAGAGTACATCATGAGAAATGCTAGACTGGAAGAAGCACAAGCTGGAATCAAGATTGCTGGGAGAAATATAAATAACCTCAGATATGCAGATGACACCACCCTTATGGCAGAAAGTGAAGAGGAACTAAAAAGCCTCTTGATGAAAGTAAAAGAGGAGAGTGAAAAAGTTGGCTTAAAGCTCAACATTCAGAAAACGAAGATCATGGCATCCAGCTCCATCACTCCATGGGAAACAGATGGAGAAACAGTGGAAACAGTGTCAGACTTTATTTTGGGGGGGGGGGGCTCCAAAATCACTGCAGATGGTGATTGCAGCCATGAAATTAAAAGACGCTTACTTCTTGGAAGAAAAGTTATGACCAACCTAGATAGCATATTCAAAAGCAGAGACATTACTTTGCTGACTAAGGTCCGTCTAGTCAAGGCTATGGTTTTTCCAGTAGTCATGTATGGATGTGAGAGTTGGACTGTGAAGAAGGCTGAACTGAACTGAACTGAACTGGACTGATGGGAATAACAGTCCACCTTATCTGTCTCCTGAGAAACCTGTATGCAGGTCAAGAAACAACAGTTATAATCAGACATGGAATAACAGACTGTTCAAAATTGGGAAAGGAGTACAACAAGGCTGAATATTGTCACCATGATTATTTAACCTATATGCAGAGTACATCTTGTGAAATGCCAGGCCAGCTGAAGTTCAAGCTGGAATCAAGACTATTGGGAGCAATATCAACAAGCTCAGATATGCAGATGATAGCACTCTAGCGGCAGAGAGTAAAGAGGAACTAAAGAGCCTCTTGATATGAAGGTGAAAGTGGAGGTTGAAAAAGCTGGCTTAAAACTGAACATTCAAAAAATGAAGATCATGGATGGCATCTGGTCCCATCACTTCATGGCAAATAGAAGGGGGGAAAGAGTGACATATTTTATTTTCTTGGGCTCCAAAATCTCAGCAGACAGTAAATGCAGCCATGGAATTAGAAGATGCTCGCTCCTTGGAAGGAAAACTATGACAAACCTAGATAGCATATTAAAAAGTAGACATTGTTTTGCCAGCAAAGATCCATCTAGTCAAAGCTATGGCTTTTCCAGTAGTCATGTATGGATGTGAGAGTTGGACCATAATGAAGGCTGAGAACCAAAGAATTGATATTTTTCAATTGTGGTGCTAGAGAAGACTCTTCAGAGTTCCTTGATTGCAAGTCAATCCTAAAGGAAATTAACCCTGAATTTTCACTAGAAAGACTGATGCTGAAGCTAAAACCCCAACCCTTTGGCCACCTTACAGGTGGAGCTGACTCATTAGAAAAGACCCTGATGCTGAGAAAGACTGAAGCCAAGAGGAGAAGAGAGCAACAAAGGATAAGAGAACTGGATAGCATCAGTGACTCAGTGGACATGAGTTTGAGCAAACTGTCAGAGATAGTGAAGGACCAGGAAGCCTGGCGTGCTGAGTTCATGGGGTCGCAAAGACTTGGACACAACTTTTGGACTGAATAACAAGAAAGACTGTAAAGTTAAGTTGCATTATTGTAAGTGAAACATAATCTATTTATGGCTGGAAAAATGTGTTTTTGAGGGTATATGCATACTCTTATGGGAGAAGGTAGAAGGGGTATGTTGGGAGATGAGGCTAAACATCATGGAGAGGTTTGTAAGACCATGATGTTTCAATGGAAAGATTTAAGGAGGGAGATAAGATGCTGAGGTTATATTATAAGATTATTTTGTCTGT
Source organism: Ovis canadensis (assembly GCF_042477335.2). Classification (NCBI taxonomy): domain Eukaryota; kingdom Metazoa; phylum Chordata; class Mammalia; order Artiodactyla; family Bovidae; genus Ovis; species Ovis canadensis. The sequence goes on along the minus strand of NC_091246.1, from coordinate 175,486,409 downwards.
GCTATAATGAATGGCTTGGCACTGGGGACCAAGGGGATACCAGAAACTCTGCTGCTGCCGCTAAGTCGCTTCAGTCGTGTCCGACTCTGTGCGACCCCATAGATGGCAGCCCGTGAGGCTCCCCCGTCCCTGGGATTCTCCAGGCAAGAACACTGGAGTGGGTTGCCATTTCCTTCTCCAACGCATGAAAGTGAAAAGTGAAAGTGAAGTCGCTCAGTCGTGTCCGACTCTTAGCGACCCCATGGACTGCGGCCCACCAGGCTCCTCCGTCCATGGGATTTTCCAGGCAAGAGTGCTGGAGTGGGGTGCCATTGCCTTCTCCGACCAGAAACTCAGATGAGGGTTATTCAATGGACTCCAGAGGAAAGATTGTGAAATTTTAATCTAGGCTTTAATGAAACAAAAGTGGATAAAAATGATACATATATGGAGGTAAAAATATTTAACTTTGTGATTAATTGAATACCAAGGATGAGAAGCATAACTTGTAAAGGATAACTTTCAAGATTGATATGCTATTGCCATGTATCCCCAAGATTTTCAATTAATTTATTGCTTCTAATTTAAAAAGTGTATCTACTTCATAACTGGTCTTGTTCTAAGTGCTAGTGTTATAGTAGTAGAATAGGAAAAAAGAAAACTGCCACTGCTTCTGGATATTTATTTATAGTGAGGTGAGACAGATAATAGGTTATAAATATAATAAATGAATAAATTATGTGGCAGTAGAAAAGTACTATGGAAATGCAAAAGAGCAGGGCATTGAGGATCCCAGGATGGGAATGGGGTAATAGATTGCAATTATCAGTAAGTTATGCATTCAGATGACATTTAAACAAAGATTTGGAGGAGTTTAGGAACTGAATCATGTAGGATATCTGGCTGAAAGGCATTTTAGGGCAAAAGACCATTTTAGGAAAGGCCTTACTTTAGTAGGTAGTGATGGGTTTGAGAAATAGCAGAGCTTCCCTGGAGAAGAGTGAGTAAAGGGGAAAGTAGTGGAAGATAATCAGAGAAGTAACAGGAGACCAGATCTTTTAAATCCTTAAGAGTTGTTGGGAGAATTTCAGTCTTTTCAATGGAAAACCATTGAACATTTTTGATTGAAGATGTGATGTGATTTATGCTTTATACAGAGCATTCTGGTTATTGTTTTGTGAGTCATAAGGATAGCAAAGAGATCAATTAGGAGGTTATTGCATTCATTCAGAAGAAAGGTGAAAGTGGTTCAAAACTATATCCTTGCAGTCAAGCTGATATTACGGTAATCAGCTCCTAGACATACTTTGAAGGTGCATTCAATAATATTGTCTGACTATGGAGTTATGAAAGAAGCAGAGGGGCCAGCAATGCCTCTAAGATTTTCACTTTGAGCACCCGGAAAACTGAGTTGCCATTAAATGACACTGGGGAAGCAGATTTTGTGGATCATATGAGAAGTTTATTTTTAGGCATGCATGCTACTCTGGGGAGTTTGTTTGTTTGTTTGTTTGTTTTAACATCCAAAAGGAAAAATAAGCAGGTAGATAGAGCCTGATATCAATTAGGCAATTTTTAGCATGTGATTTTCTGTTAAACCATGAACTCTATTAGGAAGTGAGGAAGATAGAAAGAAGAGGATCATGGTCAGGGCCTGGGCATTCCAATACTAAAAGGAAAGGAGAAAAGGATCTGGCCAAAGATGCTGAGAGGCGAGGAAAAGGAGAGAACAATAAAAGAATAATTATACTGTTAATTCATCTCAGAACTATTTTGTACTAGTTATTATTACATCAAATGAAGTAATAAACAAAAAGAGCTACTTAAAGTTTAACTGGACAGACTCTTACTGTTACTATGCAGAAAAAGATTTCTCAACTCTGGCACTATTGGTGTTTTGGTCAGAATAATTCCTTGCTGTGAGGAACTAATTTATTCCTTGTAGGGTGTTAGGCATCCTCCCTGGCCTCTACTCACTTGATGCCAGCAGCAGTCCTCAACACTGAGAATCAGAAATGTCTTCAGACATTACCAAATGTCCTCTGGGGTGAAAGATCATTGCTGGTGGAGAACCACTGATGTAGAACTACTGAATGCTCTCTGACGATGCCTCTCCTTCCATGACTCAAAACATTTTTCAAGATCCTTAATGAATTTCTGTTTTCAGATTTTTTGAACACTGCTTTGTTTTCCTTTACTTGATCTTTCAGCAGTATGCTAGAAATATAACCAAAACTTCCTTTTCAAAACACTTTTTTTTTTTTCTCTCTTAGTTTCTGTGATTCTACATTCTCTTGTTTTATCCTAATGCACTGGCTGGTCCTTGCCATCATTTTAGTCTAGTCTCAGAGCTTGGTTCCAGTTCCTTCTTAATTTCCCTTGGTAATCTAACCTGGTTTGATGGTTTTAGATATCCCCTCAATTTTTCTATTCCTTAATGCAATTCCAGTCCAGAGATCTAGGAGACAGCTTTGACTACATCACTGCAAACCTGACATTCTCATTGGATCTCTTACTGAACTTAGCATAACTAAAACCAAACCCACACTTTTCCATTTTCAGTTCAGTTCAGTTCAGCTCAGTCGCTCAGTCATGTCCGACTCTTTGTGACCCCATGAGTCACAGCACACCAGGCTTTCCTGTCCATCACCAACTCCCAGAGTCTACTTAAACTCATGTCCATCAAATCTGTGATGCCATCCAGCCATCTCATCCTCTGTCATCCCCCTCTCCTGCCCCCAATCCCTACCAGCATCAGGGTCTTTTCCAATGAGTCAACTCTTCACATGAGGTGGCCAAAGTATTGGAGTTTCAGCTTTAGCATCAGTCCTTCCAATGAACACCCAGGACTGATCTCCTTTAGGATGGACTGGTTGGACCTCCTTGCAGTCCATTTTCAGGATCCTTCAAATTATATAATCCAGGAAACCAGGTGTCAGTCTGGAATCCTTTCTGTCCTCATTTTTCACATTCATTCCATTTGCAAACACTTTTTTTCTTTAAGATTCTACTCACCACCTTTCACTTCATTGAAACTATGATAGAGCAACATACCACCATTTCTGTGGGAGCATAGCCCTTCTATGTGGCCTCCTTCTGTTATAGTCTTTTCTCCCACTAAATCCATCATCCACATAAAAAAACAAGAGTTGTCTTAGATATAAGTAAGATGGCATTACTTCCTTCTCATTTCCTAAGTCTTAGCTCAAATCTCCTCTCTTCAAATGTGCCTTTATTAATCATCTTACTCAAACCTATATCATTCAAGTTTTTATCTCCAAGTCCATTTTTACTTCCCTCAATACACCTTACAAAAATTGGATTTTTTTTGTATTTATTTATGTGTTTGGAGAAGGCAATGGCAACACACTCCAGTACTCTTGCCTGGAAAATCCCATGGATGGAGGAGCCTGGTAGGCTACAGTCCATGGGGTTGCTAAGAGTCAGACACTACAGAGCAACTTCACTTTCACTTTTCACTTTCATGCATTGGAGAAGGAAATGGCAACCCACTCCAGCAACTTCACTTTCACTTTTCATGTTCATGCATTGGAGAAGGAAATGGCAACCCACTCCAGAGTTCTTGCCTGGAGAAGCTCTCTCAGGGACGGGCAAGACTGGTGGGCTTCCATCTATGGGGTCATACAGAGTCAGACACAACTGAAGCGACTTAGCAGCAGCATTTATATGTTAGTTTAGTTGATTTTGTCTTTGTTCCACAGAATATAAACTTCATGAAGACAAGATTCTTATCATATTTCAAGAACCCATCACCAGACCTAACAAACAAAACTCTCTAATGATGCTTTGCATTCATGCTTCAGACATGGCCAACTCTTTGCAGCTCTATGGACTATAGCCCACCAGGCTCCTCTGTCTATGGAATTCTCTGGACAATAATACTTGAGTGGGTTGCCATGCCATTCTCCAGGGTATCTTCCTGACCCACGGATAGAACCTGTGTCTCTTAGTTCTCCTGCATTGGCAGGCAGGTCCTTAACCACTAGAGCCACCTGGGAAGCCCAAAAAATGCTTTGAATATGAATGAATACAACTTGGCTGGTCACCTTAAGGTGGTATGCAATCTGATCAATAACTTAGTATTATTAATTTCATAATTTTATGTTTTATATGGTCATAAAAGATTTATGTTCAGTAAAATTTTGCCAATTGATCACAACTATTTTAGAACCATTAATTCTAATCAGTATGTATTATTGAGTGCCTGTCTTGTTAGTCAACAACAATCAAGCCACACAATGACAGTAACATAATAGCTGATAGCTTCAGATCTCTTCCAAGGCAATCATAATAAATTGTTTTAGTTGTTGACTGATTTGAATAAACTCTGATGGTTTTAAAAGTATTCTAGCTAAGCAATTATATTTCAATTTAGTTTCAGTTTAGATTTTAGTGGTGTCTTAAATTTATAATGGGCTTCCCAGGTGGTGTTAGTGGTAAACAACCTGCCTGACAATGCTGGAGACGTAAGAGACCCCTGGGTTGGGATGATCACCTGGAGTGGGGCATGACAACTCACTCCAGTATTCTTGCCTGGAGAATCCCATGAACAGAGGGAGCCTGGTGGCCTGTAGTCCATGGGGTTGCAAAGAGTCAGACACAACTGAAGTGACTTAGCATGCATGCACGTAAATTTATAGTACTGAAGAAAGGAAAAAAAAAAACTATCAATTTTTGAATGTGAACGTGAAGTCGCTCAGTCGTGTCCGACTCTTTGCCACCCCATGGACTGTAGCCTACCAGGCTCCTCTGTCCATGGGATTTTCCAGGCAATAGTCCTGGAGCGGATTGTCATTTCCTTCTCCAAGGTATCTTCCCAACCCAGGGACTGAACCCAGGTCTCCCGCATCGTAGACAGACGCTTTACCGTCTGAGCCACCACCACTACCCAAATGTCCTAAAACAAAACTTTAAAGTTTTTGCTAAAATTTATGTACACACACTTATGTTTGGGTACATTGTTGTTGTTGTTTAGTCGCTAAGTCATGTCTGACTCTTTGCAACCCCATGGACAGTAGGCCTGTAGGCCCTTCTGCCCATGGTATTTCCTAGACAGGAATACTGAAGAGGTCTGCCCTTTCCTTCTAGGGGATCTTCCCAACCCAGGGATCAAACCTGTGTCTCATGCATTGGCAGGAGGATTCTCTACTGCTGAAGCACCAGGGAAGCCCACAGTTACATAGGAATACTTATAAATTTATCTATGCACATGTGTATGTGTGTGAGATGTACACACAGACCCATATATTGCGTAGGAGATTTATAGCTAGGACTTCAATTAAAAACTGAAACCTATTAAAGAAAACTTAATTGAATATTTTGTTAAAGCTTTTCAGGAAAAATGGTTCTAATCAACTTTTTGAGAAAAAGGTATGAGTATTAATGAATAAGGGATTATATTTATTCTGAACAATTTCCTTTTCATAATGGGGAATATGCCAAGCATGGTATCTCATATTCACTTATCAAAACCTGGTAGATCAGATGAATAATTTGTTTTGCTCAGGAACGTTCAGCTCTTTAATGGTAAAATCTAACATGGATAGTTAAAGTTATTTGTATTTTTCAAGCATTGACCTACTTTATAGTGCTTGCTATCATGTATCTAGCATTTCTTACTAGAAATAATAAATTGCCAGAAAGTATGTACAATTGTTGCATAATGCTATTATATCCTGTTCTGACTACTAAAATTCAAATTCAGAAATCTCATTATGCTTTACATACAGATTGATCATGTCAGTCTTTTAAGTTTTAAATTATTTAATTTTCTTAAAGGAAAAAAATCTGTCCATTTTGTATAGCTCAGGGGGTTAGAAAATCATAAGCCTTTCTATCTATAAATAACTTAGTCTGCATCTGAATTTTAAATTTGCAATCCTAATTACTATGCCAACCATTTTCACAGACTACAGAAGAGAATTCCTTTCATGATTTCTAAAAAAGATCATGTTAAAAATTATTTTCCTTTCGAATGGACTTTAGTTAACATTTAGTTGCCTGAGCAATATTTTTCTGATTTCTGATACAATATATTTTCTGCCCTTTCTTGAAATAAAAAAATATTCCAATGTTTTCTGCATCTTTGAATATATCTTCAAGATATCCTGTCATCATGCTGATCACTCCTGCGACTACAAGTGGGCTGCCATGTACGGCTCTTTGTGACCCCACGAACTGTAGCCCACCAGGCTTCTCTGTTAAAAGAATTTTCCAGACAAGAATACCGGAGTGGGTTGCCATTTTATACTCCAGGGGATCTTCCCAACCTGCATCTTCTGCATTGGCAGGTGGATTCTTTACTAGTAAGCCACATGGGAAGCCACTGATAATGGAGTAATAACTAAAGTGTCCATAGTTTGATTTGCATATTCTTTCCTTTACCTATTGATTCAGAGATAGAAGTCAATGGACCATATTCAGCTCAGGGGAAAATTTTAAGTTTCATTTTCTGAGAAGTGGGGAATTCTCAGGTAAGTAGTATTTGTGCCAAAACTTAGAAGATGAAATAGACTGCAGGAAATCACAACCCACTCCAGTATTCTTGCCTGGAGAATTTCATGGACATAGGAATCTGGTGGGCTACAATCCATGGGATCACTAAGAGTGGACACGTTGAAAAACTAACAATTACTTACACTTCATTAAACTAATGGATGACTATGTGGTGACTGATAAAAGAGCAAGTATCATACATTGCAGGGAAATTCATGGGGGTAAAAATCAATTATTTATACACAAGATGGATTTCAGAGAAATAAATACAAATTGTCCAGGTAATAACTGGATAAACAAAAATGATATCACATTTTTTTTAAACCACACATATTTACTATTGGAAAGGACTTTAGAAATTTTCTACTTCAAAACACTAATTTTCAGATGAATGGAGATGTAGCAAGTATTTAAAGTTAAGTCTAAAATTTGTCATGTTTTAGTTTCATGGCCATAGATAAGCCATCTAATCATTCTAGAACACACACTGATCATTAAATTAAGGTAGTGAGATTAGATTTATTTCATATTTATAATATTGAGATATCAGGGTTACAAGGTAGTTTAGGAATCAAAATTAAATAATTACCCTTATCAGTGTAGCCTTAAGGATATACATATATATATAAATATGTATATACATATATATATGTGTATATATATACACACACACACATAATGCACTGATAAGAATTTATATGAATGCTTAATGATTTATAACATGGTGCTAAAACTCATGGCTCAGAGATTCCAACCTTATAAGCATGACATTTAGTTAGTTATAATGGGATTTTAGAAAATGTACCATTCTACTATTCACTTTTCTTCCCAGTGAATACTGTTAGTCATGGGTAGGTCTAATAACAGAGAGGGAAACAAACAAATGGAAAGAATAGATTACATGATACATCTAATTACTACCAATAAAATAATAATGAAGCTTCAAATCCTTTTAGAAAAAGGCTAATAAATAACTTCGCACTGATGATGAAAGACTCTGTACCACATTAATAAAATTTTAAAAATGTAAAATATATACAGGTTAAAATTTGCAAATATAATATACAAATAAAATTTATACATTTATGTTCTTGACGGTATAAGAATAAAAAATTAGCTATCAAGTAAGTTTCATTCCTGAATTATGATAAACAGTGACTGGAGGTTACTGGTTATACTAAATTTTTTTTTTTTAAACAACCAGTCGCTCAGTCCTGTCTGACTCTTTGAGACCCTGTGGACTGTAGCCTACCAGTCTCCTCTCTCCATGGGATTCTCGAGGCAAGAATATTGGAGTTGGTTGTCATTTCCTTCTCCAGGGGATCTGCCTGACCCAAAGATTGAACCTTGGTCTCCCGCATTGCAGGCAGACACTTTAACCTCTGAGCAACTGGAGAAGCTAAAGAATGCTCAAAATACCACTCAGTTGCACTCATCTCACACACCAGTAAAGTAATGCTCAAAATTCTCCAAGACAGGCTTCAGCAATACTTGAACCATGAACACCCAGATGTTCAAGCTGGTTTTAGAAAAGGCAGAGGAACCAGAGATCAAATTGCCAATATCTGCTGGATCATCAAAAAAGCAAGAGAGTTCCAGAAAAACATCTAGTTCTGCTTTATTGACTATTCCAAAGACTTTGACTGTGTGGATCACAATAAACTGTGGAAAATTCTGAAAGAGATGGGAATACCAGACCACCTGACCTGCCTCTTGAGAAATCTGTATGCAGGCCAGGAAACAACAGTTAGAACTGGACAAGGAACAACAGACTGGTTCCAAATAGGAAAAGGAGTACATCAGGGCTGTATATTGTCACCCTGCTTTATTTAACTTATATGCAGAGTACATCGTGAGAAACACTTGACTGGAGGAAGCACAACCTGGAATCAAGATTGCTGGGGGGAAATATCAATAACTTCAGATATGCATATGACACCACCCTTATGGCAGAAAGTGTATAAGAACTAAACAGCCTCTTGATGAAAGTGAAGGAAGATAGTGAAAAAGTTGGTTTAAAGCTTAACATTTAGAAAACTAAGATCATGGCATCCGGTCCCATCACTCCATGGCAATGGATGGGGAACCAGTGGCTGACTTTATTTTTCTGGGCTCCAAAATCACTGCAGATGGTGATTGCAGCCATGAAATTAAAAGGCGCTTACTCCTTGGAAGGAAAGCTATGACCACCTATACAGCATATTAAAAAGCAGACACATAACTTTGTCAACAAAAGTCTGGCTAGTCAGGGCTATGGTTTTTCAAGTAGTCATGTATGGATGTGAGAGTTGGACTATAAAGAAAGCTGAGCACTGAAGAATTGATGCTTTTGAACTCTAGTGTTGGAGAAGACTCTTGAGAGTCCCTTGGACTGCAAGGAGATCCAACCAGTCCATCCTAAAGGAGATCAGTCCTGGGTGTTCATTGGTAGGACTGATGTTGAAGCTGCAACTCCAATACTTTGGCCACTTGATGTGAAGAGTTGACTCATTTGAAAAGACCCTTATGCTGGGAAAGATTGAGGGCAGGAGGAGAATGGGATGACAGAGGATGAGATGGTTGGATGGCATCACAAACTCAAAGGACATGGGTTTGTGTGGACTCCGGAAGTTGGTGATAGACAGGGAGGCCTGGCGTGCTGCGGTTCATGGGGTTGCATAGAGTTGGACATGACTGAGTGACTGAATGGAACTGAAACTGGAGGTTACTGATTGTGTTTATCCATCTATCCAAGGACAAATATAAACAATTATCAAATCATTTTCACTGGTAGTTATATACAAAATAAAAATATATTTTTAGCAACTATCAAATTTGGACAAGAGTAATTTGCAATTAATTTTTAACGTGAGGCTATTCATTGCAGGGAAGAACATTTTGTCAATTATCATCAACATCACTGTCATTGTCAACTCATAACTGCCACCATATCATTCTGTAATCCATACATTGTACAGAAGGCGGTGATCAAGACCATGCCCCCAAAAAGAAATGCAGAAAGGCAAAATGGTTGTCTGAGGAGGCCTTACAAACATCTGAGAAAATAAGAGACACTAAAGGCAAAGGAGGAAAGGAAAGATATATCCATTTGAATGCAGTGTTCCAAAGAATAGAAAGGAGAGATAAGAAAGCCTTCTTCAGCGATTAATGTAAAGAAATAGAGGAAAACAAAAGAATGGGAAAGACTAGAGATCTCTTCAAGAAAATTAGAGATATCAAGGGAATATTTCATGCAAGGATGGATACAATAAAGGACAAAAATGTTATGGATGTAACAGAAGCAGAAGATAGTAAGAGGTGGCAAAAATACACCAAAGAACTATACAAAGATCTTCATGACCCAGATAACCACGATGGTATGATCACTCACCTAGAGCCAGGCATCCTGGAATGCAAAGTCAAGTGGGCCTTAAGAAGCTTTACTATGAACAAAGCTAGTGGAGAGGATGGAATTCCAGTTGAGCTATATCAAATCTTAAAAGATAATGCTATCAAAGTGCTGCTCTCAATATGCCAGGTAATTTGGAAAACTTACCAGTGGCCACAGGACTGGAAAAGATCAGTTTTTATTCCAATCCCAAAGAAAGACAATGCCAAAGAATGTTCAAACTACTGCTCAATTGCACTCATCTCACATGCTAGGAAAGTAAAGCTCAAAATTCTTCAAGCCAGGCTTCAACAGTATGTGAACCATGAGTTTCCAGATATTCAAGCTGGATTTAGAAAAGGCAGAGGGACCAGAGATCAAATTGCCAACATCCACTGGATCATTAAACAAGCAAGAGAGTTTCAGAAAAACATCTACTTCTGCTTTATTGACTATGCCAAAGACTGTTACTGTGTGGATCACATTAAAGTGTAGAAAGTTCTGAAAGAGATGGGAATACCACAGTGACCTGCCTTCTGAGAAATCTGTATGCAGGTCAAAAAGCAACATTTAGAACTGGACATGGAACAACAGACTGGTTCCAAATCAGGAAAGGAGTACGTCAAGCCTGTATACTGTCACCCTGCTTATTTAACTTATATGCAGAGTACATCATGAGAAACACTGGACTGAAGTAAACACAAGCTGGAATCAAGATTGCCAGGAGAAATGTCAATAACCTCAGATACGCAGACAACCCTACCCTTATGGCAGAAAGTGAAGAACTAAAGAGCCTCTTGATTAAAGTGAAAGACGAGAGTGAAAAAGTTGGCTTAAAACTCAACATTCAGAATACAAAGATCATGGCATCTGGTCCCGTCACTTCATGGCAAATGAAAACAGTGACAGACTTTATATTTTTGAGCTCCAAAATCACTGCAGACGGTGACTGTAGCCATGAAATTAAAAGACGCTTGCTCTTTGAAAAGAAAGCTATGATCAATCTAGGCAGCATTTTAAAAAGCAGAGATATTAGTTTGCCAGCCAAGGTCCATCCAGTCAAATCTATGGTTTTTCCAGTAGACTTGGACTATAAAGAAAGCTGAGTACCAAAGAATTGATGCTTTTGAACGGTGATGTTGGAGAAGACTCTTGAGAGTCTTTTGAACTGCAGAGAGATCTAACCAGTCCATCTAAAGGAGATTAGTCATAAATATTCATTGGAAGTACTGATACTGAAGATGAAACTCCAACACTTTGGCCCCCTGATTTGAAACACTGACTCATTAGAAAAACCCTGATGCTAGGAAAGATTGAAGATGGGAGAAGAAAGAGATCTCAGAGGATGAGATGGTTGAACAGCATCACTAACTTGATAGACAGGAGTTTAAGAAACCTCCTGGAGTAGGTGATAGACAGGGAAGCCTGGTATACTGCAGTCCATGGGGCTGCAAAGAGTTGGACAAGACTGAATGATTGAACTGAACTGAACTGAACTCTATACAGTGCTTATTATGTGCCAAGAACTATTGATACTAATGTACAGTATGTATGTGTGTGTGTATCTGTGTATTCTTCCCTAGAAACCTTATTAAATGATGAAGATAGAGAAACGAAGAGGCTGGTAAAGAATAGGAATGTGATTAAGCCCTGGGTAATATAACTTCATAATACTTCATTATCACTTCATTAATACATAAAATTATACCACAGGACTAATGTTTTTGCAAAGCAAACTTCTATTTTAGAGATAAAGAAAGCTAAAGGTAGTCAAGACTGAGTCAGTCTTTCATTCTAATAGGCAGATTATATGTGGGTAATGGAGAGTAGAGTGATCCAGTGAAAGTTTTGGCTTTATCCTCGACTAACACTTAATAGACCTATGTGTTAGTCATTCAGTCGTGTCAGACTCTTTGCAACCCCACAGACTGTAGCCAGCCAGGGTCCTCTGGCCATGGGATTTTCCTGGTAAGAATACTGGCGTGGGTAGCCATTCCCTGCTCCAAGGTATCTTCCCAACTCATGGATCAAACCTGGGATTCCTACATTACAGGGAGATCATTTACCATCTGAGGCACCAGAGAAGCTGTCTTATAACACTGGGTTTGTAGGAGGAGGAGTTAAAGAAGTCACTCTGATATGGATGCATTTTTACTCACAGTTAATCTGACCTGAATTTAAAAGCCAATAATATAGCTTCGTTTAAAACCAGCTTATTGTCACCTACTACTAATAAAAAATAGTGTTTCAGATTTACATCAAATGATATTTATGGAGTTCAGATCTATGGTAGATAACATACTTGACTTTTTGGTTGTATGGGAATGGGCTAGAGCTCTCTCCAAATAGGTACTTTATCTGTTATTCTTTCCAGGTTACCTCAAAACATAAAATCCACAATAAATTGGCATGCCCTAAAATAAAAAAGATAACCTGAGACTGTAACTCTAAACAAATGTTTTAGCCTATTTTTCTCTAAAGGAATAACTATGATAATCAATGTGTCTGTCATATACCAGCAAACAACATTGCTCTATTTTGAATGTTCTCTGAAATATAGTTATTAGGAGTCAGAAGATATGATTACACTATTGAATTGATCTCTTTCCCTAGAAGAGAAACAGATTTCTGATATTGTTGAAAATTAAACAATTTACCCTGTATATTTTTGAGTTGATTTTCTAATGTAAAAATGAAGTGATGGTTTCCAATATTATCTTGTGATAAAAAAAATCATGTTCATAATTTATTAAATACTATAAAATATTAAAAGTTCTAGAAATTTTAGGTACTATTGATTTCCATTCTTATATAATTACAGAAAATATATTAAAGAAAAACATAATATCATGCAATTAAAATGAAATATATCCAGCTATGAGAATAAATGGGTAAGGATATTTTTATTTCTATATAGGGAGAATATTGGGAGGAATCATTGATTAATTAACTCATAATCAAATACTGTGACTGACAAATTTAAAAAAAAAACAGGAAAAATAATAGGAGGAGGTATGAGCCATGAGCCTTCAAATATTCAATTACATTTACTTACAATCAAGCCACTGTTTGCTTGCCTTTTTTCTCTGCCATGGATCCTTTTGTAGAAAATTCCTCCTGGATTAAACTGAGTACTCCAAATAATCATATCTCTCTGATAATATACATCCATCCCTGTTATTCTTGAATTATGTTCAATATGAGAAATTTGTTGATGATCGCCACTGTAGTTGAATGGATATATAAAACCCAGGATATCAGTGTCATTAGCAATGTAGAGAACTTGATCTTCAGAGCCTGGAGATTATTATAATAAAATACAAAAATAAAGTAAATTTCAACTAATGTAAAAGCAACAAATGTACTTTTAAATTATCTTGAATTGTTATTCTTAACACAGTTTCTTGCTTCATAAAATTAAACCAGCTTTATACCATCATTTAGTCTTCATGACTTATGTATAAAACACACTAAGTAACATTTCTAAGAGTCATTAATATAGGTTTTCTTCAGTCAAAGCTTACCTTGTGGCTAGAAATTTTTACTAGATACCCTTTTTATGAAGAGTGATTTATGTTCGGTAGGTCACAGTATGTTTCAATGCTTTGCATCTGAACATTCAGACACCATATTTTGTACTCCTGAGCCTCAGGCATTTCTGAGTGTTTAGTTTATGTACCTCAGTAACCATTACCTTTGGCTAACAAATAAAAAATTATGAGATGAAAAGTCTTCTTTTAATATTCATATATCTCAACTGTTCTCTTATTTTATTATACAAAGATATCAGTATTTATTGCCATAATCTCAATACTGTCTAGAATCTTGCTAACTGGAACCATGTAGCCTGAAGTTCTGACACCTACAATATAATATTGATGTCATTTGTGTACATCGATCAGAAAACCCTAAGGTGAATCCTGAATATATTAATTAAAACATTAATGAAACCATGAAGAAAAACTGAATTGCAAATTTAAAAAATCCAAAAAACAATAATATACAAGTTGTAGTTCACCTCCATAGGCTCAACAGCTCCCCCTTAGTGGATGTTTACCACGTGATAGGGGCTGCATCAAGCCTTTGCCGATTCATCTCCTCTTACAACAACATGGAGAGTAAGGATTGGGCCTCCCATTTTACAGATGAAGAACTGAGGCTCTGAGAGTTTAATAACTTCCCTGAGTCTACGCAATCAGAGGGGATCAATGCTGGATTCAAATATGAGTCTAACTCCATAGCCATCCTTGCTTGATTCACTATATCAGGTTGTTTTCCTCTTCTAGTAACTGTCTTATTAACATTGTTAATCATGCCCTGTAGTTAACAATATTTAACTTATAATATTATTTAGTACAAACATAAGTGCATTAAAATCCACATTGAAGAAAGCCATACCTGTCATTTAATTTTTTAAAAGTGATATTCTTAAGTAGAGGAGGTCTGGATTTTAAAACATAAATTTATTTTAAAACCTTTAAGTTCTTATTCAAAATTCCATTCTCCTTATAATGCTAACCTTTAATTTAACCTGTTATTTTTATCCCAGTGGTGCAATATTTCCTTGGGTATACTAAGAGCAGGCCATAAAGGAAGGCATTTCATATTCTATCACACTGGCTTTTGAAGTTCTACCCCCTTCTGACAAATTGTTTCAAACACAAATGTGATTTTAATAATAGCCAAGTATTTGACTGTCATGTATATAAACCTTCCCAGATTAATAAAGAATGATAATAAACAAATTGGCCAAATTTACCAGTCTATAAAAGAAATTTATTTTATATTTTCAGGCATTAAGCCATTGTTAAAATGCAATATGAAACATTTTCCCCATAAGATGTTCATGCAGAAATTATAATAACACTTAAAGTCATGGTTATTTATCTTTACCTTTTGCTATGCAGGTGTTATTTCTTTCTTGAAAATTCTGGTGACACACACATTTATATGATCCTTCTATATTTATACATTGGTGGGAACATGTGCCAAATACCAAACATTCATTAAGGTCTAGAAAAGAAGAGCTCAAAATAGCATCATCATATCCCCAATTAGTACTTTCATTCTTTCCTCATTTCAACCAAGAAAAATTTATTTTGTGTGCTTCAACTTCTTGTTCCTATGTCTTTCATTGTCTTTTCAAACTCTTACATTGCTCTGTGATATTTTCTGGCCATAATCATATTTTTTCTCAATATTTTCACTATAGTGACTCATCAATTGTTCACTGCTTGTTAATCCACTTAACATACTGAAATGCCCATTTCAAACTTCCCTAGTATTTTCATTAACTCAAATAAACATGTGTTAGTGTTTCTAATTACCTACCTCCATACATTTGCAGATGGCATATGCTATTCTTTTGTCCTATAATAACCATGCTCATTTTACATAGTGAATTTCTACTTATCTCTCAAGATTCACCTGAAGAGAAGCCTTCCTTTATTTCCATCAATAAATGGTAACGATTATCCATCTCATAGATTCTCCACTGTTTGCAACCTTGGGATTTCTCTCTTATGCCATTCTCACACTATATTTCATATATGTGGTAACCTGTCCATATCCCTTCCTTGACTGAAGTCATACATTAGTATTTATTCATTGTTTTATTGCCAGCATTTTGGACAATTCATGACAGAATTAAGATATAGATAATACACTTCCGGCTTCATAATAGAAAATGACAATGTAATAAGATGGGCCAACTGAATAAAAAAGCAAACAAACAATAAAAATCCTGAATACTTGTATAAAAATGAATATATATATATATAATAAATAATAAATATATCTTAGGCAATAGTCAATGGCTTAGCACATGCCCCAAAGTTTAAAATTTTAAGGTGATTCTGGTGAATCACCTAATTTCTTTTTCTTTAAGTCTACTTCTGCTTTCAAACAGCATAATTCCTCCGCCCCCTTAATCAATTATAGTTGCCCTAATAAATCTGTGAGATAAATCCTTCTCTTGAATCAGAGGAATTTAAGGATAAGCACAGTGGTAGTAATTATGTCTTGTTTAGCACTCAGCAGAGTTTTAAAACCTCAATTGTAGAGATAAGGACTTTCCCAGTGACATTTGTAAATGACAGTGCCAAGGCTTAAACTCAGACTTTCTGATTCTCAGGTCTCTACTATGACACTTTGCCCAAGGTGAACCTAAGCACTCTCAGGAGTGCAATTCTGCATTTAATTGCAATAGAGGGTAAGGAGCTAAAACTGTATTTACTTGTTAACAAATGGTATACCAGGGATAACTAAAATACATAGTATCAGTTCTCAGTCATCAAAAAAGTATTACAATGAGTCATGCATTGATAATATGGGGAAGAACATTTGATGGCATGCTGTTAAAAGAATCTCCTTGAGGTGTCACATTGCAAGGATTCCCCACTGCTCTGTGACTTCTAAACCAGTTTGAGTCATACAAATAAATGTTTTCTAAACTTTTATTGTATTATTGCAAAAAATCTTTTAACAGTTAAAAAAAAACTTTTACAATATTTTTTGTTTTGGCATATGTAACTTTGAACTGGGAGTCATTTGTTACTATGGTTTCTCTTTGAGAGGAAGTCAAAATAAGCAAAAATCTGCATGATTAGATAAAACTTTTATTTCCCTCACATGGCCCTGTATTGGCTAGAGTCACCATTTTCTCCTCATCTCCATAACCAGATGATGTCGAGAGCTTTTGAAGACAATGGACGATTCTCACACATGTCTAGTACCTAGAGTAGTGCCTGACATACAACCACTATTAATCTATTTCTATTTCTTGATTATTGTTCTCTCAATTTTTTCTTCCCTTTAGGTATTTTATTCAAAGCGCTTTGGCTTTAAAATCAAATAGTGACTGTTTGCGCTTTTTTCAGCTACCTATATTAAGGACACAAAAATTTAAATTCCTTGGATTACAAATCAAGGTAGTCTCTCTCCCCTTATCCATACCAAGTCAAACTGCTTTTGTCTACTATCAAAACTTCATTTATTACATGAAGATACAAATTTTATTAGAGTTCAGAAGTTACTCATTTGCACAACAAAAATATTGGACTCATGGTGATTTAAAATGAATGTAGCTTGCAGGTCATATTTGCCATGGCATATTACTAAAAATGAAGAAAATTTCAAGAATACATTTTCTAAACCTAGTATATACAGGAAACAGAGCCCACTATTCAAAAATAAGCATTTGAAAATTAATATTCTATGAAAGTAAACTCTTGGACAGGTTCAAGTGTGTGTTTTGACATAAAGTATCTAGGAATGAAGAAATAATCTAGTTTTGAGAAATAATTCACTTTTTTTATTAAAATAGAGAAATTTAAGTTGCCAGTTTTCAGTGTTCCCTGTTAATAAAGAGATACATGTAATGAGTAATCCAAACACGTATACAACTTAAATGTACAAATGTGACATATAAATAGACATATATGACATATATATGACATGACTACAAGTATTTCCTCTATGGATGAGTGCAATTGATTTTTAAAATTCCATTTTGATTGACACAATGTAAAATCACTTTTATTTACTGGAGAATAACACAAGGTGACAATAGAGAAGAAAGCATATAGCTGAAAACGTTTTATAACTTGAATTTGCCCTGGATAAACCAGACTTAGACACTTTAGGTTTGGCTCTAATTATAGTACCAATTTTAGTGGAGAAACTGGCAGAAAGTGCATTTAGGTCTGTATTTCATGGTAGTAAAGTCCTAGTGTTAATTATATTTAGATAGAACGTACTATGAGATTCCTGCTCCCCTGGATGCTCAATTTTTAAATGATCACAAGATGACAGAGATTTATTTAAATCCTGTCTTTGAATTTTAAAGGAGACACTCTTGATAATAATATAAAGCACTGTTTAGGACTTTGTGTTAGGATAAAACCCCACCATTCTCTAAAAGCAAATTACCACAACTTAAGAGAAATGGGTCATCATAAACATATTCTTTCATGAATTGTTGCTAATTCTTCAATAGCTTCTGAACAAGCAATTTTGTTATTTGCATTTCAAAACAGAATTGTAGCAATACAATTGAAATTCCTGCAGGTCTGAATCTGCTATAGAAAAGGCTTTATAAGCCTCAGTAATGGTTAGCTTAGCAACACAAACAAACAGGCTCTTGACCCGAGGGACTTTCACTGTCCTAAGTGAAATGGTATCCCACAGATCTGTACCATTCGGATGAAAATCAGTCCTCTGTCATCTCACAGTTTAGCAGCCCTGGGAGTCTTTCAGAACGTAAAGACTTAAGAGCAAGCTGCTGAGGAAATGTACT
This sequence comes from Ovis canadensis, assembly GCF_042477335.2. Classification (NCBI taxonomy): domain Eukaryota; kingdom Metazoa; phylum Chordata; class Mammalia; order Artiodactyla; family Bovidae; genus Ovis; species Ovis canadensis. The sequence goes on along the minus strand of NC_091246.1, from coordinate 175,468,251 downwards.
ATACCTTCACACTGTCTGTTTTTCGCGTTTCTCTGAAATCCAGGCTTACAGCGGCAGAAAACAGATGTTTTTATTTGATTACAATATGCATCATCTCCACATGGATTCACATTATCTTCACAGGTATACTCACTGGGAGCTAGGATTTAAAAATATGATCAAAAGTAATATAATTCTAATTCCTGAAGTGGGAGTTTACTATTTTTCTTAATTTAAAATTACATTTATTGAAACCCTTATTATTCCATAGATTATTCTTATTGAATGTATAAGGTCATGATCTTCTCTCCATATAAGCATTCACTTCTTATAAAGGAATAGAAGACAATAAAAACCAAAATCATTTACACTGAATATCGTTTAGACCAAGCTACCATCAGCTGATATTTATAGCTGTTATTAAGCTATACTATTTTCCAAAAGGAATTCACGTCAATGGTTCTGACAGGTTATCTTTACCATGATATCATTTTAATGTATGAGAATCATATTCTTCTCTAAGAATGAAAACATTTCCTAGAAGCTACCTAGAGATGTAGGCATCTATTGTTAACTTAAACTTAGTATTCAGGAACTCAGTCAAGAGTGCTACCATGTTACTCAAGCAAGAGGTTAAATCATCAGTTCTTAAACATATACAGGGAGCAGCATTTGAGTGTGTATTATGCTCCAATGGACATGGGTTGCAATACAATTTAGGACAGACTATGTGTTATTTGCAGTTTCTAGCAAGGTATTTTCAACTTCATTGCTTTATCTGCAATTCAGGAAAACATTTTAGAGTACAAATAAAGGAGATGAAATGTTATAGGGGTAACATTGAATGATCTATATTCTACTTAAGCAAATTCAATTACTGAGAAATACGAGAACTTTAATTATAAGAATTATAACTATTACTAAAAAATCCCACTGATTCTTGGATATCTTGTAATTAATTAAGCTGTACATGTACACTCAGTCATGTCTGACTCTTTGCAACTCCATGAACTGTAGCCCACCAGGCTCCTCTGTCCCTGGGATCATCCAGGCAAGAATACTGGAGTGGGTTGCCATTTCCTTCTTCAGGGGATTTTCCTGACCCAAGGATTGAATCTGCAAGTCTTGCATCTCCTGTTTTGGCAGGCTTTACCAGCTAAGGGTTCTTTACCATTTGAGACACCAGTGAAGCCCCATTAATGAAGACACACCAGTGTAATTATACCATGATTGAGATATGTATGGTCATACCCTGGCGGATACTGCTTCATCAACCAGTGGAGAGCAACTTACATACAAATGAGAAAAAATAAAAGACTCAAGAGCTGGAACTCTTTTGTAACTTCTATAAGCAATCAGAATTTAGGGTCACAAGCTTAATTATTTTTCTCAATATGAAAAATCAGGTATCAAACATGAAACACAAAATTATTAATAATCAAGATCTCATGACTCAAGTATCATAACACTCTAATAATAAAATAATAGGATCTTCTTTGAGAATGACTCAGCAATGGAGTGAGTTTTTAAAGCATTGAATATATTATTAAGACATTTATCATCATTCAACCTAATTATAAAATTCAAAAACTACTATATTTATATTTTGTAAAATAATAAGGAATATAGATTTCTTTGCTGATATCAGAGTCTGTATTTGGATACTGAGTTTCCAGCTTCAGCTTTAACAGCTGAAGGCAAAATCAGCCTTGCCTACCACATACTTTCTACTATTAATTTAAGTAATATTCTAAGGTGACTTTGGGAAAGGCTATTTTAAAAAAAGTATTACTTAAGCATGTTTTGAAGAGCAATCTTTTCTCACAGCAATAAAGAAAATTTTAGGCATGTTGAAGCAGAAATTAAACTCGCTTGTCGCTGCATTTTAACAGGAAACAAACTCACTTATTCTGCAGCCTTGTTCATCTGAACCATCTCCACAGTCATCAAGCCGATCACACTGGAGATCCATGGGGATACATTTTTTATTACTGCAAGCAAACTCATCTTTTTTACAAGGTCTTGCTTTATATGTAAGCTTACCTACAGATTTATTAAAAAAAAGATCAGTGTTTCACAGAATCAAAACAAATTTACTGAGTCTATAACAGTTTTAAGATTTTTACTAAATGCTATGAAAAATATGGATCCATAATCCTTTATTTGAAGCTCTTGGGGCTAAATGAAAAAAATCTCTGAAACTTTTGAACCTTAGAAAAATAACACTATATTTGCCCTATAGTAAATAACTATATTTCCACGTGAAAATGTTTGAATATTTACCAAAAATGAGATCTTTTTTTAAAGTAATATAAACTACCTCAAGTCAGGTCAAGTCAGGTTCTGTCACCAAATGATTTTGCTGAATATTTTAGTAAGGCATTTAGGTTTTTGAATTTTAATTTCTGAATTGTGTAAAGGGGACTGCGTACACACATACACAATCTATATAAACACCCCCACCCCAAGAAGTTGTTTTAACAGAATATTTTAAACCACTACGTTGTTTCTCTCATGCAGTACTCTGGAATGAAATACCTATAACCAGTGGAGATTTACAGACTTGGAGATATTCAGTTGCACAGCTCTATTGTGCATATGAAAAGTTAGTGGGTTATCTTCACATACTGTCAGAAAATCAAGTGCTTGATAATCTATCTTCAGACATGCCACATGCATTTTTTTTTTTAATTTCTTGAGCCCTAATCATTGTATCATCTGTAGCTCGCGTGGAATCACTTATTCTGCACTAAATGGACTTACCACCACAGGGGTCTTCATCTGAGTCGTCCCCGCAGTCATCGATCCCATTGCACATTTGCTCAGGCTGCAGGCATACTCTGTTATTTCTGCACCTGTGAGGCCTTGTGGGTGGGCAAAGAAATTTGTCTGAAAAGAAGAAAAAAAGCAGCTCCTTTGGGTGCACTAACTTATGAAGAACCGTCTTTCTTTCGTCATCTTTTTATTTTCTTCCTTTTCAAATCCATGATCTAGCTTTTTAGAATATCTCTTATTGTGGAAATTGCTTACATGCAGCTATTAGAAAAATGTGTGATAATAGAAGTGATGATCCGAGTTATTTATATTAATTACAGAAGAGCGTGCACCGCTGAAATGCTGAATGAAGTAAGAAAAAGAGTCAAACTTCACGGTCTTATTTACAAATGCCTTAGCTGAGTTTCTCTAGTGTCCCAAATTAATTTATGCCCACGTTTTATACAACATGGCAGGAACAGTTTTCTGAAAGAGCAATTTCACACAGAATAGAGATTGAGCAAGCATGTGTTACAGATCCAAAACTGAAAATAGGTCATTCAGAAAAAAAAAAAATCCCAATAACACTAGAGCTGTGTTTCTCAGTCTCTGCCTCCTTGAACAAACAGGTAGCTATGTACTTAAGGCACCTAAGGTGATCTTATTCATTCATGTGTGCGTGTGTGTGTGATCTAAAGAAGCAATGAAATCCAGGGAAGTTTACACTTGTCCTTTCCATCAACACAGAATCTGAAGACTTCTCTGCTACAGTATGAAGCATCTTTAATGTCTTTTCCTCCTCACATGTAGGATAATCCAGGGCCCTCTTGCTGGGTGGTCTCCTCATATTCTCACTCTGGAATTCTCTGCTTAAATGGTCTCATTCATTCTCACAGATTTACTTGACACTATCCTCTGGAGACTTTCAATTTGCTATTTAATTCTAGCATCTCATAATTAATTATAGTATGTTCCCTGGGGAATTTAAAGTTCAACAAGTTCGAAACTCAATTCTTCATTATCTTCCCTTGACCTCTGTCTCCTCAGACAAATTGTCTTATTTCCATAGTTCAGTTAGTGGAACATCATAGGCACAAGTTTGGGATTATCCTAAATGCATGCTCCCATTATGCTTCAACTCTTATTAGTCAACAAGTGCAGTTGAAATTGTACCCAAATTTGCCCACTCATCTTGAAGAAGGAATTCATAGGGCCTGGACTCCATCTTAGGCCTGTTCATGCTGATCATGCTCAGCCACCTTTCTAATGGACTCTGAACTCTGTGTTTAGTGCCTATGAAAACAACAACAGAAGGATAAGACCCCCTCCAGACAGGGGAACCTTGAAGATTGTATCTAGGTTACTCACCACCTAAGAGAAAACATATACTAATCACCCCTTCCTCCAGACAGGCCATAAACTTTTCTGTATCAATTGGGGTGTAACCTTGGGTTTATTGATTACTGGCTAATTGTTTGACTGTTTGAGCACATGAGCACATAGCACATGAATGATGGGGTTATTGGGATTGTATTTTCCTTGGTTTATGTAAGTCTCAAGGAATTTGGGGAGAAGGCAGTGGCACCCCACTCCAGTACTTTAGCCTGGAAAATCACATGGGCGGAGGAGCCTGGTGGTCTGCAGTCCATGGGATTGCAAAGAGTCGGACACGACTGAGTGACTTCACTTTGACTTTTCACTTTCATGAATTGGAGAAGGAAATGGCAACCCACTCCAGTGTTTTTGCCTGGAGAATCCCAGGGACGGGGGAGCCTGGTGGGCTGCCATCTATGGGGTCGCACAGAGTTGGACACGACTGAAGCGACTTAGCAGCAGCAGCAAGGAATTTGGAGTGGTGAATTCAGACTCGTACACATGGGGTATAAAAGATTTTCACAAATGCTGGTCAGGGTCCTTGGCTAAGAGGAGACTCTGCCTTGGGCCCGCAGGTGTAATACACTGCACTCTGCTATCTGCATTGTCCTTCTGAGTGAGTTTATTTCCCACAACGTGTGGCTGCAACAGTCTCCATGCACACCAGATACAACTCCAGTAGCTCAGCTCGTCAGTCTTTCTTACAGAGATGACTGCAGTAGAGTCCTTAACGTCTGTTTCACTGTTCAACGTAAAATCCTCCCAAAGCTACCAGAACAGTAATCTGATCATTTCTTTCATAGTTATTTGTCACTTCCAGAATAAAATGTATGGTATTTTATGTGGCATAATAGACTAATTATCTTGTCCATGCCACTCCTACAGACTCATCTCTTGTCACTCTTAGGATTCTAGCAATACCACTTTATTAGCTCCTTAAATATGCCACATTCCTTTTTTGCCGACCTTCTTGCTTTAATTAAAATTTGGTTCACATTCTAAGCAGAGTTCCTCCCCTTCAGGGTTTTAGGATTGTCTCTTGTGCTCACTCACTGTTCTCAGTCGCATTCAACTCTGCGACCTATGGACTGTAGCCCGCCAGGCTCCTCTGTCCATGGGATACTCCAGGCAAGCATAAGCCAGGCATTCCTTCAGGGGACCTTCCCAACTCAGGAATCCAACCCATATCTCTGGTGTCTCCTGCACTGTAGGCAGTTGGGAAATGCATTAGCCCACTAAGACTCCCTTAACCTTGTTCCCTTTAGCTCATGGTATCAGAATGTGGAGAAGCAAACCTCCAGATCTGTCTCCTGACTACCTTCAAAGGGATGCAACTGGTCTGTTATCAACTGTACACAGGCCTCTGAACACATGGTTTCTCCAGCCCTGCAGAGCCCCTTAAACTGCTGCTGTAAAATTGCTCAAATCTCACATTATCTCAGTTTTCTACTATAGCTTCCAGAACTCTGCTATTATATATTCACATTCCTTTTAAAAAAATAAACTAAAACCTGTTATTTTGTGGTCCATGAATTTTTTTTTTTTTCTTGCATTATTTTCTCATCAGTCTTATAAACATCACCCCCTCCCCATTCACTGAGGTTTGTAGCACCTTTCCTCAGAGTTCTTTGCCTCTATCCAAAGTATTCCAGTTTCCTAGGTGACATCAAAATCCGTATGAGAAAACCAGCCAATAAATGCACCTTTTAGCTTCCTGAATTTTTCATACCACATATTCTTTTACTATAATCCAGCTAGGCCATCCATTCTTCTAGAATGTTGTGCACACGGGTGGACTTTGACAAATTTATCTTAATTCAGCCAATGATAGTTCCTGTTGCTTGCAGATAAGAAACACTTACTGATATAGCTCAAGGTGTTATTTCCAATTGCTTCATTTACAAAGCCGCTGATTTTAATGATCCAAATTCAGACCACAGTCTTCAATTATTCAACTTCTTAATTCAACCAGTCTCATTAAGGACACTTTTTCAGTCTTACCTGAAACATTCGTCCCTTGATATGTCTAACTCTTCCCTATTCACCAATGCCTTTTTTCTTTTTATTTCCCTTTCTGCTGATATTAGATTCTAAATTCTATTTGTTTTTATGATTTTAATAGCTTTACTGAGGGGTAATTTACATTCTATAACATGTAGTAGTCATTTAAATGTACCATATTCTATTTCTTAATTTACTTATTTGATATTGATGACCTATTATATTTTGGACATTTTTCTAAGTACTAATACTTAGTCTAAATGATCTGCATTCTCTGACACTTTTGTTTTTATCCTTAATCATCTAACAGAATCCCCAAACAGGTAAATGAAGCCATCTGCTATCCCAATGTGTATATTTGGGAAGCCTAGGAATGTTGTAGATAATCATATTGCAATGCTGACTGCTTTCACAAATATGAATATTTATCAATGCCAAATAGGCCCTGAACACTACTTGGAAATCACTCATTTATATCTATATTCATATTTTCTATACATAAGGTCATTCTTACCCTTTGACTCAATAATGATTCAATCTATGTTCCTTTCAAGTCTCCCTACTTCCTTACTATACACAAATAAGTGGAAATAAAAAGATAAAAATTATTATATCATTAAATATCTGTCCATCACCTGCATATATATATATATATATATATATATATATATATATAGTCTATCAACTTATTTCAAGGGGTCACTTTTGTTGTTGTTGTTCAATTGTTAAGTCGTGTCCAATTTTTTGCTACCCCATGGACTGAAGTGCCCCAGGCTTCCCTGTCCTTCACTATGGCCTAAAGTTTGCTCAGATTAGTATTCACTGGGTCAGTGATGCTTCTAACCATCACATCCTCTATTGTTCCCTTCTCCCTTTTGCGTTCAGTCTTTCCCAGCATCAGGGTCTTTTCCAATGATTCAGCTCTTCAAGGGGTCACTACCCTTATATAAAACTGATTGTTTTAACTTGCTCTGAAACTCAATTTTCCCTACCTCTTCAGGAACCATTTCATCTTTTTTGCAACATTTTATTACCTTGGTATTTTTCTTATCGTTCTTCATTTTTTTTTTCTAATCATCTTGTTATTACTCCCCCGAGTCTCTTCTTGCTACTCATACTTATTTAGATGTTTGGTGGCCCTTGATATTCTATCTTAATTCCTTTCTTTTATGTTTTACTCCCTCTCTGCCTGAATCTTACAAATTCCGTATAATTTACTACTACATTTTCTGCTGACCCTCACATTTGTATTTCTAGACCAGCTCTTTAAGCTCTAGAACCAAACATCTAGCATCTCCTTGTGATCTGTACTTAATGTCTCCTCAAATACATCCAAGCCAGACTTCTAATCTTTACTTGTAAAACTTCCTTTTCCTGTGTTCCCCAGGTATTCAAATGTACAAGGAAAAACAGCCTAAAAATTACACTTGCCAACTTCCTCTCTCTTTCTCTTCCTATGTCCAATCCATTATTTAATCCAATTCATTTAGCTTTTTAAATCACAATCAAATTGTGAATACTTGGCCATCATGTGCTGTCATTATCTTAATCCAAGCTACCAGCATAGCTTGCCTTGAGTTCTGCAATTGTCTTAACTATTCTTGCCTCTTTCTATCCAATACCTGTGAAATAGAAATATGATCCTGTGTCTCCTCTACTTAAAGCTCTATAATATTTTCAGTTAGTTCCAAGGTAAATCTAAAAATCCCTCCCCAGACTCACAAGGTTTCATGGATCTCTCCTGTTAGTTCAGTTGTGTCCATTATCTACCATGCTCTGTATTCTCCAAGCACACATATCTTTCAACTCCTGCAGTAAACTGTGGTTTGCTCTATCTCAGGGCCTTTCTACATCTTGCTTGCTTTGCCTAAAATATTGTGTCATTCATTTCCACTCCATCCCTTTCACCTACTTGGCAGCTATAAATCTCTCAGACTCAAACTCAAATGTTACTTCTCATAAAATGAGACTGAATAAAACCCTATATAGACTAAAACTCCAAAATTCTATATTTGTATAATTTATTATACTTCTTTCAGCACATATATCGTAGTTTATAACTATGTATTTTGTGATCATTAATATTCATCTTCCACCACATTCTCAGCTCTGTGAAGTAGGATCCATATCTGTTTCTCTTATCATTATATCACCAAAAACAATTATTATCTCTAGTTTAACAACTGTTAAATGAATGAATGATACTTTCCCCCACACTATTCTCTATATCTATGGTGTATTTTAGTCTACTTCTTTTAATTCTCTTTCAGGCAGAGTTCATTTTATCCCTCTATGCCTTGTCTTTATTCTACTATTGCTTGAAATATAATACCTGGAAATTATTATTTTCCAACTAGAAATTGATCTCCTTGTCAAAGAAATCATATTCTGTTTTTATTCCAATTACTTAGTACAGTCTCCATCACACAAAAACTTGACTCAGTGTTGATACTTATGATTGAGGGGAATGCAAAAACATTCACAGAATTAAGCTGGATGTATTTTACAAGTTTTCCAACAGCTGTGCAGCATGTCCTTTAGAATCACTTCCTGGCCCTGGAAAAGGAACTGCGGACTCTGATCTGGAGTCCCACATGGTTAATTAGTTTCCAGACAAATTCTATTCCACTCACTAGTTTTTGTGCGGAAATGGAATACAGAATAGAGGGAAAAAGCATATTTTATTAAAAATAATAGTTTCTGGCTTGTATTGGTAAACTCTGAAATTTTTTTAAATTTGAAAAAATTTCAAGTAAAACACTTGAAATATTTTTTTCAAGTATTATGATTCAGAAATAATACTATCTCTGGTGATTCTCTAGAATTCACTTCTTATGTAGAAGAACTCAAATTGATATTTAGTTACATTACTTATCAGGGGTACCTGTAGATAACAATTCTCCAAACACTATCTTTTTCAAGTTTTAAAACATGTTTAAAATAAAGCCGCCTCCTTGTTTTAGAGCTTTTTATTCAACTGAGTCAATATCAGCATCTATAAAAAATTAGTTTAGCTTGATTTACCAAATAGAACATGGAATATAAATACATATAAGTACATGTATTTATGCTATGTTTTCTTTAATTCACCTTATGTGAATATTTATATTTATATCCAAAGCGGTAGCATTTTCCTTTAAACTAAGTTAAATTTCTTTTCTATGTTGATTAGAAACAAAGAATGACATTAAGAATGACAATATTTACCAAATACAGGAAATTGTTTAATTTGGTGATCTAAAGCTGTGCACTTAGAGTTGTTGGTTGCATAATCATGCTTGTGACAATTGTCAGTCAGAAATAACTTGAATTTGAATTCAAAATAAACTTTAAGATTTTTCAGATTTAAATGTTAAATAACTCCTAAATGCAGTTATCTGCCTAACTCTTGTAACAAGACAGATATATGATAGATAGGTAAATAGATAGATGTGAAAGTGTTAGGTGCTCAGTCACGTCCGACTGTTTGTGACCCTAAGAACTGTAGCTTGCCAGGCTCCTGCATCCATGGAATTCCCCAGAGAAGAATATTGGAATGGGTAGCCATTTGCTTCTTCAAGGGATCTTCCTGACCCAGGGATTGAACTCTGGTCTCCCATATTGCAGGCAGATTTTTTACCATCTAAGCCACCTGGGAAGCCCCCAGATAGATAGATAGATAGACATAGATAGATAGAAAGATAGATGTGTGTGTGTATGTGTGTGTGCACGTGCTGTCTCTTCAGTCGTGTCTGACTGTTTGTAACCCTATGGACTGTAGTCTGCCAGGCTCCTCACTCCATGGGGTTCTCCAGGCTGGAATACTGGATTAGGTTGCCATAGATAGATGCAGATAAATAGATAGATAATGTCTGCATATCTCTATGCACATTTATCTCCCTTCTTTGAATAACCAGTCTCAGTAGTGGGTGATTTGTGAAAGTATGTGATTATGCACATTTTTTTTCCATATTTATTTGTCAAAAAATTTGTTTTAACCTAAAACATCAATTGGGTATAAAGCTTAAGTCTTTATATGAACCTTACTCAATTCAAAAGGTGAACTACTCTAAATCCTCCTAGACAGTCCATAATCTATCTTTTGAGTAGTGTTGACATGTGCAAGTTCAGATTTAAGAGGGCTCTCAAAGTCGTAAAATCTGAGGCGGGTTATTATTATTTGAGCAAAAGCTGTATCTGTGGTTACACATTATCTACCTAACCCCAGGATGCCAGAATTTGTGGTTCACTTAACCATATCATTGAATCATGCTGGCGCACTATGTCAGGGGAGGAGAGTACAATGTAGAGCTGTGGGAAATGCCATACCACACATGTCAGGGGCTTCATCAGAGTTGTCTCCACAGTCGTCTTCTCCATCACACACCCAGAAATGCAGTTTGCAAAGTGAATTGTTGCAAAGGAACTCATCTGCTCTACATATATTTCCTCCTTCATTTTAAAACAAAAGACAGATACACAGCGTAATTAATTCCAGTCCGCAAAACACATATTCCTCTAATTCTTAGCACAGTAAAAGTGTCTCACTTCCTGATTTTTTTCCTGTAAAATATTATACGTCCAAGCTTTTTAAAAACAGTATTCACTGTCAATTTTTCAAAGCAATCTGATATTACCCTCACATATATCATATTGTCTTTATAGAATATTGAGAATAAGATGATAGAATAAAGTTTCCTTTTTTTAAAAAAAAATTGCTTGTTTTTTATTTGGCTGTCCTGTGTCTTGGCCGCAGCATGTAGAATCTAGTTCCTTGACCAGGGATCAAACCTGGGCCCCCTGTAATGGGAGCATTGAGTCTTAGTCACTGGACCACCAGAGAGTTGCTAGAATAAAGTTTCCTTAAATATAAATTTCGTTCCATTTCACATCATTTTTACATTATTGAGTCTAAAGAAACTTATGTTTTAAATAGTATTAATTTTCATTACCAAAAATTATGCTCTTCTGGGAAGAAAAGTTATTTTCAAAGCGATTTTAGTAATTCATGTGTATCTGAAAACTGACAAACTGAATCATTTAAGCCAGAAAAAACAGTAAAACGTTTTTATAGTCATAGAGAAACTACTAATTTCATAACAATTAGAAGTTGGTGGGTTCGACCCCTGGGTCCAGAAGCTCTTCTGGAGGAGGGCAAGGGGACCCACTTCAATATTCTTGCCTGAGAATCCCAGAGACAGAGAAGCCTGGCGGGCTACAGTCCATAGCGTCACAAAGAGTCAGGCATGACCAAAGCAACTTATAATGCATGCATGCATGCAGAAGTTGGTGATGTGATGGAATACTGTGCTGTGTGCTTAGTCACTCAGTTGTGTCTGACTTTTTGCGACCCAGGAACTGTACCCCACCATGCTCCTCTGTTCATGGCGATTCTCCAAGCAAGAATACTGGAGTGGGTTGCCGTGACCTCCTCTAGGGCATCTTCCCAACCCAAGGACTGAACCCAGGTCTCCTGCATTGCAGACGGGTTATTTAACATCTGAGACACCAGGGAACTAGTTATTCTTATAAACACTGTACTATAGAATACTCTTACAAGCATTTTTAATTTATTTTTAAAGAATATATCTTTACCCTCAATTTAATTTTTTGGCTGTACCACATGACATATGGGATCTTAGTTCCTTGACCAGACCAGAGACTGAACCCATACCCCCTGCATTGGAAGCTCAGAGTCTTAATTACAGGGCCTTCAGGGAACTCCTTTGTGAACATTTTAAAAATATTTGCATTCTTGCTCTTTTTAAAATTAAGCAGAAAGCAGCAAGAAAGGACATTCAAACTTTAAACTGAATACACCTACCACAAGTAAAGGACACAGAGTACAAATAAACTTTAGTTATATATCTCTAGATACATAGCAATATATATCAGAAACAGCAATGGTTAGGGAGTTAATAACTTGCTTTGTTTTGCTTTGGAAAAGTGTATTAATTTCTATGGAGCTTAACATCTTCATATGTTATAAAAGAGGTATGGTTAAGATTTATAAGATCATATTTTCAAAGAGTACCTGGGGAAACAACACAAAGAAATTTGATGGGAATGTAAAATGAAGATAAATGATTGCCTTCAGAGACTTATACTACCAACTTAAATTTCATATATAACATAAAAAATACTGTTTCCATATTGGCAAGATTTGATGGTTTAAGATGTTGACATGTTAAAAATGGATATGTTTATTAAAACATAGAGCTGCAGAGTGACACTGCTCATCCTTGCAAGCCTAGAAAATTCCAGGAAAGAAGTATTGTTCATCTTGTGGATGTACTTTAGAGAGAATAATAACCCTAAGCTTGTTAGGGTCAATAAGCTCTTATTCTTTTGAGCTTTGACTTGCACACAAATCTCTAGTAATTCACTTTCAGTAGCAAAGATTTACTTTAGGAAATGAGGACAAAATCAGATTTGGGTTTTAGAATGACAACTTTAGCTACAATGTGGAAAGTTTAAACATGGAAACAGGGAGAGTAAGGCTAAGACAAGAAAAAAGACCAGTTTGAAGAAGGCTTGCAGTCAATCAGGAAAGAACTGATGGTAACTTGATTTAGAGTAGCTGTTGATATATTTGAGAACTCTTCAGGAGGCAGAGTTCTCAGGATCTGATGATAAATTTGATGAGGGGTAAAAGGAGATGAGCAGTCAAACACAGGACTCAATTTTTGGTTTATTCGGACCATTTGGTGAGTGCTGGCATTGTTCAATAAATAAAAGAGCATAGCATTTGGATCAGTATTAGTGGAAACTAATGACATAATCTGTTTAAGTTACTGGTAAGACGACCATTTGGTGATATTTAACAGGCTAGTAGATAAATGTGTCTCAAATACAGGAAAGGTTTCTGACCTGTAAATGCATAGTTGAGAATGATCAGAATATAGATGTTACTTGAAATGTAAAGATAACACAGAGGAAATTAGCATTGAAAGGTTGAATGAATAAAGCAAAATCTACAAAAAAAGGCTGAGAAGTAGCCATAGCAGTTGGAGAAATATTTGAAAAGTGTTCGAACAAGAAGGTAATAGTTAGCACATATAAATAATGCTAAGACAGTAGATTTAGTGAAGTGGTGGTGGTTCAGAGAAATGTTTGTAGTTGGTTATCATATATACAGAAGTAATAGTTCCAAATTTTGGCCTTAAAGGGAAGGAAGAAAAGAGGAAGTTGGGTAAGTCAGATAGCTTGATTGCTTGGATGAAGTAAAACAGATATCTAAACAGGTATACAAATGCTTCTGAGAAAAATTCAGCAAATAAAGTAAGTTTGAGGGTATAGCAGAGAGAAAAGGTAATTCATATGAGTTCTCTGAAAATCAAGAAAGTGTGAAGGATTTGAGATCTAAACAAGTAAAAGGATTATACTTAGAATGGAGATAAGACAAATCTATTTTAACAGAGAAGAAGGGCTAGGCATACAAATGGATAGCTTAATTAATTTTGTGTCCAGATGTTAAAATAAGCTCATGATTTTTACTGCTGCTGTGAAGTAGAATGTGAGAAAGAAAATCAACTTCTTAAAAACCTGGTAGGATTAATGATAGAGAGAGATGATTAAAAATATATAGGTAGATTGTTTAGAATCTTGAGTGATAGTTCAAGCTGAGACTAAGAATTTATAATGCTATCAATCATAACTGTTCTAAATTTTCCTAAAAAAAATACTTGACAGAACTGGTACAGCTCACAGTGACATCCTTGAGTACTAACAAACTCTAAGATACAGATAAATTCAAGTCCTTAGTGAGCCCAGCATGATGAATATCACCATGTGAGACTTCTGACAGTTCAATATCTGGCAAAGGGATGCCCCTTTCTTTCAAACACTTGCAATGTTCAACTAAACATGCTCAGAAAACTCAGACATGTCTGACTTTTTGAGACCCTATGGACTGTAGCCTTCCAGGTTCCTATGTCCATGGGATTTTCTTGGCCAAAAAAAAATAATAATAATACTGGAGTGGGTTGCCATTTCCTACTCCAAATGTTCAGCTTTGAAATTAAAAGATGCTTACTCCTTGGAAGAAAAGTTACGACCAACCTAGATAGCATATTTAAAAGCATACTTTGCCAACAAAGGTTCATCTAGTCAAGGCTATGGTTTTTCCAGTGGTCATGTAGGGATGTGAGAATTGGACTGTGAAGAAAGCTGAGCACCAAAGAATTGATGCTTTTGAACTGGGGTTTTGGAGAAGACTCTTGAGAGTCCCTTGGACTGCAAGGAGATCCAACCAGTCTATTCTGAAGGAGATCAGGCCTGGGTGTTCATTGGAAGGACTGATGCTGAAGCTGAAACTCCAGTACTTTGGCCACCTCATGTGAAGAGTTGACTCATTGGAAAAGACTCTGATGCTGGGAGGGATTGGGGGCAGGAGGAGAAGGGGACGACAGAGGATGAGATGGCTGGATGGCATCACTGGCTGGATGGCATCACTGACTCGATGGACGTGAGTCTGAGTGAACTCCAGGAGTTGGTGATGGACAGGGAGGCTTGGCGTGCTGCGATTCATGGGATCACAAAGAGTCGGACACGACTGAGCAACTGAACTGAACTGAACTGAAACCTTAAAATAATCTCAATCATCAAAATCAACACAAGAAAACATATTGTCATTTAATAAGTGTCTGAAAACAGAGAAGAAAGATAACAAGAAAAATCTTTAGTATTAAAGACATGAATAGTGGTATGAGGTAAGTGTTGGCTTAATTCAGTATCAAAATCCACAGGATATGAAATAGAGTTGTATTCTTTTGGGATAAAGATTCTAATGACAAAATCTCATCACATTTTCCATTCTAAAATGTATGAAATTCAAATAGAATTTGTGAACATCCTTTGCTTATTCAAAAAAAAAAAGTTTGGTAGTACACTGGTCTTATTAAAAAGAAAAATATGAGATATATGAGTTCCCAGGAAAAGGGAATGACAGGCCACTTCAATATTCTTGCCTTGAGAACCCCATGAACAGTGTGAAAAGGCAAAATGATAGGATACTGAAAGAGGAACTCCCCAGGTCAGTAGGTGTCCAATATGCTACTGGAGATCAGTGGAGAAATAACTCCAGAAAGAATGAAGGGGTGGAGCCAAAGCAAAAACAATATCCAGCTGTGGATGTGACTGGTGATAGAAGCAAGGTCCGATGCTGTAAAGAGCAATATTGCATAGGAACCTGGAATGTGAGGTCCATGAATCAAGGCAAATTGGAAGTGGTCAAACAAGAGATGGCAAGGGTGAACGTCGACAATCTAGGAATCAGCGAACTAAAATGGACTGGAATGGGTGAATTTAACTCAGATGACCATTATATCTACTACTGTGGGCAGGAATACCTCAGAAGAAATGGAGTAGCCATCATGGTCAACAAAAGAGTCTGAAATGCAGTATTTGGATGCAATCTCAGAAACTACAGAATGATCTCTGTTTGTCTCCAAGGCAAACCATTCAAAACCACAGTTATTCAACTCTATGCCCTAACCAGTAAAGCTGAAGAAACTGAAGTTGAACGGTTATGAAGACCTACCAGACATTTTAGAACTAACACCACCAAAAAATGTCCTTTTAATTATAGGGGACTGGAATGCAAAAGTAGGAAGTCAAGAAACACCTGGAGTAACACACAGATTTTACCTTGGAATGTGGAATAAAGCAGGGCAAAGACTAATAGAGTTTTGCCAAGAAAATGCACTGGTCATAGCAAACACCCTCTTCCAACAACACAAGATAGGATTCTACACATGGACATCACCAGCTGGTCAACACCGAAATCAGATTGATTATATTCTTTGCAGCCAAATACAGAGAAGCTCTATACAGTCCACAAAAACAAGACCAGGAGCTGACTGTGGCTCAGATCATGAATTCCTTATTACCAAATTCAGACTCAAATTGAAGAAAATACGGAAAACCACTAGACCATTCAGGTATGACCTAAATCAAATCCATTATGATTATACAGTGGAAGTGAGAAATAGATTTAAGGGCCTAGATCTGATAGATAGAGTGCCTGATGAACTATGGAATGAGGTTCGTGACATTGTACAGGAGACAGGGATCAAGACCATCGCCATGGAAAAGAAATGCAAAAAAGCAAAATGGCTGCCTAGGGAGGCCTTACAAATAGCTGTGAAAAGTAGAGAGGCGAGAAGCAAAGGAGAAAAGGAAAGATATAAGCATCTGAATGCAGAGTTCCAAAGAAAAGCAAGAAGAGATAAGAAAGCCTTCTTCAGTGATCAATGCAAAGAAATAGAAGAAAACAACAGAATGGGAAAGACTAGAGATCTCTTCAAGAAAATTAGAGACACCAAGGGAACATTTCATGCAAAGATGGGCTCGATAAAGGACAGAAATGGTATGGACCTAACAGAAGCAGAAGATATTAAGAAAAGGTGGCAAGAATACACAGAAGAACTGTACAAAAAGGATCTTCATGACCCAGATAATCATGATGATGTGATCACTAATCTAGAGCCAGACATCTTGGAATGTGAAGTCAAGTGGGCCTTAGAAAGCATCACTACGAACAAAGGTAGTGGAGGTGATGGAATTCCAGTTGAGCTGTTTCAAATCCTGGAAGATGATGCTGTGAAAGTGCTGCACTCAATATGCCAGCAAATTTGGAAAACTCAGCAGTGGCCACAGGACTGGAAAAGGTGAGTTTTCATTCCAATTCCAAAGAAAGGCAATGCCAAAGAATGCTCAACCTACTGCACAACTGCACTCATGCTAGTAAAGTAATGCTCAAAATTCTCCAAGCCAGGCTTCAGCAATACGTGAACTGTGAATTCCCTGATGTTGAAGCTGGTTTTAGAAAAGGCAGAGGAACCAGAGAGCAAATTGCCAACATCCGCTGGATCATGGAAAAAGCAAGAGAGTTCCAGAGTTCCAGAAAAACATCCATTTCTGATTTATTGACTATGCCAAAGCCTTTGACTGTGTGGATCACAATAAACTGGAAAATTCTGAAAGAGATGGGAATACCAGACCACCTAACTTGCCTCTTGAGAAATCTGTATGCAGGTCAGGAAGCAACCGTTAGAACTGGACATGGAACAACACACTGGTTTCAAATAGGAAAAGGAGTACGTCAAGGCTGTATATTGTCACCCTGGTTATTTAACTTCTATGCAGAGTACATCATGAGAAACGCTGGACTAGAAGAAACACAAGCTGGAATCAAGATTGCCGGGAGAAATATCAATAACCTCAGATATGCAGATGACACCACCCTTAGGCAGAAAGTGAAGAGGAGCTAAAAATTCTCTTGATGAAAGTGAAAGAGGAGAGCAAAAATGTTGGCTTAAAACTCAACATTCAGAAAACGAAGATCATGGCATCCGGTCCTATCACTTCCTGGGAAATAGATGGGGAAACAGTGGAAACAGTGTCAGACTTTATTTTTTGGGCTCCAAAATCACTGCAGATGGTGACTGCAGCCATGAAATTAAAAGACGCTTACTCCTTGGAAGAAAAGTTATGGCCAACCTAGATAGTATATTGAAAAGCAGAGACGTTACTTTGCCGACTGAGGTCTGTCTAGTCAAGGCTATGTTTTTTCCTGTGGTCATGTATGGATGTGAGAGTTGCACTGTGAAGAAAGCTGAGCGCAGAAGAATTGATGCTTTTGATCTGTGGTGTTGGAGAAAACTCTTGAGAGTCCCTTGGACTGCAAGGATATCCAACCAGTCCATTCTGAAGGAGATCAGCCCTGGGATTTCTTTGGAAGGAATGATGCTAAAGCTGAAGCTCCAGTACTTTGGCCACCTCATGCGAAGAGTTGACTCATTGGAAAAGACTTTGATAATGGGAGGGATTGTGGGCAGGAGGAGAAGGGGACGACCAAGGATGATTGGCTGGATGGCATCATGGACTTGATGGACGTGAGTCTGAGTGAACTCCGGGAGTTGGTGATGGACAGCGAGGCCTGGCATGCTGCGATTCATGGGGTCGCAAAGAGTCAGACACAACTGAGCGACTGAACTGAACTGAATAATTGTCCCCATAAGAGTGTCGGACACGCCACTATTTTTATTAAGAAGAGGACAAATGCATATTAAATCATAATTGTAACACAAAGGCAAAGGTTTTATGATAATTTACTAAAGGCTTCCCATTTTACTATGAAAATTTTGCATTTCAAAAAAATGCATCAGGTGGTTCCAAGATACCCTAACTTAAAAAGCATATTGTGAAATTGCAGGAAGCACACATAAACAATTTAGAACTGGCATAATTTAAGGAAATTAATGGATTAAAATTCCAGTTTCTTAGTCATGTTCTTGATCAGCTTAATGGGAGGTTATTAGAAAAATAGAAACAAGCAATGTAATTAATAATAACCTATGTCTAAATTTAATTGAGCTCTTGGCATTTTCATAGAAATCTGGACAAATATATCATCACAGAAAATAAGAATCAAGAGTTCTCATCTTAATTAGGGTTGAGATAAGCTTAAATTATTAGAAGCTAATAATTGCAAAAAAGACTATCTTTTCCATCAAAATTGGTATAAAAGAGTTTGAAAGTTTGAAAGCTCAGGCCAAAACAAACACCAAATTTCCTTGAGGCAACATGTTCTACCTTTAAAAATGTGACTGCTGCTTTTAATTCCATAATATTTGGGGTTTCTTTCCTTTTAAAGTAAACCAGTAAAATTGATTCACAAGGAAAATGTTCCATGAAGGTAGCTCTCTTACCTTCAACCCCCCAACACTTAGCCCCTGTTAGCTCATGTGTCCATTTTAAGATGAATGGAAGTAACATGTAACAGAAGAGCTGTATATTCTGGCATTTTATTTCTTCAATGTCTTGAAGTGCTTTTATCAATACTTAAACCAATTCCTGGAAGCAATCAAATGCTAGAAATTTTAACTTGGTCATATCCATACAGGATCAAACCATCAAGATATTTCACTGATATTTAATTACCTGGGAGCAAGGAATCCAGGAAATGTTAGATGCAGCCATAGAGAGGGGAGAGAAAATTTGATATATTTCTAATGGTTTAATTCAAAGCCTTCAGCTCTGATTTTTAGTCAGTAAGTTTAAATATTTAATTGAGCCATTTTAAAATTGAAAGTTATACCAGATTTCAAAAGCTATAATGTTTAATGTTTTACTTTAATGTTTGATTTTTTAACCTAGAATTCTTTGTTTAAACACATTTGTATGAAATCCAATATTTAGAAAGTAACTAAATTCTAACATAATTGTCCCCCACTCCACACCCTCCCAGGTACAGATTCACTCTCCAGGTATTTCTACAGTTCTTGAAGAACTGGCGCTGGGCTTGATAGTATTAAAACATGAATATGGAAACACTCTTAAAATAAGAAACAAGATTTCTTGCTCCCCATCATCTCAGTCAATTCTCTGTGCTATTACATAGTTCAAATCTTATCACCCTTTCCTTTTTTAATATTAGAAAACTCCTAAAAGCCTTGGAAAATGCCTCAATATGTGTAATATTAAAACTAAGTTCCAGAGCATGACTTTTCAATTACTTGTGGCTCCTAAATGGATCAAGTTTCCCTCACCTCTGTGACTTTGAACATAATGATCCTGCTGCCTGGAATGCATTTCCACATGTTGTTTGTACAGAAACATATTGCAACAGGGAAGTTTAGTCGAATGATACAGAAGATGAAATGGGATCATTCTCTTATAACCCTGACTGCCAGGTTATGATATTTGTATCCAACCAAGAAGAGCTTTGAGAGAAGATTGACATAACCAGAGTCACGCTTACACAAGATGAACATAGCAGCAGTGAGTAGGATGCATTGGTGACCAACTGGGTCACCAATAAGCCTAGATAGGAAAAATGAGGAAAAGAACAAGACCGGTGAGTGACTGAAGCTGAGGGGATGGAATTTATTAATGAGAAAATACTAAATGATAAGAAAGTTAATCTTGGACCTAAAGTCCTTGACTATGAGGTTTTGGTCCCAGGGTGTTCACAAAGCTTGCTTTCTCCAGAGTAACCAATTATAGACAGCGAGTGTGAGAACTTAAGCAAAAGTAGAAACAGCTATTATGGAAGTTTAATCTTTTATGATTTTCTATAATGCACTGGAGGTTCCAAATAAGAACTAGGATTTCTTCTGCTGATATAATAATACTTTATCAGATTTGGAATAGAAATGTAGTAAATCATAAAGGTTTGATCTAATATTAAATAAGGTAGAAGATATTTTTCCTTGAGTGACTATACATTTATAGAAGTAAATATTTTAGATCTATTTAAACTTTATAAACAGAGTGCCTGTCAAAATGCTTTACAACATATATCAATACTAACATCATCTCTGTTGATGATGTTTCAAATATTCTAAAATGTAAAGTTTAGAGGATCTTACAAGTAAAAATAAATTGTGTTAATTAATATTTCTAACATTATGAAATTAATAAGAATGCTATAATTCATGGCCATTTTAAGATTCACCCTACAATTTCTTTGCTTTCCTCTTATTAACTGTAAAATAGCAATAATTTAATGTGGTGATTTGCAACTAAAAAGTTATATGTCAGGAAATATTTTCACATAACTAGAAAAGAATGATACTATAAAATCGAAAGTTTCTTCCAGACTTCAAATAATGTAGGTCGTTTTCTCAACCATATGGCAAGAAACAAATTTGGGGCCCAACCTACAACCTATCTATGATCTAGCATATTAGCATGTGTGATGTAATATACCATATGTTGTTTCTATTCTTTCAGAAACAAGGCAAGCAATGTGGGAGAGAAACGTGCCCAGAAAATACTTTGGTAGGAATGGCTATAGCAGCTATGTTCCCTGACCTCTTCTCGCATTTCCATCCCTGATCCAACATCTAGTCCAATGTCATACTCATGATAGATACTCAAAAAATACTTGCATTTTAGTTGTGTTTGATACATGAAAATAGATTTATATTCTTGTCTGAAAATCATCCAGATTTTGCTTATTTAGAACTCTGTATTATGTGTTGAGAGGCTTTCCTGGTGGGCCAGTCAATAAAGAATTTGCTTGCAATGCAGGAGGTTTGATCCTTGGGTCAGGAAGATCCCCTGGAGAAGCAAATGGTTACCCATGCCAATATTCTTGCCTAGGAAATCCCATGGCTTGAGGAGCTTGGTGGGCTACAGTGCGTAGGATCGCAAGAGTCAGACACGGCTTAGAGACTAAAACATCACTGCCATTATGTAATAAAACTAGAAAAGGAGAATCACTTTAATTATCTTATCCTCTGCCTTTAGCACATGATGTAAATATTCTGCACAGCATCTTAACTGCCATTCTCTCATTTGTAGACACACATATGCAGTAGTACCTTACCTCTGTCACAGTTCTCTTCGTCACTGCCATCCACACAGTCGTGAATTCCATCACAAAGCCATCTAATTGGAATACAGTGGGCTTTATTTCTGCATCGAAACTGATCTTCCTTACACTCAGTCACACAGTCCATCTGTTCAAATACAAAGGGGTGCTGCAGTTTTAACTACTGATAATGATATGGTCACAAGCAAAGTAAACATCCAACTAACAATAGTGGAGATTTATTATGCTATGTGGGCTTCGTTTTATTTTTAATTAATGAATATCACCTCTGCAAATGACAATACTGTTTAGTCTATGGGCAGCATGAAGATTCAGGCATTTGCTGAAATTACTGTATTCAATGTTCTTGTCTTGACATTTTAGACAGTGCTAAGAATCAAGATTCTGTCTCTCTGTTGCTTATTACATTGCTTTCTCATATCTAATTCACATAATTCAGAGATTTTAAGAAAAAGATGGATTTTACCTCATCTGAACCATCAGCACAGTCATATTCTCCATTACATTTCAAAGACGCTGAAATGCATCCCCCACTGGCACATATATATTCACTTGACGAGCAAGTAGGAGAAGCTGAGTATAAAGTTGAGATTTAGATTTAGTGAACAGAATGAATGTTGATAGATAAAAGCATAAATAAGCATATGAAAATTATAGATAGTAATGAAAATAGTTTATACTGAATTATATTCAACATCTGATATTAAACACTGACTTAAAATAAGCTTTACAATATTTTTGTATTGTATTAAATATGCAGATGACACCACCCTTATGGCAGAAAGTGAAGAGGAACTAAAAAGCCTCTTGATGAAAGTGAAAGAGGACAGTGAAAAAGTTGTCTTAAAGCTCAACATTCAGAAAACGAAGATCATGGCATCTGGTCCCATCACTTCATGGGAAATAGATGGGGAAACAGTGGAAACAGTGTCAGACTTTATTTTGGGGGGCTCCAAAATCACTGCAGATAATGATTGCAGCCATGAAATTAAAAGATGCTTACTCCTTGGAAGAAAAGTTATGACCAACCTAGATAGCATATTCAAAAGCAGAGACATTACTTTGCCGACTAAGGTCCATCTAGTCAAGGCTATGGTTTTTCCAGTAGTCATGTATGGATGTGAGAGTTGGACTGTGAAGAAGACTGAGCGCCGAAGAATGGATGCTTTTGAACTGTGGTGTTGGAGAAGACTCTTGAGAGTCTCTTGGACTGCAAGGAGATGAAACCAGTCCATTCTGAAGGAGATCAGCCCTGGGATTTCTTTGGAAGGAATGATGCTGAAGCTAAAACGCCAGTCCTTTGGCCACCTCATGCAAAGTGTTGACTCATTGGAAAAGACTCTGATGCTGGGAGGGATTGTGGGCAGGAGGAGAAGGGGACGACAGAGGATGAGATGGCTGGATGGCATCACTGACTTAATGGATGTGAGTCTGAGTGAACTCCGGGAGATGGTGATGGACAGGGAGGCCTGGTGTGCTGCGATTCATGGGGTTGCAAAGAGTCAGACACGACTGAGCGACTGAACTGAACTGAACTGAACTGAACTGAAATATACCTCATGGTGTAATGGTCTGTTCATAAGTATTCAACTCACTAAAGAAAAAAAGGGCCGGGGGGTGGGGATGAACCTCTCTATATCCTCTATTACTTTGATTTTTGAAGAGTTAAATGTATTCTCTTATAATTTTAAATTTATTTAAAATAAAAAAGCCTCAAATTATTTTCAAAATTATAATAGGATTTAGTAAACTTTGAGGATATTAATATATGCATTATATAAAGCTAAAAGTGAACATCTTGCTGTGGTCTCATAGACCCCATGATATCTATTTGGCTATTTTGAAAAAAATATCATATTTATATAAGTTTTGAGAAATCTTTTTTTTTAACCTGGGGTTTTAAATATGAACATATGTATAATTAGCAGAGTCTGTATAATTTGAAGCAATTCTTTTATGACACAGAAACATTTTAAATTGTAGATAAATAAGTTATAGCCAATACCTGATGTAATTAATTAATACAGGAATGATGACACCTTTCTCTGTTGAGGGGCTTCAGTTGTTAAGCCTGCATTCAAATTCTGGGGTTCTTGGCCTTACATTAGATTACTAGGTAGCCAAATATACTTACGTAATGGCTTTGTGGAATAAATTGCTTAGTCCAGGGATGCTAAAAAGCTTTTCCCTTAGGTTTTAATTCCTTTTAATTGGCAGTGGTTGCCTAGGGATCTGTATTAATGAGTCTGGGACTATGTCTGAATTCAGTAAGAACAAAGATGTGATCAATTAGCAATGTGAACCATGGGCATGGTCCTGGGCTATTAGTAAAGTGTGTGTGAGGCATCTGCAGTTCTGAGCTAGTCCCTCAAAATAATTATTACACTATGAAACTACGTATAACCATAGATAGATAGATAGATAGATAGATAGATAGATAGATAGATTACAAAGTGATCTTCCCCAGTATTTTTTCCTGTAGAATAATGTTATTAAAATTCCCAAGTATAAAAGCTAATTTTATACATATATATATATATATATATATGCTGCTAAGTCACTTCAGTTGTGTCCGACTCTGTCGTGTCCAACTCTGTGTGACCCCATAGACAGCAGCCCACCAGGCTCCTCCGTCCTTGGGATTCTCCAGGCAAGAACACTGGAGTGGGTTGCCATTTCCTTCTCCATATAAAGTCATATTTAAGGAATAGAAATATATGAACTGGGTATTTTTCCCCTATACTCTTTTGCCTAGAAAATCCCATGGACGGAGGAGCCTGGTAGGCTGTAGTCCATGGGGTCGCTAGAGTCAGACACGACTGAGAGATTTCACTTTCACTTTTCACTTTCATGCATTGGAGAAGGAAATGGCAACCCACTCCAGTGTTCTTGCCTGGAGAATCCCAAGGACGGGGGAGCTTGGTGGGCTGCCATCTATTGGGTCGCACAGAGTCGGACACAACTGAAGTGACTTAGCAGCAGCAGCAGTATACTCTTATTTTGAATCTTAAATTTTTATTTTGGACCAAGATGTAAAAGAAATAATGCACCTTCTATATTCTATTTAATAATCTTAATTTCCGGAATTGAAACCTGAGTTTTACCACACTTATAGTTTCAACCTTTTTCATTCCACTATCTTGGAAAAACAACTCCAAATGATATAGAAAAATATAGAGATTAGAAAATAAAATTTAGGGGAGTAATGCTTGTATCTGGAAATAATAGCAATCTTGCCTACCAAAACACTTTCAAAACATACAAAAGGCACACCAACTTATTTATCTACAGACATTTCAGATTATTACTTAAAAACAGCAAAATGTGCATTATTTACCACTGTTTTATACATATCTTTGCTGAAATTTAAATTCTGAGTTAAAATATTACTTAAATGAAATAGTGTCTCAAGCGTTTTACCTGGCTCACAGTTTTTCTCATCTTCTCCATATTTACAGTCTTCATGGCCATCGCATTTCCATTTTGCTAATATACACTGACCATTGGAACACTGGAACTGATCTTTGGAACAACTTGTTTCACAATTTCTCTGACAAAAACAACACAAACATAATGAAAATTTAAATTTTAGATAAATGTCTTCAACCTCAAAAAACACATACAAGAATCTCAGATGGTCACACTTAAGCTCATCACTATAAACCATTATAATCATTTTCCAGTTTCATTTGTCTCTATTAGTCATAATAAAACAGAGAAATATAAAAAGAACATAAATCCCATGGCTTCATCAAGTAATTAAGTTACTCTGAGTGGATCATATTCCAGACAGACAGTTATGGGGTAATATAATTTTAATAGTTATAAATGACAATGAGAAATGTCAATAACCTCAGATATGCAGATGAAACCACCCTTATAACAGAAAGTGAAGAGGAACCAGAGAACCTCTTGATGAAGATGAAAGAGAAGGTTGAAAAAGCTGGTTTAAAACTCAGCATTCAAAAACGAAGATCATGGCATCCAGTCCCACCATTTAGTGAAAATAGATGGGGAAACAATGGAAAGAATGATAGACTTTATTTTCTTGGGGTCCAAAATCACTGCAGATGGTGACTGCAGCCATGAAATTAAAAGACATGTGCTCCTTGGAAGAAAAGCTATGACCAACCTAGACAGCATAGTAAAAAGCAGAGACATTACTTTGCCAACAAAAGTTTGTCTAGTCAAAGCTATGGTTTTTCCAGTAGTCATGTATGGATGTGAGAGTTGGACCATAAAGAAAGCTAAGTGCTAAAGAATTGATGCTTTAGAACTGTGATGCTGGAGAAGACTATTGAGAGTCCCTTGGGCTCCAAGGAGATCCAACCAGTCAATCCTAAAGGAAATCAATGTAGACTATTCATTGGAAGCACTGATGCCGAAGCTCCAATACTTTGATGCGAAGAACTGACTCATTGGAAAAGACCCTGACACTGGGAAAGATTGAAGGCAGGAGGAGAAAGGGACAACAGAGGATGAGACAGTTGGATGGCATCACCAACTCAATGGACATGAGTTTGAGCAAGCTCTGGGAGCTGGTGATTGACAGGGAAGCCTGGCATGCTGCAGACCATGGGGTCACAAAGAGTTGGACATGACCAAGTGACTGAACTGAAGTGACAATGATGATTGTGGGGAAATAAAAAGGCTAACAAATATTTCTAATCAGTATAGCCAGTTCCTTGGGAATGGGGTGGAAAGATTAATGTGAAACAAGAAAAAATCCTAGGGTAATTCTGTCTTGCAGCAACAAAACTTCCCCTTGTGTTATTTCTTTCCCCTTTCCCCACTTTTCTCCCTCTGTCCTTGTTCTTTTATACTTTGTTTGCTGTTCATATTCCTTTTCCATTCTTCTGATATTTGTTCTTAGAGAACTGTGAAATGAACTGTCAGAATTGTCATTTTTGGCTAGCTAGCATTCAGATTTTATTTGGAAATCAAACAAGATAGTAGCAATACCTTTGGGGGCCTTTCAGTTCTTTATATGAGATCAATGAAAGGGAAATTAGAAATTCACTTTCCTTGCGTCTGACCACTCTGGTTGAAATGGGATGTTCCAGTGAAATATCTTGCTGAAATTATATTTTTCTGTTGTTGAGCAATTTCTATTTTTGCCAAGATTTACTTGTCTGTTTTTTTCACAAAAGGTGCAGCACTCTTACAGCTTGTGAAAATTCCAGTGAATGACGCATATGAACTGTTACTCCCTGCTTTTTCTCAGTTTCATCCCATGTAAGAAACAAGAGCTTATTTTCTGAATTCCTATAGTTTCCTCTTTGCTGATGACAGTTTAATTAGACTGCCTGCTGTATAACTGATTTTCTTCTTTCCTTTCCCCTTCTTTTCCCAAGTATTGAAGATTTACCATTTACTAGAGTTTCTTAAATAATAATGTTGGTAACACTGGCTAAGTGTTACTCACTGTGATGTCAGACTCTTTGTGACCGCATGGACTGTAGCCTGTCAGGCTCCCCTGATTGTAGACTGTTAGGCTCCCCTGTCCATGAGATTCTCCAGGCAAGAATTCTGGAGTGGGTTGCCATTTCCTTCTCCAGGTGGTCTTCCGACCCAGGGATTGAACCTGAGTGTTCAGCAAGAGTTTCTTAAATAATAACGTAAAGAAAGGATATTTCCTCCCTGTATTTGGTAAATTCAGTTCAGTTCAGTTCAGTCACTCAGTCGTGTCCGACTCTTTGCGACCCCATGAATCACAGCACACCAGGCCTCCCTGTCCATCACCAACTCCAGGAGTCTACCCAAACCCACGTCCATCGAGTCGGTGATGCCATCCAGCCGGCTCATCCTCTGTTGTCCCCTTCTCCTCCTGCCCCCAATCCTTCCCAGCATTAGGGTCTTTTCCAATGAGTCAACTTTTCACATGAGATGGCCAAAGTATTGGAGTTTCAGCTTCAACATGAGCACCAGGACTGATCTCCTTTAGGATGGACTGGTTGGATCTTCTTACAGTCCAAGGGACTCTCAAGAGTCTTCTCTAACACAACAGTTCAAACGCATCAATTCTTTGGTGCTCAGCTTTATTCACAGTCCAACTCTCACATCCATACATGACCACTGTAAAAACCATAGCCTTGACTAGACAGACTTTTGTTGGCAAAGTAATGTCTCTGCTTTTAAATATGCTATCTAGATTGGTCATAACTTTTCTTCCAAGGAGTAAGCATCGTTTAATTTCATGGCTGCCGTCACCATCTGCAGTGATTTTTGAGCCCCCAAAAATAAAGTCTGACACTGTTTCCACTGTTTCTCCATCTATTTCCCATGAAGTTATGGGACCATGTAAACTCATAGACTAATAGAAGTCCAGCATTTTAACCAACAATTTCAATAAAATATACTGTCAAAATAAATGATTGTGCTTTAAAAACATGAGTTCATAAGGGTTTTAAGAAAGACTTCACAGAGGAATTTTAAACAGAATGAAACTAAGAAAAGATTTTTCACGCATAAGAATAAATAGAAATGTGATGTATCCAAGGGGTGAGCTATGTAATGGTGAATGACATTGGAAAAATAGAACTGGTCATGAGGAAGAAATTTCAGATTTTGTTCACCACTTTCCTTTTCCATGTCCATTACTGTACCTGGGACACACTTAATAAGTAAGTATTTCATTAAAATTTGCTGAATAAATAATCGAATGAATGAAGTAGCAAATGTAGAAAATGAGGAATATATATTAAAATTTTATGTAATTTATGGCAACCTATTCCAGTATTCTTACCTGGAGAATTCTATGAACAGAGGAGCCTGGCGGGCTACAGTCCATAAAGTTACAAAGAGCCAGACATGACTAAAGCAACAGCATGTATGTACCCGCACGTATACACAGGATAGAAATAGTGTCTATGAATCAAGAATCTAATACCATGCAATGATTATAATAACTTCTCAAAGTATATTTTGTAGAATTAATTAATGTTTTTCTTAGCAATAGGGCTAATTCAAGTAAAAGAGCTCAATAATCAGTGACACTATTCTATTTGTATTGACAATAACACAGAAGGTAATACTTCTAGATACTATGTCTACCATTAGAAGAGTTTGATTTATAACATATTGCATACAGTTGATGCATGTGTCTATGTTTATATTCGTGGGGTTTTTAATCATCATCTTAGACATCTTAACACACAGAAAACAGAGAGAACAGAATAATAAAACCCATGTGCTCATCATACATATTTAACAATTATCCACACTTAGCTATTCATGTTTCACAAGACTCTCTCCCAGTTTATTTATATTTGAACTTTAACATAATGACAATAGCTTCAGAAAATTAATACTATCATGGTATTAATAGAAAAATTTTAAAGTTATTCCCAATCCACTTTAAAAATTTCCTAATCTTCTCAACTGTAAAAAAATACTGTTTGGTAAAAGAAAAAATCTAAAAGAACCTATACATTGAATTTGATTTGAGTTTCTTTTAATGTAGTATTATTATCAACATATATATTTGTATATGTTATTATATTTCAATACATTACAGTCATTTTTTTTCCTAAGGCTCAAATTGTCCCTTTTGTATGTAGAAAATTCTGCAATTTTGCTCCTATGTATTTTGGACACTATCCCAATAGTCGTGTTTTCTGGCTTGACAAGATGTTAGTGGCTCATTTTGTCAATTTCCATTCACAGATCTAGAATTAAACATTTCTCAAAGGAGTTTTGATTCTGTTAATTGGGTAATGTAGTTAGAGGTCATGATATGAATGCTAGAGACAGTCTTTAAAGCTGGGATGTCATTGGTTTTAGGATTTTTCAGTGGCAGAGATAAAAACATATATTTTAAAAAGGAGAAAAATAAATCAAGATCTCAAGCTGATACTTTTGAATTTAATTACAGGGTTTTTATTTACTTGCATTTTTTCTACATTCATATCTCCTTTATTTTATTTAAAAATTTTGAGTGTTAGTAATATTAAAATAATTTTGCATTGGAACTATTGTAGTCTCTAAGACATGGATTTCAAATTAGCAAAACTAATGTTATTTAAAAAACACATGTATGAATATAATTTAAGGTTTTTTGCATTTCTTTTTGTCCTTACAATATGTTATACTGGACACAGAGGTCAAATATATTTTAAGTTCATTTTAAATAGTTCTTTTCTGTGTTTGCCACTAACCTGATACACAATTACGTTGATCCAAGTTTTTGGTTTCTTTATTGTTTTGGCTGGATTTTAACAAACTAATTCAGTTAACATTCATACAAAAAGTAATCCTTACAAATTTTCTCTTTTGTTCTCAGTATAAGAATATCCTATATGTAATTATGCTTTCTAGCCATCTGTTCAGCTCACTTTTTTGTTTGTTGACAATGCAACCCATCATTCTAGATTTTAGAAAGGAAACAGAAATCAACTGCCTGTAATGTTAGCCACTTAATTACATATAGACAGTATCAAAAGCCTGTAAATGTAGAGAAAGACTACCTTTAAGAGAGTTAATTTGATTCTCTAGTGATATTAGCATAAAAATATCTGGATAGTGGAGATATATTCAGCCACCAAGAACTGCATCCACTAACGTATAGCATGAGAGAAATAGCATGGATAAGGATGTCTACTTTCACATGAATAGCATTTTGAAAAAAGAAGTGTTTAATTTTGTTTATGTGTGTTGGACATCTAGTGAAAAACATGCAAGATGAAATCACAAGCCTTCAGTAATATATCCCCATCTTTTGATGTTTCACAATTACATGATGCTGATGGAACATATTAAAAGAAAAAACATTTTAATGGTATGGATGAATTTATATGAAATATATTTTCCTGACTGTGAAACATTTAATAAAAATTTTGAAAAAATATAGATACTAAGTAAATATGTAGCTGGGCATTGTAAGACTTTAACTTCTCTGTGGATTTTTAAAAATTTTGTTGGACTTGTTTTGTGACTAGCCCAATGAACAGGAGTAATATTTTTCACCTTCTCCTAAGAGACATTTGCAGCCTCAAGTTTTAAGGTTTCAGACCTTCAGGTGAGAAATAAAGTGCATTAGGTTTCAAAATCTAGACTTGTACGTGATTACGGGGACTTTTCCAAAATAGTGAGAGAATGGAGAAGAATTGTCCAATCTGGATAAGACTCCCTGAAGGCTGGGGAATATCTAGTTTGTGTGGGTTCTATAACTAGTAGAGACCTTCAGGGTCTTCTGAAGAGGCAGGTAATCAGTGGATACTTAAGGAAGCTGAACTTAAAACACAGGAATCTCCAGAGCACCTGGGAAGATTCTTCCCAAGTCTATAGCCAGTGGGAGACCCTTTTTGAGGCTGAGTGCATATTCGTGTCAATCAGAGTAGCAGAAGTCTAGGCAGTCACTGTGTGTCAGGAGGAGCCATGGGCCACTGAGGACCGGAGACCTCACTTTCCCTTCTGTGGCTGGACTTGACTGTATAATTGCTGCATTCCTGATAGTAACATGAAAATTCACTAACTGAGAAGACCGTGTAAAGTGGCTATTACTGTGTGTCATGTATTATTTTTTAAAGCATCATGGAGTAATTAATATCTGAAACCCCAACACATAGATGCATAAATACTAAATTTTGTGAAGGTTTATATAATGTTAGCACAACCTGAGATTACAGAATTATCCAGAGAAATTCTAAATTTCTTCACTTAACTGTGTGTACATAGAACTTATTATAAATGGATTGTGAGTCATCCTCTAAGCAAAGCTAAATCTGCGGTTTCATAAAAATTGATGACCCACATCTAACTCTGTAAGACTATATCTACTGAAGGAGTCTGGGGAGAAGAAACTGTTTAAAATGCATAAAAATATTAGTCCTGACTATAAATACTGCAGCAAATTTATGAACAAATTCACAGATGGCAAAGGCATCAGCTACAGGGAATAGGGTTTCCAAACATCTTATTCCCAATCCAGCCATTCACTACTTGAGGTAAAACAGACTATAAAATTAACTGTCAATAGCAGCACAAGAGCTTTTCCCTGTGCTGGATGTATGCAGCACAGTGCAGAGATATAATACATATCTCAGTCAGAAGCAAAGTGCCTTCAGAACTGTCCCTGTCACACTCCTCGAATGGAATAATAATTATGAATGCAATTTTAAGGAATCACTTTATTTTTTATTTGATTTCTCAAAAATGCCTACCTCATCCGAGCCATCTGCACAATCAAAATCTCCATCACACCAAAACCTTGAAGAAACACAGTCCCCATTGGCACAGAGAAAATCTTTCAGTGTACAGGTCTGTGGCTCTGGGGACAGAAAAATAGCACAAGGTTATTCTATCACATGCAACTTCATTCTAAAATTTATATGACATACCACGTGAGGTAGCATGAAGAAAAAAGAAGTTAGCCAGGCAGAATCAATAAATTGTTTATTAAAAAAAGAGAGAAATATTTCATGAAGCATCTGTGGTATATAATAAAATGATTTTTCAAATTTATTTTTAAAGTCAGGAATAGAAAGTGGCATTAGAGACAAATTGAAAAAAATGCAAAAGATAAATAGCCTCCTGTTTAATGAAAATCCAGTAGCAAAGTAAAAGAAAAGGCATAAAAATCTACATATTAAAGTAAAACAACAATTTTTCCAATGAAATTCTAAATCATATTATGCATTTACTTAAAGGATGTAAGACATTTTGTTACTCCCTATGGGTACACAGGACTATTTATTAACTGAAGAGTCTAAACTCTGTTTCATGACTTTTTATTATGTATTCTAATGACTTTCTAATTCTTCAGTTCTGTCCCTGAAAAATTCAGAGCTCCTAGAACTAAAAGGATATGTGAGGATATTATTGGACATGATTGGGTGGGTAAGGACTGAAGAGGCTGAAGGAGATTTTTTTTTGAAAACTGCCTATTTATTTATGCAGTTGTTTCCTTATGCCTTACCTCATTTACCGGCCATTTCAGATAATTTGCTGTTAATTTAATTATGCTTCACCACATTCCATATAGGACCTAACCCAAATATTGTAACTTGTTATTTGGCTCAACTCCTATGTGGGATATGTTTCATCTGGACAATGAGGTAGGAGTGTAGAAATTTGTCCCTAACAAGTAATCAGTATAACTGCTGACTGTCACCTCTTGCTTGGCTTTGATTCTCTAAACAGAGAATAAACTATGGAAAATTCTGAAAGAGATGGGAAACCAGACCACTTAACCTGCCTCTTGAGAAATCTGTATGCAGGTCAGGAAGCAACAGTTAGAACTGGACATGGAACAACAGACTGGTTCCAAATAGGAAAAGGAGTACATCAAGGCTGTATATTGTCACCCTGCTTATTTAACTTCTATGCAGAGTACATCATGAGAAACGCTGGACTGGAAGAAACACAAGCTGGAATCAAGATTGCTGGGAGAAATATCAATAATCTCAGATATGCAGATGACACCACCCTTATGGCAGAAAGTGAAGAGGAGCTAAAAAGCCTCTTGATGAAAGTGAAAGAGGAGAGTGAAAAAGTTGGCTTAAAGCTCAACATTCAGAAAACTAAGATCATGGCATCTGGTCCCATCATTTCATGGGAAATAGATGGGGAAACGGTAGAAACAGTGTCAGACTTTATTTTTGGGGGGGTCCAAAATCACTGCAGATAGTGATTGCAGCCATGAAATTAAAAGACACTTACTCCTTGAAAGAAAAGTTATGACCAATCTAGATAGTATATTCAAAAGCAGAGACATTACTTTGTCCACTAAGGTCCGCCTAGTCAAGGCTATGGTTTTTCCTGTGGTCATGTATGGATGTGAGAGTTGGACTGTGAAGAAGGCTGAGTGCCAAATAATTCATGCTTTTGAACTGTGGTGTTGGAGAAGACTCTTGAGAATCCCTTGGACTGCAAGGAGTTTCAACCAGTCCATTCTGAAGGAGATCAACCTTGGGATTTATTTGGAAGGAATGATGCTAAAGCTGAAACTCCAGTACTTTGGGACACCTCATGCGAAGAGTTGACTCATTGGAAAAGACTCTGTTGCTGGGAGAGATTGGGGGCAGGAGGAGAAGGGGATGACCCAGGATGAGATGGCTGAATGGCATCACAGACTCAATGGACGTGAGTCTGAGTGAACTCCGGGAGTTGGTGATGGACAGGGAGGCCTGGCGTGCTGCGACTCATAGGGTGGCAGAGTCAGACACCACTGAGCGACTGAACTGAATTGAAACAGAACTGATATCTGGCATGATGAGAGACCCTCATTCCCCCTCTTATTAACTGTATTTACAACTGTCTGTCTCACACACAATAATATTCTTGTTCAGCTAAAACAGAAATAGCAACAGAAATAAAATTTAAAGAATATTCATATGAAGCATAATTTCTACATAAAGATTGTGCATAATTCAGCCTGTATTTAAATATTGCTCTATACAATCACTCAGGTTCTCGCTATAGTGTGACATCTAAATGTTTAATATCATGAAGGCTCCTACATTTCTATATGAATATCTCTTCTGAAAACACTGGAAGAATTTTGAAAAAATGTGATATGTATCGAACATTTTGTTCTGCTCTGGGACTTTATTTTAAAAGTGTGAACTTATGGCTATGAATAAGATAAGATGCTTATCAATAGAATGAAAAAGAGCCACTAAGTGGAGGGTCTCCCTCATTTTTAAATACTCCTTTGTTTAGACAGCATGACAAGAACAGTTTCTCTTTTTGTCTTTGTACTATATTCATATATATGACACTTTAATTTTAAAAACAACTTAATTAATAGTAATATTGATAGCTATAACAAAAATTTAAAAAATACTAGCTACTGAGTGTTCATTGGAAGGACTGATGATGAACCTGAAACTCCAATACTTTGGCCACTTGATGCAAAGAGCTGACTCATTTGAAAAGACCCTGATGCTGGGAAAGATTAAGGACAGGAGGAGAAGGGGACGACAGAGGACGAGATGGTTGGATGGCATCACTGACTTGATGGACATGAGTTTGGGTAAACTCCGGGAGCTGGTGATGGACAGGGAGGCTTGGTGTGCCGAGGTCCATGGGGCCACAAAGAGTGAGACATGACTGAACGACTACACTGCACTGAACTGAACCAGCTACTGATATTTTGTTTGCTGTTAGGCAGTAGGTGAAGATAATGCCAAGTAATTAAATTAGCTCATCAGTTAATGTTAACAATTCTGTAAGATAGGTGGGTTTCTCTGGTGGTTCAGACGGTAAAGAATCTACCTGCAATGAAGGAGACCTGGGTTCGATCCCAAGGTCAGGAAGATCCCCTGGAGGAGGGAATGACATAAGGTAGATACTATTGTTGGACCCTTTTTCAGATGAGTAAATTGAAGCAGAGAGAGGAAAAAAACTTACCCCAAATCACCCAGCAGGTAAAAGAGCTAGTATTAAACTTGAATCTAGATAACCTGACACTGGGATCTGTATTTTTACTGCGAAGCCATATCATTGCCTTCCTTACTGAGGAAGTAATAAGTGTTCACATATTACAGGGATTGACATTAAAGCCCTTGAAAAATCAAGTTAATTGTCTAAGGCACACAGCTAGCAATGTCTATTTTACTTTACAGTAATGATAAAAGAAAACCCTTTTTCTCTTTATATCTGCCCGTGCTGAATCTCTTTCACTTTCCTTGCATTTGCAGACACACGTATTTTTTTCTCAAGGAAAATAAATTCTAGTAAAATAAATAAATGAATAAATAGATGCTTAATTTTTGAATAATGGTGAATAACATTGGATAATTTGCATTAAATACTAAACAGAGACAGTA
This sequence comes from Ovis canadensis, assembly GCF_042477335.2. Taxonomy (NCBI): domain Eukaryota; kingdom Metazoa; phylum Chordata; class Mammalia; order Artiodactyla; family Bovidae; genus Ovis; species Ovis canadensis. The sequence continues at coordinate 175,433,052 of NC_091246.1, read as the reverse complement.
CATTTAAAACATATTATATTTAGATATTTTAAAAACAGCAGTAAAATCTTTAATTTCATGATTTGGGGATATTGAAACATAATAATTCTTCCTTTAATATTCTTATTTGCTTTTATTCTAATTAAGAACAAGTGTGTTTATCATATGCTAAACAGCAATGGGCTCACAGGCCTTTGCATACTCTGCTCTGGGCAGGGCTGGATGTTGTTAGTTCAAGGTTATAAATAAAATGGTATAGCCAGTAGATCAAAGTATTTGCCCAACAAATCCACAGAATACTTGATCTATAGAGACTTGCTTTAACATTTTTAATTATTCTGTTCCAATAGGGGAGTAAAGGAACTGAGAGACTTGCTTTATTTTTTTTATTTTTTTGATTTTTAGTTTTTTATTTTTTAAATTTTAAAATCTTTAATTCTTACATGCATTCCCAAACATGAACCCCCCTCCCACCTCCCTCCCCAGAACATCTTTCTGGGTCATCCCCATGCACCAGCCCCAAGCATGCTGCATCCTGCGTCAGACATAGACTGGCGATTCAATTCACATGATAGTATACATGTTAGAATGTCATTCTCCCAAATCATCCCACCCTCTCCCTCTCCCTCTGAGTCCAAAAGTCCGTTATACACATCTGTGTCTCTTTCCCTGTCTTGCATACAGGGTCGTCATTGCCATCTTCCTAAATTCCATATATATGTGTTAGTATACTGTATTGGTGTTTTTCTTTCTGGCTTACTTCACTCTGTATAATCGGCTCCAGTTTCATCCATCTCATCAGAACTGATTCAAATGAATTCTTTTTAACGGCTGAGTAATACTCCATTGTGTATATGTACCACAGCTTGCTTATCCATTCATCTGCTGATGGACATAAACTGGTCAACCACTTGTAAAAGAATGAAACTAGATCACTTTCTAACACCGCACACAAAAATAAACTCAAAATGGATTAAAGATCTAAATGTAAGATCAGAAACTATAAAACTCCTAGAGGAGAACATAGGCAAAACACTCTCAGACATAAATCACAGCAGGATCCTCTATGATCCACCTCCCAGAATGCTGGAAATAAAAGCAAAAATAAACAAATGGGATCTAATTAAAATTAAAAGCTTCTGCACAACAAAGGAAAATATAAGCAAGGTGAAAAGACAGCCATCTGAATGGGAGAAAATAATAGCAAATGAAGCAACTGACAAACAACTAATCTCAAAAATATACAAGCAACTTATGCAGCTCAACTCCAGAAAAATAAACGACCCAATCAAAAAATGGGCCAAAGAACTAAATAGACATTTCTCCAAAGAAGACATACGGATGGCTAACAAACACATGAAAAGATGCTCAACATCACTCATTATTAGAGAAATGCAAATCAAAACCACAATGAGGTACCACTTCACACCAGTCAGAATGGCTGCGATCCAAAAATCTGCAAGCAATAAATGCTGGAGAGGGTGTGGAGAAAAGGGAACCCTCCTACACTGTTGGTGGGAATGCAAACTAGTACAGCCACTATGGAGAACAGTGTGGAGATTCCTTAAAAAATTGCAAATAGAACTACCTTATGACCCAGCAATCCCACTTCTGGACATACACACCGAGGAAACCAGAATTGAAAGAGACACATGTACCCCAATGTTCATTGCAGCACTGTTTATAATAGCCAGGACATGGAAACAACCTAGATGTCCATCAGCAGATGAATGGATAAGCAAGCTGTGGTACATATACACAATGGAGACTTGCTTTAAAAAAGCGTTTTTCAGTACAAATGGAAATTCTGTATGTGCTACCATGTTTTTAAAAAAACGTCCGAAATAATAATCCTGAGTTATTTATATATACACAAATGTCATCAAGGAATGGGGTAGCTAATGTGTTTCTAATTCTCATCTAAATGCCTTAGAAGCTTTTCCCACCAGTTCTCTCAAAAAGAAATTCTCTCTTGAAGAAAATGTAATTTTGGTATGAGAGAAGATCCTAAGTTATTGTATTCTCTTATTGTTTACTTTGCCATTAATCTTTTTGGGATAAAGTAAAGGATGAATTTTTAGAACTTGGCACGATAGCATTTTTCTTGCAAAAAAGAACAAAAAAATGACTATACCTGGAACATAACCCATTTGGAAATAAAATTTGAATGTGGCATTTTCCTTAATATTTCTAAAATGTTCTTCCTACATTGCCTTGGTCTAATATTACCTATTTCTGAGATCAAAGGAGATAGGGAATCCCATACATGAAGGATTAACCAGGTTTTTCATAAATCTCATCTAAAGCTAGACTGACAGCCAAGAAGCCTTTACAGAGCATGTTTCAAAAGGCTGATCTGGATTATATAGTAAGGATACAAAATAGGGGCATCATATAAACTGGTCACTCCCTTTGATAGTAGTGAAGGCATAAACATCCTGCCTCGGAATTGAAAGGAGCTATAGGAGACAACTTCACAAAATCTAAGAAGCTATAGTCAGAAAATAAAAGCAACTTTCAATGCCATAGAGTTAGTGGCAGAGAATAAAAGCTTCAAGACTCCAATTTCTCTACTCAGTATATTATCATAAACTCTTGGTGATAAGTTCAAAAGTTATATCAATGTGAGTGTGAGCATCTGAGGAGAATTTTTAGAATACAATTAGTATAACTGTCATGCTATACAAATAATCTTCTGATATAAATTCAGTGTGAAAGTACTAGAAATTCAAATAAGGCAGATGCAGCTTCTTGACATAAACCTCTATCTAGTTGATCAAATTATTTGGTACTTTAAAATCCACTGGAGTGCCAGTTACTTTTTAATAATGCAAAGTTATGAAATAATTTTATTTTGTACATCAATTACTTAGAAGGCTGACATATCATATATATTTGTTGGTGATGAAAATAGTACAGATGCTCAGATTATTAAAATATTTCTAAACCTTTGCTCCAGATTACTAAATGACTTCAATAACAATGAAATTTTCTTATTTTTAAGAGAAGAAACCATTGCTGAAGTAAAATGTCCCTGCTGAACACTTAACAAGGGAAATGATCATCATTAGATGATGAAATGACAATGGGCTAATTATCCTATGTAGATATAAAAAATTAGAAGGCATATTAAACTAAAACATAGCTGGCAGTTAATTGCTCTGCCGCTATTCCAACTCTTTCCATATCTATGCCTGGAATATTTCCAACTCAATTTAAAATGTTAATTCATTATAAGAGATTCATAAACAAAGAAGCCCAAAAGCAAATTTTATAGTAAATCGCTAATATTATAAATATGTGTCAGGCACTGTGCCGATCATGGGACATTGTCCTACTTCTTCAACCATCTCCAGATATTTAAATAGGAATACAGAAACGTATGATAAATAAATAAATGAGACAATCAAATGTGAGTGAATTTTTTGGCATAATAGTATGTGAGCCTTTAAAAAAAAATCTTGCTATTGTGTAAGACTAACTATCTCTGGTATGTTTCACTACTTAATAAAGGCTAACAATAAATGACAAATGTGCATTAAAATGCATATCTTTGACTAATGACATTTAGAAAACATGATACCACTGCCTTCTTGAGTATACTGTTGTCATCTATATATAACTATATATAAAATTATGAGACATATATAATATGTAGTCATAATTACAATACATATTATATCATGTGTATATAATGATAATAGTTTTGTTGTAATTTTATACATATTATTTTAATAGTTTCAATATATAATAAGACATTGGAAATATCTTAAAAGCATTTTAATACAGCAACAGTATTTTTTTCTAAGGCTGACTTCTACAGGACTAATCTCTTGGTGCTCCCTATAGATATATTGCATTTTTTTATTCTTCAGAGACTCAGCTTCTGTCTATGTAGAACTGATGGCGTTTTCAGCTTAAATCTTCCCATTTTTCTGGCCTAGTCAAGATGGTACATTCAAACACCACTTGATGATCTACAGCCCTTGATCCTTACTCTTAAACATTCTTCCATGTTTAACATGCTATCTACTCTGACGTTTATCCTGTGTGCACCTTCTATTCTTCCATGTCACAACTATAATATGCTTCATTCTCGTTCACTGCCATCTTTTCTTGCCAAATTCATCAATATTGCTTGTCTTAGTAGGAACTAAAAGAGGTCCACACATAATTGGGTATTTTATACTGCAATACTTGATACTGCAGTCTATTCCCTTGCTTTTTCTTAAGGGCTCTGTGACTACAGTGATTTATCACTAAGTTTCCATGGTGACAAGTGAGATGCAATTGTTCCTTCTGCTAGCTCTCTTGCTTCAAAAGATGACTTTTAGGAGATGTCACCAAAATGATATTTGGCCACTTAGGAAACCCCAGGAGACTCAGAAACCAGCTATCTCAACTCTTCATTCTTCCCCTTCCTGTCTCATTAAAACAGCAACCTAACTTCTCACACCATTTAAATTACCACTTGAATAAAGGGCCTTCCAAGATGCGAGTCTCCATGTTGCCTTTCCACCTCCTTCTCTTGTTTTCAATATCCTTTAGTTACAGATGCTTCCTTTCAGATATATCATTTATAAAAGTGAAAGCCACTCAGCAGTGTCAGACTCTTTGCGACTCCATGGGCTCTACAGTCCATGGAATTCTCCAGGCTCAAATACTAGAGTGGGTAGCCTTTCCATTTTCCAGGGTATCTTTCTAACCCAAGGATTGAACCCAAGTCTCCAGCACTGCAGGCAGTCTCTTTACCAGCTGTGCCACAAGCGAAGTCCAAGAATACTGGAGTGGGTAACCTATCTGTTCCCCAGCGGATCTTCCCAACCCAGGAATTGAACTAGGGTCTCCTGCATTGCAGGTGGATTCTTTACCAATGGAGCTATCAGGGAAGCCAAAATAACATTGATAATTAACACTAAATTTTCCAAAACTAAGCTGAGTGGTTAATCTGTGTATTTAAGCTCTGAAATGAAATTAAAATAAATAAGAAGTACATGCATAATTGTTTCTTTTTTGAAATCACTCCTCTAGTCTTACCATCATTAGATCTTTATTTTAATCACTGGACAGAATCTGAGAACTGCTATATAATTTTTTTTAATTAATGATTAAAGAAATCTAGAACAATCTAATAAATCTATGCAATGTACTTTACCTTTCTAAAGAGTATAATCAGTTGGGAGATATTTATATGAAGATGGAGTAATAAAGGTTTCTATATTCAAAGTATTTCATAATCATAATTATCCAGAGATTTCATACTTAAGGTCCCTGATCCTCAAATACTGGTCAGATTAAGTTTTGAAAGTGACTCAAACCATTAGTTGATATTTTGCAAACTGAATATCCAAGTGGTTTATTAAGGCTGTGATTCCACTGATTGTATGCTTTTATATAATATATCCCAACACTTTAATGTAACAATTCCTATTTTGTCTCCTGTATCATGGGAAATGAATGCTCTAAGTCCAATGTATAAGAGTGGATATTATTGTCATCATAAAACTCTTTTGGGAAGTAGTAGAATGTTAATATTTAATAACAGATTTTGATTATTATCTTAGTTTGAACATGATTATACTGCCTTTTTGTTTAAACAGCAGTATAAGAAAGTGCTGGTGAGAAATACATTCAGAAATGAATGCTAGAAGATAGAGATACTGTCACAATTTTACATACTGTCATGCTTTTTACAAACTAAAATTGCTGGCTAATTAATGTTTTTTAAACTTATTACATAAAAATGCAGAAGGCAGATGATGAAAATTGCTTTATTCTATTTTCAGAGAAAAGCATCCTGAATACATATGGTGTTCACCACTCCAGAGAGAATAAATGATATTTCACTGAAAGATGCTCATGGGTGAATTTGTAGTGTAAATGGATTTGAGACTGAAATAAAATGAATACCATCGGTTAAAGAATGATATGTTTTGTGTCTCCACATCATTCAGCTCTTTCTGTGAACTTGCATCAGGGTTTCTTTCATTGCATACTAACAGGTTGCATTAAACCTCATGATACTTTCATACCAATCCTGATAACTGTAAGAAAATAACTCCCAGGATGAGCCATTTCAATAATTCTACCATTTGAGATTCAGGTCAATTTAGTCTGAATATTCTTGTTCAAATGTGAATATATGTATAAAAATGTGAGCTGCAAGACAGGTTCAAACTCATATCTTAACTAAACTAAAAATTGCTATCCTGCTTATTGAATAGGCTGTCAAGCTTGCAACATTCTCAAGCAAGAGTTACTTACTACAATTTTCTTCATCTGAATTATCACTGCAGTCATTTTGGCTATCACACCGCCAGTGATCTGGAATACAGTTGTTGTTTTTACACTGGAATTCATGAGGACCACAAGTCTTTTTATCTGTAATGGAAAGAACCAGAATTTGCATTGTTGGCTTCCATAAAGATATCCCTCATGGTGTCCTTACTGCTGTGTGAATCCAGGGGGCATGACATTTCCTAGGACCTCAAGTCAGTTCTTAACTGAGAAGCATTCCTAGGAAAAATTAAAGGCAAATTCTGACTAATATTTCATTGTGAGCTAATTACAAAGCAACTGATTGGACCATCCACTCAACACAAGTCAGTCAATAAAAATAAAGATCAAGATTATTGAAAACTATCCTTGTCTTTAAGATACTCCTTGTCTAAGCCATCTTCTATTTTTGCTATAAAGTAGCAGCCATAAAGAAATAGTTATTAACCAAACTGTGTAGTTGCCATCCTGTCTTCCTTCTTTAGAAGTTCTTACTCAAAATTTACCTATGGTCAGCTGATCTAAATGTACAGATTACAATAGTGCCTGAGTAAAGATCTTATAAGTTCTTAAAATGCCAGTGTGTCTGAACCTCTAAACAACCCCATTGAGTATCAGGAAATGTATTAAATAGCCCTTCACTTTACAAATGCTAAGGCAGATATTCTTAGAAGTTTAAGAACTTGATGCATTTTCACTACCACCAAACGACACAGCCAATTAAAAACACAAAAGGTGTGTGTTGACTCCTGATTTGCTGTTCTTTACAAAAAATCTGTGTCCATAGGACCCAGAATAAAAATTTACTTAATAAGAATTTAGGCAAAGTTTAGATCAGATATTTAAAAATTTTCATGACTAATATCCAACTGTTTATAATCTACTCCATTGCTTCTTAAACTCTAATATTTGCATACATTAATTATTGGGAATTTTGCTAACATGGAAATTGTGATTGAGTAGATCTAAAATTCTAACAAGTTCTCTAAGTGATATCATCTTTGATCTATGAAACACACTGAGTTAGCAAGGTCAAAGCATCAAGATGATATAAATTCAAGTACATAAAGTAATAAGAGTATTGATGTCAATGCACAATTTAAGATTTTCTTTTCACATACTTAGATCAACTCTTTTTTTGCTCAGTCATGTTAGAGATGGACAATGAAGTGTTAAAATGATTGAGATTGCTAAAATAAATTTACTAAGGGAGAGGAGAAGCTATTTGGTGGCCATTGCTACTCTTTACTGCAAATTGCATTTTACAAAATTCAAATTTAAATAATATTATGAAAATAAAATGTATTAGGGTTAATTAAGAAAATCAGGTAATGATCATATATTGAAGATCCAGGCCACCTGTTGGGTATGGATTTTCATAAACATGATCACACTCAATCTTCATAACATTTCTAAGAAGTATTATTACATGCATTTAAGTAAATGAGATGTAAATCTTAAGAGTTTAAATGATTTCTCCAATTTTACTAAGGTCTTAGATGGCAAAGGAGGAATTTTTATCCAATTCTGCTCCAGAAACATTTTATATTTTTGTAGAAATTCTCATGATAGACCTCAATTGCACTGTTTTACTAATATGTATGTATTAGATATAGCCTAATAAATATATGCATACAGATAGAGAGAGAGGGAGAGATATTCCCCTCCTCCTCTTCCATCCTGCCTGCATACCTGCCTGTCTGGTAATGATTACTCAGAATTTAACTGTGTCACTCTGTTGAGTACTGTGTTTCATAATATATCCTTTTGCCTGTGCTATATACCTAACTTCAGATTCAAAAATTGGTCCAAAATTTACAAAAGTTCTAATGTAGCATTATTCACACCTTAATCAAGCAACATGCTAAGATATTGGAATTTAAATAACCCTTGAAGATGTTATATCTGATACTGAACTATTTAGATAGTTACTTCATTTTGGAAATTACAACAAATTCCTCTAAAACTAATACTATAGGTAACAGTAGTTTGATTTATTCCTTGCCATGTGTTGCTTGCATTATTTAAAATATTGTTAAATTTTTAGAATAGAGGAATATAAGAAAGCAATCTGGATCAGAGAAATAGACCATTTGACTTAGCATTACTTTGTACCCAGGCAATTCTCCATGATTACAAAAGGTTAACAATCAGAACCGAGTATCAGTATAATGGGTTTTTAAGTTTTCTCCCCTAAATTGTATCATATTTTGTGTTTGAAAGATACTTACACTTACAAGTTACAGTTATAAGTTCATTACAGTTCATTGCTAAGGTTTCCCTTTGGGGTGATGCAGAAAGAGTCACATGAAAATGTTAATTGCTTTATGTAAGGTTATTTGAATTTTACGTTTCCAAGCTATTTAACTTTTTGATCCATGACACTGCTTATAAACACTACAAATATAAACTATATAAACTATATAGGTATAAACAGCAGTTCTTGAATTGGTTACACATTAAAGTCACCAAGGGAATGTTAAAAAATCCCTCTGCCCAGTCCATCTCCATAGCAATAAAATCAGATTCTCTGGGGTGGAACCCACATATCAGTATTTTTATTAAAGCAAGCTGAATGATTCCAATGAGCAGCCAATACTGAAAATCACTGAACCTCAAAACCGACTGTAGAACAGAACATATATAGTTCCAAATTGTAATACTCCAGAAAAATACTCACAATATGTAGAGTTTTCTATTCATTCATATTGTTAAGTAAAAATGGACCAATGTTTTCATTTTTTGATATTATAAATTTGGAGAAGACAAATATAGTATTTGAAAACTTGTTTTCTTTTTTAAATATATTTTCATATGAGTTGTAGATACTCAGAAACAAATTGGATCCTCCCAGAAAGGTGGAGTGAGGGACCATCAAAAGAGAAAACTGTTTGTAATATATACTATATGGGGCTTCTTTATATGTGTACTGCCTAGTTCTCAAAAGAGAGAAAAGAATCTGGTTCTGTGATGCCTTGTGGAATAAGAACTGAGGAAGTGGACTGAGACACAGGGGTGAAAGATAGATTTAGTTTTCTCTTTATACCAAAAGGAAGCCAAAGGAAGCTATAAACTGCTGAATTAATAACTGAGTTTGGAATGTTACCACGCGATGTGTCAGACAGAGAGTTTCAATAGAGGAAGTCAACTGGGGGTCCCGGCCAGCAATGTCGGACCTTTCAATAGAAGCAAAAATTTGCAAACTACCACTTCAGGCTTAAGCTCAAAGCAAAGTTTATTAAAGCATAGATATACTTTCAGAGCGAGAGAGAGCAGGAATGTTTTTGGAAAGTAAAACCAGCCCGCCTATACAGGCTTAGGGGCTTCCCAGGTGGCACTAGTGGGAAAGAACCCTCCTGCCAATGCAGGAAACATAAGAGATGCAGGTTCCATCCCTGTGTTAGGATGATCCCCTGGAGGAAAGCATGGCAACCCACTTCAGTACTTTTGCCTGGAGAATACCATGGGCAGAGGAGCCTGGTGGGCTGCAGTTCATAGAGTCTCAGAGTCAGACATGACTGATGTGACTTAAACCACATGCATACAGGCTTCAGGTTGTTTATAAGTTGTTCTATGAGGAGGTGAAATGTAATCATGGATAAAAGATGAAATAGCTATTTGATTGACTGCCCTGATATCTGTAACTCATTCATTAATGCTCATGTACCTATCCTTGGTTCACTAAGAAAAACCCATCATGGGTATGTCTATGGGGTAGATTTTATTATAATGTTCGTATATATTAAGTCTGAGTTTACTAGAAGTTCCACACCTATCTAGTCAGGGCATGCAATGCCCAGGGCCTTCTCTTATGTTACTGTGCTCCCTCTTTATAAGTTGCTCACCAACCAACCAGGGTTTCACAGGTTCTGGGTGAAGTCAGAGGAGGGTCTCCAGATGGTTGGGGCCTAACTGGTTGTCCCCCAAGCAAGAGTCCTCAGACAGATGGTGCTTAGCTGAATTATCCCCCTCTTGTTTCTTTCACCTCTGTCACTTCCTCATTGCTAATGTCTAACTACCTAATAGGATTGGCATAGGATACAACATCAATGCATATGTTTATTATATATCTATATATCCACAAAAACAAGAAATTAAACTTTTACAATGGTATCAATGAGACAACAAATACCCAGGAATAAAGCTAGCGAAATTTGTGCAAGACCAAGCTGGTTTTAGAAAAGGCAGAGGAACCAGAGATCAAATTGCCAACATCCGCTGGATCATGGAAAAAGCAAGAGAGTTCCAGAAAAAACATCTATTTCTGCTTTATTGACTATGCCAAAGCCTTTGACTGTGTGGATCACAATAAACTGTGGAAAATTCTGAAAGAGATGGGAATACCAGACCACCTGACCTGCCTCTTGAGAAATCTGTATGCAGGTCAGGAAGAAACAGTTAGAACTGGACATGGAACAACAGACTGGTTCCAAATAGGAAAAGGAGTACATCAAGGATGTATATTGTCATCCTGCTTATTTAATTTCTATGCAGAGTACATCACGAGAAACGCTGGACTAGAAGAAACACAAGCTGGAATCAAGATTGCTGGGAGAAATATCAATAACCTCAAATATGCAGATGACACCGCCCTTATGGCAGAAAGTGAAGGGGAACTAAAAAGCCTCTTGGTGAAAGTGAAAGAGGAGAGTGAAAAGTTGGCTTAAAGCTCAACATTCAGAAAACGAAGATCATAGCATCCGGTCCCATCACTTCATGAGAAATAGATGGGAAAACAGTGGAAACAGTGTCAGACTTTATGTTTTCGGGCTCCAAAATCACTGCAGATGTTGATTGCAGCCATGAAATTAAAAGACACTTACTCCTTGGAAGAAAAGTTATAACCAACCTAGATAGCATATTGAAAAGCAGAGACATTACTTTGCTGACTAAGGTCCGTCTAGTCAAGGCTATGGTTTTCCTGTGGTCATGTATGGATGTGAGAATTGGACTGTGAAGAAGGCTGAGCGCCGAAGAATTGATGCTTTTGAACTGTGTTGTTGGAGAAGACTCTTGAGAGTCCCTTGGACTGCAAGGAGATCCAACCAGTCCATTCTGAAGGAGATCAGCCCTGGGATTTCTTTGGAAGGAATGATGCTAAAGCTGAAACTCCAGTACTTTGGCCACCTCATGCGAAGAGTTGACTCATAGGAAAAGACTCTGATGCTGGGAGGGATTGCGGGCAGGAGGAAAAGGGGATGACAGAGGATGAGATGGCTGGATGGCATCACAGACTTGATGGACGTGAGTCTGAGTGAACTGTGGGAGTTGGTGATGGACAGGGAGGCCTGGCGTGCTGGGATTCATGGGGTCCAAAGAGTCAGACACGACTGAGCGACTGAACTGAACTGATACTGAAAACCATAAAGCATTGCTGAGAGAAAGTTAATATGTCCAAGAAAATGCAGTGATATCTATATTCATTGACTAGAAGACTCAAATTGCTATAGCTTCCTCTAAATGAATTTACAGAATTAATGAAACCTTTACTAAAATTCCAGCAAGTTACTTTTGAAGGGATAGGTTATCCTAATCTAATTATTCTTAAGAAATTGATTATCATAAAATTATTTTGAATGCCAAGGATCTAGAACAATCAGCCAATACTGAAAAAAGAACAAAGCTAGAGTATTTACAGTACCTGATTTTAATTTACTTTAAAGTTACAGTATCAAGAGAGTATTAAACAAAATGAAAGCAGACATATGTCTATACATATAGTTAACTGATTTTCAACAAAGGCTCTAAATCAATTTAATGGGAAGAGGAAAGTCTTTTTTAGCAACTGTTATTAAAATAACTGCCATCTATATGAAAAAGATGAATCTCAACCCACCATACCCATACACAAAAATGAATCTCGGTTGATCATAAGTGTAATATAAAGCTTCTAGAATATAGGAAAATATTTGCATAATCTTATAGTAGGCAAAGATTGCTTGCTTACTAGGTCGCTTCAGTCATGTCCAACTCTTTGGGTCCCCATGGACTAGGGCCCTCCAGGCTCCTCTGTCCATGGGATTCTCCAGGAAAGAATACTTGAGTAAGTTGCCATGCCCTTCTCTGATTTCTTAGAACACATAAAATAATAATCAAAAAAACTGGTAAATTGAACTTAAGCAAAATTAAACTTTTTTATTCTCTAGAAGATATCATTAAGAAAAACGAACTGACAAACTTTTCTTCATATTAAAAAGTGAAATATTGAAATATGGAGTTTTTGTTGATTATGTTAATATTCTTCTGCAATCATCACTCTCTATCTTCCAGTTCAGAAAACATAAAGATTACAGGCAGCTGGGTAACATGCAATGATTCTTGTTACAAAAAAGTAATGCAGTCACAGAAACACTGAAGCAAAAAGAACTATGATAACAATGAAACTGAGCCTCCGTAATGGAAGCTCCTTGTTTCTTCCTCCTGACTCTAAGATCATAGAGTTAGAAGTACGGGGTTAGAATTGGACTTCGCACCTTCTTTTCTATTGATAGAAAATCTTATCTACTACTGGGGGGCAAGATAACTGTCGGTTATCAAAACATAACCTCTTTATTATAGACATCGTTATGTTCTTTCTTTAAATCAACCTTATACAGTTTTGATCTCTCACTCTAAATCTGCCTCCAGGTCTCTATTAGCATCATATAGAAATGAATATACCTATATATGCTGCTAGCAAATATTCTAAAGCTCATTGACTGGTTATGAGTTCCTCAACAGTGATGACGCAAGTTGACTCTTCCTTATGTTCTATAATAGGGAGGGTTTACTGACACATAATTTTTTGGCTGACATAAACATAGTAGATTTATAACATTATTACTGGCTTTTTTGGGTCATTTTGAAATTACTATTTCTACCACTGGTGAAGCTATTATTCATGGACCACTGCCTCCTCTGTCACAAAGGGAAGATCTGTGACCCAAGGTGGATTCTTCCCTGAGAACACAATTAGTCTGCAAAAATAACATGTTACTGATGTTTAAAAACATTTATTTTATAACTTAAACCTAATAGATGATTCTTCTCTTTTAATATTAAAGAAGTATGAAGGAGGGCAGTGCAGGGATTGTATGGTGGCCAGATAACATCCTGAGGAACACAGATTTCTATCATTCTGCTCCACCATCCTAAGTAATGGCTACCATTTTTCTTAGTCACTTCATGGCCCAAGATGACTACTAGTGCTTGAGTCATCACACTGCAGGCCTGAAGGAGGACAGAAGGGCAAAACAAGAAGGCTTTTTAAGAAAATTCCCCAAAATATTCATCCTGGAAGTCCCACCGAAGACTTCTGGTTACATTTCAAAGGTCAGAACTTAGTCATATGACAATATCTAGCTTCAAGGGGTGATAAGAAATGTGATGACTTACTCTGAATAACAATGCATCAGCAAAAGATTTAGGCTTCTGTTTCTAAAGGGGAAATAAAAATGGGTAGATTGATGGGCAATTTAGGAGTCTCTGTCAATAAGTAAATGAGACCAATTAAAATCATTTGAGGTAATCTCCATGACTGCTGAAAGGGAGAGGATTTCTTCTCTTTCATGATTACAAGTATTATAACCTCAAGTTTCCAAGGGTCATTTAAAAACCATGTAGAGTACACCCATCTAAGAAGCCAAAGTAAGTAATAGTTCAAAACTGGAGGAAAAGATAAGCCTCTGACAACTCTATGTGAATTCTTAAATCCAAATTGTGCCTGAAGTCAACTCTATCCACTCCTTGAAAGTGAGGCAGAAAATTTATTTCCCCACTGGTTTGTGTTGAATTTCTGTCATTTACAGACAAGAGTCCTAACTGATATAAATACCATACTATATTTTGCTTATAAATAGTATGAACTCCTAATAGTAATATTCTTTTCTGTTTGTGATGATTTACATAATTTCCAAAGTATTTCATTGGCTTATAATTACCTGGGAAATGCAGTCTCATTCTACAAGAAGTCTCAGAATTAGTCTTTATTTAAAAATGATTTGCAAACTCAGGCTTCCATGAAAATGGGAGTTGGTAAACCTTTTTTGAGCAAATTCTCTACATGACAAACGTGATTATAGCATTTAGTGATATTGATTATCTAGAAAGCTCCAGGTTGCCTTGCAGTGTCTGGTAGATCTGAAAATTAATTTCATGTTACTTCTCATCAATCAGGGTAATATTCCTCAATGAGCACTTACATGCACAACCTGTTCTTCTAGGGGAAGTGGAAATAATATGTGAATGCACCAGCAGTTGAGAATAACAATGCCAGCTGTAGCTTGTCCCAGTGGGATTCTCTCAGTTCTGTTTTGCTTTTGAATTTTTGATTTTTTTAAACTTTTACATTAGTCTTCCAGGTAGAGAAGATAAAGGCTTTAAGTAAAACAAAGTAACAATGACATATTTTCTTTACAAAGAGGTGAATCTATAATAAGCTAGCTCTCGAGAAGCTCCAATCATAGCATTTTTAAAATTGCATTTTAATGCAATGTATGTAATTTTCAGCAAAAATTTTTTGAATGCACATTATGCAGTTTTAGAAATTATCATATTACATCCTGTAATGCCATCTATCACACTTGACAAGAATTTGTGATTTGTTTTTTAATTTAGAAACTCATATTGTAAACTTAGGGGGGTGAAGTGAGGGGAGCTCATTCCAGTATGCATCTAAAACACAGTTTTCTTTTCGTTTATCTCCAATACCCTGAAACCTTAGAGTCACAATTTATATCATTCACAATGCTTAGGAGAAACACTGCTTTTTGTGTAGAGGAAAGGGTGTATGAAAAGAAGCATGTTTTAGCAATAGCATTGTCTGGTGACCAATTTCACTTTATGCTAGCCTACCTAAAGTCTTTATTGTCATATCATCTCTTATTTCCATATGAAAAATCAATTCAATAGAGAAGATAATGGAAAGTCATGATAACAGCATAGACTCTATTTTTAAGGACTCAAATAACAGCTGTAAGGAAGTTACTGGAAAAGGATAAAAAGAAGTAGATATAGTTGTGCCAGATGAGAGTGACCAATAGTTGTCAGTCTTAGACTCTAACCTAATTATGGGGATATATGGTAGGATGCTCTCTTGCCTCTTACATACTTAGACAATCTTTAAGATTCCCATCTTTCATTTTTTTTCCTTTAAAATGAAATTAATGCATATTTATATCTGATATAAACTGAAAACAAAGGTTTTGTTGTAAATTCATGGTGGGAGCAGAAGAGAAACAACACATTGAGCTATTCAGGGTCCCTCAAATGGAGGGATATCCTCAGATTCTTGAACCCCAAAGTAATGAAGTCTTGTTCTGGTGTATGGATTTTTGAAATGCATGCTGTCAGTGCCCCAGCTACAATCTTTGGTACTCATCACCCCTGTCTATGCTAATCCAATGACTTTCATTTTTTTTAAAAAAAACCTGGAATTTAGTTGCTTTACAGTGTTGTGCTTCTGCTGCACAATGAGGTAAATTAGCTATATGTATACACATATCCTTTCCCTCTTGAACCGACCTCCCATCTACCCCTACATCACACCCCTACATCCCACCCTCTCTTTCATCACAGAGCATAACAGAGCTCCCTGTTAAGCCAATGGCTTCTAATTACAAGCATGTGGGACTCTCTGCTTGGCCCTGATCTGGAAGTGCTTTTTAGGGCACTATGCCCTTCTCTTCCTTGGAGCTGTGTTAAACAAATGACTGGCAGGATCTGGTGAATAAATATCTCAGCTCTCTCCTTTGTTTAGGGTAACTGATTATTCTACACTATCTTACAGAATTTCCTTGTAGAATGGATCTCATTCCTGCAATAAATTGCTCAATAATGTACTTTCTATTTCCCCTTCCCTTCCTTGGTTAACTGCCCATCATTACTGATTTGTGGAATCATTTCCCCAATAAACCACTTATATTCAAAATCTTGTGAATGCAAGTTCTAATTCTAGGAAAACTCAACATAAGAGAGGATGTACTGTGCTGTGCCTAATAGTATCTAACTCTTTGTGTCCCCATTGACCGTAGCCCCCCAGGCTCCTCTGTCCATGTGGATTCTCTCGGCAAGAATACTGAAGTGCATTGCCTTGTCCTCCTCCAGGCGATCTTCCCAACCCAGGGATCGAACCCAGGTCTCCCACATTGCAGGTGGATTCTGTACCTTCTGATCCACCAGGGAAAGGGTGATGATATATGTTGTCATTTAGTCAACAAACATGAATTAATGCCTATCATGTACTTGGCACTGTTCTGAGCTCATAGGGTTTATATTAATGAAGAAAACTGGCATAAATTCCTACCCTCATTGAATTTATATACTAATGGCCAAGTGGCGATTTGAGACTAGAAAGATAAAACAACAATGGAAACAACAACAACAAAAACGTTGACTGGAGGGTAAAGAATGCTATAGTGAGAAACAGAGAAGAGAATAGAGAATGTGTATGGAAGGGGGGATTTCAAATGATAGTCTGCAAATGCTATATTAAGAAAGTGACCTTGGGCTTTCTCTGTTGGTCCAGTGGCTAAGACTCTACGCTCCCATTACAGGGGGTCAGAGTTCAATTCTTGGTCGGGGAACTAGATCCCACACACTACAACTAAAGATTCTATTAGCACAGCCAAATAAATAAATACTTTTTTTTTTCCTTTAAAAGATAGTTTTAAAATAAAGTGACCTTGAAAATTGGCAAAGAGACAAGGATTGAACCATGTTACACCCCAGGAAGAAATAGGACCTTGAAAGAATAAGCAGGCCTGGAAAGTCCAGGAAAACAGGGAGGTGAAGGTGGCTGAAGGAGAGGAAACAGGTCAACTTTAGCAAGAGTGCTGGGAGAGATCAGGAAGACAGTCCATTGGTGCAGATAGGCACTGACGCTAATCAAGGCTTTGTACAGAACTTCTCTTGTTTCTCTTCCTTGGATGAGAGCATCTATATTTGGCCACTTTCTTTTTGACAAATGAATTTGAAATACATTTTAAAATGTATGCCAAAATAAAGACGGAAATTTGAATGACTGCTAAATGGTTATAGCAATACAGAAACCCCAATCTTAGAAACACCATGATGGATTCTTTGGTCTGCATATATTCTGGATAATTACCTGTTTCTCAGCTTTTGTGTCATACTTACAAAGCTTATCAGCTTACATACTTACAAAGCTTATCACTAGCATACACTGATAAAGGTATGCAAGGTACAAAAGCGAGCCAAATTCATCTCTGAAAGAAAACTGAGACTCCTACAGAATAAAATGCATCTAGGGACAAGATTTATTGACTAGAGGTCAATAATTTGATTTACTGACTAGACTTACTGCATAAAAGTACCAAATAGGTCTATCATTTCAACCAGAATTGTATTTCCTTTTTTATAGCACCAGCATTTTTTCATTTCATTGTGGTTGGTACATCAAAATTTGGTTATACAAAGAGATTTGTAAGTAAATATTGTTATGAGCAATCTTTTAAAATTGATATTAGTATTTTCAGATTCCAGTTTGAATTTTATGTTTTAGTTTGCAAACAACAATAGCACCTAGGATTTGTTGACTGTTTTATCTAAGTTCAAGGATAACCTTGATTCACATGATCCACCGAGCAACTCAGAAAGGAATGTATATTGAACAACTGAGAATACTAAACCTCACATTACAATAAATTACTTGTCCCAAAGCCCACAGCTCTTAAACTGCAAAACCAGGTCTTGAATTCATATAATCTCATTAATATCTATACTATAAACCATACTGAATCCCTCCAAAAAATAAAGTTCTCCACTGCTTCCTTCTTTTGCCACTTTATTCCAAGATCTCAGTTTTATGGACTAAATGACTAAAATTGCAAACATGTCAAAAGTTGAGCTAAAGTGAACTCAAGGGAAACACAGTTGCCTTTATAAAACCCTGAAGCTGCAAAAGGTCTAACCTCAGAGGGAAAAATATTATATTTGTGTAAGGAGTGTAATTTACACTCAGAGATAAATATGGACAAAATTTCAAAGTCTTCAGTGATAAGATTTGTTATTTCTGAACTGTGTGAACTTAAAAAAAATAATTTGGCATACATTCTAATTTGAGGAAAACAATTTTGCTTATTAAAAAAATATGGGGGTCTGTCTCTGTTTCAGTGCAAAACGTGTCCCTTACTTGACTTACAGTTCAACCAGGTGCTACATATCAGTAAATGATCATATCAGCCTTTATCTCATCATTTCTTATTGGCTGCCTAGTCAGCAAGGTATTGATTTGTTTTTTAAGATTCTGCTTACAGTACATGATTGTTTACTTGGCTTACTCCCAAATGTCTTTTAAAACCTTAATAGTGCACTTCCATGTTAGATGGCTTTATTCACCTTTTAATAAGCCTGCTTGCCTTCTATATTAATATCTCATCTGCTTCCAGATACATATTTCTCAGAGAGACAACAGGTTATGAAAAGAAATGCAAAAAAACAAAAAAACACAAAACACAGTGCTTGGGCTGAATTTAATCTGGGAATTTAAATAAATTCAAATAAAATTCACATTTTAATTCAGCCATTAGACCCATGCAGAAAGCAAAGTATCTCAATGGAAAACATGAATCATCATTAAACCTACATTAATTTAGCTCACCCAAATATTCTTTCAAGTTCTAATGTGTCACTATAAACAATGAAGAATCAGAATTGTTCTTTATATTACACTTTATTAAATCTAAGAAAGAAAAGAATCATCACTATAAAACATATATCCATGATGGGATATATCATCAAATTAATCAAGTTATTATCTACAGTGGAGGCAAACTGAAAGTATTGTTACAGGACAAGGTCAAAACCTCTGACTGGGAATAGCTACTAAGCAGAAGGGAAAGCAAGAGGAACCCACTGACTTGGGGGTTGGTTTGATTCATTAGAGACATGGTTTCCAATGTAATCATTCACCTACCACCTTCATTAATTTACCATTTTTCCAGTATCATCTATACCAGTATTTATTTAATACATTTTTAAACGGCTTAACTTGCTAATATTAAACTCCACCATGAGCCACAGATTATTGATATCATGATCTGATATGCTAGTGTTTATATTTTAAATCTTTGTAAGATACAAAATTACTCTGTGTAATTAGCATCACCGACTCATGGACATCAGTTCAGTTCAGTCGCTCAGTCGTGTCCGACTCTTTGCGACCCCATGAATCACAGCAGGCCAGACCTCCCTGTCTATTACAAACTCCTAAGTTCACTCAGACTCACGTCCATTGAGTCAGTGATGCCATCCAGCCATCTCATCCTCTGTCATCCCCTTCTCCTCCTGCCCCCAATCCCTTCCAGCATCAGACTCCAGGAGATAGTGAAGGATAAGGAAGCTTAGCATGTTGAAGTCCATGGAGTCACAAAGGGTCTAACACAACTTAGCAGCTAAACAACAACAATTACTCTGTGTACTATGTGAAGTCATCCCTCGTTTAGATGTTATGTGCTTGCTATAAATCCAGAATTATTGCTTTAGGGCAGTTTTTTCCAAGTATTTTAAAGAGTAAAACACACATACAAACACACACTTATACACACACACACAGAAACATACACGTGAATTAGAGACCTCTTATTGACAATGTGTGTGTGCTTGCTAAGTCACTTCAGTTGTGTCCGACTCTTTGCTGCCCCAAGGATCGTAGCCTGCCATGTTTCTCTTTCCATTGCATTCTACAGGCAAGAATACTGGAGTGGGTTGCCATGTCTTACTCCAGGGTATCTTCCCCACCCAGGGAGTGAACCCGGATCTCTTAATCTCCTGCATTCTCAGGGGGGTTCTTTACCACTAGCGCCATCTGGGATGCCCCTTGTTGAAAGTGCTTGTGAAAGTGAAAGTTGTTTAGTCATGTATGACTCTTTGGGACCCCATGAGCTATACAGTCCATGAAATTCTCCAGGCCAGAATACTGGAGTGGGTAGCTTCTCCCTTTTCCAGGGGATCTTCCCAACCCAGGGATCAAACCCAGGTCTCCCTCACTGCAGGCAGATTCTTTACCAGCTGAGCCACAAGGGAAGACCAAAAGTACTTGTAGTTTAACACAATTATCTTATATTATATACTTTAGGTGTTACTGTGGACTCAACAGGATTCTTATAATAACATTTAGGTGTTCTGGGTCTGCAACTGATTTTCTTTCCCCAGGGCACTGACACGTTTCTCTTACAAAAGAAATTTATCAAAAGAAAAAGAAATCAAGTTCAGTTCAGTCACTCAGTCTTGTCTGACTCTTTGTGACCCCATGGACTGCAGCATGCCAGGCCACCCTGCCCATTAGCAACTACCAAAGTCCACTCAAATTCATGTCCATTGAGTTGGTAATGCCATATAAACAACTTACTTCTGTCATCCCCTTCTCCTCCCACCCTCAATCTTTCCCAGCATCAGGGTCTTTTCAATGAGTCAGCTACTCGCATCAGGTGGCCAAAGTATTGGAGTTGCAGCTTCAGCATCAGTCCTTCCAATGAATATTCAGGACTGATTTCCTTTGGGTGGACTGGTTAGATCTTCCTTCAGTCCAAAGGACTCTCAAGAGTCTTCTCCAACACCCCAGTTCAAAAGCATCAATTCTTTGGCACTCAGCTTTCTTTATCGTCCAACTCTCACATCACACACATGAATACTGGAAAAACTATAGCTTTGACTGGATGGACCTTTGTTGGCAAAGTTATGTCTTTACTTTTTAATATGCTGTTTAGGTTTCTCATAACTTTTCTTCCAAAGAGCAAGTGACTTTTAATATCATGGCTCCAGTAATCGCTGACCACGATATATCATTACACAGATCAAGCTTATGATTTGTGTAATTTAGTAATTTTTGGAATTTGTGACTGTGGTAATTATTCTTTTGGTTTAATTCAGTTGCTCAGTTGTGTCTGACTCTTTGTGACCCCAAGAATTGCAGCACGCCAGGCCTCCGCGTCCATCACCAACTCCCACAGTTCACTCAGACTCACGTCCATCAAGTCGGTGATGCCATCCATCCATCTCATCCTCGGTCGTCCCCTTCTCCTGCTGCCCCCAATCCCTCCCAGCATCAAAGTCTTTTCCAATGAGTCAACTCTTCGCATGAGGTGGCCAAAGTACTGGAGTTTCAGCTTTAGCATTATTCCTTCCAAAGAATCCCAGGGCTGATCTCCTTCAGAATGGACTGGTTGGATCTCCTTGCAGTCCAAGGGACTCTCAAGAGTCTTCTCCAGCACCACAGTTCAAAAGTATCCATTCTTCGGCGCTCAGCCTTCTTCACAGTCCAACTCTCACATCCATACATGACCACAGGAAAAACCATAGCCTTGACTAGATGGACCTTAGTCAGCAGGTAATGTCTCTGCTTTTGAATATGCTATCTAGGTTGGTCTTAACTTTTCTTCCAAGGAGTAAGCATCTTTTAATTTCATGGCTGCAATCACTATCTGCAGTGATTTTGGAGCCCCCCCAAAAAAAGTTTGACACTGTTTCCACTGTTTCCCCATCTATTTCTCATGAAGTGATGGGACCAAATGCCATGATCTTCGTTTTCTGAATGTTGAGCTTTAAGCCAACTTTTTCACTCTCCTCTTTCACTTTCATCAAGAGGCTTTTTAGTTCCTCTTCACTTTCTGCCATAAGGGTGGTGTCATCTGCATATCTGAGGTTACTGATATTTCTCCCGGCAATCTTGATTCCAGCTTGTGTTTCTTCCAGTCCAGCGTTTCTCATGATGTACTCTGCATATAAGTTAAATAAGCAGGGTGACAATATACAGCCTTGACGTACTCCTTTTCCTATTTGAAACCAGTCTGTTGTTCCATGTCCAGTTCTAACTGTTGCTTCCTGACCTGCATACAGATTTCTCAAGAGGCACGTCAGGTGGTCTGGTATTGCCATCTCTTTCAGAATTTTCCACAGTTTATTGTGATCCACACAGTCAAAGCCTTTGGCATAGTCAATACAGCAGAAATAGATGTTTTTCTGGAACTCTCCTGCTTTTTGCATGATCCAGCAGATGGCAATTTGATCTCTGATTCTTCTGCCTTTTCTAAAACCAGCTTGAACATGAAGTTCATGGTTCACATATTGCTGAAAACTGGCTTGGAGAGTTTTGAGCATTACTTTACTAGCGTGTGAGATGAGTGCAATTGTGTGGTAGTTTGAGCATTTTTGGCATTGCCTTTCTTTGGCATCAGAATGAAAACTGATCTTTTCCAGTCCTGTGGTCACTGTTGAGTTTTCCAAATTTGCTGGCATATTGAGTGCAGCACTTTCACAGCATCATCTTTCAGGATTTGAAATAGCTCTACTGGAATTCCATCAACTCCCCCAGCTTTGTTTCTAGTGATGCTTTCTAAGCCCACTTGACTTCACATTACAGGATGTCTGGCTCTAGATGAGAGATCACACCATTGTGATTATCTTGGTCATGAAGATCTTTTTTGTACAGTTCTGTGTGTTCTTGCCACCTCTTCTTAATATCTTGTGCTTCTGTTAGGTCCATACCATTTCTGTCCTTTTTCAAGCCCATCTTTGCATGAAATGTTACCTTGGTATCTCTAATTTTCTTGAAGAGATCTCTAGTCTTTCCCATTCAGTTCTTTCTCCCTATTTCTTTGCATTGATTGCTGAAGAAGGCTTTCTTATCTCTTCTTGCTCTTCTTTGGAACTCTGCATTCAGATGCTTATATCTTTCCTTTCCTCCTTTGCTTTTTGCCTCTCTTCTTTTCACAGCTATTTGTAAGGCCTCCCCAGACAGCCATTTTGCTTTTCTGCATCTCTTTTCCATGGAGATGGTCTTGATCCCTGTCTCCTGTACAGTGTCACAAACCTCATTCCATAGTTCATCAGGCACTCTATCTTTCAGATCTAGGCCCTTAAATCTATTTCTCACTTCCACTGTATAATCATAAGGGATTTGATTTAGGTCATACCTGAATGGTCTAGCGGTTTTCCCTACTTTCTTTAATTTGAGTCTGAATTTGGCAATAAAGAGTTCATGATCTGAGCACAGTCTCATTCCGGTCTTGTTTTTGCTGACCATATAGAGCTTCTCCATCTTTGGCTGCAAAGAATATAATCAATCTGATTTCGGTGTTGACCATCTGGTGTTGTCCATGTGTAGAGTCTTCTCTTGTGTTGTTGGAAGAGGGTGTTTGCATGTTGTTGTTCAGTCGCTACGTCATGTCCAATTTTTTTCAACCCTATGAACTACAGCATGCCAAGCTCTTCTGTCCTCTACTAAATGCCAGAGTTTGCCCAAATTCATGTTCATTGAGTCCACGATGCTATCTAACCATCTCATCCTCTGCCACCCTCTACCTCTTTTGCCTTCAATCTTTCCCAGCATCAGGGTCTTTTCCAATGAGTCAGCTCTTTGCATCATGTGACCAATGTATTGGAGCTTCAACTTCCAGTGAATATTCAGGGTTGATTTCCTTTAGGATTGACTGGTTGGATTTCCTTGTTGTCCAAGGGACTCTCAACAGTCTTCTCTAGCAACACAGCTCAAACGTATCAATTCTTTGGTGCTCAGCCTTCTGTATGGTCGAACTCTCAGATCCATACATGACTACTGGGAAAAGCATAGCTTTGACTATATGGACCTTTATTGACAATGTGGCATCTCTGCTTTTTAATATGCTGTCTTGGTTTGTCATAGCTTTACTTCCAAGGATCAAGTGTCATTTAATTTCATGGCTGCAGTCACTGAATGATTTTGGAGCATAAGAAAATAAAATCTGTCCCTGGTTCCACTTTTTCCCCTTCTATTTGCCATGAAGTGAAGTGATGAAACCAGATGCCATGATCTTAGTTTTTTAATGTTGTGTTACAAGCCAGCTTATATCGTTATGTGATATAAACATTCAACTGAACATTGGGTAGGAAAAAAGTCATCAGAATTGTCACCAAAATTATAAAGGTAGACAAATGCTTAATCCCTGGAATTCTGTGCTTTTTCCCATAAAAAATTAGATAAAGATTTTCCTTTTGGTAAAAGGAATATGCATATCACTCATAATGAAGGTAGAAGAGAGTCAAAATTCAATTATCTCAGTAACATATTTGAGAAGGGAAAGATATTTATAATGACTATTGGAAATGGAACAACAGAATGAGTCCAAGTAGGAAAAGAAGCATGTCAAGGCTGTATATTGTCACTCTGCCTATTTAACTTATATGCAGAGTACATCATGAAAAATGCTGGGCTGGATGAAGCACAAGCTGGAGTCAAGATTACCAGGAGATATATCAATAACCTCAGAAATTCAGATGCCATCACCCTTATGGCAGAAAGTGAAGAAAACTAAAGAGACTCTTGATGAAAGTGAAAGAAGAGAGTGAAAAACTTGGCTTGAAGTTCAACTTTCAGAAAACTAAGATCATGGCATCCAGTCCCATCACTTCATGGCAAATAGATGGGGAAAGAGTGGAAACAGTGGCTGACTTTATTTTGGGGGGCTCCAAAATCATTGCAGATGGTGACTGCTACCATGAAATAAAAAAAACACTCACTCCTTGGGAGGAAAGTTGTGACCAATCTAGACAGCATATTAAAAAGCAGCAACATTATTTTGCCAACAAAGGTCCCTCTAATCAAGGCTATGGTTTTTCCAGTAGTCATGTGTGGATGTGAGAGTTGGACTATAAAGAAAGCTGAGCACTGAAGAATTGATGCTTTTGAATTGTGGTGTTGGAGAAGACTCTTGAGTGTCCCTTGACATGCAAGGAGATCCAACCAGTCCATCCTAAAGGAGATCAGTCCTGGGTGTTCATTGGAAGGACTGATGCTGAAGCTGTAACTCCAATACTATGGCCACTTTATGTGAAAAACTGACTCATTTGAAAAGACCTTGATGATGGGAAAGACTGAAGGTGGGACGAGAAGTGGATGTCAGAGGATAAGATGGTTGTATGGCATCACTGACTTGATGGACATGAGTCTGTGTAAACTCCAGGAGCTGGGGATGGACAGGGAGGCCTGGCATGTTGCAGTCCATGGGGTTGCAAAGAGTTGGACATGACTGAGCAAATGAACTGAACTGAACTGAACTACATTTATTGATTGAGATCTTATTCGTATTGGGAAGAAAATAAAGGAGGAATGAGCTGCAAAGAGAAACTAAAAGGAAAGAACAATTATGAAGAGATAGGAGGTGAAGAGGTGAGAAGGAAGATGGAGGAAGGAGAAACTGGAGTTAAACTTCCTGGAAGAAGTAAAGAAAAAAAAATTTCTTACTCTATTCAAACTGAAGAATATTTGAAAGACTTAAGAAAACTTAGGTTTGTAGATCTATGAATTAAAGAAATTTATCAACCATTTTGTTTTGTAGAACATTAAATCTGAGCTGAGGGTAAAAACAGGTACATAGAAAACAGATTTTCTTGGCTTGCAATGCTAATAAATAAACTGATAATTCAGCAACGGTGAGTCAAATTTCGTTCCACCAGAGATCTGAACAAAATTTCTTGTATCTAGATGAAAAGTGTTTAATAAATATAATACATACATCAAATTTCTATAAGGTTTCTGTATCTATATGAGAAAACATTTTATTGAATTCATTATTTTAATAGAAACTTTTAAAACAGTTTCAGTTAAAAATTAAACTGATATCCTGCTTAGTTAGGAATGCATTCTTTGCATTATATAGTTTCTCTCCTTTTGGGCATAGAAATGAACTTCAATAAAAACTGATCATTAAAAAAATTTAAACAATTTAGGTGGCTAATTTAAAATATAAGATCATGGCATCTGGTCCCATCACTTCATGGGAAATAGATGGAGAAACAATGGAAACAGTGTCAGACTTTTATATTTTTGGGCTCCAAAATCATGGCAGATGGTGATTGCAGCCATGAAATTAAAAGACGCTTACTCCTTGGAAGAAAAGTTATGACCAACCTGGAGAGCATATTCAAGAGCAGAGACATTACTTTGCCAACAAAGGTCCATCTAGTCAAGGCTGTGGTTTTTCCAGTAGTCATGTATGGATGTGAGAGTTGGACTGTGAAGAAAGCTGAGTGCCGAAGAATGGATGCTTTTGAACTGTGGTGTTGGAGAAGACTCTTGAGAGTCCCTTGGACTGCAAGGCGATCCAATCAGTCCATTCTAAAGGAGATCAGCCCTGGGTGTTCTTTGGAAGGAATGATGCTAAAGCTGAAACTCCAGTACTTTGGCCACCTCAGAGTCTTGGAAAAGACTCTGATGCTGAGAGAGATTGGGGACAAGGAGGAGAAGAGGACGACAGGATGAGATGGCTGGATGGCATCACCGACTCAATGCATGTGAGTTTGAGTGAACTCCTGGAGTTGGTGATGGACAGGGAGGCCTGGCGTGCTGCAATTCATGGGGTCACAAAGAGTCGGACATGACTGAGTGACTGAACTGAACTGAATTTTTAAAAATATAATTATACTCCATTGGTATTTTTATGTGGACCACATTTGGATTTTTGTTATTTGCACATGTTAAAGATGCTGTCTGGGGGGGAGAAATTTTATAAATAATCATATCTAAACTTCTACATTTAGGGTGTAGAACAGCCTCAGAACTTATGTCACTTGCCCAAGTCACACTAGTCAGTCAGTCAGCTCAGTCGTTCAGTCGTGTCCAAATCTTTGTGACCCCATGACCACAGCATGCCAGGCCTCCCTGTCCATCACCAACTCCCGGAGTGTACCCAAACTCATGTCCATCAGGTCAGTGATGCCATCCAGCCATCTCATCCTCTGTTGTCCTCTTCTCCTTCTGCCCTCAATATTTCCTAGCATCAGGGTCTTCTCAAATGAGTCAGTTCTTCACATCAAGTGGACAAAGTATTAGAGTTCCAGCTTCAGCAACAGTCCTTCTAATGAATATTCAGGACTGATTTCCTTTAGGATTGACAGGTTTGGATCTCCTTCAGGCCAAGGGACTCTCATCTTCTCCAACACCATAGTACAAAAGCATCAGTTCTTCATTGCTCACCTTTTTTATAGTCCAACTCTTACATCCATACACGGCTACTGGAAAAACCATAGCCTTGACTAGATAGACCTTTGTTGGCAATGCAGTGTCTCTGTGTTTTACTAAGCTGTCTAGGTTGGTCATAACTTTTCTTTCAAGGAGCAAGCATCTTTTAACTTCATGGCTGCAGTCACCATCTGCAGTGATTTTGGAGTCCCCCCAAATAAAGTCTGTCACTGTTTCCCTATCTATTTGACATGAAACGATGGGATCAGATGTTGTGATCTTAGTTTTCTGAATGTTGAGTTTTAAGCCAACTTTTTCACTCTCATCAAGAGGTTCTTTAGTTCTTCTTCACTTTCTGCCATAAGGGTGGTATCATCTGAATATCTGAGGTTACTGATATTTCTCCTGGCAATCTTGATTCCAGCTTGTGCTTCCTCCAGCCCAGTGTTTCTCATGATGTGCTCTGCATATAAGTTAAATAAGCAGGGTGACAATATACAGCCTTGTAGTATAACAATATACAGTCACACTAGTAGTTAAAAACATGATTAGGCACAGAATCTATGACCCTAAAGGTTGGAGTAATGGTATGGAAATATGATTTTCCCTGGCCTAGTGAGAATTGTCTCCAAACCCATGCTTACCAATTCACTGGTTTTATCTTACTTTTCTGACTTTGTTTCACCATCTGTTAAATAACAATAACAATCAGAATAATATTATCAATTCCACCTAGTTTACAGGTGTCTCTAAGGACTACCAATAAGTGATTGACCCATCTTAGACCTCAGTTGGTCTTCTCCAATGGCTTAGCAGGCAAAGAATCCACCTGCAATGCAGGAGATGCTGGAGACATGGGTTTGAGCCTGGGTCAGGAAGATATCCTGGAGTAGGAAATATTTGGCAACCCATTCCAGAATTCTTGGCTGGAAAATACCAAGGACAGAAGACCCTGATGGGCTATGGTCCATGGGGTTACAAAGAGAAGGACATGACTAAGCACACGCATGTACACACATACACACACAGGGCCTCGGTTAACTTTAACTATCTCATCATTTCTTCCTGTTGCCCCAGTTTCTACTTTTCTATCTTTACAAACAATGGCCAGAAATGAATCCCCCTAGTCAATCAAGACTCTTTGTTCAAAACTCAATAAATAAACAAATTTGAATATAGGTAGAGAGACTGTGGTTACAAAAAGTAAATTTAGGAAAACTTAAGCATCAGTATCTCACAAACCTCTGTTGCTAGTTTTTGGTTACCTTTGAATATCCTCAGTAGCCAAACCCTCATCCTCTTTTAGCTCAATACTTAGCAAAGATCTTCCTTCAATGTTGCCCTTCCACTAATCTCCAAAATCTTATTACAAAATTAAAGTAAAAGAGTAGACTCCAAAAGTGACAAATGCATCACTGTGTTTCTGAAAAGGGAAATTTCTCTTCTCCAGAAATAGTTTTAACTGTAAATCCTTCCCAAAATCCATCAAAGAAAAATTAGTTCTCAAAGTTTATCAATGACTTCTCCACTTCCAAGTCTAATTACATTGATTATAGAAAACTTCTGAGTCAGTTCACAATGTTTAACCTTAAAATGACTTTTTATATAAAACCCCCTTTTTTTGTTACACTCATGAATGGGCTTTTGTTCATCTGAACAAATTAAAATAGAAACATATATGTAAATAATTAAGATATATATATAAAATATCTATCCAAATATATCTCAATAAATATATGAAATATAATCTAAATCTGCTAAATAAAAAGAGTATTCCTCTTCATATTTCTAGATTAGCATAAATGCTCTATTGGCTCAATGTCAGGAAAAAACTTATTGCTTTCAGGAGGAGAGAAAATTTTAAAGAAACATATATGTATCAAATATGTCATAAATCATTTTGAGAACATAAACTTACTTAATCTTTTTAACAACTTTATGATAGATATTGCTTATTTTATACATAAAACTGAAGCAAATGGTGGTTAACACATAATATTATTAATAGTCAGAAAATCATGAGGCCAAATTACTGACCTTTATATTCTATCATACTACTAGAGTGATATCTATATATTCAAAAGCATTTATGAAGGCATACTTAAAGGGTGATGGCAGGATACTTAAAGTCTTGAAAATATGTTATCTTACATCTTAAAAGAGTACAAACATTTATCTGAGTATTAGGAACTGTGAGGTTTATATATATATATATATCTTGTAAATTGAAAAATACTACAAAAAATAAGTTTTAAATAAGTAGAAAATGAAAAAAAAGTAAAAGAGTTTTAAAAGAAGCTCTAGAGATGTTATCGGCAGGCAGTACAATAATGTAGAATGGTTGAATTATTTTAGCTTTAAAGAAAGAAAAATTTAATACACTTAAACACACAAACAGAAACACAAATGCTATAATATTGGACCTAAAATATTGGGTTGATAACCCCAATATTGTATACTGTAGCCAAAGAAAAAAGTAAAGTCATCTTAATTTTTTATCTTCTGCCTTATATTCCTTATATACTCCAGACATATTAAAACTGGTTTTCCTTTTTCTGCCAGTGTTAGAATGTTTGCTTAAGAGAAAATCCCCTTAGAGACAGATCTGAACTGAGGTTTCCAATAGTAAATCTGTCACTGTGAACCTCTGATGTTCCCTGCTAAAATGTAGCACTTCCCTAGGAAGGTACTAGAACAATCTTACTTTTCCCTGACGTGGCTAGAGAGCCAAAGGAACTCATTTTTACTCTAAACTAAAATTCTCTAAATAAGAAAATTTGCCATTTTAAAATTAAATTGCAAATGCCATTATGAAATAATTTTGAAGGAAAAGACATTTCTTAAAACTCTTTGGATCCTCTTGGCAGATATTCACATTCCAGGGACCATGCTCTTTATGATGTCATTTGTAGAACTATTTGTTCCACGTTAAGCAAAATATCTCCATCTCAGCAGGAAATCTTGGCACATAATTAAGTTGATCCTTTTCAGAAAGTTTGCAATGGTGTTGTCTGTTTATTGATAAAAAGAGAATCCCATCTCTAATGGGATTTAAAATCTAGTTGTTTTTTTTTTTCAATCCATTAAAAAGATAGCTAATACTTTTCCTGAAGTACTCTCCAATGACCATCTTTCTTTTATATTAACTGTAGAAATCAACTTCATTTCTGTATTCAAGACTTGGAATATATTGCTTTTAATTCCAAAAGACATTTAAATCAAATAAATTTAGTTTCAGCTTCCTCTTTGATTTCCACAGCTCAATCCCTGGCCCAAAGCCTAACATAATAAAAGTAAAATAAAAGAAAATAAGATTAACCTTATCATTCACATCTGACCAGTTTAAATAACATAAATAATCAACATTTTTAGAATGTCAACTGCATGGAGCAGTGACATGCATAATAACAATGTGCCCTGGGTGAAGCAATGCTTGCATGGAGAAGGAATGCATTCTCACCCAAGAACAGAAGCAGGATGCTTCCATTTCTCACTTACTAGAGTGTCTCTGCCTTCTTTCTTGAAGCCTTGCCTAGGACCCCTTACAGAAGCTGAGATTCTGCCTCTGTTCACATTTCCCCAGATTCTGGCTCCTGCTCTTTCATCAAACTTTCTTCTAGTCTTTCAGGGATGGAAGCAGCAGCTGCATTGAGAATATAAATTATGGTAGTAGGCCTTGGTCCAGTTATAATAGTTGCAGATTCAGGTTTGGCTGAATTTCACCCTAAACACTGATTCATTGACCCTGAGTAGCCCATGGGATTGTTGTAACACACATGCACAGGGCTGAATTTGTCTGTTTTTGTGTGAAGAACTACCACTCTTAGTATCTTCCTCACATAGATAAATTTTCAGATTTTGAAATAACTCATCTCATCTGACCTTGCCTGTGGACCAAAATACATACAATACAGATGTGCTTAACAACTCAAAGATATTTCACATCATTGCTACTCAGGGAGACATTTCTGGGCACTAAATACAGGGCAAAAAGACAGAGTATAGGGTATTCATCCTCAGAAGTCATGTGAATGAAGGAGAAAGTGCCTAACTCACTGGTGATGCAGCCTTACCTATAAGCTTTATAATTTATCCTGAGAACAGAGTCATGATTGACATATTTCTAGAAAAGTTATTACCCTAGAAAATCTGAAATGTATGTGCTATAGTCAGCTCCTCATCTGTACTTTCCTTTCTAAATATTTCCCCAAACCCTTTTGAAAACTGCTTATCTATTTATCTACCTACCTATCTATTTAAAACTGCAATAAAATTGTAAGAAATTATACCACCTCTCTCTCTTTGTTTACATACACCTGATAAAAAGTGCACTCCTTGTAGACTGTATAAGCAAGATAAAGTTTTATTAGAATAAAGTAACTGTATGATAAGAATTTTGTCTGTCTAGAATGATATTCAAACAGAAATAATTACTTGTGTTAATTTCTCTGAATATGTGGTAGTACTAGAACTAAACATCCAGAACTAGTAGTAGAAGTAAGACCTGAGAAATAAACTCTGATTAAAAGAATAGATTATGACTTAACAGGACATTAAAGTAGAAATGTCACAGGAGGGCAAATAAAGCAGAGCATTGAAAATTTGTCAAAGAAATTGTCCCTCGTTTAAAAAAAAAAGATTTTTAGATAGAGTAACAGGCACTAGATTTACCCTGAGACAACTATATATATATGAACTATATATATGAACAATAGATCAAGACATTTAACATCAGGCAACAAAGTACTGTGATCTCTGAGTGAAAAGAAGCAAATGAGATAAGTCCTGACAATGCCAGATCTTATTGCCTTGACAGAATTTTCAGACTGCAAGATGAGAAAGGGAAATGTAGGGAAAACCCAGTGGGTTCCATGAGTTGACAGCACTAACTGACAGTCCAAGGAGATCATGCAGTCCTCAGGACAGTAATGGGGAAGAAAATGCTACACAGAATGTAAACCCTGAAGATTTGCAGAGGGTCTTCCTTATGTATATAGTAGAATACGAATCAGCATATGCATATAAGGAAACCGCTAGATGTTAGCAAAAGAACCATCTGAAAGATTATAGGGACAGTATCTGCAGCTCACACTCTGCAGAGTACATCATGTGAAATGCTAGGCTGGATGAATTGCAGGTTGGAATCAAGATTGCTGGGAGAAATATCAACAACCTCAGATATGCAGGTCTTATCACTTTAATGGTAGAGAGTGAAGAGGAACTAAAGAGCCTCTTATGAAGGTGAAAGAGGACAGTGAAAAAGCTGGCCTTAAACTCAACATTAAAACAACAACAACAGTGACATGATCATGGCATGCATGTAGTCCCATCACTCCATGGCAAATAGAAGGGGAAAAACTTGAAGCAGTGACATATTTCATTTTCTTGGGCTCCAAAATCACTGCAGATGGTAACTGTAGCCATGAAATTAAAAGATGCTGACTCCTTGGAAGGAACCCTATGACAAACCTAGGCACAGACATCAAACATAGCAAAGATATCACTTTGCCAACAAAGGTCTGTACAGTCAGATGATGGTTTTTCCAATAGTCATGTACAGATGTGAGAGTTGGACCATAAAGAAGGCTAAGCACCAATGAATTGATGCTTTAGAATTGTGTGCTGGAGAAGACTTTGAGAGTACTTTGGACTGCATGGAGATCAAACTAGTCAACCCTAAAGGAAATCAACCTTGAATATTCACTGAAAACACTGATGCTGAGGGTGAAGCTCCAATAATTTGGCCACCTGATGTGAACAGCCAGCTCATTGGAAAAGACTCTGATGTTGGAAAAGATTGAAGGCAAAAGAGAAGAGGGTGGCAGAGGATGAGATCGTTAGATAGTATCAAGGACTCAATGGACATGGGTTTGAGCAAACTCTGGGAGATAGTGAAGGATGGGGTAGACTGGTATGTTGCAGTCCACAGGGTTGTAAAAATTCAGGCTCAACTTAGTGACTGAATAACAACAATCTGGAGCTCTTGCAAGACCTGGAATAGTGCCTGTTCCCACTAACAAAACTGAAATATCTTATAATGCACAGGACACTGGGTGGAGTATTTAGAATGGTATCATTTCAGTAGAAAAGAGTTAGTTCTATAAAAACAAAAACTGCTCTGGTCTCAACTAACAAATCATATTTTGAAAAATATTATAGACTCAAACAGACTTATTCATAATCACCTAAAATGTAAACGGTCTAAAAACCCCAATTAAAAGGCATGTATTAACACATTGGGAAAAAATTCCAACTCTGTGCTAACTCTAGGAAATACACTTTAAATATAAAGTCCCTGCAGATGGTGATTGCAGCCATGAAATTAAAAGACGCTTACTCCTTGGAAGGAAAGTTATGATCAACATAGACAGCATATTAAAAAGCAGAGACATTACTTTGTCAACAAAGGTCCATCTAGTCAAGGCTATGGATTTTCCAGTCGTCATGTATGGATGTGAGAGTTGAACTATAAAGAAAGCTGAGCGCTGAAGAATTGATACTTTTGAACTGTGGTGTTGAAGAAGACTCTTGAGAGTCCCTTGGACTGCAAGGAGATCCAACCAGTCCATCCTAAAGGAGATCAGTCCTGGGTATTCATTGGTAGGACTGATTTTGAAGCCGAAACTCCAATACTTTGGCCACCTGATGCAAAGAGCTGACTCATTTATGGCAAAACCAATACAATATTGTAAAGTAATTAACCTCCAATTAATATAAATACATTTATATTTAAAGAGGAAAAAAAAGACCCTGATGCCGGGAAAGATTGAGGGCAGGAGGAGAAGGGGACAACAGAGGATGAGATGGTTGGATGGCATCACTGACTCAATGGACATGGGTTTGGGTAGACTCTGGGAGTTGGTGATGGACAGGGAGGTCTGGCATGCTGTAGTTCATGGGGTCACAAAGAGTTGGACCTGACTGAGAGACTGAACTGAACAGAATAAAGGAAGATACAGCATGTTAATAATAAATAAAAGACCAATAGTTTTCATATAAAAGAATGTTACTAGGGATAATGAAGTTTATTTCCTGTTACAAATGGGTCAGTCCATCAAGAGAAACATGACAATTAAAAAGCACCAGTAATAAAATTTTAAAATATATGAAGGAAAAAGGGGTAGAATGGCAAAGAAAAATGCACCAAAAGTCAGAAATTTTATTATGCTTCTTGCAATAAATGAGAGAATTGTACACAAAAAGTGAGTAAGGATAGAAGACCTAAACAGCATTATTTATCAACTTGATCTAAGGAAATATACGGGCTTCTTGGGTGGCTCAGTGTTAAAGATTCCTCCTGCCAATGCAGGAGACACAGGAGATGCAGTTTCCATCCCTGGGTTGGGACAATCCCTGGGAGGAGGAAATGACAACCCATTCCATTTTTCATGACTGGAGAATCTCATGGACAAGGGAGTCTGGTGGTCCACAGTCAATTGGGTCACACAGAGTTGGACATGACTGAAGCAACTTAGCACACACGCACATACATGCAAGGAAATAGAGATCAAACAAGAGCAAAATATACTTTCTTTTCAAAGGCACATGGAATCTCTACCAAAATTGACCAAATTATGAACAATAAAAGATGTAAAATTAAAAGACGTGTGAGATGCTGCCAAGGCAGTATTTTGGTGAACTTTGAAAAAATGAAACACCTATATTATAACAAAGAAAGTTTTACAATCAGTGACCTCAGCTTCCACAATAATTAACTAGCACAAAAAGAGCAAACTGAACTAAAGTGAGAAGAGAATGAAAAGACAAGGTAAGGATTGTGAGAAAATATTTGCAAAGCATTTATCCAAAAAACAACTTCTAGAATGTACAAGAATATGCAAAATTCAATAATGCAAAAACAAATATTTCAGTAAAAAATGGGAAAATTATTTGAATACATACTTCATGTATATCCAAGGAGGATATATGGACAGCAAATAAGCATACAAACTACTATTCCATAGTATTAATCACTAATGAAATACAAATTAAAACCACAGTGAGACACCATTACACATCTATTGCGCTCAGTCGCTCGGTCATGTCCAATTCTTTACAACCCTATGGAGTGTAATCCTCCAGACTTCTTTGTCCATAGGATTTTCTAGGCAAGAATACTGGAGTTGGTTGCCATATTAGAATGATTAAAATTTAGAAGTATTAGCCAGGATGTGGAGGAACTGGAATTTTCCAGTACTGCAAGTGAAGTGTAAAATGGTACAACCACTTTGGAAAAGAGTTTGATATTTTTTAAAAAGTTAAGCATACACTTATCATGTGATCTAAAGAAAAAACTAATACATGAAAGTTCATAGCAGCTTGATTTGCAATAGTCTAAAACTTGATTCAAGGGATTAAGAGGTACACAAAATTATTAGATATAAAATTAGCTACAAAATATATGTTATATCATGACAGATACAGCAAATATTTTATAAAAACTATAAATAGAATATAACCTTTAAATTGTGAACTACTATTGAGTATAGTTGTAGCATATAATATTGTATATCAGCAATATTTCAATGAAAAAAATCCCTTTGAATCAACCCAAGGGATCATAAATCGGTAAACAGACTGAAAATATTGGGATATATTCATATATTATATATATATAATATTCATATATTATAATTCTTCACAGGAATGAACATTTGATACAATGAACCACATAAAAGGATAATTTCAAAATAATTTAGCTGAGTTAAATAAGCCAGATAAAATGTATACAGACGGTCTGACTCCTGTTTTATCTAAATGCACACTAATCTACAGTGACTGAAAGCAGGTAAGCTGTTATCTGCAGAGACAGGGATACAGGAAGACTGGTGAGGGAGACAATTGCAAAAGGAAATACGTTTCTAGGAGTGATAAACATGTTCATTATCTTGAATGAGGTGACGATTTAACACCTATTCAATCGCAAATGTAAAACCTATCAAATTGTACATTTTATATATATACACTTTATTGTATGCCAATTACATTTTGAAAAAGCTTTTAAACCAAACAGGATTCACAGGAACATGTAGGGTATATACAGAACTGCAATTCTAAGGCTTCCTGGATACCATGTAACATATACCTGAAGTTTCATACTAGTCATGTGCCATTTAACATTTATTATTACACTGGGCATTCCCTGGGGGCTCAGACAATAAAGAATCTGCCTACAGTGAAGGAGACTCGGGTTAGAAAGATCTCCGGGAGAAGGGAATGACCACCTAGCACTGCCTGGACAGAGGAGCCTGGTGGCCTACAGTATATGGGATCACAGAGTCAGACATGACTGAGTTACTAACACTTTCACTTTTCATTATTATCTAAAGTAACAAACTTTCTGTTATTAATTCCATATTTTGTTGTTTTCCTCTCTTCTGACAAGAAATGCAGAGAGGTGGCTCAGTGGTTAAGAAACCACCTGCCAATACAGGAGACACAGAAGATATGGGTTCGCAATGGAGTAAAGACAATCTCTTTAACAAGTGGTGCTGGGAAAACTGGTCAACCACTTGTAAAAGAATGAAACTAGATCACTTTCTAACACCGCACACAAAAATAAACTCAAAATGGATTAAAGATCTAAATGTAAGATCAGAAACTATAAAACTCCTAGAGGAGAACATAGGCAAAACACTCTCAGACATAAATCACAGCAGGATCCTCCATGATCCACCTCCCAGAATTCTGGAAATAAAAGCAAAAATAAACAAATGGGATCTAATTAAAATTAAAAGCTTCTGCACAACAAAGGAAAATATAAGCAAGGTGAAAAGACAGCCATCTGAATGGGAGAAAATAATAGCAAATGAAGCAACTGACAAACAACTAATCTCAAAAATATACAAGCAACTTATGCAGCTCAACTCCAGAAAAATAAACGACCCAATCAAAAAATGGGCCAAAGAACTAAATAGACATTTCTCCAAAGAAGACATACGGATGGCTAACAAACACATGAAAAGATGCTCAACATCACTCATTATTAGAGAAATGCAAATCAAAACCACAATGAGGTACCACTTCACACCAGTCAGAATGGCTGCGATCCAAAAATCTGCAAGCAATAAATGCTGGAGAGGGTGTGGAGAAAAGGGAACCCTCCTACACTGTTGGTGGGAATGCAAACTAGTACAGCCACTATGGAGAACAGTGTGGAGATTCCTTAAAAAATTGCAAATAGAACTACCTTATGACCCAGCAATCCCACTTCTGGGCATACACACCGAGGAAACCAGAATTGAAAGAGACACATGTACCCCAATGTTCATCGCAGCACTGTTTATAATAGCCAGGACATGGAAACAACCTAGATGTCCATCAGCAGATGAATGGATAAGAAAGCTGTGGTACATATACACAATGGAGTATTACTCAGCCGTTAAAAAGAATTCATTTGAATCAGTTCTGATGAGATGGATGAAACTGGAGCCGATTATACAGAGTGAAGTAAGCCAGAAAGAAAAACACCAATACAGTATACTATCACATATATATGGAATTTAGGAAGATGGCAATGATGACCCTGTATGCAAGACAGGGAAAGAGACACAGATGTGTATAATGGACTTTTGGACTCAGAGGGAGAGGGAGAGGGTGGGATGATTTGGGAGAATGACATTCTAACATGTATACTATCATGTGAATTGAATCGCCAGTCTATGTCTGACACAGGATGCAGCATGCTTGGGGCTGGTGCATGGGGATGACCCAGAAAGATGTTCTGGGGAGGGAGGTGGGAGGGGGGTTCATGTTTGGGAATGCATGTAAGAATTAAAGATTTTAAAATTTAAAAAATAAAAAACTAAAAATTTAAAAAAAAAAAGAAAGAAAAACAAAAAAAAATAAAATAAAATAAAATAAAATAGGGTTTTGGAACTGGATAGAGGTTGCACAACACTGCAAATGTATTAAATACCGTGTGATTATTCACTTTCAAATGGTTAGTTTTGTGACATGTGAATGTCACCTCAATAAATTATTTTTAAAAAGCAAAAAAAAAAAAAAAAAAAAAGAAGATATGGGTTCGATCCTTAGGTAGGAAAGATCCCCTGGAGGAGGAAATGGCAACCCACTCCAGTAT
Organism: Ovis canadensis; assembly: GCF_042477335.2. Classification (NCBI taxonomy): domain Eukaryota; kingdom Metazoa; phylum Chordata; class Mammalia; order Artiodactyla; family Bovidae; genus Ovis; species Ovis canadensis. The sequence goes on along the minus strand of NC_091246.1, from coordinate 175,394,782 downwards.
TCTTGCCTGAAAAATCCCATGGACAGAGGAGCCTGATGGGCCATAGTCTATGGGGTTGCAAAGAGCTGGACAAGACAGAGCAACAGAGCATGACAAGAAATACAAGATTTCACAGAACCATTTTTTCTTGTGTTAGAAAATTTCATAGTAGTTTATTTGTTCCCTTCTGTCTCCATTACAGACTGTCTAATTGTTTTAGCCTATATCAATACTAGATATCTAACATGATGTGTTGAAAAAAGGGACAAAAATTATTTGCTGAGGTTCTATTATGTACTTATACATTGACTAGGTACTCTCATATTTTTATTTCTTTTAACACTCTCATTACATTTCTAAAGACAAAAAATACTATATCTGTTTATAATGAGGAAGTGACAGAGGCCAGAAGAAATCTACTCACTTCACGAATACTGAAATCAAGAATGGTGCTCTGCTTCTAGTAATCCCAGAATTGTGGATCTCTTTTTGCAAAGCGCCTGGTTGTACTGCCATAACACATTCACCTTCCTAGAGATGGGGAGGGACATCTCATGGTACAGCTTTCACAGAATATGTCAATTTTTCTATATATTGAAATTTCCTTACAATATTAGTCAATTTTGTATACTAGTAAAGCCTGAAATATCGGATTGCACAGGAGGAAAAGCAGTTTATACACAAATACAAAATGAAATATATATATACATATATATATGTATGTGTGTGTGTATATATATATATAAACTCAAAGAAAGAAAACTAGGCTCCAAAAGCTCAGTTTTAAGGGAGAAGGTATTATATCTGGCTAAACCAAATAAAATCTTTGTGACCCTGTGGACTGTAGCCTACCAGCCTTCTCTGTTCATGGGATTTTCCAAGGAAGAATACTGGAGTGGGTTGTCATTTCCTTCTCCAGGGGATCTTCCTGACCCAGGGATTAAATCCGGGTCTCCCACATTGTAGGCAGATGCTTTACCATCTGAGCCACCAGGGAAGTCCAAATCAAAACTTATATTTAAAAAAAATTTCCTTCCATCACTCATTTCTCAAATGTTTATCCATGCTAGATTCTATACTATGTGCTGGATATTTTAGGGGATAGAAGATATATGGCTCCTACTCTCAGAATTTAGAATTTGGCAAGATAGATAGTTGACTTCATTAGAACCTTTAAAAATGCAACAACATAGAAGCAGCTCATAAATATATCACAGTGAAAGCTGGTAGAAGGTGAAATCTCCAAAGCTGGTAATCATGTAAGTTAGTCACAGATCAACAATATGAATGCTGTAGTTGGAATTGCTTTTAATCAAACACTATATTAGAATACACAAGTGAACATGCAGTAATGAAGAATGGGAGATACTCAGCAGATATATAACTAAAAATGCTGCATTCTGTTTCATAGATCATAACCAAACCATAGAATTTTTGAAGGTTTTAGGAGAGAGCTATACAGCTGATGAATAGAATGAAAAAAATAGGACACAAAGCAGAGGGATTAAAGAAAATGAAACTATTTGATCAGAAGAAAGATGTAAAAAATATTACTTTGCAAATGCTTAAACAAAGGACTTTAACACAAAGAATAGTGTGTAGTTATTCAATATTTCCATTGAAAATATTTTTAAAAGAAAAAAAATGGCTTAATTTGTAGTATGAGGATTTTACCTAGACAAAAATAAGTGTTTTTGTTTGTATCATTAGAGATGATAGACGTGGTCCTATGAGGTGAAAACCAGATGACCTCTAATGATCCTTTTCCTTCAAAAATTCTATGATTATCATAACAATATAGGCACTCTAGATGAAACAGAGTGGACTCGACATATTCAGCTCCATTCTTTGCTGTGGTTTAGAAATGCCTTTCATGTTAATTCAGCAACATGGTTAGTGAACACTTTCCACCTGCCAGTAAGATGCTAGAAAAAAGAAACTGGTGGATGAATAGTTTTGTACTATAAGGAAGTAGTAAATTCCAGCTGTGAAAGCTAAATAGCACAAAAAAAGCTCTGGAATTCAAGATTGGCTCTGCTAATCTTCCCCCACACCTGATAGTTTTTTTAATAATAGTCATACCTTTAGTCAATAGAGTTGCATGTAATTACTTTTGTGTTAAGTATTCCAAACCAGAGATTTTAGTATGTTCATTTCTTTCATTTGTTTCACTGCCAACAAATACAGCATCCTGAGCCAAGACTTAACAGTACCTTCCAAAAAAGAATCTGGATAGTTCATGCCCAGTGGTTAATTACAAAATTTCACAAAATAAGAAAAAATACTTTTTTATACTGAATTTCAAAAAAACTGAAAACAAATCACAACTTAAATAACCCTCACTTCAGCATGGTGAAAATTTTTTGAGAGAATTCTAAGAGTATTTGCTCATTAGCATGAGCAAATATTCTCTTCTCAATAATCATGCAATCTATTTAATTCATGCTAATATTACTCTTACAATACTTTCAAAACTTTCATCATGCAAATAAAGATATTTGACACTGTACTTAATCTCAACTTTTTGAACTTCATACTATCAGTTAATCAAGAGGAGGACAGTATTTTCAAATGTGTGACGTGCATGGCATGGCTGGCAAGCTGTGGATCATGTACCAAATGGTTTAAGCGGTATATAAGTAGGATGTTGATGGGACCAGATGTTGATGGGACCAGATGTTGATGGGACCAGATGCCATGATCTTAGTTTTCTAAATGCCGAGTTTTAAGTCAACCTTTTCACTCTCCTCTTTCACTTTCAAGAGGCTCTTTAGTTCTTTTACACTTTCTGCCATAAGGGTGCTGTTATCTGCATATCTAAACTTATTGATATTTCTCTCTGTAATCTTGATTCCAGCTTGTGCTTCTTCCAGCCCAGCATTTCTCATGATGTGTTCTGCATATAAGTTAAATAAGCAGGGTGACAATATACAGCCTTGACGTACTCCGTTCTTGATTTGGAAACAGTCCATTGTTCCAGAACCGGTTCTAACTGTTGCTTCCTGACCTGCATAAAGATTTCTCAAAAGCAGGTCAGGTGGTCTGGTATTCCCATCTCTTTCAGAATTTTCCACAGTTTATTGTGATCCACACAGTCAAAGGCTTTGGCATAGTCAATAAAGCAGAAATAGATGTTTTCCTAGAACCCTCTTGCTTTTTCGATGATCCACAGTATGTGACAATTTGATCCCTGGTTCCTCTGCCTTTTCTAAAACCAGCTTGAACATCTGGAAGGTCATGGTTCATGTATTGCTGAAGCCTGGCTTGGGGAATTTTGAGCATTACTTTACTAGTGTGTGAGATGACTGCAATTGTGCAATACTTTGAGCATTCAGAAAACTAAGATCATGGCAACCGGTCCCATCACTTCATGGCAAATAGATGGGTAAACAGTGGAAACACTGACTGACTTTATTTTGGGAGGCTCAAAGATCACTGCAGATAGTGACTGCAGCCATGAAATTAAAAGATGTTTACTCCTTGGAAGGAAAGTTATGACCTACCTAGATAGCATATTAAAAAGCAGAGACATTACTTTGGTAATGTACAACAAAGGTCCATCCAGTCAAGGCTATGATTTTTCCAGTAGTCATGTATGGATGTGAAAGTTGGACTATAAACAAAGCTGAGCACCGAAGAATCAATGCTTTTGAGCTGTGGTCTTAGAGAAGACTGTTGAGAGTCCCTTGGACTGCAAGGAGATCCAACCAGTCCATCCTTAAGGAGATCAGTCCTGAGTGTTCATTGGAAGGACTGATGTGGAAGCTGAAACTCCAATACTCTGGCCACATGATATGAAGAGCTGACTCATTTGAAAAGACCTTGATGCTGAGACAGATTGAAGGCAGGAGGAGAAGGGGATGACAGAGGATGGGATGGTTGGATGGCATCACCAACTCAATAGACATGAGTTTTGGTAAGCTCTGGGAGTTGGTGATGGACAGGGAGGCCTGGCATGCTGCAGTCCATGGAGTCGTAAAGAGTCTCACATGACTGAGTGACTGAACTGATCTGAAGTAGGGTGTTACATAGTATTTACTGGCTGCTCAGAAAATTATTCCCTATGCAATTCTCTTTCATTCCTTCTAGTTTCTTTATTATGCAAATTTTGGTCATAGAACTAATTGTGAAATACTCAATTCCTGAATAATTGATCTTAATGAACTAAAATAAAATACCATTACTTTACTTAATATTAATATTTGATACTAATATTTATAAAAAATGGTTAATATATTATTGCAGATATACACATATTCTGTAATTTATTACTAGTTTAAGTAGAAATACATGAACTAAAATTAGAAATTTGATTGCTTAAGTAAGATATATAATGAATGTGATACAAATACATGAATTTTCTGGCTCCTTGGAAGAAATGAAATAACAAATCTAGGCAGCCTATTAAAAAGCAGAGGCATTACACTGTCGACAAAGGTCAGTCTAGGTAAAGCTATGGTTTTTCCAGTAGTCATGTATGGATGTGAGAGTTGGACCATAAACAAAGCTGAGCACTGAAGAATCGATGCTTTTGAACTGTGGTCTTGAAGAAGACTCTTGAGAGTCCCTTGGACTGCAAGGAGATCCAACCAGTCAATTTTAAAGGAAATCAGTCCTAAATATTCATTGGAAGAACTAATGCTGAAGCTGAAATTCCAATACCTTGGCCACCTGATGCGAAGAACTGACTCGTTGGAAAAGGCCCTGATTCTGGGAGAGATTGAAGGCAGAAGAAGGGGATGACAGAGGATCAGATGGTTGGATGGCATCACCGACTCAATGGACATGAGGTTGGGCAAGCTCTGGGAGTTGGTGAATGAAAGGGAAGCCTGGTGTGCTGCAATCCGTGGGGGGTCACAAAGAGTCAGACACAACTGAGCAACTGAACTGAACTAAAATACCAATAATCAAAAACGTTAGATTTACTCAATCTTTAATACAGACAGTATCAGTTTGTATTCTGCTTTTTCTCAAGTATCAGTCAAAACCCAGTAACTATATCAAAAGAGAAACATGTATATCCTGATGCTTTGTTTCTTTCTTAGAATAAAGGATTTTGAAAATGAGTTGTACTCATATGGATAATGTGATCCATAGAAATGAAAAACTTCAGGTCACAGTGTACATCTGCTCTCTCTCTTTTATCTCGCTAGTAATTGAATAATATTTTTCATGTCAATTATGCTTTGCATCAAAGGAAACTCACTATGAAGGATTTATGTTCATAATCTTTTTAAAATTTCTTTCAGGAATTTTGGATTTGAAAAATATAAATTTAATTAGAAGGTTAAGATGATTTTTACTTCTGATTCATTGGCTGGTGGCTCAGACAGTAAAGAATCTGCCTGTAATATGGGAGACCTGGGTTTGATCCCTGAGTTTGGAATAGCCCATGGAGAAAGAAATGGCAACCAACTCCAATATTCTTCCCTGGAGAATTGCATGGACAGAGGAGCCTGGCAGACTACAGCCCATGGGTTCAGAAAAAGTTGGACACAACTGAGTGACTAACACTCACTGACTACAAAAAAACCTCTGACTGTGTGGATCACAGCAAACTGTGGAAAACTCTGAAAGAGATGGGAATACCAGACAACCTTACCTGCCTCCTGAGGAACCTGTATGTAGGTCAAGAAACAACAATTAGAACCAGACACAGAACAATGGACTGGTTCAAAATTGGGAAAGGAGTACATCAAGACTGTATATTGTCACCCTGCTTATTTAACATATATTCAGAGTACATTACATGAAATACAGGGCTGGATGACTCACAAACTGGAATCAAGATTGCTGGGAGAAATATCAACAACCTCAGATATGCAGATGATATCACTCTAATGGCAGAAAGTGAAGAGGAGAAAAGAAACCTCTTGATGAGGGTGAAAGAGGAAAGTGAAAAAGCAGGCTTAAAACTCAACATTCAAAAAAGGAAGTTCATGGTATCCAGTCCCATCACTTCATGGCAAATAGAAGGGGAAAAAGTGGAAGTAATGACAGATTTTATTTTCTTGGGCTAGAAAATTACTCCAGACAGTGACTGCAGCCATGAAATTAAGACACTTGCTACTTGGAAGAAAAGCTATGACAAATCTAGGCAGTGTATTAAAAAATAGAGACATAAGTTTGCCAACAAAGGTCCATACAGTCAAAGCCATGATTTTCCAGTAGTCATGTACAGATGTGAGAGTTGGAACATAATGAAGGTTGAGCACCAAGAATTGATGTTTTTGAACTGTGGTTCTGGAGATCTTGAGAAACCCTTGGACTGCAAGGAGATCTTACCAGTCAATTCTAAAGGAAATCAACCCTGAATATTCATTGGAAGGAGTGATGCTGAAGGTGAAGCTCCAAAACTTTGGCCACCTGATGCTAAGAGCCAACTCATTGGAAAAGAGTCTTATGCTGGGAAGATTGAAGGCAAAAGGAGAAGAGGGTGGCAGAGGATGAGATGGTTAGATAACATCACAGACTCAGCGGACATGATTAGCAAATTTTGGGAGATAGTGAAAGACAGGGAAGCCTGATGTGCTGCACTTCATGGAGCTGCAAAGAGTCAGACATAACTTAGCAATGGAACAGAACAACAAATATTTCAAAGCTATTCAAATAAAACTAGGCAATAATTTACTCTGGCATCCATAATCCAGCAAGAGGTAACATAGTTCTGTATCATACTAAATCCTACTATATATCCCCTGTCTTTCCATTCCCATAATTTTCAACATGAAATTTGAACAAGGAACCATATTTGAACAGTGGTCTGATGACATGAAAAATCTAGCCCAAAGACTTTGCATCCCAGGCTTTGAATCTAAAGCTGATTGGAACATACCAGAATCATCATCTATACCATATATATCCCAATATCACAAAGTTAACAAATGTTACAGTCACAAGTCTATAATAGGTCTTCTATACATTAATGAGTATGCATTAATATATTTTGTCCTTAAGTATTAATGGCAGAAAATGTAGTCTTTTTGTAAACAAAATCTGATACCACCTGGATCCTCAAACTGATTTTAACATAAAAGCAGAAACCTAAGTTTATTTTAAAAAATATTTTTATTTTGTATTGGTGTATAGTGAATTAACAAATGATACTGTGATAGTCACAGTGAAAGGACTCAGCCATACATATATGTAACCATCTTCCTCCAAAGTCAAATTTAAGTTTTCTTAAAGGAATAAACAATTTCTACACAGAGATGTTTTACCTGGGGGTGGTGTTGAGAAAAGGCAATATAATCCTTCATTTTACCTATTTTCATTCATTACTGTGGGGCTTCCCTGGTAGCTTAGATGTTGAAGAATCTGCCTGCAATGCAGGAGACTTGAGTTCAAATCGTGAGTCAGGAAGATCCCATGAAGAAGGGAATGGCAACCCACTCAAGTATTGTTGCCTGGAGAATTCCATGGACAGAGGAGCCTGGGGATCTATAGTCTATGGGGTCACAAAGAATCAGGTATGACCGAGCAAGTAACACAACACACACACATTCATTTATGTACAGTATAATCAGATATGGGCTTCCCAAGCGGCTTAATCGTAAAGAATCTTCCTGCCAAGACAGGAGATTCAGGAGAAGTAGGTTTGATCCCTGCCTTGGTCAGGAAGATCTCCTGGAGGAGAAAAATAGCAACCTACTCCAGTATTCTTGCCTAGAAAATTCATGGACAGAGGAGCCTGGTGGGCTACAGCCCATGCTATTACAAAGAGTCTGACACGACTCAGGGCAGAATACAGCATATATCAAATACATATGGTAGAAAACACAACTAAATACTGACTGAAAACAAAAAGAATAGAATATTCTCTAAGGAAATCGCCAGCCCAAAGCATATGAGAACAGAATCTTACAAACTAAAAGAAGTACATATTTTTTGTTCTAAAGGTAGTAAAAGGAGGCAAATTTTTAAAGTTCTGCATTTAATATTTATTTTTTAGGAAAGCATCTAATACTTCCTATGTACTGCTATATATCTGCAACTAGGGTTTGTGTGCATGTGTGTGTGTTATTTTAAAAGAGTCAAATGTACTTGGTCAAGGATAAGGGGAGCAGTATGATAAAGATGAAGTTTTTCAAGCACAAATATCACATAATGTTAAATTTGTGACTCTGTTTCTTTAAAAAAAATCGACTGTTCCAACCCAGATATTAAAATAAACCTGTAGTTCTTCTCCTTTACAAACTCAATCACAGCCTTACTAACAAAAAGCTATTTTAGGTCTTCTTGCTTTTATTTCAGATCAATTCAGAGTCTGGAATATTCAGTAGGTCTCCTGACTTATTGTATGGACTCCTTTCTAGTTTTCTGCAATAAAAATTAAATCTTACAGCTTTCTCTCATTGAGAGGAATATAATAAAGCATCACCAAATAGTTTCACATTCTTTTGTTTCAGAGACAATCAGTGCATAAAAATTACTGCTGATGATTTATTTAAAAGTGTTCCACTTAGACTATTTAATGATTCACATGTAATTCATTCATTTATTTGTACAAAAGCTAGAAGACAATTTCCTGGCCCCGTTCCTGCAGACAGGCTTTTCTTCAAGGGCTCTATTGGAAGCACCATATTTATCTTTTGGAGATGCCAAGCTTTGAGAAGAAACATCTAGCATCAAGTGTATAACACAGTCAACAAAACTCAGGAAGGGCTGATTTAATGACATTAAAAGTGGGTGTATATATGTCACTACTAATGGTAAAATAGATAGCTAGTGGAAAGCTCTGTATAATTCAGGGAGCCCAGCCTGGTATTCTGTGATGACCTAGAGCAGTGGGATGGGGGTCAGGATGGGAGAGAGGCTCAAGAGGGAAGGTATACATACATATATATGTATACAGTTATACTGATTTGTGATGTTGTATGGCAGAAACCAACACAACACTGTAAAGCAATTATCCTCCAATTAAAAATAATAAAAATAGAATGAAAAAGTTGTAGTAGCTAAATAGATAAGCAAGAGGCAGTCTCCCTGGCTCCTGACATGACCTGGAGATTTGCAGGATCATGTGTGTCTGAGAAGATCTTAGCTCAAGAGTTTTCATATACAGCAGAAATTTATGAGGTTGTAGCTCACCCAAGTGGAGAAGGCAATGGCACCCCACTCCAGTACTCTTGCCTGGCAAATCCCATGGATGGAGGAGCCCGGAAGGCTGCAGTCCAAAGGGTCATTGAGGGTCGGACACAACTGAGCAACTTCACTTTCACTTTTCACTTTCATGCATAAACCCACTCCAGTGTTCTTGCCTGGAGAATCCCAGGGATGGGGAAGCTTGGTGGACTGCCATCTATGAGGTCGTACAGAGTTGGACACGACTGAAGCGACTTAGCAGCAGCAGCAGCAGCAGCAGCAGCAGCTCACCCAAGAATGGAGTCATAGAGAAAAATAGCCGAACCTACACTTAGGCAATGCCATGGACAGAGGAGCCTGGCGGGCTACAGTATATGAGGTTGCAAAGAGTCGGCCACAACTTAATGAGTGAGCACACACACACTTAAGCAAAGAGTGGCGATACCAGCACTCCAAGCATGAGTTCGTTACAGTAGAACAACTCATCAGGTAGCAGAGACCAAAAGGGGTCCCAGAGAATATGAGGATTAGAGGCTTTTCTCCTCACCACCTGCTAACATAAACATTCAAAGTCCACCCTTCCAAATAACTAAGAGATATCATAATGCTACATATCTGAAAATTTAAAATTGGTCTCCCATCAGCCTCCTTTGGGAATCAACCCCCTCATCCCACCCCTCCCACAAAAGTCACAGCCACTAGCAGGGTAGAATCAGAATACATACATTTGTAACCTATATTCAGGAAACATGAATCAAAACAGTAACAGATGTCTTAACCAAACATATTAACATATAAGTGTGGATTGTTTCCCAAGATACAGAACTTAGTATATCATCCTTTCTTGCATATGTGAACAAAGGTATTTCCCCCTAGATTATCTTGAAATCATGGAACTAACATTTACTAAATGTTATCCTAAGTAAAAATTAATAAAAAATTTGAAAATAACTAAGTTCACAAGTCACTAAACTCAAATACCATGACTTATTTTACTACAATCATCAGTATCAGGGCTTTCCTCTTCAGTCTGATTCCAAGCCCTCCATCCTAAGTATAACATTCAGTCTAATATTGCCTATAGGATTAATAGATTCCTGCCTCTAGGTCCTGTCACATCTGCTTTTAATGAACTTTCACGCAAGATGACAATTAGAGCAACTGAGCAGAAAACTGAAGCTTCGTGGGGTCTATAGCACAGTTTGCATAAAGTCTTTTGTACTTTGCTGCTGTTGGTGCTGCTGCTAAGTCGCTTCAGTCATGTCAACTCTGTGTGACCCCATAGACGGCAGCTCACCAGGCTCCTCTGTCCCTGGGATTCTCCAGGCAAGAATACTGGAGTGGGTTGCCATTTCCTTCTCCAATGCATACATGCATGCTAAGTTGCTTCAGTCGTGTCCGACTCTGTATGACCCTATGGGCAGCAGCCCATCAGGCTCCTCTATCCATGGAATTCTCTAGGCAAGAATACTGGAGTGGGTTGCCATTTCCTTCTCTGCTTTTGTACTTTATTTGCCAACAAGTCTGTAATAATTGAAATATGTAGAAATTATCTTTATATGGAAATATTCATATGAACACACTCTACTACTAAAATACCTTAAGCTTCAAATTAATATAGAAAGTATAATACGATCTTCTATAAACTTTTCAGTTCAGTTTAGTCCCTGAGTCACGTCCGACTCTGCGACCCCATGAACTGCAACACACCAGGCCCCCTTATCCATCACCAACTCCCAGAGTTTACCCAAACCCATGTCCATTGTGTCGGTGATGCCATCCAACCATCTCATCCTCTGTCATTCCCTTCTCCTCCGGCCCTCAATCGTTCCCAGCATCAGGGTCTTTTCAAATGAGTCAGTGCTCTGCAAAAGGTGGCCAAACTATTGGAGTTTCAGCTTCAACGTCAGTCCCTCAATACTATAAACTATTAGGTACATATTAATAAATGAATACTAACATGGTAAATTTTTAAAAATACATGCAAATGATATATGACTACTTCAGGACAAGGGGAGGAAGGGAAAGGCAAAGTATAGAGATGGGCATAAGTTGTTATTGTGGGATTTGGTTGTTTTAAGAGACAGCTTAGGCCAGATGTTAAAATCTATTAAAAATGGTACATGGTATATAACTATATAACTTTTTGTACAAGTCTGTATGTTTGGAATAGCTTATAATTTAACATGTACTCACTTTAATTTAAAAATGCATTTTTTTCCTATATTCTCACAGCTTGAGGACCCTATTCAAATTTCTTCAACAAACATTAATTAGAAAATAAAAGCGAGCATTGACAGATTCTGTCTTTTGGTTCAAGTGTGTTCAATGTCATGTTTGAAATCCAGGCTGTGGAAAGTACAAGGCTACTATGGGAAAGCCAAATTCCTCTCACAAGCCCCGGCTAGTGTGATTATAACAAATTCATTAATAAATACAATTAACCAAGCAGCAGGCTGGTTATAAATCAAGATGGCTCAAAAGCAGCAAAGGACTCGGAACCAACGTGAAAGCAAGACTCTCTTTGACGACACAGAATTTTAAGTAAGGTAAAAAGATGTAGGAGGCAAGAGCAGAAAGTAGGAAAGGCAAGTGCCAGCACAAAGAGCTGATTCCGGAGAGTGGAGTGGTGAGTACAGAATTGACCGGGAAATCTCACACAGAAAACTGATGAAGAGAATGTTTCCTAGGGTTCTAGGAAACGGAGATTCTAAACTATAAATCAGGAAGATAGAACATAATGGAAAGACATATTTTGATATCATCTTATCAAATTGTACACATGTTTCAACTCAGATGACAGAGCAGAAGTATGAATCTAGTACAGATCTATCAAATCCCGAAATCTGTATTTTATTACTTAAAGAGAAAACGGCAGGCAGAAGGTGGAGGAAGCTTGAAACTAAGATTCCGAATGAATACCCCAGAGCTGCCACAATTGGAGTAATCCATTTGTTGTGGTCAGGGTTTCAAATGTGGCATGATTTAATGTTGTAATACACAGTGAAACAGCCTTCCAAGAGTCTAGTAAAAGTGTGTATATCTATCTATACACTTATTTTTAAAAGTTTGTTTATCTTTGGGCATAGAGTGAGAAAAGAATAAGTAACTTTGGGCAAAAAGAAGTAATTTTATAACTATTAGCAACTCAAAAAATAAAGTTACCACTACAATATTCCATTGGTACCCAAAAGGGATTAGTAATCCTACAGATACCAAAATCTATGGTATCTGTCCCTCATACAAAATGGCTTAGGACAGTCAGCCCTTCATATCTGCTAGTGTGGAACCTGATGATAAGATGGACCCACTGCATTTGCTATGACTGTGAAGGTTATATATATATATATATATATGTATATGTATATGTATATTTGCAGAGAAATACATTTAAAAGATGTTTAAAAAATATTTTTCAATTTAAATCCAAATGTGCCAAATGTAGCTTTCATGGATTTAAATTAACCATCTCAAAAACTAGGTGTACAAGATGGGAAACTATATAGTTAATTTAATTTTTAAATTGAAAATCTCACCATGACTAGCATACTGGAAAAGACTCTATTAATATATTGAATCTACATGTATTCAAAGTGATTCAAAATCTCTTTATTCTAATATAGAAATGATTACCATACAATTTTTATACATGTTGAATATTAGTTGTTAAATTTGCAAGTACTCAAGATCTCAAAAATCACACTGGGTTGAATGCAATAGATATGTTGTATTTTGGTAAATATACTAAAACGAAATAATTTTTAAAATATTTACACATTACTGGTTATTTATTTCCCTATTTAACATGTATACATTGTTTACTTGTATGTGTGCTTCTAAACTGCTCTTATTTACAGTTAAAAGCAAAAAACCCAAACTGTTTAATTTAGGTCAAGTTAGAAAAAACTATAGTACTGGAACTTTGGAACCGACAGAAGCCAATTAGATATTAAACTATAGATAAATACAAATATTGGTGTTGAAAAATAAGATGTAAGGGTTAGGTGATTTCCAAGAGTGAAATAGAATCTCCCTCCAAAGTAAATGAAGCACAGGGCTAAGAAAATACAGAAAGCACTTGCATTAAAAACTGGTTGCACATGGAGGTGTTGCAACACTTCCTTAATGGCACTTATTACAAGCCTATGATTCATTCTGCTAGGCCACCTGATGTGCAATAATGAAGCTCATCCCTACTTGGAGGCAAGGTGCATTCTCTCCCACAAAAAAACATGTAACTCAAATTCAAATAAAAAGGACTTGGCATGATAGGGTTAATCTTTAAGGAGTGATACATTTCTTTCTGACTCAATCAGTTCAGTTCAGTTCAGTCATTCAGTCATGTCCGACTCTTTGTGACCCTATGAATCGCAGCACACCAGGCCTCCCTGTCCATCACCAGCTCCCGAAGTCCACTCAGACTCACGTCCATCGAGTCAGTGAGGCCATCCAGCCATCTCATCCTCGGTTGCCCCCTTCTCCTCCTGCCCCCAATCCTTCCCAGCATCAGAGTCTTTTCCAATGAGTCAACTCTTCGCATGAGGTGACCAAAGTAATGGAGCTTTAGCATCATTCTTTCCAAAGAAATCCCAGGGCTGATCCCCTTCAGAATGGACTGGTTGGATCTCCTTGAAGTCCAAGGGACCCTCAAGAGTCTTCTCCAACGCCACAGTTCAAAAGCATCAATTCTTCAGCCCTCAGCCTTCTTCACAGTCCAACTCTCACATCCATACATGACCACTGGGAAAACCATAGCCTTGACTAGACGGACCTTTGTTGGCAAAGTAATGTCTATGCTTTTCAATATGCTATATAGGTGGGTGGGTCATAACTTTCCTTCCAAGGATTAAGTGTCTTTTAATTTCATGGCTGCAGTCACCATCTGCAGTGATTTTGGATCCCCAAAAAATAAAGTCTGACACTGTTTCCGCTGTTTCCCCATCTATTTCCCAGGAAGTCATGGGACCAGATGAAATGATCTTCATTTTCTGAATGTTGAGCTTTAAGCCAACTTTTCACTCTCCTCTTTCACTTTCATCAAGAGGCTTTTGAGTTCCTCTTCACTTTCTGCCATAAGGGTGGTGTCATCTGCATATCTGAGGTGATTGATATTTCTCCCGGCAATCTTGATTCCAGCTTGTGTTTCTTCCAGCCCAGCGTTTCTCATGATGTACTCTGCATCTAAGTTAAATAAGCAGGGTGACAATATTCAGCCTTGACGTACTCCTTTTCCTATTTGGAACCATTCTGTTGTTCCATGTCCAGTCCTAACTGTTGCTTCATGACCTGCATATAGGTTTCTCAAGAGGCAGGTCAGGTGCTCTGGTATTCCCATCTCTTTCAGAATTTTCCACAGTTCATTGTGATCCACACAGTCAAAGGCTTTGGCATAGTCAATAAAGCAGAAATAGATGTTTTTCTGGAACTCTTGCTTTTTCAATGATCCAGCACGTGTTGGCAATTTGATCTCTGGTTCCTCTGCCTTTTCTAAAACCAGTTTGAACATCAGGAAGTTCACAGTTCACGTATTGCTGAAGCCTGACATGGAGAATTTTAAGCATTACTTTACTAGCGGGTGTGATGAGTGCAATTGTGTGGTAGTTTGAGCATTTTGGGCATTGCCTTTCTTTGGGATTGGAATGAAAACTGACCTTTTCCAGTCCTGTGGCCACTGTTGAGTTTTCCAAATTTGCTGGCATATTGAGTGCGGCACTTTCACAGCATCATCTTTCAGGATTTGAAATAGCTCAACTGGAATTCTATCACCTCCACTAGCTTTGTTCGTAGGGATGCTTTCTAAGGCCCACTTGACTTCACGTTACAGGATGTCTGGCTCTAGGTGAGGGATCACACCATCGTGATTATCTGGGTCGTGAAGATCTTTTTTGTATAGTTCTGTGTATTCTTGCCACCTCTTCTTAATATCTTCTGCTTCTGTTAGGTCCATACCATTTCTGTTCTTTATCGAGACCATCTTTGCATGAAATGTTCCCTTGGTGTCTCTAATTTTCTTGAAGAGATCTCTAGTCTTTCCCATTCTGTTGTTTTCCTCTATTTCTTTGCCTTGATTGCTGAGGAAGACTTTCTTATCTCTTCTTGCTTTTCTTTGGAACTCTGCATTCAGATGCTTATATCTTTCTTTTTCTCCTTTGCTTTTCACTTCTCTTCTTTTCACAGCTACTTGTAAGGTCTCCCCAGACAGCCATTTTGCTTTTTTGCATTTTTTTTTTCCCCATGGGGATGGTCTTGATCCCTGTCTCCTCTAAAATGTCATGTTGCATAGGAACCTGGAATGTCAGGTCCATGAATCAGCAAATTGGAAGTGGTCAAACAGGAGATGGCAAGACTGAACGTCAACATTCTAGGAATCAGCGAATTAAAATGGACTGGAATGGGTGAATTTAACTCAGATGGCCATTATATCTACTACTGTGGGCAGGAATTCCTTAGAAGAAATGGAGTAGCCATCATGGTCAACAAAAGAGTACGACATGCAGTACTTGGATGCAGTCTCAGAAATGAAAGAATGATCTCTGTTTGTTTCCAAGGTAAACCATTCAGTATCACAGTAATCCAAGTCTATGCCCCAACCAGTAACGCTGAAGAAGCTGAACGGTTCTATGAAGACCTATAAGACCTTTTAGAACTAATATTAAAAAAAAGATGTCCTTTTCATTATAGGGGACTGGAATACAAAAGTAAGAAGTCAAGAAACACCTGGAGTAACAGGCAAATTTGGCCTTGGAATACGGAATAAAGCAGGACAAAGACTAAAAGAGTTTTGCCAAGAAAATTCCCTGGTCATAGCAAACACTCTCTTCCAAAAACACAAGAGAAGACTCTACACATGGATATCGCCAGATGGTCAACACCGAAATCAGATTGATGATATTCTTTGCAGCCAAAGATGGAGAAGCTCTATACAGTCAACAAAAACAAGACCAGGAGCTGACTGTGGCTCAGACCACGAACTCCTTATTGCCAAATTCAGACTTAAATTCAAGAAAGTAGGGAAAACCGCTAGATCATTCAGGTATGACCTAAATCAAATCCCTTATGAGTATACAGTGGAAGTGAGAAATAGATTTAAGGGCCTAGATCTGATAGAGTGCCTGATAAACTATGGAATGAGGTTCATGACATTGTACAGGAGACAAGGATCAAGACCATCCCCATGGAAAAGTAATACAAAAAAGCAAAATGGCTGTCTGACTCAATGAAGCATCAGAAATGAACCATCCCACCAGGGTGTTAACAGAACTAGCAAAAATACACTGCATTTCTATATGTATTGAAAACAGAAGAAATGAAAAGTTGCCCTTTTAGCTCCTTGTAAAATAAGGATTGACAAATGCCATGCTAAAATATGATGGTTTCTTTTAATTAAATTAGCACCTGTCCGCAATATCATTTTAGAGTGGGTTTAGGACAAATGGTAACCCTTCTTCAAACTATCTTCTTTTTTCTGTGTGTATGTAAGTATTATCATACAGGTCTAGAACTTAGAGCAGTAATTGTGGCTAGGAGAATTCTATATAAATTTATAACAGAAAATATTTAAATAATTTTTTCTTTATATGGAAAAAATGAGCTGGATTCACGCTATGTTCATAGAGCAGATGCTTTCATGTCAAATAACTTTGCATTCAAGTTCCCTGTCTACCATTTGTTAGCTCTACAATTTGAGGCACGTTACTCCTGGCTCTCATTTTTCTCATTCACGAAATAGGGATAATAAAGACTTTAAACGAAGTAATCACTGCAAAGCTCTGAACACATTTCTTGGGTCATACGGTGGACATCACATAAATAATAGGCATTATGATGATGATGATTAATAATTATCAGTTTGAATAATATAATGTTCCAAAACAGTTAAATCACATCAAAGTGAGGAAGAATAAAATTTAAAAAAATTCACTTAGTAAATTATTCAGATAGGTAATATAAGTCACTATTTCAAGTTCATTTGGTAAACAAAAATACAAAAGACAACAGAGTAAAACAGCCAGTAATGTAAACTAGTCTGCAAAACTGATAACTGTTATAGACAAACTGGTGATGGATGTAGTTTGAGGCCATGTGAGTTGATTAGGAAGACCAATTCCACAAAAGTGATGAATGGTGGTTTTATGATATTAGAAAATGAATAAGCCACGGTGGTTGCATGTCCTGAAGACACAGGAGACAATATTAAACAACAACAACTCTTAAAGACACTATATTGCTTATGATTATCCATGCAGCTCATGAATTTTTTTTCAATATAATGAAACTTGAAAGAACCTAAAGGCTTTTCATTATGTTAATTTCTCCCAGAGGAGTGAAAGAGTAAGGTAGAATCGAGATGATACATTTAAGACAATTTTTTCTTAGAAGCTTGGAAGTGCTTTCTTTAGCTTAGACAAACTTTGTCTTTTCTACTTAATTACTATATGAAATGTTCTTTTGCCTCCCCCAAAATGAAAAGTTTGCTGGATTTACCTAAAGTGATTAGCTTTAATTAATGTTTACTAGATGTTGATAAAAATGAGTTACACATAACAATAACTTTCATTTTCTGTTTCACATTGTCAGGATAGAATAAAATGCTTTAAACAAAATGAATACATATTTCTTTATTTCTGCAATGTTAATAAGTTATAATATATTATAAATAAAATAACTGACTTTAAGTGAAAATGTTAATGTTTTAGAAACATGCTATCTTAAGTGATTACTGTCACCTACTGAAACAAGAAAATGCTTTTATTATTGTTTTTCTCCCTCCTCCTCGCCACCATGTTTAAGAATGAACAATAATCATTGGATAAAAGGACAATTATATGACATTTAAGGAGGAAAGTGAAGTTTAGAACAATAAGATGGAGAAGGCAATGGCAACCCACTCCCGTACTCTTGCCTGGAAAATCCCATGGACAGAGGAGCCTGGTGGGCTGCAGTCCATGGGGTCACTAGGAGTCAGAGGCGACTGAGCGATTCACTGTCATTCTTCACTTTCATGCTTTGGAGAAGGAAATGGCAACCCATTTCAGTGTTCTTCCTGGAGAATCCCAGGGACGGGGGAGCCTGGTGGGCTGCCGTCTATGGGGTCACACAGAGTTGGACATGACTTCCATTCTGAAGTAGATCAACCCTGGGATTTCCTTGGAAGGAATGATGCTAAAGCTGAAATTTCAGTACTTTGGCCACCTCATGCGAAGAGTTGACTCATTGGAAAAGACTCTGATGCTGGGAGGGATTGGGGGCAGGAGGAGAAGGGGACGACAGAGGATGAGATGGCTGGATGGCATCACTGACTCGATGAACATGAATGTGAGTGAACTCCGAGAGTTGGTGATGGACAAGGAGGCCTGGCGTGCTGTGATTCATGGGGTCACAAAGAGTCGGACAGGACTGAGTGACTGAAATGAACTAAACTGAACTGAACTGAAGCGACTTAGCAGAGGCAGCAGCAGAACAATAAGAAAATAGTTTCATTGTTTCTATTCATTAAATGCTAATAGCATGTGCATATGCTAACATAAGATGATAATTCTATCTTATCTTTTAGATCCACCTTTTAGAAAGTTCTGACTGATGCTAAAACAATACTTACCCTTCTGTCTTAACCCTCCATGCTTTTTAGAAAATGGCTAACCTGAGGTTACTGACTCTCAGAACACAGGGATAAAACTTTTAGGGACTCTTTTTTTTTTTTTCAGATTTTATTTTATTTTACTTTACAATACTGTATTGCTTTTGCCATACATCAACATGAATCCGCCACGGGTGTATACACTAGTTGTATCAGAATTGTGTTCAAATTCGCCTCACTCTGGCCATCTCAGATGATGAGATAAATACAACAAGTAAGATCCACAAAACACTCACCACAGTTAGCCTCATCTGATGCGTCTGCACAGTCCGGATCCTCATCACAAACCCACAGCTTGGAAATGCAATGTTTGGTAGTTTTACATTGGAAGTAGTCTGGAGAACAGCTGTTTTCAGCTTCAAAGGAAAGCATCTATTAAAATGCAGCTTTGGACAAGAATAGATGTTTTAATTTAAAAAAGATTAAATAAATTTTATGTTAATCAATTGAAAATGTATCTTTTCTTAATAAGGCCCTGAAGGTGATAAGTTTTAACTTTTAATTATCTGCAATGTATTCCTATTATCTATTTCAGTAGAAATAAATAAAACATATTTCTTTAATGATGTATTTGATAAAAATAAGAGTTTTCAAAATCACCCTACCCTTGATTAAATATCTTGGAACTAACTTAAAAAAAGAATTCAGATTTTTTCAAAATATATATTTTTCAGATAAATTTAAGAATTTACACAGAGACATTTTTATAAATAGGAAAAGACATAAATCAGAAGATATTAGTGAATGAGAGAATAAAAAGCATAGAATTTATTAAAACCTCTAGTTGTGCCAAGGTTTTGAGAGACGAGGCGAACATCTGACTGAAACTATAAACTGCTTCACAAATCTTCGTCAGCTTAATAGATCAGCTTCTAGAATGGCTAACCATAAAGAACTGGCACTGACTTTATTCTGAATGCACCATCTTAATCAAATTGCTGGATGACTGAACATTATTTACTGATAAAAGTTTTAGAGGAATAAAATAAAACTTCAGCAAGACAGAATGTTGACAGCAGTTCTGCTGAGAGCTTGAACTTGACAGGTGTCCTATGGTTCAGACCCTGTGTGTGTGTGTGTGCCTGCGTGCCTAGGGGCACATATGCATATGATGTAAACTCTTCTGCCTTCCATTTTATGATTATTTATTTTTCACGAGATATTGAAATAAGAGGTGAACAGAAATAAAAATATTTTACAATTGTTTTTTGAAGTACCTTGTTAAGATATTCTAGGAGGAGCATTATTTAGTTTTTAATGAATAATTTTATTCAGTTATTTTGCCCAGACTTTTTGTTTTTTCATACACTCAATATGTCATTACTAGGAAAAAAGCAATCTCTAATAAAAATGGTGTTGATTTCAAGTAACTAATTAAATCAACAGAAGAAAATTACATGTAGCTATGTAATATAGTAAAAAATCATTTTTAAAAAAGCACTATAATCACTGATAATTTGTTTTTGCTGCTTCTCTTAAGGATGATGTGGATGAATGCATGTTCCTTTGTGTTTGTCATAATTTCCAGGTAGCTTTTTAGTAAAGATCCACCCATTTAAATTTTCTATTTGGTTTTATATAGCATTTCTTAAATAATCCATCCCTATAGATATCTATGTGGAATTATTTTCCCATCATTGCAGTTATATTTCCTACACAGTATATATTCATGATGAACAATAATAATTTTTGGAGCAATTTCAGTTGAGAGACATAAGACAGAGCAATTAGAGGTGACTTACGACAGTCCCTTTCATCTTCCTCATCCCCACAGTCATCTTGCCCATTACATCTGAGGTTTACTGGGATGCATTTCTGGTTCTTGGTACACTTGAACTGACCTGAGAGGCAGACATGTGTGTCTAAAAGATAAAAAGAACGAAAAATGTGTGTTAAAGTCTGTATCTGAATTTAAACTGGTGCAAACATAATTAATTAAGATTTCAATTTATGTTCAATAGGTAAGGATATAATCACCTACCACAGTTGAGTTCATCAGAATTGTCCCCACAGTCATTCTCTCCATCACAGATGAAAGCAGGCAGAGCACAGAGCCCAGTTCCACACTGAAATCTGCCAGGCTGACATTTAAATTCGGCTACAAGAGGAAACATACAGGTATCATGGAATGACAACCTTAGCTCATGAGTCTTATAACAGAGCTTTTCTGGCATTCAACAGAAAATCTAGATAGATAGACAGATAGATCAATCCATAATATATATACATATATATATTATATTACTATATTATACATATCCTAGAGCAGAATATGACTGTCTCACAGCCAAATAGTTTTCAGATTCAGAAGTGCAGTTAAGCTTTGATCAACTCAGGTGGCCTCCAGATTGCATTTTATAAACTAACAATAAGAACAAAGATATTAACAACATATAAATATATATATATGTTATTGAAAAACATTTAAATATCTCTTCATTTCAAAGACATGGTATTAGGAGGTTAAATGGCAGAACACAATTTACTGTAAATTTTTTAAAAGTTATTTCAATATCCCTTAAAAAAATTACTTCTCTTTGATTACTTTCCTGCCTATAATGTGTTAATAGAGGAACATCTGTCCTCAGTACATATTGCCCAGCATTACTTAAAGCAAATGCTTTCTATAACTACATATTTTAAATAAGAATGGTTGATATTTATTACTATAATCCAACTAATATTTACTTATTATAAGCATATTATATTTATAACTGTAAGATATCTTATAATTAGTAAAGGACAATACCTTATAACTAGTAAAGATTTTTATATATAATACATATGTTTTTATAATAAATATCTTTTAAAGGATAAAGCAGTTTTTGCTATATTCTTTGGTTTTATATCAGCAATAATAACAACAAAGTAGCAACTACTGAATATCTAGTTTGTGTGAGGCATTGGCCTAGGATCTTTCTCACACATAGTTACTAACTGAATTTCATCATAACCTTGTCCCCTTGGCATTACCTTGGTAGCTCAGACAGTAAGGAATCTGCCTGCAATGCTGGAGATCCAGGTTTGATCCCTGGTTTGATAAGATCCCCAGGAGAAGCAGATGGCTACCCACTCCAGTATTCTTGCCTGGGAAATCCCATGGACAGAGAACCCTGGCAGGCTACAGTCCATGGGTTGAAAAGAGTCGGACATGGCTGAGTGACTAACACTTTCTCATCTTGGCATCACCATGTTCATTTTATAAATGAGGGAAGTAAGTCTCATGATACTAATAATTCACCCAAGAATATACAAGTTTCAAGTGCCAGAGGTGAAGTTTAAATCCGTATCTGACTCTGAAGTCTTCTCACAGACTATGTTGCTTACAATAAACACTTATCTTTTGACTGATGATCTTTATGTATGTTAATAATCACTGACTTTGAGATTAATAATATGCTGTTTATTAGTTCAAATCAGTCAATCAAACATTAATAACATATTTAGAACTTTCTTTGGAAAATAAATTAGGCCATTATAAATAATTAAAATATTAATTTTTTCTTAGCATTAAAAAAATCTCTTAATATATGCATGGCTTCCATAGAAGCAAGTTCTTAAAGTGTGGAAAGTCATTTACCTTCAGTTTACAACATTTATTAATTAATCACACTACTGTTTAAACTGGGTGATGCTTAATTTTCTCTAGATGCATTTCCTCTATTTCCTGTTGCTTCATATATGAATTCCTTTAATATTTCTTTGCCCATAATTGCTGCTGTATTTTTCTTTATTTTATAACTTTTTGGTGTATGATAGCAATTTTTAGACCAATTTCAGTTCAGAGCCATAAGTGACAGAACATTTTGAAGTAATTTATGACAGTCCCTTCCATCTTCTTCATTCTCACAATTATCTTGCCCATTATAAATGAGGTTGTCCAAAACCTTTCCATAAGTTGGGTTTAACTGTTAAAGGAGTTTCACTGCCTATTAAATAACTGAGAAGCCTATGTGACCTTTAAATTGGTCTCTAGAATGATCCTTGAGATTTTGGAGTACTATAGGATGTATAACCACAAACTTATGATGCCAGAGAATTCTTGATGCCTCACTTTAACTTCATTTACATAAATACTATTACTGAAATTTGAAAGTATGTTGAACCTGTAATCAGGCTTCTCTGCTTTTTCAGGTGAAATTATCAGTATTGTCAGTGGTTCTTAATACCTGCAAATTTTAATAATGTAGCTACTCAGAATTGAATCTATTAATAAGCATGCCACAGACTCATGTATATCATTTTCCATCCCACTATGGCTCTCAAAATAAAGTGTCATGCCTACAGATGTTCTGTGCTGTTAACCTGTCAACTCTAAGTAATAGATCATTTAATAAAGGATCACAGAGATAATATCACCAATAAAAACATGTAGTATTGGTATTTAACCAGGATAAGGATCATACAGAGACTCTTAGATACCAGATGTCTCTTCACTTCCTCTTGAAAGACATTAAAGTTATATTTGTTCACCAAATATTCTGAAAGTGGATAAATATAAAAAGTTTGTTATACTAAATATGTAGTTTATTTTTCATATCAGTATGGCTACAACATGAGATCTCAGTCAAGATTAAAGTAAGAGTTCAGGATTTGTAAATATTTCAGAAGGGGTGCTATTGACTTAATCTGCAGGTCATTATGGGATAATTCTTTAAAAAACACTTCAGTAAAACTGGCTTGGAAAGGTCACCTTAATATGAAAACTAAACTAATAATTGTGTATTTCTGCAAATTGCAATATAAATTGTATTTATTTTACTCTGTCACAGGAGAGTTTACTTTATTGTGAGAAAATTAATACATTTCAATATGTAAATCTCAATCTCAGTATCAACCATAATTTCTTATTCTTTGATTCTTGATTCTTTTTAATTCAATAACTTAAAAAAGTGATTCATACATAATTGTATACCTATGCCTTATTGATACTTCTCTCCATATGTTGTCCATCTCAGTGAAAACAAAAGCTTTATTTTAAAAAAATCAAAGGGTAATTAACTTTTCAGAAAAAGAAAAATAATAATAGAAAAACAATGACTTTTTTCCTTCTCATTGAATATATTATTTAATGCTTTTTTTCTTCTCACTGAAAATATTATTATTGCTTGCAAACATATAAATGAAGTATGTGACAAAATCTTCAAATGTTTGATATACTTGGTAGTGACCAGAGGGATGGAATATAGCTCATTTAAGTAACTATTTAGAGGTCTAAACTTCAAAACAGTTTTGTAATTATTTGGTGGTGAGTTCTATATCAGAAAATATCTAGCTTTCACTAAGACAATGCATTGTCTTTCTTTAGGGTAGGGATGTTGATCTTGAATTCAACTGTCAAGACCAAATCATGACAACAATCCACTGCAATGTTGAGGGAATTATCATGATTGACTGCAAGCATCTTCAACTTGACAGGACAGTATTGGAGGGACCTGTGGAGTGAACTATAAAAGGCTATCAAGGAAAAGTCTCCTGATTGTCTATTAAAAGGTTTTATTTTAAAAATAAAAGTTTTTAAAAGACTTTGTTAAAAAGTTTTTTAATAAAAAGTCTATTAAGAGATTTTATTAAAAAGTCTCTTGATTGTCTATCTTAGGTTACCAAGGGAAAGGGAAGTCCCTCAGTCATGTCCGACTCTTCGCGACCCCATGGACTGCAGCCCACCAGGGTCCTCCATCCATGGGATTTTCCAGGTAAGAGTACTGGAGTGGGGTGCCATCGCCTTCTCCAATGAATGAGTCTACCTATTTGTAAAAATATGACTGAAAAAAACAGTGCAATCACTAGGTTATCACACTGTGCGAGTTCTGTAATCAAGAGGGAGCAACTCAAAGGACATCACACAATCTATAAACCAGCTGGAAGGAGCCATCCAGACTTCGCCCTGCTGAACTCTTTCTGGGCGATGATTAGACAAGTCCTCATAGATGATATACTGTGTGCAGGAGCGCTGATCAGAATCAGTTTTGGCATGGTACGCGACTATATTGATGGTTTGAGTCATGTCACTGTCTGGCTTGGGCTTTCTAAAAAGGATCTAGCTCCCACTGGCAGCAACAAACTTAATAAGGTTGTCCTTTAGATGGTTACCAAAGATAGATAAAAATAAATAAATAAAAAAACACCTAACCAAGCCAGGAGCTTCCCTGGTGGTTCAGAGAGTAAAGCAACTGCTTGCAACGTGGGAGACCTGGGTTCGATCCCTGGGTCAGGAAGATCAACTGGAGAAGGAAATGGCAACCCACTCCAGTACTCTTGCCTGGAAAATCCCACAGATAGAGAAGCCTGGTAGGTTACAGTCCATGGGGTTGCAAAGAGTCGGACACGACTGAACTACTTCACTTCACTTAACCAAGCCAATGATCGTCAAATGTCAAGATACAATTAGTAGTCATGTTAAGGCAACTATTGAGAGCACTATAAATTGCTTAAGAGCCAACTAATGACTTATATTGGAAAAATCTGACTTTTACAGACTTTTCAGCATTTTTAATACTGACAGGAAAGTTGAAGGGCTGTGGCCTTTAAAGGCAAGATTTCAGTCATTGAGTGGCATTCTGAAAACCTGCCCATTTTTGTTTCTAACTTAATGATGTATCAAGTCAAAATCATGATGATTTTTCCTTTGTTGATCATTACATGAAGACTTCAGTTATTCTACAAGTTAAAAAAAAATCAAGAAAGTGAAAACTAACACAAATTGCTGATGGTATCACTGTAATCTATTACAGTGTCAATGTAATAGTGATCAGAGACATACACAAGATAATGCCAGAAACTTTGCTGTATTTTTAACTGAGGACATATAAAACCTTTCTATCCCAAGCTTGCAAAACTATGAGAAGCCAAAATTTATGATCTTGCTTCTGTTTACCAGGTGGGGGAGTTTAAGGAGCTCTAAATTCTAAATCCCCACATCTGCCAGTATACTCACGGCAGTCATCTGGTTCATCAGATCCATCACCACAGTCATCCACAGTGTCACATTTCCACCAGAATGGAATACATTTATCAGTTTTGCAGCGAAACTTTGAGGAAAAGAAAAAATAAAGATTATAGAACTCAACTCATATACAATGGATATTTAAAAAACTCACCAGGACACAGCAGCCTAGCCTACCTTCCTGCTGCAAACATGCACTGTAGTAGTCTTAGAGGATTCCACCATATATGCACAGCAAGAGCAAAAAGACCAGTGAGGAAAACACACTGTTCAAGAAAACCTCCTGAGATTTCCTGAGCACAGACATGTTCATGAGTTTACATATTGTCTATGGATGCTTTTCACCACTACAACAGTTTAGTAGCTCCTACAGTTACTATGTGATTCACAAAGCCTAAATAGCTATTTGCTCACCCTCTACAGAAAGTTTACTGAACACTCAATATGGCTAAAAATCATCAGAGATATCAGGAAGAGGTATTGAGTTGAATTCATTTTGTTAAGTTGAATTAATTTAACTAATTTAAATTTAGCAAATTTAATTAATTTGAAACATTGTTCCTACTAACTTCTCCCTGGCCAACTATACACAGTGACCAAGAAAACTCAGCCAATTTATTCCTTAGTGATTTCAGACCACAACCTTGTCCTTTTGTCAGCAACATTCAGTTACAGTATATACTCATAAGATAGAAAAAACTAAAGAAAATCACATTTTCCATATAGAAAGTACATGCATCATAAATAATTGCCATGAAAAAAGTCAATACACTTAGTAGATTTATTCTAGCACTTCAACTTTTTCCTTCTTCTGAAATTGAAAATAGTAAGATATTTTCTAAAATTTATTCCTTCTCAAAAAGAAAACAAATTCTATTGTAATTCCCATGTGAGTAACTAAAAGGTGGCATTTATCTCAGCATGTTCTATGCCAGACAGATTTGTAACACAGAAATATATAACCTAGGTTTAATTTTCTCTAATGAAAATGGATTAGCAAGTTAAAGTTTGCTCATTTTAAATACTGTTACTGTCTTTAAGTAAGGCAGAATTTGATGCAAGCCTTTACTGAAACTGTCTGGATATTCTGGGGCTGATTCAGGGATATTCACTGCATATCCATGAAGCCTGTATACATATATAGGTAAAGAATATGCTTGCAATGCAAGAGACCCGGGTTCAATCCCTAGATTGGGAAGATCCCTTGGAAAGGGGAATAGCAACCCATTCCTGTATTCTTGCCTGGAGAATCCTGTGGACAGAGGAGCCTGATGGTCTATAGTCCATGGTATCGCAAAGAGTTAGGCACAACTGAGTGATTACCACACACATACGTATATTACTAATATATATTAATAAAAGAGTAAGTTTCCACACACCCCCCACCAGTGGCAATATAAGAGGGAACAGAGCACTGAATCCAAGGGAAAATCTCCCAGTTCAACTGAGTTTCCCATATTTACTTAGCCTGTGGTCATGTTTCTTGTGGTTTTCATAAATTTCAGAAGAAGAATGTTACTATTATACATAGTGACTGCTGGAGATATAAGGCTAACTCCAAAACCAATTGCCGTGAACAGTAAACATTTCCAGTCATCGCAATATATCAAAGTACATCAGTAAGATGATTTCAAGTCTCCTGAGTATATTCCAAGCGCCTCTAATCAAGATTTAAAAAATACTTAAATGCATCTTTTTAATTTTACTAAATATTTCTGGTTTAAATAAACATCCACTGTTGGAATGATATACAACCTGATGATTGTGCTCACCATTTCATTTTTAATAAGAACATAAAAAGGTTTTGAGTTAAGGGAAGGCCAGGCTAAAATATATTTATTATTATTTCTTATGCTAAACTACATCATTTTATTCATTAGTCTCAGAGGAAGATTTCTTCTATTTTGTGTCTGGGTGTTTTTTTCATATTTAAATATAGTTACTTTAAAAAGATAAATGATAAATATAAATACAAAACATTCTTCATGGCAAATGCTCTCCAAGACTAATATCTTCATAAAATAAATTACAGAATGCCAATTATGCACAAGAAGAAGCTATAAAAAATCTAAATGTTCCTACTAAAATGGATACATGGATAAAATGTAATTACTGCATGTAGTGAAATTTACTCAAATTAGGAACTGTCTCCACTAAAAATAAGTAAATTTTTTAAATGTATTAAAAATGTTCTAATTAAAAAGATTTAAATATAATATTTAAAGTGATTCATACTTCATACTTCATTCATAAAGTGATTCATACATCAAAATTCACCTAATTTTGATTTTTAACCAGATTTTCATATGTTCAATTTTCAATCCTAACAGAATTCTTACTGGCATGATTTGCCTTTTATTTTTTTTTAATCAATGATATTTGGGCATGTATAATTGGCTGCAGCCACTCAATGATGACAAATCAAAATCCCTTAGTAAGATACATATAAAATGCAATATTTTTATCAAAATGCTTAAAGATATGATTCTGAAGTACACCAATTATCTGCTTCATTTGAAAATCTACCTC
Organism: Ovis canadensis; assembly: GCF_042477335.2. NCBI lineage: Eukaryota > Metazoa > Chordata > Mammalia > Artiodactyla > Bovidae > Ovis > Ovis canadensis. Next base: position 175,366,607 of record NC_091246.1, on the reverse strand, counting down.
ACTAAATATGGTATTCTTATTAATTGATTTGTGTACAAAAAGTATACAGTATATCTTTTTTTTCTCCCTTTATATCAGAAAAGAATCGATGATAAAATGACTGTATAAACCACAAGACTTATAGGGACAGCCACTCCCATTGACAGTGTAGCTGAAATGTTACTCTTCATTAACTTTTTTCTTAAAAATGAGACAAAGTGATAACTTTTATTCAGGAAGTACTGAAAACAAAGATATCTGATCCATGATGTTCTGTTGTCACTTCTTCCTTGCTATTGTTGGTTTCTTTAAATTCACCCAAAACCCTATTGGGAGTATTTGAAAAATTATAAATATCTCAGTCATATAATCACTGATGCCAAATTGAGAAGTAATTTAGTTATATGAATAATACTTTTCTAGGTTCATTTATGTTTCCATTGAACTGACTAATCAGACTTTTTGCCATTGAGTATATATAATTCTAGGCTTTACTATCTTAGTAATTTGAACATCACCAACTCAATGGACACGAGTTTGAGCAAGCTCCTGTGACGGATAGGGAAGCCTGGGGTGCTGCAGTCCATAGAGTCACAAAGAGTCGGACACGGTTGAGTGACTGAACTGAACTGAATTTGAAACATCGTACTCCTTTTCTGACTACAGCAAAGCTCAGGTTTTACTACATACTTGCTGTTGAAGATTTTCACCTGTGTGTCAAGCACCCTTTGGCTTTATTGTCAGCTGGGTAAGGAGGCGCACCACATTGTAAGTGGCCTAGGCAGGCGTCATTCCTCCTAAGTCACCTACAACCTCAGTGTTGGGCCTCAACAGAGGGACTCTGATCAGCTCCAAATTAAGAGAATAGAGGTTATTTCAGAAGAATCCAGAGGTTAAACTGAAAATGTGTCTAAAGTAAGCAAAATTAACAGAACTTATATTTAATTTTTTTCTTTCAAGATGTGACTTCTCTCTTACATTTTACTTCCAGGTTGCTTATTTTATCTCTCATAGTGACAAATTTTTAGTTCTCTAAAAAGAATGAACTTTGCTTATATAAGATTATAATTAAAGTGACACATTTTTCTGCAAATAAAACAGAGACTGTGACATATGTTTTCAACTAGACATCAGATCTTCCTGATGGCAGCTTACACTAACTGCGCACATACTCAAGTATATTCCAGTTGTACTGTAGGGCTAAGGTGAGAACAACACCACTTACTTTTCCCATGTAATCTTTATAACACATGTCTGGAAATATCATCATTCCCATTTAGAAGATGAAAAACCTGAGTCTTCAAGAAGTTAAGTAGCAAAGCCAAGATATTATATAATTCAGCTTACTTAAGCAGTCAGAGTTATCATCATATTGAGCCTGGCTTCAAAGTCTGTCCCCTTAACCACTATACATACTGCTGAGAGGTTCGATCTTTTCATTTGTATAGTTCTTTAATGGATGATCCTCATAGTCATAACTTAAGAGGCAAGTTGAGCTAGGATTAGTTTCTCTTTTTGAAAATAAGCACACCCTAAGAGAAATTCAGTCTTTTGCCATAATGCCACTGCTAGAATTGGAAAACAAACACATTCAAAAGACAGAATCCTAAGAATAAATTTAGTCACTTTAAAAAGGAAATCACATGATGATGTTTTTGACAATTTCATCTTAAACAAGATAGTTACTCAAATATTAAAATCAAACGTTATAATGCCATATGACTTTTCTTCAAATTTTGGAAGTAAAAAAGCTAAGTCTATGTAACTGCTGTTAAGTAGAAAACATAACTTCTGAAATATACTGAAAATTATTACATTTTGAAGAGAAAGATTTCAGAAGGAAATTATTTAGATCATATATTTTTTATATAAAAATATCTGGAAAATACTATAAAAATATATTTTCCATACCACTTACTCTGTGGAATGAGACAGGGGTAGAGATGGTGATAGAGAGCAGATTACCTAGGAAATCTTTTTTTCTTTTTTGTTTACACTGCATATATCTTATCCTTAACCTTATGTCTCAATCACCCTGGCATCTTGGAATAGGTCAAATCTCCTCTGATGATTCTGCTGTGAGTGGACATTCTCCTATATTCACTCATGATTGGCATAGTTATTCTATGTAGGTCGGCGTAAGAATGGTCTCCATGTTTGTTTTTGTCTTCCAATTGAACCCTATTTGTACTTCCTAAAGTCCCATTTTAACAATATGCATCAAATTGTTTTTCCCTTACTCTGCGGCCCTCTCTATAATGTATGAAATGTTTATCTGATGTTATGCCAAACCAAAAATAATTGATGTTACAAAAATGGTTTAAGTAAACAAAACTCAGGCAGAACCTTTATAACAATTTGCTCATACATGCCATGAACTGATTTCTAGAAGTCCACTCACCTGACTGGCTGTGCAGTTGGATAAGCAAGTCCTGTTATCAGCTGCAAGATAGAAGTTAGTGGGACATGCACAGGTGTGACTCCTTCCAGGGGCTAAAAGGCACAGATGACTGCAACCTCCATTATTTATCATACAGAGGTGTTTGGAGACTACAAGTAAGAAAGAAACAAAAAAACATAATAATCAAGATTAATAACATAATATGCAATTAGAAATAAGACATTTGAGCTTCATAACATGTATTTGAATAGAATGTCATAATCAAGAACTCATCAATATTATAAACATAATTTTATTTTGCTACAAATTCTACTCATTATCTTATGACATTTATTTTACCATTAAACAATTTTTAAAATGCACTTCTACTATAGTGAGTATCTTAGTAGGAAAAAAGTGTCCATCAGAAAAATAAACAAAGACTAGAAGTATTTTGGATGACTATATACATAAGATTAGAAATATAAATGTAAAATAAAATAATGAAATGATGATCTATATCTGAGAGTACAGTAGCTTTCTTTTCTAAGCCAAATGTATGTTTTCAGCAAAATAATCAAAACCTTATTCCATATGGCCTGATAAAATTCCTACTAGACATATGCTTGATACATTTCTCAATTTTGGATCCCCAGAACTACTTAAATATAGTTTCTTTCACCTAGCACTCCAGAAACTGGAATCCTATAACCATTTTGTAAATATATGATTTCAAGAATGCAGTATTAACTTCTCCAACTATATGTACTCATGTCATTTAGCTTAATATGATTTCAACAAATCAACAATTCCTTGTAGTTTTATTGATCTTGAAACCATATCCCTTAACAGCAGTTTTTGATATCAGCTGAATTCATTCTATACAATTATTCTATGCAATGAAATCTAATAATCTTTCTCAAAAATAAATTTACTTTTAAACCTAAAGGAAACAAAATGGGATGTTACTAAAAGATGTTGATGCATTTATGGAAATCATGGAAAGAATAATTACCATCAGGTTGTCTATAAGAATGATACACCTGGATATCTGTGATGGCATGCCATGAGTTAATCAGTGAGAGTCTGTCTGCTCCCGAGGTTTTATGGGCACGGCTGAGTGACTTGGTTTTCCCATCAGTCCAGTAGATGTAGTCTTCAAACAATGTTAGTGCAATCACCCCTGGAATATCTTGATTAGGGACTGTAATAGGAGATGGTAAGATTAATGTTCAGTCTTGGAAGACTGCCAGTTAAAATATTCAATACTACATGGGCTGACAGATACAACTGTGACAGAACTTCATGTGAATAATTGCTGTGACAACCTGTCAGGCCGGCAAGGTTCTTTATTACCAGTTAAGAGAATGCAGGGTCTAGTGCAGGAAGTTGCTTTGCTCAGGTTTAGATTGGTTCAACCACTGGGAAGAAAATGAGTTCAGTCCTGCTCAAAAGTAAAGACTGTTTCACCAGAAACAAATAACATCCAACATTTAAAAACTATATATATGTATGTCTCCATCCAGTTGTTTTTAACTAAAATCCTCCTTAAATCCACAGGTCACTGTACTGCTTTCTCACATTTTAAATGGACTAAAGTATATATCCAGGATGAAACATCTATCTACATGGAGACAGAGTGACTATAAGAGTACTATTAACCATTTTAGTCACTGAGGTTTTATGACTATTTTTACTTGCAAAATAAGCCGGGATCAGGATGGAGAAATATAAATGCAACAAATAACAATGTATCATGCAGACTTAACTATCATAAACCTGTTTAGTTGCAGATTAAAACTGTTTTATAGTTATACGTTCATGACACAACTGGGTTTATATGTAGATTGAGCATCACAAAAGTTAATTTTTCATTCAAGAGATTCCAGGGTCCTATCAGGTAAATAAGATGCAATAAATTTGTTTGGTGGTTTGGAGTTAAATCATTTTAAAATGTGATAGAGGTTTCTTCAATTCTTTTCATTAAAAGCAATAAATAAAGGAAATGGAAATTGCCTAATTTGCACAAACATTCCAAAATATTTCTCAATATAAATTTTCAGATCTCCTTTTAGAAATCCTGCAAAGTGTTCATTAATGAAAAAAGGCACTATCTAGGTAATATGTACTCTTTTATAGATTAGATTTTAATGATAGAATTAATGTTTGATACTCAACAGTCACTGAAAAACTAAAAAACTTAAAATATAATTCACTTTTTCCAGGGAGGTTTATAGTCTTACTTTTAAAATGTTGGGTAAATTTATATTATTAACTAGAAGCAGCAATTTTGATATAATAATTTGCTATTTTTACTCAGGTGTGCCAAATATGATTGGAGAATTCACTATGACTAAGAAAATGTAGAAACAAAAGAAACAAGACTCACTGACTACTATAAATAATGCAGTGTCTAGTCAGAAATCCATCTCAGAACAGACTATGCATATGAAGGATGTAAAAAAAATTTAAAAAATTCAGATGTGCACACTTAGATCAGAAACTCAAAGTGAATTATCCATGTAACTTCCAATTGTGGAGCCCATTGCCACAGTGATAAGTAGACTTGGATAAAGAAAGATGAACAGTAGGACATTTTAACAAAATAAATTATGACTGAGTCGTTTATATAAGTTATGCCCATTTTCCCCCTTCAGCTATACAAGTTCATTTCAGAAAGATAAACAAATATGGCAAAATGTTAATAATTGGATGACTCTTGGTGATATGTGATCATCAAAACAATCTTTCAATAAATGTGTTTGCTTGAAACTTTCCAAAATAAAATAAACATTTTAAGAAAAAATGAAAGTCTCAGAAATATTCAACTCAGATTTCCTTGGATGACAAGAAAGTAATTATATCATTAATTAGGGGTACAAAAATTAATCACCACTTTAAAACAAGGCTATGGTTTTTCTAGTGGTCATGTATGGATGTGAGAGTTGAACTGTGAAGAAGGCTGAGGGCCGAAGAATTGATGCTTTTGAACTGTGGTATTGGAGAAGACTCTTGAGAGTCCTTTGGACTGCAAGGAGATCCAACCAGTCCATTCTGAAGGAGATCAGCCCTGGGACTTCTTTGGAAGGAATAATGCTAAAGCTGAAACTCCAGGACTTTAGCCACTTCATGTGAAGAGTTGACTCATTGGAAAAGACTTTGATGCAGGGAGGGATTGGGGGCAGGAGGAAAAGGGGACAACAGAGGATGAGATGGCTGGATGGCATCACCAACTTGAAGGACATGAGTTTGAGTGAACTCCAGGAGTTGGTGATGGACAGGGAGGCCTGGCGTGCTGCGACTCATGGGGTCACAAAGAGTCGGACACGACTGAGTGACTGAATGCAACTGAACTAAAACAATCTCAGTCCACTAGAGATTTGATTAACTTCTATACAAAAAGTGAAATTATTGTAGGAACTTGTCTTTTAGCATCTCAAAAGTAGTATAGTCTGTTGAAGTATTCAATAAGTAACTAAAGTTGACATTTATTCAGCCCATGGGTGCCAGAAAATAGGCCTTTTGTTCTCAATGAGTAGAGGAGGCAATTCTGGTCCCAGAAGGAAGAGTTATCAGGCCCAAGCATCAATAGTTCCGAGACCAAGAAACCCTGTAGAAAGATATCAACTTTGTACACCTATTAATTTAATACTCAAAACAGCTCCATCATGAAATAGTTGACCTCACTTTAAGATGAAAAAAGCTAACATAAAATCTAGAAAACAAGTAATTTGACCAGAGAGGATGGGGGAAAAAACAAAACAAAACAAAAACTAGTAAATGAAGATACTGGTATTTGAATCTAATTCAGATTTGCTGGCTTCTGAGTTCTTTGCCACTTTATCTACTAGCTATGACTCAGAGAAAGTCATCTGAGTGAGGTAAAGTGTGGTTATAAACTGGATTGTGTCCTCTCAAAATTCATATGTTGAAACCCGAGACCTCAATATCCCTGTATTTTAAGATAGGGCCTTTAAAGAAGTAAGTGAGACTAAATGAACCCTGTGAGTGGGACCTTAATTCAATATAACAGTGTTCTTATAAGAAGAGAGCAACACCAGGGGTGTGCACATAGTGATAAAAGGCCACGTGAAGGCACAGCAAGAAAACAGTTAAACATAAGCCAAAGGGAGAGGCCTCAGGAGAAACCCCAGCCCCCACAACATCTTGATCTGGGACTTCCAATCTCCAGAACTATGAGAAAATACACTTTTGTGGTTTAATCTTCCAAGTCTCTGGCAGCCTTGGAAAACTAACACGAGCATTTAAAACAATGGAACTACTTTCTTAAGCTCCATGGGAAAATAATTTTATTTAATTACTTGAAATCAGTTCTATTACAATCATTTTCAGACATGGGACAATTTAAGGTAAGGGCAGGTTTGCTACCTCTAAGTATGCATGCAGTGACTGCCCACCAGAAAACCTGTTATCAGATGGTCATATAAGTAAATAGAGATCAGAAAGATGGACCCTTATTTCAGAGAAGAATGGCACATAGCTGAACGTACAAAGCACATAGAAAAGTCAGGTCAAAGTGAAGAAAAGTAGTCCATTTGCCCAGTGACCATCTGTTTGATTCAATTCCTTGTGTGATATTGACAAAGAATAGGACTATCTCTAGTGGCTTTAAAAGCTCACTTCAGGCCTATTCATTGGATATACATGCTTATTTCCCAAACCGCAAGCATCAAACACAGCCATCAAAGCCTCTCTTCTAAAAAAATAAATGAAGTAAAAACACAAAACATGAAATCTAGTCTCACACCTCTGTAACAATATAGTGGCTCCAACAAGCTACTAAGACATAGTGATATGTTCCCTAATACCACAAACAATGCCAATAAAAATAAGAAAAACAAAAGAGAGCAAAACAAACAAAAACCTTTACATATTGCATTTTCCAGGGTTTGGCTCATAACTTGGCAGTATGCCTTCATTTCTTATTTAGAACCTAAAATTTTTTCACAAGAGTTATTTGACAAAGTTTCTGTGAAAAAAATTCCTATTAACTGATAAATGATAAGCATAAATGAATGAATGCTATGCTTATTTTTCCATCAATTCATGAAGAGTTCAGACTACAATGGGAGTAAATAAGGTATTCTGAGCCTTATATATTTTGTTATGAGAAACATTCCTGATTTAGAATGAGAAAAGTAAAATTGATTATTTTGGGTTGTATCTCTATTTACTTATTTTTACCTTATAGATATGTATGTAAATATGTACACATATATGTGTGTGTATCTATAACATATCTGTAATATATATGCAAGTGTGTGTTAGTCACTCAGTTGTGTCTCAATCTTTGCATCCCCATGGACTGCAGCCCACAAGGCTCCTCTGTCCACAGAATTCTGCACAAAAGAATACTGTAGTGGATAGTGATTCCCTTCTCCAGGGAATCTTCCTGACCCAGGGATTGAACCCAGGTCTCCTGCATTGCAGGCAAGCTCTTTACCATCTGAACCACCAAGGAAGCCCACAATATATTTGCATAGTATATACATATATATGTTTTATATACATGTACATAATACAGAGTAACAAAAAGATGTCTTGCAATGTAATGTAGTAGTTAGCAGAGCTGACAAAATAAACTCTCTCTCTATATATGTGTATATATATATACACACATAAATATGAAATGTGATGTTGTGAGGGAAACATTTAACAAACAAATTCTTACTAAGATATCATTGATTTTATAAAAAAAAGTAGTCAATGTTTTCTCAAAATGATAATGGGTATCCTTTTTAAGACAAAAATAATATGCCCCCCTTTCAAACATAAGACTGCCTTTGTTTAATTTAAAGAAAAATGCAAAAAATAAATGCAAGGAAACTTTCATTTTACAGGTATTCAGCAGACATACAAAAGACAGAAAAAACAGAAGTGTTGCGTGGGCTGCAGTTTAACAGGTACTTATTATATATTTAAAAACTATTTTAAAGCTGCTTTCTGTTGTTAGGCCTCTGTTTTGTATAATAGCATTATTTATTGTACTGTTCCAGCATTCCACTCCAGCACTAGGCTCCTAATTTTTATTTCATAGACTACATGCATCGGAAGAAAGAAGTTGATATTTGGCAAAAAATAAGGAAATATTCTTTTGTGGAGTTTTTCCCTGTAGTCTAGTTGGATGCAATCCTGATTAGGTTCCTAGTAATTACAATAAACAGAAAAATTGAAAGTACAGAATATGCTTTCAACCTATCTGTTGCCTCATAGTTAGAGGTACTCTATTATAATACTCTTGATTATTCATTTTTTTGAATATTATTTATCAGGCTAAATAATCACATTCCTGGATAATACCAATCTAATTTTATATTTTGGACTAATCTAGTTTAAATACTTAAGAACAAAATGAACCAATAATACAGAACTCATCTTTGGTTGGTTTAAAATCTCATAGTTGGTATTTGGGGTAAGATATTGCATTGGAATAATGGCAGACTCAGATCAACCCTGAATATTCATTGGAAGGACTTATGCTGAAGCTGAAGCTCCAACACTTTGACCACTTGATGTGAAAAGCCAGCTCACTGGAAAAGACCCTGATGCTGGGAAAAGTTGAGGACAGGAGAAGGGGATGAGAGAGGGGAGATGGTTGGATGGCATCAACAACTCAATGGACACGAGTTTTAGTAGACTCTGGGAGATAGTGAAGGACAGGGAAGCCAGGCATGCTGCAGTCTATGGGGTCACAAAGAGTTGGACGTGACTTAGTGACTGAATAACAACAAATTTTGATCTTAAATAGAAATTATAGTTAGTACTTAAATAGAAATTTTACTACTGATGTTGTGTGTTTTTTCTCATTTTTTCTCTAAGATTTACTTCAAGAATATAAGTGATATTTTAAAATATTTTTAAAATATAAATTTATTTATTTTAATTGGAGGTTAACTACTTTACAATATTATATTGGTTTTGCCATACATCAACATGAATCCGCCACAGGTACAGAGCAAATTTTACTTTTTTTACTTAAAAACTATTATAAATATTTTTAAAAGAAGAAAAAAATTCATAGAATGTCACCACCAAATTATAGTTATTTTTATGAAAGAATTAAAATTACAGAGTAACTTGAATGTTGATTTTTTTTTTCTTTTGGTTATAAGAATTTATGTATTGTTTGGAAAACCTCAATGATCTGATAAAGTCAACCTGACCCTCACTCTATTTACAGTTTGGAAGCCTAATGTCATAAAACTTTAAAATAAATAAACATATCAAATAAAATATTTATGTTAAATTATATCATGTTTTGATTTTTAATATATTTAAGACTTTCCATTTTTCTTAATTTTGGTGTCATTGCCCCAAGTAAAGTTTCACATTCCTTCACACTTGAAACATAACAAAATTAGTCTAACTCCTCTCATTACTTTTAAACTCTTCCAGTCTTTTTGTGTCAGCCAAGTTTCCTATAGTAAACAGGGAACACACTTTTTAATGATTATTGAAAAGACTTTAAGTGAAAGAGGTCAGTCTTTGTGCAAGCGATTATATTATTTTCTCAATATAATTTACAGAAGTGTGGCTAAGGAACTGATGATAGATTAAGTCCTTTCCTAAATCTGTTGCCAGAAGCTGGTGAAAACTGTAATGAAGGAAAAAGAGCCAGCTACCCAGAGTCGACCTGGAAGAGGGTATGGCAATGCTCTCCAGTAATCTTGCCTGGAGAACCTCACGGGCAGAGCAGCCTAGTGGGCTACAGTCCATAGACTGGCAGGCAATGTGCCTGCAAAAAGTCAGGCATAACTGAAGCGTCTAGGCACACATGCACCAATGGCAGAGGGCAAGTGGTGGAGGAGCTCAGCCCCTGCCAGACCACTGTGGTTGGGCATGGAGGGAAAGAGGATAAATGAATACTCTGGCTTCTTTCTTCTTCCACTATTTAATCTCCTGTCAATTCTTTCCATGGTTTAAATCCAATTTGAGGCCGAATGGTAAAAGAGCTGGGGTGATGCAATCCACAGAAGTCAGCTTTCTAGCATATGGAGCATGGAAAAGATACAAAGGTAAAGAAACTAGAACTCCCTCCAGTTAATGCTTCCAATAGATTTTTTTTTTTTCCATCTTGCATATCTCTTCCCTGAATGAAAACCCTCAGTGACAGCCATTTTCCATGCAGTACTTGTGCAAGCTATTCAGCTTGACTGACATAGCCTGACTCAGAAGAAAAGATCAGGATCTTCACCAATCCTCTTTTCTGAGACCTTGACACTAACAATTTCCCCAGCTTCTTTCTAAAATGATAATGTACAATACAGGATGTAGAGAAGTCAGGGGATGAATTTAAAAAATAGAACATGAAAACCAAAAAATAAGAAATTAAACAAAGGAAAACAATTAGCATTCAAAAAATGAGGTGAGATGAATCAAGGGCTACAGAAGGAGTGTAGGCTGATAAACAGACGATGAAATTAGAAGATGGAAGAAACTGGTTTAACATGTCAAAGAAAGTGGAAGATTCATGACTGTGGTGAGTATATGGGTGAATAACAGTTTTTAGTTTATGAAGAGTAATGGAGGGGAGTGGGTGGAATGCAAAATGGCCACAGTATACTAATTTCCAGACAATGACTGTTGCTGAGTCAGTAGCTTTAGTTACAAATGTCCCATCAAAAACAGTATGCTTTAAGTGCCCTTTGGGTCTAGGACATTCATTCTTTTTTAGCAATTATGCATCCACTTCAGTGTTATTATCTGCAGAAGATTTTTTAAAAAATAATTATTTCCTCAGAACCATCTACAACAGGCTACAAAATGTTCCAGTTAACATTTGCTCCATGAAGATTTGAATATTTGCCTACTCTTTAATACAACCATACTTAATGTAAACAATACTACAAAAAAAAAATTCAGGCAAATGCATCCATAATCCATTGTTCAAGATGAAGAAAAGCGTTAACAAATGGTAGAAACACTAAGAATAGTCAACATTAGTAAACATGATGATAAAATGTTCAAAATTTATTTTTTTCCAACAAAAATAGTATCTTTCAATAAGTTCATCCATCACTGAGGCCCTGAAGAGGAGGAAAAATAAAGTTCTTCCATTTGGAGTATGTCATAGTGCATAGAAGATCTGAGCTAATTCTACCAAGGTGTATTATATATGGCTGATTTTGAATATTGACACTGATTAAATGTCCAAATAAAAGTTACATGTTCCTCTTTAATGTAGTAGTTTAGACTGGGACACTTACATCTATAAACTTTTTAAGTAAATGTAATATATGATGGTTAATTATAGACATTATTTACAGCACTTCTTTAAATTAAAGCCATTATTAAAAGGCAGAAGGCATTGTTTGCCTATCCTTTTCCAGAATTCCTTGCCTCCTTTTGTCTACTCATCACCTCAAATATATATACTTTCTACATAGATTAGGAATATTTAGTTTAATATAATTTAATCCCTTTCCCTTCCTCACTTGTTGTACAGTTACTAAATTGTGTCCAACTCTTTGTGACCCCATGGATTATAGCTAGCCAGGCTTCCTTGTCCTCCACTGTCTCCTGGAGTTTGCTCAAGTATATATCCATTGAGTCGGTGGTGCTGTCTAACCACTCATCCTCTGATACCCTCTTCTTCTTTTGCCTTCCATCTTTCCCAACATGTCTTTTCCAATGAGTCAGCTCTTTGCATCAGGTGGCCACAGTATTGGCCTCACTTGTCCTTTACTTATATATTTTTAAATTATTCATGATATAAATTATTATAAATTTATAAATTATAAATCATTATATTATATAATATATTATATATATTATAATATTATAAATTATTCATGATTGCCCATATATGGGCTTCCCAGGTGACGCTAGTGATAAAGAATCTACCTGCCAATTCAAGAGACACAAGAGACATGGGTTTGATCTCTGGGTCAGAAAGATGCTTTGGAAGAGGAAATGGCAACCCTTCCAGTATTTCTGCCTGGAAAATTCCATGGGCAGAGAAGCCTGGAGAGCTACAGTCCATGGGGCTGCAACGAGTTGGACACGACAGAGCAACTAGCTCCTTTCACCTTTCAGATGGCCGCTTTAATATTTAATATATAAAAAGGGCATTTTGTTAATAAATGTGAGGATGTATCAGCATGCAACATAAATTATAGTTCATTTATTTTGAAAACTGGACTGTGCCTATAAATATCTTCTCTTGATGACACTGCTCTCCAATCTCTGATGTAAACACTGCTATATGCACTTCATAAAGATATATTCCAGTCACTTTGAAACTCTCTGGACTTTTCTACTGGTGATACAAAACATTACAGATACTTGGAAATGTATTTTCAGAGCTGATCATCAGTAGCAAATATAAGTGATGACATTCCACCTATGTATGCATTAGGAATGTTTTTGTTTGAGAGTCCTAATAAAAGCTGAAATCTTTGAAAAGCACTTTGCCTTTGGGACAGATTATCAGGTAAAGTCATTTGCATGAATGTAATATCTGGTCTTCACACATTCCTCCAATTGTTAATATGCTTCTAGAATAAAAACAGAGGAGAATGTAACACATTACAAGTATTTTCAAGTGTGATCTAGTAGTTTTAGTAATAACTAAGGATAAGTGAACTAATTGGTAGAAGAGACCTCCTCTGTCCCAGTTCCAACCTCAGTCAATTCCTTTAAGAAATATTAGAAAATCACTGACTATCTGTTTTATGGATAAGAACTTTGAACTATAGTGTGGCAAAGCAACTTGCCTAAATTAGAGAGTACCCTAACCAAAACTAAATTTACTAATCCCAAAGGATGTACCATGTCATAATTGGGATAGATAACACTGTTGAAAGTGGCTGAAAAAGTCATATTATGGTAATACTTGAAATTATATTTTAAAATAGTATATGGAATGTATGTGACATTTGCAAACTAATAATCTATTTAAACATATACACAATTTAATGTAACATGTTCTATTTAAGAAACAAAAGTAAAAGACATGATTGATACTGAAACTCTAAGACTTTTTAGAAATGGCAGTTAATTTCAATTTATTTTACTGGTTCAGGAACATTTCTATAGTAACTGAATTGCATTTTGCTCCCTTCCATTAACTTTTATTGTATTGTAAACAGCAGCACATCAACACTGTTGGCATAAAATAGCCTGTGAAGTCGACTGTTTGTAATGGACTGTGAATGATGGGGAATTTTTTTCAAAAGTACTAAAATGCAGTATCTTACCAAGAAAGAAACATTCTAGAATATTGTAAAATTGGATGATGATGTTTATTAGATTCTCTGCCTTTTTTCAGTGGGCTTCAATGAATATTTACATTTTCTGAAAACCTAAGTGCAACAGCCACAGAGTTGCTGGATATATAAGCACAAAATACTCCCTTTGTCTTTTTCAGTGTTTTTTCCCCCTCAGAACAAAACCTTTTAAATAGACTTTCACTATTTCACCAGTAGCATGCTGAGATCTGGATTATTTTCCCAACATTGATTAGATGATCGCTGCATGGGTTATGATTCGGATTTTTAAGTCCAAACATAGAACTGCCCCCTCAAAACACAAACTAGATTCCCAGAACAATAACCAAACAAAAGAGCTGGACTACAGTACTGACATTACAACATGAGGATTCAGGTCTAGGAGTACAGAAACAAATTATTGTCAACATAATCACATGAATTTTAAACAATTTTTCCACAAAATAAAAGACAGTTCAGTGATAAACTGTAGTTTAGAATCATAACCAATGATTACTCTTCTGAGAAATTAGTAGTTATGAGTGTATGTTTTTTCAGTATGCTGGATTAAAAATGTACATGGCCAACTGATTTAACACAAGGTTAAATCATCCAGTGACCCAGAGAAGAATATTCTGAAAAAAATTACTAGAACAAAGAATTTTAAAACTCAAGGTCAACAATGTTTCTTTTAGCTCACCCTTGTGTTATCACTGTTTACACAGTATTTTCAGTCTTTTTGTTAAGAAACTACCTCTCTATTTCAAGTTCAATGGCAACTCAAACAAAATGAGGAAAACTAACTCTGAATCTATGTTCTTTGATAAAAGCAGGCAGAATGAAATTGTTATCTAAATGTAATTTTCTGGTATTTCATTTTCTTTTTATTAGATGAGAAACAGAATCTCTAACATGAAGATGAGCAGAGTGGAGGCAGAAATTTTTCTCAGAAGATATTTGTAAATTATTTTATAGACATTGTATTCAAAGAAAGCTATTCTTTCAACACATAAAATTAACAACAAAAGATCTTTGCTGTGTTCAAATTTCAGAATTGTATAACATAAATTTTCAAATAAGATTTAGAAGTTTTCCCAGTTAGTTTGGAAACAGCAAACAGTAAAATAAAAATGTCCCTATGTAAAGCAAGGTGTACCTTATTAACAATATAACGCTTTCTTCACCCCTCTAAATAAATATACAAAAATTAGATTGAACAAAACATACACTTTCATTTGAGAAACCTATATGCAGGTCAGGAAGCAACAGTTAGAACTGGACATGGAAAAACAGACTGGTTCCAAATAGGAAAAGGAGTACGTCAAGGCTATATATTGTCACCCTGCTTATTTAACTTAGATGCAGAGTACATCATGAGAAACTCTAGGCTGGAAGAAGCAGAAGCTGGAATCAAGATTGCTGGGAGAAATATCAATAACCTCAGATATGCAGATGACACCACCCTTATGGGAGGAAGTGAAGAGGAACTCAAAAGCCTCTTGATGAAAGTGAAAGAGGAGAGTGAAAAAGTTGGCTTAAAGCTCAACATTCAGAAAATGAAGATCATTTCATCTGGTCCCATCACTTCATGGGAAATAGATGGGGAAACAGTGGAAACAGTGTCAGACTTTATTTTGGGGGGCTCCAAACTCACTGCAGATGGTGACTGCAGCCATGAAATTAAAAGACACTTGCTCCTTGGAAGGAAAGTTATGACCAACCTAGATAGCATATTCAAAAGCAGAGACATTATTTTGCCAACAAAGGTCCGTCTAGTCAAGGCTGTGGTTTTTCCAGTGGTCATGTATGGATGAGAGTTGGAATGTGAAGAAAGCTGAGCGCTGAAGAATTGATGCTTTTGAACTGTGGTGTTGGAGAAGACTCTTGAGAGTCCCTTGGACTGCAAGGAGATCCAACCAGTCCATTCTAAAGGAGATCAGTCCTGGGTGTTCATTGGAAGGAATGATGCTGAAGCTGAAACTCCAGTTCTTTGGCCACCTCATGCGAAGAGTTGACTCATTGGAAAAGACTCTGATGCTGGGAGGGATTGGGGGCAGGAGGAGAAGGGGACGACAGAGGATGAGATGGCTGGATGGCATCACTGACTCGATGGACATGAGTCTGAGTGAACTACAGGAGTAGGTGATGGACAGGGAGGCCTGGTGTGCTGTGATTCATGGGATCGTAAAGAGTCGGACACGACTGAGTGACTGAACTGAACTGAACTGAACACTTTCATTTAGAATAGTTATGTTCTGATGGCTTAATTTTTTGTTTGCTAATTTCTCAAATGTTTTGTAACTTATCTATGTCTACTTTGTACATCAATCTGAAAAAATTTAAGTTTGGATATACTGTTATTTGTATAACAGTGCATTTATGCTGTGACTGTTGCTATTAGAAACTATAGCAAGCAGACAACAAATCCATCAGCCAACTTTTCGAAGACAAGGGGGACCTGTGTGAGAGGTTTTGGTACCAGTTAGATCTGGGTTCAAATTCGAAGGACAAGCTCTTTGACTTTGGACAGATTACTTAATCTCTGTAAACCCATTTCCTTGCTGCAAAATGACTGTAATGACACATAATGCTCAATTGATGGAATGACTAAAAAAGCATGTGTTATTATATCTAGCAGTTTCTTGAACACGGTAAACTTCTGATAAAGTATGCGTTTATAAGGGGTTCGTTCCATCTCTTGGAACAACAGTATTAAGTCAAGAAAATTTCCATGGAAAATCAATAATGATAGTAATAAATAGTACATGCAAAACATCTAATACAGCATTATTATCAAGAACATAAGTATTCACCTCTCATCAGTTTCATAAGGTCATAAATAACATCTTTGAAAGTTGTTAATAACTTTTGCAGTAACACTCAGAGAAAACTGAGTATTGGATAGGCAATTAGAGATATTAATTAAGGAAATACATCTGATTATTACAGATTTTAAACCCCTGTCAGGCTTAAATTGAAGACTAACCTGAAGTTAAAACTATAATTTTGCAAAAATTCTAAAGTGATCCACCTAACTGGAGCCCTAGAACTTTAGTTCTGGAATTCCCCTTTGATGCAATTTCCCCAAATACCCTTATTTCTATGGATGAGGCAACTGAGACCCAGTGAAGCAACACATACATTTTAGGGTTGAAAGAGTTTTCTAGCAGTGGATCCCACCCCAACCCACCAGCATCCTTAGGTTTTCCAACATTTAAAGGGTACTAAGGGATTTTCTTCTCCAGTTTGAGACTCAAACCCAAAGATTTGTGCTCCAATAAAGTTTCAGAACTTCTTATCAAGTGTCAAAGCCTAAAATTCTCAGGGGAGGATTATGGTTTGGGAGTGGTAAGAAATCAGTCCCCAAAATATAGATCTATAAGAATGATATTATTTAGAATCACTGTGATTAGAATATATTTAAAATCTCTCTGTTTTTGTATAAAGACAGATTTTAAACTTAAAAACAGCATTTCAATCTGGAAAACACTGAAATTGGCAAGTTTCTCACTGGACATATTTTATATATCAAGGGATAGTAGGAGGAGAGAGATTCACTCTTTTGCAATGTTTCTTCTAGGTAAATTGTCAGAATTTCTTTGATGTTGACCCTTCTGTTAAATAAATGTACCTCTCATTAAGTCAGAGCTTTTTAAGAAGAATCTCTAATTATACTTAGTTTGGTGCCTTTTATTTCTTTAAAAAACGTAGAAATATATGTGAAATTAATAAGTTTTCTAACTGTAAAGTATTTCCCCCTGGTTAAGTATATAAAAATACAAATCATTCGCTTCATGTTTGGAACTCAACCACCAATATTTTTGCTATTTTAGCTTTACAGATCTGTCCTCCTTAATGGCTGAATGCAACACTTTATCCCCATTCCCACAGCTATAATCACTTCAAATGTTTTCTCCTAAAATATTTTAACAGCCTCTAAATTGGTTGCCCTTCCAGGGTCTTTCATTTTTCATGTGGTTGTCAAATGTAATAATGACATTCTATCAACTAAATGCCATCAATGGCTCACTATGACCTAAAGGATAAATTCCAAATTACCTAGCATACAAGGACTGTCACAATCTGGCAGCAATTTGCCCTTATTCATCTAGTGTCATTATTTTCTTCTTATATGACTTCTAGTTTACAAATTATGTAAACCTCTTGCTGCTTCAAGACTCTATTTTATCTTTGCACATGCTGTTCCCTCTGTGTGATTAATCCTCCCTACATTTCTCCATATGGAGAGTTTGTCCTCCATCTTTGAGACTTTTCAAAGATCCCATCACTTCACCAAACACTTCCTTACTCCAACCTGAATTTTGGCAATATTGTACATATACCTCTAATCCCAATCTGATATATGTTATTATCTGCATATCAGTCTCCCCCAACAACTAAACAGGTTCTTTGAAGACAAGGACTTATTCATCTTTGTAACTCCAGGGTCTGATATAATACATGGCATGGAAAGAAACAATTGCAAATGTTTATTGAATGAATGAATGGGCAGATCTAACAACAACAAAAAGAAAATCAGAGAAATTTTAAAAATGAACAATGAAAATTTGATTTAAAATAAACTGTCTCAATTAACCAGTAGTATGCACACTATTCTACAGTATTATTATATCATTTCATTATGTAATTATTGAAGCAAAAACCAATAGAATAATCCATACAAGAATTAGGGAAAGATTCATGGGACTAAGATTACACTTAAATGTTCCCAGGATAGCAAATTCTCTCTTAAAAAAAAAATTATGACTTAGTGTTTGGACTTGTTAAGAAGGTGGGTTAGGTTAGAAGAAATGGCAGAGAAAAATGGATGCAGATTCTTAAGCAAACTGCAAGTCACATGTCTCCTGGAGGTAATCTGATCTGTCACTTAGGGCACAGAATGCAGAACTTTCAGAAATTCTTAGGCTGGATAAATAATAATAAAATAATGCTTTATTTATGGAAATGCTGTATGGTTTAAACCAGGACATGTTTTGGAGGAAAAACCATCTAAACTGTAAAGTGACCATGGTTTAGTTTTTCTCCAATATTAAAATTTGACTTATAAAAAATAGTGATTATGAAATTTTTATACACCCTTTTTATGCTAAGATTACTTTCATATAACTGACGTATCCCATTCTTTGATGAGCTCTGGCTGTAGTTTTAATAAAAAGAATAAATGGGAGTGATAATACTAGTCTGTTAAAAGAGAAGAGAGGTCAGTGACCAACCTAACACAAAACTTATTCTTGTTATAAAAGTCTCATTTTCCAACTCTAAATATACAAACAGGAAACCACAGTGTTTCTGATGTCTTAAGGGGACAAATTCAGGGAGTCGAAAAATCCTATTCCTCTTTATAAACACTGTAAATGATTGACGTTTTTTCATTGGCTATGGAGATGGCATAATTCAGGCTGTCTACAATTAGTAACTTGTTAGTAACTACCATGTAATTATTGGCTTGCATTCAGATATTGGCAGATGCCTAATAAGACACTTAATGAATTTTTCATTAGTCTTTCTGAGAAAGCCTTCAGGAGGAAATATTTCTGAAAACAGCAACTAATTTTACTTTCCTTTTCTCTCCACCTTGAGCCTCAAGGGATTTTCAAAAGTTGAATTTTTAAATGTTAATATAATCATATCTGAATATCTTTCAGTCACATATTTTACTCTTTAGTAAATTTAGTTTCACTTCTTCTTACTATGTATGTCCATCTACCAAAGCCATCACAAGACTATGATTGAAAGATACTTCATTTACACACATTTGTTTCAAGTTTTCAAAGCATTAATTATCCACATATCTGACATAATTTTAAAATAATGGGGCAGGGATAAAATCAACAGTTTCGAACAGATAATTTAACTACAGTTTTTTTTTTATTCAAACAGAAGTCTCAAATAAAAATAGGCAAATATTTGATGCTAGAATATAAATATTCACCTATCTAACCAAAAGTGTCTAAATTTTATTGTACATTGAAATTTTAGCACAAAGAACTACATTCATAACAACTTAGTGCTTTATATACATGCTAAAAATGGTTACGTGGGGAAATCACTTATTCCTACAATAAAACTTTCAATTATATCATCTACAAATGTTGCAGAACATTTCATTATTGATTCTTCAGAGGAGATATAACTGCTGAATGCTAAGTGTAATTTTGATTTGTCAACATTACTTTTGCTGTAATTAAAACCCTAAAGTGATCTTTAAATAACTCCTCATTCCAATTGCATTCTGATGAGTTTCTTTATCTCTGTAATTGGAATGCCAACACCTCAATAAATGACTCATCCAAATACACTTATCATACTTCAATGTTCCACACTTAAAAAAGCACCTCTAAGCACTTTCTGTTAGTATGTTTAGTTAGGAGGACATATTTGCTTAAACAACAACTGAGAAATAACTTGGGCAGAATTATGAAGTGATGTGATTTCAGTGATATAAATCTCCTTTACTATTTATTTTTTAAATTTGTTTTTTATATGGTATAATTGATTCACAATATTACATTTGGTTCAGGTATACAACAGAGTGATTCAATATTTTATAGATTATGCTTTTAAAGTTGTTATAAAATATTGGTTATATTCCCTGTGCTATAAACTATATCTTTGCAGATATTCTATTTTATACATAGGAGTTTGTACTTCTTAATCCCCTAATTCCACTTGCTTCTTCCTACTTAAAATTTTTTCTTTTTTAAAACTTGGTTGCTTCATCCTTCTCCACACTGGCATAAATTTGCAGAGCCTCATCTGACAGTATTAAATTATAAAAAATCCTCTCTTTCTTAACATCTCTTTTCTTCTTCCAGATGTTTCGATCTAAGCTTACTGCCAGAGAAGAAAGCAGTCTCTTAAGAGAAGCCATATAAATGTATAGGCTTTGCTTGGAACCTCCCACTGAAAATTAGCTTCCCTGGTGGTTCAGCTGGTAAAGAATTCACCTGCAATGCAGGAGACCTGGGTTCAATCCCTGGGTTGGGAAGATCCCCTGGAGGAGGGCATAGCTATCCACTCCAGTGGTCTTGCTTGGAGAATCCCCATGGACAGAGGAGTCTGGTGAGCTGCAGTCCATGGGGTTGCAACTTGTACTTTACAAGATATCTGAAGATGAAAACATCTAATAACAAAGGTGACATTAGGTCACTAGATATTAAAGAGATCAATCTTCATTGTGGGGAAAATTTAATCTATAAAGGGCCATCTGCATCTAAAATATTTTGAGTTGTTCATTTGAATTGTTTGTGGTTTCTGTTGAATTTGTGTCATCCTCATCTGATACTGTTCTTTTGTATTATGTCCTCTTCTGCTCTTAATTCATTTATCCTCAGATATTTTTTCCTCTAAGACCTTTTGCTCATCCCTAATTCACCCTCATATCAAATTGCTTCCTTCATTTGTTTTATGTTTAGAGTCTTATAATCTACTCAGAGTTACAAAAAAGTGGAAAAATAAAGTATGTGTATTATTTCATATTTTTTCATATTCCAATAATTTCCTAAATGTTACTCTAACTTGAAAGCTATTTTTTATATTTTTTGTTGATGTTGTTGATTAAATAACAATAAATGTAATCATGTATGTAATCTGTTTCATAAAGTAAATGATACTGTTTCATTGTATTTAAAGAGTTTTAACTTAGTATTTAAAAACAAAACCCACCAGATTGTAATAATAACCTCATTTTTTACAAACAACTATTCTTCTGCTTCAATTCCATTGGGATATATGTATATATTAACTTATAAAAGTATCATCTACTTGCTATAAAAATGATTTAGAAAAATGCAATTAGAGAAAACACTGACAACATTAATGATTTTTATGCATGATTATAGAAGTTCTAAATAAACAGATCTAGTTCTTATTTACCAACATTGTCACAAATGAATATAATAATGTAATATTAAATTAAGAAATGTATTTGATGAAAGTATATAAAAAACTACATATATATATTTTTTTCTAAATGAATATTTTATGAACTGGTGAAATACTGAGTCATTTGTGCTACTGGACTAACCTTTGTGTCTGTGAGATCCATCCATGTTGCTAAACTCGATATGATTTTCATCAGCCCAGTAAAGTCTATGGTTGACATAATCTATTGTTAGTGCCATAGGTCTAGAAATCTTGGTTTCTATGACAACACTCTGATTGGTTCCATCCATTCCAACACGGCCAATGTGAGGGTACTCACAGCAGTCAATCCAATACAAATACCTAGAAAAGAAAATCAGCAGGCATGTTATTTACAATCACTCAGGGAATAAAACACCATATAGTATTTATCTTATTTACTCAGCTATTCCCAAATTAATTCTTATATGTCTCTAAATTATAGTTCGCAAAAGCATACTGTAGTGCAAACTTTTGCTATGATTTTTTTAAAAAATATGTAGCATACTTTGAAATATCCAGATAATTTTAAGCATGTTTCCTTTAGCAAACAACTCATGTATATAACATTTCAGGAACTGTTAACAAATTACAGATGCCCAAAATGAAAGATGTAAACTTTCAAAATGCATCTATAATGTTAGAGGAATAAAACAACCTAGATGTATTTTTTCTTTTGTTTTATCTATGAATAATTCAAAATGAATTATGGAGGAGTAGATTGTATTTTCTTGGATGTTCATTGTTCAATATGGTAGCCACTAGCTAATTGTGATTCTTTAAATTAATTAAAATCATATAAAATTAAGGGAATTACAAAAGTGAAAAATAATTTCCTCCATTAAATGCTGTCAACAAAGTATCACAAATTTTTGGAGATGAATATAAAGTTTTTGAGGTCATTAAATTATGGGGTTTCCCTGGCGATTCAGTGGTAAAGAATCCACCTGTCAGGAGACATAGGTTTGATCCCTTGGTTGGAAAGTCCCCTGGTGAAGGAAATGGTAAATCACTCCAGCATTGTTACTTGGGAAATTCCATGGACTGAGAAGCACTGTGGACTATAGTCCAGGCAGTCAAAAAGAGTTGGACATGATTTAGCAACCAAATAACAGCAACAACACAGTAAATTATGAATTTCAAATAATCTAACCTCTGTGTAATAGCAAATCTAAATTTTTGTTTGTATTCTGAACTTTTTATTTGGCTAATGTTATCACCATCTTGAACAAGATACCAGAAAGAAGAGGAAGAACATATTTTATGGAGTCCAACAGCTCTTACATTACCCTCAATAAGTTCAGTAATAGTTTGAGGCTTGAAATTCTCTCCTTGATATTCAAATTTTTCATTATGTGACACAAACAGACTTCTACAAATGACTTTCCACTTTGAAATGTGTGAACTGAGCCCTACTTGGAGTATTTATAGTCCTATAATTTTTACTTCTGTGCTTTCATCATATCATCTGCCTTGCTCCTGTCTCTTCAATTATATAGATATTTTCATTCAGACATAACTTATATTGTCTCCTCTGTTCTCCACAAATTTTTCTCTGATTTGTGTCAGTTCACATTTTTCAAGGTATGTTATAAAATTATATATTTGAAAAATGGTTTTGTTAAGCAAAGTTAGCATCCTCTTTTTAATTATAGGACTTCTCAGAGCTGTTAATATGGTACACATATAATGATTGTCTAAGATAGAGCTATGATATCCTTTTTTATCACATAGTTTTGGGTAATACCATTTATTTTCCTAGAGCAGGTTGCAGGAAACAAACTTTACGGAACTCTGCTTTAGCTCTTTCTGGTCTACAGAATTTCTTTATCATCTCTATAATTGAACAACACATATATCATGCACACAGGAACCCACAAAGCAGTAATGACACAGGTTCTTGTGGTTCAGATCAGAGAATCTAACTCAATAAATCAGTTGGTGGGGCATCTCTGATAAATCCCCAAGCCATTCTTAAGTGGACTGAAAAACGTGTCTTGAAACAGTGATTCACTGAGCAGAATATATCAAACATTACTTAGCACTGAGAACACAGAGGTAAACATATATTTTTTGCCATCAAAGATCTCTCAATGAATACAATAGAGGTGAAGGTTAAAATGAAAAATAAAAAGACTATTATGATAAAAGGTTTTTTTACCATGGAGGCACCAATGAAGGAAGGACAACTTTACCTAAATGGAAAATGACATGAAAAATCTTATTCTCACTGGTAGCTCTTTGAGCATAAATCTTATCTTCAAAACAACCTTACAAATTTCTTGATAGCAATGATCTTTCTCCTTTTTCAGAATTTAGAATAAAGTATAATTTAAAGATTTTAATGCTGCAACAGGTCTTTAAGATCACATAGCTTCAGGCCTTCACGTCATTATAAACTGAAACTGTAAAATATTATGAGCTTTGTTCTAGTCCGTTACAATAGTGATAGCTAGAACAAGGGCTCAGGTCTCAAGATTTATAGACTTTTTTAAAAAAGCATTTTTATATTTAAGATAAAATTCATATTCCGTGAATAATGTTGTTTTGTCATTTTTTTTTCTAATCAACATTATGCAGAGTCTTAAAACCAAAAAATAAAAATCCTGGAAACAGATTGAGTTCAAATATCAGGTCTACCCATGTGAACTGGGCACTTTAGTTAACTACCCCAAGCCTGGATTTACTTATATGTTCAAAAGGGATAATAATAATAATTTCTCCTCACAGAGAAAAGCATTTTGAAGCATTTTTTGTTTTTCAACTCTAATTATTTACAATAAATTTTATACTTGGATAATATTTAACACATTGCATTTTAGATGTAAAATGACAAGAATGTCTAGTATAGACTTACTGAGAAGCTTAAATCTATAGTAATGAGGCTTAAGTATGGAAAAGGTAATGAAATTAAGCCATCAGAAGTTGACCACCCATAAAGAGAGACGCACAGTAAATCCTGTGCTTGTGAAAGCTCATTTGTGCTCATTGTGTCTGACTCTTTGCCACTGCATGAACTATTGCCTGCCAGGCTCCTCTGTCCATGGAATTCTCCAGGCAAGAAAACCAGAGTGCATTGTGATTTTCTCCTCCAGGGGATCTTCCCTGCCCTGGGGTTGAACCCCGGTCTCTGACATCTCCTGTATTGTCAGGCAGATGCCTTATCACTGAACCACCTGGGAACTCCAATTTAAAAATTAGGCATGCTTGTAATTATTATGCAGTTTCTTTAATTTCCCAAATAACTCATACTATCTATAGTAATCTAAATTCTGTTAAAGGCAAATTGTCAAAATAGGAAAAATTTTTATTTTCTATGCCTTGTTTGAATGACTCTTGGAAAGCTGCTCATGGGTCAAGGTAATTTTGTTACTGTAAACTCTAATGTGATGCAATAGAGAAAAGAGCTGACCAAATCTTGGAAACTGAATTAAATTCCTAGTTTAATATCATATCACCTAGATGATCCTGAGAAAATCACTTAGTCATTTTGGCTGAATATTCTTTGTGAGTGTGTGTGTTCGTTGCTCAGATATGTCCGACTCTTTGTGACCCCATGGACTGTAGCCCATGGAATTCTCCAGGCAAGAATACTGGAGTGGGTAAACATTTCCTTCTCTTGGGGAAATTACCAACCCAGGAATCAAACTCAGGTCTTTCACACGGCGGACAGATACTTTACTCTCTGAGCCACCAAGGAAACCTGTTCTTCTTTGTACTAAAAATATGATAATAAAAACAATCATGTCTTTTCAGAGATTCTATGAAAGCAATATAAGCATCTAAAGTGATATAACACAGACAGATTTTTCTAATTTGTAAAATACTATAGAAGTGGTAGTAATCATTATTATCATTATTATTATTATTATTTGGAACTCCAACTCCCAATAGGTGATCCCACTTTCTTATATCTGCCCCTTTTCCTATGTTCCTCCTATTCTGAGGAAGTCATTGTTCTGTTTACCTGCCTTGCCCAAGCCACAAGTCTTGTAAGGTTTGTTTCACTGTTGTTGTTGTGTTGCATTATATTTTGATTTATTCCTAGCTCCTTTTGACTCTGTAAACTGGCACCAAAGTTCCACAATTATATATAGTTAATTTGCTCCCTTTGTATGAGATTTTTTC
This sequence comes from Ovis canadensis, assembly GCF_042477335.2. Taxonomy (NCBI): domain Eukaryota; kingdom Metazoa; phylum Chordata; class Mammalia; order Artiodactyla; family Bovidae; genus Ovis; species Ovis canadensis. Next base: position 175,340,969 of record NC_091246.1, on the reverse strand, counting down.
AACTCTTTGAATATGCCATGCTCTCCTATGTCTTTACTTTTCCATAACACTTTTTTTTTGCCTGAATTGCGTTCTGCTCTGAAGTGGACAACATAACCTGGCTAATTCATACTTCATCAGTCTTTTACAAGAAAATCTCACTGATTCCAGTTGAGACAGACACATGTTCTGTTTTCTCCACTTTAGAGGTACTGCATTGTATGATAATTATTTGCTCATCTGCCTACTAACTCAACCAGTACTTTGAAACAGAGGTTGTATCTTTTATTTTATACTATACCTAGAAGAGTGCCAGATATACACTAGAAAAATAAGAGTTGACTAAATGAATGAGCAGATGAATTTATTTTCTGTTAACCAGTCATAACATACATTCAATTTAATGTCTATGACAATTAATTTTTGTTATGTTGAAGTGATATTTTAAAGATAAAAGTATGCTCATTCTAATCCCAAAGAAAGGCAATGCCAATGAATGTTAAAACTACCACACAACTGCACTCATTTCACATGCTAGAAATGTAACCCTCAAAATTCTCCAAGCCAGATTTCAACAGTAAGTGAACTGAAACTTCCAGATGTTCAAGCCCAGATTTAGAAAAGGCAGGGGAAGTAGAAGAACCGAGATCAAATTGCCAAAATTCATTGAGTCATAGAAAAGGCAAGAAAGTTACAGAAAAAAAAAATCTACTTCTCTTTATTGACTACGCCAAAGCCTTTGACTGTGTGGATCTCAACAAACTGTGGAAAATTCTTAAAGAGATTGGAATACCAGACCACCTTACCTGCTTCCTGAGAAACCTGTATGCAGGTCAAGAAGCAACAGTTAGAATCAGGCATGGAATAATGGACTGGTTGCAAACTGAGAAAGAAGTATGTCAAGGCTGTATATTGTCACCCTGCCTATTTATCTTATATACAGTATACATCATGAGAAATACTGGGTTAGATGAAGCACAGCTGGAATCAAGATTGTGGGAAGAAATATCAATAACTTCAGATATGAAGATGACACCACCATTATGGCAAAAGTGAGGAGCAACTAAAGAGCCTCTTGATGAAAGTGAAAGACGAGACTGAAAAATCTGGCTTATAACTCAGCATTCAAAAAAATAAGATCATGGCATTTGGTCTCATTATTTCATGGCAAATAAATGAAGAAACAATGGAAACAGTAACAGACTTTATTTTTGGGGCTCCAAAATCACTGCAGATATTTACTGCAGCCACGAAATTTTTAAGCACCTGCTCCTTGGAAGAAAAACTATGACAAATCTAACAGGATATTAAAAAGCAGAGACATTACTTTGCCAACAAAGTTCTGTCTAGTCAAAGCTATGGTTTTTCCAGTAGTCATGCATTGATATGAGAGTTGGACCATAAGAAGGCTGAGCACTGAAGATTGGATGCTTTTGAACTGTGGTGCTGAAGAAGAGGCTTGAGAGTCCCTTGGACTGCAAGGAAATCAAACCAGTCCATCCTAAAGGAGTTCAGTCCTGAATATTCATTGGAAGGACTGATGCTGAAGCTGAAACTCTAATACTTTGGCCACTTAATTCGAAGAACTGACTCATTAGAAAAGACCCTGATGCTGGGAAAGATTGAAGGCAGGAGGAGAAGGGGACAACAGAGGATGAGATGGTTGGATGGCATCACTGATTCAATGGACTTGAGTTTTAATAAGCTCTGGGAGATGGTGAAGGAGAGGGAAGCCTGATGTGCTGCAGTCCATGGAGTTGCAAAGAGTTGGACATGACTGAGTGACTGAACAATAACTATGCTCAGCACAGTTTTATATTTTCTATTTCTACTTTAAAACACATCTATATCTCTTCTGTATAAATTACTGTTGATAAACACTAACCCCAAATTTATGATTAATTAGTACACTGATTCCCAATCAATGATAGAATAATTGGGATAATTGGATATCAGCTGAATTTTAACATAATAACCAGAAAGATGATCTGTCTACTTATATTTTCTTTTCCATTCTTACTAACCAACATATCCAAAATGAGACCATTATAAGAAAGTATCCCCAAGCTACCTTTTAAATGTTTATAGATGCTTTATTAGATTAGATATTCCAATTATTTTTATCTTCCCTAAATAATCCTTGCTCTATTCTTCACTAAATATTAGAACAGAGATTACACTTCTCAAGAAAACAGGTGTCAGTAGTAGTAGTGGTATATTCAAAACATATGCAAATCACAATAGCAACAATTCCACCTTTATTGAATACTCAGAATTTAAGCTGTCATTTTTGGAGCAAGATTGTATAATAATTTAGACAGCTATGGCATTTCCATCCTGAAGCTCATCTCATATAAACTAAAATCCAAGTTGTCCTATTGTCTCACTCTGGGGAACCAGGAAAACAGTATGAATAAAAAGGTGTCATTAAATTTTATCTGTTAGAATCTCTGTTTATTTGTTGTTATATGGCTTTAATTGTTTCATAAAAATACCTGATTTTTCTGTTTCTTGGTTTATAATCTGGGATTCCATATCATACTTCAAATATTATTTAAAATGGAATCAAAGGAGTCTTTCATAGTATCTGCAATAATTTAATATTTTACCATCTTAATTGACACTTTTGGCAGGTTTATATTGATAAGTTCAGAATGCATCAGTTTATGTGTTAATAACTCTCACCTGGGAGAAATAAACCTTAATGCTAGATTCAGCTGTGTTCATTAGGGTAGGATACAGTTTGCTTTATAAATAGGAAATTTCAAAATACTGTTATTAACAAATACTGCTTCTTTTATTTGGAAAATAAAGCATCTTGAAAATTATGAGATGAGAGCTAAGACAGACATACTGATTTGAAGAAAAGGACAATGGACAAACTAAAATATCTTCTGATAAAATACCAAATGACTCAAATATGCATATTCTTTGGAATGAATGATGATGATTGCCAAACAGTATCTGACCATTATTTCTTATAATATCTATAGAAACAGACTCCACTGTGACTCTGTTTCATTTAAAATAGAATTGATACTCTTTTGTTACTATGGTAAAGAAATTATTTTAAAAGGTAAAAAAATAGTCCACATAATTATATAATGAAAAGTTAAAACTTGCACTGCTACCTTGGAAACAGTTTGTAGTATTTACAAGTCTTCCCCATTAGGTATTGCTTTTACCCAAATTAATATTTAAAATTAAGCTCCATGCACACTAGAATATGATCACTTTGTCAATTATAAATATGAGACAGTAAAATAGAGATACATTATATTACCAAGAAGTAAAATTTAATTATTACATATGGTAAAAGCAGTGATTTGGTGAACTATTTAATGGGAAATTAATTAAGACAGCAGAAAATTCAGAGCACTAGAGTTAGTATAATACTTGTTTATTGCAAATGTGTGATATTTTTAAAAAGCAAATTTTCTCTAAATTTGTTATTTTAAAAACATGTTCAATAGGTTGAACTTCTACAGAGATCATTTGGAGTATGTAATCACTCAAATTATAGTACTAAAAAAAGAGAATGATATCCTTCTCTACCTACCAAAATAACATAATTGAAAGTAAATGATAATGGTCATAAACTATAGAATTTTAGCAAGCAGCTTTGACACTTAAATGTGTGTCCATCCCTCATCTAAATTCTCCAGCCAGCTATCCTTGATCCTTATGATGACTTGTTCTTCATTCTCACAGACAGATGCAAATAAAACCCAACACTAATATCAATCTTCCCTGATATTCCCACTATACTTTTCCCTATGAATGCATAGATAATGCATCGTTATTTATTATTCATATATATTACTTCTGTCTCCTGCTGTAAAGTTGTTCGGGAATTACAATATCTCCATTCTTGACTACTACAAATGCTGTAAAACAGTTTCCAAGAGTTTATCTTTGCCTCTCTTTCCTCCAACATTTAAAGGCATTATAATTGGATAAAACTGTGTTTATTCATTTCATACACTTACTGTTTCATTAGAAGAGCTGTGTTTCAAACCTTAAAAAATACTTGCCCTAAAATTCCATTTTAATTTTCTCTTTCTCTGTAATTGTCACACTTGTATTTTTGATTTCTCAATTAAAACTTCTACACATTTTCACTTTTCATTGGTTCCCATGTTAAAATCTACAGACCAGGATTTACCATATTGAACATAATCCACAGTCTTAAACTTTAAGATTTTCAATGTTTGTTACAAACCCAGCACGAGGATCTAAAGACAGGTCCCTGGGAAACTTCAGCCTTTTGCTAACAAGTATAGTAGGGTATAAGCCATTAAGTTTGGATACTTCAATGATCCTTTTTTCTGTGTCAGACCAATAGAGGTTTTTTCCAATCCAATCGACAGCAAGTGCATTGGGGACGGCTGTGTTATGCACTACCTAACAAAATAAGAATTTAAAAAGTTAACATTTTAAATGCCTAGAATAAGGACAAAGCAATTACTTCTTGATTTTTTGAGAGATACATAATCGTATTTAACATTGAAATGTAATTTAGACAAGCACAACATATAGAACAACTTACCTAATAAAATTACTTATTTGTTTGTGAGATTACTCAATATGTAATCAGGCCCCTAGAAATTCCATAATGGTTTAATGAAAGAAACACAAAAATAGAAAGTTGTTGGATGGCTACACAGTTGTTTATTACATTTTCATTACAGTTTACTTATTCTCTCAGAATTTGGGGCAAAAATTCTATTACAGGTAGAGGTACACACATACTAGCACAAAAAAATAATTGATATTATCTATTAATAACAGGTTCTGGGGGAGATATCAATTAATTCAACACTCCCCCAACTGTCTTTGCCCTACTTTAACTACCTATTACAAAGAAAGAAAGAATATGAGCAAAAATATACATTAAATATTTAACCTAACCAAAGGGAAGTAGAAATGTACTCATTCAACAGTTATGTTCAATTGCAACCTATGTCAAATATAATAAGGATATAGGCTATGTATGCACAAATATGCTGTATATAAAAAACCAATAACATTTATTCTGAATTATGCAACCTACTGATATTTTGGTATTTTATATATATATGTGTGTATATATATATATATATATGTATACGTATAATTTCAAGGTTTCATTAATATTTTAAAAATTCATTGCTTCCACCAAAGCTCTCTATGCAATATTATAAATGGCTTCAAAATTTTTTAAGTAATTGAATTTGAACTTCTTTTAATATTTTACTACTTATATACAGTGCAAATGATTTTATTTTAAAACCCAAATTAACATAGAAATGGTATCAAGTAGAGTAGTTCACATCTAGAATGTGATATGTGTTTAATTTTAATACACAAATGTATTCAACTATTTCCTTCTATAGCAAAACAATAGTGCTATAATTTCAATCTACATTCTAATACTTATTTTTTCATTACAAAATCTCTAATTCAACTTTTTATTTTATATAAATCAACACAATTAAATCTCAGGCACTAATCATTCAAGCTGAAAGTATTCATCACATTTTATAGGGTTGTGAATATAAGTTTTCATATTTTATTTACTCAATTTGATTTTTATCTTATAGCAATCATGTTATAATGAAACATTGATAAGAATCTCCAATTTCATATTTAAAGTATATATTAACACACTGTACAAATGTGAAATTCAAACCAACCTAATACATTCTATGAGTCATGTCATTACCATCAAATAACATTTTCTATTCAATTTAAGCATACCAATACAATATTGAATTATCTCATCATCATAATATCTAGATACCTTAATATCACTTCCATTTAAACACATTCTATTTATGCGACTGCCATTGGGTCGACTGGAATCAATCCAATAGATAAATTCTTCTCTGTAATCAAAGTCTATACCAATAACATTGTTTAATCCCTAAAAATAAAAAAGAATATATTTGAATAATAGTTAACAGAAATCCTCTTACAATATTTTAGGAACTCATAAGAATCAATATTTCCCTTTGAATCTAAATAGTTACAGTTTTATAATAAAAAACATCTGTGACCAATTCTTTGTAAAAGCATCATATGTTTACATTTTCTCTATATCATACATGTAAGATGTTGCATAGTTTATTTGAGCATTTTTCCAAATGGAAAAATATTGGCGTGTTTAAAGAAAGCAGTTTAAGTAAATAGTCAATAATATGGGAAAATTTTCTTTTAGAGAGATAAAGGAAAATATTTTCATTTTAGATTAATATTAATTTGATGCTATTATGAGTATACATCTAAATTGAAAAGGTAGACAATCCCCAATAATTTAAGAGCTTTTGATAGACATCTGATGAAAGTCAGAAAAGATTTACCAAGTTTACTTTCCCTAACAGCCTTTGGTTCAACAACATACTAACATTCTCTGTTTTTCTCATGCTTCAAGCAGCCTGTTAGGCAATACAGTGCCATATTCGAATTTAAAAGTTAAAACTTTGGTGAATATTTAACCAAAGAGGAACTTGGTAAACATCTTTTTATTCCACATGGTAGAAATGTGAGGAAATTCTTCCTTTCAGACTCATAGTTAGTGCATTTTTTAGCAGGTAACAAAATTGAACATGAATTCAGCTGACGGATTTTTGGACAACACAGTTCCTTTGGCTGTTTCACAGTTTCACTGATTTAATTTGAGGATTGTTCACTAGGATCTGAGGATCTTGTTAGCTGTTGAGTTGTTCAAATGATTGCCCAGGGGTTGGTTTAATTCTGACCTATTGTTAAGGCTCATAGATTTACCTTCCCAATGGGCTAACAAAACTTGAATCAAGGTGGCAATTGTGTTAACTCACTTTGAGGGTTGAATATTAATTTCAGTTCAGTTCAGTTCAGTCGCTCAGTCATGTCTGACTCTTTGCGTCCCCATGAATCGCAGCACGCCAGGCTTCCCTGTCCATCACCATCTCCCGGAGTTCACTCAAACTCACATCCATTGAGTCCGTGATGCCATCCAGCCATCTCATCCTCGGTCGTTCTCTTCTTCTCCTGCCCACAATCCCTCCCAGCATCAGAGTCTTTTCCAGTCAACTCTTCGCATGAGGTGGCTAAAGTACTGGAGTTTCAGCTTTAGCATCATTCCTTCCAAAGAAATATCAGGGTTGATCTCCTTCAGAATGGACTGGTTGGATCTCCTTGAAGTCCAGGGGACCCTCAAGAGTCTTCTCCAACACCACAGTTCAAAAGCATCAATTCTTTGGCTCTCTGCCTTCTTCACAGTCCAACTCTCACATCCATAGATGACCACAGGAAAAACCATAGCCTTGACTAGATGGACCTTAGTCGGCAAAGTAATATCTCTGCTTTTGAATATACTATCTAGGTTGGCCATAACTTTTCTTCCAAGGAGTAAGCGTCTTTTAATTTCATGGCTGCAGTCACCATCTGCAGTGATTTTGGAGCCCAAAAAAATAAAGTCTGATACTGTTTCTACTGTTTCCCCATCTATTTCCCATGAAGTGATGGGACCAGATGCCATGATCTTCGTTTTCTGAATGTTGAGCTTTAAGCCAACTTTTTCGCTCTTCTCTTTCACTTTCATCAAGAGGCTTTTTAGCTCCTCTTCACTTTCTGCCATAAGGGTGGTGTCATCTGCATAACTGAGGTTATTGATATTTCTCCCGGCAATCCTGATTCCAGCTTGTGCTTCCTCCAGCCCAGAGATTCTCATGATGTACTCTGCATATAAGTTAAATAAGCAGGGTGACAATATACAGCCTTGATGTACTCCTTTTCCTATTTGGAACCAGTCTGTTGTACCATGTCCAGTTCTAGCTGTTGCTTCCTGACCTGCATACAGATTTCTCAAGAGGCAGGTCAGGTGGTCTGGTATTCCCATCTCTTTCAGAATTGTCCACAGTTTATTGTGATTTATTAATATATAAACTCATATTAAAAATAATTGACATCACAGACATTTGGCAAAGCCTCAGAGATATCTGCCATTTCTTTATATCTGATGTAAGATTTTTACATCAATATTTACTCTGAAGTTGTCATTAAAGTCACAGATTGGTTTAGGGGTCACTTATGAGTACTTGATCCCTGAAAGTATAGTCACCTTTCCTGGTGGCTCGGAGGTTAAAGTGTCTGCCTGGAATTCAGGAGACCCGCGTTTAATCCCTGGGTCGGGAAGATCCCCTGGAGAAGGAAATGGCAACCCACTCCAGTACTCTTGCCTGGAGAATCCCAGGGAGGGAGGAGTCTGGTAGGCTACAGTCCCTGGGGTCGCAAAGAGTCCAAAGAGTCTGACAGGACTGAGCGACTTCACTTCACTTATGAGTACTTATAATCCTATAAGTAAGGGTTAGCATCTCCAAGGCAATTGCTTTTAGGATTAGCATCTCCAAGGCAATTGTTTTTTGTTGTTGTTGTTTTGTTTTCCTGTGGTTTGCTTTGATTTGGTTAGGGAAAGGATGTGTGCTCAGTTGCTCAGTGTGTCCAACTCTTTTCGACCCCATGGATGGGAGCCCATCAGGCTCCTCTGTTCACAGGATTATTCTGGCAAGAGTACAGGAGTCGGTTGCCATTTCCTCCTCCAGGAGATCTGCCTGACCAGTGATTGAACCTGCATCTCCTGTGACTCTTGAATTGGCAGATGGATTCCCACTTGAGCCACTTGAAAAGTCCCTGGGGAAGGGTGGTTAATTCCTAAATCTGAGTTCAGTTTCCACATCTGTTCTCAAAATTCAGAATTTTATAATAACACCACATCAGAGATACACACTTTTTAATAAAACTCTGGCCAAGGCTAAATTTTTACTATTCAGATTTTACTTCTTTCCAGTGACCTCCAAGAATAAAAATCGCCTATGTATGGAACTCAGAGAAGGTTCTGGCAAAAACTGATTTTTTTCTTCCAGTAGCCAGGCTAAATCCTCAGGATGATGGTGTTGAAAATCATAGGCTCAAATCTTATGCTTTCATTTGTCTTAAAAGAAGCAATCTTTTTCTTCCGTTCCAGATTATAAAGTTAACGCTAAATAGCCTAACCCCGATATGCCCAGATGAATAAATACAAATAATGTACTTCTTTCAGATGGCATCATTAACCAAGAATAATGATTATAAACGCTAAAAAAATGCAACTAACAGTCAGTCTCAGATTCAAAACATGCATTAAATATATATTTGCACACGATAATTTGGAGGACTCTCTAACTACACATAAGCATTCAATCTAAGAAGTTATCTATGCAAAATCAATCAAGATTCTAAAACGTAAATTGAATATATTCCAAGTTCTGTAGAACGCTTAATTAATTCAATAGTAGTCTGTGATCTTCTTTCTGCTCAAAAGCACTTTTCATTGAAAGAATAAGGTATGGGTTAGGGTTCTATGATGGACTGGCAATGCAGATAGGTAAATTAGAGCTCTTTAAGAAAGATATGGACAGAAACTTGTTTCTCACTTTAGCAAAGATTTACCCATAATCTCTAGTCTTGGCAGAATTACCCCATTCCATTCTTTACAATAATCAATTTAGATAATGAAAATCCAGTTCCAAATTTAGCAAGTCAACTATAATAAATTAAATCCATGGATGCAGAGGAATTTAAGCTTAGAATTCTGACATATCTATCAAGACAAACTAGTTATTTTCCTACAGTTTTACTCTTAATCTCTACAGAAAACAGTGCAACTCTTGTTTCAGAATCATATGCAGGGAACATTAACATAGTCAAGGGCATGGTCAAAATAATGTCAAAAAGCTAGAGTCATCCCAGTGGTTTCAGAGCTGAAAATTGGTTTCATCAAAATCCTACTTGCTTCTTTTATCTCTGTGGTTGAATATTTGTACCCTTTGATTCAAGACGATTAATTTACAAAATTGTGTTTTGTTTCTTTATACAATTTTACTGGAATGAAAGACACTGCGAGAATCGAATTGGATAACATATTGGAAAGCTACTTGATTAATTTTCATTTCTGAAATCCATGTACATTTTCTAAATGTGTTGTATGAATTTAAGTTATAGCTATCTTAGCTACAACTATATTTTAGAATATATAGGGTAAAAATGTTCTACCAGTTGTTATAATTTTACGCTATAAAGCTTCATGAGATTGCTACTACAAGGAGCAAAACAAGTTCTCCTTATTGTATTCAACAAAATTAAGGTATTTGAATAAAATTTAAGGTATTAAAGTAAATTATTTTTCCTAATAAACAATGCATAAAATTTCCAAATAATTAAGGCGAGGATGTTGTCTTAATCATTTATTTTGACTGGGAAAAAATGTGGAGAGACAATTACTGATATTTTCTACTTCAGTCTACATATGTAGAAAAGTCTTTGAGGAAAAAAAAATGGTTTTTACTCCCTAGAACTCCGTGAAACTTTCTATAATGCTATGATGAAACTGTGGTTAAAAGCAATCCATAGTCAACACTTTAAAGCTTGTCTTTAATTTCTTGGGTCATTACATCCTGACTCAGTGGTCACCACTAACAAATGCTCTCCAAAGACACAGATGTCCAGGGTCCACATGGATTTCTTTATCTTCCTCATACCCTCTTCATTTCCACAAACTACACCAATTGTCTGAAATTCATACCGTGTTAAGTACTAGTGATCCAGTTCAGTTCAGTTCAGTTGCTCAGTCACTTCCAACTCTTTGCGATCCCATGAATTGCAACACGCCAGGCCTCCCTGTCCATCACCAACTGCTGAACCTACCCAAACTCATGCCCATTGAGTCGGTGATGCCATCTAACCATCTCCATCCTCTGTCGTCCCGTTCTCCTCCTGCCCTCAATCTTTTGCAGCATCAGGGTCTTTTCAAATGAGTCAGCCCTTTGAATAAGGTGGCCAAAGTATTGAAGCTTCAGCTTCAACATCAGTCCTTCTAGTGAATACACAGGACTGATCTCCTTTAGGGTGGACTGGTTGGATCTCTTTGCAGTTCAAGGGAATCTCATGAGTCTTCTCCAATGCCACAGTTCAAAAGAATCAGTTCTTTGGCACTCCTCAGCTTTCTTTATAGTCCAACTCTAACATCCATACATGACTACTGGAAAAACCATAGCCTTGACTCGACAGATGTTTGTTGACAAAGTAACGTCTCTGCTTTCTAATATGTTGTCTAGTTTGGTCATAACTTTCCTTCAAAGGAGTAAGTGTCTTTTAATTTTATGGCTGCAATCACCATCTGCAGTGATTTTGGAGCCCAAAAAACTAAAGTCAGCCACTCTTTCCACTGTTTCCCCATAATTTGCCATGAAGTGTTGGGACAAGATGCCATGATCTTTGTTTTCTGTATGTTGAGCTTTAAGCCAACTTTTTCACTCTCCTCTTTCACTTTCATCAAGAGGCTCTAGTTCTTCTTCATTTTCTGCCCTATGGGTGGTGTCATCTGCATATCTGAGGTTATTGATATTTCTCCCGGCAATCCTGATTCCAGCTTGTGCTTCCTCCAGCCCAGCGATTCTCATGATGTACTCTGCATATAAGTTAAATAAGCAGGGTAACAATATACAGCCTTGACGAACTCCTTTTCCTATTTGAAACCAGTCCGTTGTTCCTTGTCCAGTTCTAACTGTTACATCCTCACCTGCATACAGGTTTCTCAAGAGGCAGGTCATATGGTCTGGTATTTCCATCTCTTTCAGAATTTTCCACAGTTTATTGTGATCCACACAATCAAAACTTTGGCACAGTCAATAAGGCAGAAATAGATATTTTTCTGGAACGCTCTTGCTTTTCCTATGATCCAGTGGATGTTGGCAATTTGATCTCTGGTTGGCAACAGTCTAATATTTTATCACCAGTAAGTAAAATACTAAATGAATGTGTGCATTAAAATTGTTTGGTTGTACAAGATGGATGTAGATAATGCAGAGATGCAGAGAGAAAAAATAATTTTGCTCCATTAAGAACAATCTCTGATAACATACTAACCAAAATATGAAAAAGATAAAAAAAAAAAGATGGCAGCAGAAATGTCTTGAGTAACAGGGTTGGAAAATACAGGAAGGAGTTGCCACTGAAACTCTTTCACAGTTCTTTCATGATGACAATAAATACTTTTACTTGTATTAGTTAAATTTGTAGTTATCATCTAAGCTTATAAATAGAGTATTCTAAAAGGAGAACTCTTCTTCCTTTGAGAGAGAGTCTAAAAAGAGGAAATGCTGAAAACAAGCAAAAATACTATAAACAGAAAATATAAACATGTCAATACAAGAGACATGTCAATTCGAGAGACAATACAAGTAATTCAATAGTTTGCAAACTTAACTCTGAAGGTATAGACATGCTAACAGAGGGTATGGGGATATACTTTTAAGATAAAAAGATAATTTTCAATATTTTGTAAGTTTGATATAAGCTTAAAATGTTAAGGTGGCTCAGCAGTAAAAAATCCAACTGCAATGCAGGAGATGAGGGTTTGATCTCTGGGTTGGGAAGATCACCTGGAGGAGGGCACAGCCACCCACTCCAGTATTCTTGCCTGGAGAATCCCATGGACAGAGGAGCCTGGCAAGCTCCAGTTCATAGCGTCACAAAGAGCGGGACATAACTGAAGTGACTGAGTGTGCAGAAGAAATAAATTAAATAATGTAGAAAACATTGGGGAATTAAAACATTTCCAATTTAAAGCAGTTATGCAAACTTATTACCTATGGGTATTACTCATCTCTTAAAGAAATGATTATCCAATTCTTATATTTTAAATAGATTTTAGTTTTTATAAAGAACACAAAAATATTTTCTATTTTACCCAATCTCTTAAGGTGCAGAATTAGAGACAAGAGGCAGTGGATATTGGTGGCATCCTCCAAACTCAAGAGCAAGAGTCTAAACCTCACTGACATTCCTGAATAAGACATACTTGTCTTATTCACGTAAGCACATAGAAAGTTTGAGGACACTGGTGAATTGAGAGCATGGGTTTTATATCAAAGTGGCATCTGCCACCCACCTGGGGTTGTGCCCGTTCAGGGATGTGAGTCCAGCAATGCTACACCGTCCTATTTTTTCATGAGTAGCCAGAAATCTGGATTTTCATGTGAAAATTTCATTTTCAATCTGTGACTTAGAGAAAGTGAAAGTGAAGTCGCTCAGTCGTGCCCAACTCTTTGCGACCCCATGGACAGTAGCCTGCATCAAGCTCCTCCGTCCATGAAATTTTCCAGGCAAGAGTATTGGAGTGGGTTGCCATTTCCTTCTCCAGGGAATCTTCCAACCCAGGGATTGAACCGAAGTCCCTCTCATTGTAGACAGACACTTTACCGTCTGAGCCACCAGGGAAGTCCGTGACTTAGAGAGAAGCTGGCAAATTCAACTCTTTTCGGAGTAGCCAATATCACACTTGCTAACAAGTATTTGCACTTAAAGTAAGACTAAATTCCTAAGCAGTATGGATGAAACTCTAACAATAGGAATGGAGGTACCCATGAGAGAGTGAAAAAAAATATATTTAGTTAAGCATTCTTTATGTTGCTGAAAAATCCATACGTGGATAAGCTTTATCATCTAATGCCTCATGCAGGCATAAACATACTATGAGAACATGAAACATCCTTATTTTTGGCACACTTGTTCTAGACAGTGCTATCACATAATCATGTCACTATTGCACCTTTTGGGGCAAAGACAAGCTTGCAGCAGGACAGATAGAAGCCCAATCATTCCAAAGAAGCTATTTTTCCTGACAATTAAAGATAGGCTAAAATTAACTATGATTTCTCTAGCCCATGTAATAATCAGTCTAGTTTAATGATTTGATTTTATGCTATTTTCACTGTAGATTGAGAGGGAAAAACAAAAAGGTTGAGGTAAGCAATTCACATTTTTATTCTGTCATAAATGAAAACCATTCCTTTTCATCTCAAATAGCATATATAAACACTGACAATAGATCAACAGTTCAGATTCTCGAAGTAGGTGGGTTGAAGGATGACCATGGCAAGGCTAAATATACGCATCTCATAACCTTTAAACTATGACTGGATTACAGTCATACTTTTGCTCCTTTGCTGATTCCAAATTTTAAAGGCTCCTATATGAAAAAACGGATAACTAATCCCACGTTATTCATCAATATAACAATCAATATATTCATCAAACAGATAACTAATCCCATGTTATTTCATCAATCCCATGTTATTCTTTTAGTTCTATGAACAGAAACTTATAGTTCTGGAAAAGATGTTTATTTTTAAATCTCATGGATGGGGTGGGGGGCAACTTGGTTAACGCACAAAATACCTTAAAAAATAATTTTATACCCTCTCTAGCTATTCTTAAGACAGCATTTTAGATATTTTAAGATAGTTTTTTTTTCCTTGCATTAATTATATTTTGCATCTTACACTTTCCTTGATATAGTGTGATATTACAAGTTGGAGGACCTGGACAATTCAAACAAAACAAAGTTTATGGTAATCTTATAGGCATACATGCTTCAAAAGTTCTAATTATGAGGTATTACTACAGCTCTAATTATATCTGGAGTGACCATATTAAATATTAGCAAATTATCATGGAAATGTCATACCTGTTTTAAAAGTGTGTAGTTGGAGCCATCGGTGCTAATTTTCCTTATCTCATGATGATCAGCAAGAATTAGAAAAGGCTCTTCATCTAAATACCAAGACAAAAAACATATTAGACTATTAGCAGTTTTGGTTTTCAACTTGGCTTAGTTTCAGCTTAGTTACTTCAGCAGTGCAACTTCAAATGCAGTGCCTTCTGGTAAACTAATGGTTAAAAAATTCATACTGAGCACCTCTGCTGATAATAATATGAAAAGAAAGCAGATACCTGTGCAGTACAGAAAATCTAGACAATTCCAAATCCCTCTCTTTCCCTCAAGTTTCTTGAATATTAAATTACCTAATTTATTTGAAATTAGTGGAAAATATCTACTGCTAAAATCTTGCTTTTTCTCATTCTTTTTAAATTGGAATACAGTTGATTTACAGTGTTGTCTTAATTTCAGGTGCACTGCAAAGTGAATCAGTTACATGTATATAAATATACCCATTTTTTAAAAGATTCTTTTCCTATATAGGTCAATACAGATTGTTGAGTAGAGCTTCCTGTCCTATACAGTAGGTTCCTATTAGTTATCTGTTTTTTCACACAGTAGTGTATAGTAGTGAATATGTCAAACTTAATTTCTCATATGATACAAATGAACTTAGTGACAAAACAGAAATAGAGGCACAAATGTAGAAAACAAACCTATAGTTACTGGGGGAAAGGGATGATGGAGAGGGATGAAATCTTATTTTTAAATGAAATTCTGAGAAGTATAATCTTCACCTTAGAAATCTATAGTACCGCTAAACATTCCTACCGCTAAAAAGTGAAAATGAAAGTCACTCAGTCGCATCCGACTTTTTGCGACCCCATGGACTATATAGTCCAAATGGAATTCTCTAGGCCAGATTAAATCTGAAAATTCTTTCCTGATAATCATATAACCGGCTTATGCCCTCAGAATAACTTCCAAGAGTTTCACTGCCTACATGAACTTTTTCCATGTGCCTGGGGGCTTCTTTTAAGTAGGAGTCTATATCCTTCTTATTTGTTCAACATGCTTTAATATCTTATTTGTTGTAGAATCTAGGAAATATAATAAGAATAATCTAACCATAATTCATATATATAAAGATAAAACTCTTTTTAAACATCTTTGTTTCTAAAATGCTTTATATACTTATTTTCCTGAAGAGCAAATTTAATATCAGCATATATTAGAAAAAAACAGTGAAAAAGGTATTTTATGAGGACTTTATGGCAGAAAGTGAAGAGGAACTAAAAAGCCTCTTGAAGAAAGTGAAAGAGGAGAGTGAAAAAGTTGGCTTAAAGCTCAACATTCAGAAAACTAAGATCATGGTATCTGGTACCATCACTTCATGGCAGATAGATGGGGAAATAGTGGAAACAGTGTCAGACTTTATTTTTAAATTGGAATTTTCTAATTTACAAAATTTAACACACTACTGGAAATAAACAGAAGTTTAATAATACTTGTCTAAAGTGCCTGATGAACTATGAAATGAGGTTCGTGACATTCTACAGGAGACAGGGATCAAGACCATCCCCATGGAAAAGAAATGCACAAAAGCAAAATGGCTGTCTGGGGAGGCCTTACAAACAGCTGTGAAAAGAAGAGCAGCAAAAAGTAAAGGAGAAAAGGAACGATATAAGCATGTGAATGTAGAGTTCCAAAGAATAGCAAGAAGAGATAAGAAAGCCTTCAGCGATCAATGCAAAGAAATAGAGGCAAACAACAGAATGGGAAAAACTAGAGATCTCTTCAAGAAAATTAGAGATACCAAGGGAACATTTCATGCAAAGATGGGCTCGATAAAGGACAGAAATGGTATGGACCTAACAGAAGCAGAAGATATTAAGAAGAGGTGGCAGGAATACACGGAAGAACTGTACAAAAATGATCTTCACGACCCAGATAATCATGATGATGTGATCACTAATCTAGAGCCAGACACCTTGGAATGTGAAGTCAAGTGGGCCTTAGAAAACACCACTACGAACAAAGCTTGTGGAGATGATGGAATTCCAGTTGAGCTATTTCAAATCCTGAAAGATGATGCTGTGAAAGTGCTGCACTCAATATGCCAGCAAGTTTAGAAAACTCAGCAGTGGCCACAGGACTGGAAAAGGTCAGTTTTCATTCCAAACCCAAAGCAAGGCAATGCCAAAAAATGCTCAAACTACCGCACAATTGTACTCATCTCACATGCTAGTAAAGTCATGCTCAAAATTCTCCAAGCCAGACTTCAGCAATATGTGAACCGTGAACTCCCTGATGTTCAAGTTGGTTTCAGAAATGGCAGAGGAACCAGAGATCAAATTGCCAACATCCGCTGAGTCATGGAAAAAGCAAGAGAGTTCCAGAAAAACATCTCTTTCTGCTTTATTGACTATGCCAAAGCCTTTGACTGTGTGGATCACAATAAACTGTGGAAAATTCTGAAAGAGATGGGAATACCAGACCACCTGACTTGCCTCTTGAGAAACCTGTATGCAGGTCAGGAAGCAACAGTTAGAACTGGACATGGAACAGACTGGTTCCAAAGAGGAAAAGGAGGACGTCAAGGCTATACATTGTCACCCTGCTTATTTACCTTATATGCAGAGTACATCATGAGAAACGCTGGACTGGAAGAAACACAAGCTGGAATCAAGATTGCTGGGAGAAATATCAATAACCTCAGATATGCAGATGACACCACCCTTATGGCAGAAAGCGAAGAGGAGTTAAAAAGCCTCTTGATTAAAGTGAAAGAGGAGAGTGAAAAAGTTGGCTTAAAGCTCAACATTTAGAAAACTAAGATCATGGCATCTGGTCCCATCACTTCATGGGAAATAGATGGGGAAACAATAGAAATAGTGTCAGACTTGATTATTTTGGGCTCCAAAATCACTGCAGATGGTGACTGCAGCCATGAAATTAAAAGACGCTTACTCCTTGGAAGAAAATTTATGACCAACCTAGGTAGTATATTCAAAAGCAGAGACATTACTTTGCTGACTAAGGTCCATCTAGTCAAGGCTATGATTTTTCCTGTGGTCATGTATGGATGTGAGATTTGGACTGTGAAGAAAGCTGAGCACCAAAGAATTGATGCTTTTGAATTGTGGTGTTGGAGAAGACTCTTGAGGGTCCCCTGGACTTCAAGGAGATCCAACCAGTCCATTCTGAAGGAGATCAACCCTGGTATTTCTTTGGAAGGAATGATGCTAAAGCTGCAACTCCAGTCCTTTGGCCACCTCATGGGAAGAGTTGACTCATTGGAAAAGACTGATGCTGGAGAGATTGGGGGCAGTAGGAGAAGGGGACAACCCAGGATGAGATGGCTGGATGGCATCACGGAATCGATGGACGTGACTCTGAGTGAACTCTGGGAGTTGGTGATGGACAGGCAGGCCTGACGTGCTGTGATTCATGGGGTGGCAAAGAGTCGGACACGACTGAGCGACTGAACTGAACTGAACTGAACTGAACTGAACTGAATCATTGGAAGAATTCACACCATCTTACATGGATGACTTATTTCTATTGTTGTCATCAGTATAATTTTTATTATTCTTCTTATTGATGTGTTTTCTCCTTGGCACACACATATGAGGGTGTGTGGCATAGGGAGAAGAAAAAAAAATTATTAGGACACTGTCACAACAGGTTCTTTAATAGTTTTGGCCAAACCTGCTCCCAAGAGCTTGTTATACAGCAGAAAGTAGTGCTAGTTTTTAACTTGTTCTCAAAATCTACAAAACACTTAATGATTCACTAGACCAAACTATAATGGTGTTTCAAACTGAGCAGTGTGTGGACAACACACAAAATAAGAGCGATGGATTCCCAATCAAGGTAAGTAGAAGAGAATTTTGACTTATTAGCAACATCAAGGAGGAATGAATTCTATAAGAATAGCTATGAAATCGAGGATTCATATGTATAAGTGAGGCTGGATCAGTGGCCAAGTTCAATTCAATACCTGAGAGTGACTTGCAGCCATTTGGGTTATCAGGTTGTATTTCATATCCATCTGTACAGAGGCACTTGTATGTTCCATATGTATTGATGCATTGCTGGCTACACGGGAAGCCCAAAGAGCATTCGTCAATGTCTACACATGTTTTACCATCATCCTTCAGTTGAAATCCAGGCCAGCATTTGCACTGGAAAATGAAAAATGAGCATAATCAATTTATACCATTGTCATTGTCTCTTCCATTGAAGAACAGATAATGCCAAGTTTTTGTATCCTGCAGCAATTAAACATTAATCAGAATTACATACATGGTGTACAGCTTATGTTTAAAACTCATTCTCCCTAATATCTTCATTTGACCTTCTGAGGTTGACAAGATTACAAAAGTTCACTGGCATCAATCAGCAAGCCATGGTGGCTAGAGAATGGCAAGGAAAAACTAAATCATCAAATTCTTGTTTCTTTTTCTTTTTTTGCATTTTTTAGAAGGCTGTTTTAACAACCATAATGATTAACTGTTATATGGAGATCTAAAGGTTACTAATACTCTCACATATGTTTAATTTCATTAGAGTCTTACAGAAATCTATGATGTAGATACTATTACTAGTTAACCCATGAGAAACCTCGAAACACAAGGATGAAATTGTGTAGATAAAGCCAGTTGGAGAGCTTGCTCTTGCTGTAATTTTTAACAAATATTAAGGCTTAACTACTAAATATTGGCAGGATCTGATTCCTTTACCAAACATGTTGTTGCCTGGAGAAATAATAAAATTAACATAATTCCTCCAC
Source organism: Ovis canadensis (assembly GCF_042477335.2). Classification (NCBI taxonomy): domain Eukaryota; kingdom Metazoa; phylum Chordata; class Mammalia; order Artiodactyla; family Bovidae; genus Ovis; species Ovis canadensis. The sequence continues at coordinate 175,321,695 of NC_091246.1, read as the reverse complement.
TATAATTTAATCAATGTACATCATCAGATATTTTTTCTTGGTGTCTCTATCATGTTCTATACAACCCTCTTATGTGATACTTACTAAATGGCATCAGTTCTCTGTACAGTGTCATGCAATGTATGTCTTTGCATTCCTGAAAATAATGAGGGGTTATGATTGGTCTTTCAGTTGTATATTCAGCACCTGCCAGGTAGCATACGGGAATTATAATTACATAAAATGAACTTATAATTGGTCATATGATTAGGACCATATTAACTTTAAGACTCTCCTATATAGCCTTTGAATAAAGGAATCTGTGAGTACTGAATAGGAACATGAAGTAGGAACTCTAAATTGTTAAGAAAAGCTAGTATTCATTATAAACATTTGAACCTATGTATCTATTTGCAAAATATTAGACAGAGAGAGATGTGTGCTTATTATTAAATAATCAGCAAACAAATAATTGAAGGGTAGAATTTCAAAGTACAAAAAATGGTGTTCATTGTGTGGAGAAGGAACATCAACTTCACCTGAAAGTGCTCAAAAGATAAATGAATAATGTTTCCAAGTCTTTTTACATAAAAACGAATCTCTTTAATCCCTTAGCACTTTTATCTTCAATATTTAAACCAATATTTATCTAATAATTCTAAACCATTACAGACGATTTTTTTTGTAACCTCCAGAATCCATTAGCAAGCCAGCAAATCAAAGCAAAACCCACAACATAATTTCCCAAATTCTCCTCATCAGATCATAGCTTTTGACAGTATTACTTTCCTTGAAAAGACTCATCCTACCACCAGATATAGAAGTCAGGGGAATTGGTGCTTACGCTATGTCCAAAATAAAAAAACAGAGTGTGTGTGTGAGAGAGAGATGCTAAATGTCACTGAAATATAATTACAAATAGTTAAAGTGGTAAATTCAAAGTTGTATATTTTACACAACTAAAAAACAACAACAAAATTTTCAAAGGGAAATTGACAGGCTGCAAAAAGATATCACTGAAACAATTGGAAATTAGATCATGTGATCATGTGGACGCCAGAAGACACATAGGAAGACACAGGATAGAGTTGAATTCAAGAGGCACTTAAGGAAAAGTGAAAGAACGTGTTTTAGAATGCATTACAATCCTCTCAAGAGAGTATTATATAAAGAAACAAATAGTGTCCTGATTCTAATAGGGTTTTGGGAAATTACTTTGAATGGCTAACGTCAGGTAATAGAACTACCACGCTAACTAGCTGGTTTGGATAAAAACATATTTATGGAAAATTAATTTCTTGAAGGTAAAATTTGTAAAAGTTATCAAGTGTAATGGACATTTCTATAAACAAGTGAAATTATATTTAACAGCAAATTTTTAAAAGTGTTTATTGAAAGAGATTTTTTTATTATATTGAAAGATATTTTTTAATTATTTATTTTAATTGGAGGCTAATTACTTTACAACATTGCAGCAGTTTTTGCCATACACTGACATGAATCAGCCATGGGTGTACATGTGTTCCTCATCCTGAAACCCCCTCCCAACTCCCTCCCCTTCCCACCCTTCAGGGTCATCTCAGTGCACCAGCCCTGAGTTTCATGCATTGAAACTGGACTGGCGATCTATTTCACATATGATGATATGCATGTTTCAATGCTTTTCTCTAAAAGTCCATTAACCTTGTTTTACCAAAATCATTTTTACCCCTAAATAATTAAAAGGCATTTAAGAGAAATTCTACTAATCTCACTTTTATAAATTGAATGAAAATTAATAAGAATCATTTTTGTCCACAAAGATAAAAGATGAAAAATTCATCTATATTTAATTTAAAAAGAATGGTTTAAAAATGTTTCACTTTCATTTAAAAATATAATCTTTATTCAATGTCAAGTTAATATTCCTCATAATTAAGAACTATTTCAGATTGTTTTATTTATATTATTTTTTTAGAGAAACATATTACTAGAAACAAATATAGCTGTCCAAAGCTTTCCTATAACATTCAGAAAAAATTCTTTGCAGCTTTTTAAGTGATATTTGAAAATATTGATTATCTTGTATACATTAAAATTCATTTATCTCCCTAAAGTACATTTATTTTCTCATGGTAAGTTACCCTTCCATCAAAATAAGATTCTTGCTTTTTTAGTTAATTGTTATTATTCCCTTTTGAATAGTTGGATCGATTGTTATTTGTTTTACAGCAAGTGTGCAAATTATTCACAGTCCAGAAGGTATAAATTTTGCTTTTATAAGCAATTTTCATTTTATTGCCTAATTTGCAGTAGGACTTGTCTTGTTTTGCTGATACTGTAATGAGAAATAGTTTACTGTATAGTTTTCCCCATTCCCTGACAAAAGAGAAATCCATCAGCTAACATTTTTTCCCCAAAATAGGGAATTATTTTGTAATTAGTTTTTTGTTCAATCTCCCATAAATTAATATTCAGAAATATAACATATTACAGACACATATTAAAATTTCATATATAACATAAAAGTGTGATCATGCTTAGTTGCTCAGTTGTGTCTGACTCTTTGTGACCCATGGACTGTAGCCCACCATACCCTTTTGCTCATGGGATTCTTTAGGCAAGAATACTGGAGTGGGTAGCCATTCCCTTTTCCAGGATATACCATAAATGTTTAATATATATGTGTGTGTGTATATGGGAGAAGGCAATGGCACCCCACTCCAATACTCTTGCCTGGAAACTCCCATGGACGGAGGAGCCCGGTGGGCTGCGGTCCAGGGGGTCACGAGGAGTCAGACATGACTGAGCTACTTCACTTTCACTTTTCACTTTCATGCATTGGAGAAGGAAATGGCAACCTACTCCAGTGTTCTTGCCTGGAGAATCCCAGGGATGGGGAAGCCTGTGGGCTGCTGTCTCTGGGGTCACACAGAGTTGGACATGACTGAAGCGACTTAGCAGCAGCAGTAGCAGCATGCATGTATATAAACATATATAAACACAATATATAAAATATTTGCTTTGAATATTTAAGTTTCTTATTATTCTCAGTTATTTTCATTTTTTCTTTATTTATTTTTAATTGAAAGATAATTACAATATTGTGTTGGTTTCTGCCATACATCAACATGGATGAATCATAGCTATATATATGTCCCACCCTCTTGAACCTCCCTCCTACCTCTCATTTTTTAACTGACTTTGCTTCCCTCAGGAGATGTTTTATTTTATCCATCACATTAGTTTTGGCATGTGTTTATATTAGAGACCATATACAAAGCAATTTTATCACGTATCATATACATTAACTTTTAAAATAATTAGTATGTCTATTTTAACTCAAATTCTCACTTCATTCTATGACTCCAGAGAAGTCAAACAGAAAATACTGATATTTTAAAGGTATCAATAAACAATTATTTCAGTGTGTGGAATCTTATAAAGTAATTAAAACAGTGTAATTTAACATGACTTTCTGGGTGAGAACTAGTACTACCAAAAGTAGTTTTTCACATATGGAATCTCTAAGAAGTCAGCACTCTTTACATGTAGCCATTAAAAAATATTAATCCTTACTTTTGATGTTATGTTATGACCATTTCATATTCTATATTTTTAAAATTTTACCACAATATTGTTATGATAGATTAAAAACATACATAGGATCAAAAAATAAATCTACTTTGAAATTTAAATTTAGGCATTTAAATAGATGAGTGAATAGATATACATAATATATGATAGAAATGGATTATTATTTATAACATGACAAAATTATAGCCATTGCTTCTTATAATTTTATAACACATTTCCTGATTTGGGGGGAAATATTTCTGCATTGATTGTACATAAATCACCAATAATATTTTTTCTGCTTCATCAGGTTTCAAAATATGTACTATCAAAATTAATTATCTGATACCTACTCATCTCATTAGGAGCTGTCCTGGCTCATCTGTCTTGCTTCCTTCTACCTACAACATAGTGTGATGAGTCTGTGCATTTGTGTTCTAAGTCTTACATGCATGTGCGGTTAGTTGCTTCACTGTGTAAGTCTTACGAGTTGAAATAATTCTTCTTAATACAGTACTGGGTCTAAAAACTTAAACATAACTAAAATCAACATAACTAAACTAAACTAACATAACTAAACTAAAATAAACATAACTTTCTTAGTATTTTACTTTTCATCTCTATTTTAACATAGGGGAAATGATTATTATACTTCTTAGGTTATATCCATATACAGTGACCAAAGTAGTTATTAGTCATAATAACAGAAATTCAGAGATTATAAATGACAGAATGGTTGTTTGGCTGGATTTACCATTAGATAGAACTGACTGTCATAGAATGTTAAGGCTGGCAGTTAAAATTCCCAAGAATCTTTGTAATATACACTATTTTTTTTTCTTGCATCTTTTAAAGAAAGTCACTTAGGCCCAGATGAAACACTTAGACATAAGAAAGGTGACGACTGATGTACAAAACTTCTTCCTTATATTGAACAGACTCTGTTTCCCAACTTCTAATTCCAACCTTTGAAACAACTCAGACAAGATATGCTCCCTATTCCAGTACTTCATGTATTTATTATTTATTAATGTCATTTTTATTTCTTTGACTCTTTCAAAATTATTTTTCAAACTTTAAAATTTTTATTTTGTATAAGAGTATAGCCAATTAACAATGTTGTGGTACTTTCAGGTGAATGGCAAAGGGACTCAGTCATACATATACATGTATCCCTTCTCCCCCAAACCTCCCCTCCCATCCGGGCTGGCAGGTGACATTGAGCAGAGTTCTAGGTGCTACACAATAGGTTCTTGTTGGATATCCGTTTTGAATACAACAGGGTAGAATTTAATATATTTAAATACATCTGACTAGTCATTTTGCTCCTGGTGAAATTTCTTCCAACGGTGTGTTTTCCAGGCCCCCAATGCCACTGGATGCACAAATGTGGATACAGTACAATTTGTCAAAGTTCCTCTTAAAGTGTCATGTCCCTAAATGTGCACAGTACCCCAGGTATGTCCTGATCATCACAGAATTCAGTAGAACAAAATTCTACTGATATCTGTAGATTCTACTGACATCTGACATCTAACTAGATTAGATGGCCTCTGTGTTTCACTGAAGCCATGTTCTTTTGCTGATTCATACAGAGCTATTGTCCAGTTAAAATCACTAATTTCCAACTGAATTGCTTTTACTGAGGTTTTCCCATATTTACATAATTGATTTTAATCTAAAATACCACTTTAAGATTTAGTTTGTATGCATCCTCCATTTCAACATACTAAAGTAGAGATGTTTTCTAAAGCTATTTCTGTCAGTCAATTTTGTCAGTGAATTACCTTCTTCAGGAAAGTGGTACCAACAAAAAGCAATTAGGATATTGGACATGATTTATCTTTTAGTGTACCTGCACTCAGTCCTAATAATTCATGTACTCTGTTTTTTTCTTCCTGTTTATTTGAAAAAATATTGCGTTCTTCTGTGTTGTGATAAAATATAAACGATCAGCCCATTCTACTTCAAAGAGGTATGAGAGGGAAAATGAGAAGAAATAAGAATTTCAGAGAGCTGCATGCATATTTACCTAGCTATTAATAGCAGTATCTTTCTCAAACACTGACCTTTCTTTACTTACATTTTTTCTTTATGATCACCATTTATTAGAAAGCTGAACACTTTCAATATTTTGTCTTCATGATTATATTCTATTTATATACCACACTATTAGTACGGTGCACTTGTATAAAAAATCTCCATTTAAATAATTTTAACTAACAGTATTCTAATGACTTTCAGTCTTACAGCTATATTCAATTAAATAATTTTTATTATCTCAAATTCTAACCTATCACATGATTTTCTGTTTTTGATGAGTACCTACCTTATAACTGACAGGAAGGTCCTGACAATCTTGAGAACACCCACTGACCTTCTTACTCAAACACTCATTTATATGGCAGTTCCTCTCATCTGAGCCATCGCCACAGTCATCCTTATTGTCACAAAGAGCTCCACTGGGAATGCACCTGCCATTTTTGCACATAAAAAATGAACTGTTGCATGACTGTTCTGGAAAAAGAAAATAAAACAAATGGAACATAAAGGGCATGCCATTGTTTTATATTGCAATTGCTGAAAACATTCACAAATATGCTAACTTGTCAGACAATTATAGTAAATATAGGTATGGTATATATAAAATGCTTTACAGTCAGTGTAATATTGCATACATAAAGAAAATCAAGGGCAAACAGTACTTTCATGTTCAAAATACTGCAAATATAGCTTTACATTGAAAATTAGCCATCAAAATAAGCATCAATAGCAAAAACAATGGAGTATTTCTGTCTTAATTTTTATTGTGAAGAATGAGTTCAAAAGTGTAATGATAGCTTGACATTTTCCTCAAGTCATAGGTCTCTGAGAAATTTCATGTCACTGAAAATTAAGAATCTGGAATAGGTAAATATTCCTAAATTCTTTTTTTTTTCCTGGAAATATAACATTGACATTTTTAAATCTGGGCATAAAAAGACACTTGTGGTGAATAATAGTTGTTTCAAATATAGCTATGGAAAGGAGTTCAGGTTTTGCAGCTATTCAAAACCTGATGATTTAAGCATTACTCATTATAATACAGGATACAAGAATGCCTATTAACATGTAAACTATATGAAAAAAAATTAATTGGGTTTATTCTAAAATTTATAACTAGGTATTCAATCTTTGGAATGGTAAAGTGAAAAATAGACCAAGTTTGGCTACATATCTATTTTATGTTCAAATGATATGCAATTTATTTCATTTTGCCTAAGTTTGAATACTATTGACTTTATCTCAGTAAATCTCAACTTTTTTTTTTTATTAAATGTTCTATTTAAAAGGTCCATACATGGAAAGTAATCAAATAGGTCCATACATGGAAATTATCTTCACATTAAATAATGTATTAAGAAAAATGACTTTTTTTAAAGCAACGGGATGATGGATTCATCTGGTTCATTGCCACACATCTTCATATCTGTGGCACAGACTCACATTTCTAAAACTAACTCCAAAACAAGGTTGATTACCAGGATGCTTCTATTGTATGGTGTCAGTAGAAGTATCACATAATTAATTGCATTTTCTCTCAATGAATACCACATGAACCTAAAAATGAATCACAGTATTGCCTTAAAAAATCAGTTTTGGAATAAGCATAGTATTGTACACTTTCTGTACCTGCACTTTTACACTTTGGGTTTATAGGTGCCTCATCAGAATGGTCTGTACAGTCAAAGTCTCCATCACACTGCCACTGAGTATTTAAAAGACATCGCCCATCAGCACAGCTAAACTCTTCTGCATTGCACTGTCGGTACCCTGCAGGCAAAGGAACATTTTAATTCACGTAACAGATATTTATTAAAACTTCATTCATAATGTGCACTCAACCTAATTAGCCATGTGTTACCCAGGCATCTTATGGGAGATATTTCTCTTTTCTTTCTAGGGCAGTTGTAATAATTGCAAGAGATATTTGTGGTTGGAAAAATAGGATTAAAGACCAGAAAAAAAAGTTGGAAACAAGGCACTCCTATTTTGTTTCTATGTAAGGAAATAAAATATATATTGCTAACAAAATGCATATATATATATGTATATACACACACACATATATACATAACAGAATATATATGCAACATGAGTATATATATATATATATGCATACATAACATTTATGATGAGTATATAATCTCTGTTTACTTATTGTCTATACCCTAAAGATTTCCCTTAGAATGGAAAACAAAATCAAAGCTACTCAAAATTATTTTCAAGACTAAACATGGTTAGGTAGAATACTAGAACATATGGGTGAACTGACTCTGGATTATAATGACAATTTTCAGAAGCCATAATGTCATGTTTATGCTTGGGAAGACGCACTGAAAGTGTAAAGAAATTGTTAAAATGAGAAAATTAAAAGCCAATTCATAGAGTAATAAGCAGAAAACTATTGTAATTATCCTACATATTGATTCTTAGAGGCATTAAAAGGCTTTACTCAAATCACAGTATCAATCCATCAGTTGTTAATGTTCATATCTATGTCTGTTTGCAAGTAAAACTCATTTGATTTTAAATATTATGAAGCTTCAGATTTGATTTCTTCCTAAATTTGTAAGCAATAAAAAACAAATCATTTATTTTGCAAACTTTCTGGTAAATGTGGGCAAACATTTTACTTCTGAAGTGAGAAAATAAGATTTTTATGGCTTAAAAAATAAAAAAATAAAATTTCAACAGAAAAAAATATGATTCAATAACATTTACTTAAGATATTTATTATACTGTAGGGCAAAACTAGATAGTTCTAAAACTATCCTCTGATCCCCTAGTATTTCTTTCCTTCTTCTCCTTCACTAGTTCCTCTTCATGCAATACATATGTTCAAGTCTCTTCCAGTCCAATAATAATAAAAATCTATCCATATAACTCTCAACAACAATGGCCCGTCTTCCCTGCCCAATCCAGTCCCTACTCAATCTTGCTTTCACTTACTTACCTTCAGTTCAACTTTCATTATTCATGTCTCATTTCTGCAACTTCTACCCACTGAAATTCCTCTTAGAGCTAATAGAATTCAAATGACAGTTCGTAAATTTATGTGTCCCTGGCTCCTATCTGCTTCATCTTCCAGCAGCACTTAAAGGTATTGTCAGTTCTACCTTGGAAATAGTTTTCTGGCTCAATATTCATAATACACTCTCCCAGACTTCTAACTTTACTTTTGCTATTTCTTTCCCGCCTCTTTCTGTATGAAGTTTTCTCCTGTTACACCCTAAGTTGTTAGAGAAGAAGCCCTTATTTCAACCTTCAGTCTAGGGTTTTCCCCTTTTCCTTTCTACAATGATGGGTATTCTCACGCTTTGTCATATTTTTGAATATCACCCTTATGTTAATGGTCACTAGGTTAATATTATTTTTCCTGGTCATACTCTAGAAGTAAAATTTCAAGTACTCACTGTATAGCTTCATGTGATTATCTGAGTAACAATTCATATTGAGAATGTCCAAAATTATTTATTTGTTATATCCTTCTCCTGCATCAGCAAAACTGCTTCTTAACTTCATTCCAAAACTCCTTAATATCAATGCCATCCTCCAAGTCATCCAAGACAGAAATTGTACTTTACCCTCCATCTGTAACTGTAAATGAATTCTGACCCAATTCTCCATTTTCCATTCCATCATTTCTGCCTTAGTTCAAAATCACAGTGTTAATTATCACAACTCTTTATGGTATCTCTCCCTCATAGCACTATTTCATCCACTCTGCTGAAAAGGATGGTTCTAAGGTTCAAATTTAACTGTGACATTTCCCTGTTTTTAAAATGTGTGCTTGCCAAGTGAGGAAAAATAATTAAATACAAATTCTTTAACATTGTATTCGAGACTTTTTAGAATCTAAAACTTCTAACTCCAACTGACCTCACCAAAGACTAATTGCTATTCCACAACCATGTCAATATATAGTTTTTGTAAACATATATAGGATTTACTGTGTTTGGAACTGTTTTAAGTACTTTACAAATATCAATTATTTGATTCTCTTAACAGTCCTAAGAACTCAATAATGTTACTATATATTTTTTGCAGATAAAGAAATTGAAGTGCAGGGAGATAAAAGTAATTTTTCCAAGGTCACACAGTTAGTAACTGGCAGAATCAGGATTGGAACCAGGCCATTTGGCTCTAGGGTCCATATTTTTAACTACTATGTCATGTTCTGTAGCAAATATGATTTCCACTGACTAACACTCCCTGTCTCATTTCTTTACTGCCTCAAAAATTATTTTCTCACCTCTGATTTTGTGTATTGTGATTCTTATTATTCCCATGTGACTACAAATGTTATTATTCTATATTGTACTCTTGATTTTCCTCTTCATCTGTCATTTTTTTTTCTAGTGGGATTTCTGTCTCATTCATTTCCATATGAACCAAGCATAATGTCTAGCTGAGGAAATATATTCAATCAGATATAACTCTAGCATCAGATTTACATCTTGAGTTACGAGTTAGCTTTTAAAGTATCACATTAAATCCATGACTTAATGGTGAATTGATATAAAAACTGATATCCACTGATCTCAAGGAAGTTTATATCAAAAGCCAAGGTTATATCCATTGGATAGGGAGGACATAGGAGGGAAACTAAATTATTGCCTTTCATAGGTATATGTAGATTTATTCCATGGATTTTCATTTTGTATTTATTCATGCATACATTTAAATATTTTACAAAAGTACTAGGTTTACATAACATTTCAATTTCAACTGGAAATTTTTAATGTATTAATTTTATCACAGAAGATATATAAGTGTTCATATACACATTATAAACACATGGGAATTAGATAAATATATGTGACAAGATATATTTCAAAGTAACAATATTAATTTATATTTAAATATAAATATAAGCAAACAGGTAAAAGAAAAATGTTAAATATGTATATTTTCTGGTAGCTGTGTGAATTGTATTCTTTTTTTCTCACTAAAATATTTTATTTGGCTATAAGACTGAACTAGCCAGCCATACATTGTTTTTAAAGTACAAGGTACTTCACAAAGTTCTGAAGTTGAAAGATGTTTTTAAAACATGTTCCAGTATGGTTCTTGTAAGAACACTGCAATCATAGGTAAAATTTTCAAATACATGTGTAATTATGGTAGAGTTTAAAGAAGCTATATGCAGTAGGTCTATATTACCAAATTTGCATGTCCTTAGTGAGATTAAGAAATGCATTTATTTGTTTTTGTTAAAGACTGGTACTCAGCCTGAGAATCTTTTCCATGAAAAGTTCATATATACTTACCACATTGCAATGATTCATCAGAACCATCTCCACAGTCATCATCATGATCACAAACAAATTGCTTGGGAATGCATACTTTATTATGGCACATGAAAGCGTTTTCATCACATGTATTATTGGGAGCTAAGGAAGACAGCAGAAAAAATTAATTTAAATGAGCACCTACTTTACCTTTTCCTACATTAAGAATTTGGGGAATGTATGTTGTCATACTTAGTACACTCAGTAATTCCTGGTCTTTTTAAAAAGAAACATTAGCTAAACATTCAATGTGTCAGATAACTTAATAAAATATGTTAACATGCATATTTTGATATAAGTAGTATTCAAATATATGAATATAAATATATATAATTCAAAATTTCAGTGTTAAAATACTCAACAATTCTAGAGTGACCTTGAAATTTCAGAACATTTAGCAATTTGTGAGTTTGCTGAAGGATAAATTCAAAGGTTCATATGTAATCAAAAAAAAATCACTCAACTCTAACAATGTTGTTGGATATTTTTTTTCTCTTCTCATGGCTGCAGTAATGTTAGCAAGGTGATAAAAACCTTGCTTCTTTGTGAAAAATAGACATGAAAAGACCAACAAGTGCTAATGCTCATGATGGAAGTGAAAAGAAAATCAAAGGGGCTAAGGAAGTTACTGTTTTAAGAGGAAAATAAAACTTTGGGGTGACTTCTAGAGTAGGGTGTTGAAATAGGTTAAGATCTATATTGAGATGAGCCCAACCATAAGTACCACACCAAATAAGGAATATTGATCCATGAAACGGAACATTGATCCTTTTGGAATACTGATCCAAAAAAGTATTCTCTATCAAGGGCCCTAACCAGTGAGGAAAATGGTTACTTAAAATGTGCAATAAAACTTGAGTAGAAGTCCAAAAGATACCGGCTTGTACAAAGAACATGAGCTTTAACAGTATATGCATAGCATCATAGAGGTTTGATCATTTAACTATTTTTAGTTACCTTTCTTACACATAAAGGGTAAATGTTATAAGGTTTGCAGTATTTCAAATGTTAAGACTCTGATAAATGATGGATGTTAACTAAGTTCATTGAAGTAACCATTTTGCAATAAGATATAAATACATTAAATAAATATGTTGCACACCTAAAATTAACACAATATGTAGGCCAATTATATTTTATTTTTTAAGTGAAAAAACAATCTATATGCAATTTGCAAAGAAAAAGACTTTACAAAAAGGTATTTAGCACCTTAAATTTTTATCCTAAGTAAAACTATTAATATTTACCTTTTTGGTACATATGTTTCTTTATCTGCTTAATGAGGATAATAAAATTTATCTGATACATTTCTTGTAAGAACTAGATAGGGTATATGAAGCAGATCGGCTCATTTTCAATATTCCATGGGTGCTCTTACAATTCTTATCTACACAATTATTTTTGGCAGATCTTCAAAGGCACTTCACTAAAATACTATGGAAATTCAATAATGTAAATAAAAACACCTACCAAAATAATTGAAGTATAATGGGCACTTGAAAAAATGTAGAGGTCTTCCAATCTATCCCCTTCATGTCTTAACAGGGACTTTCCTCTACCTTTGACACTCCTCTTTCTTCTCTATCTCCTTCACAATTCAGATAATGTTATTGCTTTTCTTTGAAATCCTTCTACAAGACTACTAGGCTTTTTTCTACAATATTTATTTGTGATGATATAGTATCTTTTGTATGTATCATTTTGACACTTAAGGTATTATAATTATTCTTTTTTATGCTATCAACTCCTGATCCCAAATCTGCCCCAGACTACATGAAAAAAGGAAACTGCTCTGCTTTCAAAACTCAGTAATGACTGAAAAGAGATATTAGCAGGTGAAACAAAAAGAACTATTGGAATTTAATAATGTATAACATTCTCAACAAATGTATTTTCAAAAACGGTACAGAAGCCACATAGAAGCAGAGTTAAAACTGCTCATTATAATCAAAGTAAAACTCATTTACTAACCACTATTGTAACTTTGAACTGTGTGACAGCTTATATAACTCAAGTGAATTATGCCAATTCTAATATATGAATTATTCTTTAAAATGCTAAGCAACAGAGACTTATTTAGCATTAATGCTTTCAGGTCATTTGAGTACAGTTATATTTTAACATAATTTAGTTAATAACACCCATGTGGTCCAAAAGTGTTAATATGCCTCCCAGAGTATTAACTTGCTACAATAGCAACAGTATACAGGAACTATATGGATCCCTGAATTGATACATAATCCTTTATTATGTAGCCCTCAGTGGCCCCACTGACCTTTACAGACACGTATCAGTTTGAAGATCAAAGTGATTTATTCTACAATAGTATGAGTTCTGTGCACACAAGCCTGCCTCAAAGTCTTCCTTTTCTTTTTCAGCTTTAACTATACCCCATATGCACACACCCATGTATACATACTATTACATTACAGCTTCAAATACAGTTTTAAAGACCTGAAGGTAGGTCATCTGAGAGATGACTAGCAGACTTCATTTTAATAAGCAGAGTTCATAGCACTCTTCCTAATACATTGCTCAGCTCAACATATCCCCTATGTGACCTTGGGATCTGCATTCAAACATCCAGGCCCTTCATTCTCTTGATCACCCAAGGGATTTATCTAAATTTTTACTACTGAGTAATTCCCTGAATTTTTCCTGAAGTGACCTAGAGTCAGAAACTTAGTAAATTGTCTGGCCTCCAAAGCTGTTCCTCTGATCCCCTAGTTTCATTCAGCTATATCCGTACTATTTTTACCTGACCTAAGGGTTAATATCCTATCTGTAGGACTAATAGGTGTTTACTGACCTTCTGGTCGGTAGTTATTTAGGATCACAGCAGCCATTTACAGAGTATCTGTAATGGGCAATCTAAAAGGCTTCAAGGGGAGTACAGGGTCGGGGAAGATACTAAAAAGAAAGTAACAACCCCACCACACAAGTATACATAGGGTGGTTACAGTACCGTGGAAATGAAGTGAAAATTTTTCACTCATCAAAATGATTTTAAAATGTGTAACCCCACTGTGCATGTTGGAAACACTCTGAACAGTGGTGTGAGGGGTTGCTGAACTACTATGATTGACAACATCCCACCCAATTAAATCTGATACTACCTATGAGTCCAGGGGTTGGGGAAGTAAGAGAAAGGGTGATACGGTGAGTACTGCAGAAGTAAGTATCTGAGAATGCTGCAACAGCATTCTTTCATAGACAGCCCCATGCATGTCCATACCACAGCCCGCTGTGGAGAGCTCATCACTTCCATCTGGACAGTCCCTTTCACCATCACACAGCCAGTGTCGGGGCACACAGGCACGGGAGCCCTGGCAGCTGAACATGTCAGCTGCACAGGTGATGGTACCTGAAAATCACCAAAAAAAAAAAAAGAATGCCATTGAGATTATACTCAGCAGGTCCACTGAAAAAGATGTATCATTTATATTTCCAATAGATGAGAAGAGAAGCAAAAGAATGTCACTGACAAGGAAGAAACTGTAGATAATATGTGAAATCACCACGTATTATCCTTCCCCTATGGATACTTTCCACTCAGAATGCATTCCTTCCCAATGGCAGTGGTGGTTTAGTTGCTAAGTTGTGTCCAACTCATTGCTACACCATGGACTGTAGCTCACCAGGCTCCTCTGTCCATGGAATTCTCCCAGTAAGAATACTGGAATGGGATGCCATTTCCTCTTCCAGGGGATCTTCCGGACCCAGGAATCAAACCTGCTTCTCCCGGGTCTTCTGCACTGGTAGGTGGATTCTTTACCACTATGTTACCTGAGAAAACCATTCCTTCCCAATAGCAAGAATTTTATTTCTTAAAGGTATATGGCAGGAAAATAAAATAAAAGCTATATGGCAGAAAATAATAATAGTATTTTCTCCACGTAAAATGTAAAAAGCCTAAAAATGTCATAGAATTGTGAATAAATTGAGATAAATTTCAAAAGGACGGAGCCTATAAGGATAATAATAATAACAGCATTTTTACCACTCAATATATGCTAAGCACTTAGCTTATTAACTTATTTAGTCCTCACAATCACCTACAGTGGTAGAACTATTATTATTTTCACTTCACATAAAAGGAAACTGAGGCTCTGAGAAGCTGAAATCTTGCAGGGAGTCTCAAGTTGCATAAAGAGTCCTTTGGTGAGCTGGGAGTCCAAAACCTTTTTCGTTCCTAAGTACCTTCTTTTAACCACTAAGGTAATTATTGTTACTCCCCACCTTGTGTTGTTGAAAAGGATGAATGTCCACATGTACTCTTTGTTTTACATACTTAATAAACAGAATCTATCTTTTCTTCACTCTGTTGATTCAACATCCTTTTCATTGCATGATGTTTTCAAATGCATTTTTTTTTTGAAATAAGTTTCCAAACAAAAAAATGCTGTTTACTGTACATTCAAAGGGCCTCAGGGGTTGCTCTTTGCTTTTCCTTCTATGGGCATAGAATAATCAAATAAAATTAGGAAATGATTCATTCTCCTGATAATTACCTAATCCCAAGTACAGTTGTACATATTGAATGGTTTATTTGTTATATATATAAAATACATATTGAGTGAATCAATAACATGTCTCCCAAATCTAACTTCTCTTTATTTTCACTTTCATGTGATCAAATAGAAAAGGTTCAAAAAAATAAGTTGTAAGAATTATTTAAAAAACTATTAGTATCTCCAGGAAGAAAATATGACTGCCTAGATTGGCAAAAGACGGTTGTTTCTAAACATTTAAAGCTACTTCACTTGGATTATCAATTAGCATCTTATTTCTCAGAGCTGCTATGAGAAGAAACTGCTTTCAATGCAATGTTTTCAATATGGGAGGACAGCAGGGTGACAAATTGAAACTCCCTGCTAATCTTTTTCAGCATAAACATGCCCATTCCTGACATACACTTAAATTAGGAAGACAGGATGGCAAGTGAATGTTGAAAAGTCCCCCAGGTAATTCAGATTTGCTTATCTGATTGAGGATCAGTGCTAACAAAGTGAGATTTAGTATGATATCTATTACTGAAAGAAATTATAAAGAAAATCTATTAAACAAATGTAGCTTTAATTTAAAAATGAATTTACCTGCTACTTATTATATCTTTAATGCTTTCTATAATAAAATTATTTCCTTACAAAGTTATTTTCACATTATTCCTCCTTGTTATCTATTTTTTAAGCTACTCATATATACAGTGTCACTTTCAGTATTAGATTCTCAATTAGTGTTTTAATTTCCATCATATTTTTATTATTTAGCTAGAGATGTAAAAAAAAATCATTCTTTCTGCTGAGGAAATTTTGATACATTTAAAACTCCTTGTCTGCTTTCTTATTATCACTTTAATTTATTTTCAAGGTACATATAATAAATATAGCATTAAGTGTTGAGAACTTTAATTCTGTATGACCTTGAAGATTAGTGTCTGAGTTTCACTCTAAATTGAGGGGTATGACTAGATAATTACTAAGATACCTAAAACTATAAAATGGCATAAGGCTATTTGCAGTTAATTTTCTAGCTCCCTTGAGAGTGGTTCAACAGATTCTGTGTTAAGAGCATTCCAAAATATCATGGTCAATTAGAAAGAAAATGAGCCAAAGAAAAAACTCATGGCTTCCTTCCACAGTTACATTTTCATCTGGAGACACATTGCCATTCACAGGGAAATGAATCCCAAGGGGGTAGGAAGACAGTAGAAGGAATTCCACCAGATCCATTTCGTGTACCTGTGCTGTGCGATGCTAAGATGCTTCAGTCGTGTTTGACCCTTTTGTGACCCATAGGTTCCTGTAGCCCGTCAAGTTCCTCTGCTCATGGGATTGTCCAGGCAAGAATACTGGAGTGGGTTGCCATTTCCTTCTCCAGGGGATCTTCCTGACCCAGGGATTAAACTTGCATCTCTGATGTCTCCTGTACTGGCAGGTGGATTCTCTATAGCTTAGTGCCACCTGGGAAACCCCTATGTACCTACTCAGATATAATATTTGATTGGCTTTATATCTGTTTTAGTAAGTATTTTAGAAACTAGCCAATTTTGTATGTATTTTAGAAATATGAATTCTGGTCCTAGTTCTGCAATCACTGATTCACTGAGTGACCTTGGCAAACTTATTAACCTCAGTGAGTTTTTCTTTCTTCATGTATTATATGACAGAGGTGAACTAGACTATGATTTTCAAACTGAATCCTCAAATCCCAAGTCAGAACCACTATATGCTTATGAAGAAAGAAATGTCTACGTTAGGATATTTTGAAGTGAGGATTAAGAATCTATTTAACAAACCTCTGAATAGGTGTTTTTGTACACTAAAGGTTGAAAACCACTCAGATAAATTATTTATAAAGTTCCTTTCCAAATCTAAAATATTAAGTTTATTCATTGATGCTTGGTTTAAAGCAGTAATTTTTATGCAACAACAGCTTAGTAGTATACTACAGCTTGTGTATATATTTAATAGCCTGGATGTTTTGATGACAGGTAAGCATGTCCATCACCACTAAATCCTTAAAAAAAAAATTATCAGGACATTGATAAACACTGACACAACAACACTATTCTGAAAAATAAGAGAGGGAGCAGAAATGAAAGAGAATGGGAATAAATTCAGAACAAAAGAAATGGGAGTAAATTTATTTAGATATTAACCACTGGCCATGTCAGATGATCATTATAATCGCATAAGGTAAATGTCTTGTAACTATTTAATAAGAAAGAAATTGGAGGGATAAGGAATAAAATGGACCAGCCCATGATTATACTGCTGGAAAATGCAGATGCAGAAGAATTCAACTCTGTGTCACTTTAGAATCTTTACCAGTTCTATTATGCTGTGTCCACTTAGAAAGCATAACAATATCAAGGGAGCAATTTAATGTAGAATTATACAAAGGGTCAAAAGCAAGATAATTTTAGAGACTAAAAATACGCTCAACGTATTGTAAGTTGGTAGTTAAAATTAAACAAAGAACTCTATTCAATACTCTGCAATGTCCTATATGGGAAAGACTCTAAAAATAAAAAATAAAAAAGAGTGTATATAAGCATATGTATAACCGATTCCCTTTGGTATAAACCTGAAACTAGCACAACGTTTTAAATCCACTATACTCCAATAAATTTTTAAAATAGAAATATTTAATAGCAAAGAGAAACAAAGTAAATAAAATAGATTGGCCAGTCATCAGATTGACTACTGATTTCTTTTTCCTTTTAGAGGTCTTTGATAGTAATCTTTCTACATTTATCTTTATCTGTTGCATAACTAAATAGTTTTAGTTTTATAAATAAAAGGTAGATTTTAGGTGGGTTAACACAGGAAAATAAATTGTCTACTTTCCAAGGATATCTCCAATTTTATGTTACATACAGAGAACTTGATTTTAGTGTGAACATAATTAATACTATATTCATGCTTCCATGATGGTGACCTAAATAGAGGCCACAAATCCTGAAAATTTTAAAAACGTGTTAAGTACACTTTACTTCATAATTAAGCCTTATTCTGACTCAGGTCCCTATCACTGTAAAATGAGGGTGATAATAGTTATGAAATAGGATATAATAAGCAAAGACTATAAAGCTATAGGTACAAACACACATGTGGAAACAGATCAGAAAGATAGAAAAACAGACATATGAATAATTTAGTAGAAGGCCTGGTCAATTATAATAAATTTATAAAGGTTAGGTTGCCTCCTTTTTCTACTTAAGAAATTCATTTATTCATTTGTTTTAAGTTATTTGTTAAATATCTGTGATTAATCAAAATAAATCACACTGACTTTGTAGAAAATACAGTTGATGGATGGTAAACAGACATTTGACAGTATAACTTTAATCATATAAAGCTGAATTTTAAAGTACATTTTAAAATCACATACAATAACCTATTTCCTTACTTTCCATTTAGAAGTATTCAGCAATAGTGATTACTATAATACACATACACACACCCTGTGTGGCTTATGACAATATAAGCAGGTATAATAAACTTGGAGGGGAACTTAGCAATACTTATCAAAAACAATGAAAAAGTTTTCAGTCATTTCATTCGAGCAATCCCAATCATTGTGATTTATTTGGAAGAAGTCACTGAAGACTAGAAATACAATCATGTGTCAGTATTCAGGAAAAAATACTAAAACTATAATAGTAATAAAATATAGATGAATAAGTTGTTATAAAAATAATGAAAACAGTTACATTGGAATGTATATACATATAAACTTCATATTAAGTTTAACAGAGTAGAAAACAAAGTTCTCTGCATATTCTAAAATGACAGAGCATATGTATTATACTCCTAAAAATTGGATAAGGACACAAAGGAAACAACTCACCACAAATGCTATCACTTTCATCTAATCCGTCTTCACAATCATCCTCTCCATCACAAATCCAGTGTTTAGATATGCATTTTTCTGTGGAACATGCAAATTGGTTCCAAGAACAAGAGGAATCTAAAAAATATACAAGAAGGTTTGTTTCAGGTGCAAAAGAAAAAATGAATCATTAGAGACCATCTTAGGAAAGATCTGATAGTGAGGAAAGTCTTCTTTAGACTTCAGTAAAACTATTGCACAAATGCACTCATCTCACATGCTAGTAAA
Source organism: Ovis canadensis (assembly GCF_042477335.2). Taxonomy (NCBI): domain Eukaryota; kingdom Metazoa; phylum Chordata; class Mammalia; order Artiodactyla; family Bovidae; genus Ovis; species Ovis canadensis. Next base: position 175,302,202 of record NC_091246.1, on the reverse strand, counting down.
GTAATGATCAAAATTCTCCAAGCCAGGCTTCAGCAATACGTGATCCATGAACTTCCTGATGTTCAAACTGGTTTTAGAAAAGGCAGAAGAACCAGAGATTAAATTGCTAACATCCGCTGGATCATGCAAAAAGCAAGAGAGTTCCAGAAAAACATCTATTTCTGCTTCCTTGACTATGCCAAAGCCTTTGACTGTGTGGATCACAATACTGTGGAAAATTCTGAGAGAGATGGGAATACCAGAAAACCTGACCTGCCTCTTGAGAAATCTGTATGCAGGTCAGGAAGCAACAGTTAGAACTGGACATGGAACAACAGACTGGTTGCAAATAGGAAAAGAAGTACGTCAAGGCTATATATTGTCACCCTGCTTATTTAACTTCTATGCAGAGTACATCATGAGAAATGCTGGCCTGGAAGAAACACAAGCTGAAATCAAGATTGCAGGGAGAAATATCAATAACCTCAGATATGCAGATGACACCACCCTTAAGGCAGAAAGTGAAGAGGAACTAAAAAGCCTCTTGATGAAAGTGAAAGAGGAGAGTGAAAAAGTTGGCTTAAAGCTCAATATTCAGAAAACTAAGATCATGGCATCCGGTCCCATCACTTCATGAGAAATAGATGGGGAAACACTGGAAACAGTGTCAGACTTTATTTTTGGGGGCTCCAAAATCACTGCAGATGGTGATTGCAGCCATGAAATTAAAAGATACTTACTCCTTGGAAGAAAAGTTATGACCAACCTAGATAGCATATTCAAAAGCAGAGATATTACTTTGCCGACTAAGGTCTGTCTAGTCAAAGCTATGGTGTTTCCAGTAGTCATGTATGGATGTGAGGGTTGGACTGTGAAGAAGGATGAGCGCAGAATTGATGCGTTTGAACTGTGGTGTTGAAGAAGACTCTTGAGAGTCCCTTGGACTGCAAGGAGATCCAACCAGTCCATTCTGAAGGAGATCAGCCCTGGGATTTCTTTGGAAGGAATGATGCTAAAGCTGAAACTCCAATACTTTGGCCACCTCATGCGAAGAGTTGACTCATTGGAAAAGACCCTGATGCTGGGAGGGATTGGGGGCAGGAGGAGAAGAGGACGACCGAGGATGAGATGGCTGGATGGTATCACCGACTCGATGGACGTGAGTCTGAGTGAACTGTGGGAGTTGGTGATGGACAGGGAGGCCTGGCGTGTTGCGATTCATGGGGTCACAAAGAGTCAGACATGACTGAGTGACTGAACTGAACTGAAAACCAGTCATCCCAAATAACAGAAGCCACTTTCCTCTTTTCTACGCTGCTGCTGCTGCTAACTCACTTCAGTTGTGTCCAAATCTGTGCGACACCAGGGACGGATCATCCACGCAAGGACACTGGAGTGGTTGGCATTTCCTTCTCCAATGCATGAAAGTGGAAAGTGAAAGTGAAGTCGCTCAGTCATGTCCGACTATTAGCAACCCCATGGACTGCTGCCTATCAGGCTCCTCCATCTATACGATTTTCCAGGCTAGAGTACTGGAGTGGGTTGCCATTGCCTTCTCCATGACAGTACTATAAAATTTTGACAATGGCTTGCATATTCCCTCTGAGTTATCCAGGTCATACAACATTGTTTCTTCAACATAATCTCATAGGGTATGACTCCAAGTTAGTCAATATGCTAGTCACTCTTCCTAAATGTATTCCTGTCTTTTTCTAACATGTACAGTACAAAAAGAAAAAAAGTCCAGGTGTGGTATTCTTCTAACTTTTAGTCTGTTATTAAACAGTTGAAGAAAAGAAAAATTACATCCTAGGCAATGTCACAAATATGGTGAACTCACCACCAACACATTTACTTTTAAAGGTGACGTGACTCAGGGAGTTTTAGATCGGATAAGCTGTCAGCTTTCTATCTATACATACTTAACATACTATACATACTTAACACTTTGATGCTTTTGTTTCTCACCCTTGGGAACACTTATTTCTGACTAATAACACCCAGATTCATTGGCATGGTGGCTGGTATTTTATTACAAAATTATGCATTTATGATAGTATACTTCATTTATTTACAAAGTTTGTGACTGCTCTCCTTCCTTTATCCTCAGTTCATTTATCACTAGCAAACACCCAAAAATAAAATTCTACTGAATTAGTACATTAAAATATAAATGACTATAAAATAAAATTTGATTTTTATCCTTTAAACTTATTTAAAACTTTGCATTTTTATTTAAAATATTTACATACATGACCTGTGAAAAGAGAGACATTTAGAAAAGCTGAAACCAGAAAAATGTTAAAGAAAATACAAATGTATAATGGCATCTGTTCCAGAAATCACAAATCTATATAAACTATTTTTAAAGTTTTCCATTAATCTTGTTTAAAATCTGGCTCTGATATAAAGTTATATAGCATATTAATCAAACAAAATGCACCTTCATATTTCATGATGATATTTACTTTTATGGGAGTTTGACTTTTCTTAGACAATCATTTTTAATCCTTTTTTCCCACTCTGTTTACCCTGGTATATGTTATTTGAACTAAATGAAAATAGAGAATTATATGCTTTTAAAAAAATTGGCCTGGATATCATAAAACTCACAAATTAACACAAAATTTTAAATATTTTCTTACTTTGCCAAGTGAAATGAAATGTACACAAACAGAAATTAGGAGGTGGATGGGGAGAGATTTTTTGAAGAAATGCAAGTTTTAGTATACTATTTAAACCTATACATGTAATGAATAGAAACATTTAGGATAATAATAGTCAATAACAGGTAGGAAGAATATAATGGGTTGTGTAAATTAAATCCTTATTTTTCACAGCAGAAAGTAAATATATTAGCAAGTCAAGTAAATAAGTCAGGAAATGAAGATATAAATATATCATTTAGATTGATGGAGGTATCCACTAGCAGAAACAGAAGAGGTTAAAAGAAAAGGTTTGATGGGAGATTATTATTCTCCATTATAAGTTTTTCTGTTCTGTTTTAATTTTTACCATTTGTCTTATTTCATAAAAATAAAAATTGGTGCTAAAATTGATTAGCAATATTTTGTGTAAAATTCCTATGTAAGGTAACATCAGTATATAAATTATAATAGAGTTTATAAAAGTAAAGGAAGATATAATGTCTCACCACAGTGGAATTCATCAAGTCCATCCTCACAATCTTTCTGACCATCACATACCCAGGTATTCAAAATGCATCTTCCACTAGGACAACCAAAATAATTTTCTTCACATTTGTGTTTGTTTTGAACTGTGATAAAATATAGAATGCAGTGTCAAATAAACTACTGTCAAATAAATAAATATCAAGTAAATAAATCTTAGAATTCTGCAATGTAGATGGATATCAAGATAGTAATATTCCTTGAACTGGAAGAGATAAATAATAGGAAAACGTAAATAAAAAAAGAGCTGAGATGTTCTTTTAAAGAATGTCCAGGTCATGAACACCAATGAGAAATTGAGAATATGGAACAGAGGAAATCAGGGAGACATGATAACCAAATCCCATCTAGGATTGGATCCTGGATCAGAAGAAGGATATTAATGGAGCAAATGTTTAAATACAAATCATGTAGAGTTAACAAAAGTAAAATAAAACAACTGAGATGACTATAAAATAAGTGTGGAAAATATTCTTAATTCCATACTCAGAAAAAATAAATTCCAAAATTATTAGCAGTTTTTTTCTGAGCAAGTGTAAACTTTATGTTCCATGCTTGAAGAGCACATATGCTTTGACAAGGTTTATATAAGCTTACTCTATTGTAGCTTCTCCCTGGTGGTCTAGTGGTTAGGGTTTGGTGCTCTCACCATTAGGGCCCTGGATTGATCCTGGTCAGGGAAGTCTTCCCTCTGTCTGTGCCCCTGCCACCTACCAACCTCCCAGGACCGACCATATCACCTTTGGGGGCTTCCCTGATGGTTCAAATAGTAAAGAACCTGCTTGCAATGCAGGAGACCTGGGTTCAATCCCTGGGTTGAAAAGTTACCCTGGAAAAGGGAATGGCAACCCACTCTAGTATTCTTTTCTGGAGAATTCCATGGACAGAGGAGTCTGGTGGGCTACAGTCCTTGGGACTGCAAAGAGTTAGACACGACTGAGAGACTAACACTTTCACTTTCTATTTTAAGGAAGAAAAACAAGTTGCAACAAAATCTCTGAAATTGTTCTACCTTAAAAATTATCATGAGAATAAAAAGTATTTGTATATAAAATTATTTTGTATATTGTATATTTTTCAGACTCTGGGGTATTATATTATTATAATCTCTAAGAGCACATACAAAATACTAGATTTTTCTCTTTACTGGTCTCCTTGCACCTTCAGGTCTACATAGTTTTAGAGCGACTGACTCAGAGCCAATCAGGCAGTAAATGTTAGAGTAGACTTGTTAATCACACCACAGTAATGCATGACTATTTGAAGATACAAAAATTACCTCCATTTTATTTTTTTAACACCAACTTTGTAGATCTAATTAGAGATGAAAAATCACTTTTAAGGGAGTCCCCTGATGGCTCAGATTAGATAAAGAATCTGCCGGCAATGTGGGAGATCCAAGTTTGATCCCTGGATTGGCAAGATCCCCTGGAGAAGGGAAGGCTACCCACTGCAGTATTCTTGCCTGGAGAATCCCATGAACAGAGGAGCCTGGTGGGCTACAGTCTGCGGGGCTGCAAACAGTCGGGCACGACAGAGCAACTAACACACACACACATGCATAATGAAGAATAAAATTTTATTTAAAATAATTTGTAGAGGATTCGTAGCGAGCTGCAGTTCAGGGCCTCCCGTGACGTTCTCCAGGTCCTCTTAGGACATAGCAAGTCTTCAGACCCAGAAGGATCATAGCTTGTTACACGCTGATGACCACAGGAGGGGAAAGGGATCTGTCATTGCCCAATTAATTGATAGATTATGTACTATTAAGAATACCAATTCTTTATAGTAGACTGTGTGTGTGCACTTGTGGAATACAAATATGTATGTGGAATACCTATGAATATCCTATCTTAAGATATTTCAAAAAATATTACACATCAACAAAATGTGGCAAAAGTGAGTGTAGCAGCAGGGTTGCTGCTGCTGCTGCTAAGTCGCTTCAGTCGTGTCCAACTCTGTGCGACCCCATAGACGGCAGCCCATCAGGCTCCCCCGTCCCTGGGATTCTCCAAGCAAAAACACTGGAGTAGGTTGCCATTTCTGCAGGGTTAGGAGAAGGAAATAGCAATATGAGAAGACACGGAGTAGAATTCTACAAGCATATCTACTTTCAGTTAGTAATTTACCATCTGTCTTTCTAATATTATTATACATTTTTAAAATTTGTTTCTTCAAATAGAATGAAACAAGTTCATGAGCTTCTCATGCAAAGCAATTTCCTAAGAATGCATATGACACTGTTGTATAGGTAAAGATGGCTAATAGGTACAAAGATACCAGTCTGACTTTTATGCAGTAATGATAACTGTTACCCATATTACTATGCTGAAAGATTATATAAGCTGCACCAAACAGCCTAGTATGACAATACAAGCGTAATACAAGTAAAGCAGGTAGTGAGAAACATAGTCTCCCTCTTTTAGTCTATTGATAGTTTTCTCTCAGTATATACTGCTTCTATGAAAGCTTTATAAATTACACATTTTAAAATGTTATCACCAATGTTAAAAGGATTAACAAAGAAATGAGCTTGAAAAAGGAAACTGATCCAAATATAGAACAGATTTCTTGAGTATCAGTCCAGAAGTCATAAAAAATATAAAGTGGTATGTTTAGAACTGGATGATCATTTTTAATTTAGTCTACAACATTTGTTTTAATCTTAGCCACTGAATATCAAGAATGAAAATTAAAAAGTTTGTGCTATACAACATAAATCTTCAAGGCAAAGACTGTTGTTCTTTCTAGAATTACCTGGGCATTTTAGTTCATCTGAGTAGTCTCCACAGTCATTAGACCCATCACATATCCAGGCTGGCAGAACACATAGTGAGGTAGAATTGCATCTTACGAACCCTGTGGTTTTCACTCCAAGTTTGTAGAAATATGTACAGTCTGTATTATCTATAAGGAGGTAAACAGAAAAATGAGAAACACCTCATCTGCAAAGATTATGAGCCTTTTGTGTAGGTCACAGAAACAAGAAATGCTAACCTCATTTGAAGAAGTAAATATGCAGTTATCCTACACCACAGGGGTTAATTGCATATCAATTCTGGACAAGGTTCAGTGAGAAGTTGGACACTATTCAGTGAAATGTCAAAGGTGCACAGACATGCACAAACAAAAGGTAATGGAATATCTTACTGCAGTTCTTTTCATCTGAAGCATCTGCACAGTCGATGTTCTGGTTGCATCGCGCTGATCTCGGAATGCACGTCCCATCTGTACAGCGGAACTCAACAGAAGCACAGGTTGAAACTAGAAAAATAGGTAAATAAATAAATGGATAGGTAAACTAGATAATGGCTTCTTGCTTTTAACATTTTGAGCGCTTTAATTCTTATATTTTGTTTGGTTTTGCTTTTTAAACTCTGGGCAGTTGAACTTGACCCATGATTCCCAATCCTAAGCTTGGGTTAGATGCCTCAGATATTTTCTTCTGTCACACAAGTCTTCCCTGCGTTGTGATACTTATGATACTGCATTGCAATTGTCTGCTTGGGTATCTGTCCCCCCAATTGTAAGCTCCATGAAAGCAGAGGCCTGTGCCTTATTTTACCTGATCATTCCATTTCAAAACTAAGCTAAACAAACAAACAAACAATAAATGCTGCTGAAATGCTCTTTCTTTTCAGCTTCAAAACTTTAAAGTTGAGAAGAGTGGTTAGACAATAATATTTAAGAGAAAGGTAGGGGGAAAATGAGGTGTGTGGGTGGGGGGGAAGTCAGGAGAACTGGAGAGAGGATGAAATACTTTTTCTCCCACTTTTGCAATGAAAAATAGAGCTAATGAATCTTGGTGGGGAGGGCTAGGAGAGCATATTAGAGTGTGTGAGATGTGCAAAAGTACAAAAGTACAAAGTACAAAAACTAGGCTTATGACTCTAAGCAAAAGCCTGAGTGTGTACAGAGAAACCCTACCTTGTTTGCTAAGAAGTGGAATGTTCCCTACTATGATAAAAAGAGATGGACAGAGAGAGCTGAGGAGGAAATCACTGTGTGTTTTCTTTATTACTCAAAGATGAAATAGTTTAGCACTGCTAGAAAGTCATCATACTACGTTATCTTCCTTTATAAGCCATATCATTAACATTTGGTATAGGAAATATGGATGCCTCACGCCAAGAAACATATAAATGTGGTATGACTTGTTTCTGTTATTGGAAAGTAAGGCTTTCCAATTCCCTGCTATGCTTAGATGAAAATCAGTTTTGATATGCTACCATCATTATATATTCTTTGTACAGAATTGCTTATTCTTAGTCATATATTCCTTTCTACTTTGCTTACACATTCATTACCATATAATGTTTTCCCGCAATATGTTGTGAACAGGTGCATGGCTTGCTTTGTGTGTCAGATTAACTTAGGTGAGAATTTTATTCCAAATTCAAATTTCCACAGGTTGATTATGTTAATGAACAACCTGAAAGGCTCTTTGATTATGCCATTTTTTCTAGTGTTGATACTCTAAAGAGCCTATTTAATTATAAATATAAATTATATCAATTGTAAATGGTTAAAATGCTATCTTAAAATATGCAAATTTTACTCAAGGGTATGTATGTCATTTGTATTTCAAAATGCACTGCTCTTATATTTAATTGTATCTTGCAATTGTATCCTTATTTACGTTTAAAATGATGATTAGAATAAATGTTTTATTTACAATTTGCAATTATAATTGCTTCACTGTTTTCTTCATTAAAAATAACATCTTATTATGTGAAAAGATAATGCCATTATAAGTAGAGATAAACACACTGTTTTAAAGAGGAAAAATAGATATTTTTATTTTATGCTAAATAAAACATATTCTTTTCTATTGCTTTTCAGTACAATATTTTTCCATGGAAATAGTAAATGGAATACATAATTTAGAAGATAATCATGATAAGTATATACATTTTGCTTCTGACTTTGCTGTCTTTCAGCAGTCTCCTATTAAGAGGTTGTGTTTCAAAAAAAATTCCTGATAAACACTATATTTCAGAATGTATTTCTCTGTGAAACCATATTCTGGATAGTGGTAATATTCCTAATCAAGTGTACAAAGATTTATTGCACAATGCACTTTAAATTTTATCTATACTTGCAGTTAGAGTTTGGGATGCTAGGAATCCTAATGCTGATGTACTGGGACAATCACAGTCCATTCCACCATCTCCATCTCCCTCCAAACTTCCACAGATAATCGTCTGTGTACATTTCATGGAGTCCACCTGAGTGGATATTGGTGGCAGATAGAGAGAAGAGGGTAAATCATGACTCCATGAACAGGGTGATGGCATTTCAGACAATTAGGACTGGAGTTTCAGGGATGTCACAGTAATGGAGTTTCAAAAGTAGTGGTGAGTACTCTCAGGTGGAAGTGAGTGTAAAGAATGGCTAATGAAAAGAGTGGAAACGTGGAGCAATCAGAACATGGGTCTTGGATAGAATTCTGGGAAGAAGAAAACATAAACAGAGGGACTCTGATCTAACTAGATGAAAAGAAATCATAACTTTAAAGTTGAGAAGAGTGGTTAGACAATAATATTTAAGAGAAAGGTAGGGGGAAAATGAGGTGTGTGGGTGGGGGGGGGGAAGTCAGGAGAACTGGAGAGAGGATGAAATACTTTTTCTCCCACTTTTGCAATGAAAAATAGAGCTAATGAATCTTGGTGGGGAGGGCTAGGAGAGCATATTAGAGTGTGTGAGATGTGCAAATCGGAACCAGTTGTGTCTTCACTCCTAATCCTATCTCCATAGATTCCATGACTTGACTTAGAGTTTGGGAACAGCTAAAAGATTATGTAGGGTGATAAGTGGTATTGGAATTGGGAATATTAAGTAGTTACACCATTCCATAAACAGCAGGAGCAAGGTGGTTGTGGGGATTAACATCTCCAGCCCTTGTAGACAAGAAAGGAGAGTTGTGAAACAGGAGAAATCCATGGTAACAGAGAAAACATCACTTAATTAGTAAGCAAAATCTTCTTGTGCCAAAACCTCTTCCTTTCTATTCCCTCTGCCACATTCCCTTCTATGTTGTTTTGGTCAGTCATGTACTGAAATTTGTTTCACCCTAGGGTGAGTTTGAGGGAAAGAGATAATAGCATCTTTAATTTGTCAAGTGGATATGAAAAGTTTCTGACAACTTTTTTCAGGCTAAAAGCCCTGGAGAAAAAGAGAAGAGAAAATAATGTAGTCCAAATAAAGATAAACCGAGTGAGAAATACTATCATTTTCCCTCCAGATAGTGCCAAAATAAAAATAATAAAGCCTACAAATTGTGAGTGACATCAGGAATAGCAATGAGACACCTCAAAGGAAGATCTGATGGATATTGTTGTTCAAAAGTAGTAGCAAGAGAAAAAGTAAAAGAATATACTTTCTTTCCTTCATATACTTTCTTAATTCTCCTATTTAATCCACTTCCTTCTCTCCATGTTAGTTAAAATATTTAATTTGATAGTAAAGATATGGAATTGATCAGTCTTTTCCTGGTTCTTAGGATGATTCTTATAACTAAGCTAACTCACTGTTTTTCCAACTCCCTTACCCAGCCTGTAGCAAAGGGGAAGCTGACAAGAAAAAATATATTAAATGTACTGCCACATCTCTTCTGTTTACTTTCAAACCACATCTTTTATTTCATATACTGCTTAGGCTCCAAGGGTATGTGAATCCAGAAAGAATGATTTCTCCTCCAGGTAGGCTTATCCTTTTCCTTTAGCTTGTTGTTTGTGGAATCTTCAAAGTTTTCCTATGAATTTGAGGAAAACAAAACAAATACAACACCAGCTTCCTTTCCTCTAGGTTGCCTTAGAAGTGCTTATTTCTCCAGTCCACGTAAAGGTATTCAGGTGGCCCAAGGAAGTTCTTTTCAGAGAGAGTATATTCATCTCAACAGGGAGTGAAGGAGGGATATGATGCAATCTCCAGAAATCTATTCACTCAAATAGAAGAGGAATGAAGAGTAACAAACTTTCTGAACAACTCCGCAGATCCCCACCAGACAGCTTGATGTCTCAGCTCTCAGTTATGAAAGGAGTATTACAAAGAGGCAGTAATAAAAGATTGATGAGGATTTGGGTTTTCACTTTGCTTCTGAAGACAAGAGATAAAAAATAATTCCTTACAATATTTCTATAAATAGATTCTTTGACTATATGCCATTAAAAAAAGTTAATTGCTATTAACATCTAAATTAAACAAATAGTATTTCAGATGATTCCACCATAGCTTTTCTCCAAAGCCTATTAAAATCTTTCTGTATTTATTGATATTTTATTGTACCACTTAAATTTTGTTATTTTCTGCTTTATTTACATTGGGCAATAGCATATGATTTGTGTGTGCACGTGTATATATACACAACAAAGCACTGTGTCCCCAAGTGGCAATGATTATAGAAAAAGTGAGTGACTAGAGAAATAATTCTTTTTTCATTCTTCCTAAGCCTATTTATGTTCCTTTACCTTCATGACCTTTTATATGCTATAAGTGTCCATGTGTTTGATGGACATACATCTGAATTAATGCTTTATAAGAAACTGGCTTATGGAAAAAGTACCCAAGTTAGTATTTCCCCTGTGGCATGAAAAAATACCATGTGAACAATCTTAATATGAGAGGAAAATCAAATCTAAACGATGAAAATGTAATAAGTAAGCTTTCATCTAAAAAGCTACCCATTTGTTTATCCTATATAAGCTAGACCATTTACTTAAATTTGTTAATTTATAGTATGTAACACAGCATCTATTAGAGCATGCGTAGTTTCAAATGTACTACATTATATAGGAAGAAGTTCAAGGCATACAATTTTGTTGTTATTGCTTCACAAGATATCCAATTGTCATACCACACTATTATTATCACAAAATAAATGTTTTGACAAAAACTTGAGTCTCAAACATGGTGGTTCTGTCTCCAAGTATATGGCTGAGATGGTTATAACACAGAAACTAAGAATTTAGATTAAAAAGGGGGAAATAAAATTTTGAATTATTTATATTGTTATTCAGCTGATACTGATGTCATTAAGCAAAATGAAACCTATCTATACTTTTAGAAGACTTATGGTTTCAACCAGCCACATAAGAGTTTAATAAACACCTACCATGTACTGAGTATTATATTTCATAAACCCAAATGCACTAATTTGCTTACTGCTTTTTAAAAGAAACCGTTTTCCAAGAAAATCCACAGTAACATTAAATTTACATGGCTTCTTTTGCTATGGAAGTTTATATTAAAATCTACTTCCTATATCTATTATTCAGTTCCTTCATATTCTAGATTTATCTTTTAATTTTTATCCCAGCTTACTGTTTTCATGATAGTCTTTCTACCTTGCATAATAACTAATAGAACATATCCATTTTGTTTCTTTCTACTTTCCTGTCCTTTCTTCCAAACGCTTATCTGTTTCTCTCTACTAACTACCAATGTCTTACTACAATTTATCAGTTTTAGTCTTTTATAGATAATACAAAACTACAGTTAACTTTCAAATGTACTTGGCTCTTCCTAAACTACAGTATCAACTTAGATGGTAAGCTTCTCAAGTGTTTGGCCAAGATCATATTCTCTAAGACAACAGAGTAACTTCTCAATCCTTTATCAGCTACAAAATAATTTGTACACATTCTACCTTCTTCCTTAAATTTTTATAGTCTTCTCATTACAACTGGACTTCATACATCTTTTCTCTACCATCAATCTTTTTAAAAAATAGTCTGAATTCACTGTCTTTACTCTTTCACCATTCATATTTGTCTCAATCCAGTGCAATCTGGTATTTCTTTCCCATTCCACTGAACTAAGTCTTTAAGGTAACCAAGGAATTAGTATCTATTTGCCAAGTATAGTGGACTTTCCAGTCTATGCCTGCCCTCTTGCCTTCTCTGTAATGCTAATTTATCCTCCTTTCTTTAAAAAAAATAATTTCTTATGAAGCTCATTTTATTACTGTTATGGTATATGTTTCATTTCCTTATTAGTGTCTTCAATTTTAATTTCAATAGGTCATTTCGACGCATTCTCCTAAAACAACTGCTATTTCATACCTCCTTTGAGTTCTCTCTCTTTAAGAAATCCAAGATCAATTCTTCTGATCTAAACCTACTATCTGAGCTCCATATCTCTGCTTATATATATATAACCTTTGAACAGTTCCATTTGAATGTCTATAGGTACCCCAACCTCAGAATGTGGACCATTCTTATTAACTTATCCCTGTTTCACACAACAAAGGGCACACAAAAATAAATTTAAAAATTAATGAAAAAAAATTTTTTAAAGCAGGCAACACACACACACGTGCCAAGATGCTTCAGTCATGTCCGACTCTGCATGGACAGTAGCCCACCAGGTTCCTCTGTCCATGGGATTCTTCAGACAAAAATACTGAAATGGTTTGCCATGCCCTCTTCCAGGGGCTCTTCCCAACCCAGAGACTGAACTCGAGTCTCTTATGTCTCCTGGATTGGCATGGGGGTTCTTTACCACTAGCACCACCTAGGAACATCCCCTCCCTCCCCCCCCCAACACATGCCTATCCTCTATTCCCATGTTTCTTACCCCAAAATACCTGTTATGCTACCATTTAAAATTCTGTTATTTCTGTCTTTCTCCTCTTTATTCCTAGCGTTCACTGCAGTAACAGCCTTCTATTTTGTCCTTCTGGTCTCAGTATTATAGCTTTAATTCTAAACATCAGTTTTTTTCCTCTTTTTTTTTTTCCCTTTCTGGTGACTACAAGATAAAGTTCATGTTCTATAACATGACACCAGAAAACACCCTCATATCCCAGTTCCTTCTAACTACTTCATTTTTGTTGACACTCCTCAATATGCAATCTGGCTCTAATCATCAAATTACTTTCAGTTTTCAATATTGGTCCCTCCACTTGGAATTCTCTTGTTTTGAAATCATTCCACTGTTTTTAGACTTTGACATTAGTCTATGAAGCCTTTCAGGTTACCTCCAAGTTAAAAAAAAAACTTAATAGTGCAGTCATAGCACCTCATATTCATCTTTACCTATTTAAATGACTATCTTTCACTTAGAGTTTGATCTAAATTGAGGGCACACATAGAACTTATAAGTTTTATGTCTCTATTCTTAAAGAATTTCACCCAATAAAGTATTTTCAATAAATGGAAAGGTGGTTAATGGGAAATTGGTTTGGAAAGATCTGTTGAGTCCAGATTTTAGGAGACCATAAATGTCAGACTAAAAACTTGTCACTTATTCTGCAAATATTGGGATTCTTTACCTGAGGAATACTTAAAAAAAAAAAAAAGCACTTACATCTTTTCATAGCATTTACTATATGCCAAGTTCTGTTCTAATACTGATACACTTATTTAACTATTGTCTCTTCTTATAATTTGGAAAACTGAGGCACCAGTTGGTTAAGTACCTTATCCAAAGCTTCTCAGTTAGTGTTAGGGCTGGGGTTCTATTCCAGGTAGTGTGGCTGCTGATGTGTTCCATGGTAAAATTTTAAATTTAACATGGGAAAATTTTAAATTATGTTAGCATGACTAAACATTCAGATTTATTGGAAAGAGTAGCAGTCTTTCCAATTGATTTCCAAAAGGAGATCAATTAAAAGGCTGTTAAGCTTACCATGTTAAGCTAGGCTCAAAGTAGACTGAAAGGGAATATATTTCAAAGAATTGGAAGATTTGTTGATGATTGGGCATGTGGCTAATAAAGCATGGTGGAAGGAGGAACAAAGAAAAATACCAAGATTTCCTTTCCAATAAGTAGGAAAATGAAGAAATCACATGTAGGAGATAGGATTAAGGAATGAAGGGGAACATTTTGGGGCAGTAAATTTAGTATTATACTTTCTGGTAGAAATGTCCCAAATAGGGAGTTTGAACTGAAAAGGTGAGAAAGAATCTTGAAGTGAGCAAAGAAAGAATTAGAAACCAGAAACAGAAAAATAGTCATCAATTTTCAATTGAGTCTAATAACTCTCTTCAACAGCATTGACCAAAGCATGGTCCATAGATGTTAGTTAGGGTTATATATCAAAAAGGTGAAACTCCAGAACTCTCAGGACTACACTGTAGAAGAGTTTGGGAAATACTTAGCATGATAATATTCCTAGGTTGATGTGGCATGTGTTTACCTTTACAGTCTAATTCATCAGAGTTGTCTCCACAATCATTTTCACCATCACATAACTTGCTGTGAGGAACACAACGACGATTGTAGCAGGGCTTGAAACCTCTTCGACAACTTCTGTTTTCTTACATGGAAAAGTGAAAACACATATTTGGAGGGCTTATAGAAATATTTTTACAAAAAGAAGATCACAGATAAGATCTCATTCACAATAACCAGATTGTGGATCTAAAGAACAGGTGCTGTGTGGCATTCAAGTTCTGGATTAGAATATCTATGAAAAAACTCTCTTTGACTATTTTAACTTCAATGATTCATACTTGGAGATCTCGTCAAATTATACCCACTTTATTGCTTCTGGCATTTCAGGTAGGACAGAAATAAACTTATATCACATATTCATTTCTGAAGAAATGAATCTCTACCTCAAAACTAATAAGGACACTTCAACACCTATCCCCTATCTCCTTTGCACCCCACAAGTATTTTAAATCAAGAAAAATAAGTGTCAAACAAAACATTTATTCCGGAATCAGTGAATTCAAGGGATCACCTATTTATCCATAAATTTCTCTTAAAAATCATCTTAAAGTATTTACTAGAATTTTTGAAGCAGAATAATAATTGCCTTCTGAAATCTGTTTACCTTAATCAGAATCTCCTGACATTTTCTGATTTGGGGCAGAAGGTACCACTCACAATAATAATAGCTGTCATTTGCTGAAAGCTTCTTTTGCGCCAGGCTCTATACTGAGCATATGTAAATATACACATGTTTATTTAATGTTCCCAACCACCATTCCAGCTAGGTTTGCTTTGTAGTGTGCTGTGTTGTGCTTAGTTGCTCAGTCCTGTCTGACCCTTTGCGACCCCATGGACTGTAGCCCTCCACGCTCCTCTGTCCATGGAGATTCTCCAGGTAAGAATACTGGAGTGGGTTGCCAAGCCTTCTGCCAGGGGATCTTCCTGACCCAGGGATCAAACCCAGGTCTTCCTGGGTTTGCAGGCGGAACCTTTACCAGCTGAGCCAACAGGGAAGATTTGTAGTGAGAAACTAAAATATAGGAGAAGTAATGGCCTTTCCTCATTCTAGTCACAAACTAGTAGATTTGGGAACAAACATTTAAACTCAAATGTGATTCTAAAATCTGGAATCTATGCCTGGAATTGTCAAACTATAGTCCACAGGCCAAATGCTGCATGTGAACCTGATTTTATCTGGCTCTGGAACTAATAATGATTTTTACAAAAAGATTGTTTAAAACACTAGAATATGTGACAAAAGCATATATGACCCACAAAACCACAAAATAGCATCATACCCTTTACAGAAAAAGCTTGTTAACCCCTTTTTAGTCAAATATTATCTGCCTTCTAAGAAGATAAAAATAATATGAAATATAGTCTCAAGCCAATTCATAACAATGTGGATTTATAAGCTGATCATTATCACATTTTTATATGCTTTAATATTTTCATGATGTACAGGACATAGCTATTGATTTTGGTAAATACAACATTTGAGGTAAATTCCCTAAGATTTAGTTACATGTTGATTACAGACAAATTACATTTGATTATCATTTTAGCCAAGGATGTTTACTCTGCAATTGAAAGAGTGAAAAATCTTCTTGTGAATTTCCCAAAATCCACTTTACTCTTGTTTTAACTTTCTTTGACAAGAAATAAAACAAAAGAGAAATACAGAAACCAAATACAACAATTCCAGATATAGATACCTAAATTTTGAAGAGCATATAATACCAATGCTATACAGCATAAGAATAAATCAGGCTACTTTAGAAATATTCTAGATCAATTCTACATCAACTATTAATGATTGCATAGATGCATGGTTTCAGGAAAAATATTGTTGAAATGAAGGCAAGTAACAGTTGCTTACTATAGAGTCCAAAAGCCTGTTTATATTTCTATGGGAGAGGGAAAGGTTGACTATTATTTGGTGTCACCTACAGAGGCACAACTGGTGGAATTCCATACTTAATGGACACCAGGGCTAAAGCAATCAGCCTTTGTACCTAAGGACAATAACCCTGGGATAATCCGAGAGTCAAAATTATTTAGAATGAATAAGACCCTGATACCAATACAACAATATACCATTGATTGATGGTGGACTTTTGCTGCAGGTTAAACCTGCAATATCCAGCCAATAACTAATACTTCTGACATCTTCAAATGTAAGCCTAAAACCTTTTGCTAATGATGAATAACTAGGGAGCTCAAAAACAGGCTCCTGTGTATTTAAATTTATACTTCAAGCATGGAAAATATTAGGAAATTCCTCAGTTAATATCATGTGTATTGGGTAGGAAATAAGGTGCCCAATTTGAATAAGAACAAGCCAAATCAATTGTTAATCTACATGTTAATGAGAGGCAGTAAGAAAATCATACATACAAACCAAATGGAGACAATCATACCAAAAACTATAAAAATAATTGCAAACTTATCTCTTAGATGAGAAAATCACACACTGAAAACTTACCACAGTAGAGCAGTTTTTCATCTGATTTATCCTTACAATGAGGAATGCCATCACAGGTGAGCTGATAATCAATACATTCTCCATTTCCACACTCAAATTCTGAATAAATATTGCAGGAAGAATTTTTAGCTGAAAGGTAAAAAGGTCAATATTTCATGTAATAACAAACATTTTTGATGTCATAGCAATTGTTTCCTTTAATCTTAAACATAAAAATAAACAAATTTGCTTAAATAAAAATTAATAAAGGGCAATTGTTTATGGAATTCCTTTACAAAAAAAAATTAAGAAGGACACTTTTATTGTGTTGTTTTCAAGCTCCCTTTACAAATGTTCATAAGTTGCCTAACTTTATCTTTGTGTCTAAAGTATGTTTGTGGATTTTGTTAATTATTTGGTGACTGTACATGTGTGGAAAGAAGGAGGGGCTTAAATCTGGGTGACCTTATTTATGCATCTTGCTTAGCACTTTATCCTAAAAATAAATGTTTAAAAAGAGCCAGTTAAATAAGCTCTGTACATACTGATAGTGCTTTTGTATTTTCTTATTGTAATCTCATATATTCTTCAATACACTGAAATTTTTTAGCATATAGAGTTCTCATCTTAGATGCCTTGAATTGATTCATTTCACTGAAGTCTCTCCTCCAAATGTCCTTCCTCCCCAACTACCTGCTGAAAAAAATCTCTGTAACAATTTCTATCACTAAGAAGTACTAGAGTTGCTGAAATTATTCTCTATAGAATAGACAGAGCCTCTTGTGCTATTCACATTGTGAGAGGTGCCAGGGAGAAGACCCTCTCTTCCTGCCACAAGTGATCAGTACCTACTCCTTGAAATGCATGGGAGTCTGTAGCGGGTGCTGGTAGAGGACAAAGATAAACTGAAAAGCACATGCAGCAGGTGCTTATGGGCTGCAGTTAACCACTGCTGTGTTGTCCCACTTCTAAATGCCAGGATTCTTATAAGAAATTTAAAGTCCGAGTTTTTTGTTATTTGAGCAACTTGTCAGTACAAAACAGCCATGAGTACAAAGAAGCTTTTCTATAGCTAGATTTCATCCCTGGAATGCCAATATGTTCTAGAATGATCTCTCTTGGGGAAAATAGACATTTTTCAAAAATGTATTTATTTTTAATTGGAGGATAATTGCTTTATGATATTCTGTTGGTTTCTGCCATACATCGACATGAATCAGCCTTAGGCATACATATGTCCTGCCCCTCTTGATCCTGCCTCCCACCTCCCAAACTATCCCACTCCTTTATTTTTATTCTTAAACAATTGATTTACTAGCAAGCTTTTGGAGTGCAACGTTTCTGCTGCATATTGTGCTGTCTGCTTGCATATACTCAGTCTATTGGGCTTCCCAGGTGGTGCTGGTGGTAAAGAACCCGCCTGCCAATGCAGAAGATGTAAGAGATGCGAGTTGGATCCCTGGATCAGGAAGATCCCCTGGAGGAGAGCACAGCCACCCACTCCAGTATTTTTGCCTGGAGAATCCCACGGACAGAGGGGCCTGGGCTACCACAGTCCTTAGGGTTGCAAAGAGTCTGACACAACTGAAGTGACTTAGCACAGCCCAGCACTCAATCTATTGCTTGTAGAAAAACAGTATAGGGAAAGCAAACCATATTAATTATATTGGAGGTAATTAGAACTCATTTATCTCTACTAATGCAGGAAATATAGTTTAATTTTATAATTTGCTATCAGGATTTATTTCAGGAATATTCAGTTAAATAGGTATTAATACTCTTTGAAGTTCCCAGTATTTTGTTTATTATTCCTAGAATGTAACCATTTTTACAGAATATCTATATTTTCTCTGTCTATCTACCTATTAATGACATAATTTAACTTTGTAAATGATAGCAGCCCTCTCCAAAGTTAATTTTGTTTTTCTTGGTGCAGTCTAAATTTCACTAGTCAGTAGCTAAAGTAGAATGCCATTTTAGAGGAAATAACAAGAAATTAAGAGTCTAAAAATACCACTCACTTTCAATAATTATTATCTTTAAGAAGAGTGCTGACTTACTGCCCACAATCACCTTAGATCATGAACTGAATAAAATTCATCCATTTTACTGAGAGTCCATTAGCATTCCTAACTTGTTTTGTCTATTTTAAACACATACTGTTTAATTTCTCATTTCCAGTGAAAAATAATTGCTATGATAGAAAATGCCATATTTTGGTTTTATAATCACCATACCTTTGAGGAAAAGATGATAATATGTACAGTAAATATGGTTTATTATGCAAAAAAACAAATATTGTATGAGCACAATTCTTATTTAGGTATGTTTGAAGAAATAGTATTGAGTATTTTCTGCCTCTCTCTAGAAACAAAAACTGTGGTTCAGCTGTCCTCCATTCTCTTACAAGGTAATTGCTTCATCTAATTATATTTGCTATTCTTGTTTCTGTTACGGGTGTTAGTAAGGTTAGCAGTGTCGTGTGAAATGGAATTGCCTAATCTTTTTTCTCAAGAGTTATGACAACAAATGGTTTTCTCTCCTTTGCCCTCAAGTAGGTGTTAGTAAATAACCTTTCATCCTTGTAATGTTGCCATTAACATTCATAAACTGCTCTGGGTGAACTAATTCAGATGTGGACCCTGATATTCCAGAAACATCATCATTTCCCAAAGATAGATTTGATAAGAAGAAGCCAAGAGTTACTTTTCAATCTCTCTGCTGGCCCACAGAATTTCAATATGAATGCACAATGGATACAAGATACTTCTGTAAAGATTCGTCGGCTCTGAAGAACCCAGTATCACTCTGCAGTTCCACGTGAATACAACTATGCTTGTTTTAACACTACAGTTTTCTGTCTGATTCATTCCCTCTCATCAATAGTGAGACGCAGGTGGCTTAGTAGGGACAGATGTATTTAATCTATTTTGCTGCAAGGACAGGAATCTACTGTCTACAAATAAGCCTTGCTGTTTTGACTAGAGGCATTGGTTTACTATTGGCCTGTAGTGACCTGTGAAAGAAACATGAGTGATTCTAATGCATGGCTAACACTCCAGGCTTACAGATGGCGTCGGATCCAGACAATTACAGTTGAAACCACAAAGGCAAACTGAAATAGAGAGTTTAAGCAATTGCTTGAGAAATTCAGGGAAGTGTTACGGAATGAAGAAACATTGGAATTTGTGGCCCGAATTATTGAAATTAACTATCTACTGGACAATTACATCACTCCCTTGTTTGCCTCAGCACATTCTTAAAGTCTTTTACTTATTTTGCTAAGAAATGCCCTTTTGGATTATGTGCCAATATACAAAGTGAGAAAATATGTATATGTTCTTGCATTAGGTGTAGTAGTTTTCCTGGTTAAAAAAACTATGTCAGAGTGTTTGTATAAGAAAAAAATTTCCAAATGTACATAGCTCCAAGAATCACACTTGTTTGTATTAAAATAAAGAACAGGCAGAAGAGAAGATCCTTCTGGTATACAAAGACTGAAAGAAGACAAAAGGTGCAATTGAAAAATACTTTCAGCTTATGATTCTTATTTTTATAATGTAGACATATCCAACTCTATTGATTTTCTAAGATGAAAGATATGAGATGAGTATACAGGTGAGGAAAAAAAACTGAACACATCGTAAGAGTTAACCAATTTTAATTTTCCAAAATGCTTCTCTCTTGTATTTCTTACTCACAACTAGTTTTGATGTTAAAGAGAAATTAACCCTTTTTATGTTGCTGGATAATTTTCATGACGATATTAGAACACTTGAACCGTTATTTACAGTAGAAACAGTTTGGGAAACTTAGCTGTTAATAAGTATATACTGTAATGGTACTAATTAAAGATTGCAATGCCTTTGGGAGGTATAAACATCACACAAGGCTGCAATGTTACATTTTTAATTAACAGTTCAGAAATGACTACAAATAAATTGTGTGAGCCATTCTTTCTCATTTATATACTCTGACCGACTGTGAGTGGGTTCACTACTAAGCTACTGCCTGTACACTGGTTTATTCTGGCTTTAATTAATTTTGCTATTGACTGAATTCTTAAAGTCATAACTCCTAAATTTTCAGATATCATTGTGTACAGGTATTTCTTCAGTTTACCCAACATCTTCCAGCCATAATCAGAGGATACAACATTCATCACTCTTTGGGTTATTATTACCTATCACATGGTGCTATAGGTAGAATGGTAAACAGTTCTTTTTAGAATAGAGACATAGGCCAACAGGGTCTCTAATATTGGAGGAGAGTACAACTTCAAACATATGCTAAAACAATTCCAGTGTCCATGTGTGCCATTTTGAGCAGTTATGTGTTACAACACATCTTGATCATCTTTACTTACTCACACATCTGTTGTCTTCCAGCAATATTCGATCCCCTCTGCAGGAACAATTCACTCTTCCATTAGGTGTTAAAAGGCACAAGTCATGGCAACCTCCATTCAATAATGCACATGGAGAAAGTTCACCTGCAATGAAGAGGTTTTCTTGGTGACATTTTATACTGAATCCCCGTACTGTGTTACTATAGATTAACAGTGAACTGTTAAACAGCCTCAATCTCTCAAAATATCTCATGAACAAGGAAGATTCAGGACTTATGAAAATCTAAAGATTCCAAATGATAAGTACAATTAAAAATATGTAACAAATCTCTACATTTTCTAACATATTTGTCATTCAATACACTGGTACCTCTAGAAGCTACACAAACACTGCAAACTGCAATTTTGTAGGTATTCCAGTGATTAGAAAAAAAAAATGTTTAAGCCAGATGCAAAGCTTGTTTGTAAAACAAGTATTATTTTCTTGGAAACAACCTGATTTGAATCATCAAAAATAAGAGGAGTGAGAAAGTGTGAAATAGATATTCAGAAACTAATAATTAAAAGTGAATCATTCCTCTGGTGATAAATTAAGAACTATAAAATTTCCATAAAACATTCAGATAATTTCAATATATTCAATGGTCAAAGCCTGATTGGTAGCGCCAGAAACAGTAAGAAAACAAAATCCAACTAAGTATCACTTAAATATATATATGTTTTTGAGAGATTATGTAATTAAGAAATAAATTTGCTTTCTATGGTAACTTACAGCTATTGGTATCATTAGCAACAGCTATGATACCCATTGGTTGATGTGGAATATCAGAACGAAGAATTTTTGTATCTCCTCCTGTGTACTTGTTAGAACGCAAGATAGCTCTTCTTCCCCAATCTGACCAGAAGATATAATTGTCATATACAGCCAGACTGAGAAAAGTTCCTGGCCCAGATTTGACAATCACCTGAAATAAAGTAAAATATCGTATTTTTAAAAATGAAACTATCTGCATATGTTTTTGCTCAAAAAAGAGATTATTAGTTTACTTTAATCAATTGAAATAATCAGATAAAAATGTATTTCACTGACTGTATTAAGGTTTATTTTAAATATCATAATCATCCTTACCTTTTGTAATGTGCTTACTTAATATTTTGAAGTATATTTTTAATAGTCATTCACTTTAAGCAATTCTGTACTTTTAGTATTATAAACCAAAATCAAGACAAAAATATGAGATTAACTGTTATTACTATCAAACATTTTTATTAAGAAATCATTAGATATGTAGTAAATACTCATTAAGCTTTCAGAGCTGTATATAAAATACACAATACAATTTGATCCAGGTTATTCCTTTAGACAACACAAGTGATTTAACAAGTTATCCATGCATTAGAAATAAAAATTTAAAACACTCAGACAAAGATGAAGTAAAAGGGACTAGATTTCCCTTCCTAATAAAACAACTAAAAAACTAAGCAAAATACATAAAACAAGGCTTTTCAACAAAGTGGATATCAGGTAAGAAATGACAGTGATTCCTGCGTAACAGGAACTAAACCAAGTGAGTCCCATAACCTCCAGAGTTCATAACCTGAGATAGTGACGAATAGTGAGGCAGTGCACAGGGACTCAGCAGAGTTCAGGGAACTCTCTGAGTGCACAGAGCTGAGTGATGGGAGTTACTGGAGAGTGATATGGTTAGATCTCACAAGGCAGAGTGATAGAGAAGAGAATGCAACAGAAACAGAACTCTGGGTGTCTGCACAGGGTCCTCCTGGAGTATTCAGCCATGTACTAAGCACATTTACCTTGATTCATGGACCTAACCTTCCAGGTTCCTAGGCAATGCTGTTCTTTATGGCATCAGACTTTAGTTCCATCACCAGTCACATTAACAACTGGGTGCTGTTTTTGCTTTGGCTCTGTCTCTTCATTCTTTTTAGAGTTATTTCTCCACTCTTCTCCAGTAGCATATTGGGCACCTACAGACCTGGGAAGTTCACCTTTCAGTGTCATATCATTTTGCCTTTTCATACTGTTCATGGGGTTCTCAAAGCAAGAATACTGAATTGGCGAATTTAACTCAGATGACCATTATATCTACTAGTGTGGGCAAGGATCCTTTAGAAGAAATGGAGTAGGCCTCATAGTCAACAAAAAACTGAAATGCACTTCTTGAGTACAATCCCCAAAACGACAGAATGATCTCTGTTCATTTCCAAGGCAAATCATTTAATATCACAGTAATCCAAGTCCATACCCCAACCAGTAATGCTGAAGTTAAATGGTTCTATGATGACCTACAAGACATTCCAGAACTAATACTCAAAATAGAAATCATTTTCATTATAGGGGACTGAAACGCAAAAGCAGGAAATCATGAGATGCCTGGAGTAACGGGCAAATTTGGCCTTGGAGTACAAAACAAAGCAGTTCACAGGCTAACAGAGTTTTGCCAAGAGAATGCACTGGTCATAGCAAACACGTTTTTCCAATAACACAAGAGAAGATTCTACATGTGGACATCACCAGATGGTCAATACCGAAATCAGATTGATTATGTTCATTGCAGCCAAAGATCATACTGTATTTTCTATACAGTCAGCAAAACAAGACCTGGAGCTGACTATGGCTCATATCATGAACTCATTATTGCCAAATTCAGACTGAAATTGAAGAAAGTAGGGAAAGCCACAAGACCATTCAGGTATGACCTAAATCAAATCCTTTATGATTATACAGTGGAAGTGAGAAAGAGATTCAAAGGATTAGATCTGATTGAGAGAATGTCTGAAGAAATATGGACAGAGGTTTATGACATCCTACATCCATGTCATGTACAGGAGGCAGTGATCAATAAAAACTCCAAGGCAAATTAATGCAGAAAAGCAGAATGGTTGTCTGAGGAGGTCTTACAAATAGCGGAAAAAGGAAGAGACGCTAAAGGCAAAGGAGGAAAAGAAAGATATACACATTTAAATGAAGAGTTCCAAAGAATAGCAAGGAGACATAAGAAAGCCTTCCTCAGTGATCAATGCAAAGAAATAGAGAAAAATAATAGAATGGGAAAGACTAGAGATCTCTTCAAGAAAATTAGAGATACCAAGGGAATATTTCATGCAAAGATGGCACAAAAAATGACAGAAACAGTATGGACCTAAAAGAAGCAGAAGATATTAAGAAGAGGTGGCAAGAATATACAGAAGAACTATACAAAAAAGATCTTCATGACCCAGATAATCATGATAGTATGTTCACTCACCTACAGCCAGACGTCCTGGAATGTGAAGTCAAGTGGGCCTTAGGAAGCATCACTAGGAACACAGCTAGTGGAGGTGGTGGAATTCCAGTTGAGCTATTTCAAATCCTAAATGATAAGGCTGTTAACATGCTACACTCAATTTGCCAGCAAATTTGAAAACCTCAGCAGTGGCCCCAGGACTTGAAAAAGTCAGTTTTCATTCCAACCCCAAAGAAAAATAATGCCAAAGAATGCTCAGACTACCACACAATTGCACTCATCTCACATGCTAGCAAAAGTAATGCTCAAAATTCTCCAAGCCAGACTTCAATGGTACGTGAACCGTGAACTTCCAGATGTTCAAGCTGGATTTAGAAAAGGCAGATGAAGCAGAGATCAAATTGCCAATATCCACTGGATCATAATAAAAGCAAGAGAGTTCCAGAAAAGCATCTGCTTCTGCTTTATTGACTTTGTCAAAGCCTTTGACTGTATGGATCACAACAAACTGTGGAAACTTGTTAAAGAGATGGAAATACCAGACCACATGACTTGCCTCCTGAGAAAGTAGGCAAGTCATCTGTATGCAGGTCAAGAAGCAACAGTTAGACCTGGACATGGAACAACAGACTAGTTCCAAACTGGAAAATGAGTACATCAAGACTGTATATTGTCACCCTGCTTATTTAACTTTTATGCAGAGTACATCATGCAAAATGCCAGCCTGGATGAAGCACACCTGGAATCAAGATTGCTGGGAGAAATATCAATAATTTCAGATATGCAGATGACACCACCCTTATGGCAGAAATTAAAGAGGAACTAAAAAGCCTCTTAATGAAAGTGAAAGAGGAGAGTGGAAAAAAAATTGGCTTAAAGCTCAACATTCAGAAAACTAAGATCATGGCATCTGGTCTCATCACTTCATGGCAAATAGGTGGGGAAACAGTGGAAACAGTGTCAGACTTTATTTTGGGGGGCTCCCAAATCACTGCAGATGCTGTTTGCAGCCATGCAATTAAAATATGCTTACTCTTTGGAAGGAAAGTTATGACCAACCTAGATAGCATATTCAAAAGCAGAGACATTATTTTGCCGACTAAGTTCCGTCTAGTCAAGGCTATGGTTTTCCAGCGGTCATGTATAGATGTGAGAGTTGGACTGTGAAGAAGGCTGAGTGCCAAAGAATTGATGCTTTTGAACTGTGGTGTTGGAGAAGACTCTTGAGAATCCCTTGGACTGCAAGGAGATCCAACCAGTCCAGCCTAAAGGAGATCAGCCCTGGGTGTTCTTTGGAAGAAATTCTGATCACCTAAGTCTCTCTTCACCAAGAATCATGTTAGGTCACTTTATCCAGAATTTTCCCTGACCTCTGACATTTCCTCTTAGTAATTGTCCATCCACTGACAGCCTGTTTGCTCTCTGGCTTTAAATGTCTACTTTTCCTTCTATTTAGAGTTGAACTCAGTCTCTGTCTTCTACTGCAAAACACCACTGCAGTAATCTCTATATCTATCCTGATAGTTTTGAATAAAGTCTCAGTTACCATTTTGACAAGAGTCATATATACTATTTTCCTTAACACATTCAGTGTAATACTACTGAGAAATAAAAAGGATGAATTATTGATGTATGTCACACTGTGGATAAATTTCAAAATCATCATGCTGAGTGAAAGAAGCCAGACAAAAGAGAGTATAAAGTATATGCTGCCATTCATTTAAACATCTACAAAATGAGAAATAATCTGTAGTAACAAAAAAAACACACAACAACGCTTTCTGGGGATAGAGTGGGAAGGAGTAGAGTGGGAAAAGAAGGATTAAAAAAGGAAATAACAAAATCTGTAGAACTCATTGATATGTTCATTATCTTGATGTGATGATGACTCACAGATAATGTGCATATGAATATGAAGATTTTTTCAATTTAAATATTTAAATTTTAATGTATGTAAATCATATCTGAATTTTTAAAATAAAGGCCAGAAATTTTAAAGAAGTATTTTCAGAAATAACATTAAGTATATATGACTGCAACAGCATTTAGAAGAACAAGATAAATCAGAAAATAGACATATTTGTTGTCTAGTCATTTTTACTTAACTTTTGCTTCTAAATCTAATAAATAGGGGACCTATCCAAATAGCTCCTCTGAACTCTAGAAAATCAGTGAATGATCTAATGGATGGTTTAAAATTTAAGCATACCTCTTAGGTGAATGAAGTACTCAGATTTCTAGAAGAGAGAAACCAATATGAATTTCCTTTTCTAGCAAGGAGATGAGATATAATTTTAGTAACTGAATAGTAAACATGCAAAAGAAGAGGGAAAGAAAGGACTCTATGCCTTAAAGAAGTGAAGTCTGTAATAATTTGCTTCAACAGAAAGTGAAAAGGAACTAAAAAGCCTCTTGATGAAAGTGAGAGTGGAGAGTGAAAAAGTTGGCTTAAAGCTCAACATTCAGAAAATGAAGATCATGTCATCTGGTCCCATCACTTCATGGCAGAAAGATGGAGAAACAGTGGAAACAGTGTCAGACTTTATTTTGGGGGGGGGGCCTCCAAAATCACTGCAGATGGTGACTGCAGCCATGAAATTAAAAGACACTTACTCCTTGGAAGAAAAGTTATGACCAACCTAGATAGCATATCCAAAAGCAGAGACATTACTTTGCCGACTAAGGTCCATCTAGTCAAGGCTATGGTTTTCCCAGTGGTCATGTATGGATGTGAGAGTTGGACTGTGAAGAAGGCTGAGTGCCAAAGAATTGATGCTTTTGAACTGTGGTGTTGGAGAAGACTCTTGAGGGTCCCTTGGACTGCAAGGAGATCCAATCAGTCCATCCTGAAGGAGATCAGCCCTGGGATTTCTTTGGAAGGAATGATGCTGAAGCTGAAACTCCAGTACTTTGGCCACCTCATGCAAAGAGTTGACTCATAGGAAAAGACTCTGATGCTCGGAGGGATTGAGGGCAGGAGGAGAAGGGGACATCAGAGGATGAGATTGCTGGATGGCATCACTGACTTGATGGACGTGAGTCTGAATGAATTCCAGGAGTTAGTGATGGACATGGAGGCCTGGCGAGCTGCACTTCGTGGGGTCACAAAGAGTTGGACATGACCGAGTGACTGAACTGAACTGAAGACAGCAAAATGTTCAAATACCTTTCAAGGCATTGATATAGTTTATTTTGCTTGGTTTCATTTAGAAGAAATTTTGTCTCCTTTTTGTGGACAAAATACATAAGTGGTGATGTTGGAGTATATTTTGAATAAAGAAATTAGCTTTTGCCTTGCAACATCACAATCAGGAGGGCTTGATAATCAACATCCAATTCACAGATACAGAATTTACTCAATTATCTCTGTTTTAGAAATCATTGTGTTATAATGGGAAGGGCTCATTAGGCCCACACGCAAATGGAAGCATGATCATTCTTGAGGAGAGTGGATTTGGGAAAGTGCTTTACTTTAAAAAAAAAAAAATGCAGCTTTCTCATCTTTATGATGGAGGTGATTAAAACATGTTTCAACAATTTCACAGGGCTGTTATAAGGATATATGCAGAAATGTTCTGACTATCTTATATTGCTATATATGGATATATTTGACCAATTTACCTGTCATAGATAAGTTTAAATAGTAACTTTTGTAATTTCTGCTCCAGGTTTATCATAAAATAGTTATTTTTATATAAAAATCAAGCTAAGAAAACTCAGTAGGAATATTTTTGTAGAAATAAATCAATCAATTAGGTTCTTTGCCCTTGAGGTATTAAATATGTTAAACAGAGACCTGGCTATATTACTTTTCCCGTAATCAGAAAAAATAAATAAATTATAAAGGAACTTTCACATGAATGATGCCTGAATGGGAATGATCCTGAAGAAACAAATACCCTTCACAGTGCCACATATTGCCTTCTTAGGAATTAAAACATTCTAGGGTTAAACCATTTGCTAACCACTAAAATTAATGTGATTTGAAGAAAACTGATAATCCTGAGAATGTGACAATTTAAAAAAATAGTCCTCTTTCTCTACTCCATCCTATATCAAACTCTAAATTATTGTGAGATAATTAACAATGTCACCTTCCTAATTTCCAAAATTTTCCCTCATCCATTCTTAATTAACTGACAATTACTCTCTTATAGAAACAATTCATTTTTATTCTAATTATATAAGTAATTTCTATTCTATAGGGCAATGTTTCTCAAGTAGTAATGTACATACAATTCACTTTGAGATTTGTTAAAACTTATATACTGATTCACTAAATTAAGATTGTAACTTCAGATTGTTCATTTCTAACAAACTTCCAAGTGTTGCTGATGCTGCTGGTTGGGAATTCACTTTAAAAAGCAAGAATTATAAAACAGAGAAAAGCACAAAACTAAAATAAATAATAATCTTACCACACAAATCTAACTAATCATTTTGGATTAAATATATATATGCATATATATATATATATCTTTACAAATTGACAGACACATGAGCTATCTAAAGTTTCTTGAGATTAAGTAAAATCCATTTTAATAGTTTAATTTAAAAAAAGCAACTATATCCAAAATTTATTTCCTTTAAAGATGATAAAAAGATGTCTTTCTTGATCTGTCACATATTAAAACACTTTATTTTACAAAGGGACAAGAGAATTTTTCTATATGTTCTTCTGTGCTCTGTGCTTAGAACAATTTTATTAATCTAAGTGCAAGACACATTGCTGTATAATAGTGGTTTTCACCCCTCCAAACACACACACACACACACACACACACACAACTACAGAACGGGGAAAACTAATGCTAAAATGGACTTTTTACCCTATGTGCTGTGCTGTGCTTAGTTGCTCAGTCACGTCTGACTCTTCACAACCCCATGGACTGTAGCACACCAGGCTCCTCTGTCCATGGAATTCTCTAAGCAAGAATACTGGAGTGTGTTGCCATGCCCTCCTCCAGAGTTTTTGCCCTATAGGAAATCTGAAAAGACTGATGATTCTTAGCAAATGTAAAAGTTTAATTTAATATTCCTCATTTGTATTTCTTTGGGAATAACATCTTATTCCATAGTTAATATTTCAGGAGTATAAAGGATCACCTAAAATAATGTTATGAATTGAATGTTTGTGTAGTACTGAAATTCACATGTTGAAATCTTAACCTTGTAACCCACCATGTGATACTTGTAGGTGAAACCTTTGGGAGGTAATTAAGTTAGATCAAGTCATGAGGGTGAGGGCCCTGTGATGGGATCAGTGTATTTATTGGAAGAAGTAAAAATGTCTCTTGTTCTACATGGGAGGATATGCAGCGAGAAAGGAGCCACTGCAAGCCAGGAAGAAGACTGTCACTTGAAGCCAAACATGCTGGCATGCTCAGCTCTGATTCCTCAGTTGGAACCATGAGAAATGAACACCTGTTGTTTAAATCACCCAGTCAATGGTACTTTGTTATAAGGTGCACATGTTCTAAGTCACTTCAGTCAAGTCCAACTCTTTGTAACCCCATAGACTGTAGCTCACCAGGCCCCTCTGTCAATGGGATTCTCCAGGCAAGAGTACTAAAGTGGGTTGCCATTTTCTCCTCCAGGGGATCTTCCTGGCCTAGAGATTGAACCGGCTGTCTCCTGTATTGGCAGCCAGGTACTTTACCATTAGTGCCACCGGAGAAGCTTGTTACAGAAACAGTAGCCAAATAAGACTGCTTTACTTTGTTCCTTTTTGAAGAGTCAGGTTGTAAGATTTATATCTGCTTAAATTTCAATAAACATTTTAAATCAACAAAATAAGGGAAATATTACTACTTATGATATAAACATTACTAGAAAATGATACGGAGAAGGCAATGGCACCCCACTCCAGTATTCTTGCCTGGAGAATCCCAGGGACAGGGGAGCCTGGTGGGCTGCTGTCTATGGGGTCGCACAGAGTCGGACATGACTGAAGTGACTTAGCAGCAGCAGCAGCAGAAAATAATAACTTCTATATTGTTCTACCTGGGAAGATTTTCCTGAGAGAAGTAAGGATGAATAGGTAGTTGGATGAAAAGAGAAGGTAAAACTTTTGACAGTGGGGATGCATGGTGCAAAAGCTGAGAGGAAGGGGGAAGAGGAAGTGCTGATAAAAGGATAAGAGGTTAAGTGAACATGATTATCACTCAGACATCTGGGGAGAAGATCCCATGAGAAGCCTGGTGAGAAAGGACAGAAGGGAAGATATATAGGGCCTTCCTTCCTATAGGCCAAGGACGTGAGTCTGTTCTGAAAGTAGTAGTAAATTATTAATTTTTAAGCATACCAATGTCATTATTGCTTTGTAGTTTAAAGATTATTCTGCCTCTGATGTAGACAGTAGATTAGATACAAGCAAATTTAGGGAGACCAGCTAAGATCAACTGCTTTTGTCCAGACAAAGCATAATACTTTTGATATTTTGAGCAAGAAAGATGAAGAATACAAATATTAGAGAAGTATCTGCAAACTAATGACTCTCTATTAAACTTTTTATCAGAACTCACAAGGGTTTTCATCACTCACTATTCATACATCCTTTTACAATTTTTTTTTCCGTGAGCAATGGTAGTTAACTCTTATGAATAGTTAACACTTCCTGAATGCTTATGATATAAAGGATATGTACATATTGTATGTATCATACCAAATTTAATCTCACACTAACTTATGTGGTGATTACTATTTCAGTTTATATTTTATTGATGAGGATTGAAGCTTAATACGTTTATGAAATAAGCCCAAAGCCACATATTTGCTAAATGATTTGAGGCTATTTCAGACCCAAAGCAGCTACGATCTGAATTAACGTGTATATATAAAATCTAACTTGGTTAAAGAGATAGGAGAAACTATTTGATATTGTCAGATGTATATGTATATATACTGCTCTTATTATTATATATATGCTTCTTAAGTTAGGGACTGCAGCAATTTCTTCAATCCCTTTTTCTATTCAGCATCATATTTTTCATGAACAAAATAGTAAACACTGATAAATCATTAAGAATGAAAAATAAATTATATTAGTTAAACATAAATTAAAATAGCTATTTTTTATGGATAGGAATAGTTATTCTTATCACAATGAAAGTTTTTTTTTTTGAATTCGTTATATGGCAACTTTGTAAGTTTTCATACTGATTGAGCTTAGTAGTTTACTTCTTTACTTCTGCTGACACAGAGAAAGGTGAAAAAAAACATTCAATTAGTCTATAATTATGCATGTTACTTTCAGAGTACAGTAGTTTCTACTAAGAATTGAGCTGACTTTAGACATTTCACTGGTGAGAGTTCCATGTGGAAAAGAGAAGTGAAATCCACAATTATGTTTTGTCATCTCTGTGTTAAACATTTTTATTATAATTTCTTAAATACTGTACCTTGCAAGCTTAATCAGCATTTTAATTTACAACACAGAAGCTTTGTCATCATAAATCACATGCTATCATGTTTTGTGGCAATACACCATTATGACATTATTTTCAGGTGCTTTAACCTTGAACCTATGAACAGGTTCATGTTTCAAAATAATAGTGTTAATTAAGATAATGTATTTCTTGACACTATCACTTAATATCATGTGTGTCCTCAGTTCAGTTCAGTTCAGTCGCTCAGTCGTGTCCGACTCTTTGAGACCCCACGAAGTGCAGCACGCCAGGCCTCCCTGTCCATCACCATCTCCCGGAGTTCACTCAGATTCACGTCCATTCGAGTCCGTGATGCCATCCAGCCATCTCATCCTGGGTCATCCCCTTCTCCTCCTGCCCCCAATCCCTCCCAGCATCAGAGTCTTTTCCAATGAGTCAACTCTTCGCATGAGGTGGCCAAAGTACTGGAGCTTCATCTTTAGCATCATTCCTTCCAAAGGAATCCCAGGGCTGATCTCCTTCAGAATGGACTGGTTGGATCTCCTTGCCGTCCAAGGGACTCTCAAGAGTCTTCTCCAACACCACACTTCAAAAGCATCAATTCTTCGGCACTCAGCCTTCTTCACAGTCCAACTCTCACATCCATACATGACCCCAGGAAAAACCATAGCCTTGACTAGATGGACCTTAGTCGGCAAAGGAATATCTCTGCTTTTGAATATACTATCTAGGTTGGTCACAACTTTTCTTCCAAGGAGTAAGTGTCTTTTAATTTCATGGCTGCAGTCACCATCTGCAGTGATTTTGGAGCCCCCCAAAATAAAGTCTGACACTATTTCTACTGTTTCCCCATCTATTTCCCATGAAGTGATGTGTGTCCTCATACATGGACAATTAAATCAGTAATCCACAACTACAATTGACTTAAAGCTATGTGTCGGGAATTTAGAGACTAAAATATGCCTTTTTCTATCTTGAAACTTTACTGGCACTTTATTGGTAGAAGTGCTTGAACTAATCAAGGAATAAAAAAATATTCAGTTTTATAAGCCAGACAACATATTTCCAATACCCAGATGCTAAATATTAAATCAAACAATTTAAAAGGCAAGAGAACAGGAAGCTTTCCAAATATCCCATATCTCACTGACAAGATCATAAATGATCATTATGAGATATGACAACTTGGCCCCCACCATAGTCAGGCATGACAAAGTGTTACAGATTGCAAAGAAACAATTGCTGTTTTTTAGCCTGGGAGAAAATGGCGATGAGGTAAATCAGCAACTTGAAACTGAGAAATATTGAGCTTACAGATAGACATCTATATTTAACTTGTCTGTGTATGTTTTCAGGACAAATATAAAAGGTTTAAATGTCATTAGTGTCCAACCAAATTTGAAAAGAACAGCATTCACAGCAATCATCTAAGAGGCTACTTATAGTGTGAGAAGAGCTACTGGCCTTTTTTAGAGGGGCAGACTCTTCAGAGAGAGATTAGAGAATGAATTATTTTGATTTTATACTCTCTCTTTCTGATCTCTCTATTGATCACACTCAACCAAGAGCCAGAGGACAGGGAGCCATTTGACTACATAGGTAAGTCTTTAGGGGGAAGAGACCAGTGAAGGGGGATGGAGAAAAGATCTGGTAGATATGCTTGAGAGAAGTAGTAGAAAGAACCCTATTATGAGACTCATTATTTTTCCTTGAATAGGCTTTTGGCTTCTTGGAACTCTTAATCTGTAAAATATGATAGTAAAAGGCAATGACTCAGCTCCCTTCCCAAAGAAACAGGATGGATAATATATTCTCTTAGATCACTCAAAAGACTAATGAGAAAAAAAAAAATAAACTGTGATGTTCCTGAAGAGTTATAGCCAATGCTGAATGGACTTCGAGCAAGTCTTGATTGTTTTGGCTTCATATATGATTATAGTTACTGAAATTACAGTTTATCCAAAATTCTGATTTAGATATACTTAGACAGTTCATGGGCTTACCTTTTGGCTCAACTGGTAAATAATCTGCCTGCAATTTGGGAGACCTGGGTTCGATCCCTGGATTAGGAAGATCCCCTGGAGAAGGGAAAGGCTACTCACGCTAGTATTCTGTCCTGGAGAATTCCATGAACTGCATAGTCCTCAGGGTCACAAAGAGTCAGACATGACTGAGCGACTTTCACATCACAGACAGTTTGGGATTCATAAACTGATTTGTATCCATGAAGAATAAACTTTTTAAAAAGTAGTATATTTTTTAGTTAGTTCCTTCTGCTTTGAATTCCTTCCAAATCATTCCATTGTGAGAATCAATTCAAGAGTTACTTCTTTTGGGAATCCCTTCCCAGCTGCCAGAAGCAATATGGCTTCTTCTGCATATTCAGACAGTTTCAACACACATTCATTACAACACTCATCAGGGGCTATCATAAGAACATTTTTTCAAATCTATAGATAAATATATTTTTATGCATAGATAAATAGAATATAATATATTTAACATTCAATGATTACTTATTGATCAAATCAATCAATAAGTGAGTGATTAAAAAAACATTTCCCTCTGTATTTTTTTCTTCCATATTTGTATTTATTTATTCCTTTTCTGTTTTTAGTATACCTTTATATGAACTTTGAATTCAAATTTGTACTTTATTATGTACAGAAAGATAAGCTGTTTTCTTTATAAAATGGTATTACCAACTTGTCTTACTGAAGAACCATAGACATCATCTTCTCAGGATTATATCATGCATTTGACAGTATTACTCTCTAGGTCATTGTCTAGATAAAAATCTCCATACTGAATTACTAGTCTTAATTTTTCAAATAAAGACCTACTATCAAACAAAATTTAAATATTATTTTAAATGCTACATTGTAAGAAGTTAAAAGTTATCCTGCATAAAAGGATGATTATTTGTTTGCATGAATGTATATTTTTCAATGTATGTGATTATGTGACTACAGCTTAACACTTACTACATTTAAAAGAAAGTTTTGCCTAGGACAATAAGCCTGGGCTCTGAAGTTAGCATGTTTGGAATCATGTCTAGAACATTCTCTTATTTTGCAACCTGGGGCTTGTTATTTCACTTTTCCAGGCCTCTCTTTTCTCACCTTTAAAATAACAAAAGAATTAATATTTATCAGAACATTTCAGAAATGACACATATAAAATCCTTAGCATGGTCACATAAGTAAGATTTTCATAAATGTTAGCTATAATTATATTTGCATGAATGCAGTATGATTTAAATAGGTTTGTAAAGGTAGGTTTAGAATTTTAAATACACTAGTTTTATTCTTATTTTTTAAAATGCTGCAAAATATTCTAATGCAAACTTTAAGAATAGGTTTTATCTGTTTTGAAACTCATCACCTTCAGTATTAGAACTGCAAGTGATGGAGTTACATTGAGCAGGTACAAGATTTACAATTCTGGAAATAAAAGATTTCTGTTGTGTATGTAGGGAAAGGGAAGTTCATGCTTCTCTGAACATTCTTAGGACTGCTGCTGCTGCTGCTAAGTCACTTCAGTCGTGTCCGACTCTGTGCGACCCCATAGATGGCAGCCCACCAGCCTCCCCCGTCTCTGGGATTCTCCAGGCAAGAACACTGGAGTGGGTTGCCATTTCCTTCTCCAATGCAGGAAAGTAAAAAGTGAAAGGGAAGTCGCTCAGTCGTATCCAACTCTTAGTGACCCCATGGACTGCAGCCTACCAGGCTCCTTTGTTCATAGTATTTTCCAGGCAAGAGTACTGGAGTGGGGTGCCATTGCCTTCTCTGCCATTTCTTGCTAGCCAAAAGCAAAACCAAAACAAAAAAACAAACCTCATTTGAATTGTTAAATATCATTTTGTAAAATGACAAAAGATGTATGATTAAAGGTTATATCTAAAATGTTTACTTAATCATTTTGTTTTTTGTAATATAAAAGTATATGTAAAAAGATCATAATATAATGTATATTATTATATTATTGATATATTGTACCTTGTAAATGCTACACATGTAGCCATAGGCTACTCCACAGTTTATTTAATAAACATGCAGGCATTTATAAATGTATATATAACAGTTGGAAGGTAAATTATAACAGTATATTTGAATTTTCATAAATACATGGTAATGTCATCCTAAAGTTTTTCTTGATTAATCAAATTGAAAGACATACTTTAAAAAAACTCAAATTCAATAAAAATTACTGTAGGATATAACTGTATAATCATATATAATTTCATATATGCCTCTTCCTTCATCATGCATATTATTTTATTTCTCAGTCAAATTCATTGGAGTATAATTTATATACCAAGTGAATTCAACTTATTTTTAACAATCACAGTAATTATGCACACACTCCTTCCCATCTGCAACTTCCAATCTCACGTCTTTTTCCTTAGAAACAAATACTCATCAGTTTCTTGAGCAATACTTTTTTCTAACACTGTCTATTTTTAGAATTGGAGTCTTGCATGGTTATTAAATCTGAATTCCTATAATTTTTAACATTAAAGAGTGTGCTTTAAAAATGTGTTCCAATAAAATTAATTTGATTCAACAAGAGGCTATTAGATGAAGCAAAAATTCAAAACAAAAGTTTTAAAGTACCACAAATGTAAAAATGAAGTGAGTAAAAGTAGCATCATCCTTCTTACATCTGGAGGTGAATGTGTTGGTTAATCTTTTTCAAGATCCTCTGAAGTCAGTGAAATGGTCTACAATGCCCTATAAGACCTGGCCTCTTTACCTCTCTAGAATTATCAGCTACTAATCACCTCCATGCTCATCTATTCTCTCTGTTTTAGCTACAGGAGCCTCTCGATTACATCTCACATATATGTCTCACAAGGCCTTCACAATGGCTATTGTCTATGCCTGAGAGACTCTGCTTCCAAAATATCCAGGTGGCAAACAAGCTCATTCCTTCAAGAATCAGCTCAAATATCACTTTTTCAATGAGAGAGGTTTATCTTGAGTTTCTTACTATAACCTGTATACCTCTGCTATGTCATATCCAATTCCTCTATGCTACTCTATTGAAGTCAGGAGGTGAAGGGGACAACAAGGAACAAGATGGTTGAATGGCATCACTGACTCGATGGACATGAGTTTGAGCAAGTTCTGGGAGCTGGTGATGGACAGGGCAGTCTGGCGTGCTGCAGTCCATAGGGTTGCAAAGAGTCAGATATGACTGAGTGACTGAACTTAATTGAACTGATGCTATTCTACTTTATACTTAAGTTTACTACTTGCTATCTGTCTTTTCCTGCTGGAATATAAACTTTCTGAAACTGGGTATCTATCTATTTTGTTCACTGATGAATGCTAACCACTTAGATCAGCATTTTGTACATATTGGACAATCAATAATATCTGTTGAATGAAAGAATGAATTGATTGACCTACAGGGAAATGCAGATTAAAACCAGAATGAGATATTACCTCAAACCTACTCAGTTGAATATAATCAAAAGACAAATAACAATTATTGTCAAGGATATAGAAAAATGAACCCTCATACAGTAGTTATGAGAATGCAAAATGGTTCAACCACTTTAGAAAACAGTCTAACAATACTTCTAATTGTTAAACAGTTTATATGTGATACATCAAGTCCACTATTGGTATAAAGAAATGAAAATATATTTCCACACTAAAATTTGCACATGAATATTCATTGCAACACTATCCATAACAGCCAAAGAGTAGAAACAATCCCAACATCCATCAACTGATAACTGATGAATGGATAAACAAAATGTGATACTTCCATACAATGGAATAGTCTTTAGCAATGAAAAGAAACATTGCATGATATAATATTAACAAATCTTGAAAGCATGCTAGTTAAAGGAGCTAATCACAGAGGAATGCATATTGTATGATGCTATTTATAGTGGATATCCAGGACAGACAAATTTATAAAGAGAGTAAGTGGATTCATGGTTGCCTAGGAATGGGACAATGGGACTGGAGATGCATGGCTAAGGGATACATAAATGAATATTAAAATTCAAAGACTGCTTATTTCCATCAGCTACTTATTAATTTCATAAGGGAGAAAAAGAGTATAGATGTCTGTCAAGTTATCTGAGTGATCAAACCAAATGATTATCAATTTAATCTAACCATTAATAAGACATATCAATATGATGTTCACCTTGATATAATACTGTTGAAAGAGGAAAACATCACTATTGTAGCTTTTCTCCCAAAAATTTTAACCAGAATTTAACTATGATGAAATATCTTTCATAATCAAAGTTGAGGGCTATCCTAAAGAAAATAGAACAATACTCATTAACAGTATTTGTAAAAAAAAAAAAAAGACAAAATACGGTTAGGGTAATATCTCAGATTAAAGGCAAATAAGGAAACGTAACAACCAATTGCAATGTATATTCCAGGGTTGTAACCTGGTTACAAAATAGATGTTAGTTGTACAACTTAAAAAATGTGAAAAACATCTGAATATCAATTAATATTTTATGTGAATCACAATTGTATTTTGGTAAGAATTTTATTATTGGTAAAGGATATAATTGAGCTCTATATTATTTTAACTTTTTTGTAGGTCTAAAATTACTTCAAAATTCAAAAATTATATATATAAAATAATAAATATTTAAAATGTATTTAACAAAATATGTATAAGATCTATATACTGAAAACTGACAAACATTAATAAGAGAATTAAAGAAGGTCTTCATAAGTCAAAATATACCATATTTATCAATCACAAGATTCATTACTATTAAGATACCAATTCTCACATAATTTGTCTGTAAATATATTGAAATCCAAATCAAAACTCCAGCAAGGGAGTTTG
Source organism: Ovis canadensis (assembly GCF_042477335.2). Lineage (NCBI taxonomy): Eukaryota > Metazoa > Chordata > Mammalia > Artiodactyla > Bovidae > Ovis > Ovis canadensis. The sequence continues at coordinate 175,263,587 of NC_091246.1, read as the reverse complement.
TTGGAAATATCAAACTGATTCTAAAATTTTTATGGACAGAAAGGAACCCCAAATAATATATATATATATATATATACATATATACATATATACATACATATATATAGGAGTGCACGTGCACAGAAAGAGAGGAAAGCAAAAAGGAAAGAGAGAGGAAGAAAGGGAGGGAGGAAGACCTCCAGACCCAGATAATTCATTCCAATGGTGAATTCTCTCATAGAGGCAGGAAAGAAAGAACACCTACACAAACTTTCTCAGAAAATAAAGGAAGAAGAAACACTTTTCATCTCATTTCATGAGACTAGCACAAGCCTACACCTAAATCCAACAAAAGCATTACAAGGAGAAAAAAATATCTACAGGTCAGTATTTCTTATTCAGATCAATGAAAATACTTTAAACAAACAAAATAAAATAGCAATGCAAATGTAATTTCATGTATAAACAGTGACAATGGTGGTCAAGCTTGGTTATTCTCATGACTGTCATGTTGCTTTCATATTAAAAAATCAATTAGTGTCTAATTTGACAAAAATCAGCACCCATTCATGATAAAACAATCAACAAATTAGAAACAGAAGGTAATTTCCTCAAACTGATTAAGGAATCAATGAACAATTTACAAGGTATTTTAATACATAGTGGCAAAAATCTGAATAGTTTTCCCCTAAATTATAAAACCTCTGGAAAAAACAAAGCAATATAATTTTGACCTTGAGATGGGCAAAAATTTCTTTGATAAATATAAAAAGTGTGAACAATAAAAGAAATAACTGATAAATTGAAATTCTTCACAATTAACACATTTTACCTTCAAATATATAATTTTTTTAAAAAGGCAAACAACAGACTAAAAAAAATCTACACATCATAATTATCAGGCAAAGTACTTGAATCCAAAGTAAATTTTAAAGCTCAGGACTTCACCATAAGAAGGCAAAAAATACAAATACATAAAAATCAGTAAAAGATGTTAACAAACATTTCACACAGAAGATAGACATGTGGTTAGTAACAACATGAAAAGATGCGGAACAATATTAATGTAGGAAAATGCAAATTAAAACCACAAAGGGACACTAATATTCACTCCAATGGTGGTGAGAATAGAACTTTCATAAAGTGCTGGCAGGACAGTAAGATGATGTACAATCAGTTTGGAAAGCTCTTTGTTTCTTAAAAATTAAATATGTACCCACCATACACCCTAGACAGTAAAAATGCATGAGAAAAATTTGTGGAGTGGAGAGATATGCTATATATCTTGATTGTGAAGGTAATTATATTGATTATTCCAAAAAATTGCAATTTGGGTAATTTGATAAAAAAGAAGTTTTATTTTTAAGGTACAATAAAGTTATTTTGTATATATATAAAAATTTTCCTATCATTTATATACTATAATACATACAGAATGTTTTAGTGGCTAAGATTTGTTTCAAAATAACCCATAGAGAAGAAGCATGTATTTAAGAAACAAAACTTATCCTAAGTGAGAATTGTTGAAGCTAAGAAACCAATATGTAGGACACACTATACTATCATGTCTACTTATCATAGCCTTTTGAGATTGTTACTTTAAAAAGTAAAATAAATAAATAAAAATGTAAGAGAAGTAATTTAAATTTGTGTTATTCTTATAACTACCCCATAAAATAACACTATTTTTAACACCAGCAGATTTCAAAGAATTTAAGTGGTATCTTGGAGAAAGGAATGGCAACCCCAGCATTCTTGCCTGGAGAATTCCATGGACAGAGGAGGCTGGCAGGCTAAAGTCCATGGGGTTGAAAAGACACAGGACTGAGTGACTAACACACTAAGTGATTTCTTAAAGGTTAAACGTCAAGTAAGTTGCATAAATTTGATGAAAGTGAAAGAGGAGAGTGAAAAAGTTGGCTTAAAACTCAACATTCAGAAAACTACGATCATGGCATCTGGTCCCATCACTTCATGGAAAACAGACGGGGAAACTCTGGAAAGAGTGACAGACTTTATTTTCTTGGGCTCCAATCACTGCAGATAGTGACTGCAGCTATGCAATTAAAAGATGCTTGCTCCATGTAAAAAAAGTGATTACCAACCTAGACAGCAATTGAAAAGCTGATACATTACTTTGCCAAAAAAGGTCCATCTAGTCAAAGCTATGGTTTTTCCAGTAGTCATGCATGGATGTGAGAGTTGAGAAAGCTGAGCACTGAAGAACTGATGCTTTTGAACTGTAGTGTTGGAGAAGACTATTGAGACTTGGACTGCAAGGAGATCCAATCAGTCCATCCTAAAGGAGATCAGTTCTGAATATTCATTGGAAGGACTGATGCTGAACCTGAAATTCAATCATTTGGCCACCTGATGCAAAAAAACTGACTCACTGGAAAAGTCCCTGATGGGAAAGATTGAAGGCAACAGGAGAAGAGGACAACAGAGTAAAAGATGGTTGGATGTATCACCAACTCGGTGGACATGAGTTTGAACAAGCTCTGAGCTGATGATGGACAGTGAAGCCTGGCATGCTGCAGTCCATGGGGTCACAAAGAGCTGGACAGGACTGAGACACCAAACTGAACTAAAGTTGCAGAAACAATTTTAGCATACAAAGTATCCCATATCCATTCCATGACTCCTAAAATATTACTGCACATACACATGCACACGCATGCACACACACACACACACACAGATTTAAGATGACAGATAAAGACTCCAAAGATAATTATCAGGGGAATAGGTGGAGTCACCTAGAGGCTGTAAATAGTAAAGGATTCCATGAAATAATCTTTCTTTTATCTTTTTTATTCAGCAATTATTTAATGAGATAAGGCAATGTAAATACTTTTTCTTTTCATCTCTCATTATCATCTTTTAAAGTTTTCCAACAAAATATTATTTTAGATGACAAAACTAATCTGAAAAGCAACACTGTTCTGAAAGCTCACAATCGCACAGTTCCAATTTGAGGAATGCGGTAGTGTCTTCTTAATGATGCAACCACTCTCCTGTCTACTAGTGCCACCATGTTAACTGAAACCTACTGAAAAGGGTTTTACTCAGAAAATGGCATGATTTTATCAAAAAGATTTTATGAGAAAATTGATTCATCAGGCCTGTTTTTATGGAAGTCTACTTTTATGGGAGGCAAACCACTTCAATATTCTTGCCTTGAGAACCCCATGAACAATATGAAAAGGCAAAATGATAGGATACTGAAAGAGGAACTCCCCAGGTCAGTAGGTGCCCAATATGCTACTGGAGATCAGTGGAGAAATAACTCCAGAGAGAAAGAAGGGATGAAGCCAAAGCAAAAACAATACCCAGCTGTGGATGTGACTGGTGATAGAAGCAAGGTCCCATGATGTAAAGAGCAATATTGCATAGGAAGCTGGAATGTCAGGTCCATGAATCAAGGCAAATTGAAAGTGGTCAAAAAAGAGATGGCAAGAGTGAACGTCAACATTCTAGGAATCAGAGAACTAAAATGGACTAGAATGGGTGAATTTAACTCAGATGACCATTATATCTACTACTGCAGGCAGGAATCCCTCAGAAGAAATGGAGTAGCCATCGTGGTCAACAAAAGAGTCCAAAATGCACTACTTGGATGCAATCTCAAAAACGACAGAATGATCTCTGTTCATCTCCAAGGCAAACCATTCAATATCACAGTTATCCAAGTTTATCCAACCAGTAACACTGAAAAAGCTGAAGATGAACGGTTTTATGAAGACCTACAAGACCTTTTAGAACTAACACCCAAAAAAAGATGTCCTTTCATTATAGGGGACTGGAATGTAAAAGTAGGAAGTCAGGAAACACCTGGAGTAACAGGCAAATTTGGCCTTGGAATGCGGAATGAAGCAGGGCAAAGACTAATAGGGTTTTGCCAAGAAAATGCACTGGTCACAGCAAACACCCTCTTCCAACAACAAAAGAGAAGACTCTACACATGGACATCACCAGATGGTCAACACCAAAATCAGATTGATTATATTCTTTGCAGCCAAAGATGGAGAAGCTCTATACAGTCAACAAAAACAAGACCAGGAGCTGACTGTGGCTCAGATCATGAACTCCTTATTTCCAAATTCAGACTCAAATTGAAGAAAGTAGGGAAAACCGCTAGACCATTCAGGTATGACCTAAACCAAATCCCTTATGATTATACAGTGGAAGTGAGAAATAGATTTAAGGGCCTAGACCTGATAGATAGAGTGCCTGATGAACTATGGAATGAGGTTCGTGACACTGTACAGGAGACAGGGATCAAGACCATCCCCATGGAAAAGAAATGCAAAAAAGCAAAATGGCTGTCTGGGGAGGCCTTACAGATAGCTGTGCAAAGAAGAGAGGCAAAAAGCAAAGGAGAAAAGGAAAGATACAAGCATCTGAATTCAGAGTTCCAGAGAATAGCAAGAAGAGAAAAGAAAGCCTTCTTCAGTGATCAATGCAAAGAAATTGAGGAAAACAACTGAATGGGAAAGACTAGAGATCTCTTCAAGAAAATTAGAGATACCAAGGGATTATTCCATGCAAAGATGGGCTCGATAAAGGAGAGAAATGGTCGGGACCTAACAGAAGCATAAGATATTAAGAAAAGGTGGCAAGAATACACAGAAGAACTGTACAAAAAAGATCTTCATGACCCAGATAATCACAATGGTGTGATCACTAATCTAGAGCCAGACATCCCGGAATGTGAAGTCAAGTTGGCCTTGGAAAGCATCGCTATGAACAAAGCTAGTGGAGGTGATGGAATTCCAGTTGAGCTATGTCAAATCCTGAAAGATGATGCTGTGAAAGTGCTGCACTCAATATACCAGCAAATTTGGAAAACTCAGCAGTGGCCATAGGGCTGGAAAAGGTGTTTTCATTCCAATTCCAAAGAAAGGCAATGCCAAAGAATGCTCAAACTAGCGCACAATTGCACTCATCTCACATACTAGTAAAGTAATGCTCAAAATTCTCCAAGCCAGGCCTCAGCAACATGTGAACCGTGAACTTCCTGATGTTCAAGCTGGTTTTAGAAAAGGCAGAGGAACTAGAGATCAAATTGCCAACATCCACTAGATCATGGAAAAAGCCACAGAGTTCCAGAAAAACATCTATTTCTGCTTTCTTGACTATGCCAAAGCCTTTGACTGTGTGGGTCACAATAAACTGTGGAAAACTCTGAAAGAGATGGGAAAACCAGACCACCTGACCTGCCTCTTGAGAAATCTGTATGCAGGTCAGGAAGCAGCAGTTAAAACTGGACATGGAACAACAGACTGGTTCCAAATAGGAAAAGGAGTACATCAAGGCTGTATATTGTCACCCTGCTTATTTAACTTCTATGCAGAGTACATCATGAGAAACGCTGGACTGGAAGAAACACAAGCTGGAATCAAGATTGCCGGGAGAAATATCAATCACCTCAGATATGCAGAAGACACCACCCTTATGGCAGAAAGTGAAGAGGAGCTAAAAAGCCTCTTGATGAAAGTGAAAGAGAAAAGTGAAAAAGTTGGCCTAAAGCTCAACATTCAGAAAATGAAGATCATGGCATATGTCCCATCACTTCAGGGAAACAGTGGAAACAGTGTCAGACTTTATTTTGAGGGGCTCCAAAATCACTGCAGGTGGTGATCGCAGCCATGAAATTAAAAGACGCTTACTCCTTGGAAGAAAAGTTAGGACCAACCTAGATAGTATATTCAAAAGCAGAGACATTACTTTGCCGACTAAGGTCAATCTAGTCAAGGCTATGGTTTTTCCTGGGGTCATGTATGGATGTGAGAGTTGGACTGTGAAGAAGGCTGAGCGCTGAAGAATTGATGCTTTTGAACTGTGGCATTGGAGAAGACTCTTGAGAGTCCCTTGGACTGCAAGGAGATCCAACCAGTCCATTCTGAAGGAGATCAGCCCTGGGATTTCTTTGGAAGGAATGATGCTAAAGCTGAAACTCCAGTACTTTGGCCACCTCATGTGAAGAGTTGACTCATTGGAAAAGACTCTGATCCAGGGAAGGATTGGGGGCACGAGGTAAAGGGGATGACAGAGGATGAGATGGCTGGATGGCATCACGGACTCGATGGACGTCTGAGTCTGAGTGAACTGTGGGAGTTGGTGATGGACAGGGAGGCCTGGCGTGCTGCGATTCACGGGGTCACAAAGAGTCAAACGCGACTAAGCGACTGAACTGAACTGAACTAATTTCAGTGATGTTTTAATGTTAAGAGTGATGCTTTATTTGATGGTTGTATCTGGATTACATTCAAAACAAAATAATCAGAGTTTGAAACTTTTGTGACCATTTATTATATCTTAATCCAGGGCACATTATTTTAAATCAAAATACATGCTTCATCCACAATTTATCAAAAACAGAAAGAGTGAGAAAGATGAAAGTTTTGGACAGCTCAAAGCCTATGGTTTGTTGTTTTTTGATGTAGTAGTAATACTCTGATGCTTCTTCATTAGTAATAGAAGTATAAAACTTTGGAGGAAATTAGAGAAGATAACATACCAATAGAGAGAAAGCTGTTTTGGATATTGTATCAATGAGTCAGTAACATAAGAGTTAACTTATTCTGTATTTGCTAAAGAGAATTTTATTTAAAAAAATAGCAAATTTAAAGCACAATTGGATTTAGGTAATGGAGCCTTGAGTACATGAACATATATCACATTGCAACAAAGACTCTTCTTATATCATCTTTTGATTCTTATGAATTAAGATTTTCTATTGTACCAATTTGTAGTGAGTCTAAAACATTCAAAGTTTTCTATAAACTTTTATTGCAATCTGGGAATAAATTACTAATCCTTCAGCAATATATATCACTTTACACATAAAGCATGCCTGACTGCTAAGAGAGAGTTCTCTTAGATTTTAATACTGTTTTAATCAAATAAGTCATACATATGATACTTCCAACTGTTACAGGAGGAATTTTCAGACAGATTATCAAGTTTGTTTTCTATACCACTGTGTGTGTGTATGTGTGCTAAGTCACTTCAGTCATGTCTGGCTCTTTGTGACCCTCTGAACTATAGCCCACCAGACTTCTTTGTCCATGGGGATTCACTAGGCAAGAATACAGGTGTGGGTTGCCATGCCTTCTCCAGGGGATCTTCCCAACCCAGGAATCTAAGACATGCCTCATGTCTCCTTCATTAGCAGGGAGGTTCTTTACCACTAGCACCACTGGGGAAGCCCTGTGTACAAACTTCAACGTGGACATACTAAAAAGACGAATATTCAGGTAGTCAGTATAATGATTTGTATTCCATGCTTCAGAACAAAAGTCAATGAAAACTGCTTCATATTAAAGAAGACCTTGTTGACCTATGAAATACTTAACTTCTACAACATAAAAACTGAGATAATTTTATTCTAGTCAGTGGCTCAAATAAAATCAGTGGCTCGTCCTCATTTAAACTAAAATTTTTAATGATGGATATATAAATACATGCAGAATTGTAGGTATTTCTTGCCGTGAACATACTCTAATTAAAAATAAAAAGAAAGCAGACCAAAATATAGTTTATTTTTAACATTTTAAAATTTAATTCAATTTGGAACGCATGTAAGAATTAAAGATTTTAAAATTAAAAAAATAAATAAAATAAAAAAAATTAAAAAATTAAAAAATAAAAAATTGAACTATAGTTGATTTAAAATGTTGTGTTAGTTTTTGCTTACAGCAAAGTGAATGTTATATATATATTTATTATATTATATTATATTATTTATTTATTATATTAATATATATTAATATATATATACACACATATATCAATTTCTTTTACATTATTTTCCAACAGAGGTCATTATAGAGTATTGAAAAGAGTTCTCAGTGGCATACAGTAGGTCCTTATTAGTTACCTATTTTATATTTAGCAGTACATATATGTCAATCTCAATCTACCGGTTTATCCCTGCTCCTTTCCCTCTCTAGCAATCATAAGCTAAACTACATATTCTGAGAGTATTGCCTGTCATGCAAGTTCAAAATTATTTCAAATGGAACCTGGACTGCAGTGTAAGAAAGATCAGTCTAACTTAATAACTAGTAATTGTAAATGTTTGAGAAACACTGCCATCCTGAAAGACCTAGTCATATATTTTTGAAAAGTGCATATTTCAAGAAACATTAGAGTACTTTAATACAATATAAAATGATATGATTACTCCTTGAGTAATAATAAATAATTGTAATAATTAATAATAAACACATTCTGTGTGTGTTTTAGTTTTCAAAGGAAAAACTAAAGCACCAAGAAGAGAACAATTTGTTTTTTCACCTCAGATTCTAAGTGAAGTAACAGTAGTCAGAAAAACATGGCAGACATACTCCATTTTCTTATAATTCTTTGTTGTGTATATGCATATTTAATTCTCTTTATATACACTTTTAATTATATATAAATATGTATAAATTAAATGATAAATTTATAAATGTATATAATACAAATGATATAATTATATCATTTTTTCTGAATTGGAATTTTCAATAATTATGCTATGACCTACAGCATAATTTAAGCTGCTGCTAAGCTGCTATCACTTCAGTCGTGTCCAACTCTGTGTGACCCCATAGATGGCAGCCCACCAGGCTTCCCTGTCCCTGGGATCCTGCAGGCAAGAACACTGGAGTGGGTTGCCATTTCCTTCTTCAATTCATGAAAGTGAAAAGTGAAAGTGGAATCTCTCAGTCAAGTCCGACTCTCAGCGACCCCATGGACTACAGCCTACCAGGCTCCTTTGTTCATAGGATTTTCCAGGCAAGAGTACTGGAGTGGGGTGCCATTGCCTTCTCCAATAATTTAAGCTATGTGATAGTAAAATACTTATAATGAAGACTGAGGAGACTTCTAAACAAAAATTATAAAAACAGCTAGGTTCTTGTTCTGTTCCAGATTGGATACTTTTACATTTAATGAAGGTCACTCCACAGAAGAAAGGACAGAGATTAAGAGGCCTATCTCCCAATCCTGGCAAAGTTGATTTTGCAAAACAAAACACAACAGGATCTACATGAAATCACTACATCAGCTGCTTCCAAGTATTCAGTTGATTGTTGAAAGACTGTCAGAATAACCAGCTTCTGCTGTTAAAATGATTACCCAATTGACTAGTTCTCACTCCTGTGATTTATCAAGCAGGCATTTCAACCCAGAGGCTTTTGGGCTAACAAATTCTCACACTTGGAAGTATTTTGCCTAAAGACAGATTAGGGTAAAAATAATTACTTAAGCTGCACATTTTTAAATAGCTTTACTACTAATGCCTCTTATGGTCTGAAAATGAGAACTTTTATAATAGAACAGAAGAAAAACGTGGGGATGAGGGGAATGATTTCCATCTTTTGTACTTAATTTAAAATTAAATCTCTCTCTACATGTTAATATGCATTTATCTACATTTCCAACTCTGACACTTTGCATTTATTTCCCTGTAATTGATTTAAGGATTTAAAAATAAACATAACATGTAAATATTCTACGAAATGCCATGTTCTGTTCTGAAACAATATTACTTCAAGTCATTGTTTCTTTATTTTAGTGTCATTTGCCATGTATTTTAAGCTATTCAATAAATCCATATTAAAGATAGGTTTGGAGACACTGTTCATAGAGGCAGCCTTCATATATACTCAATGTGTTTTTGCACTTCAGTTAATTATTGAAACCTTACTTGGTAATTTCTATGAGCTAGTAAGAGTACTTTGACCACTCTCTCAATATGGTATAAATGGTATGAACACCTGCACAAAGTTATAGTTTTTCCATTCGCTCAAAAAATACCTATAACTTAGTAATGAGAGGGTGTCATTAAATTATGATTAAGTTCTGTGTAAATGAAGGCAATATAATCAGCTCCCTTGTACTAGGCAGGTATTATGTTTTTCCACAAGGATTCATTTTTAGTTAATTTATGTTGAATAAGTAAGCATTACAATTTGGCAGCTGCCAGAGAGATGACAAAAAATAAGCATTTACAATTGTTCAAGGACATGCTCTGAAGTATTCAGGATATAAGTCACTTCCTGACATTCATGCTAGATAATAAAACCTTCTCCCTTTAACAGAATTTGGATAACTGGTGGCTTTAGTATAACTGAAGTGTTAATACCAATCATAAGTCATTAGATAAACAATATTTCTCAAATGGATACTTTATGAGGTTTTAGATTTAGTACGTAATAAAAAGGAAACATTCAGTACTCATAGAAAATGTCAAGATGGCAACTTGTACATAAAATAGAAGTTTATCTAAATATTTCTGGCAAATTATCATATTGACACTTTCCAACTTAACTTTCAGCTTTTCACTTTAGTCCTGATGTTTACTATGGATGGACAAGTCCTGTATTTGGCCATGGGGTGCTTTTATAACACAGAACATTGCTGGTTCTGTAACAAAGTAGAAGAAAATTCTAAACTCTATAGAGATTTTGAGGAGTAAAGGTGTGAATTAGCTCTATAGCTATGAGCAAATTTTGAATCTCTGACAAGAGATGATTTGTCTGGATAATCTCTAGGAGCACATCTAGCTCTAACAGCTAGCTATATTACCTACATTAAATTTTCTTCATAGACAGGTATAGAGCCTTGTCCTGCTGCTGCTGCTGCTACTAACTCGCTTCAGTCGTGTCCGACTCTGTGCAACCCCATAAGGCGGCAGTCCACCAGGCTTCCCCATCCCTGGCATTCTCCAGGCAAGAACACTGAGGTGGGTTGCCATTTCCTTCTCCAATGCATGAAAGTGAAAAGTGAAAGTGAAGTCGCTCAGTCGTGTCCAACTCTTATGGACACCATGGACTGCAGCCCACCAGGCTCCTCTGTTCATGGGATTTTCCCAGGCAAGAGTACTGGAGGGGGGGTGCCATTTCCTTCTCCAAGAGCCTTATAAGGTTTTCCTAATTTCTCAGACATGGGCAGTCCATATAGACATAATTAATTTAAGTAAATTAATGTTTTGTGTATGCAGTATTATTGATTCACGTAAGGCTTGTTTTCCAAGAGATTAACTTCATGTATGTTATCTGTGCTATGATATCTCATATTTAAGCTATCTTATTTTTAGTTCCAAGTATTTCATTATTGATTACTTTCAATACTCTGTGTGCATTTCATTAATAAAGCAAGGGAAATAGTAAAGGAAAAGGATTTTAACACAAGAAAAAGGCTAAAAAGACTCAGAGTAGGTTTAGCAAAGCAAGGTTACATCAGGGGAAGGACTGCATGATGAACAAGGCTTTTGATTTTGGTGCTCTTGATCTTTTGAAAGGATGTCTCTCTGCTAAACCAATAGTAAGTGAAAACTTCTCTTAAGTCCCCATATTTTTTGATGCTGCAGATGTCTCAGTGAAATGCCTCTGGGATTTAAAAGCCCCTGGGCCCATGTTTGTGGCCACTTGAGCATTTGTGCTAATTGTTATAGCTGAGATGTAAACTCCAAAGCCTTTCTTTTCTACTCTTTTACTTTCCTTGTGAAGATATGAATCAGAGAAAGGAAATAAGGAGAGCAACTAACACAAATGCTAGCAATGCAAGCCAATCCAGAAAATGTTATAAAAGGAGGTATTCCATTTTAAGATGGTGGTGACTCAGAGTTTTAGGAGTATAAATTCATAAAGTGTAACCATGCCATTAAAAGACACAAGATTGCAATCCAATCAATCTTGAGGTCACTTTTCCAAAACAATTTTATCACCATTTATATTCTAAGATTAACTTCTAAGATGATCCATTTCCTGCTAAATACACACTTCCTACTTTCTACCCCCAAATTCCTCAGGAAAATTAGCTAATACTCATCCATCTCTAACTGGAATGAGTATTGTTCATTTCAAATGTTTGTGACATTTTTCATTATAATGTTTTAGGGAAGCAAAATTTGCCACCCCAAAATGTCTCTGTGGCAAGTTTATTATTTTGAATTGAAAATGCAAAAGACTCAGGAAAAGTCTTTGACCTTCCCCCTAACTTTCTAAAGAATGTAGATAAAGGACCTATTCTAGGAAGGGAGCTGGGAGCTATCACCATAGATGAAATAGTTTGAACTAGGTATGTAGACAGGGAGGGACCCAGCAAAGTTTGTCTGTTAATAGTTCTCTCTGTCCCATCGTCTTTGCCCAGCCCAGCATATATTTGTTTACCAAATATTTGCTTTTCCATCTCTAACTCAATTGCCTTTCTCCCCTTTAAATTCTCAAACCACTATCTGTAACATCCTTTCATTTATTTATTTATTTATTTTTGCCTTTAGCTGAAGATGAATTTTAAGATGAGGGTTTAATACAGCTTAGTGAATTAATTTTCCTGGGTCTCTCATATATATGTTTTTAAACTTTTGTTTGATTGTCTCCTGTTCTGTTTCAAGTCAATTTCATTCTTAGATGAGTCAGAATAATCCAGAAGGGTAGAGGAAAATTTCTCTCTCCTGGAAAATATTATCCTAAACATGGTCTATACCTGTGGGGACTAGCTGTGATTTAACCCAGTTCAGTTTTAGCCAGGTATTTTCTTCAATAGTTGAACCTCAATTATACTATTTACTCATCTCATTCTTTTGCTTCCAGAACTAAGCACATTGAAGCCTCTCTTTTCTTTCTTACAGGATTCTATTAGTTTGCTTGCTTTTTCTAGTCTACATATTCTCCCCAACTTATTAACTCAGGAAGTTTTTTTTTTTTTAATTAAACTTATTGCAGTTCTCTTCTTCAATGTAAAAATTCTTTGTTTTGAATAATATGTCAGTGCAATTAGTACTGAATAGACAAATGATGTCACACACAACTGAACTTGCCACACGTTCAGTTCCATGTATCAATCTACTCAGCCTGTGATTAACAGAGATTTGCTGCTGAAAAAAGATAGAGATTTCTTGAGATAGCAATTTTGAAAACTGAGCTGAGTACAGTGCTGTTAATAAATCAGATGCTCTTGGCATTGATTCATTTGCTTAAATTTTTGGATTAGTTTACATTTCCAGTGCTGTCTCTCAAGGTAATGAGCCTTATAATGTCATATTTTTGTAACATTCTTATGATGACATCTTGTATTTGTGTTGTATAACTTTGTCCAATATAAACTTTAGGATTTGCTAAGAGCCCACGTTTACTTTATGCATTTTATTCCTTATTTTCAAGATTTTGATCCAAATGAATTCTTATCCTTCAAATTTTTAGTCATTTGTATTAGAAAAAAATGATACAGTGAACATAATTATATTAATTTAAAAAACTGTAAATACACAAAATCTTAATAGATAAATAAATATGATTTAATCATTTTATAAAGAAGATTTAATCTTATATAATTTTACTCAAAGTAAATGATACTTAAATATTTAATCATAAAATTCATCAATAAGAAAAATAATGACTTTAAACTTTGAAAAAGTGGAGAGTCGCCCAGCTCAAATGTTCATGAAGAATCTCTTATTTGATCACTTAAAATTACCAGTGGACATAATAATTTGGTGAGTAAAGCAAAAGGAAAGAAAACAAAAAAGAAAAGAACTAGTTTTAGGGACTAAGTTGTTATGGAGGAAAACACAAGTTGACAGAGCATAATTATGTAGTTTAAATTTTTCTCCAAAGAAGTCTACTCTATCTCAGCCAAGGTCATCCCAGTTTTTCTTCAGTTCTATTCTCATCTACACCACTACAAATTCTTCAGGTGAGGGCAGATGAGTTTAATCAATTCTAATGCAATTGATGTGTTGATATTGGTCATTCAACATGGTATCATGCAAAGTAGGATGTGAGACTGACAAGGAAAATGAATGTTGAATAGGAAATAAATTATTTTTTTGCTCTCTTTTTGCACTCTTACTCCAGCTACCCAGGCCTGCTCTTACCAGCTATAATCCTTCTTCAAGGTCTTTGCACTTGTAGTTCTTTCTGCCTAGAATGACTTTCCACCAAATATCCTTTGGGTAGCTAGCTCTCTGGAGAAGGCAATGGCACCTCACTCCAGTATTATTGCCTGGAAAATCCCATGGATGGAGGAGCCTGGTGGGCGGCAGTCCATGGGGTCGCTAAGATTCGGACATGACTGAACGACTTCACTTTGGCTTTTCACTTTCAGACCTTGGAGACGGACATGGCAACCCACTCCAGTGATCTTGCCTGGAGAATCCCAGGGACGGGGCAGCCTGGTGGGCTACTGTTTCTAGGGTCGTACAGAGTCGAACACAACTGAAGCAACTTAGCAACAACAGCAGCAGCAGCAGCAGCTAGCTCTCTAAATTCCTTGAAGAATTTACTTCAGTTATTCTCAAAGTGAAATCTTCCTCAATCACTCTCTCAAATAATCAATCTCTTTTCCCAAGGTGATTTTTTTCTAAGTATTTATCACTGCCTAACATCAAATATTTATGTAATTATCTTACTTAATGTCTTCTTTCCACTAGAACATAATTTCTTAAAAGGGAAAACATTTTTATCTGTTTTGTTCACTGCTTTACTTTGGCAAGAGAACAGAATATTTTTCTTTTTAAAGTGGGGGGTAGTTTGATGGTGTCAAGGAGACAAGAAGGGGAGAAGAAGAAAAGGCAAAGGAGAATATTAAAAGTAGATGAGAAAATTGCATTCTATGACTTTGTGAGAAAATAGAACTCCTTGGATTTATCTGTGTTTCTGCCAAAAGCCCTAGCCTCCTGAGATGCTGAAATACAAACAACATAGAGTATTTGCTTTCACTTTCCCCAGAACCACTGTACTTTTCACATATCACAAAAATTAGCTTAGTAGCTATTTTCTAGCTAATTTATGTGATCTGAAAGAATAATGCAATTTATCTCCCCAAGAGGGCCAAATGGTAGCTTGACCATGTCCCTGTATTAAACTGCTATTAAACTGCAAGGTATGAGAAAGACTTGATCACTATCTCTAAATGCCAAAAGGAATGCATTCCAACATTTTGCGACATTTCTGGGTCTGAAAGGTTGGAAACTCTCAGGCTTTATCTGGTCCTTGAAAATAGGTATTTACACTTTAAAAGGTTAGAATGACATCCCATGAATCTTTCCATCCAATCTCAAAGGAGTAAAATTTTTGTTTGTTCCTCTCTCTTGCTGGGAGGGAAAGGTGATGACTTTCTCTGTGCATTTATAAATGAGCAAAATGCACTGTTCTCTATTCCCCATTTATGGGCTGTAACTTGCCACCCACTTTGAAATATTTTATCAGCTCTCATTTTTTTGCTGCCAGTTCAGACAGGACCAATTCTTTATTTTTACTCTGGTTATTGATCTGGTTGTATGTGTCAATAAATAACTATTTTCCTTGATTCAATATCTTGTATCTCTACAAAATTCACACATATAATGTACATAACTCTGCAAGTGGAGTAACATCTCAGAACCTTCACAGTAGTTGACTAAAGACTGGTATTCTTAAAAGTTGGCTAGGGACAAAGAAATTCTTCTAACCAAATAATAGCATGAATTTAACACAGCTCTCCAGATGGATACAAATTCCAGAGAAACCAGATGACCTCAAGGATCCATGATAAAGCTTAGTTTCAACCATGAGAGTTAAAAGAGATAATTTATACCTCAGAAAAAATTATAAGTTTAAGAAAATAATTGGACTCACTCACAAGAAAATATATGCTTTCCTTTTCAAAGTAGCGGTATAGCAGCCTATTAGGTAATTACTTTGATTTTAATGTCTGTAATTCCAATTTCCATGATAGCTCATAATGGCTGAGAGAAAGAATAAGGAAATGAAGATGAAGTTTGTCACTGTGTATTTACCATCAAAAAAAAAAATCCTACAGCTTGATTTCAGAAAACCTGGCTCACATGAGTTCATATTTTTAAAAAATCTTTTTTTTTAAACAGCCTTTTGAGGAGGACTAGAAACAAGAAGAGCACTGGGACTTCTTAATTTAAAAGCTACTACTTCAAAAGTCTATAGGGAAAGCTGCTTCAGAAACATCTCCCTGCATTTGTTATTGGTTCTTTCTTACTTTCCAAACTAAGCACTTGAAAATGAGGAGAAAGAAAGAAAATATCATAAAGCCCAGCTATCTATGGGACACATGTCGATGTCAGTCATCACTCTCATGATCAATTGCAGTAATTAATCAAAAGAAACACACCACTTGTGTAATTTATTGCAGCAATATATCAGCAGGGGAAGACCTCCAGGAGTTGAGTTATAGACATGAAACTTGCAGTGCTGTTTTTATTTACTTCCCCTGTTTAAATTTGATATAAGAAGACAGAGTAGGAGGACCAGAAGTCAGAATTGAAAAATTATTTGCCTAATTTCCTGAATGGCTTCAGACATGTAAACCAAGGTAACATTCTTATACTCTTATGACTTGCTTTTTTTTTTTTTTTATGGTGGCATGATGTGCCTCAGTTGTTCAGTAGTGTCTGACTCTTTGCAACCCCATGAACTGTAGCCTACCAGGCTCCTCTGTCCATGGGATTCTCCAGACAAGCATACTAGAGTGGGTTGCCACTTCCTACTCCAGGGGATCATTTTCCAACCCAGGGATTGAACCCAAGTCTCTTATATCTCCTGCATAGGCAGGTGGATTCTTTACCACTGGACACCTGGGAAGCCCTTTTCTATGGTAATCATTGATAATTAAATGTCTTCCTTTCATTCAGTAAAGTTATTGATCTAGGTAAAAATTATTTCAGTCACTAAATCTCTCATCATAAAGTTGGGCTCTTTGACAACACAGGGGTATTTGTAGCCAAACTCTGCTCTCCTTTGATACCACTCAGGACTTTGTGGGGCTCCTGGGTACAAAGTCTTCCTGTTTCTTCTGTTTTCCTCTGTTCCCTCTGTAGGAAATGGTCTTCATTCAGCTTCCACCACCTTCCCTGAGTTCCAAAGGGAACTCCTGAATTGATATCAGGGAAGGGAGAGAATGCAGAAACAAAGAACAAGAAACAATGGTGCAGCCTTGGCAAGCAGGGTCCTGGTGCCTCCTCAAGGAATATACAATATCTTTGAGCTTTCTTGCATAACTAAGACCCCACCCAAGCGGAGAATGGCAACTTTTGGCTGAGCACAGGATTCCTAGAGCAAATCCTGTTTTACAATCAACAGATTGGAGGAAAGTCACATATTCTGCAGCCCTCACCCCAACTTTTGCCTATAAAACCTTCTCCGCCAAAACCATCAAAAATTTTGGGGTCTTGAGCATGAGCCACTTGCTCCCCTTGCTTGGCTCTGCAATGAACCTTTCTCTGCTTCAAACCTCTGATGTTTTGCTTTGTTTGGACTCACTGTGCTTAAAGCAGAGGAGTTTTGTTCAGTACACCATTTCTCCATGGCAACCCCTTAACTTCTTCTGGTCCCATACTGATGCTGCTATTTCCTTCCTTTGTAGGAGTTTTAGGATTAAATTTTTAAAATATATTTAGAGTAACTCTGTCACATAATATTTGTGGATTGCCTCATTACTTGCATTACTAGTACAGATAGCCTATAATTCAATAAAACATTTTGTCAATAATAACATTTACACCTTTGCTACTGAAAACTTGGAAACATCTAAGCAATATATGATCTCTGGTTCCAAACAAGACCTAAATAAATCAGAATCTGCACTTTAACAAGATTACTAGTTGATTTTAATTCATATTAAAATTTGAGAAGCACTTGTTTATTAAGTAACATATTCCCCCATTTTAGTTCTGTGTATCTTCCAGCCTTAAGAATAAGATCAATACATTTAAAACCACTTAAAAAATGGTAATTCTTTCCTGATGGCAAGACTGTTCTTAAAAAAGGTAGCAAATATACAAGTTCATTTTTGGAAAGATCATGGATTTTAAGATGATACATTGCAGATGAAAGAACTTGGACTTTTGTGTCTTGTGAATGTGATTTAATTTCTGACCTCAGATAGCTAACTCTTCAGTGCCTCAACTACTTTACTGGCAAAACAAATAATAATATCTGGTTTGCTGATAATTATGTCAAATGAAGACCAAAACAATTAGGCAGCCACTAAATTGCAGCTATTATTAAAAAACCTTTTATGAAACAATTCAAACACACAAGAGTACTCTTTATATAAAATTTCAGTTTTTCAATATTCAGAATAAAGCCCTGTGACACTGTCCCTGGTCCTGAATTATCACTCCTTGTCAGGGCAAAGTTTCCCAGTCTTTAGGCATTTGAATGCTGTTGTGTTCAACAAGTCTTACTTAACATCTCAGATATTCTCATCTGGCACTAGAATTCATGAGTTTTGTTTTACTTTTCTTTTCGTTTCTTTCTTTTTTTCTTTATTTTTGGCTAGGTGGTTTAGTCACTAAGTCGTGTCCAGCTCTTGCAACCCCATGGACTAGACCCATGCTAGACTCCTCTGTCCATAGGATTCTCCAGGCAAGAACGCTGGAGTGGGTTGTTATTTCCTTCTCCAGGGGATCTTCATGACCCAGGAATAGAATCTGGGTCTCCTGTATCGCAGGCAGGTTTTCTAATGACTGAGCTATGAAGGGAGCCCTCTTTTTTTCTTTTATGGCTGTCAGTTCAGTTCAGTTCAGTCGCTCAGTCATGTCAGACTCTTTGTGACCCCATGAATCACAGTACGCCAGGCCTCCCTGTCCATCACCAACTCCCGGAGTTCACTCAGACTCACGTCAATTGAGTCAATGATGCCATCCAGCCATCTCATCCTCTGTCGTCCCTTTCTCCTCCTGCCCCCAATTCCTCCCAGCATCAGAGTCTTTTCCCAATGAGTCAACTCTTCGCATGAGGTGGCCAAAGTATTGGAGTTTCAGCTTTAGCATCATTCCTTCCAAAAAACACCCAGGGATGATCTCTTTCAGAATGGACTGGGTGGATCTCCTTGCAGTCCAAGGGACTCTCAAGAGTCTTCTCCAACACCACAGTTCAAAAGCATCAATTCTTTGGCACTCAGCCTTCTTCACAGTCCAACTCTCACATCCATACATGACCACAGGAAAAACCATAGCCTTGACTAGACAGACCTTAGTCGGCAAAGTAATGTCTCTGCTTTTGAATATGCTATATGGGTTGGACATAACTTTTCTTCCAAGGAGCTATAGTTAGTGTGATAAATCATTGACAGTTGGACATGAGTTTGAACAAACTCCAAGAAATAGTGAAGGACAGAGAAGGCTGGTGTGCTGCAGTTCATGAGGTCACAAAGAATCAGACATAACTTAGTGACTGAACAGCAACATTATTGTGATAAACAACTTCATATTGGCAGAGCAGCCTCACTTCATGACCACTCCTTCCGATCAGTCAATTCAGTTCAGTCGCTCAGTGGTGTCTGACTCTTTGCAACCACATGAATTGCATCATACCAGGCCTCCCTCTTCATCACCAACTCCTGGAGTTTACTCAAATTCATGTCCATCGAGTTGTTGATGCCATCCAGCCATCTCATCCTCTGTCATCCCCTTCCCCTCCTGTCCCCAATCCCTCCCAGCATCAGAGTCTTTTCCAATGAGTCAACTCTTTGCATGAAGTGGCCAAAGTATTCGAGTTTCAGCTTTAGCATCAGTCCTTCCAATGAACACCCAGGACTGATCTCCTTTAGAATGGACTGGTTGGATCTCCTTGCAATCCAAGGGACTCACAAGAGTCTTTCCCAACACCACAGTTCAAAAGCATCAATTCTTAGGTGCTCAGCTTTCTTTATAGTCCAACTCTCATATCCATACATGACTAATGGAAAAACCATAGCCTTGACTAGATGGACCTTTGTTGGCAAAGTAATGTCTCTGCTTTTTAATATGCTATCTAGGTTGGTCATAACTTTTCTTCCAAGGAGTAAGCATCTTTTAATTTCATGTCTGCAATCATTATCTGCAGTGAATTTGGAGCCCCCAAAAATAAAGTCTGACACTGCTTCCACTGTTTCTCCATCTACTTCCCATGAAGTGATGGGACCAAATGCCATGATCTTAGTTTTCTGAATGTTTAGCTTTAAGCCATCCTTTTCACTCTCCTCTTTCACTTTCGTCAAGAGGCTCTTTAGCTCCTCTTCACTTTTTGCCATAAGGGTGGTGTCATCTGCATATCTGAGGTTATTGATATTTCTCCCGGCAATCTTGATTCCAGCTTGTGCTTTTTCCAGCCCACCATTTCCAGTCCTGGCCACAGGATTGGAAAAGGTGAGTTTTGATTCCAGTCCCAAAGAAAGGCAATGCCAAAGAATGCTCAAACTGCCGCACAATTGCACTCATCTCACACTCTAGTAAAATAATGCTCAAAATTCTCCAAGCCCAGGTTTCAGCAATACATGAACTGTGAACTTCCAAATGTTCAGCTGGTTTCAGAAAAGGCAAGAGGAAGCAGAGATCAAATTGCAAACATCCACTAGATCATCGAAAAAGCAAGAGAGTTCCAGAAAAACACCTATTTCTGCTTTATTGACTATGTCAAAGCCTTTGACTGTGTGGATCACAATAAACTGTGGAAAATTCTGAAAGAGATGGGAATACCAGACCACGTAACCTGCCTCTTGAGAAAACTATATGCAGGTCAGGAAGCAACAGTTAGAACTGGACACGGAACAACAGACTGGTTCCAAATAAGAAAAGGAGTATGTCAAGGTTGTATATTGTCACCCTGTTTATTTAACTTCTAAGCAGAGTACATCATGAGATAATAGGAAATTAATGACCCATGGGTCAAATCTTTGACCAAGAAAAAAGGGTCAGAAGATATATTTTCTTGTTTCTTTGGCATTACTTTGCCAATAGTCCATCGCAAATTGCAATAGATTATGTGATCTCTCTAAAGATGGTCTCAGGAGAAGAAATCCATTGTACCTGATGCTAAGAAGCAGTCAGCTTTGTTGCACAGTTCAGTACAGTTCAGTCGCTCAGTCATGTCCTACTCTTTGTGACCCCATGAAGTGCAGTACAACAGGCCTCCCTGTCCGTCACCAACTCCTGGAGTTTACCCGAACTCATGTCCATCAAGTCAGTGATGCCATCCAGCCATCTCATCCTCTGTTGTCCCTTTCTCCTCCTGTCCCCAATCCCTGCCAGCATCAGAGTCTTTTCCAATGAGTTAACTCTTTACATGAGGTGGCCAAAGTATTGGAGTTTCAGCTTCAGCATCATTCCTTCCAAAGAACACCCAGGACTGATCTCCTTTAGGATGGACTGGTTGGATCTTTTTGCAGTCCAAGGGACTCTCAAGAGTCTTCTCCAACACCACAGTTCAAAAGCATCAATTCTTAGGCACTCAGCTTTCTTCACAGTCCAACTTGCACATCCATATATGACCACTGGAAAAACCATAGCCTTGACTAGATGGACCTTTGTTGGCAAAGTAATGTCTCTGCTTTTTAATATGCTATCTAGGTTGGTCATAACTTTTGTTGCATATCTTTTCATAAATATTCTCTCTTCTTATTACTCAATTCTCCACTTGCCTCATTACTTCTCCTATGCAATTGGGATTGCACATCCAATAAGGAATTAGAATATAAACTCTTGCCTCAAGGTCTGTTTTTCACAAATCTGAACTGAGGGAAATATTTTCACATTTTTTTCCCTTGTGTGTATATGACTTCTACCATCACTTATTTTGAACTTTTCTCTAAATTGTCTCATTAGCATAAAGGGAAATAAAATATCAGTTACAAGTAATAGACTGCAAATCTAAAAGTATTTACAAAGAAATAGAAATAATGCTATCAAATGACAAATAAATAATATTATCCATCAAATTTTAGTTTGTGTTCTCTTCCCTTTCTCTCTGTTTCTGTCTCTCTCCCCATCTTCCTCAGTAACGGTATCATAGGGACGTTAAATATGTGTAACAATACACTTAATCTTTCTTCCAAAGTTGTAGGATTGAAAAAAAATTAAGAAAGGAATGGTTTTTCACACTCTGTCATTAAATCAATGCTTTTTCTGTGTACCACTTGATCACAACAAGAGTCCAGTATTTGGAGGAAAATGTACTAGGCACTAAGCACCCACCTATCAATGCAGGGGAAACAAGATATTTGTGTTTGATCCCAGAGTCAGGAAGATCCCCTGGAGTAGGGCATGGAAACCCACTCCAGTGTTCTTTCCTAGAGAATGCCACAGAGAGAGGAGCCTGGTGGGCTACAGTCCATAGGGTTGCAAAGAGTCAGACATGACTGAAGTGACTTAGCACGCGTGCATATGCTAGGTACTATGAAGACAAAAATTGGGATAATTCTTATGGTAACTCCTCCAGAAATTCAAATCAGGAGAGGAGATCCAAACTAGGATTTAAAATATATAGATATAGATATGGACATATAGATGTTCTCATTTAGTATATATTCAATTGTACCTTGAATAAACTCTCCTTTATATTTCTAAAAGTCCATAAAGAAAGTTGAGCATGGAAGAATTGATGCTTTTGAACTGTGGTGTCAGAGAACACTCTTGAGAGTACCTTGGACTCCAAGGAGATCAAACCAGTCAATCCTAAAGGAAATCAGTCCTGAATATTTATCGGAAGGACTGATGCTGAAGTTTCAATACTTTGGCCACCTGATGCGAAGAACTAACCCATTTGAAAAGACCCTGATGCTGGGAAAGACTGAAGGCAAGAGGAAAAGGGGACAACAGAGGGTGAGATGGTTGGATAGCATCACTGACTCGATGGAAATGAGTTTGAGCAAGCTCTTTGAGTTGGTGATGGACAGGGAAGCCTGGCATGCTGCAGTCCATGTGGTTGCAAAGAGCCGGACATGACTGAGCAACTGAACTGACTGATTATGGTAAGTCTCAATTTTGACTATGCACAAAAATCAACTGGAAACTAACATTAAGATCCATGCCTCTTCTAGGAATTCTAATTTAATTGTACTGGAGTGGAGGGGCGGGCTCATGTATTGTATTACACAAAAGCTCCCCAAGAGATTCTGCTATATATTTTCCCATTAAGAAATTGTTCTACTTCTTAGAGCACACCTGACAAATTAAGACTTGTATGCTCTTTTCTCTCACCCAAGGTCATGCTATTCTGGGGTGTTTATTTTTTATTCAGCTAATAAGCCCTTTCATTCAGCAGCCCCAGAAGTAGTAGTTCTAGTCAGCTGAATAGGTTCAGCTTTTCAGGGTAGTCAGAACCATATGAAGTGATCTACCCTTCTTTCCTCACTTATGATCAGCTCTAGTGCCTGATTCGGGAGAAAAATACTTGGACAGTTTTCCCCTAATTGTCTAGAAATTATTATTTTGGCAGGATAAACTACCGAGTATACACATTTGCAGCAGCTACATCAGTGGCCATAGCATTCTGTTTTGAATCCTGGGGGAAAAACAAGCCTAAGAATCTACAGTTCTGCTTGTTTTTAACAGTTCCTCCTTTCATATGAATAACTGTTTAGTTTTACTTCTCTCTAAGTTATACCTTTAGTCAACATTGTTTACATATCCCCTCTATTTTTCTTTATTATTTCTTGATCTTTAATAATTACACAATAACTCAGCTCATTCATCTAAATAACTTCACTTAGTTTTAAATATTAGCTTGCCCTTTTTGTAACTGAACAACCTAATTGAAGATTATTAAATGCATTTTATATATTGATGGCAAACCATATTTATTTTGAAGATTTTTTCATATACGCCAGTAGAAATTATTTAGCATTTTAATTTTCATTAGCTTGTATATATTTTCAAAGCTCCTCATATAAATGAAAGATTTCATTACAATAAACATTTAAAACTTAGGACCACAGGGAAACATCTATTTTCTTTCCTAAACAATTTTGTTTCCTTCTACTAAATCAAAGTACTGCATAACTTAATAGGTTGACTTTAATATTTTGGCTGCTGGGAAGCTCAGGAATAAATTTATACTTTTGCTATTTATTTACAGTTTGATACATGAGCTTTTATTGTACACTAGTTTAAATCATTTTAAAAATAGTTAAATAATTAGTTTCAATTAGCATGTTAGCATTTAAATGCATTCGAGAGACAAACATGGAAAGAAAATTCAAGATATTGTCTCAAGATTAGATCAATTCATGTAGGTTTTTGAGCATGTGAAACTTTAATAAGAAACACATTAAAATCAGCTAGAGAACAACTCTTCCAACACCCTCTTCCAACAACACAAGAGAAGATTCTACATATGGACATCACCATATGGTCAATACCGAAATCAGATTGATTATATTCTTTGCAGCCAAAGATGCAGAAGCTCAGCAAAAACAAGATCAGGAGCTGACCGTGACTCAGATCAAGAACTCCTTATTGCCAAATTCAGACTTAAATTGAAGAAAGGAGGGAAAACCATTAGACAATTCAGGTATGACCTAAATCAAATCCCTTATTATTATACAGTGGAAGTGACAAATAGATTCAAGGGATTAGATCTGATAGACTGAGTGCCTGAAGAACTATGGATGGAGGTCACAGACACTGTATAGGAGGCAAGGATGAAGACAATCTCAAAAAGAAGAAATGCAAAAAGGCAAAATGGTAGTCTGAGGAGGCCTTACAAATAGCTGAGAAAAGAAGAGAAGTGAAAGGCAAAGGAAAAAAGGCAAGATATATGCATTTGAATGCAGAGTTCCAAAAAAATAGCAAGGAGAGATAAGAAAGCCTTCCTCAGTGACCAATGCAAAGCAATAGAGGAAAACAACAGAATGGGAAAGACTAGCAATCTCTTCAAGAAAATTAGAGATACCAAGGCAACTTTTCATGCAAAACTGAGCACAAAAAGGTCAGAAATGGTATGGACCTAACAGAAGCAGGAGACATTCAGAACAGGTGGCAAAGAAAACACAGAACCACACAAAAAAGATATGCATGACCCAAATAATCACGATACTGTGATCACACACCTGGAGCCAGAAATCCTGCAATGCAAAGTCAAGTGGGCCTTAGGAAGCATCACTATGAACAAAGCTAGTGGAGGTGATGGAATTCCAGTTGAGCTATTTCAAATCCTAAAAAATGATGCTATGAAAGTGTACTCAACATGCTACCAAATTTGGGAAACTCAGCACTGGCCACAGGACTGGAAAAGGTCAGTTTTCATTCCAATCCCAAAGAAAGGCAATGCCAAAGAAGGCTCAAACTACAGCACAAATGCACTCATCTCACACACTAGTAAAGTAATGCTCAAAATTCTCCAAGCCAGGCTTCAGCAATACATGAACCGTGAA
This sequence comes from Ovis canadensis, assembly GCF_042477335.2. Taxonomy (NCBI): domain Eukaryota; kingdom Metazoa; phylum Chordata; class Mammalia; order Artiodactyla; family Bovidae; genus Ovis; species Ovis canadensis. Next base: position 175,238,468 of record NC_091246.1, on the reverse strand, counting down.
CTTCCTGATGTTCAAGCTGGTTTTAGAAAAGGCAGAGGAACCAGAAATCAACTTGCCAACATCAGTTGGATCATCGAAAAAGCAAGAAAGTTACAAAACAAACAAACAAACAAACAAACAAAAAAAACACATCTATTTCTGCTTTATTGACTATGCCAAAGCCTTTCACTGTGTGGATCACAACAAACTGTGGAAAATTCATCAAAAGATGGGAATACCAGAACATCTGACCTGCCTCTTGAGAAACCTATATGCAGGCCAAGAAGCAACAGTTAGAATTGGACATGGAACAACAGACTGGTTGCAAATAGGAAAAGGAGTACATCAAGGCTATATATTGTCACCCTGCTTATTTAACTTCTATGCAGAGTACATCACGAGAAACGCTAGGCTGGAAGAAAGGCAAGCTGGAATCAAGAATGCCAGGAGAAATATCAATAACCTCAGATATGCAGATGACATCACCCTTATGGCAGAAAGTGAAGAGGAACTAAAAAGCCTCTTGATGAAAGTGAAAGAGGAGAGTTGGCTTAAAGCTCAACATTCCAAAAACTAAGATCATGGCATCTGGTCTCATCACTTCATGGCAAATAGATGGGGAAACAGTGGAAATAGTGTCAGAATTTATTTTTGGGGGGCTCCAAAATCACTGCAGATAGTGACTATAGCCATGAAATTAAAAGACACTTACTCCTTGGAAGGAAAGTTATGACCAACCTAGATAGCATATTAAAAGGCAGAGATATTACTTTGCCAACAAACGTTCATCTAGTAAAGGCTATGATTTTTCCAGTGGTCATGTATGGATGTGAAAGTTGGAATGTGAAGAAAGCTGAGCACTGAAGTATTGATGCTTTTGAACTGTGGTGTTGGAGAAGACTCTTGAGAGTACCTTGGACTGCAAGGAGATCCAATCAATCCATCTTAAAGGAGATCAGTCCTGGCTGTTCATTGGAAGTAGTAATGCTGAAGCTGAAACTCCAATACTTTGGCCACCTCATGCAAAGAGTTGACTCATTGGAAAAGACTCTGACGCTGGGGGCGATTGGGGACAGGAGGAGAAGGGGATGACAGAGGATGAGATGGCTGGATGGCATCACCAACTTGATGGACATGAGTTTGAGTGAACTCCAGGAGTTGGTTATGGACAGGGAGGCCTGGTATGCTGGGATTCATGGGGTCACAAAGAGGCAGACATGACTGAGCGACTGAACTAAACTGAGACATCATATTAAAAAGCAGAGACATTACTTTGTCAATAAAGTTCCATCTAGTCAAAGCTATGGTTTTTCCAGTAACCATGTATGGTTGTGTTAGTTGGACTAGAAAAATGCTGACCACCAAGGAACTGATGCTTTTGACCTATGGTGTGGGAAAAGACTCTTGAGAGTCCCTAGACTCAAGGAGATCCAACTGTTCCATCCTAAAGGAAATCACTCCTGAATATTCATTGGTAGGACTGATGCTGAAGCTGAAACACCAATCCTTTGGCCACCTGATGTGAAGAACTGACTCGTTTGGAAAAACCCTGATGCTGGGAAAGATTGAGAGCCTGAGTAGAAGGGTACGACATAGGATGAGATGGTTGGGTGGCATCACTGATTCAGTGGACATGAGTTGAGCAAACTACTGGAGTTGGAGTTGGACAGGGAGGCCTGGTTTCCTGCAGTTGAAAAGAGTTGGACACGATTGAGTGGCTGAACTGACTGAACTGAGAGAGTGCTCAAAAATTTAATCAGGAATTCAGAAAAGAGTAAAATATATGTAATTTAACTCAGAATTTCCTGAACTTAAATATAAAAATTTAAATCTCTTACTTTTTCCCATATCTACTAATTTATTTCACCAAATAAAATATGTTTGGAACTTTATTATATGCTTGTCCTTCTGTTCACTTAACAAGGATAATATGGAAGAATTATGCTCATTTATATGTATAGATTGCTTCCCCAATGGCTTAGTAGGTGAAGAATCCTCCTAAGATGCTGGAGACATATGAGTCACAAGAAATGCAATTCATTCCAGTATATTTGCCTAGAAAATTCCATTGACAGAGCAGTCTTGCGGGCTACAGTCCATGGGGTCATAAAGAGTTGGACAATACTCAGCACATGGCACCATGCCACCACACACATATAGATATGTAAAATATAGATATGGATAAACACATGCATATGTGTGTATGCAGGGTGGCTTTCCTTAGCTATCTGTTCTTTTCATCTTCGTATTTAAATTTTTATAATGAGGAAGGTGGGAGAGGTGGCTGCTTTCCAAAATTCTTTCTAATGCCTAACAAATTGAAAGCTTCCAAGAAATAATCAATCCATCATTATCAGTATCACATGCTGAAGGGACACCAGTTATTTTCTGGGTAAATGCACTAGTTGCCCTGGATACTGACCATTATTCTCCTCTCTTCTTAGAGAGTCCAGCTCCAGTAATACATTCATTTGCACAACTAACCAAGCTGAACATCACTGAAATGCATGTGGATTTAAATCAAAGGGAGTATATTAAAAAATGAACACCCTTAACCTTACTGCAATAACATTCTTACCTTACCAAACAGGCATATCAGTTGTACAGATTCTAGAAAATTACTCTGGATGGTTGAGCCTTTCAAAATTGGTAAGTTTTGATTTTCATCTATTTTTTAAAGTTGTTTACTTTCTCATTTAATCCAGAGAAACATTTTTATAATTTTTCTTTCAGTTTATTCATCCATTTCCTCATTGGTTCAGGAAATATTTGTTGAATACAGCAATGTACCAGACTTCAGGCTACTTACTTTTGGAGATTCAAAGATCTCCAAACAAATTCTAATCTTCAGATGCTAGTAACCCTATAGAAGAGGCAATGAGGCAATTATGATTTATTGTAATTGCTGTAATTTATGCTCATATAAATGCATATGTGTGTAGTGACAATCATTACACAATTATTGATTTTGTTTATTTTTAAATTTTTATTATTCAAGGGAAATTTTATAAGATTTAACATTTGTTGACTATTGTCAGGTAACAAGAAAGAAAGATAAAAAGAAAGAAAAATAGTTCTAAGTTGTGTCCAACTCTTGCAATCCCATGAACTGTAGCCTGTCAGGCTCCTCTGTCCATAGAATTCTGCTACCAAGAATACTGGAGTGGGTTGCCATTTCCTTCTCTAGGTTGCATACAATAAAAAGTAGCCCTTCAAAAATATATCCTATGAGGCATAAACTACTTGTCTTATTTTACAGAAAAAAACTCAGGCACAAAAAGTATAAGAAGATGCCCCAAATTTATTAAACATAATCAATGGTAGAGTTATAAAATGTTAAAGTTGGAAGGAAATTTTGAACTTAGCTCATTTACATAATGAGCTGAGATTGAAAAAGACACTCAGTTGGTGGAGATCACACAACTCTTTGTAATCAGAGCTAGGAATCAAACAATTAAACATCAATTTCAGATTTTTTTTTTCACTCCCTTCTTATTCTCATTTGGCCAACTGTATTTGGCAATGTCATATCATCATATGCACTTTGCTGTATTCACTCAGTGATAATGTGAACACATTGTAGACTTAGAGTTGATAAAACTTAGACAACAGAATCCATCGTCTTTATTTTCACAGCCTTTGTGTCTCACGTGGAGGCCAGGGTTTCAGTGTCTTTGTGTGTTCAGTCACTCAGTCATGTCTGACTCTTTGTGACCCCATGGATTATAGTCTGCTAGTCTCCTCTGTCCATGGAATTCTGCAGGTAAGAATACTGGAGTGGGTTGCCATTTCCTACTCCAGCGGATACTCCTGACCCAGAGATTAAACCTGTGTCTCTTGAGTCTCCTGAATTGACAAGTGAATTCTTTACCACCTGTGAAGCCCTTCAGTGTCTTTGGGTTCTAGTAAATCATGTCACACCATGTGTGCTTAAATAAATCTTATCTCATTTAAAGCCACTGTCAATACATAGATAGACATTTTGCTGTTTTTGAGACTTGTAGAGAATAGCTTATATTAATATATTTTAAAATATTTTATAAAACAATATATATATATATATATATATATATATATATATAAGGCATATCCTTTTCTCTATTCTGAATCTCTAAAAAGCTGTAAGCATACTGACTTCTGCTTCTGGCAAGATGAAGGAGACATTTTCTTGATTACCCTCACTAAATACAACTAAAAAGCTGGAAAGCATATATAAAACAAATGTAAGAAGACTGAAATTAGAGAAGGTAACTCAGCTGTGGATGTTGGGACCAAAGAGCAACATGGCGGTGAGTTCCCCGGGTTTTACTTTTGTTTCATACACCTCAGACTTGGAACTGAATAAATGGCAACCCAGGAATGCCAAAATGAACAAAAAGGAAAAACAAAAACCTGGAAAGATTTTTGAAGCCAAAAGGCCAGGAAAGATTCTAACTTGTAAGGCAGAAATCTTTTAGACAGTAATTGCTCTACTCTAGGCAAATACCCGGAGAAGGCAATGGCAACCCACTCTAGTACTCTTGCCTGGAAAATTCCATGGACAGAGGAGCCTGGTAGGTCGCTAAGGGTCCATGGGGTCGCTAAGAGTTGGACAGGACTGAGCGACTTCACTTTCACTTTTCACTTTCATGCATTGGAGAAGGAAATGGCAACCCATTCCAGTGTTATTCTTGCCTGGAGAATCCCAGGGATAGGGGAGCCTGGTGGGCTGCTGTCTATGGGGTCGCACAGAGTCGGACATGACTGAAGTGACTTAGCAGCAGCAGCAGCAGGCAAACACCACATAGAAACAAACAGTTATACAGACTGTGACCCATCCAAACCCACAGCAGCGAAGGCCTAGTGGGAAGCTGGACTCCCACCCATAGTAATGGTGTACCCTCTCCCTCCCCTCCGTAGTGATGTCAAAGGAAGCACAGTGGAGAATCAGGATTTTCACAGTCATCCAGCGGTAATGCGGCCACCTCCACAGTGGTGACAGTGGAGACCCAATGAGGAGCTGGAGCTCATATGCCCATCCTGCCTAGGTGTCTACAAAGGCTACATGAGGAACTTAGGCTTTGACTTCCACAAAGCAAGAGCCCTTACTTTCCTCTGCCAGAGTGACATCAGAGAAAGCCAGTTAAGGCAAAAGTCTTAAACAAGATGCAGAATTTCACATAATAAAACAACAATAAAAATTCCAGGTTCAGTTTTCATCAAAGCACAAATCAGGAAAATATTAAAACATCTAGTGTGAACTTGCAAAACCTGTTTTTCACTTCCTACATACTCGCCCATGAAACAGCTACATTTTATGTCATCATTTTTAACACATGTATATGATTCTATTGTGTTCTTTTTTTCTTTTTTCTCTAGTTTTTTTTGGATTTATATTTAATCACTTACCATTCTTTATTATTATTATTATTATTTTTTTTTTACCTTACAATATTGTATTGGTTTTGCCACACATCAACATGAATCTGCCACAGATGTACGTGTGTTCCCAATCTCGAACCCCCCTTCCACCTCCCCTGCCACACCATCCCTCCAGGTCATCCCAATGCACCAGCCCCAAGTATCCTGTACCCTGCATCGAACCTAGACTGGTGATTCGTTTCTTACATGATATTGTCTTTTTAAATATTAAAATGTTGTTGAGATTGTAATTTGAGTAACTATTAATACTCAGGGACACGTGAAGCATATTAAAGATAGTACTGGTGTAATAACCTGCATATTGAACGGCGTCACTTGAATTCAAAGACACATCAAAGGCAAGAAACATCTGAGTTTTTAGAATCCCTACAGGATTTGATAGTCAACAGACTCATTTGTAATATACTTGATTGCATGCTTATTATATACTAATAGCAGATGACAGATATAGCCATTTCCTTATATTCCATTGGCTCACCTGTTAGAATTCAACTCCACAGAATGCTTTCACTAATAAACAAAAACTCTCCTTCTTGACTATGGTTCATTTAGCTGTTGATAGGCCCAGCACCCCATGTGTTTGAGACGTTAGAGTTGAGAGGTCGCTTGCTGTCAGGAGATTTCTCTTCATGTCGCATTTAAAACAATTTGTCATCTTAGTGGTGTAGGATAGGGGCAGTCACAATCCATGTAAACTGAAGGATGGCTGCAAATGCATTACCAGTTTTGAAAATCATACCACCCAAGGCAATGCAGCTCCAAAGTGTTTGAGTATCTAGTATATCACCCCTGATATGAGCCTGACTTCACAGCTGTCACATTCATGATGCCTCTTCACTAGTGAAGAGATCTTGATCACTTCCTCGTGTTTTCTCTGACTTTTGCAAATTTAAATATTGAAATATGTCCTATTTTTATTATGAATTACTTTAGATTTATTTATATTTACTTATACTTAGATATTAATTTGGGCTTCTCTGGTAGCTCAGCTAGTAAAGAATCCACCTGCAATGCAGGAAACCACAGTTTGATTCCTGCGCCTGGAAGATCGACTGAAGAAGGGATAGGCTACCCACTCCAGTATTCTTGGGTTTCTCTGGTGGCTCAGACTGTAAAGAATCTGCCTGCAATGCAGGAGACCTGGGTTCGATCCCTGGGTTGGGAAGATCCCCTGGAGGAGGACATGGCAACCCACTCCAGTATTCTTGCCTGGAGAAACCCGTGGACAGAGGAGCCTGGCTGGCTATAGTCCACGGGGCTGCAAAGAGTCAGACACAATTGAGTGACTAAGCACAGCATGGATCTTAATTTGGCTTTTAAACAGTTATCTACCTATATATATAGTACAAAATTTTCACTTCATAATAGATAGGAATGGGAATGCTATAGAACATTTGTTTTTAATGAAAAAACAAAAACAAAAACAGGTGGTGGGGGGTGGGCACCACATTGGAGGACTTCCCTGGCTGTCCTGCGGTTAAGACTCTGAACTTCCACTGCAGTCCCATTCCTGGCCCCCTGGTCAGGGAACTAAGATATCTCTTGACACACAGCTCAGCCAAAAAAATTTAAAAAGTGAAAAAAAATAATAAAATAATAAAAGGCCATTGACTCTAATAAAGAGTTGGGAATTATGACTGGCATTCAATATTGGACAGAAGAGTGTTAGACACCAATGTAGTTTTTTGGGGCATCAGTTTCCTAATCTGTGGAATAATACTGGATTATTCCAGGTAATGGTGGAAAAATTTTCCAGTTTACTGAAACTTTTAGTGACTGTTTATCCTGATATTGATTTTTAAGTCAAACATTAAAATTGTTAAATTGAAATGTTTTACATTTAAAAAAATATTGAAAATGCGATGCCTTTTCTTTGGTGACAGATGGCTTTGACTTAGCTAAATAATTTAAACTTAGCATGTTGTCAGAAAACTCACTTTTCTGGGCATCAAAACCTACTGCTTAAGTTTCACAGTTCAGCATAAAACTATATTATCAAAACAAGTGGATAGGATAGGCATTTATAGACTTGGTAGAAGATATAGATAGATAATAGATTCATTAGATAGATAATAGGTAGATATATTTATTTATTGATTCATTTATGGTATGAAATAACTGATTCTATAAGGAAAAATAAAGAATTTGGTGCCATAAAAACAGGACATCAAATATTCTTGTGCTTGATCTTACTTTTAATTGACTAATTTTAAAAAATCAAACAAACACCTGCTTTCCCTGTGTCAGAGGAAAAACTCCTTTTCCTTTCCAGTCAAAAAAGTTTGTTATCAGAGTGTGTTTATCTAGAAGATAGATTATCCTGTGTTCTTCTCAGTCTAAGGATAGGTCTTAGGACTTAGTATTTCTGCCCGGGAATATACTCTAAATAAACAAACAAACAAAAACTCTAGACAAACTTTCTAAAAGAATGTCAAAAGTAAGAAACATCAGCAATTGCAATTTCTAGGAACATAAACAACATCTCTTCTGGAAGGGTTTATGTCATTCAGGTACAGCTGCCTTCCAAGATATGATTAACACTTACGGGGTAGCACCAGGGAGAAAAGTTATAATCAAGCTGTCTTAGCCCCTGTCAACATTAGTTATTGTTTTATCTACTGGAGCAGCAGATATAGAATAGAAATAAAAATGAAATAGAATGATTTTATGATATTTTCCCCCTAATAACAACAGTATTCAATTGTGTATTGCTAAATAGAGAATGCTCCCCTCAATAAAATTTGCAGGTAGGACCACCATACATGTTAACATGCTTTTAAAATTCAAAGAAAATATCCAATTATTATATTTTTATCAGTATAGGTCACATTTAAACTGTGTGTACTTGTATTTTCTTAGACTTCACTCCAAAATAAAAGAGGAAATTAAAATATAACGATTTTGAATTTGTATAGCTAAATGAATTTGTTTAGCTAAAAATAATCACATAAATATAACAAAAAAGTAAAATGTATTTTTAAAAACATAGTTTTTCCAATTTCTCTTTTGATGTTTGAAAGGCTCTCTTTCCTTAATCTACTGATTAGTAATGAGATCTATATATTCCTATAATAAATTCAGTTCAGTTCAGTTCATTTCAGTAGTCACTCAGTCGTGCCCGAGTCTTTGTGACCCCGTGAATCGCAGCACTCCCATTCATCACCAACTCCCGGAGTTCACTCAAACTCATGTCCATCAAGTTGGTGATGCCATCCAGCCATCTCATTCTCTGTCGTCCCCTTCTCTTCCTGCCCACAATCCCTCCGAGCATCAGAGTCTTTTCAAATGAGTCAACTCTTCTCATGAGGTGGCCAAAGTACTGGAGTTTCAGCTTCAACATCACTCCTTCCAATGAACACCCAGGACTGATCTCCTTTAGAATGGACTGGTTGGATCTCCTTACAGTCAAGAGTCTTCTCCAACAGCACAGTTCAAAAGCATCAATTCTTCGGTGCTCAGCTTTCTTCACAGCGCAACTCTCACATTCATACATAACCACTGGAAAAACTATAGCCTTGACTAGACGGACCTTTGTTGGCAAAGTAATGTCTCTGCTTTTCAATATGCTATCTAGGTTGGTCATAACTTTCCTTCCAAAGAGTAAGCGTCTTTTAATTTCATGGCTGCAATCACCATCTGCAGTGATTTTGGAGCCCCCCCAAAATAAATTCTGACACTGTTTCCACTGCTTCCCCATCTATTTGCCATGAAGTGATTAGACTAGATGCCATGATCTTTGTTTTCTGAATGTTGAGCTTTAAGCCAACTTTTTCACTCTCCTCTTTCACTTTCATCAAGAGACTTTTTAGTTCCTTTTCACTTTCTGCCATAAGGGTGGTGTCATCTGCATATCTGAGGTTATTGATATTTCTCCTGGCATTCTTGATTCCAGCTTGTGTTTCCTCCAGTCCAGCGTTTCTCATGATGTACTCTACATATAAGTTAAATAAGCAGGGTGACAATATACAGCCTTGATGTACTCCTTTTCCTATTTGCAACCAGTCTGTTTTTCCATGTCCAATTCTAACTGTTGCTTCCTGGCCTGCATATAGGTTTCTCAAGAGGCAGGTCAACTTTTGAATAATTATTCATCTTTTGAATAATTTTCCACAGTTTATTGTGATCCACACAGTCAAAGGCTTTGGCATAGTCAATAAAGCAGAAATAGATGTTTTTCTGGAACTCTCTTGTTTTTTGATGATCCAACTGATGTTGGCAAGTTAACCAGCTTGAACATCTTTTTAAAACCAGCTTGAACATCAGGAAGTTCACAGTTCACATATTGCTGAAGCCTGGCTTGGAGAATTTTGAGCATTACTTTACTAGCATGTGAGATGAGTGCAATTGTGTCATAGTTTGACCATTCTTTGGCATTGCCTTTCTTTGGGATTGGAATGAAAACTGACCTTTTCCAGTTCTGTGGCAACTGCTGAGTTTTCCAAATCTGCTGGCATATTGAGTACAGAACTTTCACAGTATCATCTTCCAGGATTTGAAGTAGCTCAACTGGAATTCCATCACCTTTATTAGCTTTGTTCCTAGTGATGCTTCTTAAGGCCCACTTGACTTCCCATTCCAGGATGTCTGGCTCTAGGTGACTGATCACACCATCGTGATTATCTGGGTTGTGAAGCTCTCTTTTGTACAGTTCTTCTGTGTATTCTTGCCTCCTCTTCTTAATACCTTCTGCTTCTGTGAGGTCTATACCATTTCTGTCCTTTATCGAGCTCATCTTTGCATGAAATATTCCCTTGGAATCTCTAATTTTCTTGAAGAGATCACTAGTCTTTCCCATTCTGTTGTTTTCCTCTATTTATTTACATTGATCACTGAGGAAGGCTTTCTTATCTCTCCTTACTATTCTTTGGAACTCTGCATTCAGATGCTTATATCCTTCCTTTTCTCCTTTGCTTTTCACTTCTCTTCTTTTCATAGCTATTTGTAAGGGCTTCTCAGACAGCCATATTGCTTTTTTGCATTTCTTTTTCTTGAGGATGATCTTGATCCCTGTCTCTTTTACAATGTCACAAACCTCAGTCCATAGTTCATCAGGCACTCTATCTATCAGGTCTAGGCCCTTAAATCTATTTCTCACTTCCACTATATAGTCATAAGGGATTTTATTTAGGTCATACCTGAATTGTCTAGGGGTTTTCCCCATTTTCTTCAATTTAAGTCTAAATTTGGCAATAAGGAGTTCATGATCTGAGCCACAGTCAGCTCCTGGTCTTGTTTTTGCTGCCTGTATAGAGCTTCTCCATTTTTGGTTGCAAAGAATATACTCAATCTGATTTTGGTGTTGACCATCTGGTGATGTCCATGTGTAGAGTCTTCTCTTGTGTTGTTATAAAAGGGTGTTTGCTATGACTAGTGTGTTCTTTTGGCAAAACTCTATTAGCTTCTGCCCTGCTTTATTCCATACTCCAAGCTCAAATTTGCCTGTTACTCCAGTTGTTTCCTGACTTCCTACTTTTGCATTCCAGTCCCCCATAATGAAAAGGACATCTTTTTTTGGTGTTAGTTCTAAAAGGTCTCGTAGGTCTTCATAAAACCGTTCAACTTCAGCTTCTTCAGCTTTACTGGTTGGGGCATAGGCTTGGATTACCATGATATTGAACGGTTTGCCTTGGAAACGAACAGAGATCATTCTGTCATTTTTGAGATTGCATCCAAGTACTGCATTTCGGACTCTTTTGTTGACCATGATGGCTACTCCATTTCTTCTGAGGGATTCCTGCCCACAGTAGTAGATATAATGGTCATCTGAGTTAAATTCACCCATTCCAGTTCATTTTAGTTCACTGATTCCTAGAATGTTGATGTTCACCCTTGTCATCTCGTTTGACCACTTCCAATTTGCCTTGATTCATGGACCTGACATTCCAGGTTCCTATGCAATATTGCTCTTTACAGCATCGGACCTTGCTTCTATCACCAGTCCCATCCACAACTGGGTGTTGATTTTGCTTTGGCTCCATCCCTTCATTCTTTCTGGAGTTATTTCTCCACTGATCTCCAGTAGCATATTGGGCACCTACCGACCCAGGGAGTTCCCCAGGGAAGTATCCTATCATTTTGCGTTTTCATACTGCTCATAATAAATTAAGTGACTGTAAATAGTTTATAAGTATTTTTTTCAAATACCTACAAACTCTTGTATTGGATTCTCTGGTGGCTCGGAAGGTAAGGAATCTTCCTGCAATGGGGGAGACCTGGGTTCGATCCCTGGGTCGGGAAAGTGCCCTGGAGAAGGAAATGGCAACCCACTCCAGTTTTCTTGCCTGGAAAATCTCATGAATGGAGGAGCCTGGTAGGCTACACAATCCAAGGGTTTCAAAGAGTCAGAGAGAATTGAGCGACTTCACTACAAACACTTAAGCCCATGGCACACCATACTTAAAAAAAAAAAAAAAATCCTTGATAAGAGTAAAGCTACACAGAGTGTTCCATTCTAAAGAATGTAGAAAAGCATTTAAAGGTTTTAAGATGTAATGCAGGAATTAAGCCTATCAGACTATGTTTAAAGCATAGCTTAAAAAAGTGCATGACCACAGTTGATTCAAGAGATGACAGGCTCTTTAAATATATTGTGGGACAGCAATGGCCCTGTACTGAGTTTGTAGACTCAAAACGCCCAGATATACAATCATCTTTCCAAACTTTATCAATTAACTTAATAGATAGCTTGCTTCCTTTTCATTAAAAAAGATGTACTCTCAAATATTTCAAGTTGTAATGTGCAGGTTTATTCCACTCTGTCAACTCCCCTGGGGATATTTGATCTCTGTTTCAGTAACTGCTCTCCACTCACTTCTGTGTCATTCAGAGCTAAAAAATACACAACTATGGGAGGAAATGTTTCCTTATGAAATGACTGTTTCTCTGGTCACTTCTTTATATTACATTGTCTCAGCACAATTTGGCTTCATAAACTGAACAATGTTTAAATATTTCTTCTTACGTTTCTTGGCATAGTCTTTCATAGACTATTTTTACCTCCTATATTTTCTACTTCCTAAACATCACATTTTTAACTCTATGATTTTACATTATCACACATTTTTGCAATGCCTTCTATAATGCATTCCAAAATGTAAAAATGAAATCCATTATGTTGGTTGTATGCATGCATGCTAAGATGCTTCAGTTGTATCCAACTCTGTGCAACCTGATGGACTGTAGCCCACCAGGCTCCTCTGCCCATGGGATTTCCTAGGCAACAATATTGGAGTGAGTTGTCATGTCCTCCTCCAAGGGAACTTTCTGACACAGGGATCGATGGGACCCAAGTCTCTTATGCCTCCTACTTGGTAGATGGATCCTTTACCACCAGCGCCACCTGGGAAGCCCCATTATGTGAATTATCTGATCCATTTTAAAAATATATAGTGTATGTATATTGTTATTGTTGAATCACTAACACATGTCTGACTGCTTCTGAAATCCCATGGACTGTAGCCCATGGCATTTTTCAGGCAAGAATACTGGAGTGGGTTGCCATTTCCTTCTCCAGAGGATCCTCCTGACTCAGGGATTGAACCCAGGTTTCCTGGCAGATTCTTTATCACTGACCCATCAGTGAATATATATATATATATATATATATATATATATACATACACACACACATATATGTGTGTATATATATATATATATAACAATAGTATTGTTGCCTGAGGGTAGTGATATAGGAATGAAGAACAGACATAGTAGGAAAAACACACAAACATGCACCAAAGTGCCTGGCACAGAGAGATGAACTGAACAAGATTAGAATGAGTGAACTAGTCACATGCACAGTTTTCAAATAAGGAACTCTTAGCTTCTGTGAGGATTTAAAAAGAAATCTGCTACCAAAAAACACTCTTTGATTTCTAAGACTTCAACTCAAATGGAGAGGCACAAATCAAATCAATAATTGATATTGTTCATACTTTTGTACACATAATAATATAAAACTGAGGAGTGAATGGATAAGGTATTAGACAAACTGGTCTACTTGTTCAACAGTTATCAGATGAAAGCAGAATTGTTAAAGCTTCTGGGACTTCTAAAATATTATAGCATATGTGAAGAATTTTATTTCAGAATAAGTTATATTTTTTTTCTTCCTTAGGAAATATCCCTTTTTAACATCTTGAAACATAAAGCAGGTTACATATTTATACTTTTCTAAAGACAGTAGGAGATGACCCAGATCCTTAGTTATACTCTCAGTCTCAAAATTCTATGGTTATATTTGTAATAAATTACATAAACAGCTGAGTGGTCACAAAGATAGGCTAACGTGTAGTAAGTATTCAGAGATTTAGGTCAATTTAGAAATGCAATTCAGGAACAAATAACAAATTCTAGTTGTAAAATCATGATTAAAATATAAGAAACAGTGGATATCACAAAGAATATATGTTAGTGATGGATTAGTGGTAAACTCAAGGTAACCATGATGAACTCTGGATAGAATCTGGATAATCAGCAAAATAGTTAGATGCATGTAAGAAGGTAATAAACTTTGAAATAGTTTTTTCCCCCAATTTTCAGGCCCAACCAGAAATTCTCATGGTTAATATTATTTCTTGAAGAGGTAAAGGAAAAGGATTATGTAATTCTAGGTTTGAGACAAAATGGATCAATGCCTTGTGGAGGAATAAAACCGTATCCTTTAATGGTCTCTTCTGAATATTTTCATCTTTATGGACAGAAATCTTGTTGTCAAGATTTACTGAAATATAATTTATATATAACATTATAAAAGTTTAAAGTATAGAACATAATGATTTATGTATATACTGTCAAATGGTTACTATAATAAAGTTAGTTAATATATCTACCACCTCACATAATTAAAATTTTTGTTGTTGTTGGTAAAAGCTTTAAAATATACTCTCTTAGCAACTTCAATGGCAACCCACTCCAGTATTCTTGCCTTGAGAATCCACTGGATGAAGGAGCCTGGTGGGCTACAATCCATGCTGTTGCAGAGAGTCGGACATGACTAAGTGAGTTCACTTTCTTTTTCTTCTTTTCTTAGCAACTTATATAATACAAATAAATATATAGTACATTATTTTTTACTACAGCCAGCCAGAAACTATTCTGGTTTGGACAGAGATGAGAAATGGAAAGTTGGAATCATAACTATGCATATGCATATTTTTTAACGGCCAAAAAACTCTTTGAATTAGATTAGAACTATTTGATTGCTGGACCAGCTAGAGTAGCTATAATTGCCATACATAATAAGAGACTGTAGAGGGGAAAAGACCAGATATATAAAAAATAAGTGAAAGGAGACTAAAAGTTATGATGAGGTGTTATAGAATTATTTTCTGTATTGGGCAATAATAGAAAATTATACCATATTCAGGATAATAATTCACCTATCTTTTCAAAAGCATTAACCCATTAAGTTCATTTAGAATTTCTTTGGTGTATTCTGAGACAAACTTTTATATTATATTCTCATAATAAACCTGAGAATTAGGAATAAAATTTACATATCAGAAAAAATAAAATTTATAAAGACTAAGTAAATATGCCTAAGGACACACAACCTTTAGTTGGAAAAGGCAGACCAAGCATTTAAGCATAGAATTCTTCGATTCTTTGTTCAGAATTATTGCCTTTTGGCACCACCAACACTACGGACATGAGTTTGAGCAAACTGCAGGAGTTGGTGAAGGAAGCCTGGCATGCTTCAGTTCACGGGGTCACAAAAAGTTGGACACGACCGAGTGACTGAACTGAACTGATTGCCTTTAGCACAGACTGAACTCATCAGGTTTTAGCTGATAATTTCAGTGTTCCTTAAGCATTCAACTGTCCTATATCTCTGCTACTCTAACGAAGTCCCAATACTAGAACTTAAATCAATGCACTTCTTCCTTCAAGAGACTTACACACCTATACATGCACATACACACACATCTATTTATATACTCATAGGCTATATATGTATGTTATGTGTGAAGTGAAGTAAAGTGAAGTGAAGTCGGTCAGTCGTGTCTGACTCTGCGACCACATGAACTGTAGCCTACCAGGATCCTCTGTCCGTGGGATTTTCCAGGCAAGAGTACTGGAGTGGGCTGCCATTTCCTTCTCCAGGGGATCTTCCCGACCCAGGGATCGAACCCCGGCTCTCCCGCATTGTAGGCAGACGCTTTACCATCTGAGCCACCAGGGAAGTCATTATATGTACATATACATAAATTTAGTTAGTTGTCCTCAGATAAGTATCTATATTTGTCTATATAATTGATGCATATATATTTAATATATATGTATATGGTATAGATCTATATGTATTATATAATATATAGATATATATGTACAGATATATTTTCAATTGAATTAAACAGCATACTTAATGGTACAGATTAGGTGTTACCAAATATGGCCTGTTGTTTGGTTGCCTGTTTTATAAATAAAGTTTTATTGAAATACTGTTCCAGCTATTTGTTTACATATTCACTGTAAGGCACTGTAGTTGTGATAAGAGGCAATATGCTCCATGAGGCTCCAAATATTTACTATCTGGCCTTTCAAGGAAAAGCAAAGAGCCTCAGGATCATTTTGTCATTCAAGCATGAATTGGTGCATGGTGCAGGGGTGCTGTGGTACAGCACCCAGCATTCCTCCAGGTATAATCACTCAGATCTTACACTTCTGAACTCATGTTTTCAGTTGCCAAGGGCTACTGTCTTCATAATATAAGGTAATGGTGCTGAACTTTTACCATCCTACATGCTCTAAATATCTTCTGCAAATGTTCTCCAGTGGCAACATAAAGACTCTCCCATTAATATTTACATGGATTTCAGAAAAAAGTGACTGAGAATGAGCCTGACTGTGAACAGAATTCCATTCTTCTCTCTTCAAAGCTTCTGAGGTTGGTTTGAGGGCTCAAATACAAAGGATAATTTCATTATTTTGCAATGTTCTTTTATCCTAGGACAACTAACCAATTTCATTTCATAATTTAAAAATTGTAAATGACAATGAAGTTTATACAAATCACTCTAATAATAACAGTTCAATTAATAACTATAAGAAAATCAGTTATTATTTCTCCAGAAGAAATTTTACTAGTTGGACTGTCTCTGTGGTAGTGAATGCACTTAAAATTTTCAAATATCATCAACAGTTTCACTTTTCATTGAATAGATTATCCAGTTTGGTTGGTTTGAATAATTAGCCATTTTAAAATCTCTTAACATGCATACTTTAACAAGTATAAAGCATATATATTTCAGATGTATCATTTTTCAAATCTATAATCAGGAAATTCTCAGTTAACTTACATGTCTCTGGGATCCATCATATTCACATCTTTCAATTTTTCCTAGGCTGCCATCTGAGAAATACAGCTTCTCTGCACGGTGATCAATGGTGAGTCCATTTGGAGTGAGTATGTCTGTACTGACCACCACTTGAGCATTTTTCCCAGTAAGAGTTGATCTCATGATACTTGGATGCTGTTCATTCCAGTTGGTCCAAAACATTAAACTAATTAAAATGAAAATTGTGATAATAGGTTAATTTTTTATTAATAGTTAACAATATTAGAAAAAACATGGCAATGTCAAACTATTTAAAATAAAGCAAAATTGTCTCATAGTTTCTGACCCTTGAGGAAGTCTTATAATAAGGAGAGATATGTATATTTGCATATTTTTCCAGTTTATTAAATGACTTAGAAACTATTTCTGAAAAATATTTGTCTCTCAAAGAGCAATTTAATTAAATTGAATCAGTTGGATACACAGTAAAGATTTATTTGAATCAAAGAAAAATAGTTAGCTTAAATTTCCTATGAACTGCAAATATACTCTGATTTATTATTATCATGTTTCAGGAAATCTTGTGTTGTAATTTTGGATATCGTTCTTAACCTAGCAATATTTCTTTTCTTCAGTTGGTAAAAATAAAAATATCTCTCTCTTTCTAGATTTTCTTTGTTTAAAATATGTATTTATTGGCTGGGCTGGGTCTTCATTGCTGCATAGCCTTTTTCTCTAGTTGTGGTGAGTGGGGGGCTACTCTCTAGCTGTACTCCATGGGCTTCGTACTTTGGTGGCTTGTCTGGTTATGGACACTGACTTTAGAGCACCTGGGCCTCCATGGTTCAGCACATGGCTCAATAGTTGTGGCTCAGGCTCTAAAGCACAGGCTCAGTAGTTGTGGCACACAGGCTTGGTTGCTTAGCAGAAATCCCAGACCAGGAACTGAACCTGTGTCTCCTGCATTGGCAGGTAGATTCTTTACCACTGAGCCACCAGGGTAGCCCTAGGTTTTTCTTTTTCTTTTTTTTAATTTTGCATTTCTCTCTGTACATGTTTTAGAAAAACACAATTACTAAACTCCTGTATTTCTTTAATGTCTTTTTTTCCCCCTCCTCTGTCAGTGTGATTTTTCTGTATATTATAATGCTGTTACGATGGGGTCGCACAGAGTTGGACATGACTGAAGTGACTTAGCAGCAGCAGCAGCAGCAGAATTACAGGGGTTATTCTCAGTCCTTAAAGGTAAGATCTGTTACTTACAGTCTTAACAGAATATTTTAAATCAGTATTTGTCAAAGTATTCTCTGAGGAAGGCCAAGGATTCTGTTAGCACTTAAAGGTTACCAAAAGAGCAGAGAGGCTGTAGGGTGCTAGTCTCCAAGGCCTATTTTTATTTAACCAGATCTTCTTTCTCCCCCTTTAAGACTATCCCTAAGAGTTTATTTGAAGATCAGTTTTTGGACTGAAGGAAGCAGTCAAGAATGGAAGGCATCAGGAAGAGAAGGAAAGAGAGGAAAGAAGGAAGGGAGGGAGGAAGGAAGGAAGGGAGGGTGGGGGAGAAGCCAGGAAGAAAATGAGGAAGGGAGAAAGGAAGATGGGAAGGAGAGAGACTTATAGGCAGGCCACTTTACATTTTTAGAAAGCATGTTTAATAAATATTTACAAAGAAAAGCTGTTTGAAAATATTTCATATTTATAACAAGATAGCATATATCATCCCTATTTATAGTCATGTAAAGACAAGGTAATAGTCAAATTAATTATTCAACATGTAGTTTTTGAGTATTATGCCAAAACTTATTATTAGACAATATACAACTTTACAAAAAGAAAAACTTTTCTTCTTTGTTTCCTGAATGTTGAGTTTTAAGCCAACTTTTTAACTCTCCTCTTTCACTTTCATCAAGAGGCTTTTTAGTTCCTCTTCACTTTCTGCCATAAGGGTGGTGTCATCTGCATATCTGAGGTTATTGATATTTCTCCCGGAAATCTTGATTCCAGCTTGTGCTTCCTCCAGCCCGGTGTTTCTTGTGATGTACTCTGCATATAAGTTAAATAAGCAGGGTGACAATACACAGCCTTGATGTACTCCTTTTCCTATTTGGAACCAGTCTGTTGTTTTATGTCCAGTTCTAACTGTTGCTTCGTGACCTGCATACAGATGTCTCAGGAGACAGGCTAGGTGGTCTGATATTCCCATCTCTTTAAGAATTTTCCACAATTTGTTATGGTCCTCACAGTCAAAGGCTTTGGCATGGTCAATAAAGCAGAAGTAGACACTTTTCTGGAACTCTCTTGCTTTTTTGATGATTCAAATGATGTTGGCAATTTGATCTCTGGTTCCTCTGCCTTTTCTAAATCCAGCTTGAACATCTGGAAGTTCATGGTTCACGTATTGTTGAAGCCTGGCATGGAGAATTTTGAGCATGACTTTACAAGCATGTGAGATGAGTACAATTGTGCAATAATTTGAACATTTTTTGGCATTTCCATTCTTTGGGATTGGAATGAAAGCTGACTTTTTCTAGGCCTGTGGCCACTGCTGAGTTCTCCAAATTTGCTGGCATAGTGAGTGCAGCACTTTCACAGCATCATCTTTTAGGTTTTGAAATAGCTCAACTGGAATTCCATCACCTCCACTAGCTTTGTTCATAGTGATTTTTCCTAAGGTCCACCTGACTTAACATTCCAGCATGTCCGGCTCTAGGTGAGTGATCACATCATTGCGATTATCTGGGTCAGGAAGATCTTTTTTTGTATAGTTCTGTATATTTTTGCATGCTTTTCTTAATACCTTCTGCTTCTCTTAGGTCCATATGATCTCTGTCCTTTACTGTGCCCATCTTTGCATGAAATGTTCCCTTGGTATTTCTAATTTTCTTGGAGAGATCTCTAGTCTTTCCCATTCTATTGTTTTCCTCTATTTCTTTACATTGATCACTGAGGAAGGCTTTTTTTTTTTTTTTCTCTCCTTGCTATTCTTTGGAACTCTGCATTCAAATGGGCATATTTTGCTTTTTCTCTCTTTATTTTCACTTCCCTTTTCACACCTATTTGTAAGGCCTCCTCAGACAAGCATTTTGCCTTTTTGCATTTCTTCTTCTTGGGATGGTCTTGATCCCTGCCTCCTGTACAATGTCAGGGACCTCCATCTACAGTTCTTCAGGCACTCTGTCTATCAGATCTAATCCCTTGAATCTATTTGTCACTTCCACTGTATAATGGTAAAGGATTTGATTTAGGTCATACCTGAATGGTCTAGTGCTTTTCACTACTTTCTTCAATTTAAGTCTGAATTGGCAATAAAGTGATTATGATTTGAGCCACTGTCAGCTCCTGGTCTTGTTTTTGCTGACTGTATATAGCTTCTGCATCTCTGCTGCAACGAATATAATCAATCTGATTTTGGTGTTGACTACCTGGTGATGGTCATGTGTAGAGTCTTGTCTTGTGTTGTTGGAAGAGGGTGTTTGCTATGACCAGTGTATTTTCTTGGCAAAACTCTATTAGCCTTTGCCCTGCTTCATTTTTTACCCCAAGCCCAAATTTGCCTGTTACTCCAGGTAATACTTGACTTTCTACTTTTGCATTCCAGTCCCCTATAATAAATCGGACATCTTTTCGGCTGTTCTAGAAGGTCTTGTAGGTCTTCATAGAACCATTCAACTTCAGCTTCTTCAGCATTAGTGGTTGGGTCATAGACTTGGATTACTGTGATATTGAGTGGTTTACCTTGGAAACAAAGATTGTTCTGTCATTTTTGAGATTGCATCCAAGTACTGCATTTCAGATGTTTTTGTTGACTATGATGGCTACTCCATTTCTTCTAAGCAATTCTTGCCCACAGCAGTACATGTAATGATCTTCTGAGTTAAATTCACCATTCCAGTCCATTTTAGTTCACCAATTCATTAGTTCATAAAACTAAGATCATGGCATCTTGTCCCATCACTTCATGTCAAATCAGTGGGGGAAAAGTGGAAACAGTGACAGACTTTATTTTAGGGGGCTCTAAAATCACTGCAGATGGTGACTGCAGCCACGAAATTAGAAGACCATTACTTCTTGGAAGAAAAGCTATGATCAACCTAGATAGCATGTTCAAAAGCAGAGACATTACTTTGCCAACAAAGGTCCATCTAGTCAAGGCTATGGTTTTTCCAGTAGTCATGTATGGATTGTGAGAGTTGGACTATAAAGAAAGCTGAGTGCCTAAGAATTGATGCTTTTGAACTGTGTTGTTGGAGAAGACTCTTGAGAGTCCCTTGGACTGCAAGGAGATCCAACTATTCTATCCTAAAGGAAATCAGTCCTGAATATTCATGGGAAGGACTAGTGCTGAAGCTGAAACTCCAATACTTTGGTCATCTGATGCGAAGAACTGACTCATTGGAAAAGACTCTGATGGTGGGAAAGATTGAAGGCAGGAGGGGAAGGGGACGACAGAGGATGAAATGGTTGGGTGGCATCACCGACTCAATGGGCATGTTTGAGTAAACTCCGGGAGTTGGTGATGGACAGGTAGGCCTGACGTGCTGCAGTCCAGGGGGTCGCAAATCGTTGGACACAACTGAGCAACTGAACTGAATTGAACTTCTTCTTTCTATCTAATCTAAAAAATAACTGCCACAAATTAAGGAAAACTGGGACATCTATGCTCTTTTTTTTTTTTTTTTTTTTTTTTTATTTTTTTAATTTTTAGTTTTTTATTTTTTAAATTTTAAAATCTTTAATTCTTACATGCATTCCCAAACATGAACCCCCCTCCCACCTCCCTCCCCAGAATAGAATACTTCAAAGCATTTTAATCTATTCTATGGAACATTAAAGTATTGTTGCTGTTGTTGTTGTTCATTTGCTCAGTCGTGTGAGTCTTAAATGTGAAAATAGTTTGTGCTATGAATCAGTAAATTAAAAAAAAAAATGACATTCCACTTTCTTAAATCATGGAATACTTTTAACCATATCCTATGACTTCTAAAATAAAAAAAAATTAGTTTAAAAGTTATGCAAATAATATGAGATATTAAACACACAAACAATTTATTTTCAATAATTTTATAGATTGTGAGCTTTAAAATTATAGATATTCCAAGGAACTCCTTTAATTTCACCTTTCATTTCAAAGATGAGAAAAAAGAGGCCAGAGTGTTTGAGCACTATAGTTATTGAGTCAAGCTTTGAATACAAGTAATCCTTCATCTAGAAATTTATTTGATTTTAAGTTTTCTGTTAATCAACAGACATATAAAAGTGATTCATAGATGTCATTAACATGCTTAATGATAAATATTTTTATACTTTAAACATTAATTACATATAATTTTCCAATTAAAATATTTTGGTGTGTTTAATTATAATTTTCACTTTAATGCAGGAGGAAAGTATAATTTTAGCCTCTTTTAGAAGTAATTATAGGGCAAAGTATTTATCACTTAAAGTTAATCATATATAATATCGTCAGCGATCTCCCTCATGTTTGTTTGAAAATTATCTTATAGATTCCTTTGATAAACTTTTGGGTAATTATTATTGTCCTAAGAGTCTTCTGGTGGACTCTTAGGATCAATGTAGCTATCTCAGCAGCAAACTGTATAGTGATATGGCGGTGGTATAAGCAGAACCAGCTTTGCCTACATATCTGAAAGCCTGTATCCATCTCAGCTAAGTAACCAAACCTATGTAAGCAGGCAATCTCGTCTTCACCTGCATCTCTCAACCTTTAGAGTTTTAATTTTCAAGTTAAGTATGTTTAACTAAGTAAGTCAATTCTTATCTCTAGTTCTATAAGATAGTAATTCATATAGTCTTTTCATCTCTTAGGTGATCAAGGCCTGTGTTTATCAGTCATTGTTTTTTATTCTTTCATTTTTATTCAGCACACCTGAAATGTTTTCTATTTCTGCTCAGTGAAACCAGATTAATGTCTGTGCCTTTGTTTCATTTAAAAATAAAAAGTTTTTCTAGTAGTTAGCAAATATTCCTATCATATTGTAAAAGAGTACAACTCTATAGAAATATTTGTATTCTACTTAACCTAACTTTGTTCTTCAGTTTTCATATAATTCTTTCTTAATAGCGTTGTCCAAAACATGATTTCTTTCTTATTTTATTTTTTATACATTTTATATTATAGCCTGAGCAATTTTTCTTGCTATGAATTCTTCATAAGTATTATAAATGCTTGCACAATGTATCATTGTGCAATGATGGCCCACTTGACGATTGTCAGGCATCTAATGTTGAAAATAAAGCTGCACACTAAGGTCTATTTTTATTTCCTCTGATTTCAATTGGAGTGATCTCCAGTTGTTAAAGTTACTTAATATAATTATAGCAACACCTTTTAGGTGTTAATGGT
The DNA here is from genome assembly GCF_042477335.2 of Ovis canadensis. NCBI lineage: Eukaryota > Metazoa > Chordata > Mammalia > Artiodactyla > Bovidae > Ovis > Ovis canadensis. The sequence goes on along the minus strand of NC_091246.1, from coordinate 175,215,425 downwards.
TTTTAATAGTCTTTTTTCTTTTTCAAATTTATCATTTCAATCAGTGATGCATTAATGTCTTTTTCATATACTTATTCCATCACAGTATAGTCTCTATTTTCCCTTTCATCCTTTAATTTTGCTTTTCCTGAACCTCTCATGGAAATGATGCCTGGCCTTTAAAGAGTCCAGGTTTCAATCATTCACATTTCCAATGCTCTCATAAACAGTAATTTTATGAATTGTGAAAAGAAAACTTCAGAGGGAACATTCATTTTTAAAGCTAATTATGAGGTTTTGGCTTATATTGAAGAAATAGAAATTTCTTACTTTTGGCATTCATCTAGGGCTAACACATGAGGATGGTCATCTTCTGACATGGCAATGACTGCTTCCCTGTCAAATGCTCCTGGCCGAGTCTGGTCCACTGTGTGCCTGGTGATGGATGAGGTAGTTGAGCTGGTCCAGTACAGGGTGTCCCAGGCTCGGTGATAGGCAAGGCCCTCAACAGAACCCACATCTGATGGGAGAAAAGAAAAGAATAAATTTACACTTTTGTCTGCAAAAATTTTGGCTTCTGAACAGAAAAAAGCATTTATAATACACACTATGCTTGTGTGTGTGTGTGTGTGTGTGTGTGTGTTGTGTGTGTGTGCTAAGTGGTTTCAGTCGTGTCTGACTCTGCGAACTCATGGACTGTAGCCCACCAGGCTCCTCTGTCTATAGGATTCTCCAGGCAAGAATACTGGAGATGGTTTCTGTGCCCTCCTCTGGGGGATCTTCCTGACCTGGGGATTGAATCTACTTCTCTTATGTCCCCTGCAATGGCAGGCAGGTTCTTTAGCACTCGTACCACCTGGGAAGCAAAATATAAACTATATCTGTGTTATCTTATCAGTCATTTCTTCACAAATGCTCCAATATAAAATATAATAATCATGATGCCTACAATGACAGCTGATTACACACAGTAAATCTAAGTTATGAACTGCTCATGGAGAAGTTTATACAAAAACATGATGTTAAAAATTGAATAGCCTTATCCCCCCCCCCAAAAAAATCCCTTAATTAAATAATTGTCTTTTATTTAGGAAACTGGTGGCTCTCTTTTATTTTCATATCTTAATAATCATTTTTTTTGCAACAATTTAATGATGCTTTTGAAAATCATACGTCAGAGATACTATTTACATGCAATAATAATGAGTTTTCTCTTGATACTATATCTGGAGACATCAAGGAAAAACAACATCAAAAACTACAATCAAGTATCAAAAAAACAAAATCCAACTCTATACTTGTGATTATCAAGCAGTGGTAGAGAAGGTTTTAGTAAGTTAATGCAATATATATTTTTTTTTATCCTATTCAGCTAATGTGATGTAAAAACCAAAAAATAAAAATAAAATTAATTGCCAGCTAAAGCATCCTTTCATATAGGCAGAAAAAGATACATGATAGTACACATAGTCTAATACTTAAATGTGACAATATGAGAAGCAAGAGTAATTATTTTTTAAAAATTGTTTTCCTAATCACAGGATAATGTAGGGTGGTTGTTTTACTTTTCATAGAAGTGTTTGAATATACCTTTGCTGCTGCTGCTGCTGCTGCTGCTAAGTCGCTTCAGTCGTGGCCAACTCTGTGTGACCCCATAGATGGCAGCCCACCAGGCTCCCCCGTCCCTGGGATTCTCCAGGCAAGAACACTGGAGTGGGTTGCCATTTCCTTCTCCAACGCATGACAATTAAAAGTGAAAGTGAAGTCACTCAGTCGTGTCCGACTCTTCGCGACCCCAAGAACTGCAGCCTACCAGGCTCCTCTGCCCATGGGATTTTCCAGGCAAGAGTACTGGAGTGGGTTACCACTGCCTTCTCTGAAAATACCTTTAAGTATAACCAAATTATTAAGTTTTTCATTATTGTTTTTCTCAGAGTTAGTATTCTTAGCATATTTAAGAGAGAATATATATACTTTTAACTTTGGTAGTCATGCTAAGAAATTAACATCATAACAGGCAGAGTCTTTTTATAGCTTTTCTCTTAAGGAATCTGAAAAGAATTATTCAGCTTTTCTGAAAATAGATGAATGAAAAGAGCTGTTTTTAGGTTTAAGATTGGTAAATGTTTACTTTGATGGTCAAAAGGATTTAGAGGGAGAGAAAAACAATATTAAAGCCTTTCAAACTAGATTTCATAATGCCGTTAAAATTTTGTTCTTTGATTCTTTTCCTACATGAAACAGAAAATCCACTGATAATAGAATTAATATCTGCCACTTATGGACACTGTCTTCCAGTTAGGAATTGTGTAATTTTTTTGCATATATCCCTTTATGTGTAAATCTACCCTGTGATGTTAGTTTTATTGTTATTTTTCCCCTAAGAAGAAAACAGAAACCTATGTTCACAGAACTAAAAGTATTGAAGCAAGATTTTTATCACAGATGTGTGTGCTTCCATAAGCCTGTATCTGTCAGCAGCACTATTTAGAGATGGATTTATAGCAGCTATCGCTTATCCTCAGTGTACCTAAACCTGGAACCAAACAAATGATTCATTAGTTTCAACTTGTCTGACTCTGGGTGAATTGTATCAGCAGTAATTTACCATGAGTAACCTATCACACAGTCAACAAAACCACTTATAAGAAATTAATGTGGATGATTAGTATGGAAACCCAGGTCAGAGATGATGAAAGAAAAATTGTAAAACACAATCATAATAACATCTGTTAAGCTTTGCTTATATGAATGATATGTATTCCTATTTGAGATGAATAGGTGGGAGGTTGATAATGTTTAACAGTACTTTGATTATTAATTAATAAATCATCTATTACAGTGTATTTTTAGTACTTTCATATCACTTCAGAAATGATGCTAACTCTATTAATATTACAAGCAACATTCCACTCTATCACCTGCAAACAGAATGAGAAATGGCATAGTTTGAAAAAAAAATCCAAGTAAATCAGAATCATTAATCCATCCTCATTCTCTATCTTTCCCTTCTACTGACTTAGACGGATCTTCTTCATGGCACTTTTTTCTTGCCCAATTAGGAGGAAATCACTTGGCATTACCATTGAGATGAAGTGGATGTTCTTTTCTATGGCTGTTATAGTTCCAGGGTTACTAGAGTGTGTAATATATCTCACTGTCCAGGTACAATATCTTTTGTTTTATTGTTTGCAATATATGACAGCCTGACAGTACACTTAATCATATCTGGTGCTACATTTTAAAATATATTACTTAGAAAAATATTTAGCTCCCTACAAAAATTATATTTGTCATTAGTAAGTAGTCAAATAAAGACATAACCACACACAACTATATATCAGTTAGCATAAGGAACTATATTCAATATTTTATAATAAGCTATAAGGGAAAACATCTGAAAATGTATTGTTGTTGTTTGTTCCTCAGTCATATCTGACTCTTTGCAACCCCATGGACTGTAGCCTGTCTAGTTTCTCTGTCCATGGGGATTTCTAGCCAAGGATACTGGAGTCGCTCACCATTTCTTTCCTCAGGGGACCTTCTCAACCCAGGGATCAAACCCACATCGCCTGCAAGTCTCCTACAGTGCAAGCTAATTCTTTACCACTCAGTGGTAAAGCCCTATATGTGTGTGTATGTGTGTGTGTGTGTGTGCGTGGATGTGCATCTGTGTGTGCATGTGTATATGTATTTTTACACATATATATGTATATTATCCATGAGAATAATAAATTGAAAATCATGAAAATATTTTACTTGAGATAACATAAAAGATGTTAACGTCTATTGGAAAGACCACCAGACCGGTCAGGTATGACCTAAATAAAATCCTTTACGATTATACAGTGGAAGTGACAAATAGATTCAAGTGATTAGATCTGATAGAATGCCTAAAGAACCATGGAAGGAGGTTCGTGACATGGTACGAAGGTAGTGATCAAGACCATCCCCAAAAAAAGAAATCGAAAAGGCAAAATGGTTCTCTAAGGAGGCCTTACAAATAGCTGTGAAAAGAAGAGAAGCAAAAGGCAAAGGAGAAAAAGGAAAGATATACACATCTGAATGCAGAGTTTCAAAGAATAGCAAGGAGAGACAAGAAAGCCTTCCTCCGTGATCAATGTAAAGAAATAGGAGAAAACAATAGAATGGGGAAAACTACAGATCTCTTCAAGAAAATTATATCCCAAGGGAAAACTTCATGCAAAGATGGGCACAATAAAAGACAGAAATGGTATGGACCTAACAGAAGCGGAAGATATTCAGAAGAGGTGGCAAGAGTACACAGAAGAACCATACCAAAAAAGATCTTCACAATCCAGATAATTACAATCTTGTGATCGCTCACCTAGAGCCAGACATCCTGGAATGTGTAGTCAAGTGGGCCTTAAGAAGCATCGCTATGAACAAAGCTAGTGGAGGTGATGGAATTCCAGCTGAGCTATTTCAAATCCTAAAAGATGATACTGTGAAAGTGCTGTACTTAACATGCCAGTAATCTTGGAGAAATCCTCAGTGGCCACAGGACTGGAAAAGATGAGGTTTCATTACAAGTCACAAAGAAAGGCTATGCCAAAAAATGCTCAAACTACGGCACAATTGCACTCATCTCACATGCTAGTAAAGTAATGCTCAAAATTCTCCAAGCCAGGCTTCAGCAATACGTGAACCATGAACTTCCAGATGTTCAAGCTGGATTTAGAAAAGGCAGAGGAACCAGAGATCAAATTGCCAACATCTGTTGAATCATCAAAAAAGTAAGCGAGTTCAAGAAAAGCATCTACTTCTGCTTTATTGACTATGCCAAAGCCTTTGACTGTGTGGATCATAACAAATTGTCGAAAATTCTTAAAAAGATGGGAATACCAGACCACCTGACCTGCCTCCTAAGAAATCCTATGCAGGTCAGGAACCAACAGTTAGAACTGGACATGGAGCAACAGACTGGTTCCAAATAAGGAAAGGAGTACGTCAAGGCTGTATATTGTCACCCTGCTTATTTAACTTGTATGCAGAGTACATCATGAGAAATGCCGGGCTGGAGCAAGCACAAGCTGGGAGCGAGCACAAGCTGGAATCAAGATTTCTGGGAAAAATATCAATAACCTCAGATATGCAGATGACACCACCCTTATGGCAGAAAGTGAAGAGGAACTAAAGAGCCTCTTGATGAAAGTGAAAGAGGAGAGTGAAAAAGTTGGCTTAAAGCTCAACATTCAGAAAACCAAGATCATGGCATCTGGTCCCATCATTTCATGGCATATGGATGGGGAAACAGTGGAAACAGTGTCAGACTTAATTTTGGGGGGCTCCAAAACTACTGGAGATGGTGACTGCAGCCATGAAATTAAAAGAAACTTGCTCCTTGGAACAAAAGTTATGACCAAACTAGACAGAATATTAAAAAGCAGAGACATTACTTTGCCAACAAGGGACCATCTAGTCAAAGTTATGATTTTTCCAGTAGTCATGCATGGATGTGAGAGCAGGATTATAAAGAAAACTGAGCACAGAAGAATTGATGATTTTGAACTGTGGTGTTAGAGAAGACTCTTGGGAGTATCTTGGACAGGAAGCAGATCCAACCATTACATCCTGAAGGTAATCAGTCCTGAATATTCATTGGAAGGACTGATGCTGAAGCTGAAACTCAAATCCTTTGGTCACCTGAGGCAAAGAACTCATTGGAAAAGACCCTGATGCTGGGAAAGATTGAAGCCAGGAGGAGAAGAGGACGACAGAGGATGAGATGGTTGGATGGTATCACTGACTCAATGGACATGAGTTTGAGTAAAGTCCAGGTGTTGGTGATGGACAGGGAAACCTGGCATGCTGCCCCATGGACTCATGGGGTTTCAAATGTCGTACATGACTGATGGCTGAACTTAACTTAAATGAATACAATGTGGGTATCATGTGATACCTGTATGTGTTGTATGTGTATGTGTGTATGAAGCTAAAGTTCGTGAATCGGTTGAATTGGTAAAATAAGTACCTTGCATCACTCATTGGCAGATAATTATGTAGTTTGAAACCTAAAGCAAAATGTCTATCTATTCAATCAACCATTCCTGAAATATTGAACAGAGTAAATCAATACAGAGTTACTTTAAGGATGTAAAATACAGAGTTGAGACTCAACGATATAGAATAGCCATAATTAAGAAAATAACGATTATAGTGCTATTTTGGCAGCTGGTCAAGGACTTCATAGAGAACTCATCTCCATCTCATCACCATTAAAGAGGAGAAGAGTGTTCCTCTCTCCTGTACTGTATTGTGAAGACAGGATAAGAGCCTAAATGGGAAAGGCAGTGATGTATCTCTCAAGAGGGAGCCACGTGGACAAAACATTGCTAGTCATCTGGCTGGAAAAATGATCACAGATAAATCCTGTCACAAACTAAGAGGAAAGATATGTATCCCAAGGCCGTACTGTAAAGGCCTCCCTTATTGAAAGAATAACATTCTCTTTTTCACGACTTATTTTCTAAAGCCAAAGAATAGCAGAAAGTTTGTTGGTGGAAATGACTTTAGTAGTATGAAACTTCTCATCTTGTCTGGAGCATCTACAGATACAGAAAAGCAGGCTTGATTTCCAACCTAGGTACAGAGCTTCAGATAAAAGCTTCTAAACACAACATTTCACATCTGTCTTAACTATGTAGTTTCCAGAGAAATAGGATTCTGGGTCCAGTTCACAATTCAGATCTGATATTGCACTCTAAACAGAGTGCATATGTGTTTTACTTTAAGCCTAACAAAGCATTACTTAAATTTTTCATAAACTCTATACATTCCTAAAAATCCTCCTATAACTACCTTTCTTTGTCTTTTGGGACAGGAGTGAGACAACATACGGCTCTTCAGATGTATTGTTTCCCTTATTATAATGAGTCGTTTATTTGATTTGGCTGAGTTACAGGCTTATTTGAAAAAATCCAAAACAGTTTCATCATTAAAATATTCAACAGGCTAGGTATATTTCCTCAAACTGATAAAAAATCAATCTATTGAAAAAACAAACCAAAAAACAAAACAGAATACAACAAGGCTATACCTTTCTTAGCCATGAATAAAATGAAAGTTTTTTCTCTAATACTAGGAGCAAGACAAGATGGTTTATTCTTGCCCCTCTATTCAGCATTGTATTGAAAATTCACGCAGGGTAATTAGGAAAATTATTTCAGTTTTTTAAAAACAGAAAACATAGAAAGAAAGAGAGCGAGATCATCCAGATTGGAAAACAAGTAAAGCCATCTCAATTTTCAGATGATATATTCTTACATATACAAAACCTTGAGAAATTCACTAAAAACTATTAGAATTATAAAAAAAAATATTCAACCAGGTTGCAGGGTACAAACTAAATATTTTATTGCTACTACATAGATAATGCAACTGATAATTTAATCAAAAACTAAAATTCAGAAGGCAATTTCATTTATGATAGCATTTAAAATAATAGAAATTATGACAGGAAGATTAACTTAGAAATAATTTTAGCAAAAGTTTATAATCTTAAAACTTGTAAATGAAAAACTACAAAACATCACTGAAAGAAATTAAAATGAAAAAATGGAAAAGCAACTTATGTTAACGATTGGAAGAATTAATATTGATAAGACGGCAATAGTGTCCAAATAGATCTACAGACCCAGTATTAACTCCTATTAAAATCCCAGGTGGCTCTTTCCCAGAAATCAACAAACTGATCCTAATGTGCATGTGAAAATCCAAGGGTCCTAAAATAGCCAAAGGATTCTTGAAAAAGAAAAGCAAAGTTCAGTTCAGTTAAGTCGCTCAGTCGTGTCCGACTCTTTGCGACCCATGAATCGCAGCACGCCAGGCCTCCCTGACCATCACCAACTCCCAGAGTTCACTCAGACTCACGCCCATTGAGTCAGTGATGCCATCCAGCCGTCTCATCCTCTGTCGTCCCCTTCTCCTCCTGCCCCCAATCCCTCCCAGCATCAGTCTTTTCCAATGAGTCAACTCTTCGCATGAGGTGGCCAAAGTATTGGAGTTTCAGCTTTAGCATCATTCCTTCCAAAGAAATCCCAGGGCTGATCTCCTTCAGAATGGACTGGTTGGATCTCCCTGCAGTCCAAGGGACTCTCAAGAGTCTTCTCCAACACCACAGTTCAAAAGCATCAATTCTTCGGCGCTCAGCCCTCTTCATACCAACTCTCACATCCATACATGACCATGGGAAAAACCATAGCCTTGACTAGATGGACCTTAGTCGGCAAAGTAATGTCTCTGCTTTTGAATATGCTATCTAGGTTGGTCATAACTTTTCTTCCAAGGAGTAAGCGTCTTTTAATTTCATGGCTGCAGTCACCATGTGCAGTGATTTTGGAGCCCCCCAAAATAAAGTCTGACAATGTTTCCACTCTTTCCCCATCTATTTCCAATGAGTGATGGGACCAGATGCCATGATCTTCGTTTTCTGAATGTTGAGCTTTAAGCCAACTTTCTCACTCTCCTCTTTCACTTTCATCAAGAGGCTTTTTAGTTTCTCTTCACTTTCTGCCATAAGGGTGGTGTTATCTGCATATCTGAGGTTATTGATATTTCTCCCGGCAATCTTGATTCCAGCTTGTGTTTCTTCCAGTCCAGCGTTTCTCATGATGTACTCTGCATATAAGTTAAATAAGCAGGGTGACAATATACAGCCTTGACGTACTCCTTTCTCTATTTGGAACCAGTCTGTTTTTCCATGTCCAGTTCTAACTGCTGCTTCCTGACCTGCGTACAGATTTCTCAAGAGGCAGATCAGGTGGTCTGGTATTCCCATCTCTCTCAGAATTTTCCACAGTTTATTGTGATCCACACAGTCAAAGGCTTTGGGCTAGTCAATAAAGCAGAAATAGATGTTTTTCTGGAACTCTCTTGCTTTTTCCATGATCCAGCAGATGTTGACAATTTGATCTCTGGTTCCTCTGCCTTTTCTAAAACCAGCTTGAACATCAGGAAGTTCACAGTTCACGTATTGCTGAAGCCTGGCTTGGAGAATTTTGAGCATTACTTTACTAGCATGTGAGATGAGTGCAATTGTGCGCTAGTTTGAGCATTCTTTGGCATTAACTTTCTTTGGGATTGGAATGCAAACTGATCTTTTCCAGTCCTGTGGCCACTGCTGAGTTTTCCGAATTTGCTGGCATATTGAGTGTAGCACTTACACAGCATCATTTTTCAAGATTTGAAACAGCTCAACTGGAATTCCATCACCTCCACTAGCTTTGTTCATAGTGATGCTTTCCAAGGCCCAGTTGACTTCACATTCCAGGATGTTAAAGTTAGAGGAATCAAATTTCTGAATTTAAAATTTGCTATTAAGTTACAATAATCAAGACAGTACAGGCATTTAAATCAATGAAATAGAATCAATAGCCCAGAAATAAAACCTTAATATCTGCTTAACTGATTTTGAAAAAGATACCAGATAAATTCAATGAGGAAAAAAATATTATCAACAAATGGTTTACAATGATTATATATCCACATGCAGAAAAGTAATGTCCTCACACCAATTCAAAATGTTTTATCTTACATCTAAATAGAGAAAGTAAACTACAGAATTCTTAGATTAAAATAGAAGAGTACCTTTGCATAAATGTGGGTTAGGCAAAACCTTCTCAGACATGATACCAAATGCACAAATGACAAAAGAAATATTGATGAGTTGGTCTTCATCAAATTCAAAAACATGGGTACTTCCAAAGACACCTTCAAGAAGTAAGAAGCCAACTCCCAAAACATCTACTTCTGTTTTATTGCCTATGCCAAAGCCTTTTATTGTGTGGATCACAACAAAATGAGAATTTTTTAAAGAGCTGTGAATACCAGACCACCTTACCTGCCTCCTGAAACATTTGTATGCAGGTCAAGAAGCAACAGTTAGAATGGGACATGGGAAAAAAGACTGGTTCCAAATTGGGAAATTAGTACATCAAGACTATCTATTGTCACCCTGCTTATTTAATTTTATATAGACTACATCATGAGAGATGCCAGGCTGGATGAAGCTCAAGCTGGAATGAAGATTGCCAGGAAAAATTTCAATAACCTCAGGTATGCAGATGACACCACCCTTATGGCAGAAAGTGAAGAGGAACAGACGAGCCTCTTGATGAAAGTGAGAGGAGAGTGAAAAAGTTGGCTTAAAACTCAACATTCAGAAAACTAAGATCATGGCATTTGGTCCCATCACTTCATGGCAAATAGATGGAGAAGCAATGGAAAGAGTGACAAACTACTTTCTTGGGCTCAAAATCACTGCAGATGGTGACTGCAGCCATGAAATTAAAAGACAGTTACTCCTTGGAAGAAAATTTATGACCAACCTAGACAGCATATTAAAAAGCAGAGACATTATCTTGCCAACAAATTTGTCTAGTCAAAGCTATGATTTTTCCAGTAGTCATGCATGGATGTGAGAGTTGTACTGTAAAGAAAACTGAGCGCTGAAGAATTGATACTTTTAAACTGTGGTATTGGAGAAGACTCCTGAGAGAATCTCTTGGACTGCAAGGAGATCAAAGTTCAATCCTAAAGGAAATCAGTCCTGAATATTCATTGGAAGGAATGATGTTGACGCTGAAGCTCCAATACTTTGGCCACATGATGCAAAAAAACTGACTTACTGGAAAAGACCCAGATGCTGGGAAAGACTGAAGGCAGGAGAAGAGGACGAGAGAGGATGAGATTGTTGTTTGGCATCACCAACTCGATGGACATGAGTTTGAGCAAGCTCTGGGAATTGGTGGTAGACAGGGAGGCCTGGAGTGCTGCAGGTTCTGGGATCGCAAAGAGTAGGACACAACTGAGTGACTCGACTGAACTGAACCCCCCAAATGGGAGAAAATACTTGAAACTTATTTATGTGATAGTGGACTTATGTCCAGAATTATGAAGAATTCTCAGAATTCAATGATAAGTTAACAACTCAGTGGAAAAAAAAAGAGTAAATAATTTGAATAGATATTTTTTCAATGAAGATATCCAAATGACTGAAAAGGACGGAAAAATACTCAACACTATTAGCCATCAGAGAAATATAAATCAAAACTATACTTAGATCCACTACGATGATTATAATAAAAAAAGATAAGTTTTAACAAAGAAGTGAAGAAGTTGGAACCCTCATGCATTGCAGGTGAGAACACAATACAGCAGAGCTGCTTTGGAAAACAGTTAGGCAGTTTTTAAAATGTTGAGCATATAGTTATCACATAACCTAGCAATTCCACTGCTAGGTCTATCCAAAAGAAATGAAAACATGTATCTACATGCACACAAATATTCACTGTAGCTTTGTTCATAATAGCCAAAGACAGAAACAGCCCACTGTCAACCAGTTGATGGATACAAATATTTAACTACATGGATTATTCTTCCTTTTCTAACTAGTGAACTGATGAATGGATTGCCATAGAGCTATATGCGCACTGCTGATGATAAATTAGATTTGCAACCCCTCTAAGTTTGGAGACAGTCATTTTCAGTTTTTGTTTCACATTAATTTGTATAAATTAAATTATATTAATTATTAAAGCAATATAGTATCTAAAATATCTTTTAGATATAGGTTTTTTAAAAAATCTCCTCAGATTATTATTTAAAGCTATTAATAAATTATACACCAGGACTGACATGTATCAATAAAGGATACTGGCCAATGTATGACCTGAACAAACCAGTATCCATTCAGACTGGCACAATATAGGCTGCCAAATATGTGGCATGTTAACCCTGATCAACCTTAATTGCAGAAATAGCTTTTACCTGTAGACTATGACCTAAACTTTTACGTCCTTAAATTCTTTAACTGTTAAAATGCTCATTTTTTTTACCAGCCACATTTACTAAAAACTAAACAAATTAAGTATCTGTATTATAGTCTAAAAATTTAAACAACATTATAGTCTAAAAATTTAAGCAAATAGTTCTTCTGAAAAGTTTTGTTTGTTTTTTTTTTTTTTTTTTTTTTGTAATCAGACACCTGGGAAACAGAATCTGCTGAGGATTATTAAGAGTTCAGTAAGATGACAGGCAATAAATAAGCAAACCAAAATCAATAGTTCTATTATGTACAGAGTAGCTAGACACATAATGGAAAGAAGATGTCAATCTGCGTAGCCGCTAATGATGTGAGTCCCAGTGAATGAACAAGTTGAGAGAACCACTGACCAAAACCACCTGCCCTGTCCAGACATAATGACTGCTTGAATGAGTTATCTTACATCAAGAGGTCCTGATAAAGAACTCTGAACTAACAAGCTACCGCCAGTCAGAAGAATTCAGAAGGGGTCAAAAGGGGGGAGGAGATGCCAGTCCATATGTTCTGCCAACTTTCCAGATTTGGTGGCTCAGGTAGTAAAGAATCTGCCTGCAATACAAGAGACCCAGGTTTGATCCCTTTGTTGGGAAGATAACCTGGAGAAGGGAATGACTACCCACTCCAATATTCTTGCCTAGAGAATTCCATGGACAGAGGAGCCTGGTGGGCTACAGTCCATGGGGTCTTAAAGAGTTGGACACAGTTGACCAACTAATATGTTCACTTTTCAACCTCCCCGAAAGCTTCATGCTGCAATCTACCTTGGCTGAGAAATATACACCAGGAAGGACTGAGTCAGACTAAATATGGGCACAAGCAAGATGATTGGCCAGGGATAACTGGAAGCTCATCCCATTACCATAAAACCCAAGACTGTGAGCCACATGGCAGACCAGTCCTCCCGGGTCCTCTTGCCTGCCTGCTCTCTACCCAGGCACCACTTCCTAGTAAAGTATTTTGCTTTGTCAGCAAGTGCTTTGTCTTTGTGCAATTCACTTCCAACTGTTAGACAAGAGTCCACTCTCGGGCCCTGGAAGGAGTCTCTCTTTCTGCAACAAACATGTTTGTAAAACTACATCACCTGACAATCTGAATTTGACTCTTCTTTTGTCCAAAATATTGCAATAAAGCTACCTTTCATGAATGTGGATCTGTTAACTTCGGGTCCTCACCCATCTAGCAAGGGGATATCAAACACATTCTAAGGATTTCAAAGAGGAATAAATCTATACACGCATCTCTTTTGTTCTCTTCGCTGCTGCCTGCTGTTGCTAAGTCACTTCAGTCGTGTCCGACTCTGTGCGACAACCTACTAGGCTCCGCCATCCCTGGGATTCTCCAGGCAAGAACACTGGAGTGGGTTGCCATTTCCTTCTTCCATGCAGGAAAATGAAAAGTGAAAGTGAAGTCGCTCAGTCGTGTCCGACTCTTAGTGACCCCATGGTCTGCAGCCTACCAGGCTCCTCCATCCATGGGATATTCCAGGCAAGAGTACTGGAGTAGGTTGCCATTGGCTTCTCCGTTGTTCTCTTTACCTTCCCCCACCAAAATAGAAATAGCAAGGAGGTATTTTAATAGCTCCCCCCACCAAAATATAACAAAATCTTTGGAAGACTTTTTTTTTTCTTCTGCCTTTAATAAAGACATTTTACTATCATCTCAAAGGTTAATTCCTTGGAACCAGAGTATCTCAAATATTTCCACATTTAAAGGAGAATCTTAGCTTTACATTGCATAACAGAATAGGCCTATTTACTTGGTGTTCCCAGAACAAAGAAACAATTTGCCCAAAGGGATTGGGAAGCAAATTGAAACAACTTGAAGCTTTTAAGCAAAAGTGTATTTTTTTTCCTTAATCTTACTCTTTATTTTTTTTTTTTCGGATTAAAAAACATTTAAAGTCTGAATTTCAACCTGAATTCCAGACTCAGCTGAAAATAGTATTGATTCAGACAGGTCTTAACAAATGCCTCTATCTTGTGTCACCACTAATGTAAGCCAAGAAATATCAATACACGGGATTAAAAAATTGAACATATGGGTAATTATAGTTGTGCCATTCTGTCACCAAGGCTGTTGCTCCAGAAATATATCCCTTGCTCCTCCCTCAAATGGAAACCAATTGCTCTTACCTAAATTTCAGAGGGAAGTGGGAAGAGAAAAACAAGGACTGATTATAACTAGTCAACCCCCTAATGGCTGCAGATTTGACTTCTAGTAGACTTTGAGCCTCATTATATGCTCATTGTAATACATTAGCATGCTAATGAGATCCACCAGCATCATGACATTTGCCATGACAACAGGAAAAGATCAAACGGACTGAAAAGGAGTCTTGCTTAGTTGCATGTACTGATACAAACCACACCCCTGTTCTTAGATGAGTCATGAATATTCCTCCTTCTCTTTCTAGTTCCCTCTCTTTTACTTAGATTCCCCTATATACATGGTGTCTCAGCCCAAATTGAATAGAGTAGTTGATTTGCAAAGTTCCAACACTCCATTCCTGACCATTGAGTAAATATGCTGTTCTAGTCTCAGCATTAGTTCTATGATTGGCTGTGAAAATTGGAACAAAGAAAGGATCTCTCCAACAGAAACAAAGGGTCTTGGCCTGGGCTAGGACCTGGCATGGGTTCAGGCAACCAAATTGGTAACAAATTCCTCAGGAGTAATTGGTGATAAGCATGGACGCAATCTAAATGAAGCTAACATTGGTATGCCAAGGGCTCCTAGGGAAGGGCATGAAACCCATGGTTTCTAAAATCCTGTTATACCATACTTCATCCTCCATGGCAAAGTTAGGAGATTTGATTTGTATAGGCTTTCTCTGAGAAATGTAATTGTAAAGTTACAGACTGGATGAATCACAAGATGGACTCAAGATTACTGGGAGAAATAGCAACAACCTCACATAGCAGATGATACTACCCTAACGGCAGAAAACGAAGAACTAGAGAGCCTCTTGATGAATGTGAAAGAGAAGAGTGAAAAGCTGACTTAAAACTCAACATTTAAAAAACTAAGATCACAGTAGCCAATCCCATCACTTTATGGAAAATAGATGGGGAAACAATGGAAACAGTGGTGGGTTTTATTTTCTTGGGCTCCACAATCACTGTGGATGGTGACTGCAGTGATGAAATTGAAAGACACTTGCTCCTCGGAAGAAAAGCTATGACAAACCTAGACAGCATATTAGAAAGCAGAGACATCACTTTGCCTACAAAGGTCCATATAGTAAGATCCATGGTTTCTCCAGTAGGCATGTACACATTCGACAGTTGGACCAAAAAGAAGGCTGGGCACCAAAGCATTGATGCTTTTGAACTGTGGTTACTGGAGAAGACTCTGGAGAGTCCCTGGGACATCAAGGGGATCAAACCAGTCAATCCTAAAAGAAATGAACCCTGAATATTCATTGGAAGGACTGATGCTGAAGCTGAAGAAGCTCTAATACTTTGGCCACTTGATGCAAAGCGCCGCTCATTGGAAAAGACCCTGATTCTCATAAAGATTGAGGTCAGGAAGAGAAGGGGGTGACAGAGAGTGAGACAGTTGTATGGCATCACCGACTTGACGGACATGAGTTTGAATATACTCTCGAAGATAGTGAAGGACAGGGAAGCCTGGCATGCTGTAGTTCATCAGATGGTAAAGAGTCAGACTCAAATTGATGAGTGAACAACAACAAACTGCAAAATGACCAGGAACTTATCCTCATTTCTTTTGTGAGAAAATGAGGTAAGTCATTGGGCCAAAATCATAAACAAGAACTTTCTTGAGAAAGAGGTGTATCTGCTCACTCTCAGGTATCTGGATAAGATCAGTCATTTCCCTCATTGAATTCATGCCCTGTTAAACAATCTCAGCTTCTAAACAATTCACTTACAAACATTTAGCATACACAATAATTTCTTCATATAATATCAGAGAAATTAGGAAGGTGTTCTTACCTGAACTAAGACCCAGGTATACTTTCAAGTTTTTCAAAGTCTATTATTAGATATGTATTTCCTTGGTTTAAGGTGTTCTCCAGGTGTTATTGGTTTAAAATGTCTCATAAATAATACACTTCAGAGAATAATTTACTAATTAATTAATGATTAATGCTTTACAATATATTATTATATTTTCCTTTTAAAAGCATTTCATATATAACAGCTTGTCCCCTTCAGAAAAGTTGAAGTAGTCTTTTTATGGGGGGAGGGAGGATTATAGGACAACTAAGCAAGATACAAAGCAGCATATATTTTGAAGGAATATCTTTTCAATTTTAATTAGAGGATGAAATTCTTTATAGAATAATTTAAATTTACCTTTAGATTTTAGAGTTGTTGTTATTAGGAATCCAAGAAAAAGTAATGAGATTAACAAATGAAGAGACATCTTTCAGAAATGTTAAGCATTATAATTGTAGATTGCATAATGACATTAACTATTTATGAGTGTAAATTAATTTGTATTATCAAATGAACAAATTTAAGGGATCAATGTCATAATAATCCTCTTGTTTTATATATACATATTTTTTTTACTTATGAGTCACTCCATTGTTAATATTTTAAGTATACTGTCTATTCTTTGACAAAAACATAAAGTTGGATGGAAAAAGACATTTGGAATCAATTAAATTTTCTGCAATATTTCCAGAGCAGTTTTTAACATTAACATTCATAGAAACATATCCCTTAGCTTCCCACCAAAGCTACAAATCTCTCTCCACTGTACCTTGTCTCCTCCCATTGGGAGAAGTATCTGTCTCCCTGCTGCTGCTGCTAAGTCGCTTGAGTCGGGTCCGACTCTGTGCGACCCCAGAGATGGCAATCCACCAGGCTCGCCCGTCCCTGGGATTCTCCACGCAAGAACACTGGAGTGGGTTGCCATTTCCTTCTCCAATGCAAGAAAGTGAAAAGTGAAAGTGAAGTCACTCAGTCGTGTCCGAATCTTAGCGATCCCATGGACTGCAGCCTACCAGGCTGCTCTGTCCATGGGATTTTCCAGGCAAGAGTACTGGAGTGGGGTGCCATTGCCTTCTCGGATCCGTCTCCCTACAGAGAGGAAATCCACTAGTGCTCTGGCTTATGCTGTCTTCTCTCTCTCCTTTTCATCTCAAGAATATTGGTCATTTTGTTTTCTCTGCTCTCTCCTACAAAGGCTTTCACTTTATTGCATCATCTGGTTTCTATTTTGAGTCACACTGAAATTACTCTTTTCAATATAGCACACAGTTTCTCTGTTGTTAAATCCTATGCACATTCTCTTCATCTTACCAAGATACTTAGCAGCTTCTCACTATCCTCTTTCTTCTTGATATCTTTTCAAACATGGTTTTGTGTTTTTTTGGGGGGAGTAGGGGGGTGGGGTGAGGGGAGAGGGGCAAATTCCCTCCTGCTTTTCTCATATCTTATTGGCATATCCTTTCCAGTATCTTTTGCTAGCAACCCCTCCAACCAACCTCTAAATATAGGTATTATCTGCAGTCTTCATGTCTTTCTTTTCTACTCTCTGTTATTTGACTTATTCCCATGGAATTAAATTCCATCTACATGCTTATAGATGTCTTTCCTTTCTTTCATAATCTACTGGAATACTGTTTGCTATTTGTATTCTTTTTGCCTATCACCCCGCTAGAATGAAGGCAGTAAGTATGACTGGCTTGTTTTCAGTTGTATTCCCCACACTGAGCAATTTCAAGCATAAAACACATAACTAAAATTATTTGTGGAATAAACCAATATGAATTTCTACCACATTAATACACTGAAGTCAGTGTCTGTATATTTATGCTTTAATTTTAATATACTTAATTTTTAATTTATTTTATAAAGCTTAGAATATTGGAAAAGCATAGAGGGTAATAATTAAGAGCACAAACCCTGGATTCAGATAATGGCTTTGAATTCCTGTACTATCACTTTACAGGCTCTATGACTCTACCATGGACAATTTATTTATCTTTTCTGTATTTTCGTTTCCTCTTCTGTAATATGATAATAACAATAGTATTAAATTAGTAAGACATTTGGGATAATCATATGAATTAACATGGGTAAAGTGTTTAAAACAGTGTCTAGCACAAGGACATAATATATGTTGGCAATATTATTATTATTACATTGCTCTTCACAAGATTGCAGACAATTATGCTTAACAATGTTGATTCTCTGTGGGATAAATTATCACCCCATTTTCCCATCAGGATAGTACTGGAAATATTAGCTATTATAGGAATGGATTTTGAACTCCAAGAGGCTACAATCTACATTTATATATATATATATATATATATATATATATATATATATGAGAAGTGTGGCTCTAGTTTGTTTATTCCTCATCCCTTAGCAGAAGTTCAGCTATTTAAACCACTTACTCTATCTTTGAGTCTTTATTACCGTTAGGATGATAATGCAAATATTTAATAACCTTATAGATAGAAAGGGCTTCCCTGACAACTCAGTTGGTAAAGAATCTGCCTGCAGTGCAGGAGAGCCTGGTTTGATCCCTGGGTGGGAAGATCCACTGAAGAAGAGGAAAGGCTACCCACTCCAGTATTCTGACTTGGAAAATTCCATGTACAGTCCATGGGGTCACAATGACTGAGTGACTTTCACTTTTAGGTGGAAAAGTGGTGGGGATATGAAAATTTAACTACTAGAAAATATTAAATTTTGATAACATAATGTAAGAGGACAGAGAGAAATATGGAAGGAAGTAGAGATATAAATAGAGGTGATTCTTTTCCCCCCAGTGGGCAATTAATGAAGCTGGAAAATAAAGCAAGACTATTTCCGATGACGAGGATCATAAAAAAGAAAAAAAAAAAGCTTGATTCTTTATGGTCAGGTTTTGCAAAGGAAAATGATGGAAATTAGTACTAGAATTAGAAAGGAAATTAAGAGAGGAGAAAAACATTTGATCTCTAGGAAATAACAAAGTATTTTGACATTAAACTAAAATGACAAGGTATTAGGAAATTTGTTGAAATAAATGAAGATTATTCTCTGATCTTTAAAAACGCATGTGCTACATTCAGAATTTTATGTTTGTTCTACACATATAATACATTTATTGCATAAAATACTATATATTATATGTGCACACAATATTACAATATTGTAATGTAAGACTAAAACTGCCAACTGAAAAAATCAGTAAGAAAAACAAAGGCTCACCTAATAAGATATTCCCCATTGAAATGTGGTTTAAGTAATTAAAATCATCTTTAAAAATATTTAAATGGAGTGGAAAGTGTATAATCATAAACACACTTGACTAATATTTAAAGCAGAATTAAAAAATGTTAACTTTCCTGGAAAGACCCTAGAGACCCAGGAGATGTGGGTTCAGCCAGTGGGTGTGGAAGATTCCCTGGAATAGGAAATGGCAACCCACTTCAGTATTCTTGCCTGAAAATCCCATGGACAGAGGAGCCTGGCAGGCTGTAATCCAAAGGGCTGTAAAGTGCTGAACATGACTGAGCAATCACACAATTATTTCTTGTGTATTTATTATGTATCCAGTCCTATAAAGAAGGATATACACAAAAAGAAGAAGAAGATATATCCTTTTTTTCACTAACATGCTATTCATTAGTTGCTGAATTATCTGGTATAGATTTTCAAGTATAAAAATTCAGAGAGATACATGTGCTTTTTTGAATAAGCTTACATCACCACATTCACTTCAGTTACAAAGGCATTCATGTTAAAGTTTCTTCAATTTACCACCTACTCCCTAAAGATAATAATTTGAGTCTATGCAACCTATTTTCAAAATGTCTATTTCTCACCAGCATTAGTTTCTACATTTACCTCTGAACAAAGTATTAAAACACTCTATTTCCCCCTTTCATCTCCATCTTTATCATTTTTAGTAACCTAAAATTATTTATCAGAACTTTTTTATCCTCAGCATTTCTCAACTATTATGGACTTTCTCTGCTCAAGTCACATATCAACACCAACTCTGTATTTCAATTTGTTTCTCATCCTCTTTCATCTGTTACTTTCTTATTTGTCAGCATGTTCATTAAAACTGAAATTAATAATTATATGTACCTCAAAGTTTGAGCACAAAATCTGTCTTTTATTATATAACTAATTATGGTACACAGACTGTGACAGCTGGCTTTACCTAAAACTAGACAAAGCAGTCAATCTCTTTAATAATATCTCTATTACTGGCCTCCACATTTATGCCTTTCTGAACACCTCATCATAATTCCTCCAACACTGTACTTCTTTTTAAGAAATGGACAACTGTTGGAGGAAGGGACAGAATCATGGGCCAAGTTCATCCTGTCTAACTTTAGCTTGGCCTTTTGCTCTTCTTGACACTTGTTGGGGATGCCCTGGTGATTTAAAATCCATTCTTCACAGTGTCTCATTCTTTTTATATTTCTTCCCATAATTCTCTCCGTGCTTGACTTTCATGATTGTATACACCCTTGTCTCTCTATATATGTTAATTACTACTCCATCCTCTTATTCCCCATTGTGAGTGTTCCCCAAGACTCTTAGTGAAAATAAGATGACCATGACTCCAACTATAAGCATCTGCATGATGACCTCTGACAAAGATTCTTGCCTAGCCACATTTTTCTAAGCTGTCTTCTGGATTGATCTTCAGTCTTAGCCTATAGAAATGACAAACTCTCGGCACAAATGGGTTTATCCACACCTTGGCCTTCTACATTACAAAATTAAACAAACACTAACCTACTTAGGGCTTCCCTGGTGGGTCAGTGGTAAGGAATCTGCCTGCCAATGCAGGAGATGTAAGTTCAATCTCTGGGTCAGGAAAGTCCCCTGGAGAAGGAAATAGTAACCCACTCCAGTGTTCTTGCCTGAGAAATTCGATGGACAGAGAATCCTGGTAGGCAACTGTACATGAGGTTGCAAGAGAGTTGGACCTGACTTAGTGACTAAACAACAATAACAACAAATCTATTTTCTAACATCACAAAGCATCATCCCTAGGATGACCCTAAGCCCCCATAAAGTCCCCATGTGAGAAAACTCAAAGCTGCCAATAAAATCTGCTGTTTGTTCCAGCAAACATTTGCTGATAGATCTCTGATCACCCTTCCTTAGAGCATTTACTATAAAGAGCTTACAATCATAGTTCCTTCCTCTATCTCTAATGTACACACATCTACAATCCAAAAGTGTAGATGTATATACATTACATTTTCAAGGATCTGAAAGCTCTTCCTGTGAAATGTAATCTTAAGGAACAATAGGAGCTCTGTCTCCCAGTCTATGTGGGAGAACAGAATTCTAACTGATAACTGTCAAGTAGCAGACACAGCAACCCCCGTCAGATTTGCACTGGCCTATTGTTTATAATTTTTTCCCCTCCCCTCTTTGCACCACTCCTTATTCTGTTATTGCCCCTTTAAATGACTCAGTCACCTATGTACAAACCATAGTTGAGTTCAGTTCATGTTGGACCCTCTTCCTTATTGCAGTGTGTGTGTGTATGTGTGTGTGTCTGTGTATGTGTGTGTTTTAGTTGCTTAGTCGTGTTCGACTCTCTGCAACCCCGTAGACTGTAGCCCACCAGGCCACTCTGTCCATGGGATTCTTCAGGCAAGAACACTGGAGTGGGTTGCCATTTCCTTCTCCAAAAGGAACAATAGATTATGGAGTACAATTTTTTTTTTCTTTTAGTAGTATTATTTGTCCTTCAAAAGAAATATTTCTATTATAGTTAAATAACTAGATAAACCAGTTATAGAAAGCTCTAAAGAGCTGTGTTGAGGAGCATGTTTGAGGTTAAAATAGATTGTCTGAATATCAGGGCATTTATGTTGTTTGTTTCGTTTTTCTTTGTTGATAATAAGATCAGTGTATGATCTTATTAGCTTAATTGGTTAAGAAGATAAAGTAGATTTTTCAGTGCTGTAATAGAAGAGAAGAAAATGTTATGAGGTGATAGCTAAAGAGAGAAATTTGAGGAAGGAGACATTAAGATCCAGTTGGGAATTTCCTGTGTGGTGAAATTCCTCTTTTGCATCTTCCCATGAAATCCCTGATAAAATATTCACTTCTTATGTAGGCTTCCTCACTGGAAACCTTACTAGGGATATGGCCTCAAGCAGGGTTCTGGGAAAGAACCTAAAGCTATGCTGGGAAATCAAGGCAGATCTGGGTTATGATTATTGATTTAGAGTATGTTCTCTTTATCATTAGATACATTTTTTAAAAGGGTGCTACATATACATTTTTGAATGAAACATTTCTCTAGGAAATCAAAGTAAAATAAAATATATATCATTAATGTCTTTTTCCTAGTCCTCCAATCACCAAAATTGAGAAAGTGTCCTCAAAAAGATACCATCTCAAAATGCCTTGCTCATATTAGGCTCTTCTCTCATCTCTTCTTACTTTCTCATATACAATAATACTTTGCCTATACTTCTATTTTCATATTTATTAAACTGAATCCCAATAGCATTTATTCCTATTTCCCTAACCATGTTGTTAGCACTTTAGTGACACCTTATTTACTTGTATAAGCACTGTCTTTCTGGGGTTGACCCCTTAGAATACAGAAATAGGCTCTATATTGTCTTAGACATGTTTCTATCTGCAGAACCTAGTGATGGTAGGTAGTAAGTATAGGGTAGTAAGTCTCATGTTTGTTGAATTTCCAAATAAAATATTCAAAAAATAATTTTAAAATTAACTGTAAAGCACATAAGGGTGTAGGAGTGAATCTGATTTTTAAATTCTTTCTAAGAAATGTTCTAAAAACAACCAAGTTATTACTTAAAAATCACTCATCAAAAAATTAAAATGGTAAATGTATTAATAAAGACATCTTAGGGATAATATTTTCTCTGTATATTATAAAAAATCAATAGCAGACTCTCATATTCAAACATTTTCTGGGGAAAAATGTAAAATGTGATGTAGGACTGAATTACCTAAGAATTTGTTACTCTTATACCATATTTTATTTGTTCACAGGTCTAAATCTACTCTCCCCTGATTTTATGAATGTGGCCATTGACTGTCCTCATGCTCCCTCTGTTTCCCTGCTGCTTATAACTTAGCTGCATTGATATGATTAATTCCAGCAAATAAATTCTGGTGATAAATGAAAGAAATCTGTATCATTTTTAAGTTAAAGCAGAGAAGAGCAGAGTAAGTCTTTTGCAATGTTTCCTGCCCTATCATGACCTGGGAAGTCACTTGACATGGTAGACAGAAGCCGTCTATCTGGGCTGAGTCACTTCATGAAGGAAGGCTGCCTTGTGGGGTCCCCCTATGGAGTCCTCTAACTCCTCTCAGACTTTGCATAAGCCAGAGATAAATATATGAAACTCTGCCCCTCAGCCAAAGAAAAGCATGTTAGTAAAACAGACCCTAAGAAAATGATATCCATTGTGTATATGTACCACAGCTTGCTTATCCATTCATCTGCTGATGGACATCTAGGTTGCTTCCATGTCCTGGCTATTATAAACAGTGCTGCGATGAACATTGGGGTACATGTGTCTCTTTCAATTCTGGTTTCCTTGGTGTGTATGCCCAGAAGTGGGATTGCTGGGTCATAAGGTAGTTCTATTTGCAATTTTTTAAGGAATCTCCACTGTTCTCCATAGTGGCTGTACTAGTTTGCATTCCCACCAACAGTGTAGGAGGGTTCCCTTTTCTCCACACCCTCTCCAGCATTTATTGCTTGCAGATTTTTGGATCGCAGCCATTCTGACTGGTGTGAAGTGGTACCTCATTGTGGTTTTGATTTGCATTTCTCTAATAATGAGTGATGTTGAGCATCTTTTCATGTGTTTGTTAGCCATCCATATGTCTTCTTTGGAGAAATGTCTATTTAGTTCTTTGGCCCATTTTTTGATTGGGTCGTTTATTTTTCTGGAATTGAGCTGCAGAAGTTGCTTGTATATTTTTGAGATTAGTTGTTTGTCAGTTGCTTCATTTGCTATTATTTTCTCCCATTCAGAAGGCTGTCTTTTCACCTTGCTTATATTTTCCTTTGTTGTGCAGAAGCTTTTAATTTTAATTAGATCCCATTTGTTTATTTTTGCTTTTATTTCCAGAATTCTGGGAGGTGGATCATAGAGGATCCTGCTGTGATTTATGTCTGAGAGTGTTTTGCCTATGTTCTCCTCTAGGAGTTTTATAGTTTCTGATCTTACATTTAGATCTTTAATCCATTTTGAGTTTATTTTTGTGTGCGGTGTTAGAAAGTGATCTAGTTTCATTCTTTTACAAGTGGTTGACCAGTTTTCCCAGCACCACTTGTTAAAGAGATTATCTTTACAATGGAGTATTACTCAGCCGTAAAAAAGAATTCATTTGAATCAGTTCTGATGAGATGGATGAAACTGGAGCCGATTATACAGAGTGAAGTAAGCCAGAAAGAAAAACACCAATACAGTATACTAACACATATATATGGAATTTAGGAAGATGGCAATGACAACCCTGTATGCAAGACAGGAAAAAAGACACAGATGTGTATAACGGACTTTTGGACTCAGAGGGAGAGAGAGAGGGTGGGATGATTTGGGAGAATGGCATTCTAACATGTATACTATCATGTAAGAATTGAATCGCCAGTCTATGTCTGACACAGGATACAGCATGCTTGGGGCTGGTGCATGGGGATGACCCAGAGAGATGTTATGGGGAGGGAGGTGGGAGGGGGGTTCATGTTTGGGAACGCATGTAAGAATTAAAGATTTTAAAATTAAAAAAAAATAAAAATAAAAAAATAAAAGAAAATGATATCCATCAGAATTGAAAGAGACATGTGTACCCCAATGTTCATCACAGCACTGTTTACAATAGCCAGGACACGGAAGTAACCTAGATGCCCATCAGCAGATGAATGCATAAGAAAGCTGTGGTACATATACACAATGGAATATTACTCAGCCATTAAGAAGAATACATTTGAATCAGTTCTAATGAGGTGGATGAAACTGGAGCCTATTATACAGAGTGAAGTAAGCCAGAAAGAAAAACACCAATATAGTATACTAATACATATATATGGAATTTAGAAAGATGGTAATGTTGATCCTATACGTGAGATAGCAAAAGAGACACAGATATAAAGAACAGACTTTTGGACTCTGTGGGAGAAGATGAGGGTGGGTTGATGTAAGAGAAGAGCATTGAAACATATATATGATCATATGTGAAATAGATCGCTAGTCCAGGTTCAATGCATGAGGCAGGGTGCTCAGGGCTGGTGCACTGGGATGACCCTGAGGGATGGGAAGGGGAGGGAGGTGGGAGAGGGGTTCAAGATGGGGAATACATGTACAGCCATGTCTGATTCATGTCAATGTATGGCAAAAACCACTACAATATTGTGAAGTAATTAGCCTTCAATTGAAATAAATAAATTTAAAAAAGAAAATTGTTCCCATATATAATTTTAAAAGCTTTATCATAAAAGATATTCATGTTTCACTACTGTCAGTTTAAATAATCTCTTGTTCAATCTACAGTTGCTAGACAGACACTATTTATTCCTCAAAAGTTATTCTTTAATGATGAAATTCCATTTCCAAATGGTAAATTTAGTCAAGGAATCAACATTTGGGACTGCAGAAACTGAAAACTAATAATTAATCATTGCAAACCATTTAAAGAATGATTTAATGTGGTTTCAAATTTTTCATGTTAATTTTTGAAGCATTTTCATTTATAAATGAATCAGGTATGAATTATGAATACTAAGAAATAACACTGCTGCAAAAATGTATTTGTTACCTGACATATTTTAACAATTTTGCTGGCAGAATATTATTTTAACAAGCTTTATTAAACTTTTCAGAAACTAAAATTTCAGCCTTAATAGTTTATGAAACATGTCCAATGACTTTATCCTCTATCAATTTATGTATACTGTATCCTGAACTTTGATTTCTTTCATTTTTATTCAGTGACTATAAGCCCTGAAAGCTAACTGCCCTATTAAATTACTTTGTGAAAACTGAAGGAAGTAGCAACACTACCTTCCATTTATTTCACTCAAATTAAAATAGAGCTAAAATTTAAAAAGAGCATATTGAGAATTCACATGCTAGCTAATCTGTCTCACAGAGGAACACTTTTGGGACTCAGCAGTCCCAAAGCTTATAGAATACCTAATTAGTAGCTATTGATAGCATTTACTAAACACTTAATATATGCTTGCTACTATTTTAAGAGTTTACATTATTTAATCTAAGGACCACCCTGTCCTTTCAGTCTGACTGCCCAAATATTGATATTTTCTATTTCATACCTCAAACTCTCAAAATAACAAAATGCAGATGGGGGGCATTTTAAGTGGTACATTACTTTGAAGAATACCACACAGATATCTACATTTCAAGTAAAAGGTGATTAAACAAAAATAGAAACTTGGGGAGGGCTTTGCTATGTTATAATAAAAATAAGACAATTAACCACTAATCTAGTTTTAAATAGGTCCATTATGGAAACAAAAAATCAGCATGTCAACGTGATCAGAGAGGTCAAAATATATTTCTCAAAGACTAATTGTTTTTTACAGCAGAGAGGTAAGATGTGACTTTGATGCTAGGGACTCTTCCTTCTGATCATTTCTCTTTTCTATGTCATGTTTCTCTTTGTACTTCAACAGATCCAGGAAACACTAAAATTTCATGAAAGACTATATGTTCAGATAATCAGCACTATTCAGCCTTAGCAAACATATTTTAAAAACAAGTAAAGGTCTTTATACTCACATAAGATGATAGTTAACATTCATATTGCCAAGAAAATAATTATGATTATTTTTCATAAAAAATTTAAAACATAAGTTCTCCCTTGAAAAAATGTACCATTACTGAGATATATACTGTTTTCTTTAACTAAACAGCTGGTCCTCCAAAGTCTTATCAAAGAAGAAAGATTTTTAAACTTGTTGAAGATTTTTTTTTAATTATTCAAATAGAAGAAAAAAACATACATAGGTATGCAGTGTAGAATAAAAGTGCACTACAAGCTTAGGAAATGCCATGAGCTAAAATCAAAAATTCTGAAAGAGATGGGAATACCAGACCACCTAACCTGCCTCTTGAGAAATCTGTATGCGGGTTAGGAAGCAACAGTTAGAACTGGACATGGAACAACAGACTGGTTCCAAATAGGAAAAGGAGTACGTCAAGGCTATATATTGTCACCTTGCTTATTTAACTTATATGCAGAGTACATCATGAAAAATGCTGGACTGGAAGAAACACAAGCTGGAATCAAGATTGCCGGGAGAAATATCAATAACCTCAGATATGCAGATGACACCACCCTTATGGAAGAAAGTGAAGAGGAACTCAAAAGCCTCTTGATGAAAGTGAGAGAAAAGCAAAAAAGTTGGCTTAAAGCTCAACATTCAGAAAACAAAGATCATGGCATCTGGTCCCATCACTTCATGGCAAATAGATGGGGAAACAGTAGAAACAATGTCAGACTTTATTTTGGGGGGCTCCAAAATTGCTGCAGATGGTGACTGCAGCCATGAAATTAAAAGACGCTTACTCCTTGGAAGAAAAGTTATGACCAACCTAGATAGCACATTCAAAAGCAGAGACATTACTTTGCCGACTAAGGTCCATCTAGTCAAGGCTAGGGTTTTTCCCATGGTCATGTATGGATGTGAGACTTGGACTCTGAAGAAGGCTGAGTGCCAAAGAATTGATGCTTTTGAAGAGTGGTATTGGAGAAGACTCTTGAGAGTCCCTTGGACTGCAAGGAGATCCAACCAGTCCATTCTGAAGGAGATCAGCCCTGGGATTTCTTTGGAAGGAATGATGCTAAAGCTGAAACTCCAGTACTTTGGCCACCTCATGCGAAGAGTTGACTCATTGGAAAAGACTCTGATGCTGGGAGGGATTGTGGGCAGGAGGAGAAGGGGACGACCGAGGATGAGGTGGCTGGATGGCATCACTGACTCGATGGATGTGAGTCTGAGTGAACTCTGGGAGATGGTGATGGACAGAGAGGCCTGGTGTGCTGTGATTCATGGGGTCGCAAGGAGTCAGACGTGGCTGAGCGACTGAACTGAACTGAACTGAACTGAAAATCATGGAAGCATCACTATTAACCAAGCTAGTGGTGGTGATGGAATTCGAGTTGAGCTATTTTAAATCCTATAAGATGATGTTGTGAAAGTGTGGCACTCCATATGCCAGCAAATTTGGAAAACTCAGCAGTGGCCACAGGACTGGAAAAGGTCAGTTTTCATTCCAATCCCAAAGAAAGGCAATGCCAAAAATGCTCAAACTACCACACAATTGCATTCATCTCACAACAAATTCTGGAAAATTCTTAAAGAGTTGGAAATACCAGACCACCTGACCTGCCTTTGAGAAATCTGTATGTAGGTCAGGAAGCAACAGTTAGAAAGGGACATGGAACAACAAACTGGTTCCAAATTAGGAAACGAGTAAGTCAAGGCTGTATATTGTCACCCTGCTTATTTAACTTTTATGCAGAGAACATCATGAGAAACACTGGATGAAGCACAAGCTGAAATCAAGATTGCCAGGAGAAATTTCAGTACTCTCAGATATGCAGATGACACCACCCTTGTGGCAGAAAGTGAAGATGAACTACAGAGCCTCTTGATGAAAGTGAAAGAGGAGAGTGAAAAAGTTGGATTAAAATTCCACATTCAGAAAACTAAGATCATAGCATCTGGTCACATCACTTCATGGCAAATAGATGGGGAAACAGTGGAAACAGTGGCAGATTTTATTTTGGGGGGCTCCAATATCACTGCAAATGGTGACTGGATCTGTGGAATTAAAAGATTCTTGCTCCTTGGAAGGAAAGTTATGACCAACCTAGACAGCATAGTAAAAAGCAGAGACATTACATTATCAACAAAGGTCTATCTAGTCAAGGATATTATTTTTCTGGTAGCCATGTATGGATATGAGAGTTGGACTATAAAGAAAGTTGAGTGCTGATGAATTGATGCTTTTGAATTGCGGTGTTGGAGAAGATTCTCGAGTGTCCCTTGGACACTCAAGGAGATCTAACAATTCCATCCTAAAGGAAATCAGTCCTGAATATTGATTGGAAGGACTGATGCTGAAACTGAAACTCTAATACTTTGACCACCGGATGCGAAGAACTGACTCATTTAAAAAAAACCCTGATGCTGTGAAAGATTGAAGGCAGGAGGAGAAGGGGACGACAGAGGATGAGATGGTTGGATTGCATCACCGACTCAATGGGCATGAGTTCGAGTAAACTCCTAGAGTTGGTGATGGACAGGGAGGCCTGTGATGGACAGGGAGGCCTAGCGTGCTGCAGTCCATGGGGTTGCAAAGAGTCAGACACGACTGAGCAACTGAACAGAACTGAACTGAAAATCAAGTTATTGCCTTTTAACCTTTTAAAAATATCCTCAGTGTTAATTTTTTTATCTTATTTGAGCTTCCAAATTTTTAGCATTTAACATATTTCTTGTTGTAACATTCATTTTTCATCACCATTATTTACTATTCAGTGGTATGTCAGAAAGATACAAAAATATTTATGCACAAATGTTTATTGCACATATGCATGTATTGCTGAAGAAAAAGAGCTTAAGAAAGAAAAATATTTTAAAAGATAAGTAATCCTATTAAGACAGGGAAAATAAGTTTGCTTGTCTGTTTGTTTATAAAGTCAGTTCCATAGCAATGAGGATGACATTTAAAGATTTGGGACTGCATCACAAATATCAAATTTCTCAATGAAAAAAAAATGATGGTATAATGTAAAAAATGAATATTTTACTTCTTCTTTTTTTAGCATATATAGCATGCATTCATGCTCAATCACTCAGTCATGTCCAACTTTTTGTGACACTTTGGACTGTTGCCTGCCAGGCAACCCACTGGAATGAGTTGCCATTTCCTCCTCCAGGGCATCTTCCTGCCCCAGGGATGGAACTCATATCTCCTGAATCTCCCACATCTCCTACATTGCAGGCAGGATGTAATAAATACAGCAAACTTCATAGCTTTTGAATGAAAATTAAAAAAAAATGTGACGGGGAAAATATACAACTGAAAAATCTAATAAACATTTACCACTCTTTTAGACAGTAAGAGTTGAGAAAATATGTAAGAAATAATGGTATGACTTATAGAAATCAAAGGAAAATTTATTTGTTTCATGCCAGAACAAGGTGGAAAAGTAAAAGAGAAAGAATAATAAGAGTCTTAATATTCAGGACAGAATAACTTAAGGCATATAGCTTAAAAATCACTGCCAAAGCAGAAGATTTTCAAAACAAAGTTGTGACAGCTTGTTTTCTTGTTGATCAGCTTGAGGTTAGGAGTGCAGGGAATGGGTAGGGTAATGGGAAGCTGTTGGGAAGATAGTCCTCTCCAACTGGGCTGAAATGACCATCTTATAATTTTGAGTTAGTACTGGGGACTGGAGCTTAAAGACCATAATGAAATGAAAATCTAAAATGATACGGCAATGCTTAGGAGGAGGTAATTATTTTTTGTTTGTAATAAGATTATCCAATAGTAAACCACTATTCTGATGGATTGGGCATATAAGATCACTTGCACATATGTGCCCTGTGATTCCTGTGCATCCCAGAAATCAGTTCTCACCTTAAGTATCTAAAATTGAATATTTTCGTGTAATTGAGCATGGATTGTTTATGTAATTTGACAATCATTTATTGACAAAGATTTAGAATCTGATGGTATGTATGTGTGTATATCAGGTGGCTCAGTTGGTAAAGAATTTGTTTGCCAATGCAGGAGACGCAAGAGACTCAGTTCAATCCCTGCATTGAAAAGATCCCTTGGAATAGGAAATGACAACCTACTCCAATATTCTTGCCGGGAAAAATTCCATGGACAGAGGAGCCTGGGAGGCTATAGTCCATGGGGTCGCAAAGAGTTAGACATGACTGAGCATGCACTCACAGGCAAGCATGTGTGTATATATACATATAACATGTCACTGGCAAATCCCATTAACAATTCCCAGGAACTAAAAATAGAATCTGAATAATAAAATGAAGTCTAACCTTTTTTTTTTCCTTGTGCTTCATCTAGTTTCACTTGCTCCTAGGGTGCCACGTGGAGAAGGCTCACGCCTGACCCTGCAGAGCAGAGTTCCTTGTGTGAACCTGCTGCGCTGACACAGTGTGCAGTTTGGGCTAGGTGCAGAGGAGTCCTTCGCAGCACCTCTTATTGCAGCGCTTACAGCACCCCAGTTCAGGATGCTGGCAGTGGGCTGTGTGCAGAAACTGTGCAACCCACATTGCTAACTGGAGCCTGAGCAGCACAGCTGTACCCACCTGGTGAGAATTCTGTCCCCTTTCCGATGATGAGAAAGTGTGGCCTTCTGGGGAAGAGCCTAGACTCTAGAGCAGAAGCTCACACCTCTCCATCCTTTGATCTATGAATAAAGTTTTCACTTGCTTCTGTCCCCCGCTGATGCAAATGATACCAGATAGAAGGTCCAACTCAAGAAGGTAACTAATGTACACACATATATACAAGCCTCTTTGGGTTTTCTTTGTAAGAAATTATCACAGAAATGGTAAAGATGGATATAAAAAGTAATAGAAAGACCAAAGTTCTGTAGTGCTGAAAACCCCATATCAACTTCAGGGCTGCCGAGTTCCTGAGCAAAGACTGAAAACTAACTTTCAATTCTTTGGATGTTGTTGACTGAGTGACCAGGAGGGACCTATCATATAGCGTTGTTTCTTATTTATAAAATGGAGTTAATAATCAGCAGTTCCCTAACAATTTTAAGCATGTTATGAAGATGCATGAGATTATTCCTATGAAAATTTTACAGTTTGTTAGAAAGAAGTATTACAGAAATAAACGTTGGCATTATTATGGCAATACAGAGTTTTCCATACATTATAAGTAAAACAAAATAACACTTTATCCTTCTATCACTTTAAGGATTAAAGAAGATTTACAGACAAAATGAAGATGGTATTTAAGTCTTTTAAATAAATGAAAATGCGGAAGCTTCTTATGACCACAAAAATGCCAAATAAACACATACGATAGATTGATGAATTGGTTATATAACTTCATGCCTTTTCAATAGTCATTTTTAACATTATATATTTTCATATATGTATTAAAATCCTTCAGGCTGGTGCAGTCAGAGTTTGCTTATTTTCTTTCTTCTTGTCTTTATTTGTCTTTTGTTCTTTCTTCCAATTTGATTTTTGAAATTTGAGTCATCACAGTAAATCATATTCACTCTGAGGGTTAAGAGTCAACATTTGGAGAAGATAATGAATTGATAAATTTAGGAATATAGCTTGTTACATTAGTACAAGGCTGTTTGTCCACTCCAAGTCCATTGGAACTTGATGACATCAAAAATGACAGCTATCGAATTGTTTAAGAATGAAGGACAGGAGAAGGAAGGCTCTAAAGTTTAATAAGATTTAGCTGAAATGTTTTTAGTCTATCAGTCAGTATCATTCATGCACAACTGCTTAACTGTACTACATGCTGCCTAGAGGAAGTTCCCAGAAGACTTGGAGCTCTCTTTAGAAAAATGTCATAAATATCTACTTTGCTTATATGTCTAGAAGAAAGTAATGTTGAGAAAATATGCATTAGTCTGCTTATAAATTAATTTATTTTCCTCTCAGTTATGTGGAGTCATGAAACTTCATTGGAAGAAGTATTCAAGTTTTTCTATGGATGTTTATTCTAAGTTTTTAAGTGTTAGAATAAACATGTTATTCCATAAAGTTAGTATAAAGGTCTTCAAAAGATAGTGATGCCACGAAGTTTTCATAAAAAAGACAATTTTTAAAATTATTTAGTCTGTATTGTAACATATAAATAATATATTCGAGAGCAGAAATGTGAAATATAAATAGGACTTATTCAGATGGTTCATCCCCTAAAATCCTTTCAATATTGTTAACCAGATTTCTTAATATAAAATTCATCCTACAGTCTAAATTTAACATAAAATTTAGTGAAAGTAATAGGAATATTGATGAACTTCTGGTGTGACTTTGATAGTATATCACCATTAAACAGTTGCTGGTTTTCTAGTTTTTATATTAAAATAGTGCTCTAGCACTATTTTCTTAAAGCTCGACTCCTCTACTGTAATCTTAAAATTAAAGCTCATTTATTGGGTATAAATTAATTGAATTTTTTTATCACTCATAGCAAGTATAGTGATGTCATCAAATAATCCGTTCTGTCAAGAAAGCATGAACAGAGATATAAAGGAACACACTCTTTTACTGACACACCGAATTAACACTGAAGGAGTTAGATGCCTAACATCTCGATTAAATTTATTCGACCCGTGAAGCAACAGTTTATGATTTTCAAATGAATAGCACACTTAAATGAAGGGAGCATTAATACAATATGATATTAATATACAAATATGCACATTATTCACCTGCTACTGACATCCTGAATTAAATCAGTAATGGGGTATATAACTGATTAAATATCTACACAACAGAAAGCAACAGCTTATGATTTAGAGAGGCGCTGGTACAGTGATCACATCATTACACTGCCAAATGCCATCTATCACTTTTACTGAACTTAACGAAGACGGATTACATCCCTCAGATGAGATGCAGCCTATAAATACTGTCACACTGATCTTCATCTGACTTTCCAAGAGAACAGACAAGCAACAAATCAATAATTGAAGAAGGCATATTAGAAATTCAGTGCTATTCAGCACCCAGAAGAAATCTTGTAGGATGTGATAGCAATGAATAGCCCTTAATTCAAAGAAATCTGCTAATTCATGCTTTCCCTTTTGAGTTAACTTATTTTCTCTATAAGTGTATTTACTTCATCAAATTTAAGAAAAAAACTTCTATTTTGTGTAAAGCATAACCAACAACTTTTACATTTTAAATTAAACTGGTTGAGGCCAACAAACTTCTTTTGCAACAGACTTTCTTCACTGAGTACAGCATGCTTCTTGACTCGAGTTATCAGCTCATATAGGTAATTACGAATGTATGACATAGGATATTGGTTTTAAAGTCACTGTCTTCAAATACTGAAACAAACTGAATACTATAAAATATGCATAAACAATACATTCATTTTACAACTTCTGGGTTGTTTTAATGGTTTCTCCATTAAACACCTGCCTGAGTTTCTATTTACCATCTCATTTAGCTTTCACAGTTTACCTTTGTGGAAACTGCCTGTCAATTGCTTCAGTAGTCCAGTCACTGGAGACCAGATTGCTTTCTGTCAGTCTGCTTGTACAATATCACGGTAATAGATAACAGGTGGTCAGTATTCATCGGCTAGGGTGAAGATGATGTCTCACAAGCTATAAAACATCTGAGAAAATGCTTTAACAGTTCACACTTACTACTGATTGCACCATTAGAACTTTAATTAATTCTTTACCCTTCCACTATGTTCCTTAGATGGCCATAAGGCAGGAAATCATTCGGAACAGAAAGAAAGAATCTAAAGAGGCAATAATGAGATGTAATAAAAGAAAGAATGAAAAGCAGAATGGCTAACATTTTGCTCTGAAACTAGAACAGAGTTTGATTGCTTAATCAGTTCTGTATTTGATAATGCCCCTAAAAGGGAATCATTTTTTAAAGAGTACCTTAACTCTGAGAACATGTTAACCACTGCATACATTTAAAATAACTATCCTCAATTATTAACTATATCTTTGAAAGTATTTAAAAATGCTTCTCTTCTGATTTTAAGGCATCAGTAATCAAATCTTCAGAAATCAGAAATGGATAAATGAGACATGAAAAAGCTTTCATTCAAAGGAAAATCTATAAGTTTCAAAAATAAAGCCTTAACACAAGTTGCATAAAAGGTAGAAACAGGGAATTAGACACAGTGTTACTAAACCAATGTTTAAAGGCAGGCTACCCTGTCCTTCACTATCTCCTGGAGCTTGTTCAAATTCATGTCCAACGAGTCAATGATGCCACCCAACCATCTCATCATCCTCTGTTACCCGCTTCTTCTCCTGCCTTCAATCTTTTCCAGCATCAGGGTTTTTTTCCAATGAGTTGGCTCTTTGCATCAAGTGGCCAAAGTATGGGAGTTTCAGCTTCAACATCAGTCCTTCCAATGAACATTCAGGACTGATTTCCTTTAGAGTTGACTGGTTTGATCGCCTGACTCTCCAAGGGACTCTCACGAATCTTCTCCAGGACCACAGTTTGAAAGCTCTAATTCTTCAGTCCTCAGACTTTTTAGATTTTTTTTTTTTTAAGCAACCTGAGTTACAAGTCTAGGGTACAAATGTGTAACCACCTTGAGTGGTAAGGAAGAAAAATTCCTCCAGCCCATTTGGCGATCAAACCCACAACCTTGGCATGATTAGCACCATGCTCTAACCAACTGAGCTAACTAGCAATGAGGCTCAAACGGTAGAGTCTGCCCTCAGTGCAGTATACCTGGGTTGATCTCTGTGTCAGGAAGATCCGCTGGAGAAGGAAATAGCAACCCACTCCAGTACTCTTGTCTGAAAAAATCTCATGGATATAGTGGCTTGGCAGGCTATAGTCCATGGGGTCACAGAGAGTCAGAAACAGCTGAGCAACTTCACTTTCACTTTCAGCCTTTTTATGGTTCAACTTCACATCCGTACATGACTACTGGAAAAACCACAGCTTTCACAATATGGACCTTTGTCAGCAAAGTGATGTCTCTGCTTTTTAATATGTTGTCTAGGTTTGTAATGCCTTTTCTTCCAAGGAGCAAATGTCTTATAATTTCATGGCTGCGGTCACCATCCATAGTGATTTTGGAGCCCAAGGAAATAAAGACATGTGTCTTTTAGAATTATGATTTTCTCAGAGTATATGCCCAGTAGTGGGATTGCTGGGTCAGATGGTAGTTTTATTTTTAGTTTTTAAGGAAATTCCATACTGTTTTCCACAGTGCTTGTATCAATTTGCATTCCCACAGCAGTGTAAGAGTGTTCCCCTTTCTCCACATCCCCTCTAGCATTTATTGTTGTAGATTTTTTGATGATGACCAGGATACCTCACTGTAGTTTTGATTTGCATTTCTCTAAGTGAGCAATGGTGAGGATTTTTTCATGTGTTTCTTGGTAGTCTGTATGTCTTCTTTGGCTAAATTTCCATTTAGGCTTTCTATCCATTTTTTGGTTGGTTGGTTGTTTTTTTGACATTGAGCTGCATGAGCTGCTTGTATATTTGGGAGATTAACCCTTTGTCAGTTTCTTTGCTTGAAAATATTTTCTCCCATTCTGGGCATTGTCTTTATGTCTTGCATTTGGTTACCTTTGCTGTGTAAAAGCTTTTAATTAGGTCCCACTTGCTTATTTTTATTTCCATTAGTCTAGGTAGTGGGTCAAAAAGGGTGTTGCTATGACTATGTCAAAGAATATTCTGCCTATGTTTTCCTATAAGATTTTTATAGTGTCTGGCTTTACATATAGGTCTTCAATCTATATGGAGCTTACTTTTGTGTATAGTGTTAGGAAATGTTCTCAAAAATATTTTTAAAAAGGTTTGGAAAATAGCATATGTCCAAGGCGCTTGGCAATGCACTATGGTTCTGAAAACTAAGTTGGAAATACAATAATGCAATACTCAGCCAATTGAACTTAGTTATAATTGAACCCATTACAAATGTAATTTATAATTACTCAAAAAAGACTAAATCTCAGGTGCTACTTTATTTTCTCAGTCTGAAGAAAATATACGCCAAATTTTTAGAAAGGGATCACTGTTGACGAGGTTTAAGTCTGTAGGTCTAACCCAAGGCAAACAAGCTGCATGGACCAAGCACTTTATTAACACTTTACCTCTGAATTCTGAAACTTATTGATGCACCTCACTCCCTGCATTTTACAAATTAAACATTATCAGTTAACATTGACTTGCAACTGCAGTGACACCACTTCTTCCTACTATTGGGACTTGGCATTTAGCAAATACCTATTTATCATCAAATAGGATGCCATCCCTCAACTATGATTTGTTTAGTAAACCTCTTTCATCACACTCCCATCCCTGCTGCCGCTGCTGCTGTTAAGTCGTGTCAGTCGTGTCCGACTCTGTGCGACCCCATAGACGGCAGCCCAACAGGCTCCTCTGTCCCTGGGATTCTCCAGGAAAGAACGCCGGAGTGGGCTGTCATTTCCTTCTCCAATCATGAAAGTGAAAAGTGAAAGTGAAGTCACTCAGTCGTGTCCAACTCCCAATGACCCCATGGACTGCAGCCTACCAGGCTCCTCCATCCATGGGATTTTCCAGGCAAGAGTACTGGAGTGGGGTGCCATTGCCTTCTCCATAGGATGGTTATGAGGTGGAAAAATCCTCAGAGGAGTTTTTCACTTAACCAGTTATACACTTAACCCATAAATAGACTGGGGTATAGCAGTTAACAAGAGGGGTTTCTCATCCATATGGAAGAGAGGAACAATAAGCAAAGAAATATGTACTGTGTTGGTGATAAAGAGTCCTATGAAATACTGGTTTCAAAGTTTGCTCTTTTAGATGGGATGATCAGAGGAGGCATGTTTTAAGAGGTCATCTAAAAGAGAGATGGAACAAATTGTGATTTCTTGGAAAGAAAGATATACCCATCTGAATGCAGAGTTCCAAAGAATAGCAAGGAGAGATAAGAAAGCATTCCTAAGTGAACAATGCAAAGAAATAGAGGAAAACAATAGAATGGGAAATACTAGAGACCTCTTCAAGAAGATTAGAGATACTAAGGGATAATTCATGTAAAGATGGGCACAATAAAGGACAGAAATGGTATGGAGCTAACAGAAGCAAAAGATATTAAGAAGAAGATGCAAAAATAAACAGAACTATACAAAAAAGATAGTCATAACCCAGATAACCACAATGGTGTGATTACTCAACTACAGACAGACATTTGGAGTGCAAAGTCAAGTGCACCTTAGGAAGCATCAACACAAACAAAGCTAGTGGAGGTGATGGAATTCCAGCTGAGCTATTTCAAATCCTAAAAGATGATGCTGTGAAAGTGCTGCACTCAATATGCCAAAAATTTGGAAACTCAACAGTGGCCACAGGCCTGAAAAAGGTCAGTTTTCATTCCAATCCAAAAGAAGGGCAATGCCAAAGAATGTTCAAAATACCATACACTGCACTCATTTCCCATGCTAGCAAAGTAATGCTCAAAATTCTCCAAGCCAGGCTTCAATAGTATGTGAACCAAGAAATATCAGATGTTCAAGCTGGATTTAGAAAAGGCAGAGGCAGCAGAGGTCAAATTGCCAACATCCATTGGATCATAGAAAAAGCAAAAGAATTACAGAAAAACATCTACTTCTGCTTTAATGACTATGCTAAAGCATTTGACTGTGTAGATGACAAAAAATTGTGGAAAAATTTTAAAGAGACAGGAGTACTAGACCACCTTTCCTGTCTCCTGAGAAATCTGAATGAAAGTCAAGAAGCAACAGTTAAAACAGGACATGATACAACAGACTGGTTCCAAATTGGGAAAGGAGTACATCAAGGCTGTATATTGTCACCTTGTTTATTTAATGTAAATGCCGAGTACATCATTTGAAATGTTGGGCTGAAGGAAGCACAAACTGGAAACAAGATTGTCAGGAGAAATATCAATAACCTCAGATATGCAGATGACACCACCCTTATGGCAGAAAGTGAAGAGGAACTAAAGAGCCTATTGATGAAGGTGAAAAATGAGAGTGAAAAAGTTGGCTTAAAACTCAACATTCAAAAATTAAGATCATGGCATCCGGTCCCGTTACTTCATGGCAAATAGATGGGAAAACAATGCAACCAGTGACAGAGTTTATTTTCTTGGGCACCAAAATCACTGCAGATGGTGACTACAGCCATGCAATTAGAAGATGCTTGTTCCTTGGAAGAAAAGTTATGAACAACCTACATAGCATATTAAAAAGCAGAAACACTACTTTCCCAGGAAGGTCTCTCTGGTCAAAGCTACAGGTTTTTCCAGTAGTCATATATGGACGTGAGAGTCAGACCATAAAGAAGACTGAATGCTGAAGAACTGATGCTTTTGAGTTGTGGTTTTGGAGAAGACTCTTAAGAGTCCCTTGGACTGCAAGAAGATCAAGCCAGTCAATCTGAAAGGAAATCAGTGCTGAATATTCATTGGAAGGACTGATGCTGAAGCTGAAGCTCTAATACTTTGGTCACCTGATGCGAAGAGCTGACTCATGAAAAGACCCTAATGCTGGGAAGATTTAGGAAGGAGAAGGGTGTGGCAGAGGATGTGATGGTTTAATGGCATCACTGAATCAATGGGCGTGAGTTTGAGTAAGCTCCCAGAGATGGTGAAGGATAAGGAAGTTTGGCAAGCTGCAGTACATGGGGTCACAAAGAATCAGACACGACTGAGTGACTAAACTACATCAAGGTAAGAACATTCTAGAAGGAAGAAACAGCCCTGAAATGGCAACGTCCTGAAATCAGAGTTTTTGAGGTATTCGCAGAGAATAAGATAAAACAGAGGAAAAGTATTAGCATACGAGACTGAAGGAAACACCTGCAGAAGCAAACTAGTACAGCCACTATGGAAAACAGTGTGGAGATTCCTTAAAAAATTGCAAATAGAACTACCTTATGACCCAGCAATCCCACTTCTGGGCATACACACCGAGGAAACCAGAATTGAAAGAGACACATGTACCCCAATGTTCATCGCAGCACTGTTTATAATAGCCAGGACATGGAAACAACCTAGATGTCCATCAGCAGATGAATGGATAAGCAAGCTGTGGTACATATACACAATGGAGTATTACTCAGCCGTTAAAAAGAATTCATTTGAATCAGTTCTGATGAGATGGATGAAACTGGAGCCGATTATACAGAGTGAAGTAAGCCAGAAAGACAAACACCAACACATATATATGGAATTTAGGAAGATGGCAATGACGACCCTGTATGCAAGACAGGGAAAGAGACACAGATGTGTATAACGGACTTTTGGACTCAGAGGGAGAGGGAGAGGGTGGGATGATTTGGGAGAATGACATTCTAACATGTATACTATCATGTGAATTGAATCGCCAGTCTATGTCTGACGCAGGATGCAGCATGCTTGGGGCTGGTGCATGGGGATGACCCAGAAAGATGTTATGGGGAGGGAGGTGGGAGGGGGGTTCATGTTTGGGAATGCATGTAAGAATTAAAGATTTTAAAATTAAAAAAAAAAAAACTTATTAATTCCAAAAAAAAAAAAGAAAAAGAAAAAGAAAAATCTTTGGAGGGTTTTGAACTGAAGTGTTAGCAGATGTTTTGTCTATGGTTTTAACAACCTGACTGCTTTGGAAAAGGGTGAAAACAGGTGACTTGGCTATGTAATAACCCAAGTCAGATACTAATGCTTTAATTTTTAATCAATGTAATTAGTAGGGGAAAAAAACACCAGTTACTTCATATATTTTTAAGCTAGATACAATAGAAACAACAAGAAAACTAAAATACTTTTTAGAAGTAGTGGAAACACCAAAGGCATAATCCATGAAAGAAACAGTTGATATAACTAAATTTCATTAAAATTAAAACCTTCTGCTCTGCAAAAGACAACATCAGCAGAAGAAGTCAAGCAACATACTGGGAGAAAATATTTGCCAAAGATACATCTGATCTTTGGATTGCTATCCAAAATACACATAGAACTCTTAAATGGTAAGAAAGTAGGTTTACTTTTTTTTTTTTTTAGTTTTTTATTTTTTAAATTTTAAAATCTTTAATTCTTACATGCGTTCCCAAACATGAACCCCCCTCCCACCTCCCTCCCCATAACATCTTTCTGGGTCATCCCCATGCACCAGCCCCAAGCATGCTGCATCCTGCGTCAGACATAGACTGGCGATTCAATTCACGTGATAGTATACATGTTAGAATGTCATTCTCCCAAATCATCCCACCCTCTCCCTCTCCCTCTGAGTCCAAAAGTCCGTTATACACATCTGTGTCTCTTTCCCTGTCTTGCATACAGGGTCGTCATTGCCATCTTCCTAAATTCCATATATATGTGTTAGTATACTGTATTGGTGTTTGTCTTTCTGGCTTACTTCACTCTGTACAATCGGCTCCAGTTTCATCCATCTCATCAGAACTGATTCAAATGAATTCTTCCTAATGGCTGAGTAATACTCCATTGTGTATATGTACCACAGCTTGCTTATCCATTCATCTGCTGATGGACATCTAGGTTGTTTCCATGTCCTGGCTATTATAAAGAGTGCTGCAATGAACATTGGGGTACATGTGTCTCTTTCAATTCTGGTTTCCTTGGTGTGTATGCCCAGAAGTGGGATTGCTGGGTCATAAGGTAGTTCTATTTGCAATGTTTAAAGGAATCTCCACACTGTTCTCCATAGTGGCTGTACTAGTTTGCATTCCCACCAACAGTGTAGGAGGGTTCCCTTTTCTCCACACCCTCTCCAGCATTTATTGCTTGCAGATTTTTGGATCGCAGCCATTCTGACTGGTGTGAAGTGGTACCTCATTGTGGTTTTGATTTGCATTTCTCTAATAATGAGTGATGTTGAGCATCTTTTCATGTGTTTGTTAGCCATCCGTATGTCTTCTTTGGAGAAATGTCTATTTAGTTCTTTGGCCCATTTTTTGATTGGGTCGTTTATTTTTCTGGAATTGAGCTGCAGAAGTTGCTTGTATATTTTTGAGATTAGTTGTTTGTCAGTTGCTTCATTTGCTATTATTTTCTCCCATTCAGAAGGCTGTCTTTTCACCTTGCTTATATTTTCCTTTGTTGTGCAGAAGCTTTTAAGTTTAACTAGCAATCAGAATCCAAAAACACATTAAAAAGATCATACACCATGACCAAGTGGGCTTTATCCCAGGGATGCAAGGATTCTTCAATATCCGCAAATCAATCAATGTAATTCACCACATTAACAAATTGAAAAATAAAAACCATATAACTATCTCAATAGATGCAGAGAAGGCCTTTGACAAAATTCAACATCCATTTATGATAAAAACTCTCCAGAAAGCAGGAATAGAAGGAACATACTTCAACATAATAAAAGCTATCTATGACAAACCCACAGCAAACATTATCCTCAATGGTGAAAAATTGAAAGCATTTCCCCTAAAGTCAGGAACAAGACAAGGGTGTCCACTTTCACCGCTACTATTCAACATAGTTCTGGAAGTTTTGGCCACAGCAATCAGAGCAGAAAAAGAAATAAAAGGAATCCAAATTGGAAAAGAAGTAAAACTCTCACTGTTTGCAGATGACACGATCCTCTATATATAAAACCCTAAAGACTCCACCAGAAAATTACTAGAGCTCATCAATGAACATAGTAAAGTTGCAGGATATAAAATCAACACACAGAAATCCCTTGCATTCCTATACACGAATAATGAGAAAGTAGAAAAAGAAATTATGGAAACAATTCCATTCACCATTGCAACGAAAAGAATAAAATACTTAGGAATATATCTACCTAAAGAAACTAAAGACCTATATATAGAAAACTATAAAACACTGATGAAAGAAATCAAAGAGGACACTAATAGATGGAGAAATATACCATGTTCATGGATCGGAAGAATCAATATAGTGAAAATGAGTATACTACCCAAAGCAATTTACAAATTCAATGCAATCCCTATCAAGCTACCAGCCATATTTTTCACAGAACTAGAACAAATAATTTCAAGATTTGTATGGAAATACAAAAAACCTCGAATAGCCAAAGCAATCTTGAGAAAGAAGAATGGAACTGGAGGAATCAACTTGCCTGACTTCAGGCTCTACTACAAAGCCACAGTCGTCAAGACAGTATGGTACTGGCACAAAGACAGACATATAGATCAATGGAACAAAATAGAAAGCCCAGAGATAAATCCACACACATATGGACACCTTATCTTTGACAAAGGAGGCAAGAATATACAATGGAGTAAAGACAATCTCTTTAACAAGTGGTGCTGGGAAAACTGGTCAACCACTTGTAAAAGAATGAAACTAGATCACTTTGTAACACCGCACACAAAAATAAACTCAAAATGGATTAAAGATCTAAATGTAAGATCAGAAACTATAAAACTCCTAGAGGAGAACATAGGCAAAACACTCTCAGACATAAATCACAGCAGGATCCTCTATGATCCACCTCCAAGAATTCTGGAAATAAAAGCAAAAATAAACAAATAGGTTTACTTTAAAAATAGGCATGGTACCTGCATAAGCACCTCACCAAAGACTATATACATATGGCAAATAGCATATGAAAATGTATTCAATATCATATGCCATAAAGAAATTTTTATTTACAACAACAACACACACCTATTAGTAAAGCCATAAAACCATGCACACCATCAGAAAAGCTATTTAAACCACTGACAACACCAAATGCTGATGTCAGTGTAAAGCAATAAGAACTCCTGATCCTCGTTGGTGGCAATGTATATTGTACAGCCACTCCGAACAGCATGATGGCAGTGTCTTACAAAATTATGCACACTCTTACTATATGATCCAGGAATTAAAGTATTTTGTATTTACTCAAAGGAGGTCAAAACATATGTCCACACAAAAACCTGCACATGAAGGTCTGTAGCAGCTTTAGTCATAATTGCCAAAACTTAGAATTAACCAGTATATCCTTTAGTAGGTGAATAAATAAACTGTAGCATTCAGAAAATGGAAAGTATTTGGTGTTAAAAAAAGAAGTGAGTAACATGCCATGATAAAAAATATCTAGAGGAAGCTTAGCTACATATTCTAAGTGAAAGAAACCAATCAGAAAAGGCTACATATTCCATGATTCCAACTATATGATATTCTGGAAAGGAAAGAAAAAAAAAAACTATAAAAAGATAACAAGATCAGTTGTTGAAAGAGGAGGTAACAGAAGAAGGAGGGATAAATGGACAAAACCCAGAAGATTTTTATGGCAGTGAACTATTCTGTATGATGCTGCATTTGTTGCAAATAACAGAATGACTAATACCAAGTGTGAATCCTAATGTAAGCTATAGACTTTGGATGATAATGACACACCAAAGTAGGTTCATTGATTGTAACAAATATATCATTCTGGTGTGGGATAATGAGAGTGGGGGTAGTTTTATGTATATATGGAGAGAAGGGAGGATATTTATGGAAATTCT
Source organism: Ovis canadensis (assembly GCF_042477335.2). Taxonomy (NCBI): domain Eukaryota; kingdom Metazoa; phylum Chordata; class Mammalia; order Artiodactyla; family Bovidae; genus Ovis; species Ovis canadensis. Next base: position 175,171,462 of record NC_091246.1, on the reverse strand, counting down.
CTGTACATTTTGCTTAATTTTTCAGTGATCATAAAACAACTTTAAAAATAAACCTATTAAAGGTAAATAAATACAATTTTTTTAAAGTCAGAGAAGATATTTTGAATTTAATTGCAGATATGAGAATTTTTTTTTCTAAATCTGATGCAAAAACTAGAATCCATAAAAGAAGATTAGCAAATTTTTAGACCTAAATATTTAAAATTTCTGTATGGAAAAAAGCTGGAGGAGGGCATGGCAACCTACTCCAGTATTCTTGCCCAGAGAATCCCCATGTACAGAGGATCCTGGCTGGCTAGAGTTCATGGGGTCACAGAGTTGGACATGGATGAGCGACTAAGCACAGCACATGGAAGAAAAGAGTAAATAAAGATAATGAAAAGATAACATATTGAGGAAATATATATGCATTTGAATATTTGACAAAAGATTAATATCTATCATATGCAAAAGGTTTTCTACAAATCAATGAGGCAACCATGAAAAACATGATTTTAAAAAGGGCATAGGTATGAATTTAATTCTTGATCTGGTTTCTACTTTTAAGCGCTAGGGGGCATCTGAGAAACAGCCAACTACACAGATCTTCAAGAAAAAGTGGAACTAGATCATCCTACAACACCCCAAAAGGTTCAGTGTATCCCGTAACTCCAAGGAAAAGAAGTTCCTGCTGCCAGTCAGTTGTATGGACGTTAAAGCTGGAGACCCAGTTGCTGTTTTGGACCAGAGGTGCTTCAATAATAAAATGTGACACTGGCTTAGTAAAGACAGTCTGGCTGTGAGTGGCAGGAACTCAAATACCACAGGCACACATTTTCCAATTTAATTAATTGTAGACACATGGAAGGCAAACCACCTGCTAAACTTGCTCTCGATTATGGGGAAATGTGTCATGAAATTTTTGTGTATAAGATAATTTTTGCCACTTTCAACAAAATTGTATAAGATAGACAAGAGATCAGACTGGAGCTAGATGGCTAACAGGGGAAAGGAAAAACAAATTTGATAAAGCAGGCTTTTCTGCCTGCATCATGAAATTTAACCGAGAGACACCATTTTATGTCTTTTAGGGAGTGGAGAGGGTCCAAAACTGAACAGTTTTATGTAGTGAAAACAAAGCATTGGCCTTAGCATAGGAGACAGAGGCACCAAATCATTTGTAAGCACTTCCCATTAAGTGTTCTCTCTAAAACAGTGTGGCACAGGTTGCTAGAAAAGATCAGACAAAAAACTGTGACCTTTACAACCAAGCTTAACATTTCACATGGCATCTAGATGAGAGGGAGAGAGAAAATCTGGGAAAGGATGGGGAGAGAGAGAGAGAGAGGAGGGAGAGAAAAGAAGAATACAGGAAACAACTAGTAAAATATAAATCTTCCGGCTTATCCAAGACCTTAGGCTGCATTTATAATAAATCTCTAGATTTGCAAAGTTCAAAAAACTTTATCACATCATAGGCTAATGATGGAGAACCGGTGGTATTCTCATGCCATCATTTATATTGTTATTTAGTAAAGATAAGTGCATATGACTTCTGACTCAAAAATTCTACTTCTAGGAATTTATACAACCACGGAGCTCTTGCCTGGAAAATCCCATGGATGGAGGAGCCTGGCAGGCTGCAGTCTATGGGGTCGCTAAGAGTTGGACACGACTGAACGACTTCATTTTCACTTTTCACTTTTGTGCATTGGAGAAGGAATTGGCAACCCACTCCAGTGTTCTTGCCTGGAGAATCCCAGGGATGGTGGAGCCTGGTGGGCTGCTGTCTATGGGGTCGCACAGAGTCAGACACGACTGAAGCCATTTAGCAGCAGCAGCAGCAGTATACAACAGCAAAGCCAGTAGGAACAGAAAGACTTGTGTATACAAAGGTCAAGTGCTATAATTTTGGTAATAAAAGAAGTATTCTAAATGGATTAAAGTCCATACATTTTAAAAAATGTGTTAATTAAATATAGCATGTTCACACAATGGAGTACTATGTAATTGTCTGAATAATGAACTTGTCCACAGATGCAGATGTAAGACAAAACTTCATAATATCCTAAATTTAAAAAATTCAAACTATATATACATGTGTGTGTGTATATATATATATTGATGTGTACAGTTGAATCTAAAAAGAAATGTTACATGTCATATTACTTATCTGAAATAGGATCAGAACTTACTACAAAACCTTCCTGGAGATGCTGATTATTTCACAATGAATATTTTTACATTACAAAAATTAATCAAAGAAATATATAGAAAGAAGCACTGATAGTGCTAAAACCCTTTCTTGTTCAGCAAAAATCACAATAATGAGTACTGTGACAAGGATAACAGAGACATAGGGATGATTTCAATACAGTAATGACAACATAGTCAAACTCAAGAAGCAGGTTGATTAGACCATTCACTTTCTTCATTATGCGACTCTCATAATTACAAATAAATTAAGGTCAGACACTAAAATAGTAAAGAATAGTTCTCAAAGTGCAGTCCATGGACCAGTAGCATCAGCATTAACTAGGAACTTGTAAGAAAAAGCAAATTCTCAAGTACTACCATAGACCTACTTAATTAGATACTCTGGGAGTTGTGCACAGTAATCTCAATTTTAACAAGTCCTCCAGGAGATTCTGATGCATGATAAGGTTTTTGAGCCATTGGAAGAGAGCACAGTGATTCAGAGTAAAAGCTCAGACTTCTATTTCAGCTTCAACAGATAAAGAGCTTGAAAGATAACACTCTCTTCTTTACAGTAAGAAAAGAGCTAAACACACTGAAAATCAACAACTTTTCTTGCACCAATCAGAAAAAAGAGGTCACAAGGCAAACCATCAACCTGAAATCTGGAAAGAAAGGCAAATACAGATAATCACAGCTGAGGTCAGCTTACCAAGAACACAAGCCACTGGAGCTATAAACATTTAGGAGAACTTAAGTAATTTTAATGAATTGTTGGAGTGTAAATTAAAGTAGGAATGAGAGGCTTCTACAATCCAGTCTTAAGGGATATCAACACCTCTGCAGGTTTTACTTCTAGGAACTCCACTACAGTCTCATAGTGAATAACCATTTAAAAAAAAAAAAAAAAAGCTCATGTTTCTGTCAGGGGAAGGAGAAAAATAACCACTTAAATGTATGCTCAGAGAATTTTCAAATACCCACTCCACAAGAGAAAGAATTTTACAAGAGCCTTATTCTGTACAGGGGAAGGAAAGTTACCTTCCTGTCTTATCTAACCTGGGGGTTGCAGGATGGGTAAAAACTACAAGGCTTATATTCTATTTAAAAGGAGTTTTTAGAGAAAACTGAAAGGGAAAAAGATGAAAGCAAGGATGCTAGAGGAAATGGAAGCCTAAAGATACCTAAAGTAACAGCAAACAATAAACACAGCCTGACTCTTTGCAAGATTAAGTATAAAACCTAAATACTATAGGACTGTTCACTTCACTTGCTATTACTTGGTCTCAAAAATATGCAAGCCATGCTAAAAGGCAAAGAAAAACAAAATCTGCAAAAAGGCATGCAACAGAACCAGAATAATACATGACAGATTTCAGAATAATTAGATGGGCAATTTATAATAATAATGATTAGTAAGCTAAAACCTCTAGTGAAAAAATGGATTTACTTGGTGTTAAATATATATTGCAAGTTAAAAGAAAACAAAATGCTCCATTAAAACCAGAGAAGGCAGAAAACCAGGAGAAAAAAATAAACAACTGTACACAAAGAGATGATAGTTAGAAACATAAATATTAAATAAACTACAATAATCACCTTAAATGTGAATGGTCTAAATATACCAAGTAAAGATAAAGATTATCAGAGTGGGTTAAAAAAAAAAAAAAACTATATGAGTGAGTGAGAAACTCACTTCAAATATAAAGACACAGATTAATTGTAAAAGGATGGAGAAAGATATACCATGTTATTATTAATCAAAACAAAGGTGAAGTACCTACATTAATTTCAGATAGCACCGACTTTAGAACAACAAATAAACACTATCCAGAGAAGGCAATGGCAACCCATTCTAGTACTCTTGCCTGGAAAATGCCATGGAAGGAGGAGCCTGGTAGGCTGCAGTCCATGGGGTCGCTAAGAGTCGGACACGACTAAGCGACTTCACTTTCACTTTTTCTTTCATGAATTGGAGAAGGAAATGGCAACCCACTCCAGTGTTCTTGCCTGGAGAATCCCAGGGACGGGGCTGCCGTCTATGGGGTTGCACAGAGTCGGACACGACTGAAGCAACTTAGCAGCACAGAGTGATGAATGGATCAATTCTCCAAGAAGACATATCAATGTATACGCAGTATAATCAAAGAAGATCAAAATACATGAGGCAAACACTGAGAGAACTGTAAGGGGAAATACACAAATCCACTAATATAGCTGATGATTTCAGAGCCTCTCAGTGATCAAGTTGGCATAAAATCTGTAAGGATGTAGTTGACCTGAAACCGTACCATCATTCATTTGATCTAATTGATGTTTATAGGATTCCTCATTCTACAGCAGCAGAATACACATTCTTCTTATGGTCTCACACAGAACATTTACTAAGGTCGACCTCATTCTTGACCAGAAAACACACTAACACACTTATAAGAATAGAAATCATGCAACATATGTTGTTAGACCAAAACAGAATTAGACTAGAAATCAATAATAGAAAGGAGTTGAGAAATACAAATATTCAAATGCAGTATTTGGAAATTGCACAACACATCACTAAATAACACATAGATCAAAAAAGATTTAAGAGAAATTTACAAATAGTTGAACTAAATAAAATTCAAAATATAACATCAAAATAGTGGGATGCAATAAATCATATGTTTAGAGAGAAAATTTTGCTTTAAATGAATGTTAGAAAATAAGAAAAATCTAAAATCAATAATATAAGCTCTTATTTTAGGGATCTAGAAAAAGAACAATTTAAACCTGGGAAAAGCAAGAGAAGAAATAATAAAAATTAGAGAAGTCAATGAAATTGAAAAATAGGAAAGCAATAGAGAAAATCAACAAACTCTTTGAAAAGAAAGATAAAATTCATAAACCTCTAGTATGTTTATTTAAATACAGGGAACTAGTACAAATTACTAACATCCAGAGAGGAGCCATTACTATTTTTGCCAGAGATATTCAAGAGATAATCAATAAATACTATGAACATATGAATATTTATGCCCTCAAATTTGATAAAGTAGATGACATGGGAGCATTTCTTGAATGCCACAAATTACTAAAACTCACGCAAGGAAAAATCATCAATCTGTTAAAGAAATTGAAACAATAATCTCCCAAAATTGAAAGCACCAGACCCGGATATTTTCACTAGTGAATTCTACCAAACACTGAGAGCGAAATGATAGAAATTCTCTACAATCTCTTCCAGAAAATAGAAGCAGGGAGATTATAGTCTACTGGTAACATAGTCTATAAGGCTAGCATTTCCCTAATACCAAAATCAGAAAAAGACGTTACAAAAAAGGAAAAGTGCAGACCAATATTTCTCATGAACACAACTGCAAAAATCCTCAAAAAATAAAAATACAAGGAAGTCAAATCCAACAATTTATAGAAATAGAGTGGGATTTATTTCAGCATGAAAGGCTGGTTCAATATTTCAAAATAATGTAATCTACCACATCAACTGACTAATAAAAAAAATCTTATAATCATATCCATTGAGAAAGCACTTGATAAAATACAAAACCCATTCCTGATTAAAAACTCTCAGCAAACTAGGAATAGAGGGAGAATTTCTCAATACAATAAAAAAATAAACCTTAACAAATTCAGTTCAGTTCAATTCAGTCACTCGGTTATGTCCGACTCTGCGACCCCATGGACTGCAGCACACCAGGCCTCCCTATCCATCACCAACTCCAGGAATTTATCAAACTCGTGTCCATTGAGTTGGTGATGCCATCCATCCATCTCATCCTCTGTTGTCCCCTTCTCCTCTCACCTTCAATCTTCCCCAGCATCAGGGTCTTTTCAAATGAGTCAGTTCTTCGCATCAGGTGGCTAAAGTATTGGAGTTTCAGCTTCAGCATCAGTCCTTCCAGTGAACGCTCAGGACTGATTTCCTTTAGGATGGACTGGTTGGATCTCCTTGCAGTCAAAGGGACTCTCAAGAGTCTTCTCCAACAACACAGTTCAAAAGCATCAATTCTTAGGCACTCAGCTTTCTTTATAGTCCAACTCTCACATCCATACATGACTTCTGGAAAAACCATAGCCTTGACTAGACAGACCTTTGTTGGCAAACTAATGTCTCTGCTTTTTAATATGCTGTCTTGGTTGGTCATAACTTTTCTTCCAAGGGGTAAGCGACTTTTTATTTCATGTCTGCAGTTATAATCTGCAGTGATTTTGGAGCCCTTCAAAAATAAAGTCTGCCACTGTTTCCACTGTTTCTCCATCTATTTGCCCTGTAGTGATGGGACCCAATGCCACGATCTTAGTTTTCTGAATGTTGAGCCAACTTTTTCACTCTCCTCTTTCACTTTCATTAAGAGGCTCTTTAGTTCTTAAGTTTATAATTTGTTTAGTTCTTAACAAATTAGCTATTATAATTAACTGAATAATGGATTAATCGGGGAAAGAGATAATTATTCCACAAAAGAACTAATAATAATTTACTGATACATGAATATTTCCCTCAAAGAGAGGGAGCATAACTCTATACTTTGTAATAGTAAACTGTGCATATGACTTTCATCCAAGTGTAGGCAATGAAAAAACATTTTTTAAGTAATTTTAAAGTGGAGAAAACAAATAGTGCTTTAGCCAAGTAATCAAAAATAATATTAATAGTCATAAATCATGTTGATAGCATATTGACTTGATATGATGTAATGAAAATGCCACTTTACATCTGTGGTCTTCCTACCAGTTAATAACTCCAGTCTCACCATGAGAAGAAAAAAAGACATTGGACAAATCCCATTTGAGGGACATTCTACAAAATACCTGACTAGTATCCCTCAAAATCTTTTAGGTCATCAGAAACAAAGAAACTCTGGGAAACTGCCACAGCAAAGACGGGCCTAAAGAAATATGACAGCTACATGAAATGTGGCATCTCAAATAGAATTTTGCAATGGAAAAAAAAAAAGCACAGTATGGAAAAATGAGAGAAAGCTAAACAAACGAATTTAGTTAATAATAATATATCAGTATGAACCAACTATGGTTCATTACTTACAACATATGTCTCATTTCTAGTAGTGGAAATGGGGTATGGGATATAAAATAACTCCCCTTAATATCTTAGTTTTTCAGTAAATCTAAAACTTTGTGTTATAAAGGTTGAAGGCTCAGTTTTGAGTTCTAGCTTTCTAATTTTCTATTTTTAAATTATAAGCTACTTCACTTCTTAAAGTCTTATTTTTCTCCTTAAAAGATAAGTATAATCATAGAATATATATTTTATAGAGTTTCTGTCCAGATTAAATGATTTGTGAATCTTTTAGTAGCATGCCAGGAATTTGACAAAAACTCAAAAGGAAAATAATTATTACTAAAGCCAACAAATAAATTATTTGAGTTATTTAGGTTTTCCTATCAGCAAAGAGAGAAATTTGTGATGAGCTTGGTATAAGAGCAATTCCACTTGTAATGGGCTCAAAGTTGAAAACATTCTTTATTACATTATTATTAGCGTTCACATTCATTCATTATCCTCATTTATTTCAGTATAACTTAGATAACAATTACAATTCTTTTCCTTGGATTTTGCTTGTAATAACTTTAGAGCTGAGGTTAGTGAACTTCATTTTAAGACACTCTCAGAAACAAACCTTTTCATTGCCTAGAATGATGCACTGGCACATCAATAGTCTGAGTCTTCTTTATTATATATTCTATTTCATGTTTCTATTCTATTTCTATTTTTATATTATATATTCTATTTCATGATCTTTATTAGATGAAACCTTCACTGGGTAAGTTACTGATCTTGATGAGAAATATGGTGCAAATAAAAATGTTTCCTACTTTGTTGTCTGGAACATATACATATATATCTAAGAGGACAGGCAAACACTTGATTAGCAGTTTAATAGTATTCACTCCTATATTTGATCATGAAATGACACACTGTTTGCCATTAAAAATGGCAAACCTTGGTCATTCCTCTTCTTCAGGAATCTACTTTAAGCCATTTTTAGTAATCTACCTATCTTTCCAGCCTGGCTACGTATTAGAGGGGTGTTGAAAGCATAAATAAATTTCCAGTTCATAGATATTTTAAACAAGGCTGAGATAAACACAGACCCACTGTTAGAAGCAATAATCTCTGGCAGTCAGTGTTCTGCAAATAACTGGTACTGAGCTGAGATTATTGTAGCCAATATATTAAGTGAAACCAGGAGCTTTGTGAGCCACTTTGAAAAATAGTCTTTCACAATCAAGAAATTTCCTCTAGATTACACCTACAAAAATCAATATTGATTCCTGTATAAAGCTTCTTGAGCCCTTAGAAAGGAAGAATCAATGCCTTTGGCAGATTATGTAGTATGCATTATACAGTTAATTCAATAATAAGCATTAATTCCAGGTCAGCACACATTCATCAGCCAATGCTTTCTTGAAAGCAATTCCTGAATGCTCTGCATAAAGCATGGCCAAAATAATTTGAGAACTGTTGGAAATAAAAATATGATTTCTATTATATCATTCCTTTATAGATAGAAAATGTATTCATGCATTTAATTACTCATTATAGATGTTTAGTATTATCTATTATCAACTCATCTTGCAAGTAATAAAGTTGCAGTATAAACTCTAATGCCTATTCTTTAGGAGCCACAAGACATATATCTGTATATCCATATATCTATCCATACTTATGTCTCTCATTTCATCATATAAACACACACACACACACACACACATATATATGTATGTTTTGTACATAAAATTCCCAAAAGAAACAGGTAACTGGAAATAGCATAAAATATATATTCAAATACAAATAGTTGCCCTGCTGAAACAATATTTCACATTATTTTTTCTAATAAGATTTAAGAAACTAAAGTTCGTTTAAGTCTGGGCAATAAGTGAAATAGCCACAGATACAACCTACTTCTCTTCAATTTTTTCATGGAAAAATATTTTGTTAATTCAGTGAGAAATACACATATGGGTGTGATATTGCTTGTTGAAGTCTAAAGCCACTTGGTTGAGAAGGTAGCCCAAAGAATGAATAGAACCAGAAATCTTAGGGAAAAATAAGAATTCAGCTTTGGATCTGGCTCACAAATGGCATATTTTTATTAGAAGATTTGGATTTTTTTAAAAAGGGAAGAGCTATGTTATGTTTCTTAGAAGCAACTACAAAGTTACAGAATTCCTACACAACTTAGAGATACAAAGAAGATACAAGACTGACCAGAGATCATCCTAGGGGAAGAATTTGGGGAAGTTAATTTTGATGCAAATGGCACTAGAGTTCCAGCAACACATAGAGAAGAATGATGATCTGGAAAGAAAGTAGGAAACAAATTGCTATTAACCAGAGGATGGATGAGAGTCTCAGCCAGAGGAGATCTTAAACTCCATGGTTGGTTTTCCATTGCTTGCACTTCTCTCAACATAAATGGTCATTTCAATAACTCCAAGTCTTCCTTTAATGGCCTATGTCAAGAGAAGACCTTGAGGAGTATGCAGCTTCTGATTCTCTGCTTGAATGTGCTGAGAGATTCTTCTTCAAACTTCTCTGATATGCATTTCCATAAATTAGAAGATGATGTATAGTGTTAAAAAATTCAGACAGTTTTCAAGCTATATCTTTGGCCCCAAAGGATTTATCCTTCTGCCTAAATGCTGTTTTAGAGTTCACATTCTTTCTTCAGTTTGTTGTCTGTCACTTTAGTTTTCCTGATCAATGATTACTTAGTCTGGGTGCAGCACTCGACGACACTGCTATAGACCTTCCTGGGCATCAACACTGCTGCAGTGTTTTAGAAAAGACAGGACTGGCTTTACTGTCTCTCTTTCAGCTTTGAGCTGCTGTTGCATGGCCCAGTAGAACTGGGCCTCTAAAAATCCAATTAAAAAATACATCAATCTGATACTCAGTAAAATTTGATCATATTGTAAACGTGGGTTAGAAAAGTTTTCCAACATTCAGTTTAGTCACTCAGTCATGTCCGACTCTTGCGAACCCATGGACTGCAGCACACCAGGTTTCCCTGTCCATAACGAGCTCCTGGAGTCTGCTCAAATTCATGTCCATTGAGTTGGTGATGCCATCCAACCATCTCATTCTCTGACATTCTCTCTCTCTCTCTCATCTCTCTCATTCTCTGACTGCCTTCAGTCTTTCCCAGCATCAGTCTTTGTCAACAAGTCAGTTCTTTGTATCAGGTGGCCGAAGTCTAAAATTAATTCTCATTTGTGTATGCTCTAAGAAATATCATTTGGCATTACTCCTTTGGGCAAGAAATCATAAATGCAGCCAAAGACACCTGCATCATATAGAGTGATGTAATTAGAACATGAGTTGGTAGTTTTAAGAGTCCTAACAAAGTTCGTCATGCGTTATAATCATATTATCTCAGAATTAGTAGTGGATCTTCTTTATCCTTGATGAGCTTGGTGTATATTATGTATACATATGTATATGTATGTATCTTGTATGTGTATATGTATATTATCTTCTTGATCCTTGATGTATATTGTGGGTTTTTTCTGTCATTTTGGTTGTAATTGTATTGTATATCATATTCTAATAGAGATGCAACAAAAATCTCTCTAAGGATGAGGCATGGTTTGTGTTAAGAATCATTTTAATTCTTGATTAAGCACTATGATATGCCTAGTGGTTATAAGCATGAGCCATCTTTTCTGGAGAGGCATGTTCTAACTCACTTTATTGTCACAACTACTGTATAGGTGGGGGCAATTCCTATCACCAGTTTAAGGATGAGGAACCATAGACAGATCAGGTGACTCAGTGGTGATGCTAGGATTTCAACCCTATTAGTGATGATTTAGTGGGTTGTAACTGCAATGGAGAGTGGCATATGATGAAGTTTGAAATGATGAAAAACTCTCTGAGGATGGGAAGCGTCACATTTATAGCACCAAAAACCATCTTGCAAAGTAGCTGATGTCAGATCATTTTTTTCCTGAATAAAAATATATTTGATTAAATGAATGGAAGTAACTGATTGCCTGCCACACTGGCTATTGTGTGACATAGTGGTATTGTCTCAGTTTCAACTGGCTTGAGAACTGACACAACTGGTGTTCTCTGTAAGGCATATATAAAGGATCAAAACTGAAATATTTTCACCATTAAGGAAAAAAAAAGACATGAACTATCTCTTGACCATTCCTTCTTGTTGCCCAAACAATCTTTGGGGAAAATATTATGGATTGAAACTTTAGTGATTAGAAATTAAAAAGCTAATCATCCCTGATCTGGCTTTTTTTTTTTGTGGGGGGGGGCCATGGTGGAAACTCTTGGGTCCTAAGGCATCTTGTCCCAGACTTTATGCTATAATACAAATCCTAGGCTCACCTTGCATGCATAATTATGCTGGTTCACTGAAATGACTTGACAGTTCATGGACTTCATTCTGGTAGACCAATCTGAAATAAGATATTTTCTTGCTTCAGTGTCTGAACAGTGCTTGCATGAGTGCCAAGTTGTTTCAGTTGTGTCCGACTCCTTGTGACCCTATGGACTGTAGCCCGCCAAGCTCCTCTGTCCAGGGGATTCTCCAGGCAAGAATGCTGGAGTGGGTTGCTATGCCCTCCCGCAGGGGATCTTTCCCACTCAGGGATCAAACCTGCTTCTCTTATGTCTCCTGCATTGGCAGGCAGCTTCTTTACCACTAGGGCCACCTGGGAAGCCTGAAGAGTGCTTACTACATTCTAAAACTCGTGTAAGGTGATACCGTGAACTATGATAGTTGTAAACATTTCCCTTTTCTCCTTTACTTTCCTTCAGTATCTTCTCCATGGAAGAAGTAGAGTAATCCTCCTAAAACAAGGACATACTATTTCCTACTTCTGCCCTAAAACCCATAATAGCTTCCAGTTTTACTTTGAATAAATATGAAGCCTTTCCCAAGTGATAAGACCCAACATGGTCTGGTGCCAGTCACCATTCTGACTTAATCAATTTCCATTTTCCCTTTGCTGACTGTTTCCAGCCACATGGGACTCCTTGCTTTTTCCCAACTCATCAGTCATGCTTCCATCTCAGGGCCTTTGCACATGTTGTTACTTTTCCTTGGACACTCATTCCTCCACTCTTCTCATACCCTAGATTTTCTGCTCAAATGCTATATACTTTAAAAATATTTTACTGACTAGCCCATTAACTCCATTTGCTTCTACAATATACTATTTTGTCCTGTTTTGTTTTACATCTAAAATTTTATAACTACTTGATGAGTATATTTGTCAATTTATTATCTGAGTCTCTCACTGTAATATGAGCTCAAAAAACAAACAAACAAACAAACAAAACACACACACACACACAGTTATGCATAGCTTTATCACTGCTGCTGCTGCTGCTAAGTTGTTTTAGTCATGCGACCCCGTAGACGGCAGCCCATCAGGATCCCCTGTCCCTGGGATTCTCTAGGCAAGAACACTGGAGTGGGTTGACATTTCCTTTTCTAATGTGTGAAGGTGAAAAGTGAAAGTGAAGTCGCTCAGTCGTGTCCAACTCTTCACGACCCCATGGACTGCAGCCCACCAGGCTCCTCTGTCTGTGGGATTCACCAGGCAAGAGTACTGGAGTGGGGTGCCATCGCCACTAGGCCTCATAAAAGAGAGAATCTGATCCATTATAGGTATTTAGTATTTGTTAAATGAATAGAAAAATAATGAATTGATCTTTTAAAAAAAGCCTCTCCTGCACATTTTCTAAAACACTAGCTTTTATTTCTGCTGAGCATGAATTATCAGCGACACGTTATGGATAGAATTGGTGTTCAATGTTACTCCTTTTGTTAATATAATATACAGTCACGCACCCTCACTTACCAAGGCCATTTTAACATCAAATTTGAACCATTCAAGAGTCTTCACTGTAAAACTCGACAGAAAAAAAGTAAATTATTATCTGTCTTCCGTGCTATCCACAAAATTGCAGTGCTCAAATGAGTATTAAAACTATACAATCTAAGGAGCAAAGGCTTTTGGAGATGGTTGTTCTTTTTATGAAGTTTAAATCTTGGAACAATGATTGATGGGATGAAGGAAATTAGCCTTCCCAAGATTTCACAAGTTCATCAAAAGCTTTATTCTTTTATAAGCAATGGTGATGAATAAGGGTTCTTACTGTGGCAAAAGTCTAAATGGACAGAGTTTTAAAATAGAAAGTTTTACTTTTAAATGCCTCCGCATAATTCCCTTCATAATAGTATAGAATCCTTTCAGCATATGGATGCACAAAGGATGAGCTTACTGGAATAAAGCTTTCTAAGATTTCCCAAAGTACTTACTAAGTTCAGTTAACTACTGTGATATATGTCACAGCTGGACCTGATGACTTTATGGTTATTCTGTCTATCTCTCAGAATATTTTAGGCATCGTGAAAAAAAAAGTTCTTAAAGTCCTATATCATGTCTAGACTGTAGGTTTTGTGAGGGTATGTGTGTACGTAAAAACTGCTGTGTCTTTACTTCCTGATTAATTGATCTTTCTCTTAATTTGTCAAAGACATGCACATGGCTACACAAGGAATGATGTTTTTAATTAAGAAACTGCAATGAGAAAAACAGTTCAGTTTTTACTTAAAAATAGGTTTTGAGGCTTACATTAGAAATAATATTTCTAAAAACAAAACCTAAAAAAATGAATCAACTGGGTTTATATGAAAAAAGGAAAAGTGTTCAAGATTCAGAACAATGTAGCAAATTAAATTGATGTTAGAGCAATAGATTTAGAAGAGAATTAAAGATAAAATAGATGAGACAAACTCCCTAGATCATCTGATAAGTGCTGTTGATGTTGGCAAAGGAAATGAGTGACCTAGACCCTCATAGAGGTTTCTGAGGCTTGAGATGAGATCTGTCATCTCGATGGACCAGGGAGTAGGCATTGGGAATGGCCCCCACTCATCCCTCCCTTGCCCTCTTCTGTCAGTGCCAAAGTGCTATTTGAAAACAGAGTAACACCAGCTGGCCTTGCCTTGCCTTTTCAACCTGGTATCCCAGAGCCTGTTTGGAGGAGCTACTTCATCTATTCAGTTCATCCTAATGACTGGTGCCCATTCATCACCCAGAAGAAGTGGCCTGTATGCCCTGAAATTGTGATGAGCCCCATCTGAACTGCCTACACGAGTAGCTAACTTCGGTGTTCCAAGATACTCTTAAGGCCCAAAATAAAAAATGTAGGGTCCTAGGTGATCATCTGGATTATGATAATGTGGAAAAGAAATGTGAATCATCAGTTCCCAGTAAGACCAGAGAGTGATAAAATCCACCCTTAGTATACGTCACATGGTGAAGGGACTAACACTATTTCCTGAATATTCAGGGCGTATCTTCTTTGTATAACATTTAACTCATATTCACATGTAAATATTGTTCTGGACTATCTATCAATCTATTGCTCTACCTGAAATAAGTTTTTTTACTTTGTATACTGCCTTCCTGTTATATTGTTTCAGGGTGGTTATGAGTACTTGTTAATTTTTTATGTGATTATATATGCCTATATATGATTTTATCTAGCTCAATTTAATTGAAAGGATAAATATAATGTTCATATTTAATTAAAGCCTAAATAAGCCAGATTTTATAATTCTGAATATAAAATAAGTAAAGCTATACTCTTTCTCCCTGCATAAGGGAAAATGTGTACATATCCAAGATGGCCTATATTTCCTTCTTATTGGCATTATAATTAGGCAACATTACAAACTTTTTCCTTTACAAACATTTTTTTCTTAATAGTTTGTGCTATTAAGAAGGTGGCTGTATCACAAAATTTGCTCTCGTCACTGTTCATATCAACAATAAAAAGGGTGTATTAACTACCTTCTCTTCACAAGATACTAGAAAAGACATGGAAGAAATCTTATTTTGAAGGACAGAATAAACATGTATAAAAGTTTTTTTTCTTGTGATATAGTGTTTAAATGACAGAAGAAAATGCAATCTGATTATTGGCAGCTACTACATTAATTATACAAATGTCAGTAAAATATGAATTTTAAAAATATAATGGCAGGCTGATGTGGACAAAGGTACCCTAGTGAGGCCTTAGAAATCCCCTGCTTAGTTAAAATGAAAACCAAAACAATTTGCTTCTATTTTGTATAAGCTGTAGTCATCACAGGGCTCCATCTTCTCACAAAGAAATTCAGGAAAATAACAAAACTTTTGTTACCTACTTATTAAACCTGAATATATCATGATCACCATTTCAATGTGCAATTTCATTGATATTGAGCTTATTAGGGTATAACATTGTGTGTTCCATCTTTCTAACCTAGTAAACTCAGAGGGTAAGAATCATATTTACTCAATGCTTTTATCTTATGTGTCAGAGAAAACAAAGGGGAGGTGGAATGTCGGAGAGGTATGTCACAATAATGTTGAACACTGTGGACATTTTTCAAACAGTTTCTATTCAGTGGAACACAGTGGATATTGGACTTCTCAGCAACTTTCTCTCAGTTCTTCTAGCAATATTTGTAAATTTATTTTGCAGCTTTATTATTTTTCCCCCTACATGCTGATTCCCCAGCTGTTTAATTTTTAGCTATTTTTTCAAAAGCATCTCAACTTTAAAAATCAGCATTAGTCGCAGAACTGAGTGTAAGGGCATTAGCATCACACTTGGCCAATAACTTATATTCCCATAAGAAGATATTGATTATATATGAATATGTAAGATTCCTATCATTTGTACTCATCTTTTCTTCTATTGGGCAGATATAGTTGTTACTATAAAATTGCTTTTCAAAAAGCCACTATTATGCCTTTGCAGATTATTTAAAAAATATTTTCAAAGGACACATCAGTCATTTCACTTTAATCAACCACAGGATTTCAATGTGCAAACTGTGTACACGATCTGGTATATGACCCTATGCCTTTTGCCACAATGAAATGAGTATTTGAGTGTTTACAGAGATTCTAAAGCATTCTGTTTGTCTTTCCATTGTTTTTTTTTCCCTAATCTAAGTATTTAAATTATTTGGTAAAAGGACACCACTGTACAATATTAGTTTAACTGTTTCCTGTCTAAGGTATTAAATACAAAATCTTCCTCATAATTACCTCCTGAATTTCTACTTTTTCTTTACATTTCTTTATAACAAAAATGTTATCTGATATAATGACTCCATCCATTGATCTCTTCCCTATTTTCTCTATAAGTCAAATCCTGATTTCATTTCTAACCAGACAGACACAAGAATCAACATTTCCATATGCTTTTGTCAGCATCCTGGATATCTTTGTCAGTATTTCTATTGTCAATTTAATTGTCTCTATTTAATCATAAAATCAGGTCATTGGATCCAGCAGGATTAAATAATACCTCAGGAAAATCACACACAATTTTCATATGCATTGATCCCCTATAAATCCATATTTGAATTTAAAATTGTGGATAAGCTGAGCTATGAAGACTTGCTTTCCAGTTCCAGTTTTACAACCGAATCATGAGATATATGATTTGATTCAGAGCTTAGTTACTACCTACAAAACTGAAAATAATATCCATCCTCTGGAAAAGTTGTAAAATTTATAATTTGAAATGACATTTGGGATGGAGGCATAAATTTATTTGTTTAATCTTTGATTCACTCTAGGAAACACTTGTTTTGAACTGATGCTACTGAAAACCAGTATTTCATTTTTTTAACTTTTAACCAGAGTCAGTTGAAATCATGTCTACTGAAAAATGTGCACAAACATCCACAACCATATTACTTATGATAGTCAAAAAGTAGAAACAACCCACATATACATCAATCAATGAATAAACCAAAATGTGGCACGTACATATAATGTGACAGTGTTTGTCAATAAAAATACATGGATGCTTCAACATGAAAGGAATATGAAAAAGAGACTTTGCTACGTAATAGAAGCCAGTCACAATAAAACATGTATTGTATGTTTCATTTCTATGGAATATTAAGTTATATTAAGTGAAAGTCACTCAGTTGTGTCTGACTCTTTGTGACCCCCATGGACTATATCCTGTCAGGTTCTTCTGTCCATGGAATTCTCCAGGCAAGAATATTGGAGTGGAGTGAGTAGCCTTTCCCTTCTCCAGGGGATCTTCCCAAATCAGGGATCAATCCCCAGTCTCCCACACTGAAGGCAGATTCTTTACCATCTGAGCCACCAGGGAAGCTCTATGAAATATTGGTAATAGCCTAACAATCTGTGTACAGAAAAAGTAGGTTGGTGGTTTTCCACATCTGCATAAGTTGGGGGCTTAGAAAGTGGCTACTAATGGGTAGAGTGTCCTTATGAGGTGATGAAAAGTGCTAAATTGAAAATGGTGATGGTTGCACAACTATGTGAATCTACTGAAAACTACTGAGGTGTAGACTTTCAGTTCAGTTCTGTCGCTCAGTTGCGTCTGACTCTTTGTGATCCCATGGACTGCAGCATGCCAAACCTTCCTGTCCAACACCAACTCCTGGAGCTTGCTCAAACTCAGACCCATTGAGTCAGTGATGCCACCCACCATCTCATCCTCTGTTGTACTCTTCTCTTCCTGCCTTCAATCTTTCCCAGCATCAGGGTCTTTTCCAATGAGTCGGTTCTTCACAACAGGTGGCCAAAGTATTGAAGTTTCAGCTTTAGCATCAGTCCTTCCAATGAATATCTAGGACTGATCTCCTTTAGGATGGACTGGCTGGATCTCCTTGCAGTCCAAAGGACTCTCAAGAGTCTTCTCTAACACCACAGTTCAAAAGCATCAATTCTTCAATGCTCAGCTTTCTTTATAGTCCAACTCTCACATCCATACATGACTACTGGAAAAACCATAGCTTTGACTAGATGGACCTGAGTTGGTAAAGTAATGTCTCTGCTTTTTAATATGCTGTCTTGGTTGGTCATAGCTTTTCTTCCAAGGAGTAAGCGTCTTTTAATTTCATGGCTGCAGTCACCATCTGCAGTAATTTTGAAGCCCCCCAAAATAAAGTCTGTCACTGTTTCCATTGTTTCCCCATCTATTTGCCATGAAGCGATGCCATGAAGTGAAGTGATGATGTTAGTTTTCTGAGTGTTGAGTTTTAAGCCAACTTTCTCATGCTCCTCTTTCATTTTCATCCAGAGGCTTTTTATTTCTTCTTTGCTTTCTGCCATAAGATTGGTGTCATTTGCGTATCTGAGATAATTCATATTTCTTGGGGAAATCTTGATAAACTTTAAAGGGATGAATTGTACCTCAATAAATGTGTTATTTTAAAAAATTGGCATGAACCACAGAAGTCCAGCAGTAGATATCAAAGAGGGGACAAGAGGAACAAAGCATTAAAATGATACATGGACACAAAGTAGTAGCTGAAATTATTTGTTTGCAAGCAGTAGTGAAATGTTTTTCCAGAAAACATGGGAATGGGGGAAGGGTATGTATTATATGCTTTGGAAAAGAGGATTGTGACACATTTTAGGGAGGTAGCTATAGGATTAGTGATATGGAAGAGCAAAAAAAAAAAAAAACACTGCCTATTACACTATTTAATATGTTCACTATTGAAAAAGGATTACTTATGTATGAATCTATTTGGTAAAGTGCTATGCTCACTGTAAAAGATATTATTTTTCCCTTAGCAATAGTCAGGAATTTTTTAAAAGTCTCCAGCTGAATTCATCTTACATCTGTTGTATTAGTTGTAGCTTCTCTACTTTCCTCTAGTTTTCAAATGTAACCCCAGGGTTTTATAACAGAGAAACATGAGCAGGATGCTTAGTTTTAGCCATTCTGACATAAAGATGGTCTTATTGAATCATTGGGAAAGATTAGGCACATTAAAATTAAACAACACAAAATACAAGTGATATTGCTAAACTATAATCAATAAATCTTGGAATAAATTAAAAATTTACTCAAGTTAAGTCTTTTTAATAACAGTGCATATTATAAATATTGATCCTTGAAAATTAGATGTCAGGGATACAATCAGAACAAAATGAAATGGGCAGTGATGAATACTATATACAGTAAAATTTAAACTTGACAAAAAATTAAGACCATGTGATATTATTAAGATCTGCAATTTATAACCTTGGAAAACTGATCTTGTTAGAATTGAGTGGCTACACATGAAAATGCATATTATCACAATTTAACCTGTATAACTGGAGGATCTAAAAAATCAGCTGAAAGAGTGAAATTTTCATTATATAATTTACACGAAAAATAATAGACTCCTATGAAAATAATACATTAAAATGTTTAAAACATGGAAAACACTGTGAACATTTTAGGGGCACTGGATAGAAAATTTATCAAGGAATCTTCTTGAAAAATTTATACCTGCCAAATTGTTAATTAAATGGTTGGCACAGATAAATATAGAGACAAAATATCCAAGTTAAAATGTCAGTGTCAAAGTGACAGTGAAAAAAATATCTGCAACTCTGTGTAGAAGGTGTAGAGAATAATGCTTAAAAGCTGAAATTCAGAGGTCAAATAACTCCAAGTCTAAATTTTTAGTCTATCAAATTGTGACTATTAGCAATTACTTAGCCATTTCAATCCTCAGTTTTCTCATCTGCAATAAGGCAATAATAATTCATTTATCTCACATTGTAGTTGCAAATATTAAATGACATTTTGTAAATAATGTGCACAGCGTAGTATCTAGTATGTGATGAACTTCGTTCTTGGCTAACTAGACAGTTACCATTAGATATGATCTTTATTAACTTCTGGTTTTCATGTTTTTTAATATATTCAATCTCCTTCTGTTCTACTTTCTTTGAGTAAAACATTTCTTTCTTTCCTCATTAACTGTTTTCTAGTATTCTTGATATCAAATTACCTTATTTTTTAGGACATTGTTCAATAATTTGTCCCAATTTCTAAAACTAGAGAGATTTCCTATTTGCTATACAGTTTTTATATTCTCACCATAACTCCTGTAATATGCAGGAATATAGTTCCATATTATATACTATTTTAATTGTATAATTTGTAGATTTTGAATAGACTAACAATCTATCATAAAAAGTCTGGTATGTAATAAAATCTAATTTATTTATATGATATTCAAAGATCTATTTTATAATTCCATCCTCCAAAACAGACCAATAGAGAAAACAACTATTTCTAAATGTTCCTAAATGTCAGCTCTTTGGTTTCAGGCTTTAGCTCTCACACCTTAGTTCAGTTCAGCTCAGTTCAGTTCAGTTGCTCAGTCGTGTCCGACTCTTTGCGAGCCCATGAATCACAGCACGCCAGGCCTCCCTGTCCATCACCAACTCCCAGAGTTCACTCAAACTCATGTCCATCGAGTCAGTAATGCCATCCAGCCATCTCATCCTCTGTCGTCCCCTTCTCCTCCTGCCCCCAACTCCCCCAGTATCAGAGTCTTTTCCAATGCGGCAACTCTTCACATGAGGTGGACAAAGTATTGGAATTTCAGCTTCAGCATCATTCCTTCCAATGAACATCCAGGACTGATGTCCTTTAGGATGGACTGGTTGGATCTCCTTGCAATCCAAGGGACTCTCAAGAGTCTTCCCCAACACCACGGTTCAAAATGATCAATTCTTTGGCACTCAGCTCTCTTCACAGTCCATCTCTCACATCCATACATGACCACTGGAAAAACCATAGCCTTAACTAGATGGACCTTTGATGGCAAAGTATTGTCTCTGCTTTTCAATATGCTCTCTAGGTTGGTCATAACTTTCCTTCGAAGGAGTAAGCGTCTTTTAATTTCATGGCTGCAGTCACCACCTGCAGTGATTTTGGAGCCCAAAAAAATAAAGTCTGATGCTGTTTCCACTGTTTCCCCATCTATTTCCCATGCAGTGATGAGACCAGATGCCATGATCTTAGTTTTAAATGTTCTTAAATACTGCTAGTTTTTCAGAACACAATTTTAAGATCACCCTAATAATTCTCTGGAAGTACTTGGGTCCGAGAATATCCTTTAAAATGTAATAGGTAGATCTGACCACCACAGGTTTGAGCCCTGAGGACAGAAGTTATACTTTGAGTCCCTACTATTGCTTAGCAATGTGTTACTGTCGGTAGTATGAAGCATTAGTTTAGCAGATGGAGATAAAGAGTTAAATAACTTCTTTGTGGTGGTTTAGTCACTGAGTCGTTTCCGACTCTTGCGACACCATATACTGTAGCCTGCCAGGCTCCTCTGTCCGTGGGATTCTCCAGGCAAGAATACTGGAGTGGGTTGCCATTTCCTTCTCCAGAGGATATTCCCGACACAGGGATAGAACACAGATCTCCTGCATCGCAGGCAGAATCTTTACCAGTTGAGCTACAAACTTCTCCAAGATCACACAAATGGCCAGATTCAAAGTCAGATCTGTCTGATGCCAAAGTCTATGTACTTTTTTCATAACAAACTGTCTCTATTATAGGTCATTTTCTTCTGTAAATACAACCCACACGTAGCACTAGTATTTTTACTGCCAACAAAACATAAACTCTCATTTTTATCGTTAAAATAAAAAACAACTATTTCTCTTTTATCACTTACTTTCCTTAACGTAGATTTCTATGTTGTTTATTCTTTGAAATAAAATTACAACTTACATCATTATTCCTGGAGAGATATACATATAAAGGTAAATGTGCATGAGCACACACATACATGCACAAAGCTTGTATGGACAGATGAGTGTGGAAGACATGTATGTATATATGTTTGATTTTAAGGTTTACATACATAGTTCTATGTATGTACATTCCTGTATATACACAGCATATACACATGTCCATTGAAATACTACTTCCTTGGTATTTTTTAATATTTTCTAGAATAAATTAAATGGTTAAATTAAACTTCTGCTTTGAAGAAATAGAATCTGGTACTTTAAACACTCATAAGAAAATGTATTATAATTAAGTAAAATAGTTTTCTAATTTTTTTTTTGCATTTAAATATAGTGAAAATTCTGAAATTATAAATCAAAACACATCTTATTCATTAACACCCTGCAATGTTATTTTTAAAAGTCTGCCTTTAAAAGCTTACTTATAAAATGTATCTGTCTAAATATCTTAAGCATTTTAGAAAAAATTAACATATTTCTCAAGATAATTCACATAAATTTATATGACCAGTGGGCACAATATTTTTTCTGAGTGAATGTTGAATAGTATTTCAAAATGGTACATGGTAATAACACTTCTCAATGTCAATATATGGCAAAAGATATACTTTTAAAGGTGAAAAATCCTAAAGAAATTCTAGATATTTTTTCACATATATTATGTATCCATTTTAAGTGAATTTTTAGAACTTTAAAAACCTGTATATAAAGAACCAATTCTCAACAAAAAGTTTTAATGTTGTTTTTCACTATTATCTTTTCTAATATTAATTTTCTAATGTGGTCATTTTAAATGGTACTGTTAAGATAAATACTATTTAAATTGTAAGTTTCAATTAAATATTAAACATATATAATAAATTAATATTTAATTGAAATATACAATTAAAATAGTATTTCTCTTAATTAACAGGAGAAGAAAATGATAACCCACTCCAGTATTCTTGCCTGGAGAATCCCATGGAAAGAGGAGCCTGGCAAGCTACAGTCCCTGGGGTCAAAGTCAGACATGACTTAGTGACTAACAACAGCAACTAACTCTAGTGAAAACTCTATTTCAGGAACAGCTCCTCTATCTAAATTTTTTTAGGCAGTTAGAGGAGAGGTCAAAGTTTCTTCTGGAGTCCTTTGGTCCCTGCTTGTTTCAGCTAGACACAAGCCACATGTCAGAGACATTTTGAGGTGGCAAGTTTTGCTCCCTGAAATAGCTTTTTATATGTATTCATATTTTGTGCTGGTCAGTGAGTCATAGGACTGAACCTCAAATTCTCCTCTTTTTTTTTCTATACATATTTTTTTAATGTCTTTGTGTTTAGAGCCTCTCATATTTTATTTATCCAACAAATATGTATTGACTCTCTGTTATACGTGAGCTGACATATAATTTATCATCCAAACCAAGACAATTATAAGAGTTAAGAAGGTGTTATGAACAAAAATGGCAGGTCAGCCAGCACAAGACAATACAGTCCTGGGCAACTGGGAAATTAGGGAATTTGGTCTAACCATATGTGAGGCAGGTCTTCCCTTGTGGCTCAGCTGGTAAAGAATCTGCCTGCAATGCGAGAGACCTGGGTTTGATCCCTGAGTTGGGAAGATCCCCTGGAGAAGGGAAAGGCTACCCACTCCAGTATTCTGGCCTGTATAGTCCATGGGGTCACAGTCAGACACGACTGAGCAACTTTTACTATGCTAGGCTCAAGTGGGACATGGTTCCTGCTCTTGTGAATCCCATAATCTAGTGGACAAGTCAGACCCAAATCAAAAAATAACTTCAAAGAAATGTAAACATTGTATCAAACATCCATGAAATAGAAGTGATGCTGAGATGTAGAATGGGGTGAATCAGTTCAATTTAGTTCAGTGGCTCAGTTATGTCTGACTCTTTGAGACCCCAAGGACTGCAGCATGCTAGGCCTCCTTGTCCAACACCAACTACCAGAATTAACTCAAACTCATGCCCGTTAAGTCAGTGATGCCATCCAACCATCTCATCCTCTGCTGTCCCCCTCGCTTCCCACTTTCAATCTTTCCCAGCATAGGGGTCTTTTCAAATGAGTCAGTTCTTCTCATCAGGTGGCCAAAGGATTGGAGTTTCAGCTTTAGCATCAGTCCTTGCAGTGAGTATTTAGGGCTTATTTCCTTTAGAATGGACAGGTTGAATCTCCTTGCAGTCCAAGGGACTCTCAAGAGTCTTCTACAACACCACAGTTCAAAAGCATTCATTCTTCACTGCTCAGCTTTCTTTATAGTCCAATTCTCACATCTATACAGGGTGAATAGTGTGAGGAAAAATGTGGTGATCAGATCACTCTCTGGAAGTTATGTTTACACTGAGCCATGAAGGGTAAGGAAAGGACTGATGGGGAAAAGCAGAGTGTGGGGTAAAATCCAGGGGTAACCTGTGGGAAAAGATTCTTTCAAGAAAAGAAAATCGTACATGTTTAAGTCAGAGAGAAGACAACCTTGACCTCAAGTCTTGAGAATCATACAGGAATTGTTTGACAAACTAGGAACCAGATTATGAAAAGCCTATAAAGGTAAAGCAAGCATTTTTATTTGACTGCAGTGTAGAGCCTTTAAGGAGAGAAATGACTAATCCTATTCTTAAGGGATATTGCTCTGGATGCTATATGGTACACAATTCATAAAGTTAGAAGTAAGAATTGGAGAGTGTCTGCAGTTATATTTCAGATGAATGATTATAACGCCAGACAAGCATATTGGCAATGAGATGGGGAGAAATGAACTGACTCAGGATTTATTTTGAAGGTAGCACTGAACAAATTATATCTCTAGAATTTTGACCTCCAATGCATTCTTAACTCCAGGCTAATATTCAAAACCATTTAAAAAATATTTTATCATAGATATTTTATAGGTCCATCAAACTCCACAAATCCAAGACAAAACTAAGGGTGATGTTCTCATAACCTTCCCGTCCCCTGCTCTGCCTCTTGTATTTCTTATCTCAACAGTAATTTCCTTACTAATTCACTAATTCAAAGAAGAAACCAGAGTTACATAAAAATATTCCCTCCCTCTACTTACCACATCCAAATGACCGTGGATTTCTCTCAACTTTATTCTCTGTATCTCTGAAATGCCACCTTCTCTGTTCTTTACCGTTGGCACTACTATTCTTTATCTGTGTGGTGGCACTGGTGGTAGTGGTAGTTTAGATGCTAAGTCGTGTCCAACTATTGCAACCCCGTAACTGTAGCCTGCCAGGCTCCTCTGTCCATGGGATTCTCCAGGCAAGAATACTGGAGTGGGTTGCCATTTCCTTCTCCAGGGTTTATCTGTGTGGTGTCAATTATACCCCACCAGTGGCACTTTCAAGGAAAGAAACATTGAGATATTTCTTCAATCACACATTCTGATTTTTCTCCTGTCTGCATACTACTGAATATAACAGTTGGGGCTAATTTTATATTTGAAAGTTCTAGAAAACATAATTTTCTTTCTCTTAAAAACTCAGAATGTTGCTTTTGGTCTTTGCTTAAGGCAAAAAAAAAATGAGTTCACTTGCTAGTCAAGTTTGTTTTCTTGATTTCTCTTTTTGTTGTATTATATATTAATATAAAACCATAATAGCTCAGGAACACATAATTTGGATGCTCACCATCCTAGTATCAGAATTATATTGGTTTTTCCTCTCCAGACCCTTGGAATCTACTTAATCATTATAATTCTGGCTCACGAAACAGGAAAATAACAAAAGCTCTATGTATTTGGCAAGCAGCTTTACATATTTTATATTTCCTTAAACAAGTAAACTATACATCTGGATGGTTATGAGTTTGGGGACAAAAGGGGAAGTACCTTTGTGTTAATATGTTTTATGCTAGGTATTTGTAGCAGGAAAATGAACTTCAGGACAAATTCAATTTATTACACTGACTTTCAAAATTGATATAAGTGAAGCTCATTTTTGTTTTGCATTTGTAAATAAACTACTGCTTTAATGTTTCTCTCCTTTGATAAATATGTACGTTTAGAGTACCCTCTGCTCTCATAAACAATATATATATTATACTAAAAAATAAACTTTATATAATAGTAGAGACTATTTTAATGGAGCAAATATAAAGTTTTCTCAAAACAATATTCTATTGGCAACAAAGGCTTTTTGTTTCTAATCTCTAGATAAGTCTTTGCATTTTCTATGTTTTCTAGTGTAAAAGGCAGAGATTAATCAGAAACTTAGAAAAAGGGATAAAGGCAATTCAACTTGTACTGAGAGAAAAACTTAGATAAATCAGTTTACAGAGTGGCTTGATAGTATTAAAATTTATACACAATAAAACTAGAACATTTCATATATATATATAATATGTGATATATACATATTCCTAGGTCAATCTAGGACTAAAGAACCAGGGAAAGTGAGTGTACGATTTGACTGAAGTATATAAAAGCCTGGGGAACTTGATTTAAATGGTGCCTGACAAAAGCGCCTGATGAAGTGTCTCCCACAAAAATAACTTGGAAAAATTTGGGGGGAACTACAAAGCAAAAATTCATACCACCATTAAATTCTAGTGATGCTTGACATCACTCATTATTAGAGAAATGCAAATCAAAGCCACAATGAGGTACCACTTCACACCAGTCAGAATGGCTGCAATCCAAAAATCTGCAAGCAATAAATGCTGGAGAGGGTGTGGAGAAAAGGGAACCCTCCTACACTGTTGGTGGGAATGCAAACTAGTACAGCCACTATGGAGAACAGTGCAGAGATTCCTTAAAAAATTGCAAATAGAACTGCCTTATGACCCAGCAATCCCACTGCTGGGCATACACACTGAGGAAACCAGAATGGAAAGAGACACATGCACCCCAATGTTCATCACAGCACTGTTTATAATAGCCAGGACATGGAAGCAACCTAGATGTCCATCAGCAGATGAATGGATAAGAAAGCTGCGATACATATACACAATGGAGTATTACTCAGCTGTTAAAAAGAATACATTTGAATCAGTTCTAATGAGATGGATGAAACTGGAGCCGATTATACAGAGTGAAGTAAGCTAGAAAGAAAAACACCAATACAGTATACTAACACATATATATGGAATTTAGAAAGATGACAATGATAACCCTGTATGCAAGACAGCAAAAAAGACACTGATGTGTATAGCGGACTTTTGGACTCAGAGGGAGAGGGAGAGGGTGGGATGATTTGGGAGAATGGCATTGAAACATGTATACTATCATGTAAGAATTGAATCACCAGTTTATGTCCAATGCAGGATACAGCATGCTTGGGGCTGGTGCACGGGGATGACCCAGAGAGATGTTATGGGGAGGGAGGTGGGAGGGGGGTTCATGTTTGGGAATGCATGTACACCCATGGTGGATTCATGTCAATGTATGGCAAAACCAATACAGTATTGTAAAGTAAAATAAAGTAAAACTAAAAATTAAAAAAAAAAATTCTAGTGATGTTTAAGAACTTGCTACCAGTATTAAAGAGAGATTTCCTGTGATTACAAGGCCAATGGGCTGGACTAAGAAACAACAAATAACAGGATTGGTTAGCCAAAAGAAATAGGAGAAGTATATTAAGGTAGAAAGTAACATGCATTGGGAGTTCCCTGGTGGCCTAGTGGTTAGGATTCCACACTTTCACTGCTGGTTCCTGGTTGGGGAGCTGATATTTTGCAAGCCATAAGGCAAGACCAAAAAAGAAAGAAAATAGCACACATTGTTTTTCAATCCCATTGTCTTTTCCCTAGTTCTCTTAAAGGGTAACTTAACCATTTTCCCCAAACAATGGGCTCTAATGTATTTTTTATGAAGTATGCAATGTGGGTAAGATAGATGAAAGTGGTCAAAAGGCACAGATTTCTGTTATAAAATAAATAAGTCATGGGGATGTAATATAGTGTGGTGACTATAGTTAGTCCTGATCATATATTTGGAAAAAGAAAAACAAAAAACAGTTCCTTCAGCTATTCCAGGACACAACTGAAAAACCTGGCAATAAGTTTGGGAGATGAAAAGTTGCAGAAATTCATTTTACTTTGGGAGACATAGTTTCCCAAATGGTAAGTGTGAGGAAATGAAGAAATGAAAGCAGAGGATTATAGTTTTCACAAATTCAAAGAACCAACATATCATAAAAGCAAGTATTTTGATTAGAAGAAAACAACACAACGCATAATATAAAACATGTGGATGAAGTATCTCACAGACACAGACACAGAAGTAGCTCACATTCTCACTGAGAAGGCGGTGAGTAGACGAGCATCACCCTGCCTTTCAGCTGCAAGTTTGAGAAAGTCTTTTGAGCAGAATCACAGGCAAAAAAACAAAAACAAAAAACAAAAAAACAAACACATGTTATTATCATCAAACAACCAGTTTGCCTTCTAAAGTAGACAAGTAATTGGAAAATAGATAACATGGTTCTAATATATTGAATCTGCATGTAATTAAAGCCCCTATGTGTTTTTTGGGGGTGGGGTAGGGTGGGGGGTATGTTGTGTCTTACACTTATGTTCATATTTAAAACAAAATTCTTTCTCAGTGTTTTTGTCAAACAGATCCCGTTACACCACTGCCATTTGTTTCCCTCATTTGCTTTTCCCCTCTAAGAAGACCTTCTCACAAGCATGGGCACCAAACAGCACTCCCTCTTTAGTGAGTCTCACAAAAGTACACCATGAGAGAATTTCCAAACACATATTATAAGCGCCCTCTTGGTATTCATGATATCTCTTATCATCAGCGTCAAAACATTATTGTCTTATACATGACTAGATAATTCCTCAACTGTGAGAAAACTTTACCACGGAATATCATTGGCCAACATTGTTGATCACTGGGCATGTTTTATTAATTATTATTTGACATTATCTCTACTGTTTTCTTCTCCCTGTAAACAGGCTTTAATCTTCACTAGCTCTTTAAAAGCACCATTATCAAACAAACTTATAATGTCTGTCCTTTGCCACCCCGGGTCTGTCTCTCTGCCATGCTTTCAAGGGGTTCTACTGCAGTGATCCATGCGTCAGTGTCAGCGGGAGGGCTTGCAGAAACACAGGCAGCAGAGTGCCACCCCTACAGCTTCTTATTGGTAGCTTTGGAGCAATTGGAGCTGAGAATTTATATTCCCTATCAGGTTCCCCGGAGAAAGCAATGGCACCCCACTGCAGTACGCTTGCCTGGAAAATCCCATGGACGGAGGAGCCTGGTAGGCTGCAGTCCATGGGGTCGCTAAGAGTCGACATGACTGAGCGATTTCACTTTCACTTTTTACTTTCATGCATTGGAGAAGGAAATGGCAACCCGCTCCAGTGTTCTTGCCTGGAGAATCCCAGGGACGGGGGAGCCTGGTGGGCTGCCGTCTATGGGGTCGCACAGAGTCGGACACGACTGAAGCGACTTATAGCAGCAGCAGGAACAGGTTCCTAGGTGATGCCTAGGATCTCACTTTGAGACTGAGTGCTCCGCTAGCGATTCTCCTGCTCCTTCTGCTGCTGCTAGAGCAACTTAACTCATGTTTGTTGATTCTGCTCGACCCGCAGAGGAAGGAATATAGGTTTTTCATGGTTCAGGACTGACGCAACTTTACGGCAGATCTGTGTGAGCAGCGGAGCTGAGTTTTGCTGAATTTTCCAGCTCCGGACTTCATCCATTTCAGGATTGCTTGCTGGGCATGCTGTTTCCCTTGGGACTAGGATACTTTGATTTCCCTTGCTCAGTTCCTTCTGGAAGCTGAAGATGAACAGGTAAGTTCACTGGGAATCTACCTGTTTTCTGGACAATCGTGATCAGTGCTCAACGTGGTGGTGTGTTGCCTGCACTGATTTCTTCCCGTTACTTGTTAAGACTTTAAAGTTTGCCTTTCTTGCACCAACGAATTTAGTGTCCTGGGATTGGCATTCCCAGATCTGACTTCAAATATGCCAGGCTACCTTTTTCTCTGCTTTTTAAACATGGATTTGTTTATTCAGTTAAACAGTTTTGCTGCTGTTTCTATAACTGGTGTCCATTCTTTTCCTTTCTTGATTGCTATAGGCATTTCCAGACCTCTCAACCCCCACACCCTCATGCTCCAAGATTCAGTGGTGGCTTGGTCTTTTTCCTCTATGAATTATTAGTTTTCTGCAAGATTATGTACCTTGGCTGGAAGGTACTAATGCCTCCTACATGCATGACCTAAGTACAAGTAAGTCCTATTTGTTTCTTTTTAAACTCGTGTCAAAAATGTCTTTGCACTTGGTATGCAAAGTGTGTGCTGAGGATCAGTGGCTTTCAGCATGTTGGGGGAGTTTGTTGAAATGCAGAACTTCAGGCCCCACCTCAGATGGACTGAGTTAGAATCCACGTTTTCAACAAGAGCCCCCGGTGATTTTCATGCACATTGTAAACAAGTGATATATGGTATAGTGTCTATAGGATGAATTGCTTCCAGTTGAGACTAATTATGACTCGACCTCAGCAATCACAGCTTTTTTCAACTTTCTTATCCCACTTATGTAATTTTACAAACCTGCATTGGGTGTTTTCTGCTGAAAGTGTGGACTATGACTAATAATCCATGATTCTGAGGATGCAGAGTCTTTCTGTGTACACCTTACATGTGTTTTTTCTTGGTGTATCTTTTGCACAATGTCTTTTCAACTATGTCAGCATACCAAAGGAATATTTCTTTATGCTTTTAGTCATGATCTGATGTGGCTCAGATGACTGGCAGCCTGAGGGTCCAGAGTAGTTAGGTACAACTCAAATTCAACAATAAATTTTAGGTGCTTAAATGCTGGCCCACAGTAGGTGACCATCAAAACATCACTCATCAGCATTTATTGTGGAGAAGGTGTTGAAGATAGGTCGGTCTGGGTGAACCAACTCCAGCCTAAAGATTCTATGAGGAGTGGGGCCAGCAGTACTACTGATCTGGATAGAAACCAATGAATGGCCTTATTGCCAGAAACCCATCCCTGCAGGAGCAGGACTCTAGCCAGTTACTGAGTCCACAAGTCAGATCTAGTCATTCCTAGGAGGGGACTAATAAGACATATACAGCATGTCAGAACCTCAATCAAGACTGTGTACATTTAGGATAGGACTACAGCCCCAAGAGGGGGAAACTGCCATATTAACTTGGAGACCCTGTGGACAGGCCCTTATTCAGAAGTAGTACCATAGAAAGAACATAGGTTCTAGAATCCAAGCTGGATTTGTGTGATCTTGAGTAACTTTATCCTCAGATGGTCTTCCTTGGCAAATGAAAATGCATGTCCAGGGCCTAATAGAGGACTCAAGTAGTAGATGCTTAATTAAATGGTATGTATTATTATGTTTATTATAGAGGAAATCATACTGTTTTTAGTATGTGAGCCTATGAACCTTCTGACCCAGGTAGTTGGAGGCTTGGGTACCTAGTATAGTATTTATACCTTGTTCAGGATCTGAGCAGATGGAAACATGGATGCTCAAAGCACAAGTGCTTAGCTTGGTAATTGGAGGACTTTTTTTTCCCCTTTCCTCTTTTGTTCTCTTTTGATTTTGTGGCTCTCTTTAGTGTTGTGCTAAATTGCCAACATTAGCTGGATCATCAAAAAAGCAAGAGAGTTCCAGAAAAACATCTATTTCTGCTTTATTGACTATACCAAAGCCTTTGACTGTGTGGATCACAATAAACTGTGGAAAATTATGAAAGGGAGGGAAATACCAGATCACCTGACCTGCCTCTTGAGAAACCTATATGCAGGTCAGGAAGAAACCGTTAGAACTGGACATGGAACAACAGACTGGTTCCAAATAGGAAAAGGAGTACGTCAAGGCTGTATATTGTCACCCTGCTTATTTAACTTATATGCAGAATACATCATACGAAATGATGGGCTGGAAGAAGCACAAGCTGGAATCAAGATTGCCAGGAGAAATATTAATAGCTTCACATATGCAGATGACACCACCCTTAAAGCAGAAAGTGAAGAACTATAGCCTCTTGATGAAAGTAAAAGAGGAGAGTAAAAAACTTGGCTTAAAGCTCAACATTCAGAAAACGAAGATCATGGCATCTGGTCCCATCACTTCATGGCAAATAAATGGGGAAACAGTGGAAACAGTGGCTGACTTTATTTTCCTGGGCTCCAAAATCACTACAGATGGTGATTGCAGCCATGAAATTAAAGATGCTTACTCCTTGGAAGGAAAATTATGACCAAACTAAATAGCATATTGAAAAGCAGAAACATTATTTAGTCAACAAAGGTCCATTTAATCAAGGCTATGGTTTTTCCAGTGGTCGTGTATGGATGTGAGAGTTGGACTATAAGGAAAGCTGAGCACCGAAGATTTTATGCTTTTGAACTGTGGTGTTGGAGAAGACTCTTGAGAGTCCCTTGGACTGCAAGGAGATCCAACCAGTCCATCCTAAAGGAGATCAGTCCTGGGTATTCATTGGAAGGACTGATATGGAAGCTGAAACTCCAATATTTTGGCCACCTAATGGGAAGAGCTGACTCATTTGAAAAGACCCTGATATTGGGAAGATTGAAGGTGGGAGGAGAAGAGGATGATGGAGGATGAAATGGTTGGATGTCATCACCAACTCCTCAATGGACATGAGTTTGGGTAAACTCTGAGAGTTGATGATGGACAGGGAGGCCTGGCATGCTGCAGTTCTTGGGGTCCTAGACTTGGACACGACTGAGCGACTGAACTGAACTTAGTTTTGTGTTTAGATTTTTTGTGTGTGTGCATATATCTATTATAGATTTTTGGTTTGTGGTTCTCATAAAGTGAAAACATTGCATCAGTTCAGTTCAGTCTCTCAGTCGTGTCCGACCGTTTGCGACCCCATGGACCCCAGCATGCCAGGCCTCCCTGTCCATCACCAACTCCCGAGTTTACCCAAACTCATGTCCATCGAGTTGGTGATGCCATCCAGCTATCTCATCCTCTGTTGTCCCCTTCTCCTCCTGCCCCCAATCCCTCCAACATCAGGCTCTTTTCCAATGAATCAACTCTTCGCATGAGGTGGCTGAAGTATTGGAGTTTCAGCTTTAACATCAGTCCTTCCAATGAACACCCAGGACTGATTTCCTTTAGGATGGACTGATTGGACCTCCTTGCTGTCCAAGGGACTCTCAAGAGTCTTCTCCAACACCACAGTTCAAAAGCATCAATTCTCAGTGCTTAGCTTTCTTCACAGTCCAACTCTCACATCCAATGGAAAAACCAAAAACATGACATAGGAAGAGAAAAAAAAATCTAGGAAAAAATTAGAAACATTCTTAGATTTATTGTGAACAATTTTTATATTGAATGGCTAAATGAGCTTCAAAAAAAAAAACTATATACAAAGTGTGGTAAAATAAGAATTATTGTTGTTTTGTGCCCCCGATTCCTTACACATAACTTCTAAAATGCTTGGAATTTCCTGAGTGATAGTAGTATTTTTTATTACTCATAAGGACTGCCTGTTGAGCATTTTTTAGTTTATGCTAATAAGGTGATTTAAGGCGGGGCCTCCATATAGCCTTTGGATGAGGCTGGTCACCAGAAAAACCAAGTGATCAGAGGGCTCAGAATCCACTGGCGCTTGGAAGGGGAAGGGGGAAGTTCAGATTAAGTTGTATAAAATCTTTTGAACCAGAAGAGCTGATTAGTTTCTCGGTTAGTGATTGCACCCACACATGCCAATTGTGTTGGGACAGAAGCTCTTGCACTTGAGACTTTTCTTGGATCTCACTCTTGGAACCCTTTTTGATCTCTTCACCCGGTCCTTCATATGTTTTCTTTATGATGTCCTTTGACAGCAGTTGGTCAAACTTTTTGGCACCAGGGACCAGTTTTGTGGAAGATAATATTTGGGAGGATGGTTTCCGGATGATTCAGGTACATTACATTTATTGTGAACTTTATTTCTATTATCATATCAGCTCCACCTCAGATCCTCAAGCATCAGATCTTGGAGGTTGGGGACTGGTGCTCTATAACGGAATGGTGAATGCAAATAAAAATTTCTCTGAGTTCTGTGAGCCACTCTAGCAAATTAACAACTGCAAGAGGGAGTTTTGGGAACTTCTGATTGATAGCTATTCTGTCAGAAGCACAAATAACAACCAAGACTTGTGATTGGCATCTGAAGTGAGGGAAACCTTGTGAAACTAAGGCCTTAATCTCTGGGATCTGATGCTAGCTCCAGGCAGATAGTTTTAGAATTGTATTAAATTTGTAGGACACTCAGTCAGTGTCCACTGACAACTGGAGAATTGCTTGGTAGGGTTTGAAAAAAAACAAAACATGTTGGACAAAGGAACAAGATTCCACACTAATTTCACACACCTTACACCACCAAATTTTAGAGGAAAATGGAGTGTTATATACAAAATTTGGGGAGCAAAGAATAGAAACATAAAAATTTTTAAATCAGGAAGATTTCCTTTTGTGTATAGAAGAAACAACAGTATTACATACAGAAACAGAAATAACCACTCAAGCACCATGTATTTAGTTGAAGACACAGTCAGTCAATCTAAAATATCAACCCATCTGAGTAACTAGGTAATGAAGGCAATATATATGTAAATCATTTTAAGAGATTACTGAAACCAGCTTAATATATTGTTTAAAAGAAAAGTTGACTGTGTTACAAAGCTTGTTACAACTGTCACAAACTATTCTTGAAAATAAAGATTCTAAAAAAGAACATTGCAAACTCAATTTAAATTCTGAATGATATTAACAAGTTAAAACTTTGATGTTACTAGATAAAGTTGGAAGAAAAAGGTGGGCTATTCAAGTTTGTTAGTATCCGCCCCCAAAATCCCATAATTGCTCCATGAATCATCCATGATAAAGACAGTCCATGATTTTATACTTATGAAAACTGGCAACATGTGAAATGCCTAATTATTATGGGATAGCTAAATAAATTATGGTACATGCATTTAATAAAGTGTTATATATTCAAATCATAATTTAGAAGAATATTTAATAACATGTATATGCAAATAGATTGTAGAAAAAATATTAGGGCACAGGGATGTCTATCCAATTTTATACTGTTTGATTAAACATTCTACATGTGCACACATTTATTTATAGATGTTTACATCATTCAAAATAATTGATTCTGAAAATTTGCTTGTAAGGAAATAGTTCAAGTACCATTAACTTGCATTATAAATAATAGATACACTAAATTTTCATTAATGGAAACCTCTGCTATAGTTCTGAATTTTAATGATGTGCTATTACAGTGGCCTACAATAGATAACAAATGCATATCTTGCCATTATACTAACAAAAGTATGAGTTGCATCAAGACGTGGGAATTTGTGTTCTGATATCAGCATTCAATATTTGATCATTTTTGAGATAAATGTTCATATAAGCATGAAATTGCTCATTATCAGAGAAATGCAAATCAAGACCACAATGAGGTACCACTTCACACCAGTCAGAATGGCTGCAATCCAAAAATCTGCAAGCAATAAATGCTGGAGAGGGTGTGGAGAAAAGGGAACCCTCTTACACTGTTGGTGGGAATGCAAACTAGTACAGCCACTAGGGAGAACAGTGTGGAGATTCCTTAAAAAATTGCAAATAGGACTGCCTTATGACCCAGCAACCCCATGGTTGGGCATACACACCGAGGAAACCAGAATTGAAAGAGACATATGTACCCCAATGTTCATTGCAGCACTGTTTATAATAGCCAGGACATGGAAACAACCTAGATGTCCATCAGCAGATGAATGGATAAGAAAGCTGTGGTACATATACACAATGGAGTATTACTCAGCTGTTAAAAAGAATACATTTGAATCAGTTCTAATGAGATGGATGAAACCGGAGCCGATTATACAGAGTGAAGTAAGCCAGAAAGAAAAACACCAATACAGTATACTAACACATATATATGGAATTTAGAAAGATGGTAAGGATAACCCTGTATGCGAGACAGCAAAAGAGACACAGATGTATAGAACGGACTTTTGGACTCTGAGGAAGAGGGAGAGGGTGGGATGATTTGGGAGAATGGCATTGAAACATGTATACTATCATGTAAGGAACGAATTGCCAGTCTATGTTCGATACAGGATACAGGATGCTTGGGGCTGGTGCACAGGGATGATCCAGAGAGATGATATGGGGTGAGAGGTGGGAGCGGGGTTCAGGATTGGGGACTCAAGTACACCCGTGATGGATTCATGTCAATGTATGGCAAAACCAATACAGTATTGTAAAGTAAAATAAAGTAAAAATTAAAATTAAAAAATAAATAAATAAAAATTAAATAAAAAGAAATTGGTAGAAATTTGCAAAATAAACTTGGGAATCAATTTTTTTAATGAAAAGTTTTTGTGTAGAATAGGCAAGCATTTCATACATAAAGTATGCATATCTCATGCTAGAAGAAACTTGTTAATGCAGAGCTGCTTGTGCATGTTAGTTACATGTGTAGGGGATATGGAAAAGATTTCCGCTTAAACATGAAAGGTCAAATACAAATTTATCACATTCTCCCAAAACACAGAAATAAAAGTAAAGATTAAAACACATATTCATACGTATGTGCACAAACACACACATGAATTTTCAAAATGAAATTACAGTAGAGATGACAAGAATTTAACGTTAGAATTTTGATATGTTATTACTAATTTATCATATTTTATAAAGATCAATGCTAAGAATCTTTTTTTTATTTTTTGCATTATCCTGGAAAGGTCCAGGAATTAGACATGGCAAGTATCATGGATGGTAGGGTTAGCTGGTTTTGCAGAGTGGAAGGATTGGTTCAAGGTCTGGTTGAGAAGGACTTGCATGTAGTGGCTTGAAAAATGAGGGACAAAAAATGAAAGCTTTACTCTGGAGAAGCTGATTCAAAGGAAATCTGGATTTTTAAAGCCCAGTCAAAGATGAGGGGGAAAACACTCCCCCCCCCCCAACAAAACGGAGAACAAACATCCTGAGCAGAGACATCCCAGTCTGGCTATCAGTGTGCATCTAAGTAACCTCATACTTTTGAGAAATAACTCCAGTATGAAAGGCCAGACAGACAGAATAACACATTGAAAAGGAAGATGAAGAAAACAGAAATACCAGAAAAGGATATAAAGTTGTAAAACAAACTGCTAAGGAATATTCTCCAAAGAGCTTTAAGAAATTAAAATATGATAGCAAAAATTTTAAAATCAATAAAAATTAGAAAATAAATTTGAGAAGTCTCTGAGAATACACAGTAATAAAGCAAGGAGTTAGAAGGAAAGCATTTTCAAAAATTGTAAGGTTGCAAGTTTACTCCCTTGACTATTCTGGGGAAAACTACTAAGGAGAACATACCTGTTTAAAAGAATGTGATGGTGTAGTAGTAATAGGTACTATAAACAAAGGTGAGAAAAAAGAATTATTAAATTAGTGGAAACAAGAAAGTTGTATAAAAAAGGAATACAACTGTAATGTACTAAATAGTTTAACACCGTTCAATTTATATGATGATAATAATGTAAAGAGTGACTATGGAATAAAATAGAATTATTATATAACTATATAGGAAGGATGAGATAGAAAATATGTATTCAGCCAGAAAGTCTGAAAGCTATGTAAGAAAGCCAAATACTTTTTGTTCATATTTGGTAGTGAAAGGTAATCTACAAAACTAAATTATAAAAAAAATAGAAGTATTACATGACATTTATATATGGAAATAAAAATGACAAATAGCTATAAGTTTAAATTAACTGCATCTGGGAAATAGCAATGGGGATTGTGATATGAAAAATTGATTGCTATTTTTATAGAATTTATAGAACTATTTGATTTTAAAATTATAAATATAAAATTATTTACTTTAAGAAAATAAAATCCAGAAATAATACCAAAAAGAAACTAAAATGTTAACAGTAGGTATATCCAGGGGTTAGATTATAATTGTTTTAAATTTTCTGTATTATACTTCTCTGGATTATGAGACTGTCCTTCAATATCCCTAAATTACTATTAAAAAGATTAACAAGACAGAAAAAAGTAAGTAAACTCAACAATTGTTATAAATAGCTTACTCTTATAAGCAAGTTTTGATATTAATTGACTAATTTCTGAAAATAAATATCTTGATATTTAACTTATTCTATGAACATTGATATGCATGCAAAGAAAAGAGCCTCACTTTTCATCAAAAAAAAAATTCTAAAGATTGCTAAACACTTAAATTTTGAAGATTGATTAGACAGTATGAATAAATGGATTTGACATTTTGTTAAATAAGAACACTGATTACAATTTTCATTTACACTTTTTAAAATGCTGAATATTAGTCTCATTTCACCAATG
This sequence comes from Ovis canadensis, assembly GCF_042477335.2. Lineage (NCBI taxonomy): Eukaryota > Metazoa > Chordata > Mammalia > Artiodactyla > Bovidae > Ovis > Ovis canadensis. Next base: position 175,133,389 of record NC_091246.1, on the reverse strand, counting down.
TGAAGCATTTTCTTCTAAGTGAGAACAGATGGTTTTTATTACTAATTCAGAACATTTTCCCCCCAATACCATAGACTGAAGTTATAAATGGGATTTCCCAGGCTTACTTCATTTTTGACCATATGTTTAAGAGAAATTATGCTTACTCATAAGAGACAAGAAGGGATGCCAAGCAAAAAAGAATTTGTTTGACATCTGAAACATCTTGCTAAAGTTATCTTCCTATCATAAAGAAACATCTGCTCTCTGTGTAGTTCATACACTTGTTACTAGAGTGCCATGTAAAATACTAGTGCCACTGTTTTACTTTTCCACACACCAGTAAATATAATCATTACTGCCAAATGATACAATTAAATTCTACCCAACATTTTCAAAACCAGAAGAGCAGTCCTGGGACTAAGAAACTTATATGGATTCTTAAATTCAATTGTATTATATATATATATATATAAGAATTTAAGAATCCATATCAGACTCGATGGACGTGGATCTGGGTGAACTCCGGGAGATGGTGATGGACAGGGAGGCCTGGCGTGCTGCGATTCATGGGGTCGCAAAGACTCGGACACGACTGAGCGACTGAACTGAGCTGAACTCATATATATATGAGTTTATATATGAGTATATATATGTATACTCATATATATATATATGAGTATATATATGAGTTTATATTTATATATATATATAAAGTTTTACTAGCTTTAATTCCAGTCCCCTTGAATTACACTTAAAATACAGTAGATGCTCAAAAATAATTGATATTATATTTGAAGAAATAAGAGTTTTGATCTGTCAGCAAAATTGTTCATTAACAAGTTATACACATCTTTAAGAAGTAACAAGAGTGATTTCCAAATTCTATACTTATTAACCCTGATGGTAATCATCTGTTTTAGCTCCTATATTTCTAACAAATAAACTTTGAAATATCCTAGTTTAACAACTTTCTGCGGCTGCTGATGCTAAGTCGCTTCAGTCGTGTCCGACTCTGTGCGACCCCATAGACAGCAGCCCACCAGGCTCCACCGTCCCTAGGATTCTCCAGGCAAGAACACTGGAGTGGGTTGCCATTTCCAGGGTCATGGATATAAAAATCTCAAAATACCACAATAATCCAAGCCAGATTTTTTAAATGTACATAGCAACTTTATCTATTTTGTACAATTAAACTACTTCACTAATGTCACGTGCACTGCAAAACTAGGTAACTCATTCATTTGATCCTTATATAACTACTGGCTCTTTGAGATCTTTTCATTTTGGCATTATATTTCCTTTCCATATTTTGTTTATAATTTTTTAAAAGATATTTTCTAATGTTGAGGGGGAATGGTCTCTAGCATTTAGTCTTTGACATAGTTGTAAAGACCTGATGAGACCTCAGAACTTCTCTAAGTGGAAATAGAAAAACAAAACAACAACAATGGCTTATTTCTCCATTTTACTAGTACTTCAAATATTTTGTCTACTCATTTTGATTCAGCTTAGTATTTTTTTTCTAACTCATGGTGATAAATGCTAAAAGATAAAACTCTTACACAGGGAATTCATAGACTACAACTGGAGACAGAAAACATAAAAAACAACCCTGAAGACTGTAGAATTTTCACATGCATATTAATTTCTGAGTATTTTACATTTTTAACTTTTTTCTGTGGACATTTTCATGTAAACACCAAGCAGTAGTCTGATAAGCCCCCAAGAACAGATCTATCAGTTTGAGTTACTATCAATAAATGGCTAACGATGTTTTATCTGCAAGACCCCCCCCCTCCAAAGACCCCTCCTCTATTCCCCCACTCTCAATGCATTACTGGATTATTTTAAAGCAAGTGCTAGGCATTATATCATTTCTTCAGTAAATATTTCAGTTTATACCTCTAAGAGGTAAATATTCTTTAGTTTCTAGCACTAGAAACTATTAACAAATAATAAAGTATGAAGAATTGATGCTTTTGACCTGTGGTGTTGAAGACTCTTGAGAGTCCCTTGGACTGCAAGGAGATCCAACGAGTGCATCCTAAAGGAGATCAGTCCTGGGTGTTCATTGGAAGGACTGATGTTAAAGTTAAAACTCCAATAGTTTGGCCACCTCGTGCGAAAGTTGACTCATTGGAAAAGACCCTAATGCTGGGAAGGATTGAGGGCAGGAAGAGAAGGGGACAACAGAGGATGAGATAGCTGGATGGCATCACCGACTCAATGGACATGAGTTTGGGTAAACTCTGGGAGTTGGTGATGGACAGGGAGGCCTGGCGTGCTGCGATTCATGGTGTTGCAAAAAGTCGGACACAACTGAGTGACTGAACCGAACTGAAAAGAGCAAGAGGCCCAAAGCTGTGCTACACCAGTAGCTTCATTAGTTAAAAGTGAGATGAAGGTTCGATGCATGATACTGGATGCTTGGGGCTGGTGCACTGGGACAACCCAGAGGGATGGTACGGGGAGGGAGGAAGGAGGGGTGTTCAGGATGGGGAATACGTGTATACCTGTGGTGCATTCATGTTGATGTATGGCAAAAGCAATACAATATTGTAAAGTAATTAACCTCCAATTAAAATAAATAAATTTATATTTAAAAAAATAAATTAAAAAACTAAAAATTTTAAAAATAAAAAGTGAGATGAAAGAGGGAGGGAGGAAGAGAGGCTAATTGTGACCTCCATAGTCCGACTCCTGCTTTTATACTTGTTTTTTTGTACCTTCGATGGTGGAAAGAGGCCTTTCAAGCTTCTTCTAGTTTCTCTCATCCTCTATATTTTCAGTCTTCTGAGTGTTCATATTTCTACCAGCTAGTTCTCAGTCATTTGTACTCCGGTACCTCCAGCTAGTAAATTATTCTGTCCTTTGGGCTTTATTCTGTTGTTTCATTTATTCATGAATTTTTTTAAGTGATTCCCTCCTAGGCCAGTTGTTCTTAGGGGAAAGAAAAGAAGTTCCTTAAGGTCAAGGACTGGATTTTATTTATTCGTATACCATTAGAGACCAGATAAATACCTGATTTCTAAAAAGCACTTAATATATCTTAACTAAATAAATAAGCAAGCTATAAACTTCTCTCTTTACTAGTTTAATTTTCAAAGGGACAAGTTTAACTGGTTTTATATCTCATTTGGCACATCTGGGACTCAAAAAATGTATCTTACAGTAATTCTGGGAAGGCAAGTCATCTGTGTCAGATCACAAACAGGGATGCTTTTTGTATTGCTCACTCCTCAGTGATTTTAGAATTGTTCTTGTCATTGTCACACAAGTCCAGACCTACTGTTAAAAACGGAAATCTTCTAACAGATTCTCTAATGTAAATACACATTGGCAGACTTTGTGACAAAATATAATAACTTGATGAATAAACTTCACAAATTTTTGTTTTATTTTAAAGAGACGAAAAAACAGAGATGTATTAATTCTAGCAAAATCATGAATGCACACTATTTCAGAACCCTTTCTACAATTTTCAGAAAGTGATTGAGAATATCACAGTGTCTATTGATAACAGGATGGATTATGCCAGGAAAATACCAAAGGAAAAAAAAATGGTCAAAAGGGACAAATTTACAGTTATAAGATGAATGACTTCTGGAAATCTCATGTACAGCATGGTGATTGTATTAATAATGTTGTATTATATACTTGAAAATTGCTGAGAGAGTAGACTTTATGTTGTTATCACAAAAATGAAATGGTAATTTTGCAATGGTTAGCATTGTTAGGTTGTAATTACTTTACAATGTATGTGTCAGATTAGCACGTTGTCCACTTTACAGCTGCACAGTGTTGTATGTCAGATATATCTCAATAAAGCTGGGAAAAAAATTCAAGCTCAAGGAATAAAAAGTTACTAAAAAAACCACAAAGCATGTACATTTAAGAAAAATAGCAAAGTAAATGTCCCTGTGACAGGTAAATTAGGATCAATTAGAGACAAAAATTGAAAATAGTATCAGAAACAAGAATAGGAATTTAAATAATATGTCAGAAATCATCGGTTTAAATTAAAACTAGGCATATTTTCTTTCTCTGCCCTATATTGAAGTTTAAAATTTGTATAGTGTTTCCATACATGGCAAATTATTTTATTTTGTGAAATGTAGTAGGGCTGATAGGCACCCTGATCAATATAATATATACAAATATCTTTTCACAGAAATATATATATGCATCCCTTTGGTAAGAAACATTATACATCTTGAAAAATATAAGCATGTAGAATATTTTATTTAATTTTTATTTTAACTTCACAACAAGAGGAATTATTCTACAATAATGTAAAGTGGGCTACTTGGTAGAAAATGTAACTGTCCATATATGGAAAATTATTATAATTTCCCTATTGATGAAGAAAGGGTGACAGAGACCTAGAAACTCACTCATATCCTTGTCATTTTACATCACAGAGCCAGGGTAAATCTTGGGAAATTTCCTGCTTCTTAGCTAGTTTTGTCCTTTTTATCAACTTAACAAATATTTATTGAGGACTTCCTTGCTGATTGATGTCTTTCATGAAGGACACACCATGAACCTTTTCCCCTTAATTTAGTAGGAATAAGAGTCATGAAAATAAGATCATTAACCTACAAGGACAAGGAAGAGAAATAAACACACCTACCTGGAAAATACCATGACCATGTTATAATTTCTTGTAACATTTTAGATAATACACTGAATAATTCTCCCATTCAACAAAAATGGGTAAACTATAGCACAGTATTGGAAATAGAGAGGAAAGTATATGCAGGCATACCTCAGAGACATTGTGGGTTTAGTACTAGACCACCACAATAAAGGGAGTCACAACATTATTTTTGTGCATATAAAATTATGTTTACACTATACTATATTAAGTGCTGCTGCTAAGTCACTTCAGTCGTGTCTGACTCTGTGCGACCCCATAGACGGCAGCTCACCAGGCTCCCCCGTCCCTGGGATTCTCCAGGCAAGAACACTGGAGTGGGACTGCAGCCTCCCAGGCTCCTCCGCCCATAGGATTTTCCAGGCAAGAGTACTGGAGTGGGGTGCCATTGCCTTCTCCATATTAAGTGCACAGTTCTTTGAAGCCAGACATTGGCTTCTCTCTATGAAAGTCCTCGATGTCATCTTCTTCCAATCAAAGGCCATTTTATCTACACTGCAAAGCTGTTGTTTTATGTGCCCACCTTCATTAATTTTCTGAGATCTGGATAACTTAATGAAACTTCTACATCAGCAATTTCTGCATCATCTTACACTTCCATGTTATGGAAATGGCTTTTCCCCCTAAACTTCATAAACCTTTCCTAGCTTCAAACTTTTCTTTTGTAGTTTCCTCACCTCTTTCAGTCTTCCCAAAATCAAATACTTAAAAGTCTTGCTCAGCAGTAAATTTTGACAAAAGGGAATGTAGCTCATTTGATCTCCTATCTAGACCACTAAAACTTCCTCCATGTCAGAAAATCTTTGTTTCTTTCTTTTCATTTGTGTGTTCACTGAAGTAGCCTTTTAAATTTTCTTCAAGGATGTTTCCTCTGCATTCATAAACTGGCTGTTTGGCCCAAGAGGCCTTCCTTTCAGCTTATCTTGACTTTCAACATGCTTTCCTCACTAAGCTTAATTATTTCTTTTTTTTTTTTCCTCACTAAGCTTAATTATTTCTATCTTTTGATTTAACGTGACAGACCTGTGATTCTTGCTTTCAGTTGAACACAGAGAATGATGTAGGTTTACAAACTGGGCTAATCTCAATATGGACATGGAACAACAGACTGTTCCCAAATAGGACAAAGAGTATGTCAAGGCTGTATATTGTCACCCTGCTTGTTTAACTTATATGCAGAGTATGTCCTGAGGAATGCTGGGCTGGAGGAAGCACAAGCTGGAATCAAGATTGCCGGGAGAAATATCAATAACCTCAGATATGCAGATGACAACACCCTTATGGCAGAAAGTAAAGAAGAACTGAAGAGCCTCTTGATGAAAGTGAAAGAGGAGAGTGAAAAAGCTGGCTTAAAGTTCAACATTCAGAAAACTAAGATCATGGCATCCAGTCCCATCACTTCATGGCAGATAGATGGGGAAACAGTGGGAACAGGGGCTGACTTTATTTTTCTGGGCTCCAAAATCACTGCAGATGGTGAGTGCAGCAATGAAATTAAAAGACACTTATTCCTTGGAAGGAAAGTTATGACCAACCTAGAAAGCATATTAAAAAGCAGAGAGATTACTTAGTCAACAAATGTCCGTCTAGTCAAGGCTATGGTTTTTCCAGTGGCCATGTATGGATGTGAGAGTTGGACTGTGAAGAAAGCTGAGTGTCGAAGAATTGCTGCTTTTGAACTGTGGTGTTGGGAAGACTCTTGAGAGTCCCTTGGACTGCAAGGAGATCCAACCAGTCCATCCTAAAAGCGATCAGTACTGGGTGTTCATTGGAAGGACTGATGTTGAAGCTGTAACTCCAACAATTTGGCCACCTGCTGAGAAGAGCTGACTCATTGGAAAAGACCCTGATGCTGGGAAAGATTGAGGGCAGGAGGAGAAAGGGGACTACAGAGGATGAGATGACTGGATGGCATTACTGACTCGATGGACATGGGTTTGTGTGGTCCGGGAGTTGGTGATGGACAGGGAGGCCTGGCGTGCTGCAGTACATGGGGTCGCAAAGAGTCAGACACGACTGAGTGACTGAACTGAACTGAACTGAATCTCAATATTGTTGTGTCTCAGGGAATAGGGAGGCCTAAGAAGAGGGAGAGAGACAAGGGAGAGCCTGGTTGGACGAACAGTCAGGACACACATTTATGGATTACATTTGTTGTCTTAAATGGGTGTGGTTCCTTGCTTCCCAAACAGTTATAATAGTAACATCAAAGATCACTTATCATAGATCACTATAACAAATATAATAATAATGAAAAGGCTTGAAATATTGCAAGAATTAACAAAATGTGGCACAGAGATACAAAGTAAGCAAATGCTGTTGGAAAAATGGTGCCAATAGACTTGCTCAATGCAGACTTGCCACAAACCTTCAATTCATAGGGGAAAAAAAAATTTGAAGTGTAAAAAGTGAAGGTCAATAAAAGGAGATATGCTAATATGTAAAAAATGATATGGGGTAAACTAAGCTTGATATAAAATGATATCTATTAAGGCACTATTTCAACATATTATTGTTAATTATTATATAAAAACAAAAATCTATCTCATTGATATGTGTTGAAATATTTAATGGTGAGATATGCTGTCTGGAGTTTGTTTCAAAGTAATCTAATAGTACAGTATGAGAGGGGGGAGGTTGAATAGATGAAACAAAAATAATCATATTGCTGCTGGTTGACAGACTGACAAGTCTATGGGGATTAATTGGACTTCTCTCTTTACTTTTGTACTTATTTGAAAATATCCATAATAAAAAGTTTAAAAGGTGACATGATAAACTCATAAGTTAATATGTATTTAAAATCATAAGTGTTCAATATTTTATATTTATGCTCACAGTATATTAAATGAAACATTTTTCATTGTGGTTTTACAAGTTACACTGAATAAAACAGTAATAATGCATTTGAATGACAGGTGTAAAATATTAATAAAAGTTTAGCTTCTGGATACCCTAGAGTCTTTTCACATTGATAACATAAAAATAAACTGCCCAGTGAGCACATCTGATGTTAAATTTATTATATCCAAAAGGAAGTTTATCTTTTTAAAAAATTTGTTTTCAATTCATCTAGTAGAGTTTAGTATGTTAACAATTCAAAAAATGTTAATATGTTTTAATTCTTCTACAAGCATAACAGAGTAAGAATCTTTAGAAATAAGGTTATAAAGGATGCAATTCATCCATAGCAATAATCATTTTAATAGTTTTACTTTTGTATTCTGAATTTTCATAAATTAACAAAAATGTTTTTCAAAATCCACAAAACTATAGTTATCATACCCTTAAACTCACCTGATTTTTCCTTTCATATAAAATTTGAAGTTTGAAAATAATGATTAAATCTTTAAATATACTTACTGATATAAGATTGTACCTTAAGGCCAAATAAAAATTTTTATGCAATGGAGCCAACTTCCTTATATCTTTTATTTAATTTCCTGTCCAAGGTGGATTATTGGTTCCTGGGGGTTCTTTCTGAGTTCTCTATCAATCTTCAGTGAACTGGAACGTGTGAGATAATGGATTGTTTATACACTGTAAATCTACTTTCTGTGAGCTGGAAACGTGGTAGACAATAGGTTGTTTATGATTTGCAAATCTGTTCAGTGAGCTGAAAATTTGTAAGATAATGTGCTGTTTATGAATTCTAAATCAATATTCAGTGAGCTGGAACTATGTTGGATAATGGGCTACGTATGAGTTGTAAATCTATTTTCAGTGAACTGGAAACATGTTAGATAATGAGTTGTTTCTGAGTAGTAAATCTGTTTCAGTGAGCTGAAAACATGTGAGGCAATGGGTTGTTCCTGAATTGTAAATCTGTTTTTAGTGATCTGAAAGCCTATTTAATAAATAAAAATAAATTTTATAAATTTCTTTTCATTGAGCATGAAATGTACTAGAATAATGGGATTGTTTTAACCAGCAGATTCCACTTTGCTTGAAACATGTCACCTAGTAGATTATCAGTGGTAGATCGATTTTCAGTGATTTAGATATACAGAATGATGCTACTGTTTGTATATGCATCTTTAATCTATTTTAGCATGTTCTCTGCTGAATAACCGTTCTACTAGATTATAGGTAATGGAGTGGAAAGCTACAAAAGATCTGTTTTTCCTTGTGACCCCATTTACTGTAGCCCTCCAGGCTCCTCTGTCCATGGGATTCTCTAGGCAAGAATACTGGAGTGGGTTGCCACGCCCTCTTCCAGGGGATCTTCCTGACCTAGGGATGAAACCCATGTCTCATGCATTGCAGGGGGATTCTTTACCACTGAGCCACCAGGGAAGGTGATATTTAAACACAGATATATGCCATGTAAGAAACAGAGACTGTTTAACATAGCAAACAATGAACACTACATTTACTGTGAACTTAGATGCAAAAGAAGATACTTGAACTCTCACTGGAAAGACCATACAAACATAAACCAATAAAATATAATATCAAAGTGTCAAAACACATGATCTAAACCAAAAACAAAACCAAAAATTTTATGTTAGGGTTAAGAGGCTAGAGAAGGAAATGGTCACTGGATGAGAGGCAGGTGAAAAATAAAAATTAACACATCAAGAAAAAAATATTTGTGGTAACAAATTGACTTCCAATCTCTTATACAGTCTTTAAATGTTGTCCAGTTATTGAATATTTATTGATAATTATTATTTCAGGTATTGGGAATATAGGGAGAAATAAATGTAAATTTTCAAAATTAGTAGTCATTGTCTAAAGTAATACTTATTTTTTAATGTGATAAATGCTCCTAGAGTTCTTCAAAAACTATGTATTATTAAAAATGTTCTCTTAAAAATTACCATTCCCTATAGTCCCATCTCCTTCTTATTCAGTCAAACAAAATCCTGTAATAACAATTATTTTGTCAACTTTTAAAGCCATTTCTTCTAAGTTTGGTCTTAATATTTATAAATAATGTATACCTCAATGGTTCTTATTAATTCTAGACAATCTCTGTGAGTGTAGATACCTACTTCTTATATTTTTTCAATATTTTTATGTTCAACTGTGTTTTCACTGCAGAGCCAAGTATTATACTAGTATCTAGTTCCTTCCTTGTACTTTTTCTTGTTTAAAAAAGTGCAACAAAATCTGTACTTGCTTCCTTTTCTATGTACCTATGTTTATATTTTTATAAATGGTACATTGATTAAACATAAAATTGTACTAGAAATTCTCTTGCTTTAATTTGGAGCAGGAATTTTCTATGCCTGACACACTTTTTTTTTTTTTATGTTCGGAGATTTTGGTTGTCCATATGGGTTGTATGAGATTCTCCTACATCCTGAAGACTATATCTTTCTCTGTTTTTTTTTTTTCTTTTCTTCCTTTGCAAAATGCACATTCTTCTATCAGTTCCTAAGAAAAGGTCATCAGAATTAAATATTTGACCATTCATGTCTGAAAATATCTTTGCATTAATTGATAATTTGGCCAAGAATTTAATTCTAATTGAAATTTTTCTCTAAATTTTGAAAACAATATTCCACTGATGATGTTAAAAATTTAAATTTCATTCTTAGACTTGTTCCTAATAAGTAATAATTTTAATTCTTCTTATAGAACCTCTTGAGTATTTTCTTCATATTCAGGGTTTGTTAGTATTTTTTAAATGATGTATAGTTGATTCTCCATATGCCTAAATGCAGCATGAAAGTGTTTTTACATAAAGGTAAGACTTTAAATAATCCAGGGATGAGAGAGTCTTAAGAACCTAAGGGAAAATCACAAAGGAGAGGGAAAAGTCTTTGGATAAATGTATATTTTAAAAGTCAAAGATGTCATGTGCAAAATTACAATGAAACATCCTCATAAAGTATTTTCCATAAAACTACAAAAATAAAATATCAATGTTCAAATAGCTCATACAAATCAATTTAAAAAGTACTTAACATCAAAAGGATCTATGGCCAAAGAACTTGAACAGAACATTACATAAGGAGAAAGAATAGCTAAGAAATAGAAGGATAATATTCAACATCGTGGGTGAAATACAGCCAGTCCCTCCCATCAGGAAGCTTCCACAAGCCTCTTATCCTTATGCATCAGAGGGCAGATAGAATGGAAACCGCAATTAACAGAAAACTAACCAAACTGATCACTTGGATCACAGCCTTGTTTAACTCAGTGCAACTATGAGCCATGTCATGTAGGGCCACCCAAGATGGACGGGTTATGGTGGAGAGTTCTGACAAAATGAGATCCACTGGAGAAAGGAATGGCAAACCACATCAGTATTCTTCCCTTGAGAAACCAATGAACAGTATGAAAAGGCAAAAAGATATGACACTGAAAGATGAACTCCCCAGGTCAGTAGGTGCCCAATATGCTACTGGAGAAAAGTAGAGAACTAGCTCCAGAAAGAATGAAGAAGCTGAGTTAAAGCAAAAACAACACCCAGTTATGGATGAAACTGGTTATGGAAGTAAACGCTGATTCTGTAAAGAACAATACTGCATAGGAACCTGGAATGTTCAGTTCATGAACCAAGGTAAATTGGAAGTGGTCAAACAGGAAATGGCAAGAGTGAACATCACCATTTTAGGAATCAGTGAACTAAAATGGACTGGAACAGGCAAATTTATTACAGATGACCATTATATCTACTACTGTGGGCAAGAATCCCTTAGAAGAAATGGAGTAGCCCTCATCATCAACAGAGAGTCTGAAATGCTATACTTGGGTGCAATCTCAAAAATGACAGAATAATCTCTTCATTTCCAAGGGAAGCCCTTATATCACAGTAATTCAAGTCTATGCCCCAACAATGCTGAAGAAGCTGAAGTTCAAGGGTTCTATGAAGACCTACAAGAACTTCTAGAAATAAACCAAAAAAAGATGTTTTCACCAAGGGTACTGGAAGGCAAAAGCAGGAAATCAAGAGATACCTGGAATAATAGGCAAATTTGGCCTTGGAGTACAAAATGAATCAAGGCAAAGGGTAACAGAATTACGCCAAGAGAACACACTGGTCATAGCAAGCACCCTCTTCCAACAACATGAGACGACTCTACGCATGGTTATCTGGACATCATCAGATGGTCAATACTAAAATCAGATTGATTATATTCTTTGCAGCTGATGATGGAGAAGCTCTATACAGTCAGCAAAAATAAGACTGGGAGCTGACTGTGGCTCACATCATGAATTCCTTATTGTCAAATTCAGACTTAAATTGCAGAAGGATGAGAAAACCTCTAGACCATTCAGGTATGACCTAAATCAAATCCCTTATGATTATACAGTAGAAGCAACAAATAGATTCAAGGAATTAGATCTGATAGACAGAGTGCTTGAAGATCTATGAACAGAGGTTAGTAATACTGTACAGGAGGTAGTGATCAAAACCATCTCCAGTAAGAATGCAAAGGGGCATTATGGTTATCTAGGGAGGCCTTACAACTAGCTGAAGAAAGAAGAGAAGCAAAAGGCAAAGGAGAAAAGGAAAGATATACACATCTGAATGTAGAGTTCTAAAGAATAGTAAGAACAGATAAGAAAGCCTTCCTCAGTGACCAATGCAAAGAAATTGAGGAAAATAGTAGAATTAGAAAGACTAGAGATTTCTTCAAGAAAATTAGACATACCAAGGGAACATTCATGCAAAGATGGGCACAATTAAGGACAAAAATGGTATGGACCTAACAGAAGCAGAAGATATTAAGAAGAGGTGACAAGAATACACAGAAGAACTATACAAAAAAGATCTTAATGACCCAGATAACCATGATGGTGTGATCACTCACATACAGCCAGACATCCTGTAATGTGAAGTCAAGTGGCCTTAGGAAGCATCACTATGAACAAAGCTAATGGAGGTGATGGAATTCCAGCTTAGCATTTTCAAATCTTAAGAGATGATGCTGTGAAAGTGCTGCACTCCATATGCCAGCAAATTTGGAAAACTCAGCAGTGGCCATAGAACTGGAAGTTATCAGTTTTCAATCCAATCCCAAAGAAAGGCAATGCCAAAGAATGTTCAAACTACCGCACAGTTGCACTAATCTCACACGCTAGGAAAGTAATGCTCAGAATCCTCCACACCAGGCTTCAGCAGTACATGAACCATTAACCTCCAGATGTTCAGGCTGGATTTAGGAAAGGCAGAGGATCAAATTGCCAACATCTTTTGGATCATAGGAAAAGCAAGAGAGTTCCAGAAAAACTTCTACTTCTGCTTTAATGACTACACCAAAGTCTTTGACTGTGTGGATCCCAACAAACTGTGGAAAATTCTTTTTTTTTTTTTTTTTTCCATTTTTTATTTTTATTTTTATTTTATTTTTTTTAAATTTTAAAATCTTTAATTCTTACATGCATTCCCAAACATGAACCCCCCTCCCACCTCCGTCCCCAGAACATCTTTCTGGGTCATCCCCATGCACCAGCCCCAAGCATGCTGCATCCTGCGTCAGACATAGACTGGCGATTCAATTCACATGATAGTATACATGTTAGAATGTCATTCTCCCAAATCATCCCACCCTCTCCCTCTCCCTCTGAGTCCAAAAGTCCGTTATACACATCTGTGTCTCTTTCCCTGTCTTTCTAACACCGCACACAAAAATAAACTCAAAATGGATTAAAGAGCTAAATGTAAGATCAGAAACTATAAAACTCCTAGAGGAGAACATAGGCAAAACACTCTCTGACATAAATCACAGCAGGATCCTCTATGATCCACCTCCCAGAATGCTGGAAATAAAAGCAAAAATAAACAAATGGGATCTAATTAAAATTAAAAGCTTCTGCACAACAAAGGAAAATATAAGCAAGGTGAAAAGACAGCCATCTGAATGGGAGAAAATAATAGCAAATGAAGCAACTGACAAACAACTAATCTCAAAAATATACAAGCAACTTCTGCAGCTCAACTCCAGAAAAATAAACGACCCAATCAAAAAATGGGCCAAAGAACTAAATAGACATTTCTCCAAAGAAGACATACGGATGGCTAACAAACACATGAAAAGATGCTCAACATCACTCATTATTAGAGAAATGCAAATCAAAACCACAATGAGGTACCACTTCACACCAGTCAGAATGGCTGCGATCCAAAAATCTGCAAGCAATAAATGCTGGAGAGGGTGTGGAGAAAAGGGAACCCTCCTACACTGTTGGTGGGAATGCAAACTAGTACAGCCACTATGGAGAACAGTGTGGAGATTCCTTAAAAAATTGCAAATAGAACTACCTTATGACCCAGCAATCCCACTTCTGGGCATACACACCGAGGAAACCAGAATTGAAAGAGACACATGTACCCCAATGTTCATCGCAGCACTGTTTATAATAGCCAGGACATGGAAACAACCTAGATGTCCATCAGCAGATGAATGGATAAGAAAGCTGTGGTACATATACACAATGGAGTATTACTCAGCCACTTGTAAAAGAATGAAACTAGATCACTTTCTAACACCGCACACAAAAATAAACTCAAAATGGAAAATTCTTAAAGAGACAGGCATGAATACCAGACCACCTTAGCTACTCCCTGAGAAATCTGTATGGTTTATTATTTTGTTTTATTTCTTGTGCTAAACTGAGGTTTTACAGTATGGATACTTGTGTCCTTTAGACTTGAAAAACTGAATTTTATCATTTCATTGCAATATGTTGGATTTTATACATTAAAAGTTCAAGTTTGTTGTTTTCTCTTGACATTCATATTTGTCTTTTCTTCAGTTATAAGCTTCTTTACAATTTTATTTCTTGAAACTTCAACTGAATTTTTTCAAAAATTGGTATCATATATTTGATTTCAAAAACTACTTTTTTCACTGATTATTCTTTTGTAATAGCTATCTATTGATTTTATCGATATATATTTTTTTGAAATATCTTCAGTAAATTTAATAAAGTTTCTACCACTCCCTGCTTATCTGTATTTTATAGCTCACTTTTTATCAGTTGGTTGGTTTTCCTCATTCTTTTTCATTAATGCATTTTTCAAATGCCTGGTGATATTTGGCTGTCTACTCAAATTTATTTTTATTAATCTAGTTGTGTGATACTATTGATCTTTTTATTGAAGTTTAATTGTTTTACAATCTTATATTAGTTTCTGCTGTACATTGGAGTGAATCAACATATGCATACATATATTCCCTCTGTCTTGGACCTCCCTCCCACAACCATCCCATCCCTCTATATCATCACAGAACACCAAGCTGAGTTTCCAGTGCTTTGTAGCAACTTCCCCCAGCTATCTATTTTACACCTTTATTTTATGTATATGTGTGTGTATGTGTGTGTGTGTACATATTTGTATGTCAATATCAACTTCCCAATTTGTCCCACTCTCCCATTCACACCTCTTTGTCTACATGTCTGTTCTATACATCTGTGTCTCTATTCCTCCCTTGGAAATAGATTCATCTGTACTATTTTTCTAGGTTCCACATATATGCCTTAATATATGATATCTGTCTATTCACATTTAAATGTGAGTTATTAAGCTGATTAGAAGCTCTATGTCAAGCATGTATTTTATACTAGATGTTGTGCTAGGCCTTATCTATGGGCACTCCCAAATAGCAGTATCTTGAGATCTAACCTCTCAGACCAATCACTTTTCTGGGAAAAATTCTCCTATTTTTTATGTGAGCCTGTAGTCAACATAGAGTGTAGAGAAATGAAATAGCACAACCTGGAAACTTCAAATGTGTTGAAGTCTCAGCTCTCTTGTCTCAGTTCTGTAAAATCAGAACCCCATATTCTTATAGTGTCTTTAGAGTAAATGAACTCGTTTCTTCCTTTCCCTCCTTATTCAGTTCAGTTCAGTCGCTCAGTCATATCTGAATCTTGGTGACCCCATGAATTGCAGCACGCCAGGCCTCCGCGTCCATCACCAACTCCTGGAGTTCACACAGACTCACGTCCATCAAGTTGTCGATGCCATCCAGCCATCTCATCCTCTGTCGTCCCCTTCTCCTTCTGCCCCCAATCCCTCCCAGCATCAAAGTCTTTTCCAATGAGTCAACTCTTTGCATGAGGTGGCCAAAGTACTAGAGTTTCAGCTTTAGCATCATTCCTTCCAAAGAAATCCCAGAGCTGATCTCCTTCAAAATGGACTGGTTGGATCTTCTTGCAGTCCAAGGGACTCTCATAGTCACTTCTAATTTGAATTTCCCCTACTTTGTTAAGGCTTTAACTAAACATTTGCCTGCTGTCTTCCAAATTTGTTTCTTCTTCTAATCACTATTTCTTCTTGTCTTCTGTTTTTTCTTTCTTTGTTTAAACTTTGTTGTTTTAACTGTTATTTTAGTTGAGTTTAAAAGGAAAGGTAGATAAGTGTATACTGTTGTTCATTCTATTTTGTTAATGTCACTTATCATGTTTTCTCACTATCTGTTTTTAATCTCCTATCCTTCTTGCTGTGAAAGCCATTGCTTCTATTATTTTTCCATTATCAGAGGTAAAAGTTAATTTAATGATTTCATATATGTAGTCTTACACAGGAAATGTTGAAATCAAGTAGCAATCATTAGGAAATTTAGAGCATAAATATATATTAACAATTAGTTACCTTCTCAAGTTTCTATGGTGAATGTTGCTCACTTTAACAATTGAATCAAACAGTCTCTATGTCCAGAATGATATTAACAAAAGTGCTAGAAAATATACAATTAAAAATAAGAGAGCAAACCCCTCCATTTATGATATGGAGAAATTGTAATTAGATCACTGGAAGCCAATAAAAAAATGCAGTTGTGTTATCTGTGTTTTAGGACTATGGATATACATAGACAAAATTAGTTTTTAAATTGTCCACTGGATTAAATACTATGAGTGAGTAACCTAGAACTTATTTCTCTGTGAAAGTCACCTACTATTTATTAAAGTTTTTGGTTGGAAATAATTTTTATTTTATCACCTTGTTTTATATATGTCTCATATGTATATCATATTTTTATAATACACTTCAAAGATACTTTTAGATTTAAACTGTCTCAATTCATGGTAAACATTTAAAAAATCAATAACTAAGTTATATAACATTAAAATACAAAAAAAAATTAGAATATATACCTAGTTGAAACACTCTGTGTTAGTAACCTGGATAATTACCTTAATTATATCATTTGTTCCTGAATATTGTGATAAAATCTTGAATGTAATTCTACTTTATAAGAATAAAGCAGTACTATAAAAATATTTGTTTTAGTATAATTTAGAATAGAAAAAACTAGAGTCAAGACTATTGGTAATCAACAGAGATTAATAAAATATATATAAAAATAAAATATAGCATATTTACAGTATATAATATTACTTGGCTATTTAAAGGAATAGAGAGCAGTTCATTTGACTATATTCATATGAATGTTTCTTGAGAGAGAAAAATAGGGATTATAAGATAGAGGTGGACAAAATAGTCCACAGCTTTTATTTATATACTTATATAAGCATAGGTGTTACAACATGTAAATTGTTATATAAGTTAACAAAATACTTAATAATACATGTCTTGTATTAACATTAACTCCCTTGGGATGGAAGAGAGCAAACATTTATTTTTTTCTTCATTTTTAATTTCTATATATCAACTCCAGATGGAATTAGAAGAAAATGAATTTTTATAAATGATAGAGAAAAAGAGTGAATTTGAGGTATTGGAAAAGGTCTTAGAACTTATCTAATTCTCTGTTGATATTAATAAAAACAGAATTTTAGAAGAATATCATTTGCACTGGAATAGATACAAATAGAAGAATCAGAAAGAAAGATTCTGAAAATTTTACAATATTCCCTATAGCAAAATATTTTTATCTTGTCAGGGAATGTCTGTTTTAAAGTAAAACTTGTGAAACATAGATATAGGTCTAAAACATCAATTCCCAGAGGTAACTCCATTTCTGCTGGGAAAAATTTAGAAAATTGTGCACATATAAAGATAAAAAAGAACTTCCCTGGTGGCTCTGTGATAAAGAATATGCCTACCAATGCAGGAAACTGAGCAGGAGTCACAGGTTCAATCCCTGGGTCAAGAAGAAGCTCTGGAGGAGGAAATGGCAACTCACTCCAGTATTCTTCCCTGAAAAAATACACATGGACAGGGAAGCCTGGTGGGTTACAGTCCATGGGGTGCAAAGAATCGGACATGACATAGTGGTTAAACACATACACTGATAGACCAGTAATACAAATACCAGGCATAGAGAGAAAATTGCTAAATGCTAATCATTTCAGAAAAGTAACAGAAAATACTTTAGTTTGCAAAGGTACTTAGAAATGTTAGAGTAGTAACTTTTATTTATTTTTATTTTACATTTTGCCTTTTTTATTGAAGAATAGTTGATTTACTATATCACTCACCTAGAGCCAGACATCCTGGAGTGTGAAGTCAAGTGGGCATTAGGAAGTATCACTATGAACAAAGCTAGTGGAGGTGATTTAATTCCAGCTGAGCATTTTCAAATCCTAAGAGATGATGCTGTGAAAGTGCTGCACTCAGTATGCCAGCAAGTTTGGAACTCAGCAGTGGCCACAGGACTGGAAAAGGTCAGTTTTCATTGCATTCCCAAAGAAAGGCAATGCCAAAGAGTGTTCAAATCACTGCACAGTTACATTCATTTCACATACTAGCAAGGTAATGCTCAAAATCCTTCAAGCTAGGCTTGGGAGTACAAGAACCGAGAATTTCCAGATGTATAGCTGGATATAGAAAAGGCAGAAGAACCAGAGATCAAATTGCCAATATCCATTGGATCATAGAGGGCTTCCCTTGTGGCTCAGTTAAGAATTTGCCTGCAATGTGGGAGACTTGGGTTTAATCCCTCAGTTTGGAAGATCACGTGGAGAAGGGAAAGGCTACCCAGTCCAGTATTCTGCCCTAGAGAGTTCCATGGACTGTATACTCAGTCCAAAGAGGTAAAAAAAGTGTTGGACATGACTGAGCAACTAAGCACACACATTGGATCATAGAAAAAGCAAGGGGTTTCCAGAAGAACATCCATTTAAGCTTCATTGACTACACTAAAGCGCTTGACTGTGTGTATCACAACAAACTGGAAAATTCTTAGAGATGGGAATACCAGACCGCCATATCTGCCTCCTGAGAAACCTGTATGCAAGTCAAGAAGGAACAATTAGAACTGAACATGAACAACGGACTGGTTCCAAATTAGGAAAGGAGTACATCAAGGCTGTATACTGCCACCCTGCTTATTTAATTATATGTAGAATACGTCTTGAGAGATGCCATGTTGGATGAAGCTCAAGCTGGAATTAAGATTGCCAGGAGAAATATCAATAACCTCAGATATGTAGATGACACCACCCTAATGGCAGAAAGCAAAGAGGAACTAAAGAGCCTCTTGATGAAAGTGAAAGTGGAGAGTGAAAAAGCTGGCTTAAAACTCAACATTCAAAAAACTAAGATCATGGCATTTGGTCCCATCACTTCATGGCAAACAGATGGGGATAAAGTGGAAACTGAAAGTCTTTCTTTTCTTGGGCTCCAAAATTACTGCAAATTATGACTGCAGTCATGAAATGCAAAGACACTTGCTCCATGAAAGCAAAACTATAACAAACCTAGACAGCATATTAAACAGCAGAGACATTACTTTGCCAACAAAAGTCTGTCTAGTCAAAGCTATGGTTTTTCCAGTACTCATATATGATAATGAAAATTGGACCATAAAAGCTGAGCACCAAAGAACTGATGCTTTCAAACAATGGTATTGGAGAAGACTCTTAGTAGTCCCTTGGACAGCAAGGAGATCAAACCAGTCATTCCTAAAGGAAATAAACCCTGGATATTCACTGGAAAGACTGATGCTGAAGTTCAAGCTCCCATACTTTGGTCATTGGAAAAGACCCTGATGCTGGGAAAGATTGAGAGCAGAAAGAGAAGGGTGCGACAGAGGTTGAGATGGTTGTATGGCATCATTGATTCAATGGACATGAATTTGAACAAACTCCAGGAGATAGTGAAGGACAGGGAAATTTGGAGTGCTGCAGTTCATAGGGTGGAAAAGAGCTGGACTTGACTAAGCAACTGAAGAACAAAAGTTAATTTACAATGTTGTGTTAGTTTCAGGTGTACAACAAACCGATTCAGTTATATGTATATATATATATATATATATATGTATATATATTCTATATATGGAGAAGGCAATGGCACCCCACTCCAGTACTCTTGCCTGGAAAATCCCATGGATGGAGGAGCCTGGTGGGCTGCAGTCCATGGGGTTGCTAAGAGTTGGACACAACTGAGCGACTTCACTTTGACTTTTCACTTTCATGCACTGGAGAAGGAAATGGCAACCCACTCCAGTATTCTTGCCTGGAGAATCCTGTTATTTTCATATTCTTTTCCCTTATAGGTTATTGTAAACTATTGAGTATAATTTCCTGTGCTATACTGTAGGTCCTCAATGGTTATTTATGCATATTATTGTGTATATGTTAATCCCTGACTCCTCATATATCCATTCCCCACCTCCCTGTTTCTCCTTTGGTATCTTAAGTTAGTTTTCTATGTATTTGGGTTAGAGGGAGCTTTCAACAATAACTCTTTGAGTATAAGCTTTATAAGTGATGAAAAGAGCAGTGGCCAAGAAAGTACACTAGCTTTATGAAAGTAATTTTAAGCAAAATACCATGAGGTTTTCAGAACATGATAATAATAATTTTAACACAATGGTATAGTAAATGGCATGCTACATACAAGAATATAAGTTATCAGCCAAGCATTAATTACTTTCTGAAACTGGCTGACACTCCAAAGAAGATCCACAGCACTAAGAAACAAAAGTTTAAGATAAATTACACACTATTGTATACAGGCCGTATTGAAAATGTGCTGATAATAATCATCACTGAATATTCACCACAATGGCATTTAGAAAAATTATACTAATCCAATGACTTATCCTTAGATTCAGACATACCTAATATAACCACAATATGCCACTTAGAGGGACTATCAAATTTTTCTTGAAATAAAAATGATTTTTAATATCTGAAAGACACTGAGTAACATTTACTGTTTTAGCAAGTAAGATCTGTTGTTTTATTAATACCCAAAATAAGAAAATTAAGAGATTCCAAAATGCCTTAAGACTGATTATTATCTAGGAGAAAAAAGTCATAAGTTGAAGGTAAATAGTCATTCAGGAATTTTCCTCTTAAATTATCCTCTCCAAATTAAATAAATAAATGAATAGGAATGAATGTCTATTTTCAAGAAAGTAACAAAGCATCTTTTTCATACTTTCAGCATCATCCTGTTCATAAGCAATGATGTCAAATGCTGAAACCATTTTTTTCATTTTAGACACATTTAAATATGAAATAATGGTTTCATTTACAATATAAGCAGGCACTATTTAAAAAATAGACAAATAATTCCACAGCTTGTCCAGTAACATGCTGTTCATCTCTATGTTCAAGCTGGAAAGATATTACAAAATCTTTACATTAAAAATATAAGATGCTTTATAACATATCTCCTGGATAATCTAATTTAATGTCACTAACTGTAACAGCTTTAAACAGAAAAACATTAGAAAAAAGATGCAAATACTTGAATTTTTGAATATTTTCAAATACTTGAATACTTTATCTTGAATATTCTTTCTTTAAAAAGATTAATCTCCCTGATACAGTAACATGAAATGATGTGTTTTGCTTCATGCAACTGTAATTTCCATACAGCAAATGTATGGAAAACTTCAAAAATAATCACTGTTAGGCTTAAACAACCAAATCAAGGCCAACCATTGATAAAAATCAATACTTTGCTTCCTTGCTATAGAGTACAAAGCTTTAGAATCAAAACATGATTACTCATTTCAGCTCCTGTAGTAGTATATGAAAACAGCAAGGAAATTTGTTTCATGTGTTATTATGAGGGAAGGACATACTATGACATAATCTGATAATGTTGAAATGCAAATGCTTCATTTGGACATTATTTTAATTCAGAGGAAGTTGAACTAAGTGGTCAAATATTTCCTTGTCTCTTATTCCTAAAATAACACAAAACATGTGGTAACCAAAGATTCATTCATATTTAATCATTCCAGAAGTAACTCTATTTCAAGGAAAAATAGTTTCAGAATTCACACTGCAAAATAGATCCAAATTTATACCTGGTCCAGCATTTTTTTTTCCATCTCAGACTCTAAAGAAATAAGCACATAATATTTATAACTGTGACAGCATTCCTCTTCCACCAAGTCAAATTTCTGATAAATAATTAAACACTATCATAAGTGTAAGTCTTCATTATTTTCCCATGAATGACTTCGGTGGCCACTTGTGCACATTTTATTTAATCAGAATACTTAAAATGTACTCTATTGCAAAGTCTCATGGGAACTAAACAAAAATAAATTTCAATTTTCAGGCCATAACACCACCTTCCCTGAGAAAGCAACCTAAGAGGTAGGTTGTTTGTACACGGTGGCAAATTCCCTGCTAAGCAAGGACATTCTACACCATGTAAACAAGATGCTAAAATGCCAGATATTTTAACATCTGGAGGAATTATATTTTTATTATTTAAAAAGTTTTTTACTAGATAACCTACTAGAAAGTTTTCAAATTTTTCACTCTCTTGCCTGTTGGCAATCTATTTATCTTACAAACATAGTATTTTGTGTTAAGTCTTGGAGAATCTCACTTTATATTGTATTTGTCAACCTCATTCATTCCAAAGGACCAATTCAGTGGAATAAGTCTTTTGGTATGATCCATTTATTAAACACACACACACACACACACATAATCACCTCATAATATATAGAGGTGAGTAGTGGCAGAAATGTCTCAACTTTAAATGAGATATCTTTGAAGAAAGTCTTAACGTGTTAAGTCTTGACCACTACTGAAACTCTTTTGTTTTATCTAGTTTAGTTACAGACCAAAGAGTAAGAGACTCAAAGATATACATCAACACTTGAGAATGTTTCTTGGCATAGGACTAATATTTATTATGATTTTGTTATTACTTGAGCAAAAAGAGTTGGTGACAGACAGGGAGGCCTGGAGTGCTGTGGTTCATGGGGTCGCAAAGAGTTGGACACAACTGAGCGACTGAGCTGAACAGAAGACGTAAAGGGTAATACTCCTATAATAAGTTCATGTTCAGAAGTACAAAATTCATTCAAGCATGTTGACATCATCAAAAATCCATTTCCAAGTGCTGCCTTCTTTAAACAACTCATAGTACACTTTATTTCAAAATCTTGGCTTTAAAACCAGGACTAACATTTAAAGAAATTTTCCTAAACATCCATGTCTCTACAGATGATCCAATTTCATTCTTTTTTGTGGCTAAGTAGTATTCCATTGTATACATGTACCATATATTCTTTATCCACTCATCTGTTGATGGACATTTAGGTTGTTTCCACATCCTGACCATTGTAAACAGTGTTTCAGTGAACATTAGGGTGCATGTGGTTTTTTTTTTTTTTTTTAATTACAGTTTTCTCTAGGTATATGTCCAGTAGGGGGATTGCTAGGTCACAAGGTAGTTTTATTTTTAGTCTTTTAAGGAACTTCCTTATTGTTCTCCATAGTGACTGTGGTTGTTCAGTCCCTGAATTGGGTCTGACTCTATGGACCACAGAACACCAGGCTTCTCTGTCTTTCACCATCTCCCAGAGCCTACTCAAACTCATGTCTGTTCAGTTGGTGATGCCATCCAACCATCTCATCATCTGTTCCTTTCTCCTCCTGCCTTCAATCTTTCCCAGCAACAGGGTCTTTTCTAATGAGTCGGCACTTTGTATCAGGTGGTCAAAGTGTTGGAGCTTCAGTATAAATCCTTCCAATGAGTACTCAGAATTAATTTCCTTTAAGATTAACTGGTTTGATCTCCTTGCTGTCCAAGCGACTCTCAAGAGTCTTCTCCAGCACCACAGTTCAAAGCATAATTATTTGGCACTTAGCCTTCTTTATGGTCCAACTCTCATAAACATTCCCACCAACAGTGCAAGAATGCCCCCTTTTCTTCACTTCTCTCATATTTGTTGTTTGGAAGTAAGTCAGAAAGAGAAAAAAAATACTGTATATTAAAGCATGTATGTGGAACCTGAAAAAAAATGATATAGACAGTCTTATTTACAAAGCAGAAATAGACACAGACATAGAGAACAAATGTACGGATACCAAGGGGGAAAGGAGAGGGTGGGATGAATTGGAAGATTGGGTTTGACATATATACACTATGGATACTATGCATAAAATATATAACTAATGAGAACCTTCTGTATAGCACAGGGAACTCTACTCAATGCTCCATGGTGACCTGAAAGGGAAGGAAATCCAAAAAAGAAGGGATAGGTGTATATTTATAGCTGATTCACTTTGCTGTTCAGTTGAAACCAAGACAGCATTGTAAAGCAACTATAATCCAATGAAAATGAAAAATAAAATTTAAATAAATGAAAGCTAAATAAATTTTCCTAAAAAGTTGAATTTTTATGTCAATCTAAAAAGTATATTTTAATTGATTATTTTTAAAATTTTTATGGTTGCTTTACAATATAGTGTTAGTTTCTTCTGTACAACAGATGAATCAGCTAAGTCTACATATATCCCCTTCCTCATGAGCCTCCTTGCCACACTCCCCCTTCCCATCCCACCCTTCTAGATCATCACAGAGCACTGGATTGAGTTCCCTGTGCTACACCTCAGCTTTCCACTAGCTATCTGTTTTACACATGATAGTGTATATATGTCAATGCTATTTTCTGAATTCATCCTAGTCTCCCCTTCCACTTCTGTGTCCATAAGTGCATTCTCTATGTCTGTGCCTCTGTTCCTGCCCTACAAATAGGTTCATCAGTACCATTTTTTCTAGATTCCATATATATGTGTTGCTACATGATATTTTTTCTCTTTTTGACTTACTCATCCTGTATGACAGACTCTAGATTCATCCATATCACTACAAATGACCCAGTTTCATCCCTTATTATGGCTGAGTAATATTCCATGTATTTATGTATAGAGTTTCCCCAGATGGGTCAGTGGCTAAAGAATCTCCCAGGAATGCAGAAGATGTAGGAGACACAGGTTTGATCCCTGGGTCAGGAAGATCCCTTGGAGGAGGGCATGGCAACCCACTGCAGTATTATTCTTGCCTGAAGAATCTCATGGACAGAGGACTTGGTAGGCTATAGTCCACGGTGTCTCAAAGAATCAGACATGATCAAACATGAAGAAGTGATTGAGAACACATGCATATATGCATATGTATACACGAAAATCTTTATCCAGTAATCTATCAGTGTACATATAGATTGCTTCCATTTCCTGGCAGTTGCAAATAGTACTGCAATGAATATTGAGGTGCATGTGTCTTTTTGTATTATAAGCATCTTAATGAGAAATCTGGTTTTGAGATGCAGAAGAGGGAGAAACAAAAAAACACCTCATATAAATTTTGTTTTAGCATCAGAGAATTACTCTGTGCCAACTTAGAAGTCTCAGATGAAACTAACACATACTTTCCTTAATGTACCCAAACTCCTACTCTTTTTCCCTGGTTTTTGTTCAGTTTCTAAGTCTTGTCCAACTCTTTTGTGACCCTGTAAACTGTAGCCCACCAGGCTCCACTGTCCGTGGGATTTCCCAGGCAAGAATCCTGGAGTAAGTTGCCACTTCCAGAGGATCATCCCAACCCAGGGATTGAATCTACATCTCCTGCATTGGAAGGCAGATTCTTTACCACTGAGCCACCAGGGAATTCCTTCGTTTTCTCTTGCATGAAGGCAAAACATTTGTTAAAAGTCCCTTGCTCGGGTGCACAAGACAAAACTTACTTATTATTACATTGTTAAGCAGAAATTTGGATTCTAAGGCAACGGGTGTGTTTATAATGAGGAGTTAGGTAGGGACAGGTTTCCAGAAAATAAGATGGCCTTGACATGTGTGATTCTAGATAACATTTACTTCCCAGTTGACGAGGGAAACAACAGTGCTTGTTTTGCTTGCTTTTACCACAATGCTCAGGACAGAGCAGGCAAGCAACAGACATTAATTATATGAAATAAATTCATGTAATTTATGTAAATAATTCATGTAATATACTAATACATTGATTACATGCATAAATACATTTTAAAAAGCAATGTAGAAAATCTACTTATTTGATAACTAAATAGGAAAAAAATAAATATTTTTAGGTATTTAAGCTATGATTGCCTTGGCCTCAAAACCATCCTTCAAATATACCCTTCAGACATCATCCATCCTGAGACATTAGGCAATAGTGTTGGACAACTTAGGCTTCATTTGCACTAAACAAGACAGATGTGTACCTAAAGAACAATTGATCCATGAGCATAAGTCTTGGTTTACTAAGGCTTCAAGCTAGATGACTTCTAATAACGTTTACTCTCTTCTCATGTACCTTGTATGGTATTGTCAGACATTTTCAAATTCAGTTGCTTTTCTTCATATAATTTTTCTGCTCTGTGGCCTGTGTGGTATGTTCATTTAGTCTACTAAAAATAGTTGAAAAATTCTGTCTCCTATGTTCCAGTACCTTTAAAATTCCATGTGTTTCCTTTTTATTGTGGCACATAAATCTTTTTCCAGTTTCACAGATCTCTTCATTGCCCTTAGCAGATACAATTCAGCTCTAACTATATGTCTTTAGTTGATTCTCAGAACTAAAAGTGATTTCTCCATTCTCTCATCACATGCAGTGTAGCTCCCTTAGGACATTAATTACATTCTGCCTTGCTTTATAGTCATTTACAAATTTGCCTTATTTTCTTCTACCATTTGAAACAAAAAGGTCTTAAAAATAGAAATTATACTGTGTTCATTTCCTAGTCTGTTCTGTCATGAACTATATAGTGCTATACAAGCAGTCAGGACATGCAAATTTTTTTTTAATGACCTAAACAATGCACATGAAAACAGGAATAAAATCAGACATTTTATTGCCTGGAGTAGACTATTTTAGTTGAAATATATGTATCTACTTACTATACATTATTTTTATTATTTGAATTAACATTTTTGAAGTTGTACCTGAGTTTTAAGGCAATAAAATCACAATAAGTTCAGTAGTGGAGATATTATAGGCTTTTTTGGTAACCTAATCACACTGACAAAAATTAAATAACATTATATCCTTAGAAACTCACAATCCATTTCAATGTTAGAAAATATATCTGTGAATGATTTGATATTCTAAAACTACTATTTTATAGAGATAGATTAGTTTAAATGTATTCTATAAATTAAACTAAACATAGCTGAATATATTCATCCATGTTGCTTATGAATCTGTATCAGAATTTTTAGTATGTTCTGATATTGAAACAGTTTTCTAGCTACCATGTGTTTTAGAAACAAAACTAAAATAGTTTCTAAGAAAACGGGAAAATGAAGGATGCCATAAGGGAGTCTACAAAATGGACTGACACATATGCAATGAAGATTAATAAAAGTAACTTCTCCAGATATGTTCTCTCACAAGACAAAAGTAAAAATCTGGAAATGAAACATTATTTTAAAGATACTGAAACAACAGCATAATGGAAGGAGTGAAAAATTGGAAAGGTATGGTAGATTTCTGTTAAGAGCTTTGAATGCCAGTAAAGGAGTTGTCTTTGGTTGAGCATTTTGGTCACAGGGTTTCTATGAACTTTTTTTTAAAAAATTCAGGTATAGTTGATTTACAATGCTATATGTTAATTTCTTCTGTAGAGCTATGAGATTCAGTTCTACAAATATATGCATTATGCTATATCCATATAGCCTTTCCATTATGGTTTATCACACGATTTTGAATGCAATTCCTCATGCTATCAGTTCAGTTCAATCGTTCAGTCATTTCCGACTCTTCACGACCCCATAGACTGCAGCATGACAGGCTTCTCTGTCCATCACCAGCTTCTGGAGCTTGCTCAACCTCATGTCCATTGAATCAATGATGCCATCCAACCATCTCATCCTCTGTCATACCCTTATCCTCCTGCCCTCAATCTTTCCCAGTATCAGGAATTTTTCCAGTGAGTCAGCTCTTTGCATCATGTAGCCAAAGTACTGGAGCTTCAGCACAGGTCCTTTCGATGAATATTTAGGACTGATTTCTTTTAGGATTAACTGGTTGGATCTCCTTGCAGTCCAAGGGTCTCTCAAGAGTCTTCTTGAACACCACAGTTCAAAAGCATCAATTCTTTGGTGCTCAGCTTCCTTTATGGTCCAAACCTCACATCCAAAAAGTAAAAACTTTTTGCCTATTATCTATTTTAGGAGTTTTATAGTGTCATGTCCTCTATTTAAATATCTAAGCAATTGTGAGTTTATTTTTGTGTATGGTAAGAGTGAAAGAAAATTTAAAGTTGCTCAGTTGTGTCTAGTTCTTTGCAAACCCATGGACTGTAGCCTGACAGCCTCCACTGTCCATGGAAATCTCCAGGCCAGAATACTGGAGTGGGTAGCCTATCCCTTCTCTAGGAGATCTTCCTGACCCAGGAATAAAACTGGGGTCTCCTGCATAGCAGGTATATTCTTTACCAGCTGAGCTACCAGGGAAGCCCTTATGGTGTGAGTTCAGTTCAGTTCACTCGTTCAGTTATGTCCAACTTTTTGTGACCCCATGGACACCAGGTTTCCCTGTCCATCACCAACACCTGGAGCTTGTTCAAACTCATATCCATTGAATTGGTGATGCCATCCAACCATCTTATATTCTGCCATCCCCTTCTCCTCCTGCTTTCAATCTTGCCCAGCATCAGGGTCTTTTCTAATGACTCAGTCCTTCACATCAGTGGCCAACATATTGGAGTTTCAGCTTCAGCATCAGTCCTTCCAATGAATATTCAGGACTGATTTCCTTCAGCATTGAATGGTTGGATCTTCTCACAGTCCAAGGGACTCTCAAGAGTTTTCTCCAACACTGCAGTTCAAAAGCATCAATTCTTTGGCACTCAACTTTCTTTATAGTTCAACTCTCACATCCATACACGACTATGGGAAGAACCATAGTTTTGACTAGACGGACTTTTGTTGGCAAAGTAATGACTCTTCTGCTTTTTAATATGTTGTCTAGGTAGGTTATAGCTTTTCTTCCAAGGAGCAAGTGTCTTTTAATTTCATGGCTGCATTCACCATCTCCAATCGTTTTGGAGCCCCCAAACAAAGTCTGTCACTGTTTCCAGTGTTTCCCATATATTTGCCATGAAGCAATAGGACCAGATTCCATGATGTTAGTTTTCTGAATGTTGAGTTTTAAGCCAACTTTTTCACTCTCCTCTTTCACTTTCATCAAGAGGCCCTTTAGTTCTTTGCTTTCTGCCATAAGGGTGGTGTTGTCTGTATATCTGAGGTTATTGACATTTCTCCCAGCGATCTTCATTCCAGCTTGTGCTTCATCCAGCCCAGCATTTTGCATGATGTACTCTGCATATAAGTTAAATAAGCAGGATGACAATATAAAGTCATGACTTACTCCTTTCTTGATTTGGAACCATTCTGTTGTTCCATGTCAGGTTCTAACTGTAGCTTCTTGACCTGCATACAGATTTTTCAGGAGGGAGGTAAGATGGTCTGTTATTCCCATCTCCTTCAGAATTTTCCACAGTTCATTGTGATCCACATAGTTAAAGCTTGGTGTAGTAAATAAACCAGAAGTAGATGCTTTTCTGGAACTCTCTTTTTTTCCGATGTTCCACCGGATGTTGGCAATTTGATCTCTGGTTCCCCCGCCTTTTCTAAATCCAGCTTGAACATCAGGATGTTCATAGTTCACTTACTGTTGAAGCCTGGCTTGGAGAATTTTGAGCATTACTTTGCTAGCATGTGAGATGAGTGCAGTTCTGTAGTAGTTTGAACTTTCTTTGACATTGGCTTTCTTTGTGATTGGAATGAAAACTGACCTTTTCCAGGTGTGTGGACAGTGCTGAGTTTTTCAAATTTGCTGGCATGTTGAGTGCAGCACTTTCACAGCATCATATTTTAGGATTTGAAATAGCTCTACTGGAAGTCCATCACCTCCACTAGCTTTGTTCTTATGATGCTTCCTATGGCCCTCTTGACTTCATAACCCGGATGTCTGGCTCTAGTCCAGTGATTACATCATCGTGGTTATCTGGGTTATGAATATCTTTTTTGTATAGTTCTTCCGTGTTTTCTTGCCACCTCTTCTTAATATCTCTTGCTTCTGTTAGGTTGATACCATTTATGTCCTTTATTGTGCCCATCTTTGCATAAAATCTTCCCTCGGTATCTCTAATTTTCTTGAAGAGATCTCTAATCTTTCTCATTTTGTTATTTTCCTCATTTCTTTGCATTGGTCACTGAGGAAGGCTTTCTTTTCTCTCCATGCTGTTTGGAGTATGGTATGAAAGGTCAGTGTATGGTGTGAGAGTGTGTTTTAAATTCACTGATTGAAATGTAGCTATCTAACTCTCCCAACATCTCTTGCTGAGGAGATAGTCTTTTTCCCATGGTATATTTTTGCCTCCTTTGTTGAAGATTAATGGAGTATAGGTGTTTGGGATTATTTCTGAGCTTGCCATTTTGTTCCATGATCCATTTGTCTGTTTTGTGCCAATACTATGACATTTTGATTACTGTAGCTTTGTAATATTGTCCAAAGTCAGAAGGTTATGCCTCCTACTTTGTTCTTTTTTCTCAGGAGTGCTTCCACAATTCCAGGTCTTTTACATTTAAATTTTACTATTAGTTTAGTTTTGTGCAAAATGTTGTGGGTAATTTGATAGAGATAACATCAAATATGTAGATTGCTTTAGATAATATGAACATTTTAACACAGTATTGACTGGAGAGGGATTAATATATAAATTATTATCCGAATGTTATTGACTGGAGACATATCAATACATTTTTATAGTGATACAATTAAAGCACCTTGCAAAGTTGTTTAAGCTTAAAATTGATCAAGCATTCATTATACAACTTATAATTGTTGTTATCATTACATTTACTCATTTGGGTTTTTGTTCCAACATTGTGTATATTATAAACTGAAAATTTATTACTGTAAAATTTTTAAAAGTGACACATCATGAAACCTTGAGTAAAGAAGAAATTTTCAGTGAATTTAATGAAGATACTTACTCTTATTAAAATAAGAACACTCAGAAAATGAACTCCTGCAAATTAGGAAAAAAAAAGCAAAAGTGAAAAGCTGCATGGAAGAGCTAGAATATCAAGTCTTTGACAAGTCTTTTAGAATTATATGACTCTTTAAAGTATGTATGAAATTGGTAGTTTCCCCCTGCTGTTATAACAAATTACCACAAATTCAGTGATTTAAAACAACACATATTTATTATCTTACATTTATAGAGGTCAGAAGTTCAAAATATGCATTGCTAAACTAAAATTAATGCATAAACAAGATTATGTTTCTTCTGACGGCTCTAAGCAATTACCCTTTTCAACTTCTAGGGGCTACTGATACTCCTTGGCCTTTCATCTTACAAATGCATCATTCCAAATTATGCTTCCATCCCTATATTTTCTCTAACTAATATTTCTGCCTCTGCTTTATGAGAACACTTGTGGTTACATTGCACTCACTGGATAATCCAGGATATTCTTGTCATCTCAAAATATTTAATCACATCTTCAAACTCTCTTTCACCATGTGAGGTAATAAATACAAGATCAAAGTTTTAGGACAGGACGTGGAGGCCACTATTCAGCTTAACACGGTTGTCTAGCACTCAAAAACTCATATCCATTCCATATGTAGAGTAAAGATATCCCATTTCAATGTTACTAAAAGTCTCAATCTATTTATAGAATCAAGTCAAGTTTAAGATCTCATCTACTTAATCTGAAATTTCACTACTGTAACCAGCTATGTGTATAATTCAGAGTATACCCATCTCGATACAAAATCTCTACCTGTAGGATGATGAACCTAGAAAGGAAGTTGTCTGTTCCTAAAATATAATGATAGGACATTGTATGTCAGTTACATGCATAGAATGTCAATTGTAGATATTCATTTTCAGACAAGGGGAAAAAGATGAATGGATAAAATGAGTGACCAGTTGTCAAGCAATTTTGAAATCCAGCAAAACAAGCTCCATCAGTTTTCAAGGCTTGGGAACAATTCTCTGTATCAAAGGCTCTTCCCTTCATACCTTCAGCTTTGTCCTCTAGGACATAACTCCTTCTTCATGTTTTTGTGGATGAGTAGAATTACGAACCCATTCCTGGACTATAGAATTTTGGTAGTTTAACAGTCTTTTAATTCTTCCTTTCTCTGTCACTTTCAGTCCAGGCTAGTGGTATTTCTGTGACACAATATTCTCAAAAACCTTATATTCTGTGTATGTGATGGAATTATCCCCGCTGGGCATGATATTTCTCCACAGTTATTTCCAAGATAATTCCATTACATTATTGCCTTCTACTGAGATGGTAGACGGGATCTGTGAGTCACATGACTGATCTCTGTAAAGATTCCTCTATATGATGAAATACTATTAACCTTTTCCCCTCTGAGGCACCAAAAAAAGATTATATAGTCATATCCCTGACTTTAGAATACAAATTTCTGTTAATATAGTCTTCTAATTTTAGTGTCGTTTAAAATTTGTATACTGATAACTTTCAACATAAAAATAACATTCACATCCCATCTCAATGTAACTAAAAGTCCCATGTTAGTTCCTTTTTCCTTAACAGGTTTTCCCTCCATTTCTCTCTTTCCTTCTGCATTTTACTGTGTTAGCAGAGACAAGAAAACAGAACACACCCTTCAATAATTTGATTGGAAATATCTTCAGTTAAGTATCCAAGTTCATTGCTTACGACTTCTGTTTTCCATACAGCTGTAGGAAACAATTGAGCTGTGTTTACTGCCACTATATTACAAGGGTCTTCTTTCCTCCAGTTTCTAATAACATGTTCTTCATTTCCTTCTGAGCCTTCTCCAATAGTACTGTTAATGTCTATATTTCTGGATATAGTGTATGGTGACTTAAATATTCTCTAAGACAATATGTGTTTTCTTTACCATAATCCTAGCAGAGTCCTCAACACCCTTCTATGCATCAATAGTTTATTCAAGACAATACAGGCTTTTTCCATTATTGTTCCCCAAATTCCTTAAGCTTTTATCAATTACCCAGTTCCAAAACCACTTCCACATTTATACGTATTTATTACAGCAGTATCCAACTTCCAGGCAACAAAATGTTTATTTCTAGTTGCTTCTGTAACAAATTACCACAAAATTTAGTGATTTTAAATAATGCAAATTTGTTACTCTACAGTTCTGGAGATCAGAAGTCCAAAACCAGTCTCACAGTCAAAGTGTAAGCAGTTCTGGTTCCTTCTAGAAGCTGTAGGTGATAATCTGTACTTTATATGTTCCAGTTTTGAGAGGCTTATGACACTTGATTTATGGCCAAATCACTCCATTATCAGCTTTTATTACTATACCACCTTCACACACCTTCTTTCTTTCATGTCTCCTTATAAGGATTCTTGTGGTGTCACTGGGCCCACCCAGGCTATCTAGAGCAATCTTCTCTATTTAGTCACCCAATTGTAGATTTAATACCCCACAAAATGCCTTCATAGTGGGACATCTAGAGTACTTTTTGATTGAATAAGTAGGGACTATAGCCTAGTCAAGCTGATGCATAAAACTGACTATCAAACTTCACTGAAATCTTTAGAAACTAAATTTTAAAATCACAGTATTAATAGTAATAGAGTGGTGGTAAATTAAATAAAATTGTACCAAATTGCTAAGCTCATCATATATTTGTTAAGTTAATGTATGTTAAAAATAAAATTTCAGCATGGAAATAAAGTTATGACTACAAATACTGTCTCTATAAAGTATATTTGAGTTATATCATTGCAAATATAACTGTTTACTGCATGCTATTCTCAGTAGGCCTACAGTCACCAAAGAATCTACAATTATGATCTTTTATTGAAGTATAGGTGATTTACAATATTGTGTTAGTTTCAAGGGTTTAGCACAGTGATCCAATTATTCACAAACACACACACACACATATATACGCACATCCATATATATACATATGTAT
Source organism: Ovis canadensis (assembly GCF_042477335.2). Classification (NCBI taxonomy): domain Eukaryota; kingdom Metazoa; phylum Chordata; class Mammalia; order Artiodactyla; family Bovidae; genus Ovis; species Ovis canadensis. The sequence goes on along the minus strand of NC_091246.1, from coordinate 175,099,690 downwards.
ATATATGGGTGTGTGTATATATATATATGTATATCTTCAGATTCTTTTCTCTTATAGATTATTAGAATTGTAATATTTTGTGCTGTACTATACAGTAGGATATCACAAATATATATATATATACATATATATATAGTAGTGTGTATCTACTAATCCCAAAGTCCTCATTTATCACTTCTCAAATCTAATCTGACCACGAGATATCTTTATACACAATTATAATAGCTAAATAAAAAATAGCGTTAGTACCAAATGCTACTAATGACATGGAGAAACTGGATCTCTCATATATTACTATTGGAAATGTAAAATGGTACACCCACTCTGGAAAACAATATGATATTTTTTTTGTAAATTAAGTGTGCATTTATTGTATGATCCAGAAAATGCTCTTTAGGGCATTTTGCCCAAGGAAATGAAAACCTATGTTCAGACAAAAACTTGTGGATGAGTGTTCACAGCAGTTTTCTTTGTAACAGCAAAAACTAGAAACTACCCAACTGTCCTTCAGTGCTTGAATAGAACACACTGTGGAACATAGATACAGTGGTATGCTACTCAGCAGAAGGAACCAACTATTGATACTTACAACAACCTGGGTAGATCTCATGAGTATTATTTTTAATGAAAAAGATCTTACAAAGTTATATACTGTATGATTGTATTTGCATAATCTTTGTTAAACAATAAAACAGACCTAGTGGTGTTGGAGAAGACTCCTGAGAGTCCCTTGGACTGCGAGGAGGTCCAACCAGTCCATCCTAAAGGAGACCAGCTCTGGGTGTTCACTGGAAGGAATGATGCTAAAGCTGAAATTCCAGTACTTTGGCCACCTCATGCGAAGAGTTGACTCATTGGAAAAGACTCTGATGCTGGGAGGGATTGGGGGCAGGAGGAGAAGGGGATGACAGAGGATGAGATGGCTGGATGGCATCACCAACTCGATGGGCGTGAGTCTGTGTGAACTCCAGGAGTTGGTGATGGACAGGGAGACCTCGCATGCTGCAATTCATGGGGTCACAAAGAGTTGGACACGACTGAGCGACTCAACTGAACTGAACTTTTCTTTTCCCTTTGGTAACCAGTAACCATGCGTTTGTTTTCTGTATCTGTGAGTCTGTTTCTGATTTATGAATAGGTTTAACTGCATCATTTTTTTTTCTGATTTCACATGTAAGTGGTATCATATAATATTTATATTTCTTTGACTTACTTTATTTTGTGTGATAATTTCTAGGTTTATCCATGTTGCTGCAAATGATATTTCCCCTCTTTTTATGGCTGAGTAACATTGTGTATACATACACACTTTCTTTGTCTTACTCTGACAATGACATTTAGGTTGCTTCCATGTCCTGACTGTTGTATAGTGCTGCAATCAACATTGGGGTGCATCTATCTTTATGAATTATAGCCTTCCCTGGGTATATGCCCATGAGTGGCATTGCTGAATCATGGTAGCTCTTTTTTTATATTTTAAAGGAACCTCAATACTGTTCTCCACAATGGTTGTACCAATTTATAGACACAGCAGTGTAGGAGAGTATTTAGTTTCCTTTTTCTCCACACCTTCTCAGCATTTATTATCTGTAGGTTTTTGATGATGGTAATTCTGATTGGTGTAAAGTGATACCTCATTGTAAGATTATTTTACATTTCTCTAATAATTAGTGATGTTGAGCATTTTTTCTTTTGGCCTTTTGTATGCCCTCTTTGAAGAAATGTCTATTTAGGTCTTTTGACAATTTTTTGATTAGTTTGTTGTTTTTTAATAGTGAGCTGCATGATTTGTTTGTATATTTTGATGTGGACTGCATTGAATCTGTAGATTGCCTTGGGTAATATAGTTATTTTGACAATATTGATTCTTCCAATCAAAGAACACAGTATATCTTTCCATCTGTTTCTGTCATATTTGATTATTTTCATCAGCATCTGATAGTTTTCAAAGTACAGTTCTTCTGTCTCCTTACATATATTTATTCCTGGGTTTTCATTATTTTTGATATGATAGGAAATGGGATTTTTTCCCTTAATTTCTCTTTTGGATATTTCCTTGCTAGTGTATAGAAATGCAAGAATTTCTGTGTGTTAATTTTGTATCCTGTACCTTTACTGATTTTATCAAGGAACCCTAGTAGGTTTCTGGTATAGTCTTTAGGATTTTCTGTATATAGTATTATGCCATGTGCAAACAATAACAGTTTTACTTCATTACCAATTTGTGTCTATATTCAGCAGTAATATGGGCCTGTAACTTTTTGTGATATCTTTGTCTGGTTTTGGTATCAAGGTGATTTTGGTCTTGAAGAATGAGTTTGGGAGTGTGCCTCCCTCTGCAATTTTTTGTAACAGTTTCAGAAGGATGATGTTTGCTCTTTAAATGTTTGATAGAAATCACCTGTGAAGCCATACGGTCCTGGACTTTTGTTTCTTGGAAGATTTTTAATCACAATTTCAATTTCATTACTTGTGATTGGTCTGTTCATATTTTCTGTGTCTTCCTAGTGCAGTGCAGTTTTGGAAGACTGTCTATTTCTTCTAAGTTGTACATTTTATTGCCACATAGTTGCTTATAGTACTTTCTTATGATGATTTGTGTTTATGTGGTGTCACTTGTACCTTCTTTGTCATTTCCAGTATTTTATGTTTGAGTCCTCTCCCTTTTTATTTCTTGATGAGTCTGGCTAAAGCTTTATCAATTTTGTTTATCTTCTCAAAGAACCAGCTTTTAGTTTCATTGGTCTTTGCTATTGCTTTTGTTTCTGTTTCATTTATTTGTTCACTGATCTTTATGATTTCTTTCCTTCTACTACTTTGGAGACTTATACTTATTTCTCAAGTTGCTTTAGGTATAAGGTTAGATTTTTTGAGATTTTTATTGTTTCTTGAGGTAGGATTGCATTGCTATAAACTTTCCTTTTAGAATTGCTTTTGCTGCATCCCGTAGGTTTTGAGTTGTGTTTTCATTCTCACTTATTTCTAGTTTTGTTTTTCTTTATTTAATTTCTTCTAGGATTTCTGCAATGATCTCTTTGTTATTAAGTTACATATTGTTTAGCCTCCATGTATTTGTGTTTTTAAATACTTTTCCCCCTGTAAATGATTTCTAACTTCATAGCATTGTGGTCAGAAAACACACTTGATAGAATTTCATTTTTTTTTTTTTAATTTACTGAGACTTGATTTATGAACTAAGATGTGATCTATCCTGGAGTATGTTCCACGTGCACTTGTGAAGAAAGTTTATTCTGCTGCTTTCAGATAGAATGTCCTACAAATGTAAATTAAGTCTATCTGGTCTAAACATTGATAAATATAAGTCTATACCGTCTCCTGTCTGCAGGGTCATATTTCCTTTTACTTCTGTTGTCTGCCGCCTGGTGGGTAAGTTTAGCCCAGGGCCTTGTGTAGGTTTCTTGATTGGATGGACTAGTGCCTATATTCCGGGTGGAGCACAGTCTTTTCCCTCTGATTGGCTTGGCTGCATCAGGTGGTGTGATTTGTAGTGTCTGTGAGGTTAGTATGACTTTCGGCTGCCTGTTTGCTAATGACTGGAGCTGTGTTCCTGTCTTGCTTATTGTTTGGCATGAGGTGTCTGTCATTGGAGCCCTAGTGATGTCTTTAGACTCAGAATTCTCAGCTTTATATATTGCTTCCAACTGAATCAGCTGGCAGTCCCTCCATGTGTGAGGTGCATGCATGCATCCTAAGTTGCTTCAGTTGTGTCTGACTCTTTGTGACCCTATGGACGATAGCCCACCAATCTCCTTTGTCCATGGCATTCTCCAGGCAAAAAAACTGGAGTGGGTTGCCATGTTCTCCCTCAGGGGATCTTTCTGACCCAGGGATTGAACTCTTGTCTCCTATATCTCCTACACTGCCACCAGCATCACAGTGTAAGGAATCCCATGGCAGGAAAGCAACTGAAAGTATCCCTGTGTACCTCCACAGTGCCTTCCACTCTCCTGTAAGAGCACTTGGTTCACTCTTATTGAACCAGGTTCATCTTGATCACTGTATAACAAGCCAAAATACCAGAAATACCAAGATCTGAAGCAAGGAGGGTTTATTTACAAGACAGAATAGTTAGAAAATGAAAAACAAATTTGAAATTCACCTCTGGAAGGCAGGGAGCTCAGGGTATTTGAGATAAGGCATAAATCAGGAGAGTGGTCTGAGGCATTAGGAATGTGGGGTGTGTGGGGAAATGTGAAGAGGAAAGGTGCAGTGATCACTGTTTTATCATGTGTTAGTGTTTTATGCATTTTTTCCTGTAATTGATTTCTAATCTCATATTACTGTGGTCAAAAAGATACTTGAAATTATCAGTTTTCTCAAATTTAATGAGACTTGCTTTAAGGCCCTTCCTGTTTTGCTTTGTGGCACTAAATAAAAATCCTGGAGAATTTTCCATGTGCATATGAAAAGAATGTGTCTTCTTCATCTTTTAAATGGAATACTATAAATATTAATTAAGTCCATCTAATCTAACATATCATTTAAGGTCTGTTTCTTTATTGATTTTCTCTCTGCATGATCTGTCCAGTGATGAAAGAGGGATATTAAAGTTCTCCATTATTATTGTGTCACTGTTAATTTCTCCTTTTATGGTTGTTAGTATCTGATTTTTATACTTAGTTGCTCCTATGTTGGGTACATATATATTTATAATTGTTATATCTTCTTCTTGGATTAATCCCTGGACTAGCATGTAGTATCTTTCTTTCTCTAGCAACAGTCTTTACTTTAGTCTATTTTGTATTATATTAGAATTGCTATTCCAACTTTCTTTTGATTTCCTTTTGCATAGAATAACTTTTTCCATCCTTTCATTTTCATCTGTGTCTGGGTCTAAAGTGGTCCCTTATAGACAGCATATATACAGGTATTATTTTCATATCCATTCAGTTAGTCTATATCTTTTGGTTGGAGCATATAATCCATTTACATTTAAGGTTATTATCATTACATATGGTCTTATTGCTATTTTGTTCATTGTTTTAGATATGCTTTTGTAGATCTTTTTTCTTCCTTTCCTCTTTTGTTCCATTCCATTGTGATTTGATAACCATCTTTCCTGTTTTCATTTAAATTCCTTTTTCTTTTTTTTTTTGTGTGTACATATCTACTACAAATTACTCATTTGCATTTACCATGAGGTTTTCATATACCAATACATATGTATACATAATTGTTTTAAGTTACTGATCTCTTAATTTTAAATGTATTTCAAATATCCTGCATTTGTACTCTGCTTTTATGATTACTGGTTTTGATACCATATTTGTCTGTGAATGATTTCCTAACTTTACTGTATGTTTTACTGGTAAGCTTTCCAATTTTGTAATTTTCTCACTTCTTTTTTTTAAGTTATTAATTCAGGAAAAATTGCTTTACAATGTTATGTTGGTTTCTGCCATATAATAATGCAAATCAACCATAATTATACATGTATCACCTCTCTCTTGAGCTTTCCTCCCATCCCCCATCCACATCATCACAGAGTACCTTGCTGGGCTTCCTGTGTTAAATAGCAACTTCTTGCCATCTATCTATTTTACCCATGGAAGTGTATATGTGTCTATGATACCTTCCCATTTCTCCCACTCTCTACTTCCCTATATCCACAAGTCTATAGTCTATATCTGCATCTGTTCCTTCCCTGCAAATAGTTTCAAAAATACCATTTTTCTAGATTCCCTATATATATGCATTAATATTTGTTTTTCTCTTTATGACTGATTTCACTCTGTATAACAAGCTTGTTTCATTCACCTCACTATAACTGACTCAAATTCATTCTTTTTATGGCAGAGTAATAATCCTTTGTATTCATGAACTGCCTTTTTAAAACAGTTTTTTTTAGGGTATATGCCCAGTAGTGGTGTTGCTGGATCATATGGTAGTCTTATATTCTGTTTTGCAGCATTGATTTCCACCATTCTGCCTTCCAGGTCACTTATCTGTTCTTCTGCCTCAGTTATTCTGCTATTGATTCCTTCCAGTGTATTCTTCATCTGTTTGTTCTTTAGTTCTTCTAGGTACTTGGTAAACATTTCTTGCATCTTCTCCATTTTTTTTTTTCCTGAGATCCTGAATCATCTTCATTATAATTATTCTGAATTCTTTCTCTGGGAGTTTGCCTATCTTCACTTAGTTTGTTCTCTGTGAATATATCTTGTTCCTTCTACTGGGACATAATCCTATTTCTTTTCATCTTGGTTAACTTCCTGGAATTGTGGTAACAGTTCTCGAGGCTACTGGGGATTGTAGTTCTCACTCCTTATGTCTGCCCTCTGGTGGATGATGATAAGAGGCTTATGCAAGCTTTCTGATGGGATGGACTGACTGTGGGGAAAACTGGGTCTTTCTCTGGTAGGCAAGGCCATGCTCAATAAAACTTTAATCCAATTGTCTGCTGATGGTTGGGGCTATGCTCCCTTTCTGTTAGTTTTTGGCCTGAGGTGACACAGTCCTGGAGCCCAGAGACTCCATGGTAGGAATATTGGTGACCTCCAAGATAATTTATGCCAAGTCACATCTCCCAGGACTGCTGCTACCAGTGCTCCTTTCCCCATGGCAGACCATTACCAACCTATGCCTCTCCAGGAGACCCTCACTCAGATAGATCTGGCTCAGTCTTCTGTGCAGCCAGTGTTCCTTTCCCCTGGGTCCTTGTGTGCACAAGGTTTTGTTTGTGCCCTCTGAGAGTAAAGCCTCTGGTTTCCCCAGTCTGGTGGAGGTCCTGTAATCAAATTCCACTGGCCTTCAAAATCAGATTCCCTGGAGATTCCCAGTCCCTTGGCCAGATCATCTGGCTGGGGTGCCTCATGTGGGGCCTAGGACCTTTCACAGCTGTGTGAGAACTTCTTTGGCATTATTGTTCTCCAGTTTGTAGGTCACCAACCCAACAGGATTTGATTTTATGGTAATTGTGCCCCTCCTACCATTTTGTTGAGGCTTCTCCTTCGTCCTCGGACATGGGGTATCATTTTTCGTGGGTTCCAGTGTCTTCCTGCTGATGGTTGTTCAATAGCTAGTTGCAATTTTGGTGCTCTGGCAGGAGAAGATGAGTGCATGTCCTTCTACTCTGTCATCTTGAACCGATCTCCCCATATGGTAGTTTTATTCCTAGTTTTTTTAAGGAGTTACTGTTCTCCATAGTAGCTGTATCAATTTACATTCCCACCAACAGTGCAAGGTGGTTCCCTTTTTCCATAGCCTCTCCAGCATTTATTGTTTCTAGGTTTTTTGATGATGGCCATTCTGACCAGTGTAAGGTAATACCTCGTTATAGTTTTGACTTGAATTTCTCTAATAATTAGTTAGGTTGATCATGTTTTCATGTGTTTGCCATCTGTATGCCTTCTTTGGAGAAATGCCTGTTTAGGTCTTCTGCCTATTTTTTGATTGGGCTGTTTGTTTTTCTGATATTGAGCTGTATGTCATGCTTATATACTTTGGAGATTAATCCTTTGTCAATTGTTTCAGGTGCAATTATTTTCTCCCATTCTGAGGGTTCTCTTTTAATTTTGTTTATTGTTTCCTTTGCTGTGCAAACATTTTTAGGTTTCATTAGATCCCTTTTGTGTATTTATTTATTTCCATTAGTCTAAGAGGTAAGTCAAAGACAATCTTGTGATATATGTCAAAGTATACCACCTATGTTTTCTTTTAAGAACTTTATAGTTTTTGGCCTTAATTTGTCTTTAATTCATTTTGAGTTTATATTTGTGTATGGTGTATTCTTTTACATGTAGCTGTTCACTTTTCCAGCACCACTTATGGAAGAGGCTGTCTTTTCTCTATTGTATATTCTTGCATCCTTTGTCAAAGATAAGGTGTGTATAGGTGTGTTTATCTCTGGGTTTTCTATCCTGTTCCATTGATCTATATTTCTGTTTTTGTGCCAGTATCATACTTTCTTGATGACTGTAACTTTGTAGTGTAGTCTGAAGCTGGGAGTGTTGATTCCTGCAACTATATTTTTCTCTAAGATTGCTGTGGATATTTGGGGTCTTTTGTGTTTCTATATGAATCGTGAAACTTTTTGTCCTAGAACTGTGAAAATACCATTGGTAGTTTGATAGGGATTACATTGATTCTGTAGGTTATTTTAGGTAGCATAGTCATTTTCACAGTATCATTTCTTCCCATCTAAGAATATGGTATATCTGCCACCTTTGATTTTTTTCAACAGTGTCATAGTTTTCTGAATAGAAGTTTTTGAATGTTTAGGTAGGTTTACTTCTAGCTATTTTATTCTTTTCCTTGCATTGATGGAAAGAATATGGTGAGTGGCATTTTTCCCTCAATTTCTCTTTCTGATATTCCATTGTTATTGTATAGGAATGTAAGAGTTTGCTGTGGATTAAGTTTATATCCTGCAACTTTACTATATTCATTGATTAATTCTAGTATTAATAATTTTCTGTTGGTATCTTTAGGGCTCTTTACATGTAGTATCATGTCATCTGAAAACAGTGAGCATTTTACTTCTTCTTTTCCAATATGGATTCCTTTTCTTTTTCTTCTTTGGTTGCTGTGGCTAGGTCTTCCAAAACTAAGTTGAATAATAGTACGAGAGGGGACACTGTTGTCTTGTACCTGATCTTAGAGGAAATGCTTTCTGTTTTCACTGTTGAGAACAATGTTTGCTGTGGGGTTTTCATATATGCTTTTTATTGTGTTGAGTTATGTTCCTTCTATAGCCAGTTTTGGCAGACTTTTTAAAATCATAAATGTTCAAATGCTTATTCTACATCTATTGAGATGATCATATGGTTTTTATTTTTCAGTTTATTAATATGGTATATCACATTGATTGATTTGCATATATTGAAGAATATTTGCATTCCTTGGAAAAAGTCCACTTGGTCATGATGTATGATCATTTTAATGTATTGTTGGATTCTGTTTGCTAGAAATTTGAGGAATTTTGCATCTATGTTCATCAGTGATATTGGTCTGTGATTGTCCTTTCTTGTGGTATCTTTGTCTGGTTTTGGTATCAAGGAGATGGTGACCTCATAGAAAATGTTCTTGTTTCTATTTGTGGGCTTTTCTGCTTAGAGAAGTTCCCTTATAACTTGCTGTAAATATGGTTTGATTGTGCTGAATTCTTTTAGTTTTGCTTGCTGGTAAAGGTTTAGATTTTTTCATCAAATGTGAACAAGACCTTGCTAGGTAGACTTATTGTTGCTGTTTAGTTGAGAAGTCATATCTGATTCTTTGTGACTCCATAGACTACAGCATGCCAGACTTCTGTGTTCTTTTCTATCTCTCAGAGTTTACTCAAACTCGTGTCCACTGAGGAGATGATGACATCCAATCGTCTCATCCTCTGTCATCCTGTGGCCCCCTTCTCCTAATGCCTTCAATCTTTCTTAGCTCAGGGTCTCTTGACATCGGGTGGCCAAAGTATTATAGCTTCAGCATTGGTCCTTCCAATGAATATTCAGGGTTGATTTCCTTTAGGATTAACTGATTTGATCTCCTGCTGTCCAAGGGATTCTCAAGAGGCTTCTCCAGTTCAAAAGCATCAATTCTTTGACACTCAACCTTCTTTATGTTCCAACTCTCACTTCCTTACATGAATACTGGAAAAACCATAGCACTGACTATTTGGACCTTTGTTGGCAACGTGATGTGTCAGGTTTCTAATATGCAGTCTAGGTTTATCATAGCTTTTTTTTCTCCTCCAAGGAGAATGTGTCTTTTAATTTCATGGCTGCAGTCACCATTGATTGTATTTTTGGAGCCCAAGGAAATAAAGTCTGTCACTGTTTCCATGTCCATAATCATCTCAGTTTTTTGAATGTTGATTTTTAAGCCAGCTTTTCACTCTCCTTTTCTACCTTTACCAAAAGACTCTACTTCCTGTCACTTTCTGCCATAAGAGTGGTATCATCTGCATATCTGAGCTTATTAATATTTCCCCCAGCAATCTTGATTTGACCTTGTGATTCACCCAGCCTGGCATTTTGTATGCTGTACTCTGCATAAAAGATACGCAGGGTGACCGTATACAGCCTTGACTTACTCCTTTCTTGATTTGGAACCAGTCCATTGTTCTATGTCCAGGTCTAAGTGTTTCTTCTTGACCTGCATACAGATTTCTCAGCAGGCAGGTAAGGAGATCTGGTAGTCTCATCTCTTTAAGAATTTTTCACAGTTTGTTGTGATCCACACAGTCAATGGAGTAAATGTTTTTCTGGAATTCTCTTGCTTTATTGGTGATCCAGTGGATGTTGGCAATTTGATCTCTGGTTCCTCTACTTTTTCTAATCTAGCCTGTACATTTGCAAGTTCTTGGTTCACATACTGCTGAAGCCTAACGTGAAGGATTTTGAGTATAATCCTTCTAGCATGTGAAATGAGTTCAATTGTGTGGTTGTTTGAACAATTTTGGGCATTGCTCTTCTTTGGGATTGGAATGAAAACTGGCCTTTTCCAGTCCTGTGGCCACTGCTGAGTTTTCCAAATTCACTGGCATATTGAGTTCAGCACTCTAACAGCATCATCTTTTGGGATTTGAAAGAGCTCAGCTGGAATTCCATCATCTCCACTAGCTTTGTTCATAGTAATGCTTCCTAAGGCCCACTTAACTTAACACTCAAAGATGTCTGGCTTTAGGTGAGTGACCACACCATTGTGGTTGTCTGGGTCATTAAGACGTTTTATGTACATCTCTTCTGTGTATTGCCATCTGTTCTGCTTCTGTTAGGTCCTTTCTGTTTGTGTTCTTTATTGTGCCCATCTTTGTATGAAATGCTCTTTGGTATCTCTAATTTTATTGAAGAGAGTGCTAATCTTTCCTATTCTATTGTTTTCCTCTGTTTCTTGGCGTTGTTCACTTAAGAAGGCTTTCTTATCTCTTCTTACTATTCCCTGGAACTCTGCCTTCACTTGGGCATATATTTCCTTTCTCCTTTTGCTTCTTCCTTTCTCGGGTATTTATAGGCCTTTCATGTTTCTTCTTTTCTCAGGTATGTGTAAGATTTCCTCAGACAACTATTTACTTTTCCTTCTATTCTTTTCTCAGGTATTTATAAGGCCTCCTCAGACAAACATTTTGCCTTCTTGCATTTCTTTTTCTTGGGGATGGTTTTGGTCACTGCTTCCTATACAATGTTTCAAACCTCCATCCATAGTTCTTCAGGCACTCTGTCTACCAGATCTAATCCCTTGAATCTATTTGTCACTTCCATTGAATAATCATAAGGTATTTGACTTAGGTCATACCTGGATGGCCTACTGGTTTTCTCTACTTTCTTCAATATAAGTCTGAATTTTGCAATAAGGAGTTCAGGATCTGAGCTAGATCCAGGTTGTGTGTGTGTGTGTGTGTGTGTGTGTGTGTGTTTTTCTGACTGTATAGAGCTTCTCCATCTTTGGCTGCAAGGAATATAATTAATCTGATTTTGTCATTGACCATCTGGTGATGTTCATAATGTAGTGTCATCTCTCGTGTTGTTGGAAGAGGATGTTTGCTATGACCAGTGTGCTCTCTTGGAAAAACTCTGTTAGCCTTTTCCCTGCTTCATTTCTTTTACTCCAAGAACAAACATGGCTGTTACTCCAGATATCTCTGGACTTCCTGCTTTTGCATTCTAATCCCCTATTATAAAAAGGATGGTTTTTCCTTTTTATCACTTTAAATGTATTGTGCCTCTCCCTTCTGGCCTGTACTTCTGAGAAATCAATTCTTCAGTGCTCAGCCTTCTTCACAGTCCAACTCTCACATCCATACATGACCACTGGAAAACCATAGCCTTGACTAGATGGACCTTAGTCGGCAAAGTAATGTCTCTGATTTTGAATATGTTCTCTAGGTTGGTCATAACTTTCTTTCCAAGGAGTAAGCGTCTTTTAATTTCATGGCTGCAATCACCATCTGCAGTGATTTTGGAGCCCCCAAAAATAAAGTCTGAAAAAAAAAAAGAAGTCTGACACTGTTTCCACTGTTTCCCCATCTATTTCCCATGAAGTGATGGGACTGGATGCCACGATCTTTGTTTTCTGAATGTTGAGCTTTAAGCCAACTTTTTCACTCTCCACTTTCACTTTCATCAAGAGGCTTTTTAGCTCCTCTTCACTTTGTGTCATAAGGGTGGTGTCATCTGCATATCTGAGGTTATTGATATTTCTCCCTGCAATCTTGATTCCAGCTTGTGTTTCTTCCAGCCCAACGTTTCTCAGGATGTACTCTGCATATAAGTTAAATAAGCAGGGTGACAATATACAGCCTTGACATACTTTTCCTATTTGGAACCAGTCTGTAGTTCCATGTTCAGTTCTAACTGTTGCTTCATGACCTGTATATAGGTTTCTCAAGAGGCAGGTCAGGTGGTCTGGTGTTCCCATCTGTTTCAGAATTTTCCAAAATTTATTGTGATCCACACAGTCAAAGGCTTTGGCATAGTCAATAAAGCAGAAATAGATGTTTTTCTGGAACTCTCTTGCTTTTTTGATGATCCAGTGGATATTGGCAATTTGATCTCTGGTTCCTCTGCCTTTTCTAAAATCAGCTTGAACATCTGGAAGTTCACAGTTCATGTATTGCTGAAGCCTGGCTTGGAGAATTTTGAGCATTATTTTACTAGAGTGTGAGGTGAGTGCATTTGTGCAGTAGTTTGAGCATTCTTTGGCATTGCCTTTCTTTGGGATTGGAATGAAAACTGACCTTTTCCAGTCCTGTGGCCACTGCTGAGTTTTCCAGATTTGCTAGCATATTGAATTCAGCACTTTCAAAGCATCATCTTTGGTTTGGGTTACTGTATCCTTTCCTATGCTAAAGATAATTTTAGCTGTTATTTCTTCAACTATTCTCTATGTCCTTTTCTCTCCTTCATTAGAATTATCCTACATTATTGCCTCCTGTAATGTGAATGTTGGTGCATTTGACGTTGTTCCAGTGGTCTCTTAAACTGTCTTTTTTTTTTTAACTCCTTCTTCCTTTTTCTGTTCTTCAGTACCATTTCTAGCACTCTGTCCTCCAGCTCACTGATTTGTTCTTCTGCCTCACGTTTTATGCTATCGATGCCTTCTTTTCATTTCAGTAATTGGGTTCCTCAACTCTGATTCTTTATATACTCTCTTTGCTAAAAATCTTTTTATAACTTCTTGGATCATCTTTACAATCATTGCCCTGAACCTTTTCTTGGGTAGATCTCTTTACTTAGTTGTTGTTGTGTTTTATCTTGTTCTTTCATATGGAACAAATTCCTTTGCCATCTCATTTTGTTTAAATTTCTAATTTTATTTATATATAGTATCTTAGCTATGTGTCTTGACCTTGTAAGAGTGGCCCTCTGCAGGGATATCCCATATGCCCCAGAAGTATATTCCCCTTTCATCACTGGCCCTAGGATAGGTTCTGACTTATGTTTATAGACTCAGTTCACCACTCTACAGGATCTTAGTATTCTTGCTTCTGGTATCTGCCTCTTGGAGGCTGAGCTCAAGGTTAGCACAGGCTTTCCTGTAGAGGGATGAATGTTGGCCCACTGATGGGTGGGTCTGAGTCTTGATCTTCTGGTGGGCAGACACTACTAAGGAGTGTGTTTAGAGGTGTCTATGGGCTCAGGAATTCTTTAGCCAGCCTATCTGCTTACAGGTGAGGCTATGTTCCTTCCTATTTAACCTGAGTCATTCCATCCCTGGAACTTACAGACTGTTGGGTGAAGTCAGGTCTTGGTGCCAAGGGCCTAAACTATTTGCAGTCAGAGTTCACATAGATCCCCACTTTGTCTGACACTAGCTCCTACAACCCCAGTCAGAACCACAGTCATCCCCTGCCTCCCAGGGACATCCTCCAAGACCAGAAGGTACATCTAGCCCTGGATCTTGTGGAGTTACTGCTTTTACCTTGGGACAGGGTGTATGTGGAACCTTGTGTTTGCCTTCCAAGAGTGGATTTTCCATTTCCTCCAGTCCTGTGGGGCTCCTGCAAAAAGTCCCACTGGCTTCAAAGCCAAGTGCTTTGAGAGCTCTTCCTCCAGTGCTGAGCTCTGGAGCTTAAAGCCTGTTAGGGGCCTCAGAATTCTCAGTACTGTGGGAAAACTCATGCAATATAATTATTCTCTAGTTTGTGACTTGCCCATCCATGTGGTATGGTATTTGAAACTATCATAAGTGTGCCTCTCCTACAGTCTTCTGGTTTCTTCTTTGTGCATTTGGATGAAGAACACACACACACACACACACACACACACAAACACACACACCTCTTCTAGTGCTTCAGAAGGTAAAGTGTCTGCCTGAAATGTAGGAGACTTGGGTTCGATCCCTGGGTCAGGAAGATCCCCTGGAGAAGGAAGTGGCAACCCACTCCAGTACTCTTGCCTGGAAAGTTCCATGGATGGAGGTGCCTGGTAGGCTACAGTCCATGGGATTGCAGAGTCGGACACAACTGAGTGACTTCACTACTACTACTATAGAGAGAGAGTAGATTCTAGTCATTTTTATTATGCTTCTGCAATTTTTTGTGATTTTTTTTTGTGCTCATGAGAGGAGGTGAGCTCAAGGTCCTTCTATTGTGCCATTTTTTTCACTCTCTACTATGACATCTTAAAGCAGTGTGTTTTATTATCCTTATCAGTGGCCTCAGGATAGCCCCAATTATGACATGTTTCAATAAAATATAAGTTTATTACTTGAAAAGTTATTTTAAAATTAGGTAAACATGAGATTAGTATTCAGCTCTCATTACAGATTATCACCTCAATGTCTCTGATTCTAATATAAGTTGGACTTGCTGTTTTATAAAAAAATGCAGAAAAGTGATGTCTTTTTTATGTTGTGAGAAGTATCACTAGGGAATGTGGAATATATACAATTAATGTAAACAGCCTTTGATATGAAAATTCCATTAAGCTTAAAAGTAAGGCTGTGTTTTCATAGAAAAAATAGCCAGTTTTCTGTTGGAACATTGCTGTGTAAGACTTTTCCCTAAGGTTACAAATATGAATACTTTTCTTAATCTGGTATATGTGACTTATTCAGGTAAAGAAGTAGGTGTATAACTCCCCTAGCAACCAATCTTATTACAATTAAGTTCTAGGTAAAATAAGAATACAATATGTAGAGAAATCCTTATCCAAATATTAGCAAGTCAAATGTGATAATACACTAAAAGGATCATTTACCATGCAAGGATGGTTCAATGTCTGCTAATCAATCAGTGTAGTATATCGCATTAACAAATTGAAGAATAAAAATCATATGATTATCTCAATAGATGCAGGAGAAGCTTTTGGCAAAGTTCAGCACACATTTATGACAACAACAACAACAAAAAAAAAACTCTCCAGAAGCAAAGTATGAAGGAAACATATCTCAACATAATAAAGGCCATATATGACAAGCCCCCATGTAACGCTATTTCAGCTTTCACCACTGAATATTATCTCCCCCAAGAACTGGAACAAACAAGGATGCCCACTCTCATCCCTTTTAGTATTGGAAGTCCTAGCCACAGCAATCAGAGAAGAAAAAGAAGTAAAAGAAATCCAAATTGAAAGGGAGAATTAAAACTGCCACTATTTTCAAATGATGCCTTCCAATACAAGGACAATCCTCAAGATACCAAAAACCTACTAGAACTCATGAATAAGCTCAGTAAAGTTGCATGACATGATACATACTCTAATATACAGAAATCTGTTGCATTTCTATTTACTAACAATGAGTTGTTAAAAAAATAATTGTAAAGACTCCGTTTACAGTTGCATCAAAAAGAAAAAAAATACATGGGAACAAATCTAACTAAAGGAGTAAAAAAGTCTGTACTTGGAAAACAATAAGACACTAAGGAAACAAATCAAGATCACAGAAATAGATGGAGAGATATGTTCATGAATCAGCAAAAGTAATGTAGATAAAATTACCATTCTACCCAAGGAAATCTATAGATTCAGTGCAATCCCTATCAAATTACCAATGGAATTTTTTTCATAGTACTAGTACAAATAATTCTAAAATTTATATGGAAAGTTTAAAAAAAAAATCCCAAATAGTCAAAAGAGTCTTGAGAAAGAACACAGGTGGAGGTATCATGCTGTCTGATTCAAACTATACTAAAAAGCTACAGCCATCAAAATCACATGGTACTAGCACAAAAATAGACATATAGATCAATGGACAAGAATAGAGAGCCCAGAAATTAACTGACTCTTTTATGAGCTGTTAATCTACAACAAAAGAGGCAACAATATACAGTGAGAAAAAGATATCCTCTTCAATAAATGATTTGGGACAATTGGACAGCTATATGCAAAAGAATCAACCTGGTGAACTCTCTCATGCTGTGCACAAAAATTCAAAATGGACTAAGAGTTTGCAAGACATGTAATCACATAAAAGAGCATATTTTGAGCTTTTCTCCTTACAAAATAAATTTGCTGTTTTCATTACAATTTTAACTTTTAAAAATTTATTTGGTATTATAATTTCAGATGAGGAAAAGGTAAAAATGCATATGAGATTTAAACTTTTAAAAATTTACTTAACACAACTTAAAGAGTTCAGCTGGATTTCTATTTACCTAACCTATGATCTCAAATAGCCATTCAGTTCAGTTCAGTTCAGTTCAGTCACTCAGTCGTGTCTGACTCTTTGCAACCCCATGAATCGCAGCACTCCAGGTATCCCTGTCCATCACCATCTCCCAGAGTTCACTCAGACTCCTGTCCATCAAGTCCATGATGCCATCCAGCCATCTCATCCTGGGTCATCCCCTTCTCCTCCTGCCCCCAATCCCTTCCAGCATCAGAGTCTTTTCCAAAAGAGTCAACTCTTTGCATGAGGTGGCCAAAGTACTGGAGCTTCAGCTTTAGCATCATTCCTTCCAAAGAAATCCCAGGGTTGATCTCCTTCAGAATGGACTGGTTGGATCTCCTTGCAATCCAAGGGACTCTCAAGAGTCTTCTCCAACACCACAGTTCAAAAGCATCAATTCTTTGGTGCTTAGCCTTCTTCACAGTCCAACTCTCACATCCACACATGACCACAGGAAAAACCATAGCCTTGACTAGACTGGCTTTAGTCGGCAAAGTAATGTCTCTGCTTTTGAATATACTATCTAGGTTGGTCATAACTTTTCTTCCAAGGAGGAAGCGTCTTTTAATTTCATGGCTGCAGTCACCATCTGCAGTGATTTTGGAGCCCCCAAAAATAAAATCTGACATTGTTCCCACTGTTTTCCCATCTATTTCCCATGAAGTGATGGGACCGGATGCCATGATCTTTGTTTTCTGAATGTTGAGCTTTAAGCCAACTTTTTCGCTCTCCTCTTTCACTGTCATCAAGAGGCTTTTTAGCTCCTCTTCACTTTCTGCCATAAGGGTGGTGTCATCTGCATATCTGAGGTTATTGATATTTCTCCCGGCAATCTTGATTCCAGCTTGTGTTTCTTCCACTCCAGCGTTTCTCATGATGTACTCTGCATAGAAGTTAAATACGCAGAGTGACAATATACAGCCTTGACGTACTCCTTTTCCTATTTGCAACCAGTCTGTTGTTCCATGTTCAGTTCTAACTGTTGCTTCCTGACCTGCATACAGATTTCTCAAGAGGCAGGTTAGGTGGTCTAGTATTCCCATCTCTTTCAGAATTTTCCACAGTTTATTGTGATCCACACAGTCAAAGGCTTTGGCATAGTCAATAAAGCAGAAATAGATGTTTTTCTGGAATTCTCTTGCTTTTTCCATGATCTAGCAGATGTTGGCAATTTGATCTCTGGTTCCTTTGCTTTCTAAAACCAGCTTGAACATTAGGGAGTTCACGGTTCACGTATTGCTAAAGCCTGGCTTGGAGAATTTTGAGCATGACTTTACTAGCATGTGAGATGAGTGCAATTGTGTGGTAGTTTGAGCATTCTTTGGCATTGCCTTTCTTGGAGATTGGAATGAAAACGGACCTTTTCCAGTCCTGAGGCCACTGCTGAGTTTTCCAAATTTGCTGGCATATTGAGTGCAGGACTTTCACAGCATCATCTTTCAGGATTTGAAACAGCTCAACTGGAATTCCATCACCTCTACTAGCTTTGTTTGTAGTGATGCTTTCTAAGGCCCACTTGACTTCACATTCCAAGATGTCTGGCTCTAGATTAGTGATCACATCATCATGATTATCTGGGTCGTGAAGATCTTTTTTGTACAGTTCTTCCATGTATTCTTGCCACCTCTTCTTAACATCTTCTGCTTCTGTTAGGTCCATACCATTTCTGTCCTTTATCGAGCCCATCTTTGCATAATAAATGACTGACTAATAGCCATTAGCCGGTCATTTATTCTTATAGTACTTTTTTTTCTTGCTCATAAAGATTGTGAGATATAGAACTTCCGTGTACCAGATATTTACTGTGCATCTGTTATGTACCTACCACTATCTTAAACACTAGAAAAAACAGAAAACAACATTTTAGCTTTATAGTTAATGATCAAAACATGATTTTCAAATCAGAGTTTCAGTGTACCAAAAACAAATGGACTATCATCCTAATTCATTTTTGGTGAATATTATGCAGTCATACATACAGTGCTACCATGTCTCAGGGAAGAAAAGCAGCCTTGTAAAAATTAGGTGAAGATCTTAAAAATAAGAAAAAAAAATAAAGAGAAGCCTGATATCTAGGAGAACAAAGTGTCATGGGCAAAATGATGTCATAGGCCTCAAAGGAGAAAAAATTTGTCAAAAGTAGAGGGTGGTCAACAATTTGAAATGAAATGAAGTCACTGGCTTTGCTAAGCAGAAAGTCACTGATGTCTGTTACCAGATATGAGAAAGCACATGACAGATAGCAATAGTTGATGGAGAGAGGAGGTGAGTCTGGTATGGATTACTCATTTTAAAGCAATGAATGAAAGGAAAGATGAAGAAGACAGTGGAAAGCTGAAAGAGAGAGAGAGGTTCATCCATGCTTCTATTTTTAGTATAAAAAAAAAAAAGCATGATTTTAGGTTTAGGAGGATAGCTACTGTGTAGGGAGAAATGAAATGTTAATAAAGAGTAGGAAATTCTTGGGACAAGAAAAGAGGTTTAGTTATAAAGTTTAAACATGAAAGTCTACCTTCTAAAACTAAAAAGTATAAGATTAAAATGGGTAAATAAGAAGAAAATAATAATAATAATGGTAAATAGTAATCAAGGTAATAATAGTTGATATTATTTGAAATATATATATATATATATACACAATCATATATACACACAGATACACATACACATGTGTATCTCAGTTTTAAGTCATTGATATTTTAATACATTATCCTTATTTTACAGATGAGGAAGGTGAGACACAGAGGGGTTAATAATTTACAAAATCATTGTACTATGTACCACCTCTCAATAAACCTGATTAATTCTATAAATGAAAATGACAAAAAACTGAGGGTAGTTTCTTAGCCTTTCTATTTTTGGTCTGTAAAATAATGCAAAAATACCTTTACTGAGTATTATGAAGACAGATATGGAAAGTTTTAAGATGATGGCAAAGAAAACTATGGAAGCTCATGTGTTTTTCTCTGTGTTTTCTCTCTCAAAATACCTTTTATTTGGCATTAGAAACTAATAAAATTTGTGGAATCTTAGTATGTTTTTATCAGAAAGATCAGTGTTACTAAACTTTCTGTTTAGATTGTAGAGTTCAGTTCTTGCCTATGAGATTTTCAAAATTAGCATAGGTTTTAATATTACTTTTAAAACCTTAGAACATATTAACATTTAAGACTGGACAAGATATTATTTTAATCTTCTGAGGTGGCTCAGAAGGTAAAGCATCTGCCTACATTGCGTGAGACCTAGGTTCAATCCCTGGGTCGGGAAGATCTCCTGAAGAAGGAAATGGCAACCCATTCCAGTATTCTTACATGAAAAAATCCCATGGACAGAGGAGCCTCTTAGGCTGCAATCCATGGGGTCGCAAAGAGTTGGACATGACTGAGCGACACTTAGTGAAGCGGACACTTCACTTTCACTACATATAACTAGTTCCAACTCTACAAGTGTGTTATCTCATAAAAATAATCTACTGGTCACTGCCTTTGAATACTGTATTAGATTTTCTATTTAAGCCACCATACAGATGAAGTAGCATAAATAGAAACTTTATTTTCTCACAATTCTGGTAGCTGGAAGTTCAAGATCAAAGTGTCAGCAGGTTGGTTTCTTCTGAGGCCTCTCCTCTGCTTACAGGCCTTCTTGCTGTGTGCTCACATAGCCTTTGCTGTCTGCGTTGTCTGTGTTCTAATATCCTTGTCTTATAAGACATCAGTCATATTTAACTAGGGCCAATCCATATGACCTTATTTTCTCCTCTTTGAAGGTCGTATCTCCAAATATAGTCACATTATGAGGTACTGGGAGTTAGGATTTCAGCACATAAATTTAGGGGATTAAATTTAGAGCAGGGGACACAATTTGACCTGTATCAGAGAGCATTTAAAAAAATCTTATTTTTTTGTCTATTCATCTGTCTGGTCAGAACAAGAGTGCGATTACTTCAAGAACAGGCTTGGGCTATCCTTTTCTTCAGCATACTTAGCACTCTGAAATAAAAATGAACTCATGATGATGAGCATTGGTAAACTAATATTCATTTTTCTTCACTAGCAAGTAAAGAATGAAGTTAAAAAATATTTAGCATATTTAGTGTCTGGGGAACAACAACAAAAAAGTTAAGTCAGCAATCCTTCTGCATTGTGACTTTGTCCAAACAGCAACAATCTTTCTCTCATGACTGTTCCAGACTGTTAAGATTCATTTTACCTTTACAATCAAAAACTTCTGGTCCTTGACTATGATAGTTTGGGCCAGGCACTGTGGAAAGCACTCAATTGTCATCATTTTCACACAATCCTCATACAATCCTCATACAAACGGTTAGTTAATGAGAATATTTTCTTTAATTTCAGCTAAGGCTTAAATAGATTATATTACAGTAGCGATCACACAACCTAAACTTGAACCCAAGCCCCATTTATTCCATAGCCATTATTTTAATCTTAAAAATAATTAATTCATTTATTTATTGGAGTATAATTGCTTTACAATGTTGTGTTACTCTCTGCTGTATAACAAAGTGAATCAGCTATATGGATACATATATCCCTTCCCTCTTGAACCTACCTCCACCCCTTCCAACCGCTCTAGGTCATCACAGAGCACCAAGCTGGAGCTTCCTATGCTATACAGCAGGTTTCTACTAGCTATTTTACATATTACCATGTACATATGTTAATCCTAATCTCCCAGTTCATCCCACCCTCCTCTTCCCCTCTGTGGCCACAGGTCTGTTCTCTATGTCCTTGTGTCTATTCCTGCCCTGCAGAGAGGCTCATCACTACCATTTTTCTAGATTCCATGCAGATGGGTTAATATACAATATTTGTGTGTTTTTTTTTCATTCATATGACAGACTCTATGTTCATCCACATTACTTCAAATTACCCAGCCTTGTTCCTTTATATAGTAATATTCCACTGTATATGTGTACCACATCTTTATCCATTCCTCTCTAATGGGCATTTAGGTTGCTACCGTGTCCTGGATACTGTAAACAGCGCTCCAGTAAATACTGGGGCACATGGTTCTCTTTGAACTATGATGTTCACAGAGAAATGACCAGTAGTAGTATTGCTGAATCTTATGGTAGTTTTGAGTTTTTAAAGGAACCTCCATACTGTTCTCCTTATTAGTTGTATCAATTCACATGGCTTCTCTGGTGAATCAATTGGTAAAGAATATGCCTGCAATGCAGAATATTATGGTTCGATCTCTTGGTTGGGAAGATCCCCTGGAGAAGTAAATGGCAACCCACTCCAGTATTTTGCTGGGAAATTCCAAGGACATAGGAGCCTGCTGGCTCCATGGGGTCGCAAGAGTCAGACACAACTGAGCTGCTAAACCATCACAATAGTACAAGAGGTCTCCACACCCTCTCCAGCATTTGTTGTTTGTAGATTCTTTTGATGATGTCCATTGTGACTGGCATGAAATGATACATCACTGTAGTTTTGATTTTCATTTTTCTAATAATGTTATTGAACATCTTTTTTTCATGTGCTTTTTGGCCATCTGTATGTATTTTTGGAGAAATATCTATTTAGGTCATCGACCTAATTTTTGATTTTTTTTTTAATGTTGGAACTGTATGAGGTGTTTGTATATTTTGGAGATCAAACCCTTGTCAATTGTTTTGTTTGCAAATATTTTCTTCCATTCTGTGGGTTGTCTTAATCTTTTTTATAGTTTTCTTTGCTGTGCAAAAGCTTTTAAGTTTAATTAGGTCCATTTATTTTATTTTTGTTTTTATTTTCATTACACTAGGAGTTGAGTCAAAAAGATCTTTCTATGATTTATGTCAAAAAGTGTTCTGCCTATATTTTCCTCTAAGAGTTTAATATTATCTGGCCTTACATTTAGGTCTTTAATCTATTTTGAGTTTATTTTTGTGTAAGGTGTTAGGAAGTATTTAATTTCATTCTTTTAGATATAACTGTTCAATTTTCCCAGCACCACTTATTGAAGAGGCTGTCTTTTCTCCATTGTATATTTTTGACACTTTCATCAAAGTTAAGGTGACCATAGGTGTGTGGGTTTATCTCTGGGCTTTCTGTCTTGTTCCATTGACCTATAATTCTGTTTTCATGCCAGTACCAAGGTAGTATGATCTCAGTTACTGTAGCATTGTCATATAATCTGAAGTCAGGAAACTTGATTCATCCCGCTCCATTTGTCCTTTTCAAGACTTCTTTGGCTAAGTGGGAATTTGTGGTGTGACACAGGGAGCTCAACCAGTGACAACCTAGAAAAGTGGGATGGGGTGAGGGGTGGGACAGCTGTTTAAGAGGGAGGGGATGCAGATATACCTATGGCTGATTCATGTGGATGTATGGCAGAAACCAAAACAACACTGTAAGGCAATTATCCTCCAATTACAAATAAATATTTTTTTAAATTGCTTTAGCTATTCTACCCAAAACAATCTACAGATTCAAGGCTATCCCTATCAAATTACCAATGGCATTTTTCACAGAACTAAAACTGAAAATACTACAATTTTCATAGAAAGACAAAATACCCTGCATAAGCAAAGCAATTTTGAGCATGATTTTAATCTTGACTGAATACTTATTACCAAATATTTCTAGATATCTATAGGTATAATGCTTATGAGGACTGGAATATGTGAACAAGATTTTGATATTACCAAAATGAATAAGGCAAGTCTTTAAAAACCTAATTTTGTGATGGTGATGGGTAAGGAAAGATTTAGATATCATAATTGTGCCTTTGAATATGATTGTAACTCTTTAACTGAAAATACTAGCAGTCTCACAACTGTGCAAATGACACTATTGATTTTGTGGAAGTTAAATAGCAATGATGCATGAAATGGTTTGTTGCATTAAATATATATGTGAAGTTAAGTTACATGGGTCATAAGTCATGAGAAAATAAGTCTATAAAAATGGCTATATTAGCATTATTGAACAAATACACTACCTTATTCATGATGATTACCAAAGAGAAGATTTATTTGACTTATGGCTCATGTTTTCAATGCTAACAATTTTTACCAGTATTACTATATGTAAATTATATTATTTCCGACTTTTCAAATGATGAATGGTGAAGAAATATGGAATCATCACATTTCCCATAAAACTTAGCATAATATATTAAATGCACAATAATTATTTTTGAATCAAATTCAACAAAAAAGCAAAAGAATCAATACATGAGCATTATTTATTAATCTATTCACTCTTATTAATACAGGGTATTTTCATATCAGTAAAATAAATGCTTCAATATTTTCTATGAAGAGTAAATAACTATGATTTATATGGGTTTCTAAATCTTGAAGTAAAGCTCTGCCAAAGAGATGAGTGCAAGTAAAAACATATTGTTACTTATTAACTGATAGAATTTTAATATTTCATTTTAAATGAGAGAAGATTCTGTTCTTGGAAGATATTGAAAGAATATTTGACAAATTGAATTAAATAAGGCAAGAATAAAAATGGTAATTTAGCAGAGTCTATAGGGAGGTGATAATTTCAGACTGCAATAATATCTTGTGCAAAAGTATTATACTACTTGACAACTAACTATGATTCTGTCTCCTCAGTAAAAGATAAGAAAATATTAACTTTAGGTAAAGCTCATCTTTCTTTAGGGTGATTCAAATTCAGACACTAAATTTATTTCTAGCTTCACTGCTAAACCAATAATTTTTATAAGGAACTCAGTAATAAGGAAAAAAAAAAGGGAGCACTTAGTGTGTACTCATTAAGTAAGGCAAACAGTGGCATAGATTCAATTCATACACTATGTCTAAAAGATTTTGTGCCCAGGGGAAACAAGAATGGCATATGTGTAAGCCATATTATGAAGTCACTTATGTTTTAAAAAGCTGTCTGTCACTAGATGATGTTAAAGTAAGATAAATGCTTGTTACCTTAATATTAGTCTCAGGAAAATATTAATGACCTGATTCATAAGCAAAAGTCATCAATTAACCCAGATAGTTATTGCTCAGTGTTCATTATAATGTGACAGAACTGGCAGTACAGACTATCCCCTTTACAAAGCCCCTGATTGGCAGAGATTTCATTTTACTCTTAGTGCTTGTAGAATTCTGTTTATACTCATACCATCCTTGTGTGATACTAACTTGTAGTTATTTCTGCTGATAAAATTTTCTGTACTACCATGTAAATTCCAAAAGGGCAAGAACCTTGATTTTCAGAGAGCATATGATTCCTTCCCTTCGTAAATATTCACTGACTAATTCATTTACTAATTGCTTAGTAAGTCCCAGCAGGTCTGTAGCCAGGGTGAGACTGCCCCAAAGGCATTTTTACAACAGTCTACGCAGAGTCTTGAGGGCCTACAAAGAGCTGAGCTGGAGATACAGAAAGGCCTCTACATACAAACCTTCAAGTTGCAAACTTTCAAAGATGCAAATGTGTCTGTCAGCCCCTATATACCAGCTGTTGTACTGTACTCCTGTAATTTTCAAGGTAGTGTGTGCTGTTGTGCTTAGTCACTTCAGTTGTGTCCAACTTTGCAATCCTATGGGCTGTAGCCTGCCAGGCTCCCTGTCCATGGGATTCTCCAGGCAAGAATTTTGAAATGTGTGGCCATTTCCACCTCCAGAGGATCTTTCTTACCCAAGTATCGAACATGCATCTATTAAGTCTCCTGCATTGGCGGGTGGTTCTTTACCAATAGTGGTACCTGAGGAGCCTGTGTAAAAGGTAGTGTACTGTAAGAGTAAAGATGTTTTCTTTATTTTATTTTGTGTGTGTGTGTATGTTTAATGTAATTATTACTTGTGTGAAAAGTGTTAGGTTGGCCAGAAAGTTGGTTTGGGTTTTTCTGTAATAGCTTATGGAAAACCTAAATGAACTCTTTGGCCAACTCAATACTGTAAACCTCTTATAGTACAGTACTGTATAGCCAATTGTGTTTGTTGGGTACCTAGGGTAATTTTGGACTTATGAACAAATTGGACTTGGGAATGTGCTTTCAGAATGGAACTTGTTCATATGTGGGGGACTTACTGTATATTGATGTGCGAGGGACATTGGTCTGCTCTTATACAACAAATAAATTGTTTCAATAAAAAGAGAATGATATTATAAATAACACTAGAAGCAAATGGTGCAAACTCTGGAAGATATACTTATCTCTGACTTCAGTTGTCTGTGTGTGTGTACTATGTGGATATTTAAAAAAAGCCAAACTGAAATCGGAAGTGTGAAGACAAGTAAGTGAAATATAAGTAAAGAAACAGCACATTCAATATTTATCTAGAGGTAAGAGAGAGAATGCCAGGAGAAATATCAATAACCTCAGATATGCAGATGACACCACCCTTGCGGCAGAAAGTGAAGAGGAACTAGAAAGCCTCTTGATGTCTTGCATACAGGGTCATCACTGCCATCTTTCTAAATTCCATATATATGTGTTAGTATACTGTATTGGTGTTTTTCGTTCTGGCTTACTTTACTCTGTATAATCGGCTCCAGTTTCATCCATCTCATCAGAACTGATTCAAATGTATTCTTTTTAACAGCTGAGTAATACAGTGAAAAAGGAGAGTGAAAAAGTTGGCTTAAAGCTCAACATTCAGAAAACAAAGATCATGGCATCTGGTCCCATCGCTTCATGGGAAATAGATGGGGAAACTGTGGAAGGAGTGTCAGACTTTATTTTGGGGGGCTCCAAAATAAGATGGTGTGCTATGAAATTAAAAGATGCTTACTCCTTGGAAAGAAAGTTACGACCAACCTAGACAGCATATTCAAAAGCAGAGACATTATTTTGCTGACTAAGGTCCATCTAGTCAAGGCTATGGTTTTTCCTGTGGTCATGTATGGATGTGAGAGTTGGACTGTGCAGAAGGGTGAGCGCCGAAGAATTGATACTTTTGAACCATGGTGTTGGAGAAGACTCTTGAGAGTCCCTTGGACTACAAGGAGATCCAACCAGTCCATTCTGAAGGAGATCAGCCCTGGGATTTCTTTGGAAAGAATGATGCTGAAGCTGAAACTCCAGTACTTTGGCCACCTCATGCAAAGAGCTGACTCATTGGAAAAGATTCTGATGCTGGGAGGGATTGTGGGCAGGAGGAGAAGGGGACGACAGAGGATGAGATGGCTGGATGGCATCACTGACTCGATGGACGTGGGTCTGAGTGAACTCCGGGAGTTGGTGATGGACAGGGAGGCCTGGCATGCTGCGCTTCATGGGGTCACAAAGAGTCAGACATGACTGAGCGACTGAACTGAACTGAACTGAAGAGAGAGAATGCCTCATTTGATACATTCCACTATTTATCAAGGTAGACATTTAATAAATCCAGATAGAATTATTTAATTTGGGTAAACATTCGGAAGACAGAGATGTATCCTCCCTTATCTCTGAATCTGTAATGTTCACATGTGCAAATTGCACAGAAAGAATCTCCTGCATTCACAAATGTAGAAACAAATATACACTTGTTATAGCTTAAGTAACTCATTGTTCATTAATATCCCTTCAGAAAGACACAATGTGTTACATAGCTACTAAGTACAAATATCAATCTGCAGTTTTGCTACTTACCAATTTTCTCCCTTGCATTGTGGATATATTTTAATAATATCAATGGAGGTAAATCAGAGACCTAGGAAAAAGCTATGGAGTTTACAAAATAAGTTATAAATGTCTAATGCTATATGAGAGGTCTTTGATCAATTTCTGAATTTGACTTCTGAGTATAAATAAATGGCTCATGTCATTCTGGTGAAAACTGCTTGGAAAATTATGCTTCTATTTTTATTAATTTGAAAACAAATATTTATCTTTTCAATGAACTCTTTCTTCCCTGCTTAAGATTGGTAGAGTAAAGAAGTTATTGTAGATGTCTTTTGAATAGTGACTAAATTATTCTTAATTTCTATTATTGCCCACCAAACTAATAAGTAAAACTAACAGGTAACTTTTACAGACACTAGCTGTTCCAGACTTAGGTACCTTTGCCATTCTAAGCATGTAGGTTGCTACTCAGTGACCTGCCTTGACAATTCATTTCACCCTGTCTAGCCCATTCAAATCCCAGTTTTTTGAGAATATAACAAAAACATAGAACTTTATATTTTACGAAGGTTTTACCATTTCAGACTTTTATGGATTAATGGATAATTTTTTCTTAGCCATCATTCTACACATTCTAAGCAACGTCATCCTGCAGTTTTAAAGGAGATGAAACAAAGGAGCTTATAAAATGTGCTTTATTACCAAATACAATCATTCTTGTATATCTGATGCATACTAATTTTTACCAATGTTCTTTTTTAATTCTTTCCAGGTTTTAGTTAGTATTATTTCTGTCTTGACACTCAAACAAACTTCAGTTGTCAGCAATCCTAAAGTCGCAAATGAGGAAACAGAGAAGTATTTGGATCTTTGAAAAACCAAACCCTTCTAATGGTAGGAATTCATTGCATTATCTTGAATATATTACTTTCTATTTTTTTAATCTCACCCCCACTTACTGTTGCCACTCATATTTCTATATTCTATTATGCAATGAGTTTTTTTTCTGTCATGAAATTCTAAGGAAATAAAGTACAGTATCCAGAAGATGTATCAGTTGAGTATATAAGCCCAATAAACACTGTGAAATAATTGAAGAGCTATGATTCTCTTCACTCATAGAGATCCTTCTCCTGAGGGACCTTCTGCTTTCTTCATTTACAGTATTTGAAGTTGGAAGGGAGAAATCATATCCATTCTTCAAAATTTTTGTATACTATAGTTGTCATTTTGCATGCTGGCCAGATTCTACTAATTTGTAATTATGTGGCTTTAAAAAACAGTCTGTTAAAGAAAATGAAGGCAGAAATTCATAGTAGTTTAAGCTAATTGAGTACTTACTAAATACTAGGCACTGTTCTTTTATTTTTATTCATTCATTGGCCACACCAATGGCTTTGCAGGATCTCTGTTCCCCAACCAAGGATTGAACCCAGACCACTGCAGTGAAAGCCTAACCATTAGGCTACCAGGTAAACCCCCAACACTAGGGAACTCTGAACACTAGCCATTATTCTAAGCAACATATGTTAACTCTTTGAATCTCATCAATTCTTGAGACTGCAGATAACATTATATTTGTCTCTGAAAGAGGAAACAGAGGAAAGGAAAAGTGAATAATTTGCCCAAGGATATAGATTCTAAGTGGAGAACAGCAAAGGAGGGGCTGGGTTGAATCTAGGTAGATATCTTGGTTCTGGAATCCCTGCTTCTAACAACTATCATATACCACCTCTCATAATTTCTCATAGAAGCTTAAGTCTCTATACTCCCTCCACCTAGTAATTACAAGAGTCAGCTAGGCAAGCAATGTAAGTCAAAAAACTGCTTTTCCTCTGCAAATGAAGCTTTAATACAAGTCCTCTAACAACCTAATTTATATGGCTGACACACAGCAAGTTATTTTTATTACCCACTAAGTGATGAGTTCTCTTTTAGGTTACAAAGGGTGCAGTAAAGAGTATATGCAGTGAACTCTACCTTGAACAACCTGACATTTCTTTGAGGGGGTCATATAGACAAAAATGGAACAACAACAACAACAACAAAAAATATGGCAGTAATAAAGGAGTGAAGCACACATGAGGAATCCTGAATGATTTTTAAAAGAGAAATCACTGTGGGTTGTAGTTCTAGAAAAAAATTCACATCTCTTAATGCTGTGGACTGTCAGGAATTGAATGATAAAGATCCCCTGAAGTTGAGACCCGTTGAAAAACCATGAAATATCTTCCATTCTAGTTTAACAACATGAGTAAAGACATGAAGTTTCAGGAAAGAATATGTATATTACTGAGACAAAAGGATGTCAGTAGAGCTGGAGGAAAGGGTCAGTTTTACACACTAGATTCATCGCTGGTGAGATGGATCAAGATTGAGATCACACAGAGAGGAAGTGAATGAATTACAATTTGAGATGCAGAAAACACTGAGTTAATCAGCATTTTAGGGAGTAATTCAGTGAAAGCATTGTTCATGATAGAAGCTTTTAATGACTTACAACAAGGTAAGTTGAAGATTAACAGTCATTCAGTAATAAAGGAATGAAAACACAGCCTATAATGGTAATGAATAGGAAAAGCACTTGATGAATAAATGGCTCAGGTGAAACAAGAATTAAGTAAAAATTAGTAATAATAATAGTTTAGATTCATATGGGAAAGAAAAGTAATGATTTTATTAACAAAGAAAATAGGAAGGGCTCAGATTTTTAAGTGGGAAAACAACTTTGGTATGTTGATTACGAGCTGACAATAACATAAAAGGAAAACTTCAGAAAACGTCTAGAGAATTCACACCATTCCATTTGTGAGGAGATACATTGGCAAATTTGGACTTGGGTTAATAATAAATAATGAAGACCCTAGTATGAATCACCACAATGACTGAAATCTCTAAAAGGGAAAATATGTCCATCCATATGTTTCTGCAAAAACTGCCCTTGTACAGTCAGAAACAGAAAATACAGTGAAGAGAATTTGACAGTAAGGAAAATGATAGGAAAACTTTAAATGGCTTGTCTCTTGGTTCAGGTTTGGGAAAAATGTGTGGTTAACAGAGAACTAATTTAATGATGAAGTGAGAAGTGTATGATAATAATCATAATTCAGATAAAGAAATCCATCTGAAGTCGCATCTGACTTTGTGTGACCCCATAGACGGCAGCCCACCAGGCTCTTCCATCCCTGGGATTCTCCAGGCAAGAACACTGGAGTGGGTTGTCGTTTCCTTCTCCAATGCATGAAAGTGAAAAGTCAAAGTGAAGTCGCTCAGTCGTGTCTGACTCTTAGCGACCCCATGGACTGCAGTCTACCAGGCTTCTCCATCCATGGGATTTTCCAGGCAAGAGTACTGGAGTGGGGTGCCATTGCCTTCTCTGAATAAGAATGTTATCATCCAAGAAAAACTGCATGAAGGGGAAGGAAAAGAAGAAGGAAGAATTCTGGTTTAAATTGTCTAAGGAAATGAAAAGGAAACATGTAGTTGGAGTATTGGCTGACATTTAGTTTTACCAACATGTAATTAAAATAGAACTATATATTGAAAATTTTACTTTGTAGAAATCTAAAATAAATTAACAAGGTTTGCAAGAGCTGAAAACATTCATTTGAATATAGCACAAAGTATTACCATGACTGCTATTCTGCAAGAGTGATGATCTAAACCACATACTATTTTATAGTAGATGTTGCAAATAAGACTAACTGAAAAATTCTGGAATATAATTTATCTTATGCCATTTTTAAAGCAATATAATTAAAACTCGAGGAAAAAATCTATATGTCAATTTCTGTCTTAGGAAACTTATATTCACATAATGATTTGCTTTAGAATAAATTCTTTGAACACTCTCTCCCTGTCTCCCCCTCCCCCCCCCAGCACTTTTAACCAGATAAGTGAAACTGAAAAGCTCAGAATTGCAAGCTGAATGTGTAAATAATTCTTCTTGATTTCCGGTAAACTTTGTTTATTATTATGTCTAAAATACTGAGCACATCTTAGTTAACATATGAAATTGAAATATGTTGCCCTTGCAAATAATAACAGGCATCTTCACTCCAACAAATTATAATCATCTTTCAAGAGGAACCTTGGATTCACTTGTGTCCTTGCCTATTTCCACAGCTGTTCTACTGTTTTCTTAAGAATTTTGAATTCAGCATCTAGCCCCTCAAAGACCTATTTATAATTCAAAGTAAATTGATTTCATCTACTGAATTTATGCCATAAATCTCTCAAAAGGAAAGGAAAGCTCTAATATGTATACTTTCTTTTATTACTTCCTATGAAAAACATCTCTTCCAATACTATATCATATTTTTTTCTTCCTTAGGTGCCATTTACAATTTTCTTGTTCAAGTCAAAATTACAAAAAAAAAAAAAAATCGGTTACATTGCTTACATCGACATGAGGGACAATTAAAGTGGCTTAATAGCAACTAATCATGAGAGACTTTTGAGAAAAAATCAGCATTATTTGAACTAAGTCTTTAAAAGTTGATGGTCTTGAAGGTGACAGAATCAATTCAGTGTCTGAAATCCACTAACCTTCCCATAATTTTGTTATAACTTTTCCCCAGTAGATAATCTTTTCCCATCTCATTTTATTTCTTTGCCATCAAAGACAGATTGACTTAAGGCTCATGTATAAAGCAAGATATTATTGTCATTGCTCACTCATGGTTGTCAAGAAACATTGTATCACAAAATGCAACAAAAAAGGAAGTGAGTTTCAAAAAGACTGACTAAATTTTAATGTATTATTTACGAAATCCTGGACAATAGGCTAACAATCACTTACACCACTGGGTTGATGGTAGAAGTTGCAAATTCTTCCCCTCCAGTTATGTGTGCAGCCCATTTGTGGCTCCTCCCATCAGTGTCAGTTCATTTTTCCATCCCCTTGAATCTGGACTTGGCCATGTGACTTGACTTGGATTGACCAATAAGACTTTAATAAGTATGACTTATAAAATGTTTGCAATTTGGGTCCAGCTGTTTCTTGACACTCTGAGGTCATCCACAAATGACCTGTTGTATAATGAGAGATTTATGGCCCAGTAACCCTGAACAAAACCTGCCAACTGTCAAACATATGAGGGAGGCCATCCTTGATCATCCAGCTTCCATCTGATCTGCCAGTTGACCGGAGATGAACAGCTGACAAAGACCAGAAGAACCACTCAGCCAACCCACAGAGTAATGGGACAAACAGTTTCTTTAAAGACACTAAATTCTGGAATGGTTTGTTATACAATCAAGTCTAGTTAATACAAACAAATCTCTCAAATCCTAAACTAGGGATCAAAAAGGAAATAAGTGTAATTACCTTTAGACTGACATTTAACACAGAAATGATTCTGTTTAGGGATTAGTATGAAGAATTGATGCTTTTGAGCTGTGGTATTGGAGAAGACTCTTGAGAGTCCCTTGGACTGCAAGGAGATCCAACCAGTCCATTCTAAAGGAGATCAGCTCTGGATGTTCTTTGGAAGGAATGATGCTAAAGCTGAAACTCCAGTACTTTGGCCACCTCATGCGAAGAGCTGACTCATTGGAAAAGAGTCTGATGCTGGGAGGAATTGGGGGCAGGAGGAGAAGGAGACGACAGAGAATGAGATGGCTGGATGGCATCACCGACTCGATCGATGTGAGTTTGAGTGAACTCCAGGAGCTAGTGATGGACAGGGAGGCCTGGCGTGCTGTGATTCATGGGGTTTCAAAGAGTCGGACACCACTGAGCTGAACTGAACTGAACTGAATCTGTCTCCACCCTCACTCACCTGTTGGCACTTTACTTGGCACTTATCCAATCTGGGATGTTTATTCATAGCTGAATCACTATATTTTCCCAAAGACCACCTAGCATCTTTACAATTGCTCTATCCTCTAAGAACTGTGTCAGCTTGCCAGTCTCCTAGTCACCCTCTCTCAACTCCTAATCAGAGTCACTAACTAAAACACTTTTCAGTCTACCATATGTTTCTAGTTTTGTGTTAAATGTTGACCCTGACTCTCCTTCACATGGACATGTTCCAGCAGTCTCTGATTACGCAAACAGAAGCATTTTCACATCATCTAACATGACCTACAGGACAGTCTCCTGAGCCTGAACACCTTGCAGAAAACTTTTCAGCTACTATCTAGATAAGTCTATGATTCTCACCATGGGAATCCTAGTATTTGTTGGTGTCTCATGGGAAAATCATTGTCAATATTTTTGTCAACACTTTGGACACACATGTGAACAACTGGGAAGTATTTAGTCTTGTGAATAATACTGACACTAATGATGTGAAACCTGTTGAATTCTCCGTGTCGATTATCTGCCCCAAACCTGAACCACACTTCATACTGACCTTGCAAAACTTCAGTAGAATGTTCTACACATGATTCAGAATTGTTTTTTCTTTGTTTAGCATAATGCTCTTCATGAATTTTTCTGCTCTTCATATTAAGAAGCCTCTACCCATGATTTCAATGTTTCTTGCTCTGTAGTATGTCATAGACCTCTAGATCTGATCTGAATTGATGTTGTCAGATAAGACTCTAGGGCAATCCCACCACCCCAGAATATGACACTTGAACTTGAGGGTTAGTTTAAGCTGAAGCAAACTGGGAAATGGTAGGTGTGGATGATGCTGTCTACTCTCCCCCTACCCACTCTAACTACTAAGTTGCTTCAGTCACGTCTGACTCTGTGCGACCCCATAGATGGCAGCCCGCCAGGCTCCCCCATCCCTGGGATTCTCCAGGCAAGAACACTGGAGTGGGTTGCCATTTCCTTCTCCAATGCATGAAAGTGAAAAGTCAAAGTGAAATCGCTCAGTCGTGCCCGACTCTTAGTGACCCCATGGACTGCAGCCCACCAGGCTCCTCCATCCATGGGATTTTCCAGGCAAGAGTACTGGAGTGGGTTGCCACTGCCTTCCTGACCCACTCTAAAACTGGACATAAATTTCGCTTTTGAAGTTGTCCCCTCTCTTGTACCAGGAACAATCATCATCACTGGATATGAAGTTAACACTGAAATAAGTCTGCATAAACAGCACTTTACTAAATAACCCTTATCCTCCATTAGTTTTCCTCCCCACCACTTACTGCCTCTAGAGGCCCTAAACACTTTCCTTTATTTTGTCATTTCTGTATAATTTATCACCCTTTCTTAAAACTCTGTAAAAGTTCCTGGGTCTAACCATTTCTCTAGGTTGTGAACTCTTTTCCATGAAGGTTTCCAAGTAGATGTGAAAATTAATGTACAAAAAATTACCTTTAACAAGAGAAAATGCCTTTTCTCTTGTATTTTTCTCAGTTTGTGTTTCACTGACCAAAACATAACAGAGTTCAGTAAAAGTTGTTTTCATCTTCAACACCTGCCATAGACCATCTTCTGTGAGAAACTCCAATTTCTTGAAAATTTGAACTCATGGAAGCCATAGTGAAACTAATTTACAGCCTACAACTTAGTGAGGGGGAGATCTCACATTCTCTTTTCCTTTGCACTAATCATGACTCACTCCAGATTTTGTTCTTCATAATTAATGATTATGTTACCCTCTCTTCCTTTGGACCATAAAAATTATTCCCTGCTTTACCTCTTGCTGACTCCTTATGTACAGCTTTCACCCTTTAATTTTATACTTTTCTTATCTTGGTAATTTTAATATCTAATAAAACAATGTTCCATTATAATTTTCAGTAGCTGCAATTATCTGAATAGGTAATCTGAAAATTGCTTTTTTAAAATAAATGTAACATGACTGAAAGTCATTTCTTTATTATATGAAATATGACAATTCTAATAACTAACATTCTTACATTTTGAGACTGAATGTATCTATGATATACACCAAGCAAACTAAAAATAAATACATTTTAAAAGCTGACTTTTTTCACCTTTGAAATTGGAAAAGGAAAATTAACCTAATCAAATGTATTTGTATGTACTCATAAAAGGATATAGAACAAGTCCTTTTAAAGCAAAAGACATTTCTATGAAATATAATTTAAAAGCAAGGCATATTGCCACAAGTAGCCATGAATAGCAGAGGTGGTAATATAATGGTTTAACAAGTTTTATCATTTTGCTATAAATGCTTCAGAATTTTAAAGACAAATACATTGAAGTTGTGTTGAACCATACAGCCCTTTTAATAACATCTCTGTCTCCTCCAAGAAGGCAAAATGTTAATGTTTGCATGTGTGATTTTCAAGATACATTCAGTTCAGTTCATTTCAGTCGCTCAGTCGTGTCCGACTCTTTACGACCCCATGAATCGCAGCACGCCAGGCCTCTCTGTCCATCACCATCTCCCAGAGTTCACTCAGACTCACGTCCATCGATTCCATAAGATACATTATTTACTTTTTATTTAGGCTTTTTGAGTTAATTTTCAACTTACAAAAAAGTTTCAAAAATAATATGAATTCCCTTTTGTTTCTAATGATAACATCTCATATAATCATCACATAATTATCAAAACAGGATCACTGTTTAAAAAATATTACTATGTATCCTTTTTAATTTTTTTTTATAATGGAGTATAATTGCTTCAAATGTTGTGTGTTTCTGTTGTACAACATGAATCAGTATATGTATACATATATATCCCCTTCCTCTTAAAACTCTCTCCTACAGCCCCAACCCACTCCTTTATGTCATCACAGAGCACTGTGAGCTAAGCTCCCTGCACCATACAGCAGCTTCCCACCAACTCTTTTACACAAGGTAGCGTATATATGTCAGCCCTACTCTCCCAAATCGTCCCACTTTCCCTTTCCCCAAAGTCCACAAGTCTGTTCTCTACATCTGTGTCTCTATTCCTGCCCTGCAAATAGGCTCATCTGTACCAATTTTCTAGATTCCACATATATGCAGTAATATACACTAAAAATATTACTATGTATTTCTATCCAAATATAGCAGTTTAGCATATTTTTCAACATTACATACCAAATTAAACTAAAATCATTTGGCAACATTTTGTTACATTGTACTATTTTATTTTAGCCAAATTGTATTTGATTAATATGAACAGATGTAACACTAGGTTTTGTTGTTTTTTTTGGCTGTAGCCTTGTCATTCTCATTAGTGTGTAAGAGTTCTGGTTTCACCACATTGTCAAACCTTACAAAAAAATTGCCAAATTTAAGGGTGGAAAAGGGTATTTCATTATTTGACTAGGAATTTTCTTGATGATTGGTGTGGCTTAATAAAAGTAAAGGAAAGCGAAGTTGCTCAGTTATGTTGGACTCTTTGCGATCCCACAGACTGTAGCCTACTAGGTTTCTCCATCCATGGGATTTTCCAGGCAAGAATACTGGAGAGGGTTGCCATGTCCTATTCCAGGGGATCTTAGTGGTACATTATAAATTCTAGCTTCAATCTTTTGTTGCTTTTATGGAATACAAATACTTTCTGCTAGTGTTAGTATGTTTTACCTTTTAAATTTTCTAATATATCTGCTGCAAAGTTTTTAACTTCAGTGAGGTAATATATACCAAACATACACTTTTTGTGTTTAATTTTTGAAATATGTTCCTATCTGTAGTTCATAAATATATTTTCCTATATTTTCTTTGAAATTAAAAAAAATCACATTTACATCTTTAATGTACTTGAAACATTAGTAATAATTTTAATTTTTATTGGTAATTTATTTCCTTTATATAAATTTTTATTGAAGTATAATTTAAAGTGTTAGTTTCAGGTGTACAGCACATTGATTCAGTTTATATATATATATGTATATGTATGTATATTCTTCAGATTTGATAGGTTATTAAAAAAGACTGAGAACAGTTCCCAGTTCTATACAATAAGTCCTTGCTGGTTATCTATTTTATATATAGTAATATGTATAAATTCATCTCAGCCTCTTAATTTATCTCTCTCCTCAGTGTTTTCCCTTTGGTAACCATAAATTTGTTTTTGATATCTGTAAGTCTGCTTCTGTTTTGTAAATGAGTTCACTTCTATCTTTTTTTTAAAGTTAGATTCCACATATGAGTAATACCATATGATATTTGTCTTTCTCTATTTGACTTACTTCACTTACTATAATCTTTAGGTCCATCCATGCTGCTGCAGATGGCAATATGGCTTTCATTTTTATGGCCGAATAATATTCTGTTGTATATATGTACCACGTCATCTTTATCCATTCCTCTGTCACTGAACATTTACGTTGTATCCATGCCCTGGCTATTGTAATTAGCAATAAACATCAGGGCACATGCATCCTTTTGAGTTATGGTTTTGTCTGGATATATGCCCAGAAGTGGGAATGCTGGATCATAGGGTAGCTCTATATTTAGATTTTTTAAAGAACCTCCATTCTGTTCTCCATAGAAGCTGCATCAATTTACATTCCTAACAACAGGGTAAGAGGGTTGTCTTTTCTTCACATCCTCTCCAACATTTATTTTTTGTAGAGTTTTTGATGAAAGCAATTCTGACCAGTGTGAAGTGATACCTCATTATAGTTTTGATTTGCATTTCTTTAATAATTAGTGATACTGAGCATCTTTTCATGTGGATTTTGGCCATCTGTATGTAGTCTTTGGAAAAATATCTATTTAAGTCATCTGCCCATTTTTTGATTGGGCTTTTTTTTCTTTTTTTGATAGCTGCATGAGCTGTTTGCATATTTTGGGGATTAATCCCTTGTCAGTTGCTTCATTTGCAAAACTCTCTCTCAATCTAAGGATTGTCTTTTTGTTTTCTTTGCTGTGCAAAAGCTTTTCATTTTCATTAGGTCACATTTGTTTATTTTTATTTTCATTACTCTAAACAGTGGATTGAACAATATCTTTCTGTGATTTATATCAAAGAGTGCTCTGCCTATGTTTCCCTCTAAGAGTTTTATAGTATCCAGCCTTACATTTTAGGTCTTTAGTCTGTTTTGAGTTTACTTCTGTGTATGGCATTAGAGTGTATTCTAATTTCATTCCTTTAGATGCAGATGTTCTAGGTGCATTTTTCAGCACCACTGATTAAAGAGACTGTCTTTTCTCTATTGTATGTTTTCCCCTCCTTTGTCAGAGATTAGGTGGCCGTAGGCACATGAGTTTATCTCTTGACTTTCTGTCCCATTCCCTTCATCTATATTTCTGTTTCTGTGCCAGTACTATGCTGATTGTGCCAGTATCTTACTACCGTTACTGTAGCACTGTAGTGTAGTCTGAAGTCAGAGAGCCTGATTCCTCCAGCTCGGATTCTTCTTTATCAATTTCTTTTTCTTTTCTTTCTTTCTTTTCTTTTTTTTTTTTTTTTTTTTTTTACTGTTTTAAGGATCTTTTGTGTTTCCATACAAATTTAAAATTTTTTGTTCTAATTCTGTGAAAAATGCCCTTGGTGATAGGGACTTCAGTGAACCTGCAGATTGCTTTGGGAGGTAGTCATGTTCATACTGATTCTTCCATTCCAAGATCATGGTATATCTCTGCATCATCTTTGATTTCTTTCATCTTATAGCTTACCAAGAACAGGTATTTTGTGTCCTTGTTGTTTTTCAGTCTTGTCCTGCATAGAGGTTTCTCAGGAGACAGATAAGGTAGTCTAGTATTTCCATCTCTTTAAGTATATTTCACACAGTCAAAGGCTTTAGCCCAGTGAAGCAGAAGTACATGTTCTTCTGAAATTCCCTTGCTTTTTCCATGATCCAGCAGATGCTGACAATTTGATCTCTGGTTCCTCTGTCTTTTCTAAACCTAGCTTGTACCTCTTGAAGTTCTTGGTTCACATACTGCTGAAGCCT
Source organism: Ovis canadensis (assembly GCF_042477335.2). Lineage (NCBI taxonomy): Eukaryota > Metazoa > Chordata > Mammalia > Artiodactyla > Bovidae > Ovis > Ovis canadensis. The sequence goes on along the minus strand of NC_091246.1, from coordinate 175,060,834 downwards.
AGCTTTAAGGATTTTGAGCATAACCTTGCTAGCATGTGAAGTGAGTACCACTGTATGGAAGTTTGAACATTCTTTGGCATTGCCTTTCTTTGGAATTGGAATGAAAACTGACCTTTCCCAGTCCTGCGGCCATTGTTGAGCATTCCAAATGTCTAGTCATAATGAGTATAGCATTTTAACAGAATCATCTTTTGGATTTGAAATTCCAGCTCAGCTTTGTTCCTAGTAATGCTTCCTAAGGCCCATTTACTTGACTTACACTCCAAGATGTCTGGCTCTAGGTAAGTGACTACACCATTGTGGTTATCTGTGTCATTAAGATCTTTTGGGTACAGTTCTTCTGTGTATTCCTACCACCTCTTCTTAAGCCCTTCTGTTAGGCCCTTCCTGTTTCTGTTCTTTATTGTGCCCATCTTTGTATGAAATGTTCCCTTGGTATCTATAATTTTCTTGAAGAAGTCTCTAGTCTTCCAATTCTGTTGTTTTCCTCTATTTATTTTCATTTTTCACTTAAAAAGGCTTTCTTATCTCTCCTTGCTGTTCTCTGGAACTCTGCATCCAGTCAGATATATCTTTCCTTCTTTGTATTTTTCTTCTCTCAGATATTTGTGAGGCCTGCTCAGACAACCATTGTACTTTCTTGGATCTCTTTTTCTTGTGTACTAGATTTAATCCCTTGAATCTATTTGTCACTTCCATTGTGATATCCTAAAGGATTTGGTTTAGGTCATACCTGAATGGCCTACTGGTTTGCTCTACTTTCTTTAAGTCTGAATTTTGCAATAAGGAGCTGGTGATCTGAGCTACAGTCAGCTCCAGGTCTTGTTTTTGCTGACTGTATAGAGCTTCTCCATCTTCAGCTGCAAGGAATATAATCAACCTGATTTCAGTATTGACCATCTGGTGATGCCCATGGGTAGAGTCATCTCTTGTATTGTTGGAAGAGCGTGTTTTCTATGATTAGAGCATTCCTTTGGCATAACTGTTAGCCTTTGCCCTGCTTGATTTTGTACTCCAAGGCCAAACTTGCCTGTTGTCCCAGGTATCTCTTGACTATTTTTTCATTTCAGCCTCCAGTGATGAAAAGGACATCTTTTTTGGTGTTAGTTTTAAATGGTCTTGTATGTCTATATAGAAAAATTCAGCTTTAGCTTCTTTATCGTTAGTGGTTGAGGCATAGATTTGGACTACTGTGATGTTGAATGGTTTGCCTTGGAAACAAACCAAGATCATTCTGTTGTTTTTGAGATCGCATCTCAGTACTGAATTTCAGACTCTTTTGTTGACTATGAGTCCTGTTCCATTTCTTCTAAGGGATTCTTGCTTAAGGTTTTCTATGTATATAATTTCATGTCATCTGGAAACAGTGATACTTTTACTTCTTTTCCTATTTTGATTCATTTATTTCTTTTCCTGTCAGCATTCTCTGACACCTGTGGCTAGGACTTCCACAACTATGCTAAATAAAACTGGTGAGAATGGGACATCCTTGTTCCTGAAGTTAGAGGAAATGCTTTCTGTTTTTCACCCTCGAGTATGATGTTAGCTGTAGGTTTGTTGTATATTGTTGTTGTTGCTGTCCATTCACTAAGTCATGTCTGACTCTTTGCCACCCCATGAACTGCAGCATACCAGGCTTCCCTGTCCTTCACTATCTTCCTGAGTTTGCTCAAACACATGTCCACTGAGTCGGTGATGCCATCCAACCATTTCATCCTCTATCACTCCCTTCTCTTGCCCTCGATCAATCCCAGCATCAGTATCTTTTCCAATGAGTTGGCTCTTCACATCAGATGGCCAAAGTATTGAAGCTTGAGCTTGTGCATCACTCCTTCCATTGAATATTCAGGATTGATTTTCTTTAGGATTGGCTGGTTTGATCTCCTTGCTGTCAAAGGGACTCTCAAGAGTCTTCTCTAGCACAAAGTTCAAAAGAATCATTTATTTGGCACTCAGTCTTCTTTATGATCCAACTCTCACATCCATACCTGACTACTGGAAAAACCATAGCTTTGACTATACTGTCCTTTGTTGGCAAAGTGATGTCTCTACTTTTTAATTTACTGTTAGGTTTGTCATAGGTATTCTTCCAAGGAGCAGGTGTCTTTTAATTTTGTGGCTCCAGTCACCATCCAGAGTGATTTTGAAGCCCAAGAAAATGAAATTTGCCACTCTTTCCACATTTTCTCCATCTGTTTGCCATTAAGTGATAGGACTAGATGTCATGATCTTTATTTGTTTAATATTGAATTTTAAGCCAGCTTTTTAACTTTCCTTTTTGACCTTCATCAAGATGCTCTTTAGTTCCTGTCTGCTTTCTGCTTTTAAAGTAGTATCACCTGCATATCTGAGATTATTGATATTTCTCCCAGCAATCTTGATTCTAGCTTGTGCTTTATCTAGCCCAGCATTTCTCATGATGTATACATACATAAGTTAAATAAGCAGGGTGACAATATACAGCCTTGACATACTCCTTTTCCTATTTGGAACCAGTCTGTTGTTCCATGTCCAGTTCTAACTGTTGCTTCTTGACCTGCATACAGGTTTCTCAGGAGACAGGTAAGGCATTCTGTTATTCCCATCTCTAAGAATTTTTCTGATATGAAGAACTGAGTCATTTGAAAAGACCCTGGTGCTGGGAAAGATTGAAGGTGGAAGGAGAAGGGGATGACAGAGGATGAGATGGTTGGATGGCATGACCAAATCAATGGGCATGAGTTTGAATGAACTCCAGGAGTTGGTGATGGACAGGGAGGCCTGGTGTGCTGCAGTCCATGGGGTTGAAGAGTTGGACACAACTGAGCGGCTGAACTGAACTGAAAAATTTTCCATAGATTTTTGTGATCCATACAGTCCAGGGTTTTAGTGTAGTAAATAAAAAATATGTTTGACTGGAATTTTGCTGCTTTTTCTGTGATCCAGTAGATGTTGACAATTTAATCTCTGTTTCCTCTGCTTTGTCTAAATGCACCTTGTACCTCTGGAAGTTCTTGGTTCATATACTGCAAACGGCTAGCTTGAAAGATTTTGAGCATTACCTTGCTATCATGTGAAGTGAGGGCAATTTTACAGTTGCTTGTACTTTCTCTGGCATTGCCTTTCTTTGGGACTGAAATGAAAACTGACCTTTTCCATTCCTGTAGCCACTGCTGAGTTTTCCAAGTTTGCTGGCATATTGAGTGCAGCATGTAACAGCATCGTCTTTTGGGATTTGAAATAGCTCAGCTGAAATTCCACCACCTCCATTAGCTTTGTTCATAGTAATGCTTTCTAAGGCCCACTAGACTTCACATTCCAGGATGTCTGGCTCTAGGTGAGTGACCACACCAATGTGGTTATCTGGGTCACTGAGACCTTTTTTGCACAGTTCTTCTGTGTACTCTTTCCACCTCTTCTTAATCTCTTCTGCTTCTGTAAGGTCCTTGACATTTCTGTCCTTTATTGTGCCTGCTTTGACACAGAATTCACATATGTCCTTGCTATGTCTGCCAACAGCTTTTATGACCTCAAAGATGTTGAATCTTATTAAACTTATAATTTGGGGCACATTCCCACAGTTATGGAAATTAAAGTTTACCATCATGAAAATTACTTTTCTCCCTTTATTTAAAGTAATTTATGTCCACTAATATTTTATAATTTTCTCCACAGAAAACTTGTTCATCCTTTGTTTTTTTTTTCCTAGTTTAAGTGTTTTCCTTAATTATATATCTTAATTGTTTATTGAATGTAGGGAAACCATTTGACTTGACTTTAAGCAGTGTTGTTTTTTAAACTGCTCTGGTTGGCTAAAACAAACCATCAGAATGAATCCTATAGAAAAAAAAAAGATATTATTGTGTAATACTGAAACATATACCAAGTCATAATGTGAAACACAAATTTTAGTTCTTAGTGTAGATTATGGTCAGGTTTGAGGGTATAATTTTTATGTATTTTTGGTTTGTTTTTCAGTGAGCATATGTAGATGTACTGTTACTGATTTCATGTCTGAAAAAAATCTGTTTCCCTTCATTTTGAATAACAGTGTAATCAGTTATAGGATTATACATTTCCTTAGTGGTGTGAATATATTTCTAACGTTGATTAGAAGTCTGCTTGAATTCAATTGTTGTTTATCTGTAAACAGTCTGTCTATTCCTTCCTGTATTACTTTAAGCCCCCCCCCCACCTTTTTATGATTCTCTGAAGTTTTATTACCGCTAACTTAATTATATTATTATTTTCAGTGCTCGGAGGGAATATTCAATCTAAGGACCCATTTATTTCTTCTTCTCTAGTAAACTCCACCATTGTTTCTTGGAATGTTACCTTTCTCTCCTTCCTTCTCTTCTTTGTCCTTTGTTAACCTCCACTACCTAACAACTTACCTTTCAAGTTTTACAACTACTCTTAGTTATTTTTATTCTTACTTGTATATTAATTCTTCAGCAATTATCATCCTATTTGTTCATTCTCACTTTGACTGTTACAACATAAACTTTATTATATCAACTAAGATATCTTTAAAATTTTTCATTATACTGACCATTTTTTCAGTTCTAAGATTTTTAGTTGTTTTCACTCATTTTAATTGTTATTTTTCTTGTATAACTTTAGCCTCTTTAGTTTCACCATCACTTTTTATGGACATGTATTTCTTTTCCTCTGATGAACTAAAATTCTATAAAAGTCTGCTTCTAATTGTTCTATTATTTGTTTTCATTCATCTGCTGATCAGTATCCTTTTTTCTAGCTGTCTTTCTTTAAAATACATTTATTGTGGAATTTGAATTTGCAGACTCTCCTTAAGTAAACTAGTTATTTTTTAACCTCTCTTCTGACACTCATTGCTTTTAGCTTGTTGGTTCAGTTGCTTCCACTTGTCCTCTGGGCCTTAAGCTGCAGCTCTTTTCTTACATAATTCACTTGGATTTTTGTTCCACAGGGCATATGAGAACTTAACCTACAAAAAGAACGGTGTTAGTGTTGGTCACAGGATTGTTTCTGTATTCTCCAAGCCTCTAAGGTAAAAACTTCACACAGGACAGTGGTCCATGAAGGAGATGGCATGGTTTTACTTCAGCATTATTTTCCTATGTGGTAGCCTCACCCCAGGCTCTAAACTTACTCCTGTTCCTTTATAGGATCCATATTTTAAGGGCTCATAAGTCTGATGCTTCAATCATTCTAACTGGTTTATATTTCTGTTCTGTTTATTATTTAAGGAAAAACTTGTTTTTGAAATTATCTAATTTTTATTATGTTATCAATTATGCTATGTTTTAAAGTCAGAGATAACCTTAGTGTTTAAATTTTCAATATCATATTGACCATGATAGTAGTAGCAGTGGTCAGATAGTAATAGCAGACAGTAGTCGTCAAGTGGTCTTGACTCTTCACATATAAAAAGTAAACTATGACACTTTCCTTTACCTGTAACTTTGAAGTCCAAGCGGTTAAAAACCAGACCTTCTCATCTTTAGTTGCCCATACCTAATAATCTGTGTCACACTTAAAGCAGGTAATACACACATTTAATTTGGTGGCTCTTTCCATACTACCTTTTATACCTCAGAGTAAAAAAATTCATTCTACATGAATTGAAAAGATAAAGGACAGCCTTCATTCTAGTCTTTCCCTGTATTCAGATATATAAAGGATATAAATGTAAATCTGATTTGTGAAAGTATTTAGAGCTCTCTTTAAATACTTAATGAATTTATTTTTTTGGTAAAAGATGCAACAAAATGAAATGTGTTATTCCAGATTTATCAAAATAGGATACCAACAAGGTAGGAAGAGTCAGTTCATCTCCTTCCACAGACACACCAAAATTACAACTACATGTAGAGCGACTATATCTGAGAATGATCTGAACGCTAGTGGAATGGATTTTCTACAGCTATGGGTATAAAGAAAAGCTCCATCAAGACAAGAAAAAATAGTAAGATGGCAATCTAATTAGAACCCACACAGCTAAAGTGGTGACACACAAGCAGGAGGAATATCATGGTTGCAAAGGGCTCTAAGTGTCACACCAGCCTCCCCAGCCTCAGGTACTTGCATTGGAAAGAAGAACTCTCATAACACCTGACTTTAAAAATCAGTGAGGCTTATGTCCAAGAGCACTGAAGGGTTATGGGAAACCACGACTTGGCTTGCGAAGAGGCTGTGCACACATTCACTCATTCTGAGCTCCAGCGCAGCGGCAGTAGCTTGAAAAGTACCTAGGTCATACACTAAGGAGATATGTTGACTGATTTCACAGCATGTGCCAGAGTAACAGGAATCTTTTGGAATTTTTGCCAGGTACAGAAGTGCTGAAAGGCACCATATTTTTCAACTCTCTTTCTACCCAACCTGACCCATTTCTGTCATTCTTCATCAACTCAGCTATAGTGCGCACCTGGCCCTAGTGTTCCCAAGTACCAGCCCTATGCAACTTATTCAATTTGGCCAGTGGCTCTCTCTCTCTCCAAAACCTGGAAAGCTGCTTTGGCTGAACACCTATCAGATTGCCCACAACAGCTGGAGTCAGAGGTTATAGCCAGTTGGCTCAGGGGCCAACACCATCCCCAGTGCACCTTCAGCAGTTATACCCCAAAGACAATTGGAAAGCACACACTGCTTGACCACCTAATTCTGGTAAGCAGAGGGGGTTGTGTCTCTGGGCCAAACAAGACACTTTGTACATAAGTCCACTCTTTCAAGTGTAGGAGACATAGCTAATTTATACTGAAAACCTAGAAAGAAATACAGTTAGGCACAAAGAGGAGACAGACATCAAATGAAAGTACAAATCAAAACCTCAGAAAATAATCCAAACAAAACAGAGATAAACAATTTACCTGATAGGAAACCAGAAAAAACAAAAAACAAAAACGGTTAAATAGGCTCACCAATCTTGAGAGACAAATAGATGAACTCAGCACTTCCACGAAAGAGAAAGTTTTTTAAGTGAACCAATCTGAACCAAAGGATACATTAACTGAAATAAAAAATACAAAGAGGGGAGTCAATAGAAGATTAGAGGATGCAGGAAGGACTCACAATCTGCAACGCAGATTAGTGGAAATAACCCAATTGGGAGAGCAAAAGAACAGATAGTAATGTTTTTACAAATAAATATATTTTAAGAGATCTCTGGAACAATACCATGCAATACTATGATTTGTATTATAGGAATTCAAGAAAGATAAATAGAAAGGGATAGAAAAACTGTTTGAAGAAATAATGGTTGAAAACTTCCATAACCTGGAAAAGGAAACAGCTAGCCAAGTCCAGGAAGCACAGAGAGTATCAGACAAGATGAACCAAAAAAGACTCACACCAAGACATGCTATAATCAAAATATCAAAAGTTAAAGAGAGAATCTTAAAATCAGCAAGAGAAAAATAAGTTAGGAAACCCACAAAGACTATCTATTTAGTGACCTTACAGCAGAAACTTCACAGGCCAGAAGGAACTTGCTTGATATATACAAATTGCTGGGGGATAGGAAAAAAAAAAGAAAAAAGAAAACTTCTGATAAGAATACACCAGTGGTTATTCACAATTAAAGGAGAGATACAAAGTTTCCCAGATAAGCACAAATGAAAAAAAAAAAAAACAGTTCATCACCACTCAGCTGACCTTATAAGAAATATTAAAGGGGCATCATTAAATAGAAAATAAAAAGGATATAATGAAAAATAAGAAAAAAACTAGAAAAAAATCCTACTGGTAAATCCCAAACATGTAGTAAAGGTAATGGATCAACTACCTATAAAGCTAGTATGAAGATTAAAAGACAAAAGAGGCAAAAAAAATTACATCTAAAATAGAAAAGCAACACACAGATTATAAAAGAGGGGCAGTAACAGTGTACTACTTTTGGAATGTGCTCAAATATATGCAATCATCATCCTTAAACGTATATGTAGGTTGTTAGATATGAACCACATGCAAAAAATTGATAATACATATATAACAAAATAGAGAAAGAAATACAAACATAACACTAAAGAAAGTCAACAAATTACAAAAAGAGAACAAGAAGAAAGGAACAAAATAATCACAAAACAACCAGAAAATGACTACAAAAGAGCAATATGTACATAGTTGTCAAAAATCACTTTAAATGAACAAAAGGCTCCAGTTAAAAGACAGTGTTGCTAAATGCCTACTAGAGAATCATATATGTGAAGATTCACAAAGTGAAGGGATAAAAATTATATGCTATGCAAATGGAAACAAACAGAAGGTGGGGTAGCAATATACTTTAAAACAAAGATTTTATCAAGGGAAAAAGGAGGGCATCATGTACTGAAAAAGGGAGATTAATCAACCAAGAGGCTATAATGCACCCAACATAGCAGCACCTAAATACATAAAGCAAATAATACATAAAAAGAGAACAGTAATACAGTAGGAGGAGGAAACTTTACCATAACTACTTACATCATTGAATAGATCAGCTAGACAGAAACTGGTGAGGAAACATTGGGTTAAATGACATATTAGACCAGATAGATTTAACTAGAGAACATTTCATCCTAAAACAGCAAAATACACATTCCTTTCAAGTGCACATGGAATATTCTCAAGGATAGATCACGTTAGGCCACAAAACAAGTCTTAATAAATGAAGATTGAAATTATATTAAGCATTGTTTTCTGACTGCAGTATTATGAAACTAGAAATCATTTAGAAGAAGAAAACTGCAAAAAGTATACAAACATGTGGAAAACAAAGAACATTCTTCTTAATCAGTGGGTCACTGAAGATATTTAAGAGAAAAGAGAAAAATATCTTGAGACAAATGAAAAGAAAAGCACAACAGTCCTAAATTTTCAGGACGGAGAAAAAACAATTCTAAGAGGGAAGTTTATAGTAAAGGTGTATGCCAAGAACCAAGAAAAATCTGTCTAGCCTTACAAGTAATAACACAGAAATAACAAAGGATAATAAGATTACTTCAAAACATATACCAACAAATTGAACAACCTAGAAAAATCGATAAATTCCTATCAATATACAATTTTACAAGACAAACTAGGAAGAAATAGAAATTTTTAATAGATCAATTGATAGTAACGCAGTTGACCCAGTTAAAAAAAAAAAGCAGGGTTTTTTTGTTTTTTGTTTTGTTTTGTTTTGTTTTTTGCATCTGTCTCCTCAGGAAGGGCAATAAAGGTGAAAATAAATGTGACCATATAAAACCAATAAGCTTTTCTTACAGTGAAGGAAACTCTCAACCAAATAAAAAGAAAACAACTGAACAAGAGTACATATATACTTTGATTAAGCTGTTTCCAAGTTACCACTATAGAAATGGGATCTGTAACACACTATGGCATCTCTTAAATATTATCAAAATAACATAACCAGAGGTATCTTCATAAAACAGAAATCCTATTAAATACATGCCTTAAAGCTTTCCATTGTTTTCCCTTTATCTACTAAAAAAGTTGAAACTCAACATCTTAAATATTAGTATATCAGTGATCACTGTACCATTTTCACAATAACTAAAGGGAGAAGTAACTCAAGTATCCATAAACAGATAAATGGATAATTAAAATATGTTATATACATACACGGAGAAGGCAATGGCAACCCACTCCAGTACTCTTGCCTGGAAAATCCCATGGCCGGAGGAGCCGGGTAGGCTGCAGTCCATGGGCTCGTGAAGAGTCGGACACGACTGAGCTACTTCCCTTTCACTTTTCACTTTCATGCAGTGGAAAAGGAAATGGCAACCCACTCCAGTATTCTTGCCTGGAGAATCCCAGGGATAGGGTCGCACAGAGTCGGACATGACTGAAGTGACTTAACAGAAGCAGCAGCATATACATACAAGAGAACATAGTTCAGCCATGATGAGGCAGATGAACTTCTGGTACCTACAACATGAATTAACCTTCAAAATATTATGCTGAGTGAATTACAACACACAATAAAACAAATATTGTATGACTCCATTGATATGAAAAATATACAATAGCCAAATTTATAGAGAAAAAAATAGATGAAAGCTTACCAGAGAATACAAGGCTGGGGAATGGGGAATAATTGCTTCAATGAGGTATGTCTTTAAAGAGAAAGAACTGTTTTGGAGATGCATGATGGTGAGGGTTACACAATACTATGAATGTAATTGACATCACTGAATTGTTCAATTAAAAATAGTTGAAATGGATCACAGCCATTCTGACTAGTGTGAAGTGGTACCTCATTGTGGTTTTGATTTGCATTTCTCTAATAATGAGTGATGTTGAGCATCTTTTCATGTGTTTGTTAGCCATCCGTATGTCTTCTTTGGAGAAATGTCTATTTAGTTCTTCGGCCCATTTTTTGATTGGGTCGTTTATTTTTCTGGAATTGAGCTGCATAAGTTGCTTGTATATTTTTGAGATTAGTTGTTTGTCAGTTGCTTCATTTGCTATTATTTTCTCCCATTCAGAAGGCTGTCTTTTCACCTTGCTTATATTTTCCTTTGTTGTGCAGAAGCTTTTAATTTTAATTAGATCCCATTTGTTCATTTTTGCTTTTATTTCCAGAATTCTGGGAGGTGGATCATAGAGGATCCTGCTGTGGTTTATGTCTGAGAGTGTTTTGCCTATGTTCTCCTCTAGGAGTTTTATAGTTTCTGGTCTTACATTTAGATCTGTAATCCATTTTGAGTTTATTTTTGTGTGTGGTGTTAGAAAGTGATCTAGTTTCATTCTTTTACAAGTGGTTAACCAGTTTTCCCAGCACCACTTGTTAAAGAGATTGTCTTTACTCCATTGTATATTCTTGCCTCCTTTGTCAAAGGTAAGGTGTCCATATGTGTGTGGATTTATCTCTGGGCTTTCTATTTTGTTCCATTGATCTATATGTCTGTTTTTGTGCCAGTACCATACTGTTTTGATGACTGTGGCTTTGTAGTAGAGCCTGAAGTCAGGCAAGTTGATTCCTCCAATTCCATTCTTATTTCTCAAGATTGCTTTGGCAATTCGAGGTTTTTTTGTATTTCCATACAAATCTTGAAATTATTTGTTCTAGTTCTGTGAAAAATATGGCTGGTAGCTTGATAGGGATTGCATTGAATTTGTAAATTGCTTTGGGTAGTATACTCATTTTCACTATATTGATTCTTCCGGTCCATGAACATGGTATATTTCTCCATCTATTAGTGTCCTCTTTGATTTCTTTCATCAGTGTTTTATAGTTTTCTATATATAGGTCTTTAGTTTCTTTAGGTAGATATATTCCTAAGTATTTTATTCTTTTCGTTGCAATGGTGAATGGAATTGTTTCCTTAATTTCTTTTTCTACTTTCTCATTATTAGTGTATAGGAATGCAAGGGATTTCTGTGTGTTGATTTTATATCCTGCAACTTTACTATATTCATTGATTAGCTCTAGTAATTTTCTGGTGGAGTCTTTAGGGTTTTCTATGTAGAGGATCATGTCTGCAAGCAATAAATGCTGGAGAGGGTGTGGAGAAAAGGGAACCCTCCTACACTGTTGGTGGGAATGCAAACTAGTACAGCCACTTTGGAGAACAGTGTGGAGATTCCTTAAAAAATTGCAAATAGAACTACCTTATGACCCAGCAATCCCATGGCTGGGCATACACACCGAGGAAACCAGAATTGAAAGAGACACATGTACCCCAGTGTTCATCGCAGCACTGTGTATAATAGCCAGGACATGGAAACAACCTAGATGTCCATCAGCAGATGAATGGATAAGAAAGCTGTGGTACATATACACAATGGAGTATTACTCAGCCATTAAAAAGAATTCATTTGAATCAGTTCTGATGAGATGGATGAAACTGGAGCCGATTATACAGAGTGAAGTAAGCCAGAAAGAAAAACACCAATACAGTTTACCAACACATATATATGGAATTTAGAAAGATGGCAAAGACGACCCTGTATGCAAGACAGCAAAAAAGACACAGATGTGTATAACGGACTTTTGGACTCAGAGGGAGAGGGAGAGGGTGGGATGATTTGGGAGAATGGCATTCTAACATGTGTACTATCATGTAAGAATCGAATCGCCAGTCTATGTCTGACGCAGGATACAGCATGCTTGGGGTTGGTGCATGGGGATGACCCAGAGAGATGTAATGGGGAGGGATGTGGGAGGGGGGTTCATGTTTGGGAACGCATGTAAGAATTAAAGATTTTAAAATTTAAAAAAAAAAATAAATAAAAATTAAAAAAAATATATAGTTGAAATGGCAAATGCTATGTTTTACATAGGTTTATCTAATTTTAAAAACTGATAGTGGAATATAACAAAAACTATTGAATGGTACACTTTTAATTACATTTCAATAAAAATTTTAATACTCTTTTCTTGACAAACCAAATCCTTCAATATTGGACTCCTCTTTAGGACGCTAGCCTCTTCTCACACCATTCATGCCGTACAACCCATATTCTAATCATACCAAATGATGTGTCACTCCTTGTCTACTCTTTGCTTTTCCATATATTTACACTTCAAATTTTCGGAGCCTTTAGTCTAGAAGAGTAGTTTGCAATTATTTTTGTTCTGAGGACTTTTGCACTCTTAAAAAATATTGAAGACTCCCGGAAAACTTTTGTATGTGTGAGGTATTATCTATTACCTTGTTAGAAATTTAAACTGAAAAGTGTTTTAATATGTAATAATATATTTTAAAAAACAAAATGATAGGATACTAATATAAATACCATCATCTATGAAAATAGCTGCATTTTTTAAATGAGAAAAAGCAATGTTTTATCATTTCATCAGTGTGCTTAATGACTGGATTACTAGAATACAGCTGAATTCTCACATCTACTTCAAATTTGTTGTGTTATTTTAGTTGGAATTTATAAAGACAATCCAAATTCACACAGCTACAGAGGTGAAAAAGGAAGGAGGGTTTTAATAGCCTTTCAGATAATTCTGAATATCCTTTTATAGTACAGAACATGGAAAGCGAAAGTTACTTAAAGATTAGATTCAGTGTAGAATCAGAAACCATAGTGATGAATGTTTCATACTCTATTGCATTAAATTCATTGGTCTATCATATACTCGTAATGGATCATTTACCCAGGCATGATGTTACCATGTCATTAGGAAAATGTTGGTTCTCTGAGTTGCACATATTTTCCAAATGTTGACAATTTCAGTATGCAACAACCCCCCCCAAATTGCTAGTAATACCACTACCCATCTCATCAGAAAAGCCCTTAAGTATTGGGAAACTATCAAGCTTATTATAGTAGATACAATTCTTCTAAAATTTTAATTTTTACACGAAAGCTTGATTTTTATTATTTGCAACAAATGTAGGTTATTTTCCTTGAAATGATATACTCGTTGTATTCAGTCTGCCACACAACCAGGTCTGAATAATCATAGTTTGTCTGTTCCTCATTCAAGTCAAAAATAATGTCAGTTAAAAGAACCATGGATTTACATAAAGACAGAAATACACAGTTTCCTTTAGCAGCCGTTGGACTTAAGAATGCAATAGAAGTTCCTTATTTGTATTTTATCACAGAGTATAAGAGGTGTAATCTGAAGGATTAGGAAAGATTAAGATTTAATAAAATTTTTTTTTTTACCTTTTCTTCAAGGACATTCTTAAGTTAAACTGGCTTTTTTTTTTTTTCCTGCTATTAAGTGGCAGTGAAAAATATAATCACTACTAGTACTGTTTGGTGCTGCTGTCTTGATTAATGCTAAGGTATCAGCAGTTTAGCCACAATGATTTTTCCACCATTGGTGCAATTTTTAACACTGTAAAAAAGGCAAATATCTATTATTATTATGAACATATTTTTGATCACCTAGATTCCTTGACTCAGTTCAGTGGTACCCTCTTCCCTTCCCCAGACAGATTATTTATTCTCTAGACCTTTAGTATCTTAGAGACTCTATTAAATTTCAATAGAAATTTAGTTTTTTAAATTTCAATAGTTTGTTTACTTATAGTTTTCTTCTTAAGCTGTGGCTTCTATGTTTATACCCAAAATGTCCAACAAGGAATCTGGAGCACAAAAAATGAAAAAGTTAATAGATTACATGTGCAACATGAGCACATTCAACTAAATTGTATTAGTCTAAGAAAATGGAGGGAGGACCAAAGAGAATTATAAACTTCATAGAGATATAACTAAAGAATCAGCAACTCTCAAATGTCTGAACTCTATGATCAGTATATTTATAGTCGTATCTTCATATTTACACACACACTAGAAGGCAAAATAGCATGAATATACCATGCTATATGTATATTTGTGCTAGAATATACAAATTGCTATAAAACTATCCATAAGTATGGTACCCTACAGAATAAAGAAATAATATTTTATATTTGTATATACTTGAAAGTACACACTTGAACTGACTTGGAAAGGCTGAGTCAGATTTGAATAGACCCAAAGGATTTTGAGGATATTAAATGTTGAAAGAACAAAATAAACTATAGCAGGCTTAGCATGGGATGGTAATGTATAATAGAGTTTGACATAAAGTATCTATTTTTCACATGCATAAAATATATGAGTAGATACTGGATCTCTCTAGTTATCTCTCTAGTTAATATATATTTATATTAACATAAGTTGACTCTTTTATCTATTAGCTATATGATAGTAAATATTATAAAATAATTATTGTCAAAAGTGAGGGAAAATAGGTCTTTTTCATAAGCAGTTGATGAAATTATATATTCATGTAGTCTTCTTGAAAAGAAATTTGACCAATTATAAAAATAAACATTGATTTTGCAGTTCTATTTCTAGGATTCTATACAAAAGCAATATTCACATGTGTGAAAAAATATTTATGTGACATTCACTGTATGTAATAATAAGACACCAAAATAACCTAAATGATTGTCAATAAGAAAATGGTTAATGTTGATGTATGGCAAAACCAATACAATATTGTAAAGTAATTAACCTCCAATTAAAATAAATAAATTTATATTTAAAAAAAAAGAAGATGGTTAAATAAATTAGTTTACCCTTAGTACAGGAGAGATGGGCTTCCCAGGAGGCACTAGTGGTAAAGAACGTGCCTGTCAGTGCAGGAGACATAAGAGACTAGGGTTCAATTCCTGGGTCGGGAAGACCCCCTGGTCAAGGGCATGGCAACCCATTCCAGTTTTCTTGCCTGGGAAATCTCACGGACAGAGGGGCTTGGTGGGCTCAAGTCCCTAAAGTCGCAAAGAACTGGACACGACGGATGTGACTTGGCACACAGACACAGGATAGATAGAGGCTTTCAAAATAACGAGATAGAGCCTTATATACTTAAATGAAAGCTCTTAAAGATATATTCTAAGTGAAAAAAAGCAGGTGAGTATTGCATACAGATCATTCCATTTTTGTAATTACAAATGAAACACATACCTATAGAAAATTCTGGAGGCATGACAGCTGTCACAAGTAAGTAAATGAAATTGATGTTGCAGTGATGGGGCAAAAACTTCATTTAAAATCAATATTACTGGAACATTTTACAATAAATTTATGTATTACTCTGAAATTTAAAGAGTAATGACAAAAGATTGACCTCAATAAAGTAAAATTGGGAGAGTAAGGAATATATGGAAATCACATAGAGATGTTAAATGAGGAATAGGAAGATAGTCCCTGTAAAGTTGGATGACAGGAAGATGTTTCTCTAAATTATATAGATAATTCATACAATATTACATTTGAGTCCCATAAAATATTAAAATGACGTCTTATAAAATTTTAGAAATGTCTTAAAAATGTTAATTCATTAGTTACATTCTCTCATCAAGAATGTTATATACATATACATGCACACAAACCAAAAATAATCTGATATTTGAGAAAACAAAATTCACCAAATATAATTAGATAGATATCCATAAAGCTATAATTTCTCCCATTAGAGGAAAATAAAATTAGTAAGTTTTATACTAATGAAAATTATTTCCCATGAATTTTAATAAACATTATAAAGGAATATATTGAATGTTCCATGATTAGAAGCTAATAATCATAATATTCATGCTGTATATGCTAAGCAGTTAATTGCTTCTTTGACTTTTGGGGGTTTGGATGATATATTTGCACTTGTTTTAGAATAAAAACTCTAGTAAAATCTAATCACTATATGCAATCACCACTCTAATTTCTCTACTACTCCAAATGATAGCCGTTTCCACTAAATTATTAAAAAAAAAAGTTGTACTTACTTTCAACAATTACTTGTCTGTCTTCCCAGTTATCTTTAATAAGCTGTATATTTCCAAAGTGTGCATCACTGTAGAAGATTCGGTTGGTACCTTTTCTCTGATTATAGTCAAAAGCCAAGGCTATGACATTCTTGAAATAACGTGGATTTTCATATGGCCTTATTGGTGAATTTAAGTTGGTTTCATCAGAAAGATGTATACTTTTTAATATTGTTCTCCCTGAATACAGCAAATAGCCTTCATGCCTTAGGCATGTAACTCCATCTTCTGCCAAATATCCATGGGCACAAGCACAAGTTCTCCAGGAATTTCCTCGATAAAGACAGAGCTGCTGACATCCCCCATTGTCCTTGGCACAAACATTGGTCCCTAGAGAGAAGAAAAAGATACATAGAAACATTGTGCTTTTGCTTTTGTTTTCTATATAGTTTTTTCTTAGAAACATATTAAAAATTAACATTGAATCTTCTGGATTATTTTATTCTTAATTTTAGACTGGTCAGTAAAAAATTCAAACACTGTAAAGTACTATTTTGTGGTGGTTTTTTTTTTTTTAAGTCACTCTACTTTAAAATATCAGATTTATAATTTCACACTCTTCTGCTCCCCTCACCATCTAAAGAGAATTATTTAAAAGTTAACCTTAATCTGTTAGTTAAATACATAACTTTTTTGAAACTTGATACTGAGATTACAATAGGTTTCAAGTATTGTAATCTTTGGAACAAGTACTAATTCACTCAAAACATGAACTGAGTTCACCAAGAAAAACAAAGAAGCATTACCTGTGTCTATGAAGTATATAAGGTATCAGAGAAACTTATGGTCCCAATGTTCCTAACATTCTAAGTATACTGGGCATAAGTTTTTTACTCCAGCTTTGAGTGAGCGTATAATATGCTATTAAGATTTCTATGTCAGACTAATTTTCCTCTATGAATCCATCATTGTCTTCAAAACAATTAATGTTATATACCTTTGTTTGATGTCAAGAAAATTATAATTTATTTTAATGGACACTTAAAATGATTATTATCTTAATGGAAGTGATATTAAAAAATATCTAAGTCACTGTCATACCAATTTAAAAACATTTTCAAGAAAAATGCTTTAAAGAAACATATTTCAAAGAAATGATGACTGTGGACACATTTCACACTAATAGCAACCTTCCAGAGCCATCATCACTTTATATATTAAAATATAATCCAACATGAAGATAACCTTTTGGTCCAAGTAATGCAGCATGTTTGGTCAGTTCTAAATAAAATGGAAAAAACATTTTGGCTGCTTTTTGCTAATATCCTAATTGTGCTTTGTATGCTGCTGCTGCTGCTGCTGCTAAGTCGCTTCAGTCGTGTCTGACTCTGTGCGACCCCATAGACGGCAGCCCACCAGGCTTCCCTGACCCTGGGATTCTCCAGGCAAGAACACTGGAGTGGGTTGCCATTTCTTTCTCCAATGCATGAAAGTGAAAAGTCAAAGTGAAGTCGCTCAGTCGTGTCCGACTCTTAGCAACCCCATGGACTGCAGCCTACCAGGCTTCTCCGTCCATGGGATTTTCCAGGCAAGAGTCTTTGTATACTTAGGTTAAATATATGTATTTATCAAATGTTTCTATATTACTTGGTCTAAACCTGTACTGAAGACAGGCCAAATGTATACCATGTCCATATACATGCACTGTTGAGGCAAAAATATTTATCCGTGAATGATTATAAGTTAATTTCATTAGGCTATCATATGATTTTTGTTAGAAATTAGGGGGTAAAAAAAAGAGGGTCTTGAGGTTTGGGACTTATAAAAGTTAATACCTAAGTTAAGTTTGATAATTAAATGTTAAAAAAATAAGAGAAAAAAAATAAAATGTATTGATAATAGAAGAGCACTGACCTTTCTCTCTTACTCGGTTAAAGATTTTAACCTCCTTCAGGTTGACTCCAAGACCTGTTCTCATGGTTACGGTTTCTGTGGCATCATTCTTGTGGCCCCTTCTGATGGACCCATTGGCATGTGCTCTGCCAAGAAGTTGAACATACATGATTAAAAATCTTTAACTAATTCAAACCAAACCAGCTATTTAACCTGAAGATAACAGATGGCCCAGCAGAAGGGAAAGAAATCAACATTAGTCTGTGACATTGAAACGGTTGAACCTGGAATAGCAAGAGCAACTGCCTTTTTTTGTGTAGAAATTACATGGTTCTGTGAGATTTTTTTGTGACCTTGCTAAGAAATGGCTAATCCTACAAGGGTAAAGCAACTGACACTAAAATAACATTTTGAGACTCAAATACTTATGAAAAAGTAAATTACCTGTCAGACCAGTAGATGTAAGCCCCAAAGACCGCAACTGAAAACATATCCACATTGCTCCCTGACAGCACCATCTCACGATTCCCTCCAGTCTCAAGGTCAATTCTTTCTATCTTGTCTGTTCGAGCATCACACCAGTACAATTTATTTTCCTAAGATCGATTAAAAAGTAATATTACAAGCTGTTTTTTATTAAGTGTTTTACAAAGAAAATAAGAGAAAACTAAAAATGGAGTAAAGCAAGTTTGCATTTAATGCAGTTTAAACACTTAAGACATCCAACAGACCTCAAAGTCAATGGAGATACCATTTGGCCATGCTATTCCCATGCTCACGAGGACAACCTTCTCTGAGCCATCTAAGCGAGCCTTTCCAATGCAGGGCATCTGTCCCCACTCAGTCCAGAACAAGTAGCTGAAATGAAATTGTAGATAAATTCAGGTAAACACAAAAATGTATATTATTAATAAAAACAGCAATAACATTCATACTAACAACAAAAATACCTTTTACAAATAAAGGTATGTATGTATTTGTTTGCAACAAAATAATTTTTATTGTAAAAAATTAGCTATTCATAGAAATTACTAGGAAGAATTTCCAAAATAATTTGCTCCTGTTTTTGACATGACAAACATCATTTCCTTCAAGAAGCCATCTATGTTCTGATTTTTCCACCATACACTTTACTTCATTTTGTGAATTAGAATGGCAAATTTAAACTTGTATTTCTTTACAATTTTACTTTTTATTCATATATCTGGGTGCCATTAGATGTTAAGCACAATGAGGACAGAGATCTTTATTATTCACTGTTATATCTATAGCACTAGGTAATTTATGAATGCATACACAAATGCAGTATAACTTTCAATTCTGTCCATTTAGATTGTTAAATGGCTAGCTATTCTAGTTTGCGTTATATAAATTATCTCGTGATGCTATTTTAAAGCATGAATTCAAACAAAGCAAACCTTATTTTAGTAATCTTGTAATGTAATATGGAAGGACTGTGGAAGAAACTAAAATATAGAAAGAAAATCCAGACAGAATACGTAGAAATAAAACATGTCAATAAATGAAATGTTAAAATACAGAAGGTACATAATCCATGTTTTCTTTCATTTATTCTTTCAAGAAATATAATATTTATATTACAATACAGAAATTCATGCTTTCAGGTAAAACAGATCTATTCTTCTGAAGTTATGCCCAGTGAAACTTTATTCAGCTGTCATATAATAGCAGTGACTAAAGTTTAGAAAAATATGGCAATCATTGACTTATTCACACAAAAGAGTGTGTACTCTGTGCATATTTGTTATGACCAACCTAGATAGCATATTCAAAAGCAGAGACATTACTTTGCCAACAAAGGTCCGTCTAGTCAAGGCTATGGTTTTTCCAGTGGTCATGTATGGATGTGAGAGTTGGACTGTGAAGAAAGCTGAGCACTGAAGAATTGATGCTTTTGAACTGTGGTGTTGGAGAAGACTCTTGAGAGTCCCTTGGACTGCAAGGAGATCCAACCAGTCCATTCTATAGGAGATCGGTCCTGGGTGTTCTTTGGAAGGAATGATGCTAAAGCTGAAACTCCAGTACTTTGGCCACCTCGTGTGAAGAGTTGACTCATTGGAAAAGAGTCTGATGCTGGGAGGGATTGGAGGCAGGAGGAGAAGGGGATGACAGAGGATGAGATGGCTGGATGGCATCTCCAACTTGAAGGACATGAGTTTGAATGAACTCCGGAAGTTGGTGATGGACAGGGAGGCCTGGCGTGCTGCAATTCATGGGTTCGCAAAGAGTCGGACACGACTGAGCGACTGAAATGAACTGAACTGAACTGACTGATATAAACAATCATACACAAGAAGAGAAAGTGAGACTGCATATAGAAAAGATCTATGTTCACATTTTGTATTTCTCCATGAAAATACTAAACTATATAAAATATGTATATTTCCTTTGTACGTATTGTTTTGATTTATCTTAAAAGTTGATTTCTGCCCCCCCGAGAATGCTGTATAAAATAAATGCATTGGACTTTTACAACCAAATTGAGCTATGGCTGGAATCCCAAGTATATTAATCCTGAAGAAACTTTTACTCATATTTACAAGCTCTATAAATCAAAAAGGGAAAACTTTGTAGCAAGAAATCCAACTATTAATATTTTACTGATTAGATCTAAGTTGAAGCAGGCATGATGATACCTATACTTGTATTAAAATTATGAGTTTTAAGTCTTTAAGGGACATTGCATTAAAAATTATTTAAAATTAATATTTTAACTGAGAGATAAATGTGTTGCATCATTTAATTTTTCAAGGAGAAATGTTAACATTACTAATGTCATTAAAATGACTAGTCAGTTGTTTGTTAAGATGGGAAGAATGTTATACTGTGAAGGAAGCATTTTAGGCGCCAAGACAGATGTGCTTATTTATTCAATATGATTCTTGTCATATACCTCTAATATACTACAGAGTTAAAATATGGAAGGAAGTGAGTATAATATACATTTTATTTAATAGTAAAATGCTTTCAAATGTACTAAATGACTAACAAAATATTATATCAAGTGAGTAGGTCAAATCAGTCATTTAACATATTAAATCTCACAACTATAGAAACTGCAATTCAGAGAGTTAATGATCATAGTCACATGGCTGATAAGGGAACTGCACACAGGCTTTATTAACCCAAGTCTGTACTTTCTTCTCTATGTTGTCTTGAAAAATACAAATATAATACAACAAAAATATCAAATGTTATTTTCCCCTAGATATAAATATAGCAAAGATCTCCATACTTAAAACACAAAACAAAATGTGAAAAAAGTCTTAGTCTTAAAAATAAGTCTCTCCTTCTTTATCCCTTGTTTCCTCCTATTTTAAATTTGCAAAACTTCATGCAGGAGGCTTAGATGAATGGCAACAAAATTAGGAATTAAAAAATATTCAAAATAAAACTGTCTTGAATACAGAGTTTATTCAATTTTCAGTAGTAATTTGACAAACTGCTACAATATAGCCAAATAAGACAAAACTGACTGAAGGCATCACTTTTGTGGCTAAAATATTTATCAGCTTAATAAAACTAAAAGATTCTACACCCACCAAAATTAAGCAACATTTTATGAATGTCAGGCAAATAACAACTGATTTGCTCATTAAACTGAAATGGAGAGTACAAAATTAACACCTTGAAAACCTCTGGGAATGATAAACCAAATGTAGAGAAAGAATGCTACTTACAAAACTGAAGGGAGAAACTTATGAATAATTTAAGAGAGCAATTTACATACATGTGTTTGATATATTTTTAATGAACATAGATTCTTCATATCTAAATGTGATATCTAGCAATGGGAAGAAATGAAAATTGTTTTCACTGGTTTTTGAGACTCCATGGAAATTAAGATTCAGTGATAGCATTTCAAATTGATATCATCCCCATATGAGTTCAGTTTTGCTGTAGTGAAGTGTTTGTTGATTTATATGATACAACCAAGAAAATTGCCTTTAGAGTATTAACTTGGTTGATCTAGCCCTGAAAATACTTTTCAAGGCTATCTCAGATCCAGAAATTTTTAAAATTGTCAAAATCAAATGCTGCATTTACAAAAGACATTTCTCTGGATAA
Organism: Ovis canadensis; assembly: GCF_042477335.2. NCBI lineage: Eukaryota > Metazoa > Chordata > Mammalia > Artiodactyla > Bovidae > Ovis > Ovis canadensis. Next base: position 175,038,689 of record NC_091246.1, on the reverse strand, counting down.
TAATTTGTTTTACAGTGAAAATACCCTCATTCACAGAGGCTTACAGTTACAGAATTAAAAAACAGATTTTTTTAAAAGACATTCAAAAGTGGTTTGACATAGTATAGAAACACTATTAATATCAGAAATCTTCATAACACAAATATCCCTATTGTCTTAATTAGACATAGAAGTTCTTTACAGGAATATGTGCAAAGAATACATATTACAAGTTTACTTCCAATTAACTTTTGATATTTCAGTAATAGGTAGAAGACTATTGGGTAGAGTTGAGTCCTCAAAGGTTTTTAAATTTATAATTGTAGTGGTCACAGAATTAGTTTACACACAGGTGTGTTAATAATGGAAAACAAATATTTTTACACAGCAATTAGATTCTGCTGAAAAATATACTTGTAAGGTACTATAAATGTTTTTGAATAGTTTCAAAAAATATTTTGGTGGAAATAAGGCTAACAGGAAAACTAAGCTCAAAATTTGGTTGGGAAAGAATAAAGGAATATGAGTAAGAGAAGAATGAACATGTTTAAATTGTTACAGACATAGTATTAAACATGATTCTTATATTTTAAATATATGAAAAATAGTGAAAAGCCTCTAATTTGAATCAATCATTTTCTTTTAAGGTTCTTTGACTCTTTCCCTGGAGCATAGATCTGGGTTGCAATTTTTACAATAAATTTGCTCTTTCCTCTAGTCCTATCCTTTCCCTAAGAGAATATAATATAGATACTTTATCAGATATGCTGGAGAAAACCTGAAATAGTCAAAAATTGCCATGCTGGTACAAAAAATGAGTATCACATAAATCTCTTAACATAAGCAGTTGGTTGAAAAGAGAATCAAGAATGTCACTCTGTCCTCTGCTAGAGTGGAGTTCAATATTGTTGTTAGTTTATCTGTAAAAATAAGAAAGACAAAAGCCCTAGAGGGTTTTATATGTCAGGAATAGTAACTGAGCAGTATCACTAGAATCACTGAAAACACATGCTAATTGTATGCCTCATAGGACAATATATCTGTCTCTAACTTCATGCCAAAGCACAAGCAAAATAATGAAGTATTGTCAAAGTTTCAATCCATTTCATGAATATGTGAATTGACATCCTTCATCCTCTATGAGGAATACGGTATATTCCTCTGTTCCTTAGAGGGATTATTCACATTCCTGTTGTCTTCATTTGTGCGCAATTTTTGTTTTGACAAAGTGTTACATGCCAATCCCAAATCACTTTTTATGTGTTACTATTTCTTAGAGGCTCCTGAAAGTGTAAAAAGAATGCAACCACAGATACTGGAACACTCTGCTCAAAGAAAGAGAGTCTAGAGAGAATATAACCTTGAATACTACTTTCTAATTTTTTATAGTGGTTCGGTGGATGATTCTCAAAAGTATTCTTTCAATGCAGTCATTCACTCATTCAGCAAGGATTAAATAGGTATTTATTAAGTGCCAGGAACTGGTAAGAGATGAATTGGACTCAGTGACCCTTATGAAGGTCACTGTTTAATGGCAGACACAAATGGGCAAATAAAGAATTACCTGAGAAAAATGTTAACAGGAATGCTTAAAACTTGCTAGTTTTAAGTCTCTATAAGTCATGAAAGTAGGGGCTTCAATACAAAAACTGGGCAAGTGCTATGGTGAGAGAAGTTGTCTTCCCCATAAACAACTTCAGAGGTGAACTTTCTAAGCAAATAAAGATACAGGCCATCTTGGTTGTTGTCTCTGTTTCAACTTAGAAATATTTTTATTATTTCTTAATATTGAAGACCTGTTTCTTCAGGTGTTGTTCTATTATTTTTTATCATTAAGTTTTACATTAGATTCCTTCTTGACTTTTCAAGGAAATCCAACCAGTCCATCCTAAAGGAAATCAGTCCTGAATATTCACTGGAAGGATTGATGCTGAAGCTGAAACTCCAATACTTTGGCCACCTGATATGAAGAATTGACTCATTTTAAATGACCCTGAAGCTGGGAAAGATTGAAGGTGGGGGGAGAAGGGGATGACAGAGGATGAGATGGTTGGATGGCATCACCAACTCAATGGACGAGTTTGAGTAAACTCTGGGAGCTAGTGATGGACAGGAAAGCCTGGTGTGCTGCAGTCAATGGGGTCACAAAGAGTCAGACACAACTGAGCAACTGAACTGAACTGAACTGACTTTGCAATATTAAGTAATTATATAAAACAGTTATGTGTGTGCCCAGCCAACAGTGGAGAAATATGGAGAAAAAATCTTTAGAAAAAAACATTCCATTGCATCTGTAATTCCATAACATGTTAGGTTTGTATTTAATTCCTTATTTTATGTATCTATTTATACCCTGCCTTATTTCTCATCCTTTCATTTTAATAAATATGTATATATATATGTGTATATATATATATATAAACATATTAGTTTGTATTTATATGGTTAACAGTTGTTTTCCTGAGTGAGTGGTCCATTTTTTAATTCCCTTTTGGTTTTCTCAATTTATAACACTTGATGGTTCCCTATAATATATGCATTTTCCTATGAAATATTTAACAGACTCCAAGAGCCTAGACTTCTAGCGCTCATGAGTTGATTTGGAATTCTTAAAATATTATACAGAAAACTTTAATTGGTTTCATGACCCCCAAGCCATCTTATATATCAGTAATATCAACCTGCCCTGGATATCCCATGTTAAAACAAACAGGGAATTCAATAAGCAAACAGAGAAATATCTTAAACTTCTCTTTTACCCTTTACCACATTTTTACTGGTTGGATCTCTTAAGAATTTAGAAACAAGGTCTTATACTTTTTGTGCAGCTATCACTGGTCTCCATTCAACAGGGCTTTGGTAGTCTGGCCCAGGGCTTCCTTCTTACAAAAGGAAGTGCCATGACCTTTCTGGGCTTGCTTTCTCCTTCACTAGCTTGTACCTGCAATGAAAGCAGAGGGCATCTTGATCACTTCTGGCCCTTCTGTTTTCTTTTCAGTGGGAGAGGTAAGATCTAAGATTTGTGTTTAGAGGTGAGGAAATGAGAAACATATAGGGGAAAAAAAACAGGTAAGACATAACTATCTTTGAAAGAAGAGTGATTGCAGTAGAATTTTGGAGAAAATTCCTAATGGAAAATAAAACAGCAGTTTTCTTTCACTTGTCCTTATAATTTGTTAATATGCCTCTCTCTGAGTCGTGTATTAATAGAAAAAGGTGGATGTGATTTGGGGAATTATTGTGGTAGTTCTGAGTTACTTAACCATCATGGAATATTAATATTATGAACTAGCACCCTGATTCCATCATTATTTCTATTGCAAATCAAAGTTAATTCCTTCTTTATTATATGTCATCTTGACTTCAGATACAAAATATACTTTAGGAGATGGTGTTAAACTGTGCTATACTTTTGCTGTTTCAAAGATGTTAAACTGTAATTCAAGACCTTCTATATACTATTGAACATATTCAAAATGCACATACGCACACTCACACATATATATATATACACATATATGTAATCAATCAAAGACCATTTAACAGATGTACTTGTTGAATACCAAGATACCACACAAAGCTGTCTTTGCCATGGAAAGAAACACTTTTCAGAAAGTTATTTATGCTCATAGAGATATAAAGCTAAATTAAGATAGGCAATGTAGATCCTAGTGCCTAAAAGGGGGGCGGGGGGGAAATAGGGTATTTGTGCTTCACTTAGAGATAATACATCATGGAAGATTAACTAGCTTTTGTGAAATCACACTGTGACTTTCTATACATCTTTTGTTGTTGTTGCTGTAGGTAGAAAAACACTTTTTAGCATAAAGAGATTACATTTTATTTTTTAAAGAGTGAGGCCTTACCAAAGAAAAAGGGAGTCAGTGGAGGAGAGAAACTGATTTTTCAAGCTAAACTAAATTCATATACACTTTCTATTTTGCATTTGGCTACACTTTAAAAGACTTCGTCTCCATTGTTCAAAATCAGGCTTCATGCCCCACTCTTCAAGGAACGTTTATATTTTGGATTCAGCTGATTTACTCCGTTATGGTTCACCTTTTCCTTTGGTAAGGACACCTGCCACTTTTTAACTTTAGGCAGAATATTTAAATGCTGTACTTCATTCCTATGATATGAATTTTGACACTTATATGTCTATGTAATATTACCTGGAAATCGGTGTTTGAGTAACTTTTACGCAGAACAATCATTGATAAGCCCTTTCCCCACTCCTCTAAACTCATCAGTAAGCATATAGGTAAGGTATTGGAAGACACTTTTCACTAATATTTCCAAGCAGTAATAAACATTTCCTGAAAATAAACATAATAACTAAAAAGGTATATCAAGTCAATTTTGAATCCTGAAAAATATCTATAGATGCAGTAATACAGAAGAAAAGTTTTTAAGAAGAAATGAAGATAGAGAAATAATATTTAAAATGGCTATTTATGTCAAAGATTTCTTTTTTTGAGGGATGAAATGTGAATCTGTGGGGAGCGGAGGCTCAAAATTAATAAATCAAAAGTATTTACTGAGATCCACCAGCTAAGTCAGCTCTAAGCTCAGACTCACAATGGAGAGAAGTGGAAAACTTAAGAGACAGCTGGAGATAAGGAATGACAAGATTTACAGACAGATGGAAATAGTTGATGAAAACCTGTGAAAAGTGTAAAGTAAGTTTCAATCTTGTCAGGACAAAAGAACCATGGTAACACAAAAAGACACAATGGTTAGGACAGAAAGTAGATGAAAAATAGATGTAGTATATGAAAGTAGATGGAAAAGTTTTCGTGAAAGTGGGATGTCACTGAAATAAAAATAAATCATTTCTAAAGGAAATTGTAAATAGAAATAAAAGGAATGAAGATAAAATACTGGATGTAATGCAATGATTAAAGTTAGAAACATGAAAATATATGTAGAAGATAAATATATCAAGCGAGAAAATAGCATACAAAGCTTTAAATGAGTGTGCCCAGAACAGATACACAGTGCTCAAAAAAAAGAGAAAAATCTATATATATATATGGAAGGGATCAGAGAGAACAGTAAAACTCCAAGTTAAAGAAGGTACCAGAGCAAAACTCTTGAGTGGATAACCAATAGAAAAATGTTAAGAAGGCAAGCAGCATGAAACCTGAAAAAAAAAAATCTGGATTTGGCTTGGATAAATTTAGATATTCCTAGAAAGAACTCAAGCTGAAAACTCATTTCAGAAATTCAATGATGAGACATTTACTTCTAAGAACTAGAGAAGTAAACATACAGAGAGAAATAGGGCAGCATTTTTCTTTTCAAATAAGAGGGATCTGAGCCTAGTTGAAAGCAAAGGGAAAAATCTTCATTGTAAGTTAAAGATGATAGAATGGAAGAGTAATTTCAATGAGATGCCCAAAGAAATGGATGCCATTGTGTCTAGAATAAAAGTGAAGTATATTTAAGTAAGGGGAGAAAAAAAAAAAAAGCTTTCGCTGAGGTTATATGCACGATTTCAAAACATTCACATTATGAATTTGTATATTTCATTTCCCCTTACCATCAAATAGTCTCTCTAATACATTTAAACACCTAAATCCATTTAATTGCTTTACTGCTGCTGCTGCCGCTAAGTCACTTCAGTCGTGATAGCTGACAATTTTGCCATATTCTCCCTCCAAGATGACATACTTAGAGATCTTATGACTCACGTTGTTGATCTGGTGAATATCTCAGCTCATGCTTCCTCATCTTTTCTGTTTCAGGGACTTACATCTATCTTCTTTTGCCTCAACCCTACATTACTCTAATTTCCTGTTCTTGGTTTCATTCCATTTTATCACTAATTTCTAGACCTCATCTCCTGATTAGCAACTCATGGTTACTCCCTTATAATTGCCAACTTTGATTGTGTTATCACCTGCTCCCTTTTGGGGTTATTTTTCCCATCATTTTTCTACTGCTAAGTTACCAAGCACTATTACTCAAGGTCATATAAATACCTCATTAGATTCTAGAAACTCTTTGAAGCTGGACACATGTTGCTTGGAATCCTTTTTATTCATATTCTATTTGCCACAATAATTTCAGCAAATCTACCTATTTACTTATAGCCACTAATTCTATGTATATCATCTATAACTTTTTTCAATTTCACTAATTTTAACCTCTAAAATAGATTCTATTGGTATATTCTTACTGCTGAAGCTGTAGCTCCAATACTTTGGCCACCTGATATGAAGAGTCAATTCACTGGAAAAGACCCTGATGCTGGGAAAGATTGAAGGCAGGAGGAGAAGGGGGCGACAGAGGATAAAATGGTTGGGTGGCATCATCAACTCAATGGACATGAGTTTGAGCAAACTCTGGGAGATGGTGAAGGACAGGGAAGCCTGGCATGCTGCAGTCCATGGGGTCACAAAGAGTCAGACGCAACTGAGTGACTGAACAACTGGTGTATGTACTCTGTCCCCTTCATTCATTCCATCGCCCAAAATAGAAGATAACTTTCCCTAATATAATCTTCCTATTTAAATTTACCTCATTTAACCTTCCCAATAACCAAAAGTAATATAGCATTTGAGATCAAGATGCTTCAAAAGATATCAAAGGTAGGAAACGTCCACAATGACCTTCCAAACTGTCATGGACACCACTGGTGCTGCGTTTAGACACCTTCTGATCCTATTTGCGATCTCTATGCACTCCAGTGCCCAGCTACTGTGTCCTTTTCTTTTCAGTAACTCATATAGGCAACATTTTTTCAGAGGACAGCTAGTAGCATCTTCCTTTGCAAGTGGTGCTGAGAGCAAGAAATCTTGGGAATGTATATCTCCCCAGGGTTGCCCTATCCAGTGAATAACTGGCTGGGAGTTCGAAGTCAAGCTCCCTTGCTAAGTGAGGTCTACCCTCCAAAACTTTCCAAGGTTCACAGTTGAACCTTTGTTTGGCCCCTTTCTTATCTGACTTCTACCTGACTTGAATTTTCATTCCAGGATCTGTTTTCAGAGATACCTTATTTAAGATTCAAATCTTGTCCATCTGCTATCCTCCATTCTTCCTATCCACCCTATTGCTTCTTCCTTGCCAAGGTTACTGCTAAGCTCCTTGGAATCTGTCTCCTCTTTACACACATTTTCTTTCACCCCTCAGCTGATGAATATGTGCAATACTTCCCTGGTCCCATACTAAGAAAAATGTTTCTTTATGCCCTACTATCTTTTCAACACACTTTCTATTTTTGACTCTTTTCCTTCATTGTCCATGTTTCTGTCACTGTAGTCTAAATATTCTGGCTCTATTTTCTAATTATCTTTCACTTATTAATTCTTTATATTTGGCTTCTTATCAATTTCCTGAAATTCATAATGATTAAAAATGCCATCCCTTTCACCAATTACATGTCCTGTTTTCTGCTTTTATGTCTCTCGATCTCCTTCTTGCAGATACATTTGAAGTTCTTCCTAAAACTCTCTTGTCCTGCTTTCTATGAAAGTGATTTTTCTGAGTACTTGAAATGGCTTCTTCCTCTGCATTTCTTTTGCCTTATTGCTAATTTTGTTTTTGCTCCCCGTAATCATTTTATCTCCATTTGTAAACATTCTTCATTCATGTCTTTAGACTTTTTTTCCTGTAGTCTTCCTTGGATAATTTCATCCACTACCATTTTTTATTGCAGAACCTGAACTCTGTTGGAATAAGTAGGAATGACTCTATATTTATCCAACTCTTGCTCTTGCTTCTATTTATGCTCTACTAGCTATCTCTTCTCCAGAATTTGCTATCTCAGGAAGAATCCAAGCTTTCCAAGACAATTCTAGTTAAAAAAAACAGAATGATATTATTAATTCTCATGCATAAAAGACCAGATCTTTCTAAGTCCAAACTTAAATCTCATATCTATTTTAAAATCTTATTCCCTCTTTCCAGCTTTGATCTGACTCCTCCTGGCTTAAGAACCTGCAGAAAAAAGTCACACAACTTTTCCATTTACAACTTTTATATTTATTTTAGTTTCCCACTTATATATTGGTCTCTGGTTGTCTCTCTTTCTTGATATGAGGGCAGAAAAAGAATCCTTCCTCTTCCTCCATAACATCCTTCCTGGAAGGATAAAGAACCATTCCGAAGAATTTCTTAAAGAATGCAACAACCTCAATGTACTTCTGATCTCTGCTTATGTGGATTCTCTGAGGTCATGGGGAAGGCTTAGGAGAAAGGATCCAGGACCAGTTTGTGTTTCACTTGGTAAAATGGGGATGGAGTCATCATAATATTTTTTAAATGTGGGGAATCCAATTGCCAATTTTCCGGCCCCAACTTATCTTCCACCTACATTAACTACTTTTCCATACATGTCCTTTATATACTTTTGCTCTTGGCAATGTCCTTTGCTTTGCCACTACTAATTTTTTATTTATTTTATTTCTTATTTATACAATATATTTCTACTCCATCTCAAAAACATTCTTTCTTCATGTCTCCTCCCCACAGCTGCTACTGCCCTCACTTTTACTACCTACGCCAGTCATAAGCTATGTGTTTTCTGAAAATTTAATGTAGTTTTATAACAGTCATATAAAAGTTTTCACTTTAACATGAAATGTAGGTATCAAATTTAAGCTTGAGTTATATCAATATAGTCTTTTGGTGCTTCCACAATAGTTCTACTTTGCATTATGTTAGTTACTTTTCTGACAAAATTTTGTACTTGTTTAAAAGTTTAAACAGAAAACTCATTGTGAACAAAAGCTACACCTTATTTATATCATCATACTTTACAGTGTCTACTGGTATCTTTCACACCATCGTCCTGTTTTATCAACATGTACTGAATTAAAGGCTGTGGAGGAGATGGAGACATCCTGACATGACCTTGCTGGCTGGGCATAGCACTTAAACTGACAAAATAGTGAAGTATATGCAGAGTTTTTGCCTGATGTCTTCAATCATTCTAAGGAGAAATAGATATAGTTATATGCTAAGATGACTGTACAAAATATACTTAACAAAAGAAAGTCTGGAATAACAACTTGAGGGCAAAACTCGGCTTCAAAAGAAATGCAAGCAAAAACTAAAGATTGATAAGTTAGCAGCAAGAGGCCTGTTAAATTGAACTGCATAAATCAATAATAGTCCAGGCACAAGATGTTTTCTAGAATAAAGTGAAGCACTGGGCTTATTATAAATATGATAGGAAGAAATCATATTATTCAAACAAACCCATTTCCTGTGTATCTATAATATTTCATAACATTCAAATTATATTTGTTCCTACCTTCAAAATAATTACATATAGTCCAACAATTGATCAGGTTTATTTTTTCCATTGAGGGTATACTGATTCACTGCTTTATTATAAAGTATAAATGAAAAAGATTTTTAAAATGTCATTGCATTAGTCAGTCTTAGTTATTCAGTCATGTCTGATTCTTTGTGACCCTATGGACTATGGCTCACCAGGCTCCTCTGTCCAAGGAATTCTCCAGGTGAGAATACTGGAGTGAGTTGCCATTCCCTTCTCCAGGGGATCTTCCTGACCTAGGGATTAAATCAGAGTCTCCTGAATTGCAGGCAGATTCTTTATCATCTGAATCACCCTCACACTGGAAGAGGAAATTTTATATTTAAGTTTATAGGTATGATGTGGACACACTAAATTGACTCATGTGTTTTATGCTTGGAACTAAACAAAATTATACCTTCCCTCAACATGCTTAATGTGTACTGGCAAGTGTCCATGAATGTGCAGTTGTAGGCAAGAGAATGTATAGGGCAAGTCAGATCCAACTCAAGTATTTTCTAAAACATCTAGCTTTTCCAGTATTTTGTCATTATTGTTTATTCTCTCTTTCACTTATAGTTCTAGTCTTTAAATTTTTATTATAACTTTTTGTAAAATCTGTTAAGCTTATTTTCTTATATGCTTGATATTTTTGGTTATTCGTTTCTGCGATACTTATATGTGTATATGTAACAGGTAGCACACATACATACATATATAATGCAGCATAATCTTTGAAATTTAGAAAATATAACTCTCCCATACATTATGTTAATGACAGAGTAATATATTTTAATTGTGGTATCAGTTTCCTTATCTGTAAAATGGAGGAAATAATATCACTCTGGGCTTCCCTGCTGACTCAGTGGTAAAGAATCTGCCTGCCAATGCAGGAGACGTGGGTTCAATCCCTGAGTCAGGAAGATACTCTGGAGAAGAAAATGTGTGCATGCGTGTGTGCAGTTGCTTCAGTCGTGTCCTGCTCTTTGCAACCCTATGGTCTGTAGTCCACCGGGCTCCTCTGTCCATGGGATTCCCTAGGCAAGAATGCTGGAGTGGGTTGCCACGCCCTCCTCCAGGGGATCCTCCTAACGCAGGGATCAAACCCACATCCCTCGCATTGTAGGTGGATTCTTTACCCCTGAGCCAACTGGGTAGCCCAGGAAATGGCAAACATTTCCATGCTCTTGACTGGGAAATCCCATGGTCAGAAGAGCCTGGTGGGCTAAAGTCCATTGGGTATAAGAGAGTCAGACATGATTTAGTCATTAAAAGGCAACAAAAACACTCTAATTTAAAGTTTGTTATAAACTTTTAAACAGAGTGAAAGAGGACTCACTGGTAAATTCTGAGCAAAGAAGTTACTGCCACTTACATTTGAGAAGGACCATTAGGCTGTAACATGAAGAATAGACTGTAGGAATACAAGGATAGAAGATGGTAATCCACAGTCCTGAAATGTTGGCAAGAGTGATTTCACTCAGACTAGGGTGGAAACAATGAAAACTGGGAGAAGTAGGTAAAGCATAAATGTATTTTGAAGCCAAAGGTAACAGGATTTCTGGTATACTGAATATAGGATATGTGAGAGGGATACCAAAAGTGTCATATTTTCTCTTTGAAATTCATCTCAAGATTTTCCCCTAGTAATAGAAACTCAGTTTATTTAATTGAAACTATTAATAGAAACTCAGACTGTAGAATTTTAATTAGATTGTAGAGTTTGGTTGTCCAAATGGAAAAATGGAACTTTCAATTATACAGGTAGACATACTTATCTGTAACTTAAAAAGAAGAAGGAAAAAATTTGGGATGAACATGTTGCTATAACAATTATAAATACATAAATAGAAACGGAAGCTTTATAAATACTGAAGAACAAGGTTGGCTATCAGATGGTTACTTCATTCACACACACACACACAAAAACTGACTTCTAAACACATAAACAGTTTTAGGGAAGAACTTTAAATGAATAATCTAGAAAAACACTGGTGTACTCATTTGGATTTACACACACATTAAAGAACTGCATAAGGACTTCCCTGGTGGTCCATTGGTTAAGAATCACCTTCCAATGCAGAGGACAAGGGTTTGACCCCTGATCCGGAAAGATTCCACGTCACATACCTTGGAGCAACTAAACCGATGCGCCATACCTACTGAAGCCCAGGCACCCTAGAGTCCCTGCAATTAGAAGCCCACCACACTGCAAGTAGAGAGTAGTCCCCACTTGCCTCATCTAAAGAAAGTCTGCAGGTAGCAATGAAGACTCAGTGCAGCCATAAATAAATAAATACATGTAATAAATGTAAGCCCATCAAATATGTACTGAAATACACATGACAAAGTGAAAACAAACTTTTCCTTCCACTTAGGTAAGATACTGAATTTATTTCAAACATTATGATTACAAATAAATATTAATATCAACGTACAGATTTTTCTTTTAATGAAACTTTGGAAAAGTCACCTAAAATCCCCAAATATATGTAAATGTTAAACTCACCCTTTTTCTGGGTGCAAAGCTATAGATCTTGGTTGATCCAGGCCTTGGGAAATAATTACATAACGAAAAGAGCCATTGAGTCTTGCAACTTCAATTAAGTTGAAACCATGATCTGTCCAATATATGTTACCTAGAAGAAATACAGAAATGTTAATAATTGTGAGAAAAATTATTTATTAATTATAGCTAAAATTAACTTTCTAAACATTCACATAACCATGAAGAAATCATTTACCTCCTACATTCTTTTTTAATAGGTACACTAAGCAGAAAGCTATAAATAAACTAATATGTAAATGCTTCTTAATCTCACACATCTGTTCTTTAACCCATATAATACTTTCGTGTGTTAAAAGTAAATGGAAACTTCTCTCACCTGAAAAAGAGCTCTATTTTCACTTCCTACTGACTTCAGGCAAAAGACAACTTCTAATACTTTTTTATCAGCCTCATGGGACTCAGGTGAGTTGAGCAAAGTTAATACTATGTAATCTACTTCTACATAAAAACACCTATACAAAGGCTCAAAAGTATTAGAAAGAGTGTAACCAAAAGCAAACGAGACCATTTATCCCTGTGGCTAGAAGTACAAACAAATAAAAACCTGTGATGACTCAGAAACAGAATTTTTATGAAGCATATTGAGCCCCTAACAATATAGGCTTAAAACAAAAACAGAAAGCCATGGATTTTACCAGCAATCCAGTCAATGGCTATTCCTTCCACTCTTCCCAAACCATTGGTAATGATGTCTTCTTTCCAAGTTTGATCTCTTTTAGCTCGGCTAATTTTATTGAAGCCCATGTCTGTCCAGTAGATGGTATCATTTTCTATTGATAAAACAAACAAACATACATACACTATAGAATGTATTGATATATGTATTTGTTGTTATTCAGTTACAAGTTTTGTCCAACTCTTTGAACATGGACTGAAGCAAGCGAGACTTCCCTGTCCTTCACTATCTCCCAGAGTTTGGTCAGACTCATGTCCATTGAGTTGGTGATGCCATCAAACCATTTAACCATCTGTTGCCCCCTTCTCCTCCTGCCCTCAATTTTTTCTAGCATCAGGGATATATGTATTAGGAGCACATTGCATCAGCATTTTGAGTGTTATCATCCTGGGTGTACCAGAGTATAAATGTTCTTCATTAAAATTTACTAATAAAAATGGTAAGAAGGGTATTAAAACCACATGGGAAAACCTAGTCAAATATGTTTTCTAAAGCATTTTTAAAATATATGTGCAAATAGCCTATTATATCCTTTTAATTTTTTTTCATTTTCCTATTCATTTAAACTCATAAATACTTATCTCCCATGAATTTACAATTTTGATATCATATCATATTATTTTGGACCACAGTGTTTCTAGAAACATCTGTTCTAATGTCATATGATAAGAATACTACTGGAGATAATCAACAAAGTCTCAAAGTAGAGAGAGAATGGAAAGAAATAGGATATTTCAATTATGTCAAGGGTATTTTAAACATAAAGTTATTCAAAATGTGTAAAGCCTTAAAAGTACCTTATCATCCAATTATTCCTTCTGAGGTACTAGTTTCCCAAATGTCAACTACAAACCCTATGCATTCTTTTTCAAACTCTCATTGTAAAAATGGGCTTACGAACACTTGAAGAATGGCTCTGTGCTATCATAGAGTCTTTAAATAACAGTGCTTTTTGAATATTTGAATGAAAAATGTGTCTGAAGACTATAAATGAAATATATGTGCATGCATATGCATAAAGGGTAGCAATTATGGATCAATGATGTTAAATACAGCCACCAGAAAGACACTGGGGACAAATCATTATATAATAAATTTGCTACCAACTAAGTAAGTTTTTGTGTTGTGACCTACATGGCTAATGAAGAACAAATCCTTTAAGACCAATATAATTTCCATCTGGCATAGTGACAGGCTATGGAAATAAAGAAAAAGCAATTAGTATAAAAAAGCCATTTATCAGTAAGTTTGGGGGTTCTGCTTCAAATGAAATATAGTCTAAATTCTATTACCTATCTGGGGAAAAATTCCAAACAGCCCCTGTTTGCAACAATGGTTTAGTCAGATACATGCTTGTATCAGAGCAGAGATACCATTTTCATATACATATCTAGAAAGTAAGGACTTGTTTCATCTGTCCCATTTTGTCAAAGTATCCGTTGATATATTTTTATGATTGAAGGAATGAACTGATCAACAAAAATAAGCACTGCTGTTGCTGCTGCTAAGTTGCTTCCGTCATGTCCGTCTCTGTGCGACCCCATAGACGGTAGCCCACCAGGCTCCCCCATCCCTGGGATTCTCCAGGCAAGAACACTGGAGTGGGTTGCCATTTCCTTCTCCAAAAAATATGCAAAATAAGCCCTACTTTTGTATAAATACTTAAGTGTTATATGAAGAGCCCCACTCTCTTCGGCAAACATTAGACCCATATAGCCACTTACTTATTTTGTATCTCCACTGGAATATAAGAAAAGGCATCTCTGACTGTGAAAGACAAATTTTGGATTTCTATCTGAAACATTGCTTCTCTTGCAGTCTTCCACGTGGCAGCTCCCCTTGCCATGGTGATATGATGAAGGGCACCTCCATCCTTTGTTTCTTGGGTTAAAAACCTTATGCTGTCAATTTTTTCTCATACTTCACATCTAATTCATCACCAACTACTCTCATCTTCAATCTATTACCAAATATTTTAGCTCTTTTTATTCTTTAAAATCATATCCATCACCATTCTCATACTGTCTGGTTAGAATGTAATCCAAGTCATTATTACCTCCTACCTGAAGTACTGCAAAAGACTCTAACTTAAGTCCAACTTCCACTTTGGTCTTAGGTCTCCCTTTCCTCATGAGCCTTTTCTCCACTGAGGGCCCACTGTCACCCTATTCAAATTCAGTAAGATAATTTCTCTACTCTTAATTCAGTGTGATAATAATTTTCCATCTCATTTAAGGTAAAAGTAAAGCTCCTTTCGAAGACCTTCCTTCATGATCCACCCACACCCTTCAACTCTCTCTCTCATCTATTATCCTTCCACTCTCCCTGCTTTAGTAACAAGAACTTCCTCTCCCTAAAACAAACCAAATGCTGTTCAGTCTAAATTTCTTTCCATCACTTTTTCTTCTGTTTGGGATGTTCTTTCCCTAGCTATTTGCATGATTCTGTCTTAGCTCAAATATTTCCCATCTTACTGAAATTTGCCCTGACTACTCTACAGAAATTATTTCCTTGTCATGCTCCATTTCCCTTACAGACCTATTTTTCTCCACAGCATGTATTACTGTCAAGCACATTACATACTTACTGGTTTGTTTGTTTAGCATCTGTCTTGTCTCACAGAAATATAATCCCTTTGAGGGCTGGGACTTCATTTTGTTCACTGTCTTGTCCTTGGCACTTAGAATAGTGCCTAGTATATACTAAGGTCAGAGTAAATGTCTGATGAACAAATGAATTAATGTGATGTGTAATACAAAGACTGATTGAAAGGAGGCACAACTAAGGGAGACAAAGCTTGTACATGAGAAACTTAATAAAGTAAGGAACAGAAGGTATGCACATTGAAAAATTACTAACAGTTGATAATAGTATAGTTTGAACAGCATATTAGTAGTAAAGATAAGAGGCTTTAATTTTTTTTTTTTTTTTTTTTTTGCCACACCACATATGGGATCTTGTTCCCTCACCAGGGATCAAACCTATACCCCATGCATCGGAACCACTAAATCTTAACCACCAGACTGCCAGGGAAGTCCTAAGACAAGTGTTTTCATGAGTTCAAAAGAGACACTGACAACAATCTTCACAGGTATTAGCATAAAAAAAGACACTAAATATGTAGTTAACCCTTACTTTTTCCTATTATTCTCTAATAGCTTTGCCAGCCCTGCAGAATTTTATTCAGTATAACCACAAAGCATTCTTTCACACATACACCATATTGTACATACTTTATTATTATATTGACCTGAAACTGCATCTCTGCATTTCTTCTTGGAAATTGTCTGAGATATGTGATAAGTAGGGATGAAAATTGACTCAGTATTTACCAAAAGAGTTACATGTGCAGTAGATACCTCATAAATATTCAACATATGAATAATAGATTAATTTGTAACACTGAGGCCATCTCTAAATGGTCAAATCCACCGGATTAGAGCATTGAATAACTGAGATGATGTGATCTATTAAGGAGGACCAAGAGGACAGAAGATTTAAATCACCGTTCACACCCAATTCTCTTTTCCTTATATTAACATACATATTGTATGCCTCTACACTCTAAGTGGAGTAATTTTACTAAGATATAAGAATATGTAGTCTAATACCCAGGAATATAACTAAATAAACATAAGTTACATCGAGAATGTTTTAATTAGTAATAGAATCAGGCAGAAATATGACAAAATCTTATGACAAACTTGAAAGATATAAAGTGGAAATACAAATAAAGATAGAAAATGATGAAAGACTGTCATAACTACACTCCAATACTTATTCTAAAATATGATTTTTTAACTCTAATTATGTTTGCTCAACAAATACTTACATAATACTTAGCAAATGCTAAGCATCCATGTAGGCATAGAAGTACAGTGGTGAACACACAGATTTTACTCCTGAAATCATAGATTTCACTTCTGGAGCTGACTTTAAAATTAACTATCTTATGACATATAACAATAAGTAAAGTATAATACTTTATCTTTTGGGGCTCCAAAATCACTGCAGATGGTGATTGCAGCCATGAAATTAAAAGACTTACTCGTTGGAAGAAAAGTTATGTCCAACCCATATAGTATATTCAAAAGCAGAGACATTACTTTGCCAACAGAAGTCCGTTTAGTCAAGGCTATGGTTTTTCCAGTGGTCATGTATGGATGCGAGAGTTGTACTATGAAGAAAGCAGAGCGCCGAAGAATTGATGCTTTTGAATTGTGATACTGGAGAAGACTCTTGAGAGTCCCTTGAACTGCCAGGAGATCCAACCAGCCCATTCTAAAGGAGATCAGCCCTGGGTGTTCTTTGGAAGGAATGATGCTAAAACTGAAACTCCAGTACTTTGGCCACCTCATGCAAAGAGTTGACTCATTGGAAAAGACTGGCATCACTGACTCGATGGACCTGAGTTTGAGTGAACTCTGGGAGATGGTGATGGACAGGAAGGCCCGGTGTGCTGCAATTCATGGGGTTGCAAAGAGTCAGACATGACTGAGTGACTGAACTGAACTGAACTGAAAGTATAATATAACTAAAAAACTGGAAAGTAAAATTTGTAATGTAAGGTAATAACAATTATAGTGGTCTATTTTCTTATGACTAATTAACACTATTGGTCACCTATCATTAACACACTAGATTTCATGTTATATTCTCATCTATGTCTTATAACAGACATACAGTGTCATTTCTGTTGGGTACACAAACACAGGTAGAATTGCTGAGTCATAGGATGACTTTAGTAAGTAGGGCCTACTTTAATATGCATTATCTGAAATAATTTTCCCCCAAATAAGAATCTACTCTATAGACTTTCTATAACTATTGTTGAGCTCCACCACCCACTCCATATATGGCTGGCTCAACCACAAAGACCTCCTAGGACAGATAAACATGCAAGAAATTCTAAAAATTCTCTGATTTCCAGGAACTAGCCAACAAGCTTATCTACCTTGTTTCATAGCATTTACCTTATTGAATAAAAAGCAAGTGACTAGAGTAGTATGTTTAGTTGAATAAGTCAGACATGGAAAAACAAATACTCAATGTTAAAATCACAAACACATGAAATCTAAAACAAACAAATGTATATAATAAACAGAAACAGACTCACAGATATAGAAAATGAATTAGTGGTTACCAGCTGGGGAGAAGTTGGTGGGGAAGGGCAAGTAGGGGTTTGGGATTAAGAGAAACTACTATGTATAAAATACATTAAGTAACAAAGATATATTTACAGCATAGGGAAATATTTAGCCATTATTTTTGTAATAACTTTAAAAGGAGTATGATATATGAAAAAATTGAATCACTATGCTGTATACTTGAAACTAATATAATATTGTAAATCAACTATATGCCAATAAATATAAATAAAAATATGTAAATATATGGGCATGGCTATAGTTCAATAAAATTTCATTTATAAAAATATTACTTGATGACATTAGATACTAAAATTTACAACTTTGATGAGCTCAATTTACCTACCCATTTTTTTTTTGCTTCCATTCTGTTGGACCCATTATACTCTATCCTATACATTGAAAGTAAGGATGATTGCGCTAAATCCCCAAAGTTAACTTTTGGAAAATTCTATAAAATGTATATGCTGGGGCTCCCTTGGTAGCTCAGTGGTAAAGAATCTACCTGCCAACACAGGAGACGCAGGTCTGAGAAGATACCACATACTGCAGGGCAACTCAGCTTGTGGGCCACAGCTACTGAGTCTGTGCTCTAGAGCCTGGGAGCCACAACTACTGAGCCCAT
Organism: Ovis canadensis; assembly: GCF_042477335.2. Lineage (NCBI taxonomy): Eukaryota > Metazoa > Chordata > Mammalia > Artiodactyla > Bovidae > Ovis > Ovis canadensis. Next base: position 175,020,428 of record NC_091246.1, on the reverse strand, counting down.
GTACCACCACTACTGAAGCCCACGTGCCCTAGAACCTCGTGTTCTGCAGTCAGAGAAGCCACCACCACCACCACGAGAAGCCCGCACACGTGCCACTAGAGAGTAGCCCCTGCTTACTGCAACTAGAGAAAAGTCCATGCAGCAACAAAGACCCAGCACGGCCAAAGCATAAATAAGTAACAACAACAACAAAAATGTGTTCTGGTTTCCTGATAAACTTCAGGCTTGGGTTCTAGAGAATTCTTTACCTGTGGCTGTCCAACAATTTTCACCAGCTACCCTCTTTATTATCTTATAGAGAAAGCTGCCAGGACTTTGTTGTTCCATTTTTAACTTTTGTTGTTATATACAAACAAGATTCATCTGTATGGAGCCAATACAATTCTTGGTATCGATGCTTATAGTGAACTTGCACTGTAACTGACTAGTGGAATCAACATGAACAATGTTCCTCGCTCCAAACACCAACTCTTGCTTGGACTTTATTTGCTACCGCTTTCATATGAGTTGGTTGCAGACACATTTCTCATTTAAAAATCAAATATAAGCATTCTCCATGTGTTTGTTAGCTTTTAAATTAAAAACAATGTTTTTTTTGTTTTTGTTTCTTTTGCTACTTATCAGGAGTGACCTTAACAGATACACCCAGAAACAAATTGTTTCCACATTTGCAAAGGCTGCTTTAAGGCCACACAATCCATTAATTCCTCTAGTTTAAGTAAAGCAATGGTCTCCAAACTGATTTTCATTCTAAAACTTTGACAGATATGGCAGTTCCCTCTAATTCAAACTCTGGTCTTTTACTCTTTCAATAACCACTTTCTCTTATTTTTGTAAGAAGAGACTTTATGCTATTACTCTGCATTTCCCAGTCATTCTGGGTCTTAATGTAATATTTTGTTTCTGTTCTGTGTCATTTCAGTCCAGATTCAGGACACAGTTTTTTCCCTTAATCCATGCCTCAGTGGTGCAGATAAGAGTCTGTCTGGAATGCAGGAGACCTGGGTTCAGTCTCTGGTTGGGAAGATCCCCTGGAGAAGGAAATGGCATCCCACTCCAGTACTCTTGCCTGGAAAATCCCATGGACAGAGGAGCCTGGTAGGCTACAATCCATGGGGTCGCAAAGAGTCACACAAGACTGAGCAACTTCACTTTCATTTTCACTTTCATATCTTACTCTCTCACCTACATTTATACACAGAACTATATATACAAACTTGCAATACAGACAGTCCAATAGAATTCACAGAAGCATGGGATACAAAAGTTTATTATCACAACATAAAGACTTCAAGCTGAAAATTAAACATCTTTTTCTAAAAGGTCTCCTAGCCACGCCCACCACAGGGTTTGTTTTCCCAGTGGTAGCTTCATATTCAGCCCCAGACATGTCTTATCCACAGCTTCTTCTCTAGTCTCAGTTTATCATTCCCTCCTCTTTCTGATTAGCCACTTTTCAGAAAGAAACTATCTCTAATCACTACCCCCTTTCTCAGCAATAGGTCTGCCTTTAAATAATCTTTTTTTTTTTTTTGGTTCCTAAATGGGTACCCATTAGAATTGCCTGGGGAAGTTTTCAAAGAATACTGAAGATGCAACCACACCTCAGATATTTTTAAATTGCTTAGTCTAGGGTAGTGTGCAGGTTGAGAATTACTAGTTAACCTGTAAAAGGCACAGATAAGAAGAAAAACAGTTATTTAACAGGGTGTAATATCTTAAGAAGGAAATTTCTATTATAAAATGCTACTAGCACCCCACCACATCCCACCCTAACCTCCATTACAATCTTGTTATTAATGAGTCATTGCCAAAGACAAGAACTTGAATATTATATTCAAGAATATTATAGCCTCCAGAATATTATACTATAGCTTTGGGGGTGACATTTTTTCCCTCCAGTTTAGGGAGGACTTTAACTTGAAAAAATTATTTTAAAAAAACTTGTTCAGTTGATCCTGATTGGCCAGTGGCCCCAGATATGTTAGAAATTACTGTTTTCACTCTGTCTGATTCAAGTCAAATTATAAGGCAGTTCATAGGAAGATTACTTTGTTTTGATCTTTCTCCATTCCCAATAAGCTGTTTTTCATTGAGCTGTTTGTGTTCTATACCAGAAGTATGTATTTTTGCTTGAATTTTTAAAAATTATACAGACATTGTGAACCCTGAAATTGTTTCTCTTCCTGTACCAGTTGTTAGAAATATGAAAGTTAAATTTGCTGCCCACTTCTACCAAAATTCTATAGAATTTTACAACGTGATTTTATCTCTCATTTCATGTTATTTTTTCCTTAATTTCTCTCTTAGCAGTCATTTCTTTCTGTCTTAATTGTTCATCTTATTTCAGTTTCTACATTTTTAGGAATCTCCATAAAATAATTTTTATAATTGGATGTTATATACAGTATATATTATATATAACAGATTTTAACACATCAAATCATAATGTTACAGACAAGTCACATCAGAGTTGCATATACACACTGTAGGGAATGACTAAGAAAATCCAAAGCAATATAAGGAAACGTTAACATTGTGGTTTTGACTTTTTTGTCCCTTTTCCTTTTAAAATTTCTATTTGGGTATATATTTCTTAGTGTATTCTTTATAAGTAAATAATTTTTAATAAAATGACATTTTAAGTGAAATCTTTTTGGTTAACTAGTAAGTTGTCTGACAAAAATGGAAGGTTTAAATGGAAGGCTTAGTACTACCCAAGCAGCTGCTACTTTCCAGTCATGCCCTGTTTCTGGCACACTCTGTGTCATGGTGTACCACATGAAACCTCTGGAGCAAACTATGATATTATAGAAAGTGGGAGGAAAGCAAGGTCAAAGTCAAGGTCATTAGGAAAGATTTCATGGAAGAAGTGAGGCTTTGACTAATCTTTGAAGGGCGGGTAAGGTTTGGATTAGGAGAGATACACAATATAGTTCCTAGAAACCTAGTTCAGAAAAAGAAACAATTTAACAAATAGGCTCATCTTCGTTAATAGGAGGGAGTGACAACAAATTTATTTCAGGAAGAATCATGAACCTAATTGATGATGACAGCCAGTTCTGATACTTGGGAACAGATAAGAATTAAGTTGTACTTTCTAGTCTTTCGTAACTTTGAATAATTTCTTCAAACATTTTGCAGGTTAAAAGTGACCCAAGTTCTTGATATTCCATATTAAAAGGGATTCAACAGTAAAGTGCTAATGAATTACATTTGTTTCTTTTATTTTGAGAAAGGCAAATCAATACAAACCCTAATGGGCAATTTCCCTACAGCAACAAATCAGTAAGAAGTTCATCTTGTGAGTAAATAAAATCTGCAAGACTTCAGAGTTTCTAGATAGTTTAATTCCCTTAAGATACAATGTTATGAAACCTTAGATAATGTACATTCTCTTTTAAATTACTCTTTTATCAAATAAGAAATATATGCCTGTTGAGCTTTTGTGTCCTGAATGAAATCTGCGTTAAACATACTCATTATAAAAGCAATTCCATTTTCAGGTGTTGAACTGTTTCCTCTCAGGGTAACAAAAAAAATCTTTCACATTTTCTTAAGCATTCGCTGTTTATCTCTTCAAAGCAATAGCCAATGTGCTGTTTTTCATATGCATTAAGCTAGTTTTCACAGCCTTGTGTGCTTAATTTTGACTTTCAGGTAGCATACAAGAACTCAAACGTGCTGTCACACTCCCGTCTTTTTCAGATAAGAAGAGGACCGATAGTAGCTGCAAGGAGAGATTGTTTTAATTTATTCTGTTTTAGACATCCAAAACAAAACTGTAAAATTGAGACAGCATGTTGAGTAGATATATCTTCGGGGGATACCCACTCAGACATTTTTTTCAGGAAACCATCATCCTACTTCAGAAAACACTAACGTTCTGTATCACTTTTAACTTTGAATAGGGAAAAGGCAGAAATCTTGTTCTTCAAATGTTTGCTTTCTATATTCTACCTCAAATTAGTTAAGTCAGACAAAGATGGAGTATAAACCTTAAAAACAGAGGATTTCCCAGCAAACATGTCTGGAGGTTTTTTGTTTTCTTTGTTACTTCTGGTGAAAAAAAAAAAAATCCTTAAGAAGTTTACTAAAGAAAGCAATGTAGCATAATAATTAACAGCTTGCACAATGTGGTTGGAGTTCCTGAGTTATAGATCTCAGCTGTATTACTTAGAGGCATTTTAAAGTTCCTTAATCTTCTGTTCAGTTTCCCAATATGTAAATTGAAACTAATAAAGTGGCTATGAGGATAAGTAAATAAATGCTTTGTTAAAGTATGTAATGCCTAGTGCATAATATATATAATCAACTATTAAAATTAAAAATACACACTGTATGATATAACAAAATGAAATGTATACTAACTAGTTGGGTCTTCCGTGGAAGTCTGGTGGGTTAAGATTCCACACTTCTACTGTAGGGGGCATGGTTAGATTGCTGGTCAGGGAACTAAGATCTCATATGCCAAATAAAAAGTATAATAATAAATTTGACAATTGTGTATACTTTTGAAGTTTTAATGTGGTTTGAGTTTAATATACCATCATCTTTATAAATGTAAAATTACAGAAAATATTCTGATTCTCCTCTGAAAGTGAAAGTGAAGTCGAGCAGTCATGTCCAACTCTTTGTGACCCCATGGATTGTAGCCTACCAAGCTCCTCCACCCATGGGATTTTCCAGACAAGAATACTGGAGTGGGTTGCCATTTCCTTCTCCAGGAGATCTTCCAGACCCAGGGATTGAACCTGGGTCTCCCGCATTGTAGGCAGATGCTTTATAAAATGACAAATATATAAATTACTATCATAAAATTTAAAAATCAAAGAAATAAAAAAAGGTGCAAAATTTCTTCAAAATAAACATTTGGCATTGCTATATATTTCCAAAGTCACTAGCAATTAATTATTTATAATAAAAATTAATATTGATTTGGATATAGAGTGACCTTTTCAGAAGGCAAAGTTAAGTTTATTATTAAAAGTGATACAGAAAATTTGCTCTAAAGATTAGTTGAAGTTGTCAGTGTTTATTGTACTTAAAGGACTGGCCAAAAAAAATGTTTTTTTCAAATTTGGAAAGAGTTTTTATTAACACTATTAAAGAATCAATAAAATTTCTGTCCTCAATGGTTGTCTTAAATATCTCTGCATACCATATAATTCAGAAGGGATGGATGAATAAGAATCTTAATATATAATTATTTTTTCCATTGACTTTACTGTTATTTAATCATAGCTAACATGATAAAACATAGTATATAAATGTGCTCTGAGCTTTCAGAAAAAATCACAATGATTCTATTTTTGTAAACAAATTCCTGATAAACATTTTTTTAACTGTATATTAAAGCTTTTTATTCCAGGATAATTGTTTCATAAAGAGATGCCAAAATGACCAAGATTTGTTCAATCTTCCCAAAGAATCAGTCACCCTCTTGTTAAGTACTTAGTAGCCACAAATATCACCTATCATTTTATAGTAAGTTGCAGTTGTCTCTCAACTTGTATGGAGAGTACATTGAAATTAAGGTTCCATGTTATCTTTCTAGTTAGCTCCTCAGAATCCAGTACATTACTTTGGACTGCGACTGCTGCTGCTGCTGCTGCTGCTGCTGCTGCTGCTAAGTCGCTTCAGTCGTGTCCAACTCTGTGCGACCCCAAAGATGACAGCCCACCAGGCTTCCCCTTCCCTGGGATTCTCCAGGCAAGAACACTAGAGTGGGTTGCCATTTTCTTCTCCGACGCATGAAAGTGGAAAGTGAAGATTGAAAGTGAAGTCGCTCAGTCGTGTCCGACTCTTGGCGACCCCATGGACTGCAGCCTACCAGGCTCCTCCATCCATGGGATTTTCCAGGCAAGAGTGCTGGAGTGGGGTGCCAGCGCCTTCTCCGACTTTGGACTATATAGATATAAAAGTTCAATGAATGAATAACCTAGCATGAATTCATGCCATGAAACAATTCAAATTCAACATGTCAGAATATAAACCAGAACCGGGCTTCCCTGTTTGCTCAGTGGTAAAGAATCCTCCTGCCAATGCAAGAGACATGGATGAGAGCCCTGATCAGGGAGAACTGCACATGCTAAGAAGCAGCTAGGCCCATGTGCCACAACTATTGAGCCTGCACTCTAGAGCCTGGGCTACAGCTATTGAGCCCACACATTCTAGAGCCTGTGCTTGCAACAAGAGAAGCCACTGCGGTAAGAAGCCTATGTACTGCAACTGGAGAATGACCCGACTTGCTGCAACTAAAGAAAAACCTGCCCAGAAACAAAGACCCAGCACAGTAATAAATAAATAAATACTATTATTAAAAACAAACAAATTTACAGAGCAGCCCTAAATCCAGTCTTTGCTCTCTCTCTCAGTTGATGAAGAACATACTCCCCATCACCCAAAGATCTGAAAGTTGTCCTTGATCCCATCTGTATTTATTTATGTCACCATCACATCCCATCAGTCACCAAGTCCTGCAGGTTTTGATTCCTATTTTGTTTTTCGACCTGCATGTACCACTACAGTCTCATTCAGGTCTTTACTATCTCTCTTCTGAATGACTGCAACAGCCTCCTAAATGGTTTCCTTCCTATAGTTTTATCTTCCTAAAATTTATTTTCACAAATATCTTAGGTAAAATGCAAATCAGGTCTTCTCACATACCATGGTTCATGTTCCTAGATTTCTCACAACTTAAGATGAAGTTCAGATTACTTAGTAAGTCATATGAGACCATCTATGATCAAGAACAGTGGCCTCCAACCTTTTCTGATGCTTAAACTAATTTGAGTATTCTCTCTTTCTCCCTCTTTCTCTCTATGTGTGTATATGTATATTTATATATATTTTATATGTAAATATCATATATAAACCCATTATACATGTACAAATATATGAAACATGCATATAAATATAAATTTTTAAAGGTCAAGAAAAATTAAATACAAACACTTGTAATATGTTTTTACCCTATATTTGACTAGACTGTTAGTTACAGAGCATGCACCTTGCTTCCCTCTTGGAAAAGACTCAGCCCATAGCACACCTCCTGCCTCAGGTTGACCCCTGTGTTACCACCATGTTTGCAGTTACCCTTACTCCCTGTGCACACAGCTATCACATCACTTCTCTGTGCTTTTTCTCATGTCATTTCTTCTGTACCTCATCACCCAGAAAACTATTATTCAGATGTTAAGACCCATGCTTTCCTCCTCCAGGAAGACTTCTCAATTATCCTGTTTTAAATCACCGTCCTCCTTGTTGCTTACCTCCATAGCGGTGCTTAACTCAGAGCATTGCATAGCTTACTCGTATGCATTTCCCTTTCCAGTAGATTGAAACTGATTTTTGCTCATCGTGGATTCACAATGCCTATCTCTAGCTTTCTATAAATGGTAATTGAATACATTAAGTCTCCTAGATATGAACCTTCAAGTTATGAATTTTCAAAGATGTGAACATGCCCAGCTATTGTATTGTACTACTGTACTTTTCAAGGTACTGTAAGATTAACTTTTTTTTTTATTTTTTGTATTTGTTTTTTGTTTTTAATGTATTATTTGTGTGGAAACGATTGCAAACCTATTACAGTACAGTACCAAACAGACAATTTTGTTGGCTGGTACCTAGCCTAACTTTGTTGGACTTACAAAGAAATTGGACTTACGAACATACTCTCAGAACTGACCTCATTCATGTGTAGGGGACTTACTGTACATGTTGTATTCAATTAACAACAATGCAAATAGAATAAAGTAAATGGTTTAAAAAGAAATTAAAAGCAGAGTATCATCTAGAGTAAAGGAGGGTAAGACATAATTTGCTTAGATGATAATTTCCTGAGGTAGTAATATTTTAGCTGACTGTTGAATTCAGAAGATTTTATGATAATAAAATATATCACAAAGCTCTAATCTTTAACACAATTTAATTGGATGACACAATTGTCTACCCATTTAGGAAACTATGAAGCTGCAGAAATTTCAGCAACATTTTACCAGAATTATTAACCATGAATTTTGCATTTTAAAAATAAATAAATAGTTAAAAAAAAACAAATAAAACCTTAACACAAAGAAAGTATTTATATGAACTAGGCTTTCAAGGGTGCATTTTAGAAATCATCTTATTCTTGGTCTTAGCAGAATGAGGAAAAAGTTTACTAAAAATAGTCTTGAAGCAACTTGGGCAAGGGAATGATTTTTCACCTCAATTAAACCAAGCTCATGCTGACGAGAGGTTAAAGATTATGTTAGAAAACTAACTCTGATGAAACAGAAAACAATTAAAAAGATCTCATATCAGCTTGCATTATCAAGTAAATGAAGAAGATGTAATTTAATAGAAACAATAATAAGGTAGGCTCAGACATTCTTAAAACATTAATATGTACTATCAGCGAGATAAAGAAAAACAAGACTCTTTAGGACATTTTAATTCAGTGAGAATACAAATGAAATAGTTTTAGAAAGTTAGTGACAGAACATCTTAAGAAGGGTAGATCAAGGACAAAGACTTTTTCTGAAGTAGCAAATGTGAAATATTTCCCATTATCAAAGAAGAGATATAATAATTCTCTATATATGTATGTTACGTGTGTGTGTGTGTGTGTGTGTGTGTGTGTGTGTGTGTCCTTTCCTTCTGCTATACTACCTTGAGCTCAAGTCTTAGATCTTAAAAGAAAAACTGTGACAGACTAGTAGATAATTGGATAGGCGTCTACAAAAGGAAACTCTAGCGCTTCAGGAAATGTAGTGAGTGACTAAGTGGATCTGCCTTCTTTCTTTGGATGTCAAATTGAATGAATGCATGTAGGAAGGAGGCCTTCCTATAAATCCTACACTATATGTTGTATTTTATTCCTATTTTCCCAATGTATGAAATATGATGATTAGATCATAAAGTTAAATAGTAAAATATCCATAAAAAGCTTTGTACAAGAAAGTCCAAAGCTTTATCCATACAAGCCACAAATTAGAAACATACAAGACATTCATCAATGGAAGAATAGATAAACAGAATATAGTATATTCACACAATGGGAAAGGAACTCACTACTAAGACATGCACGGATGTGATGGCATGAAGTGAAAGAAAGACACAAAAGAATATATAGTGTGTGATTCTATCTAAATAAAATTCTAAAAGTGGCAAAACTAACCTATGGTGATAAAAATCGGATTGCTTCTGAGGATAGTACATTAAGAATTAAAAGATGAAACAAATACTCTCAATGACCTCCTGGAGGACTGTGTTTTCCTTTCCTGGAACTCTGGATTCTGTAGGGTTGGAGCTCCTGGTTGCAAAGGGATACACTCTTGTCAAACGACCCCTGCAAGGGTCTCAGTTGAACTACAAGCTACACCAGCTGCCAAGAGACTCTGCACTTCTTGTGTCTAGAGAATCACCAGATGAAAAGCTAAGTCTCCAAACCAGCCTGGACTTTTGACTCTGAGCAGCATGAGGAAGTACAACTGTTCTCATACCATGCAGCCAGTAAGGAGTATATGTGAAACCTGGGTCATTCACTCAGGAGCCTTCTAGTACTCTCCCCAAAAAGACACATCCAGCAACCCCAGTCTGAGAACTATGACCAAGGATTCAGACCCTTCAGAAACTAAGGTTCGGTTCACACCATCAGATAAGCCCCTGACCCTATCTGGATTGCAAAGAGAATCAAAGATTGGATTATTGCTGCCAGGTCACTCATATGGCCAAGAATTAGAAGATAAGGAGGAAAGTTCTACCCAAATCTCAAGGAATTTACTTCTCTCTCAGTTTGGCGCGCAGGGCTGCAGCCCACTGACCTCCCTAGTTCAACATATCAATACACTTCTATCTTAAGGCTTACTGTACTCTGCTTTCCAGTGAATCTTCACAGGATTCTCATTTCTTTCACTCAGGCTAAAACTCACCTCTTCACGTTTTTCCTGAACACATGGTCTAAAATAGCAGCTGCTTTGAATCTTCCACTCTTTACAGCTGCTTTTCCTCCTTAGCGCTCATCACTGTCTGACATCAAATTATACTGGGGAGGGGAATGAGTGTTTGTGATCTAGTTTTCCCACTAGGATATAAGCTCTGTGTGAACAGAGATGCTGTCAGTTTTGTTTCTGCTGCACCTTCAGTCTATAAAAGAGTTTGGCACAGTGTAGGTGCTCAAGATTGTTGGGCCACTGAAACTGGCCAATGGATAACAGCACAATTCAATAATAATATCATATTTCAAATTATTAGCTGCTTAAAAAGAATAAGGTCAAATATATCATTATTTTTCAAACTAAAATGTACTATCACAGTGAAAGTAAAGTTGCTTAGTCGTGTCCGACTCTTTGCGACCCCATGGACTGTAGCCCACCAGGCTCCTGAGTCCATGGAATTTTCCAGGCAAGATTACTGGAGTGGGTTGCCATTTTCTTCTCCAGTGGATCTTCCCAACCCAGGGATCGAACCCGGGTCTCCTGCACGGCAGGCAGACGCTTTACCGTCTAAGCCACCGTAGGAAAAAATAATCAGCCAAGGGACAGACCATTCACTTTCACTAAGAAAATTCTTGGAAGCCAACATGAATATGAAAATTTTACCCCACATTTTACATTTATTTCATGGTATTCTTTTTAAAGCACCCTATAAAAAAGATGACTCAAATGTAAAAGAAGAATATGTAAAACTACTTTAAGGAATTAAAGGTCAACCCCTTCAAAAGTGATCAACTCTACTGAATTTAAAGTCAACAAGCCAATGCCTAATTGGTCAATTTCTATTACTGAAATTCTTTTAAGAAAAACAACAACACATTTTTGTTTTTCTGTTGTATTTTTCAATAGAAGAAGAATCTAATCTGATCCAGCAGTTTTTTAACTTTTAAAAAATTGCTATAAAATTGCTCTCTTCTTTCAAATTAATACAGAGCGCTCATTCATTTTATTAAAATTATGACTATCCTGAAACAATTTACAAAATGGCTGAAAATTATTTTTTAATGCTTTCAACTTTGAGAGTTCACTCTCCCTTTTCTTCCTCTCTCATTTTTGTCCTTCATCAGAATTGCTCCATTTAGTTATTTTAATTAAATAAAATACTCTGTTCCTGAACTCAAATACTCCATTGCCCGAACTTCCCCTACTTCCTTTCCAAGGCAAAAGCCATCTGGTTATCTTCAGTATGAAAAATCTGTCTGTGAAAAATCTATCTTTTTTACAATGACTATATATTAGCTTATAATTTGTCTCTTCAGACTCAAAGTATTAAGTAATCAAATAAACTATTTACTGTTTAGCAGAGGGAATATTGTTAAGGTGGAAAGAAAACTGAGCTTCAGAGGCAGTAGAGAAGTGAATATTTGGGCACCATACTGTATCAGATATGGAACTTTGAACAAATTATTTAACCTTTCTGAAGTCTGAGTTAAAAATCCTTTAAATGAGAATAAAGCCTATCACACAGGATTGTTCTGAGGTTTTATGATATTGTGGGAAGTTGTCCAGCCTTGGGTTAATATATGGTTCATGATATAGTTGGTAAGTAAACATTTGAATAGGCCTTCTGGAGATACTGGTGCATTTCTGCTCTATCAATGAAAGTACGCTGTTCAAGATACTCTTCAGCATTTCTCCAATTCCCCTACATATATTTATAGAATTCACAAAAAGAGCAATAAATGAAGATGGCTGTCTTTCCTAAAAGTAGAAAAACTGAAACAAAAAAAATAAATCTAAGTAAAAATGTAGTAAAAATTATTAATAAATTATTTTACCTTATATTGAATAAAATTGTAGCTTTGCTAAGCAGGTGAATATGTAGGCTTCTTACCTTATTATTTTATTTTATGAGTCACCTAGATTGTAATCATTAAAACCCATTTAACTTGAATCATCGTTGAAATATTCCAATGCTCAGAGCACTGATAATAACCTGGAAATAATCAAGTTATTTTTCACAAGGTTAACTTGTAATTAATTCTGTATTTTATTGTGATTATCCTGAATTTGCAAATGCACACAGGAGAGTCATGTTTTTTATTTTCTGAATTTGAGCACTTAATTTCTCACTGCATGCATTTAAGGACAGGTTTGTATATTACTGATTATTTGTTAGAGCTTTTTAGTCAGATTTTTGCCAGCAGCAGGCAAAATGAAGCCATTTTATGCAACAGGATAAAAGGAAAGTGTTTCAGCCTTTAGTTTCAAGGTAAAGCTATGTTCATTAACAACAAAGAAGAGGCTGTGGTAGCAAGCAGGAAGAAAAAAATAAAACCCTACTACTTCCTTTCAAACAGCCTTATGAAAAATTAAGCAAAATCTAATAACACATCCAAACATATTAAATAAAACAGGAATGATGAAGTAGAATTATTAAGAATTATTAAGATGAAGGAGAATCTATGGTGAAGTAGAATTATTAAGCTCAATCAGAATACTATTATCTGTCACCAACTCTGTCACTCACAGATGGGCATTTTTGGACAAGTCACTTCAACAGTCTGGGCTTCTGTGCCAGTTTCTAAGGTGGTGTAATAAATCATTCCAGAACTTTGGGGCTGAAAACCACAGTATTGCTTATGAACCTGCCATAGGAGCAAGGCTCAGCAGGGGCAGTGTTTCCTGCTCTGATGTCTCTACTCTGCTTGCCATCAGCTGGGGTGAGCAGAATGCTTGAGAATGTAACCATGTGAAAGCTTGCTTGCTTGTCTATCTGGGAAAACTCAAAACAGCCAGACCTGATGCAGAGTTCCTGAGGTGTGTCTCTGTTTCTATGAAGTCTGTCAGCATGATGGCCATTTTGAAACAAAACTTCTTTACTTTACATGAAAAATAATCAATTTGGATTAGATAAGCTCTAAAGTCTCTCATCTCAGACTCTGGTAAATCTCTGATTAAATGAAAACAGAAATAATTTAAAAGTGATCTGAGACAGCTGGCATAATGTTAACACATTGGGATGGAGAAGAACTTCAGAGAGTAAGTAACTCTGGAAGTGTGTAAAGCATCTAAATCAGCAAATGAGCACCATTTTCAGAATTAAGGATTATGTGTAATTGCAAATGCAGGACTATTTTCATAGGGAGCAATTTCCAGGACAGAGGGCAAGTTGATTGTTCCAGGCCATTTAGTCTTTCTGTTCAAAAACATAATTATCATGGCTCATTTAAAATTTGAACACCTGATGTGAAATCAAGAGCTGTCAACACATTACTACTGCTAAGATTTTTAAAAAGCCCTAGAAGTATTTATCTATATTTCAGTATATTGTCAATCCATACAAAATTTTGAATCATAATAATATAATGATGTTTTGTATGTCCATCCTGATATTATAAATTCCGTTTGAAACTGACTAAAAGAACTAATGTTACCAGTGGGAAACTGTCTTAAACAACAAAAATTAGCTGGCCTGGACATCTGGAGACTATATAATCAATTACAGGAGTACAGTGAAACAAAGCATGGGGAATCCTCTAAGGATAAATGGCAGGAATTCAACCAGAAACAGAGGTGTAAAAAGTGAGCCAATCCATCCTGATTTCAAGTTTTAAACTTGTTTTAATGCATAATGAGTTATTTTGATATTATTCTGTATTCACAACCCACAATTGATAAATGAAAAATGTTTTACAATTGCTTCAGTAATTGATGACTTTCTAGTATGGGGAAGTTTGGTAAACAAATCATGGACACATGTCATTACTTATTTCTTGCCACAGATTCATATGTATTTTATCAGTTGACAAACTTAAATTCAAAAAGGGTAAAGCTTGCAAGATCATATCATTTATTAATCTTAACCTTGTTATTTATATGTGTAGTGACAAAGGGACTCTAGTATTTCACACAGAAGGAAAATGACACAAATGCAAAAGGAATTTCCAGATTAAATTTCTCAATCATTCCTAAAGTGTGACAGTAAATGTGAAAAGACTTTCAATATCTAAGTTACCTTAAATAAACAGTTCTTAGGTATCCTGAACTGTCTCTTAAGGATGGGGCATAGTTTCCCAGTAAACTGAAACCCTTTTAGACATCTAATCTGCGATCTGAATGTAAAAAAGACAAAGCCAAACAAAAAGCCAGTGTTCGCCTACACAGTTTAACTTTTTGGCATACATTATGTGCAAGTGAAAACTCTACATAAAGTGTCTGAAAACAGAATAAAACCCGATTTTCAAAGTTGAAGAAATAAATGTTCAAAATCCTTTTAACAATGACTATGGTTCTTAATTTTTCCACCATTTATTTTAGTGTATTTTGAAATATTTTAGTTTTAAATTCCATGCAAATTTTGTATTTCATTCTTTGACACCTGAGTTGATATAAATATATAATTAATATTCTAAGGACTATTTTTCCCCAGAAAATCTTCAAGTACAATTCATGCCAAGTAACTGGGCCATGATCTCATGATTTCACGTTTCGCCTGAAATATCTGACACATAGGCCTGATAATTAATATTTAAACCCCATTTTGAGGAGACAGCACTTCCCTTAATAAAATCAAGCTTTGATTTTTCCAAATTTGTCACTAAAAAGACTTATATTTGGAGAAAGATGTCTAAACTTTCCTCTTGGCCCCAAGATTCATTTTCCTGTTTGGAATATGTCTATCATTAAAGCTGCTACCACTGTTGAGTTCTCAGGAAAATTGTTGCAAAACACAACAGAATATACTAATGCTCATAGAAGAGATACACAGGAGCAACAGCAGCAGCAGCAGTGCTTTGTTATGAATAGCAACTATTCATCTGAATAGTGTTCTATAATTAAGAACACTAAACAGCCACTGAATGTACAGGACTCTACTAAATCTAATGATCAAAAATAACAAGTTAAAATGTCATATTTTAGTATTTATTCTATAAAGGGTGATGTTTATTTATATATTTGTTTGTTCCAAAATGATTGTATATTATACAAACATTTCAAATCCTGTTTATAATAGACAATTTTTTTAGAACAATTTTAGGTTCATAGTAAAACTGAGTGGAAGATGCAGAGATTTTCCATACATCACCTGTCTCCACATACACATAGCCTTTCTCATTATCAAAATCCCGCACTGGAGTGATGTATTTGTTACAGTTAAGGAAGCTACAGTAACAGATCATTTTCTCTCAAAGTTCATAATTTACATTAGGAATCACTCTTGGTATTGTATATTCCACAGGTTTGTCAAGGGTGTAATGATATGTGTCCACTATTATTGTATTATACAGAATAGTTTCACTACCCTAAAAATTCTCTATGTCCCACCTATTCATCCCCACCTCACCTCTACCCCCTCCCAATTGCTGATCTTTCACTGTCTTCATACTTTTGCCTTTTCTAAAATAGTGTATATATCTCAAATTATTTTTTAGTTATGGTTTTGGAATAAAGTAGTCATAGAAACATTTTTCCATTACAGATAAAATTTTAAGTGTAACAAAATATTTATACTTAATTTTCAGCTAAATCTATTATAATTTTTCTTTTCTGCAGCTAAACAACAATATAATCTTTGTGCATTCATTTAATGACTGGGTAAATTCTACTTCAAAATCTTGTTTCACTCCAGTAAACAAGACATCAATTCCTGAAAAAAAATTAAATTAAGCTTGAGCCACTTGTTTTCATATTTCTTGCACATATTACACAGAAACACTCTGTCAGTAAGAGTTTGAACAATGCCATTTATTTATGCACACTTGAAAAAATAAGTGCCAAGAATTCTAGTCTCAGAATGGTGACATGAGCATAGTGAGTCCAACTTCCAGGGAAACAAGCAAAACTGGTAAAAATTAATTTAAAAAAAGTTCAAAATCTCCCAAGATTAATGTAAGTAGAGAAAATGATATGGTAAGTAGAGAAAAAGATATGGTAAGTAGAGAAAAAAAATTTTAAAGAATTTCTTAATCTTAGTAGGAACAGTCCCTCTTATCCTGTCCCAATTCAGCTTGGTGGAAACTCTACTACTACCAGAACTGTGTAGGAAGATGGGGTTCTCTTTCTCCTCAGCTCCTAACAAGAAGTCTTACCAGGAAAGACAGGACACCAGCATTTCTTATACCCTCCAAATCCAAGTTGCAGACACTAAACTCTTGGTGATTCAGCAGAAAGCTCAGGGCCTCCCTAACTGACCCAGCCCCCAGCTGTAGGGGGCAAGTTCTTCCTCAGGACAGGAAGACTAGGAACACTGTGATCTTGACTGCCCTTACTTCACTTTGCTGCTGGAGCAGAAGTTCCATGCCAAGAGAGACAAGCCAGAGACTACCACCCTCTCTAGTACCAGGATTAGTGACACGCAGATTTTATTCAGAATGAGAACCAGTCCTTAAGAGTAGAGTACTCCAAAACTCTCCCCAAAGCAATTGCCTTTATTTGAACACTATGGACAAGTTCAACTCTAAGCCTGCTATCAAAAGCAACAAAGACTTTTGTTGTAAATAATTAAGAGAAGGATTTAGCTTATGAAAGCTACAAGCTAAACTATAGGCCAACTAGTTGCCCAAACAAAACCATGAAAAGAGACATCAAAACTTTTATATCTGGAAATATATTATGTAGTACACCATATCATCAGAGCAAATAAGAAAAGGTACAAGATCATCTCAAGAAACCGAGAAAAAACACTGAACCAAATCCAACACTCCTTTATGATAAACATATTCAACAAATTAGGAATAGATTAAGAATATTGATAAAATGAAAGCAGTAAAAACAGCTCACATCATGTAATTAGTTAATGTATCAATATTGGATGTTTCCCTCAATAGCAAGAACAAGACAAGAATGTCTTCATACTACAGATGTTAGGCAGGGAAATTAGGCCAAAAAAAAAAAAAGAAGAAAGAGGAGAGGAAGAGGAAGATGAGAAGGAAGAGGAGAATAAAAATAAGTAAATAAATAATAAAATAAAAAGAAGAAATACTAGGTAGAAGTTGAAAAAAAAGCATCCATACTAAAAGTAAAGAAGCATGCTAACTCATAGAAGGAATGTCATTGTATACAGCAAGTAGTAAGGAATCTAGTAAAAAATCTATTACAACTAATAATATTATGTAGTATAATACAGGATACAGGATCAATATACAAAATCAATTTTATTTTTATACATTTATAATGAATAATCCAAAAATAAAATCAATAAATTTCCTTTTAGTAGCATACAAAAAGAAATAAAGTTAACAAAACAAATATGAAACATATTATTCAACATTACAGAAATCCAAATCTGTGCCCCACCATTATTGCTGAAAAAGCCAAATCAAACAGTTCTATGAAGACCTACAAGACCTTCTAAAACTGACACCAAAGGAAGAAAAAAAAGTCCTTTGCATCAAAAAGAATTGGAATGCAAAAGTAGGAAGATAAGAGATACCTAGAGTAACAGGCAAGTTTGGTCTTGGAGTATAAAATGAAGCAGGGAAAAGACTAACAGAGTTTTGCCAAGAGAATGTACTGGTCATAGCAAACACTCTCATCCAACAATACAAGAGACAAGTCTACACATGGACATCACCAGATGGTCAACAATGAAATCAGATTGATTACATTCTTTGCAGCTGAAGATGCACAAGCTCTATACAATCAGCAAAATCAAGACCTGGACATGACTGTGGTGCTGATCACCAGCTCCTTATTGCAAAATTCAGACTTAAAGAAAGTAGTGAAAATCAGTAAGTCATTCAGGTATATCCTAAATCAAATCCCTTAGGGTAATACAATGGAAATGATGAATAGATTCATGGGATTAGATCTGGTAGAGTGCCTTAAGAACTATGTATGGAGGTTTGTAAGATTGTACAGGAGGGGGTGATCAAAACCTTCCCTAAGAAAATGAAATGCAAGAAGGCAAAATGGTTGTCTGAGGAGGTCTTACAAATAGATGAAAAACAAGAGAAGTGAAAGGCAAAGGAGGAAGAAAAAGATATACTCAACTGAATACAGAGTTCCAAAGAAAAGCAAGGAGAGATAAGAAAGCCTTCTTAAGTGGACAATGCAAAGAAATAGAGGAAAATAATAGAATGGGAAAGACTAGAGATTTCTTCAAGAAAATTAGAGATACCAAGTGAAAATCTCATGCAAAGATGGGCACAATAAAGGATAGAAACAGCAAGGACCTAACAGAAGCAGAGATTTAAATAACATGGCAAGAATACACAGAAGAACTATACAAAAAAGGTCTTAATGATCCGGATAACCACGATGGTGTGTGTCACTCACCTACAGCCAGATATCCTGGAAAGTCAAGCGGGCCTTAGGAAGCAGTACTACAGACAAAGCAAGTGGAAAAGTGGAAGTGATGGAATTCCAGCTGAGCTATTTCAAATCCTAAAAGATGATGCTGTGAAAGGGCTGCACTCATTATGCCAGAAAATTTGGAAAACTCAGAAGCGGCCACTGAAAAAGGTCAGTTTTCCTTCCAATTCCAAAGAAAGGCAATGCGAAAGAATGTTCAAACTATACAATTGCACTCATTTCACATGCTAGCAAAGTAATGCTCAAAATTCTCCAAGTTAGGCATCAGCAGTACGTGAACCAAGAACTTCCAGATGTACTAGCTGGATTTAGAAAAGGCAGAGGAATCAGGGATCAAATTGCCAATGTCTGTTGGATCATAGAAAGCAAAAGAATTCCAGAAAAACATCTACTTCCGTTTCATTGACTATGCTAAAGCCTTTGGCTATGTGGATCACAACAAACTGTGGGAAATTCTTTTACCTGTCTCCTGAGAAACCAGTATATGGGTCAAGAAGCAACAGTGAGAACCAGACATGGAACAATAGACTGGTTAAAAATTGGAAAAGGAGTATATCAAGACTGTATATTGTCACCTAGCTTATATGCAGAGTATATCATATGAAATGGTGGGCTGGGTGACTCACAAGCTGGAATCAAGATGTCAGGGAGAAACAGCAATAATCTCAGATATGCAGATGATACCTAATCACTCTACGGCAGAAACTGAAGAGGAACTAAAGAGCCTCTTAATGAGAACAAAAGAGGAGAGTGAAAAGCTGGCTTAAAACTCAACATTCAAAAAACTAAGTTCATGGCATGAGGACCTATCACTTCATGGCAAATAGATGGGGACAAAGTGGAAACAATGACAGATTTTATTTTCCTAGGCTCCAAAATCACTGCAACAGTGACTACAGCCAGGAAATTAAAAGACACTTGCTCCTTGGAAGAAAAGGAATGACAAACCTACACAGTGTTTTGCCGGGAGCCAGTGTGAGGAATCCCGCCCGTGACAAGGTCATGAGGAAGGAAGCTGACATACGCAAGGCGTGCTCAGACTTCAGGGACCCCTCTGGAAATTCCTAAGCATGTACCCCAACAAAAATCTGCCAGCTTTTGTGCTCTGCTTTTCCACTCTTCTGACATTTTCTGGAAAAAGTCAATTCAGGGCTTTAATCTTCTGCATTTGAAAGAGTGTTTCAATCCAAAAAACCCTCTGATGGCTTTCTAGCCTGCCTGCAGGACTCGTACAGCTGCGCATGTGATTGTTTGAGGCCTCCTGACCGCAGGAGGCACAGGAAGCTTAAAACATCCTAGGAATGTAGGGGCTTCCGAGGAGTCAAAATCTTTAGAATAGGACTGATTAAAGGTTTCATTTGTTGAGTCAATGCTTGCTGCCAAATTTTCATATCCTTTATTTTTAGATATAGTTGGTATACAGAAAAACAAGTAGTAGACCTGGTATTAGCAACATTAGATCTTTGAGTTAAGTACCTTCTTTGTTATAACCCACTGCACCTTTGTTCTATAGAGATGTAACTTTAGCGCTTTAAGGAGATGTAGATTAAAGAAAAACACTTCAGGGGAAACAAAATTAACATTCATTAAGGAAGAGAGCCAAAAAATGTTAACAAGCCTCTTGGCCAGAAGATAATGTAAATCACCTGAGACCTTTTGTATACAAAATGATGTATAGAAAGAGTCTGAGCTGCGAACGCTACATAATTTTGTGTTACCCATTGATCTCCATATTTTATCAAAAGTATAAAAGGCCTTCTGAACAATAAAGGATGGGACCAGTTTCTCGGACCAGTTTCTCAGACCAGCTTCTCGGACCAGTTTCTCGAACTAGTCTCTCGGCCTGGTTTCTTGGGACTCTGGCTCCCCCCGTGTCTTTCTCTCTCTCTTCTTCTCTCCCTTTCCCCCTCTCTGCTCTTTACTTTAACTTCAGGCTGAATCTCCACCTGGGGCGCGGAGGCTCGCCAGGTCTACTTACTTGCCCTGGCTGTTAAGACCCGTGTGAAAGGGAGCTTAAGGCGAGGCACCCTTAGATATTCAAGTGGGTGCCGGTGGCCCAACGTAGATGGTGCAAATTCCTTGTCTGGAATTTTATTGGTCTTCCACGTAAACCAAGCTATTCAGTCCTCTTCCTCCACTTAATCTTCCTACTATGCTATAGTTTCTTAATCTAATCTTATATCAATCAATAAACAAGTCTTTCCACGCCAACGCTGTCCACCCTTCAAATTCCCTGGATCCACCGGGGCTGGACCCCGGCAGTGTTTCAAAACGCAGAGACATCAATTTGCCAACAAAGGGCCACATGGTCAAAACTATGGTTTCTCCAGTAGTCATGTATGGATGTGAGACTTGGACCATAAAGAAAGCTGAGTGCCAAAGAATTCATGCTTCCAAATTGTGGTGCTAGAGAAGACTCTTGACAGTCCCTTGGACAGCAAGGAGATCAAACCAGTCAATCCTAAAGGAAAACAGCCTTGAATATTCATTGGAAGGATAGATGCTAAAGCTGAAACTCCAATACTTTGGCCATCTGATGCAAAGAGCCAACTCATTGGTAAAGACACTCATGCTGGGAAAGATTGAGGGCTGGAGGAAAAGGGAATGACAGAGGATGAGATGGCTGGATGGCATCACAGACTCAATAGACATGAGTTTGCACAAACTCTGGGAGAAGGGGAAGGACAGGGAAGCCTGGTGTGCTTCAGTCCATGGGGTGTTAAAAAGTCAGAAACAATTTCATTACTGAACAACGTGTAAGTCCACATGGATATTATCCTCTGTATGTGAAAATTAAGTCAAGATAGATCATTGACCCACATATAAAAGCTAAAATATAACACTGAAATGGAGACATAAATTAGAGGCAATGTTTTCTTAGAACCTCAAGAGCACAATAAACAAAATTTTAAAAAAAATTGGACTTCATTAAAATTTAAACTTTTGTGTTTCACAATACATCAGAAAGAGAAAAGACAAGCATATCATGGGAGAAAACTTTTGCAGATCATATACTTTATAAGGGATTTTATCTATAATAAATCAAGAACTCTTGGAACTCAAAATTTTTAAAAAAAAGGCAAAAATCCTGAGCAGACATTTCCTTCTCAATATATACAAACAATCAATAATCATATCAAAAGATGCTCAAAATCATTATGCCTCAGGGAATGCAATCAAAACCACAGTAAGATATCATTTCTAACTATTAAAAAAGATAATAACAAGTTGTAGTGAGGATGTAGAAAAATTAGACCCTTCACACACTACTGTGGGAATGCAAGGCATTTCAACCAGTTTGGAAAACAGGCTGGTATTCTTCGAAAGTTTAAACAGAGAGTTACCATATAACCTATCATATTTGTTTCTAGGTATGTATCATAGAGAAGTAAAAATATATATATATCCACACCAAAATGAGTATATGAATGTTTCTGGAAGCTTATTTTTAAGTCAAAATAGTGAAAACAACTCAAATGACAATCAGTTGGTGAATGGATAAATAAAATGTCATATGTTCATAAAATATGATATTGTTTGGTTAAAAAAATAGTTACTGAGTCTACAACATGTATGAACTTTATGCTAAGTGAAAGAAATCATCACAGAGGTCCATATATCAGATGATTCTATTTATATGAAATGTCCAGAATAGGCAAATCTATACAGAAAGAAAATAGATTAGTGATTGTCTTAGGAAATTAGGAGAAACATGAAAATTACTCTTGGGTATGAAGTTTTCCTTTAGAATAATGAAAATGTTATAAAATTAGATATTGGTGATGGTTGTACAACTTTTTGAATATACTCCAAACCACTGACTTATACATTTTAAATGTATTCATTCTATGATGTATGAATTATATCTCAAAAGAGTTATTAGTTATTTAAAAAAAGGAAACTGTGTTTTGAGGAATTATCACAAATGTTGAAAAAGACTTACAGCCAAAACCTTAAAACAATCAGAATGTTCAAAAATATTAGAAAGAAAAAAAAAAAAACCTATGGTAAGCCACATGATAAATAATGTAGCCCTATACAAGATAGTATTTACAGATTGTTAATCACAACATAGTAAGGTGTTCATGTTAAAATATTAAGTAAAAAGTTTAAGATAACATTTTATCAAAAAAGATATTTATATTTTAAAAAATGGACTAAAAGTTAATACTCCAAAATATTAACAGTTGCTGTTGGTGTAGTAATTTTTGTCTCAATTTTGTTCCATGTTTCTTAATTTTCCAAATTCCCCATTATATACAATTTAGAAAAAAATAATAAATAAAAATATTTATTTAAAAGTTGATATTTGCCATCAATAAATGATTGCTGAACTAAGGACTATTACTCCATAAACTCACTTCAATAATGTTTAATGATGATTGAACTGGTAGATGTCTACTTTTCCATTTAATCATCACTATTTTGAGTTAATAGGGTTTCAAGTTAACACTGTAAATAGTATGCAAATGCACTCATTGTAATTCTTTATTGCATCTATAAATTCAAGTATGAGCCAAGCTCAAAAATATCACTTGCTTTATCATTAAAATAGTATTAAGGGGAAACATTAAATGGAAACAAGTGTAAGTCTATAGTCACATTTTAAATAAGGTTATGAATAAGAGTCACCAATAAATTTTAGCTCTTTTTCTTTATAATCAGCATAATGTCTCATAAGTAACATAAAATTTTTGAATCCTTTTATCCAGGATTTAGAAAATAGCTTTTCATATATAATTAGAACCTTGAATTACTGTGGAATCATTGATTATTTTTAGTATCTTAATATTCAATTTGTAAGGAAAGCAGGAACACAAATAGAATCTCTTCTGTGAACATCTGTTTTGTTTTTCCCCTGAAGAAAAGAATAGATTCACAATAGTCCACTTTCTGTGCTTCTACCATGTAAACCTAATTCTGATTCTATTCACATAGGTTCTAATGACTGTTGACTAAGAAAATAGATGGGTTTAAAAAAAAGCCTACAGGTTGTTAACTGTTGAAGCTGTTAATATTGGAAGTTGCATAGTCAAAAAAAAAAGCTGAAAGACACCCAGAGAAATCATGATTCAGAAGCGGTTTGTTTTAACTCTAAAATCCTCCAGAGCCAGAGCCAGTAATCCTCCAGATTACTCATAAGTAATCTATCCTAGTATTTAATACACTGACGATAAAGTTCCATTTCCAGTTGCATCTGAGTTTTTCCCCACTTGATTTACATCTGCTAAGTCACTTTAGTCGTGTCCGACTCTGTGCGACCCCGTAGATGGCAGCCCACCAGGCTCCACCATCCCTGGGATCCTCCAGGCAAGAATACTGGAGTGGGTTGCCATTTCCTTCTCCAATGCATGAAAGTGAAAAGTGAAAGTGAAGTCGCTCAGTTGTATCCAACTCCTAGAGACCCATGGACTGCAGCCCACCAGGCTCCTCTGTCCATGGGATTTGCCAGGCAACAGTACTGGAGTGGGTTACCATTGCCTTCTCCGATTTACATCTAGCTCCTCTTATTCAGTCCTCAATAAAATTAAATAATAAATAAATAAGACAAAATTTTAAAGATTGAGCTTTTTTTTTTTTTTTCAGCATTAGTCCTAGATGAATATACTGACAGAAAGCTTTACCCACAGTAAATAATGGGGAATAACACGCTATCCTTGGGAGATTTGCACAGATGCTCTGTGTCCCTTGGTGGGTGAGCATAAAGAACTGTCAATTGTTGCCAAGTATTTTGAAGCTCCCTACCTAGACATAAAACTCTAGACAGGAACATTAGATACAACAGGAACATTGGATACACACTGGATACAATATGCTTAGATACTCATTCTAAGCATATTTAACATCAGTTAACACACAGCCTGTATTGGTGCCAAGAAGAAGGCAACTATGCTTATAATTCTGTGGATGCCATACACCTCGGCATCCCCTACACAATCTTAGATATCTTTAAACAATTTCTTGAAAGAGCTTTTCTTAAAAGCCTTTGGTGTCAGACAGTTGTCAGTAGAAGATTAAGTGTAAGTTAATATTACATGAAGACTTCTACAGACACTGGTCAAAAACTGTAAAAGTTGATGAGTTTCTGGATGTGTTGGAGAATTTTTCTGGAATCCTGGTCAAAAGGAAATTTGGCAAATTCATGTTATGAAAAACCAGATACTAATGAATAAGATGACTAAGATAAGAAATAGTCCCCTAATGAAAAAGACATTGGGTCTGCTATTTTCATGGATAGTGGCATTATATCAGAGGTACGTTTCAAAATCATTGAAAATATATGTTAGATTTTTCAACCTTCAGAGTTAGCATTTGAGGTTAAATCATTCTTTATTATGGAAATCTGTCTTATGCATTGTTTAGCAGAATCCCTGGCTTCTATCCAGTAGATGCCAGTAGCACCCCTTCAGTTGTGACAATGAAAAATGTTTCCAGATATTGCCAAATATAATCTGAGGCATACAATCATCCTCAGTTGAGAACCACTGTCATAGAACTACTAAGTCAGATATTAGTACCAGGACCACAAACTATCACCTATCCTCAGCCTGGCTTTCTGAACTCAAGGCAATGAATGGCCAGATATCTGTGAGCTTTTGACTAATATAATACATTTGTGGTTGTTGTTGTTGTTGTTGAAAACACATTCATTCTTGAGTGCTTCTGGAATCTTTTGTCACTTACTTATCCTAGCATGGTAATAAAAATAAATAAATAAATAAATAAAAGAAAAAAAACAACTATGGTTTAGGAAATACATATGTAACAAACACACACATATATACACATATATAAGTGTCTGTATATATATACACACACACATTCAGTTCAGTTCAGTTCAGTCACTCAGTCATGTCCGACTCTTTGTGATCCCCTGAATGGCAGCACGCCAGGCCACCCTGTCCATTACCAACTCCCGGAGGTCACTCAAATTCATGTCCATCGAGTCAGTGATGCCATCCAGCCATCTCATCCACTGTTGTCCCTCCCAGCATCAGAGTCTTTTCCAATGAGTCAACTCTTTGCATGAGGTGGCCAAAGTATTGGAGTTTCAACTTTAGCATCAGTCCTTCCAAAGAACACCCAGGACTGATCTCCTTTAGAATGGACTGGTTGGATCTCCTTGCACTCCAAGGGACTCTCAAGAGTCTTCTCTAGCACAACAGTTCAAAAGCAGCAATACTTTAGCACTCAACTTTCTTCACAGTCCAACTCTCACATCCATACATGACCACTGGAAAAACCACAGCCTTAACTAGACAGACATTTGTTGGCAAGGTAATATCTCTGCTTTTGAATATGCTATCTAGGTTGGTCATAACTTTCCTTCCAAGGAGTAAGTGTCTTTTAATTTCATAGCTACAATCACCATTTGTAGTGATTTTGGAGCCCCCCAAAATAAAGTCTGACACTGTTTCTACTGTTTCCCCATCTATTTCCCATGAATTGGTGGGACCAGATGCCATGATCTTCGTTTTCTGAATGTTGAGCTTTAAGCCAACTTTTTCACTCTCCTCTTTCACTTTCATCAAGAGGCTTTCTAGTTCCTCTTCACTTTCTTTCATAAGGGTGGTGTCATTTGCATATCTGAGGTTATTGATATTTTTCCCAGCAATCTTGATTCCAGCTTGTGTTTCTTCCAGCCCAGCATTTCTCATGATGTACTCTGCATAGAAGTTAAACAAGCAAAGTGACAGTATACAGCCTTGACGTACTTCTTCTATTTGGAACCAGTCTGTTTCATGTCTAGTTCTAACTGTTGCTTCCTGACCTGCATATAGGTTTCTCAAGAGGCAGGTCAGGTGGTCTGGTATTCCCATCTCTTCCAGAATTTTCCACAGTTTATTATGATCCACACAGTCAAAGGCTTTGCCATAGTCAATAAAGCAGAAATAGATGTTTTTCTGGAACTCTCCTGCTTTTTCCGTGATCCAGCGGATGTTGGCAATTTGATCTCTGGTTCCTCTGCCTTTTCTAAAACCAGCTTGAACATCAGGAATTTCCTGGTTCACGTATTGCTGAAGCCTGGCTTGGAGAATTTTGAGCATTATTTTACTAGAGTGTGAGATGAGTGCAATTGTGCGGTAGTTTGAGCAATCTTTGGCATTGCCTTTCTTTGGGATTGAAACGAAAACTGACCTTTTCCAGTCCTGAGGTCACTGCTGAGTTTTCCAAATTTGCTGGCATATTGAGTGCAGTACTTTCACAGCATCGTCTTTCAGGATTTGAAATAGCTCCACTGGAATTCCTTCATAGTGATGCTTTCTAAGGCCCACCTGAGTTCCCATTCCAGGATGTCTGGCTCTAGGTGAGTGATCACACCATCATGATTATCTTGGTCATGAAGCTCTTTTTTGTACAGTTCTTCTGTGTATTCCTGCCACCTCTTCTTAACATCTTCTGCTTCTGTTAGGTCCATACCATTTCTGTCCTTTATCAAGGCCATCTTTGCATGAAATGTCCTCTTGGTATCTCAGTTTTCTTCAAGAGATCTCTAGTCTTTATGTGTATATATGTGTGTGTGTGTATATACACACAGACACATACACATATTCAGCTTTGTCCCATTCCATCTGTAAAGCATTTGACAGTTTACTTAGGCCTTATTATTTTTCTCTGCCTAGAACACTTCTCCAGGTATCCAAGACTTATTCTTTATTATAGGTGAAAGATTCAAGACTGTGATCCTGGTTCTTCAAATTAATTCATCCTCACTTGATTTAAACCAGAATTCAGAAGCTGTCTGTAGAGGAGCCTCACAGATAATCCAAACAGACAATCAAAATTCACCTTTTAGACAGCAACATATAGAGATAATATGGATAAAACTCTGTAATATTGTTGTAAGCAGCCTCTGATGTGGCCACTAGTGATTCAAGTCATCTGGTATTCATTCCCTCCTTTAACCCACTCCATTGAATGTGGGTTAGACTGAGTAACTAGCTTCTAATAAATAGAATATATTAAAATGATGGGCTATCACTTATGATATTTTGTTACAAAAGGTCTGGCTTCTACTAATGGTTTCTCTATGCTTTTTTCTCTCTTTTATTATTATTATCATTAGTTCTAAGGGAAACAAGCATCATGTTTTAAACTGCCTATGGAGAGGCACTCATGACAAGAAACTAAGATCAATAGTCAGTGAGGAGCTGTGACCCTCAGTCAAGCGCTCACAAGGATATAATTCCTGCCATCAACGACATTGATAATTTGGAAGCAGATCCTCCCTAGTTGATCCTTCTGATGACACCGCATATCTGTCCAATACTTTGAAGGCAATCTCATAAGAGACCTAAGGAATCTCATAGATGCTATACTAGTGTTTTTATTGTTTTAAGTAGCTAAATTTTAGTAATTTGTTATAGAGCAACAGATAATATATAAATAATAATACAAACATTACATGGAACTCTGTTCAAAGTTATGTGCCAGCCTGGATGAGAAGGGGGTTGTTGGGGGTGGGGGGGAATGGATACATATATATGTATGGCTGAGTCCTTTCACTGTTCACCTGAAATGATCACAGCATTGTGAATTGGCTATACCCTAACAGAAAATGTTTTTGGTGTTAAAAACATAAAAATAAAATTAAAAAATAATATACACATCAAGAGATAATAATTTTCTTATTCTCCTTTTGATGATGACAGTGATCACTATTATCATCTCCCCCACTCTCACTCAGATGAGGCTGTATCATTAACCTTCTGCTCCTAAGTTTATCAGGGGTAATCCTACAATTGGTAACCATACTATCATTGTTCCCCAAAATCCGATTCCCTAATATTGCCTATCAATTATCTTTTCCAACCATAGGTACAACATAATTAAAATTCTCATTATGAAAGTATCAGGGATCTAATATTGATAACTTCACTACTGGTTATTCAATCATGACTTATATGAATTTTAAGGGCAAAAATCCAAAGGCAAGTACTTAATGAATAATTTAATTTGAGCATTCCAAAGCAATCAACTCTCCTCTGGATTTATTTTGTTATTGTTCAGTCTCAAAATCATGTCCAACTCTTTGCAACCCACGCACTGCAGCACACCATGCCTCCCTGTCCCTCAACATCCCCTGGAATCCATATCACATCCTCAAACCCAGTTTTTCTTCATTGTTTAAAATACTATCTTCCTCAACAGATTATTTTGATCACTTACAGTGCATAAACACATAAAATTTTCCAAATTTAACTACAAAAAAGGATTAAGTACTTAAAAAAATGATATGGATTTTTGAGGACATTATTTTAATTTCATCTTCTTCCTAATCTACCATGAGTGATTAGTTCCATCTCTAAGATTTCTAGTTTAGCCAGGTCCATATTCTAAAAATAGAAAGAATTTTATATAAATAATTAGTTCATTTTTCCTTTCAAGTTCCCCAAAAGGATCCACTTACCACTTACTGCCCCTGGCTAAGAATAAAACCAAATGAGAAAAAAAGAATTAAAGATCATCTATTCCTTATGGCCAGTCAGAAAATCAATTAAATAACTTCTTTTTTCCTCTTTTAACTAGAAAATTGTCTACTTGATTAAAAACTAATGGCCAACAATCTTGGAAGCTGAATTATAATTTTTAAATTTATTTTTAAAGAAAGGGTATTGAAAAGGAAAATGGACTAATGTGTCCTCAGTTTTCTTAAAATGGGGAAAATAAATACTTCTAGGTTAAAGTTACACTTAACAATATGAATGGTATCAATGTACCTCAGCTAAAAGAGACCTGCACATTATCATTTGATCTATCAGCAGTTTCCACAACTAAATAGATGCCAATCTATTATCTTAGAGGCAGAGTATGAAATAATTTGAAAAACATCGAAAATATTGACCTATTCCTCAACATATTTTCTTCACATGTCTTTAATTGTGCTTTTGCTGGATTTATAGTATTTGGTTAATGTACAGTGCTTTGTTCAAACATACTGGTTAAGATAACTTGTCAATTTCTTAGCCACTCTTAATAATTTATTATGAATTAGTGTAACCAGATCTTTTGAGAATAGGGTTCAAAACTCAGTTTTGACAAGGAAAAGAGTAGGAAAGACATCAGAGTATCAGATATAAACATATAAGAGATACCTGAAGAGAATCCTAAGCTGAAAAGTATCCTGAGAAGCTAAAAATAAATACAGCAGCAGAGAGAGACTCAGAAGGGGGGGGGTGGGAGGGGGGAAGATGTTCAAATAGACTGGATGTACTTCTGTGAATAAGTACAAAGCTGGTATTGGGACCTTTCACTTTCATGAGGAAGGCTAACTGCCTGAGAAAGAAGTTTCATGAAACTTTGTAACATTTTCGATAACAGAATGATATACCCTAAATAAGCTGACTGAGCAGAGCTTTCATCATAGTAGGTCATCACTGAATCTTCTGGAGCTTTTGATTTTAGGTAACCTGCTGAGAACTCCAGAAGCCTAACAGAAGATTACTTTCTTTTGCTTTGTATTTTATGTTCTGAGTTCAAAAGTTATCCAAAAAGGATTTGCTAATTACTTCCCATAATTTGTTTAACCTACAACGACTTATTTTATGTATGGTTATATTTGTTTCCTGGTAGTGTTGGAAAGTTTGTTTTCTGGTGGTAGTTGGTATTATATGTCTTGAAATATTTACTGGACTTGCCTAGCTACAAATACATATAAACTGTTCACATGACTTGAAAATACAGTCTTGAAGCAAATTTAAAATGACAACACAAAGCAGTATTGGTTCACTGTCACAAGAACAAGAAGAAATTGAACCAGCCCTAAAAATTCATTTGTTGCCAAGGAAATGGTTTTCATAAAATTGAAAAAATGTCTGAAAGCAACAGTATTGTATTTCTTAAGCTATTGCTGTTACGGACATAAAATGAATTCTTTCTATAATTCTTCTTTGGCCTTGGTTGGTGACAGAATGGTTATTAGAAAAAAAATTGTAAACAGCTTTCTGCTAAGCCTCCAGGCAAAGGAAAACAAGCCTCTCACTTGAGTGTCACCTGCTTCAATTATTAAATGGATTTAAAGCCATATGATTCTTTACATAAATAAAAATAAAACATGATCTTCTATCAGTATAAATTTGCAGAAGTGCAATTTAGTTTCATCAAGTAGTGCCAATAATGGTCTAAGTAAGATTGTGTTTAAAACATTAGAAATGCAAGATGGCATAGCATGAAGAATTAAAAGTAGAACACTCCATTACTACTCCCCCTGTTGATCTCTCTGGGTTTGTTTCCTTATCTGTAACATAAGACATGCCACTAGATTGAGTCAAAAGTTCATTCTAACATTTGAAGATAGATGTAAATGATGTGAGACTATTAAGAAGAAAGTCTTTCATGGAAATAAATGACATTCAACTGTGTAAATACAGCAACAGTATCATGTCACATATTCTTTTTCAATATTGTTGTGTACTTTTATGACAGACTTTATTTTTATAGCAGTTTTAATTTCACAGCAAATTTGAGCAGGAGTCCCCATATACCCTTTCCTTTCCTACACGCTCAGCCTCTTCCACTAGCAACATCTCAGATAAGAGTGGTACATCTGTTACAAGTATTGAACCTACCCTGATAGGTCTACAGTTTATATTAGTATCTATAGTTTACATTAGGATTTAGTCTTTGTGTTTTATATTCTCTGGATTTTAATAGATGTGTAATGGTATGTTCTGTCAGTTTGTGTATTGTCTCAATAGCCAGATCACTATGTGATGGTGGGAAAAGGCATTTAGAATATTCCCCATAGTAACTGTAAAGCAATGGCATCACCATAATAGTTCTTTGATGATCTCTTTAAAAAAGAAAAAAATAATAATCCTACTGATTATCCATTCATGCATTCTTCTGAAACTATTTATTGTTTATCTTTATCCCCCACAGCAACTTAGCTGTGATGTACTACTCCTAGCAGATAGTAATCAACATTTGTTAACACTGAGTTGGATAACTCCAATTTCAACAAAAGAGATAAAAGATGAAAAAAGAATGTGAGCTGGAAAAGTTCAGTAAATCATTACGCTCTGAGTAGAATTTCATCCAGTTAAGTAATATCCTATTATGTGATTATTATGAAAAAGTCATGAATATCCCCAAAGTGGGGGTGGGGGAATTGAATAGAGCATTGCTTACTAAAAATCACATTTCTAACTGGAGCAGTGAGCTTTGTTATGAAGGCTTTTCCCCTAATTAAAACATATCTTTAAAACATCAAATGCAGTATTCATTCATCAGGAGGGATATCACCCAGCAGGCCAAGATTTTCAAAGCTGATTTTTTTTTTTCCAGTGGAATGGGACTTTTCCAGTGAAGTGATAAAGAACACTTTGAACATTTTGAAATAGCCACAGGGTCTTCTTTCTTCTGTGGGCAGTATCCAGAATTGCTTCATCTGGTGAAAGAAATTCTTTCACTCACTGCAGAAAACTTTAATTCATTAGAACCAAAACCCAGCAAGATTCAGATGTGTTAATCCTTGTGAAAGGTATGGATTGAGCATATATTTAGCCCTGAGAATTGTGGTAGTGAAATAATATTATATAAATTATGATGGTCATACTTGACAAGCAATCCTTCTTCACACCATTTCCTTATTATGTTTAGAATAAGAAGCTGTTGTGCCCTTATATTTTATGATCTTTATTTTGATCCTAAAAGTAGAAATTATGTTTCTGAAGTAAATACAATCAATGAAAGAAGAGCAGATAGAATGTCTGCATAGGAAACTACTGGAGGAAGCACCTATCATCAGGTTATAAAGGTCTTGATAAAAAAAAAACAGATTGATGTATCAAAAATTATATTTCTATTAATCTCTCTGGGGCAATTCAGTTATTTTCCTTCCTTCCCCTCAAAAGCATCTTCACTCAGCCTAGCCACAGAACTTCTATACTGTCTACAGTGATATTGATATGAATCAAGTTTCTTAAACTTATTTTGATGCTAATACATGTTCATAAAATGCAAGCATGAAAGGGTCATATTATATAGTAGAAGGAAGCACCAAAGGTATGTGGAAACATGGTCAAAAACTCCTGATAAGGCTGCCACCACTACCATCATCATTAATGTTTTCTGTTGGTTTACTGTCTAAGTACTGTCCATCAGACACTGTCTAGACTCCTAGGTTTATATTTAATGACTTCAAAGAGCTGGTGATGTTATTTAATCTTTAAATATCTGCTATACATATTATTCATTATCATTAAGTTCATTTTCACTAGAGAAATTTATTAACCTACTCTTTCTGTCCTCAAGAAGTTAAGACACAACTACTAATCTATGCAGATAACTAAACAGAAAAAAAAAAAACAAACAAACAGAAAACAGAATCCTTCCTAACTGGGAGTTTAAATATAGTTTGCAGAACAGTTTTGTAAATATATATCACATATGCTAACTTCTACAGTTTACTGTTTTCCATGGAAATTTATTGATTTCTATGATATTATCACTATTTTCTTTTTATTTTATTTTATTTATTTTTATTTATTTTTTTTTTACTGATAGGAAATATATATTTTTTTAATTTTAAAATCTTTAATTCTTACATGCGTTCCCAAACATGACCTCCCCCAAATCTTGAAATCAAAATGGAATCACAGATAAATAGGCTAGAGACAAAGATTGAGAAGATGCAAGAAAGGTTTAACAAGGACCTAGAAGAAATAAGAGTCAAAATATAATGAATAACGCAATAAATGAGATCAGAAACACTCTGGAGGCAACAAATAGTAGAATAACGGAGGCAGAAGATAGGATTAGTGAAATAGAAGATAGAATGGTAGAAATAAATGAATCAGAGAGGAAACAAGAAAAACGAATTAAAAGAAATGAGGACAATCTCAGAGACCTCCAGGACAATATGAAATGCTCCAACATTCGAATTATAGGAGTCCCAGAAGAAGAAGACAGAAAGAAAGATCATGAGAAAACCCTTGAGGAGATAATAGTTGAAAACTTCCCTAAAATGGGGAAGGAAATAATCACCCAAGTCCAAGAAACACAGAGAGTTCCAAATAGGATAAACCCAAGGCAAAACACCCCAAGACACATATTAATCAAATTAACAAAGATCAAACACAAAGAACAAATATTAAAAGCAGCAAGGGAAAAACAACAAATAACACACAAGGGGATTCCCATAAGGATAACAGCTGATCTTTCCATAGAAACTCTTCAGGCCAGGAGGGAATGGCAAGACATACTTAAAGTGATGAAAGACAATAACCTACAGCCCAGATTACTGTACCCAGCAAGGATCTCATTCAAATACGAAGGAGAAATCAAAAGCTTTACAGACAAGCAAAAGCTGAGAGAATTCAGCACCACCAAACCAGCTCTCCAACAAATTCTAAAGGATATTCTCTAGACAGGAAACACGAAAAGGGTATATAAACCCGAACCCAAAACAATAAAGTAAATGGTAACGGGATCATACTTATCAATAATTACCTTAAACGTAAATGGGTTGAACGCCCCAACCAAAAGACAAAGACTGGCCGAATGGATACAAAAACAAGACCCCTCTATATGCTGCTTACAAGAGACCCACCTCAAAACAAGGGACACATACAGACTGAAAGTGAAGGGCTGGAAAAAGATATACCACGCAAATAGAGACCAAAAGAAAGCAGGAGTGGCAATACTCATATCCGATAAAATAGACTTTAAAACTATATTCTAAGTATGTGTATCAAGCACTGTTTCAAACATTTGCACAAAGCGATCTAAATATTCTCATAGTGAGGAAACTAAGCCTCAGGAAAATTAAGTAATGTACCCAAAGTCAACACTTGTTAAGTGTTTAAACTGGTTATAGAATCCAAGTAGTCTGTTGCTAAAATCTGGCCTCTTCTCACCATAGGTTTTATTGGTCCCTATGTCTGACCATCTTTGATTTCAAAGCAAGTTCTATCTCTCTGTTTTCTAATTAACAGAAATTTTAATAGACTATTCAGCATTCTGATTTCACATGACTATTCCAAATGCTTACATCCTTTCACATTTAGAATAAAATGATTTTCTAAAGAGCCTTCCTTTCTAAGAATGCAATTTTAAAATATGCACAAAAGACACTTACTCCTTGGAAGAAAAGTTATGACCAACCTAGATAGCATATTCAAAAGCAGAGACATTACTTTGCCGACTAAGGTCCATCTAGTCAAGGCTATGGTTTTTCCTGTGGTCGTGTGGATATGAGAGTTGGACTATGAAGAAGGCTGAGCACCGAATAATTGATGCTTTTGAAGTGTGGTGTTGGAGAAGACTCTTGAGAGTCCCTTGGACTGCAAGGAGATCCAACCTGTGCATTCTGAAGGAGATCAACCCTGGGATTTCTTTGGAAGGAATGATGCTAAAGCTGAAGCTCCAGTACTTTGGCCCCCTCATGCGAAGGGTTGACTCATTGGAAAAGACTCTGATGCTGGGAGGGATTGGGGGCAGGAGGAGAAGGAGACAACAGAGGATGAGATGGCTGGATGGCATCACGGACTCGATGGACGTGAGTCTGAGTGGACTCCGGGAGATGGTGATGGACAGGGAGGCCTGGCGTGCTGCAATTCATAGGGTCGCAAAGAGTCGGATACGACTGAGCAACTGAACTGAACTGAACTGAACAATATGAAGAACAGAAAGTTTTAACAAATAACTAAGAATTGTTCTATTGAAAAACTATTTTGATACAAAGTATGTTTATTACAAAATATCAGTAGTTACTAAGGATTTGGGGCTTCCCAGGGTGGCACTAGTGGTAAAGAATCCGCACACCACTGGAGGAGACATAAGAGAAAGGGGTTAGATCCATGGATTGGAAAGATCCCCTGGAGGAGGACAGGACAACCCACTCCAGTATTCTTGCCTCGAGAATCCCATGGCCAGAGGAGCCTGGTCGGCTATGGTCCCTGGGGTCATAAAGAGATGGACATGAAGTTACTTAGCACACATGTAGAAATAGGGAGAATACTACTCTTTGCAAATAAAATTACCTCTCTAATTGCATATTATTTGAAACTTCAGCATCTCAGGGTCATTACAAAACCTTGGAGAGTAAATTCAACTCATACAAATAATCAGTTTGCCCTTAAGGAACAAGAGGTTACTAATGATATAATCACAGCATTTGACCAAATGGCTTATTTGACATTTGATTTGGAAATTTATCAAATACTTTAAAAAATAATTATGGAGTTCTTAAAAGAATCAAATATGTGATGCCAGCTAAAACATGGGATTATGTATATTTAGTAAAAATACATATATTAATACATTTTTCAAGAAGTTCAAGTTTTTCTTCGTTTTACATCTATTAAATCATATTAATAAAATTCTAAAGAAAGATATGTTTGTAAATAAGGTCAGGGTAGATTACACATGGTAGGGTAGGGAGCATTCCACAAATAATAAGATTGTATCAAAGAGCCTTGTTTGATCAAAAAACACTAATTTTGGCAAAATTAACATATCAATCAATAAAATATGCTGTATCTGTCTAAATATATTTGGAAAAAACATTTAACCATTTAAAAAACATAGGAAATTTGCCTCTCTGTGATTCAAAGTGTTTAGTTCAAATAATCTTCGTAAGAAAAGCCATCTTTCAATCACCTGTGAAGATCCCCAGTAATTTTTTAATTTATAGCCATGCATTGCATTAACACATGATTGAACAACATGTAAAAGCTGAGGGAAAGAAATAGGCTTAATATCAGAAGCTCATGTATTGATGCTCAGTTTTTCTAAAGATTACAGGTCAAAAAGAATTATTTTAATATTAAATAAAATTGTCTTTACAAACAAAAAAATATACTTGGAACATGAATTATGTCTTCAAAACTAAAACAAGAAGCACAAGGCTTGGTTGGATGAGAGATGGAGAAATCTGTTTTTATAAATTTAATCCTTCAAGCATAGAATGAAAAATATTATTAACAAAAGAAGTATATCCAATGCTTATCCTATATGTGAATTTAGCAATTAGAACAAAAGACTTATATCCTACAATAGATTTAACAGTCTCTACCATCAATGCCCAATCACACAAGTTTTTTTATTTGTTTTGTTCGTTTGTTTGTCTTTGACACTCAGCTTGTGGTATCTCAGTTTGCCAACCAAGGATTGAACTTGGGCCCTGGCAGTGAAAGTGCTGAATCCTAACCACTAGACCACCAGGGAACTGCCCCCTCCATCAAATACTTTTTATTAGCCACAGAAAAATGATAGTGTCCAATTTGCTTTCTTTCACTGTTTGCTAAAACAAAAAGGTAAGTTAAACTCTGAATTTACAATGATAGCTACTGTATTGAAAAGTAATACAGAATGGCTTAGCATTTTTAATCATTTCAATTATGTGGTCTCCAGTATTCTTGGGGCTTCGCTGGTGGCTCAGACAGTAAAGAATCTGCCTGCAATAGCTATGCTCAATCCCTGGGTTGAGAAGATCCCCTGGAGAAGGAATGGCTACACACTTCAGTATTCTGCCTGGAGAAATCCATGGACAGAGGAACCTGGTGGGCTAAGATCCATGGGGTTGCAAAGAGTCAGACATGACTGAGTGACTAGCATTTTCACTTTCATTTCCTGCTACCTGTATTAGAATAGATAATCACATTCTGAAAAAATATTTAAATATATATGTTTAAGTATATAACTAAAATGTTTTATTTTTAATATATATCATTGGAGAAAAATAAATATGCCATTTGAAAAATAAAAAAGTAAAAACAAAGCAACCAAGTGGCAAATATATCATTTTTATATTGCTATATGTTAGAAAAATTTTACTTTTTCAGACAAAACATATTTATAACAATTTGTGTAAGGCTTAGAAATTCACTTCTGATTTGTTTCCTTATTCCTCATCTTGACTATCAGAGTACAGATGGAAAGGTCCTATTTCTATCATGTTTAATAAATCAAAATATCACACATAAATTATGAATAAAAAGCTATTCACCTGCATGGAAATCTATTCCCACAGCAAATGAAGTTCCTGAGATAGGCATCAAAGCATCCATTTTGTCACTTGGTTCGAGAGGTATTCCCCTGATTCCTTCATGAACAGAGTACATAAGAAATGACTCTATACCTAAATTTAAAAGAAAACAAAAGCAAAATGAATATTTAATATTGAAATCATTCTATTGGCAGGAGGGGGGATCAAGATGGCAAAGTAGAAAGACCCTGAACTTACCTCCTCCCAAAGGAATGCCAAAATTACAACTACTTAAAGAGCATCTACTTATGAGAACATTCTGAAAATTAGCAGAAAAGATTTTCCAATTCTTCCTTTATATTTTTATAAATATATAAAGAAAGAACCACAATAACATGGGTAGGAGGGGCAGAGACATGGTCTTGTCAGTCAGGAAACACACCTACTCCCCGGGAGGAGGAGGATTCACAACCACAGGGGTCCTTCCTGAGGAGTGAAGGGTCTAAGCCCCACACAGGGCTCTCCCCAGCCCAAAGATCCTGCCCTTAAAGACAAACCATCAGAAAGCTGAGCTTTGAAAAACGCCTGAACTGTTTTTGGAGAGCCAAAGATATACAGGACACAGAAGCTTCTCTTTTAGAGAGTGCACACAAAATCTCACATATTTCCAGTACCAGCAAGAGACAGTAGTTTGAAAGGTGCCTGGGTCAGATCTACTTGGTGATCTTGGAGAGCCTCCTTGGAAGCCAGGAGGAAATTGGGAAGCCCCCTGGGGACTCAAAGGCTGGTGGCAGCCACTTTACGGATCTTGGTATCCTTCTTAAACTATCCAAAATATGTTCCATAGGAAGGAACACCTCCAGGTTATTTCTATGAGGACAGCATCACTCTAATTCCAAAACCAGACAAAGATACCACAAGAAGATAAAAATGATAGGCCAATATCACTGATGAGCATAGATGTGAAAATCCTCACTAAATGTTAGCAAATCAAATTTAACAATATGTTGAAAGGATCATACATCATGATCAGGTGTTAATTATGCAAGGGATTCAAGGACAGGTCAACGTCTATAAATCAATCAATGTGGCACATCATGTTAACAAAATAAAGAATAACAAATTATATGGTAATCCCAATAAACAAAGATAAAGCTGACTCCGGTTGCCTAAAAACTGCATCGATGAAATAAATGCATCAGAAATAAGATTTTCAAAACCTTATACCTCGACATGACATGCGGTTCTTTTGGAGATAATATCCCACTGTACACATGCAAGTTCTTGTAGTTTCAGATGTTGGTAAACAAAGCTGAGAACATCCACCATTATTTAGTTGGCAGGAATTGCTGCCTGCAAAGTAGAAAAACAAACAGAAATATAAAAATCAAGAAAAGTTTATAACATATTATTGATTTATAAATGCTGCTGTTTCATATTGGTTAGTATCATATCTTATTCCTGCAAATAATTTGAAGTAGCAGATCATGGTTGAAGTCTGTCTTTCCAAAAAAGGCACAGTGTAGTGATTACAGAAAACAATACTATAATCAATTTAGAGTGTTGATCAACCTGAATATTAATTGAAAGGACTAATGCTAATGCTGAAGCTCTAATACTTTGGCCATTTGATGCAAAGAGCCAACTCATTGGAAAAGACCCTGATGCTGGGGAAAAGATTGAAGGCATAAGGAAAAGGGGACGACAGAGGATAAGATGGTTGGATGTCATCACCGACTCAATTAACATGAGTTCAAGCAAACTCTGGGAGACAGTGGAGGACAGGGAAGCCTGGTATACTGCAGTCCCTGGGATTGCAAAGAGTCAGATATGACTTAGCAACTGAATGACAATAGATTAGATGTTAACTGTTCCCACTAAAAGAAAAGAAATAATAACTATGTGATGTAACAACTAGCACCACAGTAGTAACCATATTGCAATACAAAAAATACTAAATCAACACACTATACATTTTAACCAGTTGTCTGTCAATTATATATTAGTAAATATATATTTACAATAAATAATAATTAATATTTTGCAAAGTGATATGCATGAGAGAATTCACAGAGACAGAAAAGCAAAAGGCAATGGGTGTGTCATGAACGTGGGCATAGACTCTAATACCTAATACTCTAATACTCTAATACCTTAAGGCCACATAAACCAGGAAATCTCTTCTAAATTCTAAATTTCACTTCAACTCTACAGTTACTTCATTTTCAAGAATAATTTATCCAATGGAATCAAATAAACAGTTATTAATTTAGATTACTTACTCAAATATTATACCATTAAAAGTAAGGAGATATATATATATATACATACATATATATACATATGTATATATATATATATATATATATATATATATATATATATAACTTCTTAAAAGCAAGGAACTAACTGTTGACATTTCAAGGAATATAATTCTTCCAAAATAAATTTAAAACACACCCATAGGAGTTATCTAACTAATTGGCATATTAATTTTCCTTATTCTTGTGTAGTAGCAATGACAAATATTAGTCAGTTAATCAGAGTTAGGCATTCTGACGTTCCATTGAATTTACTAGGCCCAATGTGCTAATTAAAGCTGGTAGCATGAAGTTAAGTAATTTACAATCTTATCCAGCAGGTTCATTAAATATCCCAGTTTTATAACATTTTTATTATTCTAGGACATGCAATGACATTTGCTGGATGTTCAAACACTGATATGAGATATAATAAATCCAGTGAGAATTACAAAACACGATGAAAGCTATACATCAATAGTCTTCTATGGAAAATTCAAAACACCAATGCAGCTCATTATTTCTAGTCTCCTGAATTCAAGATAGTCTAAAGGGATGTAATTGTTCAATCAAACCTGTCACATGTTCTGTCATTTTTGAAGTGTGAAATAGGCTCAACTGGGACAATTTCTCATCAGAGAGATCCACCACATTCTTTGCTAATTTCCCATAACTGGCAGTTGTTCTTACATAGATTCACATGCTATGATTTGCCTTGAACTTTTGAAATGATTACCTTAGTTTCCTATAGAAACTAATAAAGATTAATTGATTTATTCCTTTTTACCAAGCTGACATAATAATAAGATGAATTTTCAGCTCTATTTCTATTTTAGTGATGAGCCAATTATTTTTATAGATCTATAATAATTCTATACTGACCCAATACTTATTTCATTTTATAGGAAGCATGTGAATGGATAAGTGAAAGGCAAAGAGAAAGGGAAATATATACCCAACTGAATGCAGAGTTCCAAGGAATAATAAGGAGAGAGAAGAAAGCCTTCTTAAGTGAACTACTGCACAACTGTGCTCATTTCACATGTTAGCTAGGTTATGCTCAACATCCTTTAAGCTAGGCTTTAATAGTACGTGAACCAAGAACTTTCAGATGTACAAGCTGGATTTAGAACAGTCAGAGGAACCAGAGATCAAATTGCCAACATCTGTTGGATCATAGAAAGCAAGAGAATTCCAGAAAAAACATCTACTTCTGTTTCATTGACTACACTAAAGCCTTTGACTGTGTGGAATACAATAAAATGTAGAAAAATTTTAAAGTGAAGGGAATACCAGACCACTTTACCTGCCTCCTGAGAAACCTGCCTGCAGGCCAAGAAGCAACAATTAGAACAGACATGAAACAATGGACTGTTTAAAAATTGGGAAAGGGATACTTCAAGGCTGTATACACTCACTCTGCTTATTTAACTTATATGCAGAGTAATAATGCAAAATGCTTGGCTAAAGGAATTACAAGAAAGAATCAAGATTGCCAGGAGAACTATTAATAACCTCAGATGTGCAGATTACACCATCCTAATGGCAGATGGTGGGATGGCAGAGAATTAGATGGTTGGAAGGCATCTCTGACTCAACAGACTTAAATTTGAGCAAACTCCTGGAGACAGTGAAGGGCAGGGAAGCCTGGCATTCTGCAGTGCAAAGAGTCAGACATGACTGAGCAACTGAATGATAATTTGTGAATGTATATTAATACAATGCCAATCTATAGCAATATGCATTTAGTTATAGATTTTTTCCAACTACCATTGAACAGTGAAAATCTGACAAGTGATTCTTATCTGTAAATTTAAAAAAAAAAAACAAATGGACAGCAGGGGAAACAAAGGAATTAAAGAAATAAAGAATCATGGATTAGAGAGTGATTTGTAAAAACAAGAGAAAATACAGAGTTATATAACCTTGATATCCAAAATGCATGAAGAATGAAGAAAAAGGAACTTCTGTGATTGTATATTTTAAAACATAATAATAATAGAAATATGCAATAAGATATAATTATTTTTATAAATAATAAAATTCACTATGCTAAT
Source organism: Ovis canadensis (assembly GCF_042477335.2). Taxonomy (NCBI): domain Eukaryota; kingdom Metazoa; phylum Chordata; class Mammalia; order Artiodactyla; family Bovidae; genus Ovis; species Ovis canadensis. Next base: position 174,978,901 of record NC_091246.1, on the reverse strand, counting down.
AATGTTGTTCAACAATAACACATGTTGTATATTATTTGCTTAGTCTTAAGAGAAAAAGTAAAATAAAAATAATTTTTAATAATATCTTTGCCTATGAAACAAATTTAATGCAGAAAATAATAGAGAGTTTTTGAAGTAATAATTTAGGTGGTGAATATCTAGCACATTAGAAAAAGTGGTTTGGCTTAATATTTTGCAATGATATAGATGTTCAAACTTCATTCCTCAATTCACTGGTGGGACTAGAAAAGTCCACTTGGCTAAGGAGAAGTCTCAGCTCTCCAGTGATCTGTATCAAAAATGATAAATGAAGTAACTAATTGTACTTTGAAATCTGAAGTGGTAGTACTGTTAACACTTTAAGTAGTCCTAAATTGCTCATATTTCATACTAATGAAGCTTTTAAACTACCTGCTATGATTCTGTTAATGGGGTTGTCTTTAATACAGATGCTTTTATCAGCATATTCTTCTGGTAGAAACAGTATTTTAAGTTTAGTATTATCATACCATTAATTTCTAAGTGTTAGAGGTCCTGGCCAGTTTGGAAATACTTTCATAGTGCATGGAAGCCCCAACTCTACTTATAGAATCATATCCTTAAAAGATTAATGGGTCTTGTTAAAATGAACAATATGAAACAAGCATAATATACTGAATTTTTCTTCCAAGAAACTTCATTGGAACTGTATCTACAAAAAATTGACTATTTTATTAATTTACAATTTTCAACAATGTGTGTGTTCTTTTGAAGAAGTGAATACATGTTTTTTTAATGTTTGGAAATATAATCTCCCGTTTTCTAATTTGTATTTTACATTGTTGAATGTTTTCAGATATGATTTCATTCAGTGTCGACTATAAACTTAAGTTTATCACAATACTGTAAGATTTTACACTTAAAAAATACATTGTATTGAAATCCACAAAAATGCGATCATATTTTACTTATTGAGTAGCAGTATTTTATTTCCAGTTATATAATCTATTCTCCAAGGCTTGAATGCCAGTAAAATCATTCATTTTGATTCAGAATTTTTTCTATTAAATAATTCCTAGTGAAAACACTCATTCATTATTACAGACAATAACAAAAAAGAATTAGAGAATAAATACAGATTTGTGCATAGCAGTTTGGATGTCAGTGACATCTCAAGCATGATTGGGATTCTCCAGGCAAGAATACTGGAGTGGGTTGCCATTTCCTTCTCCAGGGGATCTTCCCGACCCAGGGATTGAACCCAGGTCTCCCACATTGCAGGCAGACGCTTTAACCTCTGCACCACCAGGGAAGCCATAACAAAAAAGAATCAGAGAATAAATACAGATTTGTGCATATGAATTTGGATGTCAGTGTCATCTCAAGCACGAATGGGTCTCAGCAATCAGATTGTTTTACAAAGTAATTTTTTTTCCTTAAAAATATTTTTTTTCCTTGATAAAGAAATACATTCCCTGATACTACTGGCAATAAAGGATTCCAGACTATAATTTGGCCCATACTCTATTGAGAAAAGGCAATCTTGAACCTGGTTTTCATTTTGTCTCTGGATGTACGGGATGATTTTCACTTGGTATCTCCCAATAGATTAATTCTGCCTGCTTGTTGTTACCTGTCTTTGGAATTAGTGAACACTTTGGTTCACTATTCTTTTTTACTGTCTTTTAAAAAAATTTTTTGGTTCACTTTTCTTATCTCTACCCTTATCTGCTTTGGTCTACATGCCCAAATCTTTTAGATAAAAATCTTTTTAGGTTTTCTGGATATTTTTTTCCTAAGCAGAAAAATATATGAACAAAAGTATTTTCATGGCCATGATATAAGACAGTAGAATATAGAAGAATATTTTTCCTGGGAAGGGAGTTCTGCTAATGTCATGGATCATGAACCAAAAACTAAAAAAACAAGCAGGTGTGAGGCCATACTGCCTGGCATCGCTAATCTAATTGCCATTTGGGCAATGTGACAAGTCCACCTATGTAAACCATCTGTTAGTTCCCTCACTCCATTTCACTGCATACCATTTGGAAAAGGAGAAACAAAAAAAGCGAAATGCTTAGAGCCAAACAATGTAGTGCTTTTGGTTATGAAATTCTTATACTGACATAGTCCATTTGAAGTCCCTTAGTTCATCCATTTTCTGGGCATAATTATACTTTGAATATATTTCACTGGGATTTTAAAATTATTTTCATATTCTTAAATCAAGAACTGAATAGACCTCTTTGAAGACCTGACAAATTCAAATTCCTTGGGCAGCTTTGCTAACATTTGGAAAGCTCACTATATAACTTATGTTAAAGGTATTTCTTCTGCAGTATTAAGCAGTATTTGCCTCCCTCCCTCCCCCTTTTTTTTATTAGGAGGAAAATAGGAAACATCAGTTGTTGACGAGAAAATTAGATGAATAATTATGTATTCAAAAGGCAGCAAAATTCATTACCATGTGACTTACCTTGCTGAGCTTCTTTATCATACACTTTCATATGAACAACCCCAGAAGTCTTATTTCTTAGAACGGTGGGGTTTCTTCCATCTCTTTTGCTGCAGGTTCCCAGCTGAGCTAAGTTTTGGTCTGCCCACCACAGTTTCTTATCTGTAAAAATGAAGACTTTTTAAATGAAAAAGATAATCATCTTATTAAATAGTAATAAAGAACTATTAAACTCTAATGGTTTCTGATTTCTTTGGTTAAATTTCCAAACTCTGTTTCTAAGGGAAACAGCACAATCACTTTTACTTTTAAAAATACTTATCACGGTACATTCTATTGTTTAAATTTTCCTTCTTTTACTCCAGTTAGAGAATCTTGACTTTAACTTTTCTTTTTCTTAAAGAATACATGACATAAATAAAGGTATAGTTCAAATGAATATGGAATACACATTTTATTATTCATAATCTAAACCATGATTATAGTAGTATTGTACTATATCTGTAAATGAACAGTAAAATCCAACAAAATATCTAACAACTGTGAAAAAGATTGTTCTCTAACTTCTATATAAAGCATGTAAGCTTTTAATCACTAGTACTCTCCACTATTGGATTCTTCACAGTTATAGTGACTTATTTCTTTGTACAGTTCATGTTCATTTCTCCAAAATTTTATAAATGAATACTATTAACTGGTATTGAATGTTTATTTGGTAATAGAGAATATACAATGTGCCTCAGATTAGAATAAGACAGGTAGCTAGAACAGTAGTCAATTTTTACACTTATTATTACAGTATATTATGTCAAATGATCATATCAAAACTATAGGGATGCTATTATTATTTTCTGAGATTCAAAGAGATTAACCACCTCAGTCAAATTCATATATACGGTCATTCTGTCTCCAAAACTTGAATTCTTTCTAAGAGTCTACTCTTAGTGCATTAAAACATTTAAGGTAATTAAATAATTTTTTATTTTTTAATTTTTTATTTTTTTATTTTTTTTTTAAATTTTAAAATCTTTAATTCTTACATGCATTCTCAAACATGAACCCCCCTCCCACCTCCCTCCCCATAACATCTTTCTGGGTCATCCCCATGCACCAGCCCCAAGCATGCTGCATCCTGCGTCAGACATAGACTGGCGATTCAATTCACATGATAGTATACATGTTAGAATGTCATTCTCCCAAATCATCCCACCCTCTCCCTCTCCCTCTGAGTCCAAAAGTCCGTTATACACATCTGTGTCTCTTTCCCTGTCTTGCATACAGGGTCGTTATTGCCATCTTCCTAAATTCCATATATATGTGTTAGTATACTGTATTGGTGTTTTTCTTTCTGGCTTACTTCACTCTGTATAATCGGCTCCAGTTTCATCCATCTCAACAGAACTGATTCAAATGAATTCTTTTTAACGGCTGAGTAATACTCCATTGTGTATATGTACCACAGCTTTCTTATCCATTCATCTGCTGATGGACATCTAGGTTGTTTCCATGTCCTGGCTATTATAAACAGTGCTGCGATGAACATTGGGGTACATGTGTCTCTTTCCATTCTGGTTTCCTCGGTGTGTATGCCCAGAAGTGGGATTGCTGGGTCATAAGGTAGTTCTATTTGCAATTTTTTAAGGAATCTCCACACTGTTCTCCATAGTGGCTGTACTAGTTTGCATTCCCACCAACAGTGTAGGAGGGTTCCCTTTTCTCCACACCCTCTCCAGCATTTATTGCTTGCAGATTTTTGGATCGCAGCCATTCTGACTGGTGTGAAGTGGTACCTCATTGTGGTTTTGATTTGCATTTCTCTAATAATGAGTGATGTTGAGCATCTTTTCATGTGTTTGTTAGCCATCCGTATGTCTTCGGTATTGAACAATCTATTTATTTCAACAGGAATCTTCAACAAGACAATTGAGACTACTATCAATTCCAACCAAGAATCTAAGTCAGGTTATTGAACTCAGGGAAGAAAACAATAACAATGCAGTCTTTACCTTCAAGGTACAATTATTCTCAATCAAATGTCAGGATATTTTAGACTGAACCAAAGCTTTGTTTCAGGTATTACCAAAGGAGTAATAACATAGACATTAATGATAACTATCCTTTTCTAAATCTGATTTTATGCAATGCACAATTCTAAACACTATAGATAAATTCATTTAATGTTCTCAATTCTATAAGATAAGTACTACTATTATTAAGTTCAGTTCAGTTCAGTTGTTCAGTCATGTCCGACTCTTTGAGACCCCGTGGACTACAACACTCCAGGTTTCCCTGTCCTTCACCAACTCCTGAAGCTTGCTCAAACTCATGTCCATTGAGTCGGTGATGCCATCCAGCCATCTCATTTTCTGTTGCTCTCACAGCAAATACTGACACCCTCCTGGAGGTCCTCCACTCTTCTGAAGGACTCTGGGAGGCAAACCTCTGCCTGTCTCTGGGAAGAGTTTACAGTTGAGGTTGTATCCTAAGCAGCCACCGATCATCCTAGCTTCACACAAGAAATCCTGGGCAAACAATCATTAGTTCTCTCTTACAGAGTCAAGGATGAGGATGCATGCTCCATAGGGCAAGAACGTTATTTAATGAATGAACAAACAAATGAATAAGACAAACAGAAAATATAATAGAAAAGAGAAAGGTAAAATATCTATCTGAAAAGTTCAATAGAGCATTTCCTGGAGGTCCAGTGCAAGGGGCATGGGTTTAATCCCTAGTCGGGGAACTAAGATTGCATATGACATGCAGCCCAGTCTCCCCCCAAATAAATAAAAAAAGTCCAATAGCCAGTATCATTAGATTGTACTTGTAAGAATTAGATTCACTACTTTCCTGAAGTTACAGGGAAAATAAATAAATAAATAAAAGGCGAGTTTTACTTAAAAATGTCCTTAATTGAAAAGTAATAAGCATCAGTTTTGTTCAGTCTAAGCCTTTTTATTATTCTGAGTAACAAAATTGGGAGCCTGTGCATGTAGAAAGCACTTTGGGTGCATCAGTTCACTTCAGTGGCTCAGTCGTGTCCAACTCTTTGCAACCCCATGAACCGCAGCTCACCAGGCCTCCCTCTCCATCACCAACTGCCGGAGTCTACCCAAACCCATATCGGTTGAGTTGGTGATGCCATCCAACCATCTCATCCTCTGTCGTCCCCTTCTCCTCCTGCCCTTAATCTTTCCCAGCATCACGGTCTTTTCAAATGAGTCAGCTCAGGTGGCCAAAATATTGGAGTTTCAGCTTCAAAATTAGTCCTTCCAATGAACACCCAGGACTAATCTTTAGGATGAACTGGTTGGATCTCCTTGCAGTCCAAGGGACTCTCAAGAGTCTTCTCCAACACCACACTTCAAAAGCATCAATTCTTCAGCACTCAGCTTTCTTTATTGTCCAACTCTCACATCCATACATGAACACTGGAAAAACCATAGCATTGACTAGACCGACCTTTGTTAGTAAAGTAATGTGTCTGCTTTTTAATATGCTGTCTAGGTTGGTCATAAAATTCCTTCAAAGGAGTAAGATTGTTTTAATTTCATGGCTGCAGTCACCATCTGTAATGATTTTGGAGCCCCCAAAAATAAAGTCGGACACTGTTTCTACTGTTTCCCATCACTGTTTTCCCAGTGATGGGACCAGATGCCATGATCTTCGTTTTCTGAATGTTGAGCAATAAGCCAACTTTTTCACTCTCCTCTTTCACTTTCATCAAGAGGCTCTTTAGTTCTTCTTCACTTTCTCCCATAAGGGTGGTATCATCTGCATATCTGAGGTTATTGATATTTTCCCCAGCAATCCTGATTCCAGCTTGTGTTTCTTCCAGCCCAGCGTTTCTCATGATGTACTCTGCATAGAAGTTAAATAAGCAGGGTGACAATATACAGCCTTGACATACTCCTTTTCCTATTTGGAACCAGTCTGTTGTTCCATGTCCAGTTCAAACTGTTGCTTCCTGTCCTGCATACAGGTTTCTCAAGAGGCAAATCAGGTGGTCTTGTATTCCCATCTCTTTCAGAATTTTCCACAGTTTCTTGTGATCCACACAATCAAAGGCTTTGGCATAGTCAATAAAGCAGAAATAGATGTTTTCTTGGAACTCTCTTGCTTTTTCCATGATCCAGCAGTTGTTGGCAATTTGATCTCTGGTTCCTCTGCTTTTTCTAAGACCAACTTGAACGTCTGGAAGTTCATGGTTCACGTATTGCTGAAGCCTGGCCTGGAGAATTTTGAGCATTTCTTTACTAGCATGTGAGATGAGTACAATTGTGCAGTAGTTTGAGCATTCTTTGGCATTTCCTTTCTTTGGGATTGGAGTGCTGAGTTTTCCAAATTTGTTGACATATTGAGTATAGCACTTTCATAGCATTGTCTTTCAGGATTTGAAATAGCTCAACTAGAATTCCTTAACCTCCACTAGTTTTGTTCATAGTGATGTTTCCTAAAGCCCACTTGACTTCACATTCTAGGATGTCTGGCTCTAGGTGAGTATGAGTGATCACACAGTAGTGATTATCTGGGTCTTGGGTGCATAGTGAACTACAGTTGTATAGAACAAATGTACTTATGAGATAGCTTAAACTGTAGGAAGAATGAGATACTTTTTTCAAAGGATATCATTTTATCATTGAAAGAATGTCTGACAATCCATGGCTATTCAGACTTAGATATTTGGCAGAAATTTTTCTCAAAAAACAAACAAACCAACCAAAAAAAACGAGAGTGAACTGTTTGACAATAACCAACTTTGAGACTTATTATAAAGCTATAGTAGTTGAGACAGTGTTGTATTGTTGAAAGAGTAAGATCTCTGTCTTTATAGATCCTATGTTCTAGTGAGGGAGATAGACAAGAAATAAACACACAGAAAAGGTATACCTAAAATTCCTATAAATCAACAGCAAATAAATAATCTGATTGAAAATGGGCAAATAAATGAAACATTTATCTAAAGACTTGCGAACAGCCAGCAGGTATTTGAAAAAATGCTCAACATCATTAATCATCAGGAAAATGCAAATGAAAACCACAATGAAATATCACCTCACATCTGGCTCTCAAAAAAGTACAAACAAAACAAAACAACACACAAACAAAAAACATAGCAATGCTGGCAAGGATGGAAGGATGTGGAGAAACTGAAACTCTTGTACACTGTTGCTAGGAATGTAAAACAGTACTGACACTATTTTAAATGGTATGGAGATTAGTCAAAAAATTAAAAATAGACTACTGTATGACCTTGGCCACCTGATGAGGAGAGCTGACTCATTGGAAAAGACCCTGATGCTGGGAAAGATTGAAAGCAAAAGGAGAAGGGGTGGCAGAGGATGAGATGGTTAGATAGCATCACTGACTCAATGGACATGAGTCTGAGCAAATTCTGGGAGATAGTGGAGAACAGGGAAGCCTGCAGTGCTGCAGTCCATGGGGTTGCAAAGAGATGGAAATGACTTAGGGATTGAACAACAATAGCAATGTTCTAGCATTACCATTTCTGGGTATATATACTAACTGTATATATAATAACTGAAGTCAAAATCTTGAAGAGATATTAACACTCCAATGTTCACTGCGACATTATTCATAATAACAAATGTAAATGTATGGAAACAACCTAAAAGTCCACCAAAAGATGAAGGATCGATAAAATCTGGTGTGCATATACAATGGAATATTATTCAGCCTTTAAAAAGGATAATAATCTCATGGGGGATGTTGATAACAGGCAAGACTACATGTGGGTAGGGATAAGGAGAATATAGGAAATCTCTGTATTTTCTTGTCAATTTTGCTGTGAACCTAAAAATGCTCACACAAAATAAAGTCTTTTTAAAACTAGAGAGAATTTCACCACATGCAACAAGGTGGATGAAATTTGAGGACATTACAGTAAATAAGATTAGCCAGTCACAGAAGGATAAGTATTGTATGATTGCAATCATATGAGGTATCTAAAACAGTCAAACTCATGGTAACAGAGTAGACTAGTGGTTTCCAGGAGTAGGGCATGGGGCTGGGGGATGAGGGAGCTGCTGTCCAGCAGGTATAAAATGTTTCAGTTATAGAAGATGAATAGATTCTAGAGATCTGCTATACAATATTGTGCCTACAGCTAACAATATTTTATTGTGCACTTAAAATTTTGTTAAGAGGATAGATCTTATGGTAAGTGTCCTTACCACAATAAAAAAGATAAGAAATAACTGAAGACTCTCATGAGTCCTATAAAGAAAATAGGCACAGTTTCATTTTCCGGTTTTCCTATTTTTGTCTGCACATGACTCCACTCTACTTACCCTTCACTGCACAAGTCTAACCCTACACTCAGTGCAATACTTCAGACTAGCACATCCCACACTGACTCTTCTTTCTCATTGATTCCAAAGCCTCTACAGACAGCATCATATGGTTTTGTATGAAATTGCTGCTTTTTCTTTTCTTTTCACTTGTACTAATTTTGACTCTTTATCCAGAGATGAAAATCCTGAGAATAAGGATCCTGTCTTGTATTTCTTTGTATTCTTCACAGTGCATTGTATTCTTTTGAACTGAGTGTAATGTAGACATTCTCTAAATATCTGTGAAATGACTGGGGAAATAATATACCTAAAAATATCTCCCATAATAATTTACTACTTAGAAAACATTTAAATAAAGCCATCTCCTCCACTTCCTCTCCTTAAAATGTTCTCTTTTTAAATATTTTTCTTTTTTTGACAACTCCTCTAATATAAAGAACTTTGGTTTTGACTCTGTAATTATTTAGAATCATATTTCTATCACTTTTTTCCCTTATACTGTTATTCATTTAAATATACTAGAATCTTCAGAAATTACCAGAGTTCAAAAACTACTTGCTTATGTTGGAAGCAATTATAAATATCCCTATGTCACTATTATAGGCTGAACTCTGCACCACAAAATTCATAAGTTAAAATTCTAACTCTTAGTACCTCAGACTGGGGCTGTATTTGAACATAAAATCATTAAAGAAGTAATTAGGCTTCCCTGGTGGCTCAGATGGTAAAGAGTCTGCCTGTAGTGATAGAGACCTGGGTGTGATCCCTGGGTTGGGAAGATCCCCTGGAAAAGGGAATGGCTACCCACTCCAGTATTCTTGCTTTGGGAATCCCATGAATAAAAGAGAAGAGTCCGGTGTGCTATAGTCCATGGGGTTCACAAAGAGTCAGACAGGACTGAGCAATGAACACTTTCACATAATAAGAAAGAAAAGTGAAAGTGAAGTTGCTTAGTCGTGTTTGACTCTTTGCAACCCCATGGACTGTAGCCTACCAGGCTCCTCCGTCCATGGGATTTTCCAGGCAAGAATGCCGGAGTGGGTTGCCATTGCCTTCTCTAGGAGATCTGCCCAACCCAGGGATCCAACCCAGGTCTCCCGCATTGTAGGCAGACACTCTACCATCTGAGCCACCAGGGAAGTTCACATAATAGGGTAGATCCTAATCTGATATAACGCATGTTCTTATAAAAAGAAAATTAGGCCACAGAAACACACAGATGGAAGACTCAAGGAGGAAAAGATAGCCATCCGCAAGCAATGGAGAGAGGCCTCAGAAGAAATCAACCATGTTGACTCCTGGTTTTCAGACTTCAAGATTCTAGAACAGTGAGACAATGAGTTTTTGTCAAGAAATCTAGTCTTTGGGACTTTGTTAAGGCAGCCCTAGCAAACAAACATGTTTACTAATAGGGATATAGAAGACACTTATGAAAGAATTAACATAAATATCATAAATGTAAATTGATTCTACCATACAATCACTAAACTCTGCACTCAAAAGAGAGAGAAATGAAGGAAATAATTTTGCTGAGACACAACTGAGCAAATGAGCACTAAGTCCCAAGGCCTTTGCTAGGCACATAGAACTGTCTCAATCATTCATAAGTGATGGATGCAATAAAATGCCTGTCAATAAGCAAAATCTATAACTTAAAAAAAATCCACAAAGATAGCAACAAACCAAAGTGTTGAAATTGCATCTACTGCCTGGAAAATGGAAGAGGAGTGAGGGAGATTTCTCACTTGTGATTTCAATAACTAAATTTCACCATCAGAGCTCCAAAATCTCTTTCATATGCCTAAGTGAAGTGAAGTAGCTCAGTCGTGTCCGACTCGTTGCGATCCCATGGACTGTAGCCTATCAGGCTCCTCCGTCCATGGGATTTTCCAGGCAAGAGTGCTGGAGTGGACTGCCATTTCCTTCTCCAGGGGATCTTCCTGACCCAGGAATCAAACCCAGGTCTCCCACATTACAGGCAGAGGCTTACCGTCTGAGCCATCTCTAACCACCCTCTTAATCTTCAGTCCAGATATGCTACTACATAGCAGGAATTTCTACCTGAATATAAGGAAGTCACTACAAACTTTACATGACCTAAATAAAATCTATTTTATTTTTTCGATGTATACTTATTTCCCAATAGAATTCTGTATGAATTAATGTTTGTATCCCCTAAGTTCAGTTCAGTTCAGTCACTCAGTCGTGTCCAACTCTTTGCGACCCCATGAATCGCTGCATGCCAGGCCTCCCTGTCCATCACCAACTCCCGGAGTTCACTCAGACTCACGACCATCAAGTACGTGATGCCATCCAGCCATCTCATCCTCTGTTGTCCCCTCCTCCTCCTGCCCTCAATCCCTCCCAGCATCAGACTCTTTTCCAATGAGTCAATTCTTTGCATGAGGTGGCCAAAGTACTGGAGTTTCAGCTTTAGCATCATTCCTTCCAAAGAAATCCCAGGGCTGATCTCCTTCAGAATGGACTGGTTGGATCTCCTTGCAGTCCAAGGGACTCTCAAGAGTCTTCTCCAACATCACACTTCAAAAGCATCAATTCTTTGACACTCAGCTTTCTTCACAGTCTGAACTCTCACATCCATACATGACCACAGGGAAAAGCATAGCCTTGACTAGACAGACCTTAGTCGGCAAAGTAATGTCTCTGCTTTTGAATATATATCTAGGTTGGTCATAACTTTTCTTCCAAGGAGTAAGCGTCTTTTAATTTCATGGCTGCTGTCACCATCTGCAGTGATTTGGGAGCCCAAAAAAATAAAGTCTGACACTATTTCTACTGTTTCTCCATCTATTTCCCATGAAGTGATGGGACCGGATGCCATGATCTTCGTTTTCTGAATGTTGAGCTTTAAGCCAACTTTTTCACTCTCCTCTTTCACTTTCATCAAGAGGCTTTTTAGTTCCTCTTCACTTTCTGCCATAAGGGTGGTGTCATCTGCATATCTGAGGTTATTGATATTTCTCCCTGCAATCTTCATTTCAGCTTGTGTTTCTTCCAGTCCAGCTTTCTCATGATGTACTCTGCATAGAAGTTAAATAAGCAGGGTGACAATAGACAGCCTTGACGTACTCCTTTTCCCATTTGGAACCAGTCTGTTGTCCCATGTCCAGTTCTAACTGTTGCTTCCTGACCTGTATACAGATTTCTCAAGAGGCAGGTTAGGTGGTCTGATATCCCATCTCTCTCAGAATTTTTCCACAGTTTATCGTGATCCACACAGTCAAAGGCTTTGGCATAGTCAATAAAGCAGAAATTGATGTTTTTCTGGAACTCTCTTGCTTTTTAATTGACCCAGCGGATGTTGGCTATTTGATCTCTGCTTCCTCTGCCTTTTCAAAAGCCAGCTTGAACATCAGGAAGTTCATGGTTCATGTATTGCTGAAGCCTGGCTTGGAGAATTTTGAGCATTACCTTACTAGCATGTGAGATGAGTGCAATTGTGCAGTAGTTTGAGCATTCTTTTGCATTGCCTTTCTTTGGAATTGGAATGAAAACTGACCTTTTCCAGTCCTGTGGCCACTGCTGAGTTTTCCAAATTTGCTGGCATATTGAGTGCAGCACTTTCACAGCATCATCTTTCAGGATTTGAAACAGCTCAACTGGAATTCCATCACCTCCACTAGCTTTGTTTGTAGTGATGCTTTCTAAGGCCCACTTGACTTCACATTCCAAGATGTCTGGCTATAGATGAGTGATACATCATCATGATTATCTGGGTCATGAAGATCTTTTTTGAACAGTTCTGTGTATTCTTGCCACCTCTTAATATCTTCTGCTTCTGTTAGGTCCAGACCATTTCTGTCCTTTATCGAGCCCATCTTTGCATGAAATGTTCCCTTGGTATCTCTAATTTTCTTAAAGACATTTCTAGTCTTTCCCATTCTGTTGTTTTCCTCTATTTCTTTGCATTGATCGCTGAAGAAGGCTTTCTTATCTCTTCTTGCTAATCTTTGGAACTCTGCATTCAGATGCTTATATCTTTCCTTTTCTCCTTTGCTTTTCACTTCTCTTCTTTTCACAGCTATTTGTAAGGCCTCCCCAGATAGCCATTTTGCTTTTGTGCATTTCTTTTCCATGGGGATGGTCTTGATCCCTGTCTCCTGTACAATGTCATGAACCTCGTTCCATAGTTCATCAGGCACTCTATCTATCAGATCTATGCCCTTAAATCTATTTCTCACTTCCACTGTATAATCATAAGGGATTTTATTTAGGTCATACCTGAATGGTCTAGCAATTTTCCCTATTTTCTTCAATTTAAGTCTGAATTTGGCAATAAGGAGTTCATGATCTGAGCCACAGTTAGCTCCTGGCCTTGTTTTTGTTGACTGTATAGAGCTTCTCCGTCTTTGGCTGCAAAGAATATTATCAATCTGATTTCGGTGTTGACCTTCTGGTGATGTCCATGTGTAGAGTCTTCTCTTGTGTTGTTGGAAGAGGGTGTTTGCTATGACCAGTGCATTTTCTTGGCAAAAGTCTATTAGCCTTTGCCCTGCTTCATTCTGCATTGCAAGGCCAAATTTGCCTATTACTCCAGGTGTTTCTTGACTTCCTACTTTTGCATTCCAGTCCCCTATAATGAAAAGGACATCTTTTTTGGGTGTTAGTTCTAAAAGGTCTTGTAAGTCTTCATAAAACTGTTCAACTTCAGTTTCTTCAGCGTTACTGGTTGGGGCATAGACTTGGATTACCATGATATTGAATGGTTTGCCTTGGAAACGAACAGAGATCATTCTGTCGTTTTTGAGATTGCATCCAAGTACTGCATTTTGGACTCTTTTGTTGACCACGATGGCTACTCCATTTCTTCTGAGGGATTCCTGCCCAAAGTAGTAGATATAATGGTCATCTGAGATAAATTCACCCATTCCAGTCCATTTTAGTTCACTGATTCCTAGAATGTTGACGTTTTCCCTTGCCATCTCTTGTTTGACCACTTCCAATTTGCCTTGATTAATGGACCTGACTGACAGAATGTGGTCCACTGGAGAAGGGAATGGCAAGCCACTTCAGTATTCTTGCCTTGAGAACCCCATGAACAGTATGGAAAGGCAAAATGATAGGATACCAAAAGAGAAACTCCCCAGGTTATTAGGTGCCCAATATGCTACTGGAGATCAGTGGAGAAATAACTCTGGAAAAAATGAAGGGATGGAGCCAAAGCAAAAATACCCAGTTGTGGATGTGACTGGTGATAGAAGCAAGATCCGATTCTGTAAAGAGCAATATTGTATCCCCTGCTAAATTCATATATTGAAATCTTACTCCCAGGGTGTGGTGCCCTGGGAGGTGATTAGGCTGTAAAGCTGGATCCCTCATGAGTGGAATTAGTACCCTTATAAAAGACACACCCCTGAGAGCTCTCTATCCCTTCTGCTATGATACAGTAAGACCAGCTGGCTGCTTGTGAAGCAGGAAACACATTCTCACTAAACACCAAATTTGCTACCACCTTGATCTTGGACTTTTCAACCTCCAGAATATTGAGAAATAAATATTTGCTACTTAAAGCATCCCAGCCTGTGGTATTTTGTTACAGCATTCTGAACTAAGATAGCTTCTCACAGTGAATGGTCCCTGACTTGGTCATCTGGGGTAAAAACTAGAGGGCCATCTTTTTTACCTTCCCAAGGCCATATCTCTTAGGTGCTCATCCCAATGTTTTATTTCCTCTCCATTCCCACTAAAACTTCTTAGCTCAGGACTCCATTACTTCTCATTCTCCTGACAACCTTTGCTGAGGAAACAGTAGAGTGATCTTTCCAAAATGCAAATCTAAGCATGTCACTCCACCACTTAAAATTCTACAGTGGCTTGCATTCCCCTGCCAAACCGCTTAGCATGGCACAAAGGCCATTTGTGATTTGATGCCTACTTAATTTTCCATCACTAGATCTATTACTGCCCACTGTGTACCATGTTCTAGAAATATTAAACTGCAGTCAACTTTCAATTTCCCAAGGATAGATTAACCACATTATGAGGGGAAAATGGGTGAACATGGGCCAAAGACAGCTTACTTGTAAAGAAAAAAACTAAAAGTGTAGTGGAATAGAGAAATATCTACATATCAGAATGAGTCTATTATTTATAATTATATAGGAACCATTCCCTTTTTACATGGTACCTATCGCAAATAAGGAACGCCCCTTCCACCTGGACAGTCAAAACTGGCTATGTGCATATGCAATCTGTTGATGCTCTTTGGTGCAGGAGCAGCTTTCTGCAGTTTGTCTGAAGCTCTAGGCAAAAATCTATTTCTTAGGACAATGATGGTAATAGAAGTCTCTTTGCTGTGCTTTCTCCCAAGAATTGTTTTTTTTTTTTTTTTCCTCAAACAGAGAATCTAGAGAATGGCAATGGAGGTGAGAGGAAGAGCGACACAGAACAAACCCAGAATTTTGTTCTGAAGCCTTTGTGACCTTGAACTGACAGATATGGTCTTAAAATTCCTTCAATTCACTGTTACATTGAGGTTTGCCCACTGAGAGCTGAAGGGCAGTCTAGGATTGTAGGGAGAAAAACCTGAGAATGGCAGGTAGTTTAATTTCCAAGTTGATGGCTCGACTATGTTGCCAGTGAACTAGTATTTGTGTGATGATGAAGGAGAGAGGACAGTGAGAATTTTCTGCCAAAAACAAAGAGGCCCCAAATAACTGCTTGCTGCAATGTTTAGAAAACAAAAACATTTATTTAGTGAAAAATATTATTCTCATCAAAATGGGAAGAAGAACAAGTCCCTCCTATGTAGCACCGAGAACTATAGTCAATATCCTATGATAAACCAAATGGAAAATAATATATTTAATATATATTTCAGTTATATGTATATTCAGTTTTATATATATATAAACTGAGTCACTTTGTTATATAGCAGAAATTAACACAATATTATAAAGCAAATAAAAAGAAAATCAGAAGAGGAGAAAGAGGAGCAGGAGAAGAAACAGATAAAGACCCACTGACCTCATGTAGATAATTTAACATCCTAATGAAATGCATTTGAATTAAATATCCATCTTGTGTCACAGTTGTGTTAAATTGCATCTGAACTATGTTTTATCTGTGTTCTCCTGATTTCCATTACCCCGGTAAATAGGATAATACAGAGTTGATACAGTTTTTCAAAACAATGATTCCCAAATATCCCAAAGCACCTTTATGTGTGAGTGTTCAGTTGCAAAATCTGTCTGACTCTCTGCAATCCCAAAGACTGTAGCCTGCCAGGTTCCTCTGTCCATGGGATTTTCCAGGCAAGAATACTAAAGTAGTTGCTATTTCCTTCTCCAGGAGATCTTCTTGACCCAGAGATCGAATCGTGTCTCTCACATCTCCTGCACTGGCAGGCAGATTCTTTACCACTGCACCACCTGGGAATCCCCCAATGCCAATTACATGGATGGTTTAAATGGATGGTTTTTAAGGCCTGTTGAGAGTCACTGTATACAGTGGGTGAGGGAGTATGGGTTGCGGTCATACAAACATGCTTTGAGGCCTGGCTATGACGTATTCTGAGTGATTTTGAACAACATACTTGAATCCTTATTATTAGTCTTCTCATCTGTAAAGGGAAAAAAATCCACTACACTTTATAATATATGAAATAATTAGTCACATCATGTGAATGGTAAAGACAATACCTGGTAGGTAGCTACACTGAATAAAAGAATGAGTCAACAAAATCTAAAATATATTTGAGTATACTAATTCTAATATACAGGCACTTCAGAAAAAATATTTCTATTCACTGTCAATAGAAAAGTGTATGGAGTTTTTTTTTTTTTTTTTTCATAATTAATGATGAATTACTGCATTTCTGGGCTTCCCTTATGCAGTAAGGGAAGACAGTAAAGAATCTGCCTGCAATGCAGAAGACCAGAGTTCATTACCTGGTTGGGAAGATCTCCTGGAGTAGGAAATGACAACCCATTCCAGTATTCTAGCCTGGGAAATCCCACAGACACAGGTGCTTGGCAGGCCCCAGTCCATGGGGTTGCAAAGAGGTGGACACGGTTGAAGGACTAACGCTAAACAGTTCTATGAATTTACACTGCTTCTCTTATGGCTAGCAGAATGTGCCACCTGAAAATATGTCTCTTTGGCGTAAGGATTATTTGGAGCTAATTATTTTAAGAAAAATCGGACACAGGATAAACTCTGAAAACAGAATAGAAATTGCTCTTTTGTAAACGAAGATCATGGCATCTGGTCCCATCACTTCATGGGAAATAGATGAGGAAACAGTGGAAACAGTGTCAGACTTTATTTTGGGGGGCTCCAAAATCACTGCACATGGTGACTGCAGCCATGAAATTAAAAGACGCTTACTCCTTGGAAGAAAAGTTATGACCAACCTAGATAGCATATTCAAAAGCAGAGACATTACTTTGCCGACTAAGGTCCGTCTAGTCAAGGCTATGGTTTTTCCAGTGGTCCTGTATGGATGTGAGAGTTGGACTGTGAAGAAGGCTGAGTGCTGAAGAATTGATGCTTTTGAAGTGTGGTGTTGGAGAAGACTCTTGAGAGTCCCTTGGACTACAAGGAGATCCAACCAGTCCATTCTGAAGGAGATCAGCCCTGGGATTTCTTTGGAAGGAATGATGCTAAAGCTGAAACTCCAGTACTTTGGCCACCTCATGCGAAGAGTTGACTCATTGGAAAAGAGTCTGATGCTGGGAGGGATTGGGGGCAGGAGGAGAAGGGGACAACAGAGGATGAGATGGCTGGATGGCATCACTGACTCAATGGACGCGAGTCTGAGTGAACTCCGGGAGTTGGTTATGGACAGGGAGGCCTGGCGTGCTGCAATTCATGGGGTCGCAAAGAGTCGGACAGGACTGAGCGACTGAACTGAACTGAAGGGAAATTTACATTAGAAAGTGGGCCTGTACCAAGAGGACAGACATCACCAGGGATAATTTTCTCATCTGAGAGATTCATCTGCAAGGTAGGACAACTATTGTTTACTAAACATTTCCTAATGTCATCTTTCCATGAACTGCCTTCCCTTCTTTGAAGCTGCAGACCCCATCTCTTTCTGTAGATCAGGAAATAAATAGTATATAAAATAATAAATGATATATAAACCTGAATAGTATAGTTATCTTTTGAATCTCGTATTTTGGATAGGTCCAACCATACATAAGTTATTTTTTTTTTTCCTCCTGTTAATCTGTCCTTGGGTTTTACCGATAGCTCAGCGGGTAAAGAATCTACTTGCAATGCAGGAGACATAGGAGACACAGGTGTTTGATCCCTGGGTTGGGCAGATCCCCTGGAGGAGGAAATGCTGACCCACACCAATATTCTTCCTGAAAAATCCCAGCGGTAGAGGAGCTTGGTGGGTTACAGCCCAAAAGGATTGCAGAGAGTTGGACACCACTGAGCAATTAAGCACACACAGCACAATCTGTCTTTTATTACGGGATATCAGCCAAGAGTCTAGGATGGTGATAAGAAAATTATTTTATTTCCCTATCCAACTAGTTAGATTCATTCACATGAATATCGGTTGAGATTAGTAGTATAATACCTGAGAGTGGAAAAGAATAATGCTCATTGCTCTTGGCAATCACTCCAAAGTGATTACCAAGTTCAAGTCACATATAAAATGGCCTATTAAGTTAGGACAAGTAGAATACTGGGTTTCCCTGGTGGCTCAGATGTTAATGAATTTTCTTGCAATGCAGGAGCCAGGCTTTGATCCCTGGATGGGGACGATTCCCCTGGAGAAGGGAAGGCTATTCACTCCAGTATTCTTGCCTGGAGAATTCCATGGAGAGAGGAGTCTGGTGGGCCATAGTCCATGGGGTTGCAAAGAGTCAGGCATGATGGACTGACTAAATCACGTAGAATAATGGTAACTTCAATTTGTATCTGTAACTGCTCTAAGCAAGGGAGATTAAAAGTGTTCAAAGACAACAATGTAATTCTTTGACTTTTACATATACATTGTTTAGGATGAATGTTTAAGAGAATCATTTCCCTTTTATTAAGGCGTTTAGCTTAAGCAAGGTCTACAGAGAGTTAAGTTAGATAATGACCTCTATGTTGGACTGAGTTGTGTCTTCCCCCAAATCCAGACATTGAAGTCCTAACCCCCAGTGTGACTGTATCTAGAATTGGGTCTTGAGAGAGATAACTAATGTTACATGAGGTCATAACAGTGGTTCCCCAGTCCATACATGACTGATGTCATTACAAGAAGATACCAGGGATGTGGGCACAGAGGAAAGACGAGGGGAGGGTGTGGTGAGAAGGTAGATGTCTGTAAGCCAAGGAAGCCTGGGGAGAAACCAAACCTTCTGACACACTGATCTCTTCCAGCCTCTGGAAAGGTGAACAAATAAATTTCTATTGTGTAAGCCATCTACTATTTGGTACGGCAGCCCTCACTGACATATATATGCTAATTTATTGGGAACAGAACATAGTCCTGGGAAAGCTATTTAAAAGAGTCTGAGATGTTGAGTTCACACTGTGATGCACAATAGGAACCACTAAGAGAAAACTCATTCTATATTCAAGCAGATCTGTACATTACCTCTAAAATATACTCCAATTACCTACTTCCAAATTACGTATTCCAAGATCTCCGCTGCTTCCACTTCCGCTGCTAGCACGCTAGTCCAAGCGGCCACAGAGTCTCACCTGAATCCTACCCCAGATAAGGGTCACCAGCATCCGTTCTTTTCCTCTCCCATAGCCAGTCTTCACACAGCTTTGATTAACCATTTTATTAATAAAACACAAACCAGGATTTAAACTCCTGTTTAACTCTTCAGTTGACTACTGAAGTTTTCAGTCTTTAGCAGGTGAGTCCCTGAGAATCTTGTCAATCTTGACCCTCCTCTCTTGTGGAATGAAGCTCCTATTACTCCAGTCACGTTAGCCAGAACCTGACAAGCACTTTCTGATCTTAAAGAGTTTTTACTTGCTATTTTCTCTTCCCAGAAAACTCTTCCTTAGACATCTTCATAGAGCTGAATTTTGCTTGTCATTCAAGTGTAAGCTCAAACAGCACCTCCCTGGCAAGAACTTCATGGAAACTCTTATTTCATACCACTTTTCCCTATCTGACATTTTCACAAATGTTTATGCATTTACTGTCTATGTCAGCTAAGTACAAGTTCATGAAGATAGGGACTGAAGCTACCCTTTTTCACCTCTGTGTCTCTATATTGAAAAGATATAATCTAGATATATAACAACTAATAAATTCTCACTATTCTAATAAAATTCTAGTTCTAGAAATAACAGGGGCTGATACAAGAAATATCCCCGATTCTGTCATGCTGATGCTTAGAACATGCTTTGGGTAAGAGGGCTGTGTGTGAATGAGAGAAAGAGGCAAAGAATTGAAAAAATGGTGACTTAGAACTATTATCACCTGGAGCCTGAGCAGTTATATAGATTTTTCTTTTTTCTTTTGCTTTGATATCCCTGAATAAATGGGACATTGGAAAACAGTTTTTTACTTTTTCTTTGAGTAGCAATGGCATCTCAAACTTCTGATGTTCAGTTTCATCAGTAACCTGGAAGCAGCAAGTGTGACCCTTTTTGCTGCTCCTCCCATTGCAGTCATGGTCAATGAGGACATTTCTCAGGTTGAGTGCCAGCTCTCTACTAAGCAGTGAGGCATGACTACAAGAGGGAATATGAAAAGGTCAGTAACTAAGATCGTCCTCAGCAAGTAGTTCTAGGTTCCTTTAAGAGATTGCAAACAATAGGAAGATAAACGTAAAATCAGAGGAATCATAAGTCTGTTCTCCACAGAAGAACTAAAGAGTAGCACTGACATACAGATTGCTAGTGGGAAGTGCTGTATAGCACAGAGAGCTTAGCTCACTGCTCTGTGATAATCTAGAGCGGTGGGATGTGGGGGTGGGAGTGAACTCAGGAGGGAGGGGATATCTATAGACACATAGCTGATTCATGTTGTTATACAGCAGAAACTAACACAATGCTGTAAAGCAATTATACTCCAGTTAAAAAGATAAATAAATAAAAGGCAAGGATGGGATGATTTGAGAGAATAACACTGAAAGATCTATATTACCCTATGTGAAATAACCAGTCCAAGCTGATGCATGAAACAAGGCACTCAAAGCTGGTACACTGGGACAACCCAGAGGGATGGGATGGGGAGGGAGGTAGGAGGGGCATTCGGGGTGGGGGACACATGTATACCTGTGGCCGATTCATGCCACTGTATGGCCAAAACCACCACAATATTGTAAAGTAATAAGCCTCCTATTAAAATAAATTAATTAAATTTTAAAAAATAAAAGATTAAAAAAAAAATCAAAATAAGTAGATAGCTGCAGCTGCTTGCACTTTCTACACTCTCTGAGGCTGAGGATAGCTAGGGAAGGTGGAGATGGCTCGAAGGAAGTGGACAGCTGAGAACTGGAATCTGGGGAATAAGTGGTGGAGTTGTGTAGAGGTCCCTTTCCTTGAAGTAAACTACAGTTTCATTTTTAAGGTGGAGCATCTAGGAGACTCAGCTGTGATTTTACCTAGCACTCCACAGACCGGTGCCAATCTACTGTCACCCCACCAAACTAGTTCAAGAAAACAACCTATGAGTGCAAATGTAGAGAAAATAGTCAAGGAAAACAAGATCTTCATTTAATTCCTTTACAGTATGGTTAAAGGTCTTAAATTAGAGAAGGAAGAGAACTATCAGAACTTTTCAGAAAATCCAGCAACTTCAACATAAAGAAGTTAGGAATTAAAAACATAAATAAATAAACACACATAGAATTAATATGAAGAAAGTATGTGTTTTAAAAAAATCCGTTCAGAAATATCAGTGCATGTGGGTTTGAATCACTTAATATAGGGTCATGCAATGATCTTGAAATAGATTTTCTGAATGACACTCTTCCCAAACAAAAATTAAATGAAGAAAAGACAAAACTAATGAAGCAGGTTCATGAGAAAGAAGACTTTCTTCAAAACTTAAAACTAGTCAACATGTATAGATAAAAGAGGAGCTTGTGTTAGTCACAGTTGTTAACAAAGTAGAGAAGCTGCAGCCAGCTGTTGCTCTGAGTTGCAGTCAACTCGGACATGACGGAAGCGACTTAGCAGCAGCAGCAGCAGCAGTGTCTAAAAATCTAAGCTTTACTCAGTTGATAGACCGCTAAGGGTTAGATGAGAAATTGCTACACTGTAATGGTGCTTCCCAGGTGGCTCAGCCAGTAAAGAAAGAATTTGTCTGCAATGCAGGTGACTGGTTTGGGAAGATACCCTGGCAAAGGGAATGGCTACCCTTGCCAGTATTCTTGCCTGGAGAATTTCATGGACAGAGGAGCCTGGCAGGCTACAGTGCATGGAGTTAGTTGCAAAGAGTTGCACATGATTGAGTAACTAACACTTTCACATATACACTTTTATCCCCCTTATAACTTCTACTCATTTGGAAATGGAGTTGAAGGGGCCATAGTGGACCATGAGTCACTTAGAACCAACTATTCATTAACTTCACTACTGAAGTCCCTAGAATTGGTTTGTACCAGTTTGACCTTCCAAGCCAGTCTGTATGACAGGCATTCTATCAATCCAGGATTTTGTTAAAATTTTTGTTTCATTTGGAATACATGTATTTTTGTAATAGACATTTCTTCCCTACTTGAGACAGAATGAAAATCTCTGTTTCTGGTAACCAGATTCTAGGTAGAATAGTACCCAGGAAGTATTAATCTCAGTAGACATTGTCCTAAATTTATCCTTATTATTATGTTCATGTCTTGGTTTTCAGTTTTGTGAAAAAAAAATCTATCATTTTAAATATGTAAATATATAGTATATAAATAATTTATAAAGTGCATAATCATAAAATGATATAGGGACTTCCCTGGTGGTTCAGTGGCTAAAATTCCTTTTCCCAATTCAGGAAGACCAAGCTCAATCCCTGATCATGGGACTTGAACCCACATGACTCAACTAAGACCTGGTGCAGCCAAATATGTACACTACTAACAAAGAGATATTTTATTGACCTAGACATATTTATTGACCTGGAAATCAATGTTTATGACAAATTAAAACTGAAAAAGGTTTACATATAATTTGTAAAAAAGATCATAAATTTTAACTTTTCTAAATAAAGTTTTAAAATAGAGTTTGCTAACAAATATTACTGATATCTTTAAATGATCCTATTCTGCTCATTTTTAAATTATTTACTGTTCAGCATTAATATTAAATTTTTACTTCAATTAATTTAAATCATTCTTACAGTGTGCTTCTTGAGCAAAGTTTTCTTCTTTTAACATCACATGAGATTCAGTGAACTAGTATTTCATTCTGGTTTGGACACACTGTATATTAAAAGGTTCCAATATTTCAAAAATTTCTTCAAATGGCTGTTCTATCCTGGATAATTTATGGCTCTGTCTTTATTATTAAAATATGAATGTTGTTGTTGTAGTTACTATCCAACTCTTGACACTGCCAAATAATTAATATTGTAAAATTTACTGACTAGAAATATATATGTGTGGGTGTAAACATAAATATATTACTGGGAAAAGGTTAAAAAATAAATACTGTCACAAATAAATGATCTTTGGTGCTCCCATTTGCCATGATCCTGTCTTTCCCAAATAATTTAATATGATATATCTATTTATTTGAAAATAAAAGCACATGAAACCTCTACATTATAGCACATTTCAGAGGGAAGCATTGCCCATTTAAATAACATTACCAAAATATTATGTCATTGCAACTCAAGACTTTCAGTTGAGTTGAATGGGACAGCTGCCAATTGGAGTGATACTCTTAATCAGAAAATAAAAATAAAATTGTGGTTTGTAAAATTAGCATCATCTTATAATCTTTTACTTTGCAACTCATTAAATTTTGTAACATTAAATCATATGTTTTAACTGTGAATCATAAAACAAAAAAGTATGTGCTTTTTATAAAGAATCTCAGGATGAGCATCCGTATGCAATCACTTCATTGTGCTCTCATTTTCATACCTGGAAGTGCACAAGATAAGGACTTGGTATACTAGAAATAAGTCACAATATAATGTTCCTGAATAAAGAATGCAACTGTGAATTAGCTCTGAAAGACATTGGAATACCAGACCACCTGACCTGCCTCTTGAGAAACCAATATGCAGGTCAGGAAGCAACAGGTAGAACTGGACATGGAACAACAGACTGGTTCCAAATAGGAAAAGGAGTACGTCAAGGCTGTATATTGTCACCCTGCTTATTTATGCAGAGTACATCATGAGAAACGCTGGACTGGAAGAAACACAAGCTGGAATCAAGATTGCTGGGAGAAATATCAATAACCTCAAATATGCAGATGACACCACCCTTATGGCAAAAAGTGAAGAGGAACTAAAGAGCCTCTTGATGAAAGTAAAAGAGGAGAGTGAAAAAGTTGGCTTAAAGCTCAACATTCAAAAAACGAAGATCATGGCATCTGGTCCCATCACTTTATGGGAAATAGATGTGGAAACAGTGTCAGACTTTAATTTTTGGGGGCTCCAAAATCACTGCAGATGGTGACTGCAGCCATGAAATTAAAAGACGCTGACCCCTTGGAAGGAAAGCTATGATCAACCTAGACAGCATATTGAAAAGCAGAGACATTACTTTGCCAACAAAGATCTGTCTAGTCAAGCCTATGGTTTTTCCAGTGACCACATATTGATGAGAGTTGGACTGTGAAGAAGGCTGAGCACCGAAGAATTGATGCTTTTGAAGTGTGGTGTTGGAGAAGATTCTTGAGAGTCCCTTGGACTGCAGGGAGATCCAACCAGTCCATTCTGAAGGAGATCAGCCCTGGGATTTCTCTGGAATGAATGATGCTAAAGGTGAAACTCCAGTACTTTGGCCACCTCATGCAAAGAGTTGACTCATTGGAAAAGAGTCTGATGCTGGGAGGGATTGGGGGCAGGGGGAGAAGGGGACGACAGAGGATGTTAGGCTTAGGGAGGCTGGATGGCATCACTGACTCGATGGACTTGAGTCTGGGTGCACTCCAGGAGTTGGTGATGGACAGGGGGGCCTGGTGTGCTGCGATTCATGGGGTAGCAAACAGTTGGACATGACTGAGTGACTGAACTGAACTGTTAGCTCTCTTTGGGGCTTCCTCACGGGCTCAATGATAAAGAAGCCAGCTAATGCAGGAGATGTAAGAGACACAGGTTCGGTCCCTGGGTTGGGAAAATTCCCTGGAAGAGGAAATGGCAACCCACTCCAGTATTCTTGCTTAGAAAATCCCATGGACAGAGAAACCTAGTGAGCTGCAGTCCATGGGGTTGCAAAAGAGTCAGACATTGCTTAGCAACTGTGCACAGCACAACACAGTTCTCCTTAAATTGGGGATTTAAAGTAAAATGGAAAGCTTATTGATACAAGACTTTTTAAGAAGAAAGAGTGGTAAGATGAACTGGAGATGTGATTTTTGTCATTCTACACCAAGTATTTTCCAGCTCTGATTGGGTTTCTCACAACTAGAATTCCCTATGAAATATGTAGGTGGCAAAAAATCATAATAGAAAAAAAATACACAAATGCTTAGATTTAACTTACATAGAAATAAATTGGAGGTATATTGAGTATTTCAAAAAGAAAAAACATGTTTCAAGGCAGGGGGGGAGGATGTCTTGATAAATTTTCAAGTGGTAGAATATGGTTATATAATTTTGAAATTTTCCTGAGAGCATGTGTTATGGCTATGTTTTATAACTATGTAACTTTTATGTATTCTATTGTTCATCAGATGGGAATATAAGTATTTCTACTTAATAAGTATCCATAATTTTGCCTCTATTAAGGTAATATTACAGATTATGAAATGAGATTCATTTTTTTAAAAACCAAAAATGTTCTTTCAAAGTGAAATCTTCGTAGTCCTTAATATGGTACAAATATTATTCATGTCTCATTATTCCAGTGAGCTAAGAGATCTCTTGCAAACCTCTTAATCTCTATTCCAAGGTAACAGGATCTTTTTCCCTTCCATACATAATCTTATTATGAGTCAATTCAACACAAAATAGTCTCATCACCTGCCTTTTGAGTACTGTTCATCTGTGATAAATCAGTATACATATATACAATTATACTTAAAATTTAAAAACGTAAAATCATATATTTTTTAAAGGTGTACATGCTTTATGAGTTCTTCTTAAAGATATTCCTTGAATGGTTATAATTTTAATATGGAACATGACAAATTAAAATTAAATTGATATAGATATTTATTTCAACTTCTACTGATAATTGATTATGAAAAGGAAAAAAAATAGAAATTTGTATGTTGATACTCAAGTACAATTTTTTTTTTTTTAGCTTGCCTACATCTAGGTATATCAGTTCAGTTCAGTCACTCAGTCACGTTTGACTCTTTGCGACCCCATAAACCACAGCACGGCAGGCCTCCCTGTCTATCACCAACTCCCAAGTCCACCCAAACCCATGTTTACTGAGTTGGTGACGCCATCCAACTATCTCATCCTCTGTCGTCCCCTTCTCCTCCTGTCCTCAGTCTTCCCCAGCATCAGGGTCTTTTCAAATGAGTCAGCTCTTTGCATCAGGTGGCCAAAGTACTGGAGTTTCAGCTTCAAAATCAGTCCTACCAATGAACACCCAGGACTGATCTCTTTTAGGATGGACTGGTTGGATCTCCTTGCAGTTCCAGGGACTCTCAAGAGTCTTCTCCAACTCCACAGTTCAAAAGCATCAATTCTTCAGTGCTCAGCTTTCTATATAGTCCAACTCTCACATCCATATATGACTACTGGAAAAACCATAGCCTTGACTAGACAGACCTTTGTTGACAAAGTAATGTCTCTGCTTTGTAATATGCTGTCTAAATTGGTCATAGCTTTCCTTCCAAGGTGTAAGCGGCTTTTAATTTCATGGCTGCAGTCACCATCTGCACTGATTTTGGAGCCCAGAAAAAAAGTCAGCCACTGTTCCCACTGTTTCCCCATCTATTTGCATTGAAGTGATGGGACCGGATGCCATGATCTTAGTTTTCTGCATGTTGAGCTTTAAGCCAACTGTTTTACTCACACTTTACTTTCATTAAGAGGCTCTTTAGTTCTTCTTCACTTTCTGACATAAGGGTGGTGTCATCTGCATATCCGAGGTTATTGATATTTCTCCCAGCAATCCTGATTCTAGCTTGTGCTTCCTCCAGCCCAATGTACTCTGCATATAAGTTAAATAAGCAGGGTGACAATATACAGCCTTGATGTACTCCTTTTCCTATTTGGAGCCAGTTTGTTGTTCCATGTCCAGTTCTAACTGTTGCTTCCTGACCTGCACAGAGGTTTCTCAAGAGGCAGATCAGGTGGTCTGGTATTCCCATCTCTTTCAGAATTTTCCACACTTTATTGTGATCCACGCAGTCAAAGGCTTTGGCATAGTCAATAAAGTAGATAGATGTTTTTCTGCAACTCTCTTGCTTTTTTGATGATCCAGTGGATGTTGGCAATTTGATCTCTGGTTCCTCTGCCTTATCTACAACCAGCTTGAACATCTGGAAGTTCATGATTCACGTATTGCTGAAGCCTGGCTTGGAGAATTTTGAGCATTACTTTACTAGCATGTGAGATGAGTGCAATTTGTGGTAGTTTGGGCATTCTTTGGCAATGCCTTTCTTTATGACCTCTCAAAATCTTCCATGATCAGATACCTTCCATCAAAGTTAATTTGGATTGAACCAAACTGTCAAATATAGTAATCCTCCCTTATCTGAGGGCTCCCTGGTGGCTCAGATGGTAAAGAATCTGCCTGCAATGCAGGAGACTCAGATTCTACCGCAGAATCGGGAAGGTCCCCTGGAGAAGGAAATGGCAATCCACTCTAGTATTTTCACCTGGAGAAATGGACATAGGAGCGTGTTGGGCTATAGTCCACTGGGTCGCAGAACTGGACATGACTGAGCAACTAACACTTTCACTTGCTTTCCCTTAACTGAGCTTTAAATGTCCATGGTTTTAGTTACCTAAGTTCAACCAAAATTTGAAACAATTATATGAAAAATTCAAGAAATAAAGAGTTCTTAAGTTTTAAATTGCACACTGAACAGAGTAGCATGATGAAATCCTTTGCAGTACTGCTCCATCTTGGCTGGAGAGCCTAACTGTCAGCATCTTTTTCATGACATCCGTCTTGTCATGGTTCAGTGATCCAGGATTATACCAAGTCGATGATCCTCTTGCTGGATAGTCAGATTCAATAACAGCTTAGTGCTCTCTCTACCACCTATCCATTCACGTCACCTCATCTCATCACATAGTCACATTATCATCTCACAGTGAAATGGAACAGGACTCTATGGTCCTTGCCCTCCTCATGCCCTCGCCCTGTAGAAAAACTTAAGCTAAACCATAATCAGAGAAGAAAATGCTGAAGCAAATGAAATCTGTCAAATCGGACAAAACAATGATAGTTTAGTCACCAAGCAAAGTTGAGGACCTTTAGTTTCTTTTCAAGGGTTATAGATAAAATTCTGAGCCATATCCTATATGCTGTCTTATAGATACTGAAGCCCCCACCAAATGGAAGAAGTTAACTACATGATGACCAGCCTGTAGCCATGACGTGATGCAGAGAACTGACCTCAAGGAAATGGGGTGGGGGGTGGGAAACTGACCCTAAAACTAAAGATTTAAGTGTACTTAAGATAACACAGGTCAAACCACTGCGTGACCAATTTCAAGATGGCTGTCAGAGCTGAGTGTGCTGTTTCTGCAAGTAACCCACTCCCTCCCGCAATAAAAGCTCTTGTCCACCAGTTGTCAATGGAGGTGACTTGGCCTTTGGACAGAATCCACCCACCCCCAACTCCCTGCCATTGCTGACATCCAAAATAAAGCACATTTTTCTTTCCACCAACCTTGCTTCTTTATCGGCTTTTGATCAATGAGCAGTCAGACTTCACGTTCGGTTTTAAGAGACAGAGAGAGATCACATTCATATAACTTTACAACATATTTTTATAATTGTTCTACTTTATGATTAGTTACTATGGTTAATCTCCTATGCCTAATTTATAAATTAAACTTTATCATAGGGAAAATTTTATTACTATTCAATGTTACCATATTGTATATAGGATTTGGTACTATCTTCAGTTTCAGGCATCCACTGGGGGTCTTGGAATGTATTCTCCAAGGATAAGCAGGATTACTGTAGTCAAAGGACTCAGGGCTGATTATTTAGCCTCAGTTTAAATGAATAATGCTCACCAGATCATGACATGATTCCAAGTTATTTCCTATGTTCCAATATCAAATAATACCTACAGAATATGGGCAGACTTTTGGAATAAACTCTCTAATTCTCTTTCTTCATTTTCTACCTTCATTTTCTAACTAACATGTTGCTATATTATATTAACTCAAAATTCTATCATAAGTCTAAAGCATACTAAATCTTTCCCCACTCTAAACATTTACTATTTCTTATTTTTAAATGGAGACATGGGACAACATAAAATAGTTATATGTCTACTCCAAAGAATTATACATTTTCAAATTTATTCTTATTTTAATGCCATGAACATGAACAATATAATTTTACTGAAAATGACTCCAAAAAAGTTAACCTTTAGTAGTTTACAAAAAGAGAAAAAGTCACTATTAATGTTTTTAAGTACTGTAAAGCTGAAATGATTTAATTATTCCATTTATGTTAATGAAACCATTCTCTGATCACTAATTATAATCTAGTTAAAAAAATAGTACTTGATGTACTTTGGAATTGTAGTATTTATCCATTCTGTAAGGTAATTAGCATTAAGAAGAGTAACATATTGGAACACAGCAATTTAAGGTGACAAAAATTGCTGGAATAAAATCACATATAGTCCTTTGGAGATTTCTCACAGTACTTTTAATGAAAATTTTGATGGGCTATTAGTTTTCATTAATGGTAGCTCCAGTACTTAGAGAAGACAACTATGTGCTATACTTAGTACTGGGCAAATTGCCTGGATATATTTCATAGGTTACTGTTACTTTAATGAATAGTATTAAGGCAATTAGAAGACTGATGACTTAGAAAATTTAGGTGGTATATTCGAAGTTCTTTGAACTAAGTGACACTGCTCACTGTACACTAAAAAGTAAATTATCCCTTTTGAAAAGTATGATTTGAAAGCAAAATCACTTAAAATACAAAGCATAATTATAGTACATTTAAAATAGACGGGCTGCTGCTGCTGCTGCTGCTGCTGCTAAGTCGCTTCAGTCGTGTCCGACTCTGTGCGACCCCATAGACGGCAGCCCACCAGGCTCCCCCATCCCTGGGATTCTCCAAGGAAGAACACTGGAGTGGGTTGCCATTTCCTCCTCCAATGCATGAGAGTGAAAAGTGAAAGTGAAGTCGCTCAGTCGTGTCCGACTCCTAGCGACCCCACGGACCGCAGCCTACCAGGCTCCTCCATCCATGGAATTTTCCAGGCAAGAGTACTGGAGTGGGGTGCCATTGCTTTCTCCCATAGACTGGCTGTATATATTGAATTACAGAGAGAAATGCAATATAACAATTAAATCACTACATCTTTTGCTGAAAAGTGGCTATAAATATGATTTTGAAGTAAATATTATTTAAATCTTTTTAAATAATATGCTATTTGGCCAGCTTTTTATCGTCTGTATTTTCTGAAGTAGAACATGCTTACATAATTCAGGTATAGACATGACAATACTAATTAGATAAATATCTATTATACTTGCACTGATGATCATTCGTATACCTAAGAGAATTAACATTTTTTCAATCCTTGTGATAGAAGGAATTATTTTTTCTGATCTGTTTTAAAAATTCTTCATTAAAATAACCATTCTCAAGCATTATATTCCATGTTTCACAAATATTGTGAATATTTTCTACTGAGTAATATTTTATAAAGGCATACTCTGGTGTCTAGATTTTAATCTCTCTAAAAACTTAAGCTTTTTTTAAAGAATATGTTAATAATTTTTCTAAATTGAGATAATTTTAACTGGCATGATACAATTTCATAAACATATAAATATTCAAGCTTTTAATTTTAGAACATTTGAAATTAAAGCAGCAAACTATAAGTTCTACAATGCTAAGTTTGTTCTAAATAACTATAATCAGTTTCTTCATGTGACTGATTTATGGTTATTTCTATAAACATTAACCATAACAGCTTGAAATAATCATATTTACTAGAAGTTTCTCTTCTTTCTTATTAAAATGCATAATCATTAATACAACTTTGTATAAAATAAATTGGAAATAAAGCAAAACACATGGGGCAGAACTAATTTCATCATCATTAAGAATTTCAACACACGCAAACCAAAAGCTTCCCTTTAGAGAAATAAAGTTAATGTAGATGACTACTTTTAGCTCATATGCACAAATTAACTATATATCCTATTTTACTAGACTAGTTTAATGGCAGCATTAAAATTACACACACACACATCAGGAATTTTTTAAACATACCAAAAGCTCCATTGAGGAGGAGAGTGAGGTGAATAGCTAGAGCATTAAAACAAGCAAAACAAAAATCAAAACAAAAACTCATCTAAAAGCAAAAAGTATTTGAAAATATGATCCATAGTAAATTTGATTTACTGTTTTCTCTGTCTCCCTCAGATGTTCTTCTCCCAAGTAGCTAAATGATTCACTCCTTTACTTCCCGCAGATTCTTGCTTAGCTGCCATTTCCCATTGAAAACTTGCCGTGACCTCTATACATAAAATGGCAATTTTTTTGGTTCCTTTCTCCCAAATCAACTCTGCATTCCCTGGTCTTATGCCTGGGCTGAATTTTCTCCATTAGTATCTTTTACCACTTGACAAACTTTATTTCACTTGAGTATTTGCTTTTATAGCTGGCCCTTGGAAAACTCAGGAGCACTGTACCCTCCTGGAAGTTAAAAATCGAAGTATAACTTATAGTCAGCTTTCTATATCCTCCTTCTTTATCTGCATCCAAGATTTCAACCAAATGCATATCTATTACAGTAAATACTGTGGCATTTACAATGGAAAAAGAAATCTCTGTATAAGTGGATCCATGCAGAGCAAATCCATGTTGTTGAAGTGTCAAGTGTACACTATTTTCCCACAGTAGGAATACTGACACTTTAGTAATGGAATTATTACATGCTTCATGCCCTGCTGTTTATCTAGAACCTACATGGTGCCCAGCTCAAAATAGTCACCTGATAAATGGTTGAATTGTTAAATGAATCAAAATTGGGACAGATAAGTATGCTGTCTGTATTTCGATATAATATATAAGTATAAATAGAAACATGAGAAGCAAATCTTGATTTTTTTTCATTAAGTTACATTTAAAACAAAGAAAGAAAACATGAAAGAACTATATATCCCCTCCTTTCTCTGCCAACTCTCCCTATCTTTCTCTCCAAGACAATTTCATACCAGCAGCTGTTACAAACACCAAGTGTTTGTTTTTATTTATATATTTTTAAGGCTTTCTATTTTCATAAAAAACTGTGATAATAGGCCTACAGTCACAATATCAGGTTTTGTACAGGTGCTTGTTCTCTAAGGATCAGGAGTCTTTTTGGCATGAGCAAGTTTCTGAAATTCAGCTCTATCGATATTTCGGGCCAAACAGTTCCTTGTTATGGAGGATTCTACTGAGTCTTGAAGGTTGTTTACTAGTATTCCTGTTTTTCACCCCACTTCCCTGGTGCCTCAAATGGTAAAGAATCTGCCTTCAATGTGGGAGACCTGGGTTCAGTCCCTGGGTTGGGAATATCACCTGGAGCAGGGCATGGTAACTCATTCAGTATTCGTGCCTGGAGAATTCGCATCGACAGAGGAGCCTGGTGGGTTGTAGTCCATGGGGTCACAAAGAGTTGGACACAACTGAGTGACTAAGCACAGCACAAAATGTTAGTAGAAACCCTTCCTTATCAGCAGCTGTGACCTCAATGTTTTCCAACACTGACAAATGTTCCCTAGTAGACAAAATCACCTTGGGTTTGAGAATCACTGGCATAGTGAGAAGAAATAAAACTCTGGAGCTAGACAGAATTATGTTAGAGATCCAGCTTTGACCTTGAACCACTCATATTATCTTCAGAGGCAACACTGCAGTTTCAATATCTCTTCTGCATGGTTGCTGTGTCTATAAGCACTAATGTGTAAATTTAGAGAGTAGATGCTCTCTGAACAATACTGAGATAAACAGTGAAGCATAAAAAGCACACGATTTTTAAAAATGTCTAAATTAGTAAAATATATGCATGTGTGTGTGTCTGCATGCTAAGCAGCTTCAGTTGTGCCTAACTCTTTGTGACCCTATGGACTAGGGCCTACCAGGCTCCTCTGTCCTTGAGATTCTCCAGGCAAGAATAATGGAGTGAGTTGCCATGCCCTCCTCCAGGGGATCTTCCCCACTGAGGGACTGAACCTGTGTCCCTCATGTCTGCTACATTTGGCAGGTGCGTTCTTTACCACTAGTGCCACCTGCGAAAATAAACGCACACGTGAAAAAAATTGGAGCATTCTGTATAACTTTTTTGAATGTAACTATTTTCAATTAAAAATGTATTCGAGAGTAGTTCAAATCAATATATAGATTTACTTCACTTTTAATAGCTGCATTTTATATGAACATTTCATGATTCATTTTGCTAGTCCTTTACAATATACATGAAGGTTTCTTCCCTCAGACATCTAATTACAAGTACCACTACAAAGTATATGCTTACATACATCTCAGTGCACATATATCCTAGTGAAACTATAGCTATAAGACAAATTTCTGGAAGAAACACAAGCTTTAAAGATGAAGAATCATGGATTAGAAAGCTTGCTACACTATTTACTAACCAGGTAACAGTGAATGATTAATTTAGGCTACTGAACCTCGGCCGGGAGCTCTGGAGTAAGCAGTGTTAATGGTATCTCTCTCAGGGGACTGCTGTGAGAATTGCATGAGTTACAATTTGTAAATTAAATACTAGAATGCTTTATTTATTTAGACCATCAATTGCTATCATTAAAGAGAATAATGCTGGTAGGCGCAGCTGTGAGAGACTACCTTTAAGAGCTGAAGTTTTTATTTTGCTTGTTCTAGAACTCTATCACTTGTGTGTGCTTTGGGATAATTTTTTTTCTTCTTCTTCTTCCCTCAAGCTGTTTAGTTCCCTTGACAACAAGCATTATTCAACACAGCACTTCTTTTCTTGCTTTTCTACATACATATGCATATAGAGTATGTGTCAGAAACGATTATGTTTACACACTTATGTTATTCATTTTCTTCCCTTTTCACTTCAAACCCTTATATTGGAAAGTATTTTCTTTTCATATTTATTTCAATATATATTTAAATTGGATAAGATATTTACGGTTGTGATCATTCTGCATAAATATTTGCCTGCTTTGATTGAAAATATATTTTGATTGCTGTGACACAAGTTTGGTGTGTATATGGTCATTGTTTTATTTATTTATACATTTTACTGCTACTTAATGAATGTACTCAGTGCAAAGCCTCTTGTTGTGTGTCATGAATGATGCATATATGAATAAAATGTGGTCCCAAATTATGGAGAAATGAGACATGTTAACTCATGAGGAAACACAAACTTCCATCATTTCTGAAAAATACAACGGGGCTCTGAGGAGGAAAAAATTTTAAATACTAAGATATAATTAAAGTAGGACTTGAAGTGAATCCTAAAGGAAATAAACCCTGAATATTCATTGGGAGGACTGATGCTGAAGCCCCAATACTTTGGCCACCTGATGTGAAGAGCTGACTCACTGAAAAAGACCCTAATGCTGGGAAAGATTGAGGGAAGGAGGATAAGGGGGCCACAAAGGATGAGATGGTTCGATAGCATCACCAACTCAATGGACATGAGTTTGAGCAAACTCTAGAGATAGTGGACAAAGGACCCTGGGTGCTTCAGTCCATGGAGTCACAAAGAGTCAGACACCACTTAGTGAGGGAACAACAATAGTTGAAGTGGGCTTTGGAGGGACTGTAACCCGCCAGGCTCCTCCATCCATGGGATTCTCCAGGCAAGAATATTGGAGTGGGTTTTTGCCATTTCCTTCTCCATTTCACCCATTAGGGTGGCTGATAAATATGCAAGGCAGTCAAAGAACAAGACAAATAGAAAAAAATAGGCCAAGATCAGATACAAGAGAACAGTTTGTCTTGATGCATTGCAACTGAAGGGTAGGGGAGGACTGAATGAAAAGCAGAGTTATGACAGGGAAGGCTCTTCCTGGTAGTGGAAACAGCATTTGACATGAGTCAGGATCTCAGCTTGAGTCTCAGAGGATTGGGTTTTCACAAATCTTCTTGAAGCTGTTTCTTTATCTATAAGGTGAGATGAATAACACTTTGGGTTTTAACAAAACTTATTGATCCTTAAATTTCTTTTATCTATAAAGCAGCACTAGCAGTAAAGAACCTGCCTGTCAATGCAGGAGACATCAGACACACATCCTTGATCCTTGGGTCAGGAAGATTCCCTGGAAGAGGGCATGGCAACACACTCTAGTATTCTTGCCTGGATAATTCCAAGGACAGAGGAGCCTGGGGGGCCACAAGTCCATAGGGTGGCAGAGAGTTGGATATGACTGAAGCAACTCAGCACACGTAAGGTAAACTAATAATGTCATGACAAACAGCTTCTGGTGAATGAAAAGGAGAAAAAAAAAAAAAAAAAAGAGCATTTCAGAGTAAGTTCTGAGTGCCTGTTCCAGCCTCAGAAATATTATGACCCAGGGAGGGGGTGCCACAGCAGGTCTGAACTTTGCAGGTCTTAATAGCTTGGGGACCAGAGATATGCAGAGTGGAAAGAAGTGAAAGAGTTGTAGTAGCCTAAATAAAATGCTAGTGAGTATCTAACTAGACTCTGAAAGGAACACAAATAAAGGGGCAGAGCTATCATATATAAAAGGAAACCTGGCAATCTAAGGATCAGCCACAGGTTGGGGGGAGAAACTCATAAGTAGTAAGACCCCCTTGGAACTAAGTTTCTGCTTCTTTTCACATTCAGAGGGAGAGAAATATTCAGTAAGCTTTGATTAAAAAAAAAAAAAAAGGAAAAAACTGCCCTTGAAAACATGTGAAGGGGACTTGCCTTGCACAAAACAGAGGAAATGACTTCTTAAGGTAGACTATTAAAGTCAAGAATTTGCAAGTTATCAGACCCACCACCTTGTCATAAGAATATAGCATAGAATTTTTTCAGACTAGATTTCAGTGTGGATCTGCAAGTGCTCTGTCTAAGGATCTTAACAAGACTAAGTGCACCAGACTCACAGCCTGTCACTCACTATCACTTATAATGTTTCATCGATGCCATGACACTTTGCTATAATAATTCATCTGAGGAAGTAAAGTAGGAAAAAAAAAGTTTTGATGATTTCTGTGTACCAGTTTTACTTGATTGATTATTGTACATACATTTTTTACATTTCTATTATTATTTATAGAGTGTATTTTAGATATGGGGCAATTTACAATTATGTAAACTGAGGCTAGATTATGCTTTATTTTTAAAAAATTGTAACATAATTATACCAAATCATAATTCTGAAAAGAAAACAGAATCAAATAATGGAAGTATACCACAGAAATTAGCAGTGCAAACCTAAGTGTTAGTATATATAGAGCCTAAATTTTTTGTCATTAAGCATAGAGGGCTTTTTTTTTTTTTTTTCAGTCAGCAAAGAGACTAGATGATTGTGCTTTGTTTTAGAAGCTCCAGTGGGAACACTCAAATCATTTAATCCCCAAAAATATTAACACTGTATTTTCAAGCAAATAGATATGTCCTTCTCTGTTATTCAGCTGGTTCTGCAAGCATTTAATCTGACAGCCTTGGTTTCACATTGCAAACTATCCATGCACTGGGAATTTTCACAGCACCTATTATGATGACTTTGATTTTGTGAAGGGAACTTCTGGCAACTATGAACAGATGTCTTTAAGGGCTACATTTAGTAAAGACTTTCAAGGGCTCCCTAAAGGGCAGATGATTATTTTGTTTATACTGCTTTAAAATAAAAGTGTTCATAACCAAATTGAGAGAAGCTAACATTTTATTCACTACAAAACTGAGTTTGTTTCTGATAAGAGAGTGAAAATGCACTCTCCCCCCTGAAGAGGATCCTTTTTCTCCTCCCTGATCGATCCTAACAATAGCCAAAATTCAATGTCCTTCTAATATTTATATATTAAGCTTATTCTTGCAAATTGCTACTTGAAACAGATCAATAATATATTTCAACTGTAGTTGGTAGCACAGAAAACTTCAACTGAGAGGGTTTAAGTATCCACAGAAAATGTGTAGCTTTATTTACTTATTTATTTTGCCTTTACTGTTATTCAAAGTTTCTTTTATTATAAAGATAAGTTTGCCAATTTATTCCAATGATGCTAAGAATTAGATGGTTGTTGAAGATAGTTACTTAGGTATTTATAAAAAGCAGAAGCCTATTTTAAAACAAGTAATTTGAGCAATCCTAGGTTGTAAATATCCACCAAATTCTCAACTAAAAGTCAAATTGAATAATTTTGCCCAACTTCTAAAAGATAAATATGAACTGTGATTTAACATAACTTTACACATAAATTTTATTTTTAGCCATAAGTTTATTGCTTCTGCTGTATTACTTCAACTTAGATAATGGTTAATTTTAAACAATTTCCTGCACCCTGGGTTAATCTATTAGTGATAAAATCATACAAGTTTTTAAAATTTTGTAGGTCATATGGTGAAAGCTCATATTTTTGAAGAATAGAAAATTAAGGGTAAAAGTCAGTAGCTGTCCCATATCCACTGCTGGTTAGTGAATATCAGGAATAGGAATCTAAAGTACTTTTCTTCAACTGACGAAGTAACTTTAATGATCTCAAAGGGCCTCCCAGGTGGCGCTAGTGGTAAATAATGTACCTGCCAATGCAGGAAACATAAGAGAGGGGGGTTCAATCCCTGGGAACATTCCCTGGAGGAGGATACGGCAACCCACTCCAATATTCTTGCCTGGAGAATCCCAATGGACAGAGAAGCCTGACAACCTATAGTCGATAGGGTCGCAGAGTCAGTCATGACTAAAGGGACTTAGAAGGCACAAAAATGAAAGTAAAAGTCACGCACTTGAGTTCAACTCTTTGCAACCCCATGGACTATACACAAGGTAACATTTAATTCTGAAAGTCTATGATTTAGAATTTCCCTGGTGTTCCAGTGATTAAGACTGCACTCCCAATGCAAGGGGCCCAGGTTGGATCCCTGGTCAGGGGATTAGATCCCACATGCTGCAACTTAGACCTGGTGCAACCAAATAAATAAACAAATATTTGAAAAAAAAAATGTCTGATTTAACCACATAAAGAAGGCTACTAATATATATATATATATATATATATATATACACACACACACACACACACACATATATGTGTTTGTATGTGTGCCCTCATGCATGCATGTGCACATGTGTGCTAAGTCACTTCAGTCATGTCCGAATCCATGTGACCCTGTGGACTGTAGCCCTCCAGACTCCTCTGTCCATATGATTCTCCAGGCAAGAATACTGGAGTGGGTTGCCATGGCCTCCTCCAGGAAATATTCCTGATGCAGAAATTGTATCCTCATGTCTTACATCTCCTGCACTGGCAGACATGTTCTTTAGCAACACACATACACACTCCTTGACATTCAGGAAGAATTTGCCATGTTAACTTTGGAATGCCTATCTATAAATACCATGGTAAATACCATTTCCAAAGATCATATTGTACCACAAAATGAAACTTAAAAAAGTAGATGTATGCTTGAATCTCAATGGGAATACTATATATGCAATGTAGTAACATATGAGCTAATGAATAAAAAGCTCATTGAGTGTGAGCATGGGGTGGAGGTTTAAATTCAAAGTCTCATCTCTTGTAGTGTCCAGGACTCAAACTCTTGCCCAAGCAAACTTGACAAATTACTACATGACATGTTTGAATGGACTGTATAAACATCACCTATGATTGAATAAGATGCTGACCATTAAATCAAAAAAATCAAGGATTTTCTATGCAGACATACAAATTTTGTTAAGTTTGCTTGAATAATTCCTATGTCCTCATTTTAGGGCTTCTTTGGTGGCTCAGATGGTAAAGAATCTGCCTGCAATGCAGGAGACCTGGGTTCGATGCCTGGGTTGGGAAAATCCCTGGGAGAAGGGCATGGCAACCCACTCCAATATTCTTGCCTGCTACTGCTACTGCGGCTGCTAAGTAGCTTCAGTCGTGTCCGACTCTGTGCGACCCCATAGACAGCAGCCCACCAGGCTCCCCCATCCCTGGGATTCTCCAGGCAAAAACACTGGAGTGGGTTGCCATTTCTGTCTCCAATACATGAAAGTGAAAAGTGAAGGTGAAGTCGCTCAGTCGTGTTCGACTCTTAGCGACATCATGGACTGCAGCCTACCACGTTCTTCCGTCCATGGGATTTTCCAGGCAAGAGTATTGGAGTGGGGTGCCATTGCCTTCTCCGAATATTCTTGCCCAGAGAATCCCATGGATAGAGGAGACTGATTTCTATAGTCCATGGGGTTGTAAAGAGTTGGACATGACTAAGTGACTAAGCACAGAACAGCCTCACTTCTATTTTAAATCTGTACTCCGTTTGCCCCAGGTCTTTCCTGACTCACCCTGAAAGTATAAAATACAGATAAGTTAACATCCTGCTATTTCCTGAATTCCATCTTAATTTTCTCCAAATATTATTAAGCCTATTTCTGACAGTACATTTATTTTACTTGTGTATTTTCCTTTAAATCCATTAACTGATTTTTCTAACTTTCTCTTCAGTGTGGATAAAATATATGTAGTCTGCTCTCAAACTGCATACACTATCAGTGAAGAGGAACAGTATGTTAAATATAAGCCATAAATAAGTCACTAACTCTAATTTTAATCAATAGTTTTAACCTCCTTCTCCTCATAAAGGCACTTAAGAGTGAATAGGAACTTGATTAATTTGTGGTTACCTCACTATATCCTGCAGACATTAATGATCACGAAAATGCCAAAAATTATGAGAAAAGGGTGAATAACAACAAACAAAAAAGTTCTATATCTGAGAACTAGCTAATCAATAGTTGAATATAGCATAGCTGACTATACACTATTTGGAAACATAAATCATGTAGAAAATGTTTTAGAGTAAACTTATATCATGAAACTAAAGCATATTTATAAAAGAAAACTCTTTTAAAAATTACTGTTAAATACTGAGAAAAATTATCTAAGAAAAATAAGTAGACATAATTTTAGAGCTACTAGCTATTGTTTTTGAAAGCAAAACTATTATATTTATTGTGCACATGTATGCTCAGTTGCATCCGACTCTTTTCAATCCTATAGGCTGTAGCCCACCAAACTCCTCTGTCCATGGGATTCTACAAGCAAGAATATTAGAGTGGGCTGTCATTTCCTCCTCCAAGGAACATTCCTGACCCAGAGATTGAACCTGCCTCTCTTGCATCTCCTGCATTGGCAGAGGGATTCTTTACCATTGTGCCATCTGGGAAGCCCATTTTGTTAGCTCTGATATCTGGGAAAAGACAATTGACAAAGTCATTTTTTTTTAATGGGAAAGAATTTGATGCCCAAAGTTTTAGGCTAGGTCAGCTTATATTTGGTAACTGGAAAAGTATCTTAGTGAGTTTGGCTGCTTTAACAAATACTATAGATTGGGTAACTTAAAGAGCAGATATTTATTTCTCACAGTTCTGGAGGCTGGAAGTCCAAGATCAGGATACCAGCACTTTCTTGCTATATTCTCACACTGTAGAGAGAGATAGTGAGTCTAGCTCTCTGGTCTCTTTGAAGGACACTAATCCCATCATGGGAGCACTAATGGTAACTAATGGGAAGTAACCTAGTTACTTCCCAAAGGCCCCCTCCTAATACCTTCATATTAGGGCTTCAACATATAAATTAGGGGGAGTGCAAACATTCAATCCAGAGAAAAAGATAATAGAAGTCAAATAGCCATTGTACACAATGTGTAAATAACTTCAGACTCACTGGAGAAAAAGTGAATCACAAACAACACTGCATTTGAACCATGGCTAACTTTAAAGATGTCTGACCTGGTAAATTATCAGAATCACCCATGAAGATTTGATATAATTAAATTATTTAAAAAGATCTTTTTTCAAAACAAAAAATTTAAAACATAACATAAAAGTCGAAAACCAAATGAATAACTGAAACAGTTTTTGTTGATTCATATGGCATTCCTTCACTCTTCTTGGACATTCAACCTAAAACCTAAATTTTTATTCTTGCTCATATTCTTTTATATCTCTTTCCCCTGATTTATTTTTTTCTTTTTTGGCCCTTAACAGTTGCCTATAATTTTATGGGTTTCCTACCCTACTTATTGTCTGTCTTCCTTGCTTTTCTGCAAGTTTGATGAAGTCAGGAGTCTTACTACCATATGTAACAGTGCCTGCTATATGGTAGGCACTAATAAATATTTGTTAAAAGAATTAATGAAAATGAATATCCACTGATATTAGGATATAAATTCCACATCCAGAAATTACATTTCCTTGTCAACAATGAAGTAACTCAAATAAAAGGTTGACCTCACATTCATATTTTTTATCTATATGTGCCTCAGGCAAAATACAGTCTGGTTGAATAAAACCATGAAAGCTTTGTAGGAAATCATATCTCCTGTTCACTAGAAGAGGAACCCTTTCTCCGTTGTAAAATACATCAGATCTACCAGATTATTAATTTTTTTTCTACAAGTCCCCTGTAACAGTATAGATGGGCATTAACTGTCTTAATTCCATCCTGTTCACTCTACAATTCAAAGTCATCAATATAAAAGATGACAGAAAGTAGGTGTGGTACATATATACAATGGAATATTAACCCAGCCATTTAAAAAAATGAACTAATGCCATTTGCAGCAACATGGATGGACCTAGAGATTGCCATACTAAGTGAAGTAAGTCAGACAGAGGAAGAAAATATATGCTGATATCCATTATATGCAGAATCTGAAAAGAAATGATAAAATTGAACTTATTTACAAAACAGACTCACAGACTTAGAGAATGAACTTAGGGTAAGGAGGGGGATAAATTGGGGATAGGATAGTTCGGGAGTTTGGGACTGAGAAGTATTCACTGCTATATTTAAAATGGATAACCAACAACGACCTATTTACAGCACAGGGAACTCTACACAATAGTATGTGGCAGCCTGAATGGGAAGGAAATTTGGGGAAGAATGGATATATGTATAATGTATGGCTGAGTCCTTCTGCAGTCCACTTGAAACTATCAAAAAATTATTAACTGGCTATACTCCAATAGAACTAACACCCAAAAAAAGATGTCCTTTTCATTATAGGGGACTGGAATGCAAAAGTAGGAAGTCAAGAAACACCTGGAGTAACAGGCAAATTTGGCCTTGAATGCAGAATGAAGCAGGGCAAAGACTAATAGAGTTTTGCCAAGAAAATGCACTGGTCATAGCAAACACCCTCTTCCAAAAACACAAGAGAAGACTCTACACATGGACATCACCAGAAGGTCAACACCGAAATCAGATTGATTATATTCTTTGCAGCCAAAGATGGAGAAGCTCTATACAGTCCACAAAAACAAGACCAGGAGCTGACTGTGGCTCAGATCATGAACTCCTTATTGCCAAATTCAGACTTAAATTGAAGAAAGCAGGGAAAACTGCTAGACCATTCAGGTATGACCTAAATCAAATCCCTTATGATTATAAAGTGGAAGTGAGAAATAGATTTAAGGGCCTAGATCTGATAGATAGAGTGCATGATGAACTATGGAATGAGGTTTGTGACATTGTACAGGAGACAGGGATCAAGACCATCCCCATGGAAAAGAAATGCAAAAAAGAAAAATGGCTGTCTGGGGAGGCCTTACAAATAGCTGTGAAAAGAAGAGAGGCGAAAAACAAAGGAGAAAAGGAAAGATATAAGCATCTGAATGCAGAGTTCCAAAGAATAGGAAGAAGAGACAAGAAAGCCTTCTTCAGTGATCAGTGCAAAGAAATAGAGGAAA
Source organism: Ovis canadensis (assembly GCF_042477335.2). NCBI lineage: Eukaryota > Metazoa > Chordata > Mammalia > Artiodactyla > Bovidae > Ovis > Ovis canadensis. Next base: position 174,936,042 of record NC_091246.1, on the reverse strand, counting down.
AGAACAGAATGGGAAAGACTAGTGATCTCCTCAAGAAAACTAGAGATACCGAGGGAACATTTCAGGCAAAGATGGGCTCGATAAAGGACAGAAATGGTATGGACCTAACAGAAGCAGAAGATATTAAGAAGAGCTGGAAAGAATACACAGAAGAACTGTACAAAAAAGATCTTCACGACCCAGATAATCATGATAATGTGATCACTAATCCAGAGCCAGACATCTTGGAATGTGAAGTCAAGTGGGCCTTAGAAAGCATCACTACGAACAAAGCTTGTGGAGATGATGGAATTCCAGTTGAGCTATTTCAAATCCTGGAAGATGATGCTGTGAAAGTGCTGCACTCAATATGCCAGCAAGTTTGGAAAACTCAGCAGTGGCCACTGGACTGGAAAAGCTCAGTTTTCATTTCAATCCCAAAGAAAGGCAATGCCAAAGAATGCTCAAACTACCGCACAATTTTACTCATCTCACATGCTAGTAAAGTAATGCTCAAAATTCTCCAAGCCAGGCCTCAGCAATATGTGAACTGTGAACTCCCTGATGTTCAAGCTGATTTCAGAAAAGGTAGAGGAACCAGAGATCAAATTGCCAACATTCACTGGATCATGGAAAAAGCAAGAGAGTTCCAGAAAAACATCTATTTCTGCCTTATTGACTATGCCAAAGCCTTTGACTGTGTGGATCACAATAAAGTATGGAAAATTCTGAGAGAGATGGGATACCAGACCACCTGACCTGCCTCTTGAGAAATCTGTATGCAGGTCAGGAAGCAACAGTTAGAACTGGACATGGAACAACAGACTGGTTCCAAATAGGAAAAGGAGTACGTCAAGGCTGCATATTGTCACCCTGCTTATTTAACTTATATGCAGAGTACATCATGAGAAATGCTGGACTGGAAGAAACACAAGCTGGAATCAAGATTGCCGGGAGAAATATCAATCACCTCAGATATGCAGATGACACCACTCTTATGGCAGAAAGTGAAGAGGAGCTAAAAAGCCTCTTGATGAAAGTGAAAGAGGAGAGTGAAAAAGTTGGCTTAAAGCTCAGCATTCAGAAAACCAAGATCACGGCATCCGGTCCCATCACTTCATGGGAAATAGATGGGGAAACAGTGGAAACAGTGTCAGACTTTATTTTTTGGGGCTTCAAAATCACTGCAGATGGTGACAGCAACCATGAAATTAAAAGACAGTTCCTCCTTGGAAGAAAAGTTATGACCAACCTAAATACCATATTGAAAAGCAGAGACATTTCTTTGCCAACTAAGGTCTGTCTAGTCAAGGCTATGGTTTTTCCTGTGGTCGTGTATGGACGTGAGAGTTGGACTGTGTGGAAGGCTGACACTGAAGAATTGATGCTTTTGAACTGTGGTGTTGGGAAGACTCTTGAGAGTCCCTTGGGCTGCAAGGAGATCCAACCAGTCCATTCTGAAGGAGATCAACCCTGGGATTTCTTTGGAAGGAATGATGCTAAAGCTGAAACTCCAGTACTTTGGCCACCTCATGTGAAGAGTTGACTGATTGGAAAAGATTCTGATGCTGGGAGGGATTGGGGGCAGGAGGATAAGGGGACGACTGAGGATGAGATGGCTGGATGGCATCACGGACTCAATGGATGTGAGTCTGAGTGAACTCCGGGAGATGGTGATGGACAGGGAGGCCTGGCATGCTGCGATTCATGGGGTCGCAAAGAGTTGGACATGACTGAGCAACTGAACTGAACTGAATATAAAATTAAAAACTATATAAAATCCCAAATATGTATGGGTATTACATGTTTAAATTAATGAAAAAAAAAAGAATAATGGAACCAGAGATGGTCGCTAACTTGTGCCTCTGAGCTGAATTAAACACATAGAGGATTTTTATAGTAATATTTTTGTTATTATTTGGTAATTAGTTTTTTGGTTTGTAGAGTATTATCCTTCACAATTAGCTTATACAGTATTTGGCCTGCATAAATTCATGGATTTCTTGCTTCTTGTGCAAAATGAAAGATCTGGCACAACTGGTTAACATTCCTTATGGCAAAAATTAGTGGAACTTAGAGTTGTTCTACCTCAGGTGGTCCATTAGCTCTCTGCAGTTTTATCATACTTCCTGCCATTCTCAAGTAAGTCTAGATATTGAAGCCTAGACTCAGTTGCTACTTACTAATATGTTGTGCTACTGGGTTTTTTATTATACCTGTTTGTTACTCATAACTTGGCTCTCTTTATTAAATAAATATTTGAGTCTGTGAATCTCTTCATCATTAATGAATGAGCTCTATGGATGTAACAACATATTAATTAGTTATCTGTTGCTGTATAACAAGTTAACCCCAAAACTTAGGATCTTAAAACCGTAAATGTTTATTTTATCACATGGTTTCTATGGATCCAGAATCTGGGAGCCACTATGTGAGTGGCTGGTGCTGATTTGGAATCTCTCCTGAGGTTGCTGTAATATATTGGCTTTGGATGTAGTTAGCTGAAATCTTGACTGTGCTGAGGGCTTCAAGAAGACTCCCTCATATGGCTGTTGGCTAGAGGTCTCAGTTCCTTGCTATAGGAACTTCCCCAGAGGGCTGCTTGTGGGGCCTCACAACATGTCCCCTGGCTTTGCCCATAGGTAGTGACCCACGAGATAGAGGGCAAGGAGGAAGGCTCATGATTTTTATGATCTCATCTCCAAAGTCACACACCATCACATCAGCCTTACTTTATTCATTAGACGTGAGCAACTAAGTCCAGCCCACACTCACGGGAGAGAAGTTGAATTCTACCTCTTGAAAGAAGTATCAATGCCTTTGGGAGACTTAGATGTAGCATTTTTGGTCTTTGGGTCTTGCACTTGTTGACTCATCAAATAATTCCTTTATTTTAATCTAATGCCCTACTACTTTACTTGATTTAATATTACAAAGCTCTTTTCAGTTTATTTTGTATCTACCATTCTAAGTAAAATTGGGGACCCCAAAGACTTACAAGATATAATATTTGAGGTTTAAAAAAACTGAAAACTGTGTCCAAAGAGATTATTAACTCAATCTTAGGAAAACTACTCCTAAATCTTAATGAAACACAAACTTTAAGTTACTTATCATATATCACCTAGGTAGTCTGAGGAGCTGACATATAACCAGTCACAACATATTAATAATTATTTCTTTGTTCCTGAGTGTGCAACTTTAGAATCACTGTAGGAAAATTTCTTCTTAAACATTTGTAGCTGTAATCATGTGCAATCCCCTGGATAGTGGTAAGGTTCTTTTTTTTTTTTTTAACTTTTTTTATTGCCTTTTTACATGACTATACTATTCAGTCTCAGCAGGAAGCAGGTCATCACCCTTTATACCTGCCCCAAAGAAAAGGAGTAGAGAAGCTCTGAATGAAGAAAGGGGACTCTCAACAGAAGGGCAAATTCAAAAAGAAGATAGGGAACTTCAGAGAGTAGACATTGTTCATCTGCTTCTCTATTGTGATGTCCTTTAAGCCCTCAAACTGATGATATATTTTGATATATCTAGTTGAAGTACTGACAATATTGATATTAACAGGTTTTTTTAAAATTCATTTTTTATCTTCCAGGGTTAATCAAATTATGGTGACAGGGAGAGGTACACATATATAACCATTCACTTGTTAAAAAAAAAAAAATGTTGATTTACTTAAGGTTGGTTCCCATATGGCACTGATGTAAGATGCACACCACTGACCCAATATATACATAATTATTTCATCCAAGTTTTTTCTTTACAACAGAAAACAAAACTGGTTTTTATTGTTAAAATGGACTACTGTGCCATTTCTTGAGATTTTGTTCATAGCAATGAGCTCTGTAAGTTTAGTATTCATTTCCTACTCACAGCAAGGTTGGTAGCAATCATGTTAGCAGAAATAAATTTTTATAAAGCCTATATTTTTCTATAAGGCAATGATTTTTATAGTACATAAAGTATGTGATATGTATATACATTCACTGAAAGTCAATGACATCCCTTGAAATGTTATGACATATTTTTAACATGCTTCCTCTACTTATCAGGTTCCTTGGCTATATTATTTGCCAGTGGCTTGATTTCATGAAGTTTATTGGAATTCAGTTTTTGAAAACATAGTATGAATATTGATTTGAGAATTGTTGCAGTTTATCAAACCATTTTCAGAATTTAAACTCTGCTGTTTTTACTCAGGTGATTTAAACTATGTACAAATACACAAAAAATCATTTTTTTCTTCTTAATTTGGTAAAGTCAAGTAAAACAAATTAATCTTACTTTCTTATTGTTTTATGAGACAATTTTAACTAAATACCTACTCTAAAATAACCAGTTGTCAGGTATAATCCTTGTGCTTTTGGGTATGTATAAAGCATTTTTGTGAAAGAATTTAAATCATTAGTCAATGATACTGTGGACTTGTTTCTTCAATTATCTGTGTATATCAAGCTATCCTTTATAAGCAGAGATAAGATTTTTCCTTATTTTGATAAATACCTGTGGCCATTGCACTTTAGAATATTATAGTAGAACATGGAAAATAATAGTTAAAATAATATCAATAATAATAATAATAAGCCAAGAATCAATAACAGTGAAGTTAGCATTGCTAACAGTCCCTGATCTGGATAATCTTATAAGTTTTTTGATAAAGTTAAGAAAAAAAAGAAAAGAAAAACTCTCTTAGAGATGTGCAACTTAAATGTGCTTCCAGTGTTAATGGAGCAGTAAATTTTTAAAGCTTTTAATAGGTCATAATTAATCAAACACAATCAATACAAGCATCTGAGATATAGAACCATTGTACTTACCCATGATGGTTAGGGCTGTAGCTTTTGTTAATTCTTCTTTCATTGTCTCTATTACTTCTAAATTACTGCCATCCAGGTTGCATCTATTTATGGTTCCATTTCCTGAACTGATCCAATAAAGTTTGTTTTCCACATAGTCTATTGATAGACCTGTAATTAAACGATACAACTTAACCATAACGGTAGCCACTTAAACTGTAATATTCACCTAGTACTGGATTTGGGGGAAAGAATAAGTTGCAAGCTCAGATTTTTGTCTTTAAAAATATGATCTGGCTAACAGGGAGATTCAATACTGTTTTAACTATTAGTCAAAAAATATACTTTTATAACACAATGGTTATCTCTATTGGTTATCCCAATAATCTTGTGACTTTAAAAGGAATGATTGCTTTATTTTACAGATAAGGAAAACAATACCTAAAATAGTCAAAAAATCTATTTGAGGCCACAGTAGGTAAGTGTACATTCCAGTGATTTTAAGGTTTTTATTTTTAAATTGAGTGTTTTCTTTCTTCATTATACTGCTTTGCCTCAGAAAGCTTTAATGTGTAACACTTATTAAAGATCCTTATTTTATTAATGAAATTTCTAATTTCCCCTTTACTTTCAGTAAAATCTACCTTAGAAAGTTACAGATTTAAAGTGGTGGTTTTCAGTACTCTTCAAGTAAATCCAAAGATAGAATTTCAACAAGTAATAATTTCACTGAAGTGTGGCAATGAATTGAGCTCATTTAGGAGCTGTCATTGAGAAATAAACCATACAGAAAAGAAGTGAACCAAGCCAATGGCTTAAGACCATTGGCCCTGCAGGATGTGTCACTATAAGTTCACTTTATAGTAGTTTATGAACAATTCCCTACATTATAGGGGTGTTCTTGGTTTTCAAAAGTCTCAGGACACGTACATTTTGATTGCCAAGGATATACATCTAATTAATTATAGGCATGCTCAGTAGGTTCATGATCCACCCACATTATAAAATGAACTCTGTGGCTTCATGTCGGTCTTCTGTGACTCACAACTATTAATACTTGTGAAAGAAGCATATATGGGCACAAAGCAGGCATACAATAAATAATCTTTTTATGGGACCTCCCTCACAGAATGAAGTGAATAAACAACACACAAAAAAGTCCCTTCTCTATTAAAACAAAACAAAACAAAAAACCTAAGATAAAAAAAGGAAAAAAGAGGAAAGGAAGAAAAGGTAAGAAAAAAGGGAAGATGGAAGAAAGAAGGAAAACAAACAGAGAGAATCACTGAGTTCAACTGCATGGAAAAAGTGATAACATGGCCTAATACTCAACTACAGTTAGTGAATGGACAAGTTTTAATCAAGTAGCAACAATAAAACAAGTCTATACAATATCCAAGCTATTTACTGACTTATTGGTATGTTTTCTTAATGAAAGTCTGGAAAGTTTATCAGGAAATCACAATGTATAGAATTAGACACTGAAGGGATAACATTTTCAAAAATTATTTTTATAAATACTGAGGGTCATTAGCTTTAATTACTATCACAAAATAATCAAAAGCTACATAGTCATATTCTATGAGATAAGATTTTCATAGTGAAAGTCATTCATCATTCATTTTTTTTCTTTTTATTGAGAGAAAGTTTGGTTATTCTGTAAGTAGCTTTTAAGCCACCACCATATAGCTTTTCTAGTATAAATAAATCCTGGTTTAGACACCTTAATGTTATAAGTGGTCTATTTTACCTTCTACTAAGTTGACCATCTAAAGCATATAATTCCATCTTTAATTCAGCTGAAGCATATCTTTACTGTAGATTTATGGTTCAAATATAATCCCAAAGTTTCTGTTGCTGAATTTTCAACAAGAATCAAATTAACAAATTCTCTTTAAGGCAAGGTATCTATCACCATAGATGTTCTAAATTTATTTCTCAATCAAGTTAAATCATCAGAGAATTATTTACATTTTTAGATTTCTAAGGCTTTGTCTCTCTCTCTGAATCTCTTCTGAATTGGACTTTGGCATTTGCTCTTGGTATAAATGGAAGGTGCTATAAGAAGTAGCCATAGGAAACCCGCTGTTATACTTCACAGGATATAGTGTCTGAAATAATACATCACACTGTGACCTCTTTATATAAGGACCCATGGGAGGAATTTCTCTCAGGGCTCAGTGCCAGGAAAAGCTTTATGTGGAAAATATAAAATTGTAACTGATCATATTTCTGTCTTTGCTTTGGCTGCAAAGAAACTGAAGAGTCAGATTTGTGACCCATCTCTAGCACTTGTAAAGCAATTGCATTTAAGGACAGACTTCCCTCCTGGCTTCAACAGAGAGTTCTAATTATCCTACACCTTGATTTTTAAAATTAATATTCCTTCTGTTTAATCTTTCGGAATGTTTTTAATTGTCCTCAACCCCTATCAGAAAAACATCTACTTTTGCTTTATTGACTACACCAAAGCCTTTGACTGTGTGGATCACAAGAAAATGTGGAAAATTTTTAAAGAGATGGAAATCCCAGACCATCTGACCTGTCTCCTGGGATATCTGTATGCAGGTCAGGAACAACAGTTAGAAATGGACATGTAATAATAGACTGGTTCCAATTCGGGAAAGGAGTATGTCAAGGCTGTATATTGTCACCCTGCTTATTTAACTTATATGCACAGCACATCATGTGAAATGCCAGGCTGGATGAAGCACAAGCTAGAATCAAGATTGCTGGGAGAAATATCAATAACTGCAGACATGCAGATGATACCACCCTTATGGAAGAAAGCAAAGAAGAACTAAAGAGCCTCTTGATGAAAGTGAAAGGAGAGTAAAAAAGTTGACTTAAAATTCAACATTCAGAAAACTAAGATCATGGCATCTGGTCCCTTCACTTCATGGCAAATAGATGGGGAAACACTGGAAACAGTGAGACTTTATTTTGGGGGTCTCCAAAATCACTGCAGATGGTGACTACAGTCATGAAATTAAATGACACTTGCTCTTTGGAAGAAAAGCTATGACCAACATATGTAGCATACTAAAAGGCAGAGACATTGCTTTACCAGCAAAGGTCCATCTAGTCGAAGTTATGGTTTTTCCAGTAGTCCTGTATGGATGTGAGAACTGGACTATAAAGAAAGCTGAGCACCAAAGAATTGATGCTTTTGAACTGTGGTGTTGGAAAAGATTCTTGAGAGTCCCTTGGACTGCAAGGAGATCCAACCTGTCCATCCTAAAGGAAATCAGTCCTGAGTATTCATTGGGAGGACTGATGCTGAAGCTGAAACTCCAATATGCTGGCCACTTGATGCGAGGAACAGACTCATTTGAAAAGACCCTGATGCTGGGAAAGTTTGAAGGCTGGAGAAGGGGATGACAGAGGATTAGATGATTGGATTGTATCACCAACACGATGGACATGAGTTTGAGTAAGCTCCGTGAGCTGGTAATGGACAGGAAACCCTGGCGTGCTGCAGTTCATGGGGTCGCAAAGTGTCAGAAACTACTGAGTGACTGAACTGAACTGAACAACCCCTTTTTGGAAAGAGAGGGTACATACTGAATATGCTCAACTCCACACTAACCCACAATATCAGAACTTTCTCAACTAGCTAAAATTCTGCAGTTTCTAGACTCAAACTTAGGTTTTGTAAAGCATTGACACAGAGCAAGGAAGTTGCAGATTTTGGGCCATAGTTCCCCAGTTTCTACTACTCTACATCTTTGTTCCTAGATTGTGAGTGCTGAGGGGAAAGGAACTGTGTGTTGTGAGCTCTTTGTCTTTAGCACAGAGCACGATGCCTAGAGCAGAGAAAAAATTATAAATTTTGAATGAAGGTATGTGTTATTTAATTAACTCCATTTTGAAATAAATTGTCTTCAAGGAGTTCTGCCTAGTAAAGTTGAATTATTATCCCCACAACAATTTCTTTTAAATATACTACCTATGTCCATATATTATGAAGATAGGGATGAAGCACAGTGATTCAATAGAGCTACTTGGTATGGCTTAGATTTTTTATATCAGTATTAAAGAAAAGTAGTTTAGGATTAATAATTTAAGGTTCACAGGGAAAAAAAGGTCAAGTTCCTATTTTAACCTGTATATGTATTCACTTAGCCCCCTACATATACCTTTCTCCTGTCAGATATATTAGTTTATCCCTGAATGTTCTTGAGCATGTGTATTTCCAGATATAGACAATAGAATTGAAATATTTAAAAAATCCTATTATAAATTTAAGAAATTGGTTATATATGTTTTCATAAATTAGTATGTTTAGAAGTAAACATTTATAAATCTCATTAATATAAATATTTTTACATACAACTTAAAAATTGTGTTATTATGTTTAGGTCTTAGCAACAATAAAGATTTAATTGGTATCCTTCGATTGAAATAATTTCTGAATCAGATCTCTGTTTCAAAAGATAAATCATTTAGCAGTGAACACAGTGGTTTTGATGCAATTGAAGCTACTCAATGCTTTTAGCATGCTAAGTCAATAGCCATGAGAAAACAGATCAAATGTGAGCATGCCTATAAAAGTGTCCTGGAATGTACACAAAGAAATGTAATTATTTCTGTACTGGAAGATTCTTAGTGTGGGTGACTAAGACTAAAAAGTCCTGAAAGGGCTCTAAGGTCTGTCTGAAGAATATGCCATTAGTGCATTACTAACCCACTCTGCATTACAGTCATTTCTGCCAGATATATTTATTTTTAAAATTATCTGGATCTGCTTATCAAATAGATAACCCAGATTCAATAATATAATAGGTATTTAATTGGAAGAAAGTCATCACTTAAATTGAAAAACCTTAATGATAAGGAGGCACTAAGTGCAGGCAGCAGCGGAGCCCAGCACACTAAGTGCAGTGAATTTAACTCAGATGATCATTATATCTACTACTGCAGGCAGAAATCTCACAAAGATATGGAATAGCCATCATGGTCAACAAGAGTCCGAAATGCAGTACTTGGATGCAATCTCAAAAATGACAGAATGATCTCTGTTCATCTCCAAGGCAAACCATTCAATATCACAGTAATCCAAGTCTATGCCCCAACCAGTAACGCTGAAGAAGCTGAATGGTTTTATGAAGACCTACAAGACCTTTTAGAACTAACAACCAAAAAAGATGCCCTTTTCACTATAGGGGACTGGAATGCAAAAGTAGGAAGTCAAGAAACACCTGGATTGACAAGCAAATTTGGCCTTGGAATGCCAAATGAAGCAGGGCAAAGACTAATAGAGTTTTGCCAAGAAAATGCACTGGTCATAGCAAACACCCTCTTCCAACAACACAAGAGAAGACCCTACACATGGACATCACCAGATGGTCAACACTGAAATCAGATTGATTATATTCTTTGCAGCCAAAGATGGAGAAGCTCTATACAGTCAACAAAAACAAGACCAGGAGCTGGCTGTGGCTCAGGTCATGAACTCCTTATTGTCAAATTCAGACATAAAATGAAGAAAGTAGGGAAAACTGCAAGACAATTCAGGTATGACCTAAATCAAATCCCTTATGATTATACAGTGGAAGTGAGAAATAGATTTAAGGGCCTAGATCTGATAGATAGAGTGCATGATGAACTATGGAATGAGGTTTGTGACAATGTACAGGAGACAGGGATCAAGACCATCCCCATGGAAAAGAAATGCAAAAAAGCAAAATGGCTGTCTGAGGAGGCCTTACAAATAGCTGTGAAAAGAAGAGAGGCGAAAAACAAAGGAGAAAAGGAAAGATATAAGCATCTGAATGCAGAGTTCCAAAGAATAGCAAGAAGAGATAAGAAAACCTTCTTCAGCGATCATTGCAAAGAAATAGAGGAAAAGAACAGAATGGAAAAGGTTAGAGATCTCTTCAAGAAAATTAGAGATACCAAGAGAACATTTCATGCAAAGATGGCTCGATAAAGGACAGAAATGGTATGGACCTAACAGTTGCAGAAAATATTAAGAAGAGGTGGCAAGAACACACAGAATAACTGTACAAAAAAGATCTTCACGACCCAATCATGATGGTGTGATCACTCATCTAGAGCCAGACAACCTGTAATGTGAAGTCAAGTGGGCCTTAGAAAGCATCACTATGAACAAAGCTAGTGGAGGTGATGGAATTCCAGTTGAGCTATTTCAAATCCTGGAAGATGATGCTGTGAAAGTGCTGCACTCAACATGCCAGCAAATTTGGAAAACTCAGCAGTGGCCACTGGACTGGAAAAGGTCAGTTTTCATTCCAATCCCAAAGAAAGACAGTGCCAAAGAATGCTCAAACTACAGCACAATTTTACTCATCTCACATGCTAGTAAAGTAATGCTCAAAATTCTCCAAGCCAGGCTTCATCAACATGTGAACTGTGAGCTTCCTGATGTTCAAGCTGATTTCAGAAAAGGTAGAGGAACCAGAGATCAAATTGCCAACATTCACTGGATCATGGAAAAAGCAAGAGAGTTCCAGAAAAACATCTATTTCTGCTTTCTTGACTATGCCAAAGCCTTTGACTGTGTGGATCACAAGAAACTGTGGAAAATGCTGAAAGAGATGGGAATACCAGACCACATGACCTGCCTCTTGAGAAATCTGTATGCAGGCCAGGAAGCAACAGTTAGAACTGGACATGGAACAACAGACTAGTTCAAAATAGGAAAAGGAGTACGTCAGGCTGTATATTGTCACCCTGCTTATTTAACTTATATGCAGAGTACATCATGAGAAACACTGGACTGGAAGAAACACAAGCTGGAATCAAGATTGCCGGGAGAAATATCAATAACCTCAGATATGCAGATGACACCACCCTTATGGCACAAAGTGAAGAGGAACGAAAAAGCCTCTTGATGAAAGTAAAAGAGGAGAGTGAAAAAGTTGGCTTAAAGCTCAACATTCAGAAAACGATGATCATGGCATCTGGTCCCATCGCTTCATGGGAAATAGATGGGGAAACAGTGGAAACAGTGGCTGACTTTATTTTGGGGGGCTCCAAAATCACTGCAGATGGTGACAGCAACCATGAAATTAAAAGACGCTTCCTCCTTGGAAGAAAAGTTATGACCAACCTAGATAGCATATTCAAAAGCAGAGACATTACTTTGCCAACTAAGTTCCATCTAGTCAAGGCTATGGTTTTTCCAGTAGTCATGTATGGATGTGAGTGTTGGACTGTGAAGAAGGCTGACACCAATGAATTGATGCTTTTGAACTGTGGTGTTGGAAAAGACTCTTGAGAGTCCCTTGGACTGCAAGGAGATCCAACCAGTCCATTCTGAAGGAGATCAGCCCTGGGATTTCTTTGGAAGGAAGGATGCTAAAGCTGAAACTCCAGTACTTTGGCCACCTCATGTGAAGAGTTGACTCATTGGAAAAGACTTTGATGCTGGGAGGGATTGGGGGCAGGAGAAGAAGGGGATGACATAGGATGAGATGGCTGGCTGGCATCACTGACTTGATGGACGTGAGTTTGAGTGATCTCCGGGAGTTGGTGATGGTCAGGGAGGCCTGGTGTGCTGCAATTCATGGGGTCACAAAGAGTTGGACACGACTGAGTGACTGAACTGTACTGAACTAATGATAAGGAAAACTTATCTTTTTACTTATCTTTTCTATTACTGAAAGGAGCATAGATAATCTATCTACTTTGATTCTAACACTCATTATTTGAAAGCAAATTTTGCTTTGATTTATTATTTTCTTTGAATATTTTGATTAAAACCATCTTACTTTTAATTTAGACAATATGACTTGCCAAAATGATGTAATTGCCCTCATAATGGAAACATTCCAAACATTGGTAAAAGAAATTACACACTATTAAAATAAATATAATTAACAATATTTTCCACATATCACTAAAAAAAATAATAAGTCCCTTAAATTTTAAGTAGACTTAAAATTTAATTTTGTTACAAAGACTGAAAAGTTCATTTTTATGTGTCTCATCTCTTTTTTTTATTATATGACTCAAAATAAAATCAGGATACCATAAACTTAGAATTAAGACAAAAATGAAAACATATAGAAAAATTTTAAAAATTATGGCTTTCTATAGATAATAATTATCTAATTTTTTCCATCACTTATCAAAGTTAATTTCAAGATTTTCATCCCTGGCAGTGCATTATAATTATCTGAAAAGCTATTAAAAATACTGATTCCACCCCCAGAAACTCTAATTTAATTGATTTATGTTGGTCCCAAGCATCAGTATTTTTAAGAAATCTCTTGAGGTCATTTTAGAATATACAATATAAGGACATTTTTTTTTTAAACACAGCATAGTTTTGACATCTTTTAAATCTGAATATTTAAAAGATTCAATGAGGCCTTTTAAATTTTGCTGGAAAGTGTATCATGATGAGATCTTTGGAAACATAGAAATACTAAAGATGTAGATGGGAAAGAAGACATACAGTGGATATTTTAATGTAGATGATTAACTTTAAGGCCTCTGGCCCTCCATAATAAATAACACTGAAATCTTCACTGAACATAACACTGTTATGTTCAGACAGTAGAACACAATCCCTTCTGCTTCTGGAACTGTGAAAGCTGTAAAAACTGGCTATTGAAAACACATGGATATGCTGAAATATTATAAAGTTGCATCCCTTACAATACTTGCAGAATAATTATAATGTTCTAGATATTCCAAAACAGAGATATTTTCAGAGTTCACCAAAAGAGGAATGATTATTTCTGAGGCAGAACTTTCTCTGAAACACTGAACTTTTAACTCCAAGGGAGCAAAGTTATTCCATGGAGAAGTAGAATAGGAGTAAGTGCCTACTCACCATTAGGCTATCTCAAGAAATATTCTCTTCTGAAAACACTTAGATTTTTAAGTTAAAGAATAAACATCCTGAGAAAGTCCAAAGTACTCTTTGTAATCTATCTCTGGCTTCTTTCTGAAGTAAACACAAATATAAGCTGCTACCCTCTAACTACCTTGTCTGTGAGGTTCTGGGTTGATCTGACAGAAGTCTAGGTAGCCTTTGCCTGGCTATACACTCACTTCACAATTGTTAGGTTGCAGTAATAAAAATAATTCCCTCATAGACTAGTGTCTGACACATAGACATCCTTAACAAATGCTAGGTTTTTGTATTTCCTTTTAAGCTAAAATCCTATTTCTAAAATTTACAACCATCTCTCTGTTAATCCCTACAATTGATTATTTTGAGGTAATTTAATAATGAGAAATTCTCAGATTGCAGACTTAAATTGTAATTCAGTATTTTCTCAATTATACAGGTACATCCAAATTAAAATCTTTTCTCTATAAAAGCCAATCAAAAATATGCTTCAGTCTGGGACAAAATAGTTGCAGTCCACATATCCATCAAAAGACTAGTATTCAGAAAAGAAATCTCAAAATTCAATAGTTTAACAAAAAACATATTAGAAAATGGGAAAAATAAATGAACAAAATCTCACAGAAAATATACAAATGACAAATAAATGCATGAAAAAAATGTTCAGTGTCACAAGAAAATGCAAACGAAAATGACAATGTGTATCACTACAGACAAATGAGTGACTACAATAAAACTAGTGACGACAGTAAACACTGCTAAGGATGCGGGAAAAAACTATCACTGACATTGCTGGTAGGAATGTAAAATGGTACAGCTACTCTGGAAAACAACTGGGCAGTTTCCTATGAAATTAAGCATATCATTACCATAGGTCCGACTAATTGAACTCCTGGGAATTTATCACAGAGAAATTAAAACAGATATTAACACAAAAACTTGTACATGAATGTTTATAACAGCTGTATTTATAGAAGTCATGAATCCCAGAAGAATCCTATGACCCTCCTGAGTGCAAAAGCCTTTTCCTGTCCCCTTCCCTGAGGGCAAGTTCAAACAGCTGTTATTCAGGGAATGAAGAGGCTGTGGAGACAAGGAGGGAGCGGTCAAGAAACAATCCTGCAACCATTGGAGCAGGGTCCTGGTCCCGCTCAAGGGATATACATTACATTTTCTTTGAGCTTTTCTGTAAAACTAAAACCTCCACCGAATGAAGCTGTCAACTACTTGATTGAAGAACTCTTCCAGAGAAGGTCACAGTTGACCATCATCACCTGATACCAGATGATCTCCAGATTGAAGGAATGTGAGCCCTGCAGACACCCTGATCCTTGTCCTCATCAGCAACCCCACCCTTCCACTGTAAGAGTCCTCACCTCATTCTTCCTCATCCACCCAGGCTGAAACACATAGTTTTAAGGGCATTAGCCTGCTGTGGCCTCCTTTACCTGGAAAGCAATAAAACTATTCTTTTCTACTTCACACAAAATTCTTATCTCCAAGATTTAATTTGGTGTCCATGTATAGAGGCCACGTTTGGTTTCAGTTAAAAACTAGAATCATCTCACTTCCTTTAACAGGAGAATGGTTAACTAAACTGTGCTATGTATGTAACAGGGCATACTCAGCATTAAAAAGAAAAATAAAAAATCTACTGATACATGCAACAACTCTCCCAGGGATAAATGCTGAGTGGAAAAAAGGCAATCCAAAAAGTTATATACTGTACGATTTCATTTATGTAACACTTTAAAATGACAACATTTTAGAAATGGAAGACATTGTGATAAGAAAAGGGGGAAGAGAGTACATATGAAATAGGTAATAGGAAAGATTGTTGTGATATTGGAATTATTCACTATCTTATTTTGCCTTTATTTATTTCCCCTATTTATCCACAGAAATTGATTCAGTTTATTCAGTATTTTGACTCTGGTATTAATATAAGAAACTATACACATGATAAAATTATATAGATCTGAATACACACAGACACACACACAAATTAATACTAATAGTACATAATCTGATTAAGATTAATAAATTATATTAAGGTCAATATCTGAGTTGTAATATTTTATTCCCCAATAGCTCAGTTCCCTAATAACTCCTGCAATGCAGGAGACCCTGATTCGATTATTCCTGGGTCAGGAAGATCCAGTGGAGAACGTATAGACCACCCACTCCAGTATTCTTGGGCTTCCCTTATGCTCAGCTGGTAAAGAATCCACCTGCAATGCAGAAGACCAGGATTTGATCCCTGGGTTGGGAAGATTTCCTGGAGAAAGGAACAGCTACCCACTCCAGTATTCTGGCTGCAAGAATTCCAGGGACTGTATAGTCCATGGGGTCACAAAAAGTCGGACACGAATGAGCGACATTCAGATTCATATTATAGTTTTATATAGTATTCCAAATGGGGAAAATGAGACGAAGTATATATGGAACCCTTCTGGATTATTTTTAAACTACATGTGAATCTAAAATTACCTCAATAAATTTTCAATTAAAAATATTTTTCAGTAAAAAGTTGAATATGTAGGGCAACAGATTTTGCCACTCTAAAACAGACAATTTTAAAGATTATCTTGAGTTGAAAATAATTAAGAAGCAACAGACACCAAAAATAAAAGCTTTCTGCCCCCCCAATTTTTTTTTTTTTTTGCTGTGCTTAGTTGCCTCAGTTCAGTTGCTCAGTCGTGTTCAACCCTTTGCGACCCCATGAATCACAACACACCAGGCATCCCTGTCCATTACCAACTCCCAGAGTTTACTCAGACTCATGTCCATCAAGTCGGTGATGCCATCTAGCCATCTCATTCTCTCTCATCCCCTTCTTCTCCTGCCCCCAATCCGTTCCAGCATCAGGGCCTTTTCCACTGAGTCAACTCTTCGCATGAGGTGGCCAAAGTATTGGAGTTTCAGCCTCAGCATTATTGCTAACAATGAACACCCAGGGCTGATCTCCTTTAGAATGGACTGGTTGGATCTCCTTGCAGTTCAAAGGACTCCCAAGAGTCTTCTCCAATACCACACTTCAAAAGCAAGAATTCTTTGGTGCTCAGCTTTCTTCACAGTCCAACTGTCACATCCATACATGACCACAGGAAAAACCATAGCCTTGACTAGACAGACCTTAGTTGGCAAAGTAATATCTCTGCTTTTTATTATGCTCTCTAGGCTGATCATAACTTTTCTTCCAAGGAGTAAGCGTCTTTTAATTTCATGGCTGCAATCACCATCTGCAGTGATTTTGGAGCCCCCCAAAATAAAGTCAGCCACTGTTTCCACTGTTTCCCCATCTATTTCCCATGAAGTGATGGGACCCGATGCCATGATCTTCGTTTTCTGAATGTTGAGGTTTAAGCCAACTTTTCACTCTCCACTTTCATCAAGAGGCTTTTTAGCTCCTCTTCACTTCCTCCCATAAGGGTGGTGTCATCCGCATATCTGAGGTTATTGACATTTCTCCCAGCACACTTGATTCCAGCTTATGCTTCTTCCAGCCCAGCATTTCTCATGATGCACTCTGCATAGAAGTTAAATAAGCAGGGTGACAATATACAGCCTTGAAATACTCCTTTCCCTATTTGGAACCAGTCTGTTTTTACATGTCCAGTTCTAACTGTTGCCTCCTGACCTGCATATAGGTTTCTCAAGAGGCAGGTCAGGTGGTCTGGTATTCCCATCTCTTTCAGAATTTCCACAGTTTATTGTAATACACACAGTCAAAGACTTTGGCATAGTCAATAAAGCAGAAATAGATGTTTTTCTGGAACTCTGTTGCTTTTTCCATGATCCAGTGAATGTTGGCAATTTGATCTCTGGTTGCTCTGCCTTTTCTAAAACCAGCTTGAATGTCAGGAAGTTCACAGTTCACGTGTTGATGAAGCCTGGCTTGGAGAATTTTGAGCATTACTTTACTAGCGCGTGACATGAGTAAAATTGTGCTGTAGTGTGAGCATTCTTTGGCATTGCCTTTCTTTAGGATTGGAATGAAAACTGACCTTTTCCAGTCCAGTGGCCACTGCTGAGTTTTCCAAATTTACTGGCATATTGAGTGCAGTACTTTCACAGCATCATCTTTCAGGATTTAAAATAGCTCATCTGGAATTCCATCACATCCACTAGCTTTGTTTGTACTGATGCTTTCTAAGGCCCACTTGACTTCATATTACAGGATGTCTGGCTCTAGGTGAGGGATGACACCATCATGATTATCTGGGTCATAAAGATCTTTTTTGTACAGTTCTTCTGTGTATTCTTGCCACCTCTTCTTAATATCTTCTGCTTCTGTTAGGTCCATACCATTTCTGTCCTTTATCAAGCCCATCTTTGCATGAAATGTCCCCTTGTTATCTCTAATTTTCTTGGAGAGATCTCTATCCTTCCCCATTTTGTTGTTTTCCTCTATTTCTTTGCATTGATCACTGAGGAAGGCTTTCTTATCTCTTCTTGCTGTTCTTCAGAACTCTGCATTCAAATGGGAATATTGTTCCTTTTCTCCTTTGCTTTTTGTTTCTCTTCTTTTCAGAGCTATTTGTAAGCTCTGAAAAGCAATTTTGCTTTTTTGCATTTCTTTTTCCTGGGGATGGTCTTGATCCTTGTCTCCTGTACAGTGTCCTGAACCTCTGTCCATAGATCATCAGACACTCTGTCTATCAGATCTAGCCCTTTAAATCTGTTTCTCATTTCCACTGTATAATCATAAGGGATTTGATTTAGGTCATACCTGAATTGTCTAGTGGTTTTCCCTACTTTCTTCAATTTAAGTCCGAATTTGGCAAAAAGAAATTCATGATCTGAGCCACAGTCAGCTCCCGGTCTTGTTTTTGCAGACGGTATAGAGCTTCTCCATCTCTAGCTGCAAAGAATATAATCAATCTGATTTTGGTGTTGACCATTTAATGCTGTCCATGTGTAGAGTCTTCTCTTGTGTTGTTGAAGAGGGTGTTTGCTATGACCAGTGTGTTCTCTTGCCAAAACTCTATTAGCCTTTGCCCTGCTTCATTCCATATTCCAAGGCCAAATTTGCCTGTCAATCCAGGTGTTTCTTGACTTCCTACTTTTGCATTCCAGTCCCCCATAATGAAAAGAACATCTATTTTGGGTGTTAGTTCTAGAAGGTCTTGTAGGTCTTCATAGAACCATTCAACTTCAGCTTCTTCAGTGTTACTGGTTGGGGCATAGGCTTGGATCACTGTGATATTGAATGGTTTGCCTTGGAAATGAACAGAGATCATTCTGTCATTTTTGAGATTGCATCCAAGTACTGCATTTCAGACTCTTTTGTGGACAATGATGGCAACTCCATTTCTTCTGAGGGATTTCTGCCCACAGTAGTAGATATAATGGTTCTCTGAGTTAAATTCACCCTTTCCAGTCCATTTTAGTTCGCTGATTTCTAGAATGTCGACATTCACTCTTGCCATCTTCTGTTTGACTACTCCCAATTTGCCTTGATTCATGGACCTAACATTCCAGGTTCCTATGCAATATTGCTCTTTACAGCATTGGACCTTGCTTTTATCACCAGTCATATCCACAACTGGGTATTGTTTTTGCTTTGGCTCCATCCCTTCATTCTTTCTGGAGTCATTTCTCCACTGATCTCCTGTAGCATATTTGGCACCTAACGACCTGAGGAGTTCCTCTTTCAGTATCCTATCATTTTGCCTTTTCATACTGTTCATGGTGTTCTCAAGGAAAAAATACTGAAGTGGTTTGCCTTTCCCTTCTCCAGTGGACCACATTGTGTCAGACCTCTCCAACATGACCCACCTGTCTTGGGTGGCTCCATAGGGTATTGTTTAGTTTCTTTGAGTGAGACAAGGCTGTGGTCCATGTGATCAGACTGGCTAGTTTTCTGTGATTATGGTTTCAGTGTGTCTGCCCTCTGATACCTTCTTGCACCACCTACCATCTTACCTGGTTTTCTCTTACCTTGGATGTGTGGTTTCTCTTCATGGCTGCTCCAGCAAAGTGCAGTCACTGCTCCCTACCTCGGACGTGGAGTAGCTCCTCTCAGCCCTCCTGTGCCCACACAGTTGCTTCGGTCATATCCAATTCTTTGCAATCCAATGAGCTGTAGCCCCCCAGGCCCCTCTGTCCATGAGTTTCTCCAGGCAAGAATACTAGAGGAGGTTGCTATGCTTTCCTCAAATGGATCTTCCTGACCCAGGGATCAAACCCATGTCTCCAGCACTGCAGGTGGATTCTTTGCCCACTGAGCCACTTGGGAAGAGGCTTACCTGTTAATCACCAGAAATAAGTATAGACTCTTCCCAGCCCAGAGATAGCCTTTAAGGAATTTACTAAAATGACCCTTACCTTTCCTTAGTTTTTCTCATGTAATTACCTTCTTATAACTTACTTTCTTTAAGTCTAAAACCTTTTCCCTTTATCTTTTTATTTCTCTACAAATTTATTGTTCTTTGGTAAGATGCTATATCAAATTGCCAACATACACTGGATCATTGAAAAAGCAAGGGAGTTCCACAAAAAAATCCACTTTTGCTTTGTTGACTATACCAAAGGCTTTGACTGTGTGGATCACAACAAAATGTGGAAAATTCTTAAAGAAATGGGAATCCCAGACCACCTTACTTTCCACCTGAGATATTTATATGTAGGTCAGGAAGCAACAGTTAGAACTGGACATGGAACAACAGACTGGTTCCAAATAAGGAAAGAGGTACATCAAGGCTGTATATTGTCACCCTCTTATTTAACTTATATGCAGAGTATATCAGGCAAAATGCCAGGCTGGATAAAGCAAAAGGTGGAATCAATATTGCCAGGAAAAATACCAATAAACTCAGATATACAGATGACACCATCCTTATCGAAGAAAGTAAAGAAGAACTAAAGAACCTCTTGATGAAAGTGAAAGAGGAGAGTGAAAAAGTTGGCTTAAAGCTCAACATTCAGAAAACTAAAATCATGGCATCTGGTCCCATCACTTCATGGCAAATAGATGGGGAAGCAATAGAAACAGTGAGACTTTATTTTTGGGGGCCCCAAAATCACTGCAGATGGTGACTGCAGCCGTGAAATTAAAAGGTGCTTGCTTCTTGGAAGAAAAGTTATGACCAACCTAGATAGCATATTTGAAAGCAGAGACATTACTTTACCAACAAAGGTCCAATTAATCAAAGCTATGGTTTTTCCAGTAATCATGTATGGATGTGAGAGCTGGACTATAAAGAAAGCTGAGCACTGAAGAATTGATGCTTTTGAACTGTGGTGTTGGAGAAGACTCTTGAGAGTCCCTTGAACTGCAAGGAGATACAACCTGTCAATCCTAAAGGAAATCAGTTCTGAATATTCATTTTAAGGACTGATGCTGAAGCTGAAACTCCAATATTTTGGCCACCTTATGCGAAGAATCAACTCATTGGAAAAGACCCTGATGCTGGAAAAGATTGAAGGCAGGAGAAGGAGACGACAGAGGATGAGATGGTTAGATGGCATCACGGATGTGATGGACATGAGTTTGAGCAGGCTTCTTGAGTTAGTGATGGTTGGGAAGCCTGGCATGCTGCAGTCCATGGGGTCACAAAGAGTTGGATACAACTGAGCGACCTAAGTGAACTGACTGAAGATGATATAACGCACATGTTCACACCACTCCTTTGAGTTATTCTTCAATGTGTTTCTCTCACATGCATGTGTGCTATACAAGTTAATAAGCTCTGTTTTTGTCTTTTGTCAATCTATTTTCCAGGGCCTTAGCCAGATCCTGGAAGGAGGAAGGTAGATGAAATAACCTAGGAAGGTAGATGAAATGTTTTTTTTTTTTAATTTTTTCTTCCACTGCAAGTATCTGTATTGTTTTTATATTAACTTGATCTAAATTATTGCCTGAAATCATCCTTTCAATTCACTCTGCTTTAAGATGTCACTGATGACCTACAGAACTACAGAACTAAGCTAATTACTTCCTTGCTATTTATTTTATCAAGTTAAGCTTTTAGCATCTCCTCCATTCTCCTTCACATAAATCATTTTACCTGGGACAATTATTCTATCATTCAAGTTCTTAGTGACTGGAAAAAAGTATGTGCCTTGTGAAAATAACATGCAAAATTAGAAGAAATTCAGAGTTAGTGACATTTTTTTGTTAAGAAGTGGTTTTATTTTTTTCCTAAAAGATCATTTTAAAAGGTTTAATACTTATACAGATGACTCATTGGATAAGTCCCTGATGCTGGGAAAGGTCAAGGGTAGAAGGAGAAGAAGGCGTCAGAGGATAAGATGACTGGATGGCATCACTGATGCAATGAACATGAACATGGTCAAACTCCGGGAGATGGTGAGGGGCAGGGAGACCTGGCATGCTGCAGTCCATGGGGTCACAAAGAGTTGGACGCAACTGGGTGACTGAACAAGAACAACAACCTATAGTTTTATACTTTGCCTAAACTATTTTTATAGCTTAATGGGTAAAATAAAGCAAACTATCTTTAAAGCACTAAATTGTGTCACTTGAATATTTTAAAATGATATTTCCTGTCAATATAATCTTCAACATTTCCTCAGGCTATTTGCTTTTTCTCCTAGACACACAGAATAATTCAGATTTTAGACAAAATATGATTTTGTCCCTTTTAAGCCTGTTTTTTTCCTCCCTTTTTTACTAAGACTAAGGAAATCCCCTTCTCCTTCTCTCATAACTCAAAAGCAAGCATGTATGTCTTCTTCAAGTTCCATTTGAAACTTAAAAACATCACCAATTTGGTAACAACTTATCTCTCTATTTTTCTTTTCATAAATAATGAATTGTTTCTATTTTTCATTGTATCTTCTTATATTATCTTTATACTGTCTTGAAATAGTACTCATTAATGGTATGTGTTTTTATTGTTGTTTAACTCTACAGAAGATCTCATCAAATGGTTTATATTTCTATTCTTTTCCTTTACTGGACTATGACTGATAATGTATCCCAGGTTTTATTTTCAGAATCTGGAACCTAAATATCCTTCATATTTTTTTAAAAAATACTTCATCACATTTGAGTAAAAGATCAAATTAAAAAACATAATAAATTTAAATTATTTGTGTATACATGAATGTATAATTTTAATATCAGTTTGTTAATTCTCCTGGTCTTTTTGATAACATATTATTAACATTTCTTTCGTGATACATAGCCTTATATGTTGATTGAGCTTCATGTATAATAAAAGTGTGCTGAATAATAAGTATATATAAATATTCTTATTTTTAAATAGTGAGATTCTTGAGTTCTTCATCCACATATACACAATAAGGGTTGGAATGATTAAACAATTAAAATTTAATAGTTTGGTAGGCTTCAAGAAGGTATACATGAAAGTTGAGTAAACAAATGACTTTTGGTTGGGATCACCTTTATAGTGAAGAGAAAACATCAAGAAAATAAAATATATAGTACCCTAGATTCTTAAGGATAAGCCAAAAGTTGTGATGCTGATTGACAAGTCAAGATACTTTATATGAGGCTTAAGGGATAAAATTCATAATATGCAAACATTGTAAACTTGGCAATCACTTTAAATAGTAAATTAAAATTCCCTCTTTTGCAGACTGCTCTAAGCATTTAATGCATCCGAGACAGAGCAACAACTCTTAATTGAAAATATTTAGTTCAACAATGGATAATGGGAATAGTGATTTGTATTTAACAGAAACAAAGTTATTCAGCCCAACCTGCCCCTAGGTAGCAAATACTTAGTTTTCAATGATGCACACTCATTAAATGTAAAGTTGGGTCTTTTGATAAGATCAGGGTGAACTTCTCTTTCAAGTTATGTCACACATAGGGATATAACAGGAAACAAGTAAGGGAAACCCAGTAAATTAAACTATAAAAATCATTCCACAAAAAAAGAAAACCTAGTACGTCAGTGACATTACTGTTTAAAATATGCATTTAAAAATTCAGAAATAATTAATTGTACAGCAGAATAGGCACAGAGGTTAAACTGGTGTTTGCCTGCCCCTGGCTGCTTAGAAAAGCTGCCTGCAGTGTCCTAACTGGCCCCATGTTTCTCAGGAGTACATAAGCTGTACATTTTTCTTTCCACTCTCTGTGCTTGAAAGAGTACTGGTTTTATTCCTTGATCTTTGCTTGAGGTCAGGTAATTACTATATGAAATCAGCCTCTGTGGGCATAGCATAATGGTTAAGATTTAATATGACTTTGGAAGCAGATAAACTTAGTTTGAATTGCAACTCTACCATTCATGACAGGCAACTTATTTCTTTCAACAAGCCTCAATTTCTGAATCTATAAAGGAAGAGTAAGAAAGCCTTCCAGAAATGATTACTGAGATGATTAACGAAAGTGTTTTGCAAGTACCTGGAATATTTCAAGTCCTTACTAAGCAGGCAAAATAATTACACTATTTTTGTTACCAAAATGATGATTCTACATCATCATCATCATCCATCCCAGGCTAAGTGCACACAAACAGAAAGGTGTAACTTTAGTGAGAGTATAGGTTTCATAAAGGGTGATAGAAAATGATTGTCTTGAGTTGACATTCCCCAGCCTTGCCAGACAGAATACTGTCTTTTCTCCTCACATTTTGCACACATTTTTCCTATACATTGTTCTATATATTTTTCCTGAAAATAATTTATAATCTGACAATCAACATGCATAGGAGAAAAATCAATTGAACAGTAAATATCTCCTCCTTTCCTAACCACCTAATTTTCTTCATAGAAATGGTTCAGGGAATGAAGTGGGGAGGAGTTTAAGCCAGAGATCATCCAGACAGATTCATTATGAAAAAATAAATTAAAATAATTTCCTAAGTGTAAAATATCAGTGAAATTAAAAAAAATCCCTATGTATATAATATTTCATAGGTATGACAGTCGTGTATACAAACAAAAATAGGTTTGTACTTACTTTTTCACACATTCATATATATGTTCATTTATAGGACTCACAAATTCCATTTCACAAATATTCTCAGGGGAATAGTTTTAAAAGAATCTTACAAAGTGAGATTGCAATGCCATGAGTTCTTGAGAGTATTTCAAAGATTATTCCATTATCAAATGTTTCCAAATGAGACTTAACCTTGATACTACAATAAATAGCATTTAAATTTGTATATAAACCAAAAAAAAAAGGTTTTTTACAGGGAGGAGAGTCTGCTTATTTACACTATCGCTCTAAATTGTCCATTAAGACAGCAAAACAGTAACAGCAAAAAAACAAACAAACAAACAAACAAAAAAACCTTTAAAAAAAGAAAACAAATCTGAAATACTTATTTTGTATAACTTCATAAATAATATTTTAGTGAATATATTTTAAGAAGATGGTTCAAGCACACACAGTAAAAACACTACAACTTGAAAAATAGTTACTATGGAACATAGCTTTTAATCTGTTTTAATAGCACCTATAATAAACTTGAAAACATCATCTTAACTGGTGCCACACAAATGAACAATTTAAACTAACTGAATCTAGATAAGACTTTCCTGCTAGAAAGTTACTCAGCAGTAATACTTTTTACAGTTAATTTACAGATAAGAGTTTCTCTAGCCTACTGGGACAGATCAAAAATCGCAATTAACAAGGTTGAAATGAATAAGGGTTGCATTCTGAATAATTTATTCTATATTTATACTCTGTACTTAAAAAAAAAGAAAAAAAAAACCTTTTCAATAAGTAGATAAACTGACTAACTGATTTTTACTTTTCTTTCTCTTTTGAGAAACATCTGAGAGCTAGAAAACTGTCAAGTTGAGGACAGGCCACCCCTAAATGTGACTATGTGAGCATATTAATTATTTTGATTTAAAGTTACTTAAACAGCTGGTGAAAGAATACACTGACCTTCTTTTGTTTTTCTGAAAACAAGGACTAATTCTCCTATGAAAAGGTATCCTCCTTATACCAGGAAAATAGAAGGTGTCCTTATTGCCAGAGAGAGGGAATCCAAGGCCAAAACAGAAGTATTAATAAGGTTTGCTATCTCTTCATTACTTTGGAACTGCAAGTTCAAATCTCTTTGTCAAATCTTCACAAACAATTTTATTTATCTAATAGGTAAAAAAGCTTCCTGCTTTGGTTACTTCTTCAGGTCTCATTTTTATGGGGCTCCCATATGTACATAATTAACTTTTTTCCTGTTTTTCTTCTCCTGCCTTCTGTGAATTTAACTACAGGAATACCTTATTTTATTTCTCTCTGCTTTACTGTACACTCTGCAGATACTGTGTTTCTTGCAAACTGAAGGTTTCTGTCAACCTTGCACCTAGTAGGTCTATTAGCACCATTTTTTCCAACAGCATCTGACTACTGCCTGTCTCTGCCACAGTCTGGCTAACATCTCATAATTTTGCATCATTATATTTCTTATGTTGATCTGTGATCAGTAGTCTTTGCCATTACTATGATGACTTGCTGAAGTTCAGATGGTGGTTAGGAATTTAGCAATAAAGTATTTTTTAATTAAGGTATATACACCCTTTGTTTGTTTTAAGACACAATGTTATCACCCACTTGAAAGACTATAGTGTGGTGTACAACATAACTTTTATATGCACTGGGAAACCCAAACTTTTTGTGTGACTCACTTAATTGTGATATTTGCTCTATTTCAGGGGTCTAGAACTGAAGCTGTAATCTCTCCGAGATATATGTGCATTAGACCAGCCAAAAGAACCTAGAAAGTGATAGGAAAGCCTCTTCCTCCCCTACAGAGCCGAATGACCACAAGCTTAGACAAGGAAGGGAGAAGAAATAGCAAGAGGAACACATTTACCAGTGGACAACACAGCCTGTCATTAACGTCACAGAGACCAGCAATCTTAACACTTGGTAAACATGACTAGTAACCTGTTACTGTAAGGAACTTGTAACCAAAGCCTGTAAACCACATTAAGAACTACTAGAGCAAGATGAGGGCACAGCTCTCTATTGCCCTGTGGCAGATATGTTGACAAAATCTGAGAGCAGAATACTTCAAACGTGTTTGCCTCTGAGCATAAACACCAAGACAATATAGAGTTAAATCCTCAGATGTGCATAAAAGTGTGTTCATCTCAGAGGCCCGCATGGTTATATATATTCCTGTGCTAGATTTCTGTGGATTTTGTTCTATGTTTATTCTTCACTGAATTCATTTATATGCACTTAATACTGCAGACAATCAAATCATTCAAATTCCAGTCTATGGGACCCAATATACCTTCTACTACTCCTCCTGATAGGTTCTATTATAAAAGGCCAGATGTTCTTTTCATAAGATTTCCTCATTTAATCCTCATGATAACTTTATAAAAATAGGCATTTTTCCTTGATTTTACAGATGAGGAAAGCAAGTATAACCAATCTAACTGTAATATGCTCAAGGTCACTGGGATAAATTCACTTTTAGTGGAATCTAAAGTGATTTAGGTTCCTGCGCCCCTAAAGGAAAAAGAACAATGTCAAACTTTTATCTACAGGCTGAATCCAAAATCTGATAATGAAAATCTGTTCATTGACTATCTGACTCACATTCCATACTCATGAATCCTGATTCAGATGTGCTTTGTAATAACGTTCTGGGTTATTTCTGGGAAAATAGTACATCTCACATAAATTAATATTTAATGGTGTCATTTTGTATTTATTTTAAAATTTTAATGATGATGTTGAAATGTTTAATGGTGATGTTGTACCTTTAAAATAAATGATGATGTTGAATCATCATCCATACACAGTTAACAGTATGTGGTGTATGACATCTGATAGGCCAACTACAGAGTGTATATAGTAACAGTAATTCTTTTCCTTACAAACTTTCTTTACATAAGTTATACATGTATAGCTCTTCTTTAATTTATTTTGAGTAAGAACATGGAAATTTAGTATTAAGATAAGGCTTTCCCCATTATAAAAACAAGCATGTGAATTATCATTTTGGTGTAACCTATGGCTCCCACATTATAATGTAAGAAATTTATTTGCTCATACTGTTTCAATCACATTCACTTTTCCATTTTAAATATTCTGAACAACTCCAGATAAGCACTGACTGAATTGCTTTAGTCCAAATTAAGTCCTTTGTATGGGTCCTATCTTGTAGAGTCCCTTGTTTCTTTTGTTCTATCATCTTCTACACAGAAGTGTTAGCATTTCTATTTGCCTTTAATTTCTAACACTGCCTTGAATTTCAATTGTGTATCACATCTCAGAACCAACAGTCCAAAGAAAAGAGTTGTTAATAGTATCATTTTATATCAGAGGTTTATTCTATCAACTGAAAAGAGTAGTTAGTAGTATCATTTTACATCAGAGGCTTATTCTATGGACCACATAAAAATTCCCATTTATTGTAAATCTTGTTGATATTATTCCTTTATTGAGTCATTACTATTAAAAATGAGATACTTCAAGTAAGTATATTTTCACATTTCCAAAACTAAGAAATTAGTGCTGAAAAGCTCCATGGTGCAACGATTTTACTCCAAGATTTAAAAATATATAGTATTCAGTTCAAAGCAAAATTATGGTTTTCTTTTGTATATATACATTTAATATAATATAAAAATCCAGGTTCATTATTGGATTTTTTAAAAAGATACTTTGAAATGACAAATTCAGTCCTCTCAAGTATAAGAGAAGATGAGGAAAGTGATTACTGTTTGAAGAGACTAGCATAATGCATATATATCTATGTGTAAATATGTAACATTATCTTCTAGAAGAATCCTTGTAGTTTGATTTTCAAAGATCACTTAAGGGAATGACTCAAAGCTCTCTTTCAGCACCATGAAGTTTCATGTGGCGATTTACAATGGTTAACAAAGGTAGAATAAAAAACTAAACAAACACCCTGCAGAGTAAATGAAAACTGCTGAAAATTAAATATTAAAGGCTTAAACTCAAATCATTGTAACTATTAATAATGCCAAAACAATAATGATCAGAGGAAGCCTCAGTACATCATATTGCCACTGAGGCAATTGGTATATCAGGTATTCACCAGTGAGAATAAGATATTATATGTATTAATTACATGAAGTTTAAAGCAACTTCCATACTTGAGATACTATAAAAAATTATCTTATCAAAAAAACGTCTTCTCCAGAAAAAAAAGTTTTCTTCCTACCCTACATAAACCAAATGGATTCAATAAGATCAATAAATATCTGATTTAATTTATATTAGCAATCTGCAATATTTTCTTTCGGGCTCAAGATCAAAGATCCATTGTATGAGTACAGATTTGTCATATTAAAAACTGCAGTGATTAACTGTAAAAAAATATATATATATACATATATATATATATATAAAATAAAACTTACCAACAGGTTCCTTTTGATTTTGAAAGAGAATCTTGCTATTACTGCCATCCATATTTGCCATATTAATTGTGTTGCCATCTGTCCAGTAGAGTTTCCTTAATTCAAAAGAGATATGGTTTTAAAATATTAGATATAGACCTACTTGTTGACTAGAAGCATCTGTTGAAGAACTAAGTTAATATTAAATTATTGGCTCAGGATTATCTTTTTTCCAGGAAGTCTCCAAATTGTTGAGCCACTTGCCTGGGAAGAAGTACCACTCTTACTTTTTCCTCATTGAAGACCCATTATCTCACTTTTTTCTCCCCTACACCCACAACTGTCCATGGGCTTCTCCAGGCAAGAACATTGGAGTGGGTTGCCATGCCCTCCTCCAGGGGATCTTCCTACACAAGGGATCAAATCCATAGCTCTTATGTCTCCTGCATTGGCAGGCAGGTTCTTTACTACTAGTGCCACCTGGGAAGCCCTTAACTTTAACTACAGTAAATTATTTCCATTTAAGATCATTCATCAATATTGAATTCTCTTGATTTAGAAAAATCACGTACCAGAGAAGGGAACAAAGTCATTTCAGTCATTCCTGTTGAAAGCACTAAGGAGAAAGATTTTCTTTTAGCTCTACATGAGTTCTGTACATGCATACCTGAAGACTAACCAGAAGATGGGAGAATGTGATCTAATTTGCAGTGACCATAACATCAACTCACAGTAAACATGTTATTAACAACTGATATTTGAAATGAAATTAACAACTTTTCAGGCTTCTCTCTCTCTCTCTTTTTTTTTTTTCTATTCTGAACTGTCACTCTTTATAAACATAAATTGATAAATTTTTACAGTAATACATAAAAATTTGATTTCATGCAGAAAGCAGAAATCTTTAACCAGGGATCTCCTATAATTTCCATATTCACATTTGCCTTTTTTACTGTATAGCTTATATGTATATACACATGTGTATATGTGTGTCTGTTCTGAATTCAACAAAGTTTTTACAAAATATTGGAGCAAAGGTGTATAAAATTTTGAAAAACTTAAAAAAAAATCATACTTTACCCCCTGACTGGGTGAGCTGCTAGACACTGTGGCTTATCGATTCCATGGATAATTGAGGTTTTCAAGGAGCCATCTAGTCTTGCCACATTAATTTGTGTTTCATCAAATTCTGAGCTAATCCAGTATAAATTACGTGAGACCCAGTCCACGGTTAACCCTCTGATACTCTGAATATCTGTACAACAGGAAAGAGAAAATCACAAGTGAATGAAATTTCTCATGTTTTGGCTTTCCAAGTCAGTTATTTTGTCTCAGGGAAAATTTAATTTACACTTTAATTTGTTAGCTAAAATTGTACAAGATTGTAATCTCATTCCCTTATCAGCCCTTCTTAAGGCATGAATAATCATTAATGTCTTACTGCTGAGCCATTTGAGAACCTGAAGTTACAATTAGCATTGAAATTGCACTAACAGTCAATGATTCGCTAGTAAACACTAAGGAGCAGATGCAGGCAGCAGTCCTATGGGCCAAGGTGACCAAAATTCAAATTACAGTAATAGCTTCTCTAGTTGGTAGTACATCTTTCTAGTCAGGAGAAAGTACTTGCGGGCCATCAACAAATGGGCCATTTTACCTGTTAAGTGCCAATTTGTTACTGAAATTAAATAAAACAATTCAACTTTCTGAAAAGAATTACTAGAGAGTTGAGCATCTTTAAAATGGATAATTAACAGAAATTGACTGAGATATGAACAAAGAAACTGAAACGCTTTTAACATTCCTCCAATGTGGATTCTATAGAAATTACTGAAATCTAATTATGTTTTTATTCGTTACAGCCAATATGAATATTTGGGTTGTTATTACTTGATTATTCAATTGGGCATCTTTTTAAAAAATGATGGAAAGTAGGCTTAAATATAATTGCACATTTTAATTAAAGAAACAAATGAAAAATAAAGTATTAAAACAATGGATACTAGGAAATCTTTTCAACATATTAACAGATACACAGTTCAGTTCAGTTCAATTCAGTTCAGTTGGTCAGTCGTGTCTGACTCTTTGCAACCCCATGGACTACAGCATGCCAGGCATCCCTGTCCATCACCAACTCCTGGAGTTTAACCAAACTCATGTCCATTGAGTAGGTGATTCCATCCAACCATCTCATCCTCTGTTGGCCACTTCTCCTCCTGCCTTCAATCTTTCCCAGCATCAGGGTCTTTTCCAATGAGACAGTTCTTCACATCAGGTGGCCAAAGTATTGGAGTTTCAGCTTCAACATCAATCCTTCCAATGAATATTCAGGATTGATTTCCTTTAGGATGGACTGGTTGGATCTCCTTGCAGTCCAAGGGACTCTCAGAAGTCTTTTCCAACACCAGTTTAAAAACATGAATTCTTCGTTGCTCTGCTTTCTTTACAGTCCAACTCTCCCATCCATACATGACTACTGGAAAACCATAGCTTTGACTAGACAGACCTTTGTTGGCAAAGTAATGTCTCTGCTTTTTAATATGCTGTCTGGGTTGGTCATACACAAGGCAAGTTTAATTCCCAAATTGTAGCATTTGAATGCATTAACTGAGTATTTTCTTTATTTTAAAAAGTTAATATTTCCTAGCATGCTGTACCTCTTAGGGTTCTCCAGACTCCTGATTCTCAAATTTATCAGACATTTAGAGACTATGCAAATGAAGATTCTGATTCAGTAGATCTGAGAAGGGACCTAAGATTCTACAAGTTAAAACTAATTCCCAAGTGCTGCAGCTACTGCTCCAGAGCAGCAGTTCCACGCAAAATGCTTCTAGAAATGCAGAGTGGCTGCTACTTAGCTCATCTAATTTCTGCCTGTTCTGTGCTCAGTCATGGCTGATTCTCTGTGACACCATGGACTGTAACCTTCCAGGCTCCTCTGTCCATAGAATTTACCAGGTAAGAATACTGGAGAGGGTTGCCATTTCCTCTTCCAGAGGATGTTTCTAGGCCAGGGATCGAAATTGTGAACTTGTGTCTCCCGTGTCTCTTGCATTGACAAACTGATTCTTTACCACTGTACCACCTGGGAAGCCCATCTAATTGCTACCTCTTCCCTTTTTATAATTTTCAAAAGATGCCATCAAGCTACATTTTCAAAAGGTGAAAACTCCAGATTTGTAAAATTTGCCAGCTAGTTGAAAGTTAAAAAAAAAAAAAAAAGGGATTCCTGGCAGTTCTGGGTCAGCTGTGACATGTCGTGCTGGCACAGGAGGCTTTACCCTCAAGTTTGCATCCTTGAGTCTTGACAGAGCCTGCTTTCCTGCTCAATATTCATTTCATTATTTCTAAATAACTTGTAATCACAGTGTCTTAAAAGGTATTCCCCATGTTTCAATTTCTCCTCTAAGCAGTAGCTTTTCACTCTGCAAGGTACCTTTCATCATTAATTTCTGTTAAGTTGGCAAATTTTGACTACACACTTCCGTTTTCAACTCAGTGCTGGAAATTTATTTGTGTTTTTACTTATTCTCATCCAGTCTCCTTTTCATTGAGAAACAATAAGAAAATAATAACATAACACCTTTATAAAGCTAGACCTTCCATGTCAGATATTTATTTTGCTTCACTCAGGATATTTTTTTCTTCTTCCTTTACTCTCTGGACTTAATTGGTTACTGAGAAAAAATAATGAGAATTTCTGGCTTTTGTTCTAGGTTGGGTGCCTATTCTTTGTCTTTAATGAAGTCACTTAAATTTTGGCTTCTTTTTCTTATCAGCACAATGAGGCTAATTATAGATAATTCATAGGATTTTGTGACTATTAGATGATGTATGTTTATGTAGCTTAATTCAGGATTGAGGGATACTTTGTCAATCCAAGGATTGAATGTTTTCTGCCTTTTTATCCTGAATTGCTTGGTACTGCAAGCAATAAAGTTTTTATTTCCTCTAAAATACATGTTATCCAAAGTTTGCTTGCTTATTTTTTTCCTGCTGTCTTTGCTGCTCAAAATTTATTCGCTTGTTTCTGACTGACTCCTAAACATACAACCTAGAGAATGCATTGCACTCTTAAATTGGAAAGCATAGCCAAATGCAGTCTGTATGTTATGCTTAGTCACTCAGTGACTTCAGTCATGTCTGATTCTTTGTGACCCCATGGACTTTAGCCTGCCAGGCTCCTCTGTCCATGGGATTCTCCAGACAAAAATGATGGAGTGGGTTGCCATGGCCTCTACCGGCTATTTTCCCAACCCAGAGATCAAATCCAGGTCTCCTGCATTGCAGGCAGATTCCTTACCATCTGAGCCACCAGAGAAGCTCAAATGTAAGTTATTAATGCCTATTTAGTGCCTGTCATGGAGAAGGCAATGGTACCCCACGCCAATGCTCTCACCTGGAAAATCCCATGGAAGGAGGAGCCTGGTGGGCTGCAGTCCATGGGGTCGCTAAAAGTTGGACACTACTGAGCGACTTCACTTTCACTTCACTTTCATAATTGGAGAAAGAAATGGCAACCCACTCCAGTATTCTTGCCTGGGGAATCCTAGGGACGGGGGAGCTTGGTGGGCTGTGGTCTATGGGATCACAAAGAGTCGGACACGACTGATGTGACTTAGCAGTAGCAGTCGCAGTCCCTGTCAATTATACGATCTGTGTTCTTTCAAATCTATTTCTATCTTTAATATTGCATAGCATACGATCTTTTTCCTCTTTCAGGCAGTTGATTTAGTTGCCTGCAGGTTATTTTTCTGACTAGAGAACTCTGTATCATGACCTTCAATTGTCCCAAGGTATCTGATTGCTTCCAACCACTCAAAGTGATGCTGAAATTCCTTAGCCTGGCTTTCTATATAATCTGAATATAACTGTCTGTCCAACCTTATTTCTCACCATTTTTGACCCATTATCTTACCCTTGAGTCATATTGACATTTTCTCAGATATCCATACTTGGCCTAATCTTTCCAATCTATACAGCATTCCCTGGACCTCTTACCTATTATTTTTTCTAAATCTCATGCAAAATAGTCTAGTTGATAGGCAACATCACCCTTCAACCACAAAAACCTAATCAATTCTTCTATATGTTCCAGTCTTAAAGATTTTCTCCATCTATCTAACTCAATAGGATGATATCTGGTCAATCCTTTTCTATATAACATGATACTTATTTGTGAACATACTACTACTTTCACATATACTTCTTGAATATAGGCCCCTTGCTAATTTATCTTTATAGCTTTCCTCCTCAAACATTCATAATATTACCCTCAAAATAAATAGCTTTTGATGAATTCATAATATGGACAAAGTATAATTATAAGGATATGTGAGCTAAGTTAAAAAAATCAGATGTAAGATCTTCAGAGTATTTTCAGGAGTACACATCTAAACATATTCAGGCAATCTCAGTTCTCATTTTCTATCCTAACCCTTCTTCTGTCCATTAGTTTGGAGCTTCTAATTATCAGCTTTAAGTCTAAAATAAAACTTATGTATTTTTTGACCATCCTTCCTGCCCAAGTCTTATGTTTTGGAATGTCCTAGTAAATTCACCATAAAGGGATCAGGGGAAGAATAACAACTGCAATACATTTAATGATATTTTGGGGATTTTTTTTGATAAAAATACTGAAATAATGGATTGATTCAAATCCTGTTTTCAAGTCAAGCCCAGATCTCTGAGCAAGTTTTTCGAAAGTTCAATTTACTATTTCCAATGACTCTCACTTCTTAAAGTAAGGCAGATTCAGTTCAGTTCAGTTCAGTCACTCAGTCATGTCCGACTCTTTACGACCCCATGAATCACAGCACACTAGGCTTCCCTGTCCATCACCAACTCCCGGAGTTCACTCAAACTCACGTCCATCGAGTCAGTGATGTCATCCAGTCATCTCATCCTCTCTCGTCCCCTTCTCCTCCTGCCCCCAACCCCTCCCAGCATCAGGGTCTTTTCCAATGAGTCAACTCTTCACATGAGGTGGCCAAAGTATTGGAGTTTCAGCTTTAGCTTCAGTCCTTCCAATGAACACCCAGGACTGGTCTCCTTTAGGATGGACTGCATGAATCTCCTTGCAGTCCAAGGGACTCTCAAGAGTCTTCTCTAACACCACAGTTCAAAAGCATCAATTCTTCAGCACTCAGCTTTCGTCACAGTCCAACTCTCACATCCATACATGATCACTGTAAAAACCATAGCCTTGACTAGACAGACATTTGTTGGCAAAGTAATATCTCTGCTTCAATATGCTATCTAGATTGGTCATAACTTTCCTTCCAAGGGGTCAGTGTTTTTTAATTTCATGGCTGAAATCACCATATGCAATGATTTTGGAGCCCAGAAAAACAAAGTCTGACACTGTTTACACTGTTTCTGCATCTGTTTCCCATGATGTGATGGGACCAGATGCCATGATCCTAGTTTTCTGAATGTTGAGCTTTAAGCCAGCTACTCCACTCTCCTCTTGCACTTTCATCAATAGGCTTTTTAGTTCCTCTTCACTTTCTGCCATACGGGTGGTGTCATCTGCGTATCTGAGGTAATTGATATTTCTCCCGGTAATCTTGATTCCAGCTTGTTCTTTCAGCCCAGCATTTCTCATGATGTACTCTGCATAGAAGTTAAATAAGCAGGGTGACAATATACATCCTTGATGTACTCCTTTTCCTATTTGGAACCAGTGTGTTGTTCCATGTCCAGTTCTAACTGTTGCTTTCTGACCTGCATATAGGTTTCTCAAGAGGCAGGTCAGGTGGTCTGGTATTCCCATCTCTTTCAGAATTTTCCACCGTTTATTGTGATCCACACAGTCAAAGGCTTTGGTATAGTCGATAAAGCAGAAATAGATGTTTTTCTGGAACTCTCTTGCTTTGTCTATGATCCAGTGGATGTTGGCAATTTGATCTCTGATTCCTCCACCTTTTCTAAAACCAGCTTGAACATTTGGAAGTTTGTGGTTTATGTATTGCTGAAGCCTGGCTTGGAGAATTTTGAGCATTATTTACTAGTGTGTGAGATGAGTGCAATTGCGTGGTAGTTTGAGCATTCTTTGGCATTGCCTTTCTTTGGGATTGGAATGAAATCTGACCTTTTCCTGTCCTGTGGCCACTGCTGAGTTTTCCAAATTTGCTGGCATATTGAGTATAGCACTTTCACAGCATCATCTTTCAGGATTTGAAACAGCTCAACTGGAATTCCATCACCTTCACTAGCTTTGTTTGTATTGATGCTTTCTAAGGCCCACTTGACTTCACTTTCCAGAATGTCTGGCTCTAGGTGAGTGATCACACCTTCATGATTATCTGGGTTGTGTAGCTCTTTTTTGTACAATTCTTCTGTGAGATATTCCTAAAAGTCTTCCACTGCCACAAAATTCCATGATGTATGATAAATTAAAACTTTGAAATGTGTTGTTGAGATCATAAGACAGATGGAAAACTCTCTAAATGCTAATACACAATTGTATGTTACATACATAAACGAAGCCAAATAGGAATACAGAGCTTGGTGTAACCATAGACGCAACAATTTGTAATTAAAATCTAGAGATTCCTGGATTACTAGTTGCTCAGTGCAAGAGTGTTCAGTCTTTAAACTGACAAAAAGTAGCAGAGCTAAACAAGTGCAATTCCAGGATATAAGAATCGTCAACATCCTCAAGTGAGTTGCTTAAAAAGGAGTATGATTTTAAGCAGTTGCCTGCTTAAAAAGGAGTATGATTCTTTAAATAAATATGAAACATTTTTTTCTGTCTCTCCTCTGTGTATGAAAGAAAAAAATCTAAGCATAGGTCTATGGTTGGGCAAGAGATGCATCCATTGTTTGTGTAGGGGAATGGTTCTTTGCTTATAATGACTCCTTTTTCTCCAAAAGAAGCAAATTCAAATCCTCTAAGGAAGGAAAAAATTTTCTCCACCCAAATATTTACAATTTCTACACTGAATTTGTTCTCATAATAGATCAGAAAAATTAAAACACACACAAAGAATAAGACATAAGAGAAAGAATAAAGAGAAAAATTAAGAGTAGGTTTAAGTTTCCAAAGCCTACATGGTTTTAAATTATTATGTGTAACATAAAGAAAACTGAGTGGGTGATTTTAAAGGAAAAAAATATACCTCAAAATAATAATCAAGGTGCAATAATTTATTTTTAAAAATCTTCTTGAAATGTATATAAATGAGAAGCAAAATATCTTGACAATATTAAAAAGAACAATTATTTAGATGGATTAACCAGCAGGTTAGACACTAGTGACTGCAAGGCAACTTGTGAACTGCAAGACATCTGATGAACTACAAGACAGTTAACTGTTAGCCAAAGAAAAGAGAAACACAAAGATTAGATGAGTTGGAAGTTAGAACGAATAACTTACCACATCTAGTGAGTTTCAGAAGGAAGGAATAAAGAGACTAGGCTAGAAAATATAACAGACTATAGTTGAGGGTGTTTTCTCCCTGCACTGATGAAAGAGATGACTCAGTACAGTAAAGTTCTGATGGCTAAATAAAAATAGTCATAAGAAAAAGAACTTAAAAGCATTTAGAGAGAAAACACATATTCTGTTTAAAAAAAAAAGGAATGACAAATTAGACAAACAGATTCTCACGAGAGGTGAAAAGATAAAATAATATCTGGAAAGGATTGAGAAAAATGACACTAAACTTTGAATTTGTATTCAACAACATTATATTCCAAATTACATCTCAACAACAAAATATTGATTTAAAAATGTGCAAATGACTCAATAGCCATGTCTCTAAAGCAGATACAGAAATGACCAACAAGAACACAAAAAGATATTCAACATCACTAGTCATTAGGAAATGTGAATCTTCGGCACAAGTATATCCCACCTCACACTCATTAACTGAAAGTGAAAGTCACTCAGTTATGTCCGACCCTCTGAGATACCGTGGACTATAGTCCACCAGACTCCTCTGTCCGTGGAATTCTCCAGGTAAGAATACTGGTTTGGGTTGTCATTCCTTTCTCTAGGGGATCTTCCTAACCCAGGGGTCAAACCCAGGTATCCTGCATTGCAGGCGGACTCTTCACCATTTGCGCCACTAAGGAAGCACTTCACAAGTAGGATGACTAGTACTAATAATAGAAAAATAACCAACAATAAGAAAAAAACAAGAACAACAGCAAAAAAAAAGACGAAGAAGAAAATAAAAATATTGGCAAGAATATGGAGAAACTGGAACGCTTGTGAGCTGATGATAGAAATGTAAAATGGTGCAGCCTTTGTGGGAAATAGTATGGCAGTTCCTCAAAAAATTAGAATTACCATATGATCCAGCCATTCCACCTCTGGGTATATAACCAAAAGAATGTAAAATCTCAAAGAGATACTTGTACACCTATGTCCACAGCAGGATTACTCACAATAGCCAAAAAGTGAAACAAGTCAAACGTCCATTGACTGATGAATGTATAAATAAATTGGGATACATACATAAAATGGAACATTATTCAGGCTTAAAAAGAAAGGAAATTCTGACATGCTACCATATGGATGGACTTATAGATATCATGCTAATAGAAAAGATCCATTCACAAGAAGGTAAGTACTAGATGATTCCTTTTATATGAGGTACCTATAGTAGTTTCAGAGACATAGAAATAGAATAGTGGCTTCTAGAAAATGAGAAGGGGGATGGGAAGTTGTTTCTTAATAGGGTGAGATTCATTTTGTAAGATGGAAAGAGTTATGGAGATTGGTTACACAATGTGAATGTACTTAACACTACTAAACTGTACAATTAAGGTTTGAGATGATAAATTTACATTATGTATATTTTACTGCAATTAAAATTATCTTTATAAAAGGAATAAACAAAACTATTTTCAGATATTATATCAATAACAAATTCTCACTAAATTAAGATCATTGAAAGATATAATTCAGAGAGAAAGTCTTAAATGAAAGAGTGATGGAGGTAAGCATGCAAACTGGTTAACATGTAGATAAATCTAAATGAAAATGGACTGGTTGTCAATTCTCTGCTTGTGAGACTCATCTTTTTTTTTTTTTTTTTTCTATGAAGCAGACTTACTGACACCAGCATCTTGGGAGTGGACACCAAGCCTTCTGCCCCAAATCAAGTGTGCATTCAAAGAGGAGGGGATTAATAACTCTCTGAGGGTAGATATGGCTTTAGCCAGTCAAAACTCATTTGCTGTGTGTTTTTTTTTTTTTTTTGGCAAGTATTTCTCTGTTCTTGCAAGCAAAGCTTAAAAAAACAAATTGGTAATACTTGTGAAAAGCTTTCTCAAAGAACTCTGTAAATACTAGACTCTGTTGCATTTATGAAAAGCTCTGATCATAAAAGTATATATGTATGTGTATATATATATGTTTATATATATATATATATATATATATATATATATATATATATATATATATATAACACATGATGGTGCACATATGCATGGTTTCTAAACCTTTTTTAAGAACACAGGGGCAGAATTATAACTTCTTGACTAATCCTTATATGCTTTACATACTAACCTT
Organism: Ovis canadensis; assembly: GCF_042477335.2. Taxonomy (NCBI): domain Eukaryota; kingdom Metazoa; phylum Chordata; class Mammalia; order Artiodactyla; family Bovidae; genus Ovis; species Ovis canadensis. Next base: position 174,896,618 of record NC_091246.1, on the reverse strand, counting down.
ATCATTATTCCTGTCCTAGAGAAACAAATCACTTCTGATTAGGGAGAAAAGTCTGAAGCAAGTCTCTTTTTATTTTCATATGGATCAATGTCTCTAATATCTTTCCAATTATTTGGTCAAGTTTACCTCTCACATTCATCAGGTTCAATTACTTCTGTTTCCTCTCTTGCTGTCTGTCATCTTCTTATACCTAGGTTTTATTTCAGATTTTGATCATTTCTATAATCTTCTAAGTATATCCTGTCTGTAATTTCTTACTTTTCCAATCTAGTTATCAAGTTTATTCCTGCTTCGTATTCAAAAGAGTTTGACTGACCAATATCCATCTGTAAAAGTCTTCAGCAGTTTTCCACTGCATTGAAAGGGGAAAAACAAAAACAGCTCCTCCAGTGTAAGACCTTCTGTTCTACTATCATATTAACCTTCTAGTTTACTCTTCTATAAGACCTGCTGCTGCTAAGTTGCTTCAGTCGTGTCCGACTCTGTGCGAAACCATAGACGGTAGCCCATAAGGCTCCCCGGTCCCTGGGATTCTCCAGGCAAGAATACTGGAGTGGGTTGCCATTTCCTCCTCCAATGCATGAAAGTGAAAAGTGAAAGTGAAGTTGCTCAGTCATGCTCAACTCCTAGTGACACCATGGACTGCAGCCCACCAGGTTCCTCCATCCATGGGATCTTCCAGGCAAGACCTATCTATCTACAATTCATTACTTGCTCCTCTTTATACATGTGTGTCCAGATCTTTGTGCTTACTAATAGGTACTATTTAAATAACAGATGTCTACATTCTTCCACCAAAAGGCTTCATGGATGAAAATTAAAAATTAAAATTATATTCAGTTCAGTTCAGTTGCTCAGTCATATCGGATTCTTTGTGACCCCATGAACCGCAGAATGCCAGGCCTCCTTGTCCATCATCAAACTCATGTCCATTGAGTCGATGATGCCATCCAACCATCTCATCCTCTGTCGTTTCATTCTCCTCCTGCCCTCAATTTTTCCCAGAATCAGGGTCTTTTCTAATGAGTCAGCTCTTCACATCAGGTGGCCAAAGTATTGGAGTTTCAGCTTCAACATTAGTCCTTCCAATGAACACCCAGGACTGATCTCCTTTAGGATAGACTGGTAGGATCTCCTTGCAGTCCAAGGGACTCTCAAGAGTCTTCTCCAACACCACAGTTCAAAACATCAATTCTTCAGTGCTCAGCTTTCTTTATAGTCCAACTCTCACATCCATACATGACCACTGGAAAAACCATAGCTTTGACTAGACAGACCTTGTTGACAAAGTAATGTCTCTGCTTTTAAATATGCTATCTAGGTTGCTTATAACTTTCCTTCCAATGAGTAAGCATCTTTTAATTTCATGGCTACAATCACCATCTGCAAGATTTTGGAGCCCCCAAAAATAAAGTCTGACACTGTTTCCACTGTTTCCCCATCTATTTCCCATGAAGTGATGGGACCAGAAGCCATGATCCTAGTTTTCTGAATGTTGAGCTTTAAGCCAACTTTTCCACTCTCTTCTTTCACTTTCATCAATAGGCTCTTTAGTTCTTTCTGCCATAAGGGTGGTATCATGAGGGTGTATATATGAGGTTATTGATATTTCTCCTGGCAATCTTGATTCCAGCTTGTGCTTCCTCCAGCCCAGTGTTTCTCATGATGTACTCTGCATAGAAGTTAAATAAGCAGGGTGACAATATACAGCCTTGACGTGCTCCTTTTCCTATTGGAACCAGTCTGTTGTTCCATGTCCAGTTCTAACTGTTGCTTCCTGACCTGTACACAGGTTTCTCAAGAGGCAGGTCATGTGGTCTGGTATTCCCATCTCTTTCAGAATTTTCCAGTTTATTGTGATCCACACAGTCAAAGGCTTTGGCATAGTTAATAAAGTAGAAATAGACATTTTTTTCTGAAACTCTCTTGCTTTTTTGATGACCCTGTGGAGATTGGCAATTTGATCTCTGTTTCCTCTGCCTTATCTAAAACAATCTTGAACATCTGAAAATTCATGGTTCATGTATTGCTAAAGCCTAGCTTGGAGAATTTTAAGCATTCCTTTGCTGACATGTGAGATGAGTACAATTGGGCAGTAGTTTGAGCATTATTTGGCATTGCCTTTCTTTGGGATTGGAATGATAACTGACCTTTTCCAGTCCTGTGGCCACTGCTGAGTTTTCCAAATTTGCTGATATATTGAGTGCAACACTTTCACAGCATCATCTGTCAGAATTTGAAATAGCTCAATTGGAATTCTGTCACCTCCAAGAACTTTGTTCATAGTGATGCTTCCTAAGGGCCACTTGTCTTCACACTCCATGATGTCTGGGTCTAGTTGAGTGATCACACCATTGTTATTATCTGGGTCGTGAAGATCTTTTTTGTATAGTTCTGTGTATTCTAGCCACCTCTTCTTAATATCTTTTGCTTCGGTTAGGTCTATACCATTTCTGCCCTTTATGGAGCCCATCTTTATATGAAATGTTCCCTTGGTATCTCTAAGTTTTTTGAAGAGATCTCTAGTCTTCCCTATTCTATTACTTTCCTCTTTTTGTTTGCACTGCTCACTGAGGAAGGCTTTCTTATCTCTCCATGCTATTCTTGGGACTCTGCATTCAATTGCGTATATCTTTCTTTTCTCCTTTGCTTTTCTCTTCTCTTCTTTTCACAGCTATTTGTAAGGCCTCCTCAGACAGATGTTCCCCATCTAAACTTTCTACTTTGATTCAAGGCCTGTTACCAAATCTAGATCTCACTGTTATTATTGACCTTTTTTTGTTTTTTCTCTGGACTAATTTTCATAATAGCTTTTATTGTCTAAGCATTTTTCTTACTGGGTAAGAAAATAGAGGAAATGAATGAATCCTTAGTACTCACTGACAAAATGGTTGGCAGAAGTGGAAAACAATTTTATATAGAATAATGGTACTCTGAAACAGGTCCAGTTAGATTCAAAGTATCATCAGGAATAAAATTTATATAGTAGCAATGTTATCTAGAGGTGTGCATTTAAAATGATTTATATTTTTTCAGTTAAAACAAGCATATCATATAATTTCCTACTATCACTACAGATAGTGACTGAAGATATGAAATTAAAAGACGTGTGCTCATTAGAAGAAAAGCTAAGATAAAGCTAGACAATTTATTAAAAAGCAGACATATTACTTTGCTGACAAAGGTCTATATAGTCAAAGTTATGTGTTTTTATTAGTCATGTATGTATGTGAAAGTTGGACCATAAAGAAGGCGGAGTGCCAAAGAATTAATGCTTTTCAACTGTGGTGTTGGAGAAGACTCTTGAGAGTCTCTTGGACTGCAGGAGATCAAACGACTCAAACAAATGAGTCAATCCTAAAGGAAATTAACCCTGAATATTCTTTGGAAGGATTGATCCTGAAGCTGAAGCTCCAATACTTCAGCCACCTGATGCAGAGAGCTAACTCATTGGAAGACCTTGATGCTGGGAAAGATTGAAGGTGAGAGGAGAAGGGGATGACAGAGGATGAGATGGTTGGATAGTATCACCAACTCAGTAGACATGAGTTTGAGCAAGCTCCAAGAGATGATGAAGGACAAGGAAGCTTGGTGTTCTGCAGTCCATGGGGTCGCAAAGCAATGGACATGACTGAGTGACTGAACAACTACTTAGAAAGTGTTGTTTATAGAAATAAACTTCCAGTTTATATTTGTCTTTCCTATATCCATTTTAGCTTCTGCTAAACTCAACCTAACAGTTCAGTTTATTCAGATAGTATATGACTAGTCAGTTTATTCATATAGTAGATGACTAGTACTAAAAAAAAAAATACTTTGCTCAAGCAGTTGTGCTTGCTCAAAGTTCAGTCTTAAATTTTTCAAAGAAGAACAATGCATACTTTGTCCTAGAATAATCAGATACAATGGGAGTCTTTTACAATCTAAAAAAAAAAAAGGGATTCTATCCATGGTGACCTGGAATTTCATAAGATTGTCAACATATTTCCTAAGTGTTGCCTTATGTTTCAGAATAATCAATAAAAGCCTTGATGAGAGGGTAAAATGAATCCTATCCTTCTTCCAGGTACTGCTAGATGAACTCTGCAGAGTATACTGAGTGTATATTTAGTGAGCACTGGAAAAGGAGTGTGCACAAATCATTTGCTTGCAATAAAACTTCTCTCTACCTTGCTGAGGTCCTTTATGCGCTAAAAAAAAAAAAAAAAAAAAAAAAGACATTTAAGGGAATAAAAGAGGATAGCTTTAGAGTCAAAAGGCCTAAATCCAAACTTGGATAGACAAAGCTCTACTATTTCCTAGTATAGTTACCCTGAACAAAATGCTTCCTCATATTTAAAAATAGAAAGTAATGCTTACTTTTCAAGCATTGTTTCAGGAATAAATGATAGATAAAATAAAATCAGCATAGATACAAGTAGGAAAACTCAAGTGTGTTACTCCTGGCTTATATCAGGAGCTTCAAGGTAATTTTTTTTGTTACTCTGTTAATCATAAGCAATACTTCATAGTTTTGGGGCAACACCGTATTATTCTACAATGTATAACTCTAGGCAGTACCAAAGTCTTTGACTGTGTGGATTACAACAAACTGTGGAAAATTCTTGAAGAGATGGGAATAACAGACCATCTGATCTGCCTCTTGAGAAATCTGTATACAGGTCAGGAAGCAACGGTTAGAACTGGACATGAAACAACAGACTGGTTCCAAATAGGAAAAGGAGTATGTCAAGGTTGTATATTGTCACCCTGCTTATGTAACTTAAATGAGTACATCATGAGAAACGCTGGGCTTAAAGAAGCACAAGCTGGAATCAAGTTAGCTGGGAGAAATAGCAATAACCTCAGATATGCAGATGACACCACCCTTATGGCAGAAAGTAAAGAGGAACTAAAGAGCCTATTGATGAAAGTGAAAGAGAGTGAAAATGTTGGCTTAAAACTCAATATTCAGAAAACTAAAATCATGGCATCTGGTCCCATCACTTCATGGCAAATAGATGGGGAAACAGTACCTGATTTTAATTTGGGGGGCTCCAAAATCACTGCAGATGGTGACTGCAGCCATGAAATTAAAAGATGCTTACTCTTTGGAAGTAAAGTTATGATCAACCTAGACAGCATATTAAAAAGCAGAGACATTACATAGTCAAAGCTAAGGTTTTCCCAGTAATCATGTATGGATGTGAGAGTTGGACTATAAGGAAAGCTGAGGGCCATGAATTGATGCTTTTGAACTGTGGTGTTGGAGAAGACTCTTGAGAGTCCCTTGGACTGCAAGGAGATCCAACCAGTCCACCCTCAAGGACATCAGTCTTGAATATTCATTGGAAGAACTGATGCTGAAGCAGAAACTCCAATTCTTTGGCCACCTGATGGGAAGAACTGACTCATTTGAAAAGACCCTGATGCTTGGAAAGATTGAAGGTGCGAGGAGAAGGGGACGACAGAGGATGAGATGGATGGATGACATCACTCATTCAATGGATATGAGTTTGAGTAAGCTCCGGGATTTGGTGATGGACAGGGAGGCCTGGCGTGCTGCAGTCCATGGGGCTGCAGAGTCAAACACTACTGAGCAACTGAACTGAACTGAACTGAACTGAGGCAGTACAGGAGTACTCAAAATGTGCAACTGAGCTTCTGGGGCTATATTAAAAGGATAACACCTAGTCTATTGAAATGAAGTCCCAAGTCCTACTATAAGCAGTAAGGCTGACAGGAGCTCTAAACCTACAATCCTAAGTAAGAATTTATTATTTCCTTTCTTTGTTTTAGACACTAAGCCTTAGTTTCTGTGAATATCAGTTTTCTTATCTGCAGAATAGAAATAATTCTTAACAATAGGTTCTCAAAGATTAATTGAGGTCATGGTATTCGTCACATTAATAACACCTATTATTATATAACATATCAGAAAAATAAACCTCAAGAACATAAATAACTGAAAACATTTAGGCCAAGCAGTGACTCAAGTATAAGAATTAACTGCCACCAGAAAGTAGGGTTGCAGGTAACTAGAAACCCTTTTGCCAAGAATTGTTGATTATTTATTTTTTAAGAATAAAATTACATCTTGATTATTGTTAAATATATATATTAATTTATATTATAAATAAATAATGAATGCAATGAATGTGTCTATAGTCATATATTAGTGTTTATCTGTTAATGAAATTATCTGCTATCTGTTATCTGCTGCAACTGACTGTAAATAAGAGCTAACATGGGTAATACATACATTAAGAATATCTCAGTGTTTCAGGATATGGAGAATGACAAAGCAGACAAACTATTTTTAATCCCCTTCATAAAATCTTGATCCAAAGAGCCTCAGTGTTTTCATCAGAAAATGGTCTAACTGGAAGAAAAATGGGAACTGCTTGGGGCAATGGATAGATGGGGTCCTGAGTTTTGAAGGTGGTTTGATATTAGACTTAGGCTGAGAAAAGTAAGAAGAATGTCACAAGAAAAATTCCAGTAGATGAAGGATAATGAAGTGAGAAAACAGAGGCCAACAGTATTAGAGGTAAGAGAATGACCGAAATTTAATTTGCATAGAATAAAAAAGATAAAAGGATAAAATAAAGTACAATTACTGGCAGGATTTGAGATAGTTTGATGAGTTCAGAAGTTGAACTACCAAAAGTTTATCTAAAGATTCTCTTCTTATGGAAGGACATATCAATCCTTAACAAAGTTTCAGTCTTGAAGAAAGGGAAAGGCAACATTGTTCAACTTGTCCTGTAGCCAGAGATTAAGTAGTTGTCCTTGACAATGCCTGTTCTTCAATCTTCATATTCAATTGTTTCAAGTATTTACTCTTTGTAATCTCAAAAATCTTCCCACATTCCACTGTTTCTATTGTTTCCACCCTTTCCAGGCTTCCATCACCTTTTCTTAAAACCACTATAGCAAACTTATTTCCCAGAGTTCACTGCTTATCTAGCTTCACCCTAGATCTCTTCAACTCTCTACTAAGAATAATATCTAGAGTGATTTTTCCAAGTAAAACTTATCATGTGGTCATACTCTCCTTAAAACATGTCCTCAGTTCTCATTATTTTCAGAATTAACAGAACTAAACAATTTATCCCACATAGGCTGGTATGATTTGGTTCCTATTATTATCATTATTTTAGATGTATAACTCCCTCTTCTGTACTTAATACTATTCAGTCTAGACTGGCCCTCCTTCAATTTACCATATAGAGCATATTCAAATATTTTTCAAAATGACTGATTAATAATTATTGTTCCTAATGTGTATATGTATTATTAGTAAGAAAATATTATTGCTCAATTTGTGGTTAATAATTGTGGTCTGCTAAATGGAGATAACTGTGATTTTCTCAAAGATAAACTCACCAAATTGCTACTAGCTATCAATTTATACTTAGAGACAGAAAACTGTTTCCCCCCCCCTTTTTTTTTTTTGACTTAAAAACATCTTTACTTTTTACAATTCATAGAGCCTTTGAAAAGTACTTAACACTCCTGATAAAATATCTGGACAATTTTCTATTAGATTTTTATGAACTTCTTGTGAGAAGACCACAGAGCTATCAGTCAGTCTTAGGAGCACCTTCCGTGCTTTAACTGTTCTCTCAAGGTTTTTCATGGTAAAGCCTTTGACTGTGTGGATCACAATAAACTGTGGAACATTCTGACAGAGATGGGAATACCAGACCACCTGACCTGCCTCTTGACAAACCTATATGCAGGTCAGGAAGCAACGGTTAGAACTGGACATGGAACAACAGACTGGTTCCAAATAGGAAAAGGAGTACGTCAAGGATGTATATTGTCACCCTGCTTATTTAACTTACATGCAGAGTACATCATGAAAAACGCTGGACTGGAAGAAACACAAGCTGGAATCAAGATTGCCAGGAGATATATCAGTAACCTCAGATATGCAGATGACACCTCCCTTATGGCAGAAAGTGAAGAGTAACTAAAAAGCCTCTTGATGAAAGTGAAAGAGGAGAGTGAGAAAGTTGGCTTAAAGCTCAACATTCAGAAAACGAAGATCATGGCATCAGGTCCCATCACTTCATGGGAAATAGATAGGGAAACAGTGGAAACAGTGTCATACTTCATTTTGGGGGGCTCCAAAATCACTGCACATGGTGACTGCAGCCATGAAGTTAAAGGACGCTTACTCCTTGGAAGAAAAGTTATGACCAACCTAGATAGTATATTCAGAAGTAGACACATTACCTTGCCGACTAAGGTCCGTCTAGTCAAGGCTATGGTTTTTCCAGTGGTCATGTACGGATGTGAGAATTGGACTGTGGAGAAAGCTGAATGCCAAAGAATTGATGCGTTTGAACTGTGGTGTTGGAGAAGACTCTTGAGAGTCCCCTGGACTGCAAGGAGATCCAACCAGTCCATTCTGAAGGAGATCAGCCCTGGGATTTCTCTGGAAGGAATGATGCTAAAGCTGAAACTCCAGTACTTTGGCCACCTCATGCGAAGAGTTGACTCATTGGAAAAGACTCTGATGCTGGGAGGGATTGTGGGCAGGAGGAGAAGGGGACAACAGAGGATGAGATGGCTGGATGGCATCACGGACTCGATGGACATAAGTCTGAGTGAACTCCGGGAATTGGTGATGGATAGGGAGGCCTGGCATGGAATGATTCATGGGGTTGCAAAGAGTCAGACAAGACTGAGCGACTGAAATGAAATGAACTGAACCAGATAGTCTTTTAATATCTAGTCTACTGATAATTATTTTTTTCCTTTGCCACTATGAAAAGTCCTGAAAAAAAAATACTTGCATTAGCTTTTTTCTTTTCTTTTATAGAACCTTTTAAATAAATATTTGAACAAGCTTATAACCAATACATTCAAGTTTCATTAACAGTATTAACTTGAGATGGATAAAGAGCTAGCATAAATATGAGAGTACTTGAGTGCTCAAATACTCTCAGATCTACTAGTGGTACTCTAGCCAGTCTTCGAGTAGTATGTATGAAAACTGTTAAGAAACAGTGCAAATTTAAAACCTGTACTTTTATTGCTTTTGTTAAGAAGTTAATCATTGCTCAAATAACGTCTGATTTTTAATTTTCAGTATTTTTCAAGGCAGAGGAATTTGATATATCTGTTTGATCACTGATTATGCCTTTCTCCATTCATGTATATATCCTCAGTTGTGACTAACTCTTTGCAACCCTATGGATTATAGCTGCCGGGCTCCTCTGTCCATGGGATTTTCCTGGCAAAAATACTGGAGAAGGTTGTCATTTCCTTCTCTAGGGGACCCTCCCAACCTAGGGATTAAACCCCCATCTCATGGGCCTTCTGCAATGGCATTTCGAGGTGGCTCTTTACCACTGAGCCACCTGGGAATGCCTTCCTCTGCCTTCCTTCAAATCACGCTTCAAGGAGGATAATTAGTTAGTTCAGTCTCTCAGTCATTCAGTCATGTCCGACTCTGCAACCCCATGGGCTTCAGCACGCCAGGCCTCCCTGTCCATCACCAACCCCGGGAGTTTACTCAAAATCATGCCCGTTGAGTCAGTGATGACATCCAACCTCTGCCGTCCCCTTCTCCTCCCAACTTAAATCTTTCCCAGCATCAGGGTCTTTTCAAATAAGTCAGTTCTTCTCATCAGGTGGCCAAAGTATTGGAGCTTCAGTCTCAGCATCAGTCCTTCCAAATAATATTCAGAACTGATTTCCCTTAGGATGGACTGGTTGGATCTCCTTGCAGTCCAAGGGACTCTCAAGAGTCTTCTCCAACACCACAGTTCAAAAGCATCAATTCTTCAGTGCTCAGCTTTCTTTATAGTCCACCTCTCACATCCATACATGACTACTGGGAAACCATACCTTTGACTAGATGGAACTCTGTTGGTAAAGTAATGTCTTTGCAAGGAGCATGAGACAGAAGAAAAAGTGTTTCTTGTTTGATTCTGCAAGTCATGGCAAACAGCAGGTTCTCAACTAAGATTCGGTCAATAAAACAATAACTGACCCAGAAATCACATTATACCAAAATTAGAACAAAAATGAGGATAATTCATGCTAAATATTCAGAGTTCAACCACTGCATTTATATGTATGTCTCATTTCAGCTGTATTTTCTACTTTTGGAAGATTTCCTTTTTTCTCTTTTTAAGATTTTTAAATTTTTTTAAAAAATTAATTAAAGGTTGTTAATTCAACATTAATGAGAACTTATGATTCAACCTGCTGGATCAGGAGGAGGATATGAACAAATTTTTTCTCTTATTTGTTTAGTCTAGTTCTGTAAAAACTAGATGCAAAAGAAAGTTGATATTAAGCTTGAATCTGAGCGAACAGTCTTTACCAATATCCTATATTCACTTGGCAAATACAACTACACCCCCAACAGCTAAAAGGAATCTTCTTTTTACTTAGAAATCTGTTAATTTCAACATCCATTCTGAATTTGTTTCTTCTTGATAAATTTCTAGTTGTCAGATGACTATATTCAACATAATTATAGCATTCAACAGTTGTTAGAATACAGCATGTTATTAAATTATTGAATAATCAATTCCAACTTTTAATTAACAACATAGTATTGGATAATAGAAAAAGAATACAAAAGAGACACAATTATTACAGACGAAATAACAAACAATTTTAAAGTTGCATAGTAGAAATCTTTTACCTCTTGAAATAACAGTTTCTAATCCAGTTCCATTAATAAAAGCCCTTTTAATGGTTTGTGTCTTAATGTCTGTCCAGTATAGACGTTCTTCAGAAGCATCAAAGTCTATCACAGTAACATCATCAATATCAGGGACTGTAAAGGCCGTGATAAAGTTAAAATATGGATTATCAATATCCACTCCTCTGATTTCAGAACGTCTTGCATATAGAAGAAATTTCTTCATTTCTAGAAATGAAACAGAAATGTGTTTTTCTTTATAGCTTGGCAAGTTTTAAGCAGCCTAGAAATTTTAAACATTTGTCGATGATTTAATAGGTTTTTAGCTTATGAAAAACATGACCAAGATTTGATTAAAAATATGAAAAATAAGTTAAAATCCTTGTCATTTTTCTTAATGCCAAGAAATTATCAGTAATTGATCTAATCTTAGAATTTCAAGCAAACTTGTTAAAAGACATGAACTTTACAAATCTCACACAGCCACATTTGTCTTTGTTTATAATCATAACAACATTACAGTGCAGTAAATGCTTTTTGAAGGAATCTAAGAACAGTTTTCTCTATATGATCTTTGAATAAAATGAGGTTGAACATTGCTTTTAAAAGTCATGTTCATGTTTTCCCTATCAAAATTAGGCTAATGTTAAAGCATAACATACTGAAAATTTTTGTGAATCTGTAGTAACTAACATTGTGAGGCATTCTATTATTTTTACTTAAATAGGCACCTTTCTTGCACTGAGTTTATGAAATATTAGTAGATTTAATAGAAAGAGGAGTCATAGAGATTTTATTCTCTTGTTTTCCTCCTTTGGAGTTATAGTTGATATTTGAGATATGTTATTATTGTGAAAAATTAGTTAAAGCCAAGAGTACCTAAATCCCTGAGCTAAAATTTGATGAATACACTTTTATTGGCCCTTCAAAGTAATTGTTTTGCAAATCAACAAAAATTACTAATAAAACAAAACAGCACTGTCTGATTTTCATTCACAAATTTTAGTATCAATTTTTGGTTTAAATATACTGTTTAATGTTTTTTTACAAATCTTTCCAAATTATATATTTTATTTCATATTTTCTCCCTTCAATTTGTAATCCCCTATAAAATGATGCTGAAGTAACTTTAGGAGAGCAGAAGGAGATTAAAGCTGTTAAGTACATCTTTGTTATGCAGGTTACTTACATCATCATTTTTTGATAATGCACTTTCCGTTACAAATTTCCCTGTTCTGTAGAGATAAACTGTGCTAACACACCAAAAAAGAAAGTAGCAAGGAAAAAAGTGAATAAGATAATAAGCAGCAAAGTGTAGCCTATCATATTTAAAGAATTTGTCAGTGTCTCCCAAAGTAGATGAATCATCATCTGGGTGAAAATAGCACCACCTCAAATGGTGGTTTTCAAGGGCATTAAAAACCTCTCCTGTTTTACCGTGAGGAAAATCCAAATGCTCATACAGTCAGAAAGGATTCACTTTGGAGTTTCTGTAAGATCTGGGAGAAATTTACCATAGCAGGTCTTCTTGTTGGAGGAAAGCTTCATCAAGTGGGGACACGCACAGGCAGCACTCCTGTTATGATTGATCAGACACATGTGCGAGCAGGGGCCTCTGCCATCATTAGCTGCACAGGGATTGGGAGCTGTAATTACACAGTGAAATATTAACAGTGAAGAAGGGAAAATATATTAGGGGACCTCGGAGGGTGACAAGGGTTATTCACGTAAAGATTCAAAGTGAAGTTCCCTAGATAGCACACATTACTCGAGTGATTAATATGACAATAATGACAATCATACACAGTTATTATATTAACAAAAACATTTTTCCTCATCAAAGATAACAACTAAGATAACTCCCTCAGGTTCCTTTAAGATGAATGACATTCATTCTATTGCCTTGGAAGCAAAGGATTTCTTTTTAAGTATTTAGTCTGAGAAACAATCAGGAATAACTATTAAATTTTGTATAAATTAAACTCAGGTAGATGTCATGAAGGTGTCAGGAGTTCCAACTGAGACACCGCTGTTAAGGTACTGTGTATCTTTTCAGCTATTTCTTTTCCAAATCAGAGGCCTAGATGAATAAAAATTTCATCTTCCTTTATTATAAAGATGTCTTTTTTTTTTCTGTATTAACTTATTCCATGGCTAAATATTGCTACATATTCAGGCTTACTATAGTCTATCATATACAAAACTTCAAATTTAAAATGGAATATTAAATTTTGTGTTTGATTTCATTCTCTCATTCTTTTGTGTTTCTTATTTTGTCATTGTTAAGTTGTTAGAATAGGAAAAAGGAGTCCAGAATGGTGGTGGCTAAAAGACAAGGAAGGGAAAGGCCTGGGAAAATAGGACAAAGGAAGGTCCAAGGACTGGAGTGAGGACCTCAGGTATAACAGACAGCACTCCTGGCTAGCCTAATTTACACAGGACAGGCCCAGGGGTAGGAGAAAATACATATATAAAGAGGAGCTAAAGACCTGGAGATTCCTCTCTCTTCTCTTTGCATTTTGGGTCATCATGCCTTCATGCCTCAAGGGTGTATTTTCCTTTATTTTCAAAATAAAACTGAGCTGTAACATGGAGCTGTAACACTGATCCATCTAAGAGCTGTAATGCTGGTCCATTGTTTGAAATTTTCATTGTGATGAGACAGAACTGAGGAAATACACACTCCCCAGACATCATCATATCTTTTGGATAAACTTTTAATCTCAATTGATCCAATGTTCTCTTAAATATTATTTTTATAAAGCCTATCTAGTAGGACTAATTCTATAGAACTATGCTGGTCAACTGAGGGCAGAAAATAATTATACCTTCTGATCACAGCTGCAATACTTTAGTCTTCAACTAATAATATTTTCCTAACAAGATGATCTATTGCTCAGGGTAGCAATATCAGTCTTATAGACTTTTAAACCACAAAGGATAAAAATCAATAGGTTATAATAAGAATTGTAGACATTATGAGAAATTGACTGAATTTAATAAATGCTCAAGGTAGCCGTTGGCAGTCTCCAGGACACTCCCCATAAGATAACAAAAATGATCCATGTCTATGCATTTGATTTAAAAAATAAAAACAAAAAATTAAAACAAAAGACTCAGAAATATTTTCCCAAGCAAATAAATTAAGGACAAAAATTATTAGAAAATAGTGGAAACTAAAGTTGAGAGATTCTTTATGAGTGTAAGGTTCAATCATGTCTGACTCTTTGCAACCCTATGGACTATAGCCCCCTAGGCTCCTCTGTCAGTGGGATTCTCCAGGCAGAGTACTGGAGTGGGTTGCCATGCCCTTCTCTAGGGGATTTTTCTGACCCAGGGATGGAACTTGTGTCTCCTGCAGCTCCTGTATTATAGGCAGATTCTTTACCACTGAGCCACTGGGGAAGCCCAGCAGATGGTATAAATGCCACATATTCTGCTTTATTTCCTTTTAACTTCATCTATTATAATTGATGCTTTTGAACTGTGGTGTTGGAGAAGACTCTTGAGAGTCCCTTGGACAGCAAGGAGATCCAACCAGTTCATCCTAAAGGAGATCAGTCCTGGGTGTTCACTGGAGGGACTGGTGTTGAAACTGAAACTCCAATACTTTGGCCACCTGATGTGAAGAGCTGACTCATTTGAAAAGACCCTGATTCTGGGAAAGATTGAGGGCAGGAGGAGAAGGGGACGACAGAGGATGAGATCGTTGGATGGCATCACTGACTCAATGGACAGGTTTGGGTGGACTCCAGTAGTTGGTGATGGACAGGAAGGCCTGGCGTTCTGTGGTTCATGGGGTCGCAGAGTTGGACTTGACTGAGCAACTGAACTGTACTGAACTGATTATAATTGGCTCAGACGGTAAAGAATCTGTAATGTATGAGACTGAGTTCAAACTCTGAGACAGGAAGATCCCCTGGTGAAGCAAATCGAAACCCACTTTAGTATTGTTGTCTGGACTGGGGCAGAGGAACCTGGTGGCCTATAGTTCATGAGGTCAGAGAAAACTGAGTGACGAAGTAGCAATGCTATAATGGGTGTCTTTAAGGAAGTAAAGGTTAGAAAAGCAAGAGGTTAGATGGGAAGATTACTAAGGAGCAAAGATGTTACCAAAATAAAGAGAATATTAAAATAAAAGAAATAAAGAGGTACTGTTGAACTGTTAGCTGTCTCGAGTAGTGTTACCCAGTCACTGGTAAATACGGTTTAAAAAAAAAAAAAAAACCTCAAAGTTTTCAATTCTTGAAAAAGAAGAAGAAGATGGGGAAGAAAGGGGATAAAGGGGAAAAAAAGAAGAGCAGAGGGAGGAAAAGGAAGAAGGAGATAGTTGTTTAAAAACATTGACATAGAAACTGCTATTCCTCTCAAAGAAATTAAAAGCATAATCCATGTAAACCCAATAACAAGTAATTGGATTTTACTTGAATCACATTATCTTTAGCCTGGAATCATATTAACTTTTCTCAACATCTTATACTTGTGATTAAAAGCTTTCTAAAATCAACAATAACATATTAAATTTCTATATATATACTAAAGTAAAAAAATATACTTTGTAGCCCAATATCTGTATTAATGATAACACTGTAAGGTAATATTAACAATATTTTATGATTCATGGTGAGGAAAAATCCACAAAGCCTTCCTTCAATTTTTATCTTTTCTTACTTTGAAATAATGGAGTTAAATATTTTTCATATTATTTCTACCATACATTTAAATAGATACTCTAATTACCAAATTAAGGAATTTGGTTTTCACACTCACATCTTAGTGTAAAGCAAGGATCAGCAAATACGGACCCTGGAGCCTTATATGGTTCACTGTCTATTTTTATGAATAAAGTTTTATTGGACCATAGCCATGCTCATTAATTTACATGTTATCCTCATGACTTTCTCACTATAATAGCAGAGTTGAACAGTTTTAGCAGGGATCACTTGGCATAAAAAGCCCTAAAATATATTTTCTGGCTCTTTACAGATAATACCTGACATAAAGTTACTATTTTATAAGAAATACTATTGCACTATCCAATATTAACACAAAGATTGCAAACTCCTACCAAACCAAAGCTATCCCATGTATTGTATCCAAGAGATGGGAAAAACTGACCAGTCAATGAGATGCTATAAAAGAATATTAACAGATGAAAGCCAAATATAGGTGTGCAAATTGAGTTTATTGATAATTCTTATTATCAAAATTCAAGTTGACCAAACAAAGACCCTTAGACATATGTAAAGTGAAAGTGAAGTAGCTCAGCCGTGTCCAAGTCTTTGTGACCCCATGGACTGTAGCTTACCAGGCTCCTCAGTCCATGGAATTTTCCAGGCAAGAGTACTGGAGTGGGTTGCCATTTCCTTCTCAAGGTAGACATATGTAACCCCCCTCTTATATTTACTACTGAATACATATTTATGAATCACCTCATCTTCTGCCTAGTTTTAAAAAACTGGATATAACAGCAGATAAGAGATAGTTCTTGCATCAAATAATTTAAGAGTCTGTACTCTTACCCCATACACCATTCTCTCCAAATCTATGGTCAGTGGCTCAATTTAGGTTCTTTGCATCTCTTGCTTGGACTGCTGCTCTAACTTCCTAAATAATCTCTTAATTTTCAGTCTCTCCTCATTGCCTACGGTAATTTTCTAAAATACAGACTTGCTCATATAGTTCCTTTGCTTAAAAATCTTGGATAGTTTCTCTACCTTAGATAAGTCTTCCTCACAAAGACTCAAATTTTATCTGCTACCATTTCCTCCAAGGTTTTTAACACTAGCCAGATTGGTTTGCTCAGTTGCTCAGTCATGTCCAACTCTTTGCAACCCCATGGACTATACTCCACTACGCTACTCTTTTCATGGGATTCTCCAGGCAAGAATACTGGAGTGGGGTGTCATTTCCTCCTCTAGGTCTTCTAGACCCAGGGTTTGAACCCACATCTCCTGTGTCTCTTGCGTTATTAGGCAGATTCTTTACCATTGTGCCACCTGGAAGCCCTCCAGATTGATTTACCTGCTGGTTTTCTTTTTCACCTATCATTATTTTTGTTTGTTTGTTTTACACTCTGTTTATTTTTATTAAAGATATCATAAGTCTTCTAAATTCACAAAATTTTAATTTCAAAGATTTTTTTACTTCTCTTTCACTACCATATTTAATTGTCAAGTATTATCAGACTTGCCTATATGCACCCTTTCTTTCCATTCTTTCCTCTCCTCTTGCAATATAAAATTATTTCATCACTTTGGAGTAACTGCTATAACCATGTAACTAGTAGTCTATGGTACTGTCAAAAGAATATTAATCTCTGTTTCAAAGATACCATCCTACCTTGTAGTTTCATCTACCATTTTCCTTCTACATACACATTATGCACATGGTAAACAGGACTCCAAATTGAACATCTATAGCTTGTCTTTTTCTACTTCCACAGAAACTATTTTCTTCCTGTAGAATTTCATTACCAACATCCTTACATTATTATTTCAATGAATCAGCTCAAGTTATTTTTCCTTCACAAAATATTTTCTAATGAAGCTAGCTAATGCTGATTTATTCCAACTCTAAATACTAGTTTCAGTTATCAATATAAAAGGCATTAGGTATTTATTATTTACTGTCTTATTTTCTAATTGTCTTTCACATGTATTTGCATATTTTTATCATTATATCCTGATCTGTCTAGGTAAATCAGGGGTAGGGAAACTGTTTTTTTGTTTTTTTCTATAAAAGGCCAAACTGTAAATATGTTCACGTTTGTAGCCCTTATGCCCTTTCTAGTAATTTTTCAACTTTGCTACTACAACAAAAAGCAGCCATGAAATAATGTGTGAATCAACATGTATAGCTATGTTCAAATAAAATTTTATTTGCAAAATTTGCAGAAGTCTAAATGCGTTTGAACTGTGGTGTTGGAGAAGACTCTTGAGGGTCCCTTGGACTGCAAGGAGATCCAACCAGTCCATTCTGAAGGAGATCAACCCTGGGATTTCTTTGCAAGGAATGATGCTAAAGCTGAAGCTCCAGTACTTTGGACACCTCATGAGAAGAGCTGACTCATTCGAAAAGACTCTGATGCAGGGAGAGATTGGGGGCAGGAGGAGAAGGGCATGACAGAGGATAAGATGACTGGATGGCATCACGGAGTCGATGGACGTGAGTCTGAGTGAACTTCGGGAGATGGTGATGGACAGGGAGGCCTGGTGTGCTGTGATTCATGGGGTCGCAAAGAGTCGGACACGACTGAGCGACTGGACTGAACTGAACTGAACTGAAAGTTAGTCTGAGAGCCTTAGTTTGTCAAAGTCTATGCTGGCAGGAACTATGACTTATCAACATATATATAGTTTTTCTTCTAAAATTTCTACTTGATCTATTACTGTTTTGAATTCATACACATGCTCGTAAACATATGTGTGTCTATATTCTAACAAAGCAACAATCTAAAATTTTGAAAGTAAATTAAAAGACAGCTATAGATGCGCTATAGCCATAGCTTTAGGAGAGCTATAGATGAAAACATTAAATAATGCATAACTACGACACTTTACTGGACAGTGAAATGCTAATTATGCAATCATACAAGACTGATGTGCACTCTGTGAAGAAAACAATATCATTAAGATAATCTCATATTTCATGCAAAACTGTGTTTAATTGCAGTCTATTTTTCATCAGCAAGAAATAAACACTTTAAACCCAATTACTTTATTCATTAAGTTCAAATAAAATATATGTAAATATGGATGCAATATAAAATATATATAATATTCATTTACCTAATAATACTAAGCTTAAAGCAGAAGACTCTCAAGACCTAATGTTAGATAAGAGAAATATTTTTCTCTGTCCTGTGAGGTCATTGTGGATAGTAATTAATACTCATCATGTTAATGAAATTTGTTGGTGCAAAATAATTATTAACATAAGAAAACAATGCATATCTGTTGTAACTATATTTTAGGTATAATTTTCCATTTGAAAAGAATTTAATTTTTTGAGAATTTATGTGTTACTATTACACATTAATTCTAAATCCTTTTCCCTTTGATAAATATCTACAAATTATAATTTTAGAATTTGATGTTGAAGAACTAGAGGAATCCCTTATTTAAAACACATACATATAATAAAATGTGTTCAAGTACAAGATGTTCTTATTGCTTTAATTTTACAAGTTTCTATCAATACCAGGTATGCAGGAATTACTTTCATCAAAACTCATATTTTATGGATTAATTTTATGCTGTACTCTATTTTTATGAAGTAGAAAAATAACTAAAAATCTTATCTTCTATAGACCGCTGTATTTCAAAGAGAAAAGATTTAAAAGCCACATATACTATTTCCATTTATTTGTGTACAGTTTTCTGTAAAAAGAGTGAATTCAAACATGTAATATCATGCTACATTTATTTATTGGTGAGATATATCTTAAAATACCAATGAATTTTCAGATTTTCTAAGAGGTGCTATGTCTTTCGGACTTGTTATTTACTTTTACTTGCTGTATAATTTAAAAGAAGAAACATTTGTGCCAGAAAAATTTCTATTTTCACAATGATTTAATAATCACAAAACTTTTGTCTAAAACAGTGGTTCTCAACCAATGGTAGTGGTGGTGAGGGG
This sequence comes from Ovis canadensis, assembly GCF_042477335.2. Lineage (NCBI taxonomy): Eukaryota > Metazoa > Chordata > Mammalia > Artiodactyla > Bovidae > Ovis > Ovis canadensis. The sequence goes on along the minus strand of NC_091246.1, from coordinate 174,877,327 downwards.
ATTTTGTCCCCTCAGGAACAATTGAGAATGTCTAGAGACATTTTTGAATGACATAACTGGGGTTACTAACTGGCATTTTAGTGAGTAGAGGCTAAAGATGCAAAAAAAACTTCATATAATGAGAAAGAATGTCCCCTCTCCCAACTAAGAACTATCTACCTCCAAATATGAAAGGTACAGAGGTTGAGAAGTTTTGATCCTGGATTGGAACTCTGGACTTTGCATCAATGTATCTGAATGAAGAGCTCATAAACACTTATATTTGTATTTCCAAGGCAAGTACATTAAACAACCAGTACCAAGGAAGAAAGAATTTTATGATTTCTTTGATACTAATCTTTTCCACTGTTCCAAGAGAAACTATATTATAGCGTAATTTTAAAATAGCAATTTATGATGCACCTATGCTTACTGCTGCTGCTGCTGTGTCCGACTCTGTGTTACCCCATAGATGGCAGCCAACTAGGCTCCCCGGTCCCTGGGATTCTCCAGGCAAGAACACTGGAGTGGGTTGCCATTTCCTTCTCCAATGCATGAAAGTGAAAAGTGAAAGTGAAGTTGCTCAGTAGTGCCGAACACTTAGCGACCCCATGGACTGCAGCCTACCAGGCTCCTCTGTCCATGGGATTTTCCAGGCAAGAGTATTGGAGTGGGTTGTCATTGCCTTCTCTGCCTATACTTACTACCTACCTATAAATTCATTTACAGTTTAGTTGTTTGACATTTGTATTATATTTTGCCAAAGAAATAATGATAAAATGGAAATTAAGTTTTTCAGGTAAACCAACAAAGCCCATTAATTCAAAATGTGGTTTAAAGATGCTACAGAAAGATTTACTGAGAAATTAAATTAGGTGCAGGTCTATATAACTAGTAGTGGGAGCAAAAGACTACCTGTTACAGGAAGGAGGTATAAGAGTAGAAATTGAGCTCCATTGTGATTTTTCATGTCAACAGTTGGAATGACTTAGCAACATATTTTTGGCATGTTTCAACTCTTATTTCTCCTCTTTATTGGCAATGTTGTCTCTCTCTTTTGCTTGGCTCTCAGTATTGCACAATGTTCTAATACCTCACAGAAATCTAACAAGTTTATTTAGATCTCAAAAATTTCTCTTTGCTTTCCTATCACCTGCCTTTCACTTTGCCTCAGTCAGAAATCTCTTCCCTTCAAAGCTGCTGATATCAAAAAGTAAAGGTGGAGGCATTTTAACTGTTTCATATCAGCTTTCCATTCTTAGAAATATTAGTGTTTTAAACTAAGGTCCATTTCAAAATTTTTAGTATTTATTTATTTTTTAAGCTGTGTGATTGTTTCATATATATATATATATATATTGGCCATAAAATGCAGTATGTAGGACCTTAGTTCCCTGACTACAGATTGACCCTGTGCTGCCTGCATTGGAATCAAGGAGTCTAAACCACTGGATCACAAGGAAATCTCTTAATGTCCATTTAAAAAAGAAAAAGAAAGAAAAAATAAACTTCTGTTGATAGTATATAAATATGTGAAAGAAAGAGATACCATAAAACAGTGGGATATAGTATTTTTAACAGAATTAATAATATGTAGAATGGAAGGAATATGTATATGCAAGCAGAGACAGAGGAAAATATTTTATATGACAGGTCGTTAGATCTTGATATAATAAACTGTGGAAGTGAACAGTTTAAGTAACTTGAAAATATTTGAGATTCACCTTCACCACATTGAAACATAGTTTTAAGAGTATTACATTTTTTTAACTTTTTTTAATTGAAAATGTTGTTTGTAGTTAAATATACTAATAGCTCCAAGTGGAATCCCTCATTCTTCAAGTTTTATAAGTGATACTTTGTTTCCTAAAGCAGCAATAATATTACTAATATTCTTAAGGGCTTCCTTGTTGGCTCAGATGGTAAAGAATCTGTGTGTAATACAGAAGACCTGGGCTTGATCCCTGGGTTGAGATAACCCCCTGGAGAAGGGAACGCTACACAATACAGTATTCTTGCCTGAAGAAATCCCATGGACAGAGGAGTCTGGTGGGCTACAGTTCAGGGGGTTGCAAAGAGTTGGACATACTGAGAGACTAACACACGCACACACTATTCTTAGAAACTAGTTTGTTTTTTAAAATTGTATCAGCTAATTTTCTTTTAAATGTTGTCAAGAAAAGTTTCATTTTCTATAGGAATATTTTCCTGAAGCAACTGGAAGACTTAAATTATCTCAATGTTAAAACTACTCTCTGAGAAACAGTCTGGAGTTCACCTTGTATTATCATAACATAGAGGGCAAGTGAGTTACAAATTGATAGGAAAAAAAAGAAGTTCCAAAAATGGAATAATTTATTTTTATCACAATGAGCTAGAAAATGTGCTAAGTGTTTCTATAAGCATTATTCCCTTTATTCCTCCTACTGGCCATTTTTGTTCTTACAAATAAATTACCCTCATTTTATAGAAGTGTAAACTTAATTTTGAAAATGGTGAAAAAAAAAAGAATACTTGCAATCATACAACTTTTAAGAAAGAAATACATTTTCAGATATCAGAGTGCAACCACTAACCATTATATATATCACCTCTCTAAATGAACTAAATCACTTAGATTCATTTATTTGTTCATTTAACAATTTATGGGATAGGTAATGGATACTGTTTTAGAATATGACTTTTAAATATATATATATATATATATTTAATCTAATTGCTATAATCATGACAATGTCCTAATATTCCATTCATTATGTTTCTGGAATTTGATTTGATTTTCTAAGGGGTATTGTCATTTTGATTTGTTACAGAAAACATTTGCCAGTTGATAGGTGTTTCAAGAACAAAATTAAAAGGGACAATTGAGTCCACACCAGTGTTTGAGAGTAAAATAAAGTGGTCTCTGCAAAATACTACTTTTATTATCAACAGATACTAAGTCCCCTTTGAACTGAGGCCTTCTCAGAAGAAAAGCTTCTTTAAGAAAAGAAAAACATTTTTTAATTGGTGAAAATCTAATTAATAAAAGTATTTTCTAAACTCTATATTTGAAGTGACAATCATATTCTTAAGCTATTTCAAGAAAAGATTCCAGGGCTTCCCTGGTGGTCCAATGGCCAAAAAGTCCACCTGCCAATGCAGGGGATACAGGTTTGATTGCTGCTCCAGGGAGATCCCACATGCCACGGGGCAACTAAATCTTGTGTCAGCTTCTGAGCCCATGCGCTGCAACTGCTGAAGCCTGTAACCCTAGAGCCCGTGCTCTGCAACAAGAGAAGCCATCACAATGAGAAGTCTGCACACCACAGTAAAGTATAGCCTCTGTTTATCGCAACTAGAGAAAGCCAAAACAGGACAGCAAAGACCCAGCACAGCCAAAAATAAATGCATAAATAAATAAATAACTCTTAAAAAAAAAGATTCCAATCAGAGAAAGTGAGGAAAGAAATGTGAAACAAAATTGAAAAACAAACAAACACAAAAAAATCGATAGTGTTGTAATCTTTCTATATCCATGAAAAAACACAACTCCACTACTGGGTGTTAAATCAAAACTTCAGTTGTGATTAAGAAAACATCTTTATGGTGTCTGAATCAAGATGTAAGATTAGAAAGATTCTGAGCTCACCTCCTCCCACAGATACACCAAAAGCTACATATAAAACAACTATCTCTGAGAATAGCTTGAAGTAAAGCAAATTTTCCACAACTAAATATATACAGAAAATACCAATACTGTATACTAATGCATATACATGGAATTTAGAAAGATGGTAATGATAACCCTGTATGAAAGACAGCAAAAGAGACACAGATGTGTAGAACAGTCTTTTGGACTCTATGGGAGAGGGCAAGGGTGGGATAATTTGGGAGAATGGCACTGAAACATGTAAAATATCATATATGAAATGAATCAGCAGTCCATGTTTGATGCATGATACAGGATGCTTGGGGCTGCTGCACTGGGATGACCCAGAGGGATGGTACGGGGAGGGAGGTGGAAGGGGGGTTCAGGATAGGGAACACGTGTATACCCGTGGCAGATTCATGTTGATGAATGGCAAAACCAATACAATATTGTAACATAATTAGCCTCCAATTAAAATAAATAAATTTATATTTTAAAAAAGAAAAGGTGACTTGAAACAGGCAGGATAGATAGAGACTCAGTCGAGATACAAGCTACACCCTCAGAGCACCCTATATCTCAGAGCAAAGATACACAAGTGTGAGGGTTATCACAACTGCCTAGGTCTCTATGAGGTAGAATAAATTCTTTTTGCCTGTATAACCCTGAATACTCAACCATGTCCTAGAGGTACCTCTCCACATAAACAAACTTTAATTTTTTGATTTATCCTTTAATTCAAGTGCCAAGTAATCTTTGGCCTACAGGTTAATACTGCCCTTTGGGCTACTTTTTTAAATTGGAGGAAAAACACCAAAAAAAAAAAAAAAGAATAAAATTTTATAACACATGAAAATTAAATGAAATTTCAATTTCAGTGTCCATAAATAAAATGTTATTGAAACACAGTCATAGTTATTCACTTTTCATTTGACTGCTATTACACTTCCTCTGCAGAAGAAAGTAGTTCAGCAAAGACCATATACCCTGCAGGGCCTCAAACACTTATTATATGGCCTTCCACAGGAAAAAAAACTCTGCTGACCCCTCCCTTATGTGGCCTTGTGTCACATGTTGATGGTGAAGCCAATTATAGAAACTAGAAAACTAAAGAGATCTCAAATTTTCCTTTTTTGCCAAACTCCCCTACTCTACAAATCTCTATCACTTTTTTTTTTTTCTTTGAACTGACCTTCCCTCTAAGTATATGGCAACTCCAGGCTTCCCAGGTGTTGCTAGTTGTAAAGAACCAAGACACAAAATGTAAGAGACATGGATTCCATCCCTGGGTTGAGAAGATTCCCTGGAGAAGAGTATTCCACCCACTTCAATATTCTTGCCTGGAGAATCCCACGGACAGAGGAGCCTGGTGAGCTATAGCCCATAGGGGTTGTATAGCCTTGAACGTGACTGGAAGCAACCTTAGCACACACGTACATATCTCAGTTTCACCATTCTCTCTGTCCTGGTATCAGCCATCTCCTGAGCTACTGAAGAAGCTAGGCTCTACATCCTACTAGTCTCCTACCTACAGTTGTGTCTCTCTAGTCTATCCCTTGTATAGGTGAAGTCAAGTTTCAACATGTACTTCTGTTATTTTCCCTCCATTGACCAAATAGTTTCAATGTTTTTCTCATTTCTTCAGGGCAGTGAGTGGTTCTTAAGGCAGCATCAGCATTCCATGGGAATTTGTTAAAAATGAAAAATCTCAGGTCATACCGTAGACCTATTGCATCAAAATATCTTGGATAAAGGCCAGAAATTTGTGATTTAATGATCCCTCCCAGTAAATTTGAGGCACACTTAGGTTTGACATCACTTGAACACTTATCCAGTTATTCTTAAGGATGAAAATTGAAATTTCTTTGTAAGGGGAACTTTGAAATTCCATAATGGTTTGATTCCAACTCAATCTTGTATACCATGTATTCCCTCCTTACTTCTAGCTGCTCTAGCCCACAAGTGAAGAAATAAGAACCCAGAAGTTAATTAATTTGCCTTAGGTAACAAGGTCAGTGAGTGACAAAGGAAGAAACTGTATCAAACTAAGCCCAAGGATTTTTTTAGGACCACTCCATTCTACCTTTTAAAATATATTTACTATAATTTTAGTTTCAAAAATACAACAACAATAATCATAATCATTTAATTGACCCCAGTTATTAATTTGGCTTGTTTTCTTTCTAGACTATAAACTACAAGAAGGTAAAAATTGGTTTGTCCCATGTGAAGTGAAAGTCACTCAGTCGTGTCTGACTCTTTACGATCCCATGGACTATAGTCCACGGAATTCTACAGGCCAGAGTACTGAAGTGTTAACCTTTCACTTTTCCAGGGGATCTTCCCAACCCAGGGATTGGGATCTCCTGCATTCAAGGCTGATTCTTTACCAGCTGAGCCACAAAGGAAGCCTAAAAATACTGGAGTGGGTAGCCTATCCCTTCTCCAGTGAATCTTCCTGACGTAGGAATCAGACTAGGGTCTCCTGCACTGCAGGTGGCTTCTTTACTAACTGAGCTATCAGGGAAGCATGGGGATGTGTCAATAAAACTTTACTGCCATCTGGAGATTTGATAGAACAAGTCCAAGGAGAATCTCAATAAAAATTTAATGTTTTCTGCCTGCAGAGTATAGTGGTTCAGGCCAGAGCTCTGGGGTCACTCTCCCTGGGGTAAGATTATGAGACAATAATTGTGTGGCTATTAGACCTTGAGTGAATCACTTAGCATTTCTCTCCTTTAGGATCCTTATCTGTAACACTGGGTTGCCAACCACCATCCTCATAGAATTACAATGAGAATTAGTATTAGGTGATATCATTGTTATCACTATTAATACTGTTCTCATAAAAGGTTTAGCTATACTCTGTAGTTAACACAAATAAATAAATGACACTCCTTTACTCAAATATTTTATTATCTAAGTGGGTAACTAAAACAGAATTAGGAAAATATTAAATAACTATATATATTCTAAGTGCTAAGGTAGTTCTTTATGATGTTAAGAATGTGGAGATAAAATATGAATTATGTACAGATTTATAATTGGTATGTGGCTTTGAAGTGAGAAAGCCTCTCAGGAAAAGATTTTTTTTTCCTGCAAATCTTGGTGTAGATTGAGAGCAATATCTGGAAAGCACTAAATAAAACATGATATAAATGCATACCTTTCTTATTATTACAAAGTCATGATGATGAAACCATTTTTACTAATGCTTAATCATGCATGCCCATATCTTATTATCCAAACACAAAGTAACATATGGCTCAGGAAAGGTCTATCATAAAACCTTTATGATGTTGTTGTGCTTTTTTTTAATACATTCAAACTTATTCAATTAAACACTGTGTTTTACTGATAAAAATATATTTAGACTAGATGGCTTCTTGAATGAAAATTATCCATTTTATCATACAGGGAAACCTACAATTTTGATGTTCTTACTCATTAAAAAAATAGCAAATATGTTTATTTATGTAACTTCTCTCTTTGCTAAGGAAACAATATTCTCCAATGCATTTATTGGGTAAATGGCCACAGGTATCAACTACATGGTATAAATTTCTAATATAGACCAGACTAATGGACAATTTAGGTTAAAGTCCACAGTTATCCGTCCACTTAATGGAGCAGGGTGAATCTATATCTTCCAGAGCATATGGGGAAGATACAATGTGTTTATTCTAACCAGTGTGAAACTACAGTACAATGTATCTAAATTTCTAGTTCTGAATCTTCTAGTATTTTATATTCAGATTTTTGTCCTCAGTCCTATGGTTGCTATGACAATAAAACCGTTACCTTGTATCCTCCCTACTTTATACTTTCTTGCTTTACTTTTCTTGACCTAGGAGATGTTACAATCTAAATTACCTGTTTTATCTCCAATATCTTCCCTCTTCAATATCATCTTCAGATTAGTATCATAACTGCATGGCTAATACATAAATCCTATGGTAACCCACTCCAGTGTTCTTGCGTGGAGAATCCCAGGGACAGGGGAGCCTAGTGGGCTGCCGTCTACCGGGTCTCACAGAGTCGGACACGACTGAAGCAACTCAGCAGCAGCATGTCATTTCTATACTGAGAAATATTTGGATTTGCCACCAAAAACAAAAGCAACAAAAGCAAAAAAAGAAAATGGGACTATATCAAACTAAACAGCTTCTGCCTGGTGAAGGAAACCATCAATAAAATAAAGAGGCAAACTACCAAACAGGAGAAGATATTTGCCAATCCTATTTATCAGATAAAAAGTTAACATCCAAAATGTATAAAGAACTCTTAGAACTCAATATCAAACAGACAATCTGACTGAAAAAATAGGCAGAGGCTCTGAATAGATGTTTCTCTTTCTAAGAAAGAGATACAGATGGCCAATAGGCATAAGAAAATGTGCTCAATGTCACTAATCATCAAGGAAATGCAAATCAAAGCCACAATGAGATATCACCACGTATCTGGTGTTGCTGAGGATGTGGACAAAAGGGAATCCTTTTGCTCTGTTGGTGATTATGTAAATTGACACAATCACTAAGGAAAATAGCATGGAAGTTCTTCAAAAATTAAAAAAATGGAACTACCATATGAATCAGCAATTCCACTTCTGGGTGTTTATCTGAGGAAAAGGGAAAGATAAATTTGAAAAGATATATGTGTGTGTGTGTGTGCACACGTGTATGCACTGCTGTGTTCATTCAGCATTATTTACAATAGCCAAGAGATGGAAATAACCTAAGTGTCCATTAATGGAGGAGTGGATACAGAAGATGTGAGGAGTGTGAGTATAATGTAATATTCATGCTTGTGCTCAGTAGTGTACAACTTTGTGTGACCCCATGGACTTATCCTGCCAGGTTATTCTGTCCATGGGATTTTCCAGGCAAAAATACTGGAGAGGATGGCCATTTCCTCCTCCAGAGGATCTTCCCAAACCAGGGCTTCAACCCATGTCTCCTTTATCTCCTGTTTGTAGGCAGATTCTTTACCACTCAGCCACCTGGGAAGTCCTCTTAAAACAGTAATGTAACCTAAATTTCAACAAAAGAAGTCTAAGAAAATGATACGATTGCAACAACTGCATAAAACCCTTAATTTCTAAGATTTCTCTATTTCTATGTAAAATAAATAAAAAGGAAAAGAAAAAATATCCTGAGCTAATTAAAATAAAGGCTGGTACTACTTCCATCATATACTATAGAAAATATTAAATCAGTGTTAGCTTACAAAAATTGTTTTACAGTTTGATTATTATATGATTAAAATGAAAATAAATTCTGGTCACTAATTCATAACAAGTACTTACCCTGGGGCTGACGGCTGGGATGGTAGATCTGAAGGTCAAAAGGCTGTGCACTGGTTTTCTGAATCACACTGACATTCTGCCCTGTCCACTTATTGGCTTTTGACAGCGTGTTGGTCCTCCAATCTGTCCAATAAACCTCACTCCCATAAAGAGACACAGCAAAGGGATGAGAAAGGTATTCATGACCTCGGATAATTTCTATCATGCTTGTTCCATCATAGAGGGCTGAATAAATGGCATCTGACCTACAGAAAAGTAAATGCATCAGTGGTATATAAAACCACATTCCAATAGTCCAGTGATGTGCTCATACTACTTAAATGGCAAAAAAAAATTGTGTAAAAATACTTTTATGACCCTGTATCTGACTTGCAGAAAGATTTCAACAAAAAGCTATCATAACCAAAGCCAATAAAATTCACCACCAATTTCAATGTGTGTATATATGATACATGCACAGGAATACACATTTCAATTATGTAAGTATTATCTGATGAAGGTTATAGAAAAGAAAGGAAAAAAAAAATTAAACCTGGCATCTGTCCAAACTATCCTTTTTTCAAAGTGGTCCACAGTGAGTCCATTAGGCCAAGCCCCGGTTTTCATGTCTTTGTAGATGGTTTTTCTCCCAGCACCACTCATGGAGGCAGATTCAATGCGTGGAAAATTGGCATCCCAATCTGTCCAGAAAAGAATTCTAAAGAAAAAGAAATGATGCTATTGATGATGTTATTGTTTCAGTCATTCATTTCAAAAAAAAATTTATTGAATTTCTATGACTATGCTAGGCACTGGCTAGGTAAACAATCACAAGTGAAACAGATACATTATCTAGCCTCAGGGGCTTAGAGTCCAGAGCAAGAGACAGACTAAACAAATGCTTGAATATATAACTACAGCTTCTGAAATATATTCAAGAATAATTTTGTTATGAGAGTAATAGGTAAGTAATCTACTTTGAGAAAATAATCAAAGGGAAAAAGCAGTTTGAGAAGGTAATATTTAGACTGAATCTGAGAGATGAGCAGAGCATGACAAGAAGAATAAATGGTGGAAACAAAAGCCTTAATGAGGGAAAGAAAGTGGGTGACTGAGGAACAGAAATGAGGCTACTGTATTAGAAATATGGCAATGAGGATAAAGGGGAAATAGATTAAATTTAAAAGGGTGATATAATGGATCTTTTAGAGATGGCAATCATTTGAGTTTTGCCTTATCCCATATTTAAGCAGGAAAGAAATTTAACATCATATATACAAATTCATTATGATAAGTCAGGAGAACGGGTACCTCAGATGGTTATTTTAAAGGATGAGGCAAATATGGTGGTAGCAGTGAAGAGAAGTGAATGGGTTCAAGGAATATTTTATTTCAAGTAGTTTGTAGTAGTTTAGTTGCTAAGTCATGTCCAACTCTTGCAGCCCCATGGACTGTAGCTTATCAGGCTCCTCGGGCCATGGGATTCTCCAGGCAAGAATACTGGAGTGGGTTGCCATTTCCTTCTCCAGGGGATCTTCCTGACCCAGGGATCAAACCTAGGTCTCCTGCACTGTAGGCAGATTCTTTACCAACTGAGCTACAAGGGAAGCCCTTATTCCAAGAGGTAGAACTAACTTCCATGACTAAAGGAGTACTGGATGTAGGGAATGAAGTAGAGAACAGAATTACAGGTGGCTGTGGTACTTGTCTTGGCAAACTTAAGGGTAAGGACAGGCAGAGGGTGTACAAGGGATCCATTATGTGAAATGGAAAAAAAAAATGCAAGAGAAATGCATTTTAAGACCTGGGATTGAGTATGGATGGGTGTGGAGAGCAATCAAAAATACAGTTTTCAATTTTTTCACCTTGAGATTTTAAGACATAAGAAGGAGATTTCCTTTTTATGTAAGGGTGAAATTCAGAGAAGGCATCAGAACTGTAGACATGAATTTGAAAGTATTCTGCATGGAGATGACATTTAGATTCACATGAATGGAACAGATCATATGACAGAGGATGCAGAGGGAAAACAGAAGGACATCATATACTTTGATTTACACATGCATGCATTTTTATAATACTTTCTTTTTCTTTTTCTAAATACTCTTTGTAACTCTACAAATTCACAGTATATGAACAGTTCCACACAATAGGCATCATATGTTTTATGTTGTGCATTTGATTTCTAAGGCTGTTAGGTAATGGAGAGTTTATGTTTAATTGATAGTGGCCTAAACTGCTCATGCATGTTTCAGTTGTATATATATAACAGTTACACAACAATTCTGCAATCATTGCAACCAGCTAATGATTTCTTTTTGAGTGCTTATTATACACTAAATACTTATTTTCAGAACTTTATGCAGATTATCTCATTTAATTCTTCATAAAGCCATGGTTAAAGTTATCCATGTTTATAGATGAGAAAACAAGCTTAGAAAAGTTGAATTCCTTGACCAGGTTACATGGCTAGCAAGTGGCAGATGAAGTTGGGAAAATGGATAGTTGAACTGCTGTCTTCATGTTTTTAACATCTAATGTTTTAACGTCATTGACACTAAATAACAAAGGGAAAGCATTTGGTATGGAAATAGGAACATGGCTGGTAATCAAAATAGTAGTTGCCTTCTTTGTAATTTCTCTATACTTTAGTAGTAGAAACAATGCGAATGAGTGGTATGGAGATTTGGGAGGAAAGAACTCACAGAACTGGAGAGGCAGTGACAGTTCAATATATTTTCCTATCATCAATTCTGACAACCTTTTGGTCAGAAATGGTAAGGTTATTAGCAAAAATAAACTTGGCTTCATTATAGTTGTATATAGTTTGGTCTGCAAGGAGATCTAACCAGTCAATCCTAAAAGAAATCAGTCCTGAATATTCACTGTAAGGACTGATGCTGAAGGTGAAACTCCAATACTTTGGCCACTTGAGGTGAAGAACTGACTCATTGGAAAAGACCCTGATGCTGGGAAAGATTGAAGGTGGGAGGAGAAGGGGCCAACAGAGGATGAGATGGTTGGATGGCATCATTGGCTTGATGGACATGAGTTTGAGTAAGCTTCGTGAGGTGGTGATAGACAGGGAAGCCTGGAATGCTACAGTCCATGGGATTGCAAAGAGTCAGACACAACTAAGTGACTGAACTGACTGATAGTTTTGCTATATAATCCTTAGGTATATGGATTGGGAAAATTGAAACAATCCTTTGGAACAAAATTTCAAAATGCAATTCAAGATTTCTTTTCTTTAAAAAAATGTATTATATCTATTTGAAGAAATGTGCAGTGATGTAAACTAAGTATTCATTATGATTTCAATATCTGAGAGGTACATAGTCTCTTATGGGATATAGAAATTATAAATATGAAAGGATTAGATAACAACATAAAATATCATATAATAAATTTATTTGGTATGTATGTTAAAAGCACATGGTGGGCAGGAAAAGAAATGAACCTATCTTCTTGAAGAGACTGCAGGTTTCTTACAACCTAAGCACTAGACATACGAAAAATATTATTAATTAATTGCATCAATGTTGAATAATGGCAATGTGTGTGTTTTGTGTCAGACAAGCTTGGAACCAAGGTTGGGATATGTCACTAATTAGAGCATACTTAACTCAGACTCCATTTGCTCATCTGTACATAAAAATTCTAAAGTACTACTGAAGGAATATTTGATGAGGTAATAGATGTAAACAATTTAGCACACAGAGTGCCTAGCACACAAAAAATTTTTGTGTTTGCACAAGCATCCACATACATTTACACATGGAACATTTTTTAAAAGCAAAATTTCAAAGTCATTTAAAACTATTAAATAAATGGGAACACACACACACAGAAAGAGAGAGAGGTTGAGGATTAATACTAATGTTTAAATGTTACAATATCATGTATGTAAAGGTAGATTGGTTTTATAAAGTAAGCATGAGTTAAAGCCATGAAAAAACTTAAAGAAGTAGGTCACAGGAATAGGTTTATCTCACACAAACTTTCTCAAAAAATTGTTTATATTAAATTTTTGTTCGGTTGTTTCAAGAACAGCTTTCTACAGCTCTAGGGATGGGAACAAAAATAATACCTAAATTATTAATTGTCTAACCACAAATATCTGATAAGTAAGTTGTTAGATAAGGATAAAGATGAACATTATTACATTAGAAGGCAATATCATTGTTAAAGCTGGGTGATAAATACTAGGGAACTTATTTTACCATTCTTTCTACTTTGTATATTTGAAAATTTCTGTATAATTATTCAAAAGTGTAACAAGTCCAAAATTAAATTAATAGAAAAAAAATTTTTTAAGTATCAGGGATAATTTATAAAATCTTGTTTGGGGGAATATTTTTATTTCCTGAAAAGATTATTGTTTAAAGACAGGATTATTTACATGAGAAAACACTAGTTATCTGGAAATATCAATAACATATATATTGTGTGTGTGTGTTAGGCACTCTGCTGCTGCTAAGTCACTTCAGTCGTGTCCAACTCTGTGCGACCCCGTAGACGGCAGCCCACCAGGCTCCCCTGTCCCTGGGATTTTCCAGGGAAGAACACTGGAGTGGGTTGCCATTTCCCTCTCCAATGCATGAAAGTGAAAAGTGAAAGTGAAGTCATTCAGTTGTGTCCGACTCTTCGCAACCCCATGGACTGCATCCTAGCAGGCTCCTCCGTTTATGGGATTTTCCAGGCAAGAGTACTGGAGTGGGGTGCCATTGCTTTCTCCATGTTAGTCACTCAGTCGTGTCCAATTCTTTGGACCCCATGGATGGTAGCCCACCAGGCTCCTCTGTCCATGGAACTATCTAGGCAAGAATACTGGACTGGGTCACTATTCCATTTTCCAGGGGATCTTCCAGACCCAGGGATCAAATCTGGGTCTTTTGCATTGAAGGCAGAATCTTTATTATCTGAGCCACCAGGGAAGTCCAACATATGTATTACTTATAAGCTATTTCATGTATAATTAATTGCCTTAAAAATAAATACTAAATAAAACAAAGATTAATTATTATAAAGCTGGCAAGCTATATGGTTAAGTAGAGGAATATCCTCCTTGAAAACAGTAAATATAAAATGAATTATGTGTCTCACTTCAAATTTAATTTTGGATGTACACATCTTTTCATGGCCACCAGGTTGTTGTTTGTCAGTTTCCTTTAAAGTTATCATTAAGAAAATAAAATTTAAAATAGAAAGAAGATCAGCACAGCATTAATCAAATTTATTATGATATCTTCAAAAACAAGGTAAAGTAGAGATTTGCAAATCTGAAGAAGATTAGGAAAAATAATCCCTGAAAACAAACAGTGAATTTGAGAGTCACAGGTGGTCTGAGTATATGTGGATAGACCACAGTATGGGAGACCTGGGTTCAATCCATGGGTTGGGAAGATCCCCTGGAGGAGGGCATGTCAACCCACTCCAGTATTCTTGCCTGGAGAATCCCATGGACAGAGGAGCCTGATGGGCTACAGTCCAGAGGGTCACAAAGAGTTGGACAGGACTAAGTAACTAAGCACAGCACAGATCTGGACAATGCTGTACTACAAACTCTAGACTGATTCTGCTGCTGTTGCTAAGTCACTTCAGTAGTGTCTGACTCTGTGCAACCCCATGAACGGCAGCCCACCAGGCTCCGCCACCCCTGGGATTCTCCAGGCAACTAGACTGATGACCCAAAGGCTTCTAGAGCATAGTCTTTTGCTTGCTTAACAAATAGAAAATTGATATCTCTCTTTTAGCTTTCTACTTATGGTGTTGCATCAATTCCAATGTGCAAATAAGTAGCCCTGCAATTCTGTATTCTCCATATGTAGGTTCACTAGAAATAGGCACTGAAGACTTTCAAGTGTATATTTCCAGTGGACCAAAATATATGGCCTGTGACTCTTTTAGGAGTTATAAAATAAGTGGTCCCTTCATTTCTTCACTAAATATAGCAGGGCTAAGCTATTTCTTCCATAGTGGTCACTATGGTTCTAATTTTTCACTAACTTAAGTGGGAAATTTTCAACACCTTGTATAATAACATATCCTAGAATTAGCACCTCTAAAAATGTTCTTAACCTTGCATAAGTCAGTTTACAATCAATCTTAAAACTTGATTTTAAGGATCATTGTTTTATAAAGTTCTAGGCACTCTTTTGTACACTTTGCTGTGTGGTATTTTAAAAAATCATTTTTCCCTTATTACTTTCTTTTTATGTTTAAAATGTATTAGCATTACAATGACTATATTATTTCTTCATGTATACAAAGGCTGAATAGCCCTTCTTATAAGGTGTATGGAAATGTTCAACCATGATTGCTTTTAAAAGAAAGACTACAGTCCACTGATCTACATTTCCTGGATTCACAGGTTAGTGTGTATCAGGATTAAACTAGGTCAATGGACCATGAACAACTTGTACCATTACAGGTACAAAAGGGCTATTATCATCTTCAGGTCAAGATGCAGAATGTAAAAATAAAGGATCGTGGCAAAAAGAGAGCTTGCTTATCTATAATCTTTAGGTTGTCTAAAAGCAACAATGTTTTTATTAGTTTCATTTAGAAATGCTCCCAGATTAAGTTAAAATTTTATTTAGATGTTTTACTAATCTTCATAATGATATATCTGCTTTCACTAACTGCAATTATTACAGCAGAGTCCAGTTATTATGACACATGAAAACTGAATACCAGCAGTGCATCAGGAAGACACTATGCACATGAAGGAGCATAAAGGCAATGAAAGTTCGAGAACTGAAGTGAGTGCCCTGCAAGATTCTGAACTTCTTGGTGCTTGTTACTCTTGAATAATAAGCTTGATGTTTACAGGAGATTCATGCACTACTTCAGGTCACCTTAGCAATAAGTGTATTCCTTTAAAATGGATACAAAGAGAAATGGCTCCTCCCTAAGATCCCTAATTTAGCATCTTGGAATAACTTGTCACCTGGGATGCTGGGTCAAAACCTAGAATACTGCAGAAATGTGACATGGTAGCAAATATATCTTAAAACATCAGAAGAAGGCCTGTGGATTCCATGTTAAGGAACCAAAGTAGTCAATTAAAAACATGTCTTTGTTGGCATTTGTTTAAAAAAAAGAAAAGTAACAAAGATCTTGGCTCTTTTAGGAAGCTCGTGTGATGTAAACATGTTTTATGGGGCTAATGGTATATAACCTGCTTTTTTTCCTAGTTGTACTCAGGGCGCAAAGTGGCTGTTAGCAATCCCACTGTTGGGCATACACACCGAGGAAACCAGAATTGAAAGAGACACGTGTACCCCAATGTTCATCACAGCACTGTTTATAACAGACAGGACATGGAAGCAACCTAGATGTCCATCAGCAAACAAATGGATAAGAAAGCTGTGGTACATATACACAATGGAATATTACTCAGCCATTAAAAAGAATACATTTGAATCAGTTCTAATGAGGTGGATGAAACTGGAGCCGACTACACAGAGTGAAGTAAGCCAGAGAGAAAAACACCAATACAATATACTAACACACCCTGGTGGCTCAAACAGTAAAGCATCCGTCTACAATGTGGGAGACCCGGGTTCAAGCCCTGGGTTGGGAAGATCCCCTGGAGAAGGAAATGGCAATCCACTCCAGTACTATTGCCTGGAAAATCCCATGGACAGAGGAGCCTGGTAGGCTACAGTCTATGGGATCGCAGAGTTGGTCATGACTGAGCGACTTCACTTCACTCTCATATATGGAATTTAGAAAGATGGTAATCATAACCCTGTATGAGAGACAGCAAAAGAGACACAGATATAAAGAACAGATTTTTAGACTCTGGGAGAGGGAGAGGGTGGGATGATTTGGGAGAATGGCATTGAAATATGTATACTATTGTGTAAGAAACGAATTGCTAGTCTAGGTTCGATACAGGATACAGGATGCTTGGGGCTGGTGCACTGGGATGACCCAGAGAGATGATATGGGGTGGGAGGTGGGAGAGGGGGTCAGGGTTGGGAACTCATGTACACCAGTGGTGGATTCATGTCAGTTCAGTTCAGTTCAGTCGCTCAGTCGTGTCCGACTCTTTAGACCCCATGAATTGCAGCACTCCAAGTCTCCCTGTCCATCACCAACTCCCGTAGTTCACTCAGACTCGCATCCATCGAGTCCGTGATACCAACTAGCCATCTCATCCTCTGTCATCCCCTTCTCCTCCTGCCCCCAATCCCTCCCAGCATCAAAGTCTTTTCCAATGAGTCAACTCTTCGCATGAGGTGGCCAAAGTACTGGAGTTTCAGCTTCTGCATCATTCCTTCCAAAGAAATCCCAGGGTTGATCTCCTTCAGAATGGACTGGTTGGATCTCCTTGCAGTCAATGTATGGCAAAACAAATACAGTATTGTAAAGTAAAAAATAATAAAAAATAAAAATAAAAATTTCCCAAAAGAATATAAATGTCGTTGGAGATCCTATAACTTTGATGCTCAGTCTCCTTACATATTTCATGAAAAATTTGAGGCAAATGGGAATAGTTACTTTTACTTTGCTCTCCATCTATGGGCTTGCACAGAGTCGGACACGGCTGAAGTGGCGCAGCAGCAGCAGCAGCAGCAGCAGCAGTCTATTTTATGCAAGGTCCGATGTCTACAAGTGTCTATGAACTTTTTACCAAAATATACAATAAATTTGAAAGCATTTTAATATTTGTATGACCTTTTAAAAATTAACTGCTACATTTTAAATTTAAATTTACAACTAAGCTCTAAAGGTGTTTACATGAACCTCATGTTTTATGCATGTCAATCTTTTATAAAGTAATTTTAAATAATAAAAATTCTATTATATTATGATAAACCTATAAACTTTTCATTTATTCAGAGAATTAAGTGAATTGGTACTGTCATTTGAACTTTGGTCATTCACACCAGAAACAATTTTCCAAGCATTATTTCTTCAAATGTTATATAAAATTATTACCACTGTAATTATAATTAGCCTCACAAGTTTGTAGTAGCAATTAGCAAGGGAAGACATCATCTTTTCTTAGAAGCATTATCAGGTTTTCCCTCCCCAGAGGCTAGCTTTCTGTCCTAATTTTCAACTCTTAGAAACTGTTTTACTTCTGGAAATCCCCTTACATCATTGAAATAGCGCTTAATATTTTCATATAAATAGTATCTGTGGATTGCGTTTGTTTTGCATTTCTGTTTTCTTTTTCTTCTCTCAGGTTGGCTATTCCCCAAACAAACTGAGATAAATAAGTTTATTCTAAGCATTGTCAATTCAAAGCTATAGAAAATGAAGCTTCAATTCCCAGATCAACTGCTTTGTTTGATCAGGGTATTTTCAAAAATTTTATACACCTGTTTTATGTCCTTGTTTTCTTCTCTGTGTGTGCCCTTTGTATTTTGTGAAGCAGTCAGAGTTCTTCTAACATAATGGTACACTTGCTAAAATTATCATTTTCTCCAAAATATTGCTTTCCCTTATACAGAAAGTTTCTCATGCAGATAAGCTGCAGTTACCAAATAGGTACGTCTAAGTCATGAAAAAATCCACACCAGTAGCTATTACATTGAGGGAAAAATCCTCTGTTGATGGCAGACCTCTGTGGGAAGTAAAATGTCAAAGTGGGCCATCTACTTGCACCCTCAGGAAGAGTCTGTTTGAGAAGGAAATTTCTCATAAAACACGCCTGATCTCTTTCTAGTTAACTGTTATCACAGGAGTTAATGGGTGAAATGGGCCAAGCATAAACTATAAACTGGAGGACATACCTTCAGCCTAAAATGTTCACTACTGCTCTGTTAGTTGTTGACAGACCTCCCTACGTTTTCAAGAGAAGCCAGAAATCTAGAATTGTATTCCAAATCTTTCAAAATTTAAATTTTGGCAACTAAGTCAAATAAATGCAACACACTGTGGAAGGTAAAACAAACACAACAATGACAGTTGCCAGTTTGAAACTAGCAACCTTCTCTACACAAGCTACCTTGCCCCTTTAATGTCTATATCTGAAATGAGGAAAAGGAAAACAAACAAAATTCCCAAGCTATTGATTTCTGGGTTGCACATAAAACAGTGTACAAAGAAAAGTGTGTGGACCAGGAAGCTGACTTAAACACAGGTTCCCTTTTCTCTTCTGCATCTCATTCAATTCCCTCCTGACTGACTCCCCTTTCTGACCTCCATCTTTCTTGGTCCTTCCTAGGCTGTGTATTACTTAAAAGTACAGAGCAAAACAATTTTCCTTTCTATCATCCTTTAGACTTGACAATCATTTTGGATATATAAAATAATCAATAGTAATAACAAAGTATCCCAATATAGATGAGTTATACATTATATTTCACATTCTATCTCCTCAAAAACAATCTAATTAAGAGACATTACTGTTCCTGATGTTCAAAACAGAATACGGAGATCTAAAGGAAGATAATACACTTGAGTAGGTTCTCCAGAGGATAAGTGACTGAGCAGTGCTGGACCCTATTCTCTGGCCCCGAATCCACTGTCTCTCTTCTCGTCTTTCACAAAGGACTGAAGGGAAGCAGTGAGGCAATAATCTGGATTACACTTTTGACTTTGTCTTCCACAATAATGTGTCTTGTCTTTAATGTCCCTATAGCCAGCATCTCACCATTGGATTCCTTCAAGTTTAATCTAATTTTCTTTTAAACTATCTCTAAGTACATACAAATGCAAATAAATGGTGAGGTGGTTAACACTTGTGACTGGACCAAAGACTGGTCCTGTGGTTTGCAACCATTAGACAAAATTATAGCTACAGCATCTCTTTGGCAGGTCAAAAATGAATTCATTAAATTACCACTTCACTAGGTTCGATACAGGATACAGGATGCTTGGGGCTGGTGCACTGGGATGACCCAGAGAGATGATACGGGGTGGGAGGTGGGAGGGGGCTTCAGGGTTGGGAACTCATGTACACTTGTGGTGGATTCGTGTCAATGTATGGCAAAACCAACACAGTATTGTAAAGTTAAAAAATAAAATTTAAATTAAAAAAAATAGAGTTACAGTATCTTACAAAAGGGCCTAATGACCATATTTAGGAAAAAATGAAAGTTTTCTCCTTTAAAAGTACCTATGTAAGCAATTTTATATCAAATTCATGGTGACAGTCTAAAATTGGTTGATATATACATCGGCTTCCCTGGTGGCTCAGACCGTAAAATAATCTGTTTGCAATTAAGGAGACCAGAGTTCAATCCCTGGGTCAGAAAGATCCCTTAGAGAAGGAAATGGCAACCCACTCAAGTACTGTTGCCTGGAAAACCCCATATACAGAGGAGCCTGGCTGGCTACAGTGCATAGGTTTGCAAAAAGTTCAGTGTGACTGAGTACTGAGCACACATGCATAATTGTAGATATAAATATAAACATACATCTATATATACAACCATCCACAAGTATGCTGCTAAGTTGCTTCAGTCATGTCTGACTCTGTGTGACTCCGTGGACTGCAGCCTACCAGGCTCCTCCGTCCATGGGATTTTCCAGGCAAGAGTACTGGAGTGGGTTGCCATTGCCTTTTCCACAAGTATATACACACATATTTACATGCACAAAATAAGCACTTTGACTTCTAATTTATGAGAAAATTGAATCCAATATTAATTTTAAAGGTAATATTTTATGCCAAAGTGAATCTATGAAAGGCAAACTTCTTTACCCAAATCTTGGGTCCAGAGCGATGGCCCTGGGGTGTTCCATAGCTCCTGCAATGAGTGTAGTTCTTAAGGAACCATCTAGTTTGGCCACTTCAATTTGGTCCAGATTGCTGTCTATCCAGTATATGTTGCCTGCTATCCAGTCAACAGTCAATCCTTCTGGGGTAGCCAGGCCATGTTCCACAACCACTTCAATAGCACTGACACCTACAAAAAGAGAGAAACCAACACAAGCATCCATTTAAGTGACCCACTAAGCACTAAGGAAAAGGTGTCCTTATCAGCAGTATGAAGTATTTAACATTATATTAACTTTGAGAGATAGAGTGTAAAAGTATTACCTGACACAGAGAGACTTTAACATGGCCCCAAATTTAGAATTAATGATTTTTCCCAGGAGAGGTTTTTAATCTCTTAAATCCTTTCACTGACAGCATAACAGAATTTTTAAACAACTCTGAGGCTAATAACAATGCTTAGGTTGCAAAAAAGTTATGTCATGTTTCTGATTTTTCAGGCAGAACAAGGAATTTTGGAAATGATAATAACTTGCTGGTTAAAATCAGTGTAATGCAATTCAAACACTGATCTTCAGGGAAGAATAAAAAGTCCACCTGGGGCAATCTGCATCTAGCCAGGCAGCTACTCTTTTAAAGCATGACTGAAAAGATCGATGTTATGGCATTTAGCCTTAAAAATAATCCTCAAATTATAGCTCCCCACAGATTTCTGAGCCAATATAACATTTCTGATTTGTATTTTGACTTGTAGAATATAACATGTTTGAAAATAAAGGAAGAAGCCTGTAGTGTGGGCTAAATAAAAATAAACAATTGAGTAATACCCAGAACTATTTTTATTTATGTCCTTCATTTCTTTTGGAATTAACACTTTATAACTTATGACATTGCCAGTGCTTTTGTTAGACATTTTTTTTTAACAGTTAACCATGTAAAATCATGGATCTAAACCCATCATTTGAAATTGAAATCAATACTTTGTAATATAAGACACAGATTCACACATCATAATTACATTGTGTTTGAACACTACATTTTCCAAAATTGTAATGGTGATTTAAGGAGGAATTTAGATTTTGATAGAAATACCTGGCCTTTGGAATGTTATACAGATCTAAGATTTTCAAGAGAATTATGACATATATTTATCTCAAGATCTTGCCTAGGAAAGCCTAGATTGGAAAAAGAGATGCCAAATTATGGGAAAACTTATTTAGCTCATATTAACAATCTTTGTAATAATTTATCATTTCTTTGAATGATGCTAGAAGACGAAAACCATAAAAAAACAAAGCTATTTTAACTCACAAAAATTATGTATAGTAATTAGAAGACAGTCATTTTTCTCTTATAAATAAATTTTACCATTGAATATGCACCAAAATGCTCACAATTTGAAAATAGTGTGAATAGTATAGGCCTTCACCCCCCCTCCAACATATCGTCACACATACTTCATACCCCTGGATTTCCACATATGAGGGAGAAGATAAGAAACCAAAGAGTAATCAAAATTCCTTCTGATTACAACATATTTTTTCTGAAATTTTCAGTTAGAAATTAATCCCACAATTAAGTCAAAATTGTAATGGATGTACCTCCACTTTCAGAAAGCTTGCCCCGGTATATTCGGTCTTCTACAACATCTGTCCAATAAAGTAAACTTTGATTGAAGTGAAAGTCAAGTGCTATTGTGTTTCTCAATCCAGGAACAAGCAGACTATAGTCTCTTTTATGAAGATCAATCCTTCTGATCTCATGGCGAATAGAAAAGATGATGAATGCTTCAAAAGGATCTGAAAATAGATTTATGTTAACAGGCATATGGAAATATTTATATGCTTTAGCAAACAGAATAAAGTACTTGGGGTCAAGATCTATTTATTTAAAAGCACAATTTGTTATGAATTTTCTGTCATTAGAGGAGCTACTTCTTATAATCCAAAATTTAAAAGAATCTTGAAAAACTTAGGTTAATCTGTATTTATTAAAATAATCTATAAATTTTTTTTATTCCTTGAATTTTTACATACCTGATTCTGATTTTAAAATATAAGAATTGCTGCAATTACAAGACAGAATGTGAGATTTTGTTTTAGTGTCGTTTAAACTGATAGTTCAAACTTTAGAAATATTGCCATAGAAATTGCTAAGTGAATAAAACTAGCTCTGTCACTTTTAGCTCCTCACATGACTCTAGATTCACAAAGGAGAGAAAACCAACAAAAGACAATTTATATGAAGAGAATTACTGGGCTTATAATTAGGAAGATGGTGGCTTTCTAGAAAACCCAAGAAAATCATATATATAACTTTTCCCTCACTAGTTTTTTAATCCTGGACCAGACCTGGAAGAAAGAGAAGAAGCTTTGAAAACAGATGTAAGATTAAAGTTTTATATTTTTGTACATAAAAAAAGAATGTTTTAATACTCAAAAGTTACTAAAATTACCATTTTGAAAAATATGAAGTACTCTACTATTGGACATACTGATATTTGTTAGACATGAATTCTGCTTTATGAATATACATTTTGAGGGAGGGACCCAGGCTCAGTAAGATTTCTCCTGTTTCCATGTTACTGTCAACCTTGTATGCTTTTTTTAGGGAACCTTTTTCCTCTCCCAAATCTATACATGTTTGTGAATGTGAGCTATTATAATCACTCCTGGGTACAATGGTTGGCCTAAGAGGTGTATATAAGATCTAAGTCAGGAAGATGGGTTTTTAAACTTTCAGAGAAGTTTTCAAGTTGAGGATAAAAAGTTTCTTTGCATATTTCTCAGCCGAGTATGTCATTCATGCCCTTGTACTTTAAGTCTACTTGTAGTATTGTAGGAGAAGAGAAAAAAAGCCTCAGAAACAAAAACTGATGACCAGGAGAAGGGCCATATCCTAAGGACATTCAAACTCATAGTTCCAGTTTTCCCTAAGCCTACCTCCTTTCTTCAAATCCCCTGTGCAAATGCATTTAACTCTATTGCACTTCATTAGAACTGGATTTTTGTCAACTGTAACCAGATATACTGTTCTTACTATGTATGTGTTAGTTGCTCATTCATGTCCAACTCTTTGTGAGCCCATGGACTGTAGCAAGTCAGGCTCCTCTGTCGAAGGGGTTTCCCAGGCAAGAATAATCAAGTGGATTGCTATTTCCTTCTCCAGGGGATCTCTAAAACCTGGGATCGAACCCGGGTCTCCCACACAGCAGGCAGATTCTTTACCATCTGAGTCATCTGGGAAATCACTTTGGCTTCTTATTAATCTCATTTCCTCAGAGATGTCTTCCCTGATCAGTTACCACATCTTCATTATTCTATTTCACTATAGCCTCTTTATTCTCTTTAGAGTACAATTTAAAATCAGTATTTTTGTTTGGTATTGCCCTTATTTACTGGACTACAAACTCTCTTAAATAGGATCTTGTCAGTCTCACTCATTATGTTGTCCCTAACATTTAATATCTAGTTCCAGAAAAATATCTATTTCTGCTTTATTGACTATGCCAAAGCCTTTGACTGTGTGGATCACAATCAACTGTGGAAAATTCTTCAAGAGATGGGAATACCAGATGACCTGACCTGCCTCTTGAGAAATCTATATGCAGGTAAGGAAGCAACAGTTAGAACTGGACATGGAACAACAGACTGGTTCCAAATAGGAAAAGGAGTACTTCAAGGCTGTATATTGCCATCCTGCTTATTTAACTTCTATGTAGAGTACATCATGAGAAAGGCTGGGCTGGATGAAACACAAACTGGAATTAAGATTGCAGGGAGAAATATCAATAACCTCATTTATGCAGATGACACTACCCTTACGGGAGGAAGTGAAGAGGAATTAAAAAGCCTCTTGATGAAAGTGAAAGAGGAGAGTAAAAATGTTGGCTTAAAGCTCAACATTCAGAAAACAAAGATCATAGCATCTGGTCCCATCACTTCATGGGAAATAGACGGGGAAACAGTGGAAACAGTGTCAGACTTTATTTTGGGGGGCTCCAAAACCACTGCAGATGATTACAGCCATGAAATTAAAAGAAGCTTACTCCTTGGAAGAAAAGTTATGACCAACCTAGATAGCATATTCAAAAGCAGAGACATTGCTTTGCAAACTAAGGTCCGTTTAGTCAAGGCTATGGTTTTTCCTGTGGTCATGTATGGATATGAGAGTTGGACTGTGAAGAAGGCTGAGCGCCGAAGAATTGATGCCTTTGAACTGTGGCGTTGGAGAAGATTCTTGAGATTCCTTTGGACTGCAAGGAGATCCAACCAGTCCATTCTGAAGGAGATCAGTCCTGGGATTTCTTTGGAAAGAATGATGCGAAAGCTGAAACTCCAGTACTTTGGCCACCTCATGTGAAGTGTTGACTCATTGGAAAAGACTTTGATGCTGGGAGGGATTGGGGGCAGGAGCAGAAGGGGATGACAGAGGATGAGATGGCTAGATGGCATCATTGACTCGATGGATGTGAATCTGAGTGAACTCTGGGAGTTGGTGATGAACAGGGAGGCCTGGCATGCTGCGATTCATGGGGTCTCAAAGAGTCGGACACGACTGAGTGACTGAACTGAACTGAACTGATTCCATTTCTATGCAATGTCCAAATAGGCAAATCTACAGAGACAAAAAATAAACTAGTGGTTGCCAGAGTCACGTGTAGGGGTTTATGGGGAGTAATTTCTAATGTCTGTCGGGTTTGTTGAGGGCGCTTAAAATACTCTAAAATTAGACAATAGTAACAGTTGTATTACTCTCTAAATACACTATAGACCACTGAATTGTGTATCTCAATTTATCTGTTTTAAGAAAAAAGAAATATGGTAATAAATGTGGAAATTTATAAAAAGTAACAAACAGTACATATGTTATTTTTAGTCCACTGTTAACTAAAAATCATGTATTTTTACTTCATTTGATTACTCTGTATAACTAAACTCAACTCTGAAAATTTTCCTATCTACATAAAGAAAGACAATATAGCATTCTGACAATTTAATGTTTTTCTTCCCTGTATATTTACACTAGTTGACTAGAGTATTCAAACATACAAAAAATAATATTTCAACTCAATAATTCAGAAAATATAAAAGGAACTAACTCACAGGAATTAGGAAGAATATAATCAATAAAACTATAGAAATTGATAAAATAGAGAAAAACATGATCAAAATAAAACTTCTTTGGGTTTGTTGTTACTATTTTCTCTTTGAGAGAATAATGAAAGCTAAAATAAATAATCCAATATGTCATTTTACATACTACTGGGAAATTATAAAGACTAGTTTTAAAAGACTTTGAAATGAAAACAAAAAAAAAAGACTAGTTTTAAAAATTACAGGTCTCACAATGGTCTTTTCTTTAAGGAAAACAAACAAAAACTCTATATAAAACATTTAACAATAAAACACAATTAAATTTTCAGTGATTTAGTTTTGATGTAGATATATAAAATTTTTTTGAGGCAAACTTGATTTGAAATGAGTATCAACAAAAGGTGAAACAGTCATCATTTTTACAGTCTTCTAATAATTTTTTTCTAGTATACTAGCTCCTGTCTAGTAAGTGACTGAATTTAACAGCTCAGGCCAGGACATCACACTCTACAAAGAAGTGGCTTGGAATTTTTCTACTTTAGCATATTATGAGTTTACATACACACAAAAAATAAGCTTACAGTTTACATTTTATAGTAATGAATTCCATGTTTATAAACAGCACATCAGAAGTAGCTTTTTAAAAATGTTTAAAATATTGTAATTTTCTATCTATTTTCTTTGATTTTCTTTCATTTCCATTTCAGGTTTGCACAATAATTTTTACAAGATAGAATATGAAAACAATAGATGACTTGTCTAAGGAAAAGAGTCCCTCTATAGTCCTCTTAGGGTAAATTGTGATTATAACTCTACAGCTAGCAATTCTATATGAATAGCTCCTAATTATTTTTCATACATGTAATATTAAACACAAAATGATATTATAGCTATAGTGTTTTCTCTCCTTCTATTTCAGAATTTTTACTGTCTTCTCTGCGCTCATATATAAGAATTTATTTGGATTTCTCTCTTCCCATATCAGATACATTTCTTTTACACAGTAGAAACTCACTAAGTAATAAATGGTCTATTGTTTCTCTAGCTCAATATATATTACTGCTACCTTTTTTCCATTAATTCAGCTCTAGCTATGCTGGGAATGAATGATAGTCAAGCATTACTGAAGTGTGATATATATGAAGGGAGAGGACAGAATCTATAGAAGGAAGGGTAGAACAGACTCTTAAGTGGCAAGAATCTGCATTTGATGTCTGTTTGTATTTGTGAAAGAGAAAGTCAGAGACCAAGAGAGAGGGAGAGCATGAGCACAGGGCTCCCCTGGTGGTCTAGTGGGTGAGAATCTGGCTGTCAATGCAGGGGAAATGGGTTTGATCCCTGCTCCAGGAAGATTCCACATGCAGCGGAAAACTAAGACTACATATCACAACTACTAAGCCTGTGCTCTAGAGTCTGGGACCCACAACTACTGAAGCCTGCACACCCTAGAACCTGCGCTCCAAAACAAGATAAGCTACTGTAATGAGAAGCCCACACACCACACCTAGAGAGTAGGCTCTGCTCTCTACAACTAGAGAAAGCCCATGCTCAGCAATGAAGATCGAGCACAGCCAAAAATTAAAAAATAAATAAACCTTAGGGGAAAAAAAAAAAAAAAAACAACGTGTAAACCATTAAAAACAAAATCGCTTGACTGCAAATGCACTGGGGTAAGGGATTGTATGACATGGCCCAGGGCCTTATTATTAGAATCAACAAATAAATAGCTAGCCCAGAAGACACTGAATATGGAGGTGATAAAAATTATTACTGAAAGAAGAAAAGAAATGGAGTAAAGAAAGAAGTGAATAAAAAGGAGAACGATAAAGTGGAATTGGTTAACAAAGGTCAATGTGAATGAAATTAATAGATGGATAACTGAATGGAGATGCTTGAAATGTCTAAAATTTAGTATGGATGGCTAATTTCTCTGAATCAATAAGGGAAGGCAATAATCTTAACATGAAAATAACCAAAGTAAATGTAGAGATGCAAAAGACTAACAGGTATATAGAGAAATGCCCAAATTCATATATAAATAATAAGAAAAAATACCAACTAAAGCAATGAAAAATATCATTATACTCCTAACTGCTATATATTGTGGAAAAAAATTAGAATGTTGGATAATTTTGAGCTGGCAAGGATGTGGGGACTTTGGACATGTATTGTTGGTGTAGATGTAGTCTGTTCAGTCACTCTGAAGAACAACTGGTTCTACTTATTCATAGTAAATATAAGTATATCCCATGAGTTGGGTACTTTAGTCTTGAAAATTTTCAAGCAGATTTATAAAAACATAGATAAATCTATGTCTATGGCAGTGGTATTTGTGTAAAGATCAGGGATGATTTGAGTGAACCTATGTGATAGAATGGATAAACAGAAACTGGTACTACATGTCATATGATTACACATCGTGGTTAGAAGCAACATATTAATTGTACTCATAGCACAGATGGTAAAAACATAGTGAAAATATATTGGTATTTTAAGTAATAAAGGGCATTTTTATATTCAATTAGCATTTACTACACAATTTTCATATATTTCAAAAGAAGCATAAAATAATTTGATTTAATCTCTGCTTTGAAAAAAAAGTTTAGGTGTAAGTAATAGAAATAAGCTTATAAAACAGACTATTCAAAGACATCATGGGAATTTGAGGGCACATAGTAAATAGAGATGAACTGGATCTTCAGAACAGCTTGTAAAAGTTCCTGGAGTCATGAGTAATGAAGTTCAAAAGCTCTTCTCTAGCATCTCTTTTGGAGAAGGCAATGGCACCTCACTCCAGTACTCTTGCTTGGGAAATCCCATGGATGGAGGAGCCTGGTGGGCTGCAGTCCATGGGGTCGCTAAGAGTCAGACACGACTGAGCGACTTCACTTTCACTTTTCACTTTCATGCATTGGAGAAGGAAATGGCAACCCACTCCAGTGTTCTTGCCTGGAGAATCCCAGCTACGGGGGAGCCTGGTGGGCTGCTGTCTATGGAGTTGCACAGGGTCAGACATGACTGAAGTGACTTAGCAGCAGCATCTCTTTACCATAGGCTCTGAGTAAATGAAGTAATCTTCTGGTCTTAGTTTCAATGGGTATACAAATTATATTACCTACCTACAAATAAATTACCTATAACATTTTAGATACTTGATAAATGGAAGCTATCAACAATATTATAATTAACTTCCAGAAATGATTCATATGGATTTGAGGACTAACTATACTATACTATATTATATAGTATATATTATATACTATACTATATTATACTATATATAACATAAAATAGACAAACTATAAGGACCTACTGTATAGCACAGGGAATTATGCTCAATATTTTCTAATAACTTACAAGGGAAAATAATATGAAAAATAATATAGATAAAACTGAACCACTTTTTTGTTCACCTGAAACTAATATATTGTAAATCAACTATACTTCCATTAAAAAAAATAAATAAAAAGCAAAAAGAAAGAAAGAAAGAAAGAAAGAAATAACTTACAGAGGAGAGAGATGTGAGTAGAGTATAGGATTCAAGTTTTCAGAGAGAATGCAGAAGATATTATCATACTTGACAGTCACATGTGACAATGAGAAGTGTACATGAAGGAGACCGCAAAATGAAGTGATATATATGAAAGTACCTCATACATTCTTGGCCATCATGCATTTGCTATCATTAATAATGATGAAATCAGAAATAATGTGCATGGAGTGAAAACCCACAGTGGAGAAAAACGACACATCAGATTGAAGAGATTAAATGAACAAAAATGAAGAAAGTCCTGAATGACAGGCTGAATGATTTGAGGTTCTTTTCATAATAAAGACTTATTTTAAAATCACAGATATAGACTGACAGGCATAAATCTCACTTTATTAAGACAGATAAAGGAACGGATGACCCGATTATAAATGTCCTCCCTGCACCACCTCCGTCCCCCTGCCCCACGATCAAATTCATTCTCCTGATCTCTTCACCATTAACTTCCATTGTACTCCAAGATAGACCATCGAATTATAAACATCATTTTATTCTTACTATGTTCTTATTCTCACTAAATTCTTTCCATTAATTCTCATCTTCCAGATTAGATTACCCTCTCCCTTTACAATAAAAACACCACATTTCTTCAACTTTTTAATATTTTACTTTTCACAAGCTGTAGAACTGTTCAGTTCGGTCGTGTCTGACTCTCTGTGACCCCATGGATGGCAGCATGCCAGGCCTCCCTGTCCATCACCAACTACTGGAGTTTAGAAACAGGAGGATGACAAAAATTAGGCCAGAGTGAGTACTGTCATCATCAAGACAATATGTGCAACTCTGTGCTGCAGTACAGATGCTTTTTTCATAGAATTAAAGTTTGGGTGCAAAAAATTATTGGATGCAAATAAATATTTGGGTGCAAAAAAAAAAAAACAAGTTATAAATGGAGCTCCAAATCAACTATAACTCAATAAAAATATAAAATAAATGGAACTCTGAAGAAAAATAAATAAATGGAGCTCCAAATCAACTATAACTCAATAAAAATATAAAATAAATGGAACTCTGAAGAAAAATAAATAAATGGAGCTCCAAATCAACTATAACTCAATAAAACATATAAAATAAAATGGACCTTCAAAAATAACTGTAGAAAGTTTAGGTGATGGACTAATAGGTGGTACTAATAGGTGGTTACTATGTACTAATAGGTGGTTACTATGTTTATACATTTTTATTTATATCCATGATCTCTTTTTTTTAAGAAAATATATAAATTTTAAAATATAATCTTAAAAACATTTTAGAAAATGTGATTAAAAACAAAGAAATATATTGGTGGGTAAATCTAACTTAATCAGGCCAACAGAAAATAAAAGAGGGATGCTACTATGTTCTTTCTGATGTTATTAGAAACATGCTGATAATTTATAAGTAGCCTACCTGCCAAACGGCAAAGAAACCAGAAATAAAAAAGAAATGCAGTCAGTAGAAGTATTCTGGGTTATTATAAGTAAAAATAAAATACTTAGGAGAAAAGTGATTAACAAATATGTACTGAAGAGGGAATATTTAAAGAGCTGACAAAATAAAGTATCCAAATGCCTAAGAGAAGTGAGGTTTACAGGCATAAAAAAAAAAAAATAACAATCATAAAAAGTCTTTTGAAAACCTTATTATAGTTAACTAATAAAATGTCAAAAGTGAACCTAGAGAAAAATAGAGTAATGAGCTCAGCAATTCAGCCAAGTACAGAGTGCAAAAATTTAGGAAGGAATTATTGGAAAAGAAAAGAGTAAATCATGAGACAACTACAGAGGAAAATTCAAGAGGAAAATAAATGAGTGAGTCATACTTGTAATTTGAGACATAAAGAGTATTATTATTTTATTTTTAAAATGTCAAGATTAATCACAGATATTGCATTCAATAATGAGAACACATTTTAAAAAGAAGCTCTCAGGAATGATGGAAAAAAGGAACAAAAGAGAGCAAGAAAAAGAAATTTTACTTTTAAAGCCCAATAGTTAATAGTCAATTCATTTTTTTTTTTTTAGTTTTTTATTTTTTAAATTTTAAAATCTTTAATTCTTACATGCATTCCCAAACATGAACCCCCCTCCCACCTCCCTCCCCATAACATCTTTCTGGGTCATCCCCATGCACCAGCCCCAAGCATGCTGCATCCTGCGTCAGACATAGACTGGCGATTCAATTCACATGATAGTATACATGTTAGAATGTCATTCTCCCAAATCATCCCACCCTCTCCCTCTCCCTCTGAGTCCAAAAGTCCGTTATACACATCTGTGTCTCTTTCCCTGTCTTGCATACAGGGTCGTCATTGCCATCTTCCTAAATTCCATATATATGTGTTAGTATACTGTATTGGTGTTTTTCTTTCTGGCTTACTTCACTCTGTATAATCGGCTCCAGTTTCATCCATCTCATCAGAACTGATTCAAATTTGAACTATAAATTTGCTGTAGGTTTTTCAAAAAGAAATGATGTGAAAAAAAGACAGACTCAATTTCTTTTTATATATGAAAATTGGCTTAAATAAAAAATAAATTTTAATGCCTAACAAAACCTTTATTATCTGCAACAATATAAATGATGATAATGGTATTTAGTATACTGTATATTAGGAAAGTGCTAAATTATTAGCAGGAAAAGATTTCTATACTAATTTTATTTTTTTATTTTTAAATTAATTTATTTATTTTAATTGGAGGCTAATTACTTTACAATATTATAATAGTTTTTGTCAAATATCAACATGAATCAGCCATGGGCACACATGTGTTCCCCATCCAGAACCCCCCTCCCACTTCCCTCCCCATCCCATCCCCCAGGGTCATCCCAGTGAACCAGCTCTGAGCACCCTGTCTCATGCATTGAACCTGGACTGGCAATCTGCTTCACATATGATAATATACATGTTTTAACACTACCGTCTCAAATCATCCCACCCTTGCCTTCTCCCACAGAGTCCAAAAGACTGTTCTATACATCTGTGTCTCTTTTGCTATCTTGCATATAGGGTCATTGTTACCATCTTTCTAAATTCCATATATATGTATTAGTATATTGTATTGGTGTTTTTCTTTGTGACTTACTTCACTCTATAATAGGCTCCAGTTTCATCCACCTCATTAGAACTGATTCAAATGCATTCTTTCCAATGGCTGAGTAATATTCCATTGTGCATATGTACCACAGCTTTCTTATCCATTCATCTACCAATGGACATCTAGGTTGCTTCCATGTCCTGGCTATCATAAACAATGCTACGATGAACATTGGGGTACATGTGTCTCTTTCAATTCTGGTTTCCTCGGTTGTATGCCTAGCAGTGGGATTGCTAGGTCAAATGGCAGTTCTATTTCCAGTTTTTTAAGGAGTCTCCATCCTGTTCTCCATAGTGGTTGTGCTAGTTTGCATTCCTACCAACTGTGTAAGAGGGTTCCTTTTTCTCCTCACCCTCTCCAGCATTTATTGTTTGTAGACTTTTTGATAGCAGCTATTCTGACTGGCATGAGATGGTACCTCATGGTGGTTTTGATTTGCCTTTCTCTGATAATGAGTGACGTTGAGCATCTTTTTGTGTTTGTTAGCCATCTGATGTCTTCTGTGGAGAAATGTCTCTTTAGTTCTTTGGCCCATTTTTTGATTAGGTCGCTTATTTTTCTGGAATTGAGCTGCAGGAGCTACTTGTATATTTTTGAGATTAATTCTTTGTCAGTTGCTTCATTTGCTATACTTTTCTCCCATTCTAAAGGCTGTTTTTTCACCTTGCTTATAATTTCCTTCATTTCTCAAAAGCTTTTAAGTTTAATTAGGTCCCATTTGTTTATTTTTGCTTTTATTTCCATTACTCTGAGAGGTGGGTCATAGAGGATCCTGCTCTGATTTATGTCAGATACTGTTTTGCCTATGTTTTCCTCTAGAAGTTTTATACTTTCTGGTCTTAGATTTAGATGTTTAATCCATTTTGAATTTATTTTTTGTGCATGGTGTTAGAAAGTATTCTAGTTTCATTCTTTTACAAGTGGTTGAACAGTTTTCCCAGCATCACTTGTTAAGGAGATTGTCTTTTCTCCACTGTGTATTCTTGCCTCCTTTGTCAAAGAGAAGGTGATCATAAGTGCGTGGATTTATCTCTGGGCTTTCTATTTTGTTCCACTGGTCTATATTTTTGTCTTTCTGCTGGTATCATACTGTCTTGATGACTGTAGCTTTGTAGTATAGTCTAAAGTCAGGTGGGTTGATTCCTCCTGTTCCATTCTTCTTTCTCAAGATTGCTTTGGCTATTCAAGGTTTTTCATATTTCCATACAAATTGTGAAATGATTTGTTCTAGTTCTCTGAAAAATACCATTGGTAGCTTGATAGGGATTGCATTGAATCTATAGATTGCTTCAGGTATTACACTCATGTTCACTATATCAATTCTTCTGATCCATGAACATAGTATATTTCTCCATCGATTTGTGTCATCTTTGATTTCTTTCATCAGTGTTTTACAGTCTTCTATATATAGGTCTTTTGTTTCTTTAGGTAGATTTATTCCTAAGTATTTTATTCTTTTTGTCACAATGGTGAATGGAATTGTTTCCTTAATTTGTCTTTCTGTTTTCTCATTGTTAGTGTATAGGAATGCAAGGGATTTCTGTGTGCTGATTTTACATCCTGCATCTTTAATATATTCATTGGTTAGCTCTAGTAATTTTCTGGTGGAGTCTTTAGGGCTTTCTATGTAGAGGATGATGCCATCTGCAAACAGTGAGAGTTTTACTTCTTCTTTTCCAATCTGCATTCCTTTTATTTATTTTTCTTCTCTGATTGTTGTGGCTAAAACTTCCAAAACTATGTTGAATAGTAGTGGTGAGAGTGGGCATCCTTGTCTTACTCCTGACTTTAGGGAAAATGCTTTCAATTTTTCACCATTGAGGATAATGTTTGCTGTGGGTTTATCATATATGGCTTTTATTATGTTGAGCTATGTTCCTTCTATGCCTGCTTTCTGGAGGTTTTTTTTTTATCATAAATGGATGTTGAATTTTGTCAAAAGCTTTCTCTGCATCACTTGAGATAATAATATGGTTTTTATCTTTCAATTTGTTAATGTGGTGTATCACATTGATTGATTTGCCAATATTAAAGAATCCTTGCATCCTTGGGATAAAGCTCACTTGGTCATGTAAAGGATTTTTGCATCTATGTTCATCAGTGATATTGGCCTGTAGTTTTCTTTTTTTGTGTGTGGCATCTTTGTCTGGTTTAGGTATTAGGGTTATGGTGGCCTCACAGAATGAGTTTGGAAGTTTACCTTCCTCTGCAATTTTCTGGAAGAGTTTGAGTAGGATAGGTATTAGCTCTTCTCTAAATTTTTGGTAGAATTCAGCTGTGAAGCCATCTGGTCAAGGGTTAATCCAAGAAGAAGATATAATAATTATAAATATAGATACACCCAATATAGGAGCACAGCAATATGTAAGGCAAATGCTAGCAAGTATGAAAGGGGTAATTAACAGTAACACAATAATAGTGACAGACTTTAGTACTCTACTCACACCTAGGGATAGATCAACTAAACAGAAAATTAGCAAGGAAACGCAGACTTTAAATGATACACTGGACCAGTTAGACCTGATTGGTATCTATGGGACATTACACCCCAAAACAATGAATTTCACCTTTTTCTCAAGTTCACACGGAACCTTCTCCAGGATAGATCACATCCTGGGCCTTAAGTCTAACCTTGGTAAATTCAAATAATTGAAATCATTCCAAACATCTTTTCTGATCACAATCTGTTAAGACTGGTTGTCAACTACAGGGAAAAAAAAAACCAACCTATTAAAAATACCAACATATGGAGGCTAAACAACATGCTCTGAGTAACCAACAAATCAAGAAAAATAAAAAAAAATCGAAATATGCATAGAAAGAATGAAAATGAAAACACAACAACCCAAAACCTATGGGACTCAGTAAAAGTAGTGCTAAGGGGAAGGGTCATAGCAATACAAGCTTACCTCAAGAAACAAGAGAAAAGTCAAATAAATAATCTAACTCTATACCTAAAGCAACTAGAAAAGGAAGAAATAAAGAACCCCAGGATTAGTAGAAGAAATGAAATCATAAAACTTGGGGGAGAAATAAGTGAAAAAGAAACAAAGGAGACCATAGCAAAAATCAACAAAACTAAGAGCTGGTTTTTTGAGAAGATAAATGAAACAGACAAAGCATTAGTCAGGCTTACCAAAAAAAAAGGAGAAGAATCAAATCAACAAAATCAGAGATGAAAATGGAGAAATCACAACAGACAACACAGAAATACAAAGGATCATAAGAGACTACTATTGGGGACTAAATGCCAATAAAATGGATAACTTGGAAGAAATGGACAAATTCTTAGAAAAGTATAACTTTCCAAAACTGAACCAGGAAGAAATAGAAAATCTTAACAGACCCATCACAAGCATGGAAATCAAAACTGTAATCAGATATTTTCCAGCAAACAAAAGTCCATACTAATTTTAAAAGGTAAAATATAATTTTGCTTCTCTGTTAAATTATAAACAAAGCTAGGTATGATACACAGCAATCTTAACAGTGAGAAATGATATGGTACTATTGGATTTTCTTTCTGAGCTGAGAGTAGAAGGGGTCAATTCATTAGAAGAGTTACCTTTGTGCCTGATAACCTATATTCAAAAGTTGAATTGTTCTAATATTTAACTTGAGTTAAACTGATTTCATAGAGTATTGATTTCATAGAGTACAAAGCCATAATAAGTCAATCATTTTGTCATCTATATCCAAAAATCAGAAATGGAGCCAATTCTCTTGTAAAACATGATTATATATCTAAGTTTGATCTATCATTCCCTTACTCCAAACATGTATATGAAATGGTTATCTTTATTTCAATAAACTGCTATTTTTCTTGCTAATTACATTGTGCAAGAATTCTGTAAGAGAACAAGTCAAATGAATGTTGGCTAAATTTATGCTTCTAGGACTCAAATTTTAACAGGAGAAAACAACAACAAGACACCATTTGAAATAAAGTAATAAAATAATTTAATATTCTCTGAGAAAATCATCCTTTTAAATGCATATTAGTTTATTGGATACTATGTAGAACACAAAAAAATCTATAACTTGATTTCTGACTTCAAGACACCTATTACCTTACTGGAGAAGTAAAGAGTAAAGGAACGAGATAAAAATATAAATAAATAAATGTGACCATATATTTCTTTAGACAAATTCTACATATAGAAAGGAGAAATAAGTGGAGAGAGCTAGCATGTTTGGAAGAAGACTCCATTAAAGAAGAAAGATTTGTGCTAGAAGGTTTTAAAAATATCCAGAATTTTTAGAGACAAAGAGGGAAAGTACAATCTAAGTAGAAGAAGCAAAATGAAAAATGTTTATGATATATGGGTTCTTTGGATCCTGATGAAGCCTGGGTACTCCTAATCAGAAATTTTTAGAGTCCAAAAACAGTTAGAATAAAGTATAACAAAAATAAATAAAAAAGAATCAAATATATTCAAATACATTTATCATATCAACAAAAACAGTTTTTGATGGGGGAATATATGTGCTTTTTTAAATTAACACATTGGTAACAAGATTCAGCAGTGGGTCAAATGACTCCCATTACTGAAGGAGCAGTGGTTTTCAAAGCCTGAGAGTAAGAGAGATTTTGAGATATTAGCAACAATTTTTAACATGATATAAATATGTCTATTGCTTCACAGTGATATTTCACAGTGGTCACTTCACAAAGACATAGTCATTGTTGCTGCAAAAACTGTTCTGTGGCATACGTTCACAACTCAAAGAAATGTTAACTTTCAGGGAGAGATTAAAGAAAATGAAAGGGTAAAATTTTTCCTTAAGAAACTTCATGGACCCCCTCCAATTCTATCCATGGACCTCTTAGTGCCCAGTGACTCAGACTAATAATCTAGAGAAGTTAATGGGAAACCACCACTCACTAAGCGCTGAATGAGTGTGGGGCATAGTAAAAGTGCTTCTTGTCATTTTTGCAACATGTTGTTGTGCTGGGCATTGATATTTGAAAGATGAGAAAACCAAAGCTCAAAAGTTTTGGGTTACCTGCCTGGGGTCAAATACACTATGATTGCCAGCTACAGGATAAGATTTCAAATTTGGGCATGTTCCGTAGTGTTCATTTGCTTTTCCTACTGTGGAATATGACCTAGAGAATCAGCAGAATGTCTTAAATGTGCAAGCAAGAGAATACAACCAGAGTTAAGTTGTTTCCAAGAGCAGTAGAGATACAGATGGTGGCTCAAACAGTGAAGAATCCGCCTGCAGTGTGGGAGACCTGAGATCGATCCCTGGTTTGGGAAGACCCCCTGGAGGAGGGAATGGCAACCCACTCCAGTATTCTTGCCTGGAAAATCCCCAAGGACAGAGGAGCCTGGCAGGCTGCAGTCCATGGGGTTGTAGAAACTTGGACACGAAT
The DNA here is from genome assembly GCF_042477335.2 of Ovis canadensis. Classification (NCBI taxonomy): domain Eukaryota; kingdom Metazoa; phylum Chordata; class Mammalia; order Artiodactyla; family Bovidae; genus Ovis; species Ovis canadensis. The sequence continues at coordinate 174,839,647 of NC_091246.1, read as the reverse complement.
GACTAAGCACAGACTCAGATGAAGTGTGGGACAGGGCCAGATTTTATGGGGTTATAAAAAGCACTTACATATAAATAAAAGTAAAAGCTTTGGAGAATAGAAAAATAAGCACCTGTGGAGAAAGATAACAAAAGCAGGTATTTAAAGAAAAGATAATCAGATAGCTTGTAATGGTAAAGGATTATTGTAATATTTTTTTTGTCCAAAAGATTTTGGCATAGGTCTAATATGGTGCATTATACTTTAATGCCTTTTCTAAAATTAATCAAATCCATTAGTAATTATCTGAGTTGTTTTTGGATATTTTTTTCTCAATATCCATTCTTAAATATAGCAAGATACACAATACAGAAACACACACCACTTGCTATTTTTAAATATAGCAAAATATACATCTACTTACCGACACTTGTGCAACTTTCACCATCCACATCCAGCTTCCACCCTTCATAACATGAGCACTTGACTGTCTGCTTGTGCTGTTCACACACTTGACTGCACTTTAGATGATTGCTACAATAATCTACAATTTCACACGTTTTATTGTCTCTGCCGAGTTGAAGCCCTTCAGGGCATGAACAGACAATTCCTCTTCCAGGAACAACAGAACAGTGGTTGCTACAGCCTCCATTGTTCAGTGAACATTCATCTATAAAAGAAGAGGAACAGATAATCGGGCAATATTAATTGCTTTGTTCAATTAAATGCTAATCACTGAACTCATTTCTTTAAATCTAGAATTAAAGATTATAAATAAATTTAGAAAGATTTTTCAGATTTTTTTAAAAAAATTTAGTCCTAAAGGGTGATGAAAGGATGAAAGGATGATGAAAAATTTATTCAATGATCAAATAGAATTCTATACGATACAAATTGGCTGCCCATGTGGTGCTAGTGGTAAAGAATCTGCCTACCAATGCAAGAGAGGTAAGAGATGTGAGTTCGATCCCTGGGTTGGGAAGATCCCCTGGAGAAGGAAATTGCAACCCATACCAGTGTACCTGCCTGGGAAATCCCATGGACAGAGGAGCCTGGTGAGCTATATTTTATGGGGTTGAAAAAAGTCAGACATGACGAGCATAGCACAGGCTAATAATATAAATTAGGAATGGAAAATTTGCATTTCTCTAAATTTTGCAGTACACTTTATTGTACTCCATAGAACTAAAGTGAGTTAAGTATTTCTATTATTACTGGAAAGATTGTGCTCAGTCTTCTAGCAATTATGCAAAATCAGAATTTTGGGGCTTCCAAAAGAGACACACATATACTGATAATCTGAAAATCTGAGTATCACAATGTTTATAAGTAAACAGGCACACACATATATGTATGTATGTATTATATCTAAATACTGTTTTCTACAGCTATAGCCTGATTTAGAATTATAATCCAGAATGGATTAGTTTGTCCTTTACTGACTACAGATATTTATTTAGCTAAATTATACATTGTACCTCATATATTTGTTATTATTATTAATTCAGTGAGGCTATGGAAATAGAGTAAACAATACACAAAAATACTTGACCTGAGCAACTAACATTGACTGCACAGATGATAATAGTTTCATAAAGAAAGAGAACTTTTCTTTAAAGCACTTATAATTTATAATTACACTTTAGATTCATTTATCATTCTATTTCATCACAAGATTGTAGGATATATGAGAATATACAAGCATCCTTTCTGTTTACCATATATATTCCATAGTTAACAAAGTGCCTAGCATAGAGTAGGCAGTGAAAAACATGTGTTGAATAACAAAATTTAACAAAATCATCCAGAAGCACACAACTGTCCCTAAATTGAGCTAGTATTTGTCCACCTGGGAAATTTCAAAATGTCATATTTATGCACTTGACAAAAATAGCCAGCAATTATTTTTGCAACCATGATATTAACTCTTGCTATATATTATTATATTAGATGTCTATTAATAAGGACAAAATAAGTTTTGTCTTCCTTGGCTTTAAAAATATTTGAGTAGTTTTCAAAGCTTGTTCAATTACGTGTATTTTTAGACATACTGAAAAGGAATATTGTTCAATGATTTGTGAATTGCAATAATATTTTCTTATATGGGTCTAATATGTTTTGTTCTCTATGGAAATTCACCCAGTTCAAAAATTTGGACTGGAAAGTTAAGGCTTTCAAAATTATTCTCTGCACATTTTAAACTTCTTTATGGGTTAACTATTCTTCATATTTGTCACCATAAAAGATATTACAGCAATAAGAAAAGGAAAATGACTACATTAACTGTTGTCTCTAAGAATTCAATTCAAGTTTAGTATTATTTTAAAGAAAAAAATAAATTCTTTTCTTGGTTCCTCCAAGTATGTTTGTTCACCTGTAATCATAATCATTTCAAAATAGCAGTCGTTTCAAAGTATTTGCCCCATTTTAGTTCAATTGACATTCTTTTTCAAGAGAATTACTGTAAAGTAATGTCATCATACACAGCAGGTGAAAAAAACTGTTACAATGCTTTTAGCTTATTTCAAGTATGATTGTTCTCTCACTATTCAAATGTCTCTTTCTGATACTACCTTTAGAATTAAGTCATAGATTTTAGGATAAATGCAAATTCACACTGAAATATACAACTTAACATGTATAATTGAATGGCAATATTTGTATCATTCGTCCCTTGCCAATTTCCCCTTAACCCTAAACCTATCACCCTGCAGTTTCTTTCAAATTTTTGTTACCTGAGAAAGATGCTCTCATTGACCAAATTCCAGTCAAGCATCTCTTAATCTTTCAACTAGTCCTCAGTCTTAGCCGATAAAAACTGGAGATTGTCAGCAAACACAATTTCATTGTAAAATCCTCTCCCCATCCCATTCTTCTCAACCTAATAAAAGACTTGGACAAATAGTACAGTTTCTAAAAGCTCATATCAGCATCCCTAGAATGACCTCAGCCCCCTTACAGTGCCTGCCTTCGAAAGCTCCATGACTCCATGAAGCTGTCAGAATTCATTGTCTCAGCCACAACCTGATGATAGGCAGACAGCCCTCTGAACCCCATCTTAGAACAATTATTTTTGAAAGCTTGCAATATAAATCCTTTTTTTTTTTTGCACCCTTTCCATGTAAATCTTCTACCACCCAGAGTGTTTTTTTCTTTTTTTGAGCACCTGCAAGTCAACTTTTGAAAGATAAACATTCGAAGAGATAACTCTCTCAGTCTTACTCCCAGCTTTTGTGAGCATCTTGCTCTGATTTATATCACTGCCTCCAGTCCTAAGGGATTCCCTGATGGCTCAGTGGTAAAGAATCCACCTGCCAGTGCAGGAGACTTGAGTTTGATCCCTGGGTTGGGAAGATGCCCTAGAGAAGGAAATGGAAACCCACTCCAGTATGGAGTGGTGGGGAATCCCATGGACAGATGAGCTTAGTTGGCTACAGTCCTGGGGTCACAAAGAGTTGGACATGACTTAGCGATTAAACAACAACTCCAGTTATAAAGATAAAAGAAGTTAGCATCTTCTCTGGAATGAGCACCAATTAACAAAACCAGGAGGCCTAGACACATGCACCCTTCCTCTCCTATCTCAAACCCCCCAACCCCACACCCCTGCTTAACATCCCTAAGCATATCCCAGCCTTTAAAGTTTCTCACCATTTGTTTTGATGAAGCTGATTTCAATTTATGTTGGACACTCATCCTATTGCAATAGTTATTACTGAATAAGATATATTTTACCATTTTAATTAGTTTTCAGTTTTGCATATTTTTGACATACTTTTGTAACAAAAATCAACAGTTAACTCCCATCACGAATGATTAAAATCTTGTGTGTGTGTTTAGTTGCTAAATCGTGTTTGACTCTGTTGAGACCTCATAGACTGTAGCCTACCAGACTCCTCTGTCTGTGGGATTTTCTGGGCAAGAATATTGGAATGGGTCGCAATTCCTTCCTCCAGAGGATTATCTTGACCCAGGGATTGAACCCATGTCTCCTGTGTTGGCAGATGGTTTCTTTATCACTGAGCCATTTGTTTCTTAAGTGCATATGCATTTCCTTTTGAAATCACTTAAAATTCCCCCTAGGGGGTGGAGTGGGAATCTTTTCACTAGGATTAAATTCCCCAAGCTTTTTTTTTTTTTTTTTTTTAAATTTTATAGATCAGATTTATTTGGAGAAAACAACCTTGCTAAACAAAGGATGGAAGTTTACATCTGAAGACATCTCCCAAGTATTGAGTCTACAGATTTCAAGTTATTTTCATAAATTTTACATTTACTAAGGAGCAGGAGTTTGTTTCAACAGTAGGTAGGATAGCAGAGAGGGAAAGAAGAACTATTTTGGATATAACTATTTGGAAGAAGTTGACATGAAGAGGGTCAACCCTACAGTTTCATCCTCTATAGCAAATGGCTTAAAAAAACCTTGTCAACCTAGGGTATCTCTTTCTAAAAGCCACTTCTTAGCTACTAACTTATTCATGTCAATGATTTAAAGTTAATTCACTTGGTATATTTTTCATGTCCACTGGGTAAATGACTCATGATGCCCATTGCTGCATGGGCACTCAAACCAACACCCTTGTCTGGCTGGACAGGACCTAACCTAGGATTGATGGGGGAAAAAAAAACTTGAAAACAGAACAAAATGTCTTTTCTCTACAGGTACCAATATTGCTGATAAATGAATGATACCAAACAAAATTGTGGAGAACTAAAACATCGTACAAAATGTTTAGTGCTTTGTATTTCACCTATTTCAGTATTTATGTGATTAGATCAAATTTTTCTAGAAAATGGTGGTTAAATAATTTGATGAGTCACTGTTTATTCTGCTATGGTAATAGATTGATACTGTATAATCCTGTGGATGCCCCTTAGTTAATCAGGCTGAATTAAGCCACTAATAATTACAGCAACTATCTAGGACTCATATTCTTCAAAAGTAAAATAAGTGTTCCATGAGTTAAAAAAAGATTACCATCTACATAACTGATGGTACAGAGGAGCACATACAAGCACTTCTTATTTCTTTTAGGAGAAAGAAGAGCCATCTGCAATTCAATTCCTTGACCAGTGCTTGTTTTCATTTTTCAGTGTTCCAGTTCTTCCTCAACTTCATCTCATAAAGGACAGAGTGTGAGTTCAATATGCCACAGTGCTACAATCAGGATAAAAATGTCTTTTTATCTTCTCTGGTACTTTCAAACCCAGCTTTAGAGATCTTTTATACTGTCTATAATTATTAAAAATCATTGACCAAGGTTTCTTGGCCAATGAGTACAGTAGTTTGATATAAGAGCTGAGTTTCAATCTTGAAGTAGAGAAATAAATTCAGAAGAAATTCCCTTTCCTTTTTTTATTTTCCCAATTGAAGGAGCAGAGGATAGGAAAATAAAGTTGCATTTTCTTATGATTCTTTTTATTTTCCTAATGACAGATTTTCTCTTTATTTTCTTTTGTTTCCTTCACTTACCCCAAAAGGTGAAAAAAAGGTAGAAAACCACTAATTTATTTCAATACCTGAAATACATCAGATATTATTACCATGATTTCCTGACAGACATCATTATGTCCATTATTTTTTTTTATGGAGAAACTGACAATTCCAGAAATTGAGCCACCTTTCTGGGTGATTTAATCAAAATAATTGAAGAAGATAATTCAAACCTGTCAAAAATCACATTTTTTCCTATGATTGCACACTTTTAATTTTAATACTGCCGATAGTTTCCTTCTTTTAGCAACTACATGAGCAATTTTCATATACTGTAAGGTAAGAGATCTTTTCATCCACCAAACTACTTTATCAGGGAGAACAAGCTGGAAGAAAAAGAAGTGAATACATGTAAACTAACTCTGTCATCCCTTAATTGCAATTTTTTTGTTTAATTTTTAAAGCTTTTGCTTGTTTAAATGTTAGCAATGCTGAATGGAGGCTATTGTATTTACTGTTTCAAGGTTATTCTATAGAATCACAGATTGTTTGGAAGATATTTTATTGCACAAAGTTTAAAAATAATATGTCTTTTTATACCACTCAGTATGCTATTAATGCTCAATTCAGATAAAAATATGATAACTGTAGACGTAAACGTAGTTATCTTCCTATTTCATCAGGTAGCTTCATAATTTCCTAAAGTCATTTTCTTACTGCCTCAAGTCATCTCATTATTGTTCTTATCATTCTGTAAACTCTTCATTACTCTATTGATGTCACCTTCAGTATTATCTGGAAAACATATTTTTTAAAATCTCCTTGTTAAATCTCTGATCTCCCCACAGAGAAGGAAATGTAATTGCTTTATATGTGCTAGTGGCACAAGGAGATGGCTAGTGGCAAGTTATTTCAAAGCTCAAAAGCTATCAGACTGAACTCATTTTAACTAGAGAAAGCATACTCAAGAAAGCTACTGTATGAGAACTAAAAACTTCTGAGAAAATCATATAAAGTTGAATAATAGACTGAGTGACTAATACTTTCTCTTCATTATCCAGTTTCTTCCTTGTACCTTTCTAAAAATGGTTTCTAGTATAACGATCAGAAGGCCAGACAAAATCTATTGGATGGTAGTAAACTTCATCTCAGGGTTTAGCAATAACAGTAATCTCCTTTAGTAATAACAGGAATCTTCTGTTCTGAGTGACTCACTGACGAAAAAATAATCAGTTCAGTTGTGGAAACAACATTGAATATTCAGAGATCTTACGTGAAAAAAGTGTTAGTCACTCAGTCATGTTGACTCTTCACAAGCTCATAGACTGTAGCTTGCCAGGCTTGTCTATCCCCTACCCACAGAATTCTCCAGGCAAGAATACTAGAGTCAGTAACCACTTCCTCCTCCAGGGGATCTTCGCGACCCAGGGGTTGAACCCAGGTCTCCTGTACTACAGGCAGATTCTTTACCCTGAGTCACCAGGGAAACCCAAATGAGGAACACAGCTATACAACTGTTAGGTTAGCTGGATGAACGTTAAACTTATCTGCTTCATTTTTAGAAATTTATGATCATATTTAAATTTTCAAATAAATATACCATACCTGCAAAATATAAGTAGGGTTCATGCTAAAATTTACATTTAAAAGGAATGACTGGAAGGAGCTAATGCTTCTAGAAAGAGTATCAAGGAGTACACTAAAAGGTTCTAGTCTCCAGAGAGAAGCAAGGCAGTGAAATGTACAATACCACAGAGGTCGCCTTCATCAGACCCGTCAGGACAATCCCGCCTCCCATTGCAGAGTTTCTCTGGCTGCAGGCAGACTGAGGTGTCATTAGCACAAGGGTACTTGGGTGGTCCACACAAGAAATTGTCACAATCATCTTCATCTGATTGATCTTCACAATCAATATCTCCATCACAGACCCAGGCTTTGCTGATGCATCTCCCTTAAGAATTAGAAGCAACATGCATTTGATTTTTACAATTAAGCCATGGTAATAACAAGTAATCATTGTCTTCAGTCAGAGCAGAACAAATTGCTATTAACAAGAAATCTATTTGGTGATAGTTTGACAGCTTATTTTCACAAAGAAATTTGAGTAGTACTTGTCCTGATTGTTAACAGTGTTCTTAGCATGAAAGCCTTGATGCTTTCTTCAGTTTCAAGTTATTGACTTACTCTATTAAAAAAAAAGTATAATTAATTAAAAGTCTAATTACAATACTTTTAAGAGCAAATTTTAAAACATATTTTATAGTAGTATAGTCTCTTTCAGAGGCCTAAATTTATATAAATGCTATCAGTGTCTTCTGGAGCTCTAAAATTAAGTAAATGCTTATTTTTTAAGATGACAATGTCTCTCTTTTTACATTCATAACCTTAAAATTTCAACTTCTCATATTCAGACTATGTACATGCCCTTTCACAGAAGAATATAAAATATTACTAAACATTTTAGTAATTAAGATATATACAGACAAAATTTAGAGAAATATGTTTTCTTTATTGACTTTAAAAGAAAAACAAATTATTATTTAGCCAGAATGTTTCAAAAGCAAATGTGAAATTACTGGAGAGCAATATTTTTGTCATTGTAAATTGTTTTATTGAAAAGTATTCCTTTCCAGAATACTTATATTTTTCATCTAATTAAAATTATGTTTTATAAACTATACAATATTAAGGTATAATGGGAATAAAAAATCTACCTAAAAGGGTAAATACTAGTTATTGGCTAATTATAAACCAACATCTCATAAAATGAGTGGGGCAAATTAAAAGGAAATGGAAAAATATTATATTGTAAAATTCAGACTTAAATTGAAAAAAGTAGGGGAAACCACTAGACCATTAAGGTATGACCTAAATCAAACCACTTATGATTATACAGTAGAAGTGAGAAATAGATTTAAGGGACTGTTCTGATAGATAGAGTGCCTGATGAAGTATGGAGGGAGGTTCATGACAATGTCCAGGAGACAGGGATCAAGACCATCTTCATGGAAAAGAAATGAAAAAAGCAAAATGGCTGTCTGGGGAGGCCTTACAAATAGCTGTGAAAAGAAGAGAGGTGAAAAGGAAACGAGGAAAGGAAAGATATAAGCATCTGAATGCAGAGTTCCAAAGAATAGCAAGAAGAGATAAGAAAGCCTTCCTCAGTGATCAATCCAAGAAATAGAGGAAAACAACAGAATGGGAAAAACTAGAGATCTCTTCAAGAAAATTAGAGATATCAAGGGAACACTTCATGCAAAGATGTGCTCGATAGAGGACAGAAATGGTATGGACCTAACAGAAGCAGAAGATGTCAAGAAGAGGTGGCAAGAACACACAGAAGAACTGTACAAAAAAGATGTTCATGAGCAAGATAATCACAATGGTGTGACCACTCACCTAGAGCCAGACATCCTGGAATGTGAAGTCAAGTGGGCCTTAGAAAGCATCACTACAAACAAAGCTAGTGGAGGTGATGGAATTCCAGTTGAGCTATTTCAAATACTGAAAGATGATGCTGTGAAAGTGCTGCACTCAATATGCCAGCAAATTTGGAAAACTCAGCAGTGGCCACAGGACTGGAAAAGGTCAGTTTTCATTCCAATCCCAAAGAAAGGCAATGCCAAAGAATGCTCAAACTACCGCACAGTTGCACTCATCTCACATGCTAGAAAAGTAATGCTCAAAATTCTCCAAGCCAGGCTTCAGCAATACATGAACTGTGAACTTCCAGATGTTCAAGCTGGTTTTAGAAAAGGCAGAGGAACCAGATATCAAAGAGCCAACATCCACTGGATCATGGAAAAAGCAAGAGAGTTCCAGAAAACATCTATTTCTGCTTTATTGACTATGCCAAAGCCTTTGACTGTGTGGATCACAATAAACTGTGGAAAATTCTGAGAGAGATGGGAATACCAGACCACCTGACCTGCCTCTTGAGAAACCTGGATGCAGGTCAGGAAGCAACAGTTAGAACTGGACATGGAACAACAGACTGGTTCCAAATAGGAAAAGGAGTACTTTAAGGCTGTATATTGTCACCCCACTTATTTAACTTATATGCAGCATACACCATGAGAAACGCTGGGCTGGAGGAAGCATAAGCTGGAATCAAGATTTCTGGGAACTATCAATAACCTCAGATATGCAGATGACACCACCCTTATGGCAGAATGTAAAGAAGGACTAAAGAGCCTCTTGATGAAAGTGCAAGGGGAAAGTGAAAAAGTTGGCTTAAAGCTTCAGAAAATGAAGATCATGGCATCTGGTCCCATCACTTCACGGGAAATAGATGGGGAAACAGTGGAAACAGCATCAGATTTTATTTTGGGGGGCTCCAAAATCACTGCAGATGGTGACTCATGAAATTAAAAGACGCTTACTCCTTGGAAGGAAAGTTATGGCCAACCCAGGCAGCATATTGAAAAGCAGAGACATTACTCTGCCAACAAAGGTCCATCTAGTCAAGGTTATGGTTTTTCCAGTGCTCATGTATGGATGTGAGAGTTGGACTGTGAAGAAAGCTGAGCGCTGAAGAATTGATGCTTTTGAACTGTGGTGTTGGAGAAGACTCTTGAGAGTCCCCTGGACTGCAAGGAGATCCAACCAGTCCATTCTGAAGGAGATCAGTCCTGGGTGTTCTTTGGAAGGAATGATGCTAAAGCTGAGACTCTAGTACTTTGGCCACCTCATGCGAAGAATTGACTCATTGGAAAAAACTCTGATGCTAGGAGGGATTGAGGGCAGGTGGAGAAGGGGATGACTGAGGATGAGATGGCTGGAGGGCATCACCAACTCGATGGACGTGAGTTTGAGTGAACTCCGTGAGTTTGTGATGGACAGGGAGGCCTGGCGTGCTGCGATTCATGGGGTCGCAAAGAGTCGGACACAACTGAGCGACTGAACTGAACTGAACTGAATGGTCATTATGTATTTAAAGGTTTTCTTCAAACTTAAACCTATTGAGTTTTAATGTACTTGAATACTGGTGAAAAGATGTTTCACTTATAGAAATGTGGTAACAATTTTCCATGCTATATGTCAAATAAGAGGAAAACATAAATGATCAGTTCCACATGTAATATAAATATATTCTCTAATATTCAATGTTATTTATTTATCATAGTATTCTTAAAAAAGAATGGATGAATATTTCAATAATGACTTTGATTATAAAAGGAGGAATATTATAAATCTTCACATAATACCATAAATAAAACAATGTTAATATTTTATATTACCTGGAAATACTATGTAGTACAATTAGATAGTAGAAAGACTTAGGCATAAAACTAGAAAATAATATCATTATATGAAGTTTATATAATTGCATAATTATAAGTCAGTAAAACTAAGTTAGAACTATAAGAAACTGAGAATTTTTAAAAATGTAGATAGCTTCAAAAACTCTACAGAAAAGTCAATAGGTCCCATATATATAAAGACAACAGAAGAGAAGGTCAGCCAAGAAATCTACCACAAAACAAAGCATTTTGGGTTAAACTATAAGAACTGTATATTATTTGTATGAAAAACATCAAAAGTTTATTTTAAAAAACTCAAAAGAAGCCTTGAATACAGACATAGTTTGATTTCAGAGATAAACATATTAATAGAAAAGTATTATTTTTTCTCAAATTAATCTCATCCCATTTTAAATTCTATTATTTTAATCCCATGAACTTATCCTAAACTTAAGAAAATAAAACTGCAAATATTATGAGCCATCTTCTAAAAAACACAGACAGTTTGCTGAGTAGGAACTATATATGCCAAATATTTAGAAATGTTTTAAAAGTAACATTAGTTAAATTTTGTCATAATGGAATATAACTATGCATCAATAATTAAATAGCATAGTGACATCAGAAGTAAAGTCACTAGGTATGTGGTTTTAATATGCAAAAATTGACAATTCAAAATAGTAGAGAATAAATAATTACAAAATTAAGGCTGTTAGGATTATTGATGGGCCACCTGGAGAAAAATAAAAGGCTGAATCTTCACTCAATATTCACACCAAAATAAATTAAAGACAGATCAAAGAAGTCTTTTAAAACAGAAATGATGAAAGCAAAACATTCTAGAATAAAATAGTTATTAAAACAAAACCCTGAAATGGTCATTATATAAACACAGAGAGCATAAAGGACAAGTTGATAAACTTAAATACTGTCCACATTGAACTATAAAATTCATCTATAAAGTCAAAATAAAGTCAATAAAACAGAAAAAGAAATCATTCTATTTGACAAAAAAAGATATATTACTTTGAAATATAAAAGGTTCATATAAATCAGTATGATAAAAATCAGTAAACCAGTATATAAGTGCAAGGTTTATAATGAATCGATAATGGCTTACCAACATATGAAGTTGAAAACATCTTTCAATTTAAAAAAATAAAATAAAAACAACAATTTGATAGCATTTTTCCTCTCTTGGATTAAGATTAAAAAGCTGTATAACACATAGATAAATTTGACAAAGGTATGAAAAACAACTCCAGTGTTAAGGGGCTACCGATTGGGATCATCTCTTTGTAAGGCAATATTATGAAACTAGTAATGAAAAATATATCAACACTTCACCACTGTAATTCTAATTTTAGAATATTTTTCCATTGGTATATTATGCCTAAATGTACAAAAATACGTAAATGAGGATGTGTGTTGCTGTTTTGTCTATATTAGCAAAAGTCTGGTAACAAGTAAAATTCAGACTGCAAGACTGGCAACATCAATTACAATGCATCCATACATTGAAATTATATACTTGAGTGAAAAACAATGAGTTAATTCTCCATAAGTTAAAATAAAACAATCTCCCTATCATATTAATATAAAGGAACTACAAGTGAGTATGCTGTAGATATTCTTTTGTGTTAGAACTATCTGTTTAGCAATATGTGTGACAATATTTCCACACATATGTCAATATAAACACATGTATAGGCTTGTCTCTACATGAATCTTTTCTGGAGGGTTGCTGCTGCTGCGGCTGCTAAGTCGTGTCAGTCGTGTCCGACTCTGTGTGACCCCACAGACGGCAGCCCACCAGGCTCCCCCGTCCCTGGGATTCTCCAGGCAAGAACACTGGGCTACACAGGAAATAATTAAAACTGATTGCCTCTGGTGGGGAAGTCTTAAGGTACATGGGAGTAGGAGACAGATTGATTTTTCATCAAAACCTTTTGTGTTACTTTATTTTCCCTTCCACTATATTTCTGTATAATTTTTCAAAAAATACTAGCTCATTTTAAAATGGTAAATATGAGACATGTAACATGTGCCACAAAGTCTGGTAGTTTCTACAGATACAGAGGTTACCCTGTGCCTTATATTTTCCAAGAGACTTTAGGTAATATAAAAAAAGGCATAAGACACATTCCCTGTCCCCAAGGAGTTTATAATCTAGTTACTTTTGCTATGTTACAAGAGATATGAATAAATATGAATAAACAGCTCAGATAAAATCTACAAGTTTCAATAGCTCTTTCTTCCCAGGTATTTTGCAGGGGATGTTTGGAACAATTGCTTTTCCCTTTCTTGTTTAGTTTTAATTCTTATACAAAAGGAAGGTAAGAGGATACTCCAGGTATGATGTTAAATTTCTATTTCATGACCATCAGTTGGGTAAAACTGAAAAGCAAATTACCTTAGTAAATATGCTGAAAGATTGTTCATTTTTACTCGATTTACAGCAGGACAGATCCTTACACAGTCAAATCACTAGATGTGACAATAAAAAAACTTCAATATTACAACTACTCTTGTTTAAGCTCCCTCCTTTATATATAAGAAAGCTGAAACTCAGATCAAGTTAATATTTTTAAAACAAAATAAATACTAATAATATTAAAATGTGTTATAAATTATAAATATCCACAATATCTAAAAAAACAAAATCTTTAAAAATAACTTTAAAAAAACCTATGCACAAATAAATTCAAATAGCCAAGTCAACCAAGTTCAAATTGTCTTTACTAATTCTTCTTTAAAGAGATATCATGTGCTAGAAAAATTCAGTGTTTTTTATCAAATTGAGCTTTACATAATATTTTCAAACTGATTAATAAAGATGCAGAACTCTTGTGGAAACTGTAGTTTTGTCCTTTGAGCAAAAAGAATAAGAATGGCTGAGCAACAATAGCAATGACAACAAGCAGATAATAGCAAAAGTCAGCTACTGGTATTATGGAAGCTACTATAATCACTTAAATCACATTCGCTCTCTCTCATACACTCAGGACATTGTAAGGACTATTTTGATTTGTGTATCCTTGAGATACATAGTTTAGGTTAAAAGTCAGTACAAAATCAACAGGTATAGGAAAACTAAGAGTTCCTAGGAGTTATTAGAATCTGTGTTGCTTTCCTGAATTCATACTATCACTTCCAGATTTTGCTTGTCTCTGCTAAACTGTTTTGGCAATTAAAAAAAAAAAAAAGTGAGAGAGAGATTTAGTCATTTGTAAACTGCTTAACTTTCTTTTGTCTTAATGAGAGACAATAGGCTATAACAGAACAATTTCTGTTCTGGGATACAACTGGCAGTTAATGTCAAGAATATGGGTACTTTGAAAAAATTCAAATGGATTTATTTAAAAATATTATTTTTTGAATATAATATTGGTTTTGGAAATGCAATTTTTCTGTAATTTTTATACTCCATAAAACATACATATTTATTTAACAACATTTGACTTCATTTCAATTCAGCAAATATTTATTGAGTACTTTGTACCTGTCTAGCCACTGAACACTGTAGAAAAAAATAAAGAAAAATCCCTGACCTTGTGGAGCAATAAGTCTAGTACTGACAAATGTTCTATAAAAAAAGGATAAGATAAAAGCCATATAACCATCACAGAGTGCTACGGAATTTCAGAGAGCTAGAAAATATGTGTGATTGAAAGGCTCAGAAAAAAGCTTTACTAAGATGTTATTTGGGAAGAGATTTTGAAGAGTGGCAGTGAATATTAGATATGGACACAAGAAAAAAGGCATTTCATATAAACAGCTGTCTTATGTGTACAGCCTTAACATTCAAAAATATATCCTCTGCAAAATAAAAAGCAAGTAAAAGGAAAAAGAGAGAGAAAACAGTTTAATAGTATGGTGTTTATTTCTGTTATCGAATGGGAATGTGTCAGGGCATAGATACTGAAACCAAGTCAACTCCTTCTTAATTTGATCTCTTCTATTTCTGTGTGAATCCACTATAAAATTATATTCTCTATATTTAATTTCTCAGTTCAGTTCAGTCGCTCAGTTGTGTCTGACTGTTTGCAACCCCATGGACTGCAGCATGCCAGGCCTCCCTGTCCATCACCAACTCCTGAAGCTTACTCAAACTCATGTCCATTGAGTCATTGATGCCATCTCATCTGCTGTTGTTCCCTTCTCTTCCTGCCTTCAATCTTTTCCAGCATCAGGGTCTTTTCCAGAGTCAGTTCTTCACATCAGGAGGCCAAAGTATTAGAATTTCAGCTTCAGCATCAGTCCTTCCAATGAATATTTAGGACTGATTTCCTTTAGGATAGACTAGTTGGATCTCCTTGCAGTCCAAGGGACTCTCAAGAGTCTTCTGCAACACTACAGTTCAAAAGCATCAATTCTTTGGCACTCAGCCTTCTTTATAGTTCAACTTGCACATCCATACATGACTACTGGAAAAATCATAGCTTTGACTAGGTGGACCTTTGTTGGCAAAGTAATGTGTTTGCTTTTTAATATGCTGTCTAGGTTGGTCATAGCTTTTCTTCCAAGGAGCAAGCATCTTTTAATTTCATGGCTGCAATCACCATCTGCAGTGATTTTGGAACCCTCAAAAATAAAGTCTGTCAACTGTTTCCATTGTTTTCCCATCTATTTGCCATGAAGTGATGGGACTGGATGCCATAATTTTTATTTCATGCTAAATATTATTTTCTTCACGATAGAGTTTTATGTGTTAATTTTCATCAGAAACATACATACTGAGTTTTATGGATAATTTTCAATGATAATTATGAGTATATGCAGTTTTAATTTTATTTGTTGAATTTACCCACATGTGAGATGCAGTTCCTATATAAATGCATAGGTAGAAAAAGGGTAGAACTTCCTCCTGAAGCAGTAATAAGCCAGTTTGAAGTCACAGTTCATAAAGTGTTGATTGCTAATTCAAGGAGCTCAATAACCTCAAAAAATGTTTGATTTCAGCAAATGTTTTTGACAAAAAAATTGACATTGAAAAATTTTGACCAAGTCTGTGTGCATGTCCCAGTTTATGAAGTAAGAGGAAGCTGAAGATGTGAGTAGAATGGGTTGAAGATAATAGATGTCAGGGATGAAAACAGTAGACAACACAAAGTTCTGAGTGAGAAATGGTATAGGCTTAACCTTAAGCTCTGATGAGTGCATGGAAAAAATAGAATGGGTGATGTTAGAGAAAGTGTAGAGGTATCAGCAGTAGCACCTAGAAAGTCATTATACACTAGAAGTGTTAAAAGGTTGTTTCTACTTTAAAACCAAATGTTTAAGAGAATGAAGATATCTCGAACAGATATAAGAGAGAAAGAATATATCGATTTGGAGAAGCAGTGGAATATTGAGCACAGCAAAGGAAAAAAAAAATGGATTTGAAGAGTTGGGTAAATATCTGTGGCAGAAATTTGGCAGGCATTTACCTGATGGTGATGGTTGAAACTTCAGGAACAGAAGAGTTTGCTATGGACACCTTGCAGAAAGATGAGAAGGAGCAAAATAAAATAAGTAAATAAATAAAGAGAAAAATGTATGCATTGTCTCAAATGAATTATGTATTCAATAGATATTTTTCTAATTATTTAATTATCATTATTTTTTACCATAGTTCCCTGACCAGGAATTGAACCCATGTCCCCTGCATTGGGAGGGCAGAGTCTTAACCACTGGACCACGGGGAAAGTGTTCTCAATGGATATTTTTGAATTAAATATAAGGGATTGGCAAAGGGAAAAAGGTCAAGGGAAGGCGAAATAAAAATAGAAATCTAAATGGTGGGTAGAGAGAGGACAATTCAACATGAGATTTCATAATGAAAAGTTTCCAGGAAAGGACATGTGTTGAAGAGAAAGGTCAAGAATTGCAGAGAAAGAGATCACTGTGCTATATTAATAGTCAAAGGTATTGTTGATTGAGCTCATTTTATGTTCTAGGCACTTTTTGTACATTCTAGTGTTACCATTATTATTATCATCTCTATTTTACAGATCAGAAAATTGAACCGTAGAGAGGTTTAGCATTTATGTGAATTAACATAGTTACTGAATGGCAGAGCAGAACACAAGACTGAGAAAAAAAAATGGACTGAGAAATCATTCCTGGTAACCACTGAAACAGCAATTTCCATCAAAGGCAGGCAGAGAATATTAGACAGCAAAAGGTGAAGGAATAAATGAGAGAAATATATCAAGGTACATTACGCAAGGTAATTTAGCAAAGGGAAGGAAGAAAACATGAAAAGCTGATAAAATCAAGTGTTTTTGAACCTTCTGTGCTAGGTATATTTTCAGAGAAAGAAAAAATGGTGTAGAGAAAGAAATTGAAGACATAAGCAAGAAAAAGTGACCAAGGTCCCACAGGACGTAGGTAGTTACAGGTTCAACAGCTGAAGAGTGCTTCTGGGCAAAATGAAGGGTTATTTATTTCTTTAGGTACAGGACTATGGGTAGGTGGGAGTAAGTATACAGCAAAGTGTTTAAAATTGCCACCAGGAGAAATTATAAGAATACACGGCTTATAAGAAGCTACACATAAATATATATGACTAGTTTCAGAGCACATAGACAATGGAGAGCTCACCATATTATTTCATCAGAAATAAACAGAAGTATCCATATGGTCAGTTATTGAAGGACAAAAAAAGTGCTGTACTTACAAATTCTTCATATACCACTCATCATAAAATTATAACAAAATCAGTTTTCCATTGTAGGATAATTTTGTTTCTAATTATTCAGACTGATTTTTAACATGGATTAAATTCATCATTTTTTTTGTTTGTTTACTGATACAACAATGTGAGGAAGAAAAAAAATAAAAACCTAAAAATAAATGTGTTCTTTGCCATTCACACAAGCCCACAAGTGGAGTTTTATTACATTAGAGGATCAGAACAAAGGATGATGTTTATGGAGCCACTGTCAGAGTCAGTCTTGTTATATTCCTTTGCTAAAGACTCCTTCATCCTTAATTCTTTTCTTTTTTTCTGTTTATTTATTTTACTTTACAATATTGTATTTGTTTTGCCATTCAAGTCAATGTATGGGTGTACATGTGTTCCCCATCCTGAACCCCCCTCCAACCTCTCTCCCCATCCCTTTCCTCTAATCATCCCAGTGCACCAGCCCCGAGCACCCTGTATCATGCATTAAACCTGGACTGGTGATTTGTTTCAGATATGATAATTTACAGGTTTCAGTGCCCTTCTCCCATGTCATCCCACCCTCTCCCTCTCCCACAGAGTTCAAAAGATTGTTCAATACATCTGTGTCTCTTTTGCTGTCTCACATACAGGATTATCATTACCATCTTTCTAAATTCCATATATATGCCATCCTTAATTCTTAACTCTACCCTGAGACATGACTTGAAAATGTATGTTGCTTTTTCCAAGGAATAGAGTGTAAGGTTATGGATCAGCACCAACCTATCACCTCTCCTGGAAAGATAGACCGTCATGAAAGAAGACTGTACAAGTATGACACCTTCCCACTTTTTTTTTAGCCTTCCTTCCCCCCTTTCAAAAACAAATACTGACAATAGTTTCTTATGAATCCTTCTAGAAATATTATTAATATAGAAAAAATATACCATTTTAAATTTTCCTTTATTTAAACAATATGACATACTATAGACACTATTAAGTTCACTGAATTTTTATTCAACACTTAATTATAAGAAAACATCAATGTGAGTGTATTATAGTGATTCCCATTCATTATAATTGCTGCAAGGCTTTCTACTATGTGGATATACCATAATGTTTCTTCTTAACTTTACTTATGGTCTATATAGGTTGCTTGCAACATTTAGATATTAAAAACAATGTAGTGGCAAATAGCATATGAAACAATGATCCACATCACATGCCATTAGGGAAATGTAAACTAAAACAACAACACTACTATAAACCTATTAGTGATGGAATTCAAAATGCTGATATACTCAAATACTGGCCAGGATATGGAGCAATAAAAATTTCTCATTCATTTCTAGTGGGGGATGCAAAATTATATAGATATTTTGGAAGGCAATATGGCAGTTTCTTAAGAAACCAAACATATTCTTACCATATGATTCAGCAGTTACACTCCTTGGTATTCACCCAAATGAGTTGAAAACTTATATCCATACAAAAACTAATATACCAATGTTTATAGCCTCTTTACTCATAACTGTTAAAACTTGAAAGTAACCAAGTCACTTTTCAGTAGGTTGAAGGAATTAAAAAGCTGTGGCACAACCTGAAAATAGGATCTATTCGATGCCAAAAAGAAATGAACTAACAAGCCATTAAAAGACATGAAGGAAACCTAAATGAATGATACTAAGTGAAAGAAGCTTATTTAAGAAGGCTACATACTATTTGTATTTATATGACATTATGGAAAAGGCACAACTATGGAGACAGTAAGAAGATCAGATGGAAGGAAGGAGAGATGACAGACAGCACAGAGGATTTTTAGGGCAGTGAAACTATGATACTATGGTAGCTCATATCATTAAACAGTTGTCAAAATTCGTAGTTTGTACAACATCAAGAGTGAACTCTAATGTAAACTATAGACTTTGGATGATAATGATCAATGCAGGAATACAGGATCACTGATTGTAACAGATATATCAAAGGAGGACTTTTTTTTTTTTATGGTGAATTAGCCCTTTAAGGCCAGAGAAGGAAATGGCACCCCACTTCAGTACTCTTGCCTGGAAAATCCCATGGACAGAGGAGCCTAGTAGGCTGCAGTCCATGGGGTCCCTGAGGGTCAGACACGACTGAGTGACTTCACTTTCACTTTTCACTTTCAAGTATTGGAGAAGGAAATGGCAACCCACTCCAGTGTTCTTGCCTGGAGAATCCCAGGGATGGGGGAGCCTGGTGGGCTGCCGTCTATGGGGTCGCACAGAGTCAGACACGACTGAAGTGACTTAGCAGCAGCAGCAGCAGCAGTCCTTTAAAGTATTGCTGGATTTGCTCATATTTTATCTAGAATAATGGTAATCATGGTCATCAGAGAGACAGTTTATAATTGTTGTGTGCATGGAAGGTACTAACTTTGGGAGTTGGAAAAATCAACGTTTTATTGCTTAAGAGTTATTACTCCTTTCCAATTCTCTGGGGGAGATGAAATGACAGTTGTAACAATGTTCCTTAAATATCTGGTAGAATTTCTCATCTGGACTTGAAACTTTTGGCGGAATAGTGAAAGGAGTTATATAGTGATTAAAAAAAATCTTTATAAAACATATTGCTTATATTTTCCTTTCCTGAATTGATTTTGGAAATTTATATTTTTTAAAAAGTTAAATGATTTTATTAATATAGGTTTTAAATTCATTTCTATTACTCTTCATAGATAGTTTCTCTAGTCTTATACTTTCTTCAGCATGTATGATTATTTTCCGATTCTCCTTTTTGGTACTGTGTTTTCAATGTTGTTGTTGTTGTTGTTGTTGTTTTTAATTAGATCAGTTAATAGATTAGCAATTTTAGCTATTCTTTCAACAACCTAATTATTGAATTTTCAAATTACACTCTTTTCTTTCTTCTAAATTTAGACATTAATTTGATTTTCTTTTTTCCTTACATTTGTTTATGATTTGTAACTTCCTGAGTTTGAGGTTGTATTAGTAAGGCAAGGTGAAAGATTTATATGATCTGAAGAGAAACCAGAGATAGTCAGGATAAGCTATGCTGCAGTAACAGACCTAAAATCCAGTGACCTAACTCAGCAAGGTTTTTTGTTCACATAAAATCATGAGAGGTGAGTCTCCTTCCATCTTCTATGTATGCCTTCCAGAGTCATAATATAAAAGGCCACTAGGGCAGGAAAACAAGCAAAACCAAATAAACAAAAAGCTAACTAAAACAAAACCAAAATAAAGATGCTCACCAAGCTTAACTGTATCGTATGGAAATTATACAGTCCCATACGCTCAAGACTCATTGACTAGAACTAGTCATTTGACCCCAATAGAACTGCAAGAGTTGAGAAATGCAGTAAAGCATCAAGAGGTTGTAAAATACCATGTCTAGTACATATTGTTAAAAAACTATGTTTCTTTTTTTAATTACTGAATGTAAATACAGAAATCTCAAAAGTCTCAGAATAGTTGTAGTTTTTAACTATTTTAGAAATATAAATGCTACAAACAAAATATTATCTGAAAGTTTAGGTATATTTCTTATAATTTTGTAAATTGGGTTTTAGTTGAATATAATTTTATAAATTTTGAACATTTTAAGATATATTTTTGGCTCAGTCCCTCTAACTAAAGATGGCAAACTACTAGTAACAAACAAAAATTTATTACTCAGGATTAATAAAATTAATATGTTAAAATAACTAAAATTTCAATGATTGTTTTTGAATTTTACACTATATTTCTGCAATTGTTAAACTTTAAAGATATTATTACACTGAGAGTTCTGGGACACTTTGCATAAAAGTTTACAAAGTTATATTTTCTCATAAGCAATGTTTTATTTATATTCCATATATTCTGACAAGTATGTACTTTTATTTTGTAGAAGTTCTTAAAGTCTAGCTTTATTCCCGCTAGAATTAAGATTAAAAAGTACTTTATTATTATATTTACAAGCAGAAGAGTGGTTTAATCTTCAAAATTACAGGTGTATTATATGATGATCAGATAATTTTGTCTGATTCGCTTCTATTTCTTAAAATTTATTGAATTTGTTTCTGATAATAAATGTTCATTTAAAAATATTTCATTAGCCTTGTAAAATAAGATATTTTTCCTTCTAAGAATAGAGTTATATTTTTATTAATTTTATCTAAACATTAATTCTTTAAATCTTTTATATTCTGGCTTATTTTTCTTCTACTTAATTTTTCATACACTAAAATAAGTGAATACAATTTCTTTCTCTTGATATGGTTTTCACATTATGGTTTCTATAAATTTTGCTGTATAAAATTTCATAGTGTGTTTTAACATATTTAAGACTGCAAAATCTTTATTGAAAATTGTGTTTTTATCATTGTGGTTTTCTAAGTCTCACTGAGGTTTTATTCTTGTCCCTAAACTCTCACTCATTCTCTCACTAAATCCTATTTTCTTGCTGTTCTATTAATTTCCTAGTGACACTTTAGTGGAAAATGTCTTATACTTTGTGCCTCTAAATTAGTGGCATTTTTTAATGATTCTTACATAAATTTATTTCTGGTAGTTTCAGTACTTGATGACTTGGAGAATGTCCTAACACTCTCAATGTAATATTTTTAAGCTTTAACAATCACAGATTGGAGAAGGAAATGGCAACCCACTCCAGTGTTCTTGCCTGGAGAATCACAGGGACGGGGGGGCCTGGTGGGCTGCCGTCTATAGGGTCTCACAGAATTGGAAGCGACTGAAGCAACTTAGCAGCAGCAGCAGCAGCAGCAGCAACAATCACAGAAAGACTGGCCACAGAGAAACTGAATTGAAAAATAATACTATATGTGGCCTAATTTTCCTTATAACCTTGCCATTATGTATAATATCAAAGGTTTCTTTTATTTTTCCATTCTAAAAAATTACATATTTTAATTTCCTTTCCATGAGAGAAGGACTTGAAATTTCCTCCCTGATTTCCTGACTATAATATACAGTTGATCCTCAAGCAATGTGGGGGTTAGGGGCACAGTTTAAAATCTAAATATAACTTTGATTGTCCCTAAAGTTAACTACTAACAGCCTACTGCTGACTAGAGCCTTTACACGTGTTTTGTATGATATATGCATTATATACTGTATTGTTACAATAAAGTAGGCTAGATAAAGAAAAATGTTATTAAGAAAATTATAAGGAAGAGAAAACATATTTACAGTACTTTATTGTTATCATAAGACTACATTGTCTATTCACAAGATGAATTGCCTGCCAGTGCCTACATCAATATTGTCTTATAAGATACAAAATACTGTAGATTTTATACATATTACCAACACTAGACATCAAAAATGAAAAGATAATGTGAATAAGATTCATATTTCTTTAAAGGTATAATAATTCATGCACTGATAATGAAGAAGAACCATGATTGCTATGGTTGCAATATGATTGCTTCATGGTACCCTAGGTACACACTAACGGAAGAATTGTTATAATTTTTATATCATATGGTATTACAGTCATATTCTGATTACAGAACTATAAACATTGCTACATTTTTTAAAAAAACACCTGTGATGATAGGCTGATACGTGCTTTCTCCGATTATGAGTGAAACAGACATATTGTATAGTAATATGACTGAAAACAATATAGAACACTAGGAAAACTAACACACCATTAATTTTATATTGCACTCACTTTATGTCTGTGTTAGGATAGGCTATCCAGGCTTCCCTGATAACTCAGTTGGTAAAGAATCTGCCTGCAATGCAAGAGACCCGGATTCGACTCCTGGGTTGGGAAGATCCACTAGAGAAGGGATAGGCTACCCACTCCAGTATTCTTAGGCTTCCCTTATGTTTCAGCTGGTAAAGAATCTGTCTGCAATGTGGGAGACCTGGGTTTGATACCACGGTTGGGAAGATTCCTTGAAGAAGGGAAAGGCTACCCACTCCGGTATTCTGGACTGGACAGTTCCATGGACTGTATAGTCCATGGGGTCACAAAGGGTCAGACATGACTGAGCAACTTTCACTTCACTTAGGATAGGCTATCCACTTCAATATAAGCCTTGCACATGATGTTCTACATGATGAAAACTTAGGTGATGGCAATGATAATGATATAAACTTCCCATTCAGTTCATGTTGAACAGTTATTAGATTTTATTTTTTTACATAAAGACACATATACATAACAGGTAAGTTCATTAAAAGTAGGGCACGATGATTATTTACTATTTATTAGGTGGAAATTACTTTACTAGCATGTGAGATGAGTTCAACTGTGCAGTAGTTTGAGCATTCTTTGGTATGGCCTTTCTTAGTGACTGGAATGAAAAATGACCTCTTCCAGTCCTGTGGCCACTGCTGAGTTTTCCAAATTTGCTGGCATATAGAGTGCAGCACTTTCACAGCATCAACTTTCAGGATTTGAAATAGCTCAACTGGAATTCCATCACCTCCACTAGCTTTGTTCATAGTGATGCTTCCTTAGGCCCACTTGACTTCACATTCCAGGATGTCAACTTCTATGTGAGTGATCACATCATCAGGATTATGTGGGTTGTGAAGATCTTTTTTGTACAGTTCTGTGTATTCTTGACACCTCCTTTAATGACTTTTGCTTCTGTTAGCTCCATACAATTTCTGTCATTTATTGAGCCCATCTTTGCATGCAATGTTTCCTTGGTATCTTTAAATTTCTTGAAGAGATCTCTGGCCTTTCCCATTCTATCGTTTTCCTCTATTTCTTTGCACTGATCACTGAGGAAGTCTTTCTTATCTCTCCTTGCTATTCTTTGGAACTCTGCATTCAAATGGGTATATCTTTCCTTTTCTCCTTTGCTTTTGGCTTCTCTTCTTTTCACAGCTATTTATAAGGCTTCCCCAGACAGCCATTTTGCTCTTTTGCATTTCTTTTTCTTGGGGATGGTCTTGATCCCTGTCTCCTGTACAATGTCACGAACCTCTGTCCATAGTTCATCAGGCACCCTATCAGATCTAGTCCCATAAATCTATTTCTCACTTCCACTGTATAATCAATCGTTAGGGATTTGATTTAGGTCATACCTGAATGGTCTAGTGGTTTTCCCTACTTTGTTCAATTCAAGTCTGAATTTGGCAATAAGGAGTTCATGATCTGAACCACAATAAGCTCCCGGTCTTATTTTTGCTGACTGTAGACAGCTTCTCCATCTTTGACTGCAAAGAATATAATCCATCTGATTTTGGTGTTGACCATCTGGTGATGTCTATTTGTAGAGTCTTCTCTTGTTTTATCGGAATAAGGTTTTTGTTATGACCAGTGTATTCTCTTGGCACAACTCTATTAGCCTTTGCCCTGCTTCATTCTGTACCTCAAGGCCAAATTTGCCTGTTACTATAAGTGTTTCTTGACTTCCTACTTTTGCATTCCAGTCCCCTATAATAAAAAGGACATCTTTTTTGTGTGTTAATTCTAGAAGGTCTTGTAGGTCTTCATAGAACTGTTCAACTTCAGCTTCTTTAGCATTACTGGTTGGGGCATAGTCTTGGATTACCATGATATTGAATGGTTTGCCTTGGAAACAAACAGAGATCATTCTGTCATTTTTGAGATTGTATCCAAGTATTGCATTTCAGATGTTTTTGTTGACTATGATGGCTACTCCATTTCTTCTAAGGGATTCTTGCCCACAGTAGGAGATATAATGGTCATCTGAGTTAAAATCACCCAATCCAGTCCATTTTAGTTTGCTGATTCCTAAAATGTTGATGTTCACTCTTGCCATCTCCTATTTGATCACTTTCAATTTGTCTTGATTCATGGACCTAACATTCCAGGTTCCTATGCAATATTGCTCTTTACAGCATCAGACCTTGCTTCTATCATTAATCACATTCACAACTGGGTGTTGTTTTTGCTTTGGCTCCATCTCTTCATTCTTTCTGGAGTTATTTCTCCACTGGTCTCCAACAGCATATTGAATGTTCAATATGGTTCAATATGGATGTACAAGCTGGTTTTAGAAAAGGCAGAGGAACCAGAGATCAAATTGCCAACATTTGCTGGATCACTGATAAAGCAAGTGAGTTCCAAAAAAAAAAAAAAATCTATTTATGCTTTATTGACTATGCCAAAGCCTTTGACTGTGTGGATCACAATAAACAGTGGAACATTCTGAAAGAGATGGGAATACCAGACTACCTGACCTGCCTCTTGAGAAATCTATATGCAAGTCAGGAAGCAGCAGTTAGAACTGGACATGGAACAACAGACTGGTTCCAAATAGGAAAAAGAGTATGTCAAGGCTGTATATTGTCACCCTGCTTATTTAACTTATATGCAGAGTACATCATGAGAAATGCTGGGCTGGAAGAAGCACAGCTGGAATCAAGATTGCTGGGAAAAATATCAATAACCTCAGATATACAGATGACACTACCTTTATGGCAGAAAGTGAAGAAGAACTAAGGAGCTACTTGATGAAAGTGAAAAAGGAGAGTGAAAAGGTTGGCTTAAAGCTCAACATTCAGAAAATAAAGATCATGGCATCTGGTTCCATCACTTCATGGCAACTAGATAGAGAAACAGTGGAAACTGAGACAGACTTTATTTTGGGGGGCTCCAAAATCACTGCAGATGGTGACTGCAGCCATGAAATAAAAATACACTTACTGCTTGGAAGAAAAGTTATAGCCAACCTAGACAGCCTCTTAAAAAGCAGAGACAATACTTCGCAAACAAAGGTCTATCTCATCAAGTCTATGGTTTTTCCAGTAGTACAGTAGTCCAGTATGGATGTGAGAGTTGAACTATATAGGAAGCTAGGTGCCAAAGAATTGATGCTTTGAACCATGATGTCGGAGAAGACCCTTGAGAATCTGTTGGACTGCAAGGAGATCCAACCAGCCCATCCTAAAGGAAATCAGTCCTGAACATTCACTGGAAGGACTGATGTTGAAGTGAAACCTCAGTACTTTGGCCACCTGATACGAAGATCTGTCTCATTGGAAAAGTCCCTAATACTGAGAAAGATTGAAGGCAGATGGGGAAGGGGATGACAGAGGATGAGATGGTTGGATGGCATCACTGACTCAATAGACACGAGTTTGAATAAAACTCTGGGAGTTGGTAATGGACAGGGAGGCCTGGTGTGCTGCAGTCCATGGTGTTACAAAGAGTCAGACACAACTGAATGACTGAACTGAACTCAGGTGGAAATAGACCATCACTAAAGTCTTCATCTTTGCCATCTTCATGTTGAGAAGACTAAGGATGAGGAGGAAAAGAAGGGGTTGGTCTTGCTGTCTTTGATGTAGCAGAAGTAGAGGAGGTGGAAGGGGAGGCAAGTGAGTCAGGCACAGTTGGTATAACTTTATGGAAACACACTGTCATTTCTCTCTGAATTTTATGGTCTTTCATTTCTCTAAAAATGTTCTGTATGGTACCAATTCTTCTACCATTTGTTTAGTCTTAGTGCCTGTATCGTAGAAGAGTTCATGCCATAAAAGAAATCAAAGGAATCTTTAATAATTATAACCCTTGTGTCAAACTGTCTAATGTTATTTTGTTTCCGGGCATTTCTTCTAAATTCTCTTCCTGACCTTTAGGAACTAGTTCAGAAGCATTCAGCTCTACCAAGTAGTACTTTGTTAATTCCTCTGGTGTGATGTCTGCTAATTCTAGAATTTCTCCAAGATCTATATCTTAAAAGCCTTCACTTTCCCACATCCCACTGTTTCTGCCATATCTGCAATTTCTTTCATAATTTCCTGTTCTCTTATAAATCCTGTAAAGACATGTACGACATCTGGACACAGTTTCTTCCACAAGAATTTATTGTTTCAGGTTTGATGGCTTTCACAGTTTTTTTTTTCTATAATAATAGTATCTTCAATAGTATAATCCTTCTAGAATTTAATGATGTTTCTCTATTGAGGTGTTCTTCCATACCACTGACAACTGTTCTCATAGATTACCACACACAAGGAGCCTTCAAGGTTCTTATGACTCCTTGATCTAGATGCTCAATTACAGACATAATGTTTGGGGAAACACACACACACACACTTTGAAACATTCAGTGCGGAACTCTCGGGGTTTTGGGTGGCCAAGACATTGTCCAACATCACATGAACTTTAAAAGTCAGTCCCTTACTGGCAAGGAACTTCCTCATGTCAAGAACAAAGCATTGATGAAATCAGTCCAGCAGAAGAGATCTCATTGTCCAAGCTTTCTTGTATAACCAGAAGACTGACAAAATTGAATCTTTTTCTTCAAGGTTCAGGGATTAGCAGCTTTATAGACAAGGGCATTCCTGATCATAAGTCCAACTGTATTTGCACAAACCAGAAAGTTAGCCTATCCTTTCCTGATTTAAATCCTGGTACTTCTCTTGCTTACTAATAAATGTCCAATGCAGCATTTTTTTTTTTTTTTCCTAGAGTAGGGCATTTTGTCTACACTAAAAACCTGTTCAGGCAGGTGTCCTTTCTTCACAGTGATTTCCTTAATGCCATCTGGAACTCATCTGCTGCTTCTTGGTGGGCAGAACCTGCATACTTCTCCTGTTATCTTGACATTTTTTAAGCCAAACCTTTTTCTAAAATTATCAAACAATAATTTGCTTGCAGAAAATTCTCCAGCCTTAATTCTTCCACTTTCCTTTTGCTTTATGCTGTCATATAATGATTTTGCTTTCTTTTGAATCATGTTGGAATCTTTAGGTATGACTTTCTTATAGCAATGCTGCAGTCACATGAAAGCTGCATTTTCAGTACAAGATAAAAAGATAATTTTAAAAAATTGCAAGGTTTTTATACCTGCTGGCATTGCTGTAGTAATGGCTTTACAAATTTCCTTTTCCCTCTTCTTTTTTTTTTTTTTTAACAGTTGTCCTTATGGTAGATTCATTACCTTAAAATGTTGGGAAACTGCAACTGCAGACTTTAATCTCCAGTACATATCAAGCAACTCAACTTCTTGTAATGCCACAACTTTTCTCTTGCTTCTTGGGAGCACTTCCAGCATCACCAGTGGCACTTTGTATAGGTTCCATGGTGCTATTCGAGGTTTATGGCACTGAACTAAACACAGTGAAAAATATGCAAGAACTGCAAGAGATCCCTTTTTCTTGCAATGCAATTTATTGGAGAGACAAACTGGTGACGAGGAGATGACTAGTGTCACATGGTGTTTGAAGCTGATACTAGCAACACTTGAACCCACTGTAATAGTATGACATACCCATGAAATTATTATGGTATGTACTACAGTTATTTTTTACAGTAATGATTTAATACTGCATCTTTATGTTTGCTAATACTTCTGTTGACTTCAAATAGCACCATGTCTGGTCTGTTAAGTGTTTGTGTAAGTTTCGATAAATTTTAACTTTTTATAATAGATTTGTGTAGCTTTTATGGTAGTAATTGTAAAATAGGCTAGTACCTACATATACTTTATGCATTTATAATATATTTGTCTCTTAATTTTTTTCAATATTTCTAGGCTATGTGGTTTCCCTGTGAGTTTTTTCCAAAATGTTGCAAATCTCCAAAAAAGTTTCCAACACATTTATTTATTTATTTTTAATTGCCTATAAAGGGATGTAGTTCAAACCTCTCTTGTTCAAGGGTGAACTCTTACTGCAAGCTGTTGGTCTGAAATTTGAGACACGAAATGTGGGAGAGTTCTCAGTCAAAGGTAGATCCTTTGAGATTAGAAACTCTGGAATGAAAGCAGTTGTATTGTATTTTAATGTAATTTAGCTCTCATTCTCTTCTTTACTGAAATAAAGAAACATTAATATGCCTATATTTTTATACGAGTAGATAGCAATTTATATATAAATGAAGAGCCATTGTAACTGCCAAATATAAATTAATTGTCTTGAAAACTTTAAATGCTCAAACTAACATTGAGAAGTTTTTTTAAAAAATAAACATGAACTCTAAACTCAACATCTTGAGTAAATGTTTTTTATTTAGTTCATAAAGTTGAGAATTTAATTAAATTTTAAAATATCAAAAAAGATTATAGATATGCACATATTCTTAATCCAATGCTTATATTCACATATATTTTTGGTTCATTTTAATATCTGCCATGTTCAAAAGTATTCATAATATATTTGCCAATTATTATGCCTCAAGTAGTTTGACAAATTTCACTTTACTAAATTTAAGTCAGAGATCAAATTAGAAGCAGATCAATGGTTTAATTACTATCTTTCACATTACTCCTTCCTTCCTTCCTTCTTCATTCATTTATTGTGAGAACACTTAAGCTCCACTCCCTCAGTAAATTTCAGTTATACAATTCAGTGTTAACAACTACTGTCACCATGTTATACCACATCTCCCATATAAACTTTTGAGAAAGAAGAACTGCCACAAAACCCTTTTTCAGGAAAGTTTTAGGGCCATGAGGATGATGAAAAGTCAATATCAAGATGAATCTACACATGTTTTAATGTTATTTACAAAAAACATATTTCAATGTTATTTATTAAAAATACTGAAATAAAGTTGCTTTATGATGCTGTGTTAGTTTCTACTGTACAGCAAAGTGAATCAGTTATACATATGAATGGTAGTTCACACAGTAAACAATCAGCCTATAAATGCAGAAGATGCAGGTCTGATACCTGGGTTGGGAAGGTGTCCTGGAGGAGGAAATGGTAACCCACTCCAGAATTCTTGCCTGTAAAATCCCATGGACAGAGGAGCCTGGCAGGCTACAGTCTGTAAGGCCGCAAATAGTCAGACATAGCTTAGCGACTGAGCATGCACACATGCCTAGAGTACTGGAAATAAAAACTAAACAAATGGGATCTAATTAATCTTTAAAAAATTTGAATAGCAAAGAAAATCAGGAATGAAGCAAAAAGACAACCTGATAATTGTGAAAAAAAAAAAAAAAAAAAAAAGCAGATGAAGCAAACAACCCAACAGTAAAAATAAGCGACCCATTGAAAAGCTGCGTGGAAGACCTAGATGTTTTTCCAAAGACATACAGATGGCCAGCAAACACGTGAGAAGCTCCTCAGAATCACTAAGGATTAGATAAATGCAAATCAAAACAGCAGTGAGATATTGGTCACCTCAAGCCAGCCAGAATAGATATTATCAAAAAAGTTACAAACAATAAATGCTGGAGAGGGTACAGAGAAAAGGAAACCTTCCTACGCTGTTGGTGTGAATGTAACTTGGCAAAGCCGCTATGGAGAACAATTTGGAAGTTCCTTAAAAATACGAAAAAGAGAGCTACCATCTGATCCAGCAATCCCACTCCCAGCATATATCTAGAGAAAAGCATAGTTTAGCAACACAGATCCACTCCAATGTTCACTGCAACAATATTTGCAACAGCCAGGACATGGAAGCAACTTAAATGTCCATCCACAGAGGAAGGGATAAAGAAGATGTGATACACAAATGTTATTAACTAGCTTTTATCTTCCATTAATTTTCCTATATATTTACCTTTCCACAATTTGCCATACCTATAAACTCAAATTACTTTTCCTTTGTCTTCTCCTCCCTCTGTGGATAGAGGGAAAGATTGTTTCCTCCCTACATTAGCCATCCTCATCATAACACAGATTTATTCTTAAGCTGAATCATATTCAGAAAAAGCTATTTCATAAGAGCTCATTGCAAAATATCAAAATGCGTATAAGATAAATCACAATCAATTGGAATTTCCTATTAAATTTACTTAATGGTGTTCTTTATTACATTTTCTCTCCATATTTTTGGTCACAGTTCAAACCAGCTATTACTAACATACACCTTTTAGAAATTACTTTATTATGAAGGCATTTATAATTTATTTCTTTATTATGAAGGCATTCCTTATGAGGAAATTTCAGGCTGCTTTTATGTTTTTCACTCCTAAATCTTGATAGTGTATTCAGCTAGTTTTTGTTCAGGATTTTCCAAGTAAATTTATATTATGCTTTCCTATAGCCTTGACAGTTTCTTAGTCATATACCTGATAAAGACTGTTATCTGATATATTTCAGCATTAACTCAATCAAGCAAATGACAGAAGCAACATGAGAAAGTATACTCACTACAAACACTTTGAATAATGTTAACCTGAGTCAAATAATTGGCTCTTTGGCATCAGAATTAGCCTGTTAAGTTAAAACTTGCTTATTAAGTTAATTTATCATTCACTCATTTCCTTTCAGTTCAGTTGTTCAGTCATATGTGACTCTTTGATACCCCCATTTGACTGCAGCATGCCAGGCCTCCCTGTCCATCACCAACTCCCAAAAGCTTACTCAGACTCATGTCCGTTGAGTCAGTGATGCCATCAAACCATCTCATCTTCTGTCATCCCCTTCTCCTCCCATCTCCAATCTTTCCCAGCATCAGGGTTTTTTCCAGTGAGTCAGTTCTTCACATCAGGTGGCCAAAGTATTGGAGTTTCAGCTTCAGCATCAGTCCTTCCAATGAATATTCAGGACTGATTTCCTTTAGGATGGACTGGTTGGATCTCCTTGCAGCCCAAGGTACTCTTAAGAGTCTTCTGCAACACCACAGTTCAAAAGCACCAATTCTTCAGTGCTCAGCCAAATTCAGACTTAAATTGAAGAAAGTAGGGAAAACCACTCGGAGAAGACAATGGCACCCCACTCCAGTACTCTTGCCTGGAAAATCCCATGGATGGAGGAGCCTGGTAGGCTGCAGTCCATGGGGTCGTGAAGAGTTGGACACGACTGAGCAACTTCACTTTCACTTTTCACTTTCATGCATTGGAGAAGGAAATGGCAACCCACTCCAGTGTTCTTGCCTGAAGAATCCCAGGGATGGGGGAGCCTGGTGGGCTGTCGTCTATGGAGTCACAGAGTCAGACATGACTGAAGCAACTTAACAGCAACAGGGAAAACCACTAGACCTTTCAGGTATGACCTAAATCAAATCCCTTACAATTATACAGTGGAAGTGACAAATAGATTCAAGGGATTAGATCTGATAGACAGAGTACCTGAAGAACTACGGATGGAGGTTGTGACATTGTACAAGAGGCATGATCAAAACCATCCCCAAGAAAAAGAAATGCATTTTGGTTGTCAGAGGAAGCCTTACAAATAACTGAGAAAAGAAGAGAAGCTAAAGGCAAGGAGAAAAGGAAAGATATACCCATTTGAATGCAGAGTTCACTCATTTAATGTTATTCACTAATTTTTAATTAACATAAAATGTTCCAAAAGTATAATTTCTAAACTCAAAACCACATTCCATTAGCCACGAGCACCAAACTAAGAATCTTTGTATAAAAATTGAGAGGAGTCACCTGACTCTTAAAAACACAACACACAGAGCTCAGCCTGGTTTACTGTAAGGAGTCATCACTTTCATCTTAACAGAGGTTAGCAACAGCACCATAAAATTTAGAAAACTAGATGAAAATAAATGCATATTACTCTGCCTTTTTTTTAAGTCATCTTCTTTCAATTTCATGGTGAAGTTTCATCTATGAAAAGAAGAATGATGCCCACGGGTTCTGACACATGTCTCTTTCTGGACTGTGAAATTCCAGAATCTGAATTCAGATTAGTGTTAGTTGTGTCAGACTCTTTGTGACCCCATGGATTGTAACACACCAGGCTCTTCTGTCATGGAATTCTCCAGGCAAGAATACTGGAGTGGGTTGCCATTCCCTTCTCCAGGGGATCCTCCTAACCCAGGGATCGAACCCATCTCCTACATTTCAGGCAGATTGTTTACTCTCTGTGCCACCAGGGAAGCCCAGACTGCCTGGTTTCAAATCCCAATTCCTCCATGCTGGCTCTGTGAGCCAGACAGTTAAAACTTCTTTTGACTTTTTGACTTGAGCAAGTTAAAAACTTCTCTGGGGCTCAGTTTTCTCATTGTGATTTAGAATGTTGAGATGAGTTCACACAGAGAACTTTCTTAGAACTGTGCCAAGTCCACAGACAATTCTCAGTGAATGTTAGCTATTATTACTGTCATGTATAGAATGCCAGCAAATGTAGTAGAAACACAAGGGTACTTTTATAAAGGTAAGGTATGGATTGAGAAGGGCCCAAAAGAAACCTGCATTAAGGAAGCAAGCCCAAGGTGTAAGTAGAACCCAGTGTTCTGCTTACCTGTACTCCGACAGGAAAACTTGGTTTTGTGGTCACACAATCGTAAGGTACCATTGCAGCCTTTTTCATCACTACCATCTTCACAGTCTTTTTCCCCATCACAGTGCCACACATCAGGGATGCAGTTTCCATCAGGATGACACTGAAATTCATTTGCATTACAACCAGCAGGAGAATGAATCTCTTAAATATTGAAATGAGGGAGAGAGGTGGCAGGGGGTGGGGGTGGGGGGGAGGAGAGAGAGACAAGAGAGAAATTATGATTTTACTTGATAATATTTTTTCAATATTTTTTTTCTTTCTTCAGGCATTATAACGATGCTAGAGAGAATATATATTTTACTTTAGTTTAATTGCTGCAATGTTCTTTAGTACTTCCAAATTTGTTTTAGAAACTTTAATAATTAGAGAAAATGTTTCTTGCCCATGGAATACCTGAAAGTGTCATGAACATTAGGAAAAACAGAAAGAGCAATACTATAATGTGGTAGTCTGTTGAAATTTTAATTAGTATCTTAACAATGGGATTTTTGAAGGGATTTTCTCTATAGCACATAAAAAGGATTTCACATTCTACGCTAAATGTTTAGACTTCCCTTCATCTTTGCCATTTATTTATTTCATTCTGATAACAGGTTAATAACTAAAAAAAAAAGAATGGCATTTTAATAAAATCTTTCAATAATAATATCTAAAATTTTGAAAACCAAAACCACAAGAAAATTTAAAAAAAAATTCAGTACATATGATTTCAGTTTAGAAATAAGAACAGACACAAAAGAATTTAATGAGGCATTCTGCATTCAAATTCAATTTATCAATTAATAATTTATACAATGCCCAGAAAACACTATTACTCAAAAACTGATGACTAAATTATAGGCTATATTTTGTAGGTAAGCATCAATAGGAATAAGAAAAGATAAATGTTAGGTATTTTTATCCTGCCAGGCTACTCTGTCCATGGAATTCTACAGGTAAGAATACTGGATTGGGTAGCCATTCCCTTCTCCAAGGAACCTTCCAGGTGCAGGGATCAAACCTGGGTCTCCCACATTGCAGGAAGATTCCCTACCATCTGAGTCACTAGGGAGGTCTAATATATGTTAGAATAATAATGGAAAATGTGACTATAATCAGCAATATTATGCATTAATATCTAATATTATGAGATGTAATAATCAGAATCTCCCAATACTATTGTAAAATAAAGATTTTAGTAAATATTTTCCTAGACTGAAGTTTTTGTTTTGCTTTGTTTTTGGAATAACTGCATATCCACATGGAAAAGAACTGAACTCTGATCTTAACACCATATACCAAAATTAATTCAAGATAGATCACAGACCTAAATGTAAGAGCAAAACACATATATTGTATAAAACAAAGCAAAGGAGAAAAACCTTTGTGACCTTGGGACAACACACAAAAAGCATGAACCACAAATTTAAAAAGTGATAAATAGACCTCAGAAAATTAAAATATTTTGCTTGTTGAAATAATTAAGAAGATGAAAAGGCAATATATAGCTTGGGGAAAAAAAAATTGCAAAGCATATATCTGACAAAGGACTTCTGTCCATATCTAATTAAGAACTTTTACAACTCAATAATGAAATAATTCAATTTTAAGGAACAGAAAAAAGATCTGTATAAGTAGTTAACAAATAATGGCCAATTTGATTGATCAATAGGGAAATACAAATTAAAATCACAGTAAGATGCTTCTATACACATATTAGAATTTCTTAAAAAGACTGAAATGCTGAGTGTTTGTAAAGATATGGTACAAGTGGGACTCGCATACATTGCTAGTGGAAGTGCAAACTAGTGCTCTCCTGGAAAACAGTTTGTCAGTGTTTTAAAAAATGTAAATGTGCAGCTACTGTACAACCCAGCAATTCTACTCCTACAGGTTTTCTTAAGTGAAATAAAAATATATGTCTACACAAAGATTTGTACACAAATGTTCATAGCAGCATTCTTCAAAATAACAATAGAAAGAACTCAAATATCTATCAGCTGGTCCATGTATAAACAAAACATGGCATATGTATTAGTCTAAAGTTTTAATGTAGCAAATTTATTGTGTCTCTCATGTAGCTATAGCCACTCTGGTAGCTCAGTGGTAAAGAATCCATCAGCCAATGCAGGAGATGCAGAATTCAATCCCTGGGTCAAGAAGATCCCCCAGAGAAGGAAATGGCAATCTACTTCAGAATTCTTGCCTGGGAAATATAGCCAGCTATTAATTTATATTTATAACAATAATTGTCTTGCATCATTATAAAATTGAAGCAAGTGTAGGTGAGTTGCCCCTTACCTAATGAGCTGATTTGGTAGGAATTATAAAAATACAAATAAACAGAAACTTCAAATAACTAGAGTTGGGAGATGAAAAGGGAGATGTTTCACACCTTGCAGCTATAGGAAAGCCTAATAGGAAGAAGACTCTTCTTTCCTAGGGAGAACTCAGGGAAGGAAAAGCCATGGACCCTTTGTTTACTTCAGCCCTCTCAACTTCCTTTTCTCTCTATAAAAGCATCTCTTTTCCTTGCAATGAGGGAACCTGCACGTGGCTTACCATGGCTGTGGAATCCAAATTGCAATTCATTACTGATCCCAAATAAACATCTTTGCTGGAGAAATATCTCACACTCAATTTGTCCACATTTGTCACCAATAGGTCAACACTTTGGTGGCCCTGGCAAGGACCAGAGAAGAGACCTGACGACTCCAGGACTGGGGAACATACAGGTGCAGTACCCACTATGGAGTCTTTTTGTTGCTCACTGCTTTTCCTGCTGACCCTGGAGTTTAAAGGCAAGTGTTTCTCTTGGATCCAAACTCGCACTCTTTTCTCATGTGAAGCTCTCCAGGCTTTATTCAGAATCTGCTCAAAGTTTTCATCTTTCTGGTTAAGACTTTGTTTTGTATGTGAGTACCTGTTTGGCACTTGGGTCTGATTTCACTATCAGACTGTTGCACTGAAACTGGCCTATTCCCTTCAGAACAGGGGCTGCTGCTTCTGAAGCTGGCTAACCTTCAACCCATTCCTTTGAAAACAGGGGTTCTCTGCAACAGTGCCAGGATTTTCAGCCTTTGGCCTATTCTTTTGAAAAGACTATTCTCTGGAAACTGTCTGAAAAAGCCTTTAGCCTGGATCCTTTAAGCTGTTTCCTTTGAATTTGCTGGGATTGTCTTGCAAGCTGTCTGAACTGAACCCCTTGTGCTGTAAGCTGTTTAAGCTGTTTGAAAGAGGTTCTTTACTCTAGAGGAAAAACCTCAAGGAAATGAGAACCCAACCCACTTATCTAAGTATTTTGAGCCCCTACCTCCCCCAATTCTTACAGGGACTCAGGCCAATTTGATGTTTAAAACCCATGGTCCTTCCTCATGTGATGTGAAAGCTGCTCAGTCATGTCTGACTCTTTGCGACCCCTTGGACTGGAGCCTGCCAGGCTACTCTGTCCATGAAGATCTCCAAGCAAGAATACTACAGTGGGTAGCCTATCCCTTCTCCAGCAGATCTTCTTGACCCAGGAATCAAACCGTTGTCTCTTGCATTGCAGACGGATTCTCTATCAGCTGAGCTACCAGGGGTTCTCACAGGCATTTCTAAATAAATGGACCAACCTGACCTAAGGCACTTTAAAATATGATTGACCATTATGGGTAACTCCAGAAATCACAAAATTTAATTTCCTTAAAACCCAACTGGGCTACAATAGCTTAAAATTTTCCAGAATTGACTGGAATGCGTATTTCAATTGGCATTTTGAGGTTTCCCAACATTATCAAGAGACTAAAATTGCCTTTCTGCAAAATAAGATCTTAAAATTTACCCAGGAAAACAAATGATTAAAGAAAGATAAAGCAACTCTCAATGCCCCGAGGTCCTCTTCCTTGGCTTATCTCAAGCTCCACCTTTGGTGCTATCTTCCTCCTTTCTTTCTATGCCTCCGCTATACTCTCAATCCCCCTATACACATTCTCTGGACAAATTTCCCATTATCTCTGAAACTGTTCCCATTCCCTTTTCTTCTGAACTTGTCAGAGCATACTTCTTTCAAATAAGCCTTTTGAGGATACAGAGGCTAAATCTTTAATATCTTATATTCCCTGGACTAAAGCTGAGCTGTGAGGCATAGTCAAAGACTTTCCCAAAGTAAACAAACATCCTCACACTTTTGCTGAGGAATTTAATATAGCCATTCAAACTTATAAACCTGGTTTATCTAACTTACATCAGCTAGTTCATCTGCTCATCAGTGAAGGCCAGGCCCAGCATTGGGTGAAAACTGCTGATTGAGAAAGTCTTGAAACATGCTCAGGATTACAATCAGAACAATCTGCTATCTTATTATGTGATCAGGTTCAGAAAATTGCTAAGCAACTGCACCAAGTAATTCCTAGGGCTTTTCCAAAGCCTGTGGATCAGAACAAAATTCAGGCTTGCACACAGATTCTGATCAATCTGTTTATAAAAATCACAACAGACTTCAGACTTTTTAAACAAAATTCTGATCTTCCTTCAAATGTTGATTAACTTCACTAGCTTTTAACTCTATATTAATTGTGGATTGAAATGAGATCTCTTCCTTCTAGTAAAAAGTATCACAATTGTCAACTACAAATTGGTGATGGCCAAGGAAATTCCCCATCAGCCTCTGTGAAATCTGAACCCTGTGCTGCTGCCTCTGTTGATCTGTTGCAGCCCTAAAGGGAGTTCAGGGTGGAGAGTGAGGAATTCTGTGCTTCAGGGAAACTGGTGGAACAGGCTTTACAGAATTAGATATTTTCAGTTAAACTGATTTCATGATCCTAATCCTTGCATTCTCTCATATCTAGAAAAGACCTTCCAGGTGACATCAGCTCCTCATGACTAGCAGAAAATATTTAGCAAAATATGTGCTAGATTGCACTGAACTCCCCTTTCACCAAAATATTATATATTGACCTCCCCCAATGCCTCTTTGGAGTAGTTTCTCAGAGCTGAGATGCTGTCTCCCAGGTTGAAGTCCTCATTTTGTCCCCAATAAAACTTAATTTGCAACTCTTACATTGTATATTTTTTTAGTTGATAAGATGAAATGGGAAACTTATGTTCACTTCAGATTTAGTTAATCTGACAAAATGGCTTCCTTTTACTCTATATGAATCACTTCAAAGGAAGACCTCAAAAATTATTGTAATTGTCAACTCCAACAAATGAAATCTCCTAAATAAAACCAAAATCCTCTTAGTTTTTGTTATTATTGCATAGAACCAGGACATTAGAAAATAGATTGTTACAAATATAAGTGCTGAAGATATCTTAAACCCTCTAACCAGCTTTCCAACATACACCAGTTCTCAGTGGTGGGTCTCTTTGGAACTAGAGGGACTCTTCCCAATCTTCCCTCTTTATTGCCTTGGAGAAACATTTTTCCAATGAGAGGATAAATATCTTTCAGTCCTATTTGATACCATACTCTCAGATCTCAAGCTCACCACCATAAAACAGCCCTACTTTGGAGTAATAAAACAGCTCGAATTGTGAGGGTCTCTAATAAACCTCAAGAAGTTCTGAACATATTCCCTTCTGTTTAGCCATTTAAGAGATACACACCCTTTTCTCCTTAGTTCCTCTTGCTGTTTTGTAGTCTCTAAGTCATGTCCAACTCTTTGTGACCCCAGGGAATATAGCCTGCCAGGCTCCTCTGTCCATAAGATTTCCCAGGCAAGAAATACTGGAGTGGGTTGCCATTTCCTTCTCCAGTAGATCTTACCAACAGGGATCAAACTCATGTCTCCTGCCTTGGCAGGTGGATTCTTTGCCAATGAGCCACCTATTCATTTATTTGGCTGTAAGTAAGTAAGCCCCCATCCATTTATTAGGCTGAAACTTCTTAGATAAGTATGCCAGAATTTCTTTCTCCCAAAAGGGGAAAATAATTCCAGAAATTGACAGTGTCATCAAAGAACCAACCAAGTGAATTAAATGAGTCTTTGACATCTTTTATTTGCTATCTCTGTTGGTACCAGACCTGATTCTGGAAATATTGATCATTTGTCCCTATTGAATCAGCTATCACTTTCTTTAAGGGCAAAACCTCCAACTGATGTTTACCAAATTCATAGTGTATCCCATCAAAATTTAAAACAGAATCCTCAAAACTTCTTCCTAGAATTAATCAATACCCTACAGGCAAAGCTTCAAGGCATAAAGCCAATAGTGGAACAATACAGGCTCAAGGCCTCATTATCCCTATACTAGCCACTGTTGTAACACCCCATTTTACCAGTGAGAAAAACAAAGTTCCGAAGGTGGAGTAGTAAACAACACTGTTATCCTTCAATACCTCATTATTCCTCTCATAGGGTACTTCATCCATTTCCAGAAGAATAAAGTTCTTCACTGTAACTAATTTTCACAGTGCATTTTCACAGTACATTTTCACAGCTAGTATTCTAGTTGATGAAGATAGCCAACACTTCTTTGACTTTGGTTGAGAAGAAAAAATAAACCACCTGGACAGTAATGCCTCGGAGTTGTATTAAGAGTCCTTATTTTCTACAAATCCTGAAGGCTGATATGAATGATATAAAGGTCTCCAAGGGTTTTACTTTGCTGTGATATGTGATTTGCTTCTTTGTCCTCCTTCTCAAGCCTCTTTCTCAGGAAGGCAGCCTCTACTTAATTAAGCTTTTAGACTTAAAGGGACTTAAGGTTGCCAACGAAAAACAATTATAGTTTGCCCAAACCCTGGTTCAATATTTTGGCCATTCAGTACCAGAACAAGGGCTATACTTAGATCTAGATACACTTCATGGAACTTAGGACACCTAAAATCCCAAACTAAGGGCAACTTCAAGGTTTTCTTAGGCCAATTGCTTATTGTTGAAATTGGATTCCACATTTCTTATGTTTTAAAACTAAGTTTCTTTAAAATAAAAATTCTTATGTTTTTCTCAACAGTAACAACCTCACCCAATTTTGTGGGAAAAACTGGATGACATAGCCTTCAAGGCTCTAAAGCAGAGCTTGAAGAATCCACCTGCCTTTGGGCATCCCAATTATCAGATTCCCTTTTACTCTTTCGTATGGGACAAGAAAGGGAATAACTTTGGGGTACTCACCCCAAAACTCAGGGACCACCATCTGCCCATTGGGTATTATAGCCAGCAACTGGACCCTGTGGCACATGGATACCTCTCTTGCCTGAGAATCATTGCAGCCACTGCCGTTTTGGTTAAGGCCACTGAGAAAATTGTTGT
Source organism: Ovis canadensis (assembly GCF_042477335.2). NCBI lineage: Eukaryota > Metazoa > Chordata > Mammalia > Artiodactyla > Bovidae > Ovis > Ovis canadensis. The sequence continues at coordinate 174,798,995 of NC_091246.1, read as the reverse complement.
GGAGTGTCCTTTAATTATCTTTGTATGTCATGAAGTAGAAGTCCTCCAAGATTCTCATCACACTCAACATTTCTCAGCTAGCTGCCTTATATCCCAAAATGTCCCTTTGTTATCTGTCCTTCCCATAACTCTTTTACATGATAATAACTTTAATCTGGCTACTCTTCTCCCTTCTGTCACCAAAATGTCCTTCATGACTGGTTAATGTTGATAGACAACCTCCTGACTCCCTGTAATGAAATGATCTGAAAGAAACTCCACTGGATAATGTTGACTGCTCATGGTTCAATGATGGTTCTTATTTAAAAGGTGACAATGACAAATACCACGCTGATTAAGTTATTATAACTCCTTTTGATATTGTTAAGGCAGCAGCTTTACCTATGGCTACTTTGGCCCAGTAGGTTGAATTACATACTCTTACATGGGCTTGTACTTTAGTCAAGGACAAAATGGCCAGTGTTTATACTGATAGAAATATGCTTTCAGAGTACCTAATGATTTTGGAATGTAGTGGAAGCAATGTTCCTTCCTTATTTCTAGTGGAAATAAAATTTAAAACAGTACCTATGTTCAAAAATTATTGAACACAGTAATTTTACCTGCCATTTTAGCTATTATTAAGATTCTGGGGCATGTTAAACTTGACTTTCTGGAAATTAAGGGAAATCACCTTGCTGATATTTCTGCAAGGAATGCTATCTTTAAAGGGACCAACAACAGCCAAACCTCTGTCATTATCCACAGGGATATTTCCTCAAATGATACTTTAGAAAAAACTGGCTATAGAAGCCTCAAAATTGGATTCAGTAAAAGAAGAAAAAAACAAGATTGGAAATGTGACAATTGTTTGTTTGGGAAAAAGAGGAAGGTGTGGTTTGGATCAAATAACTCAGTCCTATCAGAAACTCTAAAAAACCCACTTCTCATCACAGTACATACACCAAACCAATGGTCTATTGACAAAATGATGAATAAATATTGTTAGGAAAACATTAACAAAGCTGCAAAAAGTGCCTCCCTCAATTGTCCTAGTTGTCCAAAGTACACCCCATGGAAGACTTTGTACTGCTTCAAGATATTTTAAAGTGCCTAATGGACCATTCAACGTCTAGTAGATGGATTTCATAAACTTCCTCCATCTCATGGATATAAATATATTTACATCACTGTCTGCATGTTTTTCCACTGGACTGAAGCCTTCCCCTACAGACAGGCTACTGCATTTTCTGTGACTAAAGTCCTTTGTCCTAAATTGCTTCAGTTGTATCTGACTCTTTGCGACCCTATGGACTGTAACCCACTAGGCTTCTCTGTCCTTTAGATTCTCCAAGGAAGAATACTGGAGTGCATTGTCATGCCCTTCTCTAGGGGATCTTCCCAACTCAGGGACTGAACTTACATCTCTTACATTTTGGGCACTGGCAAGTCTTTTAGGGAAGTGAAAGTGCAAGTTGCTCAGTCATGTCCAACTCTTTGCCATCCCATGTACTATACGCCCATGGAACTCTCCAGGCCAGAATACTGGAGTGGGTAGACTTTCCCTTCTCCAGGGGACATTCCCAACCCAGGGATCGAACCCAGGTCTCCCACATTGCAAGAGGATTCTTTACCAGCTGAGCCACAAGGGAAGCTCTCATTTAGGGAAAGATTACCCCTATCTGGAGAAATTCCTCTCAAACTTCATAGTAATCTGGGAACCCAGTTTTAAGGCCAGATGCTTTGATAAGCCTGTAATGTTTGGCTGGTTTTTCACCACTTTCACTATGCTTACAACCCTCAATTCTCATGTTTAGCTGAGCACATTAATAACATTTATTGCTACCAACTAACAAAATTTGTAAAGGTTGTCTAAATACCTTGGCCAAAAGCATTGCCATTGGTTCTTTTAAATGTCAGATCCACCTTTTTGGGATTCATAAACTCTCACCCTTCGAGATAGTCCTAGGCTGCCCTATGTATTTGGTTCCTGCTTTTATTTCATCCATAACTGATAAAAGGAGACATAGTCTAGTATTACAAAGGACTTCTTATTTCTATTAAAAATAACCATATTTCGGTAAAGCAGTTATTTCACAGTGTGCCCTTAGGAGAAAAAGACTTGTAACTTAGAGATTTTGTCTCCTGGAAAAGATACTGCCAGAAGCATTCTCCTCAACCTCATCAGAAAGACCATACCAAGGACTGCTAACCAGCCCTTGTGCCACCATACTTTAAGGATAGACTCTTGGATTCATGTGATAAACCTAATGAAGTCTGTGAACCCTGGCTGAATGTGCACATCACCTGGTGACGTGAAAGTAAAGATTTCCCAGAATTGTGAGGCAGTTGTTATCTAAAAACACAACTTTCCAAAGACATCTTTGATGCTGACATAAAGATTCAGAAAATCTACAACATCCAGGATCTTGAAAACGTATGGGCTTTAAAAAAAGAAAAAAATTATCCCTCCAGACCCTCCTTGTTACTCACATGTGACCTAAGGTTTCTAGTCTGAGATACTACATCCAGAAATGGTCCTTCCTGACACTGAAGGGCATAAAAGCCACTGAAACTAGAAAACCCGACTGTTGATCAGTTATGCTTTCAGAAAAAGATCTTAATCAAAGGATACAAATGTAAAAAAAAATAATAATAAATAGAATTCTCAGTTAAATACAGTTGAGAGACCAGAGGGAGAGCTCTTATATCCTGCAATAATAGTAGAGCCCAATAAGAGAATAAAGACACTTCTTTCCTGGAAAGAAAACAGCCAATGAAAATTCTTGGACTGTTTTTGTTTTACTACAGCCCTCCCAAATTTCTTTTCCTTTCTATGAAAGTGTTATCCTTCCCTTCCTATGTGAGAACTTGCACATTGCTGGCCACAGTCACAGACGCTATATTGTAATTTTCTGCTGATCCTGAATAAACCCATTCATCTTCATTGGAGAAACATCTGCAAGTCAGTCAGTTTCAGGCTAATAGGATCATGTGGTTATGAGTTAAGATTAGACTGAGTTAAGGTCAAAGGTAATAATAACACTTCTATCACCAAGCCAGCCACCTAATCTTTTGAGATCTCTATTTGTTCACCTGAAAAGTAGAGCTCCCTCAGGGTCATTGGGAGGAATAAATTGGATATGTGCAAATGATTATCTTCCTTACAATTTTGTTACTATTTTCTATGATATATACTGAATAATTCATCACTAATATTTTAATTTATTTAAAGACTTTCAGCAACCTATGTCAGGTGATACAGTATTTTAAAGATGCATGAAATGGACAGGCTTCTACTTCCCAAGTATTCTTAAACTAGTCATGCTGAAATAATGACAACAACAACAACAAAATGATAAGGATGATCCCTACTGAATTAAAAGTAAAGAAGTTCTGTTGGTTGAGAATAAGAATTCCAATTTACCCAAAACCTCATTCCCAAAAGTAGCTACTCCTAAGAACACACAATAATCACACACAATTTAAAGAGAAGGGGCAGAATTTAGATTGGCCTTGAAGTCTCTTTCAGAAACAACACTTTCTTTGTCTATTTTCCTAGGCATCCAAATTATTTTGACTTGGGATATACAGAGTCTCCATAATTTAATGAAATACTGGGTGCAAAAACATAATCAATAAAGATGGCAGAGTCTGTGAACATTTAGGTAATATATATGGAATGTGATAAAGCCACTTCCTGCCATATTTAATTGGGTATTTGCAGAATACCCTATTTATATGAGTTAACTATTAGTGTGTTAAAGAAGACTGAGGCGGCTTTCAAAAACAGTCAGTTGTAGCGGACAGTCAGTTGTAGGGGACTTTAAAAAGGCAACTTGAAAACTGTGTGATTTTGTATTCAAGAAAAAAATGAAGACAAGTCAAATGAAATTTGAAGGTTTTTTCAGCACTCCAAGTAAATCTGTGATGAAGGGAGCAACTTCCATACAACAGTGAATGGCCTTTGGTTATTTATCCTAGCACTTAACTTTCCATGAAAATAAAACTAAACAAGTTTTGGTCAGCTTAATTTTATAACTTGTAATATGAGCTCAACAAATAACATATAAAAGCTGAGCTTCAGGTGATTCTCACTCAGTGATTCCAAATAATTAATAAATAATGGAAGGTATACCCTATTGATTTTTTTGTACATTCTTTAAATTAAGAGTTGAAGACTGGCAGCTCTGATATTGAATCTATCCCTCGGTATGTTTACTTTGGTAAACATAATATTGACCTTTCTAAAAATTGAAAGATTTCCTATAAAAAGCTAGCTTTCCAGATTCTTAAATAGTAAGATTCTTAGGTTAGCACTCTCACAAGGTAACAACTATTGTCTGTTTTATACAGAGCTGGACTGAATTGTATTAATGGTTACCTGTTATAATGGAGAGACAAAGATACTCCTTTACAATTTACTTTTTTCTGTACTGGATATTTTTTCCTTGCTAGAGGTGGGCAGTGAGGCAACTCCTAATTCCCTTTTGTTTTTCAGTCTACTTCTGAGAAACTATAGGAAAGATTTTACTTGACTCTTGCTTCAATATTAATACTAATTTTACTGTCTTGTATATTGGTTTTTCTGCTTTATGAATAATTTCTATGAATATTTGTGAACAGCCCTAAATTCATCTCTCTCTCTCTTTGCAATATCTTTTTAGAATTTAGTGTCAAATTTATGGATCATTTTTCATGATATGAATTTGTTCGGACCAATCTCACTCTCAGATTTATTTATGTTACTAATCCTTATCCTGCCTTTGTTTGAGACTATCCTCTTTATAACCTTTAACTTTTCCAGGTTATAACTTAGATCCTTTCTGGAAATGATCAGCTCAGTTCAGTTCAGTTCAGTCACTGAGTCATGTCCCACTCTTTGCAACCCCATGAATCACAGCATGCCAGGCCTCCCTGTCCATCACCAACTCCCAGAATTCACTCAAACTCACATCCATTGAGTCGGTGATGCCATCCAGGCATCTCATCCTCTGAAGTCCCCTTCTTCTCCTGCCCCCAATCCCTCTCAGCATCAGAGTCTTTTCCAATGAGTCAACTCTTTGCATGAGGTGGCCAAAGTACTGGAGTTTCAGCTTTAGCATCATTCCTTCCAAAGAAATCCCAGGGCTGATCTCCTTTAGAATGGACTCGTTGGATCTCCTTGCAGTCCAAGGGACTCTCAAGAGTCTTCTCCAACACCACAGTTCAAAAGCATCAATTCTTCGGCGCTCAGCTTTCTTCACAGTCTAACTCTCACATCCATACATGACCACTGGAAAAACCACAGCCTTGACTAGTCAGACCTTTGTTGGCAAAGTAATGTCTCTGCTTTTTGATATGCTATCTAGGTTGGTCATAACTTTTCTTCCAAGGAGCAAACATCTTTTAATTTCATGGCTGCAGTCACCATCTACAGTTATATTGGAGCCCAAAAAAGTAAAGTTTGACACTGTTTCCACTGTCTCCCCATCGATTTCCAATAAAGTGATGGGACCAGATGCCATGATATTTGTTTTCTGAATGTTGAACTTTAAGCCAACTTTTTCACTCTCCTCTTTAACTTTCATCAAGAGGCTTTTTAGTTCCTCTTCACTTTCTGCCATAAGGGTGGTGTCATCTGCATATCTGAGGTTATTGATATTTCTCCCAGAAATCTTGATTCCAGCTTGTGCTTCTTCCAGCCCAGCATTTCTCATGATGTATTCTTCATATAAGTTAAATAAGCAGGGTGACAATATACAGCCTTGACGTACTCCTTTTCCTATTTGGAACCAGTCTGTTGTTCCATGTCCAGTTCTAACTGTCACTTTCCTGACCTGCATACAGATTTCTCAAGAGGCATGGCAGGTGGTCTGGTATTCCCATCTCTTTCGCAATTTGCCACAGTTTATTGTGATCCACACAGTCAAAGGCTTTGGCATAGTCAATAAAGCAGAAATAGATGTTTTTCTGGAACTCTCTTGCTTTTTCCATGATCCAGCGGATGTTGGCAATTTGATCTCTGGTTCCTCTGCCTTTGCTAAAACCAGCTTGAACATCAGGAAGTTCATGGTTCACGTATTGCTGAAGCCTGGCTTGGAGAATTTTGAGCATTACTTTACTAGCATGTGAGATGAGTGCAACTGTGCAGTAGCTTGAGCATTCTTTGGCATTGACTTTCTTTGGGATTGGAATGAAAACTGACCTTTTCCACTTCTATGGCCACTGCTGAGTTTTCCAATTTGCTGGCATATTGAGTGTAGCACTTTCACAGCATCATCTTTCAGGATTTGAAACAGCTCAACTGGCATTCCATCACCTCCACTAGCTTTGTTCGTAGTGATGCTTTCTAAGGCCCACTTGACTTCACATTCCAGGATGTCTGGCTCTAGGTGAATGATCATCCCATCATGATTATCTTGGTTGTGAAGATGTTTTTTGTACAATTATTCTGTGTGTTCTTGCCACCTCTTCTAAATATCTTCTGCTTCTGTTAGGTCCATACCATTTCTGTCCTTTATCAAGTCCATCTTTGCATGAAATGTTCCCTTGGTATCTCTAATTTTCTTGAAGAGATCTCTAGTCTTTCCCATTCTGTACTTTTCCTCTATTTCTTTGCATTGATCGCTGAAGAAGGCTTTCTTATCTCTTCTTGCTATTCTTTGGAACTCTGCATTCAGATGCTTACATTTTTCCTTTTCTCCTTTGCTTTTTGCTTCTCTTCTTTTCACAGCTATTTCACAGACAGCCATTTTGCTTTTTTGCATTTCTTTTCCATGCGTATGGTCTTGATCCCTGTCTCCTATACAATGTCATGAACCTCAGTCCATAGTTTATCAGGCATTCTATCTATCAGATCTAGGCCCTTAAATCTATTTCTCACTTCCACTGTATAATCATAAAGGATTGGATTTACATCATACCTGAATGGTCTAGTGGTTTTTCCTACTTTCTTCAATTTAAGTCTGAATTTGGCAATAAGGAGTTCCTGATCTGAGCCACAGTCAGCTCCTGGTCTTGTTTTTGCTAACTGTATAGAGCTTCTCCATCTTTGGCTGCAAAGAATATAATCAATCTGATTTCGGTGTTGACCATCTGGTGATGTCCATGTGTAGAGTCTTCTCTTGTGTTGTTGGAAGAGGGTGTTTGCTATGATCAGAGGGCTACATAAATAAGTAAACATAATAGTAATACACAAGGAAATCTTGAGAAGAAATTACACATTTTGCATTTAAAATGACCTACTTTTGAACCATTTTGTTAGCCTTAGTAAAATTAAATCACATAGACCAAATTCTATTCCATATATTAATTCCTCTCTCATCTTTTTTTTGTTTTTAATGATAATTCTGACTCAAAAATGTCAGTAGTAATGGGAGGAATTCCATGTTACACGAATAATTATTGTGAGGGCGATGCTTTGCCTCTTTTAAACATTTTGGACTTAGTTTCAAAGATCTAGTTCTTTTGAATTATTTCCTCAACAATTAACTCAATGACTTAATGGGAAATTCTCAAGAAGATTAAATTATATTAGAAATCTAAATAGAAAAACCTATTTCAAAAGAGACTCGTGAAATATAAATCACTGCTTGTGGAGAACAGATTGCTTCTCCTGATCCAGGAATATGGTAACTTTACATATAGAATCATAGTCTTTTAGCTCAATGGTATATACAGCTGATAATAAGTTATGACTACACAGATCAAAGCATAATCTATGAAGGGAGAGCAAGCTGCTACTGTTTGTGGCTTTTAAAACTGTATTTGCCTTGCTTTGCTTTGCTTGGTATTGTTTGGTTTATCCATTTGTGCTTCATAAGTGAATATACTCATTCATTTTATTATTCTAAATAAACATTTATCTTTTAAATTTACATACAAAAATGATATTTCCTTGAGGCTTTTCTTTCCTTCTGTCTTTTCTTTTTTTCTCTCATAAACTATCCATATCTAAACCTCTGTGAACTGGTATACTATCTATTAAGAGGTATCACAAATAGCCGTATTACATCAACTTTAAAATAAGTATATCATCTGGAGAAGGAAATATGATATACCATCATAAAACGTTCAAATCTAAATGGTGAGTCAATTCTCCTTTAGATTGCCTTCTTGTTTACATTTCATCTATTAATGTCTCAGATGTCTCTCTGAGAAGGCGATATCTGAGATAACTTTCTTTAAGTCTCATTTTATTTCAAAAAATACATATTTATCTAGGATTGGATTTCTTATTCTGTTATTTGTAGATTCAAGAGATTTAGAGGTAAACTTTAGGAATTCATAAAAGATCTCAGAAATTATACCTGATGCTTTGCTGCTTTTTTTCTCTCATGAAAGACATTCAAGAGCTTTCCTTTACTCTTGTGGAAGACTCTAAAAGGAATGTGGAGACCAATTTCACACTTCCCTATTTCTTTTTCATCTATTCCATATACCTTCCATGTAAATGGTAGTTTATATTACATTCAATTTTACTTATATTTCAAATTATATAAAATTGGATTAAAACTCAGTTGGGAAAAAAAGTATTGCCTAGCTGCACCTTATCATTTAATTAAACATAAATAAATAGAACTGCTTATTGAGAGCAACCCATTTCACAGAGACAGAAACTTTGCTTGTGGTTATACACATGATGAGCAGCAGAGATGAAATTTGAGCCCAAACAATGAACTTTAGAGCCTTCTTTCTTTACCACTGCCCCATTAAAAAAACAATTATACAAGGAAATAAGCTAGATTCATCTAGAAAGCAGTAAGTTCAATAAGAAAATGGATCAGAGTAATGTTATATGCTGGTGTCTCAGATGGTAAAGAATCCACCTGCAATGTAGGAGACCTGAATTCAGCCCCTGGGTCGGGAAGATCCCCTGCTGGAGGAAATGGCTACCCCCTCCAGTATTCTTGCCTGGAGAATCCCAAGGACAGAGGAGCCTGGCAGGGTCCATGAGGTTGCAAACAGTTGGACTTGACTGAGCGACTAAGCATATACACACACACAATGCTGCATAGGAAAAAAAATACATTGCTTCTGAGTCACAATTCATTAGCCATTGCTAGTCACATTGTGTTGGGCCCTCTCATGCTGGTCCCACTCAATTACAAAGTTTCCAGGAAGTATAATCTTACCATGTTCCCAGATAAAGGAAGACATAGAAATATACTATGTACATATTTAATGATTACCATGAGTGACTTGGGTATAAAGGACATCGTGACAGGGAGAACAGAGACGTCTCTCTGAGAAGGTGATATCTGAGATGAGACCAAAATGAAGGGAAAGAGCCAGCCACACATATTAGGATAAAGAGTATAGTAGGTGAAGGGAATTGTAAATGCAAAAACTCAAAGCAGGAAACATATTTTGCTCTGTAGTTGGAGAAGAAAGTGAATAAGGGTGGATTAGTGAATTGAGATCTGAGAGACAGGCAGGGGCTGGATCTTGTAAGGCTTTATCAACATCTATAGTACAATAAGCTCAACAACTATCTTTTAATTAGAGATTTTGAATCAGAGGAGTGATGATGATATAATTTAATCTCCATTATTGAATTCTCACTGGCTGCCGTGTGGAAGAAAAAGTGGAAATAGGAAGATAAAGTTAATGTCCAGATATGGCTTTTTCTGCAGTCTAGGTACAAAGTGAAAGGCATAGTTTCTGCCTTTGAAAAGATCATAAAATGGTCTGCATGCAGGGAAGTAGGTGATGTATGTAGTTGCAAAGCAATATCCTACATGATTTTAAAATAATTTTAATTGAAGCATAGTTGATTTACAATGTTGTATTAGTTTCTTCTGTAAAGTGAATCAGTTATACATATATATATATATATATATATATATATACCCCTTTTTTTTGGATTTAAGTCATCAACTTAGCACATATTGTCACCACAGAGCATTGAGTAGAGTTCCCTGTGCCATACAATAGGTTCCTCATTAGTAATCTATTTTATTTGTAGTAGTGAATATATGTCAATCCCAAGCTCCCAATTCATCCCACCCTCTTTTTCCCTACTTAGTGTCCATACCTTTTTTTCTGTACATCTGGGTATCTCTTTCTGCTTTGCAAATAGGTCCATCTGCACCATTTTTATAGATTCCACATATATATCCTCAGTGACTTAGTAGGAGAGAACATTTTGAGAACATGCAGAGGGGGAATCTAACCTGGACTTGGGGATTTCAGAGGAGAAATTCTCATGACGGAGGATAAGAAGAGTTCCAAGTCATGACTGAAAGTCAAGTAGAGGTAAAAGTGGAATGTGATGAAAAATATTATGAATGAAGTCAGCAGCATTCATAAAATTCTGTGTTGTGTGTGATAGGAGGAGAGAGAAAAGAGAAAACTAGAGAAGAAAGCAGAGAACTTAGTGGTTTTATATGCAATGCTCAATGGTTTGGATTTAAAGGCAATGGGAGTCATGGAAAGACCTGCTGCTAGATTCTGATATGCTAAGATATGTAGTTAGTATCCATCACTTTGGGAGCATTTAGGCAATAAGTAGAAAGGGAGAAATCTCGGAGATTCCAAAAGTTTACAATTGATCTACACATGGAGATATATGTGTATCTATTTCATTTGCTGGAAAACTCAGCCTTTATATTAAGTCATGTGGACTATTAAACACACACACACACACTCTCTTTCATATTGCTCTCCTTAATTCATGCTACCTTCTCACAATCAATTAAAAATACTCCAAACCTATTTCTCAATGTCTGTTATGCTGTTGTTTAGAAATGCTACCCCTTCTGCCAGAAAATAGAAAAAAAAGTCATGGAGTTTTATTTTCTCTTAACACCCTTGCCAAATGAAATCAGCTTCTGTTAACAGTTGTTGATTTTCCCCTGGATGGAATGTTGCATTCCTCTAAGGAGGCTGTGATGGCCGTTCTAACCTGAGTTCCAGGCATCTGTGGTTCCCCAGAGCCCTAGCTGCTTAAGCTTCAGGGCTTGGCACTCAATCTATCTTTGTAATATGGCCTGTCCCAGTGGAGTGTTAAAATGATGACTATGTTTATATGCATATACTCATGCTGTTTTACTGTTATGTTTTCATGTTGCTGATGCTGGTTATATTTTAACTAATGCAATTTTATTGTATTTTTGCCCCAAAGCTATTTAAACTAAGCATACAATTTAGGGGAATCTAATAAATAAATAAACACAGAACTCTGGAGGAAATGTGGCAACTGATGGTGGAATTTATCCCAATATTTAAATGAATTTATTATGACTAAATATTTGCAGTTAGAAGACTAGCAAGTATATAGAGACAGAAAGGACTTTTTCTACTCCTCTAAGGTAAAAAATGAAAATCAGGATTGCAAAAGTTATATTTATACTATGCTTTTCTTATTCAGAATACACTTTTTCGATTTATAAGAAATGTTTAAGTGTTCCTGAGAAAATAATTAAAACGATATTGTGAATTTAGTGGATTATTTAAATTGTGAGTCCAATCCAGAAGAAAACAAAAACAAAAGCCTTTGTTTGTTTTAATGGAGTTTAACTTTGGAGAAGGAAATGGCAACCCACTCCAGTATTCTTGCCTGGAAAATCACATGGACGGAGGAGCCTGGTGGGCCACACACCCCATGGGGTCGCAGAGTCAGACACGACTGAGTGACTAACATACATACATACTTTAACTTGTAATTTGTTATAAAATGCTTTGAAAATTAAAAAAAAAAAAAAGAGTGCTATGTGCACAAAGCTTCCTGCACATCTGATAATTGTCATGTGTCCATTCCTGCTTGCTTTCTGGTTTTTCAGTGACTCACTGTGTATTAATAATTCCTGTACCTATGGTAGCAGTTGGCTACAGATGTCTAGGTATTCTTCACCTGCCCTGAAACTATTGAGAATCAGAGTGGCAGCTTATCAATTGTTTCATTTCATTTACCAGCAGGGTGTAAACCTATGCTTGTCCTGTTTCTCAGTGAGCCCTTAACCACTCCCTAAAGTGGGTTAGCTGTCCTTGGTTTCTAGAAATCCTTAGCAATGGGTGGTTGTTTAAACCTGTCTACCTACCTGACTAGCAACTGCGTTGTGACTGTTGGAGGTATCTGTCCTGCTCTTCTCCAGCTAATGTGGGATGAATTCCCCAGGGACTACTGCAGCCCAATGGCTCTACAGTTCCTTATACGAACTAATAATGAAGTCAAACTTGGGGTGTCTCTTTGAAATCAACTTGTCCTCATCCACTGGACCTTGATGACTGCTTGCCTGTCATCTAGCTTATAGATGATTATTAATATCATAATATCATGGTCCTTTCCACCTTCCCATGCCAACACACTTCCAGGGCATGATTTCTGTGATTTACTTTCTATTCCAAAAAGCATTTTTACCCATAGGTGTAGTCTCTGCTGGAGATTATCTGGATAAGAATTTGGATCAGACTATCTAAACCATGTATTAACATAAGGGAGTTAACGAAAAATTTAATAATAAAGAGACCAGACTTCAAGTCTCTGATGCTTACTTTCTAGGTCAGTTAGAAAAGTTGAACAGAGGGAAATGTAAAAAATGTGTGGATATCATGGCATAAACTCAATTATTATAACACTAAACTATTTTTAGTATTAAAATATATAGACATATAGAGACAAAAATAATGAAAAAATACTGAAACAATATATGTTATTAAATATCCTCCAGGAAATTCAAGTGTTTATGTGAAATGTATGTCAAATAAAGCACTGTTTTTCAGTTCAGTTCAGTTCAGTCACTCAGTCATGTCCCACTCTTTGCAACCCCATGAATCGCAGCACAAAAGGCCTCCCTGTCCAACACCAACTCCCGGAGTTCACTCAGATTCACGTCCATCGAGTCAGTGATGCAATCTAGCCATCACATTCTCTGTTGTCCCCTTCTCCTCCTGCCCCTAATCCCTCCCAGCCTCAGAGTCTTTTCCAATGAGTCAACCCTTAGCATGAGGTGGCCAAAGTACTGGAGTTTCAGCTTTAGCATCATTCCTTCCAAAGAACACCCAGGGCTGATCTCCTTCAGAATGGACTCGTTGGATCTCCTTGCAGTCCAAGGGACTCTCAAGAGTCTTCTCCAACATCACTCTTCAAAAGCATCAATTCTTCAGTGCTCAGCCTTCTTCACAGTCCAACTCTCACATCCATACATGACCACAGGAAAAACCATAGCCTTGACTAGACAGACATTAGTCGGCAAAGTAATATCTCTGCTTTTGAATATGCTATCTAGGTTGGTCATAACTTTTCTTCCAAGTAGTAAGCGTCTTTTAATTTCATGGCTGCAATCACCATCTGCAGTGATTTTGGAGCCCCCAAAAATAAAGTCTGACACTGTTTCGACTGTTTCCCCATCTATTTCCCATGAAATGATGGGACCGGATGCTATGATCTTCGTTTTTTGAATGTTGAGCTTTAAGCCAACCTTTTCACTCTCCACTTTTACTTTCATCAAGAGGCTTTTTAGTTCCTCTTCACTTTCTGCCATAAGAGCGGTGTCATCTGCATATCTGAGGTTATTGATATTTCTCCCAGCAATTTTGATTCCAGCTTGTGTTTCTTCCAGTCCAGCGTTTCTCATGATGTACTCTGCATATAAGTTAAATAAGCAGGGTGACAATATACAGCCTTGATGTACTCCTTTTCCTATTTGGAACCAGTCTGTTGTTCCATGTCCAGTTCTAACTGTTGCTTCCTGACCTGCATATAGATTTCTCAAGAGGCAGGTCAGGTGGTCTTGTATTCCCATCTCTTTCAAAATTTTCCTGTTTATTGTGATCCACACAGTCAAAGGCTTTGGCATAGTCAATAAAACAGAAACAGATGTTTTTCTGGAACTCTCTTGCTTTTTCCATGATCCAGCGGATTTTGGCAATTTGATCTCTGGTTCCTCTGCCTTTTCTAAAACCAGCTTGAACATCAGGAAGTTCATGGTTCACGTATTGCTGAAGCCTGGCTTGGAGAATTTTGAGCATTACTTTACTAGCATGTGAGATGAGTGCAATTGTGTGGCAGTTTGAGCATTCTTTGGCATTGCCTTTCTTTGGGATTAGAATGAAATCTGACCTTTTCCACTTCTGTGGCCACTGCTGAGTTTTCCAAATTTGCTGGCATATTGAGTGTAGCACTTTCACAGCATCATCTTTCAGTATTTGAAATAGCTCCACTGGAATTCTATCACACCCACTAGCTTTGTTCATAGTGATGCTTTCTAAGGCCCACTTGACTTCACATTCCAGGATGTCTGGCTCTAGATGAGTAATCACACCATCGTGATTATCCGGGTCATGAAGATGTTTTTTGTACAGTTCTATGTATTCTTGCCACCTCTTCTTAATATCTTCTGCTTCTGTTAGTTCCATACCTTTTCTGTCCTTTATGGAGCCCATCTTTGCATGAAATGTTCCCTTAGTATCTCTCATTTTCTTGAAGAGATCTCTAGTCTTTCCCATTCTGTTGTTTAGTTCATAAGCACTATTTTTAGTTCACTAGAAATGTAAAGTTTGGTATCTAGAATTCTACTATGATGATGATGAACTTCTACAATATCAATTTAAGTAAACAATGAGTTGAGTTGGCTATGTAACTGAGAAATCTATTTTTCCATTCATTGCTGAAATTAACCATTCACTTTAACAGACATTTTAGATATAAAATATGAAGTAAAATAGATTACAAAGTGGATATTCCTTGTTAGGACTTTACTTCTTGGCTTTGATATATGACTGGCTTGCAGTAGATTCAAATATTTACTGGAAAAATATGACATTATTTAACTTTATATTTTAAAATTGTATAGAACATCATTATGTAGAAAGAATATGTATAAGCATATACATGAGATAAATGTTGGAGGAAATATCAGAGAGTAAAATTTTAAAGTTACTATCTCTTCTCTATTTTGGCCTTTTCCTGTCCCCATTGTGTTCTGCCTTGTCTCATAATAAGTTTGATATTTTATGAAACACTCAGGATTATAACTCCTTTAGAATGTGTCTCTACTTGAATTTTAAAGGAGGGTCAACAAACTATGACCAGCAGACCAATTCGGGTCCACTACCTCTTTTTGAAAGTAAAGTTTTATAATAACACAGTCATAATTGTGTGTGCATGCATGCTAAGCTGCTTCAGTAGTGTCCGACTCCTTGCAACCCTATGGCCTGAAGCCTGCCAGGCTCCTCTGTCCATGGACTTCCCCAGGCAAGAATACTGGAGTGGATTGCCATGCTCTCCTCCAGGGGATCTTCCCAACCCAAGTATCGAAACTGCGCTTCCTACAATGTGTGCATTGCAGACGGATTCTTTACCACTGAGCCACCAGGGAAGCCCACAGTCATAATCATCTGTAGAGAAATAGTATATGGCTTTTTTGGTGCTAAAACTGGAGCTGGATAGCTGAAATAGGCAAAATCTAAAATATTTTACTACAGCACTCTACAGAAAAGATTTGCTGATCTGTGTTCTAAAATGTTCTAAATTCTGCCTATGATTTCTAGAACATCCCATTAAGTGTATACATATCAATGTAGCAGCATGCTATACTGAAAGATCTGCATACCAGTGAAGTACTCCATACCAGGAAGATCATGGTAGATTAAGCTGATTAGGTTATGTAACAAAGTCATCTGTAGAAAAGATTGTGATTCAGACAATGACAGTTAATTTTCCTTAGAAAGACTGTGTGTACACAAATACCCAGCATGAAATAAATTTCCTCACACAAAGTAGATGAATCTGGTCATTGCATTTCAGGATATAATATAAGTGCAAACTCAACTGATGCATCACATATATAAAGCAATAAAAGCTGACGGTTCACATAGGCTCTGAAAGAAGCTAATTACCAACTATTTTTTTAATGGGAAAAAATGCAAAGTTTTATCCTATTGCTTACTTTAGTCTCACAAAAGGTTGAGTACAACTCAATTATTGACAGGTGAATTAATTATTTTGTACATTATATATGTCCTTTGTCTCTTTTCTGTTTGTTTACTTATGTGTGTGCTTTCTGCTGGAATCCTCAAGTCCTATCAATTCACTGATCATTAACCACAATTTAGAACAAGGAAGCAGAATTTAAAGGCTGTGGAAGTTGATTTACTTTTGTCCTTATAGTTCAGCTCCATTAAAAGAGTTGGAAGCAAGCTAAAATTTTCCATTAAAATTAGGTCTTCCTATTACTTATTGATTTTATTAATTATTCCTGCAAAAATAGAATGAGTTGCTACTTTGTTTAGTGTCAAAGTACATAATTATTGTCTTAATGTAGAAGCTAAATTTATCTAGGAATAAATTTAGACCTATTACTAATTTTTGAAGAGTAAAAATGAAGATAAATGGTTTCTTTCCATTTCTAGGAACGATTTTTTTCTAAGATTTTCTTTTTAAAATTATATTTAGCTGATTCATTTTACTTTTCTTGATAATCACATTGCTAGGAAAATTACAGATTCTTAAAACACTCTTTGCTATTAATTGATTCAAAAGTCTTGAGTTTTCTTTGTTTTTGATGTAAAAGTTGTCTATATTATTAAATTTAAAATGACCTTTAAAGAGCTATCTTCTCCTAGAAAACAAAAAAGAGGTTTCCTATGGATAAAATCCATTAATAATTAACATTGTTTTGATATCTCAGTGTTAACAGATTCTAAGCAAAATAAATCAATCTATGAGAGAATAAAGTTAAGCCAGAAAAGTTATATCTCATTGAAAACAGATACTATACCTCTCTAAAACTAGATGACATTTAGATTTGCTTTTAATTGCATTTTATTGGGTAGCAATCCATATTTTCATTAAAAGAGAGTAGTTTAAAAATATTAGGACAGATTATATGAATCTGCTAAATCCATAACATCATTTGATCATCCCCAAATTCAAATCCAATACTTAATTGTTAGCAAAGTTCAGTGCCTGAGAAATAATAGCAATTCTTTTTGATTGTGTGTTCTAGTAAAAATGAATTGAAGTATATTTTCATGAAAGAAAAACAAGACAGGTGACTGTGTACAGTATTTACTGATACTTTATTTCCTATGTGTTTAAGATTAAATTGTGGCACAAAAAAACTTTTCTTATATTTCTGAAACTTACTATGTATTTAATGTAGATAAGAAGTCAAAAGATATTGGTGTTAATTTCTATTCTCTCTATGCTTAAACGAGTAACCCAAAGTCTTTAGCTAAATATCAAGTTTGATACCTACAGTGCTCTGAAAGGATTCAATCTCCCAGACAGGATACATGGCTTTTTGGTTGGCAGAACTGCCAGAAGTTTCTGGGTTTTCCACTAAGAACTTGACATCATCATTTGAATTCAAAAATCTCTCCTGAAAATGTCTTTATGTATCAAAAGACTCAATTTCAACATTTCTAACTTAGAACATTATTAGCTTCTTCTAGGAAGTAGCATCAGTTTTTGTTATTGCTGTATACACATAAAGATAATTTTATCTAGCTGAATTTTTTTTTTCTCATCTGCACAACGAAACTGAACTAAATGATCTTTTCATTTTCTTTCAGCTTGTTAGAATTTTTGAGCCTATGAGGTAAAACTTTTATGGCAGAGAAACCTATTCTTGGGTGACTGAAAACACTGTATTGGAATGTCCCCAGCTATTCCAATGACAAAGTTCCAGAATCCACTCTATCAAGGAGAACTGTTGGGAGGAGGGAGGGGTCAGTGAGGGGGATGGAGACTAGAAACAAACAGACAAAAAAAGACAAATGTACTTCTTGTGATGATTTCATGTGATGGCCCAGGTCCCTTCTAGTACTTTTTGGAAAATTTCATTGCAATGACCTATAATAATGTCTCTCTTTTTCAAGTGATAATGAGTATACACTTAAGAAAAAGGTAGTAATTATTCATCTTATACTTCTAGTAATTTCTTCTGTTTCCTCATCCTAGAGTTTATTTCCATGATAATATGCAAGGCTAGGTGCACGGATCTAATCATATACCTTTCCTTAATATAGTGTAGCCACTTTCATTTGCCTCATAAATCTTGGCAATTTTAGCTCAGGATTTGAATAAAATAAAATAGATAGGATGCTTTCCTTATATTTTATTATTTTTACTTCTTTTTTTAATGTCCTCTATGTCCAATACATAGTAAGTTTCAGAAAGACAAGGAAAGTATTTTTGGGGGATCATACAAGTGTTACTTCATAGAGAGTTAAAAAAAATAGAGATACACTATAGCTGCAGAAGCAGATAGCTAGACACAGGGATAAAGGACAGTTACCCTTTGAAATTCCAACTGTGAAACCCTGAAACTCCAGCTGTGTAATCCTAGGTAAATGTCTTAACCTCTCTGAATAATCCTTATTCTGAGCATTAAATGGAATAACAAACATAAGAGTGTCTGACAATTTGTGGGAGACAAATTGGTTAACTCAACCCCTTGACGCCATATTATCATAATGGAATCTCCTCACTGGCACTCACTGTTAAATTATATATACAAAACAGACTTACACTTTCCTTGTCTTTCTGAAACTTACTATGTATTGGACATAGAGGACATAAAAAAAGAAGTAAAAAATAATAAAATATAAGGAAAACATCTTATCTATTTTATTTTATTCAAATCCTGGGCTAAAATTGCCAAGATTTATGGGATAAATGAAAGTGGCTATGCTATGTTAAAGAAATGTATGTGATTAGATCCATGCACCTAGCCTTGCATATCATCATGGAAATAAACTCTAGGATGAGGAAACAGAATAAATTACTAGATGTATAAGATGAAACAAATAAGGGTTGACTCTGAGATATAACAGATTATTGTGGTAGAAAAAAAAGATTCTTTAACTCAAATTATTTACTGAACACTCACTGTATGTCAATTAGTGCACTTGACTATGAAACTACAAAGATACAATTACTTTGTTCCCTCCTTAAACTGGGAACAAGAGTATAATGAGGTAAATGAATACATGCATGAATGAATGAATGATGATGAAGCTCAAAATAAAAAGAAGTTTCTAAAGCAGAAACAGAGTTAAAACAGTTAAAGCAAAAGAACATAAGCAAAACAGTTAAAGCAAAAGAAGAGAGGTATGTGTGAGTATGTACACTAAGAATATTATATGCTCTACTCACTAATGGATTTTGGAACTTGTTAAAGAATAATAACAAGTTTATTTATAATAAATAATTAAAGACTATAATAAATCAAAATTGAAGGTCAATACAGACTAAATCATAAATTTGCATTTAATTTGTATTTGTGATATAAATAAGAGATCATACATTCTAGCACCACTCAGTTCATTCACTTAATGAAGCAGGTAGTAAATATTTCCTTTTTATACAGCCAAACAGAAGGCATTAAAGAATAATGACCATAAATCAGTGTCAAAGTCTTCCTCAAATAAAGAAAAGTCCAGATATTTGACAAATATTTAGGTTCCATTTGGAAGAAATTACAAAATTTAGACAAATCTATTCTAGAGAAAACCTGTTCCCTTCTCCATTAAGTACATGCTGAAATTACTTATTATATTTTTTATAATAATTGACATGGGAGAATAACTCTCTAAAGAGACTACATAATTTTCCTATGTTAACTTTAGAAACGCCCTGTGTGAAATATGCTTGAGACAATTTCTAGAAAGAGTATAAGAATGAAAGTTTACGTAACTCAAATGAATTAAACTGTCAATGAGATAAGATTAAAACTAAAATTTGGTATTTTATAGATGTGACATGTCCAGTGTCGGTTTGTCTGTCTCTCTCTCTTAAAATGATACAGCCAGAGAGGTAATGACTTGCAAGAAACAGATAAAATTCTCATTTTACTTTTATTCATGAAATACTTGCAGGTAAAACCGTTTTTTAACAAAAACCTTTCAATGCTTAATAAATGGCCAGGATTGAGCCTCTATAAAAAGTTCTATCATAACCAATTCTTTGAAGGCCCTGCCTCACTTATGTTTCCACTTGAAAAACTATTCACCCAGTAGCTACAAAAAGGTAATCATAGATATAAGTACCAATCAAAGGATTCAGAATCAAAAAGAAACCAGTGCTAAATCAATGACAAGCAAGCACTGAAACAAAGGACGGAATCTGTGTGCTATGGATTGCTTGTATTCTACTTAAGCTTGTAGACTCTGTGTATATTCCTGGGTAGTGATTTGTAAAGATGTGTATTTTCTTTCCTGTGTGCTCAGTCATTCAGTCATGTCTGACTCTTTGCAACTCCATGGACCATAGCCCATCAGGTTGTCCATGGAATTTTTCCAGGCAAGAATACTGGAGTGGGTTGCCATTTTCTTCTCCAGGGGACCTTCCAACCTAGAGATTGGACCCATGTCTCCTGCATTGGCAGGCAAATTCTTTACCACTAGCACCATCTGTGAAGCCCCCCAGGGAGTTTGGAAGAGAGGAAAAGAGCAGCACAATATGACGGAAGAAAGAGATGAGTAAACATTAATCTCAGAGAGGACCAGACATTAACACTTTTCCCATATATAAATCATACTAATGATAAAAAATAACCATCACTATAGAAATTATTTTCTTGGAAGTGGTATCAGAGAGAATATGAATTGAACTTAAACTCAGGAATTTGCTGAAATAGAGATTATATATGGAATGTTCATCTCTTGATATCTCCTACTCCTTCACTATTATAGTCTAATTCAAGAGTATTTTCTGTCCTTTTGAAAACAGTTTGAGTTGAGAGAAACTGCACCAATTGCTCTGCTTACATAGGCAGTGTAAAGCAAAGTGCTGAGCAATTATATGGTGAATTTGATCAGTTTTGACAGCCAGTCCTGAAAGTCAAGCCAGAATCCCCTGCTCTTTTCTTCCACAGCAGGTTCTGGGACTGAATTATATGACTAATTGCATCAGATTTCTATTTTACCTTGGCAATGGCCTCACAAATCCTCCATGTACAAAATGGCCTTCCTGATCAGTGATAACAATTCTATATGTCATGGTTATTTTACACCTTCCATACCAAAATACATAAAATAATGATGGATAAAAATATTTAAATGCCATTTGAAATACTATGGATTGTCTTACATGGAAGTCATCCCAGAATGCTGCCTGTCCTCAATGCCTACAACCTGTATTCACCAAGTAGAATTTTTGACAAGAGAATCTTAGTACAATTTACAATGAGTTAAACGTAAATTAGTTCAGGGAGTTCTTCTCATTCTTTCCTTGAAACATGGCCAAGAATCATATGGATTATCTGAATCATTTCCTTAGTGTATTACTGTAATCATATAAGAAATGCATGGTATTCACATTGACAGTATTTCCTTTACAATAATATATTAGCAAAATGACCCAAAGATAAAGGTCATTAACATTAACTAGGCATTGATTCTATAATCCAAACCCAAATAACTGTCTAGAGAGCCTATAAGGCGATGTACCACTCACTTTGGATACTCATAAAACTAAAGTAATCTCTCCAAAACGTTTTAATGTGCAATGATCATTTTAACTTAGAGATACATACACACAGAAAAGAGGGATGGAATCCCACTTCTGAGATGAAAGCAAATTAATGTCGGGGCAATTTATCTTTCACAGCACATCACGGAGCAGTGCCAGCAGGCCACAGATGTATACCTCATGAGGAGCCTAAAGAGACATCTGTGAGGTGAGCATTCAAAGTCCAATTTAGTAATGAAACGTTAACCACACCTCAGATGAATGTTTCAAATATATAAATAAAAAGAGGAAAAATATCTTTTGTATACCTTTCCTTTTTCCATTCTAGATTAGTTATAAGCAAAAAGTTCTAGTTCATATGTACTAGTGGACCAACTAAAGTGAGAGAGGAAAAAGAGACAAGAATGAGATAAAGATGGGGGGGGGGGTGGAGAGAGATTTATCCTTCCTCTCGATTTTGAAGCAAAATTAAATTCAAATATGTTCATGTTAAATTTCAAAAGATACTGTTACAAAAATTTTCTTAGTCATTTTCTGTTTTCATTATAGCTTCTGGGTTGTCCTCTGTCGGGAAAGACATGAATCATGTCAAGACCACTGACCATGAGTACCTGTGTTTCATTGCTTCATGGCTCTTAGGTGACATATTTGTATCATGCCTTGACTATTATAATCCAGGTCATACAGGGAGAATCAAAATCAGAGAATATCTCTTTTAATAAAATCACTTAGGTAATTCACCAAAAAGCTTTACTCCTTCAAGAACCTAGCGTTATGTAGATAATTTCCGTAACTGGCAATGTTTCCAGTACTTACAATTGAGAGAAATTAAGGAAGAGAGAAAGAGTGACAGACAAAGAGACGAAGAAAGAAAACCAAAAGAAAGACAAAAGGGATTCATGTCAGAGAAAGTACTTTAGAAATTTTCTATCTTATAGGTTGTCAAATATTTGCAGAAGAGAAATAATCTTGGAAAACACTTTGAGGATGATTTCTCATGATCACACTTTGTTGTCTGTTTGCAGGCTAGATTTTAAAAACTGAACAGTGACCATGTTTTTTTCATTCTTTAATCTATCTTTTGGTGCAAGCACAGTCTGGCATGTGAAAATTTCTCAACAAATATTTTTAGAATAAATGAAAGAATGAATTTAAAAAATTAATTCCTTAAAAAAGAAAGCTTCTAGTTAAAATGTTATTGCTGTATGAGTTTTTGACAGGCTAACAATTTTTCTGTGATATTTCCAACATGATTTCTTATTCATGAACATCTCCTGTGGCTGATCAAATTTTGCCGAGTTGCCCATGCAAATAACAAGATCAGGTCGCCCATGGATTTGCTGGGAGCCATGGTCATGATCTCCCTCCTTTATTTCCTTCACTCCAGAGGGTCAGTCAGTTGTAATACCTCAACATTTAATAGGGGATGATAACCAGCCTTTGGAAACAAATTTGATGTGAAAATAAAAGGGAAATTATGCCTTTCTTAATACTTTTTTTCCCTCTTTGGGGATGGGCTTGGGGTTTCATCAATTTAGAAGTTGGAGGGGATTAAACCAACCAGTAACGCAGAAGAAGCTGAAGTTGAACAGTTCTAGAAAGACCTACAAGACATTTTAGAACTAACACCCAAAAAAGATGTCCTTTTCATTATAGGGGACTGGAATACAAAAGTAGGAAGTCAAGAAACACCTGGAGTGACAGGCAAACTTGGCCTTGGAGTACAGAATGAAGCAGGGCAAAGGCTAATAGAGTTTTGCCAAGAGAATGCACTGGTCATAGCAAATAACCTTTTCCAACAACACAAGAGAAGACTCTACACATGGACATCACCAGAAGGTCAACACTGAAATCAGATTGATTTTATTCTTTGCAGCCAAAGATGGAGAAGCTCTATACAGTCAACAAAAACAAGACCAAGATCTGACTGTGACTCAGATCATGAACTCCTTATTGCCAAATTCAGACTCAAATTGAAGAAAGGAGGGAAAACCACTGGACCATTCAGGTATGACCTAAATCAAATCCCTTATGATTTTACAGTGGAAGTGAGAAATAGATTTAAGGGACTAGATCTGATAGATAGAGTGCCTGATGAACTCTGGAATGAGGTTCATGACATTGTACAGGAGGCAGGGATCAAGACCACCCCCATGGAAAAGAAATGCAAAAAAGCAAAATGGCTGTCTGGGGAAGCCTTACAAATAGCTGTGAAAAGCAGAGAAGCGAAAAGCCAAGGAGAAAAGGAAAGATATGAGCATCTGAATGCAGAGTTCCAAAGAATAGCAAGGAGAGATAAGAAAGCCTTCTTCAGTGATCAGTGCAAAGAAATAGAGGAAAACAACAGAATGGGAAAGACTAGAGATCTCTTCAAGAAAATTAGAGATACCAAGGGAACATTTCATGCAAAGATGGACTTGATAAAGGACAGAAATGGTATATTAAGAAGAGGTGGCAAGAATACACAGAAGAACTGTACAAAAAAGATCTCCATGACCCAGATAATCACGATGATGTGATTACTCACCTAGAGCCAGACATCCTCGAATGTGAAGACAAATGGGCCTTAGAAAGCATCACTACGAACAAAGCTAGTGGAGGTGACGGAATTCCAGTTGAGCTATTTCAAATCCTGGAAGATGATGCTGTGAAAGTGCTGCACTCAATATGCCAGCAAATTTGGAAAACTCAGCAGTGGCCACAGGACTGGAAAAGGTCAGTTTTCATTCCAATTCCAAAGAAACGCAATGCCAAAGAATGCTCAAACTACCGCACAATTGCACTCATCTCACATGCTAGTAAAGTAAATGCTCAAAATTCTCCAGGCCAGGCTTCAGCAATACATGAACCGTGAACTTCCTGATGTTCAAGCTGGTTTTCAAAAAGGCAGAGGAACCAGAGATCAAATTGCCAACATCTGTTGGATCATGGAAAGAGCAAGAGAATTCCAGAAAAACATATGTTTCGGCTTTATTGACTATGCCAAATCCTTTGACTGTGTGGATCACAAGAAACTGTGGAAAATTCTGAGAGTGATGGGAATACCAGACCACCTGACCTTCCTCTTGAGAAACCTCTATGTAGGTCAGGAAGCAACAGTTAGAACTGGACATGGAACAACAGACTGGTTCCAAATAGGAAAAGGAGTACATCAAGGTTGTATATTGTCACCCTGCTTAGTTAACTTATATGCAGAGTACATCATGAGAAAGGCTGGGCTGGATGAAGCACAAGCTGGAATCAAGATTGCCAGGAGAAATATCAATAACCTCAGATATTTCACCACCCTTATGGCAGAAAGTGAAGAGGAGCTAAGGAGCCTGTTGATGAAAGTGCAAGAGGAGAGTGAAAAAGTTGGCTTAAAGCTCAACATTCAGAAAACAAAGATCATGGCATCCGGTCCCATCACTTCATGGGAAATAGATGGGGAATCAGTGGAAACAGCATCAGATTTTATTTTTGGGGGCTCCAAAATCACTGTAGATGGTGATTGCAGCCATGAAACTTAAAGACTCTTATTCCTTGGAAGGAAAGTTATGACAACCTAGATAGCATATTCAAAAGCAGAGACATTACTTTGCCAACAAAGGTCCATCCAGTCAAGCCTATGGTATTTCCAGTGGTCATGTATGGATGTGAGAGTTGGACTGTGAAGAAAGCTGAGCACTAAAGAATTGATGCTTTTGAACTGTGGTGTTGGAGAAGACTCTTGAGAGTCCCTTGGACTGCAAGGAGATCCAAGCAGTCCATTCTAAAGGAGACCAGTCCTGGGTGTTCTTTGGAAGGACTGATGCTAAAGCTGAAACTCCAATACTTTGGCCACCTCATGCAAAGAGTTGACTCACTGGAAAAGACTCTGATGCCGGGAGGGATTGGGGGCAGGAGGAGAAGGGTACGACAGAGGATGAGATGGCTGGATGGCATCACTGACTCGATGGACATAAGTTTGAGTGAACTCTGGGAGTTGGTAATGGACAGGGAGGCCTGGTGTGCTGCAATTCATGGGGTCGCAAAGAGTCGGACATGACTGAGTGACTGAACTGAACTGATATAAAGCATCAAATTAAAGTAAAGCATCTAATGAAATAGGAAGTAAAGATCACTAAGCTGGTATTAAAGTATAAGAAAGAATAAAGACTGAGAAACCAGGTAAAAGAAAGGAAAAAGAGATCAACAAATGATTTTATACAGTTCCACTAACACTTTTTTATGTGATGAGAAATTTTTTTTTCTGTGATTTCACTCTAAAATACTCCAAATATTATATATCAATTTAAAATTGATATTGAGTTTTGTAGATTTACAAATTACTAACCTTCTCTGGTGCAATTTATTTCATCACTGAAGTCTCCACAGTCATTGTCACCATCACAGGCCCAATGGCCTGGGATACATCTGCCACTGGAACAACTGAACTGGTTATCAAAGCAGGAATGTACACAGCCAACCTCATCACTCCCATCTCCACAGTCGTCATCTGGAAAGAAGCATTAACCACCAGGTGGTGAAAAATTATCCGTGGAGAAACAGTTTCTTATGAAATACTTAGCATTTATTTTTGGTATTGAGTGCTTTCTTCTGTTATTGAAAAAAGGAATGATAAATCAATCATCAACATTTCCCATGAGCAGTGGGAAAATTATTTCCATTTTTATATTGCTTTGTTTCTGATTGAATGCCAACCACTAAATTAAAGGGGAAAACATCCTTCACTTTGGATTTTGAAGCTTAATTTCTATTTCACTCAGAAATGACTAACCACTGACTGGATTAAACTATACAACATGAAATAATTATGAAGTGGGGAAGACAATGGTGATAGTAGGAATTTCCTGAAATGATACAGCTTGTGATATAATTATTGTTGGAAAATTACTTTTTAGACCTATAACATCTATGCCCTAGTGTTTATAACTATCTTTAATTCAGATCCCTTTTCTCCATTCTCCCACATGAGGGCTCACTCTGTACCCTTACACCGCTGGTTCTTAAGTATATATTTATATCAGGAAATTGTTTGTATGCTATCATTAGCAATGATTTATATTCTGTAATAACAATTGCTGCAGGAGGGAACCAAGAGGAATGTGAAGGGAAAACAGATTAAAGTCAAACCAATGGCTGAGGTTGCACCAATTTATGTATAATTCATTTACCGTATTTGGCATAATTTAACATAATGATAGAACTGAGTGAAGAAAAAATATCGTTTGTACATAGAAAGCCAAGGTGACAGAGTTGGGATCATCTGGGTCTTACATAATAATTTATAAACTACTCCATCCTCACATTACAGAGCATTTTGCATCAATGCTTTGAGGAACCTGAATTGTCCAGGATATTTTCTCAATTGTTCCCTTCATATCTTGTTTGTTGACTTAGACTAGATCCAGCATAATATCTGAAAACAAATCCCCATCATAGATAGCCCCAAGGGATGGCTATTGAGCTCCATTGCCCTTAAGGCTAATCCCCATTGACAGGCCAGCTGCCCTCTCACCACTTGTCTCAGCCATTTTGCTGGACTTGGCAAACTTCTCTTACAAACCACCTCTGAAAGAAGTGAAGTTGCACAGACAGCCAGGCCTCCAATCAAATCAGTGCAGTCTAGTGAACATTTGGTACTTGCCAGAGTCGCAGTGCCACTTGCTGCTAATGCATCTTCCACTTTTGCATATAAACTGAGTTAGTGGTTCACAAGTTGGGAATTCTGTGAAAGATATAAAAACATTCAATAGGAAAGATGTTACTGATTATGTTTGACATCTCTTCATTTTTCTTGCAGTATAATGAATCTAAACAGTCCTTCATCAAGTGATTTTCCCTTATTTTAGTTACAGAAATATACTCCTACAAAAGTTATTTAAAGTATGCATGTCCTGTGTCCAAAAAATGCTGAACTTTGCAAACTTCTGACTTTTCTTCACTCAATTCTATCATTATGTTAATATGTTATTGTGTTTGACTTCATTTGTTTCCTATTTGCTAATGTGATCAGAGCTCTATTCCTCTCTTCCACACAATCCACAGAGGAAATATTAGATAAGCAAATAAAGTGATAGTAACTATTTGAGGACACAGGATATGCATAATTTTAGTATCTTTTATAGGAATGCATTTCAGTAACTAAAAGCCAAAGAAAATCACATGATGAAGGACTGTTTAGATCCATTATACTGCAAGAAAAATGAAAAGATGTCAATTCCGCCACATCAAGGAACTCAACCTTCTCTCAGTGAAGAACAGCTGTATAGAGCTCTATACTACTGCACTGAAAAGTGACATATGTGTTTTAAATCAGGCTTCTCTGGTAGCTCAGCTGGTAAAGAATCTGCATGCAATGCAGGAGACCCTGGTTAGATTCTTGGGTTGGAAAGATCCTCTGGAAAAGGGATAAGTTACAAGCCTTTTTTTGAACATAGAGAGCTGAAGTAGAAAAGTTAAATCCAACTTTGCCTGAATGATGTCAATATCTTGAGAGTAAGGAAACAAACACAAACAAAAAACTCAGTTTAGTTGCTATCATACATGTTAGGTAGTTAGAATAGGAATAAGGAGTCCAAAGTGGCGATGGTTTAAAGACAAGGAAGGGAAAAGCCTGCGAAAATAGAACAAAGGAAGGTCTGAGGCAGAGTGAGAACCGCAGGTAAAACAAACAGCCCTCCAGTCTAGCCCAATTTACATAGGGCAGGCTCAGGGGGAGGAGAGAAAACATAAAAAGAGGCGCCTCTCTTCTCTTAACGTCTTTTGGGTCAGCATGCCCTCATGCTTCAAGGATGTATTTTCTTTTACTTTCTAAATAAAATGGAGCTGTAACACGGAGCTGTAACACTGGCCTGACTAAGGGCTGTAATGCTGGTCCGTGTGTCACTTCAAATTTTTGTTGTGACAAGACAGAACCGGGGAAATTACACACTCCCCTGACATCTATAGTGCCATTTGTCGGATTTAATCTGGCTGAAACAACCTCCTCTCACCCCCACAAAGAGGAAGCCATGCACAGCAGGGGTCTAACTCTGCCAGACGCTCTTGTGGTGGAAGCTGAACAGGAAGCAAACCCAGCACCGGGGAAGTGACAAGAAGCCCAGCATACTGGAAACTGGGACAGCAAAAAACAAACTCAGCAGAAAGCTCACGTGGCTCAGTCTCAGCTTCCAGAAGACCTCCGGTTAAGGTAGGAGGTCCTCACGCCTATGGCTGAAAGGACATATGCCTAACAAAATCTTAATTCATTAACAATCTCTCGTTTCTTGTTTACTTGAACTCACCCCCACCCCCCGCCCCCACTAACAGGTGAGCAGCAGCGGGTACAACTGAGGGACTCTGGCAGGGGCTACTCCTCAGTGCGTCCTAAAGGCTCCACTATCTGCTGGGCCTCAGTAGCCATTGCCCAAGCAGGTGGGGGTTCTGTGCCAAGGATCAGCCCAATGAAAACTGTTAGCACAGGTGAGATATTTAGCAGATTTTCTGGCAGGTTATGAAGGGGATTCCTTAGTGCGTTTTTTCCCACTGCTTTTTCCTCCTGTCTTTCAGCTCTTTTCCCCCGGGGCCTTGAGCCTACACAAAACCCATTGTGCCTGGCTTCAGGACCTAATGAAGCTCAGGATCTGATGTCATTGCAAAAATTCAGTTAGAGACACAAAGATAGGTAAGAGGTGGATTTGTTCCTATTCAGAGAGAAGCACACTCCACAGGGTGTGGGCCATCACAGAGGAGAGTGCAGTAGCCGTGGAATGTGATGTGGCTATTTTCTGCCAGCTAGGTGAACTTATATGCTAATAAGGGGGAGGACCTCCCAACCGTTGGGGAACCAACCACTCCTCTGTCTTTTGACAGTGCCTTGGAACTGTCTTGCCACCTCTGGGTGTGTCATTTAGCTTGCAGAATGGGGATCAAGGTTTATTTGAATTTGACTTGTCATCATGGACCCATTTGATTTTAATTGGTTTTATGTTATGCCCTTGGGACAAACAGAAAGTAGCTAGTCCTTGGGAGGGAAATATTGTATAATATCCAATATCTCAAGATAATTCAGGCCTTCATTTTCTATGTTTCCTACAACATGTGCGACAACAGCTATTTCTCAGTGGACCCGCTAGGCAAGTGACAGGCACACAGTGCCTGCTGGAAGTTCATCTGCTGGCATCCCTTCAAGGGCAATTGGGCTTCCAGGGATAATGTTTGCCACTTTGGGAGTTAGCCCTGCAGGCCATTTGGGCCTAAACCCTTACCACCCTTTTCCTAAAGTTACAAACATACCCCTGGATCAAATCTCCACTCTACTTTTATGGAACACCTGGTCTGTTGTCTCTTATCAATTTGTTCTTAAGCCAATTACTAACTCCTAAAACCAGGACCCTGCCCCCTTGTAGACAACACTGCTCCATCCCACTTATTAAAATATCTTAATGCTCCTAACAGGACCAGGTAACCCACTCCTTTGTCATTATTTCTGTTATTACCTAAAGTGGGCCTATGACAATGAAATGTTTACCAATGGAGACACCCTAACCTGCTCTTATGGAGGAGTAGGGGAAGAAATCAGTGACTTACATTCCCTTAGAGCAGTAAGAGGATAAGGCTTATGGCTGCTTTACCAGGTTCACAGTCTCAGGGCACAGGCTCGGATTGCTTTACATTGTGATATCTATTCCCATCTGTGGTGAACCAGCTGCCAATGAGTTAAAATTACAACCCTTTAGTCCTACCCAGCACTGGTCACACTGGAGACCTTGGGGATGCCCGGCTCCAATCCAAGGATCCCAGGAGGTTGACCTGACTTGACCTGCCTAGGAATCTGGTCCTCAGAATGTTGTCATGCCTCAACCTACTCAGGTACCTGCCAGTCCAGGAGTCCCAGGGCATCGACATGCCTTGAACTATCCAGGGAACCAACTCTTGGGAGGCCGACCTGCCTCAACCTGCCTGGTAATTCGATCTCCAGGAGGCTGTCACACCTTAGCTTGGCTGGGGATCTGCACCCTGATCCAGGGACACCTGGCTCTCAGGTTGCAACAGTACTGGGTAGGATAAGTCTCAAAAAGACTCACCCCTAAGGAAGTCCACCCATGGAAATTGAAGGAGACCTATTATTTTTTTCTTGTTTCTTTTCCCCCCTGTCATGACTGTCTTTCAGATGGGAAATAACCAATCCACTTCCTGGCAGACACCCTTGAGATGCATCCTTGATAACTGGAAGCTGTTTAATCCTCTAACCCTAAAGAGAAGTCACTTAAAATTTTTTTGTGCCACTGTTGGCCACGGTATCTTCTGGGGGACAAGGAACACTGGCCTGAGGATGGGAATTTAAATTACAATACCATCCTGCAGCTAGACTTATTCTGCAAAAACACAAGGGAAATGGACAGAGATTCCCCTATGTCCAGATTTTCTTCCAACTAAGAGATACGAAGGAACTCTGTCTTAAGTACAGGATTGTTGTATGCCCTAAAAGTGAGCCTATTAGGCAAATGGTGTTAGGCACAGGCAACCAAGAGAATGAATCTTCACATGAAGGCTCACTTCCCATGGCTCCTGAGTTGCCAGTGCTCCTTCCTCATATCCAAACATACTCCCATATCTGGGAACACCCCTCCACAAAAGCCAACTCGAGTATGTCTGAAATGAGGAGAAATCAGACCAACCTAGGTCCATAAGCCATTCTCCCTCTTAGAACTAAGACAGATCAAACAAGACCTTGGAAGCTATACAGATGACACAGGCAAATATATAGATACATTCCAATACATTCCAATGGCCTTTGACTTGACATGGAAGGACATCATGGTCATATTTAGCCAAACTTTATCTGACCCTGGGGGCTTCCCTGGTGGCTTAGATGGTAAAGTGTCTACCTGCAATGCAGCAGACTTAGGTTTGATCCCTGGGTCAGAAAGATCCCCTGGAGAAAGAAATGGCAACCCACTCCAGTACCCTTGCCTGGAAAATTCTATAGATGGAGGAGCCTGGTAGGCTGCCAGCCATGGGGTGGCAGAGAGTCTGACAGGACTGAGCGACTTCACTTTCTTTCTTTCTATCTGACCCTGAGCATGCTAGGGTCTTAAAGGAAGCCCAAAGGTATGCTATGGGGCTTCACATGTCAAGTGATAAATTCCCAGTAGGGAAAACTGCAGTCCCCTCTGCCAGGAGCCAGCATGAGGAGTCCTGCCCATGGGAAAGGTCATGAGGTTAAGGGGCCAGACAGGCAAAGGCAAGTCGGGCCTTAAGGGAGCCTCGCTGGATCTGCTCATGCATCTGCCCCAAAACCAGAGTCTGCCTGCTTTACTGTGTTATGCTTTCCACCTACTCTTCTGACATTAACAGGGGGCTGTCCCCCCACCACCTTTTTCTGGAAAAAGTTAATTTAGAGCTTTTAGATAATAAGTCTCCTGGGCATAATAAGAGTGTTTCAATCCAAAAAACCCTTTGATGGCTTTCTAGCCTGCCTGCTGGACTCTTACAGCTGCACATGTGATTGTTTGCTGCCTCCCGACCGCAAGAGGCACAGGAAGCTTAAAACATCCTAGGAATGTAGGGGCTTCCAAGGAGTCAAAATCACTAGAGTAGGACTGATTAAGGGTTTCATTTGTTGAGCCAATACTTGCTGCCAAGTTTTCACATCTTTTATTTGTTGATATAGTTGGTATGTAGAAAAAACAGGTAGTAGCCCTGGTATTAGCAACATTAGATCCTTGAGTTAAGTACTTTCTTTGTTATTACCTACTGCACTTTTGTTCTACAGGAATATAACTTTATTTAGTACTTTGAGGGTGATGCAGATTAAAGAAAAAACACTTCAAGGGAAAAAGAGTTTTCTGGTTGATAGACATTTATCTAGGAAAAGAGCCATAAAAATGTTAACAGGCCCTCTGGCTGGAAGATGATGTAAAACAACCTAAGACCTTTTGTATGTGGGAAGGTATGCAAAAAGAAAGCCTGGTCTCAATAAGGGTCAGGACTGCTGTCCCCGCATAACTCTGCATATTCCATTATTCCTTTATGTACAACTTGGGGTATATAAGCTGCTTTTGAAAATAAAGTTGTGGGTCTGGCACCGATACTTGGCTCCCCCATGTCATTATTTTCTCCCTTTTCTGGCTGAATTCCCATCTGGAGCACAGAGGCTCTCCGTGTCTACTTATTTGCCCTGGCTTCTAAGACCCACGCAAGAGGGAGCCCAAGGTGGGGCACCCTCCGCTATTCAAGTGGGCGCCAGTGGCCTACGTAGATGGTGCAAGTTCCTTGTCTTGGAACTTTATTGGTCTCCTGTGTAAACCAAATTGTTCAGCCTCTTTTCTCCACTTATTTTCCTACTACACTATTCTTTCCTAATCTCTCTTTATATTTCTAAATAAATAAGATTTTCCTTGCTGACTCCATCCCCACTTCAAATTCCCTGGACCCTGGCACCCCTCCTCAGATCCTAACTGGAATTATAATGATCCTGAGCACATCTGGGAAAGGGATCATTTTCTGATCTGTGTGAAGGCAAGACTGAAAACAGACCAGCAAAAAGTAATCAGCTATGCCTGGAACTCAGCAGTAACTCAGGAGCCCAAGGAGAACCCTGTTGCCTTTCTGGAAAGGCTAAAAGAGGCCCTCCAAAAGTTTACCAACCTGGACCTAGACTTTTATGAGGGACAAGTGATTTTAAAAGGCAAATTCCTCATCAGACATCAAGATAAAGTTACAATAGCTACAGCAGCAGGACCCTGCTGCCCCTTTAGACGAGATGATCCTGACAGCCACCAGTACCTTTATAAGAGAGAACAGGAGAGGGAGGCCAAGGCCCACGAAAGGGAGAAAAGGAAAGAGACAAGGCATCCAGGGAAGCCCTATGGCAAACTCTGAGTCCTTGAAGGACAAGGCATGAGGCAAATATCTAATCTGTAGACAGATGGGACTTTGGGCCAACAAGTATCCAAGTGACAAGTCCAAATCTCCTAAAACAGCTTGCTACAAATATCATCAATTGGGACTTTGGATGGAACTCTGCCCTCGAGAAACCAGAGCCTCAAGGTCAAGCACCAAGCCTTCCCTCATGATGGTCAATAGGACTGAAGCAGCCCACTCCAGCCAAGCCACCTGTCACAGATAACTATCACAGGGCTGGAGCCAAGGGTGCAACTGGATGTGGCAGATACCTTGGACAAAATCTTTGTCCATTAAGACAAAACCCTGAGAGGGATTGTCAGAAGATCCTCTGACCAATCCTGAGGAAATTCTGTACACTGATGGAAGCAGCTTTGTCTTAGATGGAAAAAGAAGAGCTGGATATGCAGTAATCTCCAATTTTGAGGCCACAGAGACTAAACCTTTGCCACCAGGTACTTCAGCCCAATTAGCTGAGTTCATAGCCCTGACTCAAACTTTAGAGCTAGGAAAAGGAAAAAGAGTAGCCATTTACACTGACTCCGACTATGCCTCTCTGGTGCTACATGCACATGCTGCTATTTGGAAAGAAAGAGGCCACTTGACCACCCGAGGGTCCCCAATCAAACATGGTGATCAAATCCTTAGGCTGTTGGAGACAGTATATCTGCCTGCTGGTGTTTAAGTCTCCCATTGTAAAGAACACCAAAAAGGGAGCATGGAAGTGGCACAAAGGAACCAAGCAGCCGATCAGGCAGCAAAGAGAGCAGCATTACAGAACAATGACCTAAGAGCGGTTGGCATATTTGTTTCACAGACTAATTTGCCAGAAACTCCTTCATATACTGAAGGTGAGACTCTTAAAGCTAAGGGTGAGGACTTTTAAGAAGATGATATGGGGTGGTTCCAAAAGGAGGAACTCCTTTTTTCTGCCTAGGAACCTCCAATGAAAGTTGGTTAACTTCTCACATGCCACCATTCATTTAGGGGAAAAGGCCCTCCAAAGATTACTAGAAAGGTCCTTCAGAGGAATAGGCCTCCAAACGACTATAAGGCAAATGGTCTTTTCTTGTCCCACCTGCCAATTAAACAACCCCCAAGAAGCTTGAAGACCCCAGCTGGCCCAGCCTGTCCAGCGACATGGGAGCTACCCAGGAGAGGACTCGAAGATGGACTTCACCCAGATGCCGGTTTCTCAAGGGTATAAATACCTATTAGTCATGATAGATACATTCACAGGATGGATTGAAGGCTTTCCCCCCAAGACTGAGAAGGCTGAGGAGGTGGTAAAAAAAAAAAAAAAAAAAAAACTGCTCCATGAAATCATTCCAAGATTTGGTCTGCCCAGGTCATTATAAAGTGACAATGGGACATCATTTACTTCTAAGGCCATCCAAGGGGTCTCTAAAGCATTGGACATTACTTATTATCTCCATTGTGCCTGGAGGCCTCAATCTTCAGGAAAAGTAGAAAGAGCCAACCAATTCTTAAAATCAGTGACAAAAAAAAAATAACCCAGGTGACCTCCCTAGGATGGAAGAAGGCTTTACAAATAGCTCTCCTCCACACTCATATTGCCCCTAAGGAACAGGTTGGTCTTAGTCCCTATGAGATGCTATATCAGAGACCTTTTGTTTACATCAATGACCTCTTCTTAGATCCAGAGGCTCAGACCCTCCAGTCTTATACCATGGTCATTGGGAAATTCCAATAGGATATACACTTCTGGGGTGTCAACCAGGATCCAAAGATTCTAAGGAGTCACCACTATATGCTCCAGGGACTCAAGTCCTAATTAAAGTCTAGAAAGATGGATTCCCAAAGGCTCAACTCCAGCCCACATGGAAGGGCCCCTACCGTGTAATACTTTCTATCCCTATAGCAGTCAAAGTACCAGGACATTACTCCTGGATTCACTACTCACGAATCAAGCCATGGAAGAAAACAGAAGAGAACACTCAGTACACCTGTGAGCCCCTGGGAGATCTCAGACTACAAATGAGTCCCATTCTAATAAACACCCCCAAAATCAAGTTTCTGGGGATAAGATTTCTCAGGACAGTTCTATAGAGCCAACACAGCTTGTCAGGGTTTGTACTCCAAAACCTGAGATGAGATAGACATGAGATAGATTTCCTAATCCCTGAACAAGGAGGGACTTGAGCCATCTTGAATGAGATGTGTTGTTTCTGGGTAAACACTTCCAGCTAAGTTAGAGAAAGTCTCACAGTCCTCAAAGAAAAACATTCTAGACCCTACAGGACCTCAAAGAATGAGCTGGGGAGTTCTTGGGGTGGCTACAATCTCTCTTTGGGAGATCCTCCTGTTGATGGGAAATTTGGAGTTGGGTTCTGTATATTGTCACCCTGCTTATTTAACTTATATGCAGAGTACATCATGAGAAATGCTGGACTGGAAGAAACACAAGCTGGAACCAAGATTGCTGGGAGAAATATCAAGAACCTCAGATATGCAGATGACACCACCCTTATGGCAGAAAGTGAAGAGGAGCTAAAAAGCCTCTTGATGAAAGTGAAAGAGGAGAGTGAGAAAGTTGGCTTAAAGCTCAACATTCAGAAAACGAAGATCATGGCATCCAGTCCCATCACTTCATGGGAAATAGATGGGGAAACAGTGGAAGCAGTGTCAGACTTTATTTTTGGGGGCTCCAAAATCACTGCAGATGGTGACTGCAGCCATGAAAAGTTATGACCAACCTAGATAGCATATTCAAAAGCAGAGACATTACTTTGCCAACTAAGGTCCATCTAGTCAAGGCTATGGTTTTCCCAATGGTCATGTATGGATGTGAGATTTGGACTGTGAAGAAGGCTGAGCACCGAAGAATTGATGTTTTTGAACTGTGGTGTTGGAGAAGACTCTTGAGAGTCCCTTGGATGCAAGGAGATCCAACCAGTCCATTCTGAAGGAGATCAGTCCTGGGATTTCTTTCGAAGGAATGATGCTAAAGCTGAAACTCCAGTACTTTAGCCACCTCATGCAAAGAGTTGACTCATTGGAAAAGACTCTCATGCTGGGAGGGATTGGAGGCAGGAGGAGAAGGGGATGACAGAGGATGAGATGGCTTGATGGCATCACTGACTCAATGGATGTGATTCTGAGTGAATTCTGGGAGTTGGTGATGGACAGGGAGGCTTGGCGTGCTGTGATTCATGGGGTCACAAAGAGTCAGACACGACTGAGCAACTGAACTGAACTGAACTGAATGCCCCTTATAATCCCTGTTATTACCATATTGATGCTGCTTATGATTGCTCCATGTATTATCAATTGTCTAAACAATTTTTTTCTCTGCCCAGGTCAACAAGCTAAGACATACAGTGCCAGTTCAACAAGGATATATAAAACTACAGCCAACCATGAAAATATCACTCACCTTTAGATGGACACTGTTATAAGGACTCTGAGGCTTGAGAATAGCAAGCAGGGGAGGCCCAATGCCCCTCGCTGTTGTCCCAGCTCAGCAGGAAGTAGCCAGAGAAACCTCGATTCCCTATTCCCAAAGAATTGGGCTTCCTATCTCTTAAGGGGGGAATGTTAGGTAGTTAGAATAGGAAAAAGGAGTCTAAAATGGTGGTGGTTAAAAGACAAGGAAGGGAAAAGCCCTTGAAAATAGAACAAAGGAAGGTCCAAGGACCAGAGTAAGAACTTTGGGTAAAACAAACAGCCCTCCTTGCTAGCCCAATTTACCTACAGCAGCCTCAGGGGGAAGAGAGAAAACATAAAAAGTGGGGCTTCTCTTCTCTTCACATCTTTTGGGTAGGCATGCCCTCATGCCTCTAGGATGTATTTTCCTTTACTTTCTAAATTGAACTGAACTGTAACATGGAGCTGTAATACTGGTCCATCCGAGGGTTGTAATGCTGGTTCATCCATCACTTCAAATTTTTGTTGTGATGAGACAGAACCGAGGAAATTACACACTCCCCTGACAATACAGTTATATAGATTTTGAACGTGTGAATTCTAAATTAAAAAAAAAAAATCCCCTGGAAATCAACAACAGCAAAACATAAGATTTCAAAATAAAATTTTACTTAATTAAATCAAAAGACCTTGTTTACTAACAGGTAACTACAATGACATACCCATAACAGTAAACATTGAGAAAGCAAATGCCGGGAGCCAGCATGGGAAATCCCGCTTGTGACAAAGGTCATGAGGAAGGGGGCCTGACAAAACGCAAAGGGGGGATCAGGCCTCAGGGCCCCTGGATTTTCTCGAGCATCTACCCCCAGAACCAAAATTTGTCTGCTTTTCTGTATTATGCCTTTCACCAACTCCTCTGATGTTAACAGGGGGCTGTCTCCCCATCACCTTTTTCTGGAAAAAGTTAATTTAGAGCTTTTAGATAATAAGTCTCCTGGACATAATAAGAGTGTTTCAATCCAAAAACCCCTCTGATGGCTTTCTAGCCTGCCTGCGGGACTCTTACAGCTGTGCATGTGATTGTTTGCGGCCTTCCACGAGAGACACAGGAAGCTTAAAGCATCCTAAAAATGTAGGAGCTTCAGAGGAGTCAAAATCATTAGAATAGGACTGATTAAGGGTTTCATTGTTGAGCCAATACTTGCTGCCAAGTTTTCATATCTTTTATTTGTTGATATATTTGGTATGTAAAAAAAACAGGTAGTAGCCCTAGTATTAACAACATTAGATCTTTAAGTTAAGTACCTTCTTTGTTATAACCCACTGTACCTTTGTTCTACAAAGATGTAACTTTATTTAGTGCTTTAAAGGTGATGCAGATTAAAGAAAAACACTTCAGAGGAAATGAAATTAACATACATTAAAGAAGAGAGCCATAAAGCGTTAACAGGCCTCTTGGCCATAAGATAATATAAATCACCTGAAACCTTTTGTATATGGAAAGATATGCAAAAAGAAAGCCTGGTATCGA
Source organism: Ovis canadensis (assembly GCF_042477335.2). Classification (NCBI taxonomy): domain Eukaryota; kingdom Metazoa; phylum Chordata; class Mammalia; order Artiodactyla; family Bovidae; genus Ovis; species Ovis canadensis. The sequence continues at coordinate 174,760,824 of NC_091246.1, read as the reverse complement.
TAAGGGTCAGGACTGCTGCCCCTGCATGACTCTGTATCTTCCATTATGTAAAACTTAGGGTATATAAACACCTTTTGAGAATAAAGTTATGGGGAATTGCACAAGCTTGGCCTCCGCCGCATCGACTCTCTCTCTCTTTCTCCCTCTCTCTCCCTCTCTTTTTCAGGCTGATCCCTTGGAACACAGAGGCTCTCCATGTCTACTTATTTGCCCGGGCTTCTAAGACCCATGCGAGAGGGAGCCCAAGGTGGGACACCCTGCACTATTCAAGCAGGCAACTGTGGCCTAACGTAGACAGTGCAAGTTTCTTGTCTTAAGACTTTATTAGCTTTCTGTGTAAACCAAGAAATATCAGCCTCTTTCCTCCTCTATTTTTTCACTGCATTATTCTTCCCTAATCTCTCTTTAAATTTCTAATTAATCTCTCTTTAATCGCCAACTCCATCCCTGCTTCGAATTACCCTAGATCCACCGGGACTAGACCCCTACAAGCAAAGCATAGAATTAGCACAGGAAACAATTCTAAAAAGAGATGGTCAGCCAATTCAAAGGATTAATTAATTCAGCAGACAATTTTGTCAAAACAAGATCAGATAATCAGGACTGATTACAAGAAATAAGGTAGTAATAATAAGAGAAAAGATGATTGTAAACAGTTCATCCAAGGAATTCAAAGAAGTGTACTAATATTTCCCAAGATAAAATTTTTCATATAATGAAAGTAATTCATGTAGAGTTAACATGATTTACTCAATATCAGACCTTTTATCTCCCAAGACAATATTAATGGAATCATAAATCCTCACACACACAACTTATTCAATAGACATTTAAAAAAGGAAAAAGAGGCATGAAAAAACCTCCTTCAATTCACTGGTGTAAAGACAGAAAAAAATGACATAGAGATAGATCTGTGGCTACATTCTTTACTATTGTTCCCTGACAGCAGTAGCCAAAGTCATTTTGTGGCAAATACTTGGTTTTCTCTCTAAGACAATTGACTTAGAATCATAACCTACATCTGATGGCTGGGGGACCATCAATATTTTCACATTTTATTCTTTAGCTTGTCTCAGAGCTACCAGTGTGACAGAATTGGACTCAGGCTGCCCAAATTCCTTCAGCCAATCTATTCACCTCTTATCTAGCTACACAATTCTGTATCAATCTATAGCTTTACTTCTGGAATTTAGAAAAAAATGCATGAATAATAACAATAGATTTTTGTGCTTGAAAAACAAAGAAATAAGAAAATGTTTGATTATATAAGACTATTTTACTCCTAAAGAAACTGAAATCATGAATGTTAGGCTTGCCTAAGTCTATGTATACCTCCTTAATGGAAATTAGGTTATTATAATTAAGTTTATCAAACTCTCCATCTATCACTCTTTCTATAACATCCTACTACCAATATTTTACCTTATTTTAACTTATTATCCATGAATGTACCTAAACTGTTACTTTACTCTACCCATAATTTCCATATATCTTAAATATAAAAGTTACATTATTTCTCATAAATTGTTTCATTATATAAAGAGAATTATTTGTGCCCAGTAGAAATGAGTCTCTAAATACTTTCAGTTCTTTAGTATTTGGTTCACCAGTTTCCATACATACCAGCCAATATTTCATAATTCTATAAGAGTCCTTTGGACTGCAAGGAGATCCAACCAGTCCATTCTAAAGGAGATAAGTCCTGTGTGTTCACTGGAAGGACTGATGCTAAAGATGAAACTCCAATACTTTGGCCACCTCATGAGAAGAGATGACTCATTGGAAAAGACTATGATGCTGGGAGGGATTGGGGGCAGGAGGAGAAGGGGACGACAGAGGATGAGATGGCCTGATGGCATCACCAACTCGATGGACATGAGTTTAAGTGAACTCCGGGAGTTGGTGATGGACAGGAAGGCCTGGCGTGCTGCACTTCATGGGGTCACAAAGAGTTGGATATGACTGAGTGAATGAACTGAATTGAACTGAATATCAAAAATACCAATTATTTTGAATTTTGATATTTCTTTAAAATCTGCAACACTATCAACTCTTAGTTTATTCATAAGTGAATTATAGCAAGATTTACTTGATCATTTTTGTCACACTTTTTTAGGTCTATCTTTTTCCTTAATTTTTTAAACACAACCCTTTAAACAAAACCCATTCTAGTGGGTAACAACTGAATCCTTGATCCCACACATGCATGGGGGAGTTTTTATCCCTGCAACTCCCCTCTGTCATCATGCCCTCTGGTCTGTTGGATAAGGCTTATCTTACCCACCGCGCCATCTCACTTGGGCCAACAGTTCCCTGCACTGCAACATTTATGGGAAGATTTGAATGGTGGTTACCATTGGCCCTCATATGGCCTTGCTCTCTTTATGGGTCTTGGGCCTTTTTGGCTGTCATGCTTCCCAGGTTGCCCCTCCAGGCCTACTCTGAGTCTTATTTTTTTTCTTTTTTAAGAGGACTTCACAAAGTACTCCTGATAGTAATTCTTCCAAAAAGTTACCATTGAGCATTTTCTCAGTACTAACAAAATATACTTTAGGAAATGAGAATTTTAAATGACATTACTATAATTCCTATAGAACTTTGTATTTTCCTTTTAAAACCATGACATTTTAAAGTTAAAAGTCTATGTCAACATGTAGTTTTTGGCAAATCACTAGTAACTAGAATGAAAAGGAAAAGTGTAAAGTGAAAGTGAAGTCACTCAGTCATTTCTGACTCTTTTGCGACCCCATGAACAGTAGCCTATCAGGCTCTGTGGTACATGGGATTTTCCAGGCAAGAATACTGGAGTGGGCTGCCATTTCCTTCTCCAGGGGATCTTCCCAACCCAGGGATCGAACCTGGGTTTCCTGCATTGTAGACAGACACTTTACCATCTGAGCCACTAGGGAAGCAAAACACAAGCAAATTAATTTTGCATGGTCATATCAAAGGCCTTTTTTGTATATTATCCCAGAAATAATATTTCAAATCTAAATCAGAGGCTAAAATATTCACCCTTGTTCTTAAAATTATGAAATGATAAGTTTTGGAGACTGAACTCTATTATGTAGCTGTTGCTGCTAAGTTGCTTCAGTCTTGTCCGACTCTTAGTGACCCCATGGACTGCAGCCTATCAGGCTCCTCCATGCATGGGATTTTCCAGGCAAGAGTACTGGAGTGGGGTGCCATTGCCTTCTCCAATTATGTAGCTAGAACTAGGAAAAGAGAGACAGCCAGGGTGATCAGCAGTGATACAGACTACAAGTGATAGCCATGTTTAATACTGGTAAATTATCCAGTGACAACATAAATTGCTATTATTTATTAAATAATGTAGGGAAAGTGGTAGCTTCCTAATAGATCTTGTTAACATGGATCCTTGACTACTAGCTTCTTTACTTAAGAAATTACATAAAAACAATTTCTTTGTGTGAATTTACCTTTGAGTATCCATCTGTGATACTGGCATAATGCTTAAAATGGAAAGTATTATAAAAGTGAACACATTTTTACTAAATTTTATGATTATGGAAGCCATGTCTAGAGGTATGAATTTTAAAATAAGTGTTATTTTTTTAAACCAAAAAACATGATCAGAGCCTAAATATGATTCAAGATAGAAGTAAAAAGGAGGCAGATCCAGTGTTTAATTCTCTACCTTCTAATGCAGGGGGCACAGGTTCAACCCCATATCTGAGAACTAAGATCCCACATGCCATGTGGTGCAGCCAAAAAAATAAAAATAGAAAAGTAGTAAAAAGGAATCAATAACTAATACACAGAGATAAAAGACTATATCAAAAGTCATCTACAAAGCAACTGAACAAATACTCTGACATATGAGAAAGTACTCAAAAAAGAAATGACAATGACCAAAGCATAATTTAATCAATATGTCTAAGAAAGACTTTTCAATCTGAAAAAATGATGAAAATTCATTTATCTTTAAAGGATCAATATGAATATTATAAAAAAATATGCTTTTCCATTAGATAAATAAGTGTTTAATGTTTAGAAGATGTGGAGTAGACATGAATAGAGACTTTAAATGAAGTATGACTATAAGTTATGGTTAAAACAAGTAAGCAACTATATGCAGACTGTAAGATATGATGACAATTAATTTTTAAATAATATTACATCTTTAGGCATAATTGGTTAATTCACATTTTAAAATCTCTTTTCTATGAAGTTTAAAATATATTAACCAACATCATAAATTTTATTAGGAAAAAATGAATTCCTCAAGGCATTTGGAAACTTCTGAAATTTGGCATACAGGCATCCATCAGAGATATTGCAGGCTTGGTCTCAGAAAACATCAAAAAAACTGCATTTTCAATAAAGTGAGCCACCTAAATATTTTAATTTTTTGATGCACATAAAGGTTATGTTCAACTATACTTGTATAACATTATGTCTAGAAAACATACATACCTTAATTAATAAATACTTTATTGCTAAAAATGCTATCATCTGACAGCACAAGGTTCCCATAAGTTTTCAATTTGTAAAAATAAGTATCTGGAAAGTGCAATAAAGCAAAACACAATTAAATGAGATACACCATAAGTTGGGAAATTTCCCCGTGACCTTTAAGATTCTATCCAGTTCTTAGATTCTAATTTTAAAAAGCAGCCAAAAGAAGCATCTGGAAATTAGTTTCCAAAAGGTAAAAACTTCCAAAATGAGTAAAATAATAGAAAATTCAATGTATTTTCACTAAGAAAATGAGTCATGCCTCTTATGCTCAGAGTAAATATAGGTACACGTGTAAGTAAACACAACATATGCATTGTATAAGAAATTAATAAATAAGAATCTCAGTTAAGTAGATTTGGGAGATATGAAGGGGGGAGTGCTCATACCCTGGGATGATAGCTGAGCCCAACAGGAAAAAAAAGACTCCTTTGTCAACTTCCCTTTCCCCTCTTTAAAAGTTCTCCTTCCCTTGTGAGGCTTTGCATGTGGCTCACCATGGTTGCAGACCCTGAATTGCAATACTCCTCTGATTCCGAAGAAACTCATCTTTCCTGGAGAAATATCTTCCAGTCTATTTGCTTTATGTCAATATTTGCATACAGTGCACATGTGTTCTTACACAACTACACTTTCTTTCTGATTTATTACTTACATAATATTTGGTTACATCATCTCTCTTGCAATTATGACTGAAGTTATAGGACAGATATGCAAATTCCACAGAGAAGAAAAATGTGGGAAGTAGAAGAAAGCATAGGGTAACTCATTAAAAAAAATAATAATAAAGGTATTAATTTAATGGACACTTGGAAAAAGTAAAGTTACTAATGATTCAATTTTGTTTTCTTATTGGTAAATCACACAGGCTCTCTGGTCACAGACTCTTGGTTTGTAACGTGGTATCCTGGGTCCCTTAAGTCCATAAGGTCAAGAAGTCAGAAGAAATGTCATCTGGCAATGCATGACACTCTAAAATAATTTAATGTAGAACAAATAGAGTTTCTCACCTGAATAATTCCTAGGATTATCACAGCATTCCAATAAAACACAGTAAATGAATTTCAGGAAAATGAAAGAACTAATAAAGAAACGTTAAAATTATCTTGGGCTTTTCTCTGCCTAATAATGCAGTCAACTGTACAAAACATTTTAGGAAGACTTTCACCAAAAAGATTCTAATACAATGTAGATCTCCCCTCTTTTTCACTAATGTTGTAAAACACTGATTTCATAGCTCGGTGTCCTATAATTAGCATCTGATGGTGATAAGAAATGAGGTACAATGACAATACACATTTTTCCCCTAAAAAATAAACATTTAAAAAAAAAATCTAACATTTTCCCTGTCCTTCAATATTAGTATTACTTTTAAAGTTGAAAATAGAACCTAATATTTTGTTTTGTTTCTGGATACTTGTTCTATTAAAATATTATTATGAACTATTGCATTTGATAAAGTCTTAAAAGTTACACAGTGTCTTTTCTTTCTTGACTTTGCATAAGTATTATTTGACTTTGGATCTTCCTTGAGACATAAATTACAGGACTCTTAGAAAGACTACCTGATTAACTCAGAAAAAGAAACATATTAAACCAAAGTGGCTTACATTTTAACATGTTGAAATTACAGCACAGAAAAGAAAACTATATTTTATTTCTATAGTTACTTCAACCCCATAGAATATATAATATGGATTAATGGGCTATTAAAAAGTATTCTATTGTTGCAGGTAGTATGTTCAATTTATCTATTTTTCACCTAAAATTTAATGCCAGGTTATATGTATGCTATTGTGTAAGTGGCAACAACTTTCTTTTTCTCTCAAGGGTAATCATGGTTGGTGTGGTACTTATATTTATCCACTATACACAGCTTAGACAGATGTGTCCTAGTGAGGTAGAGTTCAGATGAAATTTACATTCCTTTTCTGTCTCTAACCTAGGAATTTTCCTACTTATTCCTCCTTTTGTTCCACATATAAATATTTCTAAATAATTTATTATTGAAGTCTCAAAATACAGTTATTACAGGTTCATTTGGGAGAGTGTATTACCTATTATATATATATATATATATATATATATATATATATGAATTTGACAATGACTAAGTGTGTGGAAAATTCATAGAAGATTCAAGTTAAAATAATGACAAGGTAAGAATAATATAGGAGCCCGTGGTTAGAAAGTGTTAATTTCTCAGTCATGTCTGAATCTTTGTGACACCATAGACTGTAGCCCACCAGGTTCCTTTGCCCATGGAATTCTCCAGGCAAGAATACTGGAGTAGAAAGCCATTCCATTCTCCAGGGGATCTTCCTGACCTAGTGATCAAACCCAGGCTTCCAGCATGGCAGGCATATTCTTTACCATCTGAGCCACTTAGGGAGGCCCTGATGTTAATCTAAATATGATGAAGACTATAATACATTATACATTATTATTTACTGAGAAGAGGCACTAGGCAGGCCACATTAACACACTACTTACACTCTACTCAACAGCTCTGCAATTGTCATTACCAAATCAAATTTTCAGAAGAAAACAGTATGACTTGCCTGAGGACACACTCATTACCAACTAGTGTCAGAGTAAAATCCTAATGCTTATCTGATTCCAAAATTAAATTATTTTTCACTATACCATTCTGCTTATACCTATGTCCTTAAAAGAATCACAGCATAAAAATATTGGGCAAAAGATATGAAAATTTCATTCTTCTTTCTGGGTTTATGTCTTCTATTTATACTCCAATCCTAATTTTTATCTACTCTAACGCTTATAATTATAGTTATGGAAAATGATACTTTTTAAATTATAGCGATTGTAGGACCATATCCTCTGAGAAAATATACATTTCTATATACCAATGCCAGTTGTAGCTCCAGAGAATTGGTGTTTTGATAGGACAAATTTCAAAAGATCCAATCAACACACTTTAGAAAAAATTATAGGAGAATAGGGTGCCACAAATTGTCTTTATTTTACTACTCTTTCATTGTTGTTACATAAAAACCTCATATCTCACATATAATGCCAAGTATAAAGAATATAAACATTACAGGCAGGTGAATCCTGAATTCAGTTTTTGTATTATCACTAATTAATGTGTGATATCGGGCAGTTACTTACCTCTGATCTCTGGTTCCTATTCTGTGAAACAGAGTAGAAAACTACTGTGAAAGTGTTTACCCTTTCAAGATATTTTACTAAACACTTTGTATAAGATAGAGTTCTAGACCTTAGAGATATATCACCCAGAAAGAACGAATGAATGAATGAATCAAACAGTACTAGGCACTGGGAATACAGAATTAGCATTCTCTTATCTCAGAGTACTTACAATCTGATAGGAAAAATATTTGTAATTTAATTAAACAAGTGACTTGATTAACCTCTGATAAGTGCTATGATATGGGCAGTAGCAGGTGTTATTTCAACACACAACAGAAGCATCTAATCTTAGATATGGTTCCCCAGAGGAGTGATGTACAAGTTGATACAAATAACAGGTTCAGGTTAAATCAGACAAACAGGAGGAAAAGGGGTGCTTTTAGAATGTTCCAGAAAGATGGCATTTCTGAAAGCCCAGAAGTCAGAGTACATGAAATATATGAGAAACTGCAAGAACTTCAGAATGGCTGCAATAAGGTGTAAGACAGAAGTAGTGGAATTTTAGGAGCTATAAACAGGCTTGAGAGACAGATTCAGAAATGATCCCCATTGATATAATAAAGACTTGGAAGTCAAAGGGACACCCAGGGAGTATATAAAGAATGAGACTGAGAACAAGAAAAGAAATATTGAATAGTTCTGGCAATATGATAGACACAAGAGAAACGCTAGATAAAGTAGCAACCGAACATTTTAACACATAGGTGAATGTGTAAAAAAATAACACAAATTTTCAGAACCCAGAAATGAGAATGGTACAGAAAACTAGATCAGCTAGTGAACTATAACTGCTGGGAGTGTGTGTGTGTGTGTGTGTGTGTGTGTGTGTGTGTGTGTGTGTGTGTGACTTTGCTTGGAAAAGCAATAGAAGAATGACAGAATTATAATTTACATGTTTGAGGATTAATGTCAGCTTCACATAGATGATATTTCTTTAATTCCACAAAGGCATTTATCCTAGTGTAGACCCAGTATCAGAGGTTAAAATTACGCAGAAGCGTGCATGAGATGACATTCCTCTTAGTACAAGGAGATGTCTTAGCTTGGACTGTAAGTGAAAAAAATATATAGTCTTCACTGTACATGTATGGAGACTATATCATAAGTTCTAGTTTCTACAGTTGAGGAAACCTCAACCTCAAAAACTCAAGGTAAAAATTAATCCAGGGCACATAACATTTCTAAGAATTCTCAGGGTGTTTAACGCAGCCGATCTGAAGACAAGTCCTAAGGACTTCATAGGGCCAAAAATAATAATAATAATAAAATAGTCTCAAAGTTCAAAAATCACACACAAAAAAAAATTAAGAAGGTGAAAGAAAAAATCTGGTGAGAGAAATTCAACAGATGCAGCAAATGGCAGAAATACATCTATAAGCTCTACACATATTTTTAAAATACCTGACAGAAATGAGATTGAAATATGATAGGTACTATAAAGTAGGGAAATCAAAATTTAATTAAAGGAGAAAGACAAATTGTTTAAATGTAAAGTCATTCTGAGAAAAAAAGTAGGGGGACTTGAAAAAGAATCAAATAGAATATTTAGAAATGAAAACTAGAGCATTGAACTTTCAAAATGCATCAGTTCAGTCTCTCAGTCATGTCCAACTCTTTGGAACCCCGTTGACTGCAGCACACCAGGCCTTCCCATCCATCACCAATTCCTGGGGCTTGCTCAAACTCATGTCCATTGAGTCGGTGATCCCATCCAACCATCTCATCCTCTGTTGTCCCCTTCTCCTCCTGCCTTCAATCTTTCCCAGAATCAGGGTCTTTTCCAATGAGTCAGTTCTTTGCATCAGGGGGCCAAAGTATTGGAGCTTCAGATTCAGCATCATTCCTTCCAATGAATATTCAGCATTGATTTCCTTTAGGATTGACTGGTTTGATCTCCTTTCAGCCCATGGACTCTCAAGAGTCTTCTCCAACACCACAGTTCAAAAGCATCAATTATTTGGTGCTCAGCTTTCTTTATAGTCCAACTCTCCCATCCATATATGACTACTGGAAAAACCATAGCTTTGACTAGACAGACTTTTGTTAGCAAATTAATCTCTATGCTTTGTGTGTGTGTGTGTGTTGTGTGTTTGTCTCTGCTTTTTTATGCTGTCTATGTTGGTCATAGCTTTTCTTCCAAGGAGCAAGCGTCTTTTAATTTCATGGCTGCAGTCACCATCTGCAGTGATTTTGGAGCCCAAGAAAATAAAGTCCATTACTATTTAAATTGTTTCCTCATCTATTTGCCATGAAGTGATGGGACCAGATGCCATGATCTTAGTTTCCTGAATGTTGAGCTTTAAGCCAACTTTTTCACTCTCCTCTTTCACTTTCATCAAGAAGGTCTTTAGTTCTTCTTTGCTTTCTGCCATTGTGTATCTGAGTTTATTGATGTTTCTCCCAGCAAAAGTTAAATTACAAATTCATACATTTGAAGGAACAATTATTAAACTGGAATACAAGTCTGAAGAGATCTCCATGGTTTCAGTTCAAAAATAATGTAAGAAGGGATCAAGAATCATGAAGAATAGACTAAAATGATCAAGCATTAACCTAATAGTTCCAAAAATATGGAAGGGAGAAAATGGAGATTAGTTATTATTTGAAAGTAAACTTCTTCTCTAGAATTTCCCAGAATTTATGAGTGATATGACTTTAGATATAAAAAGCACAATCTATATTAAGATAATTAAAAAGAATTGTATATATAGAAACACTGTAGTAAAACAGCAAATACCAAGAGGAAATTTATAATATCTAAGCAAACCCATAAAATGTTTAACAATACTGAATCAGGAGTGTAAATTGTACTATCATTTCCAAACAAACAAATAAATAAGAAATGAGAATGTTTTAGAAAACAATTTACTTCCTTTCACAAAGAAAATAATGAAAGAATATCTGAAAGTTAGGCAGAGACAAAGGAACCAGAGAAGTGTAGGGGTTAAATGAGGAAATATCTTCTCATGGAAGACAAGAGGAAAAAAATGTTTCACGAAGAAGCACAGCTGTGATGAAACTGTTGAGTTCAGTTCAGTTCAGTCGCTCAGTCGTGTCCAACTCTTTGCGACCCCATGAATCACAGCATGCCAGGCCTCCCTGTCCATCACCAACTCCTGGAGTTCACTCAGAATCACGTCCATCGAGTCTGTGATGGCATCCAGCCATCTCATTCTCTGTCGTCCTCTTCTCCTCCTGCCCCCAATCCCTCCCAGCATCAGAGTCTTTTCCAATGAGTCAACCCTTCGCATGAGGTGGCCAAAGTACTGGAGTTTCAGCTTTAGAAACTCCAAAGAGATTCCAAAGAAATCCCAGGACTGATCTCCTTCAAAATGGACTGGTTGTATCTCCTTGCAGTCCAAGGGACTTTCAAGAGTCTTCTCCAACACCGCACTTCAAAAGCATCAATTCTTCAGCGCTCAGCCTTCTTCACAGTCCAACTCTCACATCCATGCATGACCACTGGAAAAACCATAGCCTTGACTAGCCGGACCTTAGTCAGCAAAGTAATGTCTCTGCTTTTCAATATGCTATCTAGGTTGGTCATAACTTTTCTTCCAAGGAGTAAGCGTCTTTTAATTTCATGGCTGCAATCACCATCTGCAGTGATTTTGAAGCCCCCCAAAATAAATTCTGACACTGTTTCCATTGTTTCTCCATCTATTTCCCATGAAGTGATGGGACCGGATGCCATGATCTTCATTTTCTGAATGTTGAATTTTCAGGCAACTTTTTCACTCTCCACTTTTGCTTTCATCAAGAGGCTTTTTAGTTCCTCTTCACTTTCTGCCATAAGGGTGGTATCATCTGCATATCTGAGGTTATTGACATTTCTCCCGGCAATCTTGATTCCACCTTGTGTTTCTTCCAGTGCAGCGTTTCTCATGATGTACTCTGCATAGAAGTTAAATAAGCAGGGTGACAGTATACAGCCTTGATGTACTCCTTTTCCTATTTGGAACCAGTCTGTTGTTCCATGTCCAGTTCTAACTGTTGCTTCCTGACCTTCATAGAGATTTCTCAAGAGGCAGGTCAGGTGCTCTGGTATTCCCATCTCTCTCAGAATTTTCCACAGTTTATTGTGATCCACACAGTCAAAGGCTTTGGCATAGTCAATAAAGCAGAAATCGATGTTTTTCTGGAACTCTCTTGCTTTTTCCATGATCCAGTGGATGTTGGCAATTTGATCTCTGGTTGCTCTACCTTTTCTAAAACCAGCTTGAACATCAGGGAGTTCACGGTTCACTTATTGCTGAAGCCTGGCTTGGAGAATTTTGAGCATTACTTTATTAGCGTGTGAGATGAGTGCAATTGTGCAGTAGTTTGAGCATTCTTTGGCATTGCCTTTCTTTGCGATTGGAATGAAAACTGACCTTTTCTACTTCTGTGGCCACTGCTGCGTTTTCCAAATTTGCTGGCATATTGAGTGCAGCACTTTCACAGCATCATCTTTCAGGATTTGAAACAGCTCAACTGGCATTCCATCACCTCCACTAGCTTTGTTCGTAGTGATGCTTTCCAAGGCCCACTTGACTTCACATTCCAGGATGTCTGGCTCTACAGATAACATTAAATACAAACTGACATGCCTTATCCAGATTTTTTTTCTCCCCCTTGTTGAGCTTGACAAAGACCATTTTCATGAGTTTCCACTTTTTATAGTCAACTAAGTGGCAGATGGATACACAAATTTTATTCAAATCTCCCAAGACATTAGTTGTGAGGAAAAAATTAATATGATAGCTGATGAGATGTGTATGATCAAAGGAGAATTTGGTAGTTATGCTGGTAGTAACCTTTTTAAAGAAAGTGAAAGCTGAACATGCATAAATATTAATGAGAAGAAACCAGTGGGTTAGACTGAAAATACAGGAGAGAGAAAAGTTACATTTTCTGTTTTTATACATTTTATGGCAGCAGAAATATTTGCAAAGACTGGATTCATATCTGAAAGTGATAAGCATCCCTGACAATTAAAATAATTATTTTAAAATAAGTTTACTTGAATTTTTAAATTTAAACTTGTATATATACACACAAATATATAGTTTTATACAAAATAGTGACAGAGATGGACTAGCTTATGGACATATATTGAGCCTAGAATTTCATTACCAAATAAGGACCCAATCTTACTGTGTAAAGATTATATATATCAAAGAAAGGATATGTATAAATTTTCACTGATAAACATGCATCAATATTTAGAAAATTCACATATAAGCACACCGGGTAGCATGTCATTTAGTTTCTTATTTCTTTCATAGCACTTGTCATAGTTTTTAAGTATTTTGTTTATTACTGATTGAAGTTTGGTTTTCACCCTCTCTCCCTCTTTTACCTCTAACAGAAACTTTGCCTTTTTTAAACAATGTAGGCATCTAGAACATAGTAAATGAAAATTTGTGACTTGGTGAACTCTAGAAGATAGAAAAACTGAGTTTACAATATTTGAGAGTGGGCCAATAAAACACATAGTTGAGGCTCTGAAAAGGATACCGGCTCAGAAGAAAAAACAAAAGTTGCATTCTGACTGCCTTTTGGCAGTTTACCCTGGGGTAGGGTTCCAACTTCAGTCACCTAAGTTCTGCTTAAATGCTAGAAAATATCTCATAGCAATGAACAGCAACTCATGATTCAAATATTCACCTATGCATATAGCTTTCTGTTTGCAAAATGTTAGCTCAGCATGATGGAAATGATGTTTCCTTGATCAGTATAGGACTTCAGTCTGATATCTTTCAAAACATTAGAATAAAAATAAAAGGATATTGGAAATATTGCTATTTTCAAACTAATTGCAACTAGACCAACTCCAGCCACAGTTAAAAATATATATTTTCATTTGAGAATATACATACACACATATATAGTCTCATTTGAGAATAGAAAATTATTTAGAAAGAAGAAAAAAGATATCTCTATAACAAATCTACTTAATAACATTTTATTGAATGACTACTAGATACTAGATACCAGGTGCTATATAGATTTTATATATATTATTTGATTCTGATTACATATATGTTTGAGTACACATGTACATTTGTGTGTATGTTTATATATATAAGAATGTGTATATAGTGTGTGTTTATGTGTGTACATATGTGCAATTAATAAACACCTGGTATTAATTAATTAATAACCAATGAGGTGATGAATGCTACTGAACTCTTTAAAGAAGTCAAGTTTACTTTTGACAGAAATGTAAAGGGTTGCACCACAGAAGTGCACCATATGCACCTCTATGTAAAGGTCAGCACCAAAGAGGTAGTTTTAACTATCATTGCCCAGTGGCTAGCAAGACAAGAAATTGCTTCTGTTAGTAGAAAGCTCTAGGTGCAAAGGAAAAGCAAGAGAAGTGGACTGAATCATGTAATAGAGAGACTTGGTGAGAAATTTAAACAGCAGGCAGGGACTAAATTAATAGGTATTGGGAGAGTAATTTTCACAAATCAGGTTGCATACAGAATTACCTGTATCATCTTTTAAAACTGCCTATAACTGAGCCACTATTATACTTCAGTTGGTGAAAGAGGGCATAATAAAGTAGTGGATTACATTGTATGGCTCAAAAAGATTTGTCCAATTTTTAAACCCTAGTACCTGTGATTGCAACCTTATTTAGAAGGTGTCTTTGTAGATGTAATTAAGTTAAGGCTCTTGAGATGAGATCATCCTGGACTAAGAGTGGGCAATGACTGGTGTCCTTGTAGGAGAAAGAGACACAGAGAAGAATCTATGTAAAGACAAGACAATAGATTAGAGTTAGGCTGCCACAATCAAGAAGAGTCAGGAGCCCACAGAAACTGGAAGAGGCAAGAAAGCATTCCCTTTAGAAGAGGCTCTGCTAACATCTTCTGTTTGACCACTTCCAATTTACCTTGATTCATGGACCTAACATTCCAGGTTCCTATGCAATATTGCTCTTTACAGCATCGGACTTTACTTCCATCACCAGTCACATCCAAACTGGGCATTGTTTATGCTTTGGCTCTGCTTCTCCATTCTTTCTGGAGTTATTACTCTTCTCCAGCAGCATAATGGGCACCTACTGACCTGGGGAGTTCATCTTTCAGTGTCATATCTTTTTGCCTTTTCATACTGTTCATGGGGTTCTCAAGGCAAGAATATTGAAATGGTTTGCCATTCCCTTCTCTAGTGGACACGTTTTGTCAGAACTCTCCACCATGACCTGTCCTACAGGTGGCCCTACACGGCATGGCTCATAGTTACATTGAGTTAGACAAGGCACTGATCCATGTGATCAGTTTGATTAGTTTTCTGTGATTGTGGTTTCCATTCTGTCTGCCTTCTGATGGAACAGGATAAGGATAAGAGGCTTATGGAAGCTTCCTGATGGGAGAGATTGACTGGGGGGAACTGGGTCTTGTTTTAATGGGCGGGGCCATGCTCAGCAAATCTTTAATCCAATTTCTGTTGATAGGTGGGGCGGGGCTGTGTTCCCTCCCTGTTATTTGATCTGAGACCAAACTATGGTATGGGTAATGAAGATAATGGCAACCTCCTTCAAAAGGTCTTGTATAGCCAATGTTGTGTTCAGTGCGCCTAACCCTGCATCAGGCCACTGTTGACCAATGCCTCTGCCAGAGACTCCTGGACACTCGCAGGGAAGTTTGTTAAAGTGATGCACTCAATATGCCAGCAAATTTGGAAAACTCAGCAGTGGCCACAGGACTGGAAAAGGTCAATTTTCATTCCAATCCCAAAGAAAGGCAATGCTAAAGAATGTTCAAACTACCACACAATTTCACATCTCACATGCAAGCAAAATAATGCTCAAAATTCTCAAAGCCAGGCTTTAATAGTATGTGAACTGAGAACTTCCAGATGTTCAAGCTGGATTTAGAAAACGTAAAGGAACCAGAGATCAAATTGCCAACATCCATTGGATCATTGAAAAAGCAACCCAAAAATTGTTAAACTAAATTTTAAAATAAACAACTATGCTATTTTTGACTATTAATTGTCCAAGGGGCAAAAATGCAAGTTTGTGTGAAATATTCTATCTAATCATGAAATACCTTTATATTTAATGCTACAATGTGGAGATGGGAATGATATTTGTTTGGGTAATTGCTCCCATCATAAATTAGTTTTGTATATATAAACAGTCATTAAGTGTATGTTAAATAAAATCAAATATGAAAGTTGATTCCCTTAAGCCAGTAGTTCCTAAAGTGTGGTCCCTGGAATGACCTACAGGATCAGAGGCTCTGGGAATGGGTTCTAGCTTTCTGTTTTTGAATGAACCATACAGAGATTTTGATTTATGCTCAAGATTGAAAAAAGGTGCCTTAATGGTACTAGAATCTGAGTGATTATTCATTACCCTGGGATGAGGCATGGGCAGATAATTTTTAAGCTTCTCAGGCAATTCATTAATTGACAGCTAAAGTTGAGAACCAGTCATGTTGAGAACTAGGACATG
This sequence comes from Ovis canadensis, assembly GCF_042477335.2. Taxonomy (NCBI): domain Eukaryota; kingdom Metazoa; phylum Chordata; class Mammalia; order Artiodactyla; family Bovidae; genus Ovis; species Ovis canadensis. Next base: position 174,744,716 of record NC_091246.1, on the reverse strand, counting down.
ATAGTCATGTCCTTAAAATGAGATTGACTGTTTAGCTCCTTGACATACTTCTGAGACAAGTTTCACAATTTTAACATTTCCTCTCTTATTTGAAGCATCAAATTACAGATTCCCCTTTCTATAGAGGGAATATACTAAAACATTTAAAATAGTATTTACATATTAAGAGAAAATCCTCAAGGGCCTTCCTAATTATGTAAGTGTGTGCATACACATAATCTGAACCCCAAATATGCAATTAACTTGTAAAGGCAAATGCACATAAAATTAATTAGGTTTGTAAAGAGGTCATAGTGAATCCCACTGAAAGTTTGATCCCCCTTATAGTCCCTCTGATGCTGGGAGGAATTGGGAGCAGGAGGAGAAGGGGATGACAGAGGATGAGACGGCTGGATGGCATCACTGTCTCGATGGACATGAGTCTGAATGAACTCCAGCAGTTGGTGATGGACAGGGAGGCCTGGCGTGCTGTGATTCATGGGGTCACAAAGAGTTGGACACGACTGAGTGACTGAACTGAACTGATAGTCCCTTCAGCTCCTAATTACTACCAGAAGCATTTTTAGTCACAAATTTTTCATGTTTTTAAACTCAAATTGTAATATTCTTTTCAATGTAAAACAATCATTATTAAACATAACACAGGTGGTTTATGGAACTGAGGTATAAAAAGAAAAATGATTACAGAATTTCCCAGTTGGAGTAAATTTACAGGTACTTGGCTAACACCATCAGGAGAAGTGAAATATGATCAGTCCAAGTTTTTAATAATGTTTAATAAAACTGGAAATTAGCTGAAACTATATTTATTTCTGGATTATTGCCAAGTAGAGTGACTGCTTTTTTTTTAATGCAGCGAATTAAACAAGTTACATCTTTTTTGTGTGTGTGTCATTTTGTATTCAGTGGAGAGATAATTTCTGTTATGAGAGAAATTTAGGCCATTCTCCCTAAACATTAAAAGTTTATGGAAAGCTTCTCTACTGATGTAGATTTTGAGTTAAAATGACAATCTGAGAGATAAAAGTATGTTGCTAAAGAGAGAAACATGTTTGGAGAGAAACATGTTTCTTATGCTATAAAAGGAACATGGTACTGAGACCAGCCCATATGATTTACTGATATTATCTAAAATTTCATATTTTGGAGCTATGCTATCTGACAAATAAACTTCACATTGTCTGTATATCCAGTGGTGTGCTGGAGGCATCTTGTACCAGCTTACAGAGCCAGTTCTTAAATTTTCAGGGATTTTTGAGTCAGTTGTTAAGCACACAGGCATTGTTTTAAAACATGATGAATCATACAAACTTACAATTAAGTAATGTTGAAAACAAGGGTAATTAATACTCACAGTTTATAATTGTCTAGGTGTTTTGCTTTTGAAGTTATTTATGCTGATTGTGTCTGTGTCATGGAAATACTGCATATTGTTATGCACATGTTCTCCTCCATATTCAGAGAGTCATGTTGGCAAATTGATATTGGCCACAGTGGGAGTACTGACATCACAAAAATAAGCAAACACTGGATTGGGCCTCTTCTCCACTAAGGTATGTTGATTTAACAACACACAAATGAGTAAAACTCACTACAGGTGTTTGTGCATTTAAATCAGATATTTATGGATATATAATGGCAACCTACTCCAGTACTCTTCCTGGAAAATCCCATGGACAGAGGAGTGTGGTTGTCTACAGTCCATGCAGTTGCGAAGAGTTGGACATGATTGACTTCACTTCAGTTCACTTCATAATGGCATTAACTTCCCTAGTAGCTCAGTAGGTAAAGAATCTGCCTGCAATTTTGGAGAACTTGGTTCGATTCCAGGTTGGGAAGATCCCTGGAGAAGGAAATGGCAACCAACCCATTCTAGTATACTTGCCTGGAGAATCCCACAGACAGAGGAGTCTGGCAGGCTAGAGCCCATGGAGCTGCAAAAGTCAGACATGACTTAGTGACTAAACCACCAAACTAAACCACCATTATCTGCCCCCTATCTGCACCTTATCCTTGGCTTCCAAACCAAGTTCACCGAAATGGTTGAGTTTTAGTTTTAAGCATACTTGGATTCATGGTCTAGTCCTGTTATTTATTAGTTTTGTTATCTCACACATGTCATTCATGACTTTAAATGTTGACTCTCTTAACTGTAAAATGTGGAGAGTAATATACTTCCAGTAGATTTGTCGTAAAGATTCAGTAAGAAAATACGTCTGGACTCCTGACACTTTTTGCCCATTTACCTCGTGAAAAGTTTGTTAGTTTGCTGGCATGATTATTTTAATTATTATTGAAATTTTAAGGATTTTTCTCTTTTGATTCAAATTACTATAATAAAGAAAAAAATATTGCACTAGATCCATTACTAAAAATAAGTCAGCTCAAAGTTCTGATCAAAATTCTCTAAAGAGCTCATCACAAATTTCCTAGTCTGTTTTTCATGGCATTTCTTATCTGACTTGGGATTCTAACTCCAGACTTTCTCTGTATTTAATGTTTTCAGGTTGCTCATTATCTTTCTGGGATACTCTGGATGGAGATGCTAAGAGCAGAAAAGCATTTAAGTTTTTCTAAAAAGTAGAGCCCTCTAGAAGCAGACCCAGCCACATGATTACTCTGGACATTGGAAAGGAGAGGAAATACACTGCTCACTCACCTGAACTGGCCAGCCCTCAGAAATTCTACATATAAAATGTACAAATATGTAATTCTCTATTACTTTTTTTGTTTTAGCATCTCTACTGTCTTCTGTGGAATGTCAATTGCCAATGAATAATACTTTATCTAGATTTTTTTTGAGAGGTTGTAAACTCAAATGTTATAGGGACTTAGTGTGGTATAAAAAGAAATTTAAAAAGAAAATTTTTAGGTAAACAGAGTGCACATGCTAAACAGAACTATTTTAATTGAAGATTTAGAAAAAAGTCTCCTTATTTCTCTACTGGTAGAAATACTATAACATAGAGTCAAAATATTAAAAATGCATACCCAGCTGTATTCTATTTTAATAAATGTGCTACACATGTCTAATTTATGCTGTTCCATAGTAATTTAAAATATCCAAAGCCATGACTGAAATAAAGTGGAAGACTTAGAAAATCTGGTTCATTTCCTTATTGTGTTTTAGTACACAAATGATAATACGGCCTACTGATATATGGGTACAGTTCAGTTCAGTTCACTCGCTCAGTCGTGTCCGACTGTTTGCAACCCCGTGAATCGCAGCACACCAGGCCTCCCTGTCCATCACCAACCCCCGGAATTCACTCAGACTCACGTCCATCGAGTCCATGATGCCATCCAGCCATCTCATCCTCTGTTGTCCCCTTCTCCTCCTGCCCCCAATCCCTCCCAGCATCACAGTCTTTTCCAATGAGTCAACTCTTCGCATGAGGTGGTCAAAGTACTGGAATTTCAGCTTTAGCATCATTCCTTCCAAAGAAATCCCAGGGCTGATCTCCTTTAGAATGGACTGGTTGGATCTCCCTGCAGTCCAAGGGATTCTCAAGAGTCTTCTCCAACACCACAGTTCAAAAGCATCAATTCTTGGGTACAAATGGGTATAATTAAATTTGCAGCTTTATGTAATAATAGGAATTTTGCCTTTAAAAAAATGTTTTCAACTAATAAAAATTTTGTCCTTCAGAATGATACAACTCTTTAGAAATGAAACAAATGGTTTATCAACTATGTATTCTCAGCCCTTATAGTGTATTGCTCCAGAGTGTAACACATGCATACAAATAAAAAGCATGTCCTCCTCAGTTACTCCACATGTCACTGAATGAGCTATTCTGTTTGAAAAATTTAATCATTATAGACATAAGATTAATAATGAACATTTGAGAATGTCCTGTTCGCCTTATAATAATCACTTCCTACTAAAATCTGCAATGTTTGGATCCATTTATTTTAGCCAACGATATGCCTTGTGAATGCATACATTCTACAGTTAAAGTCCACACTCAGGCCCAAAAGGCAGTAATAAAAAGTAACATCTTCTGCCTTGTTCACTTGTATTTATAAAGAAATAAACAGCCTTTTAAAAGAGATGATAGTGATATAACCTGTTTGAAAGTTAGAAAGTTAAGTGAAAGTTAAGTCGCTCAGTCGTGTCCGACTTCGCGACCCCATGGATTGTAGCCTACAATGCTCCTCCATAATCGGGATTTTCTAGGCAAGAGTACTGGAGTGGGTTGCCATTCTCTTCTCCAAAAACAGTTTGAAAGCTCACAACTTACCACAAGATGCTATTTCATCTGTGTGGTCCCCACAGTCGTCTTCCCGGTCACACAGCCATGCTCTGGGAATGCAGCGCCCATTTCCGCAAGAAAACTGGTCCACTTGGCATGTCCTGGCTAAGGTGATCAATTAATGCATAGAGGAAAAATTTAGAGACCTTTTGAATAATATCAAGGAAAAATAAATCATACAATAACTCTTTTACACATAAGATATTACATTGCTCTATTAGATAAAATATTTTTAAATTAAATCTTTATTAAAATTTTGGTAATGCCAGCTTGTCAGCCTTTTCTAAAGTTCACATGCTCTGCCCTTCAATTAAATGAATGCTAAGTGACAACATATTCTGTAATCCTCACACATATTCATAAATGAAGCTGTGAATTCATTATTTTACAATTTTTGTCTGGCACATGCTGATGAATATATGACTGAATTAAATTTTCTCCAATTTTTAATTAACAAAAAATTATTTTGCATAGCCTTGGATGATAAACCAAGAAACTTGCTGTAATGAAGGCGGCAGGATTTAGATATATCAGGGTAACTGGTTTCTAATTATGTATGGGGTCAAAACTGTCTTTGTCCTCTAATGTTTTCAATGCATTTATTTTTGATCTACAAATGAGTTCAAGTATGGATCAAGAATGCAGAAAATATTTTTTGAAAATATATATTTAGCCTTAAAATGGATTTTTTAAACTTACTTTTAAGTGTAGTAATACAAAAATGTATAACTTTTCAATCAAAGTATATTAATGAACTTTGCTTTGAGCTCTTGTAAAGGTTTCAAGGAATACACACAGGAAACCTTCCTTTCTTTGCTAGCCAAGGGCCGTGGTTTAAAATTATTCAGTAAAGGGGTTATGTTCTATAAGGCATTTGATTGCCTTTTTCTATTATAATCAGATCAACTTTTGAAAGCATGAGAGCCTAGATAGCTGCTTAATTCTTCTTCCAGGCCTTAGTTTGTCACATACTTATTTTTAAATGTTTGATTTTATTTTCCCTTTTGTCACTCTGAACTACAAATCTGCTTTCCTATGTTATCAGTATACCAGCATTCCTTTTAATTAGACAAAAGGAAGGAGTGGGGAAATTGGGAAGGAGACACTCAGACCTATTAATATTTGTGTTAGATGAAGATTTGACAGTTGAGGAACAATTAGAGTCGGAGTTCCTGCAGTTATGATCTGAGAACATTGCTTGGTTTATAGACATCCCCTTGTTTCCTGGGCTTGAGAAACAGACAGGTGTGTTCCTATTTCATCAAAACACCCTGTGAACTTCTTTAATACTAATGTCTTGTATAAAATAGAGTTTAGTTCAAAGTCATCCAAACACACTAAAATGGGTTTCCATAATTCAGAGTTTCAGAAGCATTTAAAATAGTTTCTGGAAAGTCATATACTTTACATTACATAAAGAAAGTAATTTTCTTTAAGAAAACTGCACTTGCTCTGTAAAGATGTATGTCCATTATTGGTGAATATTTAGAAGATTACTTGAGAAAAAACAAAAAAAAACCATTCTGATTTGATTTCTTAGGTTGGATATAGTGTTTCTACTCTCAGTATCTCTAATTTGAAAGACCAAGAAAAGTGTTCCACTGTATTTGGCTTTGATTATGTGGATAAGGGTGCTGAATCTAAAATATATTATGCCATATATGATTTTTTCTTTTTTACAAGTAAACTGCTTTAGATTAATAGACTTTAAATAGCCCAACAAACAAGTATGATTCTGAAGTTTTCAATCTTGAAAGTTTAAGGTAAGATTTAATATTTCTACGTTACTTTATTTTGTTAACCTTATGGATTTTCTGCAGAATTACTCTAACATCTAGAGTAAATCAACAATGTTCCTAGTGTCAACTACAAATTGGCATTTGCCATCTAGGGTAAAGCATCTGCCTGCAATGCAGGAGACCTGGGTTCGATCCCTGGGTCAGGACGATCCCCTGGAGAAGGAAATGGCAACCCACTCCAGTACTCTTGCCTGGAAAATCCCATGGACAGAGAAGCCTGGTAGACTACAGTCCATGGGATTGCAGAGTCTGACACGACTGAGCGACTTCACTTCACTTATCCCTCTACAAGGATTAATTTATATGCTGCTGCAGCTGCTGACCTTCAACACCCATGAAAGGAGTTCAGGGTAGAGATCAGAAACAGGGCACTCTGTACCCAGGGGAAAACTGGCAGAATAGGAAGTCAGACAGTTAGACATTTTCAGGAGCCAATTTTACGAATCCAATTCTTGTATCTCCTCATATCTAGAAAACCACTAAAATCCTTCATGGTGATGACTGCTTCTCTTGACTAGCAAAAGCTTCATAAGACTAGTAGAAACATTTTGGAAAAAATATGTGCTTGATTACACATACTCTCCCTTCACCATAATCACCTATATACTGATCTTTCCCCTTTGTCTCTTTGAAGCAGTTTCTCAGAGCTATCTGAGGTGTCTCCCAGGATGCAGCCCTCATTCTGCCTCAAATAAAACTTAAGTTGCAGCTCTCACATTATGCTTTTTTTTGTAAGTCAACACTGTTGCTGCTAAGTCACTTCAGTCGTGTCTGACTCTGTGTGACCCCATAGATGGCAGCCAACCAGGCTCCCCCGTCCCTGGGATTCTCCAGGCAAGAACACTGGAGTGGGTTGCCATTGCCTTCTCCAATGCATCAAAGTGAAAAGTGAAAGTGAAGTTGCTCAGTCGTGTCCGACTCTTTGCGACCTCATGGACTGCAGCCTACCAGGCTCCTCCGTCCATGGGATTTTCCAGGCAAGAGTAATGGAGTGGGTTGCCATTGCCTTCTCCTAGGTAATTTTAATAAAACCACATTTGCATTAGCCTAAAGAAGAGTGAAGATGTTGGCATTAGTTAACTTGGTGGGAAGAGGGAAGCACAGAGCTGTGAGACAGATTATTAGCTTTTTCTCTTACATGTCTCTGTATCATTTCATTGATCACAGTAAATACTTTTTACCTTTTGAGTTATAAGAGAAACTGAATAACACAGTTTTATGTTCCACTCTTCCTCCTGTTTTTTTTCCTCCCTCTCTCTTTCCTTCCCTTCTTCCCCCCTCCCTGCCTTCCTCTTTTCTTTTGTTCTCTCTACATTTCTTTTTCTAAATCTCTCCTTTTCTCCCTCATTTACTACACATTTATTCCTTCCACCTTTCTGGTTTTCTTGCTTTGAAGAAAAAAAGATATTATCACATATTTTCATCTCTATTAAATCTTCTAATTGACACATAATGAGATTATATTATAATCCCCAACAAATGTTTTTCCATTTGATTCTCTTGCATCACTCTCCTAGTCATTCATGTTTGATTCTAACCAGTTTTCTCCGGTTCTCTTCTTTCACCAGCACTGCTTTAATGATTAGAAAGGAGAATGAGAAAGGACTCCTAGGTACCTATCTCACATCACGTAGGACACATCTCACATTGTGATGGGAATTTGTGTATCACCTCATTAACTAGGAAACTTGAACAACTATTATGACTCCTTATTTCAAAGAAAAATTATTGGCTTATGATAAAAGGAGACTATGCCCTGAAAATATATGAATTCATTATCTTTTCTAAACATGGAGAAAATAATCTGTTTATTTAGGCAAATTTAACAGATTTTTAGATAAGAAAAATGCTTCATTCCATAAATCTACAAGTACTGTCTATATGATATAATCAGATTGACTAAATTATCACCTTTTAATCACTAGATTTGTATCAGGAAGACACAACCTTGACTTTCTCAGTTCTTCTCTCCATCAATTCTAAATTAGTCTGGAGGTGAGATTAGCAGAGCAGCCCCAGAGGAATCTAATTTTGTAGCAAATTCTGCTCTAATGAAGAGGAAATTTACACCTCCTCAGTGGAACTGTTTATTTAGCAGAGAATCAGAAATTCACTGTCAAAATGTGAATTTTTTCTACCCATCACTAAGGATGCTTCCCCTGCGGTCTTGTAGCAGTGAGAAATCCCACAGTGTGCAGGAACAAGGAGGGAGAGGAGGACTGAGCTTGATACATTGTTCCTAAACTATACCTGCACTGTATCAAAGCATTCTATTTGAACAAAATCTATGTCATATGTAAAAATACTCTCCAATTTATCTTGTAAAAAAAAATTCTGATTTTAAAAAATATATCAGGTTTCCTTAACACAATCCTAGTGGTATAGTTTGAATTTAGTTAACATTTGTGGGGGATGTGAGAAAAAATATTATGTAATTGAAGCAGAATTATGTGCTATGGGAAAAAGCTGGTCTGATACTGCCTAGGCTTGAAGGCGAGGATCATCATGGTAACTACTTTTCATCTTTTCCATGAGGATGGTTTTGATCCCTGCCTCCTGTACAGTGTCACGAACCTCAGTCCACAGTTCATCAGGAACTCTATAAGACCTAGTCCCTTAAATCTATTTCTCACTTCCACTGTATAACCATACGGGACTTGATTTATGTCATACCTGAATGGTCTAGTGGTTTTCCCTACTTTCTTCAACTTAAGTCTGAATTTGGCAATGAGGAGTTCACGATCTGAGCCACAGTCAGCTCCCGGTCTTGTTTTTGCTGACTGTATAGAGCTTCTCCATCTTTGGCTGCAAAGAATATAATCAATCTGATTTCCATGTTGACCATCTGGTGATGTCCATGTGTAGAGTCTTCTCTTGTGTTGTTGGAAGAGGGTGTTTGCTATAACCAGTGTATTCTCTTGGCAAAACTCTATTAGCCTTTGCCCTGCTTCATTCCATACTCCAAGGCCAAATTTGCCTATCACTCCAGGTGTTTCTTGACTTCCTAGTTTTGCATTCCAGTCCCCTACCATGAAAAGAGTATCTTTTTTTGGTGTTAGTTTTAAAAGGTCTTGTAGGTCTTCATAGAACCATTCTTCTTCAGCTTCTTTTGTTACTGGTTGGGGCATAGGCTTGTATCACCGTGATATTGAATGGTTTGCCTTGGAAATGAACAGAGATCATTCTGCCATTTTTGAGATTGCATCCAAGTACTGCATTTTGTATGCTTTTGTTGACTATGATGGCTACTCCAATTCTTCTAAGGGATTCCTGCCCGCAGTAGTAGATACAATGGTCATCTGAGTTAAATTCACCCATTCCAGTTCATTTAAGTTCACTGATTCCTAGAATGTCGATGTTCACTCTTGCCATCTTCTGTTTGACCACTTGCAATTTGCCTTGATTCATGGACCTAACATTCCAGGTTCCTATGCAGTATTGCTCAGCATTGGACCTTGCTTCTATCACCAGTCACATCCACAACTGGGTACTGTTTTTGCTTTGGCTCCATCCCTTCGTTCTTTCTGGAGTTATTTCTCCACTGATCCCCTGTAGCATATTGGGCACCTAATGACCTGGGGAGTTTCTCTTTAAGTATCCTATCATTTTGGCTTTTCATACAGTTCATGGGGTTCTCAAGGCAAGAATACTGAATTGGTTTGCCATTAAAAGATGCTTACTCCTTGGAAGGAGGGTTATGACCAACCTAGATAGCATATTAAAAAGCAGAGATATTACTTTGCCAACAAAGGTCCATCTAGTCAAGGCTATGGTTTTTCCAGTGGTAATGTATGGATGTGAGAGTTGGACTGTGAAGAAAGCTGAGCACCGAAGAAATGATGCTTTTGAACTGTGGTGTTGGAGAAGACTCTTGTGAGTTCCTTGGACTGCAGAGATCCACCCAGTCCATTCTAAAGGAGATCAGCCCTGTGTGTTCTTTGGAAGGACTGATGCTGAGGCTGAAACTTCAATCCTTTGGCCACTTCATGCAAAGAGTTGATTCATTGGAAAAGACCCTGATGCTGGGAGGGATTGGGGGCAGGAGGAGAAGGCGACAACAGAGATGGCTGGATGGCATCACTGACTCTAGACATGAGTTTGGGTGAACTCCAGGAGTTGGTGATGGACAGGGAGGCCTGGTGTGCTGCAATCCATGGGGTCACAGCGTCGGACACGACTGAGCGACTGAACTGAACTTCTCATCTTTGGCCTCTCGATCTCCCTCAAAAGTACACAAAACTATGTTTTCTTGTTGTTGATGAAAAACAACTCCTAAACCCTGCCTATCAGCTCTGTTCTGCCCCTTTGTGTACCCCTTTTCACTTACAGGCTCTCCCTCTGACAGCCCCCTACCCTCTAAGGACTTCACCCTCCACAACCTATGGTCCCCAATCAGTTACTTATTTTTTTCAGTCAAATATTTCCATCACTTAGAAAAGTATAGGAAGTATCATTAAAATCTGTTTGTCTTCTTATAGAACTATCAAATCTTAATTTTTCCTACATTTGCTACAGATTTTAATTTAAATAAAAGTATTATACTTACATTTGAAATCCCTTATGTAATCTTTCCCAATCACATTTCTCTTTTCTTTCATAGAGGTATTTGTCATCCTTAGTTTTTTTTTAATCTCTGTATTTTACTCCTATTTTTATATATTTGTTAATCAACAAGCACATATAGAACATTTTTGCATTTTTATATTTCATATGAATGGTACTGAATTGCTTATTGTTACAAGATTTTGAGTTTACACTGCTTTTTGAAATTCCTGTTGATATTTGAGTTCTAATTTTTCATTTTAATTGTGAATATCACATGGTCTTATCAGGTTATATTTTCTAATTAAATGATTCAAACTGTTATTTAGACATTTTTCTAATTTATTTATTTATGTTTGGTAAGGCTTAGCTTAGACATCCCCTCCTCTAGTAGGCCTTCCAGGAGAGCCAATGATTAATTAGTAGCTCTTTTTGTGCTCCCATTTGAAGGTCAACATAGTTCTATGGGAATGAACTGTTTGAATGTCTTTCTCTTCATCTTATCTCATAACTTCTTAAGGAAATTACTGTGTATTTTTCCTCATTCTAACTGCAATGCTGTGACAGATATTTACTGAATTAGTAGATCCACTGAGGAGAAATCCCAAAGAAAAATAATACAAAATTAGTTTGTTATAGGAAAGAATTTTCATTTAAATATAAAGTAGCCACACTGCTAAAGGCTACAGGATAGTGGATTCAATTACAAAATAATCCCCATATGAGTATTATTTTATCTAGGATACATATCCATGTACACATCTGTATCTAGAAATTCAGAGAAATAACTCAACCAGGGAACTCATTTAATGAATTTCCCACATTTTTCCAAGATGGTGAGCTATATGACCTATTCATTTTGGTAAAACAAAACGGAAATACATTGTAACATGACAGCATAGTTTTCAAAGTTAAAAGCCATATTTATTTTTCTCTTTGTATTTTGTTTTTCAATTTAGAAAGACATAAGGTGACCATAATCGCTATCATGAATATGATAAGAAGACCTAATAGTGAGTAGCAGACTTCAGCTGCTGTCACTTAAAGTAGCACTTGAGGTGCAAGCAAGTGGCGTTCTATTTTCTAGTGAACCAAGGCCTGGAGTATCTTAAAAATCTTACTCATTAGGATTAATTTTTTTATTTGTTCTTATACATAACATTTTCACTCTTTCTATGTAAGTATCTGATCAGTCCTAAATCCTTCTTTAAAAATCATGTAGAAACAAACAGATTAGTAAAAATCAAATAGAAATGAAGAAGACATGGTATTATGAATTGAGACAGCAGTGCCTGATAATTTCAGGTGAAAGCAGATCTATCTGTTTAGGATGTAATACTATATAGTTTCTGAGTTGAATCTTAATCTAAAAGAATAATAAATGCACTAATTTAGAAAGATGTTTCATTGTAAATTGCAGTCATATTCTAAGAGTGATCTGGGAAACATTAAATTGACCATGTCTAGATTTCTAGCTAATCCTCAGGATAACATAGTTTGGTAAAAAGAGCAATGGCCCTGGAGAGAGATGAAGTGAGTTTTCCTAAATCCTTACCAACGATATGAGTTACAGCAAATCTCTTCTTCCACCTCAACTATGAAAAGGATGAACTTGAAGGCAGGAACCTAGGCCCATCTGGTTTCTAAAGGTCCCTTTCTGTGAGACAGTCTTTGGCAAAACACCCTTACGAAAGACACAAAATATCTTGAAAATAATCAGTTGCTCTAAAAGAGTAGACTGAGCTTTTAATCAAGGGACAGGAGAAGACTAGCCCGTGGATCCTCAGTAAATATGTGACCATGGAAAATAAAAGAATATAAAATGGAGGCTAGGATTACAGAATGGTGACTATTTCATTCTTGCTGTTATTTAGTACATGGTGCAAAGCTCTGGAAAATTCATACTTCTACAGAGTTGAAAGTAATAAATGTGGGAATTGAGGTACAGGGAGGCACAAGTCTTTCCAAGAATGTCAGTTTCAAAATCCAAGTACAAACCAGGCTTCTTGACCTCTTGGTCTTTTCTCTATGTGTTGCCTTTGCAGTTTTTTCTAATGCATTATAATAATTTGTATTTGGTATGGCTTATTTTGGCAAAAATAAAAAGTGAGGTGGTTGATAGATTTTAACAGTATATGTAATGATTAAAAAATACTGATCATATTAATAAGAGTCACTAAATATATGATTTTTTGTCATTGTTTAAAGAGAAGCACTAGGCAGTTGCTAGTCAGGATCATTTTTCAACACTTATCTGATTAAGAATGATCTTTTTGGCCCTCTGCTGCAATGTGTACCATGACCTATATATTCCCATTCAATGAGAATCTAGCTAAGGATTCAAAGATTTATTGCAATACAATAAATAGTATGGAAATATAAATAGGCTTAGTGGACTTGGGATTTTATTTAAAAACAACAAAACAAAACACATGAATAGTGTGCCAGGAACAGAAACCTATTTACAGAGATATTCTACAGAAGACTAAACAAAAACATATAAATTATTGTTTCAAGGTTAAAATAATAATAATAATTCTCCTTGTGAGATAGCCTAAATCATAGTATACTCACAAACCTCTCCCTCCATTACCAAGTAAAATTTAGCAGGGACATGTTTTGTCCAAGTGGTGTACTGACAGTCAACCTGCACGGATAAGATGCCAAATTCCTTTGAAAAGCAGAGTGATACCCAAAGAATAAGTAAAAGATAGTTTGCATTCTAGCCTTTGTGGCAGCGAACTCTGAATTCACTTGCTACTGCAATAATCAGCTCATCAGCACTAGGAAAGTTCAGTTTAGTTTCAGGCATCTTTATGAAGACTAAGCGTGGAAGAGATTTACATATGCATCTAAGCAAACCTTTACCTGAACATGTTTGATTGGATTCATCTTCATTGCTCCCACAATCATTAGCTCCATCACAAAGCCATCTCTTGGGGATACAGCGATTATTCTTGCATTTAAATTGATCATCAGGACAGCTATGATTGTCTGGGGTGGGAAGGGGGAGAAGAGGAGAAGCAAATTTAATAATTTTAAACTAGATAAAATTATGATTATTTTAAGGGAAAGATATAGATAATTTATAGTAATTATATTATAGTATAATTGATCTATATCTTCTGTCATTCATTGTCTCATATTTTATACCAAATAATAATACACTAGGCTGTGTTAAAATGTAGTAGTCGTATAGAAAAGATCACGGAATTCAAGTTCATATACAAGGAAATATATTCATTTTTCAAGTCTGCAGTAAAACCAACCGACTCTCTTTTCTCAGCCCTAATCACAATAGGTGATTTAGCTTCAGATTTTTTAGCAAAAACATAAAGTTAACCTCAATTGTTAATGTGGAACATAACAAGTATGTATCAAATAACTCAATCATATATCAAAAATACATTTTTTTTAAACCATACATCTACACAAGTACTTCTTGAAACATTAAATAAGCTTGATTGTGTTACGTTTTGCTCAATGTTTCCTGGGGCTAGAAGGAAAATTCTAGAGAAAAAATGCATTACTGGAGTTGGTGCTAAATAGGAGATTCTGAGTAATTTTAATAATGAAAATGATCATCATGAGTCTTTTCCCCTAATACAAACAAATAAACTTGAAGCCGCAAAATATACTGAGGACATGATCAGCCCTCTAAGGGAAGCTGACCATAGCTAAGGATTAAACCTCTAATATCTAAGCACAGCAGGAGGCCATTTACGGTTTACCTCCTGTGATCTTTTCCCCTGCATTCTGGAGTCTAAGTTCCTAACTGATTTGGCATGCTCTTCAGTATCCGTTTCATAATTTCAACATTCTTTCTGAGGTAATTTTCCTTGTGCCCAGTAGTTGCACTTCTGTACGATAAAAATACATGTTGGTATTAGTTTTATTTAGAATTTGAAAAAAATAGCCAATTTTTCATGCTGTTGCATAGCAAATGTATTCCTTTCTAGTCAGTTTCTGCAAAACACTATTCATTTAAAGTAGTCATAGTGATGAAGCAGTTTTTATCACTTTTCAGAAGTTCTCTTTTGTGCATAGTAAATAAATGTGAGGAAAAGGCCTTGTGCTTTCTGGTATTTATGTGTGATTAACATTTTCTATTCACTTTAGGGACTTTAACAAGAATAGCTGCTCAGGAGGATAAAAGTCATCCAATATATTAGAGGGTCAACATTTTCAAGTACTAACATCATGCATAAGCACTTTAGAGAAGCTTGATCAGAAACCTTTGCTATTTTCACAATGTTATAAATGGGAGGTTAAAAAGGAGGACCAAATATAATCCATTGTCTTGTGATTTGGAGTCGAGAAGTAAAATAATAACAGAATTCAAGGTTAAAGCTTATGAGTATTTGCAATCTAAAATAAACTCCTGAAATGAATTATGCAGTGCTGATATATTAACTATGGGATCCCAGGAATATAATGCTGCTTAGAATCATTGCAATGTTTAAAGAAGACACCGCATTGCAGAAGGTGACCAGAGATGTTTAATTTTACTTTGCCCCTCTGATTCAGTCATTCATTCATCCATGTGCTAGTTACTACGCTAGACACTGAGACTACAAAGATGCTACAAATTAATGTGTCCCCTCATATTCATCTATTAGATACATCAAATAAATAAGCATGTAGCTGCAATATGGTTTTGCAACTACCATAACAAAAGAATATCCAAGAGACGTTTAACTCAAGTGGGCTGTATTGAGAAAAGAGATGGCTAGCATACAAAAAAGACTTCCCTGTGGAGATAGTGGTAAACTGCGGTGAAATTCATAACTGGGAACAGAGAATGCAATGTCACCGAAGACAAAAAGAAAAGGAAAAGAAAATTTTTAGGGATTTATAAGTAGTTCAACTTGATAAAGACAAAGAGGGTAAGTAGAAACATGATAGACATTGAAAGCCAAAAATGTAAATGTCAGACATAACATGAAGTTCTTTATATGAGAGTTAATGAATTTTAGAATTTAACTTTCTCATTATCCAGTTATTGAAGTAACAAGGTTACATTGCTATTAATCTGGAGGAAGTATAGAAAGTGGGCTTTAGTTAAGGGAAGACTAGTGAAAGACTAGAATTGAATATGGACTATACATAAAATTGGAGAAGGCAATGGCAACCCACTCCAGTATCCTTTCCTGGAGAATCCCATGGACAGAGGAGCCCAGCAGGCTACAGTCCATGGGGTCGCAAGAGTCGGACACGACTTAGTGACTAAACCACCATCAACCATACATAAAGTAGAAGATGCCAGGAAAAGCCCATGGTGGAGGCTTGGATGAGGGGATAAATAAATGCTAAAAATAATGAACAATACAGACTAGGAATTTTAATACTACAATTAACAGTGCAAATGCAATGTCCCTTATACTCTTGGAGGAAATTAGCTTGTGAGTTGGAGAAAAAAACAATCACACAGAACATGAACCTATAGGATTAATTCCTAAGTACTGTGATAAAACACCTCTGCTCTGCAGAGGCACTGTGACTATGCAAGGAGTTGATACATAGGGAGCATTCATTGCAATCATGAATAAACATTAGAGTCATGAAGAATGAGACAATCTAATCGATAAATAACATATTGTTTGTGTTAAAAAGAAGATGAAGAAAACACCCTTTATCTTTAGAAGAAAGGCTCCTCCCACTTCAAAATTTTTGGCTGGTTGTATCAATTTAATATTTAACATTTTATTCGTGGCACAATTTAGAGTATAAATATTAATATTAATAGGATTAAAAATAAGAAGTACATAATGTTGAATATTTGGAAATGAAGAGAAAGTAGTGTTATACTTACATATTAATTAAATTTATTTTATTATATATTTTATAAACTTTGAAAATAATTTTTAAAGTCCACATTTTAAGAATTTGTGCCCAAATTCATATGACAGGTGCTCAGACCAATTTTGTTCATTTTTAACAAAGAATCTTTAAAACTTCATCTTTATATTCTTGATTTTTAACAAAAGGAAAATGGAGCATTGCCAATCAACTCTAAATCAATTCAGCCACTTTAACTTAAAAGTCATTAATTGAAAAATAATCATTTTCTTTTCAAAAATAATGTATCTAAGTCAAATGAAAAGACTAAAGATAAATATGTCCAACATATACTTCTCTCCATATAAAATATTTTATATCTTTCAACAACACTAAGGTAGTGATTGAAATCAAATATATTTTCAAAAGTTTATTTAATCTGCTTCTCAAATTGTTTTCCTCTACATTTGTGGGTCATACTCTGGTCCCTACGAGAAACACGAAAGTATTCCTATTGCAACAATTGATGAGGAGCTAAAAAGAAGGGAAGGGGAGAAATAAAACTTTCAACTTCCTTAATAGTCTGAGTGTCCCATATGTGTCTCCTACTATGAACTGAGCCAGTGAAGTTAGGTAATAACATGTTCCAAACACATGTCTGTTTCCTTGGACCATCTCCAAGGCTCTGTTGCCAAGGAGCAATGGAGTGGATTGTGACCTTCTTTATGAGTAATTCTGCCTTGGGGGAGTTTAAATTGACTTTTCACATCTTTAAATTCAGAGGTCTGAAGGGGTCTCCTAGAGCAACCTTCTAACAATGGTATGGTGGTGCTGATGGCACAAAACAGGAAAGAAAAGAATTTCTGAAGCAATATTCTGAAGAATTTCTGAAGCAATTTCTGAAGTAATATTCAAAGATGTGGAAGGATGAAAAAAATAGTGCTTTAAAGGAATACAAAGAAGGTCATTTAGGTCTAACATCTATACCAAATGATGACTGGGGGAAAAAAAAAAAAACAAACTAAGTTCAATTTGCATTAATGATAATTTTAGATATTCTCCCCCAGACTGCTTTAATAGTTCACACACTCAAAAACTCAGCAAATTTTAATATAACTTGTAGGAGAACCTACAGCAACTGACTGAATCTTCATCACTTCCATCCAGACAGTCATCATCACCATCACATTTCCACCGAGCTTGGATGCAGTGTCTGTTTCTGCAGCGGAATTCTCCAGCTTTACATGTCTGAGGCAATACTTCTCCAGGATTAACTAGGGTTACAAACAAACAAGGTATATAAGCAATATTGGATATTTTCGATTCATTAAAAGATAATTTTGTAAAATAATAACATTGATTTCATTGCATTTCACAGAAAATAATGAAAGCATTATAGAGCCAACCATTGCTGGAAATGAGAAAATTTTGTTTTTCCAACAATAATTATTCCATAAGAATTGCAGAGATTCATTTTAAGCAAATGTCACCAAAATAATAATAACAACAATGAAAAAATACTATCATATTTTTGCTGTTTGTAGTTTTATTTTTTAAAGAACTTTCATTCAGAAGCTTAACTGAAGGCATGGCAAAGAATTTTATTACCTCCACCTTTAGAGTCAGACATGACTGAGCTACTAACACTTTCACTTTTTACACATTAATACATCAAAAACTAATCAAAGTGAAAAGACAAGGGAATAGCACACAGCACTGATGGTTATGTTTATCGCTGGTCTGAAAGTACAAAATAAAAAACAAAACAGTTAGATCTGGTTAAATATTTATGGAAATTTTAAGTTAACGAAAACAATCTTCTTATACATCCAGATTCTTTGGAGTGTTTTTATCATACATTCCATATTCTCTAGTCAAATGTCAGAAATTCCATTAATTGGGATTTATTCACATATTAAAAGGGCTACTGTAGTAGCCCACTTCTCTGAGCGGATTCAATAGAATCTAAAAACTGAAGGGAATGTGATGACAGCTAAGGTAAATGATCTGTATTTCATTGACTGAAAAAGACATTGAATTATCAAAAGTGGCTTATTACTAGAAGAAACAGAAGCCAGTTTTTCCATTCTAGTTCTAATGGCTTTAAATTTTATTTGGGGTAGCTGGTTCACATTGATGAACTGTCACAAAACCTATATGGACTTCAATAATAAGGGGTATTGAGAAAACTATGTGGCATTTCCAGAACACTCTGTGTTTCACTCCTTTAACCCTTGCATTTTCCCTGATGCAGAGAATGGAAGAGGAAACACAGCACTGAACCATAGCTGCAAAGACTCTGCTTCAGAGAGTTAGGCAACAAGACACAAGGCATGTGGGTGCATGGGGTAGAGAACAGAAAACTGTCCCATATAATCCAGATTCTCATTTAAGGTCTTCTTTACAAAATTAAGGTCTTAAGGGTGAAAAATATAGTCAGTGTGGTGAGTGAAATATTCATTGAGATCAAAGGTAATCCTGTGTGTTTTCTCTTCCCTCTCACAAAAGCAGACTCTGTATATAGGACCTAACAGTAATTTTTCCTCCTTGTTTAATCTTTCTCAATAACAAAATGCAGAAGAAGCAATTTCTTTAATGCTACCATTCCATAAAGTCACTTGAAAGTAACAATTTTTAAAAGAATATATAGGTACATATTCATATAAATGTATATATATGCATGCATATATATGCATGTGTGTATATTATATGTGTGTGTGTGTGTGTAGTTGTTTTGTGTGTGTCCAACTTTTTTGCAACCCCATGGACTGTATCCCACCATGCTCCTCTGTTCATGGGATTTTCCAGGCAAGAATACTGGAGACTGAGCCACCAGGCATGACACCACACACACACACACACACATATATAAAGAGAGCAAGAAGAAAAGATAACACATCTCAAGGAAATGACAATAAATAAAAACAAAAATGGGAGGTCATTGGGTCTCTTATTCAATCTCAGGGTAACTTTTTTATAGTAGCAACTAGGAATGAGGATGGGAATCAAGACAAAATGGAGGTATAATGTGGGATGTGTCCGAGCATCTCTAGGATCTAGTTTTTCTCTCAGAATCTCTAGAACTGATCACTGACAACATGCAAATTCCCCTTATTTTGAACTTTGTCTGCTTGGTTAGATCTTAAGATCTTTGAGGATGGTATAGTTCCTTCTTTTGACTCTACATAAGCCCAAGTTAGAAATGGAATTAGTAGCTTGGTTAATTTTTATTTTATAATTATTAAGCCTAGTAGTCAATAGTCTTTCAGAATTATTTTTTTTTTCCCTATGGGACAAGAAACCTGATTGGAGATATAATCAGTTTTCTTCCCTACTTAAGTTCAGGTTTAAGATTTTCTTAAATCATGTCAAAAGAAATAGTCAGTTCAGTTGTCTCATAGCTTGAAGATTGCAGAAAACAAGAAATGATTGATTTCAACTATTAAAAATCTCCCTAATTTAAAAGACTTTTTAACATGATCTTTGATCAAATAACTTAATTTGCAGTTTTAAGAAATGATCAAAAATACCCATAGACCAGAGTGAAGTCATACTTGCTTCTGAAAAATTATATCTACATTAAAGAAGTTTAATTTGTCTAGGGAAAGACAAACTACCCTAGAAAATTGATATTTCCAAATTAAATACTCTTTAACATAATCAATTTAGAGACAAGGTCTTCAAGGGAACATTTCATGCAAAGATGGACTCGAAAAAGGACAGAAATGGTATGGACCTAACAGAAGCTGAAGATATTAATTCTTGTGGCAAGAATACACAGAAGAACTGTACAAAAAAGGTCTTCATGACCTGGATAATCACGATGGTGTGACCACTCATCTAGAGCCAGACATCCTGGAATGTGAAGTCAAGTGGGCCTTAGAAAGCATCACTACGAACAAAGCTAGTGGAGGTGATGGAATTCCAGTTGAGCTATTTCAAATCCTGAAAGATGATGCTGTGAAGGTGCTGCACTCAATATGCCAGCAATTTTGGAAAACTCAGCAGTGGCCACAGGACTGGAAAAGGTCAGTTTTCATTCCAATCCCAAAGAAAGGCAATGTCAAAGAATGCTCAAACTACCGCACAATTGCACTTATCTCACACACTAGTAAAGTAATGCTCAAAATTCTCCAAGCCAGACTTCAACAATATGTGAACCGTGAACTTCCTGATGTTCAAGCTGGTTTTAGAAAAGGCAGAGGAACCAGAGATCAAATTGCCAACATCCGCTGGATCATGGAAAAGGCAAGAGAGTTCCAAAAAATATCTATTTCTGCTTTATTGACTATGCCAAAGCCTTTGACTGTGTGGATCACAATAAACTGTGGAAAATTCTGAGAGAGATGGGAATACCAGACCACCTGACCTGCTCTTGAGAAACCTATATGCAGGTGAGGAAGCAACAGTTAGAACTGGACATGGAACAACAGACTGGTTCCCAATAGGAAAAGGAGTACGTCAAGGCTGTATATTGTCACCCTGCTTATTTAACTTCTATGCAGAGTACATCATGAGAAATGCTAGGCTGGAAGAAATACAAGTTGGAATCAAGATTGCAGGAGAAATATCAATAACCTCAGATATGCAGATGACACCACCCTTATGGCAGAAAGTGAAGAGGAACTAAAAAGCCTCTTGATGAAAGTGAAAGTGGAGAGTGAAAAAGTTGGCTTAAAGCTCCACATTCAGAAAATGAAGATCATGGCATCCGGTCCCATCACTTCATGGGAAATAGATGGGGAAACAGTGGAAACAGTGTCAGACTTTATTTTTGGGGCTCCGAAATCACTGCAGATGGTGACTGCAGCCATGAAATTAAAAGACTCTTACTCCTTGGAAGAAAAGTTATGACCAACCTAGATAGCATATTCAAAAGCAGAGACATTACTTTGCCAACTAAGGTCCATCTAGTCAAGGCTATGGTTTTTCCATTGGTCATGTATGGATGTGAGAGTTGGACTTGAAGAAAGCTGAGCGCCGAAGAATTGATGCTTTTGAACTGTGGTGTTGGAGAAGACTCTTGAGAGTCCCTTGGACTGCAAGGAGATCCAACCAGTCCATTCTGAAGGAGATCAGCCCTGGGATTTCTTTGGAAAGACTGATGCTAAAGCTGAAGCTCCAGTACTTTGGCCACCTCATGCGAAGAGTTGACTCATTGGAAAAGACTCTGATGCTGGGAGGGATTGGGGGCAGGAGGAGAAGGGGACGACAGAGGATGAGATGGCTGGATGGCATCATGGACTCGATGGGCGTGAGTCTGAGTCAACTCTGGGAGTTGGTGATGGACAGGGAGGCCTGGCGTGCTGCAATTCATGGAGTCACAAAGAGTTGGACATGACTGAGTGACTGAACTGCACTGAATTGAAGGTTCAAATGCTTTCAACTGATAATTAGATCATTATGGAATGAATGAAAACAGGAATAATTTCTACACTCATTTTAAACACAGTTTCATATATATGTGGGTAGTCAGTTATTTTTAAATGATATTTGTGCATATACAGTTGGCACTTTTCAAAAACAGATTACAAAGGTTACATTTTCATTTTTCATAATAGGTTAAGGATAATTGCTTGAAAAACAGTAGAGCTTACCTCCTGAGATAATTTAACTTTTGTATTTACTGCTTCTGATAATGATTTATATCAGTGTCATTAATACATATGAGTAATCACTTATAACAGCAGTTAGGTATCATTTATATCTATAATGACACATATTAAACATATATGAATATTTTTGACATTTAAAAGTTCGTCTATAATTCTTCTAAGCCTTATAATTTGTTGGACAGGCATTTCTTAGTGTTTCTACATGTCTTGTGTCAGCTTCTTTCTGGACTATTTTTTCAAGGATGTTTAAATAGCTAACAGTCTTGGAAGATACAAATGGTGCTTCCTTTTAGGACAGAGAGTAGGTTTGCTCCTTAACCAAGATAACATCTCCCTGCAAAGGAAAGTTTGGGTAGATTTTCCAGCAGACTTTTAAGCCCAAGAGTTTTTCAACTATGGTATAAACACATTCCGTGTGCTACCTCTACCTGGCCTCTCTGGGCCTCATCTTCATATGACATGGAGGTGGGATGGAGCAAGGAGAATCAAAGTGAATGTGCAACTTAGTGACCTGCTTTGATGAATAAAATCCTTTGTGCCTGATCCAGGAATTGCATGCCTTCTGTCTAAATCTATGAAACTCTGGTGGGTTAACATGTTAGTTGGCAACGTGGGTAAACTTTCAGACTCTTCATAATCATAAAGATTTTTTTTTAAGATGTTGAGTTCTAATTTCTGATATCTCCCAGGGCATTTGGCATCGTTAATGTATTCAGCCCTAACCCACATATTTCAGATGTAATCAATAGTTATATCACAAGAAATCATGTTTATCAAGGCTGACTAGGTTTGTTCAGGACATAATGATAAAAGACAGGTCATCTTTGAGCCCACAATGCCCATTAGCACATTAAAATCTAATGTGATAGATGATAATATGGATAAGATAGCAATTTAGACATTCCAAAATGTGGTCTTTTTCTTAGCATTCACCTATCTGTGGAACTGGGTAGCAATATTATCTACCAAATAACCCAAACTGATGGCCAGGCAATCTACCAAATCTTGCAAGAATCAACAAGATGATGAAGCAAGTACATCTAGCATCAATGAAGAGAGTGAATAGCTTCCACTTAAAAATAAGATCATTATTCTGTACACCTTGCAGAAACTTCTACAAAGGCATTATTTTATAAGTAATGTTCACATAGCTTGTGTTTTCACAAGATTTTTGACTATATGAAGGACAATATCACATATTACAGAACAAAAAAATGCCTAGACTAGAACCAGGTACAGAAGAAATGTTCAAAAATACTTGTTGCTTGACTTCCTGGAATTAACAGAGGCTGATAATTCTACACTACAGCCATTATTGCAGTGAGATATTCTATCTTTGGAGATTGAATAAATACTTTAATACTTCAATAATTACATTACAACTTCAACTGGCTCAGCAATTAATGTTCTATCAACCAAGAACATGAACAGAGTTAGTTTAAAGGGGGGAAAAAAAAAAGATACGTAACTAGAAAGAAAGAGTGATAAAGTTCTCCCCATAACCAAAAACATATAGGAAAACTCCACCATCCATGTCACTTTGTTCCAAGGCTTAATGTGATGGAACCCATGTTGCACTTGAGTATTTAGGCACAACCATGAATTACTTTCAGCATCTTAACAGACAGTATGCTTATAATCTTAGCTTCAGAGTTGTACTTGAATTTGAACACTGATTCAAAACCTATAATTCTACTGTCAGGGTCACTTCTAGTAAAAATATTATAACATTATCTCATGAGTAAGAAAACTGACAAAGTAAGAAACAATCCTATAATTTAGGCTTGAAAATAAAATGACATGAATCATGACATGCCTGGCAAGGGACTGCCAGTTTTCACACATCCTATGGTTCCTGCTGTTAGAGCAGTGGAATTAGAAGGTCTCTGCATGACCCATCAATAAACTGCAAGGGAAATACGCACTCCAGAATTAACTCTTTTCTTTGGTAAAAACTGGTGGAATGATTGATCATGTTAATGTCCAGAAAATAAAGAAGTAAATGAAGAAAGCTTACTAATAAACTTTTAATTATTTTAGTTTTAAATCATATATTTAGACTTCAGTTCAGTGTTTGAATTTAATATATATGGTCCTGACCTTGGTTTAATAAGCTTTGGTGCCCAAGAATAAGATTCTATGTTTCTAATTTTGCTTTTCTTCTCTTCAACCCCATCGTGGTAATCTATTCTAAACTAGCTCTTATCTCCTCTCTCAGTTGATGTTTTGCTGTTGACTAGGTCAAACTTCAGAGAAGGCGATGGCACCCCACTCCAGTACTCTTGCCTGGAAAATCCCATGCACTTAGGAGCTTGGTAGGCTGCAGTCCATGGGGTCGCCAAGAGTTGGACATGACTGAGCAACTTCACTTTCACTTTTCACTTTGATGCATTGGAGAAGGAAATGGCAACCCACTCCAGTGTTCTTGCCTGGAGAATCCCAGGGACGGGGGAGCCTGGTGGGCTGCCTTCTATGGGGTCACCCAGAGTTGGACATGACTGAAGCGACTTAGCAGCAGCATACCAAACTTATGATTACTTAGTAATAAAACCATTAGTCTAAAATAAAAAATATAGTACAATTTCCCAATTGTTCCTGTATGTTTCACATTAGGATATGTTTATTTGCTTAACAGATTTTTTTTTTTTTTTTTTTGCATTTTGGGAGTACACCATTTCTATTACTTGATTTGAATAGGGGAAGAGAAAAACCTAAAAGAAAAGTTGAAGTTGTAGTTTGCTGAATGACTCTGTGTAAGCTTGCCCATATAGGAAGGCAGTGTGAAAAATGCTGCTATGGTTTTTGAATTTTCTCCTTTAGATCATAGCAGGATGACCTTTCATTAGATGGAGTGGTCTTCTGAGCAGCCAACCTAAGTGGTACATAATCTTCTGTGAGTTCCTATGCACAGGAGACCATAAATATTCATCTGGATGAGGCTTCTAAACTTTTTACTGCCTTAAACTTTTTACTACACATTAGATTGCATATATCCTAGAACATAAGGCTTGTCACAGCTGAACAGATAAATGGCTGAGCCACAGCAGAGCACTGTTTCTGACAGAGGAATATATCTGGTGTTCCAGAAGGTGGAGAAGGTCACAGAGTACCACTGATATATAATTGTGCAGTGCTATCCTTCGATGACCAATATTTTGGTCAATGTTTAAGTTGATCTCTTGGGTAAGGCATATTGGAAAATTCTGTTCTTTTTCTTTTTTTTTTCCAGGCCACAAAAGAGGCATTTAAATAATTACTGTGCTATTGTCTCAATACTCTAGACCAAATTATTATGCTATTTTGAAAAAAAAAATCGTGACTCTCATTTTTTTAGGAGCTTATCTTACTTTCTTGGTATTACTCATGTTCTCATTTATTAATTTTCTATGTTGTGATTTTCCCTACAACGTCATCAAGATAAATTTAAAAGAAATAAACTCACTTGATCAGTAATCGACTGGTTTTACATATGCTTCTACAGGGCAGTAAGTTCCCCGTTACACACTTTACCGTCTGAGCCATTTTGCCAAAACCCAACTACACTACGCCAGGTCTCATTTCTAATGTGAGAAGATTTGACCATGACACAGGAGGTTCACAAAAATGAAGAGCCCAGCCTACTCTCATTCTTAATTCCGTCCAGGCATGGTATTAGAATGCATCCTTAATCAACCATGTAGCATACCAATATTTTTCTGTTGGGTGAATGCCTCCTCTGGCACTGCTTTCTGGCACAAGTTCATTGAGAAACAACCATTGGTGTCTAATTCTGGCCTGACCATCTGCCAATGGGTTTTTGTTCATTTGATGTCAGTTCAGTGAGGATGACTAGAACCAGGAAGATCATATCTCAGAGATTGCAACATGTATTTTTTGTTTTGCTACAGATTTATATTTAAAGCTGGTTAAAATGTTATTCCAGTTGAATAACAAGTCTGTAATCTGGCCTAAACTAAGTCAGAAGCCCAGAGACATGAACATTAAAGAGAGGCTAGTGACACACTGATACTTGTTTTGCCTTACAGTCTGCAACCATGAACTCCATGTATTCATGTCCTTTTGAACTTTAATTTCCTCATCTGCAAACCAAGGCTAAATTATCTTTATAAAAATTTTGCTACTAAATGAATAGAAACTGGAATAATTTATATAAATACACTTTAAGTTTTTTGCAATAAATTAGTTACTGTAATATTTCTCTTAATTTTCCCCCATTACATTAGAAAAGAATCTAGATAAGTTTCATGCATTTGAAAAATCTAGTAAAATTTTAAACTTCCAATGCAATAACAAATTCTCAAATAAATACTCACCTGCTTTCATCATTTAACATTGTTTAGTGTAACATCTCTAGATAAAAATACTAATTCTATCCCCTTTAATTGAATTGGGGTTACCTCATCCATGAATTATAAATATTAAAATACACCAATAGTCTCACAGAAATCTCCTTTAACTTTCACCATATGTATAGTCATATATAAACTAGCATATCAAATCTCTTAACATCAGCTAAATTACCAACATTATGCACAGTATTTCCTTACAAGCAAAAGTCACCTAATTTTTATTTATATGGAGATAACCCAGTGATAAATCTTTCATATATCAATATCAATATAGGTATAGATATGCCAACACATAAGGAATCCATAATTTTTAATGGGGCATAAGAATAAAGGAAATAGGAAAGCAAATAATACATCACATTATAATTTACACAATTAACATTAAAGAGCTAATTAGAAAATGTAAAGCTTAAAAAGTCATCTAGTTATTAGTACCTGATGTATACCCTTTCCTTCCAATTACCCACGATGAAAACAAAGATGAAAAATATACACTCTTAAGTTACTGAGAAATCAGCCTCTTGATCATTTTATTGACACTATCTTTACTGAATTTTGACTCTTCTGCAAGACCAAGAAGATGAGATTTAATATTCAATGAGAAGCCTAAGTTATTCCACTTGAAATTGAACAAGCTTATTTATCTTTAGGCAGAATGAAACTCCCTTTGTTCCTCCAGTACTGACAGTAAGGTCTGTGGCGACCATAAAAAGGAGACAGCGCAGTGCTACTTTTCATCTTTGAGAGGAATTCTCAGGATAGAGCAAAGGCAGGAATGGACCTGGTGAAGGTTCACAAAGGTTACTGTCTTTGTATGTATGTGCCTCTGTGTGTGTGTGCATTTCATCTGTTCTAATGGCAAAGTCATCCAGCTAGAGTAGCAAAGAATCTCATTTTGTACCAGAAGAATAATCTTAAAAGGATCTATGCTAGAAATCAAACTGAGAAATATACACATGAATCATACCATTTATCCCAATAACTAAGATAAGATTTAATCTACCAGGCAACTGGACAGACTTTCTGCTGTTCAGAGCAATGTTTAATACCTGTCTGTTCCCAAACTACAGGTCTTGGTAGATCTCTTCTCTTCTGATGTAAGAAAACAACAACCAAATGGAAATTACTTAATAATATCACTGAACAAATGGAGGGATACCATCTGATGAATCAAAGGCAGTACACCTTAGAGAACTATTTCCTACAGGTAGTGTCTTATATAGGCAATTTTTAAAATTCTATTAATAATGGGGGAAAAAAACCTTGCCCATGTTAAATTCATATTTGTATTCTGAAGTATATTAGATCAAAATATTCTCTAGTTATAAAGAACGTTTCTAGGATTTTGAAGACAAATTTTGTTTGGTCATTAAGTAGCAAGTATAATAAAGAAGATTTCAACTAACCTGCAACATCTTATTTCTTTTAAATAAAAATGTTGATTTCTAAAGCTATATCTATTCATAATGCCATTATTGAACAATAAACTACTAGGGCATTTTGATGTGGATCCTTATAACTATGTATCATAGAAGTTATTATTATTTCTATTACTGATAATAATCATAGATAATAGTTGTTGGATTCTTATACTGGATGATACACATTGAAATGCCCTAGTAGTTTATTGTTCAATAATGACATTATAGATAGATTTTTCATTTATATGCAGTTACAGTTACTGATGGTGAGGTTCCCTAACAATTTCAAGAAATATCTTCTTCTGTGGCATATAATTATTTTTAAATTTTACTAAGCTAGATGCTTCCCTGGTAGCTCAGCTGGTAGAGAATCCGCCTGCAATACAGGAGACCCTGGTCTGATTCCTGGAGGAGGGCATGGCAACCCACTCCAGTATTCTTGCCTGGAGAATCCCCATGAACAGAAGAGCCTGGTGGGCTGCAGTCCCTGGGGTTGCAAAGAGTCAGATACAACTGAGCGACTGAGCAAAGCACAACACAGCACAAGACAGATGCAGCAGTGCCAGGATACTCAGTTAAACTGCATTATCATTATTCATGTGTATATTAGACACTAATTCCTTCAATTATTCATAGTTTAAAAAGAATTATACCTAAGTTATTATCTGAATTTCTCTTTCCAAGTTTGATTTTAATTCCTTTGGTTTCATCTGCTATTATTTGTCAAAAAGACACAAAGAAACCATGAGTGTAACATGAAAAGATTCTTACATATGCAATTGGTCCCATTTTCATCTAAAAGTTGATTATCAGCACAGGCACATACTCGGCCTCCTGGGATGGCCAAGCACAGTGTGCTACAGCCTCCGTTATTGACTCGGCACATATTGTCACCTGCAAGAAGAGTGAAGAAAGTACGTCAGAGAACTCTTGATTCCATACAAAGTTAACCAGTTGGGGTTCATGTTCTTTTTAGGAGATGTTTTGCAGGCATACAAATGTACACACATATATACCATGGACACATTCAAGTAATCAGGATTCCTGCTGAATGATAAATGAAATCTAAAAAGGCTTGAAAATATATGATGCACTGGTACATAAAAGGAATTTACATGTTGCTTGGAAGATATAGGGGTCTGTGTGCAGACAGGCAACAGAAGAGAAAAAGACAGAGTGGACTAAATGGTGTCTGTCCAGGATAGATTCCTAGAAGAGGCCTTGTATATGCAAGCTTGAGTTATTCAGAAAGTAGTCTACAGACAGGCATTATGGATGTGCTTTGAATTCCAAATAAACAGAAAGGGTTTCCCTGGGGGCTCAGATGGTAAAGAATCACCTGCAATGAAGAAGACCCAGGTTCAGTCCCTGGGTTGGGAAGATCCCCTGGAGAAAGGGAATGGCAATCCACTCCAGTATTCTTGCCTGGGAAATCCCATGGAAAGGGAAGCCTGGTAGGCTACAGTCCATGAGGTCAAAAAGAGTCGGACACAACTGAGCGACCAACACCAAACAGAAGGCAAACACTGGGGAGATGGGAGGGACTTTCCTTCCTCTTTTGCAAGGAAGACACTGGCATGTCAGTGCATTGAGGAAACAAGGAATGCAGGCTGGCTGTGAAGGCTTAAAAATGAGCAGCCTCACTGGCATCGGGAGAACGTACAATACACAAGGGTAAAGTGTTGTCCCGGGGAGGAAACAGCCGAGGCACTGAAGAGACATTTGATTGCTAGCAATAAAGCAGGCTCGAAGGGAAATTCATAATGGTATTATTTATGAACATTTGTGAGACACCCTTGGAGACTCAGATAAAACTGAGATAAATTTTTGAAGAGGCTGGAGAATCTGTTCCATAAATATGCACATCAAAGTAAAATTTAGGTTGTCATCATTTTGACGCTATTCATTCCCACAAGCTGGAAAGGTGAGGAAGAAAGTCTCTTTTCTGAGATACACATGTGTAGACCAGCAGCCCAACTGGCAGTGTAAATAACAGGATCATTTTACACTATGTATACACCTTGCATTTTCCAAGGTATCAATAAACAACATTTCAATTACATCAGAATATTTTACTCAAACATTCAAAATCAAGAGTTTTAATTACTGGGAGACATATAGTCAATAATATGATGATTAAAACTGTATTGGCAGTTAAAGTTCAAGTGCCAAAAATGTGACAAAAGTGACATTTTACTTTGGCCATTGTACTTTGGGCTTCAGGGGTTAGATGTGAAGAGCATTAATAAATAAGCTAAACTTGAAATATTGCTATATGCAATAAATATTTAACTCACTCCCATAGATTATCATTGTGTCCTCAGATCAGAAAAAAAAATTAAAGTATATAATTTTATTTCTCATTATTCTGAGAAGTAAATTCAATTTGCAATGTTTATAAAAATTAAATATATATATCTATACATTTATATATTTTTTAAAAGCTAAGGAAATTAAGTACAGTTCAAGTTTTTTTTAACAGGGCATAAAGAACATTTTTAAGCAACTTCCAAATTTAGTCATATTTATTCCAAGACAATGGAGTAAACATATAATACTTCATAGGATGCTTAGGTGTTCTACCTATATTATGCACATTTTGTACAGGATTAAACTACATGGTGAATATTTTAGCAACATAAAGAATCTGGAAAATGAGAATTAACTCAAAATATTTTAAGAAGTATATGAATAATTTACAGCAGTAAGAAAAGAAGAAAGTACTAAATGCAATATTAGGCTATATTTTCCTACCAAAAATATATGCTGAAAGTCATACTCCTTAATTCAATAGCATGATTCATACTTACTATTGCCATTAAATATAAAATTTAAGTATTTAGAAATAAATTACTATATTCAAGATTTAAAGTAGATTCATTGTCTGTGAGTACAGTATATTAAAAGAGAGAAATTTTTATTTGTACTGTCATGATACAAATTCCAAATCTAAATTAATTTGAATAATTCTGTATCTTATTAGAACTGGTTAGAATGTTTTTATTTTAGTTATATCCCAATGTTGTTTTTAATTTATCACTTAAACATACTCCAGATAGGATTTATATAATAGTCTTTACTGAAATGTTAATACCTTGCAAAAGTAGTCATATAAAAATATTTTATTGAAAACATGACTGACTACAAAGAGCAGTAAAATCTTTACACATAAATATCAAAAAAGTGTTCATTAACATATTGATAGCTTTCATTTTGAATATCTATAATTCATCATTCCCAGGGTTAGTTACCTTACATACACTGTCATTTTAATTTAAGTTTATAATACTATTATAAAAATAGGTTTCATCTCATTGTGCGTGAAACTACTGAAGATCTAAAGAAGTAAATGACTTCTCCAATATTTAGAAAAAATATATAAATAATAATTATAAAAGTAAGGATTTAGAGCACAAATTATTATTTATTTTCAGGTAATAATACTAATATTCATATTATTTCTTTTTTCATATATTTTCCAAATGAATAGAAATAAGAATTTATATTAATCTAAAATTTATGCTCTTATACTCCAACTTGTTTATATATGACAAAATAAAATTAGATCAATAAGGGTCATAAAAATAACTGAAAACAACAAACTAAAATTCTAGATTAAGTCATTTAGGAAGCACTTTTAAAAAAATGAAATATGCAAGGAAAACGAATGACGAACAGTTTTTTAAATGAAGTTTAAGGTAAGGTCTGTCTGGACCAAAAACATTGCCTTTTTTCCTCAATCTAATAATTAGGAGAAGTAGGAATCTTCTGCCCCT
Organism: Ovis canadensis; assembly: GCF_042477335.2. Classification (NCBI taxonomy): domain Eukaryota; kingdom Metazoa; phylum Chordata; class Mammalia; order Artiodactyla; family Bovidae; genus Ovis; species Ovis canadensis. Next base: position 174,713,180 of record NC_091246.1, on the reverse strand, counting down.
TACAGTGTCTGCCACAGACTGTGTAAGTGAATGAATGAAACTTCTAGTTAGCAAGTTGAATGACAGTAACAGTTACTTGTGTGTGTAGAAACAAGGTACAAGTATGTGGACAGATATGTTTGACAGACATAACTATCAAATAACACATATGGTATCTTGTTTCTATGTGAGAAAGAATATACATAATCTCTGCTACAAAATTTGCATTTTAAAGCAGACTAAAGATATATTTTTAAAGCTGTATATGATATACTAGTGCTTTGTAGTCTAAGATTGTTGAATCCTCAATTCTATAAATGTGTAGTCCAGGGACTCTTTATATTAAAAAAAATAATTGAATAAAAAAATTAATAATTATAAAATGACAATTATTTTAAAAAAACACATGTCCCTTTCCCATATCTAAAAATATAGTAGCTATATAATTTTCATTAATTAAAATGGCTACATAAATGAATCACATAAAACTCTTTTGTGGTCAGATAAACTTGAATTTGTACACTGGCTCCTTGTTTTCTGAGGAGAATGGCTACATCTACCAGACTCTTGGATTTCTCATATGTATAATATAAATGAATAGGACTTATATTAAATGTCTTCTGTGAGATTTAAATAAGAATATTTAGCCCACTTACTGGTAGTTATAATCACAGATAATTACTAGTTAGTAAATTTCACAACTCCATCATGGAACACACCCTTGTCACGGTGAAGAGTATTGACCACTCCTCAGATAATTACTAGAGCCAGCAGGTTTTCAGAAGTAGAGAGAGGGGAATATCTTTTTTAGTGCCTTTAGGATTTGAAACTTCTTAGTCAAGAAGCACCAGTTAGAACTAGACATGGAATAATTGAGTGGTTCAAAATTGAGAAAGGAGTATGACAAGGTTACATACTGTCAGCTGATATTTAACTGATATTCAGAGCAGTACACCACGGAAAATGCCCAGCTAGATGAATCACAAGTTGGAATCAAGATTTCTGGGAGAAATATCAACAACCTCAGACAGGCAAATGATACCTTTCTAATGGCAGAAAGCAAAGAGGAACTAATGAGCCTCTTGATGAGGGTGAAAGAGGAGAGTAAACAATTTGGCTTAAAACTCAACATTCAAAAAACTAAATCATGGCATCTAGTCCCATCTGTGACTGAAGCCATGAAATTAAAAGACACTTACTCCTTAGAAGGAAAGCTATGTCTAACCTAGATAGCATATTAAAAAGCAGAGACATTACTTTGCCAACAAAGGTCCATCTAGTCAAGGCTATGGTTTTTCCAGTGGTCATGTATGGATGTGAGAGTTGGAATATAAAGAAAGCTGAGCGCCAAAGAATTGATGCTTTTGAACTGTGATATTGGAGAAGACTCTTGAGAGTCCCTTGGACTGCAAGGAGATCCAACCAGTCCATCCTAAAGGAGATCAGTCCTAATCGTTCATTGGAAGGACTGATGTTGAAGCTGAAACTCAAATACTTTGGCCACCTGATGCAAAGAGCTGACTCATTTGAAAAGACCCTGATGCTGGGAAAGATTGAGGGCAGGAGGAGAAGGGGATGACAGAGGATGAGATGGTTGGATGGCATCACCGACTCAATGGACATGCATTTGGGTAAACTCTGGGGGTGGGTGATAGATGGTGAAGCCTGTTGTCCATGGGGTCGCAAAGAGTCAGACACTACTGAATGACTAAACTAAACTGAAATTTACGGCAAACAGAAGGGGAAAAAGTGGAAGTGGTAACAGATTTTAGTTTCTTGGCCTCCAAAATCATTCTGGACAGTGACTGTAGCCATGAAAGTAAAGATAGTCAAAGCTATACTTTTTCCAGTAGTCATGTATGTATGTGAGAGCAGAACCATAAAGAAGACTGAGCGCTGAAGAATGGATGGTTTCAAATTTTGATGTTGGAGAAGACTATTGAGCTTCCCTTGGACTGCAAGGAGGTCAAATCAGTCAATCCTAAAGGAAATCAACCCTGAATATTCTTTGGAAGGACTGTTGCTGAAGGAAATGGAACCTATTTCGGTATTCTTGCCTGGAAAATTCCATGGACAGAAGAGCTTGGTGGGCTACAACAGTCTAACAGTCTAAACTGTTAGAAATAATCAAATGCGACTTAATGACTAAACAACAACAAATTTCATATATTTATCATAGAAGCTGATCTATTACTTTTAATTTGATATGGGAAATTATTCATCAACATTTTTAAGAATATTGTCCTTATGTAATGATGTCATTCTCTATGCAGGAAATATAAGTGCACTTCTGAAACTAGATAATAAAAAGCTAAAAAAGTGTTTGCTGCTAAGTCACTTCAGCCGTGTCCGACTCTGCAACCCCATAGATGGCAGCCCGCCAGGCTCCCCCATCCCTGGGATTCTCCAGGCAAGAACACTGGAGTGGGTTGCCGTTTCCCTCTCCAATGCATGAAAGTGAAAAGTGAAAGTGAAGTCGCTCAGTCATGTCCGACCCTCAGCGACCCCATGGACTGCAGCCTTCCAGGCTCCTCCGTCCATGGGATTTTCCAGGCAAGAGTACTGGAGTGGGGTGCCATTGCCTATACTTACTATGAATTAGTTTAGGAGAGGGTTATAAAATTGTTCTAGATAGCTAATGTAAATGAAAACGAAAGAAAGCTTTTCAATTAAATAAGAAGAAACAATTTGATATTATAAAAACATTTTGACCATAAGCCCCTAAAAATTACTTACAAATTAATTCTTAAATGTAACTTTCTGTTTAGTATGACTATATATCTATCGCTCTGAAATTAACTGGCATATTACCAACAACAATTGAAATTAGATAACCTACTTTGAACCTAAATGTTCTTTTTGTTAAGAGTTTGATGAGAGTTTTTCCTGATTACTAATTTTCTAACACCAAGTCTAAGAGTTTGGTTATGGCATTGATAGCATTCCTAAATATTTTTCATGGTATTCCTGTGGTTGTGTGTGTGTGTGATATTAGCTATCATCTATGTATTTATATGCATGTACTCATAGGCATATATATGAATAATATATATAAATATACTCTATACTATAAATATAAGCTTTTTTCTTTTATATAAGCTATATGCAACAATTTTATAACCCTCTCTTTAAATACCTCATAGTATATACAGTCATATACTGTAGAAAAACAAGGTACAAAGCTATATAAGATCAGCTTATTTTCTTCCACGAAGAATTAATGATATGTACGAATTGGTTTTCTACTCAATTACAAGTTTGCTTTCAACAAAGTCTGTCAAGAGCATTTAATCAAAATTTATATGCCACTGATTATTATGTTTCTAAATATTTATTAATATTTAACATTCAAAGATGCAAAGATAAATCCCACAAAAAGAAAAATGTAACATGATAACATGTTTGCATTTGAATACCAGAGAGCATTTTTGTTTCATAATCTGACCACTTTAATCAATGTAGAAAAAGGTAGCAAACATTTAGGTTCAAAATAGGTTATCTAATTTCAATGTCTATTGACCAAAAAAGATGTTGACCAGGCATCATTTCCACATTCTATTGTCTGCTTTGGATAGAAAACTCAAAGTATTGATTATTTCTCCTAAGTTAATGAAAAATAATCAATCTGGCTGAACACATATTCTCAATAAGACAACACCCTGAGTCATACAGCAAATTCCCACTGGCTATTATTTTACATATGGTAATGTATATGTTTAAACATTACTCTGTTACCTAAATTCAGAGTAATTCTGTTTGTGGATAGCCTAATAAATATTAATAACTCATGCAGATTAAAAAATATAAAAATTTTATCTGATTTAATAAGACATGAATATCAGAGTAGATTATTTCACTTTCATAACATCTATAATAATTTAATATACCTCAAATGTATATGAATTGATCAGATAATATACTAAGATATTTTTAAAAATACCATTATCCTTATATTATACATATATATATTTTAACATTTTTCCATAATGTTGCTTCCACACTGAAAGTTTTTCCACTTCTCACAATACTGACTCTGAAAATACTGAGGATTTTTACTTTAAATAACAGCCTTTTCCAGTAGAAATGACATGAAAAAGGAAGTATCTGGAAAAAACCTTGAACTTCACTCTAATAGAATTCCCAGAGTTATTCACTCAGAATATTTTGAACAATAAATAATACATTTTTATGGTAACAAAAGCTAAGATTTGATTGACTTCGGAATGACTAGACACCTTTTATCATAAAACTTTAGCAACACTGTCAAACTCTTTATGCAACCTCTGTGAAGTACTATTATATGTAAAACTCAGATGTAGTTTTATATGGTTTTTAATACCTTGTTGCTTTCGTGGATCATAAATCTGAAGCCCAAACAGGGGTGGTCTTTCACGCCTCAGTAATGTTACCTCATTAGTTATCAAATCTAGTTGAAAAATGGAACCATTCATATAATCAGTCCAGAACACATAATTCCCATGATGCGACAGTCCAAAAGGATGGTTCAACTCTTTCCCACTGTAAACAATCTGTAAAATATAAACACATTGTGAAAAATCAGAAATGACCTTTAGAAACATAACCAAATATTTAGAGAGAATACTCAAATAAATAGAACAATGATCTAACTAAAAACTTTTCTCTCAGTATATCTGAAAAGTGAATTTCACAATGTGAGCATATTTTCCTGTTTTTAGGACATGTTATTTGAAGGAGACCATTTCCATTGCATCCATTTCAATTCTCTCATACACAAAATTACACATATGGTCAAGAAATACAAACAATAAAAGAACTTTGTCTGATATTCTTCCCTATCTCTTTTTCTTATGACGTTTCAATAAGATATTCTGGGATAGAAATTGATCTGAGTAATTAGTGGCATTATATATCTTGCAATATTGCTCACCCAATAGCCAAGGTATACAATACGGTCTTATAACACCGGGAGTGGATGGAATGTATTGATTTAATACTTCTTAAGTCTGTAACATTAGGTTAAATGCAAATCAGTCTTACTTACTTATTTAAATATTTACTTATTTAAAGCATTGTTAGAGTTAACCAAGGATTGAAATAGTCTTAACTGATTAATGCACTACATTTCTCAAACAGAATCTTTAGCAGATAGGCTTGGTCAATTGTGCAAATACCCTTTCAAAAAAAAGAAGGAAGTATATTGTTAAAGGAAACATTTTGGTAATTTCTCATATTCCATCTTCTTACTGTTTAACTAAATATTGAAGCCATTCATAAGGCTATATGTGCTGAGGTGACTGACTATAGGAGAGAATATAGAGGTGATATTTTTCCAATGTTGCCTCTCTCAGACAGTCAATGGCATCGTCAATTTCACAGAATTATTTCAAAATCATTTTGCAATGATTCTACCAAACGAGGTAAGAAGATGTTGATATTTATTCACATACATGGGCTTGAAATTCATTCTACTCTTGTATTTCAATTCCAATGTTACAAAGTTCTTTATCTGAGTAAGTGAATTATAATAATTTTGTCAAAATACTTAGGTTAAATTTCAGCTCCAAACACTTGAAGATATTTGAACCAAATTGAGTTGGTTTGCCCTAGCAAACATCAATACTGTAGAAATGCCATTTTCAAACAGCTCTGATATCCTAAGAGATTCTTTTAGAAATCCCACAAATCCTGGCATACCACAGTGAGCTGGGCCCGGTCTCCCGGAGGCAAGTGCCAGCTGCACTGCTTAATGCTCAGCCTCCTTCAGCCACCCCACAGAGACTACTGGCAGCTACCTCAGAGGGGTAAAAATAAACTTGAAAGTATTTTTAACACAACACAACAGGGCTCTGCGAAAGAAGCCTGTGGGTTAAAACAGCAGCATTTGTCTTTTACCTTCCTGTGAGTTCCATTCAAAAACACTTTCTCAATATGATCATAATAGGCATCACACCAGTATAACGTGTGGGTGTGAAAGTCCAGAGTTAAACCGTTTGGCCACAGCATCTTTGAAGTCACAAAAATCTGCCGATTGAAGCCATCCATCCAGGCCTTCTCGATCCTTCCCACGCTGTCATCTATTTCATCTTCCTCCCAGTCTGTCCAATACATCCAGCTAAAACAAAAACCAGAGTGCATGTGTGTTATTTCAATCAGCCGCCAGTATAGTGGGATGCTACCTCAGGTTTGACAGCTCCACAGAAATTGATTACATCCTGATTTTTTCTCCTGTCTAAATGCTTATCTTCCCAAAGGGGGAAGTAGCTATGAAATACTCAGGGAAGTTAAGATTGGTGCAGTGGGTTGGGATGGGGGATGGGGGAGGCGTAAATGGGAGGGGACACACACACACACATATAGTTGTGACTGATTCCTGTTGTTGTTGTAAGGCCCAACACCACTGTAAAGCAATCATCCTTCAATTAAAAATTAAACAAAAATTGTGAAGTAAAGCCAGTCCAAGTAGACACATTTCAGAAAACCCACAACCCCTACTATTATACTTACTAGACTTGTTTATTCATTAACCTATCAGTAAGTGCCAAATATTGATTCCTTTTTTTTTGGTGTTGATACCAAGATTGTGAAATGATTCTTGAGGCATTGCTATTTTTAAATGTCCACTTATAAAACATATAATCAATTATATGATTAAATAGTAGATTGACTGGCATGAGAATGATAGCACAGTTAATGACCTACTCCAGACATTATTTAAGCCCAGATAAATTATTATTATTTTTTTTTAAGACAAGCAGTTGGATTGTCTTAGTTCTAAAGGGCACAGGCATACTGGGTTTGTTTGGCCAGGTCTAATTTGTCTTCCTGATGCAAATTATCTATGCTTTATTGCTGCTTATCATTACCCCCCAAACCCACAGAAGATGATTGAGCTGCACATAAGTTTAATAACAGCAGGTTGACTGACCTTGAGAGTTTGAGCTTTAATTTCTATCTCAAACAAAAGCATCTGCCTTTAAAAACAAATCTTTTGTGCAAGCTATAACAGTGGGAGAAGGGGTTTTGAGCTAATGTTCCAACTGCCTCATGAATAAGGTTAAAACCCTCCACATGTGTTGTATTCTTGGGGGTCGTGTGAAAGTTCCTGAGTTACTAATTAAAGTGTAGAGTTTAATTCTGTCATCTTATATACAACTTTATAAAGCTTCAAAGCTTTTCTAAGCTGCTAACCTTGGAAGTGCCCTTATTAAATACCTTTGCCTCTCACATGTTCTGGATTTTAAAGAATTTCTGAGGTAATTTCAGACAAATCTGTGTTCATGACTAAAAATCTTACTGTGATCAAAGCAAGCAGACTGGGGACAGCTAAGGATATAACACACCATCCACTTGTTTATGTCAATTAAACTCTTTTTAAATTCTCTTAACAATTTATAATTATGCTGATATTCCTTTTTAGACCTGAGGAAATATATTTAGCTTGGTGACTTTAGCAAGTCAAAATACATTCTAATCATAGAAAAAAACATGGCATTATGCTTAGCTTGTATCAAGCCTGTTGAAGTGGCTTTATTACTGGGACAAATTAGGAATAAACAGAAGATTCATTTGCTCTAATCCAGTACTAGTTAGGTAAAACTACTTGACTTCAACTATATAAATCAACTATGTAAAAGAAGTAGAAAACTTTTTCCTCTCTATTGATATCTTTCATGAAATTTTAAACAGTTAATCATAACCCAAATCACACATATATGAGTGTGCAAACATACACATAAACACACACACACACAAGATAATTCTCGATAGCCTGGTTGTGGTGGTTTAGTCGCTAAGTCGTGTCTGATTCTTGTGACCCCATGAATTGTAGCCTGCTAGGCTCCTCAGTCCATGAAGATTTTCTAGGCAAGATCACTGGATTGGGTAGCCATTTCCTTCTCTGACCCAGGGAGCAAACCCTTTTCTCTTGCATGGCAGGTGGATTCTTTACTTACTGACCTATGAGGGAAGCCTAACATATTTTATATTGAATTACTATTTGAAAAACAGAGTTGTTCGTGATACAATCCATTACCTGACGTTATTTTTAATCAAACAAAATATAAGAAAAACAAAACTTAAATAAGTGACGCCTATCTGACAAAAATGGGTCCTCCCCGCTGGCTCAAGGGTAAAAGAATTCACCAGCAATGCAGGAGATGCAGGAAACGTGGGTTTGATGGCTGGCTCAGGAAGATCCCCTGAAGAAGGAGTGACAACCCACTCCAGTATTCTTGCCTGGAGAATCCGTGGACTCAGGGGCATTGCAGGCTAGGGTCACAAAGAGTCAGACGTGACTGAAGCGACTTGAGCGCACACACACTCAACACATCTGACAGAAACTAGATATGTGATCATCACCTCCCCATTTCATTATCTGATTAAAAGTTATATTGTGAAGCCATAGAATCATTATCAAAGATGATCGTTCAAAAACACACAAAATAGAAAAACCTATAAAATAAACCATGCCCCTCCTCCAGGGGATCTTCCCAACCCAGGGATCAAACCCAGGTCTCCCACATCACAGGTGGATTCTTTACTGTCTGAGCCACCAGGGAAGCCCATAAAATAAGCAGGAGCTAATAAATATTTTTATAGGTGGGACTTGGGGTATCCCTCAAGTAAAAATTAGGTTAAGCTGTCCTTTCTTATTACAAGAAAGAATACACCTCTATTTTTCAAGACCTGGTCAAATGCAATTTCTTAATGAAGTCTATCCCTAGCTTTTCTCTCAAAATTAGCCCTTTTTTCTGTTTCCCAGTGACAGTTCTCATCTTATAGAATTTATAGCATTTATACCTTGTATTGATTTTGATAGTGTTGCATGTCTGATAATTCTATTTTAAAAAATTCATATTTATACTCTAAAACATTAAACTTGGTTTTGTTGATATTAATCATGTCTCCAACTTAAATTGTATTATCTGATGATCAATCTCCCAAAATTTTAAATCTATAAGATTTTCAGTCATGGAATTAAAATAAATTTTACTGTTTTAAAACTTGATTGCGTTGATGAGATAATATCTAGCTTTCAACTAGAGGATGTGGTACTCTTACTTAAGACAGGGTTATGCAAAATCCTGACTGGAGGGATATATGAATTGTTTTCATTTATCTTTTCTTGGAGACAATGTTTTGAGAAATCAGAATTGGAGTTATAAGTTTCTAAGTTATTTGTGTTATGAAATGTGAAATGTTTGGAAGAGGGGGAGTTAATCTGGAGCTATCACCTTGAGGAACAGTCCATCATAATTAATTCCTCCCATTTTGACAACTGTTGAGCCCTGCCAATCCTATTATTTCACTGTCTCCTGTCTAAATTCTCACATTTCTATTGCTATTACAAATGCTACCATCTGTCTTTTATCACTTTTCAAAGGGAACTCCCCATGGGTTGTTTCTCATAGAGCTGTCATATGCCTTTCACTTGTCTTCCTAAATCATGAATTGAAAAAAAAAATGTGATTTTTATCCTCAAAACCTTCTAATTATTTTGTTGTCAGCAAAATAAGTTAAAGCTTTTAATTACAACATTGAAGATTTCTGCATAGTTCTAATCTCACCTTCTGCTATATTCCTTCGCATGTCCCTGGTTCTAGTCTTAACGAACTCATCTCACCTCAAAATCACCACTAACTCCCCCTGCTTCCAAACAAGTACTCATATTGCCCCTCAGAGTACAGTGACTAACCTATGACCCCAAACTCTAAGCTCTTGAGGAAATTCATTTGGAAATCCTACCCATCCTCTAAAGTTCAATTCTGAACTTTAAAACTTCAAAAATCTTTTAAAATCTCAGTAAATTTCCAGAGTATGCATTTAATTCTATTTGAATTTATAGATAAATTGTGTGCTGTGTGTGTGTGTGTTTCTGGGGCGGGGCTGTGTGTGTGTGTGTTTACACCAAGCACACTGCTTTATAACATCCTTGAAGACATTTATCACCTTACTGATTTCTATTTATCTATACAGTAGTTACTTAATAATGTATTTTATTAAACAAATAAATGAATGAATCCTTTACTAATTCTATAATTGGTTCAGAAGCTTTTGATAAGAACATAGTTCTGAACAGAGTAATTTTTTTAACAGGCTATTATGGCAGAGAATATCTGTGATGCTTTCTTGTGTACCACTGTAAAAGGTATTATGGTAGAAAAATATGACTAAATCAGCTTTCTTCTGAAAATGTTTTGCTTAAAATTATATTATGCTATTTAAAATAGAGCTTTTCAAACTTAAATCACATCTTCATAAAAAAAAAACATATTAGGGTCAAGCAATTATTTGGATACAAATTCAGATGGTCCTATTTCTACTTGTCTTCCAATCCATTCGCCACAGAATAGTAAGAGTAGTTTGCTTTTTAAATATAAATTGATGATATCACAACTCTGTTTTACACTTGCACTGAAGAACAAAGTTCTCATCATGGTACACAAGGCCCTAATTTCTTTACGATTGTATCTTCAGTCACTTTCCCAGTTGCCATCTACAACCAGCCCCACTGTCTTCATTGCAGTTCCTCTAACCACTGAAAATCTTCAACTGCACTATTTTCTTCATCTGAACTCTTTCCTCATGGCTTGTTCCTTCTCTAAACAAAGTTTCAACTTAAATAATGGCACCGTAAAGAAGCTTTTCAGCAAACGTATTGAAACAGTTTTCTGTTAGTCTCCTTCACCTTAACATGCTTATTTGACTCCATTTCTTGGTCTCTAGTGAAGTGAAAGTCATTCAGTCGTGTCTGATTCTTTGCGACCCCATGGACTATACAGTCCATGGAATTCTCCAGGCCAGAATACTGGAGTGGGTAGCCTTTCCCTTCTCCAGAGGATCTTCCCAACCCGGGGATCAAACCCCGGTCTCCTGCATTGCAGGGGGATTCTTTACTGGCTGAGCCACAGGGGAAGCCCTTGGTCTCTAGAAATTACATTAATTGTCCATTTGGTGCTTACTTACCGTTGCAGCTCCCCATTCGCTAGTTTGCAGATAACACAGAATGCTTCATGAGGGCTAAGACTATGCCTGTTTTGTTACCTACTGTAGTTCTAGAGCAGCACTCCGAGCATAGTATATTTTTACAGGAAAAATGTGTGTATACACGTATACACATGTGTATACACATATACATACATAGATATATCCGTGCTCATGTCTGTTTTTAGGTTGGTGTGTGATAGCAGTATTCTATTTAAAAATCTGTCTGACGGGAGAAGTAGAAGACTCACTCTTTGCTGCATTAGAGGCAAACATAGGATTAGCTGGCAGAGAGGATCTACAAGGATGTGGAAATTGACTTAATGAAAAGAAAAAATGTCATATCAGATTTGTCCCTAAATGTTTTGAATCATGTGTTTACATGCTCTAGGTTTCAAATCTAAACTGGACGCTTGCCTCTTAGGAAAGTTTAAAATGGATTCCTGATTCTGAAGAAAGAGATAGGACTAGGGACATGAATTTCCTTCCAAATCATCTGGTTCCATAACCTCCGCTCAGTGTCATTTCCCTGAGTACCTGAAAAAGCCTTTAATTCTATTGGAAAATATTTTCCTCTAACATAATACTGAGAAAGAAGATTTTGTTTTAAGATATATTTGAAACATCTTGCCTCAAGGAAATTTCAAAAATGTGGAATAAATACTTTCTTTTAATGTTAGGATTGCCTCAGCTTAAGGTCAGAGAGATGACTTGCTTTAAGAGTTGGGGAACAAAATAGAAATTTAAAGAATCCACACATAAAACCACTGAAATTACTTTATAATTATGCCTTTCAAAAATCAGTGAGTTCACCTGCTGCTTAGGTCAGCCTAGAAAGAAGCACCCTGATTGTATCTGGAGCTATTCCCAACACAATTTTAGGAACAGAAATGTGGTGATCTCAAATTACAAGTGAGTCATGTGCTTCCTAGTCAATTATTTTTTGTATATATATGATACAGTATAAAAAATAAATTTTGTGATCCTATTCTGAAACACTGAAATACAAGCTATGAAGGGGATAAAAACCACAGACAAAAACTGAACATGTAAAATATGCATACAACTCATTTCATTCTGAGATTCTATTAGGAATTTTCACTTTTTTTCAATATTTTCATACATACAGTATTATTTTAAAATGATGTCACTATGTGGAAACTGGTTATATCTAAAATTACATGATTCCCAATCTAGACTAATCAAGAGTATTGCAGTAAAGTGGTTTTGAATAAAGTCTTGGTTTAAATATTTATACAGTTTCTTAATAATCAAAAACTTTTGGCAGATTTGTTACCAATTTCTCTGCAAAAGAAGAACAAGAACAGCAACTAATTCAGAGGATTATTATAGGGGATCATGGACAGAGCACAGTAACCTATTTAATACAATGCCTGATCCTTAGTAAATGAACAATAAAAAAAAGTTGCCATTTTCTGAATACATTAAATTTCAATAGTCTTTAATTAAAAGTTAAATCAATTGATTTGTTGGTTTGAATTATTTATCTTGGTGCCAGTCCATCTAAAATGGAGAATGATGGTGCTTGTCTGAATAAATCAAGTAAATGTATTCTTTATACAAATAATCTATATCAGTTCAATGTATTTTGGTAAGTTTACTTAGCATATTCTGTAGGAGAGGAAATCATTAAATGAGTAACTTTTCTTAATCAGGTCACTGATATGTGAATGCACATTTGGAATAAAACTTACTTCTTTTAGGTATGCAAAAATCAAATTTATCTAGCATCATTTTCTTTTATATAAAGCTAATCAAACATCTCATACCCGCTGACAGGATCCACCACAATCCCTCTGGGGTGGGACATTTCTCCCTCTAAGAGAGTCTTCCGACTCTGAGAAGCCTTTTCTAGCCTGGCCACATTAATGGTCTTCCTATGGCCATCGTTTGTCCAGTACAGGTTATTTCCTATCCAGTCCACAGCAATGCCCTCCACATTATCCAGATCTGCAAAAAACAAAAACAAAAAAGGAACAGATTTTATATTAGTGTTCACTACTTATGTTCTACTTAATAAAAAGTTTAATTGTAAAATAAATATATTCTGATCCGTAAATTCTTTTAGAGTCAGACTTTTGCCAATATCATCCCATAGAACAGATTTCACTTTTGTTTTGAACATCATATTATGTGAATGACAGGCCCTTTCTTGAGATATTTTAATTGAAACAGTGATCTGCCAAAAAAATAGGAAAATAGATGATGAGAGATAAGAGGGTGAAAATGAGTCTTCAGAATAAAAATATAGTTTTATAGCCTGTTCAGAAGTAAAATGTCAGGTAGCATGATCAAATAGCATGTTCAAAAGTAAGCAGGTTTAAACATGTAATATACAATGTGAATAACCAAAACAATGCAAATGCCTTTTTGCCAAGAGATGAAGAGGTTCAGTGGAAGAACATCTCTGAAAGCCCAGAAAAGGTTGTCTCCATGGAACTACAGGAAGAGTGAACTCAAAGAAGTGTTAAAATATTTCTGTATATCCCAGACTTATTTTGAAAAAGGACAGCATCACTGGCTCCTATAAGAGACAAGCACTGATAATTTAAAGGAATACTCTAAACATACAATCATATGAACTCCTCTAATTCAAATCTTTATAAAAAGGTAAACGCTGATGCTTATAAATGAAGGTTGACAGTTTATTATCACATAATAGCAGTAGAATAGATCCCCAATGTAGAGATTTTTATAACTACTCTCTTTCTATGGTCTTTTCCTCACTTCCAAATTATATATATCATAAATATAACTCTGTTCCTCTGGCAGAAAAAATTACCATGAACTCCACCTTTTCTTTAAAACCCAAGAAACCATTGTCTCTTTTCCTTCTGGTGTGAGATAAAGAACTGGTACTTACTGGACACAACAGGTAGGAGTTTATCAGAGACAGAGATGAGCATTCACACACTCCTAGGAAATCTACATGACCATTCAGTTCAGTTGCTCAGTCATATATGACTCTTTGTGACCCCATGGACTGCAGCACACCAGGCTTCCTTGTCCATCACCGACTCCCGGATCTTACTCAAACTCAAGTCCATCGAGTAGGTGACGCCATTCAACCATCTCATCTTCTGTCCTCCCATTCTCTTCCTGCCTTCAATCTTCCGCAGCATCAGGGTCTTTTCAAATAAGTCAGCTCTTCATATCAGGTGTTCAAAGTATTGGAATTTCAGCTTCAGCATCAGTCCTTCCAATGAATATTCAGGACTGATTTCCTTTAGGATGGACTGGTTGGATCTCCTTGCAGTCCAAGGGACTCTCAAGAATCTTCTCCAACACCACAGTTCAAAAGCATCAATGCTTCAGCACTCAGCTGTCTTCATAGTCCAGCTCACACATCCATACCTGACTACTGGAAACCCATAGTCTTTACTAGATGGACCTTTGTTGGCAAAGTAATGTCTCTGCTTCTTAATATGCTGTCTAGGTTAGTCATAACTTTCCTTCCAAGGAGCAAGCATCTTTTAATTTCATGGCCACAATCACCCACTTGACTTCGCATTCCAGAATGTCTGGCTCTAGGTTGGTGATCACACCTTCAGAATTATCTGGGTCATGAAGATCTTTTTTGTATAGTTCTTCTGTGTATTCTTGCCACCTCTTCTTAATATCTTTTGCTTCTCTTAGATACATACCATTTCTACTCTTTATTGTGCCCATCTACATGACACTCCCCCATATATATAGATGTCATAAATATTGACTGTTATCATATTCTTTAATCATGGCCTTCTGGCCTTGGGAAAAATAAAATTTTCTTTTGTGACCCTTTTTGCTAATTAGTATGAGCTCTAGCTCAGGATAACTAATATAAGGTGTGATTTTATCTAATTGAAAATCTCATTAGAGTGATTCAGATTTGTTCTCAATTTCACTAAGCTATCTGCTTCATTACCAACCAATATGAGTAATTTGCACAGGTTAATTGTGCCTATGCTTAGAAAAAAGTTTAATTTTGCCTTTGCTTTATTGACACTTAATTCTTCTGAGCACTTCTTGCTCTAGCATAATGGAAAAGAATAGCTGGTTACTCTTTTCTATTTATCATAGTCTGTGGCTGGTTTTTATCTTGATTATTGGTTTCCAAAATTTATATTACATCTGAAATCTATTCCAGCACAGAAACTTCTTTCTTTAAAAACCTTTGCACTTTTAAAACATTTTTTGAAATTGACTTGACAGTTTTCTTTTTTATATGAAACAGTTATAGCATTATATGATTGAAATTTTATTTCTGACACTTGGGTAAGCAATTCAGTCACTCTGATCCTTAATTTTTTCCATTTAAAAAGGGATGATAATAATAGCACCTATACTTGTGAGATGATAACAAGACATAAATTAGCTACTGCATGTAAAATACCTAGCATACTGCCTGCAATATTGTAAATTCTCAACACGTGTTAGTTTTTATTAATTCATCAGGATTAAAATGTATATATATTTGGGCTTTTTTGATAGGAATATACCTTATGTTTTTCTCTTTTAAAATGATTATTCAGTAATGATTTCCTGCATTTTGACCAATGGCCAAATTTAATTAGAAATAGGATATGCAGAGTCAACTGTGAATAAATAGAGTGGAATGGAATGGAATTCTAAAAAGCAGAATGTGGGAAGATCCTGTCTCTAATTAGTTTGGTTTTGTCTTTGAAAAATGAAATGTTTGAACTACATAAAGTAGAGATTAGACTCACAAGTTTTTGAACCACACTTCCTAGGCTCTGACACTCACTTATTCTCTAATGGAGCAAGTTACACCTGATCTTTAAGATGGGTGCAATGATGGTGTTTAATGCATAGGATTATTTTGAGGATTAAATTCATAAATATATGCAAAATTATTAAAAATAACATGTGATACACAATAAGTACTATATAAATGTTGCTATGAATATCATTACTAACAGTATCACTACTATTATAATCTCTTTAGGTATCTATCTTTTGAGAAAGAAATGAATCAACTAGCTTAAAATGTTTTTTTAATATTATTTGTGTGGGTGTGTTTTTCTTTTCTGAAAAGAATGAAGCTGAATGTAAATTTTAAGATTAAAAAAAAAGTAAAAATTGAATCTTATGTGCCACTTGGGAATCTTTTTTAGGCTATCTTTAGCTGGACAGAGAGAAATTTCCTCTCTTAGAATTGTAGGACAAAGCCTGAACAATCAATGGATCCTTTTCCCAACAAATATACACTGGAAAGGTAAAACTCCACCTCTATATCATTTAGCATATTCCTTTATCTTATGACTTTAGATGAAAAACTAAAACATTAGTTTTATATACAAATCATTTTTTATTCAAGAGGGTTTGGTTGAGACTTGCCTGAGATTGACTATTTGGAACTCCATAACAAGAAACCTTCAACTAGGTGGTCAATAACATATGAAGGTTTATGACACTGAACTTGAAACAAACATAGGCAACTACAGAGACACTAACTGCTAGTTCAAGGAAACACATGACTGTTCAAAAGAAAGTTGTTTGTTAAAAAGAAACTTGCTAGAGTAGATTGCTTTGATACCTTTGGGTAAGAGTTGAAGTAGTCTACATTCCAAAATCAACATTCACTACCTCATGAGCATCATCAGTACTACACAACTAATAGCAAACAAAATTATGACCTTTTTAAAAAATCTGGTCAAAATCTTCCTTATGCTTCAAAAAAATACCCATTTTCATTTATCAATAGGAAAGAACTTACTTGTAGTTTAAAAAAAAAATTCCAATAATAATGGCTTCTTTTAATTTTTTATAGATTGAGATTATGTCTGTATGTCCCCTTTAAAGAAAAGAATTGAGACACTTATCTATATAATTCAGATTGAAAATAGACTTTTCATGTACTCTGTGAATACTTAAGATTAACATGTTATTTGACTCAAATTATTAAAGTTTTCATTACTTTTTCTTTGTAAACATTGTTCAAGTACATCAAGAATAACTTTTATAAACAGACATAATATATAATAGTGTGCTAGAAAAATATACATCTCCATGAAAATCTAGATTTTTCACTGAAGTGAAAAATTCTTGACAATAGTATTGTTATTTCCTATAAGTGATACCTACCATAAATGAAGATGAATAAAAGACAATTAAACTAATATAAATGAAAAAGAACAATTGTATTGATTTAAAATAAAACAGAAAGCTATTTAATTAATGTAATATCTAGGATTAGGTGAAACAAGCATTTAAAAAGAAGTTGGAAAATACATTCTAAAACTAAAGCATTATTATGGGTATGATTTTTAGATATTATATATTTATGGAAAAGAAGAAGATTAAAGTTCTCATAGTTAAAATGAACCCTTCCACTTTTAAAAATGGGTCCAAGATAATAAATAAATAAATAAATAAATGGCTAAGGATGTGAGCAGTGGCTTTAGTTTCCTTAAGGTGCATATCATATTTCCAGATTAATGTATAAGTCTTAATGCTTTACAAAATAATTTGATTAATATTGTAAGGAAGTAATTGGAAATTACATACCATCACTGCCACTATTAAAACACAGGGCCTAGATTTTTCCAAAGTATTCAAGTTTTTCTATCCTTAGTATGAACATTATTTTTCTGAGTTAGAGCAAAGTATTAAAATTCCAGAAGTGTTGGCATGAGTGCAAAGTATGACCACATGCCTTAAATAACTGAAAGTACCCTACAAATGTAGACACATCCAGAGCCAGGGTTATCATGCCTCAGAGTTAGTGACTGGACAACTCTCCTGCCTCATATTCCTATAGTTCAATTAATACAAATTCTTTCTGTGCATTTCAATAAGGCCCAAGGTGTCATAGCTCATATGTATCTGACATGTGTGAATGAAGTTCATTTCATTAACACTGTGGCAACAATGTTTGCCTACTGAATTTTCTATCTCATAAGATTATAGGAGTACTTGGACAGACTAAAGTTTTCTGTATTATCTGCCCGCAGTGGCTAGCTGAGGCTGATGTTCTCATCCTCATTTTTCATTCCAGGTCCTTCCTCAGTTCATTTATTAGGTTGACGAGGATGAATACACAAGCTACTCACAATGGAAACAAAGTATTTAGCTGTTTTATTCAAAGAGATCTGTAAAGTGCATATAGGGATCTTGAATTCCAGATGAAGAGAATATATTACAAACAGTGATTTCCTTCTATTTTAAAACAGAACATGTTTTTATTTTTAGTCTGGGGAGAAGGTGATACAGGTGGTCTCTCTATGACATTCAGATATTTCATCTTTGATCCAATAATGAGCATTCAGTTCAGTTCAGTCGCTCAGTCGTGTCTGACTCTTTGTGACCCCATGAATTGTAGCATGCCGGGCCTCCCTGTCCATCACTAACTCTTGGATTTCACTCAAAAGTTTCGCTCACATCCATGGAGTCAGTGATGCCATCCAGCCATCTCATCCTCCGCCGTCCCCTTCTCCTCCTGCCCCAATCCCTCCTAGCATCAGAGTCTTTTCCAATGAGTCAACTCTTCGCATGAGGTTGCCAAAGTATTGGAGTTTCAGCTTCAGCATCAGTCCTTCCAAAGAAATCCCAGGGCTGATCTCCTTCGGAATGGACTGATTGGATATCCTTGCAGTCCAAGGGACTCTCAAGAGTCTTCTCCAACACCACAGTTCAAAAGCATCAATTCTTTGGTGCTCAGCCTTCTTCACAGTCCAACTCTCACATCCGTACATGACCACTGGAAAAGCAATAGCCTTGACTAGATGGACCTTTGTTGGCAAAGTAATGTCTCTGCTTTTGAATATGCTATCTAGGTTGGTCATAACTTTTCTTCCAAGGAGTAAACGTCTTTTAATTTCATGGCTGCAATCATCATCTGCAGTGATTTTGGAGCCCCCCCAAAATAAAGTCTGACACTGCTTCCATTGTTTTCCCATTTATTTCCCATGAAGTGATATATGAGCATAAAGAGAATGTCACAGCATGCACCATACTTACCAACACAGTAATCTAAAGTGATGAATAAAATGAAATATATTAAAGCCTGTTAAGAACTGAGATGTTTACAGTATTTTCAAGCTTACAAGTAAGCTGTTTCTGTTTCATGGATGATGGTGGATGACACAAAACTTGTAATTCAGGTATGGCACAGCTAGAAGCAAGGTCATTAGCAGACTGGTGTCCCTTTAGTCCACAATCCCAAATGGGATGGGCCTATATGGATGCCTTCACACACAGTGGGCTCCATTACATAGGAGAAGAATTCTGAATTTAGAAAACCCAGTATTTTCTAATGGGCAATAAGCAGCCCTACCTATTTGCATTGGATGGATGTTCTACCTCTTCTTCCAAGTTTCTGTTCCATGCAAACATCCTTGTTAGAATATTTCAGAACAAAAGGCAATTGGTGCCTTCCTCTAAGATATGCAGAAATCTGAGAGATCCATGGAGAAGTGTCTCCTAAGAAAAGATCCTAAAAAGTTATAATTTATGTTTTTAACAATGCAGATGAAGTGAAGAAGCATATGAACATGATTGTAAATAACAATCATTTCTGGGTTCCAGGCTACAGCTCTAAGGGAATTCTCTATTGATTTATACTACCACATTTTATATTGTTCGACTAGCTATGTGTGATAACTAACTTATAAGTCAATTTGTTCAGGGCATGGTACACAGAAACTCAGTTAAATATCAGTCCAGATATTTCTGTGAAAGTACTATTACATGATATCAACATTTAAATCAATGCAATTTAAATAGAGCAGATTACTCTCCATATTGTAGGTTGATCTAATCCCATCAATTGAAGGCTTTAAGAGAAAGCAGACTAAGATCTCCTGAGGAAGAAGGAATTTGGCTTCTAAACTGTCTTTGGATTCAAGCAGCAATATCACCAACTTTTCCCTGAATCTACAACCTATAATTCTATCCTGTAGATTTTGGACTTGTTATTCTCTACAACTGTGTCAGACAATTCTTTAAGTATATATTTTTATTTCTTCTTCTTTATGTATATAATTTATAGGTCCTGTTTCTCCAGAGAATCTTAATACATCACTGCCATGCCTGTAATCTGGAAAAGCTTTTGCTCCTAACTTCTGTTAACAACCTTTTGCTACCCAATTCCATCCACTTAGCAAGAGAGACAGAGAAGTGAAGTTGCTCAGTCATGAAGTTGACTCTGCGATTCCATGGACTGCAGTTTGCCAGTCTCCTCCATCCATGGAATTTTCCAGGCAAGAGTACTGGAGTGGGTTGCCAGTTTCCTTCTCCAGGGGATCTTTCTGACCTGGGGAATGAACCTGGGTCTCCCACATTCCAAGCAGATGCTTTACACTCTGGGCCACCAGGGAAGCCCAAGAAAGAGAGAGAAGAGAGTAAAAATTGCTTCAACATCTGAACATAAAATATTGGAGATATTCTTGAATATTCCATTTGGTCCTACGAAGTGGTGATCATTTTTAAAAAGAAAATACTTTGGAACTTACTGCACTAATACTAAATTACTCCATTTCTTTCTATTAAGTGAAAAAGCAACTCTATTAAAAGTCACTTGAACAATCTCATTTCATAAAAAGTGATGTTTTTACTAGCTATATTTTCTAATATGTTTAATATTTTTGAATTTGGTAATTTAAACATCCAAATAGATGTCACTTCAGTTGATAATTTTTATTGAACCTTGAAAAGAAACACACTTTGCTTAGGCATCATGTTTAGTGAAAGACAGTGACCATTAAGTTTCATGTTGAGTTTAGAAGTCAGAGGCTGTACATCTCCATTATACTTATAATAATCAGGACAAAGAACAAATGTGTCATCCCATCCAACCATCTTCCTGCAGGTTAGCTTAACATATTAAATTACCAAAAGTGTACTTATTTCAGACCCTCATTAGTACCTAGTGGGAAAATGATAGGCAAGTGTGGATAATAGGTAAACGTAATAAAGGAAGTCTTAATAGTATTTAATAGTAATTTATCTCACAATAACTGTATATAGCTACCTAAGAAAATGTATACAGTCATAACCCTCTTTAGTCCACAGGTAGACTTATAAAACTTAAGCAGTGAATCAGAGGAAGATTCAATAATAAAACTAGACAGGGATCTAGTTTTAAAGCTGGTATTTCAGAGACTAAAGGCAGCTAGAGAATCATATGGAGCTTCCCTGGTGGCTTAGTAGGAAAGAATCAGCCTGCAATGCAGGGGACACAAGTTTGATCCCTGGGCCAGGAATCTCCCTTTGAGAAGGAAATAGCAACCTACTTCAGTATTTTTGCCTGGGAAATCCCACGGACAGAGGAACCTGGTGGGCTAAAGTCCATGGGGTTGCAAAAGAGTCAGACACAGCTTAGAGACTATACATACAAGAGAATTATATAGGCCAACATCTAGGTCTACCAAACATGGAAGGGAAAAAAAAACCTGGAAAGTAAAGTTAGTCACAGGGACTCACATTTAGTTAGTAGTCAATTCAGTCAGTCTGGAAATATGGCTCATGTTCCAATGTACCTATCCACTATAAAGTTGGATCTCTAGCATTGTAAAAAGAAAAATTATAAATTGAACCAAGATCCAAAGAAAGTTAACATAAGCAACAATTTAGTAGCAGAAAACAGTGGGACATGAAAGAGAAAGGAGTAGATATGAGTAAGATTACTGAAGGAAAGGAGGATTTAACAACCTTCCAATCAAAACATTATTCTCAATAAACTGCAGATTTGACTTCTGACCTAAATACATTAGATGGCTGATACTGTAGTTTCAGTAAATATCTGTATGAGGGAAGTCAAATATTAAAATAAACAAGGAAAAGTTGAGACATTGCTATAGTATACACAAAACTGAGAAAATATAACTACTAAATTCATGATGGAAAAACTGGTGAAACTGAGTAAGGGTTTTAGTAGGACTGTATCAACATTAATTCTCTAGTCTTGATAATTGTTTTATTAGACAAGATGTTATTACTAGGAAAACTGTGTGAGGGATATCAAAAAATCTCTATACCATTTTGTAGTTTTTCCACCAACCTAAATAAAAGTAATTCAAAATTAATTTTTAAAATTTAATCAATTAAAAGAATGAATGTTTTATAAATACAAATAATATAAATATTATGTGTAATATAAAGACTATACTATTTGTAATATAAAAACACATTATTATTTGTACTATGAAGTCACATGACTGGAAAAGGAGGTCAGTTTTCATTCCAATCACAAAGAAGGGCAATGTCAAAGAATCTTTAACCTCCCCCACAACTGTACTCATTTCACATGCTAGCAAGATAATGATCAAAATCCTTCAAGCCAGACCTCAACAATATGTAAACCAAGAACTTCCAGATGTACAAACTGAATTTAGAAAAGGCAGGGGAACCAGAGATCAAATTGCCAACATCTGTTGGATCATAGAATGAGCAAGGGCATTCCCGAAAAACACCTACTTCTGCTTTATTGACTATGCTAAAGCCTTTCTGTGGATCACAACAAACTGTGGAAAATTCTTCAAAAGATGGGAATACCAGACCTCCTTTACCTGAGAAACCTGTATGCAGGTCAAGAAGTAACAGTTAGAACCAGACGTGGAACAATAGACTGATTCCAAATTGGGAAAGGAGTATGTCAAGCCTATATACTGTCACCCTGCTTATTTAACTTATATGCAGAGTACATCATGTGAAATGCTAGGTGGGATAACGCTCAAGCTGGAATCAAGATTGCCAGGAGAAATATCAATAACCTCAGATTTGCAGATGACAACACTATTATGGCAGAAAGTGAAGAGGAAATACAGAACCTCTTGATGTAAGTCAAAGAGAGTGAAAAAGCTGGCTCAAAATTAAACATTCAGAAATGAAGATCATGGCATTTAGTCCCATCATTTCAGGGCAAATAGACAGGGAAACAATGGAAACATTGAGAGACTTTATTTTTGGGGGCTCCAAAATCACTGCAGATGTTGATTATAGCCATGGAATTAAAAGACACTTGTTCCTTGCAAGAAAAACTATGACAAACCTAGACAGTGTATTAAAAAGCAGAGATATTGCTTTTCCAAAAAAGGTTTGTCTAGTCAAAGCTATGATTTTTCTAGTAGTCATGTACAGACGTGAGAATTGGACCATAAAGAAGGCTGAGCACCAAAGAATTGATACTTTTGTGCTGTGGTGCTGGAGAATACTACTCTTGAGAGTCCCTTGGACAGCAAGATCAAACCAGTCAATCCTAAAGGAAATCAACCCTGAATATTCATTGAAAGGACTGATGCTGAAGCTGAGGCGCCAGTATTTTGGCCACCTGATGGTAAGAGCTGACTCACTGGAAAAGAACCCAATGCTGGGAAAGACTGAAGGCAGAAGGAGAAGGGAATAACAGAAGAAGAGATGTTTGGATGGAATTTACTAATTCAGTGGATATGAGTTTGAGCAAACCCCACGAGATTGTAAATAACTGGAAAGCCATGGATGCTACAGTTCATGGGGTCACAGAGTCGAACATGACTGAGCAACTAAACAACAACAAAATGTAAAGAAGATGTTAACGGTTAATTAGAGCATAATTTGCAGGAAGAAAGGGATGGTGAAAAGTTATATTAATGCTATATTTTCTAACAGTTAGTGAGTTAAATGAATCCTTATGATTCCATATTACTCAGCCGTTAAAAAGAATTCATTTGAATCAGTTCTGATGAGATGGATGAAACTGGAGCCGATTATACAGAGTGAAGTAAGCCAGAAAGAAAAACACCAATACAGTATACTAACACATATATATGGAATTTAGGAAGATGGCAATGACGACCCTGTATGCAAGACAGGGAAAGAGACACAAATGTGTATAACGGACTTTTGGACTCAGAGGGAGAGGGAGAGGGTGGGATGATTTGGGAGAATGACATTCTAACATGTATACTATCATTTGAATCGAATTGCCAGTCTATGTCTGACGCAGGATGCAGCATGCTTGGGGCTGGTGCATGGGGATGACCCAGAAAGATGTTATGGGGAGGGAGGTGGGAGGGGGGGTTCATGTTTGGGAATGCATGTAAGAATTAAAGATTTTAAAATTTAAAAAATAAAAAAAAAATTAAAAAAAAAAGGAAAAAAAAAAAAAGAAAAGGTATGCTACTCTTCACAACTACTGCAGAACTAAACTTTGAAAATTCTCTAAAAAAAAAAAAAAAAGAAAATTGGTAATGAAAATTAATGCTAAATAATTTATATAAATAAGTATATAGTATAAATTCATTCAGAAAACTAAGATCATGGCATCCGGTCCCATCACTTCATGGGAAATAGATAGGGAATCCGTGGAGACAGTGTCAGACTTCATTTTTTTTGGCTCCAAAAATCACTGCAGATGGTGATTGCAGCCATGAAATTAAAAGACGCTTACTCCTTGGAAGAAAAGTTATGACCAACCTAGACAGCATATTCAAAAGCAGAGACATTACTTTGCCAACAAAGATCTGTCTAGTCAAGACTATGGTTTTTCCAGCGGTCATGTATGGATGTGAGAGTTGGACTGTGAAGAAAGCTGAGCGCCAAAGAATTGATGCTTTTGAACTGTGGTGTTGGAGAAGACTCTTGAGAGTCCCTTGGACTGCAAGGAGATCCAACCAGTCCATTCTGAAGGAGATCACCCCTGGGATTTCTTTGGAAGGAATGATGCTAAAGCTGAAGCTCCAGTACTTTGGCCACCTCATGCGAAGAGTTGACTCATTGGAAAAGACTCTGATGCTGGGAGGGATTAGGAGCAGGAGGAGAAGGGGACGACAGAGGATGAGATGGCTGGATGGCATTACCGGCTCTATGGATGTGAGTTTGAGTGAACTCTGGGAGTTGGTGATGCACAGGAAGGCCTGGAGTGCTGCAATTCATGGGGTCAGAAAGAGTTGGACACGACTGAGCGACTCAACTGATCTGAACTGATAAATTCATTCAAGCTAAGTATGAAACTGTGCAAGTAAAACTTGAAACTGTGCAAGCAAATGAGATGTTCATTTGGAAAGTCTGGGAAAGTTTAAAACAGGGATGTCTTATGTATATTAACTAAAAATCATATTTTTATTAAAAATATTAAGTAAAATGAAGCCATGTAATTAAAAGATGATTGCTCCTTGCAAGAAAAGCTATTCAGTGTGTTTAAAAATAGAGACATTACTCTGCTGACAAAGGTCCTTCTAGTCAAAGCTATGGTATTTCGAGTAGTCATGTATGCATGTGTGAGTTGGACCATAAAGAAAGCTGAGTGCCAAATAATGGATGTTATTGAATTGTGGTGTTGGAGAAGATTCTCTAGAGTCTCTTGAACAGCAAGGAGATCAAACCATTTAATCCTAAAGGAAATCAACCATGAATATTCACATGAAGGACTGATGCTGAAGCTGAAGTTCTCATAGTTTGGCCTCCTGATGTAAAGAGCCAACTCATTAGAAAAAATTCTGATGCTGGGAAAGATTGAAGGCAGAAGGAGAAGGGGATGACAGACGATGAGATTGGATGGCATCACTGACTCAATGGACATGAGTTTGAGCAAGCTCCAGGAGATGGTGAAGAACAGGGAATCCTGCCATGCTCTAGTCCAAAGGGTCGCAAACAGTTAGACATAACTGAGTGACTGAACAGCAACACATTTCAAATGAATTATGAAAATAGCAAAATTTTAGATTTCTTAAAAGTCTTCAGAGAAGCTCTTTATTAGAACAATTTCAGTAAGTATCAAAGTAACTTAAGATAATCAAAGAATAATAATCTGAAAAAAGAATCATTCTTCAATCATCCTTTGTTGTGTTTCATCAGTTTAATTACTGTTTTCAAAGTGAAAGCGTTAGTTGCTCAGCTTTGTCCGACTCTGTGACCCCATGGACTATAGCCCATCAGGATCCTCTGTCCATGGGATTTTCCTAGGCAAGAATATTGGAGTGAGTTGTCATTCCCTTCCTCAGGAGATCTTCCGAACCCACTGACTGATTCCCAGTCTCCTGCATTGAAGGTAGATTCTTTACTGTCTGAGCCACCAGGGGAAGTAATGATAGCCAAATAAAAGGCCCTGTTCATCCACTTAATGCATATTCCTTGCGTATCTATTATATGCCAGGCACTGTTCTAAACGCTAAGGGCCTATCAAAGAATGAAATAAACAAACACCTCTGATACCTCGAAGCTTACATTCTTATAGCAAGACAATAAACAAACAATATATACTTAGGGCTTCCCTGGTGGTTCTGATGGTAAAGAATCTACCTGCAATTCAGGAGACCTGGACTTGATCCCTGGGTTGAGAAGATCCTCTGGAAAAGGGAATGGCTACCACTCCAGTATTTTGGCCTGAAGAATTTCATGGTAGAGGAACCTGGCAGGCTATAGTCAATGGGGTTGCAAAGAGTTGGACACAACTGAGTGACTTTCACTATATACCTAGGATAGTGAAAAAGAAAGTGAAGTCGCTCAGTCGTGTCCAACTCTTTGCGACCCGTGGACTGTAGCCCACCAAGCTCCTCTGTCCATGGGATTCTCCAGGCAAGAGTACTAGAGTGGGTTGCTATTTCCTTCTCCGGGGGAGCTTCCCGACCCAGGGATTGAACCCAGGTCTCCCACATTGCAGGCAGATGCTTTAACCTCTGTGCCACCAGGATAAGTACTAAAGAAAAAAAGTAACCAGAGAATGGCAGTAAGGATTTAGCCGGGGAATATGTGTAGATGTACAATTTGAGATGAGTTGGCCAGCAAGGACTGTCTGAGGAGGCAGTCTGTAAGCAAAGACCTCTAGGAGGTAAAGGAGAGAAGAAAGGAAGCAAGGGGATATTTGATGGAAGAGCATCCCAGACACAAGGAACAGGACATGCAAATGCCTGAGGGTGGAGCCACACCCAGAGTAGATAACAAAAGAGAATTCAGAAAAGAGCCTCACGGTTATTACGGATTATATGAAGAAAAACATAATGCATTGCTGTTGTTGTTTTCCCCTGTGAATTTAAAAGTACTTATGTGGAACATTTTTCAGATGATTACATGTAAAATCCTCATGAACTATAGAGATAAGTGATTCTTTATGATGATATGTATTTCTAGGGTTTTGTGTGTAGGTATCGGGAGAGGCAGTCCTCGAAGGACCTAGAGTCTCCTTGAACTTTGCTGTTGAGTGTGCTGAACAGAAAGGCTTGTCTGTCTTCTGATATTAAATAATGTCTGTAACAGTCACACAAGCAATGAAATGTTACCACAGGGCACCTACCGTGAAACTGTTCACTCTACAAGACAGAGACACTTGAAAGTTTTCTATTTGCACTATTGTCAGCTGTTTGCTCAAAAAGTGCTTATGCCTACACAATGGGTTCCTCAGACACAGCACAACCAAGTCCATGCTTAGCATCCATCCAGGCCATGACATTGCCCTGTGAGACTTGGGGACCGACCAGGAACCAGTGCAATTATGCCAATACTCATACTTTGGCACTATTGACACTGGGGGCCTGATGATCCTTTGTTATAGGAGACTGTCTTGAACATGGCGTGATGGTTAGCACCCCCAATCTCCATCTACTAAGTTCTAGGAGCACCTCCTTACCCAGTTGTGATAACCAAAAATGAGTCCATATATTGCCAATATCCTTTGTTTTGTTTGGAAAACAAAATAACCCTGCTCTATGAAGTTGGAGTTCTACCTTGAAAGTAAATAAATGATAAATCTCAAACTTTCTTAGTTCATTTTGATTTTTATAAATATGAATTTCCTTGCCATCAAATGAAAAGTTCTTTGTAGTATGTTTGTGGCAAAATTGCCAAAGAATATTAGATATGTGTAGCTAGTACCGTATCAATAGAAAATATTATGCTCTTTAAAAAATACACAGTTTCTGAGTGGACTAAATTTCATTGTAATTTCATATATAAAAAAATACTATAAAAGGAAAAATGGTGACCATTTCATGGATAAACATTGTGACCCATATCTCGGGAACATTTATCTCAGAATGATATTTTTCATGTATATTCCCAGATACATTTTTTAATATAAAAAAGGTACATTTTGTTTTTTACTTGAAATAGTTGTGAGCTAAATTTTACTATTTGAAATTCCCTGTTTGAGTGAAGTTAAATACCCTAACAGCTAAAATACCAAGGTAACTCTGACACAAAATGTACAATAAAGATTTATGAAAACTTGTTTTAGTAACAGAGGCAAAAAGTGCTAATTTTGGAGCCAGGGAAGCACATCTATCCTGTGGAAGTAGATGTGTACTCACCAAAGAAGAAAACAAATGTGTATCAAAATTTCATACCATTATCAGACTATTACCATCCACAAAATATAGTAGCAGCATTAAAAAAAATTCATTCAAGTTTTCTAAATATTGCATATTACACTGGACAATAGCTGATGTATTGTTTTATATCTGAAAAACTCTAGAGAAGGAAATGGCAACTCACTCCAGTATTCTTGCCTGGAAGAACCCCATGCACAGAGGAACCTGGTGGGCTACAGTCCATGGGGTCGCAAAGAGTTGGATATGACTTAGTGACTAAACAACAAAAATTGAAAAACTCAGAGCCAAAATGCATATTTTGATGAGAACTTTGATTCTTTCCAATTGCATAGGAATAGTGAATAGAAAATAAAAGTAATAGGTAAAAGAGAAAAGATGCTATATATCATTTAAGGAAGGTCTGAGTAGTCATCATTTCTTTTACCTTTTCTTTTTTTGGGGGGAGGGGTGTGGCACATGCAGGGATACGCAAAAGGTATGATTACAAAAAAAAAGGTATAAGTACACATAATACAGTTTCTTAGAATAAGCGTGAGGCTCGAACCAAATAAAACTGGTCATGTATAAACAGATATCATAGGCTAATTTGCTGTTGCAAATCTAGGAAGCAAACAAGACTTCTGTCAAAAATAAAATATCTTGAAGAATTTAGGGTTATGCCTTCCCTCTTTTAGTCATCTATGAAATCTGTGCTTTCAAGATATTTTCCAATATATTTTTACAAGATATTATCTGTTTTGTTCACTGGCAAATTTCCAGAACTTAGAACATATATAAAGTGATCTCAATAAACATTAATTGTTTGAATGAGCATGTAAGTGAATGACTCACAAATACCTCATGGATAATTCTAAGTTTCCCCTGAATGACATACCACAACACCTTCTGTAATTATTTTCCACTGACCCTTTTATAAACTGTATGATCCAAGCTTCTGCATTGGATGATACTACTTTCAGCAAATTGCTGTGCTGTTCTGGAAAAAAACATGGACTTTTGTATCAGAGAGAAATCTACTTTTCTGCTTCCTTTTGTTTTAGTCTTTATAAGAATTTTTATAATAAGACTACCTGGATAATGAAAATATTACTACTTAAAAATATTATGGATGAAAAAGTCAATAAGAAGTAAATAGTTTCCATTTTTTTTGCATTTTTCCATTTTCTAAATCCTTCTCCTCTTTTAAGGCCCAATTAAATTTTTGTCTGCTACACATATCTTTTCTTATTATCCCTGTGAAATTCATCTGTCCTCTAAACTCCCTTAGAACTATATCTGTGTCCCATTCTTGAAACTTTCCACCTATTGCCTTGTTAAGTTTCTTAAAGTATGGACAAGCCAACATTTCCAATTGCCTCTAGGGAACAGGAGAGAGGATACAAGTATCATTTATGCCTGAAACCCCTAGTAGAGATCAATACTAAAGGCTTGGTAAATATTTGTAAAATTTTAAAAAAATGAATAAATTAAGCACTACAAATCCAAGGGATGGAAAAAATAACAGGGGATTGGGCATGTGTGTTTGTTTAGCTTATTTACTCCAGAATATCAGTGAGGAATACTTATTGTTTTAATATGATTATCATTCCTGTATTTCCATACAGTACCAAATACCTAGAAGAAAAATTTAATTCTTAGTCTAACCACTAGAACCTTTCAAATACTCAAATATGTGGAGCCATAAAAAAAAATTTTGTTTTTCATAGGTACCACCTACAAATAACTGAATCAGAGAGAAAAATCATACATATGAACATACACAGATTTTCACATGGAGACATAGGTCTTAATTAGGCTAAAGATATATCACACCCCATGGCTTGACATATGCCACCAGTATTTTCAGGAGCTTCAAAGGTAAAATTTGGAAAGTGTTTCTCTTTTAGTAAATACCTTGGATGATGAAAATATTACTATTTAAAAAACGCTATGTGATGAAAAGGTCAATAAGAAGTAAATAGTTTCCATTCTTTTTGTTTTTTCCTTAGGAAGGGATATATTTTTGTTATTTTCATCATCACCAAGCCCATGTTGTTTTTGTCACTGTTGCTTAGTTGCTTAAGTTGTGTCCAACTCTTTTGCTACCCCATGGACTATAGCCTACCTGGCTTCTCCATCCTTGGGATTCCCCAGGCAAGAATACTGGAGTGAATGATTTCCATTCTTGATATTCTAAAGTTGAATGTACTAGTGAATATGGAATGCCAGTAATGCATGGGTAGGTCAGTTTTATTCAAAAAAGAGTAATTTGTGTTCTGTTACTACAGGGCAACAGCTCTTAATTCAAACAGTAAAGGGAAAGTAAACAAAAACAGACAAAAAACAGAGTAAGGGGAAAAAAATCTCTGAGATAAGATAAAAAATTGAGTATCACTTTAATAGCAAATTGTCTAATATTCCAAGAGCAATATCAAGAGTTGTTTAATAAGAAATAGATTTGTCTTTCCATAATTAAGGTGCTTATAGTTTGAAACTAGGCATTTGATAAATATAATATCTTTCTAGATTTGTGATTATTTTTTTCTAAAGAATGTGTAGCAATTGTAATAATCATATTTATCTCACCTGGTTTACCATCCCCAGGATCCCTGACAACTATTAGGAAAGTTGCTTCTTATCCATGTATTTAAACACTCAAATTAATCTGAACTTCACAGTTTTCTAGAACATAATTATTGTAGAACTTATTTATTTTTAAAATGATTTTGCATTTATTATTTAGCATTTAGAACATACTGGTCTTCCTAAGTGGCTTGGTGGTAAAGGATCTGCCTGCCAAGCAGGAAACATGGGTTTGATACTGGATTAGAAAGATCACTTGTAGTAGGAAATAGCAACCCACTCCACTATTCCTACCTGAAGAATCCCATGGACAGAGAAGTCTGATGGGCTACAGTTCATAGTATCACAAAAGAGTTGGACACAACTTGGAGACTAAAACAACAACAATTTAGAACATACTAAATACTCGGATGGTTATATAAATTGTGAGATGGGGATATTAGTTACAACTCTATTGCTAATTATCCATTAGATAGACTTTGGGCAAATGATATATCTTTGAATCCATTTGGCTTCCTATGTAAAATTCAGAAAATACACACACACACACACACACGCATACACACACACATATGGCCATCCGTTTCTTTATTGTGTACTATATAATAAGTGCCTTAAAAACGTCATGGTTCCCAATCCTCAGTACAACTGAGAACAAGTTTTCCCATTATACAGATGTAATAGACAAACCTTCAGAGAGTGTACATAACCTTTCCAAGCTCATATAACTACTAAGTCATGGACCAGAATTCCAGTTTAGACACTTTGACTTCTGCACCTGCTCATTTAACTTCTGTATTATCTTACCATGATCTGGAAGGACATCTTCTTTTCCAAATTTCTATAACTAACTGTTTCATAATCATCCCCTTCTCCAAGGGATGTTTCTGACTTAGGGATCAAACTCAGGACTCCCACATTGCAGGCAGATTCTTTACTATCTGAGCTATCAGGGAAGCTCCATAATTATCCCCAACCTATGGTAAGTTATGAACAGCATAACTAGAGGAAATATGACTTCTTATAAGGAAGATGGCACTTGGGAATTTTGCAACAAAATAGGTTAAAATGCTAGCATAGCATTAAACCAGTTGGATTTTAAGAGAACTTTCTTTAATTCCTGGAAGACTTAGGTTCCTAACTTTTGCATAAATTATATATAAATATGTATATGTATATTTCTTACATTCAAAGCCTAGCATGAGGATTCAGAATATCTTATATGAAATGTTAGGTGCATACTAGAAGCTTAGTAAGTGCTATTGTTATTAACAAAAAAAAGTGAAAAGTGAAAGTGTTAATCACTCAGTCTTATCTGACTCTTTGTGACCCCATGGAATGTAGATTGCCAGGCTCCTCTGTCCATGGAATTCTCCAAGCAAGAATGTTGGAATAGGTTGCTATGCCCTTCTGCAGATGATCTTGCAAACCCAGGGATCGAACTCAGGTCTCCTGCATTGCAGACAGATTCTTTACTGTCTGAACCACCAGGAAAGCCCATTACTAATAGAATGTGCCAATTGGTCAGATCTAAATTGGTTTAAAATATTTTAAGTACTGAAGTCACTAAATTTGTAAAAATAATCACTGTTAAACTGAAGGAGTATTATATATTTACAATGTCAAATATATACTATTTATATTTATATACAATGCATATGTACATAGATATTTATAAAGGAATTTATTTATTCCTTTATAATATTATAAAATTATTTCAAAATTTCATCAAATTATACACTAAAGATCATATATTAGTTGAGATTAACAGTTTCAATAATTTTGATTATCCTTAGTATTTTAAATATTTGATACAATAATTTCTTAAAATTTTTAAAGTGCTATGAAACAAACTTTATTTTTTCCTTTTGCTACATTTTAAGTTTATAATAATACAGTAGTCTTAAAGTGAAGTGTTCTATAAGACTTGCCAAAATAATTAAGTCTGTGTAGATTACAAAAATTTGGTCCTGAAGCTATTAGTTTTAACAGCTAATTAAGTCATGAATGACAGTTTGTGATAGATGCTTGTGAAAATATAAGAGGCAAAGATGCAGCACAAATAGCCTGCAAAAAGAAACCCTTTATGTTTTAGAAAATAGCTCTAATGAAAACATAGATGGGAGAAATTTAATGCTATGAAGATGGGCAAAGGCCGTAGCAGGCAAAAAAACAAACTAAAGTAGTGTTCATTTAAGAGGTAAATTTGAAGGAATACTTATATTAATGTGACCAAAAGTGATCATAGTTTCACTAATTGCATTAAACCTCCCCTTTAATTTGTTTACCAATAATTGCATTTCTTTGTTTGTAATATCTATTTTCTTTTAAATTCCTACTTCAACAGGATATAGATTAATTTCATGTTGTACATATTATAAGAGGACACTCAGATGGCAGTATAATCATTCAAGTGGCCCTCCCTAGAGAAAAAAAGTATAAAAACAGTTTATTAACTTTACCTAATATTTAAAATACCTATAAAAAATGTATTGTCTTGCCAGAAAAAAACATTGTTTGGCTCACTTTATCAGTTTGTCTGGAGTTCTGTTTGTATCTGTATTTATAGCTTACCTTATGAACTTTTTAATTTAAATATAGTTGACATACAATATTATATTAGTTTCAAGTATACAACATAGTGATTTGATATTTATATACATTAAAAAGATATCATCATAAATTTAGTAATCATTTATTCCCAAAGGTATTAAGATATTATTAAACATATTCCTTATGACATTTATAACAGCTCCATGACTTGCTTTTAATAAATGTAAGTTTGTACTTCTCAAGTCTCTTTACACATTTACTCCTCCCAAATAAATCTATCCCCTCTGGCAATCACATGTTTATTCTGTGTATCTATAAATGTTTTTTTTTGTTTTATGTTTGTGCATTTGGCTTTTTTTTGTTTAGACTTTATATAAAGTGAAATTATATAGTATTTGTAATCCTTGATATCTCACTTAGCGTAATTCCTTTAAGATCCATTCAGTTCAGTTCAGTTCAGTTCAGTCGCTCAGTCCTGTCTGAATATTTGCAAACCCATGAACATCAGCATGCCAGGCCTCCCTGTCCATCACCAACTCCTGGAGTCTATCCAAACCCATGTCCTTCGAGTTGGTGATCCCATCCAACCATCTCATCTTCTGTCATCCCCTTCTCCTCCTGCCCTCAATCTTTCCCAGCATCAGGGACTTTTCAAATGAGTCAGCTCTTTGCATCAGGGAGCCAAAATATTGGAGTTTCAGCTTCATCAGTCCTTCCAGTGAACACCCAGGACTGATCTCCTTTAGGATGGACTGGTTGGACCTCCTTGCACTCCATGGGACTCTCAAGAGTCTTCTCCAACACCACAGTTCAAAGCAATCAATTCTTCTGCACTCAGCTTTCTTTATAGTCCAACCCTCACATCTATACATGATCACTGGAAAAACCATAGCCTTGACTAGATGGACCTTTATTGGCAAAGTAATGTCTCTGCTTTTGAATATGCTGTCTAGGTTGGTCATAACTTTCCTTCGAAGGAGTAAGCATCTTTTAATTTCATGGCACAACATCTGCAGTGATTTTGGAGCCCACAAAAATAAAGTCTGACACTGTTTCCACAGTTTCCCCATCTATTTCCCATGAAGTGACAGGACCAGATGCCATGATCTTCATTTTCTGAATGTTGAGCTTTAAGCCAACTTTTTCACTCTCCTCTTGCACTTTCATCAAGAGGCTCTTTAGTTCTTCTTCGCTTTCTGCCATAAGGGTGGTGTCATCTGCATATCTGAGGTTATTGATATTTCTCCTGGCAATCTTGATTCCAGCTTATGCTTCCTCCAGCCCAGCGTTTCTCATGATGTATGCTGCATATAAGTTAAATAAGCAGGGTGATGATATACAGCCTTGAAGTACTCCTTTTCCTATTTGGAACCAGTCTGTTGTTCCATGTCCAGTTCTAATTGTTGCTTCCAGACCTGCATATAGGTTTCTCAAGAGGCAGGACAGGTGGTCTGATATTCCCATCTCTTTCAGAATTTTCCACAGTTTATTGTGATCCACAGTCAAAGGCTTTGGCAAAGTCAATAAAGCAGAAGTAGATGTTTTTCGGAAACTCTCTTGCCAGCAAATGTTGGCAATTAGATCCCTGGTTCTTCTGCCTTTTCTAAAACCAGCTTGAACATCTGAAAGTTCACGGTTCACATATTGCTGAAGCCTGGCTTGGAGTATGTTAAGCATTACTTTACTAGGAGTGCAATTGTGCGATAGTTTGAGCATTCTTTGGCATTGCCCTTCTTTGGGATTGGAATGAAAACTGACCTTTTCCAGTCCTGTGGCCACTGCCAAGTTTTCCAAATTGCTGGCATATTGAGTGCAACACTGTCACAATGTCATCTTTCAGGATTTGCAATAGCTCCACTGGAATTCCATCACCTCCACTAGCTTTGTTCATAGTGATGCTTTCTAAGGCCCACTTGACTTCTCATTGCAGGATGTCTGGCTCTAGGTGAGTGATCACATCATCGTGATTATCTAGGTCATTTAAATCTTTTTTGTACAGTTCTTCTGTGTATTCTTGCCACCTCTTCTTAATATCTTCTGCTTCTGTTAGGTTCATACCATTTCTGTCCTTTATTGTGCCTATCTTTGCTTGAAATGTTCCCTTGGTATCTCTAATTGTCTTAAAGAGATCTCTAGTCTTTCCCATTATATTGTTTTTCTCTATTTCTTTGCATTGATCACTGAGGAAGACTTTCTTGTCTCTCCTTGCTATTTTTTGGAACTCTGAATTCAAATGGGTATATCTTTTCTTTTCTCCTTTGTTTTTCACTTCTCTTCATTTCACAGGTATTTTTAAGTCCTCATCTGACAGCCATTTTGCTTTTTGCATTTCTTTTCCATGGGGATGGTCTTAATTCCTGTCTCCTGCGCAATGTCATGTACCTCCATCCATAGTTCATCAGGCAATCTATCTATCAGATCTAGTCCCTTAAATCTATTTCTCACTTCCATTGTATAATCATAAGGGATTTGATTTAGGTCATACCTGAATGGTCTAGTGGTTTTCTCCACTTTCTTCAATATCAATCTGAATTTGGCAATAAGGAGTTCACGATCAGAGCTGCAGCCAGCTTCCAGTCTTATTTTTGCTAACTGTATAGAGCTTCTCCATCTTTGGTTGCAAAGAATATAATCAATCTGATTTCAGTGTCGGCCATCTGGTGATGTCCATGTGTAGAGTCTTGTGTTGTTGGTAGAGGGTGTTTGCTATGACCAGTGTGTTCTCTTTGCAGAACTCTTAGCCTTTGCCCTGCTTCATTCTGTAGTCCAAGGCCAAATTTGCCTGTTACTCCAGGTGTTTCTAGACTTCCTACTTTTGCATTCCAGTCCCATATAATGAAAAGGACATCTTTATTGGGTGTTAGTTCTAGAAGCTCTTGTAGGTCTTCATAGAACTGTTCAACTTCAGCTTCTTAGTGTTTCTGGTCGGGGCATAGACTTGGATTATCGTGATATTGAATGGTTTGCCTTGGAAACAGAGATCATTCTGTCATTTTTGAGATTTCATCCAAGTACAGCATTTTGGAGTCTTTTGTTAACTATGATGGCTACTCCATTTCTTCTAAGGGATTCCTGCCCACAGTAGTAGATAAAATGGTCATCTGAGTTAAATTCACCGATTCCAGTCCATCTTAGTTCACTATTCCTAGAATGTCGATCTTCACTCTTGTCATCTCCTGTTTGACCACTTTTCCTTGATTCATTGACCTAACATTCCAGGTTCCTATGCAAGATCCATTCTTTCAAATGGCAAAATTTCACTTAGCTTTATGGCTGAGTAATAGTTCATTGTGTGTGCACAGTACTATCCAAGTCAACCCATGTTACTCAGTGTTACTCACATGATGAAATTTCATTAATTTTTATGGATGAGTAATATTCCATTATGTGCATATGTATATCCCATAATTTTTATCCACTTGTTTTTTTTGGACACTTGCTCCCATGTCTCAGGTACTGTAAATAATGTTCCAGTGAACACTGTGGTGCATATGTCTTTTTGAATTAGTATTTTTATTTCTTGTGTGCTGTGCTTAGTTGCTCAGTCATGTCTGACTCTTTGCGACACCAAGACTGTAGCTTGCCAGTCTCTTCTGTCCATGGGGATTCTCCAGGCAAAAATATTGAAGTGGGTTGCCATGCCCTTCTCGAGGGAAACCCAGGTTTCCTGCATTGCAGGCAGATTCTTTACCATCTGAGCTACCAGGGAAGCCCTTATTTCTGGTAAACATCCAGAAATGAAATTGCTAGATCTATAGTATTTCTCTTTTTTAATATTTTGAATAAGCTCCATATTATCTTCCATAGTGGTTATACCAGTTTCTGTTTCAACTAACAATGTATGAAGGTTCCTTTCTTCTACATTCTTACAGTCACTCTGTTATCTTTTTGATGAAAGCCATTTTGACAGGTATACAACAGTTTTTAGCAAGCTTGATTTGCATCTAACTGATTAGTGCTGTTGAACACATGTCCATGTGTCTGTTGGCTATTTGTCTCTTTTGGAAATATGTCTATTGAGATTCTCTGCCAGTTTTTAACAGGACTTTTTATGTTGAGTTCTATAAGTTCTTTATAAATTTTGATTGTTAACTCCTCACCAAATATATTGTTTTCAGATACGTTCTCCCATTCATTAGGATTCTTTCCCATTTTGTTGATGAGTTTCTTCACTGTAAAGTTATTTTTAGTTGGAACTTCTTTCTCAAGATTGCCTTGCTAACTGAGAGCTTTTGTGGTACTTAAAAAAAAAGTTAGAATTATATGTTCTAGTACTGTGAAAAATAGCATTGGTATTTTGATGGGGATCATACTGATATATACTTGAAGTTTGTACCTACAATATTTTAGGTTATGATTTTTCATAGTCTAGTCAATGTGGTCCCATATGAATTCTAGATAAGAAATTCCCATCAACTCTGATCAATGATGATATACTCTTCAATTTTGCAGTGCTGGTATCAATTTACTCCATTAAAAAAGTATTTTTCAGTGTTTTTTTTTTTTTTGGTGGATAAAGAGGGCAAAGTCAGGGTGAACTGTTTGCTTAATCCTATTTTAATCCTTCACCCCATTTATAATTTGACAGATGCATTCGAACTGAATGAAAACTCTTTCAGAATGACAGCTACATTTTCAGTAAACACCTCAACTACTATCTGAAATCTTTAGCAATTAAATGTTTTATATAGGTATGACTAGAAACATTAGCAATAAACAATAATCAGATTTTGAGATAACCCTTAATCACATCAGCCTTCACCATCTCTTTAATAATAACAAATTTTTCTGATAATCTAATCCATTAATCAATTTTCCTTTTCACAAAGTGAAAATGTTCATCACTACTTTCAATTATTTTTTAGTTAAAATGTAATAGAAAATGAGTTTATCGAAAGTAGAAAACACGTAAATCTTTTTGCCTCAAGCAAAATGCCTTTATGTGTAAACTGTGGATGTTTAAAGGCATCACAAGGGATTCATATATATCCATGGTAGAACTCAGCTACTTTTTAAAATTGATTCTAATGCTAAGGTGAAGGAAGAAAAAGCAGTTTTAAAAATATTTCAACTTCATTCTTCAATGAGAATTCTTCAAATTCTCATTTTCATTAAAGACTTATAGACTTGCAGAATTAGGTTTCACTTTGGATGCTGAAAGCCATAAAAGAATATTGAAACACACAACAATAAAAAGAAAGACCAATAATCTACAAAATTATAATTTTTGTTGAGTCCAAATAAAAGCTGGGGTTCCAAGGAAACATGAAAAGGAATCCAGAGTGGCAGTCCTCTTTCAGCAAATACAGGCACATGAATGATACCTCTGCCATAATATGAGGAGGAAGAGGTAACTGCCATAAAAACTGTATTTTTAAAAAAGCTAAAATGGTAAAAAAAAGTTTAAAACCATGTGTGAATTAATTTGAGAGTTAAGAATTATTGGGAAACCTTTATACAATAGATTCCTGTCACTGAGTTCACAGAAGAAAAACTGAAGGCACAGTAAGAGGACTGAGAAAGAGAACCCTGTGTGTCTCACACACATAAAACCCAACCTGTTCACTAGACTTTCCTCTCGTACAAAGGAAATCCCTTAAACCACTGGGGAGGGGGAAGCAGACTGTTCCATTCCTAGAAGGAAGATAAAGATCCTCTGCCTGTGAGGGAGGAATAGAAAGAAAAAGTCATCTTCCCCTAGAAAAAGGGCAGGAAAACTTCCCTTCACCAAACGTAAGGTGAACAGCAGAGAGAAACTGGCATCGAGGGAGGAATAGAAGCCAAGCCATGTGACTCAGAGAGTGGAGTAGGAAACACCCTTGGTCCCACCGCGAGTTTGCTACTTGAAACAAGCAACACTAGCCCAGCACTTTGAGAAGGGGAAGAAATTACTACCAACAGTCCAAAACAAAGGTAAGGTGACACTCAGGGAAAAGTTGGAGCAAACTTATTTGCCTCTAGAGGGTGTACAGTAAAGCTACTTGGACCCAGAATTCTGGACTGATTTAAACAAAGAAAACAAACAAAACAAAAATAACACAGAAATTTGTCACTCCGTGGTAAGGAACAAAAGATTATCTCCTGCCCAAGACTTCTTATAGTTTTATGGCAGATACTGACTGACAAGGGAGGAGATGCATTGAACGTTCCATCTCCAGAGCTCAGAACCACAGAATCGAAGACCACAGGCAAGATCAAGAGAATGGAGAATCCCTCTTCCACCCACCATGAGCCTTCCACTTAAAAACAGATCATGATAGTCTACCATTAAAAAGAGGGCAAGAGTGTGGAGAGAGACCCCTCAATGAAGGAGCTATGCAGGGAGTACTGAAAGCTGAAGAATGAGCAGGCAGAGTCTAGGGTGCACACTAAGCACAATGTAGTATCAACTCATTGCTAAAAGAATCTGAAAGGTTTGGTTTACCAAAGGTCACTATAATAAGAACAACATCCAAACGCAGCCCTATGACTGATCAAACTCTTCACACTAACACACTGACAGAGAGATGAACTTAATGCTCCTGCGTAATTTTTTACTTATTTAAGTCTCTAAGGTTTTCCTATATATACTATTTGAAATTCAAAGAATAATTATGAGACAGACAGAAAGCAAGAGAAGACAAACATCCCATTGAGATAAACTGGTCAACCAAAGAGGCAAAGCTGTAAATAGAATCAGATCTTAAGATCACCTTGATATGGAGACCTTCAGATTTAGACAATGAGCTATCAACATACCTAACAGAGTGACTCAAAAGGAAAAAAAAAAAAAAGGACAGATAATATCATGTACTGGAGAGAAGGCAAAACAACCAGAACTCTCCTCCCTAGAAAGCAAAATGACCCCACAAATTTGAAAAACATTTTGAACAGACTGCAGAGTTTGACAGTTTCTTATAAAGTTATACATACAATTCCTGTATTAGTATGCAATTCACTTTCAGAAAATACATGTCCATATAATGCACTGTATACAAATGCTTGTAATAGCTTTCTTCAAAATTGACCAGACTTGAAACAACCCAATTGAAAATTAACTTGGAAAAGAATAAAAGTTTTGTGGTGCATCCATTTAGTAAAATACAACTCTACATGAAGAGTGAATGTCTGATACACTCACCAACACGACAAAAAAAAAAAAAAGCACAACTTAAAAACATTATCTAAGTAAAGTGAACCAAACTCTGAGGTTATACATTTTATGATTATAGTTTTGGCATTTCAGAAAAACTAAACTACAGAAAAATAAATCAAATCAGAATAGAAATCAGATTCAATGGTTTTAAGAAACTAAGGGAAC
The DNA here is from genome assembly GCF_042477335.2 of Ovis canadensis. Lineage (NCBI taxonomy): Eukaryota > Metazoa > Chordata > Mammalia > Artiodactyla > Bovidae > Ovis > Ovis canadensis. The sequence goes on along the minus strand of NC_091246.1, from coordinate 174,672,560 downwards.
TTTCTCGGGTGATGGGACTATTTCAGCTTGACTCTGGTGGTGGTTATTCAACTGAATACATTGAACTCTTTACCTAAAAAAAGGTGAATTTTGCCAGTTATAAATTATGTTGTAATGAACCTAATTTTTTAAAATGCAAGAGTTTATCAGAAAAAAAACTATAAGTGTTTACAGTCAAATTTGCAGCCATTTTGGACCTAACAAATTACCAGTTAATTCAGCCATCTGGTTAGTAAAAAAGAAATAACAAAATGGTTAGAGTTTTGTCTACATGATACCAGATAACAACTATTATTATATGGACATGTGTTTTCTTTTCTGAGAGTGAACATGCTAATACAAGAATTGTATGTATAACTTTATAAGAACCTGTCAAACTCCTCAATCTGTTCAAAATGCTTTTCAAAGTTGCAGGGTCATTTAATCTAAGATTTTTGCATTTAAATGTATCTGGCAAAGGTTGCCTTAAAATCAGTCTGTGATGGAACAGGTATGGGGTGTATATACTGGCTAAGTACCATAGGTTCCCTCAGCTAGGCCACAGTTCCCATAACTCAGTTGTTCAAATGATGTTCATGATTCACAAATCATGACTGGTATCTCCAAAAGTAACATAATTTTCTTTGGGGTGTGAGTTAAAACAGTATAAGCAATGGGACCTGATTAACAGGAATAGTTGTAGCATTTGTGCTACATAGCAAATAAGCAATTTTTCCATCCATCTTGAGAGCTAGTGCCAATCTGAAACTGAAAATAATTTTAATTTTTACATACAACTTTATATGTTTTGTCATTCTGAAGAATTTGTACAGAAAATTAAGATAATACTGTTCACTGAAATGCAAAATTTTAGAAAATATGTCAAATCTGGTTTTCCTTACAATTACAAATATAGGCAAAAGTGACATCTGAATTGTTACAATTTGGAGGAAAGGATAAGAGGGTGAGAGATTGCTTTCTCACCTCATGTCCAGTGATAAGACCATCTTGAGATTCTTAAGAGATATTTGTGTGTACTTTTATGTTGTTGTTTACACTCAATTTGTAAAGACAAATCTAAGCCTTGCAAAATCAGTTTTAAAGTTTAAAAGGATTAAACTGATATTAAAACCTGATTTAAAAACAACTAGGAGGATAAACACAAGTGAAATACTATTTTTGTCACCTATAAGTGAATTTTCAAAATAGTCTTACTGTTATTTTTCTTATATTTCCTTTCCAGGTGTCACTTGGACTACTGCCTAATGACTATTAGAATATCCTGCAACTTGTTGATCACTGTTGCAGAATTAGGAGTAATAGTAATTCACTGTAACATTTGTAATGGGATGTTAAAACTTTGATTAGAAGCCAAAAGGATTTTTTTTTTTTAAAGTGAGCATGAGGGGGAAAGTCCTCATATTTTACAATCAACTAGATCACAATTGTTTCCATAACTCTTAAACACCTCAAGCATATGAATGGTGTAATGCAGCAGTCCCCAACCTTTTTGGGACCAGGGACTAGTTTCATAGAATACAATTTTTCCACGGATCAGGGACGTGGGGAGGGTTTTGGGATGAATCAAGCACATAACTTTTATTGTGCACTTTATTTCTGATTATTACATCAGCCCCACCTCAGATCATCAGCTATTAGATCCCAGAGGTTGGAGACCCTGATGTAAAGGGAGAGTTTAAGGAGATTCCTTTGGAGAGAGATGCTGCCATTCTATTATTCTCTAGTCCCTATCCTTTAATCCCCCAAGGTGGTAGGAAAGAGAGAATGGAAGGGTGCTTTTTACCTCAACTCTTAGAGATGGGGGTTTGCCTCGGGTATCTAAGAGATCTTTGAATTCTTGGTTTTTTCCAAATGTGCAAAACTCATACCTGAGAAAGTCTCACATCTGACAAAGCTAAAGTAGACTCTGGTAGCAGAATACTTAGTGGGGGTTGATTTCCTCTATTTGAACTCCCAGATTGAGGCAGAGAGTTTACAAATCATCTGGGGCGGCCATATGTGGATCACACAGGAGAGTGTGTTACCTTCCGGATGTTTGCAATCTGGTTGGTTCAGTTCAGTTCAGTTCAGTTGCTCAGTTGTGTCCGACTCTTTGCGACCCCATGAATTGCAGCACGCCAGGCATTCCTGTCCATCACCAACTTCTGGAGTTCACTCAGACTCACGTCCATCGAGTCCGTGATGCCATCCAGCCATCTCATCCTCTGTCATCCCCTTCTCCTCCTGCCCCCAATCCCTCCCAGCATCAGAGTCTTTTCCAATGAGTCAACTCTTCGCATGAGGTGTCCAAAGTACTGGAGTTTCAGCTTTAGCATCTGGTTGGTTACAAGGACTCAAACAATAAGAAGGACAGGGACTGGTTGTTCAGGGACATAGAGTCACACGCATAGAGTTTTATGCCCCTTGGCTAAGGGAAATGTAATTAGAGAGATCCAGTAGAACACCTCCAAATAGCTTGCATGTGTACACACAAACACATACACATATACATGCCCCAAGAGTGACTTTTAAAGACATGACTGGTTCAGAGATAGGTCAATTTATAATATAACTAGATCACATAAGTCCTTTGCTCTCTCATCATTCCTAGGGGCTTCCCTGGTGGCTCAGATGGTAAAACATCTGTCTGCAATGCAGGAGACCCAGGTTCGATCCCTGGGTTGGGAAGATCCCCTGGAGAAGGAAATGGCAGCCCACTCTAGTATTCTTGCCTGGAAAATCCCATGGACGGTGGAGCCTGGTAGGCTACCGTCCATGGGGTTGCAAAGAATCAGACACGACTGAACGACTTCACTCACTTCACTGTCATTCTTAACCAATCTTACTCTCTCACCTCTTCCTATCAATGCTGAGATGTGAGTGGGCATTGGAAACTCACTAGCAAGCTAGGAGGCATGGCAAGAAAAAGAAATGCATGGCATAGAAAGAATGAACCAAACTTACCTTTCTTTCCTTTCTTTTCTGGCCAGAAAACAACATGAGTAGGAAGCAAGGAAGATTTAATGATACACTGAATTTTCAGATGGTGAAGAATCTGCCTGCAATGCAGGAGATCCAGATTCCATCCCTAGGTTGGGAACCCCTGGAGAAGGAAATCTCAACCCACTCCAGTATTCTTGCCTGGAGAATTCCATGGACAGAGGAGCCTGGTGGGCTACAGTTAGTAAGATTGCGAAGAGTCAGATACAACTAAATGAATAACACTTTCCCTTTCATATATGTGTATATGGTGGAGTGAGCATGCTAATTACCGAACTGAGGCTGTGCTTCTGACTTAACATGACAGAGAGATCTGGCTATTGCAGAAAGGACTGGGATTTGACCAAGTTTTTCTATAGGGTAGGAATATTCACTCTGCTGAATACATTTTAATAGTCAATGAAAGGCAAAAATAAAATTATGCTTTAGATAGGTTAGAGTCACATTATTTGACCTATTTGTTATATAGACAATGACTATTATCACTTCCTTAAAATCCTCTCAAAAAGACTGGTTTCAAGGGAACTTGTTCAGCTGGCATTGCGGTATCACAATTTGAGCTAGCATATCCATTTTAGAGCTCTCATAGTAAAATCTGCCAAGACTGATTTATCAAATTTTTATTTTTCATCAGAAATTTGTATTAACCTAAGCAAAAGTACAATTATAGTCAATGATTATAATACCAGTCCTAGGTTAACAGGATTCTCAAGTGGTTTCTGAAGTAATAAAGATTATTTAATGCTAAGAATAATTAAGCAACTAGGTTGGATATATTTCTTTCAATTCGTGCTGAAACTTGAAATTTATTTAACATGTGCAAAAGTTCTACTGATCATAATTTTAATGCAACAATCATATTTTTGATAATATTCCATTGGTACTTTGGAGATTATAAAGTATTTCATGTTTGATCTTTTCATAGTGGACTTCACAGAAACTTCTAAGTCTATTCTTGGCTGTGTGTGTGTGTGTGTGTGTGTGTGTGTTGTGTGTGTGTGGTAAGCTCTTTGTCTATGATTGCGCATATGTATATATTCCTGTGTTGGGTAGAAATGAAGGGAAAGCTGTTTTTTATGTTTATAGTAACCTATTAGCCACATGGCCAATTCTATTTTTTATGAATTAATATATTTTAGAACCTAGATTTCACATTAATGCCAACTTTTCAGGGGGGAAAAAAGACATTTATTGACTTAAAGGTTTTTTTTTTTTTTCCAAATACCTCATACATTTTATGAGAAACATCAATAACTATGAGAAATATACAAACTAAACATGAATTGAACAAATGTTTTCAGGACTCAAATCTCCAGGAAACTCTGGGAAAGCATCTTATTGATAATCAACAAGAGTCAGTGTGTATAAACAGGCTATAACCTTGCTACTCAGCAGGACAACAATATCCATTAGATTCTCAAGAGTTGCAAATGCTTGCAAATCTCTACTTCACAGTTTTAATTAGGAAATGTCTCATGGCTGACAAATGTATTCATTATTTCCTTTAATGGTTGGTCAGAGTCTATATCTCCCAAAGTCTTTAGAGCTCTTCTTTATGAAAAAGTTGGAGTTAATGACAGAAAAATGAGACTGATATTCACCTGCAATCTAATAGCAGATAATAAAGGCTTGTTCTTAATTTTAAAATGTTTTGCAAGGCATAATGACTATGTTATGTTCAAGGGAACTTTCTAACTTTCATAATTTATTGATATCTCACCATGTTTATTTCATCAACTATAACACTCAATGAGACTTAAAATTCTTACAGATTTATATAATGGTAAAGTTCATTGGAATCCAAGAACAAATGGTGATCTCCAGAAACAAAAATTATATTTTTACTCTTAGGTAGGTGTCATTTGAAGACAGATCACATCCTATAATCTGTTTTGAGTGGCTACCCCAGTATTGGTTAGAATAGAGGCCTGGGAATATTTTTAGAGTTCTGAAGTGTGTCTTAAGTTGGTGGTTTTGTGTTTATGTGAGTGTGTGTGTTGTGTGTGTGCGTGTGTGTGTGTGTGGTGGCAGCGGTGGTAGCAGGTAAGTATGACAATGATGGAGTATCAAGAAATAATTTATGGCTCAGGTATAATATTATATATTATTTCAACACAAATCTGGAGGAACTGTTGGATTCTAAAACCCTCCAGGGCAGTATGGAGACACTGGAGATGAGAGTGAGTGAAGAATACAGTTTAACCCTTCAGATGCTGGACAAGCAATCACAAAAAATCACATAAATACACCCTTTGATACTTTGATTGTATGCCAACAGATTTAAAAACATCAATTGGAAAATGTTTTGCCAGAGAGACTGTCTCCTCTTCCTCATGGCTACATTTCTACTCCTATCAAAAAAGAAAGCCTATCTTACATGCTGCCCAAAGTTATTCACTAACTTAATGGGTCTCTAACTTAATGGGTCCTGTCTTCAGTTAAAGGAAGACTCTGAGGTGGGGAGACATCTACTCACTCCAGATCTCAATCAAGTAGAATCTACCTTAAGAAGTATTAACATGTAAGGTCAGAATAGCAAAGTGCTAAGAGCATAGGCTTTGCATTAGTTCCTGTGGCTATTATTACAAATTAACACAAACTTGGTGACCTCAAGGCTACAGTTTAACTATGGGAGCTATTGAAACTACAGTTTTTCTGTTGTAGCTGCAGGCATTAATAACTTTCAAACTCAGGAAAAAGGTTTTGAGTGATTTTTTTAATATACTTTAAAGATATGAAACAATGTGAAAGATTAGTTTAACATGCCTTCTATTTGGATATATGTATCTCAGTAGAATTATCTTATATAGCTTAAAAACAAGTACTGCACTAATAGAGTATAGGCAATTATAAATTGAATACTAAGTTATCATTTTCATATTTTTCTCTTTCTGTTGGAAATTCTAATTCATTCTGCCATGAAAAATGAATCTTGGATAAGACATCAAGAAGATCAACATTAATTCAATCTTATAAAGAACATCTGTCTTGTTCTGTTAGAGAAAGTAATGATTATATCCATAAGAATTGTTACTAAGGCTATTGCTCTGGAATCATACCCCAGGCCCACCCTCCCAGTGCATGCATGCGCGCTAAGTCCCTTCAGTCATGTTTGACTCTTTGTGATCCCATGGACTTTAGCCCACCAGGCTCCTCTGTCCATGGGATTCTCCAGGCAAGAATACTGGAGTGGGTTGTCATGCCATCTCCCAGGGGATCTTCCCAACTCAGGGAACAAACCTGTATCTTTTATATCTCCTGCATTGTCAGGCAGGTTCTTTACCACTAGCTCCACCTGGTAAGCCTTCCCTCCAGGTAACTTTGCAGAAAAATCACAACTAACCATACCCTCTAGTTGTTCACAGCACAGAAACAAGAGTCTCACTATAAGAAAACTGTTGCAAACAGGTTCAACTTCAAAAGTGAGACAAATGTCACCCTGCATTTCATTACCATCTTGTATTTGTAAGACCCCTGTCTGTCTGTCTATGATGATGAGAGAGATGATGTGGCTTCCAGCCAAGAGAGACCAGAGGACCATTCAAGGATAGAAAAGAGGTAACACCCTAGTTCCAGGAAGAACCTGCCTATTACCACAAAACCAGAACATATGCTTCCCCCTCGTTAGCCTTACCCTTAAAATCTTGCCTTAATTGTCCCCTGGGTGAGTTCAAATCTGGTACTCTGTGAAAACCTAAGAGGAGTGGAGGGAGGGGGCAAACACATATCTATGGCTGATTCATGTTGCTGTACAGCAAAAACCAACACAATATTGTAAAACAATTATCTTCCCATTAAAAATAATTAATTTAAAAACAGCCTTTTGGGCAAGAAGTTGATTTGTGATTAACTTTCTATCTCTCCATTCTCTGGTCATTGAATAATGATTGGGTTGCTTCAATCCCAGCTTCAGTTTCAATTTTGACTGTGCAGATCCAAATGGGAGAAGAACCCTCCCCACTGAGGCAGTGGGCCAGGCTGTGTTGAGGTTGAAGTGAGGGTTCATAAGACCTAATTCGGTAACAGAATGACTGTAATGGACTGACTCTTTTGGTAACAGTCTAACTCTTTGCAACTCCATGGACTATACAGTCCATGGAATTCTCCAGTCCAGAATACTGGAGTTGGTATCCATTCCCTTCTCCAGGGGATCTCCAAGCCAGAATATTGTAGTGGATCCCGTTCCCTTCTCCAGGGGATCTTCCCAACCCAGGGATCAAACCCATGTTTCCCGCATTACAGGCGGACTCTTTACCATCTGAGCCACAAGGGAAGCCCAAAGCATGACTAATCTCAATTATCTGTCCATTTCATCTATTTTTGCTTCCTGTTGATATCTTTTTATTTTTTTAGAACATTTACTATTATCTTGTTCATTTATGTGTTTATTTAATATCTATTTTTCATCACTTGGCTGTCAACTAAATGTGAAGCTTCAAGCTATTTACTACAGCATTCCCATCACCTAGAACAGCACCTGGTTCAGAGAAGGCAGTCAATGAATATTTATTGACTGGACAAATAAATAAATCTAGTAATTAACTAAAAGAGATCAAGAGTATAAATGTTACCAGAATTTTGCAAGAGTAATGAAGAGTAAAACAAAATAAAGACTGGTAAATATTTTGTTCTTATAGAAAGTCTATTATTTTTTAAACACAAATATGTCTTCATTTCATAGGTATTTTCCATAATTATTGAGATATTTGCAAATGCCTCAAATGGATAAGTTTTGCTTTCTTACTCATTTAACTATGTACTGTGTTAATTCACAACATTACACAAAGACTGTAAGATATGTCACATTTAGGTAGTTTTCAATAAAATAAGAGAAAAACAAAATCCAAAAAACGAATAAAGATATGTATTTTCCTTGAAGTGCTGTTTTTTTTCTTATATCCAAAGAATCTGAGCTTATAGAGGATATGACCAAGATGTTTATGTTTGATGTAAAATCAGCAAAATCATGAAGCCTAGTACTTCGAACTGTACAAATTTATCTAAGACTCAGAATTTCTATTAAGCTTACAAAATCATTTGTCAAACCAAGCATTAGTTCTCAGTCTTCAGGTTAGTTGGTAGAGAATCTAGTTAAATGAGTGAACACATACAGAACTTAACTTTTCTGATCCCAAGAATCACAAGTTGTCATTTGCCAAATGTAAGTTCTGTTCTGACATACTAATCTTGTAGCATAATGTCTATTATTATTCTCCTTACTGATAGGAAATAATATAAACTAACAAAAATTATATTAAGCTATACCTTTTCTAGGGTTATTAAGATGCTAAATATATATTCAGGTATGACAATCAACAAAATGTTTTTATAACCTTCCTGCTGCCAATGCACCACTGTACAGAACATGCCTGGCAGTCAAACAGCTACTTGAGTTGACCTCTGTTGCTATGGTAGAATATACAAAACTCCAGTGTCACTGAGAAGATATGGTTATCAAAGTTAGAACTGTTAGCCGGAACATTCATTCATAGCACAGGAACTGACACTTTTTGAAAAGGAACCAAGAATCCTCTATATTACATTTCAGTCCCTCTTAAAAACGTCTAGGTCAAAACGAGAGCAATGTACTTCGAATATGCAAGTTCATTGTCCTTCTAAAATTGTCAGGTTCCTATTGTCTGTTATTGCATTTCAGAGAAAAGTAGGCAGACAGCCTCTGCCTCATTCAATTTAGAGTAAAAATCTTGACTCTAATTAGACACTCCTTGGTGTTTAAGTCTTGGTAAATTTATATTGCCTTAATCAGTAAACTATAACAAAGACACAAACAAGGATATTCTTCATTTTAGGACTTCATTTGTCACTTGCAGAAGGTATAGCTTTTATCATTAAAGGTTTGGGTTAAAGTGAACATGCAGTGAATGAATCATCTTCTTAGGCTGCCCCCAATTCCTCTACAAGACAGGAGACACCGCCATTCATTACCACTCATGCTGTAAATAATTTTAGTCTATTTCTCTACTTTTTCTCTACTTTTCTCTTCCACTATCTGATTCACTCTACTCCACTACTATACTGATTCTCCAAAATATCTTTTCATTCACATTATTCCTTGGCTAAAAATTATTTCCTCTTACTCCTTCAGGATTCTATCCAAACCCTTTCACCTCACCTTTAAGGCTTCTGATATCACCACCTTTTGGGATACACAGCTGCTCTGTCATCATTACTTGTAAATTAAAACTACACTAGTGACCTATTTAATGTTCCTCTCATCCTCTTTCTTGAGTATGTCTTTTGGTGTTTTGTTTTGTTTTCTCATGGAATTCCTGACACTGAGGTATCCTCCACTCCCCTTTGATATTCTTCCTTTAAGCTCTAGATCAAATACCACTTTCTTCACAAAAAAGTTCTCTGAGAATCCCCATGTAAAGACAACTCTGGGATTTCCCCCATGGTCCGGTGGTTAAGAATGAGCCTTGCAATTCAGGGGATGCAAGTTTGATTCCTGGTGAAGGACTATGATCCCACATGTCAGGAAGCAACTACTGAGTCTGCATGCCTCTGTGCCACAACTGGAGAGTCCTGTGTGCACCGCAGTGAAAGATCTCATATGTTCAATAAAGATTCCACGTGCCACATCTAAGGCCAATGCAGCCAAATTTAAAAAAATACATACATTTTTAAAAAAATCTAGGAAAAAAAGATATCTCTTACTTCCTGTGTATTAAAGACATTCTCCATTAATCATGCATCTCTTTGGGCCAGCTCTGAACTTGTTAAATTAAATGCTACAAAGTCTTTATATTTTGGAGATGCTTATATTATCTCCAAAGGTAGATTATGAACTCCTTGAAGACAGTAGCCATTTCTTAACATTTGTTTTATCTCCTCGGATAGCTAGTACAGTGTCCTTCATATAATAAGCATATGATTAATGTCCTTAAATTAAGCAGTTTTTAAATATTTGAGAAGTAAGCAAACTGTATATGTGAGGAAACAGGTCCAGAATCATTAGCAACATGCCTAAAGGTAACTAGCTGTCAAAGATATAGTGTGCCTAATTATTACAGATGTTTTCTGCTCATATAAAAGTTATATAATTTTGTTAATTGGTTGGTTGTTCTAAGCCAAGCAATTTATGAAACTCACTGATTTTGATAAAGTATGTGCATATGTACTTATATATATGCAATAATATATGTATTTATAATAAAAATAGATATAAAAAATCTCTCTGCAGATAATTGGACATTTCAAGAGTAACTCTAAAGAACTCAATATGCAATGTCTTATAAAATAAAAAACAATATGCAAGAATTGTGATGACAATGGGGACATTGATATTTTTAATGCACTTTGAGCAACATGACCAATATCCTAGTAAGAATCAAATATTAAAGAGTCTCTGATGTCCTGTTAAATCTTATGTTCTACTGTATAGCATTGTAAACATAAAAGTGTAAATCTACATTTCCCATGAAGGTGGATACAGTGCTCAATTTAATTCCCATAACATTTAAAGCATAGAGGACAATTGCAATTCTATTTTACAATGAAAGTTTTAATAAGCTGATATGTGGAAAAAGCATTAGAAATATTAGTACTAAAGCAAATGAAATTAACAAATATTTTTAAATCAACAGTCACTTGGGTTCTCCTTAAATTTAACTCAAACCTTAAATGTCTGTCTGGGTTGACAGACATTAGATTCATCCTTTTAAAATGCTTTGTCTGTGGGCAGTCTGAAATCTGTGTTACGCATTGTCACTTACCATCTTTCAGGATGGTTTCTCGCTCTGTGCCATCTATTTTCTGCCGGCCAATTAGGAAACTGGTGGTGTCAGCAAAGTAGATATAACTGGTTTCTGCATGAAAATCTAAAGCACGTGGGTTTACCAGATTCTCTATGGGGATCATGTATTCATCAGCTATTTTGGTATTCAAGTCCATTCCTCTAACAATTCCTGGGCGTCCTTTCCCATAAAAGAGGAACAACTCATTCTTTGGTCCTGCAGAAGAAAGATTACAAACATAAACACTGATGCTGCCTAATCTTCTTTAAAATGCATACTGCCACTGTTTAATTAACTGGCACAATTAGTGTTTTTTAAATTCAACACCAAAAATTAAACCCTAAAATATGCCAAATGCATCTTGATGTAAGAAGGCCAGCCAGCTAATTGTACTACTTTAATTCAAACAGAAATTACTTCCATGAATAGGTTATATTAAGTTAATTATTCTTTTGTCTGTAACTGTCTATATAGCAAAAACATGATAAACAATTGATAACTTGTATCTGTAAAACGGACATTTATGGAAACATCCAGCACATTTAATTTTACAACTCATTACAATCTATCTAACACATCTGTAGATACTAACTGTAGCATTCATTATGTTTGACAATGTTGAAAACTTCAGAATATTTAAAACATGCCCCCTACTCAGAATTTGCATTGTAGACTGACAAGGGAAGCAAAAATAATCACACACTATCACATAACTTGCACCAAATATATTAGTTTGCATGAACATGTGGTTTATTTCTTTAAGAAATGAAATCAAATGCCAGTTACAGCATTACTTCCTCTTCCATATCTTAATTAGAACTTTAGAGGTTAATGCTGTCTGCCAGTAACTGACATACAACACAGCCTTTATCAAAAACTAAAGAAAACAAACTCTGTGTCCTGGGTTAAAATGCCAGGATCAAGGAAGTTTTTTCTAGAGAATGAATGAACTTATTTTGACATTTATATGAAACTACATGCAAGGCTCTCCTATTGCTAGGGCACATTATACTTAGTTTAGTTATATAATTTGAAGGGAAAATTTCATACAGAAAGGAAAACATAGCAAGTTTCATTAAAACTGAGGATACATAAGACTATTATATTTGGATAAATATATCATAAATGTGATTCCTATTAACTTAAAGTAACTACATTATTAAAATTTGGAGAAAAAAACAAAGTAATTACTCATAAACACACCTTCAATGTAAACTATATTATCATTTCATATATTGTCTCTTATTTTCTTTCAAAATTAGTGTAAATGAATATAGTACTGTGCTTACTTGCTCAGTCATGTCTGACTCTTTGCGACCCCATGGACTGTAGCCCACCAGGCTCCTCTGGGATTATTCAGGCAAGAATAATGGAGTGGGCTGCCATACCCTCCTCCAGGGATCTTCCCAACCCAGGGATCGAACCCAGGTCTTGCACACTGTAGGTGGATTCTTTACCATCAGAGCCACCAGGGAAGCCCATATTAAATATAGAGTATATATAACTGTAATATTTAAAGAATAAAAATAAAACATATCTCATGTACCTAGCACAGATCTTAAGAATATCTCCAGGATGTTAGAATGCATATACATGTCCCAAATCTATTCCCTTCCATCCCAGAGACAACCAATTTCTCTGGTAACATACAATAATATGGTTATTGTGTTTATTATATAATTTTTAGAAGTTTTGGCACATACGTTGTTTGTATTTCTCAACAGTAGATTGCTTGAGTTTTGCATGTTTGAACTGCATGTGTGCTATGAGTTGATTTTATTCTTATTATATACTTGATATTCATTTCTGCTTGTTATAGTTCTTATTCATTCATTTTCATGGATATACTATATGCCTCTGTGTGACTATTTTTAATTTATCTAGCTATTTTCCTAATGTACATTAGTAAGAAGAGGATACTTTTGCATTCTGTTTTTATTACTAAATCTTAGCATTAAAATATATCCTATGTTGATCCATTATTTTAAGTCTTAACATTTCTTAAGTATAGTCAGTCTAATATATGATAATTTGTCAAATCACTCCTCATTTGATTTTATCTTCCTCTTATAATAACACTTAGATATGCATTTTTTCAACCTGATATTTTATATATTTTCTTAGATGATCCCTTAGTATATATTTCCAAAACTGGAATTACTGGTTGAATAATATTAACAGCCCCCTTCTTCCTCATTACTCTTATGACCACTCAGTGTTTACCTACTTTTTATTTTTTAAAAACAATATCATTGTACACTATTAAAAAGTAAATTCATTTGAAAATTAGCATTCCTGTGCATTTCCTACCAACATTATATACATGCTTTATTTTTTAAACCGGATCTTAACTATACATTTTAGCACTTAAAAAAATTTAACAATATTTTTTTCTGTTATTAAAAGATCTTCAAAACATTCTTTTCAGTGGCAGTTTCACATTAGAGAGGCAGTATCAATGGCAGTATATTGTTAGTGAGGCAATATAATATAGTCAGCTCCTTACCTATTGTAGGATATTTAGATGGTTTCTGGGGTTTTGTTATCATACACGCATTTACAGTGGATTTCTTTAGTCAAAAGTAGATGCTAAAGGATGTTATCAGTTTTGTGTCTTTTGTATGTATTATCAAATGTCTTTCCAAAAGTGATATCAATTTATAATACATAATATAGTATATTATATATAGATTTTTCAGTTCTATTAGTAATGCATAAGAAAACTGGTTTCTCAATACTCATTTTTGCTAACATTTATTTCTTCTAACCTATATTTATTTTTAATTGATGCTTTAATTAGTAATCGGTAGACCTCATCAGTTTAATACATGTGTACGTGTGCATGCATATTTTAAACAAGAATTGTAACTGTTTTCCCATTGTTTTATTCAGTTTTTTTTCAATCATTGGGTACCTTAACTTTCTTCTAATGTGTTTTCTTCTATTATAGACAATTGAAAACTAAAAATTACACTCCGCAGACACTAATATAGCCATGGCTCTGATTTTTATTTAAGTACCTAAATCAAAGTTAAGTTAGTACAAGATATACTAACTTGAGTTTGGAATATGAAAATGAGACCATCTTTGGCTGCTTCTGCTGGTATTCATCTAATGGAGAAACGGAATTTTTCCATATTAATCTTCTATTGTGTATATCAAGCGGCAAGGAAAAAGGCATCTTTTGATTGTGCTTTGTTTTGTTTGCCAGTATATTTAATTTCTGAAGCTAAATAGTTATGTTGCAAACTTCTTAATCAGTAGAACTCAGCTAAAATTGTGTTTTTGAAGTTATCATTGCCATTTGTGGCCTCCTGATACCCTAGCTTCTGATGGTAGGGTAGGTGTTTCAGCTTAAGTCAGGCTAATCTGTGATGGCTATGAAAGGAAAACTCCTGAGTCAGTCTAGATGCTGCTGCTTCAGGCACCTCAATGACTTTGTAAGTACCTATCTATTTGTGTTTGATCCTTTCTGCTTAAAATAGATATTGTTTCTGTTAATTTAAATGTTAATTTAATTTACCTTGATTGAGGGCTTCCCAGGAGCACTAGTGATAAAGAATGTACCTGCCAATTCAGGAGACATAAGGATGCTGTTGGATTCCTGAGTTGGAAAGATCCCTTGAAGGAGGAAATGGCAGTATTCTTGCCTGGAAAATCCCATGGACAGAGGAGCCAGGAGAGCTTTACAGTCCAGAGTCACAGAGTCGAGCCTGACTGAAGCAACTTAACACGCACGCAGGTACTCTGACTGATCACCCTGTTAGAGACAACTGAAGCTTATGAAGCTCTGCTCTTAAATTTTCCCTCCAAGCACGAATGCATGTAAAGTTGGCTTAGTACTCAGGGTGTACTAGCTTGAGTTTGGATTGTGGAAATGAAACGGCCTTTTACTGCTTCTGCTGATATACATACACCTAGTGGTCGGAGAAGGCAATGGCACTCCACTCCAGTACTCCTGCCTGGAAAATCCCACGGATGGAGGAGCCTGGTAGTCTGCAGTCCATGGGGTCGCTAAGAGTCGGACACGACTGAGTGACTTCACTTTCACTTTTCACCTTCATGCATTGGAGAGGAAATGGCAACCCACCCCAATGTTCTTGCCTGAAGAATCCCAGGGACGGGGGACCCTGGTGGGCTGCCGTCTATGGGGTCGCACAGAGTCTGACACGACTGAAGCGACTTAGCAGCAGTAGCAGTGGTGGAGAAACAAATTTTCCACATCCCTCTTTTTCTTTTGTGTATGTCAAGAGGAAAGGAAGAGGGTCTTTTTGTTTGGTTTGCCCGTATAACAAACATGTATATTCACACCTACACATGCACATACAGAAGGGGATGACAGAGGATGAGATGGCTGGACAGCATCACTGACTCGATGGACGCCAGTCTGAGTGAACTCCGGGAGTTGGTGATGGACAGGGAGCCCTGGCGTGCTGCAATTCATGGGGTCGCAGAGTCGGACACGACTGAGCGACTGAACTGAACTGAACTGAACTGAAGTGTGCATGTTTATATTTTTGTATGACATGCCATCACTTTCCAAGTGGTAACGAGAATGCCTTAAAGGCTGGTTACACACACACACACACACACACACACACACACACACACACATGCACACACACACATACATCTCCTATCCTGAGGCTTCTGACACAGTGTCCTCAATTATCTAGAGGACTTTTTGAACATCAGAGTTGGTGTCTCTATAATATTCCTAGCATTTGCTACAAAGTTAGAAAATTTGAAACAGTACAAAAATATCACAGTTAAGCCTTTTGAGTTCTTAATTTAAAAGTACTTATGCTATGAATTCTAACCACTTAGATTTAAAATTAAAATAAATTTAGAGGTCTCATCTCACCATCTTTATCAAGCCAATGGCAAAAAGGTAAAAGAGATGGCAGAACAGTGACCACAGAAAGAGAGAACAGACAGAAAAAAAAGGTCATGATGAAAAAGAGATAAATATTAAAAAGTATGGTTTTGGGGAAACATTTAAAGACTGTTAATCTCAACATGGATAGCATTTCTATGAGGGATATTATTATATCTGATTATGAAGACCTTAATTATACTTGTACAAAATTTAAACTTAACAAAAGTTAAGAACAATTAAATATACACTGTAAAAAGCAGACATCATAACCTTAAAAATTATGGTATTTGGGAAACAGACTGATAGTCTCGACATGGATACCATCTCTATGAGGAAAATTAATACTATATCTGATTATGAACAATTAAGAACAATGAAATTTTTGGCATATATCAGAAATAAAACAAAGGTCTACCTACTAGAAAGCTTTTCAACAAAATTATTAAAAGATTGATATTTAATTAGTATAGCTCTGGTTACATGGAAAATGAACTAATAAAATAAAATTCACCCCCCAATGCTGGTAAGGTGAAGTATTACTTTATGTGGATTTCTGTTGGACTAAACAACACACCTATTATTAGAAGCAGCATCTTGGTTCAGAAAAGAGAAAATCTGGCCAACCAATGACTGAGGCTTATTAGATCACAAACATTTTTTAGGTGATTAAGGAAAGGATTTCCTAAAAATCTTCCCTAAAGTATGTTTCCCAAAGATCCATAAATTTAGTGACTCTACAGTCCAATTAGCTTTCTAATTCACATTACCATGCACATACAAAAGAAAAAAATAAACCTAAATATTGATTTTGAGAAAATTGGCTGGTATACATTTCACAGCGAATTTGACCTGGTGATAGCTCACATTTAGCTGACGTTGATGCTCCTAATTAATACTAAGAATCCTACTCTGAAGCATTAGCTGCTGGCAAATGTTTGATTTTCAATAACATACTTTTGCATGATCTGCCATCACTTCCCAAGTTGAAGCCAGTCCTGCAGCGACAGGTCCGTGTTTTGTAACTGCTGCTGAGCAGACAGATGTGTGAACATCCCCCTGGCATTCCATATGGATCCACTTCACACGCATGGCTTCTGACTACAACAAATGAAAAACAGCATGCTTGAAATTCTCCAAAGGAGATATAATTACATGCATCAGTATGTTGAAACTTTGACAGCACAGAAGAGGGAATTCTAGAAAAAAAAATCTATCTACTCAACTATATCATATCATAATCAATTGGAAAAGAGTTTAAACCCCATGGAAGGTAGGGATTTGCCCAAATACTCCTAAGGCTACCTTTAAAAAAAACTGTAAGAGGTAAAATGCTTTTATATTAATCTAACTTGTGAACATGCAAACCAAATAAAAGTAACATGATTTTTTGGTACATGTTTATCACACTTAAAAAAAAAAAACATTTCTTTGACAAATACAAAAATATACTGCTAAAATATCCCAGGTTTGTAGTTAAAGCATAAAAGGATTTCTTCTGAAATAGTCTACTATTAGACTTAGTGACTGACTTACTGATACCGCAAAGTGTCTGACTCTTTGCAAGCCCATGTACTTTAGCACACCAGGCTTCGCTGTCCATCAGCAACTCCTGGAGCTCGCTCAAACTCATGTTCATTGAGTCGGTGATGCCATCCAACCATCTTATCCTCTGTGGTCCCCTTCTCCTCCTGCCTTCAATCTTTCCCAGTATTAGGGTCTTTTCAAATGAGTCAGTTCTTCGCATCAGGTGGCCAAAGTATTAGAATTTCAGCATTAGCATCATTCCTTCCAATGAATATTCAGGACTGATTTCCTTTAGGATTGACTGGTTTGATCTCCTTGCAGTCCAAGAGACTCTCAAGTGTCTTCTCCAACAAACAGTGCAAAAGAATTAAATTTTCAATGCTCAGCTTTCCTTATGGTCCAACTCTCACATCCATACATGACTACTGGAAAAACCATAGCTTTGACTAGATGGACCCTTATCAGCAAAGTAATGTCTCTGCTTTTTAATATGCTGTCTATATTTGTCATAACTTTTCTTCCAAGGAGCAAGTGTCTTTTAATTTCACAGCTGCTGTAACCATCTGCCATGATTTTGAAGTGCAAAAAAAAAAAAAAAAAAAGTCTCTCACTGTTTCTATTGTTTTCCCATTTATTTGCCACTAAGTGATGGGACCAGATGCCATGATCTTGGTCTTTTTAATGTTGAGTTTTAAGCCAACTTTTTCACTCTCCTCTTTCACTTTCAAGAGGCTCTTCAGTTCCTCTTCACTTTCTGCTGTAAGGGTGGTGTCATCTGAGTATCTGAGGTTATTGATATTTCTCCCAGCAATCTTGATTCCAGCTTGTGCTTCATCCAGTCCTGCATTTCGTATGATGTACTTTACATAGAAGTTAAATAAGCAGGGTAACAATACACAGCCTTGATGTACTCTTTCTGGTTCTGTTACTTCTTGACCTACATACAGACTTCTCAGGGGGCAGGTCAGACGGTCTGATATTCCCACCTCTTTAAAAAATTTCCACAGTTTGTTATGGAAACTTACTTCAATATTCTTGCCTGAAAAATCCCATGGACAGAGGAGCCTGGTGGGCTACAGTTCATGGGATCGCAAAGAGTTGGACATGACTGAATGACTAAGCACACAAGCACACTAAACTAGAATAAATGTGATTCAGTGATCACCTTTACTGAGAAGTGCTGAATTCTTTTTTTTCAATTTTGTATTCATTGTCATTTGGAGAACCCTCCCACACACGAATTTTGTGTGTGTGTGTGTGTGTGTGTGTGTGTGTGTGTGCACAGTAACTGTTAAAGGAGACGGTTGAGTTTGCATGTAGGTATTATGGAATAGTAGAATATTTCATGGGTGTAGAAATTAGAGACAAACAAAACAAAAAAATAGGAAAAGCACTAGGTAGAGAAGATAAGAAAAAGAAACAGGTCAAAGAGAAAAGGAATAAAATCAGTAAGATTTTTATATGATTGTAAGTACATTTCTTTTTAATCACCACTTGGAAATGTGATGAATAATATAATTTTCTTCTAATATTAAAACTTATGTGTTTTTGAAAACTATGCTATGCTTTTTATGTTCCACATTCTCTAAATGAAAAGATAGCTGGAGCGTAGTTTAAATATCTGTTTTGCCCAAAAGCATTCACTGCAGATGGTGACTGCAGCCATGAAATTAAAGGATGCTTACTCCTTGGAAGAAAAGTTATGACCAACCTAGATAGCATATTCAAAAGTAGAGACATTACTTTGCCGACTAAGGTCCGTCTAGTCAAGGCTATGGTTTTTCCTGTCGTCATGTATGGATGGGAGAGTTGGACTGTGAAGAAGGCTGAGCACCGAAAAATTGATGCTTTTGAACTGTGGTGTTGGAGATGACTCTTGAGAGTCCCTTGGACTGCAAGGAGATCCAACCAGTCCATTCTGAAGGAGATCAGCCCTGGGAGTTCTTTGGAAGGAATGATGCTAAAGCTGAAACTCCAGTACTTTGGCCACCTCATGTGAAGAGTTGACTCATTGGAAAAGACTCTGATCCTGGGAGGGATTGGGGGCAGGAGGAGAAAGGGACAACAGAGGATGAGATGGCTGGATGGCATCATGGACTCGATGGGCGTGAGTCTGAGTGAACTCCGGGAGTCGGTGATGGACAGGGAGGCCTGGTGTACTGCGATTCATGGGGTCACAAAGAGTCGGACACGACTGAGCGACTGAACTGAGCTGATTGCTTTTACTTTCCAATCTCACCCCATTTCTATACTAGAGAACATCTTTTGTTAGCTAATTAGCAAGTCTGCACTTTTTAACTTTCTTCACTACTTTTGCTCTGTCCTTTGGATCGTGCCCATCAGCATATAAATCTGCCATTGCTTCTGCATCTCGGAGGGAAAATACTACTTTTAATCTTAATTCTCCAAGCAATCCTTCAATCAGCTCCCCATTTCCCTGCTTCATCTAATATCAATACTTTTCAAAGTTATCCATGCTCATTTTGTACAATTTATTTCTTTCCTTTCTCAGATCCATTCTAACCAGACATCCTCCTCACCAAAAAATTGCACTTGTCAGATCCCTACGAGCTTCACACTGTTGACTATTGAATCCAATGGCCAATCTATAGTTACTTCCTTGGTGATCACATCCATTCTACTTTCTTTTAAAAGGAGAAAAATTGTCATCTATATGCCAATGACGCTCAATTGCTATGTCTAGCTAGGATTTTCCCCTGAAATCCAGTCTTATATATTCAAATAGCTTCCTGATATCTCCTCCTGAATTTATGATAGGCATTCAAAATAACATGTGAATATGTGTGTGTATATATATATATATATCTTATTTGCACCCAATTTGCTCCAAACTTAGTTTTCCTAAATCTCAAAAATAACTTGGTTATTCCAATTACTCAGCCCGACACATTGTCATCACCTTTGTTTCTCTTTTAAACCTGCAACTCATATCAAATTCATCAGGAATCCTGTTGGTTATACTCTCAAATATATCCTCAGTCTACTTTTCACCACCTTCATTGCTACCATCTTGGTCCAATCCACCATCATCTCTAACCTTCCATCTTTGTTCCCCATAGCCTACTGTCAACATAGCAATCCTACTGGTTTCTTTAAAAAGTAAGTCAGGTTTTGAGACTCCTCTATGTAAGGCTTCCTAAGGACTATCCATTTCATGCAAAGTATAAGCAAACTTTTTTATAACTGTCTGTGAGGCCCTACTAGTTACTGTTCTTCATTTTTCCAACTTAATTGCCTGCTTCTCTTCCTTGTGTTAGCTCCGCTTCAGACATATGGGTCTCCTTACTGCTCGCTGAACTATCCACTATCCAAGCATGCTCTTCCTCACTGAAGCTCCAATACTTTGGCCACCTGATGTGAAAAACTGACTCTCTGGAAAAGACCCGATGCTGGGAAAGATTGACAGCAGGAGGAGAAGGGGACCACAGAGGATAAGATGGTTGGATGGCATCACCAACTGGATGGACGTGAATTTAAGCAAGCTCCGGGAATTGGTGATGGACAGGGAAGCCTGGGGTACTGCAACCCATGGGGTCACAAAAAGTTTGACACAACTGAGCTGACTGATCTTTCTACCTATCTCTCTCCTTTAATTACTCCAAGTCTTCGTGCAATTTTATCTTTCAATGAGATTTCTTCTGATCATTAAATATAAAATTGTAAACTAATCTTATTCATGACACTCATCTACTTTCTCTCCATAGCACTTATTATCTTTTAATATAATAATTTACTTACTTTAAAAGAAAAACATTATGTATTTTTTTACAACAATGCAAATCTTATAAGGGAAATAATGTTTTAGTATGTTTTACTCAGCTATATTCTCAATGTACGTAGAATAGTTCGTGGCACATAGTATTAATAAATGATCAAAAAATAATTGGTAAATTAATAAGACCAAATTTAAACCTTTGAAAAGGTTATCTACAGAATCCCAAGTCTGAATTTCCTATAAACATATGTTTAACAATACTTTGTCTAAACTGAATTTATATTAATAGATAATTCTAAATTAGTTTTAATTTGAAGCACAAAAAGATAATGAAAATGTGGGTGGTAGTTTTGTATGTTACATTATTCTCTATATAATTGAGCCTACATTGTATTGAACAAGCATCATTAACCTACAATGCAAAATAATTTTTCAGGGATACTTAGCAATGTTGCAGCCTTCTTGGTAAAAATTATTTTCAATTAACATGTGTTAATAAATGGTTGGGAAGTTAAGTCAAGAGATACCCCCCCCTCAAGTTACTGCAATAAAAAATAGACAGATACTGCAAGAAAGTCACCTGACTTGAAGTTTGTCTTCCAGAAAGATATACAAAAAAAAAAAAAAAATCTCTAGCATCTCAGCATCTGAGTTTTCTGTGTACATACATCAAGAGTGAAAGTTCCTTCCTGGATTTAAACCTAGCCATCATTTCAATTATATGGCTGTAGAAATGATCCACTAGGAACTGAACAATTTGTCATTTAGACTTTGGAAGGGAGCTCTATTATATTTTATCATGCAGACATGTACATTTTTGCTATCAAAACAGAGAATTTATGGCTCACCCATTTTGACACCACACAAAGTCATGAGTCATATCCCCATTCAATTCACCATTATGAAGGCTATGAAGAAGTCTTGGAATCTTACCTGTTGGTTGAGTTCTTTTTTGATAGATTCTGATTGCTCTAGCATTTTCCATTTTAATTAAAGAATGAATATCACTACCATTAAATCGGTTTATCCTTATGATGTTGAAGTTATCAGAATCAGTTGCATATAAGTAGTCTTCAAACACAGTTATACCATACAGATGTTTGACCTATAAAAGGATGCAAAAATAACTATGATTTTTTAATTATGTTGCTTTCAACTTGAAAGAAAAAAAAATAACAATTGCTTTTACTACTGTGGAAAACCCCCATAATAGGAGAGTCATGAGCATATTATCATTTATTTTCTCTCAAATAATTCAACATTTCACTAATATAAATTTTTTCTATGAAAATAATACATTATGCAGTAGTAGATAAAGCAGTTTCAAATGTACGGGGAGAACTGTATTCATGTTTCATTCAGTGCAGTTCAGTTGCTCAGTTGCTCAGTCCTTTGAAATCCCATGGACTGCAGCACATCAGGCTTCTCTGTCCATCAGCAACTCCTGGAGCTTACTCAAACTCATGTCCAAAGAGCTGGTGATGCCATCCAACCATCTCATGTTGTTCCCTTCTCCTTCAGCCTTCAATCTTTCCCAACGTCAGGGTCTCTTCAAACAACTCAGTTCTTCACATCAGGTGGCAAAAGTATTGGAGTTTCAGCATCAGTCCTTCCAATGAACGTTCAGGACTGATTTCCTTTAGGATGGACTGGTTAGATATTCTTGCAGTCCAAGGGACTCTCAAGAGTCTTCTCCAACACCACAGTTCAAAAGCATCAATTCTTTGGTGCTCAGCTTTCTTTATAGTCCAACTCTCACATCCATACATGACTCCTGGAAAAACCATAGCTTTGACTAGATGGGCCTTTTTGGCAAAGTGACATCTCTGCTTTTTAATATGATGTCTAAGTTGATCATAGCTTTTCTTCCAAGGAGCAAGCATCTTTTAATTTCATGGCTGCCGTCACCATCTGCAGTGATTTTGAAGCCCTAAAAATAAAGTCTCTCACTGATTCCATTGTTTCCCCATCTATTTGCCATGAAGTGATGGGACCAGATGCCATGATCTTAGTTTTCTGAATGTTGAGTTTTAAGCCAACTTTTCACTCTCGTCTTTCACCTTCATCAAGAGGCTCTTTAGTTTTTCTTCACCTTCTGCCATAAGCATGGTGTTATCTGCGTATCTGAGGTTATTGACATTTCTCCCGAAAATCTTGATTCCAGCTTGTGCTTCATCCAGTCTGGCATTTCTCATGATGGACTCTGCATATAAGTTAAATAAGCAGGGTAACAATATACAGTCTTGACATACTCCTTTCCTGATTTGGAACCAGTCTGTGTTCCATGTCCAGTAAAAACTGTTGCTTCCTGACCTGCATACATATTTCTCAGGAGGCAGGTCATGTGGTCTGGTATTTCCAACTCTTGAAGAATTTTCCACAGTCTGTTGTGATCCACATGGGCAAAGGCTTTGGCATAGTCAATAAAGCAGAAATGTATGTTTTTCTGGAACTCTCTTGCTTTTTTGATGATCCAACAAATGTTGGAAATTTCATCTCTGGTTCCTCTGCCTTTTCTAAAACCAGTTGAACAGCTGGAAGTTCATGGTTCACATACTGTGGAACCCTGGCTTGGAGGATTTTGAACATGTGAGATGAGTGCCATTGTGTAGCAGCTTGAGCATTCCTTGGCATTGCCTTTCTTTGGGACTGGAATGAAAACTAAACTTCTCCAGTCCTGTGGCCACTGCTGAGTTTTACAAATTTGCTGGCATATTGAATGCAGCACTTTCACAGCATCATCTTTCAGGATTTGAAATAGCTCAACTAGAATTCCATCACCCCTACCAGCTTTGTTCATAGTGATGCTTCCTAAGGCCCATTTGACTTTGCATTCCAGGATGTCTGGCTGTAGGTGATTGATCACACCATCGTGATTATCCTGGTCATGAAAATCTTTTTTGTACAGTTCTTCTGTGTATTCTTGCCACCTCTTAATATCTTCTGCTTCTGTTGGGTCCATGCCATTTCTGTCCTTTATTGTGCCTATCTTTGCACGAAATGTTCCCTTGGTATCTTTAATTTTCTTGAAGAGACCTCTAGTCTTTCTCATTCTATTGTTTTTCTCTATTTCTTTGCATTGATCACTGAGGAAGGCTTTCTTATCTCTCCTTGTTATTTTTTAGAACTCTCTTTCAAATAGGTTTGTCTTTCCTTTTCTCCTTTGCCTTTCACTTCTCTTCTTTTCACTGCTGTTTGTAAGACTTCCTCTGACAACCGTTTTTCCTTTTTGTATTTATTTTTCATGGGGATGGTCTTGATCACTGCCTCCTGTACAATGTCATGAACCTCTGTCCACAGTTCTTCAGGCACTCTGTCTATCAGATTGAATACCTTGAATCTATTTGCCAATTTTACTACATAATTGTAAAGGATTTTATTTAGGTCATACCTGAATGGTCTAGTGGTTTTCACTACTTTCTTCATTTTAAGTCTGAATTTGGCAATAAGGAGTTCATGATCTGAGCCACAGTCAACTCCTGGTCTGGTTTTTGCTGACTGTATAGAGCTTCTCCATCTTTGGCTGCAGAAAATATAATCAATCTGATTTTGGTTGACATCTGGTGATGTCCATGTGTATCAGCTTCTCTTGTGTTGTTGGAAAAGCGTGTTTGCTATGACCAGGGTATTATCGTTTCAAAACTCTTATTAGCCCTTGCCTTACTTCATTCTGCACTCCAAGGCCAAATTTGCTGGTTACTCCAGGTATTTCTTCACTTCCTACTTTGCATTCCAGTTCCCTATAATGAAAAGGACATCTTTTGGGGGTATTATTTCCTGAAGGTCTTGTAGGTCTTCACAGAACCATTCAACTTCAGCTTCTTCAGCCCATCAACAGAAAATTGGACTAAAGATTTACTGAGCATGGCCCTGCCTATCAGAATAAGACCCAGTTTTCCCCTCAGTCAGTCTCTCCCATCAGAAAGCTTCAATAAGCCTCTTATATTATCCATCAGAGGGCACACAGAATGAAAACCACAATCACAGAAAACTAACCAATCTGATCACATGGACCACAGCCTTGTTTAACTCAGTGAAACCATGAGCCATGTTTTGTAGGGCCACCCAAGAAGGAAGGGTCATTGTGGAGAATTCTGACAAAATGTGGTCCCCTGGAGAAGGGAATGGCAAACCACTTCAATATTCTTGTCTTAAGAACCCCATGTTTCATGAAGAAAACATTTTCAGTAGCTGCTTTTCAAAGGCTAGTGAGAATCAAACTTTCAAGCATATTAATAATATGCTTATGCATTGTTACATAAAATTTGAGATATTTGTGTGGGCCACTTATGTGTGTAATCATGGATATACATAATCTATAAAATCCTGGTTTTGCCTATGAAAGGACTGATGAGAAAGCACCTTTGAAAATCCCCTTTAAAAAAATACAGGTTACACTACTATTCCCAGCATGGAAATTAATAAACAATGAAATCATATATTTAGAATAATTATAAATAATATGTCAGCATTCTCTACTCAGAAATTGCATTCTTTCTAAAGTCTATTTATAATGAACATGAAACTCTGTGATATGAAAATAACAGTGTTTACTGTTCTCCATGAGACTTCATAGTTAGCAGCGTAACTTTCCTACTTGGCAGATGTCTTAGGGAATAGACTTCTTGAATTGATGGAAAACTTCCAGTGAAGCAAAGAAAGAATGAGTATACTGATTTTCTCATACAACAGGGCACATGCTAGGTGCAAGGCCTTTGGGAATTCCTTGTATTATATTTAATTTAAAATGGTTCTGGACCATGGTATAGTAGATCTGTCAATTGATTTTCTGTAGAGATTCTGATGAAAAAGCACTTGTCACTATTCTTTGGCATTATATTGCATTTTTAGTCCACTTTTTATTATAGATTTTTAGTTAAGAGAATTTGAGAAGTTATCCATGATGTATTATTAAACAATTTATAGAACAAAATGACTAATATTTGTACTTAGGAAATCTTGCTAGTTCATTTGATTTGCTATCTTCCTAATGACTCTTCATTATAATTTCTGATCCTCTCATGTAAGATGTTGACTAAAAGAAGACTGGTTTTTCATACTGTTTTTGGACACATTTCAATTCTTCATGTCTAGGCAACAAATGAAAGATTAGAAATTAAGGGAGAGAATCATTCTATGTTAAAACTTCAGTAATCACTTTTTATGTTAGTATTAGTCCCCAGTAAGTGTCATAAGGTCCCCAGTAAGTGTCATAGGAGGGCTTCCCTCATAGCTCAGTGGGTAAATCATCTACCTGCAATGCAGGAGACCCAGATTTGATTCCTGGGTTGGGAAGATCCCCTGGAGAAGGAAATGGCAACCCACTCCAGTATTCTTGCCTGGAGAATCTCATGGACAGAGAGGAGCCTGGTGGGCTATAGTTCAGGGGGTCGCAAGACTTGGACACGACTTAGCTACTGAACCAAGTGTCATATAGGAAGGAATGTGTGTATTTATCAATAATATTTTCTGCATAACTGACATCATATTCACTGTATATATATATAACTCAATTTTGATTTGGGCAATATGTTTTTCCTATAAAAGTTATAAACAAGCTAAAGTCTTCCACTAATTTCCATTATTTTATGCATGCTTTGCTCTAAGTGTGGGACCAACCATCTGGAAGTGTGCGGTAATGGCATACCCACCCTGCTGTCTACTTAGTTGCCAATCCACAGTCTAAGAGAGAAAGCATGACTATAGAGGTGGCAGTTGATGCGGGTAGAAAACGTGTTCATACGATAAAGATCAAATCTTACTCTCTGCCTCCCTGCTTGCATTCAGAAGGATTTATTTACCATAAAGTACCTAAAGTGTTACTCTGCTTACAATCCCCCACAGAGGTGGGAGGAACTAGGTGTGGTATACAGGCCATTCTGATTACAGGACAAATTCTTACAAAATTTTATCTATGTTGGAATACTTAGTGGCAGACTAAACATGTTTAGGGAACCAGCAAAACATAGGCAATAGAAATGGGGAAAAAATGGATAATTAAAAACTTCAGACATTAAAAAAGAAAAAAGCCTTTTAAAAGTAGCCATGGGGAAGATCATTTGAATTCCTCATCCTGTTTCATGATGTGAAATTTCAATTATATATACACCAAAGAAGGTACATCATAATCATTTCAGTGACTAGGTGCTCTAAGGTCACAACTAAAGATGGCAAAAGAAATCAAGATTTTGAGGGCAGTCGAAGGTGAGAGAAAAATAAATGGCATCACTTCTAATATTGGACACTTTTTTTTAGACACCCAGATCAGATTAGTGCATTTGTTTATCTTCCAAGGAAGTGAAAATATTTCATTGTCAAATGCTGATTATAAAGGAAAAGTAACTTGACATGAAAATTACATAGTATTTGTACCTTGCATTATAGAAGAAAGCAAAGAAAGCCACTTATTGCAGTTCTATAGAATGAGAATTTCACATGAAATTAGTAAGATCAGTGAGATAAAATCGAATTTCAAAAGCATTCTAGTGAATAAGACAGCTCCACTTAGAGATCTTCTTCAATTGTTAACTGAATGTTATTTCCAAAACCTTGTAATTCAGCAAAGGAAAAAAAAAAAAAACACAAATGAGAAAAAAATTGACCTTGGTGTCTTTCACAAAATTTTTATTCTGGGAAGTAAATATTTAAACACTTCAGAAGGCAAAGTATAATCCAACATATTAAAATAATAATAAGACTTCTGTGAGCCAGCATTTGTGTTATTAGCTATATTGTCCTATTGTGCCACACAGGACAATCGATAGTTCAGGTTTTTACAAATGAAATACTTACATTAGTTTTTAGTAAGTAGGTTATAACATCTGTCCTATTCTAATACTTTTCTTTCTTACTAGTGTAGAATTTCTGGTTGCATTGGCTGTTTTTGATTTATTTCTGCTGGTTTTTGTTTTGTGTGCCTTTTTTTTTTTTTTAATAGAGGGAAGGAGGGAGAGCAAGTCCTCCCCCATCATGTATTATGGAGTGCACTGTGAAAAGAACATTCTTCCATTTAGCAAACACATCACAATTTTTATGATCCACTGCAGCTTGACTTCATAAGAAATTTTCCACACTGCAATTTTCAGTCTTCTTTCTAGTATGAGATCATTCATTTTATTACCTTAGCTGCATTTTCCAACCAAACTGTACTTACTTGTCTGCCTTGGATGATAGTATGTCTGTTTTTTCCTTGATAGTCCACTACTTCCACATAGTCCAAGTAAAGATCTACCCAGTAAACCCATTTGTTGACTAGGTCTAATGCCAGTGCAGCTGGCTGCTCTGTCTTAGAATCAGTTATCCTTGTTCTGTTCATCCCATCCATGTCACATCGCTCCACTTTGGCCACATTCCCATAGTCAGTAAAGAAAAGTTTTCTGTTGAAAGAAAACTAAATGTTAAAGTGGAAGGGTGGGGGCAGCATATTCAATAGAACCATCTGTAAAACCAGAACTTTTCCTTCTAATTTATTTCAGTGGTTACATCTGTTAGCTTCCCATGACCGTTTCCATATAATATCACTCATAAACAAGGAAATCTGCTAATGAATATTGCAGGGCATAAGGGAGTAGGTTAACTAACAACTGTAAAATTTCCCCAGAACCAATGATTATGGTGGGTTTATTTTTGTATTAGGGGAAATGTTTCTTTAAGCTTCATAGAGCTAGTACACATATACCACAGGAGATCTGTATAGCCCATTTGGAATAAGCTTCAGAAGTGAGCCAAGTAACCAGGCCAGGGCATGTGAGCTATCAGGCTTTATCTTCAACCTGCTTTTCAAATTGCCTGGTAATGTCTGTCTCCTATAAAAGCTATTATGTGGAGCTCAATGATGCTATGAGTAGTAAAGTATAGAAAACCTGCAATGGAATTAAGCAGATGGAAAAGCAAATGTGCCATTTATAGCAATGAAAATAAATAATCACCCCCAAACCAATCCCAAATTCTCCCAAATATCCCCAACTGACAAAATTTACTAAAGATAATGCAGGCCATTTCCTTTCATTTTCTCTTTATATATTTTAAAGAAAAGACCGAAAAGCAATGTTAATCTCTGAGACGAGAAATCCTTCTATGAAGTGCTAACAGCATGTGTCAAAGGTTTAAATACCTCTAATACCTCAGTGTCTAATATTTGATTAGTATTCACTATATTTAGTAAACAGAAATCAATTTCAATTAACCTGACAATATTTTAACAAGATTATCTACTCATGAGAGTAAATTATGTTCGTAAATGGAGGACCATCTTGCCTTCATTTAAAAACCATCTCCAGAATAATCTTATTTCCAGTGACTGAGCAATATTAAGATTACCTAGAGTATAGAATATTTGATTTTGCAAACTTGGTGAATTAGTTTTTAGTTACCTGTCTCAACACTATTGCATCAGCTCACAGTATGGGGGTATCTTTCAATACTAAGGAATATTACTTAAGCTTTAATTAAGCTCTTTTGCTATGGGAAGCTGTGACTAATTTTTAAACATTAATGCATGTGTAGTGTGAGCCAGATTTTATTATGAGTATGTATTTCCCCAAATATGTTGAAAGATCAATTTATCACAATAATTTAAAAAATAAAATAAGTTTCATCCTAATTTCTCCTGGAAAAAAAAAATCACGATAAGTTAAAAAATGTTTTTCAAGTGACATTCCATTCAGGTGAAGAGATTTCTATTCCAGTGAAGAAGAAATAAAGGGGCACATAGTACATTTTATTGTCATGCTAATTACTCAAACTTCCACACCTATGATGGCTCATTAGTTACTTCCCTTCCACTCTCTCTCCCTCTCTCTCATCTTTACCCCAGTCTCTTCCTGCTTCCATCTTTCATCTTTTCTTTTCTTCACTTCTTAATCAATTTGTTCATGGTCATCTCAAATTAAGTTACTATTAAGATTACCAGTTTACCTCTTTCTTACTATAGAACACTGTCCACTGTTCTTATCATAAAAACTCTCTTTTCTCACCTCATACCAAAACATCTGTCCTTTCATAGTTTTCTTTTCCAACTGGTCCATTTCATAGACCAGATAGATGCTGGTATGCAGATAGCTTGGCTTTGGCACAGAGAGCCGGAAGCTTTGGCCCATTGTGTTTAGCACGTTGTATATAGACTATGTATAGTGACATGAAGGAAGGGGTTCCAACTATCTACATGAGGCTGAATAGGAAAGATGAGTCTCGAGATTAGAACTTCTCTCAAGTCACCCTGAGGTGACTTAATTAGATGTGATCCTAAAAAGACAAAAAGAAAAGAATGCCAAGACAAGAAGCCTGCAGGCATATTTTTGAAGAAAGAAGAGCAAATAAGATTAGAGAAAGAAAGAAAGTGAAGTCGCTCAGTCATGTCCAACTCTTTATGACCCCATAGACTGTAGCCTACCAGGCTCCTCCATCCATAGGATTTTCCAAGTAAGAGTACTGGAGTGGATTGTCATTTCCTTCTCCAAAGGATCTTCCCAACCCAGAGAGCGAACCCAGGTCTCCCGCATTGTAGGCTTAGGCTTTACCATCTGAGCCACCAGGAAAGCCTGATCAAAGACATAGATTCTTATAGAGGCTTAAGGAGAAAAATTCCCTGATAAAGAATTGGAGTGGCTGGCTGGGTCAGTTGGGTGTCCCTGGTGGCTCAGCTTGTAAAGAATCTGCCTGCAGTGCCTGAGACCTGGATTTGATCCTTGGTTTGGGAAGAAACCCCTAGAGAAGGGAATGGCTATCCACTCCAGCATTCTGGCCTGGAGAATTCCATGGACTGTATAGTCCATGGGGTTGCAAAGAGTCGAACACGATTGAGCAACAGTCACTTCACAAAACAAAAAAAGATTAAAAAAAAAAAAAAGAATACAAATTTAGAAGATGTCATCGAGTTTGGTATTTGTTAGAATACCAGTGATTTTTGGTACTTTTGTCTGAAAAAAAAATAGTTTAGTTATAGAGGAAAAATGAACCTGATGGTAATAAAGGAGGTTGGGAAAATGTAAATAATTTGTCCAAGAAGATTTTCAGTGATCATTTCAGTTCAGTTCAGTTCAATCACTCAGTCGTGTCCAACTCTTTGCAACTCCATGAATCGCAGCACGCCAGGCCTCCCTGTCTATCACTGACTCCTGGAGTTTACTCAGACTCACGTCCATCGAGTCAGTGATGCCATCCAGCCATCTCATCCTCTGTCGTTCCCATCTCCTCCTGCCCCCAATTCCTCCCAACATCAGAGTCTTTTCCAATGAGTCAATTCTTCGCATGAGATGGCCAAAGTACTGGAGTTTCAGCTTTAGCATCATTCCTTCCAAAGACTAACCTATTATTGCAGGGACGATTCAAGTGATTCTTATCTTAATTGCAGGACATAATAAAACTGGTTGAGGCAACTCTGAATAAGCTTAAGAAAAGTGTGAAAGAAAAGTATAAATATATGATTCATCAAAATGTTGCTGTCTTAATGAAAACATAAAACCAAAAGAAAAAGAGGACTTTGGGTATGTGAAATAGCATTGAGCTAGAAGAAACAGCGAAGAATTTGCCATTGTACTTCCAGCACAAAGCAGAACAGTGCTGAGTGGTGATATAAAAGAAGGTCTTTCCATCAAATTCAATTTTCCCAGCTTTGAGAATACTGACTATGATAAGCTCAATTCACTTATAATTGAAATTCAAGAAATGAAAGTGTTCCCAAGGATAGCAGCACTAAGAACATAAATCTGCAAGCAATAAATATCCATAGTCACATGATTATGGCTATCATTATGACTGTAGATGTTTCTTTGTTTGTTTTAATTTTAGTTTAAAATTTAGTTTAATTTTAGTTTAAAATTATCTCCTACTGTTACAGAGAAAAGATTCATTCGAAAGGCATTGTTTAATTGATGTATGACTATTATAATTATAAACAGAAGCTATAGTTTTAATTGTCTGAAACATAACTAAATTTCATTCATGATAAAGTATAGCTAGGGTGTGATAAAATCACTCTTTTCTCTCTTATAAAGAATGAATCACATTATCTCACTGATCTTAATAAATGTTTGTGAAATAGAAAGGTCAGATTATTTCTATTTTACAGATGAAATAGATTCCAAGTCCACATGGACAGCTTGTCAGAGCCATAACACACATATTTGTCTTGCCTTTTGTTTTTAATGCACTATTTTGAAATAATTTCAAACTTACAGAAAAGATATAAGGATTGTAGAATAAATGTGTATACCTTTCACCTAGATTCACCAGTTTTTCAACTTTTGTTCCTCTGGACATTTTTAGTACCAGCTGAACCATTTGACACTAAATTGCAGAAATGATGACCCTCCTCAACTAAGACTTCGGTGTGCATCTCCTAAGTACCAAGACATTCTCTTTTTTTAACACTGCTACAATAGGTAGATTTTATTCAAATACAGCCTGTTGAGCAATAATGTTCTATACAGTAAAAATTTCTTTTTTTCTATAATTTAGGGTGGAATCCAAAATCATATACTTCACTTAATTGTCTTTTCTCTCTCAGTTCAGCAGTTCAGTTGCTCAGTTGTGTCCGATTCTTTGCGATGCCATGAATTGCAGCACGTCAGGCCTCCCCGTCCATCACCAACTCCCAGAGTTCACTCAAACTCATGTCCATTGAGTCAGTGATGCCTTCCAGCCATCTCATCCTCTGTCGTCCCCTTCTCCTCCTGCCCCCAATCCCTCCCAGCATCAGGGTCTTTTCCAATGAGTCAACTCTTCGCATGAGGTGGCTAAAGTATTGGAGTTTAAGCTTCAGCATCAGTCCCTCTCTCTAGACTCCTTTAATTTTGAATAGTTATTTAGCCTTGCATTGTTTTTTTTTTTTGTTGTTGTTGTTATTTCTAAAGTGTAAACATGAGTTGTTTTGAAGAATAAATCTATTTAAAAAAAAATTGTTGATGTGGACCATTTTTAGTCTTTATTGAATTTGATTCAATATTGCTTCTGTTTTATGTTTTGGTTTTTTGGCTATGAGGCATGTGGGGATCTTAGCCCCTTGACCAGGGATCCAACACACATCCCCTGTATTGTAAAGCAAAGTCTTAACCACGGACCACCACAGAAATCTCCAATACCCCTATCTTGAGTTTGCCTAATTTTTCTCATAATTAGATCACTTTATGCTTTTTGAACTGAAATGTAATAGCTTTATATATTATTATTTATGCCTCTGGGTTTAGAAACCAATGGTAAGCCTATGCTCTATTCAATAAATTCCCTAAAATGAAGCACAGTTGGTGGCTTGAAATCTCCTTTATCCCATCTTATTCAGTGTTTTCTGAACACTTAAGTCTTAATTTCCAGCATTTTCAGTCATCCTTTCAGCATCTCCTCTCACAAGAACCAAGCATCCTCTGCTGCTTGGCAGCCAAGGAGCTGCTTTAGTAGCTGTCTGCATATGAAACTCATGGTGGCTGGTGGAGATCGTTCCCAAATTTGTCCTATACTTTATTCTCTTGGGATTACAATACTGACATTTCCTATTGCCCTGTTCTTTCCTATAGACCCTATACCAATTATTTCTTTATTCTCTAGAAAGTAGAAGAAATTAAATTGAGATTTCTATTCTCTTGTTCTTAACTTCCTTTTTGAATGCCATTTTATTCAATTTCCACTAACACAAAAATTAAAGTGAAACAACTACTACCCAACTACTGTCTCTAATGTATGCTTAACTATTCGTTCATAAATGAAAGGAAAATGTCTTTCAAACTTTTAATTATTCATCCAACTCCTTAATCGTAACTTGATAGCTGGAGTAAATAGGAGTTTGTCATATTAGCTTCCTATCTCATTTCATATGGGAAACTGATTTTATCTGATGTCCTGTTGATTACATGACTAGCCCTATCTTACTATAGACATATAAGTATTTTATACAGTTGGGGATAGTAAGAAACTTTGAGTATTGTTGGTAAACTTGCCAGACATAAATCAAAAGTCACAAAGGGAGCACTGACCGACAGTGACAGAGCACTGTGCTTACAGAGTTATGGCCCCAATCATCCTTATGTTTTAAAGCAAAGCAACTGTTATACATACTGATGTCTTAAAATATGTGCTTTTTTTTTTCCTTTAACTGATAAAAATAGGTTTAGTTTTTCAAGTGATATTTGCTTTAAGTAATTCTTCCATATTTTTGTACTTTGTCCAAAATGACAAAGGGGAATTTAAACATACCAGAGTCCTATCTACATCTTTTTTTTTTTTTTTAATAAAGCTGAAACCTTTTCTGAAGTATTCATTCATTCATTTAGCTGTGCTCAATCTTAGTTGGGCCATGCGGAAACTAGTTCCATGACCAGGGATCAAACCTGGCACCCTGCATTGGGAGCATAGGGTCTTAGCCACTGGACCACTGGGGAAGTCCCCTTCCATTTCCTTTAACTGTATAGTCCACTCTGGCTTTGTGTTATCATTCTTACTGCTAACATTTTGGTTATAGCTTAAAGATGGAATTTAGAAATTTCAGAGTTCTCACAATGTAATTATCTATCATTCATTTAACTGTTTAAAAATGAGGTTATACAACAAGATTTTGGTTAAGAAATAAATAAGAGAATGAAGCATAAAACTCAAAAGCCATATATTGCTAAATTTAGAAGAAAAATCATTGTTCTGATGGGCCTAACACATTCTCCATGTTTATAATCAGGTGTTAGAGAACTTCATATCTTCACATTTCAGGAAAAATATATGTATTTTTCTTAACAACAATTACATTAGAAACATCAGTTTTTGATCTTATTTTAAAAATAACTATGTTATCAAAAAAGCATCAATATTAATACTTTATTTTTCTTCCATTGTGTTTACAGAAATTGAACAAGAAAGTGATTTTCTACATTATATAGAGTAATTAAAGTATACTCTGAATTAAAGTTAAAATATTAAATATTTATCATTGTAATTCTAAAATGCAATTGTGAATATTAAAGAGTAATGAGTCTTCAGAGTAACAGGTTTAAATTCAATTTCTATTAGCTCGTGCTACTTAAGGGATGTAGAAGATACATAAACTATTTTCTCTGTCTAGCCAAGATTGTTCAAGACAGTGATTTATTGATTTTTACTTGGTTGGGGTTTTTGCTTTCATTGTTTGAAAAATCTCTCTTGAATTTCGTTTCAGTTCATACATAAACACACAGAAATTAAACTTGACATACAGCTGGCTACTCTATATTCTGGAAATACTCCCACTAATAATTCTGCTGGAAGTGTTAATGAATTAGATATATCAATCAACATGGCTTAGTCAATTAACATCCTCATTTACCTGAATCTGCCCTACTCAGTTAGTGTTCCTGAGAGTGGCATCCCTATGCGGCAATATTATCCCTTCCCCATCCCCCTACCACCACCTTGGGGAGATTTGATGCAAGCAAAATAAAATTATAGGCTAAGCTGTATCACTAAGACCCTTTCTCTCATGAATCCATGCCAAATGGTATGGAGCTCACCTAGTGGGCAGCTGCGCCAACATGGGTGGAGGGTGGAGTGGGGTGAAGTGGGGTGGGTACAGAGAGGAGGAAAACCAGAGCATGTTCGTAGATATAGAGGGGTCATGAGATAGAAACAGGATGGAAGGAGCCATGCAGTATTTGGGCAAGAAATTCTCTAGGAGTCTGTTTTAATTTCCTGTTCTCAGGTAGGTAAACACATGGGAGTTACCACAGCCTCTTGGAAATTTGTATACATTTGAGTGGCTTTGGTGGGGTGTTTCTGTACTTGGAAGCTAATGTGTGATAAGTAAAACACTACATTGTTTAATGTCTTATATTAAAGATTCAGATAACTCTTGTACTAAAGATTTTGGACAATTAAAACTTATACCACCTTCAGTTCAGTTCAGTCGCTCAGTCATGTCCAACTCTTTGCAACCCCATGAATCACAGCACACCAGGCCTCCCTGTCCCTAACCAACTCCCAGAGTTCACTCAGACTCATGTCCATTGAGTCTGTGATGCCATCCAGCAATCTCATCCTCTGTCGTCCCCTTCTCCTCCTGCCCCCAATCCCTCTCAGCATCAGAGTCTTTTCCAGTTAGTCAACTCTTCGCATGAGGTGGCCAAAGTACTGGAGTTTCAGCTTTAGCATCATTCCTTCCAAAGCAATCCCAGAACTGATCTCCTTCAGAATGGACTGGTTGGATCTCCTTGCAGTCCAAGGGACTCTCAAGAGTCTTCTCCAACACCACACTTCAAAAGCATCAATTCTTCGGCCCTCAGCCTTCTTCACAGTCCAACTCTAACATCTATACATGACCACAGGAAAACCATAGCCTTGACTAGACGGACCTTAGTCGGCAAAGTAATGTCTCTGCTTTTGAATGTGCTGTCTAGGTTGGTCATAACTTTTCTTCCAAGAAGTAAGTGTCTTTTAATTTCATGGCTGCAGTCACCATCTGCAGTGATTTTGGAGCCCCCCAAAATAAAGTCTGACACTGTTTCCACTGTTTCCCCATCTATTTCCCATGAAGTGATGGGACCAGATGCCATGATCTTCGTTTTCTGAATGTTGAGCTTTCAGCCAACTTTTTCATGCTCCTCTTTCACTTTCATCAAGAGGCTTTTTAGTTCCTCTTCACTTTCTGCCATAAGGGTAGCATTATCTGCATAAATGAGGCTATTGATATTTCTCCCAGCAATCTTGATTTCAGCTTGTATTTCTTCCAGTCCAGCGTTTCCCATGATATACTCTGCATATAAGTTAAATAAGCAGGGTGATAATATACAGCCTTGCTGTACTCCTTTTCCTATTTGGAACCAGTCTGTTGTTCCATGTCCAGTCCTAACTGTTGCTTCCTGACCTGC
Organism: Ovis canadensis; assembly: GCF_042477335.2. Classification (NCBI taxonomy): domain Eukaryota; kingdom Metazoa; phylum Chordata; class Mammalia; order Artiodactyla; family Bovidae; genus Ovis; species Ovis canadensis. The sequence continues at coordinate 174,635,867 of NC_091246.1, read as the reverse complement.
ATACAGATTTCTCAAGAGGCAGGTCAGGTGGTCTGGTATTCCCATCTCTCTCAGAATTTTCCACAGTTTATTGTGATCCACACAGTCAAAAGCTTTGGCATAGTCAATAAAGCAGGAAAAACATATTGAAATACCAATTCTATGTAAAGGAATCATTTTACCATGTTCACATATAACCCTCATGTAACCCTAACATGGCATAAATATATATAGATATATAAGTAGAAAGCATCTGAATTTTTTTCTGTAATCTCCCATGAAAACAGAAAAGAAAGATATTAATAATGGACAATATTTTTTTAATAATCTTTCTTCATTTTTTAAAAACTCAATATATTACTCAGGACATATCAACAGATTTTCAAATGTTCTTCCCAATTCCAAGCTCTCTAAATGCTTTCACAAATTCAAATATGAACTCTTATCAATTTCCATCCTATCCTAACCCTGCCTCTAACTCATTTTTTTTTATTTCAAGCAAATTTATCTTTTAAGCTTTAATTCCCATTGGTTTTCATCTTTCCATATTCCGAGAGCTAGAAGCTAATTCAGCAACTAATAAGCTTCCCACTGTAAACAAAGAGAGGAAAAAGAAGAAAAGTAAAAATATTTGCATATTAATATTATTATTATTGTTTTTGTTTAGTCATTCAATCATCTCTGACTTTTTTGCAACTCCAATGGGATTCTCCAGTCAAGACTACTGGACTGGGTTGCCATTTCCTCTTCCAGGGGATCTTTCCAACCCAGGGATCAAACCACATATCTGGGTCTCCTGCGTTGCAGGCAGATTCTGAAGCCCTGATTATTATTTCTATTTATCTTTATTACATAGCTATTTCATCAATGTTTAACACAGATGGGGACACAATGTGATAAGTAACTAACCCTATTTCCCTGGGTTAGCATTGCCTGAGACTTGGCTTATATTTATTCATTCATATCTACCACCCACACATGACTACACTTAAACTGGAACTACCACATCTAATCGCCTAAAAGATAATGACGTACTTGGCCTAATATTTTGACTTTTAGGCAGCCATTTTTCTCAAGCTGTAATTGAAACCTTATAAACTCATCTATACTCCAGATGTAAGTTTTCAATATCCTCACCCTTATTTACACAGGTCTCTGCCTAAAGTACAGGGCAGCCTAACATCTGTCCATAGATACAACATTCTCTCTTCCTACCCAAACACTTCTGACCTGCCCTCTGAATCTCCTACGATCACAAAATCCCCAATGTCCTAAGACTAAACTTTGAATACCTCCACCTTTTTGCCTTTACTGAAATTTAGCATCTGTTGAGCTCATCCTTTACCAGCAGTCACAGAAAATGTGGGCTTCTTATAAGAACCTCAGGAGTAGATCTAAACTCAGTGCCTCCTCGAATACTAATTCCAGAATACTACTCTCTTCTTATCTTGTAACATCTCATGTTTTTTCAGGAGTCTCATTAATAGACTGTATCAATGACAGCACCCATCCTTAAGTTAAATTATGTATTATTAAAATTATCCTACAACTGTTGATAACAATCAGAATAAAACTTCATATTCTCAACATTGCCCCAAACAGTCAGATCATTTAGTCTCTACCTATCTCTCCAGCTGTCTGGAGGTAACACTTTCTCAGTTTTAATAGCTACATCTAACTAATCCATTCTGAAGGAGATCAGCCCTGGAATTTCTTTGGAAGGAATGATGCTAAAGCTGAAGCTCCAGTACTTTGGCCACCTCATGCGAAGAGTTGACTCACTGGAAAAGACTCTGATGCTGGGAGGGATTGGGGGCAGGAGGAGAAGGGGATGACAGAGGATGAGATGGCTGGATGGCATCACTGACTCGATGGATGTGAGTCTGAGTGAACTCCGGGAGTTGGTGAGGAACAGGGAGACCCGGTGTGCTGCGATTCATGGGGTCGCAAAGAGTTGGACATGACTGACGACTGAACTGAACTGAATAATATTCTTCTATATAATTCAAATAACTTGGCCATCTTTCAGTTCATTAAACAATATACACAATTTCTTCCTTTCTCCATTTCTTCTTTTCTCCAGGGGACGTATCCTGTCTCCAAGTCTGGAAAATAATTTCTACCACACTATTCCAAAATTGGCTTTAGCTTTTAACTCAAATGTCAATTTCCGTGAAAGACCTTTCCTGTTTTTCCCGTATCAGTTAGGTCTGCCTGATAAACTCTCATGGCATTCTGTATTTTTATCACATCCTTTCTTACTTAATTGCATAAAACAGATACACACAAACACACATACACACACACATACAATGGTTAGTTTAAGATCAGTTTACTAAGTAGATTATAGTCTCCAAGAAGAAAAAGACTATATCTGCTTTATTCAGGACTATACACTCACGACTGAACCATGTATCTGCCTATATTGTTTCTCTGTCTCTCTACATATATCTATATAAGCTCTGAATTCATCCCCTCATAATAGAAAAGAAAATCTAAACTCAGACTTAAAAGCATGTTAAAAGGGCAAAAAATATGGATAAGGCCATTGTAGGGTATGAAAATAAGTTGGTTTACCACATTATCCAGCATAGCCCATTGGAATTCTTTGCTCCTAAATCATTAGCTAATAATAAATTATTGCTTGGCCTCAGTTTTATTGCTTTTCCCTCTTTTGTACATAATTCTGTTTAGAGAACTTGTAGGGAGTAGTGATATTAGATCATGGTAAGGTCTGGTATTCCTTTATCTGGCCAATTTTCAGTTTTAATGAAATCTCAATACGAATTTCCACCTACCTGTAGATACCAGATTATAACAACATTTGCATGTATCTCTAAGGGATTTAGACCATCTACTTCCAGAATATAGCAAAGTTTTGTTTCTTTGTTTACCTTAAAGTTGGATATTTATATAATGAACATGAATTTGAAGACTATACTGTCCCCTGTGAGGAAGATGGACTCAAAATGTTAGAAGATTAGATAAGGAGATACCAGTATGGTAGATAAGCATTAGCACAGGGGTAAATGGGAAAGAAGAGAGAAATTTCAAGGAGTATTTTGGGGTCTATATCGACAGGACTTGACAGTTTAATTCGGTGAAAACAAGGGTGATTAGAGAGGAGCATTCTAGCTCTATAATAAATTTCGCAAAATATATTTATGGAATATACTGAGCCTTCAGATTTTTCTCAGGAAATCTGCCAGGCATAAGATTGCAAGGTGTCATTGAATTTAATATGAGGAAAGGATTTTACAATTTGGGCATATTACTTTCCATGACCAAGGGCAACACTATCTCAGGTCTTCTTCAGGGGTCAGAATGCAGGATGTCAGTACTCAGAAGCTCATGCTCAATATATTTGATTCATGTGGAATAGTAGAATATTTGCAGTAATATATTGGAGGCAAAAAGTTGTTCTTTGAAATATGCAGAGATGTATAACCTAATTTCCACACTTAGGGTGTCTTACTGGTTTATAAAGGCATTTTTCTGAGATGAAATAACATAGATGGCTGTCTCAGAAGCAGCTAAGGTAAGTATCCATGAAGTTGTGGACCGCTGAACAAATCTGGTTCACTGCTATGCTAATTACCAGTTAGCTGAACTGTCAATTTCTATTTTAAATTCTTACTAAATGGAGGAAAAAGCAGCAAGGTGAAAATGAAGCTTAACTGCAGCATAGTAATTTTTAATATATTATTTATTGTTTATACTTGTATGCATCTCTTAGTCTGCTGTTGGAATAAAATGTGTGATAATATTGCAATGATGATAAAATCATATGGTTACAGAGATAAAACCACAATGTAGAAACTAAAGATTTCTTTGATATTCACTTTCCTAGCTGTGAAAAGCAGATATATACTTGGAAAAATAAGGCCAACATCCTGTAAAAGAACTTCTTTATAAGTGACATTACTCAAATGCCTTGGTTTAGTTTTAAACTGAAATGCAGGATCAAGTGTAGACTAAGTGTGGCTAAGACTTCAGAGGCTAAAGGAAGCTGATTAAGGAAAAGGACTGTTCTTGCTCTGGGGTAGTTTGTCATTTCCTTCTCCAGGGGATCTTCCTGACTCAGAGATTGAACCTGGGTCTCCTACATTGCAGGCAGATTCTTACCAAATGAGCTATGAGGTAAAGTGAAAGTGAAAGTTGCTCAGTCACGTCTGACTCTTTGCGACCACATGGACTATGCAGTCCATGGACTTCTCCAGGCCAGAATACTGGTCTTTCCCTGGGTGGCCTTTCCCTTCTTCAGGGGATCTTTCCAACCCAGGGATCGAACACAGGTCTCCTGAATTGCTTCCTGATGGCTTCCACCAGCTTCCCAGGTGGCTCAGAAGTTAAAGCGTCTGCCTCCAATGTGGGAGACCTGGATTTGATCCCTGGGTTGGGAAGATCCCCTGGAGAAGGAAATGGTAACCCACTCCAGTATTCTTGCCTGGAGAATCCCATGAACGGAGAAGCCTGGTAGGCTACAGTCCACGGGGTCACAAAGAGTTGGACACGACTGAGTGACTTCACTTCACTTTCTTTACCAGGTGAGCCACAAGGGAAGCCCAAAGCCCCTGGCAAAACAGGGATTGTGATAATTACTAGATGCTTCTAGACTAGACTAGGGTTTCTTGACCAGGATGACCTTTAGGGGCTCCATCCATAGCTAGTTTTGCAGGCTGTGAAAATTGACAAGTAGGCCAGCAGATATGTATTCCTACAGGTGTTTTTGGACAAAAAGTTAATATTCCCAAAGGCAATATCCATGTTCTAAACAGTGATTTTCAAGTTTTATTGTACACAATAAGCATCTAGATATCTTGCTGAAATCTCCATCTTCTGCAATCACTGTGGTGGGAATTTGGGGAGTACCTAACAAAATTAAATATGCACGTAAAATCTCTTTCATCCAACACTATTTGTTCCAGAAATTCATCTTGAAGATGAATCTTCTCAAATAAGAGACAATACATGCACTAAGTTATTCACTATAACATTAGTAACAATGGCAAAATATTTTTATTCAGCTTTCCTTCCTCATCCCTATTTATTATTTCTTCCTAGATGTACTCATTTGTTATCTCCTGAGCTCAAGATTCTGGGAATACAACAGGGGATTCTAAAATATCTAATCTCTACTTCTAGAGGGAAAGGGGAACAAGATTACTGAAGATAAATATGCATCATAACTTATGAAGAAATACTCAGAGATGATCGGCTTGGGTAATTGCAGATTGTTAATTGATAGAAGCAATGTCTACTAACAAATTCTTATTAGTATCATACTCAAAGAATTAAAAACAGTAGGCTATTCAAGGGGATTTCCCCAGTGGCTCAGAAGGTAAAGAATCTGCCTGCAATGAAGGAGACAGAAAACTCAGGTTCAATTCACTGGAGAAGGAAATGGCAACCCACTTCAGTATTCTTGCCTGAAAATCCCCATGGATAGAGGCACTTGGCAGTCTAGTCTAAAGGGTCACAAAGAGTCAGAAACAACTAAACAACTAAACACAGCCACACAGGCTATTCAATCATGGTAATCTTTTCTCAATTTAGTCATTTCTAACATGGAGGCCAATTAGTTTTTCAAAGAGAACAAATTAGGTACATCTTGTATTAGAAAGTTTCCTAGGTTATTGTCTGCTGCTCAACCTTCATGACATTTTTTCTTCTAAATCAGTATATATAATATTCAACTTTACATACCAATTTAACAGGCTATAGTCTCCAATTCAATCAAACACCAATTCAGCTGTTACTAAGAAGATGTTTTGTATATATAATTATCATCTAAGATTATCCTCAATAATTTGGATGGGCTTGATGTAATCAATTGAAAAGTTTAAAAGCAGAACAAAAGCTTCCCTGAAGAAGAAATTTTAAATGTAGACTGTAGCATCAAGATTTCCAGGCTGCCTTCCTGACTGTCTGCCCTAAGCTTTTTCATCTAACTAGCTAGCCCCCACATCCGTATATGTCAATTCCTTAAGAAAAAAAAAAAATTATATATACATTTTTATAAATCCTACTGGTTCATTTTTTTTTTCTTTTGAAACTTTGACAGAGTGCATAAAAACTATTTAGGAGAATAGTCCACCATTAAATGTGAATTTAAAATATTTAATAGATATTAATAGTTCAACTAACTGGAAATTAGAGTATCAATGAACCAGATTTGTTCAGTAAATCAAATGAAGAAAACAGAGGTCCTGAGGACATATTTTAGATCCCTAAATCCTGCTACACCATAGGAAGCACCACTTGTTTATTCAGAAATCTGAGCCATTAAATTTCATCTTATCTGCTTAAGCTGAGTGAATGGCGTTTTCTAACATTTATAACTGGAAAATTCTTATGTGATAAATACTCACAGTTAGGACAAATAGTAATTGAAACACCTATCAAAACTACAGGAAAAAGAAGTAAAATATTCCACAGACAACAAATGTATTATGAAATTATTACTTAAAAAGTTGGAAATTTTAAAAATATATATGCAACTACCACAAATTAATTTTATTTTATTTAAATGAAAGGAAAAGTTATTTGATTAATCAATGGTTTTTAGCAATACTTGGCAAATTCAGAAGTCTAAGATTACAATATATATAATTTCCTTGATCAGATCAGTTCAGTTCAGTTCAGTTCAGTTGCTCAGTCATGTCTGACTCTTCGCGACCCCATGGAATGCAGCACGCCAGGCCTCCCTGTCCATCACCAACTCCTAGAGTTTACTCAGACTCGTGTCTACTGAGTCAGTGATGCCATCCAACTCTCTGGCCCTCTCCCATCTCCTTCTCCTGCCTTCAATCTTTCTCAGCGTCAGGGTCTTTTCAAATGAGTCAGGTCTTCGCATCAGGTGGCCAAAGTACTGGAGTTTCAGCTTCAATATCAGTCCTTTGAGTGCACATTCCAGACTGATTTCCTTTAGGATGGACTGGTTGGATCTCCTTGCAGTCCAAGGGACTCTCAAGAGTCTTCTCCAACACCACAGTTCAAAAGCATCAATTCCTTGGCACCTAGCTTTCTTTATAGTCCAACTCTCACATCCATACATGACTAATTTCCTCGATGAAAGCTCCCAAACTTTGTTTTGCTTTGCACAGAAAACAGCATAAGTAGAATACCAAAGTTCATATTCCATTATGAATAAATGCAATCTCCATCTTCCAATAAAACTTTCAAATACATATATATGCATATAGATAATCCTTGAATTATTATGGTTCAACTTATGATTTTTTGACTATTCAATAGTATGAAAGTGATAATCAGTGACTAGACGCCATATAGTATCCCCACCTTATCCATGGTTTCATTTTGTGAGGTTTCAGCTACCATAGTCATTTGTGGTTCAAAAATATTAAATTGAAAATTTCAGAAATAATTCATAAGCTTTAAATGATGAACCATTTTTAGTAATGGCAATCTACTCCAGTACTATTGCCTGGAAAATCCCATGGACAGAGGAGCCTGGTAGGCTACAGTCCATGGGGTCACAAAGAGTAGGACACGACTGAGTGACTTCACTAATAAAACCTCACACTGCTTTGCTCTGTCCCACTCGGGAGGTGAATCATCCCTTTGTTAGCACTCCATGCTGGGTATGCTACCCACTCATCAGGACAGTAAAAGAGTACATAAAGGGCTCAGTACCATCCCCAGGTTTAATCATTCAGTGGCACCCCACTTCAGTACTCTTGCCTGGAAAATCCCATGGACGGAGGAGCCTGGTGGGCTGCAATCCATGGGGTCACTGAGGGTCAGACACGACTGAGCGACTTCACTTTCACCCTTTACTTTCATGCATTGGAGAAGGACATGGCAACCCACTCCAGTGTTCTTGCCTGGAGAATCCCAGGGAGGGGGGAGCCTGGTGGGCTGCCATCTATGGGGTTGCACAGAGTCAGACATGACTGACACAACTTAGCAGTAGAAGCAGCAGGGATCTTAGAATGTATCCTTTGTAGATAAGGGTGTGTGTGAGCTAGGGGCAGGGGTGGGTGGGTAGGGGAGCTAATGTACTTCAAAATTTGAGTTTTAATCTTTTCTTGGGCTAGCAATATGTGACACTGACTCTCAAATGATGTTGGGCACTGGCGTCAGTCATATCCCCAGTCAAACACATGAGCACGAGAGGAAATGACCAATACACTTACAGCCATTCTGTACCCATCTAGCCATTCTGTACCCATCTAGCCATTCTGTATTGCACTTTTATGTAGTGTTCAAAAAATCACATAAGATATTCAACACTTCATTTCAAAAAGACTTTGTGTTAGATGATTTTGCCCAACTCTAGGCTAATAAAGAGTTCAGAAACTGTTAAAGGTATGCTAGGCTAAGCTATGATGCTTGGTAGGATAGCAATATTAAATGCATTTCTGATTGATATTGTGAAATAACCCCATTATAAGTCCAGGAAGATCTATATTCCATAAAGTAAATTATCCAAATAACAGTTTTTACATGGTCACTAAAATAGGGTTTTACATCTTTAGAAATTAAATTGTGAGGCAAAAGTGTTTTCAAATAATTATAAAAGAAAGATGAAAGATGTACAGCTAAATGAAAATGATTCAGTGATCTAGTGAGCTAAGTTAAGGCTTTGTGACTTAATATCCAACTGGCCAGTAACCAGGATATCCTAAATAAACTGTATTGTCCACCATGAACCTGGCCTCTGACATTGATGCACTGATACTCTTTGTAAAATACAGAATGTTATGATTAGGGAACTTAGTTTGGAATGTTTAAATAAGTCGATGATTTTTTTTTTTCTTCTGTTTTCTTCAAGGAAGAAGTCCTACCCCACAAGATTTAGCTCCTATAGCCCAATTTCCTTTACACTGTAGTCTTTCCTAACCCTGATTCCTTTCCCTGTTTTAGACCAGTGGTGGTTAGTTAGCCATTGGATATCCAAAAAACTGGTTGGGAGGGAATCAGGTTTTCTGATTTTATTTTTAAAATATGACACAGGAAGCTCATATAGTGACTTCTGGCTTGAATGACAGATACATTCAGGAAACTGGTTAGCTATGCTTAAGGAATGTATGAGTGCAGCAGAAAAAGCTTATCAGGAGAGAGGGAGATAAATAGAGATAGTGATAAAGATAAAAGGTATGGAGGAGAGAGAGAGGGAGAAAAGTAATGAAGCAACCATAAAGAAAGAAGCTTTCTCTCTTTGCTCAAACATGACCTTAAACTCCTCATAGGGAATGTGAGAAGTGGCCTTCTCAAAGGCCACTTTCAAACTATTATGTTAAGTACTGGGTCTGATAACCAGAAATGAGGAATGGTTAACAAAAATTTACTTCAAGTGATGCTATCAAAAAAATAAAATAAAGTTAAAAATGCAGTCGTTAATTGTACCAAATAAAAATAAACTGAGTTAATGTATCTGTACTACCCTAATGAAATTATGTTTTCTCCACCTTGAACAGTAGGATTATTAAATTATAAGACCTGGAGAGATAAAGTGATTTTGCCCAGGATGATATACAGATAAGTAATTACAAGATTTGGTATAAAATTTCAGATCTCTTCGATTATGGACATGTGCTGTGCTCAATTTCCTTCCAGTGTTTTCCAGTTCTCTCTCTTTTTTTAAGCTTAAAAAACTGAGATGGCTGGATGGCATCACGGACTCGATGGATGTGAGTTTGAGTGAACTCCGGGAGATGGTGATGGACAGGGAGGCCTGGCTTGCTGTGATTCATGGGGTCACAAAGAGTAGGACGTAACTGAGCAACTGAACTGAACTGAACTGATATACCTTTTATTGTGTGAATTTTTAACTATCACTTATAAATATTAATATAAAAAATGGCATTTAGACTTTCTACCTGGCTTTTCCAAATAGAAGGTAAAAGCTTCAGCAAAAAAAAAAAAATCAGTTGTCTCTATAGTATATAAAAGTTTTGTCTGATAAACAAGTAACAGGAATAACAACTGCATTTTTTTTAGTTTCTACAGAGTATTTGGATCATTGAAATAAGTGTAGGTAGAGCCTTAATGTGCTGAGAGACTGTGAAAGATTAATTGATCAAAGTGCATGATTCATCGCTTTTCCTATATTTGTAAATAAAGATGATAACCCTTGTAAGAAGGCTGGGACCTGGACCCTTTGCTGCAGTGCTCGCAGTTAGACAAATGTCTTCTAAGCAACAAAATACAAAGAAACTATAAGCGACTAAAAATAACTGCATACATGTGCAGTTGGGCAAATTATGACAAGATACATAAAGATAAAAAAACCACACAGCACCACCAAGGGGGTGGGCAGATCACCTAAGCCACCCTGCCAACCCAAACCCTAGACCAACTCCTATCCTCATCCTGTATAAGGAGCCAATCATCCCTACATCAGTGAACAGCAAGAAAACGTGTTTCTTGTTTTTGCTCGCTCCTGCTGCAGCAATAGCCCCAATAAATATTAGCCTTTTCTGAATTTGTCTAATTCAGTTCAGTCGCTCAGTCATGTCCAACTCTTTGCAACCCCATGAATTGCAGCACACCAGGACTCCCTGTCTATCACCAACTCCCGGAGTTCACTCAGACTCACATCCATCGAGTCAGTGATACCATCCAGCCATCTCATCCTCTGTCATCCCCTTTTCCTCCTGCCCCCAATCCCTCCCAGCAGTAGAGTCTTTTCCAGTGAGTCAACTGTTCGCATGAGGTGGCCAAAGTACTGGAGTTTCAGCTTTAGCATCATCCTTCCAAAGAAATCCCAGGGCTGATCTCCTTCAGAATGGACTGGTTGGATCTCCTTGCAGTCCAAGGGACTCTCGAGAGTCTTCTCCAACACCACAGTTCAAAAGCATCAATTCTTTGGCAACCAGCTTTCTTCACAGTCCAACTCTCACATCCATACATGACCACTGGAAAAACCATAGCCTTGACTAGATGGACCTTTGTTGGCGAAGTAATGTCTCTGCTTTTGAATATGCTATCTAGGTTGGTAGTAACTTTTCTTCCAAGGACTAAGCGTTTTTAATCTCATGGCTGCAATCACCATCTGCAGTGATTTTAGAGCCCCCCAAAATAAAGTCTGACACTGTTTCCCCATCTATTTCCCATGAAGTGATGGGACCAGATGCCATGATCTTAGTTTTCTGAATGTTGAGCTTTAAGCCAAATTTATCACTCTCCTCTTTCACTTTCATCAACAGTCTCTTTAGTTCTTCTTCACTTTCTGCCATAAGGGTGGTGTCATCTGCATGTCTGAAGTTATTGATATTCTCCTGGCAATCTTGATTCCAGCTTCTGCTTCCTCCAGCCCAGCGTTTCTCATGATGTACTCTTAGTGTACTGATCACATATATAAAATGGAAAATGTTGGTAATGAACACATAGAAATGCTAAATTTCTGCCACATTATCGTATTTGGTTGTTACAGTTTAATTTCTCTGTTCTGTGCTCAGATAAAGGAGGAGAGTGAATAAAAGATTCCTTTTCCTCCTTTTCCTTTGTGTAATCTGCACCTATTATCTCAGCATTTACCATTTTATTTGAGACTCATCTACATATCCCTTCCTTTTCTTAACCAGACTGTAAGATTCTTACAGGATAGAATCATGTCTTATATTTCTTGTCCCCCTCCAATTCTTATTTTGAAAATTCTTAAATTTTAAGGTAAAAGATTACCTTTTTATGCAGATTCATCAATTGTTAAAATGTTGTCCTTAGAGAGGAGGGAGGATGAGCTAGAAAGTAGAGAGAGAGAGAGAGGAAAGAGACACAGAGGCAGAGAGAAAATGTGTGTGTATGTATGTGTGAATGTGTGTAATAAACACACATACACATAGACATGTAGTACTTTTTTCCTGCTCTACCATTTGAAATAAATTGCAGATATCATGTTTCACTTCTACATGTATTTCCTAAGAAATGTGGCAATCCCTTATATAACCTCTTATGGCCTGAATCTTGTACCTTCCCCCTCAATTCATACATCAAAGCCCTAATGCCTTGTACCTCAAAATGTGATACGGTTTTAAAATAGGTAATTCATCTCTTTTTTAGAAGGCCATTAGTGTTGCTCTAATTCAGCCAGGACTTTTTATAAGAAAAGGAAATTTGAAGATTATTGTATAGTATTATATGTATATAGATAATTTTATGAATCTGTATTTATCTATAACCAAATATGTGTGCATGCTCAGTTGTGTCTGGCTCTTTGCGACCCCAGGGACTGTAGCCTACCAGTCTCCTCTGTCCCTGAGATTATCCAAGCAAGAATACTGAAGTAGGTTGCCATTTCCTTCTCCAGAGGATCTTCCTAACTCAGGGAATGAATCTGTATCTCCTACAGCTCCAACATTGGCAGACAGTTTCTTTCCCACTGAACTACTTGGGAAGTAGCTCATTTGCCCATAGCCAAATATACAGTACACATAAATAAAAGTTTATATGTATAGAAATTATCTTAAAAATCAAAGAAAAGCAGTAGTAGGAAAAAGTCTATACAAATAAGTAGGTCATGTAAGGATTTCATACTACCCAGCCCAATAAAAAGGACCCAACAATGAGCCAACCCTTCTATTTAATCCATCTTTTCATCAAAAAACACCTGGAGTAGTCAATCAATGAAAGTTCTTTCAATAAACAGCAGGGTGTTATCAAAAGTATTAATCAACAGAAGATTGCTTATTGCTCTGCACTCTGATGGGTCTGATGCTGCCGATGATACATAGTATGTATGGAAATGAGAAGGGGCTTATTGGTAGTTATTGAAGTGGTCTAAAGATATTACAAGTGTTTACAGAAAATAAGCAACCACTTATATACCACTGAGGGTAAATACAGGCTTGTGGTGGCAGAAATGCAGATTTGTCAACCTGAATTTCAGAAAAACATTATGTTAAAAAAAAAAAAAAGCATCTGAATAACCAGACTGCTGCTGCTACTGCCGCTGCTGCTGCTAAGTTCGTTCAGTCATGTCCGACTCTGTGCAACCCCATAGACGGCAGCCTACCAGGCTCCCCCGTCCCTGGGATTCTCCAGGCAAGAACACTGGAGTGGGTTGTCATTTCCTTCTCCAATGCATGGAAGTGAAAAGTGAAAGTGAAGTCGTTCAGTTGTGTCCAACTCTTTTGGAACCCACAGACTGCAGCCCACCAGGCTCCTCCATTCATTGGATTTTCCAGGCAAGAGTTCTGGAGTGGGTTGCCATTGCCTTCTCCGAAATAACTAGACTATTCTCTCCAAAATTTCAGTTCTTGTAAATAGACTGAAGTTTATTGATTTTAAAATATAATGTAGCATTTACTCAGAGTCACAAAGAAGACTGATGCCAATTCATTTAAAAATATTATTTAGCATTTATTCAGTGTCATGCTTTCTGCTGGTACACAGGACATAGAATAGGGTGATGTTCATTACTCCTGTCTTGTAGTCATTCTGGTTCTCACTTTCTTTCCATCTCTAGGTCAGCTTACCAGACACCAAAAACAAACCAAAAAGGGACAACTTGGCCGTTCTACCAAGAAATTCTATAGAAGGAAAAATTTCACCATTCAAGTTAGACTTTCTAAAAGGGTTCATATCCCATCTATGTAATGATGAATGATGATTTCGGTGTACAGTTTATAAACATTTTTAGTCATTTTTATTCACCTGCTTGATGTATATTCAACCACCAGATATTCATATAGTACATACTAGGGGACAGCAATGTATAATGAACCAGAGCCAGATAGATAAAAAGACACAGTTCCTGCTATCAAAGAGTTCAGAGAGCTGGAGGAAATCATTAATGCAAACAAACAATGAGCACTCAAGATGAGCAGGGCTCTCAAGGGGAGATGAAGATGCCTAAATCTGCCAGGGGGATTCCAGGAAAACATAAGAATGTGAGGCTTGAATGATGACATAAAGAGAGACTAGGTGTCTGCCAGGAAGATTAGGATGAGCTAGAAGTTATGCAAAGCCCAGAGAAGGACTTGAGCCCATGGAACTTCACATACCAGTCCTATTCACAGAGCTACCATAATGGATAAGACACTGAAAATGCTCTCACATATGCCTTTTTTTAACCCTTGCAACATGTATTTGCTGACAGATATTATTCTTTGGAAACTGAAGTTCAAAGAGATAAAATAATTTGACCAAAAGTACATAATGTGGATAGGAGGTAGACTTACACCTTAGTTTTCTAAGTCTTGCTATATTTTTAGTCCAACAAATTGCTTCCTGGTGGAGCAAGAAGGGAAGAAGGCATTTTCTTTCCACATGCCTATTCTACTGAGCAGGGACTTTGGCTTTGGGTGGGACATTAGAATTTTTCCACGTGCAAACAGAAATCCTTATACAGTCCTGTGGAAATTGCTGAAGTGCTCTCATTTCCACAAAGAAGAATCTTTTGAAACCATTCTAAATAATAAAGGGGAAAATTAAATGTTAAGAAAAATATATTGTTCACAAGCCAATTTTTAAAAAAATGTTCTTGAAAATGAGAACTCCAGACCAGGATATTTCTAGAGAAATACACTTGAAACTTAGCTGCTACAAACCTTTCTTCCATCAGTGCTCATAAGCAGCTTTGTATTATGTGAAATGAAAGTGACTTACATTTCTTTCAGGAGGTCATAAGCCATAGGAAGATTACGGTCATTTTGCCTTTGTCAGTTGGCAGCATTACTGGGTGCCTACTCTGTGGAGACTCTATGACAGGTACTGCTAGAAAGGGCAAGGTGAATAGAAGTGTGGTCTCAGTACTTGTTTCAGATACTGTCAGAGAAAGCAACTCTCTGGTGTCCAAGTAAAAATAAATAAATAAATAAACGTATTGGTCCTATAAAATCAATGTCAAAATGACTAGGGATGTCATGCTTTGCCTTGGCATTTTGTTAGAAGACAATACCCAAGGGCCATAGTTAGTTGAATGCAGAGTCCTCTGAGACAAGATAAAAGGATTTGTCTAGATCTTAAAAAAGAAAACAAACAAACAAAAGTCACACATGTTATACCTTTATCAGTCTTGTAAAGCTTTTCTGTGACTTTTACAGACAGTTTCAGAGAAAATACAGTCACATGAAACCTCCCAATATTTTAAGCGACTACCTGGCAACATTCTCTCAACATGTGGATATCCTTAGAAAGAGATGCAGTCTTGTAGAGTCTGAAATCAATTATAATCCAAATTGAACACTAATAGCAGCACCAATATTCACAGCAATCCTTCAGGTATAGTGGGCTGCTATATCTGGAGGCTCAATGCATAGGATTGTTTTCTTTGATTTGAATCCCTCTGAATATCTTTCTTACTGTGTTAGCCTCCTTCATTTCACTACCAAATTCTACTCCTTTCCTACTCAGCTAAAAATCATGTGATCCCAATACTTAGTTAATATATTCTTTTGTAATCTAGTTCACTGAGAGGAAAAGAACAGAATGGGAAAGACTAGAGATCTCTTCAAGAAAATTAGAGATACCAAGGGAACATTTCATGCAAAGATGGGCTCGATAAAGAACAGAAATTATATGGACCTAACAGAAGCAGAAGATACTAAGAAGAGGTGGCAAGAATACACAGAAGAACTGTACAAAAAAGATCTTCACGACCCAGATAATCATGATGGTGTGACCACTCATCTAGAGCCAGACATCCTGAAATGTGAAATCAAGTGGGCCTTAGAAAGCATCACTACGAACAGAGTTAGTGGAGGTGATGGAATTCCTATTGAGCTATTTGAAATCCCGAAAGATGATGCTGTGAAAGTGCTACACTCAATATGCCATCAATTTTGGAAAACTCAGCAGTGGCCACAGGACTGGAAAAGGTCAGTTTTCATTCCAATTCCAAAGAAAGGCAATGCCAAAGAATGCTCAAACTACCGCACAATTGCACTTATCTCACATGCTAGCAAAGTAATGCTCAAAATTCTCCAAGCCAGGCTTCAGCAACATGTGAACTATGAACTTCCAGATGTTCAAGCTGGATTTAGAAAAGGCAGAGGAACCAGAGATCAAATTGTCAACATCTGCTGGATCATGGAAAAAGCAAGAGAGTTCCAGAAACACATCTATTTCTCCTTTATTGACTATGTCAAAGCCTTTGACTGTGTGGATCACAATAAACTGTGGAAAATTCTGAAAGAGATGGGAATACCAGACCACGTGACCTCCCTCTTGAGAAACCTATATGCAGTTCAGGAAGGAACAGTTAGAACTGGACATGGAACAACAGACTGGTTCCAAATAGGAAAAGGAGTATGTCAAGGCTATATATTGTCACCCTGCTTATTTAACTTATATGCAGAGTACATCATGAGAAATGCTGGGCTGGAAGAAGCACAAGCTGGAATCAAGATTGCTGGGAGAAATATCAATAACCTCGAATATGCAGATGATACCACCCTTATGGCAGAAAATGAAGAGGAGCTAAAAAGCCTTTTGATTAAAGTGAAAGTGGAGAGTGAAAAAGTTGGCTTAAAGCTCAACATTCAGAAAATGAAGATCATGGCATCTGGTCCCATCACTTCGTGGGAAATAGATGGGGAAACAGTGGAAACAGTGTCAGACTTTATTTTTTGGGGCTCCAAAATCACTGCAGATGGTGATTGCAGCCATGAAATTAAAAACGCTTACTCCTTGGAAGAAAAGTTATGACCAACCTAGATAGCCTATTACAAAGCAGAAACATTACTTCACCAACAAAGGTCCATCTAGTCAAGGCTATGGTTTTTCCAGTAGTCATGTATGGATGTGAGAGTTGGACTGTGAAGAAGGCTGAGCGCTGAAGAATTGATGCTTTTGAACTGTGGTGTTGGAGAAGACTCTCGAGAGTCCCTTGGACTGCAAGGAGATCCAACCAGTCCATTCTGAAGGAGATCAGCCCTGGGATTTCTTTGGAAGGAATGATGCTAAAGCTGAAACTCTAGTACTTTGGCCACCTCATGCGAAGAGTTGACTCACTGGAAAAGACTCTGATGCTGGGAAGGATTGGGGGCAGGAGGAGAAGGGGATGACAGAGGATGAGATGGCTGGATGGCATCACGGACTCAATGGACGCGAGTCTGAGTGAACTCCAGGAGTTGGTGAAGGACAGGGAGGCCTGGTGTGCTGCAATTCATGGGGTCACAAAGAGTCGGAAACAACTGAGTGACTGAACTGAACTGAACTGAAGACTGGTGTTGGTGAAGAAGCAAGGGAGAAAGAATAACTAAAATGCTTTAAGATAGGACCGGATGAAAGGAATTGATTCAGAGGAGAGAAGACTTTTATAATGAGTTTTTCTGTGAAGCAAAGAAAACAGTAATTGGAAGATATATATATATATATATATATATATATATATATATATATAGCTAACATATGAGGAGGAAAAGGAAATGATACCCCACTCCAGTACTCTTGCCTGGAACATCCCGTGGACAGAGGTGTCTGGTCGGCTGCAGTCCATGGAGTCGATACGAGTCAGACACAACTGAGCAACTTCATTTTCACTTTTCAGCTTCATGCATTGGAGAAGGAAATGGCAACCCACTGCAGTGTTCTTGCCTGGAGAATCCCAGGGATGGGGGAGCCTGGTGGGCTGCTGTCTATGGGGTCGCACAGAGTCGGACATGACTGAAGCGACTTAGCAGCAGCAACATGTGAGGGGGGATTATTGCATGCTAAAGACTTATGGAAATGATAGCTACAAGAGAAAATATGATGGGATAAAAAGAGGAAAAGTTGTTTTTAACTAGCCAAGAGTGGAAGGAAAGTAGTGCAGAATGAAAGAAACTGGCTTGAGATAGAAGTATAGACAGTGTACCAGGTATGTATCAAGTATGTTCCAGTGTACCAGAAAGAAAAGCAGAATATTCTAGGTCCTATAGATGTGATCGATGGGAGAGAGTTTCATATGAAGGATCCTTTGTAATGTCTTCATTTTTCCCACTGAAATAAGAGGGAATGATAGTGAAGGGGAATAGAAAGAAAGTTGAAAAGAGAAAGGACAGTGTGGAATAATATAGTTTAGAAGGAGTAACATTTTGGAGGGAAATATATAGTGGGATATATGGGTTGTAATATTGTACACTCAGAGGAAAGTGTTAAGAGTTTATAACTAGAAAAAAAAAGAGTTTATAACTAGAATAATGTATATTATTATTTGTGTTTTGTTATTTTTATGCCTGTGTGTTATATGCTTCATTTTTTTTTTTTGGCTATTCAAAATTATGTTATATGCTTCTTTTGTCTATAATTAGGGCTTCCCTGATAGCTCAGTTGGTAAAGAATCTACCTGCAATGCAGGAGACCCTGGTTCAATTTCTGGGTCAGGAAGATTCACTGGGGAAGAGTTAGGATACCCACTCCAGTATTCTTGGGCTTCCATTGTGGCTTAGCTGGTAAAGAATCCACCTGCAATGTGGGAGACCTGGGTTTGATCCCTGCATTGGGAAGATTCTCTGGAGAAGGGAAATGCTACCAACTCCAGTATTCGGGCCTGGAGAATACCATGGACTGTATAGTCCATGGGATCACAGAGCTGGACACGACTGAGTGACTTAATTGGCAGGATGCAAACATAAAGCCATGGAGAATTTTATGTTTGGAATAGAAAATTTAATTTATTATCAATATTTGAAAAGTTTCATTGTGATGTCTTTTTCAGATCAAATCACATAGTCAACAGGAATTAAATTCAGTAGTACCTCCAAATATGGGAGAAATGAAAAGGGAGCATTCAAATGCATTCAGTTCTGTTCAGTTCAGTTGCTCAGTCATGTTCGACTCTTTGTGACCCCATGAATCGCAGCATGCCAGGCCTCCGTGTCCATCACCAACTCCCAGAGTTTTCTCAGACTCGCGTCCATTGAGTCGGTGATGCCTTCCAGCCATCTCATCCTCTGTCATCCCCTTTTCCTCCTGCCCCCAATCCTTCCCAGCATCAGAGTCTTTTCCAGTGAGTCAACTCTTCTCATGAGGTGGCCAAAGTACTGGAGTTTCAGCTTTAGCATCATTCCTTCCAAAGAACACCCAGGACTGATCTTTAGAATGGACTGGTTGGATCTCCTTGCAGTCCATGGGACTCCCAAGAGTCTTTTCCAACACCACAGTTCAAATGCATCAATTCTTCGGCACTCAATTTTCTTCCCAGTTAACTCTCATCCATACAAGACCACTGGAAAAACCATAGCCTTGACTAGATAGACCTTTGTTGGCAAAGTAATGTCTCTGCTTTTGAATATGCTATCTAGGTTGGTCATAACTTTTCTTCCAAGGAGTAAGCGTCTTTTAATTTCATGGCTGCAATCACCATCTGCAGTGATTTTGGAGCCCAAAAAAATAAAGTCAGCCACTGTTTCCCCATCTATTTCCCATGAAGTGATGGGACCGGATGTCATGATCTCAGTTTTCTGAATGTTGAGCTTTAAGCTAACTCTTTCACTCTCCTCTTTCACTTTCATCAAAAGGCTCTTTAGTCCTTCTTCACTTTCTGCCATAAACTGAAATATCTCTCTACTTCTTAGATATCTAATTCATAGTATTTGCTATCTTAACTGATTGCAAAAATATTTTGGTATGATGAGAAAATAAAATATCATACATGGATTCATTCACATAAGGAAAATAATTATTTATTATTATTTTAATCTCTATTCAATTATATCCTATACTCATTCTTGTAAACACTATAATGCTTCTTTAAAATCAGTTAATATGAATTTCTACTTGATTACTGTACAGTGTCATGTGGTACTGTTTTATTTTTATTCAGGTATTATAAGAGAGCATAGTAACAGATACATTAAATATATCCTAGAGTATTTTTAGAACTACTGTTTACCTATCACTGATACTCAGACTTCTCTACTGATTCTATTCAGGCTAATACTCCAACTCTGTAATGAAATCCCATTCTAGCTGACATAATGACCTCAGACCTCAGTGCTCCATGATAATTAAGAAGAATAAATCTAACACGTTTAACGTGATATTCTCCTCACCTATGAATTCAGTAAGGCTACTAATTGATATTTTCAATAGCCCTTAAAATAGGTCTCATTAAGAACTTGTTTAGCTGCTCAGTTCCTAAATGATCAAAGGCCATTAAAAAAATTAAGGATCATTTGATTTTGGGTAAAAATATAAATCCAAGGGACTCTGAAAATAGTAATCTCTCCAAATATACTACAATTGCAAAATATTAAAATTCTAAAACTCACTTTAAAAAAATTTAGTGCTAAAGGGCTTGCTTAAGTACAGCATTTAACACGGTGTCTCACCTGTAATCAGCACTCACTAAATATCTGTAATTTATTCTTTGACAGAAAAAGCCCTTAATATATTCTTGTTTTCCTTCTAGGAGTAGCTCTTTAGAATGTAAGCAAAGCACAAGTATATCAAGCAGTTTATATTAGCACATTAATTTCTTTCTAGTGAAGTCTTCTTTAATCTTTTGTTAAAAAGTGATAAATCACATTTTAATTGCACTGGAGAAATCTGTTTAATGCAGATATAGCATGCAGGGAACAGGACTTCCTCTAACAGGACTTCCTTCAATTTTTCAACTCCAAATGCACATGGACACTAGACATCTGTTATCTTTTGGCTTTTATGGAGCAAATGGCATAGACTTCAAAGCTTTCTGCAGGAAGCCTGCCTATGAGTGCTTGTGCAAACACACATGCATTTGGATACACACGTATGTACTCATGTGCACACACACATACACAAATACACTTACACAGCTCTTCTACTAAAGACGAGATCACTTTAGTTGCTCATAGTAAGATTCCAACAACAAATAAAAACTGAGATCTTTACAACCAGGTAGAACATTGTAAACTATACCACATGTGTAGCTGCCAAAGGGCAGATAGCTGAGTGTAAGCAATCTGGTACATTGGATAATTCCATCTAAAGTATATATAAATGCAGAAATTCTAAACTTATAGATATACTAGTCTGTAGATGAAAGAAAATTGAGAGGCGGCAAAAGTGGTTCACATAATCAAAATACAAAAGACTAATGGTTGTATTTGTATACCAAAATAATAAAAGCCCCTCCTTTGTGAATATTATAATCGCTAAATGCTAGGTAAAATGAGTAGGTGGACATTTCTATGCATTTAATTTCCTAAAACAAATGATCTAGGGAGTGGGTATCAGAACTCACTTTGCAAAGACATTCAGGTCTTACAAGATCAATTAACTTTCCTTAAATCATATAACTGGAAATCATTATTACTAATAAAAAACTACAACTTCAAACTCATATATATCTGAACTCCAACTTTTCAAGTTGGAACCTCTGGATTATTTGTTGTTGTTGTTTAGTTGTTAAGTCATTTAGTTGCTAATTCTTTTGCAACCCAATGGACTGTAGCCTGTCAGGCTCCTGTGCCCATGAGATTACCCAGGCAAGAATACTGAATAAAATGAATTATGTGTGGTTGGTATATATTTGTTGGAAAAGCATTAAAAAAGGCAAACCAACTTAGATCCCAAAGTCCAGGAAAATGGAAGGAAATGCATGAGCAGAAAATATTAGTGAATCCAAGAATGCTTTAATATTGTTAGGTTTTCAAAGATTCCTATCAAGTTGACATAAAAATTTGATTTTTGTATACCAAGACCATTTACATAGTTAAAACTACTTCAGTTCAGCTTTTTTAAAGGATTACTTGAAAATCACTATATAATAAGAAAATCTTTTTCTTTGTACTGTTAAATCTACCCAGAGGTAGAGTTTTTAATTATCAGCACAAATTCTGAATGCCAACCACATTTTCATACATTATTGCTAATCTTATGATATTATCATGCTTACCATAGATTATGATAACATCTTGTGATGAAGCCAACTAAAGGCAATGCTATATTTATCATTTTATTTCAATATTTATTAAAAACAAATTAAAAATACTTTTACCCTTGATTTTTAATGATCTATGCTAAAATAAATGTCAACAATGCTGGTATTTGAGAGGCTGCCTCATCCTTGTCACGCAAAAAATACAACTCTAAATATCTTTTCAAAAGCTTATAAAACATTATGCACAAATCTGGAAATTATATGACTTGAATATATCAAACCAACTTGAGTTCCCTTAAAATTATCTAAAGAGTAAATCTGCAATCTAAAGCAATAAAAAAAGAGACCTCTTTTTCTTTATAATAAACATTAGAAGAAATGTAATGAACATAACTGTTTTGCTGTCAATGAGAGGGAAATTATTTAAAGAACTCATTTTATGAAATGCCACTTCTTGGCTGCTCACTCAGTGTGGTTCATCAGATTGGCTTGTCTCAGTTGTGGCAGTAACAGAATTCAATCTTGGGTTCACTCACAGATCAGCTAATTAAATTGGAGTGTAAGTGTGCTCACAGAGGCAGGGCCATCACACACACATACACACTCTCTCTTGGAAAGTTCACCAGCTGATTGAAAAGGAGTAAAAATGTTCCTTATATGTGTACTTCTGCTCCAGTAGCTATGTCCTCTTTGCCAACAGACATTTTCAAGTCACTAAGTTTATTTAACTCTTGACAACACAGCTGTGAAAGAAAGAGAATTCAATTGGAAGCTTTCCTTTAGAGGAAACCCTTTTTTAAATAAAATATTTACCAATAGAAATGGTGTAAATAAGTGATTATATAGTAGATATGTCAGAAAACACTATGGTTAAACTGTACAAAGCTGCTATAGTTTCTTTTTTCACTCACAGCAAAATATTTTAAAAGGGTATTTTGATAAGGAAATCATTTTGTAACAACTACATTTAGAATTAACTTGCTGCTGCTACTGCTACTGCTAAGTCGCTTCAGTCGTGTCCAACTCTGTGCGACCCCATAGACGGCCTCCCACCAAGCTCCCCCGTCTCTGGAATTCTCCAGGCAAGAACACTGGAGTGGGTTGCCATTTCCTTCTCCAATGCATGAAAATGAAGAGTGAAAGTGAAGTCGTTCAGTCATGTCTGACTTCCAGTGACCCCGTGGACTGCAGCCCACCAGGCTCCTCCGTTTCTGGGATTTTCCAGGCTAGATTTTCCAGTACTAGAGTGGGTTGCCAATGCCTTCTTCAAGGATAGTGGAGTGGGTAGCTATTCCCTTCTCCAGGGGATCTTCCTGACCCAGGGATAGAACCTGGGTCTCCTGCATTGGAGGCAGATTCTTTACTGTTTAAGCCACAAGGAAAGTCCTCTTTTCAGTAGAATCATTTGAAATGAAATGAATGGTAGAATAGAATTTTATTATGTCTCCTTCTAGATGCTAGATTCAATTTACAAATATCATTTTTTTGATCTGTATTTATTTTTAACTTGTTTCTAAAACTTAAAAACTGAGCAACAGTTTGAAAACCTAGATTTATGTTTTATCTTTAAAATTTCTGGAAACTAAGAACCTGAATTATTTCCAAAACAACCATCAGCTAGACTAGAGCTGCTGTTGATCTCACTTTGGATGAAAATGTCACTATCCAGTTTTGCCACATTCCTCCTCCTTTGGATTATTTTATAGCTGTTACTTCATTACTTCACTCATTAACAATATTTGCTTCCTCTTAGTAGAAACTGAGTTTTTGACCTTTCTATTGGCACTAAAAGATATTAAGCCATCAACTTAACCATAATTCAAAAAGACACGTATCCCAATGTTCATTAAAGCACTATTTACAATAGCCAGGACATGGAAAAAAGCTAAATACCCATCAATGGAAAAATGCATTAAAAAGATATGATATATATACACAATGGAATATTACTTAGCCATAGAAAAGAATGGAATTGGGTCATTTATAGAAACATGGATGGACCTAGAGACTGTCATCCAGAGTGAAGCAAGTCAGGAAGAGAAAAACAAATGTTCACGCATATATGTGGAATCTGTACAACTGGTCTAGACAATCTTATTTACAAAGCAGAAATAGAAACACAGATGCAGAAAACCAATGTATGGATACCAAGGAAGAAGGACTGTGGGATGAACTGGGAAATTGGGATTGACACATATATACTGCTGAGACTATGCATAAACATTTGGTGGGGTCACTAAAGAGTCAGACATAACTTAGCAACTAAACAACAATTGTAGAGCACAAAGAACTCTACTTAGTGCTCTGTGGTGACCTAAAGGGGAAGGAAATTAAAAAAAAGAGGGGGCGTGTATATGCATAGCTGATTCACTTTGCTGTACAGTAGAAACTAACACAACACTATAAAGCAACTATATTCCAATAATTTTTTCAACAGACAACGATTTATTGAGTAAAGCTGTGAACTTGAAACTCTCTAAAACCTCCGCTTCCTTATCTATAAAGTGGAGTTACTGTGATCTCACTATCTCACAAAGATATTATGATGAATAAGAAATGAACAAAATGGCCTAATGTGATCCCTAGATTGATATAATATTCAATAAGTAAAGCATTAATAGCATTAATGACCATAGCATAATGTCTGTCATATTAGAATTGTTCACACAACGAGAATGAGGAAGAGCATTTAGTTTTTGCAGATGACTCACATCCCTGAGGCTGTTCATAACGTGGGGGGGGGGAAACTGACAAATCTCTTCAGATTATCTGCATTTCGTATACCCAGATAATATTTGATTTCAATCAATTTAGATATGAGTTTTTGATTCTTTGAAGAAGACAAGTATCACTTAAATATATATTTTTTTGAATTTCTAATCTTTTTTCTAAAAATTCAACTATTTTTAATCTTTGTGCTATATTTACTTTTGTTTATGCTTTCCATCTCTTGAGTAATTTCTAAGATTTTTTTAAGTCTCTGTAGCTTAAAATAATACAGCACTTAGACTTAGTCCACACACCCTTAGTTGTGTTACTAAGACCAAAAAAAAAAAAAAAACACTCTGTAGACACTGCTGAAAAAGCAAAGAAAGAAAACATAAAATATTTTGTTATGGCTGCAATAGTAGTGAACAGACTTTCATTGAACATTTCTAAATAAGCATTTTAGAAAAATCACTGGATCCTGATTCTCTGAAATAATTTTTAGAAAAATAGCTGTGTGAAGTTGCTCAGTTGTGTCCGACTCTTTGCGACCCCATGGACTGTAGCCTGCCAGGTTCCTCTGTCCGTGGGATTCTCCAGGCAAGAATGCGGGAGAGGGTTGCCATTGCTTCTCCAGGGGATCTTCCCAACCCAGAGATCAAACCCGGGTCTTCTGCATTGCAGGCAGACGCTTTATCCTCTGAGCTACCAGGGAAGCCAGAAAAATAACTACCAAATAACAAATGGATGTGACTTTTCTATCAAAATATACACATTTTAAATTTCATGAATTTGTAAAACTTGCACTGAAATCAAGTGATTTTCCAAATGCATTATTTTTAGTCACATGATAGCATGTGTTTCACTGACTCTAATTTATAACTATTCAGAAACATAACTATCATTGAAATCTCAGAGAAACCACACTCATCTACATAAAAGGAAGTTAGTGAACTTGAGCTTTAAGATTATTACTCTGCAGCAATTAGCATAGAGGAATATTTGGAGAGAGGACACTTTGGAGGCAGAGAAACCAATGAGTGGTCCAGAGAGTTGCTGCTGTTGCTCAGTCGCTCAGTCATATCTGACTCTTTGCAGCCCCATGGACAGTAGGTCACCAGGTTCTTTTGTCCATGGAATTTCCCAGGCAAAAATTCTGGAGTGGGTTGCTATTTCCTTCTCCAGGGGATCTTCCTAACTTTCAGATCGTACCCACGTCTCTTACGTCTCTTGCA
Source organism: Ovis canadensis (assembly GCF_042477335.2). Lineage (NCBI taxonomy): Eukaryota > Metazoa > Chordata > Mammalia > Artiodactyla > Bovidae > Ovis > Ovis canadensis. Next base: position 174,610,193 of record NC_091246.1, on the reverse strand, counting down.
CTAGCAGGCAGAATCTTTATCATTAGCACCACCTGGGAAGCTCTAGGGACCTTGAGGGCAGCAAAATAAAAACTTGGGAGATTATGGGAATCCAGAGGCCATCAACACTGACCACTTCCTAGGAATTTTCTGTCCAAAACAGAAAGTTACTTGAATACTAAGTTGGTTTCTAAGTTGATATTTCAACACCCTTTTAAAAATAAAGTTCATCATTTGATACTTCATCTTGCTCCATGATGCTTGGGGCTGGTGTACTGGGATGACCCAGAGAGATGATATGGGGAGGGTGGTGGGAGGGGGTTCAGGGTTGGGAACTCATGTACACCTGTGGTGGATTCATGTCAATGTATGGCAAAGCCAATACAGTATTGTAAAGTAAAAAAATAAAATTTAAAAAAATTAATAAAAAATAAATAAAAACAAAAGGTACTTTAAAAACATAATCTCATATTTGTAAAGCTGACAATATTTCAAAACTTTATTATTTTCTAATAAAATTTCCTGAAAATTAAAACATACTGTCTTCAAGACTTCTTTTCATGTATTTAGTAGGAGAAAAACTATAATGGGGAAAGTTCCAGTTTAGTTTACAGCTTCCAAGGTGCCCACAAGCTAAGAAAAACACATTGGTTCTTAAGACTAAATATTTTTAAATAGTTTTTCTTAACTATTTATCACAATGACAATATACACATTTTTAAAACTGAAATAAAAGGTACAATAATCATATTTACTACAAAAGGAAGAATGTACATAAAAGTGACTATAGAAAAAGCAAGAGAGTTCCAGTAAAACATTTAATTCTGCTTTATTGACTATGCCAAAGCCTTTGACTCTGTGGATCACAACAAACTGTGGGAAAATCTTCAAGAGATGGGAGTACTATACCACCTGACCGGCCACCTGAGAAATCTGTATGTAGGTCAAGAAGTGACAGTTAGAACTGGACATGGAATAGCAGACTAGTTCCAAATCAGGAAAGGAGTATGTCAAGGCTGTATATTGTCACCCTGCTTATTTAACTTGATTGCTGGGAGAAATATCAACAACCTCAGATATGCAAATGACACCACCCTTATGGCAGAAAAAGAGAAGAGGAACTAAAGAGCCTCTTGATAGTGAAAGAGGACAGTGAAAAACCTGGCCTAAAACTCAACATTTGAAAAACTGAGATCATGGCATCTGGTCCCATCACTTCATGGCAAATATTGGGGACAAAATGGAAACAATGTCAGACTTTATTTTTGGCTCCAAAATCACTGCAGATGTGACTGCAGCCATGAAATTAAAAGATGCTTGTTCCTTGGAAGAAAAATTATGACCAAAACGACAGCATATTAAAAAGCAGAGACATTCCTTTGTCCACAAAGGTTGGTCTAATCAAAGCTATGGTTTATCCAGTAGTCAAGTATGGATGGGAGAGTTGGCCTTAAAGAAAGCTGAGCACCAAAAAATTCATGCTTTTGAACTGTGGTGTTGGAGAAGACTCTTGAGAATCTCTTGACTGCAAGGAAATCAAACCAGTCAATCCTAAAGGAAATCAGTTCTGAATATTCATTGGAAGGGCTGATGCTGAAGCTGAAGCTCCAATACTTTGGCCACAAGATGCAAAGAACTGATTCACTGGAAAACCTGATGCTGGGAAAGATTGAAGCCAGGAGAAGAATGGGATGACAGAGGATGAAATGGTTGGATGGCATCACCGACTCGAAGGGCATGAATTTAAGCAGCTCATGTTCTGGTGATGGACAGAGAAACCTGGCGTACTGCAGTCCATGGGGTTGCAAAGAGTTGGACATGACTGAGCAACTGAACTGAACTAAACTTTGATATTAAAAGATATATATATATATATATATACACATGTATATATAATTCTTTTGTGAATTGTGATATCTACAAGTTAAAAACAATTATTTTTCTTTCTTTGTTTTAATATTGTGCTATTTTCTATTGAGCCAGTAGATGGTTTCATTGATTTTACTATTTTTTTTTAACTGTGTTTAATTCTTTCCCTAGGATTTTTTTGGAGAAATGTATCATCTAATATTCTTCCTTAGAGTATTTATTTATTTATTACTTTTTATTGAAGTAGGGTTGATTTACAATATTTGCTTTTTATAGTATTTATAATAAAAATTAAAGTATAGGTGAAATAGCAATGATTTCTGCTTATACCTTGAAAGACTTAGTAGATAATAATATATCATTGAAAAGTTTTCATGTGGTGTTTCAAATTATGGAACTAAAAATAAAATCTGTAGTCATAGTTCTAGGATGATTTTATGCTTTATATAATTTTAATCACATAGAATCTAACTATATCTTTGAAAGAATTTGTTTTAAACTAGAACTTTTAGAAATTATATTTAAGCTGCATTTGATCTTAGAGAGCACTAGATTTACCTGGCTTTTTATATAAAGAGATTCATTTTATATAATATTATTGAAATTATTCATTGAAAGAAAATATTGGTAGAAATTGTATAACCTTTACTTATGCTTGTAATTGAGTGTGACTATATCCTAATGCAAACAAAATTCTGATCATTAGCATAGTAAAATCAAAGTATATTTTCTCTACAATGCATAGCCAAGTGAAGTTTGCTTTTTAGAATTCGTAAATCATACCTTTATATACACAGTTGGAAGAATAGTACAGTGTTACCAAGTACTCATTATACCAGCTTGAAGAGTGACAATGTTCATTTTATTTAAACAAATATAATCAATTAAAATATTATTAGGGGGTACTGGATCTTCTGACTATACCTCAGCAAAAGAACACTGACATTTAAGTAAACACTGAAAAAGGAATAGAAATTTACCTTCCTCCTATGGAATCCATGTCTAAATGTGTCTGCTTTAAGAACTTCTAATATCAGAACTATAGATATGGTTGGCAGGGGAAGGGGCTCAAATAACTATGAAAAGGTATTTAATAAGTTACAGATTGAGGTACAAGGTACAATTTTAACATTTTAATGTCAAAGATATTTGAGTCATACAGATAAAAAGATGTTTCATTTATAAGAATAAACCTAGGTCAGTCTTCAGACATTTTGTGTGACTATATACTACAGCACTACCAAGTTTGAAGTTATTTATCTTCTGAAACAAGAATTCTACAACCTGACCAGATGTCTTTCATGTGTAAATGTATCAGAATAAATGATTAGATACAAAAAGATTTTAAAAGCATGATACCACATATAACTATTGAAAACTATATATATCCTTGAAAAGCTATACCACTATAACAAGACATAAATCAAATAAGAGTTCTTGAAAAGTTGTTAAATAAAAATATTTAGGAAGAGATTAAAGAGAGAAATAAATCTAAAAAAAATATTAGATTTTTTAATATTGAGCAAGAACCCTGCAGGGTCCAATTGCCTCCACTCCCCAGTATAAAACCAAGCAGTTAATCATCAGGACAACAGTCATGAACTCAGTGTCTGATGCATATTCCTGATTTTTTTTTTTTTAATAGACAGTGTAACTGCCACCAAAGGGGTGGTGTAGGGGGCGGGGTAACTGAATGATGACCAGCCTATAGTCATGTTAAGCTGCTTTAACTTGAATAGTAGTGGATATAAGAATCAGATTAACACTGTTCTTCATTATAATCTATATCTTTGTGGGCATCAAAATAATTGTAGCTTGTTCTGCCATATCTGTAAGTGGGCAACTAAAATTGTTAGCAAAGAGATGCTACACAGTCATATTGACATCTTCCACTCTGAGAATATAGCACACTTTCTTAGCATGAAACAGTTACAGAAAATGGACCTAATCCCACAGAAATGGAACAATGTTTGACAGTGGGGATTTGTAAGCACTCCTTTACCTCTTTTCTGTTTGATCATTCCCATCTTTAGACCATAATCATAAAGATGAGATCATTAGGCAACATTTAATCTAGCTGTTAATTTTTGCTTTGCTAAATATATTTATATAACAAATTACCTAACCTGATGATTCCTTTCCTTGAGTAGAAGGAGTACGCCTGAAGCATTAAGTAATTAAAGACTAACCCTCTACTCTTAGCTCCCTCTTAGTAAATTTGTAGGTGGACCATGTGGACACAGGCCAACCATGCAGGCAATAGAAAAACTCACAGATCTCTGGATTAACTGAGATTGTTTCCCCTTTTTCCTTTTAAAAATTGTCACAACTAAGCAAAATCTTTGGAGTTGGTCTCTGGACATAATTCCACTGTCTCCCCTTATTGCCGGCTTTTCTGACTGAACCAACTTTCTTTACTAAATCTTGCCCCTCAATTTGCTGGCTGTTGGACAGCGAGCAACTGAACCTGCATTCAGTTACAAGTGCAATATCTAAACAATGACTTCTTCATTTTATATTTTGATTTTAATAAGAAGAAATTTAAAATTTAATTATTTGAGAATGTAAACCATCAGATGAAAACATAGAAAATATACTTTTGTAAACACCAAAAAACTAAATACAGCAGGGCTCCTATAAAAATAGAGAAAACACAAAGAAAGTGTTAAAAATAGCAATTAAATAAAATAAAAACATAAAAGATGAAATAAGTAAAGACATTTTTGAAAAGCTTATGATGAGAAAAATCTAACAGGTAATTTTTGTAATTTTGCATGTGGTGAACTCAATAAAGACACATGAAGATTAAAAAATTAGAAATATGAACAAAGATTTACATAATAGAGAAAATAGGTATACTTGAGCTACTTTGGGCAGAGGGTAAAGTAGGTTCTTTTTTGAAAGAAAATAAATCAGAAAGATAAACTGTTCTTTCTGTCCTGCATTTCTACATCATTTTTCAGTCTTTCAAAGAAGTCTCAAAGAATGAAGGAACAATCAGATCATTATAGCTGGAATGCAGAGTAAGAAAAGATTAATCTTCAGTTATTTGACTTTCAGATGGGAATTAGTTAAAAATTCCTAGAGAAGACTCAAACATATTATAACAAGGAACTTGAAAGACTAGAGAGAAAGAAGATCCTACAACACTGCCTCTTAGAGAAGAGACAAGTCACTCACTTGGTTGGCGGAAAAGCAGAAAAAGGGACTACAACATTGCACAAAATGCCTGAGGGATAAGATATCAGAACTGGGTGCAATATAGGGCAATATAGGGCATCAGAAAGGGAGGTTTCAGAGAGAGAAGACTTTGTCTAGAGAAAGCTAAGAGTAGTCAAAGCAAGGAGGTAAGGCTTTCCTTGCCTTTAAAGGGAACATTTGGAGTCGCATTGAAAGTACAAATAAAGGTCAGCTTTGGTGGTGCCTGAGGGCCTTCATCAATAATTGACTGCAAATTACTCAAGACTTAACCAAGCAGGATGATTCAAGTTACCCTGAGTGGACATCTAAGTAGTCCACAGAAGCCCAAACTGAAAGGGCTATGATAGTGATATGGATGATGAAGCTGTAAAGAGGAACTGCAGAGTGAGGGAAACTGCCTACATAAAAATACAATATATTTGATACTTTCTGAACAGCACATTTATGTCAAACAGCAATGGTATAAAAATATTAGACAGATAAGGTGAAATTACAAAAATCTCTCTTTAAAAGAAAGTATATACCAAATAAACAAGGGCATAGTAACAAAAGGATTTAGTTTGGATTCGTGCCAAACTTTTTGGCACTAGGGACCAGTTTCATGGAAGATAATTTTTCCATGGACATGGAGCATGCGTTTGGGGGTGGGGGTGGAGCGGTTGGCAAGGGGTGATTTTGGGATGACTCAAGGACATTATATTTATTTTGCAGTTTATTTCTATTATTCTTACTTCAGCTCTGCCTCAGAGGATCAAACATTAGATCCCACAGGTTAGTGACTGTTGGTCTACAGATAAAACTATGATAAAAATTTAATTTTTAGTAAAAAATAGTATCATTGAGATACTCACAAAATAATATTTATTAAGCCATACATAATATGCGACAAATTCTCACAAAACTAATGTTAGGAAGGAAAAACTTTTCCTTCAGGTTTTGTTCCCCTGGAGGCCTTTAAAAGTGGCAAATGATAGACTAACTGGAGAAAATAAAAGTTTGTTAATGTTCATATGGGAGGTCACAGAAGAAACAGTTCATTAAATGGCTAAAATCAGGGGCTGATCTACTTAACTTAATACAGAAAAAGAGAAGAGGAGAAAAGGCTCTTATTAATAGGAATAGAATAGGATAATCAAATAGCATTTAGAAATCCCACTAAGGGATTATAGATAGAGAGGGAACTTTAGAGGCTTTGGGAGACCATAGTAAGGTAATGATCGCTTAAGGAAGCAATGGGAAAGTCCTGAAACAATGTGCACTTGTTTGACTCATGAAGCAGAGCAAATCTTTTAGCATCAAAGCTATACTACCTTGCCTAACAACAAAACCAAGCTAACTTGCTTAGCAACAAAACTATGAAATGGAAGCTGAAGTCATGCCTCAAGACAACAAACGATAGTAGAAAAATAGGGCTTACATTCTGCAGTGATGTCAGCAAACGAATACCCCTTAGGACATGCTCTGTGCATTCACAAAAAAGAATTTAGGAAAATGTGACACTTCAAAGTGAAAGACCCTCATCATACTGAGACTTGAAATAATTTTTCCATGGCATCATGACAGTCCTGGATGAACCATAAAGGATCAGAGACCTCCCCTGTCTGATAGGTAGAAGGTAGAAGGAGTTAATGATGGAAGACTTGAAGAACAAGGAAGAGGGTGATCATCTCCCTCTCCCCTCGTTTCCTTGGATTATAAAAATGTAACACAGCAAGTATTTCAGGGCAGTTCAATGCTCACTTCCCTGCCCACCTGTAAGTCCTATTCTAAGAAATTATTTCTTATATATCACTTTACCTCTCACTAAATTCTTTCTGCACAAGACATAAAGAATTGGAGCTCTTTGGAGTCCCCGCAAGATGCCACCTATCAGTTCCATAAGGGTTTCCTTAAGCGAGCAAAACAGGTTTCTTGGAGAACAAATATGAGAAAGGAAAATCTGAGATGCCTGTTTATGCATGTGGTCCTTCCAAGAGGGAATCATGATAGCTTCATTCTTTGTCTCCCTGGGAGCGATGTTACCCCATACGGAGGATTTATGGCAGCCTCAATTCCCAGAAGTTTCTATAGCTCGTCAGATAAGGGAAGTTCTGAGGATACTTTCTTTCTGCATCTGTTGAATCGTAAATGTTTACAGTTTAATTTTCATACCAAATCTGGGGTTCCAAGTGGGCCAACACATTAAATATATAGCCGTGCTCAGAGATTTTTCACATAAAATAAGTAGTCTATTGAGGCAAAGATAGGGATCTTTACTTAACAGAATGGAACAGCCAAGGAAAAAGGTCAATCATCCAGTGAAATAAGTTGAATCCACTCTAGTGACCACTGGGTAACAGATATCATAGCCAAAAAACATTTATATTCAAAAGACTGCATTTTCTGGCTATATGCAATAAAACTAAAGTCAAATAATACATTAAACATATAAGAAAATAAAATATAACACAAAAAATGAAAAGGCAAATTAACTGAAACAAAAGCACATGACAAAGATGACAGATAAACATATTTAACACGTGGTGGTTGTCCGTTGCTTCAGTCATGTCCAACTCTCTGCAAACCCATGGAATGTAGCCAACAGGTTCCTCTGTCCATGGTATTACTGGAGTGGTTGCTGTGCCCTTCTCCAGTTCTTCCCAACCAAGGGATCGAACCCATGTCTCCTCCACCTCCTGCACTGCAGGCAGATTCTTTATCATTGAGCCATCAGTGAAGCCCTGAGTATCTATAAATTAGTAAGACTAATTCTAAAACCCCTATAGAAAAATAAAGTCAAACATAAAAATAAATGCAAATAGCAAACAGGTACAGTCAGTCCTTCTTATTCATGGATTCTGTGTTTGTGAATTCACTCACTTGCTAAAATTTATCTGTAACCCCAAATCAATACTCTTAGTAATTTTTTGTGGTCACTCATTGACATACTCAGAGGAGCAAAAAATTTGAGTTGCCTGACGTGCACATTCCCAGTTCAGGTCAAACAAGGCAATGCTTGTTTCCACTCTCATACTATAAACAAATTTACTTTTCCTGTGTGTTTTTAGTACTATTTTTTCCTCATTTTTGTGCTTTTTGTTGGTGATTTGGCTGTTAATGGCCCCCATGTGTTGTGTGGAAGCGATGTCTAGTAATTCTAAGCTTAGATGTACTTTATGGAAAAAAAAAAGCATGTTAAGTAAGCTTTATTGAGGCATGAGTTATAGTGGTATTGACCATGAGTTCAATGTTAATGAGTCAACAATTTATATTTAATAAGGTGTCTTTAAATAGAAGCAGACATAAAATAAGGTTATGTATTGATCTGTTGTTGAAAATGTTGTGACCAGAGGCTCTCAAGAGCACAACTCTAGAATTCCCCAGGAGCAATAGTTCAATATGGTTAATTCAGTGTTCACTGCAACTTTATAGAATATAACTACAGTGAGTAATGAAAATCTACTATATTTCAAAACTTAAAACTCTGATTAACAATCAGGGAAAGCTAAATCAAATAATATTAAGCAGCATTATTTTAACCTATATGATTTAGAAATATATATATATATATATATATATATTTTAAGGGAAAAAAAAGTGCATCAGTGTTGAGCAGGGCATTGTTAAATCAAGTCTGCAACAGAAATACAGACTGGTACCACCTTTTGAAAAAGTAAATTGACAATATACATAAACAGCCTTACACTTGTTCAAACTTTGGTCTCTAATTCTTTAGAAACTGGTCCTGGTACTATGGAAATCACTATATCTACGAACAAAATTCTCCCTGTGATGTTGTTAATTACAGTATTATTCCTGAAAGGAACCAACATACAAAACTCAGCTTCAGTTCAGTTCAGTTCAGTCACTTGGTCTTGTCTGACTCTTTCCAACCCCATGGACTGCAGAACTAAGATCATGGCACCTGATCCCATCACTTCATGGCAAATAGATGGGGAAACAGTGGAAACAGTGACAGACTTTATTTTGGGGGGGCTCCAAAAATCACTGCACATGGTGACTGCAGACATGAACTTAAAAGTGGAAGCATAATACTGCCTTTTTTAGCAACAGTAAAGAAGAAACTGCTGGCAAGGAAAAGAATGCCTATGAAAGAGGACAGTGAACCAAAGAGATTTATTGCTTTCAGAGCAACTAAAAGCTCATTGAAAAAAAAAGAAGAAGAAACCATGGATGTTCCTAAAATAAATATCCACTAGAAAGCTTTCTTGAGCAAACAATGACAAAAATGAGGGTGACTTGTCTTAAAACAAGAACCCTCAGGAAGCCTTTTTGTTAACACAGTGTTGAATAAAGATTCTTTTAAATAACAATTGATTCGTTGGGTACCTTAAGAGCACTTTCAACTCCTTTTCTTAAAGTTTGAATGGCTGCTTAAGTCTAAACCATTCAGCATTAAATTCTAAATAAAGTTTGGAGTTAAGTGCTTTTTTTTTTTTAAAGTTCTAATTCTTTGGAAGAGTTCCGTATTACTAAGACATACCAATGCTGCTGTCTCACCTCTGGGGATTGACACCAAGATGCTACTGAAACACGATATTTAAAATGCAAATGTTTTACCTTTAATCTCATGGTGCACAGAATTATAAATCCAGGATGCTTATGTGTAATATTTCTCTCATATACACATACTACAAGTTGGTAGCAGTCACTAATGAGATATCTGGATGCAGAGATAACAGTAACATAAATGCATGTGTGCATTTATAAATTTGCATGTGTGAATGCTCAGTCTTGTCTGACTGCAACCGTGCTCCTCTATCCATGGAATTGTCCAGGCAAGAACATTGGAGTCAGTTGCCATTTCCTACTCTGGGGGATCTTCCCAACCCAGGGATCTAACCCATGTCTCCTGCATTTCCTCCATCAGCAGGCAGATTCTTAATACTGAGCCACCTGGTTAGCTACTAGAAAATACATGCAATTTTAAAGTAAAACTCTCCATTCTCTGAAATCCTAAAGCGTAGTTATTTAACAGGACACTTATGAAACAAAGAAACATTAAATAGAAAGAAGGCAATACTAAAATTATTCTCATGGAAAACTCAATAAGTTTTTAATATCTGTCCATATGCACACACATTTCAAGAAAGGAAGCATATTAATGCCAAGCAAATGTTCTACTTCACTTTTTCTTTGCTTTTATTGAAGTATAGTTTACATAGAATACATGTTAGTTTCAGGTGTATAACATAGTGACTGATATACTACATTTACGTACATTACCAATTACAAGCCTTGGTTAGTCCAGTAAATCTTCTGTCACTCTACAAAGTTATTACAGTGTTATTGACTATATTCCCTACACTGTTCATTATATCCTCATGACTTATTAATTCCATAGCTGAAAGTTTGTATCTCTTGTTTTCCTTCACCTATTTTGTGCCCCAACCCCTGACTGCCCCAGCAACCACTTGTTTATTTTCTATACCTATTTCTGTTTTGTTTTTTGTTTTGCTTTGCAGGTTCTGCATACAAATGAAATCATATGGTATTTGTCTTTTTCTGACATATTTCAATTAGCATACCATTGTCTAGGTTCATCTGTGTTATTACAAATGGCAAGATTTCATAATTTTTATGGATGAATAATGACCCATTTTGTGCATCTATATCTATATCATAATACTTACAGCTTTGTTCTCTTCCTTAAGACTGGTTTGATTGTTTGGAGTCTTCTCTACAATTTCCACACAAATTTTTGGATTATTTTTGTTCCAGTTCTATAAAATGTCATTGCTATTTTGGCAAGAATTACATTGAATCTATAGATTTGCTGATATAGACATTTTGACAATATTAAGTCTTCCAGTCCATGAACACAGAATACTTTTCCATTGCTTTCTGTCTTCTTCAATTTTTTTAAATTAATGTCTTGTAATTTTTAATGAACAAGTCTTCAATCTCCTTGCTTAAATTTATTCTTAGGTATTTTATTTTTGATACAATTGCAAATGAGATTGTTTCCCTAATTTTACTTTTGGATAATTTCTAATTAGTGTATAGAAACAAAATAATTCTTTTATATCAGTTTTGTATCCTGCAATCTTGCTGAATTAATTTACTAGTTCTAAAAGTTGTGGGGTGAGGTGTTTAGAGTTTTCCATATCTAGTATAATTTTTTAAAATTATTTTCTATTTTTGCTGTTTCAGTTCAGTGATTTCCACTACCCTGTCTTCCAGACTCCTGATTTGTCCTTCTTCATTCTCTAATCTGCTGTCATTATAGCATTCTTTTCATTTCATTACTATATTCTTTAGTTCTGATTTGTTCTTTTTTATATTTTCTCTTTGCTGAAGTTTTTAGTGAGTTCCTTCTTTCAGTCTCCCAAATTTGTGATCATTTTTAATACTACTGATTTTAGCCCTTTATCTGGTAAATGTCTTATCCACATTTTGTTTACTTCTTTCTCTGAAGTTGTATCCTGTTCTTTCAATTGAAAGATATTCTTTTGTCCTCTCATTTTGCCTCTCTGTGCCTGTTTCTATGTATTAGATATATCAACTAGATCTCTCCATCTTGAAGCAGTGATACTGTCTAGAAAGTGTGCAGTGGGTCTCAGGGGTACATTCTGTCCTGGTCACCAGAGCCAGGTGCTCCAGAGGCATTCCCTGTGTGAGCAACCTGTGCCCTACTGTGGTCGTTGCACTGTGATGGTTGCAGGCATGATGGTGAGTAGGGTTTGCCCCCACGTCAGGTAGCTAGAAGGCTCGGCTGCCACCATTAAGGGCCTAATGGTGGTGGGATGGCTCTGGATCTACAAGGCTGAGCAGTAGAGATGACACTGGTGGGCACATTGTGTGTGGGGTCACTTTGGAGGGGCCAGCTATGGCAAGTCTGCCATCACTTCCATCTTCAAATTATGTTTTATCAGATCCTTATCCCTTCAGCACATATGCTAGTCAAAGAATCTCCTTATTGTATGGCCCAGATGCTTTTCAAGATGCTGACTCTGCACTGTGACTTGGAACAGGGAAGTCTGTGTTGAGCCCTTCAAGAATGGAGCCTCATTTTCCCATAGTCATCAACTCTTTTGGACAGAAGTCCTGTTAGTTTTCAAAGTAAGATGTTATGGAGGTTCATCTTCCTGGTACAGGTCCCTGGGCTACAGGCCTGATGTGAGTTTTTAGGAACCTTCACAGTTGCAATATCCATCTTGCTTGAGCGTTTCTTCATGGAGGTGTGGCTTCTGATTAGACTGAGTTTCTCTCCCACCTGTCTCAAAGTGGCCTTTCTTTATACTATTAGTTGTTATTAAAAAAAAATCTGCCTTGCTAGCTTTCAGGTCATTCTTACAGATAATTTCTCTTAATATAGTTTTGTTGTATCCATGGGTGGAGTGAGCTCAGTACTTTGCCATATTGATCTGGATACAACAAAAATGTTCCATTTCTAAATGAGGGCATATCTCATAGATATGCTTCATTCTATTAAAATGGAACACCTGAAGGTAGTTATATCTTTAATATACTTACTGCAATGTTTGTTCCTTCTTGAAGTTACATTATTATAAACATGGAGAGTAAAAATGATGATGCAAAATACATATTTCACATATTTCATAGAACTCTTACCTATTAGAAACAAAATTATAATATACACATAATCAATAACTGCATGGATTCTTTAGGGCTTTCCAGGTGGCACTAGTGTTAAAGAGTTTGCCTGCCAATGCAAGAGACATGAGATGTGAGTTAATCCCTGGGATGGGAAGATCTCCTGGAGTAGGGCATGGCAACCTACTCCAGTATTCTTGCCTGGAGAATTCCATGGACAGAGAAGCCTTGTAAGCTACAGTCCACAGGGTCACAAAGAGTCAGACATGACTGAAGTGACTTAGCACACATTCACATATTCTTTGTTCTTAGTATTATTTTTTCCTCGCACAAAAGAATGTAAAGTTTCAAGGACTACATTCATTTGAAGTCATATTTTAAATATTTTGCTTTATAATTTAACCACATTTTTAATTATCCCCAACAGCTGATTATTACACAGGCCAAAAATAGGCTAAAGATAAGCAGACATATAAGCTTGGCATTCAAGTGTCTTAAGAATAAACTCCAGTACTCTTGCCTGGGAAATCCCATGGATGGAGGAACCTGGTAGGCTATAGTCCATGGGGTTGCTAAGAGTCGGACACGACTGAGCAACTTCACTTTCACTTTTCACTTTCCTGCCTTGGACAAGAAAAAGGCAACCCACTCCAGTGTTCTTGCCTGGAGAATCCCAGGGACGGGGGAGCCTGGTGGGCTGCCGTCTATGGGGTCGCACAGAGTTGGACACGGTTGACGCGACTTAGCAGCAGCAGCAGCAGGATTCAAACGGAGAAGCCAATGGCACCCCACTCCAGTACTCTTGTCTGGAAAATCCCATGGACGGAAGAGCCAGAAAGGCTGCAGTCATGGGGTCGGGAAGAGTCGGACAAGACTGAGCGACTTCACTTTCACTTTTCACTTTCATGCATTGGAGAAGAAATGGCACCCCACTCCAGTACTCTTGCCTGGAAAATCCCCTGGATGGAGCCTGAAAGGCTGCAGTTATGGGGTCGTGAAGAGTTGAACAAGACTGAGCGACTTTACTTTCACTTTTCACTTTCATGCATTGGAGAAGGAAACAGCAACCCACTTCAGTGTTCTTGCCTGGAGAATCCCAGGGATGGGGGAGCCTGGTGGGCTGATGTCTATGGGGCTGCACAGACACGACAGAAATGACTTAGCAGCAGCTAAGTCCCTTAAAAACAAGAAAAAGATGTCACATTCTGAATTTGCTGCTACCAACTTCCTGAAATTATGGGTTGGTCACTTAGTGTCTCTTCACCACAGAATTGCCTTTTTTGTCAATCGTGAAAATTTTGATTTTATGGCTCAAATGACAGGATTTAGGACTGACAATCTGATGAAGGTAGTGACTCACTCATTAGCATGAGAAATACTTATTACCATAAGAAACACTCTGTCTCAACTACTTAAATCATTTTATTTTATTTTTTTTTTTCAGATCTGTAAGTTTATTTGCTCAATGTACGACAGCTACATAATGACTCACATTCATGATATTCCATCACTGAGGAAAACTGCTAAGAATGGTCCGTGTGTGAAAGAATTCCTTAGAGAAACACGGAGTTGGAAAAAAATAACCACTGATTAGACCTTAAAAATAGTTCACTGCATAACATGACAAAAAGCACAAAGGCTCATTCAGAGAACATATTCGGTGTTCTCCTACACCGTAATAGTTATAATTTCACCATGACAAACACCAGACATTAAGATTAAGCTAACACTGGTGTTTCTTTTGCTCCCCCCCCAAAAAAAACAAAATGTATAACTGCATGTCACTATAGCAACATCCAAAACAGATCAATTTGTTACGATCACTATTTGGTAGAGCAAACTTTACCCCCAAAAGGAAAAATTAAATTAAAAAACTTTAAAAAATTTGAAGACTTAATTTTTTTTTGTCATAGGAATACATAACACCTACAGTATAAGTTAATAAATTTCAAGCTACTGTATAGAAATACAACACTAGCATGCACAATATTGTATCAATAGAGTAATGGAGGAGTAATCATTTCACTGGAGAGACAGTATCATAGGCAAGTGCATTTCTTTAAAAATAAAGAAAAGAAAAGAAACCATTCAAGCTGCTTAAATATCAAGTCTCCCATTCCCTCTTCATTTTTTTTTAGCCCTCAGATGTGGTTTTTATCTTGCATTATTCTAAAAAGCAGCCAGAGCCAAAGCTGAAATTTAAAAGAAAAATAGGTTTTGTAATTCCAGTAAATCATCTCCAAATGCCACAAGGGAAGGACACAACACTGCTCACTGGACATGAAGATAAAATTAAGGGAAGTCCCACCTGCCTCCCCCCTCCCCGCCCTCAATCTCTTCCCATCCATGGCATTGACCTTAGGCCCCTGCTAGGGCGCAGAAGCTCTAAAGCTCTCTTCTCTTAGTTCTTCTGGTAGGCTCGGTTAACTGGGACCCGCTCTTGCGCACATGGAGGGGGCCTTCTAAGGAAAGTCATGCTGGGCAGCCTGTGCCACGTGGCAGGGCATCGCCACTCTTCTATCTTCACTGTCACCTGGATCCTGGTCACTGTGTGCATCTCACAACTGGAAGCTCCATTTTGGTTTTAACAAAAGCAACTGTCAGGTTTTTCCTCAATTATGACTCATTCCTCTGCCTGCCTAAATAAAACAAAGAAACAAACAAATCTGGTGTTGTTACCTATCTCGGCAGTTCATGCTATCACTTGTAAAAATGCCTAAACGCACATGCAACAGGTCGTGTTTTCAGAAAGACTTATCCAAAATGAGAACGAAGGACCTAAGGCTGATGGAAACAAACTTGTGGAAAGAGTATGGTGGTTTCCATCAATTCTAAAACGTGCAAAGATGGCATAATCCAATTTCCAATTTCTATATTTTCATTAAAAGGAAAAAAAAAAAAGAAAAAATTGTGGTCAAATAGGAGTTAAGAATTTATTATCTGATAATGATGCTATTTTATTTTCCTACAACAATTCTTTGGGGGAAGGAGTGTTTTAACGGAGGAAAAACGGATACACGAGGTTCCCAAAACTGGACAGAATGTTCATGGAGAGAGCTCTTCCTTCAGGATTTTTCTACCAGTTAGCTCCTAGCACCTGAATTTCCACACACTGCACCACGAACCTTCTCAAAATGACCGCCAGCTTCTACAACCCAACAGCTTTTCAACCCGTCCATGCGCATGCTGTGGGCACGAGGTACAATGAGGAAGACCCAAGAGAGGAGACAGATGGCAGTGCCACCCGAGGAAGCTGTGGCAACTGAAAAAACCCAGCACTTCTCTGAAATATCAGCACGATAAATGACATACAGACCTGAATTTTCTCTAGTTTTGTGGTGTTCAATGTTTCTATTAAAGTGATTAATCGTTTGTTGTGGTGGATTTAAGAAGAAAGAAGGACAAAAATCCCACAGCCACCTGCCAAGCACCTATTAACCAAAATCTAACAAGTAGTTCTGATTCTCCTCAGGCAAGCCTGTTGGCCTAGGAGACAGAGAACAGCAAAACCGACCTGGATAAGGCTGAACAAGGATGTAAGAGCCAAAATAAAGAAAAACACACAATCAATGGCTTGATGTTAACATATGGCTGTAATGTAGAAATACTGTAAACTGCAATTTAGTGTTAATACTGTCAACTAATCTGAAAACTGGCATGGCCTAAACCATAAACAGACCTTACGTTCTATCAGCTTGGGATTTAATATTCCATGTCTGCTAAGAGTACACCCTGAAAAACAAAATGCACAGCTAAAACAGATGAGCTAGGAAGTACCCAAAACTTAAAAGACGAGAGCATATGTACATAAAAATCCTTACTGGAACCACAGAACTTATTGAATGAGGGCCATTTTGTTTTAAGTTTTCTTTTCATCTTAAAACCCTATTTTCTAGCAATAAGTTAAATTAAAGACAGCCCCACTTGCATTAATCTACAGAACAGTCCATATGCCAGTGTGAGGCTGCTATTCCAAAACCAGCACAGCTAGCCTGACTTTCCACTAGTGGTATTTTGGCAAAAATGTCAAAAGAGGCGATCAAAGACAGGACAGGTCGTGGGTTTCTCCCTAGGAAGGTCATCCCTCCCTTTCCCTCCCCCACCCGACCCCCGACTCATGGGAAAAAAATAAAGACTGCAGTAGTAGCATCAGCGTGCGCTGCCAGTCCACCTGGGGGCCTTAATTGCTGCCTTCGCCGCCGTCGTCGTCTTGCTGGTCGCTCGTCCAGAGCGTGAGGTTGTCACGGAGCAGCTGCATGATCAGCGTGGAGTCCTTGTAGGAGTCCTCGTTGAGGGTGTCGAGCTCGGCGATGGCGTCGTCGAAGGCGGTCTTGGCCAAGTGGCAGGCTTGCTCCGGGGCGTTCTGGATCTCGTAGTAGAAGACGGAGTAGTTAAGGGCCAGGCCTAATCTAATGGGGTGAGTGGGCTGCATGTGCTCCTTGCTGATCTCGTGGGCTTCGCTGTAGGCCTTCTCAGACGACTCCACGACGGTCGCCCTCTTCTCGCCGGTGGCGACCTCAGCCAGGTAGCGGTAATAGTCCCCTTTCATCTTCAGGTAAAACACTTTGCTCTCATACTGGGTCTCGCTGCAATTCTTGATCAGGTAGTTATCCAGCAGGCTCAGCACATCCTGACATACGGCCTCCAACTCCTTCTCTATTTTTTCACGGTAAGCACGGACCATCTCTATTTTCTTCTCGTTACCGTCGGCAGATGTCTTCTGCTCGATGCTACTGATAACCCTCCAGGAAGAACGGTGTGCCCCGACTACATTCTTGTAGGCCACAGAGAGAAGGTTTCTTTCTTCATTGGACAGTGGCTCATTCAGCTCTGTCACGTTCTTCATGGCAGCGGCCATGTCGTCGTAGCGCTCCGCCTGCTCCGCCAGCCGGGCTTTCTGCACCAGTTGCTCGCGGTCCACCATCTTCACGGGCTGGGTCGGGCCGGACGAGGATGATCCGGGACGGCCTGGAGGGCTCGGAGGGCGGCTGCGACGCGGCTGGAGCCCGTGTGCTGGAGGGACCGACCCACACGAGACGTGAGCGGCTCGAGGCGACGGGCGCGGAGGCTGCGACTCGAGCTGCGACCGCGGGACCGGGCGCGAGGCGGCTGCGGCGGCTGTGCGTGCAGCGGGCGGACCTACTTAAATCATTTTAGAACACACGTTCCCTACGTTCTCAAAACACAAACTATGGCTTTTTTTTTTTTTTGGCTTTTAGCTCTTCTACCCAGAGATAACTAGTTATTATCATGTTCTTACATAATCTTTTAGAGATTTTCTATGTATACAAACTGTGTTCTGTGTGTAATTTGCTTGATCAGATGTAATCCAAGACCAAACCAGTTTTAGAGTTAAGTAAATGTAAGACAATAAAAAAAAAAAAAGAACATCAAATTAATGATACTCATGGTGTCTCAGACATGCTACTCGAAAGCATAGCATCTTGGTATATTGAATATCTTAAGGTGAAAGAATTTTAAAAAATAGTAGAAACTCTGACTTTCTCCCCCTTCACCCTTCTTTCCTGAAACAAGTCATAAAAATCCTATTGAAAGGTATTCTCCATGCACCAGAAGAAAAGAAGACATTCTAATTACTGCAGATGGGTAATTTGAGACTGAGAAATTTGTACAAACTTTGTTAAACTAACCATTATCTTTCCAGTTACTCCTCACCATTTACTACACAAAGTCTTAATGTCTCTGACTTGTCTATTTCTCACAAATTTATTGTTTGTTTTGTATGTAAAAGGTATAATGGAGAAGGGCATGGCAACCCACTTCAATATTCTTGCCTGGAGAATCCTATATACAGAGGAGCCTGGCAGGCTACAGTCCATAGGGTAGACAACAGTTGGACACAACTGAAGTGACTTGGCATGTGTACATGGAGAAGGTATAAAACCTTTCTGTTCTGGCCATTATTCAGGTTTTCATTGTCTTGTGAAGTCTCCTATGTACATGATGAAATATAAAATGTGTATTCTTTTCTCCTGTTAATCTGTCCTCATCAGTTTAATTTTTAGAATCAGCCAGGGACCCTAAGAAAGTTGAGGGAAAGTTTTCCTCCCCTGCAATACAATATATCTGTCTAGCAGGGTGTGTGTACTAAAAATTTGCTTATACCTTGTGACAACATCACTTTACCTTATGATCTCTGTCTACTTTTTACCCCACTCCCTAGCCCATTTGCAAGGGGCTGTCCCAGCCAGACTGTGTCAGTTCCCTGACTTACTGTTCTATTTTCTCTAAAAATTTCACCTTCTCCCCTTTATCTAAAATATCTCCCTTCCTTCTGCCTCCTCTCCTAACTCCTACTCACTGTTCAAGACTCAGCTCAGACTATCACTTATAGGAAGTTCATCTGACTTCTAAGACATAGTTAGGCGCATCTCTCCTAAAACAGCTATTCAACTGCTATTGAGTTTTCTGTCTGTTTTTCCGACTAGACAGTGATTCTAAATAAATAGCAGGCAACAGAACCTCGGTTCTATGCATCTTTGCATACCTAGTTTTAAATACCATGACATCATGAATTTTTTATTAATAATAGAAGAAACTGATGGCACAGTGAACATTATTATATTTTATTGAAACTTTTTCCTTTTATTTATTATTATTATTTTTTAAATTTCAGTCAGGGTATCATTTTGTACATGCTAAAAGCCATCTCTTACAAGGTACGTCTATGTCTCTACTGTACGATTGAGAGCGTACCCTTTGTGAAAGTAAGGAATTTACAACAAAAATAGCCTATTCAATTTTATGAACTACTCAAGTCTCATCAATGACAAATGCACTTCTATCTCTTTCCTTCTCTTTCAAATATTATTTTTCTAATTGCATTGTGATCCTGACCTTTCACTAAATATTTAAAGTTTTTTAGTTATGTGTTACATACTTCAATTCAGTTCAGTTGCTCAGTCATGTCAGACTCTTTGCAACCCCATGGACTATAGCACGCAAGATGCCCCTGCCCATCACCAACTCCCAGAACTTACTCAAACTCATGTCCTTTGGGTTGGTGATGCCATCCAACCATCTCATCCTGTCATCCCTTTCTCCGAACACCTTCAGTCTTTCCCAGCATCAGGGTCTTTCCAAATGACTCAGTTTTTTGCATCAGGTGGCCAAAGTACTGGAGTTTCAGCCTCAGCATCGGTCTTTCTAGTGAATATTCAAGACTGATTTCCTTTAGGATGGACTGGTTGGATATCCTCGTTATCCAAAAGACTCTTAAGAGTCTTCTCCAACACTACAGTTCAAAAGCATCAATTCTTCACTGCTCAGCTTTCTTTATAGTCCAGCTCACACATCCATACACGACTGCTGGAAAAACCATAACTTTGACTAGACAGACCTTTGGTGGCAAAGTAATATCTCTACTTTTTAATATGCTATCTAGATTGGTCATAACTTTTCTTCCAAGGGGCAAACATCTTTTAATTTCATGGCTGCAGGCACCATCTGCAGTCATTTTGGAACCCCTCAAAATAAAGGCTCACTGTTTCCATTGTTTCCCCATCTATTTATCATGAAGTGAAGGGATCAGATGATATGATCTTAGTTTTTTGAATGTAGAGTTTTAAGCCGATTTTTTCACTCTCCTCTTTCATTTTTATCAAGAGGCTCTTTAGTTCCTTGCTTTCTGCCATAAGTGTGGTGTCATGTGCATGTCTGAAGTTATTGATATTTCTCTTGGCAATCTTGATTCCAGCTTGTGCCTCATCCAGTCTAGCATTTCTCATGATGTACTCTGCATATAAGTTAAATAAGCAGGGTGACAATATACAGCCTTGACATACTCCTTTCCCAATTTGGAACTAGTCTGTTGTTCCATGTCCAGTTCCGTTGCTTCTTGACCTGCATACAGATTTCTCAGGAGGCAGGTCAGGTGGTCTAATATTCCCATCTCTTTAAAAATTTTCCACAGATTGTTGTGACCCACAAAGTCAAAGGCTTTGACATAGTCAATAAAGCAAAAGTAAATATTTTTCTATTTAAGTTACATACTTAAGTTTGTCAATTTTAATCAAAAATTCAATATGCCAACCATCTACCTGACAGCTCCAAAAGAACTTCTACCAAATCCCAGAGACTTCTTAGAAAGTAATGAGAGAGTCAATTCCTAGTCACGTTGATAAGAAGTCTGGGATCCCCAAGGAGGAGAAAGGGGTCTGGGGGGTCTTGAGGAGGAGATAGACATCTGGAATTCTTAAGGAGGAAGAAAGATCAAGTGTCTTTTTTTTTTTTTTTTCCTCAACATACCTTGGTCTTAGTCTTATAAAATGGCTTTTTTTTTTTTTCTTGAAATGGGGAACTAATCATTACAATTCAGTTCAGTTCAGTTGCTCAGTCATGTTTGACTCTTTGCGACCCATGAATCACAGCACGCCAGCACTCTGTCCATCACCAACTCCCGGAGTTCACTCAAACTCATGTCCATCGGTTGGTGATGTCATCCAGCCATCTCATCTTCTTGACCCCTTCTCCTCCTAACCCCAATCCCTCACAGCATTAGAGTCTTTTCCAATTAATCAACTTTTCACATGAGGTGGCCAAAGTACTGGAGTTTCAGCTTTAGCATCAGCCCTTCCAATGAACACCCAGGACTGATCTCCTTTAGAATGGACTGGTTGGATCTCCTTGCAGTCAAACGGACTCTCAGGAGTCTTCTCCAACACCACAGTTCAAAGGCATCAATTCTTTGGCGCTCAGCTTTCTTCACAGTCCAACTCTCACATCCATACATGACCACTGGAAAAACCATAGCCTTGACAAGATGGACATTTGTTGGCAAAGTAATGTCTCTGCTTTTTAATATGTTATCTAGGTTAGTCATAACTTTCCTTTCTATGAATACGTGTCTTTTAATTTCATGGCTGCAATCACCATCTGCAGTGATTTTGGAGCCCCCCAAATAAAGTCTGACACTGTTTTCACTGTCTCCCCATTTATTTGCCTTGTAGTGATGGGACCAGATGCCATGATCTTAGTTTTGTGAATGTTGAGCTTTAGGTCAACTTTTTCACTCTCCTTTTTTCAATTTCATCAAGAGACTCTTTAGTTCCTCTTCACTTTCTCCCATAAGAGTGGTGTCATCTGCATATCTGAGGTTATTGATATTTCTCCCAGAAATCTTGATTCCAGCTTGTGTTTCTTCCAGCCCAGCATTTCTCAAGATGTACTCTGCACATAAGTTAAATAAGCAGGGTAACAAGATACAGCCTTGATGTACTCCTTTTCCTATTTGGACCCAGTCTGTTGTTCCATGTCCAGTTCTAACTGTTGCTTCCTGACATGCATATAGTTTTCTCAAGAGGCTGGTGGGTGGTCTGGTATTCCCATCTCTTTCAGAATTTTCCACAGTTTATTGTGATCCACACAGTCAAACGCTTTGGCATAGTCAATAGAGCAGAAGTAGATGTTTTTCTGGAACTCTCTTGCTTTTTCCGTGATCCAGCAGATGTTGGCTGTTTGATATCTGGTTCCTCTGCCTTTTCTAAAACCCGCTTGAACATCTGAAAGTTCACGATTCACGTATGCTGAAGCCTGGCTTAGAGAATTTACAGCATTACCAGGATGTGAGATGAGTGTACGTGTGTGGTAGTTTGAGCATTCTTTGGCATTGCCTTTCTTTGGGGTTGGAATGAAAACTGACCTTTTCCAGTTCTGTGGCCACTGCTGAGTGTTCCAAATTTGTAGGCATATTGAGTGCAGCACTTTCATAGCATCATCTTACAGGATTTGAAATAGCTCTACTGGAATTCCATCACCTCCACTAGCTTTGTTCCTAGTGATGCTTCCTAAGGCCCACTTGACTTCACATTCCAGGATGTCTGGCTCTAGGTGAGTGATCACAGCATTGTGATTATCTGGGTCGTGAAGATATTTTTTTTACAGTTCCTCTGTGTATTCTTGCCACCTCTTCTTAACATCTTCTGCTTCTGTTAGGTCCATATAATTTCTGTTCTTTATCGAGCCCATCTTTTCATGAAATGTTCCCTTGGTATCTCTAATTTTCTTGAAGAGATCTCTAGTCTTTCCCATTCTGTTCTTTTCCTCTATTTCTTTGCATTGATCGCTGAGGAAGGCTTTCTTATTTCTCCTTGCTTTCCTTTGTAACTCTCTATTCAGATGCTTATATCTTTCCTTTTCTCCTTTGCTTTTCACTTCTCTTCTTTTCACACCTATTTGTAAGGCCTCCTCAGACAGCCATTTTGCTTTTTTGCATTTCTTTTTCTTGGGGATGGTCTTGATCCCTGTCTCCTGTACAATGTCACGAACCTCCATCTATAGTTCATCAGGCACTTTATCTATCAGATCTAGTCCCTTAAATCTATTTCTCACTTCCACTGTATAGTCATAAGGGATTTGATTTAGGTCATACCTGAATGGTCTAGTGGTTTTCCCTACTTTCTTCAATTTAAGTCTAAATTTGGCAATAAGGAGTTCATGACCTGAGCCGCAGTCAGCTCCTGGTCTTGATTCTGTTGACTGTATAGAAGTTCTCCATCTTTGGCTGCAAGAATACAATCAATCTGATTTTGGTGTTGACCATCTGGTGATGTCCATGTGTAGAGTCTTCTCTTGTGTTGTTGGATGAGGGTGTTTGCTAGACCAGTGCATTCACTTGGGAAAACCCTATTAGCCTTTGCCCTGCTTCATTCCGTACCCCTAGGCCAAATTTTCCTGTTATTCCAGGTGTTTCTTGACTTCCTGCTTTTACATTCCAGTCTCCTATAATGAAAAGCACATCTTTTTTGGGTTTTAGTTCTAGAAGATCTTGTAGGTCTTCATAGAACCATTCAACTTCAGCTTTTTCAGTGTTACTGGTTGGGGCATAGGCTTGGATTACCATGATAATTAATGGTTTGCCTTGGAAATAAATAGAGATCATTCTGCCATTTTTGAGATTGCATCCAAGTACTGCATTTCCGACTTTTTTGTTGACCATGATGGCTACTCCATTTCTTCTGAGGGATTCCTGCCCGCAGTAGTAGTGACCATATAATGGTCATCTGAGTTTAATTCACCCATTCCAGTCCATTTTAGTTCACTGATTCCTATAATGTCGATTTCACTCTTGCCGTCTCTTGTTTGACCACTTCCAATTTGCCTTGATTCATGGACCTAACATTGCAGGTTCCTATGCAATATTGCTCTTTACACTATTGGACCTTGCTTCTATCACTAGTCATATCCACAGCTGGGTATTGTTTTTGCTTTGGCTCCATCCCTTCATTCTTTCTGGACTTATTTCTGCACTGATCTCCAGTAGCATATTGGGCACTCACTGACCCAGGGAATTCCTCTTTCAGTAATCCTTTCATTTTGCATTTTCATACTGTTCAGGGGGTTCTCAAGGCAAGAATACTGAAGTGGTCTGCCATTCCCTTCTCCAGTGGACCGCATTCTGTCAGACCTCTCCACCATGACCCATCCATCTTGGGTGGCCCCACATGGGTGCAGGAGGGCCAAGAGGAGCTACTCCACATTCAAGGTCAGGAGGGGTGGCTGTGAGGAGATATCCCTTGTCCAAGGTAAGGAGCAGCGGTTGCACTTTGCTAGAGCAGCCGTGAAGAGATACCCCATGACCAAGGTAAGAGAAACACAAATAAGATGGTAGGTGTTGTGAGAGGGCATCAGAGGGCAGGCAAACTGAAATCATAATCACAGAAAGCTAGCCAACCTGATCACAGGGCTCACAGACTTGTCTAATTCAATGAAACTAATGATTACACAACAAACAATTCAGTTTATACTCTCTTCTAAGGATTATATAACAACAATGTATCCTGCTTGAAGACATGTTTCTCCTTTTTGAGAACCTTCTGACTAATCCTGTTATCTTAAAATATATATAATGGAAGTGGGTTAGCTAAAATCTTTCTATTGTTACTTCTAATCCTGTCATGTTAAAATGTAAATTATGGAAGTAGGTCTAGTAACAGCTTTACAGCTTTGAGACATTCTTTTGAGTTATTGTACTAACCAATTACAGAAGTTTATAATTCCCTTGCTAAAACTAGTGAAGGGGCACTCTCTGTGCCCCTCTGATGTCTGTGTCAGAAGCTTTCTTTGTCCCTTTTTCACTTTGATAAAACTCTGCTATACCAAAGTTGTTGAGTGAACACCCCTGCTGCCTGGTCCTGAAGCTAAATCTTCTTTGGAGATCAGGAATCAGACATTGTTCACCATAAGCTAACAGTAATATATAAACCAATCTAATCTTCATTTTTGCAGTAGAGAAATTAGAGCCTGGAAAATTAATGTAATTTCCTCAACTTAACAGAGGAGGAACAGAACTGGGACCATGACAATGATATTTTGACTACAAATTCACTACTTTTGTTAATATTCCATCTTGAAAAAATCACTTTGTACAAAAAAGAATGCCAATTTTATATTACATACACACTCTGTTTTTTCCACAAGATGACATTTCCATCTTCTTGCCACATACTGATCACACATTCTGATTTTCCTTTGATTGCATATTTTATGAGGTCCTGTTTTTAGTCTTGCAATTTATTTTACTATTTCCTGACCACTTACATAACCTTGCTGCTGCTGCTATTAAGTCATTTCAGTCGTGTCCAACTCTGTGCGACCCCATAGATGGCAGCCCACCAGGCTCTCCTGTCCCTGGGATTCTCCTGACAAGAATACTGGAGTGGATTGCCATTTCCTTCTCTAATGCATGAAAGTGAAAATTGAAAGGGAAGTTGCTCAGTCTTGTTTGACTTTTCGCGACCCCACGGACTGCAGCCCACCAGGCTCCTCTGTTCATGGGATTTTCCAGGCAAGAGTACTGGAGTGTGGTGCCATTGTCTTCTCCATATGTAACCTTATTAGCTAGTATATAACATTAAGCTGTCTGATCATGTTTACCCCTTTCAGTTTCATATTTCCAATAGATTTAATTAAAATTTTACTTAATACTCTTCTGTGATAATTCATAAAGATTACAAGCTAACCTAGGAATAATAAGTATATTTTCATTTGTTATTGACCTTATTCTGCTGTCACTTTTCCTCTTCCTAATCAATACAATGAAAGGAATTTTATCTATTTTATGAACAGAAAGATTAGGCCATTTTTGTAGGGAAAGAACTACATGTTCGCTTATTTCACTATTTGGTAATTTGAAAGAAACAGCTTAGATGTGGTTGAACTTAAACGCTCCTGCTCTTGGAAGTCATTTTTGGTGCTTTGTGCTAATTTTTAGTGGAGTTTGTCTTAAAATACCTGTATTGTTGTCTTTTTAAAATGTTTCAAAATCAAACTGCACCAGATACTAAGGGACAGACAGTAAGTAATTCCAGCTCCAAGAAATTTAATAGGAAGTGGAGAAAACAAAAGATAATAGGAAAAAAATGTAACACAAAAATTGGAGGTCTTAAAAATATCACAGATTGATCTTATCATGAAAGGTTAATATATTAGACTAGTTCATTGCTTTCTTTCTGCTATTATATAATAATCCCTAACTTTAAAGAAATATTGAACATATGATTGGGAAAATAATATAAATTCAAAACTTCTGAATATTAGCAGAAAAGTTATTTCAAAAAGATATAATTGAAGAATAGTCCTATAGTATGCTTCTAAATGGAGAAGGCAATGGCGACCCACTTCAGTACTTTTGCCTGGAAAATCCCAAGCGAGGAAAAGCCTGGTAGGCTGCAGTCCATGGGGTCACGAAGAGTCAGACACGACTGAGTGACTTCACTTTCCCTTTTCACTTTCATACATTGGAGAAAGAAATGGCAACCCACTCCAGTGTTCTTGCCTGGAGAATCCCAGGGATGGCGGAGCCATGGGCTGCCGTCTATGGGGTCACACAGAGTCAGACATGACTGAAGCGACTTAGCAGCATGCTTCTAAGTAACTATGATATACATTTATTCCAAATAATAGGAAGTGATGAACTTCCATAAATATGTCTCAGAAATTCAATTTTACTTCAAGAAGAATTAAACTGAATTAATTTGTGATGTAAGGCAATCAATTAAGAGATAAAGACATAAATAGCTAAACAAATTGCTAGTCTCTGAAACATAGCAGCATTTCTCAAATTTACTAATTTAAAAATGAGTGCTAGTTTCTTGTTCAACATACAGATTCTTAGGCCATCTCTGGATATAGTACTGAGGTATTATTGTACTTATCAAGTCCCCAGATTAGGTAAGTATGAGAAACACTGAGACAATAGGTCAGTTGCTGGCATGGGTCATGTTGTTGTAATATATATTTGTTTATAAATCTGAATATGACGGTCAATATATTTTAATCCAGTACTCTTGCCTAGAGAATTCCATAGACAGAGGAGTCTGACAGGCTACAGTCCATGAGTGAAGAGTCAGACACAACTGAGTGACTACACTTTCACTTTCATATTTTAAAGTAAAAATAAGACATTGGTTTGAATTATAAAAATAAGTACAGACTCTTCTTGAATGTATCATTTGTAAAAATTCATCCTTTTTTATATCTTCCTCTCTGCATTAAGTCATTTGAGGATAGGAACTAGACTGTCTTTATTTAAAGTGCTTAACTTTCAATATCAAAGTCCAGAAATTGTTGCATCATCCTTCATCAAAACTTTCTGCTAAATGAGTGAATGCATTAATTACTATGTACGGAAACTACCTGTATGAGGGAATACTTAAATTTTTTGAGAGATAAAAAACTTAAGAATTTGAAGATTCAGATACACTAAATGCACAGTTTGTATTAAATATCTTAGCCCACTGGAAATAGTTACCAAATATTCCATGGATGAAGAGAGAAAAAGCCTCCTGATTTTCAATTTCAAGTACTTTTAATGATCATATTCCACTACTATTATCTCTTCTAGATGCACCCCCAGTATCAGCTGATTTCCAACGAGGTATACTATTTGCTCTCTTTTCATGACTGATTGCCTTTTCAATCTACTTTTTAACAGGACACAAAGTTTTCTTCCAAAAAGCTAGTCAGAAAGCTGAATTTTATATAGCAGTTCATGTTTGCAAAGCTCTCTTTAGGACTATATGGAGTGTAACAGATGGAAATTTCCTAAATATCTTCTTTTCCGAGAGTAAAGAGATATTTCACTGAATACAATTCTATGCACTTAATAAAACAATTTAAATACACATATTAATTGCACAGTCTGGATTGTTCTAACCATGCTCTAACCTTTTTCAATATATATTATTGAACTTTTAGCTCTCACAATAATCTATTGAGATACTTTATTATTTCCATGTAAGAGAGGAGGTACCAAAGTATCTCATTTTCTTTTCTGGGAATTTTTGTATAAGAATTTATAAAATATTACAACCCTATTGATATTAATCTTAGAAATCCTCAAAGCTTAAAGAAAACATACAAACATGTCCTTAAACTTCAAAGCAATATTAGTAACCACCATAAAGCAATGTCTACAAAGAATTCTGAAATACTATATGTATATACTTAAAAGAAAAAGAATGCCTTCTCAGTAGACAGCAAAAATTTCTATATTGCATACTAACTGCTCAGATGGGTAATTTACACTAATCAGCTGGAGACAAAGGGATAGAGAATTATAGCAACTTGAGGAGTTAATTTTGTGTTTTATAGCCATTATCTTCCTGGGTTGCGAAATGCTCCATCTTTAACATAGTTTTGAGATCTTACAAATGCCCTTGTCAAAACCAAGCAACATATTTCTGAACTGTTAAAGTCATCTGAATGTTCTTACATTTATTTGTTCTAAAAGGAAACCTAGGTCCTCTATATTGAAAAAACATAAGGAAACGTGGAGGCCTTTCAAATTCCCCCAACAGACTCTCCCCCTACAGACTCTTGCCCTATATTTTATTTAGAGGTCTCTATGCTCAATCTTATAAAATATTTGTTAAGATATTCTAGGAGTTTTCAACTAAAAATAAGATGGTAGACATACTGTCTTTAAAGAGTAAGGAGAGTGCAACTTCACACTGACACTTGGGTGATTACATCCTCTTATAAAATGTCTGAATCAAGTATGCCATTTTCATGAATATACTCTATTACAGTCTCAAGATTACTGCATCAAAGTACTTTAATTGCAAAGAAAAAGTACATTGGCCTGGAGAAACCTAAAGCAATAAATCAAAAAGTAATTTATGCATACCCAGTTAAGATTTTAAAGACCAAAAAATCCTTCATTGTTAAACCCAAGAGATCTTTCATTATATACTTTTTTCAATTCAATTCAGGAAAGCTATTAAGTGTCATGTAGAAAAAACTGGACTCGCAGAGTAGGGAATACTCAGATGCTTATTATTGTCCAATCCAGGTCTAAGAAGGGTCTTCCATATCACTTTCAACAAGCAAATTAGTATCTATCAGACTGAAGATATAATAATCATAACTCGTATTCTGGCAAAAGATCACCAAAAATGATTCTTATGATTTAGAGG
This sequence comes from Ovis canadensis, assembly GCF_042477335.2. Lineage (NCBI taxonomy): Eukaryota > Metazoa > Chordata > Mammalia > Artiodactyla > Bovidae > Ovis > Ovis canadensis. The sequence continues at coordinate 174,581,151 of NC_091246.1, read as the reverse complement.
GGGAGAAATGTGCAAATTAAAAAAAAAAAGGCAGAAAATAATTATGTAGAAATATGTGGCAGTTCTAGCACATTTCACTTATTTACAGCTCTCCATAAGTAACAGAAGTCCTGGAACAAGAATAAGTATTTAACTCTCTGATGATGAATACATCCCCCAACTGAAATTCTCCCCCAACATTTTTTATTTTTTTTAAGAAAGTGATGCACAGATTAAAGCAGTTTACTTTACACCAATCAAAATACAGGTTTTTCACAATGTATCCAGATCTTCAAGGAAAGAAAAAAAAAACATATATATATATATATATATATATATATTCTTCTGTTAAGAATCTAACAGAAAAAGCTTTTATTCTATTTCTTTTCAAAGTGAATTTTATGACCATACACAATCAATAATTTTTTTAATGCCTAAGGATGATTATGTCTAAAATGTGAATTATATTGAGATTGAAGAATAAGGAATCAATGTCTGATTATTTTTAACCCATATAAAGGGCAATATTTCAACTTAATTTCCCTATCTCAGATACCATATAGTATGATTATATCAAATAGAAACTCTTGTGAAAATATTTTGTAAATTCTAAAGGGTTATTAGATGTAAAGTAAGGCAAAATAAGATAAAACTTTTACATAAATATTCATACCTTCCTGGAAAGCTTCTGGTATTTTTACTTTTAACTCTAAAGTTTTCTGATTTTGTGATTCTAATGTGGGCTTATCATTCTGCTCTTGGGTCTGAAACGAAGAAAATGTGAAACCAAGGAAACTGCTTCAGACAGAGAATGTTGCTTTATTTTGTTACTTACTCTGCTTCATTAGTCTAGACTGTCATGAGAATCCTGACAGGACATCAGGACAAGCAGTTATAGTTAGAAAACATCAGATATTAATTAAGGTGCCCCTCAGTTCAACTTCACATTGCAGAGTTCACCAGGAATTGTACACTGGAATTCTGCCCTAATAGCTTTTAACAACGGAGAAGGCAATGGCACCTCACTCCAGTACTCTTGCCTGGAAATTCCCATGGATGGAAGAGCCTGGTAGGCTGCAGTCCATGGGGTCGCTAAGAGTTGGGCATGATTGAGTGACTTCACTTTCACTCTTCACTTTCATGCACTGGAGAAGGAAATGGCAACCCACTCCAGTGTTCTTGCCTGGAGAATCCCAGGGACGGGGGAGCCTGGTGGGCTGCCATCTATGGGGTCGCACAGAGTCGGACACAACTGAAGCGACTTAGCAGCAACAGCAGCAGCAGCAGCAGCTTTTAACAATAAAGAAAACATAATATTAACTGCTTTATTGGGACTTCTTAAGGTTTAGCTTCTGGGTTAAGCAATTTATATATTTTAGAGAGCACAGGCCCTTGGAAGAGACAGTGTTGGTTTGGAATCAAATCCTAATAGTGCCTTTAGTGACTATAAGGTATTGGCAAAGTATTAAACCTCTATGAAATCTCAGTTTCCTCATCCGTTCTACGGAAATATGAACAATAGAACTTCACAGAGCTATTGTCAAATTTAAATGTAACAATCCATCTGAATGTTGAACCTTTTAGAATGTTTAGAAGAATCTATAAATCGTATCACAAATATGATATTTCAGAGATATCACAGTAGACTATATCCAATTTTTAATGTCAACACATCCAAAACTCTGCCTTGGGAAGCATTACATCACTTGATGATTTGTGATTATAGTCATAGAAAATAGACACTTTAAAACAACAGTTTCTTTGCCTTGCCATCAGATGGTGATTATGTCTTTAGTAACATTTAAAGTACTATCTCTGGCCTTTAAGAAGTAAAATATTAAGTAAATTTATATAATTGATAGTTTATTTACTTTAAATGCTTTATCATCTCTGTATCTGGTTTCTAGTTACCATATTAATAAACACTCTGAACATCTTTAAAATGCATACCTTAACAAACTTGTGTTCTGTAAGAGGAACCATTAAACAAGCTGCATGATATGCAGAATTATAATACACAATGATCAAATACTGAGTCATATTTTATTTGTGAGGTATCCAATTTGTGTATTTCCATCTAAATGGTAAAACTGACCCTTAAACTGCATTTTTTATAAGAAAAAATATAGCTCTATTAGTCAATAAAAACATATTACAAACAAACAGTTCACTTTTATATAATTCTCGTATATTTTGGAAAATGGCAACTACTTCTTTCTCACAATTTTCCAGCTTCAACATAACTAAACTGTTTTTTGCTTCCCCTGGCCTCTTCTTAAATGTTTTCCTATTTGAAATAACAGAGAGAAGTCTGAATGGGAAATAGGTACATTTCTTATAAATTTGGCAAGCTTGATGTGGTACAAGCTTGTTGTCTCAGTTGAGGTTAGCTCTAAAAGTGAGCCATAAATTCCTAGCTCTTTTCAGAAAGATAAGACAAATATGTCTGATTTTATTAGATCAGAAAGTAACTGGAGAAGAGAAGAACCGGAAGGCGGGGGAAGGGATAGGGAGAGTGAGAGGGAGAAGAAATTAAGCACATTTCTTTGCATGTTAACTAATTTTTTCATTTAAAGTTTGATGACAAAAATAAACAAAATGTTCATAATATATGAAAAGAAAGTACAAATAAAAATGGGAGCACAGAAAAGAACAAAATTGGTAGTGAAATGAAATAGAGCTTGGTGATCTCACTGAACTTAGAAACTTGTATACATTATTTATGTGTTTGATTTTCCAAGGCTATTGATATAAGTTTACTCATTTTTCTTTTGTTGATTTTTTTCTCTTCCCCTTTTCCTCATTTTTCATCTTCAACAGAAAAAAATATTAATAGCTGGAAACTTTTCTTTCTCCACTCTTTTTAGGTATTTAAATCTGAGGACAATTTTACAAAGTCTCACAGTTGGCTGGGAAATACCATATTGTTATTCTCTCACTCAGCTTGTGTTTTATTATTATTATTATTTGTGGATACTAAAATAATGTATAGTACAGAAAACTTAGAGTTCTTTTAAGAAACTCAACAAATATAAGAGTATATATTCTTTCTCTATGATTTTGGGTACATAGCCATGCTAATTAATCTTTGAGGAGCTGTTCTGTGATATTACACTTTCTTTTCATTTTTATACCTAGTTTTATATAGTTCCAAGGTCTTCTCATTGAATTAAAACCTTATTTTATGATCTTGTTCATCCATCTCTGCTTCTTTTTACTTATCTAACTATTCCAGCAGCTTATTTAACCTTTACATTGTTTAGAGTAGGATGAAGAAATCCTTCATAAATCATCAAAGAGGTAAAGGGGCATATTAAAAAAGGAAGGAATACTTGTAAGAATGAAAAGACACAAAGTGATTCCATTTACATTGAAATAGACTCTTTCCAGATTTTGCAGGATACTTAAAGGCAGCTTTGTTAATTTAACGTATAGGAAAATGACCTAAGTTGTTTCTATTTTTCTTGCTAGATGCATATTGGGAAGGGTGGTAGTGATGGATTTTATATATACTTAATCTAAAATTACAAACTTAGCAATAACCGTTCTTTGCACCTATAATCTTTCAATTTCCCCCATTAGGTTGTCAGTCTAATGACTTTTATTTTTATTTTTTTTTAATTTATTTTTACTTTATTTTACTTTACAATACTGTATTGGTTTTGCCATACATTGACATGAATCCACCATGGGTTAAAATCAAATCATGTTTGTCATAATACCACCAACATGCTTTAGAAAATAACAAATTTAAAAATATGGAAAAGAAGAGATGATTTTTTTTTTAAGAATTAAGGGTCAGTGAGAGAATAAAGTTTAACTTAAAGCATCTAGAGAATGAGGAAATATGCAAAACATCTGCATGCCCAGGATAATAATCTTCTTTGAAGAAAATGAGAACTGTCTTAGTTTAAAAGGAGGGGGTTACTAACTTCAGTGACTGTTATAAACAGACTTGTTATGTTGATGCTTTCACACCTTTAGGATGCTATCAACATCTATCCAGATTTGAAGAGTCAGGTTCATTTTTCCTGACTCTTCCTTGACAGTGCTATGAATAGAGAACAGGACGTAGAATAAGTGACGGCAGTTAGCAGATGGTTAAAGAGAAAAGATGAGCTTGTGAATATTGGAAAATTCTGAGATGGAGAGAACACAGAAGAAAGGCAGTGCATTTCAAAACCCGTGGTTTATGTTGTTAGTATTCTCTTATTCTTGATTTGTGTCTTCTATTTTACAGACATTCTTTTGTTCTGTAGCCAGAACGCTCCTTTAATAAATCTACCTACTTCTTCCATTGACTTGCCTTTAACCTTGAGGTGCACACTATCTTTCCTGTTATGTTCTAGCTACAAACTGGTTGCAGTGTAACAACGCAGGGACATTGTGTCTTGCACTGGGAAAAACTATGTACCCAGCACATGGAATATTCCTAGTAAATAAGACAATTCCATTCCATATGTGTGGAGGAAAAACATAAAAGCTCAGGTAGTGCTATAGTGATACATACATAGATGTGTGCTCTAAGCACTTTACTACTGTTTAGGTCAGATATCTTTAAAAAGTTCAACTGTCACAGGTTCAGGCTCTAAGCCCTAAAAGTTCAGTCCATCCCATTTTTTGACCCTTTCTACAACTCCCTGTAAACCCAGGAAACCCTCCACTGAGACTTTTAAAAATCCTCTGTATTCTTAATTACTTAACATTCTGTTGGTCTTTTCTGTCCTGCCTGCAACCTGACTCTCCCTTTGAGGAAACTGGCTCCCCTGGACCTTATAATTTGATAGCTATTTTCTACCCAAACCCTTTATTTTCTCCCTAATCATATGAGTAGGGAAGTTTTGAAGCTCACTGCAATCCTATTATTATCTCTTTCAGTTCAGTTATCTCTCAGTCATGTCCGACTCTTTGTGACCCCATGAATCCCAGCACGCCAGGCTTCCCTGTCCATCACCAACTCCCAGAGTTCACTCAGATTCAGATCCATTAAGTCAGTGATGCCATCCAGCCATCTCATCCTCGATCGTCCCCTTCTCCTCCTGCCCCCAATCCCTCCCAGCATCAGAGTCGTTTCCAGTGAGTCAACTCTTTGCATGAGGTGGCCAAAATACTGGATCTTCAGCTTCAGCATCATTCCCTACAAAGAAATCCCAGGGCTGATCTCCTTCAGAATGGACTGGTTGGATCTCCTTGCAGTCCAAGGGACTCTCAAGAGTCTTCTCCAACACCAAACTTCAAAAGCATCAATTCTTTGGTGCTCAGCTTTCTTTATAGTCCAACACGCACATCCATACACGACCACTGGAAAAACCATAGCCTTGACTAGATAGACCTTTGTTGGCAAAGTAATGTCTCTGCTTTTAAATATGCTATCTAGGTTGGCCCTTACCAGCCCTAAAAGTCTCTACTCTTTGATCTCTTGTCCTCTGATGGCATTATCGATCATTCTTACTTCAGTTCTCTCCCGACTTTCAGGTCAGGAACTTCCTTGTTTGTTTGTTTTTTTAAAATTCCTTCCTCACCAGTTCTTCAAAACAACTTTTGCTTAGTTCTTTATGATTTTAAATCATATGAGGATACATTTTCTAATACACTAGCTTCTTGGTTCCCTAACCTTTTCTCCTGAAATGATCATGTTCTTCCCTATAACTCAACTAACCATTCTCATGGTTAGAATTTACATATAATCATTACCAAAATATTCTCTCTTGATAATTTCAATTGCCAGTATACCATTCCATGAACACAGCCTCTCACTTTCCAACTCGTGTTCTCTGGTATCTCAATGCAACAAGCCTTCAGATCACAGATTATGAGTACACTTTCAACTGTCTCGCCCTACTTCCCTATGGCCTGACTTCCTTTTAATTTCTATGTCCAATCATTTATTTATTCCACTGAAAACACCCTCAACTTCTGTATTTCTCTCTGTGAGCAATTATCCTACCTTGTGTCTATACTTGCACAGGTAAATGTGGTTGGAAACATACACACACACAATCTTGCTAAATAGTGCAGGGAAGCAAAATATGCCACTCTAAAAGATGCTACTTTGGCATAAGGATTATTTTGAGCTGAAAGCTATTAACAAGTAGATACAAACAAAGCTCTCTGCTTTCCCCCTATTTACCTAAAAGCAGAACATAAATTTGCAAATATATCTCTCTTCCCCTTTCTAGTAGGAAGAACAAAATCATGGGAGACTTTAGATCTTTATACCCCAGAGACAGAACCAGAAGAATTTACATAACAAACTTTACTAACTAGCTCTTATTTTCCATTAGTTCCCATATATTTGCCATCCCACAATTTTCCATTCCTGAGACTGAAAGTCATTATACTTTGTCTTATTACTTTTTTTATTTTTTATTTTTTTTTAGGTTTTTTTTTTTAGTTTTTTATTTTTTAAATTTTAATATCTTTAATTCTTACATGCGTTCCCAAACATGAACCCCCCTCCCACCTCCCTCCCTATAACATCTCTCTGGGTCATCCCCATGCACCAGCCCCAAGCATGCTGCATCCTGCGTCAGACATAGAAAAATTATTATTCCTTTGCTAAGATAGGAGACTGAAAGATGAATTCCAACAGGTCAGCATGCACCCAATATGCTACTGGAGATCAGTGGAGAAATAACTCCAGAAAGAATGAAGAGATGGAGCCAAAGCAAAAGCAACACCTAGTTGTGGATATGACTGGTGATGAAATTAAAGATCAATGCTGTAAAGAGCAATGTGGCATAGGAACCTGGAATGTTAGGTCCATGAATCAAGGCAAACTGGAAGTGATCAAACAGGAGATGATAAGTGTGAACATGGGCATTATAGGAATCAGTGAACTAAAATGGACTGGAATGGGTGAATTTAATTCAGATGACCATTATATCTACTACTGTGAGCAAGAATCCCTTACAAGAAATGGAGTAGTGAATATAGTCAACAAAAGAGTACAAAATGCAGTACTTGGGTGCAATCTCAAAAACTACAGAATGATCTCTGTTCATTTCCAAGGCAAACCATTCAATATCAGACTAATCCAAGTCTATAACCTGACCAGTAATGCTGAAGAAGCTGAAGTTGAATGGTTCTATGAAGACCTACAAGAACTTTTAGAACTAACACCCAAAAGAGACATCTGTTTCATTATTGGGAACTGGAATGCAAAAGTAGGAAGTCAAGAAATACCTGGAGTGATAGACAAATTTGGCCCTGGAGTACAGAATGAAGTATGGCAAAGGCTAATAGAGTTTTGCCAAGAGAACTCAATGGTCATAGCAAACACTCTCTTCCAACGACACAAGAGAAGACTCCACATATGGACGTCACCAGATGGTCAATACTGAAATCAGATGGACTGCATTTTTTGCAGCCAAAGGTGGGGAAGCTCTATATAGTCAGCAAAAACAACACCAGGAGCTGACTGTGGCTCAGGTCATAAACTCCTTATTGCCAAATTCAAACCTAAATTGAAGAAAGGAGGGAAAATCACTAGACCATTATACAATTATACAGTGGAAGTGACAAATAGATTCAAAGGATTAGATCTGAATGACAGAGCGACTGAAGAATTATGGACAGAGGTTCCTGACACTAGAGAATGCAATGATCAAGACCATCCCCAAGAGAAAGTGAAGAGAAAGTGAAGTCGCTCAGTTGTGTCCAACTCTTTGCGACCCCATGGACTGTAGCCTACCAGGCTCCTCCCTCCATGGGATTCTTCAGGCATGAATACTGGAGTGGGTTGCCATTTCCTTCTCCAGGGGATCTTCCCGACCCAGGGATCGAACTGATGTCTCCAGCATTCCAGGCAGATGCTTTAACCTCTGAGCCACCAGGGAATCAAAAGAAATGTAAAAGACCAAATGGTTGTCTGTGGAGGCCTTAAAAATAGCTGTGAAAAGAAGAGAAGTGAAAGGCAGAAGAGAAAAGAGAAGATATAGCCATTTGAATGCAGAGTTCCAAAGAATAGCAAGGAGAGATAAGAAAGCCATCCTCAGTGATCAATGCAAAGAAACAGAGGGAAAAAATAGAATGGGAAAGACTTGAGATCTCTTCAAGAAAATTTGAGATACCAAGGGAATATTTCATGTAAAGATGGGCTCAACAAAGGACAGAAATGGTATGGACCTAACAGAAGCAGATGATATTAAGAAGAGGTGACAAGAATACACAGAAGAACTATACAAAAAAGATCTTCATGACCCAGATAATCATGATGGTGTGATCAATCACCTAGAGCCAGACATGCTGGTATGTGATGTCAAATAGGCCTTAGGAAGCATCACTATGAACAAAGCTAGTGGAGGAATGGAATTCCAGTTGAGCTATTTCAAGTCCTAAAAGATGATGTTGTGAAAGTGCTGCACTCAATATGCCAACAAATTTGGAAAACTCAACAGTGGCCACAGGACTGGAAATGGTCAGTTTTCATTCCAATTCCAAAGAAAGGCAATGCCAAAGAATGCTCAAACTACAGCACAGTTGCTCTCATCTCACATGCTAGCAAAGTAATGCTCAAAATTCTCCAAGTTAATCTTCAACAGTATGTGAACCATGAACTTCCAGATGTTCAAGCTGGTTTTGGAAAAGGCAGAGGAACCAGAGATCAAATTGTCAACATCCACTGGATCATTGAAAAAGAGACAAAGTTCCAGAAAAACAATACTTCTGCTTTGTTGACTATGCCAAAGCCTCTGACTGTGTAGATCACAATAAACTGTGGAAAATTCTTAAAGAAATGGGAATACCAGACCACCTGACCTGCCCAGTGAGAAATCTGTACGCAGGTCAAGATGCAACAGTTAGAAGGACATGGAACAACAGACTGGTTCCAACTAGGGAAAGTAGTACATCAAGGCTGTATATTGTCACCCTGCTTATTTAACTTACATGCAGAGAACATCATGGGAAATGCTGGACTGGATGAAGCACAAGATGGAATCAAGATTCCCAGGAGAAATATCAATAACTTCAGATATAAGGATGACACCACACTAATGGCAGAAAGCGAAGAACCAAAGAGCCTCTTGATGAAAGCGAAAGAGGGGAATGAAAAAGTTGACTTAAAACTTAACACTCAGAAAATTAACATCATGGCATCTGGTCCTATCACTTCATGGCAAATCAATTGGGAAATAGTGACAGACTTTATGTTCTGGACTCCAAAATCACTGCAGATAGTGACTGCAGCCATGAAATTAAAAGACTCTTGCTCTTTGGGAGAAAAGCTTTGACCAATCTAGACAGCATATTAAAAAAGCAGAGACATCATTTTGCCAACAAAGATCCAACTAGTTAAGCTTGGGTTTTCCAATAGTCATGTTTGGATGTGAGAGTTAGACTATCAAGAAAGCTGAGTGCTGAAGAATTGATCCTTTTCAACTATGGTGTTGGAGAAGACTCTTGAGAGTCCCTTGGACTGCAAGGAGATCCAACCAGTCCATCCTAAAGGAAATCAGTCCTGAATATTCACTGGAAGGACTGATGCTGAAGCTGAAACTCCAATACTTTGGCCACCTAATGAGAAGAGCTGACTCATCTGAAAAGACCATGATGCTGAATGATTTACAGTGGAGGAGAAGGAGATGACAGAGGATGAGATATTTGTATGGCATCACCGACTCAATGAACACGAATTTGAGTAAGCTCTGGGAGTTGGTGATGGACAGGGAAGCCTGGTGTGCTGCAGTCCATGGGATCACAAAGAGTCAGACATGACTGAGCGACTGAAATGAACTTAACTAAAGATGCTATATAAGCCTAAGTTCTTATCAACTCTTGAGTTACACAACCCTGTGTTTCTCCAATGTATAATATATAATAAATACATTGATAAATTTCTACTTGTTTTTCTCTTGTTAATTTGCCTATTGTTACACAGTCCCAGGTCAAAACCTGGAAGAGTAGAAATAAACACAGTTTTCTCCTGTTCTACTGATCTCATTATACCTTCATGACCACGGTCTTAGGAATCACAGAAATTACACTATATGTCTTTGGTTTACTCTTGCTCCTACTCTCTTAGATCTGTACTACAGAAGTCAAGGAATTGTTTGCTACAAGCCCGCAAAAAGATAAGTAATAGAGTTAAAAAATAATTTGGAAAATTATAGCAATTTGACAGCAATTTTACATCCAAAGAATATATTTTAATTAAATTTGTATTTATTTTTTTAGATTTTAAATAATTATTTTATTGTAACTTATAAAAGCATCATTCTACCATCTGTTGGAAATCAAAACAAACAAACAAAATAATCTGGTGCTTCTCCACAACTAGTTTGAGATACACTATCTTAGATTTCTATCTGATTTCCTCTTTACTCAAACCTCTAATAATTCATTTCTTATACTTGTTCCTGGTCTATTTTACAGAAAAATTAGAAGCAATTAGAAGTAAACTTCTATCACCAGCAGATCTATCCACCTATTTGTGACTGTACTCATGTGGTTTACCTTCTGTCCTGCCATTATCCTTGATTTATTTGTCACAGGTAGAATACACGCCTTCCATTATGGACTAGAACACCTATATCCTATCTGCTCTTGGATGCTGCTCCAGCAGGATTCTCCATTCTTGCCTGCACCCTCAATTTGTCACCCTAAGTTTGTCACTCTACACATTATCTTTCCCTTTGGGATAAACACGTACCACTATCTTTTACTTAAAATTTTTTTAAACTTCTCTAGACTTCATTTTTTCCCCAGCTAACAATTTATTCCCTCCCCTTTTTCATATTGTGGCAAAACTGTGTGAAGTAGTTATTTGGATTTATTGTCAGGATCTTTTCTCCTCTCATTTACACTCTGTTGATGCCATTCTAATCAAGCCCTACAGGATCCATTCCCCAGATTTATGTTTCTGATCTCATTCTATTCTCTCCCTTGTTCAGTCTGCACTAATTATAACATTTTCTCTGCTGTTCTTCAAACATTCAATCTTTATTCTAGTTTGAGAATTTTAGCATATACTCTTCTGTCTAGGCTGTTCCTTCTCTTGATAGATGCATTGCTACCTCCTTCTTTACCTTGAGGTTTTTACTTAAAGATACTTCCCCATTGAGGTCTCCTATGATGAGCTTGTTTATACTTCAAAGACGCCTTTGAAAAGACTTTATCCCCTACACAAAAAGTGCTTCCTTTTAACAATCACCACTTTCATCGCTCACACTACATTATTCTTTTCTGTTGTTGCTATTAGTGTTATTATTATCTGTATCTTCACCTACTGGAATGCAAGATCTGGGAAGACAAGAAATTATTTGTTTTATTCCTGGCAATATGCAGCAGTTAGTTGAGAGGAAAAATGAAGGAAAACAGGACTGAAACCAAATTATCTAAACAAGATAATTTTTCTTAAATAAATTACAATAGCAAATATTAGGTAGTAATGAACAATATCAATTTATTAAAATCAGGAATTAAATAATGATACCTGTTATCCCTACAAAACCAAGAGTGTTCTATTATTACTTCAGTATGTGCTTTAAAGGTATAAATATTGAAAAGAGATAAATGTAACTTATTTGCAACTATAAAAAGCTATTTTAATTAAAGATGATTCAGTAAAATCTCCAGTATTTTTTTCTAAATTTACAAAATCTATACTTTTCCTATATAGTAAAATAATAAAAATTGTTATAAAAGAATATCTCATACACCATGGTAACTTAATATAAGAATATAACTAAGAAATAACAGATGAAAAAGTGAAACAAAATCCCCAGCTCCACCCCAAACACACATACTCCAGTCTTACAGTTTCACTGACAAAGTTGAAATAATTGCTGAATAAACAGTTATGGAAAGGAAAATAATGTATTAATGCTATTAAGTACCAGTATTTTACAAATTTACATATATTTAATGCAATTCCAAAGAAAACTCAGAAGTAGATTTAATTGTGGGCTAAATATTGTTTTAAAGCTCAGCATGATAAACAGATACTAAGAAATTATCAAGATCTTTTGAAAAGTTTACAGGGGAAGAACTGTCCAGCTAGATACTAAAATTCACCATGAAGAATATACTCACGAAAGTAGAGTGGAAAATTTTACATTAAACTAAGATAAATGATGTCTACTATGATTACTGTCATTTAACATTTTTCTGAATGTAAAAGCCAGTACAATAAAAAATAACAATGGCATGAATAAAATTGGATATGATTCTGTAAAATTATAATATTTGATTAATTTTATACCTAGAAAATTCAAGAGACTCAACTAAAATCTTATCATGGTGTTGTTTAGTTGCTAAGTCATGTCTGACTCTTTTGCAACCCCATGGACTCCTAGAAGGCCCTAGTAGTAAAGAACCCACCTGCCAAAGCAGGAGAGACACAAGAGATATGGTTCTAATCCTGGGCTGGGAAGATCCCCTGGAGGAGGGTATGGTAATCCACCCCAGTATTCTTGCCTGCAGAATCCCCATGGACAGAGGAGCCTGGAGGGCTATAGTCCATGGAGTCTCAAAGAGTTGGAAATGACTGAAGCTACTGAGCACGCACGCATGTATAGACAGACTATAACCCGTGAGGATCCTCTGTCCATGGGACTTCCCAGGCAAGAATAGTGAAGTGGATTGCCATTTCCTTCTCCAAGAGACCTTTCTGACCCAGGGATTAAACCCATGTCTCCTGCATTGGAAGGTGTTTTTGTTTGTTTGTTTGTTTGTCTTTTTACCACTGAGCCACCTCAGTTCACTTCAGTTGCTCAGTCATGACCAACTCTTTGTGACCACATAGACTGCAGCATCCAGGCTTCCTTGTCCAGCACCAACTCCTGGAACTTGCTCAAACTCATGTCCATTGAGTCAGTGATGCCATCCAACCATCTCACCCTCTGTCATGCCCTTGTCCCCCCACTGTCAATCATTCAGCATCAGGGTCTTTTCACATGAGTCGGTTCTTCCCATCAGGTGGCCAAAGCATTGGAGTTTCAGCTTCAGCATCAGTCCTTCCAATTAATATTCAGGACCGATTTTCTTTAGGATGGACTGGTTGGATCTCCTTACTGTGCAAGGGACTCTCAAGAGTCTTCTCCAACATCCCAGTTCAAAAGCATCAATTCTTCTGCACTCAGATTTCTTTATAGTCCAACTCTCACATCCATACATGACTACTGGAAAAACCATAATTTGACTAGACTGACCTTTGCTGGCAAAGAAACATCTCTGCTTTTTAATAAGCTGTCTAGATTGGTCAAAGCTTTTCTCCCCAGGAGCAAGAGTCTTTTAATTTCATGACTGCAGCCACCATCTGCAGTGATTTCAGTTCAGTCACTCAGTCGTGTCCGACTTTTTGCAACCCCATGAATTGCAGCACACAAGGCCTACCTGTCCATCATCAACTCCTGGAACTTGCTCAAACTCATGCCCGAGTCAATGATGCCATCCAGCCATCTCATCCTCTGTTGTCCCCTTCTTCTCCTGCCCCCAATCCCTCCCAGCATCAGAGTCTTTTCCAATGAGTCAATTCTTTGCATGAGGTGGCCAAAGTATTGCAGTTTCAGCTTTAGCATCAGTTCTTCCAGAGGACACTCAGGGCTGATCTCTTTAGAATGGACTGGTTGGATCTCCTTGCAATCCAAGGGACTCTCAAGAGTCTTCTCCAATACCACAGTTCAAAAGCATCAATTCTTTGGTGCTCAGCTTTCTTCACAGTCCAACTCTCACATCCATACATGACCACAGGAAAAACCATAGCCTTGACTAGATGGACTTTTGTTGGCAAAATAATGCCTCTGCTTTTGAATATACTATCTAGCTTGTTCATAACTTTCCTTCCAAGGAGTAAGCATCTTTTAATTTCATGGCTACAATCACCATCTGCAGTGATTTTGGAGCAAAAAAAATAAAGTCAGCCACTGTTCCCACTGTTTCCCCATTTATTTGCCTTGTAGTGATGGGACCAGATGCCATGATCTTAGTTTTCTGAATGTTGAGCTTCAAGCCAACTTTTTCAATCTCCTCTTTCACTTTTATCAGGGGCTTTTCAGTTCCTCTTCATTTTCTGCCATAAGGGTGGTGTCATCTGCATATCTGAAGTTATTGATATTTCTCCCAGAAATCTTGATTCCAGCTTGTGCTTCATCCAGCCTGGCATTTAGCATGATGTACTATGCATATAAATTAAATAAGCTGTATAAACAATATACAGCCTTGCCATGTTCTTTTTCCAATTTGGAACCATTCTGTTATTCCACATCCAGTTCTAATTGCTTCTTGACCTGCATACAGACTTCTGAGGAGGCAGGTCAAGTGGTCTGGTATTCCCTTTTCTTTCAGAATTTCCCACAGTTCGTTGTGATCCACAAAGTCAAAGGCTTTGACATAGTCAATAGAGCAGAAGTTGATGCTTTTCTGGAACTCTCTCGCTTTTTTGATGATCCAACAGATGTTGGCAATTTGATCTCTGGTTCCTCTGCCCTTTCTAAATCTAGCTTGAAATCTGGAAGTTCATAGTTCATGTACTGTTGAAGCCTGACTTGGAGAATTTTGAGCAATCCTTTGCTAGCATGGGAGTTGAGTGCAGTTGTGCGGTAGTTTGAACCTTCTTTGGCATTGCCTTTCTTTGCAATTTTAATGAAAACTGACCTTTTTCAGTCCTGTGGCCACTGCTGAGTTTTCCAAATTTTCTGGCATATTGAGTGCAGTACTTTCACAGCATCATCTTTTAGGATTTGAAATAGCTCAACTGGAATTCCATCCTCTCCACTAGCTTTGTTCATAGTGATGCTTCCTAAGGCCCAGTTGACTTTATATTCCACTGAGCCACATGGGAATCCCTAAATATCTTTCATAAGAAGGTAGTTCAATAGTTTACAGGCAAAAAAATTAATTTACTAAAAGTGATTTCTTTTCAATAAACAGTTTAAAAGTTTATCATATAATAGAATGAAAATAATGATAAGTTAAAGGTAGAAAAAGCTAACTCTAAGATTCATATAGAAAAAAAATAAACTGAAATCAGCAGAGAACTGCTACAAACAATTTTGGAAAAGAAGACAGAATTGTTGCATTTGATCTATTAGTTTTTAATATTTATTTTAAACCTATAGTGATTAAAGCAAGTGGATACAGAATTCGATCATATAAACCAAGGCCTTGAAGTATTAGTAAAAATGGAATAATTAAATATATATATATGTATGTATATATGCATGAGAGAAATTTTATTTATATTTTGAAACAAATGAGAATGGCCATAAAAAAAGAACTTTAATGAATTCAAGAACTTAAGGAAGAAATCTACAAAAGAAAAGAGGAAAGTCACAATTCACATAGCTAAATATCAAAATGGGAAATATTTACCACACATGTAACAAATACCTTAAATTTAATTTTAGAGCTCAAATTAAAAACAACAGTAGAAAATGGGCAAATGTAAGTGGCTTTAAACTTACGAAAGTCCACTTATTTTCATTTATAAGAAGAATGCAAATTATAATTATGTTTAAACACTATTTTCACTTTTCAGATTAAAGATTAAAAATTGCTAACATAGAAATTTTAGATTAGTTGAATAAATGAACATTCATACAATATTCGTAAAATGTTCCTATTCCAATCTACAGAGGATTGTTTGGAAATACATATTAAATTCACAATACACATCAATTCCTACTTCTAAAAAATTATGCAATAAAGTTTCATGTTTTTGAAATGATGTATATAAGAGGTATTAGAAAACAAATTATTAGACTGATAAAACTGGTATTTAGTGCTTAGAAAGCTGTTATTTTCTTTGGTAATGCATAAATATACAAAACATAAAAATGTACAAAATAAATATCTTTCATATATTCCTTTAATTCAGGAAAAATAAAAGACACACCTTATAGAACTTTGAACACCTTAATGTGATTTCATGTCACTAACATTTTTCAACAGCATGCCTTTTTTACTTGCTTTAGCTGTTGTTGCTTTTTTTAAATCAACTTTGAACCTGACTGGCAATACCTAAGTAGAATGAACTGGTGTTTAAAGGCCATGAGCATCACAGGAAAAATGAAAAGAAAGCTCTTAAAATAGATAATCTTTATGTCAAATTATTCTCTCCAGAATCTTATGTATCTTATTTACAAATAAAACGTATTTAATCATAGTATCTGTCTTTTGTCACAATACTGCATGCCTTTTAATATATTGGCATTATCTCTTTTATTTTTCCCCATATACAAAAACTCTTTTAAGGAAGTATTCTAAGAAAAAGATTCAAACAGAATGCAAAAGATATTAAGATTTGGAGACTTATTTATTATATGTGTAACATTAAACAAAATTTGCAACTGCTTTTTCCTTAGCTTATTTTTTCTACAAAATGAAGATAGAGATTACTTCATAAGATTGTTGTAAAGATTAAAGGAGCTATAGCCGTAATACAGCTGGAAGAATGTTTCATCCATACTAAATAATCCATAAAAGCTCAGTTACACTGTTTCTTTCTCTGTAAATGCTCACACCAAAGTCATAATAATTAATTATATGCTGCCCTTAGCATTATGATGTGCATATAAGATATCCTTTTATATGTGTGTTGCATTAATGGTTAATGAATGGATAGATGAAGAATTTTACCAATTTCCACAGTTTCAACTACCGATGATTTTTCTGTTTTTAGAACTGCAGGCTCAGACACCTCTCCTAAGATCAAGACTCATATGCCTAATTGCCTGTTAGACAATTCCACCTAGACATACTGGAATCTTAACAATTTATAATGGAAAGCATAATGTCCTTTCCAAACACACATGAAACAACAAGCACACGCACACACACACACACACACACACATACACAGAGAGAGGCAATCTTCTCTTACTCTATTTCCTATCTTAGTGATTGGCAGCACAATCCACTAAATCACCCCAACAAGAGACTAGGAAGTCACCCTTTGATCCTTTCCCCTGTGCAGCTGAAACATCCAGTTATTTTGCCCTGATGGTTCTACTGCCATAATCCATTTCAAATTATCCTCTTCTCATCCATATTGACCTTCTATACTGACCTCAGCTGGAATACAACCACAGACTGCAGTCAGATCTTTGTCCTTCAGGTTTTTATATTATAGCTCATTCTCTTCATTCCATAAAAATCATCTTTTTAACATAAAGTCTTTTATCTTTTTTTGACAGATTTAACCATTTTTTTTTATTATAAACTTAATTGGCATAAAGTTCACTGAAGACACATTTCACTTTTATACAAGCTTGTAAACAGAAAAATATATTGACATACATAAAGACACTAATATACACTCAAACGTATGATTTCCAAATATAATACAGAAAACAGTAACTCAAAAAGAGACATTCACTCATGTTCATAGCAGCATTATTTATAATTGATGACATACGTAGGTAGTCTAAGTGCCCATCAACAGGTGAATGGATAAATGGATAAAAACAAAGTTGTATATATATATATATATCTTATATAAGATATATGCTCATGTCTCTTTATAAGGTGTGTGTGTGTGTGTGTGTGTGTGTGTGTGTGTTAGTTGCTTAGTTGTGTCCAACTCTCTGCAACCCCATAGACTGTAGCCCACCAGGTCCCTCTGTCCATGGGATTCTCCAGGCGAGAACACTGGAGTGGGTTGCCATTTCCTTCTCAAAAAGGAACTATAGATAGAAAGAAAGTGAAGTCATTCAGTTGTATCCGACTCTTTGTGATCCCATAGACTGCAGCCCACCAGGCTCCTCCATCCATGGAATTTTCCAGGCAGGAGTACTGGAGTGGGTTGCCATTTCCTTCTCTTTTATAAGGTTATATCTATCTATCTATCTATCTATCTATCTATCTATCTATCTTATATGTGTGCATGTATATACACACAAATGTACGTATACACACATATACATCAACATACAATAGGATACCGTTCAATCATAAAAAATAATGAAATTTTGTCTTTGCAAAAACATGGATGGGCTTGGAGGGTTTTAAGCTAAGTGAAATAAGTCAATAGATAAAGGCAAATATTTTGTCATATCACATGTGGAATCTAAAATGTAGAAAACCCCAGAAAATGTAACAAAAAAGAAGCTGACTCACAGAAATAGAAAATAAAGTAGTGGTTACCAGTGGGGAGAAGAAAGAGGAGAGGAACAAGGTAAAGGTAAGCAATTAAGATGTACAACTACTATATATAAGATAAGCTATGAGGATATATTTTACAGGACAGGGAATATAACCAGCATTTTATAATTATAAATAGAGTATAAACTTTAAAAATTATAAACCACTATGTTTTTTATAACCTGTAACTTATATAGTAGTGTACATCAACGATATTTCATATAGAAAAAGAGAAGAAAAAATGATAGTCACAAGGCATTACACATTTATAGGATATACAATATAAGGAGTAAACCCTAAACTATGAACTTTAATACAAAGTAAGTATGTTGTGATTCATGGGGTCACAAAGAGTCGGACACAACTGAGCGACTGAACTGAAGTATTCTAAAGTGATTTAAAAATAATAACAAATAATAAAATCTCATTATGTCATTTTCCATATAAAACTGCTTGACAGCATCTTTCACAAAATAAGATCTAATCTCCTTATCTAATATAGAAGACCTTCCACCAGCTGGCCCCTTATTGTCTGTCTAGTATGGTTTTCTTGCCAATTCTCCAGTGAGTGCTATACTTGGACGATATTAAACTATTCAAAGTTCTTTCACATTTATTTTTGCCTTTCTCTCTCTTTCTCCTTTCTTATGTTCCCCTGCTTCCCGGGTGGCACTAGTAGTAAAGAACCTTCCTGACAACGGAGAAGACCTAAGAGATACAGGTTCAATCCCTGGCTTGGGAAGATCCCCTGGAGAAGAAAATGGCAACCCATTTCAGTACTTTTTCCTGGAGAATCCCAAGGACAGAGGAGCCTGGTGGCCTCAGCCCACAGGGTCGCAAAGAGTAGGACACAACTGAAGTGACTTAGCATGCACACACCGTGTATATCTCTGTTACCTTTCATCTCTGGACTTGCTGTATATTTTCATTTGCCATTCCCTACCAGTAAATCCATCATTCAACTGTCCAGTGCCCAATTAACTTATATTAGCTCTTCAGAGCTCAAATTAAATATAGCCTTCTCTTTGGAGATGACTCTGCCTCTTAAGGGTTTTACTAGGCCAGGACTGAATTACTAAACTAAAGAGAATAAAGAAAGAAAAATGGGTCCTAAATAAAATATGTTGCAAACAGGAAGAAGTAATGTACAAATCATTATGTACTTTTAAGAAAATAGATGTCATCACATTGAAAATCATTAATAAAAAATAAGCAATAGTGAGAGATATACTTTTATAAATCTATTACAGGCCAGATCTGTGGTACAGGCTTTATTATTTATATTCTATATTATTATATTTAATTTACTATTATGCCTTAACTATATGGGTTATTAAAATTCATGTAAACTATCATTAAAGAATCCACCCTTCATAAATCCAAGGTATATATCCCTGCAGTGTCTTCAAGCGTAAGATTAGGAAGTTTAACATTAAAACACAAATGTCATCACTAACTACAATTAACATGCATTTTGATACTCCAAAATTAAAAAAAAAAACAACTGAAGGTTGTATTTTAAATACTCTCGTAATGCTGAAAAGTGTATGTGCATGTGTGTGTGTGTGTGTGACAGAGAGTTGGAGAGAGGTAGATTTCTCTCTGAGGAGAGAGATTAATAGTGAAAGAAAAATATACAAAGAATTGTACATTTTTACGAGAAACCTCTTATTCATAAATATGATCCCAAACAAATTTTTAAAAATTTACTGGAAATATGTATTTGTTAGCATACATCATGGAAACATTTGCTGTAGAGAACAATTGCATTTTGTCTACATAGTGCAAATGTCCTTAGGATTTATTTCCTTCTAGTACCTAAAACATAATGAATAATGAATACTACGAGAATGTTAAGTATTATTTTCTATATAATGCTTGCAAAAGGGTGAGTTTCCAGTTAACAACTCAAAATGGTAAAGCAAAAAAAAAAAAAAAAAAACCACGAACAAAGAAAACATAGTGTTGTAGGGAAAAATACATTAAAATAACCTTAAGTTGTCATCTGTTTATACACACATAGACTTGACAGAACAATAAACTGAACTTCCACTTGCTCTTAAGTTTCCTTTATTAAGCTATCTAGAGTCCTCCTGGGTTCCCTTACCCTACTGCTCTCCACCCGGGTGCCCTTTCCCAATTAAATCTCTTGCTTTGTCAGCACATGTGTCTCCTCAGACAATTCATTTCCGAGTGTTAGACAAGAGCCCAGTTTCGGCCCTAGATGGGGTCCGCCTTCCTGCAACAAATGGCAACTCTGGCGGGGACTCTTCTTCACTGAGACTGACATCCTGACCACTCGGGGTACTCAGGGGCCAGCTTGCCTGCCAGTGGACCAGACCTAGGGGCCACAACTGGGACCCTTTTGTCCCTGGTCTCCTCCTGATGCAGACAACTGGCCAGAGTGCCCCGACTGGTAAGGAACAAGAGACTTTATTGACCTCTCTCCCCTTCCCTCTCTCTTTCCTCTCCTTAACCCTTCCTATCCTCCCCTGTTTTTCTAGTTCCCCAGTCCTGGACGCAGGAATCTGATAAAAGGACCCTCAGCCTGAACTGAAGATTGGAGACTGATCACCTCCTCTTGGCAGAGAACTCGAATTCTGGTTCTGGTCTGGTCTGATTTCTCTTAGGGCCGAGTTCCAGTCCTCTCTTCTCTGGAGGCCCAGGGAAAAGTCCCATAATGCCTGGGTATCTGTAGGTGGCAGGAGATGTCTGTAAGGCCACCCCTTTTGCTCCCCCTCTCCCACCTCCTCCTCCTTCTTCTTTCAACCTGGCTTCCCTTCCTCCCTTGAAATCTTTGATGTTAGTACTTGGACCTGAAGTTCTGTGTCTCTATAGGAGGTTTTCTGAGAGACTGTATTCTTGTATTTAAGGGCTTCCCTGGTGGTGCAGAGGTTAAAGTGTCTGCCTGCAATATGGGAGACCTGGGTTTGATCCCTGGGTCAGGAAGATCCCCTGGAGAAGGAAATGGCAACCCACTCTAGTATTCTTGACTGGAGAATCCCATGGATGAAGGAGCTTGGTGGGCTACAGTCCATGGGTCACAAAGAGTTGGACATGACTGAGCGACTTCATTTTCACTTTCATAATTAATCTCCTTTATAAAATTGGTATGATGAGAACAACTTAAGTTAAATTTGAAATGTATGTAGTTATTTTTGAGGTACTAGATTTGATCACCGAGACTGAATAATACTCAGCCTAGATAATACTCAGTCTAATAATCTAGACAGTACTAGAGTCCTTGGCATTTTCCCATGTCATATACAAGAGTTGAGTATCTGCATGATGGTTCAGCTGCAATATTTTAAAACATTTTCCCAGAATACTTCAGGACTGTATTTCCCCCACTGTCAGTTGATGTGTGCTCAGGGAATACAAACTAATTGTCCAAAGCAAAGCATAATTAATGAGGGAAATTTACTCCAGAAACATCACATAATACTTCCTTCATACAAATAGAAATTACTTCTGAGTTATGTTTGGCGTGATTCATTACTACAGTACATAACTTTTGCAGATGATGGAGAGAGGACCATATTCACTATTATTGATAAATAAAGTTAAGATCAAATACAACCATGGGCCCACTCAAAAAATTCATTTAGAATCCATCAAAGTGCTGTCTTAAAATAGAAAAGAACATATGCTATATATTTAAGTCTGTGCAAATCTCTAGGCATACAGTTAGATGTTTTGTCAACTTATCGTATGTGTCTGTTCAGGTGTGGTGATGAGTGTTTGATACAAGATTAACTGGAAGTTAGAATAAAAGAAGGCAAAGATATTGAGTCAGGCCCTTAGTGAACTAGACAAATTTTGACTGTACTCATTCTGAATCATTATTATTCACTTTCATTAATACAACTGTTTTAAAGTTTGCATAAAAATCTAAAATTCCTAAATTGCAGAATGGCAATGAAATTTAATAAAGAGGAAATTAATCTATACAAAAGTAACTCTTTTCTATCCTTGATTTCCTCAACTTTAAAAGAGAGGTTTGTTTACTGAAAAGCAAGGGACTTGAAATTTTATTTTTCTTCCTATTTTAATATCTTTTAAAATCATTCATTCAAACAATTTAATGTTTCTTCCATATTTCAGGCAACAAACATAGTGGGATACTAGATATAAAATGATTAGCTAAAATATACCTAATTTTATAGTTAAATTTATTAGGAAAAAATACACTTTTGCCAGCATCTATCAAGTAATTAACTATATAATTTAAATTGCTAATGTCATGAAACTGCCAATTAGGGAAGAGAAAGATATATGGGTTGAACTTGATTTAGAATTTCAGTACAGCAGAACTTCTATCAATGGTAATTTAAAGGAGAAGTACATAATATGATGTGGAAAAATTTATATAAATTTATGAATTAAAATAAAGTGCAAAATGTACTTTTTATGCTATTTGATTCTATGTATATGTTCTCCCCTCCAGCTGAAAGTAGAGTTTATTAAATTATGAAACACTACAAACTGTATAAATAATGATGCTAACAAAATTTTCACTTTTTCATTATATGAAAAAAAAAATCCACTATGAATATTAAGTTAAGCCAGCTTTAAAATCATATGAAATGAAAGGTGAAAAAGACTTATTGGATAATCTTGTCAATTCCTCTGTCATGGAATATTTTCCCTAGTGTTTTAATTTTAAATGCTTTGCCAAATTCAGTTTTAAAGACTCAAGCAAAAGGTCTAAAGCACATCAGCCTAATATACTTAGCATTAGGAAATTAGTTTAGATGTTAGTTATAGAAGGGAGAAAAGTGCCCACATCTCTGTAGGTTCTCAGAACTGCTGCATATATGTCATCATTCCTGGAATACTGGCCAGAAAAAAATGCCACTTCCTGGACTCAAAAGAACCAACCAGCTTACCAGAATTTCTGATCCCTTGATAAGATTCGAAACTGTGCTTCTTGCAGGCAAGATGTAAAGGCTTCCCGGAACTGCCTGCCTTAATACCGAAAGGTTCATTGAAGTTAAAAAAAAGCTAAATGTCTTGCTCCTTCAACATTTGAAAATCTATTGTTCACAAAATAATATTTTATAAAACAACAACTAATAAGGATCAATGTTGGAATTTGTATCTGAGCTTCAAGTTACAAGCATAGGCTTTTAACTACTACACCTGAAAAACATCCAAAGGGATATTTTGTTAGGTGAACATTGTTATGGCAGTTTCATTTCTAATAGTCCCTTTGCATTAAATTGAGATTTAACAAGTTTATAATATGTAATAACTAGGAATAATTCTCACAAGAACATATATATATATGCATGTGTATATATATATATATATATACTTAGACATACATATATATACCTAGTGTGTGTGTATATATATATATTTATACATATATATACTTAGATATACATATATATTTAGATATACGTGCGTGTATATATATATATACTTAGATATACATATACATACTTAGATATATATATATTTATTTATATATACTTAGATATATATATACTTAGATATACTACAAAAAGAACAGAGCTTTTGAAAGCCTGATGAGTGCTGTCAGAAAAGTCACGGTGGTAGTGGTTTAGTCGCTAAGTCTTGTCTGACTCTTACGATCCCAAGGACTGTGGAGCTCTGCCAGGCTCCCCTGCCCATGGGATTCTTCAGGCAAGAATACTGGAGTGGGTTGCCATTTTCTTTTCCAGGGCATCTTCCCAACCCAGGAATCAAACCTGGGTCTCCTGCATTGCAGGCAGGTTCTTTACCGACTTAGCTATGAGAGAAGCCCATGGAAAAGTCATGGCTGAACCTAAAAATCATTTAAGATTGCTGACAATGAATGCCCAGGTGACTGAAACTAATTTTATATTTGGAATATGTGATTTTAATTGTCTTCTCAAAGTTTACTCTGTAGTTTTAAATCCTCCAATTAAAAAAAAAAAGACTATGTTCTAGACACATATTGACTTATTAAGACCTCATTTTCTCTACTGAGTAGTAGATTATGTAGATAAAATGAAGCTTTCTCATGTTTTATAAAATGCTGAGGCCTATAGCTGGTCTGGAGGGTAGAAGATGAAAAGCTCACTATTAATAAAACCATGCAGAAAGTGTAGTTGTTAAATATTTAGAAAAATAAGGTCAGTTTTGTGTCACAGAGATGAAAAGAGGGCTTTAATATTTACATAGAAATATTTGTTGGTGGTATGGAAACTGTAGAAGTAAAGAGATAAAGGATAAATCAAAGAATATGGGAGAATGTTTGGCTTAACTATTATGCAACAGAGTGGCTCAGTAGAGATAATCCAATACTGAAACAAGGCCTTTCTGGAATTGAGGGAAAATGTTATTGGGTACTCTGGTTTCAAGTACAAAATCCTAGTTTGAACTGGCCAAATGAAATGATATGAAATGAAATGAAGAGAGATAATTTATTACTGGCTCACTGACTGAAATTCCAGAGTTAGACCTGGCTTCTTGCACAACTGGCATTTAAAAAAGCTCATATTGTGTCACTGGAAAGAATCAGGGATTCACTCTCCTTTTTTCTTTATCATTCTTCTCTTTTCCTCTGTATTGACCATTCTCAGATTCTACATGATGGCTCCTGGCAACTTCAGGCTTTCATCTGCGTTCCTACATTGAATGCAACCATTCCAGCATTACAAAGTTTTTAAGATATTATCATACTAGTGAGTGAGACATACGTAGTTTCAGATATCGACTCTGACCCTGGGCATGAGATTAGCTTCACAAGCTCTAAAGAGTCATAATTTCTTTATCTGTAAAAAGGATACTACTGATCTCTTTCACCTAGAATTTTTGAAGAATTAGTTCGTCTATCTAAACATCCTAAAAAAAAGAAGCTAAGTACATAAAAGCATTAACTAATAATATTTTTCCAACTGAATGTTTATAATCACCAACCTACAGTCAGTCATACCATTGCCTGAACTATTATGGCTTCTGTGATGGAATACTCTGACTAACTTAGATTAAAAACTGAAAGTCACTCAGTCGTGTCTGACTCTTTGTGACCCCATGAACGATACAGTCCCTGGAATTCTTCAGGCCAGAAGACTGGAGTGGGTAGCCTTTACCTTCTCCAAGGGATCTCAGGGATCGAACCCAGGTCTCCCACATTACAGGCGGATTCTTTACCAGATGAGCCACAAGGGAAGCCCAAGAATACTAGAGTGGGTACCCTATCCCTTCTCCAGGGGACCTTCCTGACCTAGCAATCAAACTGGGGTCTCCTGTGTTGCAGCAGATTCCAAAATCATCCAAATAAATCCTGGGGAAAATGTGATTAAGGTCAATCCCATTCAAATCTAAATATACTGTGTATAAGCATCATCAGTTCAGTTCAGTCACTCAGTCATGCCTGACTCTTTGCGACCCCATGAATCACAGCACACCAGGCCTCCCTGTCCATCACCAACTCCCAGAGTTCACTCAGACTCACGTCCATCGAGTCAGTGATGCCATCCAGTCATCTCATCCTCTGTTGACCTTTCTCCTGCCCCCAATCCCTCCCAGCATCAGAGTCTTTTCCAATGAGTCAACTCTTCGCATGAGGTGGCCAAAGTACTGGAGTTTCAGCTTTAGCATCATTCCTTCCAAGAAATCCCAGGGTTGATCTCCTTCAGAATGGACTGGTTGGATCTCCTTGCAGTCCAAGGGACTCTCAAGAGTCTTCTCCAACACCACAGTTCAAAAGCATCAATTCTTTGGTGCTCAGCCTTCTTCACAGTCCAACTCTCCCATCCATACATGACTACTGGAAAAACCATAGCCTTGACTAGATGGACCTTTGTTGGCAAAGTAATGTCTCTGCTTTTGAATATACTATCTAGGTTGGTCATAACTTTCCTTCCAAGGAGTAAGGGTCTTTTAATTTCATGGCTGCAATCACCATCTGCAGTGATTTTGGAGCCCCCCGAAATAAAGTCTGACACTGTTTCCACTGTTTCCCCATCTATTTCCCATGAAGTGATGGGATCCCTCCCCAAAAAATTAGGTGGCCATTCATAGAACAAAAAGCAATGGACATTGACAGAACAAAACATTTGTGTATGAGAAATCACAAGGTGAGAAAGCATATGTAAAATTTCATCTATGCTACTAAAAATTTATTTAAACTCTAACTACTAGGCTGCATTTACTCAAAGATATAAATTTGGGTTTTCATTTTGAGTTAGAAAATGATATTTCTTTTTCTTTTCAATGACTAGATTTTTCAAAATTTCTTACACACTTTTATTTTTATTTAAAACTAAAAGCAACTAATAATATAACTCATTTTCTAGGTTAACATTAAATATTCATTTAAGGATTAAATACCTTGAATTTCCACTGCTAACACCTGGTATTTCATTATTGTATCTTTGAATATGTAACGGTAGTTGCAGCCAGGGCTCTTTACCTTCATACACACATGTTTATGGGCATCTCTGGTGGTTCAGCTGGTAAAAACTCTGTCTGCAATGCTGGAGACCTAGGTTGGATCCCTGGGTTGGGAATATCCCTTGGGGAAGGGAAAGGCTACCCACTCCATTATTCTGGCCTGGAGAATCCCATGGACTGCATAGTCAATGGGGTGGCAAAGAGTTGGACACAACTGAGCTACTTTCACACACACATGTTTATATCTTTCAATCAAAGTATATCGAAAATCTTAACAAACATTTTTAATGTGTTTTGACTAAATAATTACAACTCTTAACCACATGATATTCCAGAGTTTGCCAGGGAAAGGAAAAAAATGAGAAAATAAATAAAAAGGAAAATAGAAAAATACATTTAAGGTAGGCTTTTAGAGAGCATTATCAAATAATTTATGGATATACTTCTCAACTGACAGCTAGTTAGCTGTTGTAATGGTATACACTCAGAGCTTAAATCAGTATAAAACAGGTCTCCATTGTTCTGTTTTGTTTTATTGATATAAAAGCTACATTCCTGAACTTCTAAAGCTGTTGGAAAGTCTTTTGGTGGATCATGGCTACACATATTTAATTAAGCCCATAAAGTATATTTTGATCTCTCCATATAGCAT
The DNA here is from genome assembly GCF_042477335.2 of Ovis canadensis. Classification (NCBI taxonomy): domain Eukaryota; kingdom Metazoa; phylum Chordata; class Mammalia; order Artiodactyla; family Bovidae; genus Ovis; species Ovis canadensis. The sequence goes on along the minus strand of NC_091246.1, from coordinate 174,554,048 downwards.
CTACTCTTGTCATTAAAGTCTTCTCTTTTTTCTACTTTCCAAATATGAATATCTCTGAAAGATTATATTTCAAAAATCCTACACCTCAAGATACTACTTTCTTTAACTTAAGCCCACTGATATATATATATATATATATATATATATATATATATATATATATATATATATATACAATAGTTATATGAGGTGAAGCTTAGAAACCCTTAAGAACTCATCAAACAGACTTTGATGGTCTAATTTCATTTCACACAATCTTTTTGCATATCTGGGTTCTGGGTGAGTCTCAAACTTGAGTATTAGATCTCTTGCTTCATCCTAATCATGTTTTTGTTTTTGTTTTAATTTCAATCAAAGTCTTTTTATTTGTTTTAGTGGCCATATGATCTATTCCACTAGTGTGTCTATCTTTACTATGTGTTGTATGCCTTTAGGATTCCAAGAAATCACGAGTGATACAAGGTCTATAGTATTATGGATGTCAGATTCTAGCTGTTGGTTCTTGACCTGAATACAAATTTCTCAAGAGGCAGGTGAGGTGGTCTGGTACTCCCACCTCTTGAAGAATTTTCCACAGTTTTTGTGATCCACACAATCAAACGCTTTAGTGTAGTCAATGAAGCAGAAGTAGATGTTTTCATGAAATCCTCCTGCTTTTCCTATGACCCAATGGATGTTGGCAATTTAATCTCTGGTTTCTTTTCCTTTTCTAAATTCAGTGTAACCATCTGGAAATTCTCAGTTTATGTACTGTTGAAGTCTAGCTTGGAGAATTTTGAGCATTACTTTGCTAACATGTGAGATGAGTGCAATAGTGTAATAGTTTGAACATTTTTCTTTGGGATTGGAATGAAAACTGACCTTTTCTAGTCCTGTGGCCACTGCTGAGTTTTCCAAATTTGCCGACATATTGAAGGCAGCACTTTCACACTATCATCTTTCAGGATTTGAAATAGCTCAACTGGAATTCCATCACCTCCACTAGCTTTGTTTGTAGTAACGCTTCCTAAGGCCTACTTGACTTTGCATTCCAGGGTGTCTAGATCCAGATGAGTGATCACACCATCATGATTATCTGGGTAGTGAATATCTTTTTTGTATAGTTCTGGGTATTCTTGCCACCTCTTCTTAATATCTTCTGCTTCTGTTAGGTCCATACTGTTTCTGTCCTTCATTGGGCCCATCTTTGTATGAAATGTTTCCTTGATTTCTCTAATTTTCTTGAAGAGATCTCTAGTCTTTCACATTCTATTATTTTCCTCTATTCCTTTGCACTGTTGCTGAGGAAGGCTTTCTAATCATTCCTTGCTTTTCTTTGGACCTCTGCATTAAGATGAACAAAACTTCTGTTTGTTCCTTTGCTTTTAATTTCTCTTCTTTACTCAGGTATTTGTAAGGCCTCCTCAGAAAACCACTTATCCTTTTTGCATTTCTTCTTGCAGATGATTTTGATCACTACCTCCTGTACAATGTTACAAACCTCCATCCACAGTTCTTCAGGCACTCTATCTGTTTGATCTAATCTCTTGAATCTGTTTCTTACTTCCACTGTATAATAGTAAGGAATTTAATTTAGGTCACACTTGAATGGTCTTCTGGCAATCTTGATTCCAGCTTGTGCTTCGTCCAGCCCAGCGTTTCTCATGATGTACTCTGCATAGAAGTTAAATAAGCAGGGTGACAATATACAGCCTTGACATACTCCTTTTCCTATTTGGAACCAGTCTGTTGTTCCATGTCCAGTTCTAACTGTTGCTTCCTGGCCTACATACAGATTTCTCAAGAGGCAGGTCAGGTGGTCTGGTATTCCCATCTCTCTCAGAATTTGCCAGTTTATTGTGATCCACACAGTCAAAGGCTTTGGCATAGTCAATAAAGCAGAAATAGATGTTTTTCTGGAACTCTTTTTTCCATGATCCAGCGGATGTTGGTAATTTGATCTCTGGTTCCTCTGCCTTTTCTAAAACCAGCTTGAACATCAGGAAGTTCACGGTTCACGTATTGCTGAAGCCTGGCTTGGAGAATTTTGAGCATTACTTTACTAGCATGTGAGATGAGTGCAGTTGTGCAGTAGTTTGAGCATTCTTTGGCATTCCCTTTCTTTGGGATTGGAATGAAAACGGACCTTTTCCAGTCCTGTGGCCACTGCTGAGTTTTCCAAATTTGTAGGCATATTGAGTGCAGCACTTTCACAGCATCATCTTTCAGGATTTGAAATAGCTCTACTGGAATTCCATCACGTCCACTAGCTTTGTTCATAGTGATGCTTCCTAAGGCCCACTTGACTTCACATTCCAGGATGTCTGGCTCTAGGTGCGTGATCACACCATCATGATTATCTGGGTCATGAAGATCTCTTTTGTACAGTTCTTCCATGTATTCTTGCCATCTCTTCTTAATATCTTCTGCTTCTGTTAGGTCCATAACATTTCTGTCCTTTATTGAGCCCATCTTTGCATGAAATGTTCCCTTGGTATCTCTAATTTTCTTGAAAAGATCTCTAGTCTTTCCCATTCTGTTCTTTTCCCCTATTTCTTTGCATTGATCGCCGAAGAAGGCTTTCTTATCTCTTCTTGCTATTCTTTGGAACTCTGCATTCAGATGCTTATATCTTTCCTTTCCTCCTTTGCTTTTTGCCTCTCTTCTTTTCACAGCTATTTGTAAGGACTCTCCAGACAGCCATTTTGCTTTTTTGCCTTTCTTTTCCATGGGGATGGTCTTGATCCCTGCCTCCTGTACAATGTCACGAACCTCATTCCATAGTTCATCAGGCACTCTATCTATCAGATCTAGGCCCTTAAATCTATATCTCACTTCCACTGTATAATCATAAGTGATTTGATTTAGGTCATACCTGAATGGTCTAGCGGTTTTCCCTGCTTTCTTCAATTTAAGTCTGAATTTGGTAATAAGGAGTTCATGATCTGAGCCACAGTCAGCTCCTGGTCTTGTTTTTGTTGATTGTATAGAGCTTCTTCATCTTTTGCTGCAGAGAATATAATCAACCTGATTTTGGTGTTGACCATCTGGTGATGTCCATATGTAGAGTCTTCTCTCGTGTTGTTGGAAGAGGGTGTTTGCTATGACCAGTGCATTTTCTTGGCAAAACTCTATTAGTCTTTGCCCTGCTTCATTCCACATTCCAAGGCCAAATTTGTCTGTTACTCCAGGTGTTTCTTCAATAACCTCAGATATGCAGATGACACCACGCTTATGGCAGAAAATGAAGAGGAGCTAAAAAGCCTCTTGATGAAAGTGAAAGTGGAGAGTGAAAAAGTTGGCTTAAACTCAACATTCAGAAAACAAAGATCATGGCATCCGGTCCCATCACTTCATGGGAAATAGATGGGGAAACAGTGGAAACAGTGTCAGACTTTATTTTTATGGGCTCCAAAATCACTGCAGATGGTGATTGCAGCCATGAAATTAAAAGACGCTTATTGCTTGCAAGAAAAGTTATGGGCAACCTAGATAGTATATTCAAAAGCAGAGACATTACTTTGCTGACTAAGATCTGTCTAGTCAAGGCTATGGTTTTTCTAGTAGTCATGTATGGATGGGAGAGTTGGACTGTGAAGAAGGCTGAGCGCCAAAGAATTGATGCTTTTGAACCGTGGTGTTGGAGAAGACTCTTGAGAGTCCCTTGGACTGCAAGGAGATCCAACCAGTCCATTCTGAAGGAGATCAACCCTGGGATTTCTTTGGAAGGAATGATGCTAATGCTGAAACTCCAGTACTTTGGCCACCTCATGCGAAGAGTTTACTGATTAGAAAAGACTCTGATTCTGGGAGGGATTGGGGGCAGGAGGAGAAGGGGACGACAGAGGATGAGATGGCTGGATGGCATCACTGACTCGATGGACGTGAGTCTGAGTGAACTCCGGGAGATGGTGATGGACAGGGAAGCCTGGTGTGCTGCGATTCATGGGTTCACAAAAAGTCGGACACGACTGAGCAATTGAACTGAACTGAACTGAACTGAATGGTCTAGGGGTTTTCCCTACTTTCTTCAATTTGAGTCTGAATTTGGCAATAAGGAGTTTACGACCTGAGCCACAGTCAGCTTCTGGTCTTGTTTTTCTTGACTTTATAGAGCTTCTCCATCTTTGGCTGCAAAGAATAAAATCAATCCAGTTTTGGTATTGACCATGTGGTGATGTCATGTGTAGAGTCGTCTCTTGTGTTATTGGAAGAGAGAGTTTGCTATGACCATTGCGCTCTCTTGGCTAAACTCTATTAGCCTTTGCCTGCTTCATTTTGTACCTGAAGGCCAAACTTGCCTGTTACTCTAGGTATCTCTTGACTTTCTACTTTTGCATTCCAGTCCCTTATGATGAAAATAACATTTTTTTTTTTTTTGGTGTTCATTCTAGAAGGTCTTGTAGGTCTTCATAGAACCATCCAACTTCAGCTTCTTTGGCATTGGTGCCTGGGGCATAGACTGGGATTACTGGGCATAGTCTTGGATTACTGTGATATTGAATCTTTGGCTTGGAAACAAACAGAGATCTTTCTGTCATTTTTGAGATTGCATTCAACTACTGCATTTTGGACTCTTTTGTGACTATGTGGGCCACTCCATTTCTTCTAAGGGATTTTTGCAGACAGTAGCAGATATAATGGTCATCTGAATTAAATTTGTCCATTTAGGACCATTTTAGTTTACTGATTTCTAAAATGTTGATGTTAACTCTTGCCATCTCCTGTCTGACCACTTCTAATTCACTTTGATCAATAGACCTAACTTTCCAGGTCCCTTGCCATATTGTTCTTTAGAGCATAGGACTTTACTTCCATCACCAGTTATATCCACAACTGGGCATTGTTTTCACTTTGGCTCAGCCCCCTCATTTTTTCTGAAGCTATTTCTCCATTCTTCTCCAGTAGCATATTGAGCACCTAGCAACCTGGGGAGTTCATCTTTCAGTGTCATATCTTTTTGCCTTTTCATACTATTCATGGTGTTCTCAAGGCAAGAATACTGAAGTGGTTTGCCATTCCCTTCTCCAGTGAACCACCTTTTGTCAGAACTCTCCACCATTACCCGTTCATCTTAGGTAACCCTATGTGGCATGTCTCATAGTTTCATTGAGTTAGTTAAGGCTGTGATCCAAGTGATCAGTTTGGTTAGTTTTCTGTAACTGTGGTTTCCATTCTGACTGTCTACTGAGGGATAAGGATAGGAGCCTTTGAAAGCTTCCTGATTGGAGGGACTGGCTGTGTGGTTATCTGGGTCTCTCTCTGATGGGCAGTGCCATGCTCAGCAAATCTTTAATCCCATTTTCTGTTGATGGGTGGGGCTGTGTGCCCTTCTTGTAATTTGCCTTGAGGCATATGGTCAAAAGGACTTATGCCAGGACTGTTGAATTAAGTGCCCCTGACACCATGGCAAGCCACTGTCAACCCACACCTCCACTGGAGACTCCTGGACACTCACAGACGAATCTGACTCTGGCTCTTGTTGGGTCACTGCTCCTTTCTCCAAATCATTAAATCTCTGAAAATTATATTAAAGTGGAGTGGCATTCCTAGGTCCACACGGTCTTCTTAGCACTTTTAGAACTTCTTGAGAAAATGTTTCTTTTATCATTAAAGAATAACCTTCTTTCATGGACCTTAAGTGTCCCCACCACGTGCACATACACACACACACACACACACACACACACACAAAGTGAAAATTATATGAAGTGATAAATGTGCTAATCTGTTTGTGGTAATCATTTCACACTGCATATGTGTATTAAGTCATCACATTTTGCACCTTTAAAAATTACACTGTAAAAGCAAATACATAGATAAAATTATTTTTTGAAAAACAACTCTCTTGTCCCTAATAAAAACTTTTTTTATTAGTTTATTTAGTGTGATCTCATTACTTCACGGCAAATAGATGGGGGGAAAGTGGAAACAGTGGCATATTTTATTTTCTTCAGCTCCAAAATCACTATGGACAGTGACTGCAGACATGGAATTAAAACACACTTGCTACTTGGAAGAAAAGCGATGACAAGCCTAGACAGTATATTATAAAGCAAAAACATCACTTTGCATCTATGTTCATCAGTGATATTGGCCTGTAGTTTTCTTTTTTTGTAGTATCTTTGTCAGGTTTTGGTATTAGGGTGATGGTGGCCTCATAGAATGAGTTTGGAAGTTTACCTTCCTCTGCAATTTTCTGGAAGAGTTTGAGTAGGATAAGTGTTAGTTCTTTAAACTTTTGGTAGAATTCATCTGTGAAGCCGTCTGGACCTGGGCTTTTGTTTGCTGGAAGATTTCTGATTACAGTTTCAATTTCCGTGCTTGTGATGGGTCTGTTAAGATTTTCTATTTCTTCCTGGTTCAGTTTTGGAAAGTTGTACTTTTCTAAGACTTTGTCCATTTCTTCCACGTTGTCCATTTTATTGGCATATAATTGCTGATAGTAATATCTTATGATCCTTTGTATTTCTGTGTTGTCTGTTGGGATCTCTCCATTTTCATTTCTAATTTTATTGATTTGATTTTTCTCTCTTTGTTTCTTGATGAGTCTGGCTAATGGTTTGTCAATTTTATTTATCCTTTCAAAGAACCAGCTTTTGGCTTTGTTGATTTTTGCTATGGTCTCTCTTGTTTCTTTTGCATTTCTTTCTGCCCTAATTTTTAAGATTTCTTTCCTTCTACTAACTCTGGGGTTCTCCATTTCTTCCTTTTCTAGTTGCTTTAGGTGTAGAGTTAGGTTATTTATTTGACTTTTTTCTTGTTTCTTGAGGTATGCTTGTATTGCTATGAACTTTCAGCACTGCTTTTATAGTGTCCCACAGGTTTTGGGTTGTTGTGTTTTCATTTTCATTCATTTCTATGCATATTTTGATTTCTTTTTTTATTTCTTCTGTGATTTGTTGTTTATTCAGCAGCGTGTTGTTCAGCCTCCATATGTTGGAATTTTTAATAGTTTTTCTCCTGTAATTGAGATCTAATCTTAATGCATTATGGTCAGAAAAGATGCTTGGAATGATTTAGATTTTTTTTGAATTTATCAAGGTTAGATTTATGGCCCAGGATGTGATCTATCCTGGAGAAGTTTCCGTGAGCACTTGAGAAAAAGGTGAAATTCATTGTTTGGGGGTGAAATGTCCTATAGATATCAATTAGGTCTAACTGGTCTATTGTATCATTTAAAGTTTGTATTTCTTTGTTAATTTTCTGTTTAGTTGATCTGTCCATAGGTGTGAGTAGGGTATTAAAGTCTCCCACTATTATTGTGTGTTATTGTTAATTTCTCCTTAACACTCTCCAACATAAATCACAGCAGGATCCTCTATGATCCACCTCCTAGAATACTGGAAATAAAAGGAAAAATAAACAAATGGGATCTAATCAAAATTAAAAGCTTCTGCACAACAAAGGAAAATATAAGCAAGGTGAAAAGACAGTCTTCTGAATGGGAGAAAATAATAGCAAATGAAGCAACTGACAAACAACTAATCTAAAAAATATACAAGCAACCCCTGCAGCTCAATTCCAGAAAAATAAACGACCCAATCAAAAAATGGGCCAAAGAACTAAATAGACATTTCTCCAAAGAAGACATACAGATGGCTAACAAACACATGAAAAGATGCTCAGCATCACTCATTGTTACAGAAATGCAAATCAAGACCACAATGAGGTACCGCTTCACACTAGTCAGAATGGCTGCGATCCAAAAGTCTACAAGCAATAAATGCTGGAGAGGGTGTGGAGAAAAGGGAACCCTCTTACACTGTTGGTGGGAATGCAAACTAGTACAGCAACTATGGAGAACAGTGTGGAGATTCCTTAAAAAATTGCAAATAGAACTGCCATATGACCCAGCAATCCCACTTCTGGGCATACACACCGAGGAAACAGAATTGAAAGAGACACATGTACCCCAATGTTCATCTCAGCACTGTTTATAATAGCCAGGACATGGAAACAACCTAGATGTCCATCAGCAGATGAATGGATAAGAAAGCTGTGATACATATACACAATGGAGTATTACTCAGCCATTAAAAAGAATACATTTGAATCAGTTCTAATGAGATGGATGAAACTGGAGCCGATTATACAGAGTGAAGTAAGCCAGAAAGAAAAACACCAATACACTATACTAACACATATATATGGAATTTAGAAAGATGGTAATGATGACCCTGTATGTGAGACAGCAAAAGAGATACAGATGTGTAGAGTAGACTTTTGGACTCAGAGGGAGAGGGAGAGGGTTGGATGATTTGGGAGAATGGCATTGAAACATGTATACTATCATGTAAGAAACGAATCGCCAGTCTATGTTCGATGCAGGATACAGGATGCTTGGGGCTGGTGCACGGGGATAATCCAGAGAGATGATATGGGGTGGGAGGTGGGAGGGGGGTTCATGTTTGGGAACTCATGTACACCCGTGGCGGATTCATGTCAATGTATGGCAGAACTAATACAGAATTGTAAAGTAAAATAAAGTAAAAAAAAAATCATTTTGCCAACAAAGGTATGGTTTTTGAGGTATATACATAGCTTTGAGGTATACTGAAAGCTATGGTTTTTCCAGCAGTCAGGTACAAATGTGAGAGTTGGACCATAAAGAAGAATAAGCATTTAAGAATTAATGCTTTTGAACTGTGGTGTTCGAGAAGACTCTTGAGAGTCCCTTGGACAGCAAGGAGATCAAACCAGTCAATCCTAAAGAAAATCACCCTGAATATTCACTGGAAGAACTGATGCTGAAGCTCTAATACTGTGGCCACCTAACATAAGAGCTGACTCATTGGAAAGGACCCTGATGCTGGGAAAGATTGAAGGCAGGAGAAGGGAGAGACAAATGACAGATGGTTGGATGGCATCACCAACTCAATGAATGTGAGTTTGAGAAAACTCTGGGAGATAGTGAAGGACAGAAAAATCTGGTGTGTTGCAGTCCATGGGGTAGCAAAGAGTAACACAGCAACTGAGCAACTGAACAACAATGATCATAATTGACATATGATTTACTGGTTTATTTCTGGGCTCTCTGTTCTGTCCAGTTGATCTATGTCTCCTATTTTCTGCCAATGCCACACTATTTTGTTAACTATAGTTTTGTGATATAATCTGAAATCAGAAAATATCATACCTCCAGCTTTGTTCTTTCTTGCAATTTCTTTGGCTACTCCGAGTCTTTTATAGTTCCATACAGATTTTATATTTTTTTCTATTTTAGTGAAAAATGTCATTGAAATTTTATAAAGATTCCATTGAATCTGTTGCTTTTTGGGGGGAGGTTAGCATGAACATTTTAACAACATTGAGTCTTCCAATACACAAGCCTAAAACATTTTTCCTGGTTTGTTTGTTTTTAATCTTTTCCAATTTCTTTCATCAATGTCTTATAGTTCTCAAAATTCATGTCTCTCACCTCCTGGGCTAAATTTATTTATAGATATCATTCTTTTTGATGCAATTGCACATTTTTAGCGTATTATTCTGATAGTTTGTTGTTAATATATAGAAATGAAACAAAATTTCTGTATCAATTTTCTTTTCTAGAACTTTATTGAATTCATATATTAGTTCTAACAGGGATTTTTCTTTGTGGAATCTTTAGGGTTTTCTATATATGTCATCGCATATCATATTATCTATAAATAGAGACAGTTTTATTTTTTTCCTTTCTGATCTAGATGCTTCTTATTTCTTTTCTCATCTAATTATTCTGGATAGAACTTCCACTATAATACTGAATAACAGTGGCAAGGGTGGGCATCTTTGTCTTTTTCCTTATCTTATAGGAAATCAATCATATTTTTCACCAATGAGTATGAGGTTAATTGTAGATGTTTCATATATGGCTTTTATTTGTTAAGATATTTCCCCAAAGAAGACATACAGATGGCTAACAAACACAGGAAAAGATATTCAACATCACTATCAGATAAATGCAAATCAAAACCACAATGAGGTATCATCTCACACCAGTCAATATGGCTGCCATCAAAAAATCTACAAATAATAAATGCCCTAGAGGGTGTGGAGAAAAGGGAACCCTCTATCACTGTTGATGGGAATGCAAACTGGTACTGCCACTATGGAGAAGAGCATGGGGAGTCATGAAAAAACTGGGAACAAAACTGCCATATGACCAAGCAATCCACTGTTGGGCATTCGCAGCAAGGAAATCTGAATTGAAAGAGACACATGTAACCCAATGTTCAGTGCAGCACTGTTTACAATAGCTAGGACATGGAAGCAACCTAGGTGTGCATCGGCAGATGAATGGATAAGGAAGTCATGATACATATACACAATGAAATACTACTCAGTATAAAAAAGATCATATTTGAGTCAGTTCTAATGAGGTGGATGAAACTGGAGCCTATTATATAGAGTGAAGTAAGTCAGAAAGAGAAACACTAACACAGTATATTAATGCAAGTAAATGGAATTTAGAAAGATGGTAATGACAATCCTATATACAAGACAGCAAAAGAGACACAGACGTAAAGAAAAGACTATTGGACTATGTGAGAGAAGGTGAGGGTGGGATGATATGAGAAAATAGCATTGAAATATGTATATTACCATATGTAAAATACATGACCAGTATAAGTTCAATGAATGAAGCAGGGCACTCAAAACTGGTGCTCTGAGACAACCCAGAAGAATGGGGTGGGATGGGAGGTGGGAGAGGTTCTGGATGTAGGGAGACATGTGCACACATGACTGATTCATGTCGATGTATGGCAAAACCCACAATACTATAAAGAAATTACCTGCCAGTAAAAAAAAAATAAATTAAAAAATAATTCAGTTCAGTCACTCAGTCACGTCTGACTCTTTGCAACCCCATGGACTGCAGCATGCCAGGCTTCCCTGTCCATCACCAACTCCCAGAGTTTACTCAAACTCATGTCCATTGAGTCTGTGATACCATCCAACGATCTAATTCTCTGTTATCCCCTTCTCCTCCCATCTTCAATCTTTCCCAGCATCAGGTTTTTTCACATGAGTCAGTTCTTCGCATCAAGTGGCCAAAGTATTGGAGTTTCAGCTTCAGCATCAGTCCTTCCAATGAATATTCAGGACTGATTTCCTTTAGGAAGGACTGGTTGGATCTCCTTGCTGTGCAAGGGATTCTCAAGAGTTTTCTCCAACATCACAGTTCAAAAGCATCATTCTTTGGTGCTCAGTTTTCTTTATAGTCCAACTCTCACACCCATACATGACTACTGGAAAAACCATAGCTTTGATTTGATGGACCTTTGTTGGCAAGGTAATGTCTCTGGTTTTTAATATGCTGTCTAGGTTGGTCATAACATTTCTTCCCAGGAGCAAGTGTCTTTTAATTTCATGGCTGCAATCACCATCTGCAGTGATTTTGGAGCCTCCCAAATTAAAGTCTCTTACTGTTTCCATTGTTTCCCCATGTATTTGCCATGAAGTGATGGGACCAGATGTCATGATCTTAGTTTTCTGAATGTTGAGCTTTAAACCAACTTTTTCACCCTCCTCTTTCACTTTCATCAAGAGGCTCTTTAGTTCTTCACTTTCTACCATAAGGGTGGAGTCATCTGCATATCTGAGGTTATTGATATCTGTCTCAGCAACCTTGATTCCAGCTTGTGCTTCATCCAGCCCAGCAGTTCACATGATATACTCTGCATAGAAGTTAAATCAGCAGGGTGACAATATACAGCCTTGCTGTACTCCTTTCCCAATTTGCAACCAGTCTGTTTCTCCATTCTCCGGTTCTGACTGTTGCTTCCTGACCTGCATACAGATTTCTCAAGAGGCAGGTCAGGTGATCTGGTATTCCCATCTGTTGAAGAATTTTCCACAGTTTATCGTGATCCACACAGTCAACGGCTTCGGCATAATTAATAAAGCAAAAGTAGATATTTTTCTCTCTCTATTTTGATGATCCAGCGGATGTTGGCAATCTGATCTCTGGTTCTTCTGCCTTTTCTAAATCCAGATTGAACAACTGGAAGTTCACAGTTCATGGTACTGTTGAAGATTAGCTTGGAGAATTTTGAGCTGTACTTTGCTAGCTTGTGAGATGAGTTCAAATGTGTGGTAACTTGAGCATTCTTTGGCATTGCCTTTCTTATGTGAAGTTAAAAAGCACTGTTAACAATGTTGAATAAATTTATTTCATTGTGAAAAAAACAAAGATATATGCCCTCTATACTGTTTTCAGAGAGTTTTTATCAAAAGTGGAGACTGGATTTTGTCAAAATCTTTTGTGTATCTTTTGAATAGTCATATGATTTTTATCCTCCATTTTGAGTTAGTTATTGATTTGTAGAAGCTGGACCATCTTTGCCCTCTTGGAATAAATTCCATTCAGTCATGATATATAACTCTTTTACATACTGTTACATTTGTTAATATTTTTTAATAATTTTTTGCATCTAGCTCAAGAAAGCCTGTACTTTTCTTCTTCTGACATATCCTTGGCTAGTTATGGTGTCAAGGTAATACTAGTTTCATAAAATGCCTTTGGGAGTGTTCCCTCCTTTCTAATTTTTGGAAGAGTTTGAGAAGAACTGGTAAGGAATCTTCTTTGAATGTTTGGCAGATTCACCAGTGATGCCATCTGTCTTAGGATTTTATTTGGGGGAAGATTTTTTATTACTAATCCATTCACCTTACTGATAATTAGTCTGCTCATATTATCTATTTCTTCATGATACAGTCTTGATAGATTATATGTTTCTAAGAACATACCCATTTTTCTAGGTTGTTCAATTTGCTTACATTTAATTGTTCATGGTAGTTTCTTTTGTGTTGAGCACTTCTGTGATTACTGTCTTCTTTTCCACACTTAAGTCAATGGAGGCATCTCTATTTTATCTTGGTAATTTTACCTTTTAAAAAAATTTCCTATTATCACTGATCTTTTTTATTGTCTTTTTGGCCACTACTTCATTTATTCCCTGTCTGATTGTTTGTTTGTTTGTTTGTTTTAATTTCCTCCATCTGCTAAACTTTGGCTTAGTTTATTCTTTTTCCAGTTCTTTGGAGTGTGACATTAGGTTGTTTGAGATCTTTATTTTTTAATTTAATATAGGCATTTATCTCTATGAACTTCCTTTTTAGAACTGCTTTTGTTATACACCATAAGTTTGATTATATTCCTATATTTTCCTAGCCCTCTTTATGATAATCCTTTTATAGTTAATGGACTATTTATAACAGTATCTCCTTTATATGTATGCCTATCTTTTTAGAAGCAGTTTGGAATTTTTTTTTCTGTTTCTGTTATTGTTATTATGATTATTTTAAGAAACATATATTTTAACTTGCAACTTTACCTGAAAATTTCTATTCACATTGTATTTATTTATTTATTAATTGAAGGATCATTGTTTTACTGAATTTTGTTGTTTCTGTCAAACATGAACATGACTCAGGCATAGGTGCCCATTTGTCCACTTTGGAAATTATTAATGATTGGAATATAATAGGTGACTTACACTAGAGCAATGGTTCCCAAACAGAGGCAATATTGGGGCACTCTCTCACCCTCAGGGACATCTGGCAATATATAGAAACATGTTTGGTTGTTACAACTTGACGAAGACGGATATGCTATTGAACATAGGGTGCAGAATCTACGGATGCTGTGAAATATCATTTTATCTACAGGATCTCACAAAATAAAAAATTACCTGGCTTGAAATGTCAATATACCAAAAAACAAACAAACAAACAAACAAAAATATCAATATACCAAGGCTGACAAATGACCATTTTATTATCTACTCCCTGAAGAATGAAGCATTATATGCAAATTTTAAAAAACACTAGTTTTATGGCATAAAATATCAAGGTTCAAGATTTAAAAGGGAATGTTTGCTTTGCATAATAAATACAAAGTAAATAAGCCTCGTTATGTGTTGGAGCAGCCAACTTTGCGATTTATTTTATAAAGTGAGAGTGGAACTGAAAGTTGCTCAGTTTTCTTCTACTTTTTGCAACTCCATGGACAGCATGGAATTCTCTAAGATAGGATACTGGAGTGGGTAGCCTTTCCCTTCTCCAGGGGAGCTTCCCAACCCAGGGGTCAAACCCAGGTATTCTGCATTGCAGGCAGATTCTTTACCAGCTAAGCCACAAGGGAAGCCCAAGAATACAGGAGTGGGTAGCCTATTCCTTCTCTAGGAGATCTTCCTGACCCAGGAATTGAACCAGGGTCTCCTGCATTGCAGGTGGATTCTTTACCAACTTAGCTATGAGGGAAGCCCATTTATTTTATCTGTTCCTCTTAATTACTACCTGTAAAATCTGAAGGGTTTGAGTGCATACTTTCTTCTCTATACTTGCAAAAGACATACAAAAGTGTGAGGGAAAATGTGAGACATTTTGAGACCAGTGCTAAATGTTGAAAACTAAGATCATTGCATGTGGTCCAATCACTTGATAGCACACAGATGCAGAAACAATGGAAACAGTGAGAGCTTTAATTTTGAGGGCCCCAAAATCACTGCAGATGGTGACTGCAGCCTTGAAATTAAAACACACAATCTCCTTGGAAGAAAAACTATGACCAACCTAGACAGCATTTAAAAAGCAGAGACGTTACTTTGCCATCAAAGGTCCATCTAGTCAAAGCTATGGTTTTTCCAGTAGTCATGTATAGATGTGAGAGTTGGACTATAAAGAAAGCTGAGCACCAAATAATTGATGCTTTTGAACTGTGGTGATAAAGAAGACTCTTGAGAGTCCCTCGCGCAGCAAGGAGATCCAACCAGTCCATCCTAAAAGAAATCAGTTCTGCATATTCATTGGAAAGACTGATACTGAAACTGAAACTCCAATACTTTGGCCACCTAATGCAAAGAACTGACTCAGTGGAAAAGACCCTGATGCTGGGAAAAGATTGACAGTGGGAGGAGAAGGGGACGGCAGTTAGGATGAGATGGTTGGGTGGCATCACTGACTCAATGTACATGAGTTTGAGTAAGCTCTGGGAGTTGGTGATGGACAGGGAGGCCTGGCATGCTGCAGTCCATGGAGTCGCAAAGAGTTGGACATGACTGAGCTACTGAACTGTTAAATGTTGGTGTCAAGCTGGTAGGTTTACTCACCACAAACTGACCAATCAATTCTGTAACAATGAAAATTACAACATTTGAAACTAAATTCTACCTATAGTTTCCTGGAGATCCCCAAGTTAAAATATTTTTTATTTGCACTAAAATCCCACCCTGGAGCCCAGATTATAATAATGGGGTTTTTATCCTGCAAAGCATGCCCATCTGAATGTTTCTTAGCTGGCTACAGACTTTGATTAAATCTTTCCAATGTCTAAGTGTGAAATATTTCCTGATAAACAGGTTGGATACTTTTGTCTATAGCTGAATGTTAGATTTTTAAATTATAAGATATTTTAAATTTTGAAGAATATTTTGCTTAAAGACAAACTAAAGAAAAAAAACAAAAACCTGGATTTACCCACCTGCTTGAAACAGAGAAATGCAAATAGACAAAATATTAAAAAATTTGTTGTTAAAACAATAAAAACAGATAATAAAGGTCAACAATTCCTGAGAGCTGAGAAGCAAATGACATAAGCCTTACTTTTGCCCCAGCTGCTTCCTTTAGGCCCCTTCATAGATCACTGCCTTGTTGTGGCAAAGGGGCTTGCATAACTCAATGAAGTTATGAGCCATGCCATGTAGGGCTATCCAAGATGGATGAGTCATATCAGAGATTTCTGACAAAACATGATCTACTGGAGAAGAGAATGGCAAACTACCCTATATGAGAACCTCATGAACTGTTTTAAAGGACAAAATGATATAACCCCAAAAAAGTTGAGTCCCTCAGGTCTGAAGGTATCCAATATGCTACTGAGCAAAGAGAAGAGAACTACTAATAACCTCAGAAAGAATGAAGCGGTTGGGCCAAAGTGGAAATGACACTCAGCTGTAGATGTGTCTGGTAATGGAAGTAAAATCCAGTGCTGCAAAGAACAGTACTACAAGAACATGGAATGTTAGGTCCATGGATCAAGGGAAATTCGTCATGGTCAAGCAGGAGATGGTAAGAATAAACATTGACATCTTAAGAATCAGTGAGCCAAAATGAATGGGAATGGATAAATTTAATTAAGATGACCAATATATCCACTACTGTGGGCAAGAATCTCATAGAAGAAATGGAGCAGCCCACGTAATCAACAATAGTCTGAAATGTAATGCTTGGGCACAACCTCAATATTAACAGAATGATTTCAATTCATTTCCAAGGCAAGCCATTCAACATCACAGTAATTCAAGTCTATGCCCCAAACACCTATGCTAAAGAAGCTGAAGTTGATAAGTTCTGTGATGACCTAGAAGACTCCTAGAACTAACACTAAAAAAAGATGTTTTATTCATCACTGGGGATTGGAATGCAAAAATGGGAAGTCAAGAGATTCAAGGGGTTAAACCTAATAAACAGTGTGCCTGAAGAACCGTGGATGGAGGTAATACTGTAATACTGTACAGAAGGCAGCCAACGAAACCATCCCAAAGAAAAAGGAAAGCAAGAATGCAAAGTGCTTATCTGAGGAGGCTTTACAAATAGCTAAAGAAGAGAAGTGAAAAGCAGTAGAGAAAGGGAAATATATATCCAACTAAACACAGAGTTCCAAAGAACAGATGGAGAGACAAGAAGGCCATCTTCAATGAGCAGTGCATAAAACTAGAAGAAGAAAACAGAAAGGGAAAGACTAGAAATCTCTTCAGGAAAATTGGAGATATCAAGGGGCCATTTCTCCTGAAAATGGGCACAATAAAGGACAGAAAATGTAGAGACCTAGTAGACACTGAAGAGATCAAGAAGAGATGGAAAGAAAACATCAAAGAACTGTGCAAAAAAGATCTCAATGAATTCCATTACTACAATGGTGTAGTCAGTCACCCACAGCCATTCTGGAGAATGAAGTCAAGTGGGCCTCAGGAAGCACTGCTGTTAATAAACCTAGTAGATATGATGGAATTCCAGTAGAACTATTCAAAACACTAAAGGATGATGCCATCAAGATATTGCATTCAATATGTCAGCAAATCTGGAAGACCAAGCAGTGTCCACAGGACTGGAAAAGATCAACCCTCATCCCAATTCCCAAGAAGGTTAGTACTAAAGAATGTGCTAACCATCAGACAATCACACTCATCTCCAATGCTAGTAAAGTCATGCTTAAAATCTTGCAAACTAAGCTTCAGCATTACACGAACCAAGAGCTTCCAGATGCCTAAGCTGTGTTTAGAAAAAGAAGAGGAACCACAAATCAAATTGTCAACATTTGGTGGATCACAGAGAAAGCTAGGGAATTCCAGAAAAACTACACTAAAGCCTTTGCCTGTGCAGATCATAATAAACTGTGGAAAGCTCTTAAAGAGATGGAAATACCAGACCATCTTTTCTGTCTCCTAAGAAACCTGTATGTGGGTCAAGAAGCAACAGTTAGAACCCTGTATGGAACAACTGACTGGTTCAAGATTGAGCAAGGAGTACGAGAGGGCTGTTACCTGTCACCCTGTTTGTTTAACCTATATGCTAAGTACATCATGAAAAATGCCAAGCTGGATGAGTTACAAGCTGGAATCAAGAAAGGTGGGAGAACCATCAACAACCTCAGATATGTGGATGATACCACTCTAATGATTTAAAGAAAATAGGAACTAAAGAGCTTCTTGATGAGGGTGAATGAGGAGATGAAAGAGCAGACTTAAAACTATATATTAAAAAGAATCAAAAAATAACAAAAACAAATAATAGCATCTAGCCCCATTACTTCATGGCAAATAAAAGGAGAAAATGAGGAAGTAGTGAAAGATTTCCTTTTCTTGGGCTCTAAAATCACTGTGGATGGTGACTTCAGCCATGAAGTCAGAAGATGATTGCTTCTTGGCAGGAAAAGTATGACAAATCTAGACAGTGTGTTAAAAAGCAGAGACATTATTCTTCTGACAAGGTCTGTATAATCAAGGATATGCTCTTCCCAGTGCTCACATACGGTTGTGAGAGCTGGAGAGTCAGAAGGCAAAATGCCGAAGAATTGATGCCTTTGAACTGTGGTGCTGGAGAGACTATGGAAGGTCCTCTGGACAGCAAGAAGATCAAATCAGTCAATCTTAAAGGAAATCAACTCTGAATACTCCTTGGAAGGACTGATGCTGAAGCTGAAGCTCCAGTATCTTAATCATCTGATGTGAAAGATGACTCATTGGAAAAGTTCCTGATGCCGGGAAAGAATGAGGGCAGAAGGAGAAGATGGCATCAGAGGATGAAATGGCTGGATGGCATTACGGATGCAATGGACACGGACTTCAGCAAACTTTGAGAAATGGTGAAGGGCAGGGAGGCCTGCCACGCTGCACCACTTTGTCAGGGGTATCTGACAAAGAGTCAGGCACCACTGGGTGACTGAACAACAACAACTGCCTTTAAAGAGTTTCTAAGCCATAATTCAGGGAAAGAGAACTGAAATGGAGCTCAGCAGACTTCTTGAAGTGGATAGACAGATTGATAATCCAGAAAGTAAAAGGTAGCTAGAGTTCATACATCAAATTACTTGAGAAGAGAGATGTTCAGAGAACCTCACAGATCTTCAGGGAGTTTTCTCCTCAAGTTCTCAGTAGAAGACACATACATGCGAGGAAACTAACTGAGGCTTGGGAAAGAATCATCCAAAAGACAAAAAAAAAAAAAAAATGATGGCATGGTTCTCATATAGGGCCAGTTATACTTATTGATACCAGCCAGACTGAAAAGCTCCTAATCCATAGCACTGGGCTGAGTATTTCAGAAAATCTTACCTCTGTAGTGAAGAACAATTGGCCCTAAAATGAACCTTGACCCAGACTCAGGGAACAATCATAAATGTAAGAAACAAATGGATCAAACAGTTTTTGAGTCATAAAATGGATTTCAGAACATAGCTCAAAGAAACTTAAGGGAATACAACACCAGTCAAGACTTAACAAAGTAAAATTCATGCTATCTGGTATCTAATCAAAATTATCAGACAGGAAAACCCTGATACATAGTGAGAAAAATAGTCAGTTGATCTATGAAAAGTGACCAGGAACTGACACAGATGTTAGAATTAGCTTAGAAGGGATCAGACATTGGAAAAATATTTGTAATACTCAAATCAAACTTTCAGAGATAAACACTACAATATGTCAGATGGAAAGTACAATCGTTGGTATTAAGGGAAATTTAGACAAGGCAGAAAAAAAAAGATTAATGAATTTCAAGGCATAAGAATAGTAACAATTCAGAAAGGAAACACAGAGAGGGAAAACACATGCACACACACAATAGAGAATTAGAGAGCAATGGACTAACCTCAGATAGCTCAATATATGGGTAATTGGTATCCCCCAGCCATGAAATTAAAAGATCCTTGCTCCTTGGAAGCAAAGCTATGACAAACCTAGACAACCTATTCAAAGGTAGAGACATCACTTTGTGGACAAAAGTCCATATAGTCACATCTATAGCCTTTCTAGTAATCATGTATAAGCATAAGAGTTGGACCATAAAGAAGGCTGAGTGCTGAAGAACTGATGCTTTTGAATTGTGGTACCAGAGAAGACTCTTGAGAGTCCTTTGGACTGCAAGGAGGACAAATCAGTCAATCAATCCTAAAGGAAATCAACCCTGAATATTCCAGTGGAAGGACTGATGCTGAAGCTGAAGTTCCAATACTTTGCCAATCTGATGTGAAGAGCTAACTTAATGGAAAAGACCCGATAATGGGAAAGACTGAAGGCAAAAGGAGAAAGCGGGGCAAATGATAAGACTGTTAACATCACTGACTCAATTGACATGAACTTGAGCAAACTCTGGGAGAAAGTAGAAAACAGAGGAGCCTAGTGTGCTGTAGTCCATGGGGTTGCTAAGAACTGGACATGACTTAGCAAATGAACAATAGGTTGGGGCATAGAAAAATACATCTCTAAAAACAGCCTGCTGCTGCTGCTAAGTCGCTTCAGTCGTGTCTGACTCGGTACAACCCCATAGATGGCAGCCCACCAGGCTCCCCCATCCCTGGGATTCTCCAGGCGAGAATACTGGAGTGGGTTGCCATTTCCTTCTCCAATGCATGAAAGTGAAAAGTGAAAGTGAAGTCGCTCAGTCGTGTACGACTCTTCACGATCCCATGGACTGCAGCCTACCAGGCTCCTCCGTCCATGGGACTTTCCAGACAAGAGTACTGGAGTGGGGTGCCATTGCCTTCTCCAAAAAACAGCCTAAGATTTTACAAATTTGAAGAAAATTAAAGCCACATATTCTAAAAGTTTAACAATCTTAAATATAGGTTACATTAAAAGAAAAAGAACAAAAGGTATGTTATAATCAAATTTCTTAACATCAGTGAGAAGAGAAAAATGTAAAAGCAGACAGAGATGAACTTTGTCTCACACACACACACACAAGGAAAAGAGGAAAAAAGGAAAAACACATGGCTTTTAATTTTCTTCAATTATAACAATATTTTAGGGGCTTATAATATACATAAAAGTAAAATGCATGACAAACAATATACATTTGAGAGAGAAGTGCATTATCATGTCTTTAAACTACACATGGAGTGGTATAATATAATTTGAAGATATACCTGCAATAAATTAGTAGGTATAACGTGAATACCAAATTAGTCATTAAATAACAAAGTAATTGTTGCTAATAAGCAAAAAATGATATAAAAATCAGTTCATCAAGGAAATTTAATAATAGTAAATATGCTCCTAAAAGCATTGATTTCAATTACATGAAGCAAAAACTGATAAAACTGCAAAGAGAAACTGATAAATCTATTATTTTAGTGAGGGATTTTTAACACATTGTCTCAATAATTGATAGACCAAGCCAACAGGAAATTAGCAAGAATGTTACAGTCTTGAACACCACAATCAACCAATTTGACCTGGTTGATGCTTGTGAAACATCAAACCAATAACATTCTTCTTCTCAAATCTAAAAAAACACTTAGTATATGGGCATTTACTAAAATAAGCCATATTTTGGGGGTATGAAAGAAGATAAAACATACATTTAAAAGAAATCAAATGATGTAAGAATCTTCTCTGACTACAACAAAATTAAGTTAGAAATTGACAACAAAAATAAATCACCCATAGGGCAAAAAAGAAATTAAAAGTGAGTATAAAAAGTATTTGAACATAATAAAAATGTAATACACACACACAGAAAACACAATGGGATCCCACTAATTTTAGGGGAAAACTTTAGCACTAAATGCCTAATAGGAAGGGCAGTCTAAAACCAATGACCTCAGATTCCATGTTAAAACTTACAAAAAGAAAACTAAACACAAAATGAGCATAAGAAAGGAAATAATAAAGAAGTAAAAATCAATGAAATAAAATATAGAAAGATAATAGAGAGAAATCAAACCAAACGAAACAAAAGGCTGATTATGTGAAAAAATAAATAAAATGGATATAATACTATGCTGACTAAACAAAAAGCAAATAGATGATACAAATACCAAATATTAAGAATGGAGAAAATTATATGACTACACATTCCACACCAGTAAAAGTACAATAATAGATAATTAGATAATTTTGACAGCTTATATGAAAAATGAGAGATTCATCAAAAACATAATTACCAAAGCTCCTTCAAGAAAACATAGTTTATTGAAGCTCTATATGTATACAAATTATAATTTTAAATAAAATATTCTCATAAAGAAAAATTCTAGGATCTAGTGGCTATATTGGTAAATTCTACTGAGTAATTAATAAAGTAAATACATCAATTAAAAAGAATAAAGAGGAAGTACTTTCAACACATTCTATGAGGTCAGGGTTACCCTGACATGAAAATAGTTAAAGACATTGCAGTAAACAGAAACTGCAAATCTCTCATAAATATAGATGCATGAATTATAACCAAAATTTAGCAAATCAAATTCAACAATATATTAAAAGATACATGTCATGACCAATGATGATGTTTATTCCAATAATGCAGAGCTAGTTTAATATTTGAATGTAAATTAGTATAATTGTTCATATTAGCAAACTAATCATCTCAATAATGAAAAATTCACCGACAAAATCTAACATCCACTACTAATAAAATCTCTTAGCAAACTAGGAATGGGAGGAAGGTACTTCAATCTGATAATGGGTAGCTATAAAAAAACTTACAGGTAATATACTTACTGGTGAAAATTTGAATGCTTTTCCAGTAAGAGAAGAACAAGAAAAGACAGTAAACTGCTCTCATTACTTCTATTCAACATAAAACTTGAAACTCTAGTCTTTAGCTTTAGAAAAAAAAAAGTCGAGAATAAGCAGGAATAATGATTTGGAGATGACCTGTTTGCCTATGTAGAAAATCCAGAGGAATCTACCAAAAGATGCTAGAAGTAATGAGTTTAGTGAGGTTGAAGGACATGATATCAATATGCAAATTACATTTCTATGTCTATACACTAGCAACTAACAAATGAAAATTGGAATTTTAAAAATCACCATTGAAAACTGCATAAAAATATGAATTGAGTATGTGAAATATATAGAAGACCTATAAATTATAGCAATAAATATTATGAAGAAACATAGGAGAATAAATAGAATAAATGGTGCAGCCATTATGAAAAACATTTCTGCGATTTTTCAAAAAGGTAAATATCCAGCCCTTCTACTTAAAGGTATTTACCCTAGAGAAAAGAAAACGTTATGTCTGAAGATCTGAACACAAATACTAATAGAATCTTTATCTATAGTAGCTAAAACTTGGACACAAAATCTCATCAACAGGTGCAAAAAATGAACAAACTGTATATCTGAACAACGAAATACTACTCAGTGATAAAAAGTAATGAGTTTTGATAAATGTAGTAACATAAAATGAACCTCAAAATAATTATGCTGATTGAAAGAAGCTTCATTTTCATGCATTTTTTTATTTTCCTAATTTGGTTCTCTGTGCCAAATGAATTTAACATTGCTTCCGTAAAATATTTTAAATACCAAGAATACAAACATAAGTTCATTCAAATGTAATTGTAGTAACTTAAGTCTTTTAAAATAACTTGTTCATTTGAACTTTCAATAATGTTACAAATCTCTTGGACTCAATCCACTACACTAGATAAGGTAAATTTTTAAACCTTACGTCTCTCCAACCTTTTATCATCAACAATTATTGTGTTACTTTGTAAAGTCAATTTAAATTTCCATACCATTACTTAACTTAAAGACCTTGCATGAAAAGACTGTTAATTAGGAAGTAATATTTAATTACATAACTACTTATAAGGACATTAATATTTATAAAAAGTGAAAATGAAATGAACTAAATGACCAACAATGTTGTTACTTATATACCCTTGTCAATGAAAAACATAACTGCTTCTTTTGTGAACTCCAATTAGGATGGTATCACTTTTCTGGATGGGCTGGTAGGTGCCAGACACTTGTTAATTGCCCTTATACCTAGTACTATGTTCTTACCATCTTATAATTATTGACCAAATCTTTATGAAACATTTATGTATTACATTCCAACAGGATTCACTGTGCTCGATTTTATTTTCTACTATAACAATTTAAGCAGAGTCATATAACTGTATCATCAAGTGGTCCCTCTTTTCTCTTATACTTTCTTAAAATCCCTACAATAATTTAGATCAGAAATAGAGACCTCTAAAGAAACATCAAAAGAAAAACAGTCTTAGTATAGGACTGTGTAAGGTGCTCTTGACTATTGATATCAGAGAGGACACATACTTGATGGATATATTAATAGGATTTTCAGTCTAAATTGATTTTTCCATTGATTTTCTACCAGGGTAGACACCTGTCACACTGTAACAGGAAAACAGACCAGGAGTACTTTTGACCAGAAGTAAGTGGCTTTGAGAAAGAAGACTACTGACATAAAATCTGGCAGAACAAGAATATTTCTTTGAGACTGAATTCCACTTATAAGGAAACTCTGTGGAGAAGGTTTTAAATTTTAAAGAGCATGTTAGGAAATCTTTTTCTTCTTCAGGCTATGTCTCAATGTAGCAGCCTATACTTGCATTATCTGTAATGGAAACTCTTATTTTCCTAACTTGTTTCCTAGAACTGATGGGAAAAAATCTCATGGGAAATATTAAGATAAACTATAATATAGTGATTCATCCAAAAGAATTGAGGCTACTGATTCTGTTGAAAAGATGATATATTAATACTAGCTGTACCACAAAATTATACAAAAAATTGACCAAATGCCATGAAATGCCTTTATTAAATCAATGTACTTTTTAATAGCAATGTAGCTTTTGAGGGGTTATTTTTTGTTTCTTTGTTTTTTCATAATGTTAGTAACCATGAGCTGGCCTGGAATGTCACTATAAATGCATTGTGTGTGTGTGTGTGTGTGTGTGTGTGTGTGTGTGTGTGAAGTCGCTCAGTCGTGTCTGACTCTTTGCGACCCCATGGACTGTAGCCTACCAGGCTCCTATGTCCATGGGATTTTCCAAGCAATAGTACTGGAGTGGATTGCCATTTCCTTCTCCAGGGGATCTTCCCGATCCAGGGATCAAACCCAGGTCTCCCGCATTGTAGACAGACACTTTACCGTCTAAGCCACCAGGGAAGTCCCCATTTAATTATATATGACAGATCTACTATTAACAAACAAGGACTTCCTTGCTTATGTGGAAACAATAGTTCAAATTCCTTCTAGAAATTGATCTAGCACCTGTTCTCTGACTTAAGAAGTCCTGGTCCATTGAGTGATAAAGAATATTACATCTTTGCTTGCTGGAAATATTGGAACATTTGGGTACTTCCTAAAAACAGAATATGCATAGAGTTTGGGGATCAGCAGGCAAAAATCTATAGAGTGAAATTAGTTGTTGAGGCTGCTTTCCAGCTTTGGAATTTAGGAAGTAATAAATGTAGTTGGAATATTGCTAATCGTATAGGTGATAATATATCACCAGGGACTTCACAAAACCTTAAACGAAGCTAATCTGCCTGTGTCTCTACTTTTACCGAACCTAAAACATGTTCTCTATGTGCTAATAGTCACTACCTCTTGTTGCAGTAATGTAATTAGTAAGGGACAAATTATATAAAATATCAGTTAATGACACTGAGTCAAATATCTCAAGGAAAATTTATTTGGACAAATCTGTGCCACAGGAAGTAAAGCTAAGCCCAAAGAGGAACTGAAAGCAAACATATTTTCTTTCTGTCATGGAAGTATTGACATAATGAGCCAAAAAGGATTTTTATTTAAAATGCTTTGCATTCCAACAGTTGAGCAATAAATTACTCGGCAATCTTAAAAGTTTTATTATCTTGAGAAAAAAAAAAATGTTCTCTGTTTTTTTTTCCACTACCAAATAGAAGAACTCATAACTGCTTAAAAACCGATTTGTCAAGAACTATGTGACAAAGCCTTTTTCTTCTGGGAGGCTACAGTTCTAAAAGAAGGGCTCTTTGAATTATGCTTTATAAAAGGAAAAAAAAAAAAAAGCTCTCCCCCAGGGATCATAAATTATCTACGAATTTTGTTTCTGGCAAATCCAAGGAAACCTCTCGTGCTTCTGTATTCATGCAGCTTTTCCAAGGCAAGCATTTCCAAAAGAGCAAGGTGCTGGATGGAAAACCTAATTCCTATATCAAGTGAAAGACTAGAAGTGTATAGCCTTCTTGACCTGTAGAGAGCACAGAGTTAGAATTTAAAAAAAGAGAATGACATTTACCTCTTTCTAGTGGTTCTGAAAGCTGAACTTTAGGTACCAACTTTTCTAAGTTTCAATTTCTTCAAGGGTGTAATGAAGTGAAGTGGCTCAGTCATGTCCGACTCTTTGCAAACCCATGAACTGTATAGCCTACCAGGCTCCTCAGTCCATGGAATTTTCCAGACAAGAATACTGGAATGGGTTGCCATTTCCTTCTCCAGGGGATCTTCCCAACCCAGGGATCAAACCGTGGTCTTTCACATTGTAGGCAGACGCTTTACCATCTGAGCCACCAAGGAAGCCCCAAGGGTAAAATGAAGAAAATCTTACCTATCTCATAAGTTTATGGTGAGGACTGAACAAAATATTTATTGGCCTAATATAAAAGCTGCTTACAAAATGAGCAAATATAACATGAGAATAATATTAAATGACTTCATTCTATTACCTCTTGGATCAATGCTTGACCCAGGAATTTTCAAGTATTTTCAGTCATTAGATGCACATATAACACCCCAAATCCTTTGATCCATCTTGAATACATTCCTAGAATTAGGTGGCAGGTTTTGTAAATTTAAACTTCAAATCATTGTACCATTGTACGTACCAGTGCCCATCAACTGTTAAACAAAGGACAAAATGTATCATCACTTCATCACACTGTTCTTGTTGCATACTTGTACTCCAAACCCACAGTTTTTAAAGCTGTGTCTTATACTTTCTGTAATGGCTTCCCAGCTGGCTCAGTGGTAAAGAAAGCACCTGCCAGTGCAGAAGATGTAGGTTCAGTCCCTGGGTCAAGAAGATCCCCTGGAGGAATAAATGGCAACCCACGCCAGTGTTCATGCCTGGGAAATCCCATGGACAGAGGAGACTGACAGGCTAGTCCATAGGGTTGAAGAAGAGTTGGACATGACTTAGGGACTACACAACAACATTCTGTAATGCTTCTTAGTGTGCATATGATAAAACAGTAATTCCGTATGTGGTTTAAGATAGTATTCTCTCCCCTGGGATGGGGGAAAATGGTCTCATTGTAACTACTTCTTTATTATCATACCTAGTACATTTTGGACTAATTTCATTGAAATAGTAATGACAATAGCATGCAAATGAAATACAAATTTTAATTTTGAAGTTGAAGTTTTATTTATGAGTAAAAGCCCTTTATGATATCAATGTCAGCTCTCAAGTACAAACTAAGTTTAGCTATAAAGGTTTGGTAAGCTTATGAATTACTACAACTGAATTTTATTTTTAATGTTATTTGAGATGATTATTTATATGATTTTCACTTTTCTTCCTTATACTATACCCTAAGGTTAAGCTTGGACTCTGAAGAAAGCTAAGCGCCGAAGAATTGATGCTTTTGAAACGTGGTGCTGGAGAAGACTCCTAAGAGTCCCTTGGATTGCAAGGAGATCCAACCAATCCATTCTGAAGGATATCAGCCCTGTGTGTTCTTTGGAAGGAATGATGCTAAAGCTGAAATTCCAGTACTTTGGCCACCTCATGCGAAGAGTTGACTCATTGGAAAAGACTCTGATGCTGGGAGGGATTGGGGGCAGGAGGAGAAGGGGACGACAGAGGATGAGACGGCTGGATGGCATCACTGACTCGATGGACATGAGCTTGAGTGAACCCCGGGAGTTGGTGATGGACAGGGAGGCCTGTTGTGCTACAGTTCATGGGGTCGCAAAGAGTCAGACCTAACTGAGCGACTGAACTGAACTGAACTGAATGTTAAGCTACTTCACTTGTGTCTAAATGTCTATATATTGTTTCAATCCTCTAAAGTTTTTTTCTTTAACTGTACTATAAACATATGTTTATATGTGTATGTGTATTTGCTATATATGCATATGCATAACAGCAATAATCAATATGTCTCATTTAGCTTATCCACTTGACTAGAACCCTGAACTTTAACAATGTTTCTCCTTGAGATACCTAGAGATAATAAGTATTTTTCAATCACTAAGAAAGAAAGCCATGACCAGTGGAAGTATAAATTTTGATAAATATGGTTTGGCAATCTTCTCTATAAAAGGTACTGCTTTCTGCTTTTTGAGCATGTTACTGCATTTCAAAATATCTTTCTCTGCTTCTTTACAGAACAGTGATCACATATTTGCTACCTGAAGAGAAAAATGGAGAATATAACTGTTACAAAACAATTCTAGGAATTTTCTATTTCAACAATTAACTTGACATTTAGATTATTCTTCTTGCTAAAAAGTATTTATAAAAATTAAAGTATACAAAATTTTTCAAATAAATGTGTTTTTTCAGCTTGTCTCAAAAAAAACTTGGTCCTTTATGATGTCCAACTTTAGACAGAAATTTAGAAAATTTACTTTCTTATTCTAATGAGCAGAAGAAAATGGGAATCTGTAGGTAGAAAAATTTAGGTTAGGGTAATTTAAATTATTAGGGTAATTTAAATGATTTTTTTGTTCTGTAATGAAATAATTTATTATTCAACTACTGGTTACCTTCTGGTTTCAGTGAGTATAGAAGTACACCATCAAATAGGTTTGTAAATGTTACAGTGTGTAATACAATGGAAAATTTTATATATATATATATTAATGAAGTAGAAAAACTATTGATTATCCTAAGGCACTGATTATAAAGCATTAACAATCTGGCATATCACAACAGAAATCTACTTTTTTCAATAAATATCCCAATTATCTTCCAAACTCCTTTAACTGGCATGCCCTGTTTTTTACTTTTGAAATGTGAAAGAATCTTGACATATTCTATCTAGATGCTGTCTCATTAGAGGCCTATGAATGTTGAAAGTGGCCATGTTGACAGCATTTCTAGACTTTCAGGCAAAATATTAATGATTAGACTGATGCTAGCAGTTCTCCAGCATTGTTTGCAAACACTGGCTTCAGTTTCAATCCTCCAGTTCATACAGACATTTTCAGAGAGGTAAGTTTCCCTGTTGGCTATGAATACAAAAAGTTCTTTCTTCTCTAAGCTTCAGCATAATATAACTCATAAATTGAAAACACAACCTTTAATAACAATGACTTTAATTTTGTAGTGCTAATAGTTGAAAAAATTGTCTTTACAAATATAATCATAATGCTGACTAGGAATTTTCCTGTTGTACTAGAACTGCTACTGAGGCTTAAAACAGAAAACTGTAGAGCTGTAAACAAGTTGTGTGATTTGAATATTTAACTAGATTGGGTGAATAACACAGAAACCAGAAAAAGTGCAGTATTTGCCTGTCTTTAGGAGACAGGGACAGTAGACATCAAAATACAGCATAATTGAAATCAGTGATTAGAAAAAACTGGAATTGTTTTCTATTAATATTCCACTGAGTGGTCTTCAATGAGCTCTTTGCTCATCCCTTATCTCACTGTATCTTCAAATATACCCTCATGAAATAAGACAGGGATAAATCATAGCTTTGTAGAGGTAAAAAGTAAAAATAATAAATTTCCCACACTTATATATAAGGAAATTGATGAGTAGAGATCAGTTAGTGACTGAAAAATCCAAAAACAGAATCTAAATAAAACTTTGTCAATGTTGCACCTTAAAGTTTCATAACTTTGACTGAAAGAAGTGGTAATAGACTGTCTGATTATTTAATTATAGCCTTTGATTTGGCCTCTCTTCCATCTTTGCACAGCTGAATCCTTCCTATTATATAGATATAACAGCAAGTGCCATGAGTGACCCTGGAGAAGACTTCCTGGACCAATGAGTCACCTCTTCCCCATGGGCATGATCTTATCCCCTTTCTCTGTTCAGTTTTCTTCCTAGTACATCATTCTCTGAAATCATGTTGTTGATTTATGTGATTATTGATTGATTTTTTCTTAGTATTCCATGGAGACAGGGACCTTAATTGGATTTGTATAATGATAAATCCTTATTATCTCATATGTAATATCATTTGACATAGTGAGTATCAAAGAGTTTCTAAGCAAGTGTCCTGAGGTTTGGTGTCATATTATTCTCTTCTCATTGATCAGAACTGCCTTTTCCCACTTGGTACACAGAGTCAAATAAATGACTATAGCAGAAATTCTACTCTCAACCTTTTGAGCTATATCTCTTCCTGTCTTCCATTATTGTCTTGTTTGTCCTCAACAATGGTGACATAAAAACGTATCCATCAGTGCAGGGTTCCCTCCTATAATTTTTGAAAGGGAGAATGCAAAACTTAGAAAAGTTAGATTATTTGCTTTCAGGTTATATATTTAGGAATTATAGGAACTTAAACTAAAGCAAGGTCTTTTACCTTCTTTTTCTAATACAGAACATTTATGTAATGCTATGAAAAATAAATGTACCTAGTCAGTGTGTGGGTAGGAAGTAAACCTCTAGAGAAGAGATTGAGGGTTTATGTTACTCTCTACTATTGCACAGATCTCTACCATTCTGGGACTTCAACACACACACAAAAAAATAGGAGCCTACTGAAAAGACATCATTGACCTATCTGGTCTCATCCTCAAGAAGGAGAAATTCAAATATCAAATTCAACCCCACCTCAGATATAATAGTGTTTTAGACTTATCCCTAGATATTTCCTGCAAAGATGGGCACAATAAAGGACAGAGATGGTATGGACCTATCAGAATCAGAAGATACCAAGAACAGGTGGCAAGAAACCACAGAAGAGCTATACTAAAAAAGATCTTAATGACCCAGATAACCACAAGGTGTGATCACTCACCTAGAGTCAGACATTCTGGAGTGCAAAGTCAAGTGGGCCTTAGGAAGCATGACTACGAACAAAGCGAGTGGGGTAATTGAATTCCAGCAAAGCTATTTCAAATCCTAAATTATGATGCTGTTAAAGTGCTGCACTCTATATGTCAGCAAGTTTGAAATATACTCAGCAGTAGCCACAGGACGGGAAAAGGTCGGTCTTCATTCTAATCCCAAAAAAGGGCAATGCCAAAGAATGTTCAAACTACCACACAACTGCCTTCATTTCACATGCTAGCAAATTAAGGCTAAACTCCTTCTAGCTAGGTTTCAACAGTACATGAATAGAGAACTTCCAGGTGTATAAGCTGGATTTAGAAAAGGCAGAGTAACCAGAGAACAAATTGCCAAAATCCACTGGGTCATAGAAAAGCAAGAAAATTTAAAAAAAAAAAAGTCTACTTCTGCTTTATTGACTATTCTAAAGCCTTTAACTGTGTGGATCACATAAAAGAAAATTCTTAAAGAGATGGGAATACCAGACCACCTCACCTCCTGAGAAACCTATGTATAGGTCAAGATGCAACAGTTAAAATGGGACATGGAAAAACAGACTTATTCAAAACTGGGAAAGGAGTATGTCAAAGTTATAAACTGTCACCTATTTATTTAATTTATATGCAGAGTACA
Organism: Ovis canadensis; assembly: GCF_042477335.2. Lineage (NCBI taxonomy): Eukaryota > Metazoa > Chordata > Mammalia > Artiodactyla > Bovidae > Ovis > Ovis canadensis. The sequence goes on along the minus strand of NC_091246.1, from coordinate 174,522,961 downwards.
TCATGTGAAATGCCAGACTGGATGAAGCACAAGCTGGAATCAAGATTTATAGGAGAAATATCAATAACCTCAGATATGCAGATGACACCACTCTTATGGCAGAAAGCAATGAGGAACTAAACAGCCTATAGATGAAGGTGAAAAAGGAAAGTAAAAAAGCTGGCTTAAAGCTTAACATTTAAAAAACTAAGATCATGTCATCTGGTCTCATCACTTCATGTTAAATGGACGAGAAAACAGTGGAAACACTGACTGGATTTATTTTCTTGGGCTTCAAAATCACTGCAAATGGTGACTGCCACCATGAAATTAAAAGATGCTTCCTCCTTGGAAGAAAAACCTAGACAATGTATTCAAAGGCCGTTTATGCAAATACCTAGGCAGTGTATTCAAAGCAGAGATATTTGCAACAAAGGTCCGTATAGTCAAAACTATAGTTTTTCCAGTTTTGATGTACAGATGTGAGAGTTGGACCAGAAAGAAGGCTGAGCACTGAAGAACTGATGCTTTTAAACTACGGTGTTGGAGAAGACTCTTGAGAGTCCCTTGGACTGCAAGGAGATCCAACCAGTCAATTCTAAAGAAAATCAACCCTGGATATGCATCGGAAGGACTGATACTGAAGGTGAAGCTCCATTACTTTGGCCACCTGATGTGAAGAACTAACTCATTGGAAAAGACCCTGATGCAGTCACAAATAGTCGGGCACGCCTGAGCGACTGAACAACAGAAATAACATTTAGATGAAAGATTATCTCTGTTTTGTAGGAGAGTAAATCAAGACTCAAAGAACTTAGGTAAATAATTTTCCTGAATTCACAGGCATAGTAAGTTAGAACCAGATTTCAACCCGGTTAGTCTTGTGTATGAAAAATTTACATTCACAGATGTGAAATGAAACTCAAATATCATTCAGACAATAAAAGCAAGCTTATATTTCATACTAATCAGCATGTTCTATCCTGAAGAAAAAAAGAAAGAATTCCATAGCATCTCTCATCATAGATCCCCGTCTCTTCTAGAATCAGGAAGTTCTACTTCACATGTAAGTTAAATCTCTCCAGTTACAGATAAAACCTACGGCTTCTTGTTTGAATGAGTAACAGCTGGTCACTTTATAATCATACTCTTCATGACCTTTCATATGCTTGAAGATCATTATTAAGTCACCCTTCAGCATTCTATGATACAACAGGCCCTATAAAAATACCCATCAGGCACAAAAATCATTAGAAGCACCACAAGGCACCATCATTAAATTCACCATCTGGCATAACTGGAAATGCTGGCAAATAGAGAGTGCATATTGATGGGCACACTACTGTTTATGCCTTTTAACTGGTCAGCAATGTTAATTATAATTACATCTTCATTGTAGGATTTTATAGCTTATATGGACAAATGAACATACACTCGATTAACTAACTACACACTAAATGGAAAATGGTTCTCAGGCTAATGTTTCCAAAAGCTATTAGTACTTATTTTTTTGTTAACTAATATCTCTACAATCATTGAGTGCTGAGAAAACAGACAAATTGGTTCTGCCTTCAAAGAGAACCCAAGCTCTATTTCCAACTTAGACTACAGAAGTGACTTCTTAATTTAACCTTTCAAAAGTTAAAGTAATTTTCTTTTTGCTTTTGTAGTTTCACTGTGGATATTATTTTAAAGTAGACAATGTTAGATTTATATAAACTAATGATATGTTAGCAATGCTCTTCAAACTCAGTTTCTTATAAAAAGTTTTTGCTATTGAAATAATAAGTAGTAGACTGGAAATGAATATATTATATGTCAATTACATTTTAACAAAAATAAAACAGCAATTAAATTTTTGTTGTACTATAAATAAAGTATAAGAATTTTTTCTTATAAATTGAATTCTTGAAAATATACTCTTTTCTTTAGCATAAATATACTCGTCTTTTCTTTAGTATCCTTCCAGTCTGAAGTTCTGTGTGTGCTAAGAAATTGAACTATACCATATAAGTGACACTTATCACCAAAAGGTTTCACATCACAAACATGATACATCTATACTTATCTCAGATATTTAGATTATACTGCATGGACTATTGTTGTAATAAGCTATTTTTGTTAAAATGAAATGTTAAGCTTTTGTTAAAGTTCAATGAAATAAATATAACAGTGTTGGTTCGCTAAAATATCTATTATGAAACACTAGTTCCTTTCAATTTTTTTTAAATTAAACTTTTTTCTTTGGCATTAGAACTGGTAATGACATTAGAATCATTTGGCATTAGAATGATTCACAAACTATGTCCTCTATGAGGTTTTATTGCTACTTCATCTCACTGCTGCTGCTGCTGCTACTAAGTCACTTCAGTCGTGTCCGACTCTGTGCGACCCCATAGACGGCAGCCCATCAGGCTCATTCATCCCTGGAATTCTCCAGGCAAGAACACTGGAGTGGGTTGCCATTATCTTCTCCAATGCATGAAAGTGAAAAGTGAAAGTGAAGTCGCTCAGTCGTGTCCGACTCTTAGCGACCCGATGGACTACAGCTTAACAGGCTCCTCCGTCCATGGGATTTTACAGGCCAAGAGTACTGAAGTGGGGTGCCATTGCCTTCTCCGCTTCATCTCACTAGTTTACTCTTATTATTACCCTTTCTGCTTCCTTTGTATTCTCCCCTACCTGGTTCATTCTTCCTGCTCAGTGGCGTTCACAGGCTTTTCTGTAAAGTCACATTATTTCACATCTCTTTTTTATATTCACTGTGCTTGGGGAAAAAAAACTATTTTTCTTAAGTACAATGCAAGCACATAAAATTGGAATAATTGGATAAGCAGTTTTTACTGCAAACTAGTATTACCATGCTACAGGTTCTATTCATAAAAATCAAGTGGCAATTTTTTACTTTCTCCACACACACACAAAAAATTAAAGTAAGAGAGCAATAAATAGAATTTCTTTAAAACATATAGCAGAGAATACTCTATAAGAGGCTATTTTTCACCTCACAGATGTATAGAGAGAGTGATTATACACATGGGGAACATTCTTGTCTTACCGAGAGAGAAGTCATAACTATAGATAACAAAAATAATAACACAATGACATAAACTGTTGTATATTGGTACAACACATCCATGTGTGCATATTTGTGATTAATCTATTTTGTACTCCATTTTCTTGGCAGCAATATGATACTGATCACATCAAAGATGCTTTCCTCATTAATGATGTTTTAGCTGTGCTTCTCTGATTACTTGCCTACTTTGTATTTAAAGGGCCTGGGTTTACTACTTTCCCTTTTAATATGAAAATAAAAATAAGAGTTGTGCTACTTTTCTTCTCCATTTTCCTAGCTTCTTTTCACCACCTTTTTCTACTCTTCTCTTTGCACCAAGAGGATGAGCCCTACGGACTGCAGAACTGAGCTACCTTCTAGATGGTTTCTGTCAGAATTTAGCCAAGGAGGGTCATCAGTGGGAGATCAAAGGTTAGTAGGAGATTTGATTTTTTTTTTTTGTTTTCCTATTTCTTTTCTAATCTGAGAGGCATCTTCTGGTAGAGGCTACAGTCCCCCATGATTATAGCTCCTTTTAGGCAGTTCTTTCCACATGGCACCTTTTCTCATTGGGTTCTGATGGTACCTCTTCCTGCCCTTGCCCTTCAGGTTTAGGGGTGAAACAGCTTCATATTATTTCTCTTACTTAAATGCCCCAGGATGCTTTACTGGCTCCTTTAAAATGTTCTCACACCTTTGAAAAAACAATTTTTTTGGTAAATTCTTGAACCATGCAAGGTTCCTGTCATGGTCTTAATGATACATAATCCCATTCTAGAAGGATAAAAGTAGTTCTCTTGTTTTTGAACTGGACAGCTGAAGCAATAGAAACACTTGCTTTAAATATTTTGTTTACATTCATGTTAATAGCTTTACATATTGCAATTCTTTCAAATATATAATATGCATGAATGAATGAATGGTATGTTTTGTTAAAATCCCAGGAAATTAATATCATGTACTCATGCTAATTTCAGCATGATTTCAACATCATTGTTCTACATTAAAAAAAAAACAAACTGTCATCTGTATTAATATTTACAAGTACATTTTACTGTGATTCTGATTTGAGGCACATTTTTTTAACCCTGCTTTCAGAGACGCATTTATTTGCCTTGCTGGGCCAAATAATATCAAATGGTCTTGTGAAGATACTATTTTGAAATAGTTGCTTTCTTGGGAATATTCATTTAGAGAGTCTCAGTTCTAGTAATGGTTATGAATTGGACCTTGCAGTTTCACAGATAAACTCAAGGTTAGTAATTGCTTATGTAGTAAGACTATGACCTGGTTTCCAATAAGGCCTATCTAATTCAAATAAAGCACATCTTTATATCTGAGGTTTCTAACCTTGGGATTTTCAGTAATCATAAATAATTTAAGAAATTGCAAAATAGGCAGGTAGATAAATATGCAGAATTGCATCAGTCATCTTATACAGACAGATCACTCAAGAATTCAGAATACTCATCTATGGGAGTTAAGCACAAAGCAGTGCTGCCCTCAAGAGAAGCCACCTGAAGAGAAAGTGTTCTTTCCTCTATTCTGAGGCTTCTAGTTTTGAACTGAAAGGCAGATGGAGGCAATCCTCTTTCTACACTAGACAGAAGACGTCATCTTTGACAAGTCTGATCTGGTATTCAGGACTATAAAGAGGTGGTTATAATGCCAATTCGGGGAAAACTGCCTCTGTTCACGAAATGCCATTAGTCTAAATTCAAGTATTGGAGTTCTCAAAGGAACAACTACATTGTTGTTCAGTTACTAAGTCTTATCCAACTCTTTGCAGCTCCCTGGACTGTAGCCCACCAGGCTCCTCTCTCCATGGGGTTTTTTGAGGTAAGGATACTAGAGTGCGTTGCCATTTCCTTCTCCAAGGGATCTTCCTGGTACAGGGATGGAACTTGCATCTCCTGCATTGGCAGGTAAATTCTTTACCACTGAGCCACCAGGGAAGTCTATAAAAAACTATTAAAATTCCCTTAAAAACACAGGAAATAGAGAAGAAAATTAGAGCTTCTCTTGTAAAAATTATGTAAGACATGGATAGTAGGCACAGTTTAGTGGCTGAAAAGAGGAATTCATAAGAAATGAAAGAGTTTTCAATAGAATCTAATTTATTTGAAATACAGATTTTTTTTGTTGATAGGTGTCGGTACAACAAGTATTTTGTTATGAGTATTGAGTGATGATATTAATACCACTAATTTTCTTTCCTTTGATTGCTATGGCTTGAGAAACCTCTATTACCTATGAAATCTAACTAAATTGCTCTAGATTCAGCCAGCCACTTGATACTAAGAAGATTTCATTAACGTTCAGATTAACATTATGCTTGTCTGCTAGTCTTTGCACCCACTTATATAAAGCAGAATTTCAGTCCCATCAATAACTTCATTGTATTTGAAATGGGAGGTGTTGATGGAGTGAATATAAAGGGCATCTTACAGCATAAAGATCTTTCTCTTGTATTTCTGTTCTAAACCTTCCTCCTAGGTGCTACCTTGAGCCACTTGAGGCTGCATGTATCCTCCTGGGGAATAACAAATCCCTGACCAAAGTACTGCTCCGGGTGTTCCCTAAACCATGAATGAAGAAGAGACTAAAGGTTTGGTATTAGCTTCAGTCTTCACTACCCAAGAAAATTCAGAATTTATTACAAGATGAGAATGTTGTACTTCAGGAAAGGAATGGTTAGTCTCAGGCCCACAATCCATTCTCTCTTTTAGGGAAAGTGGGGTGAAGAGGCACCTCAAAAGAAGAAAGGAGGAAAGTGACTTTCTACAACAGGAAGGAGGTGGGCTAAAAAAGCAAGCAATCAAGCAATCAGTGCTATGACAAACAGGATTCCTCTGGCAAATAAATTCCAGAGTACATTAAAGTAAATTGGTGGGGTAGTGCCTCTTCGGAATCTATTTAGAGAAGTTTAATTGAATAGAAGATGCTTGAAAAGAATCGAGTGGGTACCAGGAACTTAAGCTTGGGAAGTGAGAAGTGCTGATGGTGTTCAGAGGAGAGTTGGTGTCATACTGTCCTCCTCCACTGACAAGGCAACAGGCAGAAAAGTAAGAATCCAGTGAACTGCTTTCTGAAGGAAATTGATAATCTAATGAATACAGGGGAGGGTGAGGGGCTTCCCAGGTGCCTCAGTGATAAGGAATCTGCCTGCCAGTGCAGGAGACACAGCAGACATGGACTTGATCCCTGAATGAGGAAGAACCGCTGCAGAAGGAAACAGCCAGCCACTTCAGTATTTCTGCCTGGAAATCCCGTGCATGGCAATCCTAGTGGGTTATGACCCATGGCGTGGCAAGGAGTCAGACAAGATTGAGCGACGGAGCATGCACACATGCACAGGAAAGAGTGAATGAGATAAAACAAAAGACTGGGTTGTGAAAGATCTTCAACATTATTAATCAGTGAAATGCAAATCAAAGCCATAATGAGATATCACCTCACATTTATTAGAACATATATTATCGGAAAGATAGGAAATAACAAATGTTGAATAGAATGTAGAGAAAAAGGAGTCCTTGCACATTGGTGGTGGGAACATAAATTGGTGCAATAAAAAACAGTGTGAAGGTTCCTCAAAAATTAAAAAATAAAACAGCCATATGATCCAGCTATTCTATTTCTGACTATTTATCCAAATAAAATAAAATAAAACAAACAAAAACCACTATTTAGAAAAGACATATGCACTCCAGGGTTCACCGCAGCGTTAATTACAACCACCAAGGTAAGTGAACAACCAAACTTCTATGGGTGAATTAATGATTAAAAATGATCTCTCTCTCACACAAACACACAAATACTTGAATATTACTCAACCATAAAAGAAGAAAGTCTTGCCATTTGTGATGTCATGGATAGATTTCAAAAGCATTATCCAAAGTTGAAGAGTTTGGGCAAAGAAAGACAAATACCATATCATTTCTTCCTTACATATTTAAAAGTAAAATAAACATAAACCAACCAACCAAAAAACAAGCAAAAGATACACAAGCTTATTGATACAAAAAATAGATTGGTATTCACAAGCAGTATAGACAGGAGGGTATGAAAAATGGCAAACCATTTTTTTTCTGTTTTTCTTTCAGTTTAGATAAAAAATAAAAATGAAAACAATTATACACATCTGACCCTTTAATCAACTGTATAAGGTAGAGGTAAGATAACAGATAGAACAGATAGTATGTACCAGACTATTATTTCTCCTTTATAAGTGAGGAAACTGAAGCACAGGGAGATTAAGGATGTGTCCTGCTCAGAGCTGGGAGTGTGCAGAGGCAAGTGTTAAAGCCACACATTCTGGTTATGCTGTCCTTTCCCACATGGCGACCTCAGTGTGGTCTGATCACTGCCTGGCACCTCAGGACTACAGGCCTGAGTGTTTCAATGAATAAGGTGGAAGCTACCGGCTTTTTACAATGTGACCTTACAAATTATCTAGTGTAGTTTCCTCTGTAATCTTTCAGTTGACACAGTGACAAGCCTACTCAGATTCAGGAATATGGGAGGCATGTCAAAATATCAAAAAGTTTCAGTCACACCTTGAAGCCATCAGAGTTGAGTGAAAGAGCAGCAGCGATGACCACAATATATGATACTCAGAATAGTGGGCTGGTTTTTATCTGCTAAAGTAACATCATGGTTTCCTCTGTTTGTTCCTCATTTAGGGAAGGGGAAAACAAGAAACTGAAGAAAATAAAGTCCTGACTTAAGGCAGCTCTCTGTGCCACTGGCATTCTTATACCAACTCCCTTAACTCTGACAACCCTCCAAATGGCATTGGACAAGACCTCCACTCAAGTTTCATTGATATAGTTGTATGCAAATAGAAATTGTTTTGTTTAAAGCCAATTTTCTTTAAATTCTCCTGAATTTCTTCCCCTGGAAGTATTATACAACCTGCTATTTGAATCTTAAATTTTCAGATACTTTTGAAGAATAATCAGCGGATAGAAAAAAAAAAAGACATTTTGAAAGATAATGTTGATATGTATGTCAGGGAATGGTATATGTGTGTAGTTCTCAGAGGAAAAATCCAGGCTTTTTATTTTAACTTAACTGTAAAATACTGATTACTTTAGCTCAGATTATGTGAATGCAGTTTCAGTTTATGGAGTTAGTGACTACCAAAAAATTTAAGCAGCAAAAATATCAGAAAAACTGCTCAATTCACTAGATTTTTGTTTTTTATTAAAAAATCTGAGTTTATGACCATTATTGCTTTAAAAAAAAAAAAAAACCTTTGGTGAATGCTACAATTAGAGTATTCAATGACAAGTCTTTATGACGTATCCTGAGGGAACAATTTGATTGGTTTATAGAGAAAAATTACAAAAGAGTAGCATTTCCTTCTGCGCGATAATCAAAGACAAGAATTTCACATGTAGACAGGCAAATACTCGTGCGATTCAGCTGGTTCATCTGTTACCTCTTTGTGGCCAAGGTTAATTCTAATTATATGGCTGGTTGACAAATCTGTCATTTCCTCTCTAACCAAGACAAATCAAAGGAAAAAAAAAACAACTTTGGATTTCTAAATTGGAGAAACTACTAAGCAATTTATAAATCTATTTCATGCTTCATTTCTGTGTAAAAGTTTCACAGCTACATTCATACAAACTACCATTAAATTCCTAATGCAGCATTTATTATGTAAAAAAATCAGTTACTAGTACTGTGAGTGGTAAGAGCTTCGAGTTACTTTTCTAATGGAAGTCTCAAAGTTCTTCTTCCTGCCCCTCCATTCAATTAGCATTAACCTTTGCCTTCCAATAGTAACATGTACTTACTTCTGGCCCATAAATTATGTAAATAACTTACCCTCATTTCCAGATGGCTTTTATATTGCTGTTTTTGCTATGCTAACTAAGCTTATACACTCAAAGAGGGTAACAAATATTCATGTGTCATCATTTATTAAGTCATTCATAGATTCAATAAATATTGAATACACCAGATACTATTTTAGGTAATGGAGATATAATGGTAAATAAGCTATGATTCATACTATCAAGGATTTCACAAAGTATATATATATATATATATATATATATATATATATATATATATATATCAGACACAACAGACAAAGTTATGCTGCACTAACAAACAACTTCATATATCAATGCCTTAAAGTAATGGCTTTTTTTTTTTTAGCTAGAGCTACCTGAAGGCTGTGGAGGATGCATTCATTGTCATCATTTAGATTCTTAGAGAGATGGATGCTCCCTTTCAATGCATTCTTCCATAATTGCTAAGACAAAAAAGGAAATGTGATAAATCACACACTGGCTCTAAAACCCTCTGCCAATAAGTGACACACTTCTAGCACTTCATTGGCCAAAGCAAGTCAGATAACATGTATCTGACATGTTGAGGAAATAGGATTTCCTAGTGAGTACAGGGGAGAAGGCAATGGCATCCCAGTCCAGTATTCATGCCTGGAAAATCCCATGGACGGAGGAGCCTGGTAGGCTGCAGTCCATGTCAAGAGTTGGACACGACTGAACGACTTCACTTTCACTTTTCACTTGCTTGCATTGGAGAAGGCAATGGCAACCCACTCCAGTGTTCTTGCCTGGAGAATCCCAGGGATTGGGGAGCCTGGTGGGCTGCCGTCTATGGGGTTGCATAGAGTTGGAAATGACTGAAATGACTTAGCAGCAGCAGCAGTGAGCATAGGAATATAGGGTCACATTCATCAATGTACTGTTTTCACCACCAATATCATGCTATGAAATTGCCGGTTGGTACTATATATACAGTCAGCAAAAACAAGACTGAGAGCTGACTGTGGCTCAGATCATGAACTCCTTATTACCAAATTTAGACTTAAATTGAAGAAAGTGGGGAAAACAACTAGACCATTCAGGTATGACCTAAATCAAATCCCTTATGATTATACAGTGGAAGTGAGAAGTAGATTTAAGGAACTAGATCTGATTGACAGTGTGCCTGATGAGCTATGGATGGAGGTTCGTGACATTGTACAGGAGACAGGGATCAAGACCATCCCGAGAAAAAGAAATGCAAAAAGGAAAATGGCTATCTGAGGAGGCCTTACAAATAACTGTGAAAAGAAGGGAAGTGAAAAGCAAAGGAGAAAAGGAAACATATAAGCATTTGAATGCAGAATTCCAAAGAATTCCAAAGAGAGATAAGAAAGCCTTCCTCAGCAATCAACTCAAAGAAATAGAGGAAAACAATAGAATGGGAAAGACTAGAGGTCTCTTCAAGAAAATTAGAGATACCAAGGGAACATTTCATGCAAAGATGGGCTTGATAAAGGACAGAAATGGTATGGACCTAACAGAAGCAGAAGATATTAAGAAGAGGTGGCAAGAACACACAGAAGAACTATACAAAAAGATCTTCATGATATAGATAATCACGATGGTGTGATCACTCACCTAGAGCCAGACATCCTGGAATGTGAAGTCAAGTGGGCCTTAGGAAAAATCACTATGAATGAAGCTAGTGGAGGTGATGGAATGTCAGTTGAGCTATTTCAAATCCTACAAGATGATGCTGTGAAAGTGCTGCACTCAATATGCCAGCAAATTTGGAAAACTGAGCAGTGGTCACAGGTCTGGAAAAGGTCAGTTTTCATTCCAATCCCAAAGAAAGGCAATGCCAAAGAATGCTCAAACTACCGCACAATTGCACTCATCTCACAAGCTAGTAAAGTAATGCTCAAAATTCTCCAAGCCAGGCTTCACCAATACGTGAACCATGAACTTCCTGATGTTCAAGCTGGTTTTAGAAAAGCAGAGGAACCAGAGATCAAATTGCCAACATCCACCGGATCATGGAAAAAGCAAGAGAGTTCCAGAAAAACATCTATTTCTGCTTTATCGACTGATTATGCCAAATCCTTTGACTGTGTGAATCACAATAAACTGTGGAAAATTCTGAAAGCGATGGGAATACCAGACCACCTGACTTGCCTCTTGAGAAACCTGAGGAGCCCTTACAAATAGCTGTGAAAAGAAGAGAAGTGAAAGCAAAGGAGAAAAGGAAAGATATAAGCATGTGAATGCAGAGTTCCAAAGAATATGCAGGTAAGGAAGCAATAGTTAGAACTGGACATGGAACAACAGACTGGTTCCAAATAGGAAAAGGAGTACGTCAAGGCTGTATATTGTCACCCTGCTTATTTAACTTATATGCAGAGTACATCATGAGAAATGCTGGGCTGGAAGAAGCACAAGCTGGAATCAAGACTGCCAGGAGAAATATCAAAAACCTCAGATATGCAGATGACACCACCCTTATGGCAGAAAGTGAAGAAGAACTAAAAAGCCTCTTAATGAAAGTGAAAGAGGAGAGTGAAAAAGTTGGCTTAAAGCTCAACATTCAGAAAACTAAGACCATGGCATCTGGTCTCATAATTTCATGGGAAATAGATGGGGAAACAGTGGAAACAATGTTAGACTTTATTTTGGGGGGCTCCAAAATCACTGCAGATGATGATTGCAGCCATGAAATTAAAAGATGCTTACTCCTTGGAAGGAAAGTTATGACCAACCTAGATAACATATTGTAAAGCAGAGACACTATACTTTGGCAACAAAGGTCCATCTAGTCAAGGCTATGGTTTTTCCAGTGGTGAAGTATGGATGGGAGAGTTAGACTGTAACGAAAGCTGAGCACCGAAGAATTGATGCTTTTGAACTGTGGTGTTGGAGAAGACTCTTGAGAGTCCCTTGGACTGCAAGGAGATTCAACCAGTCCATTCTGAAGGAGATCAGTCCTGGGTGTTCTTTGAAAGTAATGATGCTAAAGCTGAAACTCCAGTATTTTAGGCACCTCATGCGAACAGTTGACTCATTGGAAAAGACTTTGATGGTGGGAGCGATTGGGAGCAGGAGGAGAAGAGGACGACAGAGGAGGAGATAGCTGGATGGCATCACTGACTCGATGGCCGTGAATCTGAGTGAACTCCGGGAGTTTGCGATGGACAGGGAGGCCTGGCGTCCTTCAATCCTTGGGGTCGCAAAGAGTCGGACATTACTGAGCAACTGAACTGAACTGAACACAAAAAATGTTGTTTCAATATGGCTATGTGTTTTACTTACTTGGATCTACAAATGTACCAATTCTTATATGTGTCTAACTGCTAAAAGATACTTGGATGTGTTCTGTTTATCATTAGCTCTGTTAAGTGTGTGAAATGCTGGATATTCCAATTTTCTCACTGAATATAGAAAGAACTGCAGTTTGAATATAAGCAATCAGTTCAATTCAGTTCAGTTGATCAGTCCTGTCTGACACTTTGCAACCCCATGAACTGCAGCACACCAAGCCTCCCTGTCATCAACTCTCAGAATTTACTCAAACTCATGTCCATTGAGTTGGTGATGCCATCCAGCCATCTCATCCTCTGTCGTCCCCTTCTCCTCCTGCCATCAATCTTTCCCAGCATCAGAGTCTTTGCAAATGAGTCAGCTCTTCGCATCAGGTGGCCAAATTATTGGAGTTTCAGCTTCAACATCAATTCTTCCAATGAACATAATCATTAAGTGACTGAAATCACATAAATCACACCAATACTTTTTAAAAATTTTTAATCTGTTAAACCTATATTTATCTTGTATGTTTCTTTGTCCTGTGACTAATACACAATGGAATCATTTTCTCTCTGAAAGAATTCTGGAAATTTTAGTGTATCTTTGTGACATATGACATCAAAGGTGAAATCATAAAGCAGGAAACAAAATATATAAATTAAACTGCTTAGCATGTATTCACCACAGTTATAAACATGTCATTTTATCTCAGGTTTAAGTACATAACAAAGATGAATTATGCTCTCTTATAGACAAAGTGCTGAAACACGGAGAAATTTGGTGACAGAAAGCAACACTGCTGATACACACCAGGTCTCTCTCAAATCTATGCTCACCTTACTCCAAGATATTTGCCTTTTCAATTTTGTTCCCTCTGAGGCCCTTCCTGGGAGTCCAAGATACACTTATTATGAGTTTCTTTTAAGTACATACAAAGGTAATCAATCCCATGTCATGGTTTATCTCTCTTCCTTTTTCTTAGATGCAGTGCTAAGCAGAGACAAGGTACATTCTTTTGTATACATTTTTTGCACAGTCAGAATCCTTCTTGCTGCCAACTAAAAGAATATCCCTTTGATTTCCAGCCTCAGAATATTAGAAGTGAAGCTAGAAATTTTGACTACAGGTACTTCATTTACAGACAAAAAAAAAAAAAGCCTCTAATGGTGAAATAGAAGACAATTAGTAGCAACAATCTGAACCATAGATAAATCTATAGTCCAGGGTTGTCAGTGTTGCTTTTTAATTATTTACTATAGCCAGTTTTACCCTATGTTTTTTGTTATATCTTTGAGGGATATAATGAATCTACATGTTAGTATTATTCTTAGCCCCTTGCAACAAAATTACTGCCTAATAAATATTTGTAGAAAGATTGAATGAATAAGGAAATGAATGTATATATAAAATCATCCTTTTTTTTTTAATAGTAGCTACCTATCTACTTAAATCATTCCAGCCAGTCTTCAGTTATCTTAAACCAATTCAAATTATCAACATCTGCTGGATCACAGAAAAAGTAAGGGAATTCCAGAAAAAAATATGTACATCTGCTTCTATGACTATTCAAAAGTCTTCGACTGTGTGGATCACAATTAACTCTGGGAAATTCTTAAAGAGATGGGAATACCAGACCACCAGACCTGCCTCATGAGAAACCTGCATGTACATCATGAAGCAACAGTTAAAACCGGGCATGGAACAACAGACTGGTTCCAAATTGGGAAAGGAGTATATCAAGGTTGTATATTGTGACCCTGTTTGTTTAACTTCTATGCAGAGTACATCATGCGAAATGCTGGGCTGGATGAAGCAAAAGCTGGAATCAAGATTGTTGGAAGAAACATCAATAACCTCAGATAGGCAGATGACACCACCCCTATGGCAAAAACCAAGGAAAGAGGAGAGTGAAAAGTTGGCTTAAAACTCAACATTAAAAAATAAAATAAAATTAAGATCCTGGCATCCAGGCCCGTCACTTCCTGGCAATTAGATGGGGAAACAATGACAGACTTCATTTTCTTGGGCTCCAAAATCACTGCAGATGGTGACTGCAGCCATGAAACTAAAAGACACTTGCTCCCTGGAAGAAAAGTTATGGCCAACCTAGATAGTATATTCAAAAGCAGAGACATTACTTTGCCGACTAAGGTCTATCTAGTCAAGGCTATGGTTTTTTCAGTAGTTATGTATGGATGTGAGAGTTGGACTCGGAAGAAAGCTTGAGTGCTGAAGAATTGATGCTTTTGAACTGTGGTGTTGGAGAAGACTCTTGAGAGTCCCTTGAACTGCAAGGAGATCCAACCAGTCCATTCTGAAGGAGATCAGCCCCAGGTATTCTTTGGAAGGAATGATGCTAAAGCTGAAACTCCAGTACTTTGGCCACCTCATGCGAAGAGTTGACTCATTGGAAAAGACTTTGATGCTGGGAGGGATGGGGGCAGGAGGAGAAGGGGATGACAGAGGATGAGATGGCTGGATGGCATCACTGACTCGATGGACGTGAGTCTGAGTGAACTCCAGAAGTTGGTGATGGACAGGGAGGCCTGGTGTGCTGCGATTCATGGGGTTGCAAAGAGTCGGACATGACTGAGCAACTGAACTGAACTGAACTGAACTGAGATGGCATATTCAAAAGCAGAGACATTAATTACTTTGCCGGCAAAGGTCCATCTAGTCAAGGCTATGGTTTTTCCAGTGGTCATGTATGGATGTGAGAGTTGGACCATAAAGAAGGCTGAGCACTGAAGAATTGATGTTTTTGAACTGTGGTGTTGGAGAAAGCTCTTGAGAGTCCCTTGCACAGCAAGTAGATCCAACCAGTCAATCCTAATGGAAATCAATCCTGAATATTCATTGAAAAGACTGATGCTGAAGCTCCAATACTTTGGCCACCTGAGGTGAAGAACTGACTCACTGGAAAGACCCTGGTGCTGGGAAAGATTGAACGCAGGAGGAGAAGGAGACGACAGAGGATGAGATGGTTGGATGGCATCACCAACTCAATGGATTTGAGTTTGAGCAAGCTCTGAGAGATAGTGAAGGACATGGATGCCTGGTGTGCTGCAGTCGAGTGGTCACAAAGTCCGACACGATTGAGTGAATATACAAAAGCGATATATTTCTCACTTATCATCTTAACATAATCTTACTTTAGCAAACTAACAGTAGTCTCTTTCATTCCCTTTATTATACATTTCTAACATAATTTTACTGCTAGTTAATATATAAAAATAGAATCAGTCAGTTCAGTTCAGTTGCTCAATCGTGTCCGACTCTTTGCGACCCCATGAATCGCAGCACGCCAAGCCTCCCTGTCCATCACCAACTCTCAGAGTTCACTCAGACTCACATCCATCGGTCAGTGATGCCATCCAGCCATCTCATCCTCTGTCGTCCCCTTCTTCTCCTGCCCCCAATCCCTCCCAGCATCAAAGTCTTTTCCAATGAGTCAAATCTTCGCATGAGGTGGCCAAAGTACTGGAACTTCAGCTTTAGCATCATTCCTTCCAAAGAAATCTCAGGGCTGATCTCCTTCAGAATGGACTGGTTGGATCTCCTTGTAGTCCAAGGGACTCTCAAGAGTCTTCTCCAACACCACAGTTCAAACTCATCAGTTCTTCGGCACTCAGCCTTCTTCACAGTCCATAAGATGGGAAATAATTTTATTAATCAGTATATGATCATAAATTGCAATTAAGCCAGTCTAAATCAGGACACTACTTAAACAGACACAGAAGAGATGCTGGAGTAAGAAAAAGCAAAAGTGATAATACCAAAAGGCAACTGTGTGACAGTGTTAACCCAGTGTTTTGGGGTAATTAAAATACATGAAAATTATAAGCTTCTCATATAATGACAAAATTAAATACAGCCTCTAAAATGACGAGAAATCAAATCAATTGAGCAAAATGCCTGTTGTTTAGAGTCACAGTTTAGTATCTTGCTAAAACAAAACAAATAAAATTGAGTTTAAAAAGATAGCAATAAAAGCAAATGAACGATGTTCAACACTGTCAGCAATTACATAAATGCAAATACAGCTATGATAAGATTCCACTCTACACATATTCCAATTGGTAATAGAAATATGGATAATATCAAGTGCTGGAAAGGATGTTGAGCACTGTATCCCATATTGCTAGTAACATTGTACAGACTTTCTGGAAAACACTTTGGAAGTTTTTTAAATAATGGCAACCCACTCCAGTACTCTTGCCTGGAAAATCCCATGGATGAAGGAGCCTGGTAGGCTGCAGTCCGTGGGGTTGCTAAGGGTCAGGCACGACTGAGCGACTTCACTTTCAGTTTTCACTTTCATGCATTGGAGAAGGAAATGGCAACCCACTCCAGTGTTCTTGCCTGGAGAATCCCAGGGACAGAGGAGCCTAGTGGGCTGCCGTCTATGGGGTCGCACAGAGTTGGACACGACTGAAGCAACTTAGCAGCAAACATGAATTTAACATGTAATTTACTCAGCAGTCATAATCCTGGGTGTTTATCTTAGAAGAATGAAAATATGCTTATATGAAAACTTGCTCATAGATGTTCATAATAGCCTTATTTGTAAAAGTCCCAAACTGGAAACAACTCAAAGGTTCTTCTATGTGTGAATGAATAAATAATATGTGGTACAGCCCTACAATGGAATACTATTCAGCAAAAGAAAGGGAGGTACCATGGATATAAACACCAACATGAATGATTGTCAAGGAAATCATGCCAAGTGGGGAAAAGTCAATCTCAAATGTTATGACTATATAAATTTCAATATATTTAATGTTCTTGAAGTAACAAGATGACAGTGATAAACAGATCAATGGTCCAGAGGTTAGGGCTTGAGGTAGTGTATGAGTTTAAAAGAGACGAAAAAGAGTTTCTCTGGTGATGGATGTGTTCTGTATCTTACTTTTGGTGATGTTTACACAAAGTTATACAAACGATTTTTCGAAGAACTATATATGAAAAAAACTGTGCCTATGAAATCCAAATAAGGTCTGTGGCTTAGTTAATAGTACTAAACATTAATATCTTGACTTTAATAATTTACTATGACAGTGCAAATTGTTATCATTAAAATAAGTGGGATGAATAATTTATAGAAACTCTTTTTATTAATTTTGCATATTTAGAGAGACAAAGTATTTCAAAATTAAGGTATTAAGTACAATAAAATAAAGGATAATTTTTCTTCTAGGAAATGGCAACCTCCTCCAGTGTTCTCGCCTGGAGTGGGCTGCCATCTATGGGGTCGCACAGAGTCAGACAAGACTGAAGTGACTTAGCAGCAGCAGCAGCAGCAGCCGAGAAAAATTACCATAAAATTCAACTTGGTTTTCTCCATTACCTTTGAACTACTTTGCAACTTAGTTGCTACGATTTGTACATGTATCAGATGAAAAAAATATGAAATACTTTCAACACCCATCATAATATATGAAAGTTCATTTTCTTAGTTACTACAACATTGATTATTCTTTCTGGGAAGAAATAGGATAAAAAATATTAAAATGGTGAACAACAAGTAAATTTGTCAAATAGACATTCTCAATTTCTTATATAATTACATTTTATTTGCAGGTTCTTCTTAGGCTATAGTATTTAAAAACCTGAGTAACAGGAGAAGAAAGACAGAAATAGAAATAAAGCCATTGAAGTTGTAAAGGCTAGAATTTCACCATCAAAATAAATAAATTATTGGTAGATAATTCTCCACTGGGTCTCTTACATGTCTGCTCTTTTTTAAAACGTATAAAGGCACTGGCAGATTTTATTTTATGCTGTCTTTTCAAGGCTGCTTGTAGCACAACCAGCCTGAGAGGACAATGATAGTGTTTCCCTCTGGGACAGAAGGCAGATTTCTTGTTTGCGAAGGTTGTGCAGGTTGCTCAGTGAGGCCCTATAAAATCGGTTGTTTCTTAAACTCCAAGTTCAGCTGTATTACAAGTTCTCTGTGTGCACCCACCTGGGTCCATTTCTGCAACGTCTGCTTGGGATTTGGGGGAGCCAGGGGAACTGATTTGAATATCAAGCTCAAGCTGTGTGCTGTGCTGTGGTGAATAAAAGTTTTCTATCTCTGACTTAGGATACTGTGAAACTCTGACAAACTGACTTCCTAACTTGTGAATAGGATAAAAATCTCAGGTGAAGAAGTTAAAGGATTTTAAAGAATTATATAGAATTCTTTTGAAATTTCAGGATTCCTTTCTATTTCTCAGCAAAAATGTGTCTTTCTTTACCCTATAATGACAACCCCAGGTAAGCCTAATGAGTATAATCTTTGGATGGCAGCCTATCCAGAATGAGAATTAGGGATTTAAAAGTTAATTCTTGTTACAGTTTAAACATATGCTTAATCATTTTAAACTCTCACAATGGCAATACAAAGGTGACTAATAGTGGTGAAAAAATTCCCCCATGTTCAGCTATATCCATTAATGATCATAGTAGATAGGCAACACTGCTGCTGCTAAGTCACTTCAGTCATGTCTGACTCTGTGCAACCCCATAGATGGCAGCCCACCAGGCTCCCTCATCCCTGGGATTCTCCAGGCAAGAACACTGGAGTGGGTTGCCATTTCCTTCTCCAATGCATGAAAGTGAAAAGTGAAAGTGAAGTCACTCAGTCATGTCTGACCCTCAGCGACGCTATGGACTGCAGCCCACCAGGCTCCTCCATCCATTGGAGTTTCCAGGCAAGAGTACTGGAGTGGAGTGCCATTACATTGATGAATAGTAAAAACAGGTAACAACACAGAACATTCTCCAGATAACAAAGCATTTTGATATGTTATCTTATTTAATTCCTGTTGCTTCCTAATGAGGATAAATGAAAGATAAAATTGTTCACATTTTACAAATGCTACTTTAGAATGTCAAATAAGCTATTTTTATCATAAAACCAGTAATAGGACACCCAGGGTATTTTAATCAAAGATCCAGGCTTTACCTCTGTTGTCCTTATAAATATGCTTATTTTGCTGTCGTACTTCTTTCTGAGACAGTAACAGATTCCACTGAAATCCAGATTTGGAGAAGCACTCTAAATCCCCCATAGCCTCATTAGACAGAAAATAAACTCTGAAATTTAGAGGATATACAGTCTCTCTAAGAAGGGGGAAAGAAGTTGGAAACATTGTAGCCACTCTTAGAGATTTTCTTTGATTATTACTTTTATAATGTTTTCTCATTCAACTACTAAAACTAGTTACTGTTATTTTTATTTGAGCCATCATCTCAATGACTCAGGTTTTAATCTTCTCACTCCTTCTAGCTTAGCACACTTCATCTGGTTTTTTCATTTTTCCCAGGAACTGTGCTGTGTGCTGTGCTTAGTCACTCAGTCATATCCAACTCTTTGCGACCCCGTGGACTGTAGCTAACCAGGCTCATCTGTCCATGGGAATTTTCCAGGAAATAATAAAGAATACTGGAAAGGGTTGTCATGCTCTCCTCCAGGAGATCTTCCCAAGCAAGGATTGAACCCAGGTCTCCCACATTGCAGATGGATTCTTTACCATTCAAGCCACCAGGGAAGCCCAAGAACTGCTTTCTCAATAAACTCAAATTAACAATAACAGTCAATGAAATATCTTCACTGATTTTTAAACTCTGATATTTTAAAAAGTCATCGTGTAGAAAGACTGTGAAATGAACAAGAAAACCTATATAAAAGCAGACAGAGAGCTTTAATCTTGGGTAGTCTTCAGAAAAATCACAGAATTTGAGAATTGAAAGGAATCTTAGAAATCATCAGCCACAAATTAACCAAGGTTACCTAAATCTAAAACTGGAAACCAAGTCTTTTCACTTAGGGTGGAGCTCTCTTTAATATACTATGTTATACATTGACATCAACAACTCTCTTGATTTCCTTTCTTGACTTTTTGATCGTCTTTTCTCTTTTAACTCTTCAGTGGTAAAATGTTGATAGCACTGATTAAATGTCCATATTTATTATAAACATGATAAGAAAGAATACATAATTACACAAAAATTTGTTAATAATTTCCCATCATTTATTAATATATATTTATTTTTATAAGCTCATGATATGCAGAATTTAAAAATTAATTATTTAATTATTATTATTATGTTAATTTAGGAAGTACATCATCATCTTCTACGAATATGATATGAAATTTTTATGAGTTGAACCATTGAGAAAATAGGAACAACAATTGCACGTTCTCCATAAGTTAGCTGCACTAAAATGAATTTGTAATGAAAAATAAGAGTTCCATATAATTTGTGATTATATGGATAATCATGAATTCTCACTCACTAAAAATAAATCATCTTCAGTTAGAAATCTTAGTTACCTCAATGCTCACTACAGCACAGTTCTAATATTTTCTTAAAAACTAAGCACACCCTTGTAGCTTTAACATGTTTTTAGTTGAAGTCTTAAGCCAAAGCTGTTTGTACTAAAGCAAATGTCTTATATACATAATATTGATATATTCACAAGGTTTTAAAAGTGAGATGTTTCCTCCATCTACGCAGGTATTGCCCTAGTCCAAGTAACCATAACACATCCTAAAATATTGAAATAAGCTCATCACTAACTTTCCTTTCCATTCCATTATGTGTGTGTCCCATGTACAAACACACAAACACACACACACACAGCATATTTTATGATAACACAGCTTTCTAGATTGTAAATCTGGATGACTTGACTTAAAATTCACCAACATGGTTTACAAGGTTCTCCGTGATACAGCCCTGGCCTCTCTTTCCACGTTCATTTTGAGCTACGCTTCTTCTTGCTTGTTGTCCTCTAACTACCCTGTCCTATTTTCTCCAGATTCTCAAAACATGCCCCTCTCTAGCCAGCAGACTCACTTTATCTCCGAAATGCTCTTCTGCTTCCTTTCCATACTTCCATTTCCTTTTCATAATTTTTATCTTATCCTTTAGGTCACAGATTAAAGATCATCTCAGTGAGACTTTCACTGACAAACTAAATTAACTAATATTCTATCAGTCTTGATAATAATGCATCATTCATGTTCACTTAGCACTTATCATAATTGGTATTCACAAACGCCTCTATATAGGAGAGCATTTATTGGTTACATCAGAGTAACAAGTGAATAGCACTCTTTCAATAATTTGGCTTTATAAGATGTACCAATTATATACTCTTATCGAAGAAAACTGTATTATTATATTAGTGTAGGGCAGTACTAACAGATCCAAATATTAATGTAATATCCATGAAACATGAAATTTCTACACTTCAAAGTACCTATCCTGTATGGGTCTATCCCAATGTACTTCAAATAAATTAATTTAAAAGACTGGTCATTACCTTTACTTTTTCGTTTTGAAAATAATGAATTAAAAACTTTAAATATAAAATTTATATTTTAATTTATATTTTGAGACTTACAGAAAAGTTATAAGAATTATACTTTTCGCATAGGACTCCCATAAACCTTTCACTCAGAATCTTCATTTATCATTTTACAATGCTTGCTATATTATTGTACAAAGGAAAAAATATGTATATATAATAAAATTTTTCTAAAAATATGAAATATACAAAATGCTTCCCAAATGTCATCTTTAGGCAGGAGTCAGGGTAACCTTTTTTTATTACTTCCATGTTTGGTGTATGTGCGGCTGAACTGAGCACTCGGCATTTTCAATTTTACCAAATCTAACTCCCATTACATTTTCTAAATATCAAGTCTGTATAAATTAACCAAAAGAGGCACTGCAAATAATCCAATTATTATACACAAAGAATAATAATAACAATTCTTACTTTCATCTTTTCATTAGTGGTACTAAATTACTTATCAAACAATGCAAGATAGGAATCAATTAACCAAAACAGACAGTAGTTATATGTAACTGATAGGATAACAGATATGTTAATTTAACTCCTTCACATTTTAAAATCTGTTTATATCAGGGCTTTCATCATCATTATTTGATGCCTCATATGAGACAACTTGGAGCAGGGAATGGCAACCCACTCTAGCATTCTTACCTGGAAAATTCCATGGACAGTGGAGCCTGGCAGGCTACAGTCTTTGGGGTCGCAAAAAAGTTGCACATGACTGAGCAATAGCATGAATGCTCAGGAGAAGTTAATGATCACTAGGGTAAATTAAGTCCCTTTAAAAGAATGCATTCACTTGAGCTTTAAAATAACCTCTGAGAGATGTATTACAACATGAAAAAGAGCTTTCCATTGTGAAAATATATGTTCCATTTAGTCAGTAAGTGACTATACTGGAATTCAAATCTAGGTCTGTTGGATTCTAGAGCACATGCTTATAACATAATACAATGAATTATAAATCCTAGGTTCTAGATGATTTTCAACAAGGAATAGGAACACATCTAAGATATAACTACTAACATAGAAAGTATAATCATTTTAAAACAAAAAGTTACTATAAAAGAAGTGATGGAAATCAGGTTGTGTAGTAAGAAATCTAAAGTAGAAATCTAAAATGAAAAATGGTAAAGACTACTTCAGCCTATTTCATCTATAGTGTCAAGTGATATGGCATACTTTCATCTGGGTGGCTAGCATATGTATCAGCAATTGCCACAAAAATAAATGTCTGATTCAGCATCCTATTTTACCAGAAGTTATTTGACAGCTTCTGTCTATTGTAAGCAATGCACATTAAAACAAGATTGCTCTCCATCTGCTAGAAAGTAGAGCAGTGGTTTCTATTGTAATTATGTGTAGGGAGAAAATGAGTCAATACTTAAGAGTTGTGAAGTGCACTGTGCAAGACAGCAAACTATTAAGCAATCATACTCACTCACTATAGAACCATAGAATCCTGAACCATAGAATCACAAATAAAATTTTGCACCTCTGATTATCAAAAGAGAAAAGGTCATAAGAGAAAATAATGTCAATATATAATAGTAATAATATAACAATAATAATTATATTTTATTAATCAATAGTAATAATTGAGAGTCCCTTGGACTGCAAGGAGATCCAACCAGTCCATTCTGAAGAAGATCAGCCCTGGGTGTTCTTTGGAAGGAATGATGCTAAAGCTGAAACTCCAGTACTCTGGCCACCTCATGGGAAGAGTTGACTCATTGGAAAAGACTGTGATGCTGGGAGGGATTGGGGGCAGGAGGAGAAGGGGACGACAGAGGATGAGATGGCTAGATGGCATCACCGACTCAATGGACATGAGTCTGAGCGAACTCTGGGAGTTGGTGATGGACAGGGAGGCCTGGCATGCTGCGATTCATGGGGTCGCAAAGAGTCAGACACAACTGAGCGACTGAACTGAACTGAACAATAATAATGCTGTTATGAGATAACTTTTATGGCTATCCTTTTTAATTGAATTCCTTCTGTATAGCAGTTTATAACTAACCAGTATCGCTAAGTGAGATTTTCTAAGGTTTAAATCCTGACTTCATTATTTGTTAACTGTGATATCTGGTGTTTTATCTTTCTCCATCTCATTTTCCTGATCTGTGTAATGGCTATAACAAAAATGCATCTCTCATATGTTCTGTGAAAAAATAAATGGCTTATAAAAAAGTGTGTCAGATAAACACAAAGTATGTCAGATAAATCTCCAATAGCTGGGAAAGAGTGAGGGCAACAGGAGAAGGGGGTGACAGAAAATGAGATGGCTGGATGGCATTACCAACTTAATGGACATGGGTTTGAGCAAACTCCAGGAGATAGTGAAGGATAACGAAGGCTGGCGTGCTGCAGTCCATTAGGTGGCAAAGAGTCAGACATGACTTAATGACTGCACAACAAATAACAGTACACATGGTGTTCAATGGCGTTTTGTTATAAATACCCTTAGCAGAGCAGAGTTGGTTGGAAAAGTTGGAGTGTTTGTAAGTAAAGAATAGGAAGAAGCTTCTAATTACTGATTAATCTTGACATTTATGTGTGTATGTGTTTCCATTTAAAATTACTGGAGGTTTTGCAAAACTTCACCAATGGGTAGCATTGCAGTTTCCCCAGATAGTACAAATGATTGAGGTATTTGAGGATTACTGCTCTATCATTATTTCTGCATTGCTTGGTAACAGCAGCATGTAGGGACGGAAATTATAAGGGCAATAGCAACAGAATTACAGCTGTTATGTAGTAAGGGTGAAAAATCACTTAGTATATTATGGCAAAATTGATAACAGGAAGCAGCAAGTACAATATCAACTAGATTCAAATGTAGGAGTAGAGATAGGATTTGAGGACAGGCTGGCATTGAATAAGATACCACTCCCTTCCTCCTCCAATCCCCACTCTCCCTTGCCTGGTCAAAAAAAAAAAAAAAAAGAGTTAAGGTTTGAACATAGAAAAACTGTTTCTACTCTGGCTAAAGAAGTCATTAATATTATATTCATGGTGAATTTTTAGTTACCAATTACACAGACTCTCGGGTGAAAGTAAAAGTGAAGTCGCTCATCCATGTCGGACTCTTTGCGACCCCATGTACAGTAGCCTACCAGACTCCTCCATCCATGGGATTTTCCAGGCAAGAATACTGGAGCGGGTGGCTAATTTCTTCTCCAGGAGATCTTCCTGACCCAGGGACTGAACCAGGATCTGCCACTTTGTAGGCAGACACTTTACCATCTGAGGCACCAGGGAAGACTATAGGGTACCCACAAACTATTTGTGAATATATTTACATATTCCTATTCCTATTAAATAGTATATAGCAATATTTATACCACAGTGTAGGTTTAAATATTATCTACCAAATTGTGCTATCTTTTCAAAAAAATCTGCTTGCTTTAGAGGTCCGAGGATGAAGTAAATGGTAGATATGAAAATGAAGTTCATGTAACTCATGTTAAGTCATTTCTGCATAGGGAACTGCCCTTTAGGGGGCAATCAAGCCACCAAACCTAGAAAATGACACCCAAAGGAGCATTTCTTGAGCATGGGTGAGCCAGTCAGTCTTTACTTATGCCTAAAGCATGACTCTCCATTCTGCTTTCTCTCTCTCTTTCTCTTTCCCTAATTACCTGATTTTTCTCACTATTCTTCTGCCACCCAGTATCACATTGAGCTTTAACTGTGGATAAAGGCAGCTATGAGTTCATTTGACCTTCTCAGCCTCTAAAACTATTTCTTTCTCAAAATGTGACTTGAATGGTAAGAAAAGTATAAGTAAACTACTTTTGATTCCACGAAACTATCAGTATTTAAACACCTCCTTTTCCTCAGTCAGTACTAAAAATTTGTATGTTTAAAAACAAGAGGAGGTACTCCTCTCAGATATCTCATCACTGTAATCACAGAAAGAGATGGAAGATGAAAATTCTTTTTACTGCCCCTGTAGGTAATACATGTAGGGAAACAATCCAAACATTACTGAATTGTACTCCTGTAGTTTTATAAGACCTAATCATGTTTTCTAAAAGTGTTTTGTTTCTATTTAAAGGGGTACCTAGGGCAAGAGGAGACGGGCTCTCCATGAGTTCATAGCTTAGCAGTATATAGAGAGCATGGAAGAAATGCATTTTTGGAATTTGTAACTGAGTGAGAACATGGAAGTCCTGGATGTCAACACTAAAAGAGAAAAGACCATCCCCAAGAAAAAGAAGTGCAAAAAAGCAAAATGGCTGTCTGAGGAGGCCTTACAAAATAGCTATAAAAGAAGAGAAAAGCAAAGGAGAAAAGGAAAGATGTATCCATTTGAATACAGAGTTCCAAAGAATAGCAAGGAGAGATAAGACAGCTTTCCTCAGTGATCAATGCAAAGAAATAGAGGAAAACAATAGAATGGGAAAGATTATAATTTTCTCTTCAAGAAAATTATAGATACCAAGGGAACATTTCATGCAAAGATGGCCTCAATAAAGGACAGAAAAGGTAGGAACCTAATGGAAGCAGAACATATAAGGAGAGGTGGCAAGAATACACAGAAGAACTGTACAAAAAAAATATCAAGACCCAGATAATCACGATGGTGTGATCACTCACTTAGAGCCAGACATCCTGGAATGTGAAAACAAGTGGGCCTTAGGAAGCATCACTATGAACAAAGCTAGCCGTGGTGATAGAATTCCAGTTGAGCTATTTCAAATCCTAAAAGATGATGCTGTGAAAGTGTTGCACTCAATTTGTCAGCAAATTTTGAAAACTGAGCAGTGGCCACAGGACTGGAAAAGGTCAGTTTTCATTCCAATCCCAAAGAAAGGCAATACCAAAGAATGCTCAAACTGCCACACAATTGCACTCATCTCACACGCTAGTAAGTAATGCTCAAAATTCTCCAAACCAGGCTTCAGCAGTACGTGAACCATGAACGTCCAGATGTTCAAGCTGGTTTTAGAAAAGGCAGAGGAACCAGAGATCAAATAGCCAACATCTGCTGGATCATAGAAAAAGTAAGAGAGTTCCAGAAAACATCTATTTCTGCTTTATTGACTATGCCAAAGCCTTTGACTGTGTGGATCACAACAAACTGGAAAATTCTGAAAGAGAAAGCAGACCACCTGACCTGCCTCTTGAGAAACCTGTATGCAGATCAGGAAGCAACAATTAGAACTAGACATGGAACAATAGACTGGTTCCAAATAGGAAAAGGAGTATGCCAAGGCTTTATATTGTCACCCTGCTGATTTAACTTATATGCAGAGTACATCATGATCTGGGCTGGAAGAAGCACAAGCTGGAATCAAGATTGAAGGGAAAATATCAATAACCTTAGATATGCAGATGACACCACTCTTATGGCAGAAAGTGAAGAAGGACTAAAGAGCCTCTTGATGAAAGTGAAAGAGGAGCGTGAAAAAGTTGGCTTAAAGCTCAACATTTAGAAAACTAAGATCATGGCATCTGGCCCCATCACTTCATGGCAAATTGAGGGAGAAACAGTGGCTGACTTTATTTTTCTGTGCTCCAAATCACTGCAGATGGTGACTGCAGCCATGAAATTAAAAGATGCTTACTCCTTGGAAGGAAAGTTATGACCAACCTAGACAGTATATTCAAAAGCAGAGACATTACTTTGTCAACAAAGGTCTGTCTAGTCAAGGCTATGGTTTTTCCAGTAGTCATATATGGATGTGAGAGTTGGACTATAAAGAAAGCTGAGCACTGAAGAATTGAACTTTTGAACTGTGGTGCAGAAGAAGACTCTTGAGAATCCCTTGGACTGCAAGGAGATCCAACCAGTCCATCCTAAAGGAGATCAGTCCTAATTGTTCATTGGAAGGACTGATGTTGATGCTGAAACTCCAATACTTTGGCCGTCTGATGTGAAGAGTTGACTCATTTGAAAAGACCCTGATGCTGGGAAAGATTGAGAGCAGGAGGAGAAGGGGATGACAGAGGATGAGATGGTTGGACGGCATCACCGACTCAATGGACATGAGTTTGGGTAAACTCTGGGAGTTGGGGATGGACAAGGAGGCCTGGTGTGCTGCGGTTCATGTGATCACAAAGAGTTGGACAGGACTGAGCGAGTGAACTGAACTGAACTGAATTTCGAAATTTGTCATCTGTTTCTTGATTTATCTTCAGTTATAGCCATATAATCACTCACAACACAGTTTCTTTTTCTCCTTCTGTAAAAAAGTTAATAGACACCATTTTTGAGCATTATTTTTATAGCAAATTGAGTAGATATATTGTCTTCCTTTCTTCCCTCTCACAACTCTCCCTATTAGTAATATTTTGTATTAGTGTGTTACACATGTATACATTCATGAATGGATATTGATTCATTATATTAACTTAAGCACATAGTTTACTTTTTGAGTTGTATAATTATCTATTTTGGTTTTGGCAAATGCATGACTTATATTCACCATTATGGTATCAAACAGAATAGTTTAATTGCCCTAAAAATTCTTTCAGTATTCATACCTCCCTATTCCCCTGCCACAACCTGTTACCCTTTTCCAGAATATCGTGTAGTTTCTTCTAATTTTCAGCAACTAATTCTGTGTCATTTCTATTCATTGATGGAGATGACATACAAGCAAATCTACAGGTGCCCATATAGAGATACAAAATTCCCACATTGCATATTCCTAGATTGTCATTTTCTGCAAGGCTGAGTACCCAGTCTTCTGGGTAAATGCTAGCATGCTATGAACCCCTAACTGATCATAAAACTTACTAGTTTAAAGCTGATTCATTGTTGGCATAGAGCAGCGGATATGAGGACAGGCTACAGAGTGACATTGCTAGGGTGTGAATCCCTACTGCAATACTTACTGTTCTTTAACCCTGGACCTATAATTTACCTCTCCCCAAACTTCATCTTCAAAAGATTAGTTGTACGAAGTATCTCACTGCTGCTGCTGCTTCTGCTGCTAAGTTGTGTCTGACTCTGTGCGACCCCATAGACGGCAGCCCACCAGGCTCCCCCATCCCTGGGATTCTCCAGGCAAGAACACTGGAGTGGGTTGCCATTTCCCTCTCCAATGCATCTCACAGAACACTGCAAATTTAAGTTGATGAATGTAGAGGAAGTGAGCAACACCTGGCCCAGAGTAAACAGTAACACTGCTGTGGAGGTTAATCTCTTTCCCTATCACTGACTCTCAAACAAAATGGGTCTTATTGGAATGGCAAATGTCCATTATGATGCAGCACACGACAAATAAGATATAAAATGCGAAACTAGTTCATTGACTCTACTTTTCCATATATGAGTTAAATAGTTTAGTATTTACTTTGGTAAATGATAAAGTGACTCGAGGCTCTACAGCAGTTGAAGTCATATATGAGAACATACTCAATAAAATTATCTCCATCATGGGGAAGTTTACAATACCACAGATGAGACCACTGTGAACTAACTCCCTATAATGGGTTCACCATCAGTTCAAGAAGGACAAAGGGGCAGAGCAAGATGCTCCTTAGAGTACTATACTTTGTCTTCAGTGGTTTACAGATGGTTCTACAATATGAACACAGAGAATGTTATTATGGCAAACACACAATATCCTTTCTAATTCAAACTTTTCATAAGACTATCTCCCAGAAAATGCCACAGCTCAGATATAACTTTTAGAAAATATTATTAATATTAATTACAGGTGTTTAAGGCAGGGACTATAATCCTTTAAATTGACTTATTACTGGCAAAAATAAATATTTCTATTTCATGGGGGGAAAATAGGATTTTGGTTTTAATCATAATTAATCTTACTTTAGCCTTTAATCCTACACATTACAAAACAAAGAAATTTTATGAACTATTGATGTTCACTATTACTTTAATGTAATTAATGCTAAGAAATATACTTAAATTATTCCTCAAATAAAACAATATTAAGCTGTATAATACCTGAAAAAACTATGAAAAATGAATGAAAAACAAAGCAGGCATACTTTTTTCTTCATTAAGGAAACGAATTTATGTATTCTCATGTATGTATTTATTCAATTCAGTTACCTGTTGGAATAATTTAGACATACACAGTTTGAAGAGTAAGAATACCTAAAAGAAGGCAGACTGTCCAGCAGCTAGTCTTTCTAACCAGGAATTTCCTTATTATCAATCATCTGTCTCTCTTATTTACTGGGAAGTCACTAAAACTCTGAACAGCCTCTTTCCCTGTGGAATAAACTAGGACTTTCTCTTTAAATTTAGCAGTCTTCAAGATAAAAATCCACACTTGGTAGCCACAGTTTCAAAACTGCCTTGGTAAGGTATCACCATCACTGGTGATATTGATGCTGTTTTCATTGCCATCTTTGTGGTCATCATCCATCATCATTATCACTTCCATTACCATCCTTATCCAGTATTCACAGAGCTTTATAAAACACCTAAAATATCTATCAGGAAAAATACAAATTTTCTCTGAAGTAGTTTTCATTCCACAGCAAATATTCTGATGACACTAAATCCATACATCTCTGTTTCATGCTCACTGACAATACCTGTTTTGGTTTTTTCCATTTATTTTTCTCCCAGTGGAAAATTGATTATGTTCAGAGAGCCATCATTCCCTCATACCCTCATC
Source organism: Ovis canadensis (assembly GCF_042477335.2). Taxonomy (NCBI): domain Eukaryota; kingdom Metazoa; phylum Chordata; class Mammalia; order Artiodactyla; family Bovidae; genus Ovis; species Ovis canadensis. The sequence continues at coordinate 174,492,883 of NC_091246.1, read as the reverse complement.
AGTACTAGAGCCCACATGACTCAGGGGAAATTGGATCCACTTTCAGATCTTGGGGTGAATTTTAATTAATGTGATTCCCCCAGCCATGGATATTGCTCCAGGTATAAGAAAACAACCTTATGCAGCCATTTACAATAAAGTAATGGATTTTTAGTCCATATTCAGGGGACAGGTTTCTTTCTGCATGAGAATAAGTAAGCAATGTTTCCTTAGTTGCTGCTGGCAGCAACCTTATGACCACGAGGAATAAGGAACTGGGGTTTAGCTGTGGATGGCAGGGCCGACATAATTGAAGAGAGGTTGCTTTCTGATGATGTCACTGAGGCATCAATTTAACTGAGTCTAGATGTAACTTTTTTATGTGGTTTGTGAGATCTTAGTTTCTCAACCAAGAGTCGAATTCAGGCCCTCAGCAGTGAAAGTCCAGAGTCCTAACCACTGAGAAGCCATGGAATTTCCCTCGGTCCTTCTTAAGTGAGGAAACAAATGATCACTTAATCCAGTAGAAGCTAGAATTTCTACTATTATCAAAAGTATTCTAAAATTCATTGAACCTTATCATCCTATATTTTTACTATTCAACTGTCTTGTTTTTTCTGTTCTACATCTAGTGTTTCCCTCATCAATCCTTCATTTTGTCCTTCACGCTCAGATTGAATTTCTGCAAATATTAAATTTATTCAGACCATTCACCAAATAAGCAAAAAGGATAAGTAATAGCCTAGAGTGTATCAGGTAAAATCCAAAATAAGGCCTTCCATGGGTTAGGAGTAGCAGTGCCTTAAGAAACACAGATAGAAGAGGACAACTCCTTCTGATGTCTGAAAACAGTGAAAATAATATCACGTGGTGTTTCTTCCCCTTTCAGAGAAGAGTGTACTTAGATTCTATGGATTTGGCACTAGCTATTTAGTGAAACTGTTTCAATGTAAAGATGCTTATTATTTCACTCATTTACTAGGTTATAATCTGAATGTTTCTCTGACTGTATATCTGCCAAGCAAACTTTTAATAGATGATTTGGATTTGTGAATGTGTTAAGAGGAAAGATGAATTTAATAAAAATGACTCATTCAAGGTAAAGACACTTTGAAAAAAGATGAACCCATTCAGTTTAAAATACCTTTAAGAAACAAAGGCTTTGAAATGCTAAACTGCTCTACATTTAATTTGCTAGGGAAAGTGAAAGCGAAGTCACTCAGTCGCGGCTGACTCTTTGTGACCCCATGGACTGTGGCCTACCAAGCTCCTCTGTCCATGGGATTCTCCAGGCAAGAATACTGGAGTGGGTTGCCATTTCCTTCTCCAGGGGATCTTCCCGACCCAGGGATCGAATCTGGGTTTCCCGCATTGGAGGCAGACTCTTTAACCTCTGAGCCACCAGGGAAGCCCAATTTGCTAGTAACAAAAGGCAAATATATATTCATATATATTTGTGCAATCAATATATATGTGTGTGTGTGCGTGTGTGTGTGTGTATGAAGATATATTTGTATTTATGAATCAGTCAGAGACTACAGTGGCAGAGACAGTCATCGGTCAGTCCAGTCATTGGACAGTCAAGCAAAGACTCATGCCCCTCCCTTTTCAAAATCTGGAGTGGTTGACAACTTCTCAGCTAGAAACCATGCTATCCAGTCTTCTCGCCTCCAAATATGATTAAATAACTAGATGTCACTTCCTGTTTTAAACAGCAGATGTGTCTTTTCTCTCCCCTCAAAAATCAGAAGATTCCAAGACCCTTAAGGATGTAGAAACCACAAGACAGAAGGACTCTCTATCTTAGCATTAACACATGGAGAAAAGCTATCTAATAAATAGGAACATGTGCATTGGACTTTAACTTGAGCCTTAAAACAAAAAACACATTTATATTGTGTGACCCACTGAAATTTACAAGCAGCAAGTATTACCATAACAGATTTAAAAGCTGGTAGCACAAGTATAGAAGTACCTTAATAAAAATCTAAAATACATAACCCTGGGTTTAATGGTAAGGCAGCAGAAAAAAGGTAACTATTGTTCAGGACTGAAAATACTAAAGGCTAAAACTACTTGATTAAAAATGTCCCTTTTTAATAACTTGGAAAATATCTTGGGAGGGAAAATCAAGTGATTATTGAGACTTATAGATTTAAAGAAAGACATTTAAAAGTATGATAATAGTTGTATTAGTTACTGCATACTTACTTTGGCAAGATATTACAAAAAGAAAAAAGTGTAAGTTCAAATTGCCTAATAACAAAAAATGAAAGGAAAGTCAAAGTTGGGACCTCCCAGATTTAGAAAAGTCCATTGCTTCTAGAACCTGAATAGTAAGAAAAAATATTGAAAATAGCTTTGAGCAACAAAAGCCAATTACGCTTTCTCAAATAGAAGAGTTTATCCTTCGGACAAAAGGTATTTGCTTCACACTGAATTACTGTTTTCAGACCTCAAAGTGACCACTATTATGCTGAAAGAGAAAACCAAGAAAGCGAGGTGGAAAGAAATAATTTGATAATTATTTCTAAACCATAACTGAGTGTGGTTATTGGTATGTCCAAGTAATAGGAAACAAAGAAATAAGTCTACTAATTTTCAAGGGAAATTGTAACTGTAAAAAGCCATGTGCCTAGCTTACAAAATCCTTTGTCTCTTTAAATCTGTAAACAATTTGAAAGGAACAACTGTGAAATACATAAACCCCCCAGGGAAAGCAGATTCCTCACTGCCAACTTTGATGTAGCACTGAGCACAACAGATGAGAAAGAACCTCCCAGTGGAAGCAGAGGTAAAGAAGAACAATGGACGAGGGAAAATGTTTCAGGGAAACAAGCTGTCTAGACAAGTGACTTCCAAAAAGTCAGAGGAGAAAGTCTTCACTTTACTTGCCTAGCTGATTTCAATAGTGCTCTGTCACAGTGACTACGAGGTGTGTCCACTCTTCCATTTTTTAAGTGGGAATTTTGTTATTTTATCACTGGTCCATTCGTTTATATATTTTGTTTTTGGTTCACAGTTCACTTTACAACAAGGAGCAACAAAAGGACACAATAGAGAGGACTGCACATCACTTAGATCCTCTAATTTGTCTTAACTGTTTTGGATTGGATGTATGGGAAGAAGGATGCATATGGATATTTGGTAGACAGAAGACAAGACATTGGCTGGGATGGCAAAGTATTCTTTGGAAATGGATGCTCCCATTTACGTTCTATTGTGTTGTCATGAATAAGGAACTCCCTAGCCAGGGGCTACATTTCCCTGATCCCCTTGCACCTACTCTGTCTATGTATCTTTAACATTTTCCCCTTCAGCTAGTTAAGAGAATATTCCAAGACTCTGAGATTCCATGGCCATAAATTAGAATCAACTTTGCTTTGATACCAGACAAACTACATGAATTAAGCTGTGTACCAACACCTTCATCAAATTCACATGTAAGGGAGAAATATAATTGTATTATGTTGCAATCTAAGAGTTGATAAAACTACATTACCTTAATAAATATAGTCCTTGTTACATTATTCTATTTATATTAATTCAAAATTTGTGTGTAATCAATATGAACTATACTTGTCCTAAGCAGTCTTTTTAATAAACAAATTAAATTATTTATATACATTTGAAATATACATATCAAATTAAATTCATAATGCAATAAAAATTAAAAAATAAAGTGGGGCATTTTACTTTCATAAAAAATTAATCAGAGGCTGTATCAGTTTGGAGGCTTTTGAATCACTGCAACGTTCCACTTTAGACAAGTCCCAGATTGACTTCATTAGACAAATTAAATACCTAGGTATACTTCAAATTAATTAGATTCTCAATTCTAACTTTTATTTTAAGACCTAGACTGAAGGCTTCCAGAAAATAGGGATATTTTCTTTCAGTATTTAGTCTCATTTTATGCCACTAAAAAGATTTAGGAAGTAAATATAGGGATTTATTAAGCATTTTTATGATGTTCCATAACTATACTCAATCATTATGAACAAGAAGAATTACAGAAATTGTTCTGTTTTTCTCAAAAAGCATTAATTTATTTTAATATGTCACCAGGGCACATTTTTATCTGCAGTTAATTGTGCATTTAATCATAATTTTTCATTTTATTTTTTACAGTTTTATTGAGAAAAAAAATGACATGTATCACTGTCTAAGTTGTCATTTAATTTGCATTTCTCTAAAGACTAGTAATGTTGAACACATTTTAATATATCTGTTGGCCTTTCATACATCTATTTATGTCCTTTACCCATTTTTCAATTGGGTTGTTTTTTATGCTATTGAGTTGTATGAGTAAATAACTCATACATTTTTGGATACTAGCCACTTATCAGATATATTGTTTGCAATTTTTTTTCTCATTCTGTAGATAGACAGCATATTAAAAACTAGAGATATCACTTTGTCAACAAAGGTCTATATAGTCAAAACTATCATTTTCCATATAGTCATGCACAGATGTGAGTTGGTCCATAAATAGGACTGACTGCTGAAGAATTGATGCTTTAGAATTGTGGTTTTACAGAAGACTCTTGAGAATCCCTTGGACAGCAAGGAGATAAAATCAGTCAATATTAAAGGAAATTAATCCTGAATATTTATTGAAAGAACTGATGCTGAAGCTCCAATACTTTTGCCACCTGATGAGAAGAGCTGACTCACTGTAAAAGATCCTGATGCTGGGAAAGACTGAGGACAGGAGAAGTGAGCAACAGAGAATGAGATGGTTGGATGAAATCAACCAGTGGCTGATTGACCAACTGGCTGACTCAATGGACACGAGTTTGAGAAAACTCTAGGAGATAGTGAAGGACAGGGAAGCCTAGCCTACTGTAGTCCATGGCATCACAAAAAGCTGGGTATGACTTTGTGACTGAACAACAATGAAATTGTCTTTTCACTTTGCTGATTTTTTTTTCTTTTTGCTATTTAGAAACTTTTAAGTTTGATGTATTCCCACTCATTTAATTTCTTTTATTTTTAATTTTGTTGCTTGTGCTTTAGGTATCATATTCAAAATTAATTGGCTAGACCCATGCCAAGAAGCTTTATTTTAGGTTAGTTCATGATTTCAGGTTAGTTCATGATTTCAGGTTAGTTCATGATTTCAGGTCTTACATTTAAATCTTTAAGTCATTTTGAATTCATTTGTGAAAATTATATAAGATATGAGTCCAGCTTCATTATTTTACATGTGAATATCCCATTATTCTAACACTATTTATTGGAAAGTCTCTTTCCATTAAGTATTCTTGGCTCCCTTATCAAAAATATTACTTGACCATATATGCTTGAGTTTATTTCTGTGCTCTCAATTCTCTTGCACTGGTCTATGTGTCTATTTTTATGCCATTTACATGTTCTTTTGATGACTTCTTTTATACTGGAGTTTGTTATCAGGAAGTATGAAGACCCCTGCCTAAGTACAATTTTTACAAATACTAACATAGACAATTTTTTAGCTAAAACTGAAAGAATACCAAAGGCTCTCAACATTTGCTTTCCGTTTTACATAATTTAAAAAAAAATGTTGAGTGAAAAATCACTTGTTGTTGGAAAACATCGACTATGACCCTAAAAGTCAGGTTAATTTCTCCCAAATAAAACCACTGAGAATCTGGCTCAAGGGAAAATATCAATTTTGGTTCAATATCCTGCAAGGCTCAGCAGTCAAGCAGAACAAACTGTATCTCAGCATAAAAGCTGAATATTGTTTTCACTTCTTATTTGTGCATGTGTGTTTTGGTTATAAATGATTATAATGTACATGGTAACATTCAGAATTTATGTTATATGTTCAAGGGGAATGGTGCTAAGTACTTATTCTATTGTTTTTAAATCTCGTCCTTTCCTTCAGTGTTTACAAACCAAGTTTCTCTCATTTTTACTTTTTTAAGTAACATTTATGCCTTATCCATTATTTATCTCAGAAATGTCAAATAAATTACTGCTTAGTATTTTTTATCTATAATTTTGGTGGGTAAGCTTTAGTAACCATACCTTCTGACTATAATATTTGATATTTGATGTATAATTCTGTTATACTCCAAGCTCCATAAGAGAACAGACTGTATCATATCTTTGATGTCTGATCACACCTGCGTGCTACATGAAAGCTGTCCATATATTTTCAAAAGCAGTAAACTGCCTTATTACTACTTCATGTTTTCATAGAACTCTACATAGGAAACAATTAGAAATAAATTTTAACTTCTTAAAAATATAAAATTATTGTTTTTTAATAACAGCACAAATTCTTCAAATATGTAAACTAGTCTTTGGCAGAGAGTAAGAAAGTTTTCATGTCACCATAGAATCATTTCATAAGTGAAACAATAATTTACTTAATATTGCCCAGTGGCTTAGAAATAGTCATATAGTTTCCAAGAGTGTTGGAAAATCTGGTACAATAAAAGCTTCTATCCCAGCCTCTCACATTATATCTTTAAAGAGATAGTGGAATGCTATACAGAGTACCTCCAACCCAATCTCTTATCAGTGTTGTAGAAAAAGTTACAGAAAACAAAGAAACAAAAATAATTGTCATTTGCTTTAAAAAAGTGACAAGAGAAATACTCCTCAGAATTAGTTTTAACATTCTGGGCTAAAAGCAAACAAAGAAACTTTCAGAGAAGATGGAATGAAGGTTTGGGAAATAATATTTGTATATATTCCTCAGGGCTGGCTAAGTTAAAAGAGGCCCCTCAGTGCCTGAGAAATATAAAGAAAAGATAAAGGGCTGTACATGAGAAAGGATTATTACACTACAATGTCATGGAAGATGATGTAGGTGCATAATCCATTTTCCTTTCTTTCATGTTACTGTGGTCCCAAATTCTCTCCCATGTCCCTCTGTCTTTCATATGCCAATGGAAAAAAAAAATTGTCTATGACTGTCTCATTTAAATTGGCATGTACCCAGGTGTGACCAAGAAGACCCGAGGAAATATCTGCTTTGGGAGCTCTTCTACACCCAAGGAAGAAGCAGTGCTGTTTTTTTTTGTTTGTTTGTTTGCTTGTTGTTTTTTTTTTTAACTGACTACCGTGTTTCTAATTAGGATCCCTGAAACTTCAGTAGCTGTCTTGTAACCACAGGGCAATTAGCTTGAAAAGCACACATTAATGATAACATTACACAATAAAGAGGTACAAGGAACCCAGGTGGTGAGTGATACTGTTGAGTCAATAAATCAACCAAGGGCTGTCCTAAATCTAGGTTTTCAGATGATATGATAAATCCCTTCATAATTTAGGCTGTACACAGCTTTTCTGTTACTTTCTCTAGTTGAGAGGACATCATTATTCAGTTAGAATTCAAAGAAACCTCTTTAGCAGGAAGTGGCTAGAAGATTGGGAAGATATTATGTATAATTAAAACAAGCTTTTGAACTCAATAATTGAGAGGTAAGATTAACAAACACTGAAAATTTAGGGAATTAAAAAAAAAATGAGATTGAGAACAGCAAAGAGAATAGAGATGCAGAATGCTTTGCATTACTTTGATATTATGAATTATCTGAGTCAAGAACACAGTGAGAGTTAAAGCAATGTGTGTTAAGTTTCCAGTTAAGGTTGCACTGAACAAAATAAGCCACTCCAAGTTGCTCTTCCATATTCCCAGGCTAATTACAGTATAATAGAATAATCATTTGTAACTGAAGGAGTCAGTAATTAAAGGTGATGCCATACATAAACCTATACTTGAAGAAAGGTCTATAGAGGAATTTTGAAAGAAGTTGAACCTAGACAAAATTAATTAATGAGAATAAAACAATTTGAGTCATAGTTAAGAGAGCTCATATGGATTTATGCACTTGAGTGTGGCTCTGAATCACTAATTTCAGTTAAAATAGTTCAGATCGTGAAACATATACCTGTACACCCATGTTGTCCTGCCTATTTGCATCTGCAACTCTTGATTGGAAAGGGGTAGGCAATAACTCTCCTAAGACTTTTGGTAAGTTGGCCTAAGATAGGCAGATGCCATTTTCTTATATAATTACCTATGAACCTAAATCCAAGATTGTTAGACTCACCCAGAGAAGTTTGTAGTAGTGTTAAATGGGAAATACGCACATATATATTTAGATAGCATATTTAGATAGCTTCAGTCCAGTTCAGTTCAGACGCTCAGTCATGTTCGACTCTTTGTAACCCCATGAATTACAGCACTCCAGGCCTCCCTGTCCATCACTAACTCCTGGAGTTCACTCAGACTCACGTCCATCGAGTCAGTGATGCCATCCAGCCATCTCATCCTCGGTCGTTCCCTTCTCCTCCTGCCCCCAATCCCTCCCAGCATCAAAGTCTTTTCCAATGAGTCAACTCTTCGCATGAGGTGGCCAAAGTACTGGAGTTTCAGCTTTAGCATCATTCCTTCCAATGAACACCCAGGACTGATCTCCTTCAGAATGGACTGGTTGGATCTTCTTGAAGTCCAAGGGACTCTCAAGAGTCTTCTCCAGCACCACAGTTCAAAAGCATCAATTCTTCGGCGCTCAGCTTTCTTCACAGTCCAACTCTCACATCCATACACGACCACTGGAAAAACCATAGCCTTGACTAGATGGACCTTTATTGGCAAAGTAATGTCTCTGCTTTTGAATATGCTATCTAGGTTGGTCATAACTTTTCTTCCAAGAAGCAAGTGTCTTTTAATTTCATGGCTTCAATCACCATCTGCAGTGATTTTGGATAGCTTATAGAGAGATAAAAAGAAATACAGCTAGTGCTATATAGACATCCACTTGAATTTCATTGATATAGGTAAGAAAATGCATTGGTAAGATTTTTGAAATAATTAATACAAATGTATAAGACTAAGGAGGTTTTCATTGTACTGCATTATGTACAGTGCTCAATCACCCATTGAGTATAAAGAAAAGCAGACAACTTCCTTAGCATTTTCCCACATACAGATGAATTCAGAGTTCAACCCAACCAAGTACTACTATCATGCTCAAGACCAAGACTGTTTCAAAATTAAATTAAGAAACCAAAATACACTTTCAGCATTTCATTTTATTCCTCAACATATAAAAATAAAATAAAATAATGTTTAAGATGTTCAAAGAGAAATTACAGCAGATCAATACATAAATTCAGGAGAATGACTATTGGAGCTATTAAAATGTATCCATGTTTTTCTGAGATTTTTTCTAATGAAGAGGAATACCAAAGAAGGTACTCAGGAAGCACATTTCATTAGTCAGTCTTGGTCCCCGTTGGCTTTAACTTTGATTCTATTTTTAATTTCTCAGCCATGACTAGTTTCACCAGCAGCAGGGATCCAGGTTGGTGATGGGAAAGGTATTATTAACTATTAAATACTGCCAGTTACTCTTATGTGAATTCGGCTTCTGAGACTTAAGCCTCAGTCGTCCTCTGGCTCCTGGCAGATAAACTACTTTTATAGAGAACAAAGACAACACTTTTTTTCCCCTCAATACTGTCATAGGGTCATGGATTCACAAATATCCTATAGATCATTCTGTCATTCCTTCTTTACAAGTCAAAAGTCTGTCCTACATAGAAAAAAGGTACACATAGTATTGGTAATGCAATCGATTTTCACCATTTCACACGATATAGGAGATTTCCCCTCTCTCTAACTGGCCATCTCACATAACTCTATTGAATGTGAGTTCTAGCTAGCATCTGCCTGCCAGTGCAGGAGATGCAGAAGACACAAGAGACACAAGTTCAATCCCCAGGTTGGGGAGATCTTCTAGAGGAGGAAATGGCAACCCAACCCACTCTAGTATTCTTGTCTGCAAAATTCCATGAACAAAGGAGCCTGGAGAGCTACAGTCCATGGGGCTGCAAAAGAGTTGGACATGACTGGGCAATGGAAGACAAAAAGCACATACACAATACCTCAAGCCGCCCAGATATTTTCCCTGAATTTTAAAGTCCAACTCCATCCCTAAAATATCTCTTAATTTTAGTGTTTTTCTAATATTTACCATGCTTAGCATCAATTGATCCCTTCTTTTGCAATATTATTGTAACAATTTTATACTCATGGTAAAATGTATTTTTGTATAGTGTAGTGTGCTGATTTTAGTTTAATAGGAAGCTTGGAAACAAACCTGAGAACCAATATTCTAAAGTAGTTTCTCTCCTGTTCTCAGTTACAACCTTCATCAGATTGAAAAACTAAATGGTTCATTATTAAAACAATTTGATATTAAAAATACAGATCAACTGACTAAGGTAACTATGAAGGGGGTTTATTCACTAGTTTTATATTCTGAAAGATCTTGAAGGTTATTCAAACATAACCTCCACAAGATCAATTATTAAATTAGTGTTTCCTCTGCTACTTTCTTCCTTAAACCCATAGTTATTCTATAATTTTCTCCTCCATCACATATACATTTCATTTTATTCCCAAGCCATACTACTTTTATTCTCATTTCCCCTCCTTTTACTTAGTACTTGGCTATATATTAGACAGTCTATATGAAGTAAGCCATTTTAAAGCATTTGTAGTAGAAAGAGAATTGGACTGTTAACAAAAAGATCATCTTTAATGAGGTGAAATATTGGTCTGGTTACTCTATTCACAACAGTATTATAAACTTTGGAAAAATTAGTAGTTATTTTTGAAATAACATGAAAAAGAGAACTTCACATACTCAGAAAGTATGTAAGCCCTTTATATGTTTTGACATTATTTAATCCTCACAAGAGCCCTTTAGTGGATTATCATTATTCATAGTTTTATGATAAGAAAATAAAGATAAAAAGAGACATCCAGCATCTAGTAACTGGTATCGCTAGGATTTGATCCTAGGGTGAGTGACTTTAGATTAAACTCTTAATCATTAAACAAGCCAAGTTCTAATAACTACCACCAGAAAAACTATTTTTGATACTGGTTGGACTATGATCTCTATGCTACCTTCAAACGCTTATGACAGGATAGAAATAGTTTTAGAAATTTCTTCAAGAAACCATGGGAAAACAATACTGCTAAAATTTGAAATTAATAAGAAAATCTCAAGAAATATCTCCAGAAAAATAGCGTGAATTAATGAATCAATGTCAATACTGCAAGAATGAAAACAAGGTTTATAAACAATCTTTTTTTCTGGCAAATTTAGATTGGAGCCTGGTCCAAGTCATACTGATTTTCTAGAGAAATTTACTAATTTACATTCAACTCATGGAGAATTTTTTTTAAAAAAATTAGAAATTTCAGAATGACAATATTGTAATAATTTTTATATAAAAAGGGAATATGAGGTTGCGAAAAGTAACATCAAAAGTGCGGTCAAGTAAAAAGTATATTTTTCAATGTAGCCTGTGAGAGGTAAAGCAAATCTGCAACAAATCTCCTATCCTTTTCTATACCTAATTAAGATCAAGCACTTAATAGTTGGGTCAGACTTTTAAGACATTCCGATATTTTCTGAAATGAAGTTATAACAATTAGGAAAAGGCAAGAGAAAGTTCACTAGTGGTGCTTGTCCCCTTAAGTAGATCATGCAGAGTCATTCTAACCTCAACTATTCAAATTACCCTTGAGCTGCCCAAAAACAGAAGAAAAAAGAGAAACTTGCTGTTGTTTCCCTAGACAGTATCACATTAACCCTAGGCAAATTTCTAATATTAAGAGAAAAATATCAGAATTTTTTAAAAACTATTTTATTATATACAGGATTATATTTATAAACATGAAGAGCTTTTCCTTCTCTGATTTCTAAAATCCATGACTCAAAAAACAGCAATTGAGACACATAGAAAACCAACCAACAAACAAAAAATTCCAAAGAGCCTTTTGTGATAAATGATACATGACAAAATACATTTAAACCATTACTAGGCCCAGAGGAATTCAGCAGAGAATAAACACAGCAATGCGGAGGTTTTCTACTCCTAAATCCTTTGACAAAAATGACAAAATATGGTCCTTTCATGTAATGACAGGGAGAAATAGGAAGCTTGAGAAGATAAAATATGTTACTGTTCAGAAGGGGAGATGGTGGTGTCACAAACATTATATTTCAGATTGGCAGTTATTTTTGAAAAGAGTCTCTGAATCTTTTGTTTTTAAGAATGGGGAATAATAAGAGTGGTAGAAAGGGGAGAAACACAACAGCTTCATCTCAACATTTTTTATGGACAAGACTGTATAAAGGCTACTTCTGAATTCATTTAGCACACCCAGGAAAAACATGCACGCAAATATATTTCTAAACAGAATGCCAGAAGAATGTTGTTAGCACATTTGTATATTTCCAATTCTTCCTTACTACCCTTATTCAACACCCAAACAAATCAGTTTAAGTACAACTTCTCTTACTAATGTCTTTCAAAGCATTGCTGCAGTCTGATTTGAGTCAAGTAACCATCTGCTGCAAATACAAATAGAGCTACATTCAAGAATTATATTACACAGGCTTCCTAGCAAAGCTCTTACGTGCAAGCTGTTCTTGTCAAAATCAAAACCATTGTGATGATGCATCTTAATATTCAATCAGACTTTAAGTAAAGAGTGACAAAAGTCCACATATGGATGACAGCTGTTTCTTCAGTAAATATTTTCCCATTTATTGAATGGAGGCTTATGGCAGTTTAGGCTATGTTCCATCAGACATTTCAGCCTGAACTGCCGGGGGAAGATTAAAGCAACAACAAGGATAAAATTTTTGTTTTTAAATCTTTGTTACAACTTATATCTGAAAAAAGCACCCACCAGCTCCTCCAACTGAAGTTGTACACTATACCATTATTTTGAAAATATCCTTTCCCAATAGTTACTGGTAAAAATATTCATTTTATAGAACTTTATATAATACCATAGTGTTTATAAAATTAAAGTATAATTCCTGTATTAAGTTCCTAATTACATGAACAAAATTATTGGGAATTTAAACATATTTACCTATAATTTGATAAATTATGAAATATTTTAAAAAGAAGGATTAGTCTATTAGTTAAAAGAAGTTCAGATAAAAGAAGGCCTCTTTTTAACCAATAAAGCAGCTTGCAAAGCTGGAAAGTCAAAGAAAAAGTGAAGATGGATTCTGATGATTAATTAAGTTACTCCATAATACTATAATGTTTACACATCAATAGTTAGAGAAAAAAATGGTTTCAATTAACAAAGACAAACTTCATATCTTACTAATATCCTCAAACATGTACAATGTTCCTTTAATAAATCTTAAATGTTGTGTTGGACTTAAATTTTTTAATAGCCCATTTTTCAGGTAGAAGTTTTGAAGTTTGCTAACTACAAGGTCCACTACTAAGTAACTTAGGTCTCCTGTCTTTAACTTAAAACAATGCTGAGGCTCTTCTCTGGTGACATCAAAGTGATTATTAGGAGAGTAGTACGTTGACTGTGTCTTAGGCAAGCCTTGCAATAATGATGTGTTAAGGAAATGGTATGCCTGAGCTTCTTCACAGTAGATTACAACTTCTTTTTTCCTTCCTGTAATGTAACTGTTCAAATCAATATTAAAAACTTTTGAGCCTGTTGTCTTATATTCCACAACTCTTCTCAGACATTTTTTTAAAGGGAAATTATTTCAGATCAAACACTACAAATAATTTCTTACCCTGCTATTGGATCCACTGCTATTGCCTTCGGATTGTGAAGTTCCAGGTCAATCAGGGTGACACAAACAGACCCATTGTAATCACACACAAATATCCGGTCACTGATATGGTCCACAAAATAGAGATTCCTGGTCAGCCAGTCAATTGCCATTTGTTGTACATCTGAAACACACACACAAACACACAATCATTGACTCGCATGTGCAAATCTAGTATCATAAACCTAAGAGTACATAAGTTTGTCCAAACCACCACAGAAGATGTTTTAAAAGTACAAGTAGGTTTACAATAAAAAAAATCCCTGCAAAGATAATTTCTATGCCAAAACAAGTGCTTATTCTGCAAAATAATCACTATCTCTTGATACTTTTCTTCCTGCTATCTAAGCACTGAGGATGATCTAGACACAAGGGCAAAGAGTTTCTAAATCCTAAAGAATAGGTATTTACAATAAAATATTTCACCTAGTTTTTACATTTGTTCAAATAGTTCATCTAACTCAATGGACATAACTGGTTCAATGACACAGCTCAATGTGTCATTAGTAGTAAGAGGAATAGATATTTTTTGTGAACTAAGGTAAACTCTTATTTTCAGATCCTCTCCTGGAAATAACACAAAAGGAGGGGTGATATGTTCTTCTGATGGCATATGTAGACACTGTAAAGTAAGATTACACAAAGATCGGTTAATTCTCTAGAAGAGGGCTGTTTCTCTACGAGACTAATTTGTTTTATGATGGTAATATTCTATATCTATGCTGTACAATAAAATAATGACTAGTCAACTGTGTCTAGTGAGCACTTAATTTGTGGCTAGTGTGACGGTAAATTGTATTTCATTTTAATTAACTCAAACTAGAAAAAAAGTAGGAAGCCAGTGACTCATATGAATAGTACAGGTCTAGAAGAATGTATCTGTTTTTAACTTGAGTATTTTCTATTTGATCAGAACCATACACTATGAAATTTCATGCTAACCAATTGATATTTATCCCAATGGATAACCCTAAAAGTTATGGTTTCTTATTCTCTGAGGCACTGATCATTTTTATACCTAACTATGAATCTCATTTAAACAATTCCTTAAGATGCTTGTAAATATGCATTTCCACTAATGATCTTAGATCATCAATACTGGGCTGGTTCTCCAATAATTCCATAAATAAATTTCTGATTCACATTCATTCCTGAATTTTACGACAGTCATATTTATATCTACGGCAAATTTTAATTTGATATTTGTAGATGAAAAAGTGAAAGTGAAGTTGCTCAGTCGTGTCCAACTCTTTGTGACCCCAAGGACTGTAGCCTATCAGGCTCCTCCATCCATGGGATTCTCCAGGCAAGAGTACTGGAGTGGGTTGCCATTTCCTTTTCCAGGGGATCTTCCCGACCCAGGGATCAAACCTGGATCTCCCGCATTGTAGGCAGATGCTTAACCTTCTGAGCCACCAGGGAAGTCCAAGTGAGATGTGTGTATATACATTTATATATATATATATATATTTTTTTTCAAACCATGGTAGAGAAGACACCAATTGCATAGAAATCTCTAAAAATCCCTACAAGGACAAGCAGCAAGTGAATATTGCAATTCACTGGATACAGATTTTTTTAGGTCATCAATTACAGTTTCATTTCTAAATTATATGGTTTTTATGGAGACATAAGCATTTAACTACTCCACAAACTATATGAACCATTTCAGTAGCCAGGATATTTAAAAATCTAAACTATTTTTTCTGTCTCCAGAAATGTGGAAATGTATACTTAGCTTTGCTTTTTATTCCGTTTGCATTATTACATTAGCTAGAGAACAGAACCCACTGTTTCAAATGTCATTTCAAATACCTAGTGTTCAGATAAAGTATGTGCCAAAGTCCATTCAATAACCCATCTCTCATGGTAGGCCTGCAGTTGGTTTAGTCTATGCAATTGTAAATTCAGACAAAAGAGCTGTTTGACAGCATTCACACCTTTCTTCAATTCTGGATCACTGCAGAAAGATACTCTGCTACTGAAACAATAGGTATTGTTAACAGCATCCTAGTTTGAATCAGCAAGGTCTCACTAAAAAACCTAATAATTAGCCTGACAGAAACAGTGGGAATTGATTTTGTTTCCTTTTTCTAAACTTGAAGTTTCTATCTGCTTTTAATATGATTTTTATTAAGACTGGAGAATTAACGCAATTAAACAGAGTGTAAGTAAGTAAATCAAAGGATGAATGGATAGACATATATAGAAAGATAAATAAATAAAATTAGGTAAAATATTTTGAACATTTTAGGAGATTTTTGACATTATAAAAATGCCTCTAAAATTTTAGTAAGATCCTTATTACTTTACTGTTACTAAAAAATTAAAAATGTTCCTGTTATAATTTTTCTCTAATTGCTTTTTATTCATTTTTCAAATAAAAGTTACTAGGATTTTACCCTCCCTGTTCTTTTGAAACAGTTGCTTTATGATCATTCAGAATTTCTTACATGCCAAAAGTGAAGTTTACTTTTGTGTTCATATCTACAACATCTGTAGGTACTGACTACTTACTTCTGAATCATAAAATAATCTAAATATCGATAATGGTAAACATTTGAATTACAGTGAAAAAAACGAAATTTTTTGAAACTTATAAAGTTACATATAAGTAACTTAACAATCTTTTTAAAGGGTAATATATGTTGAATGTAAAAACTTATACAAACAAAATAAAAGTTGTATCCAAGAGAAATTAATTTTAAAATTTGAGGGAAAAGTTTAAAAATGATGAGTAGTTATGATAATCTATAACTGGATTAAAAATGTTACATCAGATTTCTCTTATCATCACATTATAAGACAACTAATTAATTATCAGAATTGGTGAATGTAGAACTTAACACTTTTGATTTACTATAATGTAATATATGCTAACTATTGTGGACTAAATTATTTTCCTTCCAAATTCTTATGTTAAAGCCTTAATGTCCAGCATGGCAAATGTGAATATATTTGGAAATAAAATCTTTAAAGAGAATATCACATTAAAATGAGGCCATATAGTATAAGCCCTAAACCAAACTTTCTAGTGTCCTTATAGAAAGAGATTTAGGCATACAGAGACAATTCTGGGACTACTTGAAAACAGAGAAAAACAACCCAAAGAAAGAGATCTCAGAAAGTCCAACCCTGTTGCATCTTAAGCTTGGAATTCCAGGCTGCAGAATATGAGAAAATAGATTTCTTCCTTTTTTTGAGCCACCCAATTTGTGTATTGTTTTATATTAAACTTTGTATTTTATATTGGGGTATAGTTGATTATATTGGGATATAGTTGAGTGCCTTTGGGTCAGTTCTAATGAGGTGGATGAACCTAGAACCTATTATACAGAGTGAAGTAAGTCAGAAAGAGAAAGATAAATACGTATTCTAATGCATATAAACGGAATTTAGAAAAAACGGTACCAAAGAATTTATTTACAGGGCAACAATAGAGAAACAGAGTTAGAGAACAGACTTACAGACATGGGGAGAGAAAAGGAGAGAGTGAGATGTATGGAAAGAGTAACATGGAAACTTACACTGCCATATATAAAATATATAGCCAATGGGAGTTTGCTGTCTGACTCAGGAAACTCAAACAGGTGCTCTGTACCAACCTAGAGGGGTGGAATGGGGAGGGAGATGGGAGGGAGTCTCAAAAGGGAGGAGATATATGTATACCTATGGCTGATTCATGCTGAGGTTTGACAGAAAATAGCAAAATTCTGTAAAGCAATTATCATTCAATAAAAATAAATTAATTATAAAAAGAAGATACAAAAAAACTTAAAGAAACCTATTAAAAAAATTAAAAAGCAGACATTACTTTGCTGACAAAGGTCCATATAGTCAAAGGTGTGGTTTTTCCAGTAATCATGTACTGATGTGAGAGTTGGACCTTAAAAAAGGCTGAGCACCAAAGAATTGATGCTTTTGAACTGTAGTGCTAGACAATACTCTTGAGAGTCCTTGGACAGCAAGGAGATCAAACCAGTCAATCCTAAAGGAGATCAACTCTGAACATTCATTAGAAGGACTGACACTGAAGCTGCAATACTTTAGTCACCTGTTGTGAAGAGCCAGCTCATTGGAAAAAGACCCTAATGCTGGAAAGATTGAGGGCAGGAGGAGAAAAAAGTGGCAGAGAATGAGACGGTTGGATGGCATCATCGACTCAATGGATGTGAATTTGAGCAAACTCCAGGAGACAGTAAAGGACAGGGAAGCCTGGCATGCTCCAGTCCATGAAGTCACAAAGAGTCAGACAGGACTGAGCAACTGAACAACAGCAAATAACTGAGTCACTTTGCCATACAGCTGAAACTAACAGAACATTGTAAATCAAATATACTCCTATAAAAATTGAAGAAAACAAAATGAAAAAATTAAAACACAAAGAAAAGTAATTTATGTTGTCAAAGGAGAAATAGGGTGGGGAAAGGATAAATGAGGAGTTTGGGATTAAGTCCTACTACATATAAATTACTAATTACTATAAATCCTAATTAGTAATTACCCTACTACATATAAAATAGATAAAAAATAAGGTCCTACTATGGTACAGGGAACTATATTCAGCATATTGTAATAACTTTTAATGGAAACGAATCTGGAAAAGAATATATATATATATTCTTCCTCTATAAGAATTTCCTCTATAAGAGGATATACATAGATATCTAATGATTTATTCTTTCGCTTTTGATATCCTTTTTGTTACCTGGCTTCCTTCATTTTAGTTTGTAGTGTCTGCTCCATAGCCATGCTTCCTTTTATCAATTCATTGTTTAACTGCTTCAGAAATAAAACATCCTAAAAACATCCTATTTTCTACTCAAGTAGGAGATAAGAAGTTGCCTTGCTGTTGTGAATAGGGGAGCAAATTTAGAAGCATACCTATTCTCAGAATTCATCCTAAGCTAATCACCTTCTTATTAGCCCTATTCTATATCTGCATTTTCAGACGTGCCCAGGGTCACTAATTTTTGAGTCTTCCTGGGGTTCTTCATCTTGGCACCACTATTGTACTCACCAAGACATTAATCTAATTTGCTTATTATTTAATCCTCTATCATTTATTATCCATATGCTTTGTCTCTTCCTTCTTTTTATCTTTTTTGGTTAATACAGTTAGACTTTTAATAAAAACTGTACTTACATTTTGAAAAAAAAAAATGTTTTTAACAAACTTCAAAAAAAGAACAGGTATTTAGTGTAATCTGTAGAGTTTGCCAGAAAGTCCCTGAGGACAGTTTCAAGCAAGGTAGTTCAATGTCTGATTAGCAAGTTTTAAAGATCATTCTGGGTGCTGTGTGGATACAAGGGTAGAAATCTGAAACCAGATGACGAGTCAGAAAGACCCTGAAACCTTCAGGAGATATACGGTGGCATCAAAGACTATCAGAGCAATGATGAGATTATGCAGCATATACTTATCATAGTCTTTGGTCAACATTAAATATGTAATCGTATTTAGATTCTTACATTCAAGTTATATTTTAGCTTAGGTGAAAGAGCCAAAAATCATAGAAATTTTGAAGCCATCACACACAAAAAAATTCAGAAACATTCCAAATACTGATTACTTCAATCCACATTTCTGTTCTTGTATTTTATGAATACTTAAACATTTTTACTTCCACTCAAATATTGTCTCTTAAGCTGTGATGTTGTCTTCACCGAAGAGAATTATAGTGTTTCCAGTATAAATACAGAGAAGAGCAGGTAAAAATTAAATTTATAAAATGTCAAGATTATATGAGAACCATGTTTTCCCTGATTTATGTGTTTCCCAGTTTAAGCGGGAATTTAACATTTTGGTTTTACAGCACTTTTCTTTGGTAGAGTATTTGAAAATGCCCACTGAATGATGAGATGATATAATTGCATTTATTTTTATAGGTTGCCACAATCAAGAAACATATACTTACTTTATTCCTAGATTATATTAAATAAACTGAACTGAGCAAGCAAAGGCTCTGCCTGCTTACAATAGTAATTAAAATGATATTAAAGAAGTTCAATTTTGGCATGCCATGGAAAGGATATTCTAAATCAGGAATAGAATCTGTGGCACATTATAGAGACTTTTTTTGTTATTTTCTCCTTTGACTGAGAAAAATGTGTCTCTTCCTAGCTATGCTCCTGTTTACATACATGAAATATAGTCAAAATGAACATCAGTTCTTGATATGAATCATCTACATGCAATCTGTATATATGTCTATGAAGTAAAACAAAGAAGGTACTTCTGAAATGGGATAGTGAGCTGATATCAGT
This sequence comes from Ovis canadensis, assembly GCF_042477335.2. Lineage (NCBI taxonomy): Eukaryota > Metazoa > Chordata > Mammalia > Artiodactyla > Bovidae > Ovis > Ovis canadensis. Next base: position 174,473,012 of record NC_091246.1, on the reverse strand, counting down.
TATCTTCATGGGTCTTGGATGTTGTTATTTTTGTTAGAAAGAATGGACAGGAGATGACAGAGATTTTGAACTTCTCTCCGCCTTCCTGTTCCACTATTTCTCAATTTCTTCTTCTAACCCAAAGGACAAGTCACTCTTTTTTTTTTTTTTTTTTTTTTTTACCCCTTTATAGTAGATACACTTAGAGAAGATGCCAATCCTTATTATTCTTTCTAGAAAACAACAACAACAACAAAGAAAAACAAAACCAGTTTATGCAAAGGTGCATTTTTCCTACTAGGCAAAATATTCTTTTTGATCTTTAACTCAAATGAATTCAGTCTTCATCTTATTTTTATCTCTTCCTGCTTTAGCCCAAATTAAATTTACCAGCAAACCTTGTTCAAGACACTATCTTCTCTCCTCTATGTGCTGCAATAGCTTCTTAACTGGACCCTACTTCCCTTCTAGATGCACTATAACTACTTTCTCAGAGTACCTGAAGTGATCATTGTAAAACACAAATTATATCATGACATGAAAAAAGGTCTGTGATCTGAGATCTATAGTACATTTGATTGCCAGTGAAGAAAAGTCTTAACAAATCAATGGACTCTTGAGATTTACTCTCCTGTAAGAGATGGGAATACCAGACCACCTAACCTGCCTCTTGAGAAATCTGTATGCAGGCCAGGAAGCAACAGTTAGAACTGGACATGGAACAACAGACTGGTTCCAAATAGGAAAAGGAGTACATCAAGGCTGTATATTGTCACCCTGCTGACTTAACTTATATGCAGAGTACATCATGAGAAACACTGGATGGTAAGAAACACAAGTTGGAATCAAGCTTGCCGGGAGAAATATCAATAACCTCAGATATGCAGATGACACCACCCTTACGGCAGAAAGTGAAGAGGAACTAAAAAGCCTCTTGATGAAAGTGAAAGAGGAGAGTGAAAAAGTTGGCTTAAAGCTCAACATTCAGAAAACGAAGATCATGGCATCCGGTCCCATCACTCCATGGTAAATAGATGGAGAAACAGTGGAAACAGTGTCAGAGTTTATTTTTGGGGGCTCCGAAATCACTGCAAGATGGTGACTGCAGCCATGAAATTAAAAGACACTTACTCCTTGGAAGAAAAGTTATGACCAACCTAGACAGCATATTCAAAAGCAGAGACATTACTTTGCCAACTAAGGTGCATCTAGTCAAGGCTATGGTTTTTCCAGTAGTCATGTATCGATGTGAGAGTTGGACTGTGAAGAAGGCTGAGTGCTGAAGAATTGATGCTTTTGAACTGTGGTGTTGGAGAAGACTCTTGAGAGTCCCTTGGACTGCAAGGAGATCCAACCAGTCCATTCTGAAGGAGATCAGCCCTGGGATTTCTTTGGAAGGAATGATGCTAAGGCTGAAACTCCAGTATTTTGGCCACCTCATGCGAAGAGTTGACTCATTGGAAAAGACTTTGATGCTGGGAGGGATTGGGGGCAGGAGAAGAAGGGGACGACCAAGGATGAGATGGCTGGATGGCATCATGGGCTGGATGGCATCACGGACTCGATGGACATGAGTCTGAGTGAACTCCAGGAGTTGGTGATGGACAAGGAGGCCTGGTATGCTGCAATTCATGGGGTCGCAAAGAGTCAAACACGACTGAGCGACTGAACTGAACTGAACTGATGAATGTTTTCAAAAGTACATCACATATTTTTTATAAATACCTAAGCTTGCTAAACTTTATTCAATTTTAAGTTAAAACTCTATGGAGTGTTTCTCTCTGTCACATTTCCATAAAGGTCACCCAGGAAGTGAGATGTGTTAGCGTACGGCAGAGCCTGGTGGGCTGCCGTCTCTGGGGTCACACAGAATTGGACACGACTGAAGCGACTTAGCAGCAGCAGCAGCAGCGGTAGTGTCAGTCTCTCAGTTTTATCTCTTGGAAACCTCCTCTGTCCATGAAAGTCCATGGTAATAGGTTACCAATTTTCATTATATTATTGTTTCTTCTGCATAGCTTTAATAAACAGCAAGTTTTACTCTAAATGTTGTCTGTTCTTTTTTTTTTTTTTCAAAATATCATTCTTCTCCCAAAAGTCTCAAAAAACTTCCCCACATTTAGCACAAAATTCATTCTTTAATATGGATTATGAGACTTCCAAACCTCTCTTTTAACTTGCATCTTCCTTACTCATTTTAGTGCTGCCACTCTGATCTCCTACTTTTCTCTCAAATTGCAAAGAAATCTCCCTTCTTAGAACTTTTGTATCTAATCAACTAGAAAAGAGAGTATTTGAATGTGCCTCACTTGTGCTTTCCCTTCGTTTTTAGGTATATGTTCCAAGGTCAGTTCTCAGAAAGGCCTTGACCAATGGATATTAAGAAGACCATGCCCCAACCTTGACACCTCATCCCCTGATGCAAGTAACAATGATTCATTTCCATCAGTCAATATCATGGCTATCATATTATTTTTCCTGTAGCAGTCATATCAAATGATATTAATTAAGTATTTAGTAGTTCACAACACTGGAAGTTCCATATGAGCAGGGATCCTGTATGTCTTGTTCACTGCTTTATTACCAAAGCCTAGAATTGTTTAGCCATGATAAGTGTCCAGTAAATATTTTCAAACGAAAATGGCTCTTCTATTCCAAATACCCTTTATTCAAGAACCTCTTGCCTAAAATCTGTGCTCCCACTTCCACATCAGACAATGTGTCATCTGAAGTCACAGCTCCTTTGTTTTTTAATCAGCTGTGATGTTTTTATTTCACCTGTGAGCTCAAATTTGGCAGGTCCCTATCCTTTACCCAGAAAAGATGTACACAAGAAGGACAGAGATTATTTAATGTGGATGACCAATTTTATGAAAGGGCAATTAGGCAGTTAATGATCCGAAGGTATGAGGAGTGAGTGAATAATAGTAGCATGAGATATGATAGTGCCGTATAACAGTGCATGGTGACTGGGGAGCCTGAGTGACTAAGAAGGGATAATTAGGCAAAGATCAGAAAAATGAACAGACAAAATGTTGTACTGAGGATAAAATAGCATCACATCCACTTTTGCACTAACATTGCCACTTCCTGACTTCTAGAGTCATTCTTTCTATTCTTTTCTTATCAAGAATCATTTTAAGACCATAGAGTCATTTAACTGTAATTCTTATTCCTCTCCTTTAAGTAAGAATTGACTAACATCTTGGCCATAAGCTACCTGTGAGACTACTGGTTACCTAGGCTACTTCTCTGGGCACAAGATTGTTTTAGATTACCTCTCACCTTTTCATTCATGTTTCTCAAAACACAGACTTTTAAGTGGTTTTAGCATTACATGTTTATATCATTAAATGATTATGTATAATTTAATATAATACTTATTATAGTTTATTACTATTTATTATTTATAGTTGTCATATCTCTTAGTTAAGAGATATGACTTATTGGAAAAGACTCTGATTCTGGGAAAGATTGAAGGCAAAAGGAGAAGAAGGTGGCAGAGGATGAGATAGTTGGATGGCAACACCAATTCAATGGACATGAATGTGGGCAAACTCTGGGCTATGATGAGGGACAGGGAGGCCTATTGTGCTGCAGTCCATGGGGTCACAGAGTTGGACCGACTTGCTGACTGAACAACAAAAATGACCCAAGTTATAAACCCAGGATCTGAAGCAAAACAAGTAGAAAATGATGTTTCTCTTAGGTATGAATCCCAGTATACAATAAGAAGAGTGTATATTGATTTATTTTTAGTGGACTGATTCTGTTAACAAAGAGAGTTTCAGTTAAACTTATGTTATCTGTTGCATTGAGCCTGGTAAAAGAAATATTAGTTGAGAAGCTCAAAGGCCAAGTATCTGTAAGAGGTTTCTTCATCTGTGTTCACTATCAGCAAACATCTTAGATCCTAATCTTACTCTACTGTTTAGGATCAGCTACATAATGCTAATGAATGGCATGAGTTCTGTGGAGATATATACATAGTAAAAATCAATTAATGCCTTTGAATTGCCTTTTCTGTTTTAAGAGTCAAGGCCAATGACCAAAACCAGTCACCAAATGATTAATTTAATGTGTTTGACATGAGTGGGAATTTTTTATAGGAGTCACACTGAGGCATCCTGAAAGTTATTAGTACTTCTCTGAATTGAGTAATGCCACAAGAGAAATGAGGATTTAGGCTAGTCCTGCAATGACAAGTTTAGAGTTCACCACCTCAGACATTTTATTCAAAAGGTGCATGAGGCAGAGTATTATTTTTCTGGGGACTTGCCTCATGAAACTCCAGATGGGTACACTGAAAAAGAGACATACTTATGCTTTTAGAATGAAGGAAGAATGTCTTCTCATTTCATCCTAAATATAGCAGCAGCCTCTCAGTTTAGGCGGCTGTAACAAAATGCTATAGACTGGGTATCTTAAACAACAGAAATCTATTTTCCACAGCTTGGGAGGCTAGAAAGTCCAAGATCAAGGCGACAACAGATTTTGTCTCTGATGTGGACACTTCCTGGTTCAGGTAGCCACATTCTTGCTATTACCTCACATGAAAGAAACAGAGAATTCTGGCCACATTCTAGTCTTATAAAGGTATTGATCCCATCATGGGAGCTCTACTATCAAGACTGAAACCTAATTATCTCCCAAAAGGTCTAGTTCCAAATCCCATAATACTTCCCAGGTGGTGCCAGTGATGAAGAATCTGCCTTCAATGCAGGAAACATAGGTTCAAGTCCTGGGTCAGGAAGATCCCATAGAGGAGAAAATGCTAACCCACAACAATATTCTTGCCTGAGAAATCCCATGGCCAGAGGAGCCTGGTGGGTTACAGTAGTCCATGGGGTCACAAAAGAATGGGACATTACTTAGTAGCTGGACAACAACAACATACAGCTTACAGAATTCAGAACTATAGAATCTTTAACCCATACTGAAATTCACATACACTAAAATAACTGTAGGTTCTGAAATAACTCATAAGAATTTAAGAGGTATAAAAAAGGCATATATATCACATAATACCTCATTCCCATCTAAGGTAAAAGTTTGAACTGAAAAATATATACTTTTAATACTTTGGTTTTTATTTGACCAAGCCAAACTACTGATAGGTTGCACTAATGGTAAAGAGGGCTCAGCTGGTAAAGAATCTGCCTGCAATGTGCGAGACCTGGGTTCAATCCTTGGATTGAGAAGATCCCCTGGAGAAGGGAAAGGCTACCCACCCCAGTATTCTGACCTAGAGAATTTCATGGACTGTATATGTAGAAATCATATGGACTTAACAGAAGCAGAAGATATTAAGAAGAGATGGCAAGAATACACAGAAGAACTATACAACAATTTTTTTCATTTTTTTCTAAATATAAATTTATTTATTCTAACTATAGTGGGGTGATTGACCTCCAGTTAGAATGAATAAATTAATATTTAGGAAAAAAAATATTTTCACGACCCAGATAATCACGGTGGTTTGATCACTCACCTAGAGCTAGACATCCTGGAATGCAAAGTGAAGTAGGCCTTAGAAAGCATCACTATGAACAAAGCTGGGGGAGGGGATAGAATTCCAGTTGAGCTATTTAAAATCCTAAAAGATGCTGTGAAAGTGCTGCAGTCAATATGCCAGAAAATTTGGAAAATTTAGCAGTGGTCACAACACTGGTAAAAGTCAGTTTTCATTCCAATCTCAAAGACAATGCCAAAGAATACTCAAACTACTGCACAATTGCACTCATCTCACATGCTAATCAGAGAAGGCAATGGCAGCTCACTCCAGTACTCTTGCCTGGAAAATCCCATGGACGGAGGAGCCTGGTAGGCTGCAGTCCATGGGGTCACTAAGACTCGGACAGGACTGAGCGACTTCACTTTCACTTTTCACTTTCATGCATGGGAGAAGGAAATGGCAACCCACTCCAGTATTCTTGCCTGGAGAATCCCAGGGACAGAGGAGCCTAGTGGGCTGCCACCTATGGGGTCGCACAGAGTCGGACTCGACTAAAGCGACTTAGCAGCAGCAGCAGCAACACATGCTGGTAAAGTAATGCTCAAAATTCTCCAAGCCAGGATTCAACAGTGTGAACCATGAACTTCCAGATGTTCAAGTTGGATTTAGAAAAGGCAGAAGAACCAGAGATCAATTGCAACATCTATTGGATCACAAAGAAAGTACAGGAATGCCAGAAAAACATCTACTCTGTTTCATTGATTACACTAAAGTCTGTGACTGTGTGGATCATAATAAACTGTGGAAAACTCTGAAAGAGATGGGAATACCAGACCACCTGATCTGCCTCTTGAGAAATTTGTATGCAGGTCAAGAAGCAACAGTTAGAACTGGACATGGAACAACAGACTGGTTCCAAATCAGGAAAGAAGATGGTGACTGCAGTCATGAAATTTAAAGATGCTTGCTCTTTGGAAGAAAAGATATGACCAACCTAGACAGCTTATTAAAAAGCAGAGACATTACATTGCCAACAAATTCTGTCTATTCAAAGCTATGTTTTTTCCAGTACTCACATATGGATGTGAGAGTTGGACTATAAAAAAGGTGCCGAAAAAATCATGCTTTTGAACTGTGGTGTTGGAGAAGGCTCTTGAGAGTCCCTTGGACTGCAAGAAGATCCAACCAGTCCATCCTAAAGGAAATCAGTCCTGAATATTCATTGGAAGGACTGATGCTGAAGCTGAAACTCCAATACTTTGGCCACCTGATGCAAAGAGCTGACTCACTGGAAAAGACCCTGATGCTGGGAAAAATTGAAGGCTGGAGGAGAAGGGGATGGCAGAGGATGAAATGGTTGGACGGCATCACTGACTCAATGGACATGAGTTTGAGTAAACTCCGGGAATTGGTGACGGACAAGAAGGCCTGGCGTGCTGCAGTCCACAGGTTCACAAAGAGTCGGACATGATTGAGTGATTGGACTGAACTGAACTGAACTGAATAGTAAACAATCCGCCTGCTAGTGCAGGAGACACAAGACACATGGGTTCAATCCCCGGATAGGGGGAGTTCCCCTGGAGAAGGAAATGACAACCCACTCAATATTCTTGCCTGTAAAACTTCCATGGACAGAGTATCCTGGCAGGCTACAGTCAATGGGATCACAAAGAGTTGGACATGATTAACACACACAGTATTTCTTTTTAAAGTTCAATAGGATGCTCCAATAAGGCTAAGTATTTATTGTATATATATGGCTAGAGTCATCTTTCAATACTTTGAACATTATATAATATTCTCAGAAATAGATCACATATCACATTCAATAAGAATGACAAAAAATAATTGAATTCCTATAATTCAAGAGCATAAATCTGGAAAGCGCAAATAATTCAGCTTGGATTTATCAAAATCAATACCTTGATAATCCATATAAGTTGTTAAATATCATCCCATGGATATAGGAAGAAGACATTAACTGAGAGTCTGAAAACTAATGCTAAACATATAAAATGGAATATAACATTGAGGTATTTATTTGCAAAATTCATGCATTAGGATCATAGTGCCTCAATTATTTGCATATCAGAAACAAATATATTTTACACAAATTATCTACACAGCTGATGTAATTGTGGATGACATTTTATTATTGTTATTATATAATCACAATCATAATATACTCCTCTAAGCACAAAATTTTTGCAGCAGTTACTGTGATCTAATTTATTCTGTTTTAAAGTGAAAGTTAAAGTGTTAGTTGCTCAGTTGTGTCCAATTTTGTGTGACCCAGTGGACTGTAGCCTGCCAGACTCCTATGTCCATGGAACTCTTCAGGCAAGAACACTGGGGTGGGTTGCCATTCCGTTTTCCAGGGGATCTTCCTGACCCAAGGATCAAACATGCGTCTCTTGTATTGCAAGCAGATTCTTTACCATCTGAGCCACCAGGGAAGCCCTTATCCTTCTCATAAATCGAAGCCTCAAAGCTCTAAAACTTGATAATAATTTTGAATTGATTCACTTCTCATAACTCCAAGAAAATTAGCAATATATTTTTAAATAACACAAACTCAGTCTTAAGACCAAGTAAGTTATTTTGTATTCATAATATTATTCTCACCAGTTCAGACAAGCTGAACCATTCTATCAAGCCACAAGGTTTTTGTTGCTGCTGTTATTTTCAGTAAGCACAATAGAATCCCACGAATGAACAACATGAACATTTTAAATAGAATCTTTTTTGGTTATAGAAATATAAATTTATTGTGTTATTAATATAATGTTATATAATATATAATATTATATATATTATAATTATATATATTATATAATAACATTATAATAATAGCATTATTATTCTTATGACCTTCACACACTGAAGAGTAATATTATTATATATTATTCTTATCTACTCTATAATACATTTGTAAGACACGTTTTAAGCCATAGAGTTTGGGGGAAATTAGTCTCATTGTGATTAGTACTACATAGGCCTTTCCCTACTATTCAGTTTTGGATATACAATATAGCACTTACTTTTTATAAATGAAGCTTGACTGAATAATTGGCTAAATAAATAGATAGTTCTTTTTACTAGTACCTTAACACAGGGAGATTAAAATGATACAGATTAATTCTTACATTAAAATAACAAAAGGTGCCTAGTGACCTTTCATACCATTACCAAGTAAATGTTATTAATTAAGATGATAAAGACTTATAGAATATTTTAAACACAGATCTCATCATTAGATTTGCAATTTCAAGAACTCTATTTGAGTCATCCACCAAAGGATTATCAGACTTTGGGAAATTGTTTCATTCTTACCAGACTCCCTAGAGACTAATATTATCAACCAGAATGTCAATTTACAGAATGTTAATTTATTACTGAGAGAATGTTCCAGTGACACAATTACTAAAAAATGTCATCCTAACAAATTCCTTCCTAGAATTATGCTATCTGAGAAATCAAATCTGAAAGTTATTTGAAAAGCACAGAATCAAAGCAATAGGAATTCCACAGACCTGAACTTTAGTCCAGTACTTTATGGAGACTTTAGAAAACTATCAGGGCTACACTACCAAAATTCTACCTTTTAACAAGTGGAATACCTGTGAATGTACCCCAACACAATAGCTATATCTATAGTTACATCTTTATCTATAGTTATATGCATATTTACATAAATATAGATTTATATTTCATAAATATTTTAAAAATCCTTCACTATCTATATTACCATCTCATCATTTGATACTGTTCTTCTACCATTAAGAGATTCTGTCACCATACACTTATCTAGCTCATGGAAAAACTGCTAAACTAAATTACTTGACCCTGGCTGAAATTCTTAGTTCCAGAATATATTCTCTGTTATCACTGTCAATTACAAGCATGTTTCAGTAGGCTCCTTCCTGCCTTGAATTTTAAACATGACCAAATCATTGCATAGCTAATTTCTATAGGCACCAATTATGAAACTGTCTCTGGTTTTGTCACCACAGTCTCTGGGCATGTGGCATGTGAGTCCTATAATTCTCATAACTCTCCGAGCACAAATTACAAGTAATCAGGCTCTTGAGAAGAAATGGCTAGAAAACTGTTGTTACAACAGAGAGTCTTTCTATCTCTTTGTACATACCACCCTTACAGGTTTAGCCACTGAGACAGTAAAAAGTGTTGGGAGGATTGAATCTGAGTGATTTTCCCTAAGACCTCTAAAACAAAATTTTCAAACTGGATAACACTAGATATTTGGGATGCTGATACGTATGACAGACATTCCTATCACGTCCTTAGAAATAAGCACCCACAGACGTGCACTCACAGTCATACCCACAAAAATACCAACGAAGTGTTCAATATTCAAATAAATTAAGGTGATCCTGGGACAAGCAAAGTGAAATAGATTGAGATCTGGAACCCTTTACTTCATGTTGCTGTGCTTGGACCTGGACATGCCTCTCTTTGAGCAACAAAATGCAAAGAAACTGGACTGGACTGAAAATAAACATGTGCATAGCAGTTGCGACAGATCCTAGGCAAAAATAAAAAGAAATCAGGCTCTTCAAAAGAAATCAGGCAGTATTTCTCTCTTTTTTGTTGGGGGCGGGGGGGTGGGTGATCTCTTGGACTGTAGCCACCAGGCTCCACTATTCATGGAATTTTCCAGGCAAGAATTCTGAGCAGGTTGCCATTTCCTTCTCCAGGGGATCTTCCTGACCCAGGAATCAAACCCATGCCTCTTGAATTGGAAGGTGGACTCTTTACTTACTTCAGGTCAGTAGAGTTCAGTTGCTCAGTCATGTCTAACTCTTTGCAACCCCACGGACTGCAACACGCCAGGCCTCCCTGTCCATCACCAATTCCCAGAGCTTACTCAAAATCATGTTCATTGAGTCAGTGATGCCATCCAAATATCTCATCCTCTGTCATCCCCTTCTCCTCCCACCCTCAATCATTCCCAGAATCAGGGTCTTTCCAAATGAGTCAGTTCTTCATATCAGGTAGCCAAAGTATTGGAGTCTCAGCTTCAGCGTCAGTCCTTCCAATGAATATTCAGGACTGGTTTCTTTTAGGATTTACCTACTTAGCACATCTCTAATTTCTGCTTTGGTAAATTTCAAGTATGTTGCCAAATGATAAGAAATTCATAATTGAGTTATTTCCAGCCTAGCAACTGAATTAACAATAAAGACCGATTTGCAGAGGAGCAAAGTATTCAGAGTTCTTAAAACTTTGTCTTTTCATTTTAACTATGCTTTTAGGATGGCAATTTATGGTTTTGCACTGATTGTCAATTAGAATAGGTTACTTACTCCAAGGTATAAATTCATCTAATGTTAATACAAAAATTAAGGAATAATTTAGAACCAATATCTACAACATTAAACTTATAGTATCAAGAAGGAAATTCTGAAAATTCTCTGGATATGTGTCCTCAGATCAACATCCTTACTAATATTAATGTTTCTTTTTTGAGTTCTCTGTTGACAGTCTAATCATTTTGTTAAAATTTCAGATCCCAGCAAAAGTGTGCTATAATAACTAGTTACACACATATGTACATACATACACAGCAACCATGTCTCCAGAAAGTCAATTTTATGTTTCCATGTAAATATACCAAATGAAAGATGGGGGGCTTTTAAGAATTATAGAGAGTTTAATAAAATATGTATTTATCAAATAGTAGTTAATAAAAATGTATCTCTGAGAATAAATGGTTATAATATCTTTATTATAGGGAGAATATGCTGTGGATTCTTCTCAGAATTTTCTTTGGGAAAATATTATAAAACCAGTTACTACAGCCAAAATTTTTGTGCAAAATGTAGATGTTCACAAGATATACTGACCAAAATGTCTAAACTATAAACAGCTAAAACAACTACAACAGCACATTTTTTTTGGAGTGGAAAATCTAGATCATAAATATTCTTTTCTTTTCTTTCTTTTACTTTTGTTTTTTCTTAAACAAAATAATCTTATTAATTTATAAGGTTAGGATGGTCATCACTATTTCCTCTTCTTCAGTTCTCCTCAGCTAAAAGCTGACAAGTTTTTGAACTTTCTTCAATGAAATGCTAAAGTCAAAATTGATCAATTACAAAATATATCAATACTTAAGACTCTTGAGAGTCCCTTGGACTGCAAGGAGGTCTAACCAGTCCATTCTGAAGGAGATCAGCCCTGGGATTTCTTTGGAAGGAATGGTGCTAAAGCTGAAAATCCAGTACTTTGGCCACCTCATGCGAAGAGTTGCCTCATTGGAAAAGACTCTGATGCTGGGAGGGATTGGGGGCAGGAGGAGAAGGGGACGACCGAGGATGAGATGGCTGGATGGCATCACTGACTCGATGGACGTGAGTCTGAGTGAACTCCAGTAGTTGGTGATGGACAGGGAGGCCTGGCGTGCTGCAATTCATGGGGTCGCAAAGAGTCAGGCACGGCTGAGAGACTGAATTGAACTGAACTGAATGTCTCATTACAGAGAAGGAAATGGCAACCCACTCCAGTATTCTTGCCTGGAGAATCCCAGGGATGGAGGAGCCTAGTGGGCTGCCCTCTATGAGGTCTCACTGAGTCGGACATGACTGAAACGACTTAGCTGCAGTAGCAGCAATCTCTCATGAAGAACTAAATACATAAAGTTCTAGACTGAAGGCAGTTAACAGGGCTTCTCAGAGGCTAAGAAAGACAAAGAACATCCTGACTGTGCTGTGCTTCTAACCCTCAGAAACATTTGAGGTCACATCTTTTGATACTATTTTATGCATCCAAAGACCTAAATATAAAAAAGTAGAACCTCCTTTCTAAGAAAATGTCTAATCAGACTGAAGGGAGAAGGGTTAAAATTCTAAACTAGGCCATTGTGTTTTATTCCTGTTTCAAGAATTAACTGACCTCTATTTTAAGAGCTCTGGCTCCAATATTGTTCAATTACAACTGCCTTGAGGGGTAGGGAGACTCAAAAAGATTTGCATGAAGTTGTTCCTATTATTATTGAGATTAGGTCCCAAAATATATCTACAGGTAAATTTACTGACCCTAGAAAAGTCAGAGGTTCAACACACATAAAAGCCAGTAGCTGCTGCTAAGATATGAATCTCAAAGGCACCAAGATGAACATGTGAGGCTCTTATCTAGACACAGAAAGTGAAAGTGAAAGTCAAGTTGCTCAGTCGTGTCCAACTCTTTGCGACCAGTAGACTGTAGCCCAGCAAGCTCCTCCGTCCATGGGATTCTCCAGGCAAGAATACTGGAGTGGGTTGCCATTAACTATAATGCAGACTGGCTTTCTACGTCTCCAGTAGTGATTTGGCATGGTCTCTCTAGAAGTTGGTTTTACCTCTGTACCCTTTAATTCTCCACTCCTCATCCCTTACTTGTTACCTAAGTTTATTCTAGAACAGATACGCATTTTGCTGTAATCTGATTCGAAGATTCAGATTAAATCACACACATCCTAAGAATACTGGAGTGGGACACTCCAGTATTGGAGTTTTTAGTATTAGAGTATTTACTGGGCTTCCTCCAGGAAATCTTCCCAACCCAGGGATCGAATCCAGGTCTCCTGCACTGTAGGTAGATTCTGTACCATCCGAGTTACAAAGAAAGTCTAAACTTAAAGGAGTTACCTTTTATTTGGGAAACTGATAGGTGAATACACAATTAAAATACATTACATCTGTACCATGATGTCCTAGAGTCACATAAGAAGGGCAGCTAATCTCAACTGGAGAACCTTTGGAAAGGGAATGATACTTTGAAGAATGAGTAAGAGATACTTGGTTATAAGAATATGACAAAATACAATCTATAGTGAAGAACCAGCACATACGAACACATTTGAAAATTATAAAACAAGGTACAAAAAGAAAGTGATACTAATTTTTTAGGTGGAACATGATTCAAGGTGGGGAAGCAAGGCCTGCAGAGAAGCCATATGATGAAGCTTAATTCTATCCTTAGCTAAACGGGAAACTACTAAAGATTTTGCATTTTGATTTTAAGCAGTGGAGCATCATGATCACTTGAACAGAACTATAGAGAATGAAGTGAATATGTAAGTTCACATTGAAATGGACAACTTCACTAGCAATCATATAAGGGTAAATTAAAGCAATGTAAATGACTTTTCACCCATCAAATAGAGAAAGATAATTGCAGAGGATAGCTCATAAAAATGCAGTATTTAAGCATGTGATTTGTAAATAAAGTATGCCAAATTTCTATGAGAATTGCATGATTATATGATACTGTGTTATCTTAGGGAGTTGCTGCAACTGCTGATCATCTTCTGAAGTGTAGACCCAATAGGAGCTGACACTGTGTGAGTCTAGCATTTCTGTTATAGGTTGATTATTTTGTCCTAAGACTAAGCCTGCAATAGGGACACAGCCTTGTCATTTTCCTCTAGTCATAACTTGGTGGTGAGTGAAGCACTAAAGGTTATGCAGTTCCTAGGCTGGGTAGAAGCAAATAGGGAATATTTCATAATTAAGAAAGGCCATTATTTAGTAACTATTGAGAGTAAGAGGTCAAGTTTCTTATTAGCTTAAAAATTATTTCATTTATTTAACCTCATTGTATTATCTATAAACTATTTCATACAGCATGCATATCATATAATCTTTGTGATGATAGAGAAATACATATGTATAACTGTTAATGTATAAAATAAAATTCAGTAGGTATCATTTATTAATATTATGTGATTATCTAGATAATTGCTACCTGAATAAAAAGAAGTAAATATTGAGAAAAGACATAAGCAAAGTATTAGAATCCAAAAATTATCCAACAAAGGATCTAGATAGAGCTTCAAATAGAAAATGAGCTAAGGTTGATATTGAAACAGAACAAATAAAAGGAAGATAAAAGTCAGTGAATTGGGGTTAATCCAGAAGCAAAGTGTATGAAGAATAAACAATCTATTTGCTTTTTATCCAGCATGCTGTTTGCTAGATAGCAGAACACATGAATGGATGAAGATAACCTGGTAAAGTCTATAGTAGAATAGTGATATTCAAGTTTTACAGAATATTGAATATATACAAAAATAGAATGAAAGTGTCAACTATATATCTGGAAGAGAACAACTAGTTCTCAATCATCTAAGAGATACATGCAGAAAATATTCTTATCTGCCTCAATCATCTTTGTGTACTTTGTCCTGAGGAAATAGCTGAGCATTACCACTGTTAGGTGATTCTATGACCATACCACAGTACTCTGGGGGAAATAGCTTGTTGCTGTAAATGTACTTTGCATGCATTCCTGGAGAAAGAACACATTTGGCTTATAGAGCACTTAATTCCAAACTTTTCTTCAAAATCTAGTATTTTGCAACTTTCAGGCAAAAATACTAGCTAATAAATATTAGGCACCTTTAAAAAGAAGAATAGATTAAAGTTGAAATACAATTTCTAGCATTTTTCCCAATGTTCCTTTGTCAATATAATTTATTCAGCATATTATTATCAGTTCCTCATTCTCTCACAATATTGCTTAGGCATGATTCTCAATATTAAAGGTAGGCCTCTCTTTAATATTGAGAATAATTTGTTTGGGCTGAAAAAGTTGGGCCTTGTACCATTCATCTTGTTTACTTCCTTCTAAGATTCTTATCTCTCTCTCTCCGACTGCCTTTCTGAGCCACTGTTTCTAACGTTAGCGTATCTGACTATTTTGGCTGTCTAAAATGAAAACTAAAAATTGAGACCATTGGGCAGTATGTGTAGCAAAGGTTAAGAAGTCTGACCCAATTCAAAATCTCAATTTCCCCTTAAGCATGAGGAATATAGCAATGCCTCCCCATCGCATATAGTCATTTAGCACATTTAAGTCTGGTGGTGGTGGTTTAGTCACTAAGTCACGTCTGACTCTTGCAACCGCATGGACTGTAGCCTGCCAGGCTCCTCTGTCTGTGGATTCTCCCGGCATACTCCAGAATTCTACTAAAGTGGGTTGCCATCTCCTTCTCTAGGGGATCTTCTCAACCCAGGAATTGAACCCAGGTCTCCTGATCACAGACAGATTCTTTACTGATTGAACTATGAGGAAAGTAGATATTATTATTTATGGTAGACCTGGGAAATTCTTTGAAGGGACCCATATTTACCCTTCTTAATGTAGAAGCAAGAACACAGGATTTAGATGTCCTATTTCTGCCTTCTTTTTAGACATTCAGTATTGCTTAATATATCTGAGTCTTGTAGTTAAAACTGTGTATATTATAAAACAAGAAGAGAATATCTGTCCTGAACCCTCCACAGAGATATGGTGGGTATTCAGTGAGATGAGATGTGCAATAAAATTTTTATATTGAAATAGACTGTGTACTAAAGTACTATTTAATTTTTAAACTCAAGTGGGTTTGACCTGTAATGCTTTTCTCCCCATAGTAATCCTTCCTCTTAACTTTTTTATTGGGGTAAAAATCACATAATAGAAAACATACTATTTTAACCATACCATAGTTAACTGTACAGCTCAGTGGCACTAAGTACATTCACACTGTTGTACAACTCTCACCATTATCCATCTCCCAAATTTTTCACTTTCCTAAACTGAAACCCTGCCCCCATTGAACACTAACTCTCTATTCCCCTGCCCCCACCAGGCCCCTAGCATCTATCAATGAACTTTCTGACTCACCTCACAGTTTTCTTTTGAAAAATAAAATTTTTTATTTTATTTAGAAAAGAATATTTTCTTGAGGTAAATTCAGAGAAAAGTATCTAAAGATAATGAGGGAGGAGAACCTAAACAGAATCTCTGGAACAGTGGATAGTGACAGGTATTCAGGCATACTCCCATCAGGTCATTATTTTTGCTTATGTGGTGAAAGATTTTTATGTAATTATATATGCAAAGAATACTCAAACTTCATTATCAACTCACAAACTGTTATGATGAATGCAGAGCCCATTACATACACTGGAAACTGTTCTGTGACATGCTGATAAAATACACAGCTTACAAGCAATGACTAAGGAGCCCGGTCCTGATCACATTTCTGTCCCATGACTTACTTCCAAATATTTAATCATGCTTTTCTAAAGTGACTGACTGCATGGCTTAAATCTGACTTCATTAATAATTATTTATTCTAATTAAAATATTTCCATTGCATTTATTTTCTATAGTTCAAAATGAATATTCTTTTCATCAGTTTAGTGAACTGCCTAACAAAATCAATCTCTAATTTTTTTCTAATTTGCCAAGAATTATCTATAAATGGCATGCTATCTAAGTTATTATTTTCTACAAATATTCTAATGTATGATTGCTTGACCAATTTGAGATGTACTATTAAGGTTGACTGGAAAATACATATTAAAGAAAGGATCACTCCTATTATTGTTGCTGCTGCTGATGCCAATTTGCTTCAGTCGTGTCCAACTCTGTGCAACCCCATCGACAGTAGCCCACCAGGCTCCCCCATCCCTGGATTTCTCCAGGCAAGAACACTAGAGAGGGTTGCCATGTCCATCTCCAATGCATGAAAGTGAAAAGTGAAAGTGAAGTTGTTCAGTCGTGTCTGACTCTTAGCGACCCCATGGACTGTAGCTACCAGGCTCCTCTGTCCATGGGATTTTCCAGGCAAGAGTACTGTAGTGGGGTGCCATTGCCTTCACCAACTCCTATTATTAGGGTATATTAAATGTAGAAAAGAAGTTAATTAAATACATTCAGCAAAAACAAGACCAGGAGCTCACTGTGGCTCAGATCATGAACTCCTTATTGCCAAATTCAGACTTAAATTGAAGAAAGTAGGGAATACCGCTAGACCATTCAGGTATGACCTAAATCAAATCCCTTATGATTATACAGTGGAAGTGAGAAATAGATTTAAGGGCCTAGATCTGATAGACAGAGTGCCTGATTAACTATGGACGGAGGTTCAGAACACTGTACAGGAGACAGAGATCAAGACCATCCCCATGGAAAAGAAATGCAAAAAAGCAAAATGGCTGTCTGAGGAGGCCTTACAAATAGGTGTGAAAAGAAGAGAAGTGAAAAGCAAAGGAGAAAAGGAAAGATATAAGCATCTGAATACAGAGTTCCAAGGAATAGAAAGGAGAGATAAGAAAGCCTTCCTCAGCCATCAATGCAAAGAAATAGAGGAAAACAACAGAATGGGAAAGACTAGAGATCTCTTCAAGAAAATTAGAGACACCAAGGGAACATTTCAAGCAAAGATGGGTTTGATAAAGGACAGAAAAGGTATGGATCCATCAGAAGCGTAAGATATTAAGAAGAGGTGGCAAGAATACATGGAAGAACTGTACAAAACAGATCTTCATGACCCAGATAATCATGATGGTGTGATCACTTGCCTAGAACCAGACATCCTGGAATGTGAAGTCAAGTGTGCCTTAGGAAGCATCACTATGAAAAAAGCTAGTGGAGATGATGGAATTCCAGTTGAACTATTTCAAATTCTGAAAGATGGTGCTGTGAAAGTGCTGCACTCAATATGTCAGCAAATCTGGAACACTCAGCAGTGGCCATGGGACTGGAAAACATCAGTTTTCATTCAAATCCCAAAGAAAGGCAATGCCAAAGAATGCTCAAACTACCACACAATTTTACTCATCTCACATGCTAGTAAAGTAATGCTCAAAATTCTCCAAGCCAGGCTTCAGCAACACGTGAACTGTGAACTTCCTGATGTTCAAGCTGGTTTTAGAAAAGGCAGAGGAACCAGAGATCAAATTGCCAACATCCAGTGGATCATGGAAAAAGCAAGAGAGTTCCAGAAAAACATCTATTTCTGCTTTATTGACTATGCCAAAGCCTTTGACTGTGTGGATCACAATCAACTATGGAAAATTCTGAAACAGATAGGAACACCAGACCACCTGACCTGCCTCTTGAGAAACCTATATACAGGTCAGGAAGCAACAGTTAGAACTGGGCATGGAACAATAGACTGGTTCCAAATAGGAAAAGGAGTACGTCAAGGCTGTATATTGTCACCATGCTTATTTAACTTATATGTAGAGTACATCATGAGAAACGCTGGGCTGGAAGAAGCATAAGCTGGAATCAAGACTGCCAGGAGAAATATCAAAAACCTCAGATATGCAGATGACACCACCCTTATGGCAGAAGGTGAAGAACTAAAGAGCCTCTTGATGAAAGTGAAAGAAGAGAGTGAAAAAGTTGGCTTAAAGCTCAACATTCAGAAAATGAAGATCATGGCATCTGGCCCCATCATTTCATGGGAAATAGATTGGGAAACAGTGGAAACAATGTTAGACTTTATTTTGGGGGGGCTCCAAAATGACTGCAGATGGTGATTGTAGCCCTGAAATTAAAATATGCTTACTCCTTGGAAGGAAAGTTATGACCAACCTAGATAACATATAGCAGAGACACTATACTTTGGCAGCAAAGGTCCGTCTAGTCAAGGCTATGGTTTTTCCAGTGGTGAAGTATGGATGGGAGAGTTAGACTGTAATGAAAGCTGAGCACCAAAGAATTGATGCTTTTGAACTGTGGTGTTGGAGAAGCCTTTTGGGAGTCCCTTGGACTGCAAGGAGATCCAACCTGTCTATCGTAAAGGAGATTAGTCCTGGGTGTTCATTGGAAGCACTGATGCTGAAGCTGAAACTCCAAAACTTTGGCCACCTCATGCAAAGAGTTCACTCATTGAAAAAGACCCTGATACTAGGATGGATTGGGGGCAGGAGGAGAAGGGGACAACAGAGGATGAGATGGCTGGATGGCATCACCGACTCGATGGACATGAGTTTGTGTAAACTCCTGGACTTGGTGACGGACAGGAAGGCCTGGCATTCTGCAATTCATGGGGTCACAAGGAGTCAGACACGACTGAGCGACTGAACTGAACTGACTCAAGTACACTTGGAAAATAATTTCATCTAACAACTTAAGTGAATATTTTAGTTATTTGATTGCCAGTATTCCATTTGCTATGAACAAATACATTTGGATTAGTTGAGGTAATCACTAACATGGCAAAAATCAGAGTCTTTTGTTCAAATGATTCCAAACTACTGGCTAAGCCAATGTCTGAAATACCCATATCACGTAGAACAATTTCTTGTGCTACTATCACTACTTATTTACTGTTTATTATGAATTATCATCTCTCCATAGAATCTTCACAAGAGTCAGTGCCCATTGATTACACTAGACATTTTTGGTCCTCTGTCACAATAAACAGCCTTACCAATTGTTCTATCTATGTTAAGGCAGTCTTCAAAATGCTATATTCTATTAGTTAAACATTTACTCTGTTCACTTCATATTTCATTTTTCTTACAATCTTTGCCACTGCTTTTATTTAATCTAATAATAATTATCAAACATTACACAGTACATTTTCCTATACTTACTAAGGATCAATTACTAATCCCTTCAATTATATATCATAAACTTTAATAAGAGTATTGAATTCAGAAACCAAATGTTCTATATTGAAAACTGCATTTACTCTACCACAGTACTCTTTTTCTTTTCCTCCTTAACTTGATTGTACATTATTTTCATTTCTATACCAACTGTTGGCTCATCAGTGAAGATTCTGCCTACAATACAGGAGACATGGGTTCAATCCCTGGGTCAGGAAGATCCCCTGGAGAAGGGCATGACAACCTCCTCTTTCCTGGAGCGTCCCATGGACAGCGAAGCCTGGTGGGCTACAGTCCAGAGGGTCACACAGAGTCAGAAACCAAAGAGACTTAGCATGCACACATAGCACACACTTCAATTTTTATGTTAGTATAATTTGTAAGAATGAGTGTACATCATAAAATGAACGGACACATCTTGAAATTCTTTTTTTTTAATATAGTTTTTTACTTTTTAAATTTTAAAATCTTTAATTCTTACATGCATTCCCAAACATGAACCCCCCTCCCACCTCCCTCCCCACAACATCTCTCTGGGTCATCCCCATGCACCAGCCCCAAGCATGCTGCACCCTGCGTCAGACATAGACTGGCGATTCAATTCTCACATGATAGTATACATGTTAGAATGCCATTCTCCCAAATCATCCCACCCTCTCCCTCTCCCTCTGAGTCCAAAAGTCCGTTATACACATCTGTGTCTTTTTTCCTGTCTTGCATAGAGGGTCGTCATTGCCATCTTCCTAAATTTCATATATATGTGTTAGTATACTGTATTGGTGTTTTTCTTTCTGGCTTACTTCACTCTGTATGATTGGCTCCAGTTTCATCCATCTCATCAGAACTGATTCAAATGAATTCTTTTTAACGGCTGAGTAATACTCCATTGTGTATATGTACCACCGCTTTCTTATCCATTCATCTGCTGATGGACATCTAGGTTGTTTCCATGTCCTGGCTATTATAAACAGTGCTGTGATGAACATTGGGGTACATGTGTCTCTTTCAATTCTGGTTTCCTCGGTGTGTATGCCCAGCGGCGGGATTGCTGGGCCATAAGGTAGTTCTATTTGCAATTTTTTTAAGGAATCTCCACACTGTTCTCCATAGTGGCTGTACTAGTTTGCATTCCCACCAACAGTGTAGGAGGTTTCCCTTTTCTCCACACCCTCTCCAGCATTTATTGCTTGCAGATTTTTGCATCGCAGCCATTCTGACTGGTGTGAAGTGGTACCTCATTGTGGTTTTGATTTGCATTCTCTAATAATGAGTGATGTTGAGCATCTTTTCATGTGTTTGTTAGCCATCTGTATGTCTTCTTTGGAGAAATGTCTATTTAGTTCTTTGGCCCATTTTTTGATTGGGTCGTTTATTTTTCTGGAATTGAGCTGTAGGAGTTGCTTGTATATTTTTGAGATTAGTTGTTTGTCAGTTGCTTCATTTGCTATTATTTTCTCCCATTCAGAAGGCTGTCTTTTCACCTTGCTTATATTTTCCTTTGTTGTGCAGAAGCTTTTAATTTTAATTAGATCCCATTTGTTTATTTTTGCTTTTATTTCCAGAATTCTGGGTGGTGGATCATAGAGGATCCTGCTGTGATTTATGTCTGAGAGTGTTTTGCCTATGTTCTCCTCTAGGAGTTTTATAGTTTCTGATCTTACATTTAGATCTTTAATCCATTTTGAGTTTATTTTTGTGTGTGGTGTTAGAAAGTGATCTAGTTTCATTCTTTTACAAGTGGTTGACCAGTTTTCCCAGCACCACTTGTTAAAGAGATTGTCTTTACTCCATTGTATATTCTTGCCTCCTTTGTCAAAGATAAGGTGTCCATATGTGTGTGGATTTATCTCTGGGCTTTCTGTTTTGTTCCATTGATCTATATGTCTGTCTTTGTGCCAGTACCATACTGTCTTGATGACTGTGGCTTTGTAGTAGAGCCTGAAGTCAGGCAAGTTGATTCCTCCAGTTCCATTCTTCTTTCTCAAGATTGCTTTGGTTATTCGAGGTTTTTTGTATTTCCATACAAATCTTGAAATTATTTGTTCTAGTTCTGTGAAAAATATGGCTGGTAGCTTGATAGGGATTGCATTGAATTTGTAAATTGCTTTGGGTAGTATACTCATTTTCACTATATTGATTCTTCCTATCCATGAACACGGTATATTTCTCCATCTATTAGTGTCCTCTTTGATTTCTTTCATCAGTGTTTTATAGTTTTCTATATATAGGTCTTTAGTTTCTTTAGGTAGATATATTCCTAAGTATTTTATTCTTTTCGTTGCAATGGTGAATGGAATTGTTTCCTTAATTTCTTTTTCTACTTTCTCATTATTTGTGTATAGGAATGCAAGGGATTTCTGTGTGTTGATTTTATATCCTGCAACTTTACTATATTCATTGATTAGCTCTAGTAATTTTCTGGTGGAGTCTTTAGGGTTTTCCATGTAAAGGATCATGTCATCTGCAAACAGTGAGAGTTTTACTTCTTCTTTTCCAATTTGGATGCCTTTTATTTCTTTTTCTGCTCTGATTGCTGTGGCCAAAACTTCCAGAACTATGTTGAATAGTAGCGGTGAAAGTGGACACCCTTGTCTTGTTCCTGACTTTAGGGGAAATGCTTTCAATTTTTCACCATTGAGGATAATGTTTGCTGTGGGTTTGTCATATATAGCTTTTATTATGTTGAGGTATGTTCCTTCTATTCCTGCTTTCTGGAGAGTTTTTATCATAAATGGATGTTGAATTTTGTCAAAGGCCTTCTCTGCATCTATTGAGATAATCATATGGTTTTTATTTTTCAATTTGTTAATGTGGTGAATTACATTGATTGATTTGTGGATATTGAAGAATCCTTGCATCCCTGGGATAAAGCCCACTTGGTCATGGTGTATGATCTTTTTAATGTGTTGTTGGATTCTGATTGCTAGAATTTTGTTGAGGATTTTTGCATCTATATTCATCAGTGATATTGGCCTGTAGTTTTCTTTTTTTGTGGCATCTTTGTCAGGTTTTGGTATTAGGGTGATGGTGGCCTCATAGAATGAGTTTGGAAGTTTACCTTCCTCTGCAATATTCTGGAAGAGTTTGAGGAGGATAGGTGTTAGCTCTTCTTGAAATTTTTGGTAGAATTCAGCTGTGAAGCCGTCTGGACTTGGGCTTTCGTTTGCTGGAAGATTTCTGATTACAGTTTCAATTTCCGTGCTTGTGATGGGTCTGTTAAGATTTTCTATTTCTTCCTGGTTCAGTTTTGGAAAATTGTACTTTTCTAAGAATTTGTCCATTTCTTCCACGTTGTCCATTTTATTGGCATACAACTGCTGATAGTAGTCTCTTATGATCCTTTGTATTTCTGTGTTGTCTGTTGTCATCTCTCCATTTTCATTTCTGATTTTATTGATTTGATTTTTCTCTCTTTGCTTCTTGATGAGTCTGGCTAATGGTTTGTCAATTTTATTTATCCTTTCAAAGAACCAGCTTTTGGCTTTGTTGATTTTTGCTATGGTCTCTTTTGTTTCTTTGGCATTTATTTCTGCCCTAATTTTTAAGATTTCTTTCCTTCTACTACTTCTGGGGTTCTCCAATTCTTCCTTTTCTAGTTGCTTTAGTTGTAGAGTTAGGTTATTTATTTGACTTTTTTCTTGTTTCTTGAGGTATGCCTGTATTGCTATGAACTTTCCTCTTAGCACTGCTTTTATAGTGTCCCACAGGTTTTGGGTTGTTGTGTTTTCATTCTCATTAGTTTCTATGCATATTTTGATTTCTTTTTTGTTTTCTTCTGTGATTTGTTGGTTATTCAGAAGTGTGTTGTTCAACCTCCATATGTTGGATTTTTTAATAGTTTCTCTCCTGTAATTGAGATCTAATCTTAATGCATTATGGTCAGAAAAGATGCTTGGAATGATTTCGATTTTTTTGAATTTATCAAGTTTAGATTTATGGCCAGGATGTGATCTATCCTGGAGAAGGTTCCATGAGCACTTGAAAAAAAGGTGAAATTTATTGTTTTGGGGTGAAATGTCCTATAGATATCAATTAGGTCTAACTGATCTAATGTATCATTTAAAGTTTGCGTTTCTTTGTTAATTTTCTGTTTAGTTGATCTGTCCATAGGTGTGAGTGGGGTATTAAAGTCTCCCACTATTATTGTGTTATTGTTGATTTCCCCTTTCATACTTGTTAGCATATGTCTTACATATTGTGGTGCTCCTATATTGGGTGCATATATATTTATAATTGTTATATCTTCTTCTTGGATTGTTCCTTTGATCATTATGTAGTGGCCTTCTTTGTCTCTTTTCACAGCCTTTGTTTTAAAGTCTATTTTATCGGATATGAGTATTGCCACTCCTGCTTTCTTTTGGTCTCTATTTGCGTGGTATATCTTTTTCCAGCCCTTCACTTTCAGTCTGTATGTGTCCCTTGTTTTGAGGTGGGTCTCTTGTAAGCAGCATATAGACGGGTCTTGTTTTTGTATCCATTCAGCCAGTCTTTGTCTTTTGGTTGGGGCGTTCAACCCATTTACGTTTAAGGTAATTATTGATAAGTATGATCCCATTACCATTTATTGTTTTGGGTTTGGGTTTATACACCCTTTTCGTGTTTCCTTTCTAGAGAATATCCTTTAGAATTTGTTGGAGAGCTGGTTTGGTGGTGCTGAATTCTCTCAGCTTTTGCTTGTCTGTAAAGCTTTTGATTTCTCCTTCGTATTTGAATGAGATCCTTGCTGGGTACAGTAATCTGGGCTGTAGGTTATTGTCTTTCATCACTTTAAGTATGTCTTGCCATTCCCTCCTGGCCTGAAGAGTTTCTATGGAAAGATCAGCTGTTATCCTTACGGGAATCCCCTTGTGTGTTATTTGTTGTTTTTCCCTTGCTGCTTTTAATATTTGTTTTTTGTGTTTGATCTTTGTTAATTTGATTAATATGTGTCTTGGGGTGTTTCGCCTTGGGTTTATCCTATTTGGAACTCTCTGTGTTTCTTGGACTTGGGTGATTATTTCCTTCCCCATTTTAGGGAAGTTTTCAACTATTATCTCCTCAAGGATTTTCTCATGATCTTTCTTTCTGTCTTCTTCTTCTGGGACTCCTATAATTCAAATGTTGGAGCGTTTCATATTGTCCTGGAGGTCTCTGAGATTGTCCTCATTTCTTTTAATTCGTTTTTCTTGTTTCCTCTCTGATTCATTTGTTTCTACCATTCTATCTTCTATTTCACTAATCCTATCTTCTGCCTCCGTTATTCTACTATTTGTTGCCTCCAGAGTGTTTCTGATCTCATTTATTGCGTTAGTCATTATATTTTGACTCTTTTTTATTTCTTCTAGGTCCTTGTTAAACCTTTCTTGCATCTTCTCAATCCTTGTCTCTAGGCTATTTATCTGTGATTCCATTTTGATTTCAAGATTTTGGATCATTTTCACTATCAATATTCGGAATTCCTTCTCCGGTAGATTCCCTACATCTTCCTCTTTTGTTTGGTTTGGTGGGCAACTCTCCTGTTCCTTTACCTGCTGAGTATTCCTCTGTCTCTTCATCTTGGTCATATTGCTGCGTTTGGGGTGGCCTTTTTATATTCTGGTAATTTGTGGAGTTCTCTTTATTATGGAGCTTCCTCACTTTGTGTGGGGTTCTATCAGTGGCTTGTCAAGGTTTCCTGGTTAGGGAGGCTTGTGTTGGAGTTTTGGTGGGTGGAGCTGGGTTTCTTCTCTCTGGAGTGCAGTGGAGTGACCCGTAATGGGTTATGAGACATCAAAGGTTTTGGGATAATTTTGAGCTGCCTGTATATTGAAGCTCAGGGGAGTGTTCCTGTGTTGCTGGAGAATTTGCGTGGTATGTCTTGTTTTGGAACTTGTTGGCCCTTGGGTGGAGCTTGGTTTCGGTGTAGGTATGAAGGCATTTGATGAGCTCCTATTGCTTAATGTTCCCTGAATTCAAGAGTTCTCTAATGTTTTCAGGCTTTGGATTTAAGCCTCCTGCTTCTGGTTTTCAGTTTTATTTTTACAGCAGCCTCTAGACTTCTCCATCTCCGAGTCCCTGGCACTTTGGGAGAACGAGGCAGTGGGGTCCACACCCTAGGGGACGGAAGGATGTCACCTGCGCCCCTCCAACCACTGGCTGCCATCTTGAAATTCTTATGTATACGGTTTCCCAGGCAAGCACAAATACATTTTTATACTCTCATGTGTGTGGGGATGGGGGAGAGCGGAAGAGTAAGAAAAAGAGAGACAATGTGTGTGTGTGTGTGTGTGTGTGTGTGACAATGTGAAATACAGAAAGAAAAGGACAGGTACTAGTTTGTGAATATCCAACATTAGAAATCAAGTGAATCACAAATTACAAATTACTCTTGGAAGAAGATGCAAAAAACTCTGATTTACTAAGAAAAAAGTCAACAAACACAGGTAGTTGTTACCAATTAGCATAAAATTAATAGTTTCAAGGTATTTTAACAAATACTACAGTTGATGAGCTTATTATTAACTCTGTGTCTTGTTTTTTTTTTTAATCTCCACCTTCACTATCACACGTTGTAAATTACCATTTCAGTGAAAAGTCACAGTTCTCATGTAGGTGATACTGTAATAAGCATTAAAGAAATAATTAAAATTGACCCTTCAATGTATTGCTTATATAACAGTGCAATTCTATGTTTATGTGTGTATGTACAAAACATGCAGGGGATACACTTATTTAAGTGCATTCATATTTACATAGATAGTTTTCTAGAAGCCAGTAGCTATTCTGAGAAATCTAAGAATCCTGTCAGCTGGTCTGTAAATAAAATCCTTAAAGGATGGCATATAAGATAATTTGAAACTCACTGTGGAAGGACTGAAGAATACTGATCGTCCATTCATCTGTTAATCTTCCTGTTTTTGTTATCTGAATACACTTGAGCTGATTTGAAGATTCTCTTGATTCAATCCAACAAATCGTGTCTTCATTGTAAATAAAATCCAGAGTATGAATTTCATTTCCATTTACTGAGCTCAGGGTTGCCATCTTACTTCCATTAAGATAGAAAATCTCAATTGTTTCAGAATTTGCAATTAATAGCAAAGGTGGTTTATCTGTAGGTTCTGGAATAAGACAGAAAGAGGAAAGTGAGTTGGGTAAAAGTCACATTTTTAAGATAAATTTGTATTACTCATTAAAAGTCAGTTCTATCTTTTTAATTTATCTTTAAAATTAAAAAAAAAAAGGCTTAAACAAGTTTTTATTAGTAACCCATACATGTTCCAGTAATCATTTTATTTCTTTAAGGACAACATAGTCCACTGAGCATTTGTATTCCTGATTTTCTTAGTCATAATGTGTTCTTTAAATCTGAGGATAATGTTATTTGCTTTCAATGCTGGCAAATAGAGGAAACATTATGAGAGCTTTTCTTAGGAATGATATGGATCTAGATTGACCTATCTATACAATGTTGCAGACTTGCTTTGTGAGCAAGAGCCACTTTTTTGAGGTGGATGCATGAGGTCAAAAATAGATTCTCTAAAGTAAAACATGTAAAGCTCACAGGCTCCTGTGACCTCAACCTCACTCGCTCCTTGACTGACCTTGGGAGCTAAACAATCACACATTTCCTTAATGACTAGATTATGGTCACGGCACCACTTCCTTCCACATTCCTTCTCTATAGTCAGGAAAATAAGATCTTGTGGTAAAAAAAATTTGTTCAACACCAGTTTTTGAAATATATCTTTGCTTGTGCTAGGTAAGACTGGTAATTTTTAGATAAATTTGAATTTAAAAGAATCTCAATTTATATATATATATATATAAAGTGAATAGTAAAATTGCTTGGACTGCAAGGAGATCCAACCAGTCCATCCTAAAGGAAAGCAGTCCTGAATATTCATTGGAAGGACTGATGCTGAAGCTGAAACTCCAATACTGTGGTCACCTTATGTGAAGAAATGACTCATTTGAAAAGACCCTGATGCTGGGAAAAATTGAAGGCTGGAGGAGAAGGGGACAGCAGAGGATGAAATGGTTGGATGGCATCACCAACTCAATGGACGTGAGTTTGAGTAAACTCCAGGAGTTGGTGATGGACAGGGAGGCCTGGTGTGCTGCAGTCCATGGTGTTGCAAAGAGTTGGACACAACTGAGCAACTGAACTGAAGAGTAAAATTCCATAAAAAAATCACAGTTGAAAGTTTAACTCCATTCAGAGTAGCTTTTGATCTAAATAGGGAATAGGGGGAATTTTCAACTCCTCTTTTTTCCTCTGCCTTACCTCTAGTGTGTTAACAAATATCTTGGACTCTGACGTCAAACCTATCAGGAAGCCCACTACTTCTCAGTGACTACTACTAACATCCTGCCCCAAGCTGCCAACACCTCTCCACCAGATCATCACAATTCCAATGGTTTCTCTGCTTTCCTCTATGCCCTCCTCCTTCTGAGTCTTCTTCAATACAGTAGCCAACTTTGTCTTTAAAATGTAAAGGTAGATCAAGTAACTTTTCTGCCCAATTCCTCAGAGGGTTTCCATTTCAATCAAAGTCAAAGTCAAAGCCTTATAATGGCCTATAAGCCCTATGTGATGTGTCTTATCATTAGGATTTCCCCTCATTTCCTTCATTTCTTTGCTACTCTCTCACTCTTACTTAACACAAACCAACTTTCTTACTGCCCATTGAACAAGATTCTGGATGGCATCCCAGAGCTATTTCTAGAATAATCATCATATATTGGAATGGCTGACATGACATGCTGACGTCCTTTCTGGGCGTCATTTAGATGGCACCTTTCTGGTTAGGACTTCTTTTTTTACCACTTTACCTTGTTAAAAAAAAAAAAAAAAAAAAACTACAACTTTTTACACTCTCTGTAGACATCCCCAAGTTTATTTTTCACTTATCACTACCAAACATTGTATATATCAGATTTCTTTCTCTGGTGCATTATTTTTCTATTTCTGCTGCTATATCTCTAGCATTTATAAAAAGTCTGGAACCTATTGATCATTCACTACAAATTCTGAATTAGTCAATAGACACATGGAATGCTTACATAGTAAAATTCTTTAGAAATATTCTGTGCAATGTTACAAAATAATTTGGTTAGCAAAGATGCACCAACACTAATGTTAATGCTTAATGTCTTCATTTGACAACTGAAATGACCTTTTTGAAATAGCCTCTCATTCAAAAATGAGCTAACATTGCCAAGATGTAGACAACAATTTCCAAACTGGCTACTAGTCAGCAAATATGTCATTGACGTTTTTTGGAGAGAGGTTGGAATATGAAGGAACACTGAGTTTCTCTTGAGACACTGATATAAAAATGAATCATTGGTCAATACAGGCAATGCTTAGTTGACACAACTAATCAATCTATTACATTTTGTGGCTGCTTTTTGAATGAATCAGTTGCTTATCTTAATGCAAAATGTATCAACCACTGATTTTAAAGCTTCAGATAAACAGAACACCAATAAAGAGAAAGTCAGATGTTTTGTAAACTGATGTGGTTTGATACAATAATGGTAACTTTAAAAATTCAAATGACATACTGGAGAAAGGATACTTATATTAGCTGTGATGTGCTTTAGTGAAGGGATACTCATGTGTTTTTGCTAAATATTATCTATGGTTTTCCTCTTTAGACAAATAAAACATAAGGCCTGATATGGAAGCGGGGAAAATTACTGAACAATAAGAACCCACAAATATCATCATGGGCTAAGGAAATGTCTTTTATTTTCTACTTCCTGATGAAAGCTGGCATAAGCCTGGCAAGTTATCTATCTCTACCTGAACTGCATAGATCTCTAGTGGGTATTATTACCAGGTGTTTCCACTGGCAAGTTGAAAACTATCATTAGCTTGGGTGATGAGGATAACAGACTGACCAGAATGAATGTGACTCTTTAATCAGATACCACACTTGGAGTCAGTAAACAATTTCCCAAAAGGAACAGTTGGAAAACCCATCAAATGACTTAAGTCAAAAGATTTAATACATCAATATTTAATGAGGAGTAATAAATATCAACCTTCCAAATAGAAGAGATTGAAACACAAGAAAGTATTCAGTCAATATTCTAACTTCGAGGATTAAGACTTTGGTTGAAAAAAATCTCTGCACAGACTTTCAATTGATTCATGTTGAAGGAGGAAAACTGTCTTCATCCTCTTGACTGACTCCTATATGTCAATAGCACAAAAAAAGAATATTTTCTCTCTCAAACAGTTACAGACATGTATAAAATCAGAAAGTGATTTTTTTCCTATCATGGTATATTAATCAGTGCCATAATTTTTAAAAACTGATTAGAAAGCAGTGAATTAAAAAGAGAAACTTGGAAACATGAAAAATCTAATTTAACTAGATTCATAATTATACCTTTTTAAATTCCAAGGCACTATAACCTCAGATATGCAGATGACACCACCCTTATGGCAGAAAGTGAAGAGGAATTAAAAAGCCTCTTGATGCAAGTGAAAGAGGAGAGTGAAAAAGTTGGCTTAAAGCTCAACATTCAGAAAACGAAGATCATGCCATCTAGCCCCATCACTTCATAGGAAATAGATGGGGAAACAGTGGAAACAGTGTCAGACTTTATTTTTTTGGGTACCAAAATTACTGCAGATGATGATTGCAGCCATGAAATTAAAAGACGCTTACTCCATGGAAGGAAAGTTATGAACAACCTAGATAGCATATTCAAAAGCAGAGACATTACTTTGTCAACAAAGGTCCATCTAGTCAAGGTTATGGTTTTTCCAGTGATCATGTATGGATGTGAGAGTTGGACTGTGAAGAAAGCTTGAGCACCAAAGAATTGATGCTTTTGAACTGTGGTGTTGGAGAAGACTCTTGAGAGTCCCTTGGACTGCAAGGAGATCCAACCAGTCCATCCTAAAGGACATCAGTCCTGGGTGTTCTTTGGAAGGAATGATGCTGAAGCTGAAACTTCAATACTTTGGCCACCTCATGCAAAGAGTTGACTCATTGGAAAAGACCCTGATGCTGGGAGGGACTGGGGGCAGGAGGAGAAGGGGACAACAGAGGATGAGATGGCTGGATGGCATCACCAACTCAATGGACACGAGTTCGGGTAAACTCCAGGACTTGGTGATGGACAGGCAGGCGTGGCGTACTGCGATTCATAGGGTCTCAAAGAGTCAGACACGACTGAGCAACTGAACTGAACTGATAACCACATTCTTACAAACATACCCTTCTCTTCTCATGGTCAAGAATATAATAAAAATTTATATATATACTTATAATGATAGTATTTGACATATATCTGATGCTAAACATATGCTTTCACAGGGAAATGAAACATTTTTTAATGCTTCATTTAAACTTCCTTTTAATTCTAATTAATTTTTCCCTTTGATTCTAAAACATTAATTCAGCTGGTTTCACTTTAAGTAATTGGAATTATGGATACTGGTACTTAAAAATAAAGACAAACATAATAAATATTTATAACAAATGTATACATATGCATATATAATAATAAGCATTATCCAGTTATACTCTTTGAGATTTCCCTTACCTAATTCTATAATGTGAGCAGTTACCTTCTGTGAATGAAACTGGGTAGATATCTCTCAACATTTACTGTGTTAAAGATGAAAGAACAAAGAATCCGAGGTTTAACTGAATAAAAGAGTAAATAATAAATTCCATGTAAAGTATATCAAATTAAGCTAGTGGGACTAAAGTGTGAGATAAGGGAAAATTGTAATCCATTTAGCCCTATGAAATGGTTTTTAATCTTTAAAAGTTAAAATAATTTAAAGAAGAATTTTAAAAATTTAATTTATCATATAGAAACTATATAAAGGCTTTAAAAATAAGATGAAATGAGAAATGAGAAGAATGCTAACAACTTGTAATAGAAAACTCTGCAAAGCTTCATGGAACCCTGCTAGCTCAGAAGGTAAAGAATCTGCCTGCAATGCAGGAGACCAGGGTTTGATCCCTGGGTTGGGAAGAACTCTGGTGAAGGAAATGGCAACTTGCTCTGGTATTCTTGCCTGGAGAATTCCATGGACAGAGAGAGGATCCTGGAGGGCTACAGTACACAGGGTCTCATGGTCAGACATGACTTAGCGACCAACACTTTCACTTTTCATAGGACATAAACTGTAGCTATATGCAACAAAACGAAGAACAACCTACATAAAGACACCTAATTAAAAAAGAAACCTTCTAAAATTATGCAGTGAACAGAAAAAGTTGAATATGAAATACTAGGAGGAAATTATATAGTTTAAAAAAAGATAGAAAAGTATTATTCAAATAGCATAATAAATTATAGATCAAAGTCAACTAAGCCAAACTAAAAATGTGGATAAAATTAACCACCCAAGTAGAAAAAAAGATATAGGGTTGAAATATTTTAATTTCCAAAACATATATGGCTCAAATTTGTTTCTCTCTTTTCCTTAGCTATTGTGTTAATGGAAAAATCTCTTGACTGAAATGAATGATATTTAGAGTAAGTATACACTAGCAGCCCACTCCAGTGCTCTTGCCTGGAAAATCCCATGGACGAAGGAGCATGGTGGGCTGCAGTCCATGGGGTCGCTAAGAGTCGGACATGACTGAGCGACTTCACTTTCACTTTTCATTTTCATGCATTGGAGAAGGAAATGGCAACCCACTCCAGTGTTATTGCTTGGAGAATCCCACGGATGGGGGAGCCTGGTGGGCTGCTGTCTATGGGGTCACACAGAGTCGGACACGACTGAAGCGACTTGGCAGTAGCAGCAGCAATGCCATATGTCAGAAGAAACTATCTTATCACATTTTACAGAAGGAAAATTAAAACATGAATCAAAAATGGAAACATTAAAAGGCACTAAAAACAGTATTGGTCCAAGCAAGAAAATGCAATTACTGCAATTATATTATAAGTTATCTTAGCACTATATTTTATTGTCATAATGCATTTATGCTAAGCTACTATTTTACTGGATGAAAATGTTTTATTTATTGTATTTTTTATTTTATTTTTTAGAATTTATGGATGTAAGGCATTTCAACCAGTATATGAAGCAGGATAGTCTGACTTCAAAAAGTATATAATCTAATAGAAAAATTAGGTAAAATTAGTATAATTAAGCATAAATGTCTATATCATCTGTCTTCAAGAAAGATATAATCTAATAGAAAAAATGTGTGATTAAGTATAAATATCTATATTTTTGAAGTCAGGTTTGGTACCTTTCATCAAACTTGTATAGTAACACTGAATTCCAAAGAATGGTTAGATATATCTTCCTATGGTTGAATGTTTGTTTCCCCTAAATTCATATGTTGAAGTCCTAACCCCTTAAGATGACAGTTTTGATGAGGGTTGGACACTGCTCACATGCTGAAGGAGGAACCCATATGAATGGGATTACTGCATTATAATAGAGGCTCTAGAGAGATCTCTTGGGCCTTCTGCAAGATAGGACAAGTCTGTATCCCAGAAGACAGCACTCACCAGACCGTGCTGGTACCCTGATCTCAGATTTCCAGCCTTTAGAACTGTGAGAAATAAATTTCTTGTAAGTTACCCAGTCTGTGGTATTTTGTTATAGCAGCACAAGTGTATGAAGATTTATCTGTTAAATAGAGTTAGAAGTTCCTTAATGATGATAACATTTTATTTCATCTGTGCATTAATGGATGAACAGAAATTGAATGTGTGGAGAATTTTTTTTTTTTACAAAAAAAGAAGAAAAATAGGAAATCTGGTGAAACAAAGAGCTTGGACAAAAGCAAAGATGATAACATTTTATTTCATCTGTGCATTAATGGATGAACAGAAATTGAATGTTTGGAGAATTTTTTTTTTTACAAAAAAAGAAGAAAAATAGGAAATCTGGTGAAACAAAAAGCTTGGACAAAAGCAAAGATGTGGGAAAGACTAAGATATGTTGGAATACTGACTTAAGTTTTTAGTTTCTTAGGGTGGAACATGTATTAGTGGTGAAAGTATTTCATCATGATAATAACAACAGTTAACCCTTTTGAGCATATTTTAGAAATTAAACACTATATTTTATGTTTCAGATTTACTCATTTATTGTATGCTCACAATATTTCTGAGAATCAGGTGTTAATATTTTTTATATTTTATAGATAAGAAAATAAGTATATTTAAGGTTTAAGTAAATTACTTAGGATCACAAAGCTACTAAGTAAAAAGAATTAGGTTCAAACTCACATAGGCCTTGTAGTAGATGAGAAAGTAGGTTGAGGAAACACTGCACTGGGCATTTAATGTCAAGCTGATAAACTTACTTCTAATTTGGGGTGCATTTGGGAAATGACACATGGAATACAATATGGATAAGTAAAATATAGTGGGATAGATGTAATTCCCATTTAGCTTTTTAAACTTGTTTTTACTTTTAAAGTGGTGTAACAAAACTCATATCAGATGGGAAAGGAGTTTGTAAAAGTCTTGTTTTACATTGCCTTGGTGTAGTATTGCAGAATGAGGTTGGAAAGGCATTCAGTTCAGTTCACTTCAGTCACTCAGTTGTGTCTGACTCTGACCCCATGAATCGCAGCACACCAGGCCTCCCTGTCCATCACCAACTCCTGGAGTTCACTCAAACTCACATCCATCGAGTCCGTGATGCTATCCAGCCATCTCATCCTCTGTTGTCCCCTTCTCCTCCTGCCCCCAATCCCTCCCAGCATCAGAGTCTTTTCCAATGAGTCAACTCTTCACATGAGGTGGCCAAAGTACTGGAGTTTCAGCTTCAACATCAGTCCTTCCAAAGAACACCCAGGACTGATTTCCTTTAGAATGGACTGATTGGATCTCCATGCAGTCCAAGGGACTCTCAAGAGTCTTCTCCAACACCACGTTTCAAAAGCATCAATTCTTCGGCGCTCAGCTTTCTTCACAGTCCAACTCTCACATGCATACAGGACTACTGGAAAAACCATAGCCTTGACTAGACAGACCTTAGTCGGAAAAGTAATGTCTCTGCTTTTGAATATGCTATCTAGGTTGGTCATAACTTTCCTTCCAAGGAGTAATCGCCTTTAATTTCATGGCTGCAATCACCATCTGCAGTAATTTTGGAGCCCCCCAAAATAAAGTCTGACACTGTTTAGACAGTTTCCCCATCTATTTCTGTAGGTAAATGCAAAAGGCATTTCTGTATCCTTTTAGATTGATGCAGTATAGAAAGAAAGATTGATTATTTTTGCCAAGATTCCTATTGGAAGCAGTGTCCAATGGAGAGATGTAAGGACTTAAGAATCCTAAGAGGTTTACGAGCACACTAGATTTCACATAGGCTAAACTATCATCTGATTGGATTAAAATGCTTTATTTATTGTATTTTTAATTTTTATTTTATAAAGAAATGTATTTATGTTTTTAATTATAAGGGCAGTAACCCAAGATTATTCCTTAAAAAAAAAAATCATGTAGACACAGGTACAGTAGCTGGATTCCTGAACAGAGAAATACTCTTCCAATTTCTCAGGAAATAGGTCATAAGAACCTAAAATGCATGGTGTTTTTTTCTTAAGTAGAGACAGTATGGTGTGATAAAGTAGAAGTTTTAAATTGTAGTGACTGTTTTATGTAGATAATAGGATGTGGAAGGATGGATGTGAAAGGAGGATGTGGAGATTTGCTATTTGGGTTACAGGGTGAAACTGGGGAAAAAAAGTAGAGTCAGTTTTAAGAAATGATGATGTGTTTGGTGTTGGCATGTTAGGCCAGTGCAGCCCTGTCTTGGACATTGCCAAAACTCACTCAGGTAAACTACCAATCAAGCTGAATTATAGACTAAAACAATATAAACTTTTTGTTATCTGGATATTATTAGTGAAATACCTATATCTTCATGAAGAGGATATTTCAATCTGAAGATGAATGAGAAGCAATGGAATATGCTGTTTTATAGGAATAAGGATCATTTTCAAAAAAAAAAAAACAGTTAAAGCCAATTAACATACCATGCATTAAAAAAAAGAGCTTCTCATTTTGCAGATTAGTAGCTCTCACAATATCCCTGTTTCTTAATAAAGAGCCAATCTGTCAGATCAAGGAAGTATTCCTCCTATTACCTGAAGACCTTACTTGGCATAGTTTGCAATATATTTAAAGATACTTTACTGAATTTTTAAAATTTAAGAATGATAATATATTTTAATAAATAAAATAATGTTAAATAATGCATTATTTTTTTAATCAGGAAAATCAAATATATTTATACTGAATTTAATTAAAGTATAAATATAATTAAATCAAAAGGTCATTTTGGTAACTCTCAAAGAACAATTCATTCAAATCTTAGGTTATTGAATTAATATTAAAATTAGCCGACAATCCAGGGATGGATAATTCACAGTAGTCACTGAGGAGTGGCCTATGGCAACTTCTGATTCTCCTAGTCACCTTTCTAACTGTGGCAAACAGAAACTTCTTTAGCTATAGAAATACATTTCTTCCAACTCAGACTTGTCCCTCTAAGATATAAACCAGTAATGATTGAGTTCAACAGGTAAAATATATTGGCTTATTTCAAAATGGCTTTAAAATATTTCCAGTTTGAAAACAAGGGCCCTTAAAAAAGTCACTTCTGTCTCCTAAAAAGAAAATACTCTCTCAGTATTCATAGATTCAATTATATATTTAACAAAGATTTATTGGGCATAACTCTAGAGATATGGCAGTTAACAAAACTAATAAAATTTTTGTTTTTGTGGAATTTACATTTTACTGGAGGAAAAACTCAGTAAGCAAGCAAACACTATTTAGTATTTTTTGGCAGCATTAAATTCTACAAAGAAAAGTAAAGCATTGGTAGTAATATGGATGCAAGCTGTTCTTTAGAAAGAGTAGTCCAATTCAGAATATATTTAAAAATTTAAAATAAAGAGTCTGAGAAAAAGAATGGAGTCAAGGGTAACTACAGTGTTTTGATTTGGGCAACTGAGTGAAAAGGGTCACATTTACCAAGATGGTCATCATTGGAGAAAACATTGTTAGGAGAATATCAAAAGCTTTGGGAGACATGGAATTTGATATTTCCATTAAATATCCAAATGGACTTAGTACGTTGGATCTCAGTATTTAAGTGAGTTTGGTATTCAACGAATAAGATCTAACATGTAGGGCTGGAGACAAAAACCTGCAAGTCTTAGTCTCTAGATGTTTAATACAACCATGGAAAAGGATGTGTTTTTAAAGTCCTGATACAGGACGAAAGCCTTAAGAAATCAATAGAAGAAGGGAACTCGTTCAAAGCACTGAACACTGAGACGTGCAAAACATACTGGCAAAATGAGGATTACCCAGGAAAATAAACCAAGCAAAAAAAAAAAAAAAAAAAAAGCACAGTAAGGTATTAATAATAAGAGAACTCCAAGAATATATTCTTTAAAAGGGAAAGTATTCAAGGAGGAGACAAGATCAGTTGTGTGCTAAGGACTGATAACTGAATAATTATGCAACTGGAGGTCACTGGTAACTTTGGCAACAGAGGTGTAAGTAAGTGATAAGAATGTAAGGCTCACTGAGGACAGAGGAGGCAATAGACACACACTTTTTGCATAACGGGAAAAGAAAAATGGAGTGGTAGCTGGAGAGGAGTACAGTTATTAAAGAAGTTATTTCGCAGCCTCTTTACAAGATCCTTGTATACTAATGGGAATGATCCAGGAGAAAAGAGAATATTGATGATTCAAGGAATAAAGAAGCAACTGACTGAGTCTAACTCTTATACAGTTGAGGAAAGGTGGTATGGATGCACAATTGCAGGGACTGGCCTTAGGAACAAAGTCAGTTTGTTCTTCCATTCAAATAAGAGAAAAAGTGAATAGTGCTAGATTCAGATAGATTGGTAGATTTAGGAGAGTTCAGGGTGAAAAAGAAAATTATTTTTTGACTGCTTCTTTTTCCTCAGGGGAATATGAATGATTATCAACTTCAAGTAAGGAGGAAAGAGGTAGACATATGAAAATTCATTATCTAGAGGTGGAAGAGGGAAAGGTCATTTAATCTATTTCACTGTTTCTGACAAGGCTGCCAACAGGTATAACTACATAACACGTATTTATTAAGATTACAATTTTCTACTTTGCTATTACAAAGACAGATGGGTTTTCAGTACTCAATTGCGATTATATACCAAGCTTCTAGATACTTTACCAGATATATTCCTTGTAATTTGATGGTATGTTGTTCTAAAACTCTAAAGTCTGTTAAGATATAAATTATCTAATAACTTGGCAAGTATTGTCTTTCACACAAAGCAAAAATGGAGGCTATGTGAGTCCTAGCGCTAAGAAGAAATGCTCACACACATTTAAAAACACATTCAATACAATGGATTTTCTCTTCTCAGGGCAAAAATGCATTTAAGCAGCTTAAGTAGGCAGAATATGCATATTTTGAGTTATCAAAGTCAAGAGCAAGTATGAACTCTGGGGAGCAGTGCTCAAGAGACATTCTTTAACTGCCGTTATTATTCAGTACATTGTTGTCTGCAACTGATACAGGGGAAATGCCTTGAAGGCGCTCTGAAAAAAAATTTTCTGATTACTTAGAAAAATAAAAACATTTTTTTCATTAGGTTTTAACCTTTGGCTTTCTGAGGGTTTCAATATCTCTATACTTCTACATTCCTTAAGCAAAGCAATAGAAAATATATATATATTCATGCCTAAACTTTCTTTAAAATATTTTTTGATGTGGACTATTTTTTAAAGTCTTTATTGAATTTGTTACAATATTGCTATTGTTGTTTTTATTCTGGCTTTGTGGCAGGGAGGCATGTGATATCTTAGCTGCCAGATCAGGGACTGAACCTACCACCCCTGCACTGAAAGGTGAAATCTTAACCACTGGATCACCAGAGAAGTCTATCCATATCTAATCTTAAAATTAAACCATCCGTAATTTCTATGAATTCAAATGTGGCTCATTTGTTTTTATTTTTCATTTTGTTGGTCCAATTCTAAGACAAAGAAAGGGAGTTAACTGGAGAACATTGCATGACCTATCACGTATTCTATATTAGGGATTTCAATAATAGGTCAATAGCTAGTCCTCAAAAATTAAATGCAGTGACAGAAATTTGCAGTAATATATTGTGCCATTTGTGAAAACAAAGTTTATTGATTGTCATATCTAAAGCCCACAAATGTTGCTATGTAATTCTTAATACCCAAACAAAGACATCCGCAGCTATATTGCAGCTAATATGTTAAGTGGTAAGAAAAATGGAAGATATGCATTTTTTTCTGTGTCAAATACACTTTTTAGTCATGGGTAAATCAAAGGTGTCATGACACATGAAAAACATGGCAGGTTAGATTATTATCAATCTTGCAACTTTGTTGCTGGAAAAAACATTTAAGTTATCAAGAAAAGTGTTAGACTGTGAAACTGATGTTCTCCAGCTAAGAAAAAAAAAAGTAAAATTTTAAAAATAACAAAAATATAGAACATAGAATATTCATGAGGAGTTTTATACTTCAGTATTGGAAAGCTCATTAACAGTTGTGTGGGTAGAAAAAAAGAAAAAGAAAAGAAAAGTAATGCTGAACTTAAGTTACCCTTTGAAACATTTCCAGTCTTTTGACTTTCCTTTTATTGATCCTCAATATTCTAGTACCCTTATTCTGCTTCCTGAATGTTTAGGAAATTGCTTAAAACATCTGACAAACTTTTACCCAGCACATACTCTGTTCCAGGCACTGTTATTTCTCTGTCACTTACAGCTTACCATAGTGTACACCATTTTCTCCATGCATACGTGACTTAGAGAAAAACAACAAATCTTGATTTCTATGCTGCTCTTGGTCTGCAAGCCTTCCCCCTAGCTCAGAATTACTCATATACATTCATGTCACCAAGTATCATTCATAGTTATGCCTCAATGAAATGACAAACTGTGCAAGAACTAATCCTTTGGGCTATCTAAAAATAGTAAGAATGCTAAATAGTATATCTTCACATTGTCAAGACATAATCACATGTCATTCTGCAGGGAGCTACTCTTAGCTAGATGGTAGACTGAAACAAGTCTAACCGAGTAGTTTCATAAACTACCAAGATTACAAAGACAATATTACCCTTCCTAGGAATATTTAGATTTCAACATGGGTAGTTATTAAAAACAACAACAATGCAATTATACTTTACTAACTGAATTTCAATCATCACAAGTGACTGATGAGACTATGATACACTGAACAGGGGTTCTTCCATTTCCTTCGTGTGTGTGTGTGTGTGTGTGTGTTTTGTTTGTTTTAATTCCTGGGCTCTTCCCTTTGTATGCAAGTACCAGCCTATTGCCCCTACAAGTAGATCCAGTCTTGACAGAAAACCATGGATATTCCACCACATTCCAAAAGGAAAATTTAAACTATTTATTAATAGAGGATAGTAGAAGTTAGAAAAAGGAGCCATAGGAAGATATATTTTATCTCTCTTTTTTCAACTGTAGAAAAGTAAGAAAGTGCTATAGAAACAATTTTTAACATTATTTGGAGGTGTACTACTATGGATTATCAGTTCAGTTCAGTCGCTCAGTCGTGTCTGACTCTTTGTGACCCCATGGAGTGCAGCACTCAGGCCTGCCTGTCCATCACCAACTCCTGGAGTTTACTCAAACTCATGTCCATTGAGTCAGTGATGCCATCCAACCATCTCATCTTCTGTCGTCCCCTTCTCCTCCTGCCTTCAGTCTTTCCCAGCATCAGGGTTTTTTTTAAATAAGTCAGTTCTTCACATCAGGTGATGAAAGTATTGGAGTTTCAGCTTCAGCATCAGTCCTTCCCATGAATATTCAGGACTGATATCCCTTAGGATTGATTGGCTGGATCTCCTTGCAGTCCAAGGGACTCTCAAGATTCTTCTCCAACACCACAGTTCAGAAGCATCAATTCTTCAGCGTTCAGCTTTCTTTATATTTCAATTTTCACATCCATAAATGACTACTGGAAAAAACATAGCTTGGACTAGATGGACCTTCGTTAGCAAAATAATGTCTCTGCTTTTTAATATGCTGTCTAGAATGGTTATAACTTTTCTTCCAAGGAGTAAGCATCTTTTAATTTCATGGCTGCAGTCACCATCTGCAGTGATTTTGGAGCCTCCCAAAATAAAGTCTGGTCACTGTTTCCATTGTTTCCCCATCTGTCTGCCATGAAGTGATGGGACCGGATGTCATGATCTTAATCTTCTAAATGTTGAGCTTTAAGCCAACTTTTTCACTCTCCTATTTCACTTTCATCAGGAGGGTCTTCAGTTCTTCTTAGCTTTCTGGCATAAGGGTGGTGTCATCTGCATATCTGAGGTTATTGATATTTCTCCCAGCAATCTTGATTCCAGCTTGTGCTTCCTGGAGCCCAGCAGTTTTCATGATGTACTCTGCATATAAATTAAATAAGCAGGCTGACAATATACAGCCTTGACATACTCCTTTCCCAACTTGGAACCAACCTATTCTTCCATGTCCAGTTCTAACTGTTGCTTCCTGACATGCATACAGGTTTCTCAAGAGGCAGGTTAGGTGGTCTGGTAGTCCCACGTCTTGAAGAATTTTCCAATTTGTTATGGTCTACACAGTCATAGGCCTTGGCATAATCAATAAAGCAGAAGTAGATGTTTTTCTGGCACTCTCTTGCTTTTTCAATGATCCAGAGGATGTTGGCAATTCAATCTCTGGTTTCTCTGCCTTTTCTAAATTAAGCTTGAACATCCGGAATTTCATAGTTCACATACTGTTGAAGCCTGGCTTGGAGAATTTTGAGCATTATTTTACTAGCATGTGAGATGCAATTGTGAAGTAGT
This sequence comes from Ovis canadensis, assembly GCF_042477335.2. Lineage (NCBI taxonomy): Eukaryota > Metazoa > Chordata > Mammalia > Artiodactyla > Bovidae > Ovis > Ovis canadensis. The sequence goes on along the minus strand of NC_091246.1, from coordinate 174,431,378 downwards.
TTAAGCTTCTTCGGCATTGCTTTTCTTTGAGAATGGAATGGAAACTGACATTTTCCAGTCCTGTGGCCGCTGCTGAGTTTTCCAAATTTCCTGGCATATTGAGTGCAACACTTTCACAACATCATCTTTTAGGATTTGAAACAGCTCAACTGGAATTCCATCACCTCCACTAGTTTTGTTCATAGTGATGCTTCCTAAGGCCCACTTCTCTTCACATTCCAGGATGTCTGGCTCTAGGTGAGTGATCACACCATCATGATTATCTAGATCATGATGATCTTTTTGTATAGTTCTTCTGTGTATTCTTGCCACCTCTTCTTAATATCTTCTGTTTCTGTTAGGTCCATACCATTTCTGTCCTTTATTGTGCCCATCTTTGAATGAAATGTTCCCTTGGTATTTCTAATTATCTTGAAGAGATCTCTAGACTTTCCCATTCTATTGTTTTCCTCTATTTCTTTTCACTGATAGCTGAGGAAGGCTTTCTTATTTCTCTTTGCTATTCTTTGGAACTCTGCATTCAAATGGGTATATCTTTCCTTTTCTCCTTGCCTTTCTCTTCTCTTCTATTCACAGCTATTTGTAAGGCTTTCTCAGATAACCATTTGTCCTTTTTGCAGTTCTTTTCCATGGGGGTGGTCTTGATCCCTGCCTCCTGTACAATGTCAGGAACCTCCACCCACAGTTCTTCAGGCACTCTATCAGATCTAATCCCTTGAATCTATTTGTCACTTCCACTGTATAATCCTAAGGGATTTGAAGAAAGCAAGTGCTATGGAAACAATTTCTAACACTGTTTGGAGGTGTGCTCCTATGGTTTATACAGGTATTATAATTTGTCTTTCTTACAACTAAGTGTTAGTTGCTCAGTTGTGTCCTACTCTTTGCAACCCCATGGATGGTAACCCACCAGACTCTTCGGTCCATGGAATTTTTCAGGGAATATTATTGGACTTGGTGGCCACTCCCTTCTCCAGGGGATGTTCCCAACCAAGGGATCAAACTTTGGTCTCCTGCATTGTGGGCAGAGTCTTTACTGTCTGAGCAACAACTAAGAGTTCCTGCCTAAAAAGTCTCTCCTTACCCTCACCCAAATCAGTGAAGACCAAAGTATAAGTTGTAACAGAACCCCAAGGTTATTTAATGGGCTCTGTTCTTTCTCTACTCTGGTTCCTCTATGGCAAAGAAGTATGCTCTCTCTCTCACTGGTACCATTTAAGGCAGTGCCTCTCCCCTGATGAACACAGAATTATTTAGTGCTCTTTATTTTTCTGCTACTTTAGTGTAATCAGTAAAGCCCTACAGGTACCACAGAACTGAACACTGAGGTAAGTACTTGCCTTCAGCAAGTGGTGAGGACATTGAAAATACAGTTAGAGGAGACTGATCTCATCAGTTCATTCAAAATTGCCAGTAGTTCATAAGTTAAACACACTTAACTATTATTTTTACTCTCATAGGTTCAGCATGGGCCCACTATCAATCAGGGGGCCCCATACTTAACACATAATTCTACAACAAAATCAGCCTAAGTTAAAAGAAAGTTAAATTTTAAAAAAAGAAAACAGAATAAACAAAGAAAAACATTTCATGTTCAGAGTTGATGTCATTATTAGAATTGATTTCAAAAAATATTAAAAAAAATATGCAGGATGTCTTATTGGATACCTATAGATGCCTGACAGTTACTAGTTTTTAATGTTTGTCCCATTCTAAAATTATGAACAATTCATTATGACATTCACATTCTAGCATGCCTCTTCCTACCTAATGATATCGTTTGCATAGTTAATTTTTTTTTAACATAGATCGCAGACTTTCTTCCATTTGGAAATTACCTCTTTTGATATTACACAGATATTTGGACTAGGCTACCTTTGAAGTTGCTCTCAGCTTTGAAACACTTGATTCTATATTGCAGTAATCAGGTCAGTCTTACTAAGGGTAGAAAAGGTTTTGTCTGTACTGCATGGATTATCAGGTATGAAAAGGCCTCCTGCCTCATATTAATCTTTTCTTCCATCTGCCACACAAACTAAAATGCCCTCTCCTATTAAAAGCATTTCTTAAAAAGGATCTTGAATTTTACTTGGATTTGGTCATTATATTGCAAAAAGAGGGACAATCAATTAACTTAATTTTCCTTATTACTATCAAATATTACATTGAAAATAATGTTCCACAGGCAAGCTTTCAGGGTGACTAGTTGGGGAGCAATCACGATTTTATTTTGTGCTAAGCTAGTTCACCACCTTAATAGCAGCTTCCCAACCTACTGATTCTGCCACTCTGCCTTCACATAAAGAGCTACTTATCCTCAGACCTTTTGCTTTCCCTTCTATTATCTAGTAAGGCCTTTGCAGAACTTTCCTTTTGTGTGCAATTCTAGCTGCCTACTGTAGTCTTTGGGTTTGATTTTTTAATTAATTTATATATTTTAATTGGAGGTGAATTACTTTACTATATTTAGTGGGCTCTGCCACACACTGGCATGAATCAGCCATGGGTGTACATGTGTCCCCCATTCTGAATCCCTACCCTCTTCCTTCCCCACCCCATCCCTCAGGGTTGTCCCAGTGCACCGGCTTTGAGTGCCCTGTTTCATGCATTGAACTTGGACTGGTGATCTATTTCACATATGGTAATATACATATTTCAGTGCTATTCTCTGAAATCATCCCACCCTTACCTTTCTTTTTAATTATACAAATGCATTGTTTAAATATCCATGTGACCTTTAGAACTAGTCAGTATATGTTATAGACTTGTACTCATTTACAATATTATTCATTCTTCCCCAATTACAAACCACAGGAACATTCCCATGAAAACTGTGTATTGTTCTAATTATATACTCCAATATTATCATCAAGCCAACCACTTAGAAGTGAAGTCATTTATATATTCCATCATCAATAGTAGAGTCATCAAATATCCTTGATGCATAATTAATATCATATGCCAGCCCTCTTTGGTTACATTTCTTTTTGTCAGAAACCAGTCCATGTAAAAGAGAGAAAGTCCTTCTTTGAATAGAGTTTATTACACAACATTCTCACTGTGTATTCACAGCAATATTGAGTGGATCAATAAACGAAAAAGCCTTTTACTTCTTTCATCTGTCAATATATTAATTCAGAATTCTCAGTGGTAGGAAAAAAGAGTAACATATAACTTGACCTATTTTTTCTGGAGGATTATACCCGAAAATAAATAGAACCTCATAAACCAAGTCAGCAACTGAAAGAAATAAACAAGAAGTAAAAGAGTTCCTTTCTTGGTAATTTTCTGTACAAATATATTTTGTAAATCATTAAGCATACTATCTCAGAGAAATAGTAGAAATTGCAACATGAGGTTATGATGTAAAGGGAAGCAGCAGTACCTTGCAGAGCAAATCCAATGCTTTGCTCAATTTAGTTTCAGGAAAGGGAACCCAGTCCCATGTCTAATTTCTCAGTTGTTAATAAAAGAGAGTAGGGGGACATTGATTAACTTATTACAACATCATAATTTGAAAATGCATGAAATGAAACCTAATTTGGAGGAAGTTAGAAGATGCCAGATGGAATACCATGTATAATATTTTCATATATTGTCTCCAAGCTAATTCATTTCATGCACACACACACACACACACACACACACATACACGAAACAGTGTTATCCTATCATCAACAGAACACCTCATTAGCAAACCAACAATACTTAGGGTTTACTTAGACTGAACACTGTAGAAAACGTAGGCTTTATATGCATGTAAAAGATAAAGGGAAGGCAGTTTTGAAACATGAAATGAAAACACTTAAGAGGACAACACTCGTTTTAGTAATCTTAATTAGAAAGAACAATTTGTTCTTTTTCCTTTCTTCCTTCCTTCCTTCCTTCCATAAATACACACTGAATACTTACATGTTCCAGGCAATTTTCAGAACTGATTAAGTAACAGCAAACAAAATTGACGAGTTCTGTACTTTCATAATGCTTATATTGTTCTGGGTAAACCCAATGATAAACAATTACATAAATAAGTTCATTTCAAATGGTATTGCTATAAAGAAAATAAAACTGAAAATCATACTGTTATAGAATAGGTATGAATAAATAAGTATAGTTGGGAAATAAGATACTGTTGGAGAGAGTACACACCCTTAAATAGAATGGTCAGAGGTCATTCTGAGTGTTGACATTTTAGCTAAGACTTGAATGATAAGAATGTGACTATCTTAGGCAGATCAAACAGCAAATGAAAAGACCTCCAGGAAAGAGAGAATGGCTGAAGGAGAAGGAAACTAGGCTGTCTGGTGTATGATAAAAGGAGAAATACTAGGAGATGAGATGAAAATTAAATGGTACCAGATCATTAGCCTTTAGAGGTCCTGTGAGAAGTTGGATTTTATTCTCAACGTAAGTGAAAGTATTGGGTGATTTTAAGCAAAATAATGGTGTGGTCTGGTTTATATTTTAGCAGATAACTTTATTATGTGATACATGAATTTTAGAGGGAAGCAGTAAACAACAGAGACCATTTAAGAATCCATCATATAGTCCAGGAGAGAGAGGGGTAATTCAAATCAATTAACCCATTTTCTTTGAACAGGTTTTTTTGTTCATTATAAACTTCCTGTAATGCAAGGAGTTTTGTAGTGATCAGTGACAACTAAAAGAACTGCTCTGAATTTGCAAGTATGGATCAGTGAATTAAAATGAAGGAAAGATCTATTTCTTCAAAGTCATATTACTTTGTGACATTTCTAATGAAAAGGAACTATAAACAGGAAATGAATTCTGGAAAGACAAAAAAATAGGTAACTTACCATTTTTGGCTTTGCAGGATCTATTGTCTGGCTGCATTATGTAGCCCTCCACACAACTGCAGGCATAGGATCCATATGTATTTATGCAGGACTGGCTGCATGTACCATAAATAGCACATTCATCTTGATCTAAAAGGAAAATTGGCATCATTTCTAAGGAGACTTATGGTTGGGTACTTTTTTCCCCCTGAAGAATATATTTTTTTTCCCCAAACTTTGGAAATAGGCTATTTTTTTTTTTTTTAAGAAAGAGCCAACTCCAACATATCTTTTCACAACCACAGAATCTGAACATAAAATTCATTATTATTTTAAGAGTTATGGACAAGATCAAGCTTAAAATAAAGTCATTTATTTTAAAGGAGAATTTATTTGCATTTTTGATGGCCAGGTTAAAAGTCCTTGGCTATTTGTGCAAAGGCATTACATGCACTCTGATGAATATTTGCTCAGGAGTTCTAGTGTTTATAAATCTGTTTTTTTTTTCAGTATTTTAACAAAGAACTAATCTGGAAACACGGTTTTCAATGAACACATTAAATGAAATTTCTGGGCCAAGATATGTAAAGTACCCTCACTAAATCAAAAGGAGGAAACTTAAATATTCATCAAAAAGAAAAATTTTATCTTATTTTATATTTTAATATCTATGGACCTCCTCCTATTTCTTTACTCCTTCCACTCCCAATACTTTTTTCCTCCAGCACTTGTCCAAACCTCTATAAGCAGCAGGTACTTAATGATTGTTTACCAGCCAGACAAATTAAAAAAAAAATCTGTCAGTTAATAATTTAGACAAATGTGTTTTCAGTCTGTCTTGTGTACCAAGCACTATACTAATCCCTTAAGAAACTAACACTGATAAAACATGGTTTCAAATTTTGAAACGTCTAGTGAAATAAGAATCTCATTTCTATGCATTTCCTTATAATAAAGGCATTCTAGTTATGATAGAAACAAAGAGAGGTAAATGAACCTGCTTGTAACTGAAGGGAGGATGTTAAGTGAAGGCTTCATACTGAGCTGAGATTAAAGGATGATTTAGATTTCCTCAGACTAAATAAAAATGGATCAGATGGAAAGAGGTATTGCAGTTAAACAAAACAGCATGTGAAAAATCATTGGGATGACACAGTAGGGATTTCAAACAATTTCAAGTGGAATAAGGGTAAATATAGGGAAATAGTAAGAGGTAATGTTGGGAAAACAGTCTAGGGATGAGATAATGAAGTTATTTGCATGCTAAAGTGCTATAACCTTATAGGCATTGGGAAACATTAACTATAGGAGTTTTATGATCTACTTTGTATTTTAAAACTAAATAAAGTCATATGAAAAATGGATTAATGAATATAGAGAAAGAATCCGGGAAAATGACCTATGTGCTAATTTCACATAACAAATTGTGTTTAGAAGTCGTAATAGTTTGAACTATAGTGGCAATAACAATGGGAAGAGGGAATAGACTCAGATGTTTTAAAAAATAAAAAAGATAACATGTGAAGACTAGTTTGGATATGTTGGAAGTGAATGGTGGTTTAATTTATAAGAAATATAGATTTGATATCCCCCTTAGGGTATACCATGGTTTCTCTGGTTGCTCAGAGAAAAAATCCACCTGCCGGTGTAGGTGACTCAGGTCCAATCCCTGGGTCGGGAAAATCCCCTGGAGAAGGAAATGGCAACCCACTCCAGTATTCTTACTAGGAGAATTTCTTGGACAGAGGAGCCTGGAAGGTTACTGTCCATGGGGTAACAAAGAGACAGATATAACTGAGCATGCACTCACGCACTTTACAGGATACCATGGGAGGAAATACTAGATTTGATTTGGATGTGTTTAATTTGAGATGTCTGCAGAGCATCCTTGAGTAAATGTTAATAAGTAGTTGGAAATATGGGACCAGTAAATAATACAAGGTAAGATTGGTCTTGGAGTTTCAGATAATCAATAGCATATGGATAATAGATTTTAAAAAATAGCAGAGACTTGATCCCACAAAGAAAAAGGGTAAGTCAGAAAACAGATATAGAAAAATCCTGCAGGATACCAATATTAAAAAGGCAGGCAAGAAAGAGAAATCCATGAACCTCCTCTCAAGAGTGTTAGGTGGATTAAACTGCCTGGGTATAATAAGAATATCTATTTGGTCTTTGTTCTCAGTTTCTGGCAGAGTTTCTAACCCTTGTAATTTTCTGAGTTACACAAAGTAGGTTTTGTAATTATAATACTGCTGCTGCTGCTGCTGCTAAGTCACTTCAGTCGTGTCTGACTCTGTGCGACCCAATAGACAGCCGCCCACCAGGCTCCCCCATCCCTGGGATTCTCCAGGCAAAAACACTGGAGTGGGTTGCCATTTCCTTCTCCAATGTATGAAAGTGAAAAGTGAAAGTGAAGCCACTCAGTCGTGTCCAACTCTTAGCGACCCCATGGACTGCAGCCTACCAGGCTCCTCTATCCATGGGATTTTCCAGGCAAGAGTCCTGGAATGGGGTGCCATTGCCTTCTCCAGTAATTATAATGAAGCCTTCTGAAATACTCTCAAATCTAAACTAATGACTCACGGTGGGACCATTAGATAATCTCAGAATGGGATTGGTCATCAGAAAGACCAAAAAAGTGATCAGAGGATAGAACTCTCAGTCCCATTCTCTGACCCCAAGCAAAGAAAGTTTACTAAAGAAAAGCAAAAAAAAAAAAAACAAAAACAAAAAAAAAAACCACAAACCTGAGTAATCAAGGAACACTTAAAATGAGAAACTAAGCCTGATGTACATTATGAAGCAATGAGCCTCTAAGATAAGAATACCTGGGCTCTGGAGATCTACATTTTAGTTCCAAAGTATTTTACTAAAAAGAGGTGCAGACTGAAGTAAATCACTTAATTTTTCTGGGTCTCACTTTTCTAATTTTGTCATGAGGATTTAAAAAAAATATTCTCTGAGGATTTTTCTAATTTTAAGATTATGTTTTTAAGGTAAAGGTTAAAATATTAAAGTAGAGGTTTAAAGTAATGAGCAAAGCACCAATTTCTTTGGGAAATATTCTGTTTATAAGTGTTGCTGACAATCTAGATATTCCTCAGTTTTATATATAGATTCTATATTTCATGTTTTACTTATATAAATTTTATATACCATATAAGTTTTTATATTGTAGATACACACACACACATACTTAAATATATAAATATAATAGAGTTCTATAGAATGGAGAAATAACCTAAAATAGTTCAATATGGATGAGTGGAGTCATTTTGCGGAGAAGGCAATGGCACCTCACTCCAGTACTCATGCCTGGAAAACCCCATGGATGGAGGAGCCTGGTAGGCTGCAGTCCATGAGGTCGCTGAGGGTGGACACGACTGAGCAACTTCACTTTCACTTTTCACTGTCATGCATTGGAGAAGGACATGGCAACCCACTCCAGTGTTCTTGCCTGGAGAATCCCAGGGACGGGGGAGCCTGGTGGGCTGCTGTCTCTGGGGTCACACAGAGTTGGACACGACTGAAGCAACTTAGTAGCAGCAGCAGCAGAGTCATTTTGGGAACTAAACATTTGGTGTACAGCATTCATGAAAGGCAAAAATTAAAACATTAAAAATAAAATATTTTATGTTAATTATTATTCAGTTCAGTCTCTCAGTCATGTCTGATTCTTTGCAGCCCCATGGACTGCAGCACCCCAGGCTTCCCTGTCCATCACCAACTCCCAGAGCTTTCTCAAACTCATGTCCATCGAGTCGGTGATGCCATCCAACCATCTCATCCTCCATTGTCTCCTCCTGATTTCAGTCTTTCCCAGCATCAGGGTCTTTTCTAATGAGTCAGTTCTTCATATCAGATGGCCAAAGTATTGAAGCTTCAGCTTCAGCATCAGTCCTTCCAATGAATACTCACGACTGATTTCCTTGTTTCATTATTATTGCTATTGGTCAAATACCAGTCACTGGAATTCTAATGTCAAAGTTGAAAGAAAAGTACAAGACTATTATTAACCTAAACTGGTTAATAACAGATTACTACACTGCAACAATATAACAGATATAAAAGGTATAAAATATTGAGAAGGTTAAAATAATTAAATTCAAAGTTTTAGTGACTAACACATACCCCATGTTGATATGTCCAATGTTTGACATTGCTGCAATATGAATTGAAAATTTATATTATTGTATGAGGAATCTAAAATATGGCAAAAATGAACTTCTCTAGAAAACTGAAACACACTCACACACATGAAGAATAAATTTGTGGTTGCTAAGGGAGAGGGGCAGAGGGAAACAGATAAACTGGGAGTTGGGGTTGGTAGATGCAAAGTACTACATTTAGAATGGATAAACAAAAAGGTCCTGCTGTATAGCATAGGGAATTATGTTCAAGATCCTGTGATAAACCATAATGGAAAAAGAATATATAAAATAATCTATATATGTGTATAACTGAGTCACTTTGCTGTATAGCAGAGATTTGTACAATACTGTTAACCAACTATACCTCAAATTAAAAAAAGAAAAAGAAAATTGACTTTAAAAGGCTTATCTAATGTTTATATATGAGGTTTTAAGGGAAGAGCCAACTTATAACACTCAAAAAACAAACAAAACATGAACATAAATGCTATGTGGAACACATGGTAAGTGGGCAAAGATATTTTATCAAATTTCTGTTACCTAAGCCTCTGTTAAAATAAAACAGTAGAATAACATGTCATAGTTACCTTTACAACTTCTTCCATCTTCTTTTATTTCAAATCCATCCTCACAGTAGCACACTGTACTATTTCTGACCATAGCACATTTATGCTGACAATTCAACTGCTGGCAATTAGGCAACAGTTCTGGGGAAGAAAAACAAAAATATTATGTCTTTATAACTATGCACACATGTATACTATTTAAATTTAAATGTTAATATTTACACAGTGCATACTGTAATAATAAAGCTTTGATAGATTTTCTAGAAAGTTTCTGTACTGCTATACAAAACAAACAATATCGATTCCCCCCAAAATATTCTGGATTGCATATGTTTGAAGCACTGTCAATAAAATTTCAGATCAATCTATTCAGTCTTTCATTTTCCCCCTTATTACATATGTTCAAAGTCACAAATCCTTTCAAATTCTGGTAAATTAAATTATTTCAAGAGGATAAATGTCAACTCAGTGGTTGATTTCACCATTTATGCCTTTCCTATCTGACATATCCATTGATTTTCTATCTTTTGTGGCCTTGTTTTGATTTAGTAATCCATGTATAACCTTCAGAGCAATCAATGTGAGTATATTCCATTTCAATAATTTATCTTTCATTGGTGGCAAAACATTAAACACTGGACATAATATATTTCATTATATCTAAACCTTTTCAGAAAAAATATGCCATTGAAACCAAAGTTAACAAAACCTCAGAGCAAATTATGATTCAATATGATAAATGCATGAAACAGAGATGAACTGACAGACATGTTCATTGCACAAATAATTTCTAACATCAATAAGTTTGCTAAACTAGAAAAAGTATATGGATAGAATATATGACTGACTGTGGTGTCTGAAAATAGGGATATTAACAGATTGTGTCAATTTCTTTTTTTTTCCCCCAGTAGGGAGGAAAATAAAGGTTTTAAAGGTGAATGATTCAAAATAAATATCTGCCATAGACTTAGCTGGTGCTTCAGAAATATTATAGATTTTGATAAAAATACATGAAAACCCCAATGTGTAAAAGAATAGCTAGAACATTCAAACCTGAAAATTTTCTATTTTACTAAAAATTAATTATCTATAGTATTAGCCCCATTGCTTTTCAACTTTTATACAATTATTTTATGCAGCATCACTTATTAAAAATGTAAAGCTCCTTCTTGACAGTCACCTGCAAATGATGATCTTGTTTCCTATTTTCCTGAGAAAATCGAAGCTATCAACAGAAAATTTCCACAGATTTATGCTTCACATTGTCTTTCTTGCTTTTCAAATCTGGTTTAACTCATAATTAAAGCTACAACCACAATTCCTGTGCACAAATCCCTGTCCCTTTCACTTACTCCCAGATCAGTTTAGTTTTTCTCAGCTTTCTCTCTTAATCATTTTTAAAAATTTATATTAGATCAAACTAAAGCCTCCATCTCTTTTTGTCAACTAAATTTCACTGGAACATAATCACAGTCATTTGTTTACACACTGCCTATGGCTGCTTTTACAAACAGTGCTCAACTAGTTGGCTTAGTTGAGTCATTGGCCTCCCGAATCTAAAATATTAATATTTGCTATATCCCTTTACAGACTGTTTTCTGATCTTTGTATTAACTCATTTTCAGCATCAAACATAATTTTTATTAAAAACAAAAAAAGCTTAATCCCACTTCTTATACTGGTCACTGTTGCCGAATTTTTCTGTTCCGCTTTGTAATAAAAATTTACAAAATAATCCATACTCACAGCCTCTCCTTCCTCTTTGTTTTAATTTTTTTCTTTGTTTTAATCTTAAACCCACTCCATCAAGCTTTTATCTCCATTGCTCTAGAGACTGCTCATACATAAGTCTCCAATGGCCTTGATGTTGATAAGTACAATGGCTTTTCTCAGCCCTCAATTTACTTGACCTACGAGCAGCACTTCACACTGTTAACTACTCCTTCCTGATACACAGTCATCATTTTGCTTCCAGGTCCTGGTTTTCCTACTTGACAACCTCTTTTTTACAGTTCCACATTTTCCTCTCAACTTCATAAGGCTGAAGTACTCTGGGGTAGAAACCTGGTTCTTTTTCTCTTGCCTAACAATATGCTACTAGTAAATTCATTAATTATCACAGCTTCCCTTCTAACTGGAACATACTCCAATCCCACAACTTGAAAGCTTTAACTTGTGCCCTCTTTAGTGATTTTAACTGCTATGATTACAACTGAGACTTCAAATCTATTTACCTTTGAGATGAAAGTAAAAGTGAAAGTCACTCAGTTATATTCAACTCTTTGCGACCCCATGAATTTCACAGTCCATCGAATTCTCCAGGCCAGAGAAAGGAGTGGGTATCCTTTCCTTTCTCCAGGGGATCTTCCCAACCCAGGGATCAAACCCAGGTCTCCCACATTGCAGGTACATTCTTTACCAGCTGAGCCACAAGGGAAACTGGTATTCCTTTGAGATACCTGGAACAATTTCTGCTTCCTTTATATAAACTTAACCAATATATGAATCAATTACATCTGATTTTTAGGTTTGAAATTGGGGTCAATGCTAATTATATGCTAATATAAACATTAATATTTACATAATGTGCAAAGACAAGTCATTTGGTCTGCAAAATGTTATTAATAAAAATAGGGACTGAATGTGTTGTGCTTAGCTGCTCAGTTGTGTCCAACTCTTTGCAACCACATGGACAGTAGCCAGCCAGGCTCCTCTGTCCATGGAGATTTTCCAGGCAAGAATAGTGGAGTGGGTAGTCATTCCCTTCTCTACGGGATCTTCCCATCACAGGGATCAAACCCAGGTCTACCACATTGCAGATAGATTCTTTACCATCTGAGCTACCAAGGAAACCCATAGAATAAATGGATCTTTAGAAATTATGACGTTTTTATTTTGTATGGTAGTTATTTATATTTTGGTTTTCTCCACCAGCATCTACAGCTATAAATTATAAATTTAAATATATACATGTCTATACATACACACACACATATCAAGTTTTTTAAACATGAAATCTCTTTGAAACCCTAGACCAGTCAAAAATATAGATATTATTGTAATTTAAAAGTTTCAGATGAGGAAACTTATGGTTGATAACTGATTTAACATTATACAGTAAATATATGATGGTGATGGTATTCAAAAATTGAAATCAAGGTCAAGTTGACTATAAACAAAGACTATGTTCTCAAATCTCAAAGAAAGGCAGTGCCAAAGAATGCTGAAACTATCACACAATTACATTCATCTCACACGCTAGTAAAGTAATGCTTAAAATTCTCCAAGCCAGGCTTCATCAATACATGAACCGTGAACTTCCAGAGGTTCAAGCTGGTTTTAGAAAAGGCAGAGGAACCAGAGATCAAATTGCCAACATGTGCTGGATCATTGAAAAAGCAAGAGAGTTCCAGAAAAACATCTATTTCTGCTTTATTGACTATGCCAAAGCTTTTGACTGTGTGGGTCACAATAAACTGTGGAAAATCCTGAGAGAGATGGGAATACCAGGCCACCTGACCTGCCTCTTGAGAAACGTATATGCAGGTAAGGAGGCAACAGTTAGAACTGGACAAGGAACAACAGACTGGTTCCAAATAGGAAAAGGAATATGTCAAGGATGCATATTGTCACTCTTCTTTTTTAACTTATATGCAGAGTACATCATGAGAAATGCTGAGCTGGAGGAAGCACAGGCTGGAAGCAAGTTGCCGGGAGGAATATCAATAACCTCAGGTATGCAGATGATATCACCGTTATGGCAGGAAGTGAAGAAGAACTACAGAGCCTCTTGATGAAGATGAAAGAATAGAGTGAAAAAGGTGGCTTAAAGCTTAACATTCAGAAAACTAAGATCATGGCATCCAGTCCCATCACTTTATGGCACATAGATGGGGAAACTGTGGAAACAGTGTTAGACTTTATTTCTCTGGGCTCCAAAATCACTGCAGATGGTGACTGCAGCCATGAAATTAAAAGACGCTTACTCCTTGGAAGGAAAGTTATGACCAACCTAGGCAGCATATTGAAAAGCAGAGACATTACTTTACCAACATAGGTCTATCTAGTCAAGGCTATGGTTTTTCCTGTGGTCATGTATGGATGTGAGAGTTGGCCTATAAAGAAAGCTGAGTGCCAAAGAATTGATGCTTTTGAACTGTGGCGTTGGAGAAGACTCTTGAGAGTCCCTTGGACTGCAGAGATCCAAACAGTCCATCCTAAAGGAAATCAATCCTGAATATTCATTGGAAGGACTAATGCTGAAGCTGAAATGCCAATACTCTGGCCACCTGATGGGAAGAGCTAACTCACTGGAAAAGACCCTGATGCTGGGAAAGATTAAGGGCAAGAGGTAAAGGGAACAACAGAGGATGAGATGGTTGGATGGCATCACCGACTCAATCAACATGGGTTTGGGTGAACTCTGGGACTTGGTAATGGACAGGGAGGCCTGGCGTGCTGCGGTTCACGGAGTGACAAAGAGTCGGACCCGACTGAGTAACTGACCTGAACTGAGTGCTCTCAAAATGCCTCTAATTCCCACTGTACATTTTGGTGATAGTTGAAACCATGGTTGTTGTTGTTGATTTGTCATTTTAGGTTCAGTAGTGTGCTAGATATAAGAAGTGTTTTATAATTTGTATAGGATGAATGAACCAATGAATCAATAAAATAGCTTAACTTGAGGATGAGGATTAACACTCTCAGATGTCCTTTCTAATCCATTAAATTAAACTATGTTCTAAATATAGTTAATTTACATCTTTAAGTTAGGTAAATGAGTTGTCAAATCTGGTTTGATTTTAGTGGAATCGGTCTAAAATCGTCTTTACTACATATGCTTACTTTAGTTCAACAAGAAACATCTTTTCAATGCTAACGACATCAGCTGGGGTTTCACAGATGAAAAACTGCTTTAGACAAATTAATGACTTACAACATGAGTGTCAAAGTGAGTTGGGTTAGATGGAAAGCACAACAATGTAAAAAACAACTATAATTCACAGCAGAACAACACATATTCTAAATAAAAATACAAGTGACACTAACTGGAAAGAGTAGAATATAGGAAATGGAGATGGGCATCTGGAAAAACAGGTTGTGAAAGAAGTGAAATTTAAACTAAAATTTAAAAGATGAATTCAGTAGACAAAATTATGAGCATGTACTCCAGATAAAGTAGACAATATGAGACTATGTTCTTTTTTTTTAATAAAAACATATTAGAGATAAATACAATGATAAATAAGCCTGCATGGCTAAAACATAATATTTTATGTGGTAGGGAATGAGACTGGAACCATTATCAGTAGTAGTATAGAACAAGATTAATTTTTAGATTAAGTAGAATTTTCTGTTTCAATAGTGGGAAGCAGGAATAACTGAAGCAGAAGTGATATTAGCCTAACTTGTATTGTTTGAAAGTAGGAGAAAGATAAGTAAAAGATCCCGTGAAGAAAGAAAAGCTATCTAAAAGGCTAGAAATAGGGAGTATGAATTTTTAAACAAATGGGTGGCCGAAAACTTGGTGAAGGCATAATAACACTGAGTTAATAGCACTAATAAAGTTAATTAAGAATAACGGAAGGACTGAAAGTTAAGGAGAAATACCAAGTTTGCTTTTGACTATTTGGTTTAAAATGCTGACAAAAATACTCTAGGGGAGACTTGAGAATTTGAGTCTGAGAAGAAAAGTCTGAACTAGAAATAGAAAGTTAGAAGTCACAAGCTATAATTGGTAATTGAAGTCCAAAGAGAAAATAACCATCCCTTTAAAAAAAGAATATTTATGATATAAATCAAACCTAGAAAATTTTTATGTGTGAAAGGCAAATTTTTACGTGTCAAAGAAAAGTGAGAATTAATTAAATATATAGATGAAGGAACTATAATGCTTCATAAAACCTAAAGAAGAACAGTCCATGGAATTAGATCAATAAACATTAATTTTTTTGAGACATATACTTGGATATATATATGTGTGTGGGGATATATATATATATATGTATGTATGTATGTATGTATGTGTATATATATATATATATATATACATCATGAGAAATGCAGGCTGGATGAAGCACAAACTGGAATCAAGATTGCCAGGAGAAATATCAGTAATCTCAGATATGCAAATAATACCACCCTTATAGCAGAAAGTGAAGAATTATAGAGCCTGTTAATGAAAGTGAAAGAGGAGAGCGAAAAAGTTGGCTTAAAACTCAACATTCAGAAAACTAAGATCATGGAATCTGGTCCCATCACTTCACAGCAAATAGATGGGGAAACAGTGGAAACAGTGACAGACTTTATCTTTTTTGGGCTCCAAAATCACTGCAGATGGTGATTGCAGCCATGAAATTAAAAGACGCTTGCTCCTTGGAAGAAATGTTATGACCAACCTAGACAGCATATTAAAAAGCAGAGACATTACTTTGCCAACAAAAAAAGCTATGGTTTTTCCGGTAGTCATATATGGATATGAGAGTTGGCCTATAAAGAAAGCTGAATGCCAAAGAATTGATGGTTTTGAACTGTGGCGTTGGAGAAGACTCTTGAGAGTCCCTTGGACTGCAAGGAGATGAAACCAGTCATTCATTAGAAGGACTGATGCTGAAGCTGAAACTCCAATGCTTTGGCGACTTGATGCGAATAACTGACTCATTTGAAAAGACCCTGATGCTGGGAAAGATTGAAAGTGGGAAGAATAGGGGGTGACAGAAGATGAGATGGTTGGATGGCATCACTGACTGTAAGAGTTGGTGATGGACTGGGAAAGCTGGCATGCTTCAGTCCATGGGGTCACAAAGAGTTGGACATGACTGAGCAACTGAACTGAACTGAACTTGGATAAAGTCTGAAAATTGCACTGGGTTTCCTAATATGATTAACTAAGACCTTTAAAATGGTTTCAGTGGAGCAGAGGGGACAGAGAAGTAAGAGGGATACATGAAGTAAGAGGTTGAGACAGAAAGAGGGACAGTTTCTCACAGAAAATACCAGTATTTTATAGGATAAATAACATGAAGGTAGGGGTATGACCTAATTTATTTAATCTGTACCTGAGGACAGGCATATTAACTCATTGCTTTAAATACATTGTTTTCCATGTAACCCTTTAGATCAACTCTTTCTTTACCCTATCTCATTCCAAAGTAATACATCCATAGACTATTATTTCCATCTTTTTGTTCTCTCCATTCTTGAAACCCCTAGAGTATGAAGAGGACAATACATGCTACAAGGTTACCAACATGATGACAGTGATGGGGAGAACTGAGGAGAAATAACAGAAAATGGGTTAAAATGCTTATGAAAGATCAAACCTCACACATGATTTTGAGTATTAGGTGGGAGTCTGATGGTTAAAAATAGCAGAGGAGACAAGAGCAGCTTAGCTTTTTGTTTACTGAAATTTTCCTGCATGAGAACTTCTGTATGTATAGAATGATGCTAGGGAAACAATTAAGCAGTGTTTTATATCAGATGAAATGGTAAATATTGACTATTCTAACAGATTGTGAAGAACTATAAAGAGCTAACAATATGAAAAACTAAAATTTAATATTTGGCTTGGCTCCCTGAAAGCAATACTAATTATTGTAATGCTATCTATTTGAACTGCTTACCATTTATGCTTAATTACATTCAACACTGTAATGATTATGTACATAATTAAAAGTGCATCAGATTAATTTTGTTAGAAAGCTTATTTGAGTAGAACAGAAATTTTGTGCTTGGATCATCAATCTTCATAGTGCTTCAAATGAAGCATAGTTATTGGTTCATGTAAGATTATCATTGGTTTGAATCTTAGACTCAAGTAGAAAGATCAGTAGTATCTAAAGGCATGAAACATGCAAATCAGAACACAGATATGGAAACATGGTATCTTATCTCTATTTCCCAGTACTATCATAAAAGAAAAGTATCTTTTTAATTAAATGAGAGGGGCTACTATATAGAAATTCAATCTAATGCAATTAGGATCCCCAACAAGGACACACATATTCTGTGACTTAAAGAAATGTTTTTGTGTTTTTTTTTTCAAAACTGTATAGAAGAATATTATAAAATGTGAGTGTATTTTCTGTATAAATTACAAATTAACACTTGACAATTAGTAGGTAGCCATGAGTATATAAGCTTCTAAGCCATTATTTTTGTTTTAATTGGAGCATAGTTACTTCATAATGTTGTGTTATTTTCTGCTGTAAATGAGGTGAATTAGCTATATGTATGCATATGCCCCTTTCCTCTTGAGCCTGCCTCCATTCCCCTCATCCTACCCATCTAGGTCATCACAGAGCACTAAATTGAGCTCCTTCCGCTATACAGCAGCTTCCTGCTATCTATTTTACACATGGTACTGTATATATATATATATATATATATATATATATATATATATATATATATATATATATATATATCAATGCTACTATTACTCTTTAACTTAAAAATAGATTCAAGAAATAGACTCCTGAATTTTTATTACCAACAAAAAGTAAGAAGAATATAGGATAGACAATTCATACTAAATCTCATATCCCTCTTATTACTCTTTTTCTTTTCTTTTGGGGGGTATCATATCACTTACACAGCTTTGGACTCTGGAAGCCAAAGGACTGAAGCTCTAACCTTGGTTTAACTAATTTCAGGCTATGCTAGTATGGCAAATATGGCGCCCTAGGAGGCGATAAGTGGTAAAGAATCCACTTGCTAATGCAGGAGATGCAAGACATGAGGGTTCAATCCCGGGGTCAGGAAGCCCCTGGAGGAGGAAATGGCAACCCACTTTAGTATTCTTGCCTGAGAAATCCCACGGACAGACAAGCCTGGTGGGCTACATGAAGTCACATAGAGTCAGACACAACTGAGCAACAGAGCACACAATGTGGCAAATAATACCTAATGTTCACCAATCCTGTTTCTCTCCTTCTGGACAAATAAAAAGATGAGATCTCCTAGTTTGCTTGTTGTTAGGTTGGAACCATATATCTGGTTTCTAGATGATGTAATATGTACAAAATTAGTTTGTGCCACTTCCTAACCTGGCCCCTAAAGGATTTTGACAATTTTTTACTGTCTCTTGACTTGTCAACCCTATGGATGCAGGGAATCCAGTAGAAAATGGGTAGGATCCTGGGATGGCAGAGATCCAAAACTTAAAACAGTACACATGGGAAGCATCTACTGATAACCCAACTGGATTGTGGTATCAGTGAAAATTTGGATTTTTGTTGCATTAAATGTCTGAGTTAGCAGGGTTGTTACATAATACAACGGTAATGGGCAAATGACATAAGCTCTCTATACCTGTGTTTTCTTACCTTTAACATGGGAAAAAATAATAAAAACTATCTCATAGGGTGTTGTGACGCTTAAATGAGGACAATTCTTAAAATATAGCCTGCCTCATAGGAACTCTTTAAATTATCGTTATTATCTTTATTATCATTTTGCCACTCAAGCATAATCATCTATTCAGTACAACAGAATACCTGTCATCAAAATTCTTGTCATAGTTTCTATATTCTTCAAGGAATTTGGAACAATGTTTCATTGTACAACAGATAGATTTTTCTCTTTTGCTCTTTTATTTTTGGGTGTCATAAAATAGTACTAATTTTGCCCCTAAATCACTTCTGTATCTTTTGGTATCTCCTGAAGATTTTTTTTTTTTTTTGTAAATTCTTCTGAAATTGTTCCCTGAATGAAAAGTCTCCAACTCACAGAGAAACACCGCAGAAAACAAAAATTTTTCCATACTGCCTACCTGGTTTCTGTAAGATATGAATATTATTCTCTGAAACAATGTATACCCACATCTAATTTGCTGCATAAGCATCAACCAATCAACAATCCAGACATGCAATTTTCACCAAATACTTATGGTAGTCTGCATAGTCTATTTTTGAGCTTTTTAACAGCACTGGGATGTAGATCACATTTCTACAAATGTACACAGGTTTATGATTTTGGAAACCCATACAAATAATTTTTGCTAACCTGCCTCAGAGTAAAAGTATCAGCAGAGAAAGGTTATTAGAAGTTTGTAAGCAGATGTCAGCAAGTTATTACTTTTAGAGATTTCTTCCCTCATTTGTTTTGTTTATTTAAATACCTATAAACCAGAGAACCATTATGTCCAATCCTGTATGTGTAGCCACCATATCATCAATGGATTATGCTGACTGCCTCTATGAACTATAACCAAACAATTCACATTGATCATGCATTGGACTTGGGATAGTTAGAAGAGAGCTAGGTTCGTGTGCTTCTAGGTTATATGTTCCTTCCTGAGCATATAATGGCAACTTTTATAAAATCTTTGAAGAAACAAAAAGTATAGGCATGTTTCAATATATAAGCCATCTGAGATATTATTTTATAAAATGGAGTAAAATTTCATTCTCAATTTTAGTAATCAAGTTTCTTCTAGAATTTAGCTTATATAAAAATGCCTTTTAACCTACAATGATAATCATGGTAATGAGGAATAATTTCTTTTCCCATGTAGTAAAATCCATATTTTACTCACTTTTGTACTTGGAAATTGAAAAGCTGACCCAGCTACTTATCATACCAGACAGTCCCTCTTGTCAGTAGGACAAAAGCCTGACATATATAAAATAGTGATAATTTGTGTCATATCGTTCAACCTCTAACCCCTGTTTCCTTACCCTGGTAAAATGCAGTTTGAGCTGGTTTATAGAGATTAGGCTGCTGCTTATTACTGCTATAGAGGATTTCTTCAGAGTGCTTTGCCTACTGTCCTGGTTTCAAATTTTCAGTATATTCTCATATAGAAAGATATGACATTATGGCAATTCTTTTTAATTGGAGGCTAATTACTTTACAATATTGTAGTGGTTTTTGCCATACATTGACATGAATCAGCCGTGGGTGTACATGTGTCCCCCATCTGAACCCCCTTCCCATCTCCCTCCCATCCCATTTCTCAGTGTCGTTCCAGGGCAATGGCCCTGAGCGCCTTGTCTCATGCATGAAACCTGGACTGGTGACCTATTTCACATATGGTAATATACATATTTCAGTGCTATTCTCTCAAATCATCCCACCCTTGCCTTCTCCCAGAGTCCAAAAGTCTGTGCTTTACATCTGTGTCTCTTTTGCTGTCTCGCATATAGGGTCATCATTACCATCTTTCTAAATTCCATATATATGTGTTAATACAGTGTATTGGTGCTTT
This sequence comes from Ovis canadensis, assembly GCF_042477335.2. Classification (NCBI taxonomy): domain Eukaryota; kingdom Metazoa; phylum Chordata; class Mammalia; order Artiodactyla; family Bovidae; genus Ovis; species Ovis canadensis. Next base: position 174,410,650 of record NC_091246.1, on the reverse strand, counting down.
TCTTTCTGACTTACTTCACTCTGTATAGACTCCAGTTTCATCCACCTCATTAGAACTGATTAAAATGTATGTAGTAATGCATACTACATATGTATGTAATACTCCATATGTATGTAATACTCCATTGTGTATATATACCACAGCTTTCTTATCCATTTGTCTGCTGATGGACATCTAGGTTTCTTCCATGTCCCAGCTATTGTAAACAGTGCTGCAATGAATGTTGTGGTACATGCGTCTCTTTCAATTCTAGTTTCCTTGGTTTGTACACCCAGTAGTGGGATTGCTGGGTTGTATGGCAGTTCTATTTCCAGTTTTTTTAAGGACTCTCCACACTGTTCTCCATAGCAGCTGTACTAGTTTGCATTCCCACCAACAGTGTAAAGGGTTCCCTTTTCTCCTCGCCCTCTCCAGCATTTATTGTTTGTAGACTTTTAGATAGAAGCCATTCTAACTGGTGTGAGATGGTACCTCATTGTGGTTTTGATTTGCATTTCTCTGATAGTGAGTAATATTGAGCATCTTTTCATGTGTTTGTTAGCCATCTGTATGTCTTCTGTGGAGAAATGCCTGTTTAGTTCTTTTACCCATTTTTTGATTGTGTTGTTTATTTTTCTGGTATTGAGCTGCATGAGCTGCTTGTATGGCAATTCTTTTTAAAGTTTTTTGTTCCGTATATGTTATGGTATAATTTACATGTGCTTCCCTTGTGGCTGAGTCGTAAGAATCCACCCCATGATGCAGGAAACATGAGTTCAACCCCTGAGTTGGGAAGATCCCTGGAGAAGGAAATGGCCACCTGCTCCAATATTCTTGACTGGGAAATCCCATGGTCAGAGAAGCCTGGCAGGCTACAGTCCATGGGATTGCAAAAGAGACGTGACTTAGCAACTAAGCAATAATTTATGAACAGTAAAACTCATTCATTTTAGTGTCCAGATCTGTGAGTTTTGACAAGTGCATATAGTTCTGTAACCAATCCCGTTATTAAAATATAGAACAGGACCATTATTCCCAATTCTTTTTTTCTATATTCTTCTGCAATCTGCTCATTTCTCCACTGCCAGAGTTTGGCAATAATTGATCTATTTTCTGTCTCAAAAGTTGTGCTTTCTCCAGTATGTCATATAAATGGAATCATCCAGCCTGTAGCCTTTACTGAGCATAATGTATTTGAGATTCATCCATGTTATTTTATTGGTAATTCTCTCTTCTTTATTGCTGAATGAAAGTGAAAGTCACTCAGTCATGTCTGATTCTTTGTGACCCACGGACTATACAGTCCATGGAATTCTCCAGGCCAGAATACTGGAGTAGGGAGCCTTTCCCTTCTCCAGGGGATCTTCCTGACCCAGGGATTGAACCAGGGTCTCCTGCCTTGCAGGCAGATTCTTTGCCAGCTGAGCTACCAGAGAAGCGGTAAAGATAATTCCATGGACTCATAATTCATGGGGTCGCAAAAAGGCGAACACAGCTAAGTGATTTTCACGTTCCACTGTAGGAATGTACCTAATTTTGGATATCTATTTCACATGTAATGGACATTTGAGTTGTTTCTAGTTTTGGTGTCTTAAGAATAAAGTTGCTATAATATTTAATTTTTGTGTAAATATATATCACTTCTTTTGGTAAACTTGGTGTTGCTGGCATATGTAAAAGGATGTTTATATAAGATTTTAAAAGGATGTTTCATTTTACATAAAAAAACTATCAAAATATTTTCTGAAGTGGCTGTATTGCTTTGCATTCCCTGAATAAATATATGAGTCTTCCAGCTACTTGGGCTTCTGCTGCTGCTAAACCACTTCAGTCGTGTCCAACTCTGTGCGACCCCATAGATGGCAGCCCACCAGGCTCCTCTGTCCCTGGGATTCTCCAGGCAAGAATACTGGAGTGGGTTGCCGTTTCCTTCTCCAATGCATATATACATGCTAAGTCACTTCAATCATGTGCTACTCTTTGTTACCCTATGGAAAGCAGCCCACCAGGCTCCTCTGTCCACAGGGTTCTCTAAGCTTCTACCCGGCACTTATTATCAGGTTTTTATTTTAATTTCTTTAGACACTGATAGATATGTAATGGTACTTAATTGTGGTTTTAATTTGCATTTCCTAATGACTATTGATATTAAACATCTTTTCATGTGCCTATTTGCCAATCATATCTTCAGTGAATGTCTTTCAATCTTTTGCCCATATTTTATTATGTGTGTGTGTATGTATGCAGGTACACATATGCACATACACATATATACAGATGTATATTTTAGATACAAGTCCATTATGAGTCATTTGATTTGTGAATATTTTCTCCTAGTCTGTAGCTACTCTTTTCATTCTTCCTAATGTTTTTCAAATAATAAACTTGCAAAGAAAACATTTTTAATGTTTATAAAGTCCTATTTATCAATATTTTCTTTTTAAATTATGCTTTCAGTGTCAAATTTACCTAAGTCAACCTCTCCCTTGTTGTCTTCTAAAAACTTTATAGTATGAGATTTGTAGTCCATTTCGAATTACTTTTTAGTATAAGATGTGAATAAAAGTTTTTTATGTTTTGTTTTTATTTTTTGCATTAAATTTTGAAATGTTACTATTGTTAATTAAATTTTCTTTGCACTTAAAAAATAGAGATATGACTAAATATATTTGACTATGTATTTGTGGATGTATTTCTATGCTCTCATGTTTCACCAATTTACATTTCTCCAATATCACACTAGTTTGACATAGCAAATTTGAAATCTGGTAGCAGAATTCCTCATACTTTATTTTTGTTTTCCAGAACTGTTTTAGGTATTCTAGGTCCTTTACATTTCCATATGTATTTTAGAATCAGTTTTTATAAAGTCCTGATAGGATTTTAATTGGAATTATATTTAATCTATAAACTGGGAAAAACTGACATCTTGATTTTTTGAAGTAGTCTCTAATTATCATTTGAAAGTTGTGGGATCTGTAGTGATATCCTCTCTTTCTTTGCTGATATTTGTAATTTGTGTCTTTTTGTGACTTTAACAAGGCCATAGGATATAATAAGGTCAGTATATAAAAATTAATCTTATTTCTAAATGCTAGAGGTATACAATTGGAAACTGAAATAAACAATATCACATATAATACAAAGTATAAAACACTTAGATATTAATTGAACAATATAGGCAAGATCTGTATGCTGGAAACTCATGGGGGAAAAAACTCCTAGAGACCCAAGTAAATGTTCATATACATTATATTTGTGGATCAGAGGACCCAATGGTGGAAACCATTTTGGCAGTTTCTTACAATTTTATTCTTTTAAATTTGACAACACAGATGAAAGAGACAAGTTCCTCGAAAAACACAAACTGTCAAAGAGCACTCAAGAAGAAATGGATAATCTGAATATTCTCATATTTATTAAAGGAATTGAATTTAAAATTAAAAACCTTCCCACAAATAAAACACTAGATGAAGATGGCTACACTGAATGTGCTACTGAACATTTATCAATTCCATATAATTTCTAGAAAAGAAAAAGACAATGCTTTCTAGCTAATTTTATGAGGCTAGAATTACCCTAATTCCAAAATCACATAAACATATTTAAAAAAAAAGCTGTAGCACAATATTCCTTATGAACATTGATGCAAAATTCTTAATAATGCAAGTATATGAATATGTGAAAAAATAATACATCATAACTAGGTGAGGTTCATTGTGGTAGGTTTAAGATTTGAAACTTTATTAGCACAAGTCAACGTAACAGTAGACTAAGAGAGAAAAACATGATTACTTCAACAGATTCCTAAAGCACTTAACAAAAACAATACCAATTCATGATTTTTTTAAAAAGGCCAAAAATACTCTTAGCACAAGGGAAGTTCTTTAAGCAGACTGAATTATTTTGCCCAAATATCAGGAACAAGTCATAAAATACTTATATTCAATAATGAACTGGAGGTCTTAGCCAAGGCACTAAGGTGAGTTGTTTTTTTTTTTAAAGTAAAACTGTCTCTATTTTTAAAGAAGATAGTCCTTTATGTAAAAAATTTTAAGAAAAAACTTCTACCCCAAATCTAACAGAATACATTCTTTAATTTTTTTTAATAGGACAAAAACTATAACTTTCAATTTGCATGTGAATATCTCCTAAGGATTTACTATTCTTTCAACAGGAAAAATAAGAATTCTAGATATTTTATATATTTTACTACAGGGTGGAAATTGCAGGGCAATTAAGTTGTTTGAGAAGATATTCTGTGGGATGAGTCTTGTGTTTAAAACAGACTGTATACTTTTAAATTAATAACATATGCATGCATATGCATAGGCACTCAGCATGCATAAATACCCTTGCCCTTTATAAGTATATTATTCCACTTTAAGGACATGGATGATTAGTAATTTAATAAACTGAATACATGCTGAAACACATTTACTTTGTATCATAAATGCAGCTATCTGTTTAAGACTCTTCATTCTATCCTTCAGAGTTTTTCCTAGGAAGTGGCTACTCAGTCAGAGACAGCATGCCCTCAGCTGAGAATGTACTGCGTTAATGCTAAGAGATTTCTCCTGTTTTATGCTATAGATACAACAAGTAGCAAGTTTACTCAGAAAAAGAATTCTAATCATACCAACTCATTCACTAAAACGGGATGGAAAACTGCTTATTTTGGGTCCCCAAGAGAATCATTTCTAGAAATTTAGTCACTTCAGGCTCTGATTTCGAGGAAACTTTTTTTAATTGCAATGACATTCAGTGTTCTAAAGTTCAAATATATAAAACACTGAAACAGCTTTCATTTCCTAGAAAATTAAAATCAAGTTATCAATTCAATAACCATTGACACAATTTGCTAAATAAACCTATCATCTGCAGATATTAGTTATTAGTGGGGATATTGTTGAAGAAAAAAATATTTACCTTAGTTTTAGACATGAGAGGATATGAGAAAATAAAAATAAAGCAGCACATACTCCTTTGGGTTTCTCTTAGATTACACTGGAACATAATGACATTACTGACTTCATAGGGATGGTGAAAGACTTAAACACAGTAATTCAATAGAAGCACTTAGCTTAGTGTCTGACACATTGTAAACACACATTATAGGTTGGCAATTACTTTATTATCATTATAATCTTCAACACATCTCCACCAAAGGAATATAGTAATTTTCACTTCCATCTTTTATTTTTATAGAAGAATAGACCAGACACACATGGTATCTTGAAATGTGCTCTGTTAAGTTAGAAGACAAAGATCTAGTACTCATAATATTTATCAGACATTTAACTGTGCACTAGTTTCTTAATCTTTCTTCAACTTCCAACCTAGTAAATGTCTTAAATTATTAAGAATATTAAAAGACAGAATGAGTGCAAATATGTTCTATAACTTGTAGAATATCTTATTAATTTTGAATTATTGACTGGTATATAGAGAAAGGAGAGAAAGTAAAGAGTACTAGGTGTATTGGAAAGGTAAAGCAAAGATATTTTGTGGTATTATACATCCCATTTCAGGGCTTCCCTTGTGGCTCAATGGTAAACAATCTGCCTTCCAATACAGGAGGCGTGGGTTTGATCCTTGAATCGGAAAGATCCCCTGAAGAAGGAAATGGCAACCCACTCCAGTATTCTTGCTGGAAAATCCTGGAGGACAGAGGAACCTGGGAGGCTACAGTCCATGGGATCACAAAGAGACAGACAGGACTTAGCAAATAAACAACAATAACATCTTGTTTCAGTGTTTTCTATCTGACTTTGCAGTAAGGATGATATGCTACATTTATTAATCATAACCAAAATCAGGTCTTTGACCTGCTCAATACATTTCGATATAGCCAGAGAGAAACTATTGCTTGAGGGGGGAAAAAATAACTAAATTTACCACAAGGGCCTGAGAAAAATATAATTGCTGAGTAGAAACTACATACATCTAGCAGAGAGTTTTTCATGTCTAGATGTAGAAGGGTAAGAAAATAAAAATAGAGGTGAAAAAAGATACTAGAAATTATACAAGTATATAGCGTATATGATATAAACATAATAGGATGGAGGTGATAGGAGCAATTGGGTTAGAGGAGGTGAGGCATTATCAAGAAATGTACCTCTTTTGTAAAAGGAGTTCATAACTTCTAGCAATTTCTGCATATTTAGCAACCTAGAGGTGTATTTGTGACTAAATTTATTTGGAAAGTGAAAGTGAAGTCGCTCAGTTGTGTCCAACTCTTTGCAACCCCGTGGACTGTAGCCTACCAGGCTCCTCTATCCATGGGCTTTTCCAGGCAAGAGTACCGGAAGAGGCTGCCATTTCCTTCTCTAGGGGATCTTCCAATCCAGGGATCAAACCTGGGTCTCCTGCATTGCAGACAGATGCTTTACCCTCTGAGCCACCAGGGAAGCCTTTTACTTTTATTGGAAAGTAAATATAAAAGTTCTTTTTTTCCTTCAAATAACAAACATTATTCTCTTAAATCCTCATATTAGTCCCAGACCATAGGAGGCAATGATACCCTTGGGAATGCATCTATATATTCAATAAAATGAGAATGAACAAATGCAAAACAGTGCCTGACATGTTAGGTTAAAAGGTGCTCACTAGCTATGTTAAGCATGGCAATTAAAACACACTAATTCACCTTTGCTATTTGCCAGATCTTTAATAAAAGTAATAAGAAAGGCTTAAAGACACAAGAATAAAGAGAACAAGGAAGGTGACTAGAAAAAAAACAAAGGTAATCAACAAAAATCAAAGAAACTATAAGTGCATGTTGCCTGATTTGGCCTTTATGGTACAAGAAAGTAAAATATAAGCCAAAGGGTGAAGGAAATGAGATGGATTATGATCAAAGAGGCTGCATTTCAAACACATAGATTGCTAAGTGCAGAACTCCAGGGCACATTGTATTTTATTTTCTTTTTTTACTTTAATATTAAATTTATCTTAAGTTGAAGGATAACCACTTACAGTATTATGTTGGTTTCTGCCAAACATCAACACAAATCATCAGGTATACCTATATCCCCTCCCTCTTGAACACCCCTCCCACTTCCTTCCTCATCCCACACATCTAGGCTGTTACACAGTCCTGGTTTTAGTTCCTTAGTCATACAGCACATTCCCACCTGCTATCTAGTTTAAATATGGTAATGTAAGTTTCCATGTTATTGTCTCCATACATCCTACTCTCTAAGGCAGCCTTATTAAAACAAATTTTGGTATGAGTGGATCTCATGTTGTATAGGAGGGAAACTCTTAGAGGCTGGTTGATGAAGACCCTTTTGAAAAGCCACAGCTACCATCTTATAAAGCAAAAGATTGAAGATTTTGCTAATATTAGGAAGATGAGAAAGATGCTTACTGCTGTCACTTGTTTAAGATTTCACTAACTAGCAAGAAAAAGAAATAAAAGGTATCCTGACTGGAAAGAAATGAAACTATCTCTATTTACACATGGTATGATCTTACATATGGAAATCCTAAGAAATAAATGGCAAAAAATCAATTAGAACTAATACATAAATTCAACAAGTCTGCATGGTAAAAGAAAAAAAATGCATGAATCAATCATATCTGTATACACTAGTGATGAACTATCTGAAGATGTAATTTTCAAAAAGTACATGTAAAATATGTACCATAAAGAATATAAATTCAAAACAGAAGCACTAGACCTATACACTGAAAAAATACAAAATATCACTGGAAAAAATTTAGAGATCCAACTAAATGAAAAAAGAATCCCATATTCACAGATTAGAAAACTTAATGCTACTAGAATGGTAATACATTCCAAATTGATCTACAGATTCAGTGAAATCTCTAGGAAAATCTAAGCTATCTTCTACATAAATTGACAAAATCATATAAAAATTCATGTAGAAATATAAGAAACATGGAATAGTCAGAAAAAAATAATCTTAATCTATATTTCTGTCTTTGTGCCAGTACCATACTGTCTTGATGACTGTGGCTTTGTAGTAGAGCCTGAAGTCAGGCAAGTTGATTCCTCCAGTTCCATTCTTCTCTCTCAAGATTGCTTTGGCTATTTGAGGTTTTTTGTATTTCCATACAAATTGTGAAATTATTTGTTCTAGTTCTGTGAAAAATACAGCTGGTAGCTTGATAGGGATTGCATTGAATCTGTAGATTGCTTTGGGTAGTATACTCATTTGCACTATATTGATTCTTCCGATCCATGAACATGGTTTATTTCTCCATCTATTAGTGTCCTCTTTGATTTCTTTCACCAGTGTTTTATAGTTTTCTATATACAGGTCTTTAGTTTCTTTAGGTAGATATATTCCTAAGTATTTTATTCTTTTCGTTGCAATGGTGAATGGAATTGTTTCCTTAGTTGCTTTTTCTACTTTCTCATTATTAGTGTATAGGAATGCAAGGCATTTCTGTGTGTTGGTTTTATATCCTGCAACTTTACTATATTCATTGATTAGCTCTAGTAATTTTCTGGTGGAGTCTTTAGGGTTTTCTATGTAGAGGATCATGTCATCTGCAAACAGTGAGAGATTGACTTCTTCTTTTTCAATTTGGATTCCTTTTATTTCTTTTTCTGCTCTGATTGCTGTGGCCAAAACTTCCATAACTATGTTGAATAGTAGCGGGGAAAGTGGACACTCTTGTCTTGTTCCTGACTTTAGGGGAAATGCTTTGAATTTTTCACCATTGAGGATAATGTTTGCTGTGGGTTTGTCATATATAGCTTTTATTATGTTGAGGTATGTTCCTTCTATTCCTGCTTTCTGGAGAGTTTTTATCATAAATGGATGTTGAATTTTGTCAAAGGCTTTCTCTGCATCTATTGAGATAATCATATGGCTTTTATTTTTCAATTTGTTAATGTAGTTAATTACATTGATTGATTTGCAGATATTGAAGAATCCTTGCATCCCTGGGATAAAGCCCACTTGGTCATGATGTATGATCTTTTTAATGTGTTGTTGGATTCTGATTGCTAGAATTTTGTTGAGGATTTTTGCATCTATGTTCATCAGTGATATTGGCCTGTAGTTTTCTTTTTTTTGTGGCATCTTTGTCAGGTTTAGGTATTGGGGTGATGGCAGCCTCATAGAATGAGTTTGGAAGTTTACCTTCCTCTGCAATTTTCTGGAGGAGTTTGAGTAGGATAGGTGTTAGCTCTTCTCGAAATTTTTGATAGAATTCAGTTGTGAAGCCATCTGGAACTGGGCTTTTGTTTGCTGGAAGATTTCTGATTACAGTTTCAATTTCCATGCTTGTGATGGGTCTGTTAAGATTTTCTATTTCTTCCTGGTTCAGTTTTGGAAAGTTGTACTTTTCTAAGAATTTGTCCATTTCTTCCACGTTGTCCATTTTATTGGCATATAATTGCTGATAGTAGTCTCTTATGATTCTTTGTATTTCTGTGTTGTCTGTTGGGATCTCTCCATTTTTATTTCTAATTCTATTGATTTGATTTTTCTCTCTTTGTTTCTTGATGAGTCTGGCTAATGGTTTGTCAATTTTATTTATCCTTTCAAAGAACAAGCTTTTGGCTTTGTTGATTTTTGCTATGGTCTCTTTTGTTTCTTTTGCATTTATTTCTGCCCTAATTTTTAAAATTTCTTTCCTTCTACTAACTCTGTGGTTCTCCACTTCTTCCTTTTCTAATTGCTTTAGGTGTAGAGTTAGGTTATTTATTTGACTTTTTTCTTGTTTCTTGAGGTATGCCTGTATTGCTATGAACTTTCTTCTTAGCACTGCTTTTATAGTGTCCCACAGGTTTTGGGTTGTTGTGTTTTCATTTTCATTCATTTCTATGCATATTTTGATTTCTTTTTTGATTTCTTCTGTGATTTATTCAGAAGCGTGTTGTTCAGCCTCCATATGTTGGAATTTTTAAGTTTTTCTCCTGTAATTGAGATCTAATCTTAATGCATTATGGTCAGAAAAGATGCTTGGAATGATTTAGATTTTTTTTGAATTTATCAAGGTTAGATTTATGGCCCAGGATGTGATCTATCCTGGAGAAGGTTCCGTGAGCACTTGAGAAAAAGGTTAAATTCATTGTTTTGGGGTGAAATGTCCTATAGATATCAATTAGGTCTAACTGGTCTATTGTATCATATAAAGTTTGCATTTCTTTGTTAATTTTCTGTTTATTTGATCTGTCCATAGGTGTGAGTGGGGTATTAAAGTCTCCCACTATTATTGTGTTATTGTTAATTTCCCCTTTCATACTTGTTAGCATTTGTCTTACATATTGCCGTGCTCCTATGTTGGGTGCATATATACTTATAATTGTTATATCTTCTTCTTGGATTGATCCTTTGATCATTATGTAGTGGCCTTCTTTGTCTCTTTTCACAACCTTTGTTTTAAGGTCTATTTTATTGGATATGGGTATTGACACTCCTGCTTTCTTTTGGTCTCTATTTGCGTGATATATCTTTTTCCAGTCCTTCACTTTCAGTCTGTATGTGTCCCTTGTTTTGACATGGGCCTCTTGCAGGCAGCATATATAGGGGTCTTGTTTTTGTATCCATTCAGCCAGTCTTTGCCTTTTGATTGGGGCATTCAATGCATTTATATTTAAGGTAATTACTGATAAGTATGATCCCATTGCCATTTACTTTATTGTTTTGGGTTCAGGTTTATACACCCTTTTTGTGTTTCCTGTCTAGAAAATATCCAAAAGCCCAGAGATAAATCCACAAACATATGGACACCTTATCTTTGACAAAGAAGGCAAGAATATACAATGGAGTAAAGACAATCTCTTTAACAAGTGGTGCTGGGAAAACTGGTCACCACTTGTAAAAGAATGAAACTAGATCACTTTCTAACACCACACACAAAAACAAACTCAAAATGGATTAAAGATCTAAATGTAAGACCAGAAACTATAAAACTCCTAGAGGAGAACATAGGCAAAACACTCTCAGACATAAATCACAGCAGGATCCTCTATGACCCACCTCCCAGAATACTGGAAATAAAAGCAAAAATAAGCAAATGGGATCTAATTAAAATTAAAAGCTTCTGCACAACAAAGGAAAATATAAGCAAGGTGAAAAGACAGCCTTCTGAATGGGAGAAAACAGTAGCAAATGAAGCAACTGACAAACAACTAATCTCAAAAATATACAAGCAACTTCTGCAGCTCAATTCCAGAAAAATAAACGACCCAATCAAAAAATGGGCCAAAGAACTAAATAGACATTTCTCCAAAGAAGACATGGATGGCTCACAAACACATGAAAAGATGCTCAACATCACTCATTGTTACAGAAATGCAAATCAAGACCACAATGAGGTACCACTTCACACTAGTCAGAATGGCTGCGATCCAAAAATCTGCAAGCAATAAATGCTGGAGAGGGTGTGGAGAAAAGAGAACCCTCTTACACTGTTGGTGGGAATGCAAACTAGTACAGCCACTATGGAGAACAGTGTGGAGATTCCTTAAAAAATTGCAAATAGAACTGCCTTATGACCCAGCAATCCCACTTCTGGGCATACACACTGAGGAAACAGAATTGAAAGAGACACATGTACCCCAATGTTCATCGCAGCACTGTTTATAATAGCCAGGACATGGAAACAACCTAGATGTCCATCAGCAGATGAATGGATAAGAAAGCAGTGGTACATCTACACAATGGAGTATTACTCAGCCATTAAAAGAATACATTTGAATCAGTTCTAATGAGATGGATGAAACTGGAGCCGATTATACAGAATGAAGTAAGCAAGAAAGAAAAACACCAATACAGTATACTAACACATATATATGGAATTTAGAAAGATGGTAATGATGACCCTGTATGCGAGACAGCAAAAGAGACACAGATGTGTAGAGCAGACTTTTGGACTCTGAGGGAGAGGGAGAGGGTGGGATGATTTGGGAGAATGGCATTGAAACATGTATACTATCATGTAAGAAACAAATCGCCAGTCTATGTTCAATGCAGGATACAGGATGCTTGGGGCTGGTGCACGGGAATGATCCAGAGAGATTATATGGGGTGGGAGGTGGGAGGGGGGTTCATGTTTGGGAACTCATGTACACCCATGGGGATTCATGTCAATGTATGGCAAAACCAATATAGTATTGTAAAGTAAAATAAACTAACAATTTAAAATTTAAAAAAATCTTAAAATGAAAATTATTTGGAGGACTCACATTTTCCCATTTGAAAATTTACTGTAAAGTTACAATAATCAAGACAGTGTGGTACAGCCATAGGATAGAGACATATATCAATAGAATACACTGGAAACTCCAGAAATAAACTCTTATATCTATATTCAGAGAAGTTTAGAATAAAAATTCAGTAACGAAGAGTATTTTTCAACAAATAACTCTAGTCCAATTGGAAATCTACAAGGAAAGAAATGAAGTTGGAAACCTGCCTTATGCCCCATAAAAAATTTTAACTCCAACTATATACCTCAGAAAATGAGCTAAAAGAATAAAACTCTTAGAAGAAAAAGTTAGGAGTAAATATTTGAGTCGCTGAGCTAAGCAAAGCCTTGCTAAATAGAGCATCAAAAGCACAAGTGAAAAAGGGGGGGAAAAGAGATGTTTTACTCAGGAAAACTAAACAATGTTTTTACACTTTAAAGCATACTATCAAGAAAATGAAGAGATGATCACAGAATGGGATAAAACATGTCCCAATAAAATCTGGTAAGATATATATATTCTGATAAATAACATAATCATTATATTATGATTTTATATTTTTTATAAACAACTCTTACAATTTAATAATAAAAACACAAAAAACCCAACATAAAGACAGGACAAAGATCTGAATCCACAATTCTCCAAAGAAATTTAACAAATGTACATTAAACACATGAATGAGTATTCAACACTTGAATTCATTAGGCCAATGCAGATCAAAACCATAATGAAAATACGACTTCATACTTATGAGCACAGTTATAATCACAATGCCAGGCAATACTAAGTGTTGGTGAGGATGTAGATGAATGGAAACACTTATGACACTTCTACTGGAAATATAAAGCATCCAGCCATTTTGGAAACCATTTTGGCAATTCCTTATAAAGTAAAACATAAAGTTACCATCCTGCTAAGTCACTTCAGTCATGTCTGACTCTGTGTGACCCCATAGACGGCAGCCCACTAGGCTCCCCTGTCCCTGGGATTCTCCAGGCAAGAACACTGGAGTGGGTTGCCATTCCCTTCTCCAATGCATGAAAGTAAAAAGTGAAAGTGAAGTCGCTCAGTCGTGTCCAACCCTCAGTGACCCCCTGGACTGCAGCCTACCAGGCTCCTCCGTCCATGGGATTTTTCAGGCAAGAGTACTGGAGTGGGTTGCCATTGCCTTCTCCGAAATGTTTCAGTAATTCTTCTCCTAGGTATTTACCAGAAGAAAGTTGAACACACAGATAATTGTACATGAATGTCTATAGTAGTGTTATTCATAATAGTCAAAAACTTGGGAACAATTTAAACGTCCTTAAATGAACAAAGTAGGTAAGTTTATGTGTTAGTCGCTCAGTTGTGCCTGAGTCTTTGTGACCCCATGGACTGCAGCCCACCAGGCTCCTCTGTTTGACAGAGGACAGAGATTTGCCTGAGATTTTCCAGGCAAGTATACTGGAGTGGGTTGCCATTTCATTCTCCAGGGCATCTTCCCAACCCAGGGATCAAACCTGGGTCTCCTGCACTGCAGGCAGAGTCTTTAATGATGGAGCTACAAGTGAAGCCCTTAAATGAACAAAGGGGTAAGCAAAATGAGATATATCCATACAATAGATTGTTATTTGATAACAAAAAAGAACAAAGTACTGATACAAACTATGACATTAGTGAACACTGAAACTGTTAAGCTAGTAAAATAAGCTAATCATAGAAGACCGCATATTGTATGATTCCATTTATATGAATTGTGTCAAACAGTTACATCAGTAAAAATGATTACCTATTACTGTGGAAACTGGAAAGACAGGGGAAGTGATTGCTAATGGGTTCAGGGTTATTGTTTGGTATGATAAAAATATAAAATTGTAGTAGTGGTTGTACAACCCTGTGAATATACTAAAAATGGATTTTATAATATAATTGGGTGGAATGTATGGTATATGTATTATATTTCAATCAAATTACTATTAAAAACTACAAAGCATCAGGGATCACAACGGTATTAAATAAAACTCAGTAGTTACAATGGAATTCACAAAGCCATGAAGAAATGCCCAAATTCTAATAGATAATGATTTTTAGTCTCTTGTATGTACAGAGAAAGTAGAATAAAGATATTTTCAGATACATGAGGACACCAAAAATATATCTCCCAGCCATTTTTTCTCAGGAGGTTCATACAGTAAAAATCAATTCAATAGGATTTTTGTATTTCACCAAAGAGAAAGTAGCTTATAAAGTAAACTTTGCCAAACTTTAGCAAAGAGATTGTCTAGAAGGCAGGTGAATGAAGTCTCAGGATAATATCAATGCAATCAGTTTAAGCTGAAGAAAGTATACAAATGGCTTTTGAAAGTATATGATCAAGAAATTAAAATATTAGAAAATAATAATATAAAAGAAATGTTTGTAATATAGTACTTGGCTCAACTCTGAAGAAGTGTAAAAGATAATGATTAAGTAGTGAATATTTAAACAATAACTGAATATAATTATGTAGAAAGAATGTGTATAAGCAAAAGAGTCATCTTCCAGTTAAAAGCTAGTCAATAACACCTTAGTCTGAAAAAATTTAAAAAATATTAATTTAAGCCTGTTATATTATTAATATTCAGATTTTTAAAGAAGAGTTTGAAATGTGGTATCGTTAGGGAACAGAGATCAGGGATGAGTGGAATGTACGATGTGACTACATTTTTATTCTTTTGAGCTTTACAGGGATGTTTGACTCTAACACATGTATGTGTATCTCTTTGATTTCAAAAATTATTAATGAAAAAATAGGAACCAGATGGCATCTTTACTGGGTCTTCATTATAATCAAAACAAGCATTTTTACACTTCAGGGTGCTTTCTGAGGGAATTCATAAAAACAAAAGTGTCTTTTCAATAGGTCTTATGTTTTTCTGGTGAAGATCATTTTAATCATTTTACTCAGTGTTTTCCCAGTATTTTAATCTCTTTATCTTCTTCTTGCCTTCAGTATAATTGTATATAATCATGAATATAGTTGAGACAACACTTAATAATGCAGTTCTGAGATGTGGTTAATTGAAAAGCATAGTTATAATTAAAACTTCAACTTCTGAGATTGAAAGACAATAGAGTATACAACCAGATAATATATTAAGGGGGATATATTTTGTGGTTTGTTCCTTTTATTTTTTCTTTCTTACTTAAGAAAAAATTGTTGGTGCATGTAAGTGTAATTGAGAAAAACATATGTGACCATCAGAAAAAGAAATATGAAGTATTTTTCCCAAAAAGAAAAATAAGAAAATCTAATTATTATTTAGAGGTAGTACAGACAGAAAGAAAATTGAGAAAAAGATTAGTATATTTAAAACAAGTGATATCCACAAGAGCAGATTATATATATTCCTACATTGGAAGACAAGAATATATAAAACTTGAGATTAAGACAGTTAACCTTGAACAAAACAGGGGTTAGAGGTGTCAACATTCTGCATAGGGAAATCTGGCTATTCAACCCTCTGTATCTATAATTTTGCATCCATGAATTCAGTCATGCATCATGTAATGTATAGTGCATGTGTGCTTGCTCAGTCATGTCCAACTCAGTAACTCCATGGACAGTAGCCCACCAGGCTCCCCTGTCCATTGAATTTTCCAATCAAGAGTACTGGAATGGGTTCCCATTTCCTCGTCCAGGGGATCTTCCCAACCCAGGGATCAAACCTGCAGCTTCTATGTCTCCTGCATTGGCAGGCAGATTCTTTACCACTGAGCCACCTGGGAAGCCCAGTACTACAGTATTACTCTTGAGAAGAATCTATACGTGGACCCATGCAGCTCAAACCTGTGTTGTTCAGGGGTAAACTGCATTATAATTTTGTATATCATTTTGATGACCTGTAAGAATAATAAAATCCATGTGTGTTAGCTGCTCAGTCGAGTCAGACTCTTTGCAACCCCATGGACTATAGCCCGCCAGGCTCCTCTGTCCATGAAATTCTCCAGGCAAGAATACTGGAGTGGGTTGCAGTTCCTGCTCCAGGAAATATGGATTAATAAAATCCATACTTCTTAATATTTGAAACTATAATGTTAAATAAATATGAGCTCAAGCTTATCTTTCTAATGAAAGTATTTTAGCAAGAAAAATTATTTTGATTCTTCACTATGAGTCAAATTTCATACCATAGAAATCCTAATTGTGCCCAATTTCCATTACTTAGGCTCATTAAATATGTTCTTCAAAGATAGAGGTACAGATGCAATATAATTATAATGAACTCTTCTGAAAGAAAGGTGAAAAAGAATTGTGTTAGTTGCTCCTTCATGTCCAACTCTTTGCCATCCCACGGACTGTGGCCTGCCAGCCCCCTCTGTCCATGGAATTCTCCAGGCAAGAATACTGGAATAGGTTACCATTTTCTTCTCTAATAATCTTAAAAAAAAAAAAAAAAAAAAAACCTGGGGCTTAGAGCTATAGAAGAGGCAAGAGGAACCTTAGTGATGAAAGTTAGAGACGTGCTGAGTCCCAAGAAGAGTCAACAAGAAATATCTCAAGGCTTCTGTTAAGATTCTAGGTAAGTCTGAGATTGCTATACACTATTACTATATTTAAAATAGATAACCAATAAGAACCTACTGTATAGCACAGAGAACTCTGCTCAATATTCTTTAATAACCTAAATGGGAAAAGAATTTGAAAAAGAATATACATATATATATGAATCACTTTGTTGTAAACCTGAAACTAACACAACATTGTACATCAATTATACACAAATATAAAATAAATTTTTTTAAAAAAAGATCCTAGATAAACTTCAGTGCTAACTCAGTCTTCCTTGCCTCAGGCCTTATGAAGAAAATCAGCTTGGAATAAAGGGGTCAGCTACAGAGGAAGGCTTTAGATCTTATCTGCATTGGGTCATTTCAGAGGTCTGATCACTTTGGGTTATTTTTAAAAGGAATTAATCAATTAATAATTAAGTATATTCTGCCAAGTGGTTAAATCAGTAAAACAGGATTTGAGGTACTTAAGGCTACAATCCTACCAACAGGAAGGGAAATTAGTATAGCACTGTGCCTCAAAGGGTGAGGACAAACTCCTTCTCCTTGAGTTTATTTTTTCATTACCTAGGGAATAATCTGTATAGAAGTGGGAAATGGACCCATGAGATCTACTTTGTCAGATAGGAGTTTGATTATATCTGAAGCCTAGGAAAAAGGAGGCTTCATAGCTCTATATGTACAAGTCTGGGCAATCAACGCATCAACTTCTGACTGCACTTATATTCATCTTCCTGGGGCAAAATATCCAGGGGAGTCTGAGATGACATCCTCTCCTCCTCTTCACACCCTGCTCTTAAGATCTGTACCAAGTTCTACCAATGACTCAATTTCACAGTCACATGTAGAATACTCATATCCTAAGAGTGGGGCTGGAAAAAAACATCTGGTTCTGTTTTCTTGGACTAAGAGGAGTATATCTATCTATATAAGTGTGCACAAATACTTTAAATTATGTTCACAGAGGAGTAATTCAAGGGCCTTGTCTAACTTATGTCAGTAATAATTCTTTTATCATATTTCACAACATCTTTGTTTTTGTAAACAGCTCATTTGTTCAGTTGCGTCTGACTCTTTACATCCCATGGACTGTAGCATGCCAGGCCTCTCTGTCAATCACCAACTCCTGGAGTTTATTCAAACTCATGTGCATTGACTCAGTGATGCCATGCAGCCATTTCATCCTCTGTCTTCCCCTTCTCTTCCCACGTTCGATCTTGCCCAGCATCAGGGTCTTTTCCAATGAATCAGTTCTTCGCATCAGGTGGCCAAAGTATTGGAGTTTAGCTTCAGCATCATCCTTCCAATGAATATTCAGGACTGATTTCTTCAGGATGGACTGGTTGAATCTCCTTTCAGTTCAAGGGACTCTCAAGAGTATTATCCAACAACATAGTTCAAAACCATCAATTCTTCCACACTCAGCTTTCTTTATACGCCAACTCACATCCATACATGGATATTGGAAAAATCATAGCTTTGACTAGATGGACCTTTATTGGCAAAGGAATGCCACTGCTTTTTAATATACTGTCTATGTTTGTCACAACTTCTTCCAAGAAGCAAGCATCTTTTAATTTCATGGCTACAGTCACTATCTGCAGTGATTTTGGAGCCCCCCAAAATAAAGTCTGCCACTGTTTCCATTGCTTCCCCATCTATTTGCCATGAAATGATGGGACCAGATGCAATATTCTTAGCTTTCTGACTGTTGTGTTTTAAACCAACTTTTTCACTCTCCTTTTTCATTTGCATCAAGAGGCTCCTTAGTTCTTCTTTGCTTTCTGCCATAAGGTTGGTGTCATCTGCGTTTATATTTCTCCCAGCAATCTTGATTCCAGCTTGAGCTTCATCCAGCCCAGCATTTCTCATGATGTATTCTGCATATAAATTAAATCAGCAGGGTGACAATATATAGCCTTGATATATTCATTCCCGATTTGGAACCAGCCCTTTGTTCCATGTCCAATTCTAACTGTTGCTTCCTGACCAGCATACAGATTTCTCAGGAGCCAGGTAAAGTGGTCTGGTATTCCCATCTCTTTCAGAATTTTCCACAGTTTGTTGTGATCCACACAGTCAAAGGCTTTGGCATAGTCAATAAGTAGACTTATTATGGGGAGGGAGGTGGGAGGGGGGTTCATGTTTGGGAACACATGTAAGAATTAAAGATTTTAAAATTAAAAAAATTAAAAACTTAAAAAAATAAGTAGAAGTAGATATTTTTCTGGAACTTCCTTGCTTTTTCAATGATCCAGAGGATGTTGGCAATTTGATCTCTGGTTCCTCTGCCTTTTCTAAACTGAGCTTGACTCTGAAAGTTCATGGTGCATGTTCTGTTGAAGCCTGGCTTGGAGGATTTGAGCATTCCTTTGCTAGCGTGTGAGATGAGTGCAATTGTGAGGCAGTTTGAGCATTCTTTGGCATTGCCTTTCTTTCAGATTGAAATGAAAATGGATGTTTTCCAGTCCTGCGGCCACTGCTGAGTTCTCCAAATTTCCTGGCATTTTGAGTGCAGCACTGTCACAGCAACATCTTTTAGGATTTGAAATATCTTAAGTGGAATTCCATCACCTCCACTAGCTTTGTTCGTAGTGATGCTTCCTAAGGCCCACTTTACTTTGTACTCCAGGACGTCTGGCTCCTGGTGAGTGATCACACCATTGTGATTATCTGAGTCATGAAGACCTTTTTAGTATAATTCTTCTGTGTATTCTTGCCACCTTTTCTTAATATCTTCTGCTTCTGTTAGGTCCCTACCATTTCTGTCCTTTATTGATCCCATCTTTGCATGAAATGTTCCCTTGGTATCTCTAATTTTCTTGAAGAGATCTGCAGTCTTTCTTAGTCTATTATTTTCCTCTTTTTCTTTGCACTGATCATTGAGGAAGACTTTCTTATCTCTCCTTGCTATTCGTTGGAACTCTGCATTCAAATGTGTATATCTTTCCTTTTCTACTTTGCCTTTTGCTTCTGTTCTTTCATGGCTATTTGCAAGGCCTCCTAAGACAACCATTTTGCTTTTTTGCATTTCTTTTTCTTTGGGATGCTCTTAATCACTGCCTCCTGTGCAATGTCATGAACCTCTGTCCATAGTTCTTCAGGCACTCTGTCTATCAGATCTAATCCCTTGAATCTATTTCTCACTTCCACTGTACAATCATAAGGGATTTGATTTAGGTCATACCTGAATGGTGCAGTGGTTTCCCCTACTTTCTTCGATTTAAGTCTGAATTTGCCAATAAGGAGTTCATGATCTGAGCCACAGTCAGCTGCCAGTCTTGTTTTTGCTGACTGTATAGAGCTTCTCCATCTTTGGCTGCAAAGAATATAATCAATCTGATTTCGGTATTGACCATCTGGTGATGTCCATGTGTAGAGACTTCTCTTGTGTTGTTGGAAGTGGGTATTTGCTATGACCAGTGTGTTCTCTTGGCAAAACTCTACTAGCCTTTGCCTTGCTTCATTTTGTACCCCAAGACCAAATTTGCCTGTTACTCCAGGTATTTCTTGACTTCCTACTCTTTCATTCCAGTCCCCTATAATGAAAAGGACATTTTTGGGGGGTGTTAGTTCTATAAGATCTTGTAGATCTTCACAGAGCCGTTCAACTTCAGCTTCTTCAGCATTATTGGTTGGAGCATAGACTTGGATTATCGTGATATTAAATGGTTTGCCTTGGAAACAAACAGCTCACAATGTCGTTTTTGAGATTGCAGCCAAGTACTGCATTTTGGACTCTTGTTGACTATATTGGCTACTCCATTTCTTCTAAGGGATTCTTGCCCATAGTAGTAGATATAATGATCATCTGAATTAAAGTCACTCATTCCAGTCCATTTTAGTTCACTGATTCCTAAAATGTTGATGTTCACACTTGCCATTTCCTGTTTGACCACTTCCAATTTGCCTTGATTCATGGACCTAACATTCCAGGTCCCTATGCAATATGTAATATTGTTATTTACAGCATAGGACTTTAATTCCATCACCAGTCATATCCACAACTGTGTATTGTTATTGGTTTGGTTCAGTCTCTTCTTTCTTTCTGGAGTTATTTCTTCGCTGATCTCCAGTAGCATAATGGGCACCTACCGACCTGAGGAGTTCACCTTTCAGTGTCCTGTCTTTTTGTCTTTTCATGCTATTTTTGGGGTTCTCAAGGCAAGAATACTGAAGTGGTTTGCCATTCCCTTCTCCAATGGTCCACATTTTGTCAGAACTCTCCACCATGACCCATCCATCTTGCATGGCCCTATACTGCATGGCTCATGGTTTTGTTGAGCTAGACAAGGCTGTGGCCCATGTGATCAGATTGGTCACTTGTAAATAGACAAGGCATTTAAAATAATTTCTTAGATGACAAGTATCTTGAACCCAGCTTGTTTAAGAAACCAAACCAAAAATTAAAAAAAAAAAAGATTAAGTAAATTTACCAAGAATGTAACTTCATAATGTTCTGTCATATGTATTTAGGAATCAAGGCATAATCAAAAGAATATATATTAATACTGGAAATCTATAACACATGTTATAAAAATACTCTAATCCTAAATCTCAAAGCATATCTTCTTTCTCCATGTCACATTAGGAAAATAACAACATACAGTTATTATGACAGCAATTGAGTTAATTGACTTCTAGGAAAATTCAATTCTGCTCTTTGTGTCATAAAAAGTAGTTTATTAGACATATTACAAATTAGAAATAATTGAGTGAAAGTATTGCAAAGGCAGATATTCGATCTGTCTGATATCCTTATTGTCTTAGCAGAATATCTGACACATAGAAGATATTAGTAAATATTCACTGAATGAAAAATGCACTTCTAAAATATCTCATTTCTTATTTTGGAGACTTGGAAAATTAGCGCTCTCAATCAGGATGTGGTTCACCCCTTTGTCTCTTAATCTTGCAAGTCCTGAAATGTCTTTTCATGTGAAAACCTTTACATCTCATCCTGATCATAAGCCCCTGAATCATAAATATGGTTTTATTTATTACAGCTATGTGTAACTTCCATTTCCAACACAATTCTGTACCAGGTATCCACGATGATCAAAAGCAAGTTTCATCCTGGACTGTAGTCTACTGGAGAGTTAGTCAAAAGACAGACTGATAAAAATGAAATTGCGATGTAAGAACCACGGATGAGACAAACTTAGAGCTATAGCGGACTTTAAAAGGCATTGGATTCAATCAAGGATGTTACTAAAGATTTCCTTAAGGAGGCACTACAAGCTGAGATCTGAGTTATTAGGGCTTCAGTTAATGTAGAATAAACCATCCAGGGAACTTGTTAAATTGTAGGTTCAGAAAATCTGGGATAGTTCCTGAGATTCTGCATTTCTAACAAGCTCCCAGGTGAAGCCCATGTTGGTAATTCAAATATCACACTTTGAGAAGCATTGATTTTTGGAAGAAAGAAATAATAGAATAAGTTGTTTGTAAAAATTTTGGTGAGGGTGAAACTAATGTCTCAAGGCAAACCAGACACTATACCCATTGAAAATGATAGTTTCCCCTAACAATTCGCTGTTCCTCTATGGATGCAGGTCTATCATTATAGACCTTGGTTTCTATCTCTTCCAATATTAGCAGATATTTGCTTCTATAGAGTGTAGCAGCAAAACCCCAAGGAAGTTTGTGTACATCCTCTTACATTAAGAAAAAAACATGCCTGTGGTCAATTTTAGAATTTATAGAAAAAAGAGACATTGGGAAATTATGTCACTTTTAACAGCTCATGCCACTTGTCTGAATGCATGAGGCCTGAACTATGTTGCCTTTCCCCAAAGTGACACATAGCTCCAGTAGGCCAGGCTGTGATATAATGAGTGTAAGTTCAGTTCAGTCACTCATTTATGTTTGACTCTTTGTGATCCCATGGACTGCAGCACGCCAGGCCTCCCTGTCCATCGCCAGTTCCTAGACTTTACTCAAACTCGTGTCCATTAAGTTAGTGATGCCATCCAACCATCTCATCCTCTGTCATCCCCTTCTCCGCCCACCTTCAAACTTTCCAAGCATCAGGGTCTTTTCAGATGAGTCAGTTCTTCGCATCAGGTGGCCAAGTATTAGAGTTTCAGCTTCAGCATCAGTCCTTCCAATGAATATTCAAGACTGATTTCCTTTAGGATGGACTGGTTGGATCTCCTTGCATCCAAGGGACTCTCAAGAGTCTTCTCCAACACCACAGTTCAAAAGCATCAGTTCTTTGGCACTCAGCTTTCTTTATAGTCCAACTCTCAGATCCATACATCACTACTGGAAAAATCATAGCTTGGACTAGATGACCTTTGTTGGCAAAGTAATGTCTCTGCTTTTTAATATGCTGTCTAGGTTGGTCATAACTTTTCTTCCAAGGAGCAAGCGTCTTTTAATTTCATGGCTGCAGTCCCCATCTGCAGTGATTTTGGAGCCCCAAAAAATAAAATGAGTGTAAACCTCCCAGTTAATATAGTCAGTTATTTAATCTCATGTAAATGTAGAAGACAGCCTATAATGGGATAAAAATTAGTATCCACTCACACTTTATAGTTTTGAATAGAACTTTTTGTGTTCCTAATATTTACCTCTGCAATCATAATCTGTTATAATGTTAATATATATATATATATATATACTTTAATATTAACAGATTATAATAAAAACTAAACAAGTAAATAGAAACCTTAAAAGAATAAATCAGCATAAAAACAAAGAAGCAAGTTTTCATTATTGTTTTCTTTAGACTGGAGAATTCTTAATATCTTGTTTAAGTACCAGAAATAAAAATGTTAAACATGAATCACTCTGAGAATAACCACTACCTGGTGAACTTTACTGTCTTTTTATATATTTCTAAAGTTTCTAAATTTTCATAATAAGCATGTTGTACTTATAATAGTAAAAAAGTAGATTTTATTAAGAATACAAAATAATGTAGGTAGTGTCTAAAATCCATAATAAAACTAGACTAAAACAGAACAGTGGTTTTCATTGTAGGCATTATAATAAGTGCTCAGCTGAGTGGAGAGTTTACCAAAAAAAGATCCAGCCCACATTTGTATTCAGCCCTTAAAATAACAATGCCACAGCAATTTTGTTCTCTCTTGCTGATTTATATTTTCATGAATTTACCTGATCTTATCATAATGTTATTCATTCCATTTTTATTATTCAATATTCACTATTCACAGTCGAGATATCAATGTCTAGACAGGCCTTATCAAACCGTGTTCCTAGGTTTTTTTTTTTTTTTCCTAGTTCATTTCCCAAATTTCAGAAGTATATTTCTTTTATAGATTAAGCTTTTTAATTTATCTTAAGTCTTATTTTCTTCCATACAGAAACTTCTAGTTTTCTTTTCTGACAGCAAGGAGTACCTTGATGGATAGCATTCAATTGCTGTGTTGAAATACGCAGCTGGCTTTTATCTTATGTTAGTACATTTTTTATTAGTTTCACCTACTATATGAGAAAGAATATGACAAAAATGTAATGATCTTAGTGATCTCAACTGGGCCCATTATTCTGTCTAGATTATAGAATGTAGAATTTGCAGGAAAGAATCTGAAAATTCTGGTTAAAGAGTTACAATGGAAACATGGATAAAATTACAAATTTAGCTCAATGGAAATATGTTAGTTACTAATTCTAAACAACACAGCTATATCAGGAAGGCATATGCATGACCACATATGCTTAATATAGAATTAAAATATATTAATGATATTTTTACTTATGTTTTAAAATTTGATAAAATCATAGTGTCTCTGGGCAGTTTTCATAAAGGGTGGCAGGAAAAAGTCAGAATACTTAAAAAAATACCCAAGCAGTAAATTTACATTACAGAACTCTGAGCACATTTATACTCTTTATGGTTACACAATAATAAATAAATATTAAATTGTGAAGCATATAAACAGAGGTTAACAAGGCAGTATAGTATAGTAGTTTAAAAGCACAATTTGGAGGGCTTCCCTGGTGGTCTTAGTGGTTAGGAATCTGTTTGCCAATACGGGGGACACAGGTTTGATCTCTGGTTTGGGTAGATGCCACATGCCTCGGGGTAGCTAAGCCTATGTGCCATAACTACTGAGCCTTTGCTTTAGAGCTCACGAGCCTCAACTACTGAGCCCAGGTGCTGCAACTAAGAAGCCTGGGCATCCTAGAGCCTGTGCTCTGCAGTAAGAGAAGCCACTGCAATGAGAAGCCTGCATCACACAATCAGAGAAGAGCCCTGCCCCTGCCACAACTAGACAAAACAACAAAAACTCAACACATAATAAACATTTCTTATAAAGCACCATTTTTGATGACAAACATATTGGAACCTACTTTTTCAGAGGCAGAATGAAGTTACTAGATGTATCAGTCTCATGGGGTTAATGGAAGGGTTAAATGGCAGAAGATGTTAGCCAAAATTAGTGTTAGCCACAATTCTTGGGATATGTAAAGTTAGTAATTAATATAAATAAAACACTAGTCTTCAACTGTTCAGAATAAATGTGCTCTGTATGTTACAAAGCAAAACTGGAGCATAGATAATGAATCCAAGCAATTCAACAGGATGAAAATAGAAAGGACTGATAACACACCTTATAATTTTTTAAAAATCAATTATGATTAAACTTCTATGAGCGAGATATTTTTCTACTCCTTGATGGGTATTTCAAGAGTTTTCATATATTCAAGATAAGGTATGTAATTTCTCCATCTTCCAAGAGTTCTAAATCTAGAAGTGGATATAATTATATATAAATAATTAACCAACTCTTTATACATGGTTAACCAATGGATTGTAGTACTAGAAGTGCAATTGAAGTTTAGGGAAAGGAGAGAATACCATGGTCCAGCATAGGCTGGGAAAATGTTTTTAATGTTTTTTGTGATTGTTGAAGTATCCATAAATTCTAGAAATATTCAAAGGCATACATAAAACATTGGAAGAAAAAAACCCTAAGTTATGTTATTTAGTAGAAATATCTGGTGGGTGTAGACATTTAGAAAATGTAAATGGTTCCAAGTAAAGTTCGAAGGAGCCATTACAATTGTATACTGTTCAATATATTAGTATTATCATTGGCTTAATTTATCTGTCTCCTCAACTAGTCTATGAATTCACTGAGAGCAGAGATTCTGTCTTTCATCTCATTATCCAGATGCCTAGCATGGTGCCTGGCTTCTTTAACCATTCACTATTCATTTATTCCACTTTATCCATAAGGTATCCACACTATGGCATTTACAGGCTCAAGGGATAAAGACAAGTAAATAATTACAATACCAAATAGTTTGTGTTATGATAGGGGGAATACCAGGTTCAATGGGAAAAATTATTAGTGGTATTTTGGAATATTTCCATCCAAGTTGAGACCTATATGCTAGATAGAAATTTACCAGGCAGAGTGAGGAGAAACAGTGCTTAACAAAGAATAGGATGTGAAAAAGATCCAAAACGGAGAAAGGACAGGACATAGCACAATCAGATAATCTCTGATAATAAGAAGATAATAACAAGATTACATTTGTCTCCTCAATGTTTTCTTCCTATGCTCCTCAAAACCTGTTTTCTTTTGGACTGTGTGAATTTTAAATAAATTAATTTTCATATTTTTAAACTATACCCTTTTTGATTGTGTGTATATGTGTGTATTAGAGAGAGATGGCTCTAGGAATACATTATGTACTTAAGTTCTCAGATTCCAGTAAGAGTTAATATTTTATTAGTTCACATGCAATGCAGAGATCTCACAATTTATTCTCCTTTCCTCCCAGCACTTAATGTTATAGTTGTCAGGTGTATTATAGCTATTTATATTATAAATCTAACAGAGCAATGCTATAATTTTTGTTTTCAACTGTCTTTATATATTTTACAGAAATTAGGGGGAAAACATATTTTACTTAGATATCAAGACTAGAAAAAAGAAGGTAACATCAATCATAAGCAAGAACACTGGAGTGGGTTGCCATTTCCTTCTCCAATTAAGAATGTAGAAACAGTCATTTTTTTCTTCCACACAGCAGTAGAAAACTTTGTTTCCCTATATCAAAACTTCAAATGACAGGTGAGAAAAGAGAACACACGAGAAAAATATAGTCTAAGTAACTTTTGAATGAACTCTTATTTGAATTTAATGTGTTTGCAATACTGATCAAGATACTATCATAAATGCCTTGGAGGGGGGCAATAAAGATTAAGCCAAAATCCTGTAAACAAGGAGTTTACAGCCTACTAGTTCTCCATGTCCTCTGAAACTGACTCTACTCAATGATCTGAACTTGTATCTACGGCACATTTTCATTATTTTTCCAAACTTTACCTACTTGGGACATTTGTTAGCTAATTAGATGCTCACAACTCTCAAGTTATACATCTTGTATCTGCCACATTTTCTGCCCTAGCAGAGTTCACTTCACTGGAATAGAAGGGATTCAATATTGAGGCCTGCCTCTCAGAAGGAAGACTTTCCTTCATGTCTCCTCATCCCATTTGACCCATGTTAGGTATAACTAGTGTGGTGTGGTTCTAAGTTCTAGGGCCGCTAAAAAGTGGCATCCAATTTCAGGAGGTCTAAAACACTTGCAGCAGGTTGTTTAGCACATGTAATTAGGAAATTAAAAGACTTACTACTGTCTTTTCCTTCACTACATCTGGAGAATATTTTTTATAATAACAATTCTTTGAAGCAGTAAAATTAGATAAACAAGTAGCTGTGGATATTTTAAAAAATTCCAATGCATAAAAAGGTATCTGGTTACACAATAATCTCATATAAACTACAAAATGATATTGGAATATGTGATATGTTTTGTCATTGTTTACATTTATTACATCCTCTCATTAATTGAGTTTACTTTTGCTTTTCACTTCTATACTGGGGCATACATCATCAGAGTTTCAGATATTTGATAACTCTATAAAGAGAAAGCACCATACTTCAGGAAAAATATACACCCCTAGAATACTTACTCCCTTTCCTATATTATATATAGTATGTATTCAATTTTTCTTTATATTTTTAAAGATTCTGAAAGGGAAGTGAGAAACTGGGCAAATATAGAAGAGCAAAGTTCAACAGGAACAATGAACATTGGATTTATGGATGCGGGGACACATATCCTTTCCATATCCTTGTAGAATATCTGAGTATATGATTTCTTTTTTATTTCTCCCTACTCTTACTTTATATATTTGTTATTTACTAGTTCTAACAATGTATCAAATATTGTTCTTTCCATGCATATTTGCATTTTATCTTCACTGCAAATCTACATCTATGTCAAGATATGTTTTGTTTCTCTTCCTTATTTAATGGAGGAGGAAACTGAGGGTCAAAGAGTTAAAATAATTTGTACTCTCTCTCAGCACTCATAATAAATAAGAATTCAAGCTAAAGTCTATAAGATTTCAGTCTTTACTTATGATTGTTCAATACAGTTCTCCATCCTGATGAGAGGAATACATAAAAAAAAGTTTATCTAACAGAAATCTAACAGATTATAACAGAAATCATCTTAAAACTAAAGTATCATCTACCAAGTGCTCTTTAAAAATTCCAGAAAGTAATAGTATTTATTATTTATATTTCAAGTAAAAACATACATGTTCTGGAGGGAAGACAAGAATTAATTAATAATGAGTTGTTTATATGGCATACAACTTTAGTAATAAACAATGGCTATCATTCTTTGCCTTTGTTCACTGCTGTATTTGTTATAGGGTATAAGGCTATTGAATAACAATAAATTCTACAACCTTAATAACCAGTAGAGTAGAATTCCAAGGAAGCACTTTTATACGTATAACTGTTCTCAATCATTTGATTTTTGCTAGAGTAGTGTCTATAAGATTAATTTGAAATATTTGGACCTGAAAATACTAAAATAAGTATCAGTGGTCCAGTAGGAAATAAACACATACACACAAACACATGCACACGCACACATACACAAAATGCACATCTAGGGCTAGCTTACTCAGATTTATGAAACATGGAGATGTTTATTTTCATTTTGTGAATGAATAAGAACTCACATTAAGGAAAGTTTTCTTACTGTGTGGCAGATGATTAATTTCCAAGTCCAAAATAGAATAAGCCCAAATATTATCTTCAACATAAGCCTGACTTCTAACAAATGCAAAATGCAATGTTTTAAGACAAGTGAAATAGGAAAGCCTCTGAGGAAATACATCTCCATTCATGAGTATGTCATTTCTCTCTTGAAGATTACTTACCTCAAAGGCAGTGTTACTACTTTCACTTATAGGATTAAAAAAGAAAGTCTTTAAAGTGTAATTTTGGAATCAAAATAGAAATGCAAAGAATAAGAAACACTACTCTTAGAATTATATGTAACTTTCACATGAGATATTCCTTGCCATAGACAGACATATTAGAGAAAGTTTCCACTCTTTAGGTTAGAAGCAAATGTTAGATTTTATTTTCTTAATGTAATTAAAATATTTTGAGAAGAAATCATGCTGAATAGGATCCATATTAAGGTATTCTGCTTTTTTATGAATTGTCTCATAATATAATTTTTCTAGAGGCTTTTATCTTTATGAAAATAGCCTTCCACTTTGATAAGAACATCTTCTCAACTTTTCCAGTTTTATTTCTTGATTTTTGTGTAATATTTATGTCATTCTATTACTTTAAAATGTTAGAAATTTGCTTTTTATCAATGTTCCATAATTGTTAAAGAAATGTAAAAACTAAACTCATACATTTTAAGGCTATATTCTAATTTTATGACCAAAAAAAAAAATCATGCCATATCGGCTCATTAAAACTAGTTTTCAGTTGTTTTTTTTTTAATATTGGAAAACATCTCTTGATTCAACAAATATTTACTTGGGTATTCCCTATACAATAAAATAGGTGATAGGCACTTAGGATCAAAGCTGATCCTCTGTCCAACAAGAGTTCACTATAATAAGAATAGAAAATCAGCCCCCACCTCCTGGGATAAGCAGTAATAAAGATGTTTGAGGGATGAAGAGAAGAAATATCTAGTTCCAAAGAGAATATAATGGGAAAGAGAGCAAAAAGAATAAATTCACTGTGGAGAAACCTAACAAATATGATCTCAGTCAAACAATCAAAGTCAGCATCAACAGTCACAAATCCTGTTCACAGTATGTGCTTTGATATAATACGGTAAGAATGGGACTTTTCCCTCTGTTGTCTTTCTCCCAATAACCTATAACCCTAGTATTATGAGAAGATCATCAGATTCCAACAGCAGGACATATGTCAAAACATCTGATTAGTACTCTTCAATATTATCAAAATCATCAAAGTTTGAGAAAACTACCATAGCCAAGAGGCACCTAAATGGACATGACAACTAAATGCTGGGTAGAATCCTGAGTGATATCCTAGAATATATAAGAAAGATTACGTAAAAACTAATGAAATCTTAATGAACTGTAAACTTTAACAATATCATTAGTTCCGTATATACTAGTATATTAAGTATACTAATTTATTCAGTATATTAGTTCATACGACCGCTGTTGGGGATATAACATAATGTAGCTGCTGTGGAAAACAGTCAGGTGGCTGGCTCTTCAATACATTAAACATTAGAATTATCATATCAAGTAATTCCACTTCGGGGTATATCCCCAGTGGAAGTGAAAGGATATGTATACATGTATACATGGTAACTATTTAGTAAACTGTTCTATAAAATAAAACCTATTTTAAAAAATGAGGTATCTGTAAAGCAGAGCTTTAAATGGATCAGTTCAGTTGTGTCTGAATCTGAGACCCCATGGACTATAGCACACCAGGCCTCCCTGTCCATCACCAATTCCCAGAGCATGCTCAAACTCATATCCATCAAGTTGATGGTGCCATCCAATCATCTCATCCTCTACCGTCCCCTTCTCCTCCCACCTTCAATCTTGCCCAGCATCGGGGTCTTTTCCAGTGAGTCAGTTCTTCATGTCAGGTGACCAAAGTATTGGAGTTTCAGTTTCAGCATTAGTCCTTCCAATTAATATTCAGGACTGATTTCCTTGAGGATGGATGGATTGGATCGCCTCACAGTCCAAGGGACTCTCAAGAGTCTTCTCCAACACCACAGTTCAAAAGCATCAATTCTTTGGCACTCAGCTGTCTTTATAGTCCAACTCTCACATCCACACATGACTGCTGGATAAAACCATAGCTTTGACCAGACGGACCTTTATCAACAAAGTAATGTCTCTGCTTTTTAATATGCTGTCTATGTTTGCCATAGCTTTTCTTCCAAGGATCAAGAGTCTTAATTTCATGGCTATAATCACCATCTGCAGTGATTTTGGACGCCTCCCCCCCCAAAAAAAAGTCTGTCACTGTTTCCACTGTTTTCCCATCTATTTGTCATGAAGTGATGTGACTGGATGCCTTGATCTCAGTTTTCTGAATGTTGAGTTTTAAGCCAACTTTTTCACTCTCCTCTTTCACTTTCATCAAGAGTCTCTTTAGTTCTTCTTTGCTTTCTGCCATAACAGTGGTGTAATCTGCATATCTGAGGTTACTGATATTTCTCCTGGCAATCTTGATTCCAGCTTGTTCTTGAACCAGCCCAGCACTTCTCATGATGTACTCTGCATATAAGTTATATCAGCAGGCTGACAATATACAGCCTTGATGTACTCCTTTCCTGATTTGGAACCAGTCTGTTGTTCTAAGTGCAGTTCTAACTGTTGCTTCTTTAAATTGATAGATGATGTCAAATGAATAGAGAGATATGTAAGGCTTTCTGGTATGAAGAAATATATCCACAAAGAAGAAATGTACAAATTCACAGCAGAGAGTGAAGATGTCTACTGAGAGAAATAATAAGTAGGTTGATGCGAGTCAAGTTTCATGCACATATGTAATCTTACAACTTACTCATTTTATACTAAAAAACCTGTTATTTTCCTGGCTTTACCACAGATGATTATGTTTTGGGCAAATTCATTTGTTCTCTCTGAGATCTTGATTCTTGTGTAATCATGAACTACAGCAACAGTGCCTTTCTTGAAGGGCTATTACAAGAATTATATATTCTTTCACAATGTAGCCTAGCTTTTGGATATCTAATGGAGTACACTGAATGTATACCATGGATACACTGAAACTAAGCTGCTCAGAACAATGAAAATGTATCTTGGTAATTACTTTTTTACATTTAAATTATTGACATCAATGATCCCTATGTGATATTTTTTATCTGGCATGAAATTGTACTTTAAATGAGTACAAGTCTTTAAATAACTTAGTACCCAAACTCCAGAAAATGGTTCAGTTGAGCCATGCCTAGTTGTGTCCAACTCTTTACAAACCCATGGACTGTAGCCCACCAGGCTCCTCTGTCCTTTGGGATTTTCCAGGCAAGAATACTGGAGTGTGTTGCCATGCTATTTCCCGGAGATCATCCCAACCCAGGGATTGAACAAAGGTCTCCCACATTATAGGCAGATTCTTTACCACCTGAGCCACCAGGGAATTAAAAAGGAGGAAAACATGATTTTTAAAAAATCGAGTTTGTTGTTCTCCCCTGTGACTAAACATTGATATGAGAACTTATCTATGGAAAAAAAATACAAAAACTAAACAATTTGTATTTTGTAATGGGCATGTTCAAGTTATTTAAGATAGCAAAATTTTAATGATTTTCATTTATTGTCAATAATAAGTAAAGGGTGAAGCAAATTATATATATATATGTGTATATATACATATGCGTACTTGCAGGTATGTATATATTTGAACCATGATTTAAAATATATGCAGAAATTTGAAAATATCTTTGTTAAACTTAAAGCTTGACATCAAACTGTTGTATATAACCAAACTCTTTCCAAAATTGTCAGAGGTCTAAACTAATTTTACTAGAATCAGTAGCAATCAATAGGGCAATTGCTTACTATCTCCTTGACATCTTCAGCATTTGATCTCTCTGATCACTAACTCCACCTTGATCTGTTGAAGTGAAGCATGAGATTCAGTAAGACAGTGGTAAATTAGCTTTTACTTTATCTTTATAGGAAAGCAATTTCTAGTTGTCTTTTTCTTGAGTCACTTCCTGTCAATGGGCAACAAACAGCTACCCCAACTTCACTGTGAGGGAAGGAAAAAAATAAATCAGGGGAAAAAAAAAAAAAAACAGTAAGGCATCTGGCCTCTAATTCCTGTCAAGCTTCATTTTCTGTTGCTGACTTCACAAGACTGGTTTCAAAGGACAGCTTTCTAGTAGCACCTTAATGAATTGTGTTCCTCCATCAGAACACATTATTTGAGTGTGTTCTTGGTGGGTTTCTATCTTAGGTACAAATGTTACCTGTATTGTAATAAAAATTTTGGCTAAGGAATAGCTTTACATTTTCAGCAAACAGAAAATAAATATAAAGGAGTCAATATTTTGTATAGTCATCCTTCAGTATCCATGACTGGGGTGGAGGGATTGGTTCCAGCATACCCCTTAGGTATAAAAATCTATATAGATGCTCAAGTCTTTTACATATAGCACAGTATATTGAAAAGCAGAGACATTACTTTGCCGACTAAGGTCCGTCTAGTCAAGGCTATGGTTTTTCCAGTGGTCATGTATGGATGCAAGTGTTGGACTGTGAAGAAGGCTGAGCACCAAAGAATCGATGCTTTTGAACTGTGGTGTTGGAGAAGATCCTTGAGAGTCCCTTGGACTGCAAGGAGATCCAACCAGTCCATTCTGAAGGAGATCAGCCCTGGGATTTCCTTGGAAGGAATGATGCTAAAGCTGAAACTCCAGTACTTTGGCCACCTCATGGGAAGAGTTGACTCATTGGAAAAGACTGTGATGCTGGGAGGGATTGGGGGCAGGAGAAGAAGGCGACGGCCGAGGATGAGATGGCTGGATGGCATCACTGACTCGATGGACGTGAGTCCGAGTGAACTCCAGGAGTTAGTGATGGACAGGGAGGCCTGGCATGCTGCGATTCATGGGGTCACAAAGAGTCGGACACAACTGAGCGACTGAACTAAAACTAATGCATATGACCTGTGCACATTCACATGCACACATCAAATCACCTCTAGAGTACCTGTGGCACCTAATAGAATATGAATGTTTTATAACTAGCTCTAAATGCTGATGCAATGTAAATGCTATGTAAGTATTTACTCCTGTGTGGCAAACTCGAGTTTTGCTTTTTGTAACTTCCTGGAATTTTTTTTTTTCTTTCCCCCAGGTATTTTCAATCTTCAGTTGATTAAATCCATAGATGCATAATTTGTGGATACAGAGGGTCAATTGCACTAGACTCTCTTCAAAGTTAAGTATGAAGGAGTGTGACCTGGCCTTTAGAAACTCAGCTAAGTCATAAAAAGTTATGGACTATTTTAAAGATGTAAAATTGGATAGAGATTGAAGAAACTTTAATGATAAGCTATCCTCTGTGTTAAAATGAAGAAAGAGAGGTCAAGAAATGTAAAGTATACCATAGTCATTCTGTAAATTAGTGAAAAACAAAAGATAAACCAAATGCATTCAATATGTTAATCATGCTAGACTGACTTATCCAATGGTTCCTTTCTTCTTAAAATACTAACACCCAACATTTATTGAACACTTTCTACAGGTAAGTCAAAATGCTTTATAAATGGTGAAATTTTTGTCTTCACAACTGTAAGAAATAAGACTTTTTATCCATACTTTATATATGAAGAAATTTAGGCACAGAAAGACCAAATGACTTGCCTAGGTCACACAGGTACTTCATTATAGAGCCGGTATTAAAAAGGCAACCTAATCTAGCATTTAACATTATAAGCTACTATTCATTCAATAGCTATGTGCAGAGTTTGAACTCATTTAAATCACTAGAAGGTTAAGTACTTGGGGGAAAAGGTTTTATTATATTTTGTTCATTGCTAGTTACCTACTCAATGCTTAGAATATTGATTATAATAGCTGCTCAGTACATGTTTGTTTATTGAATTGACATGACTATATATAAAACAACATTAAGTAGGTCCTGTTAAAATTCTTTACAATTGTTGGTTTGGGGGGAGTACTGAAAACTATTTTTAAGAAAAATAATAATTAACAAAATAAAGATCAACTAAGTCTTAAGAAAATATGAAAATATGTTATGGTTAACATTACTGAATCTGATTTTGACTTAGCTAAGGCAGGCTGTTAAATATCAGTTTTGTTGCTGCTGTTCAGTCACTAAGTTCTGTCTGACTCTGCAACCCCATGCACCACAGCGCACCAGGCTTTCCTGTCCTTCACTATTTCCCAGAGTTTGCTCAGACTCATGCCCATTGAGTCGATGATGCCATCCAACCATCTCATCCTCTGTCACCCCCTTCTCTTCCTGCCCTCAATCTTTCCCAGAACCAAGAACTTTTTCAATGGGCTGGCTCTTCCTTTTCTCAACAAGGCCTCCCACAAGTCCTGTGCCTATATTAGGTCCTGATATTTTTGGGGTCATAAAATGCTGTAGTTTCCTCTATCTATTTTACCAATGGTTTTAACTTTACAATGATTTATATGATTATAATTTAATATTTTCTCTTTAAAATTATCATAAAGACAGCCACTGTCATTATGAAACCTCTTTCACTTTCTTCACTTTCATAGTACAGTCTGTTACACAGTAGTTATTAAGTTATTAGCTCTCAAGTAAGTGAATAAATGACTATATGAGCATTTGGAGTTGCATAGAAAAGAATCTGGCCTTGTCTAGATAAAGGCCTCACCTTTTCTCTTGTTTTCTTCAAGGAAATCTGTCACATCTGTTAGGGGTATCTATCCTGTGGCAGTGTCTATCCTATTTATGGCAGGAAATAGTCCCTCCAGAAAGACTAACTATCTGATTTTGGATGAGGCTTTGGATCATGTGGTATCAGCTGATCCAGAGATTGAGTTCAACTATGGGCAATAAATAATCAATAAGACATGAAGATTCAATAAAATTTCTGGACACTAAGCTCAGGTAAGCTTTCCTGGTTGACAATACTCTGTTCTAACACATCTGGAATCCTCCCAAACCCTGCTCTATGAGTCTCTTTCTTTGCCTAATTTTAATCTAAAGACTTAATTTGTATGCAGAATACATCATATGAAATGCTGGGCTGAATGATGCACAAGTTGGAATCAAGATTGCCAGGAGGATGACAACAACCTCAGATATGCAGATGATATCACTTTAATGGCAGAAAATAAAGAAGAACTAATGAGTCTCTTGGAGAAGGAAATGGCAACCCACTCCAGTATGCTTGCCTGGAAAAATCCCATGGATGGAGGAACCTGGTTAGGCTACAGTCTACGGGGTCACAAAGAGTCAGACATGACTGAGCGACTTCACTCACTCACTAATGAGTCTCTTGATGAAAGTGAAAGAAGAGAGTGAAAAAGCTGGCTTAAAACTCAGCATTCAGAAAATGAAGATCATGGCATCTGGTCCCATCACTTCATGGCAAATAAATGGGGAAAACATGGAAACAGTGTCAGATTTCATTTTATTGGGCTTCAAAATCAATGAGGATGGTAACTGCAGCCATGTAATTAAAAGACACTTGCTCCTTGGAAGAAAAGTTATGAAAATCCTAAACAGCATATTAAAAAGCAGAGACATTACTTTGCCTACAAACGTCCGTCTAGTCAAAGCTATTATTTTTCCAGTAGTCATGTGTGGATGTGAGAGTTGGCCCATAAAGAAGTTTGAGTGCCGAATAATTGATGCTTTCAAACTGTAGTACTGGAGAAGACTCTTGAGAGTCCCTTGGACAGCAAAGAGATCAAACCTGTCAATCCTACAGGAAATCAAGTCTGAATATTCATTGGAAGGACTGGTGCTAAACCTGAAGCTCCAATATTTTAGCCACCTGATGTGACAATTCAACTCACTAGAAAGACTTTGATGTTGAGAAAGTTTGAGAACAGAGGAAAAGGGGGCAATAGAGGATGAAATGGTTGGATGGCATCACTGACTCAATGGACCTGAGTTTGGGTAAACTCAGGGATATAACGAAGGACAGGGAAGCCCGGAATGCTGTAGTACATGAGATTGCAAAGAATTGGAATGACTTAGCAACTGAACAATAACAACAATCTAAAGATGTTCCCTGTTACATGTTGTATCAATAACTCTGAATATAAAAGCTTTCAATAAGTTCTGTGAGTCCTTATCAGGAGTTAGTAAAATGGACTGTTTTTGGGAACCGCTCAAATTTGTGATTAGTGTCAGGAATGAGGGTATTCTTATAGAGGATTGTGCCCTCAACCTTCACAGACTGGCTAACAGTGGAGAGAAGGCTAAATGATTTCTGTAATGCAATGGTTAGAGCAGATAGTATAACATCCTTATGGGGTGATATGGGCTTCTGACAAATATGTATTCTGCAAACCTCTATGGTTTCAAGTACAAAATCAGTAATTTTAAAATAACATTACAGTACTTCATAAAGTTAAAGTATACATATTAAGAAATGACTGATGGTCCTAATTACAGAATATCTAGGAACCATTTAATAGAAAAGATGGCAATATTATTTATTTTAATGTGTTGCCCTCTCTAAGTACTGGTTCTTGAAATTTAATGATCATGCTCATTTTTACATAGCTCTGTAATTTAGATAGTCCCTTCTGTGGCCAGAGTAAAATTTCCATTTAGTTACAAATTCAGTCAATTTAAACAGTTGAAGAATCATAGGTCACTGAAATGCAATCCATATTCTCTCATCCTAGCAATGATTATATGTATATTATCTCAGAGTAGAATGAATATTATTTTTGATATTTCCCAAAAAATAAAATTCTAACACTCATTTTAAAAATCCCATAATTAATCATTCTTTAGCATCTTATGAGCTACCTAATGAGTAAAATGAAAATAGTAATAATAATATTTATGTCATATGATTTAATTAGAATGTTTAGATGGTTGGACCAAGATTTTAACATTTGCTTTCAGGTAATCCTAGTAGGCAATACAGCTTTCAAATCTGTCTGAATAGATGACCAAAGACAGAGAATCTTCAGGTCATTTGAGCAAAATCATACAAATTTTAACATGTTTTCCCTTGACTTTTAATCAATTAAGTTTACATTTTGAGCTGGGGGTCAGGTCTGATTATAGAACAGCATCTCTCTAGAAGCATTTATTATATGAAATGGAATTATAAATAAGTTAAAACTAAATAATATTATATGATGCCTAAAATATGATCATTCTACTGGAAAGAACCCTTAATACAAATAGAGTCAGAGTAAAAATATTTCAGTGCTATTATCCTTCGAGTGGCAGAAATATCTGGGAATCATTCTTGTTAAAAGGGAGATAGCTGTTGTGGAGA
Source organism: Ovis canadensis (assembly GCF_042477335.2). Taxonomy (NCBI): domain Eukaryota; kingdom Metazoa; phylum Chordata; class Mammalia; order Artiodactyla; family Bovidae; genus Ovis; species Ovis canadensis. The sequence continues at coordinate 174,372,649 of NC_091246.1, read as the reverse complement.
AGGAGGTTTTTATGCAGTGTGGGAGAATTATCCCTCAAAATTTTCCATCTACCTTACCTATTATTCCACACTCACTAGGGTAACTTTATTATCACTTATTTAACTTACTAGGGACTCTTAACATTTATCAAAATATATCAGTATTTATTAGTACTGTGCACATTGAAAATATGTATTTTATATAAATCATGAACTGGCCTTTGGTTTTGTATGTTGTTCTCTTGAAAAGTTAGGGTTATAATAACAGAATCAAATTTATGTTATTGCAAATTTGAAGGCTACACTCAGAGCCACACTGATGTCAAGATGCAACAAAGTCATTCAGTGAAGCCCAGTATGGGAAACCAGAAGGCCCAACTGGTTGAAATATAATTCTGTTCTATAGTATACAGAGTGTCTCAATGCATTTCCAAGTGTATATAATATCTCTATGAGGCATAATTTATTATTCTCACTTCCAAATAGGAAAGCTGAGACCTACAGAAATTAAATGACTTGCCACTACCAGAAAACAAGTGATCGGTTTGGGTCTATAATAGCACACTTCTTGAACAATGCTGTTGCCCCAGGAGTGTCTTCCTGGTTATCCATCACATACATGCATTTCTAAAGACGTTTGATTGTTTTAACACTATTTCACACTTTGCAGACATGTTAAGTAGCCTGTGGCACTTTCATAGACATCCCACAATATTCAGTGGTTTAATCATTAGTCCTCTGAAGAAGTCATGAATCAGTAGCCTAGGAGAACAACCAACCCTAGGCAAATAATTATTAGAATTCTCACTTGCTTAAAGTTTGATATATTTGGGGAGATTAGTCCCTTGGTTTGTGCTAATTCATTTAGCTAAATATAAAGAGGAGAAATGGTGATGACAATAATAAAACAAAACCAAAAAATCATACAAATCACCAAAACAAAAATAAACAGGATAACATTTCTAGAAAAAATTCAAAACAATCTGAAAATAAAGGTGTGAGAAATTTCTAGGGACATTTAAGTCTAGCATTTTCTCACAGGTAGGAAATAAAAAGCATCTGTCATTAAAACTTCGTCATCCTTTTAAATATTTGGTATTTGAAATATAATACATACACAAAATAATAACAATGTAAAAGGTTAGAAATTTTAACTCAAGAAACTTAATTTACAGGACTTCCCCCCAGTGATAAGAATCTGCCTGCCAATGCAGAGTGCATGGGTTTGATCCCTGGTCCAGGAAGATTTCACATGCCCTGGGCAACTAAGTCCGTGTGTCACAACTACTAATCTCACATTCCACAATTATTAAGAGTCTGAGTGTCCTCAAGCCCGTATTCTGCAAAAAGAGAAGACACCACAATAAGAAGGGCAATGCCAGCAAATGTTCAAACTACCACACAATTGTGCTCTTTGCACATGCTAGTAAGGTAGTGCTCAAAATCCTTCAAGGTAGGCTTCAACAATATGTTCACAAAGAACTTTCAGATGTACAAGCTGGATTTAGAAAATGCAGAGGAATAAGAGATCAAATTGCCAGCATTCACTGAAACATGCAGAAAATAAGAGAGATCCAGAAAACATCTACTTCTGCTTCATTGACTACGCTAAAGCCTTTGACTGTGTGGATCACAACAAACTATGGAAAATTCTTCAAGAGATGGGTCTACCAGACCATGTTACCTGCCTCCTGAGGAAGCTGTATGCAGGTCAAGAAGCAACAGTTAGAACCAAACATGGAACACTGGACTGGTTCAAAACTGGGAAAGGAATATATCTAAGCTGTATGTTGTCACCCTCTTTATTTAACTTATATGCAGAGGACAAAATGTGAAATGCCAGTCTGGATGAGACTTAAGAGTGCTGGGAAAAATGCCAGTAACCTCAGATTATGTAGATGAGACTACTTTAATGGCAGAAAGTGTAAACAAACTAAAGAGCCTCTATGAAGGTGAAAGAGGAGAGTGAAACAGCTGGCTTAAAACTCAACATTTAAGAAACTAAGATCCGGTCCCATCACTTCATGGCAAATAGATGGGGAAATAATAGAAACAGTGACAGACTTTATTTCCTTGTCCTCCAAAATCACTGTGGACGGTGATTGCAGCCATGAAATTAAAAGACATCACTTTGCCGAGAATGGTCCACATGCTTAAAGCTATGGTTTTTCCAGTAGTAATGTACAGAAGTGAGAGTTGGACCATAAAGAAGGCTACATGAAGGGCAGCAAAGTAGACACTGATGTAAAGAACAGACTTTTGGATTCAGTGGGAGAAGGTGAGGGTGGGATGATTTGAGAGAATAACATTGAAACATGTGCATTATCATATTAAAACAGATGATCAGTGCAAGCCTGATGCATGAAGCAGGGCACATGAAGATATTGCTCTGGGACAATCCAGAGAATTAAAGTGGGTATAGATTGGGAGGGGAGTTCAGTATCCAGTGGACACATGTATGCCTGTGACCGATTCATATTGATGTATGGCAAAAACCATCACAATATTGTAAATGAATTATTTACCAGTTAAAATAAATTAATTTAAAAAACAAAAGAAGGCTGACCACCAAAGAATCGATGCTTTTGAAATGTGGTGGTGGAGAAGACTTTTGAGAGTCCCTTGGACTTTAAGGAGATCAAACCAGTCAATCCTAAAGAAAATGAACCCTGGATATTCATTGGAAGGACTGATGTTGAAGCTCCAATACTTTTGCCACCTGATGCGAAAAGCTGACTTATCTGAAAAGACCCTGAGACTGGGAAAGATTCAGGGCAGGAGGAGAAGGGAATGAAAGAAGACAAGATGGTTGGATGGCATCATTGATTCAATGGATATGAGTCCAGGCAAACTCCAGGAGATAGAGAAGGACAGGGAAGCCTGGCGTGCTGCAGTCCATGGGCTGCAAAGAGTCAGATATGGCTGAGCAACTGAACAATGACAGTAACAATCTTTACCTCAATACCAGATGTTAATTATGGATGTATCTTTTTAAAAACCAATGACTCTAAAGTGGAATTATGCATCATTTATAATAGATATTGACACTTCTTGCAACAAAGTAGTCCAGGATGGAAAATGTGACTTATGCCTAAACCAATTAAGATAGTACATTCCTCTAGTTATAGTGATTAGCTCCGGGATGTGTACTTTATTCATCAGTAAATTAAATGCAAATACAAACCACTGCAAAGGACTTAAACCTGAGAAGACATGAATTTAGGGATGCTGGGAAGTGAGAATAAAGCAAAGTTAGTAGAAAAAACTGGAGATGAATTAGTCCTGGTGATATCATTTACATTTAAGCAGACTTCTGGATTTGTTAAAGCAACTCAGACACACCTCTGATTTCTCTTCTACACTTTAACTGTTTGAGTATTATTGCAAGCAAGTTATTTCTAACTAAAAATTTAAGTTCTCTGTAAAGTCAAACATGTATCTTGATTCTTCAGCCCCATAAATCATCCTGGGTATGTATCTGTGAAAGTATCTTCTCTATATACATATTTTTTCACTCCCAGGGAGAAAAACATAATGGATTCAGTGATTTTACTTTTTTAATATGCTCAGACCATATAAGACTGCTTATTACCAATATCAAAACATATTTACCAAGGCTGAAAACCACATAATTGGATTGACATGTGCTTTTCAGTTTAGTTCAGTTCAGTCACTCAGTCATGTCTGACTCTTTGTGACCCCATGAATCTCAGCACGCCAGGCCTCCCTGTTCAACACCAACTCCCGAAGTACACTCAGACTCACGTCCATCGAGTCCGTGATGCCATCCAGCCATCTCATCCTCTGTCATCCCCTTCTCCTCCTGCCCCCCAATCCCTCCCAGCATCAGAGTCTTTTCCAATGAGTCAACTCTTCACATGAGATGGCCAAAGTACTGGAGTTTCAGCTTTAGCATCATTCCTTCCAAAGAATACCCAGGGCTGATCTCCTTTAGAATGGACTGGTTGAATCTCCTTGCAGTCCAAGGGACTCTCAAGAGTCTTCTCCAACACCACAGTTCAAATGCATCAATTCTTTGGCGCTCAGTCTTCTTCACACTCCAATTCTCACATCCATACATGACCACTGGAAAAACCATAGCCTTGACTAGATAGACCTTAGTCGGCAAAGTAATGTGTCTGCTTTTGAATATGCTATCTAGGTCGGTCATAACTTTTCTTCCAAGGAGTATTTTAATTTCATGGCTTTTAATATTATACTAATTTGAAATAAATGATTAGGTCAAAAAATAAACAAATTTAGATTTATAGAGTATCCTTCCACTCTACCAAACATTTTTCAAAATATTCAGCACAGAGGACAACAAATTATTTATTACTTAAAAAAATGCCATCTCAGTATATCTTTCCCTCACACAAATCTGGACACCAATTTTATATCAAGGAGTCTTGTTCTCTAACATAAAACCAGACACATTTTTTTTAATGATTAAATAATTTATGTTGGGAACTTTCATGTTATATAATTTAACCTTCCCTAAACATTATATGAGATGCTGTAATTTCTACCAATATTTTAACTTATCAAACAATGAAATTCAAAACTTAGCAGACATAAGAACTGGAATTCAAATACAGGAAATCTTTAATTTTCAAGTCTTGAGGGATGAAAACAGAATCTTGATCTCTGTTTTGTCTCTTAACAGATACTGTGGCATTCATTAAAAAACATGGGTCATGAAACTGGAGCCGATTATACAGAGTGAAGTAAGCCAGAAAGAAAAACACCAATACAGTATACTAACACATATATATGGAATTTAGAAAGACGGTAATGATGACCCTGCATGCAAGACAGCAGAAGAGACACAGATGTGTAGAGTGGACTTTTGGACTCTGAGGGAGAGGAAGAGGGTGGGATGATTTGGGAGAATGGCATTGAAACATGTATACTATCTTATAAGAAACGAATCGCCAGTCTATGTTCGATGCAGAATGAAGGATGCTTGGGGCTGGTGCACAGGGATGATCTGGAGGGATGATGTGGGGTGGGAGGGGGGCTCATGTTTGGGAACTCATGTACACCTGTGGCGGATTCATGTCAATGTATGCCAAAACCAACACAGTAGTGTAAAATAAAATAAAGTAAAAATAAAAATTTTAATTAAAAAAAAAATGGGTCAGACCTCCTTATCCTCTTTGTGACTCAGTCTTCTTAAAGTTATTCCAGTTTTTAAATGCTTTATCTTACTAGCATTTATCTTTCAAGAAGGATTTGCCTGAATATAGGAATTCCAAACTTCTTCTAAATTATCGTACTACATAGAACTATGCTTAAATATACAAAATGTTTTGGAAGTCTTGACTAATATGTCTCTACTGTCATTTCTCTTACCTCTGTATCACAGAGAGGCACACACAACTAGCATTAAACTTGAATAATGCCAACTAAATTTTAGATCCTCAAAAATTTCCTCCTGATGATCACTATCCTCCTTCATTATTTTATAATTATTTGTGATCCTTTTAAGGATGGAAGAAATAGATGGTTTTACCAAAAATTTAGAAGGTGAATTTCTTTTTGTTTTGTTTTCTATTGAGGTTAGGCTAAATAGTTATATTGATCTGTGTTTCTTTTATGATGTAATCTATATTTATTTTTAGTATTGTGAACATTATTGAAAATTCTGTCATAAAATTAAGTTAAAATAAATAGCTTTATGTACAAATTTCTACTATAAATGATAACTGTAAATGTTTATTTATGCTATGTGTAAATGCACACACACTCAAACACATACATTTAGATCAAGGTTTTAAATGCTCAATAGATTAAAATATATTGTACTATTTAAAAAAATCATCATCCATGATGAGCATAGATACAAAAATTCTGAAATACTAGTAAACCAAATTCAATAATACATTTAATGGATAATATACCATGGTAAAGTAGAATTTATTCTAGACATGAAGGATGATTTAATACCCATAAATCAGTGTAACATAACAAAATGAAGACTATGAAACATATGATCATGTAGAAAAAGTATTTGACAAAATTTAATATGCATTCATGACCAAAAAAAAAAAAAACCCAAAGAAGCAAAAAAAAAAAAAAAAAAAGTGGAAAAGAGGGACTATACCTCCATACAATAAAGTTATATATGTCAAGAACAAAGTTTGCATTATAGTCAATAGTGAAAAGTGAAATTTCTTTTTTTTTTTTCATTTTGGTAAGATCAGCAACAAGACAAGGAATCACACTTTTACCACTTATTTAAAGAGTATTAGAAGTCATAGCCACAGCAGGTAGGCAAGAAAAGGAAATAAAAGATAATTACCAGACAAACACACTACAAAAAAAAAGAAAAGAAAAAGAACTTACAAGCCAATTCTTTGGTGAATACAGATGCAAAAATCTCAGAATATTAGCAATCCAACAATACATACAAAAGATCACACACATGAGGAAATCAAATTTATTCCAGGTGACAAGTATGTTTCAACATATACAAATCAATCAAGGTGATATACCACATTAACAAAGGAAAGACAAAAACATATGACTGTTTCAACAGATGTAAAAAAAAAGCATTTGGCAAAATTCAATGTTCATTCATGATAAAAAGTCTCATCAAAGTGGGTAAAGAGGGAACATATCTTAGCATAATAAAGACTGCTTATGACAAACCCATAGCTAATCTAATACTTAGTGATGAAAGACTGAAAGCTATCTTGCTAAATTTAGGAACAAGACAAAGATACCCACTTTTAGCATTTCTATTTAACATAGTGCCAGAAGTACTAGCCACAGAAACAGACAGGAAAAAACAATCCACATTGGAAAGAAGGATTTAAAATTATCATGTGTTGCAGATGGCATGATAATCTGTACAGAGAACCCTGAAGTCTCCACCCTAAAACTGTTAGAACCAGTAAATTAATTTAGCAAGTTTGCACCACACAAAATCAATAGAAAGAAATATGTTGCATATCTATACACTAACAATAAATTATCATAAAGTTAAAAAAATTGTATTTAAAACTGTTTCAAAAACAAAACAAAACAATGTTAGGGATAAATTTAACCAAAGCAGTGAAAAACTTATTCTCTGGAAACTATAAAGCACTGATAAAAACTGAAGATGATTCAAAGAAATGAAAAGTTATGTTATTGGATTGAATAATTAACATTATTAATGTGGCCATATTACCCAAAGCAATCCCTAACAAAACAACCATGAAATTTTTCACAGAACTAGGAAAAAAAATAGTCCTAAAATTTATATGAAACCACAAAAATCCCAAATTGCCAATGAAACTCTGGGGTGAGGGGAATGTGGGGGAGTTAAAAAACCGTTCATAATTTCAGACTATTCTAGAAACCTGCAGTAATCAAAATAGCTGGTAATGGTACAAACAGAGACATATAGATCAATTTGCCGGGGAGAAATAGTGCAGAAATAAACCCACAGATGCACTATGGTCAAGTAATCTATGACAAAGACCTTAAGAATATACAGCGGGGAAAACACAGTCTCTTCAACAAGTGTTGCTGGGTAAACTACACAGTCACATGTAAAATAAGAAGGTTAGAACTTTCATTCCTGCTATATACAAAAATAAACTCAAGATTGTTTGAATATCTAAATGTAAGACTTAAAAGACATAAACATATGTGGAATACTCCAGCATAAATCTTAGCAACATTTTATTGGATCAATTTCTAGGCCAAAGAAGAAAAAGCAAAAATAAATAATCAGGACATAATTAAATTTAAAAGTTTCACACACAAAAGGAAACCATCAACCAAATGAAAGCATAACCTTTGGAATGGGAGAAAATATCCACAAATGTTACCAACAAGGGTTGAATTTTCAAAATATACACACAGACCATACAACTCAATATCAAAAAAAAAAAAAAAAGACTAATCAAAAAATTGACAAAAGACTTTAAGAGACATTTATTTCTCCAAGGAAGACATACAGATGGACAATTGTAAATTATTAGACAAACACAAATTAAAATCACAAGATATCACCTCACATCAGAAAAATGGCTATCATCAAAATATTTACAAATAATAAATACTGGAGTTGGTGTGGAGAAAAGAGAACCCTCTGATACTGTTGGTGGGGATGTAAATTAGGGCAAACCACTTACATGGAAACAATATGGAGGTTCCTTTTAAAAAACTAAAAACAGAGCTACCATATGACTCAGCAATTCTACTCCTGGGCATATATAGAGAAAAGACAAAAACTCTAATTCAAAAAGATGTATGTATGTACTTTAATTTTCATAACAGCACTATTTGCAATAGCCAAGTCATGGAAGCAACCTATATATTCATCAATAGATGAATAGATAAAGAAGATGTGGTACTTATACACATGATGGAATATTACTCAGCCATAAAAAATACTGCAGTATTGCTATTTCTTACAACAGGGATGGACCTAGAGCACGTCATACTAAATGATGTAAGTCAGAAAGAGAAATACAAATATTATATGGTAGCACTCATATGTTGAATCTAAAAAAATAATAATAATACAAATGAATATATTTACAAAACAGAAACAGAGTCACAGATGTAGAAAACAAACTTGTGGTTACCAAAGAAGAGAGGGAAGCAGAGGCACAAATTTGGGTTGTTAACATATACAAACTACTTTTAAAAATTAGACAAACAATGAGGATATTCTGTATAGACCAAGGAATTAAACCCATTATCTTGTAATAACCTATTCAGTTCATTTTAGCTGCTCAGCCATGTCTGACTCTTTGCAACCCCATGGACTGCAGCACACCAGGCCTCCCTGTCCATCACCAAATCCCAGACTTTACTCAGACTCATGTCCATACAATTGGTGATGTCATCCAGCCATCTCACCATTGGCCGTCCCCTTCTTCTCCTGCCCCCATTCCCTCCGAGCATCAGGGTCTTTTCCAATGAGTCAACTCTGCATATAAGGTAAATGAGCAGGGTGACAATATACGGCCTTGATGTACTCCTTTTCCTATTTGGAACCAGTCTGTTGTTCCATGTCCAGTTCGAACTGTTGCTTCCTGACCTGTATATAGGTTTCTCAAGAGGCAGGTCAGGTTGTCTGGTATTCCCATCTCTTGAATTTTCCACAGTTTATTGTGATCCACACAGTCAAAGGCTTTGGCATAGTCAATAAAGCAGAAATACATGTCTTTCTGAAACTCTCTTGCTTTTTCGATGATCTAGCGGATGTTGGCAATTTGATCTATAGTGGAATATAAACTATAAAAATACTGAATCACAACGAAACATATCTGAAGTAAAATCATTCTATGTAGTCTGTTAGGCTACTCTGTCCATGGGGATTCTTCAGGCAAGCATACTGGGGTGGGTTTCCATGTCCTTCTCCAGGGGATCTTCCCAATCCAGGGATCAAACCAAGGTCTACCGCATTGCAGGTGGATTCTTTACCATCTGATCCACCAGGGAAGCCCAAATCAACTATATTTTAAATAAAATATTAATATACTATGTAATTTAATATATAATGTATATAAATATATATACCTTACATATATAATTTAATATATGATAATATAAACTATATTATTAAATTGGCTTCCCTGGTGAATATAAAATATTATAAACACTAGAAGTTTGCCTAATGCATGATCCCTAGAAAGTTTTAGATCCTCACTATTTTACAAAAAGAATAGAAACTTGAAAGAAAAGTAATTTAAAATGTATCAAGAAACTTGAAAGAAAAGTAATTTAAAATGTATCAAGAAACTTGAAAGAAAAGTAATTTAAAATGTATCAAGAACATTGAAAATTGTCTGGGGTTAAAGAGATGCAAAAAAAAGGGAGATATTTTAAGAATCAGCAAAAACTAAAACAACACAACAGCAAAATTGTTTGTTCTGCCTTTACTTCTTTTAAAATACAGAGTGTATTCTTGGTTGAAGGGACTTGGGTCAAAATCCAGGAGCTAAGAAACCTTCTTTCTTTGCCCCTCTTTTACTCTTTTCTGGATCCTGAATATTTTTGTAATGAGAATACATCAGAACTCAAGTAACTGGCAGCTTAAGTTTCCAAAAGTGGTACAAAGAAAAAATCATACTCAGTAAGAGCAGTGGTCAATGGAAGTGAGTGGTGATGTTAGAATCAAAAACGTGCATAAAATAACTAGAGAGACAAAGTCTCGGTGACAATATATATGCAGGGTCTTCCCTGGGCTCCTTCTCCCTTTACTTTTCTCTGTCACAAAGTAGTTGCAGTGTTTTTCTTATTTTACAACTTTCACTATTGTTTCCTAAAACAAAGAAACGGTATTTTTTGCCACTTTTCTTCAGTCTCTCTGCAAGTCATTTTCATTCATTAGTTCCAATTATTTTTTTAACTTGTATCTTCATTTATTTTTTTTCCACTTTATTTTTTTAATTGAAGGCTAACTGCTTTACAGAGTTTTGTGGCTTTCTGTCATACATCAAGAATCAGGGATAGGTATACCCATGTCCCCTTCCTTCCAAGCCTCCTTCCTATCTCCCCCCCAATCCCACCCTTCCAGAAGGTCACAGAGTCCCTGATTGCTTCCCCTCCAAATTAATTGTGCTTTTGCCTCCATTAGGACCCTTCTCTATTCATTAGATTTCTCATTAAATTTTTAATTGGTGCCTTTGGGGTTAACAATGTTGATATTTGACAGAAAACAACAAAATTCTGTAAGTAATTATCCTTCAATTTATATATATATATATGCATGCGTATGTGTATATATATATATACACACACACAAAGCAAAGCTGTTACCTTTTCTCAACTTTTTTATATTTTCATTTCTGCTGTAGTTAAAAATAAATGTTTCTGGATAGTGACTCCATTCCTGTGTTCTGTACCATGTGTTCTAAATAAAAACATACTTTTAAGGACATTGGGCTTTAAAGATCTTTCGGAGGCTATTTGGTATAGATGTCTTCATATGAGAGGCTTTTTAAGAGGCCTTTTTTTTTTTTAGTATAATAAGATATTCTTTTTGAAGCTCCCAAGAGTGAGAAATTCTCTCTTACTCATACATGTAACTATACAATTTCATGATCATCAATTCTTTCATTCAATTGCAAATCAGATATATTTCACTTAAGATGTACAATTAAATATATTTGAGTTGACTAGTAGATGTATAGCTAAAAGGAAATAATGAGTCTTTTTATTTTCTTGCAAAGTAACTAAATCTCAATTTAACAGGACTTTTTATTTTTATTTTTTTAACAAGTCTTTAAAGAATGACCTACAAGATATCTTTAGGAAATTTTTATCTCTCCCCAGTCACCTAAGACTAAAATATTACATATTCTGGAATACAAAAGTTTCATCAATCAATAGATGGAGGAGGAAGAGGGTGAAGAGAAAAAATAAGAATGGGAGGAAGGAGAAAGGTGAAAAATGATTATCACCTATCATGATACCCAAATAAACATAGAGAAACTGTTATGATATTCTCATAAACATCTCTACATGTAGTAGCAACTTCCAGACTTAGTATTATCTCTGACACTTATTTGATAGGAGCTATAAACTTTCTGAGCTTTAAATTATGTAAATATGGAAAATGAACATAACAGAGAGTATACAACTCAGGATTGCTTCAAGAGTTAAAGAACTACTATATAGTGTAATTGTATTTTACATATAAACTGTTACATACAGATCTGTGAATCCAATCCCTAGAACCCTTTTTAAAATTATTTAATAAAAAAGAAGTTCTAAAATGACCTTGATTGTAATTCACATTTGGTCAGAGACTAAATTCACTGGCCTACCTTAATCCTGCAAAGGGCCTCTCAGAATGAGCTATCATTGCCTTTGGATTACCTGGTACAGCAAAATGCAGAGAAACCTCTGTAAAAATCATCTAACTGCTGTCTGCCTGCCTTTCACATATCTACATTAGAATCCATACAACTTTCTGACTATTGTATTTTTTCCATTTGTGGTCAAGGTCTGCAGAAAAATGACTTCTTACCACAGGGTTCAAAACTTCATTCTTACCACTGTTGTTCCTTCCTAGGGAATTTGGATAACAGATCAGATTCCCACAGGAGAATCATTTCCCAGTCATTTAACAAAGGTTCTATTCTATCTGAACTTAGTGGGGAGCTAATGATTTTGACAAGAATAATTTCCTGTTTTAGATAGCCTTATAAGATTCTTTTCCTTTTAAAGTCAAGCTCTTTTGATTACAGATGTCATGTCTCCCACAATACTAGTTATAAGCTTGTCTTTTCAAAGAAAAATTGAAAGGGTGAGGGCTTGATTGCCTTGTCATTTAACAGCATTATTACCATGAGAAACTTTTTCTCCCACTCATCAGGCTGAAATAAAGCAATACTTTTTTAGGCTCAGAGTTCTCAACATTCTTTTTATTTATATCATACCATTTTGAAAGAGAGCAGCACCTTTGAAATATTGTGTAAATAAAATCATTTAAAAATGCAGCACCCAGAAAAAATAAAGAGCCACAGGCAAGCAAGTAGGGAGGGGAAATTTAGAAACCATGATTGACCAGACCATTCATTAGTGAACAAATATCTTTCATTTTCAAGAAATGAGGGGGAAAAAAAGTTCCACACATACTTCAAAAGATCTTCTGGGCATAAAGAGGCACATAGAGGAAAAAGAGCGAAAGAGCAACTGGGACAAGATAACATATATTCTCAGTAAAGAGAATCTGCAATACTATTCATCATTATGCATGACCATCTTGGGAAAATAGAGTTCACAAGTAAGTACTGTGCAGTTCAACTCTAGGAATTAGCAGTGTTTGTATTAGACCAAGTGCAATAGTGACAAGTTCATTAAGCTATAGTCTAAAAAGTGGTTCCACCAAAGGGAATTCTAGAGATTATGAAAAGAGGCATAATCTGGAATCTCCGAATCCTTGCTGCCTGCACTGGGTTCAGTTCAGTTCAGTTCAGTCGCTCAGTCATGTCCGACTCTTTGAGACCCCATGAATCGCAGCACGCCAGGCCTCCCTGTCTATCACCAACTCCCAGAGTTCCTCAGACTCACATCCATCGAGTCAGTGATGCCATCCAGCCATCTCATCCTCTGTCATCCCATTCTCCTCCTGCCCCCAATCCCTCCCAGCATCAGAGTCTTTTCCAATGAGTAAACTCTTCGCATGAGGTGGCCAAAGTATTGGAGTTTCAGCTTTAGAATCATTCCTTCCAAAGAAATCCCAGGGCTGATCTCCTTCAGAATGGACAGGCTGGATCTCCTTGCAGTCCAAGAGACTCTCAAGAGTCTTCTCCAACACCACAGTTCAAAAGCATCAACTCTTCGGTGCTCAGTCTTCTTCACAGTCCAACTCACATCCATACATGACTACTGGAAAAACCATAGCCTTGACTAGACGGACCTTAGTCGGCAAAGTAATGTCTCTGCTTTTGAATATGCTATCTAGGTTGGTCATAATAAAGCCTTATGGGGAACTTAAATGAACTTTTGGGCCAAACCAATAACCTGCTTTGATATGATTGAATGAAGCTCTTATACAAGGCATTGAGACACTGTATCTCTAGATCATCTCCTGGTCTCTAGACCTAAGGTTTCTGCCTTTAACCATAGATTTAGATTTTCAGTAGTGTCTCTGTATTAGCCAGCCAGCATTGCCATTAAAAATAGCAGAGACCAGTGGTTTAAATAACAGAAATTTACTTCCTCTCAGTTCTACGGGCTGGAAGGCCAAGATAAAGGCATCAGCAGGTCTTTTTTTTTTTTTTTTCTCTCTCTCTCTTAAGTGTTCTTTTGTTGACTTATAGTTGGCTATTCTCTCACTGCAGGCCTTCATGGTCTTTTTCTCTTCTTATAAGGACACCAATCATATTGGATTAAAGTCTTTCAGAGAGGCCCTTGATTCAGACCCTGAAGTGCTTCGTTTGAGTGAGAGAGTCTTCTAATTGACCCTCTTGTCTCTACTCAACTTGTTCCCTGGTAACATCTTCATATCCTCACCAAAATAATCTCTCTAAAATTAAAGTTCTGTTATGTCTTTATATTATTTCAAATTATACAGTAACTCCCTTATGACCATGGACATAAAATTCAAACATTTCATTACAATGGCTTTTCCTCTTCTTATAAGGATGTTAGTCATATTGGATTAAAGTCCTACTCTTATGATCTTGTTTAACCTTAATTACCTCTTTAAAGGCCCTATCTCCAAATATAGTCACAAGGAGGCTTAGGGCTTCCACCTATAAACTGAGGAAAGGCACAATTCAATCCATAACTGTCTTCTTTGAAGATGATCTTCAAGGCAGAACAGTACATGGAAAACAGGATATATTTGGATGTTAGACAGAATAGGGTGTGAATCATAGCTGGCCATATATTACTGTAAGATTAAGTTATCTTGGCAAAATAAATCCTTCTTTATGAAAATAGGCTATTAATAACTGCATACCAAGTTTTTTGGGGGCTTCTCAGGTGGCACTAGTTGTAAAGAACCCACCTGCCAAAGTAGGAGTTTCAGAAGACGTGGGTTCAGTCACTGGGTTGGGAAGATCCCCTGGAGGAGGGCATGCCAACCCCCTCCAGTAGGTTGCCTGGAGAATTCCATGGACATAGGAGCCTGGCAGGCCGCAGTTCATGGAGTCACAGAGTCAGACATAACTGAGTGACTAGCACGCATGTAGATACCAGGTTTTTTATAAAGACTGAGGAAGATAAAGTCTGAAAATTATCCTAACAGTACTTAGTAGCTGCTGCTGCTGCTGATGCTGCTAAGTCGCTTCAGTCATGTCTGATTCTGTGCGACCCCATAGCTGGCAGCCCACTAGGCTCCTCCATCCCTGGGATTCTCCAGGCAAGAATACTGGACTGGGTTGCCATTTCCTTCTCCAATGCATGAAAGTGAAAAGTGAAAGTGAAGTCGCTCAGTCATGTCCGACTCTTTGCGACCCCGTGGACTGCAGCCTACCAGGCTCCTTCATCCATGGGATTTTCCAGGCAAGAGTACTGGAGTGGGGTAAAATGTTTCTCTCTTATGTTTATGTTTTAAGTGGTAGGGCCTAAAGGCCAAGAGTGCCATTCTGTGCGGTATATATCTTGACTGCTAAAAATTAACATTTTATTCAATCTGAGCTGTTTTTGCACTGTAGATACCTCCAGCTATCAAAAAAATAATAATAATAATAGTTAACTAATTTCTGATATTTACAAAACTGAATACAGATTTTCTAAACAGGATTTATGTGAATCAGTTAGACTCATCCATTCTATTACTAAAACATTCCTCTTATTTGACAAGCATTAATTAGGTCAGCTACATGTGAGGCACTGTACTAGAAATTATATTAATACAAAGATAAGTAAATTGTATTATTCTCAATCAAATTAGAAAAATATATTATGAACACAGATATGCACAAAACAATAAGAAATGATAAGGGTTAGAGATAAGAGCTCGCTTATTAGGATGGTTCTCATAAAGAGATCAAATTTAAAATAACTTTTAAAGTATGGGCAATTTTTAAAAATTAATAAGTGGTGGCAAGAAACCAAAAAAAGGAAGGAAGAATTCTTTGAAACTTTCCCCACTTTAATTATATAACAAAATCCTTTATTCTCTCTCATATGGCTCTTTCAGAAGGTACAAACATTGGCTCTCTCAATTTTCAGGAAATGGTGGTCATAATGATGGCTTGGAAGAAAATAAGAAATGTTTGAGAAGCTTACATGTAGAAATAAGGATGCTGCTTCAAAGATTAAGTAACCAAGAGCTCGTTTGAGAGATGAACATTGTATCTGTCAAAATATCCTAAAAAATACTTAAATCTCATGTTTTTATTGGTTAAGATTAAGTAACTTATCTTACAAGTGTTTCATTTAAACATATACTAATAAAAATCCCCTCTTTCTGATGTCAGTTTTAACTGGAAAATATGCCCATATGTTTTTATTTATTTAAAAACTGAACCACTGTGATAAACTTCCTTCATTAGGATCCCAAGGAGATAGGAGCTTTTTAAAATATTACTATAGATTTCTTATAATGAAAACCAGCTCAGGAAAGTTAAACTCTTTCATTTTTCTTTCTGTTTAACACAACAGGGGTTCACATTGAAATAGATCAAAAGTTGCATTATGTCTTTCTCTAGATTAAATAATGTTGACACATATTTCAATAGAATGCTCTTAATTCTAACATCTGAAGGGCCACATTGTATACTTGAGTAGAGCAAACTGACACAATTTTATAATATAAATATGTATTATACAAATAATAAACACATGGTTACTCTTGAGGGTAAAAGCCTATTTTTCATTGTTTTTTATGAACTTCTACAATATCTTTATTCCTTGTCAACATTGTCAAATCAGGAACATTATGTAGTCTCTAAAAGGTGATTTTGTTTTCCACTCTTAGGTAAAAGCACTCTCAAGACATTTTCATGTGAGGCAAATCTGAAAATTTTGAAATTTTGAGGAGATTTTTATTTTTTTAGCAGCAAATTATATACTGCATTAGGTACACTGAAGCTGCAAGAGGTTTATACATTTAAGTAAGAAAGTGCATGCACAGTTATGTCAGACTGGGATCCTCATGGAAGCTGCTCAGTAGGCAAAAGAAAATTCTGATAAATTGATTTGACGTTGAATAAGGAAGCATATTTGTATCAATCAACTATAATGCTGACTTTGGGAATTAGCCAAATTTTTGCATGTATATTTAGGTGGATAAAATGGTTGTCAAATGTAGTCCTCTTGATCTAGAATCTGTCACTGCCTGTCAAATTGGAAACAAGAATGCTTTTCATAATTCAGTTTCATATAGAAACATGTAATATATGAGTCAAATCTTTCTTTCTGGGGTATAAGAAAAGGAGATGAAGAATTAGAATGCAAAGGCTCAGTGATAATATAGATTAGAAAACTTAAATCTTAGGTAACTTGATATTTAACTTTATTATAAAATATCATCTGCTAATTCTATGATATTATCTAAAACAGTACCTTACAAACTTTAACAAACATACAAATTACCTGGAGATCTTATGAAAAGACTGATTTTAACTCATTAGTTCTGAGATGGGGCCTAAACTTCTGCAACGGCAACCCACTCCACCAGTTCTCTTGCCTGCAAAATCCCATGGACAGAGGAGCCTAGTGGGCTTCTGTCTATGGGGTTGCACAGAGTCGGACACGACTGAAGCGACTTAGCAGCAGCAGCAGCAGCAGCAGCAGTCAAAGCTATGGTTTTTCCACTAGTCATGGTCATGTATGGATGTGAGAGTTGGACTATAAAGAAAGCTGAGTGCCAAAGAATTGATGCTTTTGAACTGTTGTTCAATAGAGAAGAGTCTTGAGAGTCCTTTGGACTGCAAGGAGATCAAACCAGTCATTCCACAGGGAAATCAGTCTTGAATACTCATTGGAAGGACCGATGATGTAGCTGAAGCTCCAATACTTTGGCCACCTGATCAGAAGAACTGACTCATTTGAAAAGACCCTGATGCTGGGAAAGATTGAAGGCAGGAGGAGAAGGGGACAACAGAGGATGAGATGGTTGTATGACATCACTGATTCAATGCACATGAGTTTGAGTAAACTCCAGGAGTTGGTGATGGACAGGGACGCCTGGCGTGCTGCTGTCCATGGGGTCACAACGAGTCAGACATAATTGAGCAACTGAACTGAATTGAATAAATTCTCAGATGATGCCAGTCCTGCCAGATGATGGACTACAACTTGCATGGTCAGATTCTTCCACACAATTTTATGCAATTCCCCATAACATTTCATAACCATCTTCCTAGAAAAAGAAGTGTGACCCACCAAAAATAGCTGTATCACTTCCTGCAAATTCATTTTACTTTAATTTGATAATATTTGTAAATGTCTTTTGACTTCATTGTGATCAGACTGAAAATTAGATTTTTTTCTTAAGATCACTTTTCTTTTTGTAGAAAAAATAAAATAACATCAGAGTGTATAATTACAAATTTGTGCAGATAATGACATATTTGAGGGATGGTTAGGATTAAAGCTTCAGATTCCCTATTCTCAATCTTGCGAGATATACGAAAAAGATAAAAGTGATTTAAAATCAAAGATTTTAAATCAACTGTGGGGTGATGCTCCTACTGCATCTGGACTTTCCTGTTTCTTGGAGCCAGTACATCCTTATCAGTGGAGCATCATTTGTCTATGCAGTTGCTAGTTGGCTGCTTGCTAATATGTTTTATGAGGATAGAAGTAGCTGAGTAACAGACTGTCCAGTGTTTTTTCTCTCCACAGAGAAAGTTATGATGTGCTTCCTCATCTTCTTGAAACTGCTGTTTCAAGTAAAATTAAAGAAAATATACACATCTACACCACGCCTACTCCTTCATTGTTTATTATCCAATGATTCAATGGAATATCACATGAGAGTTTTGTTTCATGTATGCAAAGAATAACCATGCCCTTGTATACTGTGTGAGGATTCAGAGTGAGAATTGCATTCAAAAACACTCTGCCTAAAGAACTTTGTTTTCTCAAAGTTTATAAAACATAAGAAAGTGATTTCAGAATTCCCTCTTTCTTATACATTGTTCATAGCTGAAGCTTCATTAATTTATTAAACAAATCTTTATTAACTGTATTTATTTATAAACTTTATTTACAATGTATGTGGGGAAAATATACCATGTGATAGATTAGCACTAGGATCTGAAAAACATTCATAACCATAGCAATGTAAGGCGCAATACATATGCTCAAGAAAAAAGGTTTTCATCTATCTAGAAGGTATTCTGAATGAATAAAACAATAAATAACCATTATTTTATCAAAATACCTATGATAAGGAATCCTTTCCAGGTTGTAAGGTTATTTTGGCAGGTATTTTATATACATTTTCCTTACAGTTCTCACCTGGAATTTTCACTGTTGGTTTTGAAATGTTATAAGGATTGCCCCCCCCAAAAAAAATTCCAAGAACATAAAAATAAAAACCAAATTCCCCAATCCTTCTATAACTGAGGATATAGATGAATAAACAGTAACCTCTTTTCTATTGATCTTTCATGTTTCAGAAAATATGAAAATGAATTCTAAAAACTTATTTTAAAATCTGTAGTTGATATAGAAATCTCACCTCTATTAGCTAGGATAAACCTCTATTGTAGTATATTTTTATTAGAAAAAAATTTAAATACAGCAAAATAAAGCAACTTGTTCAAAGCCAAACAACAAGTCCTAGATGCATATTCTTCTGATTTCTAGTCTGGAAAAGGAAATGGCCTCAACTTCTCTCAAACTACCATTTGGGGGGGCCTGCAGGAGAAAATAACCCCTCTGAAGGGATTTCCTTGTAAAAAGTGGCATGGATTAGTGATGCTTGGAAAGTTTTAAGTTAATGTTAACAGTCAGTTCAGTCGCTCAGTCATGTCCGACTCTTTGCGACCCCATAAATCACAGCTCGCCAGGCCTCCCTGTCCATCACCAACTCCCGGAGTTCACTCAGACTCATGTCCATTGAGTCAGTGATGCCATCCAGTCAGCTCATCGTCGTCCCCTTCTCCTCCTGCCCCCAATCCCTCCCAGCATCAGAGTCTTTTCCAATGAGTCAACTCTTCTCATGAGGTGGACAAAGCACTGGAGTTAACTTCAGCATCATTCCCTCCAAAGAAATCCCAGGGCTGATCTCCTTCAAAATGGATTGGTTGGATCTCCTTGCAGTCCAAGGGACTCTTAAGAGTCTTCTCCAACACCACAGTTCAAAAGCATCAATTCTTTGGCACTCAGCTTTCTTCACAGTCCAACTCTCACATCAATACATGACTACTGGAAAAACCATTGCCTTGACTAGACGGACCTTTGTTGGCAAAGTAATGTCTCTGCTTTTCAATATGCTGTCTAGGTTGGTCATAACTTTTCTTCCAAGGAGTAAGTGTCTTTTAATTTCATGGCTGCAATCACCATCTTCAGTGATTTTGGAGCCCCCAAAAATAAAGTCTGACACTGTTTCCATTGTTTCCCCATCTATTTCCCATGAATTGATGGGACCGGATGCCATGATCTTCGTTTTCTGAATGTTGAGCTTTAAGCCAGCTTTTTCACTCTCCACTTTCACTTTCATCAAGAGGCTTTTTAGTTCCTCTTCACTTTCTGCCATAATACTAAAAAATGTCAAATCAGTGTATTTTTCATATCGTTAAGTCCCATTCCTTCAGTTCAGTTCAGTCGTTCAGTTGTGTCTGACTCTTTGCCACCCCATGAACAGCAGCATGCCAGGCCTCCCTGTCCATCACCAAATCCCAGAGTCTACCCAAATCCATGTCCATTGAGAAAGTGATCCCATTCCTTAGAAGCTTTTATTTTTGAGGCAGAGCCTTAAGTTATGAATCCTGGGGAAGAGAGGAAGACTTGTTTCTTTTCAAGCAAGAGAATGAAATTTATGAATGAATAAAAGAAAAGATTTCTCTAGTACAGTACTTTTCTAATTAGGAATAGTACAGCTAATATTCATTCAGAGGTGTGCTTTCCTATAATAGAACATGTATTTAATAAAGAGAAGCAAAAGAAAAACTTTATCTATCTGATAGAGGAATATATGGAGGAGATAAAAGAGAGAAAGAGAATCCAAACCTGAGCCCCAGGTTTGTCCTGGTCATGTATGTGAAATATTGAGGGGAAAACTTGAAAGCAAGAAGGACAATAACCCCTGTCCTTTTGAGATCTGAGGAGAGGCAGCTAGAAAACACTATCCTTAAACCAACCTCAACCATCCCTTGCACAATGAAGAGTATCCCTCTTTGGTATGAGACTGAGTTGAAAGATGGCATATTTTCCAATATCCTCAATATTATCTTGGAGAGGGGATGATGGAGAAGGAAATGGAAATGCACTCCAGTATTCTTGCCTGGAGAATCCCAGGAACAGAGGAGCCTGGTGGGCTGCTGTCTATGGGAAAACACAGAGTCAGACACAACTGGCGCGACTTAGCAGCAGCAGAGGGGATG
This sequence comes from Ovis canadensis, assembly GCF_042477335.2. Lineage (NCBI taxonomy): Eukaryota > Metazoa > Chordata > Mammalia > Artiodactyla > Bovidae > Ovis > Ovis canadensis. The sequence continues at coordinate 174,351,704 of NC_091246.1, read as the reverse complement.
AGGAGAAGGGGTTGAAATCTGAGAAACTAAGTATGTCTGCCAAAGATGTAAGTAAATTTGCATTTTCTCCTCCAGACCATATCTTTATCGTCTTATGTCATTATTCCTAGAGCCACAAATACAGTTATGAAGGCACCTTGAATTTAATTATAGATTTTCAAAGGCTAGGGTACCTCCCTGTCCAAGTTAATGATCAAGCAAAACAGTATATCTGGTAGAACAAAGATATTGAGGTTCAGGGTTCAACATTAAAATTCCAACTTCATCAATTATTTATTATAGCTTGAAAAAAAATGTCTGCATGTCTGTTTATTCCTTGTAAAACAAAGACAATGATGATATCTTCCTGAGGAGGTTGTAAAGAACATTAATACACTTAAAATGCTTAGAAGAATGTGGTACTCTTAAAATAATACCAAGAATAATTATCACAGCTCTTATTATTATTATTACAACAGTTGCTACTATTACTACCACCACTACCTTGATTAACTGTTCCTGAGATAGGCAAACTCATAGGTGATAGGTGACAATAATACTGAATCCTTGATAAAGACAAAAGCTCTGAAGTGTTCTCACCTTAAAATTAGCACACTAGTTATCTAGTTCTAAGTCTTCAGTCTAAAGCCTTCAAAGAAAAAATAGAAGTAGTAATAGGAACTCTAATAAAAATCTCTCAGTATATTTCGCAAAGTCTAAAAGTCAGTATAAAATAAAACTTTGTAATGTCCAATAAACTTTCTTCAGGTAGAATAGCAAATTATTTTAAAGGAAAATACAAATCTACAAACATCATCTTAAAACTTAAGCTCAAACCCTTGTGATGTAAGAATAATGCTTTCACTTTTATGTAACTCTTTCATTTTTCCTAAACTCCTGTACCCCAACCTAAGTCCTAATTGCTCTTCTCAGAGATCCTTGGGCTCTCTGGATCTAAGATATTTTGAAAACCTTGTCAAAATACCTTTTATCACAAAATTCACAGGTCACTTATGTAGACTCAAGAGGTTATTGCAAGTCCCAATAAACATCTAGACTTCAAGATGTTAACCCCAACTTGACTGAACCTCTAGACCTCTTGGAGTTTTCACTCATCACTAATTTTCTGGTCCAGTAGAGCATAACCTAAAATTTTCCCAACCTTTCTACAAACCCAGAGGCCAAATAAAATGGGAAATTGGACACCATAGCAATGCAAAAGAAAAAACAAAAGCAACTGCACCCCCCAACCAACTACCTGCAAAGAATAACCAAAAATAGCAAGTCACTCCAAATATAAAATAAATATATAAATGTCCTGCCTTGATTGAATACAAAGGAAAAAAAAAAAAAAAGAGAGAGAGAAAGAACCCTTCTCAAAGTGTACGCAATGAAAGCAAACATTTAGGGGTTTTTCATTGTATTTATGGTAAATATTTTTTTCTTCTCTCATGTTATTTTTGATTCTGACTCCCCAGATAGCTAATCAGCTATGTCCTTTCTATTCCCTGGATATCTCCATGTCTAAAATGTTTTCTTAAAGTATCTGAAGATGAAAATGTATTTACTTTAGATTAAGAGGATGGGGGAAGAAATTGGGTTTCTTTTTAGATATTATTTGTGCTTCTCAGTTAATCTTCACAGATGCTCCATGCATCTGATATTGTCCAATCTTCCTAATAAATGCTATTTAATTACTAACTCAAGACAAAGGCATGAAGCCTGATTCTAAGACATTCTTCTTGTATTTAAAAGTCTGAATAATAAAGAAAGATGATGTCAAGAATCAAGAACACAGGTACTGGTTTCTTTATACAGAAGGAAATTATTAAGTGCTTATTGGTAATCCAAAAGCCATAGCAAAAAATAGTGAATTTTCTTTTATTTAAATATTTCATATACCTGTACTATTTCAAAGCAAACTCTTTTTTTCAAGTTGTTGTTTTTCTCCTCCTTGGTTTGTAATCTATTGTAAAGACAGAGACCTTCATTCAACAAAGTGAATAGAAACCTGAATTATAAAGAACTCTTCTTATAAATAGAATATTTGCAACCTTACATTTCCATAGAAAATGTGTTTTTAAAAAAGAAGAAACATCAATAATGTAATTTAAACTCAAGCAGAATATTAAAGGTCCCTTTCTTTTGCAAATAAGTCAATAGGGGCAATGACACTGCCACAGTTTCCGGACTAATACCACAATCTGATGAAATAATTTTCACATTCTATACAAGACCTAATAGACATTGCCTTTACATAGATTCCATCCTAGAAAACAGACCCACATTCAGAGGCATTTTTTTCTTGCATTTTAGAAAATAGGCTGCCAAAGTATTTCATTTGATTAAATGCCTCTTCAAGAGTTAAAAGAGTATTTGAATCATTTTTGTTGAAAATCTCTTATAATCCATGATACATTTCCATGATTTTCCGAATAGAGCAATTAGGTAACCTTTACCTCTTGAAAAAATGTCCTTGTGAATAATCCATAGATTTTACAAGGACTGTTCTACACTTGCTTGTGTAGGTTTTTTTTTTTTTTTTTCTTACCTGTATTTTCAAGGTGATTGTCTTTAATAGGTCCTTATCATATTTTCCCTCTAACTAAAAAGGGAGATGAACTAAATTCAGATAACTAAAATTTTGTGATTAAAAGTCAAACAGGCATAGTTTTCTTATGATAAGAGAAAAAAATGACATGAGCTAAAGCACAAGGAGAAGCCTTCATGAAAAAGTTGGGATTGAGTTGGCCTCTAAGGATCAAAAGAATGTATATAAATGGAGAGGTCAGAGGGCTATATAGGAGAAAATGTAAAAGATAAATTGGAAAACAGTGAGGGTGAACAGATGCCTAATTAAACCCAAAAGCTCTTGCACAGCAGAGGAAACCATAGGCAAAATGAAAAGATAGCCCACAGAATGGGAGAAAATATTTGCAAATGATTCAACCAATAAGGGATTAATCACCAAAATTTACAAAAAGTTCATGTGGTTCAAATGGGATTTCCCTGTAGCTCAAATGGTAAAGTATCTGCCTGCAATTCAGGAGACGAGGATTGGATCACTGGGTTGGGAAGATTCTCTGGAGAAGGTTATGGCAATCCACTCCAGTATTCTTGCCTGGAGAATCCCATGGACAGAGGAGATTGGCAGGCTACAGCCCATGGGATCACTAAGAGTTGGATACAACTAATTGACTAACACACACAAACATGTGGTTCAATATCAGAAAAAAAACAACCCAAACAAAAAGTAGGCAGAAAATTTAAATACACTTTCCTCTAAACAAGACATACAGATGAACAAGAAGCACATGATAAGAATTTCAACATCACTAAGTATTAGAGAAATGCAAATTAAAATTATAGTGAGATATCACTTCACAATTGTCAGAATGGCTATAACTAAAAATATACAAGCAATTGTTAGGGAGGGTGTGGAGTAAAGGTAACCCTACTACACTGTTGGTGGGGATGTAAATTGGAATAGCACTGCAGAGATTAGTACAGAGGTTCCTGAAAAAAATAAATAAATAAAAATAAACTAAAATTAGAGCTACCATGTGACCTGGTAATCCCAGTCCTAGGCATGCATCTGGAGAAAAACTTGGTTCAAAAGGATACATGTATCCCCGTGTTCACTGCAGTGCTGTTTGCAATAGCCAAGGCATGGAAGTAACCTAAACGTCCATCAAGAGGTGAACATATAAGGAAGATGTCGTATACATATAATAGAATATTACTCAGCAATTAAAAAGAATGAAATATGTCATTTGCAGCAACATAGATGGACTTGGAGATTATCATAGTGAATGAGGTAAATTAGTGAAAGACAGATATCATATGATATCACACACAGAATCTAAACAAAATCATACAAATGAACTTATTTGCAAAAGAGAAACAAACTCACAGACTTAGAGTACTAACTTATAGTTACCAGCAGGAAAGGGTAGGGGGAGGGAATACACTGGGAGTTTGGGACTGACAAATCTGAAAATTTCTAAAAAGCAAGCTTTATAAAACCTAGTATTAATAATCCTATTAGGGAGTATAAAAATGGATAAAAAAACAACAAACACTGACCTTACCACTACTGTGTGCAAGATATGAATGTGATGTTTTACATAAGTGATTCCCTTTATTCTTACGGGGTATGCATTCATTCACAAAGGCAGACATCTATTGAGGTTGCCATCTATGACAAGGAATTGGGAATACAAAACAAAATACCACATGATGCTCAGGTCAAGAATATAGGGTATGCTAAAAGATAAATGAGGTGTGTTATGTTTTTAAATATATATAATTCAGTTTAGGGTTTCCCCAGTGGCTCAGTGGTGAATCTGCCTGCAATGCAGGAGTCACAGGAGACACAGTTTCGATCCCTGGGTCAGAAAAATCTGCTGGAGGAGGGCATGGGAACCCACTTCAGAATTCTTGCCTGGAGAATTCCATGGACAAAGGAACCTAGTGAGCTACAGTCCACAGCGCCACAAAGAGTTGGACAGGACTCAATCAACATAGCTCACATGTACGCATGCACACACAACCCAGTAAGTATTTTGATAGAAGTATTTTCAGAATTCAATTAGATCAATGAAGGGAAAGGCTTCCAATGACAAAGCACTTCCTGAACTGAGCTCTTAAGTTGATAAGCAGGAGTTAATTAGATGAAGGAAAGGACATGGTAAGCTAAAAGATCATTATGTGCAGACTCATGGAAAAGTAGGTCAGGCTTAGAAAAGTAAAAGGGGTTCAGATGACTGAAATGAACAGTTGGTGTTGAGGTAAGGTGTAAAATATGGTACGTATTTTTGCAGGGAAGTAGAAATGCAGTATCCAGATGAGGGCTTCTGTTTGGATGGCATCACTGGCTCAATGGACATGAGTTTGAGCAAACTCAGGGAGATAGAGAGGGGCAGGGAAACCTGGTGTGCTGCAGTTCATAGGACTGCAGAGAGTTGGACACAAATTAGAGACTCAACAACAATAACAATTGAATAAAAGTAATGTTATTCAAACAGACTAAAAAGGAGAGAAAGCAGTATTAGAGAACAAAGAGATGAATAATTTAGTTTGGGGTCTCTTAAATTGAAATGCCTGAAGACCACCCAGAGTTTGTCAGCAATTAGTTTTATACATGAGTTAGAACAAAGTCAAATGAATGGAACTGCAAAATACAGTCAGGAAATTCCAAAAACAATTTCAGTGAAGCAGTGCTGGTGGTAATGGTTATAGTGGTGAATTGGTGGAAATCAGGAAAACTGTGGAACATGGAGGAATAAACAGATGAAAAGTAGAACATACTTCTTAAAAGAGCCCTTTGTATAGATAAGCAAACTGAGGGTTAGCAAATCTCAATGTATTTCCCAAGGTCACAGGACTAGATTCAAACCCATATATTCCTCATAAAGTAAGTTTTTTTTTTCTGCTATGCTATATTACTCTTGCTCCACCAGGCTATTTTAAAATACCCTTTTGTTGACTTCTCTCTAAAGGGAGGGCATAGGAAAAAACTGATCAGAGTTCAAGACATTGATTGGACCATGGTTACAACTGGTCACAGTCAATGAACATTAAAATCTCTGAAGTTTCTAAGCTGTATGATCTTTGACAGAATACTTAATCTCTACTTCAATTTTGTCATTTGTAAAATACAAAATAATAACACTTTAATGAGTTTCTCTTATTATTAAATGTCATTATTAAATGGGACCAGATACCATGATCTTAGTTATTTTTATATGTTATTATTAAATGTTTAAATATTTATAAAACACATAGATCTATGATTATCATCTAGTAAAATACACAAGAACTATTAACTACTTTATGGTCTCTTCATGGCCTTCCTCCGACAATGCCCTATTCATCCAAAGGCTCATGGAAGTATATGTTTTTAGCTTCCTCTTAATGAAAGTGAAAGAGGAGAGTGAAAAAGCTGGCTTAAAACTCAACATTCAAAACACTAAGATCATGGCATCTGGTCCATTTCATTCATTGCAAATAGACGGGGAAACAATGGAAACAGTGACAGACTTTATTTCCTTGGGCTTCAAAATCCCTGCAGATGGTGATTGCAGCCATGAAATTAAAAGATGCTTTCTCCTTGGAAGAAAAACTATGACAAACCTAGACAGCATATTAAAAAGCAGAGACATTACTTTGCCAACAGAGGTCTGTATAGTCAAGGGTATGTTTTTTCCTGTAGTCATGTATGGATGTGAGAGCTGGACCATAAAGAAGGCTGAGTGCTGAAGAATTGATGCTTTTAAACTGTGGTGCTGGCAAAGACTCTTGAGAGTCCCTTGGGCTGCAAGGAGATCAAACTAGTCAATCCAAAGGGAAATCAATCTTGAATATTCATTGGAAGGACTGATGATGAAGCTGAAGCTCAAATACTTTGCCCACCTGATGTGAAGAGCTGACTCATTAGAATAGGCACTGATGCTGGGAAAGATTGAAGTCAGGAGAAGGGGATGACAGAGGATGAGATGGTTGGATATCATCATCAACTCAATGGATATGAGTTTGAGCGAGCTCTGGGAGTTGATGATGGACAGGGAAGCCTGGTGTGCTGCAGTTCATGGGGCCGCAAAGAGTTGGACATGATTGAGCAACTGAAATGAACTGATATTAATACACCCAAGATTTTGTTTCATGGGCAACAGCAGGTACAACCTAGGACTAAGAATTTATGTTCTCTAATTGGACTTCTGGGCTTTCCTGGTGAGTTGTAAAGAATCCACCTGTGAATTCAGGAGATACAGGTTCGATTCTTGGGTTTGGAAGATCCCTTGGAGAAGGAAATAGCAACCCACTCCAGCATTGTTGCCTGGGAAATCCAGTGGACCAAGGAGCCTGGTGGGCTACAGTCCATGGGGTTGCAAAATAATCAGAAACAGCAACTACAACAAAATGCGTCTGATTTGTATGAGAGTCCTACATCCTGATATCCCTCTCTGATAAAGCTAATAATAACAGTGTCTTCGTTTCTAATTTGAGTACTGTTCTATGAGTTACTCTCCTCATGAACTTACAGCATGCAGAGAGTGACTACAAGATGTCACCAGTCCTTTGTCTATGGCCATTGTATCATGAACACTGGGCTCAGGCAACTCCCTCCCATTCAAGGAGAAATTTTGGCAGGGGTAGTCCGATTGGAAGCATCTGAGGAAATTGGAGGTGATTGAGAGTATGCTCCTGGAAAAACCAGCAGTGAGTTGACCTTTGATTCTGTTACTAGATTCTGCTATCACCTCAGTTATCAATGAACTGATGATCTTTTTCAAATGACTACATTTTGTGAGTTCCAACTTCCTTATCAACAATAGAAAATGGTCATGTTAATAATCTCTGAAATCTTCAGCTCTTATAAACTGTACCATAAGAATATAAACTTTATTACTTTTAGTTTTGTGATAGTTATAACATTTTTATTTATATTCATTTTGAGATTTGGGATGAGAATACTGAAATTGTGAACTCCATATAAAAGACTTACTATAAACCTGGATTTAGAAAAATTAAATATCCAAATAAATGGTAATTCTTAGAGTTCCTGTTTGTTAGAGTATGACGTGTTTCATTAGAAAGGAAGAGTCTACTGAGTCATTAATATACTTACATTTTGTATGGAAAAGTTTGGAGGTTCTCTCCGAATTTATGTATATCTACCAAACATTCAATGCATTTATTCCCTGATACAGGGAATGCATCAACTTCACTGCACTGAATATTTTTCCATTGGCCATTGAAGATAAAAAAATCTAAGCTAAGTATATATGCATGCATGCTCAGTTGTGTCCAACTCTTTGTGATCTCATGGAACAGAGCCCATCAGGCTCCACTGTTCATGGGATTTTTTCAGGCAAGTATACTGAAGTGGGTTGCTATTTCCTACTCTAGAAGCTAAGTGAAGATGGCCTATATTCTGGATAGAAACAAAAATAAATAATCATAAACTTCTAATTTTAAGATTTTGCATTATTTTTTATCAGAAAATTCATATAACATTTGAAGATTAAATAATGATTACACCAAAATTCCACAAACAGCATAATAACCAATATACCTTTAAAATTATGTGGGAATATCAACCATGTCAACAAAGCGATGTGTCTCAATTACATTTTTTAAAAATATGAGTTGGTCATAGAGTTTATGTACCTTCCAGTTTGTCATAAAAATCAGTCACTGTAGAACGAAAGTCTGACACTCATAATCTTATATTACAACTCTTATTCACCAAAATGAGGTTGTCTACATATTTTAAATGTGTGTTATATGAAAAACTTACAGTCTTTCTTGAAATATATTTTAAAGCAATTCAAGGAATTCAACATAAACTATCAAAATAGGCACAATAAGAGGTAAAATTTCAAAACTGTGAAACTGGTTTATTAGTACATAGTAAAACCCTGGCAATAGATTGTTCTTTTTGTAACTCTACAAAGTGTATTTTTAAAAGCTTCCAGAGTTTCTGCTCAACTTGATTCAACTATATTATTGTAAAATACAAGTTTACTTAACAAGGATCTGAGAATTTTAGCCCTTTTCCAGGCAAACCCAAGTAGCTGTTCAGATTACTTAAGCATAAAAAATAATACAAAATCCTACTTTTTTTTTGGGGGGGGGGGATAAAACTCCTTTTAACTGAATGAGACTCTATATCTAAATTCAACACTCCACGTACTATGTATTTGTGGATAGGTGCACACTTTAAATTGGCTTTTGTTTTAAAGGTATGCAGGTGTTTGGTTTAACATATATAGTGCTTTTCATCTAGTCTTTCTAATTTTCTCTCCTGCCTGACCCTTTCCCACTGTCAAATGATTAAGCAGCTTCTAAGCAGGAGCTTTAGAAATTTAGTAGATGGCAACTGCTAGTTTCTCAAGAGGCAGGTCAGGTGGCCTGGTATTCCATCTCTTGAAGAATTTCCCACAGCTTATTGTGATCTGCACAGTCACAGGCTTTGGCAGAGTCAATAAAGCAGAAGTAGATGTTTCTTCTGGAACTCTTGTTTTTTCGATGATCCGGCGAATATTGGCAATCTCATCTCTGGTTCCTCTGCCTTTTCTAAAACCAGCTTGAACATCTGGAAGTTCACGGTTCACATATAGCTTAAGCCTGGCTTGGAGAATTTTGAGCATTACTTTACTAGCATGTGAGATGAGTGCAATTGTGCTGTAGTTTGAGCATTCTTTGGCATTGCCTTGCTTTGGGATTGGAATGAAAACTGACCTTTCCCAGTCCTCTGGCCAGTTCTGAGTTTTCCATATTTCCTGACATATTGAGTGCAGCACTTTCACAGCATCATCTTTCATGATTTGAAACAGCTCAACTGGAATTCCATCACCTCCATTAGCTTTGTTCATAGTGATACTTCCCAAGGGCCACTTGACTTTGCATTCCAGGATGTCTGGCTCAAGGTGAGTGTTCACACTACTGTGATTATCTGGGTTGTGAAGATATTTTTTTGACAGTTCTTCTGTGTATTCTTGCCACCTCTTCTTAGTATCTTCTGCTTCTGTTAAGTCCATACCATTTCTGTCCTTTATTGAGCCCATCTTTGCATGAAATGTTCCCTTGGTATCTCTAATTTTCTTGAAGAGATCTCTAGTCTTTCCTATTCTATTGTTTACCTCTATTTCTTTGCAGTGATTGCTGAGGAAGGCTTTCTTATCTTTTCTTGCTATTCTTTGGAACTTTGCATTCAAATGGGTATATCTTTCCTTTTCTCCTTTGCTTTTCACTTCTCTTCTTTTCACAGCTATTTGAAAGGCCTCCTCAGACAGCCATTTTGCTTTTTTGCATTTTTTTTTTCTTGGGGATGATCTTGATCCCTGTCTCATGTACAATGTCACAAACTTACGTCCATAGTTCATCAGGCACTCTGTCTATCAGATCTAGTCCCTTAAATCTATTTCTTACTTCCACTGGTTAATCATAAGGGATTTCATTTAGGTCATACCTGAATTGTCTAGTGGTTTTTCCCACTTTCTTCAATTTCAGTATGAATTTGGCAATAAGGAGTTCATGATCTGAGCCACAGTCAGCTCCCAGTCTTGTTTTTACTGACTGCATAGAGCTTCTTCATCTTTGGCTGCAAAAATAGAATCAATCTGATTTCAGGATTGACCATCTGGTGATGTCCATGTGTAGAGTCTTCTCTTGTGTTGTTGGTAGAGGGTGTTTGCTATGACCACTGTGTTTAAAACACTATTAGCCTTTGGCCTGCTTCATTCTGTACTCCAAGGCCAAATTTGCCTGTTACTCCAGGTGTTTCTTGACTTCCTACTTTTGCATTCCAGTCCCCTATAATGAAAATGACATCTTTTTGGGGGTGTTAGTTCTAAAAGGTCTTGTAGGTCTTCATAGAACTATTCGACTTCAGCATCTTCAGCATTACTGGTCAGGGAATAGACTTGGATTATCATGATATTGAATGGTTTGCCTTGGAAATGAACAGAGATCATTCTGTCATTTTTGAGATTGCATCCAAGTACTACATTTTAGACTCTTTTGTTGACTCTGATGGCTACTTCATTTCTTCTAAGAGATTCCTAACCACAGTAGTAGATAAAATGGTCATCTGAGTTAAATTCACCCATTCCAGTCCATCTTAGTTCACTGATTCCTAGAATGTTGACGTTCACTCTTGCCATCTCCTGTTTGACCACTTCCAATTTGCCTTAATTCATTACCTAACTTTCCATATTCCTATGCAATATTGCTCTTTACAGCATCAGACCTTGCTTCTATCACCAGTCACATCCACAACTGGGTGTTGTTTTTGCTTTAGCTCAATCCCTTCATTCTTTCTGGAGTTATTTCTCCATTGATCTCTTGAGAAACCTGTATGCAGGTCAGGAAGCAACAGTTAGAACTGGACATGGAACAACAGACTGGTTCCAAATAGGAAAAGGAGTATGTCAAGTATTTCCCCATGGGAAATAGATGGGGAAACAGTGGAAACAATGGCTGATTTTATTTTGGGTGGGCTCCAAAATCACTGCAGATGGTGATTGCAGCCATGAAATTAAAAGATGCTTACTCCTTGGAAGGAAAGCTATGACCAACCTAGGGAGCATATTGAAAAGCAGAGACATTACTTTGCCAACAAAGGTTCATCTAGTCAAGGCTATGGTTTTTCCAGTAATCATAGATGTGAGAGTTGGACTATGAAGAAAACTGAGCACTGAAGAATTGGTGCTTTTGAACTGTGGTGTTGGAGAAGAGTCTTGAGAGTCCCTTGGACTGCAAGTAGATCCCATCAATCCATCCTAAAGGAGATCCATCCTGGGTATTCATTGGAAGGACTGATGTTGAAGCTGAAACTCCAATATTTTGGCCATCTGATGAGAAGAGCTCACTCATTTGAAAATACCCTGATGTTGGGAAATACTGAGGGCAAGAGGAGAAAGGGATGACAGAGGATGAGATGGTTGGATGGCATCACCAACTCAATGCACGTGAGTTTGCGTAAACTCCAGGAGTTGGTGATGGACAGCGAGGCCTGACGTGCTGCAGTTTATGGGGTTACAAAGAGTCAAACATGACTGAGCAACTGAACTAAACTAAACTGCTAGTTTGGCTCATCACATTTCCACAGATATGGCTGCTAAAGAGAAAATGTGTGCTCAGTCTAGTTTGACTCTCTGTGACCCCATCGACTATCGTGTACCAGGCACTTCTGTCCATGGGATTTTACAGGTAAGGATCCTGGAATGGATTGCCATTCCCTCCACCAGGGGCTATTTCCAACCTAGGGCTTGAACCTAGTCTCCTGTGTCTCCTGCATTGGCAGGTGGATTCTTTACCACTAGTATCACCTGGGAAGTCCATCAGACAATGAGTGCAAATAAATTTTAAGGAAATTCGTTCAAGTCCTATCGGGGTGATGTGGAGGATATGTGTTGCAGCCATCCTGTGTCTACTTTACAACCAAGGAACTCTGACACTAGAAACTTCTCTTCTTATTTAGAGGCTGCAAGGGGAATTTAGCCATTCTCTCCTCTGGAGAGAAATATTGTCTCTATTACCCAGAAATGTAAATAAGTCTGAGCAAATTGTTAATGCTAGAATGATCTCCTAACCGAGACTGTTTGCTGTAATCTAATTTCCTTTGTTCTACCCAAAGTGTCCTACTCATAGGGCTCTGGAGCCATTACATATCTTTAGGTTACAACTGATTTCACATCTTCATCTAGCAAACTTACTTATATTTCCAAAACCATAACAGAGGTCAACCTACTCTCTGAATGCTTTTTATTTATGGTAAATACTTAGATTTACCTGTCTCATTTCTTTCTTTCTTCTTCTTCTTCTTTTTTTTTTTTTAGCAATTATCCTCCAATTAAAAATAAATACATACATATCTGTCTCATTTATCATTCTGTTTATTTGCCTATCTTGGCATCTATGAAAATATTCCATAGTAACTGATTGTATTTTTTGGTCAATCTTATCAACTACACTGTAGGCCCCTTGAGGACAAATCTCACTTTACAGATTCAACTATGAAAGACAAACTTTGACAGCTTGTTAAATTAATTTACTTTTCTAAATCTGAATTTTCCCTGTGTGAAATGAGCCTATCATAACCTAACTTATCATAAAATATATCCTATAAAATCTGAAAAACGCATCATACCTAGAATTCTACTTCTTTTTCCCTTGCAATGATTCATAATGCTTATTGAAAGGCCAGTTTTGTTATGAATTTTGTTATGAAGGGGAAAAATAAGTACAGATTTGTTTTTCTACATCAGGTCCTTGATGTTTTTATAAAGTATTTTAGAAAAGTTCATTTCTTGGCAATTTGCAGCTAATGTCTGCATCTATAAATTATTAGCAGAGTGTTCTTATTGTTATGTATTCTTCCCGTTCAGACTACCTCCTTTCTACTGAAAACAAAGGTGTTAAAACCAATAATTCTACTGACTGTAGCATCTGTGGTAGGTTTTTTATCTGTTAATGGGCAAATAGGCCGCTTCCATATTTTAGCTAATGGCACTGCACTGCACATATCTTTTCAAATTATTGTTTTTCTTATATTAGGAGTAGACTTGCTAGATCATATGGTAGTTATAATTATTTGAGGAACCTCCATATAGTTTTTCATAGTGGCTATATCAATTTACATTCCCACCAACCGTGCACAAGAGTTCTCTTTCCTCCACATCCTCATCCCAACACTTGTTATTTCTTGTCTTTTTTGATGATAGTCATTCTGATTGGTGTGAGGCCAGCATTATCATGATAACAAAACCAGACAAAGGAACTACAAAAAAGAAAATTATAGGCTAATATCCCTGATGAACCTAGATGCAAAAATTCACAACAGATTATTAGTAAGTCAAATTCAATGATACATAAAAAGGATCGCCTGTCACAGTTCAGGTTGGCTTTATTCTAGGAATGCAAGTATAGTTCAATATCCACAAATCAACCAACATAATACAACACATTAATAAAACAAAGGATAAAAATCACATGATAATCTTGAGAGCGCTCATCCTTAGGTAGGTTTATTAGGAGTCTGAGGCTCTCAAGGAGGAGAAAAGGACAAACTTTTTTTTCTACATTGCTTTGTCTTAGTCAATTTAACAATGTATCTTGCTCAAAGACATATTTTTCCTTAACAAGAACCTTCTGAATAATCTTGATATTTTAAGATATATGTGTGGGAGTGGGTCTGGTAAGATCTTTCTATTGTTAGTTCTAATCCTGTTATCTTTTATATTGTGGGAGTGGGTCTGTAAGACCCCTTACTGTAATAAGGTATATATAGCTCCCTTGCTAAGACTAGTTAGGGAGGCATTCTCTGTCCCCCTTCTGATGTCTATGTGAGAAGCTTTCTCTGTCCCTTTTTACTCTAATAAAACTCTGCTACACAAAAGCTCTTTATTGACCAAGTCTAGCACCTGCTCCTGAAGCTAGATCTACTCCTTTGGAGGTTATGAGTCCTACATCATTCACCAAAAGCTATCAATCTCAATAGATTCAGCAAAAGCATTTGACAAAATTCAACATCCTTTCAAAATAAAAACTCTCAAAGAAGTTGGTAAAGAGGGAATGCATCTTAATGTAATAAAGGTCATTTATGACAAACTCACAGCTAACATCACACTCAATAGCAAAAAGCTGAAAGGCTTTCCTCTAACATCAGGAACACGATTAAGATGCCCACTCTCATCATTCTTGCTTAACATACTATTTCAAGTTCTAGATGCAGAAATCAAGTAAGAAAAAGAAGATGCATACAATTTAGAAGGCAAGAATTTAAACTGTCACTATTTGAAGATGACTTGATACTATATGCAGAAAACTCTAAAAACTTGACCATAAACAAATTAAAGTTGTAGAATGCAATATTTATACAGAAATATGTTGCATTTATATATGCAGATAACTATCAGAAAATTTTTTAAAAGTCCTATTTACAATTGCATCAAAAATAATAAAGTAGTAAAATAATAAATACAAAAATAATATTTAATCAAAATTATACTCTAGAAACTATAATACATTAATGAAGTAAACTGAAGATAATGCAAATAAATGGAAAGGGACCTGTTGTTCATGGATCAGAAGAATTAATATTGTTAAAATGTCCTTGCTACCAAAAGCAATACACAGATTAAATACAATCCCTATTAAAATACCCATAACACTTTTATTGAATGAGAAAAAAATCACCCTAAAATGTTTATAGAACCACAAAAGATCCTGAATATACAAGAAAACCAGAGAGAAACGAACAAAGCTGGAAGAATCATGCTCCCTGAGTTCAGACTATACTGCAAAGCTATAGTAATCAAAAAAGTGTGTTACTGGCTCAGAAAACAAGAGCTATAGATCAGTAAAAGAAATAAAGAACACAGAAATAAATCTACATACTCTGGTCAATTAATCTATAATGAAGGAGGCAAGAACATACAATGGGGAAAGATAGTTTCTTCAATAAGTGGTAGTAAGAAAACTGGACAGCTTCAAAAATGAGTGAAGAACATCAAGCAAATACCAAGAATCATGAATACCTGATACATTCTATGAATGGTATTTGCTTGATTTTCACTCACTAGGAATGTGCTACTCTTTCTTTCTTCACTTGGTTAGTGCATCCTCATCTTTTAAGACTCACAGCAGCATCCTTTCCAGAATATTTTCCCTGAACCTTAGACTGAGAGTAACATGCTTCCTCTGGTCTCTGGCACATATCTGTCTCAGGAGGTTTACTCTAGGTGTTATATTCATAAAATCTTCCTCCCCAGTTAGACTGAAAGCTACCCAGGGGCAAGAATCTTGCTCCTTCATGTGTGTCATCTCACCACTGCCTGGGATTGTTTCTATTAATATGATAACATAGAATTTAAAAAAAATTTGAACATATACTGAACTTGTAAGGTAAATTATCAGAGTTCATGATGGTCTAGACACTGTCTTAGACAATATCAGACTTTTCTTATACTATATCTTGGGTTCAAAATTGGCTTTATCATTTGCTAGATGTATGACAGTAACAGATTACATATCTATTATCACTTCAGTTTCTTAATTTGTAAAGAGGGAGGAATATTACATCTATTTCAAATGGCTATTTAAGGACTAAATGAGGTAAAACATGAACCACACACAATTGTGGCTAAAACACACCAAAAAATCTGGCTTTTTAAAAAAAATATTTGTGATGCTACATAATCAAAAGATAATTAAAATTTATTCTAACCAGAAGACTTAGTTTATAATCATGGATCTTCTATGTATTTGGGATATTTTCTTACCCTCAGTTGTCCCTTCTACAGATTTAAGAGAAACCACTACTGACATATACCTTCCACTTTAACTGATTTGTAAAGATCAAATATTATTACCGTACTAATTATAGTTGCCACATATTGATGCCTTTTTATATTTCAAAAACCATGGTAAAGGTTTTCCTGACACTATTTAATTTTACCTTGATGAAGATTCTGTTGGCTAGGTGTAATTTAAATTTTATGAAGATAAATTGAGACTTAAATAGTTTTATTAACTTTTTCAAAACCACAGAATTGATAAATTGTAGGTTAACATTTAACTTCTAACTCCAAAATCCACCCCTTGAAACACTGCACCCAGATAAAATAAAATACATAAAACATAATGCTCTACATAAAGCAATATGAAAGTTTTTATTAAATTATGAATAGATAACCAATGGGAATTTGCTGTATGGCTCAGGAAACTCAAACAGGGGTTCTGTATCAGCCTAGAGTGATGGGATGGGGAGGGAAATGGGAGGGAGGTTCAAAAGGGAAGGGGTATTTGTTATCTATGGCTGATTCATGTTGAGGTTTGATAGAAAATAACAAAATTCTGTAAAGCAATTATACTTCAATAAAAAAATAAACTTAAAATTAAAAAAATAATAGCTGCCAATTTCAGTGGTAATCATTCTGTATTTAGTCTTATAAACTAGAAAGGTTGCATTAATTCAATTTTTCAGTTCCGGTCAACTCATTCACTCAGTCGTGTCTGACTCTTTGCGACCTCATGGACTGCAGCACACCAGGCCTCCCTGTCCATCATCAACTCCTGGAGTTTACTCAGACTCATGTATATTGAGTTGGTGATGCCATCTAAACATCTCATCCTCTGTCATCCCCTTCTCCTTCCACCTTTAATCTTTTCCAGCATTAGGGTCTTTTCAAAGGAGTCAGTTCTTTGCATCATGTGGCCAAAGTATTGGAGTTTCAGCTTAAGCATGTCCTTCCAATGAATATTCAGGATTGATTTCCTTTAGGATGGACTGGTTGGATCCCCTTGCTGTTCAAGGGACTCTCAGGAGTCCTCTCCATCGGACCATAGTTCAAAAGCATCAATCCTTCAGCATTCAGCTCTCTTTATATTCCAACTTTCACATCCAAACCTGACTACAGGTAAAACCATAGCCCTGATTAGATGGACCTTTGAGTGTTTGCCTCTAATGTAGGAGACCTGGGTTCGATCCCTGGGTTGGGAAGATCCCCTGGAGAAGGAAATGGCAATCCACTCCAGTATTCTTGCCTGGAGAATCCCATGGACGGAGAAGCCTAGTAGGTTACAGTCCACGGGGTCACAAAGAGTGGGACACGACTGAGCGACTTCACCTTACCTTACCTTTGTTGACAAAGTAATGTCTCTGCTCTTTAATATGCTCTCTAGGTTGGTCATAACTCTTCTTCCAAGGAGCAAGTGTCTTTTAATTTCATGGCTGCACTCACCATCTGTACTGATTTTGGAGCCCAGAAAAATAAAGCCTGTCCCTGTTTCCCCATCTATTTGCCATGAAGTGATGAGACCATATGCCTTATCTTAGTTTTCTGAATGTTGTAATTCAGCTTTAGGCAGCACAAATGATTAAGAACTTCTGTGAATGAAACACTTGATTATCAGCTTTAAGAAAATTAAAAATAACAAAAATAGAAGACAGTTATCAGGTGCTTTAAACTGCATATTCTTAAGTTGAAACATTATTAAAATCATATCACTAATCAAAGCTTTTTGAGATATTAATACCAAAAAGTACAGTAATACTACATTTTTTATTTTTATATTCAAAAGATAGTAACTTTTTCCTTTGTCTTTTTCATCTCATCTTTTTAATATAACTCTCATATGGGATCTACATGTATCTGGACCTATGATTTTCATCATTTTATCCTTAGGCTTTCAAGAGAAAAGTATAAAGGATATTCTGGCATTATCAAAATTCAAAGAATGCTAGGTCAAAAAGTTACCAAGAAAAACCATTTGAGTAAATTTTTTTTTCTTTTTTTCATGCATGAGATTTTTTTATTCTGAGAATATTCTTCCCTAGATATTAGCTCTGCAAGGATGAGTGGTTAAGTGTTCTGAAAATAGGTACCACCTACCTCAAAAGATGCTAATGGGAAAAATGAATACAAATATTTTATAACTAAAAGCCTGTGGCTTGTGGGCAGGGAACATATAAGCCCTAAAAAGGGAAGTGGAAAATGTAGGTATTAATCTAGATTTTAAGACAAAAAAATCTTTTCTCTCGTGGATACAAGATAACTGACACTAAGATATATATTTTTAACTTTTAAATTACCAAGGTAATGAAAACAATGTTTCTTATATAATTTGTTTATAAACATTAATAAATAAGAATGGTGATGAGATGAATTACTGCTGTAGCTGCCACATATATTTTAGACAGAAAGTCTACTAAGGTATTAATTTTCTCAATGAGCCATGTAATATACAGAGTTCAAGGGATGAAGTTCCTAGAGCTAATACATGGCAAAGTCAGAATCTGAATAAATCAGTCTCATTCCTAAAATTTCCTTCTATGCCATACTGCTTATATAATTTTAAATATGTTTCTGTATTTCTATTGATTTGTTTTGCATTCTTGATGCTGTCCTATGAATGGGCACAGAACAGAACTAGGATGAGAAATTTATTAAGGGTTTCCCTAGTGGCTCAGCTGGTAAAGAATCTGCCTACAATGCAGGAGATCCAGGTTCAATCCCTGGCTGGGGAAGATCCCCTGGAGAAGGAAATGGCAACCCACTCCAGTATTCTTGCCTGGAAAAACCAATTGACAGAGGACCCTGGTGGACTATAGACCATGGTGTTGCAAAGAGCTGGACACAACTGAGCAACTAAGCACAAATATGAGAAATTTTTTAATAGATTGGATCCAGTGAAAACATAGGGCCACATCAGTCAAAACAAAATGTTGACATTTGTGCCGTAAGTGTAGTCGATCAGAGGCAGAGACCCACCCAGTTATATAGCAGGAATCCTGAACCTGAGCCAGGAGACTATAGAACTGAGAGTCAGACAGCAAGGAAGCTTAGACAAAATGGAGTCTATAGCTTGGTGTCACTGTGCAGTCCAGGAAGCAGCAACCATGGCATCACCTGGCAATCTGTTGCAAATGCATAATTTCAGGGCCCCATAGAAATAGAATCTGCATTTTACCAAGATCTCCAGATATTTTACAGGTATTAAAGTTTGAGAAGAAGCAGACTATGGCTCTAGAAAACAAAATTTCAAATAGTCATATATTATAATAAACAATAGCTCTCTGGAGAAATAATATGCAGAGAACAAGAATGGACAGTGATACAAGGTAGCAATTCTCATATATGCTTTAACTACTGGTTTAGAACCAGTCTCCGATTGAAATGGGCATGCTTTAAACTTAAAATCAATCCATTTAAAAGATTTGTTCCAGAACAGTTTTTCTCCTGAGGAGAGTCAAATTTTAACACCAAAAATATCTACAATAGAAAGATTCTCAAACTCTGGCCATCTTCCCCTTTGATTACCCTCGTCCCACTTATAGTTTTGTGAGTAACTCTCTTCTGTGACTTCTGTGTAGATTTTGGCAAGGAAAAAAATTCCCCTCCACTTTTGAATACTTTAGTGTAATGCCTGTTAAAGCAGAAAAAACAATCAACTCTATTTCTTTTGATTACTTGCAATTTGGTAGCCAATTTTATTACAAGCCCAACATGAGAAGCACCAGGAGGCCCTGTTTGCTGACTATATCAATTCTTTTTCAAATTGTTCAACACATTTCAAAGTCTCAGCATACAAATTACTTGCTTTTTTTCAACATAAGAGTGAGGAAAGGGTACATAAATCTTTAGGAAATGAGGCCGTTGAAACAGCCAGAATAACGCTATTGTCAATGTAGTAAAAAGTCACTTTAACACTTCTATAAAATTCTTATAAAAGTAAAAATGTCTTTAATAAATCCAGTGACCCTGATATAAATACAAGATTGCTATATACATACCACATACCTTTGCAAATGTTCTAAAAGCCTTTATGCAGAATTGCACTAATTCAAGTGATCTCTGTAATGAGGGAATCCAGCTATTTTATTATCATAATTTTATTGCTGACCCATTAAAGAAAAGATAGTAATGAATCTTTGAATTATCTTAGCTCTCTAATATTCATCAAGGAAGGGATTCAAAACAGTGCCATTTCAGAAGTGCTGGTTTCTCAGTAATAACAATTTCAAGCTAACATGACTAAAAGTTTCATTTTTGGTCTAGATGCCATTTTGAACAGAAAATAAAACCCAAGAACTTAGGAAAAAGTGCTAAAGAAAAATGTTACATGAACAAAGAGTTTGCCCATAGATATGCAAACAAGCAAAAATTATAGTTGAGTTTTGACACCCAGATAAAACAATATCCAAGTGGTCAAAATGATCTAGTAATTAGAATGATCTAGATTTTCAATTTGAAGATGTCAGTCCAATGCAAACATAAAGAAAATGTAACATTTATATATGCGATAAATATATTAAATCACAATTTTCACTATGAGTTTGGTAGTATTAGTATCTCCACTGTACAGTTGGGGAAACTCTAGTGTTTTATCTTCCCAGACTCCCAGAGCTCTCTCAGACTCAAGGAGACAGCTGGAGTCTACCTGAAGGAATCCTCCCGGCATGACAGCTGGGGTAATAAAAAGATTTACATCTGTTCCATGACAATAAAGGAATACTGTACTCTGTTTCATAACATCCAGCATCTTGCAAACTGTTGTTTCATATGTATTGTCAGTTTTGTTACATCGTGCCACTTACTCTTGGCTGGTAGTGGTAGACACTTAGTAACTTCCACATAAGATGATACCATTCTTGGCTTAAAAATCTTTAATTCCTATTTCACTCGGTAACAGCCAAGTCCTAATGTAGGTCTACAGGTCCTTATGTTGTCTGGGTTCTGTTGTCACTCATAACTCATTTTACCTTTGCTCTCCCATTCATGTAGCTCTAGCCACAATTAGCGCCTTAGCTTTGGTTAAATGTTAGCCATGCTCTCCTCTAAGAGCCCTTGCCCTTGATGTTTCCTCTGTCTGGGGTATTCTTTCCCTGGGTAATCACATGGCTGGCTCTTCAAATATTACATTCTTATCAAGGAATGCTGTAGCAATCCATCTAAACATAAAATCTAATGTGATGGTCCTTTTTCCCTTTTCCTCATTTTTCTTCTTCAGTTCAGTTCAGTCCCTTAGTCGTGTCCGACTTTTTGCGATCCCATGAATTGCAGCACTCCAGGACTCCCTGTCCATCATCAACTCCCAGAGTTTACTCAAACTCACATCCATCGAGTCAGTGATGCCATCCAGCCATCTCATCCTCTGTTGTCCCCTTCTCCTCCTGCCCCAATCCCTTCCAGCTTCAGTGTCTTTTCCAATTAGTCAACTCTTCACATGAGGTGGCCAAAGTATTGGAATTTCAGCTTTAGCATCATTCCTTCCAAAGAACACCCAGGATTGATCTCCTTTAGAATGGACTGGCTGGATCTCCTTGCAGTCGAAGGAACTCTCAAGTGTCTTCTCCAACACCACAGTTCAAAAGCATCAATTCTTCGGTGCTCAGCCTTCTTCACAGTCCAACTCTCACATCCATACATGACCACTGGAAAAACCATAGCCTTGACTAGATGGACCTTTGTTAACAAAGTAATGTCTCTGCTTTTTAATATTCTATCTAGGTTGGTCATAATTAGCACTTATTAATATTATTGTATATATTTCTAATCATATGCATATATACATGCTCAGTAGCTTCAGTCATGTCCAACTCTTTGTGATCCTAATGAATGTAGCCCTCCAGGCTCCTCTGTCCATGGGGATTCTCTCCAGGCAAGAATACTAGAGTAGGTGGCCATGACCTCCTCCAGGGGATCTTCCCAACCCAGGGATAAAACTCCTGTCTCCTGCATTGAGGCTGATTTTTTACCCACTGAGCAACCTAGGAAGCCTATATATATATATATGGACTGGCTGGATCTCCTTGCAGCCAGTCCAATAGAGAAGACTCTTGATAGAATCCCTTGGACTGCAAGGAGATCCAGCCAGTCGGAGATCAACCCTGGGTGTTCTTTGGAAGGAATGATGCTAAAGCTGAAACTCCAGTACTTTGGCCACCTCATGCGAAGAGTTGACTCATTGGAAAAGACTCTGATGCTGGGAGGGATTGGGGGCAGGAGGAGAAGGGAACGACAGAGGATGAGATGGCTGGATGGCATCACTGACTTGATGGACATGAGTCTGAGTGAACTCCGGGAGTTAGTGATGGACAGGGAGACCTGGTGTGCTGCGATTCACGGGGTCGCAAAGAGTCAGACATGACTGAGCAACTGAACTGAACTGAACTGATATATATATATAGGTTTACATATATATATATATATATGTAAGCATGTTATTGTACCAAATCTAACCCTGGCTTATCTTTTACAGATTACATTCTAAGTCAGGTATATTTTTTCCCCATTTTATTTGTATTCTGATAATGCAGTAAGAATATAAGTGGTAACTGAAATGACTAAAAAGGTCAATAGAAGTCAAAATTTAACACAGTGTAATTTCAATTATTTAAAAAATAGGGTAGATACTTCATCCAGCAGGTTAAAGAGTGCTGATTATTTTATCCATTGGGACTTATAAGTATGTATAAAACTAACTATATGGCAACCTCTTACCATTTTCTGAATAAAATAACAGGAAATTACAAGAAAAATACCATAAAAGCTACTGAGATATACAAAAACCTATCCTCTTGTTCACATATAAGCATAATTGCTTTCAGATATCCATGTAAAATGATTTAATTTAATGTAATTTTAGGTTTCATAAACTTGGCTCAGTTCAAGAAACTACTATGACATTAAATTTGCTTTTGATATAGAGTAAGAAAAGTCTCAGTATCCCAGAGTAACATACTACAGTTTGTTTCTGATGAAGAGTAATTATTCAGCTACTGGTATTTTCATCAAGTCTATTTGTACTTTTGGTTACAATCAGAATTAGCAATAATTTTGGCAGTATGACAAATCAAGAATGGAGTATTAAAAACTAGTCATGAGATGAAAAACTTCAAATTGTTACCCTAAAACCATAATCTCTCAAAAGTTGAACAGAAATAAATACTTAACATGTCTAAACCATTTCTTGAGATAATGACACAGCACTTCAGCAACAGAATGGGCCTATCAGATCAGTCTAGGTACTGAACATCAATCAAGTTAAATGTAGTCTATTACACCCATATAGGAGTGGGTTAAACCAAGAATAATCATATACATCTTTTCATAATCAGTGTGATTTGTAAAGGCATTAATATTTAAATAAAATTTCCACAATTACTGCCATGGCTATGCATGAGCTTTTCCATTGTCCTAGTATAAATGCCAAATATGTGCCCATAAGATTAAAAAAAAATAAAGCAGGAAAGATGGGATATGGGGTGAAGGAAAATAAATGTAGAAGGCAATGCAAATAGATTTTGACATGTATACTGAAAACAGCAAATGACTACTTTGTGATTTTAAAATATCCTATTTTCTAAGCAGAAAATTATTCTCTTATTTAGTAAATTAAATTTCAAAGCAAAGGGGTACCAGAAAATGCAATAATCAAATATTAATAGTCTAAAATTTGTAACTCAAAACATTGCTACACATATAAAGATTACTCTATATCTTCCCAAAGAATTAGGCATAGTTGGAGTTTAATATCTTATTTTGTAGTAATGGTTTAGATGATTCAGAGTGCTTTTGTTGTTGTTTTAACAATATTAGTTGCAGAGGTCAATTAAGGGCAAGAAGTTTGTCTTAGAAGTCATTCATGTGAGATTTGCTACTGAATGTGTCTACAAACTTTGTCATAAGACAATCAAACTACAGGATATGCCCAGTGGTCCAGATCCTCTCATAAGAATGTCAAGACTTGGGGATTTCCTCCCCAATACTGAACATAAATAAATAATACTTATAAAGGCCTACATAACATCCCATTCCTTCCTTAGTATCCTATA
Source organism: Ovis canadensis (assembly GCF_042477335.2). Taxonomy (NCBI): domain Eukaryota; kingdom Metazoa; phylum Chordata; class Mammalia; order Artiodactyla; family Bovidae; genus Ovis; species Ovis canadensis. The sequence continues at coordinate 174,327,877 of NC_091246.1, read as the reverse complement.
AGGGGATAATGGCCAACACACTCTGAGGAAAGAAGTGACAGGCATAAATATGAAAAAAAGTGTTCACACTAAAAATATTGGACCTATAGTCCAATTTAAGGCTCTGTTCACAGAGCCTTAAATATTTTCAGTCATGTCTGACTTTTTGCGACCCCATGGACTTGTAGTCCACCAGGCTCCCCTGTCCATGGGATTCTCCAGGAAAGAATATTAGGGATCGAGCCTACGTCTCTTTTGTCTCCTGGATTAGTATGCAGGTTCTTTATCACTAGTACCACATGGGAAGCCCCACAGTCTATATAGGGATGCTCCCAATTTAAAAACAGCCCTTCAAGATGATAGTAGATAACCATTTCTCAGAAATTCATAGAGAAAGACATTTCTAAAATGAAAAGGGAGAGGAAGTACTTCCAATTAAATGGAAGACAAATCCTTTGAAAGAACAGACAATAAACCTCTATAATCTACTAATCTACTGTATTCAAGAAGGAGGTAACAAAAATGCTGAAAGAAGAAAGATTATCAATGAAAATGCAATGTAATGAGAAACTAGAAACTATGAAAAGGAACAAATCAAAATTAGAAAAATCAATTGCCAAGATAAAAACTGAGCTAAAGACTATGACTAGCTATCTAAATAGTGTAGAACAAATAATCTGGAAGATAGAATAATGGAATTCCCCAATCAGATGAGCAGACAGAAAGACAAATGGATAAATATAAAGCAATGCATGGGATCTATGGAATAATATGAAGTGTACCAACCTAAGCACAAAAGTGGTTCCAGAAGGAAAAGAAAGAGAAAGGGGAATGGAAAATGTATCTGAAGAAATTGTGGTTGAAATCTTCTCAAACACAAATAGAAATGTTTCCTATCCAGGTATTGGAAGCACAGAGGGTCCTCCAAAAAATGAACCCAAATAGAGCAACACCAAGACAAATTTAAAATGAGAAAAGTTAAAGGTAAAGAGATGATTCTAATGGTAGCAAGATAAAAACAAAGATTTAGTTACAAAGAATCTCCATAAGGCTATCAGCTGATAACTCTACAGTACCTTTGCAAGTCAGAAGGGAAGGGCAAGATATTTTTCAGTTCTAAAAGAGAAAAACTTACAACCAAGAATATTCCACTCAGAAAGTTTATCAATTAGAATAGACGAAACTAAGAATTTCTCAGGCAAGCAAAAAATTTTAAAAATATAGCAATATTACATTTGACCTAAAGGGAATATTTGAATGTCTTCTTCAAATAGAAAAGAAGCAAGAATCTGTTTTATTTTTTTTAAAGTAAGAAAGACAAATATATAATAAAAATTGAAAACCACATATAAGTCAGTACATAGCCTAAAAACAATAAAAATGTTTATAAATGTGATTATAACTACACTTAACAATACAAGGATAAAGATGCAAAAACAAGACATCAAAATCGCAAAATAGAAGAGAAGGGAGGAAAGAAACAGAAATTCTAGAATGTGTCATATGATTTTCAGTCTAAAGCAAGTGGATATAGTTATGGGTTAACATACTTGAAAATTAAGTTAACTATAAATCAAAAACAAGCAACATTTACACACACACAAAAGGAACCCAAGCATAATGCAAAAGAAAACCATTAAACCACAGAAGAAAAAAAAAGAAACAAAGAACTACAAAATCAGCTGAAAAACAAAGTCTAAAATGGAAATAAATATATACTTATTAATTATCAATGGACTAAATGGTTCAATCAAAAGACCTAGAGTGGCAGACTGATGAAAAAAAGAAGAAGAAAAAGAACCTACACTATGGTGACTATAACAGACTCACTTTAGGGTGAAAGGCACAGAGTGCAAAGGAAGAAATAAGATAAGATATTTCATGCAAATAAAAAGGACAGAAAAACAAGGGTATGAATAGTCACATCAGTAAAAATAGACTTTAAAGTGGAGTCCATAAAGAAAGACAGAGAAGGACACTATTTAATGATAAAGGGATCAATGCAAATAGAGGACATGATGCTCATTAATATATATGAATGCTAGGACATGAAACAAACCTCATCAAATTTAGGATAACAGAAATTATGTCAAGCATCTTTTCTGACCATGACAATATGAAAATAGAAATTAACTACAAAGAAAAATCTGAAAAAAAGTGATCACATGGAGACTAAACAACATGTTACTAAACTATCAGGTGGTCAAAAATAATAAGAAATTGGAAAATATCTTGAGACAAATGACAACCCAACCTTAAAAGTCTATGGGATTCAGCAAAAGCAGTTCTATGTGTGAAATTCAGAGCAATACAGGTCTTTAAGGCACACACACGCACAAAAAAAAACTAAAAATAAACAACTTAACCTACCACCTAAAAGAATTAAGAAAAGTATAAAAAACAAAACTCAAAGTCAGCAGAACAAAGGAAATAATAAATGTTAGAGAAGAAATAAATAAAATATAGATAAAAATAATAGAAAATATCAATAAAACCAAAAGCTAATATTTTGAAAAGGATAAACAAAATCAACAAATGTCTACACAGACTCACCAACAAAGAAAGAGAGAGGACACAAATTAACAAAGAAGAGAGATAACAATGATAATATAGAAATACAAAAAATCATAAGGAAATATTATGAGCTGGTATATGCCAACAAATTGGACAACACAGAAGAAATGGACAAATTTCTAGAAACATATAGCTTGCCAAGAATAGAGTCAAGAATAGCTGATATGAACAGATCGATCACTAGAAGTTAAACAGAATCTGTTAAAAAAAAAAAAAAAAACTTTGTAAGCAAAAAAGTCCCAAGAAGTGGCTTCACTAGGAATTTCTACCAAATACACACAGAACTTACACTTATCTTAACTCTTCTCTAACTCTAAGCATTTTCAAAACCATTCTATGAAGCCACTATCACCCAAAGCCAGAAAAAAAACTTAGATTACAAGTCAGTATCTCTGATGAATATAGATGCCAAATCCTCAACAAAATGTTAGGAAACTAAATCCAGCAGTACATAAAAAGGATCATACACCATGAATCAACTTGGATTCATTCAAGAGTCACAAAGATGGTTCAATATATGCAAATCAATAAATGTGAAACACCACGTTAACCAAAGATAAGAGAAAAACCAGGTGATCATCTTAAAAGACACACAAAAAATCATTTGATAAAATTCAACATCCATTCATGACAAAAACTCTCATTAAACTACGTGTAGAGGGACCATAACTCAACATAATAAAAGCCATTATGACAAAGTCATAGCCAACATAATACTCACTGATGAAAAGTTGAAAAACTTCCCGCTAAATTTGAGAACAAGACAAGGATACCCACACTCACCACTTGTATTCAACATAGTACTGGAAGTACTAGTCACAGCAATCAGACAATAAAGAGAAATGAAATGTATCCAAATTGGAAAGGATGAAGAAAAATAACAAATACAGATTGCATGATACTTTATATAGAAAACCCTAAAGATGCCACCAAAAAACTATCAGAACTAAGAAATGAATTTAGCAAGGTAGCAGGATACATAATATATAAAAATGTTTATCTTTACACTAAGAATGAAATATCAGAAAAGAAAGTTTAAAAAATTCTGTTTAAAATTACATTGAAAGATTAAAAATAAAATACCTTAGAAATAAACTTAACCAAGGAAGTCGAAGACCTATATACTGAGAACTGTAAAACATTGTTTAAAAAAAAAGAAAGAAACTGAAGACAATTCAAGAAATGGAAAGATAATCTTGGAAGAAAGAATATTATTAAAATTCCCAAAGTAATCTACAGTTTTAATCCAATCCCTGTAAGATTATCTATGAAATTTTTCACAAAAATAAAATAATACTAAAATTTATATGGAACAACAGAAGACCCAAAACTGCTAAAGTAATCCTGAGGGAAAAGAACTGAGCAGGAGGCATAACCCTCCCAGGCTTCAGATACTTCTACAAAGTTACCATAATCAAAACAGCATGCTATCGGCACAAAATCAGACCTATAGATTAACGGAACAGAATATAGACCCCAGAAATAAACCCATAGCCCTTTGGCTAGTTAATCTTTGAAAGAGAAAGCAGCATATATAATGGAGAAAAGATACATCTTCAGGAACTCGTGTTAAGAAAGCCAGATATCCTCAAGTAAGACAATGAAATTATAACATTCCCTCATACCACAAACAAAAATAAACTCAAAATGGCTTAAAAACCTAAATATAAGACATTATACCATAAAACTCCTAGAAGAGAGTATTGGCAAAACATTCTTTGATGTAAGTCCTAGCAATACATTCTTAGAGCAGTCTCTCAAGGTAAAATAAATAAAAGCAAAAATAAACAAATGGAAACTAATTAAAAGCTTCTGAACAACAAGGAAACTATGAACAAGAAGGCGACCAGTGGAATAGGGTAAAATATTTTGAAACAATGTAACTGACAAATTAATTTCCAAAATATATGAACAGCTCTTACAAATCAATATCAAGCAAACAACCTAATAAAAAAATGGGCAGAACACCTAAATAAATATTTCTCCAAAGAAGACAAATAGTCAACAAGCTCTTGGAAAGATGCTCAGTATCTCTAACAATTAAAGAAACGCAACTCAAAGACATAACGAGGTATTGCCTCACACCAGGCAGTATGACTATCATCAAAATGTCTAAAAATAATAAATGTTATACAGGGTGCTGAGAAAATGGAACACTCTTACACTGTTGGTGGGAAGGCAAATTGGTGGAACTACTATAGAAAACAGTATGGAGATACCTTAAAAAACTGAAAATACAACTTCCATAACATTCAGAAATCCCACCTCTAGGCACATATCCAGAAAAAAAGAAAACTGTAATTCAAAAAGATACATGTGCCTCAATGTTTGGCAGCACTTATTTAAAGCAGCCAAGATATTTAAGCAATTTAAATGTCTATCAACAGATCACTGGAATATTACTCATCTATAAAAAAATGAAATATTGTCATTTGCTGCAACATGGATGAACCTAGAGAATATGACTAACTGAAGCAAGTGAGAGAAGGAAAAATATTATATTAAAAAACTACAAATGAATCTATTTACCAAACAGAAACAGACTCACAGACACAGAAAACAAACATTTTGTTCCCAAAGGAGAAAGGTGGATGGAAGTGATAAGAAAGAATATGGGATTAACACAAACACACAACTAGACATTCAGCAAAAATATACTGTATAATGCAGGGAACAATATTCAATATCTCATAACAACCTATAATAGAAATAATATATAGTTTTAAAAATATTTAAATATACTATATAATACATATATATACATATATTAAAAAACTGAATCATTTTGTCATACTCCTGAGACTAAACAATATTGAAAGTCAACTATATTTTAATTAAAAAAAAGAAAGTTATTTTGGATTTGAAAAAACTTTGGAAAAAGGTAGAACAGTTATAGTAGGGTTATCAAAGTAAAACTGTGTTGTGTTTAGTATGAGAGCAGTGAAGAGATGTAAGGAGTAATTCTGATGAAAAAGTTACTAGGAACAGGAAAATGTACTCAGATATGAAAGGAAATTTGGCATATTTCAAACATTTGCCACTGTAAACCATTGTCTGGATTGGACAGAAGCTTGTTTTTTTTTTTTTTTTTTTTTCTCTAAACTTCGTTGTTTAAAACAGATAATTACTGAAGGTATTAAGAAGAAATGGTAAGAATATACAGAAACTATACAAAAAAGATCTTCAGTTCAGTTGCTCGCTAGTGTCTGATTCTGCAAACCCATAGACTGCAGCACACCAGGCTTCCATCTGCATCACCAACTCCCAGAGCTTACTTAAACTGATGTCCATTCAGTCAGTGATGCCATCTAACCAACTCATCCTCTTTCATCGCCTTCAACTTCCGCTTTCAGTCTTTCCCAGCATAAAGGTCTTTTCCAATAAGTCAGTTCTGCACATTAGATAGCCAAAGTATTGGAGTTTCAACTTCACTATCAGTCCATACAATGAATATTCAGGACCAAACTCCTTTAGGATTGACTGGTTTGATCTCCTTGCAGTCCAAAGGACTCTCAAGAGTCTTTTCCAACACCACAGTTCAAAAGCATCGATTCTTCAGCACTCAGATTTCTTTATAGTCTAACTCCCACATCCAAACATGACTACTGGAAAAACCATAGCTTTGACTAGACAGACTTTTTTGGCAAACCAATGTCTCTGCTTTTTAATACATTGATACATTGGTCATAGCATTTCTTCCAAGGAGTAAGCATCTTTTAATTTCAGGGCTGCAATCACCATCTGCAGTGATTTTGGAGCCCAAGAAAATAAAGTCTTTCACTGTTTCCATTGTTTCCCTGTGTATTTGCCATGAAGTGATGGGGCTTAGAAGTGATACCATGATCTCAGTTTTCTGAATGTTGAGCTTTAAGCCAACTTTTTCACTCTCCTCTTTCACACTTATCAAGAGGCTCTTTAATTCTTCTTCATTTTCTGCCCTAAAGGTTGTGTCATCTGCATATCTGAGGTTATTGATATTTCTTCCAGCAATCTTGATTCCAGCTTGTGCTTCATCCAGCCTGGCATTTCACATGATGTACTCTGCATACAAGTTAAATAAGCAGGGTGACAATATACAGCCTTGACATACTCCTTAACCAATTTGATACCAGTCTGTTGTTCCATGTCTGGTTGTAACTGTTGCTTCTTGACCTGCATACAGATTTCTCAAGAGGCAGGGCAGGTGGTCAGGAATTCCCTTCTCTTTCAGAATTTACCACTGTTTGTTGTGATCCACACAGGCAAAGGCTTTGGGATAGTCAATAAAGCAGAAGTAGATGCATTTCTGGAATTCTCTTGCTCTTTTGATGATCCAACAAATGTTGGCAATTTGATCTCTTATTCCTCTGCCTTTTCTAAATTCAACTTGAACATCTGGAAGTTCATAGTTCATGTACTGTAGAAGCCTGGCTTGGAGAATTTTGAGTGTTACTTTACTAGCATATGACATGAGAGCAATTGTGTGGTAGTTTGAGCATTCTTTGGCATTGCCTTTCTTTGGGATTTGAATGAAAATTGACCTTATCCAGTCCTGTGGCCAATGCTGAGTTTTCCAAATTTGCCGACATATTGAGTGCAGCATTTTGACAGCATCATCTTTTAGGATTTGAAACAGCTCAACTGGAATTCCATCACCTCCACTAGCTTTGTCCGTAGTGATGCTTTCTAAGGCCCACTTGACTTCACATTCCAAGATGTCTGGCTCTAGATTAGTGATCACATCATCGTGATTATCTGGGTCATGAAGATCTTTTCTGTATAGTTCTTCTGTGTATTCTTGCCACCTCTTCTTATCTTCTGCTTCTGTTAGGTCCATACGATTTCTGCCCTTTATTGTGTCCATCTTTGCATGAAATATTCCCTTGGTATCTCAAATTTTCTGAAGAGATCTCTAGCCTTTCCCATTCGATTGTTTTCCACTATTTCTTTTCATTGATCACTGAGGATGGCATTCTTATCCCTCCTTGCTATTTTTTTGGAACTCTGCATTCAAATGGGAATATCTTTCCTTTTCTCCTTTTCCTTTCACTACTCTTCTTTTCTCAGCTGTTTTCAAGACCTCCTAATACAACCATTTTGCCTTATTGCATTTCTTTTTCTTGCAGATGGTCTTGATCCCTGCCTCCTGGTGCAATGTCTTGCAACTCTGTCCATAGTTCTTCAGGCACTCTGTCTATCAGATCTAATCCCTTGAATCTATTTCTCACTTTCACTGTATAATCATAAGAGATTTGATTTAGGTCATACCTGAATGATCTCATGATTTTCCCTACTTTCTTCAATTTAAGTCTGAATTTAGCTATAAGGAGTTCACAATCTGAGACACAGTCAACTCCCAGTCTTGTTTTTGCTGACTGTATAGAGCTTCTCCATCTTTGGCTTCAAAGAATATAATCAGTCTGATTTCGGTATTGGCCATCTGGTGATGTCCATTAATAGAGTCATCTCTTGTGTTGTTGGAAGAGGGTGTTTGCTATGACCAGTGCATTTGGCAAAACTCAGTTAGCCTTTGCCCTGCTTCATTTTGTACTCCAAGATCAAATGTGTCTGTTACTCCAGGTGTCCGTTGACTTCCTACTTTTGTATTCCAGTCCTCTATAATGAAAAGGATATATTTTTGGGTGTTAGTTCCACAATGTCTTCAATGCTTCTTCATAAACTGTTCAACTTTAACTTCTTCAGCATTACTGGTAGGAGGGTTGGGGCATAGACTCTGATTACTGTGATATTGAATTGTTTGCCTTGGAAATGAACAGAGATCGTTCTGTTGTTTTTGTGATTGCACCCAAGTACTGCATTTCAGACTCTTGTTAACTATGAGGGCCTCTCAACATCTTCTAAGGGATTCTTGCCAACAGCAGTATATATAATTGTCATCTGAGTTAAATTCACTCATTCCAGTCCATTTTAGTTCACTGATTCCTAAAATGTGATGTTCACTCTTGCCATCTCCCATTTGACCACTTCTAATTTACTCTGATTCATGGACCTAATATTCCAGGTTCCTATGCAATATTGTTCTTTACAGCATCAGACTTTACTTCCATCACCAGTCACATCCACACTGCATATTGTTTTTGCTTTGGCTCTGTCTCTTCATTCTTTCTGGAGTTATTTCTCCACTGATCTCCAATAGCATACTTGGCACCTACCAGTCTGGGGAGATCATCTTTCAGTGTCCTTCCTATCTTTCTGCCTTTTCATACTGTTCATGAGTTTCTCAAGGCAAGAATACCAGTGTGGTTTGCCATTCCCTTCTCCAGTGGACCACATTTTTGTCAGAACTCTCCACCATGACCCATCCATCTTAGGTGGCCCTACAAGGCATGGCTCATAGTTTCTTTCAGTTAGACAAGGCTGTGGTCCATGTGATCAGTTTGATTTTTTTTCTACGATTGTGGTTTTCATTCTGTCTGCCCTCTGACAGATAAATATACAAGGCCTGTGGAAGCTTCCTGAATGGAGAGATTGACTTGTGGGGTAAACTGGATCTTGTTCTGATGGGTGCGTTTACTGGGCCATGCTCAGTAAAACTTTAATCCAATTTTTTTGATGGGCGTGACTGTTGTTTGACCTGAAACCAAACTATGGCGGAGGTAATGAAGATAAAGGCTATCTCCTTCCAAAGGTCCCATGCATGCTCTGCTGCACTCAGTGCCCCGGACCCTGTAGCAGGCCTCCGCCGACCCATGCCTCTGCCAGAGTCTCCTGGACACTCACAGATAAGTCTGGGTCAATCTCTTGTGGGGCCACTTCTCCTCTCTCTTGGGTTCTGGTGCATACAAGGTTTTGTTTGTGCCCTCCAAGTGTCTGTTTCCCCAGTCCTGTGTAAGTTCGTCTGCTCAGCAGCTCTATGGTGGGGTTAATGACAACCTCTTTCAAGAGGGCTTTTGCCACACCCAGGTCTGCTGCACCCAGTAACCCTGCCCCTGTGGCAGGCCACTGCTGACCTATTCCTCCACAGTAGACACTCAAACACTCAAAGGCAGTTCTGGCTCAGTCTTCATGGGGTTTCTGGGTCCCAGTGTACACAAGGTTTTGTTTGAGCCCTCTGAGTGTCTTTGGCACTCATGAGGTTTGATTCTAAATGCAATTTCACCCCTTCTTTCTGGGGCTTCTCCTTTGCCCTTGGATGTGGGGTATCTTTTTTTGGTGAGATCCAATGTTCTCTTGCTGATGGTTGTTCAGTGAGTTGGAATTTGGAGTTCTCACAGAAGAAGAGGAGCACACCTCCTTCTACTTCATGTAATATATATATATATATATATATATATATATATATATATATATATTAATGACCCAAATAACCACAATGGTGTGATCATTCACCTAGAGCCAGACACCTTGGAGTGTGAAGTCAAGTGGGCCTTAGGAAGCATAATTATTAAGAAAGCTAGTGGAGATGATGGCATTCCAGCTAAGCTAATTCAAATCTGAAAAGATGATGTTGTTAAAGCACTGCACTTAATATGCCAGCAAATTTGGAAAAATCAGCAGTGGCCACAGGACTGGAAAATATCAGTTTTTATTCCAATCCCAAAGAAAGGCAATGCCAAAGAATGTTCAAACAACTGCAAAATTGTACTCACTTCACATACTAGTAAGGTAATGCTCAAAATCCTCCAAGTTAGACTTCAACATTATATGAACTAAGATCTTTTGAATTTTAAAAAACTGGATTTAGAAAAGTCAGAGGAATAAGAGATCAAATTGCCAACATCCACGGGATCATAGAAAAAGCAAAGAAAATTCCAGAAGAACATCTACTTCTGCTTCACTAACTACATTAAAGACTCTGTGGATCATAACTAACTGAGGAAAATTCCTAAAGAGACAGGAATATCAGACTACCTCAGCTGCCTCCTAAGAAACCTGTATGTAGGTCAGGAAAAAACAGTTAGAACTGGAAATGGACAACAGACTGGTTCCCAATTGGAAAAGGAGTATGTCAAGGATATATGCAGTCACCCTACTTATTTAACCTACATGCAGAGTACATCATGAGAAATGGCTGGATGGATAAAGCAAAAGCAGACTCAAGACTGGAGGGAGAAATATTAACAACCTCTGATATGCAGATGAAACCACCCTCATGGCAGAAAGCTTTTAGGTACTAAAGAACTTCTTGATGAAGGTAAAAGAGGAAAGTGAAAAAGCTGGCTTTAAACTCAGCATTCAAAAAATTAAGATCATGGCATCTGGTCCCATGACTTCATGACAAACAGGTGGGAAAACAATGGAAACAGTGAGAGAATTTGTTTTCTTCTGCTCCAAAATCACTGCAGATGGTGACTGCAGCCATGAAATTAAAAGATGCTTGCTCCTTGGAGGAAAAGCTATGACAAACCTAGCCAGCCTATTAAAAAGCAGAAACATTACTTTAGTGACAAAGGTCCATATAATAAAAGCTATGGCTTTTCTAGCAGTCATGTATGGGTGTGAGAGATGGACCATAGGGAAGGCTGACTGCCAAAGAATTGATGCTTTCAAACTGTAATATTGGAGAAGACTCTTGAGAGTCCCTTGAACTGCGAGGAGATCAAACCAGTCAATCCTAAAGGAAATCAGTCCTGAATATTCATTAGAAGGACTGATGCTGAAACTCCAATACTTTGGCCAACTGATGTGAAGAAGTGACTCATTGGAAAAGACCCTGATGCTGGGAAAGGTTGAAGGCAGGAGGAGACAGGGACAACAGAGGATGAGATGGTTGGATGTCATCTCCAATTCAATGGACATGAGTTTGAGCAATACAGGGAAGGCTGGCTTGCTGCAGTCCATGGGCTCTCAAAGAGTTGGACATGACTGAGCAACTGAACAACAACAATTACAAAGAATAAGAGACTTTGAGGCATCTTGGTCTTTTCAACTTACTTGGAATCAGAAATAAATTCTATTTTGGTAAAAGTCTCTAAAACTCTGACTTCAACAACTTTAAAGTGAATTTAAACTATTATATCCCTCACACTTTACAAGGAACTTGGGGGTGTTATCATTCCCATAAAATTTTGTCATTCTGAAAAGCTTTTATAATACAAAGCCAGCATTCTTTGATAAACTTAAGTCCTAGTTTAATGTATTTTGTATTTGTCTGATCAAATCACTTTTATATAATTTCTCTTTTAAGAATTTTCATAAGATCAGCCATAAACTATATATGTGATTTTCCCTACTTTCTTCAATTTAAGTCTGAATTTGACAATAAGGAGTTCATGATCTGAGCCACAGTCAGCTCCTGGTCTTGTTTTTGCTGACTGTATAGAGCTTCTCCATCTTTGGCTGCAAAGAATATTATCAATCTGATTTCGGTATTGACCATCTGGTGATGTCCATGTGTAGAGACTTCTCTTGTGTTGTTGGAAGAGGGTGTTTGCTATGACCAGTGCATTTTCTTGGCAAAACTCATTCCATATTCCAAGGCCAAATTTGCCTGTTACTCCAGGTGTTTCTTGACTTCCTACTTTTGCATCCCAGTCCCCTATAATGAAAAGGACATCTTTTTGGGTGTTAGTTCTACAAGGTCTTATAGGTCTCCATAGAACCTTTCAACTTCAGCTTCTTCAGCATTACTGGTTGGGGCATAGACTTGGATTATGGTGATATTGAATGGTTTGCCTTGGAAATGAACAGAGACCATTCTGTCGTTTTTGAGATTGCATCCAAGTATTTCTTTTCGGACTCTTTTGCTGACCATGATGGTTACTCCATTTCTTCTGAGGGATTCCTGCCCACAGTAGTAGATATAATGGTTATCTGAGTTAAATTCACCCATTCCTGTCCATTTTAGTTCGCTGATTCCTAGAATGTTGACGTTCACTCTTGCCATCTCTTGTTTGATCACTTCCAATTTGTCTTGATTCATGGACCTGACACTCCAGGTTCCTATGCAATATTGCTCTTTTCAGCATCAGACTTTTTTTCTATCACCAGTCACATCCACAGCTGGGTATTGTTTTTGCTTTGGCTCCATCCCTTCTTTCTGTCTGGAGTTATTTCTCCACTGATCTCCAGTATCATATTGGACACCTACTGACCTGGGGAGTTCCTCATCCAGTATCCTATTATTTTGCCTTTTCATACTGTTCATGAGGTTCTCAAGGCAAGAATACTGAAGTGGTTTGCCATTCCCTTCTCCAGTGGACCACATTCTGTCAGACCTCTCCACCATGACCCACCTGTCTTGGGTTGCCCGGTGGGCATGGAAAAGTTAAACAGAACCCATCACTCAGAAGTTCACTGAGACAATACATAAGCATGTGTACTGACCAGACCAATACTGTTTACAAAAAATATTAAAGTCTTGCTAAGTATTTACACACAGAAAGCATTATTTATGTAAATCTTGAATAGCAAAATAATCTTTTTAGGAGTCCTCAAAGGGAGCCATTAATTACAAGAAAGCAGTAAAATAACAAAATAACACTTTGACAATTTGCAATATAGATACACATACAGAAATAAATAATGTGTTTTCACGTTTATTTTATTAGCTTTATTTCCTAGTAACAACTGGAGGTAAAAGCTTGACAATATGCGAATATGGAGAAATGGAAATGCATGCTTCAGGGCATGAGAAAATATTGTTGAATGTAGTGGCAACATTCACTATGTCAGTAGAAACAGTTTCGACTCAAGTAATGCATAATCAGCCTTGCTACTAAGAATGACAAATATTGGGGGGAAAAAAGTGGAAACCTGAAAACCTATAATAATAATCTTAGAAAATATCCTGCTCTCATAAACATCAATTCCAGAGAAGAAATCTTTAGTAAGATCACAAGAAACTGAATTAGCCGAGCTCAATCACATTCTGTATTTAATCATGGGTAGCAAAATAGAAATTTTTTATAACTCATTTTCCTCTTATTATTGAAATGTCTTCTGTATGTATTCCACAAGTCCCACAGGAAACTTATTTATTGTTAGGGAAGATTAATGATGCATGGTAACATTTTTATTTCATATTTGTATGTCTTATTAGAGCACTGATATGTTTAGAGCAATTAATACCATGCATTAAACAAAGAGAACAGATAAATAAATCTGGTCCTGTGACCATCTGTCTAGCAATTTGTCATCTATACAAATTATTGCTTTTTATTTCCTATCAGCATATTATTTTTCAAATATAATATTCTTAAGAATTGTCAATTTTTAAATTACATTTAATGGATGTATGATATGATGATGATCATAATGAAACAATTAACATATTGGTTTATAATCCTATACTGTGCAAATAAGATAAATTAAAAAATTAAAAGCCAGAGCATCAGGCCAGATCCTAAATGAATGAACAAAGGAAAAATGATTCCAATTAGCTAGAATTATAAAGGGCTTCCCAGGTGGTGCTAGAATGGGTGGTGGTAAAGAATCTGCCTGCCAACTGAGGAGACATAAGAGATGCAAGTTTTATCCCTGGGTCAGGAAGATCCCCTGGAGGAGGGCATGGTGACCCATATCAGTATTCTTGCCTGGAGAATCCCATGGACGGAGGAGCCTGAGGGGCTACAGTTCATAATGTTGCAAACAGTCAGAGATAACTGAAGTGACCTAGCATAGACTCCAAGTATTACGTATTTTATCTCTTAGAATTTTACCTGATTTGGTAATTGATACAGATTTTGGAGAGACTGTCATAATATTGATCTTGAATACCACTGCCTTTTTTTAGATACACTTCATATCTTTCCTTCAGATTATTTTCTTAGACACATTGAAGTAGATGTTAGTCATATTTTTCTGAAGGTCCATATTTCTGCCCTTTTTCTATGTTCAGAGAATTCCTCATATTACCAGAAAGAATACTCTTAATACACAGCCTGAAAATTTCAACTATGCATTGGCCAAATCTTATAGCTGAGAATAAGCACACCTTCTGGGCATTGTCTTTCCCATACAGTCTCCTCAAACACTAGATCAGAAGCTAGTTTTGAGAAGAAATAGGAACAGCATGGATTCCATTCTGGCAATGGTTATGTTATTTGAGCCAGATACTCCTGGTTTCAAAGATTACAATGATACTGGTCCATTGGTTTGCCCAAAATGGCAGAAAGAAATATTTAGTGCTGGTGATCAAACTGTTCCAGTGACAACAGTGATAAATCTTCAGGGGACCAGTGCTGTGGTATGATTTGAGTCATTGTTCTAGCCTGCATGATCTTCAAACACAATTCCCTGGTCCTCTTAGAAATGACTGAAGCTACCACACATACTTTTAATAAAGAGTTTTTCATTTGAAATTATCCAGAATTGTGTTAGTTGGCTTTCACATAAAAACTGTGAATAATATTATAGCTGAATATAGCTGATTAGCATGGTGCTAGTGGTAAAGAACTCGCCTGCCAATGCATGAAACGTAAGAAACACAGGTTTGATCCCTGGGTCAGGATGATCCCCTAGAGAAGGAAATGGACATTCTTGCCTGGAGAATCCCATGGACAGAGGAGCCTGTGGGTTACAGACCACAGGGTCCTGAAGAGTCAGACATGATAGAAACACATGACTTAGCACACAAATAGTGATTAACAAGAATTTTAGTTTGTGTGACTTTGAGAAGCAAGTGAAAATATATAAGTATGAAAATATGTAAGTATGTATGTACATACATTCTATATGTACAGGGAAAGTCTGTGTAAGGCCAAAGGGATGGAGTGTGGCAGATGTTCTTGACTGCAAACCAAACAGCTATTTCTTTATTCTCCACCCTAACCAAAAGTGATTTTCTTATAGTCACAAACATTTCCAAATACAGAGGTTGCTGCTGCTGCTGCTGCTAAGTCACTTCAGTCGTGTCCAACTCTGTGAGACCCCATAGACGGCAGCCCACTAGGCTCCCCCGTCCCTGGGATTCCAGGCAAGAACACTGGAGTGGGTTGCCATTTCCTTCTCCAATACATGAAAGTGAAAAGTGAAAAGTGAAAGGGAAGTTGCTCAGTTGTGTCCGACTCTTAGTGACCCAATGGACTGCAGCCCACCAGGCTCCTCCATCCATGGGATTTGCAGGCAAGAGTACTGGAATGGGGTGCCATTACCTTCTCCAAAATACAGAGGTTAAAAACATCTAATATTTGTTTCACTAGCCTCCTGTTGAGTTTTGCATGGTGAGAAATAATCATTTGAACCAATCCAAAAGAATAGATATGATGGGAAATATGTGTTCACCTTTTAGTAAAGCTTTCCCTCTTAAGTAAAAAGAAGCCTTTAAAAAGAAATATCTGTAGTCTTTGCCCAGTGACTTCTGCTTAAAATATGATTCCTGAATCTGTAACCACCATCTTAAAACTTTAATAGTCAAACCTAAGAAACAAGTCATGAATAAACTCTGAAACTACCCTTCATTCAGAATCATGAAACTGAGAAAAGACAAATACCCTAATACATAACAGAGTTTTACTTGTGTATCCTGTAACTTTTGGCTGAAAAGAATGTTAAATGATATTCACAGACAACAAAGAAATTCCCTAAGAAATGGAGACTAAATAAATGGGTATTTATGGACTAAATGATGGGGATTAATGGACTATACTATTAGAAAGAAGTCTTTCTAAAAGTTTATATTACAATTTTGGGCCCATATGTAAAACTCAAAGAAAGTTCCAAGTCATTTTTTGCCAAACACAAAATGTATGCCAGTTGAAGAAAAAAAAAAATTCTCTTCTAGAAAACCCCTTCAAAGCCACAATTATACAGAGTATACTTAAGTGATTTTTCCTTTCATAATGTATTGTTTAATCATTTGAATGGGGTATCAACTCACTTTCAGAAAGCAAACTTTTGTTACTTAAAGTGAATGTAAATTTGAAGAAATATGCAATAAATTTATATGCTATTTCAAATATGCAGAATTAGAATTTTGAGTGTTTATTTACTATAGAGAGTTACTTTTAAAGATGTTAGATAAGCTGAAACTATAATCAAAAAAAGGTAAAGTGACTTCCAGATTTGCAATTATAAGAAGATCCAATTATCCTGGAGTTTGAAGGGATAGAAAAAGCAGTACTGATAGAATAATGAAGCTCATCTAGAACCCACTTGGCATTTCTGTTCAGGTTGGACTATGAAGGAGTCCTTGTTTGTTGGCTGGAACCACAGAGAAAATGCAGCTGCCGCTGGCCACCTAGTAAAAAGGAAGAGGCTTCTCTGTTCCCCTTGCCCTCTAATCTTTCTTCTGTTCTCTCATCTGTCTCTCCATTGGCCAACTCTAATCAGAAAGTAATTGAGAAGTTAATTTCTTTGTCTATTTCTATAGCAGATGGTTGGTTTCATAGAACCGATTTGCTCACTGTTTGGTCCTTAGAATTACAGTGGGACTACTATAGTGATCAGGAAGTATTTCTTAAAAGAATAAATACAATTCCTCTGTAGAATTTAATAATTTAAGATGGCCCAAAATAATGATGACATAATCAGAGAATTTGCATAAACTGATAGATACCAAAACCGCAGTCTACAAGTGTATAATATGCTATGTATTCAAGTATACCCAAAACACTTTTAAAAACTGAGAAAATAATTGGTCACAAAATAAATATTTACATTTTGAAATATAGAGCTCTATAAGTCATGGTTTCTGATTTAATTATTAATTAGTAATTAGAGTGTTAAATTAAATTTCATTTTTTAAATGATAGATTATGAAAAACAAATCTATGATTAGAAATGATTCAGAAAATAATTAAATGAGAATAATAGTTTATGGCACGTGGTCCAAATTATATCTAAATGCAAATACAGGGTCTAAATAGTTTAACAGTGAAAAATAAAGAGAGGAAATTTGTCAAACTTGACCAACTCATGAAAATAGAAATAGATCAAACCTAGAAAAGGTAATAAAAATAAATTTTAAAAAAACATGAAAATCAATAAAAAGGAAAAACATGAATTGCTAGGTTAATCTAAAAAGCATTGAAAATACAGATATAGCACTTTTATTAAGAAACAACAAAATAAATTATTATTTATTAGGAAAAGTAAAATGTCAATTTGAGTCTGATATTAATATTAACCTAAATACATTAATAAATGTGAGGAAAGTATAAAGAATTAATTAACTACTTCCAAACAAGTCACAAGTCTTTAGAGACAGGGCTTAAGTAGTGGATGCTGGTAGCCAGGTATGAAGAGAAGTTTTAAGACTCTCTTGAGTTTGAAAGTACAGAAAGAAAAAAATATTTAAGACTTAGAAATATAAGAAGACTCAGACACACAAAACAAGACCAGTAATAAGTTTATAAAACTGTAAAAAGTATACCATTATAGAACATTATTATATATCATTTTAATATGTATTAATGTTAAAATTAATATAAAAAGACATATAGAAAAAGTAATAAATATATAGAAACTTTGGCCTTTGGTAATAATATTTCTTTTGACTCTATAAAACAGATCATTATTTCAAGAAATATACATATATGTTTATAAATATATATGTATAGCAGGAGCAGCAGCTATGTGGTACAGAAGTGGCGGCCAAGAGGAGCTACCCCACATCTAAGGTCAGAAGGGGAGGCCATGAGGAGATAACCCACATCCAAGAAAAGGAGCAGCAGCTGTGCTTTGCTGGAGCAGCCCATGAAGAGATAACCCACGTCCAAGGTAAGAGAAACCCAAATAAGATGGTAGGCATTGAGAGAGGGAATCAGAGGGCAGACAGACTAAAACCACAGTCACAGAAAACAAGCCAATCTGATCACACAGACCACAGCCATGTCTCACTCAGTGAAACTAAGCCATGCTCTGTGGGGCCACACAAGATGCATGGATCATGGTGGAGAGGTCTGACAGAATGTGGTCCACTGGAGAAGGGAATGGCAAGCCACTTCAGTATTCTTGCCTTGAGAACCCAATGAACAGTATGAAAAGGCAAAAAGATAGGACACTGAAAGATGAACTCCACAGGTCCATAGGTGCCCAATATGCCACTGGAGATCAGCAGAGAAATAACTCCAGAAAGAATGAAGAGATGGAGCCAAAGTAAAAACAACACCCAGTCATGGATGGGACTGGTGATAGAAGCAAGGTCTGATGCTGTAAAGAGCAATATGGCATAGGAAACTGGAATGTTAGGTCCATGAAGAAAGGCAAATTGGAAGTGGTCAAACAGGAGTGAACATCGACATTTTAGGACTGGAATGGGTGAATTTAAATCAAATGACCATTCTATCTACTACTGTGGGCAGGAATCCCTTAGAAGAAATGGAGTAGCCATCACAGTCAACAAAAGAGTTCTGAAATGCAGTATTTGGATACAATCTCAAAATGACAGAATGATCTCTGTTCATTTCCAAGGCAAACCATTCAATATCAAGGCAATCCAAGTCTATTCCCCAACCAGTAGTGCTGAAGAAGCTGAAGGTGAACGGTTCTATGAAGAATTACAAGACCTTTTAAAACTAACAACCAGAAAAGATGTCATTTCATTATAGGGGACTGGAATGCAAAAGCGGGAAGTCAAGAAACACCTGGAATAAGGAGGGAATTTGGCCTTGGAGTAGAGAATGAAGCAGGATAAAAGCTAATAGAGTTTTGCCAAAAGAAGTCACTGGTCATAGCAAACACCCTCTTGCAACACAAAAGAAGATTCTACACATGGACATCAGCAGATAGTCAACACCAAAATCAGACTGATTATATTCTTTGCAGCCAAAGATGGAGAAGCTCTATACAGTCAGCAAAAACAAGACCAGAGCTGACTGTGGCTCAGATCATGAACTCTTTATTGCCAAATTCAGATTTAACTTGAAGAAAGTCAGGAAAACCACAAGACCACTCAGGTATAACCTAAACCAAATCCCTTATGATTATACAGTAGAAGTGAAAAAATAGATTTAAGGTACTAGATCTGATAGACAGAGTGCCTGATGAACTATGGACGGAGGTTCATGACATTGTACAGGAGACAGAGATCAAGACCATCCCTAAGAAAAAGAAATGCAAAAAAGCAAAATGGCTGTCTGAGGAGTCCTTACAAATAGCTGTGAAAAGAAAAGAAGCCAAAAGCAAAGGAGAAAAGGAAAGATATATCCATTTGAATTCAGAGTTCCAAAGAATAGCAAGGAGAGATAAGAAAGCCTTCCTCAGTGATCAATGCAAAGAAATAGAGGAAAACAATAGAATGGGAAAGAGTAGAGATCTCTTCAAGACATTCTGAGGTACCAGGGGAATATTTCATGCAAAGATGGTATGGACCTAACAGAAGCAGAAGATATTAAGACGAGGTGACAAAAATACATAGGAAAACTTAACAAAAAAGATCTTTAGGACCCAAATAATCACGATGGTGTGATCACTCACCTAGAGCCAGACATCCTGGAATGCGAAGTCAAGTGGGCCTTAGGAAGCATCACTATGAACAAAGCTAGTGGAAGTAATGGAATTCCAGTTGAGCTATTTCAAATCCTAACAGATAATGCTTTGAAAGTGCTACACTCAATATGTCAGTAAATTGGGAACACTCTGCAGTGGCCACTGGACTGGAAAATGTTAGTTTTCATTCCAATCCCAAAGAAAGGTAATGCCAAAGAATGCTCAAACTACTGCATAATTGTACTCATCTTACACTCTAGTAAAGTAATGCTCAAAATTCTCCAAGCCAGGCTTCAGCAATACATGAACCGTGAACTTCCATGTGTTCAAGCTGATTTTAGAAAAAGCAGAAGAATAAGAGATCAAATTTCCAACATCCGCGCGAACGTCAAAGAAGCAAGAGAATTCCAGAAAAACGTCTATTTCTGCTTTATTGACTATGCCAAAGCCTTTGACTCTGTGGATCACAATAAACTGCGGAAAATTCTGAAGGAAATGGGAATACTAGACCACCTGCCCTGCCTCTTGAGAAACCTATATGCAGGTCAGGAATCAACAGTTACAACTGAACATGGAACAACAGACTGGTTCCAAATAGGAAAAGGAGTACGTCAAGGCTGTACATTGTCAATCTGCTTACTTAACTTATATGCAGAGTAGTATATCATGAGAAACTCTGTGCTGGAAGAAGCAGGAGATGGGATCAAGATTGCAGGGAGAAATATCAATCACCTCAGATATACAAATGACGCCTCTGTTAAGGCAGAAAATGAAGAACTAAAAGCCTCTTGATGAAAGTGAAAGAGGAGAGTGGAAAAGTTGGCTTAAAGCTCAACATTCAGAAAAATAAGATCATGTCATCCGGTCCCATCACCTCATGGTAAATAGATGGCGAAACAGTGAAAACAGTGCCTGACTTTATTTTTGCAGAGCTCCAAAATCATTTCAGATGGTGACTTTAGCCATGAAATTAAAAGACGCTTTCTCCTTGGATGCCAGAGTCCAGCTCCAGCACCCAGGGTATCAGCCTGAAGGGATGGCTGGTGTCAGTGAGTAACGATGCAGCCTCTCATTTAGTTTTCTTGGACTGTATGTTTATTTCAAGATTTAGTTTCTCTCTTATACTTCTACAACAGCATTAGGTCTTTTTCGCAGCTCCCGACACTTGGAAAAAGTTATGACCAACCTAGATAGCATATTAAGAACCAGAGACATTACTTTGTCAACAAAGGTCCATCTAGTTAAGGCTATGGTTTTTCCAGTAGTCATGTATGGATGTGAGAGTTGGACTATAAGGAAAGCTGAGTACTGAATCATTTATGCTTATGAACTGTGGTGTTGGAGAAGACTTTTGAGAGTCCCTTGGACTGAAAGGAGATCCATCCAGTCTATCTTAAAGGAAATCAGTCCTGAATATTCTATGGAAAGACTGAAGTAGATTCTGAAACTCCAATACTTTGGCCAGCTGATGCAAACAGCTGACTCATTGGAAAAGACCCTGATGCTGAAAAAGATTGAGGGCAGGATGAGAAGGGGACAACAGAGGATGAGCTGGTTGGATGGCATCACTGACACAATGGACATGAGTTTGGGTAAACTCCGGGAGTTGGTGATGGGCAAGGAGGCCAGGCATGCTGCGGTCATGGGGTTGCAAAGAGTTGGGCATGACTGAGCAACTGAACTGAATTGAACTGATATATGTAACAAACACAAAGTGTAACATTTTAATCATCACAGGCTATTGCAATGGCACCCCACTCCAGTACTATTGCCATTAAAATCCCATGGATGGAGGAGCCTGGTGGGCTGCAATCCATGGGTTCGCTGAGTCAGACACAACTAAGTGACTTCACTTTCACTTTTCACTTTCATGCATTGAAGAAGGAAATGGCAACCCACCCCAGTGTTCTTCCCTGGAGAATCCCAGGGACGAGGGAGACTAATGGGCTGCTGTCTACGGGGTTGCACAGAGTCTGACATGACTGAAGCGACTTAGAAGCAGAAGCAGCATTGCCTGCATAGATTTGCATAAGATGCTTTATACTTAACAAGCTAGTTTTATATTTTTTAAAAAGCTAGAACACTGGGTCCTCTGTTTGATACTTCCCTCAAAAACATAGAACACAATATTGTTTGGTAACAAAAACAAAACATTGCATAATCAATATTTGTTTTAATTTCAAGAGAAATATATTAGCTTGTCTTTCAAAGCATGATTAAAATGAAAATTTATTTATTTTTATTTCATCATTTTTTTGAAAGAATATAGATATTACTTTATATTTTTACAACATTCATGTGTATATTATAATCAGCAGTTATTTAAGTGACCTTAATGTGTCCCCTGTGGGAAAAAAAAATGGGAACAGTAAATTGTAACATTTTAGATTGCTAAATACAGAAAAAATGTATTTTCCACTCATTTAGTCTCTGTTTAAAAAAAATTAAGGCTATTAATGCAGTTTAAGTTCACTGAAATACAACACTTTTGGCAGAGTATCAAAAATTAAAATAGAATTATATTTAGATATATAGATGTCCACATGTATATATTTTGCTTTTGTACTAGATGTATATCTGCCAATTTTTATCTCTAACAAGATAAGTAGAAAAATACAGACTTCAATTTGAAGCAAGCTCATTGTTCCAGAAACGGTAAAGAATATACCAAATACCAGCCAAACTGAGTGATGTCTCTGATCATTCAAATTTGTCCAGGTTGCAATGATAGCTTAGTAAAGCATTCCAGGAAAATAAGCTTATCTTTTTGGAAATGACGATTTTGATTAAATTTACACATAACAATGAGATGGCAGTGAGACATGATGAAAAGTAGAAAGCACATCTATTCAAGATAAGATGGAAATGAAAAAAGTGCAGAAGAACTTAGGAATGAGATGCAGGGAAGTGTGTAGATAAGCATAGGAGACTGCATTGGAATGCAACTTCATTTTATGCAAAATTAAAAATTAATTAGACTTTTAAAATCTGAAAATCATTTAAATTTTAAAATCTAAAATTAAAAACTAAAATCTAAAAAAAATAAAATCTAAAATATTAAAAATTAAATCCACGCACCTATGGACACCTCATCTTTGACAAAGGAGGCAAGAATATACAATGGATTAAAGACAATCTCTTTAACACGTGGTGCTGGGAAAACTGGTCAAACACTTGTAAAAGAATGAAACTAGATCACTTTCTAACACCACACACAAAAATAAACTCAAAATGGATTAAAGATCTAAATGTAAGACCAGAAACTATAAAACTCCTAGAGGAGGACATAGGCAAAACACTCTCCGACATAAATCACAGCAGGGTCCTCTATGATCCACCTCCCGGAAAAATTTGGAAATAAAAGCAAAAATAAACAAATGGGACCTAATTAAACTTAAAAGCTTCTGCACAACAAAGGAAACTATAAGCAAGGTGAAAAGACAGCCTTCGGAATGGGAGAAAATAATAGTAAATGAAGCAACTGACAAACAACTAATCTCAAAAATATACAAGGAACTCTTGCAGCTCAATTCCAGAAAAATAAACAACCCAGTCAAAAAATGGGCCAAAGAACTAACCAGACATTTCTCCAAAGAAGACATACGGATGGCTAACAAACACATGAAAAGATGCTCAACATCACTTATTATCAGGGAAATGCAAATCAAAACCACAATGAGATACCATTTCACACCAGTCAGAATGGCTGTGATCCAAAAGTCTACAAGCAATAAATGCTGGAGAGGGTGTGGAGAAAAGGGAACCCTCTTACACTGTTGGTGGGAATGCAAACTAGTACAGCAACTATGGAGAACAGTGTGGAGATTCCTTAAAAAACTGGAAATATAACTGCCTTACGACCCAATAATCCCACTGCTGGGCATACACACCAAGGAAACCAGAATTGAAAGAGACACATGTACCCCAGTGTTCATCACAGCATTGTTTATAATAGCCAGGACATGGAAGCAACCTAGATGCCCATCAGAGATGAATGGATAAGAAAGCTGTGGTACATATACACAATGGACTATTACTCAGCCATTAAAAAGAATACATTTGAATCAGTTCTAATGAGGTGGATGAAACAGGAGCTGATTATACAGAGTGAAGTAAGCCAGAAAGAAAAACACCAATACAGTATACTCACACATATATATGGAATTTAGAAAGATGGTAATGATAACCCTGTATTTGAGACAGCAAAAGAGACACAGATGTATAGAACAGACTTTTGGACTCTGTGGGAGAGGGAGAGGGTGGGACGATTTGGGAGAATGGCATTGAAATGTGTATAATATCATATATGAAACGAGTCACCAGTCCAGGTTCGATGCATGATACTGGATGCTTGGGGCTGGTGCACTGGGACGATCCAGAGGGATGGTATAGGGAGGGAGGAGGGAAGGGGGGTCAGGATGGGGGACACGTGTATACCTGTGGTGGATTCATATTGATATATGGCAAAACCAATACAATATTGTAAAGTAATTAACCTCCAATTAAAATAAATTTATATTCAAAAAAGAAATTGAGATAATTAAATTATCCTCAAAATTAAGTTTTAATTTTATACTCTTCTGGCTGAACATGGAATTCCTGACAGACTGTTCTTAATCTATTGACACAAAATGGTTTCACTTTAGCAGTCTGTAATTCCTAATTTGTCTGAATTAGAGTCAAATTAAGCAATATTAAATTATTTGAGGCCTGGGATATTGATTCTTTGTCAAAGACTATTAATATTCTGAATTTAATATATAAACTAGTTTCTCCACTGTGATACTAATTCTACCTGTATATAGTTGTGGATTCATTAAAGATAGGCCCTTAAGCAAGGTTAAAATAACAACAGTTTCTACCACACATCTTTGACTCATTATGAGATAAATATGTTGATCATATACACTGGAGAGCTATCTTTCATTCAGATTCGAGTTGGTAACAATAATTTAGAGCTTTTTATTGGCACACTCCTTGGCTGAGTATTACACATCACGGTTAATCTGGAGATTAGCAATACACAGACTCGGGGTTTCATACACACAATTTTAGCACACAAAAGAACATACCAGTGACAGAAGCTATTCTTGTATAATATCCAATATTACTCCATGATAACTTGAAATTTTTCACAGTGTAAATGGATGTGCGTTCTGTTTATTTTGTTTATTTTATTAAGTATGTATGTGCAGAAATAAATTATAGACATTTCTTTATATGTTTGTAGGTAAGAAAGTGAAGATAAGGAGGTTTAATATTATGGCAAATTTTTTAAATTATGAAATAGAATAGTAGGCTATTTTGGTTAGAATCATAGGCATCAATATGAGATACAGAACAGCTCATGGCAATTATAGCAATAGAAGAGGATAAATATCCAAATCAGGACCAGGAGTGAAATATTTTGGCTCCAAACTAAGACATTCATTCTATTCAGTATTGGAAGTTAAAGTCAAAATTTTCTTGTAGGCATATTTGAGTATGTTTGTGAATGATACTTGTGCATAAACATATGACAATATACAGTGTGGATATAAATGTAATTTTTCCTCAATGTGAGGTATTGCTTCTATACATTTTTTTCTCCTTTTTAAATACTCCTCAAGAGTAGAAACAAATGTAAGGGTGATATAACTTAACCTCATTGTCAAAGAGCTTAGTCAATGTATCACATTTCAGGATGAGACAGAAAGAAGAACACTGGGAGGATATACAAAGGACAACTTCCTGGCAGGAAGTTTTGCTCTATCTGTGGTGTCTGCAAATACTGTGGTGAGCATATTAAATATCCCTTTTACTTGTTATGCAGGAATAAAAGACTAGGGTGATTAACCAAAATAAGATAAAACTTCAGATAGGTCCAAATACACAAGTATATAAACATATAGTATACTTTAAAACTGTGTTGTCTTACCAAAGGGAGCAATGCAAAAGCATTAAACTGAAATATCAAGTCTTTTATACTCTGCATGTTATAATGTGTGCTTAGTTGCTCAGTCATGTTGCTCTTTGCAACCCCATGGTAGCCTGCCAGGCTCCTCTGTCCATGGGATTCTCCAGGCAAGAATACTGGAGTGGGTTGCCATGCCCTCCTCCAGGGGATCTTCCCAACCCAGAGATCAAACCCAGGCCCCAAATTTGCAGGTGAATCCTTTATTGACTGTCACCAGGGGACCGCATGTTATAATAAGTACCTTCAAAAATGCACAGTCTGTAATTTGATATTAAGATGATTATTTGGAAAGTTGTTACATTAGATAATGGATGCTAAAAACAGGCTATTCAATAATCTCATGTTTATTTTTAATTTTTAAACAAGATACAAAAATATATGTAAGTTTTATTGCTAGCATTTGTTAGCAATATGAAGCTAAAAGAAATGACAACTTCAGCTACAACAGGGATATTCTGAGGCTTTGTTCCATATTCATAAAGATGTACCTAGTAGATACTATTTTCACATATACAAAACATGTCTTATTCATACTTTAAAACAATTTTTAAAGACATAGTCTGTTTTTTAAAGAAATGATAATTATTTATATCTTTTCAATCAAATTAATCTTTTATTTCTTGCTCATCTAAATGTTAAAATCATATTAACATATTTAAAGAAGATAAGCTGCTTCACACACATATAAGTCCTATTCATAAAATTAACAATTTTAGGAGCTATTTCCTTAGTGAAAAAATGTGAAATAAATTGCTTTAAAATGTTTTATGAACTGTGCAGTTTACAAATACTCAAAAATGCAACATATCTAAATGTGCTGCACTTTTGGAAATCATATCCTTTTCTTTAGCATTATTTATCATTTTTAAGTAATTATTTCAGTGCTTGAGGTACTTACTAGTTGTAGGTAGGGAGTTTTCTTCTTGTAACTGTCCAAGATATTTTTCAGTGTCTTGCAAATAAATAACATAGAGTTACCTGAACAAGAATGGTCTAAATCTTTTAGAAAGGTTTATTTGCCCATAGTCTTTATAGATCCTTTTTACATCATAGTAACTTTTTAAAAATTTCTATCATTCATTTCATTCCACTACATTACTCAGCGTCCCTTTTAGTTCAGTAAAAACAAGTACAAAACCCAAGCACTTCATCCTTTCACTTATTCTTCCACCCTCACATCTTCACAAAAGTGTCTGACCTGGGAAGGGGTATTTTTCAGACATATTTAACCATCCTACCAAACTGAAACATATTGAGATGAAGATTTAATGGCTTCAAGGAGCCAAATCAATTCTGTAAATTGTGTGTAGGGTGCTTCAAGTACTTGTTTATAATCTAAGAACAAAGAAGTGTAACCTTTCTAATTTAATATGGACCTTCTCTAACTTTTCAAGAGTTCTTCGTTGAGCATTTTATAATCACACTGTGAAAACCCTTCTTTAAGAGAATTGTTTGCAAGTTCTACTTGATCAATATTTAAACTTATCTTGGTTCCATTAATACACACAAAAAAAAAAAAAACAAAAACCTCTACTGCTTCCCCAAAAGATGAACACACATATTTAATTTACAGTTTGGTTGGTAATGATGAGATGCATTGCATTCTGGGAGGAACAGTATAAACAGGTGCATGGGGCATTAGGAAGGCATCTGTATGTGCCAACAGATGGACACAGCAGTGGGAGAGGACCACTAGGTAATCAGCAGATGGACAAAGCAGAAGAAAGGTAATTCCGTGTGAGCACTGAGTAACTAAACCAGCAGTAAAACTTTGCCACTTGGCATATGGTAGGATGCTTGTCGCATCCACTGGAATTTGTACTATGACATTTTTGGCCAAGTCAAAAAGAGATGTCTAAAATTTGCATGCGACATTTGGTTCAAAATTCAGCAGTATTTTCACAAACAATATTGCAAATTCTGCCTTAACAAGTTGGGCTACTCTTGCTTTGGATTCACAAAAGGTTTGGCACTTCACATTCACATAAATGTGAAATGGGTTAAGATCCATCCAGTGCACCGTTAGACAGGAAGCCACAGTGAATCTTTTAAAGCATCCCCTGATATTAACAGAGGGGAAAAAAAAAAGTATTTATGTGTTTCATTTTGGCATGTATCTAATGGAAGTGTTGACTCATCCATTGAAAATAAAGGCTTGTGGGAAACGTCAATAGTTTAATAGATACTACCCACAGCTTAATCTTCCTGGTGCAGAGCTGATTATTTCACTTCCCAGCATATTTTTTTAATGTTCCAAATAAAAAAGAAGTTCAAATATTTAACCCAAATTTAGAGACTCCACAATCTGTGCCAAAGCGTCTTTAAGCCTTATATCCTATAACTGCTTTGTTCAAGCTTTAGACTTGTTGCTTTTTCCCAGATATGACATACGTGTCTGTCTCTTCAGTAAGCCAGGACTCATCTCCTAGAACTCACCATCCACTTCTGCCCAAATATTAATTTATTCCCCAAAACCCAGTTCAAATATATTAAATAAATCTCTCTTGATCACCCCAATTATCATTGTAGTATCTGTATGATTTCTAATGGCATATAGTGTGCTATTTGTTACTGCCATTAAAAAATAAATTGTTTCTGTTAGTAAATCATATTCCTTAGGAATTTTTAATTCAGGCTTATCACAGAATCATAAGCACACTATGCCTTCAATGAACATTTGATAGGTAAACTTAAGAGAATATTCTGAGCATACAGTCAGAGTAAATGAGAAAGTCTTAAAAAGGTGATACCATATAATATATTTTTTAAGTATTTTAAAATATTGTTTTTTATTCTGCCATCTGCATTGTCTCTGCTTTCACGAACATTCGTTTTTTTCTGTAAGCCTGTCTGTCTTCCTTCAAAGGCTTGGTGATCCATTCTATCCATTGATATTTATTTTTTTTCTTTATTTTTTTTAGTTTTTTATTTTTTAAATTTTAATATCTTTAATTCTTACATGCATTCCCAAACATGAACCCCCCTCCCACCGCCCTCCCCATAACATCTCTCTGGGTCATCCCCATGCACCAGCCCCAAGCATGCTGCAACCTGCGTCAGACATAGACTGGCGATTCAATTCTTACATGATAGTATACATGTTAGAATGTCATTCTCCCAAATCATCCCACCCTCTCCCTCTCCCTCTGAGTCCAAAGGTCCGTTATACACATCTGTGTCTCTTTCCCTGTCTTGCATACTAACACATATATATGGAATTTAGGAAGATGGCATATAATATTTTTATATCTAATCAATAACTCAAATTAATCTAACACAATACTAGCAGAGATATTTGAGCTACTTCCTTAAGACTTACTTTACACACATTATTTTTTGTAGGTGTTGCTTATAAAACCTTGGAGAATACTTAAAACAGTTTTTAAAATAGTTTAAAATATTTCCTCTAATTTTAATGTATTAAAAATGCATATTCCATAAATAAACAGTTTCTAAACAATATAATCTGAGTATATATTCTTTTCAAATTATGACAAACTAAGTGGAAGCACATGCTAGGACTTATTGGACACAATTTAATTTACCCCTCTATACCATACTTGGTTTTTTTTTTTTTAAGATTTATTTTTTTTTAATGTGGACCATTTTTAAAGTCCTTGTTGACTTTGTTACAATGTTGTTTCTGTTTTATGTTTTGGTTTGTTGGCTACAAGGCATGTGGCATTTCAGCTCCCTGACCAGGGTCCAAACCTGTACCCCTGCAATGGAAAGCAGAATCTTAACCCCTGGACCACCAGGGAAGTCCCATCTATACAATACTTCTACCTCATCCAGCATATAGTCTTTATCATGATACAAATTCAAGGGAGAATATTGTTCTGTATATAATGATCAGCATATCCATGAAGATTTATAAGTAATAAATTACATGTGAAAATAAATTATGTGGCAAACCCCACATAATCTCCAGCTACTGAAAAATACAGTATTTAGATCTCATTATTCTTAACAAATTTAAATAATCATTATTATGAGTTGGATATATATAAAACCACTGATTCTTATTTTTTCCAATATCTTCCTTGTTTTTCACACTCTAGCAACACATTTTTTCTACAGATATATTTCAAAATTAGATATTATTCAGTCATTTTTATGGTTTCAGATTCTCCAGTACATGTAGATATAAGGAAATAATTTTACTAAATTAAAAGTGCATGGAGTTACTTGGGTCTATCAATATTCAGATCTTCCCTTTCAGGGAAGATATATAAACTACTTAATAGCACAATTTATGCTATGATCTGAAATCTCATATTTATCATAAATTCTATAGCTGGAATAAATGCAAGAATTAAGCTATCACATACAAATGTTACCTAATTTCTTCTGGACTATTCTTCAATTCAAGGGGCTAAATAAATCTATTTTGTTTTGCATATTCCTGAAAATACTACATGAATATGTAATCAATCTGAATGATACTAGCAAACTGGAAACTAGCCATTAATTACAGAGAGTTAAAATTCCAATTTGCATTTTCTTATTAAATATTTAACTTGGAAACAAGATTAGAACCCTACTATTTATCCCATCCTCTGTTTCTGATCATTTTTCCCTCAAAATCAGTCATATTAGAGTTTTCTTCAGGGAACTATGACCGAATTGACCATCATTACATAAAGATCTCCTTACTTGAAAAATCTTTGAGGGGAAGAACAAAAGCAAATTCCATCCTCATAATTCCTTACTTTACTCTTTAAGCATCAATTTAGGAAAAAATGAATTCTCACTATGACTGTGGAAAAGGTACAGTTCACTCTTTAAAAATACCAGGTCATTTCTCTCAATCTCTGTCAAAAATTAAAACTCAGTCTTTGGTATTCTATTACAACACATATTTGGTTGTTTCATTTTTTAACTCAATTGGAAATACCGATTCTTGAAGATGATAGAAGGAAATTAATGATGAGTTCTAAAGGTCACAGAAGAGTTCATTGTCTTTCTTGTTGGTTTATGATCATGCACTTGCTGAACTTTTATAAAATACCGATAGCTAAAAATAAAAACAACTACTGTCATTTTTCTTAGACATTAACAAAACATGTAATAGAATGCCAGAATTGAAGGAAATTTTGGACTCTTGGTAGTTAAACTCCTTTTAGTTAAAGATGATGTTAAGTGAGTTTCAAAAAATCACACAGATTGTTAGTAGCAAAACTAAAAATAAAACCATAAAATAAAAATTAAAATCAAATATAATTTAGATATACAATAAAAATTAAGATTTTAGACACAAAAACTCCTAATAAGAAGCCAGACTGATATGGTTAAATTTCCCATATAAAAAACATTTCTTTTTGATTCTAGGATAACTGCTTTTAAGTTTCCTGGTTTTAATTGATAAGATTTAATTTTTATTTTTAAAGTATTTTGGTATACATATTTTAGACATTTAAAATGAATTTCCTAACCATCAATGTCTATTTATATACTTCATTGAATACAAGTATGAGATGGTTGCAAAATGCAAGACTATATTTAGCAAAGAAAAATATCCTCGTGTCAAAACAGAGAGTCATACAAGAATGCCAATGTAGAACTGTTTCACACCAACACCAGTATAAAAGTTTCACTACAATGCCGCTAATCTAAATGTTTCTACTTCACCATGACTTAAATGTGGAGATTTGTCTCTTTATAGATTCTTTAGTTTGTTATAAATCATTAACACTTCGACTTAAAAAAGAAATCAAGTTTTTGCAGCTGGCAAATGTAAGATTAAAATAATTACTTCAGGATATTTAATGTAATCTAAAATTAAGCGGGAAAGTCAGTTAATCAAAGCACAAATTATAGAATGTCTCAAGCCACTCATCAAGGTCTCTTGTTTATAGTGTGCATATCTGTGATTAATTTGTGAATGTCTGGGATGTGGCGATTTACACATGGTTTTGGAGACAAAGCCTGCCTGGAAATGGGCTGTGGTACTTGAAGAGGAGAAAGAAGGAAACGAATGTAGAGCACTGAAAAATAAATTGCAGAAGAAGGCGCTGTGAAAAAGGGTAAGCATCCGTCAAACATGCTATACTACAGAGGGGAAAATTTCCTTGTTGGTAGAGAAGCTCTTTGGCTTTTTTTGTACTATGCACACATCATGTCAGGATAGAAAATATAACAGATAAGTATTGCATTGTATAATATAATATTCTGAATACAAATAAGGGAGAGATTTTAAATGTCAATGCATAATGGATAACTCACATGTGGCTTTTATTCTAATTGGTTTTGCTGATTTTAAGCTTGAGAATGATACCCAGGCTGCTAGTTGCTGAAATGATGATACTCTATGACAGTTATGATTTCTTAAAAAGCATTTAATTAAATCTTTACATTCTAAACAAGAAAATTATACATATCAATTTAGAGAGTCATTATGTAAGAATCGGTGAATCTTACTGACAGTGATTTTAATTGAAATGTACTTAATTATTTAAAGTAGAGTTGCCATGGTATTAAAAATATTGCTATATAGATTTATTTTCTCTAAAGTTTAGCAGAATTATATATTCAGCTACAATAATTTATCTTCATTTGCTGGAATTCTTTTTTCAAATAATATAGAGCAATATTATGCTGAACTTAAAGACGCTATACAATGTGCTTAATATAAGTATTATTATTTTGTTGATTTACTACCCAGATACTAACCGTATAAAACAGAGTCATTTAAGAATCATAAACCAAAAAACATTAGGAACAATACATGAGTCACTCAGAAGATGAACAAACAAATGGAAAGCTCTCCAAGTAAGAGGAAAGGCAATGCAAAATATATTTAAGATCTAAATTAAAATATTTTTCATTTCATGTAGACCAGTTCCTCTGAGTGAATACTATCTCTAATAAAAGAAAATTTGCTGTGAAAAATACTACCTAGTTTTCAGACATTAACACTGAAAATAAGATAACTGAAATAATAAGACTAAAATGTGAGATATACGTTGCCTTCAACTAGTTTTGAAATCCATCTTGTCAGTTTCAGAAACAGTGAATTCAAGGATCCAAAATATCTCATGTAGGAGTCCCTGTAGAATTTTTAAAATTTTAAATTTTTGTCTCAAATTTTACCTTTGTTCACCCAAGATTTTATGCTTTATTTTCCTTCTGTTTATTATCTTTCAGACTTAATCTAAAAGAAACTTTAATCTATTCATCATAGACTTCTACTATATTACTATCATCATTATCATATTTATTCCAAATAAACTAGAGTACAAGCTACTTGTGGCCTGTTTGTGGATACAAAATGTTTTTAAAACATGCAGAATAAAGTTTTAAGGATTCCATTTTGAGATATTTGAAGCCTGATATAAAAAATTAAACTGAATAGTCAAACTGAATACATAATTTTAACTATAGAAAAATAAAAGTTTGTGCAATTATTTTGTACAAATTTGTACAAACTTTTATTTTTCTATAGTTAAAAATTTGTTCAAAAATTTGTAAAAATTATTTACAAAGAATTATTTTGATACTCACATTAGTAATTAATCACTTAAATCATAGATCTAGAAAAAAATATAAAACTTTATCAATTGAACCTTAGGACTTCTTACATTAATCAATCTGGATAATGAATATTTATATACTGTTATGACATGTAATTTCAATATCAGGATTTGAAAATAAAAAATGAAGTGTCATAGCCATTTATTTACATTAAAATTTCTAAGTGGGTGTTTTAAGATTATCTGATTTTGTCCAACTGGGCTCATAACAGCTTTCGAATTCTTGAAAACAAGAGTCTAGGAATTTTTCAATTATTTAAAATGTTTATTTAAATTGCTAAGAAATATAAAAGTCTGGGTAGGTGTATATGTGGGTGTGTGTATCCAAAGAAACTCCTCCTTTTATAGAGAAATTTTAGGAAACATGTATACTTTACAAACATGTAACACATCTTTTATAGATGTACCTGTAAAAATACACAATAGCCTTCAATGATCTGATTTCTTTTATGCAAACAAATTTCTTTTTTCTTTTTAATTTTTACTTTATATTTCCTGTTTTTTTCACTGATGGATTGTCCCACTAGACAGCAGTTTAAAGCTATAATTTATCTTGCTAAACCAATATTTGAAATGTGTAATTTCCACTCCAACTCTTTGAAAGTGAAAGTGAAAGTCTTGCTCGGTCGTGTCCGATTCTTGAGACCCCATGGACTGTATAGTCCCTGGAATTGTCCAGGCCACAATACTCCGGCCTGGCTAGCCTTTCCCTTTTGCAGGGGATCTCCCCAAGTCCAGAGATCGAACCCAGGTCTCCAGCATTGTGGGTGGATTCTTTACCCGCTAGCCACAAGGGAAAATCTAGAATACTGGAGCGGGTAGCCTATCCCATCCCAGGAGATTTTCCCTACCCAGGAATCGAACCGGGGTCTCCTGCATTGCAGGCGGGTTCTTTACCAACTGAGCTATGAGGGAAGCCCAAGTTATCTTCAGATTGCTTTTTAAAAATACCTAAAAGCATATAATCCTCTCTAGATAAAAATTTCTGCATCGGATATGTAACATATAGATGAATGATTGAATTTCAAATCACATTTTTAAATTTGACAGCTTTTTAGACACAATAATCTCTTTGGGAGGTAACAATCTAATTACCATATATAGCAAAATATATTCATATTTTTAAATTTCCTTTCGCAGAACAGTATACTCCCTATATTTATCATGAACTGCACTTTGATGCTATCAGTAGACTTGCAATAGGAACATTTTAAGAAATGTGTTTTTACTATTATATCACTAAACTATATAAAGCTCCAACAAACCAGAAATACCTTTAAGAAACTAGTACAGTCTGTGCTTTCATTAAATGCCTGCTGTGTTTAATTTTTTTCTATCTTTCTCCATTTTTCCCCAGTGATAAAAATTATGCAACTGACCATGCCTTTTTCTGGTTTTTACTTTCATGAAATTCCTAGTTTATTCTAAGGCAGCATCTTGGAAACTTAGTTCCTAGTCTTATATTGTTTCCAATTCTGGAGGTTTTAATGAAATAAAAAAAATATAAATGAATAATTCATAGAAATAATTGTTCCTCATTAAACTCATCTATTTGTTTCCTACCAGTCTGTTGATGTTACTATGAGTTTCAGCCAATATCCAAATGGACTGACCAAACTTTTCTTGATTTCACTCAAAAGGCTATTTTTCTTTTTATATTGTCCCAAATTTAACCCTTCTAAAATCAGTGTTTGCATAATTTTAACTGCTCTTTAAATTGTAATTTATGATCATGAAACAGTTTCAAAGCCAAATCTTATATATTAATGCTGCTTTTGCTTATTTAAATTAACAATGATTCAGAAACAGCTACTTCATATGCATATGTTTCTATGTAGCTGTAAGAGCATGAAAATATTATCTACCAGTGCTATTCATTAAAACTGTCAGAGATGAATAAAACGTCCTATATCTATGCTATCCAACATGGAAGCCACTAGCCACATAGGACCACACAAGCTTTTGAAATATAGCTAGCTATGATGAGTGAAGAAATTAATTTTAATTTTAGCTAACTGCATTTAAAGTATTATGTGGTTAGGGATATAACATTGGATAGCATAGGGCTAGACTAATGCCTTCCAAAATCATGCTGATTATGATACCCTATTAGTATATGGGAATATTTATTATAAACTAACTTACTAGATATAAAATAAAATTTAAATAAAAGATACTACAAATCTGAAATAAAGATTTAAAAATAAATAAAGCATAAGTGTGTACACTAGGTAGTATTCTTAAGAGTCTTTAATATTTGGCTAATTTTTGTCATATCCTATTAAACTGTCAGTTGAGATTGTCACTCTACAAGAGTGATGAGGTGCTCATATGAGGAACAGGAGAGATGTCAGCTCTGTAATTTGTCATTAATCATGGGTATATTTATTATATTGAATCAGTTATTAAGCTAAATACTAGGATCTATAGATTGCAAAACTCATAAAACTTAAAGGGTTCTAAAAGAGAATGATAGCCCCATTTTCAACACTGCTAAGTGATAGAAAAACTTATGTAACAAACATGGACTATGATTGATAAAAATGTAGAGTGTAAGTTAAGAAGTCCATGAACTCTATAGATACCAGAAAAAAACAAACTTCTTTTTCAAGAACTCTATCAAAACAGAAGTTTTAATATTTTATTTTCACAAACAACAGTTAGACTAGTACACTTCTTGTTTTTATTTTTTAACAGCCCAACTTGGATATAAGTCTAGGTGAGAGTTTTTATCTTACTAATGAAAATATCAGATAAGAGAGAGTCAATTTTTAGTAGAATATAAAATTAAAACATGGAAGAAAAATAAATCTACAATGAAAATCTTGGATTATTTCTGTCAGTATCCATTTTTCCTTCTGAGTACCATCTCATACTTTTCCTTTGGGGAATGACCTCTCTTCCACTTTTAGTCTAGTAGGTATAAATGGAGCTAATAATTCATAATGCCTAGACAATCAAACCCCACTTTTCCCTGTTTGGTTCAAGCGGACCTGAAAAGAAACTGTAAGGGAATCTTAGAAAGTGGAATACGTGCTGTGAGATAGGCTAGTGAGAAGTACCTATGTTAGAATATTACCAACAGGAGAGACAGCATCCTGAACATCTCTATCTAAATATGCCTGAAATCTCTGCTTTGTTTTTTAGATATATGTCAACAAATTTACTTTATTTCTTAAGCCAAGTGAGCATCTTACCTTGAACCAATAAATATCCTAAACAGTAAACAGTATGCTTTACCAGACATATTAACACCAAAGAGAAAAAATTACCAAAACTGTTCCCAATTTGATAAAAATCTCCACATTCAAGAATCTCAACAAACTCAGAAAGAATAAGTACAAAGAGTTCCACAACTAGATATGTTAAAGTCAAATTGTAGAGAAATCTTGAAAACAGCAAGAGAGAAACAATTCAAAACCAATGAGGGACTAATATGATTAACAGCAGATATTTTTCATCAGAAACCATGGATACCAAAAGGGAATAGGATGCTAAACAAAACAAAACCTGTCAACCAAGAATTATATATATATTATATATATATATAATTTATATATATATAAATAGTTTATATATAGTTTATATATATAAACTATACTACGGAAATGAGGGGGAAATTAAGGCATCCCTAGATAAACAAAAACTGAAAATGTTCATTAGATACTAGACTTGTTCTAGAGAAATATTAAATTTCTTCTAATATTAAACAGATCACAGCCTTGTAGTGATGAAGGGGCTTGCATAACTCAATGAAACTATGAGACATGTTATGCAGGGCCACCCAAGATGGACAGGTCACAGAGAACAGTTCAGATAAAATGTGGTCCACTGGAAAAGGAAATGGCAACCCACTCCAGCATTCCTGCCTGGAGAACCCCATGGACCATATGAAAAGGCAAAAGATATGACACCACAAGTTGAGCTTGCCAGGTCAGAAGGTGTCCAGTATCCAACTGGGGAAGAGAAGAGGGCAATTACTAATAGCTAGAATAAGAATGAAGCAGCTGGGCCAAAGTAGAAACAGTTCTCAGCTGTGGCTGTGTGTTTGGTGGTGAAAGTAAAGTCCGATGCTGTAAAGAACAATACCTTATAGGACTATGGAGACTCAGGTCCATTAATCAAGGTAAATTGGAAGTGGTCAAGCAGGAGATGGCAAGATAGAGCATCAAAATCTTAGGAATCAGTGAACTAACATGGATAGGAATGGGCAAATTTAATTCAGATTATGGTCAAGAATTCCTTAGAATAATTGGAGTAGTCCTCATAGTCAAGAAAGAAAGCAAAATGTAGTACTTGGGTGCAACCTCAAACATGACAGAATGACCGTGGTTCATTTCCAAGGGAAAGCATTCATTATCACAGCAATCCAAGTCTATACCAAAAAAGTTGAAGTGGACTGGTTCTGTGAAGAACTATAACACTTTCTAGAACTAACATCAAAAATAGATGTCCTTTTCATCACAGGCCATTGGAATGCAAAAGTATGATGTCAAGAGATACCCAGAATAACAGGCAAGTTATGTGTTGGAGAAGAAAATAAAGCATTGCAAAGGTTAACAGAGTTTTGTCAAAAGAACATGCTGGTCACAGCAGACACCCTTTTCCAACAACCCAACACACAATTCTACATACAGACATCACCAGATGTTCACTACCAAAATTATGAGATTGATTATACTCTTTGCAGCTAAAGATGGAGAAACTCTATACAGTCAGCAAAAGCAAGACCTGGAGCTGATAGTGTTCAGATCATGATCTCCTTATAGCAAAATTCAGGCTTAAAGTAACGTAAGTAGGGAAACCCACTAGGCTGTTCAAGTCTGACCTAAATCAAATCCCTTATGATACAGTGGAGGTGACAAAGAGATGCAAGTGTTTAGATCTGGTAAGAGAGTGCCTGAAGAACTATGGACTAAACTTCATAACACTGTATAGGAGGCAGTGACTAAAACAATTTAAAGGAAAAAGAAATGCAAGAAGGCAAAGTGGTTGTATGAGGAGGCTTTACAAATAGCTGAAGAAAGATGAGAAGCAAAAGACAAGGGAAAAAGAGAAAGATATACCTAATTGAATGCAGAGTTTCAGAGAATAGCAAGGAGAGAAGGTTTCTTAAGTGAATAATGCAAAGAAACAGAGAAATAGAATGGGAAAGACTAGAGATCTCTTCTAGAAAACTAGAGATATCAAGCAAATATTTCATGCAAGGATGGGGTGATAGAGGATAGAAACAGTAAAAGTCTAAGAGAAGAAGAGATTAAGAAGTGGCAGGAATACACAGAAGAATTCTGCAAAAAAAGATCCTAATGACCTGGAGAACCACAATATTGTGGTTACTCACCTATAGCTGGATATTCTAGAGTGTGAAGTCACCTGGGCTTTAGGAAGCAGTACTATAAACAAAGCTAGTGGAGGTGATCTATTTAAAATCCTAAAATATTATGCTATTAAAGTGCTGCACTCAATAAGTCAACAAATTTGAAAAACTCAGCAGTGGCCATGGGCCAGGAGTAGATCAGTTTTTATCCCTTTCTCAAAGAATGGCAATGCAAAGAATGTTCAAACTACCGTACAATCATGCTCATTTCTCATGTTAGGAAGTTAATGCTCAAAATTCTTCAAGCTAGGCTTTGGCAGTACACAAATCGAGAACTTCCAGACGTACGAGTTTTGAGTTTTGAAGAGGCAGAGGAACTAGAGATTAAACTGCCAACAGTCACTGGATCATAGAGAAAGCAATGGAGTTCCAGAAAAAAAAAACAACATCTACTTCTGCTTCATTGATTACACTAAAGTCTTTGACTGTATGGATCATAAAAATAGTGTGGAAAATTCTTAAAGAGATGGGAATACCATATCACCTTACCTGTCTCCTGAGAAACCTATATGCCAGTTGAGAAACAATAGTCCTGGATATGGTACAACAGACTGGTTCGCAATTGGGAAATGGGGAAAGAGTAAGACAAGGCTGTATATTGTCACCCTGAATATTTAATAATGCAGAATATATCATGCTAAATGTCAGGCTGGATGAATCACAAGCTGGAAGCAAGACTGCTGTGAGAAATATGAACAACCTCAGAGGTGCAGATGACGCCACTAAAATGGCAGAAACTGAAGAGGAACTAAAGAGCTTCCTGCTGATAGTGAAAGAGAAGAGTGAAAAATCTGGCTTGAAATTCAACATTCAAAACACTAAGACCATGGCTTCTGGTCCCATCATTTCATGGAAAATAGAATGTAAAAAGTGGAAGCAGTGACAGATCTTATTGTTTTGTTTTGTTTTGTTTTGTTTTGAGTTCCCAAACCACTGCAGACAGTGACTTCAGCCATTAAATTAAAAACACACTTGCTCCTTGGAAGGAAAGCTATGAGAAACCAAGACAGTGCATAAAAAAGCATAGAAAAAATCTTGATCATATTCAAAGCTATGCTTTTTTCTTGTAGTTGTGTACGGATGTGATAGTTGGATAATAAAGAAGGCTGAGCGCTGAAGAATTGATGTTTTCACATTGTGGGGCTGGAGAAGACTCTTTTGAGTCTCTTGGACTGTAAAGACATCAAATCAGTCAATCTTAAAGGAAATCAACCTTGACTATTCATTGGAAGTACTGTTGATGAAGCTGGAACTCCAATAATTTGGCCACCCTTTGCAAAGAACTGACTCATTGGAAAAGATCCTGATGCTGAGAAAGACTGAAGGCAAAAGAAGAGGGTAGCAGAGGATGAGATAGTTAAATAGCATCACTGACTGTATGTACATGAATTTCATCAAACTCTGGGAGACAGTGGAGGACAGAGGAGTCTGTCACAATATAGGGTCACAAAAAGTTGGGCATGATTAGTGACTGAACTACAACAAAAACAATATTAAATGGGGTCTTTAAACTCAACATATGGACACTAGAGAGCAAAATGAAGACATATGATGAATAATAACTCCAGTAAAGATAACTATATAGATAAATCTAAAATCCAATACTAATGTATTTTTAGTTTATAATTTTTATTTTAATATCTTATATGATTTGAGGGCTTCACAGGTAACACTAGTGGTAAAGATCCCACCAGCCAATGTGGGTTGGGAAGATCACCTGGAGGAGGAAATAGCAACCCACTCGAGTATTCTTGCCTGGAGAATTCCATGGACAGAGGAGCCTGGTGGGCTACAGTTCATGGGGTTGCAAATAGTCAGATATAATCTAAGCTACTTACCACACACATGATTTGAAAAATAGACACATAAAAATTAAAATCTATATTAATAGTCAAATAATAAATAAAAATGCTATTTTTTGACAATAATAACACAGATATGGCAGAGTTTTATCTGAACAGAATTTCTGTATGTTACTAAAGCTAGATTTGAGTGATTGAAGTTATACTGAAGTAAATTCAAGACATTAATTGTAATCTCCACAGTGAACAATAATAAAACATCTACAAGATTTACACAAAAGTAAAAGTAATGGCATTTTTCAAAGTGTACTATAAAAATGATTAAATGACAAAGAAAGGCAATAAGAGAAGAAAAATAAATAAATAATCTATAAGACAGAGAAAATCAATTTTAAAATGGCAGTGCCCTTATCTGTCAGTAATTATGGACGGGGAGCCTGATGGGCTGCCGTCTATGGGGTCGCACAGAGTCAGACACGACTGAAGTGACTTACCAGCAGCAGCAGCATGCTAAATGCAAATAGATTAAACTCTCCAATTAAAACAGAGTATAGCAAAATTAATGTTTTTGAAGTCATGATCCAACTACATGTTGTCTATGAGAGATTCAAGGCACAAATTAGCTTAAAGTGAGAAATATAAATATATATTCTGTGCAAATTATAACCAAAAATGAACTGGTGGTAGCTATATTAGTTTCACACAAATAAAACTTTAAGAGGAAAACTGTTAGCAAAGGCAAACAAACACATAGTATATTGATAAAAGTGTCAATTCATCAAGAAAACATAGTAATTATAAATATATATGCACTAAACAATGGAGCTCCAAGATATGATTTAGCTACCATTAACAGAATTGAATGAGGAAATAGATGCTTCTACAAAAATAGTTGGAGACCATAATACACAACTTTAATAATAAATAGTACAACTATACAGGAGATCAATAAGGAAATAAAGGACATGAATAACACTATATACTCACTAGACCTAATACATATATAAAACACTCCACAGCCAACATCAGAATACACTTTCTTTTCAAGTACATGAGGGACATTCCCCAAAGTAGATGATATGTCAGGTTAAAAAACAACTTAGATAAATTTTAAAAGACTGCTATCATGCCAACTATTGTCTCCTACTACAATGAAATAAAATTATCTATCAATAAGAGAGAAACTAGAAAATTAACAATTTGGTTGAAATTAAATAACATATCTTAACCAATAGGACAAAGTAGAAATCACAAAGGAAATTAGAATATACTTCGAGAAAAGGAAAATCAAACACAATATATCAAAGTTATGAGATGTAGTCAAAGCAGTGTTAATAGGAAAAATGAAAGTAGTAACAGACACATTAATAAAAAATCCACAAATCAAAACTCAGTATTTATACCTTAAGAAATCATGAAAAGAGGAAATTGAACAAACCTAGCTGAAGGTAAGGTAGAATAAAGATTAGAATAAAGATAAATGATAAAGAAAACAGAAAAGTAAAGAGAATCAAAAAAATCAACACTTAATTCATTGAAAAGATTAAAAAAAGCAACATTTAAGCTAGATTGACAAAGAAAATATGAATAATTAAACCCAGAAATGAACAATGTGGACATTACCACCAACATTACAGAAATAAAAGGATTATAAGAGAATACTATGAACAATTGTAAAACAATAGATAACCTATATAAAATGGATACATTTCTACAAACACACAAATAACCAAAAGTGACTCGAGGACATAAAAACCACAGATGACTTGTGGATTTAATTAATAACTTAAAAACCTTATAACAAAGAAAACTGGCAAATTCTACCAGATGTGTAAAGAATTAACACCACCACTTCTCACACTTTTCCAAAAAATACAGGAAGAAGATACAAAACATAACTTGTTCTGTGAGGCCAGTGTTTCTGATACTAGGTCCAGACACCACAAACAAAAAATGAAACTACAGATCATTATCCATTATTCATATAGACACAAAATTCTCAACAAAATACTAACAAAAAAATCAATAGCATATTTAAAAAGCTTATATAGACCAAGGTCACAAACCCAAGACTCTCTTATGATACAAAGACTCAGACAACTAGGAATATAAAGAAAGTACCTCAATATGATAAAGATACAAAAAATAGAAAGAAAGAAATCCATAGCTAACATAACATTCAATGCTGAAACAATAAAACCTTTCACCTTAAATTCAGAAGCAAGACAATTATGCCCACTTTCATTAATCCTTTCTACACAGGATTAGAAGTTCTAGTCAGAGCAATTAGGCAAAACAAATAAACAAAAATGTCCTCAAAATGGAGAGCAAGAAGTAAAATTATTTCTATTATCAGATGATGATCCAACATAAAGAAAATCCCAATAAATTCATAGAAATACTATGCTATAAAAATTCAACAAATTTTCAGTAGGCACACATATGAATATTGATTGGATTCTATACAAGTACTGAACAAAAGAAAACTGAGAAAACAATTACATTTATAAAAGCATCCAAAGAATAAAATAACTAGGAATAAGTTTAACTAAAATGAAAGATTTATATGCTGAAAATTACAAAACACTGCTGAAAGAAATTAAAATAAAGCTTAAATATATGATTAAGATAGCAATATTACCCAAAAAGATTGATAGAGTCAAAGTAATCTCTAATCAAAATTCCAGTATCCTTTTTTTTCAGAAATGGAAAAACTGATCTTCAAATTCATATGAAATTAAAAATGGGTTTAATTCAATCTTGAAAACAACGAACAGGGTTGGAAGGCTCATACTTTTTTATTTCAACACATAATACACAGCTACAATAAACAAACAATGTGGTATTGGCAGAGGACAGTTATACCAATCAATGAAATAAAATTTAGAGTCTATTTATTTTTGATCAAAATATAGTTGATTTATAATACTATATTAGTTTCAGGTATGTAGCATAGTGATGCAATATTTTTATAGGTTATATTCCATTAAAAATATTATAAGATACTGACTGTAATTTCCTGGCTATACAATATGCATCTTTGTTGATTATTTATTTCATGCATAGTAGTTTGTATCTCTTAATCTCATACTCCTTAAACATGCCTCCCTCTCCCTACTGGCAATTACTAGTTTAATTTTTATATCAGTAGTCTGTTTCTATCTTGATATATACATTTGCTTCCTTTATTTTTTAGGTTTCACATATAAGTGATATCATACATACTTGTCTTTCTCTGACTTGCTTCACTAAGCATAATATTCTCTAGCTCCATCCACATTGCTGTGAATGGCAGAATTTCATTCTTTTTATGGCTTAGTAATATTTCATTATTTTAATATATTTATATATACAAATACACCATGTCTTTTTTTATCCATCCATCTGTTGATAAGAACTAGGTTTGCTTCTATATCTTGGATATTTTAAATAGTTCTGTTATGAACATGAGGATACATGTATCTTTTTGAGTTAGTTTTTTTTTTTTTCTTTTCCCGTGGATATATATCCTGGAAGAGAAATGCTGAATTATATGGCAGTTCTACTTTCGGGTTTTTTGAGGAACCCCCATACTAATTCCTATCATGGCCACAGAAATTTCCATTCCCACAGAGTATTCAAAGTTTCCCTTTTCTCCACATCCTTTCCAACATGTGTTACTTGAAGACTTTTTGATGATAGTCATTCTGACAAGTATAAGTGGATGTCTCATTGTTATTTAGAGTCTAAGGAAAAATACATACATGAATCTTTGGGCAGTTTTTAACAAAAACATGCTGAGACCATTCAGTCAGGGAACGAATAGTCTCTTCTTTTCTATGGTGCTGAGACAAATGAAAATCCAGATGCAAAAGAATAAAGTTGTACCCCTACCTCATACCATATACAAAAGTTAACTTAAAATAGACCAAGGATCTAAGAATAAGTGTTAAAACCATAAAACTCTTAGAAGAAATCATTGGGGTAAATAACCTGCTTTTGGCTTTGGCAATGAAATAAAAATATGGGCAACAAAAGAATAAGAAGGTAAATTGAACTTCATCAAAATTTTAAAAGTTGGTGCATAAAAAGACACTGCTGAGAAAGTGAAAGCATAACACATAGAATGGGAGACATATTTGTAAATCGTGTATCTGATAAGGGTATCTAGAATATATAACTAGCTCTTACAACTCAATAACAAAAGACAAATACCCCAACTAAAAAATGGGAATGGCCCTTAATAGATGTTTCTCCAAAGGAAATAACATATTGTTGGCAAGTACATGAAAAGATTTTCAGCATCATGTCATTGAAAGTGAAAGTGAAGTCGCTCAGTCGTGTCCGACTCTTTGCGACCCCAT
This sequence comes from Ovis canadensis, assembly GCF_042477335.2. NCBI lineage: Eukaryota > Metazoa > Chordata > Mammalia > Artiodactyla > Bovidae > Ovis > Ovis canadensis. The sequence goes on along the minus strand of NC_091246.1, from coordinate 174,283,004 downwards.
GGACCGTAGCCCACCAGGCTCCTCCATCCATGGGATTCTCCAGGCAAGAATACTGGAGTGGGTTGCCATTTCCCTCTCCAGGAGATCTTCCCAACCCAGGGATCAAACCCAAGTCTCCCACATTGCAGGCAGAGGATATACCATCTGAGCCAAAATCACAATATGGTTCCATTCACATTCCCATGGCTTCCCTGGTGGTTCATATTGTAAAGAATCTGCCTGCAATGCAGGAGACCTAGGTTTGAACCCTGGGTTAGGAAGATCCCCTGGAGAAGGAGATAGCAACACACTCCAATATTCTTGCCTGGAGAATCTATGGACAGAGGAGCCTAGTGGGGTCGCAAAGGGTCAGACACAGCTGAGTGACTAATGGTTTCACTTTCACATTCCCTACAGTTAATACGATAATGAAATAAAGAAAGAAACTAGAGAAAGAAGGAAAACAAAAGTGTTGTTGAGGATGTAAAGCAACTGGAAACCGCATACATTGCTGGATAGAATATAAGATGTTTCATCTGCTGTGGAAAATATTTTGGCAGCTCCTCAAAAAGTTAAATATAGAATTAGCGCTTAACATCTTAACATATAGAATATGTGCTCAAAATCTTTAATCGTCAGGAAATGAAAATAAAAATCAAAATGAGGTATCACCTTACACCTATTAGAAAGGTTATTATCAAACAGTGTAGGGATAAAAAATGTAGATAAGGATGTGGTGTAAACTGGAAACAGAACATATGGCCACTATGGAAAACAGAAAGGAAGTTTCTCAAGAAATCAAAAGTAGAACTGAATTACCAGATGATCCAGCATTTGCAGAACTATAATCTCAAAGATATATCTAAACACCCCCATGTTCACTGCAGTATTATTGCATTATTCCCAGCAAGCCAAGGTGTGGAAGAAACCCAAGAGTTCATCAAGGGATTTATGGATCAAGATCTAAAAAGATACAAACACACACATTATCAGGCTTTGGGAAATAAAAAGCCTATTATTTCAAACAGTATAAATAAATATGGATGGCATCATGCTAAGCAAAATGAGCCAGAGAAAGGCAGGTACTATATGATATAATTTATATGTGGAATGAAAAAAAAAAAAAAAGAAATCACCTTATAGTAATAGAGAAGAATACTAGGGGCTGGGGAAAATAGGGAAAGTTTGATTAAAAAAGTATAAACATTCAGCTATAAGATGAATAAAATCTCAGGATCTAATGTAAAATATAATGACTGTAGTTAACAACACTATTATATAACTGAAATTTGCTAAGACAGCAGAACTTAACTGTTCTCACTAATTTTAAAAAAAAAAAGGTTAATATGTAAGATAATGAATGTGGAATTAACCACATGGTGGGAATCTTTTCAACAGTATATATGTCAAATCACCTTGAAATGAAGTGAAGTGAAGTGAAAGTCACTCAGTCATGCCCAACTCTTTGTGACCCCAGGGACTATACAATCCATGGAATTCTCTAGGCCAGAATACTGGAGTAGGTAGCCTTTCCCTTCTCCTGGGGATCTTCCAAGCACAGGGAACAAACCCAGGACTCCCACAATGCAGGCAGATTCTTCACCAGCTGAGCTACAAGGGAAGCCCCAAATCATCTTGATGTGTACTTTAAGGGGCTTCCCAGGTGGCTCCAGTAGTAAAAAAAAAAAAAACAAAAAACCCACCTGCCAATGCAGAAGACACAGGAGATGTGTGTTTGATCCCCGAATTGGGAAGATCCCCTGGAGGAGGACATGGCAAACTACTCCAGTATTCTTGCCTGGAGAATCTCTGGACAGAGGAGCCTGGTGGGCTACAGTCCAGAGAGTTGCAAAGAGTTGGACACAATTGAAGTGACTTAGCACACACACACGTACACTTTAACTATCTTACAATTTAGTCAATTATACCTCCATAAAACTTGAAAAAAGAAAAGGAAAATAAAACAATAAGACTGAAGGAAAGAAAAATGAGATACACGAAGTAATGTCGAGAGAATGTTGCTTTCTTCCAAGGGGAACAAGGTAGCCTAGGCTCAAACAAGGCAGTCAGTCAGTTCAGTTGCTCAGTTGTGTCCAACTCTTTGCAACCCCATGAATCACAGCACACCAGGCCTCCCTGTCCATCACCAACTCCCAGAGTCCACTCAAACTCATGTCCATTGAGTCGATGATGCAATCCAGCCATCTCATCCTCTGTCGTCCCCTTCTCCTCCTGCCCCCAATCTTTCCTGGCATCAGGGTCTTTTCAAATGAGTCACTCTTCTCATTAGATGGCCAAAGTATTGGAGTTTCAGCTTCAACATCAGTCCTTCCAGTGAACACACAGGACTGATCTCCTTTAGAATGGACTGGTTGGAACTTGTTTCAGTCCAAGGGAATCTCATGAGTCTTTTCCAACACCACAGCTCAAAAGCATCAATTCTCTGGTGCTCAGCCTTCTTTATAGTCCAAATCTCACATCCATACATGACTACTGGAAAAACCATAGCCTTGACTAGATGGACTTTGGTGCCAAAGTAATCTCTCTGCTTTTTAATATGCTGTCTAGGTTGGTCATAACTTTCCTTCCAGTGAGTAAGCATCTTTTAATTTCATGGCTGCAATCACCATATGCAGTGATTTTGGAGCCCCCAAAAATAAAGTCAGCCACTGTTTCCATTGTTTTCCCATCTGTTTGCCATGAAGTGATGGGACTGGATGCAATGATCTTAGTTTTCTGATTGTTGATCTTTAAGCCAACTCTTTCACTTTCCTCTTTCACTTTCATCAAGAGGCTCTTTGGTTCTTCTTCACTTTCTGCCATAGGGTGGTGTCATCTGCATATCCGAGGTTATTGATATTTCTCCCAGCAATCTTGCTTCCAGCTTGTGTTTCTCCAGCCCAGTGTTTCTCATGATGTACTCTGCATATAAGTTAAATAAGGAGGGTGACAATATACAGCCTTGATGTACTCCTTTTCCTCTTTGGAACCAGATTGTTTTTCCATGTCCAGTACTAACTGTTGCTTCCTGACCTGCATACGGGTAGTAAACCCAGATAGATTAGATTTTAGAGATAGAATTGACAGGATCAAATTCCAGATCAAAAAAGTGTTTATGAGTCTCTAATTATTCTAGAGTGTGCTATTACATACTTCTGATAGCCCTTTGGGCCTCTCTGGGTTTTACTTCTATTATGTAACCTACTGTGTATATTATTCTTTGCAGCCAAAGATGGAGAAGCTCTATACAGTCAACAAAAACAAGACCAGGAGCTGACTGTGGCTCAGATCATGAACCCCTTATTGCCAAATTCAGACTTAAATTGAAGAAAGTAGGGAAAACCACTAGACAATTCAGGTATGACCTAAATCAAATCACTTATGATTATACAGTGGAAGTGAGAAATAGATTTAAGGGCCTAGATCTGATACACAGAGTGCCTGACTGACTACGGACGGAGGTTCAGAACACTGTACAGGAGACAGGGATCAAGACAATCCCCATTGAAAAGAAATGCAAAAAAGCAAAATGGCTGTCTGCGGAGGCCTTACAAATAGCTGTGAAAAGAAAAGAAGTGAAAAGCAAAGGAGAAAAGGACAGACATAAGCATCTGAATGCAGAATTCCAAAGAATAGCAAGAAGAGATGCGATCAGTGCAAAGAAATAGAGGAAAACAACAGAATGGGAAAGACTAGAGATCTCTTCAAGAAAATTAGAGATACAAAGGGAACATTTCATGCAAAGATGGGCTCAATAAAGGACAGAAATGGTATGGACCTAACACAAGCAGAAGATATTAAGAAGAGGTGGCAAGAATACATAGAAGAACTGTACAAAAAAGATCTTCATGACCCAGATAATCATGATGGTGTGATCACTCATCTAGAGCCAGACATCCTGGAATGTGAAGTCGAGTGGGCCTTAGGATGCATCACTATGAACAAAGCTAGTGGAGGTGATGGCATTCCAGTTGAGCTGTTTCAAATCCTGAAACATGATGCTGTCAAAGTGCGGCACTCAATATGCCAGCAAATTTGGAAAACTCAGAGTGGCCACAGGACTGGGAAAGGTCAGTTTTCATTCCAATTCCAAAGAAAGGCAATGCAAAAGAATGCTCAAACTACCGCACAATTGCACTCATCTCACATGCTAGTAAAGTAATGCTCAAATTCTCCAAGCCAGGCTTCAGCAATATGTGAACCATGAACTTCCTGATGTTCAAGCTGGTTTTAGAAAAGGCAGAGGAACCAGAGATCAAATTGTGAACATCCGCTGGATCATGGAAAAAGCAAGAGAGTTCCAGAAAAACCTCTATTTCTGCTTTATTGACTATGCCAAAGCCTTTGACTGTGTGGATCACAATAAACTATGGAAAATTCTGAGAGAGATGGGAATACCAGACCACCTAACCTGCCTCTTGAGAAATCTGTATGCAGGTCAGGAAGCAACAGTTAGAATTGGACATGGAACAACAGACTGGTTCCAAATAGGAAGAGGAGTACGTCAAGGCTGTATATTGTCACCCTGCTTATTTAACTTATATGTAGAGTACATCATGAGAAATGCTGGACTGGAAGAAACACAAGCTGGAAGCAAGATTGCCGGAAGAAATATCAATAACCTCAGATATGCAGATGACACCACCCTTATGGCAGAAAGTGAGGTGGAACTAAAAAGCCTCTTGATGAAAGTCAAAGAGGAGAGTGAAAGGGTTGGCTTAAAGCTCAACATTCAGAAAACAAAGATCATGGCATCTGGTCCCACCACTTCATGGCAAATAGATGGGGAAACAGTGGAAACAGTGTCAGACTTTTTGGGGGGGGGGCTCCAAAATCACTGCAAATGGTGACTGCAGCCATGAAATTAAAAGATGCTTAAAAAATATAAAAAAATATAAAAAAATAAAAAATTTAAAAAAAATAAAAATAAAAGATGCTTACTCCTTGGAAGAAAAGTGATGACCAACCTAGATAGCACATTCAAAAGCAGAGACATTACTTTGCCGACTAAGGTCCGTCTAGTCAAGGCTATGGTTTGTCCAGTAGTCATGTATGGATGTGAGAGTTGGAGAGTGAAGAAGGCTAAGTGCCGAAGAATTGATGCGTTTGAACTGTGGTGTTGGAGAAGACTCTTGAGAGTCCCTTGGACTGCAAGGAGATCCAACCAGTCCATTCTGAAGGAGATTAGCCCTGGGATTTCTTTGGAAGGAATGATTCTAAAGCTGAAACTCCAGTACTTTTGCCACCTCATGCGAAGAGTTAACTCATTGGAAAAGACTTTGATGCTGGAAGGGATTGGGGGCACAAGAAGAAGGGGACAACAGAGGATGAGATGGCTGGATGGCATCACTGACTCAATGGACGTGAATCTGAGTGAACTCTGGGAGTTGGTGATGGACAGGGAGGCCTGGCGTGCTGTGATTCATGGGGTCACAAAGAGTCGGACACGACTGAGCGAATGAACTGAACTGAACTGTGTTTATATATAACTAAATTTAAAAATATCCTCCCAAGTTTATGCCTGAGATAAAATCTTACTTCAAAACATCAGGAAGAGACTGACCCTGCCCTTAGATGCTCAGCTGACTGTGGTGTGTGTTACCTAAAAGCTACTTGAAAGTTATTTTGATCTCTGAAGGACAGTTTAAGCTGATGTCTCAGAGAAACTCTGAAGAATGGGTAACTAATGACAGCCCAGTCATTAAATATGTATTATTTAAATATGTATTATTATTTTTAAATTTATATTAGTGAAGTATAATTGCTTTACAATATTGTGTTAAATATATTTTAAGTAGTCTCTGTTACTTATTTTATTACATAGAATGTTTTCAATATTATTTTACACATCATTTACCATAGGAATTCAATATGCAATTTTAGATGAAGAAATTATGTGTAATTTAAGGTGTAGAACTGCCTGCTAATAAAGAGGAATCTTGAAGGCAAAATGTTATCTGAATGGGCTGCTGGAACCCAAGTGATGTGTGCAGGTGGTAGAACACAAGTCATCCTGCTTGACTTGCAAGTCCTTCTAACCTCTTCCCATTGTCAGCATTGTCCTCTCTTATAATGAAGAGCATTACTCATGAAAACAATATTCCAAAGGTGGGAAAGGGAAAATCAGATGACTGAATAAGTCTGGCCATGAATAGCTTCTGTGATCCTAAGTAACAGTACAAAGAACAAAGGATCTACTGGAAGCCAAGTTAAGCAGGGCACAGACATGAGGAGTGGGAATAGGAACTGATCTGGAGGCTCAGATGGTAACGAGTTTGCCTGCAATGCACGAGACCTGGGTTTGATCCCTGGGTCAGGAATAGTCCCTGGAGAAGGAAATGGCAAAATACTCCTGTATTCTAGTCTGGAAGATCCCATGGATAGAGGAGCATGGGTGGCTACAGTTCATGGGGTCACAAAGAGTTGGATATGACTAAGTGACTTTCACTCACAGACATGAGAGGGCCTATAGGGATATATTTTGAGAGTCCTTAATCTCAGAGGTGTTTTTTTGAATCAAGATGTTAATATGAAAAGGCTAATAACAGATTTCATCTCTTAGAAGGACCCAGTGAAATCAGTCAACACTTCAGGAAGATGAGGACCTTCTAGAATGTCATGTTATTTAAGCGAAGAGTCAGCACATAGGAATTGGGCTGTGGAATACAGTGTCAGCTCTGGAGAGATTCCAAAAATTCTCCATAGACAAATGAGTATTGAGCACTTTCTCAGTTTCACAAGATTCTATGCCCCGTTCCTATGAATAGATCTAGGTTATAATCTTTGGGAGCTTCGTGAGCCTTGGCTTCTTAGAATAGAAAATCTGTCCATCTGGTTATGACTCAAAAGTTCCTACTCTGGTACTTCACAAGGATTATGTACAGCGCCTATTTTGAAAGAAAGGTCAACACTATGAAGGATTATATTAGGCAAAAGCTGTGAGGTCCATAAGAAACTTTAAATAAAGGTGTAGACTGAGTTTCTATATTAAATTCCAAAACCAAAATGCCTTCCCATCAAGACACACCCACCCTCCCACCCAACCACAAAAAGAAGAATCTCTTTGGAAGCTAATGATTAGAAACCGAGTTAAGGAAGAGTCCATAAAACTCTAACAACACTGAAATATGAATTGATTATACCACCACAAGGGAGTATATCAGCCCTACTTTGTTCACCATTATCAAATAAACATAGTATTTTTTTGAGCTCCTCCTGCTAAATTTATTTACTCTAACTAAGTCAATTTTCAGACCCAATTAGCATTTTGGCCCAGTGAAACTTTTCCCTTAGAGTATGATTTCTGACTGTGAATTAAATGAAATAAACATGTCTTCCTTTTCCTCATCTCTTTAACAATATTTTCTCATAAAGTACTCATCTTCATGACTTTCCTGATGTGAATAATACTTCTTCATTCAATCAAAAGAAAATGACAACTGTAATTTTACTGTGTTCAGCTTTGGCTTGAGTGGACTGAGAAATAAAAACAAATTTGAAGTATAATCCATATTTTAGTTTGGAAAACAACATGTGCAGAAAAATTTTACATAACCAAGGTTATGTGATAGTAATTAAAATGCCCACTGAATACAGAATTAATAGGAAGTAAATATAACAAGCTTGTCATATACATACACACATTTTTTCTGACAAATATTTCAGTCTTGTTTTCTCAAAAACACAGAAATGTTACTGTAGTGTGTTCACTTTGCACATACATGAACTAATAGCTTTTTCTTACTTAATGCACCTTATCTATATCTACGATACCTTGTATATCACTATTAGGTTAAAAATAATTTAATATGCATTAGTCTGAGTACACTATGATTTCTAAGTTAAAATCACCAACTAAATACTGAGCAGTTATTAAAATATAAATCTCACCTATTAGGGTTCTTTCCTTTTAATTGCATAACGACAAGAAACCTTCCATATAAAATTTAAATTTTATTTTAAAACTGCATCCATGGATTTTTTTTTTAATGTTTAAATACTTGTGTCAGTTTTCAGAACTTTTCAAGTAACATAAAACACTTTTCATTTTAAGAGATCAGGAAAATGAGTCAACCTTTCTTTTAAATGAATTTTCTTTGCCTCTGGCAAGCAGTTTTAATTGAAACCTACTTTCATATAAACCCTAAGAATCAGGTTCAAAATAGAAATTCAGACAGTCTCCTTACCATAGCAATTGGTAAATATGCTTTAAAAAACAACTTTTGATATCTTGAAATGTCTCTTGATTATACACCTACCTGGGTATCTACACCTACATGGCAAAGCCAAGTAAGGTGGAGTATGCTTAGGCTCTAGAATATCTAATTTATAATAATTATGGTTATTACAATGTCTCTGATTTAAATACAAAATGATGTATCAATGTTAGCACATTTTAAAAGCAGTTTGGGACCTGGATAATTGATCCTAAAGGTATAAATCTGCGTTCTTTTTCAGTTGTCTAAGTTTTAAAGTTTGAGCTTTAAAACCCAGATGGCTGAAAAATAACAAATTCTTCCTGGTATTTCAGGACAACAGTGTTTACATGCTAGATGTCTATCTTTAGTATCTGTCACCTGACTCCAAGACTCTGTTCATGAGATAGTCAATTCAAGACAAAGCATAATTTCTGCAGCTAAGGTACTTACAAGCTACCTAGATATATGGGCATATAAGCTATTAGTTGCAAGGCATTTAAATAAGTACTCATATGAAAATTTCTTTAGAAAACAGTATCCCAGAAAATAATATTCCAGGAAGAAAGTAATTAATTGTCTAGTTTGGGTTCAGGGCAAATCCCTTCAGAGAAGAAAAGACTTTTGAGTAGATTTTAGAATGACAACTATTAATACAAAATTTACATGCAGTTAAGGTAAGAAGGGGGGGCTTCCATCATAGCTTAGCAGGAGAAGAATGTACCTGCAATCCAGGAGACCCCGGTTCAATTTCTGGATCAGGAAGATACCCTGGAGAAGGGATAGGCTACCCACTCCAGTATCCTTAGGCTTCCCTGGTGGCTCAGACGGTAAAGAATATGCCTGCAATCCAGGAGACCTGGGTTGGATCCCTGAGTTGGGAAGATCCCCTGGAGGAGGGCATGGCAACCCACTCCAGTATTCTTGCCTGGAGAATCCCCATGGACAGAGGCAGCTGGCGGGCCACAGTTCACGGGGTCGCAAAGAGTCCGTCATGATGGAGCAACAAACACACACAAGGTAAGAGGGGAAGGAAAAACAAAAACAAAAAACTGTGGGCGTTATCTAACAGTTGTGCACCTCAGTTTCCTCGACTTTTATTTTGGAAGAATAATCCAGCCAAACTTTATGATATTCATTAATGGTACCTTTATTCTGGAGGCTTGAAAGCATGACTATTATCTTTTTATCATTATTTTGATCAAATGTATAGATTCACAAATGACTATCTGTAGCTGCATGTATTTTTATATTCTTATGTAAAGAAATCATACAAAAATATTATTCATTACATAAAGGTAGAGTTAATGAAGAACAGAATGAGTACTGCTGCTAAGTCACTTCAGTCGTGTCCAACTCTGTGTGACCCCATAGACGGCAGCCCACCAGGCTCCCCTGTCCCTGGGGTTCTCCAGGCAAGAACACTGGAGTGGGTTGCCATTTCCTTCTCCAATGCATGCAAGTGAAAAGTGAAAATGAAGTTGCTCAGTTGTGTCCGACCCTTAGCATGGACTACAGCCTACCAGGCTCCTCTGTCCATGGGATTTTCCAGTCAAGAGTACTGGAGTGGGGTGCCAGGAGGCCTAATCTAATCCCTATGGCTGATTCTCAAGCTTAGTATTGCTCTTCCTTTCAACCATGTGAAAAAATATGCATTTTTAATTTTTCATTCTCATTATTAAAAAAAAAAATAGAAATAACAGGAGGGCCTAAGCAAAATTTTCTTTAAAACTGAATCTTAAATTTCTCCTTGTTAATGGAATTATCAAATGATGAAGTTGGCAATATTTCGAAGTAATTGCTGTAATTACTGAAATAATACTTTTAGTGACTATGTGCATGTTATCCTTTGTATGCCGGTTAGTCAGTCACTTGTGTCCAGCTCTTTGTGACCCCTGTGGAGTGTAGCCCTCCAGGCTCCTCTCTCAATGGGATTACCCAAGCAAGAATACTGGTGTGGGTTGCGAATTCCTTCTCCAGGGGATCTTTCTGACCCAGGATTCGAACCCTGGTATCCGGCATTGCAGGCAGATCCTTTACTGTCTGAGACACCAGGGACTAAGTCAATTTAAAAAAATTTAATCATAATAATATAATGGAATTTCACTAAATGACTAAAAGATTAACATTATTCAAAACAAAATTTAGTGATCTTGATAGATGTATATTTGCTTTTAAATAAATGCTATTTTGCTAAGCTGGTGTTTTGATAAATGCTGAATACAAAAACACTAGGTATATTATATTCATATAAAATTAACACAATAAAGGTTATTTTAATTGGCTTATTTATAGTAGAATATATCCCTAGAAAAAAATTCAGATGTGTCAACAAGACATAGAAATAAGAGGATGTGAATTCTACTCACTAGAAACTAATTTGTGAAAAAAAGAGAATTTGGAGATGGAACTTTGCATTTTTTAGTAATAACAGACTATTCTGCTGCTGCTGCTAAGTTGCTTCAGTAGTGTCTGACCCTGTGCGACCTCATAGATGGCAGCCCACCAGGCTCTGCCGTCCCTGGGATTCTCCAGGCAAGAATACTGGAGTGGGTTGCCATTTCCTTCTCCAATGCATGAAAGTGAAAAGTGAAAGTGAAGTTGCTCAGTCGTGTCCGACTCTGTGTGACCCCATGGACTACAGTCTACCAGGTTCCTCCGTCCATGGGATTTTCCAGATAAGAGTACTGGAGTGGGGTGCCATCGCCTTCTCCAATGGCTTAAATAAACCCATTAAAATTGAATTTTTTTCTTTTTTCTTAGATATTTCCTCAATTAAAATTAGTGACAACATATTACTGTGCATAGTACATAATCACCAATGTGTAGTGCATAATTGCCTATGTATCCATTTCTCCCTCAATATCATAAATTGTAAAACATAACTCATTGTGTCTTCAGTGGAATATGTAACCTAAATAGAAATTAAAAGAAAAAATAATTTTGGAAGGAAAAAATTAATTAATTAAGGAAAAAATTAATTTTGGAGTATTGCATTAAAAACCACCACCACCAACAACAACAAAAAACCGCTAACTTAATGGGAAAAATAGGAGTAAAAGACAACTATTGCACTAGATCAAACAACATTTTGTAAGTATTACCATATTTTAAAATGATGCTAATTGAATTTCAATGTGTAAGCGTTCTGAAATAAAATAGCTTATCTCATATGATATTAATAAAATAATAATTCAAACATTTATGTCAAAAAGTCCCAGGCATTGTTCTGTAGACTGATGGTAAAAACAAATATATATTTTGAATACCAAAGGGCTTAGCATCTAGTTGGGAAGGCATAAGACCAGTACTTTTATTTCAAATGAAAACTATACACTTATCTAAGAAGGGGAACTTCTTGCCAGGAGAAGTATCAATAACTTCAGATATGCAGATGGCACCACCTTTATGGCAGAAAGTGAAGAGGAACTAAAAAGCCTCTTGATGAAAGTGAAAGAGGAGAGTGAAAAAGCTGGCTTAAAGCTCAACATTCAGAAAACGAAGATCATGGCATCTGGTCCCATCACTTCATGGCAAATAGATGGGGAAACAGTGGCAGACTTTTTTTGGGGGGCTCTAAAATCACTGCAGATAGTGATTGCAGCCATGAAATTAAAAGACACTTACTCCTTGGAAGGAAAGTTATGACCAACCTAGACAGCATTTTCAAAAGCAGAAACATTACTCTGTCATCAAAGGTCCGTCTAGTCAATGCTATGGTTTTTCCAGTAGTCATGTACGGATGTGAGAGTTGGACTGTGAAGAAAGCTGAGTGCCTAAGAATTGATGCTTTTGAACGGTGGTGTTGGAGAAGACTCTTGAGAGTCCCATGGATTGCAAGGAGATCCAACCAGTCCATTCTAAAGGAGATCAGCCCTGGGATTTCTTTGGAAGGAATGATGCTGAAGCTGAAACTCCAATACTTTGGCCACCTCATACAAAGAGCTGACTCATTGGAAAAGACTTTGATGCTGGGAGGGATTGGGGGCAGGAGGAGAAGGGGATGACAGAGAATGAAATGGCTGGATGGCATCACTGACTCTATGGACATGAGTTTAAATAAATCCCAGGAGTTGGTAATGGAAAGGGAGGCCTGGCATGCTGTGATTCATGGGGTCGCAAAGAGTTGGACACGACTGAGCGACTGAACTGAACTAAAGAAGGGGAACATCTCTAATTTGCTCTACACTGTATCTCCTTTTCTTATGTGGAAACAGTGATAGATAACTATTTAATAAATATATCTTAAGCAAATGAAGATATGGATACAGAAAGAGTCATTTGAAAAAGCACTGAATTAAAAATAAAGGTTAAAGAATGGCTTTTCATTTGGAAAAAAGAAACACAAGTTAACCCAGTGAATCATATTTGTTCATTCAAAAGTTTAAATGTCCTGCTATCAACTGTAATAAAATAGTCAAGTGTTTGTAAACATTGTCTCACAGTGCTTATCACCATGAATAAGGCAAAAGAAAATTAAAAAGTATGGTCAGAATATGGCCAAAAGCACTAAGCAATAGTAAAATTTGTAGAAAAACTTATCTCTTATAAGCAAGTAAGCAGTTGTACCATGAAGAATTGTCTAAAACAGTGTCAGTAATAGCAGTACAAAGTGCTTTAAAGACATTGTCACATTTAATCCTCAGCTCAATTCTGTGAAATCAACATTATTATTGTTCTTATTTCACAGATAAAGAACTGTATGCTTAGAGAAGTCAAGTGTCTTATTTAAAAGCATACCGCTTGCAGGCTCCAGAGGTAGGAAATTAACCCAGGTCTGTCTGCCTTCAGAACCCAGAAAGTGGGACTCCCCTAGTGGTCCAGTGGTTAAGATTCCATGTCCCTAATGGAAGGGGCCCGGCTGGGGTTTGATCCCTGATCACAGAGCTAGATTCCACATGCTGCAACTAAAGATTCCACACACCACAACTAAAGAACCCTCATACTGAAACAAAGACCCAGAACAGACAAATAAATAAATAGTTCAAAAGTGAAAAAAAAGGAACCCAGATTGTTCTAGTGCTTAGAGATGGCACTCTAAGAACAAGAATCACTTCCATACTGTTGTAATAATATTAATAATACAGAAAGAAGAAAGTTACTATTTACTCTGTGTTGGCTCTATGTGGGAAACTATTAAGCTTTTTTTTTTTTAATCATCACATCAAGTTATGTCTTAAGCATTATTTTCATGAATTAAATGGCAAGAAAACTGAGTCCGTGAGTTAAAATACATAACTTGCCTAAGATAAAGATGGTAAATGACAGCTTAGATTCGAATTCAGATGTTTTGGAAACCAAATTTTTTTCTTTTGTGTTGCCAAAGGAATTAAAGTAATGGCCACTAAAATTGGGAGAAATCTGTCCAAAATCAGTGATATCTCAAATAAAAGATGGCATTAACCTAAATACATATAACATCTGAGCCAAATGTTGTCTCTAAATACTGTAGTGGGTCATTACAGCAGCGTCAAAGAGCCCCAGATACCTGGCTTTCTCTGCTGTTGCTGCTGCTCCTGCTGCTGCTGCTGCTCCTGCTGCTAAGTCGCTTCAGTCATATCCGACTCCGTGCGACCCCATAGACGGCAGCCCACCAGGCTCCCCCATCCCTGGGATTCTCCAGGCAAGAACACTGGAGTGGGTTGCCATTTCCTTCTCCGATGCATGAAAGTGAAAAGTCAAAGTGAAGTCGCTCAGTTGTGTCCGACTCTTCTGCAACCCCATGGACTACAGCCTACCAAGCTCTTCCGTCCATGGGATTTTCCAGGCAAGAGTACTGGAGGGGGTTTCCATTGCCTTCTCCATGGCTTTCTCTGGAAAAAGCTAAATTCTTTTAAAATGCTCCTTTATTTTTTTTAAAATTACTATAATATTTTTCTCAGATACAATAGTTTTACTATCTCCATATTTCAATGAAACTTCTTGCTAGGCATATCAAAATATTTAATTATATTTTTTCTTTGCATATAAATATAGCAGTGACTCCTGTGTAATGACAAATTACTATAGCTTAGGATCTATGCCTTTCATAATATGGTCTATGCTTAATTATCAATCAAGTCTTCCACGCCACTATTTCAACATAAATGCATCACTCTTGCCAGCCCTGCATTATTTTTCCCCACTCTCTATGCTTTAGCTCATCATCTTTCATTTTGGAGAAAATACTTGACTGGAAGCACCTTCTCTTAAAAAAAAGAAACAGCAATTTGATTTACAAATGCACAGTATTTTGCAGCATCTTGTGACCTATCTGGCAATCCCATAAAAGGTGACAAAACATCCTCTTATTAACATTAAAACTCTGATTTATAATCACCATTTTAGTTCCTACTGAGACACTTTTAGATAATACTTCTGGGAGTAGTTTCAATTATCTGCTTACAATTATTATACAACTGCTACTGTGCAACATACTTGGAAGACAAAACTATCTCAAATACTGGTATCACTATCAAGAAGGCTGCTTACTGATACCATAAGTGAAAAGTGAAAGTGAAATCATTCAGTCATGTCCGACTCTTTGTGTCCCCATGGACTGTAGCCTACCAGGCTTCTCTATCCATGGGATTTTCCAGGCAAGGGTACTGGAGTGGATTGCCATTTCCTTCTCCAGGGGATCTTCCCTACCCAGGGATCGAACCTAGGTCTCCCACATTGTAGGCAGATGCTTTCATCGTCTGAGCCAGGGAAGTCTACAGATGTAGTTATAAACTAATCCTGTATAGGGAATATTAGGGGAGGTAGTACTAAAACATCTGGATTTACATTGTCGTATTTTTTTTGTTATCATTAACTGCCTTGCTTTACAGGGTTTGTCAGAATACTGAAAGTGTCAAGCCTATCTATCACACAACACGATGATCTTTTGGAGGTCTGTGTTGAGCAGATGGTCAATGTCTGTAGCCAGCATGCCTGCCAGTGTTGCACTGCATTTGTTTCTGTTAGCAACACATGCATCATCAGCTCATACTCCACAGTGAAGAGAGACTGGGAATCATTCTCACATTGTCATCATTATTTTCTTCTATTTTCTGACAAGAAGACAACCATGGATTTCTAAAATATGTATTTGTTCAGTTAAGTATCAACTTGGCAATATCTTTGGCAATAATAACTCATAATGCACCTTGTCATATTTTCAGACAGTGGAGGGGTAAATTCCTGGTAATATCATATGTTATAATGACTGTAGACAATTTTTTTCCAAGTCCTTTCTGCTTTCCTGGAGGACTTCCAGTTGTATTTTTGTTCAGTTGACCACTCTCTGCTACTCTAGACTGTATGGCAAGACTATGTACTGTAGCCTGCCAGGAGTTTTGTCCATGGCATTCTGTCCATGAAATTTTCCAGACAAGAATACTGGACTGGGTAGCCATTCTCTTCTCCAGGGGATCTTCCCAACCCAAGGATCAAACTCAGGTCTCCTGCAATGCAGGCAGATTCCTTACCATCTGAGCCACCAAGGTAGCCCCCCTGTAGGAAACTATCAACCTTAAATAGGTTTTTTATGGCCTAAGGAATATCTCCAATATTGAAACATGTGTATCTGTATCTATACACATATGTGTGTATATACATATATGTGGACACAACCTTCTTTTTGCACCTTAACTTTTAAGTAAGCCATAAGAAATCAATTGTCTTGTCACTAAATGATGAACAGCTGTGGATAATAAATGATCAACAAGGAATGTTTCACCTTTCTGTCACATTGTTCTTTGAACCTGAGCTTAGCTCTATGTCAGATTGCATCAGAATCAGTCTAATTGTTTTCCTCACTTTCAACCATGCAAGTTTAACCCTCATATTTTATTATAGACTGCCATTTTCTTTTTGGGTTCTGTTTAGAACCTGGAGTTATTTTTCCCTCCAATTTTTAGATTAGTCAAAGTTTTCATTAATATTAGAGTGGTCCTTCATGCTTGTGTTAGGATAACAAAATCAAATCTGTATAATGTGAACTTTAAAAACAGCAAGGTTCCTTGGCCCAAAATCTATCTGAACAGAGAGCAAAGAATTAAATATAATACAGAGTAGATCAGTCAACCAAGAAGTATTAGTGTCCAAGGCTTCTGAATAGGCATTCAGCAGATTGTTTTAATAGTATTTTATGAAAATATTTAGTAGCATTTGATGTAAATATTCCAAGGCAACCCAATGGAAATATTTCACAATGAAACTGAAATCTAAGGTAAGCTAAAAGTTTATCTGTCTGTATACTTTTGTATTTCCTGAAATATAATGTATTAATATATGTGATAATATATCATCAAAGCATCTGCAAGTTCCATAGCATGAAAAGGTATCATCAAGATGAAGAAACATAGTTCAGACCTTTCTAAAAGGATCATTAGCTTAAGTTTGAATGATCTATTCATACATTTCAAAATAATCTATTCTATTACAAAAAATATAAATCTTTAGAATTATATTTTCATTCATATCAAGATCCTGAACATATTGATTTTTTTATTAGGTTTGAGTGAGAATTTGTTTCTCTTTTCACTTACTTCCAACAATTTCTTTACCACTTGACTTCTGACTATGAGATGAATAGGATGGGGCATCTCATCATATTTTCTTCCAAGACACTTGCTACTTGGAAGAAAAGCTCTGACCAACCTAGACAGCATATTAAAAAGCAGAGACATTACTTTGTCAACAAAGGTCCATCTAGTCAAAGCTATGGTTTTTCCAGTAGTCATGTATGGATGTGAGAGTTGGACTACAAAGAAAGCTGAACACCTAAGAATTGATGCTTTTAAACTGTGGTGTTGGAGAAGACTCTTGAGAGTCCCTTGGACTGCAAGGAGATCCAACCAGTCAATCTTAAAGGAAATCAGTCCTGAATATTCATTGGAAGGAGTGATGCTGAAGCTGAAACTCCAATGCTGAAGCTGAAACTTCAATACTTTGGTCACCTGATGAGAAGAACTGATTCATTGGAAAAGACCCTGATTCTCGGAAATATTGAAGGCAGGAGGAGAAGGGGTTGACAGAGGATGAGATGGTTGGATGGCATCACCGACTCGATGGACATGAGTTTGAGTAAGCTCCGGGAGTTGGTGATGGACAGGGAAGCCTGGAGTGCTGTAGTTCATGGGGTCGCAAAGAGTAGGACACAACTAAATGACTTTTCTGAACTGAGGATGGGGCAAATCACCATCTGCCTCTTGGAATGAAGACACCTAGAACACGGTAAATGCCTCTATTTCCTGAGATTTGGACTACAACAGTATGAGCTAATTCATTTGGGCTTTATAGAATTGAGTGAAAAGTCAAATGTATTGAGGCTCACAATCAACAACCCTGTGTTAAAACTCAAAAGAATAATAATAATAATAATAATAATCCTCTATATAATTTGGAAACAGATTTATCTGTGAAGCTAAAGCAATGTTAACAATCTTTATTTCTTATATGTTTGAGAAGATTTAGTTGCTTAAAATATTTTAGAACAAATTAACATCACCATTTTGCATTTCTTTTAATGGGATGTCTAAAAATTAAAAAACCAAATACAAACACTAAATGTAATACAAACACTGCAATTCATTTCCTCCCTGTTTATTTAAAACCTTTGGGTTTTAAGAAAGACTCTTTTAAGTAAGGGCATGTGATCTTAATTCCTAATTATTTTAGGAAGGTGGAAATCTGATCACCTATGTATGGCTGAATTTTAAATTAGGAATAAATTCAACTTCTATCATTCTCAGAAATCTTATTAATATATAAATAGATTTTTGAATTTTAGCAATTTTTATAATTGATCAGTGTATGATTCATAAACACTGTCATTAACTGATATATACACATCAATGAGACAGCAGTTCATTTATATTTGACCTTAAAATTCTCAGAAGTTCCTAATCTATTATTTATACTGACTTCAGATTCTTTCCAAACCCCTAATTCTACTATGCCGTAACAATATATTTTAAATTTGGAGTACTCAAGTAAAGAGCTTTTATGGCTAATTCTCCAAGATTATTTTTGAGTATGGCTTTCTGTATATATAGGCTCCCGTAGGGTATTACTGCCTTCTGATTCCATTCTAAAAGTAACTCCCACCATCTGGGAGCATAGTCCATTTCATACTCTTTCCAAGGAATGAGAAGAAATTATTGCTCTTTTGCATTCTTCTTCCTGGGTCTCCAAATCCTTCCAGTAACCTATACAGCATAGATATTGCTGCAGAAAAATAAACTTAGTAAGGTTCCAGATGTGTCTAAATCTTTGTCATAAAAAAATTAAGGTAAAGAATGGTAAATTACTTATCAGCACAATTACCCAATCTCATTTCAGTTTAAACAAACAGGTGATTAATTGTTCAAAGTCCCAATCAATAGTACACAATATTGTAGGCTTGAGAATAGTTTTCAGAATAAATAATCTGGTTAGGAATTTCAACACTCATGTGTAAGTTTCATCGGCATGATAAGGGTAGTAGCAGTTACTTTACATTAATATCCGTTTTATGTTTCTCGCTTTCTAGCACCATGTATACTTTAAGATATTTTACGAAAAGCACAAATAATTCTTGAAATAAATGCTAAAAAGAAAGCAGACATAAAGAGGAGTAAAATTTGTAGGAGGAATGAAAGTTTAATAACAAGTTCTAAGATATACATTTTAGCTTTGGAGTGAGGTTTTGTGTGATACAGGATTTTTTTCTTTTTGAAAACATGGGTTTAGGATTATTGATGTATTATAGCAATAAATTAATACTGAAAGTCTAGTGGGAAAAACCAGAGTTTAAATATATTCTAGGTTTTTTAAATAATGGAAAATGTATAAGAGCGTAACTTGAAATCGAAATGAATAAATGATCAGTTCCTGCAGTCTTATTAATATTGACCCAATGGGCTTATGAGGATGGGACTCATAGCAGTATTCTTTCAGGTCAGCATATTTGAATGGTTCTAGGAAGAGTGAAATGCAACTATTAGCATAGCACAAAACCTGTGAAAAATGGAAATAAGAATTTCTTATCTTCATTTTGCCATAGGTAGTGTCGTAGACCATTTAAAATATCTGAAAAGTAGCAATGAGTGAAATAAGCTAGGTCCATATTCATTATGACAACTACAGAATCTTCTATGAAAATGATCATTAAAGTAACAAAGAATAGTGCAAAAAATCTATGCTTTTCAAATATATCACAAGTAAAGATGTTTTTCTTAATAAATGAATGCTCAAAATAAATTTAGCCATTTGATTCCATTCATTTCTGTTTGTTGAAAAATGGTTTATTCCACATTAAATATCATTTACTCCATGTCACCTGCTCCCTTTCTCTTTTACTATGTCATTTTATACATAAATAATGTATTCAAATATATTTATTCTTCCCAGGGCCCTTATCCATTAAATTCTGTGTATTTCCATGAGATGTATTTGCATTTAACAATGTAATTGATCAAAGACACGGATTTTCTCAAGTATATATAGCAATAAAAATAAAGCTAAATTGCAACAAGCACTGTTATAGCAAATTTCTCTGCATGGGATACAATACAACACAGAGTTTTCAGGCCACACCAATCAAGGTCAGACTTATATTTAGTAGCCTTATAGTCTTGAATGAATTAATAATCTCTCAAAGATTTAGTTTCCTCAATACAAACAAGTCATAGTAATACTTATCATTCAAGTGGTTCAGAATACTAAATGAAGTGAGAAAAATATGCATTAGCACTGAAACATAATAAACTATGTTAACATCTCCAGTGGAATATGTCATAAGTCTGGCTGTGTGCACTATGGAAAGAATGCAGAATTTTCATACAAGTTAACTTCGGTTTGAATCTTGGCTCCGTTAATGATCAGAGCTGTGTAAGCATGGGTAATTTATGTAACATTTTTTAGTCATTCACTTACTCATTAGAAAAACGGGGAAAATAAAATCATTATCAGAAAATTATTATGAGATTTATATAAGATAACTTCTATGAAGGTCTAACACACACAAAATATGTTCAGTAAGTATGTTTTCCTTCTCCTCTCATTGTATAGAGTATATACTCTGCTCCACAGCACACACCTGCCAATTATTCATTCATTCAAGAAATATAGTACATCTGGTAGGTGCAATTACTTGAATGGATATCCAATATTTGCGGATATAGCAGTGCAAAAGAGAGACAGTATCTCTACTTTCATGAAACATTCAAGTCAATACAACCATGTCAACAAATAAATGAACACAATAATTTCAAATTACTATAATAAAGTAATAAAGGTCACCAAGAAAAGGAGGGTGCTGTGATAAAGTAATTATATGAAAGTGAAACACAATTAACTAAAGTGGGTGGTCAAGGATGATGTCTGAAAAGATAAAAGAAGAATTTAGCCACACAATAACTTGTAAAGAGAGAATGTTTGGCAGGAAAGAGCAAAGTGCACAAAATTGGGTATCATAATTAAAGATTAGATAGCTGTACCGAGTTTGTTTTAGGAGACTTTAAGTTACAGAGAAAAACAAAAGGTAGCAAGGCTGGAGAGTAAGAGACCATGAATCAAATATTCCCTGTGGAGGGAAAATCTATAAGCAAGACTTATAGATCATTCAAAACCAATTTATGATAATACAGATACTTCATTTCAAATACAAAACCATGTTACATGGCTTCAAAAACTCAAGAAAATTTCTTAGTTTAATCCAAACTGCAATGTGACAAGCTAAACGCTCACTTTTTTAGGCTATATGTTTTTTTATATGCCTTTTTAATATCACCCTATTTTAGGACATAATCCTATATAAACCACTGGATGAAAGGATAAAATTAATTTAAAAGAATTTTCATTGTAACATTTATAAGAGAAAAAAATAGAACAACCTAAATAACCAGTAGTAGAGAATATATTGAATAAACAAATATTTTCTCATACAAAGGGATATACCTACTTAAAAAGATGATACAGGTCTACACTAATGGAAAAATATCATTAATAAATTAAATATTAGGTTATAATGACATGGTATTAATGCAACTTATGTAATAAGCAATTTTCTTTATACAACACAGTATGTGTGTACATATGTGTGTATAAAATCATAGCTATCTATTTCTACATATGGAATATTCAATAATGTAATGTGTTCATTTTGGATATCTTCAAGCAATGGTATTTTTGATTGAATTCTTAGTTTAAAACTTATATCCTATATTTTTCTTATAAATAAGATTTTATATAGCCAAAATGGAATATTGTTCTTGAATTTTAAAATAAATAAAAGACCCTAATAATAAGCACTTTGGTTTATTTCTCAAGTTAAATAATGGTTTTACAGTATTTCAAATAATTTCATTCCTATGATAGCTTTCCATTATTTTAAAGTATATTATAGTAATAATGTATTTCAACTAGTATACTATATAAGCACTAAAAAATACTCCCTCATTATACATTTTTAAACTATTAGCTATGCACATTTTCCTTCAAAAAGAATATTTAAAATTAACAACTTGCTGAAATTTTTACTTTATTTGAATTTTATAGATCTGTAGGTTTCTACTTCAATTTATAAGACAAGCTTATTTTAATACTCTTATAAATCACTGCATCTTATTTATGGAAACCAAAGATAAAATATACTACAGATACTAAGAGAATAATACTTAGGTCCTCACAATTCAAATAAGACATTGGCAATATGGACTGTGCCCTGCCAGGCTCCTCCATCTATGGAATTCTCCAGGAAAGAATACTGGAGTGGGTAGGCCTTCCCTTCTCCAGGGGATCTGCCCAACCCAGGGATCGAACCCAGATCTCCAGCATTGCAGGCAGATTCTTTACCATCTGAGCCACCAGGCAAACCCATCACTTTGGACTAAATCTTTATATTTCTAGCCTATGATGTATTCAAGAAATAATGAAGCCACAGAAAATGAAGTCAAGCCAAAAGTTCAAAGAAGTAAACGTAACATCAGTTTTGACTTTGGGAATACATCAATGTTAGGTGTAAGTATCCCCAATGTTTGTTCTTTATATTTCATATAAACTTTGGAAGAGTGGGATGATACCTCTTAAAGCAGAAAAACAGAAAATGTCAAGGTTCTTAAAAGGATCTTAAAATAACTCTTTAAACAAGAGTTTAAGTTTAAATATCCCCTTGAAACAAGTATGGCATTGAGTAATATTATATGAAAATTAATGTGAAAACTGGATTTAAGTTGATATGTTTGCAGGTGTCAAACTTACTTGAATAAATGGAATATGAAACTTCAGGTACTTTTAAAGATTTACATCTGTTGGATTAGTGCTTATGGATGAGGATGTTTGTGTGTGTGCAAGTGTTTATGTGTGTATTCTGCACTGCTAATGCAGTTGATCCAACAAATTCAGTTGGCTTTCATCTGACTTTCTCTAACTTCCAGTGTCAAATACTGATAATTATCAGAGACAAGAAAAATAATGGAATATAAAGCATGGCTGATCAAAATATTCTCTAAATATGTCAAAAGAAAAAAATCTAAGCTGAGCAAAAAAGTGTTAGAATGTATTGATTCATTAAAAGCATAAACAAGATAAGAATTTTTAAAATACTTTTTCATGCAGAGAATTTAATTTTGAACTAGAATATAAATTGAACAAGGTCTCACTTGTGGTTTTTATAAACTATTGCACCTCATACCAGACTGTCTTGATATATGAAAAG
Organism: Ovis canadensis; assembly: GCF_042477335.2. Lineage (NCBI taxonomy): Eukaryota > Metazoa > Chordata > Mammalia > Artiodactyla > Bovidae > Ovis > Ovis canadensis. Next base: position 174,260,165 of record NC_091246.1, on the reverse strand, counting down.
GACAATTACATTATTTTAAAAATTCCTTTCTTTTGTGCAAAATTAAGAATCTGCAATAACCTGCAGCTAATCAGTCAACACCAGGCAGTTTTGCCACAACAGTCAACTATTTGAAAATTGTAAAACTATCAATTTTGACTAATGCAGTTAAATGCTTAGAGTTCTTATCCAGCCCAAGATTATGACTTTTAATTCCAGGGCAGACTGACCTCTTCATCTGAAAGAACCTTTATAGCTTAAAGCCCTGCTGCAGTCATTTTCTTAAATTAATCAGATTTCCACACTGGGGTTCCACAGCAGTAAAGAGAATTCATACAAATGAACTCTTTTCCCACCTGCAGTTTCTTTTTGATTCCAAATAGCCTTCTGCAATGATTTATTTTGCATAAAGAATTGTTCCTGATAAATTCAAAGGTAACTTTCCTAAGCAAAAGCACATAGTTATGCTGATCTTTAGCCCCAATTAATCAATAGAGGGGAGTTGAGTATTTTCTTACAACTATGTGTCACTGTCATAATCAAGCACTATATTTTATCAAGACCATGTGTATGTATGTATAGTACTCACCACAGCTAGAAAAGTAACCAAGAAGAGTTACTTTGTAGTTCTGTGAAATTTATTAAAAGTATATTTTCATCATGTACAACATATTTACAGAAGAATTTTACTCATTTTACCCATCTAGAATATTCCTTAAAAAAATTAAAGAAAAATTTTTAAAGTGTGATAATAAAGAGAGTAATAAAAAAAAATCCATGCAGATAGGTTATAAATCTTGAATCCCTGAAAGTTATACCTTTCTGATCATAAAATAGGCTCTATGGTATATGGAATAACAACATGTAAAGATGTACATGTTTTAATCCCAGAACACTGTGAGTGACTAAATTATCCCAAAGGGGACTTTAAACGTATGACTAAGATTAAGAAAGTTAGGTGACTCCATGATACAGTGGAAAGCAAACTGGAATTCTAGGGGTTGAAAATTAAGGGCCTTGCAATGGGGAGACTGTGCCAGATTATCTATGTAGGCCCCACCTGATCATGAATCCCTAAAATTGGAAAACCTTACCTGGCTGTGGTCTGAGGGCTGTAGGATTATGGAATAATGGTAAGAGAGATAAGACCTTGATGACTGAAAATGAAAGAACAAGGCTGTGAACCAAGCAATGTGTGAGGTCTCTAGATGCTCAGAAATATAGGAAAATAGATTCTACGTTAGAGCCTCAAATGGAATGTAAGCTTACCTACACCTTCAGCAGGAGACTGTATTGGATTTCTGACCTATATATCTGTAAGATAATAAATTTTTAATCTTGTAAACCACTAAGTTTGTGGTAATCTGTTACAGAACAAAAGAAAATACAAGATTGGTGATTAACCTGGTGATCCAGTGGCTAAGACTCCATGCTTCCAATGCAGGACATGCAAGGTTCAGTGCCTGGTCAGGGAACTAGATCCTACATGACACAACTAAAGACTCTGCATGCTGCAACTAAAGATACTGTGTGCAACAACTAAGACCCGGTGCAGCCAAATGAATGAATAAATGAGTAAACCAATGTTTTTAAAAAGAAAATAAAGATCAAAACTGAAATCTCTCCCCCACGCTATTTTTCTTAAGATCTTAAAAGGTGAATTAGACAGTGGTGGGTTTGTATGTTATTAGCTGAAAATTTCATGTCAATTGTAAAAAACAACATGAAGTGGACATTTTATTTTTGGTCTCTCAGTATCCCCTCTCTTCTCTCTTTATAAAATCTAAATTTAGTGGTTCTTTCTTAATGTGTACCTTCTTAGTGAAAATGTAAATCAGGTACCTTCCTCCTTCCAACAGCCTCTGCCAGGAGAGCGCAGCAAGTTATCCAAACCAAGTAAATGAAATCCCTTTCTTAGAGACTTAAATTGTTAAACAGGAATTAAAGGAAGAACAAAGACAGGTAATTGTTTTCTTCAGTCCAGATGCCCAGAACTACTCTGATTTCTATAGTGTTTTGGTTACAATCCTCAATATACAACTTTCTTGAATATTCATTTGATATTTCCCCCAATAATAGTATTATTGTTAAAGACCAGAACTGATTTCCATGGTTTGCAATCAAAGATTCATAAATGATCTATACAGCACTTGAATCAATGCATATGTACACATCTAGACCTTTAACAAAATTTATTTTGACAAGTCTAACATAATTGAGGTATATTGAGGTATAAGGAGATAGTGATCTTCCTTAGGAAACTTCTTTGGCTGTGTAGCTCCCACTCTAGAATTAATTTGTAATGAACAGCATCCATTTGTTTTTTCCCCACATTGCACCTGAGTTTACATCAAGAGTAGACTGCCCTACTATTCATGCTTCTTCAAGAGAAAAACTGATCTTTAAATAAAAAAAAAGAAACATTAGTAAGTGTGAATGGTCATGTTAAACATATGTATACTGTCAATCCTTGAACAACATGGATTTGAACTCAAGGGTCCACTGTTATTTTGATGTTTTTCAATAGCAAATATTACAATACTATACAGTCTGTGATTGGTTGAATCTAATGATTCAGAGGAACCCTGAACACAGAGTGTTGACTACAAATTATATATGGATTAACCCCTATATTGCTCAAGAGTCAAGTGTACTGGTATACCAGACAGCCCTAAAAGAAACATATTTTTCACAGATCTATAATGATGGTATTAATAACAATTGATTACCTGCCAAAACATGATATATCTTTAACTTCATTTTAAAATAAAATTTAATTTCTTTTCATACTAACTTATTTTCTCAGGGAAATTCCATCTTTTACTTTCTTAATCCTTAAGAAAGTGTGTATTTATGAGTAAGTTTCAAGGGACTGCAAACAACTGCAGACAAATAAGCTTGCTATGTATGCATTTCAGTTTTGTAAAGATTACTTACAAGGAATTCTCTACCCTCAATCACTTTATCTCTTACTTGAGAAAATAACTGTAAGGACTCTATGTTCATATCCCCACCTCAAACTCTTATCTTGAAACCCTAACTCTAAATGGAATGATATCAGGAGACACAGTCTTTGAGGGATAATCAGATTATGGGCATACAACCCCTGGGGATGAGATTTGTGATCTTTCTTTTTTCTTAGATGTTTGTGTTTATTTATTTATTTGGCTGTAACAGGTCTTGATATCTAGTTTCCTGACCAGGGATTGAACCCAGGCCCCCTGCATTGAGAGCAGAGTCTTAGCCATTGGACCACTAAGGAAGTCCCAGAATTCGTGATTTTATAAAAAGAGACACAAGAGAGCTTGCTTTGTCTCTCTGTTCTCTGCCATATAAGTACACAATAAGAAGACAGCCAGCTACAAACTAGGAAGGAGGCTCTCACCAGAAAACAGACATGCTGGTAACCTTATCTCTGATTTCCAACCTCCAGAGCTGTGAGAAATAAATGTGTGTTTTTTAAGCCACCCAGTTGGTGGTAATTTGTTACAGCAGCCTGAGCTAAGACAATAGCATGTGTGACTGCAAAGAAAGAGGAGATGCAATAAAAAAAAAAAAATTCTCAGGGTACTAAAGCAATTAAGATCTTAAAACTCAAAATACTAAATTCAAAGGCTGATTTTTAACAAATATAACAGAAGCAGAAGATGGTTAAAAATTTAAAAAAAAAATTTTTAAATTTTACATATACATAGAAAATGCAATACAAGTTAATCTCCAGACTACTCTCCTTCTGAATATGACCTCTCTAATACCACAGTGATGATAATGACCTACCACAAATTTTAATTAAAATGTGTATGGGATCAAAAATGTGAAAATTTGGCAAATTTTTTCAATCCATCTGACCAATACCTGTGATGAAAACATCATTCCATTCCTTACAACTGAATTTACAAAATTCAGTTGTAAAGCTTTACTAACCAACAAAGTTTTCTGCCAAGCTATAATAGACCAATGGTTAAGACTGTAGGCTAGATTCCATGAGCTGTCTGAGGTCAAATTTTGGTTCTGCACCTCATGAGGTAAGTAATTTTTCCACTTAATGATTCTGTATTTCATCTATAACATGATTTTTTAAAATTATCTCCTTCATAAGATTATTATGAGGATTAATTTAGGCAAGATATGTACATTGCTTAACAGAAAATCTGGCCCATAATAAATTTGCAATATTTGAAAACTATTATTATTTTTTTGTAACCAATGACAGTTTTTAAACATTGCTTTGTGGAGTCATGGGATCAGGTAAAGAAGGAAAGGGCTTTATCATAGACATTTGACCTTTTCCAAACCCTGTTCCTCAAGGAGAACACTACTTAAATCTGTTTTCTGAAACAGGATTCTCTGTAGAGAGAGAATATAAAAAGTTCCGCTGAGGAATAAGTTGGAAAGATACATGTCATAATTACTGGAGTTAGCTCTAACATTCTAATTTCCTCTATAAAGTAAAGAGTAGTAATTTTACAGTGAGAAATAAATTTACCCTTCTTTTATTTGGTGTTCTCAACTGAAGTTGGTTAATATATAATTTTCTATCTTTAGTTTGAAGTCTTATTAAGTGCAAGGGGGAAATTCATATATCATGTTGGAATTTAATTTAATTTACATATTAAAGGTTTCTTACACAGGCACATTTACCAATATAAGAAAAATGTGTGAAGGTTGATTTATTTTCCTTATGGTGAAAAACACATAACAGTACATCAACTCTATTAGCAAAATTTTAAGTGACCAGTTACAGTATTGTTAACTATAAGCACAGTGTTGTACAGCAGATCTTTAAAACTTTTTCACTTTGTGCAACAAAACTCTCTACCCACTAGACAGCAACTATCTATTTCAACTGCCCAGATAATCACATTTATACTTTCTGATATTATGAGCTTGACTGCTTTAGAGATACTTCATATAAGTGGAATCATACTGTATTTGTCCTGTAATTGGTTTATTTCATTCAGCATAATGTCCTCAAGGTTGATGTGTCCTGTAGCACATAATTTACAAATTAAAGTTCTGTTCAGATTTGCTATTTCTTCAGGATTCAGTCTTGGTAGATTTATGTTTCTAGGAATTTATCCATTGCTTTTTAGGTTATGCAATTTGCTGGCATGTAATTGTTTATAGTAGTCTCCTGACCTTTTTAATTTGCATGGCATCAGTTGTAATGCTTTCTGTTTTATTTGGGTCTTGTGTTTTCTTAATCTAGCTAAAGGTTTAATCTATTTTGCTGACCTTTAAAAAATCGGTTTTGTTGGGTTTTTCTATTGTTTTCTATTATTTTGCTTATTTTTGCTCTATTTCCTTGCTTCTTCTATACTTAATTTGTTCTTCTAGTTTCTTAAGGTAAAAGTTAGATTATTTGAGACATTTTTTGTTTTTTTTGAAGCAGGAATTTATAAACTCTCTTCACATGGCTTTTGCTGCATTCCATGCATTTTAGTATGTCTTGGTTTTGTTTATCTTATTTTCTGATTTTCCTTTGGATTTCTTTGGCCCATTTGTTCTTCCAGAACAAATTGTATTGTTTAATTTCAATATATATGTGAATTTTTCAGGTTTTCTTCTGCCATTAATATCTAGTTTCATTACACTGCAATCAGAAAATTTACTTGATAAGATTTCAATCTTTTTAACTTTGTTAAGACTTGTGAAAATTGATATATATATGTATTTTATCTTTTAAAATGTTCTGTATGTATGTACTTGAGAATAATTGTATTCCACTACTGTTGGGTAGAATAGTCTCTGTATTTCTTTTCGGTCTATAGCGTTGTTCAAGAGCTCTATTTCCTCCCTAATCTTCTGTCTAGATGTTCTACACATTATTGAAAGAGGGTATTTATATCTTCTTCTATTATTATGCAGTTGCTGTTTCTCCCTTCAGTTCTGCCAATATTAACTTCATATGTTTGTGTACTCTGATGTGGATGTATATATGATTCTTTTATCTCTCTGATGAATTTACCCTTTACATCACCATATCATATCTATTTTCACATTTTTTTGAACTGATGTAAGTATGGCCACTCTTGCTTTCTTTTGGTTACCATTTTCATGGAATCTTTTCCCGCTCTTTCATTTGCAGCTTTTATATGTCTCTTTTACCTTTAAGTACATGTCTTGGTTGCTGAAATAGGCATCATACTACCAGAATATAGAATTTCCAAAGTTAGGGATTTTGTTTTATTACTATATTCAATGGTATCTAAATAAGGTCTGACATGTAATAGATGATCAGTAAATATTTTTGATCCTTCATAAATTACAGCTTGTCATGGTGAAGAGGCTTGCATAGCTCAGTGAAGTTATGAGCCATGCCATGCTGGGCCACCCACCCTAGAAGGACAGCTCATAGTGAAGAGTTCTGACAAAATGTGGTCCACTGGAGAAGGAAATGGCAACCCACTTCCATATTCTTGCCTGGAAAACTCCACAGACATTATGAAAAAGGAAAAAGATATGATGCTGGAAGACGAGCCACTCCAAGTCAGAAGGTATCCAGTATGCTACAGGGTAAGAGTGGAGGGCAATTACTAATAGCTCCAGTAAGAATGAAGGTCTGGAGAAAGTGGAAACACTCACCTGTGGATGTCTGGGTGGTGAAAGGAAAGCTCGATTCTGTAAATAACAATATTGCATAGAACACTGGAATGTTAGGTCCATGAATCAAGGTAAATTTGATGTGGTCCAGCAGGAGATAGCAATAATAAACATTGCCATCTTAGGAATCAGTGAATTAAAATGGAAAGGAACAGGAGAAGTTAATTCAGGTCACTATTATATCTACCACTGTGGACAAGAATCCCTTAAAAGAATTGGAGTAGCCCTCATAGTCACCAAGAGTCTGAAATGCAGTACTGGGGTCAAATTCAAAAATGACAGAATGATCTTGGTTTGTTTCCAAAGCAAACCATTCAACATCACAGCAATCCAAATCAATGCCACAAATACTGATGCTGAAGAAGCTGAATTCGACCAGTTCTATGAAGACCTTGGGGATGGACAGGAAAGCCTGGTGTGTTGCGATTCATGGGGTCACAAAGAGTCAGACACAACTGAGCAACTGAATTGAACTGAACTGATGAAGACCTACAACTTCTAGAACTTACAACAAAGAAGAAGTCTTTTTCATCATAGGAGATTAGAATGCAAAAGTAGGAAGTCAAGAGATACCCGGGAAAATAACAGGCAATTTTGGCCTTGGAATATAGGATGGAGCATGGCAAAGACTAACAAAGTTTTGTCAAAATAACATGCTGGTCATAGCAAACACAGTTTTCCAACAACCCATGAGACAACTCTACACATGGACATCAATAGATGGTCAATTTTGAAATCAGTTTGAAATCAGGGCTGGCACCACAGTTTCTGGGAGAAGTGGGAATATTTAAGCTGCACAAATATCTAACTTTATAAGAGGCAGAATAGTCATCACCACCCCTTTTCCAATATTGTATGCCATTCTTTACAGTTAAAAAAAAAAAAAGCCTACTCATCTTACTTTGTTTCCACAGCCAAATTTTCTTGTCGCCCCCAAAAGTTATTTAAATGTACAGGTTTATAACTTAGTAGTCAGAGATAACAACAGAAATTTCATAATTGCTGCCTTTGTATAGGTTCCTAGAATTCATTGTCCTTATATATTTGAAATCAAAATGCTTAAAGCAGGTTTAAACTTTTTTTTCAAAATGTGCTAAGTCTTACTTTGTGGTACAATCTATATTTAGAAATTAATACTGATATTTCTATCTCTAAATTATATTTAATATACTACTATCTTCATTATTTTGGTTATTCTTTTCACTACCTATACTAGCTACATTTGTATACACAAATATTTTAGTTACAGATATAAGTGCTTTTAGATATTTGAGAAAAGAACATTATAATTAATAAAGCATATTTCTATTGATTTTCCATATGTCTTTGTATCAGTGACTTAATATATAAGCTCTAGTTTATTTTTTATTTATTTTTTTACAGTTGGATCTTGTTTTTATTTTTATTTTTTTTTGAATGTTGAATTTTAGTTTTTATTTATTTATTTATTTTTGAATTTTATTATTTTTTTAAATTTTACTTTATTTTACTTTATAATACTGTATTGGTTTTGCCATACATCAACATGAATCCACCACGGGTGTACATGAGTTCCCAATCCTGAACCCCGCTCCCACCTCCCTCCCCATACCATCTCTCTGGGTCATCCCAGTGCACCAGCCCCAAGCATCCTGTATCCTGCATTGAACCTAGTATAAGCTCTATTTTAAAATTTAAAAATATGATTCAGTCAAATGACATAACATCTACATAAAACCAGTAGCACAATTGCTGTGAGATTAGGTTTATGGTACCTTTAAGCTTAAGAATCAGTGGATTCTAAGTTTTGATGGAGCTACAAGCACTCTACACCTTAAATAACTATTTTAACGGCACTTATCACTTGAAATAGTTTCAACCTCTAGGGCTAGTGGCTCTAAAGGACTGGACTTTCTAAATCTTCATTACTATACCCACTATGATTTGAAAGGCAATCTGAATTAAGTGACATTAAAAACAATTATAAGATACTTCATATATTACATTACTTCATGATTTTTAGTGATATGAAGTATATAAAAAGCTCCCATTTTTTTCCTTGCTTCAAGTATTACATCAATCTCATTAACATTCATTAACACATTGCTATAGCAATGTTCTGCAGATCAGGGTTCAGTATAAACCTGGAACTTCCACAAACATATTGAAATACTATATGAATCTCTCAGTAATTAACTGATCACATATATTCCCATGGCACTGACCCTTGGGATAACCTTTTAATAAGTTTCAATGAATCAAATTTACTTCAAAAAATCATAGGAATAACAAATTGCAATACTGGTATTTCAAATAAAATGAACATATAAATTACTTATATTTGGAATATAGATATTTGAAAAAAGGACATTCAGTTTGAGTATTCTGAAGTAGATGAAATAATCAAATCCCTGTTTACACCTATGTCCTTATTCTCATCTCATAAAAATACATTAGCAAAGCTTCTTTGCAATTACAAAGAAACAAAAGATCTACCTGAATGCTTGATAAGAATTCTCAGTTTAGAAACAATAACCTGGGGCTAGAAGGATAAAGGTGAAAAGTGATTTTTCACCTACTTTTTTTTTGTTCTGATTCTCACCTGTACATTATTTAGACAATGGAGTAGTTTCATGAAAATGACTTTTTCATTAATATATTGATGTAATAGTGAACTATTATCTAGGTTGGATTACCCAAGGGGAGCAGAAACAGTGGGGGTCAAAAGAAAGACAATCTAGTTTATATAGGACTCTTACAATATTTTATTTTATCACTATATCTCATGAAAACAGCCTTTATTAGTATACAAAATTCTATGCTATAATTCTTTACCCTGACCCCAGTGAGAAACTATTAAAATCTGATAAAATATAATCTGACTTGGAATGCAAATATTATATATATTATATTTATATGTAATCTTTAATTAAATATGTATCCCTATTAATTTAAGAATGATGCTATTATAGAATAACAAAAAAGGAAGCTTCAAAACTCAATTTAACCAATAAATCAATAGGTTGCCACCAATAGCAAAGTAACCAATATGTATCTGATAAGAATGGAAAAATATGGTGCTATGGTTATGAATTTAATCATACTATAAGATTTCAAAATTCATGGCAAAATTTCTGCCTTGATTAAATTATCAATGCTCAAAAATGCCCTATTGTTACCATAATATATTACAAATGTGGTAAGACTCTTCAGCACCTGTCAGCCAATAGCTTTAATATGTTTCATACATGTGTGTGTGTATATATATATATAAACTTATATCTTTATTTCATATATGAATCATTTTATTGTTCTATTTATTTAGTTGGTTGGTTATTTGTTTCTGAATTTAACCATGGCCTCAAATTATTATTATTTACAAAACTATCTTCATTTTAAAATAAATGGCTGAAATCCTGGGGGACAAAACAAAGCAAGAGGCATAACCCGTTCAGGTTTCAGACAATACTACAAAATGACAGCTATCAAAATAGTATGGTATTGGTACAAAAACAAACATACAGATCAATGAAATAGAATAGATATAAACTCACACACCTGTGGTCAATTAATTTTTGACAAAGAAGGCAAAAGTGTAAAATAGGAAAAAGACAGTCTCTTCAGCAAGTGGTACTAGGAATGTTGGACAGCTTCATGTAAATCAGTGAAATTAGGACACAGCCTCACATCATGCACAAAAATACATTCAAAATGGCTTAAAAATTTAATCAGAAGACAAGAAACCATAAAACTTCCAGAAGAGAGCATAGGCAAAATATTCTCTGACATAAATCACACCAATGTTTTCTTAGATCAGTCTTCCAAGGTAACAGAAGTGAACAAATGGACCTAATCAGATTTATAAGCTTTTGCACAGCTAAAGAAAACATAAACATAAAAGAAAACTTACAGAATGGGAGAAAATATTTACTACGTGACCAACAAGGACTTAATTTCCAAAATAGATAAATAGCTCATACAACTCAACAACAAAACAAACACCCCAACTGAAAACTGGGCAGATGACCTAAAGAGACATTTTTCCAAAGAAGAAATATAGATGGCCAACTGGCACACGAATAAATGATCAACAGCACTAATTCTTAGGGAAACGCAAACTAAAACTACAGTGAGGTACCACCCTTACAGAATGGCCAGAATGGTCAGAATGGCCATCATTAAAAATTCTGTGAATAACAAGTGCTGGAGAGGATGTGGAGAAAAGGGAACCATCCTATATTGTTGGTGGGAATGTGGGTTGTATGTATGAAGTATGAAGGTTTCTCAGAAAACTAAAAATATAATTAAGCATATGATCCATCAATACCAGTCCTAGGCATATAGCCAGACAAAACTATAATTAAAAATGATACATGGACCCCTATGTTCATAGCAGCACTATTCACAATAGCTGAGACATGGAAAAAGCTAATCGCCCATCAACAGATGAATGGATAAAGATGTGGAACATATACACAATGGAATACTACTCAGACATAAAAAAGAATGAAATAATGCCATTGGCAGCAACATAGCACAGCTATAGATTATCATATTGAGTCAGAAAGAGAAAAACAAACACTCCATGATATGAAACATATGTGGAATCTAAAGTATGAGACAAAACAAGCCTAACTGCAAAGCAGAGACAGTCTCACAGACACAGAGGACAGATGTGGTTGCCAAAAGGGAGGTGAGGGAGAGTGATGGCTTGGGAGTTTGGGGTTGGTAGATGCCGACTATCACATTTAGAATGGATAAACAAGAAGGTCCTACTGTATAGAATGGGGAACTATACCCAATGTCCTGTGGTAACCCATAATGTAAAAGAATACGAAAAATAATATGAATATGTGTACAAGTGAGTCATTTTGCAGTACAGCAGAAATTAGCACAGCATTGTTAATCAACTTTGCTTCAATTAAAAAATAAACAGCTGAAATTCAAGAAATACTTGTTGCTATCATTCATACATTCTCTTCAACATAACAGCTATAAAAATATTATTATAATGATGGTACACAAAGATAAGTCAAGAAAGAAGTCATCATGTGAATAAAAACAAAATGTTCAGCATTTTTAATTTAAATTTTTAAGATTTAAGAGTGCAAGTGTCACTACTCGTAACTATATAATATGCTTCAGATAAGATATATCAAGCTAAACCTCTCCCCACCAAAAGAAAAAAACCTTTTAGTATTCTATCACTCTAGTAACACTATTAGCATTTTCATTTCTTAAAAAAATATTGCTTTTCAATTTGCAATTATAATGTCACTATCATTTCCTATCTGTATTTGTTTTCAATTAATAATCAAAGTGATTTTTTGCTTCAGCATGTATTAAATAAATTGAGTAGTTTACTGATTGAATCTATATCCTTCATAGCTTTCTGATTGAATTCTGATGAGTGATTTCTTCAGCTTGACTTTGTGCAATGCATTTGCAGTTTCAAAAAGTCAATGTTATTGTTCATCTCATGAGACCAAACTTTCCCTTTGACAAATTAAAACACTAAAGATATCAGAATGTCCTTTAGGACCCATTCTACCACAGGCTTCCCATAGACTCAACTTATATCCTGAGATTCTTTGACTTTCCCGAGCCAACTCCTCCCTCTGTTCTAGACATACAAACAGAAACACTGATGTGACACTTTCCCAGCAGGTTATGGATGTGAACGTCTCTCATATTTTTTGCTTGTCACTATTAGATATCTTGCATATTATTTCTCATCCTTTCTGATTACTAAGGTATTAGAACTGCTTTTACTCAAAATATAAAAAAATTTTATACTACCCTCTTTCAAAATAGTTCATACGTAAATGACTGCATGGATTAGATTGGAGTTTGCTTTATGCTCCTTGAGCCAGTGATTTTGCATTTAGAATACTGATGTATTTTCCAAACTATGACCTCTGGTCTGATCAGAGATCTCTTAGGAAGTTTGAGAGATGATTGGTGCTATTTATGGCACACATGATTAGCATTCCCTCTTACAGCTAGGAGATTGGTTTTTCACCATACAGAAGAAAAATTACTATAGGGATGTGCGAGAACAATTCTTGGGCATTCCGAGTGAGTTGTATAGAAGAGGAAATAGCCAGACTGTTGGATAGGCTACAACTCTGGCTGTTTCTGCCCAATGGTTTCTGCTTTATTCAACAATTTGAAACAATTAGATCCTTAAAAACTAAATTTCCATTAAAAATACTTCCCATTTATTTTCACTTATAATTCAGAAACATCTACCTTATTTAATTTACACACTTTATTTTCTGCTAGTACTCTCAAGTAATCAAGTAAATATAATACCAATCTTAGAATTAAATATAAGGTGATTTTGCACAATAAAATATTGACATGCATTTTATTAGACATTAACGAAATGTAGATTGATCACTTTTCAGGGGAAATTGTGTCCAGTTAATACTTCATGAGATGAAAGGGACAGAAACCTGTATACAGAGGATTAAGTTAAATGGTGGAATTTATTGAAAGGATATAAGAGCATCAAGGAAAGTGGCTGTATTGGGGCAGCCTCTCTATCAGTTTGAGGCCCTCTGTCACATTTGCTGCTTTTTTAATATTTGCTTCATTCTTCCCACTTTGCAGATTATGTTTTTCTGCCCAACTCCCACAAGCCTGCCTAAAATGTGCATATCTAAGTTTAAGAAAGCAAGTGTATAAAATACACAGAGGGGGAAAAATGGAAAAGAAAAAACTTAAAACTTAATCAATACAGTGTCTGCCACAGTTTTCCCCAAATAAATGTCATCTAAATAGAGACATTTTACTGTACCTTATGCTAGAGGCTGGGAAGAATTTTAATGAATAACTTCAGTTTCATCTTTCTAGTACTGCAGTAAACAATTTTTAATGTTCAGGATCCCTTCAGAAACCAGATATTATTTTCTTATCAAGAAGTAAATTAAACCTATAGTCCAAAATAAAATGAAATGATCTAATTTAAAAACAATTAGTGAGCTGTAACAGATCTAAGGCAATTAATTATCAAATGGCAGACAGACTAATTAGGGATACGACACTACATTTGGCTGGATCTTATAAAATGACGGACGTATACTCAGTACAAGTTGGATGATCTGAAAATCTGTGCACATCTCAATCTTTCAAATAATAATATTCAATATTAATTTTTATCATCCATGAACCTGGAATATACCATTTAGTTAGGTATTTTTGGCTTCTCTGTAGCTCAGCTGGTAAAGAATCCACTTGCAGTGCAGGAGACCCTGGTTCAATTCCTGAGTTGGAAAGATCCCCTGGAGAAGGGATAGGCTACCCACTCCAGTGATTTTATAAGTTGATCTTAGGTCCTACAAGCTTCCTGAACTCAGAAGTTTTAACAAATTTTTTTTAAATTCTTCATTATTTTCTATACATAATGTCATATCATATGCAAAGAGAGAGAGTTTTACTTATTTTCCAATATGGAAGTCTTTTATTTCCTTTTGTTGTTCGATTGAACTGACTAGAACCCCCAGAACAATATTGGGCCTGCCTTGTGGCTCAGCTGGTAAGGAATCTGCCTGGGATGGGGGAGACCTCGATTGATCCCTGGGTTAGGAAGATCCTCTGAAGAAGGGAATGGCTACCTAGTCCAGTATTCTGGCCTGGAAAATTACACAGACTATACAGTCCATGGTGTCTCAAAGAGTTGGACATGACTGAATGACTTTCATTTCACTAGGTATTTTTAAATTTCTTTCAACACTGTTTTCAATGTGTAGGTCTTGCACATCTTTCATTAAATTTTTTTCAACAAAATATCTTTTCTTAATGCCATTTTTGTTATGTAAGTTTCAGGTGTACAGCTTTATAGTTTAACATCTGTGTACACTACAGTGAATGATCACAACCATAGACACAGTGACCATCCACCACCACACAGTTCACTCCTTTATGTATTTTGCCCACCTCAATCCTCTTCTCCTCCTCTCTCAATCACTAATCAGTTCTCTGTATCCACACATTTGTTTCTGTTTGGTTTGTTTATTGGTTTTGTTCTGTTTGTTCAGGTCTTAGATTCCATATATGTGTTCTGTTCTTTCAAAACAATGGGCTGTTTATTAATTTCATTTTTAGGATGGTCACTGCCAGTTTATAGAAATATCACTGATTTTTATAAGTTGATCTTAGGTCCTACAAGCTTCCTGAACTCAGAAGTTTTAACAGATTTTTTAAAAAATTCTTCATTATTTTCTATACATAATGTCATATCATATGCAAAGAGAGAGGGGTTTACTTATTTTCCAATATGGAAGTCTTTTATTTCCTTTTGTTGTTCGATTGAACTGGCTAGAACCCCCAGAACAACATTAAATAGAAGTGGCAAAAAGAGATATCCTCTTTTCCCTGATTTTAAGATGAAGTTGTATAGTTAGGTCTCCTTTTAGCTGCAGGTACGTTAGTTGTCTTTTATCAAATTGATAAATTTTCTTTCTATTCTTAGTTCATTTTTTTTTAATGAAGAAACACTGTTGGATTTAGTCAAGTGTGCTTTCTGCATCAACTGAAATGATATTTGCCCTGTATTCAATTTATATTAACATTAGTTTAATTTCAAACGTCAAATCAACTTTGTGTTCCTAAGATATATACGACTTGGTCATGGCATATAATCATATTTGCATATTATAAGATATGGTTTGCTAACATTTTGTTGAAGATTTTTCCATCTATATTTATAAGGAATATTGGTCAGTAGTATTCTCTTCAGGTCTTTATCTAATTTTGGAAGCATGGTGACACTGATTTAACAGAATGAACTGGGAAGCATTCTTGCCTTTTCTTATGGTGGCATGAGTGATGAAGAACCCGCCTGTCAATGCAGGAGACTTAAGAGATGCAGGTTTGACCCTGGGGTCAGGAAGATCCCCTGGAGTAGGAAATAGCAACCCACGCCAGTATTCTTGCCTGGACAATTCCATGGACATAGAAGCTTGGCAGGCTACAGTCCATGAGGTAGCAAAGAGCTGGACATGACTGAAGCAAATTAGCATGCATGTAGAATTAATATTAAATCTCCTTTAAATGTTTGGTAGAATTCCCTAGTGAAGCAACTGAGCTTTTCTTTTTTTGTTGTTTTTGTTTTCATTTTTCATTGAAGTATAGTTGGTTTACAGTATTACATGAGTTTCAGGTAAACAACCTTCACAAATTTCAAAGGCTATTCTCTATTTACAGTTACTATAAAATACTAGTGATACTCTCTATTCTGCATAATAGATCTTTATAGCAAAACGTGAACCGTGAACTCCCTGATGTTCAAGCTGGTTTTAGAAAAGGCAGAGGAACCAGAGATCAAATTGCCAACATCCGCTGGATCATGGAAAAAGCAAGAGAGTTCCAGAAAAACATCTATTTCTGCTTTATTGACTATGCCAAAGTCTCTGACTGTGTGGATCACAATAAACTGTGGCAAATTCTGAGAGAGATGGGAATACCAGACCATCTAACCTACCTCTTGAGAAATCTGTATGCAGGTCAGGAAGCAACAGTTAGAACTGGACATGGAACAACAGACTGGTTCCAAGTAGGAAAAGGAGTATGTCAAGGCTGTCTATTGTCACCCTGCTTATTTAACTTATATGCAGAGTACATCATGAGAAACGCTGGACTGGCAGAAACACAAGCTGGAATATAGATTGCCAGGAGAAATATCAATAACCTCAGATATGAAGATGACACCACCCTTATGGCAGAAAGTGAAGAGGAACTAAAAAGCCTCTTGATGAAAGTGAAAGAGGAGAGTGAAAAAGTTGGCTTAAAGCTCAACATTCAGAAAACTAATATTATGGCATCTGGTCCCATCACTTCATGGGAAATAGATGGGGAAACAGTGGAAATGGTGTCAGACTTTACCTTTTTGGCTCCAAAATCCCTGCAGATGGTGACTGCAGCCATGAAACTAAAAGACGCTTACTCCTTGGAAGAAAAGTTATGACCAACCTAGATAGTATATTCAAAAGCAGAGACATTACTTTGCCGACTAAGGTCTGTCTAGTCAAGGCTATGGTTTTTCCTGTGGTCAAGTATGGATGTAAGAGTTGGACAGTGAAGAAGGCTGAGCACCGAAGAATTGATGCTTTTTAACTGTGGTGTTGGAGAAGACTCTTGAGAGTCCCTTGGACTGCAAGGAGATCCAACCAGTCCATTCTGAAGGAGATCAGCCCTGGGATTTCTTTGGAAGGAATGATGCTAAAGCTGAAATTCCAGTACTTTGGCCACCTCATGCGAAGAGTTGACTCATTGGAAAAGACTCTGATGCTGGGAGGGATTGGGGGCAGAAGGAGAAGGGGACGACAGAGGATGAGATGGCTGGATGGCATCACGGACTCGATGGATGTGAATCTGAGTGAACTCCGGGAGTTGGTGATGGACAGGGAGTCCTGGCGTGCTGCAATTCATGGGGTCGCAAAGAGTTGGACACGACTGAGCAACTGAACTGAACTGAACTGTGTTTATTTTATACATAATGATTTGCATCTCTTAATCCCCTACTTGTGTTTTGCCCCGGCTTTCTTTCCTCTCCTCTCTGTTAACCATGACTTTTTTTCTATCTCTGTGAGTCAGTTTCTTTTTTGTTTTATTCACTAGACTTATATTTAGATTCTGTATTTAAGTGATATTTTACAGTATTTCTCTCTTTTCCTGACATATTTCACTAAGCATAACACCCTCCAAGTCCATCCATGTTGTTGCAAATGGCACAATTTAATTATCTTTCATGGCTGAACAGTATTCTATTATGAATTTATATGGGCTTCCCTGGTGGCTCAGATGGTATAGAATCTGCCTGCAATGCAGGAGACCTGGGTTAGATCTCCTGTTTGGGAAGATACCCTGGAGGAGGACATGGTAACCCGCGCCAGTATGATTGCCTGGAGAATCCTCATGGACAGAGGAGGCTGGCAGGCTACAGTCCATGGTGTCTCAAAGAGTTGGACATGACTGAACAACTAAGCATGTATATATTTAAATAATGTGTGTGTGTGTGTGTGTGTGTGTGTGTACACACACACACCATATCTTCCTTACCCATTTATCTGTTGATGGACAATCAAGTGGCTACCGTATCTTAATCTATTGTAATTAATGCTTCTATGAATATTGGAGTGCATGTATCTACCTGAATTAGTGTTCTGTTTTCTTTGGATATGGCTGGATGGCATCACGGACTTGATGGACATTGAGTCTGAGTGAACTCCAGGAGATGGTGATGGACAGGGAGGCCTGGCATGCTGAGATTCACAGGGTCACAAAGAGTTGGACACAACTGAGAGACTGAACTGAACTGATACTTAGGATTAGAATTGCTGTATCATATGATAGTTATAGTTTTTTAAGGAAAAACTTCCATACTGCTAAATTCAGTAGCTGTACCAATTTACATTTCTACCAGACAGTATACAAAGATTTCCTTTTCTCTACATTCTCTCCAGTATGTATTGATGTGTTGTTATTGTTCATTTGCTAAGTCATGCCTGACTCTTTGTGACATCATGGACTGCAGCATGCCACGCTTCTCTGTCCTTCACTATCTCCAAGCTTTTGCTCAAATTCATGTTCACTGAGTCAATGATGCCATCCAACCATCTCAGTATCTGTAATCCCCTTCTCCTTTTGCCCTCAAACTTTCACAGCATCAGGGTCTTTTTTAATGAGCTGGCTCTTAAACATCAGGTGGGCAAAGTATTGGAGTTTCAGCTTCAGTCCTTCCAATGAATATCCAGAGTTGAAATCCTTTAGAGTTGATAGGTTTGATCTAAAGAACTCTCAAGATTCTTCTCCAGCATCAAAGTTCAAAAGCATCAATTCTTCAGTGCAAAGCCTTCTTTATTGTCCAACTCTAAGTTTGTCATAGCTTTCTTCCAAGGAACAAGTGTCTTTTAATTTCACACTGCAGTTATCACCTGAAGTGATTTCAGAGCCCAGAAAAATAAAATCTGTAATGGTTTCCACTTTTTCCACTTCTATTTTCAATAACATAATGGGGCCGGATGCCATGATCTTTGGTTTTGAACGTTGAGTTTTAAAGCCAGTTTTTCTCACTCTCCTCTTCCACCCTCATCAAGAAGCTCTTTAGTCCTTTTTCACTTTCTGCCATTAGAATGATGTCATCTGCATATATGAGGTTGTTCATATTTTTCCTGAGAATCTTGATTCCAGGTTGTGATTCATCCAGCCTGGTATGTTGCATGATGTACTCTGTATATAAGTTAAATAAGTAGAGTGACAATGTATACCCTTGATGTACTCCTGTCCCAATTTTGAACTAGAGTGTTATTCCATGTCTGGTTCTAACTTTTACTTCTTGTTCTTCATACGGGTTTTGCAGGAGATAGGTAAGGTGGTCTGGTATTCCCATTCTTAAAGAATTTTCCACAGTTTGTTGTGATCCACACAGTCAAAGGCTTTAGCATAGTTAATGAAGCGGAAGTACATGTTTTGCTTGAATTCCCTTGCTTTCTCTATGATCCAATGGATGTTGGCAATTTGATCTTTGGTTCCTCTGCCTTTTAAAAACCTTGCTTGTGTATCTGGAAGTTCTTAGTTCATGTACTGTTGAAGCCTGATTTGAAGGATTTTAAGTGTTACCTTGCAACTATGTGAAATGAGCACAATTGTACAGTAGTTTGAATGTTCTTTGGCATTGCCTTTCTTTGGGATTGGAATGAAAACTGACTTTTTCCAGCCCTGTGGACACAAATTTGCTGACGTACTGAGTTCAGCACTTTAATAGCATCATCTTGTAGTAACTGAAATAGTTCAACTGGAATTCCATCACCCCCACTAGCTTTTGTTCATAATAATGCTTCCTAAGGCCCACTTAACTTCATATTCCAGATGTCTTGCTCTAGGTTAATGACCATACTATCAAGGTTATCTTTGGCATTAAGACCATTAAGTTCTTCTGTGTAATCCTGCCATTTCTTAATCTCCTCTGCTTCTATTAGGTCCTTGTCATTTTTGTCCTTTATTGTACCCATCTTTGCATGAAATATATACCTTGGTTTCTCCATTTTCTTAAAAAGATCTCTGGCCAAATATACTCAAGAGATTAGATCTGGTAGACAGAGTGCCTGAGGAACCATGGATGGAGGTTTGTAACATCAAACAGGAGGCAGTGAACAAAAT
Organism: Ovis canadensis; assembly: GCF_042477335.2. Lineage (NCBI taxonomy): Eukaryota > Metazoa > Chordata > Mammalia > Artiodactyla > Bovidae > Ovis > Ovis canadensis. The sequence goes on along the minus strand of NC_091246.1, from coordinate 174,240,440 downwards.
GACCAAAACTATCCTAATGGAAAGGAAATGGAGGAAGGCAAAAGGGTTGTCAGAAGAGGCCTTACAAACGGCTGAGAAAACAAGAGAAACAAAAGGCAAAGGAGAAAGGGAAAGATATACCCATCTGAATACAGAGTTCCAGAGTACAGCAAAGAGAGATGAAGAAGTCTTCTTAAGTGAACAATATAAAGAAACAGAGGAAATCAATATAATGGGAAAGACTAAAGGTCTCTTCATAGAGATGTCAGCATTTGTTAACTGTCATTTTGATGACAGTCATTCTGATGGGTGTGATGTGATATCTCATTTTTATTTTTATTCATTTCTCTGATGATTAGCTATGTGAACTCTTTTAATGTGCCATCTATGTATCTTCTGTGGAAAAATGTCTATTCAGGTCTTCTGCCCATTTTTAATTTGATTGTCTTTTTTTTTTTTTTTTGAGTAACATGAGGTCCATCTAGTCAAGGCTATGGTTTTTCCAGTGGTCATGTATGGATGTGAGAGTTGGACAGTGAAGAAGGCTGAGCACCGAAGAATTGATGCTTTTGAACTGTGGTGTTGGAGAAGACTCTTGAGAGTCCCTTGGACTGCCAAGGAGATCCAACCAGTCCATTCTGAAGGAGATCAGCCCTGGGATTTCTTTGGAAGGAATGATGCTAAAGCTGAAACTCCCGTGCTTTGGCCACCTCATGCGAAGAGTTGACTCATTGGAAAAGACTCTGATGTTGGGAGGGATTGGGGGCAGGAGGAGAAGGGGACGACAGAGGATGAGATGGTTGGATGGCATCACTGACTTGATGGATGTGAGTCTGAGTGAACTCCGGGAGATGGTGATGGACAGGGAGGCCTGGCATGCTGCGATTCATGGAGTCACAAGGAGTCAGACACAACTGAGCAACTGAACTGAACTGAACATGAGATATTTATATACTTTAGACATTAACCCCTTATTAAATGTATCATTTGCAAATATTTTCTCCCAATCTAGTAGGTTGTCATTTTGTTTTCTTGATGGCTTCCTTTGTTGTGCAAAAAACTTTTAAACCCTAACCCTAAAGGAGATCAGTCCTGGATGTTCATTGGAAGGACTGATGTTTAGCTGAAACTCCAATACTTTGGCCAGCTGATGTGAAGAGCTCACTCACTGGCAAAGACTCTGATGCTGGGAAAGACTGAGGGCAGAAGGAGAAGGGGACGACAGAGTATGAGATGGCTGGATGGCATCACCGACTCAATGGACATGAGTTTGGGTAAACTTCGGGAGTTGGTGATGGACAGGGAGGCCTGGATTGCTGTGGTTTATGGGGTCGCAAAGAGTCAGACATGACTGAGTGACTGAACTGAACTGAACTGAGGCCTCTTTTGTTTATTTGCTTATGCTTCTTTGTCTTAGGAGTCAAATCCATAGCGATTTATTTCAAAGAATGTTCGGTTTTTTTTTTCTAGGAGTTTCATGGTTTCTGGTCATAAATTTATGTCTTTAATTAATTTTGAGTTTATTTTTGTATATGGTATGAAAAAAAGTTCTAATTTAATTATTTTACATGCAGCTATCCAGTTTTCTCAGCACCACTTATTAAGAGACTATCTTTCCTTCACTGTATATTTTAATCTAATAATTGATCATAAGTGTACACGTTTGCATATGAAGTCTCTATTCTGCTCTGTTGATCTATGTGTTTATTTTTGTGCCAGTACAATGCTGTTTTGAATACTCTAGCTTTGAAGTATAGTCTGAAGTCAGGGTACATAATACCTCCAGCTCTGTTCCTCTTTCTCAAGATTGTTTGGGCTTTTGGGGATCTTTTATGTTTCCAACAAAATTTAAAATTCTTTTTTTTAGTTCTCTGAAAAACACCATTGGCTACTAGATAGGGATTGCACTGAATCTGTAGATTGCTTGTGATAATATGGACATTTTAACAGTGTTAATTCCTCCAATGCATGTATATGATACATATTTCCATGTCTCTGTGCTATTATTTAATTTCTTTTATCACTGTCTTTCAGTTTTCTTTTACCTCTTTAGGTATGTTTATTCCTAGGTATTTTTTTTGGTATGATTATAAATGTAATTATGTCCTTAATTTCTCTTCCTGATAGTCTGTTGCTAGTGTACAGAAATACAACAGAAATTGCCCTGAAGACAATTTGCAGAAACTTTTTATGATTGAACTTTCAAAAATAATTTTTCTCAGTTAAATTGCTGTTTTCCTGGGGATAAGGTATGCCAAGCTCTTTCCAGAAGTCCTTCCTACCTTCAGTTTATTTTTTATTTTAATCTACCACACTTTTATTATTTTATTTGACTTCTGAGCCTATCTTAAAAATTAGTGGTAGATATATTTACTTTATGAAAAAGGTTTCTCTTTAGATTCTTACAGATATTTTAAATTGGTAAGAAACAGTTCAGATTCATAAATAGAAAAAAAAAGTAAACCATTTCTACAGGCATCATTTCATATTGAATAACTTATATTAGTAACTCAAGCTACATACATAGTTCTTATCAAAATACAGGCATCTGTCTCTTCAGACAATGAAAAGCATCTTTTGGATGAGGAAAATACACTGTGCTGCATCACTGGGTTTTTCATTTCAGCACTTCTATAAATCTAATTATAAGATACATGCAGCAGTTGTTAACTTCCATTAATGGAAACAGATGCATCAGTGACCCCGTTTTACTGAGTCTAAATAAACTAATATTCCATCTCTAAAGCACACCCAGGCTATATAGGCCACACATAAGAACAGTAAATTATCAAAACTCAAAGTTCATTGATGTATGTATACCAATAGGAGTTACAAATGAAGGATGGTGGAGGAGTAGGTGGAAGGGGAGTGCATCTCTCTCCATGGAAACATCAGGAATACACCATCAGACACAGAAGTGCATGTAGAACACCAGCTGAGTGCGGACACGAGTACCTGACCAGTGGAAAAGAATATATAGACTCACATAAAACTTGATAGGACAAAGGAACTATGGGGAAAAACAGGAGTTTCAGTAGGAATGGACCTACCCTCAGTGGGTGGGGGAACTGAAGCAAGGGTCTGATTCCCAAATCAGGGCAACTGTCTGAGTCAGAGGAGAAACATTTAAGGCTGAGAGTGAAACAGCTGATCTGCGGCACCCTAAATAGTTGAACATCAGAAGGTCCTTGCTGTAACCATACATACTCCAGACAGGGATGTGGATCCCCTGGAAGGTGCAATGACAGGGAGCTGGAGTTGAGGAATTTTGGAGCAGTCCCCAGGCAAGGACTGCTGTTGATTGCAAAGAGACAGAACAAGGAGATGTGAGGGAGGAGACTGTGGTGGGACATGACTGTGGGGGAAAGCTGGGAAGCCATGGATGATACTGTTGATTCATGCATAGGGTGTGGAGCCATCACCATAGCCTCTCTCCCTCTACACGCCAGCATTGGCAGCTGAACAATAGAGAGGCTAGCCCATCAAGCACCTGGCACTGAACTACAGAGTAGGACCCCACACAGGGTGCCCCTTTGAGTGCCTGACATGCCAAACATCAAAGGACCCTGGGCAAGAAAGCCCTCTAAGTGCCTGAATGGGTGGAGCTCCAGAGAAAGACCGGCCAAAGAGGCCTTCTGTTTGCCAGCTATAAGAGCCTCAATAAAAGACTCGGATAGGGCCATAACTCCTTTGGAGGAGGCAGTCCATGTCCCTGCACACTTAGCGCCGCCAGTGTCCCTACAAGCCAAGCAGCTATGCCATCTTCACACTCAACTCTCACTGGGGCAGAGCTGCCACAGGCAAAAAAAGTCTGGCACCTATGCATGCAGGGTCGCTTCGGTAGTGTCTGACTCTTTGTGACCCTGTAGACTGTGGCCTGCCAGGCTTCTCTGTCAGGGAGGGGTTTCCCCAGCAAGAATACTGGAGCATATTGGGCAATACTGGTTGCCATACCCTTCTAGAGCACTATATTTCCTGCTGCCCTAGCCACCAACTCCCCTGAGTACCTGATGCTGCTAGAACCCCTGCAACTCAAGCAGCTGCACCACCTCCACACCTGGCCCTCACTGGGGCAAACCCAAGTCTTCCAGGGCAGCCTCAGGAGCAAACCCCAGTGGACAACACAAAGCAGAGGTGGAAATAAAACCACAATTGAATCTCAAGGGCAGTGTGACTAAGGGAGACCCAAAACCTTCCCATCAGCTGCACAAACTGCAGATTAAATCCATACAATCAACTGGCCAGACTCTGAGTCTATGGAATATATAAAAGGTCACTGAGAGCTCCCAATAAAGAAAACACACTAGTTCTACTAGCTGTGGACATTGGAGGCAACAACACAGAGGAGAAGGACCATATTAGAATCTGAGCTGCCCCCACAGCAGGGCCAGAGATCAGCACAGTGTCAGAGGGCATCCTAGGGAGGTAAGGTAGACTGTGACTCCCAGCGAGGGAAATACCTCTGACAGCAGTGACTCAGGAAAAACATTTATTATCATGTTTTGACTTGTTCTGCAGATTCATTTGGATTTTTTTTTTCTTTTTCCTTTTTATCCCCCTCTGTTGTAGTTGTTGATTTTACTGGTACTATGAAATCTAACTAGGCTTTTGAGCTTTTTTGTTGTTATTGTTCTTTTCTTCTCAGTCACATTTTCTATTGTTGTTATAAACCTCAGCCTTTATGTTGGGTTCTTGCAGTTCTGGGTAGCTTTCCTTGTTTATTTTTTCCTTTTCTCTTTTTATATTTTTTTAATTTTTAAAGCTATTATTACTTCTCTACATTTATTCCTTTGTTTGCTTTTACTACTGTTCTTTTCCCCTTGCAGTTAATCTTTAATATACATAAATCTTCTTTACCTACCTCTATTTAACTTTGCATATCTATTCTTTCTTCACTTTATTGCCTTTCCTCTCAACATATTTGTTAGATTTATTTTCATTGCTTTATTCCCCAATTGGCACCTTGCTTTAGTTTTGTTTTCCAGTTTGTGCTTTAGTTAGTTTCGTTGTGGTAGATATCAGTTTTGGTTTCCTTTGTTCACCAGGTCAATCTATTGTATTTTATTTTTATTGGACTGTTTTCATTTTGCTTATGGGTGTATATGTATATGTGTTTATTCAGGCACACTTTTTATTGTTGTAATAAACCTCTACATCTACATTGGGCTTTTGCAGTTCTGGAGTTTTCCTTTTATTTCCTTTTTTCTTTCTTCTTCCATTTCCTTTTCTTTTCTCCTTTTTATAATTTTAAATTTTAATTTTTATACTTATTATATTTTTCAACATTTATTCCTTTGTTTGCCTTTCCTACTGCTCTTTTCCCCTTGCAGTTACTCTTTAATGTATATAAGTCTTCATTTACCTCTATTTAACATTACATATCTATTCTTTCTTTCTTTTCTTTCTTTGCTTTCCTCTCAATGTATTTGTTAGTTTTGTTTTCATTGCTTTATTCTCCCCTTGGCACCTTGCTTTAGTTTTGTTTTCCAGTTTGTGCTTTAGTTAGTTTTATTCTTAATTGGTAAACATAATTTTTTATTTCCTTTGTTTGCTGGGTCAATATATTGTACTTTATTTTTGTTGGACTACTTTGACTTTGCTCTTGTGTGTATATGTCATGTGTATATTGCATTATTTTAATTATTATTTGCCTGATTTTGCAATTGCCATTTGTCTGGGGTACATCTTTGGTTTCTCATTTTGGGATATTTGCTTTAATCTCACTTAATGCCATAATAAACTACTTGTGGAATCTTCATTCCTGACCAGAGATCAAACCCTATGCCTTTGGAGTGGGAGCACTGACTCCAAGACCCTACACTACCAGAGAACTACCTAGGGGGTATCAAACAGTGAGAACTCACATAAAGGACACCACTGGAATACAAGACCTGGCATCACCCAACTACCAATAGCACCCTGTGCAGGATGACTCATCTAAACAACAAACAAAACAAAAACGAAAATCCAATTATCAGCAGACAGGATTTCCACCTCACTCAGCCTTGTCCATCAGAGGAAAAACAAACAAACAAACAAAAACTCAGCATAAATCTCACACAATATGAAGCTTACACAAACCATTGGACCAACTTTAGAATGGCAGAAACCAAAAGGAAGAAAGAATTCAACCTTAAACCTGGGAAAAGGAGATCTCATGCACAATAAGTTAAAAAAAATAATGAAGGAATCTCCATACTGTTCTCCATAGTGGCTGTACTAGTTTGCATTCCCACCAACAGTGTAGGAGGGTTCCCTTTTCTCCACACCCTCTCCAGCATTTATTGCTTGCAGATTTTTGGATCGCAGCCATTCTGACTGGTGTGAAGTGGTACCTCATTGTGGTTTTGATTTGCATTTCTCTAATAATGAGTGATGTTGAGCATCTTTTCATGTGTTTGTTAGCCATCCGTATATCTTCTTTGGAGAAATGTCTATTTAGTTCTTTGGCCCATTTTTTGATTGGGTCATTTATTTTTCTGGAGTTGAGCTGCATAAGTTGCTTGTATATTTTTGAGATTAGTTGTTTGTCAGTTGCTTCATTTGCTATTATTTTCTCCCATTCAGAAGGCTGTCTTTTCACCTTGCTTATATTTTCCTTTGTTGTGCAGAAGCTTTTAATTTTAATTAGATCCCATTTGTTTATTTTTGCTTTTATTTCCAGAATTCTGGGAGGTGGATCATAGAGGATCCTGCTGTGATTTATGTCGGAGAGTGTTTTGCCTATGTTCTCCTCTAGGAGTTTTATAGTTTCTGATCTTACATTTAGATCTTTAATCCATTTTGAGTTTATTTTTGTGTGCGGTGTTAGTATGGAGATTCCTTAAAAAATTGCAAATAGAACTACCTTATGACCCAGCAATCCCACTGCTGGGCATACACACCGAGGAAACCAGAATTGAAAGAGACACATGTACCCCAATGTTCATCGCAGCACTGTTTATAATAGCCAGGACATGGAAACAACCTAGATGTCCATCAGCAGATGAATGGATAAGAAAGCTGTGGTACATATACACAATGGAGTATTACTCAGCCGTTAAAAAGAATTCATTTGAATCAGTTCTGATGAGATGGATGAAACTGGAGCCGATTATACAGAGTGAAGTAAGCCAGAAAGAAAAACACCAATACAGTATACTAACACATATATATGGAATTTAGGAAGATGGCAATGACGACCCTGTATGCAAGACAGGGAAAGAGACACAGATGTGTATAACGGACTTTTGGACTCAGAGGGAGAGGGAGAGGGTGGGATGATTTGGGAGAATGACATTCTAACATGTATACTATCATGTGAATTGAATCGCCAGTCTATGTCTGACGCAGGATGCAGCATGCTTGGGGCTGGTGCATGGGGATGACCCAGAAAGATGTTATGGGGAGGGAGGTGGGAGGGGGGTTCATGTTTGGGAATGCATGTAAGAATTAAAGATTTTAAAATTTAAAAAATAAAAAACTAAAAAAAAAAAAATAATGAAAAGGCAGAAGTACTAAACAAATGAAGGACAAACTAGAAACACAGAAGTCTAAATAAGTGAAGAGGAAATAGGCAAACTAACTGAAAAAGAATTTACAGTAATGATAGAAAGATGATCAAAAACCTTGAAAACAAAATGAAGAAAATGTAAGAATCAATTAACAAAGATTTATAAGAATGAAAGAATAAACATGCAGGGGCAAAAAACACAATTACTGAAATTAAAAATTCTCTAGAAGGAATCAGTAGGAGAATATCTGAAGCAGAAGAACGAATCATTGAGCTGGAAGATAAAATGGTGGAAATAACTTCTGAAGAGCAGAAAAAAGTAAAAAGGATGAAAAGAACTGAGGATAGTCTCAGAGACCTCTTGGAAAATATCAAATGCACAAACATTCTAATTATAGGGTCCTTGAAGAAGGGAAAAAGAAAAGGTATACAAAAATTTTTGGACAAATTATAGTTGAAAATTTCCCCTACATGTAAAAGGAAATAGCCAATCAAGTCTAAGAGGCACCAAGAGTCCCGTACAGGATAAACTCAAGGAGAAACACATCAAGACACATACTAATGAAACTAACAAAGACTAAACACAAAGAAATAATATTAAAACCAGCAAGGGAGAAGCAAGAAATAACATACAGGGGAAATCCCATACACTTAACTGCTGATCTTTTAGCAGAAACTCTCCAGGCCAGAAGGGAATAGCAGGATATATTTAAAGTACTGAAAGGGAAAAATCTACAACCAAGATTACTGTACCCAGCAAGGATTTCTTTCAAAATTGATGGAGAAATTAAAAGCTTTTCAGAGAAGCAAACGTTAAGACAATTCAGTACCACCAAACCAGCTTTACAACAAATGTTAAAGGGACTTATATAATCAAGAAATACAAGAGAAGGAAAAAGATCTACAAAATCAACCCCCCAAAATTAAGAAAATGGCAATAGGAACATATATATCAATAATTACTTTAAATGTAAATGGATTAAATGCTCCAACCAAAAGACACAGACTGGCTGAATGGATACAAAAAAGTAACCATATATATGCTGTCTACAAGAAACCCAATTCAGACCTAAAGACATATAGACTGAAAGTGAGAGGATGGAAAAATATATTCCATACAAATGTGAAGCAGTAGAAAGCTGGAATAGCAATCCTCACGTCAGACAAAATAGATCTTAAAATAGAAAAGATTACAAGAGACAAGGAAGGACACTACATAATGATCAAGGGATCAATCCAAGAGGAAGATGTAACAATTGTAAATATCTGTGCACCCAACATAGGAGCACCTCAATACATAAGACAAACACTAACGGACATGAAAGGGGAAATTGACAGTAACACAATACTAGTAGGAGACTTTAATACCCCACTCTCAGCAATGGACAGATCATCAAAACAGAAAATTAATAAGGAAACACATGTCTTGAATGATACATTAGATGAGATGGATCTCATTGATATCTTCATGACATTCCATCCAAATGCAGAAGAATATACCTTCTTCTCAAGCACACATGGAACATTTGACAGGATAGACCACATCTTGAGTCATAAATCAAACCTCAGTAAATTTAAGAAAATTGAAATTGTATCAAGCATCTTCTCTGACCACAATGATATGAGACTAGATATCAATTACAAGAAAAAATCTATAAAAAGCTCAAACACATGGAAATTAAACAACACATTTCTAAATAACCAACAGGTTACTGAAGAACTCAAAAGGGAAATAAAAAATTTCTAAAAACAAATGACAATGAAAACACAACAACACAAAACCTATAGGATGCAGCAAAAGCAGTCGTAAGAGGGAAGTTTATAGCAATACAATCTTACCTCAAGAAACAAGAAAAACATCGAATAGACAACCTAACTTCACACCTAAAACAACTGGAAAAAGAGGAACCCAAAATCCCAAAATTAGTAGAAGGAAAGAAATCATAAAGATCCAAGCAGAAATAAATGAAAAAGAAATGAAAGATACATAGTAAAGAATAATAAAACTAAAAGCTGGTTCTTCAAGAAAATAAACAAAATTGACAAACCTTTAGCCAGACTTATCAAGAAAAAAAGAGAGAAGAATCAAATCAACAAAGTTTTAAATGAAAAAGAAGAGGTTACAACAGTCATTGCAGTGATACAAAGGATTATAAAAGACTATTATGAACAACTATATGGCAATAAAATGAATAACCTGGAAGAAATGGACAGGTCCTTAGAAAAGTTCAATCTTTCAAGACTGAACCAGGAGGAAATAGAAATTATGAACAACCCAATTACAAGCACAGAAATTGAAGCTGTGATCAAAAATCTCCCCCCAAAAACACAAAAGCCCACGACCAGATGGCTTCACGGCAGAATTCTATCAAACATTTAGAGAAGAGCTAATTCCTATCCTTCTAAAACTTTCTTAAAAAACTGCAGAGGAAGGAACACTTCCAAACTCATTCTAAAAGGCCACCGTCACCCTGATACCAAGCCAGACAAAGGCAACACACACACAAAAAGCTACACCCAATATCACTGATGAACATAGATGCAAAAGTCCTCAACAAAATTTTAGCAAACAGAATTCAGCAACACATCAAAAAGCTTATATACCATGATCAAGTTGGGTTTATTCCAGGAATACAAGGATCCTTCAATATACACAAATCAATCAATGTGATACACTATATTAACAAATTGAAAGATAAAGAACATCTAATAATCTCAATAGATGCAGAAAGAGCCTTTGACAAAACTCAGCACCCATGTATGATTAAAACTCTTCAAAAAATGGGCATAGAAGGAACCTACCTCAACATATTAAAGGCCATATATGATAAGCCTACAGCAAACATTATTCTCAATGGTGAGAAACTTAAAACATTCTCCCTAAGAAAAGGAACAAGACAAGGGTGTCCACTTTCACCACTATTATTCAACATTGTTCTGGTAGCCCTAGCTACAGCAATCAGAGAAGAAAAAGAAGTAAAATGAATCCATATCAGAAAAGAAGTAAAGCTGTCACTGTTCACAGATAACATGATACTGTATGTAGAAAACCCTACAGATAGTATCAGGAAATTACTAGAGCTACTCAGTGAATTTAGCAAAGTTGCAGGATACAAAATCAATACACAGAAATCACTTGCATTTCTATACACTAACAGTGAAAATTCAGTAAGAGAAATTAAACAATCAATCCCATTCACCATTACAACAAAATGAATTAAATATATAGGAATAAACTTACCTAAGGAGAAAAAGAACTATAAACAGAAAATTATAAGATACTGATGAAAGAAATCAAAGATGACATAAACAGATGGAGAGATTTCCCATATTCCTGGGTAGGAACAATCAATATTGTGAAAATGACTATACTTGCAAATTCAATCTACAGATTCAATATAATCCTTATCAAATTATCAATGACATTTTTCATAGAACTAGAACAAAAATTTCACAGTTCATATGGAAACATAAAAGACCCCAAATAGCCAAAGCAGTTTTGAGAAAGAATGAAGCTGGAGGAATCAATCTTCCTGACTTCAGATTATACTGCAAAGCTACGGTTATCAAGACAGCATGGTACTGGCACAAAAACAGAAATATAGACCATTGGAACAAGATAGAAAGCCCAGAAATAAACCCATGCACCTATGGGTACCTTATTTTTGACAAAGGAGGCAAGAATATACAATGGGGCAAAGACAGTTTCTTCAATAAATGGTGCTGGGAGAACTGGACAACTACATGTAAAAGAATGAAAGTAGAAAACTTCCTAACACCATGTGCTCACCCTGACCCTTTGCAACTCCATGGATTGAAGCCCAACAGGCTCCACTGTCCACAAAAAGATAAACTCTAAGTGGATTAAAGACCTAAATGTAAGACCAGAAACTATGAAACTCTTAGAGGAAAACATAGGTAGAACACTTAATGACATATATCAAAGCAAGATCCTCTATGACCCACCTCCTAAAGTAACAGAATTAAAAACAAAAGCAAACAAGTGTGACTTGATTACACTTAAAAGCTTTTGCACAGCAAAGGAAACTATAAGCAAGGTGAAAAAAACAATTCTCAGAATGGGAGAAAATAACAGCAAATGAAACAACTGACAAAGGATTAATTTCCAAAATATACAAGCAGCTCATACAACTCAATGACAGAATGGCAAACAACCCAATCAAAAAGTGGGAAAAAGACCTAAACAGACATTTCTCCAAAGAGGACAAACAGATGGCTAACCAACACATGAAAAGATGCTCAACATCACTCATTATTAGAGAAATGGAAATCAAAACCACAATGAAATATCACCATACACCAGTTAGAATGGCCATCATCAGAAAGTCTACAAACAATCAATGCTGGAGAGAACATAGAGAAAAGGGAATGCTCTTGCACTGTTGGTGGGAATGTAAATTGATACAGCCATGGAAGATGGTATGGAGATTCCTTAAAAAACTAGGAATAATACCACCATATGACCCAGCAATCTCACTCCTAAGCATATATCCTGAGGAAACCAAAGTTAAAAAAGACACATGTATCCCATTGTTCATTGCAGCATTATTGACAATAGCTAGAGCATGGAAGCAGCCTAGATGCCCATTGGCAGATGAATGGATAAAGAAGCTGTGGTACATATACACAATAGAATATTACTCAGCCACAAAAGGAACCCATTTGAGTCACGTCTGATGAGGATGAACCTAGAACCTATTATACAGAATGAAGTAAGTCAGAAAGAGAAAGAGAAATATCATATTCTAATGTACATATACAGAATCTAGAAAAATGGTTCTGAAGAATTTATTTCCAGGGCAGCAGTGGAGAAACAGACATAGAGAATAGACTTACGGACATGGGGAGAGGGGAGGAGAGGGTGAGATGTATGGAAAAAGTCACATGGAAACTTACATTACCATATGTAAAATAGATAGCCAACAGGAATTTGCTGTATTGCTCAGGAAACTCACACAGGGGCTATGTATCAACCTAGAGCGGTGGGATGGGGAGGGAGGTGAGAGGGAGGTTCAAAATGGAAGGGATATGTGTATGGCTATGGCTGATTCATGTGGAGGTTTGACAGAAAACAATAAAATTCTGTAAAAATATTATCCTTCAATAAAAAATAAATTAAAAAAAGAAGTTATAAATGTATGAATATTCCCACTATTCCCCATCCCTCCCCATCACACATATCCACACACCCCTTTCTGCTAAGTAAGAAGTAGAAAAGGATTTCTCTCAGAGGGTTTTTATTTCAGAATCAGGAGGAATTGCTGAACTTGTGGGCAAAGGACCTGCAGCTAAGGGAGGGGAAGAAATTTTGAAGGGAGCTCTGAGGATATTAGTGAGGTTCACTTTCATGCGTTGGAGAAGAAAATGGCAACCCACTCCAATGTTTTTGCCTGGTCAATCCCAGGAACGGGGGAGCCTGGTGGGCTGCCATCTATGGGGTCATAGGGAGTCAGACACGACTGAAGCAACTTAGCAGCAGTAGCAGCAACTCACTAATGAAAGTCAAGGCTTTAAAAGAAGCTAAGAAAAAGAAGAGGCAGTAAGAGCAACCAAAACTAGATTCGGTCTCTGGGAGCAAGTAATATTGGAAGCTAAGGTTTTAGTTGTACAGACAAGCAAGCATATGGTCAAGAATGTTTGGACATGTATTTCATGTTTTAGAGAGACCATATTTTAGGAAGAAAGACAGGATTTAACAAGGTTTTCGTGAATTTTTGCTAGTAGCACATCAATCTTTTATACTGAATAGTGTGAACAAATAGTATTTTTTAAAGACTACTTGGAAGATGGACTGTAGAATTTCTACCATTTAAAATAAAGTTCATAAAATTCTGCAAACTTAGAAAACCAGCATAATCACCAAAATAATCTAAATTTTAATGTTATGATGTCACTGTTTTGTATTAATGAAAGAAAATGGACTTCTTCTTACATCAGTTTCCCTATTTTGGGCTATGAAATAATTTATTAAGTATTATATGCAGGTATATTAAATTTAACAAGTACACTTGCTTTTAGCTATTAATTTTCTTGCAGTGCTTTACCAAAGGTACCAAGAAGAAAGTTTTAAATCCACTTGTTTCTGAAGCAATATAAAATTTTCTCTTAAAACTCTGGCAATATCCATTATGATTCTACTTTAGAACTAGAAGCAACCACTGTAATATAATCAAAGGAAATGAATAACTTAAAAAGAAAACAATTTACAGTGTAAAAATAAATTTAAAGTGGAGTAGGAAGCCCTGGAGGGAGGACTCTTGAGCACACACCACTTGTTGCAGCCTGTATAACCAGTAAGAAGAAAGATGAGAATTATTTTAAGGAAGTCTGTTTGTATAGAATTCTATCTATAAAATTCTCTCAACTTTTTCTTCATGACGATAAAAATGTTACTTTTGTTCTGGTCCAAGGGAAGACTTTTTTTCACATGGGAATTTCATCCCCTGATTTTAAGACACAGAGGGGCCTTCCTACCCCAGCAATAATGCACCAACCACTTGATTGCAGCCAGTAAAAAACTGCCATAACCTGGAGCTCTTGTTTTTCTCCAGAGAACTTTCATTATTCAAAACAACCTGCCCTGGGACTTCCCTACTGGTCGAGCGGCTATGATTCTGTGCTCCCAATGCAGGGGGCTAGAGTTTGAGCCTGTGATAGAGAACTAGATTTTCCATACCACAATTAAAGATCCTGCATGGCCATGATGGAAGATCCCATGAGGTGTTACTAAGACCCAGCACAGCTAAATAAATAAAATAAAAAGAAACTTCCCCCAATTTCCTTCTAAAGCCTAATAAAAGCTGTCCTTCCCTGTGTCTCTGAGGAATTGTCCTCGATTCCTCATTGTGTACGATTCCACCATTGATGGCCTGTCCCAAATTGCAGTACTCTGCCATTCCAGAATAAACCCATTTGCTGGTAAAGAAACAAGATACTTTATTTTTGAGGTGGACAAGAATAACTTTATACTAATATTAAATTTAATGATACATAAACCACAACTATTGCTCTACATTGTTTTATTTTTTTTTCTCTAATTACATGACTTAGTCTTAAATTAATGCCAGTGAATAGTATGTCAATAGAAATGTGTACAATTTACTGCTTAAACTCAGATCCCAAGATAGGTAGAGTTAATCAGTGTAAGAAGTTACCAGTCAATTAAATTCTTTTTCTGTGTTAAGTCTTCTGTAAAAATCAAAGAATAAATGATTCAAAGAAAAAATAAAACCTTGATGTGTAGGACTGAATACCAAAATATATCCAAATAGAAAGGAAACACTTAAAAGGAATCTGAGTAAAATAAGAAGCTTCATAACAAACATTTGTCTCTTGATTCAGTTAAAAACGTGTCCAGAGATGTCTAAAATCATTTTGTGTGTGAATGTTTGCTTTTGTTAAACCAATGAGTTAACTGAGGCTTCAGTTTTACAACAACCAAAAGGAAATTCTATGGGAGAAAGAACATCATGTTATCATTTTAGATCACTGATTAATCAGGTTCTTTGACCTTTAAACTGTCCAGTGATTTAGTCTGAACTTCTATATCCCCTTATTCAAACTCTAGAGAGAATATCTGTGATGACTTTCAACCTAATTCATGACAATAACACCAACTTTTCCATGACTAAGCTTCCCTATATCAAAGGCTGGGATCATATTTCTTGTTTTGTGACAGGAAGAAGAAACTTAATAGGAAATATTTACAGTCATTCACAATGAGATTTCAGTTTCATCAACCACCTTGAAGGATAACCACAAAAAAAAAAAAAAAAGGAGAGTAACAATACTAAAAAGGGAATGAAGGTTTGATCCTGAGTTTCTGATGCTCAACTCATGCTGGCCACATATTTTCTAGTCCATAACACATAATAACAGTCACAGAAAATTTTCAATAACCCCTCATTTGCAGAGTATATTGAAAATTACAGATCCTTTTCCTATGTTATTTTTCCTGAAGAGCCCTCCCTATGGCACAGGCATCTTTGGTAATGCTTTATGATGGGGCAAAGGCAGGATCTGCACCCAGCCAGCCCTTCTGCTCCTGGGGTGTTAAAAAAATGATTCCTTCTTACTGTATGACTCAGCATTACAAAACTATCATCCTCCAATACCTCACATTCCCTCACACTGCCGAGACCACTGACCAGCCTGCACACAAGTGGGCTGCCTCCTCATGGACTAACAAGTTAGAAAATGGTCTCACCCCTGTCCTATCTTGCAGTGACATCCTCTGAGGCACGGTCAGCCCACTCAGTCAGCCCAGTAGAAGGGCAGCAGTCCTGTAGTCCTGTGCAACAACCTTCTCTGCCTGCATTCTGATTTGCCCTGTTTATATATTTTACATGATACACATGACCTAATGCTCCATCTCAATTAACAAGATTATTGTATTTTCCCAATTTTTCCAAGATAAATTTGAAACAATTAGGAGAGAGACATTAAAAGAATGCACTATGTCCACATAGCTTGATGTTGTGAAAACGTAGGTTTAATATTAACAGGACACAGCAGGGGTTTTCAAAGGGACTATGTCAGAAGGCATTTTGGGTTGTCAAAGCTGGGGAAGGTAAGGTCCTACAGGGATACTTTTAAACATTGCACTTGGCACTTCATATATTTAACAGCCCCCTCCTCCCACAACAAAAATCTGTCTGGGCCAAAATGTTAATAATGAAGGGTCAAGAAGCTCTGGGTTATTGGAACACCTGTTTGTTAATACTGGCTTTCCACCTGATCCCTAGAGAATCTCAGGTAACTTAGAAGTACATTCAAACTTCAAACACCAGGAGACCAAATAATCAGTCTTAA
This sequence comes from Ovis canadensis, assembly GCF_042477335.2. Taxonomy (NCBI): domain Eukaryota; kingdom Metazoa; phylum Chordata; class Mammalia; order Artiodactyla; family Bovidae; genus Ovis; species Ovis canadensis. The sequence goes on along the minus strand of NC_091246.1, from coordinate 174,224,137 downwards.
CATTACTAAAACATTTCTTTGTTTTATACTTTAAAACAGCAAGACAAATGAGTTTAAAAAATGGCTCACTCCAGCAATTTCAGTTGAAAAGTAGTCCAATGCTGTATCATTTCCAGTCGTTATACATTATACAACTGCAATATTATATAATGAGAACTGTTATAGAATAATTATCCTGGGACGCAACAAGACAATCAGCCAACACGGAAAGAGTCACTTTTTTCATCTAATCATGAAAATAGGGAAATTGAGTATTATAGTCTAGAAATATTTTCAACAGTGCAAGTTGAATCAAAAGAGGCAATTTAGATAAGGCGATAATTAGAGAAATCAATTTGTCTGGGCATCCAATTCCTGTTAGTTGAGGTTTTCAATTAGTTTCTATGACAGTCAATCCACAAATTTTATCTTTGTATACCTGAAAATGATAGTGTAAAAAAAGCTCTTAAAATACTGTCCAGGAGCAAATATCCTACCTTTGCAGGCATATGGGACTCTTTCCAAAGATTTTCAAAATTTGGATAAATTCATTGCAAAATCCTTTATTATTGTCACTTTTTAATAGCATGTCATTAAAGACTGGAAATACTTTTTCTTTCCTATTTCAGAATTACATAGTTTACAAAAATAAGAATTACAGACTAGACTGCAATACTGTATAATATGATGTTTTAAATAAAAGGATACATGGGAAAGTCCATACTTCATAAATATTCCAAATAGTTAGCAAAATACACTTATGAGAAAATAGTTTTTTTCATATACTTACTTTTTTTGCAAGATTTATTTTCATAGTACAATAGATAAAAATAAATCTTAAAATTCTGTGAAGAATAGAAAAATACACTATTTTCTGAAAGATGTGACTGTTTATTTTTGTACATTTTAAAGAAATTTTAAACTTTAAATTTTAAAGAAATGAAGATTTCTGGCTTTAAATGACTTAGCACAGGTAACAGTTATGTGGAAACTAACAGAACCACATGAAGTCTCCTTTTTCTTAATCTTAACAGTTGCTACCTTTTTTTTTTAATCAAGTAATCTATTACTTGAAAAGATGTTACTTTGTTTTTCAGATTAAAACAAAAAACAAAAATGCATTAAACCAAATCTACTCTATAAAGTCTGTAGCTTTTACTTGATTATCATATGAAGCCCACCACTGCATAGCATGTTTATGACATTTTCCAGAATATAATTTCAATTGCAGTGTTATGACTATTGAAATTGGCATTTGGGAAGCTGCATGCAAATGTGACTAATTTTTGGAGTGTACAAATTTATTTAAATATCTTACTGTAAGAGAAGCACTGCTTTGGAATCAGAGTTTGATAAACCAGGGGACTCCCTCAAATGTTATGTTTTTTTGTAACTCTGATTCTATTGGAATTTAGTTTCTCCTTCTCTCCACTCTCTCCCCAACTCTACTTTGCCCTCACCTATATTTTTTCCCATTTTAATGGCTAAATGGCTCAGGAAGAGTATTGATCATCTTGACCAAGATACCAGAAGAAGACAATTTTAACACAGGGAATCATTTAACTTAATAGACCTCCAATGATTCTGAAATAGCACACATATAAAAATTTTTTGGTTGAAAATACTTATTTTCTTCCTAATTAAACAGAGTAATAATAGTTTTTATGAAGACATGGACAGTATACACTCTTTTTCCAAAGAAGACATGATCTTTTTCCTAATTTAAACCAGTGTTTCTCAAATTCACTATTGCTATTTGAGACCAGGTAATTTTTTTTTTTTCACTGTGAGGTGTTGTCCTATATAATGTAGGATATTTAGCAGCATCTCTGACCTCTATTCACTAAACTTCAGTTGTATCTTCAAAAATGCCTCCAGACACTGCCTAGTATTCTCTGGATAGCAAAATCACCCAGTTGAGAACCATGGATTTAAATAGCTACATCTGGATGCAAATATATTCATTATTAAAAGGAGGAAGAGGAGAGAGCAAGGGGGAGGAGGGGGAGAGAGAACATAGAGATGAAGTTCTTAGCACAAGTACACTGCAGACTTGTGTGTACTGCTTTCATTTTTTGCAGGGGGAGGGGTTATGCTGTACTGCATGGGATCCAGAACTTTCCTGACCAGGATCTAACCCATGGCCCTGCACTGAGTCTGCTATAAAAAAAATAATAATAATTTTAGGTGTTTTTCTTGCCTTGTACAATATCAGTTTTATCATCTCTAAGGAATCAGCCCTCAGAATACCTTGAAAGAAAAAGTCACTTAGTTATATCCAACTCCCTGTGACCCCGTGGACTATAGCCCACCAGACTCCTCTCCTCATGGAATTCTCCAGGAAAGGATATTGGAGTGAGTTGCCATTCCAGTCTCCAGGGGATCTTCCTGACTCAGGGATCAAACTCAGGCCTCCTGCATTGCAGGCAGATTCTAGACTGTATGAACCAACAGGGAAGCCATCTGAGCCACCAGTACTTTAAGCAGTGACAATAATGGTCTAGGTTAAATGTACTAAAGTGTTTATAAAATATTCAATATCCCAACAAAACATGTTTCTATTAATAGATAACAGTTTAAAACTGCTTTAACACAACTATCTACTTGGCTCCTACAATCTAAGTAAATGAGTCTCTAAACTAAACTAAACACTCTCCAGCAAGGATATTACACATGTAAAACATGCCCAGAGTGTGCATATATGAAATATTAACCCATCCGTGCATTTCTCATATATAATAAAATCTGCAAACTTTAATTTCAGGCAATTTGCATCAATACAGTGATTTAAGTTCATACTCTCAGTGAACTAGTAAGATCATTTTAGAAACTCAACTTTGAAAAATATTATATTTACCTGGAGAAGAGATGGACTGTTTAAGTTCCAAAATAGCCCACACTAATAATTATAAACAAACCAGGCATTTTTATAAATATCAATATACAAATTAACTATCTCCAAACATAGATGTTGAATGCCTACTACATGCCAGTATTCTAAGCATTTGTTGGTAATTCACTAAACAAATGGAGAAGGCACTGGTACCCCACTCCAGTACTCTTGCCTGGAAAATAGCATGGACAGAGGAGCCAGGTGGGCTGCAGTCCATGGGGTCACTAAGAGTAGGACATGACTGAGTGACTTCACTTTCACTTTTCACTTTCATGCATTGGAGAAGGAAATGGCAATCCACTTCAGTGTTCTTGCCTGGAGAATCCCAGGGGTAGGGGAGCCTGGTGGGCTGCTGTCCATAGGGTCGCACAGAGTTGGACATGACAGAAGCAACTTAGCAGCAGCAGCAGCATTAAAAAAAAACAACAAAAACGGTCTTTGTGAAATTCACTTGTACAATTATACCTATTGAGTTCTTCTCAGCTATTGCATTTCCCTCATACAGAAAGTGTAAGCTACAGAAACGCAGATGACACCAACCTTATGGCAGAAAGTGAAGAGGAACTAAAGAGCATCTTGACGAAAGTGAAAGAAGAGAGCAAAAAAGTTGGCTTAAAGCTCAACATTCAAAAAACGACGATCATGACATCCAGTCCCATCACTTCATGGCAAATAGATGGGGAAATAATGGAAACAGACAGACTTTATTGGGGGGGGGGGTCTCCAAAGTCACTGTAGATGATGATTGCAGCCATGAAGTTAACAGACACTATATCAATAATTTCAGATATGCAGATGATACCACTATAATGGCAGAAAGTGAAGAGGAACTAAAGAGCTTCTTGATGAAGGTGAAAGAGGAGAGTAAAAAACTGGCTTAAAACTCAACATTCAGAAAACTAAGATCATGACATCTGATCTCATCACTTCATGGAAAATAAATGGGAAAAAAGGGGAAACAGTGACAGATTTCATTTGGGGGGCTCCAAAATCACTGCAGATGGTGACTGCAGCCACAAAATTTAAAGACACTTGCTCCTTGGAAGAAAAGCTATGACAAACCTAGATGGTGTAATAAAAAGTAGACATCACTTTGCCCACAAAGGTCCATCTAGTCAAAGCTATGTTTTTTTCCAATAGTCATGTACAAATGTGAGAGTTGAACCATAAAGAAGGCTGAGCACCAAAGAATTGATGCTTTCAAACTGTGGTGCTGGAGAAGACTCTTGAGAGTTGCTTGGACAGCAAGGAGATCAAAGCAGTCAATCCAAAGAACATCAAACCTGAATATCCATTGAAAATACTGATGCTGAAGCTTCAACACTTTGGTCACCTGATGCAAAGAGGTGACTTATTGGAAAAGACCCTGATGCTGGGAAAGATTGGTGGCACAAGGAGAAGGGGATGACAGAGGATGAGATGGTCGGATGGCATCACTGATTCAATCGACATGAGTTTCAGCAAACTCAGGGAGAGAGTAAAAGACAGGAAACCCTAGTATTGTGCAGTCCATGGGGTCACAAAGAGTAGGACATGACTTAGTTATTGAACAACAACAATCCATCCTAGAGCTTCTATCAAAGGAATTTTTTAAGCCTAGAGTATTATTTCCAGGGTTAGTTTTGAAACCACAAGTCAATAAATCCCAAAATCCAAAGCAATCTTAAATTGAATTGTTGCAGGTATGGAAGGAACACAAAAAAGGCAATGAGCTGAATTTTCTTTAGTGTTTTTCTTGGATAAGTTAATTAAGGCTGATGAATTTATCTTTCATTCATCCCTTCAACAAGTATTTATTAAATGCTTCTTTTGTAGCTATTTTAAATAATGATGATAAAGAATAGATTTTTCTACAACCATCTACCAAAATGAAAGACTGTACAAAGCAAAAAAAAAAAAAGGAAGAAAATAAAAGTATCCACTCAAAATACATGAAATAACTGTATCACATTCTTCAAACAACTACAATTTAGGAAGCTGAAAAGAAAGAGTAAGTGTTTTGGAGCACTACTGGATACATCTACAAACTGGCAAGTATACAGAGTAAAATGCCTATACTTTTAACACAGGCCCAGGAAGGAGTATCTTTCAAATTTTGGTACAAATAATGTGATACTGGTATAACTGAGTCTATCTTGGAATATTTCTAATGCCTGAAAGAAGGCTTTTTTTCCTGTGGAAATTCTCCTATTTCTTGGAGGTGGAATACAGTCCATAAATGCATGAATTCTTTATTCCACCAACTTGATCAAGTCCCTTAATGCTTAGCTCTACACCACTTTCTCTAAACTACAGTGCAAGTACTAGATGAATCTCCATTAGCGTGATTTTTACCCCCCCAAAAAAAAGTCTACCACATGGCAAGCATGAGCTCTTTGGAAGGAGGCCGACATATCTGTAATCCTTCCCAGTAAGAAGTTTTCCAGGTATCTTCAATGTTACCTGTTTTATTTGTTACCATTCTACTTGTTTGCCTATAGCTATTTCTTGGTTCTCTCAGGCTGACTAGCCAAGTCTACTTCTTCGGTACCGCACTAATGAACACTTGCTACTTATCCAAGGAAGTAATTTCCTTCTCAGGAGGTAACCTACTTTTTGTATCCTAATTTCTTGCACCTCCTGGAAGCAACCACTTCTTCTCTCAAGATACTGCAACTAGATGAACATATTATTTCATGTAACATTTGTTTTGTTATGTCCTCCTTCACAATATCATATTATCCTAAGTCTGAGGGATTTGGATTTCCTTTCCTGTTACTCTGGTTTTAATCACACTATTTCATAAATCTAGTATGCTTTCTCCCATGTTTTTCTCCAGTTATTCGAAAACAAATTTCAGTCCTACTTCTCAATTGAAATCTCTTTTCTGTTAGTCTTCCATAGTCACCCGATTTTCATTGTATCTTCATCTTAATTGCTTTTGTACATATCATGCAACAAATACTTACTGAGGTACTGTGACCAGGTTCTCTGATAGATGCTTAATAAATAAACTTGATGAATTATTATATCATCTTATGACATTGTTTCAGCAATTATTTAAAAATGTATATATTAAAAATCTTGTTAGTATTTGATCTTTCTAGTGTATATCTTTGCATCAACTGTTTAAGATAAATGCTTTGATGTTTAAGAATCATGCACTATATAATTTCATTGCATTTTCTCATAATTTTGTTCCCAAGTACTTGTTCGAAATGCTTAAAAAATGGAAATTTGATTAGTAAGGTTTTATCTAATGTAGGAAAAAATCAAGTTTTAGAATTAGACTGTTTCTAAATCAAAATATAATTTTGTAAACCAAAATTAAGAATGACCTATTTAGATTAGACCTCCCCAGACTGTTTCCAAAAATGTTCTGTCTTTTAGGCACAAAATTTCTAATTAGATATTAAAGAGTGAAGATTTCAAAGTTTCTCTCATGAGTAAATAAAAGCAATCCTTCTTGGGTAACAGCAAAAACAGAAATGTGCTGGGAGGAACTTCCAATCTCCGATGAAAACCCAGAACCTCCCTATACCCACTGCCCCATGAGGACCACTACTGTCAGACCACTTAAGTGGTGTATGGAAACCAACCAAAGAAAACTTTATTTCCAATCACCCCTCCACCATGTCTTGCATTGACATTTAGTTCTGTATAAATTAAATGAAATATCATTAATACAATATTGCTTTAGATTTACTCATATATTTATAAGTAAATATATAAGTGGCTCAGATGGTAAAGAATCTGCCTGCAATGCAGGAGACCTGAGTTCAATCCCTGGGTTGGGAAGATCCCCTGGAGAAGGACATGGCAACCCACTCCAGTATCTTTGCATGGAGAATCCCATGTACTGGGGAACCTGGCAGGCTACAGTACATGAGGTCACAAAGAGTAAGATACAACTGAGAAACTTTCACTCACGTACACACTGTTTCTCCTGCATCTTAGTACTGCTATCTGAGATCTTTTCCTTTCCATTTAAAATACAATCATTATAAATTTTCTTTTGTGAAGGCCAATTGGCTACAACATTTTTCCATCTGGATTTAAATGCAAATCTCTCTATATTGTAAACATATCAGAAAAGAGAGGAATGGTACTCAGAAATAGATGAAGATTTATTAATTTTACCTGACAGAAGATCTTTCTCCCCATCTCTGCAAAGAGCTACTGTCCAAGACCAAGAGGGCTATGAAAATCCTCTTGTATCACCTCTTTTATAAACAATAACCAATAATGTTGGCCAAAGCTTTTCAAATACATCTTCCTTTTAAGCTTCATCACCATATTTTCATTCAATTGTGACAGAAAATGACTAGTCACAATTGATCACTCAAGCTTATACTTCAGAATTGCATTTGCCAGAAACTTTTCATAATATAAACCTTACACTGTTTCTTATTTTATGGGAGAAAATGCCCAGATGAAATGTAAACCTATGCCTGGTCAAAAGCCCTTTAAAACACTACTCTCTTTAATCAGTTATAGAAGGTATATGATTTCTACCTATTTGAATAAGCATCTCAAAGCTGCCATTAAAAAAAAAAAAGGAAGAAAAATTCAATTTACATATCTCCCTAAGAGCTGGTTTCTGAAGGTTTTTCTCCTCTTGCTTTAATGAATAGAGTACATCATGCCCAGTGAGCACAGAATTCTTCTTTTTTCCTGCTGGTTCAGCAGTTAGCATAGTCTCAGAGTTCATCCCTGAAGTGTCCCAGCCAAAAAACTTCAGCCTACACAGTTCAGCAGACACTGCAGAAGATTTTAATTCAGGGTGACATTCATTTTTCTTTTGTTTTATGAAAGTGGACTGTAAGAAACCACTCAAAATTTGGGGGTAGAGACAGAAGTGGAGACAAGGTATATCTCACGATGAAATCTTAATAGATCCACTGAATCACGAAACAAAAATGCACTGTGTATCCTTAGCATCTAACTTAGCACATATAATCATAGACATCTGAATGTTATCAACACATACATTAATCATAATTATGGGTAAGGATCACCTTTCAGATAATATGCTAAGTTTGAGAAGTACAAACAATGAGGCAGATTGGTAAATACCTTGTTTTGAAACTGTTGCCATTTAATGTTGACTATATGCAAATTGATAGGTTATCTTTGATTCAGAGAATACTGTTTTTCAGATGCACTATCAAGTTATTTGATATTATCTCTAATTATCACACTAGCTTATCAAGGTAGGCCTTCCTATCCCATAGGATAAATGAGAAATTCAAGGATATGCTGCATTTCTAAGATTCCTACCTGTATCTACCAGCTGCTAAATTCACCAGTACGAATCATGGCTAGAAGGGAGAAGAGATAGGAGTTCTTCCCTCTCCTTTTCTATATTATCCAATTGTGTCTCTGGCACCAGTTCAATCTTTTCCATAGTTCTAGTTGTCCTGGGACAAACTGGGACCAGTACTACAGTATTATTCCTTTTTCTCTCCAGTCTGGAGGTGATAGTGACTTTCCAATGCTGCTAATCTCTATATTACTTCACAGTCTACTGTTAACTTTTAAACTCTTCCAACAACTATGTAAAAATTTCCTGCCTTAAATTCCTTTTGTTTAAATACAGTGATTTTTACAATACAGCTTGGAGTCAGCTGAAATCTAGGGTGCAAAAGAAGGACCAGAAGATAAGGCTGAAGAAATATATAGAGGGGCCAAATATCTGCCTTGCTAAGGCACTTATAATTCATCTAGTATGTTTATGCAAGAGACTGAATATTCAATTTGTACTTTTTAAAGATAGTAATACAGTTTTGCTGACTAAACAGAGTATGTATCAGGACAGGTTAGCAAAAGTGGCAAAAAACAGTCTCAGGTCATTACCTTAACATTCTTGAAGTGCTATTATGAGACGAACTTAGAGTCTGTTTAGATGGGCAGAAGTGGGTAGATTCTAGAAGTTAGCTGAGAGTGAGAGTAATTTGAACTTGGTGAGTGTTTTGGGTGAGGCAAAAGAAAAGGAATATTCTAGAATTATTTCAGAAGCATGGTTTGGATCACTCTATGGATCATGACAAAATTACATAAAATAGGCAGAAGGAATAGTAGGTAAGAGTAGAAAAAAAAAAGATAAATACATATGACGTGTGTAGGAGACAGTCGGAAATATATGCCTAGATTTCAGGAGAGAAGGAAAAGTAGGTGGTTGCTAAAGTGAGTAGGATGACTCAAAACGATAGTAAAATAGGAAAAACACAGCAGAAGATGGAAGCCCAGGAAAGAATGAGAACTTGTGAGCTGCTGCAGCAAGAGTGAGAAAGTTGGTGAAGTGGAATTTGCAGATGAGCATAGGGCTTAAGGCAATTCAAGAGAAAGTACAGTATAATAGCGAGAAATCAGCAATTAAATACTTTACGGACATGAACATCCATTGTAAATGAAACATAAAGGTACTGTGTCTAACCTTTTACTTTCCTCCCTCCAAGAAACTGGTTGTAAGAGTAGGACAGTTCCTGGAGGGTAAAGATCCTCTTATATTGAAGGCATAACTCAATAGTAAGTCTCATATTTTCATCTTTAACCCAGATTCTATAAAAATAACTGAGAATAAATATGCATGTTCAAGATACTTGGTGGTTTGAAGTTTTTTCTACGTGTCTTACTCTTGAATAAATGCCAAAGTTTTTAGTACAGACCATGAGAAAAGCTGAGGAAAAGGACTGAGTATTGTTTGGGTCATCATCACGTGGCCAATGACAAACTATTCAAAAGCAAGATCAATGAACCCTTTCAAAACTACTGCTCCTTCCAATTCATTCTCTGTGTTTAAGAAGATATTTAGTCTAGAGTCATTCTCTCCAGACCCAGAAAAGCCAGCTTAATTTAAGATGATAGAAAAATAAGGTGTAGCAATAGTCTGCTGTGGTTAGTGTGCGTGTGTGCTAAGTTGCTTCAGTCATGTCTGACTTTTTGTGACCCTAAGGACTATAGCCTGCCAGGCTCCTCTGTCCATGGAATTCTCCAGGCAAGAATGCTGGAGTGTGTTGCCATGCCCTTGTCCAGGGGATCATCCTGTCCCAGGGATCAAACCTGCATCTCTTACATCTCCTGCATTGTAGGTAGGTTCTTTACCACTAGTGCCACCTGGATAGTCCTGTGGTTAGTGCATATAGTATCTGTACAAATCAAATGTAAAAAAAAAATAAAACTTAATGTCAAGAGTGTTATTTTCCTCAATTATAACAGGAGAAACTATCTGCATTTTGTATCTCAAACTCACTTTTAAAAACTAAACTCTAATGAAAATTAATTTTTAGCCAATAATTATTACACAACACACTGACAGACCAGTTGCCTTAACATCAGACACATTAAGGTAATCACTTATTAAAAATAACTTTTTCCTGAACACAGGAAACAGTCCTTTGAGAAAACTATTTCTACTTTATAACATTCCTCCTCATACTCTTTCTTTTGGAGAAGGAAATGGCAATACACTCCAGTATTCTTGCCTGGAAAATCCCATGGATGGAGGAGCCTGGCCGGCTGCAGTCCACGGGGTTGCAAAGAATTGGACACAATTGAGTGACTAACACATACATACTCTTTCTTTAGTGTCATACCGAGGCTCATGTATAAGTAGATATAAATGGCTGAACTTCTTCAATTTAAAGTTGACTTATTTCTCCTTTTTTTGTATTATACTCTATAGAGGAGAAATTGTCTAAGGGTTTCGGTAAAGTTGTTGTTGTATAGTTGCTAAGTCATGTTTAACTCTTTGTGACCCCATGGATTGTTGCCTGCCAGGCTCCTCTGTTCATGGGATTTCCCAGGCAAGAATACTGGAGCAGGTTGCTGTTTCATTCTCCAGGGGATCTTCCCAACCCAGGGATCAAACCTGTATCTCCCGTGTCTCTTACAAAGGCAGACCAGTTCTTTACCACTGAGCCACCTGGGAGGCCCATGGCAAAATTACCAGTACACAACTGCTGCTTGTAGTCCTGATACATAAAATAGCAGTACAGCAGCATCCAGATTCAGAATTTCAGTTGTTTATTAATAAAGCTTAGCTAAAGTCTGACTCACAGAGCTGGACAGCCCTGTATGCTCAACACATATCTAGCTGAAAAAGCTCCAAGGGAACCAACACTCATCAAGTTCTTCAGGTAACCAGTATACACTGTACAGATTACATAATCGTCTTTAACACTTAGAAAGGCATGACATAAAGAAATAGTTAAAAAATACACACACACATATACACAATCGAGTGCAAATGATCTTGTAAAGGGATATCTCAGCTTGTCTCATTTAGTCACTAAACTGAGAGCTCTGAGGCCAAGGTTCCTGCATGTGATAGCTGCGCCTCCTCATGATTCTGCTATGACTCAGTTCATGATACCTAATAAATGTCTTGAGGTGATATGTTGGTGCAGGCAGCTGTTCCTTAGCCTAACCCTGAAACTGACTGTAATTTCCTTAGAATCTGATGAGGAAGCAAGGACAAGATTAAGGTCAAGAGCTTTCACTTTCATTCTCAACTGTAGTGTCAGAAAAATAGGATTCTATACGTGGACAGAAGACAAGGAAGGTGAAGTGAGCCTGTGCAATCACAAAAGTAAAGCTCCAAATGGCTTTTGCGTCCCATATTCACCTCAGAACTGTAAAAATAAAACACTAAGATAAATACATTTGAACACTCAGAAACCTATCTCTTCTTAAATCCAAACTAGTTACTAAAACTTTGCATGGTGTATTTTTCACATTCTCCTTATAAGTAATTGATATCAGGTTGGATTCTCTGCAGAGGGTTAGTATTTCCTTCTCTAAAAAAAATTGCCAATCTAATTATTGTCCAAGGCAATCAATTTTCCACTACTGCAATCATCCATTAGAGTCTTGAACTCTTTCTGATTATAAGCATTCTAAAATAATCTAATGATAATAATAAACCTCGCCGCCCACCCCCCCCCCACTCTCTTTTATGGAACAACTCACACAAAGGATTAAAGACAAAAGCATCTTTGATGTATTTTATAAATAGTAAGAAGGCAAATATAGTTGAGGGAAAAAGCAGTTGTGGGGTGGGATCAGCAATTAGAGATGAGGCCAGACAAACAGTGAGGGGCCAGATTATACGTCACTGAGGGGCTTTAGACTTTATTTTGAATATAATGAAAAGAAACTCCATAGGTTAGGTTTACAGTAAAACAGTGATATGTCCTGATATTATCTGAAAGTTTTAAATGGTTACCTGTTGACTTTGAAAGAACAGAGTATGATATGACAGTGTTGAAATAAGGGAAACCAGTTATATGACTATTTCAGTCATCAGAGTACAAGATAATTGCTAGACATATCAGTAAAGCTAGTGAAAAGTGATAGTATTTTGGATATATTTTAAATGTATAGCTAATAATATATCCTTATGTATTCATTATGGAGGACTAAAAAGAAAGAGATCTAGCCAATAGTTTTGACGTGAGAAATGAAGACTTGTCACCAACCGAGAAGGAAAAACCTATAGGTACAACAGTTTAGAAGAATGGGGAATATGCTGGGCATGTGATTTTGAGATATCTGTTAGACATCCAAGTGGAACTTTCAAGAAAGCAGTTATATGTGCATTCATGGAGTTAGAGGACTGGAAAAAAAAAAAGGGAGTCATTGGTATATAGATGATAGTAAAGCCATGAGACTAAATGAAATCACAGAGTGTAAACAGAGAAGTCCAAGGACTAAGGTGGTTTTAGGAGAATAGGGGAACAGTAAGTGAGATGGGAAAAGAGCAAGAAGTGAGCTAAGGATGCCAACAGTGTGTGATGGTAGCCTGAAAGACAAGTGAAGAATGTGTACTAAAAGGAAGTGATCAGTTATGTCAGAAATTGCTGATGGAGAAATTAAAAGGACAGTTTTTCAGCTGACCAATGCATTGACTCTTACAGATCTGGTTGATGACCTTGATGACAGCAGTTTCATTGGAGTGACAGAAGAGAAAGCGTGATTACACTGTGTTAAACAGAGAATGAGTGTAGAAGAAATGGAGACAATGAACAGAAGAAAAATAAAGAAAAAGTACAAAAGATACCAGGGAAAGTACAATTAGAAAAAATATATGTATATATTAAGATGGAAGATATAGTATGACTGCATGTTTATGAAATGGAAAAGGTTAAGAAAAACTGGTGTGAGAGAGAGGAGAGCTGGAACAATGTGCTTGATTAGCTCAGAACAGATGAGATCGGTATTAACTTCAAGATAAGACTATGAGTGGGTCACTTATAGTAACAAGTAAGAAGGTGAGTGTGTAAGTGCAGATGCCAAAAAGTAGGTATCTCTAGTAATGGGAGTCAGTGCATTTTTTTCTGATTAATTCAGTGTTTTCAGCTACGTAGAAAGTAAAATCACTAATTGTGAGTGAGGATGGCTAAGAAAATGCTGCTTTGAGAGAGAGAACAAGATGCGAAACAAATGTCAAGGACAGGAAATTGACTAGAAATGTATAATATGACTGGCTGATAACATCAAGGCAAAATTGAGGTTTATGGTCATGAATTTCAAGTGAAATCAGTCAGCATGGTTATTTGTTTTCTTCCAGCCAGGTTCAGTTACACAGGTGGAGGGACAAAATAAGAATAAGTGTTGGATCTAATTAGGGTTGTGACTTTGCCAGTAGAATATGAGGGAACAAGTGGATGGCTAGGAGGTTGAGGTACCAAATAGTGAAGTGATTAAATGATAGACTATGGTACTGAAGACAAACAAAGAGGAAAGTGAACACATTAAGAATGTCTACTAAATCTGGGGAAACCTGGGAGTATAAGTGGGTATAATGTCCTGGTGGTTTGCAGGGGTGGAAATGCTAGAGGTAATAAAAGGTAGTAGAGGTGATAAACTAGAAACTAGGAGGTGGTGGGCACAGAGGGCTTAAAGAAACTGAGATGAGGAAGGACTTGCCATGATTACCAATGGCACAGTCTAGATGCTGAAGAATGCTGACTGGTGTGAATTGGTGAGGTTGGGTAGAGAACTTAGAAGGAAAAGTTATGAAATTTACCTAAAAGTATATAGAATTTGACAAGAATTAAGTCAGAAGTAGTATTGGTGAGACAGAGCCACAGTCAAGGAGAAAGAGGAGGGAGTGACCGGGGTTTCAGTAGATGATAACAAAGAGTAGTGGACAAAATAATCTGATGGCATAAGCTATAAAGCTGAATATTTTTAGGGGTAGATGAAAAATTGTTGGCATGCAGCAGTAAGGAGGATGAAGAAAACTGACCCCAACTTTAGGGCCAGTGGTAGGAGAACAGTTAGGGAAAATCTATTTTCATTTGAGAGGTCTACAAGGTAATCAGGGCAGGCCAGGTGTTCTTTACCAAGAAGCTGCTGAGATCTGTGAAAGATTAAGTTGAGTATGTAGGGAGCTCTGCACACAGTAGACTGTGAATTATAGAGGGCACAGTGGAAAACTGAAAGACAAAATGAGAGCCTTTGTGATGATTACAGTTCCGTGGTGATGAGTGGAAATGAAAGGACATAATATAGGTACTGGGATAAGTACTGGCAGATTAAAGACAGAGAAAGTGAGGGGAAGAATGGATTTCTGACACTCTAATTTAATTCCTAATGAATGGTATAGAAGGCACAGGGTAGGAGCTACAGAAATTCAGGCTCTAGACTTTTCTTGTAAATGTTAGCAACATGAGATCCATTTTCCCTGAATTTGGAGTAGTGAGAATTCTGAAGTCAATAGGATCATTGGGCAAAACCAAAAATGAAGTTATCTCAGCCAATAAATCCTTACTTGTTTAAGTCATTTAAAGATATTATGGTCAATAGAAAATGAAAGAGGCCTGAAGCGTACAACTTGAAAATTTTTTCCAATGGATACCTCAGCCATTTCTGACCTAATTTTTTTTTTAAGGTGTAATTCAAGGTTAAAAAAAAAAAATCACTTTCTTCTGATCATACTCCCACAAGTGCTGGTTATATCTGTAACTGATCCATAATAATATTCCTCTGGGAAACTTGAGCTTCAGGTTTAATTTAACCTCTCTAAAGGCAATGATAAATATTAATAATAATAAAATTTCAAAATTAAAAAATGAAAAATAATTTTAAAAGATAAAAAATAAAGGCAATGATATATTTCTATCAGTTAGTTTATAATTATTTGCTAATCAGTTATATTCACATTCAATGATGGGAACCACTACAGGATATGAACCATCTGAATATCTTCATAGTTCAGCATAATGACTGGCCTATACTGGATTTTTAGCAAATATTTATCTAATATGTAAATAAAACTACATTTCCAAAAACTGAGTCTATGAAAAAGAGCATGAAACTGGCATTAATACTCAACTCTGAAAAAAAAAAATACCAAGAAAACAACCTTAAGTAATAACTGACCCATAAAACAGTCTTTGAGTATGCTTTCATATAAAACAAGTATTTTTGTATAATGTTTCCATGTATCTTTCTTTCCTAGCCCCTCTTTTGAAAGACATCATATTACCTTCCTCACACCTAACTTTAGTTCCTTTTCACATAGTTTTCATCACCTAACTGAGAAGGTGACAAAAGGATATTGGAGTAAATAATTCTTTGTGTTCATACAAAATAGTTGACATTAAGTCAACCTTAAATATGCTCTATCAGACTATTATTTTCTTTACGTAGTCCGGATTAACCTACTGCACGCACAACACAAACGTGTAATGTTCCTTTTATTCTATTCTCCTGCCCTTTGTCTGTTCACCTCACTGCAGCTCCTCAGTCTTAGCTTTATCAGGTTTAATATCTGTTTTAATAAGTTTGTATGAATCAATATTTCCCTACAAAGCCTTCATTTAGACATTATTTCATTTGCAGCTCCTTGTCTAGTCTATCAATTGTGATTGAATTAATAGCACCTAGTCTGCTCTGTATTAATAAATTAGATCTTTACAGAGGTACATGTGAACTAATTATAGTTTTTGCTGTTGTTCAGCTGCTCAGTCGTGTCTGACTCTGCAGCACAGCAGGTGTCCCTGTCCTTCACTATCTCCCGAAGTTTGCTCAAACTCATGTCCATTGAGTCAATGATGTCATCTAAAAATCTCATCCTCTGTCATCCCTTTCTCCTCCTGCCTTAAATCTTGCCCAGCATCAGAGTCTTTTCCAGTGAGCCACCTCTTTATATCAGGTGGCTAAAGTATTGGAGCTTCAGCATCAGTATTTCCAATGAATATTTAGGGTTGATTTCCTTTAGAATCAATTGGTTTGATCTCCTTGCTGTCTAAGGAATTCTTAAGAGTCTTCTCTAGCACCACAGTTCAAAAATATGAATTCTTTGGTGCTCAGCCTTCTTTACAGTCCAACTTTCACATCTGTTATTTAATACTTTGGAAATATTTATACATGCTTTGGGAAATATTTCTCACAGAATATATTACATGTCCAAAATAAATAAAGGACACATAAAAATTTAAAAACTATTGAAGGATAAAGGAAATATGTATTGTTGAACTAAATAAACTTTGGGAGAAAAATACAACAAGCAAAGAGAAAAAAAAAATCAAGAAATATAGGTTAGCCCAGAACCAAACAAAAATTATCTGATGCAAGAACAATTGTCTCAATATCTAGATTTAAAAAGAAAGAGTGCTATTTCTTCCATAGAGATTATTTAATTATTTCTATTTGAGCAAAGAAGATATGTCAACAATTTAAAAATCCAATCTATTTTTTATATGTGTGCAACTTCTGCCCCATGGTTTTTTTAAATTAATTTTTATTGGAGCATGTTTGATTTACAATGTTGTTAGTTTCAGGTACACAGCAAAGTGAATCAGTTATATATAAATATGTATTTACTCTTTTTTTACATTATTTCCCCATATCGGTCATTACAGAGTATTGAGCAGAGTTTTCTATGCTACATAGCAGATTCTTATTAGTTACCCATCTTATATGCAGCTCAGATGACAAAGACTTCACCTTCAATGCTGGACACCTGGGTTTGATCCCTGGGTTGGGAAGATCTCCTGGAGGAGGGCATGGCAACTCACTCCAGTATTCTCACCTAGATAGGAGAATCCCCATGGTCAGTGGAGCCTAGTGGGCTAAAGTCCATGGGGTCACAAAGAGTCGGACACAACTGAGTGACTAAGCACACATCTTAGATGTATATAGTAGTATGTATGTCAATCCTTATCCCCCAATTTTTTTTCCTAATCTGGGGGGTTGTGAAATCCAGTGCAATGTATAAACTAGAAATATAGCAATTCTAGTTTGAGAGATAATGCTGAATGCAATTCAGTAGCATTTGATATCAAATTCAGGGTCCTAAAAGACATAAACTTTTAATACTGGGAAAGCCACATTATCTTTGCTGGTTAACCCACACAGACCTTCCTAAGGCAGACTGACATGGTGAAAGATACCTTTAGTTTCATCCCAAAGAGTTCCCCAGCTCCTTACCAGACCATTCAAAAGAGAAGCACACCACCACACTGATGCGTATTTACCCAATAAGAATGGTTGAGTTATGTTCATAGAGAATTTGATAAAACTGAATTTCCTTCAAGGAAAAAATAACCCACATTTTTCCTTGACATTTCTCGACACATAGAATTCTTCATCTTGTTGTTTGCTTACACAGACATCAGGGTTTTAATTTCAGAATTGCAATGGGCCTCAAGTGATACTATGTATATATACTCCCTTTATCCTTCCCATTTTCCTCCCTTTCTTTATACATAAATATGAACTACTCAATATGCTATTTTGACTGTGAATTTTTATTAAGATCTGTTCTAGTGCCTATATAATGTCTGCTTACTCTAAAATCATGTGGTAAAAATGGCTTCCTTAATTGGGATCTCACAGATAAGAGTTTATTGGGGGATATAAAAAATGGCAGAAGTAACCACCAGATAGAATTTGGAATTTGAAGAGAAAATAATTAGACCCTTCAAAACAAAAGTCAAAAGCATTAATACAGCTGAGGTATATTTAGTTACTTGGAGACTATCATAGTCTTTCTAAACCAAAGCAAAGCAAAAGTAAATTTACTGTCAAGGAGAGAATGAGAAGGCAAAGCAGTTTAATATAATTTGACATTCTCAAAATATTGTACAAAATTTTATATATGATGACAAATCATATAGTAAAAAAAGAAATGATGAAATAGGATTGGCTGACCAGAGATGTGAAATAATAGAAAAGATTTTGAAATTCAGATAGCTAACAAATTTCAAGTTTAAGCCTAAACTTGAAGGAATAAAAATGTAAAAGCTAAAAAAGTTTAAGATGCAGGGACACTATAAAGGGAAGAGAAAAAAGTGTATAAGAAAGGAAAAAATATTGAGAGAATGGGAGGGAGAGAGTACCTTTCTTCTACAAACCTTTCTACCATATCTGGAGTCTTTCTCAGGCTACAGCCATTCCTTACTGACTCCTCAGGAACTATTCTCTACGAACATTCAGTCCAGATATTTGGAACTCACAGTACATCCTGACCCTTCTCCTATAGTTCCCAGGTATAGTGAATAATTTTCTTAATTTATACAATATTGTATCTGGAATAAAAGGCTTAATATGTATAAACATCTTGGTTTCCTGGTTTTCAAAGCCTTAGCACCAGCTGAGGTCCTGCTCTCTGTCCTTTAGAACCTTCTTGTAGGTTTATCAAACACAATACAACTGCTGCGGCAATCATCTATGACTGCTGGCCTATCTTGAGGATTGTAGGCAAGTGACATAATGGCAGAAAGGAAATGCAGGAGTCTGGGGTACAGATCAGGTATGCCCTGAACTCACCTTACCTGCTATGGAACATCTACATCACTGGACATTTTTTACAAGAGAAAATGAATCACCAACTTTCTCTACCAGACTTTTTAAAGATCTGTTTGCCACAGCCAAATTCAATTCCTAACTGACACAACAGGAGTGAGCAAGGCGACACTAAGTATGCTGTTCCTGCTGCTGCTAAGTCGCTTCAGTCGCGTCCGACTCTTTGCAATCCCATAGATGGCAGCCTACCAGGATCCCCCGTCCCTGGCAAAAACACTGGAGTGGGTTGCCATTTCCTTTTCCAATGCATGAAAGTGAAAAGTGAAAGTGAAGCCGCTCAGTCGTATCCGACTCTAAGCGACCCCATGGACTGTAGCCTACCAGGCTCCTCCCATGGGATTTTCCAGGCAAGAGTACTGGAATGGCTTGCCATTGCCTTCTCTAAAACACTAAGTATACAAGGTGTAAAAAGAATGGAAAATGAAAAGAGAATCATAGGAGTCAGGAGCTAGATCATTCAATTACACTAGTCAAGATACACATTTGGTTTGGGGGGATGGATAGTTTCTAACTTTAGAGATTTTGAAAGTTTAGGATATGTGGAAAAATAAGAAAAACACGATTAAGCCACAGGAATACAGAATCTAAATCTAATGGAGAGGTAAAGCTAAAAACTGAGAGGGCATAGGGAATTTTACAATATAATATCTAAGCATTTGCTCAGACT
Source organism: Ovis canadensis (assembly GCF_042477335.2). Classification (NCBI taxonomy): domain Eukaryota; kingdom Metazoa; phylum Chordata; class Mammalia; order Artiodactyla; family Bovidae; genus Ovis; species Ovis canadensis. The sequence continues at coordinate 174,204,803 of NC_091246.1, read as the reverse complement.
GCAAACTGCTAAGCACTGATTGTGTTACTAAAAATGGTGGTTAGGATTTCTCTCCTGGAGGCTGTCCAAATTGGGAAGATAGCAATCAGTCTAGACAAGTCTGGGTTCAAATCAGCCTAAAGGCAAATGGATGGACTGGATGATATCTCAAAGTCCCTTTTGGCCCTATTATCTTACATTTCTGTTTCATACTGAGAAAAAGTTATTGCAGCTTCTCTATTTGTAGCTATAATCACTGAGAAGAACTTTGCATGCATTTTGCAGATGTTTCTAGTAAATAAGAAATAAAACTGAAAAGAGCAAATTACTTTAGGTAGAATGCAGGAGTGAAACTTGTTGACAAAGAGCACACTGTTTCAGGTCAATATTTCCAGCACACAGTGAAGTACTACCCATCGTGAGTTATTCTGCACAGCCCCATGCAATTCTGCACTTCATCATTCTGTTTCCTGTGTTTGTCTTCTCTGCCCAGCTGATTGTGTCCTTGATGGGAAATGATTTAGCTATAAGTTAAATGAAAATTTGTGTGTGTATGCTCATTTGCTCAGTTATGTCCAACTCTTTGTGACCCCATGGACTGTAGCCCACAAGGCTCCTCTGTCCATGGAATTGTCCAGGCAAGAATACTGGAGAGGGTTACCATTTCCTTCTCCAGGGGATCTTCCCCACCCAGGGACTGAACTCCTGTCTCTTTCATCTCATCTCTTGTGTTAGAAAGCAGATTCTTTACCACTGCACTGCCATAAGTTTGTTTAGTTGCTTGCAGTTTCTTAGAGGTATAAGACACATACGTAGGGGGTGAAAAAAAAGATTAATTAAATGAAGACATATGTGCACTGAAAAATTACCCTGAAAAGGTAAGTTATACTGTGTTAGGACAGATTCCTAGGCTCTGATCACAAATATACTTGAAAGCGAAAGTTGCTTGGTCCTGCCCAAATTCTCCTGGCCAGAATACTGGGGTGGATAGCTGTTCCCTTCTCCCAACCCAGGGATCAAAGACAGGTCTCCCATACTGAAGGAGGATTCTTTACCAGCTGAGCCACCAGGGAAACCCAAGAATACTGGAGTGGATAGCCTATCCCTTCTCCAGAGGATCTTCCTGACTCAGGAGTCAACCTGGGGTCTCCTGCATTATAGGTAGATTCTTTTCATTATGCTTAATTAGTTTAAATGAGTAGAATCCAAATCTGACTTATAAGAAAGGAAATGTATGTTACTGGGGAATAGGACACAGAACTCAATTTGCCAGGATTCCCTGGTAGCTCAGTTGGTAAAGAATCCACTCCTGCGATACAGAAGACCCTGGTTTGTCTCCTGGGTTGAGAAGATCTACTGCAGAAGGGATAGGCTACCCACTCCAGTATTGTTGGGCTTCCCTGGTGGCTCAGCTGGTAAAGAATCCACCTGTAATGTGGGAGGCCTGGGTTCAATACCTGGGTTGGGAAGATCCCCTGAAGAAGGGAATGGCTACCCACTCCAGTATTCTGGCCAGGAGAATTCTATGGACTACACAGTTCATGGGGTCACAAAGTGTCAGACACAACTGAGCAACTTTCCCTTTATTTCACAGCACTCAAAGTAAGTATATGACTAGTAAAAACATTGTATTACACTGATTTTAACAAACAGGAACACGTGGACCACAACATAGGTGGAATGCATAAAGATATATATATTTTTTACAATTTCCTAAAATAAGCATTTCAACTAGATGTCCAATAGACACAGGCCAGGGAAATCTAACAGAATATATATTCACATGCTTATATTAATATTTCTATGTGTATTTACAGGTAATAAATTTATATATAATTTGTGTATAATATTTACATATTTTATAGAAACTACTTAGATATAAGAACATTTTTACATACTAATATGTCTCTCTAAATTTCTTAGAGATATCTTAAGTAATATTTAATTTGGCTAACTAAAAATTAGACTATTTAGGTTCTCCGTGCTTCTATTCTGAGAATATGGGATAAATCTCAAAGATGTTTATTGAACTGTATAGATTTTTTTCTTGGCACTCTTGGTTTTACACCTATAGTGTGAATGAGAACACATCGCAAGTTTCAGCTAATGGAACTGAAAGTGCACTTTAGGGCTTGTCCTTCCCATTCTCCTTGGATCTAACACTGAAGCTTGGCTCTGGTCACACTGACCTAATTCAGAAGAAGCCCTGTGATCACAGTGATCTCATTTTGGTTGGCATATTACAGTTTCTACAACCACAGTGGGTTGCCTGCCCTGGTGTGCAATCCCTTGTGTCATAGAGAGGTCTCATGTGAAATAAAACTTCAAATCCCATGCTTTCTCTTAATCAAAAACCTATTGGGAAGCTAGAATGCAAATTCTCCACTAGTGCAAATAAAACAGGGTGGTGTTTTTCCCCAACAAAGATTAATGTTTACTGAGTTTATTGTGTCACTACTCAAATATACAAATAGATGCAGAAAAGTCTGGAGAAATTTAAAATACAAATGCATATTTCTCTATATTTTCACATGAGTAAAGTATAAATAATAGTTACACTTGATTATGGACTGATTATGGGGAGTTCTGAAGTCACAATTCTCATGGCTATTTTGTTTCTCTGAATGTTGTTTTAAAATTCAGATATTTAGTTGTCATGATATTAATACCTATATAATTCCATGGAATAGAGTTTTCTATATAAGTGATAACAATGGATCAAAGAAAAGACAACTGAAATGGTTTGTTCTGCAATTTTGAACAGATTGGAAATTCAGAATTGAAAATATTGGCTGTAAAATGTGACAATCTCTTTCTATAGAATTCTGTAAGATTTCTTAAAATTTCAGATTGAATTTAACACATCTCAAATCTTCTGTTTATTAGTTACTTCTCATGGAATGGCACAGTGTTGATTTTTATTTCAAAATGTAATCTTTCTCCACTGAATGACAAGTTTCTTCTTTTTCCTTCCAGATTCCACTATGAAAGTCACATTCTTAAAGAGCTTTTTTTAAAAAAAACTTTCTCTTTGTAATATTGCAAAAGTACTTTAAAGAGTTAAAATGAACTTCTGCATTTCCTTTCCACATTCCTCATCAAATGAAAGCACAAATTTTCTCAAGGGGATAGAGCTAAGTGTGAAATTGAAACATTCAATTCTTCAAACTTGTTACATAGTTTTTCCCCTTGTTGTTCACGCAGCACATTTTTTTTTTCCTGATCAATCAATTAATAAAACTGACAGGGAACAAATAGTTCAAAATGGTTTTCAGTAGATTTTCTACAAGCCATCTTGCTGCTTAAAGAACAGGTCAGAAAGGGACGCTGAAGCATAACAGTTTCATGCATCTCTCTGAGTCCGTGTGTTAAGGCCCACTAGTCAAAACTGCAAATGAAAACTCAAGGTCACAGTATTTAAACTACTCTCAAACTGTGTAACTCCTGAGGATGCCATTCAACCTTAGCTACCTGCTTTAATTCCTTACTTTTTTAAGTATCAAGCTGCTTATATAAAAAACCAAATAATGAATTATAGGGGATTTGGCGTTACAGTTGAGGCTGAGTAGAGAACTGAGTGACAGTTTGTTGTAATTAACACTTTTAAATAATACTGAAACAGTCATATATTTCCCAAAGTTAAGATACAAGAGGATAAAACTTAGGCATCAACTAAGGTAGTATTTTGGTAGCTTGCTAAAGATGGAATTTCAGTTGCTTAATGTAGTTGAGTACAGTTTCCCAGTAACTAACTCTTGTCTAAAAATAATTCACTTGATATGGCTCCCCATGTCATCTGTTTTGACTTTTCCATATATGAAATTCATCAAAGTGACACATTAAACAATAACACTTAACACACCTTGTTTTAGAAACTGATCAATGTGAATGTATCAGTTCAGTTCAGTCACTCAGTTGTGTCCGACTCTTTGTGACCCCATAAATTGCAGCACGCCAGGCGTCCCTGTCCATCACCAACTCCCGGAGTTCACTCAGACTCACATCCATCGAGTCAGTGATGCCATCCAGCCATCTCATCCTCTGTCATCCCCTTCTCCTCCTGCCCCCAATCCCTCCCAGCATCAGAGTCTTTTCCAATGAGTCAACTCTTCGCATGAGGTGGCCAAAGTACTGGAGTTTCAGCTTTAGCATCATTCATTCCAAAGAAATCCCAGGGTTAATCTCCTTCAGAATGGACTGGTTGGGTATCCTTGCAGTCCAAGGGACTCTCAAGAGTCTTCTCTAACACCACAGTTCAAAAGCATCAATTCCTTGGCACTCAGCTTTCTTCACAGTCCAACTCTTACATCCATACATGACTACTGGAAAAACCATAGCCTTCACTAGACGGACCTTTGTTGACAAAGTGATGTCTCTGCTTTTGAATATGCTATCTAGGTTGGTCATAATTTTCCTTCCAAGGAGTAAGCATCTTTTATTTCATGGCTGCAGTCACCATTTGCAGTGATTTTGGAGGCCCCAAAATAAAGTCTGACACTGTTTCTACTGTTTCCCCATCTATTTCCCATGAAGTGATGGGACCGGATGCCATGATCTTCGTTTTCTGAATGTTGAGCTTTAAGCCAACTTTTTCACTCTCCTCTTTCACTTTCATCAAGAGGCTTTTTAGCTCCTCTTCACTTTCTCCCATAAGGGTGGTGTCATCTGCATATCTGAGGTTCTTGATATTTCTCCCAGCAATCTTGATTCCAGCTTGTGTTTCTGCCAGTCCAGCGTTTCTCATGATATATTCTGCATATAAGTTAAATAAGCAGGGTGACAATATACAGCCTTGACATACTCCTTTTCCTATTTGGAACCAGTCTGTTGTTCCATGTCTAATTCTAACTGTGGCTTCCTGACCTGCATACAGATTTCTCACGAGGCAGATCAGGTGGTATGGTATTCCCATCTCTCTCAGAATTTTCCACAGTTTATTGTTATCCATACAGTCAAATGCTTTGGCATATAAATGTCAATAAAGCAGAAATAGAGGTTTTTCTGGAACTCTCTTGCTTTTTCCATGATCCAGCGGATGTTGGCAATTTGATCTCTGGTTCCTCTGCCTTTTCTAAAACCAGCTTGAACATCAGGGAGTTCATGGTTCACATATTGCTGAAGCCTGGCTTGGAGAATTTTAAGCATTACTTTACTAGCATGTGAGATGAGTGCAATTGTGCGGTAGTTTGAGCATTCTTTGGCATTGCCTTTCTTTGGGATTGGAATGAAAACTGATCTTTTCCAGTCCTGTGGCCACTGCTGAGTTTTCCAGATTTGCTGGCATGTTGAGTGCAGCACTTTCACAGCATCATCTTTCAGGATTTGAAATAGCTCAACTGGAATGCCATCACCTCTACTAGCTTTGTTTGTAGTGATGCTTTCTAAGGCGCACTTGACTTCACATTCCAGGATGTCTGGCTCTAGATGAGTGATCACACCATCGTGATTATCCGGGTTGTAAGATCTTTTTTGTACAGTTCTTCTGTGTATTCTTGCAACCTCTTCTTAATATCTTCTGCTTCTGTTAGGTCCATACCATTTCTGTCCTTTATCGAGCCCATCTTTGCATGAAATGTTCCCTTGGTGTCTAATTTTCTTGAAGAGATCTCTAGTCTTTCCCATTCTGTTGTTTTCCTCTATTTCTTTGCATTGATCACTGAAGAAGGCTTTCTTATCTCTTCTTGCTATTCTTTGAAATTCTGCATTCAGATGCTTATATCTTTCCTTTTCTCCTTTTCTTTTTGCTTCTCTTCTTTTCACATGTGAATGTATAGATGGCTGCATAGCTCAAAATTTCATGATTATAAAAATGCATTTTAACCTTTGAAGAATAAGTTAGATAGCTATTAATACATATATGCAACAAGCTAGTCTTCATATGTTTAATTGTAAAACAGCATTATAACATCCGTATAATATTGTTGAGAATATATCCTAGTGTCCTTTTTCATAGTCTTTCTCTTTTCAGTTTTATGCAGTGCATTTTAAGTGGGTCATACAACATCCCAGGGCTTCCCTGGTGGCACAGAGGTATAGTATCTACCTGCCAATTCAGGAGATGCCAGTTCGATCCCTCTTTCAAAAAGATCCCCTGGAGAAGGAAATGGCAACCCACTTCAATATTCTTGTCTGGTAAACCCTATGTACAGAGAAGCCTGGCAGGCTATACAGTCCATGGAATCACAAAAGAGTCAGACACGACTTGGCAACTAAACAACAACTATCACCATATACTTATTCAAACACAACCACTCCAGGTCTGGACCAAGTATTTCTTCAGCTTTAAGTTCATCTCTCTCCATTCACGACTCTATGCTTCAAACTTAGCAAATATCATAGAACTGTCTTGAGTGTACAATGATGTCTTACTTGTATCTCTGTCCATATAGTTCCTGACATTTGAAATGTTCTTCCTTCCCTCATTTACCTACTCAACTCCTAGAATGAGATGCAGATCAATTCTCTTGGGAAATTTTCCTGCATCCTCTAAAGCAGAATTAGATGCTCCTTACTTTATTCTTCCTCAGACATTTTTACCTTCCTCCATTAAGATATGTGAATTCCATGAAGGCAGAAAATAGGATTTTCTATATCCCTAGGGTTTCTGAAGCATCTGAAATACTGTCAATGCTCAATAAACATTTACTGAAGTTAATACATGAATTGAATATAGGGAAAGCTTTACTGTGGTTTCTACTGGTACATTTAGAATACTACCCATTTTGACCTCATACCCTTTTTGTTTCTTACAGACTATTCTTTGTTTTCTATCATATCAGGAAAAAGATGGTGAGGGAAAGATCCAGATAAATGATGAGTCCCAGTGTGCATGAATGTTCATATACATTAGCAATTCCAAAGTTGGTGGGGACTCTTAACAACTCTCTTCTGTGGGGGAGAGATTACTGGGAGTGGAAAACCTGATTTTTGACTTTCTATGGTTTCATGAGGCCTTCAGTCTAAGAGGCTGTTATGTTTGAGACACAGGTATAATAGGAGTTCTTTGAGTCAAGGAGTAAAGCTGTCTGTCAAGCAACTGTCATTTCTTCTATAGATATTAAGCAAACAAAATAAATACTTTATTGTCACACCCAATTTTTATTGGGTGTGAGTTGTGGATCCATGTTTGACTTACATCTACTTCAACAGAATAAAATCATCTGAAACTAGAGTGCAATTTAACAACAACTGAAGGTCCATAATGCACCAGGATTATCACCACAGAAAAGATTTGGTCAAAAAGTACTGAAATAGTTTGTTAGTTTGAAACTATTTGAAGAAGAGAGAGAGATACCAAATTTGAGATGACATATTAATAAAGAATATCTTTGTTTTAAGCTAGATCCTTCAATGTTAGATCATTTTAAGCTATTAGGTCTATGCACTATTTTTTTTTTCTATTTTACAAAAATAATACTAACATTAATCAAACATGTCAGTTGATTACAAAAGGATTCATTTCCAAAAAACAATCTTAGATTATACTGAACCAAATGACTTAGTCATTTCCCCCCACAGGTATCTAGCTAGCTAGTTAACTATCTCTAGAAGTCAACATATTCAAACAGCTGAAAGCTGAAATCCAATTTTCTTAGCAGGATTAGTTTATAATTATATCTGATAAATCAGTGTTGAAAAGTGTCTTTCTAATTAAGCAGAATTTTTAAAACTAAAATTTTGAAAAAATAAATATATATACTTATGTGTATATATATGTGTGTGTGTACCTATATGTACACATATGTATACCTATGTATTTGTGTGTATATACATATGTGTACACACATCTATATATATAATTAGAATAGTCTGTACAAAGTATACTATCCTAATTTCATGTAGGTGTCATTAATATATACAACAGTCTTGCAGAGGAATAATACACTTGTAGAAGATCTATTCTTTCTAAGAACTGTTCCTTTGTTTCAAAGAAGCATTCATTTGGCCCTGAAACCAACAAATGTTAAGGATCATAGCCTTTCACTGAACTAACTAAATTAATTAAGCTAAGCTCTTTGGAGGAAATGCTTACACTTAAGATAGATTTGTGACTATCTGATTACCTTAACACAAGCCAATACAAAGAAAAGAATATAGCAGGATCTACTCTTAAGTTGTGGGCTTCCCTTGTGCCTCAGTTGGTAAAGAATCTTCCTCCAGTGCGGGAGACCTGTGTTCCATCCCTGGGTTGGGAAGTTCCCCTGGAGAAGGGAAAGGCTACCCACTCCAGTATTCCGGCCTAGAGAATTCTATGGATTATATAGTCCATGGGTCGCAAAGAGTCGGACAGGACTGAGTGACTTTCACTTTCACTCTTAAGTTGTAGGAGCTTTAGTAATCAAAAGTGGTTTGAGTAGACAAACCCAGGTCCTTCTGGCTAATTCCAGTTTGCTTGTTTTCTAGCTCAGCCAATGCTTTGCATGACTGAGTGCACACTGTGAAGTTTCCCTCCACATGTGTCAAGCTGACAGACACACTTTTCATAACACTGCTTGCAATTTTCACTCTTAACCATACCTCTGTTATCGGATTCTGCATGCTGAAATTCCATTCTGTACATAGCATGGTGAACTCATTTTAATTTAGAAAGAGACTGGTAGTACTTGTCAACAGGAACTTTTAAAATGGAAATAGAAGAAGATTCATTCATACAATTAAATGAAAGTAAAAACAACAAAATGTACCAAATGCATTTGTTTTCTTTATCAAATCCACTAACTTCATTCTTTCTTTCCTTTCTTTGCAGTTGTTTTTTTGTTACTCACTAAGTCACGTCCGACTGTTTTGCAACCCACTGACTGTAGCCCACCAAGTTCCTCTGTCCATGGGATTTCCCAGGCAAGGATACTGGAGCAGGTTGCCATTTCCTTCTCCAGGGGATCTTCCCAACCCAGGGATCAAACTCGCATCTCCTCCTTTGGCAGTTAGATTCTTTACTACTGAGCTACCAGGGAAGCCCCTTTTGGCAGCTACAAGCTATCCGTGTGCTGCTTGAAGTCCGTGCTATAATGACTAATGAAGTATCACAATGAGATAAAATACTTCCTTTCTGGATAAATGAGAGAACAGAGTCATGAATTTGCATTAAGAATTAATTCCTAATTATTTTTATTATATTTATTAAATTTAATATTATCAAATCTATTAATTTTAATTAACTGGGCTAGATTAATTACTTTTTGGAATATTTAGAATATATGAGATTCACACAAGAAGTTTTAAGGATGACTAATTTTCCTATGGTGGATCATTATAGATAATAAGGTTTGCCATTTATTCTGGTCCATTCTGAGAAAGCCTCTAGTTTGTAAATCACATTCAGGATTTTTTGGCATCTTCTCATAAGAATTTAGTTTTATGAAGAGCAACATGAAAGAAAACTAAATAAAATTTTAAATATAAGTTGGTATCTAAATTAAATACATTAAAATAAATACATTAGAATTACTAGAATTTAAAATAAATAGATTAGGTTAGATTGTGGGTAGATAAAAATGTAATTGCATATATAAGGAAATTTACATTCCAATTGGCAAGTAAAATAATTAAATGGAATTTTTAAATTTCTTCATATGCATTATTTCAAGGAGTTAGATAATACTTAAGAAATCCTATTCTTCTTTTGATTCCTGATCAAACACACTAAATGAATATATTATACACTGAGAATCATGTAGGAACAGGTTTAGCATAGAAAGATCAGAAAAGAACAGTACATGTGTCTATGTATGCATACCTGTATGTCTGGGTAGGGAGCTTTTCAGATGTCAGAGTTTCATTCTCTAATTAGTTTTAATAGACTCTTTACACACCTTATCCCCTTGAATTTAAAAGGACATTGAAATGTTTACTGGAAACCAACCACAATCACTTTTCTTGGGCCACAGAAGATAGACTCCCTTTTCACAGTGACCGGAAGAGTTCTCAGATTCTTTTAATAGAGTAAGAGCAGATAGGGCCACAGAGACTATCAGTCCCATGAGCATTTAAATAAACGACCATTTTGCACTGCAAACGTAATCTAACCAGGATTGTGAATAAAAAGAGGGTTTCTCTTCTTCACAGCTTCTTTAAATATTAACAAAAGGAATTACCTTAAGGACGGCAAATATTAAAAGTGTTTTGATACACCTCAGTTCATTTGGTCTCTGTTAGTTGAATTTGTTCACTTCTTTATACGATTGTGAGGAATTTGTGGAAATATCCTGTATTGAAGGGCTTCCCTGGTGTCTCAGGGGTAAAGAATCTACTTGCCAATGCAGCAATGTGGGTTTGATTTCTTGGTCAGGCATATCCCCTGGAGAAAGAAAGGGCAATCCACTCCAATATTCTTGCCTGGGAGATCCCACAGATGGAGGAGTCTGGTGGGCCAGAGTCCAAAGGGTTGCAAAGAGTTGGGGCCTCAAATTATTTGGCAACTAAGCAACAACATCTTGTATTGAGAGGCATCATATTCTATGTATATAATGTGTTTTCATTGTTCATGCAATCTAGATAGTGATATTACCACCCATATTAAATACTATGTAGGAAGACGTGAATTTTTTTAATACAATATGGTAATTTTGAACTTTCCTATTGTAAAATTTTTATAAGCACATTCCTACATACAGCTACACCCATATACAAAAGTCCATTTTTCTTTCTTTAAATGAAGCTAAATTATGGAAATTAAAACATCAGTGTTATAGAAAATCATTAATAATAGATATCTTTTCATTATCCTTACCAAGAAGAAATTGATTTTTCTAGGAAACCATTCAGAAAACAATTTAGTTGAAAAAAAAGCATTCCCAAGACCAAACTATCAGCTCCAAATTGTTAAACTTTTCTCCTTATTAATTTTCACAAGGGTCACAAATATATTACAAGTGTACTCAGGATCTTTTATGAGGAAAAGGAAACATATCCATCTTTGAATCATATTTTGCTGCTGCTGCTGCTGCTGCTGCTAAGTCACTTCAGTCATGTCTGACTCTGTGCAACCCCATAGACGGCAGCCCACCAGGCTCCCCCATCCCTAGGATTCTCCAGGCAAGAACACTGGAGTGGGTTGCCATTTCCTTCTCCAATGCATGAGAGTGAAAAGTGAAAGTGAAGTTGCTTAGTCATGTCCAATTTTTTTTGACCCCATGGACTGCAGCCCACCAGGCTCCTCCATCCATGGGATTCTCCAGGCAAGAGTACTGGAGTGGGGTGCCATTTCCTTCTCCAGAATATGTGCTCAGAATGCAACAAAAAGAAAGCGATGGAGATAGAAGTGATTTAGACAGAGTTTTTCTACAAAGGAAAGCATTTCCAAAAATTAATGCAGTGTTTGAATTAATCTATTTCTTTATCTTATGTCTCTAGTAAGTGAAAAAGTCCTTAGACTTGATGTTAATTAGGTCCCTAATTAACCCTTGAGAAAACATCTCTTCATTGAGTGTGACTCAAAATCAGGAGGAAGGCTGAAGGTGGGAAAATACACTTAATTCTCATGGTATAATTTTGCCTACAATCGATCATCTTTTCTAAACACAAACCACATATATGATAAAGCTGGTGTTCCTTCTATCTGGTGATAGAATCCAGGGCACTTTACCTGAACAAGCAGACAAACATGTTCCTAATTTTCTTTTCTCAAGGCAGAAATATTTTGTTAAACCACTGACTCTGGAATCACAGTATCACTCAGTCATCTTGATCCTACCATTCTATGTCATTGTGCAAGGCCACAGAAGTAGGAGAAAATCCCTCTACTCTACTAAGGTAAATAACAGGTAGAGATCCAAATATACTTTCCCTTATTTCTAAGCCTACCACAGGTCATGCATTATTTAGGTATTTTAGAATACTTTATTTGGTTAAATTTAGAAATATTAAAAAGGCCAAAGTGGTACAATCAGTGCCCTACTGGCAAATTAAGAAATTTAAAAAAAAAATATTGCCACTTGTGATGAAGATGTGAAACTTGAAACAGCTGGAAACTTGAATTAGAACAGGAAAAGATAGAAGTGTACGCAACTATATCCTCTAAATTTCAATCTGAATTATATGGTACTTTTTCCAAGAATCAACATATATTTAATGCCATTTTATTTTTGTATTGATATTTTGTTTTAAGTTGATCCCTTGTTTTACTATTAACATATATTTATATATCCCTGTCTCCATTAAATCACTACTCTAGATTTTACTAGAGAACTCATTTATATTTTCATATGATCCATGTCATTGAAATATGATTAAGATATTCAAATTTGCACAATCACCTCTGAGGAAGTATTTGGCAATGTGACGATTTTCAGTCTTTAAAGAAGCTTCAGTCTTAAAAGAAGCTCACACATGTCTATCTGGAATTTTGTTTTAAATGCAATAAAAAAAACTTGAATTAAAACTAAGGAGGACAGAATTAGGTTCTAGAAAACAGTTTATTTCTGAAGAGAAAATTAAATTCTAACTTCTAATATCTTGTAATTCACTAATTTACCTTCTATTAACATCATCTTTAAAACTATACAATCATAAAAAGGAATATCTGTCACAGTCTTTAAATAAAAGTAAAATTTAAGAAGGAAAAGACCTAACAACATACTTGATCTATGCTTTCTCAACATTCTTTCCACTTTGAATTACCTTTCTAAACTAAGATTTACTCTTTTTCTAATGTATCTCTCCATCTCCAGTTTTGAGTCCAGGTTATTTCAGTCCAAATGTGGGAAAATGGCAGCCAGTAAGCTCTGTCAGGTCTCCAGACAAGCTGTGTTAACCCTGTTCATTGCTCACCATGCAATGTTTAAAAAGCAGTAGCTAAGTATGAAGATTTTATGAACATAAAGAAGTGGAGCTCCTCCTGAAAAACAGGAACTTTTGGTGATGGAGGACCTTTCCAAAATGGCATTAATTTAGTGAGTCTGTCCAGATACCAGATATGCATCTCCAGGTTTCTACAGTTCTTTGTACTCCTTATAGTTTTACTGACTCCAACGTGAAGGACAGGTTGCTCTGACAGTTTCGGTAAACATATTGTTACATTCAACATGCTAGAATATGAGTTAGAGACTTCTGATTCAGTGGGGTCTTTCTCCGTTTCAAGTTGAAAACAGATTCACTTGACTGATAGCTTGATTCTGTTTCCACATCGGGATCCTTACCTTAATCCTCAACTTTTCCCTGTTTCTTTGTCTAACATTTTATCCCTGCTTCTCAAACCAATTAACTTTTTTATAAGTTTTAAGATCTAGTTACACCCATCATGAACATACAGGTAAACCCTTGACCACGGAAGAATGTGGATTTGTAAAAAGAAGGAAAATTATAGAAAATTAATAGTATAACTTCATGGAGATAATATTAAGGGGACATTTCTCATGATACATTCATTCTATTAAAATATTTGGTTGCAGAGGTTTTACTTCAAATAATCTTAGTATAAGTAACAGTTCAGAGGGAACATGTTTTTATGTATGGTATCAATCTACTGTGACAAAGACTTCTCATTTGTCCTTTGCTCAAAAGCACTCCTTGCTGGTAAATACATGATTGTTTAAGAGCCCAACTTCAAAGTCTAAATTTGTGTGTGTGTGTGTGTGTGTGTGTGTGTGTTTTACTTTTAATAGCATTTTTCAAAAAAGCACAGTAGTCACAGCTTTGAAATGCATATTGAATGTCTCTGGCAATAAAACTCATGCTTTCTCAATAACTGATAAATCTGGGGTTGAAAGACAAGACAAGTTATAGGTTCTCTTTGAACTTTCAATAAAACTATGAAAAATTCAGTATTTCAGTTGCATTTTTCTGCAAATGGACTCACCACGGCAGTGTACTCCTTCATCATATCCATCTAAACAGTCCAGGATGCCATTGCACAGTTGGGATAAATGAATACATTTGTTGGCACCAAGGCAAGCAATGTGATTCCAGGGGCACTTGATTTCCACCTCCTCAGGACCTGGAAAAATTGTAGGAAGGAACACCATGATTTGGGTTAGCTCAAGTTTTTCAACTCCAAAACTATTAAGCACAATAAATTGTTAGCATAAATTTATAAAACAAAACAATGAAAAATCCTACCAGAGAGCAGTAGTGATTTCCAGAGACATCCAAATTAGCTTATGTATTAAGAAAATTAAATTTTAAAAGCTGCATAGGAAATAAAAAGTGTATTTTTCTCAAATAATGCATTCAACCCATAAATATGCATGAATTGAAAATATAAGGGTTGATTTGACTGTTTGTTCTATCTCTTATCCTTAGATAAGTGGGAAAGATACTTAAACCATGTAAGATACCTCAAATGTGAAATTTATATAATGGCAACTTCTTGGAAGGGCTCTTTATAGAATTATATCAGGTAACATGAACAAAAAGGTTTCAGTGAAATTTAAATGAACTATGTCCACCTTAGAGTTATTTTATACTTTTAATCTTTATAAGTATGGAGAGCAGCTAGCTTTATACTTCTATGTGGAGTCTTTTGTTTTTAAAAAAGTCTTAAAACTGAGTAACTATCATGCAACAGAATTTTCTAAAGAGCAGATGAAAAGGGTGCATTCATTTAGTTTACCTGCTGGTGGTAACTGCACTTTATGTAGTCATCCCTTGCATTTTTAAAGATATACTTAACTCAGAACACCAAGATTTTTCTTCAAGCTCATCAATTACAAGTCTTTATCAAAGATTCACACTGTATATTGTTATATCCAATTTCAGGTTGCTAAAATTCCTATATATACTTGTTTTATAGGCATCCTCCAAATTTCCCATAATGATTTTTAATTTTGCCAAGCTCTCTCAAACCCAAAGTGCAGTCACACCATAGGAATGTAGTTATGCATTAATCTGACACTGATTATTGCAATAACCCAGATTTTTCAGTCAAGACACATTTCTGATTTATAACATTTTGTCAATATCTATGGGACATTATTTAATCAATTTAACATTCATTTTCTCATCTGTAAATGGAACTACCGGCTGAGTCTACATGGTTGTGTTGCAAGGATCAATAGTCACTCATGGCAAAGCACTAAGCACTATGGGATATAGGCTCAGAGGAGGAATTCCATATGTGTTAATCATGTAAATAAACGCAATGTAGTCAAGATTCTTGTAGAGGAGAATCTAGAGCCAGATTCTTGAGTCCAGTTTCTGGTTCTATTAGTTGAGTAACTTGGGTAAGCTATATTTTGTATTTTGCCAGGTTGTTACAAGAAGCATATGAAAAGTTTTTAGTATTTTTCCTGGCAAGTACTAAATAAGTGATAGATATTGATGTAGTTAATAATGTTCTAAGAAGGTGAGTTGCCTTTTGGTAAACACATATCTTATAACTTTCTTTACTGTTTCAAGGCCCTAAAGAAAAAAAAAAAGCTCAAAAATATGTTTTACTTTATTTCAGTTCAGTTCAGTCACTCAGTCATGTCTGACTCTGCGACCCCATGAATTGCAGCATGCCAGGCTTCCCTGTCCATCACCAACTCCCGGAGTTCACTCAAACTCATGTCCATCGAGTTGGTGACGCCATCCAGCCATCTCATCCTCTGTCATCCCCTTCTCCTCCTGCCCCCGTTCCCTCCCAGCATCAGGGTCTTTTCCAGTGAGTCAACTCTTCTCATGAGGTGGCCAAAGTACTGGAGCTTCAGCTTTAGCATCAGTCCTTCCAATGAACAACCAAGACTGATCCTCTTTAGGATGGACTGGTTGGACCTCCTTGCAGTCCAAGGGACTCTCAAGAATCTTCTCCAACCCCACAGTTCAAAAGCATCAATCCTTCGGCGCTCAGCTTTCTTTACAGTCCAACTCTCACATCCATATATGACCACTGGGAAAACCATAACCTTGACTAGATGGACCTTTGTTGGCAAAGTAATGTTTCTGCTTTTCAATATGCTATCTAGGTTGGTCATAACTTTTCTTCCAAGGAGTAAGTGTTTTTTAATTTCATGGCTGCAGTCACCATATGCAGTGATTTTGGAGCCCCCAAAAATAAAGTCTGACACTGTTTCCACTATTTTCCCATGTATTTCCCATGAAGTGATGGGACCAGATGCCATGATCTTCGTTTTCTGAATGTTGAGCTTTAAGCCAAATTTTTCACTCTCCTCTTTTACTTTCATCAAGAGGCTTTATTTAGTGAGGCAGAATAATGACAATAATGAAAAGGCCAATCTAATATCTCTAGGATGTATAAAAATTATAAGAATTGCAGAAGATTGTTATATACTAGCACTAGAAAACTAGGAAAAAAAGAAAGTACACATATTATGTAAGCAAAAACAATAGAAAGCTGGAAAAAAGAAAGCTGGAGTTGCCAAAAGTAATATAGGTTTTTTGAAATGCCTTATCAAATACGAATTCTAGGTATATGTGATTTTTGTTTGATGCTAAAACAGCTTTCAACCATTTGTGTTTGGCAGATGTAAACAAATTTTTCTGATGTAGTTTCACTAGCTGAAATGTTACTACTAATAGATTCCCTGTATTCTTCATGTATATTATACAGTTACCACTATAAAAGGTATTAGCTCTGTCAAATACAAATGTACAACTCATTTTACTGAAACATATCTCTGTAACTTGAGTATCAATATTTTAAAAATATACTTCTCCATATATATGCATATATGTATACACACAAATTTTAAAAAATATATATATATACACATATTTAAATCCAAATTATAGGAACTAAAGCAAGGGAAACTCTTTTCACTGAGGTTTTCTACCTACTGAATCTTATATTTGAAGATAACATAAATGCATTTTTAAAATAAAAATTTTAAATATAAATCATTTTTATAATTTATAAACTAATAAAATTTTGAAAAGCTATGACCAGTAGTCACAGGACAGCTTCCTTTTTTTTTAATTAATAAGCTGATTCTTAAAATTTGAAAAAAATGCATCCTTGCATAAATGTCAAAGTAGTGTTTGGGACAGTTATATTTAGATTTCTGTAAAAATTTCAAAAATAACCCTACCAAAGAATACTTTATAAACCAGGAGACTAAAAATCTTGAGTTAAAAATCAAAAATTACTAGGTAGTTCTAAAAAAGCAAGATTTTTCTAAAAGCAACACGTTTGTTGACTGAAATACATGTGAGTTTTCAATTTTAAGATTGTCAGATAACTAATGAACATGACAAAAAGAGTGAAATGCATATCTGATATCAAGAAGAAAGGCTCAGCTATTTACAAATTTTGAGAAAATAAGAAAAAATGTCTGGATTTCTCAAAAGGAATACATAGAACTACTAAATTCTTCCTACCAATAACATGTAAAGACAAAAGAAAAATTTTTAGAAAAATGAAAGAGTTAATTGATTTTTCATTAATGGATTATAATTGCTTTCCTCATCTTTGATATGCTCTTGTCTTGGTTCCCATCGATGCTCAGTAACTGGTAAGACAACTGCAAGATGGACTGAACTTTCATCAATTCTCCCCAAATTTTCATACCAAAACATATTAAGACATAGAAAAATTACAAATTACACTGAAGTAAAGAGCAGAAACTATTCATAGAATAATTATAGAGGTTGCCCCAGACGTTGAGGATTACCCTTAAAATTGAGGGAATCAATATCTTAAACCTCTTTGACCAGCTCTGGTATACTTCAGTTGGAAAACTGCTACAACCAGAATGTTGTTGCAGTCTTTCTTGAAAATGTAGTTGAGATGGGGCGGTTTGAAAAGTAGCAATGCTTGCCTCAAATTCTCAACTGAAACCAGGCAATATGGGTATACAGTGCAGGTGCTTTGGGGAATAATCTATCTTGATTCCCAATGAACATTTAAGAAGTATTGCTGTGTGTATCCCCTGAGGCTCCTTTAGTCCAACCTAAAATTAGAAAACTCACCCTGATCACTACTTCTCCCTATATACCTGTGTGACAAGAAGCAGCATGGAAGCTGTATGGACTTCCCAGAATATGTCAATGTTAACATTAAATAATTCATTTCATGAGGACTTTCGGGCACTCAGAACTTTTCACAACCAGCAATTATAATCTGGACATAGCAAAGAGGGTCAGCAGCTATCAAATACACCCAGAATTATCTCTTTAATTGCTAATTATGAGGATTGTCGGGGATAAAAGAGAGGTGCTATGATAACAGGGCAGCACATGAGAAATTCCAAAATAGTACAGACTCTTAAAATTTTAACAAGGATGGGAGTCCTGGTGAGAGAATCACTTCACTTGTCAGTAATTCACATTTAGAAAACATTCCCAGTCCTTCAAATGTAATTTTAGGTAACCAGAGCAATATGGCAGAATTTTAAATACAGTAATTAAATATAAGACAGAAAAACCCTATTATAAGTAGGATTTAAAATATACAACACAGAAGAATAGTATCCATATCTTAAATTTTTATAAGCTTTACCCAACTAGCTGAAATAGCTTTCATTTTTTTTAACTGAACCTCATTTTACAAATAAACCTTCTAGTATAAAGCAAGACAGCATGATTCATCTGCATGTTCTTGAATGTTAAAATTATTTTTAAACATAAACATCTACTCTGTTCAGAAAAAAAAGTGATAATGGAAGACATAAATCTCATCAAATGTCCTTTCTTACTAATAACTGAGATGGTGCATTTTATGAAGGAGTGGAGGTTTTTCTTTTATAATGACAGATACGGTTAAATATCTGCTCTTGCCACTACATCATCACTTCTTAGCAGGATCTGTATCAATTCTTCCTCTAAAGTTTAATCTTCCCAGGCTTTTCTGGTGGCTCAGACAGTAGAATCGGCCTGAATGCAGAAGACCTGGGTTCAACCCCTTTGTTAGGACGATCTCCTGGAGCAGAGAATGGCAACCCATTCCAGTGTTTCTACCTGGAGAATTTCATGGACAGAGGAGCCTGGTGGGCTACTGTCCATGGGCTCACAAAGAGTCGGACACAACTGAGTGGCTAACACACACACACACTTACACTATGTTACCTTACACTTAGGGGGTTTTGTCCTATCAATACTTGCTGTTTTGTTTAATTGTATTTCCTATGTCTATCTTTCAATAGTTCTAACTTTTGTCTGGAATCTCATTCAGTTTATTTTAAACCTACCCTCAAGAATAAATTTGCTTTTTCTGCCTGAATGTTCCTTGAGGTGATATATATGTATTTCGACTGTTAAACTGCACCTGCTGCATTCCCTCTCACTCCAGCCTCTGCTTCCAACCCTGCTGAGCTTCTCCCAGGTCCTCCTGATGGTCCCACTAACAGCAAAGCCAGAGGCATACAGCATCCTTCAAAAGCTGAGCAGATTTCTGCTCTCTTAGCCATACTTTCCTCCATTATTGTTCATGCACTGAAAACTCTTGTCACACTACTGGTATTTATACCATTCCATGAACATACCTAGATGCATTTCATAGATGCTCTTTTATAAACTTCTCTTTCTCTCCAGTAAAGGAATATTTAGTTCCCTTAACATTTAGTATACTGCCTGATACAGAATAAACAAAGTTCAATATTTAGTTGGTGAATGAAGTTTCTAGCAATTGAACTTTCTTTAATATGCTAGAAGTTACCTTTTTTAAATCATCAGTGCATTCTCAGAATTGATTTCACAAAACAAAACAAATTTCACCCAAAGACTTTTCTCAAGCTCTTGATATTTATAATTACTGACCACATGAAATCTAAACTCCTTGGCCTGATTTCATGTTCTGGTTGAAACTAAATTATTTACAATTAATCACCATTACATTATATACAGTTATTTTCAGTACTTATACTCTATACAGTCAACTCATTGGAAAAGTCCCTATGCTGGGAAAAACTGAGGGCAGAAGGAGAAGGAGGTGTCAGAGGATGAGACGGCTGGATGGCATCACTGGTGCAATGGACAAGAACTTGGGCAAACTCCAGGAGATGGTGAGAAACAGGAAGGGTGGGCATGCTGTAGTCCATGGGGTCACAAAGAGTCGGATGCAACTGGATGAATGAATAACAACATACCCCATTGATTCTTTTTGTCATTCAACTCCCTAAAATACACCAAATTTTTCCCACCTATAAATTTTTTGATATATAATATAATCATGTGAAAACCATCTCTTTTTCACCCACCCAGTAAAATCCTTCAAGATCTGGCCTCTCTATCAAGTTTCTTCTGTGAATAAAAATAGGAAATAGTGGAAAGATTAGGTGGTTTAGAGACAAAAACCTTGAATTAGAATTTTTATCTGCCATGTATTAGTTGCCTTATTGCCAAATTCAGATTTAGATTGAAGAAAGTAGGGAAAATCACTAGATGATTCAAAGAAAGAAAGTGAAGTCACTCAGTCGTGTCCGACTCTTTCCGACCCCATGGATAGTAGCCTGCACCAAGCTCCTCCATCCATGGGATTTTCAAGGCACGAAGTACTGGAGTGGGTTGCCATTTACTTCTTCAGGGAATCTTCCCAACCCAGGGATCGAACCCAGGTCTCTCACATTGTAGACAGATGCTTTACCATCTGAGCCACCAGGGAAGTCCATTCAGGTACAACCTAAATCAAATCCCTTACAATTATACAGTGGAAGTGAGAAATAGATTTAAGGGACTAGCTCTGATAGACAAAGTGCCTGATGAACTATGGACTGAGGTTCCTGATATTGTACAGGAGACAGGGATCAAGACCATCCCCGAGAAAATGAAATGCAAAAAAGTGAAATGTCTGTCTCAGGAGGCCTTACAAATATCTGTGAAAAGAAGAGAAGCAAAAAGCACAGAAAAGATATAGCTATTTGAATGCAGAGTTGCAAAGAATAGCAAGGAGAGATAAGAAAGCCTTCCTCAGTGATTGATGCAAAGAAACAGAGGAAAACAACAGAATGGGAAAGACTAGAGATCTCTTCAAGAAAATTAGAGACACCAAGGGAACATTTCATGCAAAGATGGGCTCAATAAAGGACAGAGATGGTATGAACCTAACAAACAGAAGATATTAAGAAGAGCTGGCAAGAATACACAGAAGAACTGTACAAAAAAGATCTTCAAGACCAAGATAATCATGATGGTATGATCACTCACCTAGAGCCAGACATCCTGGAATGTGAAGTCAAGTGGGTCTTAGGAAACATCACTATGAATGAAGCTAGTGGAGGTGATAGAATTCCAGTTGAGCTATTTCAAATCCTGAAAGATGATGCTGTGAAAGTGCTACACTCAACATGCCAGCAAATCTGGAAAACTCAGCAATGGCCAAAGGACTGGAAAAGGTCAGTTTTCATTCGAATCCCAAAGAAAGGCAATGCCAAAGAATGCTCAAACTACTGCACAATTGCATTCATCTCACACGCTAGTAAAGTAATGCTCAAAATTCTCCAAGCCAGGCTTCAATAGTACATGAATCATGAACTTCCAGATGTTCAAGCTGGTTATAGAAAAGGCAGAGGAACCAGAGATCAAATTGCCAGCATCCGCTGGATCATGGAAAAAGCAAGAGAGTTCCAGAAAAACATCTATTTCTGCTTTATTGACTATGCCAAAGCCTTTGACTGTGTGGATCACAATAAACTGTGCAAAAATTCTAAGAGAGATGGGAGTACCAGACCACCTGTCTGCCTCCTGAGAAATGTGTATGCAGGTCAGGAAGCAACAGTTAAAACTGGACGTGGAACAACAGACTGGTTCCAAATAGGAAAAGGAGTAGGTCAAGGCTGTATATTGTTACCCTGCTTATTTAACTTCTATGCAGAGTACATCATAAGAAATGCCGGGCTGGAAGAAGCACAAGCTGGAATCAAGACTGCTGGGAGAAATATCAATAACTTCAGATATGAAGATGACACTACCCTTATGGCAAAAAATGATGAAGAGGCTCTTGCCTCTTGATGAAAGTGAAAGAGGAGAGTGAAAAAGTTGGCTTAAAGCTCAACATTCAGAAAACTAAGATCATGAGATCCAGTCCTATCACTTCATGGGAAACAGATGGGGAAATAGTTGAAACAGTGGCAGACTTTATTTTCTTCAGCTCCAAAATCACTGCAGATGGTGACTGCAGCCATGAAATTAAAAATGCTTACACCTTGGAAAGAAAATTATGACCAACCTAGACAGCATATTAAAAAGCAGAGACATTACTTTTTCAACATAGGTCCATCTAATCAAGTCTATGGTTTTTCCAGTGGTCATGTATGGATGTGAGATTTGGACTATAAAGAAAGCTGAGTGCCAAAGAATTTATGTTTTTGAACTGTGGCATTGCAGAGTCCTTTGAACTGCAAGGAGATCCAACCAGTCCATTCTAAAAGAGATCAGTGCTGAGTGTTCATTGGTAGTGTTCAACTGATGCCGAAGCTGAAACTCCAATACTTTGGCCACCTAATGTGAAGAGCTGACTCATCTGAAAAGAACTTCATGCTGTGAAAGATTGAAGGCGGGAGAAGGGTACAGCAGAGCATGAGATGGTTGGATGACATCACTGACTCAATGGACATGAGTTTGAGTACACTCCAGGAGTTGTTGATGGACAGACAGGGAGACCTGGCATGCTGCAGTTCATGGGGTCACAAAGAGTCGGACAACACTAAGAGACTGAACTGACGTGAACTGAAGTAGTTAACCTCACTGAAATTCTATTTTTGCATTTGAAAAACATGAGTAATATTAGTGCCTATATCCCATGATTTTCATAAGGATCACATGATCATAATTTGAAGAATTATTTGAAACTCAAGTTCTATTAAAGTCTAGTATTGATTAAAACACAAAACACAGAGGAACATAAGAATCATTTCTATTGATAGGCACCCTTACAATATTTGACCCTTGAATATTGAATCCTGTGAAGATATTTTATTTCTAAAAATTAAGACCCCATCACTTCTAAGATTTTGTGACAACTGCCTTAAATATGGAAGCTTTCAAACTACTCTACAAACCTATGATGGGAGGGAGGTGGGAGGGGGGTTCATGTTTAGGAATGCATGTACACCCATGGTGGATTCATGTCAATGTATGGCAAAACCAATACAGTATTGTAAAGTAAAATAAAGTAAAAATAAAAATTAAAAAAAATCACCAATGGAATAGAATAGACAGCCCAGAAATGAACCCGCAACTATATGGACAATCAATACATGACAAAGAGGCAAAAATATACATGAGATAAAGACAGCTTCTATGACAGTGTTAGGAAAAACCAGGCAGTTACATACAGAAGAATCAGCCTAGTCTACTTTCTCACACCTTGCATGCAAATAAATTCAAAAGGGATCAAAGACCTAAATGTAAGGCCTGAAACCATAAAACTTCTAAAACAACTAATCTCAAAAATATACAAGCAACTTATGCAGCTCAATTCCAGAAAAATAAACGACCCAATCAAAAAATGGGCCAAAGAACTAAATAGACATTTCTCCAAAGAAGACATACGGATGGCTAACAAACACATGAAAAGATGCTCAACATCACTCATTATTAGAGAAATGCAAATCAAAACCACAATGAGGTACCACTTCACACCAGTCAGAATGGCTGCGATCCAAAAATCTGCAAGCAATAAATGCTGGAGAGGGTGTGGAGAAAAGGGAACCCTCCTACACTGTTGGTGGGAATGCAAACTAGTACAGCCACTATGGAGAACAGTGTGGAGATTCCTTAAAAAATTGCAAATAGAACTACCTTATGACCCAGAAATCCCACTTCTGGGCATACACACTGAGACAACCAGAATTGAAAGAGACACATGTACCCCAATGTTCATCGCAGCACTGTTTATAATAGCCAGGACATGGAAACAACCTAGATGTCCATCAGCAGATGAATGGATAAGAAAGCTGTGGTACATATACACAATGGAGTATTACTCAGCCGTTAAAAAGAATTCATTTGAATCAGTTCTGATGAGATGGATGAAACTGGAGCCGATTATACAGAGTGAAGTAAGCCAGAAAGAAAAACACCAATACAGTATACTAACACATATATATGGAATTTAGGAAGATGGCAATGACGACCCTGTATGCAAGACAGGGAAAGAGACACAGATGTGTATAACGGACTTTTGGACTCAGAGGGAGAGGGAGAGGGTGGGATGATTTGGGAGAATGACATTCTAACATGTATACTCTCATGTGAATTGAATCGCCAGTCTATGTCTGACGCAGGATGCAGCATGCTTGGGGCTGGTGCATGGGGATGACCCAGAAAGATGTTATGGGGAGGGAGGTGGGAGGGGGGTTCATGTTTGGGAATGCATGTAAGAATTAAAGATTTTAAAATTTAAAAAATAAAAAACTAAAATTTAAAAAAAAAAAAGAAAAAAAAAAAAAGAAAACATAGGCTGTATGCTTTCTCACATCAGCCTTTAGCAATATATTTTTTTGAACATGTCCCCTCAAGCAAGGAGGAAAAAAATAAACAAATGTACCACATCAACCTAAAACCTTTTGTATAGTAAAGGAAACTAACAACAAAACAGACCACCTACAAAATGGGAGGAAATATTTGCAAAATATATCTCTAATAAGGAATTAATATCCAAAATATAAAATGAGCTCATGCAACTCAACATCAGAAAAACAAACCATCTTGTTAAAAAATGGACAAAAGTTTTGAATAGACAGTTTTTCAAGGAAAACATACTGATGGTCAAAAGGCACATGAAAAGATGCTCAACTTCACTATTCAGAAAAATTCAAATCAAAACCACAGTACAATGTTACCTCATACCTGTGAGAAGGACCAGAGCTTTAAAAAAAAAAAAAAACTAACAATAAATGTTGGCAAAGATGTGGAGAAAAGAGAACCCTCAGATATGGTACATATACAATGGAATGTTAGCCATAAAAAGGATGAAATTATGCCATTTGAATTAACATGGTTGGACCTACAGATTAAGTGAAGTTTACTTCACTTAATCTGTAGTAAATCAGACAGAGAAAGACAAATGTCACATTATCACTGTACATCAGTCAGTTCAGTCGCTCAGTCGTGTCTGACTCTTTGGAATCTAAAAAAAAAATTATACAAATGAGCTTAATTTACAAAATTGAAACAGACTCACTGACTGAAAACAAACTTATGGTTACCAAAGGGGAAACATGGCAGGGAGGGATAAATCAGGAGTTTGAGACTAACAAATTTATACTACTATATATAAAGGGTCTACTGTATATATATATATAAGGACCTACTGTATAGTACAGAGAATTCTAATCAGTATAAATAGTAGCATATAAGGGAAAAGAATCTGAAAAAGAATGGATATATGTAAATGGATGCATATGTAAAAATGAATCACTTTGCTGTCTATCAGAAACTAACACAACACTGTAAACCAACTAGAGTATAAAATACAATTTAGAATATAGAACTTTATATACTGTGATATTCACTTCATGATGTATGTAAATCAAATCATTTTGCTGTATGCCTTAAATTTATATAGTGCTGGATGTCAATTATATATTAATAAAACCATGAAAAATATAAACAATATATCTTTAACTTTCCTAGAATCTTTTTCAAAAAATTAGTGTCTTTAAGCAATATACAGAGATTTCTGGAATACTATTAATGTGATTGCAAACACTTAAACTTTTCTATCTCTATTAAATAAAAAACTTTTAAAAGAATGCATTTGTATACAATTATATCCATTTTCCTGGAAATACTACAGACAATCATCTTTTAAGGAGAAAAGGTGATTTTTATGCAATTAAGTGTATGGAAATAGCACATTATAACATCTATTATAATTTTCACAGCTGAGAAATCAAAATACTAACAGCAATCTGGGATGCTTCTGGAAACTGTGAAGCATGTACTAAACCATATTATTTGCTCCATGTTATTTTGGGAAACAAGTACATAATATACATGTATTTAATATCATATATCTGTTTAATATTAAGCATAATATCAGATTTCATGATGTCTTTACAGTTGTAATACAACTTTCCTAGAACTATATTTTATAAGATACTACTTTTATTTTCAGGGATAGTTATTTTTGTTTAAGAGCTACTTTACCTGACAGACTGATATCCTAATTTAAAGAGAAATGATAAAAGAAATTTATAGTATTTCAAAGAAATAATATTTATAGTATTTTTAAAGAAAATTAAAATTTGATTTATGAGTTTCAACTTCTAAATAAAATAATATTAATTGATAAAATTTGTTAGAGTAATCTTTATGATTAAAATCAAGGATACAGGAATATGAATAAGAACCTGTAAAGATACATGTGTACTCTCTCTACCAGTAACTCACTCAAGTTAAGTAATTTCTTTCTAAAAGAGGTTCCAGTAATGGCTTTTGTGTTTACATATTTCAAATGGATGTTGTGAAGATTCAAGAACTGGAAGAGATGTAATGGTGATTGATTCTGTCCAGCTGCAGCACCTCAAGCCATCTCTGACATCTGTCCTATTTTTACAAGCCTTGGGGAAGGATATTTTGCAGCTTTGATAACTTCTAAGATTTAAAAATCCTTTTTCTTTAGTCCTTACGCCTCTTCAGAATTCTCAGTATATGAAAATTTCTTACATCTAATGTGCACAGCTTTATTTATATATTTAATGTATGAAAAACATGCCTGCTCACCTACAAAAGATTGTACAATACTAAAGTAATTCTGCTACAACCAAAGATGCCACTGTCTGCTATTATGAGTATGAATAAAGAGGTGGTTAGTTAAGATTCTTACTAAAAACTTCTGTATCATATCTGGAAAAACTGTTATGTTAAGATAGAGAGCTCTGTATTTCTCTGTGTGTGTGCACTGCTAACTTTAGAATATATCAAACGAATTTTATTAATTTGACTGTCATCCTCTGAATCCAACAAATAAATATAGGTTAAGTCATAACATTCTCTTTCACTAAAACTGTGAACATTTAGAATACAGTCAAAATTGGTAAATGAAAATGTACGGACATAACCAAAGCATTGGTACCATTAATTACAGCTTTTGAAATAACTTTATCAGGCCAATGGACTGTCTTGCTTTATGACTTTCCACTTGAGTGCAAATAGATAAGAAAATAAATGAAATCACTGTTTTATGAGTGACTTTCATTGTAGAATTGCCATTTCTTAAACCCAGTGCTAACAGGGGAAATTGCTTGGATGATTAAAAAGCTGTTGTCATTTAAGTGTTTTAAATGCTCCTTTATTTCTCTCCGTGTATCTATTCTTTATATGTTGTTTGATTTCTGATCACCTTCAATCTCTGTCAAAAGGTCTAGGATTGTGCTTTTTCTTTCCTCCACCTCTGTTAAAATGCACTTACATGCTTTTTCTTTTTTTAAATCTATTAGAGTCTTTCTCTTTGTTAGCCAGCCTAAATACTAACTGCTATTTCTTACAGGTAATATAGTTAAATTTAAACAAGATTTTTACAGAAACAATAGATTAATTCCAAAGATTGGAATTTCAGGTTTTCTGTTAAAATGACAAAGGTAATTTTGTTTGAGAGAAAATAGATACTTCTTCATTGATTGATACACACATCATATTTCTTGGCAGTTGTATTGATTTGTATTTGACTCTCAACTGAATGAATATGTATATAATGAATGAATGAATATGTATTAATCAATGAACCACAAAGAAGATGCTTGTCTATCAACAGTTTGCAGAAGTTCTACTGAGTCCTCAAGAAGTAAAACATGTTCCAGTCACACCTTAAAATTTTGAGAATAAAAGATTTACTCGATTTGCTGATAAGATAACTAAGGAAGCAGAAGATGAAACGCTCCATTTGGGAATATCTTTCTTTCTGAAATATAGGTAGAAGATAAGTATTTTACCTTTAAAGCCAGTGCTTTCTCCTCCTGTTCTCTGGGCTCTACCTATTGTAAGCAGGTGACAGTTCCTGACAGCAGTTCTGAGTTTCAGAGCAGGGTGGAAAGCTTGCTCAATTTGAAACAAGGATGACTCCCTGGTAGAAAGCATGCTAAAAGACAGATGCCTACTGAAAAACAAAACAAACAAAAAGTGCCAAAATCAGGCAGTTCTACACATCCTCCAGAGGAAGGGGATCTTACTATGACAGAGGGAAAATGAGTGGGAACAGCCAACTGGCTCATCCACATGTCAGGACAGCTGAAAGCCTTTCAGTCTTTCACTCCACACATGTGTTAGAGATTGCTTCTGAGCCAACCCCTATGCACACTGAGGCATGGCTGTTTTCAGTCTTAACAGCAATTCCTTGCTTGCTTTTTCTTAGGAATCTGTAAAGGAAGACTTTCTTCCTCTATAGGCTAAGATAATAAGAGGTTAGATGCAAGTCCCCAGTTAAGGTCTAAAAACCAAAGGCAGTTTAATGTCAGGAGATAATAGAAGAAAAGATTTGGTGATATGTTGCCCAAATGGTAATAGTCAAAGATCAAGAAATTCTAAATATATAAATCATTCAGAACTTTTGAAAGACAGTAAGTTCTCCCCCAAACCAGTAAATAACAAAGCCAACATTTGTTGAGTAAATATATAAGACAATTAGTAAATGTGTCTCTATACTTTTGTTCAGATTAAGAACAATTAAGAACTATTTTGAGGATCTTTTTGGTAACAAGCATCATTTTTCATCCAATTAACTCTTCACAATAATTCAAGTAACACAAAAACAGCTCCACGAAAACTGCAGAACAAGCTTTTTGATTTTACAGAGCTCCTTCAAGACAACATTAAACTATACATACTGACTTAAAAAGAAAACTATCCTGATTTAGAGAAAGGTTTGCCCCATGACCCCTGGTCAAACAAGCCAGATTCACTGTGATATATGTAGTAAAATGTAGAAACATCTTTCCTAATTTCACTGGTACATTTATTAGAATGAAAGTTATTTAATAGGAGTTATTCACTTATTATTCCATTTGGGGGGAAACCTAATATTTAGTTAGAAGGGATGGATAAGAGAAAAATAGACAAAGGAGAAGAGGAATAAACGTGTGTCTTGAATTACTCTGTCACATTTTGAAAAATTCTTTGCTGTGCATGAAAATAAACGATTGTTTGAGAGACCTGATCAGCATACAAATTGTTTTACAGTGAGAGAGACTGGTTGGAGCACGTGAGCTAATAGTCTTTCACTAGAAGAACCATGTCACATGACATGGTGATTTTTATATAAGCTAATTTATACTTGAGAGGAAGACAGAATGTTAAACAGCCCAATTTAAAAGCCATAGGATAGTACAGACATTCTTAAATTTAACAAAGTTGAATCACTGATAGATACATTGTGTTTTTCAGACCAAAAGTGAAATATTATTGATGAAAGATATTCTTTAAAATTTGATTTTTATGTTATTTAAAATGATGCTAACTCAAAAAATGATTATAGGAGTCACTTTAAATGAAAATAAATTCCTTTACTGCATTCTCTGAAAGCAGCATTATTGAGTACTTCCTATGTTCCAGCTTCTGTAAACACAGAGGTAAGCACATAATGTCCATTATCTTATTAAATTCTTACAAGAATATCATGTGTTAGATATTATAATTGCTAGTATAAAATGAGACTGAAGATTGCAGAGGTTAAATACCTTCCTCAAGGTCACAGAGTAGAAATGCTATTCTTTGAATTCATGTCTCGTATCTTCTAAAACCTGTTTCTTTACTATTATCTTATATTGTGCAACAATCTCAATCCCATGTAACACACACACAGATGAGGCATGATGCCTAATTATGCATTTCTATCTGTTTTTCCTTCTTTGTGATGAAGGATCTTGAAGAAAAGGGAAGAAATCATATTATAAGGCTGTGAAGCTATGCCACATAAATACTTACACAGTTCTTACAGTCAGGGGTGATATCAGAATATTTAACAACTGATGAAATAGAGGCTACAGTTTCTACAAGTAGCCATAAGCGGGTAACTTGAGGGGAATCTTGGCCAGGTGCCCAGGCCTGTTTGACTAAGGAGAGAGAGGTAGGGATGGGAAGACAATGGGGAGGAAGGATAGGCTGAGAGGCAGGTGAGTAGGCTGAGGTGTGCTAGGATAGCTGATTTCTTTGCCCACTTTGGCCTGAAGGAGTATGAGGTTATTTGAGGGGTCCCAAGAAGGCACCGAATAGCTGTGGTTTAGAATCAGAATAGAAGCATTCCAATATTTTATAAACCAGTACTGTTGTGCCATGCATACCCAACTAAATATCTGTTGTGCTTAGAGGAATTTGTCTTGTCTGTCTCTTTAGTCATGTCCAATTCTTTGCAGTCCTATGGACTGGAGCCCGCCAGGTTCCTCTGCCCATAGGATTCTCCAGGCAAAAATACTGGAGTCAGTTGCCATGCCCTCCTCAAGGGGATCTTTCTGACCCAGGGATCAAATCGTCATCTCTTATGTCTCCTGTATTGACAGGCATGCTTTTACCACTTTTCCAAAAAATTCTAACCATAAACACAATTCCATATGCTTGGCCTTAATGACAGAATCCTTATTCACTATAATTCTAGGTTGTGTTCATTAAATACAAAGTGGTACATATTGCTAAGGTAAAGATCAAGTCTTCTAAAAGATCAGCCTTCTAAACCATACCCCCAAACCCTGACTTTGAACCATTTGATCAGTCTTTCAACGTGTGCTTATTTCTGCTTCTGTGGAGCATTTTTTAGAACAAATCGATGGGCCACTTGTCAA
This sequence comes from Ovis canadensis, assembly GCF_042477335.2. Taxonomy (NCBI): domain Eukaryota; kingdom Metazoa; phylum Chordata; class Mammalia; order Artiodactyla; family Bovidae; genus Ovis; species Ovis canadensis. The sequence continues at coordinate 174,174,240 of NC_091246.1, read as the reverse complement.
TTGCTGCCTCTTTCTGGTAAAGTCCAGCTACTTCTGCCACTCAGCTTCAAGGCCTGGTCAGTTTGGCAGGATGGAGTATTATAGGAAGGAGGCCAATATCACAAGTTCAAATACCATATGGTAAAATTATCTCTTTCCATTTTTCAGCCACAGGTTTTACCTCCTAACATCTGCTACTCATACTCTCTTCTATCCATCTTATTAATTTTTCTTCATGCTAGAGCTGACACAGTACAAGTCTATAGGTTTGAAGCAACACAAACCCCTACAGGGAAAAATGGATACACTAAGGATTAAAATGCATATTTTAAAAGATAGAGTCTTAGCCAGGCTTGAGTTTGAGTTCAACGTGCCACCACTAAATACTCTGCCAGATTCTCCCTGGGAAGCCCTGTAGGGGATCCTGCAGACCCTTTTGGTGTTCTAACTTCTGTTTTGCTTCATTAAATAGCACCTTGGCTCTCCATAATTTCCTTATGGAAATTACCTTCTGGCAATAGCTCTGTCTTCAAATTTTATAAAAACAACTACTCCTCTTACTGCATTCTGGAGGTGTAAGTTTATGCCCAGTGAAAGGAGAATACAGAAAACTGTGACTTATTTGAAACAGAAACTAATACACATAATGGCAACATTAGCAATACAGATCACCTTTGCAATGAGGTCATGCATGCTTAGTCACTAAGTCATGTGCAGCTCTTTTGCACCCCCATGGATTATACCCTACCAGGCTCCTTTGTCCACGGAATTCTCCGGGCAAGAATACTGGAGTGGGTTGCCATTCCCTCTTCCAGGGGATCTTCTTGAGCCAGGGATCAATCCTGTGCTCCTAGATTTTTTATCACTGACACCACCTGGCAAGCCCCCATAATAGGTCACATCCCAACAAACCCATCTAAAGTTGAATATCATTAAGTCAAAAATGCATTAATACATTTAACTTACCAAACATCAAAGCTTAGCCTGGCCTACCTTAAATGTGCTCAGAATACTTATATTTGCATGTGCCTAATCGCTCAGTTGTGATTGAGCCTGCTACCCTGTGAACTAGAGCCTGCCAGCTCCTCTATCCATGGGCTTTCCATGCTGTCCTCCAGGGGATCTTCCCAATCCAGTAATCAAACCCAGGTATCCCACATTGCAGGTGGATTCTTTACCATCTGAGTCACTAGGGAAACTCAAGAATACTGGAGTGGGTAACCTATCTCTTTCCCAGGGGATCTTCCCAACCCAGGAACTGAATCAGCATCTCCTGCACTGCAGGCAGATTCTTCACCTGCTGAGCTATACAGATGGGCAAAATAAATTTCCAGAAAGATTATTTCATACTAAACTGTTGACTATCTCAGTAATGTACTGAAACTGTACTGAAAGTGAAAAATAGAATGGTTTTCTGGGTACAGAATAATTGTAAGTTGCTCACCCCTATGATCACAGCATGCTGCCACTTCCCAGCCTCAAAAGAAAGTATATAGTTCTTATTGCCATCCCAAGGAAAAATTAACACTCAAAGTATATTTTCAATTTCTACTCAAATGTGTATTGCTTTCTCATTTTCATAAGTTTGAAAAAACGTAAGTTGAACCATCACAAATCAGGGACAATTTGTAACGTTAATGAAACCATTCTACTAAATGATACCTGAAGGTTTGAAAAAATGAACGAATTCGGGAGGTCTACTATTTGGACGGGCTTCCCAGGTGGCACTAGTGGTAAAGAACCCACATGCTAGGGTAGGAGAAATGAGATGCAGGTTCGATCCCTGGGTCAGGAAGATGCTCTGAAGTATCAACCCACTCCAATATTCTTGCCTGAATAACCCCATGGACAGAGGAGCCTAGAGGGCTACAGTCCATAGGGTGACGAAGAGTTGGACATGACTGAAGCAACTTAGCACTCACATGTAACACATGCACAAATACCACTGTATCAAGATTTTAGTGAGTCTCATCTCCACCAAATCTGTTTGTTGCTGTTTTGGTTAGATATATTTTCAAAGAAAACCATTGATTCATTTTCTTTTCAGCTGCCCTTTCTGACCTTCATACCCATGGTAATGCCCTTTCTGATCTTATATCCATGGTAATGGTCAATGGGACTTGACAGGAAGGAAGAGGAAAAACAAAGTTCAACAGCAGTGTGAGCAATGGAAAATCAGGCGTTGGGTAAGAGAATGAAGTTTTTATCTGACCCTTAATTTATAACATGGCTTTTAAAGTTGGTCTTTTCTACAGATGTTTTAACAGAGACATGCAAATGAAAATCTTTCAAAAGCACTTCTGTTTCTTCACTTTTAAGTTTAATACTTATTTTCTAAATCAGCTAAACAATCCATTTGTTGGTTCAATAACTTTACTATATGGACTCTGAAAGTCTGTCAAAGATAGGCTTTTTCAGACTTACACAGACACATAATAATTTAGTGAAATAGATAATAATATTTTATCTATTTTATAATATTTATGTATTATAAATATATACTTATTATAAATATTTTATATATTTATATGTATATAAATATATATTATATAATATTTATGTATTATATAATATTATGCAATATATAATATAATATTTATGTATTATAAACATATACTTATTATAAATATATTTTATATATTTATATGTATATAAATATATATATATATACACACACGTATACACATATATATGGAGAAGGAAATGGCACCCCACTCCAATATTCTTGCCTAGAGAATCCCATGGACATAGGAGCCTGGTGGACTACAGTCCATGGGGTCACAAAGAGTCAGACATGACTTAGTGACTAAACAACAACATATATATATATAAATATATAAATTTGAGAAAATATATAAATCCTTTACTATAGCATTTCCTATTTGTTTCACCTCTGTCCTCATTATGGTACTATCTGATGAAGTTGGTTACTGATCACAATTCAGGTAAAAATAGCACATTGTTTAAGATAGAAAGAGTAATCCATAGACTTTAGGGATGCTTCATTTACATGTTAAGTTGGAAAGGAAATGCTGCCTCATTAGAGTATTGTATTTGAAAATAAGATATATCTACAGGTTTCATTAATATATGGGCTTTCCTGGTGGCTCAGAGTTAAAGCGTCTGCCTCCAGTGCAGGAGACCCGCGTTGATACCTGGGTCAGGAAGATCCCCTGGAGAAGGAAATGGAGAAGAAAATGGCAATCCACTCCAGTATTCTTGCCTGGAGAATCCCATGGATGAAGAAGCCTAGTAGGTTACAGTCCACGGGGTCGCAAACAGTCGGACACAACTGAGCGACTTCACCTTCACCTTCCTTTAGATGTAAAATTACCCTAAGGTGATGTCAACATTTTGATGATTTATGCTGAATACATGAAGGATTCCATCATCGTTGATGCTGTTCAATGTATTTCACCATTTTGCTACTCTGATCTGATCTTCCTGGATCATGAACACTTCCCCACATTTCATACTAAACATTTGGTCAACATTTACTAAACAGTTGGTGTGGTCAGAACCATACCATATAGTCTAAGATAATGCTTCCTAAACTTCAATGCAAATCACTTTTGCATCTTCTTAAAGTACAAATTTTGATGTAATAGACCTCCGTTGGGGCTGAAATTCTGCATTTCTTTGAGTTTCCAAGAGGTGCTGCTATAACAGAATACACTAAGGAGCAATGCTCAAACACCTCCAAAAATAGCTTTAAAGTACAGTGCCCATTTTCTGGAAACCTGTTCACTGAAAACGAGCCTAGGCAAATTGAGCACCTAGGTTTGTTCAACTACAACTTAACAAAATATCATTTAAGAAAGGGAAGATACATCTTATCTTTAACTCTTTACCAATATTAATATATTCACATTTTAGAAATCCTGACCTGCAGCAAATTCGTATGCAAGATTTTGTCCTGGGACAGCATATATGTTAACATCCTGATAAAAAAAATTTCAACATTACTTGGGAATCTCATATAGTCAAAAAATGAGAAGTCATGAGCTACAAAAAATACCAGGTATAAAATGGAAGTAGTTATGCAAAAAGTTCCTGTTTTCTCTTGTTTGTTTTTAGAAACTGAAAATTGATAACATGAAAGTACAAATGAAGAACTGATCATATGATGTCAAATCTGACAGCTCAGTTAAAATTGTATTAGTCACTTCTCAATTTACTGCATATGATCAGTCAAGGATGAGCAACCTTAACAGCTGTGAGTCAGAACTTGAGACCTGAGAAATGCTAAGTTAGAAGACCCACTTCCATTTTATTTATAGCTCTCATATATATATATCCATTTCATTCCTTAAGTTTGCAAACCTTACTCCTGGGAAAGTGAAATGGCTAGTTTAGATTTCTGGGCAACTGACACAAAAAACATTTCAAATACTTTATTTAGACCAACTACCTTCTCTGGGCTGTTACCTGCTTATACCACTACTTCTGCATATAACAACTGCACTTTCTTCAATTTTTAATTAAGTTGTTAGAGAGAAGTCATCTGAATTTACTTGGTGTCCTAGTTTAAAGTTTCATCCTAGAATAGCTAATTAAGGATGTGCAGGTTTTTCCTCTTACTCACATATTAGTGTGAAGTCAGGGGAGAGATGAGGGTCCAGGAGAGAAAAAAAAAGTAAGGAGATAACAGAAGAATACACATAGCAGGGTGATTCCTATTAGACCAAATTTCTCTTTACTTTTCCCTAAGAATGAACTGCTACAAAAATGCTTGAAGATTTCAGTGTCTGTTAGGCCTGGGCTCCAGTGTAAATTTACTGAACAAACTACAAACTCTGAGCTACTGAAGAAAGAAAAATCTGGTCACTGTGGAGGTTTTTTAAAAGTTGGCAATGCATAGTTACAAATTTTCTACTGTTACAATATTTAACTTAAATTTTAACTTCTATGAAAATAAAATAGATTAAAAATTAATATTTAGAAGGTAAACTCATTTTGAATGTTTAAGGCATGCTTCTAAAAGTGAAAAATAACCTATTACAGTACAACAAAATATACAATATTCAAAATTTATATTACTATTAAATATTGTGACTTTTACATAGTCCATCTCTAAATGCTTGAAATTTTGGTTGTACAACTTAAAAGGAAAAGTTGAGTACCTCAGAACCAAACATGCCTATATAACATTGGTATTTGAAGCTAAGATACTATAAACTGCCTCAAACATATATAATTTATGATCCCAATTTTAAAAAAAACAGCCATTAAATGTCTTAAATAGCTGGAAAGGCTGGTGAAATAAAATGCAATTCTATTTTTAAATAGGAAGATTTTGTTAGTCAAAAACTGTCTGTATCTGTAGCATGAGGACAACTTATTCTATATACAAAGTTCTGCTGAACTGAGGGATAAAACCCCCACATGTTTAAATTCTGTCATTTTGTTGGGTGAGATTCTGAGTAATATAGTTCCATAGGCTACAATTCTGGATGCTTTTTCTTTAAGACATTTTTTGATGTGAGTTTTAGGTCACTGTCATTTTGAAATATAAATCCTCTTGCAAGTTTCCTACCTGGTAAAATAACTTTCACAATGGTATCCCTTTATATCCTTCACTATCTATTATGGCATCCGTGAAACTGCAGAGGAAATAAATTTTTACCAAAGATTCAGTCTCTCAAAACGAGTCCAAATCATGTCTAAACCTCAGGCTCCCCCCTGCCAAAGGGCTGCTTCCTGGCTGGCACTGAGGGCAACTGCATAAGGATGGTATCTTCTCAATCATTCTAGGGAGAGCAACATGGAAAGTACCTCTCCAAACCACTCTTATATTAACTGGTTCCCACAGGTACATGGCCATGTCAGCCACAACGTTGCATGCTCTCTGCCTTTGAGTAGAAACTCCACTGCATGCATTTCTGTTGCAAATGTCCCTAAAATTCAGTTATGACATCTACAAGGTTGGCAGTGGCTTAGGTAAGCAAATACTAACACCCAATCTGTTCCATCTGGGCTATTTCCCCAGGCCCTGAGCAAAGTGGTCACAGATTTCACTTTCATCAGTGTTTCCTCCCATGGTTTCATATCTCAACTCTGGCCTGAGAAACTGAAAGAAGAGAACATATTGTATAATTGAGAAGAAGTGATTTCCCTTGAAAATGATATAGCTAACATTTATTGATTGCTTCCCATATGTCAGGCAGTGTTCTAAAGCTCTTTGGAATTAGCTGCCCTCAGCCTTCTGATCAGTCTTAGAGGGCACAATTATAGTTCCCATTTTATAGGTCAGAACACTGAGAACTAGAAATTAAATATCTTGTCCAGAGTCACAGCTTTCATCATGCGGAATCGGGATTCAAACTCAGGTGTTTCAGCTTCAGAGTCCTCACCATTGTCTACAATGATCTAGTGCCTATGAAACTATATTTCCAGAGCAGAATATCTTACTTCCCTTAAAACTTATCCTAATTGTTGTTGTGTCGTCACTAAGTTGTGTCTGACTTTTGAGACCCCATGGAGTACAGCCCACCAGGCTCCACTGTCCATGGCATTTCCCAAGCAAGAATATCAGAGGGGGTTGCCATTTCCTCCTCCAGGGGATCTTCCTGACAAGGGATTGATGCTGAGTCTTCTGAACTGGCAGGAGGTTTCATACAAATGAGCCAACAGGGAAGCCCACTACCTCAATTACTGGGCCTCTCAATCACAACTTGTTTACAAATTGGAAGTTTGTGTCTTCCGACTATTTTTCCTATTTCTCCTGCCTCCAACCTCTGTCTTTGGGAGCTACCAATCTGTTTCTATAAGTTGTTTCCGTTTTTCAGTTTCTTCATGTAAGTGAGATTACACAGTATCTGTTTTTGTTTTGTTTGATACATTTCACTTAGCATAATGCTCTCAAGTTCTTTCCATGTTGTCACAGATGGAAGGTTCTTAATTTCACTGGGGAGAAATGTCTGGGTGGGACTCTGTGAAAGACATCAGGATAATCACTAATTTAAATGAGAACGTACACGTCACATTTATACAGTTTCCCAAATGGATGAGGCTTGGAAATACAGATAACACTTGGAATATTAAAGTAAGTTATTTTTAAACTGTAATGACTGGCCAGAAAAGAAAAACTAACAAGAAATAAAGTAAAGTTCCAATCTGGAATTTAAAAACATAATAGACACAGGATTTGTTTTAGCACTCAGTATTAACTTCCTTTAACAGACATAAATATATATATATATATATATATATATATATATATATATATATATAAAATTAAAAGACGCTTACTCCTTGAAAGGAAAGTTATGACCAACATAGATAGCATATTCAAAAGCAGAGATATTACTTTGCCAACAAAGGTCCATCTAGTCAAGGTTATGGTTTTTCCAGTGGTCATGTATGGATGTGAGAATTGGACTGTGAAGAAAGCTGAGCACCAAAGAATTGATGCTTTGAACTGTGGTCTTGGAGAAGACTCTTGAGAGTCCCTTGGACTACAAGGAGATCCAACCAGTCCATCCTAAAGGAGATCAGTCCTGGGTGTTCATTTGAAGCACTGATGCTGAGGCTGAAACTCCAATACTTTGGCCACCTCATGAGAAGAGTTGACTCATTGGAAAAGACCCTGATGCTGGGAGGGATTGGGGGCAGGAGGAGAAGGGGACAATAGAGGATGAGATGGCTGGATGGCATCACTAACTTGATGCACATGAGTTTGAGTGAACTCCGGGAGTTGGTGATGGACAGGGAGGCCTGGTGTACTGCGATTCATGGGGTCACAGAGTTGGACATGACTGAGCGACTGAACTGAAATATATATATATAGAGAGAGAGAGTTAAATTTTTTATTAGTAAGAAAGACAAAGCACCCTCTTTTTTTCAGAACACCTTTAGAGTTCTAGGTACCTTATTAAAAATTGTACCAAAAGCCACTTTTCATTCCATAAAAGGCAAACAAAATGAATAGAGTCAGGGAATTATGTTTTTATTTTAACACTTGAAAAATTGAGGAAAACTGTTGTCATGAGAATTATTATTGGAGGAAGATTATTCTTATATGAAGGATCCACAGTGGAAGGGAACTTAGGCCAAGCGGTTCTTCTGGAACTTCAGTTTGTGATCCACATATGATAAGATTTATAAACAATGGATATCTATAATAAGGGTATAGATAATCTCGTGGAGAAAAAATTTACTATTTCCTGACAAGTTCAATTAGAAGGGGGCACAATATTAAGGATGATCTAGCAGTAATTTCTTTGTTCATTTTGAGATGAACAAGATGGTCACTGTGGTTCCTTCCAATAATAGGATTCTGTGGGCTTCTGTTTTCTTCATATATTCTTTGGTTTTTACATTGCCCTTCTATTTTATTTCCATTTCCTACAAATGATGCACTTATACAAAACAATTTAGTAATTCATTCTAAAACAGATTCTATCTTCAAATAATAGAAACAAAAACATGTTTCTTATTAAATTTCTTAAGCATAACAAGGATTCTTACAAATATGGCCAATAATGACAACAATCCACCTTAGTCTCTTTCTTTTTAATAATAAAAAACAAACAACAAAAAAACCACTCCTTCTTCACCTGAGAAACTCATTTTCTTTGAAAAATTGCAGGAAGCATTTCAATTTTATGTTTCAAATATTTTATTTTTATTTATAATACACTGATAAATTCAAGGTAAAATAAAGTGATTTCAAGAGTCCCATAATATAAAAATCTACTGAATTCAAATTCAATAACTTAATCCTTTCATAATTTCTGAGTGAATGAGAGGTGAAATCATAATATACTACATAGGAAAAAGCAGGAGCCTTCAATAACTTCCAGTGTCTAATAAAGCAGTGTCACTGATTCTGGCTCATATTTGAAGTGCTACAGTATGATTGAGTCATTGTGGACATTGGAGTTAATGACCCATGCAAATTAAATTAGAGGTGAAAAGTTACAACTTTTTGCTACTGTTGTTGAACAGGCAGTCCTGGTAACTTGAAAAGATTTTCTGCAAATTAAACCTTGGAATTACCTATAAGCTCTCTATACAAGTAAATCTATGTCCTGAAATTAGCAAGTGCCTGAGATGCACTCATGATGCAGTCATGACAAAGAAATATGACAAAGTTACAAAGTTTGCATAGAGTGACAAACAAAGTTACAATTTTGGGAAATTTTGCCTGTCTCTGAAACATATATTCTCTGGCTTATGGTCTTATAGAAATAGCTACAGACCTGGAGTCAGATGCTGAGGCTTGGCTCTGGCACTTCCCCACTGTATGACTTTAAGAAAGTCATCTAAACAACCTATGTCTCATTCTACCATCTGCTAAATGTCAGTAGAGCAAGGGCAGAGACAGACACCAATCTAAATTCACAGCCTGACCAGTGTGGGTCAAGTGTAATAACAGATGTGAAACAATTTATTTAATATCTAAATAGCTCAAAAATATGTAGTATTTAATTATACAAGTCAAATAGTAAATCTGACCAGTTGGGGAATTTATTTTAAAATATTTCCTAATATCCCATAATTTACAGAATGAAATACTAATTGTAGGATTTTTTTCAGATATTGTAAAGTAATAGAACTTAAGGGCAAGATAATAGTTATAGATTCTTCCCAAGGGGAACACAGCAGTTTATCTGCATTTGACACAACAAGGCTGATTATTCTAATACCCTGGTCACCTGAATTAAATGGGGAAATCTCCCAAGTTTTAGGTATTTGTTTTCATCTGAGTATTTCTATCTTAACCTCAAATGATTTTTGTCAAAATACTTCAACATGCTTATATGCAGAGTACATCATGAGAAATGCTGGGCTGGAAGAAGCACAAGCTGGTCTCAAGATTGCTGGGAGAAATATCAAGAAACTCAGATATGCAGATGACACCACTCTTATGGCAGAAAGCAAAGAAGAACTAAAGCACCTCTTGATGAAAGTGAAAGAGGAGAGTGAAAAAGTTGGCTTAAAACTCAACATTCAGAAAACAAAGATAATGGCATCTAGTCATATTACTTCATGGCAAATAGATGGGGAAACAGTGGCAGACTAAAGTCTGCCATTTTTATGGGCTCCAAAATCACTGCAGATGGTGATAACAGCCATGAAATTAAAAGACGCTTACTCCATGGGAGGAAAGTTATGACTAACCTAGATAGCATATTCAAAAGCAGAGATATTACTTTGCTAACAAAGGTCCATCTAGTCAAGGTTATGGTTCTTCCAGTAGGTATGTATGGATGTGAGAGTTGGACTGTGAAGAAAGCTAAGCACCGAAGAACTGATGCTTTTGAACTGTGGTGTTGGAGAAGACTCTTGAGAGTCCCTTGGACTGCAAGGATACCCAACCAGTCCATTCTGAAGATCAGTCCTGGGTGTTTGGAAGGAATGATGCAAAAGCTGAAACTCCAGTACTTTGGCCACCTCATGTGAAGAGTTGACTCATTGGAAAAGACTCTGATGCTGGGAGGAACTGGGAGCAGGAGGAGAAGGGGATGACAGAGGATGAGATGGCTGGATGGCATCACTGACTTAATAGACATGAGTTTGAGTGAATTCCGGGAGTTGGTGATGGACAGGGAGGCCTGGCGAGCTGTGATTCATGGGGTTGCAAAGAGTCGGACCCGACTGAGCAACTGAACTGAACTGAACTAAGACTTTAAAAATTACTTGATCAAAAAAAAAAAAAAAAAGAAGAAGAAAGAATTAAAATGTTATTTTGCATTGGACTATAGCTAAATAGATATATGTCTGAACACTCACTAGTAAGAAAAAAATTTCCTATCAGAAAATGTTTTACTAGCATTATCATTAAAAAAAATAGAATAGTAAAATTTCAATGTCATGATGCTCATGATTACATTAAAATTAATTTGAAAGATGACTTTTATATCTTTAAGGTTATTCTGGACCAAAAGGTTAAAGTGAAAAATGGACTGACCCCATCTGTGATTCCTTTGAATGTAAATCTTTAAGGGTATATGACCAGAATAATAGAAATTATGTATGACTTTTATCTCAAAGAGAAAAAAAAGTAGTTGCTTTATGATGATATATATGTATATTTATATATACATGCAATTTTTTTCTCTAGTCTACAAGCCTAAAAATCAACTGAAAGTGAAAGTGCTAGTAACTCAGTTGTGTCCAACTCTTTGCAACCCCAAGACTGTAGCCTGCCCGGCTTCTCTGTCACTGGGATTTTCCAGGCAAGAATACTGCAGTGGATTGCCATTTCCTTCTCCAAGGATATTCCCAACCCAGGGATTGAACCTGGGTTCTCTACATTGTAGGCAGAATCTTTACCATCTGAGTCACCAGGGAAGCCTTAAGTTCTCCCTAATTACTTGTAATGGAGAAGGCAATGGCACCCCACTCCAGTACTCTTGCCTGGAAAATCCCATGGATGGAGGAGCCTGAGAGGCTGCAGTCCATTCGGTTGTGAAGAGTCAGACACGACTGAGCAACTTCACTTTCACTTTCCACTTTAATGCACTGGAGAAGGAAACGGCAACCCACTCCAACGTTCTTGCCTGGAGAATCCCAGGGACGGGGGAGCCTGGCAAGCTGCCATCTATGGGGGTGCACAGAGTCGGACATGACTGAAGTGACTTAGCAGCAGCAGCAACTACTTATAATGTTTTCTGCAACACAGAACTAGATAAAAAAGTCTTAAAATGTGTATGAAAACACAAAATATTCCCAAATCAGTCCAGTACAGTTCAGTTGCTCAATCATGTCTGACTCTTTGCGACCCCATGAATTGCAGCACGTCAGGGATGGGGGAGCCTGGTGGGCTGCTGTCTATGGGGTCGAACAGAGTCAGACAAAACCGAAGCCACTTAGCAGCAGCAGTACCAACAGGCCTTCCTGTCCATCACCAACTCCCGGAGTTCACTCAGACTCATGTCCATCAAGTCGGTGATGCCATCCAGCCATCTCATCCTCTGTCATCCCCTTCTCCTCCTGCCCCCAATCCCTACCAGCATCCCTACCAGTCAACTCTTCTTCTCATGAGGTGGCTAAAGTACTGGAGTTTCAGCTTTAGCATCATTCCCTTCAAAGAAATCCCAGGGCTGATCTCCTTCAGAAAGGACTGGTTGGATCTCCTTGTAGTCCAAGGGACTCTCAAGAGTCTTCTCCAACACCACAGTTCAAAAGCATCAATTCTTCGGCACTCAGCTTTCTTCAGAGTCCAACTCTCACATCCATACATGACCACTGGAAAAACCATAGCCTTGACTAGACAGATATTTGTTGGCAAAGTGATGTCTCTGCTTTTCAATATGCTGTCTAGGTTGGTCATAATTTTTCTTCCAAGGAGTAAGCATCTTTTAATTATTTTGTGGCTGCAGTTACCATTTGCAGTGATTTAGGAGCCCAAAAAAATAAAGTCTGACACTGTTTCCACTGTTTCCCCATCTGTTTCCCATGAAGTGATGGGACCAGATGCCATGACCTTCGTTTTCTGAATGTTGAGCTTTAAGCCAACTTTTTCACTCGCCACTTTCACTTTCATCAAGAGGCTTTTTAGCTCCTCTACACTTTCTACCATAAGGGTGGTGTCATCTGCATATCTGAGGTTATTGACATTTCTCCCAGCAATCTTGATTCCAGCTTGTGTTTCTTCCAGTCCAGTGTTTCTCATGATGTACTCTGCATATAAGTTAAATAAACAGGGTGACAATATACAGCCTTGATGTACTCCTTTTCCTATTTGGAACCAGTCTGTAGTTCCATGTCCAGTTCTAACTGTTGCTTCCTGACCTGCATATAGGTTTCTCAAGAGGCAGGTCAGGTGGTCTGGTATTCCCATCTCTTTCAGAATTTTCCACAGTTTACTGTGATCCACACAAAGGCTTTGGCATAGTCAATAAAGCAGAAATAGAGGTTTTTCTGGAACTCTCTTGCTTTTTCCATGATCCAGCAGATGTTGGCAATTTGATCTCTGGTTCCTCTGCCTTTTCTATAACCAGATGTTTCTTGAACATCAGGAAGTTCAGGGTTCACGTATTGCTGAAGCCTGGCTTGGAGAATTTTGAGCATTGCTTTACTAGCGTGCGAGATGAGTGCAATTGTGTGGTAGTCTGAGCATTCTTTGGCATTGCCTTTCTTTGGGATCAGAATGAAAACGGACCTTTTCCAGTCCTGTGGTCATTGCTGAGTTTTCCAAATTTCCTGGCATATTGAGTGCAGCACTTTCACAGCATCATCTTTCAGGATTTGAAATAGCTCAACTGGTATTCCATCACCTCCACTAGTTTTGTTCATAGTGATGCTTTCTAAGGCCTACTTGACTTCACATTCCAGGATGTCTGGCTCTAGGTGTGATCACACCATTGTGATTATCTTGGTCGTGAAGGTCTTTTTTGTACAGTTCTTCTGTGTATTCTTGCCACCTCTTCTTAATATCTTCTGCTTCTGTTAGATCCATCCCATTTCTGTCCGTTATTGAGCCCATCTTTGCATGAAATTGTTCCCTTGGTGTCTCTAATTTTCTTGAAGAGATCTCTAGTCTTTCCCATTGTTGTTTTCCTCTATTTCTTTCCACTGATCGCTGAGAAAGACTTTCTTATCTCTTGCTATTATTATTTGGAACTCTGCATTCAGATGCTTGTACCTTTCCTTTTCTCCTTTGCCTTTCACTTCTCTCCTTTTCACAGCTATTTGTAAGGCCTCCTCAGATAGCCATTTTGCTTTTTTGCATTTCTTTTCCATGGGGATGGTTTTGATCCCTGTGTCCTGTACAATGTCACAAACCTCAGTCCATAGTTCATCAGGCACTCTATCTATCAGATCTAGTCCCTTAAATCTATTTCTCACTTCCACTGTATAATCATAAGGGATTTGATTTAGGTCATACCTGAATGGTCTAGTGGTTTTCCCTACTTTCTTCAATTTCAGTCTGAGTTTGGCAATAAGGAAAGAAAACTTGACCTGGAGAAATCAAGCTCCTTAACTCCAGATTATACTGCAAAACTACAGTAAACAAGACAGCATAGTATTGGCACAAAAACAGACATATAGATGAATGGTACAGGATAGAAACACAGAGATAAACCCATGTACTTATTGTCATCTAATCTATGACAAAGGAAGCAAGAATATACAATGGAGAAAATATAGCCTCTTCAAAAAATGGTGCTGGAAAAACTGGACAGCTATATATATATGATGAAATTAGAATACTCTGTAACATCATACACAAAAATAAACTCAAAATAGATTAAAGACCTAAATGTAAGACCGGGCACTAAAACGTTCTTATGGAAAAACACTCTTTGACATAAATCTCAGCAAGGTTTTTTATGACCCACTTCTTAGAGTATTGACAATAGAAACAAAATAAGCAAATGGGACCTAATTAAACTCGAAAACTTTTGCACAACTAAGGAAATCACAAACAAGACAAGAAAACAACTCATGGAATGAGAGAAAATATTTGTATATAAAGCAACTGACAAAAGATTAATCTCCAAAATATACAAACACCTCATGTAGCTCAATGTTGAAAAAACAAACAACCTAATAAAAAATGGTCAGAAGACCTAAATGACATGTCACCAATGAAGATATACAGATGGCTAATAAACACATGTAAAGATGCTCAATATTACTAATTATTAGATAAATGTCAATCAAAACAACACTGAGATTTTACCTCATACTAGTCAGAATGGCCATCATCAAAAAATCTACAAATAATAAATGCTGAAGAGGGTGTGGAGAAAAGGGAATACTCTTTCACAGTTGGCAGGAATGTAAATTGATATAGCCACTGTAGAGAAGAGTATGAAGATTCCTTTAAAAAAATTAAAAATAGAAATACTGTTGCAAGCGAAATGACACAAAGACAAAACACACGAGACACACAAGAGACAGACAATACACCACTCTGGCCAAAGGACAAAACTGTGCAAAACAATTGCGGTTTATTTTTATAAAGCCCCCTAGGCAGAATTTCAGACTGCATGAATAAGCCTTTTCAGTACAGTGCAGGTGCATACATGTTATCGTACAGCAAGGGGAGTGAAATCCATGTCTACTGCAGAGTCTGTCCAGAGCCCTTTCTTTCTCCTTATCACAAGAAAGGAATGTTCCCTCGTTTGCAAGGGACCATTAAACTCAAGGCTGTGTCCAGACTCCTTGGCAGAATGCCTCATTTGCAAGCACGTTCAGCCCGAGCAGAGAGTCCCGTTTGCAGGCACATCTCCACTACCCTATTGTGGCTGCATTAACCCTTCAAATATGATATGACCCACTACTACTACATAGCTCACTACTGTGTATATGTCCTGAGAAAACCATAATTCAAAGATATATGTACTCCAATGTTCACGCAAAACTATTTACAGAAGCCAGGACACAAAAGCAGCAAAAATGTCCATCGTGAATGGATAAAGATGTGCCACACATATGCCATGGAATATTACTAAGCCATTAAAAGAAGTGGAATTGGGTCATTTGTAGAGACATGGATGAAGCTAGAGACTACCATACAGAACAAAGTAAATCAGAAAAACAAATATTGTATATTAACACATATATGTGAAATCTAGAAAAATGATACAGATGGACTTATTTGCAGGGCCGGAATAGAAATGCAGAAAGAAGATAGACTTGTGAACACAGGAAGGGAAGTGGTGGATGGAATACAGTGGGAGACTGTGCTGCCAGGAATACACTGCCATACGCAAAACAGATGGCTACTGGGAGTCTACTCTATAGCACAGGAGCTCAGCTTGGTGTTCTGTGATGACCTAGAGGGGTAGGATGGGGAGATGGGGAGGGAAGTCCAAGAGGAAATGGATGTATGTATACATATAGCTGATTCCCTTCACAGTACAGTAGAACTAACACAATACTGCAAAGTAACTGTATTCCAATGACAAAAGACAAAGATGGTTTTTAAATCATTAAGGTGATTCTGCATCTTAGGCATGGTACCATAAAAATGGACTGACCCCACCCACAATTCCCTTGAACATAAGTCTTTAAAAGTATATCAACAGAAGAATATCAATATGACTTTTATCTCAAAGAGAGAAAAAAAAGTTTCCTCTATGAGGAATGTATATTAAGATTTATATTTATATATACATATACGTTTTTTCTCTAATCTAAAAAGCCTAGAAACAACTGATAAAGTTTTCCGTAGCTGTTCCGATGGTCAACTTACTTTCAACACCTGGTGACATAAGAAATAGGAGATTCAATTAGCAGTGGCAGAGTCTGGTATACCGTTGGTAGCTAAAATAATAATGCAATTACACATGAAAACTCTACCTGCACATGTAATGCAGGAACAATGCACAGCAGAAAACCAGCTATACAGTAAGTCCCTTACACATGAATGAGTTCTGTTCCAAGAGCATGTTTGTAAGCCCAATCTGTTCTAAATTCAACAAAATTAGCCTTGGTACCAAACTAACATAAGCACCTATATAGTACTGCCCCATAACAAGTTTATAATACTTATCACATAAATATGTACATAAAAAAATAAAGAAAACGTTTTAAATCTTACTGTACAGTATGCTGAAAAGTACAATAATACAGTACAACAGCTAGCATACAAGGCCTGGCTCGCACATTTGCATCTTTGAAAGTACAGAAGTTAAAGGTTCATATGTAGGAGACTTACTGTACTCATAATTACATCCTCTTCCTGTGTGTAAGATTTATACATCTTGCCAGAGAAACTCTCTTTTTTCCCCAACTCCCTGTCATTACTTTTTAACTGAGATCCCTACTCTGACCTCTTCTAAAGTGTTACATTCTGAGACTCACTCTAACCTAGTATAAATGAGTTCTTTCACTTTCTTTTCTTCCTCCAAATAACACAGAGTTGGAGAACTGGGCAACTCAAAGGACATAAGGAGGAAAGAGGAAATGCTTAAGGCAAACTCTGTCATGTTGAAAGCTTTGAAAAAAGACACAACTAACAAAGAAAATATAGGGTTGCTTAATATATTTAAGTATTCAAGCATATCCTAACTCTAAGTACTTTTCTTGTTGTTTACATGAAAATAATTTTGCCCCTGAGGCCATTAGTTCCAAAAGCCACCTTGGTAATAATTTAGGTTATTGGATTACTGCCAATCCTAAATAGTATCTCATAAATTAATAACAGTCCTGGTGACTAGTATATCCAAAGAAAAGACATTCTTTGGTGAGTACTTTCATATTTATTGTAGATAATTCCCAAGAGGCCTCATATTAATAAACCCGCTTTGGAAAAGGAATCAGCTTATTACCAGTCCTGTGCATTTGAAGACTGTAAGTTCCTCAAGAGCAGGGTTATAATTTTGAATCACTAGTGGCCGGTGCAGGATGCAAATATTCAGCAATTCTTAAATATTAACAAATGATTTCAGTTAGTCATTATTTAGTATGTGATTGATTTACAACTCTGACTGGTAGTTAAATCCCGCTAAAAGTACAGGATAAGGTTATTCTGTGAGAAATGTCTCCATAAAAAACACACAAACACTCTAATTAACCAGATCACTTATGGTTATAAATAACTCACAGTAAGTGATAATTTGAGAATAGAAATTCCAACCAGGGGCCAAACCTGTAAGAAGTCAGAGTTCAAAGTTTGTAACTAAGCTGTTAGAAACGTATAGGTAAGAATAATGTGTTACTAGATGGGAAACAATTGGTAGGAAAGCTGTAAAATGGGTGCCCAAGGAGCAATCACCTGTCCATACTGCTATCATGGGGGCTTCCCTAGTGGCTCACACTATAAAGAATCTTCCTGCAAAGCAGGAGACCCAGGTTCTATCCCTGGGTCAGGAAGATCCCCTGGAGAAGGGAATGACAACCCACCCAAGTATTCTTGGCTGTAAAATTCCATGAACAGAGGAGCCTGGTGGGCTATAGTCCATGAGGTCACAAAGGATCAGACACAACTGAATGACTAAGACACACACAGACACATACTGTTATCACCAGTAGATCAAGAACACTCTGGGATCAATAACGTTGAGCTTCTACAATAGAGATGGATTCCTTGAACCTGTGCAGCCCAATATAGTAGCTACTAGGCACACATGGTTATTTTATTAATATTAAAATTTTAGTTTGATCTCAATAACCATGTCTCGAGTGATCAACAGCCAAATATATCTAGGGGCAAACATATCAGGTAGTGCAGACACAGACTATTTCCCACATCACAGAAGGTTTTATTGGACAATGCTGCATTAGACCAAAGGTTTAGAATTACTTGTATTAGTGGGAAACAACGAAATAATAGAATTAGTATTTTCATGTTGAGAAGAATAAAATCCACTCTCACTTTCAGTCTCTCAACAATAACTTAAACACACTATTAAAATAATACAGTATAGCAACGCCTCTCAGAGTTTATCAAACCTCTAGTGGTGATCATATATTCTTCCAGCTTCATTTAAACCCTACTCGGTCCCACCTTGTTTTGTTGTTCTTTAGTTGTTAAATTGTGTCTGACTCTTGTGACTCCAAGGACTGTAGCCCACTAGACTCTTCTGTCCATGGGATTTTTCATGCAAGAATACTGGAGTGGATTACCATTTCCTTCTTCAGGGGATCTTCCTGACCTGGGGATCAAACCTGCATCTCCTGCATTGCAGACGGATTCTTTACCACTGAGTAACCAGGGAATTCCCCTTTTCTCCTTTCAATCATTCTTATATGCTCATAGGAAAATACCTGTAACTTCCAGTGAGCTATTTTTATTTCCTATCCTGATGTGACAGTAGTGTTTCTTTTACTCACTTCCTTCTCAGAGTAACATACTTTAATATCTGTTCCACTCATACTTCTGACATACATGGCTATAAGAGAAACGTATACTTGTTTATTACAGTGTGTAATAAACATATACATGTTGATAAAATTTGCTCCCATACCTGTAAAATGTTCCCTGATGGTTTATGTTGAAATCTGCTGATTGAAAAATATTGTAGTAAGCTTTATAACTTTTAGAATAAGAGCCATATTATTCAATATATATTTGTAATATAATTACTATTATTATATTTATCCTCACCAACCAAAACTGAAATGTTATTTTAGTTTTTTAGTTATTAAAGTAAACTTAGAAAGGAAAATGTATGCTAGTCAGTCAATGCACATGGTCTAGTTTGTATTTAATTTGACAATTAATAACACACTGCTTTGTAGATCAATTTAAGATTGTAAAGCAAGTAAATTCTTAAGGAACTCACCTTCATTCTCTGACTGTTCTCACCATATGAAAGGGTTGCACTCATATAAAATATTGTGTGGAATATCTTATAAGCTTCCCTATGCACCTGGTCCCTGTGCAACTGCAGTTCATAGAGTATATTGTGGTCACTAAGACTCAGTGCATGTTTTCAAGTACAGCTAAGTACATAATCATATACTGATACCATTTATATGGGCTTCCCTGGTGGTTCAGACTGTAAAGAATCTGCCTGCAATGCAGGAGACATGGGTTTGATCCCTGGTTGGGAGGATCCCATGTGGAAAGAAATAGAAACCCACTCTAGTATTGTTGCCTGGAGAATCCTATGGATAGAGGAACCTGGCGGGCTACAGTCCACAGGGTTGCAAAGATTTGGGCAAGACTGAGGAACTAAGTACACATATATTGAGCAATTTCTGTATGCCAACCATTGTCCTTAACTGGAAGAGAATACTGGTTTCCAAACTTCTAAAACATTGATCTGCCTTGCTAAAAACTCCATCTCATAACCTAGTCTCTTGAGAAGGGTGACATTCCTATTTATGCTGATGATAGAAATCCATAATCATTTGTCATTGTGATTAAAGGGAGAAGAAAATTCTCTTAGTCTGCAGAAAAGCCGCAAAATGTTAATATTCTTTCCCTTTGGAAAGGGAGGCATAAGAGCTTTGTTAATGGATTTCTTTGTGATTTAATACAACATATTAAAAGCAGGACTTGTGACTCTTGAATAAAGAAGTGAATGCTATTTTGTGAAGATGGTCATTTATCATTAGTTAAAAGAAGTCTATTTGTAACTTGAAGTTTTAATTTAATTAGTGTCACATACTTGAAGGCTGCCTTGTGTCAACTGTTGTAATGACATGCTATCTATTCCTTCTACAGAGTAGGTTGCTAACAAGCATTTCAACTGGAACAAAATGATAATGAGAAGAACAATGGAAATGTTAATTACTTATGCAATTAAAGTGGCTTCTATGTGCACCAGTGCAACACTCTACTGTATTTACATCTCTAATGGCTATTAATCTTCAACTGAGAATGCCTATTTATATCTTCAAAGTTAAATTACGGTAGAAAGATAATGGTGTGGCTTATAGGCTGTGTCTACATAGCTTCTATCTAGTAAGTCAACTTGTGTAAAGCAATATGCTCACTCAGGGTGTTTGTATCGGTGTGTAATGATACAGATTTGCTATATACCGTATTTTTTTGACTGTATACAGCAGAGAAAATATTATTTTCTCCTCAAAACATCCTTTTTGAAATCTTAACACATTTATTGTCTTTTTATGTTATTAAACAGTGAACTTAGGGAAACACACTGTTGAAGATAATAGGTTTAAAAAATTAAAACACATATTTCTAATTGCTTTTGGAATGCGCAGTATTTCAGTGAAGATTCCAAGCTCCTTGAAATCCAACCCGCATTCCATTTTTTTCTTTTGCAAATTTAGTGACATGGGCTGCATATAGATGGTGCTTAATAAATGTTAGCTTAATAAAGTTACTTTCAAAGATGTTCAGCTCATCTGAAACAGGATGTTCAATAGACAGGTAAAAGCTATTGAAATTAGGCTATTATTTTTGAAGAACACAGTCCATTACTCATACAGGATTTTTATACCATCTTGCCTAAAAAATTTGACAATGGATTTGTAAACAAAACTTTAGAAGATCATTTAACTTTAAAACATACGTTTATAGAAATATAGATTACTATGGCCAGCGTATTTAAAAATGACCAACCCAGATTTTATTGGCAGTGATATTTGTTTAGCACAGAATAGAAATTTTATTATTAAATCAAAAAATCAATTTATGCCAACAATTACAATAAATTTCATGTAATGTCTTTGTTTGCAAACAACAGCTTTAGAAATGATATAGATATTTTCCAATTACAAAATTATCCAAATACAAAGTATTCGTATTTGCATAAGGAAGGGATATTTAATATAAACTTGTGTTCATTAAAATAATTTATGAGATTTGCTTTTCCTGTGCAGTCATGTAGTGAAGCTGACAACAAATTCTCTTTGGGAGAATACAAATTTAGCCTTCCAAAATTACCAGGCCATTCTATCATGGCATATATTAAACAGCACCGGAAATATGGGACTCATATGGATACATCTGAACTATAGGATTTTGAAATCCTGCTGCTGCTGCTGCTAAGTCGCTTCAGTCGTGTCCAACTCTGTGTGACCCCATAGACGGTAGCCCACCAGGCTCCCCCATCCCTGGGATTCTCCAGGCAAGAATACTGAAGTGGGTTGCCATTTCCTTCTCCAATGCATGAAAGTGAAAAGTAAAAGTGAAGTCGCTCAGTCGTGTCCAACTCTTAGCGACCCCATGGACTGCAGCCTACCAGGCTCCTCTGTCCATGGGATTTTCCAGGCAACTGGAGTGGGTTGTCATTGCCTTCTCCGTATGAAATCCTAGCTGTAGCTTAAAAAAAAGGACTACACTTTTGAATACCTACTATGTGTCATTCACTGTGGTTGGCATTTTTCCAGAACTTGTTTAATTAGTTTACCACAAGTTAGCTTCCGTCCTCTTCAGTATACAAATGGAAAACTGAAGCTCAAAATAGTTAACAAAAGAAAAAAGATTAAGTTCACACAGCTAATGAGTGACTCATGCAGGTTTTTCTTTATACTCCAAGTTTACTCTGGGCTCGTCAGATGCTGACTTACTTGCCTCTTGGTCTAGGCAAGCCTAAATACAAAAAGACAATCATCCTGTCACATAGATTTTTGAAGTAAAGGACAACTAAATACTTTTTGAAAATCACCATTAAGTTCAGTTCAGTTCAGTTCATTTGCTCAGTTGTGTCCGACTCTTTGCAACCCCATGAACCACAGCACCAACTCCGATAGTTTACCCAAATTCATGTCCATAGAGTTGGTGATGCCATCTAACCATCTCATCCTCTATCATCCCCTTCTCTTCCTGCCTTCAATCTTCCCCAACATCAGGGTCTTTTCAGATGAGTCAGCTCTTAACTACTAGGAAAAAGCATACATTTTATTTTCAAAGAGTATGAAATAACTGAACACCACAGTCATTATTTTCAGAGCCCAAGCAGGCTTTGTGTACTTCGAAGGCAAAAATACATCTTACTGACCATTACAATGATTGGTTCATTTCCCCCCTTAAATTGCATCCATCATTGTGAATACGAAGATAATTTGTCCTGATAAAAAGCACCCTCTCTAACAATTAGAAAAGAGTAAAATGGTATTGACTTCCCCTGAGATTCTGATTCACAGTGCATGACATACAGAGTGCATTTACTGAGGCATCGCAGAGCTGGAATTTGATAGAGCTGGAGAAGGTATTTATCGCACAGAAAAGGGTGAGTGATATGGATGTTTTTGTGACTCTGGCTGTCTGTGTCTCCAATTTAGGGAACTTTTAGGAAAAAAACATGCTATAACAGGGAAGGAAGGAGTATAAGAAGAGAAAATTTTTTTTAAAGTGCCTCAAACAGGAAATATAACCTACTTGCATTTTAGAGAAACTTGAGATAGGGCACATTTGAAATAGGTTGAGATAAATATAATAATAAAGTCTCACTTAAAAATAACATATAGACATTTAAAATGGGGATGGGAGGGCCAGATAACTGTAAAGCTATGCCACTGTTTCATGGTTGTGCTAATTAGCCTACTAAATAGAAAGCACTGTCATTTTGCCAGGACTGGATAAATAATACCCATTCTCCTTGTACCGGTGCTTCCATGAGTGATGCTCATGGCTACTCTGCTATTTTATTGTCCACTGTGATTGTAATTTTAAATCTTTTCTAAAGAGTCCAAACTGAACAATATCCAGATAATCCTAAGTGGTGGTGCTAGAGCTTAACACATGCTTTTCTAAATCAAACTTCGGATTTAGTCTAACAAATAGTGTAACCAGTTTAGTCTAAAATAGCCTAACAAATCTACAGTTAATTCAAGAGAAAATACACTGGAAAATACAGGCAATAGTGTTCAGAAATAGAGAATAAAGCAAATGAACATTGTAATGGTTGTAGAATTGTGTGCTCCAAGAACATACGCCCATTCTTTACATCCTGTATGAAAATTAATCATAAATAATGCAATGTTGGTTTACACAAGATGTTAAAGAACTTTGTTCTTGTTCAGTTGCTAATTCATGTCAGACTCTTTGAGACCCCAGGGACTGAACAGGCTTCTCTGTCCTCCACTATCTCCTGGTGTTTGCTCAAACTCATGTCCATTGAGTCAGTGATGCTATCTAGCCTGTTAAGGAACAGGTCCCTGCAATTGCACTATGTTAGACTTTTTTTAGAACCAATAAAGGATTTCATGGAACAATAAGTATTATA
Source organism: Ovis canadensis (assembly GCF_042477335.2). NCBI lineage: Eukaryota > Metazoa > Chordata > Mammalia > Artiodactyla > Bovidae > Ovis > Ovis canadensis. Next base: position 174,150,715 of record NC_091246.1, on the reverse strand, counting down.
ACTTAGGATCAATTTCACAAACTATATCATTATTTTGCCCTCTATAATTCAGAAACTTACAATAGAGAAAGATTAGATTCAATAAACTATTTAAGATAAATGTTAATTTAGCAAACAAATATTTCATGAACTAAAGGAATATACATCTATATTCTATAAATCTATAAGAATATAAAATGGATATACTTCTATATAAATCCATGGTACTGTTATAAAAGCATATTACATTGCTATGTATAATATTTCTGTTAATACCTAAATCAGAAATCTCAACCATAAAGCAAAAGGTAATTTGTGTTAGAAAATTATTTGATTAAAATATAATCCTCTTATCAGTTCTGCAATACATACACCATATATATATATATAACTTCATTCATCACTATTCCTAAAACATTTTTCCTTCCCTACAAAATGATCTCTTTTAAAAGAACAAACTTCCATTTGAACATTTGCATATTTCGGTTGAAATCACAGCAAAACATATTTTTCAACTCTTTAGTGCCTTAGATTTAGTCAATATTTTATTTTTACAAATATTACCACATTCTTTTTCCCTTTTACCAATATATGCTGTGGGGAGGTCAGAGATAGTTTTCATTTTATGAATGAGAAGAATGTGTCTAAACATCTAGAATCCTTCCTATATCCACAAGATCCATTTTCTAGCACTCTCAGCCCAGAATATACTGAGTAAACTGCTTTGCTCAAAAGTCACCTTTGGTGTGAGGCTTTCTAGAACTACCCTCACTAAAACAGCATTTCCATCATATTATGTTCTCAGCTTCTTGCTTCCCCTCCCCCCTGACTTATTTCTTTTTAACACTTTAACCATTTTATAACTAGATATTTATTTGTATGCATATAACCCCAGTCTTTCTCCACTATACTTTTCCTGTCCAAACACACCCACACATACACACACACAGACAGAGACTAACTCTCCATGAGACTTAAGAGCCTTCTCATTTTAGTTTAATTCAGAGAATAGAGGCTGGTACATATTAATTAGTTTATTAGTAAATGAGTTGAATGAACTGTCTTTATAAGACAACAAAGTAAAACTAGCTACAACTTGACTCTAAGTTTTCCGATTCTGAGTTCAAGATTTTCTCCACTATGTCATACAGAGCTGTCTTTGCCTCAAGGGGTTAGACTAGGAAGAAAATAAAAATCTGTGGTGCAGTTATAAAAGTATATAACATCTTTTCTCACTGACTTAATTATAATTTATATTTCTCTAATATGTATTTTGTGACTAACTAATTAGGGATACAATCTTTTGTCTTCAATCAAAACAGAAATTTCACAATTTTATGAGCACAAACACCTGGCTTATCTAGCATAATCCATCTTCCTCACAGATAGAATCCTAACCAGAGAAGGATTTTGAGTTAATCACAATGCAAAGTATATTTTCTTAGATTTATGACTGAAATTACTAGCAGCTGCCCACATCAATATTTTAAAGAGAATTTCACTAAAATGCTGCTCCAATTTAAAATTAAAAACTCAAATACTTACCAGGACTGTTCTGGGATGCAGAAGATATATTTCTAAATTTTGATTTATTATAAAATATGTTATGCTGGTGGGAGACTTTAAATGATGAATTTCCACTGCCAGAATAAGTTATTGCTTTTATTTAGTTAACTGCTATTCCAAACTCCTGTGTCTGCTTAGTGCATAAACTTCTTGTAACTCCTCTACTGTGGCTGGCTTCACAATATTAGTGTTGAGTCCTAATGAATATTTTAGAAAATAAAACAAGAATAACTTCTGGCCAAAAAACTACTTTAACTCTGTGTATTTTTCATTCTGTGGTCCTGTAATAAAAGGAGGAATAATTTTATAATTTCCAGTTGACTTTGAGTTAACAACTTATTTTCCTGTGAACGCTACTAAAAATAAATTTTGTTATGAGTTCTTTTAGTCCCCCAAGTAACTCACAAAGGAAGAAATTAGCTGCTTAGCAAACTTCCAGCCAGTTGGTCACCTATGTGTAACCACAGGTAATCATCAAAAATAAAGAATAAATGCCAACAATGCATGATTTCTAAGTTTTATCCTTTTTTGTCTTTACTATGCAAAGTATCTGGAGGCAAAACAAATATTCATTAGCTTATGCTCTACTCTCTCTGATTCTGTACCTTAATAATGATAGTAGAAAAAAGATTACAGCCATTGAGAACTTACCATGTACTATAAACTGCCCTGAATGATTCAAATAAAACATCTTACTTTGTATGATGGTTCAGCAGAGGTGAATATTTTTATGCTAATATAGAAGACTGCTGATTGTTCTTTTACATCTTTTCTCCTGTTTTTCCTGGGCACATGGTCATCTACATTTCCAAGCCCCTTTGAAGCCTAATGCAGTCATGCTACCAAGCTCCCACAAGAATGAACAGAAAGCATATATGTAACTTTTCAAGCATCTTCTATAAAAGATTTGTACCAGACTCACTGTCGACTTCCTTTGCAGTGTCAGAAAATGATAATGATTGGAGTGTTCTTGGAATAATATGCTAAGAAGGACAGAGCCACTCCATTAACCCAGTTCCTGAATGACTTCACTGAGACAAGTCTGCCCCCAAATTGTTATGCAAAAAAAAAAAAAAAAAAACCAAAAACATGAGGGACTTATCTGGTAGTCCAGTGGTTAAAGGTTCCACATTTTCAATGCAGAGGGCCTGAGTTTATTCCCTGGTTAGGGAACAAAGATTCCACATGGCACATGGTATGGCCAAAAGAAAGAAAATAGAGAAAATACTTGATTTGAATCTCTAATCTAGGATCCCTTTGTTATTTATATCAGCTTAGTTTTTACCTTAGTGACTATAATTGATATTACCCATGAGAAAAACTGAAATTGACAAACTGTAGATACCTGTTCAAGATCACACTGCATGGTGCTGCTGCTGCTGCTGCTGCTGCTGCAGCTAAGTGGCTTCAGTCATGTCCGACTCTGTGCAACCCCATAGACGGCAGCCCACCAGGCTCCGCCGTCCCTGGGATTCTCCAGGCAAGAATACTGGAGTGGGTTGCCATTTCCTTCTCCAATGCATGAAAGTGAAAAGTCAAAGTGAAGTCACTCTGTCGTGTCTGACTCTTAGCGACCTCATGGACTGCAGCCCACCAGGCTCCTCTATCCATGGGATTTTCCAGGCAAGAGTACTGGAGTGGGGTGCCATTGCCTTCTCTGCACACTGCATATGATCAGTTTAAAAAAACTTTGTTTTGACTAGGTAACTGATCAAACATAGTCCACAAGTAGACCTGATTCAGTTAACATGAAATTTTATATTCATCCCTTTTACCAATTTCATACTACACCTGTGTATTCTAGGACACAGAATAGTCAAACCACCTAATTTTAAATGATAAATTACTATATTGACGATTACATGGGACAGTCCTAAAATGGTCAAAATTAAAAATCCACTTCTGGGATGATCTGTTCCTACAATGTGCTCAGTTCAGTTCAGTTCAGTTCAGTCACTCAGTTGTGTCCGACTCTTTGTGACCCCATGAATCGCAGCACGCCAGGCCTCCCTGTCCATCACCAACTCCTGGAGTTCATTCAAACTCACTTCCATTGAGTCAGTGATGCCGTCCAGCCATCTCATCCACTGTCGTCCCCTTCTCCTCCTGCCCCCAATCTCTCCCAGAATCAGAGTCTTTTCCAGTGAATCAAATCTTCACATGAGGTGGCCAAAGTACTGGGGTTTCAGGTTTAGCATCATTTCTTCCAAAGAAATCCCAGGGCTGATCTCCTCCAGAATGGACTGGTTGGACCTCCTTGCCGTCTAAGGGACTCTCAACACACCACAGTTCAAAAGCATCAATTCTTTGGTGCTCCGCTTTCTTTACAGTCCAACTCTCACATCCATACATGACCACAGGAAAAACCATAACCTTGACTAGACGGACCTTAGTTAGCAAAGTAATGTCTCTGCTTTTGAATATGCTCACCACCATTATAATTGTCTAAGCTCCTTACCTCAGCAACTAACACAGGATCTGATACATAAGATATCCTTCATAAATGTTTTATTTACTTCTGAAAGAATAATTTAGTATCACTGAATATCTGTAATTTACTATATAAATCAAAAATCATGGGCTAACTCAGAATAGAAAAATCTATTCTATTAGCTTTAATTTGATTATGACTATGTAAATTTTCCAGAATTTTTAAGTTATTATTTAATAAGTTAGTTCCTTAATTTTAAGCTACTTTTTTCAAAGTGGATAACTGTTATAGATTAAAGAACTTTATAAAGAAAATTATGAAAGTTGAAAAATTCATATATATTTTATGTTCATATTAAAAATAAGGTATACATTTCACTGACAAAATTTAAGTCAATGACCTAGTCATGGTAACATACCACTAGTTTTAAGCAACCACTTTTCCTCTCTCTTTTTTTTTTGATTGTGTTTAAGATCAAGATTATGCAATTTTAATATCTATATGAACCATGACAAGCTGGAATGAAGATTGCTGGGAGAAATACAAATAACCTCAGATATGCAGATAACACCACCCTTATGGCAGAAAATGAAGAACTAAAGAGACTCTTGATGAAAGTGAAAAAGGAGAGTGAAAAAGTTGGCTTAAAACTCAATATTCAGAAAATGAAGATCATGGCATCCGGTCCCATCACTTCATGGGAAATAGATGGGGAAACAGTGTCAGACTTTATTTTTCTGGGCTCCATAATCACTGCAGATGGTGACTGCCATCATGAAATTAAAAGATGCTTACTCTTTGGAAGGAAAGTTATGACCAATCTAGATAGCATATTGAAAAGCAGAGACGTTACTTTGTCAACAAAGGTCCGTCTAGTCAAGGCTATGATTTCTCCAGTAGTCATGTATGGATGTGAGAATTGGACTATAAAAGAAAGCTGAGTGCCAAAGAATTGATGCTTTTGAACTGTGGTGTTGGAGACTTTTGAGAGTCCCTTGGACTTCAAGGAGATCCAATGAGTCCATCCTAAAGGAGATCAGTCCTGGGTGTTCATTGGAAGGACTGATTTTGAAGCTGAAACTCCAATACTTTGGCCACCTTATGCAAAGAGCTGACTCACTGGAAAAGACCCTGATGCTGGGAAAGATTGAGGGCAGGAGGAGAAGGAGACGACAGAGGATGGGATGGTTGGATGGCATCACCGACTCAATGGACATGGGTTTGGGTGGACTCCGGGAGTTGGTGATGGACAGGGAGGCATGGCGTGCTGCAGTTCATGGGGTCGCAAAGAGTCGGACACGAGTGAGCGACTGAACTGATACTGACTGAACCATGACAGATGACTAGGTATGTAAGCACACAATTGAAAACAGGAAGGATGACAATGATCCTCTGAGAATTCAAGACCATTATTTGAGTTGTTTTTTTTTTTTTTTTTTTTTTTAAGGAGAGAGACAGGAGGGCCAGGGATACACAGGATCTCCCTGTGCACAAAAATAAATATATTATGAAAACAAAACAAAATAAAAACCCTCTAGATTAAGCCTCTCAGGAACAGGCCTACTTCACAAAGAAAACTGTCTTTAATTCAGACCTATTAGGGATAGCCTGTAACCCGCTTGGGGTTTCATGGAGGGGTTCTTTAAGTATCACCCTAAAAACAATCTTTGATTTCCAAACTGTAGAAGGTAAGCTTGCATGTTTATTCGCAGAAATTCATTGACAGTAGGAATATCAGCTCTTGACACTTTTATAAAAAAATGCAAAGTACTAAAAAAGCCAACAAATATTTACTAAAAAGTTATACAGAGTGAAGTAAGCCAGAAAGAAAAACACCAATACAGTATACTAACACATATATAAGTGTTCTATTATATTTTTTGCAAGTGTTCTATTTTTTGCAAGACAGCAAAAAAGACACAGATGTGTATAACGGACTTTTGGACTCAGAGGGAGAGGGAGAGGGTGGGATGATTTGGGAGAATGGCATTGTAACAGGTATACTATCATGTAAGAATCGAATCGCCAGTCTATGTCCGACGCAGGATACATCATGCTTGGGGCTGGTGCATGGTGATGACCCAGAGAGATGTTATGGGGAGAGAAGTGGGAGGGGGGTTCATGTTTAGGAATGCATGTACACCCGTGGTGGATTCATGTCAATGTATGGCAAAACCAATACAGTATTGTAAAGTAAAATAAAGTAAAAAAAAAAAAAAAAGAAATGTGGACACGCTTTGCTATCTAAACACTCACTCTAGGAAACATTTTGATTTTTAATATTTTGGCAGTAATATCTGACTGTGACTTTAAATGCTAAATAGTAAGATTAATCAGGAGTTAACATATTTATTTTGTAAGTTCTAAAAAGTGAATATATATACAAGGGGAAAGAAGAGAATGAAGCAAGAAGTTTATAAAAGGAATTCAAAGGGGCTATCATAGATAACTTAACAAGGTGTTAATGAGTAAGAAGTCTTGCCAATATAAGCACTCAAGTGAACTGTACTTAAGCATGTTCTCATGTGTAGACCTGTGGATTAATATCTATCAGATTGTGAAAACAAAGAGGATAAACTTACATTCAATGTGCAGTAAGACTCATCTTTCACAATAGAACACTTATATTTAAAAAAAACAAACAAACTATTGTCTGTGGTAATATTGTTAACATATAAAAATGAAAATACCAGAATTCAAAGTCTATATTATTTAAAGCTTTGTGATATTTAAATTATCAATAGGGAGATTTCACCTAAAATCTAGGCCACGAGACATCAATTTCTCAGCAGCCAGGTTTCTATGATTAATTCTGAAGAATTTCCCAAAGCTCTGATGGCCTTCAAGGACATTTGCTGAATGTAACATTCAGAAGCTTTTCAAAGGTGTTGATTTCAACTCCTAAATCCATATAGCAACATAAAATATGAAGTACTGATTATGCTCAGATCTCCTGTTTATACGTATGTGTGATGATGTACTATTCTTATTATTTAACTGAACCATTATGATGTCTTAAACACTAATTCTAGTATTAGATCACTCAAGTCCTTTAGGGTTAGATATAAATTACAAAGATCCCAATTATTATATTCCAAGAGTACTTGTTTAATGTATTTATTCTAACCAAAATGAAAAACAATGAGCTGAATCTAGTATGACTGATTTTCATAAAATCTGAAAAATTTATCCATAGCAAAGTAAAATTAGTGCATTAATTTATTTCAACTAATTATTTTTTCTCTTCAGTATATGCCAAAGTCTCCGTTCTCTCCAACTTCGTATCAGGCAGTCAGTTTAGTCACTCAGTCATGTCCGACTCTTTGCAGCCCCATTGACTGCAGCATACCAGGTTTTCCTGTCCATCACCAACTCCTGGAGCCTTCTTGAACTCATGTCCATAGCATCAGTGATGCCATTGAACCATCTCATACTGTCATCCCCATCTCCTCCCACCTTTGATTTTTCCCAACTTTGTATAGCTATAGCATAAAAATATCTATCCTTTCACCTTGTACTTACATGAGGGGCTACTTTTATTATATGTTAAAGGTAACAAATAAATCATGGAGGTAACAGCCACATCTCTTTTTTCCTTAACCTATCTATTGACCATATCTTAGAGCAGAAGAATGAGAATTTCACACACACATACACATGGACATAAGCACTCAGATTAGTATAAAGAAAAGATCTCAGATTCTATGTTCCAAACAATAATTAGCTCCCCTCCCAAGTCAAGCTCTTAGTTGAAATACTCAACTTTATTGCAGCTCTGCTCCTCATCTAGCAGTGTAAATTCTCACAAAGCAGCGGACACATTTGCTGACATTACTGTGTATGTAGAATATCAACATATTCCACATTCCAGTTATGATTATAAAAATGTTCCTATGAACATATGCTGAAAGCCTCAGTTAAATTTAATTTTTCTTTCCTTTTTAACCTGAGTCAAACTATGAAAAAACAACCTGTGTATTTGTTTAAAGTGAAAGTGAAGTCGCTCAGTCGTGTCCAACTCTTTGTGACCCCGTGGACTGTAGTCTACCAGGTTCCACCATCCATGGGATTTTCCAGGCAAGTATAACGTCACCTCATTGTATTTATATAAAAGTAGTTTTTAGAACATGTTCTACAATGTTTACCACTCTAGATACAAATAAATACATGGAATGATGATCCCAGAGAACTATGAGTCTCTAACCAAAGATGTTTCATTCATATTCATAAATGAGAAGGAATATAAAGATGTGAAGTAGTCAATCACAATAACAGGAAAATTTTATGTAAAGGATGTGGGAAATTTTTCATAAATTAAAAAAAAAGTAACTATAAACCTACTTCTTTTGGATCAAACTGTAGTACTGATAAAAACTGTGTGATGACCCATGTGTTTATTCAACAAATATTTACTAAGCTCCAATATATGCCATTGCTTGAAGTGAGGAGGTAAGCAAAATAAGACATGGCACGTGATGCTTATAAAACTGTAGGAAAGACCAACACTAAATAATCAGATGGATGAATGTAGTTATAAATTAAGCAAGGTCAGTCAAAGAAAAATGTTCTGGAAATTCCGGACAGCTCTGAAGCTAAAATTTTAAGGATGAGAGGTAGGGATGAGTGGTAAAGAGGAGTACAGAAAGCTCGGAAAAAAAAAAAAAACCAAAAACAAGGCTCTGTCCTCAGACAAGGGGAAGTCCAATTTAACGTTACATACTAAGCATACTCAATGATTTCTTAAACTTAAATTTCTTAAAATAATCACCAAAATGTTAATAATTTCTTACATTTTTTTCTCTGGAAATAGGCTACTTATTTCTCATAGAGAATTTAAAAATTTTTTCAAGTGAAGATGGTTGACTTTGGAAGTTTTCCTCAGGCAAAAATATGTTCCTGCAGATACTTAAGAAACTTAAAAGTTTGATGCTGGTTTGTTTTGTTTTTAAAGTGTTTGCATCTTATTCCGTAATTTTGTAATGCTCTTAGAGTTATCTATTGAATCATGGGTAGTAATATAATAAAAGACTGAGAGAGACAGACAGAGGCAAGGAGAGATAGAGACACAAACAGGAAAGGAGTGTGAGCCTCTCTCTCATCAAAGATTGAGTTAAGATTCTAGAGTTTCTTCCCCACAGTCAGCTGAGAGTGAAACAGACATTTTCATTGCAAATAAGATGAAGAGAATATGGGGAACTACACTTGCTTTTAACTCTCCTGTCATGAAGCAATGGGCTTTTCGTAACTTTACTACTTATAGAAAGGATTTTTTTGTCTGCAGTGAGAGAAAACTAATGAGAAAACAGTCCTGTCAAGACTGTTTCTTTTACATGTGCTAAAATGATTCATTCAAAATATTTAAATAAGCCAGTCAGCCATAGAAACTTAATTACTAGTTACTGGTTTTAAATGGATACCTATCAATCAGGACGTGCTGAGAGCTACAGCTTCTCCATGTCAAATAGAATGGCTGTGATAGAAAACAGGTGGAAAATATCCAACTCTTTGTTGGGCATTAAGCAATGATATGATGCAATATTGGTTGAATTTAGTTTCTAAGCAATGCTTGTCTACTGGTAACCTAAAGCACTGTCCAAAAAGAAAAATCCTTTTCATTGACTGCTGAATTCTCAATGAAGCATGACTAGTGACAAGACGGCATGTTGGTGGTGACAGGCTCTCTGATGGAAGGATACAATCATATTTCACTTCTATGTACTCAAGTTGTTAAAAACAAGAGAAACCTAATAAAACCCAACTTTAGAAGCTTGCTATACACCTGGAAAATAAGTGGGAGTTTCTGTGTAAGTCTGAGTGCACACATGTGCACATATAGGGCAGTTGGATACAGGCAGACTTGAAACACAGATTGAGCAGAAGATAAGTAACTTTTTAGTTTTACCATAGTTTGCCAATTTATTGATGACAGTAGCCTCATCTACTAGACTTCTAGAGCATCCTAAGCAAAGAAATAGTGTCAGCAATCAGACATGGAGGCTGCTAAATGCTTGATATTTCCACATCAGATGGTCCTGTTAAGAAAAAATAAACAAACAAAATCCTTGCAGGAAAAAGAATCATCTTAATTTTTTTTCAGGTAAGAAAGTCAGACAAATGAAGCAAAATATGTATATGCAGTATGTATCACATCCTGAAACTGAAAGTGTTTTCCATTTGATTTTCAGAGACTGTTTGTTGCATTTTTTTTTTCTTTTCCCTTGCCACTTGCCCTGTACAGCTGCCATTTTGGGCTGCAACAATGAGACCAGTGTAGAAGGAGAATAAAGAAACTGGGTACATTTAGATTTGGACAATAAACTCATTCAGGGCTCTTTCAGTCTGGAAGATTCTGAGACTTCAGCAACATAGGAATTGCTAAATAAGAATAAGGCAAGTGGATTCTGATAAAGGCCAACCAGTGATTTCAAAGAAAGAGAAACACTGCAAGGAGCTTGCTTAATTGTGAAAGGCTGCTCCACCGAGAATCAAGAAGGGTCTGTCAGAACATCGTTATCAAAACTAAGCAGAATCTCCATTTCCTTGTAAAACTCAAGGTCTTGAACGAAAGCCATTTAAATATATTTTAAAAGCCATTTAGATATATTTCAACAGAGGAAAGAGAGATGAGTTGAAAAGTTATCCCCATCTTTTTAACTCTCTATTAATTCTACGTTGTGTTTTTCCGGCCAGTTTTGTTGAAAAAAACTCAAGTCCTGGGTTTGGTTTCAGAATAGACCTCAAGATAGAATCTTTTCTGACCCTTAACCAACTGACTCAATTATTAAGGCAACAGTAAACCAGAAGGGGAGAGAACCTAAAAGGATAAATTTACCCCTGCTTTGTATTTTCAAAAGATTTTTGCTCTCCTTGATGATAGAGATCATAAACTGCCGCCAGAAAAGTGAACCCGAAGTACCTGAAACTTCTTAGAAGAACACAGCCCTAAAGCAGTGCAGTTTTGAGGCTTCCTTCCTTTCTTCATTCTTTTGCTTTCCTTTTTACTATTGTTGCCCAGATGCTTTTATAGGAAAAAAGCAGGTCAGTATGCTGTTGGCAGGCTTTTCTCCCCTAATTCTCTTTGTGATTCCCTTGGCAATGGTGACTTTCTTCTTTCTTCTTTTTTTTAAATTCAGTTAAAAATTGTGCTAATACTTAAGTGCACAATTTATGCTCAGCAACTCTGTCTTCCCACCTGTCACTAGACATGCCCTAAGCACAAAACTGACCCTAACAGAAAAAAAAAAATAAAGTAAATGAGGACCTCTGGGTTCAGAATGAGTCAGGGGTGGAAATGTTATGGGATTGTTACCTTGAACAAGGTTGTTTTGTGTTCTTGGACCTGACACTATACAGCCCCTTTTCCTTTGCCCCTCTGCTCCATTAGTCCTGTGTACATGGATTTTTGGCAGCAGGCTTTCAGAAATCTCAAATGGACAACCTCAATAACATCCATGAATTCTTCACATTTTTATCTAATTTTTAAATATCTAAATTAATTTTTTAAAAGTTTTCTTTCTTCCCTCCCCTCTCACTCTCTCTTTTCTCTCTGTGTCTCTTAAAATAAATTTTTACAGACTAGGAGCTAGCAGTGCAAAAGACTGAGGAAATTGATGGAATGTTTATCTGGAAATAAGTGCTTTCTTACTTACATTGCCAATGACTAAACTCAGAATATAGATTATGCCAATTCCATGGATTGGCAGATTGAGATATTTATTGTTTCTGAAACATGTATCTGATATTTATACATATATATATACTGCTGCTGCTAAGTCGCTTCAGTCGTGTCCAACACTGTGCAACCCCATAGACGGCAGCCCACCAGGCTCCCCCGTCCCCGGGATTCTCCAGGCAAGAACACTGGAGTGGGTTGCCATTTCCTTGTCCAACATATATATATATATATATACACTTTATATATATATATATATATATATATATATATATATATATATATATATATACTTTCTTCTAATGTCTATTCTGTTATTTACTTTGCATCAAATAAGGTATTGAATCCGAATAAAAATTTTAACATTTGATTTGCATTGAGGTACCACTTCACACCGGTCAGAATGGCTGCGATCCAAAAATCTGCAAGCAATAAATGCTGGAGAGGGTGTGGAGAAAAGGGAACCCTCCTACACTGTTGGTGGGAATGCAAACTAGTACAGCCACTATGGAGAACAGTGTGGAGATTCCTTAAAAAATTGCAAATAGAACTACCTTATGACCCAGCAATCCCTCTGCTGGGCATACACACCGAGGAAACCAGAATTGAAAGAGACACATGCACCCCAATGTTCATCGCAGCACTGTTTATAATAGCCAGGACATGGAAACAACCTAGATGTCCATCAGCAGATGAATGGATAAGAAAGCTGTGGTACATATACACAATGGAGTATTACTCAGCCGTTAAAAAGAATTCATTTGAATCAGTTCTGATGAGATGGATGAAACTGGAGCCGATTATACAGAGTGAAGTAAGCCAGAAAGAAAAACACCAATACAGTATACTAACACATATATATGGAATTTAGGAAGATGGCAATGACGACCCTGTATGCAAGGCAGGGAAAGAGACACAGATGTGTATAACGGACTTTTGGACTCAGAGGGAGAGGGAGAGGGTGGGATGATTTGGGAGAATCACATTCTAACATGTATACTCTCACGTGAATTGAATCGCCAGTCTATGTCTGACGCAGGATGCAGCATGCTTGGGGCTGGTGCATGGGGATGACCCAGAAAGATGTTATGGGGCGGGAGGTGGGAGGGGGGTTCATGTTTGGGAATGCATGTAAGAATTAAAGATTTTAAAATTTAAAAAATAAAAAACTAAAAAAAAAAAATTTTAACATTTATGGGTATAAGCTGAATAAAGACATCGGAAATATCTTCCAGTCTGGTATATAATTTTAACCTGTTTTTCAAGTCTGTTTCCATTCAAGACAAGGTCCTTAACCTAGGTCCAGGACAACAATTTTAGTTATGAATTTTATAATGCATTTTACACCATTATACATAATACATTTCTAACAAATATACACTACTAGGTAGTTATATGTCTAGCATCATGCTGAATTTTATAGGCACTCAGCTGCATATTTGCTCCTTTTCTTCAAAGTATTTACATCTTTAGGATGGAGTAAATGCTTGTTATTTTTGCATGCCCAACACCATAAGTCAATTCTATATTCTGACAATATTCCCTAGTTTTCACTTGGTACCTTCTACCATTTTTTTTTAAAGTCTGTAAAATCATTTCATTCCTTCAGCCTCAGAATTCAATTTAAGAATTATAAGATTTTACAATAAAAGTCAATCTGAAGATTTGGGATGAGAATATTGAGAAAAGGATTCTATCTTCTCTGTGAGGTAAAAAGAAAAAGAAAGAAAACTATTTGAATGTAAGTTTTCCCTCTGAACAGAACCAGCCTCAATAGGAAGGCACACCTGCGGAATCCAAAGATGGAAAGAAGCAAATTGCTAATAATGTATTCTGAGTTTCTAGATTCACATATTTACATGATCCACTAAAGTCTTTTTCTCGCTCTAGCCAGTTTGGATTGGGTTCCTGATTAATAAGTAGAAAACGAAACCACTACATACATTACTACAGATCAGAATTTCTTTAAGTGTGGTTCACAGACCACCAATAGAAGCATCTCCTGGGGACTTGTTAGAAACGCACTTTCAGGCCCCACTGCAGATCTGCTAAACCAGTCAGTCTGGGAGTGAAGCCCAGCAATCTGTGATTTAACAATACCTCCAGATAAGGCTGATGCCTTCTGGCAATATTCTCAAATCTTAGAACTAATGTTCTAACATACTTGTATCTAGAGAAATAAATGCAAGGCTAGACTAGATACACTGTGTCCATAGATTCTTCAGGTACATTAAGTAAATATCTTTCTTCAGTTGAGAATTTGGGTAAGATCCAGAACAGAAATCAGACTTGAGCAGAAGATGAAAGGAGAACCAGGATATGGCAGAAGGGGAATGCTGCCAACACATTATGTTCCACCAGACCTTTAAACAAGTAGGATGGAATAATTCATTCACTGAGGTGCATATGAAAGTCAGACCTTATCTTATCTTGGACTAGAAATATTTCACTTGTCTCCTAAGTCAGAGAAACTGCTGACATTTAGAAAAGCAATTGTGAGTTAAGAAAGAGTCAAACCTGAGGAGATCTTTGGAAAAGAAAGAGGATCAATAGAAGAAACCCAGGGTTCAAATACTGAAAACGTCAAATATGTCAGAATGAAGGCATATGTGGGAGTCTAAGATGAGGTAGAGCCAAGAGCCAAGACTGAATAAATGGAAAAAAAAAAATTGCTTTAAATAAAGTCCATGTTTGGCACAGGCTTTTCCTTTCTGCAAGCTGCTTTTTGTAGTCTGAGGGTGCTTTCAGCTTAACTGTGAGTAACCCCAAGAGCAACTGACATCTGCTTCCATCCAGCCAGAGCACCTTTCCATCAGTGAACTAGTGACAGGGACAGAGTTCCAAATGACTGTTGGATGTGCCAGGAATCAGTACTTTTTTTTCAGGCTTCAACAACCTCCTCCACTCTGGTGATCAACTCCTCTATGACATGAGAGTGCTAACACTATTCCTGGCCCATCATCTTGCTTTCTTCTCTTAGTAAAGAATCAACTTCTTTTCCAGTAAGGTGATAGTAGAAATCAAATCTAAAATGATTATTAAAAACCATAATGTTATAAGTACCATAAATCTTCTTAGGATTTAAAAGTGCTTAAGGCATGAAAGAGAAATGATAATGAGATTAAACACAATTCCAAATAAGATTAGTACATTTTAATATGGTACAGGGACCTAGAACATATAACTATTTTAAACTTTATTCTGGGGTTGGTTTGTTTGTTTTTTCATGGCAATGCAATGTAATTAAGATCTTGACTTTTCTGTTAGAGTCTGCCAGCTTGAGACCAATTTCTAATTCTTATTTTTGTTCAACCTGTTTTTTTTTTTTTCAATCTGTAGAACTCTAATAATAAGTAATTATCAATAGTTAGGATGAGTCAATGAGTTAACACAAACCAGCATTTTGCATATGGTTCAAAATTCATAAGAAATCAATAAATTATTTACCATAAAAATATGTATGGACATATTTTGCTCTTTAGACAAACTATACCAAAATAAAAACCAAGAGATGACAAATTTTTTTAATTTCCTTTTTTATCATGAATTATTGCATACTTAAAAAAGAAGAGAACTGGTTGAGATAACCCTTTAAGCATTCAGCTAGAGAAGTTTTATACATTTTAGTGGCTACTCAAGAAAGCAAAGGACATTTTGTTAGTGTCAAGAAAAATGAATGACATATTCTTCTGCTTCCACAATAGATGAGTAAGGTCCATTACTGTCTTATGATTCATGGGTTCTTGTAGAAATTTAGCACATGCTAATCGAACACCCACTGTGTGCTGTCACTGCACAGGCTCTAAAAACTAAACCAATGACTGTCACTTGTAATTGTCACCTGTGAAACCTGCAATAAGATCATTTATCTGGTAAAACAGATTAAGTATCAATTATTTTTCAGTATAAATTCTTCATTGCAGTGTCAAGTATTTTAAATGTGATCTCTAAGATCCTAAAGCATAATTTAAGGGCACCTGAATTATATTATAAAGCTTTCTTCAACTTTTTTTCCCCCACTATATTGTACAGTCATCAGGGTAAGGCTGTATTTTTTACATTTCTCAAATTTAGCTCAAAGCCTTATGTGCAGTAGGAGCTTGATAAATACTAACTGTATTCCACTGAAATCTGTCCTTGGAATCCATAGGAAATGTATGTATGTTATTATCCTCTGTGTCTATAGACATGTTATGTTGCGGTTTTACTTTAGAAACTGAGTGGCCTACTAATAAACTATTACTTCTTCTATTATTACAATGAAGCAATATCTATGGAGAGAATGCTTATTGCCAAAGGGCTAGGATTCATTGTTGCTGCTTCATCCCTAAATCATGTCTAACTATGGGGACTCCATGGACTATAGCCCACCAAGTTCCTCTGTCCATGGGATTTCCCAGGCAATAATTAGAGTGTGTTGTCTTTTTCTTCTCCGGGGGATCTGCCCAACTCAGAGAGAGAAGCTATGTCTCCTGCATTAGCAAATGTGGGCAGCTCCTTTACCACTGAGCCAGCAGGAAGCCCTAGGATTCACTATCAGTTCAGTTCAGCTCAGTCGCTCAGTCATGTCCGACTCTTTGCAACCCCATGAATTGCGGCACGCCAGGCCTCCCTGTCTATCACCAACTCCCAGAGTTCACTCAAACTCATGTGCATTGAGTTGCTGATGCCATCCAGCCATCTCATCCTCTGTCGTCCCCTTCTCCTGCTGACCCCAGTCCCTCCAAGCATCAGGGTCTTTTCCAATGAGTCAACTCTTCACCTGAGGTGGACAAAGTATTGGAGTTTCAGCTTCAGCATCAGTCCTTCGAATGAATACCCACAATTGATCTCCTTTAGAATGGACTGGTTGGATCTCCTTGAAGTCCAAGGGACTCTCAAGAGTCTTCGCCAACACCACAGTTCAAAAGCATCAATTCTTAGCTGCTCAGCCCAAATCTCACATCCATACATGATCACTGGAAAAACCACAGCCTTGACTAGAGGGACCTTTGTTGGCAAAGCAATGTCTCTGCTTTTTAATATACTATCTAGGTTGGAAATAACTTTGCTTCCAAGGAGTATGTATTTTTTAATCTCGTGGCTGCAATCACCATCTACAGTGATTCAGTTCAGTTCAGTTCAGTCGCTCAGTTGTGTCTGACTCTTTGTGACCCCATGAATCGCAGCACGCCAGGCCTCCCTGTCCATCACCAACTCCCGGAGTTCACTCAGATTCAGGTCCATCGAGTTAGTGATGACATCCAGCCATCTCATCCTCTGTCATCCCCTTCTCCTCCTGCCCCCAATCCCTCCCAGCATCAAAGTCTTTTCCAATGAGTCAACTCTTCTCATGAGGTGGCCAAAGTACTGGAGTTTCAGCTTCAGCATCATTCCTTCCAAAGAAATCCCAGGGCTGATCTCCTTCAGAATGGACTGGTTGGATCTCCTTGCAGTCCAAGGACTGTCAAGAGTCTTCTCCAACACCACAGTTTGAAACCATCAATTCATACCAGCTTGTGTTTCTTCCAGTCCAGCATTTCTCATGATGTACTCTGCATATAAGTTAAATAAGCAGGGGGCAATATACAGCCTTGACGTATTGCTTTTCCTATTTGGAACCAATCTGGTGTTCCATGTCCAGTTCTAACTGTTGCTTCCTGACCTGCATACAGATTTCTCAAGAGGCAGGTCAGGTGGTCTGGTATTTCCATCTCTTTCAGAATTTTCCACAGTTTACTGTGATCTACACAGTCAAAGGCTTTGGCACAGTCAATAAAGCAGAAATAGATGTTTTTCTGGAACTCTCTTGCTTTTTCCATGATCCAGCAGATGTTGGCAATTTGATCTCTGGTTCCTCTGCCTTTTCTATAACCAGATGTTTCTTGAACATCAGGAAGTTCACGGTTCACATATTGCTGAAGCCTGGCTTGGAGAATTTTGAGCATTACTTTACTAGCATGTGAGATGAGTGCAATTGTGTGGTAGTTTGAGCATTCTTTGGCATTGACTTTCTTAGGAATTGTAATGAAAACTGACCTTTTCCAGTCCTGTGGCCACTGCTGAGTTTTCCAGATTTACTGGAATATTGAGTGCAGCACTTTCACAGCATCATCTTTCAGGATTTGAAATAGCTCAACTGGAATTCCATCACCTCCACTAGCTTTGTTCATAGTGATGCTTTCTAAGGCCCACTTGACTTCACATTACAAGATGTCTGGCTCTAGATTAGTGATCACATCATCATGATTATCTGGGTCGTGAAGATCTATTTTGTACAGTTCTTCTGTGTAGTCTTGCCACCTTTTCTTAATATCTTCTGCTTCTGTTAGGTCCATACCATTTCCGTGTAATATGTAGAGAAGACTCTACACATGGACATCACCAGATGGTCAACACTGAAATCAGTTTGATTATATTCTTTGCAGCCAAAGATGGAGAAGCTCTATACAGTCAGCAAAATCAAGACCAGGAGCTGACTGTGGCTCAGATCATGAACTCCTTATTGCCAAATCAGACTTAAATTGAAGAAAGTAGTGAAAACCGCTAGACCATTCAGGTATGACCTAAATCAAATCCCTTATGATTATATAGTGGAAGTGAGAAATAGATTTAAGGGACTACATCTGATAGATAGATAGAGTGCCTGATGAACTATGAACAGAGGTTTGTGACATTGTACAGGAAACAGGGATCAAGACCATCCCCAAGAAAAAGAAATGCAAAAAAAATAAAATGGCTGTCTGAGGAGGCCTTATATGTAGCTGTGAAAAGAAGAGAAGTGAAAAGCAAAGGAAAAAAGGAAAGATATTCCCATTTGAATGCAGAGTTACAAAGAATAGCAAGGAAAGATAAGAAAGCCTTCAACAGGGATCAATGCAAAGAATTAGAGGAAAACACCAGAATGGGAAAGACTAGAGATCTCTTCAAGAAAATTAGAGATACCAAGGTAATGTTTCATGCAGAGATAGGCTCAATAAAGGACAGAAATGGTAAGGATTGACTGTAACTTAATTTAAATCTTGGTTCTATGCAGGCAATCATCAAAAAAGTCACTTCTCTACACTGTAATTTCTCCATGTATAAATGTGAAATAAAACCACTTGCTCTTCTTAGAGAAAAAGGAGGGATTACGGAAAAGATTCTGATGCTCGGAGGGATTGGGGGCAGGAGGAGAAGGGGACAACAGAGGATTAGATGGCTGGATGGCATCACTGACTCGATGGACGTGAGTCTGAGTAAACTCTGGGAGTTGGTGATGGACAGGGAGGCCTGGTGTGCTGCGATTCATGGGGTCACAAAGAGTCGGGCACGACTGAGCGACTGAACTGAACTGAACTGATGGTTATTAAGGGGGTTTCTCTGGTGGCTCAGCAGTAATGCAGGAGTCGCAGGAGTCACAGGTTCATCTCTGGGTCAGGAAGATCCCCTGGAGAAGAGCATGGTAACCCACTGAGGTATTCTTGCCCAGAAAATACCATGGCCAGAGGAACCTGGCGGGCTACAGCCCACAGGGTCTCATAGAGTCAGACACGACCGAAGCAACTTAGCACACATGGCTATAAAAACAATAAAATATTATTTGAAGGAATTTTAAAACATATTGAAGGAATTTTAAAAAAATCAAACTGGTGATACTGGTCTTATATTCTGATATTCTGATATTTATTCTGGTATTCTTTTGCTTTTGAAATAAATAACCTAGTAATAAGCTGGCCTTTTATATGATACTTACAAACACAAATTGAGCCCATGTAAAAGGATACAGGCAGGTCATCTAGCCTAAAATATCTACCTGCTTATCATCAATATCACCTTCTTTCTTTGACTCTGGGACACGTTTCATATTTAAGGATCCTTTGAAAGTGAAAGACTTAGTTGCTCAGCTGTATCTGACTCTTTTTGACACCATGGACTGCAGTCCTCAAGGCTCCTCTGTCCATGGAATTCTCCAGGCATAAATGCTGGAGTGTGTAGCCATTCCATTCTTCAGTGGATCTTCCCAACCCAGTGAAGAAACAAGGGTCTCCTGCATTGTAGGCAGATTCTTTACCATCTGAGCCACCAGGTTTTTACCAATATCAACATCTTTCTTTGACTCTTGAACACTTTTCATACTTAAGAATCTCTTATAAAATGATAGTCTCTGAATTAACAACTCTTTGACCCAGAATCAGTTAACTTCTGGCATATTAGTGGATTTGGGGTGATGTTCAAATGAGATAAAACACTGAGGTTCAGTAATGAAGGCAAAAGCAGAAGAGAAGAAAAATGAAAAGAAAAAAAGAAACTGTTAGTTTTCTTTCTTTCTCATTTTTATCTAAGGAACATCCAGCATTAAATTAAAAAGCCTCAGGAATTACATCTGAGTGTGCAACAGAGGGCTTCCTGGTGGCATAGTGGTAAAGAATCCACCTGTGATGCAGGAGACCCAAGTTTGATACCCGGCTCAGGAAGATCCCTTGGAGGAGGGCATGGCAACCCACTGTAGTATTTTCACCTGGAGAATCCCATGGACAGAAGAGCCTGACAGGCTATACTATTGTCCACAGGGTCTCAAAGAGTCAGACATGACTGAAGCGATTGAGCATGTGTGCATTTGCTACTAGAATCGACTACCTTGCAGATGTTTCCATTTAAACATATTTCCTCTTTATTGCTATACTTGTGCAATAAATTGTGTAGAAGATTTTTTATCATTAGCAGATACTCAATATCACTATCATTGTCACCAGTAGGAATACTGAGGTCTTAATACTAAAATTTATCCTCCTGTGAAGTTACTTTGACAAAAATCTCTGGGAAGTTGGAAATAGCACATTAAACACCTACAAATTTATTGGTAACTCATAGCCTTGTCAGAGCAAATACATGTAAGAATAATTATGTTTGACTGATCCTGAATAGAGTAATCTAATACGAAGGAACTGACATGCCAAATGAAATTATTTCACTGATTGCATGAGAAAACATAAAATGCCAATAATGAGGACTAGTTTACAAGTACTTTACATATATTAAGCAGAATTATCAGATAAAATATATAAAATATCAGATTTATTTAGCAACTTAAATGAAATAAAGAAGAGACAAACTTTAATCTCAGATAAGATAAACAACAAATTAGTATTTCATATAATGATGCTTCATACTAATTATTACTTACATAAAAATATCTATTGATTATCTGAAATTTAAGTTTAGCTGAGTTTTGCTTTATTTTACTTATTTGTTAAATCTGGCAATGCTAATACTATATCATTTACTCTTCCTAAAACTTAATGAGGTAAGTAAAATTATTGTTCACAATTTATAGATTTAATAAGACAGAGTTTGAGTATTTACTCTAAAGCTGCATGGTTGGTATGTGTCAAAGCTAGTCTTCAAAACCAAGTAGTCTGGCTGTAAAGCTCTGTTTTGCTGTTCCTGTCATTTCTTTAGGTTAAAGAAATGCTGTCTCTTAGTAAGAATGAGTAAGAGTCAGATTCAGCTTAAAGGAAAGACAAAAATTAAGCAATGATATTTCTCAGTTTCCACTGCACAGGAAAAAGGCAAAATACCACAAGTCCATTTCATCTACATTGAAGTTTTCAAGTTTGTGATCCAATAAAAGCTGATTATCAACTAAGCACAACTTACTATGCATTACTCTATTGTGACGATGACACTAAGAGAGTGGCTAATTTCAGCTCAGATTCTCCACAACTTCCTTCTGCTTCTACTTTTCATCCTGCAGAGACCTGCCCTATCTTTATTGTGATCTACAAAGCCCTTTGTCACTCTGACAAGTTCAGAACTCCTCATCCTTTCTTTGATTATGTTTTATCCTGACATCCGGAGCCTTGCTTTACAGAGTCTGGGGTGGCTCATGTCTCTCTTTGCTAAACTATTGTCTTTATTCTTTAGCTTTTATCATTCTTTCTCTTGTCTTTCTGAGCCTTCCAGAATTTTTCAATTAAGCTGTTTTCTACCAATTCATTTGTCTTAACTTCTTTTCTAATATTCACACATTGATTTACTTTCCCTAACTCCTCTGTTTTCTAACCTGTTCTTTGTTCATACCTTAAAAAGATAGCAATTAAACTGCCCACTTTTTCCACCCTGCTATTGCCCTAGAGTGGGTAGAATCTGAATTAAAGATTCTGTGTGTGGCATAGAATTAAGGTAATCAGTACCTGTTAAAATGTTACTTATACTGCTTTCTACTTGTTCTCTTGTTTGATTATTCAGTTGTAATGTAGGCCTAAATAGTCTGCCTGCAATGCAGGAGACCTAGGTTCAATCTCTGGGTTGTGAAGATCCTCTGGAGAAGGGAATGACTATCCACTCCAGTATTCCTGCCTGGAGAATCCCATGGACAGAGGAGCCTGGGGGAGCTATAGTCCATAGGGTCTCAAAGAGTCAGCAATGACTGAGTGACTAACATTTTATAAAACCACTAGGAGTATGTTTTTTAAAATACCTGGAACAATATCAGTGTCTAGTAAGTGATTATCGGAAGAAAAAATCATCACCACACTTAAATCTTTGTCCAAGCTGCTCAGATAACTATTACTTTACACAATTGCTATTATCTACATGTTTTGCATTTCCTTGAAAGAGTAAAAAGAAGTGGGAGTGAAGAGTATATGAACATTTCAGAGATAATAAATGTGTGTTTGTGTGTACATGTGTACAGGTTCTGGAAGGTTTTAGAAGCCAGAACCAAGAAAAACTTTGTGATCTCAGCTTTTTGGTTTCTGTAGTTATTGGGACTGGTAGTTATTAATAGTTACAGATAGACACATAAATACATTATAAAAAGCCACCTCAGTAACTGATTATACATAGCCATTGAATATATACCATGTATAAAAGGTTATTTTTTTTTTCCTGGTTTTGTTTTCTTTTAAGCATACCACTATGCTTCTTTCCTAACCAAGACTAATAACCCCTTGACCACCTATATGAAGATGGTTGTATTCTTTGTTTAAGCAGTAAAATGTTTATTTTCTAGTAGTCTTGCGAGGGATATAATAAAGCAGATTTATTATTTACTTTAGCTTCTACTTGTGCTTTCTTCCATGTAAAGATGTGACATACAGAAAAACATCATGTCTGGCCTTCGTATCATGAAGCAGACAAATGAGGGAATTTTCCATACAAATCCTCCAATTCTATACACAATCAGGAGAAAAAAATACCCTAGTAATTCTTCATTTATTCACCATCATTACAGAATTGTTATATTGAACCACATATATCTGCCAATAAATACAACTGTCTTTCACTAACAAAAATGGAATTCTGTAAGATTCAGCTTAGTTAACAAGCATTACTTAGCAGCAGCACATGCCAAACGTTCTATTAATTGTTGTTCATTGTAGCCATGAAATTAAAAGATGCTTATTCCTTGGAAGGAAAGTTATGACCAACCTAGATAGCATATTGAAAAGCAGAGATTACTTTGCCAACAAAGGTCCGTCTAGTCAAGGCTGTGGTTTTTCCTGTGGTCATGTATGGATATGAGAGTTGGGCTGCGAAGAAAGCTGAGCACCGAAGAATTGATGCTTTTGAACTGTGGTGTTGGAAAAGACTCTTGAGAGTCCCATGGACTGCAAGAAGATCCAACCAGTCCATCCTAAAGGAGATCAGTCCTGGGTGTTCATTGGAAGGACTGATGCTGAAGCTGAAACTCCAGTACTTTGGCCACCTCATGTAAAGAGTTGACTCATTGGAAAAGATCCTGATGCTGGGAGAGATTGAGGGCAGGAGGAGAAGGGGATGACAGAGGATGAGATGGCTGGATGGCATCACTGATTCGATGGATGAGTTTTCGTGAACTCCAGGAGTTGGTGATGGACAGGGAGGCCTGGCATGCTGTGATTCATGGGGTCACAAAGAGTCGGACACGACTGAGCGACTGAACGGAACTGAACTGATATCAAAATGAATAAATGATGTATTTCTACCTAGAAAAATTGTGAAAAATTATATACTAGCCCATAAAATAAATGCTATTCCTAGAAAATCAAATTGTCCATGTAACTGAAATGAATCTTTCAAAGACTGAATTTTTTAAAATGTGCACCAGATTTTGTTGTAAGTAATTCTAAATATTATAATACAGCCTTTCTGGCTTTCTTAAATAGATTATATTGAAGAAAAATTAATCTAATCTTGACAATTCAGGGTTATGTTCTAATTCTCTTCATATTTATATATAATGTATATGTCTCCTAAATGTATTCATCCGTGGTCAGTGTGATGAGCTTAGTAAAGAAAACCAGAAATATTCAAAATTATATCTAATCAAAAGTTTCAAAATTATATTTATTAAAGTGAAATCACCTATCATTACAATGAAATATTGTGTATGTCAAATGTGTAAATGGATTTGTACATGCCTTTATATAAAAACTCTCATAGATCAATGGTTGTTCTACTGGTGATGCAAGGCTCACTAGAGAAACTCTGGCTCTTTTATATATATTTTAATTATATATTTAACCATATACTTTCTACCTTCTATTCTGAAATTCTATTGATAATCAATGAAAAGTGATATGTTTTTAAGTAACACAACTTATCCAGAGGTCTCTTAACCAGTTATTCTATTGCAAATGTATCCCAAATTTCCCTGGACAACCATAGCAGATATTTAGAAAATCTACTTAATACAATTATAGGAGAATCACATAGATTGTCATTCGTACCTGCTTAATCGCAGCTTACACTCAAAACTAACACAGGTAGATTTCTTGGCTCTAAGTCAAACTGGCCTAGAAAGAAGTCAGAAAAGAAAAGGATAACTAGAGAAATCTAGGGCTATGAGCAGTAAGAAGTGATGACTAAAAAGGAAGAGAATCAAATGCTGTAGGCCAGTAGCATAGATTTCAAAAGTATGTCTATTTTAGAAAAGGGACCAATAGCCTTATAGACCTCATCTAGACCTCTGAACTTTTCACACTGACCACAGATGAATATACTTAGGAGACGTACATTATATACATTACATATAACTATGAAGAGAATTAGCTCATAGCCCTGAGTTATGAAGATTGGATTAACTTTTATTCAACAGAGTCTATTTAAGAAGTCCAGAAATCTCTTGGTTGTCAGGATTAAGTTAGAATTGAGGTAAAAGCTAATATGACTCTATCTCTGAAAATAGTAACTCAACAGAAATCAAGTTGTTGTTTATCTATAAGCACTGATTTCATTACTGATTACATTACTAGAAGAAAGCGACCCAGGACTATTGTATGAGAAAAATAAATATATATAAGGCAAAATTCATAGTTTTATGAATTCAAGTACTAGTTATCTTTTATTCACAATCACATATATATATATCACTTAATAACAAATATTTCAAATGCATTTTTAGTGTGTTTAGCTCTTAGCCTCAAGTGTTTGTTTAAAGCACACATTATTTTAGATCCTAATATAATAGAACATTTTAAATGATCTAGAAGGTCCTCAATCTGTCTGTAGAACTGTATTAGACTTTTTTAAACCTGAAATATGTTTAATGACTGATCTCGAGGCTTGCCTGTGGCTTGCCTCATATCAGTTGATTACATATCTCTCACTTTAAATCACCCCACAGAATGGGGTCTGGAGAAGGAAATGGCAGCCCATTCCAGTATTCTTGCCTGGAGAGTCCCACAGGCAGAGGAGCCTGCTGGGCTGCTGACCACGGGGTTGCACAGAGTTGGACACAACTTAAGTGACTTAGCATGCATGCATGCATTGGAGAAGGAAATGGCAACCCACTTCAGTATTCTTGCCTGGAGAATCCCAGGGACAGAGGAGATTGGTGGGCTGCCATCTATGGGCTCGCACAGAGTCGGACATGGCTGAAGCGACACAGCAGCAACAGCACTTTAAATACCGTGATGTTGGTACTTAAGTACCAGAGAGATATAAAGACTTGAAACTTCCCAACTCTGTGTTTATGATGAGTATAAGCAAGTATAGCATGGGGGCTTCCCTCATAGCTCTTTTGGTAAAGAATCCGCCTGCAATGTGGGAGACCTGGGTTCAGTCCCTGGGTTTAAAGACTCCCTGGAGAAGGGAAAAGATATCCACTCCAGTATTCTGGCCTGGATAATTGCAGGGACTATACTGAATTAAACCGAATATAGTCTATGGGGTCACAAAGAGTCAGACATGACTGAGCGACTTTCACTTTCTCAAGCAAGTATAGGGCATCCCTGCTAGCTCAGTTGGTAAAGAATCTGCCTGCAATTTGGAAGACCTGGGTTCAAATCCTGGATTGGGAAGATCCCCTAGAGGAGGGCATAGCAACCCACTCCAGTATCCTTGCCTGGAGAATCCCATGGACAGAGGAGCCTGGCAGGTTACAGTCCATGGGGTTGCAAAGAGTCAGACAGGGCTAAGAGACTAAGCACAGCATAGCCCCACACAGCACACAAGCAGGTATATTTGTGCTTCTTGAACAGAGATAATTGTTTTGTGAAAGTTATTTCATTTTCAGTTAGCTGACATGTATCTTTTCAGAACCTACTATATATTTGATGTGAATGAAATGGTCCTCATCCCTGAACTGTTTGCTTTCTCATGGAAAAAGAAAAAAATTAAAAAGAAAGAACATCAGAAAATTAGAGAATATTGAAAGTAGCCAAACATTTTGGGATATTGAAATTAGTTTCAGATTCCTGTATATAAAATATACACATATATTTCCATAGGATTCACCTTACACAACCTATGAGATAAGAGAATCATTCCTCTATCCTTCAGATATTGGTGGATAACTAATTTGGATTTAGGTTGGAATCTGAGTTCCCTTATACTTAATCTTTCTGTAATTTTTCTATTTACATTCCATTTTACATTGCAAATGAATAATAAAAAATATACCACTATTTATCAAACCGACTTTTATTATTATTCAGCAACATATACTGTTTAGGAAAAAACAAACTTTACATAAAAGATCTTGGTAGTGAGAGATAAAATACTACTGTCATTTTTTAACAGCTGGTGTTAGTGTGTAGCACTGAGAGCTTACTGAATATAAACAAGAAAAATGATCTACTGTACAAACCACATACTGTTTATGTGGTTGTATATAATGGTGACGACAAGCAGTAATTTCAAAGCTACTGCGTAAGATCTCATGCAATTTACTATGAAAAATAATGATATATTGCCTGAACACCATTTAAACCACCACTGAAAAGAGAGTTATTTTGAACTTTTAAGGTGAAATCTCATAAGTATTGTCATTCTAATTATAACAATCTGATTACATGGAATTATAATTATATAACAGGAAACCAAGGTTTTTATAATAATAGTCCAGAGATATTGATTTTCCAGCAGAAAGCACATTATATAAGTAATGCAGCGGTGGCTTGAAGTAGATCTAAGTATAGGCAATGTTATGATTGGTTTCCAAATAAGGATGATTCATTAATACAGTTATAGGTTGGATTATTTCTCCTCTCTAGAGTATGAAAGCATGCAGAATGGATAAGGAGGTTTGCATTAAAAAGGTCAGTATCACCAAATTGCCTTTATAGCAGCAAGGTAACAGAACAGGAGAAGAATTGTTCATTCCACCTGCCAAGTGATCTCTGACCCTTATGTAATGGTCTCTTCAAATGCTCACTTGAATATTTATACATTTCTTCTTTAATTTCTCCATCAACAAATGGTTATTGCATATCTTCTATACATACTTTTCTGGTTGCTAAAGATATAGCAGTGAAAAAGGCAAAGTCCTTACTCTCATCAGATAATAAACAAGGAGAAAAACCAATACAATACATTCATATATTATCATTAGCCTTGAGAAAATCACAGTGAATGACAACACAGAGAAGTTTAAGAGTTAGGAAGGGGCAAGAATCAGGATGATGAGGAGGAAATGCTCTCTCTTAGGAGGTATCATTTGAACTGATGTCCAAATTATGACTGGTGGTGTAGATGTGAAGAAGCATTTTCTAAGCCTAGAGATGGGAAATACAAAAATGCATGAGGTTGGAATGAACACAGTAGACGTGAGGAATAGAGGAAGCCCACTAGAACACAGAAAGGATGGAGGAAGAGATAATAGAGAAGTTTGGAAAGGCAGTCAGGACCAGATGGGTCATGTGGGGCCTCAAGGTCTTTGGATTTTGTCCTAAATTCAATGGGAGAACATTGGAAGTTTTTAAGAAAAGAAACAATTTATCTGTAAAAAATTTTAGTTAAGCATTCTACCAAGACATATACCTTCCCCCCAAAAAAATAAGATGGGTGAGAAGGTGGTAAACACAGTCTTATTGGATGGATGTAGCTATAGAATCAAGATACATACCTGAGAGACTTAATCCATGAAAAAATAATGCACACTGAGGAAGGAGTAGCAAAGCTCTCTCTCTAGCCAAGTGCAAGAAGGACTCTCTCTCTCTTTCTCTCTCTCTCTATAGATATTTTATCACCACTGCCATATTTTCCCACATAGTTTTGACTCTTTAACCTCTAAACCTGAATCTTGTATATCTGTCAAAAGAGTTGATTTAAGCCTTTCAAAATAACATATTAACATAACTGGGCCAATATCTCATTTTCAAATTGTATTACCACTGACTAAATAGCACTGATATGAATGTTTACAGCTTCATAAAACTGACTGTGTCTTGTACAATGGAAGCTATGGTTGCCTGCATATTGTAATGTTATTGCATTACAGGAAGGTAATTGATTTGCTTAAAATGTTACAACAATAAACCATTTCTCAGAAAAGATATCTGCTTAACCAAGAGCACACCAAAGTCAATAGGGAAAGACAATTCAAAGAAATTAAATTTTGATCTATTTTGCAAAGCAAGCTGGACACATTACTTGAGGGTGGATTAGACAATGTAAATGATTCAGGCTAGTCAAACCGTTAAGAACCACTTCTATTCTGACAGACTCAAGTTTATAATTAAAAATCAAACCCAAAGAGAATAAAAAGTGTTGTGCATAGAGATGTCAAAATCTTTCGCAGGAGCACAGCACAAGTGCATGGTATAGAGACATTCTATAATGTCTTATGCTGGTGTTGCTGCTGCTGCTGCTGCTGCTGCTAAGTCACTTCAGTCGTGTCCGACTCTGTGAGATCCAAATGACGGCAGCCCACCAGGCTCCCCCGTCCCTGGGATTCTCCAGGCAAGAACACTGGAGTGGGTTGCCATTGCCTTCTCCAATGCATGAAAGTGAAAAGTGAAAGTGAAGCTGCTCAGTCGTGTCTGACTCTTAGCGACCTCATGGACTGCAGCCTACCAGGCTCCTCTGTCCATAGGATTCTCCAGGCAAGAGTGATGGAGCGGAGTGCCATTGCCTTCTCCAGTCTTATATTAACATTTCACTATTCTTAACTATATTTCTTTTGTTGAACATTGAAAGTAAAAGTGCTAGCCCCTCACTGGAGTGTAATAGACTAGGAAAGTCACTGGTTGTGCTACCAATTTTATCCTTAGTTATTTGCCAGTAGAGCATACTGGCTAGTAAACACATTTGGTGAGGCATAAGCTTATTGGACTAGCTTAGGAAGAGTGACTTCAAAGGGTCTGAAATATCTGCACTATTTCCCTGTGACCTTATAAATATCTTTAGAGAGTTCAACTAGTTGTATGGCTCAAACTAAACATTCATTACTCTAACAGTTGATTATACCACTTATATTATGTTTTACATTTAAATAATAGCATCTGTATAAAAATCAAATAGAATTTTAAGAGTTCTAAATGTAGTCATGATTGGAACTCATTTTCTCAGGTTTTCAGAACACCTTCCTTTTAGTTTGGACTATAATTGATGAACTTAATAAGTAAACTGCATTACCCTTAAGCATAGTTAATAAAGCCACCCACACTAATAAATGATTTATGTCTGATCAAAGATTTCCCAGTCTAATAAATCAAAAGAATTATCTGTAAGATTTGAAAGATACATTTCATAAATATATTCAAGTTAGAAGATAGAAGAGTCATTTTAAAAACTGATTTTTTTTTTCTTTTTCCCAGCATGAATAGTATTGGTCTTTTAAGTAATATCAGAGCATAGATAAAGCAGTATTATATTCTGACAAAAAGGATGAGTTGTTCACATGCAAAGATGAATATACCTCCTTACTCTCAATGGAGTACTGAATCATTCTCCCATACTAATGGATTTTCTCTAGTACAACATGCTACCTTCCCCAGGACCCCTCATAACTTGTGGCATACATGTTCAGAACAGTTGTTTTGTTTTCGATGAGAAACTGAAAGCTTGCTTTCAAAAAATATTGTAAAGGTGAGGCATACACAGAATTCTGGTATATGTACTTCACCTTGTTAAGCTCAGTCTCTAAATCAACTGAACTCCAGTCCCCACCCAGCCCGTACCAGAATCAAGAATTGACTGATTCAAAGGCATATACCTAAGGTTGAAAACACAGGTTAAAGAGAAATAAGATTCCAAAACTTGAAAATAACTGGTGAACATTTTCATTGAAAACAAAACCTGGGGAAATTTCAATAGTAGAATTATTTTATTGAAAGCTATTTATTAGTACATTCATAATTCATTACTGTATGAAATATAGAGCATTTTTATAGGGAAAGCAAGCAAGCTACAGCCTCCTTCATGTTTTTTTTTTTTCCCTTATAATTACATGTAGTAATAGTCCACCCATTTGCACCTTCTCATGAAAATTAAATGCTAAAAGCAAGCAGTCTGTTTTGGCACAAGCACACTTAAGAAGTATACATTTATACATTTTCTTGGTAAGTCAATTCTGAGTAAACACTAAATTTAATAAACTATATGAAGACAGCCTCTTAAATAAAACCTGAAATCCAAAGTTTAAACAATCAAGTATCAGAACCTCCTACGCAAATATGAAAGTGTTAGTGCTCAGTTCAATTCAGTCGCTCAGTCGTGTCCGACTCTCTGCGACCCCATGAATCGCAGCACTCCAAGCCTCCCTCTCCATCAACAACTCCCGGAGTTTACGCAAACTCATGTCCATTGAGTCAGTGACGCCATCCAGCCATCTCATCCTCTGTTGTCCCCTTTTCCTCCTGCCCTCAATCACTCCCAGCATCAGGGTATTTTCCAGTGAGTCAACTCTTCACCTGAGGTGGCCAAAGTATGGGAGTTTCAGCTTCAGCATCAGTCCTTCCAATGAACACCCAGGACTGATCTCTTTTAGGATGGACTGGTTGGATCTCCTTGCAGTCCAAAGGACTCTCAAGAGTCTTTTCCAACACCACAGTTCAGAAGCATCAATTCTTCAGCGCTCAGCTTTCTTCACAGCCCAACTCTCACATCCATACATGACCACAGGAAAAACCACAGCCTTGACTAGACTGACTTTTGTTGGCAAAGTAATGACTCTGCTTTTAAATATACTATCTAGGTTGGTCATAACTTTTCTTCCAAGGAGTAAGCGTCTTTTAATTTCATGGCTGCAATCACCATCTGCAGTGATTTTGGAGCCACAAAAAAATAAAGTCTGACACTGTTTCCACTATTTCCTCATCTATTCCCCATGAAGTGATGGGACCAGATGCCATGATCTTCGTTTTCTGAATGTTGAGCTTTTAGCCAACTTTTTCACTCTCCTCTTTCACTTTCATCAAGAGGCTTTTTAGCTCCTCTTCACTTTCTCCCATAAGGGTGGTGTCATCTGCATATATGAGGTTATTGATGTTTCTCCTGGCAATCTTTATTCCAGCTTGGGCTTCATCCAGTCCAAGCTTTCTCATGATGTACTCTGCATATAAGTTAAATAAGCAGAGTGACAATATGCAGCCCTTGATATACTCTTTTCTCTATATAGAGCCAGTCTATTGTTCCATGTCCAGTTCTAACAGTTGCTTCCTGACCTGCATACAGATTTCTTAGGGGGCAGGTCAGATGGTCTGATATCACCATCTCTTTAAGAATTTTCCACAGTTTTTTGTGATCCACACAGTCAAGCGCTTTGGCATAGTCAATAAAACAGAAGTAGATGTTTTTCTGGAATTCTCTTACTTTTTTGTTGATGATCCAGAGGATGTTGGCAATATGATCTCTGGCTCCTTTGCCTTTTCTAAAACCAGCTTGAACATCTGGAAGTTAAGGGTTCATGTCCTGTTGAAGCCTGGTTTGGAGAATTCTGAGCATTACCTTGCTAGCGTGTGAGATGAGTGCAATCGTGCAGTAGTTTGAGCATTTTTGGCATTGTCTTTCTTTGAGATTGGAATGAAAACTAATATTGCCACATATGGCTATTATTGCAATTGTCTTAACCACCTGAAGTCTCTTTGCTTAGAAAGAAGTCTGTATCTGCCACTGTCCTATTTCTCTTTGTTCCTATGGCTCAGCTTTGAGGTTTTTTGGTACCTAATTGTCTGCCTCTTGTGATCAAGTTACTCCATGATTGTAAACAGCATCTTAATTTTTACTTACCATTTGCCTTGTAAACAGATCTAATGCTTGTCTTCTACCTAGGCGTATGCTCTAAGAACTTGTATGAATATTTTTTTTTCCTTTTAGTTAAACTTTCTCAATTTACATCTTTAATATGTAGTCGATAGAAGGAAGACATGTTTCATCAAGGGAGGTTAGTCACTTTCTCCCTCTCTCACATACACATACAGAAGAAATTAAACTTAATTTCATTGGATTCCAAACCAAAGATATTATTTTCAACCACTTTCTGAGTCACAGGATTAAAAGAGCATTGCAGGGAAGTCCATCAAAAACAGATGCTCTGGATACACAAAACAGATTTGTGCTATGCATATTACTATGACATGGAGCTGCTCAGTTCAAGTGAGGAATGAACACTCACCAGAAACTATGAAATGGAAATTGTGCTGTCTGATGAGGGGCACTAGCTACATTTAAAATTATTTAAAAATTATTTCTAGGTTTCCATTTCTATTGGAAGATTCACATCATTCTCTCATATATCCAAATATCAAAACATTATAAAAGCTTTTACAGCCCATTTTTAAGACTATTAAGTAAATAATCCAATGGGAGAAGTATTTGGCAGTTTTTCAGGAGTACCTAAATCTCTCTCGCTATTAGCATATTAATTCCAAACCTTAAACAATACAAATCATTACTCTTAAGGTCTAAATAAGCCACTGTCTTTCCAACTCATTACACACAGAACAGGAAAATAGATTTGTATAGATACATACAAGTTCTGGTCAAGGTCTCATTTGTACTTGCTGCCTATTTCATACCAGAATTACATACCGTGAGATAGGGAGCTTTTTACTGGTGGTTGGCAGTTGCCCAGAGGCTGCAAACTGAAAACAGAAGAGAGAATGCTGTACAGCATTTTAATACCTTCAGGTTTCAAATAGGGCATTTTCTTTGTGGTCCTAAACCCAGTACACTTCAGGGCAGGAGGCTGAGAAAGAAAAATCTATGACCTCTTCACAGAAGGACTGTACTTTCAATTTTTTTTTTTCACTCCCTTTTTGTCTCAGGTAGTTTGGTATACCTTTTTTGAACACCAACACTTTTCTTTCAGTTTCTAAAATTGGTTTCTAGCATTATGACTACTCTTTTCAAGGTCTGGGTTGTTTTTAACTTTTATACAGCCGTCAATTCCTGCTGAGGCTCTCTACCACGGCTCTGTGCTTCCCAACCATTTTTGCTAGTCCATTGTCTAATAATTATCTGACTCCTCTATTTTTGAGTTCATCCCTCTTCTTAGTGTCTGCCGGTAAAGCTTTAAATACTCAGGCTTGACTGAACAGACCTTTCTGTGACCTAGAGTCCTTCCTCAACTGGGTCTGCATTTTCTAATACACATCTCTGGAAGCAATCTTTTTTCACAGTAGTCATTGAATACTTCCCTTCCAACCCCTTATACACATAAAATCTAGCAAAACTGACTATCTATAAGCTCTGCAATATGCTATCTGCTCATGGCTAAAATAAAAGCTGCCTCTAAGGAAAATAGGATTCTAGATCCTCCTGCAAGCCTTTGCTACTCAAGGGAACTGCCATTTCTAGGATTCTTGAAATTGAAATGGTAGTAAAGAAGATGCAAGTAAATTGGACTGAGATGTAGGATTAAGGCTTTTTCAGTGCTTTAGAGGAAAAGTAGGGCAAATTAATTGAAATCAAAATGAAAGGAAGACTTTCCTGTCGAATCAACTATTCCCCAGGCAAAAGTCTGATAATTTTACACAGAAAAGCAACTTTACATGCCTCATAGGGACAATTTAACAAATTATCATCTTGAAACTCTTAATGATGCCCAGTAGTCTAAAAAGGTTAATGAGCCTCCAACAGTATCTATCTCTTCACTTCAAAACCCAAATGGACAATTTCTAAGAAGCCCCCTTCTTTAGAAGTAAAACCCCGTTTGTTTATTTCTGAACTGCACTGCTACATCTGTAATCATTTTTCAAAACCTAAGTATATGCATAACCAAAGTATATGCCTATTACTTAT
Source organism: Ovis canadensis (assembly GCF_042477335.2). Taxonomy (NCBI): domain Eukaryota; kingdom Metazoa; phylum Chordata; class Mammalia; order Artiodactyla; family Bovidae; genus Ovis; species Ovis canadensis. The sequence goes on along the minus strand of NC_091246.1, from coordinate 174,116,657 downwards.
ATAAAATCTACTTACTTGATATATCGTTATAAATTTCACAGAAACTACACATACAAAACAGAATTTCCAATACAAATGCAAGATTGTTTCAAATTTGGTGTAATAATACTTCTTTATAAATGGTAAATGAAGATGGAATACTTTGACCTGCTTTAATCCAAAAGCACAACTATTTACATTTTTATTTAAACCATCATTTTGTGAACTAGGAGTGATGTTTCATGAACAACTAACTAGTTTAATTACTTAAGTTGTTTGACGTATTTGATCATTCATTGTTGACCTACATTTCTCCACATTTTTATATAACAGCTAAAGTTTTAAGATATGTGAAATATCACTAAATTAAAATTTCAAAAAGTATCAATAATAAATTCCAATGAATAATCCCGAGAAAACAATTTTATAAGTTCATGTCCTTCAATTTTTTTTCTAACCATTAGAATACTTGTTTTCTGAAATGAATCTACTAGTTTTTCCATTGATAGCAGTTTTGACTTGAAACAATTAAATGAACCCTCATTTCTTTCTAAGAAACATTATAAGACTGTGTAATGCAATTATAAAAAATGTGAGTGCTCTACTAAACTAAGAATTGTATTAATAATTAGGGAAGCAGTCATGATGAAATACCAAATTCAAGCAGCCACATGACTGAAGTAAAGAAAATGGAAATCATCAATAAAAATAAAACATTGTTTGCTAGAAGTCCATGGAGGGTCAAGTTTCATATCCAATTATGCCCTAGCACAGTTTTTTCAGAATAAGTTGCTAAAAATGCTGATTAGAAACTCCTCTGGAAGTTATTTTGGGATGCTCATACAACACTTAGAGACTTATCTGACCAGCATTGAACAAAATTGATTGCCATTTAGGAGATAGGTTAGAGGAAATATAACTTTAAAATTTTTTTGTCATAGTAGAAGAGGGGGGAATGTGAGTAAATTATGAGCCTGACATTTCATTAGAATTGATGAAAATTCATGATCAAAGTGTCTTATGCCAGAGACCAGGAAATTAAACCGTCAGTAGGACACCCATTTTTGAAACAGAAAATCTTGTCACTAGTTCTCCTTGTACCCATCCTCTTGCTATAATCTATAATAGAGAAAATGAGGAGGAGAAAATGGAAAAAGAATAAAAGGATTTCTTTTCAAGGGAAATGAGAAAATGACTGTTCCAAAGGTAAGAATCACAAACTAGTAGATAAGAGTACATTTTGTCTTGTTTGAAACATTGCTTTATCATAGAATTACAGAAAATTAACTTCTCTGAGTATAGAATGGATTCATTTGAACGCAATCTGATTTATCAGTGTACTGAGAGTATATGTGGAAGAACTGTAATGAGTGAAAGCCTATGCATTAAAGAAAACATGTATTAAAATGTCGGTTGTTTTCCTTATGGCCTGCAGGAATTATGGATAAATAAAGCATTGAGAGTAGGAAGTGATATCATTATTTATTTGGAGCTATGAAAATAATTCATATTTTAATACTCAATAACAAGACAAAACAAAATGGAAGAAATAACTAGATTTTATTTATTACGGTCATCTCAGTGTGGACAGATATGAATCAGGATTTTAAAAGGAAAAATGATAATGGCTGGTTTTAATTACTGCTTTATAATACCAAGACCTTTAATCAAAGAATATTGATATGAATTTCACTTCTATATAAAACTACACAACTTTAGGTAAATAACTTGATCTCTTTGAATCAGTCTTCTTAAATTTTAAAGAATAAATATTTACTGCCATTCTATGCATTGAAGAAGGAAATGACAACCCACTCCAGTATTCTTGCCTGGAGAATCCCAGAGACAGAGGAGCCTAGTGGGCTGCCGTTTATGCGGTCACACAGAGTCGGACACAACTGAAGCAACTTAGCAGCAGCAGCCATTCTATGCATCTCATAGGTTTTCACTGAATTTAAAATTAGATTATATAGTTATAAGTACTTTGAGACCTATCACATTATGAAGGCAATGGCAACCCACTCCAGCACTCTTGCCTGGAAAATCCCATGGACAGAGGAGCCTGGTAGCCTGCAGTCCATGGGGTCACTAAGTGTCAGACACAACTAAGCGGCTTCACTTTCACTTTTCACTTTCATGCATTGGAAAAGGCAATGGCAACCCAATCCAGTGTTCTTGCCTAGAGAATCCCAGGGATGGGGAAGCCTGGTGGGCTGCTGTCTATGGGGTCGCACAGAGTCGGACACGACTGAAGCGACTTAGCAGCAGCAGCAGCAGGCTGATATTACTGCCACTGTGATGCATTACATTCCCAGGTGGCTCAGTGGTAAAGAATCTACTTGCCAATGCCAGAGACGCAGGAGAGGTGGGTTTGATTCCTGATTTGGGAAGATCCCCTGAAGTAGGAAATGGCAACCCACTCCAGTATTCTTGCCTTGAAAATCCCATGGACACAGGATCCTGGAGGGCTGAAGTTCATGGGGTCATAAATGGTGGAATACGACTGAGTGACTGAATATGTACTCATGAATAGTAAAAAATCAAACTGAGAGAGAATGAGAGGTTTAATATTTATGTTCCAGGATCTCATTTGCCTAGTCTGGGGCCAAGGCTTGTGTGAAAAGGTAAGCCTGGCTTCACTCAGTAAGTATATACCTTTTCAGATGACAGAGGATGAGATGGCTGGATGGCATCACCAACTCGATGGACGTGAGTTTGAGCAAACTCCGGGAGATGGTGATAGACAGGGAGGCCTGGCATGCTGAGATTCATGGGGTCGCAAGGAGTCGGACACAACTGAGCGACTGAACTGATCTGAATTGAATAATCCCTTTGTGCAATGTCATCCTTAACACTGCATCTAATCAGCACAAGACATCCACTACCCACTACAAAACCCTCCAAAATGGAAGCTTTCGCAGAAAATTGATGTCCTAAAATTTACTCCTGGTATTCTATTTTCTCTGAGGTCTTTTACTAAATTTTAATGGATCATGGGGATATGTGAAGTGTCTTTGTGTCTACTGACCACATACATCTATGCATACCTGTTCATATATGTAGAAAGAATAATCCTGGTGTGTTCGTGCAAAGAATCCAGGCAACCACCATGCAGCTGCTGTTCTGAGCATTTTTCTGCAAGCTCCAGTATCTCAGAGAATCCCAAAGATGTTCAGTGTCAAACAGCACAAAAAGCAGAAGGTATTTTATATAATAACTTGATATGTCCATTTGTCTTCAATTATTGCTATGTAAGTTTCAGCTCAAAAATTCCCTCCCTAGCATGTATACTAAATGACAAGAATATGATTGGTAAAGTGCAAAGCTTTAACAGCCCTTTCCTGGAATCACCACTAAAAAGCCTTTCTAGCTTTTTTATTCTACAAAATCATCACTCATTACTCTAGCAACCTATTACAACTGAGTTATGAAACCTCACATCATTCAGACTTTGGAGATATGGTTCATTTTAAACACTAAATACCAATGAGCCAGTGATGAATCCACGTCTATTCACAAAAAGTGTCTTTCATTCATTAGACTCATAGATTGCATAAAAAGACATCCTGGAAGAAATCTTTTTCTGGAAGCAACCATTTCGGAAATGAGACTTAGGTGTTCATTAGAGGTATGTTCAGTAAGCTTCATGTTCCTGGTATCCAAGTAATATTACATAAATAAGTCTGAATGAATTACGATCAGAACAGGAAAAACTTACTAATGATTATGTGATGCCAGCATTCCCTAGTTGAAACACCAAATGTATATGATTATCACAAATCTGGTGGAGAGACACAGTGGTGCCTCAGGAAACTGTATTACTTTACTGACAGAAGTCTGTATAGTTAAAGCTATCGTTTTTCCAGTAGTCACGTATGGATGTGAGAGTTAGACCATAAAAGCTGAGCACCGAAGAATTGATGCTTTTGAACTGTAGTGCTGGAGAAGACTCTTGAGAGTCCCTTAGACAGCAAGGAGATCCAACCAATCAATCCTGAAGGAAATTAGTCCGGAATATTCATTGGAAGGACTGATGCTAAAACTCCAATACTTTGGCCATCTGATGTGAAGAACTGATTCATTGGAAATGACCAGATGTTGGGAAAGACTGAAGGCAGAAGGAGAAGGAGACGGCAGAGAACAAAATGGTTGGATGGCATCACCAACTCGATAGACATAAGTCTAAGCAAGTTTGGTGATGGACAGGGAAGCCTGGTGTGCTGCAGTCCATGGGGTCACAAAGAGTCAGACATAACTGAGCGACTGAACAACAACAGGAAGCTGCCCTCACAAATTTAGATCAGGATAGTTAGGGAGTAGACCTGGATACATTTCCAACAATTGGAGAAACAGGAAATGTGGGTATTATGATTCAGCTTTTCTTCTGGTCATTTTGCTTTTGAAAGTGGGCATACTCCAAAGCGCCAATACCTTGGCCATCTGATGTGAAGGTGAAGAGCTGACTCGTAAGAAAAGACCCTGATGCTGGAAAAGATTGAAGGCAGGAGGAGAAGAGGACAACATAGGACAAAATGGTTGGATGGCATGACCAAATCAATGGACATGAGTTAAAGCAAGCTCTGGGGAGACGGTGAAGGACAGAGAAGCCTGGTGCGCTGCAGTCCATGGGGTTGCAAGGAGTTGGATAAAACTGATTGACTGAACAACAAATACTTTTGTAGAAACTGACAACATGAATTACACTGTGTACTTGATCACATCATTCCTTTCAGTAATTCTGGTTTTCTCAAATTGTCTAAGTAATTCTGTTGTTTCCATTTTCCAAATTTTTAGTTATCTGATTTTTTTCAATCAAAGCCAATAGAGGATATCTGTGATTTCTATCTTATAATTCAAGTGATTAGACCAGGGATCTGCCAACCTCTCCTCTAAAGATCCAGGTCATAAATATTTGGGGCTTTGCAGAGCATACTCTTTATTGGATAATCTAACCTTGCCATCATATCATGAAAATCATCACAGACATGAAAATAAGTATGAGTCTTTTTCAATAAAATATTATTTATGAATAACAAAATTTGAATTTCATATGTTATAAAAATATTTTGAGTTTTTTCAGGCACTTAGAAACATACAATTATGAGCCTCAGAAAAACAAGCCACAGGCCAGATTTCAGCTACAAATCATAGCAAACTGTATGTGAGACAAACAGAAAATTATAGAGATTGAATGAGACTTCCAGACCAAAAAAAAAAGTATATCACTGTATCAAAACCATTTTGACAAAAATATATATTTTACAAATAGTCCCTAACTATAGCTAGGTGGCTCAACTAATGAACGAGTATTTATTTTAAATCTTACTTCTTGCTTAATAGACCTACAACAATTTAGCACATGTATTACTTCATTTAATCCTCTCTTTCTATAGATGGAGAAATGGAGACTCAAAAGCATTTAGCAATATAGCTAAAGTCACATAACTAATATCTACACAAATTTAAGAGGGGAAAGAGGCCAAGAACCAATGGAAATTCAACACGTGTTGGAAGTATGCAGGTCGTTGTATATAAGAACCTAACATTACACTCTCATATTGACTAACAGATACACAATTGCTTGTGTTGAACAAATATTATCTTTATAATGAAGACTATTTATAAGTGTGTTAGAGTGTGCCCCTAATTTAAGTTTTCTTAAAGGGAAATTCAAAAGTGGCTCTATTTGGCTAGTTTTAATTTTTGAATTTCCAAGAGTATAAATTGACAACTGAGTTGGACGAGAAAAATGTTTAGTCATCTACACTAACAACTTGAGCCCCATAGGAAACCAAAAACAATGTCATTACTGAAGTGCTCTTGATTAGAGGAGAACTCTGTTATAAAGCAGTGCTTGACTTCTAATTTAACTGAAGAGCAATCTGGAATTTCTAACTTGTATATCAATGCATTTAATGTCATAAAATTTGAGACAAACATTATTATAACAGCTGCCAATATCATGGACTTGTGCTATTATGGGATTATTGAGATACAGTTATTATCTCGATAACTTGTACTTTTTCAAGATTTCCTAAGCTAAAAATTCTCCTGTGCTCAAATATTAAGTTGCTGATACCACTCTTCTGAAATATTAAAATGACATGCCAGAGGTGGTGAATTATTCTGAATTTTTAGTTTACACAAATACTAATATTAAAGGAGACTAATAATAAAACGAGAGTTGGCATAAAATTAAAATGTACACAAGACAACCTATGTAGTTGCTCAAAAATATAACATCGAAAATATCCAATAAAGCACTTTAAGTTTCCAAAAGAACATCTTTCAGTTCAAACTCTTCTCAAAAAAAGAGAAAGTGTTTTGTTTTCAAAGCATAAAGAGACAGGCTACCTAGTAGTTAAATATTAAAAGGAATTAAGTACCTTTAGGTTATGGGGAAAATATCATAATTCAGATGATTTCCATTGCTTGTACACACAATTACTATGAAAGGCCCAGGTATTTGGCTATATTTGGATAGAAACAATCAAGAAAGCCCATGGTGGATTCATGTCAATGTATGGCAAAACCAATACAGTATTGTAAAGTAAAATAAAGTAAAAAATAAAAATAAAAAAAAAGAAAGTAGATCCTGCCATCTAAGCACTCAGCTTTTGTTGAGACAGATATGCAAAGAGATTTATGTTTCAGTTTTAACATGCAATAGAAGGAGAAGACAGGTGACTAATTCTGCTTGTGGCCTTCAGATAAAATGACATTTGAACTATGTCTTATGAACAGTAATTAGGAAAAACCTATTTAACCTAAAATCTTTATGTTTCTAGTTGCTACCACCAAATCCTGTTCTACAGATTCACAATATGTTTGTTTTTAGTGAAAATAACCATGTTAAATTTCATCTCCTTTGTTCACTTTAGTTATAAACATTCACACATCCAGATTGAGCACAGTCCTGATAGTTCAATTTTAATCCTTGGTCTCAGATATTCAATAACACACATGTTGTGAGTGTTAGAATTCAAACAAGAGCTTCTTGTTCTTCCTTGCAACTATAGTGAGGAGTAACTTTATAGAACTTCTGTGGCTAAAATGAATGTATAGTATAGTATTTTTAAAAACAGAACAAAATACATGCATAAATACTTAGAAATGGTCAAAGATGAATGTCAAAAGCTTTTTTAACATAAAATAAACATAATAGCACACACCTTTAAATATCGTGTGCATGCTCAGTCACTCAGTCATGTCCAATTCTTGGCAACACCATGGACTGTAGTGTACCAGGCTCCTCTGTCCATGAGATTTTTCTCTGGCAAGAATACCAGAGTCAGTTGCCATTCTCTTCTCCAGGGGATCTTCCCAACCCAGGGATTGAACCTGCATCTTCAGCATTGGCAGATGGATTCTCTACCACTGTGCCACCTGGTAAGTGCTCTTTAAAAATTATTCAAGACTAAATAAAATAATTCCAAAATCTGGATGCATTCTCACACATAATAAGCATTCCATGGTTTTTGGTGTCAACTTTTCCATCCTATCATATATATATATATATATATTTTTTGGTGTCAACTTTTCCATCCTATTTTATATATATATATATTTTCATATATAGAAAAATTTAAAGATTCTAGTCAAACTTTTTATTTTTATATTATTATTATTATTATTGCTGTTATTTTGGCTGCTCTGCATGGCACACAGACTCTTAGCTCCCCAGACTCAGGATCAAACTCGAATCCCCTGCAGTGGAAATAGAATCTAAACCACTGGACTGTCAGGGAAGTCCCAAGTCTCTTATTTTGAAATGTAAGATTTTGCAGCTAAAATATGTTGCTTTCTTTCTCTTAACACAAACTTTAAATCAACAGAAACATGACTCTCTGAAATGTTTATCTTTATAATAATAGATGTCTACAATACCTCTGGTATCAGAGATGGGTGTGCTTTGGTTATTCACTTGAGCTTTTTTCCCTAAATAAGAAGATATTATAAAAATTACACCTTTTAAGTATTGCTGCATAATTTTAAATAATGCTAAGTATACAAATATCTACTATTAAAATACAGTTAACAGTGACTGTGGAGAAGGTAGAGCATCTCCAAACTTTGTGTTCTCTCATTTTTAAGGCAGAAGAGCAAGGAATAACTGTTGTGCTTTTCTTCCTGCTTACCCACATTAGAATACCTCTGTTAAATCAGATTCACTCCCTCCTCCTACCTATTTCTAACCCTGCTGAAAACAAGAATTTGCATGGGAAAGGTTAAAATTGCTAGATTACCATACATGTATTAAAAAAGAATGAGGAAGCATTTTATGTACTATGATTGCAGCTATGACACTTGCTCCTTGAAAGAAAAGCTATGAAAAACCCAAACAGTATATTAAAAAGCAGAAACATCACTTTGCGAACAAAGGTCCATATAGTCAAAACTATGATTTTTCCAATTCATGTACAGGTGTGAGAGTTGGACTATAAAGAAGGCTGAGCACCAAAGAATTGATGCTTTCAAAGTGCAGTGCTGAAGAAGACTCTTGAGAGTTCCTTGGACGGCAAAGTGATCAAACCAGTCATTCTTAAAGGAAATCAGAACTGAATATTCATTGGAAGCACTGATGCTGAAGCTTCAATAGTTTGGCCACTTGATATAAAGAGCCAACTCGTTGGAAAAGACCCTGATTCTGGGAAACATTGAAGGCAGGTGGAGAAGAGGGCAATGGAGGATGCGATGGTTGGATGGCATCATCGACACAATGGACATGAACTTGAGAAAACTCTAAGAGATATTGAATGACAGGGAAGGCTGGTGTGCTGCAGTCCGTGGGGTCACACAGAGCTGGACACGACTGAGCAAATGAAGAAGATAAATACATCCAAGCTACTGCACTAAGTTATAAGGTTATAAAATGGTGTCAGACTGTAACCATATGAGTAAGAACTAAACATTTATTTCCCATGTACATGATAACTAGCTCTAAAAGGGAATATTAGAGATTAGAAAGATTTTTTTATCTCCTGGGGAGGAGTCTGGGTATGCAGGAAGAACACATAGAGATATGGCAATGGAAAAAGAGTCAGACAAATGTGGCATGATGGCTTTGAAGAAGAAAGGAAGGAGCCAAGAGTGAAGGAGTGTGGCCTCCCTCAGAAAACTGGAAAAAGCAAGGAAACAAATTCCCCCTGGATCATCCAGAGAGGAACGCAGCCCAGCTGGCACCTTTCTTTTTAGCCTAGTGAGACCTGTATCGAACTTCTGACTTGAAGAACAGTGAGATAATTCATGCTGCTGCTAAGTCACTTCAGTCGTGTCCGACTCTGTGCAACCCCATAGATGGCAGCCCACCAGGCTCCCCCGTCCCGGGGATTCTCCAGGCAAGAACACTGGAGTGGGTTGCCATTTCCTTCTCCAGTGCACAAAAGTGAAAAGTCACAGTGAAGTCGTTCAGTCGTGTCCGACCCTCAGCAACCCCGTGGACTGCAGCCTACCAGGCTTCTCCATCCATGGGATTTTCCAGGCAAGAGTACTGGAGTGGGGTGCCACTGCCTTCTCCGGAGATAATTCATACATGTTGCTTACGTTTGTGGTCATTTGTTATAACAGCAATGAAACATTAATGTAGTTAGACCTCTCACTGATGGGCTTCCCCAGTGGGTCAGCAGCAAAATAATCTGCCTACAATTCAGGAGATGTGGGAGACATGTGCCATAAAGATCCCCTAGAGGAAAGCATGACAACCCATTCTAGTAATCTTGCCTGGAGAATCCCATGGACAGAGAAGCCTGGTGAGCTCCAGTCCACAGGGCCTCATAGAGACGGACAGGACTGAAGCGACTGAACACACACACAGACACCTCATTGATGCCTCCTTCACATTTCATGAGACATACCAACCCTTGCCCCAAACCTAGGTAAGTTCTACTCTATGCTGATCCTGAAGAGTTAGGCCTGAATGTAATAAATTTTGATTTACCATTGTTACACTTATGCCACTATCATCAAGTCTGGAGTCATTTGTATTTGAGCTCACTCTTGACAGTATCCTTACCTCAACAACCGTTTACTGTTGAAGCCTCATGAGCTTCATTTTACTGCTAAGGAAACTCATACTCAGAGATGTTTAATAATTTTCTCAAGATAGTAAATGGGGAAGTAGCATATAAACCCAAGCTGTCTAACTCCAGATCCTGAGCACAGTATCTCCTCTCAGAAGGTCTTGTCTCTTGGGCCCTGTAACCTGTTTTAGCTGCATCATGGATCCCATCTTCTCCTGTATCTTTTACTACTTTCATGTTCTATCAATTTCCTCCAATTCCATTATTATTTTTCTCTATTACTTGTGTTCAGTGTCTTCAAAACTAATTAAATCCAGACACTCTAAATATATACTGAGCACCTCCTATGTATTATATATGATTATATAACCCTTGCTAGACATACAGCAATGATGAACGAGGTAAGGGAGCATATCGACTTCCCTGAGTAGAACATTTCTTTCTTGAAGATTAGCACAGGGAATGAGCTAATCCCTCACACTGCTGAGAATGCCAACATTACAAAATCTGTAAGCAATAAATGCTAGAGAGGGTGCAAATGTAAATTGATAAAACCACTATGGAGAACAGTAGAGGTTCCTTAAAAATGTAAAGTAGAACTACCATGTGACTCAGCAATCCCACTACTAGGCATCTTGCTGGTGCTGCTGCTAAGTTGCTTCAGTCATGTTTGACTCTGTGCGACCCCATAGATGGCAGCCCACAAGGCTCAGCCGTCCCTGGGATTCTCCAAGCAAGAACACTGGAATGGGTTGCCATTTCCTTCTCCAATACATGAAAGTGAAAAGGTGAAAGTGAAGTCACTCAGTCATGTCTGACTCTTTGCCATCCCATGGACTGCAGGCTACCAGGCTCCTCTGTCCATGGGATTTTCCAGGCAAGAGTATTAGACTGGGTTGCCATTGCCTTCTCCACTACTAGGCATATACCCAGAGAAAAGCATAATTCAAAAAAGACACATGCACCCTAATACTCATTGCAACACTATTTACAATAGCCAGAACATGGAAACAACCTGAATGTCCACCAACCGAAGAATGGATAAAGACGTGGTATTTTGTATCTTGTGTGTATATATATATATACACAACAGAATGTTATTCAGCCATAAAAAATGAAATTGAGTCACTTGTAGAGGAGTCGATGGACCTAGAGAGTTTCAAACAAAGTGAAGTAAGTCAGAGAAAGACAAATATTGTATATTAACTTATGTATGTGGAATCTGAAAAAATGGTATAAATGATCTTATTTACAGAGTAGAAATAGATACACCGATGTAGAGAACAAATGTATAAATATCAATGTGTGAAGGGGGCTTGGATGAATTGAAACTGATATATACACTATTGACACTTTGTATGAAAGAGATAACTAATGAGAACATTATTAGTTCTCACAGGGCTTCCCTTGTGGCTCAGCTGGTAAAGAATCCACCTGTAATGCAGGAGACCTGGGTTCAATCCCTGGGTTGGGAAGATCTCCTGAAGAAGGGAAAGGCTACCCACTCCAGTATTCTGGCCTAGAGAATTCCATGGACTGTACAGTCCATGGGGTTGCAAAGAGTTAGACATGACTGAGTCACTTTCACTTTCAATAAGAACATACAGTATAGCTCAAGGAACTCTACTTAATGCTCCACGGTGATCTAAATGTGAAGCAAATACAAAAAAAGAGGGGATATATGCATATTGCTGATTCACTTTACTGTGCAGTAGAAACTAACATAATATTGTAAAACAATTATACACCAACAAAATTTTTAAAATGAATAATAATAATAAAGAAAGTTAGCACTGATATCTGAAGCACCAAATTCAGTAGCCTCTTCTCAGTATTTCTCACTGATGCCCAAAGTTCCAACATCCCATATTTTCTAGTGGCTCCCAAATGGCTTTTTTGTTGTCTAAGTTTGAATTCCCAGCACTCTCTTGGTATACTCTCATGGTTGTCGTACAGGTAGGGTGAACCAAAGGCATCCAAACTGTACTGTTAGCTCTCTGTTAACTGTACTGTTCACCAATGTTAACACCAGTTCTTTATCTAGTGTTTTTGATTAGTGTATTATCTTCCATCATGGACTAGATTTTACCAGAGATAATTTAAATGCATTATTTTCCCTATACATGCCATTGATTTCACCTCTGCAATGTCTTTCATGTCAATATAATCCTTACATCCTCATTCCTAATGTTTTGGTTTCAGCTCTCAATTTGTATATATATATATATATTTTAAATAAACTTCTACAGTAGCCTGCTATTGGTCTCCCAACCTATTTTAATTCATTCTTTGCACACTGCAAGGAAAGATAGCCTTTTAAAACAATTGTGTGAATGTCTGGATCTTTTTTCAACACAAAAGTAACTGATGATTCATTTTGTCAATATAACCATGTCCCAGGTTTTTAGCTTGGCATTTAAGCTTCTTTGGGCTTCTCTGGTGGCTCAGAGGTTAAAGAGTCTGCCTGCAATGCAGGAGACTTGGGTTCGATCCCTGGGTTGGGAAGATCCCCTGGAGAAGGAAATGGCAACCCACTCTAGTATTCTTGCCTGGAGAATCCCATGGAGAGGAGCCTGGTAGGTTACAGTCCATGGAGTCCCAAAGAGTTGGACACAACTGAGCAACTTCACTTTAAGCTTCTTTATAAGCAGATCCAAGGTCCAACATCCAGCCCTATCTCTTAGCATTCCCACTTCAATCACCAAAGTTACTCAGCACTTTTCAAGCACAATGGATTCTTGAGACTCTGTGCTTTGTCTCAGGTCTTTCATCTATTTGTTACTCCAACTCTCCCACATCACCTTCCATGTATCTTTATCTTCATGTTCTTCTCAAAGGTCTTTCTCTCTAAAATCTTTCTTGAATCCTCTAATTAATCCTTCTTCCATCATTTACTTATTTTATTTTAGTAATTAGGGATCAAAGATAAGCAATGGCTCCTGTCTTCAAGGTACTTTTTAGTAGAAGGATAGAAATGAAAAAGTATATACTGCATTTAATGTATTTTCTAAAAGCAGTATATATTAGCACAAAATGGGGAGTGTTAGAATCCCAGCTCTGGGACTCGGAGAGGAAACCAAGGAAGACTTCACAGAGAAGATATTTGCTTTTGTGTCCTGAATATTTGCTTTTCATTCCAATCCGAAAGAAAGGATATTTGCTTTTCTGTCTTGGCTTAAAACTCAACATTCAGAAAACCAAGATCATGGCATCCAGTCCCATTACTTCATGGCAAATAGATGGGGAAACAACGGAAACAGTGAGAGATTTATTTTGGGTGGCTCAAAAATCACTGCAGATGGTGACTGCAGCCATGAAATTAAAAGATGCTTGATCCTTGGATGAAAAGTTATGACCAACCTAGACAACATATTAAAAAGCAGAGACATTACTTTGCCAACAAAGGTCCATCTAGTAAAAGCTATGGTTTTTCCAGTGGTCATGTATAGATGTGAGAGTTGGACTGTGAAGAAGGCTGAGCACCAAAGAATTGATGCTTTCAAACTGTGATGTTGGAGAAGACTCTTGAAAAACCCTTGGACAGCAAGGAGATCAAACCAGTCCATCCTAAAGGAAATCAGTCCTGAATATTCAGTTGAAGGACTGATGCTGAAGCTTGAACTCTGATACTCTGGCTGCCTGATGCGAAGAACTGACTCATTGAAAAAGACCCTGATGCTGGGAAAGATTGAAGGTGGGAAGAGAAGGAGATGACAGAGGATGAAATGGTTGGATGGCTTCACCAACTCGATGGACATGAGTTTGAGTAGACTCTGGGAGTTGGTGATGGACAGGGAAGACTGGCATGCTGCAGTCCATGGGGTCCAAAGAGTCGGACACAACTGAGTATCTAAACTGGACTTGAATGTACGTAAAAAGAAAAAAAGTTGCAAAGCTGCACAGAACACTCGGGTGTTTGAAACCCAGATCTGGTAAATATCAGCTAGGCAGCCTTAAGCAGATTATTCACTTCTCCTATATTCAATCTCCTCATCTATACAATAGTGATCATATTATGCCCCTTCTAGGTTGTTATGTGATCTCAGTGAGATGCAGCTTAGCAAGTATCTGCATTAGTGTTTAAAAACATGATTTTGTCATCTCTTCTGTTATAGCCTTTATCATCCCTACCATGTTGCTACTATAACTGAAGAACGACTAGAAATTAAGCAAGTGGATAAAATGGAGTGGGCTCTGTTACAGGCAGCATGTGCAAAGGCACTTAGGCATGACATTGAAGTAGATAGGGGTTAGATATGGTCATGCTTTGGAGCCATTTATCTTGCTTCTCAAATGCTCGCTTGCTTGCTAACTATATTAAGACATGATGACCTTTAAGGGTTTTTTTTTTTTTAATCTTTTGTTCATTGTTGGTGTATTGCTGAGATAACAAAATTCAGTGTAATCTTTCCGCTGTGTACTTCCAATAAAGATCTTTGACCTTGGGTAGGACTTCTTTGGTACATGACACCAGACTTGTTCTGCCTGATTGTTAATCTATATCACCATGCTGACTTAGCAAATCATTTGGTTTAGGTACCAGCCAGGTGCCTTTGTTACATAGGTACATATATAAATACTGCCTGGTGAGGCTGTCCATGATATTGCTAAATAAGACATACTATATTTATGTGGCTGGTTGTGATAACAAAGAACTAACATTTTATTTTTGATTGCATGTTATAACATCTTAGAAATTTCTACCTAGTCTTTAAAATAATGCTGCATGAGCTCTTTCCTGAAACATAATGTATTTGGTATTTTTTGAAGCAGTGATGAGTTAAAGAAAAACATAATAACATGCAATTGGGAAGACATATAGGCACTGACTATAGCAGTAGGGTCATGGTTTATTGCAATTATGCATTCTCAAATCACATACTTGAGAAAGATGGAATTGCACATATTCACTGAAAAATTTGCTATATAAAATCAATTGCTTTGTTTAGAAGGAGAAATATAGTAGAGTAGTTATAAACACAAGCTTTGAAACTAGACAAAAAAGGTTCAAATCCTGAACCTGGTAGTTGCAAGATCTTGGGCACCAACTGTCAGCATGCACATCCTAAAGGTCCACATTCATTAGATTTTTGGGAGTATAAATGGACATTTCACATTAAGCCCTTAGAATAGAATCTAGCACAGAGTAGGCACTCAGAATTAGCTAATTCTTCAACTGAGGCAAGGTGTACAGTAATAGAGTCCTATCCCATTCTCTTTATACATTTAACAGAAAGCAATAACTACACTTATTAAAACTGACTTTGGAGAAATTCCCAAGGAAATAATTTTTTTTTAAACCCCAAATCACTGATATCATCAGATGCCAATCCCTATGTGCCTGATCTGACATTTATGTTGTTTGGACTATTTCCAAACCTCCATGCTGGGTGCTTTTTCAACTGCATGCCTCTCCTTTGATGTGGATATTATAGTTAAGATTCTACAGTGTGGTAGAGGAGCCTGGTGGGCTACAGTCCATGGGGTCACAAAGAGTTGGATGCAACTGAACAACAACAGAGGATTGCCCCCAGTACATTCCTCTAATTGCTAACCTTTTCTTTCTTATTACTTCTACTCACTTCCTCATTTTTAATCTAACAGGTCAGTGAGAAAGATGCAGAAGAAAGGACACTAGGCACCATTCATCTATTATTCAAATTAAGGCTATTTCTAGGATGAGGGATTTAACAATTACACTACCTTTCATCAATAGTTGTTCTCTTAACACAAGAAGCAGTGGTCGTTGTTGTTGTGTACTAAAAAAAGAGTAAATAAAACACTGAAAAGTGGCTTACACATTTTTGATCATTTGCCTAACTTATACATTAGTTAACTCCCAAGTTTGCTTTTTCATATTGAATTTATAGACATTTACTGAGTATGTTTATTCTTTAATCTTATAGAAAATCACAAAAGCTATTGTTTGCAAACTTCAGAACACAAAGGTCATCATTCCTTTACACAAAACAATTTTCTTTCCAATCATATGTAAGCTACTTTTAAATATACAAATTTGAATTAGGTTACACAAAATAATCCTTCTACCTTTACTTTGTCTTTACTTTATATCTGTTTTGTGTTTAATTGAAATTTCTCATTCCACCCTGACTCAAACCATTACCCTAAAGCTTATTTTGAATAATGAGACTATGAGTAGCTTCAATTTATTGTTTTTGACTTATCTATGTTTTATAATTTTTCAATAGCCATATATTATTTTTGAAATAAGAGAAAGCATAAATAAAAAGCATTTTTAAAAATATGTACTTTTTAACTCTCCCAAAATTCTCTAGAAGTGAATATTTCTCATTTCACCCACCTGGAAGATGTTCTTAGTATCATATTATCATATTAATCCTTCTCATTTAATTATATGCAAAAATACTGACATTTGTAAACAGATTTTAGTTCCTCCACTAGGAAAAGTGTTGGATACAAACTCATTTTGGAATTTCTCACAATACTTTAGAGAGTGGGTCTTAAAAAATATGGTAGTGTAGAGAAGAGTGAACCTAGAATTAAAATTAATGGCTCTGTATGATTCAAAAACTTCAAATTATTCTTCAATAGAATCGTTCTTTAGAGCTGTGTCCAGCTCTTTTTGAGATCTCATGACTGAAGCCAATCAGGCTCCTCTGTCCCTGGGATTTCCAAGGCAAGAATACTGGAGTGGGTTGCCATTTCTTTCTCCAGGGGATCTTCCCAACCCAGGCATTGAACCTGTGTCTCCTGCACCGGCAGCTGGATTCTTTACTGCTGAGCTGCTAAAAGAGCCCTTCAACATAGTTATCTTTTGGCTATTTCTTCAACCTCTCCACCTCCTTAACTTAATTTTTTCCTTTATTAAATTAACATCTCACCTGTCTTTTTCCTCTACTGTCTTCCAATTTTTTTCCAAGCCTTTTCATACTTTGAAACAATCAAAGCCAATTTAAATAGGCTTCTTTATCCCAGGAAAATAAGAGAGCACAACCTACTTCCCTCAGCAAGGGAAGTGCTGTAGTCCATTATAAGTGTGGTGTAGTTAGGTTTTATTATTTTATGATCATCTTGACTTAATTAAAAAATTTTATCACAATTTGCCAAACAAGCACCAAAATATAAACTTAGTAAATAAAAATTTGGGGCAAAATTAAGAACAGAAAGTTCTGTTAACTTCCCTTCAAAAAATAATAAAACCTAACTGCACCACACTTATAATGGACGATAGCACTTTCAAATTTGCGGAAAGGAGCATTTAGATTAAATCAACACCTGCACATCTCTTTAATACCTGAAGCTTGACCCTATTAAAAATACCTTGGTAAAAAATGACAATACCATGGGAAGATACTGGTTATTTAATCTATACATTGATAACCTAATACACAACGAAAAATGATAAACAACCCATTATCTCCCAGATCCAATTTACCATACAGAAATGATCCTCAGTTTCTTGATTAGATTGTTCACTTATAACTTAAAAGTACTTAAAATTAAGATGTCTCTGCTCCTCAAATAGTTCATTCATTATTTGGCTATTGGCACCAACTAGGCTTTCAATGTATTTTGTAATTATTATGAGTCTAATCACAGTGTGACATTTAATACAAGATTCTAAGTCTTTCTTAATATGAAGATCAGTAATTCATTAGAAACTTATTATAAGGATAACTATGTTCCTATCATTTGTGTCTTTCTGAGAAATGCAGTATCTTTGCTATCAAGGAAACCAATTAGGATAGAGAACAAAGTTTTTTTTTCTTATTCCTCCAAATTATACTGAAGACCTATACTGGTGTCTTGAGTTATTTCTAGTGAAAAATGACAATTACTTCATTCCTAAGCACTGACATTTTTGGGTCTCAAAGGTCCAGCAACTCAGCATCTCTGTGTGACATAATAATGCACTCTCATATTGTGGGTGTTGAAATGGAATAATTTTCCACGAATCTAAGATAGTCTTGATAACAGGTTTAAAACACTTTATAGACTCAAAATTTAATTTAAAGGAATAGCTTAATCAGAGGAGACATCAAAGGTTAGCTACTTGGACTAAATAGCTGCTACAGAAATCTTTTCTCCAAATTATCGTATATCTGCCTATATGTCCCTGCCTTAGCCTGCCCCATGATAGATGTACAACATTTTGATACAGTGGACACAGTCATTATTGCTTGTAGCAGTTTAGAAATTTCCTTTGTATTTAACAAATATTCTTCTTGTGAATATACATGCAATTAACTGGCTTGAAAACAAAATATTTGTGGGATTATGGGGAGAAAGTGTCCTGGGATTCCTCAGGTTTATTTAACTAATTGAAAAAAACCTGTTGGGGTGCTGGAGAGGGGACAGTATTTGAAAAAGAGGAGAAAGCTCCTTTTTCCATGGTACCACAAAAAGAATGATAACATATTCAAGAAGATAAGAATACTCAGATGATGAAGGAATTCAGAAACTGTGTCATATAAGAACTCACTCAAGTATTCTCGCCTGGGAAACCCCATGGACAGAAGAGCCTGGTAAGCTACAGTCAGTCCATGGAATTGCAAAAGAGTAGGATACAACTTAGCCACTAAACAATAACAACATAATGTACAAAAAAGAATGGGGAAAGGTCACAGGAGTGGGGGAAGAGGTAATGATTCCTCTGGAAAGTGCCAGGCTTACTTTTTCTAAAGCCAGTCTAACACCAGGAATTTCACTTTACAGAATCATCACTATTAGCTCAATGTGGAGTAATTGGCAAAGACAGTGACTATCTCCCTTTTCATTTAGAGTGCTGCCTATAACTGACCATGTACAAGCTGAGGCAAAATGAGGGATGAAGAAGAGGGAGTTTTCCAAAATCTATCTGAATTTTATGGAGTTCAGTGCTGCTGCATAATTGTCCATGTTACCAACCAGAGATAGGGTAATATAATCTTGAGGGTATCTGGGCTATATGGAAAATTAAATACTAATATCTGAGTACCAAGGGGAAGATGCATAGTAGACAAAGGGCATTAAAAATAATGTCTCCAGGGTATCTTCATTAGTTCTAAGGATACAATAACTCAACCATATGTGCCTGTTGGACAAATTATCTCAAGCTATTCTCTCAGTCAACAAGTAAAAATTCAGATTACAGGGCAATATTGTTGAAGAAACATTCATGTTGCTATTTTTAAATTAGCCTGCCATGTTCATTTTGGAGTAGGTTATTAAGTGAGCGCAAAAGTGCATGTTTTAAACAATTTATTTTGAGAAACTAGCTAAGGTTTCAAAAGCCATGTTTCTGAAAGGAAAATGGTCCTATTCTTGATGAACAAATCTCTAGATGTGAAACTCAGTTTCACACAGGAGAAACAATGGCCCGCAGAGAACTTTAGATGTACAATGAGTATGAGTGAACACCATTACTTTGAATTGAGCTATGTCTCCCTGGCTGAATAAAGAAGAAATTAATGGCAAGAGTGACATTCACACTGAGCCACATTGGTGAGAAATCACACAGAGGATATAGGACATTCTATTTATTCCATAGAAGAAGGCAGTTTAAAAGAGAGGAGAAACTGTGAAACCTACAAGCTTGCTACTAAAAGAGAAATAATCCATTCTAAGAACACTTCTCAGAGGTTAAAGCGTCTGCCTCCAATGCGGGAGACCCGGGTTCGATCCTTGGGTCAGGAAGATCCCCTGGAGAAGGAAATGGCAACCCACTCCAGTATTCTTGCCTGGAGAATCCCATGGACTGAGGAGCCTGGTGGGCTGCAGTCCACGGGGTCACAAAGAGTCGGACACGACTGAGTGACTTTACTTACTTAAGAACACTTCTAGCTAGATGGCCCATAGCTACACCAGAGTTAACAAAGACAACAGCAAATTCATTCTCTTCCCTTTGACGACTGCTCCTACTACCAAATTTTCTATTCTTGTTTTTCAAAACTCAACTAGCAACTCATTATCATTTTAGTCAACTGATATTAGGTAATACTATACTAGGTACTAGATATTGACAGGGAAATAAGACAGACACCACCCATACATTTGTAGAACTTGTAGTCTAGTTCATGTCCTTTCAAACTTTACTTCCATTATTAGAACATTTATCTACCAAACCTATCTTTATTCTTTTAAGGGCTTCCAGTTCCAGTCTATTTTCTACGAAGATGAAGAAATAACTCTTAAAAACCAAACCAACCACAACAATAAAACCACCTAGAAAAGATTATATTACTTCCCTGCTTAAAATGGCTAGTGCTTCCTAAGGATAAAACCCAAACTTTTCATTGCAATGATATTGTTTCTTTATAACTCAGCCTCTATCCAAGTTTCCAGTCTTTCTATTTCCTAAAATAAACTCTAGAATCACATAACTACTTATCATGAAAGTAGTATATTTTTCTTCAGTATTTCTTAATTTGTTTATCCTTGTAATTACTCTAAACCTTCTTAATCTGTTTGAATTTCACTCACTCTGTAAGGTCTGGTAGAAAAGCTATGACAACGTAGACCAAGTATTAAAGAGCAGAGCCATCACTTGCCAAAAAAGGCCCATCTAGTCAAAGCTGTGGTTCTTCTAGTAGTCATGTACAGATGTGAGAATTGGACCACAAAGAAGGCTAAGTGCCAAACCAATGTTTTCGAACTGTGGTGCTGGAGAAGACTCTTGAAATTCCCTTGGACAGCAAGATCAAACCAATCAATCCTAAAGGAATTCAACTCTGAATAGTCATTGGAAAGACTGATGCTGAAAGTGAAGCGCCAATACTTTGGCCACCAGATGTGAAGAGTCTACTCACTGGAAAAGACCTTTATGCTGGGAAAGATTGAGGGCAGGAGGAGAAGGGGACAGCAGAGGATGAGATGGTTGGAGGTGTCACTGACTCGATGGACATGAGTTTGAGTAAACTCCAGGAGATAGAGAAGGACAGGGAAGCATGGTGTGCTGCAGTTCACAGGGTCACAAAGAGTTAGACATGACTGAGTGACTGAACAACAACAACAACATTAAGGTCCAACATAAATACACAACACTTAGAGGGGAGTCTTCTACTGCCATGTCTGGGTTTCCATGAAGAACACTATTGGCCTTCATGCTTGACCTCTGAGTGTAATCCCAAGTAATTTCTCTTTGGGGTAGATTTTCATTACCTCTGACGCTGAGCTAAGCATTCTAAAATATTGGATCTGGCTATATTATACATATATATTATACATGAAGCTCCAGTATTTTGGTCATCTGATGCAAACAGCTGACTCATTGGGAAAGTCCCTGATGCTGGAAAAGATTGAGGGTAGAAGGAGAAGAGGGCATCAGAAGATGAGATGGCTGGATGGCATCACTGGTACAACGGACATGAACTTGGGCAAACTTCGGGAGATGGCGAGGGACAGGGAGGTATGGTGTGCTGAATTGCTAAATCCATGGGATCACAAAGTGTTGGACACAACTGGGTGAATGAATAACAACAAAAACATATTATACAGCATAATTATTTATGTCTATCTCTACCACAGTTTACAGACCTACTTCAAGGAAGGATCCTCATTTCTTTGTATTCCCAATGTCTAATATAGTGCCTGGCACAGAGTTGGCACACAGTATGTTTACACCTTAAGGAAAAAAGGGAAGAGAGCAAAGGGAGGAAGGAGAGAAAGAAGAATCATCTCTCTCATTGGAACTCAAACCAAATGGCATTTCTCTTACTATATGCCTTTCTCCAGCACTCAGTTATGTCTTACATTTAGCAGTGCTGCTTAGCAGTGTGTTTAAGTCATTATATAATAGAACTCATGAGCAAAACTGATTAAAATTAACTTATGCACAAGAGTTTCAAATACTGACACTGAAAATAGTCCAAGATATGCTTAGTGTGATAATAAAACTGCCCATCCTGTTTGCATAAAGAAGTGTATCTGTAATATATTTGTAATGCATAGAATATATCTGGAAAGATTAAGAAATTTAACAGTGGATTTCTTGAAAAATGGAATGGAGGATTGGGAAGTAAGATTTTATTGTTATATTATACCACTTATTTATGAAAAGATAGGTATACTTAGTTTAACACAAATTATGTAGATAATATCAAGAACACTACAAGGAAACTTCAAAATGCATTAATTATGTATTTTCAACTTCTCTAAAAGATAATATTTTCCTATAATCTTTCCAAGCACCAAACAGATAAACAGCCTTACAAACACCTAATTAGATTTATTTTAGTTTAAAAAAGGACTGTACGGAAAGAACATCCTTTTACTTTTCAACCAGTAAAGGTCTAATGGAGTGGTAACACAATATGGTCCACGGAACTATATCACCTAAAGTATCTCCATGCTTGTTAGAAATGCAGATTCTTAGACCCTATCCAAAACTACTGAATCAGAACCTTTAGGAGGCAGGATCTAGGCATCTTTGTTTTATCAAATCCCTCAGGTTATTCCAATGAATACTTTAGTCTGAGTAACACTGCTCTGAGAGAATTATCCTTGAGAACTTTACAAACTAACAGCACCATCTGTTGGTAGTGATTGTTCCAGAATCAAGACACACAGTCCCAAAGGAGAATATGCCCATTTAATATCAGTTTTCATGTGCTGTATTAAAGAGACAGAATAGACAGATTGCCTGATGAAAAGATACCTATACATACAGATGCACACCCCAAGAAAGATTACAGCTTATTAGAGTAAGTGCATGTAAACAAACAAATATCATTTTTTTTCTTTTTTAAGTACAAATAAGGAGCTGATGGGGGGGTGGGGGTGGGGCACAGAAACTGTAGAGATCGGGTCAATAATAGGAGGTGAAAAAATGTTCCACATAGTGGTGACATTTAAACCAAGTCTTGTCAAAAAATTTAGCCATCATTATGTGTAAAAGTAATTAAATAAAAATTGAAGCAGATACTTACTGAGCACTTACTATGTGGGAAGCACTGTTTCTGAGGCTCTGTTCCTGGGCCTGAATATGCAAGACAATTAGTCCAGGCCAAAGGAGAGAAGCAAACACACCCTTGGCACCCAATAAATCTCCTAGGCATTCAAGAAATGAATAAATATGAAAATACCAGATATTTGGTTAGATTTTGCATAAAAGAGAAGGATTTTTAGAATATCCTCTTGCAAGAAATCCTGAAATCAAAGGGGATAAATTTACCATTATCTGTATTCAGTGTGTATTTTGAAAAATTGCCTTCATGTTTTACAAAATTTTGAATAACTGTTAAAATCCCTTATTAAAAATCTCCTATACGTCTTTATAGTAAGCAACATTTATGAAGTTCTTGTTGGGTGTAGAACATTGCATTTTATATGTTTTCTGTGTATTTATATAGACTGTAACAGTGTTTGAAAGGAGCTTCAGCATTTCCAGTCATGGGCCCTATAGAAAGTAAAATACTTTCTATAGCAGAACACTAAACTGAGTTAAAGGGTAAGTAAACTAGTGCTTAATTTTCTTATTTCTGCAGGGTTTTTGTTAAGTGAAGCCATTCCATTTTCTGTTGGTTTGTGGCTACTGCACATTCTGGATTTTTATGGCCTAATCCACATCTTTATCTAAACTAATGTTTATCATAATAATCATTATTTGTGATGACCAATGGGCTGGCATAAACTCAATGTTTTTGTGTCATCCATTAATATAAATTCTTGTGGCTCACTTGGGACCACCACAGATAGGTTTATGCATCTCTTGCCAGGATTATATTAGGTAAAAATGAAGCTAATTAGCTTTACTTCTAAGAATGTACAAGCATTAAAACACCAACACTTAGTTACTTGAGAGAAGCTACCCAATTTGAAGCACAGAACAAATTCATAATAATGCCAGTTTGGCAAGTATCTTCTGGGACATCAATCATTTTCCAAGTAGAATTTAGAAAAAGGTACTTTACCGTTAGTGAAATTTAATCATATAAATATTCTGATTGTTGTGGTCTGAAAAACAAGTAATCTGTCCCAAAGAGGTACAGTCTCCATTTTCAAGACACTGAATGAATCTTCATAGAGACTCTGTTACAACTTCACAAACACCCAGTCATTATGTTAATGATTTTATTGGGTGTATTTGTTAATAGCTGTGGCAAAAATTTACTAGAAACTCCTACAATTAAATGGGAATACATCCTTATATGTTGCAAAAACAAATACAAAATTTCCAGTAAGCCTTCAAAGGCTGATATTTGTTAAGTAGATGAGATTTGGAATCAGACAAAAATGGATTTAATTTTCAGTTCTGTTCTTTACTTTGAAAGGTTCATTCCTTTCCAAGGGTGTTGTAAATATGGGATAAGCACAAGTAAGCACTCAATGGTATGTCCATTTCATTGACGTGGACCCTAAGTCTACAAAATTAAATAATGTGTCCAGGTCCCACAGCAAGCAAGTAAGCAAGCAGAAGTTCCAGGCTACAGACTATTCTAGTTGACTCTCAATACATCTTGACTCTATCTCTTCCACAACACTGTGCTAAAAACCATATGTAAAAAAAGAGGGACAAAACTTTCAAAAACAAGAAGGAGGGACAAATAGTCAAGCAGTAAAAAAGAAATGCAGTCATATCGGTTTGAGGGGGAAATATGGTACAGGAAACCATTTGGAATCTGTTTTCCAGGCTACTTACTTGTATCTTTTGAAAATTACTGAGATTCAAAAAATGACAAAGACAGTACATGCTGATGAAAACTATCAGATGTTTGTAAAATAAGAGAAGCCTACCATCACTCTTTTCAACTTAACTCTGCTAGGGTGGGGGGTACATCTTTAGACTTTTTCCGTTAACAGATGGGTAAAAGTATACCATTTATGTGGCATACTATTCTGCACCCACCATTTTGTTCTTGTCATACTATTCCCTTTTATTCTATTCCTTTTTCCAGAGTGCTTATATGCTTATTTCTCAGACATTCCACTCTCTGCTGATATTATTCAACAACAAAAAATATAGTTTAAATTGCAAATACACACAGTAAAAGGGGAATGGGCTTTCCAGGCGGCTCAGTGTTAAAGAATCACCTGCCAATGCAGGAGATGCAGGTTTGATCCCTGAGGCTTGGAAAGATCCACTCTAGGAGGAAATGGCAACCCACTCCAGTATTTTTGCCTGGAAAATCTCATGGACAGAGGAGCCTGGCAGGGTTGCAGAGTCGAACATGAATGAGCACACACACAAAAGGGGGATAATTGGGTGAAAGTTTCATATACTCGATTTCTATGTAATTGAGGGGGCTTATTCTGTTTCCTTCAAAATGCCTGAACTAGCAAAAATAAATAAAAGGAAAATAAATCTGCAATCACTGCCATGGTTCCACTCAGAAAAAAAGCAGAAGTATGTTCCCAGAACAAAAATTTTTGGACTAACAGTCCACATTTTATAAAGATAATACATCAAATAAAATAACATTTCAATATTACATAGATCACTGTAATAACATACTGGGAAAAATTTGGGGTAAAAATCCAAGAGTATTGTTGTTGTTTTTTAATAAAGTATTTATGACTATTTGCAGAGAAGCACTACATGTCCAATCTCCTTGGCAGCTAGATGCGGCAACAACTAAATTCTCATGAATGAAATGTGACTAAATGTGATGCACACAACTTCCACATCGGTTCATTAAAAGAACAGCTATGTCCTTTACTTTCTCCCTCATTTACCCATGGGCTAGAAGGCAGATGCACAGCTGATCGAGAAACCCTCGGAAATGATGAGGTATAGGAGAAAATGAGCCTGGGGTAACCTTTCCTAATAAACCTATCTTCTCAAGACAGCCATTCTAGCTCTGGACTGTTGCACAAGAGAGAAATAAACTTTACTGTATTCGAACTTTTAAAGTTTTTGACCTTTTCATTATAGTAGCTTTGCTTTTATCAGAATTAATATGCAAACAGGTACCTACAGACAGAGAACTCCCATAATCAAAACTTAATAGTTGGGCTGTAGGCAGTGAGGAAACATGACCCTTAATTAGCCATGGCCACTATAAGGCTCTATAGTTGCTTTTGGCCAGAATACTGAAGTGTGTCTCTTCTTTTTTCTAATAATCAAGACTATAAAATAGAGATAAAAATCAGGGTAGAATTAAAAATTATTCTTTTTGGAAGGAGATTAGGAATGAATATAACTGCTTTAAAGGATGCTCTCTGTGCATGGCCTGCAACCTAAGGTAACCAGGAATCTGGAAATGTGAGGTTTACAGGCTGGCGAAGGTAACTGTTGCTCATCAAAACCCTATCTTTCCTGAGTCCATTGCTGATTGGAATTCCAGCACTTCCTTTTCTAATCTAACCATCTTCTACTGTGTCCTTGGCCTTTCAAGTCTTTTAAAGGGAAGCAACAGATGTGAACTCCTAGGTCTCCAAGGTTCAAGAGATATGAACTAGTAGGAGATTTGTCATCGTAAAGGTGGTAATATACTTCAGAAACCTATGTTAGGGCTGATGCTATTATTGAAAAGTTCCACTGACATCTTCTTAACACCATTCAATAGGACTTATTAAGTAAATCAGGCAGATAATGTTTCTCCCCCTCAGCAACTAAAACAGGTCAGCCACAAAATGTCAAAAGACGTATTAACTAAAGTACTATCACCCTAGAAAATTAAATCACATTCATTTCTTTTTCACATAAGATGGATTCTTATTACCTATTCAACAACAAATTTTCTAATGAATTTATAAGCCAAGTCTCCATGAGCCCTATGTAAGTACATTCACTTGTAGTGTAAATCAACTTTAAACATTTAAATTTAAGACAATTTGTCTTGTTACATCATGGCCACAACATACAAAATTGAAGCACAGATACAATAGTAATGCAAGAAGTAACTTAGCTAAGGTCAATCCAATCAATTGGATGGATTAATGGATTCAGGCAATCTCTACTCAATATCTTTAAAACCTAAGTAGGTCAGCAGCCTGACAAATAGGAAATTGTCTTCAGCATAAGATCAAAAATCAATATGCTGCTCAGTTCTTATATTTTTAACACATCTCTATAAATCACGTCAAGGCCATAGGGGATAAAATATCAAGAACTGATAAATAGAACTAACTTATTTTGTCCCAAGCCTACAGACCTGAATATTTTTTGTTAACGTTCTTGCTCCTAATTTTAGCCCTAAATTCTTACTTTGTCCACCAGATGCAAAGAACTGACTCATTGGAAGAGACCCTGATGCTGGGAAAGACTGAAGGCAGGAGGAGAAGAGGATGACAGAGGATGAGATGGTTGGATGGCATCACCAACTCGAAGCACATGAGTTTGAGCAAACTCTGTAAGTTGGTGACGGACAGAAAAGCCTGGTGTGCTGCAGTCCACAGGGTGGCAAAGAGTCAGATGCAGCTTAGTGACTGAACTGATCTATTATTTATCTTAAAAAAATTTGAGAGAAAAGGGAATACTAATTTTCAAACTAAATTTTTGAATTGTTTTGATAATTAATATATAGGAAAATCATTTAAGAATTAACATTTGTAGTCTGGTCAGTTACTTTTAAGTGGTAATTTAAAAAATTATTCTTCATCACTATCATGGCCTTTTCATTTAAATATTTTTGCTTCTTTCAAGAATTATGATTCTTTTTTTGTAAAATGTTGTTAAATACTCTCATAAACAAATATTAGTTCTATCAACAGGCTATCATTGATTCCCATCAGCAGTGCATCTGACATTTTAAGAATACCTACCAAATGCCCATTATCAGAAGTTAAAGAACATATTCAAGCCAAATAAAAATGAAGCAGATAAAATGAGATGTCATTATATATCAGGTTATATTGTGCCTCTTATTGCTACCAGATACCACTAGCAGAAATATTACCTTGTCCAATTAGTCATATCATTATTATTTTTTTTTTCTTGCGGTCAGAAATCAGCATTAATTTGGATGGTAGATACCCATTGTGATGTTAGGATAGACTGCCTTGGTATCATAATGTAAATTTGTTCCTAATGGGAAGTAACATTATCACTGCCAGCACAATGCACTGAGCAATGTAGGTACATCATTAATGGTAACTTTTAGTGACCTTGACGATAATAAAATAAACGGAACTTAAGGTACAATTGTTTTTGACTGTTTTCTAAGAATTTAACAGTAACTTCATCTGAAAAATGCAATTATCAATGATTGTCTTGTTGATGAGTTAGCACAGTATCAATACATGAAAAGATCAAGGTAGAAACAAGATACTTTAGTCCAATTTCCCTCTTTTACAAGTAAGAAAACAGACCTCAGAGGATTTAAATTGATTTTCCAAGATCAAAACCTTGAAACATACTGGGAAATTTGGGCTCAGGCTAAGTTCTCCCTGATAAACCATTCTGCCTTCTTAACTGCCTTGAGTCCTAGTTTACTCTTTGACACCTGAGACATGCAAAAAGGCAAAAGGATGGTTAACAGATACAGTAGAAGATGCATTATCCCTAACCATTCATGATATAGTAAATTAGCTACCTAACTATTCCATCTACTTTAGGATGTTTAATGTATTCAACATTATGGTGCACTTATGTCAAAGGAACATTAACTTCATTCTCCTTTCTCCAAGGCAACCTGAATAGGAAATAAACAAAAGTGCACTTGGGAAGAGGGTGTGATACTTTTTAAAAACAATTTTATCTCCGCATTGGTACTTAAACAGCTAAGCCACTAGATTGCTTTTCCAATTTACTAGGTTGTGGGTTTTCTACAACACTCATGCAGAATATACATCCTGTAAGACATTGCATTTTACTCAACTTTTACAAAGGGAATTTATATAATAATTCAACTGATCCTTTCTTGGGCTCACTTAGGTAGCTTGGATCAGTGGATTACAGAGAATTTAAACCTAAATCTACATGAAAGTCTGTTTATGTTTTAGCACACTGATGATGGATTATTCTTTAAGGGATGTGAGTAAAGTAAAAAGATTTTTCCAGATGATGCCATGAACATGATTTAATAAACTGTGAACAGACTTCCCTGGTGGTCCAATTTGATCCCTGGTTGGGGCACTAAGATCTTAAAGGCTGCATGGCATGGTCAAGAAGAAAAAAAAAAAAAAGATGTGGACATTATAGAAACTATACATTCTTTCAAAATAAAGTAAATGTTGGTTAGGATATTTTATAGAAAACACTAACTAGATGAAGATCAGAGATTGAGTAATAATCAAGAATAATCAGCATATGTGGATATAATTAGTATCTGTGACTATGAGTCAGTAAATTGCATCAGGAAATATAAGCTACACTGTGCTTATAATCATTAACTCCTGAGTTATAAGGAACTCATTATAGTGTTTTTGGAATAAGCAGATTCCTATTTCTTTTTCTTTCCACTTATGGTTAAGCTTACTTCAGCTAAGAACTCCAGAAAAAGGTGGGCATTTGCAATTTTAAAACTTCTTAATCAAACTGAATTAACTGGTCTATTTTTGGGGTTAAAAGTTGGGTAACGAAAGTGCAAGTGAAAGTTGCTCAGTTGTGTCCAACTGTTTGTGACTCCATGGCTAGCCCACGGAATCCTCTAGGCCAGAATACTGGAGTGGGTAGCCTTTCCCTTCTCCATGGGATCTTCTCAACCCAGGGATCAAATCCAGGTCTCCCGCATTGCAGGCGGATTCTTTACCAGCTAAGCCACAATGGAAGCCCAAAAGTAGGGTAGAACTTGGCCAATACTTGCAAGTTTTTTGAAATGAAGAAAATTTTATTTTACTTCTAAATATTCCCAACACCATAAACCAGACAATAATTATTAAATACAATTCTTACTGGATGATATCCATAGCATTATTTGTTATAGCATAGATTTAGATACCCTATGTGTCATTATGTTCCTGAAATGGAATTCCATATGATACAATATATACTAACATTAAAATTATGTTTACCAGAACTGGAACCAACTTCCATATATCTCAAACATTTTTGCAAAAAAATTAGCATTTATAGAGATAGATCTGGGCCAATTTTATCTCAATATGTTGTTTATCTGTGTTCAAAATTAAAAGTTTATACAGCAAACTAGGACAACTTATGCCTCAGGGTAGGAAGATAGCAAAGAGGTGAATCTTGGCAATTTAAACAAGTTTCTCTGTGAATATTCTGTTTATTAGCCTTTCTTTTCACGATCAATTTCACTCTTTTTTTGGTAATAATCTGGCCATTTTTACTCCCAAGAATATATGTACACTAAACTCTTTCAGAAAAAAATAAAAATCTTTTTTTGAACATTTCATAGCTTAGTCTGAAGCTGAAATCACAGATTGCCAATTTTCCTCACCTTTCATAAATCTTGCTTTCTCCTTCTAATCTGTAACTGAATCGATAATAACTACATTCTACAGTATAACAACAATTCCCTTCTAATATACACTACATGCAGTATTCATGTCAAGGTATTTAGGCAAAAAGTGTAAGGACATTCTTGAAAATCTACCCACTGAAAATTTCAACTTTAGCTCTTCATAGCTTACCTATAAATGTTTATTCATGCTTGTCTAGTTTGCAACAAGGATTATATAGAGATGGGGATACAAAGATAAATAAAACAAAGCTTTCAATCTCCAGGAACCTATAATTTAATTAAAGAAATATGTTACAGAAATATTTGTAACACTGGGTCAAATTCACTGTCAGTCATATAAAAGAGGGGGGATGTCATATTTGGAGGTTAGGAAACTGACCAAGAAGTTTCAGGGGAGAGTTTGTGAATAATGAACAATGTGAGAGGCTAAGAGGTATCTCTCTTTTAAGAAACCGCGTGTAAAACAGTTACCTAGTGGGAAACTATTACACAGCAGAGGGAGCACAACTTGGTGCTCTGTGATGACCTAGATGGGTGAGATGAGGTGGAGGTAGGAGGGAGGTCCAAGAGGGAGACGATGTATGTATACATATAGCTGATTCACATCATTGTACGACAGAAATTAACACAACACTGTAAAGTAATTGCACTCTAATTTCAAAAAAAAAAAAAGAAGAAGAAGAAGAAACCAACCTAGATAATAATCAAGTGATTTGGAGAGAGGTTTTTTAACTGATACAAGCAGGAGTTTCTTTTCCGTCTTTAATACTGGTCCACTTTTACAAGTAAACTCAAGGAGACTAAAGGACTATGCTTTCTCACTCCCTCGGTATGTCTCTAAATGCCTCTGTTATTCCCTGTGACTGGCCTTCTTTTAGCCACATGTTTATGGTTCTTTGGCAGATTCCTCACTAAATCTGATACCTGCTTTTGCATACCCAGATACTCTGTTTGATAATCTCAACATAACTGCATATAAAGGGCAAGGCAAGACAGACCTTAAAATGTGGACTGGGTGTTTATGGACATCTACAGGGGCCCTCCAGGTAGAAGGAACTGTGGAACCACTGGCTGAAAGTCAATAAATAATGAGTGTTCAAAAGAAAGTTTTGGAGATTCTGCCACTTGCTGAGTATAACCATTGCAATTATGCACTCTGAAATTGGGGACATAACCCACAAGACAGGCTTGGGGATGCACTGGACCCACTGTGAGGCAAATCTGAGCTAAAACTCCATTGATTACTTAATCTCCTTAAAGTTCTTTTCTGTCTGAAGGGCCACAGTGGTATTTTGGGTCTCCTGAATTGCAGTTTAGAGTCAGTGTCTAGTAGTCCAAGAGTGTTCTGATTATTTCCTTTTCCAAATAGGATAGTTACTCTGATAAAAAGCTAAAGGTCCTATTGAAGAAGACTGAAACAAAGATCAGCAGTATCCATTTTTGGTAGTACACTGGGGTCCTTCCACAAGGGAATCTGATCACCCCTTTTTTCAAGCTCTAGACTAGGCTAGGTAAGTGCTAAGTATTTGGACCATAAGGGAAGTGAACTTCAAAGATTCTAGTACCTTGAATTCAGGGCAAGGAGATTAGGGTCCATTCTATAGACAACTGGGAATTCTGGGAATTGTATACTGCACATCGCTATGCAAGGAAATTCCATCACTAGGATTATGGGATATTTTTCCTAAAACCATCTGAAAACATTAGAGAAATAATCAGTATAAACAATAAGACTAATTAGGAAGCTATGACAACACCATCATGTGCGATGAAAATAGTGGTAGTAGAAAAGGAAATTGGACTTGAAGAAGGAATGTGAAAGACTGAGAAATCTTGGCTGGACATAATTGGATATATGTGTTGGAGGGAAGTTAAAGCAGGTTTTAAGTAAGCCTGGATATTAGATGATTTCTAGAACTGTTTAATAAACCAGTGCCTATAATATAATACAAATGGCAGAGTAGTTCCAAGTTAGAAGGTATTACTTTCTAAATGAGTTGTGGTTAAATTAAGGTACTAGACATCTGTATGGAAATCTTCATCATTCAGTTAGAAATGTTGATCTTGATTTGAAGGAAGGAATAAGCACTTGGGCTTTTGCAATAAGAATTAGCAAAATGGACTTGGGAGTGGAGATGAATAAATTACCAAAGGGGAGACTCAAGGATGAAGAAGTATGAGAGAAGCTAATAATCTTTGTAGTTTCTATAGAATAACTCAGGAAGAACCTAAATTTGACAAGTTAAATGTATGTAGTAAAGTGATGATGAATAAAATAAACTTGGGAATTTATGCTGCCACTATCAAATTCAGGGAATAAAAAAGAAATTATACACCTAGAAAAAGACTGAGTGAAGATTTTGCTTGACACATGCAAGTCTTCAGCAGATTGATAGTTTCTGAAGGAGGATCTAGTAGATAAGGCTACTAGAAATGCTAAACAAGGTGGCAATATAGAATGTTTCCTAAGATGATAATGGAAAAGGTCAGGGTGGAGAATATAGGTTAAGGGGAAATTTGGAAAATGAAACCAATATCTCTCTTTGACTGAGAAGGCAAAAATAAAGAATTGTCACGCAAGTATATGTTCCTCGATTCTTTGTCTCGTCACAACAAAGATTTGGAGTGATGGACATTAAAGCCCCCTTGGTGTGTCACAGCTCTCAGGTCTTGGATAGACCATGTTATAGCTCTCAGGTCTCGAATGGACCAGTTATAGCTCTTATACAAATCAGTGTTACAGCTCAGTGTTACAGCTCTATTTTATTTAGAAGATAGCAGGAAAATCCATCTTCGAGGCGTGAGGGCATGTTGATCCAAAGACACGAGGAGAAGAGTGCCCCAGCGTGCAGGAGAGAGAGAGAGAGAGCTGGCTCTGGCTCCTCTATTTATACATTTATCTCTCCCTGGGCCTGTCCTATGTAAACTGGGCCGGCCAGGAGTGTTGTTTGTTTTACCTGAGGTCCTCACTCCAGTCCTCGGACCTTCTTTTGTTCTATTTTCACAGCTTTTCCCTTCCTTGTCTTTTAGCCACCACCATTTTGGACTCCTTTTCCCTATTCTACCTACCTAACAGAATGAATCAAGATACAGAGCAAATATTCATTGGAGGGTAAGCACATTGAAGGATTTAATTTAAGAAAGTCTCAATTCCAAAGAAATAAGAAAAAAGATCATTATTGCAGAATAAATGAGGAGTTCAACTGGGGCATAAATTGAGTAGAAGTTGTCGGGGTTTGAATGAAGGTGATGTGGCTCCTCTGGTGCACCTGTAAGCCTCTTAAGCATCATTTTATTCCTGTTAATTCTCCTCTCATTGTCCTGGTGGTTTTGGCATATATCAAAGGGATATCCTCAATGTATTTGAAAGAAAGATTGGACACCACAATCAGGAGCTGCTAATGCTGTGTGTCAGGAAAAGGTCATGAGAGAAGATGTAATTAGAAGGGAAAGACAATTTCAGATGATATTCTTATAAGTTTAATCAAGCAGAGAGCAATGAGTAATACCCCTCTAATAATTGACACTATAGCAACAGGTAAAAAGAAAATGAATCCATTTCATAAATAAGAAAGAATAGGGCCTTACACCAATAATTATACATTGTTTTTAGTTTATAAAAATACCAATAAAGATTTAATAATATTTATTATATATGTGACTGTATTAATGATTGATAAAAATATGAAAGAATAAGATGAACAAAGACTTTAACAAATCATTTACATTCAATAAAGTAGTGATCAGACAGTCTGAAAGAATTTTTATACTGAGCAAAGCTTATCAGCCTGAAGCTGCTACACTTGGCTCTATTGCCTAGGTCTGCTATTTTAAACACCTAAATAATTATTTACAGTGTATTAATAAATTAAGAATTCATTGAGGTTGTAAGTTTTAGGCAGAGTGCATGTAATGTTGGATGCTATGAGACCAAGCAATAGCATAGCAAGAATGAATGAGGACATTTCTTATATTTCTGGTTTAGTATTAATATCTCTAGGCTGCTTATATCTACAGTGTATTCTATAGGGCTTGGCTTATTTACCCCACCCCAGGGGACACAATTCAAGTGAAATTAGGATACATTTTCCCATTACATTTTTATTTTCTGTCCTTTCATCTGAAGCCTAAGGAACATGCCATTATAAGTAGAAACAGGTAAAGAGACAATTAATCATGGCTTTTAAGTGTTACAGAGAAAGAATCTGCAATATCTTTTTTCTTTATATCCAATATAAGCAAAATACAGCAAGTAATGATGTGGGATGCAATAAAGATTTTATTATCATTTTATTGGGATGAACATCCTATCTTATTCATATTTCTACCTATATAGTTCATTTATCCTAAACTTTCAGTAATAACGTTAATGGCTTTCCACACTTCTTCACACTCCTGTATTATTTTATGCTTTATGCATATGTTTTTCTATATTGGCAAAATATAACAGTCCAAGGATAAACAAACAGAACCTAAGATATTAGTAAGTTACATAACGATAAATTAATAGGTGCACTGTTTATTACACTTAATCAGTAAATGAAATCTTAATTCACTGTTGACTTTCCTTTCATTTTTTTCTTGCTCTGCTTTGAGAAATACCAGTTCATTAAGACCAACCGTAATTGAAAATATAACTAACTTTAATAAGCCCCAGCTTTTTGCACTCTGTCTGGCACTTTATACTTTGTTTTATCTAATTCTTAACACCATTTCTTGAAGTTGTGAGTTATTTCTAAAGACCCTGAAGCTGGGAGGGATTGGGGGCAGGAGGAGAAGGGGATGACAGTTGGATGGCATCACCAACTCAATGGACATAGATTTGGATAGACTCCAGGAGTTGGTGAAGGATAGGGAGGCCTGGAGTGCTGTGGTTCATGGGGTGGCAAAGAGTCGGATACGACTGAGTGACTGAACTGAAATGACTGATGTGTAACCATCAAGTATGAGCACCTTAAAAAGTGAGCAGCCTCACTTTCCCAACTAGGAGACAGAAATATCAAACCCTTCTCTCATCTATTTTTTTAAATTGGAGAATAATTGCTTTACAATATTGTGTTGACTTCTGCCATACAATAACATGAGTCAGTTGCAAGTACACACATGTCCTCTCCTTCCGGAACTTCCCTCCCATCCCCCAGCCCTCTAGGCTGTCACACAGCACTGGGCTGAGGCTCTGTGTGTCCATACAGTAGCTTTCCACTGGCTATCTATTTTAGATATGGTAGTGGGTATTTGTCCATGCTACTCTCTCAATTCATGCCATCCTCTCCTTCCCCTGCTGTGTCCAAAGTCTGTTCTCTATGTCTGTGACTCTATTCCTGCCCTGGCAAATGACCGGATAAAGAAGTTGTGGTACATTATATACAATAAGCTATCACTCAGCCATAAGAAGGAACACATTTGAGTCAGAGTGAGATGGATAAAACTAGAGCCTGTTATACAAAGTGAGGTAAGTCTGAAAAAGAAAAACAAATTTCACATATTCATACATATATATGGAAGATACTAAAATGGTATTGATAAACCTCAATTTTTAAAAAATTTCTAGATATAAAAACACTTTGAAAGAAATGTACTTAACACTAAAGTCATAGTATTATTATTTACAATTATAGTTTAGGAAAGATTATCTTGTTTACTTTAATCAACCTGTCCAGTAATACCTTTCATTTTTAGATAAACAGATCATGAAATACTTTACAAATAAGAAAAATAGTAAATTATTTTAATCTAATTCAATCATAAATCCATTTAGTTTGTTATTAAAATGAAACATTAAAAAAGGCATATTTGACTGAAAAAAAAATCTCTGAACCCTTAAGTATTCACTATCATCAGAAGACTAAATAAAGGCAATTTATAAGAAGGCCAAGTTTCTATCACTGTAGAGCTTCATAAACTGATATAAATTTCTGTTTCCATTTTGATGACAGTATCATACAAAGGGAATTTCCATATTTGTGTGCATAAATATTTAGGGAAGAAAGCATGTGCTTAAAAATACTTTCATCATGAGCTAAGGTTTTAGTTTGCAAATAATGAAAACAAATATATATGAAAAATATTTGCTATTTTTAACTATTTTAAAGACATCTAGTTATATTTCTGTTTTTATGTTTTTTAGGTTTCTAATTATTTTTAGGTTTTATAATAATTTGTTAAAGCACCCAAACTCTAATCTGGGTTAATTTTCATATTTGAACAAGCAAAAATATTCTGTAGTGAAGTCATTGCTTACTCCTCAATTTTACGTGACTGCTGCTAAGTCGTTTCAGTCGTGTCCGACTCTGTGAGACCCCAGAGACAGCAGCCCACCAGGCTCCCCTGTCCCTGGGATTCTCCAGGCAAGAACACTGGAGTGATGTGCCATTTCCTTCTCCAGTGCATGAAAGTGAAAAGTGACAGTGAAGTCGCTCAGTTGTGCCTGACCCTCAGTGACCCCATGGACTGCAGCCTTCCAGGCTCCTCCGTCCATGGGATTTTCCAGACTAGAGTACTTGGAGTGGGGTGCCATTGCCTTCTCCGGTTAATATAACAGGTATGTATAAACCTTGCATATGAACTCTTTCAGATTCTGCCATTTTTATCTGTTAAACTAAAAAGGCTATCTTGGACTATTAAAGGTTAAAATCTCTTGAGGGTTAATTTTGGAAAGGCCACTAGGAAATCATTATAAGCTTGGTCTGAATTTGTAATAGAAGCAATGAAGGAAGTGAGAATTTCTACGGCAGTTTCTCATCTTCTGTTTCATTTTGTTAAAGTGAACTATAGGGGAACTGATGATGTTTTCCAAATTCGTGCTTGGTATTGCTGGTTGAATCGTTTATCCCTCAAAAGCCCCCTGTATTTAATCATTATCCAGACATTCAGCAACCATTTACTAAAAGCACAACAGCTAGCCAGCACTATGCTAGATATTGTAGATACAAAGGTAAATATTTAGCACATACTATTGTCTAGGACCTAACATTGTATTATATGTGGAAACAAAAATGTGACTAAATAACAAGATAAACTTTGATATAAGTGCATGATAAAGTTGGAGTATTAAGGACTGGTCACCAATAATATAATAATTTTATGACAGTATAGAGTTTCACAATAATTTTGTATACATTTTATCATGAAAGTTAAAGACAGTTTTCAAAACAGATTTTTAAAAAATCACTGGGCGTGTGATCATTTAAAATAGAAAAGCTAGTTACCATTGTAAGAGATTTAAGGTATATCTATTTCTATCTGTCTTAAGAAGTAAAAGCAAAAGGAGTAGAATAATCTAATGAATGCAATAAGTAAGTTGAATGGAAGAAAGAGCTCTTTACTATGAAGACTATTGGTCATCAGAAAATAGAGACTCACAGTATATCCATTGGGCTTCCCAGATGGCTCAGAGGTTAAAGCATCTGCCTGCAATGCAGGAGACCTGGGTTCAATCCCTGGGTCAGGAAGGTCCCCTGGAGAAGGAAATGGCAACCCACTCCAGTATTCTTGCCTGGAGGATCCCATAGACGGAGGAGCCTGGTGGGCTACAGTCCACGGGGTCGCAAAGAGTTGGACATGACTGAGTGACTTCACCCAGAACTCAGTATATCCATCAGGGGATGACATTAGGTCACACATTACAAAACTAATGTGTAGACTTTGCTAACAAGATTTTGATTAACTCATACACATGTCTTTGTAAGATGACCTATAACATGAAGTGAAAAGAAAACCTGAACAAACACACATGTGTATTAAGGAAAATGTTCCCTTCATATGTTGGTTTATTTAATCGGTCATTTGGTCAATCAACAAATATTTATTTGGCACCCACCACAAAAGCACAAGACACTGTGCTCCCTACTTTAGGAAACAAAAAAGTAAATCAGGTAGTGCTTTTGACACCTTCTGAGGGATAAACCGCTCAACCAACAAATACTAGGCACAAATTTGGGCAAACATCATTGGCCCCCATAGTTCACTTTAGCAAAAGATGCAACAGAAGTCTTCCAGGTAATCTGAAAAAAAAAAAAAACAAAAAACAAAAAACTAGGAAATGGCAAAGGCTGTAAAAGAGAGAGAGAAATTACTACAGTATCTCAAAAAGGGGGGCTTATTTATAACATATGTAGGGAGAGGGCAGACTTCACAAAGTGAGTTTTGAGTGGCCTTAGAAAAATAATAGAGATATAGTAAAGGACAGGGAAGCCTGGCAGGCTGCAATCCATAGGGTTTCAAAGAGTTAGACACAGCCGAGAGACTGAACAACAACAAAGAAATATAGTAAAAGTGCACATTCAGAAAGGAAGTGGAAAGTACTTTAGTAGAGACAATGAAGTGGTGATTATAGGTAATATGCTTGAAAAACAAAAGTTACAATTTCCTGAAACCTCAAAACATTCTTAAAATATGAGGTAAGGATTATTTGGGTCTATGGACAGAGAGAGTGATCAAATGAATAATTATAGAAAAGATGGCCGACATTTTAGCTAATTTTATTATATGATGCAAAATGTCCTATACACTACATAACAGAACTATATTTTAAGCAATATTATAATACTACAGAAGAACAAGTTAGGTTTGTTCTTTTTAGTGTTATTTATTCAAAGTCTTTTTTAAGTTGGCTGGTTAGACAATGCCAGAGTAAAAAATGTTAACTAGTGTGGTTTGAACTTTATTTCCTCTCATTTGATGTTATCATGCTTTCTTATTTTTCAGTCAAGAGCTACTTTGAAAGCCATTTGAGATCAAGGTACATCTGAGAGTCTAAATGAGACAAATTAGTAACATAATTTTTCTTTTTAAATTTTTCATATATGTCCTTAGAAATGGTATTTAAAAATATATTTTAAAAGTTTCAGTCTGACAATTTGACACCAAAATACCCATTAAACTTCAGTCATTTAAAGGTAATTTTTCTGAATGCAAACTGTGCTTTATTTGTTCTGGTACTATTAAGAATATGACCCCCATAGAGTACCACACATATAGGCACTTTTTTTCAAGTGTCTAATATAAGGTAAAGTGATTGAATTTTTATGGACATTTAAAGTAATAGCAATGCAAATTTTCAGATTTTTTTAGAGATGTATTTAATTACAGTTATAGAAAAATGCTTAAACATAGATACTATCATAAGTGTATGCAACTTCCTAACATATAACATGCAATGTATATAGTACCTAAATGGAAAGGGCTAGAGACAATGAAAGACACAGTCCCCGAATGTTTGTGGAGGAAAAGAATTAGAAAGCATCTGGCCCAGTGTTTTACAAACTGTGATATGTTAAATGAACTAAAATAGAAATTTTAAAATATTTAATGTTCATGAATTATTTTAAAACATAAAATATAACTAATAACTTAAACCTTTTATATTATTTTATTGCATATATTAAAATAAATTGACATAATCAAAATCTTAGAAATTTATTATGTCAGTGGTATGTATATATCGCAAAAATAGTATTGTAAAATATGAAAGAATGAAGTTTGGGAGACATTTATTACTCATACAGAGATGCGTGCGTGTGTGCTAAGTTTTTGTCCGATTCTTTGCAACCCTATGGGTTGTAACCCACCAGGCTCCTCTGTCCATGGAATTTTCCAGGCAAGAATACTGGAGTGGGTTGCTATTTCTTACTCCAGGAGATCTTCCAAACTAGGGATCAAACCAGCATCTGTTATGTCTCTTATTGGCAGGTAGGCTCTTTACCACTAGGGCCACTTGAGAATTCCTAATGTAGAGATGCTGGAAACCAAATAAATAGAGACTCACTTGTGTTTGAAAAGTGCTAAGCATTTGCTAAATAACTGGGAATTTTTTTTCTAATACTACAGAATCTAGTCACTCATCTTTTACATTAAACAACCAATTCAAAATGCATGAATTGGAGAGTAAATTTAAATTTAAAGTGTCTTTGAACTACATGTGTCTGGGATACTGATCACTGGTAGCTACTGAAACTATGTGTTTGGTTTTTATTTTTTTAAGTAGATTATTCTCAACTTAAAAGGTACCAGCATAACCTAGATTTTATGAATGAATAAAGAAATGTTAGGTTTATCCCAGATTCTTTGAAACAAGGAAGAACATTCAAGTTTTTAATGGGAATACTCAAGAAAGAATGAGGACTTGTTTCCTCTGATGTCTGACTAGGGGGCTTATCACCATGAGAGGTACAACCTGTACTAGCAGAGTGAATATTCCACAAAGTCAAGGGTGGCATCTTTATTCTGCATTTAACCCAGTTCCTAGAATATAGTCAGTTTCTAATAAATACCTTATAACTTAATAGATGGATCTTATAAGTATAAAATATGTCTACAATTAGAACACTCTAAGAGTTGATTAGGCTCCACTGACAAGGAAAGATCTCCAGGCCAGGAGGACTTCTCATGATTGGATGCCATTGAGGGGATCCAAGCACTTGACAGACATTTATATAGGGTAGCTCTGGTCCCTTTCAGCTATGAGATTTTATAATTGTTTTCCTATGAAAACACAGGATATGCTAAAGTATGTTACATCTTGCACATCATAAAGGTACCATTTACTAATTTATTATATCTGTAGATTAAACTGTAGTTTTGTAACTTGAAAGAATTAAGTGCTTCTAAAGCATGGTTTCCATATTCTGCTGGTAGCACATTAGCAGCTTCTTAGGAAAGCATCATAAGTCATTGCATTATTGTTATATTTATTTTATAGGTAGCAAAATCAAGGCAGAAAGGAACTGCAAAAGCTTTTACTTCTCATTCTTAGTCATAACGATTTCCAGGATCTCACAGTATATTCCTCAGAATACAAATATTATAAATGAATTCTCTGCCAATTCTACTGAGTATACAAACTCATTTTTTAGTACCCATAGGAGAGAATTTGACCATCTGATCAAATGATGTTTAGTACAATGGAAAAGACTCTGAAGAAATCAGTTATTGCCCTTCATCTCTGCTTAGAAGAAAATCTTTCGTAGTATGGAGAATGGCTAGATAAGAAGTCACTGTTTATCCCATTACCTCTATGCATATATATACCCAAAGACCTGGGTTACTGAGTTCATAAGTGAAAGTATTAGAAATATTTACAATTTATATTAATACATACTCAAAAGCTATGGTAGAAAGATGAACAATTCCATAACTAAAATATTTTATTTTGGAACTCAGATTCATTTACTTCAATGCCCTATTGACTGATGCAATTTTAGATTATAACAGGAAGAAGAAAGTACACTCTGTCTAAAGAAGTAATAAGTAAAGAACATTTTGAAACAGAAGCCCTGGAGACAAGAGGAAACCTAGGCAAAGGTTTCTGTGTGTGTGTGAAAGTAGCCATAAGTAAAATGAACCAGTGTGTTGAAATGTAATTCTGTAATTCCCAGGACAACATATTGGGGAACTAAGTTTGCAAGCAAGATATTTGTAACACATGTTGCTGTGATTTTCCAGAAAACCCAGATTAGTCCCAAGAGAAGCTTTTTATGATGTAGCCATGAAATAATATAGGTTATTAAATTATGAGGACATAATTTTTCTTTAATCACTGGTATTCTGAATATCAACCAGAAATAAAACAATTTTGGACCTGTCTATAGATAGGTCAATTTTTTCCTTCCACCACTGCCATTTTATTTAGTCTTCCTGTTTTTAAATATAGTTGTAAACAATCTCTGTACCAACTTATCCCAGTACAAGCAGACCAGATTCAGAGAATAATAACTCACTGAAATTGAGGCAGTTACAGTCGCATTTGCACTCTCCGAAGCTGGCAGTTTCGTTCTCTAGAGACAGGTGCATTTATCACATTCACAACCATAGTAAAATGAAATCATCAACTAAAGGGACTCTGGCTCACTCTTTCTCCTCCAGGGGAGCCACCAAATATTTCAATATATAAGCAAAGGATCTTCAGGCTCTATTTTCTTGAGAGAAAGCAGAAATTCCAGGGAAGCTGATGGACAGTTTCTAAAGATGTTTCATAGTATGTTCAGATCTGAGAATTGTATGAGTCTTAAGGCTGCATTAATATGGTTATGAATGGATATATTAACATCTTGGTGGTAGAGGGTAAGAGAGTAGACTAGCATAAAGCCATGGAAAGTTTTTACATTTCAACTGTGTTCTCACTTGGTGTGTATCTCTTGCCAAGTTTTAATCTCCATGTGTGCTTCTTTCCCTACCAAAAATAAAACTAAAATCTTTTTTGTTGTTTTAACAGTTATAAACTCAAGACTATTCATCTCATGTTTTTGTTTCCACATACAATACACACCCGGTCCTCATAAATCTCTTTTGTACGAACCTTAAATAGTTTGCCTTTATTGGACAAGTAATTAAGTTAATTAGAACTTAAAATGGTACTGAACTTAGTCATCTTCTAAGTCCTGTTGTTTACTTAACTGTATTCTTAATCTCATGGGAAAAATAAATAAGCCTTTATAGTACATTTTGCTTCTTTCTCTTTAATGTTTCCATTTCACAGACAGGAAATATTGTACTTTGTCACCAAATTTCTTTGGCTTAGTGCAAGAATGTTCAAGATATTTTGCCTAGTAATCCTCAATTACTTTCCAAAACTTCAATAATTAAAAACTGCGAGATTAAAAATTTAATATTTCTAAGCACTATTTAGACCCATTGTTTACATAAAATGCATATAAACAGTTTTTGAAGGTACATTCACATGCATACACTATGGACAAACTTGACCATTTCTCCTTCATTAGATGAATACAGAAAACTATGTCACTGATGAATTACAAAGGCAACTTCTTGGATGTAACTAAACCACAATGTGTAAAGCACTGTCGACCTTCTTCCCAAAGAATCATGAAAATGCATATTCTCTACATAATGTGACTTAATAAGCATTTTTATCCTTATATGCACATTTTAGAGTATTTTGTTGTGGATAACATTGTGGAAATGTGATGTCTATGAATGATGATGTCCCAAATATGTCGGAGTAAACCTGGGATACTTTCAACTAAGAATCTCTCTACTTTCTAGTCCCTAGTTGGTGCCAACTAATGTTTAGACATTTAAAACACTGTATAAAAATAAATGGGAACATCAAGAGCAGTACACTACTTGAGTAAACAAAAGAAGCAAACTTCTCCTATTAAGAATTTTCTAAACATCAACCCTGAACACAACAGACTGTACAAAGCACCAAACCTCACTGCCAGGCAAACATCACTGAGTTTTGAAAATAAGACGTTTGTGGTTTATACTAAAGTCACTGAAGTTTTACAGATAAAGAGAAAGAATTGCTCTCTAGATTTCAATGGTGCTTATCAAAATGGGAGAAGGCAGTGAGTATATATTGGAATGTAAAAAGATTAGTTTTTTGGGCTCCCCAAACACATATCAACATAACAGGAATGGCTGTTTATTGGTTATTGGAACACTTCTGCTCAAGCTAACATAGTTCCTCTAAAATGTACCAGGTACTATTATAAATGTACAGGTGTCACATGAAACTGTTTGAGCACTGATAAGGGTCAAGGGATGAATGCTATCAGAGTCTTCAACAAGCATCATATGCAAATTGGGCTTTCTATTTTGCATATTGAAGTAATCTCTATGAACTTTCACAAACTTGTATTTTTCCCTCTCCATGGAAACCTCTCAGTTATCTCCCTAATAATGCTCCTGATAATGGAAAATATTCCAGGTGTTTCTTGGAAACAATTTGCATTCCAGTCCCCTATAGTGAAAAGGACATCATTTTGGAGTGTTAGTTCTAGAAGGTCTTGTAGGTCTTCATATAACTGTCCGACTTCAGCTTCTTCATTGTTACTGGTCAGGGAATAGACTTGGATTACTGAGATATTGAATGGTTTCCCTTGGAAACAAATAGAGATCATTCTGTCGTTTTTGAGACTGCATCCAAGTACTGCATTTCGGACTTTTTTGTTGACTATGATGGCTACTCCATTTCTTCTGAGGGATTCCTGCCCACAGTAGTAGATATAATGGTCATCTGAGTTAAATTCATCCATTTCAATCCATCTTAGTTCACTGATTCCTAGAATGTCGACGTTCACTCTTGCCATCTCCTGTTTGACCACTTCTAATTTGCCTTGATTCATGGATCTAACATTCCAGGTTCCGAAGTAATACTGTTCTTTACAGCATTGAACCTTGCTTCTATCACCAGTCACATCCACAACTGGGTTTGTTTTTGCTTTGGCTCCATTCCTTTATTCTTTCTGGAGTTATTTCTCCACTGATCACCAGTAGCATATTGGGCACCTATTGACCTGGGGAGTTCCTCTTTCAGTGTCCTATTTTTTGCCTT
Organism: Ovis canadensis; assembly: GCF_042477335.2. Lineage (NCBI taxonomy): Eukaryota > Metazoa > Chordata > Mammalia > Artiodactyla > Bovidae > Ovis > Ovis canadensis. The sequence continues at coordinate 174,072,093 of NC_091246.1, read as the reverse complement.
TTCATACTGTTCATGGGGTTCTCAAGGCAAGAATACTGAAGTGGTTTGCCATTCTCTTCTCCAGTGGACCACATTCTGTCAGATCTCTCTACCACAACCCATCTGTCTACAGTGGCCCCACCCAACATGGCTTGATTTCACTGAGTTAGACAAGGCTGTGGTCCATGTGAACAGATTGGCTTGTTGTCTGTGATTGTGGTTTCAGTCTCTCTGCCCTCTGATGCCCTCTCTCGGTGCCTGCCATCTTACTTCGGTTTCTCTTACCTTGGATGTGGGGTATCTCTTCATGGCTGCTCCAGCAAAGCACAGCCACTTCTCCTTACCTTGGACATGAGGTAGCTCCTCTGTGCCGCCAGCCCTGACCTCGGGCACGGGTGTTGGATAGCTCCTCTTCATGCTCTTATGAGGTATTATAGCCGCCACAATTGTGCGCCTTCACAACCGCAGCTGGATCATCAAAAAAGCAAGAGAGTTCCAGAAAAACATCTATTTCTGCTTTGCTGACTGCGCCAAAGCCTTTGACTGTGTGGATCACAATAAACTGTTGAAAATTCTGAAAGAGATGGGAATACCAGACCACCTGACCTGCCTCTTGAGAAATCTGTATGCAGGTCAGGAGGCAACAGTTAGAACTGGACATGGAACACCAGACTGGTTCCAAATAGGAAAAGGAGTATGTCAACGCTGTATATTGTCACCCTGCTTATTTAACTTCTATGCAGAGCACATCATGAGAAACGTTGGGCTGGAGGAAGCACAAGCTGGAATCAAGATTGCTGGGAGAAATATCAATAACTTCAGATATGCAGATGACCCCACCTTTATGGCAGAAAGTAAAGAGGAACTAAAGAGCCTCTTGATGAAAGTGAAAGAGGAGAGAGAAAAAGTTGGCTTAAAACTCAATATTCAAAAAACTAAGATCATGGCATCCAGTTCCATCACTTCATGGGAAATAGATGGGGAAACAATGGAACAGGGGCTGACCTTATTTTTCTGGGCTCCAAAATCACTGCAGATGGTGATTGCAGCCATGAAATTAAAAGACGCTTACTCCTTGGAAGGAAAGGTATGACCAACCTAGATAGTATATTAAAAAGCAGAGACATTACTTTGCCAACAAAGGTCCATCTAGTCAAGGCTATGGTTTTTCCAGTGGTCATGTACAGATGTGAGAGTTCGATGACAAAGAAAGCTAAGTGCAGAAGAATTGATGCTTTTGAACTGTGGTTTTGGAGAAGACTCTTGAGCATTTTCTCAAGGAGATCCAACCAGTTCATCCTAAAGGAGATCAGTCCTGGGTGTTCATGGAAGGACTGATGTTGAAGCTGAAACTCCGATACTTTGGCTACCTGATGTGAAGTGCTGACTCATTGGAAAAGTCTCTGATGCTGGGAAAGATTGAGGGCAGGAAAAGAAGGGGGTGACAGAGGATAAGATGGTTGGATGGCATCACTGACTCAATGGACATGGGTTTGGGTGGACTCTGGGAGTTGGTCATGGACAGGGAGGCCTGGCATCTGTGGTTCATGGGGTCTCAAAGAGTCAGATATGACTGAGCCACTGAACTGAACTGAACTGAACTGAATGGAAAATATTTCTACTGATTAGAACAATATTCAATCTCTACTCATCTACTTCCAGGTGAGAACTTTTCAAGAACAACTGTCCACTAATTAATATACTTTAAGCTCCCCACATAACTTTCCCACCTCATTTCTTGGCTTATACTTTTACAATGCATGCAGATGTTGATTACCTGATATGTTTCACATCAAAGCATCTACCTGGATGGGTGGATAGGTTAACCTTAAAATAATAGACCAACTAAAATATTGTCAGTTCAGTTCAGTTCAGTCATTCAGTCATGTCCGATTCTTTGCGACCCCATAAATCACAGCATGCCAGGCCTCCCTGTCCATCACCAACTCCTGGAGTTCATTCAGATTCACGTACATCAAGTCAGTGATGCCATCCAGCCATCTCATCCTCTGTCGTCCCCTTCTCCTCCTGGCCCCAATCCCTCCCAGCATCAGAGTCTTTTCCAATGAGTCAACTCTTCGCATGAAGTGGCCAAAGTACTGGAGTTTCAGCTTTAGCATCATTCCTTCCAAAGAAATCCCAGGGCTGATCTCCTTCAGAATGGACTGGTTGGATCTCCTTGCATATTGTCAAAGGAGAGAGAAATAAAGAACTAAATTTTCAAGTTCAATCAAATAGCAAATATTTTAAAATAGCTTTCCTATAACATGAAATATTTTTAAAAAGAATCTATTCACAAAAATATTGCATCTGAAAAATAGCCTTTTTTAACACTAGGTTATACATAATTACATTACTTCAACCCTCCAAGGAGTCTCTAGCCTTTAATTCATATGCTTGGCGTATCATGTTTTATAATGACATTCAGAGACACTAAGTTCAGCAGTTTTTCCTTTTCCTTTGTCATTCATTATATTACAAACATTTGTGTCCTACAATCTATGTAGGGCAATTGGCTTTATAACTGTTCTTAGCTCAATAAAACCAAAAAAGTCCATTCTATAGCAATTTATTTTACATTTTAAATATTTTATCACTTGATTTGCTAGCAAAATTTTTACCGAAATGATGATTTGAGATAAAGAAATAGCATAGAAAATATGTATTAAAGTTATTGTCATAATTTTTTTTTGCAAAGTACATCATAAGTGTTAAAGCTTTTGAAAATCATTTAAGTAAAATCCAATTCACAGCAAAGGAAATTTAGCAAACATTTACTGAAATGTTCTCCAAAAAATTACTTTGAGGATTCTTACCAAAGAAGTAGTGTCTGAAATCTTGATCGTAATCTGTTAACCCACTCCAGTACTCTTGCCTGGAAAATCCCATGGACAGAGGAGCCTGGTAGGCTGCAGTCCACAGGGTCGCTAAGAGTCGGATAGGACTGAGCGTCTTCACTTTCACTTCACTTTCATGCATTGGAGAAGGAAATGGCAACCCACTCCAGTATTCTTGCCTGGAGAATCCCAGGGACGGGGGAGCCTAGTGGGCTGCTGTCTATGGGGTCGCACAGAGTCAGACACGACTGAAGGAAATTAGCAGTAGCAGCATAAATTCTAGTCCAGTGAATTTCTGATGTCAGTTTGGAAAAGGACTTATTTTTAGCTTAAGAATTTTATGGAAATTTGAAATACATAGTCAGATGAATGCAAATGAACATAGCAAATGATAACATGCTGGTAAATATTGCAAATATTTTTACGGAGAGAGAAAAATCATAACACAGACCCAGGGGTTACAAACAGAGGTACTGAATAGGATGGTACTGAGGAAATACAAAAGGCTTTGCTCATGGCAAAATAAATTAAATACCAATATTCAAGCAGTGGAAGAAACAAGAAACAAAGAAATAACTAGAGACTTGAGAGGACCAGCATAAGAAAATCAGTAGGGAGTTTATAAAATGAGACAGAAATAAAACTATTGTTACCAATGCCGTTGACTCTGATGAATCTTTACCTAATATTGTGGTTTCCTTTTTATATCAGAAAAATAAACAAATATACATCAATGAAAATATCTTCAAGTTAAAGAATATTATGGGTTTAGGCTTTTTGAACAGGGTGTTGTAGAAGACTCTTGAGAGTCCCTTGGACTGCAAGGAGATCCAACCAGTCCATTCTGAAGGAGATCAGCCCTGGGATTTCTTTGGAGGGGATGATGCTAAAGCTGAAACTCCAGTATTTGGACACCTCATGTGAAGAGTTGACTCATTGGAAAAGACTGATGCTGGGAGGGATTGGGGCCAGGAGGAGAAGGGGACGACAGAGGATGAGATGGCTGGATGGCATCACTGACTTGATGGACGTGAGTCTGAGTGAACTCCGGGAGTTAGTGATGGACAGGGAAGCCTGGCATGCTGTGATTCATGGGATCGCAGAGAGTGCGACTTGACTGAGCGACTGAACTGAACTGAACTGAAGTCATCATAGAATTTTTTTTTGCCTACAGATGAGGATAAAGTTGGGATGGATTTCCCAAGTGATTAGGTAAAAATAAAGTGAGATGGGACTGCCTATCCTTAATGTTTCCAAAAGAGCAGAATGTCAACAGACTCAGTAATAAAAGAGTCATGCTAGGCAAAGCACAAACAATGCTAAAAACTGACAATACTACTTTACACAGAGTGGATACAACATCTTCCTAATTTATCCACAAGTAATATTTCAGAACTTGGAGGAGGAAACTAGTCAAGTGTTTATAAATTGTAGTACTATATATTTTTTGATAATGAAAATTTTATAATCCAAATTACCAACAGTTAAATGAACAGCATTCACAGATTTACACAAATCGCTACTGTGGGATGTGTACCTAGATATAAGGCAAGTCAGATGATTTAGGTACAGGTAATGTTAACACTGGGCTTCCCAGGTGGCTCAGTTGTCAAAGAATCTGCCTGCAGTGCAAGAGATACAGAAGATGCAGGTTCAGTCCCTGGGTCAGCAAGATCCTCTGGAGGAGGGCATGGCAACCCACTCCAGTATTCTTGCCTGGAGAATTCCATAGACAGAGGAGCCTGGTTGGCTAAAGTCGATGGGACTGCAGAGAGTCAGACACGTCTGAGTAACTAAGCACACACACACACACACACACACACACACACACACACACACAGGGAAGTGCTTGTGAGCATCCTGCAAAACTGAGCATGTGCAAAGATGAGGTGAAACTGGAGGAAGTGTTGGTCAGTTTACTTGGAAGAGTATGGGTTTTAGGTTAGGCACCTTATTCTGAAGGGCTTTCATGTTGAAGGCATTCTAGCCATGTACCTTCTAAATATGTGCTTATCAATTAAATGTGTGTGAATGTGTTGTGTGTGAGTATGTGTGTGTACAACTTACTGGATGGCCCAAAAAAGCTAAGATAAAATAGCTTAACTTTAATATCTGGAACTCCTTTCAAGACTAGCAGATGAATATCAAGATATTTTAAGTGAAATGTTGTCCACTCTATTCTTTGAAGCAAATAACTTTAAAATGGGCTTTGATGTAACATGAAATGTATTAGAGGAAGTAAGCATATCCTGTAAATAGAATTGTCTGGTTAAACCATTAAAACTTTTCAGTTCATGGTATACTTTTTTACTTAATTTCCTTTTAAAAAAATGAATTATTAGATGTGAAGAAAATGTCTGATATAGATCCTTTTATCAAGATCCCTTTATATTTGCATTATAACCATATTTAAACCATACAGAGTAAAACATTACAAGATTTCAAAATCAAAACTGCTAACACTTTTGGATATTTTTACCATCAACCTTGGTATTCCTGAAATATTCAATTTTCCTTATAATACTACTAAGTATTCTTATTTTGTAGAAATATGAAGAGATTATGAAAATAAAATGAAAGACTGGGCTCCATTGGCCTAAAGATAGCTTTGGTCTAGCACAAGTTGTGCCTTGAAATAAATCTAAAGCATATTATGGCTAAACCATAAGAAAGCAGCTTTACTTCCCCTTAAATCATAGTTTAGTGTACACTAGAACAAATGAAAAGGCAGAGGAACCACAGATCAAATTGCCAACATCCACTGTATCATGGAAAAAGCAAGAGAGTTCCAGAAAAACACCTATTTCTGCTTTGCTGACTGCACCAAAGCCTTTGACTGTGTGGATTACAATAAACTGTGGAAAATTCTGAAAGAGATGGGAATACCAGACCAACTGACCTGCCTCTTGAGAAACCTGTATGCAGGTCAGGAAGCAACAGTTAGAACTGGACATGGAACACCAGACTGGTTCCAAATAGGAAAAGGAGTATGTCAAGGCTGTATATTGCCACCCTGCTTATTTAACTTCTATGCAGAGTACATCGTGAGAAACGCTGGGCTGGAGGAAGCACAAGCTGGAATCAAGATTGCTGGGAGAAATATCAATAAGCTCAGATATGCAGATGACACCACCCTTATGGCAGAAAGTGAAGAGGAGCTAAAAAGCCTCTTGATAAAAGAGAAAGGGGTGTGAAAGTATTGGCTTAAAACTCAACATTCAGAAAACGAAGATCATGGCATCTGGTCCCATCACTTCATGGGAAATAGATGGGGAAACAGTGGAAACAGTGTCAGACTTTATTTTTTTGGGCTCCAAAATCACTGCAGATGGTGACTGCAACCATGAAATTAAAAGATGCTTACTCCTTGGAAGAAAAGTTATGACCAACCTAGATAGCATATTGAAAAGCAGAGACATTACTTTGCCAACAAAGGTCCGTCTAGTCAAGGCTATCGTTTTTCCAGTAGTCATGTATGGATGTGAAGGCTGGACTGTGAAGAAAGCTGAGCACCAAAGAATTGATGCTTTTGAACTGTGGTGTTGGACAAGACTCTTGAGAGTCCCTTGGACTGCAAGGAGATCCAACCAGTTCATCCTGAAGGAGATCAGTCCTAGGTGTTCCTTGGAAGGAATGATGCTAAAGCTGAAACTCCAGTACTTTGGCCACTTCATGCGAAGAGTTGATTCATTAGAAAAGACCCTGATGCTGGGAGGGATTGGGGGCAGGAGGAAAAGGAGACGACAGAGGATGAGATGGCTGGATGGCATCACTGACTCAATGGATGTGAGTTTGAGTGAACTCCGGGAGTTGGTGATGGACAGGGAGGCCTGGTGTGCTGCGATTCACGGGGTTGCAAAGAGTCGGACACGACTGAGCGAATGAACTGAACTGAACTGAGAACAAATGAAATGATTGAAAATTTTATCTATACGACTATATTTATTTTCACACTCCCCAAACACAGATGCCCAAATGCCACTGACAAATTTTAGATATATATTAAAGAAAGGGAGAGGAAATGTTTGTGTTAGGCAGACTGCATGCAAAAACTATATGCAAATACAGCATGTATAAGAACTCATTCTGCAACACAACCACAAATGTTTGTACACTGGAAAGAAAGAGAAATGTGTAATAACTAACAAATATGCAAAGAGTTTAAACTATACAGCAAAGGAAACATGTGATGACTTTTGTCTTATTAGCAAAAATTATCTATGTGTCATCTAAATTTTTTCCTTGAAACTAACAGACTAAGGGATACTGAATAATTTAAACTGTGCTAGTCAATAGTCTACCACACAAGACAATTAACAATTAATGTCAAAAGACAGCATAATACAGCTGAAAAAGCACCTGCTTTGGGGACAGACATGGATTTAAATCCTAAATGTGCTACTTTCTATAAATAGTACTTCTGAATCTTTTTAAGCAGAATATCTATTTAAAATAATTGTTATGAAGAAAAAAATTAATAGAATCCATAAACCAGCTAGAGAGTGTATGGTGTGTATTAGTTTTTCAATAAATATTAATATTCTTTCCATTTTCAATTAGATTATTCTTTGACTAACATGAAATTTCTCTCCCTTTGAACATAGTATACCAAAATATGGTCTCTCCATTTCAGAGTAACTCATTTCTAAAAATCCTAGGGGTAATTATTGGAACCTAAAAACACAATTACCACTGAGGTCAACAGTAGGTAATTATTTCAATATTTCCAACTCATGAAGAGTACTTAATAGTCATATAATTAAAATGTATAACAAAAGGAAAACAGAAATTAATGAAAATAATATGAGACGTGTACAACTATTATAAACTGAGTTATAACCCATAGTAGTTGATAACAATGTTTAAGTCATAATACACTAAATATACAGTTGTTTACAAGTGAGAAATTCATATTGGTCCTCTAAATGCTAATACCTTGTTAAACCAAAGTAGGTGTATTAAATTATACTCTTTCATTAAGTTGACTTATCTTTGAATTTGACTATATAAGTATCTGATAAATCTCTTTTCCATAGAATACCTTTTTTTTCTTTATGGAAAATAAAAAATATAATTTCTCTTAGGATGTACATCTTTGTCCAAACCCTGACAATTCCTGCCCCATTGTGTCCATGATGTCCCAAGCAAGAAAGCTGTCAAAGTGCACATTCATTACCCTCTTCCTTAGGAACTGGCAGCTTCCCCCCATACCAACCTGGTATGCAAGAACAGTGAAAAAACACATGAGGCAAGATTAAAATTCAGTATTATAAGTAAAAGAAAGTTCTTTACTTGATTTTAACTCAATTTTATGTTATAGAATCTGGTAATTATTTATAGTATTACAGAATTTAATTACTAAATGTATAATTTTGCTCATTGTTTATAATGAAGTAAGCATATGCTGACTTCTAGGTAGAGGTAGTTGAAGGATATTCATTTTTTTTTTTTAAGAAGATACAAAGGACTAGAAAATGTAACTTAATACCACCTAAGATCAGAGAACTAGAGAGAAAACTAAAACTATGACTATGGACTTTTCTCAGTTTATTTCCACGTCTCAGTTGGCAAATTAATTGAACTGAGAACAAAGTACCAAGCTGAAACTCACTCAAGGTAACTTTTATCATAATGTTAACAAATAACTTATTTATAGGGTTTGTGTTAGTACCTCCCTAGCAATGGCACCCCACTCCAGTACTCTTGCCTGGGAAATCCCATGGACGGAGGAGCCTGGTAGGCTTCGGTCCATGGGGTCGCGAAGAGTTGGATAGGACTGAGCAACTTCATTTTCACTTTTCACTTTCATGCACTGGAGAAGGAAATGGCAAACCACTCCAGTACGCTTGCCTGGAGAATCCCAGGGATGGGAGCCTGGTGGGCCGCCGTCTATGGGCTCGCACAGAGTTGGACACGAATGAAGCAACTTAGCAGCAGCAGCAGCTGTGGGTTTAAATGGATTGGACATATCCTGCATTTGACACAGGTTACCTCTGTGGGCTTCAACTTCATATGAAAAGTGGTCATGTAGGTTTAGTGAAAGAGAACCTAAGTGTGCCACTAGCACTGGGTTTGCTACAGTTGGGTGCAAAAGGTGGGCTAGTTCTCTTTCTCTCTCTACTGTGAAAATGAAATAGTGAACAAAATACAAATGGATTTTTACTATTTCATGTTACTTTAAAATATGTATATAATAAGATTTTATATTCCAGTCGTTGTGTGGTTGTTTCTCCAGAAGAGTGGAATTTACTTTTTTGTGTCATTTTGAGGCATAAATGTAGGCAGAAGATGAAGACAACAAACCCATATGGGAATGAACCCGCAACCTGAGTTATATCAGAGACGTTTTTTAATACTTTTAGCCACCTAAACAGAAGTAGCCATGTTAAAACAATCTCTGACTTTATTTTAGATGATGATTTTGAAGATAGCTTATACCAAATGGTATCCTTTGGTCACCGTTATGGCAGAAAGCAAGGAAGAACTAAAGAACCTTTTGATGAAAGTGAAAGAGAAGAGTGAAAAAGTTGGCTTAAAACTCAACATTCAGAAAATGAAGATCATTGCATCTGGTCCCATCACTTCATGGCATATAGTTGGGGAAACAATGGAAACAGTGAGTGACTATTTTGGGGGGCTCCAAAATCACTGCAGATGGTGACTGCTGCCATGAAATTAAAAGATGCTTGCTCCTTGGAAGTAAAGCCATGACCACCTAAACAGCATACTAAAAGGCAGAGACATTACTTTGCCAACAAAGGTCTGTCTAGTCAGAGCTATGGTTTTTCCTGTGGTCACATATGGATGTGAGAGTTGGACTATAAAGAAAGCTGAGCTCTGAAGAACTGATGCTTTTGAACTGTGATGTTGGAGAAGACTCTTGAGAGTTCCTTGGACTGCAAGGAGATCCAACCAGTCTATCCTCAAGGAAATCAGTCCTGAATATTCACTAGAAGAACTGATGCTGAAGCTGATACTCCAATACTTTGGGCCACCTGATGTGAAGAACTGAGTCATTTGAAAAGACCCTGATGCTGAGAAAGATTGAAATCTGGAAGAAAAGGTGGCAGAGGATGAGATGGTTGGATGGCATCACCGACTCGATGGACATTAGTTTGAGCAAACTCCGAGAGCTGGTGATGGACAGGGAAGACTGGCATGCTGCAGTCTGTGGGGTCGCAAAGAGTTGGACACAACTGAGTGACTGAACTGAACTGATACTTTGGCCACATGATGCGAAGAGCCAACTCACTGGAAAAGACTCTGATGCTAGAAAATATTAAAGAAAAAGGAGAAGGAGGTGGCAGAGGATGAGATGGTTAGATGGCATGAAGACTCAATGGACATGAACAAACTCTAGGAGGTAGTGAAGGACTGGAGAAACTGGCATGATGCAGTACATAGGGTCAAAACAGAGTCCAACATGACTTAGAGACTGAACAACAGTATACCAAATGAGCTTTGACCATCTCATTACCAAATATATTTTTATGCTAGTTTCTTAATTAAGTGGGATTCACTTGTAATACTGGATAATGAATTAGCAAAATGGACCAAAGGAGCGTGATGACTGAACTTTTATAATTTTTTTTTTAATATGACTATTCTGGATGAAAATCTTTCTTAAATGAATCATACACTTTTTTTTTTCTTAAAATTGATCAACTACCAAACCTAATGCAACATTTCTTAATGACCTATGGCCATCATTAGGGGTAGGAGTTAGGGTATGGGAATGCTCTTAGGGATTATAAAAATTTGTAGGTCTGTTTACCCTGATTAAATAACTCAGTTCTTGAGCTTTTATGTGGGCTTTTTATAGATTTTCTGTCAGCAACCTTGTTGTCACTTTTCACTGCTATCATGGTGCTGGTTCTCACAGCCCCAATCCCTTTTCTAATTTGCCTCTTTCTAATAGGCAATAGGTTTGGCACCCAGCTAACTAAGCTTGTTAAAACTGTCAGTAAAATCAGATTTTGTAGATTCTAAGGGAACGCTCATAAGAGAATGCATTTGCTTATTGCACGGACTTTGTGGGATGTAATGTTGATTGTGCATATTTTATTCTTTAACTCTTGCTTCTCAGTCTGTCAAGAGAGGGAGGTTGTCAAAGCTGAAACCAGATGGGTGGGGCATTAACTATTAAATGAAGTAGAGAGACTGTCACGTCTATATCAGGTACGTTATGCAGAAAAGTTAAGTCATGTCTGCAAAAGTTGGGCTGCATATCTGGAGAGAGGCAACACAGTTTTTCAAAGTTAAACAGTATTATTAAAGAGCACACTAAACTTTGATGTAAAAGTCACTCAATAGCACAAGTTGTTTGATTTTTTATTATGTATCCTAACTAAATTTCTAGCTATTGAATTATGATTACAAAAATTATCATTTTCAACCACTAAATAAGAGGACTCTTGAGTTGATAAAAAGAAATAAAAAAATAAAAATACTGCCATAACCCAATGTCATTCTTCAACTAAATGTCTGTTTTGGAATGGAATGGCTTATATTGGCAGCTTATTCACTGCAACCTACCATGTTTGCAAATGTAGGGGAACCAGAAAAAAATTGGTTATTTTCAATCGAGTTCATCTAGGCAGGAATGTGCCCTACTACTTCACAGCCTAAAACAAACAATTATTGGTGATGGTCTCATTATAAACTGCTTTTCATGAGGCATAATGAGTTTTCTTTTTTTTAAAAAAGAGACTTAGATGCATGAGACATATGAACTAAACTGCATTCGCCTGATGTAAGCTGAATTTAAAGCTCTAGCAGAGATTACAACCCTTTTAATAACTTAGCCTATTCCTTTGTGACACAAAGACTGAATTTTTAAAACTTTTGTACAGCAAAAGCAATTTATACATATAAAAATACTTGGGGCGCCCCAGGGGTTGTTCGTGTTGCAGAGAGTCGGAAAACGAGTTTGATTTTAAGTTTAAGCTTCAAACATTTATGGCCTAAATGGGGATGTCATTCTGAATTAAGCCTCAAACTTTCTTTTTTTTTTTAATAGGCAAGCAAGGGCATCATTTCTAAGATGAGCGATAAAAGAGGGAAGAAAGACCCCAGTTACTTGCACTCATCAGGGGATTTTTTTTTTCTCCCTAAAGAGAATGGATTTCAAATGATGATCCCAGGCTCCTTCTAATTCTGGCACTTGTGCTCCTCTTCCCTGAATCCCCTAACCATTTCAATCAGAGGAAAGATTTTATTTTGCCCTCCTGCTGCTACCAGATATGTCAGAGGCTGATTTAAAATCATTGCCATATGACAGCCACAGCTCAGGGCTGCACTTCCCAACTACTGAGTCAAGGATACCAACTAAATGGTAAGAAAGCACCAGAGTCCTTTCCAAGTTTCCTTCATCACCATCCGCATCCCTCCCTAAACACTCCTGTGTCTTTCCACAGACATATCCGAAAATAATGCCTTTGACTTTAAAAAAAAAAAAAAAAAACCTTTCTCTACCTATTTGTTTATGAAGCCTGCTATGTGCATGTTCAGTTGTGCTCGATTCTTTGAGATCTGTGGACTGTAGCCCACAGGTTTCTTCGTCCATGGGATTTCCCAGGCAAGAATACTGGAGTGGGATCTTCCAGACCCAGGTATCAAAGCTGTATCTCTTGCATCTCCTGCATCGGCAGGTGGATTCTTTATCACTCACACACCAGGGAAGCCCTCTGTAAAAGCCATGGTAAATAGCCTACAGCTTGGCTCATCCCACCTTGGCCCCTCTGCATGTTATAATTTGGCAGCAGTTCTTCAAAGGCAATGAGAGGATTAACTGGCAGCAGTTGCAAGAAGTAAGTCATTAGTTTCACCTCGTGCCCTTTTTTCCCCTCCCCCTTGCTTCCTCATCACTCTGAATCTTTATGTATTGGGTTGGCCAAAAAGTTCATTCAGGTTTTTCATAACAGATAACGGAAAAAAATTGAATGAGCTTTTTAGCCAAATCAATACCTTCCTGCTTTCCCCATCTCCCTAAAAATAGCTTTCTACCCGGCCTTCCCCCATAAAAAAGACCTAAATGTCTTAAAACACTACTTAAAACACTACATTCTGTCAAAAATCTGATTTCAGTTCTCGTCAGCCCTATGATATGTGTCTATTCCCAGAAAAGGGAAGAAAAAAAAGTCAACTAATTATTATACGTTAAAAGAGAAAATGTATTTTTGTGTCACCACTCCCAGGTAATGCATATGTACCATAGCAGGCATTATCTAGCAATGTAATATTTTAATGAAGGCTTTGATCAGCGAGGAAATTTTCTGGTCCCTGGTAGGCCACTGCTGCAGAGTGAAACGCATGTTTGTGTGAGGTAGTTGATATGTGGCAATTTAGGCAGACAAATAAAAATGTATTTCTCAATTCTTGCAGCATAAAAGTAGACTTTATTTTAAAATAAAATCATAGTGTTATGTGAATGATCAAGCCCATGAAAATACTGACTATATTATTTAGATTCCCTTCTTATAATTTGTGTGTGTGTGTGTGTGTGTGAGAGCATTTGGGATATAATACCCATCTGTTGTTTAGTTAACTTTATGTCAGTACTAGTATAGATAGCAAGGATATTTGAAACTAAATATATAATCTACACTCTTACAGCAACCTAAATTTTCAAGGTCTATGCAGACATAAAAAATTCTCACTTTCAAATTCCATGGCCTGAATTCTATTATAGCTCATTCACAAATTCCTTCAGAGAGTCTCCCGAAGGACTTCTCTGATGTTCTGCTACTCACCTCAACCTCACCTACCCTCTTCCCACCAACAGTGAAAGTCTCTATTTTCTGAATGTGGTTCTCTTTTCTCCCAGTCAGTCACTCACGTTATGTTGCCTTCTTGCAGTTGACTTACAAGCTCCTGAAGACAAGGTTTCTGTTTTTCTTAACCCATTTCAAGATGCTGGGTTGGCCGAAAGTTCACCTGGGATTTTGGTAAGATGTTTTGAAAAACCCAAATGAATTTTTTGGCCATCTCAAAATATATGGTTTAGTTTCATGTGCGTAATACTGTGCTTTAGGACTCCCAAGGTGTAAATTGTAGAGGGAAGACTCATTAAAAATGAAGTAAGAGACACTATTATTTTTAATGTAACTTATGAAATTTGCTTATTCCTCCTACACAGGCCCACGTTTGAGATCCCACACTAGGCTTTACTCACAAAATTAGAAACTGATTTCATAAGAGGAGAGAATCCATGGACCTTGGGAACATATTATAGTGTCCAAGGAAAATCTATTTAAATCAAGCAACTTGCTTCATAGACCAGACATTTTATTTTCAGAGTGTATAATAGGAAAACCCTTTAATATCCTCATAAGAGAATCTCCTTCATCCTTATAATTGGAGTGTTACTCGTATATATAGACATTTCACGAAGTCAATTGAGGACACATTTTCTTAGTAAACTTCTGCCAAAATATATGAAACAAGAAAATCTACTGTTGCACAAACAATACTCCAGAGAACAGACAACATAAGGCCGGATAACATTATTTCTGCAAATGGATATTATTAGGGATTTCAGAGGGTGAAAGAAATTTTACATTCTAGGGAATCAGTGAAACCCTTAAGGGCCTTTTCAAAGAGAAAAGAATAGAAGATACCTGGACCAGTGCAAGATAAACAGCCCATAGTGTATTCTGCCAGGACATATTTCATTGTATTCTTCAGACATACATACACATACACACACACACACACACACACACACACACACACACACACACACACATATAGGTTTTTGGTTTTTTTTTTCCTGATAAGACATGTTTATTCTTACAGTGTATGTCTTTGGCCTAAATAAGGTGTTTTGAATCTTTTCCTTAGGAAACATCTCATTTTCTTAAAAATGGAAATAGAAGAAAATGGTGACTTGGAGTGGGAGATGGTGAATAAGACAAGACTATATATTAGTAATTCTTCATAGACTAATCTAGTTGATAAATCAAAAGCACTGAGAAAAACACTAAGAATATACACATTTTTATAGATTAAAAAAATTGAAGCATCCATGATGTTCCAAAATTTTCCTTAAGTCTAGCATTGACTTAAAACTTGGAGAAATTCTAATAAAAGGAACGCTATTTTTCTCCTGTATGTCTAGCCAACATAAAGTTATGATCAGACTGTTACAGATGACCAATTTAATAAGTGTAATTACAAAATATTATTTCAGAAAGAACAATTTTTGACATCAAAATTGTCACTTGAGTGGCTACACTGAGCAGACAGCCAGATAATATATGGCCAAAACCACTACAACATTGTAAAGTAATTAGCCTCCAATTAAAATAAATAAAACAAACAAACAAAACAATAAAAGGTTGCTTCAGAAATTTAAACTAAAGTTATTATAATTAGATACAAGTCAAAATTTAAAAAAAGAAAATATTTAATTTCTAGATCATGCTGAAATTACATTTGTGATACACAATCTTAAACATAATCCAGAAGAAATGTACATCATTTTATTCTCAAGGATATATCTAGCTTTGAACATTCTGTTTATGGAATCTCCAGGGTTCTTATTAATTACCAAAGTCTATGAGGTAAAAAAGATATTTTTACCTCATTATAACAAACTATGAATACAACTAAAATATTTTGTGTTCTCTTTTAATATGTATTTTTAAAATCCTAGTTCGTGATAGATGTAGTGGTACAACTACTTAAGCTAAATATGGAACACTAACAAAGGAACACATACCCATTAATTTGATTAAACTGCACACAGAAGATAGGATTACAAATATTAATTTAAAAAAATAAAATTAGGAAATAAAACATCACATTAGTAACATTACTTTGTGAAATCTTTGGGAATTTTTCATTTTAGTTGCAGATATCTATTGAAAACATATACATGTATTGTCAGTGTTGGAAACCAGAATTGAAAGAGACACATGTACCCCAATGTTCATCGCAGCACTGTTTATAATAGCCAGGACATGGAAACAACCTAGATGTCCATCAGCAGATGAATGGATAAGAAAGCTGTGGTACATATACACAATGGAGTATTACTCAGCCGTTAAAAAGAATTCATTTGAATCAGTTCTGATGAGATGGATGAAACTGGAGCCGATTATACAGAGTGAAGTAAGCCAGAAAGAAAAACACCAATACAGTATACTAACACATATATATGGAATTTAGGAAGATGGCAATGACGACCCTGTATGCAAGACAGGGAAAGAGACACAGATGTGTATAACGGACTTATGGACTCAGAGGGAGAGGGAGAGGGTGGGATGATTTGGGAGAATGACATTCTAACATGTATACTATCATGTGAATTGAATCGCCAGTCTATGTCTGACGCAGGATGCAGCATGCTTGGGGCTGGTGCATGGGGATGACCCAGAAAGATGTTATGGGGAGGGAGGTGGGAGGCGGGTTCATGTTTGGGAATGCATGTAAGAATTAAAGATTTTAAAATTTTAAAAATAAAAAACTAAAATTAAAAAAAAATATGTTTCTTACTCAGGGTCACAATCGATGTTTAAGAGCCACTACATTACAATGCAACATACACTTTCAATATGTTGGTCTCTAGATTTGTTTACAGGAAATTTGATAATGAGACAGGACAACATCCAAGTTGATTTCATATATTAGACATTTGTAAACAATGAGACAGCACTCTATCAGCTTTTTAATTTAAGCGGTAACAGTCTTTGGCAGAAAAGAGATATTATACTAAGCAGAAAAATATGACAGACTTTTGAAATGTAGATTTTGTTTTGTTACTCATAAGCTATCCTTTTAAGTAATGTTTTGACAAACTGCAAAAAAAAATATTAGGAAAATTCTTCAGATAATATGACTCATACCTTTCATCAATTTTTCTAAGCATCTGCTACTTAACGGCCATATGGTTAAACAGAAGTCACAGGTTCGCACTGCCATCACAGTACTGGAAAAGCACCAAATTCATGAAAATATGTTATTTAAGTGCCCTACATATATTAGAAACTTTAGCTCATGTCAGAAGAACATCTAGTGTTGCATAGCAAGTACTAGAGGTATTTGAAGATTAAACTAATTTATTGAAAGTTGGTCAAATTTATCTGTATCCATTTATAAGATAATTGGAGTGATAAGTTATAACTCAGACACTGCATGAATCCAACTATGGACAATCTATATTTATTGGAATAGTGCTCAGCAAGAAATATACTGTGCGTACCATTTCATTATTTGTGGGTTTATATTAATTTTTTTAACTGAACACTGGTATTCTAGCACTTCTAAATGAAGAACTGTTAATAGGCATAGTAAAATGTTTTCATACATAAAAATTATTGTATTTTCCTGACTTCCCAATCATAGAGAATCAAAACAGCTAGTTATCTTGACAGTTATTTATCTTATCTGTCTTATTACATATATGTGTATATTATCTAAGATACTGCTGTTGGCTACTCCAACCCTTCTCTAGGGTATATGTATTTTACTCAGTTTTGTCCAAGAGAAACTAATGACAAAGTTGATTTTATTCAAGCAATGGCTATATCTTAAAGGCATTATAATTTCAGTATTATTATTAAAAATGAAAAAAAAATGTTTGGAGTTGAGTGAGACTCAAACAGGATCCTGAATTGAATTTCTTAAAAAAAATCTTGATGAAACTGTTAGAACTTATATTCTTTATAAAAAATGAGAAAAGTTTTCTCTTTTTAAGTTAGTGTAGTTTTTTGTTGAAAAACCCAAACAAAACTGATTTGATCAAAAGTCAAAAGATGAGATAAATTTGGACAGATGTAGAGATGGATGCAAATACTCATTCATAATGACCTTCTTTCTATGTTAGGTAATATACAGAATTAATAACAATAATGAGATAATACCCTTCTAAAGCCATTCCACATTACCACAAATGAACTATTGATCTAAAGTTATTGTGATGAACTTAATTACCTTCTAGATTTAAAGGGCTTGCTAGCAAATGTCATCAGTTGAAAAGTATTATAAGTCCCTCTGCTGGAACTTAACTTCTTTTCACTGAAGAGACTGCAGTGGAAAATAAATATACAACCTAGACACAACATACAGACAGATATAAGATGAGATGATATGTATGAGATGCTTGTAATATGGCCAAAGGAATCTACTATATGCTAGTAAGGGATAAACATTTAGAACATTACTTAATCCATGTTTTAAATGTATTCTAAGTAAAGGAAAAATATTATGAAGGGTTATTTTATGAATAGTTTAGTAGTTATCTCTGTGTATTATATACTATATGGACCATTCATTTACATAAGTATCTGTCTACCGTTGCTCCCCTTGTGGCTCAGTCAGTAAAGAAACTGCCTTCAGTGGCGGTAGACATGAGTTTGATCCCTGGATTGGGAGGATCCCCTGGAGGAGGGCATGGCAACCCACTCAAGTATTCTTGCCTAGAAAATCCCCATGGAGAGAAGAGGTTGATGGGCTACAGTCCATGGGGTCACAAGAGTCAGACACAACTGAATGACTAAGCGCACACACACACACACCCCATTGTTCTAGAAACTTTAGTTGACCCAAAGTGATCAGATGCAAATTTCTCTCCCACTGTCAATACCAGTCATATCAGTACCAGACAAAATCCACACAACAGAATTTCTTTGATCTTTCCTCTGTTGTTTCCAATGCCACTCTCCCAGTTCCAGTTCTTATCTCCATAATCCAGTACACAATCTGCTTCTGTCTCAAGTCTTTCTCATCTCTATTTTTATGAGAACTCAGTTGACTGGTAACAACCAAACTACAACTAAGGCCTTCTCCCAGTGGCCTTTCAAGTTAAATGTAACCTTCTCTGTCTTATAACAGTTTCTAACCAGTCCTCTGGACATAATAACCTAATGCCCAACTCATATTCTAAAGTTCTAATAGAAAGGACTGTTTACAAAACACATACACACACACACACACACACACACGCACACACACACTGTTTGCTTAGCCCAGACAGTATGTACTTGTACTGGAAACCTTAGTTTGTCAAATTAAATCTATTCTTATAATATCAAATTCAATTTCCTTTAAGAAGTTTCTTTCTTGCATACAGGGTCGTCATTGCCATCTTCCTAAATTCCATATATATGTGTTAGTATACTGTATTGGTGTTTTTCTTTCTGGCTTACTTCACTCTGTATAATCGGCTCCAGTTTCATCCATCTCATCAGAACTGATTCAAATGAATTCTTTTTAACGGCTGAGTGACCCTGTATGCAAGACAGGGAAAGAGACACAGATGTGTATAACGGACTTTTGGACTCAGAGGGAGAGGGAGAGGGTGGGATGATTTGGGAGAATGACATTCTAACATGTATAATATCATGTGAATTGAATCGCCAGTCTATGTCTGACGCAGGATGCAGCATGCTTGGGGCTGGTGCATGGGGATGACCCAGAATGATGTTATGGGGAGGGAGGTGGGAGGGGGGTTCATGTTTGGGAATGCATGTAAGAATTAAAGATTTTAAAATTTAAAAAATAAAAAACTAAAAAAAAAAAGAAAGAAACAAGAGAAACACAATGTAAAAAAAAAAAAGTTTCTTTCTATACACTTTATTGTGGTATGAATTTTTATTCTCCTTTATACCCCACAGCCCCTTGATTGTACTTCGTCTAAGGTTCTTGCCACAGTATTTTAATACAATAAATATATATCATATAGCATTTAAATTATAGACATTCAAATAAGCATATCAGGCCTAACATAGGAAAAGGATACTTCGTGTGTTTTATTTTTTAAATTTGTATTTTGTTTTCTGTTTTGCTTTATTTTTTGTTTTGTTTTATTTTGTTTGTTGTTGGTACTTAAGACATTATAAATATCCAACGAGCTTCTCTGGAATCCAACCAAACAAACAACACTCTGTTCGGAAGACAATGGACTGTATTGGATCTGCAGCAATACAGTAGGATATTCACAAAGCCATGCACACAAGTTCATAGGCGTTTGTGCAATTTTAAAAGATGAAAATTTTTTTAATTTTTAATTTTTTATAATTTTTCATGTTAACCTCTGACTTTGAATGCCAACTAAGAGTCTATTTATTTAGTCATATACATTTCTGTTTCACTACTTTAGTGAGCATACAATCAGAGTAGATTATTCATCTTTGAACGTCACTCTGTCCTTAATAGTACTTCACACAAAGTTGACACACATATTTTTGTTACTTTGAATAATCAGTTCTGATGAGATGGATGAAACTGGAGCCGATTTTACAGAGTGAAGTAAGCCAGAAAGAAAAACACCAATACAGTATACTAACACATATATATGGAATTTAGGAAGATGGCAATGACGACCCTGTATGCAAGACAGGGAAAGAGTCACAGATGTGTATAACGGACTTTTGGACTCAGAGGGAGAGGGAGAGGGTGGGATGATTTGGGAGAATGACATTCTAACATGTATACTATCATGTGAATTGAATCGCCAGTCTATGTCTGACGCAGGATGCAGCATGCTTGGGGCTGGTGCATGGGGATGACCCAGAAAGATGTTCTGGGGAGGGAGGTGGGAGGGGGGTTCATGTTTGGGAATGCATGTAAGAATTAAAGATTTTAAAATTTTAAAAATAAAAAACTAAAAATTAAAAAAAAAAAAAGTAAGCCTTTTTTTGAAAGGTCATAAAATCTCAAGTGGAAAACAACCATGGAGATCTGATGATTTATAAAAAATAGTACAAATGGACTATGTTAGAACTTGATTACAGAGCTTATACGTCTTTGAAAAGCTTATATGGTTAAAGAGTTCTTCACCTCTTGCCTTACCTCACTTTTAAATTGAAAACTCCTTAAGGACAGTAATGATAACAGGTATCTTCTTATTATCCACTCAATTGCAGTATGTCTCACATTAATCTTGCAAAGGATAATTTAGCTATACGGCATCCTTCCAGCAAAATCTCAACCATTAACACTAGGTAAATAAACACCAAAATAATAGTGCAGAAATAATTGGTTATTTAACTGACTGTAGCCTTAAAAACTGAGCCTAGCAGTCTGGTATATGTTCAAACAGTGAGTTCAATTTAAACATGGTTGATTGAATGAAAGATGAAAAGAGACACTGTGCTTTACAGAAGTACATGGGAGACAGAGGAAACTCCAACATACAATTTCTTTTAAGTAGCAAAGTTACCATGTACCCCAGAAGGTGAAAGCAATAGCAAATCTAGGAGAAACTCAAATAAAAGACAGTTGATCAAATTAGATCAGATGTGATAGCCACACTAGTAATAGCCCTTCTGGCTATGGCAGTCTCAAATACAAAGGGAAACCTAGCCCACAAAAAATCCTCTTGCTTTTATTTTGCTCAATTTCCCCTGCTTTCTCCCTAGCTCTCTAGTCAAGTGTTCTAATTTTGGAAAGTCACTATTTCAGATTAACTCCACAGAGGGCTGAGTTTTGTCACTTTGCAATCAGCAACTCAAGCAGTCATATCACTTTTGTTCATAGCTACTATGTTACTTCCAAATTGGTCTAGGATATTGAAAAAGAGCATTGGAAGTAATGCTCATGAAAAATATATATATATCTATTTCCCCTTTGGCTTTTTTTTATTTCCCTCTTCACCATTTTGATTATCTATTTCATTTCAGATCTATAGCTTGTTTTGCCTTAGAAAAGAATTTCCCTATTGGTTGTGTTGATAAGGCAAATTTTAGGATGTCAAGGTCCAAAAGCTCCCATTATGAATGATAAAATCTAACCCTTGGCCAGTGCAGGAAATTTTAAGCTTGAACATTAAATTTTATTTCAATTGAATTCTCATTTAAACCTTTAGTATAGGATCGCTATGGCTGGAGCTTGCAACTATCATAACCAGAGTGCTCAGACAGATGGACATGCTTTAGCATTTAATTTGAACCTATTTTTACACTTTGCAAAATCTGATCCAGAGATAAATGTTACAAAGATATAAGCTATATCTTATATCACCTTTAGGTGAATTACATTATGGCTCCATGTCAAATCTATATCCCATTTGAAGAAACATTAGCAATTTATTTTTTCTTAATTCCTCAAAGAATCATCTAAGGAATTTCTATTCATAAAACAAAGCAAACCTTCTTGAAATCTGACTTTCTCTTCTCTTTGTAACCCATGTGCCTAGAAATGTCCCAAATTATTTCTCTTCTATCTGAACGTCTAACTTTCTAGCCTGGGCCATTTGAGTGATGGTTTTATCTACATTTCTTACCCATAATCACCTTTTAATTTATTCATTTTTGCTTCTTCATAGCAAGTGTCTCATTCCAGTGTAAATCAATCTTCCCTTTCTAGGATCTCTAAATTTCTACATCACAGTACTCTGATAAATGTTACAAAAAAGCAAAAGTCAAGTAGCTAGAAGGTAGATGGGGGAGCCTAAACAGTCATCAACTCCTCAATAACCCTTCCTTCTTCCCATTTAAATGCTCTGTTTAGGGCAGTCTTGCTTATGCTTTGGAATCAATTGGAGAAATTTTTAAAAAATTGCAATGCCCAAGACCCTCCCTACTCCCCACCTTCAATTAATTTCTCTCTGGGGTGGAGACTAGACAGTTTTTAAAACATATTCCAAGTGAACCTAACTGCACAGCCAAAGCTGAGAAACACTGGAATGGTTTGGAGATTTGTTGTGTTCCACAAATAATAGCACTATATATATATATATATATATATATATTTTTTTTTTTTTTTTCTAAATGATTTGCTCATAGAAGAATGGTGGTGAGAGGACTGGTGAGACGGGGCAATTGATGGTGAGTTCCAACTGTCCTGGGGTGGCAGTTCTTGGCATCAGTATTTACGGTGAACAAATAAAGTAGAACAATCTGTTATTTGTGTCCCCTGAACACTTCAGTTCAGTTCAGTTCAGTTCAGTTCAGTCGCTCAGTCGTGTCCAACTCTTTGCAACTCCATGAATCGCAGCACGCCAGGCCTCCCTGTCCATCACCAACTCCCAGAGTTCACTCAAACTTATGTCCATCGAGTCCATGATGCCATCCAGCCATCTCATCCCCTGTCATCCCCTGTCATCCCCTCTCCTCCTGCCCCTAACCCCTCCCAGCATCAGAGTTTTTCCAATGAGTCAACTCTTCGCATGAGGTGGCCAACGAAGATCATGGCATCCGGTCCCATCACTTCATGGGAAATAGATGGGGAAACAGGGGAAACAGTGTCAGACTTTATTTTGGGGAGCTCCAAAATCACTGCAGATGGTGACTGCAGCCATGAAATTAAAAGACACTTACTCCTGCACACTTCAGTTACCATTAAATCCCAGATCACTCCCCCATTCTCTGATTAGCACAGCCTAAGCAGAAAAAGAATCAGGTAACCATACCTAATTCAGGCTCTACCATGACATAAGAAAGGTTATTTACTGGATTATTTTCTTCATAGATTCAGGTTGCAATTAGACAGTCCTCTAGTAAACACACAGGACTGTCTGTACACTTATATAGAAGGACATACCAAAAATAAATAAATAAATAATAAGACGCAGAAGGCCAAACACTTAAAACATTTCCCCTTTGTATCTGACACTGTTAAAAGAAAGCTATTGAGTTAAGCCATGGCCTCCAAAGAGTACCCAGGTTTAGGTGCTGGAGTCTTCTGTGCATTCTTATCCACACTAATCTGAATCTGTTCTGTCAGTAATCAGCTATCAAGAGCTGGATATCAATTGTGATATCAGTCATGTCCCACTCTTTGTTACCCCTCATGGACTATATAGCCCATGGAATTGTCCAGGCCAAAATACTAAGGTACGTAGCCTTTCCCTTCTCCAGAGGATCTTCCCAACGCAGAGATCGAACCCAGGTCTCCTGCATTGCAGGCAGATTCTTTATCAACTAAGCTGTCAGGGAAGCCTAAGAGATGGAAGCCAATGTGAATTTATACATTCTCCTCCCACCTTAAATATGAACTCTGTAATTTGGTCTTAGCTTTTAATTTCCCAAGTATCTCAATGTTTCCCCATTTTCTGACTCAAAATTGATTAGTGTTACAACATTGAGAATTCAGGTAGCTGCTTATATTTAAAATAGATACTACAAACAAAATACAATAAATATTAAAATTACTTTATCTCTAGCTAATTCAGTGAGTATACATGAAAGGATTTTAGTCATGGCAAATGTTTACAGAAACCTGATATACTTCTCCCTGAAAGACTCTTGAAGCTCCTTTTTAAACATATCAGTACCCTATCTTGTTGACATACAAATATGCATTCAGCATATAAATGAGGGCAAATCATCTTGCTCTCTAGAGTTTCTATGACAATAAAGCAGCTTTTAAAACAAACAGAATCTTGATGACTTTCAGAACACAAGTTATCCCTAATGTTGAACTGTAAACCTTCACCTTGTTGTAGTTGCCTGGCTCTAATACCATTTCTGTGGTAAATTCTTAGATAGATGGGAATACTAGCCCACCTGACCTGCCTCCTGAGAAATCTGTATGCAGGTCAAGAAGCAACAGTTAGAACTGGACATGGAACAAGTTTTTCCAAATTGGGAAAGGAGTACATCAAGGCTGTATATTGTCACCCTGCTTATTTAACTTATGTTCAGAGTACATCATGCAAAATGATGGGATGGATGAAGCACAAGCTGGAATCAAGACTGTCAGGAGAAATTTCAATAATCTCTGATATGCAAATAATGCCACGCTTATGACAGAAAGCAAAGAAGAACTAAAAAGCCTCTTGATGAAAGTGAAAGAAGAGAGTGAAAAAGTTGGTTTAAAACTCAACACTCAGAAAACTTAGATCATGGCATCCAGTCCCATTACTTCAAGGCAAAACGAAGTGAAGTGAAGTGAAAGTCAGTCATGTCCAACTCTTTGTGATCCCGTGGATTGTAGCCTACCAGGCTCCTCCATCCATGGGATTCTCCAGGCAAGAATACTGGAGTGGGTTGCCATCTCCTTCTCCAGTGGATCTTCCCGACCCAGGGATTGAACCAATGTCTCCCACCTTGCAGGCAGAAGCTTTACCCTCTGAGCCACCAGGGAAGCCATAGATCGAGAAACAATGGAAACAGTGACAGGCTTTATTTTCTTGGACTCCAAAATCACTGCAGATGGTGACTGCAGTCATGAAATTAAAAGATGCTTGCTCCTTGGAAGAAAAGCTATGACCAACCTAGACAACACATTGAAAAGAAGAGACATTACCTTGCTAATGTCCATCTAATCAAAGCTATGGCTTTTCCAGCAGTCTATGGATGTGACAGTTGGACTATAAAGAAAACTGAGCACCAAAGAATAGGTGCTTTTGAACTGTGGTGTTGGAGAAGACTCTTGAGTCCCTTGGACTGCAAGGAGATCCAATTAGTCCATCCTCAAGGAAATCAGTCCTGAATATTCATTGGAAGGACTGATGCTGAAGTTGAAACTCCAATACTCTGGCCACCTGATGCAAAGAACTGACTCATTTGAAAAGACCCTGATGCTGGGAAAGATTGAAGGTGGGAGGAGAAGGGGACAACAGAGGATGAGATGGTTGGATGGCATCACCGACTCGTTGGACGTGAGTTTGATGGCCAGGAGTTGGTGATGGACAGGGAAGCCTGGCCTGCTGAAGTCCATGGGGTTGCAAAGAGTCAGAAACAACTGAGTTACTAAACTGAATACCATTTCTAGACAATTTAAGTACTATGCTCTAATCAGGACTCTCTGAATTAGTTTTCTGAACCTCCACAAGAAACTCCACCCAGATTTCTCAAGTGTCTAATAATAAATAGCCAGTGACATAAGTTCTAAAGCAACACAGAGTTGCAGTCAATTTTCCAGGGAAGCTACTATCACTGGAGCAAGCAAATGCCTTGATCAGCCTAAGCATAGATACCTTGACATACAGCTGTTATCCACAAAGGGCTCCAAGTTAAGAAAGTCTATGCCCATGAGGGTTGAGTTTCAAACATATTTCTAGCTTTCAGTCTCATAAGGAATTCCATCATGTCTCTGAGGGGCCTCCAGTGCTCCCCTGTAGTCATATGCTAACAAAGAAATGTTTCCCTGGGTAAATTTTTACACTTTGGATCATAAATCTAATGAGATTGTAACCAGAAAGAAAATACACTTTATGGCATTGACTTTGTCTCAAGTCTAGCTAAGTCCTAAACTATAAACCTGGCCCCACAAATATAACCCATATTATAGTTAGTCAATAATCCACATTAGTCATGGGTTCTCACAATCTCCTGTTGGTTTAAGTCAAACAGGCAAAGATATTTAGAAAGCAATTTGAATATTTTATGATCCTCTTGAAATATTATAAAGGGTATTCTATGCATAACATATCAAATTTCTGCATTAGCTATCTTCATGTTCTCACATAGCTCACAAAATACTTCTCCCTTGCTCAACTCCCTTAAACTCTTTTCAAAAAACCTATTTGGGTTTTCTAATTGTCCAGTTCTCCTCCACCTGGATTCCTTGTTTTCAAAGGAAGTACAGGAAAGGCATAAGCCTATAAATATTCTCACATTGAGTGTTTTTAATTTCAAAAGAAAATCATTTCATCCATTCTGTAACTGACATACACAAACAAGTACAGGTTAAAGTGAGGCTTGACAGACCTCAAACTAATTGGTTCTTAATATGTATTACCCATTTTATCACAGATTAAAATGTCAAATATTTGTTGAGAATTTTCTGTCTACAAAGTAGTGAATATAAATTAGTTCATTGATTTTAACTTATTTTGACATGCCTTCTCAAGTTAAGAAAACAAATTGTGTTATACAAATTCCAGAAGAGTAGGATTCTTTTTCCTGATAAAGGACATGGAATAATCTAGATTGAATGTTATGGTCTATGATTGGTCTGTCTCAATGTGAGGCAGATCTGTATCACTTTTAAACATCTGTGAGTAAGACTAGTACCTGATTCAAGCAAGTAAATTAAGTGAGTAAAATATTCACCGAGGATATTATTCAAGCATTTCCTATTGGAAGGCAAGAGATGAAAAAGTGATTGGCTAGAAGGTACCTAACATTTCACAGAAAATCTGTGTTACTGAACTTTTGAAAGAATTATTATAGTCCCAAAAAACTCTTCCAGTAGATGGCTCAGTAGTAACAAATCTGCCAGGAAAACAGGAGACGAAGGAGACACAGGTTCAATTCCTGGATCTGGAAGATCGCCTGGAGGAGGGCATGGCAACCTACTCCAGTATTCTTGCTGGGAAATCTCACAGACAGAGGAGTCCATCGGGTAGCAAAGAGTCAGACACAACTGAAGCAAGTGAATGCAGCACAATAAACGCAGTCAAATGTAGATGTGTAAAAGGTTAACATAGTTTCAAATCTTTAAGTCAACCCTAGGTTCTACAGGAAATGTGCTTTGTCCTTGGAGTTTAGGCCTGATGGCTAGTATTTCCTAATTTCATTTGCCCCTGTTAATGTTAATTTCTGTTGGTCACCAGAGAATGCACATAATAGGGGATTTTCCTGCTACAAAAATTGTACCAAATTCATTCAGAATTTAGTTTATTTATACCTTTTCTGGGCTGGTATGTTTAACAGCTATTATGTTTATGTTATAATATCATAACTGACCAGTAAATAATGCCTTCTACTCAAAAGTTCATGGTATTTGATGTTTTTAGATAAACTACAATGAAGCAAAGTCTTATTTTAAATCTATAATTGATAATTGCATATTGTATTCATTTAAAAAATTGATCTTTCTATCAGTCCAGTTCCAGTAAATTTCTTATCTCAAAACTCATCTAA
Organism: Ovis canadensis; assembly: GCF_042477335.2. NCBI lineage: Eukaryota > Metazoa > Chordata > Mammalia > Artiodactyla > Bovidae > Ovis > Ovis canadensis. Next base: position 174,044,522 of record NC_091246.1, on the reverse strand, counting down.
AAAAGCAATCATAAAACATGTTAAGAAAACTCCTTGAGGATAACTCTCCAATTAAAAATATTTTCTTTAGGATGAGGCCTAAAATGGAAGTTCTAACCAACAATTGTCATTATAAATTCTATGATCCAATTTTGTAAAGAGATTGCCTTAGGAGTTAGGCTAGATTCCAGTGAGGTAATTGCATTACACCTTCCTAATTTTTCACAGAAGTTTCAAATGATTATAGTAGTCTTCCTTGTACTGTGAGTAGGAAATGCTACCAAAAAGCAAGCAAACAAAAACTACATAAGTGAATATAGATTATAGATATTTAGAAATTGTTGGAAATACCACTGGCCTACATGTGAAAGAAGAAGAATTACAGTAGAGAAGAATATGACATGGAAAAACCATCGTTTCTGCGCCTCATCCTTCTGACCAGTCTAGATGTTAATTTCATCCCCCCAATTTTTCCTGTACCATATTGAGCATTGAGCGTGTGTGCTTGGTTGTGTCTGACTTTTTGTGACCCTATGGACTGTAGCCTGCCTGGCTCCTCTGTCCAAGGAATTTTCCAGGCAAGAATACTGGAGTGGGTTGCCATTTCCTTCTCCAAGGGATCTTCTTGACCCAGTGGTTGAACCCCCATCTCCTGTGTCTCCTGAATTGGCAGGCGGATTTTTTAACAGCTGAGATGATTAACTCTTAAATATAAATGGCTGATATTAGTTTTCCATGGGACTATCTTGTAAAGTTGTAGTAAGAGCTTAAACAATACTATTTTATATAACAAAGTTTATATGAATTTTATATAAAGTTTATAAATTACATAAAATGGTTGATCAGATACAATATGAGGGCTTCCCTGATGACTCAGTGGTTAACAGTCCTCCTTCTGATGCAGGAGACAAGGGTTCAATCCCTGGATTGGAAAGATCCTCCAGAGAAGGAAATGGCAACCAGTTCCAGTATTCTTGCCTGGAAAATCCCATGGACAGAGGAGCCTGGCAGGTTATACTCCATGGAGTCTGACACAACTGAGCAACTGAGTGTGCGACCACAAACACACACACACACACACACAGAAATCATGTAACTTAATAATCTCAAAACTTTTGAAATATTGTGCCTGAGGACTCTCTAATATGCTCTTCTCATGAGGCAAGCTCTATAAAAAGAGGGCATGGAATAGCAAAACTACAGAGGAAATTATTTTTAAAGTGCTACTATAGACAACATTTAGGTTTGCCACATTTATTTGTGCAACTTGAAGGACGAAAGAAAACCATGTTCAAATCCAGCCTATGGCCTGTTTTGTATGACCCTTGGAGATAAGAATGGTTTTCCATGTTTAGAGTATAAGATGAAAAGGAAAAAGAAAAAAAGTATTAAATGGTGATACATGTGGCCTACAAAGACTAAAATATTATCAGGCCCTTTATAGAAATACAAAAAAAAAAAAATGCTGACACATGATTTAAGCTTTAAAAAGAGATCCCTTGAATGATTTAAATAGATTATTCATGTTTAATTTGGTAAAGGACTAGATAAATTCTACTTGAGTGTCCTCTGTATTCTCAGATTTATGGAATCATGAAAGACCTGAGACCTCTTTAGCTGAATCAAGTAAGACCACCTGGAAATCTAGACCTCAACCCAGGTCCCTTTAAGTAGGATAGCCAAGAGAAGCCTAGCTAGGTCTGGCAGCAGAACATTGAGCCCATTACATGATACACTGGGTTCTGCCACCATAAGCACACAGGTAATGGCTGAGCACAATTTTAGCAGCTGTTACTGCTAAATAGAAAAATATACTTTCCTTATGCCAAGCAAGATTTTGGAAAAGGTTTCCTCAGACATAAGTTCAGAAGTGTTTGTTTGTTTGTTTGTTTTTGTATCAAACTGGATATATATCTTGTCCTGGCTCTGCACATATTGAATGTCAGAAAATAGTCTGTTATGTTTTCCTTTTTTTTAAGCCATTAACATCATTCAGCTGCTTTCATGTTTCTTATAATAATAAAGTCCATCCAATTTCAGTGTGGTAAAATGTAAAAGGAAAGAAAAAAAGAGACTTTAAGCCCAAATAAATAACCTTCAGCTTGATATTACTTCATCAAATGCCTGTGAATGCCTCTTTGTACACATCTGGGGCAATGTATTTCTTTTATACACATCCGTCTTAGGGATACTTTCTTCAATTCCATTCTATTAAGCACATCATAATGCTCTTCCATGGGAAATAATGTTAACTACATCATTTCAAACTGCAAAAACCCTTCACCATCATTGAGAAACCTAAATATGAAATTTCAACAAATGTTGATATGCATTGCACTATTATTCACAGGACTTAACACTGCAAACCACTTATATGACCAAAGGAAGGAATTAGTTAATTCATAAAGTGATATTTAAGCCAATACATATGTATTTGCAAAGCTCTTAATGATATGGTAAAACATCTAAAATTAACATGTAACTTTAAAATACAGTTTAAAAATAACATGTTTACTATGCAATTTTTAAAAAGCAGAGAAACTGAGACAAGAATGTTCTGACTGTTATGGGCTGAATCGTATCCCCTACTCCTAAATTCATATGTTGAAGCCCTTTCCCCTCACCACCCTGCCACCCACCCACCCACCAGACTCAATATGTGACTTTTTTTTAAAGATCAAGCTTTAAGAGGTGATTACAATGAGGCCGTTATGGCCCTAATCCAGTGACTGTTGTCCTCTGTCCTAAGAGAAGGAGATTTGTACAAAGAGACACCTGGGACTCTTGCACAGAGAAAAAGACCATATGAAGACACAAGGAGAGGATAAATATACATAAAACAAAGAAAAAGACCTCAGAAGAAAACAAACCTGCTAACACTCTGACCTTGGATTTCTAACTTTCAAAAGCATGACTAAATATTTTCTGTTTAAGCTACCCAATCTATGCTATCTCTTAGGGCAGACTTAGCAAAGTAATGGAGAAGGAAATGGCAACTCACTCCAGTGTTCTTGCCTGGAGAATCTCAGGGATGGGGGAGCCTGGTGGACTTCCGTCTATGGGGTCGCACAGTCGGACACAACTGAAGTGACTTCACAGCAGCAGCAGCAGCAAAGTAATGCATAATATGGAATACCATTCAGCATTGTCATCATTACATTTTGGTGATGAAATTGTGCCGAGTTTCACACTTTTTTAATTGTTCTGTATAACTCATTGCTTGCACTTATTCCCTCCCTCCGTTTATACCCCCCTTTTCTTTTTCTCTCTTGTTTTTCCTCCAAAAAGGTCTTTTGAACATCTATAATGTGGCCAGCCTTGTGATCCCTAAGCACTAAGTATTCAAAGCATGATTTGATTCCATCTCTACAAAATTTAATCTGATAGGTTTTAAGTGTATACTATTTTGACAAGAAAAAAAGAATAGAAAAATCCATCTCAACATTTCCCAACACACACCTCTTCCTGTAATAGGAGTTATATAGAAACAAATTGCCAATTATTCCTACAATGGCAAAAAAACAAAGTCATCAGTAAACAACGCAGATCATGCCATGTGGCTTTTGTGTCACATGTGATTAAGCTTCAGTACATGTGAACAATACTTAGCAGTTACTGATCACTACTAGGTAGTTCAGTTCAGTCGCTCTGTGTGTCCAGCTCTTTGTGACCTCATGAACTGCAGCACACCAAGGCCTCGCTGACCATCACCAACTCTCAGAGTCCACCCAAACCCATGTCCATTGAGTCGATGATACCATCCAACCATCTCATCCTCCGTCGTCCCCTTCTCCTCCTGCCCTCAATCTTTCCCAGCTTCAAGGTCTTTTCAAATGAGTCAGCTCTCCACATCGGGTGGCCAAAGTATTGGAGTTTTCAGCTTCAACATCACCCTTCCAATGAACACCCAGGACTGATTTCCTCAAGGATGGACTGGTTGGATCTCCACAGTCCGAAGGACTCTCAAGAGTCTTCTCCAACACCACAGTTCAAAAGCATCAATTATTACAAAGAAAGCATCTGTGCTCAGCTTTCTTTATAGTCCAACTTTTACATCCATACATGACACCACTGGAAAAACCATAGTCTTGACAAGATCAACCTTTGTTGAAAAAGTAATGTCTCTACATTTTAATGTGCTGTTTAGGTTGGTCATAACTTTCCTTCCAAGGATAATCTTTTAATTTAATGGCTGCAATCACCATCTGCAGTGATTTTGGAGTCCCCCAAAATAAAGTCAGCCACTGTTTTCACTGTTTCCCCACCTATTTGCCACGAAGTGATGGGACTGGATACCATGATCTTAGTTTTCTGAATGTTGAGCTTTAAGCCAACTTTTCACTATTCTCTTTCACTTTCATCAAGAGGCACTTTAGTTCTTCTTCACTTTCTGCCATAAGGGTGGTGTCATCTGTATATCTGAGGTTATTGATATTTCTCCCAGCGATCTTGATTCCAGCTTGTGCCTCATCCAGCCCAGTGTTTCTCCTGATGTACTCTGCATATAAGTTATATAAGCAGGGTGACAATATACAGCCTTGACATATTTCTTTTCCTATTTGGAACCAGTCTGTTGTTCCATGTCCAGTTTTAACTGTTGCTTCCTGACCTGCATATAGGTTTCTCAAGAGGCAGGTTAGGTGGTCTGGTATTCCCACATCTTTCAGAATTTTCCACAGTTTATTGTGGTCCACACAGTCAAAGGCTTTGGCATAGTCAATAAAGCAGAAATAGGTGTTTTTCTGGAACTCTCTTGCCTTTTTGATGATTCAGCAGATGTTGACAATTTGATCTCGGGTTCCTTGGCCTTTTCTAAAACCACCTTGAACATCTGGAAGTTCCTGGTTCACGTATTACTGAAGCCTGGCTTGGGTAATTTTGAACACTACTAGCTTGTGAGCTGAGTGCAATTGTGCGGTAGTTTGAACATTCTTTGGCATTCAGTCCTGTGAATGCCTTTTCCAGTCCTGTGGCCACTGCTAAGTTTTCCATATTTGCTGACATATTGAGTGCAGCACTTTCACAGCATCATCTTTCAGAATTGAAACAGCTCAACTGGAATTCCATCACCTCCACTAGCTTTGTTTGTAGTGATGCTTCCTAAGGTCCACTTGACTTCACATTCCCGGATGTCTGGCTCTAGGTGAGTGTGAGTGATCACACCATCATGATTACCTGCGTTGTGAAGATCTGTTTTGCACAGTTCTGTGCTTGCCACCTCTTCTTAATATCTTCTGCTTCTCTTAGGTCCACACCATTTCTGTCCTTTATTGAGTCCATCTTTGCATGAAATGTTCCCTTGGTATTTCTAATTTTCTTGAAGAGATCGCTAGTCTTTCCCATTCTGTTGTTTTTCTCTATTTCTTTGCATTGATCTGTGAGGAAGGCTTTCTTATCTCTCCTTGCTATTCTTTGGAACTATGCATTCAGATGGCTATATCTTTCCTTTTCTCCTTTGCTTTTGGCTTCTCTTCTTTTCACAGCTATTTTTAAGGCCTCCTCAGACATCCATTTTGCTGCTTTGCATTTCTTTTTCTTGAGGATAGTTTGATCCCTGTCTCCTGTACAATGTCACAAACCTCTGTCCACAGTTCATTAGGTACTCTGTCTATCAGATCTTGTCCCTTAAATCTATTTCTCACTTCCACTGTATAATCATAAGGGATTTGATTTAGGTCATACCTGAATGGTCTAGTGGTTTTCCCCACTTTCTTCAATTTAAGTCTGAATTTGGCAATAAAGAGTTCATGATGTGAGCCACAGTCAGCTCCTAGTCTTAGAGCTTCTCCATCTTTGGCTGCAAAGAATATAATCAATCTGATTTCACTGTTGGCCATCTGGTGATGTCCATGTGTAAAGTCTTCTCTTGTGTTGTTGGAAGAGGGTGTTTGCTATGACCAGTGCATTCATTCTCTTGGTGAAACTCTATTAGCCTTTGCCCTGCTTCATTCTGTACTCCAAGGCCAAATTTGCCTGTTACTCCAGGTGTTTCTTGACTTCCTACTTTGCCATTCCAGTCTCTTATAATGAAAAGGACATCTTTTTCAGGTGTTAGTACTAGAAGGTCTGGTAGGTCTTCACAGAACCATTCAACTTCAGCTTCTTCAGCATTACTGGTCGGGGCATAGACTTGGATTACCATGATACTGAATGGTTTTCCTTGGAAATAAACAGAGATCATTCTGTCATTCTCTTCCGGTATGCTACTGGAGATCAGTAGAGAAATAACTCCAGAAAGAATGAAGGGATGGAGCCAAAGCAAAAACAACACGCATTTGTGAATGGGACTGGTGATAGAAGCAAGGTTCGATGCTATAAAGAGCAATATTGCATAGGAACCTGGAATGTTATGTCCATGAATGAAGGCAAATTGGAAGTGGTCAAACGAGATGGCAAGAGTGAACATCGACATTTTAGGAATCAGTGAACTAAGATGGACTGGAATGGGTGAATTTAACTCAAATGACCATTATGTCTACTATTGTGGCAGGAATCCCTTAGAAGAAATGGAGTAGCCATCATGGTCAACAAGAGAGTCTGAAATGCAGTACTACTAGAGAGTAGCCATATACAATTTCTAGGGATGGATTTCTATTTTTTTTAGAGGTCACTCTCCCCCTCACCCCAGTTTACTCTAGCTTCAGCACATTGCCCTAAAGTGTTGATGAGAAGCTAATATAGGAATCAATTAGAAATAATTTGATAAAATCCACTGTCATAGTTGAAAGATACTCTCGATGTTTTCCAGAGAGGCAGTTCAAAAGTTAAGGCACTAGATGCTCCAAATGGTACAAATCAGAGACTTGGGTAGTGAGAGGGGAGCAACAGTACACAATTTCAAGTTAAATGAACAATCCTTCTTCCTGAGCCTAACACATATACAATTTATCTTGTTAGTCTTCAGTTTCTGCTATGATGGACAGAGTAGTATTAGAAGATTTCAACCACCACTGTTCAGTGCAACTAAGTTAGAAGGCTAAATATGTTAGTATGCTCATAGGAATGATATGTATAGAATCCTTTAAGCAAAGGCCAGACATAGGGAAAACTGTAAGTAGATTTGTTTTGGTGTACTGAGTGCAGTGGTGAAAATAAATACTTAATGAACCTAATTAAAAAATAAGGATCTAGTTTATTATAAATATTTTTCATATAAAGGATGTGTAGCACCCATGTAAATCAATAAAAAAATGCAATACTATTTTTGTAAATTCCCTATACCCAATCAATTTACATAAAATGCTTCAGTTGATTTTTTGCCAGACTCTTGAATTTGTAACTAACAAATGGATACAACTGATGAAGAAGCTGAGTTCTATAGTAATTTTTGAAATATGCAGAATATTATCTTAATTTCTTAGGTTATTCACCATGTAGTATGCACAGCCATGATACACTTTTAAGTTCAGTCTTACATTTTAACCATTTTTTTCTTCACTACTTTAAGTCTACAGTACACAATCAACCAAAAAATGAATCAAACTCAGATTTATTTTGTTTCTCAATTTGCATGGTATAAATACTCCTGTCATGACTAACATGATATCAAATAAGACACTGGAAACATATGCACAACAGAACATTATTGCATAGGTTTTCTATCACACAATTACAATGGGCTTAAAGTAACTCCAAGAGGAAATATATTAAATGTAATAAAGTGTTTAGAAAATAATGAGTTTCGAGTACTTTCAGAAATATATGTAATTTACTTCATTATACATTTATATTATTTATTTTTAAATGTGACTATTTAATATTAAGCTTTCAAAATTTATGAAAATTTAAACAAATGGGTTTTCTGAGTGGTGCAAGCCAGCTCCAACACTCCACTGCTTGTCAGCCAACCCTTTTCACTCAAACCCCTTTTCTCTCTCATGATTTTCTTCCATGTACTCACACAACTTTGAGTTTTACTTGAGCAATTTCTCTATTTCTAAATATTCCTCTCTGCCTGCTTTTCACAACCTTTCCATAATCTGACCTTAATATTACAGCTTTCAAAATAATATGATAAAGTAATTCAAACTAACATGGTTTATGCTAAAAATACCCAATATGTTTCCTGTTCAATATCAGTACAGTAGTGAAATTCCTCTTATGGTAAGTTTATAATTTTTAATGGCCCACCAAGGAACAAAGCCCTGGGATTTCTTTGGAAGGAATGATGCTAAATCTGAAACTCTAGTACTTTGGCCACCTCATGCAAAGAGTTGACTCATTGGAAAAGACTCTGATGCTGGGAGGGATTGGGGGCAGGAGGAGAAGGGGATGACAGAGGATGAGATGGCTGAATGGCATCACTGACTTGATGGACATGAGTCTGAGTGAACTCCGGGAGTTGGTGATGGACAGGGAGGCCTGGCATGCTGCGATTCATGGGGTCACAAAGAGTCAGACACAACTGAGCGACTGAACTGAACTGAACTGAAGGAACAAAGATACTTAGGTACTGGTTCTTCAAATTATATTATGTACTTGACATGAATATATTTAGAATTATTATGTTCTGGTCTAGATATGTAACTATTTACACTTCTTTAGTAACCTTGGAATTAGTAGTCCTGCTAGGTAATTAATCCTTATTGATTCAGCGTGAAGCTCCCATTTTTACCATTCCTCTACTCTCTGGTCTCCCCCTTGTGAACCTTAATCCCTAAGAATGTCATGCTCCTTTTAGTTCTCCCCACCTAGAATACCCTCCCCACTCCCTCTCCTCATTCCTTGGGCTTAGCTTCATATCTTTCTATGTCGAGTGAGCCAGAACTTTCCTTGAGGAACCTTCCCTGCCCTTTCTGAATTAAGCAAGCCCCCATAGCATCTTGTGGTTATTCTTACAGTAATATGTATCTCATTTGATACCGGTTCTTCAAATCATATCATGTACTTGATATGAATATTTTTAGAATTTGACTCTAAATGCCTTGTCATATATCTACACCATATGGCTGGGAATTCCATAATGTGGGAGAAGGGGACAAGTTAGCCTTGTTCATCAGTATCTTCCAATACCCAGAATGGCATTGGGCCGTTTGTTGGCTCTTGGCAAGTCCAGGTTGAATACAGTGATGATGATTCCAAGGAGAAAAAACAGAACAGTGAGAACACACTGCCAAATTGCTTCTCTTTCAGGTTATACCTGTGTTATTTTGAAATTCTTTTAAAGAACAGAATTTGATTAGATGAGCAACTGGTTAGCAATAAACTGTAGTACCAGCACAGAGGAACACCACCTTCTATAATAGGTTCCTGAAATCCCCCGAGGGGGAGAGAAAGTTGTTCAAAAGTCATGCCTAATTATACAAGCAAACACAGAAGGATCTCTAGTTACTGGAATCCAATTGTACATCCTCCTGCCTTCTCCCCATCAGCCTCAAAAATTCAAATGCTCCACCTAAGGGAATGACAAATCTTTTAACCATGGTTTGCCAGGAGTAGAGTAGCTATATCTCCTCTTTAGTGACTATGAGCCAAATATAAAAAATGAAATCTTGACGAAACTTCCTGACTTTTCAACCCAATATACTTATTTTGCAGATAAGGAAAAGTTATGGCATATTACATCATGTGTCAGATACATGCTTGAGTCTCAATTCCAATAATCATCACTGGAAAAGAGAAAAATAATAATTTTGACAAAGCACGTAAAAACGGTTGTGTCCTCATGTTCTTTTGAAAGATGATCCTACTGGAGTTCAAAACTGAAGCCACCCCCACCATCCTACACACAGTATTGAAACATTAGAAAAGAATGGAACAGTATTAAATACTATTACTCTGTAGCTCGTACAAAAGGACAGGGATTTGCATTAAGAACAAGTGCTCAAAGAGCTAAGCTTCAGGCAAGGAAAGATCATTATTTATAACAAACTGATCTGCTTCTATATGATTAACGAAAGAACAGTGAATTAATGTTGTTATCTTAATATTGTTTAAATGGCCTCTAGATGTGGTATGAAGCCAAGTCAGGCAGAATGGTTAACACAAAATAAATGTCAATAGAAGAGAGATTTCTGGGAAACATTTTCACCAGGAGTAGAATTTGCTTAATTAATGGCCTCAAAATGATAAGCGCTGATAAGCCTCTGCTGGTCTTATTTTATTTGGGGAAACAGGACACAGCCCAACTTAATGGGATTTTCTTCAGAGACTGGTAAAACTGGTAAGCTTCTGGATAGTTATCAGTCCTTTTAATGATTTCTTCTCTCATGCCCTAGGTTATTTGGGGAAATGGATGAGGAAAGTATGAAACTAAAATGGTAGTGTTTTATTACCTCTGTACAGGAAATGGATTTTTGAGACACAAACAACAAGATTTCTATTACCCATGAAATAAGGTTTCATTAAATGGCTGTTTTAGAATTGGTTGTCCATAATAGGTAAAACTTGGTGTTAAAGCAGGTTTAGATGGAAATTTGTTACTAATTGCCCTGAGATTAGAAAGGCCTCAATAAAGTGGGCTAAGTAGAGTGTATATTTCTGGGATCATGTTCCTGCCCTCAAAGCAAGCTTTAGGTGTAAGAAACACTTGTCAGTAATTCCCCTGGACATTTTTCTTTCTAGCACTTAGAAATTAAACTACATAAGATGAAATTGTGAGCAGATATGTGCACAAAATTAACATTTGTAACACTTGAGATTTAGATTTAGATAATATTCCAAACTAATTATCAGTGATTCAGATATTCATAAATGATTTCAAAGATGTCTGGACTGGCTTACAGAAACACACCTAAATATACCAGAGACTTCACATTAATATGGGATATGATAGAGAGAGGTTTCCATTTTGTCAATATGTAAATTCTACATTGGAGTCATCCTGTTTTCCTATTTGGTTAGCCTGCTTAAGTATGTCTAAAACACATAAAGAGAAAAAAAAAATCTATAGTTTTATTGCAGTATTTTCAGCAAGTATTTTCCAAGTAATGGACTAGTTCTAAGAGAAGTTTTAAATTAAAACACTCTCATGGTCAAATTCATTTGGAAAATAAGTTTATTTTACTTACTGTAGAAATTCATAGAATTCTTGATAGGTTAAGGGACACTGTGAAGCACCTAAGAGTGGAGATTGGATTTTTACATAAAACAAATTTACTTGATTATGGAATCTTTTTTTTTTTTATGTAGTATCTTGATAGATCAGTTTTTCACAGAACACACTTTGGGAAATTAGAGCTTATCTCAAATTTTCTGGCAAAAATTAATTTGACCTGGCTGTACTAAGGTATTAGCAAGTATACATTCATCCCCTTCTAATATGCTGCACAGTTTACTAGTATATCATGTGTTATGGGTTAAATTGGCTCCCTCACAAAGATATACACGTCCTAGCCCCAGTACCTATGAATGTGATCTTCTTTTGGAAATAAGGTCTTTACAGATGTTATCAAGTTATGTTGCTACTCTTAGGGTGAACCTTAATCCAATAATGACTAGCATCTTTATAAAAAGAAATTTGGACCTGGAGACAGACACCTACCTACAGAGGATGAGAGCAGAGCCACAAGCAGAATGCCAAGTGAAGACAAAAGCAGAGACCAGAGCGATGTGTCTACAATGAACACCAAGGATTGCTAGCTTGCAGCAGAAGCTAGGAGAGATGCAGGCAACAGATGTTCCCTCAAAAGGAATTGATACTGCTGATACCCTGATTTAGGACTTGTATCCTTTAGGACTCAGAGAATAAACTTCAGTTTTTGTAAACCACCCAGTTTGTGGTCCTTTGTTATGGCAGCCCTTGGCAATTAATACAGAATTTGCTACCAAGAAGTGGGGGGCTTACATAACAAATATCTAAAAACTCAGAAATAATTTTGGAGTTGAGTAATGGGTTGAGGCTGGATGACTTTGGAGGCATTTCATTAGAAGAGCCTAGATTGCCTTGAAGAGACTTTTGATAGAAATGTGGATGTTACAGGTGCTTTTGGTGAGGATTCAGACAGAAAAGAGGAACATGTTGAAAAGTGGAGGAAAGGTGGCCCTTGTTATATAGTGGCAAAGAAGCTGACTGAGTTATTTCTACTGCTATAAGGCAAGGGGTACTTGTCAGTGATGAACATAGATATTTAGTTGAGGAGATTTCCAAGCAAAGTCTGGAAGGCACAACTTTGCTTCTTGCTGCTTATAGTGAAAGTGAGAGGAAAGATAGACTGCAGAAGGAATTCTGCCTCAAAACATAATCTAATATACCACACTTATCACTTACTATATATCTCTTCCTCTCCACTAGAGTGTAACTGCAAAAGAACAGGTATATTAGTGTGTTCTGTTCACTGATATTCCCCAATTACCCAGATGCTCACAGTTGCTCAATAAGTACTGAAGAATGAATGAAATTAATGCATAAGATCAAACTTCTCAAACTGAATTTCATGCCTTAATTTTCCAACAGGTTTATAAGAGATGCATACTTCTTACAGTGTTATTAGAAAAAAATTTTCTTTATCTTCAAATAAAAATAATGTACATGACTATCAGTACACTGGGTTTTAGAACAGATATTGACATAACACAAGAAATTAAAATTTACCTAAGAATGGGACTCAAACTAGGGACTCCTCTGAAAAAGAACAATTAAAGGGTTTCAGACAAGTAACAGTTTATAGAGATGCAATTTTGAGGCCACATATGAAATTGGTTCTCAATAAGGTTTTAGCATTTTACTCTTAGGATGAGATTTGATAACAGCTGGATAGATTTAATAGCATAAATCCTATAAACAGTAACAGCAAACAAAAATCCAAGCCTCCATAGAATACATTAAGGCCATAAAAAATGATGGCTGTCTTTATTTTTAAGTTAATTAAACTGCCACCTTAAATCCCTATTGTTTTAAAAATGCTACATAAAATGATACAGACTTTATATGAACAATCCAATATGTTAGGCAATGAAAACAATAACCAAATTGACTTTGCCCACCCTTCTATTCTCTTTTAAATAGGTTCATACATGGGCAAACCTAGTCTTTTAAGAATAACTGATACTCTGCGATTAATTAAAGTTTTATCTTCTCTTATTTATACAATTCAATTTTCCAGCAATAGAGAACTCAGTACACTATTTAGAAAGATACTTTAGATGTAAAACGGCTAAAAATTGTTATATTTTTCATTCATATTAGTGAAAGTGAAAGTCACTTAGTTGTGTCCAACTCTTTGTGACCCCATGGACTATACAATCCATGGAATTCTCCTGGCCAGAATACTGGGGTGAGTAGTCTTTCCCTTCTCCAGGGGATCTTCCCAACCCAAGGATTGAATCAAGGTCTCCCACATTGCAGGTGGATTCTTTACCAGCTGAGCCACAAGTGAAGCCCTCATTCATATTAAAATATGCACATTTAGGATGTATTTCTTTACATTCCTCAGTGTGACAAACATAGTTAACTTTATATATATCAGTTCAGTCACTCAGTCATGTCCCCATGAATTGCAGCATGCCAGGCCTACCTGTCCATCACCAACTCCCAGAGTTCACCCAAACTCATGTGCATCGAGTCGGTGATGCCATCCAGCCATCTCATCCTCTGTCGTCCCCTTCTCTTTCTGCCCCTAATCCCTTCCAGCATCAAGATCTTTTCCAATGAGTCAACTCTTCACATGAGGTGGCAAAAGTATTGGGAGTTTCAGCTTCAGCATCAGTCCTTCCAATGAACACCCAGGACTAGTCTCCTTTGCAAATACCAGGCACCTGATTAATGTTTTGTTGTTGTTTAGTCACTAAGTCATGTCCAACTACTCTACATATATACTTTCAATCATCAATTTGTTAATTCCAATTTCACATTACTAAGATTTTCCAAATTAGTCTCTTTACATGTCTGCTGTATCTTTGTGATGCTATTTTTGCTGCCTTGCTCACTTCCATTTGTACATACTGTTTTATTAAAGGCTCTTAAGTTATCACTCTCTAATCTTTCTGCCTTTTCCCTACTCCTCAGCAGCTCCAAATTATCTTTCAAAGATAGTTCTCTCCCCTATGTTCTACTTGAGCAATCAGATCCATTCTTCAAGTCCCTGCAAAAATGTTCATACATCTGCCATGCTTTCCTCACCTCTTTTAAGTGGAGTTATTCAGTCCCTCTCTTTATTCTAGGTTATTTTAGCATTTGGAACATATATCTGTAAAATAGCATATTGTACTGTAATTACTTTGGGGGGCTTGCCTCCTCGATGAGATTGTGTCCTTGCCAAGGCAAGAACTGTATCTATCTTATACTTCTAACTCCAGGGCTTTGACATGTACCTGACACAGTTTACAGCCTCAATAAATATTTAGTGAATAAACAGACAAAAAAGAGAAGTTTAGGGAGCAGAAGAAAAATCAAGTCAATAGTTACTTTTGTGCTGTTGCTATACTAACCCAAGCATTATGGAAAATACTTAGACTGACTTATATGACCACCTTTATTTCTCCTGGTGCAATTTTAAGGCTCTCATTTAATATGATGAGATATCATCCAACTAGACTGTAGAAAAGAATTGTGCATATTGGCTTTAAATTAATTTTCAGACATGAACGTGCTTTTTTTTTTTCCCCCTTAAAAATTTCCTGTGATTTTTCACATTTCTCAATGCTTTCCTTACTTAAACAGCCTCTTAATCTTCTAAGATTATGGTAAGAGAGTAAGAATTTTCCTCTTCAGAAAATAGAAATGAAGTTATCCAGTAAGAACAGTTTAATATAAAATCTTACTATTATACCAATGGATTATTAAAATAGAGGAAGAAAATTTAAAATTAAAAAAATAAATTTAATTACCATATTTATGCTTTTAATTTTTCCTATTTTGCTTTCCTACTGTAAATTTTAAACAATCAATAATAGAGAGAATAGTATATTTATATGAACTCACATAGGAAATCAAATAATTCAACAATTATAAAAGCTTTAGTGTCCTATCCTAATTGTTTTAAAGCTTAAACAAAAACAAAACAATGAAAATTTTATGGTTACTCCTATTATTTTGGGAAATGTAAATCGGTATAAGAACTATAAAGAACACTACGGAGGTTTCCTAAAAACCTGAAAGTAGACCTACCATATGATCCAGCATCCCCAGTGGCTCAGTGGTAAACAATCTGCCTGCAGTGCAGGGGCTACAGGAGACACAGGTTCAATCCCTGGATCAGGAAGATCCCCTGGAGAAGGGCACGGCAACCCACTCCAGTATTCTGGCTTGGAGAATCCCATGGACAGAGAAGCCTCATGGGCTACAGTCCATGGGGTTGCAAAGAGTCGGATATGACTGAAGCGACTTGGCACACACAACATGATCCAGCAACCTCACTTCTGGACATACATCCAGAGAACACAGTAATTCAAAGATACATGTACCTGAACGTTCATTGCAGCATAACAGCCAAGAAACGGAAAAACCTAAATGTCCATTGAGAAGATTGGATAAAGAAGATGCAGTACATTTATATATGGAATATTATTCAGTCATACAAAACAATGAAATAATGTTATTTGCAACAACATGGATGGACCTAGAGATTATCACATGAAGTGAAGTCAGACAGAGATAGACAAACATAACATGATATCACTTATATGTGGAATCTAAAAAGGTTATACTAATGATCTCATTTGCAAATCAGAAGCTGACTCACAGACACTGAGAACAAGCTCATTGTTACGAAAGGCAAAAGGGTGAGGGGAGGGATAAGTTAGAGTTTGGTATTAACATATACACACTACTACAAATAAAATGGATAGTTAAAAAGGACCTACAGTATAGCAAAGGTTTCCCTGGTGACTCAGAGTTAAAGAATTCACCTGCAATGCAGGAGATGTGGCAGGAGCCATGGGTTCAGTCCCTGGATTGGGGAGACCCCCTGGAGAAGGAAATGGCAACTTACTCCAGTAGTCTTCTTTGGAAAATCTCATGGACAAAGGAGATTTTGTCAGCTGGGCTACAGTCCCTGGTGGGCAACAATCAATGGGGTCACAAAACAGTTGGACAGGATTTAGTGACCAGAGAACAAACACTGTATGGCACAGGAAACTTTACTCAATATCCTGCAGTAACATATATATCAGAAAAGAATCTGAAAGAGAATGAATATACTTTTACGTATAACTTAACCACTTTGCTGGGTATCTGAAACATACTATTTTAAGTCAATTATCAGCTCAGTGGCATCTGACTCTTTGCAACACCATGGACTGCACCATGCCAGGCTGCTGTCCATCACCAACTCCCAGAGTTTGCTCAAACTCATGTCCACTGAGTCAGTGATGCCATCCAACCATCTCATCCTCTGTCACCCCTTTCTCCTCCTGCCCTCAATCTATCCCAGCATCAGTGTCTTTTCTAATGAGTCAGCCCTTCGCATCAGGTAAACAAAGTATTGGAGCTTCAGCTTCAGCATCAGTCCTTCCAATCAATATTCAGGACTGATTTCCTTTAGAATGAACTGACTGGAACTCCTTGCAGTCCAAGGGACTCTCAAGAGTCTTCTCCAACACGACAGTTCAAAAGCATCTATTCTTCAGTGCTCAGCTTTCATTATAGTCCAACTCATCCATGCATACATGATTACTGGAAAAACCATAGCTATGACTATAAGGACGTTTGTCAACAAAGTAATGTCTCTGCTTTTTAATATGCTGTCTAGGTTTGTCACAGCTTTTCTTCCAAGGAGCAAATGTCTTTTAATTTCATGGCTGCTAGCACCATCTGCAATGATTTTGGAGCCCCAAGAAATAAAGTCTGTTACTGTTTCCATTTTTCCCCATCTATTTGCCATGAAGTGATGGGACCAGATGCCATGATTTTTGTTTTCTGAACGTTGAGTTTTAAACTCACATTTTTACTTTCATCTTTCACTTTCATCAAGAGGCTCTTTAATTCCTCTTTGGTTTATGCCATAAGGGTGGTGTCATCTGCATTTCTGAGGTTACTGATATTTCTCCTGGCAATCTTGATTCAACCTTGGGCTTCATCCAGCCCAGCATTCCCCATGATGTACTCTGCATATAAGTTAAATGAGCAGGGAGACAATATACAGCCTTGACAGACTCCTTTCCCAATTTGGAACCAGTCTGTTTTCCCAAGTCCATTCCTAGGTGTTACTTCTTGAACTGCATACAGATTTCTCAGAAGGCTGGCAAGGTGGTCTGGTATTCCCATCTCTTTCAGAATTTTCCACAGTTTGTTGTGATCCACACAGTCAAAGGCTTTGGCATAGTCAATGAAGCAGAAGTAGATGTTTTTCTGGAATTCTCTTGCTTTCTATGATCCAACAGATATTTGCAATTTGATCTCTGGTTCCTCTGCATTTTCTACATCCACCTTGTACATCTGAAAGTTCTTGGTTCATGTACTGTTGAAGCTTAGCTTGGAGAATTTTAAGCATTACTTTGCTAGCGTGTGAGATGAGTGGAATTGTGCAGTAGTTTGAACATTCTTTGGCATTGCCCTTCATTGGGATTGGAATGAAAGCTAACCTTTTCCAGTCCTGTGGCCACTGCTGATTTTTCCAAATTTGCTGGCATACTGAATGCAGCATTTCAACAGCATCATCTTGTAGGATTTGAAATAGGTCAGCTGCAATTCCATCACATCCACTAGCTTCCACTAGACTTTGCACTTCAGGATACCTGGCTCTAGGGAAGTGATCACACCATTGTGGTTATCTGAGTCATTAAGATCTATTTTGTACTGTTCTTCTGTGTATTCTTGCCATTACAAAACATGGTCCACTGGTGAAGGGAATGGAAAAGCACTTCAATATTCTTGCCTTGAGAACCCCATGGACAGTATGAAAATTTAATTATAGCCCAATATAAAATAAAAG
Source organism: Ovis canadensis (assembly GCF_042477335.2). NCBI lineage: Eukaryota > Metazoa > Chordata > Mammalia > Artiodactyla > Bovidae > Ovis > Ovis canadensis. The sequence goes on along the minus strand of NC_091246.1, from coordinate 174,026,733 downwards.
TAAATTCAAAAAGAATTGAAAGGTAATTATTACTAATCTTATAGGGGGTTGAGACTATGCTTTTATGAAAGAAAATGAAGACATGTTATAGACTTGTTGCAATCAGCATCAGAAAAATGAAAACGTCCATCTTGCAGTCACGTCCAACTCTTTGTGACCCCATGGACTGTAGCCCACCAGGTTTCTCTGTTCATGGGATTTCCCAGGCAAGACTACTGAAGTGGGTAGCCATTCTCTTCTCCAAGGGATCTTTCTAACCAAAGATGGAACCCGGGTCTCCTGCATTGCATGTAGATTCTTTACTCTCTGAGCCATCAGGGAAGCCCCAGAGAAATGAAGCCAGTTTTTAGTAGGCCCAATGAGAAGTACTGTCACTTTTCTGGGTGTGAGTGACTATGCAGGCACCTATAGGCAGGCATCTTGTAGTCTACAGAGTAAAAGAACAGACTGTGCCCTTAACTAGGAAATTATTGTCCTCTCTCAAGTGCTTTCTTCCTCTAGTCATTAGTTGTCACTTCATCAGATCCTATAACAATTTGGTGGAAGGTCCTTCTTCATCCCACTAAAAGGCAGACAGCCCCTCTGTCTTGGATTCATTAAAAAATGAAAGTTTCATTTATTTGAACTCAAAAAAGTATAATGACTTTTATATGCAAGGCAATCTAAATCAATCTCATTATTCAGTTATTCTTTCATGTATTATATGTTTGCTCCTTCTATGTTACCCTCATATTAGACAGACTTGTAAGTGAACAATGCTACAATAGAAATAAAAACTAAGCACTATGAGAATATCTGTAACAACAGATGGATTGTTTGTATGCAATCTGCTTGATGTCTGTCTATACAGAGCTTCAGTCAGTTAGGGTGTTATTAATATAGCTTAATTCTTACTTTTAGATTAAGAGTATCCGTGGGAGTGGGAAGGATATTCTAATTCCATATGTTGGCTGGTTAAGCTTACCTGATCCCCTACCCACAGTCTTTGCTGAATGCATGGACCAATGTTTCCAACATCATTTTTCTGAGCTCTATTTGACAGGATTAATGTGGAAACCTAAATTAAGGGAACCCATTCAGAGGCTGAGGGGCTTCCCTGGTGGCTCTATAGAAAAGAGTCTGCCTGCCAAGCAGGAAATGTGGGTTTGATCTCTGGGTAGGGAAGATCCTCTGCAGAAGGAAATGGCAACCCACTCCAGTACTCTTGCCTGGAGGGTTCAATGGACAGGGGGAGTCTTGTGGGCTATAGTCCGTGTGGTCACAAAGAGTTGGGCACTATTAGCAACTAAACAACAAACAATATCCAGAGGCTGAACTATGCCAGTTTATTTTTTCCTATTCAAAATTTGATTTAAGAAGCAATACATTGGTATCACAACAAAAATAAGCTTGTGGAGTTCAAGTAAGTTGCATTAAAATAAAATATAGGGATGATTCCAGGGTTTCACCTGCTGTAGCTCCACAAAGCAGTCTTGAATCCAGAATTATTCTATTAGAGACCTACAAATTTCTTGCCTGTCTGTGATTCCTAACTTGGTTGACTTCTGTATGCATAAAACATTTACCTTTGTCCTCACATCAAGCTGCTTTTCTTGAACTTTCTTAGATAATTTCTGTTCCATATAATCAAAGAGCCTGGGCTTGAAGAGAAGATATTTGCCCATTTGATTATATGCATCTCTGACTAGTGCTATTGTTGCTGTTGTCTAGTCACTAAGTCCTGTCTGACTCTTTCGTGACCCCTATGGACTAGAATCCTCTGTGTACTGGATTTCCCACTAGAATCCTCTGTGCAATGAATTTCCCAGGCAAGAATACTGGAGTGGAGTTTTCTCATCCATTTTCATACTTGTTTCTCATTGTTATCTGTAAACTCTTTCTTTAACAGTTAGAGGGGCTTACCTGTAGCACTTTATCCTGACAACCAGTTTTATACCTTTAGACATAGAGCTTACTAAATCTCTGTTAAAATAATAAATAAATAATGCATATGCTAGACACTGTGGAGATACCATCTATGGAATGTGATATTTGATTGGATGAAGAAAAGAAGAGCCAAAAATAATTCCACAATTCAATTAATTTGCATTATAATCTGTCTGATTGGTTTCATTTAAATACATGCTAGGGAATTTCCTGCTTTTGAAAAAGTGGAAAAATCAACAACACATTAAATGTATGAGTTATTAAGAAACTAAGAGTGTTTGTGAATTAATGAATTCAAATTATCTGGAGCTTAGTTCAACAAGAATGGCAGAACAGCAATTTCTCTCCACAAATGCAAGATAAGATTGGAGAATAGATGCTTGGATTCCCTTGGGACCTGAGATTAAATTGACAGAACACAGTGATACAGCTTTTATTTATCTCTGAAGGAAGCAAATGTTCTGGGAGTAGCCTAAATTGAGAACAAGTGTCCACCCACTCTAAAACCATACTATTAGCAGATTGAGAAGCTAATACTGATGATTGTCTAACATTATTATTTCATGCTACTTATAACTGGCTATTTTTGAAGTCAAGATAATTTGTATAGTCGTGGAGTTGTGGCAGTAAAGATTAATAAAGGAGTACCGCTGGTGGATCAGTGGTAAAGAATCTGCCTGCCAATGAAGGAAGACACAGGTTCGATTTCTGGGTTGGGAAGATCTCCTGCAGAAGGAAATGGCAGCCCATTCCAGTATTCTTGCCTGGGAAATCCCATGAACAGAGGAGCCTGGTGGGCTACAGTCCACTGTGTCACAAGAGAGATGTACACAATTCAGTGACTAAATAACAAGAACAACTGGTAACAGTATCTTCCCTTGAGCAATCTTTTACACAGCTGTTATGTAACACTGATTATTCTGAAAACCTAGCTGATACAGGCATGACTGGCTGCATCTCTAAAAGGTGATAATTTTATTACCCAAAGCCAGTATTCTTCTCTGGACTTTCCATGGACAGAGGAGCCTGGTGGGCTACAGTCCATGGTTTAAGAGTAGGACACTGAGTGACTAACACAATACTGCTACTGCTGCTGCTAAGTCGCTTCAGTCGTGTCCCACTCTGTGTGACCCCATAGATGGCAGCCCACCAGGCTCCCCCATCCCTGGGATTCTCCAGCAAGAACACTGAAGTGATTTGCCATTTCCTTCTCCAATGTGTGAAAGTGAAAAGTGAAAGTGAAGTTGCTCAGTCATGTCTGACTCTTAGCTAACCCATGGACTGCAGCCTACCAGGATCCTCCGCCCATGGGATTTTCCAGGAAAGAGTACTGGAGTGGGGAGCCACAAGCCATAAAATAGAAATGGCATGTGGAAGAAGTAATAAACATTCTCTTTTAAATGGCACCCCACTCCAGTACTCTTGCCTGGAGAATCCCATGGAGGGAGGCACATGGTAGGCTACAGTCCGTGGGGTTGCAAAGAGTCAGACAGGACTGAGCAACTCCTTTCACTTTCACTTTCTTTCCTAAAACGTATTTCAAACACATTAGATACTAGAAGGAAACAGTTTATTTACTATGATGTTATTATACTAAGTTAAAATGATTTTGTTGCATTTTTTAAAATAATTAGGATCAATATACTAATACATATTTTACATATTTACTTTCTGTTGGAATCATTCATGGTATAATAAAATAACCCTGTTACAAAATTGAAATATATGTAACCACTAGAAACACAAAATTTTATAAACTTTAAAATCAGTGCTAGTAACTTTTCTTCTCCTACTCCATTTTTACACTGTTTTTTTGACACATTTAAATAAACATGCCCTTTGAGAACCCATTCGGTTGAAGTCTTGGTTATAGTATTGATTTTTAAAGTGGCTTGTATCATTCAGGTTAGTTGGACATACTGGGAAAGTTTCCAGACCTTGGCAAAAACCCAAACTGAACTTTCCTCCAAAAAGTCAGGAAGAATTTCATTAACCTTTTAGTAAAAAGAAAAAAAAGGTGTATTTCTCATTTGTTTAGCTCTAAGGCCATGTATTCCCAGGAGAACAAAACAGCCAGACCATAGCACAATGATCTTTATTTCCATTACAGTTTATATTTGGAAAAGTAAAATGCTAGGATTGTCTCTACAGCCAATAAATGGTTAGCTCCATCTATCACACTCTTACATATACATCAAAGTATACATTGATGGGGCTTCCCTAGCAGTCCAGTTGATAAAGAATCTGCCTGCAATGCAGGAGACCCCAATTTGATTCCTGGGTCAGGAAGATCTGCGGGATTCAGTATTCTTGGCCTTCCCTGGTGGCTCAGCTGGTAAAGAATACACCTGCAATGTGGGAGACCTGGGTTCAATCCCTGGGTTAGGAAGATCCCCTGGAGAAGGGAGAGGCTACCCACTCCATTATTCTGGCCTGGAAAATTCCATGGACTGTATAGACTCTGGGGTCACAAACAGTCGGACATGACTGAGCGACCTTCACAAACATTTATAGTACTCTGGAATGATCACCAGTGTTCATAATAATGTCACTGACTCAATGCAATATTTTGAGTTTCTTTCTTAACTGGCAAATTAAGATTAAGTAAAAAGGGAGAAACAAACATATGTGAATTTTAAATAGTAGAGCCACCTCAAAATAAGGGACACATACAGACTGAAAGTAAATGGCTGGTAAAAGATATTCCATGCAAATAGAGACCAAAAGAAAGCAGAAGTAGCTATATCATATCAGATAAAATAGACTTTAAAACAAAGGCTGTAAAAAGAGACAAAGAAGGCCATGACATAGTGATTAGAGGATCAATCCAAGAAGAAGATATAACAATTATAAATATATATGCACCCAACATAGGAGCACCGCAATATGCTAGACAAATGCTAACAAGTATGAAAGGGGAAATTAATAATAACACAATAATAGTGGGAGACTTTAATACCCCACTCACGTCTATGGACAGATCAACTAAACAGAAAATTAACAAATAAATGCAAACTTTAAATGACACAATAGACCAGTTAGACCCAATTAATATCTATAGGACATTTCACCCTAAAACAATGAATTTCACCTTTTTCTCAAGTGCTCACGGAACCTTCTCCAGGATAGATCACATCCTGGGCCATAAATCTAGCCTTGATAAATTAAAAAAAATTAAAATCATTCCAAGCATCTTTTCTGACCATAATGCATTAAGATTAGATCTCAATTACAGGAGAAAAACTATTAAAAATTCCAACATATGGAGGCTGAACAACACACTTCTGAATAACCAACAAATCACAGAAGAAATCAAAAAGTAAATCAAAATATGTATAGAAATGAAAGAAATGAAAACACAACAACCCAAAACCTGTGGGACACTATAAAAGCAGTGTTAAGGGGAAAGTTCATAGCAATACAGGCATACCTCAAGAAACAAACAAACAAAAAAAAAAGTCAAGTAAATAACCTAACTCTACACCTAAAGCAACTAGAAAAAGAAGAAATGGAGAACCCCGGGGTTAGTAGAAGGAAAGAAATCTTAAAAATTAGGGCAGAAATAAATGCAAAAGAAACAAAAGAGGCCATAGCAAAAATCAACAAAGCCAAAAGCTGGTTCTTTGAAAAGATAAATAAAATTGACAAACCATTAGCCAGATTCATCAAGAAACAAAGAGAGAAAAATCAAATTAATAACATTAGAAATGAAAATAGAGAGATCACAACAGACAACACAAAAATACAAAGGATAAGAGACTACTATCAGCAATTATATGCCAATAAAATGGACAACGTGGAAGAAATGGACAAATTCTTAGCAAAGTACAACTTTCCAAAACTGAACCAGGAAGAAATAGAAAATCTTAACAGACCCATCACAAGCACAGAAATTGAAACTGTAATCAGAAATCTTCCAGCAAACAAAAGCCCAGGTCCAGATGGCTTCACAGCTGAATTCTACAAAAAATTTTGAGACGAGCTAACATCTATCCTACTCAAACTCTTCCAGAAAATTTCAGAGGAAGGTAAGCTTACAAACTCATTCTATGAGGCCACCATCACCCTAATACCAAAACCTGACAAAGATGCCACAAAAAAAGAAAACTACAGGCCGATATATATCACTGATGGACACAGATGCAAAAATCCTTAACAAAATTCTAGCAATCAGAATCCAACAACACATTAAAAAGATCATACACCATGTCCAAGTGGGATTTATCCCAGGGATGCAAGGATTCTTCAATATCTGCAAATCAATCAATGTAATTCACCACATTAACAAATTGAAAAATAAAAGCCATATGGTTATCTCAATAGATGCAGAGAGAGCCTTTGACAAAATTCAACATCCATTTATGATAAAAACTCTCCAGAAAGTAGGAATAGAAGGAACATACCTCAACATAATAAAAGCTGTATATGACAAACCTACAGCAAACATTATCCTCAATGGTGAAAAATTGAAAGCATTTCCCCTAAAATCAGGAACAAGACAAGGATGCCCACTTTCACCGCTACTGTTCAACATAGTTCTGGAAGTTTTGGCCATAGCAATCCCAGCAGAAAAAGAAATAAAAGGAATCCAAATTGGAAAAGAAGAAGTAAAACTCTCATTGTTCACAGATGACATGATCCTCTACACAGAAAACCCTAAAGACTCCACCAGAAAATTACTAGAGCTAATCAATGAATATAGTAAAGTTTCAGGATATAAAATCAACATGCAGAAATCCCTTGCATTCCTATACACTAATAATGAGAAAGCAGAAAAAGAAATTAAGGAAACAATTCCATTCACCATGGCAACGAAAAGAATAAAACACTTAGGAATATATCTACCTAAAGAAACTAAAGACCTATATATAGAAAACTATAAAACATTGATGAAAGAAATCAAAGAGGACACTAATAGATGGAGAAATATACCATGTTCATGGATTGGAAGAATCAATATAGTAAAAATGAGTATACTACCCAAAGCAATCTACAGATTCAATGGAATCCCTATCAAGCTACCAGTGGTATTTTTCACATAGATAGAACAAATAATTTCACAATTTGTATGGAAATGCAAAAATACCTCAAATAGCCAAAGCAATCTTGAGAAAGAAGAATGGAACTGGAGGAATCAACTTGCCTGACTTCAGACTCTACTACAAAGCCACAGTCATCAAGAGAGTATGGTACTGGCACAAAGACAGAAATATAGATCAATGGAACAAGATAGGAAGCCCAGAGATAAATCCACACACCGATGGACAACTTATCTTCGACAAACGAGGCAAGAATATACAATGGAGTAAAGACAATCTCTTTAACAAGTGGTGCTGGGAAAACTGGTCAACCACTTGTAAAAGAATGAAACTAGAACACTTTCTAACACCATACAAAAAATAAACTCAAAATGGATTAAAGATCTAAATGTAAGTCCAGAAACTATAAAACTCCTAGAGGAGAACATAGGCAAAACACCCTCCGGCATAAATCACACCAGGATCCTCTATGATCCACCTCCCAGAATACTGGAAATAAAAGCAAAAATAAACAAATGGGACCTAATTAAACTTAAAACCTTCTGCACAGCAAAGGAAACTATAAGCAAGGTGAAAAGACAGCGTTCAAAATGGGAGAAAATAATAGCAAATGAAGCAACTGCCAAACAACTAATCTCAAAAATATACAAACAACTCCTGCAGCTCAACTGCAGAAAAATAAACGACCCAATTAAAAAATGGCCCAAAGAACTAAACAGACATTTCTCCAAAAAAGGCATACGGATGGCTAACAAACACATGAAGAGATGCTCAACATCACTCATTATCAGAGAAATACAAATCAAGACCACAATGAGGTACCATTTCACACCAGTCAGAATGGCTGCAATCCAAAAGTCTACAAGCAATAAATGCTGGAGAGGGTGTGAAGAAAAGGAAACCCTCTTACACTGTTGGTGGGAATGCCAACTAGTACAGCCACTATGGAGAACAGTGTGGAGATTCCTTAAAAAACTGGACATAGAACTGCCTTATGACCCAACAGTCCCACAGCTGGGCATACACACCGAGGAAACCAGAATTGAAAGAGACACATGTACCCCAATGTTCATCACAGCACTGTTTATAATAGCCAGGACATGGAAGCAACCTAGATGTCCATCAGTAGATGAATGGATAAGAAAGCTGTGGTACATATACACAATGGAGTATTACTCAGCCATTAAAAAGAATACATTTGAATCAGTTCTGATGAGGTGGATGAAACTGGAGCCGATTATACAGAGTGAAGTAAGCCAGAAAGAAAAACACCAATACAGTATACTAACACATATATATGGAATTTAGAAAGATGGCAATGATGACCCTGTATGCAAGACAGCAAAAAAGATACAGATGTGTATAGCGGACTTTTGGACTCAGAGGGAGAGGGAGAGGGTGGGCTGATTTGGGATGGGAGAATGACATTGAAACATGTATACTATCATGTAAGAATTGAATAGCCAGTCTACGTCTGACGCAGGATACAGCATGCTTGGGGCTGGTACACGGGGATGACCCAGAGGGATGTTGTGGAGAGGGAGGTGGGAGGCAGGTTCATGTTTGGGATCGCAAGTACACCCGTGGTGGATTCATGTCAATGTATGGCAAAACCAATACAGTATTGTAAAGTAAAATAAAGTAAAAATAAAAATTAAAAATGATAAAAAATAAAAATAAAATTTAAATTTAAAAAAAGGAAACAGGTAAAAATAATAATAAAAAATTTTAAAAAAATTAATATAAATAACAGCCAATACTATTTCCTATTTACTGGTAGATAAATGACTTAGGGTAGAAAATAACAAAGTTAGAACTAAATAAGTAGAGGAACCTTCTGCCAAGGTTTATTCTATAAAGTGAATTATTCAGGTGTTGGCGATTTCATGATCTATTTTTTGAAAACTAGAAGTAAACAATTAAACTAATCACAGAACTATCTCAGTGATGTGAAAATTAAGGGTTATTTGGAAAATAATTAGGAAATCTTGCTATATTCCTAGGCTAGGCAAAACTTCACAAATTAAAATATTTAAGTGTAGCTGGAATTTAAACTGGCGAAGGACAGAAAATGGAATAGTTTGTCTGACAATTCTGTGAGAGGTATTCCTCTCGAAAGTTTGAATTTGTGGATTTGATGTGAAAATAAAGGCATGGGGACAATATTTTGGGAGTAAGAAGAACTGGGAAAGGTCAGTTTTCATTCCAATCCCAAAGAAAGGGAATGCCAAAGAATGCTCAAACTACCGCACAATTGCACTCATTTCACAGGCTAGTAAAGTAATGCTCAAAACTCTCCAAGCCAGGCTTCAGCAATACGTGAACGGTGAACTCCCTGATGTTCAAGCTGGTTTTAGAAAAGGCAAAGGAACCCGAGATCAAATTGCCAACATCCATTGGATCATGGAAAAAGCAAGAGAGTTCCAGAAAAACATCTATTTCTGTTTTATTGACTATGCCAAAGCCTTTGACTGTGTGGATCACAATAAACTGTGGAAAATTCTGAAAGAGATGGGAATACCAGACCACCTAAACTGCCTCTTGAGAAATTTGTATGCAGGTCAGGAAGCAACAGTTAGAACTGAACATGGAACAACAGACTGGTTCCAAATAGGAAAAGGGGTGCATAAAGGCTGTATATTGTCACCCTGCTTATTTAACTTCTATGCAGAGTACATCATGAGAAACGCTGGACTGGAAGAAACACAAGCTGGAATTAAGATTGCCAGGAGAAATATCAATAACCTCAGACATGCAGATGACACCACCCTTATGGCAGAAAGTGAAGAGGAACTAAAAAGCCTCTTGATGAAAGTGAGAGTGAAAAAGTTGGCTTAAAGCTCAACATTCAGAAAACAAAGATCATGGCATCTGATCCCATCACTTCATGGGAAATAGATGGGGAAACAGTGGAAACAGTGTCAGACTTTTTGGGGGGGGGGCTCCAAAATCACTGCAGATGGTGACTACAGCCATGAAATTAAAAGACACTTTCTTCTTGGAAGAAAAGTTATGACCAACCTAGACAGCATATTCAAAAGCAGAGACATTACTTTGCCAACTAAGGTCCGTCCAGTCAAGGGTATGGTTTTTCCTGTGGTCATGTATGGATGTGAGAGTTGGACTGGAAGAAGGCTGAGCACCGAAGAATTGATACTGTTGAACTGTGGTGTTGCAGAAGACTCTTGAGAGTTCCTTGGACTGCAAGGAGATCCAACCAGTCCATTCTGAAGGAGATCAGCCCTGGGATTTCTTTGGAAGGAATGATGCTAAAGCTGAAACTCCAGTACTTTGGCCACCTCATGAGAAGAGCTGACTCATTGGAAAAGACTCTGATGCTGGGAGCGACTCGGGGCAGGAAGAGAAGGGGACAACCGAGGATGAGATGGCTGGATGGTATCACAGACTCGATGGACATGAGTCTGAGTGAATTCTGGGAGATGGTGATGAACAGGGAGGCCTAGCATGCTGCGATTCATGGGGTCGCAAAGAGTCAGACACAACTGAGTGACTGAACTGAACTGAAGAAGGAAAATTTACTAGGGAGGAGCAACAGATCCAAAAAAATAACTGAAATATTTTTCCTCTCTTTCATTTTATACCAAGGGATTTAATTAATCACTGGATAATTTCTAGTATTTGTTTCTATTTAAGAGGAAAATTTGTGATTTGAAACACTGTACATTATACATTTAAATTGCTCATCTATGAATATCATAGCAAAGTATCCAGTTTAAAAAGTTTTTCTAGAACTGTGAATGGTGTCTTTTTTAAATGTTGAATAAAGATGAAATGAATTCTTTTTTATTTATGTGACTTTGATGTCAATTACTGTACTTAACTTCCTTATTAGAACTTGCCCGTCAGCAGGTAGTACAGGGTTCTGCTACATATCTTTCAATATATCTACTTAGAAACTGCCCTTTGAACTTCATCTTCTTGCTATGGCATCACTAATGTGATTCACATTACAGATAGGTGCATTAACTATTCTCAGATTATGTAAGAATCCATTTTTATTGACAGGCTATGTATACATACAGTCTGTTTGGAAAATAAGGAAAGTTCATTGTCTCCACAAATAATACTGGATAAATATAAACGGATTGCTAGTTGCTATCCTTTTTGTGCTGTTCTGATGCACTGTGAACTTCTGATGTTCCTTAGGTAGCTGCCCTGCTGCTCATTCCAAATTTGTCAAGCTATTTGGCACCTGGTCTGACCTTAATGTCTAGAGTGAACTGCTGAGCTATGAAGTGTTCTGATTCTCCGATGCTTTGCCAAATTCCTTCCCCTGTCCCTGCCACCTTTAAAATAACAAGGTCAATCACACAAAAGAAAGATGGCAGAGTTTCAGGTCCAATGATGCTGATTATCAGCATAACACATAGAGTTCAGCATGACATCAACTTGTCCTTGAAGACTATGGCAACTCCAGCTGGAATTGGCTATGATTACTAAAAAGATTAAAAAAGAATGCAAGTGCCCATTTCCTAAAGATACTTATCAGATTTAAAGATGTACATTTTAAAAGGTTTTCAAAACTATAGTCACTTAATTAAAAATAACTAAGGAAATATTAATGTTAACTTGCATTGGCCATGTCTAAATAAATTCTGAATTGATGAAAACATCATATTCTTCAAAATCTAACTTAAATATGATTACCAGGGGAGTAGGGGTGAGAAAAGGATGGATTAAGTTTGGGATCAGCAAATGCAAATTATTATATAAAGAATGAATAAACAACATCCTTCTGTGGATCAGAGGGGACTATATTCAATATTCTGTGATAAACCATTATGGAAAAGAAGATAAAAAAAGGATGCATATTTAAACGGAGTCACTTTTCTGTACAGCAGAAATTGACACATACTTCAATAAAATAACAATTGGCATAATAAATTACATGGTTGATATGAAGAAGTGCCAATGGTTAAAAAAAAAAAAAAAACAGAAGAAGACACTACTAGTGAATACTGGCTGGAGAAGGCAATGGCACCCCACTCCAGTACTCTTGCCTGGAAAATCCCATGGATGGAGGAGCCTGGTAGGCTGCAGTCCATGGGGTCACTAAGAGTCGGACATGACTGAGCGACTTCACTTTCACTTTGCACTTTCATGCATTAGAGAAGGAAATGGCAAATCACTTCATTGTTCTTGCCTGGAGAATCCCAGGGACGGGGGAGCCCAGTGGACTACCATCTATGGGGTCACACAGATTCGGACATGACTGAAGCAACTTAGCAGCAGCAGCAGCAGTGAATACTGCAAACTAGGCACCCTAAATCATTAGGAATCCTTTCTCATTATTTGGCTCAAGAAGAATTTCAGAGAAAGAAATGCTCCTCAAAAGAAGTAATTCACACACATCTTCCATTCATTCTCTTTGCCTAAACACTGACTAATTTAACTTTCCTAGACTTTATTTTTTTGGGCTCCAAAATCACTGCAGATGGTGATTGCACCCATGAAATTAAAATACGGTTACTCCTTGGAAGAAAAGTTATGACCAACCTAGATAGTATATTCAAAAGCAGAGACATTACTTTGCTGACTATGATCCGTCTAGTCAAGGCTATGGTTTTTCCTGTAGTCATGTATGGATGTGAGAGTTGGACTGCGTAGAAGGCTGAGCACTGAAGAATTGATGCTTTTGAACTGTGGTGTTGGAGAAGACTCTTGAGAGTCTCCTTGGACTGCAAGGAGATCAAACCAGTCCATTCTGAAGGAGATAGCCCTGGGATTTCTTTGGAAGGAATTATGCTAAAGCTGAAACTCCAGTACTTTGGCCACCTCTTGTGAAGAGTTGAGTCATTGGAAAAGACTCTGATGTTGGGAGGGATTGGGGGCAGGAGAAGAAGGGGACGACCGAGGATGAGATGGCTGGATGGCATCACTGACTCGATGGACATGAGTCTGAGTGAACTCCGGGGGCTGGTGATGGTCAAGGAGCCCTGGTGTGCTGCGATTCATGGGGTCGCAAAGAGTTGGACACGACTGAGCAACTGAACTGAACTGAATCTTAGGGTAATAATCTTTCCATTTTTACCAGAAAATCTCACAGTGTTATTTTAGTTATCCCCATCTCGGTATGCAAATAGAAATATCACATTCAGTACTGCTAATGAGAAACGTTATCTAAAACACACAGGATTAGTACACCATCGGTGCAGAGACTAAAGAAATAAAATTGGTATATATTATATATGTATATGAAACTAACCACAAGTAAGTAAATCTTTAATCACAAACACCTAACACCAGCTATTATACGGTGTAAGGCTTTTGTGTTCATTCAAAATTTTTATTGAAGACCAGACATATGCTTAATGCTGTACAGAGTAGATATTTTATCATAGATTTTAAAATAGAAGAAATGTCAGCAATCAGCTAACATTTTGTACATGAGGAGAGTAATGCCCAAAGAGAGTAAATAAAACATCTAAAAGTATTTACAGCTAGTAAAAAAAAAAAAAAAAGGACCAGAATATTGATGTTATGTTCTTTCCACAAACCACAGTTTATTTTCATTCAGAATTGCTTATGTATGTTTTTTATGTCTACTTAGAAAGTTCTTGCCTTTGGAATGAAACAATATTAAAGATATTGTTTGATGAATATATATGTATGTGTATATATATATATATATATATGTATTTATATATATCTGACAGTAAAGATTATAAGTCTAGTTACTATTTTCAAAACCAAACTTTATTTTAACATTATTCACTCTTTTGATCTCATTTTTGAAAATGCAACTCAAAGGGGCAAAATAATAATAGTAATAATGTCTTCTACTCCTAGTAGTATATTTTTATAGTAATTTAAATTAAAATGTTGTTTATTAGTCCTTCCCCTCTCTCTTTGCAAGTCAGAGAATTCATTCAGCTGATGAAGTCTTCAATGAGCCACCAACACAATGCCAACATGATTCAGCAGAAATGTATGCAATTATTCAAACCTGTAATGGTACTTTGAGTGATGTAATTAATGTTATACTCAGTGATAGGATATTTCAATTGCCTGAGTTAATGGATTTCTAAAAAGTGTGTTGGATCATATATCCATCCTAATTAGGGCTAAAGAAAAGTCAGAAGAAAGTCAGATAAAAAGCATACTAAGGATATTAGAAATTATCTACTCTGAGAAGTCTCTAATCTTTTCAAATTCTCTTTACTTTGTGCTTCTGTTTTGCACTTATTTTAACCTTTTACCTGCCTCTATAATTTTTTTTCCCCCAGGCATAGCAACTGATACACTCAGGACTCAGTACATGTTTGCTAAGTAAATGAATGAATAAATGAATAAATGAAGTACACATTTACATACAATGTTAGATATCCTGAATTTTGCAATTACTTTTCACATATATCAGTACTACCTAATTATACTGAGCATAACAAATACCTGGAATTTTTTATTAACCCTCTCTTGAAAGCATCCAGTGTTGACCAGGAAGCTATAAGATTAAAAGTGCCTTAGAATAGTTATATTATCAGAGGTTTGGAATGATTTTATTAATATATTGCATATTTTGAAAGCATTAATAAAACACATTTAACTTTATATTATTTATGTTTTCTATGTAGTAGTTAATCATCCATTGCAATCTTATGAGGAGAGTCATATAGAAAATATTCATCTAGTTCCTATATTTTAATATTAGGCATAAACAGGATTAATACATGATATGGGCCTTTATAAAATTCACAACACATTAGGAAAATAGACATTCAAATATAAGTTATGAGATCCTAGATATAAACACATATAACTAGAGTGAACTGATCTTTGACAAAGGAGAGAGGCAAAGCAATGAAGCAAAATAGCCTTTCAGCAACTGGCAATCCACATGCAAAAACATGAATCTATATCCAAACTTTACACTCATCCCAATAATTAACTTAAAAAAGATCACAGACCTAAATGTAAAATTCAGAATCACAAAATGTCTAATAGACAACATAGCAGAAAATCTGAAAAAAATTGGGCATGTCAACTATTTTTCAGATACAACACATTAAAAAATGCATGAAGTAATTGGTAAACTGGATTTCTTAAAATTTAAAAATTCTGCTCTATAAAAGATACTATTTTTAATATTAAGAGAATAAGGAGATCAGCCACATATGAAGATATAGTATTTACAAAAGACATATTTGATAAAAGAAAACATATACACAGAGATCTTGAAGCTCAACAAATAAGAAAATTGATAATCTGCTTTAAAAATGGGCAAAAGGCCTGAAGAAACACTTCAAAGAAGACATACAGCTAGCAAATAAGCATAGGTCATGATAGAATAGCTCAACATTAGATGTCGTTAGAGAACTGCAAACGAAAACAAGATACCGCGCCACATCTGTTAGAATGGCCAAGACACAGACAACAGCAAGTGGTGCTGAGGATATGGAGCACTCCTCAAGAACTCTCACTCATTTCTGGTGGGATTGCAAAATGCTACACAGACTCTGAAAGACAGTTTGATGGTTTCTTGCAGAATTAAACATTCTCTGACCACATATGTAAGCAATCACTCTCCTTAGTATTGACCCAAATGTGCTAAGAACTTACGTCAACACGAACACCTGCACATGGATGTTTCACAAAGTTTTACTCATAATTGGCAAAACTTGGAAGGAACTAAAATACCTTTTAATAGGTGAATGGCTAAATTTTAATTTATTTAGATAAAAAAATACTATTCAGAAAAAGAAATGAACTATTAATCACTGAAAAGACAAGAGGGAAGTTTTAATATGTATTACTAAGTGAAACAGCTCTTCTTAAAAGGCTACATATAGTATGATTCCAACGGAAGATAATAAAAAGATGTTGTCAGGGGCAAGGAAACAGGAGGGCAAAATAGGTAAAGCACAGAGGATTTCTAAGGCAATAAAGCTATTGTGTAAGATAATACAAAGGTACATACATGTCATTTTACATTGTCCAAAACCCATGTGTTTTTTTAAACACACATCATGTAACAGCAAGAGTGAACCTGAACCCTAGGGTAAAATATGGATTTTGGGTGATAATGATGTGTCAAAGTAGGTTCACTGACTGCAACAAATGTGCCATTCTGATGGGGAACATTGATAACAGAGGAGGCTATGAATGTGTGGGAACAGGGATAATGTGGAAAATCTCTATACCTTCCTCCTAATTTTGCTGTGAACCTTCTGTGCTCAGTTATGTCTGACTCTTTGTGGCACCAGACTGTAGCCCACTGGGTTCTCTATCCATTTTCTAGGCAAGAATGGGGAATCTTCCTAACTCAGGGATTGTACCTGTGTCTCTTACATCTCCTGCATTGACAGGTGGGTTCTTTACCACTATGTCCTGGAAAAGGAAATGGCAACCCACTCCAGTACTTTTGCCTGGAAAATCCCATGGACAGGGGAGCCTGGTAGGTTATGGTCCATGGGGTCACAAAGAGTCGGACATGACTGAGCGACTTCACTTTCCTTTACCACTAGTGCCACCTGGAAAGCTATGAACCTAAACCTTCTCTAAAAGATAAAATCTATTTTAAAAATAAATGATCACAGAATATGGTAACAATTTGACATATTTTGAGGTTTAGAGCTAACCTACAGTAGGTAGCTGTGAGAAAAGAACAAGGGTCTTTGATCAGGGAATAGAACAATAGGACCCTATAACTTACTATTAACTTAAGAATCTTCATCTAGACTCAAAATCCCTGAGTCACATTTCCACCACTAAATGTCATTTCTCTATTTTTTTCATGTTGGTGAGAATAAATGATGAAAATCAAATTATAAACATAACCTTTTTTGTGTGTGTGCTTGATTTGATGGTTCGACAGTGATAAAGGTATATTACATTGGGTTCAGAAAAGAGGTATGTCTCAGAAAAGTCATCAGCACTGTTCTTGAGCTTAGTGTTTTTCTCTATCCTTTTAACTACATTGGCTTCCTTGATATTAGGTGTGGACTGATTAGAATTTAGGGAAACAAGCTTCTTGATGAAAGAGTTAATGCTTTTAACAGAACTCTCCTGCTGGGTGGCCCATAGGAATTTAAGAAGCTGGCTTTTAAGGAAAATAAACATATGAACAAGGTAAGATAACTGTCTTCAAATTCTCTAGCAAGAGTACAAGCCGCCTGGGGAGGGAGAGCAGAAGCTATAATAATTGTCTATTATAAAAAGTGTTTTATGAAAATGTTACATATATCACCTAATATGTGAACCAATCTATTATATAACCTAGGTATTATTGCCATTTACAAATGAGAAGCATGATGTCCAAAGGTCACATACTCCTTAAGAGACTAAGCTAAATCTGTGAGATCTATATTTTTTCAAACTTACTGTGAGTAATGACTTTTAAAGGTCTTTGAAAAAACAAGATTCACAGTTTCCTAATATATTATAAGTCTGATGGCATTTTTACCCTCCATTTACTAAAGTCATTTCTACTGTGTGGGGGTTGGGGGGAGTGGGGTATGAGAGAAATGGAGAAACAACCAAGACTAAAGGCAGTAAGCTACCTGAAATTCTGCTACCATTTCTATGCTCCTCAATTTAAGCATCATTCCTTACAGGAAGCTTTCTCTGACCCCTAGACCAGGTTAGACTGCCATCACTTCTTTACAATACTGTTGGTACTGTGCAGGACCCAGTGGGCTTCTGGGCACAAGTCTTTCTAGGTCCCCAGTTTCTCTGATTTATAGCAAACAGCCTTCATTCAACCTCCAAGACCTTCCCCAAGTTCCAGCTGGCAGATTCAAGCAGTTATTAATTAGAGAAAGGAGGGGATGGGCAACCAAGAAGAAAAAATAAGGTGAGACTAGCCTTGGGGCAAGGGTTCTGTTTCCTCATCAAGAGATACATACAACAATATCTTTGAGCTATTTTGCAGATACCAAAAACCCCTCCAGATGGGAGAACTTAACAATTAATGGTGGCATTCTCCCCCCCGAGCATGTAGACCCCTAGACTGACTGCACGTGAAGGTTGATGGTGCTGACTCGTGCTTACCTCACCATCAACCTGACAGAAGAATGTTCATGGACTGATACATGCACTCTTTAAACAATTACCATAAAGCTTCTATCCTCCCCAAATGGACACACAGTGTTCTGATGGCATTAGCCTGCTGTGGCCTTCTTTTCCTGGCAAAGCAATAAATCTATCCTCTGCCTCTTCACCCAAAGTTCCTTCTCTGAGATTTAATTCAGCACTAGTGAATAGAGAAGCTGAGCTTTTGGCATCAATTTAAATTAGCTGTTTGGTACCTCACTTTCTGAGCCATGAACTCTTGAAGTAAGGTATAGCGTCCACCTGATGAAGGCACAAACTAATCATCCTGGTTTTACTCACAGCACCTGGAATACTTCGTAAGTATATAGTGAATACAATAAAAAAGATTTGAAGTCATGTAAGCGCTGCTTCTACCTAAGTATCTGTTATGAGCAAGAATTTTGCCTTGAAAAAAGGTTCCAAATAGCCTGCCTCCATCTTTTCCACCTTCTGTAAATCTTATGAAGTTGGTATGGTTAGCACTTAACTCTAAATGTAACTTGGGCTAGTTTAACCAACTGTTTTGAGAATTGGATTTCAAAGTGAGAACACTGAATTTAAGGTTAATATATCAAACCAAGGCTGTGGCTGAATCGTCTTTCTTCCTATAGACAATCCATATCCTTCATACGACCCTTGCAGCGAATAGATTCCCAGCCAGCTATTTGATTAAATTTTCTGTTCCCACCAAGAGGGAAGTCACTAACAAGCTAAGGGGAAAACGGCATGAGAGAAGAGCAATCCCACCCCATGTCAAGGCATTTATAAGCTGGATCAATACAATCTTCAAAGCACCCACAAAAACAAAAACAAAAACATTATTCTAACCTCTTCCAAGGCCTCTTGCATTCTGTAGCTAACAAAAGGCAATATTCTACCACCCACAGCAGTAGCTTAATGTTCCCTGCTGCTGTGGAAAATGTTATATGGACAAATGGATCATGCTGTGGCTGTTGGATTAAGAAACATCTACAGAAACTCAGACCATCACATACAGGAAACTACAGGTGTTGAGTACAGAATAGAGAGAACCTACTATATTGATTTCCACAGTGCTGAAGGCAAAGGTAGAAAGACTGAGATTATTGGAAGAAAAAAAAATGCTAAGTCACTAGCAAAAAGGAACAGAAAACAGAAAAGGGATAAGATCAAACTCGCTGATGAAAATTATCATACAGGATGCTTTAACTGAATTTAACTGTCACACTCAGAACTTCCCCACACCTTGAACGACCCATCCCCACTTGAATAACAGTTTCATATTTTATGGAGTTTTGTGGATTTTTAAATTTTAATTTAGCAAAGATTTTTCCTGATCCCTTGTCCCAGACTATTCGAAATACAATCTATCTAAATAGCATTCGTGTTATCATGATGAATCACTAGTTAATTAGTAACTATCAAAAACCAATAAAGGACAGAAATGGTACGGAACAAACAAAAACAGAAGATACTAAGAAGAGCTGACAAGAATACACAGAAGAACTATACAAGAAATATATCATGACCCAGATAATAACGATGGTGTGATCACTCTCCTAAAGCCAGACAGCCTGGAAAGCAAAGTCAAGCAGGCCTTAGGAAGCATCACTACAAACAAAGCTAGTGAAGGTGATGGAATTCCAGCTGCTGCTGCTGCTACTGATGCTAAGTTGCTTCAGTCGTGTCCAACTCTGTGTAACCTCATAGATGGCAGCTCACCAGGCTCCTCTGTCCCTGGGATTCTCCAGGCAAGAACACTGGAGTGGGTTGTCATTTCCTTCTCCAATGCATGAAAGTGAAAAGTGAAAGTGAAGTCACTCAGTCATGTCCGACTCTTCGAAACCCCATGAACTGCAGCCTACCAGGCTCCTCTGTCCATGGGATTTTCCAGGCAAGAATACTGGAGTGGGTTGACATTGCCTTCTCCAGGAATTCCAGATGACCTATTTCAAATCCTAAAAGATGATGCTGTTAAAGTGCTGCCCTCAATATGCCAGCAAATTTGGAAAACTCAACAATGGCCACAGAACTGGAAAAGGTCAGTTTTCATTTCAATCCCAAGAAGGGCAATGCCAAAGAATATCCAAACTGCACTCATTGCAAACTGCAATGCACTCGTGTACTCAAACTGCACAATTGCACTCATCTCACAGGCTAGTAAAGTAATGCTCAAAATTCTCCAAGCCAGGCTTCAATAGTGTGTGAACCATGAACTTCCCGATGTTCAAACTGGATTTAGAAAAGGCAAAGGAACCAGAGATCAAATTGCCAACATTCTCTGGATCATCAAAAAAGCAAGAGAGTTTCAGAAAAAAACATATACTTCTGCTTTATTGACTATGCCAAAGCCTTTGACAGTGTGGATCACAACAAACTGTCAAAAATTTTTAAAGAGATGGGAATAGCCAACCACCTTATCTGCCTCCTGAGAAATCTGTATGCTGGTCAAGAAACAAGTTATAACTGGACATGGAACAACAGACTGGTTCCAAACTGGGAAAGGAGTACATCAAAGCTGTATATTGTCACCCTGCTTGTTTAACTTATATGCAAAGGACATCATGCAAAACCCAGGCTAGATGAAGCGCAAGCCAGAGAAATATCAATAACCTCAGAAATGGAGAGGATACCACCCTTATGGCAGAAACTAAAGAACTAAAGAGCCTCTTGATGAAAGTGAAAGAAGACAGTGAAAAGCTGCCTATAGCTATAGCTCAACATTCAGAAAACCAAGATCATGGCATCTGGTTCCATCACTTCATGACAAATAGTTGTGGGAAAATTGGAAACAGTGACAAACTTTATTTTCTTGGGCTCCAAAATCACTGCAGATGATGACTGCAGCCATGAAATTAAAGGATGTTTGCATCTTGGAAGAAAAGCTATGACCAAACTAGATAGCATATTAAAAAGCAGAGATGTTACTTTGCTGACAAAGGTCCATCTAGTCAAAGCTATGGTCTCTCCAGTAGTCATGTATGAATGTGAGAGTGGGACTATAAAGAAAGCTGAATGCCGAAGAATTGATGCTTTTGAACTGTGGTGTTAGAGAAGACTCTTGAGAGTAGGGAGATCAAATCAGTCCATCCCAAAGGACATCAGTCCTGAATATTTATTGGAAGGACTGATGCTAAAGCTGGAAACTCCAATACTTTGGCCACCTGATGCAACTGACTCATTGGAAAATCCTTGATGCTGGGAAAAATTGAAGGCAGGAAGAGAAGGGGACAACAAAGGATGGGATGGTTGGATGGCATCACTGACTCAATGGATACGAGTTTGAGTAAACTCCGGGAGCTGGTGATGGACAGAGAGGCCTGGCATGCTGCAATCCATTGGGCTCAGAGTCAGACACGACTGCGCGACTGAACTAAACTGATCAGAAAACATGTGCAAGGGATGTTGCAATCAATGTCTGGACTCATGTTTTGAATTACCAGACATTTCCTTTACCACATTATTTACTAAATAACACGCCATCTCATATTACCCTTTAGGAAGACTCATCAATCTCAATTTGTTTGGTTTGTAATTACACCTTACTTGCTCCATCATCAGTTATTTATTATTTTTTCTTATTTTTAAAAGTATACTTGATTTACAATGGTTGTGTTTGTTTCCAGCATATAGCAAAATGATTCATATATATATATATATATATATATACATACACAATCAATGGAATACAGACACATATATATTATATATAATATATATTTTATATACTATTATTTTATATAATATACCTGATCAATGGACATGAACTTGGGTAAACTCCAAGAGAGAGGAATATGGAGACCTGGTATGCTGCAGTCCATGAGGTCGCAAAGAGACATGATTTAGCAACCGAACAACAATATATACACACACACTTTCATATTATTTTCCATTACAGGTTATTGAATAAAGTTCCCTGTGCTATGCAGTAGGATCTTCTTGTTTGTGTAACTTATATATAGGAGTTTTATCTGCTAATCACATACTCCTAATTTATCACCCACCCTTCTCTTTTGGTAACTGTAAGTCTATTTTCTATGTCTGTGAGCTTGTTTCTGTTTGGGAAGTAGATTCTTTTTGATCATAATATAGACTTTACACATAAGTGATATCAAATGATATTTGTGTTTCTGATTTACTTCACCTAGTCTAATAATCTCTAGGTCCATCCATGTTGCTGAAAATGGCATTATTTTTTATAGCTAAGCAACCATTATATATATATGTGTGTGTGTGTGTGTGTGTACGCACACCGCATCTTTATTGATTCATCTGTCAGTGGACATTTAGGTTCCTTTCATGTCTTGGCTATTGTAAATAGTGCCACTAAGAACATTAAGATACATGTATCTTAAAATTTTTTTCTCTGGATATATACCCAGGAATGGGATTGCTGGATCATATGGCAACACTATTTTTTTTTTAAGTAACCTCCATACTGTTCTACGTAGTAGCAGTATCAATTTGTATTTCCATCAAAAGCTTAGGAGGGCTTTCTCTTCTTTATACTCTTTCTAGCATTTATTATTAGTAGACTTTTTAATGATGGCCATTCTGACCATTATTGAGGGAATGTAACACCTTACTGTAGTTTTGATTTGCATTTCTCTTATCATTAGCAATGTTGAGCATCTTTTCGTGTGCCTGTTGGCAATCTGCACATTTACTTTGGAGCAGAGTCTCTTTAGATCTGTTCATTTTTTAAAATTGGATTGTTTGCTATTGAGTGATATGATCTATTTGTATATTTTGGAAATTAATCTCTTATCGGTAGCATTGTGTGCATATATTTTCTTCCATTCTGTATGTTGTCCTTTCATTTATGGCTTTATTTGCTGTGCAAATCCTTATAAGTTTGATTATGTCCTCTTTGTTTATTTTTGTTATCTAGATTGGCCACAGTTTTTCCTCCAAGGAGTATGCGTATTTTAATTTCACAGGTGGAGTCACTATAGGCCGTGATTTTGGAGCCCAACAAAATAAGGTCTGTTACTGTTTCCATTGTTTCCCCATCTATTTGCCGTGAAGTGATGAGACCGGATACTGTGATCTTTGTGTTTTGTTTTTTAGAGGTGAAGTTTTCTTTTAGTCCTGGGTTTGTTATAATAGCTAAAGTATCTTAGTAAGAAAAAAATCCAAGTTTCAAATCCTGATCTTTCTATTACAAAGACTGTATTCTTTAAATACTATGCTGCCTACCAGCCAGATACTAATCTGGGTTGGCTGGGTAATTATTGATGGAAGAGTTTTCCCTTTCTGCAGTCTTCAATTTAGAATCTTGTATTTGTGAAGCTGGTTTGATAACTTGGTGGTGGTGGTTTAGTCACTAAGTCATGTCCAACTCTTGCAACCCCGTAGACTGTAGCCTGCCGGGCTCCTCTGTCCATGGGATTCTCCAGGCAAGAATACTGGAATGGGGTGCCATTTCCTTCTCCAGGGGATCTTCCCTACCCAGGAATCAAACCCAGGTCTCCTGCATTGCAGGCAGATTCTTTACCGACTGAGCTACAACTTAACATGAGAATAACAACTTTAATAATGATAGCAGTAATCAGTTCAGTTCAATCACTTAGCTGTGTCTGACCTTTTGGAAACCCATGGACTGCAGCACATCCGGATTCCCTGTCCATCATCAACTCCCAGAGCTTGCTCAAACTCATGTCCATCAAGTTCATGATGCCATCCAACCATCTCATCCTCTGTCATCCCTTTCTCTTCCCGCCTTTAACCATTGCTAGCATCAGGGTCTTTTCCAAGGAGTCAGTTCTTCACATCAGGTGGCCAAAGAATTGGAGTTTCAGCTTCAGCATCAATCCTAACAATGAATATTCAGGGTTGATTTCCTTTAGGATTGAGGTTGGATCTCCTTGAAGTCCAAGGGAAACTCAAGAGTCTTCTCCAACACCACAGTTCAAAAGCATAAATACTTTGGTGCTCAGCTTTCTTTATAGTCCAACTCTCACATCCATACATGACTACTGTAAAAACCATAGCTTTGACTAGACAGATTTTTATTGGGAAAGTAATGTCTCTGCTTTTCTTTTTTTCTTTTTTAATATAAATTTATTTATTTTAATTGGAGGCTAATTACTTTACAATATTGTATTGGTTTTGCCATACATCAACATGAATCCGCTACGGGTATACATGTGTTCCCCAACCTGAACCCCCCTCCCACCTCCCTCCCCATACCATCCCTCTGGGTCATCCCAGTGCACCAGCCCCAAGCATTCTGTCCAGGTTCGATGCATGATAAAGGATGCTTGTTATCTTTCTTTTTTGAATGTTGAGCTTTAGCGTTAGTTTTAGTGTCAGCTTTTTTACTCTCCTCTTTCACCTTCATCAAGAGGCTCTTTAATTCCTCTTTACTTTCTGCTTTAAGGGTGGTGTCATCTGCATATCTGAGGTTGGTAGATATTTCTCCCTGCAATCTGGATTCCAGCTTGTGCTTCATTCAGCCTGGCATTTTGCGTGATGTACTTTGTATATAAGTTAAATAAGTAATGTGACAATATACAGCCTTGATGTACACCTTTCCCAATATGGAACCAGTCTGTTTCATGTCTGGTTCTAACTGTTGCTTTTTGCCTTGCATACAGATTCTTAACTTTAGCCACTGTAATTGTATATTCCATTCACATCCATATCATCAAAATGCCAGAGGGGAATAGTCTTGTTATAAGGAAAGAACCATAAACATGTATACGGATATGGAATTAATAGACCCACAGAGGTCATCCTACCCTTGAGACAGAGATATTACTTTCAAATCATTACTATACCAGACTTGCCTGGAGACAGGTATCTAGAACCCAGTATAGAAAAAGTCAGCCTCAAATATCAAATACAAAGTATTTTCTGATTTTTTTCTTCTAGGGAAGTGTTTTCCTTTGAATTCACCAATTTAATTCCACAGATCATTAATATAATGCTCTTATAATTATATTTTTATCGTAGTAAAATATGCTAACATACAATTTACCATTAACTACTTTTAAGTGTACAATTCAGTGCATTAAATATATTCATAGTGTTGTATAACAAGCACCACTATTTATTTCTAGAACTTTTAAATCATCCCACATAGAAACTCTGTACCCATTAAATATATTCTTATTTTATGAATATTCACAGACATACTCAAGCTACATTAAAGGACTGCTGAGGTTCTGAAAGAAAAACTATAAAAATTAAGCAATCTAAAGTAAAATTAGCCACATGTGCTAAAGTTCTTGTATTAGCATAGCAGATAGTAATAAAATTCATATTATATACTGTTTTATTTAAACATTTCTACCAAAAAATTTAAAAAACATAAACAGGATTTGAAGCCCTCTTCTTGATCCCAAATAAATTAAGTATAAACCTTCAGTTAAAATAATTAAACATTACTAATTATTTTTCACAAAGTAATATGCATTTCCTTTCATGTAGTCTCAAGATAAAGAGTATTCAGAAAACAAATAAGCCCACTGGGAGAATTCGCTCTTAGAGAAACTGAAATACACCAGCAGTCCACATTCCTGATATAATGTGTTCATATAAATTCTATCCAAAAAAGTCCATTTTAAAACTTACTGTTCTCTTTCGACAGAAACAATGTTATAATTGGAGAGCTATATTCCTGAGCAGGACTTTGCATTGAATAAATCACAGATATACCCAATAAGATTTCAAAAAAGCAAATCTATAAAAACTATAAACCTTTGCAATCATGTAAAACAGGAAAATTACACTTCTTGATGTAATTTAACAGCTAAAAGTGATTTTAGAACATTAACAAGTTCAAGTCTCTTGTTGAATGAATGAAAAAAACAAATGTCCAGAGATGTGTGACATTCTTTTAATCTACCAAAGTAGATTGTAGAAATAGGCACTAAAACTAAAGATTGCTTCATCCCAATCTGTTGTTTCTCTCATGTATTTCAGTGTTTCTCTTATAATACTTCAGCAATTACAGTTGTACATTACAGATTTATGACAGATATTAATTGCAGCATGTTTGCAATATATAAAAATGTAGTGCTATATGTATTTTATATAAAAGCTATATATAATAAATATTCTTACTGCATTTATATTAAATTCATAGATTAATTAGCTTTTTACAATTTAAAAAGACTTCTAGTGATATGATTGGAGGGGCCCATTTCAACTAAGTCAATCATGGGAGATTGCCAGGCTTTTGGTTTTACTTGTCAAAAAAATTTCCTATTGAAACAAGAGATATTCTAAAACCTTCATTTAGTCATTGTTATTTTTATAAAATGCCCGTTTTAGTATCTTGATATTTAAGAATTTTAATGCATAAAACTGATTGCATAACATAATTAGCTTTCTCAAGCCAAAACCATAGTCAAATACATACACATACTGACAGGTTTGAAAGAAACTATTTTCATTCATCTCCCAACCTCCTTCCCTTAAAAAAAAAAAAAAAAATTAAATTTTGCTGCTTTAGGACTGTACAGGACGGTTGGGAAAGACAGTTTTTCCTACAAACCTGTATTATAAATTTGCATAATTAAATTAGCTCCTGTCTTTTATAACATTTGGAGAAGTAAATAGCAACCCACTCCAGTATTCTTGTCTGGAGAATCCCATGGACAGAGGAGCCTGGTTGACTACAGTCCATGGGGTTGCAGAGTCAGACATGACTGAGTAATTAACACTTTATAACATTAGAGAAAACTGTATCCTTCCATAAAAGATAAACACAAACTGCCTCTTTGACTAGGGATGGAATGCATTGGAAGTTACGTCAGAATCTGGCAATAATGTGAATAAAGGTTTTCAGAAGGGAAGTGCATATGCTAATCTGGACTGAGAGAAATGGCAAAATATAAAAAGGGGGTTGCTATATTTCATTTTAATCTTAAGATATATTCTTTCTTCCTGAGAGAACTAGTACTCTGCTCACTTAAAAATATTTATATCTATATGCAAAATCTGCATATTGTATGTGCTTATAAATATGTATGTGGAAGAAGCTTTATTAAATAAAAGCTGATTTAAAAATAAAAACTAAGCAAAATGAGTGATTTGACAAATGGAACATGTACAAATGTTTCAGTTGGCTTTTGCAGGCAGCCTTATGGAATAACACTTAGGACATGACTTCCTGACAGAAGCCTTTGAAAAATATTTTGGTTTAAGCTGCCTTTCCATGTGGATTATCATGTAAATAGCTAGACAGATGAGTGAAGATAAATACATTGTTTGACTAGTATAGTTAACTCTTAGGTAAACTATCAACAGATCAAAAGAAGTGCTTGTATCTCTGGGTATAAAAGCACCATTTTATCCCCTGGTTTTATACTTTCAGGATTTTCAGGACTCCACGCACAGCTCACCTAGAGTTGACTGTGTCATTCCTAGCATTGACTTGCCAGCATATTTCCACTAACCCTTGTCTTACATTTGCCACTGAAGTCTCCATTATCAATGGACAATCAATATTGAGTGACTTTTTATTATGTCATGTTGAGTACTGAGTATGTTAGAAAAGATACAAAACAAGGACCCTGAACTAATGGAGTTTAATATCTATTTGTATAAAAAAATATAAAAATAAGCAATAAATATATGCTGCTTAACACTGGGAGTCATCACTAAGTTAGTGGTATATAAAAATTATTCATATTTTATTGAATTAGTAAAAAACAATACAAAAAAGCATGGGCATGTCATCAAGGAATTTCTAACATAAAAAATTATATGTACAAAAACAAATGAAAAGGACTCAACC
This sequence comes from Ovis canadensis, assembly GCF_042477335.2. Lineage (NCBI taxonomy): Eukaryota > Metazoa > Chordata > Mammalia > Artiodactyla > Bovidae > Ovis > Ovis canadensis. The sequence continues at coordinate 173,998,989 of NC_091246.1, read as the reverse complement.
TCAGGAACAATAAGGAAAATGTAAATTAAAAATAACCAGATATAAATGTGGTTATAAGGTTAACGGACTTCCTTGGTGGCTCAAATGGTAAAGCATCTGCCTACAATGCGGGAGACATGGGTTCAATCCCTGGGTCATGAAGATCCCCTGGAGAAGGAAATGGCAACCCACTCCAGTATTCTTGCCTGGAGAATCCCATGGACAGAGGAGCCTGTCAGGCTACAGTCTATGGGGTCACAAAGAGTTGGACACAGCTGAGCGACTTCACTCACATAAGGTTAACAAAACCTTAGATTAATTAAGATTAATAATACCAAATGTTAAAACCTACAATTGGTGTGTCAATTGATAAAGTCTATTTCAATGCCATATGGCAGTGTCTATCAAAGTTAGAACTGTAGAATTTTGTTTTGAACACAAGAATTTCAATTGTAGGGATTTAATCTGGAGAAGCTGTCATAAGAATATCAACATATGCTGACAAGAATGTTCATTACCATGTGAATAGAAGAAAATAAAGTGAACTTAACTAAAGATCCTACAGCAGGAAAGTAGTTTAAAAATATGCATGGTCTAGCTCCATTATGAAATATTTTGAGATTTAAAAAAAGTAAGGAAGAAATTTATATATTATCATATAATACCCTATCAGGCATATGGCTAAATGAATAAAGTACAGCACAGAACAATACATGTATTTATGTAAATTAACATATCCACATCTATTCCATATCACATACATTTGTGTATATATATAAACACACAGAAAGATGCCTGAAAATACATATTCCAAATATTCCAAATGGTTATTTCTGGGAGGGGGAATGAGGACTGGGGAGAAAAGTGAAGGGAGATGGGAGTATTTTGTTTTGTATAGTTCTGTATTGTTAGGGATTTTAACCCTGTGAATACATTCACACAAACTGGTAGTTTTTAAGGCAAAGATGGATACAATGACTGAAAATGCATGGTACTGATAAAGCAGAAGCAACACAGTATTGAAGCATGACTGACAGATTAATGGAGAAACAAAAAACTCAGGAAAGGAATTAGGAATAATATGCATATGCTAGAAGTTTGAGAGTGAAGCTAAAGCAACCAGAGGATCAATAAATGCACACATTTTTAAAATAAAATTATGTAAACCACTATGACCAACCCAGATAGTATATTCAAAAGCAGAGACATTACTTTGCCGACTAAGGTCCGTCTAGTCAAGGCTATGGTTTTTCCTGTGGTCATGTATGGATGTGAGAGTTGGACTGTGAAGAAGGCTGAGTGCTGAAGAATTGATGCTTTTGAACTGTGGTGTTGGAGGACACTCTTGAGAGTCCCTTGGACTGCAAGGAGATCCAACCAGTCCATTCTGAAGGAGTTCAACCCTGGGATTTCTTTGGAAGGAATGATGCTAAAGCTGAAGCTCCAGTACTTTGGCCACTTCATGAGAAGAGTTGACTCATTGGAAAAGACTCTGATGCTGGGAGGGATTGGAGGCAGGAGAAGGAGACGACAGAGGATGAGATGGCTGGATGGCATCACGGACTCAATGGACACGAGTCTGAGTGAACCCCGGAGTTGGTGATGGACAGGGAGGCCTGGCGTGCTGCGATTCATGGGGTCACAAAGAGTCAGACACGACTGAGTGACTGAAATGAACTGAACTGAACTGAACTGGATGAGATACTAGTTCTTTGGGGAAAGTAAAAGGAGACAATAATTAAGATGACATATTTGGAGCATATATATTATTATGGGGGAAGAAACCAGGGTGGGTGAAACTGAGCCAGCATTATCTACTGTGACTCATGCAGGAAATGTTTAACTGGGTCTGAGCAGATCATGGTCTCTACATTTTGAAAATTAAGGACATGAACTTAAAGACTGATAATTAGAATTTGGTGAACACATTCCCACTTCATTCCTGTTTGGCAGGTATCTGCCACTGCTTTTCACTGTCCTACATCACTGTGCAAGGTCTGATGCTCACTAATATCTTTGGTGCTTACCAAACAATGGTGTTTAAATGCAAACAGAAATCATGGGATTCTCATACCAGGTTCGTGCTTAATAGTGGCACTCATAAATGGCATGGTGTCATAAATTCTGTTTGCAGGGGTGAAGGGCAAGCCATGGTGAGTTTAGGTCACAACAGAATAGGGCTTCAGGTAGCACACTAGAGACAAATGCCACACAAAGACAGATAGCAGTATGCAAACTGGGAAAGAGGGTTTGTGCCTGGGCTCATGAGCAGGTATCAGCAAGCAATGTGAAGGCTTATGTGATTCCTTTTATCAGAATCCCCCTGTACAGTTACCTTAATCTCTTATCTCTTTTATTTATTTTTGTTTGTTTGTGTGTGCATGTGCTGTGTCACTCAGTCATGTCCAAGGCTCCTCTGTCCATGGGATTCTCCAGGCAAGAATACTGGAGTGGGTTGCCATGCCCTCCTCCAGGGGATCTTCCCAAACCCAGGGATTGAACCCAGGCCTCCCACATTGCAGGTGGATTCTTTACTATCTGAGCTATCAGAGAAGCCTTAGTTATATGTGTGTATATATATATATACACATACATACATACATATAAATAATATCTAAATTAAATATAAACTTTTATATCTAGATATACATATACACACTCTTACTTTATTTCAATTAATTGTGTGGACTTGTCATTCTTAATTCTTATGTGATCTTCATTTGATCTCCAACTAAAGGTTCCTTTCAGAATTGTTACAGAACACATCATTTTGCTGTTCCTTTTAAGTGTTATGGAAAAGATCCAAGTATACAAATAATGAATTACTTAACAGGTAACTGTTTTTGTTTCTTGGGTTTTTTTACATAATGTACTTTGCAAAGTCCCCCTACTTCATTTCATTACATACCACACAGCTACAAGCTTATATCTGAGACTTGCCTTGTAAGCTCACAGGGAAGATGCATGCAAGGAAAAGAAAATACAATGGTGGTTCCCAACCCTGAAAACTCAACTATTCATGTTTTCTGTGATGATTCAGCAACAGAAACTTGAACCAAAGTGAATAATAAACTAATAATTGTAATCACTAATCATTAACCTGGACTTTGACAGCATCAATAACTAAGAACAGAAAGCTAAAGAGAAGCCCATGCCTTGGTCTCCACATTCCCTTTTGCTGAAGGAAGAGTCAAGCTTCTTTAAGTATTCATTTGACTCCTGACAAATTGCTAAAGATAACAATAATAACAGATATATCCAAGATCTGCAGATATCTACAACTTGTCCCAAGATAATTTTTATGACTTTGAGTATGCAGAACATGCACTTTGTTTTTATTCGGCAAAAGAGTTGACACTATGGGTAAAAGTAGGATTCATTTAGGCTTTAGGGTGAATACTCAGTCACTCAGTCAACTGACTCTTGCCACCTCATGAACTATATGTAGCCCACTAGGCTCTTCTGTCCATGGGATTCTGCAGGCAAGAGTATTGGAGTGGGTTGTTTCCACTCCAGGACATCCTCCCACCAGGGATTGAACACATGTCTCTTGTATTGGCTTTAGGGTGTCTTAACCTAATTTTCTTTCCATTTTATTAGGCTTGTTCTTTGTGCTCAAACTTCAGCTTTGATCATATGGTGTCTTCTTCTCTATTTTTTCTCCTCAAATACCTCAAGTTACTGCTAATACAATCAGAATGAATCCCTGTATTTCACTAGTGTTCCAACATTATTTTTCACACATCTCATTCTTTAAACAAAGCATCTGTATTGGAATAAGCTGTTCAAAGTACAGCAAATAAGCTTATTTGCCTCTTTATCCTCAGGGCCTGGCACATAATAGTATATGTCCAATAAATGTTTGTTAAATTGTTTGTTAAAAAGAAAGCTGAAGTTAGTTTACTAAATACCCACTGAAGCAAGCAATAGCTATAAACACATTGTGTGAAATATATTTTCTATTATACATTAACTTTCAATTATCTTTTCTTCCCCTCTATTGAGAAAATTAGAGTCCTTTGCAATAATTTAAATTCCATTTATTTAAAGTGCCAGCAATAATAATTGTATCATCAAATTTATTTTAGTGAGATCTAGTGCATCTCATTTTTGAAAATATGCATTCAGATACCACTCATTGGAGTTTACAACATTACATCTCCAACAATGATATACACAATTTGATATTTAAAAATTATAAAAATAAACATGCAGTTATAAACTAAAAACTTAAATACTACACTCAATATTCATTTTATTTCATTATAGGTTTGTGGTTTATATTTTAGATTAGTCGACTATAGATTCTATTTTAAAACATAATTAAGCCGGCTTTGAATAAGGGATGCTTCCAAAACACTAAAACTCACTTTCAACTCTTTTAAATGCAATGTTATAATTCTAATATTCAATTACAAGCAGTTAGTTATAACAATCTTCCATGGAAGTTCCTCCATAAAATGACATTATGAAGGTTTATATCCCATTGACATTTTTCACATACATGTTAAAGCTTTTAATATTGCCAGACAATGAAAACTAATGTACATGGATGAGGAATGGCAAAACAGCAATACGAAATTGTTTAGAGTCCTGAATGCCTCTGCAGTGGACCTAGGATGAGGATTGATAACACCATTTAATGATCTTATAAATCCAGAATCCAGAAATGTCTGTTTGCAATTCAACAGATAGTTCTAGCCAGTATAATCTGTTCATGTAACGTGAACAAAAAGAGAAAAGACATAAAAGTCATGGCTGGATTTGTTGTATGACTTTAGATAATTCACTTATCTCTCCAAAAGTTCCAATCATATGAACTTGAATGTACAAGCTAACAGAAAACAGTAAAACACCTAGGAAAGGGGGAATACTTTTCTGATTATCTACATACAATGTTCCACATAAGTAAATGACCACAATCCTAAAAGAAGCATCTGGACAGAATATATAGACTTTCTTAAATCATTTGGATATGCATACTTTCTTGGGTGAACTATTTATTTTATAAAGGAGGAATCAGGGAGGCTATAAAGAAAAAGAGAGATAGCATGAGAATAGCTTGAAGGAAAAATAAAGAATGAGGGCCAGAATGTCATTGCTGATACCTCATGTGGGAGAGACAAGCATAGCCCCTTGGAACACAAAATAAGGTTCAGTGGCACTAACCACAAAACAGCTAAAACAGCTCTTGAAGATTAAAATGACAAGGCTCATTTTGAAGTAAGTGTTTGTTTGTTTGTTTAAAACCGAACTGAGTCAACTTCAGTTCAAGCCAAATATAGGCTAAATAAACCATGCATTAAAAGTAGTGATTGCTAATACAATTAAAGGATAAGGCGAAAACAATGTTAATCTCACAGTCAAAAGACAAACATAAGGGTCAAATTATTGAAAAAGACATGGAAAATGTGATGAAAAAAATCCTGTGAAAGAGAAAAAATTGTTGATCTGAAATATATTGGAAATTAAAAAGTAGATACCTGGGACTTATTAATTTGTTGAGCAAAAACAACCCTCTCCTCAGAATGTTGGCTGCATTTTTTTGTGCTATATTAGCAATATCACTGATATTTTGCTCTGCATGGCATGATTGGAATGCTGGTCCTCTTTTTTTTTTTTTTCTTTTTTAAAATTGTTATTATTATTACTATTTTTTACTTTACAATATTGTATTGGTTTTGCCATACATCAACATTAATCCGCCACGGGTGTACATGTGTTCCCAATCCTGAACCCCCCTCCCACTTCCCTCCCCACACCATCCCTCTGGGTCATCCCAATACTCCAGCCCCAAGCATCCTGTATCCTGCATCAAACCTAGACTGGCAATTCGTTTCTTATATATTATACATGTTTCAATGTCATTCTCCCAAATCATCCCACACTCGCCCTCTCCCACAGAGTCCAAAAGACTGTTCTATATATCTGTGTCTCTTTTGCTGGCTCGCATACAGGGTTATCGTTACCATCTTTTTAAATTCCATATATATGTGTTAGTATACTATATTGGTGTTTTTCTTTCTGGCTTACTTCACTCTGTATAATCGGCTCCAGTTTCATCCACCTCGTTAGAACTGATTCAAATGTATTCTTTTTAATGGCTGAGTAATACTCCATTGCGTATATATACCACCACTTTGTTATCCATTCATCTGCTGATGGACATCTAGGTTGCTTCCATGTCCTGGCTATTATAAACAGCGCTGCGATGAACATTGGGGTACACGTGTCTCATTCAATTCTGGTTTCCTTGGTGTGTATGCCCAGAAGTGGGATTGCTGGGTCATAAGGCAGTTCAATTTCCAGTTTTTTAAGGAATCTCCACATTGTTCTCCATAGTGGCTGTACTAGTTTGCATTCCCACCAACAGTGAAAGAGGGTTCCCTCCTCTCCACACCCTCTCCAGTATTTATTGCTTGTAGACTTTTGGATAGCAGCCATTCTGACTGGTGTGAAATGGTACCTCATCGTGGTTTTGATTTGCATTTCTCTGATAATGAGTGATGTTGAGCATCTTTTCATGTGTTTGTTAGCCATCCATATGTCTTCTTTGGAGAAATGTCTGTTTAGTTCTTTGGCCCATTTTTTGATTGAGTCGTTTATTTTTCTGGAATTGAGCTACAGGAGTTGCTTATATATTTTTGAGATTAGTTGTTTGTCAGTTGCTTCATTTGCTATTATTTTCTCCCATTCTGAAGGCTGTCTTTTCACCTGCTTATAGTTTCCTTTGTTGTGCAGAAGCTTTTAAGTTTAATTAGGTCCCATTTGTTTATTTTTGCTTTTATTTCCAGTATTCTGGGAGGTGGATTATACAGGATCCTGCTGTGATTTATGTCAGAGAGTGTTTTGCCTATGTTCTCCTCTAGGAGTTTTATAGTTTCTGGTCTTACATTTAGATCTTTAACACATTTTGAGTTTATTTTTTGTATGGTGTTAGAAAGTGATCTAGTTTTATTCTTTTACAAGTGGTCCTCTTTAAATTACCTTGATTTACAGGCAATGCAACAATTAAGGTAAGGGAACTGCCTTCTGCAGTCTGCAGACTTCAAAAAATTGTATTTCACCAGAACACATCTTATGGGCTGGCTAAGGTAAAGGAATTGAGCAGTAAAGGATATTCCATTCATATCTCAATAAACTGGGGAGCACAAATAGTTGAGATAATGAAATAGCACTCTGTACTCTTTTTTAAAATTATAAATGAATATGTAAATTCTATTATAAAACATTTTCAAAAATGTAGGTTTGTGGGAGAAGTTACCTCTATACTGTAACTTGGTCATTCTTTCATCTAGGTCTCTATCTTTATACACATATGTGCAAGCTGCTGGAAATTATTGCAAATTACTATACTGGGGAAAGAGAAGTTCCTGATATTTTATCCCACAAAAGTAGTGAGGTAGAAAATTGAGCTATAAAGAATCAAAAAAGAGTACATTAGATATGGAATTCATACTTGTTATCTACAGGTGTTTCAGGAGGTATTTTTGATGTGGTGGAATTAGTACTACAAAGAGGATATTGCAGTGACCCTGACTTCAACATATATTAGTTTTATGACATGGAAGAAAATGCCTAACTTTTGGTTCACAGATTCATTGTGTACAAAATGAGAACAACAGCAGCTACCTCACCAGACTTTCAAGGATTAGAATAGGTTTAGAAGAATAAATATGTTCCCAGGAAAATTCATGGCACTCTGCACATGGTAGAACCTCCATAACATTTACTTTGGGAGAAATATACATATGTATCTCCAGATCTACAATATAGTTCTATCAACTATATAATCTTTATCCTTTCTCCCATTTAATCATTATTTTCCTCTATCAGTAAATTTTTTGGCAATATCTAGTTAAAATTATTGGGGGAAATGTTACATTCAATATTTTAATATATTATTGTGCAGTATTCATATTTGGTAAGATTTAGCACATCTTGGTAAGAAAAAAAAATTAAAAATTCATGACAAAATTTTTCCCTGGATTATTCTTACAAAATTTTAAAAGTGCTGCAACCTTCACAGGATTTACACATGAAGCATTTCTGACAGCTTTATTTAAACATGAAGCATTTCTGACAGCATTTTACATACTTCATGCAATATATTCTGATTTAAGATGTGTTTATGCTGATTTTGCACAATTCTCTAAACATCAACACTGTCAGATAAAATTTCCCTGATTTTTTATTCTAATTCATGTTTGCATATAATTAGAATGGGAAATCAGGGTAAATTGTCCAAGGAGTTACATCATAGCTTTTATATTCATTTTTGCCAAACTCTAGGAAAAATTCCATGTTTGCAAGGAAAATGTTTGTGTATGTATTTGAATATCAAACCATACAATGGAATGGGGGCTTCCTTGGTGGATCATATGGCAAAGAATCGGGCTGAAATGTGGGAGACTTGGGTCAGTCGCTGGGGTAATAAGATCTCCTAGAGATGAGAATGGTTCCCCACGTCAGTATTCTTGCCTGGAGAATTCCATGGACAGAGGAGCCTGAAAGGCTACAGTCCATGGCGTTACAGTCGGACACGACTGAGTAACACACACACACACACACACACACACAATGGAATAGCTAGTTATAATTTATTCTCTTAATTGCTATTATAAAGTGTATTTAAGAGCCAACTTATACATCCCTGTCATGAGTACTATTTCATTGTGCAGCATTTAAAAGGAGAACCAGTCAATCTGCAAATGTTTATTGAAGTCCTGTTCTAGACACAAAGTTGTTCTAAGTGATAAGAAGACAATGATTTTATAAAACAGCAAATTAAGTCATTTAGTCCTTAGTAAACATCTTCTTTCTATATGCCAAGAACATTGTGAATACAGCAGTAAGAAGAACAAGTTACAACTCACTAAGAACTTTATAATTCAATTATGAAGAGAACTCATGGAAATGTGAGGAGTAATCTAAATAGTAATTCTAAACTCACATAAAGGTCCATCTAATAAAAGCTATGGTTTTTCCAGTAGTCATGAATGGGTGTGAGAGTTGGACTATAAAGAAAGCTGAGTGCTGAAGAATTGATGCTTTTGAACTGTGGTGTTGGAGAAGACTCTTGAGAGTCCCTTGGACTGCAAGGAGATCCAACCAGTCCATCCTAAAGGAAATCAGTCCTGAATATCCATTGGAAGGACTGAGGCTGAAGCTGAAATTCCAATACTTTGGCAAAGAACTGACACATTTGAAAAGACCCTGATGCTGGGAAAGATTGAAGGTGCTAGGAGAAGGGGACGACAGAGGATGAGATGGTTGGATGACATCACTGACTCAATGGACATGAGTTTGAGTAAACTCTGGGAGGTGGTGATGGAGAGAGAGGCCTGGGGTGCTACAGTCCATTGGGTCACAAAGAGTGAGACACAACTGAGCGACTAAACTGAACTGAAACTCACATAATCAAGAGAGTGGAAATGTTGTTCCCAGGCAGCTCTAATATTCAAGGGAGGCTTCAAAGTCAGGGATATGTGAACAAGTCTTTAAGGGTTGATTTGTTCAACCCATAAGGTATAAGAACCTCTCCATAAGAAGATTAAGCCTGTTAGGTACTAGTGAGTGGATGATCCGGCAGCAAGGCTATAGTCAGGCCAGGGATGTGACAGAGCACCACCTTTGTCAGGCTAGTAACAGTCGGTGGCAAGACAAAAAGCGAGGAGGATTCTGATTTTAACATAGCTGTTTCTCTTTCCCTTGGCCTCCTCCTCCCTGCTTCTTCCTCTTGTCATCTTCCCTCCTCTTCTTCCTATATCTTCTCTTCCACCTTGCTGTTAGGGCTTCCCTGGTGTCTCAGATGGTAAAGTGTCTACCTGCAATGCGAGAGAGCCAGATTTGATCCCTGGGTCGGGAAGATTCCCTGGAGAAGGAAATGGCAACCTACTCCAGTACTCTTGCCTGGAAAATTCCATGGACTGAGGAGCCTGGTAGTCTACAGTCCATGGAGTCACGAAGAGTCAGACATAACTGAGCATCTTCACTTTCTTTCTTTCTTTTATATCTTGTTACATCTTCAAAGAGATATGGCATTCAGGTAACAATGGAGACAGCTGAAGATCTGGGGAGAAGGGCCCAGGTAGAAGTGAATATGAGAGGAACACTGATTTTGTGTCATTGTCAAATTAGGTTTTAGCTGAAAGCAAAAGTCGCCTGGTCATGTCTGACTCTTTGCAACCCCACAGACTATACAATACATGGAATTCTCCTGACCAGAAGACTGGAGTAGGAAGCTTTTCCCTTCTCCAGTGGATCTTCCTGACCCAGGGATCAAACCCAGGTCTCCCACATTGCAGGTGGAAATCTTCACAAGCTGAGCCACATGCTATAAGTTCATCATTTTCTCATTGCCCATTCCTCTGAAACACTGTTGGATTCATAATACCAAATTCTAGTCAAAACTAGTGGACAATCTAGTTTTTAAGAAAGTTCAAAGAAACTTTCAGTTCTCTCTTCTCCATCCCTAAGCTTCGTAGGAGGCCAAGTGTTCTTTAGGATGTAGCTATGAGGTAAATAATAAACCATGCAAAATTCTGAAAGAGATGGGAATACCAGACCACCTGACCTGCCTCTTGAAAAACCTATATGTAAGTCAGGAAGCAACAGTTAGAACTGGACATGGAACAGACTGGTTCCAAATAGGAAAAGGAATATATCAAAGCTGTATATTGTTACCCTGCTTATTTAACTTAGATGCAGAGTACACCATGAGAGATGCTGGGCTGGAAGAAGCACAACCTGGAATAAAGATTGCCAGGAGAAATATCAATAACCTCAGATATGCAGATGATACCACCCTTATAGCAGAAAGTGAAGAGGAACAAAAAAGCCTCTTGATGAAAGTGAAACAGGAGAGTGAAAAAGTTGGCTTAAAGTTCAACATTCAGAAAATGAAGATCATGGCATCTGGTCCCATCACTTCATGGGAAATAGATGGGGAAATAGTGGAAACAGTGGCTGACTTTATTGGTTACTGCAGCCATGAAATTAAAAGATGCTTACTCCTTGGAAGGAAAGTTATGACCAACATAGACAGCATATGAAAAGGAAGAGACATCACTTTGCCAACAAATGTCTATCTAGTCAAGGCTATGGTTTTTCCTGTGGTCATGTATGGATGTGAGAGTTGGACTGTGAAGAAAGCTGAGCACCAAAGAATGATGGTTTTGAACTATGGTGTTGGAGAAGACTCTTGAGAGTGCCTTGGACTGCAAGGAGATCCAACCAGTCCATTCTGAAGGAGATCAGCCCTGGGTGTTCATTGGAAAGACTGTTGCTGAGGCTGAAACTCCAATACTTTGGCCAACTCATGTGAAGAGCTGACTCATTGGAAAAGGCCCTGATGCTGGGAGGGATTGGGGGCAGGAGGAGAAGGGGATGACAGAGGATGAGATGGCTGGATGACATCACGGACTCAATGGACATGAGTTTGAGTGAACTCTGGGAGTTGGTGATAGACAGGGTGGCCTGGCATGCTGCAATTCATAGGGTCGCAAAGAGTCAGACATGACAGCAACTAAACTGAACTGATGAGGTAGATATAAAGCATGCCACACCAGAAGAATGCTTATAAGTCACTGAATTTTGGGAAGTTGTTTCCACAGTCCCTAAGAGCAAGTAGTGTTTCCCTTGTAAATTTGTTTGTAAACTTTAGATTTTTACAAAGCTTTATAATTATGACAGAATAGACATGTTTGGTCATTTATGCTAATATAGCATAAACTCTATGAACCTCAAAGTCTTTATTCTAAGCTCTTACTTTACACTGCTGTTATTATTCTGTTCACTTGTAAATAAACGTGCAAATTCATGGTAACTACATTTGCCAGAAAAGTTCAGAGAGTCTGAAAACAGAAACAAACAAACAGCAAAGATAAGTATCTTAATGGTAATCTTTAATGATTACTCATTTTTAGAAGTTAGAATTTTTGCCCAGAGAAAAAGTTTGATTTTTTTCTCAATGAAGTGATCAAAATCTTAATGTAAATACTAAAATAATATCAGGTTATTATTTGGGATATCCAATGAGACCTCAGGAAATAAATACAGACAGGTTTAAGCAGCAAAGGGAAAAATATAGTTTTCCCCCTACATGAAATATAAATTTTAAATTAAATAATACATGCCTAAATACAAATATGTGTGAAATTCTGGCAGACTACCCTTAAATACCTCTTATGTAATCTTTCACTAAGAAGATTTATTAGAGAGATTAATCATAAATTCAGGAAAAAAAAAAGTGTGCAGCCAGCAAGTTCTAAACTAACCAGGATCATCTTGAGTTTTGTGCTGAGAGGAAACATCTAACTAGAAATGGTATAAAGAGACTGGACCTCCAATGAAAATGCCTGAGTTCTTGATTGAAGTGTGTTAGTTGCTCAGTTGTGTCCAACTCTTTGCTACCCCAGGGACAGTAGCCTGCTAGACTCCTTTGTCCATGGAATTCTCCAGGCAAGAATACTGAAGTGAGTAACCATTTCCTTCTCCTGGGAACCTTCCTGATCCAAGGATTGAACCTGTGTCTCCTACTGCAGGTGGATTCTTTACCTGCTAAGCAACCAGGGTACTCTACTGCTAAGTAAGTATGTGATATTGAATCCAATAATCTCATAATATCTCAAACTATTGCCCAACTATTAAGGGAAAAAGAATACAAAATTCTAACCTCATTTACTTTACAGTGTTATTTATAATAACCTCTCCTTCCCACCCCTCTACCAAAAGCAGGCTATCTGTCAAGGTGCAGTTAAGTATCATTAATCTTTAATCCTTTCCTGACTCCCCTCCCCTTTATAAGAAAACTGATTTATTCTCTCCTTTGTATTCCTAAACTATTAATGTCTTGATCATAGTTCTATCATAGCATATATATTTGCTTCCCATTGCATTCTGGGAATTTCGTGAGGTCCAAGTTCATACTGAGTTGCTATCACAAGGCCCTAGTACAGTGTGAAGCACATGGAGTGTGTTCAGTAAATTCTTTTCAGGTGAAAGAATGAATGCATGTGTTCAGCCAGATGTTAGGAATGAACAGGTAGGTTTGATAGACAGAGATTGTTTTGGAAGTAGGAGCTGAGTCGGAGAGAAGCCTTTAGAGACAGCTAATACTGCCAAAGCCTTCAGGTACTCTCCCTAGATGTGCCCTGTCTCTTTGGATCTATTCTGGTCACACCTGATTTGAGGCAGGTACTGGATTCCTGTAGCTGTTTCCTGCTCTACCCAATTATGCTAGCAGCATTTAATCATTTAAGAAAACTTTTTTTGAGTCCTTGACAAAGAAAATCAAACCACCAGAGAATTAGGAACAACAAAAGAACTTAGTTGTAGGCAGATGAATGCTCCAGATGTGACTGATTAATAGAGAAGCCAGGACAGACTAAAATTCTAACTCCGACTCTCTCTCCTCTAGAAGGGATTGTGTCGAAGCGGGACACCTTCCTATGTCAATTTATGACTTAAATGGCAGGTCACTTACAGTCTTCCAAACTGAATTTAGAACTGCATTTACAGAGTTATCTAGGGTACAAATAGGAGCTGGGGAGCAGAAAGGCAGACCATGGCGGGGGGTGGTTGGGAGTAATCTGAAGGGGGCTTGCTGAGGGCGGAGTAGAAGAAGAAATTATTTTGCTTTTCTTGCCCTGTACTGCATAAGGATGTCATTTAGAATTAAAAATACACTGACAAGGTAGAAGGATGAAAATACAGAAAACATATATAGACATATTTATATCCGTTTCAATGAGCTGGTTATGAAAATAGAAAGGAGAAATGGCCTTAAAGAGACAATTTCAGGTAAAGAGGGGATTAATACTACTTAGGTATTTCTCTGAATGGATTTAGGTATATAAGGAAGGAAAATTTAACTTGGTGAATTAGTTTTATATAATGAGATATCTTGCCATTTCACACTTTACTTCTTGGTTTTGAATTTGCTTAGAGCAATGAGGTTAGATCATTGTCTGATCCCCTACCCCCCACATTAGCATCACCTGGGATTTTGTGAGAGATACAAATCCTCAGGTTCTAATCCAGACCTATGAAATTTGAATTTCTGGGACAGGGGTCCAGCCATCTGTGTTTTAATATACCTTTCATTCATTTCTGATGCATCTGTTTCCGATATATGCATTTATTTGAGAACCACTTGCCTAGACCAGGCTCAAAGTTGGTTTTAGGGAAGACTGCATGTGAGGGAGATTCTATGTTGCCTAACAGCATTTGCCAGATAGTTGACCAGATAATTTGAGATAAAAACAATCTAAGATAAAGAATACCAAAATAAGTAGTAAAATGAGAATTAAAGAATCAATTTAACATAAAAACTTGGGAACTGAGGATTGCAGTAATTGAATTCAAGAATAAAGGGCAATGCGCAAGATACACTGTCAGGATAAAAGCTAGAGCAAGATGCATTTTCATGTATATTCTTAGCTAGATCCTTGTCCCATTACCTGTGGTCATAACCCTGACTGCTCACTCCAAGCGAAGATTGTATAAATAACCTAAAAAATATAGGGGACGTTGACACAATTTAGTCTGCTTCCTGTTGTGTCTCATCTCCAGAGAGTTGCCAAGTATGAGTAGATCATAGTGAGGAACAGAAGATATGCAGGCAGTGAGTCTAGACAGACAGGTAGAGCAATTGATTCAAGCCAGGTTAAACCTTTGGATTTTATCCTAAAAATAAGTGAAAACTTGGAGGGAATTTTAAGTGGGATTTTGAAATACAAAAATATCACATTTTGGTATTTCAAACACTACTATGGTTGCCATGCATAAAAAGGATGAGGGTGGAAAATTGGCAAGGCTGAGAACAAGAAAAGCATATTTCCATTGCATTATTCCAATTCATCTAATTTAGAAATTAATAACATAATGCTCAAAGAACATTTGATGTTCAACCATATTCAAAAACACTACTGAAGTTATGGGAAGCATACTGCAATGAAGAAAAACATCTAGTGAGTCAGTTTGCAAGAGAACACATTCCAAAACCACATTAAGAAACAACCGTCAATGTTTTTCAGATTAGTTCTATTTTCTGATTAGTTTCTAATTTCTCTGATTATCTCTTGGCATTTTCTATTTTAAACTATAGTATAGAGAAAGTCTGATGTAAACATCGTTCATCCAGATTCTAGTTATGAAGATGCCTATCCCTGCCTTCATTAGTCTGAAAATTCTTTAAGAGCTAGGCACTTTCAGCATTCATTGAAAATACTTTTAAATAATATTAATTGCTCAAGTATTACCATGCTAGATTTGACCATGGAGAAGTTTAAATGGCTCAGCCTTGCAGAACATTATTTTCAACAAATTCCCTTCTCAAAAACAAAGTATCTGTGTTCTTGTAATTTCTTACATTTCAAAGTACTCAGTTGTATGTCTACTGTAATTACAGTGTCAAAACTAGTGAGTAATTTTCCAGAACTTTTACACATACATAAGGGTAAAATGAAAAAGTAAAATATCTCTTAACACATAAAAAGAGTTGCCAGATATAATATAGAACATCTAGTAAAATTTGAATCCCAGATAAACAATGGGTTTTTAGTATAAGAATATCAAAAATATTTCACGAGTGATACACTAAAATGATATATCTGAAATTCATATTTAACTGGGTATTTAAATTATGCTTGCTACATATTATTATTATTATAACTAAAGTATTCAACTGAGAATTAACTTATGTTATAACATGATGTACATGCATGCTCAGTCATGTCTCTTTGTGACCGCGTGGACTGCAGCCCGTCAGGCTCCTCTGTCCATGGGATTTCTCAGGCAAGAATACTGGAGTGGGTTGTCATTTTCTCCTCTAAGGGATCTTTCCAACTCAGAGATTGAACTCATGTCTTTTTATTGGCAGGCAGATTCTTTACTGCTGAGCCACCTGGGAAGCCCTACCTCACATTAGAGGTCTATATAATGTTTCACAATAGATATGCCGTGGAAAAGTGACACAATAAAATGCTATCCTTAAGCAAATGACACTTAAAATATTTTAGAGCATCTAAAATGTATAACCCTACTGCAAAAAGAAAATGTTCCCTGACATGCTATAGCCGACATTTTTTTTTTTTTAAATATGTAATGTTTATGCACTAGTTTAAAGTAACAGTATTAAAATGGTTTCTACTCCTATTTCTATTTGAGGACAGGTTTTCCTTCCATTATATACTAAATATATGTAGATCAGATCATAACATACAATTTTACCAGATATGAGTCCCAAGAAATCATCTCTCCACCTATTCAATTTAAGCCCTATTTAGCATGATAGTGACATTATAAGCTCTTGACTACTGTCTCCTTGTAGAATTTTCTTTTATGTGTTTCCATTGAGACATTCTATTCCATTTCTTCAGAGAAATATTAAAAGAGGAATTTGGTTCCAGGAAAGACAGAATCCACTCAGAAGTGATTTCTTTGAGAAATACATACATAAAAAAGTCCCACTAATTGTATGAAAGAAATACAAATAGAGAAAGTAGTTATCTACCCTAGACTTTATTTTGATAATATGGCTTATTAGAATTGTGTTGTATGTGACTGAATAGATGGATTTCAAGACAGAATATGTATAAACACCGAGACACATTTGTTTCCTTGATGTCTTATTAGTGGCATGTGATGGACAAGCACTATTGCAGCTCAGTCATACTGATGAGTAGGCACCAGACTAAAATAAGACATGCAGAGCATAGGGAAGATAATGGTAATCATAAAGCCATTAACTTTTTTCTATTCACAGGCTGTTAGAATGGAAGGAACCTTAAAAACCGTCAAGCTCAATTCTTTTCTTTTAAATTAAGGTACCTGGTTTAAATTAAGAGAACAGAAGATCAAATAGAATTCAAACCCTCCAACCCCCAATCCACCACTTTGCCACTATTTCATAACACTTCACAGCTTCCACCTAATCTGTAATCAAATACATATCAAGAAAAGAATGGCTGTCTTTTGGCATATGTTCCTTTACAGTTGATTTACTCTAATTCCTAAATACGCTAAGGGACACTGCACACAAAATGCCAGAGCTTTAAAGGCTGTTGTCATTCTATTTTAGTTTTTAATATTATGTTTATATAATGAAAACAGAATTGTACAGTGTTATTACATGATCTCTCAATATCCTTGCCTCACAGAAATGTAGGCATTTGATAAATCTGTAAGGTTACTGAAAGTCCATACCAAAGCAGCCCTGTTAGTTAATGTTCTGAGACTTAAAACTTCACCAATTGAATCTGCAGCTTGGTGAGGACCTTGCTGCTGTTATTTCAGAGCTGTGTCATTTTACTGGATGCGGTAATTTAGAGGATTTATTAGCAAGTATGTTGCAAGATCATCATGTGTAGTCATGATGAAGCCCTCCAATAGGGATAAGAAACGGAACCAAATTGACGATTTATAATGGCCCAAGAAAAAGCTCAGACCAGAGAGATTGCATCAGTACGTGTCACAGAAATGAAAGAGGCAACTTCTAATATGAATTCTGCTCCTAACACAGGCAGAGTGCTCTTGGCATCAGCAGAATGCTGTAAATGCATGTCCTGTAATATCTACAGATCCAGTCAGACATATCAATCCTTAGTTAAACTCTGGAAGCTCCAGTTACATATTCTAGTATACAGGCTTTGCAAAGGAATGGGCCACTGAGGTTACACTGTGAATTTGAATGAAGTTTAAGATATGCCAGGGAGAGTTTTCATGGCATTAGGCGATCTTGATTCTGTGGCAGTGAATCAAACTCAGATGGTTGAGGCTGTTACCTTAAGATACTAATGTATTTGACGCAGGTTTTAAGTCAACCATCAATAAATGAAGCCTGAGAATCCAATAAAGGACCAAACTGAAATTTACAGAACTTGTGGTTTATAAAACTTTTAAAGCTACTTTCCATAAAACTTTTGCAGAAGAATCTTTGCTACAGCTAAGGTGTCATGTATTCTTTAAATGTGTAAGAATTACAGAGTTGTTTTTGAAAGCTGAATGTTCCTTGTGACACCTTCATAAACATAGTCTAAGCCTGGTGGAATGTACATACATAAAAATTCTCTGGAGGGGTTTGAAACACTGCTTAAAATTTGAAGTTTTCAACTACATAAATCTGTAGTTTATTTTAGAAATAAATGTAGAAGTATATGATTATTTTAGGCAGGACAGGGAGGATCCAGTAATTTAGAAATAGTCCCTAAACTGCAAAGGGGAAAAGGTAGTAAGCCAAAATATTACATGAAGTTTATTTTTTAACTAATTATGTATTTTTAACAGACTATATGAATCAGACCCTCTAAATAGTTTTACATGAAGCTGAAAATTTGCGAAGGCTAGAGAGTCACTAAACTACCAAAAGAGAAGTGTGTTAACAAATGTGACCTAAACCAGAGTTCCTTTGTTTGCAAGGTAACTGAAACCTTATTTAAGCTGCCTTAAGCTAAAGTGGAAATTTATTGGAAGGAGCCAGGAAACAGGTGTGCTCCTCGGCCTGCGGAACAGATTCGGGGGCTAGAGGGGTCTAGTGATCCTGAGAAACCTTCCTCCATCTGTCACAGGTGCTCCCCCTTCCCATCTGCTTGCTCTTCTAACTCACTTGCAGTTTTCCCCAGGCCTGACTTAGACCATAGGACTGGCTAGAGCAATTTGCATCTAGCTCTGTCAGTTCACTTAGTAGAGGGAAGGTCTTGTCAGTACCGCTCTGGACCAAAGCATATCCCAATTTGAAAGTTTTAAGGGTCACAACTCTAGGATACATATTTATCATGTCTTTACAACCCTCTTTTAAAGACAGAAGTACTACCTCAATTCTGTACCCCTGTCCTTAAAGAGAATTGCAAAGAAATGCTAAGTGTGTATCTTAGAAAAATTTTAATCAAGCCTCTCTTTCAATCTTCAATTTATATTAATGATATAACATCTTGGTGTTATAGTAGTAAGAACAGAAATAGGATGGTTATATATTAGGAATACCTTCAATACTAATAATGTTACTGTTTTGTAGTTTATGTAATTTATCAGTACAGAGGCTAAATTGGAGATAACCTAGAACAGTTTTATAAAATATACATGGGAAATGCTCTAAAGCCTGCTTTACTAATAGCCAACAGTAATAACTTAAACTCCAAACCCTGTGCGTTAATAAACTGGAGGGGGTAGGGGACTCGATTTATAGTATATTGAGTAAAATTGACTTATTTATAACATTTAAGAAGTCACCTAAATTTCATCTGTTTGGCCATCATTTTTAAAGATAACTTTACATTCAGACCTTTTATACCAAAAAGAAAAAAAAAGATAAAATTAAAACCAGATTTTCACAAGATCTAATGTTTTCCACTCCCATTAAGCATATATATGTTGTATATATATGTTGGTGGAATAATAAGGAAGGAGAGTTGTATTTATAGCTAAGACAAATGTATATTTGAGTTTTATAGAACCCTCCCTGATACTACTAGACTAGGCTTAAGCTCCTGATTTTCATAAAACTGCAATGACTATTCAGATCAACACATGGCTGGGCCACTTGATATGCTGCAATATAAGAAAATAAAGATGGATGAATGCATTTCTATCATAGTTTGGGTCATCTGTTATTTATCAAAGACCAGAATGAATTACTTGTTATTGGTCTACTATTAATATAGAATATTCTGCTTAAATGTAGCAGAATGAATTGATAGAATCAGATTTTTCCTTTTTTTTTTTTAAGATGGAAGATTCTTTAGAAATCATGTAGACAAACTATGTCAATGTTTTGTTGGAGAAAATGCAGCTCAGGACTGTTAAATAATTTGTTCAAGGTCACACTGTTATTTCGTCTTGCTGCTGCTGCTGCTGCTAAGTCGCTTCAGTCGTGTCCGACTCTGTGCAACTCCATAGATGGCAGCCCACCAGGCTCAGCCCAACTATTACTTTGCCTAGTAGGAAATACATTTCTAAGTTACTAAGTTACATGCACACAAATGTATAGTTCTGAGGATGAAATGGGTCTTTTAAAATATATTAATAGAACTATAAAGATAACATTTTCCATGAAACACATGACTTTCTAAAGACCAAATGCTATTGTAAGTAAGCATTTTATATATATTGAGTCATTTCATTATGATGGAAAACTCATGAATTAGGTAAAATTTTTATACCTATTTAGTAAATATAGAAACTGAGGCACAGAATGGTTACGTGCCTTTTTAAAGCTGCACAGCTAGCACAAAGCTGTCAGAAGCTGAAGTCAGGCCTCCTAGCTTCAGAAGCCATATACTTCAACACAACATGATGTTGCCTTCTTTAAAATTAAACAACCATTTTTAGCTGTAATATGTTGATATTATACAAATTATACCAATCAAATACAACCATCTTTCCTATCATAGGTTCTACTGGAAGACATTGAAGTATCACATGATTTCCCGATATGAAGGAATTCTCCATAAAACATTAGGTATAAATGTTTCTTCTATCTCTGATCCACTGTCTACAAGTATTGTAATCTCACTGAAATTATTATTTGTTTAAACACATATATCTCAAAACTGAAATTTGAACATCAGGCTATGATATAGAAAATTAACAATACATTTTAAAGAGCATTGTCTTTCCATATCTATTATTGACTTAAATGTTGCAAACTAAAGGATAGTTTTATCCTCAGTAATTACCCAATTGAATTGTATGTTAAGCAGTGCAATTGTTTAATGTCCCGGGTTTAAATATTAATGTTTGCTTTTAAATGACATTTCAAAATTGTTCATATGCATTGATAATCTAGGGGAGTTAAGTTTATATGATCTGAGAATTTTGCAAAATCCATGTATGTATATAAAATATGTATTACACAGCCATCAAATTTTGACAGTCTCTTTTTGAGTATCTACTGTGCTCCACACATAGATTCAGTATTAGATATATAATGTAAATGCATTTGCTGTATGACAAAGGGGCCTCAAACTGGTGCTCTGTGATAACCTAGAAGGGTTGGACCAGTTGGGATGTAGGAGAAGGTTTAAGAGTTAGAAGATACATGTATACCTATGACAGATTCATGTTGATGTATGGCAGAAACCATCACAATACTGTAAAGCAATTACTTGCCAATTAAAATAAATATATTTTTTAAAATGTGTACAAGTGTGTGGGAATATAAGGGGGACTTAGAAACATATATAAATTCAGCACAAAGATAATGTGCTAGAATGTGGGAGAAAACCAATTTATATAAAAATTACAAATTATAATGCCAATTTAGGATTTCTACTGCATTTGGACGGAGAAGGCAATGGCACACCACTCCAGTACTCTTGCCTGGAAAATCGCATGGATGGAGGAGCCTGGTAGACTGCAGTCCATGGGGTCTCAAAGAGTCAGACAAGACTGAATGACTTCCCTTTCACTTTTCACTTTCATGCACTGGAGAAGGAAATGGCAACCCACTCCAGTGTTCTTGCCTGGAGAATCCCAGGGATGGGGGAGCCTGGTGGGCTGCCGTCTATAGGATTGCACAGAGTCGGACACAACTGAAGCAACTCAGCAGCAGCAACTGCATTTGGAATAGCAAATTCAGTTCAGTTCAGTCGCTCAGTCATGTTTGACTCTTTGCGACCTCATTGACCACAGCACGCTAGGCCTCCCTGTCCATCACCAATTCCTGGAGCTTACCCAAACTCATGTTCATTGAGTCGGTGATGCCATCCAATCATCTCATCCTCTGTCGTCCCCTTTTCCTCCTGCCCTCAATCTTTCCCAGCATCAGGGTCTTTTCAAACAAGTCAGCTCTTCACATCAGGTGGCCAAAGTACTGGAGTTTCAGCTTCAACATCAGTCCTTCCAATGAACACCCAGGACTGATCTCCTTTAGGATGAACTGGTTGGATCTCCTTGCAGTCCAAGGGACCCTCAAGAGTCTTCTCCAATACCACAGTTAAAAAGCATCAATTCTTCAGTGCTCAGCTTTCTTTATAGTCCAACTCTCACATCCATACATGACTACTGGAAAAACCACAGCCTTGACTAGACAAACCTTTGTTGACAAAGTAATATCTCTGCTTTTTAATATGCTGTCTAGGTTGGTCATAACTTTCCTTCCAAGGAGTAAGCGTCTTTTAATTTCATGGCTGCAGTTACCATCTGCAGTGATTTTGGAGCCCACAAGAATAAAGTCAGCCACTGTTTCCCCATCTATTTCCTATGAGGTGATGGTACCGGATGCCATATTTTTAGTTTTCTGAATGTTAAAGTCTAGTATTTTTTATATTAGATTTCTATTTTAAAGATATTTTATAAAGCAAAATTTTTATATTTCCGATTTTAGAAGGAAGTTCTTTAAGAGCTCAAATTATTAGGATAGATCTACTTAACCAAAAGGAAACATACATTGTATGTAATTAATACAAACTATCTCTTACATTCTAGAAATCAGAATGTAGTAAATGAACAAAAGAAAGTTATGCCATGTCTAATAAATTCAGTTTTGAAAATTTATTCACAAACCATTTTCTAATGACTGAACATTTAATTTTTGATGAAGTCTGTCTTATGGATCAAATAAATTTTATTCTTGGCTATGAATGTAGTTAATCCAAATATCCAATTTTCATAAAAAGTTCCTATTATGGATAGTAATTGCCATCAAATAAATTATTTTCTATAGGTATGATGATCCATTACAATTCAAATTAACCAAATGCAAGAGGCTCTAAGTTATTCACACTATTGTTAGTAAAAGCCGGTCATTGTTGCTTCAATTACACATCTCTCTTTTCAGTAATTTATAACTAATTAATCTGAGCAGAAACAAGGGATGCATTTTAAGACATGTTTGAAGCCAACTTTGTATCGAGGCTCTACGAAAGTGATGGTATTTTTGCTGAATTTAGAAATTATCAGTGCATTACATGCTTATGTTATTGTTGGCAACTAATCA
Source organism: Ovis canadensis (assembly GCF_042477335.2). Classification (NCBI taxonomy): domain Eukaryota; kingdom Metazoa; phylum Chordata; class Mammalia; order Artiodactyla; family Bovidae; genus Ovis; species Ovis canadensis. Next base: position 173,976,074 of record NC_091246.1, on the reverse strand, counting down.
ATCTGTAGCATTAAAAACATTGTAACTTTCCATGTAACAATATATTGTCTTTTTGAAATAGTCTTACTAACCAAAGCATCTTCCTTTATTCAAATAAATATTCCGCATGTTATATGTTAACATATTCCATATGTTACCTTCTATGTTAATTCTAACCATTAACTGAAGAAAGTTTAAACAATGTTCTAGAATATTCAATCATCCACAAATTTGTCTAGCAACTGCTTTATAACAGTACAACAAACAAAAATATTTTTGCAAAAACACTAATTTACCTTCTTTGGTGTGATTCTATTTTTAAATTCAGACACAAGACAGCTGGTTAAAAAAGTCATTTCATTTCATAGGGGTTGGGGGTGGGTGGATAGAATCCGCAAGATCAACAAATAGCTTCCTAGCTGTAAATTCTGATAATCTGGACCTATAACATTGGAGACAATAATAGTTAACTGGTAAGAGAACTACATTTGAGAATGCTACAAGAGTATAGAGAATATGTTAATATCATTAACCCCATATGAATTAGTTTTCATAACAGAATGTAAGCATTTCAGGACTTGCTAACTCCCCTTGCTTGCAAGAGCTAAATACACAACTTAAAACAGAGGCCCTTGTAAGGGCCCAGAATGTGTGTTGGAGAAGGGGACTGGGATGGGCCTGCCAGGCCTACAAAGGAGCTAATATTCAGCTCAAGCTGCTCATGGCGTAAAGGATTGTAGATTCTGTGTTGCCAAATTTCTGATACTTTACAATAACTCAAAAGTCCAAATTTTTATCTGAATTCTTCTAATTTTTATATATTAACAAGCTAATAAAATTTTTATCCAGGCTATACATGTCTTTAGACTATTTTCTATGTGACAGCTGGTCATGTGAGAGATCTGATTTAAAATTATTGTTTAGTCAAAACTTTGTAGTAACTTTACAGTAAGTTTTATATCTTAAAGGAAGATGTTTGGAATGATAACCATTAACAAATTGTGCTCTGGGATTTCCTCCTGTTATTCTCAGAATAACCTCCTGCTCTCTTCAGCTGTAGCTGGTCATTTTGTCATGTTATATCTGTTATGTTTATAGCATTTCTCTCCCTAATAAACTTCTTCAGGATACAGAGATACCTTTAGATTTGTGTGAGTATGTTTGTGAGCATATAAGTACATTTCCCACCCCCCATCCCCAGGCATTGCATCATTGCCACACATTTAGCAGAAAGTGCTTAATAATACTTGCAGAGTTGAAACTATCTGCTCATGCTTAATATAAAAAGAACCACTTCCTGCTTATAAAAACCATGCTTTCTCAATGTCCATGCTACTTAACAAAAAACCATCTCTATTTTTCTCAGCACTAAGGCATTATCACAGATAAAACCTTCTCCCAGCTTGAATAAGCTCATAATCCCATCCCATTTTATGTGCAAAGCATTTGGCTTCATCTCTGTTTCCTGCAATTTGAAATAAAGCTCAATTTTACCTTCTGACACCACCATGCATTACAAAGTCTTTAAAAAAAATCTACATAATTAGAAATTACTCTGCAAGAGAAATTGGATTTTTTTCTTATGTTGTCTTAGAGATTATCAGTGCCAGGTTGCTACTGGACCTTCGGGTTGTGATCACTGCTGGAGTTCAAGGTCTCTTAAAGCAGATGATATCATTTTAGGTTTTGAACATATACAGTTTTGATCAAGACAAAGTTACTACCTTCAGTTTTTTTTTTCCAGGTATAAAAACTGGTGCCTTAAGGTGAATACTGCCCTGCTAGCTGTGAGTGGTTACATGTTGGTAGAGGGAGAGAATCAAGTCTACATGGAGAGCCAGAGAAGGCCTCAGAGAGGAGGGATCATTTGAAGTGTTATTTTCAAGAATTTTTATGATTGGCAGGCATGACTTGAGGGAACAAAGCAAGAAAGGGGAAGAAATTTAAATAAAGAATGAGGAAAGGCATAAATGTTAGAAAATGCAAGACATATTCAGGGATTTTGCTCAAATAAGAGTCTAATAAGAGCTATTGTGCTCAAATAGCTCCTTAGATAGGGATGCCTGGTGGGATGAAGCATAAGTGAAATTGAAGACTATTTATCTGGGGCCAGGGCCTTCCCATGTGGTACCAGGGGTAAAGAACCCGCCTGCCAATGCAGGAGACTTAAGGGACGTGGGTTCAGTCCTTGGATTGGTAAGATCTCCTAGAGGAGGGCATGGCAATCCACTGCAGTATTCTTACTTGGAGAATCCTATGGACAGAGGAGGCTGGTGAGCTACAGTCCATGGGGTCACAAAGAGTGGGACATGACTGAATGGCTTAGCACACATTCACGCACACATCTGAGGCCAGATAGGAAAAAGTTTGAAAGTATGTTAACCAGGTAGAGCAGACTGACACTGGTTGGCTCCTAGTGAATCATGCTTCCTGGGACTGGCACTTTAGTGGAGTCTCTGCCTATATTGGTTCTGTTCTTGGCATGTAGTCTGTTTTAGTCCTTATGCCAGCAGCATATGTGACATAAAAACGGATAAATCAATGTGCATTGGAGCTTGCCTCTTAGAATCCAGCCATAATATGAAAAATCTAGGCTGGTCTTCTTGTAAGGACTACAAGGAAAGAAAGACCCAGGCATCTTAAAGGGACATTTGTTGACATACACTGCTGTGGGAAGCAACAGCAGGCTGCAGCCTGGGACAGCTCCTTGTTGGACACAATGTCATCCTAAATAACTTGGGAAAACCAAGGTGAGGAGAAGGATGGGGATTTGTCTATAACACAAGTTCAAAAAATTAAAAGTTTTATCTCATGGTGGCAAATTCTACGTTTTCCCTGCTGTTGCATCCTTTGCAGTTGCTTTACATATTGTGTTCGCACAATAACTTCTAATCTGCCAATGCAACTCCTCCATAGCCTTCTATATTGCCTTTCTGCCTGCCCATTCCATAGGTGATGTATGCGAAGACAAAACAATTCCTAGTCTCAGGAGATAGTCCAGATATGAGCATGTGACCCAATAAGACCTTCCTAGAGAAATGAATGGGAAAAACTATTCTTTTGCTTAGACTAGCCAGAGTCAGTTTTCTATCTCTTGAACAGATCTAGCCTTGACTTGTACATCTCCAGGAAGACAAACTCTAGGAGGAACACAGAAACGTGCCAGATGATCCAATTAGGGGCAAATACCAAAACCATTTAACCCTGGTACAGTTCCTTCATTAAATACAATAGCATTCCCTGATGGCTTTCTCATCCTTCGATGTCATTTGAAGTCTCACACTGCTGCCCTCAGCTCATTTGCTTTATTTCCAGATTTTTTACTGAGAGTGTTTTCTAGCTAGATTCATGACTATGGATAAGGTTCAAACTATTAGAGAAGCAAAGTTCCTGAGGGAAAGAGCCTGCTTCTCATTGTTCTTCATTATTTACATATTCCTCTGTATGTTTCCTAAGCACTTAACCTAATTTACATTTTAATGAACTACCATACTGTACTTACCAAATGCTTAGTGGGTCAATACTAGAGGACCCATTTTAAGAATCAGCAACAAGCAAAAATCAGAATGAGAACAAACTAAAGCATCTGCAGAACTGGCACAACTACAACATTTTTATTTATCAATTAATTCTGTTACATCCATGCACATACTTGTATTATTATTTACTATGGTTTTTAAAATAAGATCACTATATTTGCTCAAATATAGGTACTTTTAAAGAAATGTTATATCATTGCCATAAATGGGGAAAAAATCATTTACAAAAACAGAATGTAAACTGAATACATACTTATTAGAAAAATATGTATTTTTCTGAACCACCTAAAGATGCTCCTGGGCCTCCAAAGGAGAGGTCCCCTCTCCCCTATTTGTAAAAACATGCCTGTGGCATTTGAGGTGGCACAGAACTACAGAAAGAGCAGGATTTCCACCTGATAAACGTGTTCAACCTTAGTTTTACCTCCTTCTGGATCCTTCTTTTTCTACCTGTAGTCATCTCTACCTGTTCACATGTATCACACATTAGTGAATTACTTTTCTAATATAAAGGTTTATTGCTCTAGAGTATAAGCATTATGATGATAGAAAATACCCTTGGTCTTTTCACTCTTTTTGCACCAGCATGTAGTACTTGCACATAAGAGTCATCCAGCAAGTATCTGCTGAATGAAGGGACACTGGATGGATGAAAATAACCCCTCTGTGTTTCGTTGCCTTATATAAATTAAGACGGAAACAAAAAAATATATTGAAGTGTTCATGGTATTAGAGATGATGTATATTAACCACCTAGCACAGAATGTGTTGAAATAATGGCTATGAAGCATGGCTCCCATTTCCAATAAATCAGACAGAAAAGTTCATGTCACTTACAGAATGGGTCACTTAGCCACATTCTGAAACTCCAGCCTTTGATGCTTCACCATTTCAGAATAGAGACACCCTTCCTTTCCCTTCTCTTTGTACCCTCCATTACTGTTGAAATATCCTTCCTCTATCTTCTAACCTAAGACAATGTTACATGCACACCTTGAATCAAGCCCCCAGAGGCAGAGGGCTTGAACAAGTCCCAGATCAAGTCCCTCCCCTAGGAAGCCAGCCACTAGGCAGAGAAACTGCTTTGCCATCTTTTAGTCTTCAGTGCCCTCTAATCCTCCTGCCACTGTGATATATGCTGCATTTTATTGTAATTACCCATTTTTACAGTGACAATCAGGCTAGACTTCACAATAAGGACTGAGATCTAATTTCCAGATGAAAGAGGGGAAACTGTTCCAGGAGTGCTATTTCCATAATATATTTCCTACACTTTTATCTGGGGCTATAAAAGTGCAATGTTTTCACTGCAATTCTTTTATTAACATTAATAAGCAAAGTTTAAAAAGCTCAATATAGGCTTTTAATGGATACATTAAAAAAAAATCTGTGGTCTGCATACATCTTCATTCTTCCTGCTTTAATCTTGGTTTTGCATTTAGACCTTTAGCCTCTTCATTCAAACTTGAGCTCCTTGAGAGTAGCATGGAAAAATATATACTTCTATATGTAAAATAAATAGCTAATGGGATTTTACTGTATGACTCAGAGAACTTAAACCAGGGTTCCATAACAACCTAGAGGGGTGGGAGGTGGGAGGGATGGGGCGGGAGGGGACATATGACTAATTCACCTATGACTATGACTAATTCATGTTGATGTATGGCAGAAACAAATACAATATTGTAAAGCAATTATCCTTCAATTAAAAAATAAATTTAAAATACTGAGCTTCTCCTGTGGTCATGTATGGATGTGAGAGTTGGACTGTGAAGAAGGCTGAGCACCGAAGAATTGATGCTTTTGAACTGTGGTGTTGGAGAAGACTCTTGAGAGTCCCTTGGACTGCAACGAGATCCAACCAGTCCATTCTGAAGGAGATCAGCCCTGGGATTTCTTTGGAAGGAATGATGCTAAAGCTGAAGCTCCAGTACTTTGGCCACCTCATGGGAAGAGTTGACTCATTGGAAAAGACTCTGATGCTGGGAGGGATTGGGGGCAGGAGGAGAAGGGGACAACCGAGGATGAGATGGCTGGATGGTATCACAGACTCGATGGATGTGAGTTTGAGTGAACTCCGGGAGATGGTGATGGACAGGAAGGCCTGGCATGCTGCAATTCATGGGGTCACAAAGAGTCGGACATGACTGAGCGACTGAACTGAACTGAACTGAGAACAGATACTGTATCTAATTCATCACTTTAGCCCACTGCCTAGCACCGTCCAAGGAACATAGTAGGTATTCACAGAATATTTGTTATTGATTCAATAAATAAATGAACAAGATTTTTTTTGTGAAAAAACACTTGATTTTTAATATGTACACAGGTCCCCTATAAAGCAAAATATTAGGTAGGTGGATAACATAAAGAATTTTCTAAAACTTTATATGCCAAAGGCTTCAGATTATTTTCACTTGACCTAGGCTGGGGGCAGAGAGAGGAGTGAGGTGACTAAGAGGGGCCAGAAATGATAGATTAGAAGTAGCCCTTTAAATATCTCTTCTAACAGTGTGATAAACTAATATGCCTTTTACATTATGAATGAAGAGGAGGCCTCCCCTGGTTAAAAAGCAAAGCCTTTTGCAGACACACAGAAACAATAAATATTTTCTTCTAATTAAAGTACACCTTGCCTGCATACTGAAATACAAAATTAACCTCTTACCTTTGAATTTTGGCATTTCGTTCTGAAATGAAATTAAGTGTGAAATTTCTCAATTGTGTCCCAGTGAGTCACTTCTTATTGTCATAAATTCACATACTTGTTGGACTCTGCTTAAGACTATTGCTGGGACACATAGACTGTTATAACTCATACTTCAACATCATCACTGTTCAAACATATTCAGAACTGGACTCTTAAAAGATATTTCACTTAGATTATAACCTAATGTGCAGTGTTATCCTGTTCTGTGTTTAGTTAAGCTTCTGTTCCCAGTAATGATTGAGACCTCTTCATTTGAGATAAATTTTCATAGATTTTTTTCTGCTAATTTTGCAAAGACGTGTTATCTAGAAATAATCAGGATATAAAAGGATTATATAACAATTAATATGGTAAGGATTTTGAAGAAACATCTAGTTCTTGAATTAAAATAACCCTTGAGAGGTAATGATTTTGTTCATAATTACTATTGAGAAGAATTGAGTATAAGACAATCAAACTATTGCAAGCAGGAGGGAAAAATTTCTTCAGGTTCAGCAGAAGCTGATCACAAGATTCGGATTTATGTACAAGTATTAGATTGAGCAAATGCTCCTTTGGGAGACCGGTAAGGAAGAGGAGGAGGCTGAGTGAGGAAGGGAAGCAGGTCAAGCAAGAATGACTCTCAGGCAAAATCCTACAGAGGGTGGTGTCAAAGGGATCCCACCGAGGAACAGTGAAATATGTTAAGCCTCAAGTAAGTCTTATTCAAGGCAAGACTGCTAGGATTTATTTATACCTGTCTGAAAGTGTGGTGGTAGAGAAAGAACAATAAGGCATTTCTAGGTGTTACATAATTAAAAACTAATTCACATCAAAACACCACAGAGCTCTTCTAGGATTTTTTTCTGATATGAAACTGGATATTAAGCCATCATTCAGAGTAGATGAAAACAAAGACTTAATTTTGTATTCCTATATCTAGCATATTATTTGGCATAAAATAGGCAAAATAGATATAATTTGTGCATGCCAAGTCATTTTACTCATGTGTGACTCTGCAACCCTGTGGACTGTATGCCACCAGGCTCCTCTATCCATGAGATTCTCCAGGCAAGAATACTGGAAGGGGTTTCCATGCCTTCCTCCAGGGGATATTCCCAACCCACAGATTAAACCCATGTCTCTAATGTTTCCTGAGGTGGCAGACAGGTTCTTGACTACTAGTGCCACCTGGGAAGCCCAATATATATAAAAGGTAATATTATATATAGTATATGCATACATATATATGAGTGAATGTTATTATTAAATATTCAAGTCCTTTCTCAGCCAATCAACAATTTGTTTTTCACAAACAAAATTCTGTTTATTCTGTAAATAATCATCACGAATTTCCTGTATCTCTTGTGTTCCAGGCACTGGATGCAGGTTGGAAGTGTAGCACTGAACCAGATAGACATAGTGTCTGCCTCCACGGAACACTCATTCTTTTCAGAGGTGAGTGTTTATCAGTATAATTTTTATTATAAAAAAAATGAAATCTAGTTGTGACTAAGTGTTAAAAAAATAAAAGCATAGGGCAGCAGCATATAATGAACTTGAACCTAATCTTGTCCAGAAGGTGACAAAAGGGCTTTCAACAAATATTAAGAATATATTATCAACTCTCAATTTTCAAGACTCCATGTGTTTCAGTGTCTGAAGCAGCCTCTACCATGTAAAAATTAAGATATAGTAAATAAGCTTTCTTCGAAGGAAGAGACAGCTTCACTCGGAAAAAAGAAAACCTCACTCATCACTATAACCACCCAGGCACATTTCTGACACAGTGGGAGAGCCTGATGATACCAAAGGTTTGTGGACAGAGTGTCCACAAAGGGAAGGGAGGTCATCATGAGATGCTTGGAGGCGCTTAGGGTTCAAATGTCGCTTGTTCCATAATGTTATTTCTAGTCCACTGAGCTCTTTCCTGGAAAAGCTTATGAAATCAAATAGGAAAAAAAAAAAAAAATCATTTGCGCTTGAAGTACTGAAATACCAAAGTCTCAGTCTCATGAAAAGTTTTCTCTACCAAGATTCAGGCAATTTGGTTTGTAAAAACAGAGAGAGTTAAGTATATTAATTCTATTTTTCCTGAATCACAGAGGTCAGCAAAGTATTCTATAGAGAAAAGCCTAGCATGTGTATTAACTAGAGTAACATGCAGAAAAATAGGGCAGAAAACTGAAATGAAAGTAGGTTGAACCACAAAGACTTTGCCTCTCTGATATAATTAAAGAACTACAGAATAAGGCATAGCTGATGGGAAGTGAATACGATTTATAAATAATATAACCTGAGATACAACAATAGAAGAAGTTATGTACATCATGAAGGATTCCTATCTCAAATTCCCTTTTTCACCTGAGTTGAGAGGAGTCCCAATATGCCACTCTACTGCAAACCTGGCTTTATGGAGTTATGATAAAAGTTCCCTTTTGGGTATCATTAACTGAGTTTCTCCTACCCTAAAAACAATTATGCATATTCCTGTAAGTTAAATTCCCTTAAAACTTGGGTGATGGTAGAGTAAGTTTGACCTGAAAGTTTTCTGCCTTCAAAAACTAGTATTCTTTTTACTTTATTATGTTCCTTTTATAAAAATAAATCTTAGAAATATTTTAATCCAGCTTCTTCTTATAAACAAAGCCTCTTTCACAACCCTAAAGGTAGTTTTCCTACTGTCTACTTAAGTGCTTCCAATTATGAGAATTTTACTACCTAAAAAAATAAAATAAAAATTACTGAAATGTTGAACATACCTAACTGTGAGAAAGTCTGTTGTAAAATGAATTTCACCTTTCCTCAGCTTTCAGCTGTGCTCTAAACTATGTATCTTAATTCTGTTCCTTATTCTGTAAGAAAACCCTTCAGATGTTTGAACAGGCCTTTCCCATCTCTCATCTATTTCCTTTTCACCAGGGAAAACATTCCTAGTTCCTTCAACTCAAATATGTAACATTTTCATGTGAGCTCAGGACATATTTCAATATGTTGATGTTTCTCTTAAAATGTGGTGCCCAGAATGGGATACAATAACCCCAACACTTAAAAAATGGCAAGCTGGTAAAACAATGTAAGAGTATTTTTTAACATTTCCATCAATATTTGTGGACCATAATTTATATATATATACACACACATATACAAATATTAATTGTCATACAAACTGCTGTAATTGTGCAATTGACATTTTGAACTTTAATTTATGTTTCTTTTTGTTAAATAGAAACATGTTGATTCTAACACAGTGCCTTAGATTTTCCTTGTCACTTCAAATCTTAATTACATCATCTACACAGTTCAACCTATGCACTTCTGAGGTCTGCAAATTTAGGAACTGCGTCTCTGATAACTCTAACTCTGATAAAAATGTTAACTTGGATGCATCCATTGGCAGAAGCATTCATCAGTCCACTGGACACATGTCACTCAGGTTAACATCTAAACCGTCAAGTGTTTAAATTCCACCCTTTTTATTGGTAGTAACATATCCAAGTCTCTACCACACAGTACTACCACCCAGTCATATTTCACAGTATTACCCACAATGGGGGAAATGTCATGTTTTCCTGAAATAAAATCCGAAAATGTTTTAAAGTGTCAATCCTACACTTCCATCATGTAGAGAGAAAGTATACATTTATAAACATATAAATTTATGTTTATTTCTAGTATTAGCTATATTCTTTTATTTTTTAATTAAAACTATCTACTTAACTATTTTAAGGTTTGCCCATCAAGTGCTACAAATTTTCTGAATCTGCAGCTTTTATAAATTATTTTACTCAGATCAACATTTAACCATATCCTATCTTCTGAAGATCAATTTATTCTCATGATTTTATAAAGATAATTGCAATGATTCCAAGAGTACATTCAATACTATTAATAGAAATTACTACTTTATAATATAATAAACATTTTCATAAAGTTATATCTTCACACTGACACATAATCTATAATATAATAATAATAATAATATTTAACATTTATTAACTCCTGAAATGTGTTAATTGCTTTACATGCATGATTTCATTTAATCTACAGAACAACCCTGTGAGCAATTTTGCTACTGTTATCTTATTTTCAAATGAGCATTGTGAGGCTTCTGAAAGTGAGGAATTTCTTCAAGGGCACATGTATAATAATGGTATAGCAGTGTCAACCACAAATTGGCACTTGCCATGAGTACTTCCCGTCTACTTCTACAAGGATTAAATCATGTGGTGATGCAGCTGCTGACTTCAATACCCCCTGAAAGGAACTCAGGGTGGAAACCAGAAATAAAGCACTCTGTTCTCTGGGGAAACTTGTAGGAAAGGTCTTCATATAGTTAGATACTCTCAAAAGCTGATTTTGTAAGCCCGATTCTTATATCTCCTCACATCGAGAAAAGCACTAAAATCCTTCATGATGGTGATTGTCTCTCATAACCAACAGAAGATTCACAAGACCAGCAGAAGCTTTCTACCGAAAAATATATGCCTGAGAACATGTACTCCCGCTTTACCAAAATCACATATATACTGTCCTTTCCCCCTTCTTCTTTGAAACAGTTTCTCAGAGCTTTCTGAGGTGCTGTCTCCCAGGCTCTAGTCCTCATATTGCCTCAAATAAAACTTCAGCTGGCAACTCTCACATTATGCATTGTCTAAGTCAACAGCAAGAAACTGGAACACAGTGTTTTACAGAACCAAACTCCTAAACCACTAAACTGTACTAGGCAGATTTCCAGAAAATAATTTGCTTTATCAAAGGACATACACATTCAACATTTTGTTAGATACTACAAATTACCCTTCTGAAAGCATGCAGTTGTTTATTAACACACCAATAATGTACATTAGTGCCCTCAATAACACTGTACACTGCTTACATTTTGTATTTGTCAGCTATATCTCTGTTTTGATTTGCAATTTCACTCACTTTTGAACTTGAGCATGCATTTGAAAATGTTTTGGTACCATTTGCTTTTATTTTTTTATTAATTATGATTCTTTGCCCTTTTACTATTTTTGTTATTCAAATTTGTGCTTTAATTGATTTGTGGAAACTCTTCATATATTAACACAATGCATACTTCATGTACTTCAAATACTTCCATTTTATTTTAAGTATCATTCACATTTTTGTGGTTTTGATGTGCTTTAAGGAGATTTTTATCCACAGAAGTATAAAAACAAATTTCATAGGTTGTCTCTGATGTTATACCTTTAATCCAACATTTAGACTTTTAACTCAATGTTTATAGAAGGTACAGAACAGAGTATTAAGTCATGTAAATAAATTGCACCAATATTTTCTTAGGTCAGTCTCCCAAGGCAATATAAATAAAAACAAAAATAAAATAAACAAATCAAACTTGACAAGCATTTGCACAGCAAAGGAAACCATAAATAAAAACACAACCTACAGAATGGGAGAAAATATCACAATATGTGACAGACAAGGGGTTAATTTCCAAAATATATAAACAAGTCATACAACTCAACAAAAGAAAAAACTCAATTGGAAAAAGGACAGAAGACTTAGATGTCTATTTAGGTCTTACCTGAAGAGATGCTCAACATCATTAATTATTAGAGAAATGCAAATCAAAACTACAATGAGGTACCACCTCATGTCTGTCAGAATGGTCATCATTAAAAAGCCTACAAATAATAAATGCTGGAGAGGGTGTAAAGAAAAGGGAACCCTCCCATACTGTTGATGGGAATGTAAGCTGATGTAGCCACCATGGAAAACAACATGGACTTTGCTCAGAAAACTTAAAATAGAGCTACCAGATGATCCAGTAATCCACTCTGGGCATATATCCAAACAAAACTATAATTCAAAGAGACACATGCACCCCTATGTTCACAATAGCCAACATGGAAACAACCTAAATGTCCACTGACAGGTGAATGCATAAAGATGATCTGGTACATAGATACAGTGGAATACTACTCGGCCATAAGAAAGAACGAAATAATGCCATTGGTGGCAACATGGTTGCAATTTGAGATTATCATACTAAATGAAGTAAGTCAGAAAGAGAAAGACAAATACCATTTGATATCCCTTATATGTGGAATCTAAATATGATATGAATGAACCTATCTATGAAACAGAAATGCAGACAGAGAATAAACTGATAAGTGACAAGGAGGATAGTGGGAGAGGGGTGGATTGGGAGTTTGGGATTAGCAGATTAAACAGGCATATATAGAATGGATAAACAACAAAAGAGCTATATAGCACAGAGGACTATATTCAATATCTTGTAATAAATCATAATGGAAAATATGAAAATGAATGTATAACTGAATCACTTTGCTGTACAACAGCAATTAACACAACATTGTAATTCAACTGTGCTTCAAATAAAAACATAAAAATGAGGGGAAAAAAAGTCACATTCATGTTCCAGAGCCCTTGAGTTCAAATCATAATGAGCTGGGTTACCCTAAGCAAATTACTTAACCTGTTAGTGTATCAGTTCCTTGTGTTTAATGTTCAGCTAATGATGGTATGTATCTTGCTGGGATTTTTCAAATATCACACAAGTTAATACACATAATGAGCTGAAAAAGGCCTGATACAGATTAAATAGTCAAATATTAGCTTTTAACTATTTTAAATTTATTATATATATTTGTCTTAGCACAAGTTAGAGATCTATTTTTTCAAAATGGGGAGGCAGTAGTCCATACATTTGTTTTAAAATTTTGGATCATTTCCTCACTGATTCACTATAATTGCTTACTCAGATTTCATTTCTTTGTTAATCTATTCCCCAACATTTGTAACACTTATGCTTTCAATACTTTTATTGTTATGATTTTTTTTTTCATATAAAGAAACAGGCTTGAAAAGATGATGTGAAGAGATAAAGTTAGCCAGTTGTATGTGATCTTACATTTACACTTACATCTTGCCAGAATGGCTGGATTCATAGAAGTGGTCTTGCTTCTTCAACAAATGTGGATATAAAACATGATCTTTCCACCATACAACACTATTTTGTTATGAAATACTTATGAACATATTACAGTTAATATTTTAGTTATATCTTTTTATACCTCCTTTTTTGTGATCTAGTATTATTCATCTTTAAGACTGTCAACCAATTATTTTGAGGTACATAGAGGACAGACCCATGTCTCAGTCATGTTTGTTACCCTGGTGCTCAGAAGTTCCCAGCACAACAAAAAGTCAATGCACATTTATTAAATATAAATTATTTTAAAAATAATGTAACATGGGAAATGGCAACCCATTCCAGTATTCTTGCCTGGAGAATCCCATAGATGGAGGAGCCTGGTAGGCTACAGTCCACGGGGTCGCAAAGAGTCGGACACGACTGAGCGACTTCACCTTCACCTTCATACCTATTTAAAATCCCATAATGTCTTGTGGCTACTCAAATTCCAAACCTTTGTTGTCATTTTTAGATACCTTAGAGAATGGCTCCATGAAGATAATATCTCCCACTAAAACTCAAAATAGTGCTTTACATCAGGCAGCTGATCCATCTCACTCTCTCAGAGTACCTATGTTGATATCTATTTCTTTCCCATCCTATATAGCTTTTATTATTAAAAATTTCTTAAGGAAGTTCTCCTTGACTACTTGGGAGGACATTGATTTCACTTTCTTCCTGAGCCAGCAGCTAGAATTTTTAATTTTAGAGGTAAAAATTATCTTAGACTAAATCTAGGTTAAAGCCTTCATTTAATAATGAGGAAATGGATTGCTAGCTAGGTTATGAAACTCTCCCTCTTAGTATTCTTGATGGATCATGGCTCACATTTTATATTTCAATTTTGTATTTCTCTAATTTTGTACCAATGTGATTAAAAGCTCCTCTGGAGCTAGAGCTAACAGTAGATTCAGCAATTCATTGAATAAATATTATTAAGTGCCAACTCTGGGACAAGAAATATTCTAGAATCTAGAGGTGTGAAACTACCACAGATATGTGCAACTTTTATGTAACCATTGCCCATGAATGAAGCAGAATTTAATTACAAAAATTAAAAAAAAAAACAAAACAACAGTTTAATCACTGGGAAATTACAATTGCGACTAAGGTTATAAAGAAAAATTTATGCCATGAAATAGACACTAGAATATTTAATCCATGCTGGAAGGCAAGGAAGAATTTTTCAAAGGAGTAACATTTCAACTGAAATCTAAAGAATGAATACAAGTTAGGCAGGTAAAGTGAGAGAAAATTTCTTCATGCATAAAAAACTGCAGGTTCAAAATTTTGTGCCTGAAAAGAGTACTTTGGAATTTAACAGAAAAAGAAAAGAACATGAAGAGATGCTCAATATCACTTCTCATCAGGGAAATGAAAATCAAAATCACAATGAGGTATCACTTCATAGCTATCAGAACAGCTATCATCAAAAAGACAAAAATAATAAGTACTGGTGAGAATGTACAGAAAAGGAAGCCTTCTTGCACTGTTAGTGGAAATATAAATTGATACAGCCACTGTGAAAAGTATGGAGTTTCATTAAAAAACAAACAAGCACAAAAAGAACTACCTTATGATCCAGCAATTGAATTCCTGAGTATTTCAGAAGAAAACAAAAACACTATTTGACAACATATTTATATGCAGCCCAGTGTTCATAGTAGTATTATTTATAATAGCCAAGATAAGGAAGAAACTTTAGTATTCATGAACAGATAAAGGGATAAAGAAGATGTTACATAATGAAATATATCTATTCTTTAAAAAAGAATGAAATATTGTCCATTTGCCACAACATGGATATATTTGGAGGGTATGGTGCTTAGTAGAATCAGTCAGACAGAGAAAAAAAGACAAATACTGTTGTTTTCATTTGTATGTGGAAACTAAAAGATAAAACAAAGGAATAATGAAAATAAAAGAAAGACTTGCGTTTGCAGTGCATGTGTTGCTAAGTCACTTCAGTCATGCCTGATTCTTTGCTAACCTATGGATCCTACAGACTGCAGAGATATACCGTAGCCCAGTAGAGAACTAACAGTTAAGGCGGGGAGGGTGCAGGGAGGAGTGAAATAGGTGAAGAGGATTAAGAGGGACAAAATACTAGATAAATAAAATAGGTTACAAAGATGTAATAAACAGCATAGGAAATATAGTTAATATTTTATAATAAAGATTTGTGAGGGGTATAGTTTATAAAAATATTGAATTACTAGGTTGTACATCTGAAATAAAATATTGTAAATCAACTACACTTTAATTAAAAAAAAAGAAACAGTATGATTTAAGCAACAAAGTAAGGAGAAACTGAGGATTAAAATGACAAGAAAGCTAGTTACGTGCAATGTCTATCATTGAGGTCTGTCACTCAGAACTGAAGAGTCTTACTTGATAGCAAGGAAGACTGAAAGCAAAAGATAGATAGAAATCTTTTAGAAAGTTATCACAGGGATGTTATGCCATTATTTTTAATCATAAAGCCTGCTATGAATTTTATGTTGACAAAGTTTGATAACATTAATAAAATGAATGTAGGAGACCTGCTCAAGCCAGGGGGAGAAAGGAAAGTAGCTTGGCTAAGCTGAAGGCTGCAGAGATGTGAGGTCTGGTGCACAGATTTGAGGTGGTAGTAGAGACAAGGGAGGTATTAGAACTTCAGGTTTTCTGGTATCACCAAGTGAGTGAAATTTATGATGCAACCAAGAAATAGGGATAGTCAAAATTTCAGACTTAGGCCTATTAAGTTTGAGAGGGCTGTGAGCAATCCAAGTAAATACATTATATAGGAGATCGGCAGTCTGGTTCTAAAGATATAAATTTGAGGATTGTTGGCATAATGATAAAAGTTAATCTATAGGGCTGAAGAGATCTCTAGTGAGAGAAGTCAGGAATAATATCAATAAATTCAAACACTTTGAGGTCAAGTAGTGTGAGAAAAACTGGCAAAAGAGTCTGAAAAATATCAGCCATAGTGGAAGATGAAAAACTAATATACAATAATGTCATGAAAGTTGAGAACAAATAGTATACCTGACATAAAGGTGAGATTCAAAAGCTATTTTTAAGATGAATGAATGAAACTACTCATCTGCATTGAATGCTGCCAACAAGTCAATTAAGATGGGAGCTGAAAAGCATCTATCAAATTTAACAATATGAAAATCAATGATGACCCTATAAGAGTCATTTTGGTAAGGAGGTTGGGGAAATGGGTGGGAAAGGATATCGAATTAAAGCAGGCTGAAGAGTAAATGGGCTTCAGTTTGTGAGCTTCACCAAGATAAGTATTCAGAATGTACACATAATATTAAGAGAAAAGCAAACAAACCTATAACTAGATTGAAAAATAAGAAAAATAGAAACAGTTCACAAAAAAACATATGAAAAAGTATCCAACTAATATTCAGGAAAATAACAACATTAAATACTGTGATAGGCAGTGTCTAAGATGACCTTCAAGGACATTTGTTGCTTCCTGGTGCTCATGCCCTTGTCTAATCCTTTCCCCTTAAGTGTGAGCTGGACCTAGGGACGTGCTCCTAATTTGTAAAACATGCAAAAGGGATGAGATGTCTATTTCTGAGCAAGTTACAAAAAGATAGATTTCCCTCATGCTTATGGTCTCTAAATCTCCTGCTTGCTTTGAGTGAAACTAGTTTCCATATTGTTGGCTGGCCTATCTGAAAGCACATGTAAAAAAACTGAGGGTGATCTCTATCCAACAGCCAATGAAGGCAGACCACTGTGCCCAATCCGCAGTATAAGAGCATATAAAGAACTGAATTCTGCTAGTAGACATTTGAGTAAGGCTAGAAAGTCAAACTTGCCCAGTGAAGCCTTCATATGAAAACAGAATGCTCACTAATACTCAGTTGTCACCTGTGAAAGAATTTGAGGCAGAAATGCTCAGAAAAGTCTGCATTCATGATTCACAGAAATCATAAGATACTAATCTTTACTGTTTTAAACCATTATGTTTGGGGGAAATTTGCCATGCACTAATAAGCAAATTTGGAAAACTCAGCAGTGGCCACAGGACTGGAAAAGGTTAGTTTTCATTCCAATCCCAAAGAAAGGCAATGCCAAAGAATGCTCAAACTACTGCACAATTGCGCTCATCTCACACGATAGTAAAGTAATGCTCAAAATTCTCCAAGCCAGGCTTCAGCAATACGTGAACCATGAACTTCCTGATGTTCAAGCTGGATTTAGAAAAGGCAGAGGAACCAGAGATCAAATTGCCAACATCTGCCGGATCATTGAAAAAGCAAGAGAGTTCCAGAAAAAAATCTATTTCTGCTTTATTGACTATGCCAAAGCCTTTGACTGTGTGGATCACAATAAACTGTAGAAAATTCTAAAAGATGGGAATACCAGACCACCTGACCTGCCTCTTGAGAAACCTATATGCAGGTCAGGAAGCAACAGTTCAAACTGGACATGGAACAACAGACTGGTTCCAAATAGGAAAAGGAGTATGTCAAGGCTGTATATTGTCACCCTGCTTATTTAACTTATATGCAGAGTACATCATGAGAAACGCTGGGCTGAAAGAAGCACAAGCTGGAATCAGGATTGCCAGGAGAAATATCAATAATCTCAGGTATGCAGATGACACCACCCTTATGGCAAGAAAATGAAGAGGAACTAAAAAGCCTCTTGATGAAAGTGAAAGAGGAGAGTGAAAAAGTTGGCTTAAAGCTCAACATTCAGAAAATGAAGATCATGGCATCTGGTCCCATCATTTCATGGGAAATAAATGGGGAAACAGTGGAAACAGTGTCAAAGTTTATCTTTTTGGGCTCAAAAATCACTGCAGATGGTGACTGCAGCCATGAAATTAAAAGATGCTTACTCCTTGGAAGGAAAATTATGACCAACCTAGATAGCATATTGAAAAGCAAAGATATTACTTTGCCAACAAAGGTCGATCTAGTCAAGGCTATGGTTTTTCCAGTGGTCATGTATGGATGTGAGAGTTGGACTGTGAAGAAAGCTGAGCACCGAAGAATTGATGCTTTTGAACTGTGGTGTTGGAGAAGACTCTTGAGAGTCCCTTGTACTACAAGGAGATCCAAACAGTCCATCATAAAGGAGATCAGTCCTGGGTATTCATTGGAAGGAGTGATGTTGAAGTTGAAACTCCAATACTTTGGCCACCTCATGTGAAGAGTTGTCTCACTGGAAAAGGCCCTGATGCTGGGAGGGATTGGGAGCATGAGGAGAAGGGGACGACAGAGGATGAGATGGCTGGATGGCATCACTGACTCGACGGACATGAGTTTGGGTGAACTCCGGGAGTTGGTGATGGACAGGGAGGCCTGGCGTGCTGTGATTCATGGAGTCGCAAAGAGTTGGACACGACTGAGTGATTGAACTGAACTGAATATATACCAATTACAAGGACCATTGTATCCCCTTCAATAAGCAAAAAAATCTCAAAGTCTGATTAAAGCAAGTGTTTGTAAGAATGTGGAGACAAAGGGAACATCCATGTACTGCTGGTAAAATATAAATCGGTTCCATCACACTAAAAACAATTTGACAAATGCTATTAAGTTGAAGATATTGTACCCTTGGCTATCAATACTCCTTCTAAAGAAACAATTTCATGCAAGCAAAAAATATAGATAGGAATAATTATTGTATGAGTGTATTACATGGTTACATAGAGTTAAAAACTAGACAACCTGAATGCTCATCAATTTGAGAATTGGTAAATAAATATATTTGATGCTGTAAAACATTATATTAAGGGTAACATAAATGAATTAGATCTCCATATATTAATATAAGATACAAAAAGTATATTAATACTTGGATGATTTGTATAGCTATAAAATATATACATACCATATATAATTTATGAATATATATAAATATTATAAATTATAGAAGTTAGAGTGGAAATGGTATATACCTACTTCAATATAACAGTCAACCTTTGGAAAATGAAGGAATGGAGATTAAATGAGGGTTGATTTAATTATATCCACAATATAATTCTTTGAAAAAATGATCCAAAGCAAATATAGCCAAGAAACTAATTAAGCCTGAGGGTAGATGATACATGGCTACAGGTTATATTGGTGTGTTTTTCAAGTTGCTTGAAATATTTCATTATAAACTTTAGGAGTTGTGAATCTGAGTCAGGTAGAGATGATGTCATAGCAAAAAGTTTAAGAAACTTGATTATGAAAGAGATGGAGACATTAGGGGGTACTGAGGAACTTGTGAGGGCAAGAAAGAAATTGCTTCCTTTACTGTATTTTAGATGGAAAAATAGAATATGTGTAGAGTAATGGAACGACTTGTCTTGCAATACACACTGAAAAGTCAAGTAAATAAAGAGGATGAAGAAAGTGAGTCTGAAAGCATATTAAGAAAAAATTACAGCCACTGACATTCTTCCCATTGTAACTTAAGATGGATAGACAGGACGAGGATGAGTACGCATTCTGAAAGAAGACTTTCATGATAAGATTATGATTAATTAGAAGTATGAGACGCATATATAAAAATAGAGGGACCAGAAGTGACAATCTGCAATTCGAGGGTGGGAGGAAAGTTATAAAACAATATATGCAGAGAATGAGACTGAGAACTCAATAAAGAAAAGTTGTAAGATTTCTCGGTAGTGTTAAGAATTCAATTGAATCTATGGTGTTATCAACTCACCTAATTTTTTATGAAATAAATATTTGCAGTAATGAAATATTTATTAAATAAATTAAAATTGGAATCTGTTTTTTGGGGAAGACTGGGATCGTACTTTTGTCTAATGTACTTTTTACTCAAGTATTTACATACTGGAGCTTAACTGTAAGAATATAAAGCACTGCCTTTTGCTGAAAACTCAAAGTCATCTAAGGCAGGGGTAAACTTAAAAATATTATTTACATTTATTGTGACTTTCTTGGTAAATTTTTAAAAGTACAGAATCAATAGGTTCTTACAGAATATAATATAGTCTTGAGACTTGGCTAACAAATCAATCCTAGAGTTTTCCAAATCATATAGAAGAAAAACTAGAATAATCAAAAATTTTACCATTTAATATTTCCTTAATTATATCCTGTTACTTTATGTATCTTTTATTAGAGTATTAAGATATGTAACTAATTTTGATGTATATAACATTTGGATTTCCTGAAGGAAAGATTTAGGAACAAAATCATTTAAGATAGCAAGGTAAAGCATTGAAACAAAGTTTATTTTGTTCCTAACTTGATTGAGGATGTAAAGTGTGGCAGAAATAATACTCAATTGAGTCATATAGCTCAAATTCCAATCCTGACACTGTCTTCAGCACGTCCCTGAATTCCTCTAGATTTCTTTGTCTACAAAAGTAGAGGATTGAATTAAATGATCTTTCAAATCCTACTATTTTTAAGCTTCCTACTCTTCTTCAGTTCAAAAGAATTTGGGAAAAGAAGAGTTCTAATAAACACAGATATATCCAATTTTCAGATATACAATAAGAAATGTCCTCTACACAGTCAGGCTGTGTGCAGGATTAACTGCGTCTCTTTGACATCTCTGTCTTTGTTGCTCTCAATGTCTGCTCTGTAACCTAGTTACTTCTTTTCAGGTTTAGAGGCAGAAAGAATTCAAAAGCAAAAGTAGATAGAAGCAAAAATCAGAGAGAAGTAAAGGGGATAAAAGTACGTGTGTATTCAATTTGGTATCTTGATAGAAATGGGTGCTCCTTCAACTTTGGGGATATAATTTCCTGCAAAAGAAAAAAAAAAATGGAGATGGCAATAAACTAGAATGGAGAAGGATTGGGTTGAGGGGAGACTTAAAAAGCAACAGTATCTGCCATCTTTTTAGCCTAAGTTTTATCAGCTAGCACTACTTATAAGCAGTATTTTATTTGTTAGAAGAACAGTGTTAGAAAAACCAGAAATGAGGATGTCAGGAAAATCCAAAGTAGGTGGGAAAGAAGGATTTCTAGGATACCACTAAGCAACTGGCCTTATAACTGCTCTGTTGATGTAATAGTGACAATTGACCTAACATTAAGAAAATAAGTCAAATATGAGGAAAGAACTTAATACTCCATGGATATGGTACTACTATATTGGTAAACCTCTAATTTCATAAATCAAATCTCTGATGAGTAAATGATACAATTACCTTCAATTTTCACATAACCAGGCTCAATGTAGAAAGACAATGATTAGGAAACTTTCAGATATATGTGTTCTTTTTTTTTTTTAATTTTTTTTAAATTTTTAGTTTTTTATTTTTTAAATTTTAAAATCTTTAATTCTTACATGCATTCCCAAACATGAACCCCCCTCCCACCTCCCTCCCCAGAACATCTTTCTGGGTCATCCCCATGCACCAGCCCCAAGCATGCTGCATCCTGCGTCAGACATAGACTGGCGATTCAATTCACATGATAGTATACATGTTAGAATGTGATTCTCCCAAATCATCCCACCCTCTCCCTCTCCCTCAGATATATGTGTTCTTTCAAAACGGTGAGCATAACTGAATACAACTTGTCTTGTGATTTGGAGGATGGGAGCATTTTCTTATACAACTTAGTTGACTGGAAAATATATTTAATGGGATACATAACAGAAGAACTGCTTGTCAGCATCTTTTGTTGCTGTTCATTCACTAAGTCATGTCTAACTCTTTGCAACCCCATGCACTGCAGCATGTCAGGTTCCTCTGTTCTCCACTATCTCCCAGAGTTCGCTCAAACTCATGTCCATTGATTCGATGATGCTAACCATCTCATCCTCTGCTGCCCCCTTCTCCTTTTGTCTTCAATCTTTCCCAGCATCAAAGTCTTTCCCAATAAGCCAGCTCTATGCATCTTCAGTATCAGTTCTTTTAGTGAATATTCAGGTTTGATTTCCTTTAGGATTGACTGGTTTGATCTCTTTGCAGTCCGAGGGATTCTCAAGAGCCTTCTCCAGCACCACAATTTGAAAGCATCAATTCGCCAGTGCTCAGCTATCTTTATGGTCCAGTTCTCACATTCATACATGACTAATGGAAAAACTACAGATTTGACTATACGGACCTTTGTCAGCAAAGTGACATCTCTGCATCTTAGCAAAATACTAAACTGCTTTAAATATGAAATCACATGAGTTGCTTTTTTTTTTAAATCTATAAACCACCTACTCATTTAAGATATATTGTGAAAATAATGATAAACTTTATTTTACAGTGGCTATTTTTTTTTCTTTTTTTGCTATCAGGTCCAGGATTTGGTGCATACTATCTACTTAAAATGATCTCTTGAGTGTGTGTGGATGGCAATCTTTGCTGCTCTATGCACTCTGCATATGGCATACACACCCAAACTCAAGAATGCCAGCAAATGCTAGAAGATAGAAAGACAGGGTAAAAAATTTCCCTGGAGCATCCAAAAGGAACTAGCTTTACTGATTCCTTGAATTCAGTTCCCCAAAACAGAAAATTAAGAGATTCTTTATATGTGGGAGTAGGGAGCTGCTGTAAAAAAAATGCCTAAAATGTAAAAGTGACTTTAGAATTAGGTAATGGACAGAGTCTGGAGGAATTTAAAGGAACATGATAGAATGAGCCTTGATGTCTTTGAGCTGTTAATAGAAATATGAATGTTAAAAGAGCTGCTGGTGAGGACTTAGAAGGAAGTGAGTAGCATGGTAAAGAAAACTTACATTACCTTAGCAAATGCCTAAATTCTCTGAAATAAACTGATGATAGAAATACGGATGTTGATAGAAATAAGTGTGCTTCTGGCAAGAGCTCAGAAGGAAATGAGAAACATTATTGAGACTGAAAGAAGTGAGATCGTTGCTATATAGTGGAAGAAAGCTTAGATGTATTAGTCCCTACAGTTACATGGAAATAGAACTTATAAGCAATGCATGATTATTTACTGAGAATATTTGCAAGCAAAATATTGAAGGTGTGCCTAGTTTCTAATTCCTGCTTTTAGTAAAATGCAAAAAAAAAAAAAAAAAGAGAGAAAGGAACTGTTTAGCCAAATGAAACTACTTCTTGATGATTTGGAATATTATCATCTTATCTTGATTTTAAATGATGCAAAATTAGGAGATTCACTATTAGGGAAGAGTGCTCTAGAGTAGTAAGCCAAAGGTATGACTCAACCGTCTTTTGCTAGTACCCTGAAAGGATAAAAATTGCAGTATTCAATTACATGCAGTGTGCTTTTGAAATATTTGGCAAGTAGTTCACATATCTCAAAAGAAGTAAGAGAGGTGGGATTAATTTTAAAACTTCTGTGGAGGAACCTCTTGTCTAATGGAGTGAATCCCTGTGACATACATGGGAGGAACACAAGGTTCTTAAGAATATTGTCTCAACAAGAACACTATCAGCTTGAACTAAGAGACAAGACAGTACAAAATGAAAGAAAGCTGTCAGATTGCAAAAATTATAAAAGCAGGAGAAAGGTTGATAGATGTACTCAAATACAAACATGCAACCCTTTCCAAAAAAAAAATGGAGAAAGACTTAAAAAGTCAGAGCTTTGATTCCAGATGGTAGAGCCAATAGCCACAGAATTATTCACCAGTCTTAAAACCCAGTGAAAATTGCCTTCTTGCACTTCTAAATAGGCTTGGGACCAGTGAATCTTTTTGATCCCCTTTCATCTTTTCTCCTTTTTAATAGGAATGTCTATAACTTGTATTTTACATTACACAATTGTATTTAGGGAGCAGGTAACTTGTTTTCTAATTTTGCAGGTCCACTGATGGGAGAGGAATTCTACCCTATGATGAATCATACAGAGTCTTGATTATACTTGAGTTAGATGATTTTGGTGGAGTGATATTTGTATCTTTTGAACTGATGATATTTAGGTGAGATTTTGGACTTTGTGTTGATTCTGTAATGGCTTGAGACTTTGGGAAATGTTGTAATAGGTTGAGTGCATTTTGTATATGAATGGATGGAAATCTCTGAGGGCCAGGAGACAGATTTTGCTAAGCTGAATAATGTCTACTCCTGAAAAATAATCTATCATAGTCTTGGAAACCTGTGAATGTTACCTTAATGACAAAAGAGATTTTGTAGATGGAACTAAATTAAGAATTTAATGATAGAATATCCTGGATTACCTGGGAAGCCCAATGTAATCACTAGGGTCTTAATAACAGGGATGTAGGAAGATCAGATAGAGAAGGTAGTAACTGACAAAAGCAGAGATTACAGCGATGCAGTCATAAGCCAAGGACAGCTAGTAGGCTCTAGAAGCTGGAAAAAACAAGTAACAGGTTCTCCTCTGAAGCTTCCAGGAAAAATTCATTTGCTTCCACCTTGATTTTTGACCTCCAGCAATTGGAAACTAGTGCATTATGTTTTTTCTTAACCTATTAATTTGAAAATTTTCACTTATTTACAAATGTAACCTATAGTATACTCCAGTTAGAATAACATTATAAAATATTAAGTACATATAATGCATTTGTCCAAACAGGTTCTGAGGTAAGTACCAACTATTTTCATATAGAAAAGTAAACACAAATTGATTCAGTCATATCTAGATTCAAGAAAGGGTCCTGAGGATATCAAAAAAATACATTAAATTTAAGACTCTCAGATGTCAACCTAAGGAATTTTTTATTGTAATATTTTATTTTTGTCAATGATCTCTTATAGAAGCAGTACCCTACATATAATTTTCAAAGCCCAAAATATTTTAACTGCTATTTCAATGTGTTATATCAATCTTAAAACCTCATTACATTTTGTTTTAATTTATAGCATAAATACATGCCAGTATTAATAATTATGATAACAGTATGTGCTGAAAACTATACCCATATCCCAGAAATTTATATGTTGCTTATATATACATATATATATATATGTATGTGTGTGTGTATATATATATATATATATATACACACACACACACATACATACCTTATTGCTAGTTCTATCAAGGGCCTACAACACAAATGTTACTATGACAGCTGATCTCCAGGAAATTTTTAGTAATATTCTCATGGCCTTATAAATGTCTATGGTAGTTGTCAGCAATAGGCTACTACCAGCAAAGCTCACAGACTATTATACCATATTGTTTCCCTCTGAATTTGGAAAGATAAGGCCTCCTGTCATCTCTAATAATTAATATTTTCCCAATACAGATTAGTATATTTTAAAAAATATGAAAATCTCACATTCTACCTGTGATTACATGCAATATTCTACTTATCCTAATAGTTCATTTTGTTCTAATATATTACGGGCAAATGAGAGGAAAAAAAAACAAAACTAAGCTCTGTCCTGAACTTTAGTATTATTTTGTAATAATCAAGGAAGTCATAGTTGGAATGATACAGTTGGCCAAATTCCAGGCTCTAGATAAAATAGGTTATTCACTCTTAATAAAGATCTAGCATTATAACAATTACTCAATTAAAATTTATAACAACTTTATAACAACCTGATTTTAAAGATGAATGACCCAAAATATCTAAGAAAGTAATTATGCTATATTCTTATTTAATTTACTACATAATTGTTCATGTATGTTATAGTTTTCATTAGAAAATGTATTAAATTAACTTGTAATTTTACAACATCTTGATATTTCACAGCTGTTGGCCCTTGACCACATAAAATAAGGTGAATAAAAGGATTTGTGCCTTTTTGGATATTTTTTGGTTTTGTTTTGCTTTTTTGAGACAGCAGAGTAAAGCGTAAGTAGATTGATGACAGACCTCTCCTATTCTTTGGCTCCCTTTAATCTTTTAAAATATGATTTCATATCTACCCTTGAGATATAGACCAAGAAATGTTTTCTTCCATGTAAAGCATTTCTCCAAATCTGCAAGCTCTAAGACAGTCTGAAATGATCAATTCTACCAATTAAATTTCAACACTAAGAGCTCTGGTTTAGAACTGATCTGGCATATTTACAGCACGTGGTTCAGAGAGTTAAAGTATAGTCTGTAAATGATTCAGGAATGTAGACATTTTTAAATAGAAGCAGTTGACTGCTAGGTACTCTGAGCAAGTTCTTTATAGAAACATTGCAAAGCACAACTGAAGAATTCTATATACTTTCTCTTGTCAGTTTTCTTCCCAACATAAATATCTTAATTCCAATTTATACATATACACATACCTAAATGTTTTAACACATATAAAATATATACTTAGTTATGGTCTTTTCATGTGCTTGTATTAATAATAATAGCTAATAGATATTGAGAATAATATGTCCCACTTCTCTAAGTATTCTATATTCATTTACACATTTAACCCTTACAATATTACGTGTACTCTAGCAATCTATCTATTTTATGGGTTAGAAAAAAGGCCAAGACACAGCTACTAAGTCACTTTTCCAAAGTCAAACTAAAATAAACAGTACTAGAAGAATTTGAACCAAAACAACCTGAAGACAGAAGTCATAATCTTCATAAAAATATTTAAATACTTCATTTTACAATTAAATAAACTCCAGTGATCATGTATGGATGTGAGATTTGGACTGTGAAGAAAGCTGAGTGCCAAAGAATTGATGCTTTTGAACTGTGGTGTTGGAGAAGACTCTTGAGAGTCCCTTGGCCTGCAAGGAGATCCAACCAGTCCATTCTGAAGGAGATCAGCCCTGGGTGTTCTTTGGAAGGAATGATGCTAAAGCTGAAACTCCAGTACTTTGGCCACCTCATGAGAAGAGCTGACTCATTGGAAAAGACTCTGATGCTGGGAGGGACTGGGGGCAGGAAGAGAAGGGGACAACAGAGGATGAGATGGCTGGATAGCATCACTGACTCGATGGACGTGAGTCTGAGTGAACTCCAGGAGTTGGTGATGGACAGGGAGGCCTGGTGTGCTGCGATTCATGGGGTCTCAAAGAGTCGGACATGACTGAGCGACTGCACTGAACTGAACTGAAGGCATAGAGAATTTAAATAATGTATGGAGAGTCAAACCACTGGGAGGGAGTGACAGGAGAAATTCAACCTATTATGTCATCTGATTCTAGAAACTGTGATCTTAACCACTCAATATAGTGCCACTTTGCTAAATATTTGCCTTTTTAGAACCATTGACTACATAGAAGTCATTACATATATGTGTCAAAAAATATTTCAATCAAGGGGCCATAGAAAGAAACATGGCTTTCAAATGCCTCTCCTTTAACTGGGATGGATGGGTTGTGATCATACTAATCTACAAAAGGATAAATAAGCTCTTAATCTACCACCTTCCTCAACCAAACCATTACCCAGTGCACAAACAGTTCAAGATCATTATCTGGCTTGTTTACTATTTCCAACTCCTCTCTTGACTGTCAGTTCACAGAATAAAATTATGAAATCTACTGCTGATGCTATAAAGTGCTGTCTTACCCTCTCTGTAACCTAACTCTTCTCGAAGGAATCCTGCCCTAACCAGAGGTGCTACACAAACTAACTTCTGTTGTCACTGTTTGCCTTGGTCCTTGGAGCTCTATTTGTATATACAGATATATGTGCTACTCACTGCTCTAGGCATATATTATCACTATTCCTAACAACACAGTCTAGCCAAGGAAGTATCCCCCTTTATACATAAGGAAAATTTGAAAGAATAGGTAATATACCTAAGACAGTCTAGCTAGGAAGTGGTGTATCTGGGATTCAAATTCAAATCAACTGTCCTTAAAAGACTATTCTGCATCCATTTAATCACACAGATACACAAAAACACAAGTTCATTCCATTCTGCATATTTAGATGAGGCTAAAAACAATTTATGTACATCAGTTACAAACACATATATGATGGATGTCCTTTGATGTGGACATATTACCTTTGACATACATATCTACTGCTTTTTTGTGATATATGTATATAAGGAAATTTAGAAAAACAAACAAGATAATGTGAAATGGATTAAGATCTTAAAAAAGATGTACTTAAAGTCAGATTATTTCCTTCAATTATATTTTGCAAATGATTCTAATTAATTCTGGAAATGTAATGTTTTTCAAAAACTTTAGTAACATATTGTGATAAAATTTGCTTAACTTAGTACACCTTTAAAATTTAAGCCAGTTTCTCCACCTCATAAATATCTCTTTTACAACAGAATAAACACTAGTCAGCTGACTTTTCAACCAGCTATGAAAATTTATTATGAAAATATCATCCCTGTCTCTAGTATAAAAAGACTGATTGAAATATAAATTCATATAAGGTTTCTGATAGCTACAACAAACATAAAATATGGACATATTAACAGCATTATCTACTCTTGTAAACACTTGGAAGACTGTAATTTTAAAAAGGCTACAAGTCTTCCATAAGGTAAACACAGTAATGCAATAGGAAAAATGGAATTTCAGCCATTATTATTTAGTTACATTCTTTCCTACTTTGTACATTTAACTTATGCTTTTATGAGAATGGCTTTATCAATTAATTTCAGTACATTTGCTTGAAGGCAAAAGTCTGAATTCCAAAAGTTTCAGTCGTTTTCACCTTTCAAATATTTAGAATATAAATTGGGCTGAAATGATTATCTTGAATTTTACTGGGATTGAACAAGCATGCTGTTTCTTGGTATTCTGATTAATTATGTCCCCTTGAATATTTTAGTCTGTGCTGTGGTACGAGTGTCCCATATGTTCAAGTTAATTGTATTTTTATGAGGAGAAATATGTTAAATCCAGAGAAATGATAACATCTACAGTTATAAAATCCATAAATTATGGATGTAATCAAAAGTTTAAATAAATTGGTCATGGGCATTCTACTTTTTTCCAACATTAGTTTGTATTTTAACTTTATAGTCTGGTTTGTATGTGAGAGAATGAGGTAAAATTGGAGTCAACTGAGTTGGCTGGATGACATCACTGACTCAATGGATGCGAGTATGAATGAACTCCAGGTGTTGGTGATGGACAGGGAGGCCTGGCGTGCTGCAATTCATGGGGTCACAAATAGTTGGACACAGCCGACTGAACTGAACTGAAAAGAAATTAGAAATATAATAGTATAAATGTGGGTGCTGTGCTGTGCTTAGTCACTTGTTGATGTTCGACTCTTTGCCATCCCTGGAGTGCAACCCGCCAGGCTCCTCTCCGTCCATGGGGATTCTCCAGGCAACAATACAGGAGAGGGTTGCCATGCCCTCCTCCAGGGATTCTTCCCAACCCAGGGATTGAAGCCAGGTCTCCCACATTGCAGGTGGATTCTTGACCATCTGAGCCAACAGGGAAGCCCATAGATTTGAATAGCTGACATCAGTATCTAGGGACTTTACTTTCATAGTCACAAATCTCATATATATATATATATATATATATATATATATATATATATATATATATATTATTTTAAAACTGACAGAACTCAAATTCTGATACCAAACTCTAGTATAGTGTTTATGTCAAATGATGATTAAAAAATACTAAATTCTAGAGACAAGTGTTAGCCATAATTCAGAAATAAACATTTCCTGACAGTTTGATTCAGATCTCATTTGCATTCAGTAGGCTTCCAACATATAAAGTTAAACGGTGTATTCTTTATTTCCTCCTCTTCCAGATGCCTCTCTGGTCTATCACTGTAAATTCTTCTATGAGGTGTACTATCGGGACCCACGAGAAACACAGGAGAGAAAAAGATACATTCCAGGCATGAATATAATTTAAGTTCTTGCAGGGAAATCCAACATGGATTTGACATTCTGGCATTTCTATGAGTGGAATACTGGTTAAACTTAAACTAATTTCTGAAATACAAGGTGAGAAAAGCAATGTTTCAAGGAGGAGAGAAGTAAGTGCTGAAAGGATCTTGCTCCTATTAAACTGGTCCATTTATACTCAGATGGCTGCTGAAAAATATCCAGTGGCTAGGAATGATGCCTCTATTTTGGAGAAAAATATACCTCTGATGAATATTTAGTATAGGAATATAAGGGAAATTGAGACAATTCCTTGTGGTTTGAGTTTTGAGTTCCCCTTCAGTTTAGTCCCAGACGTTATGGCTCTGTGCCTCTGTGGGTATAGATTGACCAGATGGAAGCAGAATGTCTTTTCTGCTCAAGTTAGAGGAAAAAGAAAAACAATGCAGTTAGTCAACACACACATATGTGTTGCAAGGCAGTTTGATAGATACTTTGAATTTTACCACAGAATCATAAGGCATGACATAGGTCCTAAGAATCCTATACATTTTAGGAAGTGACAGCATATGCAGTCTATTAATTTCTGTATTACTGGTGGCACTAGTAGTAAAGAACCTGTCTACCAATGCAGGAGACTTAAGAGAAGCAGGTTTGATCCCTGAGTCAGGAAGATCCCCTGAAGGAGGGCATGGCAACCCACTCCAGTATTCTTGCCTGGAGAATCCCATGGACAGAGGAGCCTGGTGGGCTACAGTCCATAGGGTCACAGAGTTGGACATGACTGAAATGACTGAGCACGCACATGATCTTAACTCTAAATGCACCAGGGTATGTTTCAAACGCTTAGTTCTTAACAGCATTTGAAACTTATTCTGTTCTATGGAATGTCTGAATATAAGCTTTTTATTGTTTCCACATTTTTCTTTTTAGGCAACCTGTATAACTGTTCCATTCACACACCATCTATTTCTTTCCCAAACTCTTTCCTCAACATGGACATCTTCCACACTCCAGAACCTTTATCCTTCTACCTCTGAATCTCTCCATGTGAACATCATATAGACAACATGAATTCAACATTTCTAACATGGAAATCATCATATTCTGCATAAGCCAACTTCCTGTCTTGCAATTGATATCTTAGCAAGCACTATGAACATTTACTCATTTTTCCCATCTGAAAATATGGTCATTATTTCCTTCAGAAATCCTGGCAATCTCCTTTGTCAGACGTTTGGGGTTCTAGTCATCTTCCTTTGCTTAAATTAATGGGAATACCATCTAACTAGATCCCCAATGCTTTTTCTACGCAGCAATTAAGAGTAATTTTTCTAAAACAGGCATTTGATAAATTCACTCTCCCAAGACAGTAATCTTTTCAGAATAAAATCATCTGTAATATCATGACTTGCATAGTTATCTATGATGTGCGCTCTTCATCTCTTCTTACCTTTCACTCTAAAATTACATTAACATAACATGGATTCACCGTGCTTTGGCTGAACACAGAACCTTTGCATAAACTATTCACTCTGCTTATATCTCTTTTATCTTATTCTCTATTCCAGTTGACAAATTTCCATTCATCACTTTAGTCTGCATTTGTGACAGCTTCCTGGAAGATGCCTCCTCCATTTTCCAAATATTTAGCAAAGCGGCACTATGTTGAGTGGTCAAGACATAGGTTGAATTTCTCACGTCACTCCCTCCAAGTGGTTTGACTCTCCATAAATTATTTAAACTCTCTATGTCTTAGTTTATTTAATTATAAAATGAAGTATGTAAAGATTATTGTGAAGATTAAGCAATGATTTCTGTCTTCAAGTTGCTTTGGTTCAGATTCTTCTAGTACTGTTTTTTTTAGTTTGATTTTGGAAAAGTGACTTAGTATCTGTGTCTTGGCCTTTTTTCTAACCCATAAAATAGATAGATTGATAGAATACCCCTAATGTTGTAAGGATTAAATGTATAAATCAACATAGAGTATTTAGACAAGGGGGACATATTTTATGCTCAATGGCTATTAGCTATTATTATTAATACAAGCACATGAAGCGACCACAACTAAGTATATGTTTTACATGTGTGAAAATATTTAGATATATATATGTAAGTGTACATGTATAAATTGGAATTAAAATATTTGTTATGTCAGGAAGAAATTTGACAAGAGGAAGTACAGAATTCTTAAGCTGTGCATTGCAATGTTTCTATAGAGAAGTCCCTCAGAGTATCTTGCAGTCAAGTGTTTCTATTTAAAAATATCCATCCAAAAATTGGCTCCTTTGTCCATCCTAAGTGTTCCTGTAGTAGGCTGTTCTTACCTACTGTAATACTTTAATAGGAACACAGGATGTGTTACCTAATTTGCCAGGGCCCTAATTTCATTACAAAATGAAAAGAAGACACCAAAAGTTAAGAATTTGAAGAAGATAGTAAGGAAGTATTACACCAAGTAACAAGCTCTTCTAGGTATAGGGTACTTTGTGATTTCATACATTCATGAAATACCCTGAGAATACATTTTATTGCCATTTACATGTTTTTTTAGTGCTCACTAAATCTTAAACTCCTGGAAAGCAGAGTCAAGGAACTTGTCCCGGTCTCCATTATTTCTTTAGCAATTAGCATTTTCATTATCCGTAACAGCTTATCCAAAAAAGCTGTTGATTCAATCTTCCATCCTGAGAAAGAAGTCTCAATGTGGGCATCAGTGTTCTGCTGACAACTATAAAATGACAGGACTAAGCCTGATGCTCTCATTGGGCACCTCCAGGATGAGGATTAAGACTGCTAAATCGCTTCAGTCATGTCCGACTCTGTGCCACCCCATAGACGGCAGCCCACCAGGCTCTGCTGTCCCTGGGATTCTCCAGGCAAGAACACAGGAGTGGGTTGCCATTTCCTTCTCCAACGCATGAAAGTGAAGTCACTCAGTCGTGTCTGACTCTTCGAGATCCCATGGACTGCAGCCTATGAGGCTCCTCTGTCCAAGAGATTTTCTAGGCAAGAGTACTGGAATGGGTGGCCATTGCCTTCTCCGAGGATTAAGATTAAGTTTCTTTTAATGGAAAATCTCTCCCAAAGTCATTCAGGACTGTAGGTAAGGGCATGCATTATGAACTCTGATATTTTCAATGATGGCAATTACAAATAACATATAAGTAATTAATACACAATTTACACATGACACATATATGTAATTATAACATATTTATTATATAAATTTATATAAGTATAAATCCAAATCATTACTATAATCCTTCCTAGAACAGCAAGTCCCCTACATATGAACCTTCACATTTTGAACTTTCAAAGAGTGCAAATGTGCATTTACATGTCCAATTACATAAGTTAGTTCACATGTCTGGTGCACATTGTCACCTGCGTGCCTTCTTTACAAGTGGTTGTGCTTTTGAGTACCTTACTGTACAGTACTATATAGAGTACAGTAGTATAGTATGTTTATTTCAAGTTCAGGATGTCTGGAAGCAAGTGTAAAAGTGATGGTGATATACCTGGAATTACTACACTTTTCATTGTGCTATACCATAGTTTTAAAAATGTTTTATTTCTGTGTTTGGTTATGTATTATTTGTTTGACAAATATTATAAACTTATTACAGTGCAGTGCTATATAGCCGACTGTGTTAGTTGGGTACCTAGGCTAACTTCGTTGAACTCACAAACAATACGGACTTACAGAATTCTCAGATTGGAATTCATTCATATATAGGGGACTTACTGTATTTCAGTGGAACAAAGGATTTGCCAGGTTTTGCTATGTTGCCCAGGGAGCTTCAATAGTTAAATACTGCAGTGCTTTTGTGGACTATATGTAAACATTCAATGAGCAACTACGTTTAGCCTTAAACAATAATTTAAATATTTCTTTCATATCTTGTCCATTTATGTTCCTTCCCTACCTAAGTCCACCAGGGATTCTAGATTCACTCTGCCTTCTTTATATTTTCTTGTACTGCCCTCTGCCACCCCTGGTATAGTTTGTCAGAGGAAAATTATGCAAACGTTGAAGTGTACAAGTCTGTGAAATGTAAATTTCTAAGCAGCCCAAGCACCTATTTCTCTCACTTTCTCAAAATCAGAGTTTAGTTTCTTCATCTGCTGTGATATATCAAGATTCTACAACTTTCATGGTCCTTGTGAGTTTTGCCTTTCCCGCTAGAAAAGGCAGCACCTTAGGGGATTCAGATAAGTGGAGATAAAGGAGTGAGGACACTGAACAAGGTCTAGCTGAAATAAGCACCAGCACCCAGGAGACTGGGAACAAGTCTGTCCTGCTAACCCAGCCACGCAGGAAACATGTCCAGAGGGCTTCACGTGCCAAGTCTTATCTCAGGAGTTCTGGCATATAAATCATTTACCATTCCAGCAATCGTATTCTCATCCTTACTTTTCAGATTTGGGAAGTGAAAGTTCCTGGAGAGTTAGTGACAGGTTTAGACTTTGAACTCATGCAGTTTGATCTACTTGACCCAGGTCTACACAATCAGGAAATCCCTAAAATTACATGAAGAAAGTGGCTTCAAACAATGAACAAGGCATCATCTTAATCTCTTTTAGGACAGCTTGAGGGAACAAGCGGTGTTCTTTAGAAACCACAATGAGCATAAACATGCAATTCTTACAAAATATGAACAGGAAAGGAGATATTAAATGACAATATATGAAAATATCCTGTTATTTCTTTTCTATGCCCCCTGTTCCTGAATGTGATGACATCCTATCTCTCCCTTTTATTTTTCTTGCTGAATAATTTTTCACAGAACTTGTTCTGCACACTCATCATCTTTCATTTTCCATTTGATGGTTCTTTTAAAAAAAAGTCCATATGTTTCTCTTTCAGCAGACTGAACAAAATATTACTCCTAAATTCTGCATTCTAAAACACTTTATAAGAAACAACATTTGGCTATTTTATGTGAGGATTGCCACATTGTGGAATGATTATCCACAGTGAACTGTGGTCTCTTTACAGCTGGGTTTGTATTTTTGTGCATTTTTCCCAATACAAGATTAGTGTGCCATACTATCCCTATTGCACATAATTCTCTAAAACTGTTCTATTTCTCATTTAAACTAACATAGGTTAAGATCTGTTATTGTCATTTGAGGAGGTACATAATGAACAGAAAGCAATTTGTAATTTTTCTGATGCCTTCTGGGGTAAATTTATTGTATTTCTGAAGAGACATGAAAAAGACAAGCTTCATTCTGTCCTCTACACTATCTGGCAATGATGATGATGATGATGATGATGATGATAGTGGTATCTTCAGGTACAATTATAAATTCTTTGTACATTACCTTAATATTAACAAAACAAACTTACGAAGTATGCATTGTTAGTGCTACTTTGAAGACGAAGAAAGCCATAGAGATTATAATTTGGCATTATCAAATTCTAAATATCATATACAAAGGCCCAAGGCCAAGGTCTGTTGAAAACATTGTAAATATTGTTGATTCAGTGTTACAGTGATTCAGTTGTTGTCAAAATACAGAGAAAAAACTAGAATTGTCCAGCATATTCTCTCATTTATTTTGCACTATAGAGTAACTGCGTTTACAAGTAGAGATTTCATTTATGGATTGAAATAAAATAGAGTGGTTATATCTCCTTGAGCTACCTGCATTTCTACCTTGAGAAAAATGAAAAAAAAAAAAAGCTTTCCTAAATTTAAATCTTGTTTTTTTATAAATCTATAATTAATAAATGCCATCTGAGATATATACATATATTTATCTTTATTTTTAAACCATGGAACCTAACTCATTGTCAACTTGCATCTTGTTATAGATATAATTTTCAGCAAGCTTTTCCTCCCTTTCAAAAATTTAACTGAGTACAACTCTGAATAAAGATGAATTGCTACTAAAAAGTAGGCTCAGAGTAAGTACAATATTGTCAAAATAAATGCAGCAAATATATATATTTTGATACTTAAAATATAAAAATAAATGCATAAATAATTATAGCTAAGAACTGCATGAAATAAAATACTCATTATGAAAAAGAAATTAAGTTACTTATAATAATTAGAATTAGATAAAAGAAATAATTCTGCAGCCATAAACAATATATACCTTGTGTTCCCATTTAAACTGTATTACATTGTTTTTAATTAAGATTTTGAGTCCACATTAATTCTGATTCAGTATTTTGGGTATTTTAGATTATAATGGGGGGTACAAATAAAGACTCAAGAGATCTAAACACCAGAGGCTTCATCAAAACAATATACATCTACACATTCATACTTCAACCTTCCACTCTGAAATTTTAGGAGTAAAACAATTAGAATATAATTCAATTTTCCCCCACCATTTCTCAGCAGACAAGTTGGATGAACCATTACAATGATTAAGCAGCTGGAGAGATTCAATTATGAGGGAAGCTTAAAGAACTAAATATGCATAATTTGGCTTAGTGACAACAACTGAGAAGAATTATGAGTAACTACTGTCATATTTGAAGGATATCTTTAAAGATGAAAAATAATGATTTGCCATGTGGTAGGTAAAAGGCTACAGGAATTAAAGGGAACACTAAGACAATCAATAATAAAGTAATTCTATGATAATATTTTATATATTAGAGGAACCAGAGGTCAAATTGACAACATCCGTTGGATCATTAAAAAAGCAAGAGACTTCCAGAAAAACATATACTTCTGCTTTATTGACTATGCCAAAGCCTTCACTGTGTGGATCACTACAAACTGGAAAATTCTTAAAGAGATGGAAATACCAAACCACCTGACCGTCCTCCTAAGAAATCTGTATGCAAGTCAAGAAGAAACAGAACTGGATATGGAACAACGGACCGGTTCTAAACTGAGAAAGGAGTGTCAAGGCTGTATATTGTCACTCTGCTCATTTAATTTATATGCAGAGCACATCATGTGAAATGCCAGGGTGGATGAAGCACAAGCTGGAGTCAAGATTTCTGGTGAAATATCAATAACTGCAGATATGCAGATAACACAACCCTAATGGCAGAAAGTAAAGAAGAACTAAAGAGCCTCTTGAGGAAAGTGAAAGAGGAGAGTGAAAAAGCTGGCTAAAACTCAACATTCAGAAAACTAAGATCATGGCATTCAGTCCCATCACTTCATGGTAAATAGATGGGGAAACAATGGAAACAGTGACAGACTTTATTTTCTTGGGCTCCAAAATCACTGCAGATGGTGACTGCAGCCATGAAATTAAAAGACACTTGCTCCTTGGAAGAAAAGCTATGGCCAACCTAGACAGCATAAAAAGCAGAGACATTACTTTCCTGAAAAAGGTCCATCTAGTCAAAGCTATGGTTTTTCCAGTAGTCATGTATGGATGTGAGAGTTGGACCATAAAGAAGGCTAAGTGCCGAACAACTGATGCTTTTGAACTGTGGTGTTGGAGAAGACTCTTGAGAGCCCCTTGGACTGCAGGAAGATCAAACCAGTCAATCTTAAAGGAAATTGGTCCTGAACATTGGAAGGACTGATGCTGAAGCTGAAACTCTAATACTTTGGCCACCTGTTGGGAAGAACTGACTCATTGGAAAAGACCCTGATGCTGGGAACGATTGAAGGCAGGAGGAAAAGAGGATGATAGAGGATGAGATGGTTGTATGGCATCACTGACTCAATGGACATGAGTTTAAGCAAGCTCTGGGAATTGGTGATGGACAGGGAAGCCTGGTGTGCTGCAGTCCATGGGGTTGCAAGAGTCAGACATGACTGAGCAACTCAACTGAACTTTATATATTGTAAAACTATACTTAGAAAAAAGTAAAATGGATTAATAAAGCAGTTTGGACTGGGTCAAGTTTTCTTAATTTAAAGGCAGTCATTTTTATGAATAAGTATATCATTTTCTGTTTTTGGTAACCAGTCATTTATTATACATATATCTTTTTTTTTCATTTTGTCTGTCATATTAGAATATTTTTTAACATAGCATTCTTTCGAAATTGTGTAATTCATAGTTTAAAAAACTCAGCCATTTCTTTTCCACTTTATTGTAGGGATCCAAAAATAAACATGGCAATCATCCTACAAGTTGTCACCACTCTTACTTTAGCTTAAAGATGGATATGTACTAACTAAACTACTAGCTAATGATTTGTAAAGATAATAGAACACAGTGAGCCAATCAACTGAGTGCAGCATTTCTCTCAAAGGTATATGGTTGCTGTTAAATTCAATCTCATTTACTCTCTTTTAATGCTCTGGAAAGAGGTGGTAAATACAACATTTGTTACTTTCAAATTACATTTGAAATACACATAGAGATTAGGATTTAGTCCAGACAAATGAATTAGGGTAACTGAAGTAGTACTGGAAAGTAATGACTGTGATCTAACTGTGAAAATAACACATTTTAAATATTTTCCAATAAAGATGGCAGCAAAATTTGTAATGTAATAGGAGGCTTGTACCTGGTTACTTTCTAAATCCCTTAAGCCTTATTGGTAATGATGCACATATACATTACTCAGGCTGCGTCAGTTTGTTCTGGCAACTTGAATATCAAACATGATATTTAAAATTAAAAATTAAACATGATATTTAAAATTTAAAAATCAGGAATCAAAAAAACTGCAGAAGTATGGAGTTTGCTCTACAAAAATTGAGTAATACCATTTACACAAAACTGGCTACAAGTGGCATTCAAAACCAGTAGAAGATTAAATTGCAAAAGCCATACTATATCAGAAGATAAATATGACACATTGAACTGCTGTATACTATACTGCTTATCATCATGGTGAGGATGACTAGCTTTTACTTATGGTGCTTCTACTCTTGTCAAGTTTATCCACTATCTTAACATTTCTAAGCTCGTGTGGCCCAAAATATGGTGAAGAGATAGCATAGCATCAGTTACATACAACAGATGTAATTTGTCTCTTAGAGGAATAGGTGCTGCTTCTCTGGAGAAATTCTTAAAGGTGAGGGGCTTCATGGAAACATTTGTACTTAGTGCCTACATTTCCAAGCACATTCAAACTTTTGGTGGGGGGAAATGGCATTCTTATTCACTTAAGGAGTGCCTCCCTGGGGTTTGGAACTCCCACAATGTGTATGTGGGATGAGGGGGGAACAGTGGTGAGCAAGACAAATGAGGATGTGCTGTCACACACACCGTCCTGCCTAGCAGGGAATCCAGATAATTAAACAAAGGATAACAATACAGAATGATGAGTGCTCTACAGAATGCTGGGAAAACCTCCAGCTAGTTGGTCTAATGAATCCAAAGACTAAGGAAGACCTTTCAGAGAAAATTTTGAAGAAGCAGATACCTCTAGGGCTCACCCTATCTACAAATAACACCCAGCCGTAAATCAGATGCAGATGCGTGAGTGCATGCTCGGTTGTGTCTGTCTCTTTGGGACCCCCTGGACTGTTGCCCTCCAGGATCCTCTGTTCATGGGATTTTCCAGGCAAGAATGCTGGAGTGGGTTGTCATTCCCTACTCCAGGGGGTCTTCCCAATTCAGGAATTGAACGTGCATCTCTTGTGTGTCCTGCCCCGTCAGGCAGATTCTTTACCACTGAGCCACCTGGGAAGCTCATAAAATCAGAACACTAAAGAGTGTTTGAATTTATTTTTGCTTTTGACAGATTTAATCAGTTAGGCCAATCAAGTGGTAAACAAGTTATAAAATATGCCTATCTCTGAGCTTTCAGAATAGTTAAAAGATTTCTGTACTCCAATGAACTCCTTCCTCTGATTATTTGAGCTGATGTGTATTGTAATCAGACATTCAAGCAGCAGAAAAGTGTTTGTGCCCTGGTTAGGAAAAATTTAAGAAAGGAAAAAAAAATTACACATGAGAGGTTAGAAGTACTAACTTTGATCAGTGAGTCTAAATATTTGGTTGCATGATATTTCCTAAAGTGCTTAATAAGATTTTAGATTTCCACCCTTGCACCACTTCTAATGAAACTCTAACTCAGGAAATCTGGGGCTGGGCTCAAAACTTTGCCCCTTCAAGAGCCCAGTTATTTTGAGGTAGGTGTTCCAAATCCCCACCTTGAGAAACACTAGATATTCTAGATACAGAGGTAGTAGCTCTTGTTGGGGACAGGAGAGACAGTTTATTCTCTTGTTTTCTCCTCTCCTTCATCAAAGTCCTAGTCAAGCCACATGGATTGTGAAGAAGGCTGTTTGTGTATATCCTAAACCCTATTCATAAGTAAGAAGAAAGAAGAGGAAATACAGCACTTTCCAAGAAAGAGAAAGAACAGTGTTTCCCAAGCCTAGATACACAGCACAATCACCTGGACCTTTACAAGTGTACTGATATTCAGGCTCAGTCCCTCTAGATTCAGATTGGGCTGGATGAACCATTAACAGAATTTTAAGTTTCCCGAGTCTCTAATATGTGTAGAGGGAGTTACAGACAAATGAGAGGTTTTTTAGCCTCCACTGTTACAGTTCCTTTGCTAAAAGCTTTCATATCTATATTTATTCATATATAGAATACATTTACATATAGCTATCAGTTCAGTTCAGTCACTCAGTCGTGTCCGACTTTTTACGACCCCATGAATCGCAGCACGCCAGGCCTCTCTGTCCGTCACCAACTCCCAGGGTTCACTCAGACTCGCATCCATCGAGTCAGTGATGCCATCCAGCTATCTCATCCTCTGTCGTCCCCTTCTCCTCCTGCCCCCAGTCCCTCCCAGCATCAAAGTCTTTTCCAATGAGTCAACTCTTCCCATGAGGTGGCCAAAGTACTGGAGTTTCAGCTTTAGCATCACTCCTTCCAAAGAAATCCCAGGGTTGATCTCCTTCAGAATGGACTGGTTGGATCTCCTTGCAGTCCAAGGGACTCTCAAGAGTCTTCTCCAATACCACAGTTCAAAAGCATCGATTCTTCGGCACTCAGCCTTTTTCACAGTCCAACTCTCACATCCATACATGACCACAGGAAAAACCATAGCCTTGACTAGACAGACCTTAGTCGGCAAAGTAGTCTCTGCTTTTGAATATACTATCTAGGTTGGTCATAACTTTTCTTCCAAGGAGTAAGCGTCTTTTAATTTCACGGCTGCAGTCACCATCTGCAGTGATTTTGGAGCCCCCCAAAATAAAGTCTGACACTGTTTCCACTGTTTCCCCATCTATTTCCCATGGAGTGATGGGACTGGATGCCATGATATTAGTTTTCTGAATGTTGAGCTTTAAGCCAACTTTTTCGCTCTCCTCTTTTACTTTCATTAAGAGGCTTTTTAGTTCTTCTTCACTTTCTGCCATAAGGGTGGTGTCATCTGCATATCTGAGGTTATTGATATTTCTCCTGGCAATCTTGATTCCAGCTTATGTTTCTTCCAGTCCAGCGTTTTTCATGATGTACTCTGCATTTAAGTCAAATAAGCAGGGTGACAATATACAGCCTTGACATAATCCTTTTCCTATTTGGAACCACATATAGCTATACATATATCTAAATACACATATATTTTTGCTTCATAGTTATAAAATTTATAAATGTTGTTAGTAAGCCTAAAGATTGACCACTCAATGACCTAAAGGAAGAGTCAGAATGACAATTTGGTCTGCTTAATTCCATGTCCATGATAATTTTAGTTTGTTTTTATCTCAAATAAAATTGTTCTTTATTTTTTATATTTAACCTGTAATCTGCTATAACTGTAAATCACCTCTCTAACACTAACATATGATTTTTCGTGGTGGAATGGCTTTCCAGTCAAAAGTTCTACTGTAGAGGTGTTATATAATTTTCTGTAAACAGTGCTTGGCCTGTACTCAATAATGTCAGATTTTACAATGGCCTTTCTAGTAGTGTTTTCACAAGCATATGGATATTTGTTGTACTTTGAATTATTATAGTCTAAAAATGTGACAAGTAGAAAAATTAAACTGTGACAGTAGACATGGTAAAACTGAAACAAAGATGACATTAGATGGCACAAATGAGGTATATTACTAGTCTCTATCACACACTCTTTTAAAGTCAGCTAATTTATTGTATGCTAAGAAAGTTAAGAGAAAGAATAAACAAAAGAACTTATTAATGTGGAACTATATCATTGAAGCTAAATGTGAGGTTTAGTCTAT
This sequence comes from Ovis canadensis, assembly GCF_042477335.2. Lineage (NCBI taxonomy): Eukaryota > Metazoa > Chordata > Mammalia > Artiodactyla > Bovidae > Ovis > Ovis canadensis. Next base: position 173,934,191 of record NC_091246.1, on the reverse strand, counting down.
GAAGAATAAAATAATTTAGTGCTCTAAATACAAATACAGTTTCCATGCAATATGAAGGTAAACTGCTCCTGTCCATTCAACTTCTGATAAGAATATAGCTTGCTAGAGAAAATTTAACTAAGTAAAATAGTAGTATAGTTATTAATTCTGTTGACATCAGAAACAAACAAACAAAAAACCTGATATGATATCAACATCTGCAATATTATTGCAACTTTCAACTCAAACCCTTTGCAAAGTCTGGTATCTTGTCTGTCAGTGGCCCTTCTCAGCCAGTAGACTATAACCTCACAAATGCTAACACCTATTTTATTTGCATTCATACCCCAGTGCTGAGAGCAGCACTTATCACAGAATGTGTGCTCTGCAAACATTTATCAAAAGAATAAAGGAAAATGTACCTGAGAATGCTGTATCCTTGATGCTAAAAATTAGTTTCTTTTTTATCATTGCTGGTGCAGGGAAGGGAAGGTTGGGGGAAACGATAGTTAGGGAGTTTGGGATGGACATGCACACACAGATATATTGAAAGTGAATAACCAACAAAGACCTAGTGTATAGCACATGGAATTCTGCCCAGTGTTGTGTGGCAGCCTGGATGGAGGGGAGTTTGGGGGAGAATGGATACACGTATATGAATGGCTGAGTCCCTTTGCTGTTCACCTGAAATTACCATAACTTTTTAAAATTGGTTATACTCCAATACAAAATAAAAATGTTTTAATTTTTTTAATTTTTTAAAAGAAAAAAGTTTCATATGATTTTTTTTTAAAGAGAGGAATTAAATAACTGTCTAAGAAAACACAAAAGTGATTAAAAATCAGGTTAAGAGAGTGTTGTCTTTCCTTTCTGTCTATATATTTCATTATTAAACTAAATTGCAGTCACTATTTCCAATCCAGAAAAAAAATTAGTTTATTTTTTTCTAAAATTGCAATATTAAATGGCCTAAACAAATTATATTGAGTTAAATATTCTTTGGAAACATACTCTAATTCTTACATTTAATCTAAAATATTATGCGCAAACATATAATAAACCCATGACTGGAACTAGTCTTTGTATGCCAAATCTCCTTATATAAGTTTCAGTTCAGTTCAGTTCAGTCGCTCAGTTGTGTCCGACTTTTTGCAACCCCATGAATCGCAGCACGCCAGGCCTCCCTGTCCGTCACCAACTCCCAGAGTTCACTCAGACTCACATCCATCCAGTCAGTGATGCCATCCAGCCATCTCATCCTCAGTCATCCCCTTCTCCTCCTGCGCTCAATCCCTCCCAGCATCAGAGTCTTTTCCAAAGAGTCAACTCTTCCCATGAGGTGGCCAAAGTACTGGAGTTTCAGCTTTAGCATCATTCCTTCCAAAGAAATCCCAGGGCTGATCTCCTTCAGAATGTACTGGTTGGATCTCCTTGCAGTCCAAGGGACTCTCAAGAGTCTTCTCCAACACCACAGTTCAAAAGCATCAATTCTTCAGTGCTCAGCCTTCCTCACAGTCCAACTCTCACATCCATACATGACCACTGGAAAAACCATAGCCTTGACTAGACGGACCTTAGTCAGCAAAGTAGTCTCTGCTTTTGAATATGCTATCTAGGTTGGTCATAACTTTTCTTCCAAGGAGTAAGAGTCTTTTAATTTCATGGCTGCAGTCACCATCTGCAGTGATTTTGGAGCCCCCCAAAATAAAGTCTGACACTGTTTCCACTGTTTCCCCATCTATTTCCCATGGAGTGATGGGACCGGATGCCATGATCTTCGTTTTCTGAATGTTGAGCTTTAAGCCAACTTTTTCACTCTCCTCTTTCACTTTCATCAAGAGGCTTTTTAGTTCCTCTTCACTTTCTGTCATAAGTTTAGTAATCAACTTTTGAACATGTGACTTTCATAAACATTTTAAGGGACCTATTAGAAAATAAGTTAGGGTGGCCCTTATTCCTGGGATTCTACAAAGGAAGTTGGCTTAAAGAAAAAAAAAAAAAAAAAACCTTTGGAAATACTGTCAACACACTTCATAAAGAATTAAATATGCTATGTTATGTGATCTAGAAGATTCCTGTGTTACTTTACAGAACATTCAAAAGGGTTCTGACCAGAATAAGATTACTGATAAAGGGAACTTAACAGTCTTTAAGGCAAACTTGTGCTTGATGCCAAAAAGAACTGGTATTTTCTCAGAGAATTATGGTTTCTATCTGAGCTACTGAGTAGAAGAGGGGAAAAAATGCTGATAAGATACCTGAGAGGCATTTGCAAAGTCTACCCCTCACCCTGTTCTTACTGGTTCAATTCTCCTTACTTCCCTAGTTCTGTTACAGGCACCAACAACTAATTGTGAGATTCTGATATCATGTCAGACCTTCTTCTCCCCAAGTTTCCTAGAATCTAATACACTTCTTTGTTTCGTGATTGACATTTGAATTCACTGTCCTATCCACACCTGTCCGACCTGTGCTACTGCACTGCTATCAGCCATCCAGCCCCAGTACATTATCCTGGCCTCGGCAGAAGTTAATCTATTCCCATACTAGCTTTATAAATGTTCAATGTTTTATACTCCACAGGAAAATATCCAGATTCCTTAACGTATCTCACTTCATTTCATCAGTTCCAGTGTTCTAATTATACTTAGCTGCTCACCAAGCCCTAAATACACAGGCCCTTTCCACCCATTCTGCCTTTAATCATGTTGCACACACCACTTCTGGAGGGCTTTATCTTTCTCTGTATGACAGAGTCTAGGCATTATAAGAACCACTCAACATACTCCCTTGTAGGAAGTCATTCTAGAAACACAATACAAAATAATTTATTCCATCCTTATGCCCCTTGACTCAAGACTGTTTGGGTTCACATCTTGAGTTTATCATCTATAACCCAGACATCCTGGTGAAAGTACTTAAACTTTCAGATTCTCCAAACCTGCCTCTTAGAACTGTGAGAATTATATGAGCTAATAAAGGAATGTACTTAGAGAAGTGCCTGGAAGGTAGGTATTTAATAAAAGATATACTATTTTAAAAAATAATCTACAGTCTTTTTCATATTATACAGCACTACAATTTTCATCCATGCAAGACTGGAAACTAACATTGAAAAAGGCAGTGTTTTGCTTTTATGTCTAATATCCCAAACAGTTTCTAGCATAATTCAATTTTCAACATTCATTTAATGCCTATTATATATATAATTTGGTGCTACCCATGGGGCTTCCCCCACAGTGGTGAAATAATCCTCCTGCAAATGCAGAAGACATGAGACATGGGTTCCACCCCTGGGTAGGAAAGATCCCCTGGAGGAGGAAATGGCAGTATGCTCTAGTATTCTTGCTTGAAAAATTCCATAAACAAAGGAGCCTAGTGGGATACAGTCCATGGGGTCACAAAGAATTGGACATGATTGAGCACATTCCTGTATGTATCAAGAGATAAATGTAATTGTCTCAATCCCCAAGTAGTTTATAATGTATTTTGGGAAATAAACTACAGAGAACATTAGGAATTATGCTAATTGTTTCCAAAACCAAATGGCAAACAAGTTCTACACACACAAGACAACACGAGATGTCAAGGCAGCCATAATCCCTGAGGATAAAGGAACTGGGAAATATGCCTGAACAAGAAAATCTTGGAAGCAGTGATAAAATGATGGAATACACTCAAGGTCAGACAGGACTTAGTAACTCAACCACCACTGCCACACACAGTGAAGGTGGCATTTAGGTAAGGAGCACTGGGTAGAATGACATGGAAATAGGGATAATCATCGTAAGATCAAAGGGGTTTATACAAAAGGATTTTGTAGGATCTTAAAAAAAAAAAGAACAGTGGTTGCAAACTATAACATTCATAGGCAGGTAAAGTAGATGAATAAAGCAAGCCAGGTCTAAGCAGAGAGAATGTGTGGGTTCTGGCAAACAAGAGGGCCAACTCTGAGTAAAGGAGGCAGCCATTTCCTAGCTATAAATAATAAATTGTTACCCCATAGGAATGAGAAGCAATGTGGCTAGAATATGTGTCTAAAAATGAGATCTTGGGAATTCTTTGGTGGCTTAATGTTTAGGATTTGGGGCTTTCACTGCTGTGGCTTAGGCTTAGTCCTGGTTGGAGAATTGAGATCCTGCAAACCACACAGAATTGCCAAAAAATAAAAACAATAAATAAAAGCAAGATCTCTTCTGAACTTCCCTGGTGGCTTAGACAGTAAAAGTATCTGCTTGCCATGCGGGAGACCCGGGTTCAATCCCTGGGTCAGGAAGATCCCCTGGAGAAGGAAATGCAATCCATTCCAGTATTTTTGCAAGGAAAAGTACTCTTGCCATTCCAGTACTCTTGCTGGAAAAAGTACTCCATGGATGGAGCATCCTCATAGATTACAGTCCATGGGGTCACAAAAAGTCAGACATGACTAAGTGACTTCAGTTTCAGTTTTCAGTTTATTTTTATGTAGGATTATTTTCAACATTTTAAAACACCATGTAGATCAAAAAAATTATGCTTGCCAAAAAGTGTTGTCTCTAGCTGCCAATTAACTTCTGGAAAAGTTTGAAGTGGCCAGGTGTAAGGTCTAAATGCTAGGTAAGACATTTATAAATCATATGTTAGTAGGGAGCCATAGAAGGCTTTTGAACAGAAGTGTTACATGCTAAGGAATATTTTAAGCATACTGCTTCAGAGTATTGTTTGCAAGATGAATTACTGAAAACAAAGGTTGAGAGCAAAACTACAATTTAGAACTTATTCTAATCCAAGTTGAACTATGAAGGTCCAAAATAAGGTGTTAGTTGGGAGACTGTAAAGGGAGTGATTTATGGTTCAAAGCAAACCACTTGAGCCCCTCTCTAATATTAGCTCATTAAAATTCATTTTTTGTCTGCCCAAGTTGTGCTAATTGCTCCCATTTCTCTTATTTTTCCTTTAATCAAGAGATTTACATAGTGGGCTCATTAAAAGAAAGACATGTCTCGCCAAATGAACCCTGCCATTTTGTGTAATAATCATAGCACAAAAGGAAAGGTTAATCTGATTATACATAATAGGATAAACAGAACATTTTCAACATCTGTGTACTAAGTAGTCCTATTTTTTCTATGTCCTTAAACAAGTAAGTACAATCATATGTGGTTTTCAGTAAAAATCATCTTCAGACTTAGGCTTTCAGAAATTGTGAATATAAATAAGCAGCTATCATTTCAACCTATGGACAGAATATCCCACTGTAAAATGTATAAGAAGTTATAAGGGACCTCTTGGCTGAAGATTTTGCATACTGTTAACAAAGACATTCAGGAAAGACAAATCTGTGCTTACTGTTCAGTGATAAAGCATAATTACCTGGCTTTTCCTCTTTAGGGTGTTAAATTAAAAAGCAATGGTTAATCTATGGCCCATACTAGTCTGTTTTTATGTATTAATAACAATGATTATGGGTAATTTTCTTTCTTATGAAATTAAAAGCTTTCACAGAACATCATTTGACTCAGCAACGAAGTGCATTACTCCCAATACAGAGAGAAAACCATTACGGATGTGTGCCAAGCCACTTCAAATTGTTGGCTCATTCTGAGTTTTAGATGGATATTTTTCAATATTTTTTAAAGTCCTTTCATTCAACTCCCACACACCAATCCCTGTCCTGAGCTTTTGGAAATGTCCTGAAGCTAGCAAAATCAACGAGTCATTTCATCCCTAATTATGCACTGGCTTTAGCACTTCCCACAATGGTATTGTTAAGGATGAATATAAGGAAACCCAAGTGTGGGAAAAGGGGGTCATGTTGGCCTAATGGGCTATGCTCATTTGCAAATCTTATGTTGGTTTCAGGTAATAAATCAATTTCCTCAGAGTATTCTTCCTAAACTATCCTCAAAGACTCTAATGCAAAAAACCTCTCATTACAAAGGATGTCTGAACCAGTCACTCCCACTTTCTCAGAGTTAACATTTCCTCATCCATATTTTGTTGATTGCTCTAATATCTTCCAGGTCCTTGGTGATTCTGATGAGTTTTTACATATAGCCTAATGGCAGAAACTCAGGCTCATTCTTTAAAAAAAAAAAAAGCCAAGTAAGTAGTCCATTTTAATGAGAAAAATGAAAAATGGTGAACTCAAAGGATTGTTAAGTAATATAATGTTCTTGGTGAATGACTTATTTGCATTAATGCTTAGATCAGGAATATTTTTGACAGTACATGTAATGTCCTGACGCATTGAGATTTTATTCCATTGCATTTCTGTTCTGTTTCATTTATTGACCTTTCTTTTATTCAAAATTATATCAGTTAAAATGCTTTATTAACCAGAAGTTCTAAACTTATCATGTACAGTTGGTTAAAAAAAAAAAATCAACTTGAAATACAACACAATAGTTTGAAGTGCCTTATGAATTATCAAAGAGGTATGTATACTTTTATCAACATAACACATAAAACCCTCCAGGTTCCTGAATTTGAAATTTAGCTTTAAACTTTTCTTAAGGCCCTTGGAGAATCATAGAAGTTCAATTGCTTCTTACTTCCTACTGCTACCCAGTTGCAGCCCACCTCTTCATCTCCAAGCATTACATAAATGCATAATGCATACTGAGCCTGTGCCTTGTTTCCCTGATTAAAAACCAGCTTAGCCATCATCCCGCACTAGATGCCTGACAGTGTCCAACTGATACTTTCTTCCTGACATCACTGGTGCCCTGCCAGTGGTCTCTTCTCACTACATGCTCTTTTCTCATACCCATTCAAGGATCCATGCATATCTTGCCGTGTCATCAACCATTAGCTGGTCTAATGGCCTATATCTCTAACTCAGGCTGCTCATACAAGCTCCACATTTCTTTTTTCAGTTTATTATTGGACATGATCATTTAGTACCTATGTGATGTCTGGAACTCAAAGAACATAAAATTGAGCCCCTATATCCTCTTACCTTCTCACCTAAAGCTGTATCTTGCAGAGCACTGATTATATGGTAGAAAGGTAATATATTTAACTGTACATGTTCAGTTGCGAAATCCTGTCCAATTCTGTGAACCCACGAACTGTAACACACCAAGCTCCTCTGTCCATGGGATTCTCCTGGCAAATACTAAAGTGCGTTGCCATTTCCTCCTCCAGGGAATCTTACCAACCGAGGGATTGAACCTGAGTCTCCTGCACTGGCAGGCAGATTCTTTACCACTTGAGCAACCTGAGTCCTATAGATTTAACCATAACATCTATTTTTTGGAAATTCACTATGTGCCAAGTACTGATGTAAACTTCATACATATACTACCTCATTTAATTTTTATAGCATTTAATCTTTATATAATTTGGCCACCTGATGTGAAGAGCCAACTCATTGAAAAAGACCCTGATGCAGGGCAGGAGGAGAAGGGGGTGGCAGAGGATGAGATGGTTGGATGGCATCATTGACTCAATGGACATGAGTTTGAACAAACTCTGGGAGATAGTGAAGGACAGGGAAGCCTGGAGTGCTGCAGTCTATGGGGTCACAAAGAGTTGGACATGATTTAGTGGCTGAACAACAAAAAATCTTTATAAAATATGAGGAAATACACTAATAAACTCATTTGATAATGAAAATTGAGGCATACATGTTAAACAAATTTCTTAAAGCCATGTATCTGGATCTGGTAGAATGTGTGCTAGTATTTAAGTCCAGGTATTTTGATTCTAGAACCGCTGCATTTAACATTAAGTATCTATCTATAACCAAGGAAATCTAAGTTTGAATCCCAATTTCTGGTATTCATTAATAGGTGACTTTAAGCCAGTGACCTTATCTCCTTGAATTTCAATTTTTCCACCTGTATACTGGACAAGCATATTTCCTCATAGGACTTGTATGAGGAAAGGTCTTTATACAGGGTAACCAACCCTTTGCAGTTTACTCAAGACTTTCCCAGTTTTAGCACTGAAACACCTCTGTCACAGGAACCTCCAGAGTCCTAGACAAATCTGCAATTAAGCCACCATAGCTTTACATATGGGGCTTCTCTGGTAGTCAGAAGTTAAAGTGTCTGCCTGCAAGGCGGGAGACCTCAGTTTGATCCCTGGGCCTGGAAGATCCTTTGGAGAAGGAAATGGCAACTCACTCCAGTATTCTTGCCTGGAGAATCCCATGGATGGAGGGGCCTGGTAGGCTACAGTCCTTGGGGTCTCAAAGAGTTGGACAAGACTGAGTGACTTCATTTCATTAACTTTACATATAGATAATTCTTAATGAATTGGTTTTCCTAATCAAATACATTTTAATAACATAGTGTGTTAATTTTACTTCTGTAAAGTTCTTTCACCAGTTCCCTTCATTCCCACAATTACACCTGTAGGAATAATAGCTGAAAGATGTAACTACCATTTAGTCAGTGCTAACTGTGTGTCAGACACTATTTACTAACTCAGAGGTTGTCTTTATTTCACATATGCGCTAGGAAGGTTAGAGAAATGAAGTGAGGACTTTCCTGACAATCCAGTGGTTAAAACTGTGCCTTCCAATGCATGGGATGTCAGTTCGATCCCTGGTTGGGGAACTTAGTTTCCACAGGGCCTGGGGCAACCAAGCCCACACGCTGCAACTATAGAGCCCATGAGCCACAACTAGAGAGAGGAGAAGCCCACACACCACAACAAAGACCTGACATGGCCAAAAATAAGCAAAACATTAAAGAACTGATGGAGTATTCTCAGCCATTAAAAAGAATACATTTGAATCAGTTCTAATGAGGTGGATGAAACTGGAGTCGATTATACCGAGTTAAGTAAGCCAGAAAGAAAAACACCAATACAGTATACTAACACATATATATGGAATTTAGAAAGATGGTAATGATAACCCTGTATGCAAGATAGCAAAAGAGACACAGATGTATAGATCAGACTTTTGGAGTCTGTGAGGGAGGGTGAGGGTGGGATGATTTGGGAGAATGGCATTGAAACATGTATACTATCATGTAAGAAACGAATTGCCAGTCTAGGTTCGATACAGGATACAGGATGCTTGGGGCTGGTGCACTGGGATGACCCAGAGAGATGATATTGGGAGGGTGGTGGGAGGAGGGTTCAGGATTGGTAACTCATGTATACCCATGGTGGATTCATGTCAATGTATGGCAAAACCAATACAGTATTGTAAAGTAAATAATAATAATAATAATAAAATTATATTAAATTAAATTTAAAAAATAAAGAATTAAAGAATTAAAGCACCTATATCTAATAATCGGAAAAGTAGAGACTGAACTGCATTTCTATTTGACTCTAAACCGACTCCACACTTTTAAACATCCCTCCATATTTATCATAATTCTGTGAGCTAATCATGCCATGTCTATTCTCAAGATATTTATTGGGTAACTAAACAACACAGCATGGAATTTGATTCCCTCAACATACATTTCCAGCCTCATTTTTCTTTTACTAATAATGGATTCAACTTCACTATTTGACAAAAACTTTTTTTTTTCCAGGTAAATAGAAGACGACAAAGTATATATAAATAAACTTTTATGCTGTAATTAGGAAAGTTTGCATGAATAAAGTTCAAAATCTATAGAATGACTCTCAAGACCATTCATACTATCCCATTTAACTACAAGGCAATCTTTTCAAATATACTGTATCTTTCATTCTGAATAGAACACTTATTTTATCGCAATACTGATGAATAAATTAGGACAATCTCAAGTCATTAGGACTTTGCCTTCTCTGTTGGAGTGTCCGCTCTATCACTTTAAAATGTTCACATCCTTGAATAAGGCAGATGCCAAGACACAGGAGAGACCGTTTCTCATTCATCTTTATATTTCAGTGCCTCATGTAATGCATGCTGTGTAATAAACCCTCAGCAAGCATTTCTTAAGTTAACTGAATGCTCTAGAGTTAATAAAGAGTGTTGTCACTGGACTAAATCCTACAGTTCTTAATTCCTAGGGTGGTGAGTTTCCCATTATACAACTTGCTTCAAAGTTCTCCAGCAGAATGGAAAAAAGATCAGTTAAGTTCTCTGTGCCTCAATTTCTTCCTGAAAATCATCATCCCTGGAGTTTCCATGTGAAAGAAAGGCATTTAAATATAGACAGAAATGGTATCTCAACACATTATAAGTTTCTATCTCTTTGATATTGCTTCCTAATACCTTGCTAGGCCAAGAAAAGTATGAATTATGTAAGACTCCTATGAAACAAAATGAATATATACTTTAAATTCATATCTATAATCATAAACCTTCAAATTCATTATTATCTATAAATTATACTAATATGTAATTCCAATCACTTCTTAAATATTTAGAATATTTGATTCTATTCTACCCTGTTCTATTGATAATTTCTAAATCCTACATTATGCAATACAATCCTTTGTAACCAAACTTTTCAGTAGCTAATTTATATGCCATATAGATTTAATTTCAATTATTTTGATTTTCCTATCTTTTTATTAGTTCAGTTCAGTCACTCAGTTGTGTCTGACTCTTTGCGACCCCACAGACTGCAGTACACCAGGCTTCCCTCTTCCATCACCAACTCCTGAAGCTTACTCAAACTCATGTCCATTCAGTTGGTGATGCCCACTAAACATCTCATCCTCTGTTATCACCTTCTCCTCCTGCCTTCAATCATTCCCAGCATCAGGGTCTTTCCAAATGAGTCAGTTTTTTGCATCAGGTGGCCAAATTATTGGAGTTTGAGCATCAGTCCTTCCACTGAATATTCAGGACTGATTTTCTTTAGGATGGACTGGTTGAATCTCCTTTCAGTCCAAGGGACTCTCAAGAGTTTTTTCCAACACCACAGTTCAAAAGCATCAGTCCTTCAGCACTCAGCTTTCTTTTTAGTCCAACTCTCACATCTATACATAACTACTGGAAAAAATAAAGCTTTGACTAGATGGACCTTTGTTGGCAAAGTAATGTCTGTGCTTTTTAATATGCTATCTAGGTTGGCATAACTTTTCTTCTAAAGAGCAAGCATCTTTTAATTTCATGGCTGCAGTCACCATCTCAGTGATTTTTGGAGCCCCCCCCAAAATAAAGTCTGTCACTGTGGTCCACTGGAGAAGGGAATGACAAACTACTTCCGTATTCCTTCCTTGAGAACCACATGAACAGTATCTTTTTATTAACAGATAATCAAATTACCAAGACACAAGCATCAGAAGAATTATAGGGATCAAGCAAATATGGATGTCAGAAATTAAACATTTCTGAATGTACTGGATGTGGGTCGCAAAGAGTCGGACACGACTGAGTGACTGAACTGAACTGAATACATACCAGCATTAGGAAAATAAGTGCATTTTAGATATATTCAGGTTAATAAAGATATTTATACAGACTTCTGGAATGGGTGACAATTTGGATTATTGCTCATGATCTCTTATATATCACTACCAATGGACTTCTTCCAGGCTAACTCTTACAGTGACAAAGATAAAGGCCAACACCTGCTGAAGATCTCTCCTTTCTACCCCTTGTCCTGGACACTCAATGGCTAAGCACAAAAGGTCTCATCATTCCTTCTCAACATCCTCAACTGAGCCACCAAAATCCATTTCCTAGAAAGAATCTGATACCAATTATTCATACTGTATTGTGAATTTACATTACAGTATTATCATCCCTGAGAATACTTAACCCTTGAGTTCCACCTGTAAGGTCAGAAATACTGTTTAAGGGATTTGTGGCATCAGAGAAAGGCTGTACTAGGTTTCCAGAGAGACTCCCACAATCACTGCAAGTACAGTACAATGGAAAGCTAGTTGTGTCAGCACTGGTGTTGAAATAGAGGTTCTTTATATCCTTTGGTCAAGACATATTTATTCAGTATCTTCCATGTGTCAAGCACTTCGTTATATCCCGTGGATACAGAAACGAATGAAGTGTGCAGTCTAGTTAAGATGACAAGCATGGGAACACGTGATCATTATGCCACGTAAAAATGCTGTAAGAGAGGCAGGTGCAAAATGCCTTGCAAGTACAGCAGACAGCCTGATTCACTCAACAGCAGGTATTTATTAAGATCCAAAGTGATTAGCATTATTCTAGGCACTAAATTTGTACATAAAAATATGTTTTAAAATGAAAATATTCCAGCATTGTCTAGCCTTTTTTTTCTACAGTTACAGCAATCTTTGTGTTGCTTCAATTAGCAGTTTTGAAATGTTGAAGAAAAGTGCCATCTAATTACCATGTCAGTTTAGGCAACTCTAAGAACTCCAATGTTAAGAAAATGGGAAGGTAAAAGAAAAAAGGTCCATTTTAATGTTCAATATAATTCTGGTGATGTCTCCCAGAATAAACAACCATCTCTTTTCAAAACAAAATGTTTATATGAATACACACAAACACACACATATATAAGCTCTAGTTTCTATAATGTCTTGTTTTATTGATATCTTAGGAATCGCAATACAACACAGATCTCTTCAGGATGTCAGAAAGAATTTCTTCTCACAAGCTAACTAAAAAAAAAAAAAAAAAGGATCAAATAACTAGCACTAAGTTTAGGTTCTGCCTTCAGAAACAACAATAATCTTGTCTCTTGAAACTTCATATATTTAAGTCCTAACTCCCAATACTTCAGAATGTGACTAGTTGTATACAGAGCCTTTTAAATAGGTGATAAAGGAAAAGTGAAATCTGCAAGGTAGAGCCTCAAGAGCCTCATCCGTTCTGATGGGTGTCCTTATAAGGAGAAACTTGAACACAAGCACCAGGGGTGGACATGCACTAGAGAAGACCACTTGAAGACACACTGTGAAGCCCTGTCTGCAAGTCAAGGGGACAGGCCTCAGAAGAAACCAAATCTGCTGACACCTTGATCTTAAGACCTCAAGTCTCCAAACCTGTGAGGAAATAAACTTCAGTTGTTTAAACACTCAGTCTGTGATATTTTGTTAAGGCAGCATTAGCAAGTTAATCCATAGATCATCCTATCAATGTGTAAACTTAAAGAAGTGTTAAAAAGTATGGCAAAAACTACTACAATATTGCAATTAGCCCCAATTAAAATAAATTAACTAACCTTTTAAAAAGAGAGGTCCTTTTTGGATAAAGTTCTCCAGAAGAGATGGTCCTAATCTCATGTCACTCCCACTATGCTCTGGTTACAAGTTGGCAGAGATAACAGTTTCTGAGGGGTCTCTAAAATGTGCTAATGATTTAAGCATCTGTTAAAGCCCAAGACTGAAGATTCTTTGGTTTAAGCCTTTACTACTTAAGTTATTGGTTCTCCATAAGGTTATCAGATCATTTCCTGAGAGTGGATTCATAGAACAAGACCTGAAGGAAAGAAGTGGAAAGCCACATACCAATCACCATATGTGATTGATGGGTAAAAGGCCCAAAAGGGCAAGAAAAAGAGATGGGTAAAGGCTACAAGATAAATTGTGGCAACCCAACAGTTTTCAATGAGACCAACATTGTTTGTGAATAAAGAACATGTGTAAGCTTTAAACTGAGTACTATTTTTCTCACACTATTATCACAATTCTAACCTACTGAACGTTTTCCCACTCTTTACCCCTCTCAATATGTCACTTTTTTTAAAGTTCCTCTTCTACATTGTCTTTTAAGTGTAAATAAGGATATGGATGCTGATTTTTGGTTGGGAAAACCTAGAACAAACTTCTCAGAAAACCCTAAATATAGTTATTATTCTTACCAAACACCTTCAATGATTACAAAGAACAGCAAATCCACCATCAACATAGTAAGCTCTAGAATTCCAGTGGGCTTCTGAGCAAAGAAATATAAAACATTTCAGAATTAGTTTTTTTCCTCTCAGTTGTATCATCTGTTGTTTTAGCCAAGAAAGTTAAAGTAATTTGTCTCTAAAACAACCAGAGAAAGAATCATTATGAACATTGCAAAAAGATCTGTATCATAGTGTAAGTGCTTACATATTCTAGAATAAAGCTTAACTGGGAATTATTTGTAGCCATAGATTCAGATAAGAAAGGGAAAACAAAATACAGTGAAAATATTCCCAGCTAAGACTTGGAACCATGAATACAGACTACAGAATAAACAGAATTAACCTGAAAGTCACCTTTGAATTTAGCTACACACAGATCGTCAGAAAATTCATTAATTTGAGCTTAGCAAAGGTAAGACTGACTCAGTTTAATGATTACTTTCATCTACTCTATATCAATAAACTTTTATCCATTGTATATCAATAAACTTTCATGCACTGTTTATCAATAAACTATTAGCCAAGTTAGGAATGATCACTTTCTCCATTATACTGACTTTCTATCATCAAATTTCTTATCATGTAAGTTCCAAGAGAAACCTAGAAAAAATATATTTTACCCTAGCTTTATTTATGCCTACTGCTACTACTACTATGTCGCTTCAGTCGTGTCTGACTCTGTGCGACCCCATAGACGGCAGCCCACCAGGCTCCCCCATCCCTGGGATTCTCCAGGCAAGAACACTGGAGTGGGTTGCCATTTCCTTCTCCAGTTTTCCTTTAAAATTGGAGGAAGTTACAGTTCAGTACACACAGGCAAAGTCGTATCCGACTCTTTGTGACCCCATGGACTGTAGCCCACCAGGCTCCTCTGTCCATGGAATTCTCTAGGCAAGAATAATGGCAACCTAGCTAATTCAATTGACTGTCTTTGCCAGGATGATCTGGGAATATTCTTAGCCTTTCGTCTCTGCTCTTTAAGAAAATTACCTTGTCAGTTATCCAAATGTTACCATCTCTTATTTATTCCTATAATTTCATTTGGACATAATCTCAATGACAAACTATATTTGAAACATTTTGGTACCCCCACAGGTGGTCCCTGGAACTGCCCACATATAGTGTGCCAACCCAACCACAGCTGATTTCACAAGTAGCATGCCTCTGACCCTAGCAAACCAACTACATTCTCACCAAGTAATATTAGAACCAGGAGACAGTAAATAGCTTAATTAGACAAAGAATTCTCCTAGTTAGATTAATTTGGTTATCAAGTACAAAGAAGCAGAGAAATTCAATCTTCAGTGGTAAGACAGAGAGAGCAGGTCCCTCAGGGCAAAGACAGAGAGGGAGAAGGCAAGGAAGAAAGAGAGCAAGACCCAGTGAGAGAAAACAGCTGCCTTAGTTATGGATAGCTACCTTGTTCCTGGTTTGGGGCTATCTAGAAACACATCTGTTCTTTGAGTTTTCTGTAATCCCCCTGCAGCTTTAAAATAAAATTTCACCTAAAATAGATGTTAAACATAGATTACAGAAATCCATAAAAGTTCTCAGTGACATTCAGAGGCTCCCTTTCTCTCAGGCACTAAAGTCCTATTCATAGTGTTCTGATTTCCCCTTTAGATATTTCCATCCATACACCCTAGGATATATTGCTCAGTTCTCATTTCCTCTGTTAAAGCAAACCCCCATTCACAAACACATGCAGTTTAATGGGATTTCAAACCAACTTTATCTGTCTCAAGGGCATTTACATTCTAAATGTATGATTTGTCTCAAATACACACGAACACACTTGGAGCTGTGAGGAAAGTGGGCTCTAATTAGTTCCTTTGCATTGCTGTGTAAGGTTGCTTACCCCACCCACACAGAAAGTTAGGACTGCCAAAATCACTTGAAAACCAAAAGCATATGGATGGTGTTTATTTTCAATTTATTATAATTAATATGAAAATTAATTTTTCCTATTTGAGAACGTTAATTTTAAATATGATGCCAATAAGGACTCAGAAAATTTGTAATCAGAAAATTAAAGATTCCTGGGCATCATGTAGGTTGGCTGTGTGTGCCTCGTCAATCAGTTATGTCTGACTCTGTGATACCATAGACTATAGCCTGTCAGGCTCCTCTGTCCATGGGGCTCTCCAGGCAAGAATACTGGAGTGGGCTGCCATGCCCTCCTCTAGGGGATCGTCCCAACCCCGGGATTGAAGCCAGGTCTCCAGCATTGCAGGCAGATTCTTTACTTGCACCTGGGAAGGTCTGAGCCACCAGGGAAGCCCATAGGTAGGCTCCTACCCTGAAATATGTTTTTCATTTAATAAAATGTTATTTAAAAATTGCTCAGACCAGTTACTACTTACATGATGCACAGTTTTACCAAATAAAGATTATGTTATCTTTAGCACAAAGAACTGGCTATCTTATCCTGAGCAAGCCACCGTATTGGCATTGCTTTACATCTCATTGTTCTCACTTGTAAAGTGGGTGTAATAATTGGTACCTACCTCATTTGATATAGAGATTAAATGAGATCATGTAAGTTGCATAAAAGAGTTGCTTGTCTATAGTAAGCAGTAAGTGTGAACTGTCATTATTAAAGATTCTCAAGATATTGTAATACAAACGCATTGAAAGTATTGTCCTAATTCCATTTGGACATATAAAAATAAATCCTATTAACCTCTTCTAAAATCTTTTTAATATTAAATTTTTAAAAGGTCATTTTAAGCATCCAATAACACAGGAAACAATGACTCCTGAGACAATTCTGAATCTAATCCAGCTTTGCACTGATTCTGAATCTTCTTAAGGTCCAAAGACCAGTTTTCAAAATGGTCAAGTCTTTCTTAAATTTGTATATATTTAAAACATTTTTAATTCAGTGACAAAGCTATTAATGAAATAAACCTATGCTTTATCCAGATGAATACTTTCAATATTTTTCCAAAGTGTATTTGAGGAAATGGTAGGGCTAATGTGCAGGAAATGAGTATAATATGGCATAATAAATGCTATATCTGTTAAACAACAATATTAATGCCAGACCAGTTTCAAATTCAATAAAATTCAACTCATAGAAAACCTTTTGTGAGCAGTTATTAGTTAAAATGAATTCTTTTTATATTATTCTAGTAAATTGCCAAATGGCTAGAATAAAACTATCCAAACAATATTTAAACTTAATAGAATGAGATGTCACAATACAAATATAGAAAAATAATGTATTTCAAGTGAACTTATATCCTTCATATTCTTATGAAACATCAGGTGAATATATTTTAGTCATATAATTATTAATGGTATTTTATTTCCTGCTTGAAGATCAAATTATCAACTTGTTGATCCTTGTCAACTATATGCCTGTCTTTTCTCATATTAGCATCATGACAGAATCCGGTAATGGTGATTTCCTATCTGATTTGCTGGCTTTAAAACTGAGCAGCAATATTTGTCAGTGGAGACCTATAGTCTAGTTCCACTGACATTCCCTCCTTTCTTTGGTCTGCAAATTCAGCTGTGAACTTAAGGAATCACCAAAGACCAGGTTACAGGAGGTAAAATTTAGAGTAAAAGCTGATCAACCCTCCATGCGATTAACAAAGCATACAAGCTTTGTTTTCTAAGTTTTATATTTACATAAATTTATATATCTATATTTGTATATATTTACTTATAACTATATTTGTATATTTATATTTATTTACATTCATTATTTGGCTCCCAGGTGGCTCAGTATTAAGAACCTGCCTGCAAATGCAGGAGACATAAGAGACAGGGATTCGATCCCTGGGTCAGGAAGATTCCCCTAGAGGAGGGCAGGGCAACCCACTCCCATACTCTTGCCTGGAGAATCCCATGGACAGAGGAGTGTGGTGGGCCACAGTCTATAGGGTCGCAAAGAGTTGGACACAACCAAAGCGATTTAGCATGCACATAGGCACATTCATCATATTTAAATGCACTAAATGATATGAGAAATTGTTCTTAATAGGCAGCTGTTGGATGATGGGATTTGCAGGCAAGAATACAGGAGTGGGTTGCCATTTCCTACTCCAGGGGATCTTTCTAACACAGGGAACAAACCCCATCCCATGTCTCCTGCATTGGTAGGCAGATTCTTTACCACTAGTGTCACCTGGGAAGCCCAATTTATATTTATTTATATTTCATATTGATATTTACATTCATTATATTTAAACACATTAAATGATATGAGAAATTGTTCTCAATAGGCATCTGTTGGATGAATAGATGAATAGATCAATGAATATTATTAGCTATGACCCTAGTACTTCCAACACGATATGCTCTCTGAATAAATGAAGTTATTCCCTTTGTTTCAGTGGTAAGTGATTTGTTTAATCTTGAAACAACTTATTTTTTCTAAGCAGTTTATTTCTGTTTTGAGTATTTATTCAGGTTCTGTAACTTATTAAAAGGTAAAATGACTTTTTACTTGCCAATTCCTTATCATTATTATTATTTTCTAATCTAAAGGTACCTTTTTAGTTATACTTTTCATTTTTTAAAGAAACTCCCAAGTTTTAGCTTTAGGCTTCAGACAAGGTGCTATAGGCAGGGACTCTTAGAAACCCATGATCTGGCAGGAAGCTGCATTTTGAGCAGGAATCAGAGATTGGAATAGAGGAGAGTGGAAACTACTGTCAGACAGGCAAACTAGGACAGAACCCAAACGATCCAAATATTAGCAGAGGATGAAGTGCAGGTCTGATTTTCTAAATCAGACTAAGACTGGAAATATGTAAGAATAATGTGATTGGTTCAGATGTATATGGAGAGAATGAGGCATTAGTTGTTTTTTTTTTTCTTTTGCAGGGGGGGAGGTTGTTTTGTTTTAATTAGGAAAGCAACTAGAAGCCTCAACAAGCTTGAACCAAAGAAATGATAATTCCAAAATATCTAAGGCATTTTGATTATAATTGTTATTTTATACTAATTGCTTTTCAGGCATTCCTTTACTAAGGGAATTAGCAAAAGTGGACAGTACTGTGATAATGTGACCCAAGTTAGTTCCCGGAATCACATTTGTTTTGTACTGGCGATCAAAGTGGAGAAGTAGACTCACTGCTAAGTCGCGTCAGTCGTGTCCGACTCTGTGCGACCCCATAGACGGCAGCCCATCAGGTCCTCCGCCCCTGGGATTCTCCAGGCAAGAATACTGGAGTGGGTTGCCATTTCCTTCTCCAACGCATGAAAGTGAAAAGTGAAAGTGAAGTCGCTCAGTCGTGTTCGACCCTTAGCGACAGCATGGACTGCAGCCTACCATGCTCCTCCGTCCATGGGATTTTCCAGGCAAGAGTACTGGAGTGGCGTGCCATTGCCTTCTCCGAGTAGACTCACAAACAACATCAAAGTTAGTAGTTGCCATAGTTTCTCCATTTATAAGAAAACAGTCTAATTCAGAGCAGTACTGAAGCAGAGAACAGGTTCTTGCTTCAAAGACTGTCTGGAAAGTTTACTTCTACTGTACAGCTACTCAGGGACTATTTGTTTGATAGTCAACATCAAGGAACCTGAATTCAGGTGGAACTCAGCCACTCAACTCTGAAGATAGGGATCTCAGTTTGACTCATAGATGATCCCTCAACCAACAGGGATGAAACACACTTCTTTGGGGTAGGGCACAATAATAAAAGAAGTTCACAAACTTCTCCATAACCTTACAAAAGCCAACTAACACTTTTTAACACTTCTAAAATGACTTTCTCACCAGAGAAGTGTTTCTGCATTCAGCACAGAGCTATAAAGGGGATTAGAAGCACTCCTTAAAATGTTTAACAGCCTCGGCAGCAAAATTGTAGCGTTGAAGTCCTGTATTTGGAGAACAGGTATTTTTATGCCTTAGCAAGCTTTATATTTTACTTCACTTTTGAGAGTCACAGATGCTAGTGTTTTAATGAAAATTTCTTTGCAAAGGTAACAATATGCACTACCCCCTACATCCCCAGGGAAATGACTCTTGTTTTAGTGCAAGAACTCCAGTAGGAATACAATGCCTGGTGTGAAATATATCACTTAAAGTAAAGCAGGAGAGTTTCAGGAAGGATCCAAAAGAAAATAAACTATTTCAGCAACAAAGTTTTATAAGTTGCAATTTAAAGTGATCAGCTAGCACAAACTTGCTTGAAAGGATGGCTACTGCTCTGCATGTTTTTGCCATTTGCAAAAGCTAAAAGATCTGCTAAAGCCAAGCAGTTCTGGCGGCCTGCAATCTTTCTATATAGCGTGCTGTGCTCAGTTATGTCCTGCGACTAAAAGCAGTAACGTTTTGATTCTACTCTAATACGTCTAGCTCTGCAATTGATTGTAAGCCACTTTATGAGACAGTCTGAAATCCTTCCTGTGTCTGCTAGTCTTGATGAGCTCCTTAGCAAAATAAATTAGTAATTTTGAAGTTCTTCCTCCCCTACTTTTCTACTGCCAAGACTTTCTAAATAAATCCTCTGTATTTTCTCCCCCAGTGTGATTCACAGGTGGGGTTGCAATTCAGAATTGCTGTGTTTAATTTGGGTTTAGGTGTTTAGGTGCTCATGCAGTTCTCAGTGATATCTTCTCATTTGTACTTGCTTGACCTGATTTGATTCCACTTTTATTTTCTGAAAGCTCAGAGGTAGGATATAAATGTCAACAAAAATTAACACCTGTCTAATCCCTACCCCAAAGGACCTTGTCTATCTTAATAACCCAGAAATCAATTTTCCTTAGTGCTGAATTAGTCTATTCACTATATATTAATATTATTCTGGACTAAGATAGTCCTTTTTCAATTTTAGTTACTGAAAAAGTCAAATGTTAGGGGATGTGTAATATTAATGTGCATTTTCCTAGGATTTCAGTAGTAAAGAATCTGTTTGTCAATACAGGAGATGCAGGTTCAATCCCTGGGTCAGAAAGATACCCTGGAGAAGGAATTGATAACTCACTCCAGTATTCTTACCTGGGAAGTCACATGAACTGAGGAGTCTGATGGGTTATAATCCATGGGGTTGCAGAGTTGGACATGACTTAGCAACTACACAACAATATTAGTGTATTTGAATTATTCTTCTTATGTCAAATATTGCTGTTAATAGTTGAAAATATTCTTTCTTCTAGAGCAACAGTCCTCAATCTCTGGGATCAAATGCCTGATAATCTGAGGAGGTGGAGCTGATACAATAATAGAAAAGAAGTACAAAATAGACGTAATGTACTTGAATCATCCCGAAACGATCACCTGCCCCCAGTCTGTGGAAAGATTGTCTTCCAAAAGGCTGGGGACTACTGCTGCGCATCTCAAGTTGATCAGTAGTGTTAAACTGGCTCAATCAGTGGCAGAGCTTCTGTTTTTTTTAAAACATCAGGTGTCACAGTTAGTGACAGCATCAGCTCATGCCACCTTGGCCTGCCAATATAACTCAATGTAACTTAAATGGAAACAGCAGTTAGAGCTGATTCAGTCTAAGGCCAAGCTTCTGAGATTGTTAATAAAGGATTCAGTAGGTATTAAATGTCACCCTGGCTTAAAACTGAGGAAAACTGCTTTTTAAAGTAAATGCAGATTAAAATTTTGTCATAGGTCATGGTACAAATATATCAAATTCAGTTCAGTTTGGCATATTTTGTACACTATTAATTATTCATGAAAGTATATATGCACGCTCAATTGCTACTGCTGCTGCTGCTAAGTCAGTTGTGTCCGACTCTGTGTGACACCATGGATGACAGCCCACCAGGCTCCTCTGTCCCTGGGATGCTCCAAGCAAGAATACCAGAGTGGTTTGCCATTTCCTTCTCCAATGAGTGAAAGTGAAGTCACTCAGTCATGTCTAATTCTTTGTGACCCCATGGACTGTAGCCTACCAGGCTCCTCTGTCCCTGGGATTCTCCAGGCAAGAACACTGGAGTGGGTTGCCACTTCCTTCTCCGGAGAATCTTCTCCACCCAGGGACTGAACCCAAGTCTTCTGCTTGGCAGATGAATTATTTACCACTGTGCTACCTGGCAAGCCCAAGCAAAAGTACACAGTCTGTTGGTAATACTGAAAATAATAACTGAAGTATCAAAACAAGCAGAGGATTTAAGGAAAGAATATAATCATGACTAATTTTGAAACAAAGGTATAATTTCACTGAGTCCTTCTATGAGACATAGGGGACAAATAACATTTAGCCTCTTTGGGCAACCATCCAAGTTTTGCTGATAGTGAAGATAAAAAAAGAAAGTGGCCAAGGACAAAGTGTCTAAAAGTAGATGGTTTAAGAAATTACCACAGCTTGTAAAACACAAAACTAGCTCTATATTTTGGTGAGGTGGAGGGGTCAGATGATCAGAGGAAGGAGTAACAGTAGGGACACCCCTGGAGCTTTTGCGGGGAAGGAAGAAACAATCCACCCTGATAGAAAAATTAAAAATTGCCAAGGACTAATTTTCTTTCCTTTTCCTCCCTAAACCACAGGTTTATTGGCAGTTCTTTTGGTGTGTTCCCTGTCTGGCTGTTCTTTCTCCTTGTCTCTGGTGATAGCTTAAACCATGCTTCTCAGGTACAAGATACTTACCTAATGGTAGGAGTATATGGCACTAAGTACACGTTCAAAGAAGGATGACCTCTTCCCCCAACTCCTCTTTTTAAGTCCTCTTTGCCTGAGTCTCAGGGTTCATCTAGGAATAGTCTTGAAAGTCTGTAGCACTGCTAATGTTTGTGAAGATTTTCTTTCCCTCAGGTATTCAATGACATTTAAACAGTTTTTTTCAACCCATGGTATGGGATGAGACTTGGGATCAAAAGCATAGTAATGGATAAAGAATGACCAAAAGCCTGTAATTATGTTATATCTTTATCAATGATATCAAGTGATCAGAAGTAAGAGAAAGTGAATCTCAGATATTTAAAACAGTATTCTGGGCACAACTTATCTTCTAGCAGAGCTGAGGAAGAGAGGAGTAGATCATGATAAAAATTGATTAAATATTTCACATCCTGCCAATTAGCTCTACAAAAAGGAGATTTAATAGTTAGCTTACCTTCCTCAGAAAGAAGTTGATGAGGGGTTGGGAGGTGAGGGGGACTAAAAAGAAAATAACAAAAACCCTAAGAGATTAATGTCATCAATAACTAGAGTAAATATTGCAATTATGAAAATTCTAAAAATAAGTATTGGGTATTTTACCAGGAGTTTTTATAAAAAAAAAAAAAGAAAAGAAAAAATTTAATGGAAGTTCAGCAGTCAGTTTAATTAAAAAAAATATAAATTTTACTTTTCCCAAGATTTTTTGAGTATTCATGAGGAAACATGTCAATCATAAAAGGATGTTGCAGAATAGTACCTCAGACAGAAATCACTATTCTCTAAAATGAAGTCTAATGATACCAGAATGTAATATGTAATAGGAAGAGTTGAGCATTCTTCAAGTGGGTTTCAGAGCAACACTTTTTACAGCTAACTTCAATGCAATCTTGTTTCTCGCTCTCTTTCTAGGCACATTTTCATTATCTTTCAGTTTTATTTATTGTCTCAAAGTCATCTAGCCTTACCAGTTACTATGTCAAGAGCAAGACAGAGTTGCAAGGTAGTAGGAAACTACGTGAGTCAATGATGGGCTTCCCAGGTGCCACAGGGGTAAAGAATCCGCCTGCCATTGCAGGAGACACACGAGATGCGAGTTTGATCCCTGGGTGGGAAGTTCCCCTGGAGTAGGAAATGGCTACCTGCCCCAGTATTCTTGCCTGGAAAATTGCATGGACAGAGGAGCCTGACAGGCTACAGTCCACGGGGTCACAAAGAGTCCGACACAACTGAGCACACACGCACACAAACCTATAATGGTGTTTAACTAAGCAGCTAGGTAACTTTAAGATTTTAGATTGTTCATTGTGCTTCTGTGAACTCCATTTGCCCGTTCATAAAAGGTTAGATAAGGACTACACCAATGTTTTCAAGCACTGACAGGCATACACCTAATGATATGAAAGGCACCGTGATTTATGATAAGAGAAGGGAAAGAACTAGGCCAAACATAAATGAATAAAAGACTAATTCTTTGATATTTTCACATAAAATTTATATTCACTTCTATAATATACTGGTATAAAAAATATGGTTTCAGATTGCCTTTATAAACAAAGAGCTACAATCTGTCATATATATATATATATATATATATATATATATATATATATATATACTTTTTTTTTTTCCCAATTCGGAACAGGTAAACTTTAGAAAATTGTGCTGGATGAAAGAACACTATTACTGTAACAGAGAAAAACAAACCTAATTCCATACTGGATTTACTTCTTTAGCTGTAACCCCTGTACTCTGTTCCCTGTGCTTAGTCATGCTGTCTCTGCACCTTTGTAAAAGAATGTTGCCTATAGCCCAAATTATGCAGGACAGTCCCTTGGCAGGTCTCTGACTTTTAAGGTATAACACATTTACATTTATATACAGACAAAAGTTGAAGAACAGAGAATAACATTTGCGCCTTGAGAGTTTATAGGAACATTGTGACCAGACCTACTTGGACAGATGAAAGAACAAAGGATTCTGGCAACAAGTAGTTTGCAACAACCAGCCACATCCCATCCCCATTCAGCAACTCATCTCTCATTGTATTGACCCATGATCAATTACCAAAATCATTACCAAAATCAGGGGTGATGTTTAGATAGATTCTCTAATCTGCTTTGTATTACAGTTTTCTTAGAACTTTGGTTTACATAAATACATGGATGCAAGTGGCAATGTTAAATTGTTAAATCTGCTTTGTAAACTGTCACTGAAGAGAGATGACCTGAACATAGGGAGAAAATGCACGGTATAACATTTTCAGAACTACTGTTAGCAATTTTAAAAAGTTGTTTCTTAGAGAAGTAACGTTGCTTTTGTCATACAGCGGACACAAGATGTCTCTAATCATCCATCTTTTCCGATTCCTTTTACCGGAGTATTTCATCCAAAGACTTTTTTCAATATAGAGATAGCTAAGTTCTTCTCATTTAAGCATTACTAGCTCTAGTTACCAGAGA
Organism: Ovis canadensis; assembly: GCF_042477335.2. Taxonomy (NCBI): domain Eukaryota; kingdom Metazoa; phylum Chordata; class Mammalia; order Artiodactyla; family Bovidae; genus Ovis; species Ovis canadensis. Next base: position 173,909,471 of record NC_091246.1, on the reverse strand, counting down.
AGGCAATGGCACCCCACTCCAGTACTCTTGCCTGGAAAATCCCATGGATGAAGGAGCCTGGTAGGCTGCAGTCCATGAGGTCAGGAAGAGTTGGACACGACTGAGCGACTTCACTTTCACTTTTCACTTTAATGCATTGGAGAAGGAAATGGCAATTGACTCCAGTGTTCTTGCCTGGAGAATCCCAGGGACGGGGGAGCCTGGTGGGCTGCCGTCTATGGGGTAGCACAGAGTCAGACACGAGTGAAGCGACTTAGCAGCAGCAGCAGCTCTAACTACATGTAAATGGATAATGTCTTACAACTTATAATATCTATGACTTCTTCACCCAGATCTCAAGCTTCATTTCCACTGTCATCTTTTCACAGTCACAATTCTGACTTCAAGTTGCTTGTTTTGTTCTGATTGGCTCAATGAAATATTATCACCAAATGAGCCAATTCTTATCATGAATTATAAATTTATTTGTTGATCCAAGGTTATAAACATGTATGTTCCCCCCTTCTCTCATATGCAAAGCAATAAGTCAGTAATGAGTTGGAGGACTATTTCCAGTACATTTCTTTGCTTGTTAATGCATATCTTTGAAGTTACAGTTTTTATTATCACATTATCAAGTGGATGCACTTTTGACACATTCTCTCTAGTGAGGATACATTGGTTGCTCAGGAATTAAGGCTGTGGACTGGCTACCACTTCCAGAATTTTCCTTCTGATAATATAACTTTATATATTGATAGAGCTATATCTGCTTTTCCTTAGCTAACATCATATTTATAATTGTCAGATAAAATATATTTGTCTTAAATTATAATAATGACAAATATGTTCATTAGCTTCTACCTTCTATCTGAAAAGACCATCTTTTTCATTTAAGCTTCACTGCCATTCCTTTTCACTCTAAACCAATTCAATCATGTATATGACATTGGACTGCACCCAATATTTATTTTGTTATATTTCACAAGCAAAGATGATGAAACTGACTATACATAAATCTTTAGGAAGTTTGTTTCTTGTTAAAGTGTTCTTCACTGTTCATTTGTGACAAAGATTTTTTTCTTGTGCCTTTATTCCATAATTTACAAAATCAGTTTTAGTCAAGTAATCATTAATAATACTATTACTACTTTTATTTTCTTCTTAAAAATTATCTTATTTTTGTATAGACTGTTACTTAGCATTAATTTATTAATGGTTAAGTTCAGTGCTTTGGTTCTTAACTACCAGGCAGATTATATAAAGCCTCATGAATAAGACCAAATTAATCAGACTCATTTAAGATATCAGATATTCTGCTTTTTTAAAGTATGTTGCATCTTTGCATTGATTTATAGCTAATTTATAAAATTTTAACTCGGATCAACGGATGGCACTTAAATACATTTTCCATTTTAAACACATGAAATTTATATATTATTCCTTAAAATAGAATTGTTGGGATTTTTCTAAGGTCAGGGAACTTTATTCTATAGGAAGAACAAATAAGCAAAACCATATATCAGTTAAAAATACATTTCCTGGCAAAACTATGATGTAAATAATGAACTGATTGGAGCTTAGCAAGTTTGCATGATGCAAACAAATAGTGAAAAATTACTGCTACAGTACAAAATACCCTACTCTCCCAAAATGTATATGGCCATATTCTAAATTAGCCACATCTTCCATCCAGACCATTAAAATAACCAAACCAGAATTTCCATTCCTCTGTTCCAGCACACTCATCAGAGTCCCCAGTGAACCAGTCAGAGTTCTAAAGAACCTGCTTCTGTGATTTAATTTGCACTAATATGTATATATATCCCTTTATATATATTAATATATTTATATATCCCTCTATTCTTTAGGTGCATAGTCTTTTGATAACTAATGAGATGGGCAGCATCCTTTCATATGTTTGATGTTCTTTACTTGAACTATTAATATCATTTCTTTTTCTATTGGGTTATGTCTTAGAAAAAATCAACTTATGAAACTTTAATAAACAGCTGAAAGAAAAAAAATAGTTTACAGACATATTGCAGAGATGTAAATTTGCTTAACTCTTTGGGTTCATTGTGGTATACTCATAATTGGTTAACATTTTTCAGGATCAGATATAAAAAGTGTCCCAACTAAAATATTTGTTCGTAAGCAACAGAGACCAAAGAGAGAAAGTAGATTGAATAGAGTTTGGAAATATTATATATTTTTCTGTCTTTTAAAGTTGGCCTTAACTTTCTTTTAAAGCTCCTTGTTTCTTAAAAGTATTATTTAAAATTATTTAAATGGCTTGTAGGAAGATGTTTTGATAAAAACTGATATAATAGTTTAATCTTTCTGTAGAGAAAACTCTTTCCCCATAATTTTATTTCATGTACTAGTGTCTTTTCTCAAATTATCACTTCCAGGCCATTCCAGAAAAATGTCCTAAAATATAAATGAACTGTAGAAGCAAAAATTACATATTCTCACACTGTCTACTGAAAATTCACCAAAACTGTCAACATCAATAAGCTCAAGTGACACAGTAAGTTTATCTTACTTTATAATGCTTCCAGTTATGTCTGATCCTCATGTTTCCCAGAAAAGCAAAAAGAAAAAGTCAAATGATTCCTGGAAATGTTCAATATTGGTAGAACTCTTGATAGATAAGAAAATAAATAATTCTGTACCTTTATAAATAGATACTTTAGAAACTGACCTAAATATAATTCATGAGAAGATGTGCTTTATGAAATTTGTTAGAATATATATAGATTTTTTTTCCTTATATAATCAACACATAGACACATACTAAGAAACCAGACTATAAGAGTATCCCCTTGCCTCAAAAATAGTGATGAAAGAAACATCAATGTCAATAAGGTATTTAACTTTATTTTTTAAAATCATTGTACAGTATTCCATTGTATAGGCTTATCATTGTTTATCCAGTTCCCACTAAATGGGCATTTAAGGGTTGTTTTTTTTTTTGTTTGTTTTTACTGTTACAGAAAACACACACACACACACACACCCCCGACCTGTGTCTGTTGTTAGTATCGTTCACTTGCTAAGCGGTGTCTGACTCTCTGCAGCCCCGCAGACTGTAGCACATCGGGCTCCTCTGTCTTCTACTGTCTCCCTGAGTTTGCTCCAATTCATGGCCATTGAGTCAGTGCTGCTGTCTAACCGTCTCATCCTCTACTTCCCCCTTCTGCTTTTGCCTTCAGTCTTTCCCGGGATACTGAATACCTCTGTATATTTGGGTTTATTTCTGGACTAATGTTTTAATGTTTAATTTTATGTTTAAATTTAATGTTTAACGTTTTAATGTGTTAATGACATTGCTTAATTGTTCTAATTTATGATTTGCTTTCTCATCCAGTACCCTGGCCTCCTTTTATTGCTCTTCTTTTTTAGAGTATATGTGAAATCACATATTTATTGTTTCAGATTAACTTCTTTGCCCCAATTTACTTTATTTTTTTTTTCCAGAGTCTGACCTACTTTATTTTTTTTTATTTTTTTTTTAATTTTTAGTTTTTTATTTTTTAAATTTTAAAATCTTTAATTCTTACATGCATTCCCAAACATGAACCCCCCTCCCACCTCCCTCCCCATAACATCTTACTGGGTCATCCCCATGCACCAGCCCCAAGCATGCTGCATCCTGGGTCAGACATAGACTGGCGATTCAATTCACATGATAGTATACATGTTAGAATGTCATTCTCCCAAATCATCCCACCCTCTCCCTCTCCCTCTGAGTCCAAAAGTCCGTTATACACATCTGTGTCTCTTTCCCTGTCTTGAAAAATCAAATATATGTTTACATGCAAAAAGGCAAGCTGCAAAACAATAATATAACCTTATTTTGTTAAACACATAAAAAGCACACACCAAACAAGGGTTAACAAGGGTTAACCCAATGGATTAACCATTGGGCTATGGGGAAAATTTTACACAGCATAAAATCTATTTCTGTAATGTTTAAAATTTTTATAACAAGCATGTTCTATTGTAATAAAACTATACACAAATATTTCAATAAATTTAGCCACTAAAATCACAAATTAAACTGGTTTTTTTAATAAAAAAAAAAAAAGAAACATCATTTTTGTGGGGGGGAAACATAATGCATCCTAATCAAATCTACTTCTGGAAGCTTAGATCCGGTATAATTTCCTAAGACCATAGAATTCATGGTAAAAATGGACAAGTAAAAATATGAGTTCACATTTTTTGTATGAAAGAGATATGGAACATAAAAGATCAAAGTTCAGAATAAATGGGACAGTTAATGGTTTTCATAATGCAATATGCCTTCAACATTTCTCTAGTGTGTGCTCTGTGCCAAAACTAGTAACAATACAGATAATGTCTAACATTGATAGATAGTCTATATGATGTTAATTTGAACCAAATTCACAACCTAACCTCTAAGACTGAAAATCTAAGGCTGATACTCTCTGCTCTAAGGGCTGTGACAAAGACCGAACAAGCAGTATTTTTTCCCCTTCACAATACTTCAAGAAATGTATTAACCTGGAGCAAATAAAAACACTAGGAGATATTTAATGCTTAAGTATATAGGGACGATATTAAGAAAACTAAATAAATCAATGGAAATTGCACAGGCTATGAAGAATGAGGCACAGTGAAATGGTAAGGAAATTTCTAGGTGGGAAATAGTCATAGTGCTCAGGCTATTGAATGTCACGAGTGCAGTTGACCTTTTCTTCTAACCATTTTTTTAGTTAAGAGAGACTGTTTCTTCTTAAGTACCCAGAAAGTTAGGGGCAGAAAAAGAATGACAGGGGGAACAGGAAGACAGTAATGACTTGCTGTGGGCTAAGTGAAATGAGCATTAAATTTAAACTTTCCCTTTCTCAAGGAGTTAAAAGCTGAAGCAGAGGCAAAGGTGAGCAGATTCTGACATCTGATAGAGTCCCAAGGTTACACTGTCTCCAATAAGGCAGGGCAAAGTGTCTCTCAACTTAGGTTAAGAGATTAGTGTGTTAGTTAGAACTGTAGGTAAGAGAATGTTTAGATAAAAATGAATAAGCCTAAAATCTACTGAAATATTTGAGATGGATGTCTATTTTCTGCAAGTTCTTAATATTTGAGTTTTAAGCATTGTTCTGACATTTGGTAATACCAAGCATATAGCAGATGCTCTTAAAAAACATGAATTTTAATATATATACTTGAGCAAGAAATTATACTGAAGTATACACTAATGAGCTCCTTATAGACTTCTGATGGAAAAGTACTCCACTTTCACACAAAAGGCCAACAAAACTTTGGGTTAAGGAATCATGACATTGAAAACTCAAATGTATGTGTTTATGACCAAATAGAAAATTCTTTCCTGGATTTCGGTTTTGTTTGTTTTCATTTAACTTATGAAACAGCAGCAGAGTGGAGAGAAGAGACGTAAGGACTCTATAGATTATTTTGTCTTGTGTTCATCACAATAATGATCATAAAACAATCTTTTTGAAAATTGCTTATTTGTAACTGTAACATTCAGAAGTTCCCCTACTACTGATTTTAAGCCAATCTTTTCCCCCACAAACTACAAATCAGCTTCTCAAGAGTAAATTTTAGTTTCCTTCATAGTGTGAGGATCTAATAATAAATTCAAGAGATTAAGTGTTGTTCATTTTATTTTGGCTTTTACCTAATTTTTTCCAAATAAAATGTAATATGTTTTAATAAGTAAATGGTCTCAGAAATTTAGAAAATGAACTTAGCTTCTTCAAATATTGGGAGAAATCTTGTGAATGGCATCTATTACATTAGTGATTTTCCAAGTAGTAACTGACTCAGTGTGAAATGCTGACTGATCAGAGATCTTATCTCAGAAGTGTCCATCATTGCTGAACAGAAATTGTTCAAAATTTTTAATATGGTAATAAACTTGCAAGAAGTAACAATAATGAATTTTGAACTGTACTAGCCATAAAGGGGATTTTTTTTTTTTTTTACAATTTGTTAAAGAGAACTTTTTAATAAGTCTTTTGAATACAAACTAAGAACACAAATAGTCTTTTTGGTTGGGACTGTATAGCAAATGATTTAGGATGATTTTTTCCTGTGAAATACTTTATTTTAAGATACAGTCTTGGGACAAATATGATAAAGCAGAAATAACTCAGGCTTTGGCATGAGTCTGCCTGGTTCTGAATTCTAACTATTCTACTTTCCAGGTGTTTTTCATACATTCATTCTTTCTAAATCTGGTTATTTTTAATTTCTGTTATCTTTCCTCATCTATAATGAGAAGGCAATAATTCTTACTTTGCAAATTAAAGAAAGTATGAAAAGGAATATATAAATTGCCTACCAGGTGCCACTAGTGGTAAAGAACCTGCTTGACAATGCAGAAGACAGAGGAGACGTAGGTTCGATCCCTGGGTTGGGAAGATCCCTTGGTGAAGGAAATGGCTATCCACTCCAGTATTCTCGCCTGAAGGATCCCAGACAGAGAACCCTGGCAGTCTACAGTCCATAGGGTTGCATAGAGTCAGACATGCCTGAAGTGACTTAGCATGAATATATAAAATACCTAGCAAATTATAGACATTCAATAAAAAAAAGTTCTACTGTTCTGTAGATGGGTTAAGATTTATTATTATAAAACTGTTATTTATAAAAAGGAAACATAAGTGGTCTAAAATAAGTATGAGTTCTATCCAGTATTATATACATATTAAAATCACAGCATAAAAATATTTAAGTGGTATGGAAATATATTCACGTTTTATTGTTAGGTAAAAAAGGTACAAAATATGTGAAGTATGATCCATTATCACTTTAAAAATATATAAACATATACATGTAATTGAAAAGATATGAACTATTAATAAAATTATTGTGATTATCTCTGGGTAAGAGGTGATTTGCTTTTAAAATTTTTCTTATCTTGATTTTACAAATTTAGACATACATTACTTTCATAACAAGAATGCATAATCCATGATTGTGTTTAAAAAAAAAAGTAAGGGCCTTAAAATATCAAGTTACCCGTCCTATACATTCTAGGGAGCATGGTGGTTGGTTAATTTAGAAACAGCACTAGTTACTCTTGAAGTTATAGCGAAACAGGGTAACATGTGAGACCAAACACCAAAATCCATTTCAAATATCATTAGAGGAACAGTTCTGGGAACAGTCCTCAGTAACATCAACTCTTAATACACTAATAAATACACGTTATAAAAGAAAAATCTGTTTAACTATTCAGAGGATACTGAAATCAAAAGAAGTAGTGTGGCTGATGAAAAATAAGTCCAAACAGTCAAGTTCAACAGATTTTCCCTCCAAAACAGCAACAGAATTAGCTGATTATAAGAACACATTTAAACAAAGCATGATGGGATAACTTACGGCATTTGCTCTGAGAACTGATCCAGAGTTCAAGTGGATGCAATACTCTGCTTGACAAATTGAAGATGGAAAGTAATAACACATGAAAACACTTTGAAGCATGAGGAGTTATTTGGTGGAAGCAGTAAATATTGTAAACCATATGATTTTACGTCTGAATTTGTGATCTAGAACTGGGTAATAAACAGTACATTTATTTAAGAAAGTATAGTTAATACCAACTTGAAAAATTTTAAAACGGACACAGGAACATTTACTCCTGCAAAATCACTAACAGAGATTTAATTCTCTAAATTGAATGTGGGCTAAAGTATGTTATTTTAAAGAGAAAGAAAAGAACATCCAGAGTAAAAATACCTAGCTGTTGTTTAGAGAAAGGTAATAGCTGGCAACAGATGAGTACCTTAAAGACCACACATGTATGTACTCAGAAATCCTCAGTTTGGCCTGAAGAGGTCTATTTTATAGATGAGGACCCTGAAGAACGCAAAGGTTAAATAATTGGTTCAAGGTCACACAGTGAGAAGCAGAGCCAAAATCTGGTTTACCTGGAATGCTTTCCTCTAATTGAATTTCTATAGCCCTTCACACTGTGCTGCAGTAATTAGATACAAGTTTGCAGTATGACTCACTAGCTAACCTGCCCACCACCTTTCCAGTACAACTAAGGAGTTATATTGATTGAGGCAACATGACTTAAGACTGACATTGAATGTGAATTTCAGTATTGTATATTACCTAAAAGATGTGTATCTTGGTCAAACCATTTAAGATCTGGTCTCACTTTCTACATCCCTAAAATAAAGGGAATGTGATCATCTCACCACTCTTTCCAGGTCTAATACATAACCCTAATTTCAAAGACATTAATTCGTATGCTTTTGAGCAACTTTTTAAAATGTGTTATATGATTCCTGGGGAAGGGTTATAACACACGTACACCCATGGCAGATCCATGTCAATGTATGGCAAAACCACTACAATATTGTAAGGTAATTAGCCTCCAATTAAAATAAATAAATTTATATTAAAAAAGAAGATGAGTTGAATTTGACAAGACACTGTAATGTGGGTTGGACAAGAGAAGTGTCATCCAGAGACACATCACCTTGTAAAAAAGCTATCCAGTTGTCACAGTAAGAGAGGCTTAAAGGAGAGAGTCACACTTCTTTGTTAGCCTTTTTCTATTTTGAAATGTCTACTCTATGATTTTCCCTTGGAAAACAGTACTTTTACTCTATAATGGGGGAAATAAAACTCCATAGTCTAGAGAATACTAGTATTTTTCAAGAGACATAAAATCTTCTGAAGGTGGAATAGCTATGGTGGAAAAAAAAAAAAAAAATCTAAGGAGGAGGAACTTTGCAAAGAAGACTGTGTAAAGAATACTGCGGAGCGAGAGAAGAACTTCCAAAAATAAGTCACCTCAACTGCCCAGTACTTCTCTACATAGTAGTTCATTCAAGCTGAAGAGTCTCACTCACTCTTTAAAGGCTGGAATAGGAGTCAGTAGAGGCAACAATGGCCTGTACCTCTTCCTTTGTTCCCAGAAGAGGAGTGCCTGTCCCCTAGGCATGACCTTACCCTCCACCTGAGTCTGGCTTGAATCAAGAGCCTCCACTAGCTCCTAGTAAAAGATGAGGCTGCCTAAAATACATTTTTTTCTCTTATTTTCCTTTCAGCTTTAAGCAAGTAGAAACCCAGGGCTCTGAAGAACAATAATATCCAAGTTAAGAGAATTGTTCTTATTGCCTCAAAGTTAAGAAAACTGTAGAATGAGTCACTCTGGCAGAAAAATCAGAGATCTACAAATACATTATTGAAATGTGACTTCTGCATCCAACTTCAGAAGTAAATTGGACAGTAGCAATGCAACACCAGTGAAGCAAATTCAACACTTCTGATGCCCTACTAGTACCATGATTAAATGTCCATTTTTGAAATATTGAAGATATATCATTCATTTTTACTTCACTTTGGTCTGGAAAGACTCTTGAGTCCATAGGCTTTTGCAAAGCAGCCTCCTTGCTTAGCTATATCTGCTCTCACATGCAAGGCTTGGCTTAATACATGTTTTCCTTCCATCTATTCCTTTAAAGCATCAGCTCTCCCTTGTCTCCTTTGTGTTTGAATCTGCTTGGTGGCAGGGGTGCCAGGAGCGTTGTGTCTGCCAACAGGTAGCCAGCCACTAGACTGGTGTCTCTAAATCAGCAAGTCCCCATCTGTCAGCAAGAGTCTCTCCGAATTCATTCTGCTGATTAGAGCAGCTGAGCCTCTAACTGGGTTCTTTGTGGGCTTCAGGCAGATGCTTAACAAGGTGAGCCAAAGGGAGTCTGGCCATTAGACGTGTTAAGACCTCAGATGCAATCTGTTTTTTAAGTGCATGTCTACAGCTCTCCTGATAACTTTACCATATGAGGTTATTGGGGCATCAACCACCCATGAAGCTTGATACTGCAGACAAAAATGCTTCTGTCATAGTATTTAAGCTTAATCATTAATTTTGAGTTTAAAAATGTATAGCAATTAGCACCCTGGCTTAAGCATTGTTAGTTTTGAAGGAAAGTTTTAGTAGAGAGACTTTACAGATAATCACATCTTACCAGGAAAAGCCAAGTTCAGTCTAATGGGATCTGTAATCACCAATAATCCATCACAGGGTTAGATGGTACATTAGTGGTGGTGCAGCCTTAGGATGTATTCCCCTACTGGTTAGGCATAATAATTTCAGGCCAGCTCAAGAGCATGGTACAGACAGGCCTGTGTCAACCAATAAAATAATCATCTAAATTGCTTGAATATTTTACTAGACTCAGACATTTTCTTAAAATGGATTTACATTTTCAAAATGTTCTTCAAGCACATTTTCTATTCCTGTTCTGTTCATGCTTGGGTGATACCATAGGTGGAGTAAAATGAGGGGGGGGGGGGATTAGAACCATCCATTTTTATAGAAAATCATCATTAGAGATTCTTTACATGGGATCCAATTGAGCAAGAGTCTGATAATGAGCCAAGAAATGAGGGGGGTACAAGTCACATTTTTCATAGAATAAGCAGAAAGGTCTGGGTAAGAGTGGGCATTAAAAGACAGTATTTTTATTTAATTGAAGTTTGAAGTCTATGCTCTGCTCCCTCCACCCAGCAGATACAAAGGCAAACTGTCTCAAAGAACCATGGGCAGACATTTGAAAAACATGTGAAAAGCAATTTCCAGCTGAGCCAATTTTTGTCAAACATCATGTGGCTTGGCTAGTCTGGGCTTTCCTAGCAGAATCTGAAGCCCGAGGAATCCAACCTCAGTCTCAGACACCACACTGTGAGAAGATATGGAACAGGGAATCTGTACTCCAGATGGGAGAGGCTTTTAATTGGCTGAGTGAGAACCAGGGTCTGGGCACAGAATGCCAGACACATCCTTGCTGGCATCATCATTACTGATTCAAACCGCATAAGGAGTACTGAGGAGATGCCAAGGGGAAAAGCTGAGCTCTCTACAGATTTGAATTATATCTGAATGCCAGGGAGGAAAAGGAAAAAGTGCTTTCCTTGCAAAAATATTTGAAAGTGCTGCTTTAACTCATTTAATACATGCTGCTTTGCCCACGTTCTAATGCTACTCCTTTCTGCATTTCTTTTCCCAATTAGTATTTCAACGTTCTTTTTGTCCTTCTATCTTCAACTGCCCATTATGCTAGTTAAAAAATCAATTTTTATAGGTACAATTTGTGCCTAAAAAGGTAAGGCTAGCCTTTAACCATATCACTAAATATAGAATTTACAAGTCACTAGAAACTTCCTTTTTATTAAGAGTAGTATAAATGCTTACCTACTTATACCTGAGTCAACTGGTTTTTAGACTCAGAAATTGCCTTATGATCTGACCTAAGGTCAAACCTTTTCCCCAGGGATCAAGCTTGATATTTTTTCATTGTACAGAAGTGAGTTTTCTGGAGGGCAGTTTGGGTAGGGGGTGGCGTAGAAACCTACAGATTTTCCTAAATTAAGGACTTTTTGGCATGTAAATTCTCCATTTCCTCCTCCAGGGGATCTTCCCAACCCAGAGATCAAACCCGAGTCCCCTGTATTGCAGTTTCTTTATCAGTGCGCTATCTGGAAAGCCAAACTATTGTTAAAGAAACTTAAAAAAAAACTATAAATCATAAAATGGATTGTGAGGCAATGGAAGCAAAGAAAAAGTAAAAGTGATGTTTTGGCATCATTAACCAAAATAGTACTTAAAAAAGCAAGACCTTTAGTTATTGGCCTTAGAATATTTTATATTCCAATGCCTATGGTAAGGCCATACCTGATGTGAAGATGAATAGTGGGAGTTGTAGCCAAGGAGTAAGTATTCTGACACCTTTTTGCAGGATGGTTGTATCAGGCTATGCTGGCCTAAAGCTATTAAATATCCTATGATTTTAGCTCCACTTATTCTAATTCTAGATCAACAGTCTGGTTATGATTTCACTTTTCTTCTGCTGCAAGTAATGGTTTGGGTGGCTCAAATGGTAAAGAATCTGACTTCAATGTGGGAGGCCTGGGTGGGGAAGATTCCCTGGAGAAGGGAACGACTACCCATTCCAGTATGCTTGCCTGGAGAATTCCATAGACAAGGAGCTCTTAGGGCGATAGTTCATGGTGTCGCAGAGTCACAACTGAGCGACTAACACACATACATGGGAACACAAGGTTCTAGTTCCTTGAATTTCACTGATTGCTGTGAGTTGATGTTTGATTTAAGGTCATCTTCCTGTCAAGAATTGTCCACAGAGACTACACTGGCTCTATCACTCTATCAACTGACTTAAGGTATACAAAACTAACACTCAGATCTACTCTTTAGCTTTAGTTCTTAGCTCTGGGCCTTAGTTTTTTCACATGAACTATTGAAAGCCTTCAAGCTTTTTGTCCCTGGTCCTACTCCTAACTAGTTATTCACAATGTTTTCAGAATGGCCTTCTTGAAAAGCAAATCTTGTCATTTTACACACCTGCTTAAATCCCTTCAACATCTGCTTAAAGAGTTAAGCTTAAAATGCTTAGATGAATCAGGAGGCGCTTGAACCTAGCTATCACTTACCTTTTCAGTTATGTGTCAGAAGATAACTCCCACACTAGTACAGTTATCATCTGACTTGGGGCTCTCAAATATGCTATGCTTTTTCACAACGGCATGTTTCACGCAGTTGATAATGCTGAATGGCCCTCCTCTCTTTTCTGCTTACTTCAACACAAGTAAATATGCTGGTCTTGGCATGATTATGAAGCATTTCGTAAATACTCAACTACCAGATCATTATTTTCTCCATGTCTGCTGCTGTTGCTGCTAAGTCACTTCAGACATGACCGACCCTGTGTGACCCCATAGAAGGCAGCCCACCAGGCACCCCCATCCCTGGGATTCTCAAGGCAAGAACACTGGAGTGGCTTGCCATTTCCTTCTCCAATCCATGTCTGCTGTGTGCACTTCAAAAATAGAACCTATAATGCTTAATTGCACTTATTACTTTCTGTATCTGCCTTTATTACAACTTCATGAGTCTAGTGACCATGTCTTACTCATCTTTATAATCCCAGAATCTGTCACAATATTTTGCCTAGAGTAGGAACTCAATATTTGTTGATGGACTTAAATAACTAAAAAGGTTGGCAATTAGATTTTGAAATGGGAAAATAAAAACCTTTATTAAGTGCTTACTGTAAGCCAAAAGCAACACTGAATCCATTTTAATTAATTGATGAAGTAATCTCTAGATTATCTGGGAGGAGAACTGCAATAAATACACTGAATAAAAATTCTAATAATATATTCAACTTTGGAAATCTAATAAAGTAAAATAAACACTAACAAGAATAGCAATAAATTTAATTAAATGAAAGCAATTTAAGCTATATAAATTGTACAGATTCATGACTATATTTAGCACTTAGATTTTTGTTAACACCAGAATCCTTCCTTACAAAAGATATTTAAAACATTCTATTAAAAACAGAGAATGAGAATGGAAAAAAAGATACTTAAGCAAAACAATTAAAAGGTAATTTCTATTGTCAATATGCTTTATTCTAGCAATTATTTTTAATGAGATCATGGTTTTAATTTTTTTTAATGACATTTGCTTTTATTTTGGTTTCTGGGCATTTGTGTTTGTGGTAAGTTTCAGTCCTTTTTTTTAAATTTTAATATTTCTTAAGGGCCCTTCTGCCTACCTCTTCTGTGTTATGAAATACTCCTGAGAGCTGTTTGGATGATAACAAGTGCTACAAACTGTAGGTGAATGGGTCTTAGAATCACACAAACAGCAAAGGAAAGCATTTTATAATAACAAAGATAGAGACTAGGGAGTCCTTATGAATATATTATTAAGCACCTGCTCTCCAATTCCTAAACTGGGGTTGTTTGGAAAGAAGTGATGGTAACTGTTGGCTGTAATTGATCTGTAGAGAGTCTATATGTGTTTGTTTTACAGGTAAATTACCTTAAATTACTACAATTGAAATGTGCTACTTCCCCCCAATACCTGTTTTGAGCTTTGAAGTCTCACCATACAACTAATTCTACTCCAGCCACATACCTGGGCAGGCAGAAAGGGTTTTACCTTAGAAACATTAAAAATCATTTTCTATGCTGGTGGTTTTTTAAGAAATGAAAATGATCATTTGAAAGACAAAACCACACACAGAGATAGGTGTGTTGGGATGTACTAGTCAGAGGAAAGGGTATAGCAATGAAATGCAGGCAGCATAAGAGAAAAAAATGGGCAAGACAATCACAAGGCAGAATGAAGAAACCAGTGTAGGGCAGACTTTAAGGGGGATTTGTCCAATATCTTCAAGCCAGTAAAGAAAGTCTGAGTGAGAGATTAGGAGGTTTGTTAATAGGATCCACTCAGTATTTTCCTGTTACAAAATGGAGCAAGAAGTAGACCAAGGCAAGGATTCTAGTAGACTCAGAACCAAGAGAGTTTTCTTTCTTCTTCTTTTTTTTTTTTAAATAAATACACTGATGCAAAGCTTGAGTAATGCAATTTTAAGGAAAGCATTTAGTGAGAGTATATCATATTCACTCAAATCAAAGTGAATTCACTGGAAAATCAAAGTAAAATGTAATCAGTTACTATGTTAATCCTGTTAAAATCTCACATAGCAGGGTATTCAGCGAAGAACCACTTTTCTTTTCCCTTCTGCAGAGTCTGATTTCCTGAAGTCTGAGCAATTACAGATATTTAGAAACCCTAATCTCCCCATTCCACAGTTGGGGAAACCAAGCAGAGGCAGCATGTTGGCTGGATCCAGACTCGGCCACTGTGAAGGTCAGCATGGCACCAAAAACAAAAGAGCTGTCTGAAAAGAATGCTTTCAGTCAAAACTGAGAAACTGTTTGCTTTAAACTAACCTAAATTACGTAATGGTAGAAAGAGATGAGTTATTGAGGGAACAGGGGATCTGAATTTGTGATGCTGGAAATACAGGGAGCTCTCTTCAACTAGCCTCTGTTCTACAAACAACCTGCCTGAGAGAAGCAGAGTTAAAGAGCATAACAGTGAAACCCAGGCTTAACTGGTGTGTATTGCCCAGGCTGAGTATACGCCTGCCTTCCTCCTTCCATCATGACTCTAGACAGGGCTATGATATAGACAATGGCAGTGAAGCAAATCATGGGTGCTCTTACGTGCTGAAATTTTGTCTCTCAAAAAGTTACATTGGAATTGTAACCCCTGTACCTGTGAATGTGACCTTACTTAGAAACAGGGTCTTCTCAGACATACTCAAGTTAACGTGGGGTTGTTAGTCCTTATCGAATAGGACTGGTGTCCTTGTGAAAAAAGGAAAATCTGGACAGAAACGCAGAGATGAGAACATCATGTGAAAACACAATACACAAAAGGAAAACAGATATATGAACATGAAGACAGAGATTGGCTTATTCTGCCATAAACTAAGGAATGTCTGGGGCTCTCAGAAGCTGAAAGAAGGATGCTCTCCTAAAAGCTTTGGGGGAACATATCATTGCCAACATGTTTATTTTAGGTTGTAACCTCTAAAACTATGAAATGATAAATTTCATTTGGTTTGAGCCATCCAGTTTGTGCTACTTTGTTATGGCAGCTCCAGGAAACTCATTATAGATGCCAACATCAGAAGGACAAGAGCAGTTCACTATAGCAGCAGCACTAGAGATCAGCAGAGGAATCTCTTAGAGCTTCCAGGGTTCATTTCTACCACTTCTTCTCAAAGGGGTGACAGTAGTTAAGACATCTACCTTCTTCAAAGTGACTTCTTTTTAAGAATTCCAGTGACACCAGGAAATGCCTAATTTACTAGAGGAAAGACCCCAAGGGAAAGACACAACATTCTTTCTAACAAAGACTTGTGAGATGCAGAATAATATTATAGAAGCAGCTTGGAAAGAGAACTTAGATTTTCTCTGGACTCTGAGTATTGGAGTCTTCATCTAAATCTTATCAAAAAGGCCAGTCTCCTCTGAGGTAGGGAGGGGACCATTCTGGATATACATGTTGTCAACATCCCAGCTATGGCTTACCAAAGACTTGGTGCTTATCAGGATATAGAATGTCTTCAAAGTCAGAAAAACCCTCTTCAGGGTATTTTGAGAATAGTTCCCAATGTATTTTTCAACTTCAAGGAAGACATATTATTGACATAAGGGGAAAATGCATGTAATAATACTGGCAGACCCCCAGTTTGGTCTAGTTTACCCCATGTTATATGTAGGAAAACCAAGGGCTGTGGTATTATATCATTTTAAACAACATGACTTTGTCTTGTGCTTTCTCACATTCATGGTATAGCTGCTGCTGCTAAGTCCCTTCAGTCGTGTCCGACTCTGTGCGACCCCACAGACAGAAGTCCACCAGGCTCCCCCATCCCTGGGATTCTCCAGGCAAGAACACTGGAGTGGGTTGCCATTTCCTTCTCCAATGCATGAAAGTGAAAAGTGAAAGCGTCTCACTTCAAATCATGTTAGATCTCTTCTGGTTGATGCTAATATTCCAGTTATTGACACTAGCTTGTATTAAGTCATCCTGAGAAGTAAACATTCTCCTGATACTTTACTAAAATATCTTAGACAGAAGCACCTAACTTAAAAAGCCCATTTATTTTTATTTTTCATAGGAGATCCATTGCTTTGAGTCATTATAATAGAGTTTGGGGTCCTCTCAATAAACCTGAGCTTACATCATTAGTCAGAGAGTTCTTTAGGCTAGTTTTAAAATCTAATTAGCAGAATTGTTATAATTTCTTTTTTTTAAAACCAGCTGATCCTCTCTTGCAAAGACACAGTCTCCAAGAAGGAAAAATTATGCTATGTTTCTCATTACCCCAAAATCAATATTACTTACAATCATATTTTAGTAAATACACAGTTACTATGTACATATGGGAATGTACACATGTACGTTCAGATTTCTAGATGAGTCCTGGAAATAGGTATTCATAACAGTAAAAGGAAAAGGAAAAAAAAAAAGTCACATTATGGTAAATTAAGCCTAATTGTCTTACAACTAGCAAGTTTATTTCTGGCTCGCCTAGTTTCACAATAATAGAGATATATTTTCAATGCACCCAAAAATTGAGATGTTTCAATCATCAGATGAAATCAGAAAATTTATCACACATACACACTGCAGAGCTTCTATGTACAGTTTAACAGGTTATACACTGTACAATTATAGGGCACAGTATTTTCATCACAGTCATAATGACAATGTATCACTTTCTGTTGGAGATCTGACAACCAACAAGCATGTCACAGTGGCCTTATGAAGTATGTATCTGAACAAAAGGAAAATAGAACTCAGACAAATCTTACCTTTTTCAAAGAACAGACAATTTTATGACACACTTTAAGATGATAAGCTACATAATATTCTAAGGTTAAAGTTTTGTTAGAAAAAGTCATTCCTAACCATGATGAGAAGAGCTCATAACTGTTCTTCCACTTCTAAATCTTAATACCTCGGTAAGAATCTCTTTCATATAAAACTACTAAAGGGCCAGAACTGCAAAAATATCTATTGAAAAATACTGACTTCTTCCTTCTTCGTACTCAATCCTATTCAAATTGCATGTAATTAGTAACCACTTGCATTTGGAAAAAAAAGGCAAATAAATACGTAAAATGTAAGAGGGTCTACTTTTAATATTTTCTTCGATTTGGAGCAAACCACTACAACATTCAATTTTCATCACACATACCTTCACACAGACACATGCACACTCACACTTAAAATAGGAATATAAATAAACACCTTCTTTCTACCCAGAACTAGGAACAGCAAAAACAAAAAGCTAGAATATCACTTGTGACCTTGACTGAAAAAATGGGATAAACAACCACCCCCAAATCTCAGAAGATTAAAATACTAAACTTTTAGATGAAGATAAAAATAATGTGACTTAAACTGTCTTTTTGTCCTTTGTACTTTCTTTTTCCAAGTGCTACTCAGATTGATATCTGGGAAGTCGGCAACACAGTGCTTATTCTACTTTGCTAAACCTTTCATTAAACAAAACCTCTGGCATGGAAAGACCTAATGATGTTTAAATCCAAAATAAATAAGTGATTAAATAAAAATATATAGATGTATGCCTATTAGAGGACAGACACTTTGTCATCATCTCATTTCAAAAGACAAATACTTGAATACTGTTTTGTAGCAGTTAAGTGGCGCACTACAGAGGGGGCAACAAACAACAAACGTGGACTCTAAAGAGAACTGAAAGCAGGTGTGCATTTTGCTTCTAGTATATACCACTGGTGTGGCTCCTGGGAAATAATTAAACCTGTCTAGAGCTCAGTTTCCTTATATAGAAAATGAAGTAAAACACTTTTTCACTTGTAAAATTGTTTCAAGTACATAATATAATGAACATTTTCTGGCATTTTTACTACTATTAAATTTTTTGATCAATACTAAATATTTAAGGATGTATAGCAGTTACTTTAAAAACTATAGCAATGGAAAGGCTTATCCTCAGAGAATACTTACTTGCTCACATGCCTGGGCTCCATTGAACCTGACTTGTTCACCCTTCCTGAAACATTTTCTGGCTGAGCTTAGGAAACTATGTGTCTTCTCCTCCTCAAAGAGTAGCTCAAGACTCATTTCCTTTATGAAGTCTGTCCAGGTTAAACACTGTATGAATCAAATCATTGGCAACATTCCTAGAGCATATATGAAGATATCTTTTGAAATTCACCATAAGTCAATTTTAGAAAGAGGTAAGGCATAATAAGAAAGCAAAAGAATTAAAAAAAAAAAAAGGCCTTGTAGATCCTTGGAAGAAGGAATTATAGAACCTGATAACTATTATTATTTCATTAATTGATAAAGTCAATCTAATGCCATACTATCTTTGGAAATGTAACTACATTTTCACATCACGGGCATGACATTTATTTTTATTTTAGTAAAATATCCAATAAAGTTTTCCACAATACTTATCACAAGGTTGGTAAGTATTCAATAGTGGCCAACAGTCTGGAGTAGGACAATGGGGTTCCCCTAGTAAGTTCACTTCACATTTTACACTTCATTGTAGGCAGTAGAGGATTAGTAATGCGACTGAGAATATAGAAAATAGCCTTGCCAAATTTGCAGATATAATACTAGGGCTTCCCTGATGGCTCAGAGGTTAAAGTGTCTGCCTGGAATGCAGGAGACTCGGGTTCAATCCCTGGGTCAGGAAGATGCCCTGGAGAAGGAAATGGCAACCCACTCCAGTACTCTTGCCTGGAGAATCCCAGGGAGGGAGGAGCCTTGTAGGCTACAGTCCATGGGGTTGCAAAGAGTCGGACACGACTAAGCAGAATTCCTAATAAATCATGTGCTGGAAAATGGTATTATTTTTTTTAAGTCCTAAAATAACTAAAAGCCAAATATAAGATTAAACATGAATGCCAAGTTTTATATTTAACTTAAAAAGTATAACTCAAATATGAGATTAATACCTTTAAGGCATGGCAGCCAAAACACACAGACATGAATGATACCCCTTCTTTTGCAAATAGCAATGACTCTAACCCCATCATAGTTGGCTTAAAAACACTAAAATTAATTTTGCTGAGCATCCTTCATGTTGGAAGAAACCAAAGGTCAAAAGTTTGTGAAATATATGTAATGTCTTTCCCAAGAAGGAATCCCCTCTCCTCTTATTCTTCTGTGCCACAGCTAAGTCAGGCTAGATTATTACAAAATATTAACCACTAAGTGGAACCAAAAGAGAACTGGAAAAAAAATATAACACACAAATATTATTTTGTGTGTTATTTTGTTATTTTCCACATCCATCTTAAATGCAGAAACCACTTGCTAGACAAAGCTCTTTAGACACGTTATATATTAAAATGAAATGTTAAAATTGGTCTAAAAACTCAACTCCCCAAATTGAGTAGAAATGTTTTGTTTAATATTTTATAGTGAATAAGGTTTTTGAAACCTACCAAAATATTAAAAATTCTTATGTAGTAAAAGCAATTGAAAAACTGACAGTAAACTGTATATATGACTATGATGACAACTCTGCTAATGAAAGTAAAAATCGCTCAGTTGTATCTGACTCTTTGTAACCCCATGGACTATTTTATTCAGTCCATGGAATTCTCTATGCCAGAATACTGGAGTGAGTTGCTGTTCCCTTCTCCAGGAGATCTTCCCAACCTAGGGATCAAACCCAGGTCTCCCACATTGCAGGCAGATTTTTTACCAGCTGAGCCACAGGGAAGCCCAAAAACACTGGAGTGGGTAGCCTATCCTTTCTCCAGCAGATCTTCCTGGCATGGGAATCAAACCGGGTTCTCCTGCATTGCAGGTGGATTCTTGACCAACTGAGTTACTAGGGAAGCCCTCAACTCTGCTAGAATATTCTCTCAAGAGAAACTTTCTAAAAGTGTTTTGAAAAGTATTCTACAGCCTTTAAAATATTATGTTTGGGTGGCAGGCAAGGAGTGATTTCTTTGTTTTTCTTTTATATATTTTTAAATTCTATTTTATAAAAACAAAGATCATAACATTGACTCCTATTTGCATGTATTG
The DNA here is from genome assembly GCF_042477335.2 of Ovis canadensis. Taxonomy (NCBI): domain Eukaryota; kingdom Metazoa; phylum Chordata; class Mammalia; order Artiodactyla; family Bovidae; genus Ovis; species Ovis canadensis. The sequence continues at coordinate 173,889,046 of NC_091246.1, read as the reverse complement.
TACTTGCTGCTCTATTTGCATTATCTGTGCCATTATTTCATTTAACTCATCCTAAGAGATCACAAAATTTATTCCAATTATTTTTATAGATGAAGAAACTGCGATGCATGAATCTATCTAGATTAATGACTGAACATTAAGTATCATTACTACAATATTAATGACAATAATCCTGATAGTAATCCCTTGATTCAAAATCTGTTTACTTCTAAAGTGCAAAATTATCCTACAAGATAAAATGATGTCTGATTTAGTTTGGTTTACAAGACAAAAATGTCATTTTATGTCAGTTAATTTATAATCAATAGTTTGAGGCATCTATGTCCTACATTTCAAACGCTGAGATAGCTAGATAATACCTATTCTCAAAGTACTGATACAATGTTAGCAGTGTGACCTTAAACAAATTATATAACAATGAATAAATTTTTCATATGAAAATAAAAACAATCCATGTAGAACTTTTATAATAATATATATAAAAGGCCTGTATTAATGATTATATTATCATCTGTTAGAAACTGTCCCCATGACTCTATATAATATCTCCTAACAAATATTCTGTTATTCCTTTATTGTAGGACATAGTTGTAAAATATTTAAATAAGTGGAACTTCTCTTAACAAGGACTCACTTATCATTCCTGAACAAATTTGAACACAGTCCAGGGTCCTGTATATGGGCTATGGGAGTAGGAACACTCTAGTCCCATCAGTTTCACCCAAGGTATTAATATCATTCTGTTATTCTGGGGTTTAACATTTATAAACTTGGTTGATGTGGTACCACTGGAACAAATCCACATGGGATATGAGATCTTCATTCTTTATCATTAATTGGGAGGACACAATAGTTTCCATTCTAGAAGCACTCTGGTTTTTCCCAAACAAGATGTCTTTGGACTGTAGACTTCCAAACAGAAGAAGAGACCCAGGTTGAATGCAGTGATGTCTGGGAATGAAACAAATTGCTGAAATTACTTCTGCCTTGATCCACAATCTGTTAACACCCAGAAATACTGGCTTTTATTGCTGCGAAGGGATTGCTACATTCTTTTAGAAAGGAGAAATTCCAACATGAACATGAATGCTCAAATCCTTGTACTAAAATCTTTATTTTATTGTCTAAATTTGTAATCTGAGTGGAACAGAAATATTTTTAGAAAACAAGTTTATAGAAGAACAAATTTTACACAAAAAAAGTAAATTGGACCTTTATAATAAGTTCTCCAAATGTTCCAAATGATTTTTTTAATCCAAAGATTTTTTTTCATTCCCTCATTATATATTTAGGAAATTGAAATGAATAAGACTTTTACTTCAATTAAAGCTTGATATGAGAAAGCAGGCCTTTTAAACATTTAACTAGATTTTCTAATATATAGGTATGCAGTAATTTATAACAGGAATCCTCTTGTTCTAGATTTATATTAATGTACTTCACTGACATGACAGGTTAATTTAAGCAACTCCAGAGATGAAAACACAAATCTATTGTGTTATTGGATATATCTGAAGCCTGTAGTAACACAAAAATAATGACACTATTCATGAGGATACAGTAGGTAAATATCAATCATTATCATATCTGAATCTAAACACCAGAGTATTTCTATCAAACCTAAACTTGAATGACAGCATTTGACAAATGAGTAGATGAAATCATGTCAGGATCTTGACTGGTGAGGCATGTACAGATATTCTAGTGTTTAAACAGGGCAATTTTACTTAGACCGGTGATCTGGGACGAGCAGCAATAAGAATACTGTGAAGAACTAAATTAAGTCCAACCTATGGAGGACGGAACATATGGAGGAAACTTGGCTAATACATACTAGAGGGGAAAGGCTGGTGTTAACTGACCTTCTAAGTTATAAACCTGTATGGGGCATGGTTTTACACATGCTAAACTATATTGGGGATTGGAGGGGACATTAATGATGACAATGTCTAGATGCCTGAGAAATGTGTCACTATCTGAACCAGAATGTCAGGGAGATGATACTTTTCATTACCATAAAATGTATGAAATGAAACTACTGCATAACACTCATGGACTTGAGCTAGTAACCCAAACTAGGCTAAAGTCAAAACAAACCCTCTCAGAGGGGGTTACAAAAGTCACAGGGTCAACTTTTTTGTTTCTGAGGAAGAGCTAAAGCATGCCTGGTATGTTTCTCAGCATAGATATATACTGTGATTTACCTGCTTCCAGACTGAGGCACCAATTCTTTTCATGGAATCTCTACAGGTTTAATAACTTGGAGATGTCTTCACTGGGTTATTATTTTCTATAACTTCAGTGTTCCTGTCCATGCCATGTGTAAGATAGCCCAACTCTACTTGTGACGATGATTAGTCTTCTATTTCTAGAAAGATGCTTTTGATTAAAAATAAGTTCTCAGGTGATATCAGGCATCCCTGAACTTAAATGATTTCTTATTCTCAATATTGAAGCTGGATATCAATTCCCAGTCCAATCTTTATATAGTTGTTGCTTCCCTCTAAATCTAAAAGGGTAAGAATAAAAAAAGCTCCTCATTCCTTGAGTCTGCTGCTAGTCTCTTCTTCAAGTCCTTCAAGCATCAGTAATCATTTTATTATAGCATTCACACATCTAAAGAAAAGCATCACATACTCTCAAAGCATCATAAACATTCTGTTTTACTATTTGATCACAATAGTTTGAATAAAGTGATGAATCTGTGAGCTAAATATGATTATATCTCTCAGTATTTTTTTAATAGTGAAAAATTTTAAGTATGTTATATGATGGTACTGAAATGAGAATAGTTTTAAAATTTTAGTCTTGAATATTAGTGTTAGAAAAAAGATTACTTAGAAAAACATAATTAATGGAATTTAAATAAAAGATTTATGTAACTGATTAGCAGCATTTTCACAACTTTTAGATGAATTTCTGTAACATTTTTGTAGTATTTATTTTTGATTTACTCATTTTAGTAAAATCCCCAATACTATGATTACCCACTAGTCACTGAAATATTTAAACTCTGAAGCAGATGTATGCCATGACATTTTCTTTATACTCACCCTTTCAACAGGAGAAAAATGCTTTACCTTTGAAATTTTTAATGGAATCATATGTTGAAAAAGTTAACAAATAAAGTATTTGGAATTGAATTCAGTATACTTGTCTTTAAGTTTCTCTCTAACAACTATACTAGTAGAGGGAATTGGTTAATATCCTCCATTAGTTGTTTGAATTTGTAGCATTAAAAAAAATGAATTTAAGTTAGAAAATATAGATGATAAACTGTGCTTTAATATTAAAAACATTTAAAAATGCTTCCAGACTAATTTTCCTTACATCTTAAATTTATCTCTTAAGATCTTTTCACATCAATAGTCTTAGAATATGATGAATACCACAATAAAATTGTTGTACACTGAGTTCACCAACTATAGAAAGTTTCACAAGCTATTTCTAAGAATTGGAAATTATTAGCGACTACTGTGTTAATTGGAAGGCTATTTCATAAACTAGAAAATAGGTTTTACTTCTAAGAATATCAGATTTGCTCTAACTATATCAAATGAATGGTTCTCTGACTTTGCCCCTATCTGCTACTAAGTATTTTCATTGTCAGTTAGTCCTGGACAGACTGTTTAGAAGAAAGTACATTACTTTAAAGTTCATCCCATAAAACAAATAACTGAAGAGAAAAGGGATTTAAATATTTGCCAGCAAGGATCTAAGCACAGTGTTTACACAGGCTTGAAAACTGGGGATGCAACAATTTCATATTTTATCAATAATACCAAGCTTACTGATTTTTTTAAAGAGCAGTTTTTTGTGTGTGTTATTTAACTTGTTTCAAATGAACTTCTATTTAGGACACGGTCATCTTTTTTCCAACATTTTCAAATTTCACAACACACACTAATCGTAACTGATTAAAATGGGCATCATAACTTCTGGAAAAACAGAGTATGACTTTTCCAGCAGTATACATTAAGCTTAGTGAAAAAAAAAATCAAATGAATTGTTATTCTGTATATAATAAAGGAATATAATTTGTTTTTATATTGGTACTAGTCTTAACCTAAGTATTTACAAATCAATACTAATTTTAAATTTAATGGCATCCATAAAGGTCTTTATGTAGTAAGTTTAATTTCTGTGTTGTAGTTACAAATGCTTTTTTAACTACATGGGGGATTTTTAAAGGGCAGAAGATAATTTAAAGGTGTTATTTACATGAATGTAAAAGCCCCTAAAGTGAAGAAATCTTTTGTAAGAAATTCCAAGATTTGCTTGACTCTGGAAGCCTAGTGTACTTAAGCTGTTTCCCTGTTAAGAATGCAACATCAGAATGCAGTCCTGTAAGAGTTTAAACACCTGATACTGCTCCTCGGGGTACCACCATCCAGATTCCCATTTAATTGACTTTTCTTCTTTCCTCTGCCTTAGTTTGGTGTCTGTTCGAAGTTTTGCGCAGACTAATGCTTCTCACAGGAAGCTGTTGATTAGAATGACCTGCTGCTGCTGCTAAGTTGCTTCAGTCGTGTCCGACTCTGTGTGACCCCATAGACGGCAGCCCACCGGGCTCCCCCGTTCCTGGAATTCTCCAGGCAAGAACACTGGAGTGGGTTGCCATTTCCTTCTCCAATGCATGAAAGTGAAAAGTGAAAGTGAAGTCGCTCGGTCGTGTCTGACTCCTAGCAACCTCATGGACTGCAGCCCACCAGGCTCCTCTGTCCATGGGATTTTCCAGGCAAGAGTACTGGAGTTAGAATGACCTAGGTAGCTTTTAAAAACTCACTGCCCACTCCATCAGTTCAGTCACTCAGTCGTGTTCGACTCTTTGCGACCCATACTCCAAATAAATTTGAAGAGTGGCTGTGTGTGTAGTGGTGGTGAAGCTCGGGTGGGAGTGCTGGAAGTGGGGGTGGTCAGGCACTGGTATTTTTTGAAAATATCCCAGATAATTCTGATGTGTGGCCCCACTTCAGAATCACTCCCCTGGATAATTTTTTTTTAATTTAATTTCTCCTGTTCAAGTTGCATTCTCCAAAGACCCCATAACCTGCTTCATTTTCTTATCTGCAACCATGTATGTCTACCAGTCTTCATCAGAATACTCATCTCATCTGTATCCTGAGTACATATTTGGGTCAAGCATGGCTTCTTAGGCCCAGGCTTGTGTGTACACATGTGTCCATGTGTGCCTAGTTGCTCTGTCATGTCCAACTCTTTGTGGCCCCATGAACTATAGCCTGCCAGACTCCTCTGTCCATGGGATTTTCCTGGCAAGGATACTGGAGTGGGTTGCCATTTCCTTCTCCAGGGTATCTTTCTGACCCAGGGACCGAACCTGCTTCTCCTGTATCTCCTTCATTGGCAGGTATATTCTTTACCACTGAGCAATCTGGGAAGCCCTGTTCCAAAGAGCAGCTAATTCTTTTTCACTTGAACTGTTTTCTTTGGACTACTGTAACGGTGTGGTAACCTGTCTCACATTTTTCACTCTGGTACTATATAGCCATTCCCCCGCAGCAGTGAGGGTAACATTTTAACGTGAAAATAGCATCGAGCTACTTCCTTATTGAAAATTCTCCAGATGACTTCCCACCGAGATCTCAATTCACAGACTCCATGGTGAACATTGTCCTACTGACCCACTGACTAGTACTGTCCTTCAACTGAGATCACTGTATAAAACCATTCTATTTTCTTCATAGCACTGATATCAAAATAAGTATGTCTTATTTGCTTTTTTTCAAATCTCATAGAAATTCAGCACCATGAAATCCAGTAATCTGTCCATCTCATTCACTTTGTGACCCTAATTCCTGAGACTAAGCATGCACAGAATAGGTACTTCAACTGATAATCTCCAAGAAAAGAGCAAGTCACTTCTAATTCAGACTTCTCCATGCCAGGTCATAGCTACCTATTCACAGCCCCTCCAACATGATCTATCTCAGTCATTGCAAACATAGTTACCTGTTGGTCACCAGAGAATTTATAGTTTTTTGCTTCTTATTTTTATCCATGAGTGAAAAGTAAGAAACTGAATTTACAAGTCATATCCCTGGAGTCTTCCTGAGAATCTCATTTCCTGTAGACTGTCCCCAGACTCTTACATTTCTGACCTCTAAGATCTGTAAAGCAGTGAATAAAATCCCATCAGTACTTCACATTAGCACAGATAATTGAGAGTTAACAAGACACTATTGTCTTTCCAGGTGACCAAGTTACTTCCTTTAAGCAATTAAAGAGATGTTACAGATTTGGAACTGGCATGGATTCTTGTAGTCAGCAGGAAATAATTCAAATAATAAATATTTCAAAGAATGTATTGACAACTGGATGACTCAAACATTTATGTATCTCTCCAAATACCCACTCGTCAACATATAATACAATCATATTTAGGAGAAAGTTTAGAATTTTGTCCAACCTCTGAATGATAATTATGTTAGAATGTGCAGGGAACTGCCCCTAGGATATAACTCCTATGTGTGTTTCAAAAGTCTCCAAAAGTCTCCCTGTTGACATAGTTTATGTGGATTCCTCTAAAGACACAGGGTTAAATCAGAAATTCCACTCTTTACTGGCACTAAATAAGAATTCTTTAAATCCAATAGATGAGAACAAATTAGACAAAAGTGTCAGTAACTCTAACTTGCAATTGATTGACTGTATGAAACACTGAGATATCCAACCTTAATTTTATTAATTGCAACCTTTGAAAGACTAAAATGAAATAACTATATTTATTGATCCTCAGAAAAGAACTTAAAACAGATCTGCTTCTAGACCAATCACATTCTGCTGGGCTTCCTCTTGCCTCCTGTTCAGCTTTTTTAGAGAGGAACTTAATATGAAATCATATACCTTGACAGATAGAATATTCAATATTCTAGAAGTTTGGATTAAAAATTTAGGAATTTGGAAGCTAGGAATTTTATTTACTTCTTTTTAAGGGTAGCCTTAAAAAGAGCACTTCTTTAAGGGTAGCCTTTTTAAGGGTAGCCTTCTTTTTAAGGATATTTTCTCCAAATATCTCATTTTCAATATGAAATATATGACTCCTAATGCAGGTTTGAACTTTCTTTTCTAATACAAGAGAACTATACCAAACTTGTATATCCTCTTATAATAGGAAGAGAATAGAGATGAGAGTAGGTTAACCATCTCTTACTTTGGTGTAATACAAAGGCTGTATTTGGATAATTCCTCATATTGAATATTTTACACTTGTTTAAGTAATTAAAGTGGAGAAAACTCATAGAATCTACTTCAAACAGTTTTTAAGTGTGACATGATAAAACAGATTGTTTAAAAGTGTAAACAAGGAATACAGGCCATATAAAAGACATGGCTATTAGACTTCTAAATGTATAATAGGTACTTAAAAACAAAAGTATAAATATTCTAATTTAAATAGCTCAGCTGCATGATACTGGATGCTTGGGGCTGGTGCACTTAGATGATTCAGAGGGATGGTATGGAGAGGGAGGAGGGAGGGGGGTTCAGGATGAAGACGTGTATACCTGTGGTGGATTCATGTTGATGTATGGCAAAACCAATATAATATTGTAAAGTAATTAACCTCCAATTAAAATAAATAAATTTATATTAAAAAAATAAAAACACTAGCCAGCAAAAATATATATATAAAAGAAAGACAAATCACTAAGCTTTGAGGAAAACATTTAAACTAAAAAACACATAAACACAAACATCTTATTTCAAATATTATACTGACAAAAATGAAAACTAAATTGGCCCTCAGTATCTGGATTCTGAAAAAATATATTCTCACACAAAATTTCAGAAAGCTCCAAAAATAAAAATTTGAATTTGCCACACACTGGTGACCATTTACATAGTATTTACATTGTGTCTACAACTATTTACATAGCCATTTACATTGTCTTTGGAATTATAAATAATTTGAGCTCTGGGGCTTGCTCAGTCACATCCCACTCTGCCCAACTCAACTGTAGCCCTCCAGGCTCCTCAGTCCATGGATTCTCGAGGTAAGAATACTGGAATGGGTTGCTATGTTCTCCTTCAGAAGATCTTCCTGATTGAGGGATTGAACCCTTGACTCCTGCATTGGCAGGTGGATTCTTTATTACTTGAGTCAAGATTTAAAGTATAGGAGAAAATAAGTAGATTACCTGCAAACACTACACCATTTTATATAAAGGACTTTAGCATGCACACAGGTTGATGTGGGAGGAACCAGATTTCCCTCACATACCAATAAATGACTGCTGCAATATTACTACTCAGTCTTGATAGAGAGAATCTGGCTCACTGATATTGAGGAGGTCACAAAGTAAAACCTTTCTGAAGAGCAGTAATTCAGCAACATATATCAAAAGTCTTAAAAAATGTTATTTTGAATCACAGATTTTCTTGCCAGGATTTTATTCTGAAGTAATATGTAGACATTTGAAAAATGATGAAGAATGTTTATAATATTTATAACTATTCATAATAAATATTTGAATAGATATAAATATCTAGAAAAAGCTGGTTATTTAATTCCTATTCTCCCCATAGAATAGAATCCATAGAGTAAAATCCATAGATTGGAATTCAAAGTGTGGTTTCCAAATTTGCTTATTTATTTGCTCTTCAAATGTATAGATTCACACAAACAAATATGTAATAGCGTATACTATGTGAATAGTTTTAAAATATGTAGTTGCATATATCTAACTAAATATATAAGGAAAATGACAAATATATAAAAAGGTAGAATTTTGTGAAACTCACAAATTTGCCTTGAATTTCTTTTCTATATTATTGATGGCTGGAAATAATAGCTTTTATTCAACAAAACATATTACCTGCAAAAATCCCTGTTTATTAACAATTGTCTTCGCTTGACCTTCTTGTGCATCCGTTTTACCAGAATTTTCAGGATTATTAATGTCTCCATAAATGTCAAGTGTTTAAATCAGTATGTGGATATTTGAAAACAAATTTGAGTTGAAATTATCAAACTGTGGCTAGAAGCTTATTTCCTTTTCCTAGCAACGCAACCACTCAGATCACCCCAATGCAAGAGTCCTTGACTTTAATGAGTTCAAATGATTTGACCAGCACCATACAATTTAAAAATGTTAGAACTGGGAATTAAGTCAATTTCCCAAAGACATTCATCCAAGACTTAAATTTTGATTTATTTAATTATTTTGGAATGAAAAACAATGTTAAAGTAGTAAAGTATTTTATTTATTTCATAAGTGATTCAATCTCTCAGTTTATATATATATATGCACATATATTAATTTGTATCTATCTATATCCATACACACAAATCCATATATACACATAGTATATGCACACATTCATTACTCAATGTGGACAGAAAATAGAGCTATTATTTTTGTCTTTTAGAATTATTTAATATTTATACATTTTCTAGTTTCAATTTTACAAATAAAAACATTTAAAATACAAGTTATGTTAACCTTCACCTTAATTAAATGACAAATGAAAAGCAGTAATAATTACTAGCAGAAGTATTTTTAAAACTCCAAGGAAATATGTTAAAAAGAGCTTTTCAAAACTCTTACTATCATTTTAAAACAAAAACCACTTTAAAGTCCTTGGCCATTCAATACATTTCAGGAGACCCAGACACTCCCTAAGTGAGCTTCCTTCATCAGCAACAGATGATTGAGGATTTGTAAGCTAAACAATCAGCCTAACACAGATCTACTGAACCAGAATCTGCATTCCACAAGATCTCCCCGGGAATCGATGCAGTTTAAAGTTTGAGAAATACTGAGAGAGAGTAATAACAATGACAATAAAATTAAAGATCAACAAGTTCATGAGATTTGGTGCCTTTATTAGTTAAGGAGCAGTCAAAGTTTCCTGTACTAATTCTCCTTTAGTTTTCCCCCTTCAGCTTACTGCTGTTCCTCACAGCTTACTGCCCTCATTTTTTACTTGCCACTTTCAACATCCTTGCAGTATACACCAGAAAGACAATGTGTGAAGCCCCCCACCCCCACACCCCGCCAAAAAAAAAAAACTTAAAAAGAGAAAAAAGACCTCAAGAGTGACACATATTGAGGTCATTTTAAGCTTCTTTAGAGCCAGGAAGTGAATCAAATAGCGTGTGGTTGTATTTACAAATTATGCAAATTCAGCAGCTGCAATTTACAAAGATTATAAGCCCTTTAAATGCGTCATTGACCTACATATTCATACCTAGACAAGAGCAGTTTTTTTTTTTAACCAGCATTTTAGGATTATTAAATTTATAACAACTCAATATTATACATTCCTTTCAAACTAAAAATAAATCACAAGTCACATTGCTTTGTATAATCCACCTTATAAATTCATATTATTTTAGCCTCAATATTTCTTATAATTTCAGAACCATGTATAAAAAATCTAGAAGTCTGAATTTTCAAAGCTGATCAAAATGTATTTATATTTAATTAATTCTTAAGTTTTTCACAAGTCCATTCTAAATTAGTCATTTATGTAGAGAATATATATGTATATATATACACTAACTGAAATACGCAATGATAAATTATTATAAACATGTGAAAATAAGTATCAATAGTTAATCACTACAAGAAATCTTGAATTCAAAAACTCAGTGATTTAACTAAGTGTATATTTGCTCATCTCTTTATCAATTGATTGCTTGCTATAAACCAGATATTCTACTTAACTCACAACAAAGTCCTATCTTTGAGAAATGTATAGCCTGATAGAGATAACTTTCATTTGATGTTTAACAGATATTTTTAATTTATGCTTTCCTTTTAGTTGTATGGAATGACAAAAAAAAATTTTTGGAAACATTTATAGGAAAGAACATAAGTACCCAGAAGAAAATGGATTTTAAATGAGTTGACAAATTCATTCTCCCCTTAAACTTCTGTTTTAGAAATAAAGGCTTTTGATGTATCAAAGGTTTAAGGGGCATCCTACCATATAGCACAGGGAACTATCTTCAGTATCCTATGATAAACCATAGTGGACAATATGAAGAATGTGCACATTTATGTATAACTAGGAATCTTGTACAATAGATATTAATACTGTAAACCAACTAGACTTCCATTTTAAAAATTTCAAAGAGCAGAATTTAAATCAAACCTGTCTGTTGTGGCAAGCCAAATCATAAGTTAAATATGCTGATAAATTTCCAAGAGGGCTTTGAAAAAATGTAAAAATCAGACAAGTACCATCACTCTGAAGAATGAATATTAAAAAAAAAAAATCCTCCAAAAACTGTTTGCAGCCCTTAATAGAAGGAAAGAGTCCAGACTGTTGAACAACAGAAGTCATGATGAAAAAAGAAATTGAGATGAAAAGATCATATGAAAGGAATTAAAGCAGAGAATGAAATTAGGAAAAGTAAATGAAGTTCTAAACTTTCCTGCAGAGTTAAAGTGTAAATGAAAGGTAAAGCTTATATTGCAGAACAAAATAAGAATATGAAACATAATCTTGAGATGCTCTACTAGAATGCCGAATAGAAAGGAAAAAATGAATAAATTAAGGAATTAGATCAGAGTTCTGAATAGGGATAGGCAATCACTTGTGAATTATTATTAGTATTATTAATGAAATAGTTGGAAATATTGAACAATGAAAATATTCAAAGACATAATAGAAGAAAGTTAAGCCTTTAAATATCTGCTATTTACGTAGTCAAACAGAGTCAAAATAATTGAACAGAAAATCTAAAATAAACCATGCGAAATATTAAACAAAACTAAGTCTCTAGGTAGGATAAAAACAAGCAAATCATCAGGAACAGGAAAAAAAACAGAATGGTCTTTAAGACATTATTGAGGTTATAATTAAGTAAAATCTTCAAGATACTTTAGAGAAAGCTACATGCCAAAAGCAATGGAAGAATATACTTTGATAAGAAAACAAACTATACATTTTATAGGAAAATTTTATAGGAAAATCCTATAAAATTTAGAGTTTGAAAACAGAGCTTTGATACCAAATAGTAGTATGCCCTCCAAGCACTTTAATTATAAAAATGTATTATAAATATAGCTATGAAAAAAAGCCAAGTAAAAGTTTTGGCAAGTAAAAATATTGTAACATAATTATTTTATTATAAAATCCTAATTATATCCATAAGAACCAGCAGTAGATTATGGAAATAGAATTCTTATAACAACTTATTTCAAACAGAAAAATCTCTAGAATTACAACTTTATTATTATTGTGACAACTGAAGTACAGTAACTGTGACTTTGAAAAAGAAAGATATGTAAAAGTTGAGTTTTAAACAAAACCAAACCTTTCAGAAAAGATTTTTTTTTCATATTGAATTGGCAATATTGATGGAGATAATATTGAAAGGGGAAGTTAATTTGATAACATCCATTACTATGCATAAAAATTTTGCTTCCTTTTGACATGGTGATTCTACTTCTCATGATTAGCACAAAACAGAAGTGAATGCAAAATACTTGTTCTATGATTTTCACGATTGAATTGAACAGTGATTGGACATAAACATTGTCCACCTATAGGCATACCTCTTCTTTTTATTGCATTTCACTTTATTGTGCTTCACAGACATTGTGCTTTATTTTTGAGACAACCCCACATTGAGCAAGTCTAGTGGTTAACATTTTCCCAATAGCATTTGCCTGATTTGAGTCTCTGTATCACATTTTTGGAAAATTTCAGGCATTTTCATTATTATACCATTTGTCACAGCTATTATTGATCTTTGATGTCACTACTATAATTGTTCTGGGGCACCAGGAACTGTATGGCAAATTTAATTAATAAATGCTTTGTATGTTCTGACTGCTCCATCAACTGGCCATTCCCTATTTTTCTCTCTCTGTTCTGGGCTACCTACTCTCTCTAAGACAGCAATATAGAAATTAACCCAATTAATAACACCACAATGGCCTCTGAGTTTTCAAATGAAAGAAAAACTAATAGACCCAACATACATATGTAAACACATATGTCTTATAGACATGTCTTTTATTCCCAGTGTATAAAATGAGAAGTGTGTAAGCTAGAGCCTGCCTTTAAATTAGATGCAGGAAAGATATCCAGAGGGAGAGAATGAGTGTACTTCCAAACAATTCTTGATGAGAAATCTCTTAGGTGTGCCAGTGTATAATTGGATATATATGTACTAGAGGTTGAAGATATGAAGGCTAATTTTGACCTCCATATAATTTTTCTTTTAAGTACCCTTCTCCAGAAGGTTAATGGGGCATTTATAGGGGGGAAATATTTTGGAAGTAATAAATATGGATTACCTTAAAAACAAGTACTCAGCCTAAATGACCTAGAGAAGATATAAATAGAGGAAAATCATGGTGAAAAATGAAAAAGGAAAAACGAAGACCTAAGAAAATTACCTCTATCTCAGTTAATTTAAATAAATACAGTTTATTTATACATAGTTTTACATATTTTGGTTAAACATGGAAATGTTACAAAGTCAGTTTAAAAAGTCCCATAATAGTGTGCATATCTATAGCTACAACTTGATAACAGAAATTATTGTATCTGATCAGCTTTTTATTTTCTATTTTAAAATAATGATATTTTAAGAAATTAGTGCTTTGGTGCTTAGGGAATAATACTATCAAAATGGGCTGCAAAGTCTCCTAATCCTGTTAAGATTTTAAAATGAGTTCCTTGGGAAAGCTTTAACTAGAGATGCAAATTCTGCCAAGGAGAATGAGACAAAGGCTGCCATTTTACATCAGGAATTGAGGAAGACATCATAGGTAAGTTTTTTCCCACAGGTGAAATAAATTTCATATAACACCCACAAAGTTGAGATTGTAAAATTATCTAGCATTTAATATACAGCTTGACAACAGCAAATATATATATTTAGAACATTTTAGAAGCAAATCATACTCTTCATACTGTCACAGTCAACAGAAGAGTCCGAAATGCAGCACTTGGACGCAGTCTCAAAAATGACAGAGTGATCTCTGTTCGTTTCCCAGGCAAACCATTCAGTATCACAGTAATCCAAGTCTATGCCCCAACCAGTAACGCTGAAGAAGCTGATGTTGAACGGTTCTATGAAGACCTACACGAGTTTTTAGAACTAACAACCAAAAAAGATGTCCTTTTCATTATAGGGGACTGGAATGCAAAAGTAGGAAGTCAAGAAACACCTGGAGTACCAGGCAAATTTGGCCTTGGCCTTGGAATGAAGCAGGGCAAAGGCCAATAGAGTTTTGCCAAGAAAATGCACTGGTCATAGCAAACACCCTCTTCCAACAACACAAAAGACTCTACACATGGACATCACCAGATGGTCAACACCAAAATCAGATTGATTATATTCTTTGCAGCCAAAGATGGAGAAGCTCTATACAGTCAGCAAAAACAAGACCGGGAGCTGACTGTGGCTCTGATCATGAACTCCTTATTACCAAATTCAGACTTAAATTGAAGAAAGTGGGGAAAACCACTAGACCATTCAGGTATGACCTAAATCAAATCCCTTATGATTATTCAGTGGAAGTGAGAAATTGATTTAAGGGACTAGATCTGATAGATAGAGTGCCTGATGAATGAACTATGGATGGAGGTTCATGACATTGTACAGGAGACAGGGATCAAGACAATCCCCATGGAAAAGAAATGCAAAAAAGCAAAATGGCTCTCTGAGGAGGCCTTACAAATAGCTGTGAAAAGAAGAGAAGCGAAAAGCAAAGGAGAAAAGGAAAGACATAAGTACCTGAATGCAGAGTTCCAAATAATAGCAAGAAGAGATAAGAAAGCCTTCCTCAGTGATCACTGCAAAGAAATAGAAGAAAACAACAGAATGGGAAAGACTAGAGATCTCTTCAAGAAAAGCAAGATACCAAGGGAACATTTCATGCAAAGATGGGCTTAATAAAGGACAGAAAAGGTATGGACCTAACAGAAGCAGAAGATATTAAGAAGTGGCAAGCATACACAGAAGAACTGTACACAAGAAGATCTTCATGACCAAGATAATCACGATGGTGTGATCACTCACCTAGAGCCAGACATCCTGGAATGTGAAGTCAAGTGGGCCTTAGAAAGCATCACTACGAACAAAGCTAGTGGAGGTGATGGAATTCCAGTTGAGCTATTTCAAATCCTGAAAGATGATGCTGTGAAAGTGCTGCACTCAATATGCCAAAAAATTTGGAAAACTCAGCAGTGCCCACAGGACTGGAAAAGGTCAGTTATCATTCCAATCCCAAAGAAAGGCAATGCCAAAGAATGCTCAAACTACCACACAGTTGCACTCATCTCACACGCTGGTAAAGTGATGCTCAAAATTCTCCAAGCCAGGCTTCAGCAATACGTGAACTGTGAACTTCCAGATGTTCAAGCTGGTTTTACAAAAGGCAGAGGAACCAGAGATCAAATTGCCAACATTCGCTGGATCATAGAAAAAGCAAGAGGAAAAAAAAAAAAAAAAAACATCTATTTCTGCTTTATTGACTATGCCAAAGCCTTTGACTGTGTACATCACAATAAACTGTGCAAAATTCTGAGAGAGATGGGAATACCAGACCACCTGACTTGCCTCTTGAGAAACCTATATGCAGGTCAGGAAGCAACAGTTCAAACAGGACATGGAACAACAGACTGGTTCCAAATAGGAAAAGGAGTATGTCAAGGCTGTATATTGTCACCCTGCTTATTTAACTTATATGCAGAGTACATCATGAGAAATGCTGGACTGGAAGAAACACAAGCTGGAATCAAGATTGCTGGGAGAAATATCAATGACCTCAGATATGCAGATGACACCACCCTTATGACAGAAAGTGAAGAGGAACTAAAGAGCCTCTTGATGAAAGTGA
The DNA here is from genome assembly GCF_042477335.2 of Ovis canadensis. Taxonomy (NCBI): domain Eukaryota; kingdom Metazoa; phylum Chordata; class Mammalia; order Artiodactyla; family Bovidae; genus Ovis; species Ovis canadensis. The sequence goes on along the minus strand of NC_091246.1, from coordinate 173,873,219 downwards.
AAGAGGAGAGCAAAAATGTTGGCTTAAAGCTCAACATTCAGAAAATGAAGATCATGGCATCCGGTCCCATCACTTCATGGGAAACAGTGAAAACAGTGTCAGACTTTATTTTGGGGGGCTCCAAAATCACTGTAGATCATGACTGCAGCCATGAAATTAAGAGACGCTTACTCCTTGGAAGGAAAGTTATGACCAACCTAGATAGCATATTGCAAAGCAGAGAAATTACTTTGTCAACAAAGGTCCATCTATTGAAGGCTATGGTTTTTCCAGTGGTCATGTATGGATTGTGAGAGTTGGACTGTGAAGAAGGCTGAGCATTGAAGAATTGATGCTTTTGAACTGTGGTGTTGGAGAAGACTCTTGAGAATCCCTTGGACTGCAAGGAGACCCAACCAGTCCATCCTAAAGGAGATCAGCCCTGGATATTCTTTGGAAGGAATGATGCTAAAGCTGAAACCCCAGTACTTTGGCCACCTCATGCAAAGTGTTGACTCATTGGAAAAGACTCTGATGCTGGGAGGGATTGGGGGCAGGAGGAAAAGGGGACGACAAGGGATGAAACGGCTGGATGGCATCACCAACTCAATGGAGGCAAGTTTGAGTGAACTCCTGGAGTTGGTGATGGACAGGAGGCCTGGCGTGCTGCAGTTCATGGGGTCGCAAAGAGTTGGACACGACTAAGTGACTGAACTGAAAAGCAAATCATCCATGTTTAATGATACAATAGAGTTAAGAGCAGAATTATGATCTTCTGAATATTTTATAATCTTTTCACTTATTTTAGTCAAATAGGTTTTCACTTATAAATAGCTTTCTTTTTTAGCTGCAGGCATTATATCAAGCTTTCTCTGCTTAGTTCAGACAAGCTTAATTAAGGCCAACTTGCTCAGTCTTCAATTCAAGGACTAAGAAACCGCTAGTTTCAGGTGGAGGCAATACAGAGAACTGACACATACAGATACACAATTGATTATTATTCAGCCATAAAAAAAAAAAACAAAAAAAAACAGGAAATCCTGGGATTTGCAACATGAACTGACTTTGAATGCATCCATTTCAGTCTCTCAGTCATTTCGAACTCTTTGCGACCCCATGGACTGCAGCATGCCAGGCCTCCCTGTCCATCACCAACTCCAGGAGTTTAACCCAAACTCATGTCCTCTGAGTCGGTGATGCCATCCAACCATCTCATCCTTTAATGTCCCCTTCTCCTCCTGCCCTCAATCTTTCCCAGAATCAGGGTCTTTTCCAATGAGTCAGCTCTTCTCATCAGATGTCCAAAGTATTGGAATTTCAGCTTTAGCATCAGCATCAGCCCTTCCAATGAATATTCAGGGTTGATCTCCTTCAGAATAGACTGGTTGGATCTCCTTGCAGTCCAAGGGACTCTCAAGAGTCTTCTCCAACACCACAGTTCAAAAGTATTAATTCTTCAATGCTCAGCTTTCTTCACAGTCCAACTCTCACATCCATATATGACTACTGGAAAAACCATAGCCTTAACTATATGCTAAGTTAAAAACTCAGAGAATGCAAATACTGTAACATCTCATTTAGATGTGAAATCTAGAAAAAAGAACCAGCCAAACCAATACCACTAAACTCAAAAACCTGATCAGGTTTGTGGTTACCAGATGTAGGGGATGGGATGGGGATTGAAGAAAGGTATAGATTTTCACTTATAAGATTAAAAAAACATGTATATTAGGGTTATAAAGTAGAACATGACAACTATAGTTACACAACTATAGGAAAGCTAAGAGTGTAAATTTTATGAGTTTTTTTCTCTTAAGGAGACAAATTTTTCTTTTTAACCATATGCATATGAGATCATGCACGTTAACTAAACCTATTGTAATAACTATTTCACAATATATGTAAGTCAAACCATCATGCTGTATATCTTAAACTTATAATGTATTTTATTTCTCATTAAAACTGGAAACAAAATCAAACCAACCAACAAAAAGAAACAGAGACCAGGCCAAATTCTACATGATGTCTGGAAAATTATTAGGTAAAAAATCTCATAAAACATATCTTAGGAGCTAATCAAGTGAGGCAATGGATAAATTGGGCCATTTGCCCAGAAAGAAACTTTTACTCACAGGAGCTGTGATTCTAGGACCATTCAAGGTGTTTAACTCATAAGGCAGGAAAAGCCACTTATGGCAGGGCAGCTTCTTCAGGGAGAATTTATAAATGGTGGTTCTTTCCTCTCTCATTTCAAGTTCCAGTTCAGTCGCTCAGTCATGTCCAACTCTTTGCAATCCCATGACTGCAGCACATCAGGCTTCCCTGTGCATCACCAACTCCCTCATTTCAGTGACCCTCAACTGTGGTTTTCAGACCACGACCAGTAGCACCTCCTAGGAACTTGTTACAAGTTTATAACCCTTGCTTGTGTGACTATGTGCTCGCCTGCTCCTGACTTAAATAATCAGAAACTCTGGGGGTGGGCCTAGTGTTCTTTGGTTTAACAAGTCTTCCAGGTGATTCTAAGGATCAATCAAGTTTGAAAAGCACTGCTTGAGTTGAATTTTCAGGGAACCCAATTTCTCCTCTAAAGAAGGACGTGAAAAGAAAAAAAAAAAATTAAACACCACTCTATTCCTTTTTTTCCCTAGCTGTTCCTACATCATTCCCTTAGTTCCTTGTTTACTTTCTATTACGGATTCCTTAGCTGTACTTAGAAGTACACAATACAAAATTAAAGTCTGAAAAGTTAGCTAGATCTATTTTTCACGAAAGACAATCAAATAAGGATAGAAAGGAAATCAAGAAATCAAAGGAAAGAGAGGAGTATGAATTTTCAACTAAACTTGGCCAAATTATCTTGAGGCAAAAATTAACAAAAAGTAAGAAAAGCCCAGGACAATCAACAAATCTTGGTGACAGTGATTACATATGTTATCTACTGACAATACAAAAAGCTGTCTTTTGTGTATCCTGGTTTCTGTGAAATTTCTAGTGTTGCTCTAGTTACAGGAGAAACTTCCCTGTAATAAGGTCCTACCTTCAAACGGGGGCAGGTGCATTTTCAAGGCTGGTATTGCATTTCAGCTAATGTTCTCAGCACTGGGAGTTGTCTAAAGTGGTTAGCTTGGAAGAATCGGAGCAGAAAGCAGGAACTGGCTTTCTAGAGGACTTCATTTAAAACTCATCTCCCAAGCAAGACTGATAGAAGTCTTTCAGTTTCTCCTCAAGAGTCCTCAAGAACAGAGATGCCTCTCTCCATCAGAAAATGAAGAGAAGCAAATCAAAACTAATGCACTAATGCACAATAGGACAGAAAAAAGTGCCTTTACAAAGACCTGCTTTGATGCTTACAAGGGACTTCAATCATGGCAGCGAAAATCCTTTGGCTCTGTGTGAACGTCTTTTACATCTCTCTCTCTCTCTCTCTCTCTTTTTTCCCCAAGAGTAGAAAGTCATTATCCCCCTCTTACTATTTTTTAAACCACATTAGCAACTACCATGACAACAGGAAGCCTCATACACATGCTATGTTTGATCCTTCCTCTGAACTTATCCCAGCTGTTTGAGAGAGAGTACAAGAAAACAAACCCCTCAAATATGATTTTATTAATTATTTACCTCTTTACACAAGTCTCACACAAAAGGAGAAAACAGAACAGTTTTTATTATTCTGAGCCGGACTTTACTTAAGGGGAAAAAATAGAAATTCCACTATAGATGAACTATGGAAATAATAAAGCTTTAAGACAAAAAAAACCTTGATAGAACAAAAGCAGTTTGCACACACAAACATAAACAACAAACAGAAGAACATCAGCTTTTAAGCTCAAAGAGAGAATTAACCACAACTTTCTGGAGGATTTATGCCTTCATCTTCTAAAATGTGGCTAGACTTTGAAGAAAGCTAGACAAGCAAAGTTTAATGAGCTATAGTATTAAGCAGAGTTGCATGAGTCACCATTTTTATTTTAAGACAGAGCTTGCATATGCATTATCATGCTAAAACCTGTGTATTTTGTAAACCAAGTAGGAGAAAACAAGAGCATTTAAATTGCTGCACTTTCTGGGCTGATTCAGGTAAAACAGTTCATATCCCTTCTGTGGGTGCCTGTGTGTTCCGTCACTCAGTAGTGTCCAATTCTCTGTGACCCCATGGACTATGGCCAGATTCCTCTTTCCATGGAATTTTCCAGGCAAGAATACTGGAGTGGGTTGCCATTTCCTTCTCCAGGGGATGTTCCTGATTCAGGGATCAAACCCGTGTCTTTTATGTCTTCTTCATTGGCAGGGGGATTCTTTACCACAGCGCCACCGGGGAAGCAAGTATGTCCCTTAAACCTCCTCAAATGGTTTCACATTTTTTATCTTCTCTTAAGACTTATAGACTCTACAGAACTGATGAATAGAATTTTCATTTTCTATTACTATACTTTCTGTCCTGCCCTTAATCTTATACATTTATTCTGTCACTCATTCTTCCTCTAGGGTTACTAAATATAAAATAAACAGCTGGACTATAAGATTCTGAGAGCAGTCTGTACAAAAGTGTGAGTTCAATGAATGGACCAATAAACCTGACAGTAAACCCATGGCCTATGGGAGCCAGAGAATGAGAAAACATAGTTTACCTATTTCCTTTACTTCAATTCAACCCACAGGGACAAGAATATTAAACAGAGATCTGGGTGAAAACATGCCTTATTTTTCTCTTCATGGCAATTTCTATTGAACGAAAAGAAGCTAATTTGTTAAACTTCTGGTAGGCTGCAATTGGCACATATTCAGAAATCATTTGCATGGCTGGTTATTCTGTTCACAAAATCAAAAAAAGACAATAACCCACCAATCAGGAAACAGTGGGAGAGAAGGACTTGGGGAAAATAAAACTTTTTGATCTCCTTGAGATGCTTATTCCATTGAAGTTGTAAACAGTCCAGTGAATGTCAAAATAAATGTCTACGGGGTATAAGGAAACTCAAATTAAGAGTGTGTGCATTGTGTCAATGACATGTTTCAGAGGTTTCTATGTTTTTAAAAGTCATTAAATATTCTTTACATGCAATTTATCTTTCAATGGCTTGTCATGAAGATCTATTTTGTTGTTTTGTTTTCAAAATTATTGCTTAGTAAGAATACTTGGATCTAAATGGTATAGATTTCCTAGGCAGATATTTCTATGCTTGAAACTTCTCTTATTTTCTAATAATGTATCTCTTTATCCTTCATCAAACTGACATACTCAACTTAGAGTTTCATTATCCATTTAAAAGGTGGCATTTTCAGTATAAGATTTAAAGAGAATTTACCTTCCTTATTTCATAAATTTGGATTAAGTCATATTTTAATTATGTGATTTTCCAGTTCAGAAATTAAGATAAATTAATTTGTTGCCCCTTATTTGATGAATGGCTGCCATTTGCTTTCACTGAAAACTATTTATGGTCGATCATGGTCATCCTTCCATCAGTTGACTTTTATCCAGCAACAGAAACAATCAAACTGAGGTCATGTACTTCATAGGAGAATGCTTCCTCCATAATAATTGAATTTAACTAAAAACTTATCAAGATGTTATCTGATTTGTTTGAGTAGCTTATTTATTACACTACAAATTACCAGGATTATCGTATTTATCATAGTATCACTGTACTAAATCTTATACTGGTGGTGGTGTTCCGTCGCCCAGTCATGTCTGACTCTGTGACCACATGGACTGCAACATGGCAGGCTTTCCTGTCCCTCACCATCTCCTGAAGTTTGCCCGAGTTCATGTCCATTGCATCGGTGATGCCATCCAGACATCTCATCCTCCGATGCCCTCTTCTCCTTCTGTCCTCAGTCTTTCCCAGCATCAGGTTCTTTTTCAATGTGTCGGCATAAGTGACCAAGATACTGCAGCTTCAGCTTTAGTATTAGTCAGCTTTAGTATTAGTCCTTCCAAGGAGTATTGAGGGTTGATTTCCCTTAAGATTGGTTTCATCTCCTTCCTGTCCAAGGGACTCTCAGGAATCATCTCCAGTACCACAGTTTCAAACTCTTTGGCACCCTGCCTTCTTTATGGTCCAACTCTCACAACTGTATGTGACCACTGGGAAGACCAGAGCTTGATATACAGAACTCTATCAGCAGAGCAATGTCTCTGCTTTTCAACGCACTGTCTAGGTTTGTCATAGTTTTCCTGCCAAGAAGCAATCGTCTTCTGATTTCATGGCTGCAGTCACCATCCTCAGTGATTTTAGAGCCCAAGAAGAGGAAATCTGGCACTACTTCCACCTTTTCCCCTTCTATTTGCCACGAATTAATGGGGCCAGATGTCATGATTTTAGTTCTTTTTTTGTCTGTTTTAATATTTAGTCTTAAGCTGGCTCTTTCACTGTCCTCCTTCACCCTCATCAAGAGGCTCTTAGTTCCTCTTTGTTTTCTGCCATTAGAGTGGTATCACTCACATATCTGAGGTTGTTAATGTTTCTCCCGCCTATCTTGATTCCAGCTCATAACTCATCCAGCCTGGCATTCTCATGATGTGCTCAGCATATAAGTTAAGCAAACAGGATAACAGCAGACAGCCCTGTCATACTCCTTTCTCGATCCTGAACCAATCATTGTTCCATACTAGGTTCTAAATGTTGCTTCTTGACCCACATGCAGGTTTCTCAGGAGACAGGTAAGATGGTCTGGCACTCCTGTCTCTTTAAGAGTTTTCCATAGTTTATTATGATCCACAGTCAAAGGCTTTAGCATAGTCGATGAAACAGAGGTAGATGTTTTTCTGGAATTCCCTTGCTTTCTCTATGATCCAGTGAATGTTGGCAATTTGATCTCTGTTTCCTCTGCCATTTCTAAACCCAGCTTGGAAATCTGGAAGCTTTTGGTTCAATGTAATGCTGAAGCTTAACATGCAAGGTTTTAAGCATGAGCTTACTACCATGGGAGGTGAGTGCAATTGTCCAGTGGTTTGAACATTATTTTGTTATTATTATTATTTCCTTCTTGGGAATTGGGATGAGGATTGATCTTTTTATATACATAATATTATATTTGTTAACTATCTCCCTAAATCATAACAGCTAGACACTATTATTATCTCCATTTTATTCAGGAGGAAAAAATGAAAGACTGTATAGATGAGAGATTACAATCATCTGTAATCCACAAAGGTCACATAGCTATTTGTAGGTAAAGGTGAGATTCAAAACCAGAGGATCTTATTTCAGAGGCCATGTTTTAACCACTTTGTTTTGTTGGGTAATTCAATCTCACATGATAGGAGTTAGGCCTGACGTGCATTATAAACAAAGTCATTGGCCATTTAAACTTTGTGAGTTGAAGGACAGCCCAGGCTATCTGCCTGCTAGACTAGACAAATCATCTCTGCACTACTTGGGAATGCTAACTTAAATCCCCACTATTAACACCATTGATATCACTTGAAGTTAAGGCACTGTCTTTCAAAGCCTCTGTGAAAACTGGCATATTTTTTACTCAAGAGGTAACAGAGAAGCAAAGTCAACAGAGATTTTCTTTTGTGATTCTGTCATTTTCATAGACAGAGAGCAGTGCTTTAAGGAAATGGTACACACATGGTATTGATTTGGGTCAGAGGAAAGATTTAGGGCAGATGTGTAACTTGGCACGTTAACATTGGAGGTGATGTCCCAGGGAGAATTCAACAGTAGGTGACTTTGCATGGTAAGGATAATGAGACTCTGAACTGAAGTTAGAAATGGTATGGGAGAGTCATGAAGATTACTGTCACCTTTCATATTTAGTCCTGAGGACAATGATGATACTAACCAATGATATTTAATCAGAGAGTTAAAGTAGATTTTTTTTTTCTTGCAGCTCTACAATAGGCACATTTTACCAGTGACCTTTCAGTTGGAATTACATTTTGCACTTACTATGCTGCTATTTTTCAACTTCAAAATTCTCACTATGTATATTAAAGTTGATCCACTATTATTGAGGATGTTAGAGCAATATGGAAGCTTGAAAATTATATAGTTCCATTCCTCTAGTGGATAGAGAAGTTAATACCAAGGAAGGTTAGTGGTGAGTTCCAAGTCACCCAGAGACTTACTAGCAAAATGCTGGACCCAGATCTAATTCCTCTCCTTTGAAGACCACTTGAAGACAAAGAATTAAAGCCTGGAATGAAAATCAGAAGGGAATAAAAAGGTAGCTCAGTCCTGAAATATCAAACTGAGTCAACTGATGATTTCTGACTGGTTCTAACTTTTTCCCTGCCTCAATTTCAGTTTTGTTTTACTTGCCAGAAAAGCTTTTTTTTTCCTCTCCCACAATAGCTGTGCTCATATAGATATGTGCTCTTTTTGTATTTTACTTCTATGCATTCTTTTATGTACCTCTCTTATTCAATTTCAGCAAAAGGATGGATCCTCTTATGCTGATTTCAAATCCTCACTACGCAATCTGTCAAGTAATCATACAAAAGCATCTCTATTCTCACTTCTTCGAGTGGTCAAATCAGACAGAATTGGACACTACATTACTTCAAAGCTTAGACTTGAGAATACTTCTTATGTCTGACAAATGACATGCTCCCCATGAGTATTTAATAGTTGTGAACTAATTTTGATCTGTTCAAGGTCACAGCCACTTCACTAATATCTAGACTGCTGGCTCCAAACTCAGCACCATAGCTGACTGTCATAGCTATAAATATAGAGAACTATTCTTTTTATCTTGCCAGAAAAGCATTTTGTCTCTCTCTGAGCATGTTTTTTTTTTTTTTCAAAGTGGTTTAAAAAGTGTTTAGTCATATGCTAGTATTTCAAGAACCAAACCCCACCCCTAGCCTCTTAAAAACTGAATGCAAAGCCCAGCAGAAAGCATAGTTAGGTGTTACCTTCTGATGGTCTGTTCTTAAAGAATTGGAAGAGGTCAGTGAAGGAGATTGAACCTAGGACACCTATTGATATGTATTCACATGTGGTTGCCTGTTAATAAGGCTGACTATTTAACTTAGTCCTTTTCAATCTTCACAGATTATAATTGCAAAAATAGCCCTCGCTTCTCCAGTTGGTTGTTAACAGCTAAGAAAAGACTAACGTGTGGGTCACTTGCTTAATTATAAACAGAATGAAATAGTGAGTAATGAATTAAGCCACTGGACTGACTTCTAGTCTTATATTACTATCTAAAAAATACCTTGTTATAAAAATAACAAAACATCATCCCCTCAAAAACCCACATATACTCTGTTACTTGTATTTTTTTTTTCTGGTCCAGTAATAATTAGACTTTCTAAGAATTACTGACTGATGAGGAGTTAATAGCTTTTGGAGCAAATAAGAGGTAACTCCTCCTAGCTGGTCATGAATCCTTGAAAACTTTAAGTGTCTTGAATGTTACTTCTTAATTAGTCAACAAACTATTTGGACAAGGTACAAGGCTAGTGCCTAACTTCCCCAAAGTGCCAGGGTCTGACTGGAAATGATGAGGTTATTAAAATTTTACATGAACTTAATTGATTTTTACATGTATTAAATCTACCCAAGTCAGCTGTTTTGTTAATCTATTAACTGTTTCTCCAGCGGGGATTCTAATCATGCGTGAAACACTTATTCCTAAGTAAAAGAGAAGTCTAACCAAGTTAGAATACGAACTAAAAAACTGAATTGATAATGACATCAGAAACAATCTGAAAATAAAAACATTGTCTGGAAAATAATTGTATATTATTAGGACATGTTTCTTAAGACACAGATTTTAATTCTCTATTGCAATGGGCTGAATATTTGTGTCTCCCCCATATTCTATGTTGAAGCCCGGATCTCCAGTGTGATGGTCTTAGGAAATGAGCCTTTGGAAATAAGAAGTTCATAAGGGCAGAGCTCTGATGAATGGAATTAGTGCCCTTATAAGAAGAGACAGCAGAGAGATGATCTTGCTTGCTTCTGTGTGAGGATACACTAGAAAAGATGGCCTTGCACAAACCAGGAAGAAGGTCCTCACCAAATACCAAATCTGCCAGCACCCTGATTTGGATGTCTCAGTTTCCACATCTCTGAGAAATAAATGTCTGTCGTTTAAGTCACTCAGTTGATGGTTTCTTTTTATCGTAGCCTGAACTAAGACACCTATTAATTTTAATTTGTTCATAGTTATCCTCTAAAACCAATCTTCTTTCACAAATTTGTGTTGAAGGACATATAAGGTTCTTCTATGTTTGGACAAAGATAAAAAGATTTAATAAAATTACAATGTTCCCAAAGTGTGGTTCCTTGGATCAGAGCATCAGTCTCACCTGGAACTTGTTGAAAATGCACGTTCTCTAGCTTTACCTCAATGAATCAGCAGATTCTGTTGGAATCCAGCATTGTTATTTTAACTGGATCCCCACTTGCTAATGATGCATGCTAAAGTTTGAAAGTCACTGTTTTAGAGGGTTGGCTGTCTTTTAAATTTGACTGTACAGCATATCCCCACCTCAGCACTCTTGCCTGGAAAATCCCATGGATGGAAGAGCCTGGTGGGCTACAGTCCATGGGGTCACTAAGAGTCGGACACGACTGAGCAACTTCACTTTCACTTTTCACTTTCATGCATTGGAGAAGGAAATGGCAAGCCACTCCAGTGTTCTTGCCTTGAGAATCCCAGGGACAGGGAACCTGGTGGGCTGCCGTCTATGGGGTCACACAGAGTCGGACACGACTGAAGCAACTTGGCAGCAGCAGCAGTACAGCATACACAAGCTACTCATCATTGATACAATGTTAGAATGATCTCCTGTATTTCTCAACCCTAGATTCTCATATGGGCTTCCCTCATTGCTCAGAAGGTAAAGAATCTGCCTGCAATGTAGGCGACCTGGGTTCGATACCTGGGTTGGGAAGATTCCCTGGAGGAGAGGATGGCAACCCACTCCAGTATTCTAGCCTGAAAAATCCCCATGGATAAAGCCACTCCAGTGTTCTTGCCTTGAGAATCCCAGGGACAGGGAGCCTGGTGGGCTACAGTCTATGGGATCACAAGGAGTTGGACATGACTGAACAATATTTGGGGAACAGAGAATAGGGGGAAGGTATGAAGGAAATTTTTGTTGGCGTATTCTACATCAGATTGGGTTCCTAGACTCCTTGACCATAGTCATCCACTCTTTTCTGTCTCTAGATGTTCTTAAGTGAGAAAGTTCAAGAAGGTCTCTCAGTTGTGACTACCTGTCAGGGCTGACCTTACTAATTTGACTTAAGGGAGCCCACAGTTACCCAAACTCTTCCTTTGCCAAAAGATATCTTTGGTGTAAAGGTCTTGAAGAACAACACTTGAAACAAAAACACTAACTAGTTGGTAGTAATATTTTAAACTGGGGTAAATCAGGAAATAGTAAAAATTTTTCCTCAAATGAATTTTGTTTAATTTAAAATAGTAACTACTGTCAGTTGTTGTGAAGTTAGATGATTTCTTCTCCTATGTGCTTAACTTTCCTTCATGTTATAACACTATGGACATAGCGTAATTTAGGGTTTATTTTATTTTCTTTTTATGTCATGATTCAATATAATTCAAAGTAGACACTCCATTATCTGTGCCACAGTTTCTCTCTTGTAATTTTTAAAATTTAATCTGTCCATGAAATCTAACATTCTGAAAAATACATCATTAAACTCACATTGCCCTAGATTTACTTAGTCTGTCAATAGGTAGCTAATCACAGAGCCAGATGCTACTGGAACAAAAGCAAGGTCAAGCACGTTTTGCTGGAAGGAAAGTCAAGGAAATTATAAGGCTTCAAGGTATCCCAAATGAGGAAGACTATTCATTATTACAAAGCAGGAAAGAATCGGAAGACAAGGTAACTAGGAAAAAAACATTTATAGAATAAGAAAACATGACCCAAGCTGGTAGAAACTAAGGTTGGGTATTTCTTTTTGGTTTCTTAGCATTATACTTAATGTTTTATCTTTGCTAACTCCTCAAAACATGGGCCGCTCAGAATATCAGCCAGAGAGTGTTTAACCACAACACTTTAAAGTTCTGTTTTGGACTAAAGTCTTGAGGAAAAACACAAAAACAAAACCTGTAACTATAGAGGAAAATGTATTTTGCAGGGTACATGAAATACAAAGGCAAGATGATGGGTTATGAGCGTGCGCTCAAGTAGAAAAAGCCACTATTGAAAAACAAAACAAAGCGAGTGGAAGTAGCATAAGCTTCACTGCTTTATATCAAAAGAGAAGAATAAAAATCCAGGTATCAGGGTTTATAACCAAAACTCTAAGCCTTTAGCTATTCTCAGAAATGTGTTGAAAGATACAGTAGTCAGACTATAAAAACAAGATATGATGGGTGATGTTATTTCAATTTTAGCATATGTCTTCTTGTTCCAGAAATTTACAACACTCCCACCACACTCTGGCTCACATGATAATTAAAATCATATTTTTAAACCTACATAAGAATCTTTGATTCATGAGGATGAAAGAACTGATCAAAAAGATGGCTGACATAGTAAGGCATGAATTTTTATTCAGCAGAGCTGGAAAGTACCCATCTTTTTATAATGTGGAACTCAGAAAACACTGTCCCTTCAAATGCCACCTTACATAAACCTTTTTATATGAATTCACCCAATCTCTGCCACCATATAGCAACACCTCATAGATCTTGTGAAAGTGAATGTGAAGTCGCTCAGTCGTGTCCGACTCTTTGCGACCCCGTGGACTGTAGCCCACCAGGCTCCTCCGTCCATGGGATTCTCCAGGCAAGAACACTGGAGTGGGTTGCCATTTCCTTCTCCAAAGATCTTGTATAGACAATATTTTTGATACTACAAGAATCTACCCAGGGAGATCAAGGGAAGAGTTCTGACCCTCACTGCTTCTCTGACTTGCCTTTCACTCCAGTTAAAGAGGCTAAGGTCCATTCTTAAAGAGGCTAAGGTCCATTCATAAAATCTCAGTAGAGGAAACTCTAACCCACCCTAATCAAGTTACATCCTTAGGCCACATTTTCTTTTCCAATTCTGCTGCCCTTTAAAAATGAACCTTATTCTAATGTAATAAAAATGTTCAGGAGGAAACCATAGTTTGGTCTTTATCAGTTTTGCACATTCTAAGGATAATCTTAATATCTATGGTCTATTAAAAACCACAGGACACAGAGGAGGAGTCTTTCTTCATCACCTCATAGGAAAACAATGTAAACTACATTGCAAGTACCAAAAAAAAAAAAAAAGATTACTGCATATCCCACCTAGCACAAACTTGTGGTTATCTCAGTCTTTTATTGTCATTTAATATCTATTTCATAGTTCTATAAATTATAGAAAATTAAAGATTAATGCAACTGATTCTTGTTCATATATATTCCAATTAGCTGAGTGGAATGCAATTAATTTTTGCCCTGTATAGACCTATTTTGCATATATTTTTAAACAGTTCAGTATTCCTTATTTGTCTATATATCCACAGTTGAGGTTTCCCAGAATCAGTTGTAACATCTCATTGGTTCTTTCTTTAACTGATGATCTAAATAAAATCTATGATGTGTGTTCATTGTTTATCAGTTGGAGAACTGTGATTATACCCTCTTTTTCACTAAATGCCAGCTAACACAGAAATCATAGTCTCAAGAATTAAAAACTTGTACGGTACTAAGTTTAAATTCCAATAGAATGTTAGAAAAACAACAAACCTAAAATGGACTAGTTGCTCTTCTCCTTAATTAGACAACTGTCCTTTCGAATATTGAAAAAAGAAATCTTTACTAAAAGCAAAACAAATATTTTGAGTAATATGGAATCTAGGTATGTATTTATTAGCATATTCATCAAGTTGTCCTATCTTTTGCCCATTCACGATCTAAGCCTTGATATCTTAATTCCAAAATTCACAGTTCTTGGTAACAAAAGTGTTAATGTTATATACCAGTGTTCTTTATTTCCACAATGTGGCTGACTTAAAGACATTGAAAAAATACAAATGGAAAATTAATACATTTTTTTCTCTAAATTCCACAAAACTGAATCTGACCTAGTTAAATCATTTTTGTAAGAGCCAGGCCACCCTCACTGTTCTGTCCTAATTGCAACAGATTTCAGAGTTCACCATGCAATACTTCATGTCCAGCAGAAGTTTTATTCATATGATATTGTTTTGTGTATATTTATCCCATGGCTCCATATATTCTTAATGTTCTCAAAAGCATTGAAAATGGCCATAAGCATCATCCTTTTTGTAGCTTGTGCAACACCAGATATAGTAAATGATCAACGACACCTGCTTGATTGGCCGATTAGGAGTATCAGTGTTGGCACAGTACAAAAATGAGCATGATTGCACTTTGGAAATCATCAAGATCAGGTTCTGCACCCCATGTGACACTTACTAGCTGTGTAACTTAAGTAAGTAACTAAATCTCTTCAAGCAGTACCTATTTTAAATGCTAAAAAGATTAAATGGGATGCTGTACATGAAGTTCCTGATTAAATGAGATGTTATGTATGAACTGCTTGGAAAAGAATAGGACCTAATTAATTAAAACTAATAATAAATGATAAAAGCTTCCATTTACTGGAAGTTTTACTATGTACCAGATATCATTATAATTATTATGTACTATATTTTTTCATCATTATCATTATGTAAGGTGCTATAAAGACTAAATCTAAATCTGCCATGGGTTACTGTACACAGTTCTTGTTACCTGGGAAACCAACAGTGGATTCAAAGTGTTCACAAAAATTTAACTTGATAAGTGAAGTGGAGGAGAGGTCAGAACTGCTTTATGGCAACAGACTAGAAGGAATGAAAACTGACAAAAAGGCTTTGGAGTAGCACAGGCTAAAAGGCGACATGATTGACATCAACCCAATCACAAATGGTGCAGATAATAGTGAACATGGGTTTGTTCATTAAATCCTGAACTACTAGAATGAGGGACACCTTTTGACAGGTGGGCAAGGTAATTTTAAACTGAATAAAGAAAATCTAACTCCACTACTAGATAAAGAAGTTATTAAATATGTTATGCCAAGATATAGTGAAGCACAAAATGGGAATAGAACAGAAAAGTTTGGTCAAACTTATAAAAAATGAAGCAAGAAATGAATTTCTAAAAAAGGTAAAAATGGGTTCAGCAAGACAATGAGAGCCTTCCATAATATCACTTGGCTATTGATTGAAATAAAATGTTTGACTACTGATATTAAAGTATTGATATCAAAAATATGAAAGTTACTCTTAATGAATTGTTTTCTTAATACTCAAAATTTCGAGTGAGCCAAATTTCAATCTATGCAGGTCAGGAAGCAACAGTTAGAACTGGACATTGAACAACAGACTGGTTCCAAATAGGAAAAGGAGTACATCAAGGCTATATATTGTCACCCTGCTTATTTAACTTCTATGCAGAGTACATCACGAGAAACGCTAGGCTGGAAGAAACACAAGCTGGAATCAAGATTGCCAGGAGAAATATCAATAACCTCAGGTATGCAGATGACACCACCCTTATGGCAGAAAGTGAAGAGGAACTAAAGAGTCTCTTGATGACAGTGAAAGAGGAGAGTGAAAAAGTTCGCTTAAAGCTCAACGTTCAGAAAACTAAGATCATGGCATCCAGCCCCATCACTTCATGGGAAATAGATGGGGAAACATTGGAAACCACGGCTGACTTTATATTTTTGCCTCCAAAATCACTGCAGATGGTGATTGCAGCCATGAAATTAAAAGACGCTTATTCCTTGGAAGGAAAGTTATGACCAAGCTAGACAGCATATTAAAAAGCAGAGACATTACTTTGTCAACAAAGGTCCGTCTAGTCAAGGCTAGGGTTTTTCCAGTAGTCATGTATGGATGTGCGAGTTGGACTATAAAGAAAGCTGAGCACCAAAGAATTGATGCATTTGAACTGTAGTGTTGGAGAATACTCTTGTGAGTCCCTTGGACTGCAAGGAGCTCCAACCAGTTCATCCTAAAGGAGATTAGCCCTGGGTGTTCACTGGAAGGACTGATGTTGAAGCTGAAATTCCAATACTTTGGCCACCTGATGCAAAGAGCAGACTCATTTGAAAAGACCATGATGCTGGGAAAGATTGAGGGCAGGAGGAGAAGGGGACAACAGAGGACAAGATGGTTGGATGGCATCACCAACTTGATAGACATGGGTTTGGGTGGACTCTAGGAGTTGGTGATGGACAGAGAGGCCTGGCGTGCTCTGATTCATGGAGTCACAAATAGTTGGACATGACTGAGTGACTGAACTGAACTGAACTGATTCACATAGATATAGCAAACCACATTTAACTAAACAGCTATATAAAACTGTAAGTATGCTGAATACAAATTATTTGTGATAGAGTTAGAAATGTGATCATTTTGGGAAATTGAACAACCTTGGGAGAACTGGGAATTATAATTTCTTTATTTTGCATTGATTTGCTGTTATTTTTGTTTTGTTTTGAACTTGATATTATTAATCATCTTCCAAAATAGTTCCAGTCTTAGTACAATTGCTATAGTGTAAATAAGAAGAGGTGATTGTATTGTACGATTTGATTCATTTGCTCCATTTTCCATACTTGAGACTAAAGATAATCTTTGAATTCTTAGTCTTATAAAAAGAGTTCAGGATCTAGGCATGTTTACACACTATCTCAGGGACTCTGAGGATGCTAAAAGATTTCAAAGAGTCAGGCAAGCTCCTGATAGGCTTCTGAAATCTTTGCTCTCAATGTAGTCCTATCTCTAGTAGACTTTCCACCTTGTAGACACAGTGTATCTCTTCTTTACACTTCACTGACTGCAGCTTAGAGACAAGCAAAGAGCAGCTGAACTGGTGGGAGTTGTGCTTCACAGGCAAAGTGGAAACTGGCTGTATTTATTTAGAACTTTGTGTTTTGTTATTGTCATTTCCTACCTCCAGACACCAAAGAGCTGACTGCATTTTCCTACCATGGTGTAATACATCGCAAAATGAATTTGTGATATGACCATGAACTACAAAATGTAATGGGGCAGAAAATGCTGAAACACATTATTTTAACTCCTACACACTTGAAATTTCTCTCGTCCTCATTCTAGCAACCTTTGAGACCAGAAATAGCACTCTCCACCCCAACACGCATTTTTTGTGTGTATGCATAGTATAGAAAACAGAAAAGGCAATGGCACCCCACTCCAGTACTCTTGCTTGGAAAATCCCATGTATGGAGGAGCCTGGTAGGCTGCAATCCATGGGGTCACTAGGAGTCAGACATGACTGAGCGACTTCACTTTCACTTTTCACTTTCATGCATTGGAGAAGGAAATGGC
Organism: Ovis canadensis; assembly: GCF_042477335.2. Taxonomy (NCBI): domain Eukaryota; kingdom Metazoa; phylum Chordata; class Mammalia; order Artiodactyla; family Bovidae; genus Ovis; species Ovis canadensis. The sequence continues at coordinate 173,855,958 of NC_091246.1, read as the reverse complement.
AACCCGCTCCAGTGTTCTTGCTTGGAGAATCCCAGGGACGGGGGAGGCTGGTAGGCTGCCATCTCTGGGGTCGCACAGAGTCGGACACAACTGAAGCGACTTAGCAGCAGCAGCAGCAGTATAGCAAAACAATACATGGAGAGACAGGAACTATATTTAGATCAACAACCACATCATTATTTATAGGAAGGAATGCTTTCACTGCTTAATATTTTGGGAATAAATGATTAAGCACAAGTTCCACAATGTATAGCGTCACAGAGATTGGCTACAAGTGTGCATGTGTGTGCATAGTTGCTCAGTGGGGTCCAACTCTTTGTGACCCCATGGATTATAGCTCGCCAGTTTCCTTTCTCCATGGAATTTCCCAGGCAAGAATACTGGAGTGGGTTGCCATTTCCTACTCCAGGGGATCTTCCTGACCCAGGGATCAAACTCGCCTCTCCTTAGTCTCCTGCATTGGCAGACAGATTCTTTACAACAAAGTCACCTGGAAAGCAAGATTCCATGACCTTTGTCACTTATTGTTCTCAGTATTCCAGAATCTCAGGGCTATGGTTGCTACTTGATCATTTGTGCTATCTGATTTAATCTGAAAAATAAACTTGTGCAGTAATAATTATTCCCACTGTACCAAAGTATACAGAGTTAATGTAACAAAGTAAGGCCAAATCACTTAAACTAGATTTGTATTTGTATGGATTAATTCTTTAATCCTTAACTGTCTTGGTCTTCATATGTCAAATGAACTGTTCGATAAGTTCATTTCTATTAATTCATCTGATTCTAAAATTCCATTATTTCATTAAATACTTTTCTAGTTTGTATTACTCTCTGAGCTAGAGCTAATTTTCTTGTATTGTTGCTTCAGATTAGCTAGGTTCAAATTATTTCTCTCCAAAAAGAATTTTATATAAGATATGCTGGCCCTCTATCATGAACTATCCAAAATGTGTTTGTATAACATAAACATGTATATGTATATATATAATGTAAGAAAAAACCTTCTAAAACATTTAAAATACCTATTCCTATATTGCATGATATTTTTAGGCACTTTTCCTACATGATCCTATTTAAATCTAGAAACAGCCGAGTGGTAATCATCCTTCAAATTTTACAAATGGGGAATTTTAACCTCAGGGGTTAAAACATATATTTCCATTTGTTCTCCTTCTCTTAGCTATATTAAAAAATGTTTTGAATTAAAAAGAAAGGTGACAAGACTACAAGTAAAATATTCCTAGACAGTTAATCTCCATTTCAACTTACCATAGATTGTTTTTCCAGATATTCAAGTCATCTTACATCACATCATTAAAATAATTTAAATAATAGATATTTGCATTGGGTGGTGGAATGAGGAACAACTGATGTTTGTCCTTTTGAATTGCAAGCCACTATGGTGTGATCACTCATCTAGAGCCAGACATCATGGAATCTGAAGTCAAGTGGGCCTTAGAAAGCATCACTACGAACAAAGCTAGTGGAGGTGATGGCATTCCAGTTGAGCTATTTCAAATCCTGAAAGATGATGCTGTGATAGTGCTGCACTCCATATGCCAGGAAATTTGGAAAACTCAGCAGTGGCCACAGGACTGGAAAAGGTCAGTTTTCATTCCAATTCCAAAGAAAGGCAATGCCAAAGAATGCTCAAACTAGCGCACAATTGCACTCATCTCACATGCTAGTAAAGTCATGCTCAAAATTCTCCAAGCCAGGCATCAGCAATACGTGAACCGTGAACTTCCTGATGTTCAAGGTGGTTTTAGAAAAGGCAGAGGAACCAGAGATCAAATTGTCAACATCCATTGGATCATGGAAAAAGCAAGAGAGTTCCAGAAAAACATCTACTTCTGCTTTATTGACTATGCCAAAGCCTTTGACTGTGTACATCACAATAAACTGTGCAAAATTCTGAAAGAGATGGGAATACCAGACCACCTGACCTGCCTCTTGAGAAATCTGTATGCAGGTCAGGAAGCAACAGTTAGAATTGGACATGGAACAACAGACTGATTCCAAATAGGAAAAGTAGTACGTCAAGGCTGTCTATTGTCACCCTGCTTATTTAACTTATGTGGAGAGTACATCATGAGAAACGCTGGAGTGGAAGAAACACAAGCTGGAATCAAGATTGCCGGGAGAAATATCAATAACCTCATATATGCAGATGACACCACCCTTATGGCAGAAAGTGAAGAGGAACTAAAAAGCCTCTTGATGAAAGTGAAAGAGGAGACTGAAAAAGTTGGCTTAAAGCTAAACATTCAGAAAACAAAGATCATGGCATCCGGTTCCATCACTTCGTGGGAAATAGATAGGGAAACAGTGGAAACAGTGTCAGACTTTATTTTTGGGGACTCCAAAATCACTGCAGATGGTGAGTGCAGACATGAAATTAAAAGACACTTACTCCTTGGAAGAAAAGTTATGACCAACCTAGATAGCATATTCAAAAGCAGAGACATTACTTTGCCGACTAAGGTCCATCTCGTCAAGGCTATGGTTTTACCTGCGGTCATGTATGGATGTGAGAGTTGGACTGTGAGGAAAGCTGAGCACCGAAAAATGAATGCTTTTGAACTATGGTGTTGGAGAAGACTCTTGAGAGTCCCTTGCACTGCAAGGAGACCCAACCAGTCCATTCTGAAGGAGATCAGCCCTGGGATTTCTTTGGAAGGAATGATGCTAAAACTGAAACTCTAGTACTTTGGCCACCTGATGCGAACAGTTGACTCATTGGAAAAGACTTTGATGCTGGGAGGGATTGTGGGCAGAAGGAGAAGGGGATGAGATGGTTGGATGGCATCACTGACTTGATGGATGTTAATCTGAGTGTACTTCGGGAGTTGGTGATGGACAGGGAGGCCTGGCATGCTGTGATTCATGGGGTCGCAAAGAGTTATACATGACTGAGTGACTGGACTGAATTGAACTGATGGACAGGCAATGGCACCCCACTCCAGTACTCTTGCCTGGAAAATCCCATGGACGGAGAAGCCTGGCGGGCTGCATCCATGGGGTCGCTAAGAGTCGGACACAACTGAGAGACTTCACTTTCACTTTTCAGTTTCACGTATTGTAGGAGGAAATGGCAACCCACTCCAGTGTTTTTGCATGGAGAATCCCAGGGACGGGAGAGCCTGGTGGACTGCCGTCTATGGGGTCGCATAGAGTTAGGCACGACTGAAGTGACTCAGCATCAGCAGTAGCAGCAGCAGCATGGACAGGCAGGCAAGAATGAAGAAATTGGACATGGGGAACAGGGTAGGATGTGGATACCATAAGAACAGTCCCATGTTCTGTAAAAAGGGAAGGTGTAGCTTTAAAAACAAGTTCTACCTACTTCTCAATTTTTCCTAAAACTCAAATTCCAATGCTCCTTAGGAAAACATAAATAGGTTACCTAGAGTTTTTCTTCCATATACAATTAGTTGCCAATGCTAACTAACACTATATGTTTAAAGACTCTTTATTTTTGAGATAAAGTAAAATAGATGCAAAGGGATCAAAACATGCCTATAATACAGTCCAACTAGGCATTATGCCAAGGGTATAATGTTGGTAGTATAATACTATTAAACCCTGTACTTACAGTGAACAAGTTTGAACAAATGATATTAAATCTGTTTCCTTCCTTATTTACTTAGTTAGCCACTACTGTTCTTTAAGCTTCTAATTAATTTTGTATGGCAGTCTTTCTATATAATGAGTAGATCTTCTGTGGACAAAAGTAAAATCAGTACAAAAATAGAGAGCATTTTACTTAGCTGCTCCTGAGAGTAAGGCTGTCCTTTTCTCTCTTCACAGGTTCGGTCAACAAAGCAGCATTAAAAACGAGAAAACAGCATAGAAAGCAGCATTTATTTGAAGGAGTTTGGAAGAAGAGTACATGATTTAAGGGAATTTTAATAACTTCTTTAAACTTCCCTTCCTGTTAATTATAAATAGCACTAATTGGTTTTATTCAAAATACACGGAGTCTCTGTAGTTACCCAGACACAGATAAAAGATACTTAGGTATATTTTCCAAAGTTCTCCAAGGGAGCTAGAAAAACTATTCTTGCTAGCTAAGCAAGCAAGTTGTTTTGAGTGGGATGATGATGATAATGATGATGGTTTCTTCATCTGATTTCTATTGATTTATTGGGGTATATTTGCCTTATAATGTCATGTTAGTCTCTGCTGTACAACATTGTGTATCAGCTATGTTTATACATTTACCCCCTTTCTCTTGAGCCTCCCTCCCACCCCCCTCTTTATTCGATTCCTTAAAACACTTTTAAAAAATAAATCTAAAAGTATAGAGCAATCTTTATGTTTTGTTTTTCCCATCCGAGCAACTATTTTCCTGTCTCTCAGTTTCATAACCTTATCTGTTGGAAATCAGTCCTTGGGTCATTTTATAATACAAAAACACATCAAGGCTGGGGAATATTATCTAATTACAATCTCACTGAGGGTGACTGGAAAGACATATTTCTGCTAGTGTTTTGATATTTACAGACTAAGTTGTTCCGCCAGAAAAATGCTGCCGTGGGTTCTATAACAGTGTCCCAACCCTCAATGGGTTGTTAATAATCAAAGTGCATGTTAATAATCAAACTTGCATGACATGATTGGAAGCTGCTTATAATGCTATGGATGAAGATTTAATTTCGAAGCATATATTTTTAAAGCATTTTCAAATATTCTAAAGAATAAAACTTCAGACTGAAGTCAACCCCTGCCCATTTAAACAGTAATGGATTTTACCTCAGAATCATTATTTCTAATTAATAAAACTTTGTCCCAGTTTCTGCTTTCTGCATAGTTATGACAAAGTGGCATTTCCTTTACCCATTTAGGCTCCATTATCTCAGACTATCCTTTAATCCTTTTTATCCTTATAAAGTTCAGTTGCTTTGGTTTATGAGTGTAATTCTTTTCATGTCCTCCTTTTCTTCTTTTCTGGTAACACAGTGTCCTAAATATGCAACTCTGGATGGGAGTAACTAGCACTCATACCAAAAAACAAAACAGAAGAAGAAGGATAGAAGAATTACAATGTTTTAGACACTTATCATACGGGGCTTGAGCAAAACTCACCATCGTACAATAGTTAGAGAACAAAATTACCAAAAGCAAGCATAACATATGTTCATGAACATTGAGCATATGGTCAATGAAGAATGTGTGATCTAGGTAAAGTAATCGCACTGTCAGCTTTTCACACAAGCTTTTTTTCCCCATTTCAATTCAGATCAACATGTTTTATTTGTACATTTACTCTATATAAGGCACTGTGTTAGAAATCCTTTCTGAAGAGAACTGAGAGATGCTTTCATACCACCAGGGAAGATGTAGGAACAGGTAAAAGCAGATTCCCAAAAGTAAGTGGGCTCTCCCAAACAAGCACAGAACCAGAGAATATTGAATGTAAACCTAGGTAGAAATGTAGAGACCATTTACTTCATTTGTTCATTTATCCACTAACATAATTAATAGATATTTATTGAGCCCTATGTACATGTCAGGATTTATAGACCACAAAGTATGGCATGGTAGCCCCTCTAAGCAAAATACAGTCAGTCCTGGCAACACAGGAAACCTAGGAATTGAATTTATCTGCAGTCACACATTAGCACTCTTCTGGTAGGTGCACAAAGTAAGTATGAGCATAGTTTCTTTAAAGTAGGCAGTACTGTGATTGAGATATTACTACAATAGAAGGTCAGGGAGAAGGAGTTCACTTCTGGAGTTCACTTGCAGGGAAGAATCAATGAAGAAAGAAGAAAGATTTCTTTAGCACTGTACTCTACAATGTCCAAAGATCTTACAGTCAGAATAAGTGATATTAATCTCCTTTATCACATGGTAAATTATACTTGACTGCACATTCTGAATTACTGGATTGACATGTTGAAAATTTTCCTATTATACAAAAATCTATTAATGGAATTATATTACTGCTTATGTTCTCATTATTTTTCTAGTCTCTAAATCTATGAATTTTGTCTACTGTGATATCTTTATGATTTTAGTAGTTGTGAAATGTTGTGTTATTTGAAATCTGTAGCATTTAATGACATACATTCTCTAGCAGACCTAACAAAATATTCCATTACACCTGTGGAGATAACATGTTAGATTAAATGCTAGATTTTATATACCAGATAATACTGGTATTAATCTCTTGAGAATTATATTTCTGTTTAATGAACAGATATTCAATCAATAATAAAATACAAATTACCAATAAAATGTTAATTATCAAGACATAGATTAAATATTTCTAAATCATCTTCAATGTTATTTTTCTGAAATATATTAGACAAATATTTACTCTTAATATTTCATTAATAGACATATTAAAAAATGCATCTCTTGAAAATTAGATACTATGACCTTCCAGTATAGTTAAAACAGTTACTATGATAAAACAATTTATTCAGCTCTAGTTATATTTTGAAGTGATTACATTTGTTGGTACTTAAGTTATCATGCTTATTTTGCATGTAAGAAATGACCCTATCTATTTACCTTACAGTAAGACATATAAAAGAAATGATGCTAAAGCTGAAACTCCAGTACTTTGGCCACCTCATGAGAAAAGTTGACTCATTGGAAAAGACTCTGATGCTGGGATTGTGGGCAGGAAGAGAAGGGGACCACAGAGGATGAGATGGCTGGATGGCATCACTGAATCGATCGATGTGAGTCTGAGTGAACTCCGGGAGTTGGTGATGGCCGGGGAGGCCTTACGTGCTGCGATTCGTGGGGTCGCAAAGAGTCGGACACGACTGAGTGACTGAACTGAACTGAAGACATATAAAATGTCTGCATCATATAGTACAGATATACATGGTGAAATTTTAAAAGCAATTAAAAAATGTGAACAATTCCATTTGCTAATTTTATTTTCCCAAAGAGGAAATAATTATTTATGGGGAAGATGGAAAGAACAGTTGGAGATAAATATGAGCTAGACATTTAATATTTACATAGTTATCAGTTTTTTTTCCACAGTCATGTATGGATGTGAGAGTTGGACCATAAAGAAGACTGAGCCCCGAAGAATTGATGCTTTCAAACAGTGGCATTGGAGAAGACTCTTGAGAGTCCCTTGGATTGCAAGCAGATCAAATCAGTCCATTCAAAAGGAAATCAGTCCTGAATATACATTAGAATGACTGATGCTGAAGCTGAAGTTCCAATACTTTGGCCAGCTGATGTAAAGAGCTGAATTATTATAAAAGACCCTGACTCTGGGAAAGATTGAAGGCAGAAGGAGAAGGGGATGACAGAGGACTAGATGGTTTGATGGCATCACTAACTTCATGGACATGAGTTTGAGCAAGTTCTGGTAGATGGTGAAGGATAGGGAAGCCTGGCATGTTGCAATCCATGGAGTCACAGAGTTGTGCATGGCTGAGCAACCAAACAACAAAGTTATCAGATTAAACTTGTATATAGTGTGCATACATACGTTCAAACTCAATTTTCATAGGACAGATGACACAATTCATATTTCTGTATACTCTGAATTAGATATTTTAATGAAAAATTGCCTGAACATATACGAATCCCAGTCTCAGCTCTATACTGCTAGCTATGTGATCTTTAGTAAAGTACTTAGTCTTTTCACCAGCAGTATATATAAACAAAAAAGTAACAATTTTCATATAAAAACTGGTTTACAAACTTCTATCTTTGATTGAATAGTTAATATCTAACTACTTTATAATGTACTTTGATTTATAGAGAAAATAAATATAAGACATCTGGTTTTCTCATGTCGAACAACCAAATGCCAGATTGTTCAATTTATGTCTGTTTCTCCTTATTCTTGAATGTAAACACTAGGAACATGGAAATTACATATTAGTTCATTTTATTTCCAGTTTCTTAAATACAATATGGTAATTTAAAAATTCTTATATTAATAAGATGGCACTCACTTCAAAATGATTGCTTATACCCCTTTTATCATTATCACCCCTAGAACAGTGTTTTCTTAATTCTGACCTAGTTTCTCTTATGGATATTTATTTATATACTCTGACTAATACATTTGTAACCATCTGTGATAAATATGTGATACCACAGAGAAGGAAGCAAGCCCTCACATATAGCATGCATCACAGTATTGGTTCTAGAAAATCAATTAAAAAGGTGATTATTTCCATGTGTCAAAATGTGGTTTATAACTACAGCTCCATACAAGAGATATAGAGGACCTAAACAAACCAACAAGATGAAGGTCCTTCAATCCCAGAGATGGTAAGAATGAGGATAGTCAGAATGTTACAATGTCCCAAAGAGGAAAAGATAAATTTTCTTTTACAATTTAGCAGAAATGGGCCAGAAATTTACTTGTGTGCCTACTAAGTTGTTTCAGCCGTTTCTCACTCTTTGTGACTCTACAGACTGTGTAGCCTACCAGGTTCCCGTGTCCATGCTATTCTCCCATGGGAAGAATACTAAACTGGATTGCCACGCCCTCCTCCAGGGGATCTTCCCAACCCAGGGATAAAATCTGCATCTCTTATGTCTCCTGCATTAAGCAGGTGGTTCTTTACCAGCAGCGCCACCTGGAAAGACTGAAATTTACTTATATATCTCCATTTTATAGCTTGATCTACTCTTGAAACTATCAGAGCTCAAGGTCCAAATATATGGATAAACAAAATGCCTCTCTTTGGGAAAAGGGAAAATAGATGTTTTGCAAAAATTATCATCTAGGTAATCAGCTTCAACTGAGAAGAATGCTATGTTCATGTTGACATCTGAATTTCAAGGAGAGAGTGATAAGTACATTTTGTTCTAGCTTCATAGCCATATAGGAGATAAAGTTTATGTGGCAGGTAAAGTCAATTTTAATTAAAAAATGTTTTCAAAATAAAAAAGTAATTTAAGTAACAGATTAACGTTTTGGAGGTGACTGAGATGTAGTTTATTCCCTTTTAATCTCTGGAGAGGGGTTAGAGAGGATTTGCCTCCCATGTAACAGTGGAAGAATTACAAGTAGGCTAATACCTCTCAACTGTGTAATCACCATGTTATATTTTTGTGCAAGAAGAACTTAAAGTGATTTAAGTAATGGATACATAACGGTAACCTGTAATTCAACAGAAAATATTTCCTTTCTTATAAAGTGAAAAGACAAAAATAGAAGACTTCAATATCAGTTACTGGATTATAATTGACCTATTTGTGTATCCTCAGCTGTGCTTGTGCTATAGATAAATGAAAAGTGCAGAATGAATAGTAACATAAGGATGAGGCTCAAACCTTAGTTATTGTTAAAATCGAAAGAAGTCTACCCTGGTTTTAACTGAAAGTCAAAATCAATTTCAAATATGTAAATGAACTGACTTTTGATCCTGTATCTTGCTAACCAAGAATTTTTTTTATCATTTCTTTAATGATTTTCTACTTAGAATAAATATCTTGTTAGTTAAAAACAGAGATAGTTTTTCTTTCCAACCTATTTTCCTTTGATTTTTTTTTTTTGTATTGTCTTAGTGGACATGCCAGAAATTTCAGTATGATGTTGAATTTTATGGAGGGCATATATCTTTGTCTTTTCCCTGATTCTATGGGAAGAAGAGGACTAAATCCTTGGTCACTAAGAATGACGTTAGCTCTCAGTTCAGTTCATTCACTCAGTTGTGTCTGACTCTTGCAACCCCATGGATTGCAGCACACCAGGCTTCTCTGTCTGTCACCAACTCCAAGGAAACTTGGCGTGCTGCTGTCCATGGGATCGCAAAGAGTCATTTTTTTAAAATGTCTTTTTTATGCAGAAATTTTTCACTTTAATTCCTAGATTCTGAGAGTAGCTTTGTCATGAATGCATGTGACTTTTGTCAAATGCATTATCTATATTTAAATATTAGAGCATTTCTTCTTTAACCGTCTGAAATGGTGACTTATATTGATTCTGAATATTGATCTGAATATTCTGATTCTGAATTTGAAACAATCTTATATTCCCAGTATCAATATCAGTTGGTTATGATGTATTATCATTTTAAAAATACTTTGCTGATGATTTTTTTTTATCATGTCTCTACAAGGGGCCATATCAAGTTCTGGTAAGAAGGCAAAGCAATCAGAACACTCACATGTTTCTAAGAGGAATGCAAAATGATACAGTTACTTTGGAAAACAGATCGGCAGTTTCTTAGAAATTGGTGTATTTGCTTAAATGACCGAGGAATTCCACTCCTAGAAATTTAACCAAGAGAAAGGCAAACGTATGTTAAAATCTATTCATGAAACTGTATAGTAGCTTTATTCATAATCACCTCAAACTGGGAACAACCCAAATGTCTTCCAACTTGGGGAATGGGTAAACAACCTACGATATATCCATACAATGGAATTCGTAAAAAAGAATGAACTAATGATTCACACAACAACATGATCAATCTCAGATACATTATGTTGTGTGAAAGAAGTCAGACATAAAAGGCTGTATATTGTGTTCTACCTAAATGCCATGATGGAAAATGTAAAATAATCAGCACAAAATGCAAATTTGTCTCAGGGGCCAAAAATACGGGAAGAAGTTACCTACAAATGGGAAAAAGGGAACTCTCTAGGAGTAATGAAAATGTTTTAAGTCTTGGATAAGCTGACGTGACATAATGGAATGCATTTGTCAAAATTCATAGAGCTATACACTAAAAGGTATGAGTTTTATTCTATATAAACTGCACTTTAATAAACTTAATAACAACAACAACAAAATATTGTGCTTCCAGATGATATGAAGTATTGAAAGTTTAGTTGGTTACATATTCTAAAAATGTAACTCATAATTAAGAGTACTGATTTTGAATAAAAATATACTAGTCTTTTGTATTAAAACCTTTTCCTGAATATATATTTTCTTCCTTTGCAGTAAGTTTATTTAAAACTATTAATCTAATTACCCCAATGAGCATATTCTGAAGGAATACTTTAAAATGTCTATAAATGAATATAACTTCTGTCTTAAATTTGAGCTTTCCCAAAGACCTATTTTTTGGCTAGTTTTTCATAAATAGGAGAAAGTCCCTGATGAAATTAAAGATGATTTCTCCTTTGAAGAAAAGCTATGACTAACCTAGACAACAGAGACATGGCTTTGCCGAGACATTAAAAAAAAAAAATGCAGAGACATTACATTGCCAACAAAGATCCATATGGTCAAAGCTATGGTTTTTCGAGTAGTGAAGTATGGATGTGAGAGTTGGACCATAAAGAAAGTGAAGTTAAGTCGCTCAGTTGTGTCTCTTTGTGACCCCATGGACTATAACCTACCAGGCTCCTCTGTCCATGGAATTTTCCAGGCAATAGTAGTGGAGTGGATTGCCATTTCCTTCTCCAGGGGATCTTCCCAACCCAGGGATGGAACCCGGGTGTCCTGCATTGTAGACAGACGCTTTACCGTCTAAGCCACCAGGGAAGTCCTAAGCTAGACACCAAAGAATTAGTGCTTTTGAACTGTGGTTTTGGAGAAAACTCTTGAGAGTCCCTTGGACTGCAAGGAGATCCAACCAGTCCATCCTAAAGGAAATCAGTCCTGAATATTCAATGGAAGGACTGATGCTGAAGCTGAACTTCCAATACTTTGGCCACCTGATGTGAAGAACTGATTCATTGGAACAGACCTTGATGCTGGGCAAGATTGAAGGCAGGAGGAGAAGGTGACAACAGAGGATGAGATGGTTGGATGGCATCACTAACTCACTGGACATGAGTTTGAGCAAGCTCTGGCAGTTGGTGATGTACAGGGAAGCCTGGCGTGCTGCAGTCCATGGCGTCACAAAAAATCAGACATGACTGAGTGACTGAACTGAACTGAACCTGATATCTGAGACAGGAAATAAGCTTTCCTCTTCTCTGCCAAATACTCTAATACATCTGCCTCTGCAAGATTCATGTGACAGGCCCACATTTATAACTCTCCAAAGAGAGATAAAAGTAGTGTTTTTTTGGTTGTTTGTAACAGACTCATGATTTGAGCTATGTACCATCTGAAATCATTTTACAGAAACCTTGGCGTAGCTGAGCTTTAATTCGTCAGCTCTCCTAACACTCATGTGATAGTTTCTAACCTGGGGAGATTTTGTGAGTTATTCTATTGTATGTTTCTGCTAGAGTCTCAGAAACCAAATTTTTCAAAAGCAGAAACTACAATAATATTGGTGCTGTCTTTTATTCTCCATATGTGTATGCATGCTCAGTCATTTCAGTCATGTCTGATTCTTTGCCATCCCAGGGATTGTAGCACACCAGTCTCTGTTCATGAGATGAGTGACTGAATGAAGTCGCTCAGTCGTGCCTGACTCTGTGACATCATGGACAGTAGCCTACCAGGCTTCCACATCCATGGGCTTTTCCAGGCAAGAGTACTCCTCCGCAAGAATACTGGAGTGAGTTGCCATGCCCTCCTCCAGTGGATCTTCACAACCCAGGGAGTGAACCCATATCTCCTGAGTCTCCTGCACTACAGGTAGATTCTTTACCCACTGAGCTACCTGGGAAACCACATTCACCATATATTGATGACTAAATGATGTAATTAGAAACTATGCAAAACTATTAAAGTAATGATTTGCACTCATTAAATTATGGCTCCTTATCATTCTATTATTCTTTAGACTTAATAATAAGAACTGATGAAGAAATTGATGAAGAAAACTAAATAAGAACTGATGAAGAAAACTAAATGTTTTATAGTTTTCTAATAAATTGGGGGTTGTCCAGTTTTCTAACTAGGACTCTCCTAATACCTCACAATGTTGTTAAAGAAGAATTTAGTACTACACTTAGAATACTAACTATACATGTTGAAAATATAATAAATGTTAGCTATTAAGAAAAGACTATTTCATTACTATAAAATAATAACAGAGGCAGCAAGATGGCCCCCATACAATTCATCCAGAGGAAAAGAGCAGTAGCTTTATGGTTGATTACATTATCAATCCAAACACGGCAGTGATTGTAAGCCTGAGGTTTAGGATTTTTTTTTTTAATGAGGAGATAAATGGATAAAATCATGACTTGGTTTAATAAGAAATGTGCCAGCTTTATTCTTTGTTTTCTTTGTGGTAGGTATAGAATAGAAACTGTTTTTATAGAGAGGGGCTTCCCTTGTGGCTCAGCTGGTAAAGAATCCACTTGCAATGTGGGAGACCTGGGTTCAATTCCTGGTTTGGGAAGATTCCCTGGAGAAGGGAAAGGCTACCCACTCCAGTATTCTGGCCTGGAGAATTCCAAGGACTCTATAGTCATGGGGTCCCAAACAGCTGGACAGGACTGAACCACTGTCACTTTCATAGAGTGATTTGGCTGAAGACAGCTTCTGTCACTTTCCATTTTCACATAGTGGAGAAAGAGGGTAAGCATAACTCATGGGGTGGGATAGCTAATGTGGGCAATTAGGTGATCTAATAATTTTTGAAATAATATTTTCAAGGCTGTGCAGGTTCCCTTTGATCTGCTTTAAATAGGTGCGTTCTACTTGGAGGAGACTAAAACGCTTCTGAATGCCCTTCATTTGTCCCTTTTATTGATGACTTAACCAGTGTTGATGGGCTACATTATAGCTTCAAGTACACCATAGTCCTTGAAGCTGAATGGCTAAGATCCACTGAAGAATTCAAGTTAGGAATAAAAAAACAGTTCAAGCCTAGAACACTTCCACATTAACAATATCCTCCTCTTGGCACTTAGGATTCATTTTTCAGGTGTTAATAGCTTGAACACACACAGTTTGAATCATTACCTCACTATTATTGATGCATGGTTTATCTCTGAAGATAAACCCTGCATTTATCTTCATGTATGTTTTATCACGAAAAATTATCAGTGAAAGCCTCCAGTAGAGATTGTTATTCAATTAAAATAAACATAGTCTGTTAATGAATAGTATGAAGCCTACAACATATATCCTTTGATTTTATTTGTATTTAAGATTTTAAAAATAATTTCCACAAATAATTAATTTCCTATGTATAATTCTTCTGATATTAGATACATTTTAAGCAGTTGTTTCAAACTGTGTCTTCAGTGTTCTGGGAATTTGGGGATGGATTCCAGGGACTGTTGTGGGGTGAAGTGTTAGAGGACAAGAGATCAGAGACCCTCATTTCCACACAGCTTGAATAAGAGTAACTAAGATTGTATCTAATTTATGTGATGGGAATCTCTCTATAAAAGTAAAATATGTTCCTTAAGTAAAAAGAAAATATTTTGGAAACTGAATCTCTAGTTGTACCATCTTATAGCCTCCTTCATTAATTGTAATTAATAATGAAAAACTATTTCACAAACCATAATAATGTGTTCCTTGTAAAAACAAATTTCATATTTATTCATTGCATTTAAAAATTATTTAGAAAAAAATAAGGATACTAATTTTATATGCATTGTAGTACTATATTAAAGATAAAAGGAATAGAGAAATTGGTTTAACAGAATACTGGAAATATATTAGTAAATTCTCTAAGAATTTGTCATTGGTTTAAAACTGTTAATAAGAGAAAATCTGTTGTTGAAAAGTAATACATACATTAGTTTTTATATATTATCCCTTTAAAAATGTAGTTTTCACTGAAGTTTTGATGAAAAACTTTAAAATTTCACAAAAATGAAGTATGTTAAATGCAGAACTTCTATGTCCCCAAAGACATTCAGAAAATTATGAAAATGTATTAAATTATATATACATAGATGAGTACAGTAACTGTTCTTCTTTTTGAAAGGTAGCATACTTACAAACTAACAAAAATAAACTTTAAAATACTGAAAACTCATTTTTCCAACTTAATCAGAGTTCTGTTTGTATTGGTTGAAGCTATATATATACACAGACTCTGAGAACTTATACAGAGAGAGTGCATAGATATTTTAAACTTTTTAATACATTGCCCATGATAATCATTTATGCAAAAGCAAAGTTCCTATAAAATATAGCTATAATTTTTATTTGCTCTTGTATGGCAGAAAGCAACACAACATTGTAAAGCAATTACCCTCCAAAAAAATAATAAAATTGCAGGAGAGGAAGAAAAATCATTGTATTTTATTGTCTTGTAGCATAGATTTGATTTTCAACCAATCCCAAGTCAATCTTCAGTAATGTCATCAGCCAATCTTCAGTAATGTTTAATGCCTATACTTGCTTCTCTATTTTAAGTTGGTATACCGTCAAAAAGGACAAACTCCAAATTAACATTGAGGTTGTAACATCATTGTTTACTACATTGGTGATTTTCAGAATGATTAGGAACCATTATAGCATGAGAACCAATGAGAAGGGACCTATAGAACAGATGTAGGCTCAGAAAAACTACAACAACCACAGCATGCTAGCCAAAGCAGTCCTGCCCACTTCTGCTGAGTTTTCAGATTTTAATGGTTAATTAATAAATGATTGCATTATGTTCCAGGAAGGTTGAATTCATTAACAGAAGATCATCTAGCTACTCAGAGAATCATAATGAAAGTACCACATTCCTGTTTTCCAGACCTTTCCTGAATAGTTACATGGTTTCTCGTGAGTCAAAATAATTCAATAATTTGATATATTTGGCTATTGCATTTTGTTGAAGAAGCTTTCCACGACAATCACCATAATGTGCCATTTATTTTGCATGTTTTCCCTTGATATAAATGACAAACTCCAAGACATATAAAAAAATCCAGCTTCTCCCAACTTCCTTTTTTATCATTAGTATTCACTTTGCCTGTATTTTTAAAAAGACAGAAATCACAAATGCAACAAAATAAATGCTCTTGTCAATAAATAGTCATTATAACATACAAGAACACAGAATTAGAAGAAAGAGTGAACTAAGGACAATGAAAAAGGAAAATAAATACTGTGCAGACATTGATTCCAAATCCAGTTTCAACATTCATACCTCAGAATCTTTTTAGTGGTTATTGACATAAAAATTTATGAATCTACATTTCCATTTCTTTAAAAAGAAAGTGCAGATGGTCAATGATGTAATGGAAGAACTACTTGTGTACCTTGCATTTTTCTCCATCTACATTTTATCATGAAAAACTACCAGTGAAAGACTTCAGAACAGTCAGTTATTTAATCCAAAAGAATATTTGCTTCACAGGGAACAAATAATGCAGTGACATTCTGCTTAGTCAAATTTAGATTTAGTTAATTTTTTTTTTTACCAAAATAGAGAAGAAAGAGTTCAAGAGAAATATTAATTCTTCCTGTGTTCAATAAGATATTTTAATAACATTTATGATGATACGCCTTTGAGGTAGATATTCATTGATAATTGCAAAAATGTAAATAATATTTTTTTAAAATTACTTGTCTTTCATTTTAGATATATACCAGTTACCTTGTTAAAAAGGCTAAAATCAAAGAAATAAAAATAAGACTAAATTCCATTTGGGTTGACATTCCTGCTGGTTACAGCGAGTTATCCTTTTCTTTTGTTGTTATACACATTGTCAGTAGCTGATTGTTTTCTCTTTCTTCATAGTCAAGTGTCTTCTTGCCAATTAAAATAGCTTCACGTTACATGTTTTATGAAACTTTAAAAGACTTATTTTAAATCACAACTTTTCTTTATAAAAGAGTGATATGCTCTTCTTTCTAAAAGACCATCTGCTTTCAGATGACAATAGGTGTCATGAGTAATTCTAAAGAGAAACAGTACTTACACGTTAAAACACTTTTACTGGAATAAAGGGCAATATTCAACTATTATTTAAATACCTTGAATTTTTTTTTGTATAGTACCTAAAAGCTGAACTGTCATTACTATAATAAGAATTTCTGTAACAGATTTATCTGGTCTCAAGTTCCAAGGTTAAGATGTAAAGTCACAGGAATACAGGAAAAAAAAAAATCAAAGAAAATTTACATTTAAAGATCATTCATAGTTATCACACCTATTTTCATATAAAAATTAATACATCCAAATTTCAAAATCTCAACATTTTTTTCATGTAGAGAATAGCAAATGAAACTTTTTACAATATATAATTTTTTTTATTGCAAGTATACAAATCATTTGTGGAAATGTATATACACATAACCTATTTTTCTCTGTACTGTTAGATATGTTGAGAGTTATTTGTTTTAGGAAACTTCAAACTCTCTACTTATATATATTTTAATATATTGCCTCAATTGCAATTATATTAGAATGTGAGTCAGCTCTTTGAAATTTAAGTTTAATTTTCTTATTTTCTGATATTTATTCATAAATATAATTTTAAATCCGTACTGATCCAAATTAACTTGGAATATTATTGAAACTGAATTAGTAGTTGATTAAGTAGCTATGATTTCTTTATTACAAGCAATAAAACTATCTGAAGGAGGTAAAAGTGAGCAAAATAATATAATAAATGGAAAAACTCTTAAAAATAAATTGATGGCAAGATGTGATGAATACTATCAGAATAAAGACATTTAGTATAAGAGAGAGAAGGAATGGAGTGGGGACAGTGGAGAAGCAAGGCCAAAGGTAATTCTTAAAAAGATTTAACACATCAGTAGTGAATTGCCATAAAGGAAAAAATTAAGACAGGAGTCATTTAGCACACGAACCATCAGTATAAATAAAAAGATGGAAATGCTAGGAATACAAGGAGAATAAAGATGGAACAGATGAAAAAAGTGAGATAGGAAGTAAAAACAAGCTAATAATGGTACAGTAGATATCAGATAAATAATAATACAGACAATACTCATTTAAAAATCTCTAAAGAGTGCTTACTCCTTGGAAGGAAAGTTATGACCAACCTAGATAGCATACCGAAAAGCAGAGACATTACTTTGCCAAAAAAGGTCTGTCTAGTCAAGGCTCTAATTTTTCCAGTGGTCATGTATGGATGTGAGAGATGGACTGTGAAGAAAGCTGAGTGCCAAAGAATTGATGCTTTTGAACTGTGGTGTTGGAGAAGACTCTTTTTTTTTTTGGTCAGATTAAACTTTTTTTTTTTTTTTGGTAATTTATTTATTTATTTATTTATTTTTTATTTTTTTACTTTACAATATTGTATTGCTTTTGCCATACATTGACATGAATCCACCACAGGTGTACATGAATTCCCAACCCCGAACCCCTCCCCCACCTCTCTCCCCATATCATCTCTCTGGGTCATCCCAGTGCACCAGCCCAAAGAAGACTCTTGAGAAGACTCTTGAGAGTCCCTTGGATTGCAAGGAGATCCAGCCAGTCCATTCTAAAGGAGATCAGCCCTGGGTGTTCATTGGAAGGAATGATGCTAAAGCTGAAACTCCAGTACTTGGCCACCTCATGCAAAGAGTTGACTCATTGGAAAAGACTCTGATGCTGGGAGGGATTGGGGGCAGGAGGAAAAGGGGATGACAGAGGATGAGATAGCTGGATGGCATCACAGACTCAATGGACGTAAGTTTGAGTGAACTCCGGGATTTGGTGTTGGACAGGGAGGCCTGGCGTGCTGCAATTTATGGGGTCACCAAGAGACGGACACAACTGAGTGACTGAACTGAACTGAGCTGAAAGAGCCCTTTATATCTAAAAAGTCTTTACACTTTTTAATTTATTCCCATGCTTGGAATGGATATTTTAGTCTGGAAGAAAATAAATATCTCCCTATATCTTCATGGCATGACACTATAGAATGTATTTTAACCTTAACTAATATAAATCTCTGTGAAAGATCATAGGTTAAGCCACAAGGGATACTAATGAAAATGTTTTCCCTTTGCATCTCTACATCTCTGAAGCCAGGAAAACAATAGTGTTGATTCCAATTGACACTAGGAGTTTATTATTATATCAAGACAAATATTTCACACTCTGTCTTTCAATATTTGAAAGCAAATATTTCACGTTCACATATTTAAAACCTAAACTCTTCCTATACATCATCTAATTATAAATCTCAAATTAAAGTAAACATCAGGTGAAGGTTCTTTTTTCCTGTCAAGCTTGATTAAAATCTGTTTAGATTGAAAGTCTGTAATCCTTGCTAAAATCTACCCTAGTCAGTTCTTTGAGTGTGAATTTCTCTGAATGAATGTACCTATTCCTAAAAAAAATCAACATATTAATTCTTTAAATTTGTAGATTATTTTGTTGACAACTGAAGATCTACAGTATGTAACACATCACATATGTAAGGTATGAGAGGAGAAAGATACTTAAGAAATAGTCTACATTCTCAAGAAAGGCAAACAGTCTTTTATATCCCTTTCCTGAAAGTCCAAATATGTATAATAAAACATTTAATAAAGTATACAATCTGTATTATATGGTACCATAGTGTAGCAATATTAATTTCTCTGACTAGTCAAAAGAATAATACTTAGACCTCAAGTAATATGTCAAAAATTCAAAGTGAAGCATTCTCAATATATACGGTATGTTTCATATTCAGGAAAGCACATATAAGTGTATTGGGGAGTATTATTTTATCTAAACCTGGAAATATTCTTTTTAAGGCCCATCAGTATTTCTATCACAAACTTGTACATTGGGGAAAATGATGGAGTTGTAAAGTACTGCTTTGAGCAAAGGCCTGATAATGGGACCTTGGGTTATATGTAATTAACTATTCATAGATTTTCCAAGAGATTCATATGGTTACTTTCTAGGTTGTTGAAAATTTAAATAAAAGCAAATTGATCTATAGTGTTTTCTGAAGTGTTGACTGTAAGTTAAAAACAGCTTGAAAGAATATTGGCAGGCATAAAGCGATCTAATTGCTTTTGGCTCAGATATTCATCCCTTGTATTGGGATTTTTCTTTGGAAGTGAAGCAAGGAGAATAACATTTATACTTCTATTTTTTTCCCACTAATGATCATACCATCCCACTTTCCATGCGATCACATAAAAAAGGCATCACACATATACTAAGTAAACATATGTCTGTCCTCTACAGAAAAATATTGCATAGTGTGTGTGTACACGTGTGCATGCATGCATGAAGATGCTTGCACTTTACATAACAGATTTTGAAGAAAGATAGAAGCAGTTGTCAATATTAGTTTGGGGATACACCTTTATTTTTATTTAAACTTTTGAAATTTAGTTAAATTCATTATTTCAGATTCTGCTTTTTTTTTTTTGTTTTTGTTACTATTTGTTAAATGCTGTGATGCAATAGATATAGAAGGGATGTAGAGCTATATTACTGAGAGGAACACATGCAAATTGAAAAGAAAAGAAAAAGAGGGTGCAAGTCAAGGGTATCTAAGTTTCAGTCACAGTTCTGAGATTTATTAACTATGTCTTCAAGCCAGTTGCTTTACCTCACTGAACTATAGTTTTTAGTTTTTCATTTGGAGGCTGAGCCTATTTCAGTTCCCAGCATCTCTGAGTGCGGTAAATCAACATATTACTATTAAGACACAGAGAATGAAAGGAGAAAAGTCCGTCTTGAAGCAAAAATTGAATAAGAATCTGGCAGAGTGAATCCCCATCATAAAAACTGTGATTCATGGTGGGCTGCCCAGGTCCAATTTTTTTTGGTTAAATCTTAAACAGAAGCCAGCCTTGGCCATTTAATAATATATCCTATACAGCCAATCCAATCACTGTGATTCCTTGAGCCTAGAATTAATCTCTATCTGATTTAATAAATCAGTTCTAATTTGGGGGAACAGCAAATTCTCCCACTCTTTCAAATATTCATGATGCCGAGAAATTTTGAAACAAAACAAATGATTATATATTTATATTCTTATTCATCAGTGGAAGAAATACTTAAAGATAATCAAAAAAATAGTTGAGTGGTAATGCAAACTCTTATTTTATTCCAATCAGAGTACAGAAATTCCATGTTCATATCTGTAAGAATTTACTTACCTCAAAGGTCAACTGTTTCTAAACACATCAACAATAACTGAAGTTAAGACTCATTTATGTCTAATTGAATTCATAAACTGCTTTTTGGTTAACCATTGTCAGAATGTGTCTGACCTGTTTTGCCTTAATATGGATGCTGTTATAGTAGGGCGTTTTATAACTAGTGTTGGTGTGCATTTTTTTTCTTTCTTTATGTCTTTTTATAACCTCAACTTCAACCTGAACCTATAGATAATTTTTGCTTGCTTGTTTTTAACTTGGATGACATGTGAAAAAGTTCAAGTGGGAATGCAGAATCATCACTCCTCCATTGGGATGAGCTGTCAAACATAGCAGATATGGTTATGTTATGAGTTTCTCCACTTGCAAACATTTTTGGCTTCATTTGCAGTTGTAAAACAGACTCAAATATTTTCTCTCACTGACACCAAAGTGTAGTGTCTTATATAAATGACTCTCAGAGGAATTTGTGTGTGTGTGTTAAATGATAATACATTCTTCAGTATCTACACTTACTTTCCCTTTTGAGATGCTGCTGCTGCTGCTAAGTAGCTTCAGTCGCGTCCGACTCTGTGCGACCCCATAGACAGCAGCCCACCAGACTCCCATGTCCCTGGGATTCTCCAGGCAAGAACACTGAAGTGGGTTGCTATTTCCTTCTCCAATGCTACATTCAATTATTTTGTCAGGGAACCAATTAACTGAATACAAAATTACTTGTTGATAGCAGTAAAAGAAAGGTTGGATTAAAAATTTGTAAATAGTAGAAGTAGATTCTCCTTGCTTCAAGGAGATTTTTACTTACTTATGTGAAGAAAACAGGTTGTAAATGTATTAAACCATAGAGCAATAGTGTAGACGACTTAAATCCCATTGGATATAATTGTATAACTCATGCATCCCATAAATAAGGTAACTATTCAAATAAACTGGCAACTAATGTTTTACTTTAAAAGTAATCATATATGTGCATATATGTAAAAGTCGCTCAGTTGTGTGTAACTTTGTGACTCCATGGTCTGTATCACGCCAGGTTCCTCTGTCCATGAAATTCTCCAGGCAAGAATACTGGAGTGGGTTGCCATTCCCTTCTCTAAGGGATCTTCCCAACCCAGGAGTTGAACCCAGTTCTCCTGCACTGCAGACAGATTCTTTACCATCTGAACCACCAGGGAAGCCCATGTGTGTATATATAAACGGCCTACATACATAGTCACCTTTTAAATTTCTGATGGACAGCGATATATGTGCTGCTCACTGTGTGCAGAGCAATGCACAACGTATGGATATAAAAGAGTGGAAAAGATGCCTGTCCTTAAGGATGCTAACAATGTAATGAAGGATTTATACTGCTTGTTACTTAAATGGTAGTGACTGATTTTATGCTTCTTTTATACTTAACTATACATAGAACAACTTGAAAAACAAAATTAGATTTTTAAGGGTGAGTGATAAGAGATACAAAGGTCAAACAGCCTGATTCTTCAGTTGATTTTATTTTCAACTTCGAATAACATTAATATATCTCATGATTTTAAGGTCTTAATTTTAATCCCTTCCTCAGTCTTTTTGCTAACAGAGTAGTTAAGACTGGAAAAGATTCTTTTATCTTAAACCTCTTAGCTGTATAGTCCAGAGGTATAACCTCATTTTCTGGCAAACATTTTGTTGTAATTTAGGTTTTTTTCAGTTTTGATAACCAAGTTATCAAGCTTTCATCAAACTGACATATCCGCCAATATAACACAATTGGAAATATATGTCACAACCTATGGTGTATTCTTGGAAAAATACTTATTCTGAATCTAATTATCAGAAAACAAATAGAAAAATTCAGATTGACATTCTAGAGGAGAATGTCAGTGCCATAACAGAGAAAAGAAAAATTGGAAAAATACTCTGGATTATGGAAGACTGAAGAGCCGTGACAACCACATGCAATGTAGTATCCTTGGTTGGATCCTGGATTGGGAAAAAATAACTACAAATGGTGTTTTGGGGACAGTTGCTGCTGCTACTGCTGCTGCTAAGTTGCTTCAGTCGTGTACAACTCTGTGTGATCGCATAACGGCAGCCCACAGGCCCCGCCGTCCCTAGGATTCTCCAGGCAAAACACTGGAGTGGGTTGCCATTTCCTTCTCCAAGGCATGAAAGTGAAAAGTGAAAGTGAAGTTGCTCGGTCATGTCTGACTCTTTGCGACCCCATGGACTGCAGTCTACCAGGCTCCTCCATCCATGGGATTTGCCAGGCAAGAGTACTGGAGTGGATTGCCATTGCCTTTTCCATGGGGACAGATGGAGAAACTTAAATATGGATTGCATGTTATATCACAGTCAAGTTTCATGGGTCTAATGATGGTATTATACTTATGTACAAGCATGTCTTACTCTTAGAATAATATGGGGATAAAATATCATCATGTCTGCAACTTGTTTAAATGAATCAGCAAAAACTATGTGAACATATATATGTATATGTGTGTACAAACATTTTAAACATATACATAATTCAGAAAGAGAGAAAAAAGTTAAACCAAATGTCACAAAAGTTTTAGGGTTGATAAATCCAGGGTATATGAGTATTTACTATTCTTTCAACATTTCTGTTTGAGTAAAAATTTTTATGATAAAAAATGAAGGGAGGAAGGGAATTCAACTTTTTAAACAAATAACAATTTACATTCATTAAATGAACTATAATCAAAAAAGAAAAGCAAACTCATCTCATGTGTTATCAGCCCAAATTTATATGTTGAAGTCCTTACCCCCCAGTACCTCAGATCATGAGAGTGTCTGGAGACAAGTCTTCCAAGATGTAATTAGGGTAAAATTTTTCATTGGGCGAATTCAATAATCAGGTCTGCTCAATTGTGTCTGACTCTTTGTGATGCCATGGACTGTAGCCCACCAGGCTCCTCTGTCTATGTGATTCTCCAGGTAAGAATAAGCCATTCCTCCTCCAAGGAATCTTCCCAACCCAGAGGATCCAACCCATGTCTCCTCTGTCTCCTGCATCGAAAGGTGGATTCTTTACCACTGAGCCACGTGGGAAGTTGGTGAATCCAATATGACTGGGGTCCTAATAAGAAGAGACCAGGACCAGACACACACAGGTGGAAGACCTTGTAAAAACACCAGAAAATGGCCATCTGCAAGCCAAAAAGAGAAGATTCAGAATGAAACCAAGCCTGTCGACACCTTGAACTTGGACTTGTAGCCTCCAGAACTGTGAGGAAACTTATATGTATTTTTAAAATTTAAACCAAAAGTTATTTTATTTTGTTAGGTAGCCCTAATTCACTAATACACAGTGCTACTCAAGATTCTCAGAATAAATCCCATTGACCTTCATCCTTGTATAGCCTTTTCTCTTTTGAATGCAGGTAGAACCTGCGAACATGATATGCTCTCACTCCTGGATTATATTGCATTATATGGCAAAAGGAAATTACCCAAATGTTCTTAATCTAATCACAGGCAGTTTGTCAAGGAGGATGTCAGGGAGAGGGAACATGACTCATGAGGGAGCTTCAACACACTATTGCTGGCTTTGAATAAGGACAGGGTCCTCTGCCAAGAAATGTGGGTGGTTCTTAGTTGTTAAGAGTTGAGTCCGAAGGCCACCAAGAAATTGTAGCCCATGTTAATCCCAACTCCATATACATACTACTATATATAAACTAGATTATCAACAAGGATCTACTGTACAGCACAAGGAATTGTACTCAATATTCTGCAGTGATTGAAGTGAGAAATAAATATGGAATGGATAGATTTATGTATATGTATAACTGAGTCACTTTGCTGTACACCAGAAACTAACACAACATTGTAAATCAACTATACACCAATATAAAATTTCTTAAGGGTTCTAGCCCCAGTCCTACAACTACAAGAAACTAAATTAAGCCAACAACTTAAATGAGTTTAGAAGGTTCTTGCAGACCCTCTAGATAACAGCTCAGCCTTCAGAGTATCTTGATGCCTGCTCTGTGAAAATTTAAGCAGAGGACTCAATCCTAATCAGACTTCTGATCTACAAAACTGTGAGATAAGAAATGGGGTGTTAACAGGCTAAATCTATAGCAATTAGCTACAGTAACAGAAAAGTGATCATTCATTATCTATTCGGTTATACTCAACAACGTGTTTTTAAATTATAGTGAAGGTGTGTTTTGTTTGTGTGTGTGTGAGGGAAAATGGTGAAGAGAATACTAATTATTTTTTCCAGATTCAATTTGCGTACATGCACACACATAAAGTTCATATATATGCATATATAAATGTTAACCCATATAACTTTTACAATTATTAATGCAGTAGCACATACACATATTTAAGTATATGTTTTCTAGTTGGAGAAAGAAAATTAAAATTCTCTCTCAGTCATTATGATATCCTTCTTTATTTCATTTATTTTATCATTCCCAACATTTATCACAGGACCGATCACATAGTAGTTACTCAAATAAGTTTTGTTGTGTATAAATTTCATAGGGGCTTCCCTTGTGGTTCAGCTGGTAAAGAATTCTGATGCTGGGAAAGATTGAAATCTGGAGAAGAGGACAACAGAGGATGAGATAGTTGGATGGCATCACCTAAGCAATGGACATGAGTTTGAGAAGGCTCTGGCAGTTGGTGATGGACAGGGAAGCCTGGCATCCTGTAGTCCATGGGGTTGCAAAGAGTCGGACAGGACTCCATATATATATGAAGTATGTGCTGTGCTGTTCTTAGTTCCTCAGTTGTGTCTGACTCTGCAAACCCATGGACTGTAGCCCCCCATGTTCCCCTGTTCATGGGGATTCTCAAGGCAGGAATACTGAAGTGGGTTGCCATGCCCTCCTCCAGAGGATTCTTCCCAACTCAGGGATGAAACCCAGATCTTCCTCTTTGCAGGCAAATTCTTTACCAGCTGAGCCACCAAGGAAGATTAAGAATACTGACATGGATAGTCTATCACTTCTCCAGGGGCTCTTCCCTACCCAGGAATCAAACTGGAGTTTCCTGCATGGGGTGGATTCTTTACCAGCTGAACTTCAGAGTACGTAAAGGATGCCAACTTAAATGTTACATGAGATAGGGACATAGGACGGTCTGACCTCCACTAAGGGGAAATGTTAGTGGAAGCTTATCGTTACCTCATTTAGGAGACTATATAACATGGTAAAGTGTTCAACTGTAAGTCTGTCACTTAATTGCTTTAACACCTCTAGCAAGTAACTTCCTTCATGCTTTCTTTTTTCTTTCTTTTTCCTCCTTGATGCACAGGTTGTGGGATCTTAGTTCCCTGACCAGAGATTGAACTTGGGCCCTCAAAGTGAAAGTACAGGGTCCTAATCACAGGACTACCAGAGAAGTCCCCCTAATTCTTTATTTTTATCATCTTAAAAGCTGATGACTGTGGATGTGAGAGTTGGACTGTGAAGAAGGTTGAGTGCCAAAGAATTGATGCTTTTGAACTGTGGTGTTGGAGAAGACTCTTGAGAGTCCCTTGGACTGCAAAGAGATCCAGCCAGTCCATTCTGAAGGAGATCAGCCCTGGGATTTCTTTGGAAGGAATGATGCTAAAGCTGAAACTCCAGTACTTTGGCCACCTCAAGCGAAGAGTTGACTCATTGGAAAAGACTCTGATGCTGGGAGGGATTGGGGGCAGGAGGAGAAGGGGATGACAGAGGATGAGATGGCTAGATGGCATCACTGACTCAATAGACGTGAGTCTGAGTGAACTCTGGGAGTTGGTGATGGACAGGGAGGTCTGGCATGCTGCGATTCATGGGGTCGCAAAGAGTCAGACACGACTGAGCAACTGAACTGAACTGAACTGATGATTAGTATCATAAGGAGGTCAACATTAGTTCATGGAATGCCTTTATGCAAACTGGAAAATATTGCTCTTTGAAAGATCATTTATTTCCATTTGTAGGACAATACATATACTTATGCTGTCTGCATTTATGTCATCCTGATGCCTTGCACAATCTGAACAGCTGTACCAGAGGTCCCACTCACGCTGTTGTCAGGATCAAAGGATATAGTCCACATAAGGATCACAGCTCAACACTTGGTCCACATTAATCCATTTTGTGTCAGTAACCGTCATCCTCATCTTTTTCATAAACATATTATTTAAAATAGATTTAGTATTATTTTACCAGAATAGAAGACTAAATTTGTATGGCTGAAAGTCCTGGCATATAGTAAGTAGGGCATGGGAAAATGGTTGCAGGGCCATGCTTAGTAAGCACCTTGAACACAGTAATTCCTCAGTAAATAACTGCTGACTGATTACATTCTAATTTTCTTAAAGAAAATGTACTTATACATTATGATAATTCTAGTTTGGTCACAAAATTCTCTTTACTCTTTAAGTGAAAATACATATCACACCATTTATTTTAAAAATTGAATTGTCTAATGCATGTAAATTTGGAAGCAAAATGTAACAAAACTCCCAAAGGTCCATGTGGAAAAAAGAGGCATTATTTATAACCATCAAATTGCATCTACTTTATTGCCTAATCCATGATCAATTCAGAATTAACAATTATGACAAGAATCCTCATGGACAGAGGAGCCTGATGGACTACAGTCCATGGAGTTGCAAAGAGTTGGACACGACTGAGCGACTAAGCACAGCACAGCAAGATAGATTAAGAGCTTTCCAGGTGGCACTAGTGGTTAAGAACCCAACTGTGGAAGCAGGAGACATAAGAGACATGGGTTCCATTCCTGGTTCAGGAAGATCCCCTGGAGGAGGGCATGGCAATTCACCCCAGTATTCTTGCCTGGAGAATCCCATGGACAGAGGAGCCTGGTGGGCTACAGTCCTTGGCGTTGCAAAGAGTCAGACATGACTTAGCATGCACGCAAGATAGATTATAGCAACCTAATATATATTACTAGCACATACTATATGTATATATATAATATACCAGTTATGCATCGTTTCCCTCAGAAAATAATGAAAATTATATTATTAATCTAAGTTTGTATTTTATGTTGCAAGTAGGTAGCATTGCAAATATGACTATCAACTATACCACTAAATGAGTATCCCAGATCACCAGGAGGAACTATTACGCAAAGCTACTTATTTTTTTTTTAATTTTGGAGCAACTCATCATCCACAAATATTTTTTAAAAATCTATAGTAATTATTTATTTGCTTTTTAATTGAAAAAATTTCTTTTCATTTGTATAAATTCATACATTATGCTAATTAGGTGTTCTTAGAGGAGTAAGAGCTGGATATGACTGAGTGACTAAGCACAGCGCAGCACAGAGGATTAGAACCACTACTATAGGCCCTTTATTTCATCAGAAACTGGTAATTTAATTTCATAATTCTAAATAAAGCCTATAATTTTGGTACTCTGGTAGTTAGTTTCAGTGTATGTGGGTAGGCCAAAAAACTCATTCCAGTTTTTCATAATATGGAAAACCCAAACAAACTTTTTGGTTAATACAATATCTTTGAGGAAAGTGGTGGTGGTTGGGGGGGGAGTTAAATTGCTGCATTCTTCTTTATATTAATATTAAAAACAAGGACACATTAATATAAAAAGCATGGAATTTTAATAGATATATAGTTGGATGCTATATTAATCTGCTAGGTCCTCTATAACACAATATCATAGACTAAGTGGCTTAAACAATATACATTTATTTCCTCTCAGTGCTGAGGCTAAAAATCCAAGATCAAAGTGTTGGTGGGTTAGTTTCCCTCAAGGCATCCTTGGAGGGTAGATCTCCCCACCCGTCTCTGACTGTCTCTTCCTATGCCTTCTTATTTGCACAAGTTTCCCTGGTGTCCCTCAGTTCAGTTCAGTTGCTCAGTCGTGTCCAACTCTTTGTGACCCCATGAGCACATCAGGCCTCCCTGTCCATCACCAACTCCTGGAGTTTACTCACTCATGTCCGTTGAGTCGGTGATGCCATCCAACCATCTCATCCTCCGTCATCCCCTTTTCCTCCTGCTCTCAATC
Organism: Ovis canadensis; assembly: GCF_042477335.2. Classification (NCBI taxonomy): domain Eukaryota; kingdom Metazoa; phylum Chordata; class Mammalia; order Artiodactyla; family Bovidae; genus Ovis; species Ovis canadensis. The sequence goes on along the minus strand of NC_091246.1, from coordinate 173,827,140 downwards.
TTTCTAAATTTCCCCTTTTTATAAGGACACTAGACAGATGGCGTTAGGACCCACACTAATAGGCTTTCTAGGTGGCGCTAGTGGTAAAAAAATCTGCCTGCCAGTGCAGAGGACAAGAGATGCCAGTTCAGTCCCTGGGTTGGGAAGATCTCCTGGAGAAGGAAATGGCAAGCCACTCCAGTATTCTTGCCTGGGAAATTCCATGGACAGAGGAGCCTGGAGGGTTATGGTCCATAGGGTACAAGTACAGTTACATTCTAAGATGTAGTTTTAGGACTCTGACACATAAATACTGAGGACGTGCAGTTCATCCCAAAGCTGATGCTATAACTTCCATTATTAGGAAATGCAATTTCTGAATTCCAATTTTTGCCTTTTACCCAATAGTTATGAGACTCTTGACCAAGCAACTGCTTTGTGCTTTATTTATTTATTTATTTATTTTTATTTTTTTATTTTTTTTTAATTTTAAAATCTTTAATTCTTACATGCGTTCCCAAACATGACCCCCCCTCCCACCTCCCTCCCCACAACATCTCTCTGGGTCATCCCCATGCACCAGCCCCAAGCATGCTGCACCCTACGTCAGACATGGACTGGCGATTCAATTCTTACATGACAGTATACATGTTAGAATTCCCATTCTCCCAAATCATCCCACCCTCTCCCTCTCCCTCTGAGACCAAAAGTCCGTTATACACATCTGTGTCTTTTTTCCTGACTTGCATACAGGGTCGTCATTGCCATCTTCCTAAATTCCATATATATGTGTTAGTATACTGTAATGACCCTGATACCTGGATTTTTTCTCAAAAAATAGCCACAAGGCCAAAAGATTAATGATTCTAATGTACATGCCCTTTAATTATCAAAGTGCTATACAAGTAAGAGTCCATTCTATAATTCCTAATTTTGTAAGATATAAATTATTAGTCTTATAAGCTACAGTCCAAGACAAGAATTTTATCTTTTGTTAACTCCATTAAAGTTGTTGAGAAGCATTTACTTGTTTGTTTTCTATCTTGCTGTTTAGTACCCAGAAAGATCTGTGCAAGCTGAGAGATTCTCCCCTTTCTTATCTGATCCTTGATTGAGCAATGTAAAATTTAATCACACCCTTCCCTCTATGAGTTTTCAGAAAAGTTATGAAAAAAGGAAAGAAAAAACAAATAAACCGTTCAAGATGAGTAGATTGCTATAAGCTACCTTTACTGAATTTGTATACTGCCACTAAGCCCTGTTTTTAACTCATCTTCTCATGAACTTTACTCTTTGTGAGCAATTTCTCCTACCCTCCAAATCAAAAAAGCTAATGTTACAGAGATTTTAATTTAAAATAGTCAACACAAAATCAGTTATTCTGCCTGATCCTGAAAAAGGCCAATACAGCAATTAGTAGAAGGATTATACTTTTGCCCTAAGAATTCCATAGGCATATTATAGTGGGGTTTTATATCCTGCTTTCAGGGAAGGATAATGGAAAATATGGGGGGAGGGAGAGAGAAAAAAGCCACTGCCATTAAATAAGTTCTTAGAACAAAACATCCTTCAGTGCTTCATTTAGCAAAATATGTCATTTCAAAAGTGCTTCTGAGTGAAAGTCAAATGAAAATTTTATACACTGACTATAAAGAATAAAACATCCTCTGGGAAGAAATTTACTCACCCATGAAAGGTAAGAAGCCTTCATCCCCAACCCCAACTGCTAGATTAGTTGTGGATAAATGATGGATTGTATCATTTCTGAGAAGTCTCCTTGCTCAGCTTTAAGCCTGGTCCCTAAAGAGCCTTGCAAGACCATTTGTTTACTGTACCTCATCCCTTAAGCCATGGAGATTTTATCAGAGATGTCACTGGAATTCAATAATTTTACTTTATCCCCTTTATTTTACATCATTTCAAAGTTCTCATTCCTTATAGTTTCCAGCCCAGGCTGAGGGACATCAGTCCCTTTTCATCCTATGACCTGTGAACTTGAATCAAAGCCAGAAAGCAGTGACTTCTTGAAGAAGAGTGTGGCTTTTTGTAATGCTGCTTTTGCTCCACCTCTGTGAATTGTAGTGCACTCAGTTTATCACCTCTGCCTCCAATCAAACTTGCTTAAAATGGCAGAGGTAGACTTTCAGAGATCTGTTAGCACATTGCAGGGCGGTATGAAGAGAAATGTCACCCCTCCATCCCATCCCCACTGTGCTGGGGAAATGAACCAACCTGAGACAGGCCCTTTCAATTCACAACTATACGGTTCCTCACCTTCTGGTCTCCCCTTCATAGCAACTCTTAAGTGGAGGTCTCTTTATTATTAAAGGAGGGTCAATGTTTCTGGCCTCTTCATTGTAAAAGAGGGAAGCTTCAGAATAAAATGAAGAGCAAAACAAAAAGAATTGAAAGAGACATAAACTGCTCTCTTGGGCCTCATATGTGCTACCTTTAATCTGCAAGATCATTTCAGCTTCTCTACCTAACGAAAAGCTTAGCTTTGTAGCTCTCATATATTAGCTCATTCCAAAATGACCTCTAAATCACTATTACTCAGAAACAAGGACCATACTTCCATTCATTTTATTGTTCCTAGAGTCTCATTTCAGTGCCCTATCCTGCTATTTATTTTTAAAGGGTAGTATCTGTTTGCTAATAACCTCCCACCTGAATTTTATTTTATTTCCCTGACCTCTGTTAAAGAAAGGTAGAGGGAAACTGTAAAAGGATTTCTACCTTTCATCCTAGGGGAAAGGTCAGCCTATGAATATAAGACATTCATTAATATCCTCCCATCCAAATAAAGCTCAAACTCCACAACAACGGAAACATAATCAAAGCAATGGTCAGTTCATGCAGAGACACATCTAACCCTAATAACATAGGGCCATTTTCATCTTTCACAAATGCTTCTATTCCTATTACCCAGGAGACATGGTGTGTTTACTGCATTTTTCAATCAGAACTGATCATCTCCAAAGTCAGAGTGAGATAACTCTGCTGGGATGGTGTCTGTTTTCCAAATGACACTGTATTTTTAAATTAGGTGGCCTAAGGGTTACTTTTAGGAGTTGAATTCTTCCTTATCTGAGTGTATATAAAAACAAGGGTGAGTTAAAAGAAATGCAAACTCTGCTGTCACCAATAACAGTCAAATCAGAAGGCAGAGAAAGACTGCAAACAATTTCCTCATCTCTTAAAATGAGAAAACATTCACATTTCAGGACTGCCATGTCAATTAAACAATAAACAATTATGAACTAAACTGTTTTTTTAACCATATATCTTAACTTTAACCAATTCTGCAACATGATGTGTTGGAAGAGTTCCTAGGAAAAGTCACCTGTCCCCCAATAATCTCTATATCTATTTGTCTTAATTTTGAGTGTGATATGCCTAAGTACTAAAAACTGTTAGCAACTTTACTTGAATTAGTGTATATGGTAAATTATTCCTACCCCTAGCCACAACCTTACAGAAAAAAACTGATTTTCAGTAAGAATGGGAGAGGCAGCAATTAGGGTGCTCTATCAAAAGACCCTCAGGGTAAGGTGCTTGGTCAGAGTTCTGGACAGATAGAATATAGGGGAGGGTGTTGGGTGGAGAGAGGATCTTATGGAAAAGACAGTATTTTAAGCACTTTACTATGGGACAGGTACTATCATGTCCATTGTACAGATAAGGTAATAGAGATTTGGAATGAGTACTTTGTTGCACAAGAGCAAAGATGTTCATTTGGAGGAACTGGCTTTGGTGTCAAGCAGCTGGGATTCAGACCATGCCTTGTGACTGCCCCCACCCCTGCCACAGATGAAGAGAGAAAAAGAGAGTGAAGAGAGCACTGTGGCTCAGGTTACTTGGGTCCTCTGCCTCACCAATATCTGTTATTCTTTACTAGCAGGACCATATATTTTATTTTGGGAAACCCTGAGGAAATACACAGTGCCTCATGCCTTAGGTGATCAGTTCTGGCAAACAAGATCTAAGCAGAAACCTACTGAGTTTGCTTTCTGTAAAAGTTATCATCCTCCTGACAAACAGATAGACTCAGCTGGCACTTGCTGTTTCCCTTTTTTCTTTCCCATCTCTCTGGCGGAAATGGATTCATCTACTAGGGAAGGTGGAAAAGCCCTACTGTGGCTAAAAGACTGACAGCTCCATGCTAAGAATGGCAGAGGAAGCCTGGTGGCATTCTGGAGCGGCCATGTCAATCCTGGATTGTCCACTTTGGCACTTTTTTTCTTTCTCTGAGTTTCTAAAAGTAAACTCTCTTTTGTCTGAGCTCTTTCTTCTGTTCCCTGTGCTCAAGTGCAATCCTAACACATAAGGAGATATGCAAAAATAGAAGAAAACCCAGCTCTTTCAGAGAATACCATCTTGCCTGAGTTTGACACCATATGTAGTGGGTACTAACAGAGCTCTATGCCATGTTCTTCCACTGTGTGCAGTTACACTGCTCCTGTGGTTGCAGGATCTAGACAGAGACCTACCTTCACAAGAGTATAGTGGATATGGTTTAGCTATGGCACTGCAGTAGAATTTGGCAAAAGACAACCTGTAAGATAAATGCAACCTGTGGTCTATTTTTGTATGGAGTATAAACTGAGAATGTTTATTTGAATGTTTGTTTTTCCATTTTAATTATTTTATAAACAAATGAAGTCAAAGAAGAATATACAACTGAGATCACATAAGCTCAGTAAAACCTAAAATATTTTCTATATGATCCTTTACAGAAAAAGTCTACTGGTCCCTGCAGAAGGACAGGACAGTGTAGAGTCAATATGAAAATCATCACAACTATCCAGTTTTCAAATCTCAGCCTCCCATAATGCCATTTTTACACTACCTGGTTGGTCAATGAGTCACTAAATCCACATCATGTTTTATAGTAGAACAACTCTAAATGATTTTCTGAAGGAAGTTAGTGGAGGATGATAAGGAAGAAGGACCAAGATCAGAATAAATACCCTCCTGACTTAAAAGGAAGAATCTAGTTTTAAGTATATAAACATCAGATTGCTAGAAAAGAACATACATCTGCTGACACTGATTACTGAAAAGTAAGTATCATTAAGCATTCAACAGAAAATCCCACAGGGAATTACATATTGAATGCCTCAGAATAAAAGCACTTTTCAGGAAGACTTCCCTGCCACAGGTGGTACCAAGCTTTCATTTCTCAAATAACATTTCCACTATTCACTTTAATTCTCATCATACAAAATGCTAGACTAACAACCGGGTTGAAAGCCCTAAACAGAAAAATGATGATTTTCATAATTTTCAATTCTCACAGCTTCATAGGGCTTGAAAGATGGTTAGCCATTTAGATACTTGGCAAATTATTTCAAATAATGTAGAGAAAAAAGACTTTCACTTCTAATATAAGGCTAAAGAACTATTTCTCATAGTCAATGGTAAGGACATAAATTATTAAATTTCTCTAATTTCATATTTAAAAAACTCATCCCAACATGCAATCAGCTTATTGATAAATCAACCCCATTCAAGAGGGATTTCTTTGACCTTATATGGCGGTTAGTGAAAGCTTACTGCTGCCTCATGAATAGTAGAAAATACCCTTACAACCTGGACCTACACAAACACAGAAGAGGAAGAAAATATGTGCCTGTTAACCTTGCAGATCCCCAAATGTCTCAATTTCATTTGATTTTCATTTGGTTTTTCTGTATGCACGTATACCTTCTAAAGCATTTTGGTCCTCAACTTCTCATAAGACAAGCTTTTCCTCTTCCTCTGTAACATCCAGTTTTTTCTCTGTTAGAATTTTGTCATTGCAGAGCTTTCACAATGTCATAATAAATTCTATGCTATATTGGTCTTCTTATCATTTTAAAGCGTAAATGGATTTAGAAAAAATAAGGCATTGCATCAGCGATTTTCACCTAGTATTTTGTAGATACAACATACTTTGTCTTCAAATCAAAGATAAGATACTTTTGCTCATACACTGAGCACAAAATTACCCTTCTTAAGACTCAGTCTTCAAGGTTTGATTTCTAGTATTTATCTTTCACAATGAATGTATATACAGTCATATAATTATAAAATTATGCAATTATTTTATGTAGATCAGTGATGACTACATACGAATGTTATAAAACAACACATTACAAAGCACTATGATTAGGGAAAATGGTAATTGTGAACATCTGGATTGAGAAATTTAAATCTGAAAAAGTCTGATATTTTTCATAAAGCCTTTTCTCAGTGTTTGTCCAGATTTCATTTGGTACTGACTGAAACCACTTATCTGAGACAGGCTAATTAAATGTAGATCCAAATATGTTACTCAGATGAAACACCCAGGTTTTTTAAAAAGTATTTTTCTCTCTTTGTTATGTAGTGTTGCTCTTGAGAATATTCAGCAATTTTGATATCTGAGAGTACAGTAAGAATGGCCAAAATGAGAAAACATTTAAAGTCAAACACAAAATTTAATTGAGGAAAACAACTATATACCTAAAATTGCAAAAATATCTTGAGCAGGTTTGAATTTCATTTTAAAAACTGAGGAAGAAGAAAATCTATCTCTATTTTCAATGAAACCACATGTTTGAGGCTTTAGTCTGGCCAAAGTCCCTCATCTCTGTGAATTGAAGGACCTACCTTTTTCCCCCAAACACAAGTGGTGTTTACCTTCTGGGCAAGATGAATATTCAAAGTATTTCCAAACATTGTGGTGGAGAAACTGGCCATTCAGAGCAGGTACTCAATCAGGACAGATGCCCGCTGACAAACGTAAGTCTAGTCCACTAGTGTGGCCCTGTTGGCTATCCATCATGTTCCTAGAGGCCAAGAGCTGGCATGGGAGGGGGAGTGGAATATTTGTCATCTACCCACTTTGGCACTCACTTTGAAGTCTCTTTCTTCTCTGGGTTTGAGCTTTGACCACAAAGGTCTTGTACCTTCTTGGTACCATAAATCCTCTCCAGCCTGATTCTCCTACTGAGCTCTTTCTTGAATACAAGGGTGAACATCATTATTCTCTTTTTTTCAGCAGCATAGAGGGAGAGGCTGTGCAGTCTTTTCATCTCAATTGTTTTTACACTGTGACAGGTATAAGTTTCAGGGCATTTCTCCTTCAACCTGCCTTCCTACAAATGGATTCCACAAAGCTATCTCATGTCTCTGTCATGTTTCTCATCAGAAATTTAACGATATTATCAGGGTAAAAATGCAAGCCTCCAAAACTCAATAATTTAATTTTTTAGTCTGATTATGCCATGACAATTTTTCCTTGCATCTAATGAGGAGAGAACTCCTCTACAGCACTTCAATAAGGGAAGCCTAAGACTGAAACAGAGTTAAGTCCCACTTCTTATATAGAAGAAATATAGTCCAACTATTTATATCTTTCATGGGCAGAGTATCTTGTTATTGTTGTCTTTCACATAATTATACCATCCACATTCATATGCATAATTTTAAGATTTCTCTCATTTTCCATTTTAAAAAACTTCGTGAAGGTGTAATTCACATACCATACAATTCACCCATTTAATACACATAGTTCAATATATTTAAATATATTAACAAGAGTTGTGCAACTATCACTTGCAATCTAATTTTAGAACATTTTCATCACCTCCAAAGAGACTCCAACTCATTAGGAGACACTCCTCGATCCTCTCCAACTCACTGGCCGCTGGCAACTTAGCTACTTTCTGTCTCTATAGACTTGCCTATTGGGATATTTTACATGAATGGAATCATAGCATATGTGATCTTTTGTGACTGGCTTGTTTTCCCTCACATGATGTTTTCAAGACTTATCCATGTAGCATGTATAGGTATTTCAATTTTTTATTGTTAAATAATATTCCTTACTGTGGAGTTACCACATTTTATTTATCCACTATTTTCTTATTATGATACTTTTTCCTTTTATCATGCCTAGAGCATTATCTATGCTATAGGAGTCAAGAAAAAGTTTTCAGAATTAAACTGATGAAATTGATATAAAATTAGAAATACAGTAAACAACCGCAACTCCTTCCTACCAAAAAAAAAAAACCTGATCTATTCAACTTGAAAAAAGGCAATTAATGTAGATATTCAAGAACTTGTATGTTGAGAAACTTTAAAAGCACCAGGAAACATGGAGTAAGCATTGTTTCTGTCTTCATCAAAACATATTGTTTCCATCTAAAGAACTTGTAAACAAGTAGATAATAGTGGAGAATGGTAACCATAATTGTTATCTCTGTAATATCAAGCAATAACAATGAAGGATTTTCTTTTTTCATGTTGACTTCACAGAACTATGTAGTTGCTTTGAGAATGATACTGATAAGCTGATATGCCTGTTTGCCTGGGTCCTAAAAACTGATACTAGTAATGCCAGATTTATCAATGTGAAAATCTAGGACACTCTCCATACTCCTCATGATAGAGGGTAGTAAAAAGAAAGTGTAAAAGATTTAGCTGTGGGTCCTGTTATTACTTACAATTTTGATTTAATGGCATTTTTCACATGGCAAAACCCTTAATGGACTCTGAGTTACATGCAGTGGTACCATTAGAATTAAGACTCTTGTATTAAGAGTTCTGAATTTGATATTATAAAATCAAAGATATTCACTGCATGAATGGACAAATGTAGTTTTTATCTTTCAAGTTCAAAAGAAAATATGTTCAATAATTTGTGTAGCGCTCTAGACACTAATAGAAATAATATGGGAGCTAAAGCTTGATTAGTTCATTATTCTTTGTATGTGTTCCTCTGCCTCAAAATGTGTGAGATAAATTAGTGGAGAGGATTTTATTCCTTTTTAGTGCTGTGTTTTAATGGATTTTTTTCTCTTCAAGTATAATTTTCCTAGGAGTAACACAATCACATTGAAAGAATTAACCTTGCATTTTCTTCCCTTCATGAGTTAATTCACACAACAAAACCACATTTAATGCTCTCATTCACATAGTCATTTTAAAGGAAATACAAACAAAAGTTTTTTTTTTTAGTTTTCAGACTACTTGGAAAATAAAAAGAATAAGGTGAAATAGCAGTCATCCATGAAAACAGCTGACATTTAGTTTCACATGTAAGGTAAATCTGAATGGCAAGAGAACCTTTCTACTCACAGGTATCTAAAGATTCGTCTGAATCATCAGGGCAGTCAGGGTCTCCATCACACAGCCAGCTCTGGGAGACACAAGTCACATGATCGTGGCAAAGAAATTCACCAGGATCACAGGACTGCTGATCTGAAAATGAAAGTGTTTCAAAATAAAATATGAATGATCTGAACATGAACACGAGAACAGTATAAAGATGAAATGTGAGAAAGCAATGCATAAAAGGTTCATGAATGGGATCCACATTTTCTGTTCAGCAACAAAGCAAGATCAATTATTTTTCTTAATTTTACCCACTCAGCTCAAGCACTCAGTTTCGAAAGACTGAACTTTTTTGTAGTCTCACACAACCTATCCTAAAAATTGTTAAGAATTCTGTTTGTTTTGGGGGCTACAATCTTTCTCATGATCAGTTAAGTCATATATATATATGTGTGTGTGTGTGTATATACATATATATATTTTCCAGCAAGCAGGTTAATAGAAGATGTTGATCCAAAGCATAAGTTCTTAAGCAGAATCTTTTAGTTTCCTACTCTGGCCCAAGAAAAGGAAAAACCAGCCAAAAAGTGAAACCTTGTACATAAATACCATCTCTTAGTATTCAGTTCTTAACCGTTCACCCTGATGCTGGAACTTCATGCCTCTGTATCTATTAGATATCTCATATCATCTTATTTTCTCTTCTTTTTTTCACTGAAACTTCCCAACTGAAAGCTTCTGCATCTGGACAATGAGAGTGATAGAAAATTCCATAAAGCTTTGCTCTAATTCAGGTTTTCACATTTGTTTGTATTCAAAATTCCATTATTTTCCTTCCATTGTTTCAGAATATTTAGGATCTGTTGCCTTTCATCAAGTCCTAATAAATTCATCAGATGCTGCTTTTTGCAATAGTCTTATTAGTGTCCTATAAGTCTATTCAACAAAATATTTCCTTTTTAAAAGAATTTTAAAATATGTCTGATATAAAAAGGTTCTTACAATTGATGACCTCTGAGTGTACAGGAGTGTTAGGAGTGTTAGACATCTGATATCATTTATTCTTTATTATATATATATATATATATATATACACATGAATGAATATATATATATGAATCAAGATAAAAGAAATTCATCAGTAAATATGTCTTTTGATATATATCAAATACATATTCTAAGTGATATGAAAACATTGCAACATAGCTTAATTGACCTTTTCCCACTAGCAATATACAAAACAATGGCACATTTTCCACTTAATGGTTTGATAAAATATAGTATGTCTTTCCCTTCTCTCCCTCAGCCTCTTCTTCCAGCCTCAAAGTAACTTAAAACAAGAATACTTTACAGTTCATAGGAAGACTTCTCTGGTGGCTCAGATAGTAAAGCGTCTGCCTACAATGCAGAAGACTTGGGTTCGATCCCTGGGTCAGGAAGATCCTCTGGAGAAGGAAATCACAACCCACTTCAGTACTCTTGCCCGGAAAATCCCATGGACAAAGGAACGTGGTAGGCTACAGTCCCTGGGGTCACAGAGTCAGACACAACTGAGTGACTTCACTTCACTTACAGTTCACACATATCCACAAAACATACATCCTTAATTAACTTTTCCTACTCTACACTATAATATTTTGTCAAAGTTCATACATTTTTACCTTATTACATTTTTAATAAAGTCACTATAAATTCCACACTCATTACCACTGCTATCATGACTGTTGTGTTTTCTAACATCAGGCTGCTTCTGTATATGCTGAATTTAGCCTTAGAATTGGTGCTACAGAATCAAAGATGTAGAAGTCTCAGTCCTTGTCTTGAGAAGTTCACCAGCCTACTTGTACCAACAGAACCAAAAGAAAAAAAAGAAAAAGTACACCGTATACAAAAAGGTGCCAAATAAATGATGTAGAAAATAACTGCTAAAAGGAGAGCTCACAAGTAGAGACAGATGGAGACAAAGAAAATCTGGGGGATGTACTAAAGTATTACTTTAAAGGTAGGTAGGATATGGCTAAATGGAGAACATGGGACATTCCAGACAAGAGGTAGGATAAAAAAATGCTAATGCACTAATTACCAAATTGCATTTGAGACAAATATTTTATATTATAATTGAAATGAAATTCATGTTATAAGATCTAGGTTTTTCTCCACCATACATTATGTGTGATGTTTATAAGTCTATTCCAATGCTAGAGGAAGGGGACTTAAACTTTGCTTTTAGGCAGCCATGTACATGTAGTTAATGCAGGGAAAGAGATAGAGACTGTATGATTTAGTATCCAATTGGGAGAGATCTTAGAGTAAAGGAAGACATTAATAACTATCCTGGGGCAACAAGTATAAACCAAACTCAACCAGAAAAATCAGAATGACTATTGATTATAACTATGGCTATCTGCATTCGGTGATTTTTGAGATGCTAGTTTGTCCCATCCTTCATTCCTCCCAAACTATAATCGCTATAAGGAAAGGGAGAAAAAATGGTGCCTTGCTAAATGCCATTATATACTGCCAGACTAAGTAAATAATCAATAAGAATTTGAAGTATAGAGAAATGAAAAAGGCCATACAGAACAATTTATGGGTGCTGAAAAATAACATCTCAAAAACATAGGTCATATTTAGTAATGAACAACTTTAAGTACTGTAGGAAGCATTCTGTAGATAATTTGAAGTTATGGAAAAGTACTTAAGAAAAGGTATTCTTAAAGTGATCTGTTAAGAGACGATTGCAATTGTCTAGAAAAAAATTCAAGATGACGCGTAAAGCAGTAGGGACTAAAATGGAAACTCTTTTCTAAATGATGTAATGTAAGAGTTAGGAGTTGCTGACTAAATGGTTGAAAGTTTCAAATATGCCTCCAAGTAAATAGCCTCAGAAATTGATTAGATAGGGTCTCAAAACAAAGACAGGATATAGAGGTGGGAAACAAAGAAAAGATATTGTGTATGTGAATGTAGATTTGCATATGAGCCTGGTCATGGGGACAGTGGAATAATAATAGTAAGGAGTAATCAGTATTTTTATAGTGCTCTGCAGCTCAAAAAGCAGTTCCATCCCTGGCATTTTTATTTCTTCATTCATTTATTTATTCAACAAATATCACTGGGCTTCTACTGTGTTTTAGGAATTGAGGATATGATAGTAAGTAAAACAAAGCAGAATTCCTTGCCAACATGGAGTTTACATTACAGTAAAGGGTAGAAACAAAAATAAGTAAGTTAATGGTAAAATGTATTAGAAGATAAACCCTATGGGAAAAAAGTAATACAGGAATGGGTATTAGTGTTAGAGACTGGGAAGATTGGTATAGAACCTTGATATAGAAGATTGGTCTAGAATCTTGATATAGAACATTGATATAGAATCAGGTAGTCAGAATATGTCACAGAGAATGTAAAGGCTTATAGAAGATTAGAGTGACATTCACTTGAATAAAAGGCCATGTGTTAAGAACCTGTGGCAATATTTCATTGTATATATGTAGCACACTGTCTTTACCCATTCCTCCATCAATGGACATTTAGGTTGCTTCTATGTCCCAGTACTGCTGTGAACATAGGAATGCATGTATTTTCTTGAATTATCATTTTGTCTGAATATATGCCCAGGAGTGGACTGCTGGATCATATGTAGCTCTATTTTTAGTTTTCTTTAAGGAATCTTCTTACTGTTCTCCACAGTGACTGCTTCAATTTACATTCCCATCAACAATGTAGCGGGGGGTTCCCTTTTCTCCACTCTTGTCTCCAATATGTATACAGTGGAATATTGCCTGCGTGTATGCTCACTCAGTCAAGTCTGATTCTGTAACTCTATGGACTGTAACCCTTTAGTTTCCTCTGTCTATGGGACTCTCCTGGCAAGAATTCTGGAGTGGGTTACCATTTCCTCCACCAGGAGACCTTCCTGACCCAGGGGTTATACCCATATCTTCTGCATCTCCTGCATTGGCAGGCAGATTATTTACCATTGAGCCATCTGGGAAACCCCCAAATGGAATATTACTCAGGCATAACAAAGAATGAAATAGCATCATTTTTAGCAACAGGGAGAGACCTAGAGATGATTACACTGAGCAAAGTAAGTAAGACCAGGAAAGATAAATATATGATGTTGCTTACATGTCAAATCTAAAAAAAAAAAAAAAGGTATATATAAACAAACTTATTTACAAAACAGAAATAGAGTTATAGAGGCAGAAAATAAACTTAAGGTTACCATCAGGGAAAAGTGTGGTGAGAGGGATAAATTGGGAGATTGGGTTGGCATATCCGCATTACTATATATAAAGCAGATAGCTAATAAAGACTTAGTGTATAGCACAAAGAACTTTACTCAGTATTTTGTAATGACCTACATGGGAAAATAATATAAAAGTGGATATAAGTTTATGCATAGCTGATTCGCTATGCTGTATATCTGAAACTAACACAACACTGTAAATCAACTATACTTCAAGAAAAATCAATTCGATAAAAGAACTTGTGGCAAGAGAGAACCCAGCAAATTTAAGGAACAATAAGAAACTCTGAGTGGCTGGAGAAAAATCAAAAAGCAGAAGAATTGAGGTCAGGGAATCAATAAATATGGGGTTGAGGGTGGCAGATGAAGGCTTTGCATTTTACAAAAAAAATAAGATGGGAAACCACTGGAATATTCTGAGTAGAGAGACACAGTCTAAGTGACTTTCTTTCTAAAGGATCATTCTGGCTACTGTGTTGAAATAGAATACAGTGAAGTGAAGGTAGAAGCAGAGAGGTCAACTAGGATATTATTGCAATAATGTGGGTGAAAGGGGATAGTTATGTGGATAAATGTATTGGTGAAATAGAGTTTCAAGATGATTTGATGAGGAAACTGAAGCTGAATGTCTTTTCACCATCTTGTTAAATGTCAGGATCTTAAATTCAAATCTCTGACACCAAATGTATAACTTTTCAACTTTTTTTTTGTATTATACCGACTATGAGGTGCTTGGGAGACATTCAAGAATAAATATGCAATAGGCAGTGACAACTCAAAGTCTGAAATTCAAGAGAAAGTTCAAAACTGAAGATACAGAAAAGAACTGGAGCTGTACGAAAACACTGAAAAGCGTAAGAATAGATTTAGATGAAATTAAAGACAGGTGGGGGAAGAGAGAAAGACAGAGACAGGAAGAGAAAGTCAACAAAGTGAGAGTAGGTCAGGGACTTCCCAGGTGGTCCAGGGGCTAAGACTCCAAGTTCCCAGTGTAGGGCGGTGAGGTTCGATCACTGACCAGGAACTAGATCCCACATGTAGCAACAAAGAGTCTGTTGTGCTGTGCTGAATCATTCAATCCTGTCCAACTCTTTGTGACGCCATGGACTGCAGCCCACATGCCACAGCTAAGATCCTGGGCAGGGAAGTAAATAAATAAATGAATATTAAAAAAAAAAGCAGGTCAGGCAAGGAGATAGAAAGTTTAGCCAGAGATACAAGAGAAGGACAAGGGGGAAAGGGATGCATTAAAATCATGGGAAATTTTAAGAATGGATTAACAAAGGAGTTCACCAATGACCAAGCACAAGTAGGATAAATTATAATAAGATGGAGCATACTTGAAGGTCAAGGGATACCTGTCACAGAAGGGAGAGAGACTGGAGGTTCCAAAATGATAGGAAAGTGCAGCAGCTCCTAAGAACTCAGAGGACTTTGGTGCAAACCTAACCAACAGTGGGAGCATCTGCCCTGAGAAAGAAAGGATAGAAAAATGAGATAGATAAAGCATTAGCTGGTAGAGAAGAAGGTTAAAGTATTCCTACCTGGTTGTGTTTTCTCAAAAAACTGAAAAGCAAGATTCACTTTTGGAATTTAAAGAAGGTAGAATTGGGAAGAGTGGTAAAGATTCAGAATGCAAAGAAAAATGAAAAGGGAGTCAACTAGAAATCTGTGAAAGTATGTCTTTCTAAAAGCAATGAGAATCCAACTAAGTTGGAAAGTATATATTTGACAGCTGATTTGTTTTGTATGAGTGTCCAAATGTTCACCTGCCATAGACACAAATAATTCCTTGGGAAAATGCCATAAGAAAGACCCTAGGGGAAATACGTAAACCACTCATCCTCAATACATATGCAGATGTATTGATAGAAAAGAAAGAAGAAAGTGAAGTCCTCAGTCGTGTCTGACTCTTTGCAACCCCATGGACTGTAGATTTTCCAGGCAAGAATACTGGAGTGGGTTGCCATTTCCTTCTCCCTGACCCAGGAATCGAACCTGGGTCTCTGCATCGCAGGCAGATTCCACTGTCTGAGCCACCAGAGAAGCCCCAGATGTGCTGACACATAGACACATATGCAAAATCATCATGATGCAAACTTTTTTTTAAAGTAAGATATACTTATGGGAGTTTACCTAATGAGCCTACGTTATCAGCTTGCTTAGCAACCTTTAAAGGGAGTTTGCATTGTTGCAATTTTGAGGACAGTTTTATATTATCCCTCTAGGAAACAGCAGTTAAGAATAACTTGTTACAACCCACCTATTTATTCTTCTGGTACATATTCCATTTCAAGGTCAGTTTTTAAAGCATTGATTATTGGATTCAAATAAATGAATTTCTACCATTTTAAGGTGATAATTTTAAAGTACATACACTGGATTGATTTCTTTGAATCAGAAGCTAAATATGTTATGTCTATGTGCATATTCCATTTATCCTTTTTAATGCTTCATGCTACACTTCTGAGATAGCCAAACTAATCTTATTTTACATGTCTTCCTATTGTATGAAATGTAATATTATACACTGTAATTAAAACAAGGAGCTTATGGGAATGTGCAGGCAGTTTTGCTTACATTCATAAGAAAGAAGATCAAAGCTAGTACTGTGATTCTTCATAATAATAGACTCTTGCAATCAAAAGACAAGAAAAGATTAGGACAGCCATAGCCTATGGAGTTTACTGAGTTTGGATTCATCCTGGCATGAGGAAATCTTGGTGTAATAATCTCATTACACTTATATTAATATATCTAACTACTTATCTTAATAAACATGTATACTAATATTTTTGGAATTTGGATGTAGATAGTCTTAGCTAAAATATTTTATATACATGAGTTGGGCTATATTAGCTAGTTTATATTTTCTCATTTTAACATAATGAGAAATTGCTACTCAGAAACCATACAGGTCAAATACTAAAAGTGATATCTGTCAATAGGGGTCAATTGTGTAGTCTCTACTAATTCCTTGAGTATTTTTTTTATAATTAAGTTATAATACTGTCATGAAATTTCCCTTAAAAGTTGATTTGCTACTTCAATACTAATCAGATGTTAGCTTACCAACAAATTGTGTACTGAGTGCACGACAGGGCATCATATGGGAACATTTGAAGGCCATATACATGATGAGCTACGGGAACTAATTATAACTTAAATGTAAAGGAGGGATAATACCCACTCAACAGCCAAAGTACTGAGAAGTCTGATACTAAACCGAGTTAAGTTAAGGAAGAAATAGATATAGCCTCTTGAACAAGTTAAATATGAGGAAAATGCTCTGAGTTAGGTTTTCAAATTTAGTTAACATGAAAAATATTTACTTATTATATCTATATGTGTGTGTGTGCTCCATTATGTCCAACTCTTTGCAACCCCATGGACTATAGCCTTCCACACTCCTCTGTCCACGGGATTTCCCAGGCAAGAATATTGGAGTACTAAATCTAATATCTGTATCTCATTGCTAACTTAAACATAATTATTAAAAGAAACTATGGTTATATGTTTTTTATGTAATAGGTAATGAATTCATTATCAGAAAAGAATTCTTATAGAGACCTACATAGTACATTCCCTGTTCAACTTTAAATTTTGATAAAGCTCATGTAAAATTAGCTATCAAGAATCAGGAAACACCATGATTCTTTTTCTTTTACATTTATCTACTCTAGAAAAATATGCAAATGTAAATGAAGAATATCATCAGAATTCCACTTATTTTTCATAAGATATTTAAAGGACTTCTTCTCCAGTGTTTTTTCCTACCATCCTTCCACCATTCGGCATATACTTTAAGCTCTGCATACTATTCTATTCACTTTCCTTAGATACATCATTGCATGTATTTTTGTATTTATTTTATGTGCTTATTTATTTGATTGGAATGGCTTTTCTATATAACAAAACTAGTACTGCTGACAAGGATCCATCTAGTCAAAGCTATGGTTTTTCTAGTTGTCATGTATGGATTTGAGAGTTGGACCATAAAGAAAGCTGAGGACTGAAGAATTGATGCTTTTGAACTGTTATGCTGGAGAAAACTCTTGAGAGTCCCTTGGACAGCAAAGAGATTGAACTAGTCAATCCTTAAGGAAATCAGCCCTGAATATTCATGGAAGGACTGATACTGAAGCTGAAGCTCCAATACTTTGGCCATTTGATGTGAATAGCTGACTTATTGGAAAAGACCCTGATGCAGGGAAAGATTAAGGGTAGGAGGAGAAGGGGTGAGATTGTTGGATGGCATCACTGACTCAATGTACATGAGTCTGAGCAAACTCCAGGAGATAGTGCAAGGACAGGGAAGCCAGGCACGCTGCAGTCTACGGGGTTGCAAAGAGTAAGACACAACTGAGTGACTGATCAACAACAATAATTGCTCTAGAGTCCAAAGACATTTTACCTCCTTTAACTGAAACTTTCACAACAAACTTTTTCTTCCTTCATCACTGACTCCATAGCACTCCACTCAAACCTCCCAAAAGATCTTATTGTATTTTACATTAGTACAGTAGTTACGGGTGCTGAGCTTCTGGAAGGCAGAGGACTCTATCTTAGACTTCACGTTTGATATAACAAGGAGTTTTCAATGGAAAAAAAAGTCAAATTGTCTATAAAAAATAATACATTACTTTTGGAAAGAGAGGGAAAAAAGAAAAACCAAAACAATTCTGGTGTTTTTTTTGTTTTATTATCAGAATGATAAATAGCTTTATTTAGTTAATCACCAAAATAAAGCTAAGCTTTCCCATGCTTAAAATAAAATACTCTGAATAGCAAAGATTATACTATATAAAACTAAAGCATCCATGAAAACTAAAACTCAAATTTGAGAGAGATTCAATGTTATCCTCCAGAGTCTCTTAAAGACTATACTGAAAATTACACTTTTATAATAGCTGGCTATACAATTGTAACTTAGCCAAATGCATTAACAATAGTTTTTTTAAAGGATAATTCCTTTAGGAATATAATTATTGTAAGTGTAAGATAAAGGGAAACAGCATTTTAAGCCCTTGCTTGAAAAGAATACAAACATAACTTGGATTATGCACGCTTACAGAGGAAGGGTTTGGCAAGGAAATATATCTCCTTCACAAAATTTGTGTTCGATCGAAAAATAAACCTTATTATATGTGGAAAATTCTGAAAGAGATGGGAATACCAGACCACATGACCTGCCTCTTGAGAAACCTACATGCAGGTCTTAAAGCAAAAGTTAGAATTGGACATGGAACAACAGACTGGTCCCAAACAGGACAAGGAGTATGTCAAGGCTGTATATTGTCACCCTGTTTATTTAACTTCTATGCAGAGTACATCATGAGAAACGCTGGACTGGAAGAAGCACAAGCTGGAATCAAGATTGCCGGGAGAAATAGCAAAAACCTCAGATATGCAGATGACACCACCCATCTGGCAGAAAGTGAAGAGGAACTAAAAAGCCTCTTGATGAAAGTGAAAGAGGAGAGTGAAAAAGTTGGCTTAAAGCTCAACATTCAGAAAATGAAGATTGTGGCATCTGGTCCTATCACTTCATGGGAAATAGATAGGGAAACAGTGGAATCAGTGTCAGACTTTATTTTGGGGGGGTCCAAAATCACTGCAGATGGTGATTGCAGCCATGAAATTAAAAGACGCTTACTCCTTGGAAGGAAAGTTATGACCAACCTAGATAGCACATTGCAAAGCAGAGAAATTACTTTGCCAACAAAGGTCCGTCTAGTCAAGGGTCTGTTTTTTCCAGTGGTCATGTATGGATGTGAAAGTTGGACTGTGAATAAAGCTGAGTGCCAATGAATTGATGGTTTTGAACTGTGGTGTTGGAGAAGACTCCTGAGAGTCCCTTGGACTGCAAGGAGATCCAACCAGTCCGTTCTAAAGATCAGTCCTGAGTGTTCTTTAGAAGGAATGATGCTAAAGCTGAAACTCCAATATTTTGGCCACCTCATGCGAAGAGTTGACTCATTGGAAAAGACTCTGATGCTGGAGGGACTGGGGGCAGGAGGAGAAGGGGCCGACAAAGGATGAGATGGCTGGATGGCATCACCGATGCCATCGATGAACATGAGTTTGGGTGAACTTTGGGAGCTGGTGATGGACATGGAGGCCTGGCGTGCTGTGATTCATGGGGTCGCAAAGAGTCAGACATGACTGAGTGACTGAACTGAACTGAATTGATATACCATAAAATTATAATTCATTGTCCCATTTATCGATGCTAAGTCCATCCTTAAAAATCACCCCAGCCTATATCAGAGAGTCAGATAGTAATGAAGAGTATCCATATTTCAACAACGATAACATGGTTTTTAACTAATAACTTTCATTGTTTGTTGAGTCATTACTGATAATTTAATTTCTTTTGCTAAATACACATTTCCACACATACATCATATATTTAAGAATATCATGTTCTTATACAAGTGTATCATTTTTCATTCAGCTCAACCTGGAGCTCTGTTATCCCTGAAGATAAAACTCTTAAGAGAGACTAATCAAATTCTTGAATAACAGCCCAGTGGTAAGCTGAATAAAGATACCCCAAACATGTTCACATCCTAATTTCTAGAACCTCTTAATGTGTTACCTTACTTTGTAAGGTGACAAAGCAAGGTGACATGTGACAGATATGATTAAGGATCTTGAGGTGGGGAGACTATCCTGAATTATCCAGGTGAACTCAATGTAACAACAAGAGTACTTATAAGAGGCAAATCAGGAGAGAGGATGAGACCACGGAAGCTGACGCTGGAGTGACCTGTGAGTGTGTGCATGCTAAGGCACCTCAGTCGTGTCCGACTCTTTGCTACTCCATGGACTGTAGCCCCCCAGGCTCCTCTGTTCATAGGATTCCCCAGGCAAGAAATAATACTGGAAATAATAATACTGTTAAATGATCAAAAAAAAAATATTGACAAGAGGAAGCCATGCCCTGAGGAAGCAGTTATGAGCCAAGGAAGGTGGGCAGCGCTACAAGCTGGAAAAAGCAAGGAAGTGTATTCTCACCTAAAGCTTCCAAAATAACTCAGTCCCGCGGACACTATTGAGAGCTTTGACTTCAAGAACTGTAAGATAATAAACTTGTATTGCTGTAAAGCCAGTGAATTTGTGGCAATCTGTTACAACAGCAATAGGAAACTAATATCAGACCTCAGTTCACCTCACGGTCCAGATATTACTTATGTAAACCTGTTTAAATTAGTATGAAACAAACAAACCACCAGCTATTTTACCATTATTTTAAAGGCTGTTTCTCCTAAAGTGCTTTCTGTTAGTTTCAACACTACTTAAATAAAACACATTTTTTTTCTTAATGTCAAATGATAGTCAAAATAAATCTGCACAGGACTAAGACTAGTAATAATTACTAGAAGTACATGACAAGATTTTATAAAAATCATTATAAATGCTCACATAAATGATATCCTTTATTGGGAAATATATGAACTGGGGAGTGTGGTGTGCATGGGTGTATATACAGGTTTTTATTCTCATTAGATGAGAAAGTACAAAAAAGTAATATCTTTCTATTATGAGAAAATTGTACTTAATTGTATATTTGTATGCTATCTATTGGCTACTAAATTAGTAATCATTCTATGCCTTATTAAGCACCAAGTGCTTTTGGTGCTGCAAATGGCAATTCATACTTACAAGGACATCTTATATAAAACCAAGACAAAATTGAAAAATTTAAGAAGTACATTATCCCCAGGAAGAAGCTTTGCTCATTTATCATTTCGATCATAATGAACAATAAGAAGTATCTCTGTAAACATTTCAAATTAAATTTGACATTTAATTTTCAAAGAGAAAGGTTTTTTTTTTTTTTTGATCGTTTAACATTGGTTGCCTCCTCATTTTT
Organism: Ovis canadensis; assembly: GCF_042477335.2. Lineage (NCBI taxonomy): Eukaryota > Metazoa > Chordata > Mammalia > Artiodactyla > Bovidae > Ovis > Ovis canadensis. Next base: position 173,805,943 of record NC_091246.1, on the reverse strand, counting down.
TTCAGGCAGTGATATGGAAAATTGTAAAGCACTTCAGTATAGACTCATTTGGAACTGCTTCTTTACCAACAAAAAGCAAAATGTACCCAGAGTAAAAACCTTGTTCTTTATTTAGCAAGAGGCATAGAATATATTTTTCAGTTGAAAAAAACTGGTACATTCAACATGGTTGAGTCAAGTTTTTATTATCATTAAACTAACACTTTGCAGTTCAGAGTTCTTTTCTGAAATTTCAATAGAAACGCTCTATTTCCTTTTTACTTTCCCTTTCTCAAAAGCCCACTGAAATGAATCTGCAGAGTTATTTCATATACTATATTTTTAAGGAAGGAAACAATTTTGACAGTTCTCCTTCATAAATGCAAAAGAAAAAAAAAACACCTAAATTATTGACATTTCCCTGCAAGTTCTATTCTCTGAATCCTGTATGATTCTCATCCAATCTCCCAGGGGGTACCAAAATTCACATACTTTTTTCTCATCTTTAGGCTTAGTGAGATATGAAGCAGATGGTTAGGCTTTGGCTCCTTCGGGGATGATGTAATATCTCCTATTCCTTAGGCTTTTTTTTTTTTTAACTATTAAGGGCTCTTCAAAGACTACAATTTTATTTCTCTCAAATCCATATTTTGACTTTTATGTGTATTTTTCAATAAAAATTTATTCTTCTCTATTTTAAAAGACCTTATTGATTTAATTAATGTCCATTGACCAAAAGAGACCCTGAGAACATAACGATGGAGACAACAGTAGTTCTACCCACACACTGCTGACAGGGTAGACGAAAATAGATATTTACAATAATGTGTGGTAGGTGCTAATACAGTTGTAACTAGAGTGTTGAAACAACAATTCTTGATATGGGCAACTGGGGTCAGGGGCTAAGATGAGGAGTGGGCATGCAGAAGATATTTTTAGTTGCCAACCTGATAGTTACCTTTCCCATGTGTGAAGATCCCACCTCCTACTATCAAGACAGGGAAGGCCACATGTTTGCATTCCCAGTCATTCTCGTAGCTGGGATATGGACATGGGTGCCATGTTGGCTAATGAAACTAAGGCATCAGGTGTGCTTATATTACTACAAATAGACTTGAAGGAAGAGCTCTCCTGCATTGCTTCAGGTTGTGAGAATTTGAAATCTCGAATAGCCACAGCCATTTTGAAATAATGAGGATATTTAAGACTGAAGGCCAACATACTGAGAATGGCAACATGGAAAGACACACACTACTTGCGTTTCCAGTCATACCACTGGCTTACCCTGAAGTGTGAAGTGAAGTGAAAGTTGCTCAGTAGTGTCCAACTCTTGTGACCCCATGGACTGTAGCCCTCCATGCTCTTCTATCCATGGGATTTCCCAAGCAAGAATACTGGAATGGGTTGCTGTTTTCTTCTCCAGGTCTACCCTGAGGTGCCCCTGTACCCCAGCCTGATAATCTGTAAACATTTTGTTATGTTACACAATTAATATCATTAATTACTTAGCCATGGAATTCTGGACTTCCCTGGTATCTCAGGCAGTAAAGAATCTGCCTACAGTACAGGAGACTGGGGTTCTATCCTTGGGTCAGGAAGATCCCCTGGAGAAGGGAATGACAACCCACTCCAGTATTCTTGCCAGGAGAATTCCATGGACAGAGGAACCTGGTGGGTTACAGTCCATAGGGTTGTGAAAGAGTTGGATATGACTGAGCAACTAACACACACACATACTGGGTAATTTCACTGCAGTTCAGAAAGAACTGATACAAATATGAGGGAAATTTTCCATAAAAGGTCATTTTTAATCATTTTAATAAATGAATATAAAGTTGCCAAACTGCCAGGAAGGAGAATGTCATTCCAAACAAAAGAAAGATCACATAGGGAAATACTGAATATCAACATAATACCAAGTGACTAACAGAGCTGGAGTTTAGTTTATGTGTCAAAAATAGTCTCAAAAATAGACTGAATATTTACAGTTTGGTTTAAATATAGTCAATATTTTAATATGCTTTTCACAACCATTTAGTAAGACTCCCTACTGTGTTAAGTTGCTAGATTTTGAAAACACTTCTTTTATGGAAGATAATAAAACAATACTATAAGTGATAATAGTTACTGAATGTTCACTATGTGCCACATGCTAAATTAAACACTTTGTGAATTTCTCTTAATACTCATGGAAAATCTCCTGTTTGCATCTTGCACATCAGATATGAGGCTATTTGGAAAGCTAAATGACTAATATCCAACCAGAAAGTGGGCACAGTCAAGACCAAAAACACTCATCTGTTGACACGAAGCCTGCTCTCATAAACACTAGAGGAGTTGTTTTTGTTTTTCAATTTAGGGATGGCTGGCATCTTGAGAAGAATAATTTTTTATACGGAGTATATTTATCACTATTGACCTCTAGGCATTAAATGCTAGCAGTGCCTTTAGTCATCTTAACAACGCATCAAGACATCCCACATGTAAATGTACATTTGATACAGATGTTGGACTAAAGAAACCTGCTTGCAAATCATATAAGCAGTTATTTTATTCATATTACTTTAAGTTACTGAGACTTTGCTCCAACCTTATACTTCCAAAACAGGTCTCAATGTTTTCTTCTCAAATCTTTCCCACCTGTTGGATGTTAACTAAAATTCTGTGTGTTTGAGGCTCAGATCTATACAGGTAGCAACTGTCCCTGGAAGAAGTGAAGCTTTCCTCATCATTTATTTACAACATTGTGAATTAAAGATAAAAGGAAGATATTTGTGGAAATGGGAACAATCATGAAAGTATTCTGCTGATGAAAATATTGAATATTAACACAAAGAAGATTGGAAGCACCATGGGCAAACATCCTTTATGACACTGTGAAGAAATTTCCTACCCTAGAATTCTCTGGAATCAAAGGCAAGGAGTAAATAAATTTTCCAGCTCCTTTCATTTTACCTTCACAATCAAACAAACATTTAAAAAGTGTGTAAGTCCTCCAAGTATAAAAACAAAAAGGATGGTGAGATAGTGGTTTTCATAGAATAGTTATCATTTTGTAGATATAAAATCTAAACCCCAAACTATCAAGTGAGAAGAGTGTCTTTATTAGTTAATATGATAGAGGACAGATGTCTTAGCTAGGTAGGCTTGTGCTATTTGGATAATTGTGAACTATGAATAAAAGTTCAGTGGGTGTTATAAACATCACTATAAGTAACACAGATAGTTAAGTACTTCTCTACAGAAGACACATGTCATGAGAATTTAAATTAATCCTTGTGAAAGTAATTATTACTATATCAAAGAAAAGGTCTAGTGGAACATTTTATGTTAATAAAAATTAGAAAAGGTAGCCATGGGAGCCTAAGTGAATATAAATTAAGCTGCATAATGTTTTCAGGAAGAAATATAAATGCACACATTTTTCTAACATACCAGTGCTGTGCTTTCTTTCTACAGTTAAGAAATCTGCAAAATTAAATAACAAAATACATATTAAGTCATGTTAGATTATCTATTAGAGTGTTCTTATTTCAGATAGTTTAAATTCTGGTGATATTTTAACTGCACTTTAATTAAAATGTAAGAAAATGGAGGATAATAAAAATCAGATCTGAAATTTGTCACCTGTAGGAAATAACCACTATTGCATTTTAAACATTTCTGTAGACTTTTGCATATAGAAAAAAATACATATAAATTGTTGGGATTATTTTAAGTACTTAATATATTTATCTGTGCCTTGCCCTTTTTTATTCAAAATATTCTGTGATAAAGCTTCATATTGGTAATTCTAATTCCATTTAATGAGTATAATAAGGACATGGCAGACTATATATAAATTTCCCATAGTTTTTTAAGTTTTAAAAATCAGGAACTACTTTGATGTTCAAAAGTAGCTGGTAAAATTAAAAGTTGCAGTAAACCACTCTGTAGGTAATCTTCGGTTACCTGTTTCACGTTAAAAATGCAATTTAATGATTAAAAGTGAGATTTTGCAAAACGATTTATTTTTAGAGCTTTTGATGTACTTAAACAAGTTGCCCTCCAATATAATGTCAAAATATAAACCCCAAACTTCTTTTTATCCCACTTCCTAAGCTACACTTGTTAGTATTTTTCGGCTGTTGATGCAAGAGCTTGTGTCATTTTAAATACCTGTGTTCCTATGACCCTCATTTTCTTCATATTTTCTGACTAATTTCAGGAACGTATTAGTTAAGGGGACCCAGGGATGACAGGAAACTTGGAAAAACTTTGAGACCTGAACATCCTGGTCCCCACCACCCAAATAATCCATGTGTTAGAAAATTAGGTTCAGTATGACCTCATTCTGGTTGTGTATTCTTAAAATGCATTTTAAGTATCCTCTGTGAAGGCTACTCCAGAGCAGCCTTGAGGGAGAATTAACTACAACCAGTCATGTCTGACTCTTTACAACCCCCTGGACTGACAGTCCATGGAATTCTCCATGACAGAATACTGGAGTGGGTAGCCTATCCCTTCTCCAGTGGATCTTCCCAACCCAGGAATCAAACGAGGTTTCCTCCATTGCAGGTAGATTCCTTACCAACTGAGCTATGAGGGAAGCCCTTAACTACATGTGCAATAATTAAAGTTCCTTTGTTTAACAATCACTATGTTGAATAATCTTCCTCTCTTGCCTTTTTGATAACTACAGGGTTGGAATTCAAGAGAGTTGATGGAAGACCACCACCTTCAACAGAGGATGGAACTTATATAGCCAATATTCAGGTATTTGGGGCATCAATACTGATAGAGAACTAAAGGAGTGTTTCTTTCATTTAACACCTCAAAATTTATACTGCACCAAAATTAATGCGTTTAAATTATAATCTAATTCAAGGAAGGGAAGTACAGCAAATTCTGACATATTCGAAAGCTAGAATTTACTTTAATATTCATCATAGTTTCTTTAAAAATATACATATTCACCCATTGCTTTAAAAATATTTCTATATATGTAATTTATGTATAATTGTGATATATTATAAAAGTATGCATAAGCATATTTTCTGTACTAAAGTAACATGAAAGTTATGTCATCTTATCAGGAGAAAGGCGTTCTACTTTCTTCTTCAGTTACAGACAACTCAGGGTGCCAAAAAAATTAAGCATTTCAACTTTTTAATTTGTAGGATTTGGATTTTCAGTCTTCTAATATGCATACTTATATTTTTTCCCCTCAGAGCTTGGTAAGATATGAAAACATTCCTAAAAATCTTAGGATCATAACAAAGATTCATGTTTTATTTCCATTAAGATATGTGAAATCTAGATATCACTTGTGAACTGAAGTATCTTTACTTTTTGAGGAGTAAATAAATATATTTTAAAAGCCTACTGGCTTGTGGTCAATCTGAATCAATAACAGAAATCTGTGTTATATTAAAAAAAGATAATGAGCCTTCTAAATGTATTCATAAAACAATATCCAAATATGTGATGCCCATAAGCACATCTTTTGAGAAATTATTAGCAGATGATTGGGGAAGTAAAAGTGTAAGCAAACATGAGAGAAAAATAAAATTTTAGGGATTGTGTGTTTTGATTGATATTACCTATGAATAAGTCCTGATTTCTAAAAAGTTACAGTGACTACCTTTCACTATGATTAAATAACCTCTTTGAAGTACTCTAAATGTTTAAACTACCTTAAAATGTATTTAGAAAAAAATTAGTCATAATAAAAAGTTAACATTTAGACAATAAACACCCAATAAAAAAATATACATGTAACTGCCATTTCCTATTTCTGTTACATCTTTGAAATTTCCAAACTACTGTTGTATATTTAAAGAAGACTAATTAATTTCAATTCTTGCAATTTAAATCCTGGTATTTTAATAAAATATCTCATTATGTTTTAATTATATACCTTACTAATTATTATTCATTATATATATTTATGCTCTTGTTTCCCAAGGATATTTATCATTTCTTTCATCTGAAACTATAAACGTAGTTATGTAAATATCATTATGTATCTTCAGTTCAGTTCAGTTCAGTCACTCAGTCGTGTCCGACTCTTTGCGACCCCATGAATCTCAGTACACCAGGCCTCCCTGTGCATCACCAACTCCCAGAGTTCACTCAGACTCGCGTCCATCAAGTCAGTGACGCCATCCAGCCATCTCATCCTCTGTCGTCCCCTTCTCCTCATGCCTCCAAACCCTCCAAGCATCAAAGTCTTTTCCAATGAGTCAACTCTTCACATGAGGTGGCCAAAGTACTGGAGTTTCAGCTTTTGCATCATTCCTTCCAAAGAAGTACCACTTCACACCAGTCAGAATGGCTATGATCCAAACGTCTGCAAGCAATAAATGCTGGAGAGGGTGTGGAGAAAAGCGAACCCTCTTACACTGTTCATGGGAATGCAAACTAGTACAGCCACTATGGAGAACAGTGTGGAGATTCCTTTAAAAATTGCAAATAGAACTGCCTTATGACCCAGCAATCCCACTGCTGGGCATACACACTGAGGAAATCAGAATTGAAAGAGACACGTGTACCCCAATGTTCATCGCAGCACTGTTATAATAGCCAGGACATGGAAGCAACCTAGATGTCCATCAGCAGATGAATGGATAAGAAAGCTGTGGTACATATACACAATGGAGTATTACTCAGCCATTGAAAAGAATACATTTGAATCAGTTCTAATGAGGTGGATGAAACTGGAGCCGATTATACAGAGTGAAGTAAGCCAGAAAGAAAAACACCAATACAGTATACTAACACATACATATGGAATTTAGAAAGATGGTAATGATGACCTTGTATGTGACACAGCAAAAGAGACACAGATGTGTAGAGTGGACTTTTGGACTCTGAGGGAGAGGGAGAGGGTGGGATGATTTGGGAGAATGGCATTGAAACATGTATACTATCATGTAAGAAACAAATCATCAGTCTATGTTTGATGCAGGATATACGATGCTTGGGGCTGGTGCACGGGGATGATCCAGAGAGATCATATGGGGTGGGAGGTGGGAGGGGGGTTCATGTTTGGGAACTCATGTACACCCGTGGTGAATTCATGTCAATGTATGGCAAAACCAATACAGTATTGTAAAGTAAAAATTTAAAAAAAAAAAAGCTTCAAAAAAAAAAAAAAAAGAGAGAAGAAAAGAAATCCCAGGGTTGATCTCCGTCAGAATGGACTGGTTGGATCTCCTTGCAGTCCAAGGGACTCTCAAGAGTCTTCTCCAAAACCACAGTTCAAAAGCATCAATTCTTCAGCGCCCAGCCTTCTTAACAGTCCAACTCTCACATCCATACATGACCACAGGAAAAATCATAGCCTTGACTAGACGAACCTTAGTCAGCAAAGTAATGTCTCTGCTTTTGAATATGCTATCTAGGTTGGTCATAACTTTTCTTCCATGGAGTAAGCGTCTTTTAATTTCATGGCTGCAGTCACCATCTGCAGTGATTTTGGAGACCCCAAAAATAAAGTCTGACACTGTTTCCCCATCTATTTCCCATGAAGTGATGGGACCAGATGCCATGATCTTCGTTCTCTGAATGTTGAGCTTTAAGCCAACATTTTTCACTCTTCTCTTTCACTTTCATCAAGAGGCTTTTTAGTTCCTCTTCACTTTCTGCCAGATGGGTGGTGTCATCTGTATATTTCAGGTTATTGATATCTCTCCCGGTAGTCTTGATTCCAGCTTGTGTTTCTTCCAGTCCAGCGTTTCTCATGATGCGGTCTGCATAGAAGTTAAATAAGCAGGGTGACAATATACAGCCTTGACTTACTCTTTTCCTATTTGGAACCAGTCTGTTGTTCCATGTCCAGTTCTAACTGTCGCTTCCTGGCCTGCATACAGATTTCTCAAGAGGCAGGTCAGGTGGTCTGGTATTCCCATCTCTTTCAGAATGTTCCACAGTTTATTGTGATCCACACAGTCAAAGGCTTTGGCATAGTCAATAAAGCAGAAACAGATGTTTTTCTGGAACTCTCTTGCTTCTTCCATGATCCTGCAGATGTTGGCAATTTGATCTCTGGTTCCTCTGCCTTTTCTAAAACCAGCTTGAACATCTGGAAGTTCACGGTTCACGTATTGCTGAAGCCTGGCTTGGAGAATTTTGAGCATTACTTTACGAGCATGTGAGATGTTAGACTTTATTCAATAAATGCCTAATTAATTATGAAGAAAAATTTATTTTAAAAAACTTTACTGAGGAAAAAGATTCATATCTCAATATTTAAATGGTAGCAGTGTTGTAATTCAATTTAAAAATCTGAAGGTTTTAAACATTTAAATTAAAACAATTTTAATTTCTTCATTATCAGCTAGATTATTTAGTACATACTAGAGAGCTCAACCTAACTGTAAAATTTTAACCAACATAAAAAAATACCAGAAGAAACTTAGGTGTAGAGAACAAATGTTAGGCAAATGGAGGTATCTCTAAAGTTGGAGGAAAGATTGAGCAATTAGTACTTCCAACGCATCAAGTCTCAGTGCTTGCGTGCTAATTCATTTCAGTTGTGTCCAACTATCTGTGACCCTAGGACTGTAGCCTCCAGACTTCTGTGTCCGTGGGATTCTCTAGGCAAGAATACTGGAGTGAGTTGCCATGCCCTCCTGCAGGGGTCTTCCCAACCAAGGGATTGAACCTGCATCTCTTTTTTTTTTTTTTTTGAACCTGCATCTCTTAAGTCTCCTGCATTGGCAGGACGGTTCTTTACCACTAGGGCCACCTAGTGGTACATCAGGTCTCCGTATGCCTGCCAAAATCATGACATCCTTTGAAGATGTTTCAAATTTCTACCGCCTTCTAAGTGCGCTCTTTATCAAATGATGGTATCTATTTTTACATACTCATTTTTTTCTACTCATCTCTGATTGCACCAGTGTTAAGGACCTGATGTCAGACAGCCAATGAAGTGGTCTAATATAAAAATTCTGCCCAATAAGGATGACAATAAGCAACTTGAGCAATATAACATTCTTTCCTGTGGTTAATAAGGATAGATTTGGGATTAAGGGTAAAAGCATTACTCAGTTATTTGTTAATTGCATTACTTTGCTCTAGTCATTAAACTTTGTTCCATTTTAGTTCCCTAAAATGGGAATTTGTAAAATATTAACTAGTGTATAAAATCTATATGAAAAGGCTAAAAGGAATAATGTATATGAAGCACCTAATGTTACCACTTGGCAAAAGTAGATAGCAACAATGTTATCTATTATTATTATTAACACTGATATAGTAGTAGATACAGAATGATGCTTCTGCCCTCCAATTACTTTCTGTTCACCACACTGAGAAGACTGTTTAGACATTCGTGTATTCCCATCAAACCTAATTTTATGATTTTTCCTGTATACTTATAAGGCTTAACTTAAAAAATGTGATCGTGATTACTCTTCTTTCCATATGTACTTGAGTTAACTTGAGTAAGCAAAACTCTTTCTTGTTCTAAAAAGTGTATAAGACATAATAAGAAAAAGCATTTTAAGGATGAGATTTACCAAAAAAAAAAAATTGCACTCCTCCTCCTATTTTGTTTCTAGCAGCAGTTTTTGTTCCTTTGCTTCTCATTTGAACATGGAGGTCAATTTGTGGATATTTAAAGTTTTTCTTTGATTTCCCGTGTGGTGCCAGTGGTAAAAAAAAAAAACCCACCTGCCAAAGCAGGAGACATAAAAAATGGGGGTTTGATTCTTGGTTCAGGAAGATCGCCTGGAGGAGGGCACAGCAACACACTCCAGAATTCTTGTCTGGAGAATTCCATGGATAGAGGAGACTGGCAGGCTACAGTCCATAGGGTCACAAAGAGTCAGACACAATTGAAGTGAATTAGCACACACACAGTTTTTCTTAACATGCAGATATTTGAAGTAGATGAATTATAGTGAATTAGTGTGTTGAATGTTTTAGTACTGTAATGGATGAATTACAAGTTAGAGATTTGTGGCCTATGAAACAATAAGAAATGCAAATTAGTTCCCAAAAGTTCTGAACACCTGGTATTTTCTCTGTTGTTTTATGTCATATGTTCTCTACCTTCCACAAAGAGATTTGGGTTATATCCATGTTCAGTTCTGGATCATTCTCTCTTTTACTTAGTTGATTGTATTTTCAACAAACTCTTAAACATGTTGATAAAATTACTTTTGATGCATATGCAATATCCTTTATTATATCTAAAGTAAATACTCAAGACTTCTACTCAATTTGATTTCAAATATTTCCTATAACTGCAAAGATTTAGAATAAGAGAACAAGAGAACCCTCTTACACTGTTGATAAAGGGAACCCTCTTACACTGTTGGTGGGAATGCAAACTAGTACAGCCACTATGGAGAACAGGTTGGATAGTCCTTAAAAAATTGCAAATAGAACTGCCTTATGACCCAGCAATCCCACTGCTGGGCATACACACCGAGGAAACCAGAATTGAAAGAGACACGTGTACCCCAATGTTCATCGCAGCACTGTTATAATAGCCAGGACATGGAAGCAACCTAGATGTCCATCAGCAGATGAATGGATAAGAAAGCTGTGGTACATATACACAATGGAGTATTACTCAGCCATTAAAAAGAATACATTTGAATCAGTTCTAATGAGGTGGATGAAACTGGAGCCGATTATACAGAGTGAAGTAAGCCAGAAAGAAAAACACCAATACAGTATACTAACGCATATGTATGGAATTTAGAGAGATGGTAACGATAACCCTGTATGTGAGACAGCAAAAGAGACACAGATGTAAAGAACAGTATTTTGGACTCTGTGGGAGAGGAAGAGGGTGGGATGATTTGGGAGAGTGTCATTGAAACACGTATGATATCATATAAGAAACGAATTGCCAGTCTAGGTTCGATGCACGATACAGGATGCTTGGGGCTGGTGCACTGGAATGACCCAGAGGGATGGTATGAGAAGGGAGGTGGAAGGGGGTTTCAGGATTGGGAACACGTGTACACCCGTGGCAGATTCATGTTGAAGTATGGCAAAACCAATACAATATTGTAAAGTTAAAAAAAATAAATAAAATAAATAATAAATAAATAAATAAAAGAACAAGGGAAAGAGAATGTATAACTTGAAGAGGATTGGGGTTAGGGACAAATATTCAGAAATCTGTTTGAATGGCCTATCATAAACAGAATGAAAGTGATGCTACTTTTCACAATGGAAGGAAAATACTGAGCAGTCACATAAAAGAAATAGTAAAAGTCAAAATTCTAAGCCAAAAATCTGCATTTTACTTCATTAATATCACATCTGTTTAACATTATTTGGTGTTTTTACTTAGTCATTCAGTCATATCTGACTCCTTTGCAACCCCACAGAGTTTTTTGCAACCCTGCCAGACACCTTTTCCATAGGACTGCCCAGAAACGATTACTGGAGTGGGTTGCCATTTCCTTCTCCAAAGGACCTTCCTGATCCAGGGATCAAACCCACTCTCCTGCACTGGCTGAGAGATCTTTATCACTTAGCCACCAGGGAAGCCCATTTAACAGTATATTGTATGCTTAACTGATAAACCATAAGTGCTGTTTCTCTGATGAAAATTTTGCAGTCTTGGAAATTTCCCCATACCTAACCTGAGTATTTATAGAAAAAAAAAAAACAGAATAAAAATACAGATTTTAATAACAGGAGTCACTTGTAGCAGACAAATCACTTGTAGCAGACACTTAAAGTTTTGGTAGCCTCCATTCTTTTCCTTCCCTCATTTCTACAATTTCTAACCTTACCACCTCCCACTTTTCTTATTTACTGTCATGAAAAAATATTTATTATTTCAGAGATTTAAAAGTAAATGAATTGACTAAATATATCTATACACCAGAACAGACAAAACAACAATTCTTCTCTCAGCATATCACCCAACTCAGACCACATGCTAAGATTCTTATAAATGTACACAGTACATAAAGCATTTTATCTTCTCCTTACCAAAAAAAAAAAAAAAATTGCCTATTTCAGCTACTTGCAGTGACAAATAACACAGCTAGCTGTGTTTCTGTTACCTTACTCCTACCAGTGTCTGAAATAGCTCCTTCGGCGGGAAAATCTATAATTTGAGTGTAGATAACACCTGCACAAATGATTCATTAGTTTAAATAAAGATAAAAGATGTGAACTTGGTGGATTTTTACACTGATAAAAATTTAAAATCAAGTTGGATACATGTCATTCTTCAAAAGTTTGCTGTAACTGAGAAGAAAAAAAGGAAAGCTGGCCAACTTAGGGCTTTGGACACTGGACTCCAGCCTCAGCTTGATGCTTTCTTCATGGCTTTGGTCATGGTTTTCCTCTTCCAGAAAGCTAAATATTAGCTAATAGCATCTTTAAAATCATCCTAGTGATCTTATATTTGAATACTGTGTTAGGCAGACATAATACACTGGATAGATAAATATTAAATCTTTGACTTTTCTCTTGAAATTCTTATTGAAAACTTAGCAGATTTGCTTCATTTAAATACACTAACTTCATTACTTAATATACTTATATTGCTTTTTAGAAATTGACTTATACCTTTTTTATTTCACAGCTTGCTCTAAGTTATTCTTACTAATTTCTAAAGATTCATTTGTACATTCAAAGACTGAAAAATAGACACTATCTTTTATATTCAGGGTAATCTGATGAAATAAATTATACCTCACTGAAGTTGATTTAGTAATAACATGATAAAGGTTCCTGACTAAATTTTAGTATATTTATTGTAAACTATTTTGAGACATTAGTTTTTGGAATAAGATGGTATATCCTGCAGTGATTTTCTCAAGGCATATAATACACATCTAATTTGTATATGTGTGTGTGTGTGTGTAGACACACATGGAATTCTCCAGGCCAGAATACTGGGGTTGGGTAGCCTTTTCCTTCTTCAGGGAATCTTCCCAACTCAGGGATCGAACCCAGGTCTCCTGCATCGCAGGGAGATTCTTTACCAGCTGAGCTGCCAGGAAGCCCAAGAATATTGGAGTGGGTTGCGTGGAAAATCCCATGGACGGAGGAGCCTGGTGGGCTGCAGTCCATGGAGTCGCTAAGAGTCAGACACGACTGAGTGACTTCAGTTTCACTTTTCACTCTCATACACTGGAGAAGGAAATGGCAACCCATTCCAGTGTTCTTGCCTGGAGAATCCCAGGGACAAAGGAGCCTGGTAGGAGGCCGTCTACGGGGTCGCACAGAGTCGGACACGACTGAAGCGACTTAGCAGCATCAGCCTTTCCCTTCTCGAATAGATCTTCCTAACCCAGGAATCGAACCGGGGTCTCCTGCATTGTAGGCGGATTCTTTACTGTATGAGCAATGAGCCAGACCTGAGTTTGATCCCTGGATCGGGAAGATCCCCTGGAGGATGGCATGGAAACCCACTCCAGAATTCTTGCTTGGAGAATCCCCATGGACAGAGGAGCTTGACGGGGTTACAGTTCTTGTGTTTGCAAAGAGTTGGACACAACTGAGTGACTAAGCACATAGTCGTTTGAACCAAGTAACTGTGTGTATCTGTATGTACTAGATTTTCCCCCTTTTTCAGCACCATAACCAAGGTTTCTGAGGCTTCTGAGATGAAACCATTCATGATGGCATGTAACAAGTCCACTTATTGTTACATATACACCTTTACTATGTTCCCATGATTATAAACTGCTTTAAAATTTTTTATATAAACTTCTCAGGTAATATTTTCTAGTCAGCAATCTAAATCTACTTCAGCTCCTCAAAAATGGCAAAAATGTTTTGGGGGGAGACTGGGGGAAATTTTTGATAAGAGATAATACACTGAACCACTTGCATCATGGAAATCCATACTTCCCTAAAAGGAACAGTTAACACAGTTGTTTGGGGGCTCTACATTAGACATGGGCTTCCCTGGTGGCTCAGATGGTAAAGCATCTGCCTGCAATGCAGGAGACCTGGGTTCGATCCCTGGGTCAGGAAGATCCCCTGGAGAAGCAAAAGGCAACCCACTCCAGCATTCTTGCCTGGAAAATCCCATGGTCACAGTAGCCTGGTAAGTTACAGTCCACGGGGTCGCAAAGAGTCGGACACGACTAAGAGACTTCACTTCACTTCACTTCACTTCACATTAGACATACCTGGAATGTGTGTCAAACAAAAGCAATTTCTGGTTACAAGTTAGGATCTCTGGAAGGAGGGTCCCCAAATCAGAATTTTATAAAACTCTTCAGATAATCTTTATGATTATGGAATTTTAAGAACCTCTAACCCAAAGTGTCTGTCTTTATTTGTCAATTCTGAATCATATCTTTATGGAAGTCAGGCCTATAATTTAAAGGGTTTCTCATCTTCATTATATTCTAAGCAAACTATCATGTGTCTTACAGTGAATACTAGACCCTCAATTTGGAGCAAGTGTATCTCTTGTTAATGTTAGGTTCCAATATGGTCTAATGTGCCCAGCCATGCTCCTGAATAAAGTGTCAGCCTCTCGCCATTGATTCACCTTCCACTTATTAAGGAAATGTATATTTATTTTAAATGTGAAAGAAAATACAACATCTTACAAATTTAAAAAAAATTGATAATACATAAAACATTAATCCAAAACTAACATGATGTTTTTATTCATTGATTGACATAGCTCTTAATACCTTTCCCTCTACAGTTTTACCTTTTCCTCTACTTGAATCATCTTTTTAATTATATTTTATACAGAGAGAATAAAAAGTTAATCCAATCTTTTCTCATGAGTAGTGATCAAATTTTCATTATCATTATTAGCTTAGAAAAGTTTCTTTCAATTTTATTACTTATTGAAAGCATTGTGGAAATGGATGTCAGTTTGGCGGACATCTCTCTATAGCTTTTTCTTATATATGAACAGCAAGATTTGGAAGAGTTTTCCAAAGACTAGTTTATTGCTTCTTGTTCACTACCCACCTACCTCAGATGCCATAAGCATATTCGTATTGTGACAAGACCACTGGTCCTGCGCCTATGGATCATGATAGTGGGTATGTCATCACAGTGAGTAAAAGCCAATCATACATTAGAGTGGCTACAAGTAACTGCACATAAAAGTGACTGAATCATATAAATTATCTTACTAAACACAAATTAAGTATATTATATATGCAATTCTCTCAAATCAGACTCCAAAAACGTCTACAGGTATTCCAGTACTTATTCTCATCTCTAATTTCACCTTTCTCAGTGGTAAGCACTACAACTCACTCATCTGCTCAAATTGTGCTTTCCAAGTCTTAACGATATCTATTTGGTTTGATTTTATGGAGACAGAAGAAGAAGAAAAAAAAATCTTGGTAGTTAAAATTCAACTTAAAATTCTATTACTATTTTAGGCACAGACCTGGGGCTATGTTTAAACCTCTGCTTCTCAAACAACTCACATATACAATGAGTCATTAAATTATGGTAATTTTATTTCCTGCTTCCTATATAGCACTAGAATCTCATCCCTTCTTCCATTCCATTCCACAGTCTGTCAAAAGCATCTCCTTCCTAGAGAACCATAGCAGCCTCCACCTGCATTAAGTTTTGTCCCCCCCCCCAACTCATTCTCTAGACTGTTCTCATCATTAGAATGTGCATTTAATCATTAAAAATCTCTGATTAATTTCTCCAAAACTTAGAATCAAGTTTTTGTCCAACATTAGTAAACACAGCAGAGAAGGCAATGGCACCCAACTCCAGTACTCTTGCCTGGAAAATCCCATTGACGGAGAAGCCTGGTAGGCTGCAGTCCATGAGGTCGCTAAGAGTTGGACACGACTGAGCGACTTCACTTTCACTTTTCACTTTCATGCATTGGAGAAGGAAATGGCAACCCACTCCAGTGTTCTTACCTGGAGAATCCCAGGGACAGAGGAGCCTGGTAGGAGGCTGTCTACGGGGTCGCATAGAGTCGGACAGGACTGAAGCGACTTAGCAGCAGCAGCAGCAGCAGTAAACACAGTACAAAAGATCTTCAGGATTGAATCCTTGTCTACAATTTTCCCCTTTCTCCTGAAAACCCAGGGATCTAGCCAAAGCTGACTGATTTGGTCTTTCATTACAATATATATTTTCTTGCCTTAGTGTCTTGATAGATTCTGAACCATTGCTTAGTCCACTCTGCTTGTTTCACTTGTGTCTTATACTGGTCTGTCTTACATCTCAGTTTACAAGTCAGATATTAAAAGAGAAATGACTCCTGTACTTCTCAATGGAACTTTAATTTTTCTGTTCTCATGATATTAGTCATATTTTACTCTCACACCTTGTTCAGTTGCCTACCTTTGGGCTTCCCTGGTGGGTCAGAGGGTAAAGCGTCTGCCCTTTAACATGGGAGACCTGGGTTTGATCTCTGGGTCGGGAAGATCCACTGAAGAAGGAAATGGCAACCCACTCGAGTACTCTTGCTTGGAAAATCCCCTGGACTGAGAAGCCTGGTAGGCTACAGTCCATGGGATCGCAAAGAGTCAGACACGACAGAACGACTTCACTTCACTTTCCCTAGATCATAAGCCTAATTGAAACTAGAAAAAATGCCTTGCTCATTATTTTCCACCAAATACATTAAACCCAATAAGTATTATTAGAATAAGCAAAGAAACTGAAATAAATGAAAATATTTGGAATCAAACACAGGAGGCATTTTTATGGTATCAGTAAAGGTTTTTAAATGGTCCATAAATTTTCCAATGTCTAAAACAGGAATAATGATATACACTTCATGGATATGTTGTGAAAATTATTAATATTACATATAAATAATGAACAGTCCATAGGATGTGCACTGGGAGCACTCAAAAATGAAGTATACTATCATTAATTAGGTTTTTATCTCTTCACATTAACTTGGAAGTTTATTTTTTGGCATATTCACTTTGGCTAGCTAAAAATACTATCAATCGTTTCATTGGTCAAACCACTGATCAAGAAATCCTAACTTTTCTCATTTTTTTTTTCTCTTGGTTCATTGAATTTCTATGCTGGAAATATTGGTCAATGGACACTCCAATGGGAATAGCTTTTTGACCAATAGGAAAATGTCATTTTACATTATACTGTGATATTCTTTTTTTATCATTCTCATATGCTCTTATGTTCTTGACCAGGGTTTTCTTCTGTATATTATTTTTATAAGAAACAACAGCCTCTGATGAGGGCACTATTAGAATGATTATCTCTCAA
The DNA here is from genome assembly GCF_042477335.2 of Ovis canadensis. Taxonomy (NCBI): domain Eukaryota; kingdom Metazoa; phylum Chordata; class Mammalia; order Artiodactyla; family Bovidae; genus Ovis; species Ovis canadensis. The sequence goes on along the minus strand of NC_091246.1, from coordinate 173,788,795 downwards.
AAAAAAAAATCCTTTTTCTCTGGTTCACTTCTTTTTTCTTAAAGAATGAATCCATTTTCACAATTACATATTTTCCTTTTTAATAAATTCTGCCAGCTGAAATTGACACAGAGAATTGAGCACTTGGTGAGCAATCACTATTTTCTCTCTCTCACACACACACCCACACACAATTTGAGTGAACAAAATGAATCACTTATAAAAAAAGGAGTGAGTAGGCAAATAAAAACAATAGTATATGAATTGAGGTAAATGGACTGCAACATAATCTTTCAGAAAAATACCTATTTTTCTTATCCAAATTGTCTTTCTGTGAGCTTGAAAAGATTGTGCTGTTCAGGTAAATTGAAATTACTGTGTTGACTATTTTGACAATGCAATCAAATTGTTCAGTCATTCTGTGACCACTACCTTCTCTGGCAGAATCGCAGTCACAGGGACATCTAATGCTGTAAAAAATAATTCTCAATGTAATTTTCCAAAATCTACTGGCTGTAAATAATAATAGATATGTAAGTTGTATTTCAACTACTAGAGCTTGTTTTTGCACTTAGTCTCTATGAAACCTAACTAAATGTATATACAGCACATGGTATATGTGCACAGCTTCAACTGTCCATTCAAATTTAGTCTTTTTCATTTGTATTAAAATGAATTGAACCAGATATTTTTAAAGAAAAGTTTACCTTTCATTTCACAGTTCGGTGAAAAAAATACTACTCTTTTTGCATTATCTCAAAGTTCTCCCACAAATTCTATGCATTGAACTTTATTATAAATACTATTTTGAAAATAGGCAATATCACTCTCCTTAAAAAGCAAATAAGACATTCTGAATAAAAAGCAAGATGCACACACTGAGATACCTAAAATTATAGGTTCACAAATAAAGTTTCTTGATTATTTTTTCTTATGTAATTATCACTAAATCAAACAAAGTTGTTCTACTCAGTAAAATGATAATAATCTAATAAATATGCATTTCTTCCTCTGTATTCAATCCTGCAATAGCACATATATTTTTCCTCTTTAAAAGTCTCTAATTTTTTGATAAATTATAAAGTTTATTATTTTGAACACTGCCCTTGCCACTTAAATTTAGGAGAACAAAGTTTGTTTTTGTTACTTAGAGTACGTTATTAGTTTTGTGTCTGCTTTTTATTATAGCACTTTCACCACTAATGTAGGAAATGATGGTACTATTAATGTATTTTGGGGGCCTCAAGAAAAAATAATTTCAAGGCAATATAAATTTTATAGGAAAAAGTCTCACCCAATATACTTCAGAGTATAATAGTTACAGAGTGAAAAGAATAGTATATTTATCAATTAATAAACATCTATATAACTTATTTTTTTCTTTTTTTTGCTTCCCTGGTGGCTCAGAGGTTAAAGCATCTGCCTCCAATGCAGGAAACCTGGGTTCAATCCCTGGGTCAGGAAGATCCCCTGGAGAAGGAAATGGCAACCCACTCCAGTATTCTTGTCTGGAGAATACCATGGACAGATGAGCTTGGTAGGCTACAGTCCATGGGGTCAGAAAGAGTTGGACACAACTGAGTGACTTCACTTCACTTCATAAAACTTTTTAGAGTCAAATGCTGTCCTAGTCTCATACAAACATGAAAAACCTTAAGACAATAACAATTTAGCAATAAAATTAATCATAAATGAAAAACAGCAATGCACATTTCGGAGAGCAAGTCATTTGATCAGAAAATGACACTATCATACCTCTGACCCCTAGCACATGACAAGCATTCAATAAATGATAGCTGAAGAAATAGATGAATTTTTTAAACAGATATGTGTGCCAAGGGCTAAGGCAATAGAAAGAGAAGTGTCCTTCCCTTTTTTTTTCAGGAGTAAAGAAATGTGGAATAAAATAAAAGCTCAAAAGAGAAACTCTTTGATCTGGCTTGAAAGATTCATATGGATTTTCCAGGCATAAAAAAGGATGATGAAAGAGGTAAAGTTTACCACTTGAAGAGGTTTAGGAAGGTAAGGACATTTCAGGAAGGAGAAATAATGTAAATAAAAGGCATACTATTGAGAATAACATGCTCAAATGTTTTGGACTTCATTGTTAGAAGTTTCCCTGGTTCTTGCTCGGTGCTTCTCTAGTAGCTCAGACAGTAAAGCGTCTGCCTGCAATGTGGGAGACCTGGGTTTGATCCCTCGGTTGGGAAGATCCCCTGGAGAAGGAAATGACAACCCACTCCAGTACTCTTGCCTAGAAAATTCCATGGATGGAGGAGCCTGGTAGGCTACAATCCATGGGATCACAAAGAGTCGGACATGACTGAATGACTTCCCTGTATTCACTGTGTGTTAGAGGTTTGACACTGAATAGTTTAAAGAATGTTTTAAACATTGTTTTAAAAAAGAAGCATTGAATTTGTAAATTGCTTTGGGTAGTATACTCATTTTCACTATATTGATTCTTCCAATCCATGAACATGGTATATTTCTCCATCTATTAGTGTCCTCTTTGATTTCTTTCATCAGTGTTTTATAGTTTTCTATATACAGGTCTTTAGTTTCTTTAGGTAGATATATTCCTAAGTATTTTATTCTTTTCGTTGCAATGGTGAATGGAATTGTTTCCTTAATTTCTTTTTCTACTTTCTCATTATTCGTGTATAGGAATGCAAGGGATTTCTGTGTGTTGATTTTATATCCTGCAACTTTACTATATTCATTGATTAGCTCTAGTAAATTTCTGGTGGAGTCTTTAGGGTTTTCCATGTAGAGGATCATAAAGGAAACTATAAGCAAGGTGAAAAGACAGCCTTCTGAAAGGGAGAAAATAATAGCAAATGAAGCAACTGATAAACAACTAATCTCAAAAATATACAAGCAACTTCTGCAGCTCAATTCCAGAAAAATAAACGACCCAATCAAAAAATGGGCCAAAGAACTAAATAGACATTTCTCCAAAGAAGACATACGGATGGCTAACAAACACATGAAAAGATGCTCAACATCACTCATTATTAGAGAAATGCAAATCAAAACCACAATGAGGTACCACTTCACACCAGTCAGAATGGCTGCGATCCAAAAATCTGCAAGCAATAAATGCTGGAGAGGGTGTGGAGAAAAGGGAACCCTCCTACACTGTTGGTGGGAATGCAAACTAGTACAGCCACTATGGAGAACGGTGTGGAGATTCCTTAAAAAATTGCAAATAGAACTACCTTATGACCCAGCAATCCCACTGCTGGGCATACACACCGAGGAAACCAGAATTGAAAGAGACACATGTACCCCAATGTTCATTGCAGCACTGTTTATAATAGCCAGGACATGGAAACAACCTAGATGTCCATCAGCAGATGAATGGATAAGAAAGCTGTGGTACATATACACAATGGAGTATTACTCAGCCGTTAAAAAGAATTCATTTGAATCAGTTCTGATGAGATGGATGAAACTGGAGCCGATTATACAGAGTGAAGTAAGCCAGAAAGAAAAACACCAATACAGTATACTAACACATATATATGGAATTTAGGAAGATGGCAATGACGACCCTGTATGCAAGACAGGGAAAGAGACACAGATGTGTATAACGGACTTTTGGACTCAGAGGGAGAGGGAGAGGGTGGGATGATTTGGGAGAATGACATTCTAACATGTATACTCTCATGTGAATTGAATCGCCAGTCTATGTCTGACGCAGGATGCAGCATGCTTGGGGCTGGTGCATGGGGATGACCCAGAAAGATGTTATGGGGAGGGAGGTGGGAGGGGGGTTCATGTTTGGGAATGCATGTAAGAATTAAAGATTTTAAAATTTAAAAAATAAAAAAACTAAAATTAAAAAAAAAATAAAAAAAAATTAAAAAAAAAAGAACAAGAGAAAAAGAAAAAAAAATAAAATAAAATAAAAAAGAAGCATCTCATTGTATGACAGAAGAACTTTGTCAGCAGTTTGGTGAATGACTCAGAGATGGAAAATCTTGAGGAAAGTAGGCAAACGAATTAACGAGATAATACAACACTTTCCACTGCAGAAAACCCAGGTCATTCCCGGGGTCAGGAAGATCACATGGAGAAGAGAATAGTTACCCTCTCTGTTATTCTTGCCTGGAGAATTCCACAGGCAGAGGAGCCTGGCAAGCTATAGACTGTATGCTTAGTCACTCAGTCGTGTTCCACTCTATGATCCTATGTACTGTAGCCCTCCATGCTCCTCTGTCCATGGGACTCTCCAGGCAAGAATACTGGAGTGAGTTGCCATGCCCTCCTCAGGCTATAGTCTATGGGGTTGCAGAGTCCGATATCACTAATCAACTAACACTTTCCCTTTCACAACACATTCTCAGCCATATAGCTAAGAGGGCCTAAACTTGGATAATGAAAAAAGAAAAAAGAAATGGAAGTAGAATTGCCATTTCAGAGGTGAAATGGATGGCGTCAAATGGATCAGTATGAAAACACTGCAGGAAATGAAGTTGTACCTGGTTCTCCTGAGTGGATACACCATTCAATGAAGTAGATAGTGAGAAAAGAAAAATCAGTGGGAAAGATAAGCTCTGTTTCAAGGATATGAGATTGAAGGGGATAATGCCAGATTTAGGGCAAAATGACCAAAAGCTATTATAAATGTGATTCTTCGAAAAAGGTGGGAAGTTGGAGCCATCATGTTGGTTCATAGTGTCCAATTTCATAAGGGTTGGAAGGAGAGGAAACTGCACAGTTAGAAAGAAAGTAACTGGAAAACTTTGAAATGATTTTGACAAAACAAGAAAAATCTTATTTACAGTAGCCCAAGGAGGTTAAGATGATAAAAAACAATGGTGGAGTGACATTTTCCAGAATAAAGGGGAAAACTCCAAGTGAATGAGAAAATAAGAATTAAACTTGGAGTGGAGGTGTAGCTGCTTATTTGCCATATTTGCTGTTTTTCAATGAATATAAATATGGGGAAAACTTTAAACTGAGGAAATAAAGCCAAGGATGTATAAAGATTAGTAGATAGCTTAAAGGGAAGATCATGATGGAGTTACTATGTTAAAAAAAAAAAAAGATCACAGAGGAAAACATAGAAATCCTTGAAAGGATAATTTATAAGAGATCTTTTTTTCAAAGACAAATGAATATCTAGATAAGAATTTAAACTATGATTAATAATGATAGAGTAGAAGAAAATTGAAAAAAATTCATATTTGATGAATTATTTTCTTTAGACTAAAGGTAAATTGGGACAATGGGTTTGAAAAGAGTAGTAAAAGTTTGAAACAGCTCTTGTTCAAAAGATTTCTGGAAAATGACAGTCATAAAATGGCATTAAAAATCTTACCTCTTGGTTCATTGATAGCATTTGTTCACCCAATTGAATGAATATTTTTCAGAGAGAGTTCAGCAAACTCTAACAACTCTATGTTTTGAACTATATTATTGCCCTATTGGGCTGATTTCTACCAAAATATTTCTTTCTTTCTCATTATTTCCTCTTCCTTTTACATGGCTGTGAGAATTATTGATCTTTGCATATCATAGAACACATTGCTGTAATAGTAAATATATTATTATTTATCTAATCCCTCTAAGAATATTGGTTGATTCTGCTTGGCATGGACAGTATGGCATTAGAAGACATATGTTTAGATTTGGCCCCTGCATTTACTTGTTCTGCATCTTTCAGTTACCTTAAATTGTTCGGTCATTATTAGAAATTGTAGGAATAATATCTATTCGAAGGATCAACTGAGCTAAAGAGTGTAGTTAAATATAGAAGCCAATGCATAAATCCTACCTACAAACACTTGTAGATTTTCTCTTTGCAGATGTCTCCCTTTGACAATGTAACTTTTGCTGGGACAAAGTTACTACTATACCATACTTTAGTGTTCACTGATGCCTCAACCCTTTCCATCTTATTTTTTGGGGCTCCAAAATCACTGCAGATGGTGGTTGCAGCCATGAAATTAAAAGACGCTTACTCCTTGGAAGAAAAGTTATGACCAACCTAGATAGCATATTCAAAAGCAGAGACATTACTTTGCTGACTAAGGTCAGTCTAGTCAAGGCTATGGTTTTTCCTGTGGTCGTGTATGGATGTGAGAGTTGGACTGTGAAGAAGGCTGAGCACCAAAGAATTGATGCTTTTTAACTGTGGTATTGGAGGAGACTCTTGAGAGTCCCTTGGACTGCAAGGAGATCCAGCCAGTCCATTCTGAAGAAGATCAGCCCTGGGATTTCTTCGGAAGGAAAGATGCTAAAGCTGAAACTCCAGTACTTTGGCCACCTCATGTGAGGAGTTGACTTATTGGAAATGACTCTGATGCTGGGAGGGATTGGGGGCAGGAGGAGAAGGGGATGACAGAGGATGAGATGGCTGGATGGCATCACGGACTCAATGGGCGTGAGTCTGAGTTAACTCCGGGAGTTGGTGATGGACAGGGAGGCCTGGCTGCTGCGATTCACGGGGTTGCAAAGAGTCGGACACGACTGAGTGACTGAACAAAACAGAACAGGAGTGTCTATCATGCCCTGTTCCTTTCTTTATTAGCTAGATTTGAAGAATTGAGGAAACCAAAATATACCAAAATTGGTTTACTTTAGGAAAGCTACTAGATGAAGGTGAGAATAGATTGAGAAGGTGAATGAAGGAGGACAAAAATGAAAAGTTTGGTAGTAGGAGAATGGGGAAGAGGAATAGGAAACAGTTTTTAGTAACTGTCACTCTGTGGAATTTGTTAGAAAAAAGATAAAATATTTAATATCATTTGTTCTCTTTTGTGGAATGAATTCCCTTCAACTGCTTTGCAAAGGATTCCAGTACAGATGTAATTTCTTTTTTTTAACACTTAAAAAAAAAGTTGGTTTGGCTATTGCTTTGAATGAAGCATGAGGAGACCATGTTGTTAGGTTATCACTTTAATCCAGTAACAAAAATACTCTTTATCTGATTGTCTACATGATAGGTCTAACCATGTTCACATTAAATGTGGGCAGTAGAATATAAGGAAATTCAGAACAATATTTATACATAAAACTGAACTGGTGAGAAGCACAAGCACTAATTTTCCTAAATTAAATGGCCTCTATGAATCTAAAGCACCATCTTTCTCTATGTCTCTTAATAGGTATGTTTGGATAAATCATATAAATTAGTTCAAATTAATTCCTCTTTCTGCCTCTTAGCTCCAATCCCACCCCCCTCCAAAAAGACTTTCTCAAATGTCCATCTATAAAATTCCCATGGATTCTCATAAAAAATATTCACCCAAATGAAGACATCTAGAAAGGGAGGGAGAGTGGCATTTTATACATAATTCAAAAAATTATTTTTCTATAAAGCAACTATAATAAAAGATACAAGTAAGTAAATATTTGTCTATAAAGCAACTACCAACAAAAGATACATGAGTAAGTGAAACAATATTACAGAGGACTTACTAAACCGAGAAGAACGTCTCTCCATTCAGTTCCATAAATAACCAGTTCATTTCTCATTATTTACCATCATATTTTATTTAAATAAACAGATTTTAAAAATCAAATTTAGTATAGTATTAAAAGATATTGAAATGCATTAAAAATAAAAATGTGTATTTTTATCATGTTAAAATATATATTATATGGCTAAAAACTGGTAGGTAGTGTTATATATGTGTATAAGGGTACATATTTAAAGCATTTGATAATAATAACATGTATTATATATAAACATATGCTCATTCCCTAGTTGAAAAGTTAACATCTAAATGACTCTATTTAGAGTAGAAAATTAAGTATGGGTGGTTTAGTCACTAAGTTTTGTCCCATTCTTTAGACCCCATGGACTATAATAGCCTGCCAGGCTACTCTATCCATAGATTTTCCAGGCAAGAATACTGGAGTGGGTTGCCATTTCTTTCTCCAGAAAATTACATATATATTTTAATAACAGATTCAAGTGTTGAATACATAATAGAGAAATAAAAATAATAGATAATTGGCTTGACATGGTATCCTTCAGGATAAATAAAATGAAATGAATCCTATTTTTATGCTGAGACATTTGCATAATGAACATTTGTGTAATTAGGGATAGAATCCACTGTATTAAATAACCTTTTGAGAAACTAGAGGCATCTTGAATTGAGATGATTATAAAGAGTTAAGTCAAAATAGTACAGTAATTATTCTATAAAATTATATTTATATAATTTATCATTTATTAAGATGATTAAATATAGTGAGACAGACATAGAGACCAGACTTATGGACAAGGGAAGTGAAGGGGGAGGAAAGCGAGGGTGGGATGTATGGAGAGAGAAGTATGGAAACTTACATTACTGTATGTAAAATAGCCAATGGGAGTTTGCAGTATGACTCAGGGAACTCATACATGGGCTGTGTAACAACCTAGATGTGTGGGATGGGGAAGAAAGTGGGAGGGGGATTCAATAGGGAGGGGACATATGTATACCTATGGCTGATTTATGTTGACGTTTGGCAGAAACAACACAATTCTGTAGAGCAATTATCCTTCAATAAAGAAAAATTAATTTAAAAATTTAAAAAAATTTTTTTAAAGTTTAAAACTATTTGAAAATGCTTAAACAGATTCATTGCTAATTTGTATATCTAAAAGTATTTAGGTTTTCCATCACATAAACATGAGAAAATGTGAAATAGATATGATTTATCTATGATAAATATATTTCTATAAATAAGACTTATTTCCTCTGTTCTATTTTTTCTCCTTTTCCCAAAGACCTCACAATGTTTCATTTTTTGAAATCTTTCCTCTAACCAGGAAAAATCAAGCAGCTGCTACAGATAAAATGAGCATCACCAGCAGATATTAAAACTGTCACCTGATAGAAACTGGGGCTCAACATTAGGCCTTCAAGCAATAACCAGTAGTATAATTTTGTAACTCATATATCAATTAACTTTATATTACTGTCACACATGACACTAACAGCTAACAATATTTCTTCATGCTGCTATCTTAATTGCAAAGTATGGGTGCTGAAAGTGAATATCTCAAGATGAAAATGTGTCCTATTAAAAAGTATCTAAGCTGTTTGGCAAAATTTATTAGAAATCTATAAATCTAGTGGTAGGAAGATTTTTATCTTAATTTTTAAATAATCTTCAGAATTAATGCAGGCTTTATAGTATATAAAGTGATTTTATATAATTTGGAAGTTTAAAAATATGTTTGCACATAGTGATTTTCTATAAAATCATTAAGTTACCTACGTAAATTCAACACAATTACAGGAATCAAGCAGTGCCTAGGATTTCAACAATTCATTATTTTAGGATGGTAGCAGTGTTTGAGGACTTAGAGAAATGTGATTTTATTTGAGGTTAATATTATTCAGACTAGTAGTTATAGAAGATTGGAAAAGACAACCAACTTTAGAATGTTTGGAGACTATCTTAAGGGAATAGACTGTCAGGGAAAGATAGTAGAGGTGATGTTTGTTTTAAGGGTAATGAGAATGAGGAAGGGGAAACTTTAAAGATGAAATGGTGAAAGTTTTTATTAAAGGGAAATATATTAAAATTAATAGTGATGGTCTGTGAAAAGACTTTTTTTTTCAGATTACCCCTTTTTAATCTTTAAAATAATGAATGTTTTAAACCAAATTAGGTTTTTCTTAATTTTCAACCCCTGGGTTAACTTCTATTTTTCTGTAAATCATATGAAACAATAAAAATAAATGTAATATATGTATACTTGCAATTATAATGAGAATATCATTAGCTTTCATCATAATCTTACAGGCACTCCTGACCTTAAAAAGGTTGGAAGCACTGGTTGATTATTATCTTTGCCTTTCCACCACATGTTCTGTGATAATGAGGCTTTTGCAAAGATAGACCAAAGGAGCTTGGTAGACTGAAAGTTCTTAAAAGAAACTGTTTTTCTTCTGCCCAAGCATCCAGTATCATGTTTTGTACATAATAAGTGGAAGTTACTGAATGCAGTTTGAATGAATAAATAGATGAATGAATAAAAATAAATGCCTAGATGGATGACCCAAGAACTTTTTGTTTTGGTAGTATTAGAATATTAATCTTTACCAAGACATTAAACCTGAATGTTCTCCGGTAAAAATTCAGCTAAGAAGTTAATTTTCTTACTTCAAACTCCCAGAGAAGTCTTTGCAATATTTATATAATTGATGTGATTAAAAATATATGACAGGTAGTTGTGGATAGTCAAGGAAAACTGAAGCAAGGAGCCCAAGGGAGAAAGTAGGAGTATTTGTTGACCCAATTAGGTTCCCATGGGTTTAAGCAAAGAATTTTCAACTCACAATAAACCATCTCATATTACATTGCATTGATTAACTAAACATATTTATTGGGCATTGCATATATAACAGATCTTAGGCTAGAAGTGAGGTATATAAAAATGTAAAAGTGTAATCTATAAGCTATCTCATAGTCTAGTGAATACAAAGACAGGACAACCAATAAATCAAATAACTACCATTGGAGGCATAAACAAATTGATTCTTCCTTCTAATCACTCTACTAAAGTATGATAAGCCTGGATTTCTTTAAGCCTTTGGGAAGACAAAATTAAGGAATAAGTGATAAGCACACAATTAAATATATTTCTACTTTATAGTCAGTATATTTGGACATTTGACTTCTCACATACATACTCATTGATCCTCCTGTAAAGGATATTTCTCTGTATTTTGGCTGGATGTTTCAGCATGCCTCAATGATATGATAATTGGGCACAAATACACAAATTGTAACCTTTTAGGATGAAATTTACTTATTTGTTTTTTCACTGGAGGAACTATTTCTCAAGGCAGGCTGAATTTATTCAGTACAGAAATCCATTCCTTTCTAGGATACAAAATGTTTCACAGTGGAGTTGGATCACAAACCCTTCTAAAGCAATAGAGAACAGGATATTTAAATAGTGTAGGTGGAAAAACTGATTGTGAAACTTGAAATTCAGACTAGCATTTGTGCTTTCCATTCTCTGTTAGGAATATCACAATGCGGCTTCAAAAAAGTGGAAGCTGATTAATTACAGCAGCAGTGTATTTCCGGGGGACTACTGAGCCAGACGATCTCAGATTTCTGAGTTTGGACAGAGAAAGAATATTGACTTGTTTTTGTTTGTTTTTTCTTTTTATAATGTTTATATTGATAGGTACAACCAGAATTATAATGCACCGAAGACGGTTCATCTTGGGAAAAAACAAAACAAAACTTCATGCTATTCTTACTGGATTTAAGAAAACAAAAAGAAAGTGAAGTTGCTCAGTTGTGTCTGACTCTTTGCGACCCCATGGGCTGTAGCCTACCAGGCACCTCTGTCCATGGTATTTTCCAGGCAAGAGTACTGGAGTGGGTTGCCATTTCCTTCTCTAAGAGATCTTCCCAACCCTGGGATCAAACTCCAGTCTCCTGCATTGCAGGCAGACACTTTACGGTCTGAGCCACCAGGGAAGCACTTACATGAGAGAAGATACTGTATGGGAAATAAATGTTGTGGCACTACTGCTAGCCATGTATCTTTTCAAATGTGATCACCAGTCAATAGAGAGAATACATTGTTTATATCAAGCCAAAACTACAAGTTATACAACATATGTAACTGACTTTTCATATGTGTACATTCATACATGTAGCACTGAGCATTCTTAAAAGTTGTAAATGCAGCCCAAATGATGAGACAAGAGAATATATGCCACAGGAGATTCCAAATTCATCTAGATCATAAAAAAAAAAAAAACTTCTCAAATTGAGACTTTCATGGGAATCTTCTTTTGCACTGGCAATCAAAAAAAAAAAAACAGCAACAACAAACCAAAACTACTAAATGAATCCATACATCAAACTACTACCGGATCATGGCATCCAGTCCCATCACTTCATGGTAAATAGGTGGGGAAACAGTGGAAACAGTTTTTGGGGGCTCCAAAATCACTGAAGATGGTGGTTGCAGCCATGAAATTAAAAGACGCTTACTCCTTTGAATTAAAGTTATGACCAACCTAGACAACATATTCAAAAGCAGAGACGTTACTTTGTCAACAAAGGTCTGTCTAGTCAAGGCTATGGTTTTTCTAGTGGTCATGTATGGATGTGAGAGTTGGACGGTGAAGAAACCTGAGTGCCGGAGAAGTGATGCTTTTGAACTGTGATGCTGGAAAAGACTCTTGAGAGACCCTTGGACTACAGGGATATCCAACTAGTCTATCTTAAAGGAGATCCGCCCTGGGTGTTCATTGGAAGGAGTAATGTTGAAGCTGAAACTCCACTATTTTGGCCACCTGAAGCGAAGAGCTGACTCATTTGAAAAGACCCTGATGTTGGGAAAAATGGAAGGCAGGAGAAGAAGGGGTTGACAGAGGATGAGATGATTAGATGGCATCACCGACTCAATGGACATGAGTTTGGGTAAACTCCAGGAGTTGGTGATGGACAGGGTGGTCTCACGTACTATCGTTCATGGGGTTGCAAAGAGTCAGATAGGACTGAGCGACTGAACTGAACTGAACTGATGAAAGTAAGGAAAACCTATTTTACATTCTGCTAGAAGGAAAATGAACTCGAAAGAGACCCTAGAGATATTAACTTAGGAAAAAATAATTAGACTGCTTAATCTGATTTGAATTTTAGAAGTCAAAATAGATTTGTTGTGGTTTAGTTGCTAAGTTTTGTCTGACTCTTTTGTAATGCCATGGACTGTAGCCTGCCAGGCTCCTCTGTCCATGTGATTCTCCAGGCAAGAATACTGGTATGAGTTGCCATTTCCCTCTTCAGGGTATCTTCATGATCCAGGGATCAAACCCACATCTCCTACAGTGGCAGGCAGATTCTCTACCACAGAGCTTTCTGGAAACTCCCCACCATAGATTGATCCTAACAAAAAGCACAGATCAATTGTTTACTCACCATCATAAACTAATGGGATATAGCCAAATGAAAGACATTTATGATTCACTATTATAATAATCCTCATACTTGAATCTCCTCAGCATTGGTTGAATAAAAAAAAAATAATAGTACTGAAATGAGTATTTGTGCCTTCCAGAAAGAATTCATTCTTAGATTGCACCCATGCTTTAGTTTAGTCATCTCAAAAAATAGTTCATAGAAGATTTAAATTTAATTAATACTTTTCATTAAAATTCATTTTAAGTAATGAATTTTAAAATAAATACTTTCATGCTCATTAATTTATCATATAAAATAAGAATTAACTATTAAAGTGAATTTTAAAATTGAATCAAGTGTATATACTGAGATTATGTTAGGAAAAAAAAAAACCCTTTAGGTTCATGTACACCCATGCTGGATTCATGTCAATGTATGGCAAAACCAATACAGTATTGTAAAGTAAAATAAAGTAAAAATAAAAATTTTAAAAAATAAATAAATAAAACAAATTGTATCCTCCAAGTATTTATTGAGCATAGGCTTCAAGTCCAGTCTGTTTCAGCTACTTGAAAATTGATTAAAAAAAAAAAAGTCAGATATCCCAGGTCTCATGGGAGACAAAAACTATGGATTTAACATTTGTAAAGTCAATAAACATATTTGATGGTTACAAGTTAGAGTTTCCAGATAAAATAAAGGACTATCATACTTCTAAAAGTAAATGTGTTTTTAAGATATATGAGAAATTACTTTTTGGTATATGTATGTCCTTTATTGCATGTTTTGTGGGGCATACATACACTAAAAATATATTTGCTGTTTGTTTGAAATTCAATTTAATGAGGCACACCATATTTTTATTTGCTAAATTTAGCAACCTTATGGTAGATGCTGTAGGAAAAAAAGAAGTATAAGAATAAAAGGGGAGTGCAGGGCTTTCTGGGAGTATGTAGTTGGGGGGAGTGTGGAAGTAAAGTAAAAATTGATATGAATTTGAAGGAGATGACTTATTCAGCCAAAGGGTTATTTGGGAAAAAAATGTTCTAACCAGATGGATTGCTAGAAAAAAGTTACCAAAACAAAACTGTTTAACTTGATAGAGAAATAGTTTAATCTATGGCTTCAAATGAAAGATTACTAATGACTTAATGGATGTGTACCCCCTCAACAGAGTTAAAGAAATTTCTCAAGATGATTGTTGTACATGGTCACTATTACAATACAGGTATGGGCTGTCTCTACAAAATCACAATTCTTAATGACAGTACCTACAATTCCTTATTGGGAGAATGGCATTGTAACATGTATACTATCATGTAAGAATCGAATCGCCAGTCTATGTCCGACGCAGGATACAGCATGTTTGGGGCTGGTGCACGGTGATGACCCAGAGAGACGTTATGGGAAGGGAGGTGGGAGGGGGGTTCATGTTTGGGAATGCATGTACACCCGTGGTGGATTCATGTCAATGTATGGCAAAACCAATACAGTATTGTAAATTAAAATAAAGGGAAAAAAAAAAAAGAAATAAAGCAAAAAGAAAAGAGAAAAATAAATAAATAAAAGCTCCTGATTCTGAAGCAGAAATAGAAAAAAAATAAATGCTGATCCTAATGCTTCTGAAGGGGTGGGAAAGTGTTTGTTTGTTTCTCTTTCAGAGGTAAATTCGTTTTCCAACCACAAGTAAAATATTCATACTGGTTATGTGGTATATGGCCTTAGAATTAATATATCTCTAAAACAAAGTAGCTAGTTGTCTTTCAGTAGATTCCAAGTTAACATAGTTTTGTTTCAAACGAGCATTCTCTTTAAAGAAGCCTTTGGGAATCGTCCTACACTGTTGATGGGAATGCAATTTGGTATAGTCACAATGGAAAATAGTAAGGATGTTCCTTTAAAAACTAAAAATAGAGCTACATTTATGACCCAGCAAGCCCACTCCTAGGCATATACCCAGAGAAAACCATAATTTGAAAAGATACATGCATCCCAATGTTTAATTGCAACACTGTTTACAACAGCCATGGTATGGAAGCAAACTAAATGTCCATTAACACAGGAATAGACAGAGATGTGGTGAAAAGTGAAAGTGAAGTCACTCAGTCGTGCCCGACTCTGCAGCTCTTTGGACCACCAGGCTCCTCCATCCATGGGATTTCCCAGGCAAGAATACTGGAATGGGTTGCCATTTCCTTCTCCAGGAGATCTTCCCGACCCAGGGATTGAACCTGGGTCTCAAGAGATGTGGTACATATATATAGTGGAATATTACTCAGCCATCAAAAGAACAAAATAATGTCAATTGTAGCACTCAGTGGGTAAGATTCTGCCTGCAATGTAGGAAATGCAGGTCAATCCCTGGTTCAGGAAGATCCCCTGGAGGAGGGCAAGACAACCCACTCCAGTATTCTTGCCTGGAGAATCCCATGGACAGAGGAGCCTGATGGACTACAGTCCATAGGCTCGCAAAGAGTTGGGCATGACTCAAGTGACTGTACACACACATTTGCAAAACATGGATGGGCTTAGAGACTGTCATATTGAGTGGAGTAAGTCAGACATAGAAAAGCAAATATATCATATCACTTATATGTGGAATCGATAAAAATTGTATGAAAGAAATTATTGATGAAACAGAAATAGAGTCACAGATGTGGAAAACAAACGTATAGTTACTAGGGGATAAAGTAGGCAAGGGGTAAACTGGGATATTGAGATTAACATACACACACTACTATATATAAAATACACAACTAATAAAGACCTACTGCATAGCACGAGGAATTCTACTCAATACTCTGTAATGGTCTATGTGGCAAAATAATCTGAAAGAAGAGTAGATATAGGTATATGTATAACTGATTCACTTGGTTGTACATCTGAAACTAGCATAACATTGTAAGTCAACTATATCCCAATAATTTTTTAAAAGAAGCTTTAAAATAGTTCTAAAAAAAAAGTAGTTCTAGTTGGATCAATGGTAAGCAATGATGCAATTAATTAAAATTTAGATAAGTATTGAAAGATACTCCTATGAGTACAAAATAACAAATTTCAATTATGAAATGATTATAATCCTTGGATATAAAAATGACTGCCTTATTTTAAAATGATATAAATTTCTAAATGATATAAAAATAATTCAAATATCAGCAGCTGCCCACTTGTTATATAGCAGAAATATATATCTATATTTGCAAAATTGAGTGTTAAATTGGAAAACAATACAAAAATATATTTTCCTTATGTATGCATATTGGAAGAATTCTTTGTCTGACTTTTCTGGATAAATGCCCCCTTCCCAGTCTTTTATCTTCTGTATTTAATCACAGCTTCACTGCTATTAATGCCTTTCCAGATAATACTGCTCTTTTTTATTATATAATACTTTTGCTTGAAAATAGGAGGAATGACATGATGTAGTAATAGTTAAACAACAACCAGGACTTCATGAACCATACATGGAAGACAGTGAGTGACTATAAACTGATTTAGCTAGTTGAAAAAAATCTGTAAGTAATCATGTCCTTGGAGGACAAGATGGATTCTTGCCATATTTAATTTCCTCATGTAATAGAAGCAAGAGTGTTACCTGCTGAAATTATTAAGCATATAATAATTAAAATGTATTATATTATGGCAAGAAAACACAATAATATACATCTTTCTCCAATAACCAGTCTAAGTATAAATAATGATTGAGTTTACATATTAACATATATTAATTTTTGCTGTGTATATGCATTATTCTTTTTAAATTAATTACTTAATTTTAATTGGAAGATAATAACTTTACAATTTCATGATGGTTTTCCATACATCAACATGAAAAGGCCACAGAGATACATCAATATTAATATATATTCATTTTTGAAAGACCATAATCATTTTGGCACCAGGGACTCACTTCATGGAAGATAATTTTTCCTAAGACTGGGGTGGGGGATGATTTCAGGATGATTCAAGCACATTACATTTATGGTGCATTTGTTTCTAATCTAATGTTGCTGATGTTCTCACAGGAGGTACTGGTCTGTGGCCTGGAGGCTGGCAATCCCTGAGCTACAGCAAGTATTAAAAAGTAAAAAGCATTGGGAAAAAAACCTAAAACTAAGGAATTTCTTTCTCTTAAAGAAGAGATCTACAAATTGTATAGGCTTCTATTAGGTTCTATTTAGTATCTTAATAGTTGGTTGCTAACTGGAAGACTTTTTTTTTTTTTTTTTAAGGGAGAAAACTGCTGTTGCAAGAGACTGTACTCTGAAAGTCACCACTGGCTGCCTCTATACTCTACCTAAACACCTACAACTGGCTGATAAATGTTTTATCACAGTGAACTGTAATTATCTACTCATGTGTTTGTATTCCTTACTATATTAATTCAAAAGTTCATGATGTATTATAATTTATGCTAAACCTTAGGGATTTCTCCTTCATAGAGAAAGAAGAGCTTAACTATTAAAAGCATTCTAATCTAGAGTTTTGCTAAATATGAATTTTACCACTTTTCTCTTAGGTAAACATTGCCAAATCATTTCATGTCTCTTTCAGTATTGCTTTCCTTATCCATGGAGGGATTAATGATAGTTTTTGCCTTACATGGTAGTTTTTGGATTGGATACTTCATTGCAAATAAAATGTTTTGATGCGTTCTTGACTAAATAGGTATTCAACTAATGTTAGATATTATTATTAGCTATTTTATTTATATCATAATATAATGTGTGTCACAAAGTAAGTGGTTAATTAATATTTTGGAATTAATAACTGGATGAATAGATTAAAACAATCTGAAAGAATACTTCTATTTATTGAAGTTCAAATATTTTTCCAAGAAAGGTTGGTCATTTAATCAATAAATATCTTATTTTGAAGATTACCAGATACATTTCAAATAGTTGTTGTTGTTTAAAAAGTTGTTGTGTTCAACTCTTTTGCATCTCCATCAACTGTAACCCACCTGTCTCCTTTGTCCATGGGATTTCTGTGCACAACTAATTCTGATCAGATGCCAGGATCTTAGTTTTCTGAAATTTGAAAGTTTTAAGCCAACTTTTTCACTCTCTTCTTTCACTTTCATCAAGAGGTTTTTTAGTTCTTCTTCGCTTCTGCCCTGAGGGTGCTGCATTATCTGAGGTTATTTATATTTCTTCCAGCAAACTTGATTCCAGTTTGTTCTTCATCCAGTCCAGCATTTCTCATGATGTACTCTGCATATAAGTTAAATAAGCACGGTGACAATATACAGCCTTGTATATACTCTTCTGATCTGGAATCAGTCTGTTTTCCCATGTCCAGTTCTAACTGCTGCTTCTTGACCTGCATACAGATTTCTGAGGAGGCAGGTCAGGTAGTCTGGTATTCCTATCTCTTGAAGAATTTTCCATAGTTTGTTGTGATCTACCCAGTAAAAGGCTTTGACATAGTCAATAAAGCAGAAGTAGATGTTTTTTTCTGGAACTATCTTTTTATTCTAAAATCATGGCATCTGGACCCATCACTTCATGGCAAATAGATGTAGAAACAGTGGCAGAATTTACTTTTTGGGGCTCCAAAAAACTGGACGTGGTGACTGCAGCCATGAAATTAAAAGACACTTGTTCCTTGGAAGAGAAGTTATGACCAACCTAGATAGCATATTAAAAAGCAGAGACATCACTTTACCATCAAATATCCGCCTTGTCAAAGCTATGGTTTTTCCAGTAGTCATGGAGGGCTGTGAGAGTTGGACTATAAGAAAGCTGAGCACTGAAGAATTGATGGTTTTGAACTGTGATATTGGAGAAGACTCTTGAGAGTCCCTTGGATTGCAAGGAGATCCAACCAGTCCACCTAAAAGAAACCAGTCTTGAATTTTCATTGGAAGGACTGATGCTGAAGATGAAACTCCAAATCTTTGGGCACCTGATGTGAAGAACTGACTCATTTGAAAAGACCCTGATGCTGGGAAAGATTGAATGCGGGAGAAGGGGCCGACAGAGGATGAGATGGTTGGATGGCACCACCAACTCAATGAACATGAGTTCGAGTAAGCTCCGGAAGTTGGTTATGGACCGAGAAGCCTGGCGTGCTGCAGTCCATGCGGACACAAAGAGTTGGACACGACTGAGGGCTGAACTGAACAGAATTCTGATCAATTATATAAACCTCATTTTATTAGTAGGTTACAATAAATGCTTCAAGTAAAATCCCAGAAATATTTCATATCAAAGGTAAATCATTTGAAAACTAACACCATGGCTTAATAGGAATAAATATTAAAATATATAGCAACCACTATAAAAATATTTAATCATTATTAAAATAAGACTAATTAGACACACAACTCAATGTTTTTGGCCTATTTGAATATATACTAGAAATCTCTTTAAAAAGCTTAGCTCCTTTTTATATTCAGATGGTTTCCTCTATTCTTCTTTGCTCTAATGACTATTTCACACATGATATTTAGGCTATATTTAGGAATGCGCTTGAAGTATTTTTGACCCTGTCCTTTATGGCAAATCTTTTGCAATACTATTCAGATAGTATAATACTCTGGAATGAAGCACTTAAATACATTGGTAAAATGGGATTTGGTTATATATAATTCATCTTTGTTATAGAATCAGGCTGTCTCGAATTCCATTCATTTAAAGAGGTCACCCTGTAATTCCAATGAACCTTTTAGAAATTGTTTAACCATATTGTACACAAGATAATGCCAAGGCTAATGACTGTATTTTAATTAAATGCATGATCACAAACTAAGTTGTGCACTGAATAAGAATCTAACATCATGATGGTACAGCTCATCTATGTTCTATAAAACTTTTGTTTGAGGGACAAAAGATAATCTACAGATTAAAAACCTATGTCATCTCGATAATAGAATGGAAAAATATTTTCTCTATAGCTTACCATCCTTTTCATAACTAAAAAATTAGAAGTATCACAGAGAGAATTTGAAGACAGCCTATAGCAGATATTATTCTCCAATTTAAACAAGAGTTTAACAAGAAGGCAAGGTATATTACATCAAGCTGCATGCTACTGGATGAGCTTTCCCAGGATTTAGTTCAGCTCAGTTGCTCAGTCATGTCTGACTCTTTGAGACCCCATGGACTGCAGCACACCAAGCTTCCCTGTTCATCACCAACTCCTGAGTTTACTCAAACTCATGTTCATCGAGTCAGTGATGCCATCCAACCATCTGATCCTCTATCGGCCCCTTCTTCTCCTGCCTTCAATCTTTCCCAGCATCAGGGTCTTTTTCCAATGAGTCAGTTCTTCACATAAAGTGGCCAAAGTATTAGAGTTTCAGCCTCAGTATCAGTCCTTCCAATGAATATTTAGGACTGATTTCCTTTAGGATGGACTGGTTGGATCTCCTTGTAATCCAAGGGACTCTCAAGAGTCTTCTCCAACACCACAGTTCAAAACCATCAATACTTTGCTAAGCTGCTGGTAAGTCACTTCAGTTGTGTCCAACTCTGTGCGACCCCATAGATGGCAGCCCACCAGGCTCCCCCATCCCTGGGATTCTCCAGGCAAGAACACTGGAGTGGGTTGCCATTTCCTTCTCCAGTGCAGGAAAGTGGAAAGTGAAAGTGAAGTCATTCAGTCGTGTCCAACTCTTAGCAACCCCATGGGCTGCAGCCTACCAGGCTCCTCCGTCCATGGGCACTCAGCTTTCTTTATAGTCCAAATCTCACATCCATACATGGCTACTGGAAAAACCATAGCTTTGACTAGACGCACCTTTGTTGGCAAAGTAACATCTCTGCTTTTTAATCTGCTATCTAGGTTGATCATAGGTTTCTTTCCAAGGAGCAAACATTGTTTAATTTCATGGCTGCAGTCACCATCTGCGGTGATTTTTGGAACCCAAAAGAATAAAGTTTTTCACTATTTCCATTTTTTTCCCATCCATTGGGCATGAAGTGATGGGATTGGATGCCATGACCTTGGTTTTCTGAATGTTGAGTTTTAAGCCAACTTTTTCATTCTCCTCTTTCACTTTCATCACGAGTCTTGTTAGTTCATTTTGCTTTCTGTCATAAGGGTGGTATCATCTGCATATGTGAGCTTATTGATATTTCTCCTAACAATCTTGAATCCAGCGTGTGCTTCATTCAGCCTGGCATTTCACATGATGTACCCTTCATGTAAGGTAAATAAGCAAGGTGACAATATGCAGCCCTGATGCACTCCCTTCCTGATTTGGAATGAGTCTTTTCTTCCACGTCTAGCTCTAACTGTCCAGTTTTTGACCTGCAGTTGAAGGCAGAAAATTTCCATATCCTTTTAACCACTGGCCTCCTTTCTGAGGCAGTCAGTCTGAGTGGCTAGGCAACAGGCGACATTGTATGCTCTTCACCTCATTTACTCAGCAAATGCTTTATTCAGGGAACAATAACACTAGCCAGTGGGGATGACAATTTAAACCTACCAATACAAATGGGAATCCATTCCTTCATCGCAGATTGCTTTAGATCCTATTTAGACACATTCTTCCCTTCCCATTCCCTTAGCAGCAATGAAAACAAACCAGGAAGAAAAGCTGATAGTAACCATTACACTTTGACCTCACCCTTTTAATTCACTAGGGTTATGGGTTAGAGGACTAAAATTATCTTTTCCCCTGCTCCCTACCTAATTCCTGGCAAGCTCTCACTCATGTCTCAGATCCAGCTTTAAATTTCACTCAGAGAAGCATCATTTCCTGCTCACCAATAGTTTATTTCTTCCAACTTCAGTTCGCTTTTAAGGTTCTAAGCCCTTCCATTTCTGCTGCTATTAAAACTGAAATTAAATAATCCCATTTGTAATTAATCATTGAACTACTATCTCTCTTACCAACCTACAAGCCCCATGAAACAGTGATAGTTTCTGTTGTGTCACTGACAATAACCCAGCACTTAATAACAGTGATATGTGTATGGTAGGTGTTCAATGAACATTTTTCAGATAAATGAGCGAATGAGCAAATTTATTTATGTCAAATTTAAAAGCAGTATTGATTTTATCTACCAAATTACAATTTAGATGATAAAAATATAGAAGAAAAATTGCTGAACCCTGTTTGTCTTAGAACAATTTTTTTCCAGTGTCATCATTTTAGATTTTACTGGAGAAAAGACTCATTGTGTTACATTGTTATAAAGTTATATAATTAAGATGTACCTTAACAATAATTGGAAATGCCATGGTTTTGTTAGGTGCTAAATGATTATTAGAATTTCATGATTTGCTTGTTACACTACTATAATCATACACCAAAGATACCATATTCTAAAAATATATGGATTCTCTGACTATACACAAGACTGGACTCTGATTCCAATGAATTTGGAATTTCCAGAATTTATTCACGTTTGCCCTACAACTAGTTGGCATTCTCAACATCTTGAACTTTTCTCAAGAACTTAATCTCTCTTACTCTGTTTAAATATCTTTTCTTTCATCAGCATCACAATTAGATAATCTTAATTAATCTATGGCAAAAATTTTCTGTGAATGATTTCTCACTGTTATGGTCAATTTCTAGGAAAACATGACAGAATTCCCTAATAGTATTTCAGTAATCTTCCATGTTCAGAGTTTTGTGTTTTGCTTTTTTCAAGAAAGACATGACTGAATTTATCAATATGACATGGCATTCTCTTTTTTCTTATAAATCCTCTCAAAAATTTCTGACAGAACAATTATATTATCTTAAAAACTAAAGGCAAATAAGATTAGGATTAAAGTAAAATATAAAACACCATGGAGTTAGATGGAGAGAATTTGTTAAAAAAGAAAAGAAAATAATTATTATGGTCATCGGAAAAGTAACAAAACCATTGCATTTCCAATTAGTGTTAAGGTACATCTTATACCTATAACAGTTTAACACAATGAGACTTTTCTCCTTTGAGGAATTCACCGGTAGCTCAGACGGCAAAGAATCTGCCCACAATGCAGGAGACCTGGGTTTGATCCCTGGGTCAGGAAGATCCCCTGGAGAAGGAAAGAGCAACCCATTCTAGAATATTTGCCTGGGAAATCCCACAGACAGAGGAAACTGGCAGGTTACAATCCATGTGGTCACAGAGAATTGGACATGACAGAGTGATTAACACTTGGAAAAGTCAGAGAAGCTTCCGGGTTAATAAAACAAATGAATTACATTGTATATTTTTCTATAAAATAAAAATTATTTGTGTCTTCAGGTGGATTGAAAGTGTGAATGCTAAGTTGCTTCAGTCTTGTCGCACTCTTCGTGGCCCTATGCACCGTAGCCCACGAGGCTCCTCTGTCCATGGGATACTCCAGGCAAGAATGCTGGAGTGTGTATTCCCAACCCAGGGAACGAACCCACCTCTCTTAAGTCTCCTGCATTGGCTGGCAGGCTCTTTACCACTAGTGCCACCTGGGAAGCCCCCAGGTGGATTAGTATCTATTAAAATACTAGTACGAAATTGTGTAGCCAGTTAGGGAGATGGTAATAGAGAGTGTTTTAGGCCAGATTGTCATACTGGATTGCAAATTCCTCCTACCTAAAGCCATATGGGGAAGATAAAACCAAAGACCCTAGTATTTTTTGCCTCTTTGAAGGTGAATATTTCTAGCCAAGGCTGAGACTCCACAAGCAAACATAGCCAATATCAGAGAAATGCAAATATCAAAAAAAGAAAGACAATATATATAGTAACATATCAGAAGCAGAATTAAGGCAGGAAAAAGAACAGGAATCTAAAATATTTTAAATAAGAAAGATCAGGAGGGTTGGAAAATATAAAACAAAAGCAAGCTATTACTTTTTAAGTAGAAAGAGTATAATTATAATTAATAGAGAATTTAATTTATAAATTGAACAGCAGGAAAGATTAACCTGGAGGAAAAAATAGTGAGTTGAATCAACTGGTCATGGATTTTTCCTGATACCAAGAGGAAATTAAAAATAAGTGTGAAAATCATAAATAAGGCAAAGAATGGGGGGAGGGGAAGGTAAAATTTAATTAAATAAATAGCAAAACTTAAAAGAAATAATAAAAAACCCACAACTTTGCAAAGACAAAATTCTGGCAAATCTGAACTAAAAAGGTGAGATTAGTAGGCCAAAAAACACAGAAAGAAAAATAGGAAGTAGCTGTAGATATTGCAAACATTTTACTCTATAAAATAATAAGGCAAACAATGCACCATTACAGTGAAAAGCCTAGCTAAAATTGATGATTTTCTAGGAAAATATGATAAATGATAAAAGGAGAAAAATGCAATAAACCATTAATCATAAAATAATTTGAAATGACAACAAAACTCATACTGAAATTGCTCATAAAGTCTCCACAATTTTATAGATATATTTTAAAAGTATTTTTGAAACATGTTACCTTTAGATTAAATATTATACTGAAAAAAAAAGAATGGAGGCTGTTTTTCCTCATATCCAAACCACACAGGGACAGTACGAGAAAAATAAATCATAGCTATATATGAACATTTATAAAGCTCTTAAATATAACAATAATTAAACTAATTAATAGTATTCTAAAATATAAATATTAAAGTATGATTAAGCAGAATCTACTTTGAGTTATTTAATGTCAGAAAACCCATAAATAAAATTATCTATATTAATAAACTAAAGTATGACACAATTATACTATCACCTGCAGTAACACATAATGTAGATAAAATGTAAAATAACTGTTATTAACAAAAATAAAAAAATAAAACCTAAAAATAGCATTTTTCTTAACTAGAAAAATGTTACTTATAAAATTATATAGTACCCTGTGTACTTAGAAAATAATTTTTTTATATATGTCTTTGAAATTCTGTGAGTGAGACTGCTTTTGATGATATGTTACCCAAGATTCTAGGTAACTGAACAAGACAAGAAACAGAGGCATGCACACGAAGCTGAAAGAGGTATTACTGTTTTATCCTTTTGTTCTGTTTCACTTTTGCAAATTATGTGATCATTTATATAGAAAATATAAGGGAATGTATTTTTAAAACTATTAGCATTAATAAGAATTCAACAAGCTTATGAGATTATAAAATAAAATCACAACCAAAATGAAGTTTCACTAGCTAACTAAAAAGATTTCATTTACTGTAAAAACATAATATAGAATATCTAAGAATTAATCTAACAATAAATGCACAAGGTCATCACAAATAAACTCTTAAACAGTGCTGAATAAGTGGAGAGATATACATATTCATGTATGATATGACTACTATGAAAACATAAATTCTCATCAAAGCAATTTATAAGACCAATTCAACCTCATTCAAAATACCAGCAGTGTTTTGAAACTTAACAATTGATTTAACCAAAATAAAATTATGGAAGCAAATAGGTCAAGAGAAGGCTAAAACCAATTTGCATAGTGAAACAAATTGTTGATTTTTTCCTATCAAATATTACACGACTCATATGGTAAAGAATCTGCCTGCAATGCAGGAGACCCTGGTTAGATTCCTGGGTAGGGAAGATCCCCTGAAGAAGGAATAGACGACCCACGCCAGTATTCTTGGGCTTCCCTGGTGGCTCAGCTGATAAAGAATCCTCCTGCAATGCAGGAGACCTGGGTTTGATCCCTGGGTTGAGAAGATCCCATGGAGGAGGGCATGACAACACACTTTAGTATTCTTGCCTAGAAAATCCCCATGGACAGAGGAGCCTGGTGGGCTACAGTCCTAGAGTCGCAAAAAGTCAAACGTAACAGTGATTAAGTACATAAAGTATCATATTTAAAAGAGGTAGGATAGCTTAAGAAATCATACAATGCAATGGAACTGAATATAAAGCTCTAAAACAGACTTTTATGCATAAGGCAACCTGATACAATTAAAAACCTGAATGGATTATTTTGTAAATGTTACATTAATTAAAGATATTGGGTAAAAAAATCAATCTGACTCACTACATGGAAGAAATTATCTAACGTCATGTACAAGAAGAAGCTTCAGTCCTACCTAATGTGAAGGTAATTAAGTTCAAAACAGGAGAATGCCTTTGTGACTCTCAGGGGATATAACTGATATATCTGAGCACAATTACAGATTTTAATGTGATGACACCATGGACAAAATGTGAAAGTTATTTACACCATTTAATTTATTTGTGATTAATTTTTTTTGGTGTATAAGTTGTTTTACAATGTTGTGTTAGTTTCTCCTGCACAGCAAAGTAAATCAGCTATATATATGCATATGTGTATGAAAGTGTGTTAGTAACTCAGTCATGTCTGACTCTTTGCAATCCCCAGCTAGCCCACCAGGCTCCATGAGATTTCCCAGGCAAGAATACTGGAGTGGGCTGCAATTCCCTTCCCCAGGAGATCTTTCCAACCCAGGGTTCGAACCATGGTCTCCTGCATTGCAAGCAGACCCTTTAACACTGAGCCCTAGAGATCAGTGCGTGTGTGTGTGTGTGTGTGTGTGTGTGTGTGTGTGTGTGTGTATTCTTATTTTCCTTCCCATTTAGGTCACCTCAGAGCACTGAGTAGAGCTTCTTATGCTATACCATAGGTTGTCATTAGTTATGTATTTTATACACAGTAGTATGTATATGTCAATCCAATCTCTCAATTTATTCTACCCTTCTATCCCCCCAATATCTATACGTCTGTTCTCTATGTCTGTACCTCTATTTCAACTTTGTAAATAATCTCATCTGTAACATTTTTCTAGATGCCACATATAAGTGATATTATATATTAGTTTCCCTCCTTCTAACTTCACTCTGTATGACAGTCTCAAGGTCCACCCACATCTCTGCAAAGTGCATAATTTACAGCATTTAAAATCAAACAAAGATGATTTATATAATAAAAGAATCTTTCAAATTAAAAAACAAAGATTTTATGTCAATATGGAAGGCGCAAAGTATATTAATAAGCAATCTATGAAAATAGGAGCTAAAATGCATTTAAAAAATATAGAGACATAATCTACATCACTAGTAGGAAAATGTGTGACATAATATTGATGAAATATTTCTGACTATCAAAATGTAAATGACAAATAAATATCAATTTTGAGGATTGGGATAACATAAAGTCAAGAAAAACTAAATGGACTATAAACTGGTAAAGCTATTCATTCTGAAGAATAATACTTTTGTATATATTCAATATTAAACAATTCCAATATTGAGTATACATCCCAGAGAAGTCTCTCATAGAGAGACATTGGAAGAGAGTAAAAGGAGAAGATTAAATATTCTAGGACACAGACATGAACCAGATAAGTCTTAGACAAACCAAACAAACCATCTAGGCATATCATACACAGAAAGATAGTTGTGATAACAGTATTACATTAGAATGTTGTTTTCAACTTAGATGTCTATCACTACGGGCACCTGTGGAAAATAATATGATATTTACACAGCCATACAATGGGATACTGGAGAAGGGCATGGCAACCCACTCCAGTATTATTGCTTGGAAAGTCTCATGGACAGAGATGCCTGGCAGGCTTCAATCCACAGGGTCACAAAGACTTGGACACTACTGAGTGACTAGCACACACACACAGTGGGGCATCATCCAGGAGAAATACAGCTGAATGCACGGATCTTAAAAATAAAATGTAGAATTAAAAATATGAAAGAAAGAGCATGAAGTTTATAATGAACCAATTGGGTGCATTAAAAATAAACATACCCATCAGAGCACTATGCATAATTTCAAGAATATGCATACAAATATATTAACAGCTTGTGGAATGAAAAGATCAACAGTACAGAAATAAGAATGGATACCCATGCTGGGAGGGTAAAGTGACTGAGCTAGGAAAACAAAAGGAAAATATATAACACATTCAAACACCAGAAGGGCTCTGCAGGAACTGATGGCAAAATCTACACAGATATGGTCTTTTGCCAGTCTCTTTTGCTGACTTCATCTAGATGCCTACAGGAGTGCCTGACACATAGTAGGTACTCAATAAATGTAATTGCGTGAAGATTATGATAAAATAAATTTTGTATAGCAAAGATACTATGAAAAGATAATTATTTTTAAAGTGATTTTCACCATTTTACTTGTATTCAGTTTTAATTCATGGTAATGAAACTTTAACTCACTAAGTCATTATTTGGGGGTGGTAATCTGATCTGACTGTCCATTTTCTTATTGATATCAATTATTTTAGTTATTTAGGCTTCCATAATTTGTATGCAATGCTTAGCTAAATTTTCTCATTAATTCTAAAATTTTTTCAGTGGATTCTCTTGGGGTTTTTTGGTGTATAATAACATTGTCTACAAATAACGAAAAATTTGTCTCAGTCTATTATTTTGTGTTGCTTTATTGAAATATAAATTATTTTTTCCTGTTGTTTGCAAGGCATGTGTGGCATCTTAGTTTCCCGACCAAGGATTGACCCTGCACCGCCTGCATTAGAAGGTGAAGTCTTAACCACTGGACCACCATTCAAGTCCCCTGAAATATGAATCATGATTGTAGGGATTTTTGGTTGTTCATGATCAAATTATTCACATTATCACCAGTTTTTAACATCTTAATTGTACTGTTTGCCTTGACTTAACATAGATCTTAAAACGATATCAAAGAAATATCCTACTCTCAAATTCTGAGGATTATTTCTTTAATTATACTGTTTTTTTTAATTGCACCCCTATTGCCTCATAGTAGCTTTTTAAGGAAATATGTGTTGATAGTCTAAAATATCTCATAATAATCAATATGGAACATGTTTATCCCATAAAAAAAGGGAACGAGGATTTTACATAGAAAAATAAATTTCTGGACTAAACTTGTGGCTTATACTAACTGTGATCTTTTTTTTTTTCTTTTTCTAACTGTGATCTTTAAGCAATTCAAATGAAAGACATTAAACTAAGGAAAAGTCTAAACTAAAAATTCATAGCCACATCAAAAGTTCATAGTTAGACCTTAGTATTTCAAAATTCTATATGGGAAACACATGCCAACCATAAGACTTCACTTTAAATCTTTGATTCTAGAAATCGCAGCCAAATGATGGCCAAGAACCTAGCTGTTGATGAAGTAAAGCTGATATGAGTGAAGGCTTAACATGCTTTTTAGAAGAAAACATTTGCTAACATCTTCCCTGATGCTGAATCAGGAACAACATGTATTTTCAATAACAAAACCATCATTGTGTATATGTACCACAGCTTTCTTATCCATTCATCTACTGATGGACATCTAGGTTGCTTCCATGTCCTGGCTATTATAAACAGTGCTGCAATGAACATTGGGGTTCACATGTCTCTTTCAATGGATAAGAAAGCTGTGGTACATATACACAATGGAATATTACTCAGCCATTAAAAAGAATTCATTTGAATCAGTTCTAATGAGGTAGATGAAACTGGAGCCCATTATACAGAGTGAAGTAAGACAGAAAGAAAAACACCAATACAGTATAATAACATATATGTGGAATTTAGAAAGATGGTAACAATAATCCTGTATGCGAGACAGCAAAAGAGACACAGATGTATAGAACAGTCTTTTGGACTCTGAGGAAGAGGGAGAGGGTGGGATGATTTGGGAGAATGGCACTGAAACATGTATAATATTATATAAGAAACGAATCGCCAGTCTAGGTTCGATGCAGGATACAGGATGCTTGGGACTGGTGCACTGGGATGATCCAGAGAGATGGTATGGGGAGGGATATGGGAGGGGGGTTCAGGATTGGGAACACGTGTATACCCGTGGCAGATTCATGATGATGTATGGCAAAACCAATACAGTAATGTTAAGTAAAATAAAGTAAAATTTAAAAAAAAAAAACCATCAACAGAATAACTAATTACTATATGCTTAGCTTCTGAGTTTACTTTATGCTAAACCTGGATGATTCATTCAATTTAGCTAAAAGGTCAGTCAAATTAGTTGACCAAATAATTTTTCACTATTAAACCAATGCTGTCTTTTGCAAGGATTATTTATCAGTCCAACTCCCCCTTGCCAGTAGAGGTCATTTTATGCTTCTTTTCATGGTTCTTAGAAAAATAATTTAAAAAGCAAAACAAACTTATCAGATCCTGGTTGACTTAAAACCTGTCACAGAGTAAAGAACACATTCCAAAGTTCTTGTTTGTTCTTGTACTTTGCGACATGAGTAATATTCTGGAGAGATTTTATTTTTAATAAAATAAATATAGAAATATCCATACAAATATAAAAATATCCATCATGTATAATATTAAACATTTTGGATTTTCCTCAATTTGACTTTCTAACTAAAACTCTTCTTTCATTTTTATCAATAATACATGATCAGTTTTCAGATAATACTGTAACATATCATATCCTATACTTTATATATGAAAGTGAAAGTGAAGTCACTTAGTCGTGTCTGACTCTTTGCCACTTCACGGACAGTAGCCCACCAGGCTTCTCCTTCCATGGGATTTTCCAGACAAGAGTCTTGTAGAGGGCTGCCATTTCTTTCTCCAGGAGATCTTCCCAACCCAGGGATTGAACCCGGGTTTCCTGCATTACAGACAGATGCTTTACTGTCTGAGCCACCAGGGAAGGAAATGTATATTACATTATACTATATGTGTATAACTATATATATATATATATACATATTGTATAGTATTATATATTACCTGGAGAACCCCATGGACAGAGGAGCTTGGTGGGCTATAGTCCATGGGGACATAAAGTCAGACACAACTGAGTGACTAATATACACACACACACACATATGATACATATACACACACACATACACATATGGATACGTGTGTGTTTTGCTCTAGTACAAAATATTTTATCTGTAGGTGTACAAATCTAGTTGTCAAAATTCTCATTCCAGGAAGAGTTTAATAAGTAGAGAAAAAATACATTAACCAGAAAACCACTAAGAGGCATCCTTTGTCATATCTGTCTCTCTGGTCCCCAAGCATTCACCCAGAGTAATAAGCATTTCCTGAAGCATGCTAGTTATCCTTATTTGACAAGTCTGGAATTTTTCGTTTTTTTTTTCTTAAAAATAAAAAGAATTCTACAGATGCTGACATTGAACATACTGATGGGAATTAAGATCATATGTCAGAAAAATATATAACTCCTTTGGGCTCTGTAAGAAGCTGACAGCATTCCCATAAAATATTAACTACTCACAATAAAATTTCTTCACAAAGAGTGAGAGATGAGTGAAAAGAATCTGGAAGCCCTCAACAATGAATTTTGATTAACAAATTGACTTTAACTTCTTATTTCTAGCTTTTGTTAGGCTTCACAGAGGTGAATAAAACATCATGAAAGTCACTAGCATATATTTATTTGGCAAATGTTTGAAAGAGAAAAAATGTGAAAGCCTTTTTCTCAAAGGAATATATGAATAATAAGTTGGTAATATTACATTTGGCAAGAGGTGAAGCAGTAACTGTTCCACTAACTCCTGGCAAATCTAAAAGTTTGACCACTCTGATGATCACATTTCCTCTAGGCATGTATACAACACCTCTCACCCCTTTACCCAAACATAGTTTGTGGATCTTTCACAAATGCTATTTCCTATTCTGCTGCATCCTTAAATCGGGTGGGCTCAGGAATATGCTTATTCAGCTTTATTCTATAGTTTTTCCTCTAAATAAGAAATTTATAGAGCTGTGTAAAAATTTGCCAGTTTGAGAAATCAAAACACAGCTTGAAATGCGATGCATTAGCAATGCACAAATAAAATTAGATCTCCCAGGAAATGTGCATATCAAATAAAGCAGTGAAAACATCAGATGGATATATGAGTACCTAAGACCTCTTGAAAGGCAGTAAATCAGTTCCAGATTGGATAGGAGTGTGTTATTGTTTTAGTTTTTCTATGAAGTCCCAAAGAATAGCCATAAAGAAATTGTATTCATCTAAGAATTTTTTACCACATCTCAGTCAGTTCGCTACTGCCAGACAGACATGTGCAAGCTAAGTCACTCCAGTTGTGTTGAACTCTTCGTGAATCCATGGACTGGTTCCTCTGTCAATGGGGATTCTCTAGGCAAGAATACTAGGGTAGGATACCATGCCCTTCCCCAGGGGATTTTCCTGACCCAGGGATCGAATCCATGTCTCTTAATTCTCTTGCAATGCTAAGTGGGTTCTTTATCATTAGCACCACCCGTGAAGCCCAATATGGAAAAACACATGTTCCTATAAATGAATGCTATAATATGCTAAATTTTCTTGATTAACAATTTCCTTCAAGAGAGTGGAATTTTTATCTTGGGTAGATTTTTCTAAATTCGATAAATCATACAAACGTCCAGTTTTAACGTTGTGGCCCTAAAATTCATTTTGTTCCCAAACCTGATGTACTTGAAAGATTAGCTACAATTCTATCAAGTAAAGTTGAGATCCCCTCAATACTTTCGTTTTACCTCCCTCCAACCAAACAAGAACCAATAAATGAATCTTTTAAAACAAGGTCCCCATGAAAAGTAGTTAGGATAAACAAAGAGACCAACAGTGCACTAAGATGAACTCATTTACCAGGCTCCTCGCCCATGGAATTCAACAGGCAAGAATACTGGGGTGGGTTGCTACTACCTTCTCCAAGGGATCTTCCCGACCCAGAAATTGAACCCAAGTCTCCTGAATTGCAGGCAGATTCTTTACTGTCTAAGCAACCAGGGAAGCACTCATTTAAACTGAATTGAAAGTGTAATAAAATAGCATAATTTTTATTAAATGGGTTCTTATCACAAAAGTTTACATTTAATGATAAAATATTTATTATTGCATCTTGAGGCTTGGATAGTTATTGACTTGGTATTATTTGAAATGAATATTCCTTGAAAGTATACTCAACACATATTTGGTAGCTAAGAGGACTTTTAAATTTATTTTTAATAATAAAAATAGGTATATGTATATAATACATTTTTTTAAGGGTTGATAAAGGTCAAACAAGCAGTTAAGATAACTGTACAATACAAATAGAAATATAGTACTTAACGGTATACATTATTAACATGAGATAATAATTATCATAAAATATTAAAAAATAATAGTTTCTTTAGTGAGAAAAGAGACATATAGGTCAATGGAAAAGAACAGAAGCGGGAAGAGGCTAAACACATATATGGAAATTTAGTTTATAATCCAGGGAATATTTTAGGTCATTTGAGAAAATAAAGATTATTCCATAATGTACTGGTTCAGTTAGCTAGCTAGTCCTTAAAAAAAAAAAAAAGCTAAACTGTACAAAAAAGTTATACATGGGACAAATATTTGAATAAAATATTAAAATTGAAAATAGTCTGCTTCCTGTAGAAATAACATGCATAATACACTTAATAATAACATACATAATACACTTTTTTATTATGTCAATGTTAATATATCTGGAGACTGGCAATACTTGTCTAAATAATTAACAGTATGAAAAAATAAACTCAGAGGCTTTATATATATATTCTACCAAGCTTAAAATATATATTCTTCAATATTGGTATTAAGGATCTCACTTAATCCTTGAGGGTGCAACATTCCTTCCAATACTTGGGATGCCTGGATTATAAATATCTTTAACAGTATTTTCTTGAAATTTTGACTGCCATCATCTGACTGACTGACTAAAATATCAAAATATTATAATTATGAAGGATTACACAATAGAACGTACCTTAATTTGTAATACTGAATTTCAATTGTGCCTGTTCTGTTTATGCTACTGGTTTGTCAATTTGAACAGATGAATGTTTTCTATATTTTCAATTACACTAGAAAGTACTTCTTTCTTTGCTATTATCAAAAATTTAAAGTGTAAGTACATATTACAGAGTTTCGGTGTAGTTATAAAAGCCATATATATATGGCTTAATTATAGTCACATATATATATATCTTAAAGTTATACATCAACTCAAATTATATGTATTCACCATTAGTTGTATGTTCATGGGCTTCAGGTTTAGGCTGAAGTTTCTTCACCATTAGTTGTATGTTCATGGGCTTCAAGTTTAGGCTGAAGTTTCTCCTCCTTATTTGAAAAATCAATGTACAATTATGCCCTTTTCAAATGATGAACTGGTAAAAATTAATGAGGGAGCTAGTATAAAATGGCATCTCTATTTATGCAGGTACAGAAATTTCATAGCGAACACAAGTAGAAGGAAACACTATCTAACAGATATAAAGTATGCTTTTTTGAGAAAACATTTTGAATACATGCATACACATACAAGCAAATGTATATGCATTATATCTGGTATGGCTTGAGGCAGGCATATCTTCCAATTCTAAAAGGCACTGAGCCATAAGTGTTTGCTCGAATTAAGACAGCTACTATGATTATCCTAATTAAAAAAAAAAAACTTTCAGGTTATTTATAGGATAATACAAGGAAATGAAATTCATTATCCTGAAAAGTATGCAACAAACCATTAAACATCACAGTAAAATCAGTTGGCACAAAAAGAAATGCAATTATGTTACATTCATGTAAGCCCTTCCATGAACTAATTTCTAAATATCCATCATGACTGATATTTATCATATAAACATTGAAGAAGCACTTCTATTTTTTAAATGAATCAACAAGTTCCCTCTATCTATCTCACAAACATATAAGACATCATCATAATTGTGGCTGGTAATCTCTAATCATCTAAATCTCAGAGCTCAATTGTGTATAACCAAAGAAAATAAAGAAAAAGCAATTGCCATTTCATCAGAAAAGGGTATTTTACCACCTCTTTAAAATGTGATGATTTATTCCTAATTAACAACTGATTAGGCACCATTTAAAAATTTTTCTAACACCAAACATGACTAACTCATAGGCAATCAAAGCATTAGATAAAAATTAAAAGCAAGCATATCATAAAGTGTTGATGATCTACACCTGCTTTGCACATCTGCTGAAATTCAATTTGTGAGAAAGATAAGCTAACCCATTGTCAATCATTTTAGAACATTAAACAAAATGTTATCTTTACCCTTAGTTTTAAAAATATGGATGCCACTTGAGAAAAAAGTCCCTAAAGTGGAAAAATATGAGAAAAACTGGATTGTACGTATGAATAAATAAAATGAATTATATAAACAATGTTAATAACATGTACATATTTTCCACAATTTAAAATATATTATCTATGCTCATTATCTTCTCTCTACAACATGTCTAAGTTTTTTAGTTTCATTTTTTAAACTGATAGAGACAAAAATTAGCTGAAAAACTGGGGCCCGTTGTTTGTAATTTC
This sequence comes from Ovis canadensis, assembly GCF_042477335.2. NCBI lineage: Eukaryota > Metazoa > Chordata > Mammalia > Artiodactyla > Bovidae > Ovis > Ovis canadensis. The sequence continues at coordinate 173,753,734 of NC_091246.1, read as the reverse complement.
TATAGAAGACAGACTCCTGAAGAAGGATATATATATATATATACACACACACATATATATATATATATATATAAATTTATGTAAACATAAGTAATGTGAATATACAACAGATTAAGACTAAATTCAAACTTTGTAGAAGAATAAGTTACCTAAACTTTTGTTTTCCTTATTGCACAGGCAAGAGTGGGTAAAAGTACTAGGGATAAAGTGGGAGTTGAGCAAATCCTCTATCTCTTTGGCATGTTTTTGTGAAAATGGTCGATTGCTTCCAAGTATTAAGCAGCTATTCAAAGCTTCCAATGGCCACTCAAGAATAGATATTCATTAAGAATTTGAATTTTTATATAAAAAGGTATAAGGTTTTCTTTGATTTCTACTGTTTATAAGCAAACTTGCTTTCTAAAAACAGTGAATCTTTATTGTCAAGCCCCTTAATGGAACAAGATTTCCAAATTTTGAAAATGAAATTGAAGATTGATGACCTGTTGGCATAACAGAATTAGGAGAGCTGAGCACACTGAAGTATAATCGTGGGGTGGAATTCTTACACAGTCTAGAGAAAAACAAAACAAAATAAAACAAAGGCGCATAACAATGTGATTCAAAAAATGACCAATAAATGTCTTTTAAACTATGAATGATTTGTGTAAATGATGTTCAATGTTGAAAAACCTTAAAGGAGACCGACTTCATATCAGAAAACTTCTGATGTGGGTCGGAAGGAACATTACAAGAACAAACCTATGCCATCACCGCCATCCTCATCGTGGGACTGGGAGACATTAAAGGTTCTGGGAACTACCTTGGCCATAGAATAGAGGGGTTTAAGGTAAAAATTAGAGTTGACTCATTGGAAAAGACTCTGATGCTGGGAGGGATTGGGGGCAGGAGAAAGAAGGGGACGACTGAGGATGAGATGGCTGGATGGCATCACCAACTCAATGGATGTGAGTCTGAGTGAACTCCGGGAGATGGTGATGGACAGGGAGGCCTGGTGTGCTGCGATTCATGGGGTGGCAAAGAGTTGGACACGACTCAGCAACTGAACTGAACTGAAGGTAAAAATAGATTCAAAGTAAAAATAGATAGACAGAGTGCCTGAAGAACTATGGACAAAGGTTCATGACATTACAGGAGGCAGTGATCAAAACCATCCCCAAGAAAAAGAATGCAAAAAAGCAAAATGGTAGTCTGAGGAGGTTTTACCAAAGCTGAGAAATGAAGAGAAGTGAAGGCAAATGAAAAAACAGGAAAGATATATCCATCTGAATGCAGAATTCCAAAGAATAACAAGAAGAGATAAGAAAGCCTTCTTAAGTGATCAATACACAATAAAATGGGAAAAACGAGATCTCTTCAAGAAAATTAGAGACACCAAGGGAACATTTCATGCGAAAATGTGCACAATTAAGAGCAGGAACAGTATGGACATAACAGAAGCAGAAGATATTAAGAAGATGTGGAAAGAATACACAGAAGAACTATATAAAAAAGATCTTCACGATCCAGGTAACCATGATGGTGTTATCACTCACCTAGAGCCAGAATCCTGGAGTGTGAGGTCAAGTGGACCTTAGGAAGCATCACTATGAACAAAGATATTGGAGGTGATGAATTACAATTGAGCTATTTCAAATACTAAAAGATGACGCTATTAAAGTGCTACATTCAATAAGCCAGCAAATTTGGAAAACTTATCAATGGCCGCAGGACTGGAGAAAGGTCAGTTTTCATTTAAATCCCAAAGAAAAAACAATGCCAAAGAATATTCGAACTACCACACAATTATACTCATCTCACACAATAGCAAAGTAATGCTCAAAATTCTCCAAGTGAAGCTTCAACAGTATGTGAATCAAGAACTTCTAGATGTTCACACTGGATTTACAAAAGGAACCAGAGATCAAATTCCCAACATCTGTTGGATCATAGAAAAAGCGAGAGAATTTCAGAAGAACATTTAATTCTGCTTTGACTATGCCTTTGACTGTGTAGATCATAACGAACTGTGGACAATTCTTAAAAGAGGTGAGAATACCAGATCACCTTTTCTGCCTCCTGAGAAATCTGTATGCGGGTCAAGAACAAGAGTTAGAACTGGACCTGGAACAACGGACTGCTTTCAAATTGGGAAAGGAGTACCTCAAGGCTGTATATTGCCAGCCTGCTAATTTAACCTATATGCAGAGTACATTATGCGAAATTCCAGGCTGGAGGAAGCACAAGCTGGAATTAGATTGCTGAGACAAATATCAATAACCTCAGTTATGCAGATATGCAGATGACATCATGCTTATGGCAGAAAGAGAATAGGAAAAGCTTCTTGATGAAAGTGAAAGAGAATGAAAAAGCTGGCTTAAAACTCAACATTCAGAAAACTAAGATCATGGCATCCAGTCCCATCACTTCATAGGAAACAGTGGAAACAGAAAGAGACTTTATTTTCTTGGGCTCCAAAATCACTGCAGATGGTGACTGCCACCATGGAATTAAAAGATGCTTGCTCCTTGGAAGAAAAGCTATGACCAACCTAGACAACATATTAAAAAGCAGAGACATTCTTGCCCAACAAAGTTCTGTCTAGTCAAAGCTATGTTGTTTTTTCCAGTATGAATGTGTGAGTTGATCCATAAAGAAAGCTGAGAGTTGAAGAATTGATGTTTTCGAACTGTGGTGTTGGTGAAGTCTGTTGAGAGTCCCTTGAGCTGCAAGAAGATCCAATCAGTCCATTCTAAAGGAAATCAGTCCTGAATATACATTGGAAGGACTGATGCTAAAGCTGAAACTCCAATCCTTTGGCTACCTGATGTGAAGAACTGACTCACTGGAAAAGACCCTGACGCTGGGAACAATTGAAGCCAGGAGGAGAAAGGGATGCCAGAGGATGAGATGGTTGGATGGCATCACTGACTCAATGGTCATGAGTTTAAGTAAGCCCTGGGAGGGAGTTGGTGATGGACAGGCAAGCCTGGCATGCTGTAGCCCATTGCGTTGCAAATAGTCAGACACCATTGAGTGAATGAACTGAACTGAACTAAATATAAAAATCACATAGAAAACAAGTAGACAATTCCTCCATTTCCCCTGCCCCAAAACAATTGATGTTGATTTTTAAAATATATGTATTTATAATATCAGTTCTTGGCATAGAATAAGTACTTCAGAAGTACTTGGTTGAGCTAATAACTAAATACAAACCAGAATTTCCATTCATAACTGATAAAAGCTAATTTTGTTAGTAAATTTATATTGAAAGTAAAAATTATTGGTAATAATTATACTTTATCACATAAATTAAAACAGTTTAAACAAGACACCTACAACAATAACTAAAATACCCAGGTATCTTAACTGAAGATGCTATGTAAATGTAAAGACAATTACCTTAAGTGCCCTGCTTTCTCATCCAAAAAGAATTTATTCAAACTATGTAAAAGCAAATACTATATGTGAAAAATGTCTTCTAGTGATAAATGTTTTTCATTTTATGCAACCTTCTTGAATTACATTTTGGTATGTTTACAAATATGTACCAAAGTTTCTCAGATATTGGCAAAAGAAAAGCATAGCCTGTCCAAAAATCTTCCATTTATATAAAATGTAAATCTTGCTGCTGAGAAATGAAATAATTTTATTCTAGCAATTTTATAAGCTAAGAGTTTCAAAGTATAGCTGTAAGGGACCTCAAACGGATATATCATCCAGCATTGAGGCAAGAGTTAAACTATTCTAGTCAGTAGGAACCTCATTTATTCTTGTGTCTGTGTGCTTTCTCAGATATGGAGAATCACTTCTTAACACGGTTCACCGAGCAACCATCAAAGTGTTTGAAAGCAATAAATAGATCGCTCCCCCACCACAACTTCTTAAAGTTGAACACAAAAAAGTGAAAGTGAAAGTTGCTCAGCTGTGTCCGACTCTTTGTGACCCAGTCCATGGAATTCCCCAGGCCAGAATACTGGAGTGGGTAGCCTTTCCCTTCTCCAGGGGATTTTCTCAACCCAGGGATCGAACCCAGGTCTCCAGCATTGCAGGCGGATTCTTTACCAGCTGAGCCACAAGGGAAGCCCTGAACACAAAAACTTTAGCCCTTTTCTCACAGAACCAAGTTATCCAGTCTTTATTTTTGTTACAGTTCTCTGGAGAATTGACATTTTTCACAGTTTTTTAAAGATGGAAACTCAAAGTACAACAACAAGGCAAAAAGGGCATGGTGATACAGGTTAGAATAGAGAGTACACATATTACTAAACGAATTTCACTTCTTTCACGATAGCAACCAAAATGCAAAACTGGGCACATCCTGAGGTTCACAAAGAAACACTATTTCCTGCCCCAGAGGAAAATAAGCCACTTCCCAATTTTGTATTATCTGTATTATCTATTACAGGTAAAACTAGATTATTATCTGTACATAGATATTCCATATTATATTTAAGATCCTTGAATAGCGCAATATCTGGTCCACAGAAATAATTGAAAAAAAAAAGGATATTGGTTGATTTTTAGGTCAAGGCATCATTTTTACATCTAATTTTGAAATATATTTACAAATGACTTAAGTAGGTAGCCTAATTCAAACACTTCTTCTAATTTTGACTTGTCTTTATTATGTCACAGTATCTTATATTTAGGATAATCAGTAAAAAAAAATGTGTGCTATATTTTGACTGTCAAGTTTTAGTAACTCAGATCATTTGAGTAGATTTTCCTAATGCCCTTTACTCTCACTTTCATGTAGAATGGATCATTTTATTTGTTTCAATTTTGGTATCCATTCTTAATTTCTATGGATTTTCATCTTATAAACTTCCGTAATTTATAGCACATAATTGTTTATTTATATGTTTCTTCATTGTATATTATAAATACCTTAACAAGCCACTTCTCAATTGCATCTTTGATATTTAGTACCCTGCCTGACACAAGTGATTAAATATGTGCTTATGAATGAATGAATTCATGCTGATACCAATTCTGATACATAAAGATACATCCAAATATAGGTATGGAGTCAAATGGGAATATAGAAGCAGATACAGCCAAGCACACAAATTTAAGGATAAATTATGAAACTCCTTTTCTTTCTCAGGGAACTAACTTGTTGGGAACATTGTTATTATTTTCAATTTGGGTGTTGGCTTAGTGCACTGTACAATAATAACACTAACAATAATAAATGCACACCAATTTCCCAACACATAATAAACCATGTACCAATGTGTTGAACTATGTGTTTTGTATACTGTTACCAATAGCATCTATTTCTGCTTTATTGACTATGCCAAAGCCTTTGACTGTGTGGATCATAATAAACTGTGGAACATTCTGAAAGAGATGTGAATACCAGACCACCTGACCTGCCTCTTGAGAAACCTATATGCAGGTCAGGAAGCAACAGTTAGAACTGGACGTGGAACAACAGACTGGTTCCAAATAGGAAAAGGAGTACATCAAGGCTGTATATTATCACTCTGCTTATTTAGCTTATATGCAGAGTACATCATAAGAAATGCTGGGCTGGATGAAGCACAAGCTGGAATCAAGATTGCCGGGAGAAATATCAATAACCTCAGATATGCAGATGACACCACCCTTATAGCAGAAAGTGAAGAGGAACTAAAGAGCTTCTTGGTGAAAGTGAAAGAGGAGAGTGAAAAAGTTGGCTTAAAGCTCAACATTCAGAAAACGAAGATCATGGCATCTGGTCCCATCACTTCTTGGGAAATAGATGGAGAAACAGTGGAAACAGTGTCAGACTTTATTTTTGGGGGCTCCAAAATCACTGCAGATAGTGATTGCAGCCATGAAATTAAAAGATGCTAACTCCTTGGAAGGAAAGTTATGACCAACCTAGATAATATATTGAAAAGCAGAGATATTACTTTGCCAACAAAGGTCCGTCTAGTCAAGGCTTTGGTTTTTCCAGTGGTCATGTATGGATGTGAAAGTTGGACTGTGAAGAGAGCTGAGTGCCAGAGAATTGATGCTTTTGAACTGTGGTGTTGGAGAAGACTCTTGAGAGTCCCTTGGACTGCAAGGAGATCCAACCAGTTCATCCTAAAGGAGATCAGTCCTGGGTGTTCATTGGAAGGACTGATGCTGAGGTTGAAACTCCGATACTTTGGCCACCTCATGTGAAGAGTTGACTCATTGGAAAAGACCCTGATGCTGGGAGGGGTTGGGGGCAGGAGGAGAAGTGGACGACAGAGGTTGAGATGGCTGGATGTCATCACCGACTTGATGGACATGAGTTTGAGTGAACTCCAGACATTGGTGATGGACAAGGAGGCCTGGCGTCCTGCGACTCATGGGGTCACAAAGAGTCGGACATGACTGAGTTACAGAACTGAACTGAACTGAACCAATAAACTATGCTAGATTTTGTCATCAACCTTTATGAATGAGGAATCTGGCACTCTTAGACATTAAGAAATTTCCTCGAGATGACATAACTTATAAGAAATGAATACAATTATTATCATCAAAACAAGACAGAGAGAGAAGAAAGAACGAAACAGCCATGCTCAGAGGCAGGCTGGAGAGCAGGCAGAAGAGGAGGAGGCAGAGGGAGAGAGAATGTCAAAAATAGCACCCAGAATAATTTGTAGCAGAAGAGTCAATCATTCAAGATTACCTTCTTCTAGGAGGCTTCCCAGGTGGTGCTAGTGGTAAAGAACCTGCCTGCCAATGCAGGAAATATAGATTTCCTGAGATATAGATTCAGTCCCTGGGTTGGGAAGATCCCCTCATGAAGCACATGGCAACCCACTCCAGCATTCTTGCCTGGAGAATCCCCTAGGACAGAGAAGCCTGGTGGGTTGTGGTACATAAGGTTGCAAAGAATTGGTCGCAATGAAGCTCCAGGAGTTGGTGACGGACAGGGAAGCCTGGCATGCTGCAGTCGAAAGGGTCACAAAGAGTTGGACACGACAGCTGAACTGAACTGAAGTGATTTAGAAAACACACAGGGGTAACTTAATCCATCTTCCTGTGAAGTCATCCTTCCTTTCTCCGGTTTTCAAACTTTTCCATAACTTTGAGCTAACTCAAAAATGACACACACACACACACAAATACTAACAAAATCTTCCTGAAATATTTTTTCTTCCAATAATTGTTTTCCCTTTAAATATTCCTAATATCTATCAAGCTGCATTTTCTTTCTTTCTTTCTTTCTTTCTTTCTTTCTTTTTTGTCACTCTGATCCTTGAGATATGTTGCACTATTTCCTGGGGTCAGATGAGAAATGGTAACCTCCGTATCACTCTTTCTTCTCATATCTCTACCTCCTGAAAACATTCTAGAAGCTGTTTGAAGATATTTTGTTCGTCTCAGCAACCTTAGGTCATGAGAAGTCAATACATTCATATTTAAGATAAAGATCACAAGAAATAGAATTATTTTCTGATTTCTTCTTAAATATGACAGATACTAATAACTTAGAAATGGAAATACAAATTTTCTTCCTCGAATCGTTCACCAAGTTAGTGCATAAACTGTGTATGGTGACGGGAGCAGTAGCATAAGATTTTAAGAGTATTTTCCATATGGGTATTACTGTAAAACGTGACAGTTGAAAAGGAAGTTGGCAGGTGTTTTAGTGTGAGATTCTTTTCTCTACATTTCTCTCACAATGTGCAGTACTTAAGCATCCTTTTCATTTTAGCATAAGAACATAATGCTTCAAAATCTTAGAATTTATAACTAAGTACCAAGTAAGCCTGTGTTTCTTATTTATATGTTTGTTTTCTTTAAAACAAACAAAAACTCTTTCATTCATATATCATACATGTTTTAAAATCAACACTTTGACTGCAATAATGTTGTGCTCTCATATTTTAGTTCATCATTCCATTGATCCAATGTATTGATGCCTGCTAAACCTTAAAAAAAAAAATTTAGATGATCTCTCAAAAATAAGATACCTGCTTTGTGGGACTTCCCTGGTGGTCCAGTGGTTAAGAATTCACTTTCCACTGCAGGGGACCTGGGTTTGATCCCTGGCTTGGGAGCTAAGATCCCACATACCTCACAGACAAAAAACCAAAACATAAACAGAAAGGATATTGTACCAAATTCAATAAAATACTTAAAATAAATGATCTGTACCCAACAAAAACTTAAAAAAAAAGATACACGTTCTAATAATTGTGTGCCACTGTCCCAAAAATTAGCTATTTCTCCAATAAGGCTATATTCACTGTATTTAATGTTTTGTATTCAGTACATGTCAAATTCTTATATAATTCTACCATATTGATGGAATTATTCATCTTGGCTGTAAAACTCAATGTGACTAAATTACTTAATTCTTTAAGCTTCCTAAATAGTTTGAAAAAACTTTTTAAGATGGCAAGGAGAAGCAATTTACCTTTGCTTTTCTTCCTCCTACCACTTACAATCCATCTATATTTCAAACCTGAGCAATTTTTCTAGTTAATGAAGTTAATGGCTTCATCATGCTGTGTAATTCACAATGTGCAATCTATATAATAAAAGCAGAAGATGACATAGAATATTCTTGATGTTCATGAATATTAAATATTGAAAAATAATTAGATGGTAAAAATAGAAATATAAATAAAAGTAATGAAACACTAAGGAAAATGTTTACAAGGCAGTGTATCAATTTTATGAAGGTTGCTCAAGGAAAATTCTACCAAATATTTCTACAGTAATGACTTTTTTCCAGAGCATTTTGATATGTATCATCATATGCGATCTTCACAGCAAACTGACAAGATAAATATTATTTTCATTCAACAGGAAAAAGTCTTCATAGTAAAAGCTGACTTACAATCAGGCTATCTGGTACCTAGGGCCTTGATATAGTCTCTGTTTCTCTTTATCTTACATTCATCCCTTCCCATTTCAAACATCACTTCCCATCCCACACAAGTTGGCTCCTTGCTTTCCTCTCAGTAAACAGATTTTATATTGTATTCTGTTAAAATAACGTTGTATACGTTAACTTTTAAAATAAAATGTAAAAATTCCTAAAGTGGATAAAAATTCTGAATAAGAAGTGTCTGGTAGTTTATTTTAGCTTTTTCTCATTCACATCCCTGAATGCAGTTTTCATCATAGGAACTGGTAAGCTCAGTATCACTTTTTGACAAGTTCATCTACTGTCATGAGCTCAACTATCTTTTCTTCACAAATGTCCCTTGAAACCTCTCTTCTTAAATCCTAATTGTTCTTTCTTGAATTTTAGTTTTACAGGACTCTATCTGGAAATCTATTAGAGCCTCATTGTCAGCATGCATGGGCTTCCTTGGTGGCATGGTGGTAAAGAATCCACCTTCCAAGGCAGGAGATGCCAGAGACACAGGTTCAGTTCCTGGGTCAGGAAGATTCCGTGGAGGCATAAATGGCTGCTACTGCTACTGCTGCTAAGTTGCTTCGGTCGTGTCTGACTCTGTGCGACCCCATAGACGGCAGCCCACCAGGCTCCCCCATCCCTGGGATTCTGTAGGCAAGAATACTGGAGTGGGTTGCCTACCTGCTCCAATATTCCTACTAGGAAAGTTCAATGGACAGAGGAACCTGGCGGGTGACAGTCCATCGAGTCTCAAAGAGTTGGATACAACTGAGTATGCACAATCTCTTTGTCAACATGCACCAAACAGAACTAATTAGTTTAACTCCCCCAACATAGTATTTCCCAATTTTGGCAGGTGACTAGACCATTTCCAAGCCCCCAGAGCTGGAAGCCAGGCTAACTAACAAAGGCTTCTCCATGTCTGGCTAATTCTTTCCCACATTTCCTTTCCTACTGCCACTAACACTTTTCACCATCAACATGTAGATACTCAAAAATTAGAGGGGCAAAATAAAATGTTCTACTATTATTTCTCAAATGTTACAAACATTAAACTTTTCTAATGGAAAAACAAAACTATAGACTCTGAGTGCTGAACTAAATTATGTCTTCATTTTGTAACTTAAACACGTACTAATCTAGATATAAATGCCTGTGTTGATAGCTATACGGTCACAATCCAAAACAAATTTGCAAATGAATATAAACTAAAGTGCAAAATAAGACATTTAAAATGATACTAAAATAATGCTAATATAAAACTTCTCATGGAGATGAGAATATGAATTAGCTAAATTATGTATATTCTCTGGTATTTGTAAGACTACCTCAGCTCTAATTTCTCTATAGATACTTGTTTGAAACTTCATTTGGCTAATACACATTATTGATACATTAACCCCACTGCTATTGTTGCCTCATTGACTTAAAACATTAATGTACTAGATAGAGTTTGGTGATCATGTTATCGTAACTGCAATAAAATTTCACCCACCAAAATCATGTGGAAATATTTGGTTATAATATGGCCACACCAATAACTTGGAATAAATTTATGTTTATTTTGAGATTACAACAAGGATGAAAACACACCATTGACACATTCCCCTAGAGACTGGGTCAACTACTCCCTTCGTAGTCTGCAGAGCAAAGATGGAGAAATGCAAGCCTGTCTTCCTGCAGCAGCACACTGATGTAGCTCTGCATCACCATAATAAAACTCTAATAGATGATTAATACACTGACGGTTAAACTGCAACTACATCAACAATCATGATTCCCTGGTGGCTCAGATGGTAAAGATTCTGCCTGCAACGAGGAAGACCTGGGATTGATCCTGGGTTGGGAAGATCCCCTGGAGGAGGTCATGGCGCTCCACATGGTCATACTCCCACTCCAGTATTCTTACCCAGAGAATCCCCATGCACAGAGGAGCCTGGCAGGCTACGGTCCATAGGCTCACAAAGAGTGAGACATGACTGAGCAACCAAACACATTATCAACAAGGGAAAAGTTAAGTTTGGGGTAAGCAATGAAGTGCAAGAAAAATGTGTCTGACCAGTCCCAAGTATAAATGATGAATCATGTAATTATTATGAATGATTAAAGAGTTTAGCAGGGCTATTTGTGCTAAAGAACCAAATTGCATTTTTTACTCATTTAAAATAGGCTTTTGAGATTAAAACTGATAATTAACGCCCCAAGTTCATGAGCAATAGAAACTACTTTTAATTTCCTAGGATTAGAAATGTGTATCTTGTGTATTTGTTCTTCTACCCAATCTCATCTGTTCCATGTTAAAATCATAAGACAAAAAAAAAAAAAAATTATCAAAGGGGAAGAATGTGGTGGTATATCATTAACACAGCATACACCAAAACAGTTTCTTTATTTCTCTCTATTTGCAGTATTTACAGGTCACTTTCTTTTTGTTAATGAAAATCTGGATAATTAAAATAAAACAGACATCTTTATTTTACCTATGGAACATTACTGTTTCAACAGCCTAAAGCAACCCTACGAAAAGAGCCATTATCTTTCTATATCAAGATCTTTTTGCCTCTTTTTTTTTCCCCCTTTCTCTGCATTGTCATTTTTGTGTCCCCTTCTTCATTGCTCTCTTTTTTATTAATTACAAAGAGAATTTGCCTACAAGGAATTTATGAAAGGACTCATCAAGACTTACCAAGGTTGTACGATAAGTAGAAATTTAACCCAGAAAAGAGGGGAAGAGACTGTTGGGGAACCACATTGTTGAAAGCCTAGTAAGTGCTGTGCTAAGGGTTTTACAGATGAATTCCCCTATTTAAACTCAAACTGAATCCTATGAGACAGACACTATTTTCATATCTGTTGGTATCCTGACACTGAGAGAGGTTAAATGAGTTAATCCAAATCCATACAAGAAAGATATAGAACTGGGATGTGAACTCAGATTTTCATTTTTCCTCTGCACGAAGTGTCTTGCAGTGAAATGTGTTGTGTTCTATAGATTAAACTAAACTCAGACCTTCTGGCACAGTGGATGTAAATTTTAAGCTTTTTGGTGTCAGTATTTCTCACAATGAAAAATGATTATTCATTTAATCCCATTTAACAGGGCTGAAGAACAGGGACAGGTACACAGTCCTGTCCTTGAGGATTTTAGTGACCAACCTGGAGGTGGGCCCTGGGTATTTCTATCCATAGAGACAGCTCTGTCAGGGATTTCAAAATATGTTTCTTTTGATGTAGGAATAGAAATCCCTTCTCTCAACAATTATGTAGAACATTGTCCTTCATCCCTTAAGTTTCTGCAAAGAAAAGTTCAAAACTGAGAAAAGAAAAAAAATGTCTTCTCCACCTCTTCATTGTTAGTGTACCCCCCAGCATCTATAAATTTCTCATTATTTTCCAATTAATATGGTTAGATAGAGAAAATAACATTTAATCTATTTGTGAAGAACAATAAACTATAGCAGTAAAAATAATTAACAAATTTCATAGATTCTAAAATACATCTGTTAAAAACAATGTGAAGAGGTCACAGTCTTCATATGTATTTACATACAGTAAAACTGATATTGGGTTGGTCAGAAAGTTTGTTTGGGTTTTCAAATGACGTTTTGAAAAGCCTGAACAAACTTCCTGGTCAAGACAATATATATAAAGGAGATATCATTTATTCAATAAAGTTAACAAATGACAAAGCAATAATTTCAGTGCCTGAGATTTAAAACATGAAAGTAACCTAAGTGTCCACTAATGAATGAATAACTAAAGAAGATGTGATATATGTTTGCGTGGTATCACTGATACGTGGAAACTGAAAGAAAATCACAGAAACAAGGATAGAAAAGTGATTGCCCGGGACTGGGAGGGTTGGAGAAAACCAGGAGAGATTTGTCAAAGGATATGAGATTTCAGCTATAAGATGCACATGACGTGAGAATCTAATATAAAACATGGTGACTATAGTTGACAAGACCATACTGTATAAGTGAAGTTCGCTAAAAGAATAGAATTTAAATGTTCTCATCAAACAAAAAAAGATAAATATGTGAGATGGTGGATGTTATATTTAACTGGATGGGGTAATTCTCTCACAATGTATGCATGTATCAAATAACATGATGTACCCTTTATATATCTTACAATTTCATATGTCAACTGTAGTTTAGTAAAGTTGAAAAAATAAGATAATTAACTGAATAAATTAATGTAAAAATACAACAATATTAGTGCTATTTGATATACAGTCATTTTGCCAATAAAACATCTAGGAGACTATCAGTTCCATAGGAATGGAGAACATGTTTTGCCTTCCTCACACGTTAGGACCAAACACAATACTGTTTGGTGTTTAATAGATGTGAAAAGGTAAATGAGAGGAAAATGAGAGAAGGAGAGGAAATTATAAAGAAATGAAAAGAAAGGTGAGAGAAGAGGGGATGGGAAAGGATAAAGGAAGGACCTAAAGTCAGAGTTCTTGCCTGGGGTATCTGTGGTGTGGATGGATATGGAGGGAAGTAAGTTTTTCGTGAATTCCTTAATTCCATTAGGTCTTATTGGATCCCAAACGTCAATATAAATAGCCACAGCATATTGACTAGTCACTGAGAAGGAATGTTACATAATTCTAAGGAAATGGAAGATTCTTATAAGAAATAAATTAAGAATGTTTCAGATACAAAATAAATGAAATTTAATAGAAAGCATTTGACAAAGATAAAGTCTGGGGATCCAGTTCTAATGATACTGACCTCTAATTTCATTAATAAATTGTATACTTCACTAAACTTCTTTGAATCTTGGCTTTCTGTTTTGAAATGATAAGTATATATAGGATGCTCTCCAAGGTTACTTTTCGTTTTAAAGGAATCTACTTTTGACTACATTGGTGCAAAATTAATTTTACTAAACATATATTTTCCTATGGGAAAAAAGATAGTATTCATAAAAATGACTACTTTTGCTACAGTGTATGTTTGAAAAGAAATAAATTATTATCTTATGTAAAGTTTAAGATTCCTTAATCTGGCAAAATCATTTACTTTTTGAGAGGAAACTAGAGGGAATTGCCATTGCCCAGTCATATACTACTCAGTTTTAAAGTGTCAGCATTTACACTTTTATAGGCATTATGCTTACAATGAAATTTATGATACCCAACTTCTAAGTCATTTTATCATATGACTGACATAATAGTATCATAATAGAAAACTAAGCCTCTATCGGGTGCAGTACTCATCTTACGATTCAGACAGGCATGAGCAGCACTGTGCAATACTCCATTTATTTCAGTTCCAGAACATAACTTGTCTCTATCTGTGTGTGCAAATTCAGCTAAATGATTTAAAGAGGATTTTCAAAAACAAGTCTCACAAATTGAGGTTTAATTCTCTGTGAGAAGAATAAGAAAATATGGCTCATTTGTATATCCCAGGCTTTGCCAATAAAACAAATAGCAGCTAATTTGGGAAATAGTTGCAACATTAAGGCCTTATTAACTGATGCTTTCTTACCATCACCCCCAAGTAGGCAGTCATTTAACATGGTCCTTCTTAGTCTTGTGAACCATTTTCTGCCAACATCTACTCTATCAAATCCTTAAGGAGTACTATAAGCATTCTTTGGAGATATTTGATGGTTTGGTTATAGACTACAGTGATAAACGTGAATTTTGCAACAAAGTGAGTCACATTAATTTTTTGGTTTTAAGTGCATATAAAAGTTATGTTTATACTGTATTATAATCTATTAAGTGTACAACAATATTGCATCTAAAAATGTACATACCTTTATTAAAAATACTTCATTGTTTAAAAGCCCTAAATACTATATGAGCCTTCAGTTAGTGATATTTCTTGCAATAACAATATAAAAAAGTGATCACTGATCACAGATTTCCATAAAAAATATAATGACAAAGTTTGAAATATTGCAAGAATAACCAAAATATGGCCCAGAGATAGGACACTAGAAAATGCTGTTGGAAAAATGGTGACAGTAGAATTGCTCAACACAGGGTTGCCACAGACTTTCAATTTGCAAAAGCAATGTAATAGCCGCAAAATTCAATCAATCAAAGTGTAATAAAACAAAGTATGCCTATATAGAAATGTCTTTATTCAAATACTAGAAGTTAAATACTCATTTCCTTCTTTATTTTATGACTAGAAGAAGTTTTGGTAACTATGACATAAGAGTTGCTCAGAAAATCTTTGAATATTATTAAATACAAAATCTCCAGTGCTACTCACTCTAGTATGTACTAGAGAGCTACTGAGGTTAGAAACAGTCCAATCAACAATCTCATTTTTGTAATTTCAACCATCTGTACCTGTGACTTTTGATTTGAATTTCAAATTTGAAACTACTATTGTTTCCTCTGTTCAAAGCATCAAAATTCATATGGCATGACTCTTCAAATTTAGTGTCCATGTGTGCCTCTTGTTCCTCCTCAGTTCCAGCTGTTCCAAATTTGGTAAAATCCACCCTGTCATTTTTGTACTATGCAATAATAGACAACAAAAACTTAATGATTTATTCACAAGGCTAAGGACTAAGGATAAGGCTCTTGATATTGTTGATAAACAGACTAGCAGTGGGGAAGAAATACTGATCTGATCTGTTTCTGTTATTGCATGAAAGACATGGGAAATATGATTTCAGTAAATTAAAACTGGATTTGTCAAGTCAAGCAAACTAAGGACTTATACCATGTAATTTTTCTCATTTCTTAAAGTAATTGGTAAGGATTATGATAATGCTCAAGGGCTAAATGTATAAAAATTGGTGATGATTTTATATCCTGCAACTTTACTATATTCTTTGATGAGCTCTAGTAATTTTCTGGTGGAGTCTTTAGGGTTTTCCATGTAGAGGATCACGTCATCTGCAAACAGTGAGAGTTTTACTTCTTCTTTTCCAATTTGGATTCCTTTTATTTCTTTTTCTGCTCTGATTGCTGTGGCCAAAACTTCCAGAACTATGTTGAATAGTAGCGGTGAAAGTGGACACCCTTGTCTTGTTCCTGACTTTAGGGGAAATGCTTTCAATTTTTCACCATTGAGGATAATGTTTGCTGTGGGTTTGTCATATAGAGCTTTGATTATGTTGAGGTATGTTCCTTCTATTCCTGCTTTCTGAGCAATCCCACTGCTGGGCATACACACCGAGGAAACCAGAATTGAAAGAGACACATGTACCCCAATGTTCATCGCAGCACTGTTTATAATAGCCAGGACATGGAAACAACCTAGATGTCCATCAGCAGATGAATGGATAAGAAAGCTGTGGTACATACACACAATGGAGTATTACTCGGCCGTTAAAAAGAATTCATTTGAATCAGTTCTGATGAGAGGGATGAAACTGGAGCCAATTATACAGAGTGAAGTAAGCCAGAAAGAAAAACACCAATACAGTATACTAACACATATATATGGAATTTAGGAAGATGGCAATGACGACCCTGTATGCAAGACAGGAAAAAAGACACAGATGTGTATAATGGACTTTTGGACTCAGAGGGAGAGGGAGAGGGTGGGATGATTTGGGAGAATGACATTCTAACATGTATACTATCATGTAAGAATTGAATCGCCAGTCTATGTCTGCCGCAGGATACAGCATGCTGGGGGCTGGTGCATGGGGATGACCCACAGAGATGTTATGGGGAGGGAGGTGGGAGGGGGGTGCATGTTTGGGAACACATGTAAGAATTAAAGATTTTAAAATTAAAAAAATAAAAAACTAAAAAAAAATTGGTGAAATTAGCAGCCCCATTTAAGTAAGTAGAAGGAGCAAAATTTTTGTTGTTTAGTCGCTAAGTACTCCCTGACTCTTTTGCGACTCCAGAGACTGTAGCCCTCCAGGCTCCAAGAGCTTTCAGATATACAAGTTCGGTTTCGAAGAGGCAGAGGAACCAGAGATCAAAATTGCCAACATTCACTGGATCACAGAGAAATTCTGGAATTCTGGAAAAACAGCTGCTTCTGCTTCATTGACTACCCTAAAGCCTTCGACTGTGTGGATCACAACAAACTGTGGAAAATTTCTAAGGAGATGGAAATATCAGACCACCTTAACTGCCTCCTGAGAAACCTGTATGCAGGTCAAGAAGCAACAGTGAGAACCTTACATGGAACAGCTAACTGGGCAAGGAGTATGAAAAGGCTGTATTTTGTCACCCTGCGTATTTAACCTATATACAGAATACATCATGTGAAATGCCAGGCTGGATGAATCACAAGCTGCAATCAAGACTGCAGGGAGAAATATCAACAACCTTGGCTATGAAGATGATACCACTCTAACAGGAGAAAGTGAAAAGGTACTTAAGAACCTTTTGACGAGGGTGGAAGAGGAGAGTGAAAAAGCTGGCTTAAAACTCAACATAAAAAAAAAAAAAACAACAACAACAACCAGAGATCATGACGTCCAGTTCTATCACTTCATGACAAACAGAAGGGGAAAAAGTGAAAGCAGTGACAGGTTTTATTTTCTTCTGCTTCAAAATCTCTGAGGATGGTGACTTCAGCCATAAAATTAAAAGATGCTTGCTTCTTGTAAGGAAAACTATGACAAACCTAGACAGAATAGTTAAAAAACAGAGACATCACTTTGCTGACAAAGGTCCATACAGTCAAAGCTATGTTTTGTTCAGTAGTCATACACGGATGTGAGAGGTGGACCATAAAGAAGGCTGAGACCCAAGAATTGATGCTTTCAAATTGTGGTGCTGAAGAAGATTCTTGAGAGTCCTTTGTACTTCAAGGAGATCAAATCAGTCAATACTAAAAGAAATCAATCCTGAATATTCATTGGAAGGTCTGTTGCCTAAGCTGAGGCTCCAGTACTTTAGCCACCTGATGCTAAGAGCCGATTCATTCGAAAAGGCTATAATGTTGGGAAAGTTTGAAGGCAAAAAGAGAACAGTACAGCAGAGGATGAGATGGTTGGATAGCATCACTGACTCAATGGATGTGAATCTGAGCAAACTCTGAGAGATAGTGGAGGACAGAGGAGCCTGCAATGCTATAGTCCATGGAGTCAAAAAGAGTCAGACAGGACTCAGTGACTGAACAACAACAATGATAAAGAAGCAAAATGTCAACAGTAGTAACATCTTTTGCTAGCTAATAGCATGAGGTCCATCTTTCAAAGTAATCATTGATGGATAGAAACGCTTTATGTAGAAATTTCAAAAACTCTCTAAAGCTTTAAATGAGAAAGCTATGTATTAAGCATACAATGAAAGCCTAATTAACAGGAAACATCAGTTAGATTTTGTTATACTCCTCTTAAGGATGCAAGAAAATAAGAAATTAAATCTGATTGTAGATTTTATCAAATATTAATGAAACAAAAATCATCCACTGTCTGGAACACAACTTGCATTCATCCTATAGTCGCACTGCTCAATAGAACTTTTTGCAATAATGGAAATGGTCTAATCTACACTGTTGTCTACAGCAGGCACTACTCATGTATAGCTATTGAGCAGCCAAATATGGCTAGTGAAACTGAGAAATTTTATTTTTCCCCAGGTTTACTGAAATATAATTGACAAATACTTTCTGTATGATTTAGTCTGATTGTTGAACCCCTCTATTGAATTTTTGAACTCAATTAGTGTATTATTCTGCTGTGTGACGTCAGTTCGGGACTTTCAAATATTTTCTACTTCTGTTGTGAATTGTCTTTGTTTTTACGCTGTCCTATGATCTTGTGGGCACCTTTATGACCACTATCTTGAATTGTTTGTTGGGTAAATCTCCTGTCACCATTTCTTTGTGTTGGCTTGTGGAGTTCTGTTTTGTTGCCACATATTCTCCTGGTTATTTATTTTACTTGAGTTTTTGTGTTGGTTTCTATGAATTAGATGAAAGAGCCAATTTCTCAGCTTTAATAGAATGGCCTTATATAGCAGATTAACCTTGCTAATCAGCGTAGCCCAAGATTCTAGGTCCCACTCAAATTTCTGTTCTTTTTCAAACAGTTGTCTTTGTTCTTGCTCCTTTTGGACCACTAACTGCCTGTCCTGTCAGTTCTGACGACAGACCAATTGAAAGCTCAAACTTTGGGCAGTGGACGAAAAAGTCAGCATATGATATATGCATCCTATCCTTTATCAGGTAGTAATGGGAGATGGGTGTTTTTGCCTACATGCTCTTTGCTGACCCAGAGTAAAGGGCTACTGGAAGTGCCTGTGTCCCAGAGGAATTGCAAAAGCTGAGCAGCCAGCACCCTGAGCTAAGTTTTTAAGTAGCTAACCTCTTGAGTGGTAAGTTGGGGCACTAGATGTGCGGACAAACTCCTTTCAGTGAGAAGTTGGAGACTTGGTTTTATCATTGAGGCAGCCTAGGGAAAGAAGGCACAGGCAATCCGGCATGCCCACTCAAACACCTAAGGACAACAAATGATGTGGTCTGATCGTGCCCAGACACAGGCTGAGTAAAAGTCTGACCTTGGGCAGTAGCTGGAAAAGTATGCAGTTCAGCTCCTCCAGAAAGAGACATGGAGCCTCATTATTTGGCCTGTCTCACCTGAGCTGAGCTCAGGGAGAAGGCTGTAGGAAGGGCCCACATACACATTTCAAAATCACTTTCTTGTTTAATGCAGTTCTGTAGGGCTGACAAATGTTGAGTCCTGCTGGCTTTCTAAGCTGGCTGCTTAGGCAGTAGCCATAAAAGAGAGGGTTCTAGACACATGGACAAGCTTTTCCAGAAAGAAGCTGGAAACTCGGTTTTATCATTGGAGCAAACTTGGAAGAGGAGGCTGAGGAAATTTCCACAAGCCTTTTCAAGCTCCTGAGAGGATGCAGTCAGCTCCCACAAGCAAGCAGGGTAGAAGTCTGCTCCTCAGGAAGTTGCTGTGAAAATATGCAAATTCCTTCCAGGGAGAAACTGGGAGCTTTGAGGGTCTGCCTATTCCTTCTGCTCTGAGCTGAGTTAGAGGAACAGTCTTAGGAAGTGCTCATGCACCTGTTTAAAAAATTCCTCTGTGTTGACTGTGGTCGTGGTGAACTCCTGAATGCCCAGCCCCACTGGCTCTCTGAGTTAGGTCACTTAGGAGCCAGTCACTTAGGCAGGAGTCATAAAAGTTAGGTATAAGACATATAGTGAAAACCATTCACTCCTCAGGGAGAAACTGGAAGTTAAGGGTTCCCTCATGATTGTAAGCCACTATAACGGAGGGAGGGCTTTGTGGCACAAGTGTGTCTCAGCATTTCTTTTCCATTTTGATGTGGGTTATTTCCTCAGTTGTGTGAGGTATAGGAGTCATTTAACCAGTTTCTGTATTTTTATCATGGAGAATTGATCCCTGTGAAGCTATATGTATATGTGTGTGTATGTATGTGTTTGTGTATGTATATATGTATATATATACACACATAAAGGCTTCCCTGTCGACTCAGACAGTAAAAATATCCTCCCTGCAATGCAGGAGACCTGGGCTCGATCTCTGGGTTGGGAAGATCCCCTGGAGGAGAGCATGGCAAACCACTTGAGTATTCTTGCCTGAAGAATCTTCAAGGACAGAGGAGCCTGGCAGTCTACAGTCCATGTGGTCGCAAAGAGCTGGACACAACTGAGTGACTAAGCATACACACACACACACACACACACACACACATATGTATGTATTTATACGTGTGTGTGTGTGTATAAATTTCCACCTTCATGGGAGGAGGAAAAAGTCAGGAACCTCCTATTGAGGTCATCTTGATCTTGCTATCTAAAATACTGAATTTTTAATTCTAATTATTTTAAATTTAAATAATGATATGTAGCTGATGGCTACCATACTGGACAGTGACATTCTTTACCATCTAAATCTGGTGCTATATACAATACCTAACCAAGTTCAGAAGAATTCTAATATATTCTACAAGTTCAAAGGAAAAAGTATATTTAAATAAAATTATGTTAATCCAATATCCATAAGTCTGGACAGATTTAGAGATTTTAAAAATATTTTCAAATGCATAGATTCAAACAAGGAAAGCTGTCAAGGTGACTTACAGTATGTACCTTACTGTAAAACCTAGTTTACTAGAAAATATATGGACCTGTAGGATCAGTTCTGTGTTGTGATCCTTACCTATACTCTAACTATGTGCCTTCAGGCAGGCTGCCCATTACACTAGGGTTTACTTTCATTTGGAAATAGTTGAAATATTTTCCACATTAAAACAAGGCTATCAGAGTTATATGAAAAAATGTGGGCACACAAAATATATGGCAGAATGCCAAACACCAAATAGGTATTCAGTTCAGTTCAGTTCAGTCACTCAGTCGTGTCCGACTCTTTGTGACCCCTAGAATCACAGCACGCCAGGCCTCCCTGTCCATCACCAACAAATCTCTCAATTCTCAAATTCCTGAAGTATATTGGTTATATGAGGTTTTATCACATATACAAAAATTTCCTCTTTTCCTCCCCTAAAGAGAAAGTTCAAATGTATTCTAATCAAAGAGATGAACTGAAGTTTAGTACAATATCCCTTGTTTTCTTTTATTAACAGTAATCATAGAAATTATAGTTGATAACAACTGTAAATTATTAAATGAGAAAGCAAGGATTTTTTCTGATTTGTTAGTCATAAAATTCTAGTGCTTACAAAAGTGACTGCTATATACTATTCAATAACATTTCTTGAATAAAGAGGGCATTTATGCAATCATACAACTTAAATGCCTTCAGTTCAGTTTAGTTCAGTCGCTCAGTCGTGTCCGACTCTTTACGACCCCATGATTGACAGCACGCCAGGCCTCCTTGTCCATCATCAACTCCTGGAGTCTACCTATACCAATGTTCATCGAGTTGGTGATGCCATCCAGCCATCTCATCCTCTGTTGTCCCCTTCTGCTCCTGCCCCCAATCCATCCCAGCATCAGGGTCTTTTCCAATGAGTCAGCTCTTCTCGTGAGGTGGCCAAAGTATTGGAGTTTCAGCTTCAACATCAGTCCTTCCAATGAACACCCAGGACTGATCCTCTTTATGATGGACTGGTTGGATCTTCTTGCAGTCCAAGGGACTCTCAAGAGTCTTCTCCAACACCACAGTTCAAAAGCATCAATTCTTTGGTGCTCAGCTTTCTTCACAGTCCAACTCTCACATCCATACATGACCACAGGAAAAACCATAGCCTTGACTAGATGGACCTTTGTTGGCAAAGTAATGTCTCTGCTTTTAAATATGCTCTCTAGGTTGGTCATAACTTTCCTTCCAAGGAGTAGTGTATTTTAATTTCATGGCTGCAGTCACCATCTGCAGTGATTTTGGAGCCCCAAAAAATAAAGTCTGACACCGTTTCCACTGTTTCTCTATCTATTTGCCATGAAGTGATGGGACCAGATACCATGAACTTAGTTTTCTGAATGTTGAGATTTAAGCCAACTTTTTCACTCTCCTCCTTCACTTCATCTAAAGGCTTTTTACTTCCTCTTCACTTTCTGCCATAAGGGTGGTGTCATCTGCATATCTGAGGTTATTGATATTTCTCCCAGCAATCTTGATTCTAGCTTGTGCTTCCTCCAGCCCAGTATTTCTCATGATGTACTCTGCATATAAGTTAAGTAAGCAAGGTGATAATATACAGCCTTGACATACTCCTTTTCCTATTTGGAACCAGTCTGTTGTTCCATGTCCAGTTCTAACTGTGGCTTCCTGACATACATATAGGTTTCTCAAGAGGCAGGTCAGGTGGTCTGGTATTCCCATCTCTTTCAGAATTTTCCATAGTTTATTGTGATCCACACAGTCAAAGGCTTTGGCGTGGTCAATAAAGCAGAAATAGATGTTATTCTGGAACTCTCTTGCTTTTTTGATGATCCAGCGGAAGTTGGCAATTTGATCTCTGTTTCCTCTGCCTTTATAGAAATTGTAATTTCAAAGTCATAATAATAATTTGAAGTTCAGAGTACAGCTCTAAATTATTCTTTCCCCTTGTTCATTTTCAGTCTCCCTTTTTGTCTATTTTCTTTCAAAATGTCTTCCACTTTCATTCTCCCTCTCCACTATTAATGCTCTCTTTCTATAGTGATTACTCATTTGAATGAACATATTAAACTCTAGCAGCCCAATCTCAATTCTCAGGTTTCACAACTGACACTATTCTCTATATCAACAAACCACACTCTGGGGGTTGCCATAAGTTCAACAGAAAAGAGTTGCTAATTATCATTAATAGTAATGGGAACCAATGTTTTTAAGTATTTTAACAACAAACTCACATACACATAGAATTATGAAAAGTGTTTGCATCTGAAGGCAAGTACCTTTACTCTTTTAAATAAAAATTTATAGTTTTATGAATAGAGTAGAAATATCACTCTTGCCTGCCTGCAAGATCACACTTTCTCTCAAGACAAGACGAAACAGGAAACAAGATGCTGCCAGAATAGCAGGAATTAAGCACAAATCCAACCTTTCTTATCTCTGCTCTAGAAGATGCAGGTGGGGATGTGTCTCTTTTGGAAAAAAAAAAAAAAGCTATGCCATGTATGTCATGGTGAAAAAAAATATTAGAGAGTTGCTGCTGTGAAATACTTTCAGTCTTTTCTTCTTAACGATCTGCTTTCATCATAGCATCCTCCAGACTAAAACCTAAATCTTTTCTATTTCTTACTGTATTAACTTTATCTTGTTTTTGTCATCAAAATTGTCAGTTCTACTCTGACCTTTACTGTTTTACTGTGTAATATCTTCACAAAACTCATCATTCTTACTATGAAAACCTATCCCCAATGACTAACAGCCACTAATTATTTGGGATTTTGAAACTTGAAAAAAATAGTTGTAATTATCTAACTTTTATTCTTCTAATGAACAGAAAGCCTACCAAAAAGAGTCCTACTACTACCACAAAAATCAACTGAATGTTGATGCCCTCCTTCTACTTGACCTTCTCTGAAGTTTACTGAACACTCAGAATCTTTCACTATTAACTCCTGTTTCATATGTTTCCATTTTGCCACACATTAAAGTAGAGGATGTTTGACTTCCAGAGCCTTAAATTGTATTTTTCCTGAACTGTTCCTTTTCTCTTAGGCCAGAATACATTTTCTCCAGGCCAGAATACTGGAGTGGGTAGCCTTTCTCTTCTCCAGGGGATCTTCCTGACCCAGGGATAGAACCCAGGTCTCCCTCATTGCAGGTGGATTCTTTACCAGCTGAGCCACAAGGGAAGCCCAAGAACACTGGAGTTGGTAGCCTATCCCTTCTTCAGCGGATCTTCCCGACCCAGGAATCGGGAGACCCAGTATCTTCTGCATTCCAGGCAGATTCTTTATCAACTGATCTATCAAAGAAGCCCTGGCTCAGTTTATAAAAAGACTATTTTTGAATCCACTTCTTGCATTTTTCATTTACTAAGTGAACATTACTTAGTTCCTATTTTTTTCTTTAATAGTCAAAAACTGTTTTCCTAATAGTGGTTATTGTGGGAATGGATAAAATTATTTCAAAACACTTTAGAAACATAATAAATAGTCTACCAACAAATGAGAATAATAACTCTTATGCTTCAGTTCCAAGCTAAAGAATTATATCCATCAAAAGAGTTTAGAATTCTAGTAAAATGAAACAATCTATCTGTTTGCCATGTAATACGTTTTCAGTATAAGTTCACTGAACGTTAAATCACACAAGATTTTATATAATAGAACATGACATGCACGCAAAATATAATAACTGAAAATAGATGAACCCATAATTTTAACTTCCTTGAAAAGTGTTTCGTCTATATAAGACTGTAGAGGTCATGTAGATCTGAATTGCTCTGCTCACCATAAAGACATATACATCAAAAAGAAGAGAAAATAAAACCACCCTTAACCAGCAATTGCATATGTGAGTGCAAGCTAAATCACTTCTGTTGCATCCAACTCTGCAACGCTATGGACTGTAGCCTGCCAGGCTTCTCTGTCCATGGAATTCCCCAGGCAAGAATACTGGAGTGGAAGATCCCATGGATCTTCCTGAGCCAAGGATCAAACCTGCGTCTCTTATGTCTCCTGCATTGGCAGCCAGGTTTTTTACCCCTAGCGCCACCTGGGAAGCCCACAGTTTCCATGGAGCTTAAAAATACTAAACACTTCAGTAAGCCATACAGAGAAAGACAAATATCATATGATATCACTCATATGTGTAATCTGATTAAAAATGACTTATTTACAAAATAGAAACACACTCAGAGATTTCAAAAACAAATCTATAATAACCACAGGGGAAAGGTGGTGGTGAGGGATACATTAGGAGCCTGGGATTAACATACACAAACTGCTATATATAAAATAGATAATGAACAAGTACCTAGGGTATAACATAGGGAACTCTACTCAATATTCTATAATAACCTATATGAGTTAGAGTCTGAAAGAGAATTAATATTTGTGTATGTATAACTGAATCACTTTGCTATATACCTGAAATTAACACAACATTGTAAATCAACTCTAATAAAATTAAAAAAAAAAAACTAAAAACTTCAAATGATGTGAAAGAAGGGGGGAAATATCCTAATGAGGATGTTTCAGGTCAAGTATGTGATAAAATGAAGTATATGGGGAAAAAGGATAGGAAACAGAGCCTAGCAGTTGGAACACAGAATCATTCTGAGAAAGTACCTATGAGACCATGTTGGAAACTTGATGGATGAGAGCGCTAGTTACTCTGGAACTGAAAGACAGGGCTCAGAAGGACACAGGACCAGAAGTGCTCCAGGTATATCAGGCTTGAATTTTAGGGATAATAAACATAGATAGAGAAATAAAAGCCTTCCTAATAGTCTAAAAAGTAAAGAACAAATATTCTTATATGTATGTGTATGTGTGTTACCTTGAATCTGAAGTTCAAAACATCTGAAATAAAATTGATTAAAAAAAAAAAGAAGAAGCCATCATATGAATTGACTCAATTTAGGTAGGAAACTGAAAAAAAAAAAAAAAATCTGAGGAATGAAGAAACTAATCAAGGTTCCCAAAAGAGAATAGATTTAACTTAAATTATAATAAAGAGCACTAAGTAACATAATAGAGACCAAAAAAAGTAAATGCTACATAAAAAAAACCTCAGGATGATTAGAGAGAAAATGTTGGAAATAATAAATAGACCTAAATGATTATATATAATTAGTTTTTCAGAGGAAAACAAAAAAATAGAGAAGCAATACTTAAAATAATAATCTAAGAAATCTTTCTAGAAATGTAAGAACCTCTAACATTTTTATGTAACCTATATAATGGGGAAAATTGATCCAGAACGGCTAACTCCAAGACATATTCTAATAGAACAATTAGAATGTAAAAATAAAGGGAAAAGTATCTGAGCTATTGAATACAACAAGTAAGTCAGTTGTTAAGAGATGAAAATCATGTTGGCATCATATTTCTCAACGGAGACATACAAAGCAAGATAACACTGAATTAACACATTTTACAAAACTTAAGGAAAGAAGGAGCCAAGGCCTTATTTCCTGCCAATGTTTCCTTCAAGCATCAAGGCTACACAAAAACATTTTGAAACATTCAAGAATTTAGGGAATCCTGGAGTTCAGGTGCTTTCTGAGGAGTCTA
This sequence comes from Ovis canadensis, assembly GCF_042477335.2. NCBI lineage: Eukaryota > Metazoa > Chordata > Mammalia > Artiodactyla > Bovidae > Ovis > Ovis canadensis. Next base: position 173,727,343 of record NC_091246.1, on the reverse strand, counting down.
TTAGAAAACTTATTTCATATATTTAAATGACAGTTTGGAAAAACTTGCCAAATTACTAAAGATAAATATTTATTGCATTAATTTCAGATTTATGATCAAAACAAAAGTGGGGGCAAGGTCCTGACAAAATAGAAACACCTTAAATAAATAACAGTATAGAAACAGGTAACAGAATGAACGCACTGATTATTGCTTTGAACTTTGCAGACTTGTTTTGGGTAGTCACATTAGTTAAATAATTCTAAAACTATTTAGGGTATATTGTACAAAAGATTTAATGAGGCAATAACATTAATATTCTTGGATAGAGTTTTCACTGTGAGAAACGGAAATATAAATGAAATGGAAAAGGGGAGAAAACCTTATTACTGGATTTGAAGTAGAATTATCAGTGTGACCAAATCATAAGAAGCAAGATCCAACAAAGTGTACCTGTACTCTACCTCTCTCTAAACATTAAAATAATCTAAAAGTAATGACATTCTAATAGCAATTAGCATGCTTATAACCCTTATCTTGGCTTCTAAAAGATTGAGAACTCTCGGGAGAAATGCTGATTTCAGGCCAGAGCAGTAAAAAGCACAAGATGAGTATACTTGGAGGCCATAAAATGAAAGAACTTCTTGATGACTGATGGGAATATATCAAAAAATAAAATACGCTACCTCAACTGAACACTGTTGGGTCAAATTTTTCTAACTTCCTACTAATCTATGATACCTCAATATAGAAGTGCCAATTTAATAAGTGAATCACTTGACTTTTCATTATTAAAACACACTCTCTTAACCAGACTCAGATCAAGAAACAGAATATTATAAGAACATTTAAAGCTACACTCAGACCATCAAAAGTAACAACTTGCCTGACTTCCAACAGCTGTTTTGCAACGTCATAAATGTAATTATACAGAAAATAGTCTTTTGTGTCAGATTCATTTTAATCAGTATTGTTGCTGTGAGATTTATACATTTTGTTTTATGTTGTAGGTCATTTGTTATAACTGGTATATACTATTCTGCTATAAGTACATGTCACAATTTAAATTTTGCACAAATTGAGGGTAAAAATATAAAAAGATATACCATTTCTAAAAATCACTAAATTAATAGTGATTTTCCAAAAAGGGTCAGATGGGAGGAAAAGCTTTATTTACATAATTATGGAAACAAATAAAAAGAACAACAGAAGTAGAAAATGACCATGCTGTAACCACCAGAGTAATAATTTATTCAAACAAGGATTATCATCGGATTTAAAATCTTTGGTTGGGGAGAAGGTTATTATACATAGTTTCAAAATATCAAGCCCTGTATCAATCATTAGCAATAAAGGAAAAGTGGCAACCTTACAATGGGGAAATCTTGCAAGCATCAAATCAGAAATAACAATGTTATGTTTCACAGCTGAATGTAATATAATACATGCAGAATCCTTGCCAAAAGTTTTTAACCTGAGTCTAAATAATATGAAACAGTCAGACAAATCCAGATTGGGGGACATGAAGTAAACAGCTGGCCGAGACATTAAAAAATTATCAGTGTCAGGAAAGAAAACTAAAATATGTTTGAGGCTGTTATTCCAGATTTAAAAAGACAAAACAACTAAGTGCAAAGTGTGATTCTTGATTGACTTGGGGAAAAAGGGTGACATAAAAAGCTACAAAGGGCAATATTTGGAAACCATAGATTTAAATCTGAAGTTTTGATTAGATAGGATTACTTGATCAACACTGAACTTCTTGGGTGTGACACTGATATTTCATTCATGTAGAAAACGTCTTGAGTTTTAGAAATTATTTAAAGGTAGAATTTCAGGACGTGTGCAACTTCCAAACATTTCTGTGTATTCTCTGTACAATAATAAAAATAGAGAAAGACACCAAAAGTGTCCATTGAAAATCAGTGAATTCAGATAAAGACATAGAGGTGTTGATTTGTACCAATCCTTCAGAGTTTCCGTGGATTTGAAAAATGAGACCAAATAGAATATATAAAACAAATTTATCTTACAATATTCAAAGACTAGGTATTGTTTTAAAAATTTAATATAATAAAAAATACAGTGAACTATGGATAAATTTTTCCTTTTCATGGCTTAAGTATATACATTCAAAATATTTTTTATCTGATTTCTGCATTTTAATTCTATTTTAATTGGTTCATAAGTTGGTACATATTCATTGCAAAATCACATTTTGCAATATTTAAAATAATCTTAACTTTCAATAATGTTGTGTTGGTCATATATTCCTTCTCACATGTCACAAACTTAAAAGCCATTGTTATTCATGAAAAATATGGTCCCTATGTAGTGTTTATAACATTTTTTGGTTGAATTTTGATTGAATAACAAAACAAATCAAGTAAAACTGTAATAACTTTGAACTTATATTGCATTAGCTCTACTGAAATATTACTAATCATAATATTAGCTACTACTTGCCAAGGAAATATAACTTTTTTTATTGAAAAAAAATCCCCTTTCCCAAATAAATCTTCAATATTGTTTTGAGAAAAACAAACAAATCTTTTAAGAACTGTTGACTGAATCATAGTTATAGCAAACTCGCTTTAAAAAAAATCACTTAGAAGTGTTATAAAACTTTAAAGAATAGAAACTAAAATTCACAATTTTATGTGATATAGTAATAAACTATATCTAATGTCAAAAGTAAACACAAAAGTAAACTGCAACAAATAATTCCTACTGCCAGTTTCCCAAGATATTACAAAGGTTCTTTTCACTTGACATTCAGGAACTGAATTTTCAATGAATTATTTGTAATTAGTATGGAGAGACTAATAAAATCATAAATTCACCCACATTTTTAAAAAGTAGATGAAAGTTTTTATAAATCCTTAGGCACATATTATAATAACAGATATTGTTTATTTGCATCCCAGTGAAAACTGTATTATGACAAATTTAAGCAGCAAGGGTACAAAGAGATACCATCCTTTAGATGGCATAAGACTTATTTTGAGCTACAAGCACTTTAAAAAGATCAGTAACAGGAAGGTTACTCCAACCTCCCCTTTTATTTCCTAAAGAGTTAGTCAGTCATGTCTGACTGTTTGCAACCCCATGGGCTATAGCCTGCCAGGCTCCTCTGTCCATGGGATTTCCCAGGCAAGTATACTGGAGTGGGTTGCCATTTCCTTCTCCAGGGGAACTTCCCAACCCAGGGACTGAACCCAGGTCTCCTGCATTGCAGGCAGATTGTTTACTGCCTGAGCCTCCAGGGAAGACCTCTTTCACATTTGCATCATTTTACTTCCTAAAAACAGATAAAACTCGTATGTCCTCCCTACACCAAGAGAAAGGCAACATTCTTATCACCAGAGACAAGGGTTCCAGGCTAAGAGAATTCTGTACAAACAGAGTTTGTAGAAATAATTTTTATCTTATTTTAGTCTCTCCACATATCTTTAGTTCAGTTCAGTTTGTCAGTTGTGTGAGACTCTTTGCAATCCCAGGGACTACAGCATGCCAGGCCTCCCTATTCATCACCAACTCCTGGAGTTTACTTAAACTCAGTGATGTCATCCAACCATGTCATCCTCTGTCATCCCATTCTCCTCCTGCCTTCAACCTTTCCCAGAATCAGAGTCTTTTCAAATGAGTCAGTTCTTCTCAACAGGTGGCCAAAGTACTGGAGTTTCAGCTTCAGCATCAGTCCTTCCAATAATATTCAGGGCTGATTTCCTTTAGGATGGACTGGTTGGATCTCCTTGCAGTCCAAGTGACTCTGAAGAGCGTTCTCCAACACCACAGTTCAAAAGCATCAATTCTTTAGTGCTCAGCTTTCTTTATAGTCCAACTCTCACATCCATACATGATTACTGGAAAAAAACACCTTTGACTAGACAGATCTTTATTGGCAAAGTAATGCCTCTGCTTTTTAATATGCTGTCTAGGTTGGTCATAACTTTGCTTCTAAGGAGTAAGTGTCTTTTAATTTCATGGCTGAAGTCACCATCTGCAGTGATTTTGGAGCCCCCCAAAATAGTCTGACACTGTTTCCATTATTTCCCCATCTATTTGCCATGAAGTGATAGCACCAGATGCCATGATCTTAGTATTCTGAATGTTGAGCTTTAAGTCAACTTTGTCACTCTCCTCTTTCACTTTCATCAAGAGGCTCTTTAGCTCTTCTTTGTTTTCTGCCATAAAGGTGGTATCATCTGCATATCTGAGGTTGTTGATATTTCTCCTGGCAATCTTGATTCCAGCCTTTGCTTCATCCAGCCCAGCATTTCTCATTTGTACTCTGCATATAAGTTAAATAAGCAGGGTGACAAAATACAGCCATGATGTACTCTTTTCTACACTCTTTTCAGTGTGTTCCATGTCCAGTTCTAACTGTTGCTACTTGACCCGCATACAGATTTCTCAAGAGGCAGATTAGGTGGTCTGGTATTCCCATCTCTTGAAGAATTTTCTACAGTTTGTTGTGATCCACACTTGTCAGAGGCTTTGGCATAGTCAATAAAGCAGACAGAGAATTTTTTTTTTTTTCCTGGAACTCTCTTGCTTTTTGATGATCCAACAAGATGTTGGCAATTTGACCTCTGTTTCTTCTGCCTTTTCTAAATCCATTTGAGCACCTGGAAGTTCACAGTTCAAATACTGTTGAAGCCTGACTTGAAGAATTTTGAGCATTACTTCGCTAGCGTGTGAGATGAGTGCAATTGTGTGGTAGTTTGAGCATTCTTTAGCATTGCATTTCTTTGGGATTGGAATGAAAACTGACCTTTTCCAGTCCTGTGGCCACTGCTGAGTTTTCCAAATTTATTGGCATATTGAGTGCAGCATTTTCACAGCATCATCTTTTAGAATTTGAAATAGCTCAACTGGAATTCCATCACCTCCGTTAGCTTTGTTCCTTGTGATGCTTCCTAAGGCCAACTTGACTTCACATTCCAGGATGTCTGGCTCTAAATGAGTGATCACACCATCGTGATTATTCAACATTATGATATCCATATATTTTATTCTTCCACAATTGCCTTGTTTTAGTAGTATAAAATAATTCATAGTTTGTCACTTTTTTGGCTGTTTATTTCCCCATTAGTATTTCCACATCATGTAAATTTTATATTACCTAAATCTGTATGCTTTTCTCCTGTTAATCTCTCTTACATCAATTTAATTTTCAGGGCCTGAGACCCTAAGAAATAAAGCTCTACTTCCCCTACACATAATTACTACACATGATAGAGAAATCTTCATATCTAATATTTGTCAACAAAGGTCTGTCTAGTCAAACCTCTGGTTTTTCCAGTAATCATGTATGGATGTGAGAGTTGGACTATAAAGAAAGCTGAGTGCCAAAGAATTGATGCGTTTTGAACTGTGGGGTTGGAAAAGACGCTTGAGAGTCCGTTGGACTGCAAGGAGATCAAACCAGTCAGTCCTAAAGGAAATTAGTCCTGAATATTCATTGGAAGCTGAAACTTTTGGCCACCTGATGCGAAGAACAGACACACTGGAAAATGCCCTGATGCTGGGAAAGATTGAAGGCAGGAGGAGAAGGAGATGACAGAGGATGAGATGGTTGGATGGCAACACCGACTTGATGGACGTGAGTTTGAGTAAGGAGTTGGTGATGGATAGGGAAGCCAGGTGTGCTGCAGTCCATGGGGTCGCAAAGAGTTGCACATGACTGACTGACGAACTGAAAGGAATAATATTTGTCATATGTATTTTTCACAAAGTTCATTTTTCCAAATTACATGTAGACTTGTAGTCTACATGTTAGTGTATAGGCACATACAATCTTCTATTTTTTATGAATTATTTGAGAATATATTTAATATTGATAATTATATATTTGCTTTCAATTATTAGGAGTTTATTTTGTATAATATATATCTCATAGGATCTTTGAAAGTTAGGGGCAGGAAGAGAGCTCCTTTAGGCCTCAAGCAATACTTTCATTATATCAACATATATTCTGAAAATTATTCTAGTTAATAAAGTTATGATTAAATCCTTCTCATTGACATTTGCTCTCAGGGAATGAAAACAAGGTCTTATGAATTTAGAGTGAAGCCTTATCTTGGTATAATATATATTTGAATTTTTAGAGAGACCTGGGCTACTTATTTCAGTCCTGAAAAATAAAAAGCATATATTTATTTGTTACTTCTTTTGGAAGAACATACAAATAAGATAAGGTCTAAAACATTTTTCTATTTTCTTAACCAAGAATAACTTATTTGCAGAGAATCTAATATGACAGTTATCTAAAAGTCCCAAATCTGTATATTCAGTCCTAGGCAGATATTTGGGCTCCAAATAGAAATAATTGTCATTATTCTATGTCATTTCCAAAGATCCATATCATTTCCTTGACTTTAAAAATTAATTATTTATGTTTTTTTGCCTTGCAGCCATATAGGCAATTATCTTTATAGATTAGCAGTGGTATTACAGTAAGATAATAAATGAGACCAGTTAATTAGTCTTATGACTGGAAAAAGAGTGAACTCAAAGTAGCCACAATTCAAATGAGAGACAAAATGCATTTAGTAATTGAGATAAATGAAATGTCCTTCATACCAAATTATTCTATTTCCATGAGGAGAAAGAATGTATGACAGATTTTGTAGCTACTCTCTACCTCTCTAAAAATTCACTTCATAGGATCAGGTGCAATTTCTATTAGATCTAGGCATTACTTTAATCTTCTGGTCTTCTGAACCTGGAATATTATCACAATAGTTGACAATATGATTTAATTAGAGCATGCTGAGTGTTAGGAGGAGACGATAAATTAAAAAAAAAACAAACAAACAGGTTGCTTGCATGACATGTAAGTAAGTTTCCCACACTTGCTTTACATATGCATTTATCATTATGGGAGGGTAATTACAAAGGTGTGACAGGTATCCTCCCTCCAAGTTATAAATGTCTATACCTCAAAATATGACTTCAGACTTCAATTAAAGATCACAATTATGTCACAAAATTCCAGTTTACCATGGAAATTAATACTGAATCAAGCTAAGTTAGTCCTTTATTCTATTAAAAAGTAAAATTTTTCCTTTAAAACACTGTACAAATTATAAATTAGAATAAGAAAGCAGAAGCAAGAAATGTTTTCATAATTTAATGGAGACTTTTCAAATAAATTTAAATCTTTATACTATAATTCAAAGTTGCACTAGCATTATAGTTTCACAGTGACATAAAGCTTGCACATTATCTACTACATATTCAAAACTGAAATAAGTTAACATGAATCTTTCTGTAATATGTTGTATACTGTGAAACACTTCCCTTTCCCTATGAAGTGAAGTGAAGTGAAGAGAAGTTGCTCAGTCATGTCTGACTCTTTGTGGACCCCATGGACTGTAGCCCACCAGGCTCCTCGGTCCATGAGATTTTCCAGGCATGAATACTAGAGTGGGTTGCCATTTCCTTCTCCAGGGCATCTTCCTGACCCAGGGATCGAACCCAGGTCTCCTGCATTGTAGGTAGATGCTTTACCATCCAAGCTACCAGGGAAGCCATAAATAGATAAAAAGAACTTATTCTGGAGTAGCAAGGACATTGACTGTTTACCAACTCTTTCTGTTTCCAGCCATTGGGTGGAATTTTTTCTGGGAAGCATATGTCCAAGAAGGAATTTCATAGTAGAAACCATACCTATATCTATGTAGGAACATTTGACTGTTTTTTGCAACTGGGAAATGAGAGAGATGAGTCAGTCATTTGTAGTTAGGTTAATTAAGAATCAAATATTCCTTCTCCACTGTTATTCTCTCATATTATAGTTAGATGCAAGAAATTCCTGAGACACCAAGGAAGTAAATTCTACAAGAATGACAGTGCTTGGGTCAATGAAGCACTATGTGGAGTACTGCATTCCACTGGCCAGGAACATTCACGTTTTACTATCACTATCTTCTAAATTGTAAATCCCTTGAAATGGGAGGACTTATTTGTGTTAGCTGTTGATGCTGCCCAAGCTAGTACATACGGTGTTTAGCAAGGTGGAAACTGTGGGATGTTGAAAGAGAAGGTTTGTTTTTTTTTCTTTTTTGGGGTGGGGGGTGGAAATCTGGTGTTCCCACTGAAAAGTGAATTTATAACTTGATCTACAATGTGAAGATTGAAAATAAAGAAATATGGAAAATGCTATTCACCAGTTACCTCTAAAATACATATTTAAAACTGAAGTCATGTACCTGAGATTATAACACAATTTATTTCAAAGTCTTTTAACTAAGAAAACAAGAGAGAAGAGACTTATGTCCTTGGCACATGTCAAAGTTTGTTTTGATATTCCTTGAAGTGTTTGCTTTCTTAAAAATAAACTTTCCAACAAACAACTCAGTTTTGGATCACTGGTAAGGGCAAAAATAATGTAAGCTAAATCATTTTCTTAAAGGTCTTAGCAAATCTATTTAAAAAACTAAATAGGAATATTTTTTCTCACACCTATTAAAATTTTCCTCTAGGCTAGATTCTAGAGCACCATATAGCTACCAGCCAGACTCCTCACAAAGCAATTGAGTGAATTAAGACACCAGAGAACTAAGATGGAAATGAGTTTAAACATCAGGATATTTCTGGGTAAATGTAAGTGTAGAGGAACTCCTTTTCTCTTAAATAGTCAGCAGACTCTAAGGTATTGACAAAGAAACCCTAAAACAGATTATGCAATTTTTTAATAAAAAATAATAAGGCTAGAGTTTAAAAAGGCTAGACTAAATTAAAAAGATCAATATATGATCTACTTCTATTTCTCTGTGCTTTCCTTGTAGCTCAGCTGGGAAAGAATCTGCCTTCAATGCAGGAGACATGGGTTCGATTCCTGGGTCAGGAAGATCCCCTGGAGAAGGAAATGGCAACGCACTCTAGTATTCGTGCTTGGAAATTCTCATGCACAGAGGAGCCTGGCAAGTCTGTGGGGTCGCAAGAGTCAGACAAAACTTAGCAACTATACCAGGACCACCAAATTAAATAGATCAATAGATGACAGTTATTTAGAGACATAAATGGAAGGAGAGGTGAAATATAAGAAGAAATAATGAAAGAAGACTTTACCTGTTTGATACATTTCAAAAGAAATTATGTCTTATTTGGGAAAAAAAAGTCTATTCAGTTTCTTTGTCATTTGTTTTTATGTTATTGAATTGCATCTGCTGTTTTATATTTTTAAATAATGACCCCTTATCAGATATATGATGTGCAAATATCTTCTCCCATACAGTAGGTTGTCTTTTCACATTGTTGATGATTTCCTTTGCTGTGAAGAAGTTGCTTACCTATGCAGTTCTCATGCATTTATTTTTGCTATTATTTCCATTGCCTGAGGAGAAACATACCCAGAAATATATTGCTAAGCCTAAGGTCAAACACAATACTTTCTATATTTCCATCAAAGAGTTTTTGTTTTTTTCTTTCTAAGAGTTTTATGGTTCCGGGTATTTTACTCAAGAATTTAATCCATTTTGATTGGATTTTTGTGTATAGTATAAGATAGTGTTTTGTGTATTATTTTTGTTGTTTATTTTTCTTTTTGCATTGTATTTTTTTTTTGCATATGGCTATCTCATTTTCCCAATACCATTTATTGAATTTTCTTTATATGTTCTCTGCTCATTTGTTGTAACTAATTGTCCACATGTGAATGGGTCTGTTCCATTGGTTTGTTTTGTCTCTTTATCTGGGAATATCATTCTGTTTTGGTTATTATAGCTTTTTAACATAATTTGAAACCAAGGAGTGTAATAGCTCCATCTTCATTCATTTTTCAAGATTGCTTCAGCTATTAGGGGTATTTTGTGGTTGTATATAAATTTTAGAATTGTTTCTTCTCTTTCTGTGAACAGTGCCATTGGGATTTCAGTGGGGATTGCATTGACTCTGTAGATTGCTTCAGGTAGTATATACATATCAACAATGTTAGTTTCCCAATCATTGAGCACAGACTTTCCATTTTTTTATGTCTTCTTCAATATCTTTCAACAATGTTCTATAGTTTATATTGTATAGGTCTTTTACCACCTTGATTAAATTCCTAGGAATTGTATTCTTTTTGCTGTGATTGTAAATGAGATTGTTTACTTAATTTCAATTTCTGTAGTTTGTTGTTAGTCTAGAAACTTAACAGATTTTTGTGTATTGATTTTGTTCCCTTTAATTTTAAGGTATTATTTGCATATTATTTCTACTAGGTCTTAGTGGCGTCTTTAGGGTTTTATACAAATAATATTCTGTCATCCACAGAAACTGTCAGTTTTAGTTTTGCTTTTCCAATGTGGCTGCATTTTATTTCTTTTTCTTTCTTAATACCTTTGGATGGACATTTCTCCAAAAAGACATAAGTTTAATAGACACATAAAAAGCTTTTCACTATCATTATTTATCAGGAAAATATGAATAAAAACCACAATGATATATTATAACATACCTGTTACAATGGATTTTATCAAAAAAAGCAAAAATTAGCAAGTCTCAGTGAGAATGTGGAGAAAAGGGAGGCCTCATGTACTTTGGTTAGAATGTAAATTGATATAGTCACTATACAGGGCTAAACAGGGCTTCTCAGATGGCTCAGTGGTAAACAATCTGCCTGCCAAGCAAGAGACCTGGCTTCAATCCCTGGGTTGGGAAGATACCCTGGAGAAGGGATTGATTACCCACTCCAGTGTTCTGGCCTGAAGAATTCCATGGACTGTATAGTTTATGGGGTTGCAAAGAGTTGGATATGACTCAGTGACTTTTACTTCACTATAGAAGACATTATGAAGACTTCTCAAAAAGTTTAGAATAGAACTACTATATGATCCAGCTATTCCTCTTCAGAGGATTGATCTGAAAATATAAAAACACTACTTTGAGAAGCTATATGAACTCCCATGTTCATTGCAGCATTATTTATAACAGCCAAGACACGGAAACAACCTAAGCATTCATCTATGGGTGAAGAAATATTTATACACACACATGCACATACACATATACACTGTGTGCTTTCACTCATATGATGACAAGTGAATAAAACAAACAAACACATAGGTATAGAAAACAGAGTAGTGGTTATCAGAGGGGAAGGGGGAGTAGAGAGAGTATGAAATGGATAAAGGGGTTCTATTATACAGTGACAAATGGAAACTAAGCCTTTGGTAGTGAGCATATTGTAGTATATGTAGTCGTTTAAATTTGATATTCTATACATGCAGCATATATTATGGTACAAATCAATTTTTAAAAGAAAAAGAAACCCAGTATATTTCCTATTTTGAGGCTTTGATAAAAGCTATACATTAGGAACCCTCCTACTCTGTTGATGGGAATGTAAATTGGTAGTCATTATGAAGAATAGTATACGGTTTCCTTAAAGAAAACTAAAAATAGAGCTACCATATGATCAAGCAATCTCACTTCTGGGAATATATATCCAGAAAAAATGTATATAATTCAAAAGATACATATATAATTCAAAAAGATACATGCGCCTGTGTTCATAGCAGCACTTTTATGATAGACAAGACAGGAAAACACCCTAAATGCCCGCTGACAGATGAATGGATAAAGAAGATGGGGTATGCATGTGTGTGTGTGTGTGTGTGTGTGCACTCAGTTGCTAAGTTGTGTCCTACTCTTTGTGACCCCATGGACTATAGCCTGCCAGGCTCCTAGTCCATGGGATTTTCCAGGCAAAAAGTGGAAGTGGGTTGCCATTTCCTCCTCCAGAGAATCTTCCTGACCCAGAGATCAAACCTGTGTCTCCTGCATTTTCAGGCAGATTCTTTACCACTGAGTCACCTAAGAAGCCATACACAATGGGATATCACTCAGTCATAGAAAATTATGACTAAAAAAAGATGAAAATTATTCATAGAGGAGTTCACCCATAACAGCAATATGGATGGACCTAGAGATAAGTATTCCAACTGAAGTAAGCCAGACAAAGATAAATATTGCAACACTTATATAGGGCATCTAAAACACTGATACAGATGAAATTACTTACAAAACAGAAATAGACTCACAGACAAAGAAAAACTTACAGTTACTAAAGGGGAGAGGAGAAGTTAAAGTTATAAGTTTGGGATTAAAATATACTCACTTCTATATATAAAATAGATAACCAACAAAGACCTACAATTTAGCATAAGGAACTGTATGCAATATATTATAATAACCTATAATGGAAGAGAATGTAAAAAAAAAAAAGAATATATATTTACATACATGGACTGCACTCCTTGGACTGCAAGGAGATCCTAAAGGATCCTAAAGGATCCTAGAGCCAGTCAATCCTAAAGGAAATCTACCCTGAACATTCACTGGAAGGACTAATGCTGAAGCTGAAGCTCCAATACTTTCGCCACCTGATGTGAAGAGCTGCCTCATCTGAAAAGACCTTGATGCTGGGAAAGATTGAAAGTGAGAGTAGAATGGGATGACAGAGATGATTGGATGGCATCACTGACTCAATGAACATGAGTTGAGCAAGCTTTGGGAGATGGTGAAGGACAGGGAGGCCTGGCGTGCTGCAGTCCATGGGGCTGCAAAGAGTCAGACATAATTGAGCAACTGAACAACATATATGTATAACTGAATCATTCTGCTATATATCTGAGGCTGACAACACATTGTAAATAAACTATATTTGAATACAAATTTTATAAAAAGAACAGGGAACACTATTTAGAGGATAAATTGTCTTTTTCTGGTTTTGTCATTTGCAATAACAAAAGCAATAATTTATTCAAGAAAAGATAAACTAATATTCTGTTTTTAAACTTTCATAGCATTTTCTTCATCAATGCATTACTTGAACAAACATAGAGTGAGTTAGAAACTTTAAGTAATGGGCAGTCCAATAATAGCTAAACATATGAATATTACTGTATCTTAAAATCTTTTTGGAACTCATATTTGAAGTTTAGGGACAGACGATAAGTTACCAGTCCCTGAAGAGTTACTTGTCCGTTTCTCCTGTCTCTGCCACACATAGGAGTTCTAGGGTGTACTGGGGTATTTGAAATAAAAAACAACCCTGCAAATCCACCATATCACCACCACCCTTTTTTTAGCCCTTTATGTTTGGGGAGGAGAGTTTACATCAATGTATGAAATTGGAGAAGGAAATGGCAACCCACTCCAGTGTTCTTGCCTGGAGAATCCCAGGGACAGGGGAGCCTGGTGGGCTGCCGTCTGTGGAGTCGCACAGAGTCGGACACGACTGAAGCGACTTAGCAGCAGCAGCAGCAGCAGCAGCATGAAATTAGGACATTTCTTTGTCTCAAAATTACTTCTAAAGTAACTCATAAGAGAGAAATTATAAAAATGAATTTAGCTCTTTCAATATTATGATATATCGAAAGATATTTATTTACACATGTGATGTAGAAATATTTATTTTTTGTAAGAAATATTACCTTGCAGGCATTCTTATATTAATTAGCAAGGACCTAGATATAGTATAGAAAAATTTAATTAAACATTAACTCATATAAATTTCAACTCAGGACAAGTATACAGTTCTGATATTAGAAAATTTACATATGTAAATAACCAAGTTTTCAACTATGTTATATAAGGGATGAGTTGGTATATGAAAAGCTGGAATTTGATATAAATATTTATAAAGTGGTTACACTAGCAAAATGTGAATTGAATACAGACAAAAATAAATATATATTTCATAATGTTCAAAAAATCTTTTAATCAGCTTATTCACAAGTTCAAAATAAAATAAATATTTTAATTTGAAACTGCATAAAGCATAATAATCTAAAGAATTTCTCTCTGTGTACCTAAGGTCTTCATCATAGAATGTTTCCTTTGGTTTTATCAAAGCTATTAAGAAGAAAAATGTATTTGGAATGACTACAGTCTTTTATTCCAATGCACAGGAAGGCTATGAATATGAGATACAGTTATTTAGCTTTCTTAGCAGTTAGAAAAAAATAAAAATCACATGGGATAAAACAAAAAAACCGCCTACCTTGCCAATTGTCTTAGAGGGCCAAGCTTTTGCTAATTCTAATAAGGAATAATATTTTAAACATCATGGAAGGAATTTAAAATTGGTATTTAAAACATTACTTTATGCATTAAAAACTTATCTAATAAGTTTACCCTAGAACCATAACACAAATTAAATTGGTGGAAACAAAATTTTAAAATAAGGTGTTTTTTTTTTTACTATAAAGGCAACATATGAATATCAGGTATTGTATTAAAATATATATATATATATATATATATATATATATATATATATATATAATTAGAAAGTAAAAAGCATGGTCTAAGTCTTTCTCATTCCTAGATTAAAACTTTAAATAGCTTGATGATGTGCATTCTTCATACATTTTTCTATGTATTGACACACACATATGTATGAATCTAAATATTTCTTTGAAATCACATTTGTTAGCTTCTTCTGGATTCTTAAATATTTAAGAAGGTATACTTACCTTCCATCAGTTGATAACTTCACTTAATGCATCACTGAAAAAGTAGAAGTACACTAGAAACCCCATCATATTTCAACCACTAAAACTGCAAACATCATATTCTTTCCACTTTGATGCAATGATGAAAAAGTCTCTGTGCTCCTATCAAGGGTCAAGTCTTCCTCTGAGTTCTAGATTCTCACCTCACTCCAATTATGTTAGTGACTTTTGTTTCCTTTTTGCCTCAGAGCTTTGGGCAAAGAGAATGCACCCAATATAATTTGAAATTATAAATGTGAACAATACATGATCTAGTAAGTAAATGAAAACTCTTTACCTAAATATAATTATGTCATATATTATCATACAATCAATTTATAAGACAAAAATGCCAGAATAATGTGAAAATATTTTCAATCAATAAAAATCAAAAAATCATGGAAATTCAAATGAAACAATGGTGAGTTTTTGAGAGGTGCCCATTCAATATAGAAAATTAAAGACATTTGGTGGACTTCAATATTGGTAAGGTTTTCAAGAAATAGTCATCCTTAAACACCACAGATTGAAGCCTGAATTGTGATGGCATTATGGTTGGAAATTTGGCAAATTATCAATAAATTAAAATGTACACATAGTAAGACCTGATAGCTCGGTTGGTAAAAAGCCACCTGCAATGCAAGAGACCCCGGTTCAATCCTGGGTAGGGAAAATCTGCTGGAGAAGGGATAGGCTACCCCTTCCAGTATTCTTGGGCTTCCCTTGTGGCTCAGCTGGTAAAGAATCTGCCTGCAATGCAGGAGACCTGGGTTCGATTCCTGGGTTGGGAGATTCCCCTGGAGAAGGGAAAGGACATCTACTCCAGTATTCTGGCCTAGAGAATTCCATGGACTACACATTTTGGAGAGGAGGGAGAAACAGAGTAAAAGCTAAATCTTCATATTTGAGATACGGATACAACCTGGGGATAAATTTGAATAGGAACATAATTCAAAGCTATGATATTGCCTGACAGAAAAATTAAGATACTAAATGATTGTCAGTGTTTGCCTCAGGGTATTGGGCTTCTAGCTGAGGTATTCACATTTTAAAAAATCATGTATGGCAAAAGCTGACATATAACTTCCCTTAATGACATGCAAAAATTTTAAAACATACCATTAAGTGAAAAAACACAGGTTTAAAAAATGATAACTACCTTTGTAATACTTAACTAGACTTTCTTGTGCTATGTATAGTAATTCGTTTCAGTTGTGTCTGACTCTTTTCGACTCTATGGACTATAACCCGCCAAGCTTCTCTGTTCATGGGGATTCTCCAGGCAAGGATACTCGAGTGGGTTGCCATGCCCTCCTCCAGGGGATCTTCCTGACCCAGGGATCGAACAGAACCCTCGTCTATCACATCCCTTTCATTATCTAGTGGCTTCTTTACCATTAGTGCCACCTGGGAAGTCCAAACTTTCTTATAGGTTCTACTAAAATAATATTCCAAACATGCAATTAATTACAAAGTTAGTTAATTGTGAATTACTAAAAAGTCAAATCACCTAGGAATCAGCCTACCAAGTTGAAAAATAAATACTAAACAATGTTAATTGAAATAATAATGCAATATCTAAGGGAAACTCTAGGAAAATATTGGGCATGATAATATCAAGTGCTTTCTTTTTAATTATTCAGGCTTCATTACAAAAATTAAACAACATAAGTCACAGATATCTTAAGCTACATAATTTACATGACAAAGGAATAAAATAAAGGATGTGGGATCTCAGCTTAGAGGAGTAAGTCAATTCCTCTCCCACTACCATTCTATTTCATCCCATGCAGAGAGGTGACCCTTAAGGAACTGCAACTGATATGCTTGGTATAGGGGCGGGTAAGAAGTTCCCAGTGAGTCATCTATGACATGTGCCATTTGCTGCCAGCTCAGGACAGGGGTGATAACTGCTTTGCTCTGCCCCAAAATCTGCAAGGTAGATACTCTAACCTTCTCTGCCTCCTCATGAGGCATGCACCTATACCTCCACTGAGGATGGAGGGTGACAGCAGAATGTAGGTCTCTTCCCAACCACATCAGTAGACAGGTAGGCTAGGACAGGAAGTGGAGGGCAGGCACCCAAGGATCCAATAGGAACTGGTAGTTTGCTTGTGAAATGAAGTGCATATTCTGTAATCTTTGGCTTCCCATGTGGCATAGTGGTAAAGAATCTGCCTGCCAATGCAGGAGTCTCAAGAGATTCAGATTCAATCCCTAGGTCTGGAAGGTCCCCTGGAGTAGAAAATGGCAACTACTCCAGTATTCTCCTCTCCTATGGATAGAGGAGCCTGGGGATTACAGCCCATGGGGTCACAAATGGTGGGACACAACTGAGCAAGCAGGCACACACACATACATTCTATAATCTACTGGACTTCAACTGCAAAATACAAATTCATAGATAAAGTTATTAAGCTTTTAAGAATGTGACGACATAAGATCAAACCCCAAGTATGGGATCCATCCATACACAGGGTCCCATGTGTCTGCATTGGTTATGAAGTCCATGAAGCCAACTCTCCTCATAGATTGTTTGTAGCTCTAAGATGGCAAGGTATGACCAGAACTGTAGCGTTTCTGGTTTTGCAGTACCAGAAACTCAGAACTATGTTCACAGAAAAATATTGTACTCTAAGTTCTATAATTCTGAAACGACTTATGGTTGTACTAAGCACACAATAATCAGCAAATCCCATTGGCTGCCAGAGAATGAGTTCATTGAGCAAACACTTGTGAAATGGGCCTTAAACTTTCTCTGAAGTAGTTTATTTTAATAAATTATACCTCAGATTAGGCTTTCCTTCAGATGAAGCATAGAAAATCCAGACTATCATGTTTTGTTTTCTTCAGTTCAGTTCAGTCACTCAGTCATGTGCAACTCTGCAACCCCATGGACCGCAGCATGCAGGGCTCCCTGTCCATCACCAATTCCCAGAACTTACTCAAACCCATGTCCATCGAGTCGACGATGCCACCCAACCATCTCGTCCTCTGTCGTCCCCTTCTCCTCCTGCCTTCAATCTTTCCTAGCATCAGGGTCTTTTCCAGTGAGTCAGTTCTTCACATCAGGTGGCCAAAATACTGGAGTTTCAGCTTTAGCATCAGTCCTTCCAATGTATATTCAGGACTGATTTCCTTTAGCATTGACTGGTTGGATCTCCTTGCAGTCCAAGTGACTTTTAAGAGTCTTCTCCAACACCACAGTTCAAAAGCATCAATTGTTCTGTGCCTCAAATCCCTGAGTACTCAGAGGAGATTATTGCCCTGACCCCCAATTCCAGCTTCATGATACATAAAGTATCTTAATTCAAGAGAAAGTAAATTATTTTTGAAATCACACCAACTTGGTAAATATGAAATCAGCTGGAGTGATTCATCAGAAAATAATATTTAACTGAAAATAAATCTGCATTGATTGATTGGCTTAGGGGAAGCAGTTGATAAATTTTACAAGGTCAATGTATTATGCAGCAGTAGATAACTCATTACCAACCCAGGTTGATATGAAGATTTCATATTAAATATTCAAATTGCTATATGATTATGAACTGATATGAAGGTTTCATATTAAATATTCAAACTACTATGTGTTTATGAAACATTATTTTATGAAGTATATAAAAATATTGCTTTTAAATAGACAATAAATAGCAGCCTGCTTCATTTTAGTGAAATTTCTAATACAGTATGAATAGAGAAGAGATAATGGACATTACAAAGAAGAATCATAAAGAATGATGACAGGCATTTACTCTTACCAGAGATGGATTATCAGTGTTAAATTGCTACTGGTATTTGGTCATGGCTAATAGATTGTGTGGAGCTAAAATTAAAATTTGTTTACATAAGGGGAGTAGTATATACATGAAGACAGAGAATGTAAATACAGGAAAAAATGGTGGAATTTTCTTGCTTTCACTCTGTAAGCTACTGATGGTATACTTTTTCAAAGAAAGTGCTATGAAAGGAAGAGCCAGTGGAGGACTGGTCATTTGGTGATGTTTTAATAGTTTTGGTAGGATTATTTTCAATGAAGGATGACAAGTACCTATAGGAGTTCCCTCTCTGTGATTCATCAAGCATCACTGTAGCTAGGTGACAGATTTATGAAGAACTGAGTACATAGAGGCACAGTGGGTGAGTTTTAATTTAAGATTAAATTTGAAAACCTAACAGGAGAAAATTATTATCATCTCCTTTACTTTCTCAAACCGTTGGTATTTGTTTATGTTGAGTTGCACTGGATCTTCGTTGCTGCACGAGCTTTTCTCTAGTTGCAGAGAGCAGGGCTACTCTTTGTCGCAGTGCACAGGCTTCTCATTGTGGTGGCTTCCCCTGTTGCAGAGCACAGGCCCTAGGTGAGGGGGCTTCAGTAGTTTTGGCTCATAAGCTCTAGAGCACAGTCTCTCAAGTTTTGGCACAGGGGCCTAACTGCTCCATGGCATGCGAAGTCTTCCCAGATCAGGGATCAAACGCATGTCCCCTGCATTGGCAGGGGGATTCCTATCCACTGCACCACCAGGGAAGTTTGGTATTTTTATCTAGATGAAATTTAGGACCAATCTATGTCAAGGGAAGAATTGAAAGCTCCTGATAAAGCAAAATTTTACCATTGGCTCTATGGCATCTAATGAAGAAGTGTATCGGTTGAAAGAAATCATTGTTGATATAGATATTCATTCAGGTTAATGGATTTCTGCTAACCAGCACTACATTTCTGAAGGTTAGTAAACAAGGGATAGGTTAATGTAACAGAAGAAAATAGATTGGGGGACTTTATCCTAAATAAAGATGTGAAGAAAATCTCAACAAATTCTCTCAATAATTTACATAGGGTCAACAGGCCATATATTTATCAGGTTACTGAGAAATGGAGCTGGCAGTCACACTTGCCTAAGCAGAGGATATTGTCTTAAAGTTCATATTTTCACGATTGTTAGTCACTCAGTTGTTTTTGACTCTTTGCAACCCCATGAACTGTAACCTTCCAGACTCTTCTGTCCATGGGATTTCCCAGGCAAGAATACTAGAGTGGGTTGCCATTCCCTTCTCCAGAGGATCTTCATGACCCATGGATTGAACCTGGGTCTCCTGCATTGCAGGCAGAGTCTTTACCATCTGAGCCACAAGGGAAATCCTTCATGACTAAAATGACAACTAAATCGTTAGAGACACAGCTTTGTTAAAATGTTATTAATATATTCCTTTTAAGCAGGGAATTTCCCTCATATTTTCCTCTAGAAAAATAAGAAATATTAATTACATATAAAATAAGTATTTATTATAAGAATTAAAATATGACATGATTTTTTATTGGAGTATAATTGTTTCAGAATGTTGTGTTAGTTTCTGCTGTACTATGAAGTGAGTCATTTATATATATACTTATATTCCCTCCCTCCTGGCCCTCCCTCCCATCCCTACATCCCCCCATTACCACCTCACTAGGTCATCACAAAGCACTGAATTTAGCTCCTTGTGCTATACAGTAGGTTCCCACTAGCTGTCTCTTTCACACATGGTAGTGTATAAAATGTCAATCCTAAACTCCAAGTTCATCCCACCCTTCCCTTCCCTCCCTATGTCCATCTGTTTGTTCTCTATGTCTGCGTCTCTATCCCTGCCCAAGAAATAGGTTCATCTGTACCATTTTTCTAGATTTCACACACACATACCTCAGTGTTTATTTCAGCACTATTTACAATAGCCAGGACATGGAAACAACATAAAGTCCAATAACAGATGAATGGATACAAAGGTACTTTATACATATATATGTACAATGGAATATTACTTAGCCATAAAAAGGAACAGAATTAGATCATTTGTAGAAATGTTAATGGGCCTAGAATCTGTCATATAGAGTGAAGTAAGTCAGAAAGAGAAAAATCAATGTCATATGACATGCTTTTTTGAGATTCTATGCTGAAAATGGATGAGTGAAATTCCTTTCAACCTGAATTAAAAAAAAATCTGTTTCTTCTATTAGTATGCAATAGTTAACAGCAATTTCCCTCAATTTTTCAATTTCTTAAATAACTTAAATCTAATAAAACTTTTATTCCCTAGAATTTGTAGGCTGAGTACACTACTGTAAAGGCACTTTGGGGCTACAAATCTCCCAGTATCTAAATAAAAAGTCTTTGGAAATTGGGCCCAGCATGAAAAACCTCTACTATATCTATCACACATAAGTATCTGACTGCAGTGAAAGAATGATTTTAAAATAAGTCAAATTATATTTAAAATTCCATCACTTAATAATCATAGCTTAAAATATTCATCCATGTGTTTTTGTTTCCCCTCCAACTTCCATGTGTATTGTACTTTTGTTTTAATCAATTTCTATATCTTCTACCTTCATATCTTCAAATTGTTCAACTCACTAATGTCAGTATTGGTCGATAATCTATGGTTCCTTTCCTTTCCCTCCTCCGACCTAGGTTGGTTGATATCACTGAATCACTTTTTATTATTCATCGCGTGAGAGGGAAAAGGTGGGTTCTTATCTGCATAAAACTGCACCTTTATTCTGAATAAATTGTAATAACATTAAACAGCTATTCATGTTTGAGAATGCCCTGATTATCATTATCCCTTTGCTTATCAGGTGCTACTCGTAGACCTCTGGATTTTGCCAGGAATATTGTGCTGTCTCTGCCTTTTACTGTATTCAGGATATTATGACTAAATTTATTATTTTAAAAAATGAATTTAAATAAGGAGTCAAAATTTCACCTATTTTACTCTCCTGAAGTCCATAGGTACAGAGCTTCCCCAGGAAGAACAATTGTTTATAACAAAACGAATAATATTCTTACTTCCAAACTGTACACTTAGCATTCTTCTATATATTCCCTCCAAACACTCTGCCAACTTCTGATTCAATATGGTGGCTTGAGAAACTGATCTCCTATTTTGTCTCTGAGCAAAGGCTGAAGAGGCCAGTACAGGTTGGTAGAAAACATTGAGGTTCTACAGTCTGTATGAAGCCTGGCCCAATTTAGCAGTATATGAGCAGAAAGGCTTGAACAGTGATTTGTAGCCCATATGTCTTGCTGGTCTGGGGGCAGGGGTAAGGGTGGGGAAATTAAATTTTTTACTGGGGTTAAATCCTTTTTCTATAGCTCTGTTATTGAGTTAGTCTTATTTTGAAATGAGAATGGGGGTGTGTGTGAAATATTTAGGTTTATAAAAGGTAGGAATGCAGGTGAAACACAAACAAGAAAACTTCACAAAATTATGGAAGACAGAAAAGAGATTAAAGAATATAGAGAGATGCCTGAGTGGAGAATTGTGATCCAAGTCTACAGAGAGGACTAGGGCAGAGGAGGGAGCTTTCTGACCACTCCCCACCCCAAGCACTGAAATTTTAAGTTAGGAAACAAGAAGTAGGATGGAGAACAGGAGAGAAAGTTAGGGTGAAAACAGGGTAATGATTTGAAGGCTAAATATTTCACCCCATTACTACTCTTTGTATATTATATTTATGCAGAGCTGTTGACTTTTCAGTCACTCAGAGTTTCCTCAGGGAAAAACAAAAAATTTAAACCTTTAACTGTAAGGAAATTAAAAAATATACACTAATTGAATGATCTATGAAGAACTAGGAAAAAACTGCAGGGTGGTAAGGAATCTGAGTGCCAATGCAGGAGATCTAAGAGACAAGGGTTCAAGCCCAGGTTCAGGAAGATCCTCTGGAGAAGGAAATGGCAACTCACTCCAGTATTTCTTGCCTGGAAAATTTCATAGACAGAGGAGCCTAGCAGGCTACATTCCAACAGTCCATAGAGTCACAAAGAGTTGGACATTACTTAAGCAACTTAGCACAGGGTACACCAAAAGAGAGCCCCTGTCAGTGTGGAATTTCTGGACTACAGCATAGTCCTCAATGCCTGTCAAAGCTTTCCAATCTACACGCTGGGCTCATAAGCATCATAACTCCCATGCGGGTTACTTCCAAACACTTTTAACAGTGTGAAAGCAAGCATCACCAAACATTTGAAAAAACCTGTAGCATGAAAGAGAAAGAGCAAGAAAGACCAATAAGAAAACTTGCCTCAGAGTAACATCTCTAAGAAGACACTGTATTACAGTAAGAAGGATTCTATTGAAATGCAGTTCTATAATTATGATAATTAATTCCATTCAAATTCTTTGTCACTTCCTCAAATTTTTACTTCTGATTTTGTTTTTCTAGAGAACAATCATGAAAGAATGGAAAGATTTTGAAAAAGTAAACATGAGACTCAGGAGTGAGAATAAGGACACAGTTCCTCTAACAATGTATACTTACAATGTTTGGGAATGTTTGTGAGTGGTAAAGGCTAACTAGACATTTGTATGTAAGTGAGAAGTTACTTAAGAGCACAGACCATGTCTATTATCTTTGTATCTCTAGGACCGAGCACAGTGACAACCATACATAATTATTAATATTCCCATGAACATTAATTATTTGTCCTTATAAAAATGGCAAGATAAACTTAAAATATTCTAGCCTAATAATAAAAATGTAAACAATCCCCAAATTATAGCCAATTGAAGCAGAACACTGTGCTAGTCCCTGAAAAATTAAAGAAACATAAAGCAGAATTTTTAAAAATTGATCTTTTGACTAGAAATCTGCTTATTTCTTTTTTTTTTTTTTTTTTTTAGAAATCTGCTTATTTCTATAGCAAACTTTGTTTTACCTCATTAGTCTGACATGAGGTCCTGAGTTAGTGGCTCATCTCCAACACCAAATAAGACAGCATATGCTGCTTCAATCTTCAATGTCATGTAAAAATGCCCTTATCTCTCCTTCCTACTGATATTTGCACAAGCTGCCTGTACTGGGCACATTATCCATTCCAGTCTCCCATTCCTCATCCATCTGTCTAGCCAGTTTCTATTCCCATAGCCTGGTTAACTGTTAGTTATCAGTGATACCTAACTTTAGACGTGAACTTACTTTGAAATTTTTCTAGTGTCTAGATGTTCATACAAAATGGATAACATTTATACCATTTCAATAGCTTTTTCCTGACAAAATTACTCCACTACTCTGTAAGCACTCAGAAGTAAGTGGCCACTGTGCTCTGAATATTTGGCACAGTGGTTGACATAAAGTAAGTGCTCAAAAATATACTATGGTGAACTGAAATTAAATGTTTTCATTAGATTTTACACATTAACAAAAATGTTCTTATCAATCTTGTGCCTACAATTATATAACAACAAAAGTTGGCAAATAACAGAAATTGTGATGTTTTTACTCAGAACCTTATTGCATGCACCATGGGAATGGCAATTAAACTGTGACTGTTTCCATGAATACACACAAAAGAATACCAGCAAGAGATGATCAATAATTTCTGTGGTTCTATCAATATGATATGCTAAACACATAATATAGTAATAAGCATAAATAAATAAGACAAACTATTTTGAACATGCTAGCAACTGATTTTACTATACTCTTACATTTCGCTCGTATTTTTTAAGATATTTATGAAATCTATGGGAATCCATCCATGTAATATTACATCAAGTTTTCCATGAACTCAGTCAGGATTTACTTAACAAATAAAAACCACTGTTTACACACCATTAAAGAATGATGGTCATGGGATTTCCTCAAGCAGCCACACAAATTGCTACTTATTCTTAGAATCAGCTTTACATCAGGTTGAAAAGCCAGAGTCTGAGCAGCCATTTTAAAGTAATAATTCCCTACATTTTATCTGAGCATTTCAAGATAAAGATTACTTTTCCTGAGCTCTAACTTTCTACACTTTACACCAAGTCATTGGATGAAATATTTACAGAAAGCTTCTCTCTTTCTTTTTATTTCCTTTTCTTTCTTTGAAACAACATTTGTGAGATGAAAAAACAGAAGGTATAATCACTAAGGAGTGTTGGGTTAAAACGGATTGGAAAAATAAGAGAAAGAAAAGAATTCAAGCTTCCATAAGTGAACTTCATATGATAAACTATTTCATTGCAAACATTTAAGTCAGCTGGTTGTATAAGAAAATGTGCATTAGGCAAAGGGCCCATGTGAGGGAAAAGATGTTTTTCATACAACGATTTATGAATATAGACTCTGGACATCATTGTCCTTAAACCAACTTAATGTGCATCACTCATGCATGCCTCCATTTCCCACACATGCTTGTATCTTAACCTGTGACAAAGTTGACATGTACACTCCTCTCCAAAAATCCAACAAAACATTTTACTTCTTTTGGAATAGTAAAATAATTAAAAATAATAATAACACCATTATCTGTACTTTTTGCCAATAAATCTACAAAGATTTACTAGTTCAGAATGTTTTATTATAAAGTATAATAGGTAGAGTAATGTCATGTTAATTACACTTAGTGGAAGACCCAAAGCATTCTATTAAACTATTGTTATTTTGTAAAATATTTCTTCATGTTGCTGTAGATACACAAACACATGGGTTACTCCCTTATATCTATAAACATTAGGGTGAAAAGCCTTAAATGAGAAATATAAAATTTCAATTTCTTACTATTCTTCATTTCCCAAATGCTTCCTTGATATTTTGCCTGTGCCATTATATGACACATTGGATGGTTATAATTTATGTCGCCAAAAAAAGAGGCATAAACTCTATCACAGAAGAATACTTGGTGGCATATCTGAATATTATTACAAGTAAAGAAAAGCAGAATCACACAATCTTCATCACAGATCCATTAACTCTGAAGACAAAGAATCTTGTAAATAAAAATACTAGCTTTTCAGTTGAGATTTAAAAGTGGAACTTAGACAATAGGAGGGCATTTCAGGCAAAAATTGTGTGAACATATGTAGTAAATTACAAATTAAATGTTGTGAAAACGCAGACCATAAAACTGAAGTGAGAAATTTATAGCAGGTGATAGTAGGTGGTGACTTAGAGATCAGATTGGAGAAATAAATTATCAAAAGTTCTTGCAGAATTTGTTTTCTGTTAGTTACTATTATTGCTTTTTAGTCCACAATTGGTTTTAGCATTTTCAATGTGACCTTAGGCGCAGTGTGTTTGGCGTAAGACTGTCTCTTTAAAACACAAAACGAAATCCACATATCTCCACCAAATGTACCACTCTAAAAAAAAAAGATTTTGATAATAAAAATAAAATATAACATTAAAAATTATACTACATATATGCTTAGGTTCTAACATTTTTGTCCAAGAAATCAAAATGATGATTTAAGGTGATTGATTACAAAATTGAAATAAGACAACAATAAAATTGAACAGGGTATTTCTTTACATTGTATTTAAAACAATAATTTCACTATGAAAATTTTAAACAATACATCAACTATATAACTCAAGAATTTAATATAGATAAATGAAATCTATATTAAGAAAGTTATGTGATTATATGACAATTTGATCTAGTTACAGAAATACAAAATAATTAATTGAGGCTCTAAGCCCAATACCCCCAGAAGAATAAATATTAAAAGGACAATTTACTGGTAATAATAATATAATAAAATTTCCTACTTGTTTCTACATCTTACAATTTTCATCTTTACATTCACTGAAAGTGAAAGTCGCTCAGTTGTGTCTGACATTTTGTGACCCCATGGACCATACAGTCCATGGAATTCTCCAGGCCAGGATACTGGAGTGGGTAGCCTTTCCCTTCCCCAGGGGATCTTCCCAACTTAGGGATCAAACCCAGGTCTTCCACATTGCAGGAGGATTCTTTACCAACTGAGTCACAAGGGAAGCCCAAGAATACTAACATGGGCAGCCTATCCCTTCTCCAGTGGATCTTCCCGATCTAGGAATTGAACTGGGGTCTCCTGCAATGCAGGCAAATTCTTTACCAACTGAGCTATCAGGGAAGCCCTACATTCATCAACTATTATTACTATTACTATGTTAATTTTGCAGATGAATAAACAATTTGAGGAATTAAAAAAGGACATGGAGAAGATTACCAAGAAACATACATACAGTATACAAATAATGAGGAGTCTTTATCTTGACTCCATATTTAACATTCTCAATTTCCCAGTAGCTAAAAAACCTCAATAACACAAAATTTTATAGCTGTTAAAAAGGAAGCCACAGTGTCCAAAAAGTGTCCAAAATGGAGACACTTATGCAAAGTCACACCACCAATCCCTGGCTTGCTAACCAACATAACTGAAGCTTCATCTCCCAAAGAAATGCAGCTTTAATCACTTAGTCAGCAATTTCCTGGTCAGCACCAGTGAGGTAATCTGTCACATGAGCGCTCTCAGTCCCCAAGAGGAAGATGAAGTAACCCACCTAATGAGACTTCTTTTCCCCAAAAAGGGAAATGAATGAATGAATGAAAGTCACTTAGTCATGTCTGACTCTTTGCGACCCCATGGGCTACACAGTCCATGGAATTCTCCAGGCCAGAATACTGGAGTGGGTAACCTCTCCCTTCTTCAGGGAATCTTCCCAACCCAGGGATTGAACCCAGTTCTCCTGCATTTCAGACAGATTCTTTACGAGCTGAGTCACAAGGGCAGCTCGATTGCAGGTGGATTCTTTACCAACTGAGCTATGAGGGAATCAAAAAAGGGAGATGAACTAATCTGAATTAACATTTTCCTCTATGACTGTCTTGTCCTGCCTTTAAAACCTTCCCTTTTCTACAGCCCTTTGGAGCTCTCCTTTATTTGTTAAATGGAATGCTTCCTGATGCATGAATTAGTCAATAAACCCAAGTTGTTGCTGTTGTTGTTCAGTTGCAAAGTCATGTCCAACTCTTTGCAACCCCATGGACTGCAGCATGCTAGGATCCTGTCCTCCACTATCTCTGGAGTTTGCTCAAATTCATGCCCCTTGAGTCAGTGATGCTATCTGACCTTCTCACCTTCTGCTGCCCCCTCTCCTTTGCCTTCACTCCTTCCCAGCATCAGGATCCAAGTAGATCTTTAAAATTTACTCAGTTGTATTTTTTTTTAACCTAGCTATGTGAAATTTTGAGAAATTTACATATAAACAAGGAATTTACCAATACTTTGGATCTGACAATCTAAGCCTCCATTTCATCTGATAATTTAAGCTAAATTTTCTGATCCAATTGCCTTAATAATTGGAACATTTTAATTTTAACTCATGTTGCTTTCACAAATTTATTTTTGAAAATATCCTCCTGAACTGAAATCTCATATGTATCCTTTAATTTCATTTTCCAGCTGGGTTTATTTGAACCTGCTATTCATTTTCAGTAATTTTTAGAAAAATACTTAAAACATTTTTTAGTTCAAACTGTGTTATCTACTAGACTTCCAACTCACTAGGGTATCAGTTTGGAGAAATGATTTTGACATGTTTATAATTCTTTAATTTGTAAACAACTTTATTTACAAAAGTCACATTTTTTAGAAATAGAAAAGACTTATGCTAAGAAACGATTCTTACTGTGAAGTGGATGAAGTGGTAGAAACCAGGAATAGAATTAGCCATGAAATATTTGCTAGTAGGTTCGCCACCACTGGACAAAATACTTTTGAGACGGTTGACCCTATAACCACTTTTACCATATATGTGGGTTTCCAAAAATATGCAGCCATTTAAAGTCTATCTAGTATTCTTTGTTTACTTGGAATAAACCAAGAAGTAGCAGTGAAAATAAATAATGACTTACGTCCTCGTGGCAGACTGTAAAGCGTCTGCCTGCAACTCAGGAGACCTCGGTTTGATCCCTGGGTTGGGAAGATCCCCTGGAGAAGGAAATGGCAACCCACTCCAGTACTCTTGCCTGGAGAATTCCATGGACTGAGGAGCCTGGTAGGCTACAGTCCATGGGGTCACAAGAGTAGGACAGGACTGAGCGACTTCACTTTTACTTTCACTTTACTGTGCCCAGAGCCAAAATAGCTTGGCCTTAAGTATAATAAACAAAGGGGGAGAGGGGAATGGCTTCTTTCTTTCTTTCTTTTTTTTTTTAAATTTTCATGGGACTTCTTCTTAAGAAGAAATGCTAAGTGAGTGGATGCTTGAGTTCTCTGACAATTCTTTAACAGTTGTAAGTAGACCTTTATGAAAACCTGAGTACTGAAATTTGAATAAATTGTATCACTGTCTTTGCAAATTATATTGGCAGCAACTCAGAAATAAAATGTATCGTGATTAAGAAGCACATGCACTTTAACAGAAAGATGACATTTGTGAAAGCAGTTTATTAACAAATGTAGGATTTGTGATTTTATTTTATTGCCCAAGTTCATCATAGAAAAATATTTTTTAAATTAGTCAATCCTAAATACTCCCTAAATTATGAAAAATAGACTCCTATCTTCCCTTCCTTCTTGAAAGTTGGCAGTTTTTAAGAGAGCTACTACTAGGACTTGTAGCAAGTAACAATGAATTAACTGTAATTAACACCTGCTATACCACAGATAGCAAGTGTTGTCCTCACTATAAAAAAATCCACTTATATCCCTTGGACCATTCAGTGAACTCCCAAGATCCGTTTGGTAGATATCTGCATCTCTGTGTCTAAGTGTTTTCTGGAACCAAAGAGAGCTACCCTGTCCACTCAAGAAATCTGTAAGTTCCAAAAAATCAACACCTTCCCCTAATAGCCTCAACTAATGACTGACAGAAATTTGTGCACTAAATCCTAACCCTCCAACTCTCGTTTAATTCAGAAGCACATATAACGCTTTCCCAGTTTGCTCTTGATAGTAAGTTACAGGCACCCACTGTGACAGCAGGCTTTGTAACATGTACCAATATTTCCATTTGGCTGCTGCTAAGTCGCTTCAGTTGTGTCCAACTCTGTGTGACCCCATAGATGACAGCTTACCAGGCTCCCCTGTCCCTGGGATTCTCCAGCAAGAATTCTGGAGTGGGTTGCATTTCCTTCTCCAATGCATGAAAGTGAAAAGTGAAAGTGAAGTCGTTCAGTCCTGTCCGACCCTCAGCGACCCCATGGACTGCAGCCTACCAGGCTCCTACGTCCATGGGATTTCCCAGGCAAGAGTACTGGACTGGGGTACCATTGCCTTCTCTGTCCATTTGGCTAGCCCAGCTCAACTCTCAAACTGCTTGCACTTGAATCTTTGTGTCACAGTGTGGCTTGGGGAGACTCCATATTAAGACATCTTACCAATGCTTTTCAAATAAAGTCATATTATTAGTTGTCACAAACCAGCTGTGGGTTCAATTTTATCAAGACCATTTCATAGGAGTGTGCTTATAGCTGTACAGTTTAGCATTTAGGAAATGGTAAAACCATTAGTGAAACTTCTACTGATAATCATGAGAAAACATAAATCAACAAAAGAATATTTTAAATAGAGCTGATAAACATCTAATGAGCTGACCTATATCTAGATAGTCAAGCATGTATCCATATAAGAAGTCTAACCTGTATGTAATATTTTGATTCATCTAATTTGAGGAAACACAGACAAAATTAATCAAAAATAAAAGCAAAATCAACAAAACTTATTTTTTAGCAGAAAGTGAAAACTTTAGCACCTTACTTGGTAATACTTTTAAAGCATTCTGGTTGCATAGGAGTTAAAGAAGTTAGTGTGAGGTGTGGATGGGGGCTGAGTCCTCATCTAATTGGACTAGTAGGAAGGAAATACTCTATAAATGCCACAATTTTATAGCCAAAGACATTAAAACCTGCCCATAATTGAAAATGCATGATCCACTTGGGAGAGAAAGACAATTAACAAGCAAACAAGTAGCTTAAAGAAGTATTTGTGTCTTTTCTTATGTTTAATTGCTAGTTTCTTTTTTAATATTTGGAGAATAATGTGGGTCAAATTTGCAATGGGGCCCTGAACTGTAGACCAGCTTTAGGATTGAAGCCAAGGAAATTGGTATTTAAATGGCATCCCACTCCAGTATTTAAATGAGGAGCTTTCCAGTACAAATGGTTTCTCCATTATATTTCCATGATCCATTGTATAGTATCACAATGACCAAGGAGATCCAACCAGTCCATTCTAAAGGAGATCAGTCCAGGGTGTTCTTTGCAAGGACTGATGCAAAAGCTGAAACTCCAATACTTTGGCCACCTCATGCGAAGAGTTGACTCATTGGAAAAGACCCTGATGCTGGGAGGGATTGGGGGCAGGAGGAGAAGGGGACGACAGAGGATGAGATAGCTGGATGGCATCACTGACTTGAAGGACATGAGTTTGGGTGAACTCCGGGAGTTGGTGATGGACAGGGAGGCCTGAAGTGCTGCAACTCATGGGGTCGCGAAGAGTCAGACACAACTGAGCAACTGAACTGAACTGAACTGAGCTTGATAGATTTTACATCATGAGTCAGTTTACACTTCTGAATATCTGAATAAGGAAGTCTTTTTTTTTTTTTTTTTTCTGCCTAACTTGTTCTTAGTCTGTCCCACCTGAGCTCTTTCTTTAGGGATTTTTTAAATTAGCATGTCTCTCTGTGACAGACACTGCCTCTTTTTTAATTTGTTTTTCATTAAGTATTTTACACTGGGTAAAATCAAACATAGACATACTCATTGTATTTTCATTAGGGTTAACACAGAAGTTTAAATACTACTTTCCTGCAGAAATGGTGTACCAAATGGTATTTAGAGCATTGGCCTAGCCCTTAAATGCCTACTTATGCCTATTTTTTCAAAATATAGTTTAATTATCTACTTTGTGAGTATCATTTATAATAAAGTTCCTCAAACTTCAGTAATACATGAACAGTTTTAAGGAAAACTTCAAACTCCTTGGACTGACATAAAATATTTTTTATCACATTTTACTTAACCACACAAATAAGTTTAAAACTAAGTACAATCTCAATATAGAATAGTTCTCATAAAATTTAAAATTACAAATTAAACAAAAACAAAATAACCACAACAAAATCCAAATTATCTCAAGTTTAAAACAACAAATGATGCCTTCTGATTCAAGTGGCTATTTTATTGGCCCAAATATCTCACATTGTGTCCAATTTCAATTAACTCAATAAAAATATACTGTCAATACAGGCAATTGGGGTTAAGCTTCTAGCTTGATCTGTTTCATTTTTCCGTTTCATTTCCATATGACACAAGTCCGATTTCTTCCCTTTGGAGATCGTTTGATCAAACTCTGACTTTTGTCTGTATCAAACAAATTCTTGAATTGCTGTCCATACCCTCCAACACCTCTGGCATTTCTCTGTGCTGCCACCCTCAGAGATTGACAGGAAGCAATGGAGCCAAGTCTTAGGCACAGTTTCCTCCTTTGGGAGGATGCCCAGGGCTACAAGAGGCTTGTTTGTTGCTAAAAACAGATCACAGAGCAAATTTAATACCATGAAAATATTTCTGTGTCAATTGAGATTTGCTAAAACTCATCAAAGTCAAGCCTGTGAGTCATGAGCTTGAAAATCAGACTTAATGTTGTTTTAAGGTGGTAAATTCTCCTGATTAAAAGCCGATGATTGACCTGACACATTGTTAATTGCAGAAGATTAATTATACCAGGAAGAAGAAAATGAGAATGAAACCAATCCAAGTTCACATATGATCGATGATGTATTCTTCACGTGAAAAGTGCTTCACAGGATATATCATCTTCGTCCACCTGTCAGACTGTACATGAATGTCTCCTGCGTCTAAGGGCAATGAGCAAAACGGCAGGCAACATCATATAAAAAATGCCAGCAGGAAGTACATTTGTTGTGGCAGCAAGTGTTACATCCTTATTAGCAGGAGATATTACCTGAATGTCATCACTATAAAGCTCTTTCCATTTGCCATAATTTGTTACAGAATAGAGGAGTTTGTGATAAAAACCGGGTGAGGCACAGCATGGAAGATGTGTGATTCTGTCATTCCAAAATGAAAATAATTTATTGTCTTAGAGTAGTCTATTCAAATAATGGCTGAAGCCCACTGTCCATCCACATTATTATCAGGCTGCAGCATTCCACACAGAAATACATTAGCCAAATTGTTCTCCATCACTAAAACGTGTGTTTATGGTTTATGTGAGCTGAATAAATTACTGTTAAAGAATCACCTTCTCAAACCTATTGATGCTAAGTTGAAACTGAAATTATTTCATGCTAATAGGAGTGAGTGTGGTTGTAGAGAGATACTATTCCTTGAAATCTAAAGGGACAAGCTAATAAAACACTTTCATCTACCTTTAATTGAGACTGCTTGTCTGCTGACAAAACCTGCTAGTTAAAGCACAGATTTAATGAAGATTTAGCTCCTGAGTCTGTCTTTCCCCCACACCGAAACAATTTCTAAGACATCAAAAGTGTCCTGTCATGTGGCATATGCTTGGGTAAATTCCTTTTATTACATTCAACAGAAAAATAGACTATTTTAACAAACTCCAGGCAATTGGAATCCTACACCTGCCTTGTTGACTACTTTTCTGTTAGAAGAAATTGCCAAGTTTATAAATGAGAGCCTAGCATCCAGCACACTCTGTAAACACTATATGCCTCTGGGATTCAGGTGAGAGCTAGTTTTGGAAACAGTTCCAATTACAACACTCCTTTATACATAAAAACTGGATTTGTCTTTGTACATCTGGAAAATACAGGCAAATAATCTACTTTGCAGGCTCAAGCTCAATAAGCTTATTCCCTTTACCCTTTCTTGTTGGCACATTGTTTTTGTTTTTGGAAACTTACAAATAAACAGAACAGGAGGGAAGAGCTCTTTCTTTATCATAAAAATAGAAAATAATATCAAAATATGACACTACACCTCAGAGGTGGATTTCATTTCCAAGAACTGTTCAGCTTTGCCCTGATACACTGTGGGTATCTGACCACCCCCTGAGTTTTCATTGACAACTCCCTGCATTTTAAGTGAAATTCCTACCCCCTGCTTGTACAGTATTGCACTGGCTGTGCAGTCAAATTTCTTACTGGGTTGAGACATACAAAGTACAACCTAGGCTGCCTCCATGATAATATTTGAGAACATGAACATGCTCCCTGGAATTATATTGGGCAATTTGTGTGACATGTAGTTTGCTGTCTCACATGACAAAATATATTTTGAGAGACTTATATCGGTGATTGACTGATTTAGTTCAACCCCAATTGATCTGGAGAACTATATGCATTAACAGACTGATGACTTAAATTCTTGTCAAGAAAAAATAGCCAGTTTGTTGCATGTATTATCCACATATCAGGCAAACAGAGTTAATCTAGAACAAAGAATATTTATTATTCCATAAAAATAATGAAAAGAGTCCTTGAAAACGTCCTATCCAAACATAATCTAACTTTAAAAAAATGTTTATGACTCATTTTTGTAAATGAAAAGCAGCAATCTTGTTATTCTTCTAGTTACAAAATGTGTATTCCTCCAAATTGTGTAAGGACCAATATTTTTCTTTAAAAACCATTATATTTAAAGTAATAGTACAAATCTGCCACATTATCATCTTCACCTTGAATATAAACCATTACAGTTTCAAAGAAATTCATACATAGATTACCTCATTAACTTATCATGTTAAACCTTGGAGGTTGAGAAATAATCATTTATATTTTTCTAAAGGAACCCTTTGCTAAATCATTTCATGAAATCAAAATCATTTGGCTAATTAAAGATTCTTTTTTTTTAAGATTCTTGATTTCACATATTCTACCTATAAAATATTAGATATATAAATTAAAATTATTATAGCCTCTTGAGTTTAAATATAACCAATATCCATTTGGATTGTTACATTAAACCTTTACATTTTAAAATAATCCATTTGTCAATAGTCCCTTTCACAAATAGTCTTCAAATTATCTGCACTGAGTGCTCCATCTGTTTCTTGCTGGGAACCTCCCAAGTCCAAAAACTAATCAAATTTTTCCTTGAGGTACATGGAGATGGGGAAGAAGTAGTGAGTGGAATTACATAGGCATGCTTTTGGCAGCTTTCTCTTTCTTGAGGTATTCATCCTATATATAACTTGATAAGGTGTTACAGCGCTCAGGAAAAGAAAGAACAAGGAGACTAATACAGCTGACCTTGAAGGGTATCATGCAGGCCATGTTCATTCATCCAGGTCAGATACCTAGTGAGCTACCTCTATACAACTTGCTCACAGTGCAAATGCACTGTTTTTTCTCTCTTTCTCCCCTTACTAAACAGAAGGATGCATAATAGACTTTTCCAATACATTGACACAAGGCAAAACAAAGTATTAGAGAGTCAACTCTTTCTCCCAGTGAGAAAAGATTGTAATATTGTTTTTTTTTCTACAAGAGTAGAATGAGGAAAAAAATAGTTAAGTTTTGCAATATGTTTCAAAATCAAATGTTCACATAAATAAGCAAATAGCAAATAGCTGGCAATATCCCTTGAGGAATAAATAATTTTAGATGAGAATATATAAGATATGTCAATTTATCATAGATAATTTCTAGTATCTAAGGGTAATTATTTTATTGTTCTTATTGTTTGTTGTTTATAACATTTATTTTAAAATGACATTTTGATCAGCACTTATTTGTACTTATTGCAAATCTTTCTATGCTGCTGCTACTGCTGCTAAGTTGCTTCAGTCATGCCCGACTCTATGCGACCCCATAGACGGCAGCCTACCAGGCTCCCCCGTCCCTGGGATTCTCCAGGCAAGAACACTGGAGTGGGTTGCCATTTCCTTCTCCAATGCATGAAAGTGAAATCACTCAGTCGTGTTATAGGCATGCAAATTCCAGAACCTAAAACTGATCAGATCAGACCAAGCCATAGGTTCAAATACTTTAGGAGATTTGTCATTTAGTGGAAAACTTATGTAAGTTAAAAAAAAAAGAAGAAAAAGTAACTTAGAATATGATAAATGAATGAAATCATTGGCTGTTTAAAATTAACATTCATTAAAGTTAAAAGATGAAGGGAAAAAATATACACAGGTATTTATTCTCAGTTTACTGCAAGTGTAAGATATTGATTAATAATAATGATTTGAAGTAAAATGATTTTTTTTCCTCTGGACTTAAAAACTAAAATTTGGCCATCAGCAAGAAAACAAATGTGTATGGATTTGTGAAAACTGCAAAGAAAGAGTAACATTAAGTATGACTCTTTTGTGTTTGTCGGTAGCACAGTTAGATTATCAAATGTCTTAGGAGGTTCACATTTTATATCCTTTCTCTTATAAAATTTTTTTCTGTAATAATCATAAAACAAACAATAATGATGGCCAAAAAGAAACAGATTAAAAATATTCTCTTACTGAATTGTTTATAAAATAAAATTATCATAAAAAAATTAAAGTACAAAAAATAATAACTAACATAATTTAGTTAGATTGAGTTTTGAACAAGGATGCAGCTGTTAAAATATTATTCCATTGTAGTAATTGATAATATCATTAGAGTTTTACATCTCTAGCCTTAACTTCCATAATATTGGCAATAACTTTGCATATCTAGTTGGCAGATAACTAGACTTGTCAATCTATATTCATTCATACATTCTTACTAAATGTAACTACTGTTTCTTAACCTGAAAGAACACATACATATATAACTAGAAACTATTTGTAAGAAAACTGATAGTTAGAAAAACTAATAAGAAAACAAAACTATAACTCTGACAGACATTAATGAAAATTCATTTTACTATAAATTACAGAAATTATAAATAACTGTCCTTTTTTTTTTTTGCTTTTTCCAAGCTCTATTCTAGCTGCTCTGTCTTCACAGTTGAAAAATACAAAGTACAAAACCTCGAAGCATTCACATAGAATAGATCTGGAGAAACAAATTATTTTCTTTTCTACTGACAATTCCATAATATTATTGCTTATTCCAATTTATTATTTAAATGCAGGAATATGTAACCATGTGGAGTATATTCAAACTGCCCCTGAAGGGAGCTAGAATAATTCAAAGCCAATATGACTTGACTTTCAAAATGAATAGGTGTAGCTGTGTCCTACTGCGTAATTAGGAATTTTCCAAATTAACTTCCATTAGGATTATAATACTTATTAAAGTATTAGGTATAAAATATGCCAAAATTATGCAATAACCAGCAATTGTTTAAAGTTAGATCTTTTTTTCTGGAAAAAATATTCTATCACTGATATTATTTACAATTGCTGACACAAATTGATAGTTTAAAATTAGGTAACTTTTAGCCAGTTTTATTATTATTTAAAAAAATTTTCTATAGACTGTGCTTTTCCTTATTGCCTGCACCTGGAGCTCACAGTTCCAACCTCTCCATTCTTGGCACATCAATGGTGTTTATTATTCTTCAACATTGACAGTGTAAACTAGCTGGTAAGTGATGAAAAATGTTCTTAATTACAGTAATGTGCAAATCATCTTTTACCAATTAAATGACACATTTTAAAGTAAAATCAAAGAACCTTATAGACACTCTTTAATTAATCCTCAAACATCTCTTTCTGTGAGCTTGGAAACTGGATGATATTAAGTCTATATTATTGAGTAGAGGAGAAATAGTTATAGGAAGGCAAAGTAACTTCCTTTCTCATAAAACAAGTCATTGTTAAGCTTGTATTAGTTTCTAGGCTAATGGTTCTGAAATCTATATGTAACTATACGTAGCCTTCTGTCTTCCTCATGAAATTCTACTGTTTTAAAACACTGAATTTTGTCATGAAACTAGCACTGCATGAATAAAATATTCACAAAAGAAAATTATCAGAGAATCTTTAGGGTAAGGAAAATTAGATAAGTACCAACAAGGAAAGGCAATTAATATTTTATCTGGCAGTTTGTGAGTGACAACGGAATTTTTAATAAAAAATACCAGGAATAATTAATCTACTTTGTTCTAGTCAATCAAACAACTAAATTTATTGAACATTTAGTATGTGCTAGGCAGTATACCAGGCACTGATTTAAAAACAAAAAAAAAAATGATTGAATAAAAAATAGATTTCTTGTCTTCAATGAGTTTACAGATTTGGGGATTGAGGGACAATAGACACACATACAAATATAATAAACAAACAAGTTTAATTACTAAATGATTTTATGGATCAAGCAAACAATGTGGTAGATGGACTAGCTATGTATTTGAGGGTGATCAGAGGACATTTGAGTTTTGTCATTAAGGATGAATGGGGATAACCATGAACACATCTGAGGGATAAACATTCCAGGAAAAATCAATGGCAGAAGCCTCAGGAATGAAAAAATAAAAAATGCAGAGAATAAAGAGGACAATGGAGGGATATGATTTTAGAGCCATAGACAAAATCAAGAAGAACCTGACATTATGTTTAGAGTTCATTCTAACTGAAATAAGCACAACTGGAAGATTTTAGGCAGAGAAATCCAATTATTTGTTTTATATTTTAGAAGAATCAGTTATGACTTGTAGGAGGTTCAGAGAGAAGACAGAGAAACCAAGTAGGAGGTTATGTATGTAGTCCAGACAAGATGATGGCTGCTTGATCAACAACCATAGCAGTGAAAATGTTAGAAGAGGTAAGATTGGGAATCTAGTTTAGATACATAGCCAACAGCACTTACTGATAGCGAGGATGTACCTCTAAAATACATTCCCAATCTTACCTCTTCTAGTAATTCCTTATTCCATTTGGAAGCATAATCTTCATACATGTGGAGACCTCAATAAGGCAGTGGACGTTGAGTATGACTCTAAGAGATAAGGTTCAGGCTCAGTATACCAATCTGAGAATCATCAATGTATGACATACAGAGCTGTAAACTAAGCAATGGCTTATAGAAATAATAAAGCATAAGAGAAGAGAACTGGAGGCGGAAAAGCCCAGGTTACCTGAACATACAAAAATCTCATCTAGCAAAGACTAGATAAACTAAAGAGAATTACCAGAAAGACAGACAGAAAAGCAGATTAGTGTCATGGCATGGAAGTTTAGAAAAGGGAAACTTTCAAGAAAGAGGAAAATGTCATGTTTTAATTACTATTGAGATGTATAATAAGACAAGTTTAGAGACCTGACCACTGACTTGGTAAGACTCTGGGTTATTTTCTTTAAAAGACTTCTCACCTATGTTATGAGAGCTCTAGTCCAATTAGAGTGGACTAGAGTTAGAATGGAAAGTTAGAAAGGAAATCCATAGAGTATAGACTTCTTATATATACAGCTAAGTGTAAGGGTAGAGAAATGGGAATCATGAAGTAAAGATACATTATTTTTCTCTAAGATGGATGATATCACAGTAGGTTTGTGTACTAAAACACAGAGTCCTACAGAGAGCTAGGGACTGATGCTTAGATGATAAATAAGACAACTGCTGGAATGAAACACTTAAGAGAGAAAAGAAAAATAAGATTGAGTATCAGGGCTGCTATAATGGCAGCTTGCTTAAGTGTAATGATTCAGTTCAGTAGAGTCGCTCAGTCATGTCCAATTCTGTGACCTCATGAATTGCAGCACTCCAGGCCTGCATACTCCCAGAGTTCACTCAAACTCACGTCCATTGAGTCAGTGATGCCATCCAGCCATCTCATCCTCTGTCGTCCCCTTCTCCTCCTGCCCTCAATCCCTCTCAGCATCGCTCTTTTCCAATGACTCAGCTCTTTGCATTAGGTGGCCAAAGTGCTGGAGTGTCAGCTTTAGCATCAGTCCTTCCAATGAACACCCAGGACTGATTTCCTTTAGGATGGACTGGCTGGATCTCCTTGCAGTCCAAGGGACTCTCAAGAGTCTTCTCCAACACCACAGTTCAAAAGCATCAATTCTTCGGCACTCAGCTTTCTTCACAGTCGAACTCTCACATTCATACATGACCACAGGAAAAACCATAGCCTTGACTAGACGGAACTTTGTTGGCAAAGTAATGTCTCTGCTTTTGAACATGCTATCTAAGTTGGTCATAACTTTCCTTTCAAGGAGTAAGCATCTTTTAATTTCATGGCTGTAATCACCATCTGCAGTGATTTTGGAGCCCCCTAAAATAAAGTCTGACACTGTTTCCACTGTTTCCTCATCTATTTCAGTCTGAATAGATGAGGTAGTATGGTAGGAGAGACATGATGCAGCTAAATTTGAAAGTGCAAAAGCAAAGTCATTAAAATAACATGGTAGGAGTACCTGGCAATACTGAGACCCTCATTTGTGATTTGTGGCCATAAATGCGAAATGAACCAATCCACAAGGTTGTGTGTATTTTTTCAGTAACAGTTTCCTGGTGCATGCAAAAGTTTAGACTTGTGAAGGATATAACAATGGGGAGATTGGAGAGATAGTTAAAGGCATTTGGAAGTGAACAAAGGTAGTGATCATTACCTTCAAAAAGGTAAAAGAAAATAGGATATGAGAGGAAAACAAGGTCAGCATGACAGCACATAAAATGTTTTCCTGTATAAACAAAGGAATTTTCATTCATATAACCATCAAACAGTTAGAAAAAAGGATCTGTTCTGGTGTGTTGTATTCATATGTGTGTGCCTGTGTGTATATATCACTAAGAGGACCAGAGAAAGGGGAGGGGAAAGGAAGTGAAAGAAGGAAGCAGGCAGGGAAGTTACCGGGGATGGATTTATTTGAAGGAGACTTCTTACCAATGGCCAAAATAAAAGAGCAGTAATTAAACAGACCAAGCTTCCAACTAAACTACTACTTAATGTAAATTCGCAGGCAAAAGATAAACAATACGTAATTACAACTCTATTGAAAAATCTATTCATTCAATAAAATCTAGTAGTAAAAGTCCACCAGATAATCAAATAGAATTCTGTCTAGATAGGAAAGTTATATGCAGTTTTCTTATCTACCCTGAAGTGTTTTCCAAATATTTTTCCTAATATAAAGTTTAGATATATTAAAAGTGTTAATGATATGAATTTTAAACTTACATACATACGGAAGAGTATGGTTATATCATTATTCATTTAAGAGTGCATTCGCAAACAACTCTTATTACATATAACTATACTGAATACAAAATTAAATAAAGCATGGAAAAACGTCCAGTTTGAAAAGTTGGGAGATTGCAGCCCTTCAAAATTCCTTTCTGCTTTCCACCAAATTACCAATAAATATGGGAGTGGTGATGATTGCACTTACTCTCAGGCCACAAATGTACAAATGAGGTCACACAGCTGACTCTAGATCAGAAAAACATGGCTTTGAATTTATCTCATATCCTAGATAAGCTATTAGCTTAAAGTTCAGTTTCCTCATTGTAATCCCAGGATAATACTATTTCTATGCTTATAACATTGAGAGAGAACTATATAAGATGCTTCGGATAAAGCTCTTAACTAAACCACCAGAGCACCCTAAAACATCAATTAGCGGCAGCTTCTTCCACTGCAAAGTCATGACTTTAAAGTTAATCATAACTTTTAGTCTCTTCTTGATTACAAAAGGAGCACATCAAAAAATAATGAAATAGTAAAGCAATTATACTTCAATTAAAACATTTAAAAAAACTAAAAAACAATAATGAAATAAGAATAGGATATATAGTTCTAAAAGATTTTGAGGAAAAAATAAAAAGTGTAAATAAAATAACAGTCCCTTAAAATTAATCGGGGCTTCCCTGGTGGCTCAGAGGTTAAAGCATCTGCCTCCAATGCGGGAGACCCGGGTTTGATCCCTGGGTCGGGAAGATCCCCTGGAGAAGGAAACGGCAATCCACTCCAGTATTCTTGCTTGGAGAATCCCATGGACAAGAGAAGCCTAGCTGGTTACAATCCACGGGGTTGCAAAGAGTTGGACATGACTGAGCGACTTCAACTTACCTTACCTTACCTTAAAATTAATTAATGGAATTATTACAAAATGATATTGTGTTGTAAAGATTCAACTGGTAAAGATTTTTCTTTTAACAAACTTTTAGCATTTTCCATTTTTTAAACTATTAAATAGTGATAATATGAATGTTTTATTCAATAAACAGTACCAGGTCAGTTGGTTACCTACTATAGAAAAAACGAAAAGTTTAACTAATGGTATTAAGAAAGTACATTTTAAAATGACGTAACCAATCTATGATCTCGGAAACTTTTGAAGAAACTGAATCTTCTCCTATATGACTATATTAGACTTAAAATACCAAAACAGACAAAACTCATCTGGGCTATTACATCAGGATAACAATTACAGTTCTGGGGGAAGTAGTGTCTGGACTGGGGAATAAAGAGGCTGCTGGGGTGTTCAGTTCAGTTGCTCAGTCACTTCCGACTCTTTGCTGGGGTGTTAGTTACATTTTATTTCTTTACTGGGGTGATGTCACATGGATGTGTTCAGTTTGTGATACAATATGTTAGGCCTGTATTCTAAAACAAAAGATTTTTTTAAGTCCTAAAAGAAATATTGCAACTCTTGTTTTCACTAAAATAAAAAATAAGAACCAATGTACGGTATAGAAACTGAATCACAGAATGTCTATGATGAGAATATACTTCATTCTTCTCTTCATAAATGCAAGTCATTATATTGCATTATTATACAAGGAAGCAAAATAGTTTTCTCGTGTCAGTTGTGGTTCATATGCTGGCACTTATTTTTTCAAGAAAGTTTGAGTATCTATGTCAGTATAGAAATCTAAATTAGCATGTGCACGTGCATGCTAAGTTGCTTCAATAGTGTCTGACTCTTGGCAACCCTATGATTTATAGCCCACCAGGCTCTCCTGTCCATGGGATTCTTCAGGCAAGAATACTGGAATGGGTTGCTATGCCCTCCAGGGGATCTTCCCAACCCAGAGACTGAACCCATGTCTCTTAAGTTTCCTTCATTGGCAGGTTTTTCTTTTTTTTTTTTTTTTTTTTTACCACTAGCACCACCTGGGAAGCCCAAATTAGCATGTAGTGAGAAAAAAGATTCGTCTCATCTCAATTTTTACAGATTTTGAAACTGCAATATTTAATAACTCTGAATAAGAGACTAATTAAAATTTATCTATCCTGAGAAGACACAAGTATAAATTTTACCAGTCTTCTTGTTGATAGCATGTTACCTTATTATCATCACATACAAAACAATGCTTTATATTAAAGTAACTTTCTCCTTAAGCTTCATAAGTAAAGCAGGTGATATAAAAGCTTCATTTGGTGTGTTTGTTCACGGGTATATGTACATGCATGTCTGTGTGTGTGTGTTTTAACTGACTGCATTTATGGCTCCAAAGTAGATGAAGATTCAGAATACTTGTAATCTCGTAAAACTAGAGACAGTGTTTTAAATGTTTATCGTTAGAACATGCCCAGTGGCAGATGGTGGCATGCCATTTTAGAGCCACCTAGAGGCACAAAATTGTCCCATGTTTGTCATTTTGGCAGATGCACATGCCCCTTTGGCAAATTTTAGAAAATAACTAAAAGACTTACTCCTTCAAAACAGATTGTATTTATAGAGGGATGTGTGCAATTTAACAGGGGTGGTGCTATAGAGGAATTTCAGGATCAATACAATCAAATGTATAGTGCAGTTGGCGTGAAACTTTGGATACAATGTGAGCTCAACTGCTCTACTGTGCATCTGCTCCACTTAGAGTGTTTTAATAAATCCTGAAATTATTTTTGGAGCAATATTAAAATGAATTTTAACAAATTTATGCCTTCCCAATAACTTATTTTAAATGTAAAGTTCGAATTTCATATACCACTCCATTCCTAGGGATGGTGTTGCTTTTTAAGCACTTATGTTTTAATTTGGCATACTGATACTGAGAGACTCTACTAGCCACTCAATTTTAAATCTGAATGTGAACATTATTTTTTAAAGTCAGTAGGGTCATGAGATTCTCACTTAACTTTCTAAATATATACCTCTCCCTGACATGTTTTCAAAAGTGATACCTCCATATCAGCTAGCCTATATTTTCTTTTAGTTCTATTATGCTTTATTAGAGCGAGGAAACATAAACATTTTTCTAAGAGCAATACTTTCAGACTGTGGACTTGTCATAATCTTTAAAGTCATAAAGGGGAGGAGAGATAAGTTGAATACTGTTAAACAATATTATTCAATATGCTAAAAAAAAAAAAAAAACCCAGATGGCCTAGATGAGGAAGCATAAACTTCTCCTGTAAGGGGTCAGGGAGTAAATATTTTAGGGTCAGAGGCCATACAGTCTCAGTAGCAGCTATT
The DNA here is from genome assembly GCF_042477335.2 of Ovis canadensis. Lineage (NCBI taxonomy): Eukaryota > Metazoa > Chordata > Mammalia > Artiodactyla > Bovidae > Ovis > Ovis canadensis. Next base: position 173,683,847 of record NC_091246.1, on the reverse strand, counting down.
CAAGTTTGCCTCACTATAATGCAAACGCACCCAACGCACCCACACGTAGCCACAGAAAGGAATGGGCGTTCTGAATACCACTAAAACTGTATTTAAAAACAGGAGGGGAGAACGGTCAAATCTGGCCCAGGGCTATTGTCTGCAGACATCTGCCCTACATTATTTTAAGAGTTTTGCTGATTTGAGGGATGAATTGGGAAGGTTAAATACATTAAATGTGTCAGTATGTGAACTGGGAGCTGGAGAAGTTTGTGAGGAAGGGTTATCTCAGTAAAGAAAGAAATACACTGAGAAACTGATAAGCAAATTGATAACACTGAGAATGATGAAGAGGTAGAGTGTGTTTGTGTGTGTGTGTGTGTGTGTGTGTGTGTGTGTGTGTGTGTAGGAGCAGTGACTCCATAAAAATTGTCCCATTCAAACTGACCTGTACACGTACTGAGTACTCACCATTTGCATTCAGGAGCCTCTGCAAAATAAATGGTAATCCCAGAGCATTGCTGGGGAGGTGTATGATAGACAAGTTTATATGTTCAATAACCTAATTTGACAAAATATATTCTTATCACTTAGTTGGCTTCCCAAGGGCTCAGTGGTAAATAATCTGCCTGCAGTGCAGAAGAAACAGGAGATGTGAATTCTATCCCTGGGTCAGGAAAATCCCCTGGAGGAGGGCCTGGCAATCCACTCCCGTATTCTTGCCTGGAGAATCCCACTGACAGAGGAGACTGGTGAGCTGCAGTCCATGGAGTCACAAAGAGCTGGGTACAACTGAAGTGACTAAGTGCAAGCACAAGCACATTCACTTAGCATTTTCCTTTCCTTTGTGCTACCACTCTCTGCAGCATACCTGTGCATACAGTCATACTTATTATCTCAACCTATGATTTTTTGTTTGATTTTACTTGTCTGCAACAAATAGACCCTGAGCTTTTAGAGCAGGAACTTTCTCTTTTTTATCTTACTCCCTGGGGTTTATGATAGTGTCTTGTTCAGAGTCAGTGATCAATAAAAATTGAATCATTTAATTGAATTATATTGAATTATACACTGTCATGATTTCAAAGCACAACTGTAGGTATAAAAAAAAATATGTTGTCACACATTAGTTCTACTCACATCCTATTTCCACGTTACGTCCCAGAAAGTCAGTGGTTTCTTCTTTTCTCCTTGCCTCTCGGATCAGTAAATGGCTTGGCTTTACTCAGATCTTCCACAATCTTGGCTTTCCCGGATAAGCACTAGATTTTCCCAACCCCTAATTAAAACTCACTACTCCTTTGACTTCTACCTTTGAAGACTGTTAGGTATCTAACCAGCAAAACAGGTGAGTTTAGATGAGGAAAGAATAGAAATAAAGCACAAAGATTATAACTTGAATTTTAAACACTTTCTTTATATTACAAAAGTAATAGAATATATTGCAGCAAATTATGGAAACATGTAAAGGGGAAACCAGACTCTACCAGCATAACCATTGTTAAGATTTTTTAAATAATTGCAAAATAAAACTTCAAATTTCATACCGTGGTGGATGTTACTTAAACCTTAATGGTTTACCTGTCATTGCAGGGTCTTCTCCAGTTGCTAAGTACTTATTTATGACTTCATTAAGTGTCTACATATTCATGCCTTATAAATAATTATTTAATTATTATAAATCTATTGACTGTTAGTTACAAATGGGTAATCTATTCTGAGCGTTGAGGATATAGCAAGAAATAAAAAGGATAAGATCCCTTCTATTTTACCTTATAATTGTGGAGATGGCAAAGAGAAAAACACATAAATAATATAAATTTAGCTTATAAAATTCTATGCCCATAGTAAAACTTGCTAATGTGACAATGACTAAAATATGTGCCATATGTATTATTTTACCTTTAGTTCCTTGTAATAAAAATGCTTATACAAAATGCAATAAACATCTAGTTTCTCACATAAAAATATATGTGTACATTTCTAATCATATTCACCAAATAAATTCCTAATAAAGGATTGGTTGGGTCAAAGCATATACATATTTTTATGATAATATTTTTTTTTATTTCCAAGTGTTAACAAACACTTTTAATAATATAGCCTTCCACCAGCAACAGGTTATGAAATTGTAATCATTATATGCAAAATGGCAGGCTACATACTTCTAAATATGATAGGATATAAATTTCAACTATCTGTTGAAGTTGGTATTATCATTTCCATTTCATCAATGAAAAACATAAAGCCACAAAGGTTTAGCAACACGTTCAAAGCAATGTGGCAGTTATCAAAGTCCCATAGTGTAGAAGTCTAAGTGTGGTCTAAGTGCATTCTCCTACTTTTCTTGTGTTTGTATTTCTATAGACCATCAGATTATTATGGAGGCTTCACTAAACCAAAGGAGTGCTAGAGAAATACTTGTTTGGGACTAGCATAACAATAAATAAATATTCCATTTATATATTGCTCAAAGTTGAGCCTAAACAATGAAATATACATGTAAGTAATAGCTCTACAGTAAGAGTACTGCTAAGACAGGTTTACGAGAAGAAAGGCTAAATTTAATACCTAAGAAAAAGTAGTGAAAACCATATTTACTTTTGGATGATGCTTAATGTTTAAATTCTCGATCATAATTTGCTCAGTCCCATCTGATGTGGGCTCTAACTGGCCTAAAGCAAACACGATAATTCCATTCCTTACACAGAGTAACTGGCTTAGGTATCCAACTGATTTAATCAGAGTAAGTTCCCAGGCTTGCGATCTACTTCTGGAAGAAGAACATTTCTGCTCTCTATAAAATGGATGCATAGTTCCTGGTGCTGACGGCAGTTATTTTATGCCATCCAGTGGTACCATATTTAGGATAACACTAGAGCATCACAATGTTGAATCAGGAAATGACTGGATCATTAAAATAATCTATTACCTAGCAAAGCACATCAATTCTAAAGTTAAGTTTTCTGATGAATGCAACCTAAGAAATTCTAACTGGTAGACCCACTGTGTGTATAGTAATATCACATAGACTACAGACAATATTGTCATTTATCAGTTCAGTTCAGTTCAGTTGCTCAGTCGTGTCTGACTTTTTGCAACCCCATGAACTGCAGCATGCCAGGCTTCCCTGTCCATCACCGACTTCTGGAGCTTGCTCAAACTCATGACCAACAAGTCAGTGATGTCATCCAACCATCTCATCCTCTTGTCATTTATAAATATATACATATAATTCTTCCTATAATCAATGAATGAATAAGTACTAGTGCAGAGAATTACAATCTCTGATGTGAGGTTTTAAACTACACCTTTCCAGCTAGCAAGTTATATTCTAGCTATATAGAGATCCAGGAATGAAGTGACAATAGCATTTCTTAAGACTAGTTTTTCTTTGGTAAGATTGGAATATATATGAACTAATATATATATATATATATTCATATACATATGAGGTTATATATTAAGTTAATATACAGTTATATACACACATATTCCTTTTTCTCTTTATTGTCAAATTTTGCTTCAGTTGCCTTCTAAGTTGGATGCTCAGTTTTCTTCTCGAGCTAGACACAGTTGGGAAATATGTACTGGTGCAAAGTAAAACGAGGCAATAGCCTTCACTAATACACTGCCAAACTGACAGCCATTAAGACCTTTCACTGTTACAGGATGTTTATGTCCAATCCATGGGTGGGACTGTCTTTTACAACAGAAGTGAGAATTGCTAAAATACGGATTTTGTTATTAGTAATATTTCTGAAATCTCAGATATATCTTTGTAATGTGCACATGAAATGCAGTTTTCAGTATTATTAATATCTGACAGACTTTGGTCAGGTTTGACAGTACTGGCTACACATGACACGGCATTAAAATGCTAGAAAACAAACACTGAAACTGCCTTGCAATGTAAGCAGTATTACTAAAATATAATCACATACTTTATAATATATGTTCATATACATATATATTCCACCTTGAGGTCACTAAGTGAAAAAACAAAAAACTCTAGGTATTTTATATAATTTTAATCATAAATGCACCTAAGGTGAGTGTGTGTGTGTGCGCGCACACTCTGTCTTGTCCAGCTCTTTGTGATCCTATGGACTGTTGCCCACCAGTCTCTGTTCACGGAATTTTCCAGGCAAGAGTACTGTAGCGGGTTGCCATTTCCTACTCCAGGGGATCTTCCTGACTGAGGGATCGAACCTGCATCTCTTGTGTCTCCTGTATTGGTAGGTGGATTCTTTACCACTGCACCACCCGGGAAACACTTAAATAACTTAATAGGTCTATATGTTCCTTTTTATTTTATTTTGAAAGGAAACATGGAGACTCGGGGCTTTTTATGTCAGGATCCATAACATAAAATACATAAAAAAGGGAAAACCACTAATACATTTTATGTGTTAAGGAATTTTTTTAGCAAAAGCAGATGAAATTAAAACTTTAAAAATGTCTTCACACCAGTCAGAATGGCTGCGATCCAAAAATCTGCAAGCAATAAATGCTGGAGAGGGTGTGGAGAAAAGGGAACCCTCCTACACTGTTGGTGGGAATGCAAACTAGTACAGCCACTATGGAGAACGGTGTGGAGATTCCTTAAAAAATTGCAAATAGAACTACCTTATGACCCAGCAATCCCACTGCTGGGCATACACACCGAGGAAACCAGAATTGAAAGAGACACATGTACCCCAATGTTCATTGCAGCACTGTTTATAATAGCCAGGACATGGAAACAACCTAGATGTCCATCAGCAGATGAATGGATAAGAAAGCTGTGGTACATATACACAATGGAGTATTACTCAGCTGTTAAAAAGAATTCATTTGAATCAGTTCTGATGAGATGGATGAAACTGGAGCCGATTATACAGAGTGAAGTAAGCCAGAAAGAAAAACACCAATACAGTATACTAACACATATATATGGAATTTAGGAAGATGGCAATGACGACCCTGTATGCAAGACAGGGAAAGAGACACAGATGTGTATAACGGACTTTTGGACTCAGAGGGAGAGGGAGAGGGTGGGATGATTTGGGAGAATGACATTCTAACATGTATACTTTCATGTGAATTGAATCGCCAGTCTATGTCTGATGCAGGATGCAGCATGCTTGGGGCTGGTGCATGGGGATGACCCAGAAAGTTGTTATGGGGAGGGAGGTGGGAGGGGGGTTCATGTTTGGGAATGCATGTAAGAATTAAAGATTTTAAAATTTAAAAAATAAAAAACTAAAATTAAAAAAAAAATAAAATAAAATAAAATAAAATAAAAATGTCACAACAAAGTGGGTCAAACAGTTAATATCAACAATTTGATGACATGAAGCTATCAACACAAACAGGCATACACTTCTACCCCAATATTACACAGAAGTAGGAATTGCTAAACTCTTAACTCAAAATATAATAATAAGGGGATCCTCTGAGATAAAAATTTTTTAGTGATGAAATTATGTTTATGTGTTCATGTTTAAAATTTGTAATGATGCTGGGTTGGATGAATTACAAGGGGAAATCAAGACTACCAGGAGAAATATCAACAACCTCAAATATGCAGATGATATCAGTTTAATGGCAGAAAGTGAGGATTAACCTAAAGAACCTCTTGAGGAAACTGAAAGTAGAGACTGAAAAAGCTGGTTTAAAACTCAACATTCATAAGCTAATATTATGGCATCTGGTCCCATAATTTCATGGCAAATAAATGGGGAAAAAGGAAAAAGTGACACACTATTTTTTTGAACTCCAAAATCACCTTGAATGGTGACTACAGCCATGAAATTAAAAGATGCTTACTTCCTGGAAGAAAACTTACGACAAACCTAAACAGAAATATTAAAATTAGAAACATCACTTTGCTGATGAAGCCCTGTATAGTCAAAGCTATAGTTTTTTCAGTAGTCATAGTTGGCCCATAAAGAAGACTAAGAGCTGAGGAATTGATGTTTTTAAACTGTGGCACTGGAGACTCTTGAGAGTCTCTGGGACAGCAAGGAGATCAAACCAGTCAATTCTAAACGAAATCAACCCTGAATATTGACTGGAAGAACTGATGCTGAATCTGAAGCTCCAATACTTTGGCCACCTGAGGCAAAGAGCTGACTCATTAAAACAGACCTTGATGCTGGGAAAGACTGAGGGCAGGAGGAGAAGCAGGTGACAGAGCATGAGATGTTGGCATGGTATCATCGACCCAATGGGCATATGTTTGAGCAAACTCTGGGAGATAGTGAAGAACAGGGAAGCCCGGTTTGCTGTAGTCCATGGGGTCACAAAGATTTGGACACAACTTTGCAACTGAACAACAGCTTAGGTTACTGTGTATAATAAACACAATCACAAAGGTAAACTGAATAGTGTTATACTACATTGAATCTCATCTTTAAATCCTATAAAAACTTCAAAGCAGTTCATTCCATTTTGGGGAAACTAGTTTTAATTCTGCAATAAAACTATCTTCATTGAAACTAAATAAAATTATACAAGTAAAATACACTCTTTCAGCATTGTTAGAGAAACCAGTCAAAGATGACCTCTGAATATTGACCTCCAGGTTCTTTATATCTTTACAACATGCTAAGACACATTAGCTCAAAAGTCCACCAATGTTAAATTCATTATTTTTACATATCCGATTGTTTTAAAGCTCAAGTATGCAGATTTTGAGACATTCAGAGCTTGCTAGCTTTGCATATCCCAGAAAACTATACTTGTCATCTGCTAGCCATGGATAAGACAAGCCGGGCACCATCAAGTCTCAAAGGGGCTGTTGTCCTACAGAGCTTTCTGACCAGAGTCCTTACCAAGCTGCTGGATGATGTTGAAACATATACAATGTATGTATTGAATTACATCCATCATACACAAAATATAGCCTTGCTTACCTTCTCCAGGCCACAAGATCCTCAACAAATTTCTCCCTATTCTCGACATGCACCATTTACAGTAAGGACTCATGCCTTTGTGCATTCTGCCCACTTGGTTTTCGCCATGTGGCAAAAACAATTGCTTACTATTCAATTAAAATTATATCTATTTAAACTTTACAGCTGTTTAAATTATCTTTCTAATAACAATTAATATAATATATTGCTCTTTATAAGTTTTTTACTACTCATTTTCCTTATTGTCGAGACTTTGATATTTGCCTTTTAGTGTCAGGTACCTATTCCCATATATGCACGTTTGTATGTATAAGATATGCAAACTTTGGTATAAATGTAATAAAATCCTCTTTAGGGAAAGAAGAAATTCTGTCTTAATCAACAACTGTAGTGTTCCTGGGTTCCCTTACTCTGCTGCTCTCCAGCCGGGTGCCACTTCCCAATAAAGTCTCTTTGTCAGCATGTGTGTCTCCTTGGACAATTCATTTCTGAGTGTTAAACAAGAACCCACTCTTGGGCCCTGGAAGGGGTCCTCTTTTTCTGCAACAGTTTCTTCAGCTGTAACTTATGACTAATGAGAATAATTTTGCACCGTTTTTGTAAGAACTGAAGAAGAGAATGCATGTAAAGAATGTGAAAGACACTATCTGGCACATTTTTCCAATACTAAAGAGCAGTAATTATCTTTGCTTATGCCTATTATTTTACTTTTATTATTTACCTAGTTGAGTTCTTCAAATTTTCAAAGTTAAGAAAATTTCTATTGTATTTTTCAAAAAACATTTTTTTTTAATATCAAGAAGGGGAAAAGGCCTGTAGAACAAAATTGCTAAAACTTCTTAATGCCAGATTGCTAAACAAATTTCTAAGAGAATTGCTACTATTTGCCACTAATGTATACTACATGTATGTAAAATGTGTGTATATATGCATATACACATATAAATATACATATATATAATTTAATTTTTTCTACCAAAGCAAATTTTCAGTTGCCCTTTATAATAATTTAATCTTGAGTTTATAGTGATTCAAGAGCATATATTCTATAAGGAGTAATCACATAAAACTTTTAAAATCAATTTCATGACCTTTATTCATGAGTTAATGTCTTTCCTGATGATAAAAGATTTTTTTCAAAACATCTAGGACTCCAGAACTAACCTGTGGTTAGTCATTTACACAAGCTAAGCAAAAATTACAAGTTTGGCCTTTTAGTGGTTAAACAGTCCTTTCTTTACTTTGACTAATTTCTAGCATCAGCAATATAACTAACTTAGGAAAAGGAGTGTTTTATCCACAAAGCAAATCTGAAAAATTAAGGAACATAAATTTGAGTATTGCTACCAAATATATTTCAAGTTGTAAGAGAGTTTGTGATTCACAATTCATAGGAAAAGAATTCTGTGTGAGAATTCTATGGCACCCTGTGTTAAGGAAGCTTCTCTTAATGATAAGAAGTGGAATTACAGGTTTTAACGTGCACCCCTATGAGATGGGTGGAAGGGAAGGAGGGCAATAGACAAATGACCTTAAAATAAGATTTTTTGTTCAGAGAATGAGAGATATAGTTATATTAATTGGTTGGTGGCTATTTTACACCTTTTAAAAATAGAGGATAATTCATCTTGATTCTGTAATTACCAGTTATACAAACAGCATGTGACAAGTCTGACAAGCAGGCTTTTTCAACATGGAATAGACATTACAATGGCAAATGTGCTAGATTAATAAATCAAGGTCATGTCATTTGATAAATTATTTCCTTTCTTAGTAGAATATATTATCTAAGTTCATATGCTAATTTTAAAATGTCTATGTTGTATGTGTTACTGGATAGCAAATATATCACTAAACTTGACAGACCTGTAAAAAAGTATTTTCCAAAATATTCTATAGAACCAATGGTATATGGTCTTCTGGATAAGAGGTAATATTGTTCCTAGAATATAAAATTGTATTCTCAATTATAAGACAATAAAATTATAATAAAAGAGGTCAATAGATCACATGAAGCCCATGGTACTGCTCTATGACGACACTGATCTAGATTCCACACTGTTCTGTTGAGTGTTGGGCTGAAAAGAATCTGTCTGACTTCCATAACACACTGCCTAAGCAAAAGGAAAGGTATTCATAAACCCATTTGTGCCTTGCACACATGTCAAAGAAGATTGCTAGAATTTTGTATCTGATTCTCAACGTTCAGGCTAAACAATGTCCTGGAAATAACCCCAGTTGAAACCAGCAGGCAGCTATTATCATTCTCCACTTTTACCCTTTTTAGCCTTGGGTCAGGAAGATCTGAGCGGCTCAATATTCCGATTACATTAATGGCACAATTATCACATGTAGATCAACTTCATGCTGCTAATATAGACATGCTTCTGGAAGCAATTTCTGGCTCTGCTGGGCAAGGCAATCTATTAGGTCAGCTGTAACCTCTGCAAAACCTAGGGAAGGAGCACAGGCTTTGGACTTCTTAAGAATAAACGTTGGCCTCCTCTTTGTAGAGTAACCTTGGCAAATGACTTAATATCTTTGTGTCTCAGATGGGGGAAAATAACTTCTATCTGATAGGAATGTGGTTAAGATTCATGAAAAACACAAAGGGAAATAAGCGATAACCGTATCATACAGGGGAGGTGTTAGGTAAGTGGAGAATATTACCACCATGTACAGTATTTTGTTCATTACATTTTAAGGACTGAGTCATCTTGATACAAAATATTTGTCATCTAAGTAATTTTTCTTCTCAGTTACATTTAATGCTGTCTCAAACAGCACAGAATATAAACAGATGATGAGTGTTAATAAAGGTAAATTGTTCTTAAGATTATGATCCTTGTGGTCAGACTAGGTAGCTATAGGTGCCAAGTGACAGAAGTAGATACAGAAGTTACTGGTTCATGTGCAAATGTCTCCATAGCTTTAGGTTTTGGACTTGCTGAATGCATGTATCAGTTGTCGTTGTTTAGTCGCTAAGCTGTGTCCAACTCTTTGTGACGCCATGGACTGTAACCAGCCAATTCCTCTGTTCATGGGATTTCCCAGGCAAGAACACCAGAATGGGTTGCCATTTCCTTCTCCTGACCCAGGGATTGAACCCAAGTCTCCATAATTGGCAGGTGGATTCTTAACCACTGAGCCATCAGGGAAGCCTATGTATTGGTTCCTATGTTCTATTTCCCTGAGGAAGCAGTTTTGACTTCCTTCTCTTCTATTGTATCCTTGAGTACAATTCTTAAAAACTGCATAGCCAATGGAAACTATTTTTAGTATTCCAGACCTGAAAACTCTGAAGAAAACAACAAACCAAATAATAATCAAAACTAAAACCAGTTTCACGTCTTACTTGTCGCCATTTTCCACCTATTCAGTAGTCCATACACACGGTCTTCTTATTTATACCTCATGTAACCTTTAAGTATGTGTCTTAAGGCTTGATTTGATAGCCCACATTAGAATTCTACTTTGAAGCAATATTCATATACCGTTTTGTATTTTTATGGGCTTCCATGGTGACCCAGGTGGTAAAGCGTCTGCCTGCAATGCGGGAGACCCAGGTTCAATACCTGGGTCAGGAGGATCCCCTGGAGAAGGAAACTGCAACTCACTCTAGTACTCTTGCCTAAAAAATTCCATGGACAGAGGAGCCTGGTGGGCTACAGTTCACGAGGTCACAAAGAGTTGAACATGACTGAGTGACTTCACACACTTGTATTTTATAGACAATTTCAAAATATGTATGTGGTGGTAAAGCTGGCACTGGAATTAACATGTATTTGTATTGAATACATAATTTCATACACTAAATATTTTCTGGACATTGAGTTACATCAATAACCATGTTCAAAACAATCTTCTAAGTTTAAGTAATGATGATCCTTACAAGAACTATTTTTTTTCTCTAAATTCCTTATCATAATGCTAACAAAATACATGTATACATGATACAAAAAATCAAGTTTGGTATAATGGTCACATTTTAATAACACTCCATTTAAAGCATAGATTAACTTGTTTTTGTTAGTTTGATTGTTATTTACTGATTTAGGTTCATAACTTTTGCCTCTTTGACTAATTCATAAGTCCTGTGGGGGGGTGGGCATCGGTTACACACGGTACCTGAAGTACTAAGTAGTATATATTATGAATTTGGCACAATAAATAGCTATTGATTGATTTTTGAAAGTCTTTAGATCACAATAAAATTAGAAAGAAAATCATGAATCATTTCTATAGTCTGTCTGGATCACAGATCTTTAATAAGAAAATTACTGTTAAAAAGTCATGTACTGCATGAACCATGGGCAAATGTCCTAAATTTGGGGAAAAACAATCTATTCAAGCAGTAATCTTCAGCACTGTTTCCTCCATCTCTTAGTCTAAATTTAACAAGACAGAAGTTTTGAATTTTTAAAAAGTAAACCACATTTAAAAAATATTTTGTCCATACATATTTCTTTTCATCTTTTAAGTGGTCCTTTGCTTCTTTAGAGCAAACCCAGTCTAGATTTTGCTCATCAGATAATGTTTTCCTTAAGGTGTGGCAGGCATTCATTGATGTTGTTATTCATGAGTGGCAAATGTCCAGAAGAGTTACCCTAATCAGTGACATCGTCTTTTGATTTTAATCTGCTTTTCCAAACTTCCAGTCAATTTTCTGAGCTATCTTTTCAATAAATTCCTTCTCTCCTTTAGTTAGCCAGTGTAATTCTCAGTTGTTACAACCAAAACCCAGACTGATACATATGGTGGTCTGCTAATTGTATTGATGAGGTTTTTCTACACTTATCTAAAGAGACTAATGGGAAAATCATAAATCATTTCTGAGTTTTGCTTCTGTTTTTGCCTCTGCTTTCCTTCGTCTTTTATTTTCCCCTCAACCTATGGTTAGGAAGGAACTATGATGGTTCACATGTTTGCTCTTTCATGGGGAGACAGTTGTTTCAGTCCCCATGAACTGTGATATTTTACAGTTTTAATTTTAATTGTCTTCTCTTTCTTATGATGGAAGAAAAATATGAAATAAAAATTCTTAAATCTGTCATGTTCTCATTTCTTTAAATCATTCCTTCTTGGAACATAAAGTAGGCACATACAGTGTAGTATAAACATATGGAAATGGCATTCATTTAATTTATTCCACAAATCTCACAGATTCTGCTCGAACTGAGCACAAGATTGGCATCTGAGTTACAGAAATGAATAAAATAGTCTCTAAATTCTTGAAGTTCATTGTCAAGTCAGAGTGATCCAGAGATGAAAAAAGTAATTGTTAATACAATGAAAATAGCCTAGGGTGGGACAGCTTTCAAAATATTGCAAGAATCCAAGATCCATAGGAGTAGTTGACTATGGAAAATGAGGGCTTTTAACTGTTTTGTCTAATTATTGCCTAAAAGAGCTTTCTAAAGTGTCCATATCATTTCCAGGAACACATGGCATAATCTGGCACATTCAAGCCACTGTATCTTCGATTTCAAATTATCCTAGAATGCAAAATTGTGAAACTCTGGCCTATGCTAGTGCCTTGAGACTTTAAAATATTAATCTAAATGATAGTTACAACCAGTTTCTCCATAAAAGATATTAATGATTTTAAGTACTTGAGCTGCATCATTATAATGACCATATCCCACTTAGTTTAATTTTAACATTTTTAAAAACAAAACTTGACATTTTAAGTCAGCAAGGGAGACTCATTGCAACACAGGATACATCTATCTGTCTTAAATGCCATAATTATTGGATAAGACTCTGCTGAGTAACTTACTCCTCGGGGACTTCAGAGGTACACCTTCCAAGACACACAGGGACTATTTAGTGAACTGTTTGACTGATTTATTCAGTAGAACATCTGGTAATGATAGTCCAATATCAGTCTTTGGAGAAAATTAACTATCCTCCAAAATGAATACCAATCATCGTGGTGGCCCAGCAGAACGGATGGGTAGTTAATTTGTTCAATGAGTTCATCCTGTTGGTTTGGGATTTAAACCAAATTGGCTACACTTTAGAGAAAGGTATTCCTTTGTTCTTATGTACTGTTGTTTAATCACAGCATTTTTAAAGCAGAAGAATTTTGAAGAATTTTTAAGCCAACTCTCATTTTATGATAAGGAAACTCACTTACCAAATGTTATCAGACTCATTAAGATACACTCTCATTTCACTTTCCCTCATATTTTTATGTTTTTACCAAATGGAGTTTCAAGCTGCTTCTCATTAACTTCAACTAGCTATCATTAAAATGAAAGCCATTATTTTTAGTTTCTTAGAGGCTACATACTCTTCCATATCTATGAGATGTTAAGCATGCTGTTTTATTTTTTCTCCTTGGAGCTTACATGAGCAATATAGATACACACAAATATCTGCACACATATGGGTTCATTTACATGAGAATGGTAAAATATATAAACACTATATTTATTCTTAGAAGTCCAGAGAAGTCTGATAATTGCTCTGGCCAATTTTAAGTATATTTTCTCATGTACCAAGTAGAAATGATTGTCATAGTCTCTACAATGGACACTGCAGAACTAAGCACTTGGAAAGGTGTAAAGATGACTGAGAAGTTACAAGCTTTAGGATATGTTAGTTTAAAATCTAATGGTGTGCATTAGGGATAGAGGAATTAGACAATTACCAGGGTATTCTCATTACAAAGAACTTGGAACAATATAAAATGTTGTTATATATTTTTTAAAAAGATGGTGGAGATACCAAACCAAAAGGTCAGGAAAGGTTTTTTGCCTTTTTTGTGTATGTGTTGGGTGAAGGTGGGGGGAGTTGTTTGTTTTTTGAAGCTTTACTAGTGTTTGAGATTAATCACAAAAGGTAGATAGAGCTGTATGCAGGAAACAGAGGAAGAACACTGTTGAGATTGGCATGATCAATTCCATTTAGTCCTAAAGAACAATTGGTGGTGGTTTACTCGCTCAGTCGTGTCTGACTCTTGCCACCCCATGCACTATAGCCTGCCAGGCTCCTCTGTCCATAGGATTCTCCAGGCAAGAATATTGGAATGGGTTGTCATTTCCTTCTCCAGGGGATCTTCCTGACCAAGGAATTGAACCCAGGTCTCCTGTATGGTAGGCAGATTCTTTACCAACTGAGCTACAAGGGAAGGATAGCAATTATCTAAAGGATTCTCTTTAGATTGTTAAAATTGATTCAAATTTTCAACCACTGAAAACATTCTATAATGATTTATATAAAAAGAAAATATTTTAAAATATTATCTTATTCATAAAGTTCACTTCACAGGACTATTCATATGGCTAAATTATTTCATAAAAGAATTTTAATATGAATTTGATTTTAAGAATGAATAGATATATATTTTTAAAGAAAAGGTATTATATTGAAATGGGATCTTGAAATTAATAAAATAATAGCAGAGGATATGTGATAGATAGAAATGTAAACAAAACAAAAACAAATCTGGAGATAAAAGTTATGTCATTTTCTAATCTAGAGCATTTTTATTTGTCTTTATGTAACTCAGCTGGGCTCCAGAATCACTTCAGATGGTGACTGTAGCCATGAAATTAAAAGATGCTTACTCCTTGGAAGAAAAGTTATGACCAACCTAGATAGCATATTCAAAAGCAGAGACATTACTTTGCCGACTAAGGTCCGTCTAGTCAAGGCTATGGTTTTCCTGTGGTCATGTATGGATGTGAGAGTTGGACTGTGAAGAAGGCTGAGCACTAAAGAATTGATGCTTTTGAACAGTGGTGTTGGAGAAGACTCTTGAGAGTCCCTTGGACTGCAAGGAGATCCAACCAGTCTATTCTGACGGAGATCAACCCTGGGATTTCTTTGGAAGGAATGATGCTGAAGCTGAAGCTCCAGTACTTTGGCCACCTCATGAAAAGAGTTGACTCATTGGAAAAGACTCTGAAGCTGGGGGGGATTGGGGGCAGGAGGAGAAGGGGACGACTGAGGATGAGATGGCTGGATGGAATCACAGACTCAATGGACATGAGTCTGAGTGAACTCCGGGAGACGGTGATGGACAGGGAGGCCTGGTGTGCTGCGATCATGGGGTCTCAGAGAGTCGGACACGACTGAGCGACTGAACTGAACTGAACTGAATTCAGCTGGTATTTGAAATGAAAAGTGATACCAGCTTTGTCCTCAGTAACATAACAGGCAGCAAAAAGGAAGTCTGTGGACTAGTTTGGGAATGATGTAGTTAGGGGCAGAGAGAAAAGTTACATTCACATAATTTCTTTGAAAGTAAGCAAAAAGCCTCATTTTCACCTAAAGTGCATTTTAATTTTAAAACCAAGATGCAGGTACTTCAAGAGTGATTTATACTTATTCAGGTTATCAGATCATCAACTCCTTAAATAAAACTATTTCTTTTTAAGAGAGCAATAGCTGTGTTCTAACATTAAAAGAATTAAAGCATTTTAGCCTGAGAAAAGAGGACATTTTAAGAAATAACAAAGCACATTGTTCATTACTTTGGAATTGTAAAGCACTCTAATACAAGCAAAGAACATTCTCTTATTAACATGAGAAGCAAAGTGATGACTTGGGGCCTCTGAACATTTGAGTCTCCTTTCTTAATCCATATAAGCCTTCAATTTTACATTTTCTCTCAGACCTATAAAATATACTCAGGCTCATACATAAAAGATTTCTTAGCAAAGCCATGTAATGCTTATGTAAGTATGTTTCATAAAAAGAAAAGAAATTTCAAATTATATTCGAAGTACAGGTTGTTACAAAGCATTAACCACAGAACTCAAAAGTGATGTAAATTCAGATAAACCTTATACAGATTTTCAATGCATGATCATCTTAGAATATTTATATGACTCAAACGCTCTAGTCATAAAATTTTAGCTACTTTTGCTCAGTTTTTTGAAGAGAATTAAGTTTTAAAAGAGTATTTACCAATCTTACCAAAACTAACAATTATAAGAAACTAATATTTCTTATGTGGTAAATCTATGTATGATGAAAGATTGTTGTTTAGTTCCTAAGTTGTGTCTGATTCTTTTGTGACCCCATGGACTGTAGCCCACGAGGCTCTTGTGTCCATGGGATTTCCTAGGCAGGAATACTAGAGTGGGTTGTCATTTCCTACTCAGGGGAATCTTCCTGGCCCAGGGAATGAACCCATGTCTCCTGCACTGGCTGGTGAATTCTTTACTACTGAGCCACCAGGGAAGCCCACAATGAAATACATGGTAAAAAATGATAATATTTTCTTAACATTTCTTAATTACCATGATCATGATGAGTTGAAAGAGGAGAGAGAGTGAACAATTGGCTTAAACCTCAACATTCAAAAATCTAAGATCATGGCAACTGGTCCCATCACTTCAGGGCAAACAGATGGGGAAACAATGGATATAGGGGCTTCATTTTCTTGGGCTTCAAAATAACTGCAGATGGTGACTGCAGCCATGAAAATTAAAAGATGCTTGCTTCTTGGAAGAAAATCTATGGCAAACCTAGACAGTGTATTAAAAAGCAGAGACATTACTTTGCCGACAAAGGTCCATCTAGTCAAAGCTATGATTTTTCCAGTAGTCATGTATAAATGTGAGAGTTTGGCCATAAAGAAGGCTGAGCACTGAAGAACTGATGCTTTTTAACTGTGGTGTTGGGGAAAACTCTTGACAGTCGCTTGGACTGCAAGGCTATCAACCCTGAATGTTCACTGGAAGGACTGATGCTGAAACTGAAGCTCCATTTTTTCGGTCACCTGATGTGAAGAGCTGACTTATTAGAAAAGACCTTAACACTGGGAAAGATTGAAGGCAACAGAAGAAGGGGATGACAGAGGACGAGATGGCTGGATGGTTATCACCCACTCAATAGGTATGAGTTTGAGGAAACTCCGAGAGTTGATGATGGATAGGGAAGCCTGGTGTGCTGCAGTCCATGGGACTGCAAAGAGTTGGACACAACTGAGTGAGTGAACAATAAGAAAATCAATCATTTATTCATAAAATGCAGTCTATTTTGTTATGATTTGTAATGCATGGTTAGCAGACTTGACCTTTCATCACTGCTTATTTATATGACTGCTAATTCACTGCTATGTTTTCATTCTCCCACTGCAAGTAGAATTTTTAAAATGACATTGAATACAAAAATATTCTATCAGAATATTTAATGGGAATATATTTTATCAGTGTACCATTTTAAAATCAAAGTAATCTGCAGCCTACTTCAAGTATATCATCTATAATATCTTCCTAGGGATTATCAGGGAAATATTTTATTATCTTATTACTTAGGTCAAAATTGTGTATATGTACTCTGTTGCTTCAGTGTGTTGACTCTTTGTGATCACATGGACAGTAGCCCCATAGTCTCCTCTGTCAATGGGATTTTCATGGCAAGAACACTGCAGTGGGTTGCCATGCCATCCTCCAGGGAATATTCCCAAGCCAGAAATAAAACCCATGTCTCCTGCATTACAGGTGGATTCTTTAGCCACTGAGCCATCATTACATTACATCCAAATACCTATGTTTAAATTTTAGGATGAAAATTAAAAAGAGGAGTAAAATTGTTATGTATAACATATTTTGGAAAATGTAGCTTTTTTTCTAATTTTGTTTAATGATAAATTTAACGTTGCGGCTTTGGAGGACATAAAAGAGCAACAAATATTTATAATTCAGCTTTCTGAAAAGTATAAATATTTAGAGCTGGTAAGACAGTAGGGGATACTCTGAGGTCAAAGACTAATAAAATGAACGAAATTAGAGAATTAAAGGGCATCTGACATCATTCATACATATTGTGGATATTTGCTGACTGTGGTAAAGAGAAGTAAAATATGCCACCCTAAACTATGCTACTTGGTACACTGATGATCTTGAATTATGACTTAAAAAATAGCAGATGCAAGGACAATTTGATCCTCCTTTGTATCCCTGAAGCAAGATATGAATCCCTCATGCGAAATGTGCTCTCCCAGAGATACAGCAAAATGCTTCTCACTAGAGATAGGGAATGCAGGATGAAGAAATCCATGTAACAAACCTTGTTACTTCTCCACTAATTAGCCAAGCCCAAACTCTTTTGTTTTATTAATTCTTAACAAATATATTGGGTCTTTGCCTAAAGGGTATACAAGCAACCTACTTTGGTCACTTTTTTGAGTCTCATATTTTTATGAGTCCTCATATACATTAAGAAACTAAAATCATGGCATAAGTTCCCATCACTTCATGGCAAAAAGATGGCAGGGTGGGGGTGGGGGAATGAAAACTGTGACAGACTATTTTCTTGGGCTTCAAAATCACTGCAGACAGTGACTGCAGCCATGAAAGTTGAAGATGCTTGCTCCCTGAAACCCTCGTCCAAGGTAAGAGCCCCACGTCTAAGGTAAGAGAAACCGAAGTAAGACGGTAGGTGTTGCAAGAGGGCAGACACACTGAAACTATAATCACAGAAAACTAGTCAATCTAATCACACTAGGACCACAGCCTTATCTAACTCACTGAAACTAAGCCATGCCATGTGGGGCCAACCCAAGTCGGGCGGGCATGGTGGAGACGTCTGACACAATGTGGTCCACTAGAGAAGGAAATGGCAAACCACTTCAGTATTCTTGCCTTGAGAACCCCATGAACAGTATGAAAAGGCAAAATGATAGGATACTGAAAGAGGAACTCCCCAGGTCAGTAGGTGCCCTATATGCTACTGGAGATCAGTGGAGAAATAACTCCAGAAAGAATGAAGGGATGGCGCCAAAGCAAAAACAATACCCAGTTGTGGATGTGACTGGTGATAGAAGCAAGAGTCAGGAGTCAGCGAACTAAAATGGACTGGAATGGGTGAATTTAACTCAGATGACTATTATATCTACTACTGCGGGCAGGAATCCCCTAGAAGAAATGGAGCAGCCATCATGGTCAACAAGAGTCCGAAATGCAGTACTTGGATGCAATCTCAGAAACGACAGAATGGTCTCTGTTCGCTTCCAAGGCAAACCATTCAATATCATGGTAATCCAAGTCTATGCCCCAACCAGTAATGCTGAAGAAGCTGAAGTTGAACGGTTCTATGAAGACCTACAAGACCTTTTAGAACTAACACCCCCAAAAGATGTCCTTTTCATTATAGGGGATTGGAATGCAAAAGTAGGAAGTCAAGAAATACCTGGAGTAACAGGCAAATTTGCCTTGGAATGTGGAATGAAGCAGGGCAAAGACTAATAGAATTTTGCCAAGAAAATGCACTGGTCATAGCAAACACCCTCTTCCAACAACACAAGAGAAGACTCTACACATGGACATCACCAGATGGTCAACACCGAAATCAGATTGTTTATATTCTTTGCAGCCAAAGATGGAGAAGCTCTATACAGTCAACAAAAACAAGACCAGGAGCTGACTGTGGCTCAGATCATGAACTTATTATTGCCAAATTCAGACTGAAATTGAAGAAAGTAGGGAAAACCACTAGACCATTCAGGTATGACCTAAATCAAATTCCTTATGATTATTCAGTGGAAGTGAGAAATTGATATAAGGGACTAGATCTGATAGATAGAGTGCCTGATGAACTGTGGACAGAGGTTAGTGACATTATACAGGAGACAAAAATCAAGACCATCCCCATGGAAAAGAAAAGCAAAAAAGCAAAATGGCTCTCTGAGGAGGCCTTACAAATAGCTGAGAAAAGAAGAGAAGAGGAAAGCAAAGGAAAAAAGGAAAGATATAAGCATCTGAATGCAGAATTCCAAAGAAAAACAAGAAGAGATAAGAAAGCCTTCCTCAGAGATCAATGCAAAGAAATAGAGGAAAACAATAGAATGGAAAAGACTAGAGATCTCTTCAAAAAAATTAGAGACACCGAAGGAACATTTCATGCAAACATGGGCTCAATAAAGGACAGAAATGGTATGGACCTAATAGAAGCAGAAGATATTAAGATGACGTAGCAAGAATAGACAGAAGAACTATACCAAAAAGATCTTCACGACCAAGATAATCACGATGGTGTGATCACTCACCTAGACCCAGACATCCTGGAATGTGAAGTCAAATGGGACTTAGAAATCATCACTACTGAACAAAGCTAGTGGAGGTGATGGAATTCCAGTTGAGCTATTTCAAATCCTGAAAGATGATGCTATGAAAGTGCTACATTCAAAATGCCAGCAAATTTGGAAAACTCAGCAGTGGCCACAGGACTGGAAAAGGTCAGTTTTCATTCCAATCCCAAAGAAAGGCAATGCCAAAGAATGCTCAAACTACCGCACAATTGCACTCATCTCACATGCTAGTAAAGTAATGCTCAAAATTCTCCAAGCCAGGCTTCAGCAGTATGTGAACCATGAACTTCCAGATGTTCAAGCTGGTTTTAGAAAAGGCAGAGGAACCAGAGATCAAATTCCCAACATCTGTGGGATCATCAGAAAAGCAATAGAGTTCCAGAAAAACATCTATTTCTGCTTTATTGACTATGCCAAAGCCTTTGACTCTGTGGATCACAAAACTGTGGAAAATCCTGAAAGAGATGAGAATACCAGACCACCTGATCTGCCTCTTGAGAAACCTATGTGCAGGTCAGGAAGCAACAGTTAGAACTGGACATGAAACAAAAGACTGGTTCCAAATAGGAAAAGGAGTATGTCAAGGTTGTATATTGTCACCCTGCTTATTTAACTTATATGCAGAGTACATCATTAGAAACCCTGGGCTGGAAGAAGCACAAGCTGGAATCAAGATTTCTGGGATAAATATCAATAACCTCAGATATCCAGATGATACCACCCTATGGCAGAAAGTGAAGAGGAACTAAAAAGCCTCTTGATGAAAGTGAAAGAGGATAGCAAAACAGTTGGCTTAAAGCTCAACATTCAGAAAACGAAGATCATGGCATCTGGTCCCATCACTTTATGGGAAATAGATGGGAACACAGTGGAAACAGTGTCAGACTTCATTTTCTCGGGCTCCAAAATCACTGCATATGGTGACTGCAGCCATGAAATTAAAAGATGTACGCACTCCTTGGAAGAAAAGTTATGACCAACCTAGATATCATATTCAAAAGCAGAGATGTTACTTTGCCAACAGAGGTCCGTCTAGTCAAGGCTATGGTTTTTCCTGTGGTCATGTATGGATGTGAGAGTTGGATTGTGAAGAAGGCTGAGTGCCGAAGAATTGATGCTTTTGAACTGTGGTGTTGGAGAAGACTCTTGAGAGTCCCTTGGACTGCAAGGAGATCCAACCAGTCCATTCTGAAGGAGATCAGCCCTGGAATTTCTTTGGAAGGAATGATGCTAAAGCTGAAACTCCAGTACTTTGGCCACCTCATGTGAAGAGTTGACTCATTGGAAAAGACTCTGATGCTGGGAGGGATTGGGGGCAGGAGAAGAAGGGGACGACAGAGGATGAGATGGCTGGATGGCATCACTGACTTGATGGATGTGGGTCTGAGTGAACTCCAGGCGTTGGTGGACAGGGAGGCCTGGTGTGCTGTGATACATGGGGTCACAAAGAGTCGGACACGACTGAGCGACTGAACTGAACTGGACTGCTCCCTGGAAGAAAAGCCATGATAAACCTATATAGCATATTAAAAAACAAAGACATCATTTTGCTGGCAAAGGTCTGTACAGTCAAAGCTATGGTTTTTCCAGTAAAGTATGGATGTGAGAGATGGACTTCAAAGAAGGCTGAGCGCTGAAGAATTGATGCTTTTGAACTGTGGTGTTGGAGAAGACTCTTGAGAGTCCCTTGGACTGCAAGGAGATCCAACCAGTCCATTCTGACGGAGATCAACCCTGGGATTTCTTTGGAAGGAATGATGCTAAAGCTGAAGCTCCAGTACTTTGGGCACCTCATGTGAAGAGTTGACTCATTGGAAAAGACTCTGATGCTGGGAGGGATGGGGGGCAGGAGGAGAAGGGGACGACAGAGCATGAGATGGTTGGACTGTACCACTGACTCAATGGACATGAGTTTGAACAAGCTCTGGGAGATGGTAAAGAACGTGGAAGCCTGGTGTGCTGCAGTTCATGGTGTTGCAAAGAGTCAGACACAGCTGAGCGACTGAATGGCAACAAGTACATAATAAATTAAATTTTTTGTTCTCCTGTTAATCTGTTTTATCTCAAGTTAATCATTAGAACAGCCAAAGAACCTAAAAGGGACAAAAGGAAGTTTCAGGTTTCCTTCCCTACAACTGTAAAGGTGACTAACTGCTTTAAAGGTCTTCTGGGAACAGGGATCAAAAGCAAAACAAAGACCCACATAAGGAGATCATTTTACTCCCTTGATATAATGACAACACCAAAAGGCTACATTATGAGTATAAAGGACAAAATAAAAATAAATCCACTTCAAGGAGATAGAGAAGAAGACTGATGGTGAAAATTCACAACCAGTATCCTGCTCTGACATAGGTTCTTGGCCTTGTTTACTAAAGAGTGGTAGTCTTATATTTACTGAGAGTGACAAAAACAAAACAAGCTACAAAACAAGCAAATGGCAGTAAAAAAACAACCACTGAAATCTCAAGCTAAGAATTTGAAATATTCCCACATTATAATCACCTTGGTAGAAGTTTCTGAAAATCTTCTCTGGACTTATCTCTTCCATTTAATCCTAAAAGAATCTCCATAGATAAATTTTTAAGTAATAATAACATATGTAAAAAAAATAATTTCTAAACTCACAGTAAATCAAGCAACCATGAGTAAGAGTTTGGCAAAATAATAAATAGGATATGAAGACTTCACAAAAGTAGATTTCAGGTCATGAAATTATCTGATACAAATAATATGTATCAAAATGAATAAAAGAAAATAAAAATGAGTAAAAAGCAATTGATTATAAAAGGAACAAGTACACTTGAAAAGTATATAGATATTTTAGAAATTTTAAAATATACTAATTAATATTTAAAACCTAATAGTGGATTAATGAACTGGGAAACAAATCTATAGGAATTATATTGAATATAGCCAAGAAAGAGATAAAAAAATATGAAAGAATGTTAAGACCAATGAAGACAAGAGTTATGATGGAAAAGTTAACTGACTAATCAGAAAGAGAAGAAACAGAATGAAAAGGATTATTACAAAAGATAATGAGTGATAAATTTTCATATTTGATAAAATACATCAATACATAGAATAGGAAGCACAAGAAAAGGAGGAGGAAATATATAAAGAAATTCAACCTTAGGCATGGTACAGTGAAACTGTAGAAACAACCAACTAAAAACATATTGGTTGCAGAAACAGCAAATCCAAAAGGATAATGTTCTTAACGAATTCAGAGAAATAGTATTTAGATTAGGCAAAAATATCACAATTATTTGTCCAAGCAATTTGGGGAATGAAAGAGTAAATATTATTATTTCATGATAACTGGCATACATGGATACTGTCCTAGGAAACTGGTAATCCCATCCACAAAGAAATAACAGAGACATAATTTTAGTATATAGAGAAATATAAGTATAAATCTAAAAGATTTTATGAACCAAGAAATTACAGACAAGAAAGCTAAACATCAGCATATTCTCACTAAAGTGAAGTAATGGCCAATAGCATTGAACATAATTTTATATATAAACAATAATAAACTGTAAAATTATTAAAAATAAACTAGAATAAATTATTTAACCAGATGGTATAAAAGATAAATCAAAGTTGATGGTAGTTTGCATTTTAAGTTTTTATTATTTGAAAAAATATAAGAATATAGATTAATATTTGACATTGGTAAATGAAATAGGCATTTAAAATTTCTAGGATGACGATTAAAGTTGTAGATATTACAAGTTTTAATCTTATAGTAATAAACGGATAGAGAAAAGATACAGTTAGGATAAAATATAGCATATAAAAGGTTAAAATGTAATATGCCTAAAATAAGATGAAAGGGTGATTCTAAGCTTCTCAATACTCAAATAACTACAAAAGAAAAAATGATCCAGCTAAATGACAAAGATGATCATAATGGATTAAAAAAACAAGCTATATTCTATCAACAGAAGATATGTCTAAAACATCAGGATGAACTGATGTTGAAAGGTAAATGATGGAAAAGAGACACCTGGCAGATAATAACAGTTGACGTGTTTTTATATTAATCTTAGACAAAATGGACATAAAGTTTGAAAAGCATTATTATTAAATCTAGATGATGACTACAAAATGTTCAGGCTCATCAGAAAGATATGTTAAAATTTGCATGCATCAAAATAATAGTTTTTATACATAATGGAAAATTGCAAAAATAATGCAAAGGTGGAACTCCGCTATTATATTGGCATAATTTAACATATCTCTCTCAATAATTAATAGAAGAAGCAGACAAAAAAATCAGTAAATGTAGAGAATGATGTGGATACCACGATCTTAAACTTTATATTTACTTTGAATCTACTAACCATTGTATCCAACAACTGAAGAATACACATTATTTGAAAACAAAGAAACTTAAAGAGCAACTTAACTCATGAGTAGCGATGCACAAATCCTATATAAAATATTATTTGGTCAAAATAGTAAATGTGTAAAATTATGACAAAGTTTGTTTATCTCGGGAATGCAAAGATTACTTGACATTAAAAAATAAATTAATGTATTTATTACAGTAACATGGGCTTCCTGGGTGGCTCAGTGGTAAAGACTCTGCCTGTCAGGAGACCTGGGTTCCATCACTGGGTAGGGAAGATCCCTGGAGGAGGGCATGGCTACCCACTCTAGTTCTCTTGCCTGGAGAATCCCAAGGACAGAGGAGCCTGATAGGCAATAGTCCACAGGGTCACACAGTCAGACACAACTGAAGTGACTGAGCAGCAGCAGCTGTAGCAGTAGTACATTAACACACCAAAGGAGGTAAGGCGTGTTCGTTTCAAATGATACAGAGAAAATTTTGACTCTATTTCAACATCTATCATTGATTTCAGTATAAGCAAAGAAGGAATAGAATGAAAGTATTATAAATATAGAATTACCTGAAAGAAAGTATAGCAACTATTGTTTTCAATGAAGAATCTTTAAAAAAATGTTATCCTAAAATCAGAAACAAGATAGGATCATCCCATCTACCAAATCCATTCAAGATGTATTCAAAATAACTTATCCATTGCAATTAGGTGAGAAAGCTATTTAAGAATATGTCAACAGAAAGGAAGAAATAAGACTATGTTATCTGCAAATAATACAATTATGCAGAAAATCTACAAAACTATGTGTGCTAAATCACTTTAGTCATGTCCAACTCTTTTGATCCCATGGACTGTGGCCCACTAGGCTCCACTGTCCACGGGATTCTCCAGGTAAAAATACTGAAGTGGGTTGTCATTTCCTTCTCCAGGGTATCTTGCCAACCCAGGGACCAAAGGCTCATCTCTCGAGTCTCCTGCATTGGCCAGCAGGTTCTTTACCACTGGTGTCATCTGGGAAGCCCTATAGTTTAATGATTAGAATTAAATAAGAGAGTTTACCAAGACTGCTGTGTTTAAAAAGTGTATACAAAGAATGTTTACCTTATATTTCTACAAACAAGCAGCAAATACATTATAAGTATTACAAATAATTTCTTAAGACACATAAACACCAATCATAATGCAAATCTTTGATAAATTCCAACGTACTGAAGTTCAGAATTGTTCATTAATATCATAATGACAGTAAAAAGACAAGTTAGAGTGGGAGAAGATACAAAAATCTACGTGAACAAAATACATGACAGAAGATGGGGATCAAGGAAGGTCACAAAGGTGACTTTTTTTCTAAAATACTTTGAATATTTATAATTTAACTAATCTCTGTGAAGCCTGCCTCTGTACAAAGGTACATGATCACTAAAGGGATTCGAAATATTTTCCTGAGTCTATTCTACAACATCACATTAATTAATGAATAGAGTGTTTAAACCCAAAGGATTCATAAACATCCATTAACAGGAAGGGAGGAACCAACTGTCCTGAAATGCTAATAACTATGCATGTAACTCACAATATACTCTTCACAAGTTAGAGAAGAGTTACTATGGTTTCTTAGTAAAATGTTACCATGGTTTAAAAATTGAAACCAGACAGTTGGGAAAAAGGTGCTGTAGGTAAATTTTGAATACACTTATCCTCACTTATATTTATGGTTCAACCAAATTGGGTTGTCTTAGAAAGAAAGTTTGAAAAATATATATATATATATTTTTTTTTCTCTAAATCCTTTTACTTTAGTATAATAAAATGAAAGTGTGTATGTAGATTCATTTCATCACTGGGAATTGAAAAGCTCTCATTTGCAAAGAGAGTAGGATGTGATGGCAGCAGTTTTCAGAGTTACAATTCCTTTGAGAGGAACTAAAAGACACAGAATTTAAGAACTGAAAAAGACCTTAGGGATCATCTCTTCCAATCCTTCATGTTACAGATGCAGAAATCTCATCTGCAAAGATGAAGTTACTTACCCAAGGTCACCCAAATAGCCAGTGACAAAATAATAGGCTTTGATATGAATTAATGTATTTCAGTATTAGAGTTACAAAGAAATAACTTGAATTCAAGTTGAAATCTGATTTCCTGATGCATTTTTTTTACACAGCCAATTTCTGTAAACATGTTTTAGAATGATAATATTATTATGGCTACAGTCTAAAAACAGATAACAGCAATAGTATGACAGAGTAGAGTTGCTATTTCAGTTAAGCCAGATAAAAGGATTCACCATTTCAGGACTATAAAATAATATACAGAATTGTGTTCATTCTGTTGTACAATACTCTATCTGATGAATTTCACCACACACAAAAAAAAATTTAAAAACTTCACTGGGTAAAGTTTGTAAAAAGCTTTTACAAACCCTAGTGGTAACTAGAACAGTATTTGTCATGAGTGCGTATGGACACTCTTATTTGATGGTACCTTTGCCAGTCCAAATGCAGACCCAGCCACGGACCTCAGGGAGCTCAGGTTACTGTGGACACAACAGTCAATCGGCTGTAAGAGATGCTTAGAGCAGAAGCTCCTGTGGTGGGAAAGCTTGAATCTTGAACCTATTCATGTATTCCCTGAAAGAGTGAGTTCCAAAGAAGAAAGTGCACTAACTGGGTTAGAGCACAGTAGGAAGAAGCATTCCAGGTCCAGGTATAAGGAAGTGAATGTAACTAGAGCTCATGTAACTTGAATAATATGAAGCTGGTGCAAAAAAACTAGGAGATAAGCCATGAAGAGACTTTTGATAATGTTGGCTTTTATCTTAACAGCAAAAGGAAGACATTCATGTGTCTTACACAATGAGATTCTCTGTCAAATATGTGTTTAAAATATTACAATTTCTGCAGAGTTGAAAAAAGTTACTTGCATCTCTCTCTCTTTTTCAACGTATAAAAAAGCGACAATAAGTAGTATTCAAAGTAGAGAATAATGCCTAATGCTTACCCAATAAGTATTAATATCTTTCTGGAATACTATACAATTTTAATTTCTGAACAAGACTTATAGATAAGTGAAGCACAGTATTTAATTACCTGCCCATCTTTACCTATCACCTGACCCAGTAACTTGTTTCTGGTAAGCATTCCAAGGACATTGCTAATTGACTATTAGGCAAACACCCAATTCATCTGAGTTTAAACTCTTCAATCAAAATATACAGGCAAGTGTATTTTTGCCTTGCAGCACTACCCTCACACGCATCTTTCTTTTCTTTTTTTCTTTTTAAACAGGATTGGCATGTTATTCAGGCAATGTTCTATTCAGTTAAGTAAATAGTGATATAAGCAATTCTTTGAAATGCATGTGAAGGACAGTAGCAGCTTGAACTAAAACTTTTTTGTTGGGAAAACTAGAATGCATGTAGCTTGAGAGAACATGGAATAATGTGAAGCTGGTAAAAAAAAAAAAAAAAAACAACTAGGAGATAAACTATGAAGAGCCTGATCAATTTACTAGATCTCTCTAAAACTGGTGGTTTTTGATTGCTAATATTTTTCTTCCCTTTTCAGTACTTGGTACAGACTCAATTCCTGAAAACACACAGTCTTCTGACAAGAGAAAGCAACTTTAGAAAGAGTTTATACTTGTGTGCATTCCTGTCTTTCTTTTCTTCACACCTCCTTATGAAAGAAACTTGAAACTCTAATTCTGTCAATTCCAATTCATTCAAGAGTTATGTCTATTAATAAATTTCCTGAACAAGTTTTCAGATTCTCAACACCGCAACATCCTGTGCAGCAGTTTCTAACATAGGGCTACTGCTTACTGTACTTAGTGAGTACGAGCTATTTAGGGGATTTAAAATTTTGCTGTGGACAAGACTGACTTTCTTGCAGACTAGGAGCTTTAAGCCCAATAGCAGACACATTCCTGTTATAGGGCATCACTTTGCTTAAGGCCTGTAGGGGGATTAACAAGATGGCGTCTGCCAGGCTCTCTTGCCCCGTGCTCTCACGCCCTCTCACCCCATGTTCTGTAAACAGAGACTTTGCATGGTTCTGCAACAGCTGACATCACATATAGCTCTGCCCAAGTGCATCACGAGGTACTCCCTTGGTCACAGGCTACTGTGCACCGTAAGCCTATGTGAGCTTCACCGTGAAAGCCCTGGCTGCTGCGGCATCGGAGCTACACTGGTGCGACATCATGGTTCTGTTATATGAGGTCATGTTGTTACTACATTATGGCTATAGTATGGCTATCTTGTGGCTGCTATGGCTGCTGCGTCAGCCAGGAGAGAGGGTGTGTTAAGGTTGTCGTGCCAGTCAGGAGCAAATAAATGTGTCTGCAGTTCCTACAGCTCCTCTCCTCTTCTTCCAGCCTCCTGGCTCAAGTCTTGCCTACCCTGGAATTGATGAATGGTGCAGTGTGGACAGTGTGAATAGCAAGACAATTGGTGTCATGAATAGGACCAGCAATGCAATTGGTGTAGCCAGCAGGGTGAGAAGTGATAACAGGCCTTTGCCTCTGAGTTTGGAAAGCCTTTTAAACAGTGACCACTAAGTTCAGGAATTTGGAGGGGCTTGGTACAGTTTTACTGAAGGTTATCTTAAAATTGCTTTCTTAATCAAGAATAAATTATTTTCTATTTGAATTTAACAATCTAATTTCTCCCCTGAAGGTATTCAGAATTAGGTCCATAAACTAATAGCATGTAATAAACCTGGATTCAGTGTAATTTTGCATAAGCATTGGATTTTAAAAGTAAAAAGTTTTATACATTTATAATCTAAATATAATGAAAATAAGTAGCTAAGAGAGCTAAGAAGCTTAAAAATTACATTAAATTTGAATTTCATCTATTACCTTCACCTGTTTTGGAGGCATTTTAAAATAGACATTTTTTTTTTCCCAAGGTACATAGCCTCTAATTAACTTATATTTTTAAATGTCGATTTGAAGTACTTAGGTGTCCAAAATCTGTATATAAGGCAAAGCATTATTACAATGGGTCTTTGGCTTCAATTTCATAAAATGGTTACAATTTGTATCTCACTTTCAGAATGTGTTTTAATGTTACATTTTTTCTTTCAACCCCCTGCTAAGTAAAATAAATGGATACACATTAGGGTTCTGACCTGTTTAAGAGTTTGCTTT
This sequence comes from Ovis canadensis, assembly GCF_042477335.2. Lineage (NCBI taxonomy): Eukaryota > Metazoa > Chordata > Mammalia > Artiodactyla > Bovidae > Ovis > Ovis canadensis. The sequence continues at coordinate 173,654,412 of NC_091246.1, read as the reverse complement.
CTGAAGCACTATTCTATCCATAGGTAATAATAGTTTTATATTTAAATTACCAAATAGAGACTATGATTTACCAGCAGTCAGGTGACACTCTGTGAGTCTATTAGATACTTGTTCACCCTGCATTAATTCCTTCATTAAAACTCCATAATATTGAAAATCACCAGGGAAAAATAATCTATTATAAGGTTTCTTGATCCATTTTTTTTCATTTACTATAACCATGGGTACAATTCTATCATAAGTGAAGTATTCATAGATCTAAGTAGAATGGAAAAACCTTTAATAGACATCATCTTTGTCTTGCAACCCCAGCATCCTAGTATTTTTCTGTCTCACTTCAGGTAATGTCATTAAAAGTGACAATGCCAGACCAAGGAGGTTAGAGGTTGAAAGAGGTTTACCCCAACAAGTAGCAGTAGTTACCTCACGCACTCTTAAAATTTCTCATAGATCATGATGAACAAATTAGAGCATGTTTTAATTGGGTTTTATTATTATAATTTAATATTCAACAGAAATTGCTCTCCTTTTGCATGCTACTAAAAAGATAATATTGGTTTATTAAACTCGAAAATGCTAAGTACCATACCTTGACACCAATATATATACTATCTTTCCTCCTCTTCAGATAGATGTAGCTTGATAAAAGTGGTTATCTATTGCATTTAGGGTGTGGGCGTCATCTGGAAAAATTTTGTCTTCCTCCAGAAGCAAGCCTGAAATAGCTAAGAGATGCTGTGAGTCTATGCATCCCTAGCTCTATTTGGACAGTCTCAGTAAGTTACATGTGACTTAAACTTGGCAGCTGGATAAAGTAGTCCCCTTTTATCCATGCAGGATACATTCCAAGACCCCCAGCAGATGCCTGAAACTTCAGATAGTGCCAAACCCTGTATATATTATGTTTTTCCCTACACATTCCTGCCTATGATAAAATTTAATTTATAAAATAAGTACAGTAAGAAAGTAACAAAAAATAACTAATAATAAAAATAGAATAATATACTCTAACACAAGTTATGTGAATGTGATATTGCCCCCACCCCCACCCCAAATACAGGCATATTTCAGAGATATTGGGGTTTGGTTCCAGATTACTGCAACAAAACAGGCATATCAATAAAGTGAGACACAAGATATTTTTCATTTCTTAGTGCATTAAAAATACTCATTTTACACTATACCGAAGGTCTACTAAGTGCATAATAACATTATATCTAAAAAGGCAGGTACGTACCCTCAAATGGCAACATACAATAGCTCTATGCAGGGATGCCACTAACCTTCAATTTATAAAAAATGCAGTATCTCCAAAGTGCAGTAAGAACAAGCGCAATAACACAAAGTATGCTAGTATCTTACCATACCCATTAATGCCTTTTCCATCTTAACTAGACACTTACCATGCCTTATGGCTATAACTTTTTCAAAATTTCACAGACGATTCATTCTTACCTTGGATCCTAGCAACTTTAGCAAAGGAGTTTTTCTTAGCATATTAATAGCTTTCACCCTTTCACTTAGAAGAAGCCCCTTACATCATCTCTTTGGCATATCTGAATTGCCACCAGTTCCACTCTGACATTCTGAGTCCAGTATTAAGTAAAATAATGGTGACCAGAACACAAGCACCAAGATTCAGTGAGTTGCTCCGATAAGCGAAAAGGCTACTCACCAGCTCATGGTGGATACACCAGATACTGGACAATTCACGACCTGGGGTACGACAGCACAAGGTTCCATCACTCAGAATGGCCCACAGTTTAAAACTTAAGAATTGTTTGTTTCTGTAATTTTTCCATTTAATAGTCTCAGGCTGTAGTTGATCACGGGCAACTGAAACCTCAGAAAGTGAAACTGTTCCCCACCCCCTCAGACTTTGGAACTGGTGCAGAAAAACAGCCCATCAGAGAAATGACAAACTTCAGGGCTGGGGAGGCTCCATCTTCCAACCACAATGTGACCAGGTGGTGGAGCAGAGTGACCTGGACTGCAAAATAATAAAGCAAGTGTTTAGAAATAAGTTGAAAAGCAGAGGATTAGGGGGATCTTCTTGTGTGTGTGTGTGTGTGTGTGTGTGTGTGTGTGTGTGTTTAATTCAGTGAGATCTGCTATGTCCACTTTCTGCTTCTCATACACACACACACACACACACACACACACACATATACTGAAAATGAGCATATACCATGTGTTTTTATTTAATGTCCTTTGTTTTCTTTAACTGGTTTCTGTGGCTTGCCAAATAATAAGTGTAAATCTTCAAAAGGGTGTTTTCATTATTTCTTAAAGGTGTGCTTTTGATTGGCCCCACTGGTGAAGAATCTGCCTGCCAATGCAAGAGACTTAAGAGCCAGTATGGATCCTTGGGTCAGGAAGATCCCCTGGAGGAAGGCATGGCAACCCACTTCTGTTTTCTTGCCTGAAGAATTCCATGAACAGAGAAGCCTGGTGGGCTATAGTCCACAGTTGCGAAGAGTCAGACACAACTGAAGCTATTTAGTTAGCAAACACAGATTTTATGAAGCAGATTCCTTATTCCAGACTGCTTTTCATGTATTCTATGCAACAGTTATATTTTGTTGTCCGTAATCCCAAATTTTATTAGGTCAACATGTAAGTCTCTTTTGGAACAGACAACTATTTCTCTGTATCTCAGATGCATATTATTTTCTTTTGTGGTTACCACAGTCTTCATACTTTATTTCATGTCTTAAAGCTAACATCTCCATTTTCATAGTTCCCTGTCATTCTTGCTTTCTACTATGTTTTAATAAGCAAGATACTAATGTCTTCATGGATAATGCACAGTAGTAGCAGTTTGTCACACAGAATCCCAGAGGTCTCAGGAGATGTTGCTTCCCTGTAAATATATTTATACATAGAGAAAGGTTTATTTTATTTTATTTTTTGAGAAAGGTTTATTAACCCATAAAATGTTAGCATTAACCTTTACCAGCCTCACTCTAACTTTACTTAAAAGTTATAAATTAATTATAACTGAAATTATTTACAGAAAATTATCATCTCATCAAAATTCTAATGTTTTCAATTCAGTTTATAATATATTACATATCATAATTGGTCTAAATAATTAAAATTTACTGAAATAAATACACACAAAAAATTTAAAATGTCAGTCTTTAGTTCATTTTAACTATTCTAAATAATAATGGCTACAATCACTTCAGCTACATCTGACTCTTTGCAACCCTATGGACTAAAGCCCACCAGGCTCCTCTGTCCATGGGATTTCCCAGGCAAGAACACTGGAATGGGTTCCCATTGCTTTCTGATCCAGGGACCAAACTGGTGTCTCTTCTGTCTCTTGCATTGGCAGGCAGGTTCTTTACCACTAGTGCCACCTGGGAAGCCGATTTTACTCATTAATAAAAAGTCATCTTAAATTCAATTATTAGCCTTTCCCCTCATAGGCTCTCTCCTCCATTCTAAAGTTGTATGGAAATCAATGAACTATATCTGTCTCATAAATTTTATTAATAGTAGATAAGAGGCATTGGTCTAGAGTTGAGCTATAAAACATATTTAGGAGTAAATCAATTCCAAAATAATCTTTCAGTCTGTTTTCTTCCATTCCTTGTCAATTTGAATCATTGCTAAGAGAGGGTGTGGTGCTGGGAAACCAGATTTTTCACATAGTTGTTTTCAAAAGGTGTAGTACACAAGACATACCCCAGCCTTCAAGCAGTGGAGGAAACACGTGCCTGGCAGCTTCCACTCAATAAGTGATTGCAATGTGCCAACCCACTGGCCTGGCTGAGGCTTTCTTAGAATTGCACGGTTGTCAGATTCTTTTTCCTACTAACCCCCGCTGCTCACCCTTTAAGTACCCAGTGCTTGCACTGGTATTATATGTGCACTGTGATCTGAAGGCTCTACCTGTCTGCTGCTGCTCCATTCTCTTTAGCCTTTTAGGCGCTTCCTTTTGCATATCTAATGACTGTTTTGTATATCTAGTCATCTCTCATCTGCTACTCAAGGCTCAAACTGACCAATTAAAGAAACACTTAAATACAATAATTTAGAGGAATGCTAGGTGATAAAAGACACAGTACATACAAAATGAAAATGCTCCTGTGGTCTGCAGTCTTCAAAGGAAATTTCAAAAAGTTCTGGATCTTGGGGTGGAGCTTTAACTAATACTGACATTTGGTAGAAGAAAGCAGAAGGAAGAGGAAAGAACAAGTAGGAAAAAAAGAGTGTCCAGGTAGTAGCAGCAACAGGAAAAAAATAAATGGAAAATAATAAGGAAAGAAAAAATAGAGAGAGACACAGAGAGATGTCCAGTGCCCAGGGCTCTGAGGGCCAGGTAGAACAAACTATAAAGTTTGAAAGTTTTATTAGATCGAGGGGCTCTCAAGCTAGAAAACTGGATTTCTTATAGTAGGTGAAAGAATAATTGTGAAGTTTATGACATACAACTATTGAAAGTAAAACTTAAGTGGTGATTTAGATAGTATGTGAAGAATTATCTTTTACCTTTAATTGTGTATTTTATTTTAGTTTGTATGTCATAGATATTAATATTACACCTAAAGATAAGACTAAAGTTTTACAAGATAGAGTTTTAAAACAGAAATCAACTAAAGGAAACATATATCAGTAGCATCATAGCAATTATAAAGGTGGGAAGCGTATTTATCAAGATTGGGAAATATTTCTAAAAACCAGAAGAAATAAAAATTGTTTTTTAGGTTGATAACTAGCAGAGAAACACTGAAATTTAAAACTTTTTGCCCAGATTTGTACAGCAGGATTGCAGTGTGAAGGGTGCAAAGTGAAGTTGAGAGTCTAAAAATGGCAGGGGAATTAGTGGGAAACAAATGAGAAAATCTATATAAGAATAATTTTTTAAAAAAGCAAAGGAGAATGAGTTGTGCCACAGTAATCAAATTTGTATAATCAGTCCAGTTTAGTTACTCAGTCATGTCCAAATCTTTGCAACACCATGGACTGCAGCACTCCAGGCTTCCCCGTCCACCACCAACTCCCAGAGCTTGCTCAAACTAATATCCATCGAGTTGGTGATACCATCCAACCATTTCATCCTCTGTCAGCCCCATCTCCTCCTCCCCCCAATCTTTCCCAACATCAGAGTCTTTTCCAATGAGTCATTTCTTTGCATCAGGTGGCCAAATTATTGGAGCTTCAACTTCAGCATCTGTCCTTTCAATGGCTGTCCAAAGGATTCTCAAGAGTCTTCTCCAACACCACATTTAAAAAGCCTCAATTCTTTGGCACTCAGCTTTCTTTATATTCCACCTCTCACATTCCTTTATATTCCACCTCTCACATCCAAACATGGCTACTGGAGAAACCATAGCTACATGAAATTTTGTCAGTTAAAAAAGTCTCTGCTTTTTAATATGCTATCTAGGTTTGTCATAACTTTTCTTCCAAAGAGCAAGTGTCTTTTAATTTTGTGGCTGCAGTCACCATCTACAGTGATTTTTGAGCCCAAGAAAATAAAGTCTGTATCTGTTACTATTTTTTCCTATCTATTTGCCATGGAGTGATGGGACTGGATGCCATGATCTTAGGTTTTTGAATGTTGAGTTTTAAGCCATCTTTTTCACAGATTTTTAATACAGCAGTTATAAAACACAGAGAGAATACCATAGCAAAGGGTACAAGAACATTTGAGAGAGACGAAGCAAGTTCCCTTCAGCATGTATATGTATATATGAAGCTACTGAATCCAATAAATGTACATATTTAGTACCCTATAATTATTATAGTCCCTTCACATTCCAGACAAAAATTCAATAAAAATAGAGCAACTTATAGAAATAATCTGGTAAAATACTGATTTATTTAAAACATTTTAAATATTTATTGTGTAAAATGAGCTTCCCAGGTGGCACAGTGGTAAAGAATCCACCTGGCAATGCAGGAGATGAAGGAGATGCAGGTTTGATCCCTGGGTTAGGAAGATGTCCTGGAGTAGAAAACAGGAACCCACTCCACTATTCTAGCTTGGAAAATTCACTGTACAGAGGAGCCCAATGGTCCATGGGGTTGCAAAGTGTCAGACATGCCTGAGCACAGCACAGAAAAGAGAAAATTTATTAAAATACTAGAAACACCTAGGTAGCAAAAAAAAAAAAAAGTAAGTTAAAAGAAAAAGAACATTAAAACAATGACTTCATTTTTCCTTGCCCCAAAACAGTGCAACTCACATCTATGGAGCTACCAGTTTGGAGAGGCAGAAACATTGGTGACTAGGAGACCCAACTCACTCATTTAGTTATGTGATACTTGTCAAGATATCTGAGCTCTCTAAGCCTCAATTTTCTCACCTATAAAAAGTGATATTAAAGTTCCCCCATTTTGTAGAATATCTAGAATGAAGTTGCTAAAAATACAACGTGTTTTATAATTTTGTGCCATTCTAAATCTAAATCTGCTTTTCAGAACTATGATAGAAAAGTAAAAGCAGAGAAATGGATCTCTCCCCAGTCTACACCTCCTTCTGTTTTCTCTTTCAGAACCCATAATAAGGATATGATTCAACTTCTTTTTAATAGAGAATGAGGGATTTATTTTTAAACTCCACACAAAAAGAGATAATGTAATTATTAGTCCTATGAATTGATCACTATATACATTAATACTGGAACTCAACAAATTCCAGGTCTGTCAGCAAACTTAAATAAACTGATCATTAAAAGAAGAGCTAACAGACTCTGCTAACTACACAGTGAAAAGGCATGCCTGTAAGTTTAAGTCTAGCCAGCAATTTACTAAGTTTGAAGAATGACTACGTATTATTATAATCTTTTAATTTGTCTATGTTCACAAGCTAAAATAAAAATGACATTGAAAAATATTTGCTTATAATTCCTTAGAATCAATGTATTTTCTAAGTGGGCTTTCAGTTCAGTTCAGCTCAGTCACTCAGTTGTGTCCAACTCTTTGCGACCCCATGAATTGCAGCACACCAGGCCTCTCTGTCCATCACCGTCTCCCGGAGTTCATTCAGACTCATGTCCATCGAGTCCATGATGCCATCCAGTCATCTCATCCTCAGTCGTCCCCTTCTGCTTCTGCCCCCAATCCCCCCCAGTATCAGAGTCTTTTCCAATGAGTCAACTCTTCGCATGAGGTGGCCAAAGTAAGGGAGTTTCAGCTTTAGCATCATTCCTTCCAAAGAAATCCCAGGGTTGATCTCCGTCAGAATGGACTGGTTGGATCTCCTTGCAGTCCAAGGGACTCTCAAGAGTCTTCTCCAGCACCACAGTTCAATTCTTCGGCACTCAGCCCTCTTCACAGTCCAAGTCTCACATCCATACATGACCACAGGAAAAACCATAGCCTTGACTAGATGGACCTTAGTCGGAAAAGTAATGTCTCTGCTTTTAAATATGCTCTCTAGGTTGGTCATAACTTTTCTTCCAAGGAGTAAGCGTCTTTTAATTTCATGGCTGCAGCCACCATCTGCAGTGATTCTGGAGCCCAAAAATATAAAGTCTGACACTGTTTCCACTATTTCCCCATCTATTTGCCATGAAGTGATGACACCAGATGCCATGATCTTCGTTTTCTGAATGTTGAGTTTTAGGCCAAATTTTTCGCTCTCCTCTTTCACTTTCATCAAAAGGCTTTTTAGCTCCTCTTCACTTTCTGCCATAAGGGTGGTGTCATCTGCATATCTGAGGTGATTGATATTTCTCCCGGCAATCTTGATTCCAGCTTGTGTTTCTTCCAGCCCAGCATTTCTCATGATGTACTCTGCATATAAGTTAAATAAGCAGGGTGACAATATACAGCCTTGATATACTCCTTTTCCTATTTGGAACCAGTCTGTTGTTCCACGTCCAGTTCTAACGGTTGCTTCCTGACCTGCATACAGATTTCTCAAGAAGCAGGTCAGGTGGTCTGGTATTCCCATCTCTTTCAGAATTTTCCACAGTTTATTGTGATCCACACAGTCGAAGGCTTTGGCATAGTCAATAAAGCAGAAATAGATGTTTTTCATGATCCAGCGGATGTTGGCAATTTGATTTCTGAGTGTTAAGTAATTTATCGTGTTTTCAAATTAAACTTCTGAAAATATTTTAAATATAATTCTTGCCCCATGTGGTATGTCCAAAACTCCTATCTAATTTTTAAACTGACATTTTTTGTAGATAGAGATTGATATTAAAGAGAGTTTTCACTTACTAACAATTCACTTGGAATTTTATCAAATAAATGATTGTGGGGTAATGATACCTTCCATTGGATCTGAATAAAGTGAGTATTTTATATTCATTAAGGAAGGCATGGATTACTTCTGTTGAAATAAAGAAAGAAATTAAACATATCTTCAATGATTTGAACTGTAGCTTTTAGGAATGAAGGCATTTCCTGTGCATTTTAATGAAGACTTCAGTAAGAGATGCTCAGACAGCAATGAGAATGTAATCTTGATGAATATTCATAGCACTTGGTATAATTTTGAATAAAAATAAATATTAACTATATGTTTCCCAGAAATATCATCCTTCTTGCATCTTAGTTTTCAACAACCATATATTTTTCCATTTATTTTCTTTCCCTCTCTTTTTGAATCTAAACATACCTACTTAACTTTAGATAACTAGTATTTTTAAGAGAAGAAGAAAACTAAAATCTTAAAGAAGTAATGAATGACATTATTAAGTGTTATTATAATCTTTTAATCTGTCTATGTTTATAAGATAAACTTTTTGAAGTTTGCTTGTATAGAAATGCAGTGGATGCCTCATTCTTTGACAAGTGAAGGTGTGTCCCTTCCCACACCCATAACACTTTTCCGCTTGAAGTATTGAAGGATGAACTGAGTAAGGGACAAATGGCAGTGAGGCGCAAGAAGTCAGACTTGTGAATTCAAGACCTCATTTCTGTATGGTAAGTTTAAAACATGAATATTGCTAAAACAACATGTCATCATCTCTAGAAAATGTTTGTTGTTGCCCCTTAAAAACCCTACAAAAACAACACTGCATTTTTCTTATTTCTAAACATTTTTCCCATAATTATTCCCTTGTATTACTGAACTCACTAACTTATACACCAAATTAATATTAATTTCACATTATTAGAAAAACAATTAACTGAAAATGTAAAACCTAAAATAATACATTTGATTCTAGGTGGGTGTTTTCTTTCCTTTGCTTGTTTGGCTAAGTAAAGCAAAGCATTTTGCTGTGTTTAGTTGCTCGGTCATGTCTCTATTTGCAACCCCACGGACTGTAGCCCACCAGTTTCCTCTATCCGTGGGGATTCTCCAGGCAAGAATACTGGAGTGGGTTGCCATACTCTTCTCCAGGGGATCTTCCCAACCCAGGGATTGAACCCAGGTCTCCTGCATTACAGGAGGATTCTTTACCATCTGAGCCACCAGGGAAGCCTTAAGTACAGCAAATAATTTTAGAATAAACCAAAGTGAAGATTAAAACCCCGCTATGAAAAAAGTTGTTAAATAAATCAAATAGTTATCACTCTGTATCAAGATAGCAAAATAACAAAAAAAGCACATGTTAACTAAATTAGGATCAGTACACATTATTTATAGATGATAGGATTTTTTTTTTTTGTACAGAAATTTAAGTATCTCTGAAACATGAGATTTGGTATACACACCTAAAAATGAAATGAGTGTTCATTGGAAACAAATGATGTATTTACAGAAGAAAACATGTACATTAAACAAATATGGCATGTTTCTAAAGAGATACCCTGAGATAGAATTTACAGTTAATAGTTTTGCTATAATACATAATGAAACATGGCTTTATTGTATTCATCACTTAGAATTTTAAAGGTAAGAACTGCCTCTGAAAACAGTGATGTGGAAATTATCTGGGATTGAAGACATCAGTTTCAAGAAAGGGGCTTTAGGAGCAATACTTTGAAATGACAGGTGATGAATGGATGTTCTGGATGAACAGAACATGAAATCTTGAAATGCATTTCCTAAGACCTGTAGGGATACATAAATAGTACTCATAAATAGTATCACTATTAAAACAATTAAACCATTGCTTATGTATACATGAGCCTATAGCGAAGACATATTTTCTTTCAATTTGGTCAATATGTCTTACTATTGAAAAACTACATTTATTATGAGTGGTTCATTTTTTCTCTGGATATATCCATCCTATGAAGAAATACTCTTTAAGTACAATCTGTCCTCAGAGACTTAAGCTTTCTTAGTTGTGTGTGTGTGCATGTGTGTGTGTGTTTCAACTGTGGCCTGATGAGCCTATTCACTTGGAAATATTTAAATGATACAAATTCACTAACTCTATAAGTTGACAATTTCATGGAAAGAAGTTCAATTTTTTAATGTACTAGGGAAATTCAGTGGAAAATTTTGGTGGTAACATTTTTGTTTTACACTCTGTTGAGGATGACTGGAGTTTGTGTCTGTATAAAATTATTAGATTGTTCTTCATGAATAAGTCTTTTAAGTGTGTGAAAAACACTTGAATGAGAATAGGATTGGTAACAGTGTAGAAAGAAATATGTGTTATCAATCATTCTAAAATATATACTTCACCATAATGCTGTCTGAGAACAGACTCACAAATGATAATTAATTTTCTCTCCCTACTCATATAATTACATTTTTATTGAGTGAATTCAAATTCAATACATTGATCTGAAATGAATACCAATTGCCCACAGGTCCAAAGGTATTTAAAACTCAACTAAAGCAATGCTACCAAACTATGGAAAAAGTGGGCCACCCCAATCCTTCTACCGGAGGGATTACACTGGTTAACAAACCCCACTGCTATAGATGATTATCAGAGTCCAAAGCTGTACCTTTTAATTATCTGCTTCTGGATGGGAGTTTTACTTTGTGGGCACTCAAGACATGCATATTCTTTTTCACACCTCATAATGACAACATCACAAGGAACTCCAGGAGTCATTTAGTATAAGAATCACAGACCGGATGCTAACGGAGCAAGAAAGTCACAGCTGGGAAGTCTTCTGAATCTTCCATAGAGTTCTTGTATCATAACCTGTTCTAAATCCCCATATAACACATGGGCTTGATCATTAGTTTGGATTACACATACCACTCATTCCTTAACTTATCATTGAAAATGCAATTATTGATTACCTGTTGTATGTGAATTTGAGTGTCTGTCACATTTAAGACCCTCTGGTATGTGTGGAAGCAAGACAACAATGAATTAAGGGCACAGTAAATCAAACCTCAGTGACCAATGTATGGTAACATACTTGTCAGCTGAAATTCATATCACTTTCATATTAATCTTCAGGTAGCATAGATCTGATTATTTCATCCCCCTGTTCAAAGGCTTCCAGTGGTCAGTGCTATAATCTTCCCACAAGCAATTACTAAGAGAACAAAATACCTTACCATTAGTATTCTCTAAATTAAACAACTTACTAGGTTCATTGGTTCTGGAGTCCTACAGGACTGATTTAAAATACCATTTCTGCTATTATATAGCCAGTGGTTCTTGGGAAAGCTACTTTATTTCATCTTATAAATTTGGATGGTACCTAACTCATAAGATTGTTGCAAGAATCAAATAAGAAAACATACAAAGCACTTGACATACAATTGCTATCACAGTGCTTATGCACTGTATATCTTAAAGCTAGATACAGTATTTATTATGGGTAAATGTGTAGCTGTAAGTGTGTATTGAACCCACACTACTGGGGCTTACACTTTGCCTCTGCCACTTACTAGATACGTGGAGTTGCATAAATTTCCTAGAATCTTTGAATCTCCTTTTTAAAGTGGGAAAATTATGGTACTTACATGGAAGGATTTTTGAGACTATTAAGTGAAACATAACAAAAATCAAAATGTTGTCTGGCACAGTAGCACCAAAGAAATGCTATTTAAAATATTTATATTGTCCATTATTTTAATCATCTTTATTATAATTACTGTTTTTTTACTTATACTCAGTGTACATTGTGCAGTCATGCCTTCACAACTTTTTTTCCATATAGTTCTTTTGGCAAGAATACACTGACCTTTTCTCTGCCTTATTCATACCTCAAGATTTTGAGCCTCAGTATGTGAGCCCCTCTGCTGGATATGAGTTATTTCTCCTCTATCCTAAAGCACTTTATTCAGAAGACCTTTCTTATGACATGTTTCAGTTCTTATTCTGTTCCATAGATATTTTCAATATTGCTTATGGGATATTTCAGATACAGAAAGCTATAAAGAATAACAAAATGAACACCTGCATTCCATTGCCCAACAAAACAAATATTACTTCTGTCCATCAAGACATACTACAACAGAGAACATGGGAAAAGACAAGTCACAGACTGGGAAAAGATATTCACAACACATCTAATCATCTGAAGCTGTCATATATCCCTACCTGACTAAGGTTGCCATATACAATACAGGATACCCAGTTAAATTTGAATTTCAGATAACATAATATTGATTGTACGTCTGTACCAAATGCTGCATCTCTCCCTTCCTCAGAGGTAACCTCTCTCATAAATGTCATTCATGACATCTCTGAATTTTTTTATACTTTTACTATGTGTACTTTATCACCACATAATATTTTTACATGTCTTAGATGATAAATGGTAACATACTATTTGCATTTATTTTCTGCATCTTTATTCTTTCTCAGAACATTATGTGAGATTTGTTGCTGTTGTTGTTTACTTGCTAAGTCACGTCCAACTCTTCGAGACCCTGTGGACTGCAGCATGGCTACATGTTTACGGATATTTAGGTTATTTCTGTTTTTCATCATTATCAACAGTCCTAACATGGACATTCTGTGAATGTGTGCATTAGTGAGGATTTCAACCGAGATTAGATTTAATTCTCCCATTGGCCCCCTCCAGGTCTCCACTCTTTTTTGTGCTGTGGCAGTCTGACATTTATGGATTCCACCAAGGGGCTCATTTGACCTGACTTCTGGCTGGTTAGACCAGGATATCAGAGGAAAACAGGAGAATGAGTCTGGGTGTTAAATCTCAGGCTTCGTAGGTGGCTCAGTAGTTAAAAGTCCACCCGCAATGAAGGATATGCAGCTTCCATCTCTGGGTTGGGAAGACCTTCTGGAGAAGGAAATGGCAACCCACTCCAGTATTCTTACCTGGGAAATCCTATGGACAGAGGAGCCTGGTAGGCTATAGTCCATGGGGTCGCAAAAGAGTTGGTAAATAAACCACAAATTTAAACCTCAGGCTCCTCCTCTCCTATGTCACCCTACTTGGCTACGTTCTCTCATGAAGAACCACGCCTCCTGTTGGGTAAACTTCTCTTATAGCCCCATACTTCCTGGCAGCCCCAGTAACCCCTCTGCTCTTTCCAGCCTAGAGCTGGTTGACTCCTTACTGACATTAGTCTTGGGATACTGCTATCCTTTGCTGATTCATCTTAAGCCTGCCCAAAACCTTGTCAGTAGTTCCTTCAGGACATTTTTTTTTTTAAATTATCTAATTTCAAGCTAGGATACCTATTTCTGGCTATAATACCAATACAGATATAAGCCTAGGAATGATATTTTGTTTTTAGAAAATCCCTCAAATGGGCTTCCCTGCTAGCTCAGCTGGTAAAGAACCTGCCTGCAATGTAAGGGACACCGGTTCAATCCCTGGGTTGGAAAGTTCCCCTGGAGAAGGGATAGATAACCACTCCAGTATTCTTGAGCTTACCCGGCGACTCAGATGACAAATAATCTGCCTGCCGTGAGAGAGACCTGGGTTCAATCCCTGGGTTGGAAGACCCCCTGGAGGAGGGCATGGCAACCCACACCAGTATTCTTGCCTGGAGAGTGCCCTTAGACAGAGGAGCCTGGTGGGCTACAGTCCATGGGGTAGCAAAGAGGTGGACACAACTGAGCACAGCACAGCATGGCACAGCACAACTCAACTAGATTTTGTCAGACTGCTCTCCACAGATAGCGCACTTTTTTTACATTTCCAACAGAAGCATATATGAATTCCTACATTCTAGTACTGGTTTTAACAGTACTTCTGCAGAATTGATACAATAGTTGTAACTTATGGTTTTCATTTATATTTCTCTGATGATTACTGAGTTATAGCAACTTTTCATGTTTTATTGGCAATTCAGTTTTCATTCATTACCTGATCATAGTTTTACCTAGTTTTCTAATGTGTAGTTTGTCTCCTTATTAATTTTTGACAGTTCTTTACACATTCTAGGTTTTATTCTTATGTCAGTTATATTCAATGACAATATTTTCTCAAATTCTGTGACTTACATTTTAACTCTAATAAAATCATACATTTTTATGCCCAGAATTTTAAAATATCAATGTAGTCAAATTGATCAGTCTTATGTTTTTGTTGTATTATAGATCCTTACGTATATGACTTATCTCCCCTGAAAGACTACAGATTTTGTGTGGGCAAAATAAATACATAAATTTCCTGATTTAACTTTGTGTCTCTTAAAGCATTTGACTTCCTCCTGTGCACACAAGGGACAGAATGCACATAAATACTGTCTAAGAGTAAGTGAAGGAAGTTTGTCCTACAGCATCTCCCCAGGTCTCTGTAAGAAATTAAAACAAGAATTCTATTTAGAATAGAATGATTTCTCAAAATTAAGAAAGTTTTTTTTTAGTATCATAAAATACCCTGAAGGTAATGAAGAATCAAAGGAAAGAATACATTAAAAGATATAATATTTCTTAGTCTCATCTATTTTTGATGGGAAGAAAAAATATATACAATAATATTTAGTGTAGCTGAAGTGTGGATTGTTTCATGTATATATATTTATTTTTCTTTACCTTGAAAAGTAAGTTTCGTCCTCCAGGTTCAGACAATCTGGACCAATGAGACAACTCATGGGTCTTTGCAGATAAACCACAGTTCTATGACACAGGCCAGGGATTCCCCTAACCGGGCTGACTATCAGAATCATTCAAATATTTTTATAAATGAGGCCTAAATCCCCAAATCACAAGCTCAGAAAATAGTTAGCATGGTTCCCTGGTGTGTGTGTGTGTGTGTGTGTGTGTGTGTGTGTGTGTGTGTGTGTGTGTGTGTGTGTGTGTATGTGAAGTTCCTCAACTTATTCTCACGGATAGCCATACAAAGAAACAGCTTTACTGTGTTCAAATATTTGCCTAGTCAAGAGATCTTAGTCACAGCTGAGAGATAGTCACTGGCCTGGTAAACAATACCCTCAGCTGAATGCTGTCTTCTCTGTACTTGACAGACAAATTCCATGTTCTCTTCCTGTGGTTCCAAAGCTATGGATCTCTGAGGACATCAAGAATGACAGCTTCCAGCTCTCACCCTTCACAGGTTATCTGCCTCTCAATCGTTAACTTTGGAATTAACCATACGGTATTGATCTGCAGGAGGGGGATACACCAGTGAGAATATTTTGAAGAAAGCACTTGTGAAAGTGTGGTGTAACAGTAGTAATAACCTATTAAGATTTCATCAATTCAGATCATTCTTCATACACAATCACAAAATAACCATGATGCTAACTTTCATTTTAACAAGTTTTCAGGAGCAGAACAACTTTAAATAGATTGATGACGGCAGCCTGATGACGATAGCCTGTGAACTCTGCAATTCAGTACCTGACACATTCTCCCTGAGTACTTCAATCTCAAGTCTGACTCACTGAAAAGTTTGAAAGTTTTTCCACTCATGAGGTGGAGGGTTATAGCTCCTTCAGAGAGGCCAGTCATTAATTTGACACTTCAGGGGCAAATTAGCAATTGAGCTAAGTAGCTTTTTAATTGTGTGCAGAATATCTTCTTTTAACATTCCCTGTTCGACAAAACCACTTGCCCACGAGTCTAACATTGGCACGCTGACTTTGTTCAGAAGGCAGCCCTGGTGAGTTAGCGAAGGCAGCTGGGTGGCACAGTAAATGTGTCATTTGCTATTTCATGTCTCTGTGACCTGGATTTAAATTCGCAATGGCACAAAATGCAACTTCAGTTCTCTCAAAAGGCTATTAAATCCTTTGCAGTAAGCCCTGTTGAGATTCTAAAACACTAAAGGGTTCTTTGCATCCCAACACCCACTCTTGTTTGCAAAGATGCCAAAGTAGTTTATTTCTCTTAAAGGAACTGTTCAAAGGGAAAAGGATGGGCTTGACTAATCAGCTGATATGAATACATATTGTTGTTTATATATATATTTTTAAAATCTATCTACCGTGCTTCAACCAGGATCTTAGAAAGAATATAACTGTCCTGTGGGAGATTTTTAATCAAGTTGCTTTTCAAGAAGGTAAGTTTTGTGTTTTTCATCTGTAGGGAAAAATCAGAATGAAGTGAAAAGTTTGAAAATAGATGTTTCTTTCCTTAAAAGCTTCATTACCTACATTCTGCTGTGTATCATTGTCCTTTCCATTATATCTGGATGTCAGAATGAATCACAGCTGTACCTTTATGCATTCAGACTAGGGCAAAACCCTGCTTTTCATTAAATTAATTCTCAAGGCATTTTCATTTAAATATTTTGTTTTATTATTTTCTCCATACAGGGGGAAAAAAACAGCGTCTTGATTTTTCTTGAATCAAAAATTTACTGTCTCCTTTATTCTTATTCCCTGCTTTTCCAAGAATCCATTCAAATATGTTCAATTTACATCAACAATGGATCAATAAGTAAATTAATCAGGCTTACTCCCCACCTAACTTTGACAGCCAAGTCTTCAGCACAATTTTAATAGTTCTACCTTCTTCTGCTTGTTGTTTTACTGGGATACCAGCCTCATGTTAAAATGGTAAGAAGCATCATTTACTGAAAAGAGCTCCTGTTTACTATAGCAGACAAGGTTCTAATTGTCTCTGATAACCTCAGATAAGTTTATTATTCATTAATTGTGCCATGCAGAATAGTGGACATCTTTTCTTTTTGCCTGACTAGTATGTCAAGCCAGAAAAGGCTAATGCCTGAACTTTTATTCATTGATAGAATTAACTCACATACTAAGGAGATGATGAGCTATCCCCAAAATACCACCATCATTTGCTGTCTACTATGTGTAGTTAAGGGAGCAACCTGGTCATTTTCAAATTTTGTATATATTAGCATCACCCAAGGGCCTTTTTAAGAAAATATGGATTGCTGTACTTCACAGAATTC
Source organism: Ovis canadensis (assembly GCF_042477335.2). NCBI lineage: Eukaryota > Metazoa > Chordata > Mammalia > Artiodactyla > Bovidae > Ovis > Ovis canadensis. The sequence goes on along the minus strand of NC_091246.1, from coordinate 173,637,297 downwards.
TATGGAAAAAAATCTCTAAACAAGTGCTTTCTAACAGAAATGCAATGTGAAACATGTAGGTAATTTTTAATTTCCTGAAAGCCATACTAAGAAAGGAAAACAATATGAGTAAACTTAATTTTTAAAATATTTTAATTAATAAAATATATTAAAAATATTATCATTGCAACACAAAAGCAATATTTAAATATTATTAATGAGAAAAGTCACTATTTTTGTAGTAAATAGGCCTAGTCTTTACCATGTGAGCCACTAGGGAAGCCAAGCTTACCTACAAATTACCTTAGGTAGGAATAGGGGTATAACAAGTGCTCCATAGATACATGTGGCTAGGAAGATGTTTTGTGCGATTTCATAGAAGATAGAGAGACAGAACTTTAGCTGTGGGAATAAAATAATGTTAATTGGGGAGATAACTTGTAATTTGTATATGAGAAAACTAATGGAATTCAAAGGTGTTAATTGATTTTTCTAAAGTCCTGCAGCTAATTGGTAGCACAATTGAGTCTCTGCAAGTTCTTCTGAAACTTCCTGATCCCAGTCATCAATCTAGAAACCAACTGATAATCAGATCTCAAGATAAGATACAGGCTCTCATTCCATTGTACTTCCTCTTAGCTATTCCTATTTATTTCATTTCCCAATTCAAATACATTTTAACTCGCAGGAAGATTATTTTCAAAATAATATATTATCAACAATTTGCAAAATTTAGTTATTGGTGTTCCTCATTATTTCTTTAGTACAGAGTTTTTCTTCAAAGTTTCTTTTTTTTTCCCAAACTGTCCATCTCTGGCATCTTTGACAATGCTTCCAAACGCTTCTTAAATTTTAGACACCAGAAATATTTAATACTTTCTCTCTCCCTATTTATTTGGTAAAATGAGGACAGTATTAGGTAAAATTATAATATTATCATTCTATATCATTAAGGATTACAGCTTTCCATTTAATTTGTTAAATCTACATTAATACTATGTAGATCTGGACAAAAAAGAATCTTTAAAATAAAGTATTTCTATATATTATGTAAAAAGGTGAAGAATCTTGACAATAATCTAAATACCATAGATCACATAAAACTTATTAAGGCTCAAATTCAATTAATAGTTAAATTGAAGAGATCTTTCAACAATAAGTTGAATCAGCTCAGTTTTATATTAGTAAATTTAAGCTCAAATTCCCAATTAAAAGCTGTTCATGAAGTAACAATATGATTAACTGTAAATACTAAAGCAGCATAAATTCTTAATTTAGTTACTTCATGATGTATAGCAAAATGCAGCATTTGAAGTAATTATTTTAAAAAATTACTTGGAGATAACTATGAGCCAACCAAGAGGTAATGTGGTCAAATTAAATTTAAATGAATTTTTAAAACTTGTAATCATTTTTTAATGGGTCATTAAAACAATTTCTGTGAAAATATACACTCTTAGCACATTGTATTGGATCCTATTCTTTGACACTTTATGTTTTTGATATAGAGAAAATAGTTCACAGCCTTCAACTTCTTTTCTTTTTCAATTTTGACTCTTACAAGAGAGACAGGACAAAAGTTTGCCTAATGGGTTCAAAACCTAAATATACACAATAGTATTTTTCCTTCTAAAAGTATCTAATAAGGTGGTTTTGTTTTGTTGCAAGCAATCTTATCTTTTATGTGTCTTACTGGCTTTTGATGTCTTTAATTTACCTGGGTCAATAGCTCAATAAAATACATTTTAAATTAAAGCTCTTAATTGTTCTTATAATAGAAGGAAAACAAAATGCATGTTACCCTATTTTTCTTGAGTTTTCCATTAACCTGAGAGTGACATCATCTATCCATTTATGGGGACAATGGTGAAGAATAGTCAGGAGAAAAGAATGGGAAAAACTGGAAATTATCCAGCTCTTCTTAATTTATCTTCTTAATACCAAGATTTGAAATGGTATGATTTCCATAAATATGAAAATGCCAACATTTTCAAGGAACTGTAATATTTATTCTTTAAAATCTCAATATTTGATGCTTTCATCTATCTTTTAAAAACAGTAATTTAGCTCTCCCTTTAAAGTGAAAGTGAAAGTCACTCAGTCATGTCCGACTCTTTCTGATTCTTTCTGTATAGTCCATGGAATTCTCCAGGCCAGAATACTGGAGTGGGTTGCCTATCCCTTCTCCAGGGGATCTTCCCAACCCAGGAATTGAACCAGGGTCTCCTGCATTGCAGGTGGATTATTTACCAGCTGAGCTGTCAGGGAAGATGACATCATAAATGCCCCCTCAAGAGTCAATCTCGTGGCCAAGGTGATCATACGTTTTGTTATTTACTTGCGAGGGCTTCTTTGGTGGCTCAGATAGTAAAGAATCTTCCTGCAATGAAGGAAACCTGGGTTCCATCCTTGTGTCAAGAAGATCTCCTGGAGAAGGGAATGCAACCCACTCCAGTATTCTTGCCTAGGGAATTCACTTTAGTCGCTGAGTCCTGTCTGACTCTTTGTGACCCCGTGGACTATAGCCCACCAGGCTCATCTGTCCTTGGGATTTCCCAGGCAAGAGTATTGGAGTGGGTTGCCATGCCCTCCTCCAGGGGATCTTCCTGACCCAGAGATACCCAAATCTGTATCTCTTGCATCTCTTGCTTGGCAGGTGGATTCTTTACCATTGTGCCACGTAGGAAAGTTAGCTTCCTTAGAAGCATGGAAAAAAAAATCACTAATGCATATTAAATTGCTCATGCACAACTTTTAACCTACTAAAATCACATCTGTATGTGATTCACACTAATAGTTAACCATGTATAAAGGCACATCTCACTTGTTAAGTAAAATTCATAGTTCACTCTGAAAAAATAAGAATAGCTACTTCCACATTTAACAACACTTGGCATAGACGATAACATTATGTAATAATCACAGGGTCAAAATATTTTCAAAAAAGCACTCATGGGTGTAGAAATAAGACAAAGTTTCACTTAAACATGGGTATCTTTCATTTGGAAGGTAAAAGCTGTTAATATACCCTCTCCCATCATAGTTTTATAATTAGTTAGAAAATGCTTGATGTTGTCAATATAGACATATTCACATTACACTGAAGATGTTTTAGGATTAGATTGTGCATCTTTAGCCAACAATAGTGACCCTCTATAAAGGATTTAAAGACAATCCACAGGAAGTTGCTAAGAGTGAAGGTACCTATACTGTTTTGCTCTGCTGTGCTTAGTTGCTCAGTCATGTCCAACTCTTTGCAACTCCACGGATGGCAGCCTGCCAGGCTCCTCTATTCATAGGATTCTCCAGGCAAGAACACTGGAGTGGGTTGCCATGCCCTCTTCCAGGGGTCTTCCTGACCCAGGGAACAAATCTTTATCTCCTGCACCTCTGGCATTGCAAGTAGATTCTCCACCACTACCAGGAAGCCCTTTGATAATACAGGAAAATTTTTCCATCCAAATATATAGACTAAAGGACTGGGATAACATTTTCATATTGATCAAATGATTGATTGCTAAATATTTTCCAAGCAGTATGCCTATAGAATGTAACTTTGGATAGATTCTTTGCTTTTATTTGAATCCTATCTTATCATGGATAATAGAGATGTAGGCAATATATTTTCTTCTTCCTGCTCTTTATGTAAATGTGAAGGACCTAAGTACATTAATTTCATATGGATATTTTAATATTTCCTGAAAATAATTAAATGATATTTTGTTACTGCTATTTTGACTTAGAGTAAGGTAAGGTGTCAAAGTAAGAAAATGTTGTTATATTTTATTTTAATACAAAGCTTTGGTCAAATTATGGGAGGCATTATTCTAATTACTGAGACAAAATTGTTATAATTATTGGAATATTAATATGCTAAAACTATTGCATATAAATAATAGGATGGGAAAGACTAAAGATCTCTTCAAGAAAATTAGAGATACCAAGGGAACATTTCATGCAAAGATGGGTACAATAAAGGACAGAAATGATATGGACCTAACGAAGTAGAAAATATTAAGACAAGGCGGCAAGAACACACAGAAGAACTATAGAAAAAAGATCTTCATGACCCAGGTAACCCATGATGGTGTGATCACTCACCTAGAGACAGACATCCTGGAATGTGAGATGAAGTGGGCCTTAGGAAGCATCAACTATGAACAAAGCTAGTGGAGGTAATGGAATTCCAGTTGAGCTATTTCAAATCCTAAAAGATGATACTGTGAAAGTGTTGCACTGAATATGTCAGCAAATTTTGAAAACTCAGTAATGGCCACAGGACTGAAAAAGGTCAGTTTTCATTCCAATCCCAAAGAAAGGCATTGCCAAAGAATGCTCAAACCACCACACATTTGCACTCATTTCACACTAGCAAAGTAATGCTCACAATTCTCTAAGCCAGGCTTCAATATTACATGAATCATGAAATTCCAGATATTCAATCTGGATTTAGAAAGGGCTGAGGAAACAGAGATCAAATTGCCAACATCCGTTGGATCATTGGAAAAGAAAGAGAATGCCAAAAAAACATCTACTTCTGCTTATTGATTATGGCAATGTCTTTGACTGTGTCAGTTCAGTTCAGTTGCTCAGTCACGTCCAACTCTTTGTGACCCCCATGGACTGCAGCACACAGGCTTCCCTGTCCATTACCAACTCCCAGAGCTTACTCAAACTCATGTCTGTTGGGTTGGTGATGCCATACAACCATCTCATCCTCTGCCATCCCCTTCACCTCCTGCCTTCAATCTGTCCCAGCGTTAGGGTCTTTTCCGATGAGTTAGTTCTTCATATCAGGTGGCCAAAGTATCAGAGTTTCAGCTTCAGCATCAGTCCTTCCAATGAATATTCAGGACTGACTTCCTTTAGGATGGGCAGGTTGGATCTCCTTGCAGTCCAAGAGACTCTCAAGAGTCTTCTCCAACCCACCACAGTTCAAAAACATCAATTCTTCAGTGTTCAGCTTTCTTCATAGTCCAACTCTCACATCCATACATGACCACAGGAAAAACCATAGCTTTGACTACACAGACCTTTTTTGGCAAAGTAATGTTTCTGCTTTTTAATATGCTGTCTAGTTTGGTCATAACTTTTCTTTCAAGGAGCAAGCTTCTTTTAATTTCATGTCTGCTGTCACCATCGGCAATAATTCTGGGGCCCAAAAAGTAAAATCTATCACTGTTTCCATTGTTTCCTCATGTATTTGCCATGAAGTGATGGGACCGAATGCCATGATCTTAGTTTTTGAATGTTGAGTTATAGCCAACTTTTTCACTCTCCTCTGTTAAGACTGTGTAGATCACAACAGATTGTGGAAAAGAGATGGGAATACCAGATCACCTTACCTGCATCCTAAGAAATTTGTATGCAGGTCAAGAAGCAACAGTTAGAACTAGACATGGAACAACAGACTGCTTACTAGTTGGGAAAGGAGTACATCGAGGCAATATATTGTCACACTGCTTATTTAACTTATATGCAGAGTACATCATGCAAAATGCCAGGCTGGAGGAAGCACAAGTTGGAATCAAGAGTGCCAGGAGAAATATCAATAGCCTCAGATATGCAGATGACACCGCCTTTATGGTAGAAAGTAAATAAGAACTAAAGAGCCTCTTGATGAAAGTGAAAGAAGGGAGTGAAAAAGCTGGCTTAAAAATAAACATTCAGAAAACTTAAGATCACGGCAATACTTTGGCCACCTGACATAAAGAACTGACTCCTTGGAAAAGACTCTGATGCTGGGAAAGATCGAAGGCAAGAGAGAAGGGGACGAGAGAGGATAAAATGGTTTAATGGCATCACCTACTCAGTAGACATGAGTTTGAGCATGCTCTGGGAGTTGATGATGGACAGAAAAGCCTGGCGTGCTGCAGTCCATGGGGTCACAAGAGTCAGAAACAACAGAGTGACTGAACTGAAGTGAACTGAATAGTGTTGCATAGAGAAGAATGAAATATTCCATAATTAACTTGCCGAATTCCATCAAGTAGTATCTTTATAGCCCAATGCTGGTTTTAAATCAATACTTATAAACACAGTTCTTATCTACTGAGCCAACTATTTTTCAAATTAGTATACTTGAGATATTTTATTAAGGTAAAGAGTGAAAATAGGAAAGTGGAACAAGTCTTTCACTCATCCTTTCAATATCTCGTTCATAGATTATTTTAGCATCATAGTATAGACAGCAGCAAATAAAACATGACAAAATTAATTTTGTTTTCATGAAACTTACAGTCTACGAGAGGAAAATAAAGAGTAGCAAAGCAACACAAAATATGTTCAGGAATATTAAATGCTGCGAAGAAACATAAGGAGGTTGAGTAATCAGAAGAGGGTTGCCCCCTACATTAGAAAGTGTTGCTGTCCTCTTTGGTAAATGATTAAATTGCATTTAAACAAACACCTGGAACAAAGGGTTAAAGTGACTGGAAAAGAAAGCTGGAGGGAGAGAATTGGTGAAAAAGTCAAACAAAGAGCAGGGATCAGTCCAAATATCATGTAGAAGATGAGTTGTAGACTTCATTTTAATTCAAAGAGGTGAAATAGAAAATAATCAACAAAAGAATTTAATTTTACTGAGGACACATTATATCATGAGATTGTCTCTACAAGAACATCTACTCATCTACAAGCTTTCCTGCCTATTTTGCCCCTGCATTACCCAGGAATCTCTCCTCAGAGCTGCTAGTACCCTTGTTCTACTAGTGAAATTCTGAAATAGTCTTTTATACAAATGATCAAAGGCCTTGGAGTCTTTCTGAACCCTGCATATTTCTGCACCACGATCAGAAAACAGCACCCCAAAGACCGTCCAGTGGAAGAGCCACTCTAACTCATCTCTACCCAAGTCTCTCAGATACATTCACTTTCTATGTCCCTCAGTTTTCTAGTATATAGAAGGGGAAAGGGAGAAATATATACTTTGTACTTCAGCCGGAGGGCAGCAAGGTATTAGCTTCCCATACTCTTGCTAACTCAGTTTCCCCAGGCAGGTCACTTCCACTTTCCTCCATAATGTCCCATGGACAATTGTTTCAATTGTCCAGATTTGTACTACTCTTGGGAGATGACTGACATGTTCAGTTCCCACCCCATTTTAACTCTTGAAACTGCCTGAAATTGGCCCCACGTTGATATATGTGGATTTCATCTTTTTTCCTGATTATCTGTTTTGTTGTTTTTTTTTTTTTTCTCATTATTTGATTTTGGGGCTCTTGCTTCTTTCATTACTGCTTTCCATTTCCTCTCTATTCTGGGTGCTAGTATTAGTCTATTGTACATAAAAAATATATAGCTTAATTCTTTTGTGATAGATAAGCAAATTCTCCAAGGTCAAGCTGTTAGTTGTATTGGTCTACTCAGTATTTCTGAAATGCTTTATTAAAAGTGGAATATCTTGTAATGTCATAATGACAGGTATTAATGGAAGGAAATACTGAAATAATATCAATGGTAATGCAAAATTTAATCTCATTTATTTTAATCTACTCAAATATAAAGATAACAGTATTTTAATATATATATTTGGCAAATATAATTTAAAACATTATAGATATGATAGTAAAAGAATTCATGTTTTTCAATATTTCCATGGAAAAGGAGTAGTTAAACAATCTGTAGAAGATGAAAAACCCTATAAAGTAATGTAAATACTAAATTTATCCTTATACAATAAGGCAATATCATTTGGAGTTTTATAGTGATTTACAACACTCTTGCTAAAAACAGCATGTCATTTTTTAAAATATGAACTGACTTGCTACACATAGAAGTGATATTTATTGTGAATCTTATTTAACTTACACAATTGAGTTTACATCCCTTTAATTATGATTGTTTTTCAACAAAAATAAAGAATTACACTAGGTCCCCAGCTTTCCTTGTGGTACAGTGGTTAAGAATTCACCTTGCAATGCAGGGGACACTGGTTCGACGCCTGGTCTTGGATTTCACACACCACAGAGCAACTGAGCACATATACCACAACTACTGAGCCAGTGCTCTAGAGCTTGCGAGTAGCAACTACTGAGCCCACACCCTACTGCTACTGAAGCCCCAGCCCTCAGAGCCTCTGCTCTACAATAAGAGGAGCCACGGCAATGAGAAACCCTGCTCACCACAAGTAGAGAAAGCCTGCGCGCAGCAACAAAGCCTGAGTACAGCCAAAAAATAAAATACAATTTAAAACTTTAAAAAAAATCACACTAGGTCCCATATCCAATATTTTACATCTCCATGATTTTTTAATGTAGTAGATTTCACTATATTATGTATTTTTTAACAACCTTAGCCTAAAAATTCAAAAGTATTAAAACAGGACAGAAAATGTATTTTACTGTCCAATTAACAAATTTAGTTTCTTATCCCGTCGGCTAGTGAATTATGAAGCATCAGACATAAATCAATGAGGAACTACTTAAACTTGATCCTTGTAATCAGAGCTACAAATTTTGGCAGCAGGCCACATAATCCAGCTCTAACTGTGTAGCATTTTTATTCCAGTAACATATTAACAAAATGTACAACTGTTTTGACTTGGTGGATGATCTAACAATATCCCTGCAAAAAGCCTTTGTCCATTTTTTACACAAATGTCTTTTCTTTGATGATAAATGTGTTTTGCAATTTTCATGATGAATCAGTGGAAGAAATTAACTGTGCCCTTCAAGTGCTTTATAACTTTTAAAATCATGCCTTTGGAAATGCAGGCCTAATTCAACACAAAGTTAAATCTTTGTGCCTGAATTTCTTTATTATTTTTGCTTGTAATCCCCAATTCTTGCTAATTGCCATTCTAGGGCCCATCAGCATTATGGCATCTGAAAACATGTAGAATAGGATATTTACCTAAAATATGATTTTATGACTGCTTTGGATGACTCATTTATCCTGGCATGTGTTTCTATTCTAGGTGCAGAGTACATGTGAATAAAGAGTGAGTTCCCAAAATATAGAAATATTCTAAGTGAAAAATAAATGATAGAGTCCCACAGAATTGAGATTATATTTAAACTAACACTACTTTGAAGCAAATGCATTTACCTTTTCTATTTTCTGTAAATGCTCTGCTTAGGTCACTGGATATGTGCTGTCTCACTCTCATTTGATGTTATGCTGCACAAATTCAGCCTAATTGTTCACTATATTATTTTTAACACCACTACTTGAACATTTTCCAAAGCTGCTTAATCTCTGCTACATTATTAATCGACTTTCAAAAATGGGACCTCATTGTTTCAATCAATCTTGATTTTGTTCTCTTCTAGAATTATCACTGTCAGTTCACTTTTTTTAGTTCCTCTCTCTGACCCATAGGTATGGAGGTTCCATATCTTCATCTTATTCCTTCTAAAATGTGTCTAAATTATAGTCTACCATCACAACCTCTATTTAGCAACATACAAATTAATCCTAAAACTTTTCTACTTTTGGGGTTCATTCAGATCCCAAGAGGCCTTGAAGGTTGTTTTTTTTTTGTTGTTGTTGTTGTTGGTTTTTTTAGTTTTTAATGAGATAATCTCTATTTCAAAATAATTGTTATTGAATCACAATCTTTCTTGATCATGACAACTTTACCAACTGACTATAATTTGTTTATATTTTCACCAGAACAGTTTTTTATCGACTTTTTACCTTTGAAAATGACTTCATAACTGACACAAACCAACTCTTCAAACTATAGAATAGTATCCAGCTTCTCTTGTCTTTGACCAGCCTTAATAAGTCACCCAGGTCTGGCTACAGTGGCTTGTGTAATCCTTCATCTGATCTATTATAACGGCCACTCCTACTTCCTACATCATCTCTGCTTCAATCCCGGCATCTCTCCTCGACCGAAACCTCTTACAGGCTTTGATTCCGGCCATGCTGAGTCACTGTTTCCTGGTCCCAGTGCACGGTCCTTTCAGCACGTTTGTTCCCCTCTTTCACTGCCGTCTTTTCTTCCTATGACAATTCTCTTTCACTCTGCCTTTTGAGCTCTTATACTCATTCAAATCATTTCATTTTTATTTTTCTCAGCTCAAATGTTTATTTGATTATTGTGTAGATACTCTTTGTTTTCCTTCCTCAGGACACTGAAAGATTTCTTAAAGCCCTTGTCTCAGTTATCCTTTCTATATTTATAATCCCTGGGTCGGGAAGATCCCCTGTAGAAAGAAATGGTACCCCACTCCAGTACTCTTGCCTGGAAAATCCCATGGACTGAGAAGCCTGGTAGGCTACAGTCCATGGGGTCGCAAAGAGTCAGACAAGACTGAATGACTTTACTTTCACTTTCCTCATAATCAGATTATAAACTCATTAAGGATAGTGAAGATAACTTGTTTATGTTTTCTGCCTTCACAGACTTGGTAGGATGTTTAACATATATGCTTGACAAAGGTAAGTTCATCTCAATCACAGATATTTCATGCATATTTTCTTTTGATATATGACCCCTTTTTCTCCTGTGTCTTTTCAAATATTAACTATGTCAAGTGAATTTGAGTTTCATCCCAAAATAGCTTTCTCCTGTTACTCTTCCTGGATTTATTGATCTTACCCTTAATTCAATGTACCAATTGTCTGGTACATATGTCTGTGTCATTCAGTTAAAAACCCATTGTATATTGTTGTTATATTTTGTTATTCTCTATTTCATGAGTTTTAATTTCATGACCCAAGATTGTTAAATGCTTAACAACAGAAAACATTTCCATCAATATGCTTTGAAGTTGCAGAGTAAAACCTGCTTCTTCAGATTAACTCAAGGGAAATATTTTACAAATAAATGTAAAATTTAATTACATTTACTAATATATCCATCATTTTACTACCAAAAATGTATTAAATAATCTGGAGGTATCAATTTATACATTTTGGGAAACAATAAACAATAATTAAAGATGTGCGACAACTACATTCTTGTCTCTCATAGACACCATGTTACTTGCTATGGGTGAACCCTGTGATGATTATTCTGTTCTGGAGAGATTTCACAATTCCAAGTTATACACACGATACAATTAATCAGTAAAAAATAAAGGTTGATATTAGAGACTTTCAGATCCATAATAAGAAAGTTATTTATTCTGAAGAAATTTCACTAATAAATGCATCTATAGCTGTAACTCCATTAATATATTGCAAGCTCAAAGTAACAAGGTCGATCAAATTTCACCAAAACTACTATAAATACTATTGTTCATTCTATATTTGCAAGGTCTTCTTCATGATCTTTAGACTCTTCCATTCAGTTTTGTCAGTAGTATACTTCATATCTCCAAAAGGTATAAAGAAAGAAGAGAAAGTGCCCTCACTTTAAGTCAAAGAGCCCTCAGTCAACAAAGCAATCAGCCTCTTAACAGTAACTTCAAATTACTCTGTTTACCTGGTGGCCAGTCTTTCTCTGTTTCTAAAGATCTAGCTCCAGATTTGGATGATGTTTACAAATAAATAAAGAAAAAGGAAATCAGGAAATCTAGTTAATCATATTATAATTTTTCAGCTTACAAAAGCTCATCTGTGTGTGTGCGTGTGTGGGTGTGTGCGTGTGCACTCAGCTGTGTCCACCTCTTTGCGATCTCAACGATTGTAGCTTCCAGACTCCTCTGTCCATGGAATATTCCAGGCAAGAATACTGGAGTGGGTAGCCATTTCCTACTCCAGGGGATTTTCCCTATCCAGGGATCGAACCAGAATCTCTTGTGTCTCCTACATTGGCAGGCAGGTTTTTTTACTCATAAGAGTCTTTTGGACTCTGTGGGAGAGGGAGAGGGTGGGATGATTTGGGAGAATGGCATTGAAACATGTATAATATCATATAAGAAACAAATCGCCAGTCCAGGTTCGATGCATGATACAGGATGCTTGGGGCTGGTGCCCTGGGATGACCCAGAGGGATGGTATGGGGAGGGAGGAGGGAGGGGGGTTCAGGATTGGGAACACGTGTACACCCGTGGCAGATTCATGTTGATGTATGGTAAAACCAATACAATATTGTAAACTAGCCTCCAATTAAAATAAATAAATTTAAATTTTTAAAAAAGAGACAAAAACATCTTATTAGTATTTGTGCTAGAATCACACAGGCTAATAGGAGATGCAAGTTTCTGAGGACCTGAACTAACACTGAAAAGCTACCAATTATGACAGAATTAGACAAAATTTAAAAAAAGAAAAATTCCTTCTCTCTGATACAGTTATATGAAGAATTGAATCTAGTGTATGGGTAGACAGTGCATCATAAATAACAAAGAAGAAAGACTTTATCTTGAGTAAGACAATTCAGAAAATTTAAAGTTCAAATTTTTTTGAACGTGGACCATTATAAAGCAAGGGTCTAGGAGAATCCACAAGTGTTCAATAAACTTGGATATGGTACAACATCTCAAATATCAACTTTGCTGCTCTTACTAATATTTCATGCAAGTGTAAATTAGAAGGATATACTCACTGGTGAATTTAAAATGAATAAAATATCCTTGAAAATAGCACTCCCTTAAGGTTACACAGATTTAAAAAAAATTTCTTATATTACGAAGTTTCCTCTCTCCTCAATAAAAGAAAGCTTGTCCTGAGGACATCCTTGTCATATACCCTTTGTTTTAGGCCATCTGTTCCTAGTTTGATAATGGCTTAGTTTGTTCAATATCAGGGCCTTTTCTAATGTGTAGGTGACCTGCTTTTATTTAATTTTCAATTTAACTTCTATTCATTTTATGATTGTACTCTATTTTGGTAATTATGTACAGGCACCTAGAGGGATTTTGTCGAAGGTAACATTAAAAATTAATAAGTGAATGAATTGGCATGATGATTTATATTACAAAGAGAACCCATAGGCATCAGTAAAAGATGTTTTTTGGACCTAGCATAAGGTTCCCATTAAACTGGTATAACACATAGCCATAGTTATTATTTTAAGTATAAATTTTGACATTTTCCCCTATTTGTTCTCTAGCCTCTCCTTCCTTCACTTTCAAAATTCTTATATTTATTGAACCTTGTGCAGCTCCTTTTGGAACTGACAATCTGTCTAGTGCCATTCATTTTCCAGGCTAGATATGGTAAGTGCCAATCACTCTTCACCATCCCCTTTTATTCATCTATCACCATTGCTATTCTTTCTTTTTTAAAACTTAGATGATCACTTCTCTTTACCTCTTCATCCACACCATCAGCATAATTGAGCCAGGTTTATTAAAATGAGAAATTATGCTGGTGGAAATATTTTCCTCCTGTTTTAGTGCCTAGACTTAATCATTTCGTGTGGATAGCCTGATAATTGCAATTATCTAAACAAATGAACATGAATCAGTCTCCAAATATAAACCATTCTTGATTAAGTGTAGTTTTTATTTAGAATGCATGTGATAATCAAGAGTCTAGTGATATGGTTGCTTTGTGAATTCTGTTTTTTAAGACTTTTTATAAAAATATGTGTTCATCCATTCAGATTGAGGAACTAAATGTTTGGACTGAGTGACGTTTTATGCAAGTGTTCTAATACTACATAGACATATTTACTGAGTAATTCTTTTCAAATTAGCAGGAATATTTTCAAAACTGATTCTTTATACTATTTACTCTACTTATCCACCCCCCACCCCCCCACTTTTAAAAGTGTAACATCTAGTACTAAACTTTTTAAGCAGTTGCTGAGGGCACTATCTTTCTTTTATTTATCACTTATCTATGTCAAATGAAGTGGAAATTTCCAGGTGTCATTTTCAAGTTCTGTATTCTCAGAGTTAGGCACCAATGACTAATTAAATCCACAAGCAGGTGATTACAGGTGCAGAAAATTGTACCTGCAATTAATCCCACCTGTGATTGAGACTGTGCATACAAAAGAATATTGAGACTATGATACAAAAGCTAGGCTTTTTAGATGTTGGTTCTGAGTTTTCTATCTTGAAACCACGTTTCTAGGTTCATCTTTTTAAATTTTTCATATTTCAAAAGAATATTGCATCCTTTTTGTCAAATTTAATATTATAGTTTATGAGAAATTTAGGTCTTAGATCTAACTTGAATCCATTAAAGTACCAACATTTAAATCTGATTTTAAAAAGTGGGCCTTTCATAATTTTAATAAACTCTTTTCTCTATCTCCATGTAGATGACACCTCACAGGCTAAAAATTTAATTTAATTTGAATCAAACAAATATATAAATGATTACATCTATAACTTACAAATTGCAGATGTATTATTATGCTAAAGATATTTCTTATCTTTGTATTTATGTGTATTTCTTTAAATTTCATATTGTGGAGAAGAAAATGATAACCCACTCTATTCTTGCCTGGGAAATTCCATGGATAGAAGAGCCCGGCGGGCTACAGTCCATGCAGTCATAGAGAGTTTCATACAACTGAGCGACTGAGCACAGGCAAACTTCATATTATATCTACTACATCAATGCCTACTGTAGTGATCTGTCAGTGTAAGTCATTGACTTGTAAATTCCTGTAATAAACAACAAATTCATTTCTAAACATAATGGGAATCTACATATGAAAGTAACAATTTTAATAAAATTTAATACCATGCTTATTTAGCATCTTTTTTTTTTCTTTCAAGTCCTACTTAAAAGTCCTTTTTAAGTCAATATCAATGCCAAATGAAAACAAGGAAATTTTAGCCTCAGTTCAGTTGCTCAGTCGTGTCCAACTCTTTGTGACCCCATGAATTGCAGCACCAACTGTCCATCACCAACTCCCGGAAATCACTCAAATTCACGTCCATCAAGTTAGTGATGCCATCCAGCCATCTCATCCTCTGTCGCCCCCTTCTCCTCCTGCCCCCAATCTCTCCCAGCATCAGAGTAATTTCCAATGAGTCAGCTCTTTGCATGAGGTGGCCAAAGTACTGGAGTTTCAGCTTTAGCATCCATTCCTTCCAAAGAACACTCAGGACTGATCTCCTTTAGAATGGACTGGTTGGATCTCCTTGCAGTCCAAGGGGCTCTCAAGAGTCTTCTCAAGAAACTGTATATTTAGCTAATCTGTATTGATTTATAGTTGAGTGATATGAACTCAATAACAGTAATATTAAGAATAACATGTAGGACATGACTTTTGTCCAGATGTATATATAAGGTATATAGTAAGTATGTAAAATAAATAAGAGATTTGCATTCTTACATATATGAAGTAAAATAAAGCAGTTTTTATTATTCATTTCTTTAGTTCATGTTTTGCATGTATTAATATTTAACCTATGATTATTAATACTCTACAGTGTTCCAGGCACTGTCATAGGCCATGAGATGCAAAGATGATCAAGTTATTTATGCTCCATTCAAGGAGTTCATATTCTGTTTAGACTGTTGCTTCCAGAAAGTGACAAAATTGTTGTCTCATATAGTATGTGAATGTGCCAAATGATATAAAATCCCAGATTAGGGAGATGATAATGCTTTTATAAAGTTTTTAGGTAACTATTGTCATATAGTCTTCAGTTATTTGAACATTACATACAAATTATACAGATACTCTAATAAATCATTCAATATATTTGTTCTAAGCAAAGAAATAGAGGAAAACAACAGAATGGGAAAGACTAGAGATCTCTTAAAGAAAACTAGAGATATCAAGGGAACATTTCATGCAAAGATGGGCTCGATAAAGGACAGAAATGGTATGGACCTAACAGAAGCAGAAGATATTAAGAAGAAGTGGCAAGCATACACAGAAGAACTGTACAAAAAAGATCTTCACGACCCAGATAATCATGATGATGTGATCACTAACCTAAAGCCAGACATCTTGGAATGTGAAGTCAAGTGGGCCTTAGAAAGCATCACTACGAACAAAGCTAGTAGAGATGATAGAATTCCAATTGAGCTGTTTCAAATCCTGAAAGATGATGCTATGAAAGTGCTACACTCAATATGCCAGCAAATTTGGAAAACTCAGCAGTGGCCACAGGACTGGAAAAGGTCAGTTTTCATTCCAATCCCAAAGAAAGGCAATGCCAAAGAATGCTCAAACTACCACACAATTGCACTCATCTCACATGCTAGTAAAGTCATGCTCAAAATTCTCCAAGCCAGACTTCAACAATATGTGAACTGTGAACTCCCTGATGTTCAAGCTGGTTTTAGAAAAGGCAGAGGAACCAGAGATCAAATTGCCAACATCCGCTGGATCATGGAAAAAGCAAAAGAGTTCCAGAAAAAACATCTGTTTCTGCTTTATTGACTATGCCAAAGCCTTTGACTGTGTGGATCACAATCAACTGTGGAAAATTCTGAAAGAGATGGGAATACCAGACCACCTAACCTGCTTCTTGAGAAATCTGTATGCAGGTCAGGAAGCAACAGTTAGAACTGGACATGGAACAACAGACTGGTTCCAAATAGGAAAAGGAGTACGTCAAGGCTGTATATTGTCACCCTGCTTATTTAACTTATATGCAGAGTACATCATGAGAAACGCTGGGCTGGAAGAAACACAAGCTGGAATCAAGATTGCCGGGAGAAATATCAATAACCTCAGATATGCAGATGACACCACCCTTATGGCAGAAAGTGAAGAGGAACTAAAAAGCCTCTTGATGAAAGTGAAAGAGGAGAGCAAAACAGTTGGCTTAAAGCTCAACATTCAGAAAATGAAGATCATGGCATCCGGTCCCATCACTTCATGGGAAATAGATGGAGAAACAGTAGAAACAGTGTCAGACTTTATTTTTTGGGGGGCTCCAAAATCACTGCAGATGGTGACTGCAGCCATGAAATTAAAAGACGCTTACTCCTTGGAAGAAAAGTTATGACCAACCTAGATAGCATATTCAAAAGCAGAGACATTACTTTGCCGACTAAGGTCCGTCTCATCAAGGCTATGGTTTTTCCTGTGGTCATATATGGATGTGAGAGTTGGACTGTGAAGAAGGCTGAGCGCCAAAGAATTGATGCTTTTGAACTGTGGTGTTGGAGAAGACTCTTGAGAGTCCCTTGGACTGCAAGGAGATCCAACCAGTCCATTCTGAAGGAGATCAACCCTGGGATTTCTTTGGAAGGAATGATGCTAAAGCTGAATGAAGCTCCAGTACTTTGGCCACCTCATGGGAAGAGCTGACTCATTGGAAAAGACTCTGATGCTGGGAGGGATTGGGGGCAGGAGGAGAAGGGGACGACAGAGGATGAGATGGCTGGATGGCATCATGGACTCGATGGACGTGAATCTAAGTGAACTCCGGGAGATGGTGATGGACAGGGAGGCCTGGCATGCTGCGATTCATGGGGTCGCAAAGAGTCAGACACGACTGAGCGACTGAACTGAACTGAACTGAAGCATGTACATAACTTCTATTACAATTTTAAGAATATCATATTGTCCTTTACAAAACTGTGTTTGTTCAGTTGGCCAAAGGTTTGTTTCTAGTTTTCCCATAACATCCTATGGAAAAGCCTGAAAAAATGTTTTGGCCAACCTAATATATGTCAGTCAAAACTTCTTACCTTGTCATTTAAGTCTCTCAGAAATGTGATCTAATTTGCATTTCCACTCTTTCTTTGTGCTGTGTTAAGTTGCTTTAGTCATTTCCAACTGTTTGTGACCCTATGGATTATAGCCTGCCAGCCTCCTCTGTCCCTGGGATTCTGCAGTCAAGAAGACTCGAGTGGGTTGCAGTGCCTTCCTCTAGGGGATCCTCCTGACCCAGGGATCGAACCCACGTCTCCTACATCTACATTGGCAGGCATGTTCTTTACCACTAGCGCCACCTGGGAAACCCCCATCCTTTCTCTAAAATGTACCAAATGCCTTGATAGATAATTTTCATTGAGAGACATGGATTGATTATACCCAAATGACTACTTATAAGCGGCTGCCCAGTAAACACTCAACACATATCACTGAACAAAATCTCTGGAAGAAGCTACTCTACCCTTTATATTAAAGAACTTTCTTTTGAATTTTGAAAGAGCTGATTGACCACCTCTACAGCCAGAACAAGTTTAAGCGCTATGCTCCTTTCTTAACTTGCACTTTGTAGTTCTGAGACCCTCCACTAGCTGACACCCAAAATTCTATGTCAGACTGAAGGGACATGACAAGGAGAGAGAGAATACTAACAGGTTAATTCCTCTCTCTGGGCCCAGTATTATTTTCAACTAGAGTTGGAGACCAAAGAACAGTCTAAGAATTTGATTCATGAGGATTTAGTATTTCTAATGAATAATTTCAAAGACAGTAATGCATAATAAGCCTCTAACCTTTTGAGTTTTCAGAGAGCCCATCATAAATTAAACGTTACAGCTTTTAATTGCTAAGAACACGTGTATTGTAGTAAGAAGGAGAAAGTAGGCTGAGGTCAAAGAACGAATGTCAACACATTAAGATAATATATTTAAATATAAACATGTATTATGTGGAAAAATACAGGAAGAATATAATTTTAAAATATTCTACTTCAAAAACTAGCCTCCTGCATTATTTGATGGTTCTGTGAATAAATAAATCTGAACCAATATCAATCATTTTAAAAGGAGAAAGAATGACATCTAGCCTGACAACTAGTGCTCCAATTTTACAACCGATGCAATTTGAAATGGCAGCAATATTAAGCCCTGACTATTAATGATGGCAGCTCTGCTGAGTGTTACTAGAGTGGAGATTTGCTCTGTAAAGAAATTCAAATTACTTGCTTTCACAGTTTTTCTAGACTTCCCATAATTTGTTTCTCCCCCTGTATGCACGCTTAGTATCAAAAGTTAACTTGCATATCCACTTTTTCATTTTATTTTGATATTATGTACCATGTTTCATCACATCTCATTACAGTGTGATTCAAGCTAACGCTTTATGATACTGTATCATGTGCTCTGCAGCTTCTCCACTTATCAGAATTATATTAGAGAAGTTTGACATATCATCTAGTCATATTTTTAATTACTAATTGAATTTAACTATTATAACTGCTTTATCTGATATTGGTCACTTGATGTGAAATTTTTGACCAAAATGATATTTTATCCTCATAAAATTTAATTTTCTTTCTAAAGGAAACAGTTTTAAGTGTATGTCCTTTCATATTTTTGTTTGCTTATATGGATTTAGTTGAATGTTCTAAAGGTTCCCTGTCTGCTTGTTGGTAATGTAACCCTTACCTTCTTCTCCATGGAAAGAGGACAAGCATTATCTTTTAGAACTGCACAGCTGGTCTCAATTTTCAGCAGGTCCCAACTCAGGCAAAACAACAGAACAGGCCATAGAAATGTATTAAAGGAAGAGAACCATAGGGTAGCATGCTCTAATTCTTTTTATTCTTTTCTTTCCTTTAAGTGTCTTAGGGACACTGCAGCTGTAATGCACTAACACAGGTCGTTGACCCATTTTTGAAGCTTTGGAGTAGGTGGCTATTGTCTTTTTCTCTGCATGTACATCAGTTGTGCTTGATTCCTGAGGAACCAGGCTTTAAACTATGGTGAGTCAGGATTATCCCAAGAATCTTCAGCAATGAAGCCATATCTGTTCAGCCTCCTAAAGGCATTAGACAATCCCTGAAGAATTCAACTGTCAAGATGTTAGTTCAAGAAAGCTGTAAAGTTTCTGTAGGTCAATGTTTTTAAAGGATATTTATTTTCTTTTCATTGAGTCAGGATAAAATGCAGTCAATGCTGCTGCTGCTGCTAAGTCGCTTCAGTCGTGTTCGACTCTCTGCGACCCCATAAGACGGCAACCCACCAGGCTTTCCTGTCCCTGGGATTCTCCAGGCAAGAATACTGGAGTGGGTTGCCATTTCCTTCTCCAATGCATGAAAGTGAAAAGTGAAAGTGAAGTCACTCAGTCGTGTCTGACTCTTCGCGACCCCATGAACTATAGCCTGCCAGTCTCCTCCGTCCATGGGATTTTCCAGGCAAGAGTACTGCAGTGGGGTACCATTGCCTTCTCCAAAATGCAGTCAATATTCCATGTAAAATCCACTCGTCATTCTGTGGGATATTTATGCAGTGCTTTTAAATGCTGAAATATTTACTATACTAATTTTCGAGAAATGCTAAAAATTAAAATAGCGGCCTAAAATGTTAAAAGATGTTTTATAAGTTTTAATTTACTTTTATTTTTAGGCACTAGAATGTCTCATTTATTACATTAGAAATAAAGTATTACTTATTTTACTTTTGCTCAATAATTTTTATTTCTCCTGTATCTGCTTTGGTTCAGATAAAAGAAAAATACTGAAATATATATATAGATTTTTTTTTACTGTCAACTTTATCACTTAAGGCAACTCTAACAAAACTTTGTAAACATTTTTGTATAGAAATATAAAACCATATATAAATTTTTGTAAGATGTTACAAGGTATCAGAAAAAAAGTTAAATGTTTGGTTGAGAGGTTTGAAAGTAAAGTTGCTCAGTCTTGTCTGACTCTTTGCAACTCCATGGACTGTAGCCCACCAGGCTTCTCTGTCCATGGGATTTTCCAGACAGGAATACTGGAGTGGGTTGCCATTTCCTTCTCCAAGTTAAAAGGTTTAGAAGATGCTAAATTAAATAAATTTCTTTATTGAAAAGTTTTGTTTTCTGTTTTATAGTAAAGTTTTTTGTTTCCTGTTTTATAGGGAGTGTAGGTTAATTTTATCAATACCCTTTCATTCATTTACTCAGTCTTCAAATCCCACACTTCTGCAAATCCAAGGAATCTGGTAGGCCAAATGAGAAGTCATCTGCAAGGAGCTTTCTGTTCTAGTGGGACTCATACCCTATGAATCTGGACAGAACAATGAAGTTAACCTCAGCAGAATCAACAATTCCCTTCAACACACAGAGTATATATATTGTACATGTATTGTAAGTAAAAGAATGATTTGTATATTTTCACCATTAACTTTTGTGCTCCCACTAGATCATATAAAGATCAAATAGTCTGTATTCAGTCCATTTTACAGATCCTAGGAATGAGTAGAAGAATTGAAAGCCATCAAGATGGGTTGGATTAATCTGTATTGAGAAGGGGAAATGGTTGATGATGGGAAGAATGTGTGTGTGAAAAAAAAAAACAGGAGGTGAAATTCAAGGACCTTCGGGGACTAGATTAGTGGAAAAGTTTTAAATCAGAAGATAAAGATATTGTGATGATAGTTATGTTTTTAAAATACAGAATAGGACTAACATGAGTCTAGACACTTTAAAGACAGCAAACTATGCATTGCAAATGAAATCCCCTAAGACAACATTACTTTTCAAAACAGTTTTAAATGTTGGAATATTTTGAATTAAAGTTACTGTTTTATTATTACCTTAATACAACTAATTTAATATATTCAGAAATAAATTAACTTTAAGAATTAATTTTTAATCTCTGAGAATAATTAACTATAATTGAATATATTTAAAATCACATTTCTATCATAACAAAATTATTCAATAAGCTGTGATGTTTATGTCTCTCAAACTCTATAATTGGTACTGCTACACCATTATATTGAAATTAAAAGTGGCTCCTACATATTATATATTAGGTTTCAAAATTATTTCTATTGTATATATCTTCTGATACTGTGTTGTTGACTGTTCTGGATGTTGGTTAAACAATCAGTATCAAATATTATTTTGCATTTAATACCCAAAGGACAGGGGAGACTTGTGTACTGCAGTCCATGGGATCACAAAGTGTCTGACATGACTTAGCAAGTGAACAACAGGTTTCAAAAAATAACTTTAACTGTACAAGAACACGGAAGAACAAAATGCCATCAGATCACAGAATCTTTTATAATTTGAATGCAAAATGGTCCTTTTTCAATCTTAGTGTCATACCAGGATGCAGTGTTTCTTTTGTCTGTGGTTCCTACAGGCTAACTTAAGGTATTCATTATTCCAAATATTTTTATTGCAACATCAATTATAAACTATTTTATGTACAAAATTACATATGTACTATGCATTTCCATACTGTAATATTTATAAAATTGCAATGTATATTTTTATATGAAAAACATCGTTGAATATCTTTAATACAAAATAACATTTTAAAATGAGTATCGGTATATCATTATGCTATTTGACTTAATTCTCACCTCAGCTGAATTTTTTCAGTAATAATAAGAGAAAGTTTTACAATTATAATATGGATAGTGATTAAATGAACTTATCTCCTTATCTCTTTCCTAAAATTACATTTTTGAAAAACACAACTTCTGTGTTTAATTGGGTCATCAGGGACTGTTGCCAATTACTAAAAAAATCCAGTGTGATTTTGTTCATCAATTTTGAGCAAATTATTTTGGAATGCACACGGAAAACCAAGTAATTTGTAAATTTCATTTGCATTAAAATAGCATTTGGGGGCATTTTCTGGACATAATTCTTGGGAAATTCACATTTTTCTCAAAGTCTCAAATATGGAAATATGGAAAAGATAAGTAATTTGAACAGTTTAACAATGTGTCTAAAAATGAACTTACATTTCATCAAATTTTATCAAATTAAAAGGAGATTAAACTGGGAGGCATTCACTTTATAGATAATTTTAAAATCTTATTGTCTTCTAATATGCTTTTAAAAGCAAAATTTTATCCAAAGTATGAAAACACATGACAGGTTAATCATAGAGTTCATAGATGCCTGCAGAGCCATTGATAAAGGCAACCAATATAACTTACATCTCAAAATCCAATGAGATGAAACTGCGTGGAGTATAGAAATATATAATGATTGTAAAATTTGTGTTTTGAGTCTGATAAAGGCTCATCACTGTTTTTCATCAATGCTAGCTTGTTTGCTTCAGAATTATGCATTGGATTATGTTATTGTTGCTTTAGATTTGTACTTTTGAGTATGTGGTGTGAGAGTGAGGGATACACTCTTCACACATGTGATTTTGTGTGTTTATATTTCTTCTGACATTAGAGGAAACTGGGAAAATTAAAAAGGAGTTATTTTTCATAAAAGGCAAATTTTCTAAATTGAAAGATGATTAAAGCAAGAGGAAACAGTCAAACCGATGGACTACACATTTTGATTCATCAAAAAGATGGAGAAAGGTCTAAGGGAGTTACATAAAGTTACATAAAGTTTTTATACAGTTCAGTTCAGTTCAGCCGCTCAGTCATGTCTGACTCTTTGTGACCCCATGAATCGCAGCACACCAGGCCTCCCTGTCCATCACTATCTCCCAGAGTTCACTCAGACTCACGTCTATCAAGTCCGTGATGCCATTCAGCCATATCATCCTGGGTTGTCCCCTTCTTCTCCTGCCCCCAACCCCCCCAGCATCAGAGTCTTTTCCAATGAGTCAACTCTTCGCATGAGGTGGCCAAAGTACTGGAGCTTCAGCTTTAGCATCAATCCTCCCAAAGAAATCCCAGGGTTGATCTCCTTCAGAATGGACTGGTTGGATCTCCTTGCAGTCCAAGGGACTCTCAAGAGTCTTCTCCAACCCCACAGTTCAAAAGCATCAATTCTTCGGCACTCAGCCTTCTTCACTACAGTCCAACTCTCACATCCATACATGACCACAGAAAAAACCATAGCCTTGATGAGACGGACCTTAGTCGGCAAAGTAATGTCTCTGCTTTTGAATATACTATCTAGGTTGGTCATAACTTTTCTTCCAAGGAGTAATCGTCTTTTAATTTCATGGCTGCAGTCACTATCTGCAGTGATTTTGGAGCCCAAAAAAATAAAGTCTGACACTGTTTCTACTGTTTCTCCATCTATTTCCCATGAAGTGATGGGACCAGATGCCATGATCTTCATTTTCTGAATGTTGAGCTTTAAGCCAACTTTTTCACTCTCCTCTTTCACTTTCATCAAGAGGCTTTTTAGCTCCTCTTCACTTTCTGCCATAAGGGTGGTGTCATCTGCATATCTGAGGTGATTGATATTTCTCCCAGCAATCTTGATTCCAGCTTGTGTTTCTTCCAGCCCAGCATTTCTCATGATATACTCTGCATAGAAGTTAAATAAGCAGGGTGACAATATATATATAGCCTTGACGTACTCCTTTTCCTATTTGGAACCAGTCTGTTGTTCCATGTCCAGTTCTAACTGTTGTTTCCTGACCTGCATACAGATTTCTCAAGAGGCAGGTTAGGTGGTCTGGTATTCCCATCTCTTTCAGAATTTTCCACAGTTTATTGTGATCCACACAGTCAAAGGCTTTGGCATAGTCAATAAAGCAGAAACAGATGTTTTTTCTGGAACTCTTTTGCTTTTTCCATGATCCAGCGG
Organism: Ovis canadensis; assembly: GCF_042477335.2. Classification (NCBI taxonomy): domain Eukaryota; kingdom Metazoa; phylum Chordata; class Mammalia; order Artiodactyla; family Bovidae; genus Ovis; species Ovis canadensis. The sequence goes on along the minus strand of NC_091246.1, from coordinate 173,613,143 downwards.
ATGTTGGCAATTTGATCTCTGGTTCCTCTTCCTTTTCTAGAACCAGCTTGAACATCAGGGATTTCACGGTTCACGTATTGCTGAAGTCTGGCTTGGAGAATTTTGAGCATTACTTACTAGCATGTGAGATGAGTGTAATTGTGTGGTAGTTTGAGCATTCTTTGGCATTGCCTTTCTTTGGGATTGGAATGAAAACTGACCTTTTCCAGTCCTGTCTGCTTATAACAGTAAGGATAGATTATACTTCAATGGATAAAATTAAATATTAGTAATCAATTCTACCAGGCTATTTATATATCTTTTAGTTGTGCCCCAAATTGTCCATTGGCTCAAAATTTTTGATTAATCATAGTATCTTTCAGTTAGAAGAAAACCTAGACTTAGAAATTTGTAAGAAAAAAATAATCAGACAAGAAATGAATACATTAAAATTTTCTAATTGGTGGAATTCAATCTATGCTTAAACAAAAACAGAGTTAAAAAAATGTTTATTAGAAAGATGGTACTACTAAGTATTTCACACTTACATTAATGTAATCTAGCCATCCATTTGTAACATTTTAGATGTTTGAAATGAGAAAGATAGAAAAATCACATTTTCTTGACAGACTCACAAACATGTGAAAAATAATTATTTTCCTTCTTAGATTTCTCTTATCTAGAATAAGCACTCTTGTTTTCTTTTAACTGTCTTCATATTTAACCTCCTTATCAATTTTCACTATTTTCGGTATTTCATGTTTGATTAGTCAATGTTCCCCTTTAACTACATATTGAGAAAAAATTTTCATTGGTATTTAAGTGACAAAGCAGATGATTCCATAACAATCATCTGACTTCCTTGGGCAAAGTCTAGCTATTCAGCTAACAATGCTACTGTACAAAAACTGCTTCAGTTTTGGCTTTACCAAATCCCCCCAGAGAATGGATACATGTATATGTATGCCTGAGTCTCTTTGCTGTTCACCTGAAACTACCACATTAATTGGCTATACTTCAATGTAAAATAAAAGTTTAAAGTCTGAAAAAAAAAAGTTTTACCAAATTCAATCAGAAAAAAATGCATCTGAAGTGCAAATCATGACTACCTAAACTTAGAAAATTACATGCCCATTATCAGAATAATACTAATTTTGACATGATTTTCCAGTTCTTGTAATTGGGTTCTATTCTGTCATCTATGTTTTTTCTTTTGACCTCATTAATATATTTTTCAAAACAAGAATAAGAAACAGAACCTCCTTATATCTGAGGTCATCTTGCAATACTGAAACAGTAGTCTAAATCACTGAATATCTGAAAATATTCCTTCTTTAGTATAAATGAGACAAATGAGAGTATCATCATTTAGAGAGCTTGAGACAGAGGCGGGGTTGCTTATTCTTGAATAATAAGCAAGTGTCTGTAAGAGGTCAGAAATAATACTTATATCCTTGCAAACAGGTTATAACCTGGCATCCAGCACCTAGAATAAAGGTAAAAAGGGAAGAGCATGGAGAATCATATTTCATAGTGGGTAAGCTTATTATGCAATTCCTCAATGTCACAAAACGTCCTGGGAATTTTTGCACAATCATGAGTTTAAAGTTCTTACAGTTCTATTTTTGTAAAACAGTGAGAAAATCACCAATTGTAATAAAAATAGAAAATAAAAAGGAATTATGAGCACCATCTTTCATAGAGATTCACAGTGAACTGCAATTATGCCCCTCCCTGCCTCACCTCAGCTGCTTTGTTGAAAGCCTGTCTTTGACATTCAGAACAGAAAATGGAGCAATTATTCCAAGAATAACTTATTAGGAAGAAAAAAAGAATTATGGGATCCCAAACCAAAAAAAACAAATCTGATGAGAGCATAAGAAAGACAAGTTTATAGACCAACACTATCAGCTGGAACTTTCTGGAAATTCAAATATTCTGAGAATCAAATATGGTAGCCATTCAACACGTGTAGTTGTAGAGAACCAAGATTTCTCTAGTATGACTGAGGAATCAATTGTTTTCAACATAAATTTAAATGCCCTCATATCTCATATAGCTAGAGACTACTATACTCAACACGTATCTATAAACTATGTTCATTTTTACATTTCACTTGTCTGGGATATGGTATTTATTTAAAAGTTACATATTACTTATTATTTGCTAACAAATAGTAGGTTTTCTTCTCTCTGAAAAAGAAATACCAATTCATTCAAACACATATAAGGTGATCATTAAATCTTACATTCTCCAGTGCATTTTCTAAAATAAATGTTGAGGATGTCTAGTGGCTTCTGGGTCTCAGCTTTGCCATTGACAGCTAAATGAGTGTACGGAAGTCAGTACTGGATCTGAGTCATACTTTCCTCATTATCAAATGAGAAGTAACAACAGACCATTCTAGCTTATAAAATATGTTTGTTATGAAATGCCATGTACCATAGGACGGACAGGTGTTAGAAGAGCATAATGCAAGGTCACAGTACAGAGCAACGGGTTGTGAGGCTGCTTCTTTAGCTCAGGTGGTCAGGACGGATCTCTCTGAGGATAGCACATTAGATCTGCAACCTGAATGAGAAGTCTTACGTGCAGAAATCTGAAGGATGAACAGTCGAGACAGAAGTTATAGTAAACACATACATTTTGAGATGAGCATAGGTCACAAAGAAGTTAAATGTAGCTAAAATATATGGAACAAGGAAGAAAAACAGGCAGGATAGCAGAGTAAGATAGTTAAATAGGGCCAAGTAATCACTCCCTGATAGTTTTGGTAAGAGTTTGTACTTTCACATTCAAAGAGACCAGCAAAGATTGCAAGCAAAGAATTTACATAAACTGAGTTGCATTTTCCAAGTAACACTTTAGTTGCTATGTGGTGAATGGACAGTAGGAAGTACAGGTATGAAAGCCTGGAGATCTTATAAGAAAGCTATTGCAACATTTAATAATGTCTGCCTATATTACCTAGATGGGAAACTAGTATTGGCAGTATATTATTATTTTTTGTCAAAGGGACTGCATAGATTTATTCAATGGGCTTCCTTTGTGGCTCAGCAGGTAAAGAATCCACCTGCAATGCAGGAGACCTGGGTTTGATCCCTGGGTTGGGAAGATTCTCTAGAGAAGGGAAAGACTACCCACTAAGGTATTCTGGCCTGGAGAATTCCACGGACTGTATAGTCCCATGGGGTCACAAAAAGTTGGGCACGACTGAGTGACTTTCACTTTCATTCAGATAAGGGACTATGACAAAAATGGTTAAAGATTTGTACTCTTCTTTCAGGGTAAGAATTATAGTTGGAAAGTGGTTGCTCAGCCAAAGACTGTACTTTCAAGTTTCCTTGGTATCTAAGTATTGCCATACGAGTAGTTTTCATGAAGAAAATACAAACATAAGTGATGCCTGGCTCTTCAGGATCAAGGTGATTAAGAACCAGGTGTGCCTTTACCCTCTTTCAGCCTGTTTTCTGACTGTTTGCTAGATGTCTCCTCTTCCTCAAGGAAGATTCTAGAAACCATACCCATTTTCCTGGGTTCCTGATTGACTACATGGAGCAGAGCCCTCTCACAACTCCAACAACTCATGTCTGATTATTACCAGGACAAGTAAATTTGTTTCATATTACACCCGTCAAATATTGCCTTTTTTAAAGTAGGAGCTAACTTATCTTAATTAATAATAATTTTAAAAAAATCCATAGCATTGCCTGTATCATATGTTATATATTTTTTCAGTCAGTATAATTCTCCATATGTGTGCAAATGGAGCTGAATCTTTAAGGTCATACCTGGATAATGGCTGACTGAAATATAAAGCTATGATTCAAATCCTTAAGGAATCTAGTTTAGAGGAAGACACTAAAGGAGATCACCTTTTTAGTTGTCAAAAAACAGAATTTGAAATACTTATCATATAGATTGGAGCCACAAAAACACATAATACAGGGCTTATCTACATTATGATAAAACCAAAGTGCTAGAAACAAAATGTCCGTTTGTTTTAGTTTCCTTTGAGGAGAATGTCTTTATGCAATACTTAGGTAACTCCAGACAACATGAATGAACTCTGTAAGTGCAAATAGCACTGGCCATTTGGAATATTTACATCCTTAATTATATTTGAAGACTAAAATCATAGCTAATTTTTCTTTTTGACCTTTGAAAACAACTCTTTTTATAATTTCAAAGAAAGTATGTAGTAGGAAGTATCCAAGTATTATATATTTTTAATACAAGGGAACAAGTACTAGCACTTTAATCCCAAATTTGCATTAAATTGTTTGAACAATCATCAGAACTTGCACTCTCTCTTACTCTCTTCCCCTGGTTGTTCATATAACAGAATCCATTTGCCTGAAAGTAAAGTCAGTTCTATGGGTAAGACAGCATTAATTTTAAAACTTAGTTGGGGAAGATTTATGAACAACAAGGTTTATATTTAGAACAATACTTTATTTGAAAAGGAGCACGCATTTTCTATTATGCTAAACAAGCTGCACATTTTATTTGTATCTCTGCCACATTTCAGCAAGATTCTATGTTCAGAGAGCCCATGTTATGACTAATTTCATTCACATATAAGAATAAATGTAGCTGGTTTGAGAGGGAAAAAAAATGAAAACACTATGTGGTTTTCTAGAATGGGGAATGAAAAAGACAATGACATTATACAGCAGTCTAAAATAGAAAATTTTGTAAATCAGAGAACTATGGGAGACATTCTGGTTGAGACAGTTGAGGCATAGTGCAGCCCAAGTAAGAGGCAGAGGTTGAAAGAAATATAACCCCAAGTAAAAGTACCAAAATTTAGATTTCTTGTAGGTATAACTTTGCTATTTCCCTTTCACTTTCTCTGTTACACACACACACACACACACACACACACGTACCCTTCATGTTATTTTTTGGTTGCCCAGAGTCTTCTACTGAATTTTACTTTCTTCCTCTCCAGTTTTCAGTTTCCCTGATATTTACATCATTCTCCCATTTCACTACTCATTTTTATTGCCAATACACAGTATAATCTGATTATCCCATTAGAGCAGGTAACCATGCCTACCCTCCTCTCTTCTATTTTAATGGCAGATGTCATGATTGATGACAATACTCTTGTTAAGCCCCAGGCACACTCCATCTATCATTACACCATACTCTAGGTGGCATTACCTATTGTGTGAATTAGTATGAACACCTGAGTGTCCTATAACAGTAAAAGGTTACCACAAAGAATGAATTAATGATATAAATAATCCTCTAGAGGGACTTTTAAAAAATAGTTTATTTAAACAAGCGAAAACTATAAAGTGTAAAACATGCTTGTTAGCATTTACTGCCAGATCTGGAAGGAGCAAGTAGTGGGGACAACAACCACTAAGTATATATATTGTGACATGACAATAAATAGATTCATGTACCCATTCTGCTCAGTCTGATTGACTGATGTTTTAGAGGTGGACAAAGAAAGGCTTTCAGACAGAGTACTATCTGAAAATGAGTTTTGAACTTTTACGCAGAGTTATCCAGACCAACAGTGACATAGAAAAAAAGCTTGGAGAAGGAGGAAAAAAAAGTATATTTTGAGAGTACCAGGAACATGGTAAAGGGTAAGCCTTGAGAGTTTTGCAGGAGTAAGATGTTTTGAAAGTACCAACTCAAGAAAGAAAGGTTAATTATACTATGTTGGCAAATAAGCATTGTAGTGCTGGTTCAAAATAAATATGTGAAAATAATATATTCAAGAAAGAAAACCTTAACAACCACCACCACAGAAAAATGGCCTTTTAATCCTATTTCTCCTGAGCCCCTGTGTCACTGTTAGGTCTTTAAAAGGCTGAATGCCCATTCGTGTTATGCCTATTTGAGCAATTTTGCTATGGTGATATTTTACCTCAGTGCTTTTACCTAGGTTTTGTTATTGATAAAAACACATGTCTTAGCTCAATAGAATGTACCGTTTCAAGCATCTCCGCATTTATCTGAAGTGGAGGCCTAAAATCACTGACTTTTATTACAGATGGTACAAAAACTTCCTAAAATCATTAGTTGTTCTTAGATATGTATTGATGCTTTACTGAGGATGAGTGCCAGATTCTCTTTGGGAAAATACTTGAAAAATAGGATTTGTACGAATTATCACTTTAAAGGTGAATGAATATTTTAGTTTTGGCTCATACATTAGTAAAGAATCAGAACAAATATAAACCTACTCTGAGGGCCTAGAATATGATTCAAACCTCAGAAAATGGAATTGGCAATGTCTGGTAGGAAATTGAGAGCCATAATGGAGGAATAAAATGTTTTTGATTTAGTTAAAAATACCAAGACAGCATATGGCTGAATGACTTTGAAATAGCTTTTCAGATTTAGACAGGTAGCAAATTAGGTTAATGATTTGAATTTTGACAATATGAATATTGGCAAATAACCCCATTTCACTCCAAAGATGCAGAGAAGATTAAAACTTTGCAATTTTATATCGGACATAAAATATCAAAAATATCACAATTTTATATTCTAGTTAACAACAGTAATGTGATTTTAACACTTTTGCCTTCAAAATACTTTATAAAGAACAATTACAAGAAACTCTAATGAAAATGTCAAATTCTTCTCAAAGGTGGAAGGTGACAGAGAATTTACATTTTCTTTTTTTGTTGGTATAACATTTTTTAAAATATTCAAGTCAGTCAGTGATGTTAGGCATGAGAGAAATGAAATAAAAAGGAAATTTTTTCCATTAGTAGTATTCTGTAAACTTATTTTCTTTAGGATGAGTTAGCTCAAACGGGAAAAATTTCAATTTACGTAAGAATTTCAGGTTGTTATATATTGACATATTTACCTATATAGCATGTTATCATTATCATTAAATTCATTAAATACTGCCAATATGTTTTAGTTGTTCAAGTTTTTACTTGAACTACAGCAAATAGTTTGGGATTGTCTAAAATACAGAATATATGTTTTAAAAATCATAGTATTTTAAGTAGCTTTCTTCTGTATTATGACTATAGTGAAAATGATAATTTCCTATATACAGAAAGTGTTTCATCTCAATGAATCCACCACATGACTTGCAGTTCTAACAAATTAAAATTGCTTCTTCTGAATAAATATGAATATAGCTTTGATATGAAGTTCCTGGAGCATTTCGCAATTATGAAAATAGAAAAAAAAAAAACCTCTCTAAATAGATACTTCACTTTTTGTTTGTGAAGGAGGAATGACTGCATAGTAGGTAAAACAGAGGAAACAATGGAGATTATGTAGACATAAGTAAGTCAGATTTCTTCTTCCTTGAGGAAATGAAAATAAATGCCTATATCTAAAATTTAAGGTAACCGCCCAAGGCCTTAAATTCTTAGGACATTCTTGCATCTTTGAAAGAAATTTTTTTTTAATTTTAATTTTTACTTTATTTTACTTTACAATACTGTATTGGTTTTGCCATACATTGACGTGAATCAGCCACGAGTGTACATGAGTTCCCAATCCTGAACCCCCCTCCCACCTCTCACCCCATATCATCTCTCTGTATCATCCCCATGCACCAGCCCCAAGCATCCTATATCCTGTATCAAACATAGACTGGCGATTCGTTTCCTACATGATAGTATACATGTTTCAGTGCCATTCTCCCAAACCATCCCACCCTCCCCTCTCCCTCAGAGTCCAAAAGTCCGTTCTATACATCTGTGTCTCTTTTGCTGTCTCGCATACAGGGTTATCATTACTATCTTTCTAAATTCCATATATATGTGTTAGTATACTGTATCGGTGTTTTTCTTTCTGGCTTACTTCACTCTGTATAATAGGCTCCAGTTTCATCCACGGAAAGAAAATGTTGATGGACAATATCTGAAGATGGATAGAGATAACAGTTGCACAACATGGATACACTCAATACCACTGAATAGTCACTTAAAAACAGTTTAAATAGTAAATTTTGTTATGGATTTTTATCACAATAATTGTTAAAGTAGATGTTGGCTCCCTTACACTTATCCTCACATGTAAATAAGAAATATCTAATCATACAGGAAGGAGCACTGCAAATAGGGTCACCTATTATTAATATTTTCTGATTCTTTTCTAGAGAATTATTTCAAGAGTCAACACCTACAGAGGTAAGAATAGATAACAGTATGGTCAAATGGATGATTTGTTCTTTAGGTTTTCCTCATTTTCCTAAAGTTTATAAATATCCTTATTAAATATTTCTCAGCAATTTAGTATATTAATGCTAAGTTACTTCAGTCGTGTTCAATTCTGTGTGACCCTAAAGGACTACAGTCTGCCAGGTTAGGCTGTCCTTGGTATTCTCCAAGCAAGAATACTGGAGTGGGTTGCCATTTCCTTCTCTAGGGAGTATATTAATAAATCTGCTTATTTTTAACATATATTCCAGTCCTTGGAGTTCAACTATAAATGGAGACAGAAAAACTGAGTTGTTTGCTTTTCCTTGTAATGGTTATGGGCATTTATATATAGGAATGTATACCAGTCCTTTTTAAAGCATCATAATTTTTAAATTACAAATATGCATATAAGGGTGGATTGGAAAAGTGAGCTCCTTTCGGATCTACTTCTCAAAAACTGTGCTGATCACTTTGGCCAAACCTGAAAACTAGCAACAGTTCTTCAATTATAGCTAATCTTCCTGAAAACACAAGTCATTTCTTTCAAAATCTGTTTTTGAGATGCATGAAAGAAAGTTGCTGTGACAGCATGGTATAATAGTTCAAAGCTCTAGTCTACCACTTATTACTTGTGACCCTGGGTAATTATTTAACCCCTCTTTTTCTATTTTTTCGCTTGTAAAATCAGGATAATAGTCTTAATTAGTTCATTAGTTTTGGAGGAGATTAATTGAGTTGCAGCTCCCTTAGAACAATGTCAGACTCATCATTAGCTATTATAAATGTTATTTTTCACTATTAGTCTTAGCTCCAGTGTGAGAAATTCTATTAGAGATGAATGATATTGCATCTACTTTATGACTGTATTTATTAGGCTCAAAATGAATTCAGATGACTGAATTAAAGAATTTGACTGTTAAACTGATCAAATAAACAGAAGACTGGCCAAGTTTTCACTTGGCTACTTGATATGTATATAATTACTGAAGAGTTAAAAAAATACAAAAATATATATACACAAATATGAAAAAAATGCATCTTGCTTCTCCTAAAATTATGTTACCTTTTTGTATCCTCAGTACAGTGAGGTAGAGAGTAATTTCTGAAAGTTCAATTTTAAAAACACTTCTCTTTTCTCCTGTTCCTCCCTACTACATAATCTCTGACAAACCTTCTGTCTCTGACTGCAGCATGTTGCAATTAGCAACAATTAATTAACCTTACCAAAAACCAGTATGAAGCTGATTTAAGCTCCTTTTTTTCTCCTTTCCCCTTTTTGTTCTTTGGGTCTGTAATGCTTATGGTTTAAGAAGTTCAGGCAACAGGGATTTCTTTTTCTTTAACTATGCCTACCATAAATACAATGGATGTTTGACGTGAGATTATTTTTCCCTATAATTACATAAAGCTTTGGAAAAAATAAGAACCATTTCTCTGTTTTCTGAATTGCATGACTTATTTATATATTATATGACTATTATTTAACTATTAGTGTGTGATTAGCACTGCCATTATTTTCAGACAAAATAAATATAATACCTTTCTTTTAGAAAATGTATCATTCTTCTAATCTTAATAAACAGAAAAATATGACTTGCATGTAAACCCATTATTTCATTGTTAATAAAATATGTATGTTATATAACTGCTCTATGCATAAGAATTACTATTAATTTCCATTCCTCAACTTTTTTATTGCTTTGCTGATCATCTGCCTCAGAGAAATCATTTAAATATCACTGATCAATTATTCTGATATCTAAAACAAGCTTAAGGGAATAAAATCAATATCCCATTCTGGAAATCAAGTTATGCTGCACCTGAAATTTAACTATACAAAATAAAGACCTAATAGAAAATATTTGTTCTTCCAAATTCTAGTTTTATAAAGGAAGATAGATATTCAAATGTAACAAGAATTAATAAAAATAAAAACACACTAGACTATTTTTAACTAAGATGTGTAGCTCTGCTTGTTAATGCATTACGGTTCCTCGTGTGCCTCACTTATCCTCTTTATTAAACCACTGAGGACCCTGGTTGCAGAATAGATTAAAGCAGTAATTGACAACTTATATTTAGCAGAGAAGTCTGGTTATAAAATGTCAAAATCTCTACATTATTAAAAATGAATTCTATTTAGTTTATGAGTCGTATTTATTAAACATCCTTAACTGCATTATCCTGTGGTGATACTCGAGTTTGTCAAAATGGCCAAAGTAGTTCTTTAAATGTATGTAACTGACTTTTGGTTAGTGTTCCCATCTTCCCACAGATTTCTTATGTGCCCTGAAAAATCACTTTATCTCTTGGCATAAGAGTTCCTTTACTTCAGAACTGCCATCACTTATCTCCCAGGGAGACTCTGCTAATCTTATGTAGACTGTTTGAGAGTGCCTGCAATGGACTTTGCTGTTCCTCAACTGGTGTTCACTGGTTACAGCTCCCACTGTCCCTTGACAATGAAATCACATATAATTACACCCAGCTATATAAAGAGATATATCTTCTTAAAATCATGCAATCATCAAAAGGCTCTCTTAAATATTGAGACTCTTCTCATTTCCCTCTAGTTTGTTTTTCTACTTTGGGGCATTGTCTCATATCATTATTCATATAACAGGTTTATAATTATCCAGAATTAATAACTGCATACTGTATGAATATTTCTGTTAAAATTCTTACAGGGATATGTATAAAATCAATGCGATAAGAATTTTACCCATCAGCAGTCATTATGTTTTGATACCAATGTTAACTAATTTTCTTCAAAATGATATTTTCATAATGATTTACAAAACTTGTCTCTCTGCTGCATTATATCTAAGCATCTGTAACATCTCCCTTCTTTCTAAACATCCTTCTGAACATTTTCTACATTAGTTTAAAAAATTACCTAGCTCTTTCATTTTATATCCGTTTTGTTCCCATCAGCTATGTAACAACTAATTTACAAATGGTAGTGATTTGCATCATATGTATTAGTTTAATACCTTTTTTATTATAAAGGCAATACCTTTACTAATATTCTTACTTTAACGAGCTCCATGTTTTTTCCCCTTTGATGACTTCAAAAGTTGGAGTCATGAAATAGTTCAGTATTCAAAAAGAAGGAAGTCAAGAGTCACCACTCACGATAAAACAAAACAAGATCAAACACTGAAATCACTAAAGTATTGACTTCTGAGTAAAATGTGTTTGATATATAGAAATATCGGCCAGTTTCTATATTTCACATTCTTTTAAGTTATTTGATCTTCATCCAGTAATTATATTACTTTTAACAGATACAGCGCAGTAATAATCAATTTACAGATCAGAAAGCATTTTATCTTTTTAGATTTATGAATGGAATTAAATCTATTGATTAGATGCTTACAATTTCCCTTATACACTGAAATTCTATCATTCTCGGAAAACTGTGACTATTCCATTTCTCCAACCACCAAAGATTTCAATTTCAACATATTTTTAATTTTTATCCTAAATAAAGATGTCAAACATTCTTTTATCCATTGAAGTGAAGCAAATTTACCCAACTACATTTCAGCAATAAAAAAGATGCATAAACTTTGTAATCATGTAAATTAAATACATAATCTACTTACAAAGAAGTAATTTAAGACAATAAACTGACCAGAAATTAAAGTACTATGAAAATAGTGTATATTTTATAGAAACTAAGTAATACCTAAGACTTTAATATATAAAACTATCAATCATACATGGGCTGTATACAGTCATACAATTACACATATTTCTATGCACTGAAGTTAATTCAGTTCCTTATGATTTTAAAATGTTTAAACCAAAGCAGTCAACTTCTTTCAAATTGAACATTAAATTTCACTTGCCAGATTCCTACTTACAACGATCCTCATTTTTGACACATAGAAATTGACCAGTCTTCTTTTATCAGGAAAACAGCTATTTTAGAGTTTAAACCCACTAAGCTGAACTTGACTTAGGGGCTATTATACTTTCACACATCCTAAGCTAAAATAGCCCAAACAATGTACAAAGGATTACATGTTTATGGTTAAGACCAACCTATTAGGCCAACAAATTAAAAACCAACACCTCTTAAAATGCATACATTTCAAAAATGAAGTGTGATGTATATGTGATGTACACATATTTTAATATTTTTAAGTAGTTTCCTGGCAATTGTACTAAATTGGCTATCATTCTGTTATATTCATATAATACTTTACTTTAAAAAAATCCATTTAATAGCAGCACGTTAAAGAGCAAGATAGGCAGTGAAATCTATAATAGTTATAACTATTCTTAAATCTGAGTCAGTCAATATGATCTTTCAATGCCCCTTCTAATGACACTTGCAGATGCAGTGGTCCTTTGGCTGTTTGTCACATCAGTCCCTACTTATTGGGCTTCCCACGTGGTGGATGCAGGAGACGTAAACGATGTGGGTTTGATCCCTGGATCTTATCCTTCATTTTGGCATTTTAGTTCTCAGGATGAAGGTTCTGTTTCATGACATCATTATGAAGTCTACAGATTATTTGTTCATTTGTGTTTGATTACTCTAGGGGAGTTAACTTTATATTCTATTTAACACTCAAGTTATATATGTAATCTTTTATATTGTGTTTAGAACTTCTGCTGATTTTCTGTAATACAACATTTTTCTCTAACCTTTCCCACAATTTAGAAAACCCCAAATTTGCCAGGTGTTTTAATGAAAACTCTCTAAGATCTTTTAAAATCGAGTTTGCCACTCACACTTATGGCCAGAATATAGTCATCATCAATGCCACAGAAAAAGTAATGTCCAGTTAGTATCAATAACTGGCAAAAATCTTATTCCCTAGGCCAATCCTTTTTTAAGAGATTACAATTTCCTTAATGGAGGAAGGTATATATTCTCGAAGTTCAAAAAAAGTTCAGTGTAAGCAAGTTCAAATATTTCAACCTAATACACATACATGCATACACATGCATTTAGATATATATGCACACACATATTATGCAACTATTATATTTAAAATAAATAATCACCCTGTTTATTGAGGTAGAGATAAATGCTTAGCAGTCTGTATATGTCAGCTTTAATTGTTTATAGAAATAAATATTCTGCTTCCCTTTAAGAGCTGAGGAAACAGACCTAGAATGTAAGCATTACTCAGGTAGGAAGATTCAAATTCAGACAGAGTGCAAAGCCTCTAGCCTTCAAATTCCCCATGCTTCTCTGTACCTACAAATCACTCAACAACTTCTGTCTGTTATTTGATTTTTCATACTGCTCACCCCAAACTTTAGGGATCATTTCTAGGGAAACTAAGAAAAACTCTATTGCACATGCAATGGAAGAGTAACAATGTATATTTTTGCCATTATTTTAATAAGCTATACTGTGATCTGACACTTTAGTTTGTTAAAGAGAAAAATATAAAAAATAAACAAACAATATGATTGCTAAATGTCTGAGAAGCTCCACAGTTGCATTTATAGCATTATGGTCTGGATCTTGTTCATTGAAAAGTGCCTGATGTGGGGAATTAATGTTGTCTGTGGAATGTTGACTTAATTGGGTTGAAGCTATTAATCTACTCTGTCACCTGCTAATGGTGCCAGAGGATTCTGGCATGATGCTTTACCTATGTCTACTTTTTCCTCCAGGCCATATTATGAAATGATTAAAGTCCATGCTCAGGGCGCTATAGTTCTCAGAAAACTATCAAAGTAGTTTCAATTGCTCAGGAGAGTTTTGCTGACGAGTTCCTAAACCATTCTTTAAATTTCAGCAAATACTAATGCTGAGATTGAGTTTTACTTGGCTAGCATTGCTAGATGGCCAAATTTTCCAGATGCATTAAATATTTTTAATACTAATTTAATTTATATGTTAATCATATTTTATTTTAATAAATTCATATATATATATGAGTTGGTGAGGGAGATGGTGAAGGATAAGGAAGGCTGGCGTGCTGCATGCATTTCATGAGGTTGAAAACAGTCAGACATGACTGAGTGAACAGCAATATATATATATATACACACAGTTGTCCTCTCAGAAAAACACAACTGAATAGAAATTTAAGCAGAAAGAATTTTCCTAAGGATTTGGTTATAAACATGTTCAAAAGGCTTAAACAGTATAGAGACAAGTTGGAGGGGGATCAGGGTGGCAACAGTAAGACAAGGATTGGTTACTTAAAGACTAGGAATCTGCTTCTGCTCTGAGCCAATATTTGCTGTATTGCTAGAGTTATAGGAACTCCACTGCCTTGTAGCAACAAGGAATGCATGGTATTCTCTGGATAGGAATCCAGAAGCCCACATTTCCTCCAAGTGTGCACAAACCACCTTGAAACTCCTTAAGGCCTACAACCACCTCCCAAGGCTCTTTATTGTCTGCTGCTGCAGGAGGCTCCACCAGAAATAAGAAAACATTTTTTTTTTTCTTCTCCCTTCCCTTTTCCAATCTCTCAGCAATGGCTCTAACTGGCAGTGCCCTTTGGGAATCCAGGAAAAGTAGCCTGGAGGATGTAGAAGTTGCCAGCTTCTAAGAGAAACATGGAGCTGAGAGGGAAAAGAATGGACTCAGCACGATTTATTTTATTTTGTCTTATAATTCTATTTTATCCTTACCATTGATTCATTGAGATGATATCGTTAAAGTGCCTTTGGCAGTGTTTTGTCCATTACATAGACACACAAGAAATGTCAGTACCACAGGTGAAAGTCTTTTCTAAATCAATTTAAACCTCTTGCCTTCTGGAACAAAGGAGACAGAATATAATTTAACTTTTTCTTGGTGGCTCAAGGTTAACTTTGGAATACCAAGGTTTACCCTGGGACCATTGCCTTCAATGACTTTTGAGATGCAAAGCAATGCTTCTTCCAATACTGATGACTCCATACTGCTATAATTTTAAAGTCTATTTTCTGTTTTTCTTTTTCTTGCTTATAAGCAAACAATAATTTCATGCAGTTGTTAGTGTAGACCCATTTAGTAATATCCTTACTGCTCCTAATTTTTTATAATGATTTGTTGTAGGTCAGAAAACAAGATAACAGACATTTTCTAAAATCTGGTTTTACAAAGAGCAAATCTAAATGAAACTTTGAGTGGCTGCCTGTAAGGGTTTTTCTCATGAGCAAAGTGTATGAGCACATCTGCTCAGCAGACCGTTTTTGTCTACTTTATATTTTCCTCTATTTTCCAGAGTTGTGATTATTTGCTAAGTACCCTCCAGGTAGCTGAGATGCTAATGTAATATTGGCCAGCTAGCAAAAAACAGGCTAATTTTGTGAATGGCCTGAGATGTATTCTGGATGATTCATCTCATAATAAAAATTATTGCATAATTGAGGTAAATAAATCCTTTCTCTTTATGATCAAAATCATGGCCTCCTTTGCAAATTTGCAAAAGTTTATTGTGTTTTGTGGATCATAAAAACAGCTTATAGAATCAGGGAACTATACAAATACCATTATGCCTTATGTCTAGATCCTAAATAAAATATATCTGTATATGTATAAATGTACATGCATGTATGTATACATGTTTAAAAGGAACATATAGACATGTATGTATATGTATCATACGTTTTGTGTGTTGGAAGAATAGGGAGCATAAGACACTAAGCAAAGAAACAGTTGGAAGAAAATACTTTAATGGCCATAAATCTAATGATATCATCAAGAAAACCTTGACATGTCCCACTATTGCCCTGTAGTAGGACATTATGACCTAGTAAATTTAATTATCCACAGATAAAAGTAACATATCATTTTTATCTCTTGCTTCTATAATTCTTTCAAATTTACGTTTTGGATCTACTTACATTTATTCTCTTATTCTAATACTTAAAATAATTAGCCCCATACATAATGACTGAGATTAAGATGACATCCCAAAGTTGCTTTTATCATGCTCTTACCTCTGAGTGGTATGGAGCTGAAGGGCATTATTGTACACAGACAGCAATGAGGCAGTCATGTGGGCTGGAATAACATAGCTAATTAGTGGCAGACTTGGGACAAAACCCGAGTTTCTAGGAAACTATATGTTTGACAGTCCTTGGATTTTATAACTGGGAGAAGCATGCATGCTTGGTAAGTCACATCAGTCATGTTCAACTCTTTGTTACCCTGTGGATTGTAGCCTGCCAGGCCCCGCTGTCCATGGGATTCTTAGTGTCAAAAGGGAGGGCCTATATGTATACTTATAGCTGATTCATGTTGAGCTTTGATAGCAAACAGCAAAATTCTGTAAAGAAATAGAAAATAAAAAAGAACACTGGATGGGTTGCCATGCCCTCCTCCATGGGATCTTCCTAACCCAGGGATCCAACTCTCATCTCTTACATCTCCTGCACTGGTAGGCAGGTTCTTTACCACTAGCTCTATCTGGGAAACCCAGGAGAAGCATAGGAGATAGTTATATAATAATTATAGTTAATTAGATTTCTATTGCTGCTGTAAAAAATTGCCATGAACATAGAGGCTTGAAACAACACAAATATTTTCCCTTTTAGTTCCAAGAGCCAGAAGTCTCATTTGGCCAAAATCAAGGTGCCTGCAAGGGTAGTTGCCCTGGAGGGCTTAGGGGAAAATCCACTTCCTTGCCTTTTTCAACTTGTACAGGCTGCCCACTTGTTCTCTCCTGACCACCATCTTCCATCTTTAAAGCCATGATGAGCTAGTTGAGTCCCCACTTAATATCACTCTGACCTCATTAAATAGTCTCATCTCCCCTGACTTTGACTTTCCTGTCTTTATTCTATTTTAGGGAATGATTACTTTGGGCCCACTTGGAAAATCTAGGGTAATCTCCCACTTGTATGTAAAGTTAGCTGATTGGCAAACTGAATTCCATCTGCAATCTTAATGTCCCTTTATCTTTTAATTGATGTATTCACAGGCTTTGGGGATTAGAACACAGATGTTTTGGGGGAGGTTATTATTCTACCTGCCATAGTCAGAGAAAATAATAAACATATAAATTCTCCCTTAACTCTGTTTTCTTGTCATAAAATTCCTATCTGGAAGGAAGTATTAGCTTTATTTTTGTAGGAGAGGAAATCGTATCCTATGGGCTCTGAGCTTTTACTGAAGGAAATTTTCAGAATTTATAAATATAGAGCCTTGAAATGTTTGAAGTTCTTATTCTGTAGAAAATAATTGAAATTGAAAAGAAACTACTATTTTATTTGGGGATCCATAAAAAGTGCTTAAAGCATGGGTTTTTAAATAGGTTCAGTTTTCTGGAAAAGAGGAAAGAAAAAGTATACTAATGGTTTCAGATCCATTAAGAAGTTACAAATGAAACAGCTTTACTTCCTATCTCTAAAATCTAAATGTAGATACATGATATAGTCATGAATCTATGAGTCAACACTGGCACTTGTTTGTGGTCAGTTTATGTAGTAATTTCATACATAAACTGTCTTTCTAGGCATCCCCTAATATCACTTAACCTCTCCAAATCTATTTTCACATCAGTAAAATAAGTTAATATTGTTTACCAATATCATAAAGCTAATATATGGGAAAACATAATTAAAATAGAATCTGTATCTCAAAACATCTCTGTGGCTCATTATGTTTACCTGTCACCAGGAAGTTTCAACTTTTACATGAATTCATTTAACCATTTGAAAACCCACTTTACGGTAATTCTATTATTATTCCTATTTTACATTAAATAAATTGAAATGCATATAGGTTAAGCAACTAGCCCAAGATGACTCAAATATTAAGTGAGAAAATTAGAACTGGAGCTAAATTTGGTTTGGCTCCAAAGGCCAGACATTTAACCACATAACTTGTCTCTGTTAGATGCATCGGCCTAAACATAATTTGGTATCCTCATTGTGCATTAGGATTATTGTCTACTTGTTAACACTTCTGTTCTTCAGCATAAAAGCAAAATGCAAAGTAGCAAATATTTACTGAGTATCTGAGTGTCAAATAGAGAGTTCTACACAGTGTAGGGAGAAGGATAGCACCTGCCTTGCTTCACAGTCTCTGCTTAGTAATTATTTGTCAGTTGATTAGTGAGCAGGATACTTAATGAAATGACTGCAAAAACATCCTGGCAAACTCAAAAAAAAGTAAGGCTACATTGCTATGCACATTAAAAAAGACAAAAATGGTGAAATAAGTTCGATTCTTCCCCCTTGAATTACAGCAAAGTTCACTGGACACATTTTGCTATGTTCACCGGTGCAGATGTATTAAACCTTGACATTTTGAGGAACACTTCTAAAATATACATTTGTTTCATTAATACTGATGCATTCATTGCATGTTATGTATGCTACCATTTAAATTTCATACCAACATTGGATGAAAGGGTATAAATGCAT
The DNA here is from genome assembly GCF_042477335.2 of Ovis canadensis. Lineage (NCBI taxonomy): Eukaryota > Metazoa > Chordata > Mammalia > Artiodactyla > Bovidae > Ovis > Ovis canadensis. Next base: position 173,594,682 of record NC_091246.1, on the reverse strand, counting down.
TATAAACATACTCTCAAATTAAGAGTGTGAGCCCAGTGTTATTGGGTTCTGACAGCTTAACATGTTGAGAATAGTGGGGTACATTTTCAAAGCCACATGCTCTAATTTAGCCATGCAGCTTCATGTCTATTCTAATGGCAGTTGCAGAGTGAAATCACCACAAAACACCCTGAGCACTTACCCAGCTGTTTCTACCAAAGGAAAGGGAACATTAATTGAACTAAAATTATACTTAACCCTAGTCAAAAGGATGTTCTCAAGCTTTGCTTAGTTTCTATGTTCTTATGCTTTAGTAAAATATTACAAATAGGAACGAACTTAAAAAACCTTTTTAAAAGTAATTATATACACATGCGTCATGACTCAAAATGTAGCATATCTTAGGACATTAAGTAACAGATGTTGATCTATCAACATGTCAATCATTTCTTTAACAATCAGAATTCTAATTCGTCATAACCATATTAATTATATTATCAAAAATCCAGTGGCATAAAATTGGGAGAATTTTACCTCAACAGATAGCCTCTTTTCTCAAAACTATTAACATCATATCACAGACAAAATACATTAATCTCACATTGGGTTTTAAAAATTGATAGGACCACATCTCTAAATTAATGATTCATAAAATCATTTGCAGCTATTAGCCTATAAGGATAAGTGCTGGTAGCTCTTTTTATTTCACTACTTGGTGTGATATCATCAATTCAAAGTCTATCTCATATGGGATAATTTATATATATCACATAATTCATTGAGACTTGTCAGGCTTTTAAAATTTGCATTACCATGTACAATTATAAGTGTCACAATATGAAATAATATTCAGGCAGTGATTCTCTGAAAATTCCTTTAATTACCTGAGCCCAATCATCAGTCCTATAAGCCATGAGCTATAGAGCTTTTAAGACTAGCAAGAGTTCTGTTTTGCCTTATAGCCTTGGCAAAATCTAGCTCTTTCAAAGGATGTGCACTCATTGCAATGTTTGGACCAAGTAGAAAAAAAAAGAGAGATGCCATAGGCAGCAGGGAATAAATGTTCTTCCAGCCACTCTTTGTTAGGAAGCAGTACAATCTCTCTGTCTGAGTTTTATCTTGCCACTTAGAGAAACGAACATGTCTTTGTACTTTTGTTAGCTCTAATGAATGTGATGTGCAAATGCTTAAAGATTTCAATTCACAAGTCCTTACAACACCTTTCTTTTGAAAGAAAGTGATAAACATCTTTTAGTTAATAAAATTCAGATATCAAAGGCATATTTGTATATTTATGATAATAAAATACAAATAAGCTTAATCACTCTCTGTACAGACATCTAATTGGTCATTGAAGGTCACTAGGCCTTGGACACTGGGCAGTATGAATCAATATGATTCTTTAAAAATTTACTAAAAACTTACCTCATCCCAACTTCTCTAGAAAGTGTTAATATAAATTGTTTAATACAAAAGCATAAAAGTGGTCAATATACCTTCTAACCCTGCAATCCTAGAAGCCAGAAAGAATATAAAAGAGTGATACACACATTCATGCCAAAATCATATTATTTAAATGAAAAAACCTGAAAAAATAAAAAAAAAAGCTAAGCAGCATTGTGGTTCAATTGTTAAGTCATGTCCGACTCTTTGTGATCCCATGGACTGCAGCACATCAGGCTTTCCTGCCCTTCACTGTCTCCCAGATTTGTTCAGATTCATGTCCATTGAGTTGTTATGCCATCGAACCATCTCATCCTCTGCTTCCCCCTTCTCCTTTTGTTTCCATCTTTCCCAGCATCAGAATCTTTTCCAATGAGTCAGTTCTTCACATTATTGTTATTGCTATTGCTAAGTCACTTCAGTCGTGTCTGACTCTGTGCGACCCATAGATGGGAGCCCATCCCTGAGATTCTCCAGGCAAGAACACTGGAGTGGGCTGCCACCTCCTTCTCCAATGCATGAAAGCAAAAGGTGAAAGTGAAGTCATTCAGTCATATCCAACTTAGCGACCCCGTGGACTGCAGCCTATCGGGCCCCTCCATCCATGGGACTTTCCAGGCAAGAGCACTGGAGCGAGGTGCCATTGCCTTCTCTGTCTTCACAGTATGGTACGTTGCAAAAGAACAAGCTAACTGGTAGTGAGAGTAACTAGACAATCTCAGTCATTCCTCTAAATAAAAATAATAACTTGGGCAACAATTTCTGGGTCTCAGTTTGCTAATATTCTGAACATATCGATATTACCATATTTTAAAGGTAATACTATGACTTACTGGGCTACCCAGGTGGTGCAAGTGGTAAAGAAGTGCTTTCCAATACAAGAGACAAAAGAGATGTGGGTTAAGTCCCTGGGTCAGAAAGATCCCCTGGAGGAGGAAATGACAACCTGCTCCAGTATTCTTGGCTGAAGAATCCCATGGACAAAGGAGCCTGGTGGGCTACAGTCCATAGGGTCACAAAGTCAGACACAGACGTGACATGACTGAGCAGGCAGCAGAGCATGAATGCAAGCATAATAACTTACTACTTTATGACTTTGAGCAAGTTGCTCAGTTCATCAAACTGAGCTTCTCACATATGGGGGAAAGTAGATAGAGTAATAATTGTCTCCATATCATTAGATTACTGTAAGAACTGAGTTATTTTTTTACAAAGACCTGATGCCTAGAGATCTACATGTAGCAATTATATTAATTATTGTCATAGTTATCTGTGTGCTCCAAGAAACACTAATTTTGTTGAAGGTGTTTGGCATATAAATAAATAGCTGAAGTAAAATAATAAATTTATTTATTTTACAGATTTATTGAAGTATATTTAACAAAATTGCAAGATATTGAAAGTATAAATTGTGATGATTTGATATGCATATACATAGTGAAAGGTTTGCCCCCATCTAGTTCCATGCTGCTGCTGCTGCTGCTGCTGCTGCTACAAAGTAGCTTCAGTCGTGTCCTACTCTGTGCGACCCCCTAGACAGAAACCCACCAGGCTCCCCGGTCCCTGGGATTCTCCAGGCAAGAACACTGAAGTGGGTTGCCATTTCCTTCTCCAATGCATGAAAGTGAAAACTGAAAGGGAAGTCGCTCAGTCATGTCTGACTCTTAGTGACCCCATGGACTTCAGCCTACCAGGCTCCTCCATCCACGGGATTTTCCAGGCAAGAGTACTGGAGTGGGGTGCCATTGCCTTCTCCATCTAGTTCCATAAGCTCCTGTATTTATCTTGTTTGTTTGTTTGTTTTGGTGAGAACATTTAAGTGTTACTCTCAGAAAAAAATTTATTTCTGTAGACAAACGGCTCTACATTGAAAAAGTTTTGAACATGACATGTTAATGTCAATTATTTTTTTCCTTCCTAATGTACAACAGCTTGTAATAAGATGCACTGTACATCTCTAAGAGGGAAATATTACTCTACGTTATTGGACTGAAATCCTTATTTCAGAGAACAACTGGTAGGAAGAATTTTCTGCCAAAGCCATTCTGGAAAATATTTAAAATGATGATCTCTGAGCTAACTGGGGTTTATAATACTGATATCTCAGGTTACATGAAACACCTTTCAGAATCTTGCTTCCTTTGCTCCATTCTAGAGTAAGTATCAATGAAATAGAAGCCATGTGCTCAGGGCAGTTGTAAGGAGGAGAGAGCCTCCAGCTTTAATTTCCTTGTTTCTGTTCCTCAGGTGGCATTTACGATTTGAGCAGGTTTTTCAGGTTTGAGTCTTTCTTTTCCAGAACTTAGATTCCTTGTTGAGATATTGAGACTTAAAACCCTTGTGGCTTTTGAGTGTTCAAGCTGAGGTCTGGAGTTCAGTTTGTAGATCACATTACCAACCAGTCTTTTTAGCCACCATGGCTCTGATCAATTATTTGCCTAATCAATAGTCATTATTTTCCCCTTGCCTTTTCTTAATTTCTTAAAATATATCCTGATGAAACACAGAATTACTTAGAGCTGATTATTTAATACTTCTAATACACAGTTGCAAGAATACAAATTACTTGTTTAAAGTCTTTGCTACAAAAGAAACCCTGTGAGTGCTTCAAACAGGCAATTCCTTAAGTTGGTTCAACTTTTTCTCCAAATAATAATTTGAATTTGTAGCTTTATATTTACTTCACTAAATAAGTAATTAAGTAGACATTGAAATACAGTCCCTCTCATGTGTAGATTTTATTTTCCTTTCTCATATCATTATTTTATGCATACAATTAGTTTTCTAATTCTGGTCAGAAATAATTGTCCATATATACAAGGCACTGTGTTTAGTGTATAACTATCCTGTGATTAAGTATTGATATCTATCTGTTAAAAAATGAGGAAACTGAAGCTATTAAAAGTTGACCAAATTGATTAGAGGTTACTGGGTCTGAGGCTATCAGTGCTTAAATTCAAGTCTTTCCAATAATACTATGCGATAGCTATTAATATAGTTGTTTATAGAAAAATGATTAAAATATAAAAGTATGTTACTTGTTCACATTCTCTTAGCTAACAAGTGCTGGGGTGAAGATGTGAACTTCTGGCAAAATAGAAGCAAGTATGGGAACTAGGAGAAAGGATTACTCAGACAGTTCTATGATTTTAATTATAGAGTTACCTAGGATACAAAATGGTCATTGTTATGAGAAATATGACAAGGTTGATGCAGAAAAGAAAAAGGCTGACATAATGATGGAAGAAAAAAAATATATATATATATTTCTGTATATGTACTATACATTTAGTGCAGACCACTGGATTCAAGGATTTTCAATTAGCTGTAAAAACATGATGCTGTAATAGGAATTAGCACAATTTTGTTTTCAAATAATATGGAAAGTTCATAGAGAATACATAGTCATGGAAAATTGACTAGTTAACAGTTTTATAACATTCATAACACTCAGGGCATTTTCCAGGAGGAGAAAATTGGGTTATTAAATGGCAGTTTTCTCTGAAGCCCTATGGATTGTGTTTTATTAAAGGTTGATACTTTCAAGTTATTCTGATTTTACTGGCAGTATACATAGAATATACATGAGGCATGAGGTACCCTGGTTTTCAAATGAACCGCTCCCCTGATATTACAATATTTAATGCAGGCCAGGATACTGGTAGCTCAGAAAGTAAAGCATCTGCCTACAATGCGGGAGACCCGGGTTCGATCCCTGGGTCAGGAAGATCCCCTGGAGAAGGAAATGGCAACCCACTCCAGTACTCTTGCCTGGAAAATCCCATGGACTGAGGAGCCTGGTAGGCTACAGTCCATGGGGTCACAAAAAGTTGGACATGACTGAGAGACTTCACTTCACTTCACTTCACTTCAAGGTACTCTGGGAAAAAAGTCACTAATAATTTTTTTATTCATGGAGCTGGAGCACTGAATGAAAGAAAACTGTGAATAAATGTGAATCCTAGGATTATTGATTCAGTTATGATTATAATGCTATAATTCATTTTTAAAGGAATTTATTAAAAATAATTTATACAATTTGTAGACCCATTTTAGTATGTGAAGCCTAATTTTATTTCTATAGTTATCCACCTTTCTCAGTCTGGTGTTGGCATTACTTGACAAAAAGACATCCCAAATTCAAGTCACTAAAGCAGAGAAGACACTCACATTTGGAGAAGAGCTATCTTCTGTTAGTTTTTCCCTTTCTTTTCCTCTCATGAAATGAATGACATATTTATAGTATTGCAATACATAAGGGTTTGCTTGAATAAGTGAATAGATAAATACAAACAGAACAAATGCTTAAAAATATCAATGATGAAATTATCTTCTAAAATTGGGCAGAAATTTTCATTGTAAAGAAAAAAAAATGAATGAGAACATCAGTCAAGAATAAATTCCATTGATAGGGAAAAAAATCATAGATTTAATCCTTGCGTTTCCTGAATTTCCAGTGGCATATAAAGCAAGACTACTTGCATTTGTATTATGTCATTGGTAATCCAATAAGGTTTTTCAATTAACATTATTATTTACACTAATTACAAATATGTAATAGAAGGGTTAATCAAAGCATTCTGGAAAACAACATCCAACCATTCAATCTTCCAAACAAACGTGTAGCTAGTAGTTTGTCATACTTCTGGCAAGCTAACTAAAGACTGGCTTCTTGTGTGTTAGGTTGTTATGAAGCTAACAGCACACTAACAATCTTCTCACCTATACAAATCAAGTGCATTCATATGCAATTCACATGCATTACTTACTTCACATTTTGGTGCTTTTAGAAGTTTATGTGGAGTTGATGCACCATCTCCTTTGATTTATTCACAGCTTGGAGTATTGATTATCCATCCTAAAACTGAAATGAACTGGAAGGCTGGAAAGGCTGGAGAACCTGGCAGCCACCTGCCATCAGTGCACAGTGATTTTGCAGAAAGTGGAAATTCTTAGCTAAATTATAATTTCTATGATTGTTTGAAAGTTTTTTTACAGGGTTAGTTTTCTTTTTTTTTCTTCTTATTTAAAATCTAGACAGACTAGGCCCTTTTTTGTATACTGGTATACTTTCCAAGAAAAACTACTGGTCTTCCTACAGTGCTGATGGCTGATGTTTTTGATTGGGTTTTAAAGATGGAAACATGGCACTCTAGACTAAATTTTTAATGTGTTTTCATAATTCACATGGAGGTAGGAGATCACTTTAAAGATTGCTGCCAAACTTTGTTTAAAAATACATTTATGAAAATATTCAGAACTGGAATATAAAATTGAATTTTCTGTATATTTTTTCAGTAATTAACTCATCTTTGTAAAAAAAATAAAATAAGGGAAAATGGGCTAGATTATGTCTACAAAAAGCACATTTGCCTCCAGATTAGACTTTTCTAACTTTAATAAAAATAGTAATATCTTCAGTCAAAAAAGCAAGCCCTAAATAATTTAGATCAGATCTTTTAAACTCAGATGATTTTAAAATTAGGAGAAAAGTTATGGAATTTTCTTTCCTTTGGGTTTTAAAGCATCTAATGAGTTCTCTGTTCATTTTATAATTAGAAGCAAAATGTTATAACTCCCTCTTGTAGAAAAATGTCTCTTCCTAGAAATCAAATCTCAGGAATATAACTTTCAAGGATATTGTGCCTTTTGTTATAATTCAGTGTCCAAGTTATAGATGTGTCCAACTGATGATAACATAACAAAGATTCTATGCTAATAAGCATTTTTGTAGATATATTGATCTGGGTAGCAGAAAGTCTTACTTATCTAGCCATTAATGTTTGCCAAGCAAAAGTAGAAACAGGGTCATTCAGCTACAGAATACAAACTTGTCCAAAGTGTACTTTACCTATCAAAACCTGACACCAACCAGAAGAATAAGACACAATTTATTGTCTGTACCTCTGACAGCTGACAAATTTGGCATGGTTACTTTCATGGAAGAAAGAGTCCTAGGTAGGGCCAGATCAAAATAAAATTGTCTTTAATTAACTCCTACTCTTTCTTTTCCCAATCCATCCAGAAAACCAATGTTGGCACCCCACTCTTCAATAAACAGATGGTAGAATTTTGTTGTGACTCAGAATAATGTAGTAGCTTCACTATCAAATGGACAAGGGCGTGATTCCCACAATTATCATGTATTGGCTCTGCAAATGTAAGTTATTTAACCTCACTAAGCTTGATTTCCTCATTAAATCTACCAGGATTATGATCCCTACATCAGTGGGTTGTGAAGAGAATTAAATAAAATAAGGTTTGTATAATCTATTGTTGCCTAAACACCAGTATAGTTTACCCACAGTTCACTAGACCATTTTCCTTAAGGGTCAATTGGTAGGACTTTGGCTCTCTTTCATTCTTGACTCCCTATTTGTGTGCTCAGTTGCTCAGTCATGTCCGAGTCTTTGCGACCACATGGACTATAGCCCACCAGGCTCCTCTTTCCATGCAATTTTCCAGGCAAGAAACTGGAGTAAGTTGTCATTTCCTCCTCCAGGGGATCTTCTGAACCCAGGGATCCAACCCATGTCTCTTGTGTCTCCTGCACTGGCAGGTGGATTCTTTACCACTGCCCTACCTGGGAAGCCTCTGAATCCCTACAAGAAGTTCTAAAAGGAAACAAAGAGAGTACTTTATACATGACTAGGGCCTTAATGCCACTGGTAACAGTTCTTATTAGGCTACCCAAGTGGTAGCATAGGACTTAGATTTCTATTTCACTATTGAACTAAGATTATTGGTTTTCTGCAGTTTATTTTCATGTGTTCCCCCACCAACTTCTATGAAAATGTAACTCAGTTCCTGGACAGAGAGCTCTCAGTAGTGATAACCAAAACTGTTGAAGAGGGGGCCCTTGTGACACAGTCTGTCAGCTTTGCTCATAGTCTGGACCTCTTTCTAGGGAACAGGATTGTATGAGTGTAGATTCAAATGCAGGTTCATACCAGATACTCCCCTGAGTTCTCTGAGTCAAGGAGCAGAGTCTAGCCCATTCTGCTAGATGCCATGTTTGGACACACTGAACTTTTTAAACATTATTTCAGGGGGCTTGTGTTTCTCCCTGGCATCTGGCTTTCATTACATCCATCCCCAAACTCCCATTATTAGAAGATCTGAATTGCTTTCAATGAACTCCTGTTCTAAAGAAGAATCAGAACTTGTGGCTGGATACCTGGTTTGGACCAAGTATGTGACTGTCACTGTGAGAATTTATTTTTTCCATGGTACTCTGAAGAGGTGGTAGGGAGGAGGAGGGGGAAGGGAATGTCTACCTGAATCTCAGTTTTTACCCAATATAGAGACCTCTGCATACATTATACATGAAAAGTTCCTGGTATAGAGTAGGCATTTGATTTAGTAGTTGATATATTTTTCTTTTCTTGTCCTCCATGCACCATTGGGTAGAGTGTCTTATAAGGGGATAGCAAGTGGCATAGTATTCCTTTATCCACTGCTAAAGAGACCACCTCAGAGATAAACACTAATCATCATGAAGACGCAATCATGTTGCTCTCCGCTTCATGCATTGTGCTATCTTAATTATTGTCAAAAGAAACAATTCTTTCTTTTGACAATAAGGTAAAAATATTAAGCACATTCAACTGAGAACATATTTTTCCTCCTTCTAGAGAGCCTTTAACAATCACTTGATTGAAGATCTGAGCTGTAGGTAGCTATTTTGCAGACTTTTTACATTATTTCTGGCTTATTTAAGTGTTGACTCATTTTGTACTGTCTGAGCGCCAAAAAGAAATTGTTGGAGAAAGGCTAAAAATATCTTTGAGCTTTCCTTCTATTGCTTCAATTTGATTTTTCTGATGTATGTTAAAAATCATATTCTACGCATTAAGGAATCTAAAAATCTTTCAAAAGGAGGAAAAGCTTTTCCTCCTTTCTCCTAGTGCTTTGTGTCATTTGATAATATACACGAGTAGGTTTAATACTCAATCATTTCTCAAATCTAATTTGACTGTTGAATGGGGTTTAATTTACAGGATGATATAATTTCTCACACCAGAAAGCATAGTAACCCTTTTTCTTCTGAGGTTAATGGTGATCTAGCCTAAAGCCTCAAAGATAATTACAAGGAATGTGCTTCAGGTGACAAAGTAGTTTTGACAATCCCAGACTATTGATAGCTTTTTAATTATATTTCTTTCCACCATAGGAGACTATATGCTTTCTGCTTAATAGTTTAAAGGCCTGCTGTTGCATTTTGAAAATTAATTTCTATTGTAATCTATACTTTTAACCTATTGATACTCCAGATTCATGAAACTTCACCCTAGTATTCTACAACCCCTGAAATGAAATTAAATGAAATTCTGGGTTACTATGTGTGTGTGTGTGTGTGTGTGTGTGTGTGTGTGTGTGTGTTTATATAAAATTAAAAAGACTATCAACTAGTAAACATGTAAATATTTATAGATTCTCTTGTCTTCTTACTTGATGTTTTCTGACATATAACAATTTTTTAAAAAAAATAAAGTATTTTTGTTTTGTTTTTAAGTGAGAGATCATCACTGGAAAAGGGTATAATACAAGAAAAAGTGAACAACCTAGGTTTCAAAATTAGTTTGAGTTAATGGAAACAACAGCAAAAAGAAGAAAATATATTTTATGCAGAATCACTTATTCTTCTGCATGTACCTGGGTATTTTGCTAAAACAAATATATTTTTATAAAGTTCAGTTCAGTTCAATCACTCAGTCGTGTCTGACTCTTTGTGACTCCATAGAATGCAGCACGTCAGGCCTCCCTGTCCACTACCAACTTCCGGAATTTACTCAAACTCATGTCCGTTGAGTTGGTGATGCCATCCAACTATCTCATCCTCTCTCGTCCCCTTCTCTCCCGCCTTCAATCTTTCCCAGCATCAGGGTCTTTTCCAAGGAGTCAGTTCTTTGTATCAGGTGGCCAAAGTATTGCCATGATCTTAGTTTTCTGAATGTTGAGTTTTAAGCCAACTTTTTCACTCTCTTCTTTCACTTTCATCAAGAAGCTCTTTAGTTCTTCTTGGCTTTCTATCATAAGGGTGGTGTCATCTGCATATCTGAGGTTATTGATATTTCTCCCGGCAATCTTGATTCCAGCTTGTGCTTCTTCCAGTCCAGCGTTTCTCATGATGTACTCTGCATATAAGTTAAATAAGCAGGATGACAATATACAGCCTTGACACACTCCTTTTCCTATTTGGAACCAGTCTGTTGTTCCATGTCCAGTTCTAACTGTTGCTTCCTGACCTGCATACAGATTTCTCAAGAGGCAGGTCAGGTGATCTGGTATTCCCATCTCTTTAAGAATTTTCCAGAGTTTATAAAGTAGTAGAGAACTATTTTTAAAAGCCAATATATTTATTATTTTCTTTATCTTTAAGGATAAATCAACCAAAAACTTAAACTATTTTCTTTTAAATTAGGTAAGTCTGAGTGTTAATTTTGTCCTGAATTTAGTTCCAACACTTAACTGATTTATACAACACAGTGTTTCAATATTTTACTTGATTATACTCCATTTAAAATTATTACATTATAATGGCTATATTTCCTTGCTGTGTAAAGTATCTTTGCTGCTTATTATTTTTATATATAGTAATTTGTTCCATTTTTATGTTGATGTTATTCACACAGTTAAACAGCCACATGAAAGCTGAAAATTTTAGTCACATAAATTAAATCAAATCAACTTATACTTTGCATCCTCATTTTGTCAAGATTATATTCTTTACTTCATAAAAGTTATTCTTAGCACCTGATTCTTCACTCAGAGCCAAATTATGGTCTGACTGGTCAGATACATATAATTTGTGGTTTATATAAACAAATGGAATTGCAACCTATTCTCTGTCAGACTATTGTAATAACAATCATAGTACATCGAGCTTAGCTATATTTATGATTACTTGCTTTAGTACCATCATTCAACAAAAAAATAAAACTGATGCCCAAGACACAAAGTGATATGCACAAGACCGTACAGTTGTTTAGTAACAAAATGAGGTGAAGTCTGATCACCTGGATCAATTAGCATTCCACCAAACCACTCATATTAATAAGTCTATTATTTGTTTAACTTTCTTGTGTGACTCTAAACTTTACAATCCACTTTTAGAAATTAAATGATCAAAATAGAATCTTTAGATTTTACAAAGACAGATAAAGCAGTAGCATTTTTATAATACTGAATCCAAAATGTTATCTTCTCTAGTCTCCAAACTCTCATCAGCAAATGGAGCAAAGTTTGAGGAGGGTTTTATGATAGCACTTCTACAGAGAGGGAGGGATTAGAAAAAAGTACAGAGGCTGGAAAACACAGGGCAGATGTAAATAGAAGAAAATGAAATGAATGCCTAATATGTGTCTTTTTATTGTGGTATCTACTACATGCCAATTGCTGTGCTTTTACTGAGGATAAGGATACTAAGGCTTTGGGTACAAAAATAACTTGTTCAGTTCATTTAATTTGTGTGTTTGAAAACAGAATTCAAAGCCAGTTACTATGTTTTGCTTAAATAGATAAAACTGATAATAAGACTGGAAAGTGGAAAAGGGGAAGGAAAGGACATAGTTTGCCAGTCCTTAAAAGTAGCAATGGTAAACCACTAAAGATTTACAAGCAAAACAAAACAAACAAACGGACAAAAAGAGCTCTTCTCATAGGAGAATGATGGTGGAATATAGTACCTAATCTAAAAGAACATTAATTTACTGATTACAAAAGGAACTGTAATAGAATTTTACAATAGATTCGTTGAGAGTAATGACCTAATAAGTTTTGATCAGTATGAACTTTGAAGGCTTTTAGCATACACAGATGGATAAAAAAATTATAGAAAATTTCTCAGACATACAATATCATACTCCTCAAATAAATCACTTACCCTTAATAAAATGGATAGCTTGAAAGTGAAGGAAAAACTTGTAAGAATTTTTGAAGAAAGAAGACTTGGGGTCTGATTGGGAAGAAAGAATCAGTACAAACAAGTACTCTCACAAAAGAGTACTTGTCATGTGAATGTGTGGATAGAGAAGTGTTAATTAAAATTAAACAAATAAGAGAGACTAGATGATATATTAATTAGGTAAGAGGAAATTGAAAGAAAAGATGATGGAATATGTTTCTATTTTTGAAACTTTAGTCTGGAATTCTAATTATCACCCATGTTTTTAAAAATGAACTATTGAATCGTAAATAGAGACAAGGAAAATTAGGGTTGAAAATATGTTTTACAGTCAATTTCAAGAGTTAGAGTTGAAACTGAAAATAAATCATCACTGAGGGAAGAAGCATGTCAAGTTATAAATTTGTTATCGGAAATTCTAACTGCCCAATTTTATGTGAAAAGAAAGAAAAGGAAAAAAGAGAGAGAGAGAGAAATTGTCATGAAGCAGTAAAAGCAGGTTAGAGCTGTGTCACAAAAATCTTTTAATGATATCGATGGCTATCAAATATTGGAAGCATATCCAGTACAAGGAAAACCAACAGTTAATTGGAAATGACTACTGTGTGGTCATGGTTACTATTGTGAGCCCTGGAAAGGGGTGATGACACAAACTACGGACTGCAGAGAAGATAGGTGGTGAAGAATCAGAAAGGACAAGAAACAGACCAGCAGTTCCCAAAGCCTGAGTCAGAGCCTTAATTAATTTGAGAAAGACATTTTCACTGATCGAAATGAGGGAGGGGAATGAAAACAAATCATAAGATTCTATAAATATTTATTTCTTACGTTGGGAGTTTAAGTCATTTTCTTAACACAATTACAGTAATGAGAGATAATTATGTTTAATGATTTTCTTATGGTAAAGCAAAACTGTTAGCAACTGTAAATTGATTCTAAATTTTATTTCCTAGATATAATTCTTTTCTTTGGAGAAGACTCTTGAGAGTCCCTTGGACTGCAAAGAGGTCAAACCAGTCCATCCTAAAGGAAATCAGTCCTGAATATTCATTGGAAGGACTGATGCTAAAGCTGAAACTCCAATACTTTGGCCACCTGATATGAAAAACTGACTCACTAGAAAACACCCTGATGCTGGGAAAGATTGAAGGCAGGAGAAGAAAGGGACAACATAGAATGAGATGGTTGGATGGCATCATGAACTCCATGGACATGAGTTTGAACAACCTCCCTGTGTTGATGATGGAGAGAAAAGCCTGGTATGCTGCAGTCCATGGGGTTTCAAAGAGTCAAACATGACTGAGTGACTGAACTGAACTGAATTGAACTGAACTAATCAACAGGATTGTAAATTTACGTGGACTCAGGGAGAATACTTCCTTTAAGGAAGAATAATTATGGATGTGACTATAAGAAGACAGCACCTAGATGAGGTGACTGGGCTACTCTAGAAGTTTATAAAATGGGGGTGGGGTGAAAAGAGAAAAGAGAAAAATACTGAATATTCAAAATAGGAGAGTTAGTTAATAGATTTTTTTAAAGGTAAGAAGGAATGATATAAATACAAAAGACAGAAATATTAGCTTCAGAAAGATTGATACTTAACCCTTTGAGGCAGGAGTTTGATGAAACTGATGCCATAATTTAGTGTATGTCTTTGTCTTTCCACAAGGTATTTTCCATTTTACTTAATATCCATGCAGAAACAAAACACAAATTGTGGATAAAACTTAAAGTGAGAAATAAACCTTTTGTTATGAATATATATGTGTAATGAATATAATAAAAGATATATCAATAATACATTATTCTCTCCCAGTAATACATATTGTATCCCAGATTTACCTGATTTTAAATGTGATAATTCATAGCTATGCTTGTCATTGCTCAGTCTTACAAGTTCCCACACCTTGCAACATCCTTCACATGATAGGTATTAAATAAATATTGTGTTGAATTATAGATAAATATTTGCAAATTGTTCAGGGTGGAGCAACAATTCTATTTGTTCTCACTTATTTCTTACATGCCATAATATTGGTGTTTTTATAATTATTTTATTTTACCTTCAAAACATGAATAATGATAGCAAGGTCTTATATTTCAATGGTCTGTCATTTGTAGGCTAAATAATTACTCGCCTTGCAAAAAATTTTCTCTGCCTTGGTGTGAAAATTTTAAGGCCCTTTATGTGGCTGGAATGAGTTATCAACTAGTATTTATGAATTTTACAACAAATTGTCATTTTTTTCTGATTAAATGTGCCTATAATAATATTACCTTGATCATTCTTCTTAAGTTACAATTGATATTTAAATCATGTTGTCTCCTTTTCTGGAAATGACCATGCTGTTTTTTAAACAAATATCACCTTTCAGGTGGACATGAATACCCAAAAGTCAGCCATATTAGGATATAGGCACTTAGACTCAACTCAATAACTAATGGTGGCAATGTGAATTGCAGTCAATCTATTTGCAGGAACATTCTTTACAGAATACAAAGTTATTCAAAATAATAAAAAATAATTTATTGTAGTAGAATTTTTCTGTAGTTCTTTGCATTTTATAACTTTTATATTGTATAGTTTATATTCTATATTTTTATCTTTAGATTGATTCTCAAAAAAAAAAAAAAAAACTCCAGTCCACATTTAATGCAGCTTTCTGGTTTTGTTTAATTTCATCTAATTTAATATGAAAAAAACACACCAATACTGATACAAAATGCTTCTCTTTTTTAAGTTGCAAAGTCTGCATGAATTAGACTATTATCCATTTCAATAATGTGTCCATGTCCATACAGATTAATTCAAGTACAGAGCTGAATAATTGCTGAATTAGTATTTATATTCGGAGCTTTCAACATCATGATAAATGCCTGAATTCTTTGCATCGCATCACCTTCTAGATAGATATGTCTTATACATGTATACTAGTTGTCTGCAAAGATCTGGAATTTAATTAAAAGATACAGTAAAATTCAAACTAAGTTGTAGTTTTAAATTACATATTCCTGGGAATATTACAGCCTTCATATTGCTGGCTTTTCAGTGTTTCATAGAAAAGCTTTATTAAAAAGGCTTTAAAGTGAGATTAATTTAAGTTTAAATTGTCACTTACAGAACTCTTCCAGCTAGCCTGAAGCAAAATTACATCCAATTCAAAATTAGAAAAAAAAAATAGCACTTCCAAACCTTTTAAATGGTACTAACCCTTATCTCATTTTTAATTTCTTCAATCCACAGAGAAATGAACCATATTGTATAGACTATCAATCTAAATTACTGAAGAGGAATGCAAGTGTATGACCATATGTGTAAGCACACATGTTGAAGCAATAATTTAGAGATGGAAGGAAAAATAGGTAAACTTGCTAATTATAATTCAAGATTACCTTGGGGTGTTCTTTGATTACTCATTTTCAATTACCCCACAAATCCAATCTGTTAGAAAATTGCATTGCTTTATCTTCAATTTCTATCTAGAAAGTGAGTACTTATCACTTCCAGTGCTACTACTCAACAAGTTACCATTGTCAATTCCCTGCTTGCTACAATACACTCCAACTAGACCTCCATTTCTAACCTTTCCAACTGCAATCTACTCTCAACAGTGTTCAGAATTATGCTTTAGACACCTAATTCAGGGCTTGGTGCTCCTCTGCTCAAAACTCTCCAATAGCTTCCATTTTACTAGAGTAAAAGCAATCCTTGCCTTTATCAACACAGCCCTATAACATTTGACCCAAGATGTCTCCCTGACTCCAACTTTCTCCCTTCCTGAACACTCTGCTGCAGTCAAACCCCCATCTCAGGACTCTCCCTGGCTACTCGTCTTTCCCCAAGCACTCCTCTCCAAATAGCTACAGCTCTTCAAATTCTTGCTCAAATATCACCTTTCCATTGAAGCATTCCTTGAACATTGGATTTAAAATTGGAATCCTGCCCCCCCCACAATCCTGCCAAAGTTTCTAATCCCTCCTTTATTTTTCCCATAGTCATTATCTCTTTCTAAAACACACGTTTGTATGTGTGTGTGTGTATACACACACATGCTCAGTCATGTCTGGTTCTTTGGAACCCCAAAGACTGTAGCCCACCAGGTTCCTCGGTCCAAGGAGTTTTCCAGGCAAGAACACTGGAGTGGTTTGTCATTTACTACTGCAAGGGATATTCCGAACCCAGGGATTGAATCCGTGTCCCTTACATTGGCAGGTGGATTCTTTACCACTTTGCCACCTGGGAAGCCCATAATTTATTATATGTTATGTTTGCTGTCTGTCTCACCATCTGAGAATATAATCACCAAGAGAGCAAATGTTTTTGTTCTGCTTACTGAAGTGTACCCAGAATGGAGAAAATGTTTGGCATTTGGCTATCAAGGAACAAGGCAGGCACAATCAGAAGGCCATGGTGGTTCCCAGGAGAAAATGGGTATAATCAGTTCAAGAAACAGGCCAGAAATCAGGAGATATTTGACATGGACCTTAAAGGATAATGGGAAAGTACAGAAATAGGGGAGACCGGAAGCATGCTTAGAAACGTCTAGTTCCCTCAGACCTTGGAGCAAACAAAATGGAGAACAGGATGATGACAGAGACATACCAGGAACATATGGTGTAGGGACTTGAACGACAAGGAAAAGGAGCCCATATAACATATGTATTTTGTTTTATTTTCCCTGTGGTAATCTATAAGATAACATACTAATATCCACAGGTTACTAAGTTGGTAAAACTATTCAGAGTGAACTGTGACTACAAAAGGATTTTCCATCTAATTCTACCATATCCTGAATCATGTATTTTCTGCTTTCCGTCTCTTTGCTGGCTCGACTTCTATTTTGTGCTTCTAAAATGATGTTCAGTGAGTAGTTCAGCTAATTAGAAATTATTTGAGCCTGAGCATGAAATACAGTAACTAAAAAATAGTAGAAGAAATAAAAAATAAGCCTTTCCAGTGTATGAATTCTTCATTTATGTTGTAGGTTTAATTAGAATTGTATTAGAATCAAGATCAAGGGTGGTCATATATCTAATAATTAATTTCAGAATTTAGCATTTGAACTCTTCTGCAAGTTCAGATCAATTTTACATTCTCACTCTCATGATTCTTGCTAGAAAAGCAAAGCAACTAGTAAATGTTAATTCTGGACACTAATTGCAAAGTTGCAAAATCTACTTCTGTGAATGACAGTGTAAGTACATATGGCCTCACAAAATAGGGCCTTCTTTTTGCATTCCTAGAAAAAATGGCCGAATATTATATCCTATTAATAATAATATGCCAGCAAATTTGGAAAACTCAGCAGTGGCCACAGGACTGGGAAAAATCTGTTTTCATTCCAATCCCAAAGAAAGGAAATGCCAAAGAATGTTCAAACTACTGCACAATTTCACCCGTTTCACACTCTAGCAAAGTAATGATCAAAATTCTCCAAGCAAGGCTTCAACAGTACATGAACTGAGAACTTCCAGATGTTGAAGCTGGATTTAGAAAAGGCAGAGGAGCCAGAGATCAAATTGCCAACATCCACTGGATCTTAGAAAAAACAAGAGAGTTCCAGAAAAATATCTACTTCTGCTTTATTGACTAGGCTAAAGCCTTTGACCATGTGGATCACAATAAACAATGGAAAATTCTGAAAGAGATGGGAAAACCGGACCACCTTTCCTGCCTCCTGAGTAATCTGTATGCAAGTGAAGAAGCAACAGTTAGAACTGGACATGGAACAATGGACTGGTTCCAAATTGGGAAAGGAGTATGTCAAGGCTGTATATTGTCACCCTGCTTATTTCATCTATATGCAGAGTACATCATGCAAAATGCCGGGCTAGATGAAGCGCAAGCTGGAATCAAGATTGCTGGGAGAAACATCAATAACCTCAGACAGGCAGATGACACCACCCTTATGGCAGAAAGCGAAGAGGAACTAAAAAGCCTCTTGATGAAAGTGGAAGAGGAGAGTGAAAAAGCTGGCTTAAAACTCAAGATTCAAGAAAACAAGATCATGGCATCTGGTCCCATCATTTCATGGCAAATAGATGGTAAAACAGTGGAAACAATGACAGACTTTATTTTCTTGGGCTTCAAAATCACTGCAGATGGTGTCTGCAGTCATGAAATTAAGACACTTGTTCCTTGGAAGAAAAGCTATGACCAACCTAGACAGCATGTTAAAAAGCAGAGACATTACTTTGCTGATAAAGATCTGTCTAGTCAAAAGTATCTGTTTTTGTTTTTTTTTTTTTTCCATTAGTTATGTATGGATGTAAGTGTTGGACCAAAAAGAAGGCTGAGTACCAAATAACTGCTGCTTTTGAACTGTGGTGCTGGAGAAGACTCTTGAGAGTTCCTTGGACTGCGAGGAGGTCCAGCCTGTCAATCCTAAAGGAAATCGGTCCTAAATACTCATTGGAAGGACTGATGCTAAAGCTGAAGTTCCAATATTTTGGCCACCTGATGCAAAGAACTGACTCATTGAAAAAGACCCTGATGCTGGGAAAGATAAAAGGCAGGGGGAGAAGGGGATGACAAAGGATGAGATGGTAGGATGGCATCACTGACTCAATGGACATGAGTTTGAGCAAGCCTTGGGAGATGGTGATGGACAGGGTAGTCTGGGATGCTGCAGTCCATGGGGTCACAAAGAGTTGGACAAGACTGAGCTACTGAACTGAACTAATTAATAACAAACAGTAGCCTTGCATTAACTTAGTTAAAAAACAACAACAACAACACAAAGTTTTGACAACAAAGAAAATGCACATTCTCCTTTGCAAGTATCTAGTACTTGACACTGGCGCCTCTCATAGGCACCTTTCACTCCAAAGATACAATGTTTCACAATTAAAGACTATTGCTAATGAAGTAAACAACATTATTAGTGGTACTACCAAATACTCTGAAGTTTATTTACTTTATGTAAATGAAGTCTTGAAAAGGTTTTCAGGACTTTATTTTTTTTTTAATTTGTGTGTGTGTGTCACAATGGGGACAAAACAGCCCAGAATAGTATTATTTGACATTTTAAGCCCATGTTAAAATTAATAGAGTAAATCAAGACTTCGTTTATGAGAGGAACAGTACAAGAAAACACCAGGTTTGTCATATTTGTTTTAATCTTCTAAATATCAATACTCATAACCTATACTTTAGTTATTTTGTAAATATCACATCCTGATGCAAAGAGCTGACTCACTGGAAAACATCCTGACACTGGGAAAGATTGAGGACAAGAGCAGAAGGGGGCGACAGACGATGAGGAGTTGGATGGCATCACTGACTCAGTGGACATGAGTTTGAGCAAACTCCAGGAGATAGTGAAGGACAGGGAAACCTGGTGTGCTGCCATTCACGGGGTTTCAAAGAGTCCGACTGAACAGTGACTGAACAACAACAACAAATATCACAGTAGCAAAATCGCCTCCATAAGTAACACAGAATCAAGTTTAACCTCTTGCTCCAAGGAAAGTTTTATGTATTTTAATTTGATGCTTATAATTTGGTGTTAGTCCTAATTGGAGTATAGCGTCCTGTAAAGAACCTCTAATGATATATGATTGCTCATAAAATATTAGTAGTTCTATGGAATGTTGCAGTGATATTTAACAATCAAAAGAGAATACAATAAAAATTAACAAATTTCCTAAGTTTTACTTTGTTCAAGGTAGAAAAAAAGTATACTATCTATTTTCAAGTAAGGATGAAGAACATTTAAATATTCTCAATCAGGTGACCTTTTGTTTCACTGCACGATATTTGTCCTTGTTAAGCCCTAGTGCCAGAAGATTATTGCATTTTAAAGCTATTTCAAGGCTAAAAATATTCAGAATTTCTACTTCATAAAAATGTAAATTTGCATAAAGTGATTTACACTCTTAGAACACAAGGAGCATGAAACTAGATTCTTTTATTACATTAGGACTTGTGAATGTCAGATCAGAAGTGTATATTTTGATTACTATTTTTATAGGAATATAATGAAAATTCACTAGATAGTTCATACACTTAAGAAAAGCAGGCTAATTCTAGACAATTAAACCATCTTTCTTTGTTTTTCAACATGAACAGGAAAAAAAATAATGAATAAAATGGACTCTAAAATGAGCTCTTTAAAACACAATGTTCAACAACAATAAAGTACTCTCCAATTAATGGATAGCATAACCATAATCTCTTCAGTGTTTACAGTTGAAAAGTTAATCATATAAATTTTAAACAGTTACATTTTATTTATTTATTTTTTTGCTTTGTTTTAAAAAAGGTCAGTAGTTTGTATAAGAGGTCACTTTTGCTGTTAATGGCACACACTCAAAGGAACTAAGTGAATTTCAGTGTGACATTCTATGTACATACCACAGTTGGACTTTGATTTTTGCAGACTGTAGTTAATTCTATAGAATATTTTCTCATTAAATCAGGTTAAAAGTACTTAATAACAAGATTTCATAATTTTATTTTGCTGTGTGTAGGCAACCATGCTAAAGATCAGTGGAGATCAGCCACTGATGGTGCAAAAAGTCAGCATATCATGTGAGAAAGATTATATCTGCCCAACTGCAAACGCTTGTTCTAGGCCTTTCTTTCAACAATCTCACTATCAACTCCAATGTCAGACTTGAACTAGAATTTTCCATAGCTTCTGATTTGAGTGTTTACACTCATCCACATTTGATTATACAGAATGAATTGACCAAATAAATATAATTATCTCCTCTCCAACCCAAGGCTAGTGTTGCACATTGGCCTATGTCTACTTTTTGCATTATTCCTCGTTTCTTGATATTCAGCTTAATTCTTCATTGCATCGCCTTGTAGTGACTTTGTAACTCAGTTCACCAGCATGAATTGATTTGTTTAAGTTCTCACATACTCGCTCTTTTTAAGAAGGTGATTTCAACTGTCTCCCTGGAGTGAAGATTCCAATAAAGCCATGTGCTTACCAAGAGCAAGTGCACTGTAGAACACGGCAGATCAGATCTTTGATCCATTCTGCAAAAACACTCTCTTGAGGTAAAATCAGCTAACTCATTCCTGAGAGGGTGGACCAATGATTGGGTATAAAGGGAAGACATTACCTCTTCTAAGATCATTCACCTTTTAACATGAGACAGCTAAAGGCACAATATCTTAAATCAGTGAATGGATCTCTTAAGAGTGAAATTCCAGGCATTATGGGAAGATGAAGAAAAGACAGTTTGAGGCTGAGATGTTGAGTTAGTAGATAATTCTCACATCTCATGTAAGTAACTATTTAGCTCCTTCTGTTGTGTGCCAGTCTAGCCCTGCCTCTCTACAGGATTTTATGTGCCTATCAAGTAGATACTTTGACCCTCTTCTTCTTCTAGAGTGGGAATTCATTTTATTATAACAGCTATCGCTTCTCTCTAACAAGAATTTCATATAATATGCATTTTGTGATACATTTTCAATCATTTAACAAAACAGAATATGCCCAGATATGATGAGCTGAATATAAATTCCATTTTGGTCCATGCTGTCAGGCATCTGTGATAAAACAGTACATGACTGTTTTTAGCATCACACTGCAGCTGTGAATGGAAGAGGTTTAGATACTAGGCTCTGCTGCAGTATAGCTTAGCCCATGTCATGGTATGCAAGGAAGTAAGCATTTATAAGAAGATAATCATTTGGTGTAACTATCAAATTGAAATTACTTTCTGATTGTAATGGCATCAGAAAGAAGGTATAGTCAATTCTTTTATTTCCTATTTATTTCCTATTTGCCAGTTGTTTGACTCTCTGTGACCCCAGGGACTATAGACTGCCAGGCTCCTCTGTCCACAGGATTCTCCAGGCAAGAATGCTGGAGTGGGTTGCTGTGCCCTCCTCCAGGGGATCTTCCCAGAAATTGAACACAGGTCTCTCACATCTAACCTGCATTGGCAGGCAGGTTCTTTGCCACTAATGACCCCATAGATAGATAAATAGATACACACTAATGAAAACATTTGCAACCAATACATATTTACTGAAGTAACCAAAATATTCCTCAAGTTATTACAATTGAGAATTGAGGGAAAAAATTATGTTTTCAAAGTACTAGACAAAGAATATATTAAGCCTAAGACAAACATACCTTTCTGATTTTATCTGGCACAAAGTCATTGGGTCTTTGAAAACATTTACTTCATCTTTTCTGATTACTGAGCCAGAGTAGAAAGGTTCTCTGAACTCAGAAAGAGAGTACCAGAATATTCTCACATCCCAAAGCCATCCAGCAGCTCAATCACAATCCATAGACTTCATAGTCACTGCTACAACATCAGATGCTCCCACTATGGGGTTTCTCAGAACATGGCAATGGTCCAACAGACCTCTATTCTAGTGGTAGTTAAACTTCTTTCTCTCCCCTTATAGGTCATTACCGAGTATCGAGCAGAGTTCAAGGGAAATATGTATAACTGATTCACTTTGCTGAACAGCAGAAACTAAGACAGCATTGTAAATCAACTATACTCCAATAAAATTTTTTAAACTCCTTTCTCAGCTAAGCCTCACATTTGAAAAACTTCAACAATTTAGGGCATTGGTTTTTAATTTCAGCCTGTAGAAATATCTGGAAGATGTGTTAAACCAGAGATTGCTGAACCTATCCCAGAGTTTCTTATTCAGTAGATCAAGAAACCTAGTAGATAAGCCACCCTCAAAATGATGGGGTCTTAACACTCCTCAAGTGATTCTGATGCTCCTGGTTAAGGGATCAGATCTGAGGAATTTAAGTTCCTTAAGACTAAGTTTCTTTAACTTCCTTCACTTTCCTTGTGTGCTTGTCAGGTCAAATCAGCTGAACTCTTTTTTTCTCTTTCTCTAATTTGTATTTTGTTCCCAAGCCAGAGAATTTTACAGAAAGAAACAAGCAAAAAAAAAAAAAAACACACACACACACAAAAACCCTAAACCCTTATTTGTTTTGTTGTTTGCTTGACCTACCAATTCATATTAACTGAATTCTCTAGGTTCTCACTGCTACTCTGTAATCTGTTTTTCCCTATTTGATAAATTGTAATTCTTCTTCTGATTGTTTTTTTGTTCAGTCACCCAGTTGTGTCCAACTCTTTGCAACTCCATGGATGGCAGGATGCCAGGCCTCCCTGTCCCTCACCATCTCCCAAAGTTTGCCCAAGTTCATGTCCATTGCATCAGTGATGCCATCCAGTCATCTCATCCTCTGATGCCCTTTTCTCCTTCTGCCCTCAATCTTTTCCAGCATCGGGGACTTTTCCAATGAGTCAGCTATTGACATCAGATGATCAAAATACTGGAGCTTCAGCTTCAGCATCAGTCCTTCCAAGGAGTATTCAGGGTTGAATACTTCTTATAAAATCTATGCCTGCTTCCTGAATTCATATTTAGATGTTTTATTTTTTCACTCAGTTATTTAACAGTTATTTATAAAGTACCTACTAAGCAGAGATAAATATAATACAAATGGTATTTCTACTATAATAGGTTTTTTTTTAACGTTTCAATTGAGAACAATAAAACAAAAAAAAAAAAGTTAAATATAATGCTAGGTAGTAATTTTCATGAAGAAGAAAAAGCAGGAAAATGGATGTTTGTTGATATGCTTCTAACTGTTAACACGTTTTCCTAAAATAAATTTCCTATTTCTATTACTGGGAATCATTATTATCCTGTCACTCATGACCTACTCTCAAGCCTCCAATCCCAAACACATCCCCGACTCAGTTAGTCAGCAGCATGTAATTTCTACTTCCATGTAATTTTTTATATCTGACTTTATATAATCATTTTTGGTCAATTTTTTGTAATCTTTTTCAAGAAACTGTTTATTAGCTAACCTTTGAACCACAGTTTTCTGCAGGATGTACTTACCAAAACAATGCTTCAGGATCATCGTCCTACCCATCAGTGTATCAACTCTATAAGGCAAGTACATACATCATTTCTACTTAGAAATGAGAAGACACAATATTTAACTGAGCCATAGTACTTTGAATCCAGGTAGCATGATATTAGAACCTAAGCTTTGAACAATAGTATATGTGGTAATAACTGATTAAAGAGTGCAGTACAAATGCTAAGACAGTAGAAAGAGCTGGGCATTAACTCCTCCCAGAGGACTTGGGGAGGTTTTACTAAACAGGGGGTTACTACAGGTAGGTCATGTGTTACTTGGTAACTTTACTGTGTGTGTGTGTGTGTGTGTGTGAAGTCGTTCAGTCGTGTCCGACTCTTTGCGACCCCGTGGACTGTAGCCCACTAGCTCCTCCGTCCATGGGACTCTCCAGGCAAGAATACTGGAGTGGGTTGCTGTTTCCTTTTCCAGGGGATCTTCCTGACCCAGGGATCGAACCCAGGTGTCCTGCATTGCAGGCAGACCTTTTAACCTCTGAGCCACCAGGGAAGCCCTGTACCTTAAGTTAAATTCCTTAAAGAAGACCAACCACCTCCTCTCAGAGGAATGACTTCCGTATAGTGAGTGTAACAAATATATTGATTCATTGATTTGTTAATTAATTTCTAATAATATCTAAATAGAAAAAACTATGATACTTTATACCATGATGAGAAACATGCTTCATTTTTTTGAGTGGATGGCTAAAGTAGATATAGAATTATAATCATAATACAGATGAATAGATTCAATTTATTGCCTGGCATCTTTCATAAATTTTCACTATCCATTGCCTACATGTCTATGTAGAGTGAACCCAGTAACCCCAGCTCCCATAAAGGTGAGAAGAGACGCAAAGGAGACATTGACTAGATCTGATGGTTATTTGGCCCATGGAACATATTAAAAGATAAAAAAAGATCAACATTTCAAAACCCTGTTCAAAGATACCTTCATGCTTTATTTTTGCCTATTTCTTGGAACTGTCAAGCCACTGCCACCTTTAAAACATAGCGACAGCTGTGCAAACTTTGGTAGAAGTTGATTTACATTTTTACTTCCATTTTAAACTTAAATAACACATCTGTTAAGATATGAGTTTTATGCCCGTACTTCAATCAAGTTGTACCATTTTTCTCTCAGCTTATATGAAGAACCATATTGAGACACTGAAAAGAAAAGCTCAATGTCACGTTCATTGTTTCAAAGGGTAGTTCCTGTGACCAGGCCTGCCAGGTGATGTCATGACAGTTACATTCCTGAGAGAATGAAGCTGTGTGATAAATAAAACCTTGGGTATTTTCCAAATCATCATTTCTGATGAAATATGTTAGAATACAAGTACACATACATAATTTTTCCATCCCAAGGAAACTCTAGTTAATAAGCTATGTTCAATTAGGTAAATTTTCTGAGAAACTAACTTAAAACCCTTTTTCCCAGATGGTGAAGTAAATTGGCATTTATGTTATAGCTAAATGAATAAAAAGTCTTCAGGCAGTAAAGACTATATTTTGGTAGGAATGAGGAGACTGCTACATTCTGAAGGGTACAGCCCAATCTTAGCTTCAACGACAATATTACAGAGAAGATTATAGCAAATAGCTTGGATATTTACGTAAAAATGTAAATATGCTTTTGTTTTCAAATATGTAGCTCCTGTAGCTGTTGGGGCCAAGAGTAGGTTATTTTTCACATTTTCTCATGGTACATCTTGTCCTCCTCAAAAGAAGAATTGCCTTTCTCCTATGACAGGGAGAGAGAAACATGAGCACAGAGCCAAAATTTCTCAAGTTGACAGCAAATATGACTTTTATGGGTGCTACAAGAATATGATCTATTCACTTGTAACAGCTAGAAAGATTTTGTAATTCATACCAGATTGTGAAAGGTCACCCTTGCCTGGATGAAACAGATGAGGGGAATTTGCATGTGCTTTGTGTGCAGAGTATGAGTAACATATATCTGACCACGTGAACAATGCTTCCCACAGAGACTGGTCAGATTGCTGTATTCATCCACTGTTGATGCATATATCTGAATTCCAGAATTTAAAAGACCCCCAAGGCTGTCCAGTCCAATCTTTTCATTTTATAAATGGAGAAATTCAGATTGTAAGGTTACTCCTTTTCCAAATGCTATGCTAGAAATACGTGGAAAAGCAAATATGAGAATCCAGCATTCCTCATTTTTTTACATTTCCATTATACTTGCATGACATATATTGATAGCCTATAAATATGGAGATTGCATAGTAAATGTAAGAAGGAGGACATATTTTCACCTTTCTCTTGTCAAGAGAATGGGACAAAATACATGAATGGCTTGTCTGCCACACCATGAAACTAACTAATAGTAGCTGACCTTTATCAAGTGCTTGTTATGTGCCTGACCCTGTTCTAAATCTCTCATATGCATTTATTCATCTATTCCTCCAATAACCTATAGAAATAAATAGCATTATTTCCAATTTTTAGATTTACAAAAGGGAGGGGCACACAGGCTACATAATGTCCTCAAAACATGTAGCTTAGAGGTAGTGGAGAGTTCGCATTGTTAATAGTTATATAGCATTCTTCCTAGCACCTTTGAAATAAATAGCAAGAATCACAACATGTCTTTCATGCACTTTTGCTGTACTTTTGCTCCTTGACAGACAGTAGCTGTTTTTTCAGAAGTCTAGGTTGGCTTATGTAGATGGGTAAGTGTTTTACTGTTTGATTCATTATTTCACTCTTGGTTGACACAGACTGAGTGGATTATGCCTCACTGTATCACTCTTAAAACACACAACTTTAAAAAATAAAAATTAATCTTAAACTTAGAAATCTATTTAATTGTTCATTTGATCACTAATTACTGAGTCCCTATTATCTCAAAGGATCAGTCTTAGTCCATGAGCAAAAACAAAGAGTACTCTGGTCTGAAAGGAGAAGGGCAGAGGGGATATTTTGCCTGGTTCACTTTTTAAAACTTCACACCCAGTAAAACTCTGTCTTTTTGATGTACAGTTCTATGAAATTGCCAAACGCCCAGTGTTGTGCTATGCAACCAGACTAAGTAACACAATCAGAATAAGTAACAAATCTATTATCTAGATTTGTTTTGCCCCTTTGTAGTCAGCACTTCTGGTGCCCCAACTCCTAGAAAACACTGAATAGTTAAAATATTATCAAAAAGCAATGACGATATCACATTCTGGTGAGGACTTTAAGAAACTTTTCTGGAATTTTAAAAGTATAAGCGAATAAATGTCCAAGTCTTACTGATTTTATGTATCTCAGAAATTACTAATGACTTATTTTTAGAATGACACAATCATAGAATGACTGAACTGGAAAAGATAAAATACATTCACTCTCAGTTTATTTTCTTATACAAAGTAACAAACTTAGGTTCAGAAAGGTGAAGGAGAGACAAGTTAAAAAAAAAAAAAGCATTTGGTTAAAAAAATGCAGGGAGGCAAAAATGAAACACCTGTGCCTTAGTCCAGAATTGTTTATAACTCTGGAAATGTCTCTCATTTTCAAAGTTCTCAACTCCCAATATATTTCCACCATATTTGAAGCTCTAGAAATCCTACATTATTTTTCTTTGATATTTTTAATTACCCACAGCATCTTTTTTATAAACTCTAATCCATATTCCCATAACTGTAGACACCTGTTGGTTGTCCTATTTGCATTTTTCCTTTTTTTTTAAACTAGTTCATGTAATTAATTTATGTCATGAAAGGAAGATTAAAAAGGCTGAATGTATTAGAGCTTGATATAAAGACTTCTTCACTCAAATGACTAAACACTGACGTATTTAACTTTTTCCTTTTCTATCCATTTTACATTCTCTTCTAATACCTTTGAAAATTTTCATAATCAGTCCTTTATGGGAGAAAAATCTACATGTTCTATTTGTGCTTCAGTTTAATGTTTTAATTTCAAAGCATCTTTGTGGAGCATACATACATCTATATGTATGTATTTCTCATGTGGACAGTCCTTGAAAGCAATAACTGGGTTGAATATAGCTCCACAAGTTCAGTTCAGTTCAGTTCAGTTCATTTCAGTCGCTCAGTTTTGTCCAACTCTTTGCAACCCCATGAACCGCAGCACACCAGGCCTCCCTGTCCATCTCCAACTCCCGGAGTTCACTCAGACTCCATCCATCGAGTCAGTGATGCCATCCAGCCATCTCATCCTCTGCCGTCCTCTTTTCCTCCTGCCCCCAACTCCTCCCAGCATCAGAGTCTTTTCCAGTGAGTTAACTCTTCACATGAGGTGGCCAAAGTACTGAAGTTTCAGCTTTAGCATCATTCCTTCCAAAGAACACCCAGGACTGATCTCCTTCAGAATGGACTGGTTGTATCTCCTTGCAGTCCAAGGGACTCTCAAGAGTCTTCACCAACACCACAATTCAAAAGCACCAATTCTTTAGCACTCAGCTTTCTTCACAGTCCAACTCTCACATCCATACATGACCACTGGAAAAACCATAGCCTTGACTTGATGGACCTTTGTTGGCAAAGTAATCTCTCTGCTTTTCAATATGCTATCTAGGTTGGTCATAATTTTCCTTCCAAGGAGTAAGCGTCTTTTAATTTCACGGCTGCAGTCACCATCTGCAGTGATTTTGGAGCCCAAAAACATAAAGTCTGACACTGTTTCCACTGTTTTCCCATCTATTGCCCATGAAGTGATGGGACCAGATGCCATGATCTTCGTTTTCTGAATGTTGAGCTTTAAGCCAACTTTTTCACTCTCCTCTTCCACTTTCATCTATAGCTCCATAAGACATTTTGAATAAAACAGTTGAAACTATGTTTCTCATCAATGTTATGAAGATACACAAGAATAAGTTGTATTATAAAGCAGTCAATATTTACTTCTCATGTCCATTAAGGCAGAAAATGTGAATTGAAAAGCCACTGCTAAACATATTAATGGTTGTAATTGAAGTAAATTTATGGGCTATATTATTGGAAGGCTTATATATTTAGTAATGATTTTCGTCCTTTGCTCATTATATAAAATTTTAAATGATAAATGGCCCTGAGATAGTTTTACTATTAAGTTGATACTGAGAAAGCAATGAAAATGAGATAGCTGATATCTGGGGGCTACAGTATTATGAAGGAATATTATGGAAAGAAGCATAAGCATTAGAGGTATAAGGCAATTTAAATCCTGAATTACTGAATTTAAACTTCAGGAGCATGTATTAAAACCAGGGGCCCAACTAATAAAGGCATAGGGTAGATTTGCATTGGGGATGGAGTTGGGTACAAGGAAAGGAGAGGAATGTTATTTGTGTAAGATTTTTGTTGAAAATGATATGCCTGGGACTCATGATCTAGAGAGGAATCACTCTTGATGGTGAGGGCAGGCATCAGTAATATTCATTATCTTGAAATGGGGGCTGTTTTTTTCCTAAATATTTAGTATCAACCAGTGTCACTGAAGTAATTTAGCTTTTCCCAGCCACACTTTATTAGATATTTGAAATCCAAATGTTCTTCAGTCCCGTTCAAACCTATTTTTATCTCAGCTGATGTCACAATTTTGTTCTTATAGACTTGTCAAAGGCAATTTTTTATAGTTGCAGCATAATTTCAAGCCTTTTGTGTTATTTCTTATCCCAACAAATATTTTCAGTATGAGTCATATACTTTAACTGCTTGTCATATATGTGCTTTTTACAAGTCAGCACACCAGTCTCTTATTTATTCTGCTTCTGTGTTAACTTTACCCAAGTCATAATGTTACTTCCTTTTTGTGTGTGTTTATAATGAAATACATGTGCACATGGTAAATAGACTGTCAGACACATCCCATCAAGTCACTGGAATAATTTGTATTCTCTTGTTATTGCTAAACTAAGAACATCTGGTAAAAGCAGATATATTTGGGGAAAAGCAGATTTTCCTTATTCATTGATAGGATTCACCCAGTGTATTGGCTTTCTGAAGAAAAATGACATATTGTCAACTGTTCTTCCCATTCCCCACAACTACTTTTCCAAATTTTCTTTCTTCCATTATTCAGCATCTGTTGCAGGTTGGATTGTGCACAAATCTTTATGTTGAAGCTCTAAACCCCAGTACCTCAGAAGGTGAACTTATTTGGAAATAGTTGCTGCTTATGTAATTGACTAAGTATGATGTCATACTGGAACACGGAGGACCCTTAATTAAATATAGCAGTATCCTTCAAAAAAGAATGTCATGTGAAGAGACAGGCAGGCCCACAGGAAGAATGCCTTGTGAAGACTGGAATTGCCCTACCACAAGCGAAGGAACTGCTAGACATCAGCAGGAAACTTGGAACAAGGAAACTTGCTAGAACTTTCCCTAGCACAGCTAGAAGGCGCATGAGCCTGCGAACACCTTGATCTTGGACTACTAGCCACAGAGCTATGAGAAGAAATTTCTGTTGTTCAAGCCACTCGGTGTATGGTACTTTGTTAACAGCATGCATATCAAACTAACAGAGCATTTAACCAAGATGCTGACAGAACTCAATTGTTAGGAACCAATTCCTCCATTTCCTTCCTGCCTGCCTATTGTATTATCTGTAGCTTGACCTGCTCTATTATCTGTTTGGATGCTGGTGTTAATCCTTCTATCCCAGGAAATCTCACCACGACTACTTATTATCTCATCCTTTCCCATCAATTCCGGGGGCTTCCCTGGTGGCTCAGCAGCAAAGAATCCACCTGCTAATGCAAGAGATGAGAATTTGATTCCTGGGTCAGGAAAATACCCTGGAGGAGGGCATGGCAACCCACTCCAGTATTTTTGCCTAGGAAGTCCCATGAACAGAGGAGCCTGGTGGGCTATAGTTCATGGCATTGCAAAAGAGTCAGACATGACTTAGCAACTAAACAACAAGAAATCCATGAATCCATTTATTCTTTCTGAATTATATATCACCAGTCTCTGAATCTCAGCTAACTCCTCAGCCCAAAACTATGGTCAAGTGTTTGCCTATTTAACAGCTGGAGAGAGTGACCAAGTTTGCTGTTGCTTCTTTCTTAGCATTGTATGAAATATGGTCTTCAGCCTTCTTACTTTGGAAATTACCCTAAATATTAGCAGCCATGTATAATTATTTAGCACAAAATATTTTAACCACCTTATTATTCTTTTTCTTTATTTTTCATCCCAAAATATGTCTTTAGGTGATTTTTTTTCTTCCTTCATTTTCTCTTTTTTATATTTTACAAAAATCACATCTACACATGAAGGGCTTTGAGCCTTACGTCCTGTGCTGTGCTGTGCTGTGCTAAGTCACTTCGTTCATGTCTGACTCTATGTGGTCCTATGGACCATAGCCTGCCAGGCTCCTCTGTCACTGGGATTCTCCAGCCAAGAACAATGGAGGTGCCATGCCCTCCTCCAAACGATCTTCCCAACCCAAGGATTGAATCCATGTCTCTCAGGTCTCCTGCATTGTCAGGCAGGTACTCTATCACTAGCACCACCTGGGAAGCCAAGACTCTCCTTTGTGGAGGACACTGAGGCTTCCTGGTGAAGAACCCATCCTGGGCCCACTCTCTTCAGCTCAGTGTGGCTAAGATACAGGCTGAAGACACAGGCGACAGAGGACTGGAGACAGCACGCCATGATCTTTCTTTCCTGGTCTCTCAGGTGCTGGCTAACTCATAATGAGCCTCTTAAATTCTGACACTATTCTGCGTATGGTTCTGTCTGCCATTCTTCTTTAAGGAATACGTTCTTATCTGTCTCCCATAATATTGATACTGTGTACATTCGTGCTCAGTTGCAGCTGACTCTTTTGATCCCGTGGACTATAACCCACAGGGCTCCTCTGTCCATGGAATTTCCCAGGCAGGAATACTGGAGTTGGTTGCCATTTCCTGCTCCAGGGGATCTTCCTGATACAGGATTGAACCCAAGTCTCTTGTGTTTCCAGCATTGGCAGGCAGATTCTTTACCACTGCTCCACTACTTGCCCAGAATTCTCTCTCCACTTTTGATTCTTTTTCTGTCCTTCTTTGTTACATCAGTTTCTCAATCTTAAGTGAATATAAAAATCTCTCAGTTCCCTCCAGCTATGAGATCCAGCCACTATCCTTGGCTTACTGAGAATCATTATCCCCAGATGCCAAGATGTTCCTGACTTAAAATTCCTATAATTTGTGTGACACTTAAAAAATTTTGACATATAACAGTTTACAATATTTAATAGGATCTTTTAAACTATACTCCTCCAGAAATAGTATATTTTCCTGATTTCCACACCCCACATTTCTATCTTAAAAATGTCAGCCCTTTTAGTATTATGTTTGAACGTCTTACTGTTCTTACATTACTTTCTCTGTGGTCCGTTACTTCTGTTTCCATACACATTATTCTGGATTTCATTATTCCATGCAACCATTATGGATAGATATCCATGTATCCATATATGCCTATAGCTTTTTTTGAGTGCACTGTTTTCTCCTAGATTTCATTCCTTCCAACCTCCCTATCTCCACACATTTTCTCTTTGCTGTCAAAGTAGAGATTGGTTATGATGTTAGCCTCATCCAAGCAATTAAATGGCCAGGAAAGGTTCACTTAATCCCAGCTCCTTAGGTGCAGTATAACTAAACCAATCTTGGTTGTTTCCTTCTCTTTCTATAAACTGGTTTAGGTTGGAGCCTGTGTCCCTGTCATGACAGTGAGATGAGATGTACTCTTTGAAGAAAGTGAAGAAGATTCCCACTGATAAAGTCAAATGGCAAAGTGGGATTACAGGAAGGTCAGATAATGAATTGTCAGGATTCCTTCACCTGAGTTCTAGACTCATATCAAATATTCCTTTTCTGGTTTGATCCAGATATATCACATGTATCAAATATACATACTGTTTAATAGGGGCGCTAGTGGTAAACAACCTGCCTGCCATAGCAGGAGGCACAAGAGATGCCAGTTTGATCCCTGGGTTAGGAAGATCCCCTAAACTGGAAATGGCAACCCGCTCCAGTATTCTTTCCTGGAGAGTCCCATGGACAGGCTCCAGGCCATGGGGTCACAAGGAATCAGACACAACCGAAGCGACTTAGCACAGTACAGTACATAACACATTGTTCAAAAGAGAACTCATTTGGTTCCATCAACTCTGCCCGAATGTGGTTTGTGTGTTTGTCTTGAAATTATAGTCATTAATGTCCCCAAATCCACCGCATTCTATTGCATTTCCTAGGTGGCCACTGAGTCCTGATGATTCTACTTGCAAAATCTCTTGAATTAACCCTCCTTTTTTTACAGTTTTACCTGGAATATTTGTGTTTTATTGTCACCTAGTTTTTGCTTATCTAATCAGATCTGTGCACTGCTTTCACAGTTACACTTCTCAAACATTGATAGCTTTAAAAAAATCTTTATGCAAAGTATTATCAACAGTTCCTTTTTCCCTGTTGCCTTTTGAAATGAACTATTAATACTGAAATATCCACTTTGCCTATGAGCCTGCCATGTTGCTCAATCTCTAAGTGTATGCACATATACTCCAGCTATAGCTGTTTACTAATCATCCCCTAAATATGTTGTGGGAACAAATATGATTTTATTTTATAGCTGTCTCTGCACATAAATCCTTCCTTTTCTTTGAGCTGACAAAATCCATTTTCAGTGGTGCCTCCTGTGCAAACATTTTGGAACAGACTCCCTAGAAGTGAAATGAATAACTCTTTAGGGAAATATCATTTCATTCTTGCTACAAGTGTATTGTGTGTCATTTGTAGTTTTTAAATCTGAAGTGACTAATCATTGTATTTTAAATGTTTTTGAATTGAATAATTTTGTTGATAACCCCTCAACAGATAGTAGGATCTTTATTATTCAAATATAAAATGATTAAATTTTACATTCAAAGATTTAGGAGACCATATGTGAACTTTGTTGATGTTCAGTTGCACAGTCATGGCTGACGCTTTGCAACCCATTGCAAGAAAGCACAGGCTTCCCTGGGCTTCACTATCTCTGGGAGCTTGCTCAAACTCACGCCGAATGAGTCGGTGATGCCATCTAACCATCTCACCTTCTGTCGTTCCCTTCTCCTCCTGCCTTCAGTCTTTCCCAGTATCATGGCCTTTTCTAATGAGAGCTCTTCCCAACAGGTGGCTAAAGTATTGGAGCTTCAGCTTCAGCATCAGTCCTTCTAATGAATATTCAAGGTTGATTTCCTTTAGGATTGACTAATTTGATCTCCTTGCTGTCCAAGGGACTCTCAAGAGTCTTCTCTAGCACCACACCTCAAAAGCATCATAATTCATAGAGCATAACATGGAAACATATTACCATATGTAAAATAGATAGCCAATGGGAATTTGCTGAATGACTCCAGAAACTCAAACAGTTCTTTGATAACTGATAATTATCAAAATATGTCACCTCTTCTTAATATCCTCTGCTTTGGTTAAGTCCTTACCATTTCTGTCCTTTATTGTGCCCATCTTTGTATGAAATGTATGATCATGATCATAAGGGAATTGTTTTAGGTCATACTTTAATGGCCTATTGGTTTTCCCTACTTTTTTCAATTTAAGCCTGAATTTTGCAATAAGGATTTCATGATCTAAGCCACAGTTAGCTCCCTGTCTTATTTTTGCTGACTGTATAGAGCTTCTCCATCTTTGATTGCAAAGAATATAATCAATCTTATTTTGGTATTGACCATCTGGTGAAGTCCATGTATAGACTTGCCTTTTGCGTGAACTTGCTGTAATATTAATCAAAATATTTATAATGCATAGCCACCCACACTATAGTAATAGAAGACTAGGGAATGCATCATAAATTACAGTAACTATAAGCTTAGCAGTGTTTATCAAACAGTAGCTTTTCAACAATTGTTTTTAATGAATTCTTTCAGATCTACATGTTAAATACACTGCATTTTGAAAAGCTCCAAATTATTAAGAAAATAATTTGTTGGTAGAATACGAATATTTGATACAGAAACACAAATAATCAAGGACGATTCAGGATGTTAAATTCATTTTATTCATTCAACAATCATTTAAAGTGGGAAGTGTCTACGGTAATATTCCTTTTCAGTGATATGGCACAGTGGTAAAGAATCTGCCTGCCAATGTAGAAGACCCAAGAGACATCAGTTCGATCCCTGACTTGGGAAGATCCCCTGGAGAAGGAAATGGCAACTCACTCCAGTATTCCTGTCTGGAAAATTTCATGGAGAGAGGAACCTAGCAGGCTACAGTCCATGGGGTCCCAAAGAGGCAGACAAAACTGAGCAACTGAGCATGCACGCACAGAAACCAACAAGGGGGCCAGTAACACTCAGCATTTTCTTCAGTTTGATTTGTTTTCCAAAGAAAAACATGCCAGTTACATATTAGTCACAAGAACTTTGATTCTTAAGTGAATTAGCTTCTCCATACAGCATGGCAGGACACCTATAATGGCTTCCTCTCCACTTTGGGTAATTTTGCAGGTGCTATATTGAGAACCACTGTGGCAACACTCCAGCCACTTTAAGGAATTTTTCTAGCCCAGGTGGTTCTTAAATTTGGCTGCTCATCAAAATCACCAGTGGAGCTTTAAAGAAATACAGGTGCAGGGGCCCCAATTATCAAGAGAAGTTGATTTCAGTATTCCTAAGTAATAGAGCCCAATCATTTGTAGCGTTAAAACCTCCAGAGATGCTTCTAATCTGTAGCTTGCATTGAAAACCACTGTAATATTTCACCTTGACATCCCAGACTTCCTTTTGAAGTATCCTTTCTTTATCATAATATGTGGTCAGAGTCACCCATTGCTTATAGACTTTGTTTCTGTAATTCATAGTTAAGACTAAATTGTTTGGGTGACAGTTTCATCTGCAGATTTTGTCTTTCAAATGTCCTTTAATATTTTGCTCTGTAATCCACAATCCAATGGCATCTTTTTCCCAAATCAATTCCCAAATAACAAAATATCACCCAAGGAACACAGCCTTAGACCATCCCTTGATAATATTTCCTTTCTAGTCTGCCCTCATTAGAAGCAAATGTGGTGAGCTTATAACCTTTCAAAATTTGTTATTCTCTGCTCAGGGACTATATAGGTGAACTGTCATCAGACAAGGAGAAGCCCAAGCATTTCAAGGCCAATTTAAGAATGAGAATTATGTGTCAACCATGACATTTTAAAACATAACTCTCAGTTAATAAAGATAGAGAGATAGAGATAGTCTAGAGGCTCGATCTTATAAAAAATATTTTTGAAGAACTTCATTTATTTTCTGTTCCTCTATGGATACTTAATCTCTTACTACTACATTTATTAGTTTCTCCCCTATTTATAATGTCTAAGTTCCTATTATTATTTATACTCGATTGCAAAATGGTATGAAGTCTAAAGGGATTCTGAGGTGGTGCTAGTGGTAAAGAAGCTGCCTGCCAATGCAGCAGAAGTAAGAGACATGGGTTTGATCCCTGGGTTGGGAAGATCCCCAGGAGGAGAGCACAGCAACCCACTCTAGTATTCTTGCCTGGAAAAATCCTATGGATGAGGGAGCCTGGCAGGCTACAGTCCATGGGGTCACAAAGAGTTGGACACGACTGAAGTGACCTAGCACACACACACATGAAGTCTAAAAGATGCAAAAACTTATTTCGTATTAAAATTCTCACTAACCCCAAAAATGCTGGAAGACTAACAGCTTCCTTATAATCTTATAAATTAAAATGAGTTTCACAATTCACATATTAAATTTTCTTTTGCTAAAGTAATAGCAGCTATATTTAAAATGCATGCCACTCTTTTCATGGGTTAATTGTGCAGTTTGTAAATTTTCACAGAAACAACATACACATAACAAGTACCTTGGCAAAATCTTTGATACATCTGTTTTAATCGTGTATAATTAAAGTGCTGAATTCGCTAAGTATTATGTACAGTCATGTTTCCCTAATTTAAAAAAAAATCAAAGATAAAGATTCCTAACCCATTGGACTTGTATTGTATGTTCTGCAATATAAATTGGCACAATATAGATTCACAGATTTTTTTTTTAATACAAGGACATATTTATACTGATAAACTGTGTTTGCTAGCTTGACACAGATGTTAGGTCACACAGATTACTGTATATAACTATGACCCAGGTGAAAAAAAGAGACCCATTAATGCTGATAGGCATCAGATTTTTCCTCTTATTCCTTTGTTCATGTTCACAAGTGTCTGAAGTGGGGGGATGCTCAAACACAGAAACAAAAACCACAGGGCTATTTCGAATTCTGTATTCCTAGAGAAAAACAATTCACTTCCATATTGCTCTCTCTTTCAGAAAGCCTGGCTTTCCAAGTTCATCTACCTTAGTGGTTTTGGCCACTCACATATCCTCCAGGGAATACTGGAGAATGAGTTACAAAGACCAAGCACCCTGCACATTGTGCTGTTTGTAAGTCTGGTTGAGAACTAAATAAGGATGAGGCACAGCTGCAGACACACAGCAGGTAGAAAATCACTTAGATAATGAAAAGTAGCAGAATAACAAGTTTAGGAGAGAAAAAGTTCAGAACTGAGATCCTGGAGTAACAACAAAGACTGGAAGAGGAAAAGAATCACAATACTTAAATTCTAATGTGAAATCCCCAATCTGGAACAAGCAAAATTTGTAGGATATAAATTATAATTAAAAGATAGTGAACTCTGGTGCAGGGGAAATGACACTGCATTTGTGAATGCAGGTATCTGAATTCTGGTTCTAGCCCAGTCACTGACTTACCTGTAACCTGAAGGAAATTATTTAACCTCTTTTGGTCCTACCCTTAAAATGACAGTGGCAGATTAGAAGTTTCAATTATATATTTTCTACATTTACAGAAATTAAAAAAAAATTCATATGAACATTTTTAAAGAACCCTACAAAGTATATAAGGCTGCACTGGTGGCTCAGTGAAAAGAAACTGCCTGCCAATGCAAGAGATGCAGGTTTGATCCCTGGGTCAGGAAGATCCCCTAGAGAAGGAAATGGCAACCGACTCCCATATTCTTGTCTGGGAAATCCCATGGACAGAGAAGCCTGGCAGGCTACAGTTCATGGGGTCTTTAAGAGTTAGAAACGACTTAGCCCCTAAACAACAATGACAACAGAACATATCATGTATTAGATAATATCTACAAGATTGTAGCCGAAACTTGTAGTGGCCACATAAATTTCTTGTGCAGCATCCCTGGATGTTGGTGTTAGCACTCTGATCGTTCAGCACCAGTGATTCTGCACCTGCTGGGCTCTTATGTTTAAGTGATATTCATCCAATCGTTTTTACCCCTAGATCCAGTCCCATCCTCAGAATAATATAAAATAAGTAAATTTCCTCTTAAAGACTAAAAGCAGCATTTTTTATCTCTTTATGTTTTATCTTCTTTAGGCTATGAACATTCTTGTTTCTATCAGCTGTTGCTTATTTACATGATGTCAAAACTTGAGAAGAAAAAAGAACTGCTGACTTATAAACCAGTTCAAGTTGTTGGAATCTGTTTTAAACGGTGATACCCTGAATGCAATGAATGAGACAGACATCCCCAATTTTAAATAATTTCATGTGCATAACATCAAGGATGGCACAAGAAATTTCAGCTTCTAAGTACAGCTGTTAGCAAATTCAGACAAAGAAAAGTATATGAAATTGAAATGACATTAATTGCTGATATATGATGTAGCAAAGTCTCAAGAGTTAGCAGTGATTATCCCCCCAAAAAGGTACTAGCAAAATTCAATAGAGTCAGACACTGTGCTGAGTCCTTTACATTTCTTGTCATTTAATGGAAACTGGCTATTTGATAAATTAGGTTATCTGCATGTGCCGTGGAAGTGTGGCTCAGGGCAGCATGATCTGCAAAGTGAAAGTCGCTCAATCATGTCCGACTCTTTGCAATGCCATGGACTGTGACCATCAGGATCCTCTGTCCATAGAATTCTTCAGTCAAGAATACTGGAGTGGGTTGGCATTCCTTCTCTTCAAATCTGGAGTTAAATTTACATTTGACAGCATTTCTTCCTCTATTGTCTACAACTCTGGGCTTATCGAAAACATCTAACTTTGTGCTCTCCTGCACTAGATAAAACCACTAGTGATGTCTCATTTCTTCTTACCTGTACATATTTCCTCTCTCAGTCAGTTCAGTTCAGTCGCTCAGTCATGTCCGACTCTGAAACCCCATGAACCGCAGCACACCAAGCCTCCCTGTCCATCACCAACTCCTGGAATTCACCCAAACCCATGTCCATTGAGTCGGTGATGCCATCCAACCATCTCATCCTCTGTTGTCCCCTTCTCCCCCAGCCCTCAATCTTTCCCAGCATCAAGGTCTTTTCAAATGAATCAGCTCTTTGCACCAGGTGGCCATTTGAGCTTCAGCATCAGTCCTTCCAATGAACACCCAGGACTGGTCTCCTTTAGGATGGACTGGTTGTATCTCCTTGCAGTCCAAGGGACTCTCAAGAATCTTCTCCAACACCACAGTTCAAAAGCATCAATTCTTTGGCACTCAGGTTTCTTTATAGTTCAGCTCTCACATCCATACATGACTACTGGAAAAACCATGAATAGACAGACCTTTGTTGACAAACTAATGTCTCTGCTTTTTAACATGCTGTCTAGGTTGGTCATATCTTTCCTTCCAAGGAGTAAGCATCTTTTAATTTCATGGCTGCAGTCACCATCTGCAGTGATTTTGGAGCCCCAAAAAATAAAGTCAGCCACTGTTTCCACTGTTTCCCAATCTATTTCCCACGAAGTGATGGGACTGGATGCCATGATCTTAGTTTTCTGAATGTTGAGCTTTAAGTCAACTTTTTCACTCTCCTCTTTCACTTTCAACAAGAGTCTCTTTAGTTCTTCTTTGCTTTCTGCCATAAGGGTGGTGTCATCTGCATATCTGAGGTTATTGATATTTCTGCCGGCAATCTTGATTCCAGCTTGTGCTTCAACCAGACCAGCATCTCTCCTGATGTACTCTGCATAGAAGTTAAACAAGCAGGGTGACAATATACAGCCTTGACACACTCCTTTTCCTATTTGGAACCAGTCTGTTGTTCCATGTCCAGTTCTAACTGTTGCTTCCTGACCTGCATACAGGTTTCTCAAGAGGCAGGTTAGGTGGTCTGGTATTACCATCTCTTTCAGAATTTTCCGCTATTTATTATGATCCACATAGTCAAAGGCTTTGGCATAGTCAATAAAGCAAAGTCAATAAATTTCCTCTCTAACGTTCCCTTAAGTGAGATACAGCATTTTTTTTTTTCAATGTTAGAATTCATCTCCCATGAGACTTCCCAGGTATCTCAGTGGTAAAGATTCAGTCTGCCAATGCAGGAAGCAAAGGAGATAAGGGTTTGATCCCTCGATTGGGAAGATCTCCTGGAGAAGGAAATGGTAATTTGTTCTAGTATATTTGCCTGGAGAATCCCATGGCGAGAGGAGCCTGGGAGGCTACAGATCATGGGGTTGCAGAGTCAGACACAACTGAGCATGCACACACACACAAATATATACATGCTAGGCAGCATAAAAGATTCAAGTATAGCCTTAATACTAAAATATTAATAATGTCTAATTCAATTGCTGTCTTTTCCTTGCTCATGTATATCAGTTTTATGTCAGAATATACCAACAGCCCTCAAGAAGAGATGATTGCATCTCATGATTTCTATGCACCAACATTTCAGACATGGGTAGGCACACTTTCTTCCCTCTCTAGGTACTACCTCTACAGCTTATTGTGAAAAGTGGGTTTTTATCATGGCAGCATAAATTTTAACTAGAAATCATTTAAAAATATACAATCTTAGGATGTTTTTCTATGTTATATAACCTTGTTCAAAATGTACCTCAGACAGCCAGGCTGCAGACAGCTATAGATGGCTCTGGTACATTGTGAATCATCATTATAATGAAACCACCATTTACCTTAGATTGGGACTTGAACCCACATGCTGGGACTTGAACCCAGCCTAAGCCCAGTTTGGGACCCTAACCCAGGCAAAAGTCTTCCGACTGAGATCAGAGACCTGGTTCCAGGGCCTAATGAAGCTCAGATTCTTGATGGCTCCTTGCAGAAAGAATTCAGTGAGAGACATAGTGATAGGTAAGAAGCAGCTTTATTCAGAGAGAAACACTCCACAGACAGAGTGTGGCCCATCACAGAGGGCTAGCACAGTGGTGAAATGTGGCAATTCATTTTCATGACCTGGATAATTTCCTAAGCTAATGAGTGGGAGGATTATCCCAGCCATTTTGGGGAAGGGGTGGTGATTTCCAGGAATTGGGTCACCACCCACTTTTGGGGCTTTTGGTGGTGTCTTGAAACTGTCCAGGCACCTCTGGATGTGTCATTTGGCTTGCTGATTAAGGATCAAGGTCTAGCTGAAGTTGATTTGTCTGCCATCTTGGATCCCTTTGATTCTAATTGGTTTATGTTGTGTCATTCAAGCTATGTCAAGCTATGTCATTCTTTCAAAAGTTGTGCGCTGCCCCCTTCCTTTCTATTTCAATAATACCTTTAAAATCCCTCCAAATCTTGTGATCTTGTAAACTACATCAATCTCTGTCATCTTTGTATTTTCCTAGAACCCCATAGAAATACTGTGATGTGTGTGGGTGGGTGGGTGACAAACCAGGAGTACTGGAGAAAGCAGATAGGTTTTGATCATAAAAAAAAAAAAAGGAAGAGTGTTAGGGTGTTAGGGAATGATGGTTGTCTTCTAATGCCCAGATTAAAATAACGGTAGTAAGCAAAACCCTTACCAAACACAAACCAGATAGAATTCCTGGGGCAGTGAGGAGCTGGTGTGTATGTGTGGTGAAGTATGTCTTACTGCATATATCAGAATATCTGGATGAGGTTATGACTAAATGGGTCAGGAAAAAGTGGAGGTGATATGAAAATGTGCTTTTATAAGTCTAAATTTAGCTACATTATATCTGACTTTGCTTCCTTCTGTCACTTATAATATTCACTATTCCTCATTGCTTTATAATAATCTAGAAATGTCATTTTTCTTTTCTTTTAAGTCATCACTAAGATTTTTGAAAATGTTTGACTAAAGCAGAGGATACAGGAGGATCCTATAGACTTTCATCAATCAAATAAGCAGCATTTTTTCAAGAAACTTGCTATTCAACCAGTTATAAAATGCAGCTAATTTTATCTTTCATAATTTCCCCTTTTAGGCAATTAGGATCCATTATATTAATTGCTGATATGAAAATAAGAAAATTGATATATCATACTTTCATGATTCT
Source organism: Ovis canadensis (assembly GCF_042477335.2). Taxonomy (NCBI): domain Eukaryota; kingdom Metazoa; phylum Chordata; class Mammalia; order Artiodactyla; family Bovidae; genus Ovis; species Ovis canadensis. Next base: position 173,552,214 of record NC_091246.1, on the reverse strand, counting down.
TCTTCCCAGAGTAATAGTATAAAAAAATAAAATGAGATTGGATTACAATGTATTATTATTTATTTATACTTTGGTGAATGCAATTTGTTCTTCAATAATAGACTTTTTCTTATAATTCCACAACTATCTACTTAATAGTCTATATGCTTGCCTAGCAATAATACTACATGTATATCATTTTTGATATTTTAACAATCAGAAAAATTTTACATTTCCAACCTTCTTCCATATCTTCTGTTTGTTACCATTCTCCAAAGAATAAAGTGTTCTAAAATAACATTTGCATGTCCTGGGAGGTAAATGTTTTTTCCTGAAGAAGAGGCATGAAATCATTTATAGGAACTCTCTATTCTCATATAGTTTCCTCATCTCTTTTTTACTTCAACTATCTCATGAGTGTTTGTTCTGTCTTACCATTTGAAAATTTATTCTCCTTGATAGAGATAAAAGCAAACTAGACCAAAAACAGTTATGCATTTTGCCATGGAAAGATGCTGAGAAAGATTGAAGGTGGGAGGAGAAGGGAACGACAGAGGATAAGATGGTTGGATGGCATCACCGACTCAGTGGACATGAGTTTGGGTAAACTCTGGGAGTTGGTGATGGACAGGGAGGCCTGGCATGCTGCAGTCCATGGGGTTGCAAAGAGTCAGACACGACTGAACAGCTGAACTGAACTGATGCCATGGAATCAAGAAAACGTTTTAAAGTCTAGTCTAGAAAATGCACATAGAAAGCTCAGCTGAGGATTTTTAAAAAGTAACTTAACAAGTTTAGTTTGGTTTGAAACCAATACCAAAAATTATCAAATAATGTTTCTGTTAAATAGCCTACCTATGTCAATGAGTGATTCTGTCTATTAAAATGCCAATCACATTTTCAAAGAAAATGAAAGACTAAGATATTTAGCTTGGCAGCCAAATATGTTAGCACTATTTTTCTATTCCGCCTCATTTTCCCCCCTAAAATGTATTGACTTACATTTTAGTTGAATGACAGTCAAGATGTATATGACAGAAGTACAAAAAAATTGTATTTGTGCAACTGAAACGACTTGAATCCAAAAATTTTAATGAGTGGCTACAATCTTATGTACCCTTGGTTACTCTCTTTGGCACCACCATCTATGTAGAGTATCATTGAGACACATTTAGAAACTTCAATATTTTAACAATTAGATGAGCACTTCTACCAAGATACTATCTTAGCCTGTGAAAATATACTTGTAAATGCCAACTTTATTTTATTTTTCTTACTGGACCCATACTTATTTTTTGTAGTTGAATTCTTATACTTTAAATTAAGACTGCCTCTTTAAAAGGAAGAAAGAGATCTGCAATTTGCCTTCAATTGTAAGTCTCAGGGGCTTCCCAGGTAGTGTAGTGGTAAAGAATCTGACTGCCAATGCAGGAGACACAAGAGATGCAGGTTCGATCCCTGAGTTGGGAAGATTCCCCTGGAGAAGGAATGGCAACCCACTCTAGTATTCTTGTCTAGAGAATCCCATGGCCAGAGGAATTGGCAGGCTACAGTCCATGGGGTCACAAAGAGTCAGACATTATTGAGCGTGCACATAGTAGGTCCTAGAGATCTTTCAGGGACAAGGAAGTTGTTGTAGAAAGTTCACAGGAGTAGCTGGTCACTCCAAGGCAGAACCATAAGTAATTAACTTGTTAATGAACCAAAATCTTTTGTATGTTTGTCTTAACTTTTCATTTGACTGCTTTTGAAACACAAATAAGTTATTTTTTCAATAAATATTTTGGCTTTTGATAGGGCTAAATTCTATAGGAATTCATAAACTTCTAAGACCAGGATAAACTTTTGTTGTAGTAGCTTGTATTATAGGTATTCTGATTTTCAGAAATACAGTTCACCAGCAACTGGGGAAGATAAAACCTGAAATTCAGTACAGGAGAATATAAATTCTAAGATTTTACTTTTGTGAAGATTTTGTGTGAATTTTAAATTACACAGTCACCAAATTTTTTCAGCACAATTTAGAAATTTAAAATGTGCATATTACACATATTTTAAACATATGAAGATCATGAATTTACATTAAAATTAGTCTACACAAGTATACTACTCCTCATTATAGAAGAAATGATGGTTACATTTTCATTATGGTAAAATAAATTGAAGAGTGTTAAATGTGGAGATGTAACTGCAAAGTGAATGCTAAAAAGAATACTTTTGAATTTTTTCTGTATTGTCAATATTCAGGTTTTCTTTTGCATTATGTGTGCTGTAAACTAGCCACATGAAATAAATGACTTTGGCCTTAACAGAATACTACTGTCTGTAGTACATCATAACCCCAGTCAGCTGATAACAAGCCATACTTGGCAGTAATCTATATCTGGTGTCATTTGGAAAACTGCAATAATGATGATGAAATTAAAACTCCAGAATTTAAGTAGCATATAGGTCAGTGTACTGTAAAAATGTAGACAGGAGTAATAATGACCTCTAAAATATTTGTGTTCACTGGTGAAGGCTGAGTTAATTAGGACAGAAAGTTTAAATAATTTCTTTTTTGAATATTCTAAGTAGAATGGCCTGAAATAAACATGAGTGCAGATGTTATAATCTCTTAAAGTGGTAATATATCCGAAGATTCCCTGTTTATGTCTATATACCATTTGACCTTGACAGTCTTAAGTGGCTCTATATTATGCCTTTTTTGATATGTGTCTATTGACTAGCAAGAACAGAAATTGGGCAATGTTTCTTCAACAGTTCTGGCAAGGCTTACCTTATCTGTACATACTAAGTCCAGAAAAGTCCTTTTCAATCAATATGTAAAGAAAAAGTCACCTAGTAAAAGCAATGAAATGTGTTGGTCTAACCACCTGAATCCTACCCTAACTCCCATGAGTTGGAATTAGTCATATGGAAACGAATCCAGGCAAGGAAACCTAAAGTTCCTTTTTCCTTTTCATGTAATCACAAAGAATGATGTATCTTTTATTGCTGTTATTGAATGATGTATTAACCAAACTGAGTGCCTTCTTTTCAGAAATCTTCATTTATTTCTTTATGAAATGTGATGTTTCAAGGGGGAACTGACATAAATCAACACATGTACTGACTAGTTTCATCACCTTTCATTTTATTGACTCTAGGAGAAGGAAATGGCAACCCACTCCAGTACTCTTGCCTGGAAAATCCCATGGACAGAGGAGCCTGGTAGGCTGCAGTTCTATGGGGTCACTAAGAGTCGGACACGACTGAGTGACTTCACTTTACTTTTCACTTTCATGCATTGGAGAAGGAAATGGCAACCCACTCCAGTGTTCTTGCCTGGAGAATCCCGGGACAGGGGGAGCCTGGTGGGCTGCCGTCTACGGGGTCGCACAGAATTAGACACGACTGAAATGACTTAGCAGCAGCAGCAGTAGCAGGGCACTGTTATTCCAGGGAACCAACTTTAGGAAACATTGTCCTAGTTATAATATGATTTTTGCTTATCTTTGCTTCATCTTAATCTGCTCAAGATCTCTTACCTTAAATATTACCAGAAGCTCACTAATCTAGGTTAACTGGGCTTAACTGGAATGACAGCTTTTAACTAAGCAATAGAACTGATTTGGGGTGAGGGGAGCCAAGAGCAGAACTTACATATATTGAAACACACACAATGTGTTTTTTTTTTATTATTGCTTTCAAATTCTTAATTCACAGGATAATTCCCACTTATTTTTAAAGTCCACCATTATTAAGACCAATTCCTTAAATTTCCTATTAGATAAGAGTGACCATAGACAACCATTAATAATCTTTTAGAAATAAATGACAATTTGAAGCTTTATTCAAAGCTGATATCCAGTTTCACATAGACAAAAACAACAAAATCTTCCTTTTGTAAGACACCAGGACAGATCTGAAGAATTTAAATCAGGAAAGCTAAGTAATTTTACATAGCATTTAAACTGGGCAATTACTAAATACCAAGGAAAAATAAAAGAGAAAATCTATTATCAGTTTATTGGGCAGAGATGACAACAAAAATTATTAACTGTTTTATTGATCAACTATATTTTCCTTTACTCTAAAAATGAGATGTCAATCCATTTTTCAACAGATAAATGACTTTGAATCTTTTCTACAAAAGAAATATCATACAGGTGCACAGCTATTCACTAGCTGAGGTGCTTTTGTTAAAAGAATTAGCCTTTTTATTCATTTAAGTCTTCCCTAATACTGACAACCAAATGAAGACAAGAAGTAATTTTACCATTCAGCCATACGTAAAAAGAAAGAAAGCAGTTAAGACCAAAATGGCCTGGACCACAGATACTAAATAAATATTTTTAATAAATGTAGACTTCTGCAATCAGGAAAAATGAGATTTAACCAGCCCACTAGTAGCTTTAAAATACCCCACAGACATGCATGATTCTCTAAGCTATAGTTTCAATCTTCAATATATTTATTTGGCATATTTTCTATATGTCTAACCCAATTTTGCTTTTTCACTATTAAAATAAAGAGTTAAATATGATTTTAATTATAATTTTATACTGCAGCCAATTATTTAGAACTTTTTTTTTTTTTTAAGAACTTTTTTTGCCGGTAAAATAATGCAGTAAGCCATTCTATTATATGTGTGTGAAAGGAAAATGGAGTCAAATTCTTCCATCTATAATGGCTGGATGGCATCACCGACTCAATGGACATGAGTTTGGGTGAACTCCGAGAGTTGTTGATGGACAGGGAGGCCTGGCATGCTGCGGTTCATGGGGTTGTGGAGAGTCGGACATGACTGAGCGACTGAACTGAACTGATGAGTAAATTTCCACATAACTAACTTCAAATCATAGGTCAGGAACTGGGCAATATAATTAGTTCAATTAGCAAAGCAAAATGTGAGTTGGCCCATGTAGCATCATCCAGAAGTATACTTGAGTTTAGGCCAGTCACTCAGTTGTGTCCGACTCTGTGATCCCGTGGACCGCTGGATGCCAGGCTTCCCTGTCCATCACCAATTCCTGGAGATTACTCAAATTCATATCCATCAAGTCAGTGGTGATGTCATCCAACCATCTCATCCTCTATTGTCCCCTTCTCCTCCTGCCCTCAATCTTTCCCAGCATTGGAGTCTTTTCAGATGAGTCAGTTCTTCCCATCAGGTGGCCAAATATTGGGAGTTTCAGTTTCAGCTTCCAGAAGTACACTGGCTACTAACTGTTTCTTTAGGAAGCTGATTCACCCATATAATTCAGTATAGCAATCTATGTCAGAGCTTGAATTGACCTTTGTATATTCTTCCTCCATGCACACAGTAGGCTCTGAGAAAAGGTCTGAGAATGATAAACCACTTACTTGTACTGTCACTCTATGATAAGGTGTATTCCAGCAATTTCAATTCTTTTATGTAACATAAACCCAAATTTAACAGAGTAATTTTCAACCAGCAAGTTTTTTTTTTAAATTTTATTTGTGATTTTATTTCCAGACTACAAAATGGGATATTTATTTCCAGACTACAAAATGGGATATTCATCAACTCTATCTTTTCTCTTCATAACTACTTTCTGTTATAACTTAAATCATGAAAAGACATTAAGGGTCATCTTGATACGGACACACTCATAATTATTATGAACATGTAACAGTTAAGAGAAAGAAGAGTTAGAATTGATAAAAAAAAAATATTTTAGGTTTGACCCATTTTACTTCTTTCTTGGACATACAGACACAGGCTAATATTCATATCTGTGCTAAATATAAAAATACCTGAGAGTTGCTGGATAAAATCCAATTTTTTATAGGCAGTCTTTTAGTTTCTCCATCTTTATACCCATTGACTTATATAAAAACTAAGACAAAGTTAAATGAGTTCTCTTTAAAAGTAATTTCCTTTTTGAAACTATGCATATATGTCTATGTATGATAGTTTTCAAGATTACAGACATTCTATAAATGCATATAGGCAGTTTCTTCATTACATATATATATATATATATATATATATTACCCAATAGAAAAAACAAAAACAAAAAAAGAAGTGCCTGGGGAGGAGTAAGCAGGAATAGAACAGTCCTAGTATTGTACTACCCCTAGAAAGCTTTAGGATTATATTTTAAATTTCCATATCTAAATAACTTCTATTCTTATCACATTTCATAAAGTTGGGTGATAATTTGAATCTTAATTTCCTCATTAAAAAATTAATCTACCCTATCATCACCAATGCTTGCTTTTCAAGGAAAGAAGTTTCATTCAAGTTGCAAATGTTTTGACAAAACAATGTATATATTTTTATCAACCTGGATTATAATTTTATTCTTAAACTAGCATTAACTAGCATGTACAGTTAATGTTTCTCATTTATTTTGTATGCCTTGTTAAAGGAGAAGGTGATCAACTGAGTTGTGTACTATGTTTGTTTGATTACTTGGTCAATGTATGAATCAAGTAACTTTACTTATTATTTGCTTTGAAATCATTATAATCCTGAGAAGAATAATATTAATGATGTAATAGATCAAATAATACAAATCTTGCTTAATATATGTCTTTTAACTTTTAAACAACTCTGAAAGTACAATCCAATTACTTCCTTTCTGCAAAAGAGTTAACAGGTTTTCAAAGTTATTCTGTCTCTTGCCCAAAGCCACATAGTCAGTAAACATCACTCTGTTATCTAACCCACTATCTCTTTGACAACAAAGAGGAAAGGAAATTAAAAGTATGGAACACATGTTGACATTCATTATATGAAGACTAATCTGTTTTGAGGATACTCAAAGTGAAATATAGATAAAATAGAAGGCTACTGTTTAGGATACTGATGGAACAATTTGCTTCAATTCCAGAAATTATTTCTTAAATAAGTTGTAAAGTGAAGTAATCGATAGAAATAGGAGAGACAAAAGAGCAGGTACAAAATGGCTTCAGATCTCACTTTCTTCTGCATTTCTATGCCTCTTCAGTCACTGCTAAGAAATGATAGAATGTTTAGATATTGACTGAATTTCTTTATCTTTTTCAAGGTTGGGGGCAGTTTCTGCAATACAGACAAATTAAATAAAGTATACGGTCATAATGAAGAATTTATGCTTTTGAACTGTGGTGTTGGAGAAGACTCATGAGAGTCTCATGGATTGCAAGGAGATCCAACCAGTCCATCCTAAAGGAGATCAGTCCTGGGTGTTCATTGGAAGGACTGATGTTGAAGCTGAAACTCCAGTAGTTTGGCCACCTCATGAGAAGAGTTGACTCACTGGAAAAGACCCTGATGCTGGGAGGGATTGGGGGCAGGAGGAGAAGGGGACGACAGAGGATGAGATGGCTGGATGGCATCATCGACTCGATGGACATGAGTTTGGGTAAACTCTGGGAGTTGGTGTTGGACAGGTAGGCCTGGTGTGCTGCAATTCATGGGGTCGCAAAGAGTCAGACACAACTGAGCTGAACCACATAATAACAGAAGAGTAAAAATATTACTCGACTCTAGGTCAGTCCAGTTCCAGCATTTGGGCTACCCTGGATGACTTCAGCATTGTTAAAAAAAAACCACTAAAGCTTTAGGTCTAGGACACACTGCTATGGAAAGTGGTTGAAAATGGCAGTGGACACAGTCCAGTGAGATCCTTTCGAGAGAGTCACCATGTCTACACATGGGAGTGAAGCTTGTTAGTCTACACAGACTGACACTCTTTCCACTCTAAATAAAACTAAATTTGAGAAAAAGAAGAGGAAACAATGCAGTGGTTATATATAGTTATCTTAACATAAAAGTGCCCTAAACATTTCTGGCACATGATGGCACTCAAATCATTTTGACCACTGGACTAAAAAATCAAACATTATAATGTAGGGTGTGTGTATGTGTGTGTTTGGTCTATCTTTCATGTTTATCAGTTTCCAATAGTTAATAAATTTTGATGTTCTGCCAGAATTGATATCAGCTTTCCTCTGCATTTCTCTTACAAAAGTAGGCATTGTTTAGAGTTTTGTCTTAACTTTTTCTGGCTTGTTGGAAACATGAATTTTTCAATTATTGAATGTCACATTAATTTTCAGTCATTGAGAGCATGCCACTTTATACATCCCCAAAGATTAAAAAAGTGAAGCTATTGTGAGTTAAGATGCTCAATATCAAGTTACTAATTAGCATCACTGACTCGATGGACCTGAGTCTGAGTGAACTCCGGGAGTTGGTGACGGACAGGGAGGCCTGGCGTGCTGCGATTCATGGGGTCGCAAAGAGTTGGCCACGACTGAGCAACTGAACTGAACTGAATGAGCATGCTGGGCTTCCCAGGTGGTGCCATGGTAAAGAATCTGCTTGCCAATGCAGGAGATGCAAGAGACATGGGTTTCATCTCCGGGTTGGGATGAGCCTCTGGAGAAGGAAATGGCCTGTCTAGTATTTTTGCCTGGAAAAATCCCACAGAGAAAGGAGCCTGGAGAGCTAGAGTCCAGGGCATTGCAAAGAGTCAGACATGACTGAGTGCACATGCATGTGCACGTACACACACACACACACACACACACACACACACACACACAATTAGGGATTCAAACTCAAGTGTCTTATGCTGAGGTAAAGACTCTTGTTACCATCTTCAATACCTTAAATATTAACTTGGCTTGGAGATGGATCCTTTTCAGTCCAAATCTTAATTGCACATATTATTATACTTGGCTTGCTGCTGTTACTGCTGCTAAGTCGCTTCAGTCGTGTCTGACTCTGCAACCCCATAGACGCCAGCCCATCAGGCTCCGCGTCCCTGGGATTCTCCAGGCCAAGAATCCTGGAGTGGGTTGCCATTTCCTTCTCCAATGTATGAAAATGAAAAGTGAAAGTGAAGTCGCTCAGTTGTGCCCGACTCTTAGTGACCCCCTGGACTGCAGCCCACCAGGCTCCTCCATCCATGGGATTTTCCAGGCAAGAGTACTGGAGTGGGGTGCCATTGCTGAGCTGCCTTATAGCTATGGAGGCTGTGCAGGACCAAACCCTAAGGAGGTGCCACTTATACTGTAGTCTATGGAAATGGGCTCCCTAGAGTTGCACATGGAAGATCCAATTTTAAAACTGCCACTGTGTCAACAAACTCTATTCTTATTTTCCAAGTTGTCACATAAAATAAACTCAAAATTCTACTATAGAAGGTAGCAGTCCACAGACTTCAATGGATAAAACATTGAAGCTTCTTCAATGGAGAAAAGACTCATTCAGAAGATCTGTGGTAGTTCCTAGCTTGTGTTAAATTTTGATCGAGTCCTTGGAGTATAATAAAGAATGGCAACCCACTCCAGTACTCTTGCCTGGAAAATCTCATGGATGGAGGAGCCTGGTAGGCTGCAGTCCATGCAGTCGCGAACAGTCGGACACAACTGAGCGACTTCACTTTCGGTTTTCACTTTCATGCATTGCAGCAAGAAATGGCAACCCACTCCAGTGTTCTTGCCTGGAGAATCTCAGGGACGGCGGAGCCTGGTGAGCTGCTGTCTATGGGGTCACATAGAGTCGGACACGACTGAAGTGACTTAGCAGTAGCAGCAGCAGCAGGCAGAGTTTTTCAGGATCCAGTGACATGGAATAAACTTATAAATCATAATGTGCTGTGACAGACAGGCAAAATATTCAGGAACTATTCCCCCAATATACACTACATCTCCCAGATTTACCTATAGTTAGTTGTATTGATCTGAATGAATTCTGGCTTATGGATTGTGGGTAGATGTGAAGGTCGTCTATAAAGGACCCATAAAAACATACTGTGACATGCTCTTTTCTGCATCTTTCCTTACCTTCTGTAGAAACCCTAGGGCAACACATGATCTACAGGAGAGAATAGAGTCAACAGGAGCCCCAGGGTCGGCACTGGACTGATTGGACAATAAATAGATAAATATTTGTTGGGTCAAGCTACTGAAATGCTGGGGTTCTTTGTTACAGCAAATTCTCCTGATCTGAATAATGGAAGACTTATTGAAGGATGTATTACCAGTAATTACTATTAGCACAGTAGCCCAAATCCAGACTTTCCACTATACCAATATTCTACTGGCATGAATAATCAGTTTATATAGTGTTGCTTGCTGTTTTAAAAGTATTTCTTAGGGTTTTCCATATCTGCTGTAGCACCCCAATTCCACTCACAAGGATTGAATTGCAAATGACTAACTGATCTTAACTTAGCCTACTTGTGCAGCTTCAGCAACTCCCAAAAATGGCTCTTTGCTAAGCATTCTTCCTAAAAAAAAAGAATAAAACTCTTTCTATGTACATGACTTCTGAGTACCTTAAATAGTACTAAATAGAGGCAATAGTTTTAAACATTTCCAATATATTTTGTAACAAAGAAACAGATAAAAGTTCAAATTATTTACATTTGATAGCAATCCAAAGCACGCATCATTGCTATTTGTAGTGCATTTGAAAATTGCACTTCATACTAATGATTGCTATTGCCTCTTCAACAGTCTCTATTTTCAAGGCAGATGATGGGACACTGAAGTTGATGAAGGAGAAGCTTATGGTCTTAGCGGAGTCAATATTGGGCAATGAAAACAACATATTCAGAGAGATAGATACTGTTTATTGCTTATATTTAGAATCTAAAAAAATAAAACAAACTAGTGAATATAAAAAAAAAAGAAAAAGGCTCACAGATATAGAGAACAAACTAGTGGTTACCAGTGGGGTGAGGAAAGAGAGGGGTAGGGGATTAAAAGGTACAAACTACTATGTATAAAATAAATAAGGATATATTGTACAGCACAGGAAAATATAATCATTATTTCATAAAAACATTAAATGGAGTAAAATCTATAAAAACATTGAATCAGTCTGTTTTACATCTGAAACTAATATTGTAAATCAACTATATCTCAATTTTTAAAAAATCACTCAGAAGATAAGCATATGCGCAATGGACCATTAAAGAAAAGGTTCACTGGCCTTACTGAAAAACCTAAAACTATAAATTATCTGACCTAAAGTGGGGGCAGGAGGAGAAGGGGATGACAGAGGATGAGATGGCTGGATGGCATCACTGATTAGATGAGCGTGAGTTTGAGTGAACTCTGGGAGTTGGTGGACAGGGAGGCCTGGCGTGCTTCAATTCATGGGGTCACAAAGAGTCGGACACAACTGAGAGACTATACTGAACTGCACTGAAGAAGTACTTGCTAAAATAAAAAATATTTAATTTAACTGACTAATTCTCCAATCTACTAAATGTGGAAATGATCTAAGGTAGGAACAATTTGTTTGAAAAAGTAGTTTCTAAATATATCAAAGCACTGGTCCAATTCTAACAGCATGTACTTGACCAAAGATTATTTTTATTAAACTTCCTAAGCTACTATATTAGAGAAATCCGGGAATACTAAAAGAAACAATCCCCCTTTTCTAAGAAATGTCTCAGTACTACATGCATAACTGATCAGGAAAAGACTGGAAACAATAAAGCAGTGATCAGAAAATCTAACTCTTTCTCAAATGTTATTATATGCAATTAATAAACTTTTCTAATAGCTCAGATTTTTTTAATGGAAACACATATTTTCATCCAGATGTTTGCCCTTTCTCTTTCTTACACTATTCTCAGGTTTAGCTTTCATCCACCCCTCCTATCATAGCTTTGTTCCAACTTTTATAAAGTACCAAGGAACTGCCATAAAAAGCACCTCAGGAAAGAATTCAGAGTCAAGGTAAAATATGACAGCAATAAGGGTCCTAAACACTGTATGAACTATGCCCCATCAGATGTCATTAACATCAGTTTCACTCTGTCAGTGGTTGGTAATCCTTTCTCCTGACAATCTCTCTTCACCCACTCAATTGCAACACCTTGAAATTCTTGTGATTGACATATCACCCTGAAAAGATCCTCCCTACTGGTCTGAAAGAGATGTCTCTCCTTACCCACTCCATTTACACCAACACTCAAAAGACAGACAACAAACAGGAATTTATTGAAACAAATAAAAGATGGTCCAAAATCATTTAAATCTTCAATCAACCAAGAGTAGGTAATACTCACAGTAACTTTGCTTTATTGCTTCATTAGTACAGAAACAAAAATAGAGAGACACACTATTGGCATTCTGAAATCTTCTGGTCATGGATTAAATGTTTTACATGCTAAAAGTCAATAAGCCCCCCTAACACATGGATGACAATGGCAGTTCTCCCACTAAAGTTTATGAGTGAGGAAACAGAAAATTTCAAAAGTAATAATCAACATGGTTGATGAGGAGTATTTAATCTCCTTTCAAATTGGACACCAAAGCTTTCAGCATAGTTAGTTGTTTGATAGAACTGCTTATGCTTATCAATGTAATGATAGTTCTTTCCTATTGAACCATGTAATTAAGTATGCTCTCTCTAACCCATTCATGTGCAGCTAATAAAAGGGCAATGAATGGTGACTTCTCAATAGTTTTATTTTTTATTAATTAATTAGTGAGGCCTTAAAGATAGCTGTGAAAAGAAGAGAACCGAAAAGCAAAGGAGAAAAGAAAAGATATAAGCATCTGAATGCAGAGTTCCAAAGAATAGCAAGGAGAGATAAGAAAGCCTTCCTCAGAGATCAATGAAAAGAAATAGAGGAAAATAATAGAATGGGAAACACTAGATATCTCTTCAAGAAAATTTGAGATACCAAGGGAACAATTCATGCAAAGATGGGCTCGATAAAGGACAGAAATGGTATGGACCTAACAGAAGCAGAAGATATTAAGAGGTGGCAAGAATACACAGGAGAACTGTACGAAAAAGATCTTCACGACCAAGATAATCATGATGGTGTGATCATTCACCTAGAGCCAGACATTCTGGAATGTGAAGTCAAGTGGGCTTTAGAAAGCATCACTATGAACAAAGCTAGTGGAGGTGATGGAATTCTAGTTGAACTATTTCAAATTCTGAAAGATAATGCTGTGAAAGTGCTGCACTCAATATGCCAGCAAATTTGGAAAACTCAGCAGTGGTCACAGGACTGGAAAAGGTCAGTTTTCATTCCAATCCCAAAGAAGGGCAATGCCAAAGAATGCTCAAACTACTGCACAATTGCACTCATCTCACACACTAGTAAAGTAATGCTCAAAATTCTCCAAGCCAGGCTTCAGCAATATGTGAACTGTGAACTTAGAGATGTTCAAGCTGGTTTTAGAAAAGGCAGAGGAACCAGAGATCAAATTGCCAACATCTGCTGGATCATCAAAAAAGCAAGAGAGTTCCAGAAAAACATCTGTTTCTGCTTTATTGACTATGCCAAAGCCTTTGGCTGTGTGGATCACAATAAACTGTGGAAAATTCTGAAAGAGATGGGAATACCAGACCACCTGACCTATCTTTTGAGAAACGTATATGCAGGTCAGGAAGCAACAGTTAGAACTGGACATGGAACAACAGACTGGTTCCAAATAGGAAAAGGAGTATGTCAAGGCTGTATATTGTCACTGTGCTTATTTAACTTATATGCAGAGTACATCATGAGAAATGGTGGTCTGGTTGAAGCACAAGCTGGAATCAAGATTGCCGGGAGAAATATCAATAACCTCAGATATGCAGCTGACACCACCCTTATGGCAGAAAGTGAAGAGGAGGTAAAAGCCTCTTGATGAAAGTGAAAAAGGAGAGTGAAACAGTTGGCTTAAAGCTCAACATTCAGAAAACGAAGATCATGGCATCTGGTCCCATCACTTCATGGGCAATAAATGGGGAAACAGTGTAAACAGTGTCAGACTTTATTTTTGGGGGGCTCCAGAATCACTGCAGATGGAGATTGTAGACATGAAATTAAAAGACTCTTACTCCTTGGAAGGAAAGTTATGGCCAACCTAGATAGCATATTGAAAAGCAGAGACATTACTTTGTTGACTGAGGTCCATCTAGTTAAGGCTATGGTTTTTCCAGTAGTCATGTATGGATGTGAGAGTTGGACTGTGAAGAAAGCTAAGCACCGAAGAATTGATGCTTTTGAACTGTGGTGTTGGAGAAGACCCTTGAGAGTCCCTTGGACTGCAAGGAGATCCAACCACTTCATTCTAAAGGAGATCAGTCCTGGGAGTTCACTGGAAGGATTGATGCTAAAGCTGAAACTCCAGTATTTTGGCCACCTCATGCGAAGAGTTGACTCATTGGAAAAGACTGTGATGCTGGGAGGGATTGGGGGCAGGAGAAGTGGATGACAGAGGATGACATGGCTGGATGGCATCACCGACTCGATGGACATGAGTTTGGGTAAACTCTGGGGATTGGTGCTGGACAGGGAGGCTTGGCGTGCTGCGATTCATGGGATCGCCAAGATCGCCACGCCACTAGCTGTGGTGCGTGGGCTTCTCATTGCTGGCTTCTCCTGTCGCCAAGCACAGGCTCTAGGGCACACGGGCTTCAATAGGTGCAGCACATGGGCTCAGAATTTGTGGCTGAAAGGCTCCAGAGTTCAGGTTCAGTAGCTGTGGTGCGTGAGGCTTAGTTGCCCTGGGGCCTGTGGGACCTTCCTAGACCTGGGATCAAACCAGTGTCCCTGGCATTGGCCTGTGGATTCTTAACCAGTGGAGCACCAGGGAAACAGTTTCACCAGGTTTAAGTAATAATAATAAATCCTAGTACTGTAACAAGTATATTATCAATCAAAACTTTAATTACAATCTAGGGACACAATCCTAACTTCCAGCTTGCATGTCGGTCACATAAGTTACTGAAACAGTAGGAAAATGTTACTTTGATAGCTGCCATAATGCAATAAAGTTCTATTTTGGAACAGAAGATAACAATTGCCAATCTGAGGTAGTGATGGGGGGGAGAATTGAGATATTCGAATTACCTACATTCTATCTTTGCTTAAAACAAACAAATAAATAAAATCTCTGTGCCAAAGTAAAAATTTGCCATTTTATTTCCATTAGAAATTTATGTTATATTAAAGAGAATATTTTAAATGACTCTGTTTCCTTGATTACATGATCCTAATTTTTATCAACTGGCCAAAAAATTATTGATCAAGTTAGCCCATCCATCACGAAGGCACTTTCTATGCCCCAAACATAAACATACCTCATTGAGGATAATGGTTACCGCTTGCTTTGAGGCAATCATGTACCCATGAACTATTTTCAAATAAATTTTTATGTAAGGAATTAGGAGACACCCCAAAATTTCACCTCATGCTAAATATTTTTCAGCATGATATGTGTGTCTATCGAACAAATAACTATGTGCCCCAAAATATATATGACATTATTCTGAAGTCGAGTCTCAGGAAAAAGAATAGAACTAACATCAAAGTTATGGCCCTAAGAAATGTTATGTGAGAAAACTGTCAGCATGAATATTGTCCTGGTAGGTGTGCAGAGGTGAAAAAATTACAACACATGAATGGGAAGAAGAGTTAAGTTCAGCCTCTGGGACTAAGAAGAAGAATGAGGAGATTAATCTGCAGGGAGCCTGGTTAGTGAAGCAGACAGCATGAAGTAGTGACTTCCAAACAGTCCAAGTATGAAGACTTCTTTCTGACAAGCACACTGGTGGTGAGGATGTGGGGAAAAGGACATTTGTACATGATATTGGTATATTGACATATGGATATAATATTTTTGGAGGACAATTTGTTAAGACTTACCAAACTTTAAAATATTAAATCTCTTTAACCTGTGAGTTACACTTTTAGAAATCTAAAGTACAAAACGACCCATGTACTCAAAGGTATACTATCTGCATTTTTGTATTATATTCACTACAGATTTGCTTGCTGCTAAGCTGCTTCGGTCGTGTCCGACTCTGTGCGACCCCATAGACGGAAGCCCACCAGGCTCCTCCGTCCCTGAGATTCTCCAGGCAAGAACACTGGAGTGGGTTGCAATTTCCTTCTCCAATGCATGAAAGTGAAAAGTGAAAGTGAAGTCGCTCAGTCGTGTCTGACTCTCCGCAACCCCATGGACTGCAGCCCACCAGACTCCTCGGCCCATGGGATTTTCCAGGCAAGAGTACTGGAGTTACTTAGACATGTACAATAATGGAGGAAACCTAATGGGCAATAAATACAGAAATAATCAATATGTATTCATATTTTAGAATACCATATATCCCTCAAAAATGCATGTTCAATCTCTGGAATTAGATAGAATATTCAAGCATATTGTTGAAAGAAAAAATTAACTTGCAGAATACCACATGTAGTATGATGCAGAGCATATTCATATATGTAAGATTATATTAGTATGTGCAGAAGCAAACAAAAGAAAAAGCACAAGCTTAGCACTGTTTATTAATACAGTTCTATTTTTGTTAGAGGTTTGTTAATAACAAAATCAATGCTAGTTTAATATAAATGTAATAACATTGGGTGGGGGAAACAATTGATTTTAAGTCCAAGATAAGACAGAATGAGAAATTTGGAGTTTTACCCAATTTACACTTGAGGATTTGTGAAAAGCAGACACGACACTCAGGCTTAAATCACTTCTTTGGCAGAACTACCAGATCTAGAAATATTTTAAGACCAAATGGATCGATGTTATATGTTCTGGGTAATGTTACTTTGGTAACAAAGTAGACAAAACTTAATGGAAATAGAAGTGCTTGTGGAAACCATACTATATTATAAACATGCTGGCAAACAGTTAAAAAATGATGGAGCTGTGACAATAAATATGTGTGTTTTTATGTCCTTACAGTGGAGCAAATCACCAGTGTGATAAACTTTTTGCTTCTCTCAAGGCAGTAAAATATTGGACCTATGGAGATGATCAAGAATCTTAAATTTTGTGAGAACTGCTTTCCCTTATTTTTAAATATTTGCATAAATAAAATAAAAACCTAAGTAATTAAAAATAAAGTCTCTTGAGGAACTAGACATTTTTGACCCCACGGACTGTAGCCCACCAGGCTCCTCTGTCCATGGAATTCTCCAGGCAAGGATACTAGAGTGGGTTGCCACTTCCTACTCCATGGGATCTTCCCTGCCCTGGGAATGAACCTGGGTCTCCTGCAGTTCAGACAGATTCTTTATTGCCTGCACCAGGGAACTTCTAATTAAAAATAAAGTTTCTTGAATAACTATGTCTATATTTTTTAAATCTTAGGGTAAATAAACCACCCAAAGTTTACCCTGACTGTAAGTCTAAATAAAATAATAAATGACAAAAACTCAATTATTAGTTCTCTGAAAACATTTCCCCTTGGGTTCCCAGAGGCATGGTACATTTGGACAAAACCTGGCAGACTCTTCACTCACACTGAAGTGGAAAGAAGGCCAGTTTGGGTACAGAAGGAACACTGTGCAGGGAAAGCTGAGGAGTCAGCCTCCATCCCTTATCCTTGACCCCAGAGGGTCTGATGGGTAACCCAGAGTCTGATGGGTGATCAGTTGTTCCTCTGTGAACAACAACTCTGTACATTCACCTCAGCTATCCCTACAGAGTTCCAGTAATCTGTGAACATTATTTTCCTATATATTTTAACACTTCAGATACAGTCCAGCCAATAAATCCTTTCTTAAGCTTTCTTCAGCTAAGTTTTCAGTCATTCAGTCATGTCCAACTCTTTGCAACCCCATGGACTGCAGCATGCCAGGCTTCCCTGTCTATTACCAACTCCTGGAGTTTAGTCAAACTCATGTCCATTGAGTCAGTCATGCCATCCAACCATCTCATCCTCGTTATCCCCTTCTCCTCTCACCTTCAATCTTTTCCAGCTTCAGGGTCTTTTCCATTGAGTCAGTTCTTCCATCAGGTGGCCAAAGTATTGGACTTTCAGCTTCATCATCACTCCTTCCAATGAGTATTCAGGACTGATTTCCTTTAGGATGGACTGGTTGGATCTCCTTGCTGTCCAAGGGACTCTCAAGAGTCTTCTCCGACATCACAGTTCAAAAGCATCAATTATTCAGTGCTCAGCTTTCTTTATAGTCAAACTCTCACATCCACACATGACTACTGGAAAAACCATAGCTTTGACTAGACAGATGTTTGTTGGCAAAGTAATATCTCTGCTTTTTAATATGCTATCTAGGTTGGTCATAATTTTTCTTCCAAGGACCAAGTGTCTTTTAATTCCATGACTGCAGTCACCATCTGCAATGATTCTGGAGCCCCCAAAAGTAGTCTCTCACTGCTTCCATTGTTTGCCCATCTATTTGCCATGAAGTAGTGGGACTGGATGCCATGATCTTAGTTTTCTGAATGTTGAGTTTTAAGCCAACTTATTCACTCTCCTGTTTTACTTTCATCAAGAGGCTCTTTAGTTCTTCACTTTCTGCCATAAAGGTCATGTCATCTGCATATCCGAGGTTATTTCTCCTGGCAATCTTGATTCCAGCTTCTGCTTCATTCAGCCCAGCACTTTGCATGATGTACTCTGCACATAAGTTCAATAAGCAGGGTGACAATATATAGCCTCGACGTACTCCTTTTTTGACTTGGAACCAATTTGTTGTTCCATGTCCAGTTCTAACTGTTGTTTCCTGACCTGCATACAGATTTCTCAGAAGGCCGGTCAGGTGGTCTGGTATTCCCATCTCTTTCAGAATTTTCTATAGTTTGTTGTGATCCACACAGTCAAAGATTTTGGCATAGTCAATAAAGCAGAAATAGTTTTTCTGGAACTCTCTTGCTTTTTTGATGATCCAACAGATGTTAGTAATTTGATCTCTGGTTTCTCTGCCTTTT
Organism: Ovis canadensis; assembly: GCF_042477335.2. NCBI lineage: Eukaryota > Metazoa > Chordata > Mammalia > Artiodactyla > Bovidae > Ovis > Ovis canadensis. Next base: position 173,533,575 of record NC_091246.1, on the reverse strand, counting down.
CTAAGTCCAGCTTGAACATCTGGAAGTTCTCGAAGCCTGGCTTGGAGAATTTTGAACATTTCTTTGCTAACGTGAGATGAGGGCAATTGTGAGGTAGTTTGAGCATTCTTTGGCATTGCCTTTCTTTGAGATTGGAAGGAAAACTGACCTTTTCCAGTCCTGTGACAACTGCTGAGTTTTCCAAATTTGCTGGCATATTGAGTGCAGAACTTTCACAGCATCATCTTTTAGGATTTGAAATAGCTCAACTGGAATTCTATCACCTTCACTAGCCTTGTTAATAGTGATGCTTCCTAAGGCCCACTTGACTTTGTATTCCAAGTTATGTGGCTCTTGGTAAGTGATCACACCATTGTAGTTATGTGGGTCATGAAGATCTGTTTTTGTATAGTTCTTCTGTGTATTCTTAACACCTCTTTTTAAAATGTTCTGCTTCTGTTAGGTCCATTCCATTTCTGTCCTTTACTGTGCAAATCTTTGCATGAAATGTTCCCTTCATATCTTTAATTTTCTTGAAGAGATCTCCAGTCTTTCCCATTTTATTATTTTCCTCTAAGCTCTTGCCTGGAAAATCCCATGGATGGAGGAGCCTAGTAGGCTGCAGTCCATGGGGCTGCTAAGAGTCGAGTACAACTGAGCGACTTCACTTTCACTTTTTACTTTCATGCATTGGAGAAAGGAAATGGCAGCCCACTCCAGTATTCTTGCCTGGAGAATCCCAGAGACAGAGGAGCCTAGTAGGCTGCCATCTGTGGGGTCGCAGAGAGTCGGACACGACTGAAGCGACTTAGCAGCAGCAGCAGCAAGCTTTCTTAAGAACTACTGGAAAAAAAAAAAAAACAAAAACACTCCTTCTAAGGATTTATACCAGATGTCCAGGGGAGTTGTAGGGTGTGGCTCTGATCCCTTACCTTTTTATCTCTCACTATCTTTCACTCTTTCCCTCTCTGTGTCTGCCCTGTGCTCCTCTTTATTCTTTTCAAGCTTCCATAGCATGTGTGAAGATCCATGGCTTATGCACAAGGATGGGAATTTGCCTGTGCCAAAAGCTGACTCTATCAGTACATTTGTTGATGAGAATTTAAGGAGCAAAAAGGTAAGAACTCCACAGGGGTAGTGCTAATTGATTTTCTTTATAAACACATAAGCAATTATACAAGTGACCATCTGCTTTGTCGGCATGAAGTTAATGAATACACAAAAGGAATCAAATTTAGAGCTTACTTAAATCTTAAATCCAACTGCCTAGATAGTTGCTTAGATGTGTCATAAGGCAAAAGGGAAAGTGCTCTAGTCTAAAGGATAAAGACCAACAAAAATAAATAGGTCCTTTGTTTCTTTCACTGAGCAGCAGTGAAAACAGAGTTATGTTGGTTGCAAGGTCTGAAAGTACAGCCATCTGAGACTGATATATAATGGTATTTTCAAACAGGATTCTGATATTTATTTACCCAAACTGGGACTGTGGAATATAGAAAACCATTCAAGATAATATCACTGTGGCAATTAGCAATTTTCCTTTAAAAATCTGTTCATTTTGTTTGGCTCAACATTCTAGAAGCACACATAAATATTTCTTGCAGATAATCATTAGGAATAAAAGAGCATAGCAAAGATTAATTCAAAGGACAACAGCTATAAGATACCATTCCTAGACGCTAATGTTAAAAAGCTTAAAAGTGGGCCTTCTTTTTTTTACTGTTTTATTTCAATGCACAATGATTATATACATAAAATATACATACACAATTGCATACTATATATATATATACACATATACAATTGCATACTATATATATATATATACACACATATATGCACACACACATACATACAATTGCAGATCTGCATGCCACTGTCCTTTGATCCATGGAAACCTAATCATATTACTATCTGGAATATTTATAATCTGATCTAGTAATATCTGTAAAATTGCTAGGTTTTCCAGGTGGCTCAGTGGCAAAGAATCATCTTGCCAATGCAGAAGATGTAGGAGATGCAGGTTCAATTCCTGGGCCAGCAAGATCCCCTGGAGGAGTAAATGCAACCCACTCTAGTACTCTTGCCTGGAATATTCCATGGTCAGTGGAACCTGGCAGGTTCATGTCCATGGGGTTCATGTCCAGGTTATAATCCATGGGGTCACAAAAATGTTGGACACAACTGAGCGACTGAGCATGCATGTTTGCTCTTGCTAAAATTGTTAGGAAAAACCCAATGGTCACTCATTAATTCTGCAGATCATTAGTTGCTGAATATACTGCATTGGCCAAGAAGGTCTGCTCTCTTGAGACCTAAAATTTAGTGAATGAGTCAGGATTTTTAAGTACAATCACAAATACTACAAAGTATCTTAAAAGAGCAGAGATAAGAGCATACATAATTGGGAGTGCTGTTGGACAGTAAGTACACTAGGCAAGGGCAATCCAAGGAAACGACTTTGAGCTGATAATTGAAGGATGGCCAAGAGTTCAGGGAAGAAACATTGGATTATGATTTCAGCTAATGATTGGAACATTAGATATTTTCAATTCTATTTCATTATAGATTTTGAATAAAAATCAATATGTCTTCTAACATAGAAGATATTGAAGTTAAGGTCATTATCACATGAGAAATAATTTTCATGAGGAAATGACAAATTGGTAGGTACCAATTTAAAATCCATTTAAATAGGAATTATTTAACTTGTCATCCTCAAAGAAAATAAAAAAAACATAATAAAAATAAAATACTGGGTGTTGTACAGAGTGGATGGAGTACTAGATTTAAATCTACAGAGAAACACCAGAATATTTAAAATTTAAGACTCTCCCCTAGGTTCTCTTATCCTGATTCTAATTTTTTTGTCAATACTTTGCTAAAGATGCCGTAAGTTCTATGCAAACTCTTATACATGCCACCCTTTGAATATCTCTCACTCTTCCATATTTATATGTGCTATGGTCTTCTCTTTACCAATGTCTTTCTTACTCTGTAAGGCCTATCTCCTAAGTGACTTTTTCTTATAGCCTCAATCAGATGGTTATAGTTTTTCATATATACATTTCTGAGGACACAGCCAAATCCTGGTTTGCATTATATTATTATTATTATTATTATTATTATATTTTTTAGTCATCAGATTCTCCCACTTGACTGGAAGTTTCTATAATTAATGATCTTGGTTTTCTTTATCTTTCTATGCAATACAGATTCTATTTACTATTTGAAATAAAAAATGGATGAAATTGAATTGAATTAGTATGAAGCCTATAAAAGAGCTCCTCTGTCTAACTCAAATTTCATGTTTTGTGGCCATTTTTTTTCCTCTGAAACTACTTACACAAAAACATTGTATGAATTTTTTTAAGCTCAGCTCTGCTTAAAATTTGGAAAATTTCATATATCTTATTTTAGAAATACTGTTTCACATCAGTGAATTTTACAAGTAACTCAAATCTTATCTCTAGAGCTAGTGAGCCATAGAGAAAAGCTCATTGTCAGTGGAAAACATAATTCATTCCATCTTTCCCTCACCAAATATACATTATACCACCCACGTGCATCAGTAAACATCCTAAGCACTAGTGACACACAGGCAAGAAGATGCAAGAACTTCCATTATGGAGCTGAGAGTCTGGAGGCAAACAGAGAAAGAAATAAATAGACATCTTTACAAATAGTCATAAGTAATATAAAATAAACAAATGGGGCACTAACATAGAGAATAGCAGGCAGGGAGAACTTTGGAAAGAGGGTTAGAAAATATCCCTCTGTTGTGGGAAAATTTAAAGTGAAATCTGAAAAATTTTGCATTTTGAGGATAGCAGAAGCATCTAATAGTGTATTGAAGAGCTCATCATTTTGTTTATAGATACCATACGACCATTTGTGGAGAAAAGATAATTATTAAGGAAAATTTAAAACCTGTCATGGAAGAAATAAAAGAATTAGCAGAAGGTATGGGAGCTTCTCGAGTTATAACTGAAGCTCAATTTTTAATTAATCCATGTAAATATTTGAGCTTTATATATCACCTTGGTAAATATATTCTTCCAGTGTCTTCACTGATTGCACGAGTGTTTCATATCTCAGGAACCTTCAAGAATTTCCTATGTTTGTATCACTGCAATGGAGCCTAAGAACAATTGTTACCATTCTCCCACTGTGGATCCTTATGACACATTAGTCACATTGGTATCCAAAATGTCCAGGAAGTTCTGAATTGGCTCCCCTCACATTTTATTACCCACTCACGGTTTTCTGGAAAATGACCACTCCTAAGGCTGCAAGACTTTACTAAAAGTTTTCATTTGAGTGACTCTTATGGTAGACCATTTCCTATTTTTTTGAAATGTTCACTGTAAAGAAAAATAGAGTTTTGTGCTCTTATTTCCTACCATACAAATGCCACCTGAATGTTTTGTTGTTGCAAATATTATAGAAACCAGCTCTCTTTCCTTTGTCTTAAACACAAAAGAACTGAAAGAAAGGACAAGCTGTGCAGAGGTTTGAAAGGCTAACTAAAACTCTGGATACTACAGATGCTGGGGAAAATCGTTCTGTCATAATTATACAGAATGGGTTGCCACACCCATTATCCCAATTTGTTAATCCCTTTATCATCAAAATTTGGAAAGTATATGGGTGATAGAATACGAAGGACGTAAGTCTCTCAGGAAAGGGTAGGCCAGCCTCTGGGGACAGCAGAATGTAATAAAAGATGTGTGTGTATGTGCTGGGCACTCTGTTATGTCCGACTTGGTGACCCCATGGACTATAGCCCACCAGGCTCCTCTGCCCATGGGATTCTCCAGGCAAGAATACTGGAGCAGGTTGCCATTCTATTCTCCAGGGGATTATCCCAACCCAGAGATCGAACCCGAGTCTTCTACATTGAAGACAGATTGTTTGCCATCTGAGCCACCAGTCTCTGAAGATATTTAAGCTTTATTCTGAAGGGGAAGTGGTTCAGTAAAAAAGAAAAAAAATCAAAAACAAATATAAACATAAACAAAACCAACACACAAACAAACAAACAAAACTACCTAATGGTCCTCTCTATATAAGAAAATACTGATGAAGTAAGCCTCAGGGATTCGTGAAGTATGCATTCTTGTCCTTGCTAAAATGTAATGGCCCTTCCAGTAGGCAACTGCATGAGATTATTAAGATCAGTTGTTTAATTTTATAAAAATCTAGTATGAAAGAAATTTAGATCTCTCTTTTGCACATTTCTTTCCTTCCTCCGAAGATACTTCTCTTTCTCAGCCATGATCATTTGGGCCCCAGCAATTTATTTTATATTTAATATCCCTTTATGGCCAATAAATATTTTTGTTTATACTGTGTTACATTTTCATGTAAATTATGTGTTAAAATAATGTTCCGTGGGAAAAATGACAACTCAGCTTTTTCATATCCCTCACAAAGAAAGAAAATTGCAGGTTTTACTTTTTATGGTTTCTATTTGCTTTTTAAATTCTGTCATCTATGGAACTAATGTTCATGGTTTAGGAGTAATTTACCATAAATAGCTGTAGTGGTTATCAAACATCGCCTCTTCATTCTGGCATTTAACCAACCTCAACCACTATTTATTGCCCCATATACTTTTCTACTGTGAATATTACACCTTAATTATCCCAACACCTATTTCTAGACCTGATTTAGAAAGTCAGAATGGGAATAACCATTTCTTGTTTCACTAACATAAGAAAGCAGTAGTGCCTGTGCCCGGGCAGAGATTGAGGCCATGAAATCAACAGAGTGTGTTTCAGTGGCCTGAAAAATCCAAGTTCTATGGCAATGAAAGTGTAGATTCTCCTCTGTACAAGAAAATGGCAAGTGGGAGTGGGGATGGACTGTCTAATATTTCTTCCAAGTGCTCATATCTAAGTCTAGCCATATTTGAGTACTACTTGGAAAATGGGAGAAAGTGCTAATTCCAAATCATGGATTGATTTTAAGTAAATCAACACAACTGGGGTCTTATGCTTTAATAATCTATCTCTGCTTGGCCCCTAATACACACTCACAATGCTTTTTCTAATTTTTAAAATAAATTAATACTTTCAAGGGTGTAATATTTTTCAGGTTGTAGGATAGTATCTCATAAACAGATTAACTTAGAAAGTGAAGCATGAAGTTATGAAGTGGATTAAATTTGTGTCTCTCACCTTAAACTCTTCACCTGAATTTTTGCTTTCTTGATCTTTATTCATTCACTATTGCAGATCTGAAGAAGGCTTCCTTAAAACATTCTTGTGTCTATTCAAATTTCTACGGGGAATATAATGGTTCTTTACCCTTGAACCCTTGGTAAGGACAAGGTGTACTTCTTAACCTCTTTATATTCAAAACTGGCATTCAATTCATATTTGCTGAATGAAAGGTTGTTTGCTCAATTGACTGTAAGACTACTCAGGGTACTTTACATGCAGAAATGGGGATTAGAACGTACTTTAGCTTTTTCACCGCACTATTATGTCTGTTTTTAATTTAAGTATAGAAATGATGCTTCTATTATCATGTTAAGATGTTTAAACTATTTAAATCTACCCTCAGCATCCAGCTATCCTGCCTCGAAGATGAAGATAAACCTTGTAATTGTACGTACTTCTGGGATTTGACCTTAAAGTGGTATTTACTATAATAAAACCTCCTCTGTGGATTTCCAGACTGACTGCCTCTGTCCTAACCCCACAGTGGGCATGTCATCTATTCCTGACCCTGTCCCCATTCATTCCACTGATTTAGTAATTACCCTGCTGTTGTTTTTCTGTTGAGAAATACCTTAGAACAGTTTACTCCTATTTTTCGCCAATGTCTAGCATAATGCTTTGCATATAATTGGTGCTCAGTTTATTTTTACTTAAAAAATAAATTATTAGAGAATATAATTCTCACAACTTTAAATCACTCTTCTCTGTCATTTTATCTTATGCTGATGGGTTTTAACATATAGCCTAATGAATACAGGAATTCTATCTAAAGCTCACTTTCTCATAATTTCCTAAATGTGTAACTACATTTAAAAGTGTACCTCCAAAAGTGTACTACAGGTTTTTAAATTGTAAAATACAGAAAATAGGGGGGTTGATTTTTATAGTTCTGCACAATTACAATCTACATGTAAAACATGGATATATCAGTTATTAGTTCTTGGGACAACTACCTCACCTCTATGAATGACAATACGTATGACTTTGAAAGAGGGTTATTAATAGTAGGATTCATAGATGCATAAAGTAGATTAGTGGTTGCTCTGGATTAGGGTGGGAAAGGGGAGTAAATGTAATTGGGCATGAGGTTCCTTTCAGGATGATAGAAGTGTTCTAAAATTAGATTCCGGCAATAGTTGTAGCAGTTTGTAACTATCCTACAAGTCATTAAACTGTGTTCTGAAAGTGGGTGAATTTTATGGTATGGAAATTATATTTAAACAAAGCTGTTAATTGCAATAATAATACCAGGATTCAAATCAAATCTGTCTGAACTCAAAGCACATACCTTTATCCTATTCAATCCTCACTCCCTCACTGTATGAAAATGAGAAGTTTAAGTGATCATACTAACAGATCAAGAATTTCTGTCTAGGGAGGTGCATAATAAGGACGATATGGAAGGAATCTATGGAGTTTCAACTAATATCTAATTGAGCAAAGTAAACAGTTTAGTTGCTTGTTTCTGAGAAAGTAAAAAAAAAAAATGTTATTCAAAAGCTATTAGGGATAATCTAATTTAATTGTCCTCTGCCTGTGGATAGAGAAGCCATTATGAAATTATACACAGACTGAAAACATTTTTCTTTCTTTGCCAAAAAGTGGCTTTTTCCCCTTCCTTCTGTCCTCCTATCCTTTTTTCTTTCCATATGGCTGCTTTTGAAAATTTTGATTTCTGAACCAGAAAGCCTGATTAAAGTTATTAGAGATCAATTTTCTCCACAGCTGATGCTAAGCGGAAAAAAATCCTTGAAGTAAAACTATTGAGATTATTTTACCTTTCTTCTTGAAATTATCAAAATATTTATTTATGGGTTAAATAGTATTAAAATAAATCATCTACAGAGTGTTGAATACGTCTTTCTAAAAAGTACGTCTTTCTAAAAAGTATGCACTATTTTACATCATGCTTTTGAAAATAACTTTTCTGAGAGAAATTAAAGAAACAGATAGTTTAAACAGAAGATGAAAACTTTAGAGTTCTTACCAGAATAGAATTTCAGAATGCATTTAAAATCCTTCTATCTTTTAAAATTCAGTATCTAAATTTAAACTCCCAAAGAAGACATTTTCTACAAAGAGATAAAGGAAAGAGAAATGATGGCTTGGGCTGCATATGTTTGAGATAGTTATTCTTCCCTCTTTGTGATAGAAAATTCTACTCTCCATCCGAAACTTTCTAACAGTGCCCACTTCCAGGGTGTTAAGCCTGCATGCTTTTGTGAGTTGTGGGGTGTCAGAGGGGCTCCGCCAGGGTTATGTTGACTCTGAAAAAGGTTAAACGCAAGAATCTCAAAGGCTTTCAAAGAGGAGACTGCAGAAAATTTGTTGTCACAGATTATTATATCTCCCAGCTCAGGAGAGTTTGTCTCAGCTGATCCTCCCTCTTATTTAGAAAGTTAAAAATCTATAAGAGGCGGAGGGGTATGTCAAAGATTTTAAAACCTGGTATAGCTTGAGTTTATTTTTGAATTATCCTGGCTTATGTTTCATTGCTTAATAAAAGGGAAATGGTAACACTCCTGTCACATCTCCTTGAGGGTAGTAATACAGCTTTGGCAAGTCATACTGCAATGAATGTCACCCTTTGTAAAAACTTTATTCGTGTGTTTATGTCACAAGAAAGTTTCTACATTTTAATAGAAGGCATATATAGATAAAGTTATTGTCCCCTGAATAGTCATCAATTACTACAATAACAGGTCCAATAATTTGGGTACATAAAATCAGTTTATGGTAACGGAGTTAACAAAGAAACTGTTCGTCAATAAATATTTACTAAGCACCAACTCAGAAGAGTACTTCGAGAAATATAAGACAGAAAAGAATGACAAGATCCTAATGAAACTAAAGTTACAGTTCATAGACAAACAGGGAGATGCTGCCCTAGAGTAAGTTTTTAAGGGAACAGGAATGGATTTAAAATTTGAGGTATGAAAGGATTCAGATAAATGAAAGAAGGACTAAATCAGAAGAGAATAACTACAACACTGATATGGAAAGAATTTAGATTCTGTCTGACAGGAATAGTTACTAATTTATCTTACAGACTCAATGTATATTTTCTAAAAAGCGCTTTAGTATTTTGATATTACCTTGAAGAAATGAAGAAAAGTTTAGAACAAGCATAACAATGCTCAGAGTACTTGTAAGGGTAAATGTATATTAAAAACATCTGGAGAATTTGTGATTATAATTAATATTTTAATTTAAATTTTGGAATGAACGGATGTGATAAGTGAGAAGTTGAACAAATCTTGCTTGGTTTTCATTCTAATTTTGGGAATGTGGACACTTAATACGGGATCCTTCAGGTCTCTTCCTGAGTTCACTGCTCTTAAAAAGAGTTTATTAGAAATGCAGTGAAAAATATATATCTAGAGAACATGACAAAGCATTATGTCTGTAACAAAGTATATATTGTATTTAATATTCACCAAAGAACATAACATGAGGCATTATTTAGCACAATTACCTGTTTCCCACAGATAATTCCCCATAGCTGTCTCTTCACATGTAAACTTTTAGCAAGTTCCATTACACCCCAGTTATGACCTTGAGCAAACTTCAGTGGCCCCAGAAAACTAGGACAGTGAAGTGGTTTCTATGGCTTTATGTTTGAGGTGCCCTTTCTATGCTTAGGAAAAAAAAAGTAATATGGAGAAGATGATTAAGAAATTGTGCTTGCTGCTGCTCACAGACTGTCACCTCTCTGACCTCTAAAAGTTGCAGCATGAAGAAGTACTGAGTTACTGAAGGCAGGAGCATGACCAAGAAAATAAATCTACAAGGTCTTTGCTGACCACTGCCTATTCGCATCCACCATGAAGCCTGTCAATCATAAACATGTTTCATGATCCAATCTCATTCATTTCTAAAATAATGATAAATGGGCTTACTTCACCCATAAGATGAAAGCTGAGAAAAATTTTTGATGTTGATGTCTACTAGATGGAGCAGAAATAATTAATGTTACTTAATGGCAGGACAATTTATCAGAGATGACACACAAGTGGGCCCTTGTGAACAAAGTGATGACAATTACTACATCGAAATTTTGACAACTATATTTGAAGCAAACTGTGAGTGTACTGAATAAAACACACTCCTTACAATAATCTGACAATTGGGCCTTTAATGAGAGTAAGATGTTACTTACCAATATTTCTGTGCTTTGACAATCTTTGTAATAGGAAAAAATTATGACCAGAAGTATCTTATATCCAGACATTTTCAATATAAATAAGACTTTGTTTTTAGACAATTATGGGAACTGTTTAATATTTCCAAAATATGTTTTATTGATCTTTTGGGGGACCTAAAAGCATTATGTTCAATAAATACTAGAAAATATTAGCTCCAACTAATATATAGAAGTACTATCTGGAAAGAAAGCTGGGTTTGAAAAAAAATTAACAATAGTACAACAAATCTTCTTCCACTTATTGGCTGTTTATATGTATTTATGTGTTATATGTTATCATCCTCATCTCCTAGCTAATGACAAATCAGGAAATTGAAGGTAAAGTTGCTTTTCCACTTTTCCCAGTATAAAATTTGTTTAAGGTAATTAATTAATTGCCATGAATTTGCAATGGATAGAGCTGTAGTCTTTACCTTAGTTATCTCTAAGATAAATGGAAGTTGTCTGAAAGCAACAAAGCTATAAGGAACAGAGTACCCAAAAAAAATTGCATGGAGTTTTTTGTATTGAAGATGCTCTTAGAATTCTGAATTTTGAGGGTATTAATAAATGACTCTGAACTGATAAGCACAATTAGTATCAAGCCTTGGCTTTTTTGTTTATGGTTTATTTTGTTTAGTTTATTTGATTCTGTTTATTTTTCTATGTATTGTAAAGAATTAATAAAAAGACATTCTGTTTATTCAGAAATAAGCCTTCCTTTACCTGGTCTTAATGGTAACTTTATCAGAGACTTTTCAGTTGTAATAGATCCTTTCTGATTTCACAAGTAAAGCTAAACTAAAACATGAAACAAAAGTGTATTCTTTCAACCTTGAATCTCTTTAAAACACTTACTAATAAATATTAATTAAAAACCTAAACTTTGAGGAAACTAGCATTTCTAGATAACATGAACCAGTGAACCAGTGAAGTTGCTCAGTCGTGTCTGACTCTTGGCGACGCCAAGGACTGTAGCCTACCAGGCTCCTCCATCCATGGAATTTTCCAGGCAAGAGTACTGGAATGGGTAGCTGTTTCCTTCTCCAGGGGATCTTCCTGACCCAGGGATCAAACCCAGGTCTCCCCACATTGCAGGCAGATGCTTTACCAGGGAATCTGAGCTACCAGGGAATCCCAATTAGATAACATGAAATAAGCATTAATATTTCAAATCTCTGAAATTCAAAAAATACTAAAATTTCAGGCATTTCAGTTAATCTTATTATCAACATAGGGGCCACTATAGGACAGCATGTAGTGTTTGGAATGAAACACAAGATGTAATCTTGACTCCTATTTCTATCCTATAGGTATTTCCTAGGATCAGTTCACATGCACACTTACTTCTTAACAATTCCTTAAGACCAATAGTGTATGACTAAAATTTATATCCAGAATGATGATTCTTGAGGCACTTTCAGACTTTTGACTGACATTGAATAATATACCTCTAGTATATTTTCAAAAGATTTTGTCAAGAATGTTTTAAATAAAAATGTTTTCTTCCTAAGTCTCAGTGTATCTAAATGATTAGGACATGGAATTTTTAATAAAGCAGTTAACTGGAATTTTATTCTAGCATAGAGTACCTTGAATTTTTTCTGTTATTTTTTACATTTCATATAGTCCTGCTAGTGCTCCAGGTGTCTGTATCCTGTTTTTCAAGATCTTAGTGATATTGGACAGAGTAATATTGCAACTCTCCTGCTTATGACCCATATACCAAAATGGCTTTTATCAGAGTGAGCAAAATTAAGTATAGTGCTCTGTCTTCACTTTACTTGACTGGCAAGACCGTGATTTCATTCATGTGTGAAGTATTTTTAAATCTAATTATTCTTACAACCAGTTAGAAGAAAGGGTCATTATTCTAGCTCATTAATTGTTTAATTGGAAGGCATAACCGTGAATCTGTGTTTTGACTCTCTAAATCTAATATTCAACACTGCTTGGAAAGGGAAATTGTGTAATATCATGAGTCTGAGAACTATATATATCTTGCACACTTCTTTCTGTCCTTTCTTGACTGATATAGCATTCTAGAAATATCCTGGGTAACATCTGCCTTCTATAGTTGAGACTTACAAATTACATATGTCTCATTTTCTTAACATATGCAAACAAAACTTGAGCTGTGTGCCTATACACACACGCACACACACCAAAAGATTATTTATATCCGCTTTCTTGTTTTCAGATAAAGTAATGGCTTCAGATGACTGACAAAATGAAAGTATTTATTCAGAAGTATATAAAGAAGAAAAAAATGACAAAGTGGCAGTATTGACTTATTTTTCTGTTATCATAATCTGAATATATACATGTATATTTCCATATACCTGGAGATAATCTTCAACCAATGACAGGAGCAATAGTAGAGTTTTGGGCTGTGTCATAATATAGAGATGAATGGAAACGCCAAACAAATACAATAATTGTAGGTAACAGTGTCAGAGGAAAGAACAATCCTGAAACATTTTTTTTAATTTCTGTTGAAGACTATATGTCATTACAAACTCAAGTTTTATCATCCACCAATGCCTTTAAGTGAGTCATATAACATTGTATAACTTTCCTATCAAATGACCATAAACTTAGTGGCTTATAACACAAATTTGTTATCCTATATTTCTATAGATCAGAAATCAGACAGTGATCTCACTGGGCTAAGATTCAGGTTTCAACAGGATATATTACTTTCTGGAGGCTCCAGGGGACAATATGTTTCCTTGCAATTTCCAACTTTCAGGGGTTTCTCACTTTCCTTTGCTCATGGGGCCCTTCTCCTAGCTTCAAGTGTAAAAGTGCTAGTTGACTCCTTCTCACTTAGCATCATGTTGAATTCTTCCACAGTCACATCCACGTGTGTGTGTGCTCAGTTGCTTAAGTCCTGTCCAACTGTCTGTGACACTGTGGACTGTAGCCTGCCAGGCTCCTCTGTCCATGGGATTCTCCAGGCAAGAATACTGGAGGGGTTGTCATGCCCTTCTCCAGAGTATCTTCCCAACTCAGGGATCAAACCCATGCCTCTTATATCTCCTGCACTGGCAGGCGAGTTCTTTTATTTATTTATTTATTTAAATTTATTTTAGGCAGGTGAGTTCTTTACCATTAGCAGCACCTGGGAAGCCCAACCATAGTCACAATTGCCTCTCTTCTGCCTTCATCTTCCATTTTTAAACATCCATATGACTATATTACACCCACCTTGATAATCAAGGAAATGTATATTTTAAAATTGATGAATTAGCAATCAAAATACCATCTTTCAATTTAATTCTCCTGTGTTATTTCATATAACATATTTATAGGTTTTAGGGATTAGGCTGTGGACAACTTTGAGGAGAAGATAATTTTATTCTGCTTCCCATCCCATAATCTACCCTTTGGTTCCACAAAGAGTCACACTCATTCCAGGTGCAAAATACATTCATATATCCAAAGTCGCCCACATTGTCAATCGGTTACAACATTAACTCAAATTCAAAATCTTATCTAAATCTCATTAACTCAAAAGGCCCAAGAACATTATCCAAATTAGGTATGAATAAGATTCTTGGTATGACTCATCCTGGGGCAAAATTTTCTTCCATCTGTGAACCTTAGAAACACAAAAAAGCAAGTCATTTGTTCCCAAATTATAATGGTACAAATGCAAATAACAATCATTGATATTCTGGTTCACAGAGAATGAAAATGGAAGGAAAACATTCACTGGTCCAAAGTAGTTTCAAAGTCCATCCAGGCAATCATCATTTGCTTTTATTTAAATTTAACTAAAAAAATTGACTATACTTATTTCCTCCAAAGTAACTTTAAAAAAACTTTACATTTTATATTGGATTAACAATATTGTGCTAGTTTCAGGTGGACAGCCAAAGGACTCAGCTGCACATATACATGCATCCATTCTCCCCCAACATTCCCTCCCATCCAGGCTGTCACATAACATTGAACAAAGTTCCCTGTGCTATACAGTAGGTCCTTGTTGGTTATTCATTTTAAATATAACAGTTTATACATTCAAGCCCATACTCCTAACTATCTCTTCCCTTCATCATTCCCCCCTGACAACCATAAGTTCATTCTCTAAGTTTGTGAGTTTCTTTCTGTTCTGTGAATTAAGTTCATTTGCATTGTTTCTTTTTAGCTTAAAAATAATCTCCTGTGGCTCAGACAGGCTCATCCTCTAGTCTCCACCCTCAGAGTCATCTTTCATTTTTCATGGAATATAGCATGCGTCTAGCTGCGTGGTTTTACCTGCCTGTTATGTACTTACAGCATTTTGATGGCCCAACATCCTTCTTTCATTTTGTACTCTCTGTCTTTTCCAATTCAAGCTGGCACTTTTCTACTGGTATAAAATTCTCAAGAACCTTGTGGGTCTTCCATGTGTGTCATGGGATTCAATCTATAAAACAATAACCTAATCCACAGATTTCTTGTTTTCCCTTGATAATTCCATAACTATTACTGGTTTTTCTTGCAGTGGTTGAAAGGATGTATGAGTCACATACTTAATCTCTTTAAGGACCCTTTTGTGCTACCTATTAATTTTTCTGATACATTAACAAAAGAAATACCATAGGCTTTTCTTCTAGACTATGGTTTCATTCCAGTGAATCTCTTAACTTTGCATCCTTCACCATTTGGGTAGCTTAAAAATTAGAGAAATCATTAAATCTTACTCTTTTTTTTTTTCTGTTTAGTTTGAACATTCAATAGTTCATTGATTAGTTTATTTCTTTTCTTTCACACATTTACTACAAGCAGCAAGAAGGAAACCAGCCTTACTTGTAAATCTTACAACACCTTACTGGTAAATCTCTTCTAAATACCCAAGTTCATCATTTACAAATTCTGCTTTCCATGTATTTACAGAACATATTCTGCAAAATTTCTGCCATTTTATAACAAGGATTTTCTTTCCTCCAGTAACATATACTCCATTTCCTTCTGTTCCTTCAAAAGCAGTGCCTTTAATCCCTCTATTTTTCCTAACAGACCACTTATAATGATTTAGGTATTCTCTAAGGTGATATATGCTTTCTCTACACTGATCTTCACTTCCTTATGAGTTCTCAGTAGCAGAGTAATTAACATTCATATTTCCACTAAGTGTCTTTTGAAGACAATCTGGTCTTCTTTAACCATGCTCCTCAAAATATTCCCAGCATGTGCCATTTGCCCAATTCTCGTCACTTCTACATATTTATGTATTTGTTATAATAATATGGGGCTTCCCTGGTGGCTCAGATGGTAAAAGGGTCTGCCTGCAATGCGGGAGACCCGGGTTTGATTCCTGGGTCGGGAAGATCCTCTGGAGAAGGAAATGGCAATCCACTCCAGCACTCTTGCCTGAAGAATCCCATGGACAGAGGAGCCTGATAGGCTACAGTCCATGGGGTCACAAAGAGTCAGACCCGACTGAGTGACTTCACTTCCCTTATAATAATATACCACTTCTAGGTACCAAAATCTGTATTGGATTCCTATTACTTCTGTAACAAATTACTACAAACCTATGGCTTGGAAATTATTTTATAATTTTAAATGTATAAATGACCAATTTATTATTTTACAGTTTAGCAGGTAAGAAGTCTGGCCTTGATTTCACTTTGTTAAGATCAAGGTGTTGACAAAGCAGTGTTCCTTTTGAAACTCTCAAGGAAAAAATTAACTCTTTCATTTTCTTACTCTTCCCAGGTTCTAGAAGCTGCTCATATTTCTTGGCTCATGAATTCCTTCCATATCGAAAGGCAGCAAGTGTGGATTGAGTTTTGCTCACAGTGGATCATCCAAACTGCTTTAGTCTTCACCTCTGAGTCTCTTCTTCTGTCTCCCTCTTCCACTTCTAAGTACCTTTAAGGTTACATTGACCTAACCTAGATAATTCAGAATTACTTCCCTGTCTTGAAGTCCTTAGCTCACAAATATTTCAAAATTATTTTTGCCATGTGAAAATGTATTTCACATTTTTCTGGGTCTAGGACACGAATATCTGTAGGTGAGCCCTTTACTCTGCCTATAGATAGAAAATGTTTTCATAAATGCTATAATATATTTAATGTTATATAGGTTGAGATTTATTCAAAAGCTATATTATCCAAAGTTAGTGATTTTTCCATTTATGCACCTAGTTCCATTTTGAGGATAGTATGAGAGAAGAGTAAAATGTAAACTAAAAATACTGCTATGTGCTTCAATCTAGATCTGAAAAGTGGAAATCATATCCAATTTACTGTCCATTATACCACAAAGGGACCAAAGGACTGTAGATTGTAGATTTTCCTTGCAGAGATATACATGCTATTTTTATTTTCTCTTTGTTGATGTGTATTTACTTTATCAAGGCTGAAATAATTCTGGAAATGAAGAAACACAGTATCTTTGATTTGTCACTTTTCCACCTGCATGATATTGATACCCAAGACATTTCACAAGTTAAAATCTTCACACAATAGCAACTCTTGTATATATATATATAAGACTAGAAACATGCTGTGTCTACTTATAGCTTAGGTCTAGTATAGATAAGCTTAGTAATGGGTTATTCTGCTACTAGGTCTAAAATAGATGTAATATGGTACTTCCTGTAGAGAAGAGGAAAGACATGAAATCAGTGGAAATGGAAACATTCTGCTTATTAGCAGCCCAGAAGTCAGTTCCTCGAGGCCTCTCTTTAGGACAATAGTTTCCATTCTTGACTGATCATTAGCCTTTCGTGGGAAGAATTTTTTTAAAAATCCAGTTTCCAGACGTTTCCCTAGAATTAATGAAAGAGAATCTCTGAAGTTTGATGTAATTCGTATATAAGAATTACTTTATGAAATCCATTGGTATCTAAGTTTTTATTTTTTAATAGTATTCACTTCAAAATTGGTATAAAGTGCCACTCATAATGGAGATACCATATATATATATATATATATATATATATATATATATATATATATTCAGGTCAGTTCAGGTCAGTTGCTCAGTCATGTGTAAGTCTTTGCCACCCCATGAATTGCAGCATGCCAGGCCTCCCTGCCCATCACCAACTCCCGGAGTTCACTCAGACTCACGTCCATCGAGTCGGTGAGGCCACCCAGCCATCTCATCTTCTGCCATTCCCTTCTCCTCCTGCCCCCAATCCCTCCCAGCATCAGAGTCTTTTCCAATGAGTCAACTCTTCACATGAGGTGGCCAAACTACTGGAGTTTCAGCTTTAGCATCATTCCTTCCAAAGAACACCCTGGACCGATCTTCTTTAGAATGGACTGGTTGGATCTCCTTGCAGTCCACAGGACTCTCAAGAGTCTTCTCCAACACCACAGTTCAAAAGCATCAATTTTTTGGCACTCAGCTTTCTTCACAGTCCAACTCTCATATTCATACATGACCACTGGAAAAACCATAGCCTTGACTAGTCGGACCCTTTGTTGGCAAAGTAATGTCTGTGCTTTTGAATATACTATCTAGGTTGGTCATAACTTTCTTTCCAAGGAGTAAGTGTCTTTTAATTTCATGGATGCAGACACCATCTGCAGTGATTTTGGAGCCCAAAAATAAAGTCTGACACTGTTTCCACTGTTTCCCCATCTATTTCCCATGAAGTGATGGGACCAGATGCCATGATCTTCGTTTTCTGAATGTTGAGCTTTAAGCCAACTTTTTCACTCTCCTCTTTCACTTTCATTAAGAGGCTTTTTTGTTCCTCTTCAATTTCTGGATTAAGGGTGGTGTCATCTGCATATCTCAGGTTATTGATATTTCTCCCGGCAATCTTGATTCCAGCTTGTGCTTCATCCAGCACAGCCTTTCTCATGATGTACTCTGCATAGAAGTTAAACAAGCAGGGTGACAATATACAGCCTTGACGTACTCCTTTTCCTATTTGGAACCAGTCTGTTGTTCCATGTCCAGTTCTACTGTTGCTTCCTGACCTGCATACAGGTTTCTCAAGAGACAGGTCAGGTGGTCTGGTATTCCCATCTCTTTCAGAATTTTCTACAGTTTATTGCGATCCACACAGTCAAAGGCTTTGGCATAGTCAATAAAGCAGAAAGAGATGTTTTTCTGGAACTCTCTTGCTTTTCTGATGATCCAGCGGATATTGGCAATTTGATCTCTGGTTCCTCTGCCTTTCCTAAAACCAGCTTGAACATCTGGAACTTCACGGTTCATGTACTGCTGAAGCCTGGTTTGGAGAATTTTGAGCATTACTTTACTAGCATGTGAGATGAGTGCAACTGTGTGGTAGTTTGGGCATTCTTTAGCATTGCTTTTCTTTGGGATTGGAATGATAATGGACCTTTCCCAGTCCTGTGGCCACTGCTGAGTTTTCCAAATTTGCTGGCATATTGAGTGCAGCATTTCCACAGCATCGTCTTTCAGGATTTGAAATAGCTCAACAGGAATGCCATCACCTCCACTAGCTTTGTTTGTAATGATGCTTTCTAAGGCCCACTTGACTTCACATTCCAGGATGTCTGGCTCTAGATGAGTGATCACACCATCATGATTATCTTGGTCATGAAGATCTTTTTTGTACACTTCTGTGTATTCTTGCCACCTCTTCTTAATATCTTCTGCTTCTGTGAGGTCCATACCATTTCTGTCCTTTATCGAGCCCATCTTTGCATGAAATATTCCCTTGGTATCTCTAATTTTCTTAAAGAGATCTCTGGTATTTCCCATTCTGTTTTTTTCCTCTATTTCTTTTCATTGATAACTGAGGAAGATTTTCTTATCTCTCCTTGCTATTCTTTGGAACTCTGCATTCAGATGCTTATATCTTTCCTTTTCTTCTTTGCTTTTCACTTCTCTTCTTTTCACAGCTATTTGTAAGGCCTCCCCAGAAAGCTATTTTGCTTTTTTGCATTTCTTTTCCATGGGGATGGTCTTGATCCCTGTCTCCTGTACAATGTCACGAACCTCCATCCATATTTCATCTGGCACTCTATCTATCAGATCAAGACACTTAACTCTATTTCTCACTTCCACTGTATAATTATTATTTATATACGTGTGTGTATATATATATATACATATATATATACATCTTTTACATTTACTTCATTTTCTGTCCAAGTTTACTGACTTTAATTACGAAGGATTTAATGTTCCGCTGTTGTTGTTCAGTCAGTCACTAAGTCATGTCTGATTCTGCAACCCCATGGATGGCAGCAGAGATGAATCTAATTTTTCCAGCATAGAGTTAAAATAGGAGAGTTACTGAGTTTGGAAAAAGGCCAGGAGAACCTGGAAGACACTGTTTTAGCAACTTTAAAGAGGATCCTTTTTATAACCCAGAATTCCTTCAATTCCCATGGGATTATGTCGATAGTGATAACTGTTGTATATTTTGGCTGCTTATTTATATTTGCCTTCATGTCCTCTCCATTTCCTATTCATGGTGATATAATGTTTCACAACTTTATTCCTCTTACTTGCATCAGTTAACAGTTTTTCTCAATACAATGTCATAGGCAAGGTCATGGAGGATAGGGCTACTCACCATTCCTCCCTGTTATAACACAGGCTAGAGCACAGCTGTGCCCTTTGCTGTTTTATGCTCATGGGTACTTAGTCACTCAGTCATGTCTGACTCTTTGTGACCCCATGTACTGTACCCAACTGGGCTCCTCTGTCCATGGGGATTCTCCAGGCAAGAATACTTGAGTGGATTGTCATGCTCTCCTCCAGGGAATCTCCCAGGGATTGAATCCAGGAATCTCCAGGGATTGAACAGTTCTCTTGCATTGCAGGGAGATTCTTTACCACCTGAGCCACCAGTGAAGCCCAAAGGTCAGCCCAGTGTGTTGGCCAGCAAACAATCCTGGGTCAACTGCTTGGAAGGCAGCTATGGTCACCACTATACCACCAACATAGAAGTAATGAAATGTGTTAATTGCTGTCATCTCATTCTGGAGCCTAACCGTCTTTTCGTTTTCCAAAGTGGATCAGTGATCTGTTAATGGTTACATTTTTTTCTCTGACTATAATTTATTTAATTATGTATATTTCTTTATCTCCAAACAAAACTACAAGAATTCAAATTCTTCTTTGCAGCTACCATGAATGAATAATAGAATGTTACCAAAGAAATGTTTGTTGAATGAATGTGATAATGAGAAAATGGTTCCACACTTTTCCCTCTCTATTTGTCCAATCCACCCTTCCTCCCCACCTTCTCACATTTTTGGTCTAAATCAAGATCCTATGTCTATTATGTGTCACTTTTTTAAAACTTGGGTTTTGGGGGGGTTTTTTGGTATGTGTATGAGTGTGTATGTGTGTTTACACACATATGAATATGTTTAATCTACTGCATGGCTATTATTTGAAACTCTAAGTGATCATGCCAAAATTCTGCTGTATTTTCAAAGGTGACTAGGCCAAAAGGCTTAAACTGGATTTATACCACTGTTAATTCTCTTCTGACTGAATTCAAGTCATAGTACAGCCCTCCTGATTTGAATTTAGAACTAACATCTTCATAAAATAAGCACTGTTGAAGATCATATTAATACTCATGGGAAGACAGTTCCTCTGCATTAGGTATTGTTAGGTGGTTAGAATATGAAAAAGGAGTTGAGAATGGTGGTGGCTAAAAGGCAAAGAAGGGAAAATCCCGAGAAAATAGAATAAAGGAAGGTCCGAGGGCCAGAGTGAGGACCTCTGGTAAAAGAAACAGCCCTCCTGGTTAGCCCAGTTTACACAGGGCAGGCTCGGGGGGAGGAGTAAAAAACATATAAAAAGAGGACCCAAAATTGAGCAGGGCACTTCTCTTCTCTTCGCATCATTTGGGTCAACCTGCCCAGGGACCCAGTTCTCAGGAGGCTGACATGCCTCAACTTGCCCAGGGATTCAGTCTCCAGAAGGTGGTCATGCCTCAGCCTGCCTGGAGATCTGCACTCTGACCCAGGGAGGCCTGGCTCTCAAGTTGCAACAAACCTGGGTAGGATAAGCTTCAGAAAGACTCACCCCTAAAGAAGTTCACCCATGAAAATAAAAGGAAGCTTAATAGTTGTAGGACTGTACCTGGTCTCAGCAATAACTTAGGAGTCCAGTAAGAACCCCGCTGCCTTTCTGGAAAGTCTAAAAGAGGCCGTCCAAACGTTTATCAATCTGGACTTCAACTCTTATGAGGGACAAGTGATTTTAAAGGACAAATTCCTGTCTCAATGTGCATCAGACATCAGGATAAAGTTACAACAGCTACAACAGCAGGACCCTGCTGCTTCTTTAGATGAGATGGTCCAGACAGCCACCAATACCTTTTATAACAGAGATCAGGAGAGGGAGGCCAAGGCTCAGGAAAGGGAGAAAAGGAAAGAGACAAGCCATGCCCAGATGCTGGCTGCCCTCCAGGGAAGCTCCATGGTAAACCCCAAGTCCTTGAAGGACAAGGCACAAGGCAAATCCCTAATCTGTAGACAGGTGGGACATTGGGCCAAACAGTGTCTAAACTGTGACAAATCTCCTAAAACAGCTTGCTACAAATGCCATCAATTGGAACACTGGGCAGCACTCTGCCTTCAGGACTCAAGAGCCTCAAGGTCAAGCACCAAGCCTTCCTTCACAATGGTTCAACAGGACTGATGTGGCCCATTCCAGCCAGCCTACCTGTTACAGACAACCATAACGGGGCTGGAGCCAAGGGTGCAACTGGATGTGGCAGGTAGGTCCAAAAATTTCTTGGTTGACACAGGGGCTACCTACTCTGCCCTGACCTCCTACTCTGGAGCCTTCTCCTCCCAAACCTGTACCACTTGGGGTGCTACAGGAAAAACAATTACAAAAAGATTCACTCGACCACTTCTTTGTTGCTGGGATAGACAAATATTTTCCACCAGTTTGTGGTGGTCCCTGAATGTCCTACTCCCTTATTGGGAAGAGATATACTCACTAAACTGCAGACCCCCCTTGTGATGGGAAGTTTTTCAGCCCCTAGAGCCCTGTAGCTTCTAGCTACTACTGAGGAACCCATGACACCCTCTCCAATAGCGAGGGACCAAAAACTATGGGAGGACAAAATTAACCTCCAGGTGTGGGATCAGGGAACTCCTGGACGAGCCCACCAAGCTGAACCGGTCATCATTTTCCTCCAAGATCCCACTCAGTTTAACAAACCAGAAACAATACCTCCTCAGGAGAGAAGCTTGGGAAGGACTACAGCCTCTAATAAATAAATTCCTTGCTTGTGGGCTATTGATCCCCATCAATTCGCCATGTAACACCCCAATCCTCCCTGTAAAGAAAAAGGACAGGACCTGGAGAATCGTTCAAGATCTCCAGATCATAAATGAAGCTGTAGTCCCCCTCCATCCCACAGTACCCAGCCCCTATGTAATCTTGGGAGAAATCCCACCCAGTGCCAAGTGGTTTAAAGTCTTGCATCTCAAAGATGCATTCTTTTGCATACCACTTTCTAAAGAACCCCAATATCTTTTTGCTTTCAAGTGGGAAGCTCCAGGAGAAATACACCAATAGAAAACTTGGACAGTATTACCTCAGGGGTTCAAAGATAGCTCCCACCTGTATGGGCAGGCTCTTAGCCAGGATCTCCTAGATCTGGGCCTGGGACCTAATAGGAAAAATATTACGATACATAGATGACCTACTAATCTTCTCTCCAGATAAGAAAAATACCCAACAACATGCAATTCAGTTTCTAAACTTTTTGGCAGAGAGGGAATATAAAGTCTCCCATGCTAAAGCACAGATGGCTGAGACAAAGGTCACTTACCTGGGAGTGATTACACATGGTCCAGGAGGCTGTTTTCTGATCAAGTACAAGGAATCCTCCAGTTGCCCTCGCCAATGACTCAAAAACAATTGCAAGCTTTCCTGGGGCTAGGTATTTTAGAACCTGAATGCCCAACTATGGTCTAATTGCCCAGCCCTTAAATGAAAGCTTATAGGGACAGGATGATTCAATTCCACTGATGTGGGGAACTCCTCAAAAGAATGCAGGGGCTACACTAAAACAAGCCTTAACTCAGGCACCTGCCTTGAGGTTGCCAGACCCAGAAAAAGCATTCCAACTTTATGTCCATAAAATAGAGAAATAGCCGTGGGAGTGTTAACTCAAAGTTTGGAACCTGAGTCCCAGCCTGTAGCTTACTCATCCAAGAGGCTTGACCCAATTGCCCGAGGCTGGCCTCCCTGCCTTCAAAACCTTGCAGCTATTCTAATCCTGATAGAAGATGCTTTAGAACTCTCTTTTGGGGACAAAGTAACTATTTTTACCAGCCACCAAGTGAAACAGCTCCTAATGGGAGAGGTCATTTATGGATATCAGATCAAAGAATCCTCAGATATCAAGTAGTGCTGACGGAAAATCCAGGCCTGACAATATACCCTTCAGAAGTTCTTAACCCAGCTACCCTCCTGCCTACCCCCGAAAGCTCTTTCCCCTTTCAATCTTGCCTAGAAACCTTGGACCACTGGACAAAACCCCAAGAGGGATTGTCAGAAGATCCTTGGACCAATCCTGAGGAAATCTGGTACACTGATGGAAGCAGCTTTGCCCTGGAAGGAAAAAGAAGAGCTAGATATGCAGTAATCTCCAATTTTGAGACCATAGAGTACCTTTGCCATGAGGTACTTCAGCCCAATTAGCTGAGCTCATAGCCCTGACTCAAGCTTTAGAGCTGGTAAAAGGATAAAGAGTAGCCATTTACACTGACTCCAAGTATGGCTTTCGGGTGCTACATTCACATGCTACTATTCAGAAAGAAAGAAGCCACTTGACCACCTGAGGGTCCCCAATCAAATATGGTGATCAAATCCTTAGGCTCTTAGAAGCAATTCATCTGCCCTCTGAGGTTTCAGTCACCCACTGTAAAGGACACCAAAAAGGAAGCACAGAAGTGGCATGAGGGAACCAAGCAGCCAATTAGGCAGCGAAGAGAGCAGCATTACAGAACAATGACCTAATAGGGGTTGCCACCTTAGCTCCACAGACTAATTTGCCAGAAACTCCTTCATATACTGAAGGAGAGACTCTTAAAGCTAAGAGGGAGGGCTTTCAAGAAGATCATATGGGGTGGTTCCAAAAGGAGGGACTCCTTTTTCTGCCTGGGAGCCTCCAATGGAAGTTGGTTAATTTCTTACATGCCACCATTCATTTAGGGGAAAAGGCCCTTCAAAGAATACTAGAAAGGACCTTCAGAGGAACAGGCCTCCAAATGACTATAAGGCAAGTGGTCTCCTCTTGTCCCACTTGCCAATGAAAAAAACCCCAAGGAGCTCAAAACCCCAGCTGGCCCAGCCCATCCAACAACGTGTAACCTACTCAGGAGAGGACTGGTAGATGGGCTTCACCCAGATGCCAGTTTCTCAAGGGTATAAATACCTATTAGTCATGATAGATACATTCATAGGATGGATTGAAGGCTTTCCCACCCAGACTGAGAAGGTTGAGGAGGTGCTAAAAAAAAAAAAAAAACTCTCCATGAAATCAATCTGCTATGATTGGGTGTATTATCAATTGTCTAACCTGTTTTCTCTCTGCCCAGGTCACTAAATGACAATATGCAGTGCCAGTTCAACAAGGATATATAAAACTAGAGCTGACCATAGAAAATATCACTCATCCTTTGATGGGCACTGCTATAAGGACTCAGAGGCTTGAGACTAGCAAGAGGGGGAGATTCAATGGCCCTTGCTGCTCCAGTTCAGCAGGAAGTAGCCAGAGAGACTTGGATACCCCTATTCCCAAAGAATTGGGCCTCCCATCTCTTGAGCGAGGAATGTTAGGTAGTTAGAATAGGAAAAAGGAGTCCAGAATGGCAGTGGCTAAAAGACAAAGACGGGAAAAGCCCAGGAAAATAGAACAAAGGAAGGTCTGGACCAGAGTGAGGACCTCAGGTAAAACAAGCAGCCCTCCTGGGTGGCCCAATTTACATAGGGCAGGCTCAGGAGGAGGAGGAAAAAACACATAAAAAGAGGAGCCAAAATTGAGCAGGGTGCTTCTCTTCCCTTCATGTCTTTTGGGTTGGCCCACCCTCATGTCTTGAGGATGTATTTTCCTTTGCTTTCTAAATAAAACTGAGCTGTAATACAGAGCTGCAACACTGGTCTGTCTGACACTCCAAATTTTTGCTGTGGTGAGAAAGAACCAAGGAAATTACACACTCCCCCAACAGTATGAAGCATGTTGAGTGATAACTTCAGAAATATTATTTTCAATAGAGATCCAATAATGATTTCAACTTCCCCACCCCTACCCTGAACTTTAGTGATGGCTGTCATCTCCTTACTCTTATGATTACTCTCTTATTTCATTATTTTCTCAGACATTGATTTTGGCCTGTCATTGGAAAACTGGTTGTGTAAATTCATGTTTACAAATATTAACATAGATCTCCATTAAGAAAAAAATACAATAAAGCACTTTTAATAAGGATACAAAGAGTATCTCTTCAATATGGACTTGTGAAAAGATTCTGCACGTAAAGTTTTAAAATGAATAGGGTTACAAAAGAATGACAAGCCTTTAAGAGGTAAAGAGTTATATATGATAGAATATTTACTTGTAGCTAAATTTATATATTTAAAAAAGATTAGTGTTTTTGCAATATGTCTTTACTTCTTTTTTGCTAATCAAATGTGTTGTGTTTTTTTTGCAGTGCTTTATAAAACAACAATTTGTGCAGTGATTAAATGTCTAACAAGGATTTTTATGACTGTTTGCTGAACACAAATGTAGTTTAGCTTAGTAGTCTGGAGTTATTAAGTGAGCCATCATAATTTAATGTTTTGAATAAAAGAAATTATAGATCTTGCCTTAATTTTGCAGGAGGATCATATGACAATGGAAGTTATGTACTTCAAATGTTACTGATTCCACATTCCCAACATCCCATTTGCAAACACATCAATAAAACTCTTCTCTTTCACTTGGATTTGTTCTTTAAGGCAAAAAATCCATAGAAAGTATAAATAAAGGGGAAAATTGATTTTCTTGTAAGAGAGAATGGAAAGGGAGGAACTAATAATTATTGAGCCTCTAGTACATGACAACCACTATACTTGATATCTTACGTCCTCTCATTTAAGTCAAATATAACCCACAAAGACGCAGCTGATCCACATTGTATAGGTAATGAAAATGAAACTGAGGCTTAGCGAAGAGGTTAAATAACTTGTCCCAAAGCTTACTAGTCTTTGTCAAATAAATGGCAGAGTTTGATTCTAATACAAATCATTTATTTCCCTTCCTTAAACTGCTTCTCAAATTTTCTTATATTCATGTTATTTGATGTGTGCAAACACACAAATCCATCTAAGCACTTTAACTCAGTTCCTATAATGGTCAGCAGCAGCATCATACGAATCTTGCAATTACTGAGAATGCATTTCACCTCGACCACTTTTATAGCCCATGTACAGATGCTCACAGTTTAAAATGATCATTATATCCCTTAATCAACCAATATAGATTGAATACTTCATCTCTTCTTATCTGAAATTAGGAAAATAGATCATTTCCCTGAGAAAGATGGGAATGCACATGGGACATTAAATCACAAACATCTGAGGAAGGAGAGAAATAATGTTTGAAAAGCATTTAAATATATTCCATACATTCTGCTAGATGTTTCCACACGCAATATCCGCTGTAATTTACCCCAAACTCTTTGAACCCAATCTCTAGCACATGCATACATGTTTTCTCATTTGTTCTTTCTCTTTTTCTACCAAATTATCTCTATTTTATATAAACTGAGACTGAATAAGTTAATTAATGGCTATTATGGGATAGCCAAGAATACAACTTGGGTTTCTAGGACATCTAAACTCATGCTTCTGGATACTGGGGATGGTGATAGGATAAGTAACAATGGATGGAAAGGGATGACTTCCTTCAAGTACCTCTGTATTTACTTCTTTTATAATAGTAAGTGAATTAGATATTTACTGAAAACCCCATCTTCCTATCACCTGTAAATCATAATTGCTGTTGCAATTTTTATCTTCTTGACAACTGTCTACCACAAGTGTCAGAGATAACTAACTCACTCAAAATTAGAAGACATATATATAGCCTGCCAGGCTCTTCTATCCATGAGATTTCTCAGGCAAAAATCCTGGAGTGAGTTGCAATTTCCTTCTCCAGGGAACCTTCCTGTCCCAGGGATTGAAACCAGGTCTTCTACATTGGCAGGAAGATTCTTTACCACTGAGTCACCAGGGAAACCCATATATATATATAAATTTTATGCTCAATATTCTCCAACTACTGTGATCCATTCCCACCATCTCTCTATGATTTCTCTCAACCAAATTTTAATGTTCTAGGCCAGGGTTCTGTAAACTATGGCTCATAGGAAACATATGACCCTTCACTTTTTTTCATATGTTCCACAAAGTAATAATAGATTTGTATAGTTTTAAATGGTTGACCAATAAAAAAAGTCAAAGGAAGAATACTACTTAGAGACTACTTATAATGTGATAATTATATGAAATTCAAATTTCAGCAACCATAATTGACTTTCAGGTTGTCATATTCACACCTATTCACATGTTGTCTCTGCTGCCTTAGTGGTACCACAGCAGAGTTGAGCAGTTTTGAACTCTATGACCTAAAATCCCTAGAACAGATACCATTTGATTCCTTCCATTAAAAGTATTGAGACTCTGTTTGAAGCTCTTATCCCATGCTACACATCCTCAGAACAACCACTTCTACCTAGATTGTGACCACCAGACTATCTCAGACCCAGAGAACAGATAGTCAGGCAGTTTCACAGGGATGTTTCAAAGACTGCCAAACCCAACATGACCACAATAATGGGGCTCAAAATCTTCTTCCCCCAAACT
Source organism: Ovis canadensis (assembly GCF_042477335.2). Lineage (NCBI taxonomy): Eukaryota > Metazoa > Chordata > Mammalia > Artiodactyla > Bovidae > Ovis > Ovis canadensis. The sequence continues at coordinate 173,505,360 of NC_091246.1, read as the reverse complement.
AGATCATCTTCCTGTGATTCCAACTCCAGAGAAAAGCACCAATCTACTCAATCACCCAAACCAGAAACCTGAGCATCTTTGATTCTTTCCTTACCCTCCTTCATTCCTGTACAAATACCAGGAACTGTAGACCCTCATCTCCCAAGTATCCTCCAAATCTATTCTCTCATTGCATAGATCAGCACTAACTGTGAGGCCACTATCATATATTGCCTGTTCTAATACTAGTGTTGCCTATTAAAGGGTCCTGACTCCAGGCTTGCTTTGTTTACTTTATACTCTCCACTGATCAGATCTTTGCAAAGTGCAATTTTATGTAGGTCACTACTTTGCTTATAACTCTTCAATGATTCCTTATTTCCTTTAGTATAAAGTACACATTCTGCTCATCATTTCTTATATCCCTACTACCTAATTTAAACTCAGGTTTTTGAACATGCTATACTCCCTTAAAACTTATTTTCTCTATTAAATGCACTACAATCTACTCATAACACCTAATCCAAAAACCTAGCAAATACTCCTTAACCCGTCAAGACTTAAATGGTTATTTTTGTGCTCTAAGTGTTTCTTATTTTACTTTGTAATTTACCACACTGGAATATATGATCCTTGCAGGGCAAAAGCCACTGGTCTGTTATCTTCGTCACTATATTCCTAGACCTACAAAAACTCTCACATAGAGGATAAGTGTTAAAAGAATATATGTTGAAAGAATTAAATGGAAGTCTTGACACATATGTCAAAATAATTTTAGTCAAAATAAATCTCTAAAGGCAAAAGAAAATCCCTACCTCTAGTTATTTCGTTCAAGAAGAAAAGCTGGATAAAGTTATTTTGCCGTTATTTTGTCTTTGAAAATTCTCTAGAAGAGTATTCAGCAGTGCTAAGTAGAATCTTAGTCACAGTCAGAAAATATCATTATTTCCCTAGGAACTCATCTAAAAATGACACATGCCTATAATCTCAGCACCACTTATATTTAATTAACTGTCACTATCATTCGACTAATATATTTTATCATGTTTTTTTATAAAATTAGCATTGGCAGAATGATACATATGTAATATTATGTAAAATATTATATATTAAAGGGCAGCAGCATGGGTCTTTAGAAAACAAAATATAATTGCCTCTTTAGTGGAATATAGGTAAGATATATATGCCTAATCTGAATCTGAGTATACTAGTGATAACAAGTCTTATAAATTGTAGAGATAAAGGGTGAAGAATGGAATAACAAAAGAATTTATGTAAAATCTCATCTAATACTACCTCCCATGCAGTGGGAGTCCTTCAGTAAATAATTAAATCACATCATTGTCCATATTTATTATCTGAAAATCAAATGCTCCAGAATTTCTAATATTTTTCTTCATGTTCTACCACCAAATGTACTTGCCTCTGAGAAATATGATTGCTTCTCTATTGAGACTGTGTCTTTCTCTTTCTTATTGTTATTCATTTTTTACCACATCAATCTATTTTTAGATGAATTAATTTATGTATTCATTAACATTAGAGATAAAGCCTCATAGAATATGTTAAGCACAGTAATCAAGAAACAAGTAGTATGTGAGACAAAGGTCAAATTTAACTTATCTTGTTAACAGAATAAATAATTTAGTAAACTATAAGATGTGCAAAAGAATAAATAGACAATATGATGGAAGAAAAGAGGATATTGCTTATGCTTATGGATAGAAAGGGATGAAAAGATTTAGTCAAGATCACGTGTCCTCTAGACTGACATTTTTGTCACATCAAAGTCAGAAACTGGTGATAGGCAATGTGGCCCAAATAAATATAAGGTACCTGCACTCAATGACCCACATCCCTTCTCCCAGAGACGCTCAGGGACAAGCATCCATTGCCACAGTTACGGTTCCATCAGAATTTACTTGTTTACTAACTGAGAATTCCTTTCAGAGAATATCTGATATGTTAAGGTACTTTCATTAGGGGACTTGAGGAAACAGTTAAAATCTTGTGTGTGCACTCTTCCCCCATAATGTCTCCCTTCATGTTAATCAAGCAGCTTACTAAAACTGGGGAATTACCTTAGGGAAGTTCAGGGCAAAACAGAAAACAGCTTGTCTTTTCCATCACAATCAAAACTCATGAGAATCAACTGGTAAGCCCATAGGGGCTTGACTAAGAAAATTGTCTGAATCAAATTTCAGGCTGAATCTAGCCTCTAGGTACTGCTCTGTAGGCTTCAATTAAGGGTTTAATTCTCTATTCGCTGTTGTAAATCATAGCTGGCCACAGAAAGGCATTCTTAACCACAGCCCCCTCCCACATAATCACCCTGAAGCAATAACGTTTCACAGCTTGGACATAAAGCGCTGACAAGTTTTTGCAATAAAATGTGACCTTTACTGTTAAAAAATGTTTTACAACATCTGACAAACCATTTTCTTAATATGAAGATATATATTCACTCACTTGATGAATTAAAATAACATAAACAAGTTAATTTTGGGGAAGATCTGAACCACAATATGTTTCAAATGAGGGGAATTTACTTTTATATTTACCTACATTAATATATATATATATCTATATATAATAGATCATGCTTTTGTTAAGGAAAAGAACTATTCAAACCAAACATCCTTAAAGGGAAAGCTAGACTTAGAATATCTGTACAACAGTAGAAACATCCATGAATTTGGAATACTTGAATCTTAATATTCCTTGCTAACGGTACTTTGACGAAAAAGTAACATAAGAGAAATGCCGTTAAGTGGAATCTACTTTCACACTATTGCTTTCATTCATCCATCTTATGCTTTATGGGGCATTTGAGTGTGCGTTAAAATCACAGAACACAGAGTTCCAAATCAAAGGAAGATGAGACAGAGTTCTGGAAAACTGTACAAAACTAGTTTTTAAATAATTTCTTCTTTAAAGCAGAACAAGAGAATATTCAGTAGTAGGGATTTTGCTGGACTTCATCACACAAATGCTAATCAAAGGGGCTTAGAAATCCCCAAGAGGAGTCTTTAGAGAGTCTGTGTAATATTTTTTTTTCTCTTAATGTTTATGATAGTACATCCCAAATGCATTTGTAAAGGCAAAAACAAAAATGATCAGGCTGTAAAAGCAGCATTCAACGTTTCTAGGTATAAGAAACTTTCCTAAAATATGTATCTATGCACATAGCTTTTAAGCATATTAATATGACATCACTGGGGGTGTCATGTTACAAACAGAAAAAGCATACAAAGATAGGATGTGGCACAGAATAAAATTTCAGAGGGTTCTTATAACTGCTTACCTATTACATACCTCATTCACACTTAAACATGTAAAAAGTTAAGATATTATATGACATCATTTATGTTTCTGCTCCAGAGTCACTGGAGTATAGAATAGAGACACATTCATCATGCAGTCTCTTCATACTTACCTAGAACATGGGAATCTGCTCAGAGTTTTAGCCTGAAGCGTCATGAAATTAACTTGATCTGGGATAGACTTGGGGGCAACTTGGATATATTCTTGCCAGGAACTAGAATTCAAATATTTTCTGAAAATAACAGAGAAGCTGAACAAATCATTCATTCATTGATGAATATTCTTAGGAAGGTGATGTGTCTTATTTAATTTTGTATCACTGAAATCCACCGATCTTTGAGGGGAGAATATGTATTCAGCAGGAGACCTGGGTTTGATCCCTGGGTTGGGAAGAACCCCTGGAGTAGGGTATGGCAACCCATTCCAGTATTCTCACCTGGAGAATCCACATGGACAGATTCTAGACTGGCAGGCTACAGTCCATGTGATCGCAAAGAGACGGACACAACTGAGCGACTAAGCATAGCACAGCATGTATTCAGCAATGTATACAAATGAATTGATTTTTATAAATTTATCTCCACTTGCAAATACATATTTTTCTCATAGATTCAGATAAAGTATGTTTATAAGCACAAAATATCTATCATTAATACCACAGCCTCCATTCATAATATAGGATAGCCATCAATAATTATATAATTTTCTATAATTTTCCTTATATTATATTTATAAGGCAACAGTAGTTACCACTTACAAGCTCAAAGTTGTGTTTTGAAGTGCTAAGAGACAGTCAATGATAAAGCCTTCTCTGCAGGGGAGAGTGTTTGGGAGCATAGTTTCCTTGGTTCCCTATAGGATTTCACAAATCTTTCTCTGCAAGAAATTTGTCTTCAGCAATCTCTAGTCTATTACATCTGCCCAGAAGGCCTCAAAAATTCTCTGTGCTGGTGGTAGGTCATATATTCTAGAACAACTGAATTAGTTAAATGATGAAACTAAAGTATGTTTGTCCAAAAGCCTCTTTCTAGAACCGTATTACTTGCATATTTAAATGATATAATTATTTACTGCTTCGAGTAATACTTTAGAGAGAAAGTCATCCCAGAGATACATACAGTATACAGTGTGACTTATAACACCATTTTCCCTTTTCTGCCAGTGGTCCCATCTATATAAGTAAGGCTAAATTTCTTTATTTTATCACAGGTAATCAAAACATACCCGGCACCTCTCTCCTCATCTACTGAGTGCTTATCTGGCACCTGATGTGCAGGCATCAAATTCATCTTAGATTTAGCCAGTGCTCCAGGCCTTCTCTAAATGAATGAAATCTACATTTCCTCTATCTCCTTCAGAGGAAAACTCCATGACAATCAAAATATCTCACCCATCATTTCATGGTTAGCCATCTCCTTGCTTTACTTTTCCTGTATTTCTTGCATGATACATCCTGCCTCTGACTTCTTAAACCTTAACTATTTTTCAAAGCTCATTTCATGTCAGTTTTATTCAATTAGGTCTTTCCTGACAATTGAGGGCCACAATAAGTTTTCTTTTCATTGATCAGTGGTGTAACATGATTTGAGGTCAGAATACTCGACTCAGATTCAGGTATGGTACTTAATAATTGTATAATCTTATGGAATTGTTTTAACCTCTTTCTTCCTCAGTTTCCTCCCTGTGAAATAGGCACAGTTAGACTGCAGTTTTAACTGAGAAATCTTTGTAGAACTATCTGGTCGAGCTCGTGCTCTGTTGTTGTCACCCTTTCTGAAATCTTGTTTTCCCAGCATTCTAGAAGCTTCTATAGGAATCTACTCTATCATAGCTTCAAAAATATCATACATCATAAGTAATAATATTATTAATAAATAATGTCATAAATACTTTTTTATGACAGTTTTTACCAAGATAGCATATGTAATAGCTAACATAGGATATAGTGCCTATGTAGCAGTATTTATATAGTATCCATATAGTCATAATCTAGAACTTACAGTATAATATATAGTAAATATTCTATATGGTTTGCAAGCTATATAGTATAGTAAGTAGCTTCATGCCTAAATAAGTCACAATACTTTTCAATAATATGTATTTCTAATTCTAACTTAATTCACAAGTTTCACCAAACATTAAATTATTTAATGTGATTTAAATGAAAAATATCATTAACTAATATATAATTAATATTTGCAAAATAGAAACAGTAACTAGATGTTGAGTTATATAGCCATGAGCAGAGAGTAAATTATTAGAGTTCAACTATATTATTGCAAGTATTTGAGAATGAGATATAATTTTTACATGAACTCTTGGGGAACAACACTTATTCTTCCATATCTACATATATCTAATATCATCTCCTGTGTGTTTTAGCTATTTTTTCAATTTGAGCTTTTCTAAATACCATGCTATGCAAATATCTATAGCTATAAATACACATTAGAAATATAACTTCTTAATGAAATAAACCTATCTGTTTACTCTGGGATTTTATACTCTCAGGTTTGGGAATAGTCAAGTACTCAAACTATGATATATTTTCCTACACCCAGTATTTATTTCATTTTTCTTAGTATATGTAATAAGCAGATCTCATTTGTTTTAATGTGCATTTCTTCACAAGAGTTCAGAATTAACAAGTTTGGACAAACATATGAAATAATCAGCTATCTTCTCTACATAGGACAGTCTGAATTACGAAGTAACAGGCACTATAGTATTAGTTTCAGCTTGATTTATTTTTACTTATTTTAACTTGGATATATTTGCATAAAGTGAAAAGATTCAGTGTTATTTACTATATTTTGGACCCAGCAATGTTAGGCTTAATTTTATCATGGCTTGCTCCGCCCCACCACCACCAAAACAAATCTAGAAATAAAGAGCATGAACAAATAAGATTCATAATTAGGTCCACTTGTACTAAACAAAGACTTGGTCTGGGAAAACCAACTGCTACATATCTTCCATTATTGCTATGGTTTAACGATCTGTTAAATTTGTGCTCTCATTTTTGGAAATAAAAGGTACTATTTAATGAATAGCCTCTTCTGAGTGTGTTCAAGTCTATTTGGGGACACATAAATTCACTATAAATGATCCAATAGAAAAGATATTTGAGCCTGAGGGTCATGGTTTTCTATGTCTCTATGGAAACCTAGTAGAAATTGTGTTTTTATGGATATTTATTCGCATTTCAGTTGTCTTCAGATGATCACTTTGTTGTCAATCAAGCCTTAAGACATGGAAAGAGTTGAGTTTGTAAATAATCTATTTTGAAATTAAATTAAGGGTGTTAAAGTGATTCACTCCAACTTTGTCAAAGCAATCACCTACTTTGTGTGCTTCACGTATAGTGTTTACTTTACACCTGAAACTTGCATCCAGCTTTGAATGATCAGATTCATAGAAAAAAAAATGTCCTGATTCTTTATCATTTAGATTCTGTATTTTCAGTGAAGGACTGACACCTCCTCATCTCTCATTTCTTCTGAGTTTAACTTCACCCAACTGAGATTCCTAGACACTATATTCACCACAAGTAAAACAATGACACTTTTCTTGCTCAAACCTAATGCAGATCATTTTCAAAACAGCAGAGTTTTCAAATCACCTGTATCGCCTTTTCCTGTGTAAAGTTCTGCTTTAGTTCTCAAATGGCTACTTCCAGTAGGACTCCAGGCAAGAAAGAAAGAAAGCAATCTTGATGGGAGAACGTCAGATCCAGAGGTGGGAAACATGACTTTCCATCCGATTAAGAAATCTTAAAAGCAACAAGGTATGTGTATGTGTTCAATCGCTTCAGTCATGCCTGACTCTTTGTGACCCTATGGACTGTAGCCCACCAGGCTCCTCTGTCAATGGGATTCTCTAGGCAAGAATACTGAAATGGGTTGCCATGCTGTCCTTCAGGAGATTTTCCCAACCCAGAGATTGAACCCACATCTCCTGCATCTCCTGCACTGCAGGCAGATTCTTTACCCACTGAGCTACATGGGAAGCCACGTATAAGGGTGTCTGTAAATATACACATTATATGTATGCGTGTATGTGTATATATAATATACATATACATATATACATTCCTTTCAATTCTGTCAATTTCAACACTGCCTAAATTCATACGGTTTGGAATTAAACTGAAATAAGAAATATAAAAGGCTACAGGAAAGTTATATTTTAAAACCATGAAAATGAGTTAAAAAGTTTATTTAAAAATATGTGTTTAATGGGGCCTAAGAAATGGGGTACAACAATAAATAAGAATTACCAGGAAGTCCCAGAATAGGGGAAAAATATGGAAAACTTATGAAATAAGACAATAACAATAATTTCCACATAGGATTAGAAATGAGAAGGTTTTAATTCAATCAAAATAAATCTCAATTACAGATCCACGTTACACTAGAAATATTACAAGTTCCTGGAGATAAAAATGTGATCACAACATAATTTAATTTATACTTTCAAAGTTTTATAATTCAGTGGTAGACACCATGATGTAAGCACATCAGGTCATTAACTTTAATAGGGACCAGAGGAAAGGTAGAAAAAGAATTATGGATGAAACACAAACGAGGCAACAATAAACTCTACCTTGGAAGGTACAATTGGGGAAACTTAAAAAATTAGTGGAAGTTAACTTTCAGAAAAGCCCACAAAATATTATAATAAGTACCGTCAATGAGGAGAGAATTCTGACTCTAGAAATGCAATACGCATTTAGTGGTTTAATTCAGTGACTGCAAATACGGGGGAGCCAAGTTTAACATGACAGAGGCAGACCCAAGCTGGGATTCCCTACAGGGGAAGCCAGGCCTTGTGACTGTCAATGTGTATCCCAAGTGGTCCCGCCAGAACAGCCCTATCAATAGAGTAGAGTGGTCCAAAACAGGGGCAGAGGGTCAGATGAACCTGAGTGTAAGTAATGTGACTCAGTTCAGTTCAGTTCAATCGCTCAGTCGTGTCCAACTCTTTGTGACCCCATGAATCACAGCACGCCAGGCCTACCTGTCCATCACCAACTCCCAGAGCACTCAAACTCATGTCCATCGAGTCGGTGAAGCTATCCAGCCATCTCACCCTCTGTCATCCCCTTCTCCTCCTGTCCCCAATCCCTCCCAGCATCAGAGTCTTTTCCAATGAGTCAATTCTTCGCATGAGATGGCCAAACTACTGGAGTCTCGGCTTTAGCATCATTCCTTCCAAAGAACACTCAGGACCGATCTCCTTCAGAATAGACTGGCTGGATCTCCTTGCAGTCCAAGGGACTCTCAAGAGTCTTCTCCAACACCACAGTTCAAAAGCATCAATTCTTTGGCACTCAGCTTTCTTCACAGTCCAACTCTCACATCCATACATGACCAAAGGAAAAACCATAGCCTTGACTAGACGGACCTTTGTTGGCAAAGTAATGTCTCTGCTTTTCAATATGCTATCTAGGTTGGTCAAAACTTTCCTTCCAAGGAGTAAGTGTCTTTTAATTTCATGGCTGCAATCACCATCTGCAGTGATTTTGGAGACCCCCAAAATAAATTCTGATGCTGTTTCCACTATTTCCCCATCTATTTCCCATGAAGTGATAGGACCGGATACCATGATCTTTGTTTTCTGAATGTTGAGCTTTAAGCCAACTTTTTCACTCTCCTCTTTCACTTTCATCAAGAGGCTTTTTAGTTCCTCTTCACTTTCTGCCACAAGGGTGGTGTAATCTGCATATCTGAGGTTATTGATATTTCTCCCGGCAATCTTGATTCCAGCTTGTGCTTCTTCCAGCCCAGCGTTTCTCATGATATACTCTGCATAGAAGTTAAATAGGCAGGGTGACAATATACAGCCTTGACGTACTCCTTTTCCTATTTGGAACCAGTCTGTTGTTCCATGTCCAGTTCTAACTGTTGCTTCCTGACCTGCATATAGGTTTCTCAAGAGGCAGGTCAGGTGGTCTGGTATTCCCATCTCTTTCAGAATTTTCCACAGTTTATTGTGATCCACACAGTCAAAGGCTTTGGCATAATCAATAAAGCAGAAATAGATGTTTATCTGGAACTCTCTTGCTTTTTCCATGATCCAGCAGATATTGGCAATTTGATCTCTGGTTCCTCTGCCTTTTCTCAAACTAGCTTGGCTTGAACATCTGGAAGTTCACAGTTCACATATTGCTGAAGCCTGGCTCAGAGAATTTTGAGCATTACTTTACTAGCATGTGACTCAAGTCAATTTTAGTCACTTTACTCTGAGCTTCCACTTTTGCTAAATGGAATGTCAAATCACAAAAAATGGAAAAAGTAAATAATCAAAATCTACTAGTTTTGTTACATACATACACATTTATAACAAATATGGAAGTAAATTATATATATTATATACAGATATATATATATAATATATATATATATATATACAGATATACATTAGATAGATAGACATTCTGCACTGCTTTCAGTTGACATGTGCACATATAAGACTAAGTTGCTGTATATAGTTAAGAATCTAGGAGTTACCAACAGAGGAAAGGTTGTAAGGGTGGTGAAGAGACAGCAAATGGTGCTGTAAAAGATGAGACATAAGGAATGATAGATTCGACTCATGCAGCAAGTTAGTATGTGTGTTAGTCACTCAGTCATGTCAGACTCTAAACAGTGGAGCGGGTTGCCATTCCCTTATCCAGCAGATCTTCCCAACCCAGGGATCAAACCTGGGTCTCTGGCATTGCAGGCAGATTCTTTACCATCTGAGCCTCTAGGGAAGCACCACAGCAAGTCAGTAAACTCAGCCTTAAAGGAGCTGTCCTGCAGGAAATTTCTGGGGACACAAATGGCGAAGGGGTTTAGGTGTCTTACTAAATAAATCAAGTAGGACTTTCTCTCGCAGGTCCACTACTTGCAACCTTATTACAGTGGTGGTACTAGCCTTGTCAGTTTTCAGACTCTTCATCACAGCCAGCTTTCCTAATCTTCCCTCAGCTTATACACTAATGAACTGCTTGTACTCTCAGTTATTGGTCCTTAAATGTACAGTCTCTGCAATGCAACTCTTAAAGTCATAAATCAAAAAGAAATATCTTTTTTTGAAGGAATGCAGTACATTATACTGTATTTAATGAATATCCCATAATGCCTCTGAAAAGGCTCTTAGAGTTTATCATGTAAGTATCTATAAACAGATAATATTCAAATATGCATTTTATGCTTGATAGAATATAATTTTCCTCTTGAGGAATTTAGATGCTGATACAGTATATATTTACTTCATTTTAAGCTGTAAATTAATTTCCTGATAGACCCAGGAACTTGAATAATCTCTCTTATAAATATATGTGGCATGAAAAGATGTTTTAAAACAGGTATCATTTAAATTTTAATCAGCTCATTATGAAATGTTCCTAAACTGTACATTAAATAGAGCAAAAAATCTTTATCAAACGCCATGACTAGTCTGTGGTAAGTGCCTTTCTAATTTAATGTCTGTTCTCCAAATAGGAGTGAGAAGATTAAATGAATCTATGTTGAATTATGTGTTACAAAGATATTCTACAAACTATTTGGATGGAGATATGTCTTGCTAAACTCTGAGCAGTATTTGGCACTAATATTCTTGTCTCGATTCTGTCTTGTTTTTCATGACTCACACTGTTCTGTTTACCTTCTATCTTCTCTGATCATTACCTCCTCCACCCCATTCTCCTCACCTTCCCCCACATGGACTTTCAATTTTGACATTCTCTAGCTGTGCATTTTCTTGATCAGTCTCTACTCTTGTTCACACTCTTCAAGGTGATCTCATACATACTAAGGATTTTACCTCTGAATTGATGAACCTGAATTTATTTGTTCTAATTTGCTCTTCAGTGATAGGCTTTATCTTTTGGGGCTCCAAAATCACTGCAGATAGTGACTGCAGCCATGAAATTAGAAGACACCTGCTCCTTGGAAGAAAACTTATGACCAACCTAGACAGCATATTAAAAAGCAGACATTACTTTGCCTGCAAAGGTCCGTCTAGTCAAAGCTATGGTTTTTCCAGTAGTCACGTGTGGATGTGAGAGTTGGACTATAAAGAAAGCTGAGTGCTGAAGAATCGATGCTTTTGAACTGTGGTGTTGGAGAAGACTCTTGAGAGTCCTTTGGACTGCAAGGAGATCCAACCAGTCCATCCTAAAAGAAATCAGTGCTGAATATTCATTGGAAGAACTGATGCTGAAGCTGAAACTCAATACTTTGCCCACCTGATGTGAAGAACTGACTCATTTGAAAAGACCCTGATGCTGGGAAAGATTGTAGGCAGGAGGAGAAGGGGGTGACAGAGGATGAGATGGTTGGATGGCATCACTGACTCAATGGACATGAGTTTGAGTAAAATCTGGGAGTTGGTGATGAATAGGGAAGCTTGGCATACTGCAGTCTATGGGGTCGCAAAGATTCAGGCATGACTGAGCAACTGATCTGAACTGAATTTGGTCTTCTCCTTACATTTTCACACTCACATCACCAACTTGGTGTTGGACAATTCTGCACTCCTGTTCATACATGTAACTTATCACCAAGCCCTTCTAATTTTACCCCTATACTATTTCTTTATTCTAAACACTTCCACTGCCCTCCCAACCACTGATACCAATAACATTCCCACGTCTACCATTTCATCCTTGCATTACTCTCATAGTTACCCAATCGGTTCTCTTGCCTGAACGCCCCTTTCAGATCTATTCTCCAGATATGGCAGCATGCTCCCCCTAAACTACACATCTGACCTTTTCAGGCTCTGCTTACAGTCAGCTGATGGTTCTCAGTAGTTTACAGAATAAAGTCCAAGCTCTATAGTCAGACATAAAATGAGACCCTCCAAGTTTTCAGTTTTGATTTTTTTTTGTCTCCTCTTCCTTAAAATTTATATCTTGGAACTGTTTACTTTAGTGAAGTTCACAACCTTTACAGGGCTTCTAACATCCAGCTCTGTGCTCATAAACTCTCTACATCCTCTTTACCTTTCTGCCTACTTTGCCTGGATAATCCACTCAGTTCAAAGGTCAGTTTTCTCAGGATGCTTTTCTGGTTTCCCACATGGGTGGATTAAATGTACCTTCTCACTTCTCCATATTAGCATGTGATAATCTCTATCACAACAACAATGTTACTGTATTATTTTTTATGCCTTTCTGTTTCTGCCTATTCCTCTAAAATATGAACTTATTGAAGGTAGGAGATGTATTGATTCATGTGATAAATAACTTATTGAGTGCATATAAACTGTCAGGAACTGAGTTAGGTACTAGAATAAAATGTTAATGAAATATGTTTTTCCTCTCCAAACAAATAATTATTACATGCAAACTTAAGGTACATATTAATTAAAATTCATTTTCTCTGTCTAATGCTACATATTTACATGTTCACACCTCATAGTAGTTCTTATTATTTGTATACTGTCTTGTTAATAAAGGTGCTTAGTAGAAACATCTGTTGTTGTGTGTTTGTGACAGTTTGTCCATATGTATTGTTGCTGAAATGGGATTGCCATAACACCCAATTTAATTTAAATTTTACTATGGATTTAACTTGTACCTTCAATCTCTCAAATTATATTTGAATATTTTTTGATTGTGTAAATATAATACTATCTATAGCTTGGGCTTCTCAAGTGGCTTCACAGTGGTAAAGAATTCACCAGCAATTCAGGAGATGCAGATTTGATCCCTGGGTTAGGAAGATCCCCTGGAGAAGGAAATGGAAATCCATTTCCTAAGTATTCTTGCCTGGGAAATCCCATGGACAGAGAGTCTGGTGGGCTATAGTCCATGAGGTCGCAAAGCATCTAGATACAATTGAATGACTAAATAACAGCAACAACATCCTGACAGCCTTAGTTCAGCGATTATGCTGTTACCTGTTAACCTATTACAGGTGATCTGAATGCTAAGGAAATAAAAAGATGCATGAAATTCTCTTTGATTAGGGTTGTTAAACTTAAGAATAAAAATACAAGACTCCAAGTTAAATTTGAACCTCAGATAAATAAGAAATATTTTATCTAAAATTGAAAGTTAATTAGGTGTCATGTTTTATCTGTCAATCCCAGATTCTGCATAGTGTAGACAAGGTAGAGTATAACATCATATCTCTGTAACAAAGTTAAAAATCTCATTGTCATCAAGAAAGCAATTTTCTTTCATTTCATTGTATCTTTTTCTTTGTCTTTATGAGATATTTTTCCATCTCTTCTCTTCTTCTTTTGCCCAGTCTGATTAATTTCTCTTCTATGATTTTCCACATTTCAGGAGAGTATGACCTCTCATTTGTTTGGTTATTAAAGCCAGTTTTCTTGGTGGGTAATAATAGTTATCTTGTTTCCATAAGGTTAGCCAGAATGAGATAGAAATATGGAGCCCTGTAGTTTTCTACTTTAGGATTCTATGGTTCAGAATGTTTATTCCCTGGTGATTATAGGAGTTTATGATAAATGATCCATTATCTTAAATTCCATCTTCTTACAATTTGGAGTGGGGGAAGATACAGCAAGCTAGGAAGAAGAAGGCAATTTAAATAATGTTCATTCTTACACTGCTGTCAGTAAACTACCCCTTATTTGATCTGAGATTCATATATACCTAAGATAGCGTAGGCTTGTCATGTCTTACTTTGGCAGTAATTTTAGGATGGAATGTAAATGCAATATTTAGGATTGTTTACATGAATTATAACAAAAGGGCAAGCTATTTCAGTACAGATCTCCAAAGAGGAATTATAAGAACAAAACTCAAAGGGTATTTCTCCCTCTGAGTCTCTGCGACTTATTAGCATGTAAACATATTCCAGCAATCATTTCCATTTCGTTGGTAAAATATCACACCTTTTAAGCAAATTAAGAATAATGCCATGTAATTCTTTTCTGCCTATCAAAGACAAGGAACCACAGAAAAAGACAAAATGTCTACCAACCTAGATCTTTTGTAAATACCACTGCACTGAATATAGCAGATTTTCTTAAGCCTAAGAACAGATAATTCTGTTTCAGTCAAGAGATAAGCTCAATTAGCACACAGATAGCAACCTGTACTTTACAGAACACTATCTCTTCCTGCTTGAAAATGACCTTTTGCAAACTACTTTCAAAACTAAGTAGTCAGATATTATTTTCTCTTATCCTGTCTAGAGAATATATGTGTGTATAAAATGTTTATACACACAAAATCAAATTGTATGGTATATGCAAATTAGTAATTAATTATTAATACATCAAAAATAACTCACCAAGGGATTCACTATAGCTTTCCTTTCAGTTTTTACACTGAGTACTTCAAAAGTTTAATTAAAGACTACATATATATATATGTGTGTGTATGTGTATGTATATATATATACATATATATATATATGAAATCATCATTGAAAATTAACTTCCACAGAACAAAATTCATTCATGCCCACTTAAAAATTTTGCATCAAGGATATTACTTAATTCTGTTTGATATTTAACAGGTAAGGATGGGACCTCTACATTAACAATGGGTTTTTGAACTGTGGTGCTGGAGAAGACCCTTGAGAGCCCCTTGGACTGCAAGGAGATCCAACCAGTCCATCCTAAAGGAAATCAACCCTGAATATTCGTTGGAAGGACTAATGCTGATGCTGAAGCTGAAACTCCAATACTTGGCCACCTGATATGAAGAACTGACTCACTGGAAAAGACCCTGATGCTGGGAAAGACTGAAGGCAGGAGGAGAAGGGGACAACAGAGGATGAGATGATTGGATGGCATCACCGACTCAATGGACATGAGCTTGAGCAAACTCTAGGAGATAGTTAAGGACAGGGAAGTCTGACATGCTGCAGTCCATGGGGTTGCAAAGATTTGGACATGACTGAGCAACTGAACAACAACAATAACATTAGCTATAATTCACATAGACTAAGGATCTATTTCTGTCTCAACAACAGGCTCTAAATAAGTCTTGCCAACCACAGTTAGTCTATATGCACTATTAGTTGGTTTCAGTATACTGTCCCACTTGAGATGAGTTTTGCATAGTAAATGTATATGAGGAATTAGAATAATTATAAGATAAGCCATAGATTTAAGTGAAAACTCTACAAATTGAGGTTTAGTGAAGTGTAACTCAACAATACTCACTGATTCTTAGATTTAGATAGCATTTCAGCCATCAGTTCTAATATTCTTTTAAATCAGGACTCTTAACCTCCATAAAAAATATTAGACACAGATGGTCAAACAGAGTCTCAATAATAACATTTTATGAGCAGTATTACAATGTCAATTTTAGTGAGATAGTTCTAACAGTGTATTTGTTTAATGGTTATTTGACTAATAACCATACACATATTATTAAAGGCAAGAAATACTGAGCCCCTTCTATGTTCCAGACACTTTGTTAGACACTGGGAGTACATTAGTGAGCATACAGACAAAAAATCCTCAACATACAGAGCTTACATTCTTTTAAAGGGAAAATTAATTATGACAGGAAGATATAAGCATTAGTTATGCAGTCAATACTACATTAATATTCTAGCCCTTTCTGCAATTATTTATTGAGGATCTATAATATCCTTTGGTCAATGCTGTGAAGCATATAGAAAATTATAAAATATGGACTGCCTTCAAGGTATTTTAAAATTCATGCAAAGACACATGTAACTATACCTGTAATTTTTGGCCTATACACATGTAACTTTTGGCCTATACACACATAATTAAGAAAGAACTAAATGCATGGATCTAAAATCCCATGTAACTGAACAGAAACAAAAGATTATAAAAACTTAAAAGGATTGGAAAGGACTTCTGAAAAATATTTGATGTTTCAATGAGTTTTGAAGGATTGGAATATGAAGAAAGGGCATTCTACGCTCTTCCCTTTAGGAAGAGAAAGAGCACAAACAAGCCACACCTTACATTTCAAACACTCGAGAGAGAAAAATGGGGGAAACATAAGCCAAGAGCACATGCTTCATGGAAAAACACAGCTCCAGACAGAAGAGTGTATGATGGATTGAGGGGAGACTATTATGTATCTTTAAAGTATTGATAAGAGTAGAAATTTAGTTGTCACTCTAGAGGCAATGAGGAACCACTGGCAGCCTTTGAGAAGTGTGACAGGTTAGTCCTGTTAATTTGTTAATAAAACAAAATGACATAATTAAAAAAAAGGAAAGTTTAAGTCTGTTCAAACATTTATAAGATATTTAAGAATACATGACTTAAAAGTAATGTATCAAAAGAATTGGTATTACATGTTGAGCATCATATGTATCTCACATATCTATTTTCAGAAAAGAAGGTTTTGTTTTATAAGATGGATTTTGGAATGGCGTTTGGTTTTTACTTTTTTGGTTTTGCTTATTTTTTTCTTATCTCATAGGCATGATCTTAGTTGCATATCATATGATGAGCTTCATCTTATATTCACAATTTTTATTTGTGAGGTACTGTCATATGAAAGCAAAATGCTAGAAGTCCTTTCCATGTATATAGATAATAAGGAGATATATAAATATAAACAATTTCTCTTTTTGTATTATATGAAGAGCAATTAAGGCATGATTTCAATAATGACTTATCCAAAAAATTAACCTTTGTCAGAAACAAGGCAAGGTTTAAAACTTTATTTGCCTATGCCTTAAGTCATTACTTACATATAACATACACATAATTCTGAATCCCAGTTTTCTCCTCTGGGAATAGTAGTAACAATAGATCAATGTTAAGTTGTTAAGAGGATCTTTTGAACTGTGGTGTAGAAGACTCTTGAGAGTGCCTTGGACTGCAAGGAGATCCAACCAGTCTCTCCTAAAGGACATCAGTCCTGAATATTCATTGGAAGGACTGATGCTGAAACTGAAACTCAATGCTTTGGCCACCTGATGCGAAGAACTGACTCACTAGAAAAGACCCTGATGGTGGGAAAGATTGAAGGAGGGAGGAGAAGGGGATGATAGAGGATGAGATGGTTGGCTGGCATCACTGACTCAATGGACATGAGTTTGAGTAAGCTCTCGGTGTTGGTGATGGACAGGGAAGCCTGGCGTGCTGCAGTCCATGGGGTTGCAAAGAGTCAAACACGACTGAGCAACTGAACTGAACTGATTTTATATCTAATCTTCATAACAACCTTGTAATTGAGATATTGTCACTACCATATTTTTAAGTGAAAAACAGGCTCAAATCTGTGTTCAGGAATAAACTCTTTCCCATCTCAAACCCCATACTTTGGCCTCTATCATGCTGATCCCCAATTGTAAATCATGAAAACACTGTGGGTACAAAAGTGAAAATAATTATACACAGGGAAGATAATGAGAATCTAATGTTTTCAAAAATATTCAAGACTTTCTTTTGTAGGAGATGCTCTCAACATTGGAAACACAAATACTCCAAATATTCCCAGCAATTATTTCTACATTTTGAACCAACCATGTGAATTATTTATATGAATCATATGGATCTGTGAAACCAGAATATGTTAGTTGGCTTAATGAAAAATGAACTAGCAATACAAAGTACCATCCACTTGGTATTCTTGTCCCTAACTTATTCATAGCCTCTAGAGGAATTTCATCATATAAAAACTTTACCTTTCAAGAATTTAAGTTGCTGTATGAAAACTTCACCTTTCAATAATTTAAGTTGCTATAGTTGATTTATATGCAAATTTCACTAATATTAGAAGCTAGACAAATATCAAGGATACTTTTAAATGTTAACTAATAGGAAGCATACATTTTTAATTTAAAAATAATAATTTCAATTTTACTCTGATAGGTTTCCCTTAAAGCAAAGATATAATTGCAATAACTTCATAGATAAGGCCAAAAATTTTAAATGGATTTCCTTGAAAATTTCTATCATTGGTGATATTTTATTTTTTGATTAACTGCTAAGTAGATAAAATCTCCCTTAATTACCTGGAGTATCTTCTGTAATTACCTGCTCTTTAAGCTAAGAACTATGAAGACTGTTCATTTAAAAAATGAAGTACAAATGTCATTTCATATTTATCTAACACTTCTAATTTTGGAGGCAAGCTCAGTTTTTAGACTTTGGCAGACTATTTACATGTTAAACTGAAGTGTTTAAAGAACACTGTAAAGTTGGAAAACATACTGTCACCATTTTGCAATGTGATAGGAGCTATTAGTGATCCATTTGGATCTGATTCTCCTCTCTTTTTATGTCTCACAAAACAAAGAATAAGTTTGGATTTATTTGTTTTGAACTTTGGAATTTAACTAAGAGCTGAAAATAACACTTCTTCAAAGTATAGCCAAGTTCTGAAAATAATGTCATGAAGAAAAAAAAAAAAAAAACACTTCCATGCTCTCTTTCAAAACTTCTTAGGTATAGAAAGAGGCTTTGGTCTTGAGTCTAAGGTTTCAAGGATTCCAGACCCAATTCTACATTTTTATTATGGAAACATACCATATTTTTCTACATATATGAAAGACACTAGTCATTAGCCAATTCACTGTTCCTATCCCATGCCACCAATGTCCACTTTAGATACTTTTCCTTCCAATTAGAAGTCTGTCTTTGCATTACAGTGCATTAAGCATAACAGGGTGTACTGTAATTGTTCTAAGCAAGTCATGATGA
The DNA here is from genome assembly GCF_042477335.2 of Ovis canadensis. Classification (NCBI taxonomy): domain Eukaryota; kingdom Metazoa; phylum Chordata; class Mammalia; order Artiodactyla; family Bovidae; genus Ovis; species Ovis canadensis. Next base: position 173,486,439 of record NC_091246.1, on the reverse strand, counting down.
ACACATTCTCCTCTTTCCAGAAACTCTTCCCACTCTTTCTTAACAGCTAGAAATGAGTATCCTAATTGAGGATGCCTGATGAAGGATATGATTTTGACCAATGAAAAATTATAGAAGACAGGAGAGATGCTAGAAATGTTTACCTTCAGTGATTAAAATGAAGGCAAACTACTATAAATACCCTTCTGCCATCCTTTTTTCCTCCTTTGCTGCTTTGAATCTAGGGGGTATCTAGAGCTATGAAGGCTACTGTGCTTCCAGTAGGTGAAAAGTAAGAATGGAAAATCAATACTGAAGATGGCAGAGGAGCTGAAAAAAAGATGTGGGGCATCAGTGAGCCTCAATGCCTTCTCTAGACCAGTTTTCTCCAGTGTCTTATATTAAGTGATAACTGACTATGCCTTGCATAAAGCAATCTCAAATAAGATTTTCTGTTAGATGCATCTGCTCTTTGCATTCCTTATTTTGTGATAAATTGTTCAGTATATTAATAGTTACTTAATACATTCTCATATAAATTTTTGTTTAAATAATACATTCTGACTGGTAAATAAGCCAGACTATTGAAAAATATGCTTCTTATTATTTTTTAGTTTTAGTCATTTTGGGGGAAATTTTAGTATTCTCATATGTATTATGCAGAGTGCCTATGTATCTGTTTGTTAGACTGACATTTCATGATTCATCTTTGGTGTTTTCTGAATGTTTTACTGAAGTTCCATACTTTTGTGAGAAAATATCTCATAAGGAAATTACTTTTAGGAAATAATAGAGATGATGGACACAAATACAGGTAGTTCAATGAGCTTTAGGTACAATACGAAGTATGAGCAATAGCGAAGTAGATTTAAAACATGTAATCTGAGTTTGGATAAATATATAAAGTCCTCTATCTTTTCCACATTGAAATTTTATATATTCTACAGGTTTAAAAGTTTTAAACATAATAGCTCAGTGGAAAAAACCTCTTTTTATGCACTGTTCTGTATACCTGAGATAGTAAAAATATTTTTTACTTTAAAACAAGTATTAACAGCAATTTCTAATCTGAACAATTGTATCTTCATTTTTTTCTTGTGGTTCTGGACATAAATGATTTTCCCACTAAAGTCATCATCATACATTTTCTACATTTATCTCAAAAATATAGAGAATATTTGAAAATTTAGAAAATATAAGAAAATATACACTCTAATAATGCTAACGTCACATTAAAAAAAAGAGGCTATTACACAGACCATTTGAGCCTTCTTATCTACAAATCTGTGTTCCACTTTTTTCAAAATCTCCAAATCCTTTGTCTTAGATCTCATAAGAATATGAAAATTCTTACAAAGCATCACTCAAAAATTTTCTTCATCTTAATCAGAATTACTCTGATTTGTTGCTGCTTAGTCACTAAGTCAGGTCCAATTCTTTTGCAACCCATGGACTGTAGCCTACCAGGCTCCTCTGTCCATGTGATTTCCCAAACAAGAATACTGCAGTAGGCTGTCATGTCTCCAAGGGATCTTTCCAATGCATTTCAAACCTGCATTTCCTACATTGGCAGGCAGATTCTTTAACACTGAGCCACCTTAGAAACCCATCACTCTTAATACCCTCTTCATTTTGTCACTATATCTACATTGTTCTCTAGTAACTAAAACCCCTATTGTTGCTAATCATATTACACATCTTTCCTAGCAGACTATGAGTTTCATGAAAAGGAGGTCAATTTCTCCTTCCCTTTTCTTAGTCCTTAGCTGTTTACTAAGTTACTTGAGCACAGGATCACTTTCACTGTCCTTCAAATTTATGAAATAATACCTTGCATAGGCTATTACCTAAAATCACTCCTCATCCCACTTTTATATAACAAATTGGGTATAATGAATGGAGAGTAACAGTTTCTGCTGCTGTTTAGTCACTAAGTTGTGTCCAATTCTTTGCAGCCTCACGGACTTTAGCCTGCCAGCCTTCTCCATCCATGGGATTTTGTAGGCAAGAATACTGGAGCAGGTTGCCAACTCCTTTTCTAGGGTATCTTCCCAACCCAGGGACTGAATCCATGTCTCCTGCTTAGAAGGTAGATTCTTTACCACTGAGCCACCTTGGAAGCCCATATATGGAATAGGCAAAACAAAATATAATATTAAAAAGTTGTCCCTCTTTGCACTGGCCATATCACATATCCATTGAATGCATGAACCATAGAACTAGAAAAGCCAGAATGGCAAAAGAACAGACATAAAGAAAACTACCAGATGGAGTGAAGCAGATATCCAGGAAGGGATGTGATACAATGTGTGCTAGGAGTATAAGGCTATGTGGAGAAGACTGAATTTGTATGTTAGCTAGATTAAAGACAGAGTTACAGAGGATGTGTCATACAATTAACCAATTTCTACAAAGGAAGAGGAGGATTTTAAAGTGGCTCTCAAGAAGACATGGTGCATGCAAAGTGATCTTCTTTTATACTTTTTAAGAGACTTGGGTAACAATTTAAACTTCTTTTCAATAACTTTTGGGTGTTGGGCAACTGTTTCCTTGATTAAGACTTCATTTGTGAATCTGGCTTCAACTTCAATTCAGTGTTATTTGGGATCCATACAGATAAACTAAAATTTAAGGTGCTGACAGATTATGCAAGATCAGCATTATAATTGAACACTAGAACTTGTGGGGTTGTAAAATACTCAAATACTTACACTGTACAAAAGCGACAAGACTGTTTGCAAAAAGAATCAATCCTATAGACGTAGAAAGTTGGTTTGAAATACTTCATTCAGAATGCTTACTATTAATATTATATTAATTATAGTTTAAATTACAAAAGACTATTAAAACTTAAAAGGAATGAGCTGTGTTGTGATTTTCATATTTTGTTTTCTAGAATACAATCAATCAATCAATCAATCCACTTTTATATGTTTTAGGCTTCTCATTCATAAATGTGAATAATTCTCAGTATATACTAATAACTAAATATAAATGTAATATATTAAATGATATTGTAAGCATTTTGTAATAATATAATTTTCAATATGTAAGTTCCAAATCAGCATTAAGATTTTGTGATTCTATAATTTAGGAGCAAATAATTGAAAACAAGAGAAAACAGTTCAAGAAGAAAAATGAATGAAGATTCCATTGGATGTCATGTTCTTTCACCTTGCATATGTCTAAATGCTACTACAGTGCAATGAATATTTGCAGCCTGTATGTGAATTGACCCAATTAGCCACACTTTTGGTACCACAGTTAGGTAAGCAATGTGTTTATTTCAAACTGCAAAATTGGATTAAAATGGAAAAATAGTTTTCTGTTTAGAAGAAACCACGGAAAAAATGGATGCAATAGGCATACATAAAAAGTCTTTCTAAAAACAAGCAGATGGACCCCTATGTTTTTAAAACCTATTTTAATGGGGGGTGTACATGTTTTTACCAAGATGGAAGCAATGCACAGGAGTATAAATTGCCAAATGTGTATTATGCTATAGCATACACTTTAGTACCTCGTAGTCCCTTAATAAGAACCTGTGATATGCCATTACTGTAGGGTAAATTGATTTCAAGGGAGTAAGTAGTTCAACAGGCTCCATAGTTTATAGTTCCCTAATATTCATTAAGTACTTAAAATATCTAGTATCGTTTATATAAACAACCCCTCAGCTACAGCATGTGTATGTGTGTATGTGTATATCTTTTAATTAAAATTTTTGTTCCATTGTATTTAAGAAGAAAGCAACAGCTAAGCAGTCACACAAATGAGTCAGATGTAACCAATGACTAAAATATTCTGGGACTGCTCAAAAGAGTATTACAAGTCTTAATTAATTATTATCTCTGGGCAGTAAACTGTTCTCCAGTGGCTTTTAATTTTATTCTAAATTAACCCCTTTTGAAACCAATATTCTTAGAACTGAAAAGGTACTTAACTAATGCTAACATTTAACGTTTAACACATGTAATGTTACACCTTCAACCTTGTATAGTTCGGTCATTTTTACAGGTAGATTAGCAAACTCAGATTTGTTGTTAAATTGCTGCATGTAGCATCTCTAGAGTAAAATCCAGCCCCAAGGAAGAGAAAGGCATTACTATGTGAAGATCACTCAGGCTGTGATATGAAATTAGTTTATAGTTCCATCCAATGTCTGGTGAATAGTCCAATATATCAGCACTCGTGAAAAGTCAAAGTGATATTAAATGGAATTCAATATAGGTGACAGATCTTAGTCTACTTAGCTATCTTTTCTGTACCAGACTTGTTCCTTCTAAATCCAAATAAATAACACTTATGTAATACTCACATCTGCTTTTGAAGTTCACAGAATTCTACAGTCCTGTTTTATTTACTTCTGGCCATACCGCTCTGCATCAGAGAGTGGGGATATTGTCAACTATATTTTATGCAGATGATATTTAAGGGAGAAATTTACCCATTTTGTGGGATGGAAATGAACTAACCAACAAAACCCAACCTTGGTCTGTCTTACACTGGGACTAGATAGCATGGAGCATTTACCCAAAAAGTAAGCTCTTCAGTTTTACAGCTGAAGACATAAAAGAAGTTTAAAGTAAGGCTCAGAGAAAGGAAGGTGCCTTGAGACAAAATCTGGGAAGCAATTCAAAGCAATCATGACCCCCAAATAATACGGACTATACAAAGTTCCTTTTGTACAAACATGGTCTCCCAACATGGTATTAATTATGTCCGTAAGCATTCACCTTTATGGTATAATCCATTTGTTCCAGTAAATGAACGACAAGCCTCATACTATGACTGGAGAAAACAGTTCTTGACCACAGTGTTCGGTCCCTGATTCCTGGCTATGAAACTAAATGTTTGAAACATCTCATTCATTCATAAGTACGTCAGGTCTGTTACCTATTCTACCAAGGCCACACAAAGTCACGTAGGACAACAGGAGTAAACACATCTTTTAAAAACGTCTGATGGAGTAACTATACAGCTACGAATCCCCATAAATTCATATATACATGTTTAGACAGACCATTAGACTATCCTAGCTCAGGTTGCTTTGATTATCATTACAAAAACATCTTTTTTCCCCAAGAATCCTGCTGCAGCTATTTTGCCTAGTAGATAGCTGGCTTTTCTAATGCTATGAGTTCTTTAACTAGAATGTAACGCTTTGAGGGAAGGGGTGATCTCTTATTTATACTGTTAACCAAAGCCTATGTTATAAGAAAACCTTCAAACATATCTATTTTGAAAAAAATAATCAGCGTAAACTCAATTTATTTTTAAAAGTTCTTCTTTTCTTTCCTCTAAACTGATATGGATCCATAGTGTTCAGTCAGGGGTTTCTGACCCATTACAGACATGAGCAAGGCAATTGAATTTATTAATACTTATAAAGAAAGCATCACATTTTATTTTACAGTGAACCATGTGCTCCAAAAAGGAAACAACAGTTTAATTTCACATATTATTTATATTATTGGATTTGTAATTAATATCTTAAAAACAGAAGAGTGATTTGAAAAATTATTTGGAAAATCAGATCTGCTGCTTTTTGGTTTCAAAGGCACTACATGTAGAACTCAACAGAGGTCTAAATTTCAAAACTTAAGTAAGCTACTATGTATTTTGAAGGACAACAAAATGATTTAATATCAGCATACAAAGAGCTAGTTATTGAGAAAATATGCTGCAAAAGAAAGTACATTTTAAAAACCATATAATTACCATTAAATTAAGAAGTTGCTTGTTTGAAGTTGATTCTCTAAATCTTTATGAAGGGTCTATATTCCCATTTGAAGCATTCAAATATGGCATTAAGAATAAAGAAGACATCATGTACAAATATAAGTAATGTAACAGTAATAGATTGAGTTTTTGTACTTCTTGTTCTCTTTACAATCTTGTCATGAGAATAAATCACATGGTGTCACTTTTTCTTCTTACAAGTCTCTGAAAATGAAGCATCAAAGTTTATGTTTTTTCCTTGTCTAAATTCTCTACCTTTTAATGTTTTGGAAGAGCAAAGATAAACTAGAAAAAAATCTTGCTCTCTTTCTCAGTCCCCTAACAACATCAGCAAATTCAGAGGACGTATATAGTCCTCTACTCCACCACGTTAACTCCAATATGCTGAAAGGTAAAGAAAAGGAAACTTGTTTGAGGGCAGATTCAGAAAAAGGACTTTAAGTAAACATTTTCAGTAGTTTCAAGGACACCATCAAGAATGTCACATAGATTTAACCATCACTGAATGTTAAATCTTTGATGCACTGGAAGGGAATAATTACATTTGTAAATACTTAAGAATATGTTTAGAACACCTGAAAGTGCATTGATACATTTAAAATATTATTTGAAATACTAAGACTGTGCCATAGTTCAAATAATTATTTGGAAGGAGATATTATAAGAAACTGTACAATTTTGGGATTCTATCAGTATAAATGGATCTTTAATTTTTTATCAGCATAGAGAACATACTTTACTATTATTATAAAAATACCCAATGCATAACCAAATACACAAATGTGTGTCAACCTTAATTTACTTGAGGATTTATATTATTCTGAGACATCTAAGTGGTCTAAGTCATGCCTCAGTGAGAAAACAAAGAAGAAATGAATTCTAAACAGCACTATTGATAATTTTCAAAAGACATATGATTCTAAAACTTGGAATTTACTTTTGTAATTCAAGTAGATTTTCTTTAATTAGAACTCACTTTTCTTCTCTAAACATATAGTATTGACTCTTGCTGTTGTGGATGATTCTTTAATAAATGAACAGGCAACTAACTCTTAGGTAATAATTTAGTACATTTCTACCTGAAAACATTCCTCATATAGAACAAAAAATAAAGAATAACACAAGTTGACATCCAGGATATAACGTATACTCAGTCTAATCTTCTGTGATAGAGGGAAGATAATATATAGATAATTATGGAAAACTCATCATTCAACAGTAAACGTGTAAAACTAAAGTAAACCAACGCACGAGGATGACTCAGAGGGATGTTGTGGGGAGGGAGGTGGAAGGGGGGTTCATGTTTGGGATCGCATGTACACCCGTGGTGGATTCATGTCAATGTATGGCAAAACCAATACAGTATTGTAAGGTAAAATAAAGTAAAAATAAAAATTAAAAAAATAAATAAAGTAAACCAAAACCAAATTTTATTCATGTGTAAAAACAAATTAAATATGGTTCCTTGATCATATTGAGATATTCTAATCCACATTTTCTTTTGGTGGCTACCATCCCAGCAGGCATTACCTTCAAAGAGTTTATAATCTAACTGACAACAGTAATGATCATTATAGAAAATATAGTTCCATGAAGCTACAAACCCATTTATTATAAAGCCTATATTTAAGATTATAGGAAGATAACTTAATTATAATATTAATATGATCTGAGGCATAAAATATTGTCAGCTTATTTGATAAAGAGAAATATCATAGTCAATTGATAGTTTAAAGATAGGCAAGCTATATTTTATATATTTCCTTAGCAAGCTAATTTACCCCATTATATATTTTCCATGTTATTTTAAGTACTAACAATCCCAGATCAAAGTGAAAGTGACAGTTCTTGGTCGTGTCTGACTCTTTGCAACCCCATGGACTATACAGTCCATGGAATTCTCCAAGCCAGAATGCTGGAATGGGTAGCCTTTCCCTTTTCCAGGGGATCTTCCCAACCCAGGGATTGAACCCAGGTCTCCCACACTGCAGGCGGATTCTTTACCAGGTGAGCCACAAGGGAAACCCCCTCAAATCAAACTTATGTTCAATAAGATTTTCTGATACTGGATATCTATTGGCAAACTTCAAGGGTCAGGCCACCAGTTCTTCTCTTAGCCTTCCCTCTTAGCCTTTAGATAACAAATGGTGTTTCTAATAAGCTCCTTTTCTCAATTTTCAAAATAATTAGTACCTCAAGTGGTTTATTTCAGGTAAGAGAATAATATACTACTCCACAAAATTTGTTTGTTCTGTTTCTAAATAATGTTAAAATTCTAAATTTGCTATAGCATTTAATTTTCCAATAGCAAAAAAGTATGTCAATGATTGCAAAGTTTCTATGGCAACAACCTCATTATAACACCACTCATGCAATAGTAACCTGGATTCTAAATGTTAGCTGCTGCTGCTCCTGCTAAGTCGCTCCAGTCGTGTCCGACTCTGTGCGACCCCATAGATAGCAGCCTATCAGGCTCCTCCGTCCCTGGGATTCTCCAGGGAAGAACAATGGAGTGGGTTGCCATTTCCTTCTCCAATGCATGAAAGTGAAAAGTGAAAGTGAAGTCGCTCAGTCATGTCCAACTCTCAGCGACCCCATGGACTGCAGCCCACCAGGCTCCTCCGTCCATGGGATTTTCCAGGCAAGAGTACTGGAGTGGGTTGCCATTGCCTTCTCCATCTAAATGTTAGAGACATGTCAAATATCATAAAGCTTAATGCATGGGAGAATTAGTGCACAGTTCATATATAAATAATCTTTTTTTTAATTTTATAGACAATACAAATGTATACAATGTTACTGCAATGATTATAAAGGGAATCTAGATTTGTCAAAACACTACTTTTCCTTGATGAGATCACTGAAATGTTTTAGACTAAATTTGAGGACTCTCAGTATTATATTATCTAAAATTGGGCCTACTGATGAAAACCTTGAAGGAAGCTTCGGGTCTATTGTTCATAAATTACAACTTCTTGAAATATCAGATGACCTTCAGCATCACATTCAAGTGTTTAGGAACACAAATGGTATCTGAAGTTACCATTGCTTCAGTTAAAAATCCATTAGCATCAACACTGCTCTGTCAACAAACATTTTGTTCCAAAGAGAAAGGCAACACCAATACCCAGAGTCAGTTTCTGAAATGAATACCAGCTTTTTAGAAACTAACATCTGCTGAGCCCCAATGCTGCCAGGGGAAGCAGATTTTCAAAAGTAAATGTGTTCTATTCATTTCTTCCGGGAAGTGGGCATTCAGTGATTGAAATCAATTAATGCTTATTTGTGATTCATTTTAAATCTATGATTTAAAAACTTTAATTGACAGACATAATGAATGACTACAATACATTTTGGAGGCTGCATTGCATTTTAAAACAAGTGAAGATAATTATAAGTGAAAAATGAAAGAAAACTGCATATCTCAGTAAATGAGTCATTAACCTTTCACCTCTCAAACCAGAGAAGAAATCCTGATAATAACCAAGCTGCTTTAATAATTCTTCAAGATGACAATAAAATTAGACTGATAGTTGGAGATTGATTTTGGTTCTTTGTAAGCTCTTTCCAATCTAGCCTCTCACTTATAAGGACTCAGTGCCCCACTCTCCACATATTTCTGGTTTACTTTTGCTTTGAAAGTAGCAGGATTCGAGGATGAAAGGAGAGAGGAAGAATGGAAGGAAACAGGAAGGGAATCAGAAAGAGAGGGAAGGAAGAAGGAAGGAAATTATTAATACAAGTAAATTCCACAGGCAAATTTCTTTTTAATTTGTTCTGATCCTTATTGAACTATCCCTAAAGTGCTCCTAGGGTGGTAGGGGGGCATTTGGTTTGTGAACTTATTGTAGGAAGCAGAGATAGACGTGCTTACAAGCTGCAGAATTATATTTCAAGGAATAAAGGAACGCAAAAGCCTGATTTATTCTCAAGCAATGATGACTAGTCTGGTGGTCTGGACCACAGTTATACTGGACTCCTCAGCAATGCAGGTTGGCAGCTGGACCCTCTCAGGTACCATTGGATAGTCATTCCTTGGATAACAAAAATCATTTTGGAGTGAGAAGTCTAGGTAAAATCTAAGTTATATAGGTGATCTGCATGATTTGGATAGGAATTGGCTATACTTGCATTTCATAAAATTGGAATACAAGCTGTGTTACTGTGTCTATATCTCTGCATATGTTATAGGCATTTTGATATAAAGCATATGTTAGACACAGTCTGCATATGTTACACATATTCAGATATAAAACATATATATCCAGATAAAATAGAATTCTGGATGATTCTTCCAGTCCTAAAGAACTCAAGTGAAACTATCCTTTAGGCTATACATAGACAGGATGCTTAACATTCTATTAATGCTATCAAGAAAACTATTTTTGAATATTTCTTATAGAGTTATCCTTAGAACACAACTCACCACTTAAAATCAGTTTCAAACTTTGAATGCCAAAACCAAAGAAAGAAGTCTACTCTGTCTCTTCACTCTCTGATGTTACTTCTTTATGGTTTCTGAGCATGTTAAAAAAAAATTAATTTATACTTTTCTCAGAATTCAAGGTTTGAAAGCAAAATAAAATAGCATAGGCTTTTAAGGCAATTCCAAAATAGGAAATCCAAAAATATTTTGAGTGCATAAGCCATTATTAGAAAAAGTTTTAAGTCTCCCAAGGGGTTCCAGGTAGTACTAAAATAAATAAACACGTACAATTCTTATACTGCTGAGATATTGTTTTAAAAGAATTTGATAATGCTTTATTGTTATAACACTATTTATTAACATGAATACAATTATTCTGGAAAGTTAAATTCTGATGTTTTAAGGAAACAAAGGGCTTGAAGTTTCAAAGATCTGAGTTTTAGTCTTCGTGGCCATTTAACACTTACTGGTTGTTGGACTTTGTATGGTCTAAATTACCCCCCATATAATAAAAGAAGTGCTATTTTACGTGATTATTATGATTTAAACTATATGAAAACGCATTGGAAAGCCTAAAATAGTGTCTCAAGACAGTAGCCCTGAGCATGATTAGAGCCACATGTATTGTGAACCATTTTGTATCTCAGGTGCAGATGCCCTCCAATTTACCTTTAAATGCCTAAGAGTGACATTAAAAGGAATATATGAAGGGTACTCCCAGCAACTTGTTCTCTTTACACTCAAATTTGCTCCAGACAAATCCATTTCACAAGATTTAGTAGCCATTTCTATGGAGCCAAAAATCAGGACTAGGTTCCTACTGCCTTCTGGGTGGAAAGAATGGCATTAATGATATAAATATTTTGAAAACATTCAGAATTAATCATATTGATTGCTTCCTTATAATTAACTGAAGGAAGTGTTGGTTCACAAATTGGCTACTGATAATAAAATTTTAAAAGCACATCTTTTATTATGAAACTATGTCACAAATTGGACCGTGGAAGATACAGAAAAGAGAAAAACTGTTTTATACTTATGGAAAAGAAGATTCTCCTTAAATTCATTTTATTTATTTTTAGTCAGGTATAATGTAAAGCTGGATAATTAAACCAAAATAAAGACATTAGCAAACACTGAAATGTGCAAACTTTAAAAGTGTGTAAATATCATTTTCTTCTCAGTCATGGAGAAAGAATACACATGATCCACAGTACAAAGCATATTACATATTTTGGTGAGCAGAGGTTTTTGCAGTCTTTCACAGACCTGAAGTTCTATAGAAAGTTGAGGGTTAATTTACTATTTTAAACACCATATATTTTAATATTTGAATTATTTTGCTAATAAATTATCCAAGTTGGATTTTATGACAATTTTCATCTAGACGAAAATGATTATGCAAAGCATGCATATTACTTTATGTAAATTGAATGGGAAATTATTTGCATGAAAATGTTTTGCTATTTTGTATAGCTATAGTCCCTGGAAACCCAGAAGATTAACCTGTTAAAACAATACATACACAAATGTATAAATTGCTCCTTAAATAAAAAGTTACTATTTATCATTATTTTCTATCAGTTATAAACCTGGCTTCATTATAGACATTCTTGGTAGTTATGTTTTCATTAATTAAAAAAACTCAAAATCTATCTTGTGTTCTTTATGTTCTTTGAATACATAAAATAATGTGCTTTGAGTTTAATGTGTTTTGGGGAGCCACCTAGGAAAATAACTAGACTCATTTGTGGTATACAAATTTTGTAGTTAAAAAAAAAATTTTCCTTAGCCAAGCAATTCATGAAATGACACAAGGACTTTTTTTTTTCTTTCACAAATACCATGTAACATGCTAATACTGCAAGATATGGCCAATATTTTTTTTAATTATAAAACATTGAAAAGCAAATTATTTTAAGACAGATTATATCCCAAACTCTAAACACAAATATGGCATATTTATATGCCATATAAATAGCATCTCTGACTTCATGTTATTGGTTGACTCTTACCTGCTATATAAAAGTAAAAACCAAATTAAATATTGTGCCAATCCAGGATTCATGGAGAAGATTTGTCAGCTGTGTAAAACCTCCCACCCAAGTATCTTATCAGTACACTGATGCATGTTTGTTGAGCTTCATTTACAGATTGTCAGAAAACTAAATGTATTTTCACAGCACCTTCCAAATTTTTAATCAAGCAACATCTAATGAAGTCAAAAGGCAAATTTTTGTTTCTTTTCCACTTCCTTTTCTCCCAGTAGGATATTTATGAAGATAGCAAAGAAGATGACTCACACTTTAGTGGTACAGAAAAGAGATATCTTTAATCCACATATTACCACATGAAAAGTTCAAGTGCCATTCTTCCCTTCAAGGGGAACTTGAAGGAGGGATTTGTTTTATTACAGGGTCTACTAATACCAACTCTAAATCCCCATCCTTTCACAGGAGAGTGTATAAAATCCCTCTTCCATTTGTGAAAAGGAAACTCTCACAATACTGATGCACAAAGTGACATTTATTGACATTAAAAGCCTCATCAGTTATTTCTCAGCACTCTTTATTCCTTTTGCAGAGAGGTTCATTGTGCTGCTTGGCATGAAGGGAAACTGGCACTGTTTGATTTAGCAAAGTCTAGCCTGAAATCAGTGCTCCAAATAGTTTCTTTAAAGCTGGGCATTTTCCAAATATTAGATTGAGTCCTGTGAGTGTCTACATGGTGAAGAAATGAGTTTGATACAATAGAGTCTTAAAGATTTTTAAAGACATTCTGCTTTGCACTTAAATTATTAATACTGCATCTGCAGTAGAGCCCAGGGTAGTCTGCAGGGCATTAAAAATCTGTCTCTTATCAACATGGGCTACTTTACAGTTCTTATCCTGGGAAACAGTGACTACATAATTTCTCAATCATTTTCTCAGCCTTATACTCAACCAATCTTTTTAAAAAGCAAGCAGTGAACAACTTATTGTCTTCATTGTTTAAATATCAGGAGAGCTTCATAGTTAGCACCCACACTTATAAGGAGGTCTCAAATAGAGATTTTTCAAGGCCAGCTCAGGAGATAATTGGTTTAATTTAGATATTTCTCTTATACTTCCATGTTCCAGACATTACACATTAGAGATAGAAATAATGATATAGCTCTTACACTCAAGGAGCTCATAGTCTAAGAAAAAAAAGATATTAACACTGGACAACAAATCACAACAGTTTTTGATAAGTACTGTGACAGAAATATTCTATTCACAGGATAACTTTCAAAGGTGGAAAAAGACACCAATCCCACCTGATTGGAGATGAACACAGAGAGGAGAACAAACTCTGAGTCATCTCTATCCTAGAGTCTTATTAGGGAGATTATCCACCAATAAACCAACCATTGAAGGGGTTTAAACAGGTCTGTCTGGATTTTTTAAGTAATCATTCTAGTTGCAGAATGGTAAATGGATTGAAATTCCAAATTCCCTTTCAATTAACAAAATTGTATATCTATGTGTAGCTTTGACAACAATTAAAGACATATTTCTGTTTTGATGTGTCCCATTAAATATGGCCAGTATGGCTAGGATCACAGGTCTTATTATTAATTCTTATATGGGGCTCTGTAATTTGCAAAACATAGAGTTTTTGGAAAAATAAAGAACTAAGTATTTTTCCAAAAATATTACAGAAAAATATGATATCAAAATATACTATACTATATTATATACTAGTACATCCTGGATGAGGGTATGGCAACCCATTCCAATGTTCTTGCCTTGAAAATCCCCATGGACAAAGGAGTCTGGCAGGCTACAGTACATGGGATCACTAAGAGTCAGATACAACTGAACAACTAAGCACAGCACATACTAGTATATATTATACACTAGTATATATATAGTATATACTATCCCACTATATGGAGAAGGTGATGGCACCCCACTCCAGTACCCTTGCCTGGTAAATCCCATGGATGGAGGAGCCTGGTGGGCTGCAGTCCATGGGGTCGCTGAGAGTTGGACACGACTGAGCAACTTCACTTTCACTTTTCACTTTCATGCACTGGATAAGGAAATGGCAACCCACTCCAGTATTCTTGCCTGGAGAATCCCAGGGACGGGGGAGCCTGGTGGGCTGCCATCTATGGGGTCACAGAGAGTCAGACATGACTGAAGTGATTTAGCAGCAGCAGCAGCAGCAGCAGCATCCCACTATATACATAGTAGGTGATTGGGTAGTTATTTACTATAGTGAAAGTCACTCAGTTGTATCCGATTGTTTGCAACCCCATGGACTATACAGTGCATGGAATTCTCCAGGCCAAAATACTGGAGTGGGTAACCTTTTCCTTCTCTAGAGGATCTTCCCAACCCAGGGATTGAACCCAGGTATCCCACATTGCAGACAGATTCTTTACCAGCTGAGCCATAAGGGAAACCCAAGAATACTGGAGTGCATAGCCTATCTGTTCTCCAGCAGATCTTTCTGGTCTAGGAATTGAACCAGGGTCTCCTGCATTGCAGGGTAAAGCATCCGCCTGCAATGCGGGAGACCGGGTTCAATCCCTGAGTAGGGAAGATCCCCTGGAGAAGGAAGTGGCAACCCACTCCAGTACTCTTGCCTGGAAAATCCCATGGACAGAGGAGCCTGGGAGGCTGTGCTCCATGGGGTCACAAAGAGCTGAACACGACTGACCGACTTCACTTTCACTCCTGCATTGCAGGTGGATTTTTTTAACAACTGATCTATCATGGAAGCCCTGATTTGGTAGTTATTTCAACATAAGAGACAGATCTTAAATTATTAAATATGTGGTTCAAGGACTGATCAATAAAAATAATATAATTTGTATCAGCTTATAGATTTCTGGAAATAATACATAACATTAAAGTTGTTTTATATTTTGAAAACTTCTTCAATCCTATAATTTAAATTAAATCTAATGCTTAGCAATGTTTAATAATTATATTATCTTATGTTTATACATTAGTTATTCATATGACTATTTTTTTCTTGAAACTTATTGTAATTATAAATAATAGTGTTTTATTTCATGTGTTCCTTGGTGTTATATACTGTTTTGCAAATGTAAGTTTAAGAAAAATGTAAGTTTAAGTAAAATATTTTTTAGAAAAAATATCATTTATTTTCTTAAAGCACTTAAATTTATGAAAGATGAAATGTGAACATTTAGAATATTTCATTTACACTTCCTTTAAGGCACTTACCAGCAAAAGAAAAAGTTCCCACTTTACTTATATATATGTATATATGTATATCACTCTTCTGAAACCCTGTTGGCCATATAGGTTGGACACTTCATTCTGATTTTTTTTTCCCTTTATAACACACAAATTATGCTTTTTCATCATTTTGTCACTTACACTTTTTTCCAAAGTGTAATCCTATTTAGTATATTTGAAATAAATATTTAAAATCATAAATTATTATTAAAATGTATTTCCCTGCCTTCCATAGGAGTAAGTTAAAGATTAAACAAAAGAAACAAAAATTCCAAAATTGATAATTTAAAAAATCACTAACATGAGTTTTCATTGACTACACTAAAGGCTTTGAGTGTGTGGATCACAACAAATTGTGGAAAATTCTTAAAGAAATGGGAATACCAGACTACCTTCCCTGTCTCCTGTGAAAACTATATGCAGCACAAGAAGCAACGGTTAGAACTGGAAATGGAACAACAGACTGGTTCCAAATTGGGAAAGGAACACATCAAGGCTGTATTTTGTCACCCTGTTTATTTAACTTATATGCAGAGTGCATCATGCAAAATGCTGGGCTGGATGAATAACAAGCTGGAATAGAGATTTTTGGGAGGAATATCAGCAATGAGATATGCAGATGATACTATCTAATGACAGAAAGCAAAGAGGAACGAAAGAGCCTCTTCATGAAGGTGAAAGAAGAGAGTGAAAAAGTTGGTTTAAAACTCAAATTCAGGAAACTAAGATCATGCTATCCAGTCCCATCACTTCATGGCAAATAGATGGGTAAACAATGGATACAGTGACAGATATTATTTTCCTGGGCTCCAAAATCACTGTGGACAGTGACTGCAGCCATGAAATTAAAAGACACTTGCTCCTTGGAAGGAATCTATGACAAATGTTGACGGCATATTAAAAAGCAGAGACATCGCTTTGCCAACAAAGAGCTGTATAGTCAAAGCTATGGTTTTTCTGGCAGTCGTGTACAGATGTGACAGTTGGACTATAAAGAAGGATGAGTGCCGAAGAACTGATGATTTCAAATTGTGGTGTTGGAGAAGACTCTTGAGAGTCCCTTGGACTGCAAGGAGATCAAATCAATAAATCCTAAAGGAAATCAGTCCTGAATATTCATTGGAAGGACTGATGCTGAAGCTGAAACTCCAATACTTTGGCCACCTGATGTAAAGAGCTGATTCATTGGAAAAGACCCCGTTGCTGAGAAAGATTGAGGGTAGGAGGAGAAGGAGGAGACAGAGGATGAGATGGTTGGATAGCATCTTTGACACAATAGACATGAGTTGGAACAAACTCCAAGAGATAGTGAAGGACAAGGAAGCTCAGCGTGTTGCAGTCCATGGTGTCACAAAGAGTTAGACACGACTTAGTGACTGATCAACAAGTTTCAATTCTATGAAATGGTGTAGAATTTGCACAAAGTGTAAAGATCTTTCATCAGCTTACTTAGTTTTTAAACAATGACATAGAATAAATTGCCATTAGCTACATTCTGCATATTAAAAAATTAAAAACTCCAGTTATAAAGAGATTGAGACTTGTTCATGATCACTATTAGGAAGCAGCGAATCTGGAGAGTGAATACAAACTTAAACCTTTGACTTCAGAGCTAATCCATGTTCTTCGTAACTGTATGTCATAAAGATATAAAATACACCAGACTTTAAAACATTCATTTTTTTGTCACTTGGAATATACCATTGTCCAGTGCAATCATTCTTTACCTTTCTGCATTGCACTCACAATACTGGATCTGCTAAGACAAATCCCAGAGTATAGCACTCAGTGGCAAAATGATGCCCCTGAAAAACCTGGTAACAATAAAAGGTCTTAAAAAGGCCTAAACTGCAGCAACTCAGTATCTATTAATTACTAAGCAGCTATTATTGCATTTGGCTTCCTTAAGTTAACTGCATATATATGTTAGCTCTCATTCAGCTAAAATAGTGAACTAATGGAACAAATACATGTGAGCATAAAGAAATATCTTAAAAAACTAACATAAAAATTTACATTTATCTGTTATATAGTTTTGCATTAGTTAAAACAGATACCCTAAAATATATATATCCTAAAATATACCCTAAAATATAAAATATATATTTTTTCTGAATATTTCACATTCACAGTTATTTAATTCTTTGTAAAGATAAGAAATAAAAAGGAGAAATAAAAGGAATTTTCATACACTTAGTATAAAAATTGGCTTTTTATTTTATAAGATTTTTCTGGACTAAATAAAACTGCAAAAAAACAAAACTGCTCAATTAGATTGCTATAAGATGCATACATAATTATTTAGTAAAGATGTACATTTTTTTCTAAAATTTTATATTAGCTTATGTTCTTAAAAAATTTGCTTTACTCTATTAATATAATTTTTAGACAAAAGTCTTAAGGCTACAGATATATCTTGATGGCTCCAAAGAGGCTTCTAATATGGTTTTCCTGAAAATCAAATATCAATTCCTTTTTTAATCTGATGCCATTCAAAACTAAAAATTAATTAAATTGAACTCTCCATAAACAGTAAAGACAAAAGTCTCTGAAGTGAAATTTTTTCTATGACTTTTGGGCCTCTATAGTTTTCCAAAATTATATTTTTCAAAAAAGCTACTCTGTTTTTTAATTTCATGTGAATAGGTAATCTTTGATTTTAGGTTGGTTTTTAAAAAAAGGCATTTGGTCGATCTTTCAATATTTCTTGCTGAAGGTGTAATTTGCATGTAACTTATCAACAGATGTTCAATAATAAAAAAGAACAATAAGACATTCACTAAAGCATGAGTTGCCAACATCATTGACTACTATGCTCCTTTATGGGAAAAATAAATCCATCAATGAATGAAAATAGAATTCATATTTTTAGAGTCCCTGCCATTTTAATGATTATTTCATGGCACCATTGCTTTAATTTCCTACAACTGTTTTTATTTAAACATGCACTTTACGAAAATCTGAAGGACACAAAGATTAAAGTACTGAAAACTGACAAATGTGGACAGCCGAACATTCAATACTTTTTCACTGACTACCAAGTGGCTGAGGACATTTATTTTCATTTTCAAATATCCTCTTAAATTTACATTAGTGCACTTTTACGTCAGATTCTATTCACCTTTGATTATTTTGTATAAAGAGACAGTAACTGAATTAACTCTTTTTAATGGACAAAAGCACTCTATGAATGCCCACATTGCTTTGTACACCTGAGATCTAGTGACTATATTTTGAGTTCCAGGTTTTAGCTAAAATTGGCTTGTAGAATTTATTCACCAAGGTCACCAGAGTCAAATCGTTTGTATATTTCCCCCAACTGACTCCAGGTGAAGCCAACTGAGTATTTAAAGTGATGGGTGTCTCCTTATCTCAGGACAATTTATCACAGAAAGTATTCTCACCCAAGAACTTTCCTGGTGAGTCTAAAGCAATGGCTTTCTTCAACAGATTTTTGAGACAAATGTCTCAATTTTTATGTGACTGGATTGTGTGACACTCGGAAATCATCTTAA
This sequence comes from Ovis canadensis, assembly GCF_042477335.2. Classification (NCBI taxonomy): domain Eukaryota; kingdom Metazoa; phylum Chordata; class Mammalia; order Artiodactyla; family Bovidae; genus Ovis; species Ovis canadensis. Next base: position 173,467,540 of record NC_091246.1, on the reverse strand, counting down.
AAGAGACTCGAAAAAGAAAAAGAGCATGATGACCTTATAAGCAGCATGAGCCTCAGTGGGCTAGGAAAGAGTACATTTAGAGTGGACTTTGGGAAGGACAACTGTTTCCCGATGATTGTTATTGCCTAATGAGATCCGTGACCACACATCTATTATGTGGGATAAACATGGCTCCCTGCTGGCTCCCCAAAGCATGCTGACAGTTGGTGGTTATGATGGTAACTCACTTTAACATCCTAGCAATGTTTTAATATATTTTTCTCCCATGTCTATGACATTAGAACAAGGCTTGAATACACCACGCAGAAAATACAACTGAAACGTGAAAATAGTATAACTTGGACATTCTCTGTAGCAGTTCTGTGTTGCCACTATAACTAATGCTTATTTTAGGAAGCAATCGTTTTCCACTGTCTACAAATAATTTTGAGAATATTTATAAAGTTACCATACGTAAAGAATTTTCAAATACTGGCTGCTTTAATAAATTATGTCCTTTTAGTAAAGGAAGCCCAAGGTGAATTATACATTATTTTGCCTAGAACTACTTGTATTTATTGCTTTGCAGGAAACCAAAATCTAACATTTGTGGTTTCAAAAAGATAAAAGTAATGATTTTAAAAAAATAACATTATTTTATGTAAAAAACCGTTCTCCCTACCGAGAAGGATATCATGTCAACTAGGCATTCCTCACAGTCCCCATACCTGAAGGAAAAATAATGTTATCGATACAGGAGAGTGTCAACATTGACAAGTGATATCTGGTTTGGTCACTTTCAAAAGCTGTGTAGAATGACATGTGCTCTGTTAAAAGACACAAAACCAAGCCTTGCCTTTAGTCTTCATTCTGCTTTTCTGACAGAAAATCCTTAACGCACAGTCTCTGATGAGAAAGCAAACTATCCTTTATGTAAATTTATCACTTAGAAGCACTGAACATTTACTTGCTATTATACAATCACATTTTTCTTCCTGGAAAAAAAAATTAGTATTTTTCAAGAAGTAGAGTAATACTTGTGAACCATGAAAGAAACAACAGATGTTCCCGCTTCCCCCCACCTGCTTATTTTTTTAAGGCAGATACCAAAGCCTTGAGTGGGTAAAAATAAATGACAAAAAATCGAAAACCTTTGTTTGTTACCTAAAAAGCAAAGAAAAAAAAACAAAAAAAAAACTTTAGTGAAAGCATTAAGATCATATAAGTATTTTGTATCACAAAAAACTGATTCTATTTTCAGAGTCAATATAGTGGTGCATCTCCACAGAACAGTCAGGAAGGCAAAGTCATGATTTGAAGCACCATCATAACTTAGTAGTAGGAGAAACTCTATGTTCTCATGTAGTCAAATATCATTTTAAGCTATTCGAAGTAAAAATAAATTATATTTCAAGTGACTGACCTCAGGAGAGAGTATGAGGATCTATATTGAAATGTATTCCTTCCCAAGTGTCTTTCCTTCTATCATAAAGTCTTTCATTAATTATATTTTAAGACTTCGGATGATTTCTTTTAGTGATAATTTTGAAAAGCCACCTTGGATTCACAAAATTATAAAGAACATAATTTTCTGCATGTTTTATTGTTCGTGAGTTCATCTTGTGTAAACCATACTGAACTATGGAGCCACATATTATATCAATTCTCTTGCCCTTTACTAACTCTGTACTTGCAATTTTGCCTGCTTAGGAAGTCTCCATCTGAGGAAACCATAGCTTACATTACACTTTTATGATAATTAGAAAAATGTACCCTCTCTGGGCAAAAGAACCTGGACAAGGAAACAAAGCTCAGTAAGTAGAGGGAGGTCTGGATGTCATTTGTCCCCATGGTTGCTCTGCCTGTTTCCTCTGCAGGCTCTGCAAAGGCCCTGGTCTCTCCTACTAGAACATCACTGGTCTCTAAGCATTAGTCACTGCCACCATAGGCACTGAATATATGTACACAGTAATAAAATTATTATAATTATTATAACTTATACATATATTAAGGCAGTGATTTTGAGTTAGAGGATGATGCATTTTTCTTCTAACAACATCTATTAGAGTTTTATTCACTTATAAGTAAACAGAGTTCAGAGAGATTATGCATTATATTCAATGTTACACAGCCAATAAGTGATGAAGCTTGGATTGGAATCCAAATGCATTCACTTCAAAATTGTATTTCTTAGCCTCAACCCAAATGGTGTTTTGTAAATATCTGGAAACAGCTTGAGCGTGGGCTCCTTGTTCTTATGTGTACTTTTCTCTCCTTTTATTAGAGTGGTAGAAAGCAGAGGATGAACCTGGGGCAAACAATTTTGAGAGTCTTTAGAGAGAAAGTCTTTGACCCTTAATAATGTTTTACCTTTGTTCATTCGATTATTTGTAACCTACTTTAGCTTGAAAAGGATGTAAGAATGGTGTTCTCCATTTACAACACGCCACATAGACATATTAAAGCAAACATCCAAACAACCAACAAATCAACAAATAGAGCAAGTCCATCTGTTACAATGAGTATTCTGGGATGAATAGTATAGATTTTCTGCTCACAGACTGAATGCCATTCTTAAATATTTTCATTATATAGGCCTACATGACACAATGTAACCACAAATTATTACTGGTTCTAATAAACTTCCATTTATTGAGCAGAACATTTAGTTATTCTGTCAACAGAACACTTAGGTATTCCAAACTCCAAGATTTTATGGTAAGTATTACTGTCTCCATTTCATAAATAAGGAAACTGAAACCTAAAAAGATAATGTAACTGATGAAAGGTGATGCAGCTAATAAATGCAAAGTCTTTTCTTTAACGATATTACACCATGTTACCACGGGGCACGACAGCTAAGTAGAGGCTGTAGAGAACCACACATTGGTGCCCTTTCTGTCTCTCCTAGTATCTACAGTATTAATTCTATTTTGCATATAAATGCCTAACATTACATCTCCATTTATATGGACATATAGGAGCAAGATAAATAAAATAATGAAAAAAAAAGATAAACTCAGAATACAGGATATTCTGGATTGGCACAATCATTTTAAAACGCCAAGGTCATGAAAAAATCTGGAAGGGTATAGCTCAATATGATAGAATTACATGGTGTAACAACCAAAAATAACGCCTGATCTATGATTAACTCGGTTAAAAATAAAATAAAGATTAATAGAACTATAAAAGACATTTAGGGAAAACTGGAGAAATTAAAAACGAGCCAGCAAGATCAAAGAAAATAGAAGAAAATGAAGAAGATTAATATCTTTCCCAATTCCTCCAGCAAAGGATTTGGCAAATGTATCATAGAAGAATAGGGATTTGTTCAGTCTATTCCATGACATCGCTCTGTAATATTCCAGCATATATTAATTTCTCCATTGTCAAAAGTCTAACCTTAGGAAAAGGACTTTTGAATACATATTGCTAGGCAAGACACTAATTGTTTCTTATGTGTAAGTCTCTTCTCCTCAGGATTCCATCTCTTATTCTTCTAATGGGCTCTATGGTGTTCAGTATAAGGCTCCATTATTGGCACTCAAGGAGACTAAGGCAAGAGGTATTTATATATACACAGATCCACAAGTCCTCCCAGCAATGAGTGAATTGACATGAAGCAGTATGTACTGCAATAAAACTCCAGTGTAAATGAAAGGATTACAGGATTCCTTGAAGTTAGCTGCAGCTCTATGCTCTTATTTCAAAATTTAATCAACCTAGATGTGACAAAAATAAGTTTGCCATTAGCTAGCAGGGGAAGAAAGGTCCCTTCAGTGGTTACAGAATGTAGCCTCGGCACATCTTGGTGAGGTGGGCGTCTTTATGCATTATTCTTCTCATTCTACCAGGCAGGAAGTAGACAGAGAGAGAGGCTAAGTGACTTGCCCAAGGACAAAGAGTGAGTCAGATGCAGAGCTGGGAATTGAGCCCACTTCTCCTTGTTCCCAGTGTACAGCTTTTCTCAGCAAGCCATAATGTCTTTCAGATGGATCATTTCCTAAAATGTATTAAGTTGTTAAAAATTCAATATGGGTGTTACATTGCTTTCCAACTAGCTCTGTTTCTCACTACTTTACTAGAGCTATTATCAAAAGCTCTAGTAAACTGATGGTCAGATCAGTAAAATCATATCTGTATTTTTTAGACAATATACCATTAAAACTGGATATATCCAAGTACCTAAAAGGAATCAGAGTCATTGGAAAGTGAATTTGTGTTTGGATCTTTCAGCAGGTAAGAGGTTATTTCACAATGAGAGAAAAAGTGCAGCTTCAAAATTAGCAGAAACTGGAATGTTCATGAAGAACAAAATCTCATTGACCACCAGAAAGAGTTAAAAAATGAACTCTAAACTCCCTCCAAATTACACCAATATGATGTTTGTGGCAGGCATCAAAAAAGCAAGAAAATAAAATGTAGTGTATACTGAAAAAGCTGGTATTTTAGGCCCTTCCAGAAGTCTTTAGACACTTATTTTTATTCAAACTAAGAGTGTTTCATTAGCTGGGATTTTAACCGTTGGTTCATTGGGAATTTCAGGACACAGGCAGGAACTATCTTTTTAATGGCTTCACTGAAGACTCTTATTGTGCTAACTAAACCAGAAATAGTAAGTCATCCAGATGCTAACACTCCTATAAGTCTTCTGATTTTGATCACTAGAAACATCACCAACAGATCTCTGTGCCCTTTACTAAAGAACCCAGACTCAGCTGTACAATCTCCTTCAATACAGTAGTCTGGACAACTACCAATCGGTCAAGATTTAACCAAGAGATCAAACTCATTCACTGTTTCTGGCATGTGCTTTGCTGATGAATCTCCACCCAGAGGACAAGACACAGAGTCATTGCGGCCCTACAGCTTCAACTGCCAGGTCTGATCAAACCCTCTGCAATTATCTCTTACATGACTTGCTCATATTTCCGTAATATTTCTTACCTGAATTAGACCATCAACTCTTTGCAGGCAGAGATAACTATAAATAATTACCTAACACAGTTTTCCTGAGAAAAGAACAATAAATTCAAATTTATTTTATAAAAGTTATCTATATTTTTCTTTAGAACTTTGGAAAGAGTGAAAATTTGAATTCCTTAGTAAGCATCATAACCTAATTCTAATTCATAAAATTTTATTCAGCAGAGCGCCAATCATTATAGCTAATACTTTATTAAAATTAAAGAACTGACCAAAATGATTTCTTCTGGAACATGAAGATACATTAATTGAGCAGTTGTTCTTGCAATTTTTATCACCCTTAGGATAATCTTGCATCACTCAAGAGACTGCACTGGTTAAAACTTTCAGAATTTTCAATATCCTATGAAATTCCTTAGAGAACTGGCTGATTCCAGGACAGAAACAGGGAAAATGCACAGTAATTCTGCACTCATTTAGCAGTAATAAAAATTCAGAAAGTACTCAGAAAATGATGGGGGTATGTCAAAAGGGCAGAGTAGCCAATCTGATAGAGTGTCCAACAGCCATAGGTAAATATTTTGAGCAAGAAAATGAATAGTGATAGTATTGGATAATAACACAAATAATAAATACCTGTCTATACTGATATAAGTAAGTAACAAACCAGAAAGAAGGGACATTTTTCTTGCAGAACAATTGTAAGTAATAATCTTAGAAAGAATGAGGAAAATGTCACTCCGCTCCTACAAATGAGCATGATTAACATCACCAATAATTAAACAAATTGATATGTATAGTACACTAAGGAGGCTGTATTTCTTGTGAGATGTTCTTATCAATAATGCATAACCAGGAGAAAATATCAGGCAAACCCAAATTGTGGAACATTCAATATCTATATCTATATCTAACTATCTATCTATCTATCTATCTATCTATCTATCTATCTATCTATCTATCTAAACAGGATTTTTCACATGAGTTTAAAAGATGGAAGTAAACTAATGACAGAGATTGTCATGGATTGAAGGTCTAAGGAGCTACAACAACTTAATGCAAATTTGAATCCTAGATTGGCTGCTGAGATATAATCAGGTCCTTAGCAAACAAATTGGTAAAATCTAGAAAAAGTCTTTGGTTAATAATGAATAGCATCGATGCTAACTCTGTTTTGGTAACTGTATCACAGTTATACAATATGTTAACATCAGGGAAATCCAAGGAAAAAAATAAATGAGAACTCCCTGTACTAGTTGTCTATATTTTCTGTAAGTCTAAAATTATTTCAAAGTAAAAAGTTTTGAAAAATGCTTTAAAAAACTAATCTAAATAATTAGTTGGATATATGATTGCCTATGGGAACACCGGTAGGAAATCTAGAGACTTTGCGTAGCAGTAGAGCACATAGCCGGCTCTTGTTAGGTCCCAGCTTTCCTGAGGAAACGGAAGATGTAACACAAACCTAAATGTGATCCCATTTGTGTCTCAGCATGAGAATTTGTCTACTCATCAGGATCATCCCTCTGCCGTATTCACTTCACTCTATTTTTTGCTCCCTTTTGATCTTCTTTTTTCTCTTCTCCATTTCAATAATGATCCATGTGTAGTGTGTGGCCTAGCAATTTTGTTTTCACCATGTGGCTGTTACTTATCAGGTAGAATATTTTCCATGAATCCCCTGGGGTTATGAGACAGAAATCATCCTCATAGCATCCCCTCGTGATTATTAAGAGGGTTTTGTTTCTTAGACAATTTTCCATGGCGCGTTCCCTCCTAAGTCACAGCTGAGTCTAATATTACTGACCTCTAAAGGCTCATTAAGAGTTTTCTCTGTGCTCAATTTTCTCCCCAGATTCTACCTTTATGTTTCATAGGGGAGAGGAAGTTGTCAAGGCAGAGATACAGGACACTGTTGAAACTAATCTTTAGTATCCTTCCCTTAGCCATGAGCTGAAACAATAACACATTACAAATTTCAAGGCATTACACTTAGCTCTCTAGAGCCACCTTTTGTCTGTAAAGCACCAAGTAAATTGTCTATTCATTGTGATCCAGTCTAACCTTCTGTTGATATCTGCAACTCAGGGGTTCCAGAACGGGTCACAGCTGTCAGTCCGGCTCTTAAATCTATCAGCTGATGCTGATAGATATTTCTTCCTTGCTTTTTAATCTTGATGGACAATATTTAAATCATAGGGAATTGTGCATGAACATCAAAACTCCTGGTCTCTCCTGAATTTCAGAAGGTTGGACAATCCTCTGCCCACATTCACAGGAGAGCCCACAATCTGCGGCACTATCAGCTACCCCTTGGAAAAGGTGGGTGTTCTCTAATTTACATGTCACCAGGGCACCTCTGACCAGACTTGGCTGTATGCATTTTTGTTTGTAAAACCTGCCCTATATATTGCCCTTTAATTAATAAAGGTTAGTCACATATGTCTGAGTGCCTTCACTTAACATGATGAGCAAAGCAAACAAAGCAGCCTTTTCTCTGAGTCTAGGAATCTCAGAAGCCAGTCAACCTGTTTCCTTTGCTGAAACTGCAGAGGAAATGCTACCTATGCTTTTCTCTTGCTTGCGTGAGAGGGGCTGGGGAGAATTGCTGCTTCAGGTTCCTTTGTATGATTTCCTGTGTTTTAAAGAAATGTGACTGCTTTTATTGTATGCTAAGTTCAACTCTTACTTACACAGTGACTCTCAAGCAGGAGTTTACAGAGCTACGATAGAGCCATTACTGTTTTACTTCACATGGAAGGGTTTTCCTAATCCTCTTTGGCATTCATCTCTAAACCTTGGTGAACTCAAGCAGCTTCAATAACTGAGTTTATTTTTGACTTAAGTGATTTTCTTTCTACTGGTAGATTTTTCAGGTGTCTCACCAGCTTAACTGTTATCTGAATAAGCTTTGTTTATTTTCCTTGGCTCTTTATAGCAGGTTGAAGTCTGTTCCAAGTGGTCACAACATGTCCTGCCCAAATGCCTTTTATTCTGAGTATGCAGTCAATAAAATTTTTTTTTGCTTTATCTAAAATATAAATAACCCCCTTATACTCACTTTGAACCTTTTCCCAAAGTACTTTCCTTATGAAAGAAAAAAAAAAAAAGGCTGTTTAGCAGACCTCTGTGTGATGTGAGCAGAGTTCTAGTCAGGGAGCATAAATCATACCTCATACTCACTAATATACAAGTAACCCTTCCCCTTCTTGCTGTTTTCAGTTACTCCGATTAATTTATTTCCAAACTTTTGGCACCCCTCCACTAGAGTACACAGCAAACAAATTTACAGTGAGTCCCAAATTAAATATTAATGCAAAATCTCCCAGCCTCAATTTCATTTTGTTCAGGCACTCTAAAATTTAATAAAATGTTGGTGTTTATCTCATATTTAACTTATTCCTATGTATAGTGTTGATTTTGTACTGAAATCTTGGAGCCAAATTATTAAAGGGGCTTTTGACAATATGCATGAAAAATGAACTAAACTTAAAGTCACATACAAATTAGATTTCTGCACAGGCATCTAGCAAATGTCTACTAAACCTCCAGGTAAACTCTTTACACAATAAATAAACTGGTTGAGATTTTTGGTTTTAATATCTTATTTAAGCATTCCTGAAATTATAAATGCCTAAGCTATGGGTCTCTTTTTATTTTAACCTGATGTGTGTTTAGTATACATCCTCTCTTCTTAATCTTAAGGAATACCATATTTGAAAACTAAGAAAGCAGTTATCTTTTTAAATTAGTTGTAATGGTCATGTAGCATTTCCAAGGCAATTTCTCAGGTTGGAGTGAAGTATGTCCTCTATAATGCTGCTGTTCACTATATAAACTAAATAGTGTCTAAAAGGGCTGATTATCTCAAGTTGCTTTTATTGGCAAAAGATGGCCTATACAGCTTAAAAAGAAACTCAATGAAAATATTTGGGGTAAGCTTGTATTTTGGAATACAGACTTGAATACTAATTTTTAAAACTAAAGTTTGATTTCTTCTCAAGGTAGAAAACAAAAAAGAGATCCAAAAGAAAACAAGAGCAATAAAGAAAAAAAAATCAATGGCACAAAATCTTAAAACAATCTTCTAATAACTAAGGCCTAAAATGGCTCATTCAACTTAATATTAACAGTTCAGTTCAGTTCATTTCAGTTGCTCAGTCATGTCCGACTCTTCACGACCCCATGATTTGGAGCACACCAGGGCTCCCTGTCCATCAACAACTCCCAGAGTTCACTCAGACTCATGTCTATCGACTAAGTGATGCCATCCAGCCATCTCATCCTCTGTCGTCCCCTTCTCCTCCTGCCCCCAATCCCTCCCAGCATCAGAGTCTTTTCCAATGAGTCAACTCTTTGCATGAGGTGACCAAAGTATTGTAGTTTCAGCTTTAGCATCAGTCCTTCCAAAGAAATCCCAGGGTTGATCTCCTTTAGAATGGACTGGTTGGATCTCCTTGCAGTCTAAGGGACTCTCAAGAGTCTTCTCCAACACCATAGTTCAAAAGCATCAATTCTTCAGCTCTCAGCTTTCTTCACAGTCCAACTCTCACATCCATATGTGACTACTGAAAAAACCATAGCCTTGACTAGATGAACCTTTGTTGGCAAAGTAATGTCTCTGCTTTTGAATATTAACAGTATTTCCCTTAAACACTGTATAGATATTTTCTTCCCCACAGACCCCTGGGCTCTGATATTTTTTTCTTTTTCATCAGTTTCAAAAAAAGTCTCTCTCCTTGTTCTTTTTTCTCCTTTCATTTCCTCTTCCCTTTTTAGCTCAACAAGAATTCAATAAACCCAAATGGGTTTGTTTTATAGCTATAAGAAAAACTTCCCTGCAAATCCAAAGATGTACAATTACTAAACTAGGGTTTTTATTGCTTATTCTGGTTTATGTTGTTTACTCATGTCTGCCTCCAGTCTACAAATCACACTAAGATAGGTACGTAGTAGGAACTATAACATTTATTCAGTGAATGTGTGTGAGGTGAGGTGAAGTCGCTCAGTTGTGTCCGACTCTTTGTGACCCCATGGACTGTAGCCTACAAGGCTCCTCTGTCCATGGAATTTTCCAGGCAAGAGTACTGGAGTGGGTTGCCATTTCCTTCTCCAGGGGGTCTTCCCGAGCCACGGATCAAACCCGGGTCACCTGCATTGCAGGCAGACACTTTACCGTCTGAGCCACATAAGTGCAAAAGAATCATTCAAGGGTGCTGACTGACCAAGAGGAGCAACCATTAGGTCATAAACTCTTATCCAGTAGGTTCCCCAACACTTTTCAACACCCCTTTCCCTTCCAAAGTTTTCTTGGCATTTCGAGGGAGGGTAATGAATATAGCCAATAGCAATTTCCTTAAAATTTCATCCCATTAATCAAATATGTGGGATTGGTGACTGTCAGCACAAATTCTTCTCAATTGTATCAAGGACTTGGGGTAATGGGAAAGGAACTCTTCCTTGAAAATACTGAGAATTTCCTCAAAAAAAAAAAATCACATGAGTCTACACTTAAGCCAATGCCCCTTCCTTCTGCTGTTATAATAGTTTATATTTTTAGAAATAACTAAATAGTTGCTGCCACATTTACCAATACTTGGCATGTTACTAAGTATATTTTAACTAAACTCCCAAGGAATACTATGAGTTATTCTACTAATTTCATTTTGCAGACATGGTATGGGTAAATATGTGTAATAGGGAAGATAGTAGTAATAATTCTGAAATATAGGGAAAAAGACAAGCAATATTGCAGGGTCTACATGCGACCATTCCATGCCATGACACATTTCATACAAATCAATAAGTAGTGGTATGAAACAAAATGCATTCTTTTCTAAATAACCTAGAATGTTAACTTTTACTTCCCAAGATGATAATTTAAGGCTTTATTTCATGCCTTATCCTTCTGATCTATTGAAAGGTTCTACATTCATTGTTATAGAAAATCTTCCTAGAGGTGACTCACTCTGCTACCTCATCCTCATCTACAAGCTACCCTGTTGTTTAAGCTGCCGACATCTGTCCTGAGCAGTTATAATAACCCTTTAACTGTATTTACTGTGTCTCTTGTCCTTTTTTATTCAGTAGCAAGCATGATCTCATAAATAAAGTTGTGTCTTATCACCTCTGATTAAACATCCAATTGAAGCCTATTATAATGAGAGCAAAACCCAAGTGGCCCACTCTGATCTGCATAATCCTACCTGACCTACTCATAAATGCCCCTTTCCCCATTCCTCGTCTCTTCCAAACACACAAAGTGAACTTTAGGCACATAGACTTTCTTCCTTTCTCTAAAATGCCAAAGTCGTGACTTCTTCTCAAGGGTTTACATGGAAAGTTCCTCTCTCAGAACCACACATAGTTTGTTCCGTCACATCACTTTTTATCTCAGCAAATATGTTATCCTTCACAAAAATGTCTGGATTACAACCAATCCCCAGAGCACCTCTCTTGAATACATTATGTTATTTTTCTTTCTACTTAGCACAAAATATTATGTATTAACTTATGTGTCAGTTCGTTTATTGTCTGTCTCTTCCCACACTAAAATTTTAATACCATAAAATGTAAGTTCAGATAGACCAGTTGCATTGTCTAACTTGCTCACCTGCTTCTTTCCCAACCTCTAGAATAACTCCCAGCAGATCTCTGCTCAAATTTGTTGAATGGATGGATAAATAAAGGAATGACCAAGAACCACATGAGTTGTTTTCGGGATCATATGATTTCAGGAGGAAAAAATAGAAAAAAATTAAAGTGCCCTTACGACACAATGGATTTCTTCTGCTCTTAGCAATTTACATTAAGTTAATGGTATAATTAATGAAATAATGAGTATGTATCTAATGAGATACCAGTGTGTGAAATGTTTACACATATGCTGTCTTCCTTGTATTCATGGAAGGTATGAGAGACACTGCCAGGTCTCTCTTTTCAGAGTTGGTTGGAAAAGTTTTCTGTAAACCTCTAACAGTGTTTCACAGGCACTCAGATTAAAATACATACAAAATAAAAACTGTCATGCTTTTCATAACCTTATGATCTCCCAGCAATGAGAAAAGCAAGGGGAATGGGGAAAAGTCCTAAACTTTTGGTTCATACACTATTAATTTCAAAATACTTGACAATATCATCAGCAAGTGAAAACAGAAGAAAGCATTCTAGCGTAGGAAAGAACTCTGTCCAAAGATGGACGATTCTAAATTCTACTTATTTTTAATGTTGCTTAATGCTGGATAAAGTCACTATCATTTCCCCTAAGTAAGATTTGCACACCACGAGTATTACAGGCCATCAGCATGGTGCTGGTGAACTGCTAGCCCTCTTGTTAGAATGGCAGTGATACAAGGACTCAGCAAAAGGGCCTGAATTCTGGTTAGCAATTCTACCTATAAATCTTAGTTATTTTTTAATGAAAGTCTCATAAATACGGATGTCCAGTAGACATAATCTATAATTGTTTCACCTGACAAGGCAAAAATCTCACCCATGAGCTGGCATCGTTATCACTGTACTTTCAGAGCTTAATTATGAGAAAAATGCCTTAAAAATTAATAGAGCTGATTAAGGTGGAATATTTTAATACAGCATACTTTTTATTTTATCATGGTCATACCAATAACATATATAATTAATAATTTTAGAAAATGCACACAAGGTCTTAGATTATCTAAAAACCAAATATTTGTAAATCTCAAAATTTTATAGTTTACCAAATTTTAGCAAATTATATTTTAGCAAATGTTTGAGTAGTTCCTTACTGCCTCAGTTACCTGATTTGTGCGGATTGAAGCTTCAAAAAATTTTTACTGCCAAGGTTTTCTCTCTTAGCATCTTTGTCCTTCCTCTCCTTATGCATCCTAATTTCTAAGGAAAACAATCATTCTAAACTCATTAGCCTTATTCGACAGTTTTTCTTTTTCACAAATATCTTAAAATACCCCAGAAACACTCAAAGCAAGCAACCAGAATCAGAAGTTTTAGCTCTCTTCTTCTTCTCCATCCCTCTCTATCTTTAGTTCTCTTTTCTCATTTTAAGAAGAAAGAGCTAAGATGAGCAAATGGTCATTAAAGAAAAACTCAGCAGTAAAAAAATTCTTAAGGAATCATATTCATAATTCTAAAGCCATTTTGGAAGTCTTGAAGGATGTCAATGCAATGGGGAAAAGTTAGGAAGGAATGTCCTATTGATTGCAAGAATAAAACAAGAGACGGTCTGTGGTACCTTGATCTTACCTAAAGAAGAAATGTATTCTTTTGACTAAAATGAGGTCGTGTTTCAACAATACCTGTCTTTGGTCTGAAGGCTAAGCCAGCCAGGACAATGAGGTGCGTGCATCTCAGGAAGAGATGTCTGACTGTTAATAAGAATGCATTGTGAGATAAAATGGGATGTTAGCAAGGCAACCCACTCTATCTTCTTCAAGATTTTTTTTCTTACTTAAAAAAGTTAGAAAGAATCATATGAAAAGATACTTTCTCAACTTGTCTTGTATAAAGGGCATACTTATAATATTATTCACATGTAAATGGAAAACTTTTATACAGTCATGGCTATATTCAAACTTTTTCTGAGAAAAAATAAGATTAAACAGATAAGACTATATAAAATGAAATTATTTTTCATTGTTCCTATAGGTAAAGAAACCTTTGACAAATGTTTTATATTTACAACTACTTTGGAGTATATGAGAAATTCCAAATGTAGATAATATATCCTTATTCAACAAATGAGAGTGGCAGAGTTATTGAATAATGTTAAGCGACACCATTGTTACCAACTAAAGCATTAGCGTTTTCCCCTGATGATAATTAAAAGAATCTAAACTACCGAGAAATCAGCAACAAATGAGTGGGTGCATTTATTTAATCAAGCCATTACATTTTTTTAACCACAACTGGACATATAATTGCAGACTAAAGCAAAGTTAATGTGACTGTGTGTGAAAGTTATTATAGTCATATTTAAAAGCACACTAAACACTGTTGTCTACTTTATCACTGTAATGATTTCCATTTTATATTCTATATTGAGAGTCTTGACTTTGAAATATATTTTATTTTTTTTAATATTTTGAAAAAATAAGTCAATAAACAAAGCCAAAAAAGAAGAAGAACTTTCAAACCAATTTTCAATAAAGTAGCATTTGTCTCTACAGGAATAAATTTAGAGCATGTATTTATTAATATCCTAATGCTGCTTTAAACTCTTATGCTACCCCATGATATAAATAAATAATTACTACCGAACATAATGAATTTGCCTATTACGAACTGCATAACAGCAAAGGTGCATATGATTTACTCCACAAAGCAGATAGGAAGTATCAGGGAAAGACTTTTATAAGACTTTCAGGGAAATACACTGTTGTTGTTTTCCATAAAATTCAATTTTAAGCTTTTATGCAAGATCAATTTTACTATTTTACCAGGACTGGCTACTATCTAGTAGTTTGATGCTCATCTAGTTCCTAGTCAATTCAACCAATTTGTTTAGTCAGAAAGCACAGTCAAAATAATTGAGCTTGTAGAGAGACAGACTAAATCAATAGGATGGAAAGAGAGAAAGAAACTATATTTTGGTATCATTGAATTCAAAACAGAGTAATAAATAATACATACTTTCTCACTTAGCCTTGTATTTATGCTGGGGGGCTGGGAAGGAAGGCTACCAAATCATTTATGAGGAGAAAATATAGATTTAAAAGTGTGAAGGCAGCTTATAGCAGAAAAACTTCTAGTAGAAAAAACCATATAAATTTTGAAGGTCTAAACTTACTTGTTTGGATGTGTTGCAAAATCTTCTGAAGACTTCATTCCCTCTTCTACACTCTACAATATAGAGTGTTCAGATGTAGTTGGAGACATTAATATTTATTCAAATGAGATCACACACAATAGTGAGACAGTGATTACATATTATTGCAAGCACAATACTCTTCAAAAGCATGAAGATTAAAGATATTCATTGGCACATATATGAATTAGTACAAAATTAACTTTAAAAAACTCTAATATTTAGAGATATTTTCAAGTTTTTTGTATTTGAATTTTAAATAATGGAACTTTTTTTTCCAAGCAACTAATAAATGTTAAATATCTCCTAAAAGAAAACAACTATAGAATGCCCCTAAGACTTGTAGATTGTTAGATTTGTGACTGCTATGTTGCAAGAACATTCTTATGCCTCTTTTTCAATGGGTTGTTATACAGGTGAAATTTGGAGAATAAAAATCCATGTGAAGATGGAAAGCAACTCCACGGAAGAGCATTGCTTGACTGGTTACAATTATTCTGCCTTTGCTGTCCCATCCAGGCGGAAAAATAAATTGTGCTCTCTATGTATCAAGGTAGGTTTCAGTCATTATTTTTCAATTAAATATAAAGATCTAGATTTCTTCAGAGACTGTAAAGGTTTTTTGAAGTAATCAGAGTAAACATAACTCTATCCTGATATAGGTTTGGTTCAGTATATATTCTGGCTAACTCACAATGAAACTAGTCAATATTTTGCTCAACTTTCTTTAGAAGTACAGTTACTAAAAACATTGTTTTAAATTATACACGTTGGGTGCATCATAATTATAGCCATTTCAAAGGCAAATACATTTTGACATTTATTTCCTCAACTGTCAGATTCTGTTACAACAAATTACGTATTAAATGGAAATTCACTCATTAGAATACTGCACGTTAGGAGTTGAAATATAACTCAAAGTTCTTTCATTTCATAATGTTTTTAAGGAGGTGGTCATCATGAAACTAGACATATATTGTCTGAAAATTATCTAATAAGTAAAAGTTTCATTTAAAAATCTATGTCCAATTTCCAGGCCAAAGTGGTGTTTTTATAGGTTCTGGGCACCAAGGCAGTCATTTTAAAGAAGTTATCTTCTTTGAAGAAGATCTATCTATATAACAGGTGGGTTTCGCTTACTGCCAAATTAATTTAACTAATGACATCATGTTGGGACAATCATGATTAACTTTTAGTATTAATCCTACTTTCTTTGAATGTATCCATCTAGAATGAAGAAAAGTGTTTCCTTTGTACAAGAACTGTTTTGACAGACAGCCTCAGAAGATAGAGAAATGTATCAATACATCTGCTTGGTACCTTTTACTACACAGAATCTCTACAACTAGGAAGACATTGAAGAAAGAGGTTATATTTCATAGATGTGAAAATTAAAAGAAGACTCATTGAAAAAAAATAGAACGGAGGAAAGACACAGAGATACCTCATCACTGTAATTTTTATAAAGATTAAATCATGTTAAGTCCAGGTGCCTTTAAATGGAGCCTATCTTAATGGTACACCCTAGGCTCTGAAAAGAGATTGACAAGACAAGCAGCAAGAAACTAATGTCCTGGATCCCATACACTTGGAAACTAAAAATCTCTGCAAGACTCTACCGTGAATAATAAGTAGCTTTTACAAATAAGTCTCATTTTAAAGAATATATCAAGTATATCCCTCACCCACCACCCTTTCTAAAAATATTTCTTTCACATTCACTTAAACAAATCACTTCCATTTAACAATTCTAGCACAGGTAAAACATTTACATTCTCTGCAGCATTCTCTCTTCGTTCTTCAGGTTTAGTTATATCCAGCCTCACATTGATGGAAGTTTCTTTATTTGTATACTGTAAACATTTCCATAGGATATTTATCATGATATCAGTAGACAACACTTATCTTAAGCAATTATTTTGTCAAAAGATATTTTAATCTCTTCTTTTAGGAACACTAATCTGGATTCAGCCTCTTCCTAAAAGTATCATTTGGAATTCTCCCCTCTGCCCTTTTTCTTTCCCTCCCTTATCCTGTTTTCTGCAATTTATATACTTTTTTCTTTCAACACACTGAAAATTTTCTTTTCTTTCTTTTTTTTTTTTTTTTGCTTCCTTTCCTTTGTAACATTTTCAATTTGAGCTTGAGAGAGAGACAGGAATACTCAAAGATTATGGAGAACTCTTAAAAACAAAACTTTAACTTTTTTGGAATATAAAGAGACACGGCTAGCAGCCCATTCTTCTTTGAGATTAAAATTTTAACATACATGATTGCCAGTTTTAGATGATTTTATAGACATATACATTTAAATGATTAAATGATTACAGCAGCATGAACTTTAATTATTTGGAAATACGTTTCCACATATTGCGAGACTCAAGAACATAAAAGAGACTAGCTTCAGTTCTTTCAAACCCTTTCTTTTCAAAAAATTTGACAATTTAAAATATACTTCCTTTTAAGTCTTAATCCTTATCAAGCAATACTTTGATGTGATATGACATTGTTATATGACACACTGGTTGATTCTAAGTGAACGTGATTTATCCTCCAAGTTTTGCTGTTAAGAGTTACAAAAATGTTTCCTTTTTTCAGATGTGATGAAATTAATAAAAACTGACATGTACATCAGCTTAACTCTGTACCAAAATCAATGCAAACTAAAAAAAAATAAACAATGTAGAATTAAAGGACAAGTGTATGTGCATAAACTGAATGCAAGCATACAAGTTCAAGTATTTTTCTATTTAAAAAAATATTGAGTTTATACACAAAAGGAAGAGAAATGGAGGTGTGGGGTAATTCAACCATCTAATTCACTCAGTTTAAGAAGCTACCCATTACTTAGTATTTATTTGGAGGACCTGAAAGTGTTTTCTCATTTTCTGGCTTGAAGTTAGGTCTTGCACTACAAAACACACCTGTGTAATTCACAGGCCTATTCTGTTCTTCAAGGACATCTGACATAAGCCTGGGCAGAAAGCTACGTCTTATTAACCTCTTTCTTGAGTTTATATTCCCATATCTTCTGTTTCAGCATTTCGGTAAGAGAAGTTTGTCATAATGCAGCAGCACTTTCTTTTTAATTTTCTACAAGATTGCTCTCTCTATCTCTTTTGTCCCCCTTTTCCAAATGGGACCCACCCTTTTCCATTTTGATAGCTAGCTGTGGCATTTTTAGCTCTTTTATAACAGTTTTGAAAGTTGTGTTAAATATGTATAATAGCAGTAAACTGTTGGTTCATAACTGTCTTACTTGTATTCTCCAGTATAGCATTTCTTATCCTGGCATGGTGATACAATCAGGCACTATTTCAGTTTTAGGAAAGAGTAACAATCCTTTTCCATGTGCCCTGTTTCTATCTTATATATCCCTCTCCTTATTGGAACTAAATGGACATCAAATTCTAATCCTTCTATTTAGTTTTCTATCTCAGAAGAAAGTTAGGGGTCTGTATATTTGAAATTCTATCCAGTATTCATTCCAATCATTGTAGCAATGGCCTTATTCCTCATAAACACATACAGAAGCACTGGGGACTTAATACCAGATGAGGTCAAGTTTCTGGAGAATGGAGACTCACACAGAAAGAGCCCCATAGCAGTATCTGCCAGTGTCATTCTATTTTGTTAGCACACAGGACTGAAAAGCTTCATTCTGTTCATCTGTTCTGGTCCAACTTCAAACATTCTTTCTAAAAAAGGTTGAGAGCTGATTGTTCCAGATCAAAGACATCATCATTTCTAGTCAAAGCTATGTGCTTCCATTTTAGCAGTATAGTTTTCAACTATTCCAGACCAACTTCAAGGCAAGTTAAGGCAAGTTCAGAAGCTAAATGGTTAGGTGGCAAAGATATGTTTAAAAGATTAACACTCAGTAAATGTCAGACTTTCTAAAGGAACTCATATTAGTCTCACTACTGGTAAAGGAAATGACATGTGTGGGTATGCTATAAAGGCTATAATCTGGTTGTCCAGATCAGGTTGAGTAGAAACACTACAATTCATTTCCCTGTTCTTTCCATTAATGAAGCAACACATTTTAGTCATTTCATAACTTGCTACCCTTAAACACAGTCACTGAATCTCCCAATAAAACATTCTGCCTATTTGCTTGGCATTGAGATCTGGGTACGTTTTCTATCTTTCTTACTCTTTTTCTCATTAGCCCCCAAACTAAAATATATTAGTCAATATGAACTCATGTTAGGGTTTAAAAACAGAAACAAAACTAGATCTGTGATACTTCTGATTTTACTTTAAAGTTAACCATTTCAATGCCAATGGCTCAAATATTGATCTACTTTTTTTTTTTTTTGGTCTTTTTTCACCGGTCTGACTCGTCAAAGATTATGAAACTTGCACAGAGATTCTTGGGTTTCCAGATCAAACTTTACCAAATTCGGGTTTATTATAATGCCCACCTCCTCTCCTTTCTGCTTGCTCCCCATACTGATTCCCTTTTAAACTTCTATCATTCGTCAGCTGTTTGGAGAAAAAGCAAGGGCAAAAAGCCAGCGATGGGTTAGCGTCTCCGGGCACCATAAGCTGAGCCACAGACATTCGGGAATCAAAAAAGTCAAGTTCAAGCAGGTGCTTGTGCCCAGAAGCTCCGTCAAAGCTTTAGCTTTTCTACTGATGACCCGAATGAATTTGCCCCAGAAAAGGGCTCCAGAAACGAAAGAGGCTGGAGTCTCCGCTTTCCCCTCTCTCGAGACCTTGGGTGCAGCAGGAAAGGAAGTTAACCCAGGAGATAAGTTAAGGAAGCACACACTTAACGCGGAGAACCCTGAGCCCGCAAAAGCTCGAAGCCCAGAAAGTGAGCGCGATGTGAAGTCTTGGGAAAGCGAATTCTGATCCCAACATCTGCAGCGCTTGGGATGCGCGGGCAGAAGCGCGCAGTCAAGTCCAAACGTTCCCGGGGGGACAAAATCAGGAACGGCAAAGGGCCAAAAGAAAAAGCTGTGGGGGAGCCGAGGACTAGGGTTCCTGGTTCGGAGACACCCCCCACCCCCACCGCACCTCTCACCCACCACGAGGCCAGCGCACAGTGGCCCACGGTCCCGGGGAGCGGGGCCGCAAGGACTTAAGTTTCACACTCACTTATATGCAAGCGTCGCCCAGCAGGAAAGCCAAGGAAGACAGGGGGCAAGAAAGGGGGAGGGGTGTTCTCCTTACCTCGGTCGGCTCCCACGGTCAGCACCTTGGCGACAGGCAATAATCCCGAGAGAGTGAGTAAGGCGAGGAGAAACTCGGACATCGTGGTCGCCCGGGGAGGAAGCCTGAGCCGGAGACTGCTCGGCGGTACCCTCGGCCCGGCGGCGGCGGCCGCGGCTCGGAGCCCCGAATCGAGCAGCGTCATTTACAAATGTCACTGGAAATTCTTCAGCTCAATGAGCCCAGCCAGTCCGCCTTCTCCTGCCTGGAGCAGGATGTGGAAGGTGTACGGATGCGCGCGCGTGGGGGAGAGAGTGTGTGTGTGAGCGCGAGTGAGCCGCTCGTGTGTCTTGACTTTTCAATGCAGAGTACGTCTGATCTTACATCACGCAAAGAGGGGCAGTGAGAGATGCCAGCGGAGGGGAATTCACTGATTAATCACCGAATCCACCACATACCCCTCCGTCGTCCACATAAATCACATCTATTACTTGGTAAGAGGCATTTAACACAACAGGAAAATACCACCGCGAACTGAGAGCACCACAAATCACAATTATTTCAGTCTCCTTGAAGGGAAAGTAACTCCAAGCTGGGTCTGTAGGGATTTGGGTCTTTCGCGAAGGGGGGAGACTTCTGCATTGGGCTGAGCCAGCCAGAAGCCTAGGAAGCTCCGCGTTTAACAGCCAGTTTGGAATTAGCAGCCACCAGAGCTGAGATAGATGCTTTTCTAGGCAAAGCACATTTGATCCCTTTGCTCCCTGGAAGCTTCCTTCCTCAGAAGGAACGACGAGCCGAATAACTGGGCTTCTTTTAGGGAAATGGTTCCCTACGCTTGCCACAAAAATTGCAATGCTTTTTGAATTGCACCTTTAACTTTTATGCTGAGTAGTACCTGGGGACAAAGATGAAAATTTAGTGATTCAGCAAAACAAAAACAAAACAAACCGCCAATGTCATCATCCGTTGCATAAGAAGGGAAGGTGGATGGAAAGAGACCCCCTAAGTAGGGAACCATGAAGCAAAAAATTGGCAGTTTTATTGTGTATATTTCTCTCTTTAAAAGGGTTCCTTGAACCATTTTGAACTTTTGCTGCTTTATTTTATTTTATTTTTTCTACACAGTACAGTGGTAGTATTAAGAACTTTATCAAACTGTCAGAGGTATTAAAATGAATCTGCAATTTTTTTAAAAAAGTTGTTTGCCTAAGTATTTTAAATATGATCTTTCAACTGCCTAAAATTTTCGTCACTCAAAAAATGCTAAATTAAAACTCAGAAATCTTAATAGCTGAAGACTTACTTTTTTCCCCTTGTAACATCAGTAATTCTTGCCTAAAGAGAAAATATTAAAAATGTTTTGTGTCTAATGTTTAAACACCTGAAATTGATGCAAAGGAAAACTATAAGGAAAGCGCAAAACTAAGCAATAGGATGGCAGAAAAGGAAAGATATTTTAAATAGGCTTTCAATTTACCAAGTGAAACTTACTTTAAATGAATGTTAGTGCAATAAACTAGCTTCTTATGAGAGTAAAATTACCCAGAAATATCTTCAGATGCTCCTTAGAAACCATTAAAATTAGACTGGGTCAAAGATCACAGGTGACCATGAGAGATATTGCCACTTAGTCTGTGACTATAAAATATGTTCTTTAGATCAATTTTGCCATATTTTATGTATTAAAGTTTATTTGCCCCTGTAAGTTGACTCATTTCATGCCTGAAAGATAACTCTTTCCACATTTAAAGATTTTATGATTTTTTTTCTTTTAAAGTTGTTATATAATTTCACCTAGTCATTTTTATTGTTTCATATAAGAAACAAAGAGGTTTTCCTATTTCACTTCATACAAAAAACTCACAAACTTTGGAATAAGTGGCAGAGTTCAAAGAATATCTGCAAAGGGGGAGAAGGGTATATTTTGAATGATGTTCACAATAATAGATATTTCTTCTCAAGTGTCCACAGACCTCTGCATTCTGCAAAGTATTCTTTCACTGAAACAAAGTAGGTGTCTTTTTTTGACAAAAGCCCATTCAGTCAGCTAGGAGGTCAGCTATTAGGAAACCCATATGCACTTGTTTTGGCAATAAAACAAGGAGAGCTCAAAAAACAAGCTAAGGATGTTAAAAGTCTTCCTCTTCTATACTATTACTACCTATTACCTGTCCCCCACCCCCCATCTCAAAAACTGCAAGGTAGAGAAGAGTAGCCAGGAACACAATCAACCAAAGACTTTTACCATGTACCAAAGTGCTGTGACTGAAAATCAATGGCTCATTCACTTCTGTAGCAGAAGTATACGTAGCAGCCCTGGATTCCACTGATAGCTATTTAAAGGGGAAAGTTATGAAAGGTAAGCAGGGAAGTAAATTCCATTCTAACTTATATTCTCAGTATGCTACACTTTTAATTTGTAATGCCTCCTAATAGTAATATATTAGGTGAATTAGGCAGAATAAAAACCAGGTGATCTCTTTTAGATACACTGGTCGACTTTTTAACTGTCCTGAATGGAAGAAAATCAAGGATGCATTGTCCACACATGGTGACCAGTATAATAAAGCAAAATAGAATTCATTTTTAGTAATCAACAATCAAATCATGTGTGAATGACACATGACTCAAAATAATGGTGTAAAATGGCAGTGGCAATTATGGAAGTTTACTAACATATAGGCTGGCATACCAATAAACGATGATTACATTTAACATCAATTGTGAATGAGCCTCAATTTTATCTTTAAGATAAAATTTGAGACTTAACAATGCAAATAAGTGTTATTAACAAAAATGTAAATGGTATAAAAAATGCTCCACAGCAATCTGGTGGAAGAATGGATTTTTAAACAGGTAGCAGTGGTCAAGTCGACACAACATGTACATTTAAATGCATGTCAAGCAGAGTTTTAAGACAAAAGTTATAATAAGGACATTGGTTCATACCACAAAACCATAATAATATATAACAGAGTAAATATTAATAGCAGCACATTTGCTCCAAAACTGACTTAAGGCCAGTGTAAAAGAGCAATAAAATAAAATTGTCCTGTACACAGATAATTTGTATACTGGGGTTCATCTTCCAAATACATATTGAAAATGAACAATTAATTAAAGAGGTTTTATGAACATCAGTGAGGTTGACAAAGGTCAGGCCAAATTTGAGTTTTGGAAATAAAAAATTTACTTCTAGATTTTGAATGACTATACAGTTATAATGAATTATAAGTAAAACAGAAAACATAATTTCTTATGAAACATTTTATTTCCCATCACATATACTTTAATGAAAAAGGAATTAATACAGTGTACTATTAGTGAAGTAAGAATAGTTAAGAGTTACTGTTCAGACTCTGTTCCTATGGCCCATTATAATTTCTTCATTCTAATCAGGGTTATTAACACTGACAAGTTAAATAAATTAATTCATCAAACTATACAATGTTATGAAATCTCTCATTGAGATAAATTAAACAAGGTAGAACCAATCATTCTTACTTTCTAGTCTAAAACAATACACAAATATTAATTATCAGTGAGTGGTAATCTTATACTTTCCAATTAGAGCCATGTTTTGGGTGCATGTGATCAAACATCAGATTTCATTATGCTAACTTCGTCATTTTCTTAGCACTGTTGAGCGTTTTGCACAGATAGTACTGCTTCGTGCTACTGTTATAACTTAACACACCTAAAAAGCCATGTTAGGTGGAGAACTTGTGTCTCCTTACAACCCTAGAATGAGTCTGTCTCCTGGAAGTGATATGTGTGAAGGAGACTTGGCCTGAAAGTCGGGTTGCTAAGGATTTCTGTAACTATCATTCCAAGGGCTGCTAGAGTTCTTACCCTGCCTTTCCACACAGAAAAGTTGCCAGGCAGCAGCAGACACAGGATGAGAAGGAAAAGGAAGCAGGTGGTGGTTGAGAGACTGGGAATTGTTAAAGAAATATTATCAGTAATTTAGGATGGAAACAGTTACACTGGATAAAGTCACCAAGAAAACAAAAAAACCTTTGGATTGATTTCATTTCTCCAACTGTAGCATTTCAATGCATATCACATTTTTAACTGCTTTCCTTCACAAGTGTGCTGTGTTTGGTAGCATGCAGTTTCAGGTAGGATATGGGGACTGAGCTGAGATTGACACGAGTTCAGTGCAACTTTAATTCCAATATTTGCAAGTATTAGGAGGTATGTCAGAGAAGGCAATGGCACCCCACTCCAGTACTCTTGCCTGGAAAATCCCATGGATGGAGGAGCCCGGTAGGGTGCATTCCATGGGGTCACTAAGAGTCAGACACGACTGAGTGACTTCACTTTCACTTTTTACTTTCATGCATTGGAGAAGGAAATGGCAACCCACTCCAGTGCTCTTGCCTGGAGAATCCCAGGGACAGTGGAGCCTGATGGGCTGCCGTCTATGGGGTTGCACAGAGTCGGACACGACTGAAGCGACTTAGCAGCAGCAGCAGCAGGAGGTATGTACACCTGTGAAGAAAATAAAGGGCGATATACTGAAATATCTAATTAAGCCTGGAAAGTAAAAGTATTTCCAGGCAATTGTTTTTCTCTTTTTATATGTCTGGACATCTCTCTAATATCATGATGTGTAAATACTCAAGATATACATATTGCAGTGAAAAGCACAAAGGATAGACAATTATAACTTTCAACAGATAAATAATAAAAGGTCATACAACTTTGATTGTTTTATATTTTATCTCTTGTTTGAAAAACTTTTGACAGTAGGAAGGAAAGGAATCTTCACTGTTTTAGACATCCTCATTAGACAACAACTGACTTCCATAATAATAATATAGACTTGAGAGACAAATTTTATTCTGCTTTTTGGATACTTCTTCAGAAGGTCTCCATCATAACTCAGTTGGTAAACGATCTGCCTTTAATGCAGGAGACCTGGGTTAGATCCCTGGGTCAGGAATATCTCTTGGAGCAGGAAATGGCAACCCACTCCAATATTCTTGCCTGGAGAATCCCATGCTCAAAGGAGCCTAGCAGGTTACAGTCCATGAGGTAACCCAAGAGTTGGATAAGACTTAGCAACTAGACTGTCAAAAGGTACAATCAGTACTAATGCAGTCCATGTGTGTTTTAAGCGGGGGAGGAGTTGGAATACAGAAACACCCCAAACTCATCAAATCCTTGTCATTCTACTCTCAAGGAAGTAGCCCTTGAATTTCAAGTCAGTTGCTGATTGTAAAGCTTGTTGCTGTCAGTGCTTTTTAACCTGAACATACTTGTGGTCAAGATGATCTCTTATTTCTAGCTACTAGAACAGAATATGTGTTTACTGCTGGGGATTGGTTGTTGGTGGTCCACAGTCAGGATACACTTTGCCTGAATGAGCTTTTGAGGATGCTGATCTCTGTCCTTTTGGCCATCATCTTTCTGTTCTTTAATTTTAGTTAGAAACTCTTACTTAGGTTGTTGAAACTGGAAGGAACATGCAATTTATCTCTTCCAATTTACCACATTTTATAAATAAAAAAATTGCAAAGTAAAGGTGACTACTTTGAGGTCACATATTTTATTAATATCAGAAACAGCCTTTGAATGAAGTTTCCTGATAGTTTCCTATATTATGTAGGGGATTTCATTGATGTTATTTTTTTTTAATGGGAGTATAATTGCTTTACAATCTTGTATGAGTTTCTGCTGTACAACAAACTGAATCAGCTTAAATATACATATATCCTCTTCCTCTTAGACCTCCCTCCCACCTCCCCCTCATGCCACCCCTCTAGGTCATGACAGAGCACCAAGTTGAACTCCTTATGCTATTCCACAGGTTTCCACTTGCTATTTCACACATGGTAGTGTATTAATGTGTAATCTCCAATTCATCCCAACCTCCCTTTTCCCCACTCTGTCTACACATCTGTTCTCAACATCTATGTCTTTATCCCTGCCCTGGAACTAGATTTTTTCCCTAGCTCTGAGGAGTTGCAGCCCAAGGAGCTTGAGTTCATTCATTCACTTAATAGCTATATACTATGTAACAGCCTCTGCTCTCAGCACCTGCAAATGGCTGTGAAGAAAATAGCTATGATTCTTGCACTAGGAGAGTTATCTATATCAAAGGTCATTTCTGTGCTGTGGGCTCTGTATGATCAGGCCACCAGATGGCTATTCTCTTGCTCTCTGTATATCCCCTGCTCAACCTGCTTCGCCTACACCCTACTCACATGACTGACCTTTCTACATACTTGTCTGCACACCAGCTAGTGGCTGCTCTAATCTTTAGATCATAATATCCTCACCACGATAGCTTTTCAAAGGGCAGTGAGGAAGTACCGTTTGCCAGTTTCCCTGGTAACCTATGAGTCAACCTGAAGTCAGTCTCTCCTATAACTGGTAACTTCCTCCCCTCTGTAAGAGCAAAGTGTGACATAGCAGTTGCCCTGTCATGCCTGTGTCTGCTGCATGCAGAATGGGTTGTTGCTCTGGGATTCTGCTTCAGACTTGTACAATCCCCCATCCATGAAACAGTTGGTGTCTCTGTTGCTGACTTGGAGTTCTTTCTTTCGTCTTAAAGCTGGGCAAGTACAGGCCTTGCAGGCCTTGTAGACAGTGCAGCCCAACTGCCCTTTCTCCAGGATCTTTAGGATGCTGTTGTGAACAACAAGTATGGCACATCAAGCCTACTGCCAAGACCACCCAATAAAATCAGGGCTGCATCTTTCTAGAAAATATATTTACAGATAAACCTTTATAAAGAAACTGGAGCCCTCTATTAGAATTGGGCTCTGAATAAGAAATCACAAAATATATATTCATATATTGAGTGCTGGTACAGACATTTATTCAACCAGTACAGTGTCTCTCTTTTGATCTAGAACCTGGGGGAAATCTCAGAAATGGTTAGAATTCAAAACATCTAGAATTTTTGTTAGTGATAACATACAAATTAATCAGAGTCTGGGGGATTTTGTTGTGCTGTGGAATCATAAAGAATCAAAGGACAAAAGGGGAACTTGGAAAAGTCTGGTTCAACTTCTGTTCACTTATTTGTTTTTTATTGTAGTTATTGTTTGGAATTTTTGCAGGTGTTTTATTCACTTTTCTTACTTTATATCCAAATTATTTTTTTTCTTCTTTAATTTTTATACAGTCTTTAACATTTCATAATTTCTAGTATCCTCCCAAATATGATACTTTTACATGGATTTTTCCCTATATTAGGTATTCAGAGACTACTTGTCTTAATGCTAAATAATGGCTTTTCACTTTCCCCCTTAAACTTGTTTAATCTTTCTTATATCTTTCTGCTGTTTCCTGGTCCTTCTGCCATGAAATACATCCCTGTATATGAAGTAAACAGGATAATACAATGACAAAGATAGAAGTTAGGTACAGACAACTGACAGAGAACAGAGAAGATGGGATACTAGAATTATATTAATTGTACTTTATACATACTTTAATAAAATGAGTTACCGTTAAAATGTAAAATGTACTTTGGAGCTACAGTCTCTTTGACCAAGACTAGTTTTGTTGTTTTTTTTAACTTTAAGATGAGAAATTATTTTTTTTGTTTTGTTGGATTTCGTAAGAAGAGTAATTATCTACTTTTTTCAATTTCTTTATCTCATAAAGTAAGCTGAAAAAATAAAACAGTAAGAACAATAATACACTTTGAAAAAGAAAAAAAGAACAACAAAACTTTCTTCAAAGTATATCGGGCTTAATTATCAATGGAAATGACTCTTCAGAACTGTCAACAGCTCCATTTTGGCATGGTACCTGTCACAGAGTAAGTACTAAATAGATTTGTGGTAAGTTGAACACATTTATTGTTGAATTTTTACATTCTTTTTCAGGTTTGCTTTAAAGGAAAGTTATAGAACTAACATTTCTAAAGCATTCTTTATTTTTTCTAAATAGAAAAATTCATGTCTCTCACATAGGAAATGTCTCTTGCCCTCTAAAAGTGTTCTGTTATGAAAATTATACTTTTTATTCACAATAAAAACTCAAATGCAAAAAGGAGCTGTCTAGTCCAGAACATAATGCCCTAATTTTGTGTCAAGCCTCTCTTTCTGAGAAGAAAAATAGTGACATTTGGACCTAGATATATTTATCAAGATTTGTGAAAATGTGTGATTTTATGCATGAATACTGGCAAAATAGTTGAAAGACCATTAAATGCTTTTATGACTTTCTATTGCTACATCCTGCATTGTAAATAGATTTTACCAAGGGTATCATTTATATTTTTCTGCAAATGCTACTAACAACAACAAGAAGAAGAGTCTTAAGACAACATTATTCACAAGTGTGCAATAAAAATGTTGGAAGAGGATGAATAACAATA
Source organism: Ovis canadensis (assembly GCF_042477335.2). Classification (NCBI taxonomy): domain Eukaryota; kingdom Metazoa; phylum Chordata; class Mammalia; order Artiodactyla; family Bovidae; genus Ovis; species Ovis canadensis. The sequence continues at coordinate 173,439,329 of NC_091246.1, read as the reverse complement.
TAGGATAAACAAGAATATTTTTGGTTTTCAGTCTCTAATTGTGATTAAAAGCATTATTTGCAAAAGAAGTACCAATTTGTATTTTTTGGTAGATATCAATCTAAATTTATTCCAATTAAATTCCCATTATTTTCTCACTAAAAGAAAGTGAATGGAAACTGAAATAGTTTTTATGCCCTTTATGGGCTTTGCCTAAAACCGATATTGCAATGATCTGAGGAAAAAGAGAATATGTATGTACATATACATATACATATATAAAGAGAATATAAAGAAAAAAGAGAATCTATATATATATAAACACAATAAGAAAAAGAAAAAAATATATATAACATACATACACATACATATATGGCATATATTGACCTACATTTAGACAATTTACAAGATTAGTCAAAGACTGTTGATATTAGTTTTCACTAGAGTTGGACACGACTGAGCAACTGAACTGAACTGAACTAAGGATATTAATCAGTTTGGACATTACACAAAGGTACATCTATGAAAATAGCTCAGAAGAAGTAACATACTCCACTGGTCACTTGTAAGACTATATGTTAAAAGAAAATCATTCCAGGTCTGAAACTGGCTGTGGAGTTTAGACAACCAGCCATACTTTAAGCTTTAGGCTGCAAGTGAAAGCAAATCATAGCTTCAAGGATGATATGGAAGCAACAGTCAGGTTTGTTTTGTAGCTCTGAAACTGACCCTCTCTCCAGTTCCTTCATGCACCAGAGATTTATGGAAATCAAAGTTTCCAAGCCCAAATTAGAACATATTGCCTAATAAATATAATTATTTGGCAATAAGACATAAAACTTCTTCTCAAGACTGTTCTAGAAAAAAATTCCTCTCTTTGGTCATAATAAATGCATGCTGCTGCTACTGCTAAGTCGCTTCAGTCGTGTCCGACTCTGTGCGACCCCATAGACGGCAGCCCACCAGGCTTCCCTGTCCCTGGGATTCTCCAGGCAAGAACACTGGAGTGGGTTGCCGTTTCCTTCTCCATAAAACACAAGAAATCTTAGTTACAGATGTTCTTCTTTTAATCAAAGTTTCATGCTTTCAAAATATATTGAGAATCCAAGATTCTTCTCAAATTATTGTTAGAGATTAGTGACACATAGCCCAGTTTTATGAAAGCAGATGTTTAGGTAACTTTAATCACATGGGCGAAGGAGTTAACGTATTGTTTGAAAACACAAACAGGCTGTAGGACACAACCGTACTTGCATGCAGGTGTCTCAAGTTAGCAACTTAAATGGTAGTACAAGTGATTTCATTATTTTCAGCTCTGACAGTGGTGAACAAGCTAGTGAAGGGGAGGTGCTTAGCACTCATACATGCTTGTCTTAAGATCAAAGCACGCATTAGCCTCACTTTGTGAAAATAGCAGAAGTGAAAAACAGGTCTTCTGAGTGATGTGCACTGGGAAGCGCTTCAGTGGGAAATTCAGTTGGGGGGAATCAGTATTTAATGTGCTGGATGGGCTTCGTATCACTATCCTGAGGGCATCTAGAGGTTAATTTTTAAGCTACCATGATTTGGACCATATTAAAATAAAAAACAACTTTTAATCTACAGTTTCAAAGCCTAACTGAAATATTTCCCCCACCACTAAGGAAAACACATGTTGACCTCAATTAGGTGCCACCACAGATTTTCATTTAGGTTTTGGTTGAAATCAAATCTTAGCTACCAAAACATAGGTTATTTGATCTAGCATCTGGCACATGAGCTGCTGAAGTAGCTTTTCATTTCCCCCTCATCTCCCCTGCCGCTAACGTACCCCTGAGATAAATATGACCACCATTTGTTATGACTTTTCTGTGCAAGTGGTAGGCTAACTCCTCCTTAGGAATATTATTTCAAAAGTAATTTAAATAGCTTCTCACATTAATCAGCTTTGAAATCCAGAGAGAAGGAGGTGCATGACTCTGTTTCTTACTGTTATACAACTAAATGTCTCCCGAAAAGCATAATAATTATATCTGGCATTGAACTATAATATAGAAGAAACCTTGTTTAGAATTGTGAACGTGCAGACCAGCTGTCTACACTATCATACCTTTATGCTTTCGGAATAATAAGGCTCAGGATGCCATTTAATCCTACCTTTTAATATCCCTTTGTCTTTTATTGGGAAATAGTAGAAGCGTGACAAAGAGTATTTTTGTTTATTTTACTCAGTTTTGTTCTTTATATAAAAGGTAATAGGAAAATGTGCCCAAGGGTTTACCCCTTTCCATCTAAACAATTCTGAGAAGAGAAAGCAGATATTTCTGTTCATAGTACTTCAGTGCCCCCTATAGGATACTCTTTATATTCTTCTTCCTGTAGCTAAATAAGCATTTAAAAATTGTTACTGCATAAACATTTAAAATAAAAATAAAATAATAAAAATAGGTATCTTTGAGATAAGCAGTCCATGATATGTTTTATTTTCACCGTATCTTCCTATCTAAAAAGTCAAGCATATTATCATTTTAATCACTTGTTTCTCTGCTTCTGCTTAAAGTTAATCCTACTTTAAAGTTCTGATTTACCTACTTTTCTATTGCATGTCTGCATTTATCATATAAATTACTTTATTTAAAATATGCATCCAATTTTTTAATGTTTTTGGATGTAATTTTTTAAGATATAAAAAGAATGATCAATTAGCTATAAGTTTATCAATCAGCTATACATATCCTTGTATGGGAGGAGGTCCAATTGTCAATCTACCTGGAAACAGACTCTTTGAACTCCTTAAATTAACATCTATGAACAATGCTAAGTCGCTTCATTCATGTCCGGCTCTGTGAGACCCCATAGATGGTAGCCCACCAGGCTGCCCTGTCCCTGGGATTCTCCAGGCAAGAACACTGGAGTGGGGGGTTGCCATTTCCTTCTCCAATGCATGAAAGTGAAAAGTGAAAGTGAAGTCACTCAGTCGTGTCTGACTCTTTGCGACCCCATGGGCTGCAGCCTACCAGGCTCCTCCATCCATGGGATTTTCCAGGCAAGAGTACTGGAGTGGGGTGCCATTGCCTTCTCTGCTATGAACTATAAGGTAATAGAAATAAAGGAAACATATACTTACCTATTCCTGTCAGTTTAATGTCAGGGGTGTGGTGGCTGATATTTCTTGGTTTTTATAAGCCTTTCTCTTTGTACTGTAGCCTAGAGTTGAAAGGTATGGACAGCAAGAAGGGAAGTATATTCTAACCACAGTTAACTATGTCATATTCACTCTTCACTTATCTAGCTACAAATATATATTCAATGGGGGGCAGGATAAATTAGGAGCTTGAGATTGATATACACGATCAACAAGGACCTACTATATAGCACAGGGAATTCTACTCAATATTCTGTAATAATCTATATAGGAAAAGAATCTGAAAAATAATACATATATGTATGTGTATGACAATCACTTTGTTTTACTCCCCAAACTAACACAGCATTGTAAATCAAGTATGCTGCTGCTAAGTTGCTTCAGTCGTGTCCGACTCTGTGCGACCCCATAGATGGCAGCCCACCAGGCTCCTCCATCCATGGGATTTTCCAGGTAAGAGTACTGAAGTGGGGTGCCCTTGCCTTCTACAAAATCAAGTATACTCCAAAAAAATTAAGGAAAGCAAAATATATTCAATACATACCTCAGCTGAGACTTTGTTATATTTAGAGGGATCCACTTAGGTGATAAGACTTCAGCTGGAGTCTTTTAAAAATGGACTATCAAGTTTATATTCTATGTAATATACTTAGACCCCAAACATGTTATTGTCTTTGGTCTAAGGGAAAAACACACACACACAAACACTGTTTTTGGCTAAAAACTTTTTTCTTTGGATTAGTTTATTTCTGACCGAGAAGTAGATGCACCCATGGTAAGGAAGCAGTGCTATTAAGTGGGCAATGAAAAGGAGGCCTTCATTTCCTTTTTTTTTTCCTCTCACTCTTCTGCTCTCATATGTTCATTGTATGCTTGTTATTTGAAAGGCATGTGGCTTAGTGCTGGGATTGCTCCAGCAGAAAGCCACAGCCCCTGGTTCCTAGAGTAACATGTCTAATGAGAAAATGGGTATGAAGAGACTATTAAAAAGTATCCCGCTAAGTTTTCTAAATGAAGGTATGCATAATGCATAGCAGAGGCTTTGATCAACATACATGTCAGTCTCTGTGAAGCAATAAAGATTTCACCAAAGAGGAGCCAACTCAGATGACTCCTGAATATTTTTCTAAGAAAAAAAGGGGAAGACAGTCATTCTAGGGGAAGGAATAGCATGTGTTAAGGCACACACTTCTAGATAATAAAGCAAGAGATAATTGGCTAGAAAGATCAGAAGTTGTCAGATAACATAGCATTTGTAAAAGGCATATTAAATAATTTGTGTTTTAGTCTGAAGGAAATGAATATATCTTATCTTAACATATCAAAAACTACCCAGGAAAATACAAACCCATTCTATTGGAGAACACATTACATTCACATTTCTATATAAATCTGCTGGAATCATATCCTGCATTTATCTGTTCCTCTTAGCAGAGGAAGCCCAGATTCTAGACTCCTATTATAAGTTATAGAAATAGTTTTTATCTATTATAGAATAATATAAAGAATCCTAGACTAGTTAATCCACTGACTCAGTACCAAATCTCTCTGACTGCTTACCTGACTTTATAATTTCTTAATTCTGCCACTAACAATCCAAATGATTTGTGCCAGCTATTTAAATATGTCCAACCATAATGTCCACCTCAGAGAACAGAGGTAATGCCAGGACATCCAGGGCTAGTAATTACTGGATTATGCTGACATCTGCTGTCACTCTGCCAGGCCCTTTACTTGGATTCCATACATGGGGATTTCTCAGGTAGCCTGTTGCAATATGACTGATCTATTTAATGTCCAACCTATTTAATGATGCTCATGTTCTAGGCAGATCCACTGTCCATTAAGCCACATACTACAAGGCTCACTGCTGCTGTCAAAGGAGCTGATCAATCTAGATGGAGAGACAAGACACAGACACATGAAAAAAAGATAATGAAATGAAAGGAAGTGTATAAAAATGACAAAATCAGAAGTACAAATTAAAAAGATAAGTAAAATGGATTTGGGGGGAAAAAACTGCTGTTATAAAGGAAAGTTTCAGTGTTAAAATTTCAGGTAAACCTCAAGATATAGGTGAGATTTACAACAATAGAGAGACTGCAGATTCTTTCTGTTTGAAAAATGTAATACACAAAATCATACTTGATCTGTTATTTCAGGGTAGCAAAAACATTCTGGTAAAAGTATATCAGGTCTTTTTAACAAAAAAGATGATATGAAATTTTGGAAAGAAAAAAGCTTGTCAAATTTCTTACTGTACACAGAGGTAAGCAGCTGATATTATTTTTGGTGTTTTAAAAATGTAACCTTGAAGCAACTGACAAAGAATTAATCTCAAAAATATACAAGCAACTCCTGCAGCTCAATTTCAGAAAAATAAATGATCCAATCAAAAAATGGGCCAAAGACCTAAACAAACGTTTCTCTAAAGAAGACATACAGATGGCTAACAAACATATGAAATGATGCTCAATATCACTCATTATCAGAGACCTGCATATCAAAACCACAATGAAGTACCATTTCACGCCAGTCAGAATGGCTACTATCCAAAAGTCTACAAGCAATAAATGCTGGAGAGGGTATGGAGAAAAGGGAACCTTCTTACACTGTTGGTGGGAATGCAAACTAGTAGAGCCACTATGGAGAACAGTGTGGAGATTCCTTAAAAAACTGGAAATAGAACTGCCATACAACCCAGTAATCCCACTGCTGGGCATACACACCGAGGAAACCAGAATTGAAAGAGGAGACACGTGTACCCCAATGTTCATTGCAGCACTGTTTATAATAGCCAAGACATGGAAGCAACCTAGATGTCCATCAGCAGATGAATGGATAAGAAGGCTGTGGTACATATACACAATGGAGTATTACTCAGCCATTAAAAAGAATACATTTGAATCAGTTCTAATGAGGTGGATGAAACTGGAGCCTATTATACAGAGTGAAGTAAGCCAGAAAGAAAAACACCAATACATTATACTAGCGCATATATATGGAATTTAAAAAGATGGTAACAATAAACCTGTATGCGAGACAGCAAAAGAGACATGGATGTATAGAACAGTCTATTGGACTCTGTGGGAGAGAGCAAGGGTGGGATGATTTGGGAGAATGGCATTGAAATATGTATATTATCATATGAGAAATGAATTGCCAGTCCAGGTTCAATGCATGATACAGGATGCTTGGGGCTGGTGCAATGGGATGACCCAGAGGGATGGGATGGGGAGGGAGGTGGGAGGCGGGTTCAGGATGGGGAACACATGTACACCTGTGGCCAATTCATGTCAATGTATGGCAAAACCAATAAAATATTGTAAAGTAATTAGCCTCCAATTAAAATAAATTCATATTAAAAATAAAAATTAAATAAATAAATACATAAAATGTAACCTCATTTTTAAAAATCGTACTGGCAGATTCACATATGTATATAAACCTTACAAATTTTTAAGAAGACAGAAGTAAAGAAAATTTGATTACTAACAGCATGGAAAAGAAATGGGAGGGTGTAAAGAAATATACTTTAAAAAGGATGATGATTGAAATAAGAACAAATGTGCCTATTACCACAATAAATGTGAATAAATTAAATACTCAAATTAAAATTCACTGATTTTTCAGATTGAATTTTTAAATCCAACTATATGTTATTTTCCACAGTTTATTGTGATCCACACAGTCAAAGGCTTTGGCATAGTCAATAAAGCAGAAATAGATGATTTTCTGGAACTCTCTTGCTTTTTCCATGATCCAGCAGATGTTGGCAATTTGATCTCTGGTTCCTCTGCCTTTTCTCAAACCAGCTTGAACATCTGGAAGTTCGCGGTTCACGTATTGCTGAAGCCTGGCTTGAAGAATTTTGAGCATTACTTTACTAGCATGTGAGATAATGCAATTGTGCAGTAGTTTGAGCATTCTTTGGCATTGCCTTTAATCTTTGGGATTGGAATGAAAACTGACCTTTTCCAGTCCTGTGGCCACTGCTGAGTTTTCCAAATTTGCTGCCATATTGAGTGCAACACTTTCACAGCATCATCTTTCAGGATTTGAAATAGCTCAACTGGAATTCCATCACCTCCACTAGTTTTGTTCATAGTGATGTGAGAGTCAGACTGTGAAGAAAGCTGAGCACCGAAGAACTGATGCTTTTGAACTGTGGTGCTGGAGAAGATGTTTGAGAGACCCTTGGACTGCAAGGAGATCCAACCAGTCCATCCTAAAGGAGATCAGTCCTGGGTGTTCATTGGAAGGACTGATGCAGAGGCTGAAACCCCAATACTTTGGCCACCTCATGCAAAGAGTTGACTCATTGGGAAAGACTCTGATGCTGGGAGGGATTGGGGGCAGGAGGAGAAGGGGACGACAGAGGGTGAGATGGCTGGATGGCATCACTGGCTCGATGCACATGAGTTTGAGTGAACTCTGGGAGTTGTTGATGGACAGGGAGGCCTGACGTGCTGCGATTCATGGGGTTGCAAAGAGTCGGATATGACTGAGTGACTGAACTGAACTGACATGTTATTTTAAGTGCTATTGTTCAAAAAGGGTTATTGAGCATCTCTATTTAGTATATAGTGTATAAGGTCCTGAATATTCAACAGTTAAATAGATATTTATAGTGCTTTCCTTCAAAGAAAATCAAATATCACTTGATAAATAATTAGAGGCAAATATAAACCTAAATAAGTCAGGGGGAAAATACTGATGTCAGAAACAATTGAATTCTAAGGAAAGAACACATATTTCTAAAAAGAGGATGTAATATATTGATAAAAGTTATAAAAAGTTAATCATTATCCCATGTATATCTTTCATAGTTTTTCCAGTAGTCATGTATGGATGTGAGAGCTGGACAAGAAAAAAGTCTGAGCACCAAAGAATTGATGCCTTTGAACTGTGGTGGTGGATAAGACTCTTGAGAGTACCTTAAAAAGAAAGGAGATCAAACTAGTCAATCCTAAAGGAAATCAATCTGGAACATCCATTGGAAGGACTGATGCTGAAGCTGAAGCTCCAAGACTCTGGCTACCTGATGCAAAGAGCCAACTCATTAAAAAATACCCAGATGCTGGGAAAGATTGAAGGCAGGAGGAGAAGGGGATGACAGAGCTCAAGATGCTTGGATGGCATCACCGACTCAATGGACATGAGTTTTAGCAAGCTCTGGAAGATGGTGGAGGACAGGGAAGCCTGGTGTCTTGCAGTCCATGCGGTCACAAAAAGTAGGACACAACTGAGCAACTGAACAAAAACAAAATGCAAGAACACATTAAAAATAATCAAAATAGATATTAAAACACTTCAAAGAAAGACCTGTGGCTTTGTTTGAAAGACTACTGAAGTCACATTTATGTGGTGAAATTAATGAAATGTTGAACAAATCATTTTTTAAAAAATATTTATTTATTCGGCTGCTCTGTGTTTTAGTTGCAGCATGGGGGATCTTTGATCTTCATTGCAGCATACGGGATCTTTAGTTGTGGTATGGAAACATAGTTATCAGCATGTGGGGTCTAATTCCTTGACCAGGAATTGAACCTAGGCCCCCTGCATTGAGAGTGCAGAGTCTTAGCCACTGGATCACCAGGGAAGTCCCCAGTACAAATCATTTTGATTTTCATGAATGGAGACTCATATGTCTGTAGATAAATATGTCCTTTCTCCCCCAGTTACTCTAAAATGTAATACAATCCAAAATTAGATTTTAAGGTTTCTTCATTTGGAATGTGGCCAAATGATTTTAATATTAAGTTGGATAAATAAATATACAAGAATCCAAGAAAATGTTCACTAACAAGAGTAAAGGAGAGGATAATATTTGCACTGGAAAATTCTCCTGGAAATTCAAAGCTATTCAAATTAAAGACTGTAATGAGGTAGAAATAAACAGAAAGACCAGTTAGACAAGTGAGAAATTCCAGAAGCTGTTTTAAATAGAAGAATATAGCATAACATACAGTTAGCTTCAATACAATGTACAAAAGTTATTCAAGCAATTCTAATTATTGATAGAATTTTTCACATAATTATCAACGCATTCTCTACTTTATGTGAACACATAATTTTTTTAAAGTCCTGTGTTTAAAAAAAGAAAAAAAGAGTGTCAATCCCCACAAGAGTCAGGTACAAAAACCAATGATGATAGATGAAGCTTTACAGATTGCTTTCCAAAGCTGGGTTTAGGAGTTTCTGAAATATATTAAAGGCAGAAAGCAAATTGGACAATCATTAGGATCATATGTGGCCACTCTCCAAAAACTGCATTAAGGAGTGTAAAGAAATCGGTAGGAAGACTAAATTATGTCTTTTTCCTATGTCATTATTGTGACGACCTAAGACTATTCCAGCTGTTGGCTACATATGCAACCCATAGTTTCAATTATCAAACCAGGCCAAAGATTGCCTGATTGCAGCATTCTATCAACTTGAAATATCCCACAATATGGAATATAGAATTGGTAAATTTTATTTTAATTTTAAAATTTATTGAATAGACTCAATAAAGAATTAGAGGCAAAGCAAGTAGGTTTTTATATGAGCAATGGCTACCCATTAATGGGATTCAGTATTTGGAAGAACAAATATACATGGAAATTTGGGAATTTAAGGTAATTCCTCTTTCAACTTTTCCTTTGAAAGGCCTTTAAGTATTTTGATTTGGAGGCAACTAAAAATGTCACTCAGAGAAGGCAATGGCACCCCACTCCAGTACTCTTGCCTGGAAAATCCATGGACAGAGGAACCTGGTAGGCTGCAGTCCATGGGGTTGCTAAGAGTCAAACATGACTGACCGACTTCACTTTCACTTTTTACTTTCATGCATTGGAGAAGGAAATGGCAACCCACTCCAGTATTCTTGCCTGGAGAATCCCAAGGACGGGGGAGCCTGGTGGGCTGCCGTCTATGGGGTCACGCAGAGTCGGACGCGACTGAAGTGACTTAGCATAGCATAGCATAAAAATGTCACTGCAAGGCTTTAAGAAGGCCTATCTCTGCATCTCCCTGGAAAAACAGACTAAAATTGTAAAAGTACACATTTGATAAACAATATCATTGTCTGGATCACAAAGCTTTCAAGAATCAAATTTTCATATTACATAAAGAGTGTTCAAGTTGTTGAATGCTCGCAGTGAAAAGAAGCTGTAAGAGTGGGGTCTTCAGAACTGTGCAAGTAAACAATAAATGACAGATCTATTTGATTATGGGAAGAACAAAGTCACTGAGCAGAAGAAACAAAGCAAAATTTATAGATAATGGGCTGTAGCATTTTAGATATTGCCCTGAAATTTACTTAGGAATCACCATTAAAGATAGCACCAGAGTAGGAGCCAAAAACTTGTTTTGTTTTGATCTTTATCATAGATCTATTAGTATGACAGACAAAAAATTTAAACCTTTGAAATTCAGTGTTATCTGTGAACTGAAAATTACATCTACTTAATTGAGTTATTGGTACAGTTACATAAGATAATGAGAATAAAAGCACATATTATGGTACTTGGTGCACGATTGAATTCTGGGCCAGAAATAATTCTTGAATCAAAAGTCAGTAGACATATCAAGCTACAGTACCTCTTTAACTAAAAATGTCAAAATAGGAGTGTCCTATTAGTCCTACATGGAAAAAGATCACTGGACCCCATAAAAAGCTATTAAGAGAAAGAATACAGCTCTACCACATTAAAAACAAAAGATACTAATAATTATCTACACTAGTGATGGTTTTCAAACATAACTGTACATTATTGTGAAAGCTTCAAAAACTACAGCTACTTGCAATCCCAGTTTCTAAAATTGTTCCAGAGTGGGGTGCTTTCTGGATGACTCTAATATGTATCATGGAATGATAGCTGGAAGATATAAGTTAAAATATAATGAAAAAAGAGAGCGGTAATGAATTTTCAGATGGGAAAGGTGTAGGAAGCCAGAAGTATTATGATTAAATGTGGATACTATGGAGAACTCAGAAATACAATTTCAGGGGTCTTCAATTTAAAATATATATATATATATATATATATATATATATGTGTGTGTGTGTGTGTGTGTGTGTGTGTGTGTGTGTGTATACATATATATAAGTGGCAGGGAGAAGGAAGTGGGAGAAACCATAACTGACAGCAAATATTACTTTATAAAGTGAATTACCTCAAGAAACTCATTGCTGATAGTAATAGCACAAATAGAGATTCACTGTAAGCTTATGTCTGCTAGATTTAAATTTGACCATTATATGTTCTAGGGAAATGCAAAGCATTTTATTTAGCACATCCCACATTAATGTTCTCTAGTAAATCCATAGAGTGTGATCAATCCACAGAGTGTGAGGAAGATACCCTTGACAAATGATTTCTGGTACTGCAAACAGCCCTGGAGAATGATTACGAGCAGTGTGAACCTCAGTCTGCTGTTGTAGAGATGATATTCTGGTGTGAGGAGCCTGTTATGTTTACAGAGCCCGAAATTCAGGTGCCTCAGCCTTTAGGAATCTTAGTAAGCCAGAATTCTGCTTTGAAAAGTTGGGTTTCTTTCCTTTTTTCCAATTGTAGTGAGCTACAGTGTTCACTGCTGCTATTTGCCAGTCTGCTCACAGCTGTGTCGCCTCATTTGAAATTATGCTTCAGAGTTCCCTTGTCATGCTCTGTTTTGTACTTTTCGCTCACAGTTGGTCTTATTCAGTCTCACACAGAGAACCTGTAAAGGAAGTTGCTCAGCTACCACTTCTTTCCCACACAGGTCCAATCCAAGGGGATGGTGTTGAGGTGAGTACCATGGAAGAGCTAACAGACTGTGTGATGCCCAAGGTTTTTCTGGGGAAGTCCAACATCCTTGTCTCTACTTTGGAGGAGGCAAGAGGCAAAAGCATTTAGAGATGCAAGCCATTTTAGAACTAGAAGAGTTCCTAGGGTTTTTCTTCGAAACACCTCAGTTTACCAAGAAGAAATATAAATATCCAAGTTTATATAGCTAGTTGGCAACAGAACTGATGGAAGATTTTAGATGCTGTGTTAATACCAACATCATATTACGGCTACACCACATTACTTCTGCACTTTGCATGTAAGAGACAATGAAAGTTATTCTAATAAAATACCCTTCTTATTAAGCATTAAAAATCTATGTGAGAGCACTGTCCAAACACCAGTATTCACTAACAGCTTGAAGTTTTCCAGAGAACTTCCTGAACATAAAAACGTATGGCAGGTTGACTGGCAGGGTTATTACAGCACTGAGACATCCCTAACAAGAACTAGATTTAAATAGAGTATATGCCAATTATGATGTATCAGTGGCTAATGAGGCATTCTCTATTCTAAATCAATTCTAGGAGTCTTTAGTAATACTGATAATGCTCTATGTTCACACCAAATCTGATAAAAAACCTATCCAGTAACTGTGATGGTCATGATGCAAAACAACTATTTTACACATCTAGAGATTTTTCAGCAAAATGGAAAGAACTGTGTCAAGGCTGTTTATTGTCACCCTGCATATTTAACTTGTATGCAGAGTGCATCATGTAAAATGCCAAGCTGGAAGAAGCTCGAACAGGGATCAAGATTGCTGGGAGAAATATCAATAACCTCAGTTAGGCACATTCAGTTAAGTTTGGTTGCTCAGTCGTGTCCAACTCTTTGCGACCCCATGAATCACAGCACGCCTGGCCTCCCTGTCCATCACCAACTCCCGGTGTTCAATCAAACTCATGTCTATCGAGTCGGTATTGCCATCCAGTCATCTCATCCTCTGTTGCCCTCTTCTCCTCCTGCCCTCAATCTCTTCAAGCATCAAGATCTTTTCCAATGAGTCAACTCTTCGCATGAGGTGGGCAAAGTATCGGAGTTTCAGCTTCAACATCAGTCCATTCAATGAACACCCAGGACTGATCTCCTTTAGGATAGACTGGTTGGATTTCCTTGCAGTCCACGGGACTGTCAAGAGTCTTCTCCAACACCACAGTTCAAAAGCATAAATTCTTCGGCACTCAGCTTTCTTCACAGTCCAACTCTCACATCCATACATGACCACTGGAAAAACCATAGCCTTGACTAAACGGACATTTGTTGGCAAAGTAATATCTCTGCTTTTCCATATGTTATCTAAGTTGGTCATAACCCTCCTTCCAAAAGTAAGCGTCTTTTAATTTCATGGGTGCAATCACAATCTGCAGTGGTTTTGGAGCCCCCAAAAATAAAGTCTGACACTGTTTCCACTGTTTCCCCCATCTATTTCCCATGAAGTGATGGGACCAGATGCCATGATCTTAGTTTCTGAATGTTGAGCTTTAAGCCAACTTTTTCACTCTCCACTTTCACTTTTTTAATTTTTTTAGTTTTTAAATTTTTTTAATTTTAAAATCTTTAATTCTTACATGCATTCCCAGACATGAACCCCCCTCTCACGTCCCTCCCTGTAACATCTCTCTGGGTCATCCCCATGCACCAGCCCCAAGCATGCTGTATCCTGCGTCAGACATAGACTGGCGATTCAATTCTTACATGACAGTATACATGTTAGAATGCCATTCTCCCAAATCATCCCACTCTCTCCCTCTCCCTCTGAGTCCAAAAGTCCGTTATACCCATCTGTGTCTTTTTTGCTGTCTTGCATACAGGGTCGTCATTGCCATCTTTCTAAATTCCATATATATGTGTTAGTATACTGTATTGGTGTTTTTCTTTCTGGCTTACTTCGCTCTGTATAATCGGCTCCAGTTTCATCCATCTCATCAGAACTGATTGAAATGAATTCTTTTTAATGGCTGAGTAATACTCCATTGTGTATATGTACCACCGCTTTCTTATCCATTCATCTGCTGATGGACATCTAGGTTGTTTCCATGTCCTGGCTATTATAAATAGTGCTGCGATGATCATTGAGGTACATGTGTCTCTTTCAATTCTGGTTTCCTCAGTGTGTATGCCCAGCAGTGGGATTGCTGGGTCATAGGGTAGTTCTATTTGCAATTTTTTAAGGAATCTCCACACTGTTCTCCATAGTGGCTGTACTAGTTTGCAATCCCACCAACAGTGTAGGAGGGTTCCCTTTTCTCCACACCCTCTCCAGCATTTATTGCTTGCAGATTTTTGGATCGCAGACACTCTGACTGGTGTGAAGTGGTACCTCATGGTGGTTTTGATTTGCATTTCTCTGATAATGAGTGATGTTGAGCATCTTTTCATGTGTTTGTTAGCCATCTGTATGTCTTCTTTGGAGAAATGTCTATTTAGTTCTTTGGCCAGTTTTCCCAGCACCACTTGTTAAAGAGATTGTCTTTACTCCATTGTATATTCTTGCCTCCTTTGTCAAAGATAAGGTGTCCATATGTGTGTGGATTTATCTCTGGGCTTTCTGTTTTGTTCCATTGATCTATATGTCTGTCTTTGTGCCAGTACCATACTGTTTTGATGACTGTGGCTTTGTAGTATAACCTGAAGTCAGGCAAGTTGATTCCTCCAGTTCCATTCTTCTTTCTCAAGATTGCTTTGGCTATTCGAGGTTTTTTGTATTTCCATACAAATCTTGATATTATTTGTTCTAGTTCTGTGAAAAATATGGCTGGTAGCTTGATAGGGATTGCATTGAATTTGTAAATTGCTTTGGGTAGTATACTCATTTTCACTATATTGATTCTTCCGATCCATGAACATGGTATATTTCTCCATCTATTAGTGTCCTCTTTGATTTCTTTCATCAGTGTTTTATAGTTTTCTATATAAAGGTCTTTAGTTTCTTTAGGTAGATATATTCCTAAGTATTTTATTCTTTTCGTTGCAATGGTGAATGGAATTGTTTCCTTAATTTCTTTTTCTACTTTCTCATTATTCATGTATAGGAATGCGAGGGATTTCTGTGTGTTGATTTTATATCCTGAAACTTTACTATATTCATTGATTAGCTCTAGTAATTTTCTGGTGGAGTCTTTAGGGTTTTCCATGTAGAGGATCATGTCATCTGCAAACAGTGAGAGTTTTACTTCTTCTTTTCCAATTTGGATTCCTTTTATTTTTTTCTGCTCTGATTGCTGTGGCCAAAACTTCCAGAACTATGTTGAATAGTAGCGGTGAAAGTGGACACCCTTGTCTTGTTCCTGACTTTAGGGGAAATGCTTTCAATTTTTCACCATTGAGGATAATGTTTGCTGTGGGTTTGTCATAGATAGCTTTTATTATGTTGAGGTATGTTCCTTCTATTCCTGCTTTCTGGAGAGTTTTTATCATAAATGGATGTTGAATTTTGTCAAAGGCCTTCTCTGCATCTATTGAGATAATCATATGGTTTTTATTTTTCAATTTGTTGATGGCTTCACAGCTGAATTCTACCAAAAATTTCAAGAAGAGCTAACACCTATCCTACTCAAACTCTTCCAGAAAATTGCAGAGGAAGGTAAACTTCCGAACTCATTCTATGAGGCCACCATCACCCTAATACCAAAACCTGACAAAGATGTCACAAAAAAAGAAAACTACAGGCCAATATTACTGATGAACATAGATGCAAAAATCCTCCACAAAATTCTAGCAATCAGAATCCAACAACACATTAAAAAGATCATATACCATGACCAAGTGGGCTTTATCCCAGGGATGCAAGGATTCTTCAATATCCGCAAATCAATCAATGTAATTCTCCACTTTCACTTTCATCAAGAGGCTTTTTAGTTCCTCTTCAATTTCTACCATAAGGGTGGTATCATCTGCATATCTGAGGTTATTGATATTTCTCCCAGCAATCTTGATTCCAGCTTGTGCTTCTTCCAGGTCAACGTTTCTCATGTGTACTCTGCATGTAAGTTAAATAAGCAGGGTGACAACACAGAGCCTTGATGTACTCCTTTTCCTATTTGGAACCAGTCTGTTGTTCCATGTCCAGTTTGAACTGTTGCTTCCTGACCTGCATACAGATTTCTCCAGAGGCAGGTTAGGTGGTCTGGTATTCCCATCTCTTACAGTATTTTCCACAGTTTATTGTGATCCACAAAGTCAAAGGCATTGACATAGTCAATAAAGCAGAAATAGATATTTTTCTGGAACTCTCTTGCTTTTTTGATGATCCAGTGGATGTTGGCAATTTGATCTGTGGTTCCTCTGCCTTTCCTAAAACCAGCTTGAACATCTGGAACTTCACGGTTCATGTACTGCTGAAGCAAAACTTGCAGAATTTTGAGCATTACTTTACTAGCATGTGAGATGAGTGCAACTGTGCAGTAGTTTTGAGCATTCTTTGGTATTGCCTTTCTTTGGGATTGGGATGAAACCTGACCTTTTCCAGTCCTGTGGCCACTGCTGAGGTCTCCAAATTTGCTCGCATACCAAGTGCAGCACTTTCACAGCATCATCTTTTAGGATTTGAAATAGCTCAACTGGAATGCCATCACCTCCACTAGCTTTGTTCTTAGTGATGCTTTCTAAGGCCCACTTGACTTCACATTCCAGGATGTCTGGCTCTAAGTGAGTGATCACACCATCGTGATTACCTGGGTTGTGAAGATCTTTTTTGTACAGTTTTTCTGTGTATTCTTGCTATCTCTTCTTAATCTCTTCTGCTTCTGTTAGGTTCATACCATTTCTGTCCTTTATCAAGCCCATCTTTTTATGAAATGTTCCCTTGGTACCTCTAATCTTCTTGAAGAGATCTCTAGTCTTTCCCATTCTGTTGCTTTCCTCTGTTTCTTTGCATTGATCGCTGAAGAAGGCTTTCTTATCTCTCCTTGCTATTCTTTAGAACTCTGCATTCAAACGCTTATATTTTTCTTTTTCTCCTTTGCTTTTTGTGTCTCTTCATCTCACAGCTATTTGTAAGGCCTCCCCAGACAGCCATTTTGCTTTTTTGCATTTCTTTTCTATGGGGATGGTCTTGATCCCTGTCTCCTGTACAATATCATGAACCTCCATCCATAGTTCATCAGGTACTCTGTCAGATCTAGTCCCTTAAATCTATTTCTCACTTTCACTGTGTATTCATAAAGGATTTGATTTAGGTCATACCTGAATGGTCTAATAGTTTTCCCTACTTTCTTCAATTTATGTCTGAATTTGGCAATAAGGAGTTCATGATCTGAGCCACAGTCAGTTGCCGGTCTTTTTTTTGCTGACTGTATAGAGTTTCTCAATTTTTGACTGCAAAGAATATAATCAATCTGATTTCGGTGTTGACCATCTGGTGATGTCCATGTGTAGATTCTTCTCTTGTGTTTTTGGAAGAGGGTTTTTTCTATGACCAGTGCATTCTCTTGGCAAAACTCTACTAGCCTTTGCCCTGCTTCATTCTGTACTCCATGGCCAAATTTGCCTGTTACTCCAGGTGTTTCTTGATGTCCTACTTTTGCATTCCAGTCCCCTATAATGAAAAGGCAGATTACACCCCTCTAATGACAGATAGGACAGAGGAACTATAGCGCCTTTTGATGAAGGTGAAAGAGGAGAGTGAAAAAGCTGGGTCGACATTCAGAAAACTAAGATCATATTATTTGATCGCATCACTTCATGGCAAATAGTTGGGGAAACAATGGAAGCAGTGACAGATTTTGTATTCTTAGGCTCCAAAATCACTAGAGATGGTGACTGCAGCAATTAAATTAAAAGACACTTGCTCCTTGGATGAAAAGCTATAACAAACCTAGACAGCATATTAAAAAGCAAAGACATCACTTTGCCGACAAAGATCTGTATGGTCAAAGTTATGGTTTTTCCAGTATTCATGTACAGATGTGAGAATTGGACCATAAAGAATGCTGAGCACTGAAGAATTGATACTTTTGAACTGTGGTGCTGGAGAAGACTCTTGAGAGTCACTTGGACAGCAAGGAGATCAAACCAGTCAATCCTAAAGAAAATCAATCCAGAATATTCATTGTAAGGACTGATGTTGAATCCAAAGCACCGATAATTTGGCCATCTGATGTGAAGAGCTGACTCACTGGAAAAGACCCTGATACTGGGAAAGATTGAGGGCAAGGAGAGAAGGGGATGACAGAGAATGAGGTGGTTAGATGCCATCATCAACTTAATGGATATGAGTTTGAGCAAACTCCAGGAGATAGTGAAGGACAGGGAAGCCTGGTGTGCTGCAGTCACTGGGATGCAGAGTTGAACATGACTGAGTGGACTGAACAACAACAATACAGGTTAGTCTCTGGATAGTAGAGTCAATCAGTTGTATCCAATTGGTAGTATGCTCAATAATGTTTTCTGGCCAAGGAAAAGCTTCAAAAATATTGGGAATAATTAATATGTCTTCAAGAAAGATTATGGTAGTGAAACCAATGTGACTTTTGCTGGCATATAATTCTGATATTATTATAAGGGGATTTGTTCCCACAGTGTCAGTATAATGGATTAGAATTTCCAAAATCATTCATGATTTTACAACCTTCTATTCAATTCTCAGCTCTTGTCCATTTGACTTATATCCCTACCATTTCATGGAAATTGCTCTTGTTGGAGTCACCAGTATCCTAGTTTTCAAATCCATATAGCACGTTGCATTCAATCTCTCTGTAACATTTAAAATTTCTGACCCTTTCATCTTTGAAATTCTTTCCTTCTTGGATATCTAAAAAACTCTCTTCCTTCATTATTTACTTACTTCAGTAACAGCTTCTTTCTCCTCTGGTTCTCTTTCTTCCACAGTCTACAACTTTCCAGGAAGGTCATACTCAGATTTTTTTCCCCCTTTTTCTCTTTTCCATTTTTAACTTTAATTATACTGCCCCAGGTTACAATCACTAGTTCCACATCTACGCATTTCTGATGATTTCCATAATAGCCTAAATATAGTCTAAGTATCTATCTCTCTTTCTATAATATATATATATTCCTATGAATATCTTTAAAACTGAATTTTTTTCTAAGCTAATCATTCCATCTCCTATCCTTTGTTCCCCAGATTTCCTGTCAAGGAGAATGTTGCTTTGCCATCCTCAAGCCACAGGTCAAGAAAGCATCTTAGATTTCTCTCTATCCTTTAACTCGCGTTGAAGGAATCAAGTGGGCAATCAAGGTTTGTTAATCCTCTGCCAGAAAAATACTTTGTATAAATCCTTTACACTTTTACCTACTGCTACTACCTTACTTAAAGTACTCATCATCTAGATCCTAAAATAGCAACTTACCTATTTCTTTTTCCAGGTTAGTCCTTTCAAACTGTTACTGCTAGTGTGATTTTTCATTTCATCTGAGTGAGATGTCCAAGTTCCATTTTCATTGTTTATTCTTTGTGTGACCAAAAGAAGTCATTTACATACTCCTGACATCATTTGCCTCATTTGCAAATGATAATGATAGAATCTGCTGGAATTATTGATAGGTATATTCCTTAACTTCTAGAGCCAGAAAGAAATGTGGGGTTCAACTAATTTATCCCATAAATCTAAGGATTAGTAAGGAGTAAAATACCCTCTGTTTGTCCAAGGTCACAGAATGATAATTTATTGTAAAAAATAATGCATTGGTTATCTCCTGGCAAAATTTTATCCAATATCCTTTCAGTGAACCAATAGATAAAATGGTGTCATATATGTTGTATCAGTCTTCCCTGGTGGCTCAGCAGTAAAGAATCTGTCTGTCCATGCAGGAGACATTGGTTTGATCTGAGTTGGGAAAATCCTCTGGAAAAGGAAATAGCAACACCAGTATTCTTGCCTGGAAATCCCATGAACAGAAGAGTCTGGTGGGCTACAGTCAAAGGGGTTGCAAAGAGTCATACACAACTTAATGAGTAAACAATGAACAACAGCATGCTTTATATCATGTTGTCAAAAATATATTCTTAATACTCCAAGATAAAACATCTTAAGTATTAACTGTTGACCAACAAATGTATAAAATTATTTGAATTAATCGCACTAAGCTAACAGCTCCATCTATCAACTTTTGTCTGTTATGTTTAGCTTTTGCCCAAAGGACACCAGAATTATGTATGTGTATGTGCATATATATGTGTGGGCAAATGCCTCATGCTAAGTCACTTCAGTCATGTTCAACTCTTTGTGACCCTATGGACTTTAGCCCACCAGGCTCTACTGTCCGTGGGGATTTTCCCAGCAAGAATACTGGAGTGGGCTCTCATGCCCTTCTCCAGGGGATCTTCCCATTTCTCTTATGTCTCCTGAATGGGTAGGTGGGTTCCTTACCACTAGTGCTACCTGGGAAGCCGTGGGCAAATATATATATATATTTGTCCAGTACTGGATAAAAACGAATACTGGACAAAAACTACTGCTAATGAGTGGAGCATGCCTGAGGCATGCAGAAAGAAGATGTGGGAATCCATGAATCAGCATTATCCTGACACTGGCTGGTTTGTAATAAAATGCATTTTCTCTCCATGTTCCCAAGACTAGAACAAATGAGGACATTTGACATAAAACCATGTTCAGGGTTTAATGTATTATATATACCAGAGATAATCAACCTTCATTGCATTTACAAGCAAACCCAACCCAGAACTGTAAGGAATAGAGTCAAGAGAAATGGAAATATAGTAAGTAATCCACTTGGAATTCTCACCGAATTTCCCACCTTCCCAAGTAGTTGTTTCTCAGGCTGTCTTTTCCTAGTATATATGCCCCTCTTACTGTATTCTTTTAAGCAAGAACTGATAAAATATAGTTTATATTCATAGACACAAAGTGAAAATTGAACTTCACATATCACAAAGGTTAAAAAAGATGTTAAAATTTCTCCTCCTCCTCACCATTGTTACCAGCACCATCATCATCATCACCACCATCATAAATAATATTTCTTTAGTGCTTAGTATGTGCCTAATTCTGAGCTAAGTGCTTTACATGCATTTATATAAAAGACCTGACAATGTAGTTATTATGCATATATCTATTTAAAAAAAAAGAAGCCTAAGCTATGTCAGGTATATTTCATGTGGGCTTGCAATTCAAACTATTTTAAACTCTTAACTATTCAGACTTAACTGCCTCTATCTCTCTCTGTCTCCATTCCCAAATATATTTGATTTGTGTTTGATTATTTCAGTTTCTGTTATTTTCAGGAAAATAATAGACAACTTTTAAAGTTGTCTATTTATCTTAAGAAAATGTTTTAATTCTGCATATAGGAAGATACATAGTACAGCAGAATGTAAAACTTAAAGTATTTAAAAACAATGCAGAAAATGTATTAATTCACTTGAGAAAAAGATGAAATTCAAATTTAAAAGATATCCAAAGAAAAGTGGAATCTATGATGGAAACATTTTCACAGGAGTAACAATTCTTTAATCTTTTTCAGAGATGAAGAAAATTACTTTGTTACTAAAATTTTAATAAGATTTAATTAGTTTTCAAGATTGTTTTTGCTCTTCTGTGTCCGTTGCATTTCCATATGAATTTTATGATCAGACTGTCCATTAATGCAAAGAAAAGAAGCTGGAATTTTGATAAGGGTTACACTGAATTTGTATATTTTTGAAAAAAAGTATTGCCATTCTAAAAAATACCAAATTTACAGACCCAGGAACCCAGAATATCTTATTTAGGTATTCTTCAGTTTCTTTCACCAGTACTTTGTAGTTTTCAGTATACAAGCCTAGCATTTCTTTTATTAAATTTACACCTAAGTATTTTAATTCATTCTTTTGGTTGGTACTGTTCATTGCTAGTACATAAAGTCTCAGTTGATTTTTGTATATTTTTCTTGTAACCTTCACACCTCAGGGCCAGTTTATTAGTTTTAATAGATTTTTTGTGGATTGATTAGGATTTTCTCTAGACAAGAACACAACACCTAAAAAAAAGAAGAGAACATTTTGTTTCTTCCTTTCCAAACTGTATGCCTTTATTTATTTATCTTCTCTGCTTTATTCCTCTGGCTAAAACCTCTGCTGCTGCTGCTAAGTTGCTTCAGTCGTGTCTGACTCTGTGCGACCCCAGAGACGGCAGCCCACCAGGCTCCCCCGTCCCTGGGATTCTCCAGGCAAGAACACTGGAGTGGGTTGCCATTTCCTTCTCCAATGCATGAAAGTGAAAAGTGAAAGTGAAGTCGCTCAGTTGTGTCCGACTCTAGCGACCGCATGGACTACAGCCCACCAGGCTCCTCCATCCATGGGATTTTCCAGGCAAGAGTACTGGAGTGGGGTGCCATTGCTGTTTTAAACTCTTTATAAGTTAAAGTCTTTATAAGTTAAAGTCTAATGTCTGGGCTTTGCCTGGGATCATTTCTTTTTGAGTTTTTTATTTTTTAATTTATTCTGTCTATGGACCTTACTTTTAAATTTCTTTGCTAATATCACATATGTGTATTTACTTTAAAATTAGATTTTTAAATAAGAAAATTTAGCAGCTCTGTAATATGGTGGGATTACTCAATTTCTCTCTGGATTTATTGTCGCTGCCTGGTGGTGGGGTGGTAAATACGATGATTTGTTTTATTTTGTGAAATTTCTGGACAAATTTCGTAAAGTCTCTATGCTTTGTCACACATAGTCCTTGGAGTCTTTACTCAAGAATCTTCAGTTTCAGTTTCAGTTCAGTATCTCAGTCGTGTCCGACTCTTTGCTACCCCGTGATTCACAGCACACCAGGCCTCCCTGTCCATCACCAATTCCCGGAGTTCACTCAGACTCATGTCCATCGACTAAGTGATGCCATCCAGCCATCTCATCCTCTGTCATCCCCTTCTCCTCCTGCCCCCAATCTCTCCCAGCATCAGAGTCTTTTCCAATGAGTCAACTCTTTGCAGGAGGTGGCCAAAGTACTGGAGTTTCAGCTTCAGCATCATTGCTTCCAAAGAAATGCCAGGGTTGATCTCCTTCAAAATAGACTGGTTGGATCTCCTTGCAGTCCAATGGACTCTCAAGAAGCTTCTCCAACACCACAGTTTAAAAGCATCAATTCTTCGGTGCTCAGCCTTCTTCACAGTCCAACTTTCATATCCATACATGACCACAGGAAAAACCATAGCCGTGACTAGACAGATCTTAGTTGGCAAAGTAATGTCTCTGCTTTTAAATATGCTATCTACGTTGGTCATAACTTTCCTTCCAAGGAGTAAGCATCTTTTAATTTCATGGCTGCAGTCACCATCTGCAGTGATTTTGGAGCCCAAAACAATAAAGTCTGACACTGTTTCCACTGTTTCCCATCTATTTCCCATGAAGTGATGGAACCAGATGCCATGATCTTCGTTTTCTGAATGTTGAGCTTTAAGCCAACTTTTTCACTCTCCTCTTTCACTTTCATCAAGAGGCTTTTTAGTTCCTCTTCACTTTCTGCCATAAGGGTGGTGCCATCTGCATATCTGAGGTTATTGATATTTCTCCCGGCAATCTTGATTCCAGCTCGTGTTTCTCCCAGTCCAGCGTTTCTCATAATGTACTCTGCATATAATTTAAATAAGCAAGGTGACAATATATAGCCTTGACGTACTCCTTTTCCTATTTTGAACTAGTCTGTTGTTTCACGTCCAGTTCTAACTGTTGCTTCCTGACCTGCTTACAGATTTCTCAAGAGGCAGGTCAAGTGGTCTGGTATTCCCATCTCTTGAAGAATTTTCCACAGTTGATTGTGATCCACACAGTCAAAGGCTTTGGCATAGTCAATAAAGCAAAAATAGATGTTTTTCTGGAACTCTCTTGCTTTTTCCTTGATCCAACGGATGTTGGCAATTTGATCTCTGGTTCCTCTGCCTTTTCTAAAACCAGCTTCAACATCAGGAAGTTCATAGTTCACATATTGCTGAAGCCTGGCTTGGAGAATTTTGAGCATTACTTTATTAACATGTGAGATGAGTGCAATTGTGAGGTAGTTTCAGCATTCTTTGGCATTGCCTTTCTTTGGAATTGGAATGAAAACTGACCTTTTCCAGTCCTGTGGCCACTGCTGAGTTTTCCAAATTTGCTGGCATATTGAGTGCAGCACTATCACAGCATCATCTATTAGGATTTGAAACAGCTCAACTGGAATTCAATCACCTCCACTAGCTTTCTTCAAGAATCTTAGTGTTCAGCTAATGATTAGAGAATTCCTTAAATGCTTTGAACCAGTATATCTCCCAGACATTGTCAAGGTGCTCTATTTATGTGTCGGTGTATTCCTTCGGTGGTCTTGCAGACAGTGTCCAATTTTGCCTTTAGCCATTATTTCCACCTATGCAGAGCTCTCAAGTGAGTGGGAGACTAAGGCTTTCTCAATTATTTATCCCTAAGAACTCAAAAAAGATGTCCTTTTCATTATAGGGGATGTAATGCAAAAGTAAGAAGTCAAGAAACACCTGGGTTAACAGGCAAATTTGGCCTTGGAATATGGAATGAAGCAGGGCAAAGGCTAAGAGAGTTTTGCCAAGAGAACGCACTGGTCATAGCAAAAACCCTCTTCCAAAAACACAAGAGAAGACTCTACACATGAACATCACCAGATGGTCACAACCCAAATCAGATTGATTATATTCTTTGCAGTCAAAGATGGAGAAGATCAATACAGTCAGCAAAAACAAGACTGGCAGTTGACTGTGGCTCAGATCGTGAACTACTTTTTGCCAAGTTCAGACTTAAATTGAAGAAAGTAGGGAAAACCACTAGACCATTGAGCCATGACCTAAATCAAATCCCTCATGATTATACAGTGGAAGTGAGAAATAGATTTAAGGAACTAGATCTGATAGACAGAATGCCTGATGAACTATGGATGGAGATTCATGACATTGTACAGGAGACAGGGATCAAGAACATCCCCATGGGAAAGAAATGCAAAAAAGCAAAATGGCTCTCTGAGGAGGCCTTACAAATAGCTGTGAAAAGAAGAGAAGCGAAAAGCAAAGGAGAAAAGGAAAGACATAAGCATCTGAATGCAGAGTTGCAAAGAATAGCAAGGAGAGATAAGAAAGCCTTCTTCAGCGATCAATGCAAAGAAATAGAGGAAAGCAACAGAATGGGAAAGACTAGAGATCTCTCAAGAAAATTAGAGATACCAAGGGAACATTTCATAAAAAGATGGGCTCTATAAAGAAGAGAAATGGTATGGACCTAACAGAAGCAGAAGAGATTAAGAAGAGATGGCAAGAGTACACAGAAGAACTGTACAGAAAAAGAGCCTCGCGACCCAGATAATCATGATGGTGTGAAAACTCACCTAGAGCCAGACATCCTGGAATGTGAAGTCAAGTGGGCCTTAGAAAGCATCACTAAGAACAAAGCTAGTGGAGGTGATGGCATTCCAGTTGAGCTATTTCAAATCCTGAAAGATGATGCTGTGAAAGTGCTGCACTTGGTATGCGAGCAAATTTGGAGAACTCAGCAGTGGCCACAGGACTGGAAAAGGTCAGTTTTCATCCCAATCCCAAAGAAAGGCAATACCAAAGAATGCTCAAACTACTCCACAATTGCACTCATCTCACATGCTAGTAAAGTAATGCTCAAAATTCTGCAAGCTTTGCTTCAGCAGTACGTGAACCGTGAACTTCCAGATGTTCAAGCTGGTTTTAGGAAAGGCAGAGGAACCAGAGATTAAACTGCTAACATATGCTGAATTGTCAAAAAAGCAGGAGAGTTCCAGAAAAATATCTATTTCTGCTTTATTGACTATGCCAATGCCTTTGACTGTGTGGATCACAATAAACTGTGGAAAATTCTGAAAGAGATGGGAATACCAGACCACCTAACCTGCCTCTTGAGAAATCTGTATGCAGGTCAGGAAGCAACAGTTAGAACTGGGCATGGAACAACAGACTGGTTCCAAATAGGAAAAGGAGTACGTCAAGGCTGTATATTGTCACCCTGCTTATTTAACTTCTTTGCAGAGTACATCATGAGAAACGCTGGCCTGGAAGAATCACGAGCTGGAATCAAGATTGCCGGGAGAAATATCAATAACCTCAGATATGCAGATGACACCACCTTTATGCCAGAAAATGAAGAGGAACTAAAAAGCCTCTTGATGAAAGTGAAAGAAGAGAGTGAAAAAGTTGGCTTAAAGCTCAACATTCAGAAAACGAAGATCGTGGCATCTGGTCCCATCACTTTATGAGAAATAGATGG
This sequence comes from Ovis canadensis, assembly GCF_042477335.2. Classification (NCBI taxonomy): domain Eukaryota; kingdom Metazoa; phylum Chordata; class Mammalia; order Artiodactyla; family Bovidae; genus Ovis; species Ovis canadensis. Next base: position 173,413,225 of record NC_091246.1, on the reverse strand, counting down.
GGAAACAATGGAAACAGTGTCAGACTTTATTTTTTTGTGCTCCAAACCACTGCAGATGCTGATTGCACCCATGAAATTAAAAAACGCTTAATCCTTGGAAGAATTAAGGATTAAGGATTAACCTAGATAAAATATTGAAAAGCAGAGATGTTACCGTCAAAGGTCCATCTAAGGCTATGGTTTTGACAGTGGTCATGTATGGATGCGAGAGTTGAACTGTGAAGAAAGCTGAGCACTGAAGAATTGATGCTTTTGAACTGTGGTGTTGGAAAAGACTCTTGAGAGTCCCTTGGACTGCAAGGAGATCCAACCAGTCTATTCTAAAGGAGATCAGTCCTGGGTGTTCTGTGAAAGGACAGATATTGAAGCTGAAACTCCAGTACTTTGGCCACTTCATGTGAAGAGTTGACTCATTGGAAAAGACTCTGATGCTGGGCGGGGTTGGGGGCAGGAGGAAAAGTGGATGACAGAAGATGAGATGGCTGGATGACATCACTGACAACATGGATGTGAGTTTGAGTGAACTCCGGGAGATGGTGATGGGCAGGGAGGCCTGGAGTGCTGTGATTCATGGGGTGGCAAAGAGTTGGACATGACTGAGCGACTGAACTGAACTGAACTGAACTGTTTCCACTGTTTCCCTATCTATTTGCCATGAGGTGATGTGACCGGATGCCATGATCATTGTTTTCTGAATGTTGAGATTTAAGCCAACTTTTCACTCTCCTCTTTCAATTTCCTTAAGAGCCTCTTTAATTCATTTTCTGCCATAAGGGTGGTGTCATCTTCATATCTGAAGTTTTTGATATTTCTCCCGGTTATCTGTATTCTACCTTGTGCTTCATCCAGCCCAGTGTTTCTCTGATGTACTCTGCGTATAAGATCAATAAGCAGGGTGATGATATACAGCCTTGATGTACTCCTTTTCTATTTGGAACCAGTCTGTTGTTCCATGTCCAGTTCTAACTGTTGCTTTCTGACCTGCATATAGGTTTTTCAAGAGGTGGTCAGGAGGTCTAGTATTCCCATCTCTTTCAGAATTTTCCACCGTTTGTTGTGATCCACACAGTCAAACACTTTTGCATACTCAATAAAGCAGAAATAGATGTTTTTCTGGAACTCTCTTGTTTATTCAGTGATCCGACAGATGTTGGCAATTTTATTGTGGTTCCCTTGTCTTTTCTAAATCCAGCTTGAATATCTGAAAGTTCACAATTCATGTGTTGTTGAAGCTTGGCTTGGAGAATTTTGAGTCTTACTTTACTAGCGTCTGAAATAAGTGCAATTGTTCAGTGCAATTGCGCAATCTGAGCATTCTTTGGCATTGCCTTTCTTTGGGGTTAGAATGAAAACTGACCTTTTCCAGTCTCATGGCCCTTGCCGAGTTTTCCAAATTTGCTGGCATATTGAATGTAGCACTTTTACGGCTTCATCTTTTAGGATTTGAAATAGCTCAACTGGAATTCCATCACCTCCACTAGCTTTGTTCATAGTGATGCTTTCTAAGGCCCACTTGACTTCACATTCTAGGATGTCTGACTCTAGGTGAGTGATCACACTATCATGATTATCTGGGGTGAATATCTTTTTTTGTATAGTTATTCTGTTTATTCTTGCCATCTCTTCTTAATATCTTCTGCTTCTGTTAGGTCCATACCATTTCTGTCCTCATTGTGCCCAGCTTTGCATGAAATGTTCCCTTGGTATCTCTAATTTTCTTGAAGACATCACTAATCTTTCCCATCCTGTTCTTTTTCTCTGTATCTTTGCATTGATCACTGAGGAAAACTCTCTTATCTCTCCTTGCTCTTCTTTGGAACTCTGCATTCAAATGGGTATATCTTTCCTTTTCTCCTTTGCTTTTCACTTCTCTTCTTTTCACAGCTATTTGTAAGGCCTCCTCAGACAGCCATTTTGTTCTTTTGCATTTCTTTTTCTTTGGTAGCTATTGATCCCTGTCTCCTGTACAATGTCACAAACCTCCGTCCCTAGTTCATCAGGTACTCTGTCTATCAGATCTAGTCCTTGAATCTATTTCTCACTTCCACTGTATAATCATAAGAGATTTTATTTAAGTCCTACCTGAATGGCCTAGTAGTTTTCCCCAATTTCTTCAATTTAACTATGAATTTGGCAATAATTCATGATCTGAGCCACAGTCAGCTGCGGGTCTTGTTTTTGCTGACTGTATAGAGCTTCTCCATCTTTGGCTGAAAAGAATATAATCAATCTGATTTCAGTGTTGACCATCTGGTGATGTCCATGTGTAGAGTCTTCTCTTGTGTTGTTGGAAGAGGTTGCTTGCTATGACCAGTGTGTTTTCTTGGTGAAACTCTATTAGCCTTTGCCCTGCTTTATTCTGTACTCCAAGGCCAAATTTGCCTGTTACTCCAGGTGTTTCTTGTGCATTCCAGTCCCCTATAATAAAAAGGACATCTTTTTTGGGTGTTAGTTCTAAAAGGTCCTGTTGGTCTTCATAGAACCGTTCATCTTCAGCTACTTCAGCATTACTGTTTGGGGCATAGACTTGGATTACCATGATTTCAAATGGTTTGCTTTGGAAATGACCAGAGATCATTCTGTTGTTTTTGAGATTGCATTCAAGTGCTATAATTCACTGATTCCTAATATATTGATGTTCACTCTTGCCCTCTACTGTTTGACCACTTCCAATTTGCCTTAATTCATGGAACTAAGATTCTGATTCCTATGCAATATTATTCTTTACAGCATAGGACTTAACTTCCACTGGGGCTTCCTTGATAGCTCAATTGGTAAAGAATCTGCCTGCAATGCAATAGTCCCCAGTTCGATTCCTGGGTTGGGAAGATCTGCTGGAGATGAGATAGGCTACCTACTCCAGTATTATTGGGCTTCCCCTGTGGCTCAGTTGGTAAAGAATCCACCTGAAATGCAGGAGACCTGGGTTAGATCCCTGGGTTGGGAAGATTCCCCTGGAGCAGGGAAAGCCTATCCACTCCAGTATTCTGGCCTAGAGAATTCCATGGACTATATACTCCATGGGGTCACAAAGAGTTGGACAAGACTGAGTTACTTGCACTACACTTACTTCCATCACCAGTCACATCCACAACTGCAAGTTTAAGAACTTCAGTGTTAAACAACTGTGATTATTTTTAACAAGTGTCTCAGAAAAAAAGGGTGTTAACAAGTGAACAGTAAGTCAGGTCAGAGAAAGTTAAGCTCCATCAGTGAGGGCTTCCAAGGAACTGGTGACAGGTTGGATAATGACTGTTCTTGGGAACAAGGGGTTTGTGGAGCTCCACATGGAAAAGATACAATGAAGTCTTCATTACAACAAAAGAAATTTATATCCAAATAGATTAAAGCCTTATATATGTCAAAAACAATTTTAAAAATTCAGTAACCATTTAGGTGATTACTGTTTAATTTGAAGTTGAGAAGATTTTAAAATGTTTTTTTTTAAGTCCTAACTGTAAATTATAGGAAGTGTTTTTTGTAATGAAAAATTAAAACCTTTTCATCAAACATAGACTAAAGTGAATGAAAAGACAAATTACAAACTGAGAAAATATCTTTCAATTCATGGAACTGATAATGGATTGGTATAAAGAATACTTGTCAAAGTTATTGACAGGGCAATATGCAAAAATATGAATATAATTGAATATAAAGAGTAAGTGAAAAATGTAATTCCATAAATACATGCACTGCTAAGTCACTTCAGCCATATCTGACTCTTTGGTATCTTATGGACTATAGCCTGCCAAGCTCCTCTGTCCATGGGATTTCCCAGATTAGAATACTGGAGTAGGTTGTCATGCCCTCTTTCAGGGATCTTCCTGACCCAGGGATTGAAGCTACATCTCTTATGTCTCTTGCATTGACAGGTGGGTTCTTTAACGCTAGCGCCACTTGGGAAGCCCATAAATATTAGAGCAAATACATCTTTATAAAATGTTTAACAAAAATCTAGTAGTCGATTTAAAAATGCATCAGTTCAATTCAGTTTAGTCACTCAGTCGTGTCTGATTCTTTGCGACCCCATGAATTTTGCATGCCCTGGCAGCATGCCAGGCCTCCCTGTCCATCACCAACTCCTGGAGTTCACTCAGACTCATGTCCATCGAGTTGGTGATGCCATCCAGCCATCTCATCCTCTGTCGTCCCCTTTTCCTCCTGCCCCCAATCCCTCCCAGCATCAGAGTCTTTTCCAATGAGTCAACTCTTCGCATGAGGTGGCCAAAGTACTGGAGTTTCAGCTTTAGCATCATTGCTTCCAAAGAACACCCAGTGCCGGGGTCCAGCCCCAGTGGATCCAGGGTGATTTGAAGGTGGGGATGGAGTCGGCGTCTTTGGAAAAATACATATTTAATCACAGATATATAGAGATTAGAAATGGATAGTGTAGTAGGAAGATTAGTGGAGAAAAAGAGGCTGAATAACTTGGATTACGTGGAATAGCATCCATGCTCCAGATGGAAATTCAGCCAGAAAAACGGGAGCAAGAAAGAAGTGACATGGGGGAATCAGTCTTTCTGGAAACTGATCTGATTTCTTTATTTTTGGGTTTGCTTATATACCTTTTGTGACACATAGGGATGAATACAGAGTCAAGCGGGGGTCAGCAGTCCTGACCTTTATCAAAATCAGGTGCTTCCCATAAATGTATAAAAAAGGTACATCATCTTCTGTCCATGAGTGAGACCTGCTGACATTTTATGATCCTTTCTTTCTGATAACCAAAAAACTTATTTCTTCCAAGGGTGTTTTTTCTTAAACCAGGCACCACCCTCCAAATAAAGTTACATTCCTATAGGGTGAAGGTGTAGTGAGTTACAATCAAGAAAGGAATTTATTTAACCCAAGGTTAACATGATTAGTTTTAAAGGTTAATAATTATTTCTCCTATATGCTTAAAGGTTAATACTTATTTCTTCTTATATGCTAGTTATATTCATTATAAGGGTAGGGAACATGGAGATTTAGCAGCAAACATCAGCCCAACAAATGAAAACCCTTTCACCAATGCTCCCCTTAAGATCTATTTAGTCTCAAGATATGATAAAGTTACATTTTTACATAGCAAGGACACAGTGATTTATAACAAAGTACAGTGATCTATTACAAAAGAGAAAATCCATTAACTCAAAAAGTCTAGTATTGCTAACACCAAAAACTACTGTATTTCCTTTTCTATATTCCAAATACATTGATTAATATATTCCCAGGTGCTTAAGGATATGGAGGCCTAGCGGCAATCATTGACTCAACAAGAAGAAAAAGCCCTATGCTAATTAAGACTCTGAAAATACTCCAAAACTCTCTGTGCTGTTTATGGTTAAGAGGTAGTGAACAATCATGTGCATAGTGGCAGGAGTATGGATAATCCTGTCACACAAGCTAGTCTGTCAGCAGAGAGGTTTGACCTGAGACATCCTTGTCCCACCCAGAGCAGGGAATCAGCAGCAATTATTGACACAACAAATGAAAAACCCTTCATCAATATAATTTCTAACCAACCCATTATACTAATAATTTCTAACTCCCCAAAAGAATTTGCCTTTAGCAAGTCTAAAACATCTCGTGCCTCTCAGATTGGGAGGCTGTAAACAATCACATGTGGCCGGACGAACCTATACAGGCAGGCTAGATAACCTTCAGAGGAGTCCGTAAGCTGAAACACTCCTGTCACGCACAAGAATTTTTATTGCCTTGGAGCTGCACGTTTACTCCTTCTCCAAGAGAAACAGTTATGGGGGAGAGCCGCCGTAAAGTCAGAGGTGTAGGTGAGAGCATAAAACAGACTCTGGTTTTGGGGTTAGATGCTTGGGAACAGGGGGTTTCCTGAGGCTTGATCACGCCTTTACGTATGCCAAGCCTCGTTCCTCATGACCTTTGCCATGGGCGGAGTTCCTCACGCTGGCTCCAGGCAACCCAGGACTGATCTCCTTTAGAAGGGACTGGTTGGATCTCCTTGCAGTCCAATGGACTCTCAAGAGTCTTCTCCAACACCACAGTTCAAAAGTATCAATTCTTTGGCTCTCAGCTTTCTTCACAGTCCAACTCTCACATCCATACATGACCACTGGAAAAACCATAGCCTTGACTAGACGGACCTTTGTTGGCAAAGTAATGTCTCTGCTTTTCAATATTTTATCTAGGTTGGTCATAACTTTGCTTCCAAGGAGTAAGCATCTTTTAATTTCATGGCTGCAGTTACCATCTTCAGTGATTTTGGAGCACCCCCCCAAAATAAAGTCTGACACTCTTTACACTGTTTCCCCATCTATTTCCCATAAAGTGATGGAACTGGATACTATGATCTTCATTTCCGAATGTTGAGCTTTAAGCCAACTTTTTCACTCTGTTCTTTCACTTTCATCAAGAGGGTTTTTAGTTCCTCTTCACTTTCTGCCATAAGGGTGGTGCCATCTGCATATCTGAGGTTATGGATATTTCTCCCAGCAATCTTGATTCCAGCTTGTGCTTCTTCCAGCCCAGAGTTTCTCATGATGTACTCAGCATATAAGTAAAATAAGCAGGGTGACAATATACAGCCTTTTCCTATTTGGAACCAGTCTAAAGCATAAATGAAACTAGAGAAAGCGAAAGCAGAGGAATAATTAACTTGGGATTCACAATGTGGATTCTTCTAAGAGGATTTAGTTTTAGGAGATCCACATAGGTAGTTGTAAGTGGTTCTCAGCTCCAAGTTTATGTGGGATGTTGAATTTATAAACATTTATCAAATTATAACAAATTGATAGATAAAAAGATAAGGACCCTCCTCAGAGTGTGTCCTGAACCAAGGATTATGATCAACCTAATATGTTTCACCTGAGACCCATAAGAATAGTGAGAAAAATAAGATGAAAACTATACCATTAGGTATATGTGTTAAAAATTAAGGACAATCACAACAATAAGAGAAAAGTAATGCTTGACTTCCAAAGCAATAAAAGAGAAAAAATAATAAAATCTCCACAAAAAGCCTGAAAACAGGAGAGAAAAGAAATAAAGTAAAACATTAGTTAGTAACAAACATAGAGTAAAACTGTAGAAATGAATTCAAATGATGAGTAATCACTCAAATTCTAAACTATTATACTCTCCTAAAAAAGGCTACAGATTGCATAACTATTTTCTCATATACTATTTAGAGAAACAGTAAAAATGAAATGTTATAATGGAAAAAATTGTACTGGAAAATACTAATTAGAATACATCTAGTGTTGTGATATTAATATCAGACAAAATACAACCTAAGGCAAAACATACTAACAGGAAAAAAAAAGCACATTAATTGAAGATAAAAGAAGTAATAACCCCTTAAGAATGTAAAGCCATGTTATAGCTGCATATAACTTACAACAAAGCCTCATAATATCTGAAGTAGATAAAATAGAAATACAAAAGTCAACATATCCAAAATATACTCATTTAGATACTGATATGTCAAATAGATTAAAAATGGTCAAGATAGAAGATGTGAATAACTCTAAAAGTAAGCTTGATCTTAAGCTTAGAATTACATGATCTCCACCCTTAGAATCCACATGTAAGTGATACCATTCATTATTTATCCTTCTCTGTCCGGTTTATTTGTTTAGAAGAATGCCTTCATCCATGTTGTCATAAATGACAGGATTTACTTCTTTTCCAAGGCTGAATGATATTCCATTGTGTACATGGTTGTTTAGTCACTAAGTTTTGTCCAACTCTTGCAAACCCCATGGACTGTAGCCTGGTAGGTTCTTCTGTCTATGGGATTTCCCAGGCAAGAATACTGGAGTGGGTTGCCATTTCCTTCTTCATTGTATACACACTCTACATTTTTTGATCCATTAATCCATTTATGGACCCTCTTATTTTTTCCATACTCTGTGAATAATGCTAGGAGCTTCCCAGGTGACACTAGTGGTAAAGAACCCACCTGCCAATGCAAGAGACAAAAGAGACCTGCGTTAAATCCCCTAGAGAAGGGCATGGCAACCCACTCCAGTATTCTTGTCTGGAGAATCCCATGGGCAGAGGAGCTTAGCAGGTTACAGTCTCTAGGGTTGTAAAGAGTTGGCCATGACTGAAGTGTCTTAGCATGCACACATGAATAATGTTGCATTGAGCAAGGGAGTGCTGGTATCATTTTGAGGTAATGACTCCATCTCTCCTCAGAGGTAGGATTGCTGGATCATATGAAAGCTCTATATCTTTATATTATTAAGGGACCTCCATATTGTTTTCCATAGTGTTTGTACCACTTTACATTTACACCAGTGTTGTTCAAGAGTTCCCTTCCTTTCTTCACTCATCTTGGCTGGAATTTTATCTCTGGTCTTTTTTTTAATACAGTAAAGTGTAAACTCTAGAAAATATTCCTAAATTGTTATGTTCATAAATGAAAAATAATGGGCAAGTGAAACCATATGCAACAATATTTTTAAATGGACTGGGTGGGTATACATTGGCTTTAGAGTAGTTGTTATTAATACTATAGAGAATGAAAGAAAAGGAATTATGTTAATTATACAAATTAATGCAAAAAGTATACATTAATATTGTCAAATCAAGGCGCTGGTTATGAGTGTTATCATAAACTAGTTTTAGTTTTCCCTACTTTTTGTTGGTCTGTGTTTATTTTTTCAAATTAAGAAATTTAAACTGAAAGCCTGCTAACATACATCTTATCTGTCCATAATTTCTATTGCTTGCTTTTTGTTTTCTTATTTTTCATGACAAGGAAAAGTCACATATGAATGCAGGGATCAACAGTAGATCAGTTCACCTCCATAAACCTTGAGGGCTTGAATTAGATGATTTTTTTAGGTCCCTGTTAGCAATGTGATTCTCTGAAATCCTACAGGAAACCTCATATTTCTTTCACTACAAGGAGAGCCTCTCTCAAACAATTAATAATAGGTTCTTCCCTCATAGTATGCTGCTTTATTTTTATTATCTTCATATAATACCTGACCTATCTGTGAATGCCAAATACGGCTGTGAAAATGAAAAGACCCTTCTAAGTGCTTAGCATCCTTATAGGATTCATGGATGTGGAGGTGTTTAAATATTACTAGAATTGCATTGGAATAAATAATGTCACCTTGACTGTCTTTAGAAAGCAGAGCTGGTTTGTCAGCACTCTAGGTAAGTATTTGAGCGAAAGAAAGTTTAAAGATAAAGAAAAACTTGGGGAACAACAATGCTACAAATTATACAAAAAAACAAAAACACAAAAGAAAATCAACAGAAAAAATTCAAATTAGCTCCCTATTTGTAAACCTGGAGTGGTTTAGAATATTTTTTCTCATCTTAAGACATAAAATAATTATATGAATATAAGCTTGAGATGGAGAATAATCACATGGGAAGCTACTGTTAATGATTTTCCTTGAGAGACAGTATTACATGGTGATCAAGTGAGAGCAGGTTTTCATGGCGCAGGAGCATGAAGGATACTGTGGGACATCAGCAATGTTTGATATTTTGACTCAGGAGTTAATTATATTGTGTTTGCCTTATAAAAAGTATGTAAAATATGGTTATGACATGAATATGTTTGCATAAAATATTAGGTGGATTATGCATAAATATCTATCTGTATCTATCACATGAAAAGTGAAAGTGATAGTCACTCAGTTGTGTCCAACTCTTTGTGACCCCATGGGCTGTAGCCTGCCAGGCTTCTCTGCCCATGGAATTCTCCAGGCAAGAATACTGGAGTGTGTTGCCATTCCTTTCTCCAGGGGATCTTGCTGTCCCAGGCATCAAACCCTGGTCTCCTCTGTTGCAGGCAGATTCTTTACCATCTGAGTCAACAGGGAAGCCCCATGGGTAATACATAGTAAATTCTCAGTAAATAAAGTAGAATATTTTGAAATATATATTGAGACAAACTTGAAGAAACATGGGGCTCCATGTGGCTTGGGTTCATTGCTATCTCTAGGGGGCAGTGCCTCTGATACATTATGACAACAATGGTAATTATTATTTGAATTTCATTGGAATAAATGGCTTCCCTCATGGCTCATTGATAAAGACTCTGCCTGCAATGCAGGAGACCCTGGTTCGATTCCTGTGTTGGGAAGATTCCCTGGAGAAGGGATAGTACCCACTCCACTATTCTTGGGCTTCCCTTGTATGGCTCATCTAGTAAAGAATCCACCTGCAATGCAGGAGACCTGGGTTCAATCCCTGGGTTGGGAAGATTCCCTGGAGAAGGGAACAGCTACCCACACCAGTATTCCGGCCTGGAGAATTCCATGAACTGGATAGACCATGTGGTCGCAAAGAGTTGGCACAGCTGAGAGACTTTCACTTTCATTGGAATAAATAATGTCACCTTGACTATCTTCAAAAAGCAGAACTGGCTTATCAGCCCTCTAGGGAGGTTGGAGGAGAGGATGCTTATGCCTTAGGAAAACTGACCAAATACTGCTCTGAAAATGAAAAGACCCTTTTAAGTGCTTAGCATCCTTGTAGGATTCATGGATGTGGAGCAGAGGATGCCTGTGCCCTAGAGAAACTGATGCAATGCTGAGTTGTAGGAAATTGGTGAAGTGCTTTTTGCAGTTTAACAGAGAGGAGAGTATTTGGTACAGACACCCCTGAGTGGCACGCAAGCAGATAGGAGCAAAGACAGCCCATGATACTGGACTGGACATACACAGGAGCACAGAAGACAGCTTCTAGAGACACTACACACAGATATGACTGCAAGGACTTGCAGTTGAGTGTGGGACCCAAATAGACAGACAATGCAAATACATGGAAGAGATAGGTTATTTGAGTATAAAATGCAATATGTGACTTTAAAATGAAACTGTATGTCTGAATAGGCAATTTTCTTTAATAAACTAAGCCTGCTTTTCAAAGAAACTCTAACTGAAATATTTTAGAAATGTATTGGTATTCCTTAACATAATGCTCTAAAAGTAAGCTGTCTTAATGATCCAAGAAGCCTCATCACAAAATAACATAATTTACTTTATTTTGATATTTTAATTCCCATAGAAAATACTGTAATAGTAGCATATCCTTTATACTAAATGGTCTCAGATAATCCAGATATGTGAGACTCTCTAATTTTGGAATATTTTTTTTCTCTGTTATCTGGCAGCACTATCACTTATTCCTTCTTCTGAAGCATGCCTCTACTACTTCTTTCTTTTTGTTCCTCTTTCTCTGAATGTGGGCTTCCTGGTTAAGAATGGTGAAGAATCTGTCTGCACTTGGGAGACGTGGGTTCGATCCCTGGGTTGGGAATACCCCCTGGAGGAGGGCATGACAAACCACTCTAGTATTTTTCCCTGGAGAACTCCATGGACAGAGAAGACTGGCAGGCTACAGTCCATGGGGTTGCAAAGTCAGACAGGACCGAGTGATTTTCACTTCACTTTATTTTCCTGAATATATATCTAATTAAGTTGTTTGAATTTTCTAGTCTGCTTTGGTGTGTGAAATCAAATATATCAGATAGTTACTTTATCTCAAGCATAAAAAGAAGAAACTCAATAAGGGGCAAATGGGTTTTAAAAAAATAATAACAATAATAGTAAAAACTACACCTAGAATTATACTGAGTACTTATTAAGTACCAGGCACTGTTCTAAGTTCTTCACATGTATTTTCTCACTTAATCTTCATAATAATCCTTTTACATAGGTACTATTTTCATTCTCATTTTACAGATGATGGGACTGAAGCATGTCTAGGCTAAGATTAAATATTTGATACATGGTAGGTCCACATGTCAAACTTGAACCTGTTATCGAATTAGATGAGAGGCCCTCCTCTTGGGGCCCTAGCTGAATTGAAACACCTCTGGCTTGATCAGGGAACTCTTTCCCACTCAAGTTCACATTGCCAAAAACAAAACCAAGTTTGATGAGAATAAGACAGGATTTTACTCAATGGCCAGAGAATGGAGGAGTGCATGCTAAATGATATCTTCTCCCCAAAGAGAGGGACTAAGGGAATTTTAAGGGTTAGGAGGCAGACAGGTCATTAGGGCTCTAGACATTGCATATGGTAAAAAATTGGGCTTAGCAGAGTACAAATCCTTGCTTTGGGCAATGTTTTTCACATTGTGATGAAGCAGAAGTAACTTTTGGATACCTCCAAGATTTATCTGCTGAGGCAAGTTCACACGGTCAAATTAGAGTTGGTTTGGAGTGGTTGATCACTATATATATCTCAAAGCATAACTTCTCAGAGCAGAGCAGCAAAGCATTTCTGCCATGCACCGGGTATGTTGGAATCAGAGATAAATCAGGACACCCCCACCCAAAAAACAAAAAAAGTTTCTGTGCCTGGGGCCTGGGTTGGATATCATGGTTGACAAACAATTTGGTCCCAGTACTGTGAATACGATTTTTTTTCCTTCTATAAGTAAAATATAAAAGCCCAAGAAGAGCATCTCTTAATGGTTTAACTATGAGGATATTTTTCTGAAATATATACATACATATATATATATATATATATATATATAGTTGATAATAACTGAATTAATGAATCTTTAAGAAAAATATACAACTCTAATATAAAGACTCTAAGGCCATAATCAGTCAACCTCTCATGAAAGAGGTGTTACTGAATTATAATGGCCCCAATCCACAGTTCAAGATTGACCAATACAATATTGTACAGTAATTAACCTTCAATTAAAATAAATAAATTTATATTAAAAAAAAGATTGTCTTCTTGCAACCAGTGATTGAACTCTACACCATCAAAGCCACACATCTCAGCCTTATTCCGTTTGCTTTAATGGAAGCCTGGCAAGCTTTTCTTCCAGTGGAGAGACAGCAGATCTGACTGGTGTAACTAAGTTCAGCTATGGAGCAAAGGTAAGTTTTCCATTATCAGAAGTATTTTGATTGCTGTTTAATTTCACTCGGCTGTTTTTGTGAGATAAAAATCTGCTCTTCTTTTTAATACCAGATGATGATGGGACTTCCAGAAATGATAGGTGCTAACTTTATGATGATTTTTAAGCAAAGCTAATTTTTGATTCCTTTTTGACCCCAAGAGACATAATATTTTTTATTTCTATATGCAGCAACACACTGTGATTTGTCACTAATGCCTATAATGACAACTCAAGAATTTTATGCATCATTTAGTAAGCATCAACTAATGATTCTAAGACTTTGGGTATATACTTGACTTTAAAAAAACTGGGATTATTGTATATTTTAGGTTTACGATAGTAAGGATTCAATTATAAACTATAAACACTTTAAGACAATTCATTTATTTTAGAGTGGGATACAAAATTCAAGATTGATCCTAATTGTCTAAAAATATCTTTTATTTGCATATAATTTATCTCGTGGCTATCTAAATAAGAATTTTAAAAATGGTTAAAGTAAAGAGACACTAAGAAGACAATTTAATAGCATCTATTGTATTAAAGAACTGTGTTAATAGAAAATAGAGTTACACTGATAATTAGCTTGGCCCATTCACTTATTTCTTTTCTTCCATAAAATGTGAACTTTGAAGTTTTTTTTTTTCTAAAAAACCTATATAACTAACTATTTTACAGATCTCAAAAGTATTTGTTTTAAAACCACCTTGAAGGTTAATATGTCTCAGGTTTTACTTGAAGCACACTATTTGAATTAATTCTAAGAAGGTTGAAAGCCCATCAAAATGTATAAGATGCTTGAATAATTTTAAAAAGCTTTACTTCTTAAACTAGTCATAGTTAGTCCTACAGAAGAGCCATTAGTGAAGATTCCATTGCATGTAGGAAACAGGTTCAATTACATCCAATATTATATGTGATCTGGAGATAGAACATAAATGAGTTTTAATTTAAAAATAAAAGGAAAGATGATATAGCAAACATGCCCCTGACTCAGAATCTAAGTTAATATTATGGGATTTTCAAATGGAATAAATATGGGGCTGATTGTCTGTTTTCCCTTCTGCAAATGAGGTTAGGTAATATCTTGCAAATAAGCTTATTTTAACACAAATCCAGAAACAGAGTGCACACAGCTCATTCTTCACAGGAATAATCAGAAAGCTGCCTGTTGAAGGTCAAGTCTGTCACACAGAGTAGATAATACCTCAGAAGTATGGCTCATTTCTAAAATAAATGCTTCAACCAATGATCAAGTTAAATAGCCAAATATACATTTCTGTATTTATAACCATCACTGCAATCTTCTATTAAATGCATACTGATGTCTATATCTTGTGTTTATACAGCATTTGCCATCTAAAGATCTGAAAATATTTGCTGTCTCTTATCTAACTCAGCTTCACAAATACTTTGATTACAAGCATTTTATAGTTTGAAAAATTAAATGCACAGAGAGGGGCATTTATTTCCTAGTAATCATATAACAAGAAAGTAGGAGATCCAAGGCTTCATTACAGTTAGCTCTTAAGAGCACCATCAAGTCCACATCTGCAAAAAACCCTGCAAAATATGCACTCAGAAAAGTGCCATTGAAAATAGTTTCAAGTATAAATTTTCCAAAAGTTTATATCACAATATGGGTTATATCTTAATCCAGATGGCAATTTTGCTTTATTGTATAATAATACTGAGTTCACAGGTTACCAGGAAGTCTGCCATTTTACCTGTCTCTTAAAATGTGACTACATAATTTTATATAAAGAAAAATGTTAAGAATAGTTTCATTTAAATAATTTCTGTTTTTCCTTTATATTTATTTGATACATATTATTTGTGAAATATTTAGTGTAGGGTATACTTAAGTACTATGAATATTTAGCAAAATCATCCTATTAGAAATTTGAGCTATTATTCATTCAAAACTACTCCTGTTTCTAGAAAAATTATAAGTCAAGTTTCATTAAAGACATGAGCTTAAAGTGCTTTCCAGTTGGCTCTATCTTAATTGTTACCCAGCAGTACAAAATAATGCATAATAGCAGAAAGACTGTAACTGCCAATTGACTCCCTTTGACTTTGACAACAGAGGACATTTGTAGCAAAGTCACAATATATTGGTAGCCCTTTGCCACCACCAATTTAATCCCATTCTGACCACTCAGCAGAATACAACCATTCAAAGACTGAATGTGATAGCACGAAGTATTTCAGAATCATGATGTCAGTGGGGATGTATCACCAGTAACTGCACTTAGTTAACCAATTTATCACCGGGCTATATCAGTGACACAATGGGCATACTGCCCAAAGTGGCTGGTTATTCAAGAACGAAACTAGCTCCTACTTGTGGAGAAAAGGTGTGGTTCAGCTGTTCCCAGCAGGGTGATTTACTTAGAAATTTTGTGTTTCTCATTGTGCAAACATCCCATTTAAGCTACATGTTTTTCCTTGTTTCTGAAGGTGACTTCTTAATTATGCCATACATTAATAAACTCTTTTTAATTATCCTTAAAAAATATCCCCTTTGCTTGTAAAGTGGTTAGACACAAGGAATATAGGAATAAACCACTAGACCACCTCATAGTTATTTCCCTGAGCCTTGGATTTCTCACTGATAAAATGATTCACCATTTTACTTTTAAACCTCTTTTTACCTGAATACTCTTTGGTTCTGTGATCTAACTCTCTGACCTTCACACAAAGCACATATAAGAACATCTTCATTCTCAATTCTTTCTAGTCTAGGAATAAACTGAATCTTTGATTAGTCCACTGGTACTCATTTTCAGAGTGGCCAAGCAATACGTACCTTTGGATACAATGATAGTAAAATCCTTATTTTGTTTTTATCCATATTTCCTCTACTACTATGTTTGTGATAACGCATCTTTATCCTCCAATCTCATCTACAAATATGCATTTAACACAAACTATATATAAAGTATTGTGCTGATCTGACATTAAGAGGTTGAACTCATCATCCCATTTACAAGCACTTACATAAAATCCTCAACTTCTTTTGTTCATTTTTCTATCATTCATCAGTTCAGGTCAGTTCAGTAGTTCAGTCATGTATGACTCTTTGCGACTGCAGCATGTGAGGCCTCCCTGTCCATCACCAATTCCTGGACTTTACTCAAACACGTCCATTGAGTCAGTGATGCCATCCAAACATCTCATCTTCTGTCTTCCCCTTCTCTTCAATCTTTCCTAGTATCAGGGTCTTTTCCAATGAGTCAGTTCTTCACATCAGGTGGCCAAAATATTGGAGTTTCAGCTTCAGCATCAGTCCTTCCAATGAGTATTCAGGACTGGTTTCCTTTAAGCTGGATTGGTTGTATCTCATTGCTGTCCAAGGGACTCTCAAGAGTCTTCTCCAACACCACAGTTCAAAAGCAGCAATTCTTCAGCACTCAGCTTTCTTTATAGTCCAACTCTCACATCCATTTACAACTACTGGAAAAAACCATAGCTTTGACTAGATGGACATTTGTTGACAAAGTGATGTCTGTGCTTTTTAATATGCTATCTAGATTGGTCATAACTTTTCTTCTAAAGAGTAAGTGTCTTTTAATTTCATGGCTGTAGTCACCATCTGCAGTAATTTTGGAGCCCCCCCAAAATAAAGTCTGTCACTGTTTCCACTGTTTTCCCATCTATTTGCCATGAGGTGATGGGACCAGAGGCCATGATCTTCGTTTTCTGAATGTTGAGTTTTAAGCCAATTTTTTCACTCTCCTCTTTCACTTTCATCAAGAGACTTTAGTTCTTCACTTTTAGCCATAAGGGTGTTGTGATCTGCATATCTGAGGTTATTGATATTTCTCCCGGCAATCTTGATTCCAGCTTGTGCTTCATCCAGCCCAACGTTTCTCATGACGTACTTTTCATATAAGTTAAATAAGCAGGGTGACAATATACAGCCTTGATGGAAAGAGTATGCAAAAGCTGTATATTGTCACCCTGCTTGTCATTGATCATATAATACTTATTTTAGTATTTTTATGTTATCATAAAGTTGGGGGGTCTCTCATGGTATATGCACTCACAACGTACTGCAGGTGCAATGAATCATCTTCCTTTGCAATTAGCTGGACAGTCAATATTATTAAGATGTGAACAAATTCTCTCAGAGGATAATTCCTTTGGCTTGTACATTAAATGCATTAATATTATATTTCAGTGCTACTTAAAATGATGGTCCCCAACAAGATCAGGAACTTATGCCAGAATGTAAATCAAGTCACTGCTTTTTTCACTAGAAATCTCTTCCTATTAAAAAAAAAAAACTAAAGTCAGCCTAACTAAATATTGTGCTTAGTTCTATATCTGATTTACTTTTTGGTCTAAGTACTTTATCTCACTTCAGACCAGTAACTAATAGTTTGAGAACTGGCAGTCAGTCCATGGGTCAAACTTTGCATAATTTGTTGTATAGGCTTCCACATTCTATACGCATCTTTAATGTTCAGGATAGATATCTGTGTATATATATATTTATGCATATGTATATATATGCATATATGTATATATCTGGTGTGCTGCGATTCATGGGGTCGCAAAGAGTCGGACACGACTGAGTGACTGAACTGAACTGAATTGATATATGTCTACATTGTTAATTTTGATTCCAAATATAAATGTCTAGAGAAAAATAAAAGCTGTTTCATTTGCTTTGTATGGCAACTAATATTTCTCCACATACCCTTCAAATTGTGCACATAATGTTGGAGAAGACTCTTGAAAATCCCTTGGACTGCAAGGAGATCTAACCAGTCCATTTTGAAGGAGATCAGCCCTGGGATTTCTTTGGAGGGAATGATGCTAAAGCTGAAACTCCAGTACTTTGGCCACCTCATGAGAAGAGTTGACTCATTGGAAAAGACTCTGATGCTGGGAGGGATTGGGGGCAGGAGGAGAAGGGGACGACAGAGGATGAGATGTCTGGATGGCATCACTGACTCGATGCATGTGAGTCTGAGTGAACTCCAGGAATTGGTGATGGACAGGGAGGCCTGGCGTGCTGCGATTCATGGGGTCTCAAAGAGTCTGACATGACTGAGCGACTGAAATGAACTGAACTGAACTGTGAGTACACAATTTAATGACAATAATTATAATGACATATTTAATTCTGAAGATGTTTAAGATTCAGCAAATAACCAGCAGTATTTATTTAGTGCTTATGGGATCATGAATGCTGTGATATGTAGCATGGAGTGTCAAATATGATGCCTGCCTTGGATGCAAGGCATTAAATATGTAAAAAAAAAAAAAAAAAAAAAAACCACACACACACTCACAAAAAGCAGTGCAATAATATATTACAAGTACCAGAAATATTTATTTGTGTAAATGAACACTAGGGGCTTAGAAAAGAAAAAAAATTGTTTACAATCAGGGAAATTTGGAAAAGACTAAGAAAATCTTCCTAGAAGCAAAGGCTCTTGAATGTATTGATCCCAGATATATGTGGTCAGGTCTTCCCAGGTGGCAGTAATGGTAAAGAACCTGCCTGCCAATGCATGAGACATAGGATACATGGGCTTGATTCCTGGGTTGGGAAAACCCTGCTAGAGGAGGGCAAGACAACCCATTCCAGTATTCTTACCTGGAGAATCCCACGGACAGAGAAGCCTGGCGGGCTAGTCCATGGGGTCACAAAGAGTCAGACATGACTGAAGCGACTTAGGACACACACACACTAGGTCGGCCAAAAAGTTCTATCAGATTTTTCTATAACATGGTTTGGAAAAACCAAAATGAACTTTTTGGCCAAACCAATATTTCTGGATGAAGCTTAGTTCCTTAGCTGCAGGAATATTATAACTTCTACCTAAAAAATATGCCCTAGAATTTTTATATACTATTTACAGTATGGAGAAGACTGTTTTCTGACGATGTTTACCCGTCTGTTTGATTCACTGTAGAGTGTGTCATTCCCCCTGATAACAAATAACTAAAGTAAGCACCATAGACTATAACTGAAACATATGCCCTAATTTATACACACAAAACCTTCAAATTAAAGAATTAAATTTTAAAATCCAGCAAGATATGAGAATAAATTGATCTCTATTTTAATCCTCTAAGTATTCTTGTTTTGTATCTCTTCACCAACTAACTAGCTCCCTGGTATTCAAAGGAAGCCATCTGTATTTGTTCCCTTTGTTTTTCTGCCTCTATAACAGGACTGATCTTGAGGTTTTATCCTATCATGTCAGTGAAGAATAATAAAGTACAATGAGGTACAATATATCTTCACTAACATGGAGAGCTCTATAATGCTGAATAATAATGTCATACCTTTGAACAGTTTTTTGTTTCTTTCCTTATGATTGCCTGTCTCTTTCCATTTCTTCTTCTGACAGCTGGGATATCTGTACTTTTAATCTCTAATCAACTTCATTCTTCTTTCTGCATCTGTTGTGAAGTACAAGCAAAATTCTTTAGCACATTTTACCTTTTATTTCTTCCCCCTCCCCCAAATATTGATTATATCAGCCACCTTACTCAAAATGGTTCTTTTGGGAGAAAGCTAATAAAATTCTAAGCCTATTCCAGGCTTGCAAACTTACATAGTGTTTACTTCAGGTAAACACCTTTATTTAACCAGAAAATCCAAAGCTTTATAACAGAAGGACTACTTTTCACAGAAAAGTTGTTCCTAACATTTTAGCTTTTAAGGAAAACTTCTGGTATTTTGGAAGCTGAATTTGAAAATAGAAGTAGGTCAAAGTGGAAATTTTAGGTCTGTGAATCTAAAATGCCACATAATAATAAATAACACCAGGACCCCAAGGGCATTGCTAAAGGTTTGTTCTCTGATGATGAAAAGAAATTATATTTATGCTATAAAGCTGTTTTTGTTCATAATTTATTTTGAAATGTTTTATAAAGATTTTTTTCTATGGTTAGAGGCATGTATCTTTAATTGAGGCAGGCCATATAAAATTTTTTGAGGGTAAACGAAAAGATTGAATTTAAATGTACGTCATAATTGAAAAAAAAAAAGTTTGGTTATTTGAAATACATTTTCTCTAAAAATAACATTAGTGTGAGAAACTAGTCTCCTTGGCTTCAGTGGTTAATCATAACAATAATTCAGCTTTAGAAAGAGGTTCAGATATCATTACTTTCTCCAAATATAAACTATAGATAAATTGCCATTACTGTCAAATATTCTTATATTAAACATTTTAAAACAGTTTGTTTAATTAAAAAAAAAAACTGAGAACTTGTATGATTCACATTTTACTTTTTTAGCTATTAACATAAAACTTGAGCATTTTAGGACAGACAATGTAATCAAACAACTTTATAATCAGAATATCTTCATAATTTCTTTCAATTCAAAGTAATAAAATTTCAATAAATTTTTTCTAGAAATATATATTATATATATAATATACATTGTATACATATAGATATATAAGCGCCTGAGATAAATTTGTGAGAATATGTCTATAGAGGTTTTTATAATATGAGAAACATAAAAATATTATATTATTCATCAAAAGAGAAATGGTTAAATATAAACTGAAAAAAAATCAAGTTGTAGGACACTACAACACTAATATCGTTTTGTTTAAAAAATTATCATATATAGAATTTTATAACTATATGTACCTGCAAGATTATACATTAAACTATTGTCAGAAAACATAGTGCAACAGGATGGGCACGGAAAATATAAGGACATTTTGCTATATCTAAAATATTTTTGTAAAGTTTCAGTTTTACTCTGCTTTTATTTTATAATATTTTAGAATAAAACTAAAAACCTTAATAAATATAATTTGAAATGTTCACAAAGGGGACAGTCATGGGGTTAGCAACTAGCTGTGTGTATGTAGGCTAAAGGTGGTGGCCTATGGGATGTCAAAAGGCCTGCATCCAGGAGATCAATTTGAAAATAGAGAACAAATAAACACCAGAAATGAAAGCTAGGTACAGGGTCAAGTCTTGGCAAGCAGTCAAAACTGACAAGTCATTGTCTGAGATGAGGTTAGAAGTCAAAACATACAGACATCCAGGAGTCTGGAAAAGCAGTGGTACTAAATGTTGATGTGAGCAATGTTGTGGCCAAGTATAGTAAATAGCCAGCATACTCATACCCCATAAATCAAGAAGCTACTCACCTCCTGATTATGAACTATGGGACCTAGAATGACAAAGAAAAAGAAAATCAATGATTACAACGTTTAGGCAAAGAATTGGGAGGGCAATATAAGAGAAACCAAGATAAATAGTTTGGAAAAATAGCATCAAGAAAAAAAAAAAAAGCACTCCGTTTAGGAAACAGCTAGAGCAGGGATATGAATAAGGGGTGGATCTTTATTCCACAAAGTATTCTGTATGCCTCCTAGTGAAGCAGAAATGAAACAAAGCGTGTGGCTAGCCTAGGATATCAAATGAAAATGGGTTTGTAAAACTAGGTGAGTGGGTCAGTAGTTAAAATGACAGAAATAGAGAGTGTTACATTCGCAAACAGGATTTTTGCCTTATGTTTAGTTCAGTAATTTGGGAGCACTAAATATTTTAAAATTACTCTGTTGGTAGACAAATTTTATTGTGCTATCCATTGTAGCTACCTAAAAATAGTCCTATATGTCTCATTTAGTTTGCAGATAATTTTCTATTTGAGTGCCCTTCTATTTATTCCTAGGGCATAATTCTTTTTCTTTTCTTATGCTTTCACAAGCCACTTCCCCATCTTAAGAAGGTCATTTAAATTTTCAAGTTTACTCTAAGGACAGTTACCCCTCCCAACTTGATGTTATCCATGAACTTAATGAATAAGAGCTCACTTAATCATCCCTAGTCACTGATAAAGATATAGTACTGGACCCAGGACAGATACTGAAGCATCACTCAATATCTACATCTATTCTTTAGGGCAGCATGGACCGATTAATAACTACTCTTTGAGTGTGACCTTCGAAGCAGTTGCACACTCATGCTCTAATAGTAGGATCTCAACTCTGCTTTGCTGTTCTCTAATTAATGTCACACAAGTCTGAATTAAAAGCCTGACTGAAATAAAGATCTTGTATCTATTGCTTTCCTCTTAACCACAGGGTCTGTCACTATCACAGAGGGAATTAGATTAGTCTGATCTGATTCATTTTTCATAAAGACACATTTTTAACCCCTCCCAGAGCTTCTAAATGTTTGCAAATAAAAAAATTGGTCAATAAAAATAACGTATAGTAGGCTTTGTGTTTCAAATGTTTGCACTTTCAATATAGAGTTTCCTTAGCCAAGAGAAGAATTAAATGCATTGTGACTTTTATTTTTAAGTACCAAGATCAATGAATAGACATTCATTTGCTCATCATTTTCCTTGACATTTCACACAGAAGATAAAATAAGCTTCAGTATCCATTTATTTGCTATTTATTTCTCTCAGATATTTCACACAGATGTGTATGGAAGTTTAAGATATATTTTCAAATCTGAAAATTGGTCAAAAACTCTAAAGCATGCCTTAGAGAAGATAAGGACATGATTTTAAAATACACAAACACAGACAATCAGGAAAGAAATACAATAGTTATGACTAGTTGTTGTTGGTGGTTTAGTCGCTAAGTTGTGTCTGACTCCTGTGATCCCATGGACTGTAGCCTGCCAGGTTTCTCTGTCCATGGGATTTCCCAGGCAATAATACTGGAGTGGATTGCCATTTCCTTCTCCAGGTGATCTTCCTGACCCAGGAATTGAACCCAGGTCTCCTGCATTGCAGGTAGATTCTTTACCAACTGAGCTATGAGGGAAGCACTATGACTAGTAAATTGGGAAAATTCTTCTTAATTAGACTTGAAAAAAACTGCTACTTTGTGCTTTGTATTAGTTTAAAGAAAATCCATCATGATGATTACACACACACACACACACACACACACACACACACACATATATAGAACTCTGAAGGAAATGTCCTATTGGAAACTCTATGACAAGAAATTCAGAAGATAAATATATTTTTAGAGTTCTTCATCTTTCTGTGTGTACAAATATGCACAGGCACGCACATGTGTTGAACCAAATTATGGAAATAATATCTACTCTCCTAACCCTATTCAAGTAAATAAAAGAAAATAATGTTTATGTGCTCCAGGAAAATATTCAGTAAATATCAAGTTACATATAAGATATACAAAGCAGACAAATATTTTTTCTATTCTTCCAGTAAATATTTCTTGAGCATTTACTAAATGCCAGGCACTGACCTAGGTCCTGGAGATATAAGAGCAAACAAAAATACATTTTCCTGATTCCTGCAAGTCTACGAAGGGAAATCGACCACAAGCACATCAATGCGAAAATTGATATAGTATGCAGGTATCAATAACTGATGTGGAGAAAAATAAAGTAGAGAAGGTTTAGGAATGAAAGGTTGTTATTTAAACAGAGTTGATGTAAATGACTTCTTTGAACAAAAAATTGAAAGAGACGAGGGAGCAAGCCATACAGTTATCTATGAAAGAGTATTTTCAGGCAAAGAACCATATTAAGATTTTTTTAAAAACTTAATTAAAGTGAGCTGGCTATGGTGTCCTCAAACACTGGGCTGTTGAGGAAAAAAGATAGTCACTGTATGTATAGATACTGGAAATTCTTAAAATGAAAATATTTTGATTACTTAGAGGCTATCACAAGTTTTTGCATTAAAACTTGCCCTATTTATAAGTAAAACAGTAATCCTTTATGGATGAAAAAAATTTTTTTTAAATATTATCTGTCAAAGGTTTTTAAATAGAATTTATACCCAAGTAAAGCAATTCAATCAGCAGCATTTTCCCAATTTTATTAGTTATATTTTAAGAGGTTATGGGCAGGCACACACATGTACACCTACATTCAAAACACACATACAGCACACACACATACACACTCCTATACCACAAAGGTAAATGGTATATTACAGTTAACAATTATATTCAATGTTAATTCATTCACCTTTCTTGGTCTTAAAATATATATGAAATGGCCAAGTAAGTAATTTGAAATAATTATGCTTTATATATTGGAAGAAACGGAACACATTGGTCTTATTTAGAACAGCTTAAATTTTGAGGCTTAATGAACTGAAAAATCACTCAACATGACTGCCAAAAGCATGCTATCCTTTCTACCTGCTCTAATTTCTTCCTTGGAATTACCCATACAAAGATACCACTGGCACCAGTACAAAAGAAAATCTATAACCCAGGGCAATTTTCAAAGTGTGGCAATTTTAAAGGCTTAAAAACAGTGCAATTTTATGGAAAGTGGCCTTTTCACAATTCCAATGTCTGATTGAATCAACTCAACCATTCAATCAATCATATTACATGGAAGGCCAGCTATATCGTGAGTAAGCTGTCAGGTTATCCTTATGCAGCTATAACTGACATAATGCATTATCCACATTGTATGAAAAGGTGCAGTTT
Organism: Ovis canadensis; assembly: GCF_042477335.2. Taxonomy (NCBI): domain Eukaryota; kingdom Metazoa; phylum Chordata; class Mammalia; order Artiodactyla; family Bovidae; genus Ovis; species Ovis canadensis. The sequence continues at coordinate 173,388,931 of NC_091246.1, read as the reverse complement.
GGAATAAAGTGTGCAGTTTGGAATCCAGAAAAAGAAGACTGGGATTATATTGTCCCTAGGTCACAGGGGAATGGGATTAGAACATTCCATGATAAGTCTGGTATTGATAGAGAAGATAAAAATAAAACCCTCCAGCTAACATGGTATGCGAGGGTGAATAAAACAATGTGTTACAGCATGCCAGGTTGTGTTACTCAAAGAAAGGCTTGTTATCACTAAAAATTACAGGCAGAGAAAAAACGCTTAATAATAATGAGGTGATGCTTGATTACTCAAGTGATAAATAGAGAAAATGTCATTACTGAATTAACACCATTCTTTTTCCTGAGTAAAAAGAATACATATCCTGTATAAATTTATAAAAGTAGAGTTAAATTTGCAAAATGGGGACTGTGTCAGAAAGTAAAGTCTTTTCATGGAAATTTTTAGATGTTTTAAGGTTGACATTTTTCTAGACAGCTATTTCTTAACAAAAGTTCAGATGGATCCATCTATATATGTGATAACCAAGGCCATAGTTGGATAGAATGTATGTGTGAGTTAATTAATCAAATAATTGAAGGACTAAATTTTCAAATGTCATAAATGTTACCATAAGCCAAAACTAGAATCAACCAGATTAGAATTTGGCACCATATTCCACATCATACTTCTTTAAAGATCTCCACGGTGGTAAGTGTTGTTATAATTCTGATATCTATTTCCACCATTTTGAATTCTTAGATAAAAATATAATTTTAGCTGAATCCACCTCTCTGTGATTGAGTAGGCTTACAATAATTCTCTATAAAATTTTATTTTGGTAAGAAGTATCAATATTTAACATCTTTCTGACAGAAAACATATGTGAATCACAGCGTGTCTCTCCTTATGCCACAAAATCAGACCATGAGTGCAAAAATACAAATGGTGTTCCTGAGAAATTAAAACATTTTACATCCTCATGTTAACCACTTAAAAATTATTGACTGATACCACTTACCAAATAAATAAAGAACATGTAATGTGTTGAAGGCAGAGAAAAAATAGCTATTGAGGACACAATAAGAGTCTTTTGTCTTCACTTTTCTCCTTTGGAGAACAGGGAGACATTAAAATTTTATTTTTGATACTTAATCTTTCCCAAAATATATCATTTCTATTTCCTGGACATAAATTCTTATTAGTTTGAAACACATCATCTTATCATTTACTTTAATACTCCAGACATTATATATGTTTAAGTTAAAGTTAGACTTTCTTTTGGGAAACTTTCCCTTGGGTGATGGAAGTTATGTAATCAATCTTTGTATATCAAACTGTAAGGAATATCCATATTTTTAGTCAACCGATACATGTATTCTGTACTGACCATTCATATAATATAAGCAGGCTTGCCATAAGTAGCACAATTTTCTGAAATGATGATAAACACTTCAACATTTTCTAGACAAAACAAAAATCTTCCCTTGTTTGCACTATAGTTTTAGTTCTAGAAAATTTAGTCTATGGCAAAACTGTGAAAAAAAATTCAGTGTTTGTGTTCTAGACTCAGAGATTATAAACACATTTTTAATCTATTTAAAGTCTAGCTGTGTAATACACAGAATGAGTTTTCATTGAGAGAGACTCTTTCCTACAAAATAGACCTTAGAGCATCCTTGGTTCCCTCCCATTAAAATTCCCCTAATCACTTTATCAACAAAAAACACCTCCTCAGATTTCTAATGCTCTCTAATGGAAGTAACAAACTGTTTTAAACCATGAACTAGGTCCAGATCTCTAAAGTAGAACCTTAAAATGGGCTCCACAGAATATAGTAATGCTGTGGGTCCACGGATCATAATTTTCATGAACCACAAAATATAATAAATAATTTCCTCTTTAAAAAGTTGTTTTATATACTTCATATTGTTAGGTATGTAGAACAGGGAAAAGGAGTCCAAAATGGCAGTGGCTACAAGACAAGGAAGGGAAAAGCCCGGGAAAATGAAACAAAAGGTCCAAGGATCGGAGTGAGGACCTCAGGTAAAACAAACAACACTCCTTGCTGGCCCAATTTGCATAGGACAGGCCCAGGGAGAGATAAACATATAAATAGAGGAACCAGAGCCAGCTCTCTCTCTTTCTCCTGCGCTCTGGGGCACTCTTCTCCTCGTGTCTTTAGATCAAGGTGCCCTCGCGCCTCAAAGATGGATTTTCCTGCTATCTTCTAAATTAAATAGAGCTGTAACACTGAGCTGTAACACTGATTTGTCTAAGAGCTATAACACGGTCTATCCAAGACCTGAGAGCTGTGACTTGCCGGCGGGGGGGCGGGGGGGGGCTTTAATGTCCATCACTCCAAATCTTTGTTGTGACGAGACAAATGGAGGAACATACACTCGCGTGACAATATAAAATCAGTTTGTTTATATACATATACATACACATTTGGTATTATATAATCAGCTTGTTACTTATGTAGAAACATAACCTCAGTTATCTCTAACGTAATATGTCCCAGATGTTTGGTGGAGAAAAAGATAACTTTGGCCTTAGGGTGTCTTTTTAAATTACCAGAATCTTTTTTTTTTTTTTCTTCCTTCTGTTGTCATAAGATCTAATAACAAAGCTTGGTTTGATCAGACTCTGAGAGTTCTGGAGGGAGGTGGGGAGGAATCATCAATTGGAAGTTGGTCTCTACAATCCAGACTGTCCTAGAAAGAGCTGGAGAATTCTGTCCTTACACTGAGGCCTCATGGGTGAAGGGAAGGCTAGTCAAAGACTCTGGGTGAGTACTTTAGTGTTATCTCTGGTGTTGCAATTAAGCAACCCTTTAATTTTGTGCAAGGTCACTTTGCCTTTAAGCACCCCAGTTTCCTTATCTGTAATAAGAGGGAAGTGGCAATGAACTCTACTGCCCTTTCCAGCTATAAAATTATAGATTTTCAGGGGTGTGTTAGGAGGACACTCTAGTATTATCATTTCAAAACTAGCAGGAATGCCAGGGCTCAGCAGAGGCTTCCAGCTGTTAGAGGAAAGAATAAATGATTAGTCATTTCCTTCGTTTATGATACTGAAACTGCTGAGCCCAATTGCACCTAGGACTTACAGAATTTAAGGGGTCAGAACAGATCAGGCAACCACTCCACACTCCAGACCTATAAGTAATTAATCCCAAAAGAGGTAGTTAAAAAGATACATGGTTTCTCAGTCCCCAAAATAAAAATAGATTTGTAATATTTTAAGCTATTTTCTTTTGTTACATTGTATCTCTTTTATATGCTTTAATAAGGTAGAGTCAGTTGATTTGCCATTACCCTTTTATTGCTGAACTTTAACCAACCAACCAACTAATCAATCTACCAAACATTAAATCAACTACCTATGAAACAGAATGATTATGTGCTTCTACAAAAACAAAAGTAAAATCATGGAATTATTGACTATTGGATCTTGATAAGCACTTTCAACCATCTTAAAGACAAATATCAAAACATAGTTTAACTCTAAAAATTATTTTCACTTTTAATTACATTTTCCTATTAAAGGTGGTTTGATTTACTAAAAAGGCTATAATTTTGAATTTTATTAGTTTTATATTATTACTTAAAAGCCCATTGAACTACTAAAGAGAGCTGGTTTTAAGTCTACCTCTATATTCCCATATCAACCTAAGGAGAATTTCTGCTAAAGTACTGAAGACAGAGTTTATAACTGTCAATTCAGTTGTCAGTTTATCCACACAATTCAGTAAACTATTTTATCAAAAGAGCTCTATTTTACTAATTTCTATATCCTGCTTTGGCACTTAGAAAATTTGGCTATATTTTCTCAATAAAAAGCAAATTGAAAATAAAATAATTTGAGGTTAGTTACTGAAGGAGATCAGCCCTGGGATTTCTTTGGAAGGAATGATGTTAAAACTGAAACTCCAGTACTTTGGCCACCTCATGCGAAGAGTTGACTCATTAGAAAAGACTTTGATGCTGGGAAAGATTGGGCACAGGAGGAGAAGGGGACGACAGAGGATGAGATGCCTGGATGGCATCACTGACTCGATGGATGTGAATCTGAGTGAACTCCGGGAGTTGGTGATGGACAGGGAGGCCTGGCGTGCTGCAATTCATGGGGTCACAAAGAGTCGGACACGACTTACTATTTTGGTGAATATGTGCATCCTTATTTTTCTATCCATGTGGTTTCATTAAACTTATAACCCTTAAACTATGTTGTGCATGAGTATCACCAATAAAGCTTAATAAAAATACAGATTTCTAGTTCCTGCTATGATAGCTGGCTTAGTAAGACTGGAAGATGGCTCAGAAGGTAGAATTTTTAACAAGCATGTTAGCTTATGAATCTATTATCCACTCTTTGAAAAGTACCACACTAGACATCTTAGTATTTTGAAGTCACTTGTGGAAGTCTCATTGCATCCAAAGGGTAAAACATGACACCCCAAGGTGTGCCTGTTTGGCATAAGAATTATTCCTGAATTACAAGAGTGAGTTCTGTTTCTGAGTTTAATCTCTGAATGTTATGGCATTTGGTAGTGGTTATTTCAGAAATTCAGTTCTTCAAAACTTTATTTCCTGAGCATGCGTACTTTTTGACAATTTGTGTTAAACATGTTTGGATCTTAAGCAAAAATGCCACTCTACACCTAATAAAGGCTATTGCCAACATAAGCAGAAACCAATTACTTATTTTTCTTTGCAAATTAATTATCTTTTAGCTTATTTTTATATATGGGTCATGCTGTGGGAAAGAAACATGTTCATTATCAATAACATAATTGAAGGAATTTATATTTCTTCTGCTTTGCATGTTTTTCTTTCCTATTACTTCCCCTCCTGCTTGTGTGTCTGCGTTTCATTAGACACTTTTAGAGTTACTGTAAACTCTAAAATATCTAAGACATCTCATTGATAATGACAATGGAAGCCTTAAAATTCTGGGACACTTCCAGTAATTCATCTTGAAGCAGTATTTTGCTTATTTATTTATTGTTAAATATATTCATGTTATACTAATAAGTCCAAGGACCTATACATTTTTATGACTTTGATTAAAGAACAGGCACATAAATATCTGGAAAATGTTGTATATTACTAAGTCATGGGAAATATGATCAAGCAATGCAAATTACATCACTCAGAGGGACTGCCTCCTATTTTTACAAGGTTATGAGAGATCTGACTTACTTTCTAATTAATTAAAAATAACATTCTTGGGGTTCTGAAAATAGTTAACATTTTTAAAGAGTTGTTAATATAGAACTCACGAAATAATAGGCCTTCCCTGATAGCTCAGTTGGTAAAGAATTTGCCCGCAATGCAGGAGACCCCAGTTGGATTCATGGGTCAGGAAGAACCCAGGGAGAAGGAATAGCCTACCCACTCTAGTATTCTTGACTTCTCTTGTGGCTCCGCTGGTAAAGAATCTGCCTGCAATTCAGGAGACCTGGGTTTGGTTCCTGGTTTAGGAAGATCCCCTGGAGAAGAGAAAGCCTACCCACTCCAGTATTCGGCCTGGAGAATTCCATGGGCTATATAGTCCATGGGGTCTCAAAGAGTTTGACCTGACTGAGCGACTTTCACTTTCACAAAATAATAAGCAATTGGTTGAGAATTACATTTGTTATTATTAAAGAATATATTGCAAAAAAAAGAATATTTTGTTAAAAAAAAATCCCCCAGCAGAATCATTCTTCCATCAATGTGTTTAATGAAAATAATATATACATAAGAATATGAGAGATTCATAATATTAAGCATATTCTTAAAACTTAAGTAATGACAAAGCTTATGTTTTAACTAAAATTTTATCTTTATTTAGGAACAATTTTAGGTCAAGTGTTATTTATTAGATGCTGGAAAATGAGTTCAGAATATGTGATTATAAGGTATTTCAACAAGGGTTGCCATTTAATTCATATTTTATGACAGTAATTACTTTTCCTTTCATGAAAAGTTATTGCCAAAATGAAAAAGAAGAACTATACATCTCAGATAAATTAAGACCAATGCCTTAAAAAATATTTTTTCTTGCATGCTAGTATTTAACTCGAAAGCTCTCTTGAACATTTTAACAGTAATTTTCTCCTAAAACAGAAGCTGCAAGAAATTAAGATCCAATTCAAGGAACAAGATAGTAAATAAAAACCCAGAAGAATAAGGTTGCTCTATTGATAAACTACAGAAAGTCTTGAAAATGCAGTATTCCAGTATAAACTACTATTCCCATTTCTCTTTTATATTGTTGGACCCACATGAAATGAGATTGAATCAATTGTCCATCACCTATGTAGTTAGGAAAGTTCTAGCAAAAGTAAAAATCACCATTTGCTCTATCAATGTTTAATTAAAATAAATTAAATTTGTTTTTGGATTATAGTTATTTATAAGTTGCTATTACATATCATTTTCAATAATGTTTTACAGACTAATGATTATACTATGACTACTTTCCATATATTTTGGGAGAACTATTTTTAATATTACTAAACCTTTTCTCCTCCTCTCTAAATGTTTTGAGATACTATTGAACTATTATTATTTGTGAGACTAGCATGAACACTTTTGTGCTAAATTTATTTTTATTGCGCTATTATTGAGGAATTATACATTGGATTAAAGCACTGAAGTTATATAGAATTATAGGGATTGGTTTAATGTGATCGACTGTTTCATAGGGATTAGTTTTATATAATATGATTTTTTTTTCTGGTTTTGTTTCATATTGTAGGTTGTGGGCATGGAAATATGTTCAAATTAAAAGTGAGAGCCAGTAGAGTATTTTAATGAAAGTCTGAACTGAGTATAATACACTAGGATAAATGTATTAGAGGCAGGGCATTATTTTATTTAATATACTGGTGAATAACTTCATTTTATTCAAGGATAATCTTAGAATACTCTAAATGAAACACAGTGGTAAACGTATGTTTAATTAACTTCTCCAACTTCTAATATATCCTATTCCATTTTAATTACCCATAGCACATAATAATCTGATCATCTGATATTATATATATATACATATATATATATTAGAATTTTCCTGTTGATTTTATTGATTTGTTGTTTCTGATTGTTTTGTTGGTTGTCTGATTATAACTAGACTTACAATCAATTTGAGGGCCAGGAATTTTGTTCCTTTTGACCATTGCATTTCCAGCATGTGGTAAAGAGTCTGTCTCACAGAAAGTGCTTAATAAATATTTGTAATTACTTATTGAGTCAATAATGTTAATATAAATAAATATAATCTGGGAAAGCAAGTTTTTTTAACTCTGCTCTAGAAATTAAGATTCATCTTCATTATAGATACAGAAAACTGTAATACAGGAGCTGGCAAACTTTTTCTATAAAAGATAATAAGTATTTCAGATTCTTCATGCCACACAATCTCTGTCAAAGCAATTCAAGAGTACAGTCACAGTGTGAAAGCAGCCATGGATGACACATACATGAATCCATGTGCCTGTGTTCTTATAAAATTTTATCTGCAAAAAAGAGACCCAATTTGGCCCACCAGAGAGGATTTGTCATTCCCTGCGTGAAGAAATCAATTAATAAGCCAGACATTTTATTTCTATTTTTGGGCACCAAGAAGGGAAATGAAAGTAATATTATAATCTTTTGCGGATGGTTCTGAACACTGGTTTGAAGTTTTTGACTATTTTCTAGTGACATGGAAGCCCCATTTAATATACAAAGGAAGTAAAAAGCCATCACACATAATCAAACTATTGCCATAACACACTATATGAAACAATTTTTCCTAAACAAAGTTCAAAGTCACTTGAAGGATGAGTTATTTATAAACAACTTCCTAAAAATGACAGTATAAACAGCTTTTATTCTTGAGTATGTTATGAAGAGAAGGTTGTGTATGATAAGCATTGCATAGAAAAATCAGGTTTATGTTATTTTGAAAATTAGGGCAAGCAAAATAAGGATGTCAGCATAGCTCTTTTAAAATATTACAGTTTTTGTGAAATTTATATTATCTGTCAGTTCAGTTTGGTCATTCCGTTGTTTCTGACTCTTTGTGACCCCGTGGACTCCTGCACACCAGGCTTCCCTGTCTATCACCAGCTCCTGGAGTTTACTCAAACTCATGTCCATCGAGTCGGTGATGCCATCCAACTGTCTCATCCTTTGTTGTCCTCTTCTCCTGCCTTCAATCTTTCCCAGAAACAGGGTCTTTTAAAATGAGTAAGTTCTTCACATCAGGTGGCCAAAGTATTGGATTTCAGTTTCACCATCAGTCTTTCCAATGAATATTCAGGACTGATTTCCTTCAGGATTGACTGGTTGGATCTCCTTGCAGTCTAAGAGACTCTCAAGAGTCTTCTCCAACATGACAGTTCAAGGGCATCATTCTTTGGCACTCAGCTTTCTTTATACTCCAACCTTCACATCCATATATGACTATTGAAAAAACCATAGCTTTGACTAGATGGACAAACCAAACCTTTGTCCATCAAGTAATGTATCTGTTTTTTAATATGCTGTCTAGTTTGGTCATAGTTTTTTCTTCCAAGAAGCATCTTTTAATTTCATGGCTGCAGTCACCATCTGCAGTGATTTTGAAGACAAAAAAATAGTTGGTCACTGTTTCTATTTTTCCCCATCTATTTGCCCTGAAGTGCTGGGACTGGATGCCATTATCTAGTTTTTTGAATGTTGAGTTTTAAGCCAGCTTTTTTACTCTCATCTTTCACTTTCATCAAGAGGCTCTTTAGTTCCTCTTCACTTTCTGACATAAGAATGTTACTATCCAAAATACAACCTCTGAAATTAACAACTTTGAATAAAAATACTCAATAAATTGAGTATTATTTTTTCTACTCAGCAGTGTGTAAAAAATTCACTAATACTCAATATTGTTGTTTAGTGAAGAATATCAAGACACAACCTTGAATAAAACAAAGCAAAACCTCAACTATACATGTCTTCGAACCTTCACACTCAAATTGTCTTTTCCCGTCTTCACAGTTTGAACCTTCCTGAAAGCATAAACTACATTTAGAGTTTCTATTTTCTTAACTTCCCACAGATTATAATCTGAGCCATGGAAATCACTCATTTTAAAGTCACTAAGGGGCTTCCCAGGTGACAGTGGTAAAGAATCTGCCTGCCAATGCAGGAGATACAAGAGATGCGAGTTCAGTCTCTGGATAGGGATGATTCCTTGGTGTAGGAAATGGCAACCACTCTAGTATTCTTGCCTGGAAAATTCCAAGGACAGAGGAGCCTGGCAGGCAATAGTTCATGGGGTCACAAAGAGCCAGGTAGAGCTGAGCATGCACCCAAAATTACTATATCCTCCTCAAAGCCAAATCCAACAATTTTCACCTTCCTTTGCCTTGCTGAAATTCCCTGGTGGCTCAGACGATAAAGAGTCTGCCTGCAATGCGGGAGACCAGAGTTCAATCTCCTGGAGGGAAGATCTCATGGAAAATAAAATCACAACCCACTCCAGTATTCTTGCCTGGAAAATCCCATGGATGGAGGAGCCTAGCGGGCTAACAGTTGCAAAGAGTTGGACCTGACTGAGCGACTTCACTTTTTCTTTTCTTGCCTTGCTGAACATTATACAACTTCTACTGAGTACACTCTTTTGGTACAATCCCCTTTCTTTTGTAGTAATAGGAAATATTGGGTCTCATTATTCTTCACTAAACAACAATATAGAGCAATAGTGAATTTTTTATTCACTATTGAGTAGAATAGATACTACTCAGTTTATTGAGTATTTTTTATTTGTTTATTGAGTAGAATCACTTGGCTGCAAATTAAATTCCACTTTCCTTAATTACTACTCTTTATACATTCCATTTGCATGCCTTCAGATAATCTGGTTTGCTTGGGACTATGGTTTCTCAGTGATAAAACTGAAGCTTACCTCTAAAATTTTGGATTCTGGCTCTGGTGGAATATGCCAAGCTTCCCCAACACAGAAGCAACATTTATTTCCTCTGTTCAATAATTTACTGATCCACTTACTGCATGTTAGATACTAAGAATACTAAGCACATTGCATTGTCCTTCTTTGTGGTACTTCCTTGTAGGGACAAAAGCAATCTTCAGCAGATCACAGCTGCATAATATGAGATTTATACTTCGCCAATGAGGAAATGTTAACAGAGGAAGAGTATACACATTGTGTTGCACATAATTGGGGTTTCCCTGGTAGCTCAGATGGTAAAGAGTTTACTTGTAATGCAGGGGACGTGGGTTCAATCCCTGGGTAGGGAAGATCCACTGGAGAAGAAAATGCCAACCCATTCCAGTATTTTTGCCTGGAAAATCCAATGGATGGGGGAGCCTTTGTGGCTACAGTTCATTGGATCCCTGGCGGGTTACAGTCCATGGGATCACAAAGACAAATAGCTTTGAAGAAGGTAATTTTGGAGCTAAATCATCAAGGAAACAAAAGAAAAGAACAATAGATGCTTTTCAAGGAGGAAAACAACATTCTGGGTAAAGCTAGAGTATGCAGGATACTCAAAAAAGAGATGAGTCTAGTGATTTACTGTGGTTGTTCAGTTGCTCAGCTGTGCCTGACTCTGTGACCCAATGGACTATAACCCACCAGGCTTCACTGTCCTTCACTATTTCCCAGAAATTGCTCAGACCCATGTCCATTGAGTCAATGCCACCGAAACATCTCATCCTCTGTTGCCACCTTCTCCTCCTGTCCTCAATCCTTCCCAGCATGAGTCTTTTCCAATGAGTCAGCTCTTTGCATTAGGTGGCCAATCTGACAATCATTTTACCATCTGTCCTTTAGGGTATAGAGAAATTTCTTTGTTCATGGTATATCTTTTTCCTTCCCCACTCAACCAAATAATTAGAATTTTCATTCTTTTTTTTTTTTCCCTTGGAGAATATATATATATATATAACCCAGTCCCTCATATTTGAGGCTGTAGAATTATTTCCTGAATTAAGGAATCCCCTGTTCAACTTCATTGATACAAAAGTCTTAACCCCTTGCCCGTCACGTATGTATACTTTACTAACACTCAATTAAGTTCATTCCACTTCTCTCTTTTAACTTCCCTAACACAGAAGTACATGCCATGACAAATCTGCCATTTACCATTAAGAATATCCTTTATGTCCAAGGTCCCATGAGGGTGTAATCCTGTCTCATGCAGTACACATAAAGATCTTGTGTTCTGGTTTTTAAAAATCTGGAAAATATGACAAGTTACACTAGAATGAAGTGAATGGCATTACTATTTTGCACCACTGATTGGCAGCCATTATTCATCAATTTTATTCAGTCTCGCCAACTTCTGTGAAGTTCTTTAACAGAAGCGTCACTGTGATGTGAGAAGAAGAGTAAGGCTATTATCTTAACAAAGCTTTTGTAGTTGCCATCAATGTACAAACCTTGAATTTTTATCTTCATTAACTTAGGGGCATGAAATGTAGGCTTTCTTTTCCTTCAAAGACTCTGACTTTATTTGAGATTCAGTACACACCCAATAATAATTAGAACATGATCCTGACTCTTGAGTAATGCTTTTGAAGGGTTGGCATTAAAGAGGCTTTTTATTTCTGGTCCACACAGCACAACACAAAATGAGCTGATGCTGGCGGTAATTACCAAGTGAACTCAGTCACTGTAGAAAGTCGAACTGGGAAATTTACATTTGGATAATCTTTGTTATTTCTGCGACTGGCTGTCTAAGAATATAAATATTTGATTTTACCAAATTAATTGTATAGAAAATATTTCTTAACTTTTCAATGTAAACTTTTAAGGGTGTTTTGATAAAAATTCAAAATAATGGCTACTTCTAGGAGGGACACTGATTGACAGAGGGCATGAAAAATACTTCTGGAGTGATGGTTGATTCTGTGTTTACATGTAGGTTGTAGTTATACAACTGGGTGGCTCCTCAAATCAGGCACTTAAAATTAGAGTTCTTTATACATCTCATTTTGTTTATTTCCTACTACAAGTTAAATGAAACAGAAAAAAAGTAGAATAGAAAAGAAGGACTCATGATATCAATTGTTATTTTTGAAATTCTACTATGTAAAGTAATATTCAGAGTTATAAAGATGTGGAGAAGTCATTGCCTTTTAAGAGTTCATAACCAACATTCAAATCTTTGGATGCCCACTAAGATTTTAAGCATATCAGAACTACATGGATTCACACCTTTTAAATATCTGAAGGTTTCAAGTTTTATGGAAAAGTCTCACGTTGAATAGATATAGTCTTTCAGTATGTCAGAAAAGCCTTGATTAGATTCACATATATGAATAATAACTTACCCTAGGATGTACAAAAACATAAAGTAATCTATGAGGTATAAGTAAAGCTTTAGCCATGTATTGTATTATTATTTTATGATATATCTTTGTTAGATTCATTAATGGCAAGCTTTAGTTTAGATCTATATAAAAGAGATTATAACTAAGCACTAGTTCCATTTTCATGGAACTTAAAACAGGATCTTCTCTTAAAACAGGATTTTCTCTAACTTAAAACAGGATAACATACCTTCTGTCCACGGTTATTTTCTATTGGGTAGAACATATTTAGTCAAACCATAAAGCAAAACGAAAAAATTCCTGTATCAAAGACACAACAAAGTCACTTTATATTATTTAGGTACAAATATCCTTTTTCCTTATTTGAAGCTTACCTCCACTCTGTGAAGAATTATTTATTTCTTTTTTTTTTAATAGACTTTGTTTAACCTTGACTGTATAACAGCAATCAGTCTTTTCTAACTTTCCTTATTCATGCATATATTGCTTTTACATATCAATTGTGAGCTCTATGAAAGATACAATCACATTCCCATACTCTCAAAAGAGTGTAGTACAACACCTTAAATTCAATAACCAACTGAAACTTATTTCTCTCAACCTCAGGTGCTTGGAGTTAATCCTTATTTTAACACTTTAATCCCTAGAAAGAGTATAATACAAACAGAACAGAAAAGCAGTAGGATTCTCTCATGGTTATTCTTCTAGTTCTGTGGAAAGAGAACAGCTGTCATATAACTGAGTTGGTAAGCACCAGTACTAACTTCTAGTCTATAGGCTCCTTTGTTCCCAGGACCTGACATGGAAGGTGAGGTTATTTATATATTTTGCCTTTCTGCCAATCCCTCAAAGTGGTTGTTCAAACCCTACCATATCCTGCAAGCTACTTCTCATCCAGCCTCACCAGAATCTCAGTAAATGACTTTACTTCCTACATTATACGATAAAAGACTCACTGGACTTGAGGGCTGCAATCTTTTCTTTTCTTCTATGATAAATGTATTTCCATCCAAATTCATCCTTAATCTTTCCACTTTTATCTATGGAAAAAGACCTCTCCTTCTATAAAAGCTAATGCTTCCATTCTCTTTTCCTGAGACCTTCTTCCCAGTTATCGATTCCTTTCAAAATCATTAATATCCTTTCTCTTCCATTCACAAACATGGTATGGCCCATCCTAAAACTGCTCCTTGGCTAGGCCTCTCTACATAACTCACCACATCCACTTCTACAAAAAGTAGTCTAAACCAGGGGCCTGCAAATTTTAAGTGTAGATAGTAAATATGTTAACCTTCCTGGCTAGAGTTGCCACACCTTTTCAACTCAGCAGTTGTAGAATGATTGCTTTTCCTGCCCTCTCCTCTTGTTCTCCACTGCCATCTAAACCCAACTAATTATGTCATCTACCCTATCACAATCACTTCCCTGATTCCTTTATTTCTCTGCTGAGGTTTTTCAGCGTCCAATATCTCTCCCTTCAGTTGTTACTTTTAAACATTGCTAGTAATATTTTTGCAAATTGTAGATACTATATAAATCCTCACTTAGGATTAGTGAAAGGATTATCCTTGAGAATAAAATACCAACTCAACTCAGAAAGAAGGGGAAACAACCTGCTCTTATCTCTGCACATTTATTTCATCTTCTCTCTAGATATCCTGGACTTCGTGAAACTCTCCAAATGTGCTTTAAATTGCTCCCATATGCTTTCTTACTTCTATATACATTTAACTGGGATGTTTTCCTGTCCACAATGCCTTTGTCCAACCATCTTCATCTTTGAATTCTCTATGCAGGGATGTGGAAACATTTAGCTTTCTGTGTTAGGATGTTCCCTTAGGACCTGGACATCACTTCTATCTTCTATGATACTGTTTCCAGGGCAGTGTACTGAATATATGAATTGAAAGACATTTAGCAATATTGATAAAAACCATGCTCTGTTGGTTAATGTTTAGCAGTGGATGGCCACAATCCTTTCAAAGTGGCAAGTCATTTGGAATTGCTAGTGGCTGCTTTGACTACTCCCTCATTGTCTAACCCCATAGGAATCAGTGACTTTCACTTTCATGGGCTCAAAAGGCCACAGGACACTAAGTATTGGGGACATTCTTACCTGTAACCCTAATTTCTTCCCTTCTTCAAATGACTTGCTCCACCAATACTCCTAAACTGAGAAATACTCAGGCAAAACAGCTGTCAAGTTCTTTCAAGCATTTCCTTTCCATGCAGTTCCATGCTGACACTAAGGAGGATCTTTGGGTTTCTCTAGCTTATCCAGAATCTAGACCAAAAGGGAACTCTTAGTATTTTTTTCTATAGCTACTTCCAGTTTTAACTAGCAATGCTTTTAGGAGTCCCTTCCTGGAATATAGCTTGAGGTCTAGTATATAATTCAGAAACAACAACACAAATCCCCAGCTCATATTCTAATACACCTTAAGTATTATCTTTAAGCCATTTTTACTCCTACAAGACCGACTCTCTTTAGCCTAGACCCATTTATTATAATAGAAATCTTCACTTGAATTCCCAACAGTAACCTATCCCAATGAATATGACTAGACCCACAAAGTTTATCAAACCAAAAATCTAGTGTCATCTTCAAATTTTTCCTCTTTTTTTACCATTCAATTCATTCTCCTCAATCACCAAGTCCTGTCCTGAGCTCTTAAGTATACCTCAGCTTCATCCACTGCTAAACCCCAATTCAAACAATTTCTCATCTAGATTATTGTAATTACCCAATAAGTGGTCCCTCCAGTGACAATTTTATACTTCTTCATGCTATAATCTTCATGCTATAGACAGAACAACATCTGCAAAAAGCACATTGGCCTATGCTATTCTTCTCTAAAATATACACATATTTTTATCTGGACCATTCCCATTTGGCCCTGCTTATTTTTTCAGAAACATTCCCTTAGCTTAACTCAGCTTTCTGCTCTTATATTTGTATTTTTTTGGGACCAGGAAGTTAAAATACCACTTGTGGACTTCTAGGTGCCTCTTCCCTGACTGCCTCTTGGCAGGGTCCTTTCATAAACTTGATATTTACTCTGCTTGGAATGATCTTCCTTTTCTTGAATCCACTGCCTCTCCCAAAGAAAGATAATGCCAAAGAATGCTCAAACTACTGCACAATTGCACTCTTCTCACACACTAGCAAAGTAATGCTCAAAATTCTCCAAGCCAGGCTTCAACAGTTTGTGAACTGTGAACTTCCAGATGTTCAAGCTGGATTTAGAAAAGGCAGAGGAACCAGAAATCACATTGCCAACATCTGCTGGATCATGGGAAAAGCAAGAGAGTTCCAAAAAAACATCTATTTCTGCTTTATTGACTATGCCAAAGCCTTTGACTGTGTGGATCACAACAAACTGTGGAAAATTCTGAAAGAGATGGGAATATCAGATCACCTGATCTGCCTTCTGAGAAATCTGTATGCAGGTCAAGAAGCAACACTTAGAACTAGACATGGAACAACAGACTGGTTGCAAATAGGGAAAGGAGTGCGTCAAACTTGTATGCAGAGTACATCATGAGAAATGTTGGGCTGAATGAAGCACAAGCTGGAATCAAGATTGCCAGGAGAAATATCAATAACCTCAGATATGCAGATGACACTCTCCTTATGGCAGAAAGTGAAGGAGAACGAAAAAGCCTCTTGATGAAAGTGAAAGGGGAGAGGGAAAACAGTTGGCTTAAAGCTCAACTTTCAGAAAGCAAAGATCATGGCATTCAGTCCCATCACATCATGGCAAATAGATGGGAAAACAGTGAAAACAGTGACAGTTTATTCAGTTTTTTTTTGGGGGGGGGGATGAGGGCTCCAAAATTATTGCAGATGGTGACTGCGGCAGTAAAATTAAAAGATGATTGCTCCTTAGAAGAAAAGCTATGACCAACCTAGACAGCATATTAAAAAGCAGAGGCATTACTTTGCCAACAAAGTCCATTTAGTCAAAGCTATGGTTTTTCCAGTAGTCATGTATGGATGTGAGAGTTGGACTGTGAAGAAATCTGAGTGCCGAAGAATTGATGCTTTTGAACTGTGGTGTTGGAGAAGACTCTTGAGAGTCCTTTGGACTACAAGGAGATCCAACCAGTCCATCCTAAAGAAGATCAGTCCTTAATATTCATTGGAAGGACTGATGCTGAAGCTGAAACTCCAGTACTTTGCCCACCTGATGCGGAGAACTGACTCATTTGAAAAGACCCTGATGCTGGGAAAGATTGAAGATGGGAGGGGAAGGGGAGGACAGAGTATGAGATAGTTGGTTGGTATCATCAACTCAATGGACATGAGTTTGAGTAAACTCCAGGAGTTGGTGATGGACAGGGAGGCCTGGCGTGCTGCAGTCCATGGGGTCACAAAGAGTCGGACATGACTGAGCAACTGAACTGAACTGAACCTCTCCCTCAAGGATCACATCCTGCTTTCTCATCTTATAAGCTTTCCCTGAAACCCCAGGTTTGTTTTGTACATCTCTTATATGTCCCTAAACTCTTCTCTTTCTCTTGTTATCTGTATTGTAAACATCTGTTCATTGTCTGTCTATCTCTATGGACATTAAGTTCCATGATGAGGAATGCTATGTTTTGTTCTTAATTATATGTCCAGGGACAATTATACAGTAACTGATTAGCATAATATGAGATAAATGGAATAAATGAATGAATAACTACATTTTTAATGATAAGAAATCAAAAAAAGAATATGTGAGATAATAGAACAACATTAAGTATTTCTAGAAGAAGCCATCTTCACACTACCTTTTCTTCTAGCTGATAGAATAAAAGATCATATAGATGAGTTAATAAATAGGAACTGTTTAGTGACTATTGAACTCCATATAGAATTTATAAATATATTTCAAGCCTTTTGTGGATCAAAATTTATTGTTTCACACCATGACCTTTTCATTTAAAAACTCATGTTGTTTTGAGAACCATCTTCATTATTTTTTCTATTTTGATTTCTCAATAGTTGTTTGAATTTGTCTAGGCACTGTTGAATAGAAGTATGTGGTCAGCCTACAAATACAAAGGAATTCTCCTAGAATCAAAAAGAATATGAAAAAGAAATGGAAAAGATTCACAAAGAAGTGGAGAATTCAGAATTGTGTAGTGCCATGACTCAATTAAAATGTTTATGTCAGACCCAAAAAATCTCACATTGATAGATTTTTTAATTTTGTAGTATAATTATTTGAACATCATCAGAGTATATAAAGCAGTGCAGGCTCTTCATTTGTTAAGTAATTATAGGTTAAGAATGACAAAGTAGATATGCACTAATAAAAGCTTATTTAAATACCAATGAAGTCAATTAAATGCTGCTTAGCTTTTTAAATTTTATTTAAAAAGTTAATCCTAGTAACTTCCTTTCAGGGTCTCGGAATTTTCTTTCTATGAAAAAAATGTCCAAGTATAAAATGAAGATTATAGATTCCCCTTGTTTGCTACACAGAAAGTTTTATACATATGTACATATACACACTCATATAAAAAGTCTTCACTGTTTAATTTCAAGGAATATGCTACTTACTTTACTCCAACTTGGAAAATATTTATAACATATCTTCCTTTCTATAGTCTGGAAATATTTGAAAACAAGTATTCCGTATTCCAATTTGCTTTTCTACTCAGGTCTTCCTTTTTGTTTTCAACTAATTTTCTCCTCATCCCTGAAAGCAACAGTGCTAAGCATGAGTGGATTATAAATCAAGAGAATGCATATATGTGGATAGAAAAGTGCTTGTCATCTATATATTTATGATTAGCTGACTAAAAATGTTACCATTCATTGGTTAAACCTTAAAATAGAAGAAAGGAATTCATTGGTATAGAAAAGCTCTCAGATGATCCGTATTTTCTCACTATCTCATTTAATGTTTTAGGATGAAATGGCAATGATAATAGTAGAAGGGAAAAAATGTAGTCTAGGGTGACGGGATAATCAGTATGCTGTACATCAGGAAGTCTGCTTCAGAGACTAACTTTCATAATGTTGAGGAAGGCATACATAATTAGAGTCATGTGAACATCTAAAAATACCAAACCCATGACAATAGGCACACATTAAGTCTATCCAGATATCCATAGAATTAGTAGACAGGAGAAAATAGTACTGATTTAGTTAGTTTAGTCAGAGAAAGCAATCACACCCCACTCCGGTGTTCTTACCTGGAAAATCCCATGGACAGACAAGCCTGGTGGGCTGCAGTCCATGGGGTCGCTAAGAGTCGGACACGACTGAGCGACTTCACTTTCACTTTTCACTTTCATATGTTGGAGAAAGTAATGGCAACCCACTCCAGTGTTCTCGCCTGGAGAATCCCAGGGACAGGGGAGCCTGGTGGGCTGCCGTCTCTGGGGTTGCACAGAGTCGGACATGGCTGAAGTGACTTAGCAGCAGCAGCAGCAGCAGCAGCAGTTAGTTTAATCTCTTATTATCCCTTAGAGAATTTTTTCATATATTGAAATGGTAAAATGCAGATTTAGATAATTATTTCCTAGAGTCATAGATAAGTCATCATGTTCCATACACCTGTGGTACAGGAATGTACCATAGCATGGGAAGATTGGAGGAATGACTGGTTAGAGAGGCTTCAGAGGGAACAAAAATGGTGCTCTGGCAAGCAAAGGAAAAGACAATGAAACCGATGGTAAAGATAAAAATAAGAAAGCAAATAAAAAAGTAATTCACATAATAGAAAAGAAACATTTGCATGCAATTAGGGGGTAAGGGTTTTTCTTAGTAGCATGTAACTGATGTTTCAGAATAACCTAAGAAACCAAGCACATGGCTAACAGTGTGATAAAATTATCCTCCACAGACACAACCAACTCCTAGAAAGGTAATCCAGACAGTCAAATCTCTCACACTCCAAAGGAAATAAGTGAATACTATACCATGTATTTGCATGAAGGTGGCAATTTAAGCATAGATTTCCTGTTAATTAACATTATACTTAGATTTTGTTTTGGTCAAAGGAGGGTTTGTCCATATTTTATAAAATGACATGCATACTGGAAAAGACTGTTTTAGGGCAAAATATCCAGTTCTTTTCTGGGCGATATCTGTAATTACCCCTGTTGATCATAGAAGATAGTGTATTTCTCAAAACAGCATGATCTGGAAAAAGTAGTTGGAAGAAGATTCCAAGAAATTTTAGTTTGCTTTAGACAATCTAGTTGATGATGGTCAGGGAAGCCTGGTGTGCAGTTGATTGGGTCGCAAAGAGTTTGGACACGACTCAGCAACTGAACTGAACTGATAGGCAATATATCATGACTTGAGAGAACCCATTAGATGAGTTCTCTGTTTATGTTTTACCTTCTGGGCAGGAGCCAGAGTTTATGCTACACTGACTCCATACCATGCAGGACATTTATGAATCTCTGTAGTGGTTAATTTGAATCCTTCACTTACCAGACTTGAGTTGAAGCAGATACTGCACATCCCTCTCCCTTGATAGAAGAGTTGATGGGGATTGCAACAGAGATTTCTCCAAAAATACCTTCTTGCATTATCTCTTTCCCCTTTCACTTGAATTGTCTTGAAAGTGAAAGTGAAAGCATTAGTCGCTTAGCTGTGTCTGAGTCTTTGTGACTCCATGGACTGTACCCGACCAGGTCCTCTGTCCATGGGATTCTCCAGGCAAGAATGCTGGAGTGGGTAGGCATTTCCTACTTTGGGTGATCTTCCTGACTCAGGGATCAAACCCAGGCTTCCCACATTGCAGGCAGATTCTTTACCCTCTGAGCCACCAGGGAAGGCCACAGGGGTTCACCAACTGTGGAACTAATTTTTTTCATTTCCTTGGTAAGCAACATTTCTTTGAATTTAATGAGATTTCCATAAAAATTTGCAATTAAACAGTTTGGCTGTGTATAGAATTACCAGATTTAAAATAATAATCATTGAGAATTAATATCCTTCATATATTCTTAAGAATTAATAATTCTTGAGAAATTTAAAGCAATTGTTTTCTTTTCTTTTTATCAAACATCCAGTCTTACCATTAGTCCTTTCACACATTCCAGGGCTAGTGGAATTGTTATTTTTTATTTACCTTTTATTTATCATCCTATAAGCTCATAAACTTACAACTCCATAGTTTTTTTAACTAAATATTTTGTTTTTTGGTATGTGTAATGTTTCTCTTTATTACTTTAAATTTTGGGAATTTAATTATGAAACTTTATTTATCACTTTCTGCTTTACATTTGCTTTTCTTTTTGGAAAAACTACTAATTTAATGTTAAGACTTAAAAATCAGTGCTCTAATTTTCTATTTTCCATGTTCTTGTCTTTTGTTTCAATTTCTAGATTACATCTTCAAACTTATCTTCACATCTTTTAAGCTTTAAATGTTTGGTTTTATTTTTTTTATTTCAAAATACTTTGGTTTCTGAATATTCTTCTTTTTTAAAAATGGATTCACATTGCTTTTCTTCACAAATATTTCTTTGACATTTTCGTCCTCTTCACTTTTTGTCTACTAACTTTTATTTTTATTAGTTCTGAGTATTGTTTTTCACATTAAAAACTTTTCTCAACTCTTAGGCCACTATTGGATATTCATTCATATTTGAGAGGGAGACACACAATTTTCTTTAGAAATCCCATCCTTTTGGTGGAGTTTATATGTTAGTTTTTTCCCCTGTAGGATGACAGAATTTTTTGAAGAAAATTCAAATCTTAATATCTGAAATATCTAAAATTCTACCAGAGGGCCAGAATGGAATATGCCCAACTAATTATCTAGGAGCCAAGATGATAAAAAGTGCTAGACTCTTACTACTCAAGAGTATAGATTTTTCACGTAATTTTCCTCCTTTTAGCATTATTCTTAAATATCCTTTGTATCTAATTCTTGGGCATCTTCTGGTCACTTTCTTTCAGACTGTGCCAAGTGGAAGAAGGGATCTAGACCAGGAAGTGGATTAGGGATAATTTGTGTTCTCAAAACACCATATATATCTAGGAGAATGCATCTGTATTAGATTTCCTGGGCTGTCATAAGAGAACATCACAGAGTGGGTGGCATAAGCAACATAAATTTATTTCCTCATAGTCGTGAAGGATAGATGTCCAAGACTAAAGTGTCGTTAGGTGGGTTTCTTCCTAGGCATCATTCCTTGACTTGCAAAAGACTATCTTCCCTCCCTGTGTTTTCACATGGTCTTTCCTTTGTGTGTGTCTGTGATGTAATATTCTCTTCTTTTAATCATTTATATTTGATTAGGGCCAATCTTAATGGCATCACTTCACCTTAATCCCTTTTAAAGATCCTGTCTCCAAACACATTCACCTTCTGAGTGGTTAGAGGCTAGGACTTCAATCTGTGAATTTTGGGGAACAAAATTCAGCCAACAACACCATCTGTTGGAATTAAGGATGATCCAAAAACTGAAGTCAAGAGACTATTACCAGAATATGAATGACCTTTGGCAGCAGGACCAATACACAAAAGGGAATAGAAAGGTCAATACAGTCAGGTTGGACAGAGTTGCAGAAAAAATATGACCCACAGGGACAGGTTGTTTATAAATAATCTTATGTATGTTTAAGTCATGCCACTAAAAATTCTTCAAAACAAAAAACTAGCCAGAGAGATCTGATAGCCAAGGACCATAAACAAAAATGTGGTTTTTCACTACCAATAGATGTGGATAAAGAATGCCCCAAAGTATTCATTTACAGATATATAAATGAGGATCACTATCTGTACTGAAGAACAAAGAGCAAGAGGACTTCATTTTGTCATGGAGGATTTGTATTAGAGCTGCTTACATTTTCAACAACCAACAAAACTGAGTCTATAAGAGATTTTTTTAGAGACTATAAAGTTTAGAAGGGCATGGAAGAATATAAGTTATCCTAAGTAGATGATGTTATAAAATACTAATTACATTAGGCTTGCATTGGTGGCTCTCTAAATAAATTTAGTTTAAGGGGTAACATATTGAATCTTCTTAGCTATACTATGCTACTGTAGCCCTAACTTTTGTTGGAATATTTTTTCTCTCTCTTGGCTTCTCTCCAATTGATGAATCATATCACTGTTTATCCCAGGAGAACAAATGTTCCATGTCTGCGGTAAGTCATAATCTATTTCTATAGCAGCATCAGCTCTATATGCCTTCCAGTCATTAAAATGATGCTTAGCCAATAAAGTCTAAACTGTAATTCCATTATTCTATTTTTCTAAAACGAGGACTAACAATACAGAATGCACACTTTTTATTTGCTACCATCTGCATTCTCTTACCTCATGTTAGGGGGGAAAAAAGAAAGGCTTAGTGAAATGGACTAAAGAATCTAATAGCAGTGAAACACTTGTGTGAATATCAGAGTTGACAAGTAAATGTAGTAAAAGCAGCCAAAATTCAGAGTTACAATTACTTATGAAAAATTTGATTGTTTGGCTATGAATAAACCTGGAAAAATGTACAAAGTGCTTTAGGAGACGTAGTTCTGGCCCTTCCATTAATCAGAAGATTGCCCAGGTTTAAATATTGACTGGTGATTTGCTTTCCTCTCTTGGAGGATCTCAGAGGAATGGCTCTATAAAGAAAGCAATCCAGACTCACAAAATCTGGAGCTTGGAGTAAACATGAAATAAGAAAGCAATCCTTACTGAGTACTAAAAATCAATCCTTGTGCTAAAAGTGAAATATCTGTCTCCTATATTAGAAAAACAAGACACAGATTTAGCTTTTCATACATTTACCATTAATTACACTTTTAAATGATATATATGCTCTGAAATCCTCAAATTTAGAATTTGAGTGAAATAAGTCAGAAAGAAAAACACCAATACAATATATTAACGCATATGTATGGAATTTAGAAAGATGGTAATGATGACCCTATATGTGAGACAATAAAATAGACACAGATGTAAAGAATAGTCTTTTGGACTCTGTGGGAGAAGGCAAGGGCAGGATAATTTGAGAGAATAGCATTGAAACATGTATATTATCATATGTGAAATAGATCACCAGTCCAGGTTCATTGCATGAGATAAGATTTGCTCAGCGCTGGTGCACTGGGATGACCCTGAGGGATGGGATGGGGAGGGAGGTGGGAGGGGGGGTTGAGGATGGGGGACACATGTACACCCATGGCTGATTCATGTCAATGTATGGCAAAACCACTACAATATTGTAAAGATATTAGCCTCCAATTAAAATAAATCAATTAATTAAAAAAATAAATTGGTACTTATCAAGATTAAATCAATTCTGGTGATATTTTTCCATAAATATGTTTGTGCATGTTCCATAACTTTAAACTATATAAATACTTTTCTTAGGTATCCTCAAGTAATATTCCAAATGAAAATATATTTGAAGGGTTTAGCTCTTCTGTGCACATAAAAATTTATATAATAAATTATAAACACTTACCAAATATATATTAATTGGAAAATCTACCATTTGGTAGATTTCAGTAGTGAAATATTCACACTTTTCACTCAAAACTTAAAGTGTTATTGAAAAGTTGTATTCCTTTTAACTTTTTTAATGCATCTTTTTCTCAAGCACAATATCATTTTTTTCTTATTAAATATTAATTGATATTTCTGGAATAAGTTATACAACTTGCTGTGCATTGTCAATCAAATCTATTAGATATTATCAAATCTCTTACATATTATTGCTCTAAAGTGTTTATTGATATTAAACAAATTTTACTCATTTTGCTTATTTCACTCATATATATTTTACAAATAAATACTCTTTTATATAAAAGTGGATGAAAGTAAGATATTTTAAATAAGATATCTTAAGTGAGGTTTTGAATTTAAAACTATTTCAGGCTATTAGAATAGCCTGAGAAAATTCATCTAGAAAGCACTTTTAAACTAGGAGCAAAAGGACAGGGAGGCACCCTATCTTATCCATTCTCACATGTAAGCAAAATTTTAAAATTTGTTTCCTTTTTTTGTTTTTTTATATGTATTTTTCTTTGAAGGATAATTGTTTTATAGAATTTTGTTGTGTTCTATCAAACCTCAACATGAATCAGCAATATGTATACATATATCCCCTCCCTTTTGAACCTCCCTCTCATCTCCCTCCCCATCCCACCCCTCTAGGATGATACAGAGCCCCTGTTTGAGTTTCCTGAGTCATACAGCAAATTACCATTGGCTCTCTCTTTTTAATAAGGTAATGTAAGTTTCCAAGGAGTAAGCGTCTTTTAATTTCATGGCTGCAGGTACCATCTGCAGTGATTTGGAACCCCCCAAAATAAAGTTTGACACTGTTTCCACTGTTTCCCCATCTATTTCCCATGAAATAATGGGACCAGATCCCATGATCTTCATTTTCTGAATGTTGAGCTTTAAGCCAACTTTTTCACTCTCCACTTTCACTTTCATCAAGAGGCTTTTTAGTTCCTCCTCATTTTCTGCCATAAGGGTGATGTCATCTGCATTTCTGAGGTTGCTGATATTTCTCCTGGCAATCTTGATTCCAGCTTGTGTTCTTCCAGCCCAGCGTTTCTCATGATGTACTCTGCATATAAGTTAAATAAGCAGGGTGACAATATACAGCCTTGACGTACTCCTTTTCCTATTTGGAACCAGTCTGTTGTTCCATGTCCAGTTCTAACTGTGACTGCAGCCATGAAATTAAAAGACGCTTACTCCTTGGAAGAAAAGTTATGACCAACCTAGAGAGCATATTGAATAGCAGAGACATTACTTTGCCAACAAAGGTCTGTCTAGTCAAGTCTATGGTTTTTCCAGTGGTCATGTATGGATGTGAGAGTTGGACTGTGAAGAAAGCTGAGCACCGAAGAATTGATGCTTTTGAACTGTGGTGTTGGAGAAGACTCTTGAGAGTCCCTTGGACTGCAAGGAAATCCAACCAGTCCATTCTGAAGGAGATCAGCCCTGGGATTTCTTTGGAAGGAATGATGCTAAAGCTGAACCTCCAGTACTTTGGTCACCTCATGGGAAGAGTTGACTGATTGGAAAAGACTCTGATGCTGAGAGGGATTGGGGGCAGGAGAAGAAGGGGATGACAGAGGATGAGATGGCTGGATACATCACTGACTCGATGCACGAGAGTCTGAGTTAACTCCAGGAGTTGGTGATGGACAGGGAGGCCTGGTGTGCTGCGATTCATAGGGTCACAAAAAGTCAGACACGACTGAGCGACTGAACTGAACTGAACTGAATGTAAGTTTCCATGTTATTCTTTCCATACATCTCACCCTCTCCTCCCCGCTCCCCATGTCTATGAGTCTATTCTCTATGTCTATTTCTCCAGTGCTGCCCTGCAAATAAATTCTTCGGTGCCATTTTTCTAGATTCTGTACATGTATGTTAGAATATGATATTCATCTTTCTCTTTCTGACTCACTTTGCTTTGTATAATAGGTTCTATGTTCATCCACCTCATTGAAACTGACTCAAATGTGTTCCTTTTTATGGCTGAGTAATATTCCATTTTATATATGTACCACAGCAGAGACATTACTTTGCCAGCAAAGGTCTGTCTAGTCAAGGCTATGGTTTTTCCTGTGGTCATGTATGGATGTGAGAGTTGGACTGTGACGAAAGCTGAGAACTGAAGAATTGATGCTTTTGAAATGTGGTGTTGGAGAAGACTCTTGAGAGTCCCCTGGACTGCAAGGAGATCCATCTAGTCCATTCTGAAGGAGATCAGCCCTGGGATTTCTTTGGAAGGAATGATGCTAAAGCTGAAACTCCAGTACTTTGGCCACCTCATGCGAAGAGTTGACTCATTGGAAAATACTCTGATGCTGGGAGGGATTGGGGGCAGGAAAAGAAGGGGACAACAGAGGATGAGATGGCTGGATGGCATCAATGGACATGAGTTTGAGTGAACTCCAGGAGCTGGTGATGCACAGGGAGGCCTGGCTTGCTGCAATTCGTGGGGTCGCAAAGAGTCAGACACGACTGAGCGACTGAACTGAACTGAAATGAAGTGAACTTCTGTATCCATTCATCTGTCCATGGACATCTAGAATGCTTGTAAATAGTGCTACAGTGAACACCGGGATGAATACATCTTTTTCAACACTAGTTTCCTCTCAGTATATGATCCCAGGAGTGGGATTGTTGGATCATATGGTGGTATTATTGCTAGATTTTTAAGGAATCTCCATACCATCTTCCATAGTGGTGGTACCAGTTTACATTCCTACCAACAGTGCAAGAGCGTTCTCTTTTCTCCACACCCTGTCCAGCATTTATTGTTTGTAGAGCTTTTGATGAGGGCCATTCTAACCGATGTGAGGTGGTATCTCACTGTGGTTTTGATTTGAATTTCTCTAACAAAGAGCAATGTTGAGCATCTTTTCATGTGTTTGTTAGCCATCTGTATGCCTTCTCTGGGGAAATGTCTGTTTAGGTCTTTTCCCCACTTTTTGATTGGGTTGTTTGTTTTTATAGCATTGAGTTTTATGAGCTGCTTGTGTATTTTGGAATTAATCATTTGTCAGTTTTCATTTGCTGTTATTTTCTCCCATTCTGAGGGTTGTATTTTCACCTTGCTTATAGTTTCTTTTGATGTGAAAAATCTTTTAAGTTTTATCAGGTTCCACTTGTTTACTTTTTTTTTTTTCAATTTCCATTCTTCCATGAGGTGGGTCACAGAGGATGTTGCTTTGGTTTATGTCATCGAATGTTCTGCCTATGTTTTCCTCTAAGAGATTTACAGATTCTGGTGTTACATTTAGGTCTTTAATGCATTTTGAGTTTATCTTTGTGTATGGTGTTAGGAAGTATTCTAATTTCATTCTTTTACTTAGAGCTGTCCAGTTTTCCTAGCACCATTTATTGAAGAGGTTGTCTTTGACCCATCATATATTCTTGCCTCCTTTGTCAAACATAAGGTATCCATAAGTGCATTGGGTTTACTTCTGGGCTTTCTATCTTGATCCATTGGTCTATATTTCTGTTTTTTTGCCAGTACCATACTGTCTTGATGACTGTAGCTTTGTTGTATAGTCTGAAGTCAGGAAGGTTGATTCCTCCAGCTCCATTCTTTCTCAGGGCTCCTCTGGCTACTCAGAGTTGTTTGTGTTTCCATATGAATTGTGGAATATTTTGCTCTAGTTCTGTGAAAAATGTCATTGGTAATTTGATAGAGATCACATTGAATCCTAGACTGCATTTGGTAGTATAGTCATTTTCACAATATTGATTCTTACTACCCAGGAACATGAAGTATTTTTCCATCTGTTTATGTCATTTTTTATTTCTTTCATCAATGTCTATAATTTTCTGTGTACAGTTCTTCATCTCCTTAGTTAAGTTTATTCCTAGATATTTAATTCTTTTTGTGCCAAAGGTGAATGGGATTGATTCCTAAGTTTCTCTTCCTGATTCTTCATTGTTAGTATATAGAAATGCAAGTGATTTCTGTGTATTGATTTTGTACACTGCAAGTTTGCTAAATTCACTGATTAGCCTTAGTAATTTTCTGATACTATCTTTAGGGTTTTCTATGTACAGTATCATGTCATGTGCAACCAGTGAGAGCATAACTTCTTTTCTGACCTAGATTCCTTTTATTTCTTTTTCTTCTCTGATTGCTGTAGCTAGGACTTCCAGAACTATGTTGAATAATTGTGGTGAAAGTGGACACCCTTGTCTTGTTCCTGAACTTAGGGGGAATGCTTTCAGTTTTCATAATTTAGAATAATGTTTGCTATAGGCTTATCATATATGGCTTCTACTATGATGAGGTAGGTTCCTTCTATGTCCATTTTTTGAAGAGTTTTAATCATAAATGGATGTGGAATTTTTTCAAAGGCTCTTTCTGCATCTATTGAGATTATCATATGGTTTTTATCTTTCCATTTGTTAATATGGTATATCACATTGATTGATTTGCATATATTGAAGAATTCTTGTATCCCTGGAATAAACCCAATTTGATCATGGTGTATGAGCTTTTGGATGTGTTGCTGAATTCTGTTTGCTAAAATTTTGTTGAGGATTTTTGCATCTATGTTCATCAGTGATATAGGCCTGTGGTTTTCTTTTTTTGTGTTATCTTTGTCTGGTTTTGGTATTAGCGTGATGTTGGTCTCGTAGAATGAGTTTGGAAGTGTTGCTTCCTCTGCAATTTCTTAGAAGGATAGGCATTAGCTTTTCTCTAAATGTTTGATAGAATTCTCCTGTGAAACCATCTGGTCCTGAGCTTTTGCTTTTTGAGAGATTTTTTATCACAGATTCAATTTCATTGCTTGTAATTGGGTTGTTCATAATTTCTGTTTCTTCTTGGTTCAGTCTTGGAAGATTGAACGTTTCTAAGAACCTGTTCATTTCTTCCAGGTTATCCATTTTATTGCCATATAGTTGCTCATAATAATCTCTTTTAATCCTTTATATTTCTGCATTGCCTGTTGTAATTGCTCCTTCGTAATTGCTCCTTTATCATTCCTAATTTTGTTGATTTGATTCTTCTCTCTTTTTTTCTTGATGAGTCCAGCTGAAGGTTTGTCAATTTTATTTATCTCCTCAAAGAACCAGCTTTTAGTTTTATTAATCTTTACTATTGTTTCTTTCATTTCTTTTTCATTTATTTCTGCTTGGATCTTTATGATTTCTTTCTTTCTACTAACTTTGGGAATTTTGTTCCTCTTTTTCCAGTTGTTTTAGGTGTGAAGTTAGGTTGTCTATTTGATATTTTTCTTGTTGCTTGAGGTAGGATTGTATTGCTATAAACTTCCCTCTTAGCACTGCTTTTGCTGCTTCCCATAGATTTTGAGTTGTCTTTTCATTGTCATTTGTTTCTAAAAATTTTTTGATTTTCCTTTTGATTTCTTCAGCAACCTGTTGGTTATTTAGAAACATGTTGCCTAATCTCCATGTGTTTGTGTTTCTTACAGTCTTTTTTTCCTTCTTCTTGTAATTGATATCTAGTCTCATAGTGTCATGGTTAGAGAAGAAGCTTGATACAACTCCAATTTTCTTAAATTTATTGAGGTTTGATTTGTGACACAGGATGTGGTCTATCCTGGAGAATGTTCCATGTGCACTTGAGAAGAAGGTGTATTCTTTTACATTTGGATGAAATGTCCTGAGGGTAACAATGAGATCCATCTCATCTAATGTACCATTTATGACTTGTGTTTCCATATTAATTTTCTGTTTTGATGATCTGTCCTTTGGTGTGAGTGTGGTGTAAAGTCTCCGACTATTATTGTGTTACCATCAAATTCTCCTTTCATGTCTGTTAGTGTTTGTCTTATGTATTGAAATGTTCCTATGTTGGGTGCACAGATATTACAATTGCTATGTCTTCTTGTTGGACTGATCCCTTGGTCAATATGGAGTGTCCTTCCTTATCTCTTGTTCTTCTTTAAGTTCTATTTTGTCTGATATGAGGATTGCTACTCCAGCTTTTTTTTGCTTCCTGTTTGCATGGAATATATTTTTCCATCCTCTCACTTTCAGTCTATATGTGTCTTGAGGTCTGAAGTGGGTTTCATGTAGATAACATATATATGGGTCTTGTTTTTGCATGCATTCAGCCAGTCTGTGTCTTTTGGTTGGAGCATTTAATCCATTTACATTTAAAGTAATTATTGATATATATGTTCCCATTGTCATTCTCTTTATTGTTGGGGGTTGATTTTGTAGATCCTTTTTCTTCTGTTGTATTTTTTTTTTTTTTACTATATAAGTCCCTTTAACATTTGTTGTAAAACTGATTTGGTGGTACAGAATTTTCTTAACTTTTACTTGTCTAAAAAGCTTTTGATTTCTCCATCAATTTTGAATGAGATCCTTGCCTAGTATAGTAATCTTGGCTGTATATTTTTCCCTTTCAATACTTTAAGTATATCCTGCCATTCCCTTCTGGCCTGCAGAGTTTCTGCTGAAAGATCATCTGTTAAGTGTATGGGGTTTCCCTCGTATGTTACTTGTTGCTTCTCCCTTGCTGCTTTTAATATTCTTTCCAGTGGTTGGTGTAAGCTTCATATAGGGTGACATTTGTGCTGATTTTTTGTTTGTTTGTTTTTCCCCTGATGGGAAAGGCCAAGTGATGTGGTAATCCTGTCTGCTGAAGATTGAGTTTATATTTTTATTTTGTTGTTTAGATGAGGTGTCCTGCACAGGGTGCTATTGGTGGTTGGGTGATGCTTGGTCTTGGTCTTATATTCCACTGGTTTCCTTTTTGGGAGTTCTCACTATTTGATACCCCCTAGGGTTAGTTCTCTGGTATTGTAGGGTCTTGGAGTCAGTGCTCCCACTCCAAAGGCATAGGGCTTGATCTCTGGTCAGGAACAAAGATTCCACAAGTGGTTTGTTATGGAATGAGAAACCAAAGATGAATCTCAGACAAATGGCAATTAAAAAATCAGCAAATAAGAATGAAAATAATGAAATATACACATATACATGTACACCAATGAGCAAAGCCAAAACAGTCCAACAAAAATAAAATACAATAGATTGACTCAGTGAACAAAGGAAATAAAAAATTATATTTTCCAGTTAAGAACAAAACTAAAGTATAAATTGGAAAGCAAAACTAAAGCAAGGTGCCAAGTGGGGATAAAGCAATGAAAACAAAGCTAACAAATATGTTGAGAGGAAATGAAAGAAAGTAAAGAAGGAAAGAATAGATATGCAAAGATAGATAGAGGTAGATGAAGAAGATTTATATACATTAAAGATTAACTTCCAGGGGACGAGAACAGTAGGAAAGGCAATAAAAGGAATAAATATAGAAAAAATGCAACAGGTTTTAAAAAATTAAAATAATAAAAAAGAGAAAAAAAAACAGAACAAGAAAGAAAAGGGAAAAAAAAAGGTATTTCACAGAACTGCAAAACCCCAATGTAGGTGTAGATGTACATAACAAAAATAAAAAATGTGACTGAATATACAGATATACATATGTGTGCATGCTAAGTCCCTTCAACCATGTCTGACTCTTTGTGACCCATGGGCTGTAGCCTGCCAGGCTCCTCTGTCCATGGGATTCTCCAGGCAAGAGTACTGGAGTGGGTTGCTATTTCCTTCTCCATATACATACACACCCATAAGCAAAATCAAAACAGTCCAGCAAAAATGAAATACAATAGATTGACATTGAGAACAAAAGAAACCAAAAATTATACCTACCAGGACAAAACTAACTAAAACTCAAACTGGAAAGCAAACCTAAAGCAAGGTGGCAAGTGGGGAATAAAGCAATGAAAATAAAACTAACAAATACATTGAGAAGAAAGGAAAGAAAGAAAAGAAAGAAATAATAGATATAAAAAAGTTAAATGGAGATAGATAAAGAAGATTTGTATATAGGAAAGCTTAACTGCAAGGGGAAAAGAACAATAGGGAAAGTAAACAAAGGAATAAATGTAGAAAAAATACAATAGATTTAAAAAATTAAAATTACAAAAAAGAGGGGAAAAAAAGGAAGAAGAAGGAGAAAAGAAAAAAAAAAAAAAGAAAACTCTACAGAATTGCAAAAGCCCAGCATAGAGGCAGAGGTGTATAGCAACAACAAAAAGTATAAGGACATGAGTTTGAGTACACTCCAGAAGTTGGTGATGGACAGGGAAGCCTGGCATGCTGCAGCCCATGAGGTTACAAAGAGTTGGACATGACTGAGTGATTGAACTGAGCTGAAAAAGTGTGACTGGATATAAACATAGACATATACACCCATACATATACACCCATAAGCAAAATTAAAACAGTACAACAAAAATAAAATACAACAGATTGACCCAGCAAACAAAGAGAAGCAAAAATTACCAGAACAAAACTAATCAGAGCAGAAACTGGAAAATGAAACTAAATCTAGGTGGGGAATAAAGTAATGAAAATAAACCTAAAAAATATGTTGAGACAAAAGAAAGAAAAGAAAGAAAGGATAGATATGCCATGTTAAACAGAGGTAGATAAAGAAGATTTATGTATATTCAAGATTAACTGCAACTGGAAAAGAACAGTAGGAAAAGAAAACAAAGGAATAAATGTAGAAAAATAATAATAGGTTTAAAAAGTTAAAAATAAAAAGAGACAAGAAAAAAATAAAAAAATTAAAAAACTCCCCAGAACTGTAAAAGCCCAACATATAGGCAGAGGTTTATAACAACGATAAAAAGTGTGACTGAAAAAAAAAAAGAAAAACAAAAAAAGCTCAAAAGCTTAATTAGATTTCATAGTGCCAATAAAATCAACAACTACAATGCAGCGAGTTGGGCGGGGAGAGGAAAACAAAGAATCTACAGAGCAAGTCAAAACATAAGAATACTAAAAGTTTTGCTTGAGTCACTGCTATCAGAGTCCTTTCCTTCGCTGGGAGTCACAGTCCACTTCACCTCCCTAGGATGTCCTCCAACACTATGCTGATCTCTGGACATGCTGTGTGGGCAGCTCAGATTCTAATATGGTCCTGCTGTGCTCTGTGTTCTTGCCTTCAATGTCCACAGCTATCAGAACTAGTGTATTTTCTTTATTGGGAGCTCTCAGTGACCTTTTATATATTCTATAGACACAGAGTCTGCCTAGTTGATTGTGTGGATTTAATCTGCAGCTTGTACAGCTGGTTGGGTTTTGTGTCTTCTTCCTTAGTCACATTGCCCCTGGGTTTCAGTTGTGGTTTTATTTACACCTTTTCTTGTGGGTCATCCACTGGGGTTTGCTCCTCAGGCTGCCCTGGAGGACTTGGGTTTGCCCCTGTGAGGCCCAGTGTGGAGGTGGTGTAGCTGCTTGGCTCACAGGGGTTTTGGCAGCATCAGGTACTCAGGGGAGTTGGCGGCTAGGGCAGCAGGAAATACAGTGCTCTAGAAGGGTATGGCAACCAGTACTGGCCAATATGCTCCAGTATTCTTGCCTGGAGAACTCCACTCCACAACAGGGAAGCCTGGGAGGCACCAGTTTACAGGGTCATAAAGATTTGGACACTACCAAAGTGACCCTGTGCACATAGGTGCAAGACTTTTTTAGCCTGTGGCACCTCTGCCCCAGTGAGAGTTGAGCTGCTTGGCTTGTGGGGACCCTGTGGCACCAAGTATGCAGGAACATGGACTGCCTCTGCTGCAGGAGTTATGTCCCTATCAGAGTATTTTTTTGAGCCGCTTGTAGCCACCGATCAGAAGGCCTCTTTGGCCAGTCTTTCTTTGGAGCTCTGCACATTCAGGCACTTAAAGGGCTTCCTTGACTGGGGTCCTTCTCTGTTGTTTGGCGCATCAGGTACATAGAGGGGCCTCTGGGCTGGGGTAGATTGGCTCATCAGGCACTTAAAGGGGCACTCTGGATGCGGGTCCTATTCTGTAGTTCAGTGTGTCAGGCGTTTGATGGTCCAGCCTCTCTATTGTTCAGCTGCTAAAGCTGGCATGTGGGGGGAGAGAAGCTACAGTGATGGCTCCACCTGCTATGTGTGACTCAGCAGTACCGCCTTATTCCCATCGCTGCCTGCCTTTTCTCCACAGGCATTTCCCACCTAAATCTCCTCCCTCACATCCCCTCGATCCGTCTCTCCACAGTCAACAGCAGCCCTCACCCTGGAATTGCTCCACAATTCCTAAACTCCAGCTCCCAGCCTCTGTACCATCTGGAGTATGTATGGCTGTGGCAAGGACTATCTGATTCTCATTCCATTTAGGCTGCCACAGATCCAGGTCTTTCACTTAAATGTTTCTCCTCTGACTCAGTTGCCCCAAAGTGGGGATACGACACTGCTTCAGTTCCCCCACCGTTGAGGGCAGGTCCAGTCATACAAACACTCCTGTTTTTCCCCCTAGTACCTTCGTCCTACTGAGTTTTGTGTGGTTCTATATATTCTTTTCCTCTGGGCAGGTACTCCTGTCCACTCTCAGCTGGTGGTTTGCACACACTTCTGTGTCTGAAGTTATATTCCTGATATATCCATGGAGAGAGATGTACTCCACGTCCACCTACTCCTCCGCCATCTTGTTCTCTAAAATTTGTTTTCTTTAGTCTTTATGTTATTACTCTTTTTTTTTCATGATACCATTTTGGCAGTTATAAAACAATAATTCAAAAATTTAGCGAGAAGACAGCTCACTAAAATTCTTGAAGTCTAGGCTCTACCCCACACATATAGAATTGAAATCCTGAGTGTGTAGGAAAGGAGGAGATGGAGAGGCAGCATGCTTCTTTATCTTTAATTAGGCAACGGTGAAGCATCGCATAGTTTGAGCACGATTTTTAGACATTTTTTACCCGTTTCCTTTTACCAAACTTGATATCCAGGGATCGACCTAGGATCCTTGATTACTCACTGTCTTCTAGAATGCAGTCACTTTGAGTCCTGTGCAAATATATTTACTCCTTGTACTTCACTCCTTAAATTTAACATTATAACTTTCTTCCAGTCAACAATTATCTAATTCTCTAAACTCATAAACTAGAAGAACTTCCCAGCTCTGGCTAACTTCCCAGTGTCTTCAAACATTAATTTTATGCCCACGGAATAATCTAATGTGATGATTAATTGGTGGACAATTCAGACTAGAAGGCATAGGAGAGAGGTTTTATTTTAAGCTATCAAGTGATACATTTTAGGTCTTTCAGAACAGAATAGTCTATTTCAAGTTCTACAACATAAGCCAATATTTATTCTTCCTATTCTAGCTCAATCTTATTTCAGACAACCTTGACTCTGTCTTAAGTTTAGAAAACCACCCTCAAAATAAAATAAGAATTTTTAAGTAGGAATGTATAGAATTTAGTAGGTTTTATAAGATAATCAAATTTATAAAATGAGGACAATTATTCACCTACCTTATAAAATTTTAGGGGTTAAAATGAGCTAAATTCAGTGTCTAGACATGGTCATATTTTATTCAATAACCAGGTTCTTTACTAAAAACATTCTCAGATATTTTTTATATGTTACTGTGTTTTGTGCTTAAGTGGGGTGCAGGATATGCATCATTTTCTAAATAATCCTCCGCAGATTGCAGAATTTTCCCTACTTATTTGGAGAAACACATTCTGGAAAATCCCCACATGAATCTTCTGTCTTGCATAGAAAATACATTCTCCATATAGTCCAGAAAACATCACTCTATAAAATAAAAACTAAAGTAATCAACTTAAGGTGAAGGGAAACACAGTGTGCTTATGTCTGTTGTCTTGGTTACCATCATCAGTGGAAATTCCATACTTTAACTGTTACAGTATAAATTGGGTAGTCAAATTGTATTTAGACAATGTTGGTTTAAAGAATATGACTTGTCAATATTTATTGCCCACTGCATTTCAGTATTAACTCTTCTGTGAAACTGAAAGTATCTTGTTATCCTATCACCCTCAGAAAAATACCTGAAGATACTTCAAATTATTTTGTGCCAATCCTATTTAACAGTAATCTGTAGGTTACCAATTTATCTGGATTGCTATGTTGTGAGTACTAGTTTAATTGATCAAACTTTGGATCCCTTGGAATATGTTTCCCTGCCTTCCTGAAGTTAGGGATGGTCATATGATGTATCTTGGCAAATGATATGTGAACAGACTTATATGTAACTTCTGGACCAGAACTTCAAGAAACAATCTATGGGTTGCCATGTCCTTTCCTCCTAACATAGACTAGCAACCTTAAACATAGTGCAGGCTCTGCGGGTCTGTTTCCCTGAATACGAATGACAAATACACCTCTATTGGTTCAATCACTGAAATTTTTAGCTTACTTTTTACTACAGAATAATCTAACCTGTACTTTTTGATATTGGAAAAACAATATTTTTAAAGGTTGCTAAAATGTTCATTGTCGGAAGATTGCATTTTCATCTATCCACAAGGTGAAATGTTAAGTCATTTCTGAACACCAAGCTAAGAACTAGATTATGAAATCAGTTAAAATTTTTGCAATTTATAGAAATCTGAGTAGCCAAACATCAATCTCTCCTCTTTAAATATTATTCTAATTACGCAGTGTATTCCAGCTTTTGGAATACTTTACCTATAGCAATTTATTTTTTTTTTCTTAATATACAGAGAAATTTAATATAGGTTAAAGAGCACATCTAAGATCAATAGGAAAATTATAAATCATTGAATAAAATGTTTTGAGGGAAAATTATTTTTTTTTCTTTTTTTTTTTATTTTTTAAAATTTTAAAATCTTTAATTCTTACATGCATTCCCAAACATGAACCCCCTCCCACCTCCCTCCCCATAACATCTTCCTGGGTCATCCCCATGCACCAGCCCCAAGCATGCTGCATCCTGCGTCAGACATAGACTGGCGATTCAATTCACATGATAGTATACATGTTAGAATGTCATTCTCCCAAATCATCCCACCCTCTCCCTCTCCCTCTGAGTCCAAAAGTCCGTTATACACATCTGTGTCTCTTTCCCTGTCTTGCATACAGGGTCGTCATTGCCATCTTCCTAAATTCCATATATATGTGTTAGTATACTGTATTGGTGTTTTTCTTTCTGGCTTACTTCACTCTGTATAATCGGCTCCAGTTTCATCCATCTCATCAGAACTGATTCAAATGAATTCTTTTTAACGGCTGAGTAATACTCCATTGTGTATATGTACCACAGCTTTCTTATCCATTCATCTGCTGATGGACATCTAGGTTGTTTCCATGTCCTGGCTATTATAAACAGTGCTGCGATGAACATTGGGGTACATGTGTCTCTTTCAATTCTGGTTTCCTCGGTGTGTATGCCCAGAAGTGGGATTGCTGGGTCATAAGGTAGTTCTATTTGCAATTTTTTAAGGAATCTCCACACTGTTCTCCATAGTGGCTGTACTAGTTTGCATTCCCACCAACAGGGTAGGAGGGTTCCCTTTTCTCCACACCCTCTCCAGCATTTATTGCTTGCAGATTTTTGGATCGCAGCCATTCTGACTGGTGTGAAGTGGTACCTCATTGTGGTTTTGATTTGCATTTCTCTAATAATGAGTGATGTTGAGCATCTTTTCATGTGTTTGTTAGCCATTCGTATGTCTTCTTTGGAGAAATGTCTATTTAGTTCTTTGGCCCATTTTTTGATTGGGTCATTTATTTTTCTGGAGTTGAGCTGCATAAGTTGCTTGTATATTTTTGAGATTAGTTGTTTGTCAGTTGCTTCATTTGCTATTATTTTCTCCCATTCCGAAGGCTGTCTTTTCACCTTGCTTATATTTTCCTTTGAATTCTTGGAAAGTAATATCCATTAAATGAATGTATAATTTTAAATTGCTATATGCCTATAGCAATTTAAAATTATACATTCATTTAATGGATATTACTTTCCAAGAATTCTATTCTTGAGGCCCTTTACACTCTTAAAAATTACTGAGCACATCAAAGAGCTTTATATGTGAGTTATTGTTGCAAATAATACTGTATTCAAAATGAAAACAGCATTAATTAATATTTTATTTGGAGATAACTGTAAATTCACATGTAAGAAACAATACAGAGAGATCTGCATACTCTTTCTACAAGTGATAACCTGCAAAACTATACTGCAATATTACACCTAAGATACAGATATCAATGGTCAAGATATAGAACATTTCCATCAGCATAAGGATCCTTCATTACTCTTTTATGGCTCCGACTACTTCCCACCCACTGCCACTGCCTCCTTAATCCCTGGAAATCATTAACCTGTTCTCTATTCCTGTAACTGTGACACCTCAAAGATGTTATATAAATGCAGTTATACAGCATGCAATCTTGCAACCTTTGATAATTGTATTTCTTCCTTCACTCCACATAAGATTTCATTGAGGTTGTGGTATATATCAAGAGTTCCTTTTTTTTTTTTTTGAGGGGCAGCTGTTGTTGCTGAGTTATATGAATGTGCCAGAGTTTATTTCACCATTCATCCACTGAAGGACACCTTCTTTTCCCAGTGTTTTTTTTTTTTTTTTTTGGCTCCTCAGACTTAGTAATTTTCATTGCTCTATCTTCAGGTTTACTGATTCTTTCTTCTGCCAGCTCAAATATCCTTTTGAGTCCTTTTAGTGTGCTTTTCATTGCAGTTATTTTATTTTTCAACTCATTAATTTCCTTTCAGTTTCTTTTTTATTTTTTTCTCTTTATTGATATATCCATTTCATTTATATGTTGTTTTCTTGGCTTTGTCAACATCTTTATTCCTTTAAGCAATTAAGACAGTTTTTTTTTTTTTTTTTTAAGGTCCCTGCCTAGCTGATATTCTCTTGGGTCTTTTCAGGTGCAATTTATGTTGATTTTATCCCTTTCCATCAAATGGGCCATTTTTCCTTTCTGTGTAGGTCTTACAATTTTTTTCAGCTAAAAACAGGACATTGGAATCTAACAGTGTAGCAATTCTGGAAATCAGATTCTCTTCCTTCACTATGGTTTGATGCTTTCTGTTTTCGTTAGTTGTTGTTGTTGGTTTTTTTTTTCTTTTTTGGTTGTTATAGCTACATCTGTATGGAAAAACATGCTGAAATGCAAATTGAAAGTCTTCTCAGGTAATTCTTCAATTCCTCTGTATATGCATTTGCTTTTGATGTCTTAGTTTTTAATATCTGGCTCCACAAGTAGAATAAGAAAATTGAAGAGGAGAGAAAGTGTTCCAGCTCTTCAGTTCAGTCCAGCTCTTAAATCCTCTGATAGTCAATTCAGCTGGAGGAAGTGGGGCTTGTAACCATTGGGTATAAAATGTAGCAATAATGCAGTAAGGTATAACAATGATGGCCACATTTTCTCTGCATCTCCATTATGAGAAGCAGAATTCAGTAATCAGAAAACAGATCCCAATATTTGGAGGACAGAATCTTTTTGATTCACCCTGGCTCTCTAAAGTTATGTGCAAACTGCTCTTGGAATGCACACCAGCTGAAATGTGTGCCATGGGACTCTCAGTAGCAGTTAGGTAGCTGCTCCTGTGCTGAGATCTGAAATTGGATGAAATTAAGTACTGTTTAACATCTGATCTTTCTTGGAAAGTAGCAAACCTTCAATAGACTTCAGAGTTTCAAAGCAGTTATGTCAAGATAGATTCTACCAGTGCACATGTTGTCTAGATGGAAGACAGATTACTGGTACTTTCTACTGTGCCCTCTTCCCTGTTGCACATATTTTCAAGTTCATTTTTATTGCAATTAGATCAAGCCCTATTGTAACATTTGTGAATAACCTATTTTACATGTCCTATAAAAAATTGTTACAATTTATCTATTCACATATTGTTACCCAGGAAAACTGTTACCTTCTTTATTGTTGTGACCTTAGCTAATCTGTCTTTATACCAGTATCTCTCATGAAGTAGGTGCCAGACAAAAGGATGTTTATCTGAATTTAATGGAAATGAAGAGACAATGTGTATCATTTACTGCATGACCAACTCCTCGCATTCTAAAATCATAATCTTAAGAAAAAATACCTGTGAACTGATGAACAAAACGATTTTAAGTAGAAAAAAAGGACAGATACTTTAGACTAATTAATTTGACCAATCTAATTGATCTGCTTTATCTAAATAGCTTATGTGCACTTTCAATTTCCTGAATCATTCTTTGAGCTCAACTCTCATTCTCCATCATTTAGATTATCTTTTCAATGCACTTATGCAGATTAGTAAATACATTCTCTATAGGGAAAAGAAAGATGAAGTAAATTACACCAAAATCAAATAAATAAAACGATGCACAAAAATGCTGCAAAAATTTAAGGCAAAGGTGCAGAGTCATTTCTCAAGTCTGTTCAGAAATGTAGACTAATAAACAGATAATCCAACTATCAGATACAGCGAGAATCTATTCCTGGAGTCAGACCACATGTGCCACATTTGAGGCATCCACCCAAGCATACAAGCGCATACAATTCTTTACTCTGGTGCTACTGCCATTAAATCCACTGTGACATACAGCCTGCGCTAGTAGTTGACTTCAACACTGGCAATCATTCTGCCCCTGTTTTGAAAGCAAACCACAGATGAATCTCTGTTATACTATGTAGAAAAGAAGCTAAGAAACCTAAATTACAGTTATGTGTGTGCTCAGTCACTTTAGTTCTGTCCAACACTTTGCAACCCTATAGCCTGCCAGGCACCTCTGTTCATGGGATTTTTCCCTGCCAAAAATATTGGAGTGGGTTGCCATTTCCTCCTCCAGGAGATCCTCCCAACCCAGGGATCAGACTTGCATCTCCTGCACTTCAGGAAGGTTCTTATTGTAGAAACACCCCAGGAGTCCAAATTACAGTTGATTTACTCTAATTTGAGAAATTTATACAATGTCAGTTAACTTCAGTTCAGTTCAGTTCAGTTCAGTCAGTTCAGTTCAGTCGCTCAGTCATGTCCGACTCTTTGCGACCCCATGAATCGCAGCACTCCAGGCCTCCCTGTCTATCACGATCTCCCGGAGTTCACTCAGACTCACGTCCATCGAGTCCGTGATGCCATCCAGCCATCTCATCCTCTCTCGTCCCCTTCTCCTCCTGCCCCCAATCCCTCCCAGCATCAGAGTCTTTTCCAATGAGTCAACTCTTCGCATGAGGTGGCCAAAGTACTGGAGTTTCAGCTTTATCATCATTCCTTCCAAAGAAATCCCAGGGCTGATCTCCTTCAGAATGGACTGGTTGGATCTCCTTGCAGTCCAAGGGACCCTCAAGAGTCTTCTCCAACACCACAGTTCAAACGCATCAATTCTTCGGTGCTCAGCCTTCTTCACAGTCCAACTCTCACATCCATACATGACCACTGGAAAAACCATAGCCTTGACTAGGTGGACCTTAGCAGGCAAAGTAATGTCTCTGCTTTTGAATACGCTATCTAGGTTGGTCATAACTTTTCTTCCAAGGAGTAAGCATCTTTTAATTTCATGGCTTCAGTCACCATCTGCAGTGATTTTGGAGCCCAAAAAATAAAGTCTGACACTGTTTCTACTGTTTCCCCATCTATTTCCCATGAAGTGATGGGACCCAATGCCATGATCTTCGTTTTCTGAATGTTGAGCTTTAAGCCAACTTTTTCACTCTCCTCTTTCACTTTCACCAAGAGGCTTTTTAGCTCCTCTTCACTTTTCTGCTGTAAGGGTGGTCTCATCTGCATATCTGAAGTTATTGATATTTCTCCCGGCAATCTTGATTCCAGCTTGTGTTTCTTCCAGTCCAGCGTTTCTCATGGTGCTATAAAATCTAATTATTAATATATCCAGAGGGATGGGATGGGAAGGGAGGTGGAAGGGAGGTTCAGGATAGTGGAGACATGAACACCCGTGGCTGATTCATGTCAATGTAAGGCAAAAACCACCACAATATTGTAAAGTAATTAGCCTCCAATTAAAATAAATCAATTAATTTAAATATATATATATATTTCAAAAATATTTGCAGAGGAAATGGGAATAGGAATTGTAATCGGAAAAGGGGCTTAAATTTGTTGAAACCAAATAAGAAAATAGGTATTAGAACTTTAAAAAAGTTTGCCAAGACTTGTCTGGACTCTAGGATACTACCTTGCTGGGTTTACTATTCAAACTGAAGAACCCATGCTTGAGGTAAATGCTTATTCATCTGCTGCACCTCAATTTGCTTTTCTCTTAATTGAGTTCAGCATGAGGTAAGACTATACAAGCAATGTGTATACTGCCCTTTTTAAACTTTGACTTTTATAATACCTATTCCCCTGGAATCATTTTCCTGACCCTAGTTGTTGAGGAGGAATTAAAGAATTAAATAAACCAGTGCTCTAGGGAAACAAACAGAAAACAAATAATAAAGAACTTCTTAAGTGAACGTTTTTTCCTTTTTTAGCTTGCTAGGTTGCAATATACTGAAAAGGTGGCAAACCAGTGGATAGTGCTTCTGATTATCATTAAAAAGGAGCAAGGTCACTTCTATTGGGGAGCAGTCACTCCTTCAAATTCCTAAAAAAATAAATAAATAAACAAACAAACAAACAAAAACTGGTATTCATATTGGTGCAACCCAAGACAGTCCTGAAAGGAACACACTTTCTGCTTTGACTGTATTTTAAGGTGAACCATTTTAACAGAGTTTGAACAAAGTTTGAACTGAGTGCCAGTTCTTACTCTGTTACAATTACAGTTCTATTGAGCTAGAACTGTGATTTAGGGGAAAAAGGCTTTTCTCTTATGGCTAATAAAATTATAAATAAATGCTAGTATAGTTTTAAAATCTAAGCCCCCTTCTCTTTCATTTAACTTGCGTTTGTTTCCTACACCTGGGAAGTTTATTGTCAAAATCCTCAGTTAAAATTCTCTCAATTTCTGAAAAGCTAATCCAACCCTATGAGTTATTTAAAGACAACTGACGTATCTTTTAGTATGAAGACAGTTGGTAAGAATTTTAAAATAATTAACTTTTAATCATTCATTATAATGTGACTTTTTAAAATGAATGTGATAGAAAAAAATGTGGATTTCACATATCTTAGAGAACTGGTAGAAGTATTGAGAAATCTCTTGTGCTATTTGACTCAGAAATCAATAAATGCTAAGAGCAGCTCTGAGAAAAATAGGATTTTAATATGTAAATATGGTTAAATCTGAAAGTATGAGAAAAAGCTTCATGATATATGTTATTTTCCTCCACATGGATAATCAAGAGTGATATTACAACTTATTATTACATTCATTACAGTTTTTAAAGAGGTACTTACATGAACCCTTCATTTGTGAAATGAAATTAGATGAGGTGTAACTGTTCAGCCTGTCTTTTCAATTGGTAGATTCACACACACATGAACGGTGACTTTTTTAACACAAAATTATATGACTGACTTTTTCTGATCACTTCATTTTTCAGTGATGCTAGCCCTAGCTTTAGAACTAAAATCAAGCCATTTAATGAAATGCTTACTTAAATAGCAGAGCCATTATTACATATGGAACAGTTTGGAAATACTACATTACTCTTGGAAAATGCCCAGCACCAGTGAATCAATTTTCTATCTGCTTTGTAAAAACAACTTCTGCTTTATTGCTTTTTGGAAACAGAATTGAAGCAATACTTCACAAAAACCATTAAACAGAACTTGTGACACAAATATAAGACTTCTAACCAAGCTACATAATTTCTCAATTTCTTTTGAACGCCTAATGGCATAATGAAAACTGAGTAGACTCTTCATGTGTTCACATTTTTCGCTATGATGTATGATAGCCTCAAATTAAAAAGTTGATTTGTAAGATGAAACCGCGGTACAACTCAACAATCAACCTTATAAACAGTCTTTTGCTGAATAATCCAAAAATTTAATTTAGCACTAGAAAATATAGAAAATTATCTATAATTAGGATCATTAACTCTGATGCTGGGAAAGATTGAGGGCAGGAGGAG
Organism: Ovis canadensis; assembly: GCF_042477335.2. NCBI lineage: Eukaryota > Metazoa > Chordata > Mammalia > Artiodactyla > Bovidae > Ovis > Ovis canadensis. The sequence continues at coordinate 173,345,387 of NC_091246.1, read as the reverse complement.
AAGGGGATGACAGAGGATGAGATGGTTGGATGGCATCACCGACTCAATGGACATGAGTTTGAGTAAACTCCGGGAGTTGTGATGGACAGGGAGGCATGGTGTGTTGTGGTTCATGGGGTCACAAAGAGTCGGAAACGACTGAGTGACTGAACTGAACTGAAGAATCATTAACACAAAGATGATTCTTCTATAGCAGCAACACATTAAATATTTAATTATGGGGAAAGAAAACAATTTCAAACTATTGAATGAAGGGAAAATTCTTTGGGGAGCTCTTTACCATTTCCTTTTTTTAAAAAAAATAGTTCCTTTGGGACATAGTTGGAAATTTCATATTGTTAATATTGCAAAAGTTATACCAGGGAAGAAAATGAGCACAGCCTTTGATTTTATCCCTTTCTAAAAGAGCAACATAGATACTGGGAAAGTATAGGTTTGTTAAAGATACATTAATTTTATTACTTTGACTAATATTCATTGTGGTTGAAATAAATATAATCAGAAAGAAATGTATTATGTTTAAATTATATTTTATCACATATTATATTTTCTAAAACCTTTCAAATATAATCAAGACTGATGATTTCTTTCATTGCCACTGGAGCAGAGGCAGAAAGATTCCAAATAAATCAGCTATGTGGGTCTGTGGAGCATGTTAAGCATAGACATACTGCAAGTATTAGAATTAGTGTCAGTCTTATATAAGCTTCCTTGTTCATCTTTGCAACTCCAGATTGTTGCCCAAGGTTAAATCATGAATTTTCTCTACACTACTGTGAAGTAGCTAAAGGAGAAGTAGAGAAATAATGACAAAAGGTAGGGGGCTTTAATTGAAATGCTATACTAATATACATGTAAATTAAATTAAGGAAAAATAATTATACAAATGAAATTTTTTTTTCCCTGTGATAGCTAACAGGATAAAGGCCAGTTCCAGAACAAAAAAAATTGGTCCAAAAAGTTGTTTAAAGAAAAATCCATCCATTCTTGGATTATTATTTTTTTTCTAAATAGGGGGAAATAGAGATCCATAATTTAATACCAAGTAGGATAAGAGTCTGACACGACTGAAACGACTTAGCAGCAGCAGCAGCAGGATTGGGAACTCATGTACACCCATGGAGGATTCATGCTGATGTATGGCAAAACCAATACAGTATTGTAAAGTAAAAGAAAGTAAAATTAAAAAAAAAAATCATTTGGGATCTGTCTAGGAAAATGGCTTCAATAATTTGGAACAAATCAATGCAACGTGAAGAATCAGTTATACTTAAACATTGAACAGGTTCAGGATTGGGAACTCATGTACACCCATGGTTGATTCATGTTGATGCATGGCAAAATCAATACAGTATTGTAAAGTAAAATAAAGTAAAATTAAAAAAAAATACTAAAAAAAAAAAAAGAAGAGATGACCTTGAGATAATCCATAAATCAACATCAGAAAGACATGGCCACTATAAGGCTGCAGATAAATTGGAAACTGACAAAAGCTGAGACCCACCCCCCCGCCTCCAGTCTGTCTATGAGAAATGAAACAAAGGAATACAGAGAGCCCTTATCATAATAAGCAGAGAAAGAGGAGGGCAATATTTTAACTCCTTCTTTCTTCCCACCTTCTAACCTCCTGCTGCTGCTGCTAAGTCGCTTCAGTCGTGTCCGACTCTGTGCGACCCCATAGATGGCAGCCCACCAGGCTCCCCCATCCCCTGGGATCCTCCAGGCAAGAATACTGAAGTGGGTTGCCATTTCCTTCTCCAATGCATGAAAGTGAAAGTGAAAGTGAAGTTGCTCAGTCGCTTGTCCAACTCCTAGCGACCCCATGGACTGCAGCCTACCAGGCTCCTCTGTCCATGGGATTCTCCAGGCAAGAGTACTGGAGTGGGGTGCCATTGCCTTCTCCGAACCTCCTGCTAAAGCCTCTCAAACTCATCCAGAGATTAGCTATTACAGGAACAGTCTTTAGGATTAAGCCCACTTTTAAAACTGAAGAGTGATGGAAAGAGTGGGAGGTAATCTGAGGGCAAATATAAACTCAACTGGCATCTCCTTCCATGATACATCATCAAGATGAGCTATGTTAATGATGTCTGACAATTTAAAACTATATTACTATAGGGGCAAACCTTCTCTAGTGGCTCAGATGGCTGTAATGTGAGAGATCCAGATTTGATCCCTAGGTGGAGAAGATGCCCTGGAGAAAGGAATGGCAATCCACTCCAGTATTCTTGCCTGGTAAATTCCATGAACAGAATAGCTACAGTCCATAGAGTCACAAAGAGTTGGACACAACTGAGCGACTAACACACACATACACATGCAGGGAGGGAGGGGGAATGCTATAAATTCTACGTCTTCATATGGAGAAATAAAGATCTCAATAAAGATAAATGCATGGACAATCATAAAACAAAAAGCTAAATCACTTTTTGTTTTCTACATGATTTAAGAAATTAATACATTTAAAGAAGGGAAATAATTTTTAGTATAAAAGGTAATATTGCTGTGACTTTAGTTTTTAAGTACAAGTATTATTTTTCACACAACGTAAAAGACTAATGCATTGTAAATAATTATTAGTTTTAGAGAGGGAACACAACATATAAAAATGTCATTCTGTGACATCCAACGACCAAAAAGGGCTAAGAATGGAGCTGTTCTTTTACAGTTTGTTTTATGTTCAGTTTATATGTTATTGAAGTTAAACTGGTATAAATTCAAACTGGAATTTAGGTTGTTATTTAAATGTAATTGATGTGGTAATCAAAAAGAAAATAGCTACAGAAGGTATACCAAAGGAAAAGATAAAGAAATATAAACATTTCACTATAAAAAATTCAAATAAACACAAAAAATAGCAACTAAAGGAGTGAGGAGGATGGTATAAGGTGTCTCAAGTAGTATAATGACAGAATTTCTTCCTTATCAATAATTATTTTAAATGTAAATGGATTAAGCTCTCCAATCAAAAGACAGAAATTGGCAGAATGGATAAAATCACCTGATCCAACAGTACAAGCAACTCCTTTGAGATCAAATGATACAAAAAGATTGAAAGTGAAAGGGTAGAGAAAGATACTCTCTGTCAATAATAACTGAAAGAGAGCAGAAATGGCTGTACTAATATTCAACAAGTAGACTTTAACAAAAAAGGGTTGTATGAAACCAAGAAAGGCGTCATATATTGATAAAGTTTCAATAGAGCAAGAAGATACAACAACTGTAAACACTTAAGCAGTAATTAAAGATGAACATAATACTTAATGGGGAGAGACTGAAAGATTTTCATCTAAGATCAGGAACAAGGCAAGGATGTCTGTTTCTACCTCTTCTGTTCAACATGGCACTTGAAGTTCTATCTAGAGAAATCAGGTAAGACAAAAGAAATAAAATATATCCAACTGGAAATGAAAATTTGAAATTATCTGTTTGCAGATGATATGATATATTTAGAAAATCTTGAGAATCTGATTAACAATGTAAGCTCTAATAAATGAATTTAGTAAAACAGCTAGATACAAAATGAACACACAAAAATCAATGACATTTCTACATGAAAAAACAAGAAACAATTTGAAAAGAGAATCACAAAGGAGTTCAATTAACAATAGAATCAAAAAGAATAAAATACTTAGGAATTAACCAGAAGGTGAAAGTCATAAAATAAAAGCAACAAAACTTTGCTGAAAGAAATTAAAGAAGACATAAATAAATGAAAACACAAATAATGTTTATATAATAGAAGACTTAATATTGTTATAATGTTCATATTATCCAAAGCAATGTATAGATTCAAAATCTTCCAAATCTCCAAAGATGAAACTGAATAGCCAAAACAATCTTGGAAAATAAAAAAAAAGAATATAACTGAAAGACTCATGTTGCCTTATTTCAAAATCTACTACAAAGCTACAGTAATCAAAATAGTGGTACTGGCATAATGTAGGTAAATAGAGCAAAGGAATATTATAAAGTTCACAAGTAAATCCTTGGTCAAATGATTTTTGACAAGGGTGTTAAAACCATTCAATGGGAAAAGGATGGTCTTTTCAATATGTGATACTGGGAAAAATTGGATATCCATATGCAAAAGAGTGAATTTGAACTCTTATCTAATACCATATATAAAAATTAACTGGATATGGCTCAAGGACCTAAATGTCAAACCAAAGACACACACACACACAAACTCTAAAAAGAAAACAAAGGCCAAAATCTTCATGACTCTGAAATTGGCCTGGACACCAAGGAACAGACAACAAATGTTAAAAAAAAAAAGAGAGAGAGAGAGAGAGAGACCAAATGGACTTCATAACTTTTTTTCTTTTCTTTTTTTTTTTTTTTTTGTGATGTACATCAGTAGACACTGTCAGCAGAATAAAATAGCAACACACAGAATGGGACAAATCATATATCTGACGAAGGACTAATACCCAGAATGTATGAAGAACTCCTAAAACTCAATAACAATAAAATTTTAAAAAGTGACAAAAGTCTTGGATAGGTATGTCTATCTATACAAGATATATAAGTGACCAAAAAGTGCTTGAAAAATGCTCAACGTCACTAACCGTTAGGGAAATGTAAATCAAAACTACAATGAAGTACTGTCTCATAACCATTAGGATAACTAATACTGAAATAAAACAAAAGTGTGGGTGAGTATACGGAGAAATTAGGACTCTGTTCACTATTGGTAGGGATGTAAAATGGTACAGCTGCTGTGAAAAATAATATGGCAATTTCTCAAAGAATTAAAAATAGAATTACTATCAATTCAGTTCAATCAGTCGTGTCTGACTCTTTGCAAGCCCATGGACTGCAGCATGCCAGGCTTCCCTGTCCATTACCAACTCCTGGAGCTTACTCAAACTCATGTCCACCAAGTCAGTGATGCCATCCCACCATCACATCCTCTGTCGTCCCCTTCTCTGTCTCTCTTCAATTTTTCCCAGCATCAGGATCACATAGACCACAGCCTTGTCCAACTCAATGAATCTATGAGCCATGCTGTGCAGGGCCACCCAAGACAGACGGGTCATGGTGGAGAGTTCTGACAAAATGTGGAGGGAATGGCAAACCACTTCAGTATTCTTGCCTTGAGAACCCCATGAACCCTATGAAAAAGAATTACTGTATTATCTAGCTATTTCATTTATGGCTATATACTCAAAACAACTGAAAGCAGGACCTCAATGAGATAGTTTTGCCATGTTAATAGCAGCATTATTAACAACAGTCAAAAAATGTAAGCAATTCAAGTACTTATCGACAGATAAATGCGTGGACAAAATATTGTGTATACAGAAAATGGAATATTATTCAACCTTAAAAAGGAAAGAAGTTCTGTAATATGTTACATCATGGATGAAGCTTAAGGACATTATGCTAAGTGAAATAAGCCAGTCGTAACAAGACTAACAGTAAGAGTATATGGCGGATTCCACGGACTGGGGTGGGGGAAGAAAATAATGGAAAGTCATTATTTAATAGATATAGAGTTTCAGTTTTACAAGATGAAAAGATGGTGATGATGGTTGCAAAACAATGTGAATGAATTTAATTGCATTGAACTGAACACTTGAAAATGGTTTAAATGGTCTATGTTATTCTGTGTATTTTACTACAGTAAAAACAATCACAATGAGATCCCACTACATGCTCACTATAATGACTATTTAAAAAAAGATGAGAACTTATCGAGTGTTAGTGAGGATGTGGAGACATGCTAATCCTCATACACTGCTGATGGAAATATAAAATGGTCTCAACTCTGTGACAAGCAGATTGACAATTTCTTTTTAACTTTTTAGTTATACTGGAGTGGGTAGCTGTTCTCTTCTCCAGGGGATCTTCCCAACCCAGGAATCGCACCCAGGTCTCCTACATTACAGGCAGATTCTTCACCAGTTGAGCTAGCAGGGAAGCCTGAATTATTCTTACTGCATCAATCACAGGTATCAAACCAAGAGCAACCAGAACATATGCCCACATTAAGACATGTCCACAAATATTCAGACACTAGTAATAACAGCCTAAAATTGAAATTGTGAAGAATCCAAATACTCACCAAGTGGTAAATATTACAAAAGATGGTATACATTATCAACAAACTACTACTGGTAATTAAATTGGAATATTTCTTCAAAGAAGGCATATCAAAACCAACAAATACATTAAAAAATGCTCATCAAATCACTAATAATCAGAGAAATGCAAATCAAAACCACAATGAGATATCATCTCATACTTCTCAGGGTGGTTATTATCCAAAAAAGATGAGGGTTGATAAGGATGTGAAGAAATCAGAACCCTTGTGCACTATTGGTGGGAAAACAAAATGAAGCAATGTTATGGAAAATAGTATGGAATTTCCACCCAAAATGAAAAAAATAACTTACAATATGACTCAGCAATCTTGCTTATGGGTATTCATAGAAAAGAATCGAAATTATGACCTAAAAGAAATATGAAGATTCTCATGTCTGCGGCAGTCCTAACCACAACAGCCAAAACAGAGAAACAAACAAAATGTCCATTAATGGATAATGGATGAAGAAAATACTATGTCTACACACAATGGAATATTTTTCTGTCTTAGAGAAGAAGGAAATATCTGAAAGCATGTGACAATATTGATGAAATCTTGAGGACCTTATGCTAAGTGAGTTATGCCAGTCACATTAAGAACTAACACAGTAAGATGCCACTTTTATGACATATATAATGTAGTCAAATTCACAGGGGCAAAGAGTAGAATGGGGGTTGACAGGTGCTGGGGGAGGGACAAATGGAGAGCTGCCAAACAATAAAGTTTTAGCTCTATGAGAATATTAACCTCTAGAAATATGCTAAACAACATTTTAGCTAAATTATATTCTACACTTAAGATCTATTAAAAAGGTAGAGCTAGTGTTTTATTTTCAATTAGGAAAAAAAAAAAAAAACTTTAAAGGATCGAAGTACTGCTGCTGCTGCTGCTAAGCCGCTTCAGTCGTGTCGGACTCTGTGGGACCCCAGAGACGGCAGTCCACCAGGCTCCGTCATCCCCGGGATTCTTCAGGCAAGAACACTGGAGTGGGTTGCCATTTCCTTCTCCAATGTGTGAAAGTGAAAAGTGAAAGTGAAGTCGCTTAGTCGTGTCCGACTTTTCGCGACCCCATGGACTGCAGCCTTCCAGGATCCTCCGTCTATGGGATTTGCCAGGCAAAACCCACTGGAGTGGGTTGCCATTGCCTTCTCTGGCAAAGTACTGCTAATATTACTATTATTAACAGTAATGTGTTAATATTACTTTTCTATTTATAACACATCACTGCAAATTTAGTGATTTAAAACAATAGAAATTTACCGTCCTACAGTTCACAGAGGTTAGAAATCTGAAATGGGTCGCACTAGGTTAAAACTCACAGAAGTATTACTTTCCTTTCTGAATGTTATGAGGGAGAATCTGTCTTCTTATCTTTGCCAGCATCTGGAGATGGCTCACCTCCCTTGATTTGTGATCCCCTTCCATATTCAAAGCCAGCCATGGCCAGTGAAATTTTTTTCACATCTCTTCACTGACTCATCTGCCTCTCTTTTCCACGTTTAAGCTCCCTTGTGACTAATCTTAGAACCATTAGATAATCCAGGATATTCTCTTTGTTTTAAGGATAGTTGATTAGTAAACTTAATTCCATGTGCTACCTTTTTTTTCCATGTAATATAAAATGACCACATTTTTAGGGATTAGGATACGGACATTTTTGTGAGGCAATTATTCTGCTTACCATAATGCTACAACATGGATGAACTGAGTATCATGCTAAGTGAAAGAAACCATACGCAGAATACTAGTTATTGTACTATACCATTTATATGAACTATCTAGCAAAAGTAATTTTAGAGGCTGAAAGCAGACCACTGGTTTCCTAAGGATAGAAATATGAGAGGAGATGAACCAAAAATAGGTATGAGGGAATATTTTTAAGTTATGAAAATGTTCTAAAACTGCACAGTTCTAATAACTTGCCAAACCAACCTGACTAGCTATTGGTGTATTTTGTGATCTGTAACTTATACCTCAACTGAGAGGTTACAAAATTGAGGTACATATGGCAGAGGGCAGAAGTTTGTTTTAAGGCAGTAAATAATAGACCTTACCTATAAGATGGCCCATTTAAATAAGCCTTCTCTTTAAGAAAGTTATTTGTTAGAAGTGTGAAACAAAAATGTATATTAGAAGTCAAATATATCTCAAGGTATAGTTCTAATATTAAATATAAAATAAAGCTCATTGTTATTTATAAATCTACATTTTTGGTTGTTTATAAATATTGAGAGGAAGATTCTCTTATTGAATCATAGTGAAAGAGGAATCTCTTCTCTTAGCTCTGAAATCATTTAATAAAGCAGAAAAGATTGCCTGAGAATACATTATGCCAAAGATTTTCACTTGCAGGAAATAATGATGATGACATTTAATCTTTGAAATATTTATGTTGAAATTTCTTTCTAGTATTTGAAGGAATTTGCTTCTGAAATTCTTCAATATGGAATAAAAAGGAGTAGGCAGATGGGAAACTGTGGACATAGTGATCAGAGTAAACAAATGAATATAACGTAAGGGAATGTTTTTCTTCATACATAGTTTACTGTACTTAGAATCATGTAAAGCAAATCCCAATTCGGTAATCTAGAATAAAGTTTTAAAAATCAACTTTTATGGTACTTTTTTTTTTTAGCGTATGTATGGGGGATATGTGTTGCCACCATCCTTTCAACAAAACATAAATCCCCAGGGAATTTCTTTAGCCCTTTTTAAATTTATAACCATCCAAAAGCCTTCAGAGTTGCAATCCTCTGTTCTAAGAGGTTACTCCAGTCATGGCCACTGGCAGTTCTCCAAGACATCTAGGCTAGCACAGAGCAGAAGACTACCTCTCCAAGGACCTGAAAACTCTATGTAAGAACTGAAGTGTTGGCTGCACAGTTATTATCTGTAAAGTTCAGACAGCCCCTGTTGTCCTCCTGAGATTTCACTCTCAGTCATCACTTATAGGACTCAAACACATCCCACAGGCAAGGCAGTCAATACGCCAGTAATCCAGCAACTATTAACAGCAAAGTGAATGAGGCCATGAAGTGTGGACAGTCACTGTTTTAAATCTTGCTTCTTTTTTCCCCATAACATTTAGGAATCTGTGACAAAATCCACACTCTTACTACATGTGTAGAACATATATGTATATCTCAGTGTATTGAGGGTAATATTTTGAAATTTTAACAGTATCATCAATGTGTGTTTACCAAGGCATGTGTTTTTTCTCTTACCAGAGAACATTTACCTTGAAAGTGACCTGTGGCAGCAATAATTAATCATTTGGAGGAGAATATAAAGCACAATAATGAATTTAATCGTAGATACTTCAAACTGGTTCAGTTTCAAATTACACTGTAAAAAAAATCTGAAAGCTTTCTTTTAGTCTCTTTTTTTAAAAAAATTAGGGGAATGAGTTTTATACTTTAATAAACACTGCTAGCATTTTCCACTTTCTAGAGAAATGCATAAGGTTAAGAAACTCATTGTTCTTACACTATTGAAATACAAAAATAAATAAATAAAATTATTCAAACTCATAGCTAATTTCAAAATGATTGCAAACTGAATGCCAAAATAAGGAGGTAACTCTTCACATAAAAAGGCTAATCATGGTTAATTGTTTTCCTATTCCTTTTGATGATAATAGCCATTATAAACTCATTTGAAGTATGTAGATGTAATATGCAATTACTGTAAGACTCAGCATTCCAAAACTCAAACAAGAAGAGTAAGATAGCATTGAGCACTGTTTATTGGTGAGGCTGCCAACCAGTTTCATTTTCATAGGAAAAATAAGTGGGGAGCTATAGTCCAATCTTGTTTACATGCACATATTTTCTCTTTATGTGTGCTGATATAATGACTATATCTAAATCAAGCTGTTCACTGTTGCACAAAGCAGTAGGTGGCTCTCACTATTGTCTTGAAATTTCTGAAGTAATGGTACTCAATTCACAAAGCATTTAATTCAGATCTTTTTACTTTTTTCTGGAAGGTGAAAAATGTGATCTCCTGGACATTATAAAATGCACACAGTCTTCTCAAGATCAAGACCGAGGAGACATGTTGTACATTAAACTTGTAGTAGGAATATGTGCTTGGCTTTTTATACAAGAAGTTGAGAATCCTTCTGTATAAGATATTAAATGAAGCTATTGAGTTAACTTCTCACTTTCATCTAGGATGGTCCAAAAAAAGAGCTTGTCTTAACACTTTTAATCTATAGATTCTGTAGCCTTCAAGTTTATGTTGGGTAGATAAGTGATTATAGAATTCTATGAAAGGGAGTGTCAACTCTCCCACAGAGTAGTCATCTTTTCATTAAGGCTTTTCTTGAAAATTACAGGACAAGTCTATGCTACTGTCTCATTATGTTGAAGAACATGTTATTCAAACCTATTCCCTCTCTCCTTTGTCACTTTTACTGTGCAACCTGGACTCCTTGGCCAGTTATTTCAGTGATCCTTTTAGCACACAAAATCCTTGCTACAGAAAACATGCTCTGCTCTCCCTTTTAACACAATAGTTTCCCTTGACCTAATTCCCTCTGAAAGGTCTTCTCTAATTCACTACCACACTTCTTGAATGGGAAATCTTCAACTGTCTCCTCAGTGAAGTTTAATCCCAGTCTCTTTTGACTTTAACATGTATTTCATCTCTTCTGGAGAGCACTATCTTTGGTTTCTCTGGAGCTACAGCAACTAAGTGACACCAAAATTCAGCTTGTCTCATTCTCAAGTTCCTTCACCCAGTATAATTACACACACACTCTGTGTGATGGAGCCTCAGATTAAACACCAAGAGAACTGCACAGGCTTTTTTTCCTGACAATCTTAAAGTGCAGAACCAACACCAAGAACTCTCTACATTAATGTAGCTAAAAGACAGTTTTGTCTCAATTACTGCAGTTTAATGCCAGTTACGAGTAACTGAACAAAATCACAAACTACTACATTACCCAAATTAAAAATCATTCTGAGAGGAAAAAAAAAAGCAAACAACTTGTTTAACACAAGGCAGTACAGTATGAAAATAATAGAGGGTATACCCTGTTTTATAAAATACTTACTTTACATATATTGAGTTCTGTGATAGCAAATTGGAAATACAAATGGAGAATAAATCCTTTCTAAAAGAATGATTTTTGCATGATTTTGATGCCATCTAAAAAAACTTGCTCAAACTACCACACAATTGCACTCATCTCACATGCTAGTAAAGAAATGCTCAAAATTCTCCAAGCCAGGCTTTAGCAATACGTGAACTGTGAACTTCCTGATGTTCAAGTTGGTTTTAGAAATGGCAGAGGAACCAGAGATCAAATTGCCAACATCTGCTGGATCATGGAAAAAGCAAGAGAGTTCCAGAAAAACATCTATTTCTGCTTTATTGACTATGCCAAAGCCTTTGACGGTGTGGATCACAATAAACTGTGGAAAATTCTGAAAGAGATGGGAATACCAGACCACCTGACTCGCCTCTTGAAAAACCTATATGCAGGTCAGGAAGCAACAGTTAGAACTGGAAGTGGAACAACAGACTGGTTCCAAATAGAAAAAGAGTAAGTCAAGGCTGTATATTGTCACCCTGCTTATTTAACTTATATGGAGAGCACATCATGAGAAACGCTGGGCTGGAAGAAGCACAGGCTGGAAACAAGACTGCTGGGAGAAATATCAATAACCTCAGATAGGCAGATGACACCACCATTATGGCAGAAACTGAAGAACTAAAAAGCCTCTTGATGAAAGTGAAAGAGGAGAGTGAAAAATTTGGCTTAAAGCTCAACATTCAGAAAACGAAGATCATGGCATCTGGTCCTGTCACTTTATGGGAAATAGATAGGGAAACAGTGGAAACAGTGAGAGACTTAATTTTTTTGTGCTCCAAAACCACTGCAGATTGTGACTGCAGCCATGAAATTAAAAGACACTTACTCTTTGGAAAGAAAGTTATGACCAACCTAGATAGCATATTCAAAAGCAGAGACATTACTTTGTGAACAAAGGTCCATCTAGTCAAGCCTATGGTTTTCCCAGTGGTCATGTATGGATGTGAGAGTTGGACTGGGAAGAAAGCTGAGCACCGAAGAATTGATGCTTTTGAACTGTGGTGTTGGAGAAGACTCTTGAGAGTCCCCTGGACTGCAAGGAGATCCAACCAGTCCATTCTAAAGGAGATCAGCCCTGCGTGTCCTTTAGAAGGATTGATGCTGAAGCTGAAAGTCCAATACTTTGGTCAACTTATGTAAAGATTTAGCTCATTGGAAAAGGCTCTGATGCTGGGAGCGATTGGGGGCAGGAGGAGAAGGGGACGACAGAGGATGTGATGGCTGGATAGCATCCCCAGCTCGATGGACATGAGTCTGAGTGAACTCTGGGAGTTGGTGATGGACAGGGAGGCCTGGCGTGCTGCAATTCATGGGGTCGCAAAGAGTCGGACACGACTGAGCGATTGAACTGAACTGAACTGAAAAAAAACTTAGATTCTTTGTTGACACATTAGAATTATTCAAGCATTTGCTCTCTATTGGGAAACATTTTGAGTGAATGGAATATTTTTCATAAAAAATTACTAAATATTTCAAGTCAATTAAATTTAATCTTAATAGAAACCTAAACATGAAATAACCCTCATCCAGATATGAAGTCTAAATATATGATTACATCGTTTCAATTTTCAAAACTGGTGCTAATTACTTCTCTCCTTGAAGAGAAGCATTGCAAAAATTAGTGAGATACACACCCTATATGTAACAGATTCTTAGAATTTACAAGGATAATGCTGTCTCCTTCTCCAATTATGCCATTTTGTCTTTGTGTCTTTTGTTGGTTAGTGTTTGTCTTTGAAATCAATATGAACATTAACCCATATACTAAACTGCAGTATTTTCAGCTTTGGTTTTTTTGGTGCACGTATGCTGTTCTCTACAGCTATTACTCTTATACTTTTACCCTTGGCTACATGGGTTCATGAAGGTTGTATCTCTCACCTCAAGTTGTGCAAACCCAGGTTTATATAACAAATGCTCTCATCTATAGATTTACTTGCTAGTTTTACATTCTTACATTTGTTGGTTCACAACTTTGGAGGTACCCTGGATGAAATTCTAAACTGGCCCTAGGGAGAGACAGAGCACTTTGGATTGGTATGTAGCAGGTTTAATAAGCAAGGGAATTTATGAATTAAGCCTATCTTAGGTGATCTCAACAGAAGCAGATCTCTGCACATTAGAATCTGAAAAGTTTACAGAGACCTTAATGGGAATTCATCATGTATTCAGTCCAGAGTGTCTCAACAACACATTACTCACTTAAGGCTGTATCCTTAAAAGATATGCTAGTGTGGAAACAGTGATAGAACACACACTCCGAGGACTGGGGAGGAAGGAAGGTGTCACTAGTTGTCCAGGTCCAGCTAGTAGATTAACTGGTGGTCACATTTCTCAGTGATCTCCTCCAATAATGTTCTTTTGACTTTGCCAACACAGCAACAAGCTGTGAATATTAATATTGCAACTTCAGATTGTCTTGGCTTTTGTGGCATCTTCAATAAATGGAGAGAGAGAGAGATTTAATGTTTATCAGATTAGCCTGTACACTATTTACCCTAGCCTGATCAAGGAAATAAATCCACAGTGGCTTGTATGGCTTAGGTATCATATAATCCCTGAGGTTAAACAGTATATGACATGGTCCAAGACTCCTTTTATTGACAAACCAAGCTTCTTCTGGTTGTACTCCTTTAAGAATGGCACTGGTGATGATTTAGTCACTAAGCTGTGTCTGACTCTTGTGATCCCATAGACTGTAGCCTGTCAGTCTCCTCAGTCCATGGGATATCACAGGCAAGAATACTGCAGTGAGTTGCCATTTCCTTCTCAAAGAATCTCCCTTACCCAGGGGTCCAACCCACAGATTCTTTACTTCTGAGCCACCAGGGAAGCCTATAAACTTAACAGTCCTACAATACTTTGAATCTGAGACAGGTTTGCCTACAAGAGGGATCATTAGACAATAGGGTCAGTTAGTAAATATTTTAGACTTTGTGGGTCATGTAGTCACAGTAGCAACTTAACTCTGCCACTATAGCAAGAGAATAGCCAAAGACAATATATATAAATGAGTAGAATGTCTGTATTTTAATAAATAAAAAAGACATTGTTTCAGTTTGACTGATGAACTATGGTTTTGCAGACCTCTGGCTTAAAAGAAGTTACTGACATGATACTTTTGAACTCAGAAATTTCCTCCTTATCTGAGCATTACAATTAAATTTCCTGTGATGATTGTCAGTTTATTTATTTTGACATTTTTCCTAGTAAGTCAAGATGGTTTATTTATATATTTATTAAAAATAGGTATTGTATTGTTCATTTAGCAATTAAGCCTTATTTTATTTTTTAAATTTATATTAAACATTTTTAATATTATAAAACAATCAATAAGAACTTTCTGGTCCAAAATCTTTATACTATCAAGTATCATTAGGCCACCCTCCACCTCTTCTCTGAATTAATTATGAGGATATTTTAATAGAAGTCTCAGTTAAAAATTAAAAATATAAGCTTTTTATCTTAAACAGTTCACAATATGTATTTTGGTAGATTTCAATAAGAAAGTATCTAGAGCCCTATGGTAGGGCCCAAAGTCAGCAGAGCAATCTGGTTAAAGTAATAGGGTAAATTATTTCTATGCTAATGAGTAGGAAGTGACAGAGTAAGTATATATCCCAGGATGGCATTGATAATGATCTGTCTTTCCTATCATTTTCTCTAGAATAGTAATCAATTGCATAAGGTAAATTCATTTAAAAAATCAAATAAAAGCATGTACATCACAGAGCAAAGAAGGGTCAAAAGTATTGTTCATCTGAGCAGTTTCCCTGTCTTTACAGAACACAACTCTAAGGTAGATATACAGAAGATCACAAGAAACCTTTCATGCTTATAAGCATAATTTGCAAAATTTGCTTCACCTAAACCCTGAGTAAATTACTGAAGGTTCACAGGTAAGAAATGAGACCAATGGGAGACCATTAACTGGCTAACACTTATAGTTTATATTGAGGCTTGATCACGCCTTTGCGTATGCCAAGCCTCCTTCCTCAGGAACTCTGCCCATGGCATTATATAGTCAAATTCATTCCATTTATAAGAAGAATAGAATTTTGATAATATATGTTGATAAAGACTGTATTTTGATAATGTATTTTGACAATTAAAAACAGAAAAGAAGATGTTTCTGATGGTCCAGTCATTGAGAATCTGCCTGCCAATGCAAGGGGTTCAGGTTCGATCCCTGGTCCAGAAAGATCCCACATGCCACAGAGCATCTAAGCCCACGCACCACAACTACTGAGGCTGTGCGCCTAGAGCCCGTGCTCCGCGAAGAGAAGCCACTGCAATGAGAAGCCAGTGCACCGCAACTAGAGAGTAGCACCTGCTTGTTGCAACTAAAGAAAGCCTGCATGCAACACAAGGACCCAGTGCAGCCAAAAATAAATATACTTAAGGAATAAATCATAGTGTTAAAATGTAAAATAAAAGTGAATTGTATAATACAGCAAGTTAAGAATGAAATGAAAATATTCGGTAGAGGTTGTGGTTATTTGCGTCATGTTCTCCTTTGGATCAAAGATAATGATTCTTATATGACCTGCCAACAACTTTTCTAAATTAATAATAATAAGTATATTTGTAAGATTATCACATTTGAAAATGGTAAAAAAAATTCATGGTTGTTTAATAGTAAAGCTAGAAATATGTTCATGAGATAGTCTGAAGAAATGATCAGCATATTTCAAGGTGTATTTGGATTTATTTGGGGGTAATTAAATTGGTAGAAGGTGTAAAGCCTTCCTTCTAAGAAAAATGGGTAGAAAACTTCCAGCCTTGACAAATACAAATATCATATCGATAAGGCTACAGTATGATAAAATATATTAATTTTGTTACAGGTAACAAATCTTTTTTAAAGGCAAAAATAATCATTCACATATTCAGAGAATCCAATGATATATAAACAACAATATCAAACATTTTATGGAACAAAAAGAAAAGCAGTTGGACTTTAAGTTGAGTTGGAAGGATAATCCTCAAAACTGCTGGATCATTCTCTATCTGCAGTGGCTGCACTGTTTTAACATATATGTTTTCTCTATATTGAAGAAATAACAGCATTTTAATAATCTACTCAACATTTATTCTTTTTCTCATTTTTTAACAATTCTGATTTCATGATGTATATGTTCCCTTTTGCATGCCCAAGAATATTAGGAGAAATGCTCTATTCTCAACTCGAGTAAGTTAATTCTGATTGGTCTTCAGCCAACTATGATGGCATTAATTCCTTTGACAGTCATTAATTTAGGCATGGGATGATTATATATTCTAGACAATGTGATAAAAATTGGCTGGGCCATTCTAAAAAGTTTTCCTTATCTTTAAAACTAAATGCAGAGGAGAAAATGATTTCTTTCTGCTTCTGAAGAACATAGTTCCTGAGTAAGTTGCCCTGAACTGGTACAGCCATTTTATGGCAAGCTCAGAGCAGAAGTCAGCATCAAGGGTTAAATAATGGAAATGATTGTGAAGATTTCATTGAGTTGGTGCTTTAATATATCTTAGGGTTGCATTATGTCATAATGATGAATTTTTATTATTATTTAAATTCTCTTAATTTAAGTTCTCTTAATTTTCTATCATTTTCAGTGAAACTTTCCTAAATAACATTGAGAAACACACTGCCATTGATAGATCTCAAGGTAAAACTTTTGTCACTGAAGAAATACCAATGACAGAATACTTGGTGTCAAGTTCAAAAGTCCAGGGGAAGAGCTCTAGTTAATCATGATGAAAAATCCTGGGCCAATCCTTTGTGGTTTTCTTGAGTAGAATCAAGTGAGAACATGGCATTATTTGAGGGAAACAAATATGTGAAGCTGGAGGAAAAGAAATTCCAAGACAGACATGATATGTCTTGATGAAGAAAATAATAAATTTCTATTCTACAAGGTAAAAACAGTAGTGTGTTTTTAATAGAAAGACAACATGTTCAGAAAGCAAGACAATTATACAGCAAAAGTGAAAAGCATAAGTGTTAGGTATGTGTCAACCTGTCAGTTCAGTTCAGTTCAGTAGCTCAGCCGTGTGTGACTCTTTGTGACCCCATGGACTGTAGCACGCCAGGCTTCCCTGTCCATCACCAACTCCCGGAGTATACTCAAACTCATGTGCATTGAATCAGTGATGCCATCCAACCATCTCATCCTCTGTCATCCCCTTCTCCTCCTGCCTTCAATCTTTCCCAGCTTCAGGATCTTTTCAAATGAGTCAGTTCTTTGCATCAGGTGGCCAAAGGATTGGAGTTTTAGCTTCAACATCAGTCCTTCCATTATTCAGGACTGATTTCCTTTAAGATAGACTAGTTGGATCTCCTTGTAGTCCAAGGGACTCTCAAGAGTCTTCTTCAACACCACAGTTCAAAATCATCATTCTTTGGCACTCAGCTTTCTTTATAGGCCAACTCTCACATCCATACATGACTACTGGAAAAAAAACCATAGCTTTGACTATGTGGAACTTTGTTGGCAAAGTAATATATCTGCTTTTTAATATGCTGTCTAGGTTGGTCATAACTTTTTTTTCTGAGGAGTAAGTGTCTTTTAATTTCATGGCTGCAGTCACCATCTGCAGTGATTTTGCAGTCCCCAAAAATAAAATCTGTCTCCATTGTTTCCCCATCTATTTGCCATGAAGTGATGTGACCAGATGTCATGATCTTAGTTTTCTGAATGTTGAGTTTTAAGCCAGCTTTTTCATTCTCATCTTTCAGTTTCATCAAGAGGCTTTTTGGTTCCTCTTACTTTGTGCCATAAGGGTGGTGTCTTCTGTGTATCTGAGCTTATTGATATTTCTCCTGGTAATCTTGATTCCAGCTTGTGCTTCATCCAGCCTGGCATTTCTCATGATGTACACTGCATATAAGTTAAATAAGCAGAGTGACAATATACAGACTTGATGTACTCCTTTCCCAATTTGAAACCAGTCTGTTGTTTCATGTTCAGTTCTAACTGTTGCTTCTTGACCTACATACAAATTTCTCAGGAGGCAGGTCAGGTGGTCTGGCTTTCCCATCTCTTGAAGAATTTTCCAGTTTGTTGTGATCCACACAGTCAAAGGCTTTGGTATAATCATAAAAGCAGAAGTAGAAACACTTAAATTGTAGAAATACATAAATTGAATTAGTGAATTTGGGGCAAAAGTTTAGAGATTGAGACTTCATGGAGAATAAGTATTAATTAGAAAACAACCACACAAATAATGGGAGAAAAGCACATATTATTTCTTTTATAAAAGAAGTTTGAAAGTTTCTTTTAAGTTTGACTACTCATTACCCAAGTAATTAAACTTCCATATTACACTAATGGTATTATTTTTTAAAGTGTAAATTAAACAGTAATTAGTGAAAGAACTGTAGGATTCTAATCACTCCCTCCTTGGGAAAGAACTGCAATGAAGTTTTGAAGGGTTGCCACCTCAGAATAAGGATGATGTTATGAAGGTAATCATTCGAACATAATGTAAGGGGTGAGCCTTTGTTTGGGAGAGAACTTCTGAGTCTGCTGAGCTGCTCCTTCTCCTCTGGCCTCTGTGAAGATAATTATGTATTGAATTTTGTCCCCCCATAAAAGATAAGTTGAATTCCTAACCCAGTAATTCAGAATATGACCTTATTTGGAAATATGGTATTGAAAAGCAAGTTAAATGTTGTTATTAGGGTGGGCCCTAATTGAGTATATTTAGTATAAGTAATTGAGTATATTGAGTATAAGTAATATTATTATAAGGGGAGGTTTGGACACAGGAGCAGACAAGCATACAGGGAAAATGCCATGTGAACATGAAGACAGAAAAAGGCATACTGCATCGGAAGCCAAAGAACATCAAAGATAGTCAGCAAACTGTCATAAGCTACAACTGAGGCATGAACAGATTCTCCCTTATAGTCATCAGAAGAAAGCAACGCTGCTAACACCTGGACTTTGAATTTCTAGCTTCCAACACTCCAAGTCAATACATTTCTGTTACTTCAGCCACCCAGTTTGTGGTGGGCTTCCCTGGTAGCTTAGCTGGTAAAGAATCTGCCTGCAGTGCAGGAGACCCCAGTTTCATTCCTGGGTCAGGAAGATCTGCTGGAGAAGGGATAGGCTACCTACTCCAATGTTCTTAGGTTTCCTCAGTGTCTCAGCTGGTAAAGAATCCATTTGTGGTATTATGGCTCAGCTGACAAGAAAATACCAGTTTGTGGTATTATTGCTAAAGCCCTAGAAATCTAACAAGTAGTTACATAATAAGAGTGTTATCTTGTCTCTTTGTTCATTAACGTCACTGTGGGAAGCATCCATGGGCTGGGAGAAGGCGGATGCTCACTCTGTTGATACTCCTATTTTGGCTTTGATTGAAGAATGTTCTGTCTTTCACCTCGTGGGTACAATAGGAAGTCATTATATTTTTGATCTCAGCTTTAATTCTTACTAGATCTTTAAAACTGACTAAATTCTTTAAACTTTTGGATACTGGTTTTCCTTTTATAAATTATAAACTAGATAGATTAGAAATATTCACATAGTGAGCATGTCATATTAATCTGGGTCACATTTAAGATATACCTGTGCTTGGACCTCAGGTCTCATGAACATAATTCAATAGTGGGAATCTAGACAGTCATATTCTCAAAGGATCTAGAGCTAAATCTAATGTCAAATCTTCAATGATGACAAAAGTTTTGACATCAAAAATTGTTCTGATCTTTGATTTCATTCATTCTATAATTACGGTACTCTAGCTTCTATGTTATGAGTAACATGGGCAGTAATAAGAGCCAAGATGGATCAGAAAATGACTGCTTGGAATTCCCTGGTTATCCAGAGGTTAGGACTCTGTGCTTTCACTGCTGAGAGTGTGGGTTCAATTCCTGGTCAGGGAACTAAGATCTCACAAGCCACATGGCATGGTAAAAAATGAAAACAACACCACCAAAATCACTTTTTTACAATAAATATTTAAATAAGTAGGAATTGTAAGCATCCCTAAACAGAAGAGCATAAATTTGGTGCAATGACCTGGAAAATTATTCTAAGTTTGCAGCAGTAGCTAAATTTGTAATTCTTACATTTCATAATATTTTTCTACCTTAATCTACCAGCAAGAGGTTATTTGTTACTTTATGACAGTGGCCATTTAATATAGCATTTGTATTATCTTCTAATTATACAAATTTCTTTTGTACAATCATATATTAAAAGCAGCAAGTTTATAAAAATCTTAGCTTGACAAATATCTTATAAATTCTTTCTTTAAATGCTGAGAGCTACAAAATAGAATTTAGTACATATGAGCTTCTAGGAGCTATTTACCACTTTAACATTTAACAAGCCATACATTAACATTTAAAAAGTCATAAAAATTTACATCTATAAGCGATTTTACTTAATAGGTTAGCAATATACATTCTGTGTAATAGAACAAGAACAGCACTAATAAAATATATACTGAACTCAGTAAAAGTAATTTATACAACTAGTGCTCAGTTGATGATGAGGGCACGTTATAGGTTATGCATAATGGTTTCATCTGTCCCTAACACATGATTCTTGCTACAGTGCCCCCAGTACTTAGGAATGACACTCTGCTTGGAGACAAAGGCATGCACACAGTGGTCTTTCAAAATCCCTCTGGGAAAACCATGGTAAATTTCAGAACAATATCTAGTAAATGGCAGAGTAAGACATAGATTTGAGTGGAAACCATTTCAAATTGAATTAATCATGGCATAGTCCTTAAAAAAAATGCTTTGCTTATCATCTTGGAATATAAGATGAGCAAGTCAACAGTTACTTAGTGACCATAGTACCATAGAGAAAATAAAATCTCTGAATAAACAAGTTTGTGAGAATAAAACAAATCAGTCCTGTACAATTTACATCTTTTTTCCTCTTTGAAATTAAGATGTATTCTGGTAAGTTATAGAAAAGTAGAATAATATTCAACTGCAAATTTCATCACATAGAATTCTAGTATACAAATTTTACTTTCAATGTGAGAATTTTTGTGGTAGTTGATTAATAAAAGAAAAAAATAGAATCTAAAATGGAGATAAAGCAGGTGGCAATAAATTAGTATATATTTTTATAATAAAAGTTTAGGAAAAAAGAAAAAGGATAAGAGAAAATATTCTGAAGTTTACCTATGCTGCCTGATGCTAAAAGAAGAAAACTTGGAAGGCAAAATAAACAATGGAGTCATCTCACAATGAAAAAGTCATTAAATCTATGTTAAGAAACAGACTCAGAGAAAAAAGATTTTTACAATGTTTATGATGATAATATACATTTCTAAATATTTCCTTGATATAGAGGTGGACTGAGTATCAGACATAAGCTACTGAGATAAATTTTTAAAAAAAATCTAATAAGATAATTTAAGATGTAAAAATTGCCCTAATATGGTCTTTGTTGAGCTATTATTTTATTTTAGCACATCTAACACATATTGTTAATAGCCTTTATATATTTACTCTCAACTTCAGTCCCTGAAGGTTTTTTTTCCTGTAGAAATATTTAATCAACTAAAAAGAAATAGTTTTATTGTACTATCTGATGATAAAAAAGTATTTTTTTGTAAGACATTCAGGAATAAACAATAACTCTCATATATTGCTAATGGCAATGCAAATGGAATAGTTACTCTGAAAGAATTTTGCAGTTTTTATTTAAAGCTAAATATATCCTTACCTTATGATCCAGACATTCTACTCCTAGGTATTTGCCCAAGAGAAATGAATATATGCCTATAAAATATTCTGTATATTACTGTATATAGCAGTTTTATTTATAAGAGCTTCAAATTGGAAACAACCCAATGTCCATCCATTATTCAAAATATAAACAAGTTGTGTTTATAAGCCATACAATGAAATATTATGCAGCAACAAAATGGAATAAACTACGTATGCATGTGAAAATATAAGTGAATCTCAAAAACATTATGCTAAGTGAAAGCAAACAAATGTAAAGGCTGCATTTGCTATAATTTCATTTATGTGAAATTCAGGAAAAAAATATGTAAGTGGGGTCATATTCTGTATCGTACTTTGTAATTTTTTTTTTAATTAAAAATATATAGTACACATCTATTGATGCTTCCCAGGGGGTGCTAGTGGTAAAGAATCACTAGACAATGCAAGAGATGGAAGAAATATGAGTTCAATCATTGGTTCAGGAAGATTCCCTGGAGCAGGCAATAGCAACCCACTCTAGTATTTTTGCCTGGGAAATCCCATGGACAGAGGATCCTGGCAGGCTGCAATCCACAGAGTCTCAAAAAATCAGATACAACTGTGTAACTGAGGACACACATAGTACATATCTATGGCAATAAAACCAAAAGCATTTTGACAGCATATTATTTTATAGATGTGTCATAATTTATTTAAATAATCTATTAACATATTTAATTTGATTGTAAATGTTCTAACCATGAATGAATATTCTCATATATACAATATCTGTATGCACCATATACAGTTGTCTGACAGTTTTCTTTCCTTTTCTCCTTTGCATTTCGCTTCTCTTCTTTTCACAGCTATCTGGAAGGCCTCCTCAGACAGTCATTTTGCTCTTTTGCATTTCTTTATCTTGGGGATGGTCTTGATACCTGTCTCCTGTACAATGTCATGAACCTCCATCCATAGCTCATCAGGCACTCTGTCTGTCAGATCTAGTCCCTTAAATCTATTTCTCACTTCCACTGTATAGTCATAAGGGATTTGATTTAGGTCATACCTGAATGGCCTAGTGGTTTTCCCTACTTTCTTCAATTTAACTCTGATTTTGGCAATAAGGAGTTCATGATCTGAGCCACAGTCAGCTCCCAGTCTTGTTTTTGTTGACTGTATAGAGCTTCTCCATCTTCGGCTGCAAAGAATATAATCAATTTGATTTTGGTGTCAACCATCTGGTGATGTCCATGTGTAGAGTTTTCTCTTGTGTTGTTGGAAGAGGGTGTTTACTATGACCAGTGTGTTCTCTTGGCAAAACCCTATTAGCCTTTGCTCTGATTCATTCTGTACTCCAAAGGCAAATTTGCCTATTACTCCAGGTGTTTCTTGATGTCTTACTTTTGCATTCCAGTCCCTTATAATAGAAAGGATATCTTTTTTGGGTGTTAGTTCTAAAAGGTCTTGTAGGTCTTCATAGAACCATTCACTTTCAGCTTCTTTAGCATTACTGGTCAGGGCATAGACTTGGATCACCATTATATTGAATTGTTTGCCTTAGAAACGAACAGAGATCATTCTATTGTTTTTGAGATTGCATCCCAGTACAGCATTTCAGACTCTTTCGTTGACTATGATGGCTACTCCATTTCTTCTGAGGGATTCCTGCCCACAGTAGTAGATGTAATGGTCATCTGAGTTAAATTCACCCATTCCAGTCCATTTTAGTTCACTGATTCTTAGAATATTGACATTCACTCTACCATCTCCTGTTTGACCACTTCCAATTTGCCTTCATTCATGGACCTAACATTCAGGTTCCCATGCAATATTGCTCTTTACAGTATCAGACTTTGCTTCTATCACCAGTCACATCCAAACTGGGTGTTGTTTTTGTTTTGGCTCCGTCCCTTCATTCTTTATGGAGTTATTGCTCCACTGATCTCCAGCAACATATTGGGCACCTACCAAGCTGGGGAGTTCATCTTTCAGTGTCCTATCTTTTTGCCTTTTCATACTGTTCATGGGGTTCTCAAGGCAAGAGCACTGACGTGGTTTGCCATTCCCTTCTCCAGTGGACCACATTTTGTCAGAACTCTCCACCTTGACCTGTTCAACTTGGGTGGACATACGCAGCATGGCTTAGTTTCACTTAGTTAAACAAGGCTGTGGTCCGTGTTAACAGATTGGCTAGTTGTTTGTGGCTTCAGTCTGTCTGCACTCTGATGCCCTCTTTCAGCGTCTACTGTCTTACTGGGGTTTCTCTTACCTTGGATTTGGGGTATCTCCTCTCAGCTGCTTGCTGCTCCAGCACCACACAGCTGCTGCTTGCAGAGTTCCAAAGAATAGCAAGGAGGGATGAGAAAGACTTCCTCAGTGATGAGTGAAAAGAAGTAGAGGAAAACAATAGAGTGGGAAAGACTAGAGATCTCTTCAAGAAAATTAGAGATACCAAGGGAACATTTCATGGAAAGATGGGCTCAATAAAGGACAGAAACGGTATGGACCTAACAGAAGCAGAAGATATTAAGAAGAGGTGGCAAGAATACATGGAAGAACTGTACAAAAAAGATCTTCACAACCCAGATAATCATGATGGTGTGATCACTCACCTAGAGTCAACAACTTAGAATGTGAAGTCAAGTGTGCGTTAGGAAGCATCACTACGAACAAAGTAGGTGGAGGTGATGAAATTCCATTTGGCTACTTCAAATCCTAAAAGATGATGCTGTGAAAGTGCTGCACTCAATATGTCAGCAAATTTGGAAAACTCAGCAGTGGCCACAGGACTGGAAAAAGTTAGTTTTCATTCCAATCCCAAACAAAGACAATGCCAAAGAATGCCCAAACTACTGCACAACTGCACTCATCTCACACACTAGCCAAGTAATCACAGAAATTCTCCAAGCCTGGCTTAAGATATACATGAACCATGAACTTCCAGATGTTCAAGTTGGTTTTAGTAAAGGCAGAGGAACCAGAGATCAAATTGCCAACATCCCTTGGATCTCTGAAAAAGCAAAGTTTCATAAAAACATCTAGTTTTATTTTATTGACTACGCCAAAGTCTTTGACTGTGTGAATCACAACAAACTGTAAAATTCTGAAAGAGATCGGAATACCAGACCACCTGACCTGCTTCTTGAGAAACCTATATGCAAGTCAGGAAGCAACAGTAGAACTGGACATGTAACAAAATACTGTTTCCAAATAGGAAAAGGAGTACGTCAAGGCTGTATATTTTCACCCTGCTTATTTAATTTATATGCAGAGTACATCATGAGAAACACTGGACAGGATGAAGCAGAAGCTGGAATCAAGGTTGCTGGGAGAAATATCAGTAACCTCAGATAAGCAGATGACACCACCCTTATGGCAGAATGTGAAGAAGCACTAAAGAGCCTCTTGAGGAAAGTGAAAGAGGAGAGTGAAAAAGTTGGCTTAAAGCTCAACATTCAGAAAACTAAGATCATGGTATGCAGTCCCATCACTTCATGGCAAATAGAGGGGGAAACAGTGGTTGACTTTATTTTGGGGGGCTCCAGAATCACTTCAGATGGTGATTGCAGCCATGAAATTAAAAGATGCTTGCTCCTTAGAAGGAAAGTTATGACCAACGTAGACAGCATATTAAAAAGCAGAGATATTACTTTGCCAATTAAAGTTCATCTATTCTAGGCTATGGTTTTTCCAGTGGTCATGTATAGATGTGAGAGTTGGACTGTGATGAAAGCTGAGTGCAGAATTGATGCTTTCAAACTGTGGTGTTAGAGAAGACTCTTGAGGGTCCCTTGGACTGCAAGGAGATCCAATCAGTCCATCCTAAGGGAGATCGGTCCTGGGTATTCATTGGAAGAACTGATTTGAAGCTGAAACCTCAATACTTTGGCCACCTCATGTGAAGAGCTGACTCATTTAAAAGATCCTCATGCTGGGAAAGATTGAGGGTAGGAAGAGAAGGGAGAAAGAGAGGATGAGAGGGTTGGATGGCATCACTGACTCAATGGACATGAGTTTGGTAGACTCCAGGAATTGATGATGGACAGTGAGGCTGGTGTGTTGCAGTCCATGGGGTCACATAAAGTCGGACATGATGAGCGACTAAACTGAACTTAATTGACGATTTTCTTAGTATAAATTCCTACATATTAATTTTCAGATTATAGGTCCAGATACATTTAATTTTTGACACTTATGCCAAATTTTTCTTCACAAAAATTGAACAAAATATACACATCTACCAACAATACTGAAGGTATTAATTTCTATACCTCCCTCAGAGAGCATTGGTTATTACCATTTAGAACAACTTTGAAAAGAGTAAGATCCCCAAACAGTAGTTTTACATTTATGAACAACAACCTGCTTGTGCAAAAGCCCATTACAGAAATGATTGTAGAGCTCACTATTTAATAAAAAGTAAATTATTCATTTCACATCTGGAATCCAATGATTAACTTCTTTTGAACGACTTTCCTATGATTTTTTATGGATATATTTATATATGTAAATGATTTGAAATCTTTCCTTCACTGTTCTGAACCAGTTATTCCCTCAGATTCATTTTCTAGTCTCTTGGCATTGATCTCTGTGATTCCTTACTTGAACTTCCTGCCCCTCTGATCTCTAGATGGGACTGAGTAATGATAGACATAATTGTCCTAAGAGCAGAAATGGGAGGTCAGGATAATTGTACTCTCAACTGTTTTGCGCCAGCTCCCAGTTTAATCAACAGATATTTTCCCGGCCATCAGCACTGATATTTTTCTCCAGGGCTATAGTTTTGCTAGTTCTGGCTACACCATCCTCTTCATTCAAAGATGTCTTAACAAATATTAATCATTGGTAGCCTCTGGGGCTTTGCCATTCTTCTTGGGCCTCTTAACCCTGTTCACATTCTTGAAAAGCCTTTAAAAAAAAAAAATCTTCCTTTCCTGAACTGTTTTATCTTTTCTTCTCTGCTGGGACTCTAAGTTATACAAGAATCAAATACAGGGTGATAAGATATCCAGCAAATATTTAGTTCTAAGCTAGGCCATAAACAAATTGGAGAGTATTTAGTCAAGGAAATAATCAAACCAATAGTCAGCATTTTTCTTTTACCTTTTTTTTTTTTTTCCCCCAGAGCTCTCGTCCTTGGAATGATTTATGCAATAGTAAGCACACAAACAAAAGGGGAAAATTTAGGTAGGAAACTAAATCTAACAGAATTACACAAAACTGGATACAATAAAGATTAAGGAAGAATAAAGAAAAATTATGTACTGTGATCATATTGGGACAAAAATTCTTAATAATAGTACTCTCTTCTTAGGGTTATCACACTTAGCAAATAAAAACACAGGATGCCCAGTTGTATTTGAATTCCAAATAGTTCAGTTCAGTTCAGTCGCTCAGTCATGTCCGACTCTTTGCGACCCCATGAAATGCAGCACTCCAGACCTCCCTGTCCATCAACTTCTCCCAGAGTCCACCCAAACCCATGTCCATTGATTTGGTGATGCCATCCAACCGTCTCATCCTCTATCATCCCCTTCTCCTTCTGCTCTCAATCTTTCCCAGCATCAGGGTCTTTTCAAATGAGTCATCTCTTCGCATCAGGTAGCCAAATTATTGAGCTTCAGCTTCAACATCAATCTTTCCAATGAATACCCAGGACTGATCTCCCTTGGGATGGACTGGTTTGATCTCCTTGCAGTCCAAGGTACTCTCAAGAGTCTGCTCCAACACCACAGTTCAAAAGCATCAATTCTTCGGCACTCAGCTTTCTTTATAGTCCAACTCTCACATCCATAATGACCACTGGAAAAACCATAGCCTTGACTAGACGGACCTTTGTTGACCTAGTAATGTCTTTGCTTTTTAATATGCTGTCTAGGTTGATCATTACTTTTCTTCTGAGGAGTAAATGTCTTTTAACTTCATGGCTGCAATCAGTATCTGTAGTGATTTTGGAGCCCAGAAAAATAAAGTCAGCCACTGTTTCCACTGTTTCCCCATCTATTTGCCATGAAGTGATGGAACCAGATGCCATGATCTTCGTTTTCTGAATGTTGAGCTTTAAGCCAACTTTTCACTCTCCTTTTTCACTTTCATCAAGAGGCTCTTTGTTCCAGACAAGCAGTGAATTATTTTTAGCATGTTTATCTGAAAAGCAAATTTAACTGAGCATTCTGTATTTCATCTAACAACCTGATCCTTGTGCATAATTCATTAACACATCTATCATTTGACAAAATCTCTTGTGAATTATCTATTGCATAATCAACAACCTGTGAATGACCAAGTGACAGAGGAAGTCAAATAGATCAAGAGCTAGTGTCCAGGAGACAAGAGTCTAGATGAAATGGTGGAAGGTAGTAACTCCCCTAAACAAAATGTTACAGTCAGAGTTATCTATTACTTGCTGGAGAGAGAATTTGTGCATATATGAGCCACTAATATGAATTCTGATGATAAGGATAGTAAGAGTGCTTTTTCATTTTAGTGTAAACTTTAATCAACAACAACAAAAATGTTTGATAGTTAATTATCTGTATCAGGAAACCAGATCATGGAAACTATAGTCTGAGAATATAAATAAGTATGAAATAGATAATTTCACAATTTGTATGGAAATACAAAAAACCTCAAAAAGCCAAAGCAATCTTGAGAATGAAGAATGGAACTGGAGGAATCAACCTGCCAGACTTCAGGCTCTACTACAAAGCCACAGTCATCAAGACAGTATGGTACTGGCACAAAGACAGAAATATAGATCAATGGAACAAAATAGAAAGTCCAGAGATAAATCCACACACCTATGGACACCTCATCTTTGACAAAGGAGGCAAGAATATACAATGAATTAAAGACAATCTCTTTAACAAGTGGTGCTGGGAAAGCTGGTCAACCACTTGTAAAAGAATGAAACTAGAACACTTTCTAACACCATACACAAAAATAAACTCAAAATGGGTTAAAGATCTAAACATAAGACCAGAAACTATAAAACTCCTAAAGGAGAACATAGGCAAAACAATTTCCGACATAAATCACAGCAGGATCCTCTATGACCTACATTCCAGAATATTGGAAATAAAAGCAAAAATTAACTAATGGGACTTAATTAAAATTAAAAGCTTCTACAAAACAAAAGAAACTATAAGCAAGGTGAAAAGACAGCCTTTAAAATGGGAGAAAATAATAGCAAATGAAGCAACTGACAAACAACTCATCTCAAAAATATACAAGGAACTCCTGCAGCTCAACTCCAGTAACATAAGCAATCCAATCAAAAAACGGGCCAAAGAATTAAATAGACATATCTCCAAAGAAAACATACAGATGGCTAACAAACACATGAAAAGATGCTCAACATCATTCATTATCAGAGACATGCAAATCAAAACCACAATGAGGTACCATTTCACGCCAGTCAGAATGGTTGCTATCCAAAAGCCTACAAGCAATAAATGCTGGAGAGGGTGTGGAGAAAAGGGAACCCTCTTACTCTGATGGTGGGAATGCAAACCAGTACAGGCACTATGGAGAACAGTGTGGAGATTCCTTAAAAAATCGCAAAAAAAAAAAAAAAACCCAACTGGAAATATTCATTTTCACTATATTGATTCTTCCGATCCATGAACATGGTATGTTTCTCCATCTATTAGTGTCCTCTTCGATTTCTTTCATCAGTGTTTTATAGTTTTCTAAATATAGGTCTTTAGTTTCTTTAGATAGATATATTCCTAAGTATTTTATTCTTTTTGTTGCAATGGTGAATGGAATTGTTTCCTTAATTTCTTTTTCTACTTTCTCATTATTAGTGTACAGGAATGAAAGGGATTTCTGTGTGCTGATTTAATATCCTGCAACTTTACTATATTCATTGATTAGCTCTAGTAATTTTCTGGTAGAGTCTTTAGGGTTTTCTATGTAGAGGATCATGTCATCTGCAAACCCAAAAGTCTGCAAGCAATAAATGCTGGAGAGGGTGTGGAGTAAAGGGAACACTCTTGCACTATTGGTGGGAATGCAAACTAGTACAGCCACTATGGAGAACAGTGTGGAGATTCCTTAAAAAATTGCAAATTGAACTGCCTTATGACCCAGCAATCCCACTGCTGGCCATACACACCAAGGAAACCAGAATTGAAAGAGACTCATGTACCCCAATGTTCATTGCAGCACTGTTTATAATAGGCAGGACATGGAAACATCTTAGATGTCCATCAGCAGATGAATGGATAAGAAAGCGGTGGTACATATACACAATGGAGTATTACTCAGCCATTAAAAAGAATACATTTGAATCAGTTCTAATGAGATGGGTGAAACTGGAGCCAATTATACAGAGTGAAGTAAGCCAGAAAGAAAAACACCAATACAGTATACTAACACGTATGTATGGAATTTAGAAAGATGGTAATGATGACCCTGTATGCGAGACAGCAAAAGAGACACAGATGTGTAGAGTGGATTTTTGGACTCAGAGGGAGAGGGTGGGAAGATTTGGTAGAATTGCATTGAAACATGTTTACTATCATGTAAGAAACGAATTGCCAGTATATGTCCAATGCAGGATACAGGATGCTTGGGGCTGGTGCACAGGGATGATCCAGAGAGATGATATGGGGTGAGAGGTGGGAGGGGGGTTCATGTTTGGGAACTCATGTACACCTGTGGTGGATTCATGTCAATGTATGGCAAAACCAATACAGTATTGTAAAGTAAAATAAAATAAAAATAAAAATTTAAAAAAAACTGAAAAGAAAATAAAGGTTTTCTGTAAAAAAAAAAAAAAGGAAATAGATCTGCCTTATGACCCAGCAATCCCACTTCTGGGCATATGCACCAAGGAAACCAGAATTGAAAGAGACACGTGTACCCAAATGTTCATTGCAGCACTGTTTCTAATAGCCAGGACATGGAAACATCTTAGATGTCCATCAGCAGATAAATGGATAAGAAAGCTGTGGTACATATACACAATGGGGTATTACTCAGCCATTAAAAAAAATACATTTGAATCAGTTCTAATGGGGTGGATGAAACTGGAGATGATTATACAGAGTGAAGTAAGCCAGAAAGAAAAACACCAATACAGTATACTAACGCGTATATATGGAATTTAGAAAGATGGTAATGATAACCCTGTATGCAAGACAGCAAAAGAGACACAGATGTATAGAACAGTCTTTTGGACTCTATGGGAGAGGAGGGTGGGATGATTTGGGAGAATGGCACTGAAACACGTATAATATCATATAAGAAATGAATCACCAATCCAGGTTTGATGCAAGATACAGGATGCTTGGGGCTGGTATACTGGGATGACCCAGAGAGATTGTATGGGGAGGGTGGTGGGAGGGGTTTCAGGGTTGGGAACACGTCTATACCTGTGGTGGATTCATGTTGATGTATGGCAAAACCAATACAATATTGTAAAGTAAATAAATAAAAACATAAATAAAAACTACCTTCAAATACTTAAAAAAAAAGAAAAAAAAAAAAAAGAAAATCTAGACCAGTTTAGAATAAGGTCACAAAAAGAAGTATCTGTAAATATGTAAGAAACAAGTTTAAAATGTGTAATGAAATCCATATTTTCCTGATAGTAAGGACAGTTTATTTTTTATTTTTTCCTAGCCTGACCTTGAAGAAGTTTATCATCCCAGGATCCAATATTCTAGCTCCAAAATGAATATTTAGATATATAAATATTACATTAAACTATATACACATTATTAATTAAATTATAGCCCTAAAAAACAGTGTTCTATAATCCAAGATTTTAAACAATGAGAGAAGTTTATTCGGACAATAAAACCATGCTGTTTTATCACAATCAAGTATAAGAGGACAGGTTCCAACAACACTAAATCAGATAGATGTCAGATGTTGATTATTGGAACAGAGCTCATGGGTGTCTGCTTTTTGCTTCTTTTATGAGGGCTCTTCCAAGTGTGGGCAGACCACCAAAGGAGGGTTTTCCTTCTCTGTGGAATAAGACACACTACTGCAATTGTGCCAGGTTGGTAATTGTGGCACAAGTAGATAAATAAGTCAGATGAAGGAACTGTATTAATTCACATACGGAAGAGAAAACTAGGAAACACTAACATATAATATAGTTGTTAAAATATTAAATACTTTTATGATAAAAAATCCTGAAGAAGACTAGATGCATTGTCAGATTAGAAGAAAAATAAAGTGTCTTCATTCTCTGTGTCTTTGTTCCTGATATGACATTATGCTTTGAATGAGACTTGAAAGGCTGTAAAAAGGAGGCTTGAATTACACCCAAAATAGTTGGGAAATGTGAATAAAGAAAATGTGAGCAAATGTCTCAGTATGTTACAAGAACTATTCCAATATGATGAAAGTGAAAAGCCATAACAAAAATGTACCCCAATTTCTTCACACAAAGAAATTCATTGACTTATTCCATTAAAAAATAAAGAAAGGTAAGGAGAGATCCCAGAATGTCACAATGACAAAAAGGAAGATGGAACTACAACAGTATATTTAATGGAACTTTCCATTAAGAGGCCAAGAAGATAAGACAATATATCCCAAAGTGACATATAGTAATGTGATATAAAATTTTAAAGAAATTATTTCCAAACTGTTAAACTGTTTACTGAAACCAATAATGCAAAAGGATCAGGAGTAGGAAATAGGTCAGAGAAAGACTTTTTAAATGAAATTTTTGGAAGCAGCTTTTCAATAAATTTCATCTTCCTCAAGAAAGAATACTGGGGGAATCCTTTTATCATTAGGTCAAGAAAGCAAATTCTTAGAGACAATAACAACAATTCTAAGATCTTAATATGTCTCCTGTAGAGTTTGGGGTAGCCAGCAGACCGATATTTGCTTTGTATCAAAATCTAAAAGACAAGAGATTGAAGGAAAAATTTTGTTGCTACCAAGAAAAGGACATTTTTTTTTTTAACGTATTAAACTTTAAAAGTAGTAAGTTGATAGACTGTTCAAGCAGTTTCTATGTTCCAGATTTCAGTCACAACTAGAGAGATAAGTTATGGATTTTTTTTTTACATACAATTAAAGAAAGACAATTAAAATAGGTTATTTAAAAGATGAGAGAAAAATGCTGGAACTATTGCTAGAGGTCCAGAAATTACATGAAGAGGTGCAAACTATAAGCCAAAAGAGAAAGCATAACCCCCATCAAGAGAACCACAGGTAAGAGATCCCTAAAACACAGGTTGGATACTGTGAAGAAACTCAAAGCAACCCATAAAAGTGTGATTAAGTTTTAAATAGCTGATATAATGAGAAAAAGGATAAATGAACTCATGACAGCATTAGAAAAGTAAAAACCTCCATAAGGCTATTTCTTCCTTTACCTCTTTGTCCTACAAGTATGAAAGGGATAGAAACTAAGTATTGAAAGACAAAGAGGAGTCAATATATCTGAAGAAAGAGAAGGTAGCTAACCAAACTCCATTCCTAGACTCTAGACTTGCCACGTATAAGGGAATAAACATGGGAGAGGGCTAGCACATCTTCAACATAAAATCAAATTTGAAAATCTGAAGTAACAGTACTTCCCATTTATTGCTGCAATGAGATGATTTGCAACTTCAAATAAGGTTTTATTTTTAAATCTTAGAGTGGCCACAAATGTCATGGAGCCCACCCAAGTTTTCATCCTGATAAGAGAACTAGCCCTTCAGAGTACATTTCAAAGACAATCAGAAAACAAAAACAGAGTTGCTTTATACATCTCATAAGTCATTTAAGTCAAACTACCAGTTACATTAGATTAAAAATAAAATTACTTCTGAATAAGCGATCAAATTATTATTTTTATAGTATCACTACTTCAGTTAGGATCTTGTTATCTCTTGAGATAGTACACTCAAGGGTTAATTGAAAAAAGTTTAATGGAGAGCTTATTTATACTTGTGGTTTCTGGTTCTGCATATAAGGAACCTGAAAGTATGCACTCTGTCCTAACAACAAAGATAAGGCTGTTGACTAAAAAATTAACGACTCTTCTAGGATTTGTAAGAGAAGAGAGGACACAAGACAGTCCACAGCTCCCAACATTTTTGAGACGCAAACAGGCAAATACAGGGAAGTATGGTTTCCCTGAGTAGAGATCACAAGCAGAACCTGCTGTGGGAACCAGTGCTGGGGTAGCAAAACCTGAGCTGTAATTGACAAACTCCTGGAGGCTCAGCGTGCATAAGCCTGAGAGTTAAAAACTCCAGGGGTACCAAGTCATAGTGGGACCCTGCAATGTTGGGAGATTTACCTCCAGGAGCCCAACCAGGTTCCTGTAATAAATAAAGGAGAAAAATCCACTTGAGCTTGCGTCACAGAAAGGGGAAAAGGAACTATTTTGAAATATGCCAAAGCATTCTGTTTTTCTTAGCAAGTCCTGCCTCAAGAGAATCTAGTTAAATAGAGTTAAACCTAGTTAAATGTATCAGAGGTATTATTAGAGCCTAACTGACCAGGGGAAGAGAAATATCCAACTTCAGCTTGCTCTATCCTTCCATGTGGGAGAAGGGAAATAGCCAAATCCAGCCTACTCTAGCCATCTTATCCCTCTTAAGTGGGGAAATAGAAAAATGAATTACACATGTGAAGTTCACGGTCCAGAGGTACAGGCTCACCAAAAAACTGTGACCTAAACCATAGAACTATAAAATGCTTTCCCTCCCTCTATAGTTTACCATCACATTACATATAATGTGTAATGATATATCTGTATGTAATAAAGATTTATTTGTAGCAGTTGCTCTTGCTGAATCTATTATGTCCAGCTATCAGGAAAAATTACAATGCATACCAAAAGACCAAAACCAAAATTTGAAGAAATAGAGCAAGTATCAGAACCAGACATAATAGGGATGTTGGAATTATCAGGCCAGGAGTTTCTTTTTTAAACTATAATTATTATGCTAAGTGGCTCTAATGGATAAAGTAGATGGTATAGATGGGCAATGTAAATGGAATTTCTAAGAAAGAACAAAAAAAATAAATGTTAGAGATTCAAAAGTACTGTGAGAGAAATGAAGAATGTCCTCGATGGGCTAGCTAATAGACAGGACATGGCTGAGGAGAGACTCTCCAAGCTAGATGGTATAGCAATAGAATCCTTAATAAACTAAAGGCAAAGAACAAAAATAAACAAAAAGAACAGAATATCCAAAGAGTCTAGGATAACGACAAAAGTTTTAACAAGTAGAATAGGAATACCAGTAGTAAAAAATGAGAGAAAGGAACAGAAGAAACATTTGAAACAATAATGACTGATAATTTCCTCAAATTAATGTTGATGCACTTTAATTTTAATTAATCATTACTGTAAACTAATGTGAATTCTTCAAAATTAAGCATACATACAAGAAATTCAGAGAATATCAAGCAGGATAAATGCTCCAAATTTTTCACCTCAGTAGATTATTTTCAAACTACAGAAAGTCAGAAGAAAAAGAAAAAAAAAAATCCTGAAAGAAGCTGGGGACCGGGGAGTAGGGGTAGAGAGAATCTTCCCAGTAGAACAATGATAAGTATTATAGCTGACTTGTCCTCAGAAATCAAGAAATATTTGAATTACTGGAAGAAAAAAACACCAACTGAAAGTCTGTATCCAGTAAGTGAAGGAGAAATAAAGGCTCTCAGATAAACAAAAAATGAGAGAATTTGTTGCCTGCAGAACTGCTTTGAAAGAAATGTGAAAGGAAGTTCTATGAAGAGTAGGAAAATAAAATAGGTCAGAAATTCAGATCTTCATACAGAAAGGAAGAACATAAAAAAGAGTGAATTTAAATCAATTTTTTTCATTCTTTTATCTAACAGATTATTAAAAGTCAAAATAGCAACAGTGTATCAGGTGTAGTTTATGGGTGAGAGGAATGAAAGTACTATTTTAAGGAATGAGAGGGAAGAATTGAGAACACTGTCTTATGAAGTAGGAACACTACCTATGCAACATATAAAGTTATTTGAAAGGGAACTTGGGTTATTTGTAAAAATATGTTGTTTACTGGTGTGCTTCAGTCCACGGGGTCACAAGGAGTTGGACACCGCTGAGCGACTGAACTGAACTGAGACAAACTCTAAGGACAACCACTAAAGTATTTTAAACAGTAGTATAATTGATATTATAAGAGGGGAGAGAAAATGTAATTATATAAACTGTTAAAACCAGGAAAGGCAGAAAAAGAATGAAAAGATAAAACAAATATAAAAATGATATAAAATAAAAAAGAAACAAAAAGCAAGGGCAAAAAAATAGGATATAGGTATAAAGAGTTGACTCACTCAGACTTGCACATGAATGTTCATAGCAATTTTAGTCATAGTGGTCAAAACTGAAAACAACCAAAATCTCTATCAATAGAAGAATGGAAAACAGGTTGTATATTTATAAAATAGAATACTACTCAGCAGTGAAAATGTACAGGCCGCTAAAAAACTTGGATAAATCTCAAAAGCTTTATTTTGACAGCAAAAGACAGGCAAAATAAAGTGTACCATATGGTTCCATTTATAGAAAAGCTGATAAAACTAATCAAACCAAAACAAAAAATTTAATATTTTTAGCTTCTTGGATGATTGTCTAGAAAGCATCATGAAATTACTTCTGTAAGAATAACATACCTTGATGGTGATGTAGTGAAAGTGTTAGTTTCCCAGTTATGTTTGACTCTTTGTGACCCCATGGACCATACATAGCCTGCCCGGCTCCTCTGTCCATGGAATTCTCCAGGCAAGAATACCAGAGTAGGTCACCCTACTCTGGGCATGGGAATATGTAGATATTAAAATTTATGGAAAGTATAATTAATATTTATGCAATATACTTACGTAAATTTACCTCAAGGTAGAAAATGGAACTGGAAACAAATATTGAAATCTGGTTAGTAGGTTTCTGGAAAAGAGTTTAATTGGCTCATTGTATTGACAATGTCTTTAGTAGAATTTATTTTAGGGAAGGTTTCATACAGAATGAATACAATTTTGTGAATAGCCTGATGTCTTTGTCTTTCCACAGCAACATTCTCTGGTTTTAACTCTTTATTCTCAGTTCTCTTGGGGCAGTCCACTTGCAATACCAAGTTTCCCCTTTTTCTCTTTTTTTTTTTTTTTTTGGCACCAAAGTGAATCCATTGGCTTGAGACCTTATACTTTTATGCTGAAAGGGAAAAGGAAAAGAGAAGTTTCTGTTTCATGAAAGTCCCAGGAAATATTATTCTGCATTTCTTTAGGTCCCATCTGCTATGCTTACATTTGGAGATGGGAGTAGGGCCACTAACAATAAATACAAGTGAGGGTAGGGAAATCTCCAGGTGGCGCTAGTAGCTATAAAGAACCTGCCTGCCAAGAAGAAGATATAAGACATATGGGTTCAGTCCCTGGGCTGGGAAGATCCTGTGGAGGAGGTCATGGCAACCCACTGCAGTATTCTTGCCTGTAAAATCCCATGGAAAGAGGAGGCTGGCAAACTACAGTTCATAGGGTCTCAAAGAGTTCAACATGACTAAAGTGATTTAGCACCCTGGGAAAGCCCACAAAGAAAATCTAAGCTCTAATATCAGAAGGGTGGGAAGTGAGTGTTAACAAGAGAAATGTTCCTGTTGAAGGAAATTAATTTAGTGCCTTTCACCCTAAACTCAGAACGTTGGTTTTAAATTTTAACAAGTCTAGCATTTGAATAACATTTGAATGTTACTAAGATGCAACTTAAAATTCAAGTAACATTGTGACCCAATTAGGTACTAAATGTTAGGCTCACTTTAGACTCACAAAGCGGGTGGTTAGAAAACAAGAAACTATTAAATTACCTTAATTAGTCTATATGTTGGCAATGGATTAATATCATGATGATTATTAGGTCAGGTCAGAATCATTTTTCATTTTCCAAAATAGGAACAATATAATACTTAAGGTAATTGGGAAAGATTAAATGAGATCAAAGTTGAAGTGAATTCCTGACTGTAAAAATCTCTGTTATTTATGAATTGATTTCATCATGAGAGCTATGAAACCAATGCAGAATCCTATCATTTTAGTATCATAGTTTCTCTTCCTATATATTCAAGCTATATCTACATAACCAAACTATACTATGATTTATTCTATGAACAGTAGATCCAGAAAATTTGATTAAAATTTTTTGCTATAACTTCCATCAGCATGGGCTTCCCTTGTGGCTCAGATGGTAAAGCATCTGCCTACAATGCGGGAGACTCGGGTTCGATCCCTGGGTCGGGAAGTTCCCCTGGATAAGGAAATGGCAACCCACTCCAGTATTCTTGCCTGGAAAATCCCATGGACGGAGAAGCCCGGTAGGCTACAGTCCATGGGGTCGCAAAGAGTCGGACACGACTGAGCGACTTCACTTCACTTCACTTCCATCAGCATAAGCAGTATGTCATTACAACTTCCCCTGGGATGTTAAGGAGAATATTGAAATAATTGTCTATTCTTATTATGATGTCAGGCAAGACCTTTGAATTTTCTATGACAGAATTTTGATTTCATTGCATTCCATACTATAATAAAGGGTCATATAATTTCTAAATCAAATGATGGGCTTAAAATGTAGTAGAGGTAAAGTGCTTGGAACAGTTTAGTGGCTAACAGAATAAAGTAATATTTTTCAGAAACGAAGTTGTTTAACAATAAAAGACATCAAAATTTCTTTGATAGAAAGAAAAGGAACTACAAGACCATAATCAACTATTTTATAATATGATGCTAATTTCCTGGTTAATTTTCAAGTCAAGCAATTAGTTTTTAAGAAACATACTAACTGGCCTCAAAATGACTATAAATTATTTGCAATTTCCTGTCATCATCTATTCTAATATAAGCTAAATATAACTCAGTGTTCTTAGGAAAAAAAATGATAGAATGTAGAAATGTAGAAAAACAGTCACATAACTGTTAAACTCCGTTCAGCCCTCTGTACTATTTGAATTCCTTAGTGGGAACATATGCAAATGGCAGCATTGATTACTTTTGCATCTTCTTTCAAGTTCTCCCGACTCTGCATTTATATTATTTGCCATGATTTTGAAATTAGTTTTTATAATTTGATAGCACTGCCGTCTAGACATTTTGGAGTATAACTCTAAAGTTACTTGCTTTAAAATCTCAACTTCATCTGTTACTACTTAGGATGTCAGTTTTCCCACCATAAAATGGGATAATAATAAGACCAAACTCAGAGGGCTTATTGTAGTTGCTGCATCAATTTACACTAGAATGGGAGAGTGTCTTAATCCCTTCAGACTTCTATAACAAAATACTACAGACTGGATTGCTCATTAACAACAGAAATTTATTTCTTACAGTTTTGGAGGCTGGAAGCCCCAGATCATGGTGTTTATTGGCCTTTGACCTGGTTGCAGGTGATTAAATCTTCACCTTACAGAAGAAACTAGAGGGCTCTATGGGATTTCTTTTATTAGAGTATTAGCCCCATTCTAGAGGGCACCACCCTCTTGACCTACTCTCTCCCAAAGCCCGGTTTTTAATACAATCAAATTTGGAGGTTAAAAATTCAACATATGATCTTGGGAGGACACAGACATTCAGACCATAGCAGAAAGCTCTACAAGTTTCTGACAGACAACATGAAACTGAAAGAGAAAGTTTTGATTATTTTAACAACCTTAAAAAATAAAAAGTGACATTAAGTCGTGGGTATATCAAATTAAGATTAACAGGAGACCACAGCTACTCCTGGGCTGTGAAAGTGCATGAACCAATTATAATCCCTCTCCTTGCTTTCTTTGAGCTGCACCAGTCTGAGTCAGATTTTCGACTACTTTTGACTAAATACTCAGATACCAAGATTTTCATAAATAAATATTTATAGTTCATTTTTGTCTGTTCTATTAGGGACCGTTTTTAATCACAAAAATTTCAGTGTTCTGGAATTGATGTTTAATTGAACTCTTCATGGTTGGGAATGAATGTTTTTGTGCAGGTTGTTTAACTGTCTTGTTAAAATTATGCTAGTTGAAAACAAAGAATGTTAGAGGTGGTAGGAGTTTTATGAGTAATTCCATTCAAATCCATCTTTATACTGCTTAGGGAAGTGGTAAGTGAGTTATGTGAGATCCCTTAGCAACTGAATCAGTGTACTATTTACCCTGAGTCAATGTGAAGTCCCTCCTCCCAAGCTGCAAACCTGTGTTCATAACCTAGATCCTTATCGTAATTATTAATTGTCATGTGTGTGCATGCTAAGATGCTTTAGTAGTATCCTACTTTTTGTGATCCCATGAATGTAGCCCACCAGGCTCCTTGGTCCATGGGATTGTGCAGACAAGAATACTAGCGTGGATTGCCATGCCCTCCTCCAGGGGACCTTCTCAAATCAGGGATGGAATCTGCATCTCTTAAGTCGCCTGCAGTGGCAGGCAGGTTCTTTACCACCAGTGCCGCATATTCCCTATTAAAAAATAATACATTTCCAGTGGTGTCCTCATACTTCCTTGGAACATACAGTCAGCACTATTATTTCTTCTTTTTAAAAAATAGCCAATTTTGTTTTCCTGTTATAACTGGCCTATTCTTTAACTCCTCATAACCACGTTATCAAAGGACTTTAAAAGTGAAGATATTACACATCTGAGAGTATAAACAAATTACCCAATGTCATACATTTAATAAGTTGCAAAATATAAAATTTATACCATGTTTGTTTGTTTACATAACTTCTTCATGTTATTCAGTTATATTTAGTATAAAATTTAGAAATATTATTTGTAGAGTTATATTTAAAGCACCTTAAACATTAATACATCAAGTATTTTCAAGGAGGATTAATTTGCTTTGGTGAGAAATGTGTGTAAGTTGGTGTTATTTTAAAATGTTAATCCTCTTTTTAAAAAATGAAACCTGCTTTGATTTTATGTTAAACATTAGTAGAATATATCCCCTAAAACTTTGATCTGACAATATAATTCTAATTATGTCCAAGAAAACCTAGGATGTTCAAAGGTGTGGAAATTGGAATATTAAGTGGCAGTTCAAGGACTTCAAAAATAGTCAACGACAAAAAAGAAACAAAAACATTCCTATACTTGATTTACTCCTCCTCCCTTCTTGTGGGCTTGGACACACTGCAGATTAAACTGTTATTTGTGCAGTTCATTGAGCATGGGCTGAACTAAAACCCCCACTAGTTCACACAGTTTTGCTTTCAAGTTATCTTGTCAGGAAAGCTGACAGTCTCAATGATGCTACTTTATAGACTCCTTGGCAAAAATAGGATGCTGAAAATCTACCCATCAAAAACTAAACTCACAGAAGTGTGCTGTCCTTGGGTCAGATAATATAAAATGCACTTGATCTCATATTGTTTGAGATGTGACTGTGTGTATCAACTTTTCACAGACAGTAAATTAGATGCAATAGGCAATGAAAAAAGAGCCAGTTATTCTAGCTCAAAGCTTTACACAAAAAACAGGCTGGCATGCAAAACCTTTCACCTAAACATGCTGGTTACATCTTTCATATAGTTTGCCTTTTATATAGTTCACTTACTTAACAACCTTGTTAAACACTGGCCTGTTTGATTTAGATATGCTTAATAAGAAAATAAAGAAAAATAAAATACCACCCCTCAAGTTACATACAAATTTCCTAACATTGGATTGACTTTCAGAAGACAATATTGCAGATATATAAATGTGTTTGTGTATAGGAACTATGACATTCATCCCAGTTGAAAAGGAAAATTATCATTAACAATTGTGTATTGGTTGCTTCCGACCTTTATTCATCTAGTGCTCATGTTGCCCAATTTGTATTTGGTGGGATCTTATTCTTTACACATTTTAAATTATTAATCACATTTTAAATTTAGCACTGGGTTATTCATGCACATTGTTGAAAGCTGATTGCAGCATTGTGATGGGAGATACAATTAGTGCTGTAATAATCAGTACCACCGTCTTCCATTCTATTTTTTCACAAGTAAATTAAAACACTGTTTAATTATGATATTTTTCAGTATTCATTTTCTGGTTTAATAAGTTTTCCTGATAGATAACTGCACTGATTATGTGTGCATGATAAATGTTTAATAGCAGAAAAATGAACACAGTTATGAGCACATTCTGATTTTTATATTTTCAATATAAAACAAATGCATATTTTTTCTTATTACTTTCCTCTTTGTTTTATTTATGTATGGGGACAAAAATATGTGAGGCTGCTTAGAAAAATAGATATGACTATATTCGTTTAGATGCTGAAAAGTGCATAGTCATTCTTTGTGTACAAATTGTTAATGTTATTTCTAAATGCAAAGAAATCCTTGTATATCCTTTCCAAACTTTTAATATACATTCGATGTGTTGGGAGACAGTCATAGTGATGCAGCATTAAGGGCAGTTGAACTCTAGTCCAGGTTTCATTTGGAAACGTGAATAAGCCTGTGATTATCAACTTAGCAGTAAGACTTCCCAGAAGAGTCTTCAGACAAAAGTAGTTAAAAGGTGTGTGAACAGCAATTAATCATGCTGCTACTACTTGCTCTGAACAGAATTTAATTAAATACAGTTCATACCTTTATATCTACTTTTATCACGTCTTCTGACTTTTCAAACTTCTTGAGTTGTCAACCTGCCAAAGAGGAAAAGCAAATGGGTTTCTCATTAAAATTGAGACAAAGAGGACTTCCCTAAAGGTGCAGTGGATAGCAATCTGCCGGCCAATGCAGAGGACATGGATTCAATTCCTGGTCCAGGAACTAAAATCTCACATGCCGTCGAGCAACTCAGCCTGCAACTAAATGCACCACAACTTCTGAGTATGCTCCAGAGCCCATGAGCCATAACCACTGAAGTCCTTATGCCTAGAGCCTGCACTCCACAACAAGAGATGCCACAACAATTAGAAGTCCATGCACCACAACCAGGAGTAGCTCCTGCTGGTGGCAGCAAGAGGAAGCCTGGATATAGCAAGGAAGACCAGTGCAACAAAAAATTAATTAATTAATTAATTTAAAAAAATTGAGACAAAGAACCAGTGGAAGGAGCCAGGTCATATAAGTACTCTTAACACTAAGCAGTGGCACCCCACTCCAGTACTCTTGCCTGGAAAATCCCATGGATGGAGGAGCCTGGAAGGCTGCAGTCCATGGGGTCTCTGAGGGTCGGACATGACTGAGCAACTTCACTTTCACTTTTCACTTTCATGCTTTAGAGAAGGAAATGGCAACTCACTCCAGTATTCTTGCCTGAAGAATCCCAAGGACAGGGGAGCCTGGTAGGCTGCTATCTATGGGGTCGTACAGAGTCGAACACGACTGAAGCGACTTAGCAGTGGCACCAACACTAAGCAAGCTTGCTGTTCTGTCACTTCAGTTGCATCTGACTCTTTGCATCCCTATGGGCTGTAGCCTGTCAGGCTCTTCTGTCCAACAGGATTTTCCTGGCAGAAATAATGGAATGGGTTGCCATTTCCTCCTCCAGGGGATCTCCCCAACCCAGGGACTGAACCTGTGTTCTGGGAATGCAAGCAGACTCTTGACCACTGGGCCAACAAGGAAGCCCATCAGCAAGCTTAAAACACTTTAAATGGCCTCTCTGTAAAAACATAGTAGTGGAGTCTCCTCAGAAAATTAATACTGTTTATAATGATTTTTAAAGGAAATCATGCAACTCAGTATCTTGAACGCAGTGTCTAAGGAATCTTAAGAAGGTGAAGAAAAATAGTTACTGGGTATATGAAGTTTGACTTTATATACTATCTGAGGCAAAAATTCCCACAGTTCTTAACAAATATCATGCCTACAAATATACATCATTAAAACTGCTAGGCCTTTCTCTAGCTAAGCCCTATAATGAGATAATGTTAATGGTCTTGCATTAAAAAACTTTCTCTCAGTAAAGTAATTGAATATTTTTTTTAATATGTGAATTCTAAGAACTATAAAGACTTTTTTATTTTTATGCTTCCAATATTTTTCATGAATAAGCCATATCTATTGTTTTCAGATTCAATGACAGTAAAGAAGGATTTAGAGACATAAGAAATACACATTTCTATATATTCATGTTATCCATTTCACCATGAATCACTCCTCCTGACAACCTTTTTCTTAAAGAAAAGTCTAAGCTTATGTCATAGGCATTCTAAAATACTTTGGTCTAAATATATTCAATATGTCTTTGGAACTGCTATTTAATTTATTTAATTCAACATATTCACTGAGCAAGAACTCTTTCTTCAATGTTGTGTTGGCTTCTGGAGGAGATGCAACGAATGTATAGGACTGCAAATGGGA
This sequence comes from Ovis canadensis, assembly GCF_042477335.2. NCBI lineage: Eukaryota > Metazoa > Chordata > Mammalia > Artiodactyla > Bovidae > Ovis > Ovis canadensis. The sequence goes on along the minus strand of NC_091246.1, from coordinate 173,301,250 downwards.
ACCCACTCCAGTATTCTTGCCTAGACAATCCCATGGGCGGAGGAGCCTGGTAGGCTACAGTCCACAGAGTCGCAGAGTTGGACACAACTGAGCGACTTCACTTCACTTCACTTCTTCTGTTCTTAAATGGGGAAGACAATGTTAGGAAAGTCCATAAGACAAGTACGTAGTACATAAAGCACATGAATGATAAGAATTCAGAAAAGGAAAAGCTTAATATGGTATAAATTTTTCAAAGAAGAAGAAGAGACAGAGATAATCAAACCTTATTGATGGGAGCAATAACAGACTAAAGTCTAGCATTTGCGAGCAGAATCATGGTAATCATTTAGGGCAAATGCATCTTTGAGGAATGCTTGGAGTTCTACAGCACAAGACTGTGATGGAATGTAACCCACGCATCCATTTCTACCTTTCCTTTCATCAGCCTTCACTTTCCCCAGGCATATAACAGAAGGCAGACATTTTTTATTTCAGACTATTTTTTAGCATCATGTTCTTCTCCATCTCATTCAGCTGGCCATGTACTCCTATTCACTTTCCTGGAATAGCTGAACACAATCATTTGCATATGACCTGTGCTTTTTCAATGGGGCGTATAAAGTGGACTATCATTTCTCTTTATTGATTTTCACATTCATTCCACAATACCACTCCAAAGGTTGTGCATGTATATTTTAATTTCTTTCAACATTTAATTTCCTAACTTATAATTCTATATGATTTATCAAAATTTTCAACAAATTTGTACCAAATATATGACTTTTTCTATGTCCATAAAAACTTAACTAAGACATTCAGCTCTCTGTAAGGGGGTCCCTTTATGAATATCTTTGCTGTTGGATACTTTATTCTCTCTCTCAATGTACCTCCTTCTCGCAGTCTCCACTATGAGAATTGTCACTCATTTTTCAAAAATTCAAAGCATTCATCCACATGACAGATTTGAATTTTTAGTCTAGAACAATTACATTCCCCAATATGCATTGTATATATGAGATGGGGAAGATGGAAATATTAGGAGAGAACCTTGGAAATAAAGTAGAAAATAGAAATAAAAATAAATAAATAAAATACCAATAAAGAGGAGAGCCTTAGCATGATATTGAGCAGTTTCTGTTGAAATCCTTAGTTGTGTAGACAGGATCTCCTTCAATCTCTCTCTCATTCTGAATTGGAGGAGGTCAGGGACATTTGTTTTTTTCAGTCATTCAGTGTAGACTCTGGAAATCAATTGTGTGTATATGCACACATACTCAAACATGTACTCTCCTAGAGAAAAAAATACTAATTCTCAAAAATATTACAGTCAAAGCTCTGAAAAAGAAGTGGATGTTCTTTGTCTCTTAGTTTGCTAGGCACTTATCTGCAACAGAAAAGTAACCACTTGTATGCATAAAATATACACACAGTTCAGTTCAGTCGCTCAGTTGTGTCCGACACTTTGTCTGACTGCAGCATGCCAGGCCATGAATTGCAGCATGCCAGGCCTCCCTGTCCATCACCAACTCCTGGAGTCCACCCAAACCCATGTCCATTGTGTCAGTGATGCTGTCCAAACATCTCATCCTCTATTGTCCCCTTCTCTTTGTCCCCTCAATCTTTCCCAGCATCAGGGTCTTTTCAAATGAGTCAGCTTTCCACATCAGGTGGCCAAAGTATTGGAGTTTCAGCTTCAACATCAGTCCATCCAATGAACACCTAGGACCGATCTCCATTAGGATGGACTGGTTGGATCTCCTTGCAGTCCAAGAGACTCTCAAGGGTCTTCTCCAACACCACAATTCAAAAGCATCAATTCTTCTGCACTCAGCTTTCTTTATAGTACAACTCTCACATCCATACATGAGTACTGGAAAAACCATAGTCTTCACTAGATGGAACTTTGTCAGCAAAGTAATGTTTCTTTGCTGTCTAGGTTGGTCATAACTTTCCTTCCAAGGAGCAAGTGTCTTTTAATTTCATGTCTGCAGTCTCCATCCGCAGTGATTTTGGAGCCAAGAAAAAAAAAAAGTCAGCCACTGTTTCCCCATCTATTTGCCATTAAGTGATGGAACTGGATGCCATGATCTTAGTTTTCTGAATGTTGAGCTTTAAGCCAGCTTTTTCACTCTCCTCTTTCACTTTCACCAAGAGGCTCTTCTTCTTCACTTTCTGCCATAAGGATGGTGTCATCTGCATATCTGAGGTTATTGATATTTCTCCCGGCAATCTTGATTCCAGCTTGTGATTCCTCCAGCCCAGCGTTTCTCATGACGTTCTCTGCATATAAATTAAATAAGCAGGGTGACAATATACAGCCTTGACATACTCCTTTTCCTATTTGGAACCAGTCTGTTGTTCCATGTCCAGTTCTAACTGTTGCTTCCCCACCTGCATACAGATTTCTCAAGAGACAGGTCAGGTGGTCTGGTATTCCTATCTCTTGAAGAATTTTCCATAGTTTATTGTGATACACACAGTCAAAAGACTTTGCATGGTTAATAAAGCAAAATAGATGTTTTTCTGGAACTCTCTTGCTTTTTTGATGATCCAGCTGATGTTGGCAATTTGATCTTTGATTCCTCTGCATTTTCTAAAACCAGCTTGAACATCTGGAAGTTCACGGTTCACCTGTTGCTGAATCCTGGCTTGGAGAATTTTGAGCATTACTTTACTAGCATGTGAGATGAGTGCAATTGTGCGGTAGTTTGAACATGTTTTAGCATTACCTTTCTTTGGGATTGGAATGAAAACTGATCTTTTCCAATCCTGTGGCCACTGCTGAGTTTTCCAAATTTGCTGACATATTGAGCACTTTTAAAGCATCATCTTTCAGGATTTGAAATAGCTCAACTGGAATTCCATCATCTCCACTAGCTTTGTTCATAGTGATGCTTCCTAAGGCCCACCTGACTTCACATTTTTTAATTAGGCAATTTTTATATGAGTTAGGAAAGAGTGAGATGTTTGTTTCCATTTACAAGAATATCAACCTTCGTGTTTCAGTCCTTTTTTTTTCCAATAAAGGTCTTAAATTTTGGACATTTTCCCCAAAATTTTATTCTCAGTTCAGTTCAGCTCAGTCAGTCATGTCCAACTCTTTGCAACCCCATGGACTACAGCATGCAAGTTTTCCCTGTTCATCACCAACTCCCAGTGCTTGCTCAGAGTCATGTCCATTGAGTCAGTGATGCCACTCAACAATCTCATCCGATGTTGTCCCCTTCTTTTCCTGCCTTCAGTCTTTCCTAGCATCAGGGTATTTTCAAATGAATCAATTCTTTGCTTCAGGTGGCCAAAGTATTGGAGTTTCTGCTTCAACATCAGTCCTTCCAATGAACACCCGGACTGATCTCCTTTAGGATGGACTGGTTGTATCTTCTTGCAGTCCAAGAGACTCTCAAGAATCTTCTCCAACACCACAGTTCAAAAGCACTAATTCTTCAGCACTAAGCTTTCTTTATAGTCTGACTCTCACATCCATACATGACTACTGGAAAAACTATAGCTTTGTCTAGATGAAACTTTGTTGGCAAAGTGTCTCTGCTTTTTAATATGCTGTCTAGATTGGTCATAACTTTTCTTCCAAGGAGCAAGCGCCTTTTCATTTCATTTCTGCAGTCACCATCTGCAGTGATTTTGGAGCCCCCCAAAATAAAGTCAGCCACTGTTTCAACTGTTTCCCCATCTATTTGCCATGAAGAGATGGGACCAGATGCTGTGATTGTAGTTTTCTGAATGTTGAACTTTAAGCCAACTTTTTTACTCTCCTCTTTCACTTTCACCAAGAGGCTCTTTAGTTCTTCTTCGGTGGTCTCATCTGCATATCTCAGGTTATTTATATTTCTCTCCCAGTAATCTTGATTCCAGCTTGTGCTTAATCCAGTCCAGCATTTCTCATGATGTGTTCTGCATATAAGTTAAATAAGCAGGGTGACAGTATACAGCCTTAACGTATTCCTTTCCAGATTGAAAACCAGTCTGTTGTTCTAAGACCAGTTCTAACTGTTGAACTGCATGCAGGTTTCCCAGGAGGCAGGTAAGGTGGTTTGGTACTCCTATCTCTTGCAGAATTTTCCACAGTTTGTTGTGATCCACACAGTCAAAAGCTTTGCCATAGTCAATAAATCAGAAGTAATTTTTTTTCCCCTGGAACTCTCTTGCTTTTTCGATGATCCAACAGATGTTGGCAGTTTGATATGGCAATTTGTTGTGGCAATTCAACTCATAACACCATCAAAGAAAGCAGCTGCCATTTAGCTGCCATCTATCGTTTTTCATGCTAATATGTATGTCCAGTGTTGCCAGATTTGTGTTTCAAGAGAACCTAGAGATTCATCTTTACATTTAAAGTATTCTGGTTCAAATATTGACTACCAAAACTTTAAAAGATATTGCCACAGCAAATATTTTCTTGGCCAATTACATCACAACTGCTGGCTAGGCTTAGTTTACAGGTTACTGATTTTCAACCTTTGCAACAATTTTCAACTGGTGACCCAATTTGCTCCTGATTTCAGAGAACAAATTTTCAGCTTTCTATCACTGAGTATGAGATTGGCTGTGTCATATATGGCCTTTATCATGCTGAGGTATGTTTCCTCCATATGCACTTTGTTGACAGTCTTTTAATTTTTTTTAATTTTTCAAAAGCTTTTTCTGTATCTAGAGGTTATCATATGATTTGATCCTTTGTTTTATTAACAAGATGTACCATGTTGATTGATTTGTGAATGTTAAGCCATCCTTGCATCTCTGAAATGAACTCTACTTTATCATGCTATATAATTCTTTTAATGTATTGTTGAATTAAGGTTCCTAATGACTTACTCAAGATTTTTGCAACTATGTTTATCAGGGATATTGATTTGAAACTTTCTTTTTTTGTAATCTCTTGTATACTTTTCTTTTCAATGTTGGCCTTATAGTTTGGAAGTGTTCCTTCCTTTTGCTTTTATTTATTTATTTATTTTTGAATAATTTGAGAAGGATCTTCTTGAAACACTTGGTAGAATTCACTTGGGAAAGCCATCTGGACCTGGATTTATTTTGTTGGTACATACTATTTTTTCAATCAGTTTCCTTGAAAACAAACTCCTGTGGCAATCTTACTTTTCTCTCATGTAACAGAATATGTCCAATAATCTTACTTTTTAAGATATGTAGACTGTTATTTAGATTAATCAAAAGGGATCTAAACTTCATAACAATGTTGTGGAATGTCCAAAGTATTTGAGAGATTTGGAAGGTTGACTGAGGGAGTAATGGAAGGATAATGTGGTATACTCAAGGCTATTTAATATTTCATGAGTTTGCATAATTTTGTATTTCCTTGGATATGCTTTCCATGATTTTTTTTTTTTTTCCTTTACACATGGGTTTGTAACTAGGGATATAAGAAACTATGGCAACAGTGTCTTACTCAAAGAAATTAATTTGAATATAGTAATCCCTCAATCTCTTAGATAAACCAGCCCTATGTTGAGGTGTAAGCTGGGCCTTTGTCTCTACCATGTGTCATCATCTCTGTGACAGTGGTTTTTGTTGAACATATACCTCAGAAACATTTACACAATTGAGGAAGTTTTAGGAGTATTTTATAGAGGCCCATCTAATCTCAAATCAATAAAATGAATTGTAATTCATGTGATTTATATAATGGAGAAAGTACTAAGCCATCAGAGATTATTATTACTTATAAAACCTCACCTAGAGTAAATACAATGTCAAATTGTCAAATCGATTTTTCAAGAAAAAATGTCATCGATTTCACAAAAGGGCAAACAATGTCACCATTGTTTTCATAGACTGGCACAGTGTCCTTCCCTATGAAAATTGCTTTTTTATTAGAGGACAGTTACTGTGCATTGGAATAAGAAAAAACAGACGGTGAAAGATATTACAGGCAAACCACACCCACTTATGGATCTGCCCTCTTCTGATTCTTAATCATTTACTGTGTGGAGAAGTTGTTCCTAGGCAATAATTCAAAGGAGAAGAAGTTTCTCTTTATTTCCTCTTTTGCTTCCCCTTTCTTTGCCATTTTTCCTTTTATACTCTACCACAGCTGTGGTCAGATAGTAATCATTCTATATTTAAGTTAAGAATGAATCAAAAACATTTTTTAAAAAAATTCACACTGAATAATTTGTTTCTGTATATGTATTTCTAAACCATTTGATCTGGAAGCTGTTACATTTATTACTTTTTAAAATTAAGTAACAGTTAAACATTTTTAAAGTTACTTTCAATTTAAAGCAAGAGATGTTTCTTTTTCATATATGGAAGTGACATAAATTTCTCATTGTAAATAAAATAAGGACATAATACTGGAGGTGATACATAGGTGTGGTTACATTCATTAATGTAATATAAAGATATAACAAAAGGACAGGACCTGACAATTTTGAACGTCCCTTGAATTTTAGTAGCCCAGGGATTTTAGAATGGGGGCATAATATAGGTAAGAGGACAATGGAACACATTTCCCATCTTGGATTCCTTATGTTAAAAGATAAGACCTTTGCTTAGCTTTATTCTCTCATAATGAGAATAATGATGAGTTAAGTCAGTGGTTCTTGAAATTCAATTTTAGAACCAACAGCAACAGCATCACCTGGGAGTTTGTTAGAAATGCAAATTCTCAATTCCTACCTGGAAATTCAGATGCTACCTGGATTTGCTGATTTAGAGCTCTGGGAGTAGAGCCCAGCAATCACTGTTATAACAAGTCCTGTAGATAATCCTCACACCTGCTGAAGTTTAAAAACCACTAAATTAGGGAACCACATATGTAGCATGCTGCTGCTGCTGCTGCTGCTGCGTCACTTCAGTTTTGTCCAACTTTGTGCCACCCCAGGGATGGCAACCCACCAGGCTCCCCCATCCCTGGGATTCTCCAAGCAAGAACACTGGAGTGGGTTGCCATTGCCTTCTCTGATATGTAGCATAAATGGCCACAAATTTTACTGGAAAGTTAGTCTTGAACCATTAACTCTAGTGAAAGTGATCTTTAGCCTAATGGATGACAGCAAATGCTTAGAAAAAGAGAATGAGAAAATTGTGCCTATAAATGAGTCCCTACAGCAAGAGGAAATCTTATCAGGTAAGAGCTAATTGTACCAATCACATTCAAATACTTTTGTTGGAGGAAGCATCTACATGCAAAACCGACATAAAGAACATCCTGAAAATTACTTTTTCAGTGCAATAAAAATCTGGAGTCTATCTCTAAATGTTACAGACCAAACAGCAGTATCTGTAGTGATGCCTGGGCAGCTGATCCTCTTCTCTGAGACTCTCCTTATATACCCTTGCTGATGAGACAACTGGCTGACCCATAGAACTGATAATTAGACTTTGGGTGAACAGCTAAGCTAAACTAACTCAATACGATATTTTCTGCACAGACTTTGAATCTGGCACAGACACTTTGTACTTGTAAAAGAATTAAGAGATCACAAAAGCTGCGGTGGAAGTGGTTATGTGTATTCAAAAGCATAAAATGAAGAACTTTAGATAAAGAAGAATAAATGGAGTAAATGCACAGGTACTAGTGTATCTGGCTATGGAAGCTATGGAATACAGGGAAGATATAGGAAGAGAAAATGAACAACACAGATTTTTATGTCTCTAATGGCTTTTAATTCCTGTTGCATTTCTTTTTCTTAGGTTTCCTGTAATAGCTCAATATCCATCCAATAAATTTCCAAGTTTATTTTGTTTTGTTTTTTTAATAGGGGAGGCTAAAATAACTTTGTGACTTGAAACCTAATTCTTAAAATTACTATTTATCAATGAATATCAATATCCATTTATATATGAATATGATTTTCTTATTAGCAATTGATTGAAAGCAATGGCTAGGATTCAGTGTTTGAACACAAAATTTCCTCTTCCAGAAACACACACCAGATATTACCAGGATGGCCACTAGTAGGAAGACATTTTCCTGGTCCCTGGAAGAAAACTTTTACAGCCTGAAGAATAGAAAATGTTGTGCTGTGTGACAGTTAAATTGATTTCCCTTTATTAACTGAAGGGAAAGGAACATAAGAATTTAAATTTATAGACCAAACAACAGAAACTGAGATGTAGATTAATCAAAGTGAAAAGCCAAGGCAGTCATTCAGTGGACGCATGCAATACAGCAAGGCGGAGAGAACACTCTGACGGGTAGACTCTGCAGCAGGCAGCAGTGAAACAGAGGACCAGTGTCCTGAGGAGGTCTCCACACACAAGTACTAGAAGGGAGATCAAGGATCGATGCAACTCAAGTACAAAGCAGGCACTGGGACAAACATTTCTATAACGTAAAACATTCTAGGACAACCCTGAGTGCAATGAAATGGCAGGCAGAACGAGACATCAGGCTCTGACTGAGGTCTTCTTTTCCTAGTAAGCAATTGTACATCTGGTACTGAAATTCCCATGATAATTATAAGAGTGGAGAATTGTGAAAGGCATTGGGGAATAGAAAGGAGCAGCTGAACCTTTTTTCTTAGCTTCCATTAGGCAATTATATACTTGTTTCCTCCTCAGGTTCCATAGGTGAATATGGAGAAATGGCAGTTTGAACTCTGAGGACCTGTTTCATTATTGTGAAGGAAGGACCCATCCAGTCAGTAGGTGTATTCTTTCCAGTAAAGTACAATAATTCCAATAAAGCCATTTGTATGGGTTTGGAGAAATTATTAAATCACTGAAACTTTGTGGTTATTTCTCTAGAGTTTACTTATCTTTGCCGTAGTCTTCCTCATTATTAGTACTTGGGATAATAAATAAAAGCAACTGTCTCATGTTCATATATAATAGAAACACTGATTAAATAGCTTTAACATATTCATTAAGTGCACCATCATTGTATGGCAACCACAGAATCCTTAGAATTGCCATTATAGATTGACAAAATTAGAGATAATATATTTTGTTTCAAGTGACTTTTGAAAAGAGAAAAATATGAGTCCAAGCTTGAAAGGTCCCCTGCTACATCACTTGTACTACAAAGCTAAGAGAAGGAAAACTGAAAATTTTAATCATTTTCATGTCAAATGATGTATCCTTCAGAAAGCGAGCTGAATTAGTGACTCAGCTTCAGAGAAAGCCCAGATATACCTATGAAGTTCCTTTTGTCTTCAAGTGCCACACCTCTTAATCAATATCTAAAAATCTTTCCCAAGGCTATGCCAACGTTATCATGACTCAGGGATTATAGCCCTGTTTCTGAGATGTAGTTGAACCCCCATTTCCAGGTTTTAGTCCGTGACTTTTAGGAACAGCTAGCAGGAGTTGAAGATCCTCAAGATTCAATTGTGTACATGTAATCTGTTTGTAAGCTCCTTTGAATTCTTACTGCCTTATTAATAAAATAGGCTCATACTCTAAGCAGGCAAAAACCTCTAGCAGTTCTTAGGCAGAACTGTCAGCTCCTCCCTGTTTCATTTCTTCTTCCTCGTTGCCTTTGAAGGTCATTTACACTCAGTTCACCTAAACAAAAATACAAGCATGAGCATCAGGTTAGCTGTCCAGCCACTGAAACAATCTAGAGAAATTCAACTTCCTCAGTGGCAGAAGAGATGAAAAATTCAAAAAGTAGTAATGTAACCCAAAGGAAATCACAATCTTACTGATAAATCAACAAGAAATTTTGGTTTTGCTGACAATGTAGCAATTCCTATTCAGAGATTTTAACATCATAACAATTATCATTTCACTATTTCTCTTTCTAAATAGGCAATTTCATGCATAGTATGGTAACATATATCTAATATCTTCTATTTTCTATAGTTTTGCTCAAAGTAAAAGCTACAACATTTTATTATCTTGATATATTAACTCTTGGCAAATCATAACCAAGCAGAGTCTTATATAATATCCTATGGGTTTTTCATTCTCATCGTGTTGGAATCAGTAGGATGAGGAGTTTAGGGAGATCTGTTTCAACAACTGCACTGAGTTGAACAATGTACCTTTGAAAAACAAAGAAATGGAAGTCTGAATGGCAAAAAGAGAAAACTATTATTTTTTACCAGTCTGAAGCACAGAAGAAACTCTCCCTTTATGCAGTTACAGTACAGTAATCCCCCCTTATCAATGGTGGATACATTCCAAGATGTGAGGTGGATGCCTGAAATCTCAGATGATACCAAACTTTATATGTACTATGTTTTTCCCATACAATCATAACTATGATGAAGTTTAATCTATAAATTAGGCACAAAAAAGATCCTGATGCTGGGGAAGATTGAGGGCAAGAGGAGAAGGGGTGACAGAGGATGAGATGGTGGGATGGCATCAGTGACTCAATGGACAGGATTTTGAGCAAACTCCAGGAGATAGTGAAGGCTAGGGAAGCCAGGCATGCTACAGTCAATGAAATTACAAAGAGTCAGACATGACTTGGAGACTGAACAACAACAACAAAGGCAAAATAAGATAATATCCAAAGTGCGAACACCCTTACTCTTGTGCTTTGAAGTCATTATTAAGGAGAATAAGGATTACTTGAGGGACTTCCCTAGCAGTTCAGTGGTTAAGACTCCATGCTTCCAATGCAAGGGGCCCATATTCAATCCCTGGTCAAGGAACTAAGATCCCACAAGCCACATGATAGAAAAATAAACAAATAAACAAGCATAGTAGATTACTCATATAATTTTTTTAAAAAATAATAAGAATCTTATTAAGAATATGAAAAATAAGTTGGAAAAAGTATAGCATCTATTAATGCCAGGTGAAAAAATGCTGTATTAAAGTCTCTTTACACTATAGAAATTATGTGAAAATTCTAGATATTTTAGAAATGATTTTCAACCATCATAGTTTTATTAAAACTCTATCATGAAACTTTTGACCCAGTAGTGATGCACAAACTTTATATCTGGATATTAATTTCTAAATACAATTTTTACAATAAAAGGAATTAGAGTCCTTTTAAGAATATGTTGCAAATTTACCTGGTAGTTCAGTGCTTAAGACTCTGTGTTTCTTCTCCTGCTCAAGAGATCTACATTGCATATTATTGAAGAAATTTTCCAAGACTTCGATATGCTAATAATATATTTCTTTTGTTATCTTAAAACCAGTGATGCTTGTGCTTTATCATGTGTGACTCTTTGTGACCCTTTAGACTATAGCCTGCCAGGCTCCTCTGCCCATGGATTTTTCAGGCATGAATACCGGAATGTGTTGCCATTTTCTTCCTCAAGGAAACCTTTCTGGCCCGGGGATTGAATCCATGACTCCTGTATTTCCTGCATTGCAGGGGGATTCTTTCCCCACTGAGCCATAGGAGAAGCCCCAGTCATTCAATTTGTAAAGAATCTTCCTGTATGTGGGAGACCAGGGATCAATCTCTGGGTCAGGAAGATTTCCCTGGAGAAGGGAATGGCAACCCACTCTAGTATCCTTGCCTGAGGCATTTTGTGGACAGAGGAGCCTAGCAGGCAATAGTCCATGGAGTTGCAAAGAGTCAGACATAGCTGAGCGACTAACACACACACTCTGTTATCTGTTATTGGCATCCAAAGTTACTTGACTTCCAAACACTATTTTTCTCCACCATATAGCTATTAACATCCAGTAAGAGAGTCACTGTCAGTGCTCGCTTCGGCAGCACATATACTAAAATTGGAACAATACAGAGAAGATTAGCATGGACCCTGCGCAAGGATGACACGCAAATTCGTGAAGCGTTCCATATTTTTAGTAAAACTCTCACTGTTTGCAGATGACATGATCCTCTACATGGAAAACCCTAAAGACTCCACCAGAAAATTACTAGAGCTAATCAATGAATATAGTAAAGTTGCAGGATATAAAATCAACACACAGAAATCCCTTGCATTCCTATACACGAATAATGAGAAAGTAGAAAAAGAAATTAAGGAAACAATTCCATTCACCATTGCAACGAAAAGAATAAAATACTTAGGAATATATCTACCTAAAGAAACTAAAGACCTATATATAGGAAACTATAAAACACTGATGAAAGAAATCAAAGAGGACACTAATAGATGGAGAAATATACCATGTTCATGGATCGGAAGAATCAATATAATGAAAATGAGTATACTACCCAAAGCAATTTACAAATTCAATGCAATCCCTATCAAGCTACCAGCCACATTTTTCACAGAACTAGAACAAATAATTTCAAGATTTGTATGGAAATAAAAAAAACCTGGAATAGCCAAGGCAATCTTGAGAAAGAAGAATGGAACTGGAGGAATCAACTTACCTGACTTCAGGCTCTACTACAAAGCCACAGTCATCAAAACAGTATGGTACTGGCACAAAGACAGACATATAGATCAATGGAACAAAATAGAAAGCCCAGAGATAAATCCACACACATATGGACACCTTATCTTTGACAAAGGAGGCAAGAATATACAATGGAGTAAAGACAATCTCTTTAACAAGTGGTGCTGGGAAAACTGGTCAACCACTTGTAAAAGAATGAAACTAGATCACTTTCTAACACCACACACAAAAATAAACTCAAAATGGATTAAAGATCTAAATGTAAGACCAGAAACTATAAAACTCCTAGAGGAGAACATAGGCAAAACACTCTCAGACATAAATCACAGCAGGATCCTCTATGATCCACCTCCCAGAATTCTGGAAATAAAAGCAAAAATAAACAAATGGGATCTAATTAAAATTAAAAGCTTCTGCACAGCAAAGGAAAATATAAGCAAGGTGAAAAGACAGCCTTCTGAATGGGAGAAAATAATAGCAAATGAAGCAACTGACAAACAACTCATCTCAAAAATATACAAGCAACTTATGCAGCTCAGTTCCAGAAAAAACGACCCAATCAAAAAATGGGCCAAAGAACTAAATAGACATTTCTCCAAAGAAGACATACGGATGGCTAACAAACACATGAAAAGATGCTCAACATCACTCATTATTAGAGAAATGCAAATCAAAACCACAATGAGGTACCGCTTCACACCAGTCAGAATGGCTGCGATCCAAAAATCTGCAAGCAATAAATGCTGGAGAGGGTGTGGAGAAAAGGGAACCCTCCTACACTGTTGGTGGGAATGCAAACTAGTACAGCCACTATGGAGAACAGTGTGGAGATTCCTTAAAAAATTGCAAATAGAACTACCTTATGACCCAGCAATCCCACTGCTGGGCATACACACTGAGGAAACCAGAATTGAAAGAGACACATGTACCCCAATGTTCATCGCAGCACTGTTTATAATAGCCAGGACATGGAAACAACCTAGATGTCCATCAGCAGACGAATGGATAAGAAAGATGTGGTACATATACACAATGGAGTATTACTCAGCCATTAAAAAGAATTCATTTGAATCAGTTCTGATGAGATGGATGAAACTGGAGCCGATTATACAGAGTGAAGTAAGCCAGAAAGAAAAACACCAATACAGTATACTAACACATATATATGGAATTTAGAAAGATGGCAATGAAGACCCTGTATGCAAGACAGCAAAAAAGACACAGCTGTGTATAACGGACTTTTGGACTCAGAGGGAGAGGGAGAGGGTGGGATGATTTGGGAGAATGGCATTCTAACATGTATACTATCATGTAAGAATTGAATCGCCAGTCTATGTCTGATGCAGGATACAGCATGCTTGGGGCTGGTGCATGGGGATGACCCAGAGAGATGTTATGGGGAGGGAGGTGGGAGGGGGGTTCATGTTTGGGAACGCATGTAAGAATTAAAGATTTTAAAATTAAAAAAAAAATAATGTCAACATTCAGAAAACTAAAAAAATTAAAAAAAAGAAAGTCACTGTCAGTTGAGCACGAAATTAGGAAACATCATTTTAACTAAAAATCCTCTATTCTAAATGTTATCACTAGATAGTGAATAACAGGATTTTAGTACCTTGTCTTTTTGCTTTCTGTGTTAATAACCTAGCAAAAGATCAAGACTATCTTCCCTTAAGCCACTGAAAACTGGCAATGGAATTGTCCATATTAACTTCTAGTTTTCTTACGTATTCACCCACAAACCACAATATAACACATATTCACAATATTTATTTTTCTTTTCTTCCTTTTTTGCTGGCTTAACTGAAACATAGTTGAATTTTTTCTGACACCCATGACATTGGCTGAAGGATTGCAGTTTTCCAATATCAGAAAAAACATGAAGTTAAACTATTAAAAAGAGTAAGGGTGACCTCTTTTATATGCTACTGTAATCTCATGTGGTCTGTTGCATTCATGTAGCTTTGGTCCCTCATTCTCCTTTTGTTACTCTTACATGAAGAATAGTTGTGCAAGGTTCTGATCTTTTTTGGCTTACTTTTCCATGCCTGAGTACTGGATTATACACTTTTCCTCTTTTATAAAATTAGATTCTTGACTTTATGTCTAAGATAATGTAGTTACTTACTGACAAATCAGTATTTTTCATATTACTTAGTTTATTAATTGGACAAGAGGTTATTGAAGAATAATGATTGTGATCTAATTCTATGGCAACAAATCCTACTCACTATGAAGTGTGGATCACATTAAAGCACTATCAGCAAACTAGGTAATCAAAGCAGCAAAAAACAGTCAAGAAAACCATATTTTAAAAAATGGACCCAGAACTATCATTACGTGAAAAAAACAAACAAACAAACAAAAAAAAACCAACAAAACCAGAATCAAACTCTTCCATGGTAACAGACCTAGAGCTCATATGTAACATTACTTAAATAAGCAGCACTTACTAATCACCTACTATGTTAAACAATATCTTCATTATGGGGATACAAATTTGAAAATCTTATAGCTCTAGCCCTCAAAGATTGCATTCAAGTGACAAGACTATAATGCAAGGCTGAATTTAATATCATGTAAATATAATAATAATGTTACCAGAAATTTGGGGAGCACAGAAAAAGATCATTTCACACAAAATAATTTAGCTAATTAGGTTTACTGGCCATAACAAAACGTTATTGTTTGGGTGACTTAAGTAACATAAAATTTATATCTCTCAAAGAGCTGTATACTGAAAACTATTAGACATTGATGAAAGAAATCAAAGATGACATAAACAAATGGAGGGATATTCCCTGTTCCTGGGATGGAAGAACAAATATTGTGAAAATGACTATACTGCCAAATATAATCTATAGATTAAATGCAATCCATATCAAGTTCCAATTGCATTTTTCACAGAACTAAAACAAAAATTTTCACAGTTTGTATGGAAACACAAAAGACTCTAAATAGACAAAGCAACCTCAAGAAACAAGGGTGGAGCTGAAGGAATCAACCTTCCTGACTTCAGACTATACTACAAAGCTACAGTCATCAAGACAGTATGCTACTGGCAAAAAAACAGACACACAGACCAACAGAACAAAACAGAAAGCTCAGAGAAAAACCCACACACCTATGGACACCTTATTTTTTTAAATGAGGCAAGGATATACAAGGGGAAAAGATA
Organism: Ovis canadensis; assembly: GCF_042477335.2. NCBI lineage: Eukaryota > Metazoa > Chordata > Mammalia > Artiodactyla > Bovidae > Ovis > Ovis canadensis. The sequence continues at coordinate 173,285,823 of NC_091246.1, read as the reverse complement.
GTCTCTTCAATAAGTGATGCTGGAAGAACTGGACAGCTACATGTAAAAGAAAGAAATTAGAACATCTTCTAACACCATATTGAAAGATAAACTCAAAACAGATTAAAGACCTAAATGTAAGGCCAGGAACTATAAAATTCTTAAGAGGAATACACAGGCAGAATGCTGTATGACATAAATCATAGCAATATCCTCTATGACCCACCTCCTAGAGTAATGTAAACTAAAAAAAAAGTGGAACCTAATCAAATTTAACAGATTTTGCCCAGCAAAGGAAACTATAAACAAGGTGAAAAGACAACCCTAAGTGTCTTTTTCTTCTAAGTGGGAGAAAATAACAGCAAATGAAACAACTGACAAAGGGTTAATTTCCAAAATGTGCAAACAACTCATACAACTCAATACCAGAAAAACAAAAAACTCAATCAAAAAGTGGGCAAAAGACATAGAGAGACATGTCTCCAGAGAAGGCAAACAGATGGCTAATAAACATATGAAAAGATGCTCAATATCACTCATTATTAAAGAAATGCAAATCAAAACTACAATGAAATATCACCTCACACCAGTCAGAAATGGCCATCATAAAAAATGTAAAAACAATAAATGCTGGAAAGGGTGGAGGAAAGGGAATCCTCTTGTACTGTTGGGAATGTAAATTGAGACAGTCACTATGGAAGACAGTATGAAGATTCTTCAACACTCTGAGGAAACCAAAATTGAAAAAGTCATGTTTACCTCAATGTTCACTGCAGCACTATTTACAATATCGATGACATGGAAGAACCTAAATATCCATCAATAGATGAATGGGTAAATAAACTGTGGTACATATATGCAATGCAATATTATTCAGCCATAAAAATGAACACATTTGAGTCAGTTGTAATGAAGTGGATGAACCTGGAGCCTCTTATACAGAGTGATGTTAAGTCTGAAAGATATAAACAAATATTGTATATTAACACATATACATGGAATGTAGAAAAACACTATTGATGAACCCATTTGCAGGGCAGCAAAGGAGACACAAGCATAGAGAGCAGACTTAAGAACATGGGGGTAGGGGAAGGAAGGAGGGGGTGGGACAAATGCAGAGTAACATGGGAACATACACTACCATATATAAAATAGACAGTCAATGGGAATTTGCTGCCTGACTTAAGGAACTCAGTCTGGGGCTCTGTAACAACTTAGAGGGGCGCTATAACCTAGATGGCCTATTGAAAAGCAGAGACATTACTTTGCCAATAAAGGTCCATCTCATCAAGGCTATGGTTTTTCCAGTGGTCATGTATGGATGTGAGAGTTGGACTGTTAAGAAAGCTGAGTGCAGAAGAATTGAAGCTTTTGAACTGTGGTGTTGGAGAAGACTCTTGAAAGTCCCTTGGACTGCAAGGAGATCCAACCAGTCAATTCTGGAGGAGATCAGCCCTGGGATTTCTTTGGAGGGAATGACGCTGAAGCTGAAACTCCAGTACTTTGGCCACCTTATGCGAAGAGTTGCCTCATTGGAAAAGACTGTGATGCTGGGAGGGATTGGGGGCAGGAGGAGAACAGGACAACAGAGGATGAGATGGCTGGATGGCATCACTGACTCAATGGACATGAGTCTGAGTGAACTCCGGGAGTTGGTGATGGACAGAGAGGCCTGGCGTGCTGCAATTCATGGGGTGGCAAAGAGTCGGACACGACTGAGGGAATGAACTGAACTGAACTGAACTAAACTGAACTGATGGAATGGGAAGTGGGAGTCAGGTTGAAGAAGGAGGGGACATATGTATACCTATGGCTGATTCATGTTGATATGTGGCAGAAACGAACACAATATTGTAAAACAATTATCCTTCCAGTCCAGTTCCAGTTCAGTCGTTCAGTCGTGTCCGACTCTTTCCGACCCCATGAATCGCAGCACGCCAGGCCTCCCTGTGCATCACCAACTCTGAGTCTACCCAAAGTGTTGTTCACTGAGTCGCTCATGCCAACCAACAATCTCATTCTCTGTCATCTACTTCTCTTCATGCCCTCAATCTTTCCTGGCATCGGGGTCTTTTCCAGTGAGTCCGTTCTTCCCATCAGGTGGCCAAAGTATTGGAGTTTCAGCTTCAACATCAGTCCTTCCAATGAACACCTAGATCTGACCTCCTTCAGGGTGGACTGGTTGGATCTCCTTGCAGTCCAAGGGACTCTTAAGAGCCTTCTCCAACAACACAGTTCAAAAGCATCAATTCTTTGGTGCTCAGCTTTCTTTATAGTCCAACATCACATCCATACATGACCACTGGAAAAAAACCATAGCCTTGACTAGACAGACCTTTGTTGGCCAAGTAACATCTCTGCTTTTTAATATGCTGTCTAGGTTGGTCATAACCTTCCTTCCAAGGAGTAAGCGTCTTTTAATTTCATGGCTGCTATCACCATCTGCAGTGATTTTGAAGCCCCCCAAAATAAATCCAGCCACTGTTTCCTCTGTTTCTCCATCTATTTATTTGCCATGAACTGATGGGACCGGATGCCTTGATCTTTGCTTTAAGCCAACATCTTCACTCCCCTCTTTCATTTTCATCAAGAGGTTCTGTAGTTCTTCTTCATTTTCTGCCATAAGTGTGGTGTCATCTGCATATCTGAGGTTATTGATATTTCTCCCAGCAATCTTGATTCCAGTTTGTGCTTCCTCCAGCCCAGCATTTCTCATGATGTACTCTGCATGTAAGTTAAATAAACAGGGTGACAGGATACAGCCTTGGCATACTCCTTTTCCTATCTGTAACCAGTTAGTTGTTCCATATCCAGCTCTAACTATTGCTTCCTGACTTGAATACAGGTTTCTAAGGAGGCAGGTCAGGTGATCTGGTATTGCCATCACTTTCAGAATTTTCCACAGTTTATTATGATCCACACTGTCAAAGGCTTAGGCATAGTCAATAAAGCAGAAATAGATGTTTTTTTTTTTTTTTTTTCTGGAACTCTATTGCTTTTTCCATGATCCAGCAGATGTTGGCAAACTGATCTCTGGTTCCTCTACCTTTTCTAAAATCAGCTTGAGCATCTGGAAGTTCACAGTTCACATATTGATGAAGCCTGGCTTAGAGAATTTTGAGCATTACTTTACTAGCATGTGAAATGAGTGCAATTGTGCAGTAGTTTGAGCATTCTCGGGCATTGCCTTTCTTTGGGATTGGAATGAAAACTGACCTTTTCCAGTCCTGGGGCTACTGCTGCATTTTCAAAATTTGCTGACATATTGAGTTGCAGCACTTTTAAAGCCATCTTTTAGGATTTGAAATAGTTCAACTGGAATTCCATCACAACCACTAGCTTTGTTCCTAGTGATGCTTCCTAACGCCCACTTGACTTCACATCCCAGGATGTCTGGCTCTAGGTGAATGATCACACTATCGTGATTATCTGTGTTGTGAAGATCTTTTTTGTACACTTCCTCTGTGTATTCCTGCCACATCTTCTTAATATCTTCTGCTTCTGTTAGGTCCATACCATTTCTGTCCTATACTGAGCCCATCTTTGCATGAAGTGTTCCCTTGGTATCTCTAATTTTCTTGAAGAGATCTCTAGTCTTTCCCATTCTATTGTTTTCCTTTGTTTCTTTGAATTAATCCCTGAGGAAGGCTTTCTTATCTCTCCCCACTATTCTTTGGAAATCTGCATTCGAATGGGTATATTTTTCTTTTTCTCCTTTGCTTTTCACTTCTCTTCTTTTTATAGCTATTTGTAAGGTCTCCTTAGACAGCCATTTTGCTTTATTTGCATTTCTTTTTCTTGGGGATGGTCTTGATACCTGTCTCCTGTTCAATGTCATGAACCTCTGTCCATAGTTCATCAGGCACTCTACCTATCAGATCCAGTCCCTTAAATCTATTTCTCACTTCCACTGTATAGTCACAAGGGATTTGATTTAGGTACCTGAATGGTCTAGTGGTTTTCTCCACTTTCTTCAATTTCAGTCTGAATTTGGCAATAAGGAGTTCATGATCTGAGCAACAGTCAGCTCCTGGTCTTGTTTTTGCTGATGGCATAAATCTTCACCAACTTTGGCTATAAAGAATATAATCAATCTAATTTCGGTTGGCCATCTGGTGATGTCCATGTGTAGAGTCTTCTCTTGTGTTGTTGGATGAGGGTGTTTGCTATGACCAGTGCATTCTCTTTGCAAAATTCTATTAGCCTTTACTTTGCTACATTCTGTACTCCAAGGCCAAATTTGCCCATTATCCAGGTGTTTCTTGGCTTCCTACTTGTGCATTTCAGTCCCCTTTAATGAAAAGGACATCCTTTTTGGGTGTTAATTTTAAAAGGTCTTGTAGATCTTCACTGAACTCTTCAACTTCAGCTTCAGTATTACTGTCAGGGCATAGTCTTGGATTACCATGATATTGAATGGTTTGCCTTGGAAATGAACAGAGATCATTCTGTCGTTTCGGAGATTGCATTCAAGTGCTGCATTTCGGACTCTTTTTGTTAACTACAATGACTACTCCATTTCTCCTAAGGATTTCCTGCCCACAGTCGTAGATATAATGGTCATCGGAGTTAAGTTCACCCATTTCAGTCCATCTTAGTTCATTGATTTCTAGAATGTCGATGTTCACTCTTGCCGTCTCCTGTTTGACCACTTCCAATTTGCCTTCATTCATGGACCTAACATTCCAGGTTCCTATGCAATATTGCTCTTTATAGCATTGGCCCTTGCTTCTACCACCAGTCACATCCATAAGTGGGTGTTGTTTTTGCTTTGGCTCCATCTCTTCATTCTTTCTGGAGTAATTTGTCCACTGATCTCCAGTAATTTATTGTGCACCTACCAACTTGGAGAGTTCATCTTTCAGTGCCCTATCTTTTTGCCTTTTCATACTGTTAATGGGGTTCTCAAGGCAAGAATACTGAAATGGTTTGCCATTCCCCTCTCCAGTGGACCACATTCTGTCAGACCTTCCCACCATGATCCATCTGAAACTTAAATAATTTTTTAAAAGAGAAAGAAATTTATGACTCTCTAATCTGGAAGTTCTTGTTCAAGGTCCAGCAGGGTTTGGTTTCTGAAAGAGCTTTCTTCCTAATGCTCAGATAGCTGCCTTTGTTGCTGTATTACTACATGACTTCTTTATGTGTATATAGAAATAGAGCTATAGAGGAAACTCTTATGTTTCCTCTCATAAAAATACTAATTGTATTGAATCAGTTCCCCACTCTAAGACTGCATTTAACATTAATTATCTCTTCATGTATCCTATCTCTAAATCAAGTCACATTGGGATTAAAGCTTCTTTTGAAAGAACACATTTTGTTCATTGCACTCAAAGTTCTTAAATTTTTCTGTTACTTAAGAAAATAAATTAAAAGTAATTATGTACGTTAAACACAAAACAATAAACAGAGAAGGAAACTATTTTGTTTCAGAAAATATGTTCGTCACTCATGTCAATAACAGATTTAATTCATTTAGCAACTGCAATTTATAAATCAAGTTCACTTTGTTTTGTTCTACCAATATGTTGGAAGCACCTGTGAAAATACTATCACATTTAATTTTCAGATGAAAACCAGAGATATTATTATTTGCCTAAAATTATGCTGCATATTGTTAGTAAAACTTATATTAGTTAAATCACAACAAATTCTTCTGGCTCTATCCTGTGATATTTGTGTATGACCAATAAAGCTAAGGTATAAAAATATTTAAAACAGAAATAATACAAAATACATTTATTTTTCTTCGTGATTGTGATTCAGTGCCTCCTTTCATAAAATGACTGCCTTATGCAAATATTGTCACCACATCGGTAATATCATAATGCAGATGATCATAATGCATTCTGAGAAGTACACGAACAGAATATAGGGTGGATCAAGCACAGGAAGGGCTTCAAAGCCATGCAGCCATCAAGGGCTTGACTCAGTGTGTGGTCAAGACTGCCCAGCGCAGCGAATGCAGCAAAGTAGGTCAAAAAGGGGCAGCTCTTAAGGTCAATGACAAAGTTCTGAATCCAGTCAAATTGGGACAGGAGCTTAGCAAAAGACTTGAGGATACGTGGTTCAGGCTCAAGGAGAGAATAGCAAGAGTTAGGAGGCATATGAGGTTCTAGACCAAGTAATTTTCCAAGCCCAGGTAGCCTACCTTTAGGAAAAACTAAAAAGCAGCCCACTTTCACTAAAAGGTTAAAATGATACTGGTGGAAAATGCAGTTCAGGGGATATACAGATAACCAGAAATCTCAGCTGGTGCCTGAGCCTGGCCTTCTTCTTTCCTCATGCTATACTACTTGTATATGTGCTTTATCTCATTTGTAAATTTAAATACTATCTATATACAAGTAATATATATTTCTCCAAATTAGACTTTTACTAGCTACACCCATCCTATGCCCAACTATCTCTCTTAGAGGATTCAATAGGCATTTTAAACTTCACACCCCAAATGGAACTCTTCACCTTTCCCCTCTTTTCTCAACCAGATCCTTGGCTCAGTAAAAGACTATTTCATCAAATAGTTGCTTCAACAATAATAATTACACATAAAATCATTCAGCATTTAAAGTTTTTGAGGTACTATTTTAAGTGCTTAATGTTCATCAAACATTAGAACTAAACACAAAAACCCCATAATCCTATAACCTGTTTTAAATAACATTAGGAACCAACATCCTCCCCTCATTCAGTGTTTCTTGCATTTATTCTTCTGCCATTTCTCTGGAAAGTTAAGTGTTTTTCCAAATTCTAAATCCCAGAAAATAAGCCAATAAATCAGGAAAATGTTATTTTAATAATCCTATAAGATTAAAAACTAATAAGAAACATTGACTAGTTTGAGGTAATCCACTAATGTCATGTGGACAACAAGAACTGGGTGCACTGTTACTCAGAGTTGAAGCTTAAAGCTGGATATTTCTTGGAAGAAGGTCTAGTCATGATCTAAGCCCTCATCTTCCTTATAGCCATCACTGGTGGATTATAAGTGTGTTTTCATGGTACTGTCTGCTGCTAATGGTTCGTCAACTTATTAAAAAAAAATTAGTAAGTCCAGGCACTGTACACTTTCTATAAATTATATCAGTAGTACTCTAAGAAATATGTTTTAGAAACAAAATAAGACCTTAATTTTATAACTTTGAAATGCTATTCTGTGTAGGGTGATTTGCTTTGCCACAAAAGCTGTGTAATTTTAATAGTACCTATTATGAAGAAAAAAAATAACAATTTGAAATAAATAAATTTAAATTAAAAACAAAAAACTAAACTCTTAGCAAGGTGTCCAAACCCTGCTCAACTAACATTTGTTACTTCTCCATTGTTACTTCTTACTAATCTTTCATCTTCTCTTCCAACATGGTGCTTTTTTTCATTTCCTCAAATAGATGGCTATTCTTTCTTACTCCAAGATTTTGTATGAGTTGATTCTTCTGCTCAGAATCCAGTTACCTCCCACTCCCTTTTAAATATAATAACTCATAACTCATCCTTTTAGTTTTCTGCTTAAAGAATTCCATAGAAATTATTCCCACTCCCTCATCAATCTCAATCAGGGATCCTTATTACATGCCCATCAAAACCTATGCCTTTCCTTTAAAATGTGTATTATAATTCATAATTATATCTTTATTTCAGTGACTTTTAACTCATAAATTTCCTCCATAATACTGTCAACTACACTAAACCTGGGGCTAAGATTTTTCCTCATCACTTCAGTACCTAATATAATACTGGTATCTAAAAGAAATGCAGTCCCTAAGGGATATAATGAATACATAAAAAATGATAACCTAAAGAAACAAACTCCAGAAACTACAAAAATTGCACTTTCATTTATCCAGTTGAAGTTAAAGCTGTAATTCTTGAGTGGAAATTCAGCACCCCTGTGTCGAAGTTCTCAAATTTGGTTGGGCTTGATAATCATATAGGGAACTTAGGGGGAAGAAAATCCATCTGCCCAGTTACTACTCACTGATAATTACTGGGTCTGCCCTGGTGGCTCAGAGGTTAAAGCTTCTGCTCGCAATGCTGGAGACCTGAGTTCCATCCCGGAGTCTGGAAGATCCCCTGGAGAAGGAAATGGCAACCCACTCCAGTATCCTTGCCTGGAGAATCCCATGGATGGAGGATCTTGGTGGGCTACAGTCCACAGGGTCACAAAGAGTTGGACACGACTGAGCAACTAGAGTAATGCAAATTAAAACTATAGTAAGGTACCATCTCACACTGGTCAGAATGGTCATCATTTAAAAGTCTACAAATGACAAATGCAGGAGAGGGTGTAGAGAACAGAGAACCTCCCTCCACTGTTAGTGGGAATGTAAATTGGTACAGCCACTATGGAGAACATCAAGGAGATTCCCCATAAAGCTAAAAATAGAATTTCCTTATGATCCAACAACTCTATTCCTGGGCATATATCTGAACAAAACTATAATGCCCAAAGATACACACACCACTATGTTCATAGCAGCATTATTTGCAATAGCTAAGACATGGAAACAGCCTAAATGTCCAATGACAGATAAATGGATAAGGAAGCCATGGAAAAGGATGAAATAATGCTAACTGCAGCAACAGAAATTGTCCTAGAGATCATTATACTAAGTGAAGTAAGTCAGAGAGAGAAAGACAAATACCAAATAGTATCAATTATATGTGGAATATAAAATATGACACAAATGAATTTTTCTACAAATCAGAAACAGACTTGCAAATATAGAGAACAGGCTTGTGGTTGCCAAGAGGGAGGGGGCTGGAGAACGGATAAATTGGGAGCTTGAGATTAGCAGAGATACACTATTATACATAGAATGGATAAAAAAATACAGCACAGGAAGTTATTTTCAATATTATTTTCTTGGGCTCCAAAGTAACTGTGAACAGTTATTGCAGCCACAACATTAAAAGACTCTTGTTCCTTGGAAGAAAAGCTATGACAAAATGTATTAAAAAGTAGAGACATCATTTTGCCAACAAAGATCCATATAGTTAAAACTATGGTTTTTGTAGTAGTCATGTACGGATGTAAGAATTGGACCATAAAGAAGGCTGAGTGCCAAAGAATCGATGCTTTTGGACTGTGGTCCTTGATAAGACTCTTGAGAGTCCCTTGGACAGTGAGGAGATCAAACCTGTCAATCCCAAAGGAAATCAACCCTGAATATTCATTGGAAGGACTAATGCTGACACTACAATACTTGGCCAACTGATGTGAAGAGCTGACCCTTTGGAAAAGACCTTCATGTTGGGAAAGACTGTGGCAAGAGGAGAAGGGGATGATAGAAGACAAGATGGTTGGGTGGCATCCTTGACTCAGTTGACTTGAGTTTGAGTGAACTCAGTGAGATGGTGAAAGACAGGGAAGCCTGGCATGCTGCAGTTTATGGGGTTGCAAAGAGTTGGATACAACTTAGCAACTGAACAACAACAACTATCATTTAATAAACCAATATTAGAATGTGAGAATGGCATTGAAACGTGTATAATATCATACAAGAAACGAATTGCCAGTCCAGGTTCAATGCAGGATACAGGGCTTGGGGCTGGTGCACTGGGATGACCCAGAGGGATGGTATGGGAAGGGAGGTGGGAGGGGGGTTCAGGATGGGGAACACGTGTACACCCGTGGTGGATTCATGCTGATGTATGGCAAAACCAAAACAATATTGTAAAGTAATTAGCCTGCAACTATAATAAATAAATTTAAATTAAAAAAAGAAAAGAATATGAAAACTAAGTGTATATACATGGATAACTGAATCATTTTTCTGTGTAGCAGAAATTAACACAACATTGCAAATCAACTATACTTCAGTTAAAAAATAAAATACAAGGGCAAGTTATATGTAAACTACATTTCACTTGGTATTTCTAGTCCTCATTATATAGCTACCAGCTTTGCTCAACTCCTAGTTTCATGACTTATTAAATCCAGATCTTAACTATCATTATTGTACATTTACAATCTTCCTGTGATGCCTCTTCTTCCTACCCTTTCATGATACCTACTGCTTAAATTCTGTCCGACAAAATATGGTATAAGCTTTTTGCTTTCAACAGATGCAACAGAAACAAACAAAACAACAACAACAACAAAAATCCAAAATACCCAAATCAGACATCTAATGAGTTTAAATTTGATAACTCTGAGCGTCACAGAAACTATAAAATTATACACTGCCAACATTTCATTCCCAAAACACTTTTTTCTCCTTTACTTCTGACAACTGAGCAGTTCCATGGGAGGGTACATCCAATCTTGATGACAACTTCCATATTACCCTGTTATTATTGCTAAAATTCTAGTACATATAATTTTTTCTTTGCTTTCACTGTTAGGAATTTGATCTTTGGCCATCAAGTCATTATTAAATGATCCCAACCCTCTCAGCATTTTTCTGGTTAAAACTACCTGGTTAGATCTCATTCCGTTATAGAAGCTGAAGGCCCTGCCTTTCCGTTTCATACCAAAGTTGCTTGACTAACAACCACAATTTGGAGCCAGATAGTGGAGAGTGGTCTTAGTCCTCTATTTTCTGTAACTGTTGTGCTTTTCTTACAGTAGTCACTTATTCTCACTGGCCTGATTTTATGGAACACGATGGTATACTATCTTTTTTTATTTTTTTAAATTATTTCCATGAAATAATTTGAGTCTTTATATTTAAATATAAAACTTATCTTTCTTTTTTTAATGTTAACTCATCTTCATGTGTACAGCAATCTGTTGGGACCTGACCTGAGCCATGACAGGCTCAACGGGCCACACTAGGCCTAGGCCTCATGTTCTTGTAAGCATGAGTCATAATTCTAGGAAGCCCCACCAAGGTCCCCGATAACACCACGGTCCCCGATGACACCAAGGTCCTCCCTGATGATGCCAAGGTTAAATCAGTCACCACGATCACCCAAGGTTGAGTCAATCACCACACGCCAACTACACTATTGCTCAGACAAAAGACCGCCTGTATATAAGCAGCTGTGATTTAGAGCTCGGGACCCTCATCAAGATTCCACTGTGCTGGATGAGACTTGGGCTCTAACTCGAGCTAGCAATAAACCCCTTTATGCTTTTGCATTGCTATGGACATCTTATTCTCTCAGTTTTGGGGACTCGGACTCTGGGCATAACACAATCCACAAAATAAAATCTGTCGTCTCAGCCTCTTTTTTACCCATTCCAAAGCTGGTATTAATTACCAGAGAAAAAGTTGGGTCTTAATGTGTTCATGGCAAATGTCTTCGATGGCTCCTCTGGGTTTGAAGGTCTCTCCACGGCTGCTCCTGGGAACTGGAGAATCTGTGTTTCCTTGCACCCAGAGCTGCCACTGTGTTTCTCTTTCAGAGCCCAATAGGATACGAGGCTGGCAAAAATCGTTCTTTGTATCCTTTCACTATTGTTAGAACAACACAATAGATTGTGATAGTTATGTGGAATTATTTACTGAAACTGCAGTACAGTTTTAGAAGAGGATGGCAATATAGAGAATAAAGTTTAAAGTTCAGGTTAATCTGTACATTTTTTTCACTGTATAATAGAAGACATTCCAAGGCCTGAGTCTGCATTAGTGACTGTCCATAGCTTCCCTGCTCTCCACTGCATTCAAGAGTGTGTATTTATGCATATCTAATTTACATATAAATCTCTATTTCAAATTAATGCAGAAGGAAACAGTATACAAGTTGAAGGCTAAGTTGAAAAGGGACAAGATAACTTTGGTAAGTGATCTATATAGAGGAACAAAAGTTAAACTTGAGTTGAAACCTTATTATGGATATTTCACAGAAGAGGTGATACAAATGCTTAAAAGGCTGGTGATCAACTTCTACAGTCTAGTCCTAAGGTAATAATGGTAGGAAGGCAGTGACATCTGAGGAAAAAAATGGTTTATTGAATATGATTAAGGGAAAATAGACCTTGTTCAGACCAGTACTGATGCAAGGCCTCCAAAAGTCATCCTTTCAGTCAAGAGGAAATATTTTTGCTAAAGCTCTCAAGTCCTCTTGTAAGATGTTTATGAGCATTTAGACAAAACCATTTGAATGCCACCCCCATGGTTAAGAGTTATACAGTGTAAAACAGGATGGCCTTAAATTTTTACCATTAACAGAAAACAAAATAATTACATCAAGAACATGAGAAAACTACTATGTTAAAAGTTAGATAGTAGGGCTCTTATGTAGGGATCACATAGGTTGGAAATAGGTTATAAGCTAGGTAATAAGTGACAAAAACAGAGCTTCTCTAATCCCAGCAAGATGTCACTGTGACTAATTTAAACTTTTCTAATTGACATTAGTTGTCATGACCTAAATGGTCAGTCATGTATAATCCATTTTGGTCTGTTAATTGGAAAGCCATAGTATTCACATCAACCTTGTCAAGATTCCTTCTGTGGGTAGAGAAATATAATCAGATAAGGTTTATTACAAATGTATTTTGAGAGAAATTTAGAAACAAGAAGATAATTTGGGCATAGAAGCCATCGAAACTTCAATGAGTCAACAAAAGAAGCTGCAGTGGATCATCTTTGGAGTATTTGTTATACTGAGGGTGATTCTCAAAGGACCACCAAATTGGGTGACCTCAAATCATGTTTGTATTTTCTGAGCACCAGATCACGTTAATTAGGCCAATAGTGAAGATTTGAACAAAAATGAGGATATTTATGTTCATTTTCAAGAAAACTGAACTTAGTAGTGAAAATATCTGTCCTTTCATGTTGTTATTATAATCCAGTCATATAAAAACTTGGAACCATTGCATGACTATCTTCTGCTTGCCAGGTGGGCTGAATATAAGAAAAAGTTCACAGATAAAGGGTTAGTAAGAATCATAGAAAGAAGTGAAGATGCGGTAGTGTTAGTAATCCAAGGGCCTTACACCTATGCATTTTGAAGTTTCATTGCTCTTCTCATAGTTTTCTATCCTTTTTGTTTCCTAAAGAAGAATAACTAAGTGCCAGGAGCCATTGTGAGGAACACCGCCCATGGCAAAGGTCATGAGGAAGGAGGCTTCCGCATACACAAAGGTGGATCTAGCCTCAGGAAACCCCCTGTTCCCGAGCATCTACCCCCAAAACCAGGGTCTGCCTACTTTACTGTTTTATGCTCTCACCTATATCTCTGACTTTATGGGAAGCTGACCCTCATTACCTCTCTCTGAGAAGGAGTTAACTTACAGCTCCAAGTCAATAAAAATTCCTGGGCGTGACAAAAGTGTTTCAACTTACGAACTCCTCTGAAGGTTATCTAGCCTGCCTGTACAGGTTCGTCTGGCCACATGTGTTTGTTTACAGCCTCCCACTCGTGAGAGGCATGAGATGTTTTAGACTTACTAAAGGCAGATTCTTTTGGGAAGCTAGAAATTGATACAGTGGGTTGGTTAGGAATTATATTGGCAAAGGGTTTTTCATTTGTTGTGCCAATAATTACTGCTAATTCCCTGCCCTGGGTGTGACAAGGGTGTCTCAGGTCAAACCTCTCTGCTGGCAAACTAGCTTGTCTGACAGGATTATCCATACTCTTGCCAAGCACATGATTGTTTACTACCTCTCAACCATAAATAGCACAGAGAGTTTGGAGTATCTTGAAAGTTTTAATTAGCATAGGGCTTTTTTCATTGTTGAGTCAATGATTGCCAGGCCTCCATATCCTTAGGCACCTGGGAATATATTAATCAATGTATTTGGAATATAGAAAAGGAAATATAGTAGTTTTTGATGTTAGCAATACTAGAACTTTTGAGTTAATGAATTTTCTCTTTTGCTATAGACCTCTGTATTTTGTTATAAATCACTGTGTCCTTGCTATATAAAAATATAACTTTATCACTATCTTAAGACTAAATAGATCTTAAGGGGAACATTGGTGAAGGGTTTTCATTTGTTGGGTTGATGTTTGCTGCTAAATCTCCATATTCCCTGCCCTTATAATGAATATAACTAACATATAGGAGAAATAAGTATTAACTTTTAAGCATATAGGAGAAATAAGCATTAACCTTTAAGATTAATCATGTTAACCTTAGATTAAATAAATTCCTTTCTTAGTTGTAACCCACTACACCTTCACCCTATAGGAATGCAACTTTATCTGCTACCTTCAGAGGGTGGCACCTGGTTTAAGAAAAAACACCCTTGGAAAAACACGTTTTTTGGTTATCAGAAAGAAAGGATCATAAAATGTCAGCAGGCCTCATGGCCAGAAGATGATGTAAAACCCCTAAGACTTTTTTTTATACATTTATGTGAAGCACCTGATTTTGATAAAGGTCAGGACTGCTGACCCCCACATGACTCTGTATTCATCCCTATGTATAACAAAAGGTATATAAGCAAACCTAAAAAATAAAGAAATCAGATAAGTTTCTGGAAAGACTGATTCCCCCATGTCGTTCTTTCTTGCTCCCCGTTTTTCTGGCTGAATTGCCATCTGGAGTGCAGGTGCCTGCCATGTCTACTCACTTGCCCCGGCTTTTAAGTTCCACACGAGAAGGAGCCCAAGGAGGGGTACCTTCCAATATTCAAGTGGCGCCAGTGGCCCAACATAGATGGTGCAAATTCCTTGTCTTGGAATTTTATTGGTATCCCAAGTAAACCAAGTTATTCAGCCTCTTTTTCTCCACTAATATTTCCTATTATTTTCTAGCTGAATTCCCATCTGGTACGTGGGTACTCACCAAGCCTGCCAATTTTGCCTGGGCTTCTAAGATCGGACCGGGGAGGCCTGAGTGCCTCCTCTCCTTTGGGAGAACGGAAAGACGCCTGTGGCCTACATAGGTGGTGATTGGTATTCCACATAAACCAAGTTATTCAGCCTCTTTTTCTCCACTAATTTTCTAATCTCTCTCTATCTGTAATTAAATAAGTTTTTTCCTAGGATGCTGATTTGGTCCCCACCTTCAAATTACCCTGGATCCACTGGGGCTGGACCCTGGCAACTAAGTTTACTTCTTGCAACAAAAAGTCTTAACATAGATGAAGAAATGAATTAGATGGTTAAAGGGAGTAGGCCAGGAATCAGTAGAAAATAGTGCATAATATATTCCAAGCTATAGGTCTCATATTTATTTCTCATTTACTTGTGAAATGACTCTGTCTTAAAATGTCACAGCAGTGTGGTTCTATGTTTATAACTATATTGGATATATGCAAATATTGCATTGAGGAAATCAAAACTTTCTCTATATATAGATAGATATGGCAAAGGCACATTTTATTTAGCATTTCACACTCTGTAGTGTGATACAATTAGACTTTGAAAACAACAGCAAATAAATGATTTGGCAAGGAATATACATTCCCATGTGTTTGAGTATCAGCATCAAAATCAGCTCTGGCTCCCATCCTCCTCGTCATCTATAGCTGTATGAGTAGGATCGCAGCATGGGGTTTCTGAGTCTAAAATCTTCTGATTGCTTTTGTTTGGACAGATCACAATTTTCTGTACTTTTACTACTCTCTCTTGCTTGCACCAACAAACAGAACATCAAATAGATGGGTTACAGGCACTCAATGATAAACAAACCCTCTGGTCAGGAGGAGAAGTAAAGATTTTACAGAAGTCCTAGGAAAAGCCTTGGCTATGGAATTTAACAGACTTGGATTCAATGTTTACCAGTGCTGTGACTCTGTGGGAGTTTATTTAACCTTCTTTATCCTCAGCTTTCTCATCTGGAAGTGGGGATAACAGTGTTCATATGATAGGACTTTTAGAATTATAATGAGATGACATGTTTAAAGTACAGGATAGGGACTTTGTCACATAAGAGACAAACATACAGTGAATGCTATTATTGCTTGTTAGAGGGAAATCCCTTAAACTCTGATTCTAAACTTAGTCACATTATTTTGACCCAAATTCATTTGAACTCCTTATGTATGTAGAATCTTTCAAACTTTATTTCCAGCTACAGAGCTGCACTTAGGTAATAAGTCAGCCAAAGAGAGTTTTTTCTCTTGAATGAATTATGCCACTGGTGTGCTAAATTTTCTCAAGGCAGTCAACCATAAAAAATTATATTATGTATTTCTCTTGTGTAACTTGTGTGAAAGTAGAGTTTGTCAAAACTGGCTGCTCAGCATTTAATGAGACCCTCCACTGCATATGATCCAGAGTCAAGCTGTATATAAAAGAGGCAAACAGGAAGGTTGGAAAGGGAGGTTAAAACTAGCAAAATAAGACAATAAATATTGAAAACAGACTTTAAAGGAAAATCTAAAATGAAGAAATTGATTGAGAAAGTTGACTAATTGGCACTTCTTTTTATAAAATAAGTGAAGGTGAATTTGCTTTTGTGTGCCAAGACCTAAAATTAGGGAACTTCACTTCCACTGAAATCCTTAATACTCACTGGTGAAATATGAAGCAGATGTCTCCCTGACCTCTACCTAACTGAACAGGAATGTCAGAGGGAGGAGAGTCATCAATCTCCAGGCTGTCTTAGAGAAGGTCCTGAGGATTTTCAACAAATGATTCTGTTAGACCATGAAAAAATATTATAAAAATTGGGAAAGACACTGTAGCATCCCTACCATCTGTAAATCTAGATTTACATCCTATGGGTTTCACTACTGAAGATATAAAATAGAAGTGGTACTTTGTTGCTTATCACAATGTTAAATGGTATCATATCCTGACATTTATTAAAAGGCAATTCAAGATTCTGAGCTCATCTTATTTTCCAGCCACCTTGATTTGGGGGTCAAATGCTCACCCTCATTCCCTCTAATCCTTGCTCTGAGACACAGCTGCAATGCATTCCAGAGTGTTTCTGAGTGGGTTGCTGCCTTTTGCAATCACTGTAGCTTATAAATGCCATTAACACAGAACATGTTGCCCTGCATCGGGATGACCATCTGCTTGTCTACCTCACCTATTAACAATGAGAAATTATGCTTCTCACAGCTTGTTGTGTCCTGAGCATGCACAACTATCTTCAGTCTTATTCTTTAGTACATTAACCAACCATCACTCACCTGGGATGTTGCAACAGACTCCTGAAACCTTGTCTCATCCTTGTCACATCAAATTAATAGCTATAATCAGCAATAAATGGTGTTACATTTTTGCATATATTTCTCTAATGGATACCTGTTGTTCAGAGGAAACAAAATAAAATCTTACATTGAAGAGATGCATTCATATAAATTTATTAATGAGAATGATGATATTATATTCCAATTTTTGCATTTCTTTCAGCTCTGTTCCAGCAATGTGACACTGGTACCCAGAGTATCTCTCATAGATATGGAATACATATTAGTTTCTTGAATAACTTAACAGCAGAACAATAAGTCAATGACAATGTAGAATCCATGGGATAGCTCAGTACTATTGCCCTGAAATAGTATTCTTTAGCATGGAGAGAGAAACTCTGTGTTTACCTTACTTGTTAAAAACAAGTCCCTAGGTCCCAGCTCAGAATCAAGCCCCAAACAAAGGTCTCTGTGATGTACCATCATATTGCAAATTTTAATATGCTCCACAGTGATGTTCATGTGGAGTTCCCATATATGAACATGTTCATGTTCCCTATAGTTTGATAACCACAACCTCAGACCATAAACTAAATACAAAATGTGAGGAGCAGATTCCAGGAATGGAAGCCTATGATACTGAACTTCAGCAGCACCTGAAGGCCCTTTATGTGCTATTCTGAAGACTAGTAACAAATAATGAAATGCTCTACGAAACCTCTGTAACAGTTATATAAGGTTTGTGTTCTGTGTGGCATTATAAAATTCATTTCTTATTGTGGGTTGAGTTAAAAATATTTGAAAAACCCTTGCTCTCATGAAATGCAAAAAATAAAACAATATAATATTAATATCTGCATACATATACAACTTGGAATCCAGATGGTTAGGAAAAATATCAACAACTTTAGATATGCAGATGTACTTAGTTGCACAGTCATGTCTGACTCTTTGAGACCCCATGGACTATAGCCCTCCAGGCTCCTTTGTCCAAGGGGATTCTCCAGGCAAGGATATGGGTTGCCATGCCCCCTCCAGGGGGATCTTCACACCTCAAGGTTTGAACCCAGGACTCCTGCATCACAGGTGGATTCTTTACAGACTGAGCCACAGGGAAGCCCAAATATGCAGATGATACCGCTGTAATGGCAGAAAGTGAAGAGGAACTACAGAGCCTCTTGATGAGGGTGAAAGAAAAAGTGAAAAATGCTGGCTTAAAAACTCAACATTCAAAAAACTAAGATCATGGCATGCTGTCCTATTACTTCATGGCAAACAGAAGGGGAAAACATGTAAGCAGAGACATATTTAATTTTCTTGGGCTCCAAAATCACTGTGGACAGTAACTGCAGCCATGAAATTAAAGGACACTTGCTCCTTAGAGGAAAAGCTATGATAAACCTGCTGCTGATGCTGCTAAGCCGCTTCAGTCATGTCCGACTCTGTGCGACCCCATAGATGGCAGCACACCAGGCTCCGCCGTCCCTGGGATTCTCCAGGCAAGAACACTGGAGTGGGTTGCCATTTCCTTCTCCAATGCATGAAAGTGAAAAGTGAAAAGTGAAAATGAAGTCACTGAGTTGTGTCCAACTCTCAGCGACGCCATGGACTGCAGCTTACCAGGCTCCTCCGTCCATGGGATTTTCCAGGCAAGAGTACTGGATGGAGTAGGGTGCCATTGCCTTCTCCGATATTAAGCAGCAAAAACATCACTTTGTCAACAAAGGTCTGTAAAGTCAATAATTTCCAGTAATCATGTACAGATGTGAGAGTTGGCCCATCCCAAAGAAGGTTAAGGACCAAAGAATTGGTGCTTTTATACCATGGCACTGGAGAAGACTCTTGAGGGTCCCTTGGACTGCAAGGAGATCAAACCAGTCAATCTAAAGGAAATCAACCTTGAATATTTATTGGAAGGATTGATGCTGAAGCTGAAGCTCCAATACTTTGGCCACTGATGCTAAGAGCCGATTCATTGGAGAAGACCTTGATGCTGGGGAAGATTGAAGGCAAAAGGAGAAGAGGGCAGCAGAGGATCAGTTGGTTAGATAGTATCACTGACTCAATGGACATGAATTTGAGCAAACTCTGACAGACAGTGAAGGACAGGAAAGCCTGGAGTGCTGCAATCCATGGGGTCACAGAGTCAGACACAACACAGCAACTGAACGAACAACAACACAGATATTTATTTATAAAAACAGAATTTTAATTGAAGGTGGGAGGAGAAGGGGACAGCAGAGGATGAGGTGGTTGGATGCCATCACTGACTCAATGGATATGAGTTTGAGTAAACTCCAGGAGTTACTGATGGACAAGGAGGCCTGGTGTGCTGCAGTCCATGGGGTCGCAAAGGGTCGGACATGACTGAGTGACTGAACTGAACTGAACTGATACAGAGATTTATGCATGTTTCTGAAGAGTGAACACAGAAAAATTCAGATGGGTCAATACACAGTTATATCTCTTTTGTGCTGTCAAAACCTAGGGAGATATGCATATTCTCTCAATGCTTCATCCCATGAAGCTATTTACCAAGGTCATGTTCCACATAAATTAGAGCCCTCAGTGTGTGTTATTTCCCATCTGCTAAGCCTTCAGTTTTCAACAAGTCAGTATAGTGTAGGAAGGTGAACTAGTAGGGCGATCAACTCATTTTCATTTTTCTGTGACTTTCCCTATTATAAGCACTGAAACTCTTGTGTCCTAAATGGCCTTAGTTCTAGGCAAACCAGAATTGTTCATCACTGTATGCATTGCATAGCACATTTTCTAAGATCTTTATCTTTTATTATAACAAAGTTTTACTTAAAATTCCAACATAAATTATCACTTGTATATGAAGTTGCTTACTCTAAATGAGAGATGCTAAAGCTTTGCCCAATCAACCCATCCTCATCACCTCTTCCTTTTCCCAAGGACTCTATGAGGCCTGTGATTACATCATAGCCTTCCTGCTTTGCTTGCCTTATTTGTTAGACTTCACTGAATATGATAATTTCCTCTGATTTTTTGATTTACCCATCTGGAGTACAGAAATAATATTTATAGGTTGGTCATGATATTTAAATTTCTCCCACTTGAGGCCAATTTGATTTCCAGACTTTTTATACAAGATTACACTTCACAGACTGAAATTCCTTTAGTGCTTTTCTATGGAAAGAAATTACAAGGGACAATCACACTTGCTGAGTCACCTGCCTGAAATGGATAGATTTATACAACAGTATTTAAAGACTGAAATTTAAGTATCAAATATAATAGAATTAAAATGTCAGAAACAGTTATAGCAGTTGCCTGAATTTTAAAGTGTGGACGCTGAGAAGTCATCAACTCATGTACACCCATGGCAGATTCATGTTGATGTATGGCAAAATCAATAAAGTATTGTAAAGTAAAATAAAGTTAAAAAATAAAAAAAAAATCAGAGCTCTTTGTATCATACAATTACAGAAATTAAAAATTACTAGACAAGAAAAGTTTTGTGTAAATCATAGACTAATATAGTATCCTATATCACTCATAAGTTTTAATATTTCTGGTTTTGGTGTTGATATGTGTACCTGTTACTCCTCAAAGTTGGGTTGCCATAGGGAAAATTGTCATTTTTACTTCTACTCCTTCAAAAACGCACCTATTTTCAGTTGTTCTCAAACTTACACTATGAAATATCATTGGATGTAAAGACTTAATAAAGTTTAAGTAATAAAAATTCCAAATTCTTAGTGATCACAAGTAAAAAAGAAATCTTATTTTAACTGAAATGATCATAATCCCACAATATACACTGTTATCTTTCCAAAAATAAATACTTTATTAGCCTCAATGTTGTATGTTAGTTCGTATCAAGCTTATGTTCTCCCCAAATTCTTTTTCACATATTAAGATATGTTTTAGATTAATACTTTTAAAAACAATCTCAGGAATCTATAATCCAGAAGGGTGGTTTGTCTCAACCCTTCAAGGTGGAATGTGAGAATTATGAGGAAAATATTCACCATTGGATTAGAAACCATTTTAATCACCCTCTTCTCAGGAACATCTGGCTGAAGCCCAGACACTCTAGGCCTCCTTTTAAAATGGGAACTGATTCCTGGAAAGAAACCAACTCCATCCATAATAAAATCCAGTGCTTTGTAGATGAATTCAATTAGTGTCCCAAGTGGAATACAAGGAGAAAAAAAGATAAACCTGTGGTTATGTATAAGGTTCTACAATCTCAGAATTCTGCCTACTGCAATCAAGTATGCAAATAGCCTTCACAATTAAATAAACTGTCAGCTTCAAGAACATACTAGAGCTTGCTTAAAACCATTTCTATGGATGTAGTCTCAGATCAGATTAATTTTACTTATGGATGTACTTGCTGTGTGGCACTAGTAATTCATACAAGCTATGTACCATCTTCCAGCTCAGTTCTCAATGTTTAATCTGAAAAGGACTTTCTGCAGCTCTCCAGTATTCCACCAGAATATGGACAAGAAAAGAAAAAAGGCAGTTAATATGTGTCAATTTGCAGACAGTTACCTGTGTTACTTTCAGCCCTGCTTTTTCTCTCTGCTAATAGTGGCTTAGACAGTGAGCCTTACAGTGAGATTTTCCTAGACAACCTGACTTGCTGGCGAGTCGCAAGGGGTTAGGTATAATATTTTTGGTTTTCAATATAGGTCACCCTGATGAATTTCAAAAAGTGATCTCACCAAAGCAAAACATAATTAAGAACTATCTGCTCTTCACCTTGAATAGGCCAATGCCTTTTCCTTAAGAAAAGAAAAAAAATTACATTGCAGCTTAGAAATGAGAACAGAATGCCATTTCCTTGAAAAAGAATAAGGATATGTACAGGAGTGAGTAAATTATTATGGTGGTAGGGGATAGTAAAGGGAACATAATAGTGTTAGTAGAGAAAGCAAACATGTAGGCAGTGTGATGAATGAGTGGTTTTTACAGTGAATCACATTTGGCTTTGACACTGACCAAAATCCATTCTTCAAATTGTTCAAGTTTTATTCCTTAGTTTTATCTTCTGTTCCTTCTCATAGGCCTCCCTGACCCTCCTGTGGAACCTCTCTGACCACATGCATACACTTCCTTACACAAGGAAGCTACAGAGTGACTTGTGATTCAAATAACAGAATATAGAATGAAGACTAAAAACTACATAGTTTTCTTGATTTTATATTAGAAAAATATTTTATGTATAATTTTATAGCTTCTTTTTAAATTAATTCTGAAAGTATTCAATACGACACTACATTTTCTTGAAAGAAAAAAAAAAGAAAATACAATCTACATTTTATTCTACACACATTGCTCTCTCTGTGTTCTAATACTGATTTCTCATTCATAGGACCTTCACAATTTCACCTTCAGAATCATTAGCCCAAGACAAATTGGCGCAGCAAGAAGTGATAGCTGCTCTGTGTGACTCAGGAGGAAAAATACACATTATTTCTTTCTAATCTGCTGAAGTACATTTGACTTGATTCCCATGTCGATTTTCATTTTGACAAGATAGTTGGGAAGGGAAGCACAATTGTAGAGATTTGCACATTTATTCCCATTTTCAAGGCATGAGTGGAGAAATTTTTCCTGGTTGATGATTTAAAGTGTCCTGTCACTCTGTTCTTAGGTATGAAAGTATTCAAAAATAAGGATGCTGTAATATGCCATTGCAGTATCCATTAACTCACTGGGCTGAACAGTACTTTGAAGTGTCAAGGGCAAAGAATCCTAATTCAACTGTCACTGATTTGTTACATCCACCAATGAGTCAAGGCACACTAACACTGGGGGGTTAATTCTAAAAACTACCTTCAGGCTCACAAGATGAACTCTTAACATAGGAGGGTTGGACTTGTCAGGATTCCTTACTACTTTTTTTTACCAATTGCAGACAAAACAGGTGATGAAAAGCAAGCTGCTGTTAGAAGTGAGAGAGAAGTCTGGGACTGGGAAAGATTTTTGCCTTTATGAAGTCACATTTCGTATGTCTGGATGTCTTATGTGATATGAGTATCCAATTATCAGGGAAGCTCTCAAAATCAAAAGAAGGGAGTGGAGTTTTTAAAACCAGTTTTTACAAACAGTCCCTTTATTCATGCTAAGAAATATAAAATTGCTTTTAAAAAGCCTGATTCTGAGCAGTTTGAAATATTAAAAAAAAATCAAGAGTCTAGTTTTATGTTTTGGAAGAAACATCAAATTGTTTCTTTTTTTCTGAATTCAAAATCTACATTTCTTAGGTGATGGTTATTGCATAACAGTGGATTTTCTTCTCCACAGGGTCTAACTTCACTGTCAGATTTTTAACAACATTGTGATGTATCATATATTTGGGATCATATGACCCATTTAGATCTTTTATCTAATAACCACAGACAACAGCTATAGATCTTACTGGGCATCTTCCTATACACTATTGGTGAAATAGGAGAGAGAAAGAAGATGCCTGACTATGTGAAAATCTATCTTGATGTCAAAAGTCACTTCCAAATTATCACTCTCAAACTGCAATTTATCCAATGCAGTTTATTTACACTTATTACACATAAAAAACTACAACAAAATTTACAAGAACTCAAACAATTAATAATATACTATGCTTACCATCATAAAGTTGACCAAGTTGCAGAAATCTACTTGATTAGACTTGATTATATAGGCAAAAGGTTGTCATTAAAGACTTGCTACTGCAAGCATGATTTCATAAGGTAGACAGACTTTGTTTGTCATGAAATGAGTTGTTATGGAAGCACATTAACTCTCATTAACGGCCCACTGGGGTGATATGTGAAGTACCAAGATTTTTAGGCTGTATAACAAGATTCCTGGATGAGTAGACAAGCACTGAATTTACACTCAAGTACTTTTGAAAAAGTTATTCATTGGAGCTTTTAAAAGTAATTTTTGCTCTTGTGCAATAATTGAGTGAAATATTTTGGATCAATTTTCATTTGGAAACTACTCACTTGGTTAATTATAGATAAGAGGATGAGAAGTTTCAACAGCATATTGAAAATATCAGATATTTTGGTCTATATCCTTCCAGGTTAATATGAGAAATATTTATCAAGATTTTTATTGGTAGTTTTTCAGCCAAGGCTTTCATATTTACTGTTTTAGAAGTAACATGTTTTATTGTATATACTCCAAGGTTTATTCATGAATATTCTCCATGGATTAATAGCATAAAATAATTAGACTAAATAACAATAAGAAATCCTCTGGACTTCACATCCTGGTGGTAGGACTTTTAAGTTATCAACCTTATGAATTGGACAAGTCTCAGATTCTTTGGGCTTTCTTTACCTGTCAACTATAAATGATACTGTATAATGCTACTCCTCAAACTTAATATGAGGATCAAAATAAATACTGAATATACGAGTACTTTGTAAAATGCAAAAACATATGCAAATGTCAGTCATTATATTATGATATTCTTCGACTATTTCAATGAGCTGCATTTCCCATGTTTGGGTTCAAGAGAGGTGTATAATACATAAATGTAAGTTTCGTTGTGTCAAATTCCTTTTAAGTGTACTTCCCACCAGTTTGTCATTTATGTTATAAAAGAGGCAAGGAAAAATTATGAATTGTACTCTAAACAATTTTCTCTGTATTCATTTCCAAATAAAAGTATAAAATAAGAAAAGGAATAAAATCTTGTGAACAAATTTGAAATTCAAGGATTGATTTATCTAAAAAGTGAATCACTGAGGCTTCTTTCCATCAAACTGACTACAATACCTTTCTCTTTACCCTCAGGTTCAAAAATACCATTCTTTCATATCTCATAAACATTGCTTAATGATGTACTCAAATAAAAGAAAGAATTCAATAAATGAAGTGATGAGTCTGATCCATGAAGAGAATTGAAGAGTTCTTAAAAAAACTCTACTTCTAGAGAAGTGGATTCCAGCATCAGACAGTTATCAGTTAACAGTTTCCAGAAGTTCAAATCCAGTGATTAGCAACAAAAATCAGAGGTGAAAAATAGATTTGTAAAACCTCATAGTTTTAGAGAATTTTTTTCAAATGAATAAATGATTAAAATGGCTCAATGAGGATCACACACAAAAGGGTGAGATATAATGACTATCTGATCTGTTAAAAGGAAAAAGCTTTTAAACTAATCGATCTTTCCCACAATTTATGTCATAGCTTTTAAGATGATCCCATCTTAAATGGGGCAGTGACAAAGAATTATGTATCTAATATGCTTGCTCATTGGATAGATTTTCAGTACCCTAAGAAAATGCATTTAAGAGCTTTCATTTTTAAAGGAGACTACACATTGAATTCTTGTAGATGATATTATGCTTAGTTTTATCCTTATTATTGCTAAGGGTTAGAAAGTAGGAAATTGAGACCAATACCTTTTGTTGTTGTTGTTAGGCTTGATGGGCAATCATGTAGTGATCATTTAACCTCCATGTGCTTCACTGTTAGCATTCCTCAAAGAACACTAATGTATGTCACACTAATGCTTGCCATCCATCTACTTCATGGTTATATTACAAGGGTTAACTAATAAGGCTGATAAGCACTTTGCAAATTCAAAGCACAAGGCATAAATGCTAAGTAAGCTGAACAGAAAAGATCCACCTTATGGTCGACTGATTTGAATCATCAATGATTATGGATCTCATGAATACTTTCTTCCATTCTATAATAAAGCGAAGTCATATTGGTATTGTTTTAAACTTACCTTGAAGACATGAGGAATAAACACTTTGCATCATTTCTTACATAAAAATATTATTCAAGTGTTTTAGTTTTCAAGATATGCTACAATTATGGCATTTTTATATAGGATTATAAGGTGTTTATATTCCTCTGCTGTGATATTATCTTGTGGTAGAATATGTCATAATAACATAAGAATAAAATACTCTAATAGGCCAGAAAACCAGGGTGGCTAAGAATAAGTTTCCTTTGGCTTCTAAGAAACAATATCCTAACCATAGGATAAGATAGATAAGCTCTGGGGAAAAGAGCAGGTTTCTGCATCTGGATTTAATATTCAATCCTAGTCATACCTACTTTAGTTGGCTGTCAAGGAGGAGAGTAATTAGCACCAGAGTTGATGGGAGGTTTTGTGATGCCAATTTTTGTCTTTTAAGAACTGGATTAAACTCAAAATCATTTCCCACATTCTGCAAAATGAAATGCTTGACGATGTCTCAGCAAAGTCACAGATGAAATAATTCCCATCAGACTTTGACAATGACATGACAACTAGAGGTGGACAGTGAAGTGCAAAGCAGGGTAATTATCTAAGGTAGTACAGACCAATCACACTTTGCTATGTGGATTTGTCTGCCTGGGCTGCCACAACAAGGTACTAAAGACTGGATGGTTTAAATAGACATTTATTTTCTCACAGTTTGGAGCTTAGAAGTCCATGATCAAAGTGCAAGGAAATTCAGTTTGAGAGGAAAGTTCTCTTCCTGACTTGTAGCCAGTTACCTTCTTGCTGTGTCCTCATGTGGCCTTTCCTCTGAACTCGTGTAGAAACAGAGAGAAACAGAGCTCTGGTGTCTCTTTTCTCACAGGGATAGTTCCGTCTGAGTAGTCCGCCTGCTTCCTCACGATCTCATTTAGTCTCAAATACCTCGCGAGGTATCTGAGACTATCTCCAAATACAGTAACGCTGGGGGTTAGGGCTTCGAAATATGCATTTTGGGGGAAACAATTCAGTCTATAACACTATAACGTATTAGATAACTGATGCTCAAATGTTCTTTACTTCACTGTTCTAGGTAATTTCAGAACCTAGTATCCCTGTGTACTTTATGTGTGTAGCCTAAGCATGCTGCTGCTGCTGCTGCTGCTAAGTCGCTCCGGTCGTGTCCGACTCTGTGTGACCCCATAGACGGCAGCCCACCAGGCTCCCCCGTCCCTGGGATTCTCCAGGCAAGAACACTGGAGTGGGTTGCCATTCCCTTCTCCAATGCATGAAAGTGAAAAGTGAAAGTGAAGTCGTTCAGTCGTGTCTGACTCTTTGCGACCCCATGGACTGCAGCCTACCAGGCTCCTCCATCCATGGGATTTTCCAGGCAAGAGTACTGGAGTGGGGTGCCACTGCCTTCTACTAAATTATTCCTCTTGTATTAATTTCCTAAATAATGTTTGTTCTAATTGAAAAACAATTATATAGTGAAGAACAGTATATTAAAATTAAGCTATCTATAAGCAGCTGTTGAGAGACAGTAAAAAAGCCCCTCCTTGATCCTTCTCAGGATCAGTCATAGAGCCAGCTGGAAAAACTGACTGAGTGATACAATAATAGGAATGTCACTTTTCTCACTCCGATAAGTAACACATAGTATGTGGTTTTCTTGAAATTTAACCAGAAAGAACATAATTTCAGCCCATAATCCTGACTAAAATAAAAACCTTTTATGATGTAAAAAAGTACCACCCAAGAAACCCTAGCATTGATTTAAATTATGAAAGATATAAGAATACTATCCATTCTTCAGCTTTTGAACTCTAACATCCTCATCTGAACCCCAGAGCAGCATCAAGGGTCTTTGAAGATGAAATTAAGTTAAGGATGTTGAGATGGAGTCATCCTGGATTAGAGTGGTCACCAAATCCATTGCCAAGTGACTTTATAAGCAGAGGAAGATTCAGAGAGCAGGTTACATGTGGATGGAGACAAAGATTATAGTGATAAAGCCACAGCCAAGGAATGCATGGAATCACCAGAAACTGGAAGAATAAGGGAAGAATTTGCCCCGAGAGACTTCAGAGGGAGTGTAGCTCTGCTAACCTTGATTTTGGATTCCTGGCTTCCAAACTATTGAACAATAAATTCCTGTTGTTTTAAGCCTCCTAGTGTGTGGCAATTTATTACAGCAGCTCTAGGAAAGTCATATAATCAGCGAGCTAGATAAATGTTTTGGTAATAGATA
This sequence comes from Ovis canadensis, assembly GCF_042477335.2. Classification (NCBI taxonomy): domain Eukaryota; kingdom Metazoa; phylum Chordata; class Mammalia; order Artiodactyla; family Bovidae; genus Ovis; species Ovis canadensis. Next base: position 173,257,931 of record NC_091246.1, on the reverse strand, counting down.
CCATGGCCATGAGCCATGGATGAAAGAGTCCAGAGGAGAACTGCATTAATCCTGTGCCCAGGAGCCAGGCTGATTACAGGGTCCTCATTGGCCAGTTAACTAACTGCCCAGGTGTCAAGCATGTGAGAACTCTGGCTTTTGCCAAAAGCCTCCATGAGGAATCCCCAGAGGGGGCATGTCCTTGTTCCAGATTTTGAACTTTGCTTTGTTGCTCTCTGTCACCAGAGTGTGAAAGTTTAGTAGAAGGGTAAGCCGAAAGTATTATATTTACAATGATTACAAAGTAAACCAGCTTCTCTGAGCTGCTTCAGTACTTACTATAGCACAAACCAAGAACAGGGTAAGAGTTAAGAGTTAAAAGGATATGTGTAAAGGATATGAAAGTCCCTTGGACTGCAAGGAGATCTAACCAGTCCATTCTGAAGGAGATCAACCCTGGGATTTCTTTGGAAAGAATGATGCTGAAGCTGAAACTCCAGTACTTTGGCCACCTCATGAGAAGAGTTGACTCATTGGAAAAGACTCTGATGCTGGCAGAGATTGGGAGCAGGAGGAGAAGGGGACGACAGAGGATGAGATGGCTGGATGACTCGATGGATGTGAGTCTGAGTGAAACTCCAGGAGTTGGTGATGGACAGGGAGGCCTGACGTGCTGCGATTCATGGGGTCGCAAAGAGTCAGACACGACTGAGCGACTGAACTGAACTGAATTGAAAGAATATGAATAGCTACCAGAAACTGAAACTTACCCGGGGAAATACTGTACAAACCTGAAAAGCACTGATCCTTTGAGATGTCATGACCAAACAGATGGAGTGGAACTTGGCTATATGGGCTCAAGAGCGGTAAAGAGAAGAAATATCTTTAAATAAGTAAAAACATCATTTTAAGGTCACTGCAGAGGCATATTCTGCTTACCCAGACAGTCAGCTCACTTGTTCCTACACTCTGTGTTTCTGCTTTAAGACATAGTTGGGAGGGATGAGGAAAAATCTCAAGGGTAATCTGTCAAAGAGTATTAGGGGACTTTCACTAAAAAAAAAAAAAAAAAAAAAGAAAAGAAAAATAAGTTTCAAATTTCACATTTAGTAACTTAAAAGAATATTTTTGCCCTTCATATGTCCTAGAGACATTAAGGAATAACACACATGCAGTAGATTCCCACATAAAACCATCTGCACATCTACTTCTAACTTCTAAAAAGTTAACTTCTACTTAAAACACATAGAGTAAATCTATTTGTGACCCCCCCCGCTTTTTTTTTTACTTTGGTTCTACATAGCTGCTGTTCTGGAGCCTACCTCTAATCTTATGTGTCTTGTATGCCTTCAAAAGGCATTAAAAAAGCCATAGGGCTTGTTTCTGTCCAGAAATTATCTTAAAGTCTATGAGAGTCCATGCTGTATAGCTCAACTGTTACTCCCAGCACTGCCCTGAGGATGCAAGGAAAATAGATTTCTTTGTTCCCAATTGATTTCACCCAATTCTTAATAATATTCCATTTGTCTATAACATTTTTATCTTTTAAAAGAAACTTTCAAGTTTTTCTCATTTCATTCTCACAAAGGGTCAAGTTCAAGGCCAAACTGTTCTCCTTATTGCCAGCTGGCTCCTTAAATTTCTGGCTTTGACTTTCCTTGTGCCACTAAATATTGGACAGGGAAGTTAAACAGGGACTTCTTAAGACTAATTATTTCTGTGCCAGGCAATGGCAACTCACATTCTACTATAATTTGTTCTTCTCACACATGAGAAAAGAAACAACTTTTGCTCATTAAGTGAGTCCTAACTTGGACTTAATATGTCAGAGGATCAATCTGATTAAGAAACAGAAGTAAATACATGACTATAGGAATGATTCTGCGGTGAGAAACAGACTTTGCCAATTTTCCCATTACTCCTTCCTTTCTAAGGAAAGTGTTATCTGGGACCTTTACTTGCCATTAGGGCGAATAAAGCCAGGCATCATGTATCACATTTTTAGGAAGCAGTTTGCTGTAACATCTTGCAATATGCTTGGATGTCTTGGATATCAGAAGACCAACCAGAAGGTCAGAAACTGAAAATTGTTTTGCAGAATAGTTTGAATGAATGTCTTAAGGTTATAAAGGTAAAATGTTATAATTTTTTTTGTATATGTCAACCTTTAGAAGTGAAAATATAATGGAAATGAAAGTAGAGAGAGCAGCAAAAGTCTGATTTTGCCTTTGTATTGTTATGTTTTAAGCACTCTTTCAAAAATCTTAAAACTGATATTTTAGAATGTTCCAAATGAAATGAAATACTTTCAAAGTTTTGTTTTTGCTTAAGACTACAGATATATCTAAGATAAAACTTAGGATTCCCTGAGAAGTTAATTGTTTTGTCAAGATAACTAAAATATTATTCATTTATATTGGTATAGAAAATTACAAGAGTCAGAGTAGATGGTACATATTTGAGACCAAAATATAAACTAGATCAAAAATTTAATAGTTCAAAAAATAAATGGCGTAGAAATAATCTTATAATAGAATATAGAAGATAAAACTTTTTCAAAGTCTTATGATACAAATGCTATGAAATCTATTTAATCAAATGGATATGCTTCCTCTACACTGGACACTTACTATGTAAACTCTCCAAAAGGTAATTCCATTTAGGATTAAGAAACAGGTCACAGATGGGAAAATATCTGCCTTCAAATTCTTGGGGAGAGCATAAATAGTGACTTTGGAATGAAATTTAGCAATAAATATAAAGAGTTTTTAAAATGTTCATACCTTGACATCCAGGAATTATCCTCCAAGAAACTAATTATAAAATAATCCAAAATATAATTAGGAACTGAAAGCCTTGTAAATATCCAACATTAGGGAATCACTTAGCACTTTATAGTACATGTCACATAATTACACAATGTAATTATATGTAATGGAATACTAAAAGTATGCATATGCCTTGCAACTTTCACAACATGACCAATGCTTATAACATAATATTTACAAAATATTAGAAAATGAAATTGCATGAAACATATGACTCCAGATAAAATATTTTAACAATTTATATTTGTGATAATGGAATTATAAATGACTTTTGGAAACTATTGATTGACTTTCATTATTGAAGTTTGCCAATAACTTAATTTGTAAATTACTAGAAAATTCTCTGGAAAATAATGGATTTCATGTATAAAAATTCCTTTGAGAGTTAAGCTTATAAGTATCAGGATAGTGAGAGTGAAGATGACTAATTTTAACATACATTAAATAGACTTCTGAAATACTGCTTTAAATTCTATAGAAAACTGAACTTACCAAGGGAATTTTCTCAGAGTGAAGCAACAGTTCATAGTGGCCTTTTATTTCAAATCTCAAGTCTTTTCAGAAGTGGCAGATCTGTCAAAATTCATGACTGTGCTTTAGCCCTCACCAAAGAACGATTATCCCTGAAGAATAATCTTGCTGTGACCATTCAGGAACCTAGTGCTCTCCACAATGCAAGAAAGAACTGTGTTGACTGTTTTCCATTTGCAATACTTTCTGAGAAACTGTATTTAGGTTTTTGAACATGAAGCTTTCACAATACAAAGAAAAAAATCTGAATATCTGATATGATATTTTAAATGCTTTATTTTACATTATTAAAGGACTCATAGACAAACAAAAGACTCACTAAACTGTACAGGTTAACATTTTCTTATTAGCTAGGTGAGAAAGTTTCCAGGAAGGAAAGGAAATATGTGACTGGAAGAAGATGAGAAGCCAGGAAGTTAGAGGAAGCAAGCTGAGTTCCCTAGCTGTGATGGCAAGCAGACATCACAACATTTTAATCTAGATGTCATATCTTTCCTTGCTAAAGTGCTATCATGGGATGCATTTGGCTCACAGTAATGTAAGACAGGGGCTTCCCAGATGGCACTGGTGGTAAAGAACACACTTGATGGTACAGGAGACATAAGAAATGGGAGTTTGATTCCTGGGATTGGGAAGACCCCTGAAGGAGGGCATGGCAACCCCCTCCAGTATTCTTGCTTGGAGAATCCCATGGACAAAGGAGCCTGGCAGGCTACAGTACATAAGGTCACTAAGAGTTGGACACGACTGAAGGGACTGAGCACACTTGCAATGGAGGACAGACTGAGTAAGACCTCTTACTGAAAATAGATTCCATATCCAAACAAGGAAACCGAGAAGAAATTTCAAAGGAAACCAGCAAGACTTAGTAAAGAATCTAGAGGTAGTAATATGGGAAACAATTCAGTTCAGTTCAGTCGCTCAGTCGTGTTCAACTCTTTGCGACCCCATGAATCGCAGCACGCCAGGCCTCCCTGTCCGTTACATAGTTCTAAATTTGAAGCCAAGAAGAAGGAGTAATTATTTGAAAATCAGATAAAATAGCTACCAGAATAGGACACATGAAAGGAGACAGAAGCTTTCATCTGCTGTGATCTGTCTAGGAGAATCAGTAAACTTACCTTAGTCTTCCTTATCTCTCATTGACCAAATCTCAAGTCTTAAAGAAAGATAATTTGTTAATACAGTCAACAAAGTTTAGCCTCAAGGGCACAGAACAAGATGGTGAAGGGATGGTGAGTAGTTCCAAACAATTAAGAATGATTCAGCCCACATATTTTTAGTGGCAATACTTTTTTAATTGAATCCTCACCCTCCTTCCTCACAGGATAAATTACAGCTACCAATAAGAATAAAAATCAAGTATTGTAACTGGAAAATAAGGATTGATAAACAGTATGAAATGGCAAAAAGATAGGACACTGAAAGATGAACTCCCCAGGTCAGCAGGTGCCCAATATATTACTAGAGGTCAGTGGAGAAATGAGTCCGGAAAGAATGAAGAGATGGTGCCAAAGTAAAAACAACACCCAGTTGTGTATGTGACAGATGATGGAAGTAAAGTCTGGTGCTCTAAAGAACAATATCGCATAGAAACCTGGAATATTAGGTCCATGAATCAAAGCAAATTGAAATTGGTCAAACTGGCAAGAGTCAACATAAAATTTTAGGAATCAGAGAACTAAAATGGACTGGAATGGGTGAATTTAATTCATATGACCATTATATCTACCACTGTGGGCAAAAATCCCTTACAAGAAATGAGTACCTATCATAGTCAACAAAAGAGTCCAAAATGCAGTACTTGAATGCAATCTCAAAAATGACAGAATGATCTCTGTTCATTTACAAGGCAACCATTAGAAATGATGGTAATCCAAGTTTATGACCAGACCAGTAATGCTGAAGAAGTTGAAGTTGAATGGTGCTATGAAGACCTACAAGAACTTCTAGAACTCACACCCAAAAAAGATGTCCTTTTCATTATAGGGAACTGGAATGCAAAAGTAGGAATTCAAAAAACACCTGGAATAACAGGCAACTTTGGCCTTGGAGTAGAATGAAACAGAGCAAAGGCTAATGGAATTTTGCCAACAAAATGCACTGGTCATAGTAAACACCCTCTTCCAACAATACAAGAGAAGACTCTACACAAAGACATCACCAGGTGGTCAATACCAAAATCAGATTGAGTATATTCTTTGCAGTCAAAGATGGAGAAGCTCTATACAGTCAGCAAAAACAAGAACAGAAGCTGACTGTGGCTCAGATTATGAACTCCAAATTCAGACTTAAATTAAAGTAGGGAAAACCACAAGACCATTCACCTATAATCTAAATCAAATCCCTTATGATTATACAGTGAAAGTGACAAATAGATTCAATGGATTAGATCTGATAGACAGAGTGCCTGAAGAACTATGGAGGGAGGTTTGTGACATTGTACAGGAGGCAGTGAACAAGACCATTCCCAAGAAATGCAATAAGGCCAAATGGTTGTCTGAGGAGGCCTTACAAATAGCTATGAAAAGAAGAGAAGCAGAAGTGAATACAAAGGATAAATGGAAAGATATACTCATTTGAATGCAGAGTTCCAAAGAATAGCAAGGAGAGATAAGAAAGCCTTCCTCAGGGTTCAGTGTAAAGAAAAAGAGGAAACAATAGAATGGGAAAGACTAGAGATCTCTTCAAGAAAATTAGAGATACCAACGGGATTTTTCATGCTAAGATGGGCAAAATAAAGGACAAAAATGGAATGGACCTAACAGAAGCAGAAGATGTTAAGAAGATGTGGCAAGAATACACAGAAGAATTATACAAAAAAGATCTTCATGACCCAGATAATCACGATGGTGTGATCACTCACTTAGAGCCAGATATCCTGGAATGCAAACTCAAATAAGCCTTAGAAAGCATCACTAGGAACAAAGCTAGCGGAGGTGATGGAATTCTAGTGGAGCTATTTCAAATCCTAAAAAATTATGCTGTGAAAGTGCTGATCTCAATATGCCAGCAAATTTGGAAAACTCAGCAGTGGCCACAGGACTGGAAAAGGTCAGTTTTCATCCCAGTCCCAAAGAAAGGCAATGCCAAAGAATGCTCAGACTACCACACAATTGCACTCATCTCACACACTAGCAAAGTAATGCTCAAAGTTCTCCAGGCCAGGCTTCAACAGTATGTTAACTGTGAACTTCCAGATGTGCAAGCTGGATTTAGAAAAAGGCAGAGGAACCAGAGATCAAATTGCCAACATTTTCTGGATCATAAAACAAGCAAGAGAGTTCCATAAAAACATCTACTTCTGTGTTACTGACTATGTCAAAGCTTTTGACTGTGTGGATCACACAAACTGTGGAAAACTCTGAGAGATATGGGAATACCAGACAATCTGACCTGCCTCCTGAGATATATGTGTGCAGGTCAAGAAGCAACAGTTAGAACTGGACGTGGATCAACAGACTGGTTCCAAATTGGGAAAGGAGTATGTCAAGGCTGTATATTGTTATCCTGCTTATTTAACTTATATGCAGAGTACATCATAAGAAATGCTGAACTGGATGAAGCACAAGCTGGAATCAAGATTGCTGGAGGAAATATCAATAACCACAGATATGCAGAAGACACCACCCTTATGGCAGAAAATGAAGAAGCACTAAAGATTCTCTTGATGAAAGTGAAAGAGGAGAGTGAAAAAGTTAGCTTAAAACTCAACACTCAGAAAACTAAGATTATGGTATCTGATCCCATCACTTCATGGCAAATAGATGTGGAAACAGTGGAAACAGTGACAGACTATTTCGGGGTGCTCCAAAATCACTGCAGATGGAGACTGCAGCCACAAAATTAAAAGATGCTTGCTCCTTGAAAGAAAAGTTATGACCAACCTAGATAGCATATTAAAAAGCAGAGACATTACAACAAAGGTCCTATTAGTCAAAGCTATGGCTTTTCCAGTAGTAATGTATCAATGTGAGAGTCAGACTATAAAGAAAGTTGAGCACCGAAGAATTGATGCTCTTGCACTGTAGTGTTGGAAAAGACTCTTAGAAATCACCTGGACTGCAAGAAGATCAAACCAGTTCACCCTAAAGGAAATCAATCCTGAATTTCACTGGAAGGACTGATGTTGAAGCTGAAACTCCAATCCTTTAGCCACCTGATGCAAAGAACTAGCTCATTGGAAAAGACCATGATGCTAGGATAGTTTGAAGGTCGGAGGAGAAGGGGACAACAGAGGTTGAGATGGTTGGATGGCATCACCGACTCAATGGAATGAGTTTGAGTAAGCTCCAGGAGTTGGTGATGGACACAGAAGCTTGGAGTGCTGCAGTCCATGGGGTCACAGAGTCGTACATGACTGAACAACTGAACTGTACAAATATGAATAAAAATTAAGTATTTTAACTGGAGTAAAATGAATAATGAGAACTTAGGAAGAGAGATTAAAAAATGATGTTGCTGGTATCTTATCTATTTCAAGAGTTCTGTTGGCAGGTTCATTCTCTGCAGTAGGAAGTAAAAGAGCCAGAATATGGTGGAAAAAAATTTTTTATTGAGTTTTGGTGAGATTTTAGACACAAGCAGAATACCTTCAAGAACCAGGTGACAAAGTGTGGCTAAAAATTGGGGGCCAAGATCTCAACAGCTCTTCTTAGAACCCAGACAGTTCAATAGAGTGTTTCATAGTTCACATTTTTGTTGAATTGTTCATGGCAAGCAGAGTCCTCAGTAAGACTTCACTAGTAGTTTACACAAGGTGAAAACAAGGCATGGTTTGCAGATTAGGGCAAGCGATATTTGATGACTGATTTTGGCAAGAGATGCCATTACAAAAGAGCAGCAACGGAACTGAATACCGAAGAAGAGCAGCTGCAGAAGTGACTCAAATGAGACTTCTGTGACATAGTCAGTTTCTGGAAAAGGTAATTCATTTAAAATAGTATCTTTAAAGCATTGATAGGACACAGATACAGAGAGGGAAGAGTAGGTAAGGGCATGGAAAGGTGGCATTTATAGGTGAAGGAGAGGTCTCAAAACAAATACTGACAGCACCATTTTTCATGGCCATACCACCCTGAACACACCTGAGCTTGTCTGATCTTGAAAGCTAAGCAGAGTCAGGCCTGGTTAGTACTCGGATGGGAGACAACACCTGGATCTTGGACTTTCAGCCTCTGTTACTGTGAGGAAATAAATTTCTGTTTTTCAAGTTATTCAGTTTTGGTATCTTGTTATGGCAATCTTGCACTCAGCGCAAGCAGCCGGGACGGCCGGTGCACCCAGCACGTCCGAGAGGAGCTACCCCAAGTCCCAGATCAGGGGCAGGGGCTGAGAGTGCCAGGCTGCGATGGCACAGGAATGGCTGAGAGGAACCACCCCATGTACGAGGCCAGGGTCAGGGACTGGGAAGATCAACCCATATCCAAGGAGTGGTGGCTGCGCTGGTGCAGGAGGGCCTAGAGGAGCTATCCCACGTTGAAGGTCAGGAAGGGCAGTGGTGAGGAGATACCTTTCATCCAAGGTAAGGAGCAGTGGCTGTGCTTTGCTGGAGCAGCCCTGAAGAGATACCCCACGCCCAGGGTAAGAGAAACCCAAGTAAGATGGTAGGTGTTGCAAGAGGGCATCAGAGGGCAGACACATTGAAACCATCCATACTCACAGAAAACTAGTCAATCTAATCACACTAGGACCACAGCCTTGTCTAACTCAATGAAACCAAGCCATGCCTGCAGGGCAATCCAAGATGGGCGGGTCATGGTGGAGAGGTCTGACAGAATGTGGTCCACTGGAGAAGGGAATGGCAAGCCACTTCAGTATTCTTGCCTTGAGAACCTCATGAACAGTATGAAAAGGCAAAATGATAAGATACCAAAAGAGGAACTCCCCAGGTCATTAGGTGTCCAATATGCTACTGGAGATCAGTGGAGAAATAACTCCAGAAAGAATGAAGGGATGGAGCCAAAGCAAAAACAATACCCAGCTGTGGATATGACTGGTGATAGAAACAAAGTCCAATGCTGTAAAGAGCAATATTGCATAGGAATCTGGAATGTTAGGTCCATGAATCAAGGCAAATTGGAAGTGGTCAAACAGGAGATGGCAGAGAGAATATCGACATTCTAGGAATCAGCGAACTAAGGACTGGAATGGGTGAATTTAACTCAGATGACCATTATATCTGCTACTGCAGGCAGGAATCCCTCAGAATAAATGGAGTAGCCATCATGGTCAACAAAAGAGTCTGAAATGCAGTACTTGGATGCAATCTCAAAAACGACAGAATGATCTCTATTCGTTTCCAAGGCAAATCATTCAATATAACTGTAATCCAAGTCTATGCCCCAACCAATAATGCTGAAGAAGCTGAAGTTGAAGGGTTCTATGAAGACCTACAAGACCTTTTAGAACTAACACCCAAAAAAGATGTCCTTTTCATTATAGGGGACTGGAATGCAAAAGTAGGAAGTCAAGAAACATCTGGAGTAACAGGCAAATTTGGCCTTGGAATGCCAAATGAAGCAGGGCAAAGACTAATAGAGTTTTGCCAAGAAAATGCACTGGTCATAGCAAACACCCTCTTCAAACAACACAAGAGAAGACTCTACACATGAACATCACCAGATGGTCACCACCCAAATCAGATTGATTATATTCTTTGCAGCCAAAGATGGAGAAGCTCTATACAGTCAACAAAAACAAGACCAGGAGCTGACTGTGGCTCAGATCATGAACTCCTTATTACCAAATTCAGACTCAAATTGATGAAAGTAGGGAAAACTGCTAGACCATTTAGGTATGACCTAAATCAAATCCCTTATGACTATACAGTGGAAGTAAGAAATAGATTTAAGGGCCTAGATCTGATAGAGTGCCTGATGAACTATGGAATGAGGTTCGTGACATTGTACAGGAGACAGGGATCAAGACCATCCCCATGGAAAAGAAAGGCAAAAAAGCAAAATGGCTGTCTGGGGAGGCCTTACAAATAGCTGTGAAAAGAAGAGAAGCAAAAAGCAAAGGAGAAAAGGAAAGATATAAGCATCTGAATGCAGAGTTCCAAAGAATAGCAAGAAGAGATAAGAAAGCCTTCTTCAGTGATCAATGCAAAGAAATAGAGGAAAACAGTAGAATGGGAAAGACTAGAGAACTCTTCAAGAAACTTAGAGATACCAAGGGAATGTTTCATGCAAAGATGGGCTCGATAAAGGACAGAAATGGTATGGACCTAACAGAAGCAGAATATATTAAGAAGAGGTGGCAAGAATACACGGAAGAATGGTACAAAAAAAGATCTTCATGACCCAGATAATCATGATGATGTGATCACTAATCTAGAGTGAGATCTTATCCAGGAGTAAATAAATTGGAGGAAAAATAAAACTTTTTTTGCTTATCCTGGGTGAAGACCTATGCACACAATGTTAAGATTATGTTGCAAATCTACATTTATGCTAGACACCTTTATGAAAGTTGATTCCAAACATTATGCACTACTCTTAGTAAGTACTTGGAAAATTCTTGAGAATCAAACTGAAAGCAATTATTCCCTTTAATATATACTATGTCATTTAATCATTATAGAAGCTCTGCAAAATTCTATTTTATAATTATATAACATCAAGATAACTCCCCAATTTCTTCCAGCTTATAAATAAAAGAGCTTGAAATTCAATTGAACCACAATTGAAATTTGAATTTGAATTGAAATTTGAAATTTGAATGAACCACATATGTCTGCTACCGAAGTCCATACACATTCAACTATGTTTGACTTTATTCGCTTCTACAATTTGATACGTTCTCAATAAGCAGTTTTAAAAAGAAAAGTGAATACAGCATACTAATGCATATATATGGAATTTAGAAAATGGTAATGATAACCCTGTATGTGAGACAGCAAAAGAGACACAGATGTATAGGACAATATTTTGGACTTTGTGGGAGAGGGAGAGGGTGGGATGATTTGGGAGAATGGCATTGAAACATGCATATTATCATATGTGAAATGAATCGCCAGTCCAGGTTCTACGCATGAGACAGGATGCTCTGGGCTGGTGCACTGGGATGACCCAGAGGGCTGGGAAGGGGAAGGATATGGGAGGGGGGTTCAGGATGGGGAACACATACACACCGTGGCAGATTCATTTCAATGTATGGCAAAACCACTATAATATTGTAAAGTAATTAGCCTTCAATTAAAATAAATATATTTACATTAAAAAATAAATAAAAATAAAAGTGATATACAATGACTCCACAATTAAGAATATTAACTGAACAGAGCTTTAACATTTTAATAATTTGACTATTTAATTAATTCATAAATCAATATGCCACTTACTATGGTTTGTATAAACAACAAAAACAACTATTAACATCAAAAAACTCACAGTTTAGGATGATAACATTTTATAATGTGATACATTTAAAGAACAGCTCAGATAACTCATAAAACACTTTTTTGAGGAGTATTCACATGGACTAAGACAAGAAAAGGTTTAAACTGATTTGAAAGGCATGGAAGATTTGCCAATATCTGATAAAATACAGAATTTATATTAGAAAGTCTAGATGTTTGAATATATTGCAAAATCCTTTTTAAAAAGAAAATTAAATGTATGGCAAAACCAATACAGTGTTGTAAATTAAAATTAAAAATAAAAATTAAAAAAAAGATATATTGGACATTAGAAACATCTCAATCAAGCACTTGTATTTAAAAAGTAAAATGCATGACTTGTGCTTTTTAAAAGATCATTTTTGTGGAATTAATACATCATTTAGGAATAGGAAAGTATTTAATTTTGTGCATAATCTCTTTTCACCCTATCTTTAGTTTTCAAAGCTATAAAATAAAGTTATGTACATGTCAAATATTACCACATATATGTTTACATTCTAATAATATTGAAGCTAAGAAGTCACTCTCTTTACTATTACACAGCAATATAACAAAGGCATACTTATATCTTTCAAAACTTTATTTCTTAATTGGTGTTTAGCAAATCAGTACATATACTTGTGTTTATGCAAATCAGTACAACCTGATAGATATTATCAGGTTTTACACACCAAAAATGCACTGAAAGATTTCAGAGTCAGTAACTCAGTAAAATTGAATTAAACAAACTTTAAAAAGTGCACCTCTTAAATATATTTAGAATATTTCACACAGAATTGTGAATTGTGACCTTCCCTGAGAATGTGTCCTCTTCAGCTTTTCAAAACATCATTTGAATCTGAATATTTTTGTAAGATCTTCTGATATCCTAACAAGTTTAACTGTATATTAATCAAAGTGGTAGTTTTGAATTCCATACCAATTATAAAGTAGTTTATTAAACTATATAAAATGTCACTAAAATGAAAAATTCTGCTGACAAAACAAGCTTAATTATTTAAAGATATTTGGACTAAGATGGCTAACATTATCATAATGCCAAAGACAAATGGAACCAGAGTTGTGAAATTTCATAATACTTTTCACAGATTTGTAGCAGTTAGAAGTAACATTTACTTCTATACTTCATTGACTACACTAAAGCCTTTGACTTTGTGGGTCACAACAAACTGGAAAATTCTTCAAGAAATAGGAATATCAGACCATCTCACCTGCCTCCTGAGAAACTGGTATGCAGGTCAAGAAGCAACAGTTAGAACTGGACATGGAACAATGGGCTGGTTCAAAATTGGGAAATAAGTACATCAAGGCTGTATATTGTTAACCTTCTTATATTCAGAGTATATCATGCACAATGCCATGCTGGTTGAATCACAGGCTGAAATTAAGACTGTCAGGAGAAATATCAATAACCTCAGATATGAGGATTATACCACCCTAATGATAGAAAGCAATGATGAACTAAAGAGCCTGTTGATGAAGGTAAAAGAGCATGAAGAAAAGCTGGATTAAAACTCAATATTAAAAAAAAAATGAGATCATGTTAGCCAGTCTCATCACTTCATGGCAAATAGATGGGGAAACAATGGAAACAGTGAAAGACTTTATTTTCTTGGGCTCCAAAATCACTGCAGATGGTGCCTGCAGCCATGGAATTAAAAGATGCTTGCTCCTTGGAAGTAAAGCTTTGATAAACCTAGACAGCATATTAAAAAAGCAGAGACATTACTTCATCAAGTGTCCGTATAGTCAAAGCTACGGTTTTTCCAGTAGTTGTGTAAAGGTGTGAGAGTTGGACCATAGAGAAGGCTGAGTGCTAAGAAATTGATGCTTTCTAATTGTGGACCTGGAGAAGACTCTTCAGAGTCCCTTGGACAGCAAGGAGAGCAAACCAGTCCATCCTAAAGAAAATCAACCTTGAATATTCACTGGAAGGACTGATGCAGAAGCTGAAGCTCTAGTACTTTTCCCAACTCAGGAGAAGACTGAAGGTAGCAGGAGAAGGGAACGACAAAGGATGAGATGGTTGGATGGCATCACCGATTCAATGGACGTGAGTTTGAGCAAACTCCAGGAGATAGTGAAGGGCACGGAGGCCTGGAATGCTTCCACGCAGTCTCAAACTGAATGAATGAACAGCAACGACTACAGTGAGAATGAGATACCTCAGGTGAAAAGTTTAAGGGAATATAAAACTCAGTAATCAGAGGAATCATATGTAATTAAATATTTTTTAAAAAGTTAATTTGAAAGTCTATAATAAAGAAAATATCAAAATTTTAAATACAAATAGAATAGCATTACTGAATTCTCCTTTTGTGTTAGGTTCTAGTATGACTGATCATGGTACTGATTCTTTGCCATGGTTTTCTCCACAGTTTAGGTAAAAATGACCTAAAATAATTGTTTTATATTAAGATTTAAACATAAAATTAGTCTCATGGAAAATAGCATAGAATTTGCTGGATTCCCCATTAGTGATCTTATTTTTATTATTATAGTAATGAGAAAAATGCAACTAACAATAAAAATCTCTGAAAGTTTTTTTTTAAGGGGAAATGACAAATCTAACTTTTCCACTGATTTTTAGAAAGTTTCCTTCAGTTTCAGAGACTTCTTTCCCAAATTATTTGTGTGCTTTCAAACCAATATGTATTGGGGAAACTTATTTATATTGGAAGGATAAAAATCTCATTATCCAAAATCTATCTTTTGTGGCACCAGTTATTGCAATAGCTTAAGTTTAGTGGTTTTGACAGAATATTTATGCTATTTTGTAGGTAACTAGAACACATGGAAAATTTCTTCAGTAACATTTGGTTGGCGCCTGGTGGCATTAAGGAAAAAAAAAAAATCTAGAACCTATTAAGGCAGTCATTTTCAATTTGCCCACTAGAAAAATCTGTTTTGTGCAGATTGTGTATTTATTTGAGCAGTATAACAGATGTAGAGTATATTTTGCCTTACGCTATTTTTCCTTATGTTTAATTGTAACTTAGAGCCAGAAAGAAGATGTAAAATACAATGAAGTAGGGGAGAAAAACACATTCAGAAAAGCAATTTTGATCATAAGCATGTGATATCTATAGAAACTGTTATTTTGGAAAAGGGTTTGCCATTTCAGTAATCGAGTTAATGAAGATTTCATTTAGACCTCTATTTTAACATAGTAATTTCAATACATACTACACTTTATGCAGTTGAGCTGTTATATTGCTAATTAGGATTTTCAGAGTATTGGAATAAGAAATTCTTTTATCTCACAGGGAACAAACAAAATACTTAATATTTGAGATAAACATTTTTTTGGTTAAATTTAGAAACAAACTACATTATTGTGGAGAGAAATTTTGATGAGTAGATTCCTCAACGACAGCCGTGTGTTCTACCTCTCCTAGGAAAGGCAAGCATAATCCATAAACCTACCAGACCTGGCTATATTCTGGGAGAATATAAAGGTTTTAAGTTAGTTAGAGGAAGCATCCTTCAGTTTCTGAAGCTAAGCACCATATGGAATATTACAACATTTCTTAAACAAACATTGAAAAAAAAACAACAACAAAAAAACTAAGTGGGAGGAAGAAGAAAAGGAAGAAAAAAAGCTACATGGTTCATTCCAAGCTGTTTTCTAACTTATTCATAAATTTCTGTATACCAAGAGAACAGTTTTCTGAGACTATGGATTAACTAACCCTTTCTTCAATTTGTATGCAAAATTTCTATCTATTATGTACAATCTTTACTGTTACTGCGCAAGAAGAATTTCCTATGTCACAGCTCCGTGTGTTCTAGGTAGTGGCACTTGAGGGCCTGAGCCCTGATCTACCACCCACCTTCCCACCACACTCTGACTATAATGCGTGTGTGTCAGTTGCTCAGTCATATCCGACTCTTTGGGACCCCACGGACTTCAGCCCACCAGACTGCTTGGTCCATGGGATTACTCCAAGAAGAATACTGGAGTGGGTACACATTCCCTTCTCCAGGGGATCTTTCTGACCGAGGGATAGAACCCCAGTCTCCTGCATTGCAGGCAGATTCTTTCCTGTCTGAGCTTTCAAGGAAGCCAAGCTATAATAAGACAAGGTAAAAGGATGATGCTTATTGAATCATTTTATCCTCACCTTGATTTTCCTCAGGTCAAACACAAAGAATGAGTTTTCTACAATGCCAAGTGTGATTCTATTAATATCTTCAAATTAAACTGCATTATATCAATCACCTTTATCATTTTCAGAGTGAGCTGTAGTTGGATTTACCGTTTCAATGTATTAATGTTATCCTTCCAATAAATTAATATGGTTATCACAGAACAAAAAAAATAAAAAGCTATCTTTATGAGAACACTGAAAGAATATAGTTGGCTCTCTGTAGTCTTGAGTTCTACATCTTCCTATTCAACCAACAATGGATTAAAAAAAAAAAAATTCCAAAAGAGAAATTCCAGAAGTTGCCAAAAGCAAAACTCTAATTTGCCACTGCAACAATTATTTACATAGCATTTACATTTTATTATATATAATAATCTAAAGATTATACAAAGTATACAGAAAAATATGCAATAAGTTGTATGCAAATATTATACCAGTTTATACAAGAAACTTGAGTATCTTAGAATTTTGGTTTTATGTGAATCTTGAAATCAATCTCCCACAGATACTGAGGGGCCAACACACTGAGAAGTATATTTTCCCATCTGTGTCATCATTTCAGAGGGCCACTATAATTTCTTAGAGAGATTTTTAAATATATTTTGCTTCTACTTGGTACCTCAATTTAAGAAGTTATATTTAGCAAGAGTTTCAAGCCAAAGGATTTATATAAGCATGCTGCATGATGTAAATTCAATAATCCAGAATGCATGTGAATGACAAACAGAAAAACAAAATAGTATGTTTCAAATTTAAAAGAGCCATTGGAAAATATGTCCCAGGACAGACTTTCAATTCTCCTGTTACCCTTTCTGTTTCTGTGATGATCATTTGGTTTTTCTTCTCCTCTGTATTATCCCACTGTTCCCTCTTGATTTCTATTTACATATGAAGGGCTTCCCTGGTGGTTCAGATGGTAAAGCATCTGCCTGCAATGCAGGAGACCCAGGTTTGATCCCTGTGTTGGGAAGATCCTCTGGAGAAGGAAATGGCAGCCCACCCCAGTTCTCTTGCCTGTAAAATCCCATGGATGGTGAGCCTGGTAGTCTATAGCCCACGGTGTCACAAAGAACTGGACTTGACTGAGTGACTTCACTTTCACTTTTTCATGATAGCAAATCTAATATCCAAGCTGTACAAATCTAATGTTCTTGCTGCCAAACGAGTGGTCTTCAGGAAATATTTAAGCTAGCTACCACCAACAAAGGACACTCAATTTTTTGGAGGTTTGATTTATTGCCCTCACTGTGTCCATATAGTCAAAGCTATGGTTTTTCCAGTAGTCATGTATGGATGTGAGAGTTGGATCATAAAGAAGGCTGAGTGCCAAAGAACTGATGCTTTTGAACTATGGTGTGGGAGAAGGCTCCTGGGAGTCTCTTGGACTGTGAGGAGATCTAACTAGTCAATCCTAAAGAAAATCAATCCTGAATATTCATTGGAAGGACTGACACTGAAGCTGAAGCTCCAATACTTTGGCCACCTGATGTGAATAGCTGACAGATTAGAAGACTCTGATGCTGGGAAAGGTTGAAGGCAGGAGGAGAAGGGGACAAGATGGTTGGATGGCATCACTGATTCAATGTACATGAGTTTGAGAAAGCACTGGGAGATGGTGAAGGACAGGGAAGCATGGTGTGCTGTGTTTCATGGGGTTGCAAAGTGTCAGACAAGACTGAGCAACTGAACAACAACAGCAACTATGCAAAAGAAAAGACCTGCTCTCCACTCTTTTCAAAAGAAAATTTCTGTTCACTCTAAATGGTGGACATTGAAATATTTCTCATCATTTTGGGCTGAATTTACAACAATAACCAAAAGAAATAATAAGGATTGAAAATATAATATATATAGAATATATTTATTGATTTAACTATTTACCTTGCCAGGCACTATGCTAGCCTATGAAACATAGATTTAATTATGTTTCATATAACACCCTGGAGGAACTCAGTTTTCTTGGGCGGAGGGGGGAAGCATGTATTGGTTAGGGTCCTGCTGGAAATAAATGTCACAATCAAAAAAGTGAATGATGAAAGTTTAATGAAGGGACTACCTGAAAGGGAATGGGCAGAAGAGAGAATAGGTGAGTAGGGCCAATTAGAGCAGGAAGCATTTAACATCATGTACTAGATAAGCAGAAGAGAGTTGACTTGAAGGGGCAAAATGAAAATATCCACATAGCACCAGAAAATTATATGATAAGTAAAATATGGAACTACGTAGAAAATTTTAAGAGTCATACAGCATTGGTGGGTAGGGACTGAGAAGTGGATAGAAACAGATGGGAACAGTATCACTGTATGATGGTCCCTGGGGGTGGTGGTTTAGTCATTAAGCCTTGTCTAACTCTTGCAATCCCATGGACTGCAGCCCACCAGGCTCCTCTTTGTATGGAATTTTCCAACAAGCATAATGCAATGGGTTGCCACTTCCTTCTTCAAGGGATCTCCCCAAAGCAAGGACTGAACCTGGGTCTCCTGCATTGCAGGCAGATTCTTTCTCAAATGAATCAGGGAAGTCCTATGATGATCTCTAACATTATCCATAAATACTGTTTACTGACTTCACTTCTAGTTCAGGCACAAGGTGGTAATACTGATCAGATCATGACTTGTTTTACATTAAAACAATAGAACAAATAGTATTGTATTTTTTAAAATATAGGATAGTTATTTTTGGATAGATACTTTTCTTTGCAATAAACCTACCCAAAATAGTAGCTTCCATAAATTCTCACAGTAGCTTGTACCTACCAGAGTCCCTGTCATTTGCCTCTCTGCAACCCTCTTTTGCATCCCAAGGTGAATACTTATTTGAACAATGTTAAGTAAGAATATGGGAGTGATTTTATTCAAATAACCAGAAGTTCATCTCTTTTGTTCTCTGATTCTAAAGGGATTACTTAAATAACCTGTTATAGACTGAATGCTTGTGTCCTCCTAAAATGAATATGTTGAAATCCTAACTCCAAATATGACAGTTTTGGGAGATGGGGCCTTTAGGGAAGTATGAAAGGTCAAGGAGGTCTTAAGAACAGAGCCCTCATTTGGCAGCATTAGTGTATTTTCAAGATGAAACCCTAGGGAGCTTTACTTTTCTCTCTCCCTCCCTCTCCCTTCACTTTCTCTGTTCACCATGTGAGCACACAGATAGACAACAGCACCTGCAAACCACAAAGCAGAGCCTCTTAACAATGATCTAATCAGCCAGTACTTTGATCCCAGACTTTTTCACTTCAAGAACTGAGAGAAAATAAATTTACGTAGTTTAAGTCACCTAGGCTGTGGTATTTTATAATGGCAGCCTGAGCTGCTAATACAGAACCAAAAAAGTCTGCTAATATATTGTCTTATATTCTCTATTATTTTACTAAAAAGGAAAGAATGAGGGGAAAAAAGAACCAAAACCTAAATTCTTAACTAGAATTTGGATTAAAATCAAATATGCTTTGATCAGGGGAAATTTCCTTGAGTAAGGTTATGGCCTCTGTTTTAAAGAATGAAAAAGAGGTTAGTTAGGCCAAGATGAAAAAAAAAAAGCCGGGGGGTGGGGGATAGGAATCATTTTATGAACCAGGGTCACATGAAGAAGACATAAAAGTGAAAACAGTATAATGACTCAGAAAAACAATATAATAGCTCGGAAAAATAAGACGTGGATGAAGGAAGAAGTTTGAAGCAAAGAAGGGTGGGGGATGAGGTCATTTGGGAGCCAATCAACTGGTTAAAGAATATTTGAAAAATTGCAATATAAATATCTACTGAAAATCTTTGAAATATAAAGACTTGTGGGTGTTTGTTCTTTGTGTGTGCTCTGATCACAATTGCTTATGTGGAACTTAGAGGACTCATTATGAAATACTACCATGTAGTTTCTATTTTTAATAGAACATCCTAAGTTGGCCTTTGTCCGAAATTTCCTATTCATTGTATGAGAGAGAAAAGCCTTGGCACATAAGAAGGTCAGCTTCAAACATTTCCTGTGTAGTTATTTCAGCAAACATCAAAAACTCCCTGCAGATTAAATATAGTATTTATAAAGGGGGTATATAGGGAAGGAATATACAGCAGTAGAAGGTAAAACTCAAATTAGTTTACTCTTAGGCTGGAAAATTAGCCAAAATTTTGATCTTGGCTTTTATTTTTGAAAAAGAGTCCATAATAATAATTTCCAATGAATGGGTTATTTCAAGAAATGAAAACAACCCAAAATGTTGTGTTAGGTAACGAATAAACAAAAGTGCCACACACAATGATGTTTATCTAGAAGCATGGCTCCTTTTTCAAGAAATTTGTGTGCTTACCTTCTGGTTAAAAAATAAATAAATATTTAATAACATTTTAATTATACTAATAAACATATTTCAAACATAAAAATTTGGGAGAGGGTGGGATGATTTGGGAGAATGACATTCTAACATGTATACTATCATGTAAGAATTGAATCGCCAATCTATGTCTGACGCAGGATGCAGCATGCTTGGGGCTGGTGCATGGGGATGACCCAGAGATATGTTATGGGGAGGGAGGTGGGAGGGGGGTTCATGTTTGGGAACGTATGTAAGAATTAAAGATTTTAAAATTTAAAAAATAAAAAACTAGAAAAAAAAATTTCTAAATTAAAGAAGATCCTTAAAATTGATAAAGCTTACCAGGCAAAAGTTACAATTTAGCTATTATTGCCTCAGCAAGCCTGAAATTAATCATAGTTGTTCATATGGTCCTCACATCAATTGAGTTATGTGCATTATTTGTACTGAATGTGTTGCACTTAATTGCAGCTTAAAATAACTCTTAAAATTTTGAAACTGTGATCCAGCATGGAAACAAAAATGTGTGTGAGTAGAATAGTATGGCAATATAGCAGATTAATATATGATTTAAAAAGAACTCCATGGCAAGACAGAAGAAAAGTTTATTAGTAATAGCTGTTGAAAACAAATTTCAAGTGATTTTTTAAAGCATTGTATTACATGTGAATTAACTATATTTCTACTTTCTTGATGTTCCTTAAAAGAATAAGGAGGTGAATGGATGGCATCACCAACTCAATGGACACATGTTTGAGCAAATTCTGGGAGATAGTGAAGGACAGAGAAGCCTAGCATGCTACAGTTCCTGGGGTCCCAAAGAATCGGATACAACTTAGCAACTAAACAATGACAACTGATGATGTCTTAGATGTATTGAAGTAAAAGTAAGAGATTTTTTTCCCCCTAAACTGTGTTATTATAAAAAAACCAATTATAACCAGCTTTTACAATGTCTGGGACCATGTTTGAAAATTTAAAAATAGATATCACTCTATGTAGATGGTCTTAAGAAATAACAGAAAATTATCCAAGCATTATTTTTACATTGTAATACAATTCTGTCATTGTTATGGTTTAGTTGCTAAGTCATATCTGACTCTTTTACAACCTCATAAACCGTAGCTTCTCAGACTCCTCTCTCCATGGGATTTCCCAGGCAAGATCACTGGGGTGCATCACCTTTTCCTTCTCCAGGGGATCTTCCTGACCCAGGGATCAAACCCACATCTCCTGCACTGGTGGGTGGATTCTTCACTACTGTGTCACCTGGGAAGCCCAATATAATTCTGGAGTTGCTAAAGTAAACAAGAATTTAGCAATGATTTTAAAATCTGAAGTCTAGATACATGGTTTGTTTATGCCAAAGAGATACATGATGCTTAGGGAAAACAAAATACTGGAAAATTAAGAAACAGTAAATTTGGAAAACTCAGCAGTGGCCACAGGACTGGAAAAGGTCCATTATCATTCCAATCCCAAAGAAAGGCAATGCCAAAGAATGCTCAAACTACCACACAATTGCACTCATCTCACATGCCAGTAAAGTAATGCTCAAAATTCTCCAAGCCAGGCTTTGGCAATATGTGAACCATGAAATTCCTGATGTTCAAGCTGGTTTTAGGAAAGGCAGAGGAACCAGAAATCAAACTGCCAACATCTACTGGATCATGGAAAAAGCAAGGGAGTTCCAGAAAAACATCTATTTCTGCTTTATTGACTATGCCAAAGCTTTTGACTGTGTGAATCACAATAAACTGTGGAAAATTCTGAAAGACATGGAAGTACCAGACCATCTGACCTGACTCTTGAGAAACCTGTATGCAGGTCAGGAAGCAACAGTTAGAACTGAACATGGAAGAACAGACTGGTTCCAAATAGGAAAAGGAGTACATCAAGGCTGTATATTGTCACTCTGCTTATTTAACGTATATGCAGAGTACATGAGAAATGCTGGACTGGAAGAAGCAAAAGCTGAAATCAAGATTGCCGGGAGAAATATCAATAACCTCAGATATGCAGATGACACCAGCCTTATGGCAGAAAGTGAAGAGGAGCTAAGGAGGCTCTTGATGAAAGTGAAAGTGGAGAGTGAAAAAGTTGGCTTGAAGCGCAACATTCAGAAAACAAAGATCATGGCATCTGGTCCCATCACTTCATGGGAAATAGATGCAGAAACAGTGGAAACAGTGTCAGACTTTTTTTTTTGCGGGGGGGGGGGGGGCTCCAAAATCACTGCCGATGGTGACTGCAGCCATGAAATTAAAAGATGCTTACTCCTTGGAAGAAAAGTTATGGCCAACCTAGATAGCATATTCAAAAGCAGAGACATTACTTTGCCAACCAAGGTCCGTCTAGTCAAGGCTATGGTTTTTCCTGTGGTCATGTATGGATGTGAGAGTTGGACTGTGCAGAAGGCTGAGCGCCGAAGAATTGATGCTTTTGAACTGTGGTGTTGGAGAAGACTCTTGAGAGTCCGTTGGACTGCAAGGAGATCCAACCAATCCATTCTGAAGTAGATCAGCTCTGGGATTTCTTTGGAAGGAATGATGCTAAAGCTGAAACTCCAGTACTTTGGCCACCTCATGTGAAGAGTTGACTCATTGGAAAAGACTCTGATGCTGGGAAGGATTGGGGGGTAGGAGGAGAAGGGGACGACGGAGGATGAGATGGCTGGGTGGCATCCCTGACTCCATGGACATGAGTCTGAGTGAATTCTGGGAATTGGTGATGGACAGGGAGGGAGGCCTGGTGTGCTGCAATTCTGGGGTCACAAAGATTCGGACACGACTGAGCTACGGAACTGAACTGAACTGAACTGATCACCTATACTTGCATTGATGATGATGATATCTCAACAGTGCGGAATCATAGGATCTAGCCTGGGTAGCTAAGTAAATACCACGTGTTTTTATACAATCTCTTCTTTCTCTCACTACAAATCTTAGTTAAAATAGATAGAAGAGAGAGTCTGTTACCAATAGGACAGAGTGAATGCTGGATCTTCGCACAAGTATCAGTTATAAACTCTGGTTCCATTCTTATGCAAATGAGGGTTATATACTCTGAACAAAATATATTAAACTACTATCTAGGGCTCTGGAAAGTTTTAAAGTAAAGGTAGTCAAATATTGAAAGTAAGTCAAAATTTGGAGTAACAAAAATATATTGAAGTAAATTTCTCAGTTTTGTTTTTGTTCCCCTGAGGGTGGCCATAAATTTCTGACCATGATGGCAGAGTATGAGGGGCATACTTCTGGAAAAAAGAGTCTAAATCTGTTTGCTTGAAAAATCAATGGAAGGAATTCAGGACAATAAAATTCTGCTAGAGATTTAGGAAAACCCTAGAAAGGAGACAGCCAAAAAAGAGGGAAAAAGTCCATGTGTATCAGCCCAGATTTACAGCTGACTCCAAATCTGCATGGGGAGAACTGAAAGCAGCTTTCTGCTAGGGCTGAAAGCACCGAACTGAGATGTGAACTGCCATATAATCACTGCATGTCATTTTAAAGTTTGAGTTTAGGCAATTTAATTGCCCAATAAAACAAAAACATGCATACTTTGGGGGGATATATGGAGAATTCATGGTCTACACAACATAATATATAAAGTGTTCAGGATAAAATTGACATCCTTAACATACAGGAAGCAAGATTGTATTACTCTGTTTTAAGAATAGGCAATAAACTTGTGCAAAACTTGAGATGACCAGGAAGTAGAATTATCAGAAGCTGATATAAATATGTTTAGTGGTCAGGTAAAGTAAAATATGAAGAAAGCTGAGCACCAAAGAATTGCTTTTGAATTGTATTATTGGAGAAGACTCTTGAGAGTCCCTTGGACTGCAAGGAGATCCAACCAGTCCATTCTAAAGGAGATCAGCCCTGGGTGTTCTTTGGAAGGAATGATGCTAAAGCTGAAACTCCAGTACCTTGGCCACCTCATGCGAAGAGTTGACTCATTGGAAAAGACTCTGATGCTGGGAGGGATTGGGGGCAGGAGGAGAAGGGGACGACAGAGGATGAGATGGCTGGATGGCATCACTGACTTGATGGACATGAGTTTTAGTGAACTCTGGGAGATGGTGATGGACAGGGAGGCCTGGCGTGCTGCGATTCATGGGGTCGCAAAGAGTCTGACATGACTGAGCCACTGAACTGAACTGAACTCAAAGTAAAATATGCTCATGAAAAAACGGATAGGAATATTAGAAAAGAGGTAGAAAATATAAGAAATAACCAAATGTAATGTCTAAAGAAAAATAACAACATTTAAAATAAGAAATATACTAGCTTTACTTATTAATAAAAGAAATAGAAAAAGTAAAATTGAAGGAAGATTATATATATAAGTATAAATATATAAATATATATGTATATAAATTATCCATTGAGAAGAATAGATAAAAGATTACAAGATGTACAAAGTTTTAGAAATCTAAGCAAGGTTAATCAAAAAATTCTCCTTTCTCAAAAGGGGATGAGAGAAAGACTAAAGATAACAATATATTTGAATAAACAGAGGCAGGAAAGTCTCCAAATGTGATAAAACATATAAATTCACAGACTTAAGAAACTTAGCCCATTAGTGCAAGAAAACTATTAAAACCTAAATTAGATAAATTTGAAAAAATTCACATCTAGGCATATAAGAGTCATATACTAAAAACTAATATGAAAATAAAATTTTGCAAAAAAATAAAAAAGACAATAGAAAAATTACATATTAAGCATAAGGAAAATACAGTCTAAACCATTATAGACTTCTAAAAAAAAACATGAAGAATATAAGATAACTGAAAACCTTTGAAGGGACTGAAAGCAAAACAAGACAAACAAAAAACAAACATTAACAAAGAAAGAATTCTGTGTTCAGTGAACATATCCCGCAAGAATTAGGTTTATAGGCATTTTTCATGTAAATGAAAAATTAAGGGAATTTGCTAACTTCAGACTGATACGGAAATACAGTCTAAAATAAATTCTGTAGGTTGAAGAAAAATGATAGCAGAGGACACTTGAATACTCAAGAGAAAATAAAGAGCATTAGAAATAATAAACGTGTGTAAATAAAGTTATATTTGCTCCCAATTTATTTAAATACATATATTTGCATAAAAGGTATATTTTTGCATAAATACATGAAAAACATGGTGATGCCAATGAGAGTTCCAGAAAAACATCTACTTCTGCTTTACTGAGTATTCCAAAGCCTTTGACTGTGTGGATCACAACAAAATGTAGAATATTCTTCAAGAGAAGGGAATATCAGACCACCTATCCTGCCTCCTGAGAAATCCATGTGCAGGTCAAGAAGCAATAGTTAGAACTGGACATGGAACAATGGGCTGGTTCCAAATAGGGAAAGGAGTACGACAAGGCTGTATATTGTTACCCTGCTTATTTAACTATATGCAGAGTACACCATGTTAAATGCTGGGCTGGAAGAAGCACAAGCTGGAATCAAGAATAACAGGAGAAATATCAATAACCTCAGATACTCAGATAATACCATCCTTATGGCAGAAAGTGAAGAACTAAAAAGCCTCTTGATGAGGGTGAAAGAGGAGAGAGAAAAAGTTGGCTTAAAACTCAGCATTCAAAAAATGAAGATCATGGCATCCAGTCCCATCACTTCATGGCAAATAGACAGGGAAACAATGGAAACAGTGACAGACTTTCTTTTCTTCAGCTCCAAAATCACTGCTGATGGTATCTGCAGCCATGACATTAAAAGATACTTTTGCTCCTTGTAAGAAAAGTTATCACCAACCTAGACAGCATATTAAAAAGCAGAGACATTATAACAAAGTCCATCTAGTCAAAGCTATGGTTTTTCCAATAGTATGTATAGATGTGAGAGTTGAACTATAAAGAAAGTTGAGGACAGAAGAACTGATGCTTTTGAACTGCGATGTTGGAGAAGACTCTTGAGAGTCCTTTGGACAGCAAAGAGATCAAACAAGTCAATCCTAAAGGAAATCTGTCCTGAATATTCAATGGAAGGACTGATACTGAACCTGAAACTCCAATCCTTTGACCACCTGATGCGAAGAACTGACTTGTTGGAAAAAGACCCTGATGCTGGGAGAGACTGAAGGTGGGAGAAGGGGACGACAGAGGGTGAAATGGTTGGAAGTCATCATTGACTCCATAAACATGAGTTTGAGCAAGCTCCAGGAGTTGGTGATGGATGGGGAAGCCTGGTGTGTTACAGTCCACCAGGCTCCCCCGTCCCTGGGATTCTCCAGGCAAGAACACTGGAGTGGGTTGCCACTTCCTTCTCCAATGCATGAAAGTGAAAAGTGAAAGTGAAGTCGCTCAGTCTTGTCCAACCCTCAGCGACTCCGTGGACTGCAGCCCACTAGGCCCCTCCACCCATGGGATTTTTCAGGCAAGAGGACTGGAGTGGGGTGCCGTTGCCTTCTCCGAAAATATTCTTAACTTGAATATTTTACTTTTAAATCTGTATTTTTCTTTAAGAAAAAATAACAACCTAATATTTTACCTCAGGAATCTAGAAGAAGAAAAGGGAAATAACTCCAAGGCAAGAAATAATAAAAAATGAGTAGAAGAACCCAACTAGAAGAAGAACAATAAAGAAAATTAACTGTTTAAAAGCTGGTTCTTTGAAAATAATCAATGAATTTGACAAAGAACTAGCTGGATCAATCAATGAAAATCAGAGAATATAAATCACCAGTATCAGGAAGAAAACAGGATTGTTACTAAAGTTCCTATGGACTACTAAAGATCCTGAAGGGACATAAAAGAATATTATGAACAAGTTTATACCAATGAATTAGCAATTCATATGACAGAGAAAATTCCTTCAAAGACACAGGTTCAAGAATCACTAAGGTACTAACAGACAAACTGGATAGCTATCTTTAGGTCTACTAATGAAATTTAGTTCAAAGCTACAAAACTTTTCCACAAAACAAACAGAAACACACATTAGCCCTCTAAACAGAAAAAAAAAAATCTCTCTAAACTCAGATGATTCAATCAGATGATGGCAAATTCTATCAAATACTTCAGGAAGAAGTAATACCATACAGACAAAAAGTGTTTTACACAAACTCTTCCAGAGACTAGAAAGGCAGAGTAATATTTTCCAATGAGTTTTATAAGAACAACATTACCAAAAGCAAAAAATTTACAAGTAAATAAACCTGCAGATCATCTATACCCCTAATAAACATAGGCACAAGTACTCACAGAAGATATTAGCAAAGCAAATACAGCAATATATACATATATTTAAAGAAAGATAATGAACAAGTGGGATCTATCCCAGGAATGCAAATATTAGGCCAATTTGAAAATGAATCTCTAATTTATCATAATAATAGAATAAAGATAAAAGTCTGCAAGCCAATTTAATAGATGCAATAAAAATCTTCAGAAAGATACATTAAAATATCTCAGAAAAGTAGTAATTAGTAAGAACTTCCTCATTCTGATAAAAAGAATTAAAAAAATACACTAGCTCAGAAACAGTCATAGAGTTTTAACATGATTGTAAATTCAAAATACTAGTGATAGAACACTAGGACAATGGAAATACAGTCAGAGTGTCTTAGAGCTTTTCTTTGTGTACTATGTTACTTCAGTCTACTCAGAAACTAATCTTCAGCTAACAAGTACTCATGCCATATATATTCTAGACTTAAGATACCCCACACTCTACTAAGTTTTCCTCACCTATAAAAAGATGACAGTAAAGAATTTTAAAATTAAAAAGAAACAATATTGTTTATCTCACAATGCTTTGGTAGGATGAAAGGAGTTAATTTATGAGAGAGGCTTAGAATAGTACCTGACAATTCCCTGGTGGCTCAAACGGTAAAGCGTTTGCCTGCAAGGCGGGAGACCCGGCTTCGATTCCTGGGTCGGAAGATCCCCTGGAGAAGGAAATGGCAATCTGCTCCAGCACTCTTGCCTGGAAAATCCCATGAACGGAGGAGCCTGATAGGCTACAGTCCATGGGGTCCTGAAGAGTTGGACATGACCAAGCGACTTCACTTTCACTTTCACATAGTATTTTGTGTATTATTTATTATTAAAACTGGGCTTCCCTGGTGGCTGAGACAGTAAAGAGTTTTCCTGCGATGCTGGAGACCCAAGTTTGATCCCTGGGTCAGGAAGATCCCTAGGCGAAGGGAATGGCAACTCACTCCAGTATCCTTGCCTAGAGAATCCATGGACAGAAGAGCCTGGTTGCTACAGTCCATGGGGTTGCAAAGAGTCGGACATGACTAAGCAACACAGAATAATATTATTAAATATATAACATCTTATGAAACTAATCATTTTTATATTATAACTATAGATAAGAATCCCACATATTATGTTTTAGCCAGAATGTTGACATTTTAATGTCTCCTAACTGTTATTTTTGGGGAATATATCTTCACTCAAATTGATTTCATTTAAAATGATTATTTTATTTATTGTAATAAGGGGATCTCCTGAGTAAAACTTTAGTGACACAACTTCAAATATTCATAATATTTATATTTAGTTGATAACAACCTGTCTGAGCTGTAAAAACATTTTGTGGAGCCCAATACCATACAACGAACAAAGCTAGTGGAGGTTATGGAATTCCAGTTGAGCTATTTCAAATCCAAAAAAATGATGCTGTGAAAGTGCTGCACTCAATATGCCAGCAAATTTGGAACACTCAGCAGTGGCCACAGGACTGGAAACTATAAGTAAGGTGAAAAGACCGCCTTCTGAATGGGAGAAAACAATAGCAAATGAAGCAACTGACAAACAACTAGTCTCAAAAATATACAAGCAACTTATGCAGCTCAACTCCAGAAAAATAAATGACCCAATCAAAAAATGGGCCAAAGAACTAAATAGGCATTTCTCCAAAGAAGACATACGGATGGCTAACAAACACATGAAAAGATGCTCAAAATCACTCATTATCAGAGAAATGCAAATTAAAACCACAATGAGGTACCATTTCACACCAGTCAGAATGGCTGCCATCCAAAAGTCTACAAGCAGTAAATGCTGGAGAGGATGTGGAGAAAAGGGAACCCTCTTACACTGTTGGTGGGAATGCAAACTAGTACAGCCACTATGGAGAACAGTGTGGAGATTCCTTAAAAAATTGCAAATAGAACTGCCTTATGATCCAGTAATTCCACTGCTGGGCATACACACCTAGGAAACCAGAATTGAAAGAGACACATGTACCCCAATGTTCATCGCAGCACTGTTTATAATAGCCATGACATGGAAACAACCTAGATATCCATCAGCAGATAAATGGATAAGAACGCGGTGGTACATATACACAATGGAGTATTACTCAGCCATTAAAAAGAATACATTTGAATCAGTTCTAATGAGATGGATGAAACTGGAGCCAATTATACAAAGTGAAGTAAGCCAGAAAGAAAAACACCAATACAGTATACTGACACATATATATGGAATTTAGAAAGATGGCAATGATGAACCTGTATGAGAGATAGCAAAAGAGACACAGATGTATAGAACGGACCTTTGGACTGTGAGGGAGAGGGTGAGGGTGGGATGATTTGGGACAATGGCTTTGAAACATGTATACTATCATGTAAGAAACGAAGCGCCAGTCTATGTTCGATACAAGATACAGGATGCTTGGGGCTGGTGCACGGGGATGATCCAGAGAAATGATATTGGGTGGGAGGTGGGAGGGGGATTCACGATTGGGAGCTCGTATACACCCGTGGCGGATTCATGTCAATGTATGGCAAAACCAATACGGTATTGTAAAGTAAAATAAAGTAAAAATAAAAGAAAAAATAAAAGAAAAAAAAAGGTCAGTTTTCATCAAATCCAATCCCAAAGAAAGGCAATGACAAGAATGTTCAAACTGCCACACAATTGCACTCATTTCACACACTAGCAAAGTAATGCTCAAAATTCTCTAAGCCAGGCTTCAACAATACATGAACTGTTAACTTCTAGATGTACATGCTGGATTTAGAAAAGTCAGAGGAACCACAGATCAAATTGCCAACGTCTGCTGGATCATCTAAAAGGGAAGAGAGTCCAGAAAAACATATGTTTCTGCTTTATTGACTATGCCAAAGCCTTTGACTGTCTGGATAGCAATAAACTGTGGAAAATTCTGAAAGAGATGGGAATACCAGACCACCTGACCTGCCCGCTGATAAATCTGTATGCAGGTCAGGAAGCAACAGTTATAACTGGAAAAACTGTTTGGCTCCAAATAGGAAAAGGAGTACGTCAAGGCTATATATTGTCACTGTGTTTATTTAACTTATATGCAGAATACATCCTGAGAAATGCTGGGCTGGAGGAAGCACAAGCTGGAATCAAGATTGCTGGGAGAAATATCAATAATCTCAGATATGCAGATGACACCACCCTTATGGCAGAAAATGAAGAACTAAAAAGCCTCTTGATGAAAGTGAAAGAGGAGAGTGGAAAAGCTGGCTTAAAGCTTAACATTGAGAAAACTAAGATCATGGCATCTGGTTCCCCATCACTTCATGGAAAATAGATGGGGAAACAGTGGAAACAGTGACAGACTTTATTTTGGGGGGCTCCAAAATCACTGCAGATGGAGACCACAGCCATGAACTAAAAAGACGCTTACTCCTTGGAAAAAAGTTATGACCAACCTAGATGACATGTTAAAAAGCAGAGACATTACTTTGCCAACAAATGTCCATCTAGTCAAGGCTATGGTTTTTCCAGTACTCATGTATGGATGTGAGAGTTGGACTATAAAGAAAACTGAACACCAAAAAATTGATGTGTTTGAACTGTGGTGTTGGAGGAGACTCCTGAGAGTCCCTTGGACTGCAAGGAGATACAACCAGTCCATTATAAGGAAATCATTCCTGAATGTTCATTGGAAGGACTGATGTTGAAGCTGAAACTCCAATACTTTGGCCACTTGATGGGAAGAACTGACTCACTGGAAAAGACCCTGATGCTGGGAAAGATTGAAGGCAGGAGGAGAAGGGGAAGACAGAGGATGAGATGGTTGGATGGCATCATCGACTTAATGGACATGAGTTTGAGTGGACTCTGGGAGCTGGTGATGGACAGGGAGGCCTGGTGTGCTGCAGTCCATGGTGTCGCAAACAGCACATGACTGAGTGACTGAGCTGAACTGAACTGAACTGATATCATAGTAGTCTTATTTTCAATAACAATTGACAGAGAAGATTACCTAATGACAAAAAATAATGTTCAGTATAAGAATGCACTAATGAATTTTCATTTCATTCATCAATATATGGAGTTTTGAATAATAAAGGGTATTGAGTAATTATAAGATGTGCTTACTCACTTCATATAACAAGTTTATAATGTAAGGATTGTTATCTGCATTTTGTAGATGAAAAGATGTAAATTGGGGCAACTTGAGTAATATGTTCAGTGCCTCACTCCTAGAGGAGATAATGGATTCAAAGTCAGATATGGCTGATTCCAAGTACATTCATATGCTGTGTCTCATAGTGGTGTTCCAGATGTACTACTCAGTAACACTGGAACCAAAATGTGCTGCCTGTACAGAATCCTTGCAATAGCTGAATTCCCCAAGTGCCTGAGTCCCACAGTCTGAGAAGTGGTGTTTTGCACTGCTGAGCAGTGCATGCTTCGTATGCTGATGCATTGTCTGTCAGAGCTTTACAATAACACACGTGACTGTCGCTTCCCTGGCTTCCTGCACACTGGTAAAAGTCATCCCTGAAAGCCTGCTTACCTCTTATTCTCTTGAGAAAACCAGGATATTGCCCCCTTCTGAGCTATACTTACTATTTTCTGTTTCTTCACAACATACTTTTTAATACTATAATGTCCTAGTACATTCAGTCTTTCCCTTGGAAATTAATTGCATACTAGCAGCAGTTCCATCCTTCCCCATTGATTAATTCCCTCCCTTTAAGTCTGTGATTTATTCTAGTCATGTTTGTCATTAACTAAGATTTTTAAAGATTATTTAAAGAAAAATCTCTTCTGTAGGCACACCCTGACAATCAGAGGTGCACATTTACTCTTTCTAGCTGACAGAATGCAGTACATGCTTGAAGTACGGGACATATTTTTTTTCTGTTCAAATTAGAAGTACATTATCAAAGTAATAGAAAAAGCTAATAGACTATAAAAATTTTTAAACTAGAAAACATAAATCCCTCCGATTCTTACTTTCATCTCATAATAAGTAATTTAAAATGGAGAAATGTGACTAAATTTTTATCTCACAGTTTATATTTATTTCACTAACATTCACCATGAATAAGAGTTCCAAATTCTACACATACTTGGTTATATTCTTCAGAGTTCAACATGGAAACTGAAACCTCTCAATTCCAAACAGGAAATTTGTGACAGATAGTGTAAGAGCTGAGAAACCAAATGGCCTGGTTAGGTAATCTTGAGATGAGTAACAGCAGGAAGTTACTACTACCACTCCTCAGACTGGACTGGTAGCATGCCCATCCCACGTGAAGAGTAGCAGGGGTAAATATTTAGAATGGTGGTCGTGGTGGGAGGAGTGTTTGTTTTTGTTTTTTTTTTTTTAAATGTCACTGTCATTGTTTAGAATTGCTAGCTCATGGTTATAGAAAACATAGGCTGACTTTTCAATTCAGTTCAGTTCAGTCGCTCTGTTTTATCTGACTCTTGTGGCCCCATGGACTGCAGCACACCAGGCTTCCATGTCCATAACCAACTCCCAGAGCGTGCTCAAACTCATGTCCATCGAGTCGGTGATGCCACCCAAACATCTCATCCTCTGTCATCCCCCTCTCCTCCTGCCTTCAATCTTTCCCAGTATCAGGATCTTTCCCAGTGAGTCAGTTTTTCACATCAGGTGGCCAAAGTGTTGGAGCTTCAGCTTCAGCGTCAGTCTTTCCAATGAATATTCAGGACTGATTTCCTTTAGGATAGACTGGTTTGATCTCCTTGCTGTCAAAGGGACTCTCAAGATTCTTTTTCAGCATCAAAGTTTGAAAGCATCAGTTCTTCGGAGCTCAGCTTTCTTTATGGTCTAACTGTCAAATCCACAATTATTACTGGCAAAGCAATAGCTTTGACTAGACAGACTTTTGTTGGCAAAGTAATGTCTCTGCTTTTTAATCTGCTGTCTAGGTTAGTTATAGCTTTTCTTCCAAGGAGCAAACATCTTTTAATTTCATGACTGCAGTCACCATCTGCAGTGATTTTGGAGCCCAAGAAAAGAAACTCTTTCACTGTTTCCATTGTTTCCCCATCTATTTGCCATTCAGTGATGGTACTGTTTTTTTTTTTATATTTCTCCTGGCAATCTTGATTCCAGCTTCTTCTTCATCCAGTCCAGCATATAAGTTAAATAAGCAGGGTGACAGTATACAGCCCTGACTTACTCCTCTCCCAATTTGGAGCCAGTCTTTTGTTCCATGTCCAGTTCTAACTTTTGCTTCTTAACCTGCATACAGATTTCTCAGAAGGCAGGTCAGGTGGAATTTTTAAATTAAAAAATTTAAAAAATTCTTGAAATTTAAGAAATTTCCATAGTTTGTTGTGATCCACAAAAAGGTTTTGGCATAGTCAATAAAGCAGAAGCAGACATTTTTCTGGAACTCTCTTGTTTTTCGTTGATCCAGCAGGTGCTGGCAATTTGATCTCTGGTTCCTCCAGCTGACTTTTAGTTGGTTTCAATCTGCTTTTTAAATTTTCTTTACCCAGATTATGCAAAAATCCTCAACAAAATTCTAGCAATCAGAATCCAACAACACATTAAAAAGATCATACACCATGACCAAGTGGGCTTTATCCCAGGGATGCAAGGATTCTTCAATATCCGCAAATCAATCAATGTAATTCACCACATTAACAAATTGAAAAATAAAAACCATATGATTATCTCAATAGATGCAGAGAAGGCCTTTGACAAAATTCAACATCCATTTATGATAAAAACTCTCCAGAAAGCAGGAATAGAAGGAACATACCTCAACATAATAAAAGCTATCTATGACAAACCCGCAGCAAACATTATCCTCAATGGTGAAAAACTGAAAGCATTTCCCCTAAAGTCAGGAACAAGACAAGGGTGTCCACTTTCACCGCTACTATTCAACATAGTTCTGGAAGTTTTGGCCATAGCAATCAGAGCAGAAAAAGAAATAAAAGGAATCCAAATTGGAAAAGAAGACGTAAAACTCTCACTGTTTGCAGATGACATGATCCTCTACATGGAAAACCCTAAAGACTCCACCAGAAAATTACTAGAGCTAATCAATGAATATAGAAAAGTTGCAGGATAAAAATCAACACACAGAAATCCCTTGCATTCCTATACACGAATAATGAGAAAGTAGAAAAAGAAATTAAGGAAACAATTCCATTCACCATTGCAACGAAAAGAATAAAATACTTAGGAATATATCTACCTAAAGAAACTAAAGACCTATATATAGGAAACTATAAAACACTGATGAAAGAAATCAAAGAGGACACTAATAGATGGAGAAATATACCATGTTCATGGATCGGAAGAATCAATATAATGAAAATGAGTATACTACCCAAAGCAATTTACAAATTCAATGCAATCCCTATCAAGCTACCAGCCACATTTTTCACAGAACTAGAACAAATAATTTCAAGATTTGTATGGAAATAAAAAAAACCTGGAATAGCCAAGGCAATCTTGAGAAAGAAGAATGGAACTGGAGGAATCAACTTACCTGACTTCAGGCTCTACTACAAAGCCACAGTCATCAAAACAGTATGGTACTGGCACAAAGACAGACATATAGATCAATTGAACAAAATAGAAAGCCCAGAGATAAATCCACACACATATGGACACCTTATCTTTGACAAAGGAGGCAAGAATATACAATGGAGTAAAGACAATCTCTTTAACAAGTGGTGCTGGGAAAACTGGTCAACCACTTGTAAAAGAATGAAACTAGATCACTTTCTAACACCGCACACAAAAATAAACTCAAAATGGATTAAAGATCTAAATGTAAGATCAGAAACTATAATACTCCTAGAGGAGAACATAGGCAAAACACTCTCAGACATAAATCACAGCAGGATCCTCTATGATCCACCTCCCAGAATTCTGGAAATAAAAGCAAAAATAAACAAATGGGATCTAATTAAAATTAAAAGCTTCTGCACAACAAAGGAAAATATAAGCAAGGTGAAAAGACAGCCTTCGGAATGGGAGAAAATAATAGCAAATGAAGCAACTGACAAACAACTCATCTCAAAAATATACAAGCAACTTATGCAGCTCAATTCCAGAAAAATAAACGACCCAATCAAAAAATGGGCCAAAGAACTAAATAGACATTTCTCCAAAGAAGACATACGGATGGCTAACAAACACATGAAAAGATGCTCAACATCACTCATTATTAGAGAAATGCAAATCAAAACCACAATGAGGTACCACTTCACACCACTCAGAATGGCTGCGATCCAAAAATCTGCAAGCAATAAATGCTGGAGAGGGTGTGGAGAAAAGGGAACCCTCCTACACTGTTGGTGGGAATGCAAACTAGTACAGCCACTGTGGAGAACCGTGTGGAGATTCCTTAAAAAATTGCAAATAGAACTACCTTATGACCCAGCAATCCCACTTCTGGGCATACACACCGAGGAAACCAGAATTGAAAGAGACACATGTACCCCAATGTTCATCGCAGCACTGTTTATAATAGCCAGGACATGGAAACAACCTAGATGTCCATCAGCAGATGAATGGATAAGAAAGCGGTGGTACATATACACAATGGAGTATTACTCAGCCATTAAAAAGAATTCATTTGAATCAGTTCTGATGAGATGGATGAAACTGGAGCCAATTATACAGAGTGAAGTAAGCCAGAAAGAAAAACACCAGTACAGTATACTAACACATATATATGGAATTTAGGAAGATGGCAATGACGACCCTGTATGCAAGACAGGGAAAGAGACACAGATGTGTATAACGGACCTTTGGACTCAGAGGGAGAGGGAGAGGGTGGGATGATTTGGGAGAATGACTTTCTAACATGTATACTATCATGTAAGAATTGAATCGCCAGTCTATGTCTGACGCAGGTTGCAGCATGCTTGGGGCTGGTGCATGGGGATGACCCAGAGAGATGTTATGGGGAGGGAGGTGGGAGGGGGGTTCATGTTTGGGAAAGCATGTAAGAATTAAAGATATTAAAATTAAAAAAATAAAAATAAAAAAATAAAAATAAAAGCACATGCATAACTGGAAAAAAAATAAAATAAAATAAATTTTCTTTACCCAGATTATCCCCGATTTTCTGCAACCAGTTGTACTGTTGATGCTATGTTGCCCACTGGATATGACATGGTGGAAACATGATAGATGGAAGAGAGATCATCCGAACTAGGAATCATGAGCTGGAATTATGCAGAGCCAAGTAGGCAGTGTCGCTCAGTGAAGCACTGCTCTAAGGAGTCAGAGAGGGAAGAAATAACTTGATTCTCCTACCAGTTCATTCCTTTGGCAAATTTAGCTAGAAAGCAACTGATACGAGTGTTTGGAGTCAGTCCCCTTCCAAGGAAGAATGAAGAGGAGAAAGGGAAGGGATGCACTTGGGAGCAAATGGGCAAATAACTATCACACCTCAGATATGAGATATTACCCAGTCTTTTAATCTTTCCCCTCCAGGAGGGAAATATTACTTTCTTTTATTTGTAGCCAGTTCAGACGATGTAAAATGTCCATTGGTCATTTGTTTTCTTTCTTTTTCTTTTCTTTTTCCTTTTTTCCTGGATTATCTGCTTGTATTATTTGAGACTTCTGTGGGGAAATGTTTTTGAGATCTTTTGATAGTTTCTTTATCTCCCTTATTCATTACTTAATAACTTTGTCATAAATAAGGATTTTGCCTTTTGACTTTGTCATTTTTATTCAGAAGTTTTAACTTTCATCTTGTCATGTATACCAATCTTTGCCATTATGTCATTCTGTACCCCAATATTATAAAAACTGTCTTGTTTATTCATTTTGTACTTCAACAGCTTCATTGTTCTGCCTAATTTCTTAATCCTTCTGAAATGGATTCAGAGATAGTGTAAGTTAAAGTTTAAAGTTAAATTTTTAAAAATGAGTATCTAATTTCCCAAACACTATTTATTAAATTATTTTTTGATCACATATTTAAACTATATTTACCATGTTAAAGGTTAATAAACTTAGCCTAAAATTTTCCTTCATTTTATAAAGGTAGTAACTTAAATCTTTGGAGAATTAAAAATACTTCCAAATAAACAAACATGTCGTTGATATAATAACATTAATTTTAGTTTCATATTTCCATTTCAGATAAGCCAGCTAGCATTGTTGTCATTAACCCTGGATTACTTTCACTGTTTTCTTTATATTTTCATTCTTGCATAACTGGACAAAAGTTATATTTAGTGATTCCTTATGATTCAACTATAAATATAATAAAATTCTGATTATGAAAATGACATTAATTAAACAAAATTATAAAAAATTACTATGGTAATTTCAAATATGTTCACAACAGCTAACATCACACTTAATGGTGAAATCTTGTAAGCTTTCCTCTTAGATCAAGAACAAGTCAGCATGCTAACATTCACTAGTTCTATTTAACACGGTATTGCAAGTCCTAGCCTGAATAATGAGACAAGAAAATGAAATAGCAGGCATTCAAATTGTAAAGGAATACGTAAAATGATCCCTCTTTACAGATGACATGGTTTCATATGTGGAAAACCTTAATGACCACACCAAAAACCTGTTAGAATTAATTAATGAATTCAGCAGTAGCAGAGTATAAAAATCAACAAATAAAAGTCAGTTACTTCCATACACTAAAGTGAAGTAGCTCAGTCGTGTCTGACTCTTTGTGATCCCATGGACGGTAGCCTACCAGGTTCCTCCGTCCATGGAATTGTACAGGAAAGAGTACTGGAGTGGGTTGCCACTTCCTTTTTCAGGGGATCTTCCCAACCCACTGAATGAACCCAAATCTCCCACATTGCAGGCAGACACTTTGCCGACTGAGCTACCAGGGAAGCCTCCATAAACTAACAAATGAACAGTTTGAAAAAAGACAGAAAATAACCCCATTTAAATGGCAAAAAATAGAACAAACAACCTAACTGAATCTACAGACTCAATGAAATTCCAATCAAAACTCCAATGACATTCCTTTTAGAATAAATAAATAAATAAATAAATACTTCTAA
Organism: Ovis canadensis; assembly: GCF_042477335.2. Classification (NCBI taxonomy): domain Eukaryota; kingdom Metazoa; phylum Chordata; class Mammalia; order Artiodactyla; family Bovidae; genus Ovis; species Ovis canadensis. The sequence continues at coordinate 173,219,496 of NC_091246.1, read as the reverse complement.
AATTTCTTAAAAAATTCTTTTCAAAGTACACCAAGTAGCCAAAACGATCCTGAAAAAGAAAAATAAAGCTGAAGGACTTGCATTTCCTGATTTTAAAATGTATTAAAAGCTGAAGTAATCAAAAGATCCTTAAAATCACTAATAGTTAAGAAAATGCAAATAAAAACTTCAGTGAAATATGACTTTATACCCACTCAGTTCAGTTCAGTTCAGTCACTCAGTTGTGTCCAACTCTTTGCAACCCCATGAATCACAGCACTCCAGGCCTCCCTGTCCATCACCATCTCCCGGAGTTCACTCATACTCATGTCCATTGAGCCGGTGATGCCATCCATCCATCTCATCCTTGGTCGTCCCCTTCTCCTCCTGCCCCCAATCCCTCCCAGCATCAGAGTCTTTTTCAATGAGTCAACTTTTTGCATGACGTGGCCAAATTATTGGAGTTTCAGCTTCAGCATCAGTCCTTCCAATGAACACCCAGAACTGATCTCTTTTAGCATACACTGGCTGGATCTCCTTGCAGGCCAAGGGACTCTCAGGAGTCTTCTCCAACACCACAGTTCAAAAGCATCAATTCTTCGGTGCTCAGCTTCCATCACAGTCTAACTCTCACAATTACACATAACCACTGGAAAAACCATAGACTTGACTAGAAGGACCTTTGTTGGGAAAGTAATATCTCTGCTATTCAATATGTTATCTAGGTTGGTCATACTTTTCCTTCCAAGTGTCTTTTAATTTCATGGCTGTAATCACCAACTGCAGTGATTTTGAAGCCCAAAATATAAAGTCTGAAACTGTTTCCACTGTTTCCCCATCTATTTCCCATAACGTGACAGGAACAGATGCCATGATCTAAGTTTTGTGAATGTTGAGCTTTAAGCCAACTTTTTCACTCTCCTCTTTCACTTTCACCAAGAGGCTTTTTAGTTCCTCTCCACTTTCTGCCAGATGGGTGGTGTCATCTACATATCTGAGGTTATTGATATTTCTCCCAGCAATCTTGATTCCAGCTTGTGTTTCTTCCAGCCCAGAGTTTCTCATGATGTACTCTACATATAAGTTAAATAACCAGGGTGACAAGATACAGCCTTGACGTACTCCTTTTCCTACTTGGAACCAGTCTGTAGTTCCATGTCCAATTCTAACTGTCGCTTTCTAACTTGCATATAGGTTTCTCGAAAGGCAGGTCAAGTGGTCTGGTATTCCCATCTCTTTCAGAATTTTCCACACTTTATTGTGATCCACACAGTCAAAGGCTTTGGCATAGTCAATAAAGCAGAAATAGATGTTTTTCTGGAACTCTCTTGCTTTTTTAATGATCCAGCGGATGTTGGCAATTTGATCTCTGGTTCCTCTGCCTTTTCTAAAACCAGCTTGAACATCTGGAAGTTCACGGTTCACATATTGCTGAAGCATGGCTTGGAGAATTTTAAGCATTACTTTGCTAGCGTGTGAGATGAATGCAATTGTGTGGTAGTTTGAGCATTCTTTGGCATTGCCTTTCTTTGGATTTGGAATGAAAACTGACCTTTTCCAGTCCTGTGGCCACTGCTGAGTTTTCCAAATTTGCTGGCATATTGAGTGCAGCACTTTCACAGCATCATCTTTCAGGATTTGAAATAGCTCAACTGGAATTCCATCACCTCCACTAGCTTTGTTCATAGTGAAGTTTCTAAGGCCTACTTGACTTCACATTCCAGGATGTCTGGCTCTAGGTGAGTGGTCACACCATCCTGGTTATCTGGGTCGTGAAGTTCTTTTTTGTACAGTTCTTCTGTGTATTCTTTCCAGCTCTTCTTAATATCTTCTGCTTCTGTTAGGTCCATAACATTTCTGTCCTTTATCGAGCCCATCTTTGCATGAAATTTTCCCCTGGTTTCTTGAAGAGATTTCTAGTCTTTCCCATTCTGTTGTTTTCCTCTATTTCTTTGCATTGATCGCTGAGGTAGGCTTTCTTATCTCTCCTTGCTATTCTTTGGAACTCTGCATTCAGATGCTTATATTTTTCCTTTTCTCCTTTGCTTTTTGCTTCTCTTCTTTTCACAGCTATTTGTAAGGCCTCCCCAGGCAGCCATTTTGCTTGTTTGCCTTTCTTTTCCATGGGGATGGTCTTTATCCCTGTCTCTTGTACAATGTCACAAAGCTCTGTCCATACTTCATCAGGCACTCTGTCTATCAGATCTAGTTCCTTAAATCTATTTCTCACTTCCTCTGTATAATCATAAGGGATTTGATTTAGGTCATACCTGAATGGTCTAGTGGTTTTCTCCACTTTCTTCAATTTCAGTCTGAATTTGGCAATAAGTTGTTTATGATCTGAGACACAGTCAGCTCTCAGTCTTGTTTTTGCTGATTGTATAGAGCTTCTCTATCTTTGGCTGCAAAGAATATAATCAATCTGATTTCGGTGTTGACCATCTGGTGGTGTCCATGTGTGACTCTAAATAAAACAGGAAAAACAGATGTTGGTGAAGATGTGGAGAAATGGAACACTTGTGTAGTCTTGGAATAAATTTAAATTTAGACAGCTGCTTAGTAAAACAGTATAGACGTTTTTTAAAAAAATAATTAACATGATGTAGCAATTCCACTACTTGAAGAAATATTTATATATTCTCATTTGTAGTAAAATTATTTACAATAACTAAAGATGTAGGATGTATCTAGAGCAGTCAAATTCATAGAGACAGAATGTAGGATGTAGTTTCCAGGAGCCTGGATGAATGAGGAATAAAAAGTTATTTTTAATTACAAAGAATTTATATTTTGCAAGATAAAAAGAGTTATGGAGACTGATGGTTGAAAAAAATGTGAAAGTATTTAATACTCCTGAATCATATACTTAAAAGACCTACAATGGCAAATTTTATGCTAGATATTCTTATCATGATTAAAAAATACATATTAATAAAATGATGATAAAATTCCTTGACACTGAACCTATTGAGAAATGAAGCATTTTTATTCTCCATTTGAAAACATGTTGGGTTTATTGAGCAACTTGTGATTTATAGAATGCTGAGAAGTGATGCTGTATGACTTTAGAAAGACGATAAAGCTTCCATCAGATTCTAGTTTTGACATACGTACCTTTAGATCTCTGCATCCATACTCTGAAATAGCCCAAGAGGTCTTGATTAAACATGTTGTCCATTTTCTAGACTATAGTGTGGTCTGTAAGTGAGAAACCTTTTGTTAATAAATCTTTACTCACCGTTGTGAGTGCAGTCATAGAAGAGATCCACAGAGAACTATTTACTTTTGCTGGGTCAACCCTCAGGACCATGAATAATATTAATAAGTGATTACCATTATTTTATACCACTATGCCACTTTGTGGCAGTTTATTATGAGAATTATATAATCAAAACAACTGCCAAGAGCAGAACCTATGGAATTGGAATGACTGGTATTTGAATTTCAACTTTTCTATTTACTAGCTACATGTGATTTTAGACTTGTCACTTTATGTGTAATTTGAGGATAAAAGTACTTACTTCATAAAATCAGTTTGTGTATAAGTGAGATATATGTAAAATACGTCTTACAGTATATGGAGCATCACAAGCCTTCAATATTTTATAATAATAGTTAATATTGTTCTTATTAGAATTAGCATAAAGTGTTGAGTGTATCCTTGTTAAAAATTTACATGTGCATTTCTGATAAAACAGGCTTTCCTTAATGAAAAGAATAAATTTCTAATACCAATCATAATTCCCAAATTTAATCTGAATTCCATTCCAGTTGAAGATAGGGTTTTCAAACAATATAATTCTTCTACATTTATTGCAAGGCACAGAGATAAATTAGATTTTATAGATTCTCAGTTTCTATTTTCTACAAAAATATTTAGAGATTCTTAGATAGCTGAATTTTCCAAGAAAGCAATTCATTGCTCTTTGTGGACACCCAAACTTCATTAGCAAAATTGTATTCCTCTTAGCATTAAACTTTATAATTAAGTTTCATGCATTTAAAAGTTGGCCATTCATTTAAATTTGGAGCAAGGAGAAGGGAAAGGTTTCCTCCAGAGCAGTTGTATTGTTGTATTCGTGGAACATTATCAGTCTCATATTTTTGAAGGCTTGTAAATTATAGAGCCAAGTGAATTATAGAGCCAAGCCACTGAAATTATTGCCAAGTATGTAGAAATGATCTTTGTATACAAACTCTATGTAGACTGAGAAGTATCTTTCTGGCCCCACTGCAATGCAGTGCTAATGGATCTATTTTCTTCCAGTTCTGTTAAAATATGATATGTTTACTGCCACTTTCTTTACAAGCCAAAAGAATCATCTATAAGGAGCTCAACTATAAAAATTATAATCACCAGCAAATTTTTCTTTAGCACAGGAAACACTATTTTCTAGTTTCCTGCTGATGGTAAAAGACTAGAATTGAAACAGTACTGTTTCTGTGTGGTTATGTAAAATGTTATGACTAAAAATCCTATTAAAAATGCCTGGGGATTGCATGCATTAAATAAGTGTACATTATTCCTTAAAGCTTTCAGGCTTCCATGTCAAATTTTTAGCACACAAAAGATTTTTTATTATATGATCTCAGAAAAGGGACGTCAACTGAATGGCACAAAGATTCTATTTTTGTTTCAACATGAGATTTGAGTCTATGTCACAGTAAGAGAACAAGGAAGTTCCATTTACATTTCAGAAATAATATTTGAAACAAAGACACTGACAAGAGAAAAATGGTTGAGAAGCTGTACTCCTCCTAATAGTGTTTATGTAAGTCTGGTGGAAACCATTTACCTTTAAGAGCCACATAAATGCGTTGCAAACACCCTTAAAGTTTGGTAGAAAATCACAAAACCCTTGTTATATTTTGTGACAGTGATAGGTGAATGATAAACCTTTTTGCTATGTAAGGAACTCTGAAGCAAGAATAAAGTCTCAACTTTTAGAAAACCATCCTTTGCAGACATCCTTTGCTGTTGCTAATGTGCAAGCTATTACATCTGCCAAATTTCTCCTCAAGGTATGGCAGTCCCACGTTTTCACTGCTCAGTTCATTCGCCATTGTCTAATTAACAGTCATTCTTCACTTTTCTGGCTTTTTCTTCTGCATCTTGCTTTCTATAGCACAGCCCCACATAGTCAGTGGCCCTGTAGCAATGATCATGAAAAGGTCTCCAACAGATTTTGTGAAAATCCTGAGACCAGCCAGTTCATAATCTGTCCTTGTCCCACCGTCCACCTCAAAAGGACTGAAGGTGCTCCCTTCTGCCTTCATTTCACAGTTCTGGTCATGCTTGTGTTCTTTAAGGACACAGAAACCACTATTCCCTTTCCAGTCTGTCTTTAAACTGGGGAGGGGACAGTAGAGAAAGGGGTGGAAAAGGGCAGGATCAAGAGATACAACAGGTAATACATAACTGCTTTCTTGAATCCATTGCAGTTATCATCTCTAGCATTGCTACAATGATTGCTATTCAAATAAAAATGTTTTCAGAACAATGATTTTTAATATCTCAGTTTATGCATAACAATGGAAGTTTCTATAAGTTCAGATAATAGATTTTTAAAATATCTCTGAATTTCTTTTTTTATAAATTCTAATAGGACAAACAAAAACACAGTAAATAATGTTTTTAATACTTTTGGGGTTAATAGATTAGCTTTCTATGGTTGAAATTTATTATAGAGTTATATTTTTCAAAAATACCAGTATTTTCATAAATGATAGTTCTTTATATAGCTAATGTTTTTAGTATGCATGCATGCTAAGTCAGTTCAGTTGTGTCCAACTGTTTGTGATGCTATAGACTGTAGCCCACCAGGCTCATCTATCCATGGGATTCTCCAGGCATGAATACTGGAGTGGGTTGCCACTTCATTCTCCAGGGGATTTTCCTGGCCCAAAGATGGAACCCACATCTCTTATGTCTCTGCATTGGCAGGCAAGGTCTTTACCACTAGCACCAAAGTTTTTATTATATTTTGTGTTTATTTGAAATTGAGCTAGAAAAATATCTGTTGATACTGCTATAGCCTAAACCACCTGCATATCTCTAGGTCTTTTTTTTTCTTTTTATTAAAGGAGTACTTAGTAGGAGTAAATGTTTCATGATACATGCCAGCTTCCACAAGTCTTTGGGCCTCCCAGCTCAAGCAGTGGTAAAGAATCCTCCTGCAAATACTGGTGACATAAGAGATGAGGGCCAGATCTCTGGGTCAGGAAGATCTCCTGGAGTAGGAAAGAGCAACCAACTCCAGTATTTCTGCCTGGAAAATTTCATGGTCAGAGGAGCCTAAAGGGCTATAGTCCATGGGGGTCACAAACAGTTGGACACGACTGAGCAACTCAGTACACAACACTCAAAGGGCATGAGGTCAGGTGTTCATCTTCATTTGTTTCAATAGCATTAACCTTAATTCTACATGATTAAAGATTTATTGACCATTCCCCTGCCCACCAGAGTAAGACCTAGTTTTACCCACAGCCAATCCCTCCCTTCAAGAAGTCTTCACATGGCCTCTCATCCTCATCCATCAGAGGGCAGACAGAAGAAGCAAGAACTAAATTTATGCAGCCTCCAGAACAAACACCACAGTCTGAGAAATCTAACAAAAATGATCACATGGATCACAAGTCAATCACAAGCCATTCCATTCAGGGCCAACCAAGATGGACAGGTCATGATGGAGAGTTCTGACAAAATGTGGTCCACTGAGAAGTAAATGGCAAACTACTTTAGTATTCTCACCTCTTGAATGCCATGCACAGTCTGAAAAGGCAAAAAGGTATGACACCAGAAGGTAAGGACCCCAGGTCACTATGTGTCTCATATGCTACAGGAGAAGAGAGGAGAAATTGCTCCAGAAAAAATGAAAAGGCAGGGCCAAAGCAGAAATTATGCTCAGTTATTGATGTGTCTGGTGGTGAAATTAAAGTCCAGTGCTGTAAAGAATATTGCATAGGAATCTGAAATGTTAGGTCCATGAATAAAGCTGAATTTGACATGGTCAAGCAGGAGATAGAAAGAGTGAACATCAACATTTTAGGAATCAATCAACTAGAAGGAATGGAGTAGCCCACACAGTCAACAAAAGCATCTGAAATGCATTAATTGGGTGCGATCTCAAAAATAACAGAATGATCTGTTTGTTTCCAAGACAAATCATTCAACATTACAGTAATCCAAGTCTATGCCTCAACCACTAATGTTAAAGAAGCTGAAGTTGAATGGTTCTATAAAGACCTGTAAGACATTCTAGTACTAACACCAAAATAAGACATAGAGGATTGTAATACAAAGGTGTGAAGTCAAGAAACACCTAGAGTAACAGGCAAGCTTGGCCTTAGAGTACAAAATAAAGCAGAGCAAAGGCTAACAGAGTTTTGCCAAGAGAACACACTGGTCATAGCAAATATGCTCTGTCAACATCATAAGAGATTACTCAACACATGGGCATCTCAAGATGGTCAATACCAAATCAGGTTGATTATATTCTTTGTGGCCAAAGATGGAGAAGTTCTATAGAGTCACCAAAAATGGTACCTGGAGCTGACTTGAGTCTCAGTCCATGAGCTCTTTATTTCAAAATTCAGGCTTAAATTGAAGAAAGTAGGGATAACCATTAGGCAATTCTGGTATGACCTAAATTCGATTCCTTATTATACTATGGTGGTGATGAATAGATTCAAGAGATTAGATTTGATAGACAGAGTGTCAGAAGAACTATGGATGGAGGTTTGTAGCACTGTACATAAGGTGGTGACCAAAACCATATCCAAGAAAAAGAAATACAAGAAGGCAAAGTCGTTGTCTGAGAAGGCTTTACAAATAGCTGAGAAAAGAAGAGAAGTAAAAGGCAAAACAGAAAGGGAAAGTTATACACAATTGAATGCAGCATTCCAAGGAAGAGCAAGAAAAGATAAGAAAGCCTTCTTAAGTGAACAATACAAAGAAATAGAGGAAAACTACAGAATGGGAAAGACTAGAAATCACTTTAAGAAAATTGGAGATACCAAGGGAACATTTCATACATATATGGGCATAATAAAGAACAGAAAGAGTCTGGACCTAACAGGAAAACAAGAGATTAAGAAGAGGTGGCAGTAATACACAGAAGAACTGTACAGAAAAAGGTCTTAATGACCAGGATAATTACTATGGTGTGGTCACTCACCTAGAGCCAGGAATCCTCGAGTGTGAAGTCAAGTGGGTCTTAGGAAGGATTACTATGAACAAAGCGAATGGAGGTGATGGAATTCTAGCTGAGCTATTTCAAATCCACAAAGATTATGCGTTAAAGTGCTGCACTCAATATGTTAACAAATTTGGAAAACTCAACAGTGGCCACACGACTGGAAAAACTTAGTTTTCATTCCAATTCCAAAGAAATTGAATGTCAAAGAATGTTCAAACTACCATACAGTTCAGTTCAGTTCAGTTCATTCGCTCAGTCGTGTCCAACTCTTTGCCACCCCATGAATCGCAGCACGCCAAGCCTCCCTGTCCATCACCAACTCCCGGAGTTCACTCAAACTCATGTCCATCGAGTCGGTGATGCCATCCAGCCATCTCATCCTCTGCCATCCCCTTCTCCTCCTGCCCCCAATCCTTCCCAGCACCAGAGTCTTTTCCAAAGAGTCAGCTCTTTGCATGAGGTGGCCAAAGCACTGGAGTTTCAGCTTTAGCATCGTTCCTTCCAAAGAACACCCTGATCTCCTTTAGAATGGACTGGGTGGTTCTCCTTGCAGTCCAAGGGACTCTCAAGAGTCTTCTAAACTACCATACAGTTGTGTTAATTTCACATGGTAGTAAGCTAATGTTCAACATCCTTCAAGCTAGGCTTCAGCAGTACATGAACCAAGAACTTCCAGATGTACTAGCTGGATTTATAAAAGACAGAGGAATTACAGATCAAATTGCCAACATCATTGCTTCATAGAGAAAGCAATGGAATAAAAAAAAAAATCTACTTCTGCTTCACTGAAGATGCTAAGGCCTTTGACTGTGGGTAACACAACCATACATGGAAAATTCTTGAATAGATGGGAATATCAGACCACCTCACCTACCTTCTGAGAAATCTGTATGCACGACAAGAAGCAACACTTTGAACCACACATGGAACAATGGACTGCTTCAAAATGGGGAAAGGAATATGCAAAGGCTACATATTGTCACCATGCTTATTCATCTTATATGCAGAGTACATTAGGTGAAATGCTGGGCTGAATGAATCACAACATGGAATCAAGATTGCATGGAGAAACCTCAGCTACCTCAGATAAGCAGATGATATCACTCTAGTGGCAGAAACTGAAGAGGAACTAAGGAGCTTCTTGATGAGGGTGAAAGAGGAGAGTGAAAAAGCTGGCTTAAAACTCAGCAGTCAAAAAACTAAGATCGTGGCATCCAGTCCCATCACTTCATGGCAAAAAGATGGGAAAAAAGTGGAAGCAGTGACAGACTTTACTTTTTGGGGCTCCAAAATCACTGTGGATGATGACTGCAGCCCTAATGTTTTGCAGTCCATGGTATTCCAATTAGTCAGGCACAACTGGGCAATTGAACAACAACAATGACATAGCTTGCATATAATAGTAAAGGACCACTGTGTTTGAGAAATAATACCTTCTTTATTTTTCTCCCTACACACTCTGGAGTTGCACTGTATTTTCTACCAGGTTGATATATGTGTTACTCATATCTGCTTATACATTCCTGCTATAAGTGCCTCTTATTGTCAATGACTCTCTCTGAAGGTAATAAAAATATAAAATGCATTCATCAAATAATCACCTAAGTATGCTATTAAAACTAAATGAGGTCATCTCTCACTTAGGAAGACAGGCTGCACATTCGTTCTATGCACTGAAGCAACTTGGAAACTAACATTTCACAGAATGGCCACTATTATATTATCAGAGGAACTTTTAAGTGGGTTAGATATTTTTAAAGACTTACCATGGGAGTGGATGACTTAGATGGCTTATCTCCTGGCTTTTACAGGAAGCGTATGATATTATATTTGGGTAACTGAAAATGAAATGAAGTTAACAAGATGAATATAACAAGGGCAAACAAAATCTCAGTAGTCATTTAAGAGATACAGGCTATCACAGCAAAGTAAGAAGTGAGTGTTTCTAACCAGATTTGAAACATATTATTTCATATTACTGTAGTTATGAATCTTTCTATCTCATGAGGAGGGCATGAAATTGAAATCTCTTTATTTTTCTTAATTAGTTGAGAGTTTAAAAAAAATTGCAGAAAAAGGGGAAAATTGAATCTTACACAACTACTATTGTTTTAATTGTGTGTAAATACTTGCATCTACTAAATGAAGTTAGACTAAAGCTTTCATTGGCTTGAACTCAATTCCTTGGTTAATTTGAATACATATCTTACAATGGGTTTTCACTTGTATTACTTTGACCCTATTAACAGTTAGGTAGGTGAAGTACTAATTAACTAAACAAGTGAAGAATATTGTCTGAATTCAAGACAGTATATGATTCATGGCAAAGCACGACTTGCTAGAGATAGCACTAAAGTGCTTCCATGTGGGAAAAGGAGGCATATGAGTTTATTACAAATCCTCATTTAAAAAAAAATAGTCTCCTAAATGTTCTACAGATGTGTCATGCCATAATCTGGATGGAGTTTAGCACCATCATTCCATAAATAAGAAAAAAATGTTTTCTTTAAGTTAAAATACTTTATTCACTTAACAAACCTTTATGGATCATCTACTGTTGAAGTGAAAGTGAAAGTGAAGTCAGTCGTGTCCGACTCTTTGTGACCACGTTGACTATAGCCTACCAAGCTCCTCTGTCCATGGGATTCTCCAGGCAAGAATATTGGAGTGGGTTGCCATTTCCTTCTCCAGGGGATCTTCCTGAACCAGGGATTGAACCTGGGTTTCCCACATTGGAGGCAGACGCTCTAACCTCTGAGCCACCAGAGACGCCATCTACTGTTTACAAGGTCATATTATAAATCTTGTATTAATAAAGATGAACAAAATATAATCAATCTGCGAAGAAGTTAGAATAACAATCTGAATTTATATTATTTCTACATATGTTATTTGATTTGTCTTTCCAACAGCACATCATGCTCATCGGAAAAATAGGAGAACAAAGATTCAGAGAAGATAAGTGATCCATTCTCTTTTACCTGTTAAATGCAGAATCAAAAATCACAATTTGAGCCTCTACATTTCTTTTAACTAAATATACTTTCTACTATGTAATTCATCGTGGTAGGCTATTGATGTTACAGGTATTTATAGAATATTTATAGAATAAGCTGCCACTTCATTGCTATAAGTCAATGCCATTTCTTATATCAAGTGAAAGTGAAAGTCGCTCAGTCATGTCCGAGTCTTTGTGACTCCATGGACTAATTCTCCAGGCCAGAATATTGGAGTGGGTAGCCTTTCGCTTCCAGGGGATAGTCCCAACCCAGGGATCAAACCCAGCTCTCCTGCACTGCAGGCAGATTCTTTACCAGCTGGAGTGGGATACTGCAATGGGTAGCCTATCCCTTCTCTAGTGGATCTTCCTGACCCAGGAATCGAACCAAGGTCTCCTGCATTGCAGGCGGATTCTTTACCAACTGAGCTATGAGGCTATACTATGTCTTGGGGATGAGCCAGATCATCCTTATATTTCTCATCTCCTATTGTCTCTGGTTCAGATGAGCTTAAATCCTATCCAAAAAGTGAAATGTTAACCTGTGACTTTTCTAACATTATATATAAATGAAGACACTGAAAACTGACTTAAAACACTCTCTTTTCCACTAATATTATATAAGAAAAATTTCTGATTCCTAAGAACTTTTACATTTTATATAAAGGAATCTTTTAAAAATGAGTATATATTTTTTTCTAAAAACAAACAAACAAACAAACAAACAAAAAACTCTATTAGGGAGCTCCAGTATTAGAGGCAAACATGTAGAGGTCCCAATTTTTGACATCAATTGTCCAAACTAATGAAACCCTAGAATTTTAATATGCATCCTATTTTTAAATACTACAAAAATTTGTCTGAGATAAACAAATATATATCCTTCTCAAAATTATTTAAGAATACAGCTTATAGTAAAACAATTTAAATATATAAGAACTCAAGAGAGAACAAGATGGCAGAGGAGTAGGTGGATGCGGAGTACATCTTTCTCCATGGATACATCAAGAATACACCTTCAGACACAAACGTGCATGCAGAACACCAGCTGCGAGTGGACAGGAGGACCTGGACAGTGGAAAAGATTGTAAAGAACCATGCAAAACTCGGTAGGATAAAGGAATTAGGGGGAAAAATAGGAGTGTTAATAGGACTGGACCAGCCCTCGGTGGGTGGGGGAACAGAAGCAGGGGTCCGATCCCCACAGGGGGGCAATTGTCTGAGTCAGAGAATAAATATTTAAGGCTGAGAATGAAACAGCTGCTCTGTGGCAGCCTAAATGGAATGAAAATCAGACAGTACTTGCTGCAGCCATACATATGCCAGGAAAGAATGAAAGTCTCCTGGAAGGGGCAGCGGCTGGGAGCTGCAGTTTGATTGTGGAGCAATCTGAGGGTGAGAGCTGCTGTTGACTGTGGAGAGACTGATCAAGGGGATGTGAGAGAGATGATGGTGGGAAATGCCAGGCAGGTGGAGGAAAGCCAGGCAGCCATGGAAACAAGTGGATACTGATAAGTCACGTGTAGGGGGTGGGGCCATCACCATAGCCTCTCTCTCTCCACATGCCAAAATTGGCAGCTGAACAATAGAGAAGCTGGCCCATCAAACACCTGATACATTGAACTACACAGTAGGACCCCATCCAGGGTGCCCCTTTAAGTGCCTGACATGCCAGTCTACAGAGTAGGACCCCAGTCAGGCGGGGCTCTCTATGTGCCTGACATGCTGAACAACAGAGAAGGACCCCAGGCAAGGGGTCCCTCTAAGTGCCTGAACGGGCAGAGCTACGGAGAAAGACCGGTCAAAGAGACCTGATTGCCAGCTACAAGAGGCTACAAAAAAGACTCTGATAGGGCCATAAATCCTGCCATGGAGGCAGTCTGTGTCCCTGAACACTTGTCACAGCCAGGGTCCGCACAAGCCAAGCAGCTGCACCACCTCCACGCTCAACTCTCACTGGGGCAGAACTGCCACAAGCAAAGAAGAAAAAGTCTTGCGCTTATGCACACAGGGTTGCTTAGGTCCTGACTCTTTGTGACCCTGTAGATTGTGGCCTGCCAGACTTCTCTGTCAGAGAGGGGGTTCTCTAGGAAAGAATACTGGAGTGTATTGGCCAATACTGGTTGCCGTGCCCTTCTGGGGCACTATATTCCTACTACCCTAGCCACCAACCCCCCTGAGTACCTGGAGCTGCCAGAACCCCTTGGACTAAAGCAGCTGCCCCACTTCCACACTTGTCCCTCACAGGGGCAAACCCAAATCCTACAGGGCAGCCTCAGGACCTAAACCCCAGTTGCCGACCCACATGTAGATGTGGTAATAAAACCACAATTGAAAGCCAGGGGCAGTGTGGCTAATGAGAAGACCCAAAACCTTCCCACCAGCTGTACAAGCTGAAGATTAAATCCACATGATCAACTAAGCAGACTCTGTGTCTATGGAATATATAAAAGGCCACTGAGAACTCCAACACACTAGCTCTGATAGCTATGGAAATTGCAGGCAAGAACACACAGGAGTAGGGCCAGATTAGAATCTGAACAACCTCCACAGCAGGTCCAGAGATCAATACAGTGTTGGAGGGCATCCTACAGAGGTAAGGTGGACTGTGATTCCCAGCACAGGAAAGGACTCTGACAGGAGTGACTGGAAGAAAAACATTTATTATTCTTATTTTTTCACTTGTTCTATAGACTCTTTTGGATTTCCTTTTCTTTTTTATTCCCCCTTTCTTTCCCCTCTGTTGTAGTTGTTGATTTTATTGGCAGTAAGAAATCCAAATAAGCTTTTGAGGTTTTGTTTGTTTCTTTTTTCTCAGTCACATTTTTTTTTTTATTGTCATAAACCTCTGCCTCTAAGTAGGGCTTTTGCAGTTCTTTGAAAATTTCCTCCTTTTTTCTTTTCTCTTTTTCTAATTTTAATTTTTTAAACTTATTATTTTTTCCACATCTATTCTTTTGTTTGCTTTTCCTACTATTCTTTTCCCCTTTCAGCTAATATTTAATGTATATAAATCTTCTTTATCTTCCTCTATTTAATTTTGTATATCTATTCTTTCTTTCTTTTCTTTCTCTCCTTTCCTCTCAATGTATTTGTTAGTTTTATTTTCATTGTTATATTTCCCAATTGGCACCTTGCATTCGTTTTGTTTTCCAGTTTATGCCTTTTAATTAGTTTCGTTCTGGTAGATATACTTTTTGGTTTCCTTTGTTCTCCAGGTCAATCTATTGTATTTCATTTGTGTTGGACTCTAGTGATTTTGCTTATCGGTGTAAATGTAAATGTGTATATTTGTCAAACTTTCTACTGTTGTTATAAACCTCTGCCTCTGCATTGGGGTTTTGCAGTTCTGTGACATTCCCCCACCCCCCGACCCCTGACCCTTTTTTTTCTTCTTCTGTTTTTTCTCTTTCCCCTTTTTTTATAATTTTGATTTTTAAGTTTCTTAAACCTATTACATTTTTCTACATTTATACCTTTGTTTGCTGCTAGAGTCCAGCTCCAGCAGCCAGGGAATGTCTGAAGGGGTGAGTGGTGTCGGTGGATGATGATGCAGTCTCTGACTCACAGTAGGGAACTACATGTTTATTTCAAGCTTCAGGTTCTCTTTTGTACTTTGACAAAAGCATTAGGTTAGAGGTGTTTTTAGTTTTCCCCACCCAGATTTACTGTACTTAACTTGTGATTACATTGTAACTCATGCTACATTCCTCAGTTTGTTTCTTATCTTTCTAAATTCTGTTTACCCTTAGCATCTTAAGATTACTATCTCCTAAAAAGGCTTCTAGCTATTCTTAATTATTCTTAAACTCTAAACTCAGCAATCTTCTTTCGCCATAAATATTTCCCTCACAAATAGGTCTCAGATAACAATCCTTCCCATGTCCTCAAGCTGTGGCCTATGTGCTCATCCTGGGACATTCTTTGTAAAGATCCTTGAAAAAATGTCAATGATTACTTTATAGATTATTTTCTGGGTGCAACTGTAGAAGGTTTTGTGCTTTCTCATGCTTCTCTCAAGCACCTTAACATTCTTTCCAGCCAACCCAACCAAAGAAAGGAGAGAACAAGTCAGAATCACAAGGCCTAACTCCTTCATCTCGGGGCCATGCCTGTGAGATGAGGAGAGGGGTTGGGGCCATGCCTCCATTTTGTCAGTAATGCCTAATGTGGCTCCCAACAGTTTGCCTTTCCTACTGTTCTATTCCCCTTGCCCTTAATATTTAATGTATATAAATCTTCATCTACCTCAATTAAATTTTGCATATCTATTCTTTCTTTTTTTCTTTCTTTCCTTTCCTCTCAACATATTTGTTAGTTTTATTGTCTTTGCTTTATTCCTCACTTGGCACTTTGCTTTAGTTTTGTTTTCCAGTTTGTGCTTAAGTTACTTTTGTTCTTAACTGGTAAATATAATCTTTTATTTCCTTTATTTGCCAGATCAATCTACTGTACTTTATATTTGTTGGATTGTTTTCACTTTGCTCAAAAGTGTATATGTATATGTGTATATTCTATTATTTTAATTATTATTTGCCTGATTTTGTAACAGCCATTTGTCTGGGTTTCATCTTAGGTTTCTCATTTTTGTATATTTGTTTTACTCTCCTTAAGGCCATAACAAACCACTTGTGGAATGTTCATTCCTCACCAGAGATCAAACCCTGAGCCTTTGGAGTGGGAACGCTCACTCCAAGACCCTAGAACAGCAGAGAAATAACCCTGGGGGTATCAGATAGTGAGAACTCACATAAATGAAACCAGTTGAATACACGACCCTGCATCACCCAACTACCAGTAGCACCCGTGCAGGATGCCTCATTTGAACAACAAACAAAACAAAAATACAAACCCAGTCATCAGCAGATGGGAGTACAATCTCACTCAGCCTTGCCTATCAGGAAAAACAAACAAACAAACAAAAAACTCAGCACAAATCTCACCCTATATGAAGCTCACACAAGCCACTGGACCAATCTTAGGAGGGAAGAAACCAAAAGGAAGAAAGAATTCAATCTTCTTCAAGGAAAGAATTCAACTTTCTTTGAAGCTAGGGAAATGGAGACCTCAAACACAATGACTTAAAAAAAAAAAAAAGAAAGAAAGAAAATGCAGAGAAATATTGCACAAATGAAGGAACAAATTAGAAATACAGAAGTCTAAATAAATGAAGAAGAAATAGGAAAAATACCTGAAAAAGAATTCAAACTAATGATAGTAAAGATGTTCAAAAATCTTGAAAACAAAATGTAGAAAATGCAACAATCAATTAACAAAGACCTAGAAGAATTAAAGAACAAGCACAGAGACAAACAACACAATTACTGAAATTAAAAATACTCTGGAAAGAATCAATAGCAGAATATCTGAAGCTGAAGAATGAATCAGTGAGCTAGAAGATAAAATGATGTAAATAACTTCTGAAGAACAGAATAAAGTGAAAAAGAATGAAAAGAACTGAGGACAGTCTCGGAGACCTCTAGGAGCATAGCAAATGCACCAACATTCAAATTATAGGGGTCCCAGAAGAAGAAGAGAAAAAGAAAAAGTATAAGAAAGTTTTTGAAGAGATTATAGTTGAAAATTTCCCCAAGATGGAAAAGGAAATAGCCAATCAAATCCAAGAGACATAAAGAGTCTTATACAGGATAAAACCAAGGAGAAACACACCAAGACACATTAGTTGGATTAGAATCCAACTGCTGCTGCTGCTGCTGCTGCTGCTGCTGCTGCTAAGTCGCTTCAGTTGTGTCCAACTCTGTGCAACCCCATAGACGGAAGCCCACCAGGCTCCCCCATCCCTGGGATTCTCCAGGCAAGAACACTGGAGTGGGTTGCCATTTCCTTCTCCAATACATAAAAGTGAAAAGTGAAAGTGAAGTCACTCAGTCGTGTCTGACTCCTAGCGATCCCACGGACTGCAGCCCACCAAGCCCCTCCATCCATGGGATTTTCCAGGCAAGAGTACTGGAGTGGGTTGCCATTGCCGTCTCCAAACTAACAAACACTAAACACAAAGAAAGACTATTAAAAGCAGCAAGGGAGAAGCAACAAGTAACATACAAGGGAAACCTCATATGCCTAACAGCTGATCTTTCAGCAGAAACTCTGCAGGCCAGAAGGGAATGGGAGGATATATTTAAAGTACTGAAAGGGAAAAATCTACAACCAAGATTACTGTACTCAGCAAGGATCTCATTCAAAGTTGATGAAGAAATTAAAAGCTTTTCAGACAAGCAGAAATTAAGATGATTCAGTACCACAGCACCAGCTTTACAACAAATGTAAAAGAGTCTTATATAGTTAATAAATACAACAGAAGAAAAAAAAATATCTACATAATCAACCCCAAACAATTAGAAAATGGCAATAGGAACATATATAACAATAATTATTTTAAATGTAAATGGATTAAATGCTCCAAACAAAAGACACAGACTGGCTGAATGGATACAAATACAAGATCCATATATATGCTATCTACAAGAAACCCCTTTCAGACCTCAAGACATACAGACTGAAAGTGAGAGGAGAGAAAAATATATTCCATGCAAATGGGAAGCAAAAGAAAGCTGGACTAGCAATCCTCATATCAGAAAAAAAATAAACCTAAAAATAATAATGATTACAAGAGATAAGGAAGGACACTACATAATGATCAAGGGATCAATCCAAGAGGAAGACATAACAATTGCAAATATCTAGGAGCACCTCAATAGATAAGACAAACACCAACAGACATAAAAGGAGAAATTGGCAGTAACACAATAATAGTAGGAGACGGTAACACCCACTCACACCAATGGACAGATCATCAAAACAGAAAATTAATCAGGAAACACGTCTTAAATTATACATTAGATGAAATTGTTCTCATTAATATCTTCAGGATATCCCATCCATATTCAGAAGAACACACCTTCTCAAGTACACATGGAATATTCTCCAGGATAGACCACATCTTGGGTCACAAATCAAACCTCAGTAAATTTAAGAAAATTGAAATTGTATTAAGCACCAGCTCTGATCACAGCACTATGAGACAAGATATCAACTATAAGAGAAAAACTGTAAGAAACTAAAACGCTTGGAGATTAAACAACATATTTCTAAATAACCAACAGGTTACTGAAGAAATCAAAAAGGAAATAAAAAAATTTCTAGAAACAAATGACAATGAAAACACAACTGAAAACCTGTGGGAAGCAGTAAAAGCAGTCCTAAGAGGGAAGTTTATACCAATAGAATCCTAACTCAAAAAACAAGCAAAACATCAAATAGACAACCTAACTTTACACCTAAATCACCTGGAAAAAGAAGAAAAACAAACAAACAACAACAACAACAACAAAAACCCCACCAAAATTAGTAAAAGGAAAGAAATCATAACAATCCAAGCAGAAATATATGAAAAAGAAATGAAAGAAATAATAGCAAAGATTTATAAAACTAAAAACTGATTCTTTGAGAAGATAAAATAAACAAACCCTTAGCCAGACTCATCAAGAAAGAAAGAGAGAAGAATCAAATCAACAAAATTAGAAATGAAAAAGGAGAGGTTACAACAAGCAATGCAGAAATACAAAGGATTATACGAGACTATTACAAACAACTATATGGCAATAAAATAGAAAATCTGGAAGAAAGGGACAGATTCTTAGAAAAGTTCAATCGTCTAAGACTGAGCCAGAAAGAAATCGAAATTATGAACAACCCAATTACAAGCACTGAAATTGAAGCTATGATCAAAAATCTCCCAAAAATAAAAAGCCCGGGACCATATGGCCTCAGAGAATTCTATCAAACATTTAGAGAAGACTAATGCCTATCCTTCTAAAACTCTTTCAAAAAATTGCAGAGGAAGCAACACTTCCAAATTCATTCTACAAGGTGTCCATAATCCTGATACAAAAATCAGACAAAGACAACACCCACAAACAAATAAAACTACAGGCCAATATCACTGATGAACATAGATGCAAAAATCCTCAACAAAATTTTAGCAAACAGAATTCAGCAACACATCAAAAAGCTCATACACCATGATCAAGTTGGGTTTATTCCAGGGACGCAAGGATTCTTCAAAATATGCAAATCAATTAATGTGATATAGCATATTAACAAACTGAAAGAGAAAAAAACATATGATAATCTCAATAGATACAGAAAAAGCCTTTGATACAATTCAACACCCATTTATAATTAAAACTCTTCAAAAAATGGGCATAGAAGGAAACTAGCTCAACATAGTAAAGGCTGTATATGATAGGCCTACAGAAAACATTATTCTCAATGGTGAAAAAATGAAAGCATCACCCCCTAAGATCAGGAACAAGACAAGGGTGTCCACTTTCCCCACTATTATTCAACATAGTTTTGGAAGTCCTAGCTACAGCAATCAGAGAAGAAGAAATAAAAAAGAATCCAGAACGGAAAAGAAGCTAAGCACTCTCTGTTTGCAGATGACATGATACTGTACATAGAAAACCCTAAATGTAGCATCAGAAAATTACTAGAGCAAATTAGTGAATTTAGCAAAGTTGCAGGATACAAAATCAATACACAGAAATCACTTGCATTTCTATATATTAACAAAAATCAGACAGAAAAATTAAGGAATCATCCCCATTCACCATTGCAACAGAATTAAACATCTAGGAATAAATTTACCTAAGAAGATGAAAGAACTCTACACAGAAAATTATAAGACACTATTGAAAGAAATCAAAGGTGACATAAACATATGGAGAGATATTCCATGTTCTTCGATAGGAAGCATTAATATTGTGAAAATGACTATTCTACAAAATGCAATCTACTAGATATGCAATCTGCTAGTAGATTGCATAGTGCAATCTTTGCAATCTTTCTACTAATCTAGTAGAAATGCAATCTACTCTGCATAAATCTAGATTTAATTCAACCCCTATCAGATTACAATGGTATTTTTTCACAGAACTAGAACAAAAATTTCACAATTCATATGGAAACACAAAAGACCCCAAAATAGCCAAAGCAGTCTTGAGAAAGAAGAAAGGACCTGGAGGGACTGGGCTTCCTGACTTCAGGTTATACTACAAAGCTACAGTCATCAAAACAGTATGGTACTGGCACAAAAACAGAAATATAGACCAATGGAACAAGATAGAAAGCCCAGAAATAAATCCATGCCTCTATGGGTACCTAATTTTTGACAAAGGAGGCAAGAATATACAATGGGGCAAAGACAGCCTCTTCATTAATTATGATGGGAAACCTGGACAGCTACATGTAAAAGAATGAAATTAGAACACTACCTAACACCATTCATAAAGATAAACTCAAAATGGATTAAAGACCTAAATGTAAAACCAGAAACTATAAATCTCTTAAAGGAAAACAGGCAGAACACTCAATGACATAAATTAAAGCAAGATCCTCTATGACCCACCTCTTAGAGTAACAAATAAAACAAAAGTAAACAAGTTGGACCTGATAAAACTTAAGAGCTTTTGCAGAGAAAGGAAACTATAAGCAAGGTGAAAATACAACCCTCAGAATGGGAAAAAATAATAGCAAATGAAACAACTGACAAAGGATTAATTCCAAAATAAAAAAGCAGCTCATACAACTCAATACCAGAAAAACAAACAACCCAATCAAAAAATGAGGAAAAGACTAAACAGACATTTCCCCAGAGAAGACATACAGCTGGCTAACAAACACATGAAAAGATTCTCAACATCGTTCATTACTAGAGAAATGCAATTCAAAACCACAGTGAGATAACACCTCACTCTGGTCAAAATAGCCCTCATCAAAAAGTCTACAAACAATAAATTTTGGAGAAGGTGTGGAGAAAAGAGAACACTCTTGCACTGTTGGAGGGTTTGTAAATTGATAGAGCCACTATGAAAGATGGTATGGAGATTCCTTAAAAAAACTAGGAATAAAAGCACTATATGACCCAGCAATCCGACTCCTAGGCATATATCCTGAGGAACCCAAAACTGAAAGAGACACATATATCCTATTTTTCATTGTAGCACTATTTACAATAGCTAGAACATGGAAGCAACCTAGATGTCCATCAACAGATGAATGGATAAAGAAGTTGTGGTATATATACACAATGGTATATTAATCAGCCATAAAATGGAACATATGAGTCAGTTCTAATGAGGTGAATGAACCTAGAACCTATTATGCAGAGTGAAGTGAATCAGAAAGAGAAAGATAAATACCATATTCTAACACATATATATGGAATGTAGAAAAATGGTACTGAAGAATTTATTTACAAGGTAGCACTGGAGAAACAAACATTGAAAACAGACTTATGAACATGGGGAGAGGTGAGGAGAGGGTGAGAGGTATGGAAAGAGTAACATGGAAACTTACATTACCACATGTAGAAAATAGATAGCCATCGGGAATTTGTTCTATGGCTCAGGAAACTCAAACAGGGTCTCTGTATCAACCTAGAGGGGTGGGATGGGGAGGGAGGGAGTTTCAAAGGGGAGGAGATATGTATACCTATGGCTGATTCATGTTGAAGTTTGACAGAAAACAGCAAAATTCTGTAAAGCAATTATCCTTCAATAAAAAATAAATTGATTTTAATAAAAAGGAAAAGCATTTCCAGAAACAAGAGAAGATCATTTGCAAAGCTGGAAAAAAAACTGGAATCAATAAATGGTTTGAGAGTCTTCTCAGAGAAGGAAAAAGAAGTTCAGAGGAAGAATTCATAACTATCTTAAACATAAAATGTGTAAGATAGCAATGGTCAGAAATACCAGTGGGCAACCTGAAGAGAGAGACAAGGACCTTATCTCTGGTGACTGGAGACCTCTCCCTGAAGTTTTTAGATGTGGCCACAGACTCCTATTGTATTGCTAGCTAGGGATTTGGGTCTTTTCTTGGAGCAATGCATCTGAGATGCCAGGGAGAGCCTTACCCACTACACAACTAACAAACATACCCTGCTATTCATTCAGATAGAGCAGTGATACAAGCAGAGAAACATAAAGTCAGATCTTCAGTGGCTCTGAAATTCTCCAGAGAATACTAAATAATTTGAGAGCCTGAGCAGAGATACCCAGCTGAAAAAAAAAAAAAAAAACGAAGGAAGAAAATTGGGAGAGTAAACAGCTGAATGTTTAGGAAAAACCAACAGTGTTTGGTTGTCTGAGTCAATATTCCTTAAACAGAGGTGCAAATATAGATTTAATAGATTCAGGGATTTCCTCTGTATTAAAAGTCATATTTAATAGATCCACAAAATCTCAATAAATACATTTTAAACTTTTAATCTTGTTTCAGTAAATATATTCTGAATAAATTAATAAACAACTTCTGAATTTAAAAAAAATAAGGAACTCAGGGAGCACTGTACTCACACACTGTGCTTAAATCTACTAGGAAAAGCATATCATCCAACATACAACATGATAGGGGAAATTCTGCCCAATGTGTATAGAAGCATAATAAGATGCTAATAGGTAGTAAATCTTATATGTTTTTGACAAAAAAGAAATAATAGAGCCCAATAGATGGGTCCAAAGAACAAGAAAAAATAAGTTGAATTGGCACATTTTTAAAAATATCCATTTTTAGTATGTGTGCTTTTATCAGCAGCACATATACTAAAGCTATTTAATCAAACTATAGACATCTAATGGTACTATCATTGACTATGCCAAAGCCTTTAACTGTGTGGATCACAATAAACTGTGGAAAATTCTGAAAGAGATGGGAATACCAGATCACCTGACCTGCCTCCTGAGAAACCTGTATGCAGGTCAGGAAGCGACAGTTAGAACTGGGCATGGAACTACAGACTGGTTCCAAATAGGAAAAGGAGTACATCAAAGCTATATATTGTCACTCTGCTTATTTAACTTATATGCAGAGTACATCATGAGAAACGCTGGGCTGGAAGAAGCACAAGCTGGAATCAAGACTGGCGGGAGAAATATCAATAACCTCAGATATGCAGATGATGCCACCCTTATGGCAGAAAGTGAAGAGAAACTAAAAAGCCTCTTGATGAAAGTGAAAGAGGAGAGTGAAAAAGTTGGCTTAAAGCTCAACATTCAGAAAACGAAGATCATGGGATCTGGTCCCATCACTTCATGGGAAATAGATGGGGAAACAGTGGAAACAGTGTCAGACTTTATTTTTTTAGGCTCCAAAATCACTGCAGATGGTGACTGCAGCCATGAAATTAAGAGACGCTTACTCCTTGGAAGGAAAGTTTTAGTATATTGAAAAGCAGAGACATTGCTCTGCCAACAAAGGTCCATCTAGTCAAGGATATGGTTTTTCCAGTGGTCATGTATGGATGTGAGAGTTGGACTGGGAAGAAAGCTGAGCATTGCCAAAGAACTGATGCTTTTGAACTGTGGTGATGGACAAGACTCTTGAGAGTCCCTTGGACTGCAAGGAGATCCAACCAGTCCATTCTAAAGGAGATAAGCCCTGGGTGTTCTTTGGAAGGAATGATGCTAAAGCTGAAACTCTAGTACTTTGGCCAGCTTATGTAAGAGTTGGCTCATTGGAAAAGACTCTGATGCTGGGAGGGATTGGGGGCAGGAGGAGAAGGGGATGACAGAGGATGAGATGGCTGGATGGCATCCCTGACTTGATGGATGTGAGTTTGAGTGAACTCAGGGAGTTGGTGATGGACAGGTGATGCAGTTTATGGGGTGGCAAAGTCAGACACCACTGAGTGACTGAACTGAATACTAATGTTAGTACCATTATAAAATGCATTACAATGGTAACTACCCAAACAGAGATACAAACCTTTGAAAATACTACAATAAGTTTTTAACCAAAATGCAAGGGAAATCACACGAGAAATAAA
The DNA here is from genome assembly GCF_042477335.2 of Ovis canadensis. Lineage (NCBI taxonomy): Eukaryota > Metazoa > Chordata > Mammalia > Artiodactyla > Bovidae > Ovis > Ovis canadensis. Next base: position 173,195,474 of record NC_091246.1, on the reverse strand, counting down.
CACAATAAACAATAAAAAATATTTTTAAAAGTGGTAATAATCCAACTTCAAGGCAAGAGATGCAAGAGACATGTGTTCCATCCTTGGGTGGGGAAGATTCCCTGGAGGAGGAAATGGCTGGCAACCCACTCCAGTATTCTTGCCTGAAAAATTCCATGGATGGAGGAGCCTGGCAGGCTACAGTCCATAGATTTGCAGAGTCAGACACAACTGAAGATGAGCATGATAAGTAAAAACTAACAATAAAATATATATGTGCTTAATTCACATATTAAAAACCTATGAATGTTAGAGAGTGAAAATTTTATGAGATATATATGTGTATATATATGTATATCTAGATATATATATGTGTATGTATATATTACATATATATATGCATATAGTACCAATATATTGTCTCATGAAATTTGTAAATTAATAATGGGAAAAATATATACTGTAGAATAGAGAAACCTGAAAGACACAACTTTAAACAAATGAATAAATTTCACATTACCAATAATCAGCTAAACAAATATAATGTGCCTTCTTACAAAAATAACAGAAAAATAAAGAAAAATATCATATCTATGGTATTTCAACTAAAAATGTAGATATCTAACCATGAGGAAGCACTGAGCAAACCTAACTGAGGAATAGCAAAACATTGGCTGACACTACAAATACATCTTAATCAAGAAAAACAAAAATTCAGGAAATGTTCCAGATGAAAAAAATTAATAAAGCACAAAGAAACTAAGGAAACACACAATGTATGATCTTGCACAGGGAGTTTTTAAAATTTCTTTTTCCTCCCCATTACTTTTCCTATTTGCCATTCCCCACCCCCATTAAAGGAGGATTGGCTCAGAGGTTAAAGTGTCTGCCTCCAATGTGGGAGACCTGGGTTTGATCCCTGGGTCGAGAAGATCCCCTGGAGAGGGAGATGGCAACCCACTCCAATATTCTTGCCTGGAGAATTCCATGGGCGGAGGAGCCTGGTAGGCTACAGTCCATGGGGTCGCAAAGAGTCAGACACGACTGAGCGACTTCACCTTCACCCCCATTAATGTCCTACTCCTTCTTCCCTTTCTTTCCTTTTACCTCTTCCTTCTTCATCTTCTTTTATTAGAAAGACATTTTTAAGGCACAACTAGAATAAGATGTACAAATTGTTTACTAGTATTTTATTAATGTTATAGTTCCTGATTTTTGGACTAGTTCCTGATAATTGGACTAGTCAACACATAGTGGAAGGATAGTGTTTTCAACAAGTTATTTTGAGAAAATTGTATATTCAAGTGAAAAATAATGAGTAATGACCTTGATTTCTTATATTATACATAATGAACTCAATAAAATGACAGATTTAATTTATAAATAAATGTAGAAAACAAGTGAAAATCTTCATGATCTATGATAGGCAAAGAGTTCTCAGACATGACTAAAAAGGCGTGATCAATTTTAAAAAAAGGTAATAATAGTTTGTACATTACATATGTGTCTGTGCTCAGTCACTTCAGTCATGTCTGCCTCTTTGCAATTCCATTGACTATAGCCAATGAGGCTCCTCTGTCTGTGGGATTCTCCAGGCAAGAATATTGGAGTAGGTTGCCATGCCCTCTTCCAGGGCATCTTCCTGATCTGGGGATCAAACCCAAGTCTCCTGCAGCTCCTGAATTGCAGGTGGATTCTTTACTGCTGAGCCACTGGGGAAGCCCAGATTGTACATCATCGACTTTTAAAACTATTGCTCTGAAAGAACTCTATTAAGAGAATGAAAATACAATCCCAGACTGTAAGAAAATAACTTCAATTTCATATTTTTCAAGACAAAGCCTTGTATCCAGAATGTACAAATAATTCCCCTGAATTCAATAGTAAGATAGACCCTACACCAAAAAGTTATGTGGAAGGCAAATACAGAAAAGAAAAAAAAAAAGTTTGATGCTATTAACCATCAGAGAACTGTGAGTAGAATTTTATGGGTATAATTACACATCTATTTGAATGGCTAATTATGCAATGTACTATTGAGGATATGGAGCAACTACATAGATATCATATTTTGCTTATGGGGATTGTAAAATGCTATAGCCACTCTGGATAACAATATGGAAGTTTCAGTTGCTGATGATCCAGGAAGTGTGAACACCCATACTGCTGGGTGTTTGTCCTAGAGAAATTACAAACTAGCTTCACAAAATAAATCTATACATGGATGTGCATAGTAGTATAACTTGTATTAGTTTCAAACAACCCAAATGTCCTTCAACAGGTTAATGATTAAACATTAAAATATGAATATCATGAATGTCATTCAGCAATAAAAAGGAATGACTACTGATGTATGCAAAAACTTGAATATATCACAAGGGAACATACTGAGTGAAAAAAATAAAAGTCAATCTCAAAGGATTACATTTCATATGATTCCATTTATAGAATAAGGTTTTATTAATGAGAACAACTGTTGCAGGGGTTAAAATTAAAGGAAAGATATAACCTTCAAGGGGTAACACAAAGAAGTTTCTATGTGATGCTGGAACAATTCTATATGCCAAATGGTTACTCAAATTTATAGATACAATAAGTTTTTACAAAATATGCAACACCCTGCAAATAAAGAGTGCATGTATAAGCTGGTAAAGTACAAATGCCACCTGTATTTGAATTACTAACAGTTTATTGATGTTAATTCCTTAGTTTTGAGAATGTGTTAGGGTTATATAAGATAATATCACTGGAAAAAGGAGTGAAGCACATACAGAAACTCTCTGCATTCTTTTTAAAAATTTATGTGAGTCTTAAAACATTTGAAAATATAAATATATTAAAAAAGTAAATACAAAGGGGGAAATATCTCTATAAGTACTTGTACTGTAATTTTTTTATTAAAATATACCATCTTTAATTAAAAATAATAATACAAAATTTTACACATACATATCCCTTAGCCAAAAATTTTACTAAAAAAGGGCACACTTTACTAGATAAATGTATTAATTCTTGTCATTATAAAAATGCTCCACTAGCTCCATTGTAATTTAAAACTTTACTGAATATATTATCCAGTGCAACCAGAAAAGAGGAAACAATTAGAGGCAAATAAGTTGAATGAAAATTATTTTCATCTGCAGGTGATTTGACAGTTTATCTAGATAACGTCAGAAATTTAATGACAAAACTAACACAATGATCAAATAATGTTGAAGGATCCAAGTAGTTAAAGAATCTAAAATAACATATAAAACTCAGTAGCTTCCATATATACAAATAATGGGCAGTTAGAAGATACAGTGGAAAATAAAATAAATACTAAATACTTGTGAATAAACTTAATAACATATTTGAGAACCCTAAAATGAGAAAGTTTTGAAAACACTAAAAAAAAAAACACACAAAAGTATGGTTAAATAATGTTTCATGTACTTATATATGACAGAACATTATAAAACTATAAAAATAATTAAAAGATTCATCTCAAAGTGAATGTAAAGATCCAATAAAATGATTACTTTCAGGATATGAGTTACATTAAAGTATATGTGGAACAAACATTCAAGAAAAGCTAGGAAGGCTCTAAATTGGATACCAGTGAGAGGAAACAAGGCCTACAAGCTATAAAATATACTGCAAAGCCTCAAGAAAGAAAGTAGTGTGAAACTGACCATGAATAGTTAGATTACTGGAAAATTCTTTAAGAAAGTTCAAAAATAGATTCTAATATATAATAAACTTTTAGTAATATGAAGATGATCAGCTCACATTAATGAGAGGCAGAAAACACTAAGAAGAAAGGGTTGAGACAAATGGACAGAAATTTGGGAAAACATAAGTGGGCACCTATATCGAAATCATTCAACCACAATGCTCCAAAGGGATCAGAGATCTGGATGTCAAATTTTTAAAAAGAATTTCAGAAAGCAGGGATAAACCTTTTTACTTGTGATCTAAAATACAGCTGTACTAAAAGAAAGAACTGATTTATCTGGTTACATTTACAGTGATAACCGAAAAACTGAAATCAAAAGGCAAATGACAAAATCAAAAGAAAAAAAAAGTCAGAAGAAAATACTTGTATTGTATATAAAAGATTAATCTTAAATTGTAAAGAACTCACACAAACATTGCAGAGGACTAAACACATGGGCTTCCCTGATAGTCCGGTTGGTAAAGAATCTGCCTGCGTTGCCAGAAACCCAGGTTCAGTTCCTGGGTTGGGAAGATCCCCTAGCAAAGGGATAGGCTACCAACTCCAGTATACTTGACCTCCCCTGGTGGCTTAGCTGGTAAAGAATCTCCCCGCAATGTGGGAGACCTGTGTTCAATCCCTGGGTTGGGAAGAACCCTTGGAGAAGGGAAAGGCTGCCCACTCCAGTATTCCGGCCTGGAGAATTCTGTGGAGTGTATAGTCTGCTACTGCTAAGTCACTTCAGTCGTGTCCGACTCTGTGCGACCCCATAGATGGCAGCCCACCAGGCTCCCCCGTCCCTGGGATTCTCCAGGCAAGAACACTGGAGTGGGTTGCCATTGCCTTTTCCAATGCATGAAAGTGAAAAGTGAAAGTGAAGTCGTTCAGTCGTGTCCGACTCTTAGCGACCCCATGAACTGCAGCCCACCGGGCTCCTCCCTCCACGGGATTTTCCAGGCGAGAGTACTGAAGTGGGTGCCATTGCCTTCTCTATGTGGTCACAGAGTCAGACAGGCCTGAGCAACTTTCACTTTTCTTTCCTTCAAACATATGAGAGAAAAATGAAAAAAAGCCATTTACAAATATTTTAGAAAAATATGTGCTCAAGTGGCTCTTAAACCTGTGAAAAATACTCAACTTTATTCAAATAAATAAAAATCAAAATTATGCTAAATATTATTTATTGCCTATCAGATATGAAAAAGTATCAGAATGCTCTATTGCAAAGTGTCTGAGAAAATTTTATATTTTATTCTATGATGATGAAATTCAAGGAATTCCTTGGAGAAGGAAATGGCAACCCACTCCAGTGTTCTTGCCTGGAAAATCCCAGGGACGGGGAAGCCTGGTGGGCTGCTGTCTATGGGGTTGCACAGAGTCGGACACGACTGAAGCGACGCCGCCGCAGCAGCAGCAGCAGCAGCAGCAGCAGCAGCAGACATACTCAACAAAGCCATGTATTCTTATACAAATATATTGTAAATGGAAAGTCTGTTTAACATATAACAATATATATTACAACAAATGTAGTATCATGTAAGTACACACACATACACACATAATTGTATATACACTTTCTATCTATGTTACTGAGAGGCACTAGAAACAGAAAATACCAAGAAGAATAATCACATTTAGATCTAGATTGAAGGGCTCCCTAAGTAAAATCATAAAAAGAAATAAAAATAAAAATGTATGGATGTATAATATTTCAAAGAAAGAGGGTGATGAGGGAAGGAGGGAAGAAGAAATAGAAGAAAGAAGAAAGACTGACATAATTTAAAAAATAACTCGTTTGAAAATCTTAATAGAATAATTGATTCAGGCAAAGATCATCAATGGATACAAAATCATTGGATAAACACAGCTGTAAAACAGTTTATCTGCAAGATTTCAAAATATCAGCATATGGGTCATTTATTGAGAAGAAACAGCTGCTTTAGAAATGCAGACACGATATATACCACCTTAGTCAAATAATCATATTTAGCTTCACTAATAATGAAACACACCCGTATCATTTGACTTTCGATGTGATGAAATGAGAAGTATGTATCATTACCTATGTAGCACCTTGCTAAAAATGTATAGCTTGCAGTAGTCATAGGGAAGCAACAAAACCTAGACTGTGTGATATACTAAACACAAGTGAATTAAACTCTCAAAAGTGTTGAAAATATGAAAGGCAAAACTAATTGGGTGACTGGTGTAGATCAAAGGAAACAAAATAATCATAAAGTATAATTTTGTTTGATTTCTATGGAGAGGTGCTGAAGGTGCAAAGGAACTAGTGGCTTACAAGAGAATCATTGAAATATTTACCAAAATGTGAATATAAGCTCTATATTGGTAACAGGGGCTTCCCTGGTGGCTCGGACAGTAAAGAATCTGCTTGCAATGTGGGATATACAAGGGTTCGATCCCTGGGTCAGGAAAAGTGTTCAAGTATTTGGATGTGATAATATTGAGATTTTGCAGAAGACTGTCCTTTTCTTAGCAGACATTTTCTGTGATATCCAATGAACATAGTATCTTTAATAACTTCAACTTAATTTCAATGGTTCAAACTGACAAAAATGAGAAATACTACATTAATATCAAGAGATGCTAGATTTAAGTAAACAACATTTGAGTGTCTAATGAAATGTTCTTTCAAAGCTTTTCTGAAATTTTGAAAATTTCTTAAAAGCTGGAAAAATCAAATATAGGTACTGAAACCTTTCAAAATTTTTGGTTGTTTAGATTTTGATATTCATTAGATGTAAAGTTATTTCAAATGATTACTGTCATCAAGAAAATTCTAAAATTGGAGATACTACATAGTAATCATAAGGTTCTCTTGATTCTGTTTTAGTAGCTTACACTATTTTTTGAAAGTAAGTACATATTTTATGAAACTGATGTTAGTATTCAGATTGGGATTTTTAAATTATAAATTATTAGTATACTTATAAAGTGTTAATCATATACTGAACTAATACAATTAATACAATTAATAATTTCTATATTAATTTAGAAAATAGTTTCCATCTGACATTTTCTGAATTTCCCTATGTAAAATTTTGTAATTTTAAGTTTTTCTCAGTAAGAAACTACTGGAGAAACACTAAGAGAGTCAATTTTGAAATTAAAAAGATAGGTTTTATATATATATACATATTTATGTGTATATATATGTATATATATATATGTTATGTGTATATATATATATATATATACCTTTCAAAGCAAACTGTATCTTATGCAGAATATACCCTATGTAATTGAAATATTTTCCAAAAATTAAGACCTTTTGATTTTATTGCATTATGGCACTCTCTATAAAGATTACTTGCTTGTCAATAATTGAGTATATAAAAATTTCTTTCATTGTAACTCCAAAGTGTGAAATTTATTGATCAATCAACTATATGTAGAAATATCCAAAGTACTCAATGGACATCAATTTGTGTTTTATAACTTTTTTGTGTAGAGTTAAATGTTTCAGTGTTCCCTGGATGTGATATAAATGGGTTTCCATTTCCTATTATTCAAGATATCCTAGTGTGATGATTTAAACATTACTAAATTTTAAAAGTTAGGGGCTTACATGCACACATGTGCACATACATTCTATAGCATTATTGCACTGACATGCATGACGTACATGTCTCCTTAGTTGGGTCTGACTCTTTGTGACTCTATAGACTGGAGCCATGGAATTTCGCAGGCAAGAATACTGGATTCGGTTGCCATTTCCTACTCTATAGGATCTTCCTGTCCTAGGGATCAAGCCCTCATATCATGAATCTCCTGCATTAGAAGGAAGATTCCTTACCACTATACCACCTAGGAAGCCCCTATTGTCGTAATGTCCTAATTTAAGAATTGTTCCAAACATGTTTTGTTCACACATGGCCTCCTAATCACTGTATATTACCTTGTGCAGCAAAAGATGTGATAAAGTTAAGGTTCTTGAGAGAAGGATATTATCATGGACTATTTAGGTGCCCCCTAAATACAATCACATGCATCATTATACCAGACAAGTGGAGAAGATTTTAAGACACATACAAATCAAATGATATGTGAATATGGAGGCAGAGATTGGGGCAAAGCAACTACAAGCTAAGCAATGTCAACAAGAGCTAAAAGAGGCCAAAAAAAAAAAAAAAAGACTTTGGACCTCTGGAACTATGAAAGAATTCATTTCTGTTGTTTTAAGCCATCCAATCTAGTTTTTAATAACTTATGATAGCATCCCTAGGAAATTCATATTACTGGATAACTTAACCAGGATAGCTAAAAAAATCACAGAAAATGGATCAGTGTATGTGATGATAAACCAACAAAAACTATCCAATTTGGAGAACACAGACAAAGATGACAAAAGAAAAGATTCAGAAATTATTTGGAAAATACAAGCATTCTAACATATGTGTAATTTGGGGTCACAGAAAGAGACAACTAGGTAAAATGACAAGACTTTTTGAAGAAATAATGTCTAAAATCTCCCCAAACTTGTTTCAAAAATTTATAGATTCAAAACAGCTTGATAAACTCCAGGAAGGTAAACATAAAAAGAAAAGTTTCTAGACACATTTAAATTATTAAGAGTAAAGTCAAGATGAAAACGCTTAAAATCAGAGAGAAAAATGTTATATTACATACAAGGAACAAGACATTTTTACTTTTTAACAAAAATAAAAGCCAAACAGCATTGGAATTACATAAAATTCTATAAATAAATCAATTTTTATTTAATAAAGATGTCCTTAAAAACTGAAACTGAAAGACATTTCACTATAAACAAAATTTTTCTGAAAATGTATTACAGACCTAATGTCAAAGTTAAAATATTTAACCTCTACAGGAAACTGAAGACAACATATGAATTGAGTATTCTAAAAATATTTCTTAGAATACAAAAGATTTGAACCACAGGAAAAAAAATTCAAATTAGACACAGTTAATTTACAATTTTTGTTTTTCAAAACAAACATTTAAGAAAACGAATAGACAAATCACAAATTGGGTAAAATTAATTGTATATCAAATTTAAACAAAGCTTTGTATCCAAAATAATAAACACTTACACCACTGAATAAGAGTTAAGACACTACACAAAAAAGGTTATGAATGTAGCAAGTAAGTTTATGAAAAGATGTTCCGCAAAATTGCTAATGAAGAATATGCAAATTAAAGGCAGACTGAGATGCTACCATAGACTCACTATTTAGAATTAGAAATAGGCAAAGGCATAGCACTCTCTGATATAAATCACAGCAGGATCCTCTATGATCCACCTCCCAGAATACTGGAAATAAAAGCAAAAATAAACAAATGGGATCTAATTAAAATTAAAAGTGTCTGCACAACAAAGCAAACTATAAGCAAGGTGAAAAGACAGCCTTCGGAATGGGAGAAAATAATAGCAAATGAAGCAACTGACAAACAACTCATCTCAAAAATATACAAGCAACTTATGCAGCTCAATTCCAGAAAAATTAAGGACCCAATCAAAAAATGGGCCAAAGAACTAAATAGACATTTCTCCAAAGAAGACATATGGATGGCTAACAAACACATGAAAAGATGCTCAACATCACTCATTATCAAAGAAATGAAAATCAAAACCATAATGAGGTACCATTTCACACCAGTCAGAATGGCAGTGATCCAAAAGTCTACAAGCAATAAATGCTGGAGAGGGTGTGGAGAAAAGGCAACCCTCTTACACTGTTGGTGGGAATGCAAACTAGTAGAGCCACTATGGAAAACAGTGTGGAGATTCCTTAAAAAATTGCAAATAGAACTGACTTATGATCCAGCAATCCCACTGCAGGGCATACACACAGAGGAAACCAGAATTGAAAGAGACACGTGTACCCCAATATTCATCACAGCACTGTTTGTAATATCCAGGACATGGAAGCAACCTAGATGTCCATCAGCAGATGAATGGATAAGAAAGCTTTGGTACATATACACAATGGAGTATTACTCAGCCATTAAAAAGAATACATTTGAATCAGTTCTAATGAGGTGATGAAACGTGAGCCTATTATACAGAGTGAAGCAAGCCAGAAAAAAAAAAAAAAAACAGCAATACAGTAGACCAACACATATATATGGAGTTTAGAAAGATGGTAATGATGACCCTGTATGCAAGACAGCAAAAGAGACACAGATGTATAGAACAGACTTTTGGACTCTGTGGGAGAGGGAGAGGGTGGGATGATTTGGAAGAATGGCATTGAAACATGTATACTATCATGTAAGAAATGAATCACCAGTCTGTATTCGATACGGGATACAGGATGCTTGGGGCTGGTGCATGGGGATGATCCAGAGAGATGATATGGGGTGGGAGGTGGGAGGGGGGTTCAGGATTGGGAACTCATGTACACCCGTGGCTGATTCATATCAAGTATGGCAAAACCAATACAGTATTGTAAAGCAAATAAAGTAAAAATAAAAATTAAAAGAAAGAAAGAAACAGGCAATATCCAAATATTGTCAAGAATGCAGAGGAACTCGAGCCTTCATACACTGATGGTAGGAGTACACACATATAAATTATACAGTCATTTTGGAAAACAGCTTGGCCACTTTTACAAATAAAGAACATATCCTTATCATATGATACAGACATTTAGTTACCAGGAAATAAACATACATCCAAAGAAATATTTGTGTGTGTAAATTTATAGCAGCATTATTCCTAACAGCCAAAACCTGAAACAACCAAGATGTCCATCAACATGTGATAGATAAATGCAATGTTGTATATCCATACCAAGGTTAACAACTGGACAACTGAATAATCGTTCCTTAAACTCAGCAGACTATAAATTCATAACATAAATTCTATAATAGACAACACAAAAATAAAATTTAACTTGATAAACTGTCATAAATGTATTCTAAGTTCTTGTAACTAATAAACTTTCTCACATGGCAATAATCAACACAATTTAATTAACACACATGTACAAACATACATGTAAAGAAATCTTCCTTGTGAACATAAAACAAAATGTATGATGTTATCTCCTACATTCAAGGGACTTACATATTAAGATTTTCCCCTATTGATCTGAATCTTTCCCAGGAGGAACTGCTTTTGGTGTGCAACTTCTATATGATAATTACTGATTTAGATTCTATACATGCATGATTAAGTTAACACTGACTTTTATAAAATGTGCAAGTTATAATAAATATTATACACATGGCCTTAAAATAGCAATGACCTTGGTGGTCAAACAGAAAGCAGACAAACTGGAATGTGAATTGGGCATCACAGTATGTTATTTTCTTTTGTTTTTTTGGCTTTTGTTCTCTTAAATATGACACTAAAGATACTTTTATAATAGTCACCAAAATGTAACTATCAGGACCTAAAATTCAGACCATCTGTGTTGACATGGCTTAACTGTTTGTTTTGGGAAATTACTGTAGACCAATTTATCTGGACAAACAGTTTACTTTTGGCAAAAATCTCTCTAATTAGGACAACTGTTGATTTAAGAAGGCCTCATATATCTCCTAGTTCTTCTCTAGAACTCTACATTCAGTTGGATATATCTTTCCCTTTCTTCCTTGGGTTTTGCTTCTCTTTTTGCCTCAGCTATGTGTAGACTTCTCAGACAACTTTTCATGCCCGGATGGGCATGATAAAGGAGAGAAATTATAATGTTCTAACAGAAGAAGAAGGGATTAAAAAGAGGTGGCAAGGATACACCAAAGAACTATACAAACAAGGTCTCAGTGACCTGGATAGCCATGATGGTATATCACTCACCTAGAGCCAGATATCCTGGATTGAGAAGTCAAGTGGGCCTTAGGAAGCATTACTACCAACAAAACAAGAGGAGAGGATAGAATTCCAGCTGAGCTGTTTAAAATCCTAAAAGATGCTGCTGCTAAAGTGCTGTACTCAATATGCCAGCAAATTCAGAAAACTCAGCAGTGGTCACAGGACTGGAAAAGGTCAATTTTCATTCCAATCCCAAAGAGTGTTCTAACTACCATACGATTGCCCAAATTTCATGGGCTCAAAAATCCTTCAATCTAGGCTTTAGCAGTATGTGAATTGAGACCTTTCAGATATACAAGCTGGATTTAGAAAAGGCAGAGGAATCAGAGAGCAAATTGTTAAGGTTTGTTGGATCATATAGAAAGCAAGTGAATTCCAGAAAAAAAAAAAAAAAAAAAACTACTTCTGCTTCACTGACTACATGAAATCGTTTGACAACAAACTGTGGAACATTCTTAAAGAAAAGGGAATACCAGACCACTTTAGCTGCCTCCTGAGAAACCTGTATGCAGATCAAGGAGCAACACTTATAACTTTACATGGAAAAACTGACTGGTTCAAAACTGGGAAAGGAGTATGAGAAGCCTGTATATTGTCACTCTTTTTGTTTAACTTATATGCAGAGTACATCATGTTAAATGCCAGACTGGATGACTCTGCATGACTGGAGAGGACTCAAACTGGAGTCCTCCAATCCTCTTGAGCAGGACTCAAGCTTCCCAGGAAAAATATCAACAACCACGGGTATGCAGATGATATTACTCTAATGGAAGAAGGTGAAGAGGAACTAAAGAGCTTCTTGATGAAGGTGAAATAGGAGAGGGAAAAAGCTGGCTTAAAAAAACTAAACATTATGAAAACTAAAATCATAACATCAGGTCTCTTCACTTCATGACAAACAGAATGTGAAAATGTGGAAGCAGTGACAGATTTTATTTTGGGGGGCTCCAAAATCACTGCAAACTGCAGCCATGCAATTAAAAGACACATGTTACTTGGAAGGAAAGCTATAATAAACCTAGCAGCATATTAAAAAGCAAAGTCATTCAAAGCTGTATAGCCAAAGCTATGATTTTTGCAGTAGTCGTGTACAGATCTGAGAGATGGACCATAAAGAAGGCTGAGAACTGATGAATTGAGGCTTTCAAACTGTAGTATTGGAGAAATCTCTTGAGAGTCCCTTGGACTGTAAGGAGACCAAACCAGTTGATCCTAAAGGAAATCAGTCCTGAATTTTCATTGGAAGGATTGATGCTGAAGCTGCAGCTCCAATATTTTGGTCACCTGATACAAAAAGCTGACTTACTAGAAAAGACTCTGACGCTGGGAAATATTGAAGGCAAAATGAGAAGGGGGTGACAGAGGATGAGATGTTTGGATGACATCACTGACTCAATGGGCATAAATTTGAGCAAACTCTGGGAGATAGTGAATGACAGGGAAACCTGGTATGGGCTACAGTCCAAGGGGTCACGAAGATTTGGACACGACTTAGCGACTGAACTACAACAACAAAATTGGGACAACATATGGCTCATCGGGCCAAACAACTCACTTTTGAAACACCAATGTATTTATTAGGTCTTACTTCAAGCCTCTTGATGCTGTGTATTCAAATGCTAAACAGTTTTATCACAGATTTTCTCCATCTTAGTTACTCATTCTTGCCCAAACCTCAAAATTTTTTAAATATTACCCACTGAGTGCCTCATCCTGAAAAACTTTTAATACTCTTTCAATGTAATGGTTTGTTGCAGCAGGCAGTCCTTTCAAACTTTGGCTTAAGTATTCTATTTAAAATGCATGAGAATTTTCCTATTGTTTTTTATTTGTTTGTTTGCTTATTCTCTGAGAGTGTGACTTAGTAGTAGATCTCACTATCAAAATTCCATTGAATTTGCTAGATCTCTAATTTCAGGCAGCCAACCAATAGCATGGGAGCCTAAGCCATGAAGTATGCCAACAACATATATAATCAACCATTGTTCTTTCATAATTTAAGTGTATGTCTCCTCCAAGCCAGATGCTAGTATTTTTAAAAATATGTATTTCACATCTTGAATCTAATTTGTATATTTCTAAGTGGCAAAATTTAACCAGAGATAATTTTAAATTACAATAGGATTTAGGAAACTTATAAATAAAACTGTTCATTTGAGAGATATCTTAAAAAGGGAACAAAATTCCAAACACGTAGTGATCTCCACTTTTTGATTAGTATGAGGGAGCTTCTAAATTCTATACTTTTATAACACTGCATCCTTAAAATTTCCCTTAAAATAAGTAGAATCTGGGAAAATGTTAAGTTCATTCTCTCAGGCCTTCCACAGTTACTTTCATCCTACTCTTGCTCTTCCGTTATGTAAATGCCCCTCCGTACACTCTTTCTACACGCCTCTTCCTAACCCACTTTCTTGTAGTTCTGGGGGAAAGAGATTCACAAAGATAAACTGTCAGTTAAAGTTAATGCCAATTCAAAACAGGGCAAGCCCATTATGATTGATTTTAAGCCTTAATCTCAGTTGGGCTGTAAACCATTGTTAAAGACTTTAATAGACAAGATAGAAATAAATTGACAGAACAATGTAGGATAGATCTAGAAATACATAATCAAGGGTTCCCTGATCTGTATCAATAGGTTCATGTGTTACTAGGAACCTCATAAGCAAAAATTTATACAGGAAGGAAATAATGAAGGTGACCTAAGATCCCGGGTTTGTTTGATTCTTCATTTTGTATACAAACATCTCATTGTTGCAGCACTGTTTATTGAAAAGACTAGTCATTTTTATTGCATTGCCTTTGACCTTTGTTTAAAAAAATCAGTTAATTATGGGAATCTGCGGAGAAGGCAATGGCACCCCACTTCAGTACTCTTGCCTGGAAAATCCCATGGATGGAGGAGCCTGGTGGGCTGCAGTCCATGGGGTCGCGAAGAGTCGGACACGACTGAGCGACTTCACTTTGACTTTTCACTTTCATGCATTGGAGAAGGAAATGGCAACGCACTCCAGTGTTCTTGCCTGGAGAATCCCAGGGATGGGGGAGCCTGGTGGGCTGCCGTCTACGGGGTCACACAGAGTCAGACATGACTGAAGCGATTTAGCAGCAGCAGCATGGGAATCTGTTTCTGGCTTCTATTGCCTTGATCCATGTATCCATACCTCACCAATCCAATACTGTCTTGATCACCATAAATGTATAAGCAAAAGACACATTTTTAAATCTTAACTTTTCCATAGATCGTGTAAGTTTAACTTGAGTTTTCCCACAAAATGTTTGCATATTTAATTTTTGCCTGCCTGGTTTCCTTACATGGGAATCGGTTATTAAGTTTAGCTTGCATTCCTAGAATATAGTGGGTAAAACTGAACCAAGAGGAACCATCCTTCACTTTAGAAGATGAGTAGGAACATACTGAAAACATTTGCAAGCAATGATAGGACCATATGGTGGGGGGAAGGAAAGAGGCGGAAAGAAGCCATTGTGGGGCACTGTGAGAAAAGGAAGTAGGGGTAATTTAGCATGTGCAATATGGACAAGAAGAGGAATAGTACTGCGGTAAAATATTTTACTCTCCTGACATGTTCTGTCTTCCAAGGATAACCTATTGACATCTAACCAAGCAAGTTCACAGTATGGATGAACATAATACACATAGGATGCAACAAATCCTTATAGTAACATTTCCAACCAGAGTTTTCTTATGTAAAAAAAGATTCATGAAATAGAAAAGATTTTAAATGGTACTTTTTCTACAAACATAGCAACCAGATTGCAGAGCTAAAGTCCTTCTGTTCCACTGATAAATGTCCCTTTACAGAGATTTGGCTCCCATATGGTCATTCTGTCTCCATCACCCACTTTCCCAAAAGAAATAATACAGGCTGCTGATTTCTTTCCTCTATCCTGAATATATTTAGCTTTCTTTTGCAGTACTTCACACTGACAGTCCAACTCTGAGTCAAGCTAGAACAGCTTCATCTCATTCATTTTGCATGAAACTCTCCTACATTTTTTTAATATTAAGGCAATTTGGAAATACTTTTGTAATAATTTCACTTTTATGATAATTTCACAATAGTTTTCAAAGAAACAATTATAAATGCCCTTCCGTCTACTTTATTATTTTTTTTATTTTAGCTTCTTTCTCTTAACTCAGCATAGCTTGAGTTTGAGCACAGACTCCATTTAGCTGAGTTAATATCTTTAATTTGTTCCAATTTAGTCCCTGGACAGTCTTTTTCTTATTATGTAATTCTTTCAAAAGACATTAGTTTTTATGATTCTAGGAATTTTTGAATTGCTCTAATTTTAAAAATCTATGAATGTCTGATAGCCACTAGCTATAGATCCAACTTAAGTAGTGAATCTTAAGTGTTCTGTGGTGGTGGTTTAATGGTTAAGTCGCGTCCACCTCTTGCGACCCGATGGACTGTAGCCTGCCAGGCTCCTCTGTCCATGGAATTTTCCAGGCAAGAATACTGAAGTGGGTTGCCATTTCCTTCTCCAGGAGATCTTCTCAACCCAGAAATTGAACTTGGGTCTCCTGTATTGTAGGCAGATTCTTTATGTACTGAGTTACAAGGGAAGCCCTAAGTGTGCTGTATGGGTATTTGCTAGGTTGCTTGCACCCTACTAAGCAGAGTACATGCCTAATCCTACTGATTTAAAAACTCTGTAGACATCACAAAATGGCCAAATAAAATAAATCACACTGCTATAAAACTCTGGTAATCTACTCTTGTAGCTTTGCAGTGTCCCATTACCATTAGGATTTTAAGTCATAAAACATACAGCCCAGCTGAAGTACATATTTGGGTCTGGAGATCTTTATTTAGATGTTCTCTCTCTCTGGAGTTTTCCCTTTCTATTTCTTTCTTCTTTCCTTTTTTCATGCCTTATTTCCTTCTTTCACTTCTTTCCTTTTCCCTCCCTTCCATGTATCTTTCTATACAAAAAAGAAAATACAAAAACCACATTTGTAGTTCTAAATGACATGTTACTGGCTCTTCCTTTAGGATTACATTGGATATCACTGCTTGTTCTATTCTGATGGCCTGTTTACAAATTCAAAACTGTATAAACTGAATCAGAGATAAACTTAAAGCATAAATTCAATATCAAGGACAAATGCATGAATACCCCCATATACATACTATACATACACACAGAGGAGTATTAACCTGGACATTCCAGCATTGTTCCTAAGAGAATCATAACCAAAATGAAGATATTTACAAGTTTTGATATAACTATTTTAATGATAAAGTTAACTTAGTAAATATTTTAAATATATATCCTCTCTGTCAAATTTTGGTTCCACAAAAGGAAACAATAGCTGATTTGTTACACTGACTATTGGAAAATAATGTTCCATAACTTTGGATTTAGAAGCATTAAAAAATTCTTCCTGGATCATCATTTCAGTGATCATATTGCTTTTTGAAAATGAAGATATGCTTGTATTTCAAAACATGATGCATTTTCTTGGACTGCTGGTGCTATGTTTATCAACAGGTTACATCTTTGAGGAATCAATTACCATAATACCTACTATAAAGACATGCATAAATCAATAGAGGGTTCATGATCCAATCATGGATGACAATTCCACAAAATAAGTCTATATGAGTATTAGAAATATGTCTTTACATATTGCAAATATGTCTTTGCTTTTACCTCAAGCAAATTTAGGCAATTTTTAAAGAATAAGAATATATTTTATACTATTGCATAATGTCATTCAGTGCTAAACTTTATTCTTCACCAATCATTTGCTCTCATGCCCCAAGGGAAAATTTATTGTCTATGTCCTAAACTCTCTGATCTTGAATTTTCAGAAGAAATTTAAGTGACTTAAATAGAGGTTAAAGGATTTCTTCAGCTTTTGTGAAGAAAACAGAGCATCTGAATATGTATAGCTTCCTAATTGAAGCAGTCAGTTTTGACAGCATAGGGGAGACCTGAGTAGCTGCCTTCATAGTTTTGATTTAGGCAGTGATTTTTGACTTTAAGCAAAACTCATGGTTGCAGGTCGTGTCTTTTGCTTGGGGTTACAATAACCATCAGAGCAGTTTTTCCAAGAATTACTTTTGGAAGCCTCACAGTGCATAAGCAACTCATGGTTCCCAAGGTAAGACAGAAAGAGAGCAGAAAGGAAAAGAAATTGAGTATATGGGGGCCAAGTGGGAAAGGGGTAAAAGATAGAAGGCAAGAAGGAAAAAGGTGATGCTCTATTGTGTTCATTTAGTCCTTTTACATCTTATATTTTGGCTCTCTGCCGCAAATGTGAATAGGCAGTCTTCTCTGGTATATCTCCCCATGTTGATCAAATCATGTATTTAAATGTCTGGAACAGTTTAGTTATGTAGACCTTTAAATGGATAAGAGGGGAGTGGCCAAAAAAAAGACCACCTAAGTATTTTAAACTGCTCCCACAACTAGTCAGTTGAGCTATCTCACCAGAAAAGATAATTACGTGAGGGTGTTGCTTTGCTATGTCAGTTTCACTTGTTTTAGAGCCCTCATCCCTTTCCCAAGAATTTCACACAGATTTCAAATAAATAAGCAAAATTTACATTATATTAAAAATTAACAGATGGTAAGAAAGAGAGGAAACCTCAGAAAGAGGTGGGAAGCTTTTATTTTTCCTTTCTCTAAAATGAAGATGGTCAAAGGAAAAATCCAAGAATTGACTTGCGATATGCCAGGATGGAGAGTCCTTAGCTAAGGAAGGGACTGAGTTAAGGATCCTTAGCTAAAGAAAGGAAAATTAATGAGCCTCAGATAGAAGAGATGAGACCTCATAAACTCAGCAATAGAGGGTACATTGAGTAATGTACTTATAAGTTAACCCCACTTCAAAGAGTGTCCTTTATTTTATTTTGCTTTTTATTTTTATATTTTTATTTTTTAATATACATTTATTTACTTTAATTGGAGGTTAATTACTTTACAATATTGTATTGCTTTTGCCATACATCAGCATGAATCTGCCACAGGTATACACGTGTTCCGCATCCTGAACCCCCCTCTCTCCTCCTTCCCCGTACCATCCCTCTGGGTCATTCCAGTGCACCAGCCCCAAGCATCCATTATTATGCATCGAACCTGGACTGGCGATTCGTTTCATATATGATATTATACATATTTCAATGCCATTCTCCCAAATCATCCCACTCTCACCCTCTCCCACAGAGTCCAAAAGACTGTTCTGTACATCTGTGTCTCTTTTGCTGTCTTGCATACAGGGTTATTGTTACCATCTTTCTAAATTCCATATATATGCATTATTGTACTGTATTGGTGTTTTTCTTTCTGGCTTACTTCACTCCGTATAATAGGCTTCAGTTTCATCCACCTCATTAGAACTGATTCAAATGTATTATTTTTAATAGCTGAGTAATACTCCATTGTGTATATGTACCAAAGCTTTCTTATCCATTCTTCTGCTGATGGACATCTAGGTTGCTTCCATGTCCTGGCTATTATAAACAGTGCTGCGCTGAACATTGGGGTACACGTATCTCTTTCAATTCTGGCTTCCTCGGTGTGTATGCCCAGCAGTGGGATTGCTGGGTCATAAGACAGTTATATTTCCAGTTTTTTAAGGAATCTCCACACATAAACTTAAAAGCTTCTGCACAACAAAGGAAACTATAAGCAAGGTGAAAAGACAGCCTTCAGGATGGGAAAACATAATAGCAAATTAAGCAACTGACAAATAACTAATCTAAAAAATATACAAGCAACTCCTGCAGCTCAATTCCAGAAAAATAAACAACCTGGTCAAAAAATGAGCCAAAGAACTAAGTAGACATTTCTCCAAAGAAGACATACAGATGGCTTAAAAATGCATGAAAAGATGCTCAACATCACTCATTATCAGAGAAATGCAAATCAAAACGACAATGAAGTACCATTTCACGCCAGTCAGAATGGCAGTGATCCAAAAGTCTACAAGCAATAAATGCTGGAGAGGGTGTGGAGAAAAGGCAACCCTCTTACACTGTTGGTGGGAATGCAAACTAGTACAGCCACTACAAATAGTGTCTTTTAAAAGGATTGTTGATAATTTGTTTTATTTCAATAAAAAACCATATAACTAAAATTGTCATTGCATTTATTCTGCTAAGTATTAATGATTTATGATATTTTGACATTTTGTCTTTAAGTAATGACAGGTGGCACTCTGCTTTAATGGAAAGGATGATATATCATTTTATTTATAGAACTCACTACCACTTGATTTTTTTTTTTTCTGTAGATTTCTCTGAACCAAAATGTGAGATCCAGGATACAGAGTTTTTGCTAATTTCTTTTACAGTTATATTCCTAGGACACATTATAGGCATTCAATAATTTTTAATTAATGAATAGCAATCATAATATCTTTATCATACTACATCTGTAAATCCAAGATTTATTTCAATAAAAACAAACCATACACAGAACTTTCTTAAGTATGGAAAGGTGTGTGGATGCCTTGAAGGCTCCAAATAATGTTTTCAGGATGGATCATTTCAGGAGAAAAATATTCTGATTGTACTGGGACCTCAAAAGTGTCTCAGAGTGCCTCATGTATTCTCAAATAACATCAGAAATCTGTTACACAATCAGAGCTTTGTGTCAGGTACTGGGAATACACAGATTCTAAGTTAGTATCTATTTCAAACAATAGTTCTAAAATTGCCTCAAAATTATTAAAATAATCTGTGAAAAAAGAACTATAAATGAGATATTAGCATAGTTTATCACCTTCAAGCCAACATATTGAAAAACAGAAATGGATACAGTAAATGACCTAAAGCAGATCTTTATAAGAAAGTGGCTATCAGAATTCCTCTGTTCACATTCAGAGAGAAAACTCTATGCTATCTCCTCTTCTTATAAGGACTTCAGTCTTATGGGATTAAGGCCTTACCCTCATGACTTAACCTGTCTTAACTCCATATAGACCCTGTCTCCAAATCCAGTCATGCTGAGGATTAGAGCTTTAATGTAGGAATTTTGAGAGAATACAATTTATTCCATAGCATACTCCATGATAAAAAGAGTTAAATAAATGTTTATCTATGTCTGTTCTAAGTAGCTCCTGATATGCATGTAAGAGATTGGAAAAGTCTTCTCTGTGACATTTGGACAACCTAAAGTTTCTACCATGAGTTTGTTTTCCCAGTACAAGACCCATAATATTATCTTATGTTAAACCCTACCACATGCACAGCAGGGAATGCAGTCATGTTTAATACAACCCAAGCTATCAGACTTTTAAGGAAAATCTGTTTTCAGTTTATGAACCATATGAATGTGTTATCTATTCAAAAAGTAAAAACAAACAAAAAAGCCTCCATAAAAGGGTTGCAAACAAGAGCAAGCTCTATTTCCTATTGTGATTATTAGGGAAAAGGCTACTAAAGATAATCAGAGTAATTAGGATGTTAGGCTATGCTACATCAAGATTATAAATCTCAGTATTTTAATGTAGGAAAGCTGTGTTTCTCAAATATTATATGGATTAGGTAACAATCTAGATTAAATGTCCATCTGGTAACTCAAGAATTCAGGTGTCTTCTGTATTTTGATGCTGCCATTATGGGATATTAAAGAGTATGGCAAAGGAACAGAGACTGTGGAAGACTCATTATTCTCAAGTAACTGAGACCAGAAGTGATATACTTTACTAACTTCTAACAAGCCATTGTCTGCTGCTGCTGCTACTGCTAAGTCGATTCAGTTGTGTCCGCCTCTGTGCGACTCCATAGACAGCAGCCCACCAGGGTCCCCTATCCCTGGGACTCTCCAGGCAAGAATACTGGAGTGGGTTGCCATTTCCTTCTCCAATGCATGAAAGTGAAAAGTCAAAGTGAAGTCTCTCAGTCATGTCCAACTTCTAGCAACCCCATGGACTGCAGCCTACCAGGCTCCTCCATCCATGGGATTTAACTACTAATTCATAGCCCCAATTTAACTGTAATGGAATCTAGAATAAATACGGAAGCATGCACAACATTTCAGATACTCTTTAATCTATGCTGAATTGGGTTCCTTATAACTGCAAATACCACACTATATTTAATAAAAGGAGGTATCTCCAAAAATCATTAATGTAATAAGACTGTGGATTTTCCTCAGTCATTTCAATCAAAATGCCCGTCATGATAAAAGTCATAAAATATATTTGGAAGACTGTTGTTTCCACTTCATTTTTGTTCATCTATACAACAAAAGTAATTATTTCCTAATAGTGACAGAGATGGATTAAGGTAAATTCCAGACATTATAACTGTGGTCAAGGAATCCATGCCTTATAAAATCAGTCTAAATACCCTCATAATAATAGGATTTAAAAGAATCCCTTCCAGTATAACAGGCAAAGAGTATCATGCAGAGAGAATCTTCCTATTTGGGGGAAAAAAAAAAAAAAAAGAAAACTCTCCAGAAATCAACAAAAGAAGGAGAGCTTTTTGTTGTTTTGGTTTAATTTTCTTTTCATTTGCTTTTCTGTATTTATATTTATTAGGATTTTGCAAAATTATTTTAAAGGATGTGGTATTTTCATTAGATAATTTTTTCCTACAATTTCATTTAAGAAACTGCTATACAGTATACTAACACATATATATGGACTTTAGAATGATGGTAATGATAACCCTGTATGCAAGACAGCAAAAGAGACACAGATGTATAGAACAGACTTTTGGACTCTGTGGGAGAGGGAGAAGGTGGGATGATTTGTGAGAATGACATTAAAACATGTATAATATCATGTAAGAAACGAATCACCAGTCTAGGTTCGATGCAGGATACAGGGTGCTTGAGGCTGGTGCACTGGGATGACCCAGCGAGATGGTATGGGAAGGGAGATGGGAGGAGGGTTCAGGATTGGGAACACATGTACACCTGTGGCAGATTCATGTTGATGTATGGCAAAACCAATACAGTATTATAAAGTAAAATTAAGTAAAAAAAAAAAAAAAGAAAAAAAGAAACTGCTATATACTTCAGTGATAAACATGTATCTAGTTCAAATTAGTTTTTACCTTCATAAAGAAAAATCATAACTTAATTAACACTCTCAACACTTCCTTTGCTGTAATTCTTTGAAGGATTGGTTCCCAAATAGTAATGAGCATCACAATCATTTCACATCTTGGTCATTAGATATTTCTGGGATCTACCCTAGAGTTTCAGATTCAGTTGGTTTGGGTTGGGGTCTGAGAATCTGCAATGGCAACAAGTTAACGGATAATGCTGATACTGCTTTCTGGGGACCACATTTGGAGAATAACTGTTATAAATTATACGATATTCAGGTCATTATTTAAAGGTTCATCTAAATCAGCTAGCTCTTACACATGGCATGTCTTTCCAGAAAAAAAAAAAGGGGGGCATTGTTATATTTTTTTTTAATCTCAGCATCTACCAACACATTGAAAAATGACAGATACTGATTAAGATTTTAATGAATGAAGCATCTATTCTATATCCTTATATCATCATATTTAAAAAATATACATAGCCAGAAAGAAAAACACCAATACAGTATACTAGTACATATATATGGAATTTAGAAAGATGGTAATGATAACCCTGTATGTGAGACAGCAAAAGAGACACAGATGTATAGAACTGTCTGTTGGACTCTGTGGGAGAGGGAGAGGGTGGGATGATTTGGGAGAATGGCATTGAAACACGTGTAATATCATATATGAAATGAATCGCCAGTCCAGGTTCAATACAGGATACAGGATGCTTGGGGCTGGTGCACTGGAATGACCCAGAGGGATGGTATGGGAAGGGAGGTGGGAGGGGGGTTCAGGATGGGGAACACGTGTATACCCGTGGCAGATTCATGTTGATGTATGGCAAAACCAATACAATATCATAAAGTAATTAACCTCCAATTAAAATAAATAAATTTATATTTAAAAAATACATAGTAATTCTTAAAATTTATTTCAGATATTTCAGGAGAAGACTTTTGAGAGTCCCTTGGACAGCAAGGAGATCAAACCAGTCAATCCTAAAGGAAATGAACCTTGAATATTCACTGGAAGGACTGATGCAGAAACTGAAGCGCCAATAATTTGGCCACCTGATACAAAGAGCTGACTCATTGGAAAAGACCCTGATGCTGAGAAAGACTGAAGGCAGTAGGAGAAGAGGTCGACAGAGGATGAGATGGTTGGATGGGTGGCATCACTGACTCTATGGACATGAGTTTGAGCAAGCTTTGGGAGTTAGCTAAGGACAGGGAAGCCTGGTACGCTGCAGTCCATGGGGTTACAGAGTCACACATGACTGAGCGATTGAACAACAACAATAAAAATTTATTTCAATTACTCATAATAATAGATGATAAACCAAGGTGCTCATTGTACCAAGGTTTGTTCATCATACTAGACTCAGATAATCCCCAACTTTATGCTATTATGTGAACTGAAAGTGAATCATTTGCATCTCCATCAGGATAATCAATTATAAACTATTCAAACTTAAATTGAAGAAAGTAGAGAAAACCACTGGACCATTCAGGTATGGCCTAAATTAATCCCTGATGATTATACAGTGGAGGTGACAGATAGATTCAAGGGATTCGATCTGATTGACAGAATACCAGTAGAACTATAGATGGAGGTTGATAACATATACAGGAGGCAGTGACCAAAACCATCCCCAAGGAAAAGAAATGCAAAAAGGCAAAGTGGTTGTCTGAAGGGGCCTTACAAATAGCTGAGAAAAGAAGTGAAAGGCAAAGGCGAAAGGGAAAGATATACCCAATTAAATGCAGAGGTCCAGAGAAAAGTAAGGAGAGATAAGAAAGCATTCTTAAGTGAACAATGCAAAGAAATAGAGGAAACAATAGAATGGTAAAGACTAGAGATCGCTTCAAGAAAATCAGAGAAACCAAAGGAAAATAACATATAAAGGTGAAAATAATAAAGGACAAAAAGAACAAAGGCCTAACAGGAAAACAAGAGTTTAAGAAAAGGTGGCAAGAATACACAGAAGAACTGTACAAAAGTGTCTTAATGACCTGGATAACCACGATGGTATGTTCAATCACCTAGAGCCAGACATTTTGGAGTGTGAAGTCAAGTGGGCTTAGGAAACACTACTATGAACAAAGCAAGTGGGGGTAATGAAATTCCAGCTGAGCTATTTCAAATCCTAAAGGACGATGCTGTTTAAGTGCTGCAGTCAATATGTCAGCATATTTGGAAAACTCAGCAATGGCCACAGAACTGGAAAAGTTCAGTTTTTATTTCATTACCAAAGAAAACCAGTGGTGAATGTTCAAACCGCTTTTCAATTGTGCTTATTTCACATGTTAGCAAGGTAGTGCTCAAAATCTTTCAAGCTAGGCTTCAACAGTACATGAACTAAGAATTTTCAGATGTACAAGCTGAATTTAGAAAAAGAAGAGGAAACTGAGATCAAATTGCCAACACCCATTGGATCATAAAAAAAAAAAAGATAATTTAAAAAAATTCTGTTTCATTGACTATGCTAAATCCTCTGACTGTGTGGATCACAAAAAACTATGCAAAAGTTATAAAGAGCTGAGAATATCAGAAAACCTTACCTGCCTCCTGAGAAACCTGTATGCAGGTCAAGAAGCAACAGTTAAAACTGGACATGGAACAATGGACTGGTTCCAAATTGGGAAAGGAGTAAGTCAAGTTTGTATATTATCACCCTGATTGTTTAACTATTATGCAGAGTACATGATGCAAAATGCTGGGCTGGATGAAACACAAGCTGGAATCAAGATTTCCAGGAGAAATATCAACAACCTCAGATATGCAGACAATGCCTTCTAACTTCAAGTAGCAAAGAAGAACTAAAGAGTCTTTTGATGAGGGTGAAAGAGAAGAGTGGAAAAGCTGACTTACAACTCATCATTCAAAAAACAAAGGTCATGGCATTCGGTCCCATCACTTCATGGCAAATAGATGGGAAAGCAGTGGAAACAGTGACAGACTTTATTTTCTTGGGCTCCAAAATCATGGCAGATGTTGACTACAGCCTTGAAATTAAAAGACATTTGCTCCTTGCAAGAAAAGCTATGACAAATCCAGACAGCATATTAAAAACAGAGACATTACTTTGCTGACAAAGGTTTATATAGTCAAAGCTATGGTTTTTCCAGTAGTAATGTGTGCATGTGAGAGGTGGGCCATAATGAAGGTGGAGCACCACAGAACTGATACTTTTGAACTGTGATGCTGGAGAAGACTCTTGACAGTCCCTTTGACTGCAAGATCAGACCAAACTTAAAGGAATCAGCCCTGAATTAGTCATTGGAAGGACTGAGCTGAAGCTGCTGCTTCAGTACTTTGGCCACTTGATGGGAAAAGCCAACTCATTGCAAAAGATTCTGATGCTAGGAAAGATTGATGACAAGAGGAGAAGGGGGTGACAGAGATGGTTGGAGGGCATCACCAACTCAAAGGAAATGAGTTTGAATAAACTCTGCTAGATAGTGAAGGACAGAGAAGCCTGGTGTTGCAGTCCATGGAGTCAGATAAAGGCAGACATGACTTAGCCACTGAACAGTGATAAGGTATTAAGATCAAATATTTCTATGAGGAAAAGGATGGAAGCAGTAATGGATAAGTGAAGGAGTTTGTGGCAATACAATGTCAACATAGTTCTTAGTTAATCCCACAGGAAGCCTTGAAGTTTGAAAAGTTCTTCAATGGTTTGCCATGTTGAATAGAGGGGGTTGAATACATATTAAGTAGTCATTATATTTAAGCTGCCCCTGAGAAAGGAAAGTGACTTGGGCAAGGCAGCTGTCTCTAATTAAGGTCAATCTCCAGAGAGCTCAAAATAAACATTTCTGTATGTATGTGTGTATATACACACACACATATAAGCCCATATACATATGGGCTTCCCTCTCAGGTGGTAAAGAATCTGCCTGCGATGCAGAAGATCCCCAGAGAAGGGAAGGCTATCCACTCCAGTATTCTTGTCTAAAGAGCTCCATGGACACAGAAGCCTGTCAGGCAACAAGAGTTTCAGGGTCACACACCACTGAGCAACTAACACTTTCACTTTCTTGTGTGTGTGTGCATTATTTAATATCAAACAAGTAGTGTTTAATAATAAACATTTAGCATATGTAATAAGTAATTAATATTCATGTATATAACTGTATTTTAAGTTGAGATATGTAGCTAAACTTTAACTTAAAGGAAAATGCCTTCTGTTATTTATATGTGCCTATAAGAAGTATTTTTTTTAATTGACTACCTAAATGTTGACAATTAAAAGCCTAATATATCCTTTTCCTGGGACTCAATGGACATTAAAAAACTAACACTGACTTTTTTACAACTATCTCATGCACATGGTTAAAATGTTAAACATTTTCATATTTGTTATTGATGTCATTTTGTCTAGCAAGTCAGTGATAGTTTTATTTGCTATCTAGAGTCACTACTGGCTTCGGATGGAAAACGGTGCAAAACAGAAAGTTTCCTATATACAGTAAGACACTAGCCTATTTTGGGTACCTACATTAAGTGGTCACTATGATGGCTTTACTCCAGATGAAACTCAAACTTCTCTAGCTTCATAACAATAGATTGAAGAACATGAATAACAGATCATCTCAGGGAATAAGCGTCATAGAATCAAGAAGCCATGCTATCAACTGTCACTATAATAACAAAGAGAAAGGGGGATGTTGTACATTACAACCTAACCAGATAGAAATAAGAAGCATTAGATGGGCTGTACTTCAGTATGCTTCTTACTGTAATCGGAAGCATTAAAACAAATATCTCCATACGGAGGTAGGTGTAAATGTATTCCCTATAGTAACACTTAACTCATTTACTTAACACTCAGACTCAATATTCACTTACCAGCATATGCTTATTGGATGTGTACTTTCAGTTCAGTTCAGTCGCTCAGTCGTGTCCGACTCTGCGACCCCATGAATCGTAGCATGCCAGGATGTGTACTACTTACTGAAAATATTAGTGACTAAAAGGAAAAAGTTTTTATACATAGGTGAACAGAGTCATTGTTGGGTATAGAAAGAATAGAGTGTTTTTCCTTTTAATCTTTTCATATGTCTATTTCTTGTCTATGCCAAAGCCTTTGACTGTGTGGATCACAATAAACTGTGGAAAATTCTGAAAGAGATGGGAATACCAGACCACCTGACCTGCCTCTTGAGAAACCTATATGTAGGTCAGGAAGCAACAGTTAGAACTGGACATGGAACAACAGACTGGTTCCACATAGGAAAAGGAGTACGTCAAGGCTGTATATTGTCACCCTGCTTATTTAACTTGGATGCAGAGTACATCATGAGAAATGCTGGACTGGAAGAAACACAAGCTGGAATCAAGATTGCCGGGAGAAATATCAATAATCTCAGATATGCAGATGACAGCACCCTTATGGTAGAAAGTGAAGAGGAGCTAAAAAGCCTCTTGATGAAAGTGAAAGTGGAGAGTGAAAAAGTTGGCTTAAAGCTAAACATTCAGAAAACGAAGATTATGGCATCCAGTCCCATCACTTCATGGCAAATAGATGGGGAAACAGTGGAAACAGTATCAGATTTTATTTTTGGGGGCTCCAAAATCATTGCAGAATGTGACTGCAGCCATGAAATTAAAAGACGCTTACTCCTTGGAAGAAAAGTTATGACCAACCTAGATAGCATATTCAAAAGCAGAGACATTACTTTGCCAACAAAGGTTCATCTAGTCAAGGCTGTGGTTTTCCCAGTGGTCATGTATGGATGTGAAGGACGGACTGTGAAGAAAGCTGAGTACAGAAGAATTGATGTTTTTGAACTGTGGTGTTGGAGAAGACTCTTGAGAGTCCCTTGGACTGCAAGGAGATCCAACCAGTCCATTCTGAAGGAGATCAACCCTGGGATTTCTTTGGAAGGAATGATGCTAAAGCTGAAACTCCAGTACTTTGGCCACCTCATGTGAAGAGTTGACTCATTGCAAAAGACTCTGATGCTGGGAGGGCTTGGGGGCAGGAGGAAAATGGGACAAGAGAGGTTGAAATGGCTGGATGGCATCACTGACTCGATGGATGTGAATCTGAGTGAACTTCGGGAGTTGGTGATGGGCAGGGAGGCCTGGCGTGCTATGATTCATGGGGAGGCAAAGAGTCAGACACGACTGAGTGACTGAACTGAACTGAATAGATATGTCTGTTTTTGTTATTTCTAATGAAAGTAAAAGAGGAGAGTGAAAAAGTTGGCTTAAAGCTCAACTTTCAGAAAATGAAGATCATGGCATCTGGTCCCATCACTTCATGGGAAATAGATGGGGAAACAGTGGGAACAGTGTCAGACTTTATTTTTGGGGGGCTCCAAAATCACTGCAGATGGTGACTGCAGCCATGAAATTAAAAGACGCTTACTCCTTCAAAGAAAAGTTATGACCAACCTAGATAGCATATTCAAAAGCAGAGACATTACTTTGCCGACTAATGTCCATCTAGTCAAGGCTATGGTTTTTCCTGTGGTCATGTGAAGAAGGCTGAGCACCGAAGAATTGATGCTTTTGAATTGTGGTGTTGGAGAAGACTCTTGAGAGTCTCTTGGATTGCAAGGAGATCCAACCAGTCCATTCTGAAGGAGATCAGCCCTGGGATTTCTTTGGAAGGAATGATGCTGAAGCTGAAACTCCAGTACTTTGGCCACCTTATACGAAGAGCTGACTCACTGGAAAAGACTTTGAGGCTGGGAAGATTGGAGGCAGGAGGAGAAGGGGATGACAGAGGATGAGATGGCTGGATGGCATCACTGACTCGATGGATGTGAATCTGATTGAACTTCGGGAGTTGGTGATGGACAGGGAGGCCTGGTGTGCTGCGATTCATGGGGTCGCAAAGAATCGGACACGACTGAGTGACTGAACTGAACTGAATCTAAAATAAATAAACCAAATATTCCAAATCTTCCCTCCTTCAAGTTGTCATCTTTAACATTCTTCTAACTATCATGCCTTTCACTTTAAGTCCTATGTTGACTCTAGAGAATTTATTGTATTTTATGATTATCCATGTTCAAAATGTTTAATAGGTCTTCATTGCCAATGTGATAGTAAAATGTTTTGTTTGAAAGTACTTTATATTCTCATGACCTGTCACAACCCCAACACATAATTCCATTTAACTTTCAATTGTGGTCCTTGAAAGTGAAGCCATGGCGTTTGTTTGCTCTCTTATATCACTTTTGTTGTTGTTTCTCATAATTCCTCTGTCAAAGATGTTTCCTGTGTGTAGCATGAATGGCTACTCACGCTTCCTGAACTCATCTCAAATGTTATCTTCTCACTGTGATATTCTTACTTCTTTAGGCTTATTCAGCTGGGTCCCACCACTGTGTTGCTATGACATGATAAACACATCACTTTTATCATATGTTTCTTTTTCCCTGTATATTGTAAGTTCCTCATGATTAAGAGCATGTTTTCCCCATCTTTGGCTCTCCTAGGCCTGTATTTATTGGTATCATGTAAGCACCTCATGCGAGGAGTTGACTCAATGGAAAAGACCCTGATGCTGGGAGGGATTGGGGGCAGGAGGAGAAGGGGACAACAGAGGATGAGATGGCTGGATGGCATCACCAACTCAATGGACATGAGTTTGAGTGAACTGGAGTTGGTGATGGACAGGGAGGCCTGGCGTGCTGTGATTTATGGGGTCACAAAGAGTTGGACACGACTGAGCGACTGAACTGAACTGAACTCAAGCACATTATGTATGTCTATTCAATTAATGTCACAAAGAATACTAAAAGTCTGTGATCTAACACATTTTGTTTAAGCTCATATATAGCAGTTACAGTATTTCTGAGGACTAAAATTATATATTTACTCTTGTTATTCACAATTAAAAACTCTGACTACATATGCGTCTCTCTGAGAAGTAGCTTATTTCTAAGTACTAGGCAGTAGTAGAAAACTATAGAAGATGAAATTGAAATAAAGGAAAGGGAGGGCTTGGGGTTCAAAAATAATTCGAAAAATATTCCTCAAACATTGGTTAGGTTCAAGGCATTGTGCTTATTTCAAGTAGAATTCCATCCCTGCTTTTAATGCACTTATATGAAATTTGAGAGGCAGTGATATCAGGCTTATCAAATATAAAAGATTATTTTTAAAAAGGCCTGACACTGGTAGGCAATCCAAAAATAAATGATAGAAAAATCATGAAGAAAATAAGCAATAATTTGAATATTTTATATTTATCTTCATTTATGAAATATTTTAAAATCTTAAGTGAATGGGTAATTGTGACACTTTTGTTTTAACTATAATGATCAAATAAGGCTTTGTATATGCATATATCAGGAAGATAGCATAGGTTAAAGTTTTAAAAATTGATTTTTATCAACTTCAGTCAACACAAATAAAAATATAAAATATTCTCAACTGTATATCTAAAAATATGACAGATTATTATTGTATTCAGCTTTAATTATTATATTTTTCAGCAAAACAAAGTAGGGGCAGACAGGCAATTATAGATATAAGTAATTCTTTAAAAAAATTTTTTTTGAAGTGAGAGTTTAATTATGAGGAGATAACTAGAAATGTTATGACCTGAATTCAAATTAATATTTGATTAAATTTCACAACACAGCATAGAGCTATAACTGGAATGAACAGTTTGATGAATTAAAATTACTTAGCAATAGATTTTAAACTAAGCAACTATTAAATTGCTTATTTCTTAGGATTTAATGTCAGGTGCCAGAGGATTAGTATAAATTTTCCACAAATACAAGCCTGGTAGACTTTCAGAGACTTGGGACTGTGGCTGAACAATTCTTGATCGCAATTTATACTAGCCATACCCTTTTAGATATATGATGATGCTTTATATACCTCTGCAAATCACTAATGGTACTGAAAACATAAGCAGTTAATGTTCCTGATCTATATTTTTAAAGGCCAAAGGGAGGAAAGTTATATTGAAATCAGTTAAGTGTTAAAAACAATATAATAACATTTAGCATTGGAAAATGTGAAAGAAACAAATATGGCCAACATTTGGAAGAGAATCATTCTGAGCCAGAGGGAGGAATTTCTAGTTAGCAGATCATAACAGACATCCTTAGTGGAAGGTAAGCTTGGGAAGGAGAAAGGAAGCTGGGCTGGGGACTCAATGGTAATTTAAATCATTACATTCAAGACACTGTGCCAGTTGCTACAAGAGTACAATCCCTTCTTCACTGTGTTTGTAAGAAAGTAGATAGGCATAAGTAGGCTGATGAAATGTAACAGAGAATGTGGTGAATGCCTTAACAAAACTAAAATTTATAATGTACTTTAAGATATATCTCACTCTATGGACAAATGGAAGGGATGACCAAAACCTTTAAGGAGGGAGGTACCTTTGAAATAGTCTTAGCATAATTGGTTCAGGTATTGGTAGTGATGAATGGGATAAAGGCCAAGAACCTAGTTCTTGGTTGATGAATGCAGAAGTTGGTTGCCAGTTGCTTGATAAATGTGGAAGTAGCCCTGAAAACTTAATCTGGGGGGCTAAGTTTTGATCTTCACTCCACCAACTATCTATTGAATTATGGATGAGTCATTTAGCCCTTATAAACCTAGTCTTCTCAGTGACACACAAAAGAAACTGAATTGGAAAATTGTTAAGATCATACCTATTCTAAAATACTCTAGAGAATGCATTGGTTGGTTCCTGTTTTGAATGGCCTAGAATGGTAGGTTAATAAATTTATTTTTAATCTGCAGACAATAGAAATTTGCTAAAAGTTTTCTGAGCCAGGTAGTAATATGATTAAGGTTATACATTTGGATGATTAATCTACTAGAGACACATAGGATTAATTCTTGTCGGGGGATCACTTAGAATCTCTAATATTTCCAAGTAAAAGGTAAGGAGGAGCTAACAGAAAATAAAGAAGTTGAATCCATAAGATCTGTCCTCATCATTAATTAATGCCAATAGAATAGGAAAAAGAAATGAGACCAAAAAAAAGTAGATAGCTTCCAAACGTGGTATCTAAGAGAATTTTTTACCAGACCAAGCAAGGAAATCTTTATGTATAAGGACAAATGACACAGGTTTGGAATGAAGTTGTTCAACTGGCAGCTGAAAATTAAATCTTTTGCTCTCAAGATATGGACTAGAAGAGGGTTTGCAAACTCAAAGGCATATAGGGACTACTGAAGTACTAGGCTATTTTCAAAATAATAAAGCCATGGGGAACATAGCACCATGAAAAA
This sequence comes from Ovis canadensis, assembly GCF_042477335.2. Classification (NCBI taxonomy): domain Eukaryota; kingdom Metazoa; phylum Chordata; class Mammalia; order Artiodactyla; family Bovidae; genus Ovis; species Ovis canadensis. The sequence goes on along the minus strand of NC_091246.1, from coordinate 173,162,743 downwards.
ATATGTGTCTTTCTGAAGGAGTTAGTTGCCACTCAACTTCAATAGGTTGGTGCCCTTGCAATTATAGACCCTGCTTTTCTAATTTAACCCAGAAATACATAGATGGCTTCCCTTTTTAAAATTACCAATAAGGAAACTACTCGATATAATTTATAACTGTGCATGCATGTTCAATTGCTCAGTTGTGTCCAGCTGTTTGTGATCCCATGGACTGTATCTCATCAAGCTTCTCTGCTCATAGGCTACTCCAGGCAAGAATACCGGAGTGGGTTTCCGTTTCTTTCTCCAGGGGATCATCCCACCCTAGGAGTCGAACCCATGTCTCCTGCATTGGCAGGCAGATTCTTTACCACTGAGCCACCTGGGAAGCCCTAAGTAACTGTGGGGCTTAAACAAAACATGACTCTAAGCCACACTGGTATACAGACTGCTAAATATAAGTTTGGGACCACTATATTAACTGTTTCAGAATTAGTATAATGATAAAAATGAAGTAAATTGTGGGAAAGGGTAGACATTTTCAAAAGAACAGTTTAAGGAAGGAAGTCTAAGAATATAATCTCAAATTATTTTCATAATTAAAATATCAAGTAAAAGAAAATAGTGGCCCCTACTTACAGTGAGGTTTCCAGAAATGAGAAAAATATGAGGATATTACTCAAAGAGAATAGAAGGAAAAGAGACAAAGATAGACACAGTGTCCACCAATGGAAGGAATTTGAATTTTACACAATAGAAGAGACCCTAGTAGATCGAGACAAGAGGGCAAAAGGGAAAGGGCATAAAGTATCTGCCTTATTATTTATACATTCTCTATATTTTTTCATTTTATGTTTTCAAAAGCCTGCGTTGTTTCCTAACATACCTGTTGGATTGAATAGGATGCTTAATGTAACCACCTTTCATCCAAATACCTGCAAGATATTTACTTTTGGTAACTGACAATTATGAAATTACCGTCCATTACAAGAAGACAACATGGCAACAAAGACTTGAAGATTTAATTGTTCATTTGTATTGTCAGGTAGACAAGCAAGTCCACAATCATAGCTGTATTAAGACATGTATAAGTGAAAATGGAAAATGAGTTGACTGTTTGGTAGATATTTTAAAGCATTCCTAGCAGCCATGCTTTAGGTCTTCCCAGGTGACTCAGTGGTAAAAAATCTGCCTGCTAATGCCAGAGACACAGGAGGCGTGGGTTAGATTCCTTTTTGGGGAAGATACCCTGGAAGGAGGAAGTGGCAACCCACTACAGAATTCGTGCCTTGAAAATTCCATGGACAGAGGCACCTGCTGGGCCTCCGTCCATGGGGTCACAGTTGGACATGACTAAGCATGCACACATAGCCGTGCCTTATCCACTGATGCCAATAATTCATTAAACGACCAAGTGGCTGTATCTTGCTGGACACGTCTCAGTCTCCGCTGGTAAGAAATCAAGACTCTCAATTGTTGATAAGTTTTATATTTTCTTTGAAAAGAAACAGTTCCTCGAACAGATGGTTAACTGCAAGATTTTGTGACATTTCTCAAATATTCTTTGTAAAACATCAGCAGTCACATTTAATTTTGTCTATGAGGAAGGAGCAATAAGTGGATGATGAATCAGGCATCATTAACCGTAATTTAAGATAAATTAAATGCAACAATGTCTTGAATAGCAATAATAAGATATTAGAAAAGTTTTCTTTTAAAAAGATTTTCCAAGTGTGCAAAGAACTGTCAAGGAAGTATTAGAACATGACAATAAACAATATTAAGCTGGGTTGCAAAAACTGATATATATGTGAGTGTGTGTGTAGGGGGGTAACTTGTATTTGAAACACATTACGCACTCAATAGGGCTTCCCAGTTGCCTCAGTGGGTAAATAATCTGCCTGCAATGCAGAAAATGCAGGAGTTGCCAGTTGATCCCTGGGTCAGGAAGATACTCTGGAGGAGGGCACGGCAACCCACTCTAGTATTCTTACCTGGAGAGTCTCATGGACAAAGAAGCCTTACATGCTACTGTCCATAGGTTTGCAAAGAGCTGGACACGACTGAAGCAACTAAGTAAGCACCCAGAGACACAGGCACTCAATAAGTACTGCTGTTGCCTAATTTTTCTACTCTTGCGCTCAACATTTGTCCTGAATATCTTCTGACAGTCATCTATAGATCCCAAGAGACCTACCTGCCAACTCCTGCCAACTCTTTTCTTCCCTGTTTTTCCTACCATTCTTGTAGACTCACTAACCATGTTGTTTTCCTTGTCTGGTCTATTATTGATTGATTTCTTACAACTGTTTTGTTGTAAGAAAAACAGCTGCTTATAAAAAACACTCAATTTTCCTTGATGATTTAATAAGCTTTTTCTTCTAGTTATCTGCTGCTACTTATTAAATACCACCCCCAAATTAGTGTTCTAAACAACAACCATTTTATCTTGCTCTTCATGAGTCAGGAATTCAGACAGGGCTCAGGCAGGGAGACGTGTCTCTGTTCAAAGTAGTCCTGATATCTGAGGGTAACTGGAAACTTTGAGGCTGGAATCATTTGGGAGGTATCTTTGCTCCTGACTGATACCTGGCATAACTCAAAGCCAGGGCTTAGTTGAAACTTTTGACTGGAACACCTACTCTTGTCATTTATATATGGCATTTCTATTCATTTCCGTATAGAAATAATGAGCTTCTTAATACAAGGTGTATGGGATCTGAGAGTGTCTGGAGAACAAGAGTTCAAGAGATGCTAGAAGAAGCTGCATGACATTTTAGGACCTAGCCTTAGGAGTCACAGGCTATAACTTCCACTGTCTTCCATTCAGTGTACAAGTCACAACCCAGATTCAAAGGTAGGGACATAATAGGTGGATGCATCAAACTTCTTGTGGTTTTTTTTAAATCTACCATTTCAAATTACCAAATTTTGTAGAAAAGTCATGAAAAATTCCATGGGAGTGTTTGTGAGTCAATAATAAGTTAGTAAAAAGGCATCTGAAGAGAAGAAAATGATGTGTGGAAAAGATGCACGTGATCATGGATGCAAGTGAGTTTGTGAGTTTGTAATAATCAATTGTCATTGAATCATACTGTATAAAATACGGGTAAGCAGTAGATTTTAAGGGGCCATTTATGCCATATTAAAAAGTTGTTACAGTACACTATAAGTAATTGCAATAACTGAAGAACATTAAGCATGGGAAAAACCTGCTCCTCACTACATATTAGTCCTACTTCTCTGGCAGAACTGTGAAGAACAAATTTATTATAGGATGAGAATACAGATAAAATGACTTAGCTTGAAAGCAACTGTAGTGGTTCAGAGGACCGTGAAATCAGCCTGATCTTCTTTTAGAAAAGGGAGAATCAGAACAAGAGAAACTGAGGAAGTTGAATTTAGACAGTTTAAAAATCAGTTAATTATTTTGATGAAGTTGGCCAAAGTGAAGGAACACATTACAGACCACCATCAATAGGTGGATGGTTGACGATTATTGTCCTATTTATCCAAAGTACTGATGATGAGCAATTATTTTCATAATATATTATATTTAAAACACCTCTGAACTCATAGACATATCAATCTTTTTTTGGATAAGTCAATAATATTGATCTGCTCAACCATTTGAGGCTTTCTTTATTTAACTAATTATGTAGAAACTGATGGCCATGTACATATTAGTTAATAATGAAGAGAAGTGGTATCTATAAAAGTACTTAAAATGATCCATAGGTAGCTTTTATATCCATTAATGACAGCAAATGTCCAGTATCATTCAGGTCTTGAACTTAAACTTACTGAAACCATAACAAATAAAATAACCTAATCCATGATATCTACTAAGATTTATTATCTATTTTGTCATGTTGGCCTGTGTTCAGGTACATTGAGAAGTGAGAAACTAATTTTTTGTTTCTATATTCTTTTAGAAATCTGCTCTTGAGTATGGTTGGATTCAGTACCACTTTAAAATGGAAAGGCTGTGGGCTTGAATAGAAAAAAAGGATTGTTTTTAGAATAATGAAGTGAAATTGAGACATAAGCCATACTTTAATGTCAGATAATTATGACAAACAAGAATTCTAAGAGTTGTTTTCACATATATTAATTTTTATAGGCTTTCCAGGTGGCATAGTGGTAAAGTATCTGCCTGCCAGTGCAGGATATGCAGGAGATGTGGGTTCAATCCCTGGCTTGGGAAGATCCCTTGGAGTAGGACACAGCAACCCATTCCAGTATTCTTGCCTAGAAAATCCCTTTGACAGAGGAGCCTGGTGGTCTGCAGTAAATGGAATTGTAAAGAGTCAGACATGTCAGAGCACAACAACAAAATTATTACAGCAAAACTGCTGAATTAAACATCCTTACATATAAAACATTGCTCACTGGTCCTGTGATTATCAGTTATTTTTCCTTAGGGATGAAAATGAAAGAACCTTTAATTCTTAAGTTAATACTTTAAAAAGGTGCTTATCATGGAATGTTCAGGTAGTATTTTTATCATGTTGCTTCTAGCCAAGTGCAGCATGAGCTGTTGTTGCAAACATGAACAAAGATCTGTTGGCAGCAGGGGTTCTGGCTGCTTGATTAGTTTATACAAAGCAAGAAACCATAAAAACATCTACTTAAAGCAACATTATTTGCCCTACTATTAGATATGGCTAGAAAATCAGATCATGCCTAAAAGTGGGAAGCTATATCTGTTTTCTTAATAATAAAGCTGTTCTGTATTCACTGTTTTTGCTTTTAGATTTTACTATTACTCAGTTATGGTGGGGCCAACAGATCAGGAGATAGTGTTTTTTTGCTCACAGTGTCCTAGAGGTGGAGGTATGCCATAGATGCAGGGGCCATCTGGGGAAGCAACAAGTTCAGTAAGGAGGCAGAGAGAACAGGGGACAGGAAGAAGGCAGGGACAAAGCATTCCCTGGTGGTTTCTCTGAAAAGGAATGGACAAAAGCAGAGTAAAGAGGTGTAGGATTGGCTATTCTGGATCATTTCAGTGGGTTCCAGGTTGCAGCAGTTTTTTGATTGTCTGGTGCCTGGTCCCACATGATTAAAGGCAGAGGAATAATGGCTTGGACTATAAGAGTGCTGTGAGAGGCTGATACAAGAGGTGGATGGAGCATGGGCTCTGGGTTGGCCTGTTTGTATATGAAACGCACATTTGTATGAACGATTTTATTGTCTCTAAGAACTGGCTAGCCCTGGGAGGAGCAGTCTCTCTAGGATCACCAAGGCTCCAGATATCAAACTTTCAGAAATATCAAAAATAAAAAGCCAAGATTAATACATTCTTCAATTCCAAAGCCTCCATCTTTATTCACCCCCAAATTACAAAAAAAAAAAGGGCAAGACAAACCTGTTTTTACTTAGAACAAGCTCCAACTGGTTAATCTCACTAACAGCCTGAAAACTCCTGGGTTGATGCTATTCTTGTTGCTAAAGTTGAGAGAGAGAAGAAACTAGAAAATGCATAATTGTCAGTTGCTTGTGTTTTCAGAAAACTTTAAAACATGTTATGAATTCAAAAAATAATATTTAATGTAAAGGAGTATTTTTTTTCTTGATTCTCTAGTGGAATGAGTATAAACTAGTGTCAGGGCTTCTCTGGTTGTCCAGTGGCTAAGACTCTGTGCTCCCAATTTAGGGGGTCTAGGTTCAATTCCTGGTTGGGGAACTAGAATCCATATACCTCAACAAGAGTCTGTAAGCCACAACTTCTTTGCATGCCACAAAGTAGACCTGGCACAGCCAAGTAAATTAATTAATTAAAATAAATATTTAAAAATACCTTAAAAAAGAATATAAGCTAATATCTGAAGTCATCTGGGAGAATAAGAATTTAGAAGGAAATTCAGTGTGCCCATCTTCCTTCAAAGTAACATAACATATACAGAAGAGGAAAATCCACTTCACTCTGAAGCCTTATTATATTTCTATTTAGAAGGCTATGTGACTTGTTTCTTTCTTTGATGGTGTGTGTCCAAAAATACAGAATAATCTACTGATTTACAACTTCAGGGTAAAATAGGCCATGAGTAGGTTGACTGTTTGGGACCCACTACAAGTTCATACCTTGAAACCTAATATGCCTTGTGATGGTGCTTGAAGGTGGTGCTTTTGGCAAGTGCTTAGGTCATAAAGGCAGAGTCGTCAGCAAAACTCTTCAACTCTTCTACCAGTTGAGGCTATGGCAAAAGGAATGAAGCATGGATAGGAAGGAGCTTTCAGAGATACTGTCTCTGCCAGTGACGATCTTGGACTTCTCAGCCAACAGAATTGTGAGGAGAGTTTATTATTTCTAAATCACCCAATCTATAGTATTTCTTTTAGCAGTCCATAAAGAATAAAAGAAGGTCCTAAATTCAATGTTTAGATTGGAATTTTAGGTTTCTTCTGTGTATTTTGAAAATTCTTTGGGGTTTTTCTACAATTATCTTTAAAGATTTTGAAGATGAATTTTATTTGTATCTAACCAATAACTTTCTCTTTTTGATATTCTTGCCAAGAATGAAGTAATTCATTTCTTTTAATTTTAAGCTCTACTGTAGTATTTTTAGTACACAAAACTATATACAATTTTTTAGTTTGGACATACAAATATACTTAATACAATACCAAAGCCACAATCCATCATTTTCAGAAGTTTCCTTGTGTCCCTTTATTATTTATTTTCTGGTAAGAAAAATTAATATGAAATCTTCTCTCCTAACACATTTTGAAGTGTATAAGCTCAACATTCAGAAAACGAAGATCATGGCATCCGGTCCCATCACTTCATGGGAAATAGATGGGGAAACAGTAGAAACAGTGTCAGACTTTATCTTTTTGGGCTCCAAAATCGCTGCAGATGGTGACTGCAGCCATGAAATTAAAAGACGCTTACTCCTTGGAAGAAAAATTATGACCAGCCTAGATAGTATATTCAAAAGCAGAGACATTACTTTGCCGACTAAGGTCCGTCTAGTCAAGGCTATGGTTTTTCCTGTGGTCATGTATGGATGTGAGAGTTGGACTGTGAAGAAGGCTGAGCGCCGAAGAATTGATGCTTTTGAAGTGTGGTGTTGGAGAAGGCTCTTGAGAGTCCCTTGGACTGCAAGGAGATCCAGCCAGTCCATTCTGAAGGAGATCAGCCCTGGGATTTCTTTGGAAGGAATGATGCTAAAGCTGAAACTCCAGTACTTTGGACACCTCATCTGAAGAGTTGACTCACTGGAAAAGACCCTGATGCTGGGAGGGATTGGGGGCAGGAGGAGAAGGGAACGACCGAGGATGAGATGGCTGAATGGCATCACTGACTTGATAGACGTGAGTCTGAGTGAACTTCGGGAGATGGTGATGAACAGGGAGGCCTGGCGTGCTGCAATTCATGCGGTCGCAAAGAGTCGGACACAACTGAGCGACTGAACTGAACTGAACTGAACTGAATACCATATTGTTAATCATAAGCACCATCTTCTACAAGTCATCTGCTGTAACTCTTGCCTGAACTATATTTCACAGCAAGAATATGGTTTCTGTATTTAGATGAACCAAAACGTCCATAAGCATCCAGCTACTCATCAACTGTCTGCTGAATTTCAAATTTTATCAATTTTTAGGCTTAGCTATTGTAGTCATAACATGATCAATGCTCATTGTAAGATCTATAATTATCCCTGTAAACCTTGAAGACTAATTTTAAACACACATTTCAATTTGGTTGTTCCTGAGATAAGAATAGTAAGATATAACCATGGGGTTTTCAAATCATGAACATACATCTTAACAGTGCACAATTACAGCCTAATCCTGCAGTCAATTAATAAATTGGTTGAAATAGCAGTTTGATTAAAATCTCAGATGTGCTAATTCACTTTCCTGGTGCTCTTTAATTAAGGCTTTAATAGAGTCTGCAATTACCTGCAAATTTTTTATTGGTCTTAAATATTTGTGCTTCTACCCTTAACTTTCAAAACTCCTTCAACTCACCAAAGCATAAGAATAACCACTCTAAGAAATTAAGTTAAAGCATAAAGAAAAAAAAAAACACTTTTTTCTTTAATCAGGTGAACAAGTACTACATGTCTTTAAAATGCTTGTGGAAATTTAAGCTGAAAATGGATATTTTTTTCTGTAAGTTATGGTATGTTTTCTGTTGGTTTTGCTATTGTAGAAAACAGTTTTGGTGAATGAAGCAACATTTTGTGGACATTTTCCATGAAAACTATTTTGATATTAATTGAATTTTAATATAGAATACTTAACTCTCAAATTTATGCCTTCTATGTTAATTTTTAATTTTATTAGAAATACTTTATTTCACTTTGTTCACAACTACTATTTTTGAGCCTTTTTTCTGTATAAGGCTTTGTTCAAAGTGCTTTACATAAACTCTGTCATTTATTACTCTAATAACTGAACTCAGTAGATGCTGTTGTCATCCAATTTTAAAGAGAAGAGATTTAAGAATTACAGATTTAGGTGAGTAGTCAAAGTAACATGCATGTAAATAGCAGAATTACAACTGAATGCCAGGTGTGTTTGATTCTGAAATTTGTCATCTTAACTATAGTAAGATTGTTTCAGTTGTTTGAATTTATTGATGTTTTATTAACTATACCCACATTTGTATGTATATTAGTAAAAGCACTCATGTTTAAAATCTCTGGTGTGTGATATGATATATTTCTAGTGCACTTCCAAATACAAAGACTAATTTATTGATTACTTATTTTAGGTGGGAATATAAATAATGTCTTGATAATGTTTTGTGGTGAATCATGCCTTCACATTGAAAGCTTCACTTTGAAATTAAAAAGAAACAAAAAACTCAAATCTTTCTTCAAAACAAATGATCAAATACAGCACAGGTCTCAGTCTGAGACTTTCTTTTTAAATAAGTAAATATCTACACATTGAAAAAAACTTGTAGCAAAATACCCATCCCAGATTTGCTTGACATCCAAAAGCAAATCCCCTCCCACCTATCCTCAAGTGTTCTTTTAGAGGAGAACTGAGTCTGTTGCTAAGTAACATGAATAAGATTGATTCAGAAAACCTCAAGAATGCTGTAAAAATATACACTATGACACATACTGAAAAGTCCCAAAGAAATATATATATATATAAAATGTTCCCTGTTTAGTTTAGAAGCTGTATTTATTGGCTAGTAAAGATTTCAAGTTTGGGGAGTTACCAGTTGAGAGACATTCTCACATATTCATTGATTCAGAATAGAAAACGTTTATTTTATGAAATATATAGAGACTAGAATTACAATTATAATTGAAAATTTTTAAAAGTACACATGTATTTTGAAGTCATCTATATAATGTAGGAAATTAGGTTTTAAAATGCATTAGTAGTTATTTTTGCATATACTCTTGAAGTAAACTCACTGCAACAATATTACTATAAGAAGTTAGAGAACAACTTAAAAATCACTTTGTATAGTACAATATATTTAAAACTCATTTGTACCACAGTTTTTTTTACATATGTTAATAGTTTCCAAAATTGCATTATTATATGTCACATAAAAATTGTAGGCCAATTCAAACCCCAAAAGTATTTGGGGGTTGAGGGGATGGTGAAAAACAACTTTGAAAAATGACACCAGTGTTAAGTTTGGAGAATAAATATTGATAATAACAAGAATTTTTCCAAAAAATACTTAATAAGTAGTAGCTTGTCTGTCTAGGTATTTGAATGATATAATAATTTAAGCAATATGGAAAATTACAAAGATTGAAAAATAGAACAATGGAATAAAATATATATTTCAGAAAAGATCTAGTTGTAGAAAATATCTGCCCAAAAAAAAGAAAAAAAATCACATGCCTCTTACCTTAAGTTACTTACTTAAGTTACTTAGACCACATTTAAATAACATTTAAATAACTAGGAAAACAAATAAAATAATTCTAAATTGATCTCTTTACACACAGATAACAGCTATTTGGATTATAAAATCTATCAAAATATTTAGAAATGAAACAATTACTTTTCAAAATATTGATTTTAGATTTATATGGTAATATCTATCTGAGCCTGAACAATGGAATACCTGTTATTTAAACATTTCAAAAACTTTTTTAAAAGAAGAAACAAAATTTTCCTGAAAACTTTTCCATGATGAGTAGCTTATAATATATTATAATAGTAAAGTCTTGGAACTAGAACCTCAGAGAATATACATTATCTGTTATTTTCCTAACCACATCTTCCTTTTCTATTGACACACTTCTCTTCCCTTTTGTTTACAACTTTCAATTTTGATTGTGTAATTCACTGTGCTATATCATTTTACTTCTTCACTGTATCAAAGACAGTAAAAACTAAGTTCTATTCTTTAGTCTTTAAGAATAAATTGCATGTTCTCTTTTCTTAAAGTGCTTTCCATGTAGCTGGTCCATCACCATATTTATGTTAAATAATCAGAAAGTAATAAAAGATGACATCATGCATTTAAAACCACATTTTCATGCTGAGGCGTGTAGAGTCATTGTTATTTTGAAGAATGGATATTGAGCAAATAGAGAATTATTAGACAATATAAAATGTGGAGGAATTTATGGACCTTCGCTGTAGAATCTTAGGATTTATAAATGCCTATCACCTACCATGGGCATTTGTTAGAATGTACTGACTTTTTCACAGTAAGCAATGTGTAACTAACGTATTTTTATATACTTTTGTAATTCCCCACTTGTTTGGTATAAAAAACTTTATTTCTTCATGTCCTCTTATAATCAGGGTATCTTGAATGTCCATTAATAAACTTAACTATAATAAACTTATAAAATAAACAAATGGATAATCAGTAGCACTGAATCTAGTAGAACTAAATGTCATGATAGCAGTTTTAAAGAACATATAATAAATTCAGAGACTCTCCTGTACCTAATAAGTTTTTGAGTTCACAAATGCCAAATTTCAAAAATGATATTATACCAGGAATAGGGACAGCACAAATACTAGTTGACTGAACCAAGGAAACACGTTCTTAGATAAGAATTCTTACTATGCCATTGTAAAGTCAGATATGCAAAGGAGGAATCAGCCTGAATTACTGAAAATCATGAAAACTAAAATATTGGGTAGGAAATAAGGAAGGTTACAAGTTACAAAAACTTTAAAGAAGAATGTGCAGAAACTTTGGATACACTTTAAGATAAAAAGGAATAATCATGAGCAACACAGAATGAGCACCTGGACCTGGCAGAAACAAAAGAACCCAACTGAATGAGAGAAAAGATGGTAAGAGACAAAGATATATTATTACCTTGTGTAAGTGCTGACTGAAGAGAGAAGATGTATATATTTTGATTAACATAATTAGGTCTCCTCCTCCATAATAAAAGTATTGGGCACATCATCTTTAGAAAATTTAAATACCTGATGATGTTCATTCTTTTGTAAAATAGAGATGTACCTAGAACCCAATATTACATGTGTAGCTACCAAACATACTAAAAGAATCTGGCTTCCACATGATCCCAATTAATAGGAAAGACTATGTATTAATTACTCTCAAGTGTGAATGCCAGTTCCCCTATTTTAGAAGGGACACAGTACAAAATTTTCATATCTTCTCTAACCTCTTTCTATTAAGAATAGCAATAGCAATTGAAATTAGCATGGCTATCCTACCTTGATTCAGCCCTCACATTTCCTCATCTGGACTGGTGTAAGAGCCTGCTAACAAGATTCTCTGCCTTCTTGTGATCCAGACACTACATTGTGCTGGGTAGTCTTTCTGAAATAGAAATCTGACCATGTCATTCTCATGAAAAAACAGAAAAATCATTCACTTCACAAAGTAAAACTCCTGCACATGACATCCAAACCCTTTCTCAATCTGTTCATTTAGCTCCTAGTATATTTGCACACTCTTGTTTTCCTCTGCTCCATTTGCTTTGTGTTTCAGAAAAGTGAAGTTCTTATCCATTGCCAAATTTCATGCCATTTCCACCAAAATGAAAAAGCAATTACTCTTCACCCCAGCTCCTGGCAGGACTTTCCATTCTTAAATTATCCATCTGGTGAACACCAACTTCTGGCGGTGAAGGATTTAGCTTATATGTTGTCTCCTCTGGGGAGTCACAAGGTGCACCAAGGCTCACCTGTCCTAGCAAGGTTTGGTGCATCCTCTTTAGGTTATAAATTAAATGTTAGTACTTGGAAGATAGTTTTTTATATTATATTTTGTATGAATAGAGCTGAGCATTTGGTAGGTTTATAAGAACTTTGTTAACTGGGTAAATAAGTGAATAAGACTCAACATTTATGAAAACTCTGGTGACATCTTTTTCACATACTATGAAGATGATTCAGATTTCAGAAATTTTTATAACTTTAATTCTGTATGTAAACTTCAGCAGCATTAATCTTTTTCTTCTGAAACAAAACTAAACAACTCTGCTACTCTGCAAATTATTTTAGATATAGTTATAATCCTGTCCAGAGTTAAATTACTACAGTTATTTTTCCATCAAGAAGTAGTTAAGAACCAGCCTTAAAAACTTTTACAGTTCAACTAAAAGTTGTTCACAAATTAAAATTTCTACCCTTAACAGATACAGTTCTTTAGATACTCAGTTTTCACTTAGAATTATTTGCTCTAAACACATACTTCTATCTATCTGTCCAGTGATTATTAAGTGACTAATATTTAAATTTGGTGAAGAATAGAAATGTTAAAATTAATAATTTATACTTTCTAAGAATTGATAGCTTGGACTATTAGCATCTTTTCCATTTTATAATGAAACAGGAATGATAGTGACTCTGCCTTTCATCTCCTCTCCTCATGACAGGGCTTATAATCCTTCAAACATACCTTGAATGCCACTGGTGGGCATACACACCGAGGAAGCCAGAATTGAAAGAGATACGTGTACCCCAATGTTCATTGCAGCACTGTTTATAACAGCCAGGACATGGAAGCAACCTAGATGTCCATCAGCAGATGAATGGATAAGAAAGCTGTGGTACATATACACAATGGAGTATTACTCAGCCATTAAAAAGAATACATTTGAATCAGTTCTAATGAGGTGGATGAAACTGGAGCCTATTATACAGAGTGAAGCAAGCCAGAAAGAAAAACACCAATACAGTATACTAACACATATATATGGAATTTAGAAAGATGGTAACAATAACCCTGTATGCGAGACAGCAAAAGAGACGCAGATGTATAGAACAGTCTTTTGGACTCTGTGGGAGAGGGTGAAGGTGGGATGATTTGGGAGAACAGCATTGAAGCATGTATAATATCATACATGAAACGAATAGCCAGTCCAGGTTCTACGCATGATATTGGATGTTTGGGGCTGGTGCACTGAGACGACCCAGAGGGATGGTACGGGGAGGCAGGAGGGGAGGGGGGTTCAGGATGGGGAACACATGTATACCTGTGGCGGATTCATGTTGATGTGTGGCAAAACCAATACAATATCATATTGTAATTAACCTTCAATTAAAATAAATAACAGACTGGTTCCAAATAGGAAAAGGAGTATGTCAAGGCTGTATATTGTCACCCTGCTTATTTAACTTATATGTAGAGTACATCATGAGAAACGCTGGTCTGGAAGAAGCACAAGTTGGAATCAAGAATGCCAGGAGAAATATCAATAACCTCAGATATGCAGATGACACCACCCTTATGGCAGAAAGTGAAGAGGAGCTAAAAAGCCTCTTGATGAAAGTGAAAGAGGAGAGCGAAAAAGTTGGCTTAAAGCTCAACATTCAGAAAACAAAGATCATGGCATCTGGTCCCATGACTTCATGGGAAATAGATGGGGAAACAGTGGAAACAGTGTCAGACTTTATTTTTGGGGGGGCTCCAAAATCACTGCAGATGGTGACTGCAGCCATGAAATTAAAAAATGCTTACTCTTTGGAAGAAAAGTGATGACCAACCTAGATAGCATATTCAAAAGCAGAGACATTACTTTGCCAACAAAAGTCCATCTAGTCAAGGCTATGGTTTGTCCAATGGTCATGTATGGATGTGAGAGTTGGACTGTGAAAAAAGCTGAGTGCCAAAGAATTGATGCTTTTGAACTGTGGTGTTGGAGAAGACTCTTGAGAGTCCCTTGGACTGCAAGGAGATCCAACCAGTCCATTCTGAAAGAGATCAGCCCTGGGATTTCTTTGGAGGGAATGATGCTAAAGCTGAAACTCCAGTACTTTGGCCACCTCATGCGAAGTGTTGCCTCATTGGAAAAGACTCTGATGCTGGGAGGGATTGGGGGCAGGAGGAGAAGGGGACGACAGGGGATGAGATAGCTGGATGGCATCCCTGACTCAATGGACTTGAGTTTGAGTGCACTCTGGGAATTGGTGATGAGCAGGGAGGCCTGGCGTGCTGCGATTCATCGGTTCGAAAAGAGTCGCACACGACTGAGCAACTGAACTGAACTGAACTGAACATTTACTTCATTCTTAATCCTTATCCCTCCTACTGAAGTAAGAATCAGAAAGGGTAGATGTTGCTTAAGATGTCTGTTGCAAATATTACCCAGTATTTTTTTAAATGTTGTTACAATTAGAATATTCCCTTTTCTACTTTTTTGCCTGTATCTTTTCTATTTTTAACATGATAGATAATTCTTATGATGATCAAGTTTTAGCCCACATATTATTACCCTTTTACATATTATTTAATTGGTAGAGCAAAAAAAGAAAAAAAAGGAATTATCTCCTCCACTCTTAGGTTACACTATGCTTCTATTAATTCATCCTAAGATTGTAATACCCATTTATTGACAACCATAATTCTTATTGGCTCATATTTAACTTGCAGTAAAATAAGACAGTGTTTACAATTAACTAGTAATTGTTTTGAAATATAGAGACTTTCATTAATCAAGGAAAGCATGCATTATCTTTAGTGTACCCTGAGAATATAACAAGGCAAGTATCTCCTTTTTAAATTACATTTATTCAATCACTGATTTATCCATTAGCCACTTTGGGGGCATCTATTCCATGTGTATTACAGAAGAAGTTCTCTACAAAGTGGTTAGACAGCTAAGTCAGGTAATTGAATAAAAATATTCAATCATCCAAAGGAAAGCTTTTATTTTGTATTCTGTATAAGAATAGTTTGTGTTTAATATGGTATACTATATATAAATTATTTGTCACAGTTTTACATTACAGAGAAAGGTAATAAAAAAGTTATTGCTAAGAGGAAAGGCAAAAGAGCTGTTCAGGGATGACAGTCTATTGAAAAAGGAATCCGACAGCATTAAAGATACACATTCAAGATAATCTCACCAGACACGAAGGCAAGGATCACTTTTTTTCCCTTCCCCCTTTCTTGCTTGCGAGCTTTTTTTCAGAAGATAACACACCTTCTATTCAACTGTAAAAACGTTAAAATTTACAAAGAAGACTGCTTAAGAATTCCTTTCTGATTCCCATCTTTCACCTTTTATCCCATACTAATATTTATTAACCTATCCAGAATATCTGATCCATCATTATTTATGTACCACAAATTTAACCTGGTTCTGCAGTAGCAATGTCAACAGTATTAGCAGGAAGTATTATGGATTAAAAGCAAAGATTTTGAGATAGGTCTGAGTTCTTTGACTTGCTTAACAATTTTAGACATGTGGCTTGACCACAAAAAATATACATTTCTTTATCTATAAAGTTGAAGGATAAACACCAACTCATCAAGTTATTGTGAAGTTAAATGAAGTAAGTTCTTAATATATAGTAGCTGTTTTAATTATTACTATCATTATCATTCTTAGTATCCAGTGTAAGGAAGACATTTATTCCATTGTCTCTCTGTCCTTTTATGATGTCTATCTAGTCAGTAAGCTTCGTTATGTGCCTATCTATTGATTTCTTGTCTCCCTTGTTTCCATACTTCTCAGGCTAGTATGCCTCTTTTTCAAATAGGCCATTCCTATCATTTTCATCAATAACTTTCCTCAGAGTGGTGCCATGTTCTTACATGTCCATGGCTACATGGTCACACTTAGTTTACCAATAGAAATATGAATTATGTTTAGCAATTCATCTTAAACCATGCATATTACTTTATTTCAGCTTTTTTATTTTCTTGGTTTGGTTTTGTGAATCTAGAAGAATACCATGCCCAGTGTGTCCAATAAGCATTTTATATTTCTTAAATAAAATTTTTAAATATCAAATAAATGATTGAGCATATTTATTAAGCATAGTTTCAAAGAATAGGGAATAAGTCTTAGGATCAGACTGTGCCTTGTTACTTTTTATTCTTCTCTATACTTTGCAAATCTTAAGTAGCCTTCTTTAGCTAAAATAATTTCCCCCTTTACCGCAGCCATGTGTGAATCATATAGAACACTAAAATACAATACTTAGAATTTTATTTGTATTAATTTTGATATATAAACCATCAGTAAATTATAAAGATTTTAGCTTTTTAAAAATTATACATATTTTACTTATTTTCATATTAAGCAAGAATGATATGAATTGTATGGACAAGAGGTTTGAAGACACAGGGAAATATGAGGATAAAAGTGAATTTTTAAACCTTTGTCTAACAGTATGTTCTACTCAAATTTTTGCCTTTTGTATTTCATTTACAAATTAGAAAAGGACCAAAGTCCATGTGAAATATGAACAAGGTTGAGGTTTGACAGTTATTTGATTATGACTGATTGGTGACTTTATCATCAGCAATTTGATCACTGTTTTCCAGTTCCCACAATCTGCATGTCTAGCTATCCAAGGAATGCTGCTGAAGCAGGCTGTCTCCTTTTCTGTCCCATCTGCTGTTTTTATTTTTACTCACTAATTATGAAAATTAGGTCTAGGAAAATGAAAAAAAAATTAATATGCTAAAGCTACAGTAAGTTTTTCATCAATATATGAAAAAGGGGTTGGTCATATGATATAAGAACACTGGGCAATATCTCATTTGACCAAGGTTCTTATTCCTGATTTATCACCAATTAGTTGAGTAACACTGATCAAGTACCTTGCAACTTCCCTACTCTGAGATTATATTACTTAAAAGGGCTAGCTTGGTGCAAATTATGGATAAAGCAAAATACTAATACCAGATTTTAGGAAATTACTCTCATACAGGTCTAGTGATGCAAAAACACATTTGTTTTAAAAAGGATTCTGCCTAAATTTGATACAGGCATAGCGGTAGACACATGGGCCAATGGAACAAAATAGAGAGGCTAGAAATAATTCCATACATAAAGAGTCGACTGAACTTTGATAAGGGAGCCACGACTATACAATAGGGTAAAGACTGTCTCTTCATCAATGGTCTTGAAAAACTGGATATCCACATGCAAAATAATGAAACTGAACCCATATTATATATTATACAAAACATCAAAATTAGTAAAAAAAATGACTAAAATTGCAAAACTTCTAGAGGGAAATAAGAGGAAATCTTTATAACATAGGTCTTAGTAGTGATTTCATGGATATGACACCAAAATTACAGGAAGCAAAAGCTCTGCAGAGAAAAAGATAATCTACAGTGTGAAAAATAACCTAGAGAGTGGGAAAAATATTTACAACTCATATATCTAATAGGATTTTAACATACAAAATGTATAAAGTAATCCTAAATTCAACAGCAAAAAAATACACACACAAACACAAGAACAAAAACCGAAAAATCAACTAGACAAATAAAAACAATAAGTAACCATTAAAAAATGAGCAAGGGGCTTGAATAGGTATTTCTTCAAGACATACAACTACCAATAGGCATATGAAAAGATGCTCAACATCATTAATTATTAAGGAAATGCAAATTAAAATCAAGTGAGACCACCTCACATATGTTAGGATAGTTATTGTAAAAAAAAAAAAATTAAAACAAAGAGAAAACAAAGCAAGTTAGTCAGTATAGAGAAAAACTGGAACCCTTGTACACGGTTGGTGGTAATGTGAAATTTTGCAGCTGCTATAGAAAACAACATGAAGGTTCCTCAAAAAATTATAAAGAATTATCACGTGATCCAGCAATCTCTCTTCTGTGGATATGTCCAAAGAAAATGAAAACAGAATATCAAAAAGCTATCTGCATCTCCAAGTTCATTGTAGCATTCTTCCAAACAGCCAAGATGTAGAATAAGTCTAAATTTCTATCAACAGATGAACACATAAAATATGGTACAGACATATGATTGAACATTATTTAGTTTTAAAACAGAAGGAAAGGCTGACATGCCTGACACCATGAACGAAACTTGAGGACATTATATGAAGTCAAATAAGCCAGTCACAGAAGAACAAATACAGTGTGATTTTATTTATATGAGGTATTTTAAATAATCAAACTCACGGCAAAATAAAGTAGAATGGTGGTTGCCAGGGGCTGAGGGAGAGAAGAAAATGAGAAGATGCTATTAGATGGGTATAAAATTTCTGATATGCAAGATGAGTGAGTTATAAAAATTTGCTGTGTAACACTATATATATAGTCAACAACGCTGCATTGTACACTTAAAAAGTTGCTAAATAAATACTAGGGATATAATGTACAATATAATGACTATAATTACTACTGCTGTATATGAAAGTTGTTAAAAGAATCAATCGTGAGAGTTATTACCACGATTTTTTTTCCTTTTACCCTCCCACTTTTATTTATTATATACATATAAAATGACGGTTGTTAACTAGGTTTACTGTGGTAACCAATTCACAATAAATCTAAGTCAAATCTTTATGCTGTACACCTGAAACTCATACAGTGCTATACGACAATTATATCTCAAAGAACCCCCCCCCCCAAAATATAAAAACACTGTTAGAAGGTGAATCTCATGTAGTGCTCCTACCATAACTTTTTAAAGTTAGAAAATGGAGACTAAGCCTAGTGCCACTAGGAAGAGCCCAGGTTCAAAATAAAAATTCTGTCTATAGAAACAACTAGACTAAGGTTACATTAATTGCTTAGTTCCATATAATTTTTAAAGTGCTATCTCATATCTAACAATTTTCCATCATGCCTTCTCAAAGTTATTTGGAAGTCACAGAAGAAGTAAAAGATTAAACTGGAGCGTATCGGAATCACATAGCAAATATTTTTTTGTCCTCATGAGCATTCCTTCCAGATAAAACAGATGATAGAAAACATGGTTGACTGAGCCACTTGCCAACAGATTCAAGAAATTAGGACCCGATGTTCACAGAAGAAACAGAGCAGTGACTGGTGGTGAACCGGCCAGTGAAGGACTTCCGGTGCGCTAGAGAGAAATCAGAATTTATCTTGAAGATAGGCTAGAGCCATTGGAGAGTGTTTAAAGTAGAAGGATAACAGAAACAGATTACATTTTAGAAACATTGTTTTTGCTGAAAAACATTTTTTAAAACAGTTGCAGAAAAACCAACATTAGGCTCCAGTTTCATACTGGATGCTTGGGGCTGGTGCACTGAGACGACCCAGAAGGATCCTACAGGGAGGAAAGAGGGAGAGGGGTTCAGGATGGGGAACACGTGTACACCTGTGGCGGATTCATGTTGATATATGGCAAAACCAATACAATATTGTAAAGTAATTAACCTCCAATTAAAATAAATAAATTTATATTAAAAAAAAGAAAAACCAACAGTAAAACTGGAAAATTAGATAGCAAGGAGTTCTTATTAACCCTTGCCTTATAAATCCAGATAAGATATGATGTTCTATACTGAGAATTGGGAGTGGATATATAAAAATTAGGAGAAAAGAGAGTCTTAGGAAGCAAAATGGACAAAATTAGATGATTAATTTATCATGCTCAGTTCAGTTCCTTTCAGAATATTTCCTTTTCCCCATTCTTCCTTTGAACTTTAGTTATGAAGTACACTTAAAATCACCTTGGTAATTATAATTATTATCATGTAAATTATTACAAAATACAAAAAAATTAAATCAATGTTCATTCTGTTGAAAAAAAATTATTACTGACATAATGAAACACTGCACTAAGGTGTTATTATAGGAAATGTGTTTTTCACAAAGTAAAGTCATGATATTAAACATCAGCAAGCAACAATGAAGAAAAACATGAGACTGATTGAAAAAACATTGTGATGAGTAGTCATGGCAAAATTTAATCAAAGCAAAAGCAAAAGAGAGTTTTATGGTTGGTTACACTATGATGATATTGGGTGGGCTTTTTAAAGCTGTAAATTCTGAATTCATACTTAGTATGTAAATAGAAACGATTGAAGGTCCTTGAAATATGATGAAAGTGATGCTTTTGGAAGAACATTCAGTTTTTGCAAATAAGATTTGCCTATATATTGAGAGTTGACTATATATTAAAGACATCTCCAGTTTTACTGTAAATTTTATTAGAAGATATAAGCTGTATGTAAGAAATTGAATTTATTTTCAAAATGGAATTGTTTAAAATGCTGCCTAGTGAATTAATCTCTGATTATCATTATCATATAATATTTATATTTTCCGGACCAGGCAATGTAAATAGCTACATTTCCTGCCTTTTAGAGTTGTTGGGCTTAAAATGGATGACAAAAACAATAAACATAAACATAGAAAAGCAGCCAAATGAATCTTCACTATACAGAAATCCTGAGAGGCAATGACTCGAAAGAAGGTAAGTTGAAAGAAAATACATTCAATAAGGAAGGGACTATATTTTATATGTGTCCTTATGTAGGAAATTAGATACATTTCAGGAGAAATGAGACAAGAATTGGAAATATTCTTTGGGTACTCCATTCAACATTCCCAGTGTCTATGATGATTTTCATTGTGGAGCATTTTCATATCTATTATCCTTCTTTTTAAATTATTTACATATCTTAAAGCTATTTACGTATTATACATATTTACAATCCAACTCCCGTGAGCCAATCCAACAGAAATTCTACAGAATTCCAACAGTTTCTATAGAAATTGAATATCAATACTAAACCTGAAAACTAGATGATTAAAGTTTCTCTTTGCTTTTTTTAACTTTTCATTTTGTTTTACTATTTAATTAATTATTTCTGGAACATTTGCCTCTAGACATTTTATTCTGTGTATATGCTATTCAGAGTGCTTATTCACAAATTGTAATTAGCATATCTTTCTTTTCCCACTTAAATATACATAGGCCGAAAGTCCTATATTCTGACATGTTCAGAAATGAATTGTTTTATCCTGTCTCTCACACAGTCCCTGCAAACCTTTTCTCAAGATCATGCCTTTTCCTCAAACCAAAACTTCAGCGAGGGTTTAAGAAGACATATATAATCTCCTGCTCTTAATGCAATTCCCTATCTCCTCTTAGATTTTAAAGTTTCACTTCCTCACATCATTCTTTTCTAATTACTTGTGTTGTTGTTTAATCCTAAATCACGTCCAACTCTTTTGCAACGCCATGGACTGTAGTTTGTCAGGGTTCCCTGTCCATGGGATTTTCCAGACAAGAATACTGGAGTGGGTTGCATTTCCTTCTCCAGGGGATCTTTCTGACCCAAGCATCCAACCTGGACTCTTTTGCATTGGCAGGGTGATTCTTTACCACTGGGCCACCTAGGAAACCTCTGGTTACTATCAACATACAAATTGTATACATGTCTTCCCTCTTTTTAAGCTATTTTCTCAAGACCTTTCTCATACCCTTTGCTTCTTTGCATTCTAAATCTTCCCTTGGTGGAATATTCTCTTCACCAGAGAATAAATATGAGCAGGAAGAATTAGGACCTTACACGTTAGCCACTGTCATCTTCTTTTTAAATGTTGAAATATGAAAGTTAATCAACTGCAGGAGAAGTCTGTACTGACTGTGTTGAACCCTGTACCTTTAGGGTCAAGCATAGAATCTTGTATTTGAAGTGTCAGGTATGTAACACTGCACCTTCTCTATAAGACACATAACTCTGTACCTGAAGTTTCAGTCATGTTAACTAAAGCTTGCTTGAGTTTGTCTTGCTGTTTTAGAAGAGAGTCTGCAGGACTCTACACGGGATGATATTCATTACCCACAATTAATATTCAAAGCAATTAATATTTGTCTATGTCTGAACCAGGTAATATACCACTTTAAAAGAGCTCAGTATGTTTTTATTTTCTGGTTTCCCTTTTCTATCAGTATGCATGAGGAGTATGTTTCAGCTCTATATTTAACTTCAATAAATCATAAAACTTTGGGGTGTCAACTTTCTGAGTTTGCACTTTATTCTGTTGACACTCATTCACAATTCTTTAGCATGATTGTTTCTACATTTTAAATATTTCCCCTTTCTTTTTTTCAGCACAAAGGGCCATATCACAAATACCTTCTCTTTTTCATCTTTGCTCTATACTGCTTTCAATAGTGGAATCCATTTCACTGAGGAGTGTTCAATCCATAATCAGAGTGGAAGCTAAATGGGCTGGGTGACTGCACTTACTTCCCTTGTCACTTTCATTTCTCTCCCACCTACCCATTCAGATGTAGGACGCAGTTATACTGGCAAATAGTATATTTTAGCACCCAAGACATCATGCAGCAGATTTTTGCATTTTTTTAAGAAGGACAAAATTATTTTTGTGTCAAAATGTGATAAATAGTTATTTTATGTTCTCTTTTAGAAAAAAATTGAGATTTCTCATCAGTCAATTGAACATCTATGTTTTTATTCTTGAAAGTTGACTGCTTCTACTCTAAAAATCTGTCAGTGGAACAAACTGATACAGAGGTATAGTCAAAATTTAATTATGCTAAATGGAGCTTTCCAATTCCAAATCTTTCCTTTCTGGTCCCCTGAATTTTGACACTATTTCAGGTGTGAAAGTGTGTTAAGTCACTCGGTCGTGTCTGATTTTTTGTGAACCCATTGACTGTAGCACGCCAGACTCCTCTGTACATAGAATTCTGCAGGCAAGAATACTGGAGGGGTTGCTATTCCCTTTTTCTTCAGGAGTTCTTCAAGACCCAGGGATTGAACCTGGGTCTCCTGTGTTGCAGGCAGATTCTTTACCTTCTAGCCACCATATCCATTCCAATAGATTTGAGAAAATCATATTAGAGACTTCAACGTCTCTCAAGTGGGCATCTGGAGCTATAACACCTAGGACAAAGTGTCTTTACCTGCCATTAAACATTGTACACACAGCCAGCGCCAGCTCAAGTATAGCTTTGAGGTTTTCACATCTGAGAGTACTACCCACTTACAAGTTTTTCTCCTCCTGAATGTCATTACATAAAGTATTAATGGAGCACTTCCTAAGAAACAAATTGTGCTCTGAGCTCCTTGGAACATCTTTTGAGGTAGATCCTATTATTATTTTCATATTACAGAAAAACAATAACACAAGAAGTATTTTAACTTGCCTATTGTAAATACCTAGTTGGTGACAAAAGACATTTGATTACTAGATTGTGAAGTAAAGTGAAAGCCACTCAGTCATATCCAGCTCTTTGCGACAGCATTGACTATACAGTCCATGGAATTCTCCAGGCCAGAACACCAGGGTGGGTACCCTTTTCCTTCTCCTGGGGATCTTCCTAATCCAGAGATCAAACCAGGTCTCCCACATTGCAGGCAGATTCTTTACGAGCTGAGCCACAAGGGAAGCCCACTGTGTTGTGAGCTTCTTGTTAAATCCTCTACTTTGTATATATAGTAAAATTTCCTTAATTTTGCTAAATGCAAATAACCCCAAATCCTAGG
Organism: Ovis canadensis; assembly: GCF_042477335.2. NCBI lineage: Eukaryota > Metazoa > Chordata > Mammalia > Artiodactyla > Bovidae > Ovis > Ovis canadensis. Next base: position 173,139,127 of record NC_091246.1, on the reverse strand, counting down.
AACATGTATTACAATGAGACAATTTTATTTGCTGACAAAAAAGAGAATCAATTATTTGTTTTTCATTATGGAAACTCAGTATATTTTCATTCTTAAATTTATATATTATATATATGTGACATAATATTTTATTTAATCTTATAATATTGTTTAAAAATTTTAAGTGTTTATTATTTTTTCTTTTTAGATAGTAGGATATGATTTATTGTGTTTTCTTTCTTTACTTATTTGATAGCTGTAGCAAAAAGAAAGAAAAAGCTCTGCAATTCTACTGGAGATTAACATTTTGAAATATCAAATTGAGCCTACATTTCTCTTGGTGTCTCTGTAAAACTGATAATTATATGTTGAGCCTTTTCAAAGAAGAATATAACACACATTTATTTACCTTTCACCCATAATTATTTTCCATTTTTATTACAATGTCATATTTTTATTTCAGTTTTACTTTACTTTTAAACTATGTATCACTTTGTCCAAAAATTATTGTGACATTTGTGTTCAGTCTGTTTAAACATTAATCATCTTAAGTCAATGTTTAACCGTCTTCACACTGATTATGACTTTTCTTATCATGACTAACATATTAACTTCTTCACTTTGATGTTGCTTTCAAACAACAGCTGCATATTTCAAATAAGACTATGTCTGTGAAGGTCTTTTCCCCCTTGTAAGATTGTAAGAATTATACTGTTGAGCCATGTGTATTTGAGAATTTTCTTTTGTTTTTCCTTCAAACATAACAGAGTTATAGAGTTCTAGGTAATATTTCCTCTCAAAACTCTTCTGATATCAATGTCTTTTGAAATGATTGATTGATCAATGTCTATTGAAACTCTTCTGATATCAATGTCTTTGAAATGAAAAGACAGAACATGAGATCAATGTATCTTAATCCATGTATTTAAGTTTCACCAGGTTCTCTGGGTATTCTTGCAGCTTACCTAAGAATGCTATGGATTCAATTTATTTTTCAGCTGAAGTAAGTTGTCCTATTGTCTTCACAGGTGGGTCATTGGTAAAGAATACACCTGCCAATGCAGAAGACATTGATTTGATCCCTGGGTCAGGAGACACCAGGAAAAGGAAATGGAAACCCACTCTAGTGTTCTTGTCTGGAAAATCCGATGGACAGAGGAGCCTATTGGGCTACAGAATATGGGGTTGCAAAGGGTCAAATGACATGACTTAGTGACTAAACAATACCAACAAGGTGTCCTGTCCCAACTCAATTTTTACCTCAAGCCTATGGTCATACATGAAGACCCTACACATGGACATCACCAGATGGTCAACACTGAAATCAGGTTGATAATATTCTTTGAAGGCAAAGATGGAGAATTTTATACAGTCAGCAAACACAAGACCGGGAATGGACTGTGGCTAGGATAATGAGATCCTTATTGCCAAATTCAGACTTAAATAGAAGAAAGTGGGGAAAACCACTAACCCATTAAAGTATGACCTAAATCAACTCGCTTATGGCTAAACAGTGGAAGTGAGAAATAGATTTAAGGGACTAGATCTGACAGACAGAGTGCCTGAAGATCTATGGAAGGAAGTTCGTGACATTGTACAGGACACAGGAATCAAGACCGTCCCCAAAAAAGAAATGCAAAAAAACCAAAACAGCTGTTTGAGGAGGCCTTACAAAAAGCTGTGAAAGAAAGATAAGTAAAAAGCAAAGAAGAAAAGGAAAGACATACCCATTTGGATGCAGAGTTCCAAAGAATAGCAAGGAGAGATAAGAAAGCCTTCCTCATTGATCAAAGCAAAGAAAGAGAGGAAAACAATAGAATGAAAAAGACTAGAGATCTCTTCAAGAAAATTAGAGATACCAAGGGAACATTTCATCTAAAGATGAGTTCAATAAAGGACAGAAAAGGTATGGACCTAACAGAAGCAGACTATATTAAGAAGGGATGTCAAGAATACAAAGAAGAACTGTACAACAAAAGATCTTCACGACCCAGATAATCATGATGGTGGGATCACTCACCTAGAGCCAGATATTCTGGAATATGAAGTCAAGTGGGCCTTAGGAAGCATCACTACAAACGAAGCTAGCGGAGGTGATGGAATTCCAGTTGAGCTATTTCAAATCCTGAAAGATGGTGCTATGAAAGTGCTGCACTCAATATGCCAACAAAGTAGGAAAACTCAGCAGTGGCCACAGGACTGAAAATGTCAGTTTTCATTCAAATCCCAAAGAAAGGCAATGGAAAGAATGCTCAAACTACTGCACAATATTACTCATCTCACACTAATAAAGTAATACTCAAAATTTTCCAAGGCAGGCTTCAGCAATACGTGAACTGTGAACTTCCTGATGTTAAAGCTGGTTTTAGAAAAGGCAGAGGAACTAGAGATCGAATTAACAACATCCGCTGGATCATCGAAAAAGCAAGAGAGTCCCAGAAAAACATCTATTTCTGCTTTATTGACTATGCCAAAGCCCTTGACTATGTGAGTCACAATAAACTGTGGAAAATTCTGAAAGAGATGGGAATACCAGACCACATGACCTGTCTCTTGAGAAACCTGTATGGAGGTCAGGAAGCAACATTTATACTGGATGTGCAACAGCAGACTGGTTCCAAATAGGAAAAGGAGTACCTCAAGGCTGTTTATTGTTACCCTGCTTATTTAACTTATATGCAGAGTACATCATGAGAAGTGCTGGGCTGGAGGAAGCATAAGCTGGAATCAAGATTGCAGGGAAAATATCAATAACGTCAGATATGCAGATGACACCACCCTTATGGCAGAAAATGAAGAAGAACTAAAGAGCCTCTTGATGAAAGTGAAAGAGGAGAGTGAAAAGGTTGGCAAAAAGCTCAACATTCAGAAAATGAAGATCATGGCATCCAGTTCCATCACTTCAGGACAAATAGATATGGAAACAGTGGCTGACTATTTTTCTGGGCTCCAAAAGCACTGTAGATGGTGACTGCAGCCATGAAATTAAAAGATGCTTACTCCTTGGAAGGAAAGTTATAACCAACCTAGTTAAGTTCATTTCAGTTCAGTTCAGTCGCTAGTCATTTCCGACTCTTTGCAACCCCATCAATCGCAGCACGCCAGGCCTCCCTGTCCATCACCAACTCCGGGAGTTCACTCAGATTCATGTCCATTGAGTCAATGATGCCATCCAGCCATCTCATCCTCTGTCATCCCCTTCTCTTCCTGCACCCAATCCCTACCAGCATCAGAGTCTTTTCCAATGAGGCAACTCTTTGCATGAAGCGGCCAAAGTACTGGAGTTTCAGCTTTAACATCATTCCTTCCAAAGAAATCCCAGGACTGATCTCCTTCAGAATGGACTGGTTGGATCTCCTTGCAGTCCAAGGGACTCTCAAGAGTCTTCTCCAACACCACAGTTCAAAAGCATCAATTCTTCTGCACTCAGCTTTCTTGACAGTCCAACTCTCACATCCATACATGACCACAGGAAAAACCACAGCCTTGACTAGATGGACCTTTGTTGGCAAAGTAATGTCTCTGCTTTTCAATATGCTATCTAGTTTGGTCGTAACTTTTCTTCCAAGGAGTAAGTGTCTTTTAATTTCATGGCTGCAGTCACCATCTGCAGTGATTTTGGGGCCCAAAAAAATAAAGCCTGACACTGTTTCCACTGTTTCCCCATCTATTTCCCATGAAGTGATGGGCCAGATGCCATGATCTTCGTTTTCTGAATGTTGAGCTTAAAGCCAACTTTTTCACTCTCCTCTTTCACTTTCATCAAGAGGCTTTTATTTCCTCTTCACTTTCTGCCATAAGCGTGGCATCATCTGCATATCTGAGGTTATTGATATTTCTCCCGGCATTCTTGATTCCAGCTTGTGCTTCTTCAACCCCAGTGTTTCTCATGATGTACTCTGCATAGAAGTCAAATAAGCAGGGTGACTATATACAGCCTTGATGTACTCCTTTTCCTATTTGGAACCAGTCTTTTGTTCCATGTCCAGTTCTAACTCTTGCTTCCTGACCTGCATATAGGTTTCTCAAGAGGCAGGTCAGGTGGTGTAATATTCCCATCTCCAACACAGACAGCATATTAAAAAGCAGAGACATCGCTTTGTCAGCAAAGTTACGTCTAGTCAAGGCTGTGGTTTTTCCAGTGATCATGTATGGATGTGAGAGTTGAACCATAAAGAAAGCTGAGCACAGGAGAATTGAAGCTTTTGAACCGTGATATTGGAGAGGACTCTTGAGAGTCCCTTGGACTGCAAGGAGTTCCAACCAGTCCATCCTAAGGGAGATCAGTCTTGGGTGTTCACTGGAGGGACTGATGTTGAAGCTGAAAGTTCAATACTTTGGCCACATGATGCAAAGAGCTGACTCATTTGAAAAGACCCTGATGCTGCGAAAGATTGATGGCAGGAGGAGAAGGGGACTACAGAAGATGAGAGGTTGGATGGCATCACTGACTCAGTGGACATGATTTTGGGAGGACTTGGGAGTTGATGATGGACAGGTAGGCCTGGCATGCTGTGGTTCACGGTGTCGCAAAGAGTCGGACATGACTGAGCCACTGAACTGAACTGAACTGATGATCACACATATACACATATATTGTAAATGTGTATGTACATACATACATAATTATATGTATATATTATTTCTATCCTTTTGTCATATTATGTTTTATATATACACACACACACACACAAACACACACAAATTTTAAGTATATACTTATATATTACAAATTAATATATGTACTTTTACAAAATGTTCATCTTTTCCTTTTCTTAATATCTTAACCTCTTTCTTCTGACTGTTGGGAAAACTACTCAAGATTGTATCCTAAAGTACTGATTGCATATTTCACATGTTTTACCTTATTTCTCTATCTCATACATTTGTTATAACTCTGTTTTTGTCATTTCTACTTGGTTTTACAACATAAGATTTATTGAAATTTGTTTAAAAAGTGTAATGCTTCCTAAAACTGTTTACCCCTTCATGGATTATAGCTTTGCTGTGATGAAGGGGTTGCATAACTCCATGAAGATATGAGCCATGCTGTGAAGGAACACGCAAGATAAATGGGTCATAGTGAAGAGTTTTGACAAAACCTGGTCCACTGGAGGAAGAAATTATAACGCACTGTAGTATTTTGCCAGGAGAACCTCATGTGAAAATGCAAAAATATATGATAGCAAAGATGAATTCCCAAGGTCAGAAGGTGTCCAATATCCTACTTGAGTGCAACATGAAAGGTGACAGAAGGATCTCAGTTCATTTCCAAGGAAAATAATTCAACATCACAATATTTCAAGTCTGTGACCCAAACACTGATGCCAAAGAAGCTAAAGTTGACTGGCTCTATGAAAATCTACAACAACTTCTAGAACTAACATCAAAATAAAAAATGTCATTTTAATCATCAGTCAGTTCAGCTCAGTTGCTGAGTCGTATCTGACTCCTTGCGACCCCATGGACTGAAGCATGCCAGGCTTTCTTGTCCATCATCAGCTCCCAGAACGTATTCAAACTCATGTCCATCAAGTCAGTGATGTCATGCAACTGTCTCATCCTCTGTTGTCCCCTTCTCTTCCTACCTTCGATCTTTTTCAACATAATGGTCTTTACCAATGAGTCAGTTCTTCACATCAGGTAGCCTAAATATTGGAGCTTCAGCTTCAGCATCAGTCCTTCCAACCAATAATCAGGACTGATTTCCTTTAGGATTGACTGTTTTCATCTCCTTGCAGTCCAAGGGACTCTCAAGAGTCTTCTCAAACACCACAATTCAAAAGCATCAATTCTTGACAGCTCAGCTTCTTTATGGTCCAACTCTGACATACACAATTATTATAGGAAAAATCATAGTTTTGACTAGGCAGAACTTTGTTGGCAAAGTAATGTCTCTGCTTTTCTATATGCTGTATAGGTTGGTCATAGCTTTTCTTCCAAGGAACAAGCGTCTTGTAATTTAATGGCTGAAGTCACCATCTGCAGTGATTTTGGAGACCAAGAAAATAAAGTCTCTCACTGTTTCCATTGTTTCCCCATCTATTTGCCATTCGTGATGGAATTGGATACTATGATCCTCGTCTTTTGAATGTCACATTTTAAGCCAACTTTTTCACTTTCCTCTTTCACTTTCATCTATAGGCTCTGTTCAGTTCCTCTTCACTTTCTGCTATAAGGGTGGTGTCATTTGCATATATGAGGTTATTGTTATTTCTCCTGGCAATCTTTCTTCAAGCTTATGCTTCATCAAGCCCTGAATTTTACATGATGTACCCTGCATTTAAGCTAAATAAGCTGGGTGACAATATACAGCCTTGATGTACTCCTTTCCCAAATTGGAACCAGTCTATTGTTGCATGTGCAGTTCTAACTGCTGCTTCTTGACCTGCATGCAGATTTCTCAGGAGGTAGGTAAGGTGATCTGGTATTCCTATCTCTTTAAGAATTTTCCAATTTTTTCTGTTCTGTGCAGTGAGAGGCCTTGATGTAGCCAATAAAGCAGTACCTGTTCTTCTGGAACTCTCTTGCTTTTTCTATGATCCAACAGATTTTGACAATTTGATCTCTGGTTTCTTGCCTTTTCTAAATCCAGATTGAACATCTGGAAGTTCTTGGTTCATGTATTGTTGAAGCCTGGCTTGGAGAATTTTGAGCATTACTTTGCTAGCATCTGAGATGTGTGCAAATGTTCAGTAGTTTCAGCATTTTTTGGCATTGCTTGTCTTAGGATTGGAATGTAAACTGACCTTTTCAGTCCTGTGGCCACTGCTGAGTTTTCCAAATTTGCTGGCATAATGAGTGCAGCACATTCATAGCATCATCTTTTAGGGATTTGTAATAGCTCAACTGGAATTCTATCACCTCTACTAGCTTTGTTCATAGTGATGCTTCCTAAAGCCCACTTGACTTCGCATTCCAGGATGTATAACTCTAGGTGAGAAAACATTGGTCATAGCACATATCCTTTTTCATCAACCCCAGTTACGACTTTACTCATGGACATCACCATATGGTCAATTGTGAAGACTGATAATGTTCTTAGCAGCCAAAAACAGAGAAGCTCTATACAGTCAGCAAAGACAAGACCTGAAGCTGACTGTGGCTCAGATTAAGAGACTGTTATTTCAAAATTCATGCTTAAATTGAAGAAAGTATGGAAAACCTCCTGGCCATGTGGGCATGACCTAAATCAAATATGATTACACAGTGGAAGTGATTAATAGATTCAAGGGATTAGATCTGTCAGACAGAAAGCCTGATGAACTATGGCTGGAGATTCATAACATGGTACAAGAAGCAAAGATTTAAACCATCCTGAAGAAAAAGAAATACAAGAGGGCAAGGTAGTTGTCTGAGGAATCTTTACAAATAGCTGGAGAAAGAAGAAAGGCAACATGCAAGGGAGAAACGGATTAAAGATGTTCCCAACAGAATTCAGAGGTTTAGAAAATATCAAGGGGAGATAAGAAGGCTTTCTTTAAATGAACAATGTAAAGAAATAGAGGGAAACAATAAGATGGAAAAGACTAGAGATCTCTTCAAGGACATTGGAGAGATCAAGGAAATATTTCATATAAGGATGGGCACCATAAAGGACAGAAACTATAAGGACCTAACAGAAGCAGAAAATATTAAGAAGAGGTGACAAAAATACACAGAAGAACTATACAAAAAAGGTCTAATGACTCAGATAACGTGATGGTGTGATCACGTATGTGTAGCTGGAGTGTGAAGTCAAGTGGACCTTAGGAAGCACTACTATGAACAAAGCTAGCAGAGGTGCAGGAAGACAAACTGAGCTTTTAAAAATCCGAAAATATGATGCTATTAATGTGCTTCATTCAATAAGCCAGCAAATCTGGAAAACTCAGCAGTGACCACAGGACTGGAAAAGTTCAGTTTTCATTCCAATCCCAAAGAAGGCCAATGTCAAATAATGTTCAAACTACCATACAATTATGCTCATTTTGGGCTGCCTTTTATGGGGTTGCACAGAGTCGGACACAACTGAAGTGACTTAGCAAGCAAGCAAGGTTATGCACAAAATCCTTCAGGCTAGGGTTTAGCAGTACATGAACCGAGAACTTCCAAATGTACAAGCCGGGTTTAGAAAAGGCAGAGGAACCAGAGATCAAATTGCCAACATTCATTGGATCATGGAGAAAGCACCAGAATTCCAGAAAAACATCTACTTCTGTTTCATTGACTATGCTTTTTGACTGTATGGATCACAACAAACTGTGGAAAATTCTTAAAGAGATGGGAGTACCAGACCCCCTTACTTGTCTCTTAAGAAACCTGGGTGTGGTTCAAGAAGCAACAGTTAGAACCAAACATGGAACAATTGACTGGTTCAAAATTGGAAGAGGCGTATGTTAATATCGTATATCATCAATCTGCTTATTTAACTTCTATGCAACATACATCACGTGAAATGCCAGCTGAATGTATTACAGACTGAATTCAAGACTGCTGGGAGAAATATCAACAACCTCAGTTATGCAGTTGATACCACTCTAATGGCATAAAGTAAAGAGGAGTTAAAGAGCCTCTTGATGAGAGTGAAGGTGAAGACTGAAAGAGCTGGCTTGAAACTTAACATTCAAAAACCTAAGATTATGGCATCCGGACCCATTACTTCATGGAAAATAGAAGGGGAAAAAATGGAAGAAGTGACAGATTTTATTTTCTGAGCTCCAAACTTACTGGGGACAGGGACTGCAGTCATGAAGTTAAAAGATGCCTGCTCTTTGGAACGAAAACTATGACACAGTTTATAAAAAGCAAAAAACATCACTTTTCTGACAATGGTCCTTATGGTCAAAACTATGGTTTTTCCAGTAGCCATGTGTGGATGTGAGATGTGGGTCATAAAAGAAGGCTGAGCACCAAAGTATTGATGCTTTCAAATTGTGTTGCTGGAGAAGATTCTTGAGAGTCCCTCTAAGAGATCTCCCTTACAAGGAGATCAGGGAAAAAAAAAATCCTAAGGCAATCAACCCTGAATATTCATTGGAAAGACTGATGCTTAATCTGAAACTCCAATACTTTGGCCCTTTTATATGAAGAACCAACTCATATTAAAAGACTCTGATGCTGGGAAATGCTGAAGAGAAAATGAAAAGGGGGCAAGCAGAGGATTAGTTGCTTAGACAGTATCACTGATGCAATGGCCATGAATCTGAGCAAATGCTAGGAGACAGTGGAGGACAGAGTAGCTTGGCTTGCCACAGTCCATGGAGTCAAAAGAGTCAGACTAAATGAGAACACCACCAAGCAAAAATCACAAAGTTGAAAAATATAGTAATTTAACTAAAAAACAAACAAACACGTGCAATAGAGATATTCAGTGGACATAACTTTGGCAGAAGAAAAGATCAGAAAATTGAAGACAAGGTAGTGAAACCTATCTATTAAGGAAGGACTAAAACAATAAAAAAGAGTGAAAACAGAAAAACAATCCTAAAGGCAATCAACCCTGAATATTCATTGTAAAGACTGATGCTTAATCTGAGACTCCAATACTTTGGCCAATACTTAAGCTTAACAGACTTATAAGACAGAATAGAAAAATAAAAACTGCACTATTGCATTCTTAGAAGAAGGACAAATGGAAATAAAGGTATGAAAACCTTGTTGGAATAAAAATGGCTGAGCATTCCCTAACATTGGAAAAACAAACAAACAAACAAAAAACAAGTATGTAGATCTGAAAGCGGAGAGAATTCAAAGTAAGAACTCAGTGAGACCCGAGCAAATTAAGAGAAAAAAAAAAGTTACACAAAAAGAAACATTTGTTACTATCAGCAGGGCTTCCAAGGTGGGGCTAGTGGTAAAGAACCCAACTGCCAGTGCAGGAGACTTAGGAGACAAAGGTTGAATTCTTGGTTTGGGAAGATCCCCTGGAGGAGGAAATAGCAACTCACTCCAGTATTCTTGCCTGGGAAATCCCACAGATAGGATCATGACAGGCTACAATCCATAGGGTTGCGCAGAGTCAGACATGACTGCAGCAACTTAGTATGCATATAGCTATTGACAGATTTTTGAGCAGAAATTTTGAAGGCCTGAAATAAATGACATAACATATTTAAAAATATGAAAGTAAAAAAAAAAAATCCTGACATCTAAGAATACTGGACTCAGCAAAATTATCATTCAGAATTGAAGGAGAAAGAGTTTTCTATTCAAGCAAAAGCTGAATGAGTTCATCACCACTAGACCTGCCTTACAAAATATGTTAACTGGATTTCTTCAAGCTGCAACAAAAGGATTCTAATTAGTAACAGAAAAATATATGAGAGAAATATGTGAAAGTATCAGTCTCACTGGTAAAGGCAAATATACAGATAAGTATAGGATACTGTAATATAATGATGGTGGATCAAATAGTCACATTTCTAAAAATATGAAAGTTAAGAAAAATGTTACAGATAATTTTAAAAATAATATCCCTAAAGAATTTGTTGATAGATACCCAGTGTAAAATGTGGCATTATAAACACAAAAAAATGTGAGAGAAAAAATATAGGGATTCATTAGGCATTTGAAGTTATCAACTGAAAATAAACTATCATAAATATGTTTTGTGTAAATCTCATGATAATCAAACAGTGAAAATATGAGCAAATACACACAAAAATTCCCCAGAAAGAAGTTCAACCACACACTATAGCAAAGTATCAAATCACAAAGGAAGAGAGAAAAAGAGAAAGAAAGAAAAAATATAATTACAAAGCATCCAGAAAATAATGAACAAATGGCATCAATAAAACCATACCTATAAATACAAAACATGAGAGGCAATTAAATAGAAAGCAAAAAAAAAAAAGAGAGAGAGAGAGAGAATGATTAATGAAACAGATATTTTTGATAACATTAGCAAAATTAACCAAAAAATTACCTGGGCTTACTAAGAAAAAAAGAAAGCAGACAAACAAAATTAGAAAGGAAAGAGGAGTCATTAGAACTGATAGCACATAAATAAAAGGACAATAAAATGCTAATATAAACAACTATATGCCAACAAATTGGACAAATGGGAAGAACCAGGCAAATTCATAGAAACATACAATCCATCAAGTATGAATCAGGAAGAAATAAAAATTATGAACAGACTAGTTACTACTAAGAAAACTGAATCAGTAATAAAATAATTCCCAACAAATAAGATACCAGGACTAGATAACTTCGCTTAAAAATTCCATCAAACATCTGGAAAACAGTTTGAGGAATCAGGTTCCCTGACTTCAGACTATACTACAAAGCTACAAGGAATCAATATAGTTTGGTAGTGGCACAAAAACAGAAATATACATTAACAGTACATGATAGAAGTCCAGAGATAAATTCATGCACTTATGATCAACTATTTTCTAACAAAGGAGGCATGAATATATATGAACAGAATATAAATGGCAAGCAAATAAAAATGACTTTTCAATAAGTGGTGCTGTGAAAATTGGACAGCTACATATAAAAGGATGAAATTACAACACCCTCTATCATATTACACAAAATAAACTCAAAATGGATAAAAGTTAAATATATGTCTGAATACTCTAAAACTCTTAGAGAAAAACGTAGACAGAATAATCTCTGCTATAAACTGCAGCAAGATACTGTCTGATCCATTTCTTAGAGTAATGAAAATAAAAATAAACACAGGGCCAAATTAAGCTTAAAAAATGTTTGCATAGCAAAGGAAACTATAAACAAAATAAAAAGACAACCTATAGAACAGGAGCAAATATTTGCAAACAAAGTGACTGAGAAGGAACTAATCTCCAAAAATGTACAAAATGCTCATTCAGCTTAATATCAAAAGAAAAAACAACCCAATAAAAAGTTGGGCAGAAGATCTAAACAAACATTTCTCCAAAGAAGATATACATATGGTCAAAAAAATAAAATAAAATAAAAGATACTCACCATCACTGATTATTACGGAAATACACATCAAAAGTACAACAAGGTATCACCTAACACCAGTCAAAATGGGCATCATCAAAAAATGTACAAACAATAAATATTGGAGAGGGTATGAAGAAAAGGGAATCCTCATACACTGATGGTGGGGATATAAATTGATGCAACCATTATTCATAACAGTATGAAGGTTCCTGAAAAAATTAAATATAGACCTAATGTGCTGCTGCTGCTGCTAAATCACTTCTGTGTGACCCCATAAATGGAAGCCCACCAGGCTCCCCATGGTGGGATTCTCCTCCAGAGATTCTCTAGGCAAGAACACTGGAGTGGGTTGTTATTTCCTTCTCCAGTGCATGAAAGTAAAAAGTGAAAATGAAGTTGCTCAGTCGTGTCTGACTCTTAGCAACCTAACGTATGATCCACAAATTCCACTCCTGGGCATATATATGGAGAAAATCAATTCAGTAAAATACAAATAACCAAGATGTTAACAGAAGCACTATTTGCAATAGCAAAGATAAGAAGGCAAATTAAATGTCTATCAACATAGGCGTGGATAAAGAAAATGTGGTACATAAATACAATGGAATATTACTTTGCAATAAAAAATGAAATGATGCCATTTGCTGCAACATGGATGGACCTAGAGACTCTCAAAGTGAGTAATGTAAGCCAGTCAGAGAAAGAAAAATATATTATATCTTTTTTGAAAAGTCTATAAAAATGGGACAAATAAACTTATTAACAAAATAAAAATAGTCACAGAAGTAGGAGACAAACTTATGATTACTGAAGGGGAAGAGGGATAAGGGATGGACTGGGAGACTTGGATTGACATGTACATACTGCTGCTGCTAAGTCGCTTCAGCCGTGTCCGACTCTGTGCGACCCCATAGGTAGCAGCCCACCAGGCTCCCCCGTCCCTGGGATTCTCCAGGCAAGAACACTGGAGTGGGTTGCCATTTCCTTCTCCAATGAATGAAAGTGAAAATTGAAAATGAAGTCGCTCAGTCGTGTCTGACTCTTAGCGACCCCATGTACTGCAGCCTACCAGGCTCCTCCATCCATGGGATTTTCCAGGCAAGAGTACTGGAATGGAGTGCCACTGACTTCTCCATATACACTACTGTATATAAATAAATAAATAATAATAGTTATTAGTTATAATATAACACTATATTATATATATATAAAGTACTATATAATATAATATAACTAATAATATATCACACAGGGAACTATGCTCAATACTCTGTAATGGCCTACATGAGAAAAGAATCTAAAAGAAAAAGAGTGGTTTTTTATATATATATAAAGAAGGGGAGAACAGAGGATGAAATGGTTGGATGGCATCACTGACTCAACGGACATGAATTTGAGCAAGCTCTGGGAGATGGTGAGGGACAAGGAAGCCTGGCGTGCTGCAGTCCATGGGGTCGCAAAGAGTCGGACATGACTTAGTGACTGAACAACAACAATCTCTGATGAACACAGATGCAAAAGTCTTCAGTAAGTATGAACACACTGAATTCAACTATAGATTAAAAGGATCATACAGCGCATCAAGTGAGATTTGTTACAGGGATTCAAAGAAGGTTTAACAGTACAAATCAATGAAATATGTCACATTAACAAAATAAAGGATAAAAATCATATGATGGAGGAAAAGTTCTTGATGAAATTCATCATCTACTTGTGATAAAAACTTTCAACAACCTGGTCAAAAAGAAAAATTACCTCAATATGATAAGGGTTACATATAACATATCCAACAGCTAACTTTATATTCAATGGTGAAAAGCAGAAAGCTTTACCTCTAAGGTCAATAACAAGACAAAAATGCCCACTCTTGCCAGTTGTGTTCAATATACCACTGGAAATCCTACTCAGAACAATTAAGTAAGGAAAGGAAACAAAGGCATTTGAATTGGAAAGGAACAAATAAAACTGTTTCTATTTGGAGATGACGTTACACTACAAAGATAAGACCTTAAAACTCCTCCCAAAACTGTTAGAACTAATAAATGAATACTGTAAAACAGCAGAATACAAAATCAACATTAAAAAATCTCATTTTTATACATTAATAATGAAATAGCAGAAAGAACAATTTAAGAAATAAATTCCATTTATAAATGCATCAAAAAGATAAAAATACCTTGGAACAAATTTAACTGAGGATGTGAAAGATCTGTACACTAAAGATATATGACATTAAAATTGTCACATTTTCATGTCAATTGACATAAAACTGAAAACACAAATAAATCAAAACATATTCTTTGTTCATAAACTGGCAAAATTAATATCATTAAAATCTCCATAATATCCAGAGCAAACTGCACTTTCAATACAATCCCTATCAAAATTTCAATGAAATTGTATAAACAATTCTAAAATTTGTATAGAGCCACAAAAAATCTCAAATAGTCAGTGTAATCTTGAGAAGGAAGAACAAAACTGAAAGCATCAAACTTCCTGATTTCAAACAATACTACAATGCTACAGTAATCAAAATAGTATGCCATTGGCATAAACATAGACATATATCCTAATGAAACAGAATAGAGAGTCCAAAAATAAACTGATGCATGCATGGTCAGTTAATTTATCTCAAAGAACCCAGGAATATATAATGAGGGATGTCAGTCTCCTTCATAAATGGTGTATGGCAATTTGCACACTGACATGCAAACCAAAGAAATTAGACCGTTATCTTACACCATGCACAAAAATTAATAAATAAAGTATCCAAAATAAATTGGATACTTGAAAATATGACCTAAAGCATAAAATGCCTAGAAAGAATAAAACATTAAAAAAAAAAAGACAGAAGTCCATGGTGTAGGCTTTTCAATGATATATTTGATACCATAAGCAAAGGCAGCATAGGCAAAACTAAACAAGTGAGACTAAATCAAACTAAAGCAAAGAAATCCATCAACAATTTGATAAGGAAACATAGACTAGGAAAAAACATTTGCAAATTATTTATCTTAAACAAGACTAACATCTAAAACACATAAAAAGTGTATGCAAATCAATAACCACAAAATCCAATTTAAATATAGGTAGAAAATCTGGAGAGACATTTTTCCAAAGAAGACATACAAATGGGAAACAGCTTATACAAGAAAAGGAGATCAATATTATTAATCATAAGGGAAATGAAAATTAAAATCACAATGAGATATCACCTCACACCTGCTACAATGGCTATTATCTAAAAGATAAGAGATGGCAAGTGTGAGTAAGGATGTGAAGAAAACTCTTGTGCACTGTTAGTGGAAGTGTAAATTGGTACAGCCACTCAGTAAAAAAGTATGGAGTTTCCTAAAAAAAATTAAAAAGAGCTACCATGTAATTTAGGAAGCCCACTTCTGAGTGTATATCTAAGGAAAAAAAATCATAATCTTGAAGAGATACCTGCACACCCACATGTTCACTGCAGCGTTAAATTTACAATAGCCAAGATAGGCAAACAACCTATGTATCAGTCAATAGATAGATGGATTAAAAATATGATATATCTGTATCTATAACTATACATATTTAATAGAATTTTATTAATTTAAAAAAGAAGGAAATCTTGCCATTTTTAATAATATAGATGAACCTATAGGGCATTATGATACGTGAAGTAAGCAATACTTACTTAGAAAGAGACAAATACTGTATGATCACACTTATATGGAGAATCTGAACTCATAGAAAACATATTTGTTATTGTCAGAGTTGGGAGTGATGGGAGGAAGAAATGGATATAGGCAGCCAAAATGTACAAATTTCTAGCCATAAGATAAGTCTTAGAAATGTAATGTACAGCATGTGGACTATTGCTACCAATACTGTGTTGTATAATTGAAAGTAGATCTTAAGAATTTTCATCACCAAAAAAATTAAAAATAAAAGTACCTAATGAGGTGATAAAAGGTTAACTGAACTTATTGTACTTTATTTCACAATATATACACATATGAGATCATCATGTTGTACACCTTAAACTAATATAAATTGGTGTCATTTATACCTCAGAAATGGATCCTTTGACTGTGTGGATCACAATAAACTGTGGAAAATTCTGAAAGAGATGGGAATACCAGACCACCTGATCTGCCTCTTGAGAAACCTATATGCAGGTCAGGAAGCAACAGTTATAACTGGAAATGGAACAACAGACTGGTTCCAAATAGGAAAAGGAGTATGTCAGTGCTGTATATTGTCACCCTGCTTATTTAACTTATATGCAGAGTACATCATGAGAAACCCTGGGCTGGAGGAAGCACAAGCTGGAATCAAGATTTCCGGGAGAAATATCAATAACCTCAGATATGCAGATGGCACGTTATGGCAGAAACTTAAGAGGCACTAAAAAGCCTCTTGATGAAAGTGAAAGAGGAGAGTGAAAAAGTTGGCTTAAAGCTCAACATTCAGAAAACGAAGATCATGGCATCTGGTCCCATCACTTCATGGCAAATGGATGGGGAAACAGTGTCAGACTTTACTTTTTTGGGCTCCAAAATCACTGCAGATGGTGACTGCAGCCATGAAATTAAAAGGCACATACTCCTTGGAACAGAAGTTATGACCAACCTAGATAGCATATTGCAAAGCGGAGACATTGCTTTGCCAACAAAGGTCCATCTAGTCAAGGCTATGGTTTTTCTAGTGGTCATGTATGGATGTGAGAGTTGGACTGTGAAGAAAGCTGAGTGCCGAATAGTTGATGCTTTTGAACTGTGGTGTTGGAGAAGACTCTTGAGAGTCCCTTGGACTGCAAGGAGATCCAACCAGTCCATTCTGAAGGAGATCAGCCCTGGGATTTCTTTGGAGGGAATGATGCTAAAGCTGAAATTGCAGTACTTTGGCCACCTCATGCGAAGAGTTGCCTCATTGGAAAAGCCTCTGATGTTGATAGGGATTGGGGGCAGGAGGAGAAGGGGATGACAGAGGATGACATGGCTGGATGGCATCACTGAGAGGATGGACGTGGGTCTGAGTGTACTCTGGAAGTTGGTGATGGACAGGGAGGCCTGGCATGCTGCTATTCATGGGGTCACAAAGAGTCGGACACGACTGAGTGACTGAACTGAACTGAACAGAGAAGGCAATGGCACCACACTCCAGTACTCTTGCCTGGAAAATCCCATGGATGGAGGAGCCTGGTAGGCTGCAGTCCATGGGGTCACTACAAGTCGGACATTACTGAGCGACTCCACTTTCACTTTTCACTTTCATGTATTGGAGAAGGAAATCGCAACCCACTCCAGTGTTCTTGCCTGGAGAATCCCAGGGATGGGGTAGCCTGGTGGGCTGCCGTCTATGGTGTCGCACAGAGTCGGACACGACTGAAGCGGCTTAGCAACAGCATACCTCAGTAAGGCAGCAAAAAAATATAAACCATATATTAGAGCTAATGATTAGCACACTTTAATTTTGTACTTCGTGTTTCTGGATCAGTATTTTTCCCTTAAACTAATTTGTCTTTTTAGATGTGTTTCAATGGTACACATCAAAGATCTGAATGAGATCTATAAACTCTAAAGTAACATATAATTATTCTTTTTAAAAAAGTGCACTGAAATACATTAACTGCCTTTGAGGATACTGCTATACATAATATCTTGTTAGACTATATTTGATTGATACTGATAAACATTGTATTAAGGAAGAGTTCTATTTCAAACCTTAAAGCTTAATGACTGAAATTTCTTTCCTCCTTGTCCTGATTAAACACCAGAAAAATTATGCTGCTTGATTTTATTGAGGAAAATATTTCCTTCTGAGCCATTGTAAAACATCCGATGATTTTTAGAAATGTATTCATGAAAGCAAAATGGATCAATTTGCTAAAAATTAAATGAAGCAACACACAATCTAACCATTCCGGCAGAATGATATTTTGCCTATCTAAATGCCTCCTGACATTTTCATTGGTTAAGGAATTACTCCTCACTTCATGACTTAGATTTTCTTAGTGCTTCAGGAAAACAGCTGTTGAATCACTTTCCTGAAGTGACTATTTGAAAATCATAAATAAAGAAGAACTTGAAAGTACTCTGTATGTTCATTTGTAAATTATTTGGAAGTTTTAGATGAAAAAGGCATGCATTTTATGAACACTTTACACTTCCAAATACTATATGAACTGTTTTTCATCACCACCATGTGAAAAAAAAAACTGAAAATATGTCATTTGTAAGAAAAATCAATTAATGCAGTAATATGTTCTTTCAAAAAAAGAGATACAAATCCTTTCAGTAATTTTCAATCTCATCCATTCCTTTCCCTCATAAATGAACACTGTTCTGGGTTTGATGTGATACTTAAATTTTTCATATATGCTTAAGCATACATTATATACCTATAGTTTATTTTTAATTAAACACATGGTCAAGGCTATGATTTTTCCAGTAGTCATGTATGGATGTGAGAGTTGGACTATAAAGAAAGCTGAGTGCAGAAGAATTGATGCTTTAGAACTGTGATGTTGGAGAAGACTCTTAAAAGTCCCTTGGACTGCAAGGAGATCCAACCAGTCCATCCTAAAGGAGATCAGTCCTGGGTGTTCATTGGAAGGACTGATGCTGAAGCTGAAACTCCAATACTTTGGACACCTCATGGGAAGAACTGACTCATTGGAAAAGATCCTGATGCTGGGAAAGATTGAGGGCAGGAGGAGAAGGGGATGACAGAGGATGAGATGGTTGGATGGTATCACTAACACAATGGACATGGCTTTGTGTGGACTCTGGGAGTTGGTGATGGACAGGGAGGCCTGGTGTGCTGTGGTTCATGGGGTCGCAAAGAGTTGGACACAACTGAGCGACTGAACTGAACTGAACTGAACATGGTACATTTCATGTCATAATTCACTTTACTTCTATTAACTTTCTATTTAAATGTACAGCGACTGAACTGAACTGAATACAAATGAATTGTAGGTTTTTTTAACTATTCTTCTGTTGGTACAGATTTAGGACATTTACTTATTTATTACTGTTTAGGTCTAACACTTCTTGAAACCTTAAAATCTGTGTCCTTATCCAAACTGGTTTAAATAAATTGACTACTTTACTTTTAACTAGAATTCGTTATATCAGTTCAACCAGGAAATCTGGCTTCATAACTGTGCTCTTCACCATTATATAGATATAGATACTGCTATTTCTAATCTTGATCTTCAGCTCTTTAAAGATCTCCTGGAAAATCATTAGCTAAGCAGTGATAAATTGATTATAGATTGACCATGGTAAGAGAGAATACCCAGTTGATAGAATTTAGAAATCTCCCAGAAAGGGGAATTTGGATTTTAAGGCCTGGTCAGAGTGATTTTTTTTTAATTTAAATTTATTTACTTTAATTGAAGGCTAATTACTTTACAATATTGTATTGGTTTTTCCATACATCAACATGAATCCACCACGGGTATACACGTGTTCCCAATTCTGAATTCCGTTCCCACACCCCTCCCCATACCATCCCTCTGGGTCATCCCAGTGCACCAGCCCCAAGCATCTTGTATCCTACATCAAACCTAGACTGGCAATTCATTCCTTATATAATATTATACATGTTTCAATGCCATTCTCCCATATCATCCCACCCTTTCCCTCTCCCACAGAGTCCAAAAGACTGTTCTATACATCTGTGGCTCTCTTGCTGTCTCACATACAGGGTTATTGATACCATCTTTCTAAATTCCATATATATGTGTTAGTATACTGTATTGGTGTTTTTCTTTCTGGCTTACTTCGCTCTCTATAATAGGCTCCAGGTTCATCCACCTCATTAGAACTGATTCAAATGTATTCTTTTTAATGGCTGAGTAATACTCCATTGTGTATATGTACCTCAGCTTTCATATCCATTCATCTGCTGATGGACATCTAGGTTGCTTCCATGTCCTGGCTATTACAAACAGTGTTGCAATGAAAATTGGGGTACTTGTGTCTCTTTCAGTTCTGGTTTCCTTGGTGTGTATGCCCAGCAGTGGGATTGCTGGGTCATAAGGCAGTTCTATTTCCAGTTTTTTAAGGAATCCACACTGTTCTCCATAGTTGCTGTACTAGTTTGCATTTCCACCAACAGTGTAAGAGGGTTGCCTTTTCTCCATACCCTCTCCAGCATTTATTGCTTGTAGACTTTTGGATTGCAGCCATTCTGACTGGCATGAAATGGTACCTCATTGTGGTTTTGATTTGCATTTCTTTGATAATAGTGATGTTGAGCATCTTTTCATGTGTTTGTTAGCCATCTGTATGTCTTCTTTGGAGAAATGTCTATTTAGTTCTTTGGCCCATTTTTTGATTGGGTCACTTATTTTTCTGGAATTGAGCTGCATAAGTTGCTTGTATATTTTTGAGATGAGTTGTTTGTCAGTTGCTTCATTTGCAATTATTTTCTCCCATTCTGAAGGCTGTCTTTTCACCTTGCTTATAGTTTCCTTTGTTGTGCAGAAGCTTTTAATTTTAATTAGGTGCTATTTGTTTATTTTTGCTTTTATTTCCAGTATTCTGGGAGGTGGATCTTAGAGGATCCTTCTGTGATTTATGTCTGAGACTTTTGCCTATGTTCTCCTCTAGGAGTTTTATAGTTTCTGATCTTACGTCTAGATCTTTAATCCATTTTGAGTTTATTTTTGTGTATGGTGTTAGAAAGTGTTCTAGTTTCATTCTTTAAATGAAGTCTTACTCAGTAAGAAACTGGGTTGGAGTTAACAGAATTTACCACTTTGTATTATATACCTTTTGATTGAGAGATGAGGGTCTGGAAGCTAGTTTTGATAAGAACTTTGTTATTATTGATAAATTATCTATTATAGTTTGTTCTTAATTTTATCTTCCTAGAAAAATTACCCAAGTTGTCTATTTTCAGTATTATCTAATAATGGAACAGGCAAGTGTTTTTAGGTTCTCACCAGTACTGCTACAGTAAATATAGTTTTTGTATAGCTCTTTATATATGTGAACAAGATTTCTCTAAGATCGATCTCTAATTTTCCTAGTGGAAATTCTGTGGCTTTAGGTAATTGCATTTTTTTTCTATTAAGAGATACTGTCAAGTTGTGTTCCAAAAAAGCTAAGGTTAATTATTTTCAGCAAAGACATATGATACTCAATTTACATACCCACATTAACACTATATCTGATCAAACTATCAATTTTACCAACCTGGTAAGAGAAAAATGCTGATTTGCTTGACATGTTAATGATAATTTCTCTGACTCTTTTCTGCATTTTCCTGGAAAAGTTGAGCATCTTTCTTATGGTACTCATTTATTTGTTGTCTTCTGTGATATATTTGTTCATACCTTTATCATTTTTTTTCCTACTGAATTCTAGTACTATTACATAAAAATGGATTTCTTGCTCATGTATCTATGTGATGGCTCTACTAAAGGCTCCTGTTGAGTTTAGGCTTATTCCACCTGTGCCAGTCTGGGGCTTTGATTGAGTGACAGCTGTACTTAAAATAATTACTTTTCATGAAGAAATAGAAGCTTTCACCAGAGAGGTGAGTGGAAATACAGGGTTTCCTTAAGGGTTAGTATACTTTAGCTTCTATCCATATTCTACTGCCCTAAACAAATCACACTACCCAGCCCAAAATCAATAGGATAGCAAAGTGTACTCTTTTTATGGATGTCAAGGGGAGAAGGGATTAAATATTTGTGAACAGAAATCTAATCTACTCAATTCTAGGAAAAATTCACTCTGGCTTGAGCCCTCCCAGGAGATAGTCAAGATGCAGAATTTATTGAGAATCATTGCTATACATGTATTAGTACCTACTCAACAATCATAATGTATATTCCACTAAATATATTGTATATACTATTGTATTTAAGATGATCCATGTTTATAAAAGTAATTACTAATAAATATTTTAACAGATAATCTGGTGATTAAGAAAATATAAATTAAAATAATAGGCAACAACAAATGTTGTTGGGTAAGTATGAAATTAGAATTCATATTTATTGATGGTGAAGATATATAGAGAGTGATAGTGACTGGGCTTTGACTTGTAAATCTGAAGTTGTACATGCCCTATAATAAAGTGACTTTCCTTAGTTTTCTGGAAGAGATTATATAACAAGGGGAATTTTCTATTTCTTCAAGATTTGGAAAACTCAGCCACATAACCTTTGGGGACTAATATATATTTTCAATTTTTTCTATGGTTATTATGCTACACAGATTTTTTTAGTATCAATTTATATAGTTTTTATTTTTCTAATAAATAGTAATATTAACTTTATTTAGGAATTCTTTTGATATTTATATTTCTTCTGTGGATCCCTCCTTGTTTTCCAGCACTGCTCTGATCTTTTATTACTTTTTAGATCTATACTTTCCAGGGATGGTGTTGGATGTGAGATAATCTACGTGCCAAGTTTACCAACCTGATTTCCTGTGTGCATTACAACAATGATCCTACACAGATAGATAACCTATGAAACACAGGTTCTCTCTGACATGCCATGACTTCAGACTTTCACATTAAGTATGCATACCTTGAATTCCTCACAACTCAGAGGGCAAAACCAAGAAAATGGTTTCCAAAAAATATAGAAACCTCCAATGAGCCTTGTTATAGCTCTTTAATACGTTTATGTCATAGACAATCTCATTGATCTACCATCTTAGCATAGAAAATCTCTGATTTGGTATCTTTTAAAACATTCTTTCAGCTATTATTTGGTAAAATACTGAAGCAGGTGCTGATGCCATCATTTCTTCCTCAGTTTCCCCTAGAATATATATTTTGTGATTCACTGTTTTAGTTTGAAGAACATTCCTCTTGTTCACACAACTCAAGGGATGAGGCCACTACCAAGTGAAGTGGGATATAAAAATCCAGTTATCTGGTCAATTCAGAAAATATTCTCAATTCTGAGATTCCTACTGGACAAACTAAAATCACTGCATTTTGTATAATTAAAGCTTATTTGATAATTATTTTTACACATCCCTTTTTTTAAACATGTGCTTTAATAAATGTTCTCATGGATTAGTTGCAATGTGCTATAGGTATTTTATAAACAGTGTATTTTTTTTTCAATGTAGATCAAACTATCTGGAGTTTGGAGTCTCTCTTCTTTCTAGAACAGATAATTTGGGTTCTATTTTATGATTTTGACTGAAATTAGAAAGCTAAAGATAATAAATGAGAAAGTTGGATGGTTGAACAATTCTAAATTAGAAATAACTGAGGAGAAGGCAATGGCATCCCACTCCAGTACCCTTGCCTGGAAAATTCCATGGACGGAGGAGCCTGGTAGGCTGCAGTCCATGGGGTCGCTAAGAGTCAGACACGACTGAGCGACTTCACTTTCACTCTTCACTTTCATGGGAGAAAGAAATGGCAACCCACTCCAGTGTTCTTTCCTGGAGAATCCCAGGGACGGGGGAGCCTGATGGGCTGCCATCTATGGGGTCGCAAAGAGTCGGACACGACTGAAGCGACTTAGCAGCAGCAGCAGCAGCAGAGGTACTTGAACAATTTATAGAGTTAGCTCTTCCAACGAATTTGTTCTTGCCCACAAAAACTAATAGAAATATGACTAATTAAAAAAACTTAAGATGAAATTAGTGGCAAAACAATGATCACAACAAGCCTGCAATACCCAAACCATCCTTATTAACAACCAATGATTCATCCAAAAATCTTTCTAAATTTCTTACTATTTAAACATATATTATGACTGCCATAAATACCTTAGTCTAAAGTCATTCAGTAACAAGGTAAGTAAAGAGTCAGAACTTTGATTTACCTAAGTATCTTTCAGAATATTCACTGAGTAGCCCTCCAATGCCAACCAAAGATAATAAATTAGCTTGCTGTCTAATACATTTCAAAAAAGAGATGTGATACATATTTTAATGTAACCTCCGCATGTTGTTTTTTATAGATAGGCAAAAATCTCAATTTCAAATTCACACTTTATATATATCAAAATTAAAAGGACATAAGTGAGATTTTAACATATTTGAACAAATTTGGAGGTCTCAAGCTGCAATCTTGTTTTAAAACTTCTTTGTAAGAAAAAACTGCTATTGAAAATGATAATTACATTTCTCAAATGGCAATATAATTCCAAGCATTAAACAAAATTCAACACATTTCCCACTCATTATTTGTGTTCGAGGCATAGTGTTGTTCATATTCTAATTAGTCATTATAATGTACTTTCTAATTATCTCAATTCTAAATCATTAACAGTTAGAAGATCAAAGTTTTAAATGATAGCAGCAATGAATTAGTCACCAAGAATATTAAGAGAAACAAATTCAATAGAAGAAAAAAAATATACTGTTTTCAAATGATATTTTTCTTATTTAATGAATTTTACTTTATAGTACCTTGAAAATAGAATTTCCAGTAATTTTAGAATTGAAAAATCTAGTTATTGAAAGATCAACTGATTAACGAGATAATATTTCAAAAGCTTCTATTCCCGCTAATAACCTGAAACTTTAAAATATTAATATATTTTTCCTGCCTACATACCATAGAACAGTTTACAATTTTCTAAATTACCAGTGAGGTCTGGCAAATAATCTGCAAGGTTTAATAAAACAGAACTCACCAAAGTGCATTGTCTCTTTCTATGCAATGGGTTGATCACAAGAGATCAAAATAAGTGGAAAATTTAAGTAAATATCAATTAAAAGACCAGAATAAATCCCATTTCAACATGTAAATGTGATCAAATGACCATGCTCTTAGGTAGCTAACATCTAAGCTCTCTAGGTACATGACAGTCTTTCAAGGTAATAGAGCAGGTTCTTTTGAAGATGGTATGACAATTTGAGAATGGAAAGTAAATATATATTTGAAGTTCACTGAAGTAGTTTTTTGAATAATTGTTAAAAGTCAATTTCAAATTCAGAGAATGTAAACTCAGAGGTTTTATCTTAGAGCAGTGGAAATAAAGAGCTAATTTTAATGCTGCTATAGAAAAATGGGTGTACTTTTATAAGACAGAAATCTACACAATAATAATATGAGAGGCAATTTAAAATTTGGACAGATAAAAAGTGGTCTGTGGTTTACTGTGAAGTTTTAACTTAATTAATAGGAAGCAATGGCACTTAGACAATAAACCAACATGCAGGAACTTAAAAAGTGAATTCCCCATCACGCTCATGAGTTTAAAGATGGTTTACGATCTAGAACACTGATGTTAAAGGCAAGATTGATTAAATGAGAGATTCCTAATAAAAGACTGAGTTACATTGAAGATTATCAGAAAGGTGTCTGGTTTATATAAACAATAGAGTCTTAAATTGTTATGAGCATTTTTGGTGTTATTTTTGTTGTAGATGTAGTAGAGAATATAAAATATGAGTTGAAGGGAAAAACAATTCTCAGAGAAAGAAACAAACAAGAACAAACAAAACCCAAAATAGAAACTGGAGGAAAATAGATGTGCCATACCAAAAAACAGTAGCATTGCAAAATAGCTGCACTTTATTTTTCAGAGTGCAACTCTAGACCAGAGAATTGGAAGATAAAATCAGGATTATAAATTCCTCAGTATACAAGTATAAAATGTATTGATACTTAAATGGGCTAAATCTCAAATATAAAACATACTTTTAAAAAAGGCACTATGTTACTCTAAGAAATAGAATTCAAAGTTAAGTTAGATTAGGAATTTTGGGAAATGGATGAACCTTATTTTGATGAGACCAGGAAGAAATGAGAAATAATAGTATTGTGGTTATGTATGACTACCTTCCAAGGAGAACAAATGCATTGGTGATTTTTTTCTAATAGAATTTATAGAAATAATTCAGTGGGAAACAGTAATAGTGGTGGTAAGTTATACAGAGATGTAAGGAATGTTTCACTTTTCTATGTTCAAATTTCCATGAAGCCTTAATTTGCCTCGCTGACCTCTAAGAAGATAGAGGAAGGCAGAGGCAATGCTTTTTGAGACTTTTTCTATATCAAAAGAAGGAAACAGTTCATAAATGGAAAATGGTAAAAAAAAAAAAAAAAAGCTGTGGTAGGAAATGACCATATTGTTCCCGATGTATAATACTGAAAGACAGGAATAAAACACATAGCTACATGCTAACTAAAAACTGAGTTGTTTCCTCCTTCCTGATTTTCTAGTAATAAGACAATAAAGTATGATTATGTGTTGATATCCCCTCTTTCCAGGCAGACTCTTTCAAAGTCAGTAATAATTGTTACTCATCTTCACATCTTTAATATATAGCACAATATTTATTGTTTGGGAATTTGATACAGTTGCTTCTCATTCATGGATTCTATATTTGCAAATTTGCCTACTGACTAAAATGCATTAATAACCTCAAAATCAATACCATTCTACTTTTGCAACAATTTAAAAGCATGCAAATGTACAAAGAGGTAAGAAATTTGAGTTACTCAGAAAATAAAAACCAAAACAGATCCTGGAAGAAAATAGGTGTGCCATATTAAAAAAAAAAATAAAAAATAGCATTGTGAAATAATTGTTTCCCATCATAGGTGGAACAGGGAGAAGGTTGTTTTGGCTCTTACACATAAGCAAGCATATGTTTTGTAGGCTACTTAATATCATGTTTTTCATAATTTTTGGCTTTCTGTTGGTGATGTCGTTGTTTAAAATGGCACCCAAGCAGTGTTTATATGCTGCGTGTGTTCTCAGTTACCAAAGATGTGCTTTACTGAGACAGTACATGTTTTAGAGAAACTTGGTTCTGGCATGTATTATAGTAAAGTTGACAGTGAGTTCAATGTCAATGAATAAGTTGTTTATGGACAACTTATTTTATATCTATATAAGTTGTCCATAAATAAAACACATAAAACAAGGTTGAAGTGAAGTTGCTCAGTCGTGTCTGACTCTTTGCAACCCCATGGACTGTAGCCTATCAGGCTCCTCCGTCCATGGGATTTTCCAGGCAAGAGTGCTGGAGTGGATTGCCATTTCCTTCTCCAGGGGATCTTCCCGACCCAGGAATCGAAGCCGGGTCTCCCGCATTGCAGGCAGACGCTTCACCGTCTGAGCCACCAGAGAAGCCCAAAACAAGGTTAAGTGTGCAAAAATGTGACCAAGGCTTGCAGGAATCTAACCCTATGTTTCTTCTAGGAGCAATGACTCAGTATTTAATTCAGTGTTTGGAGCAACTTTATAGAACATAGTGGATCAGTTCAGTTCAGTTCAGTCGCTCAGGATACAGAGAATCAAATATGTATGATTGTTTTGGATATGTTATTTCAAAGATGCATCTGTCACCCAGAATACTAGTTAGACTTACTTTCTTATAAATGACAATTTTACTTATTTTCAGAAAATACAGCTAATCTGCAATAAAATGGGTTCCAGTTTTTTAGATATTTAACAGCCAAAGTTTCTGGATTTAATTTAGGCATCTACCGGTCTCATTTACAACTGAAAGGCTATGACTTTGCACACTGTCTCTAACTTTTTTTATTTTGCCCTCAACTATAAATAATTACCTCAGGAGACTGATATATGGCCCAAAGAGCTAATGTAAAGGAAAATACTTTTCTAAACTCTAAAATGCTAAACATTATTATTCTTTGATTATGTCAATTGTCTCTACTGAGACAAATTAAACTTAATTATTACTAGCATAAACATTTTCAGTTCAGTTCAGTTCAGTCGCTCAGTCATGTCCGACTCTTTGCGACCCCATGAATCGCAGCTCACCCGGCCTCCCTGTCCATCACCAACTCCCGGAGTTCACTCAGACTCACGTCCATCGAGTCTGTGATGCCATCCAGCCATCTCATCCTGGGTCGTCTCTTTCTCCTCCTGCCCCCAATCCCTCCCAGCATCAGAGTCTTTTCCAATGAGTCAACTCTTCGCATGAGGTGGCCAAAGTACTGGAGTTTCATCTTCAGCATCATTCCCTCCAAAGAAATCCCAGGGCTGATCTCCTTCAGAATGGACTGGTTGGATCTCCTTGCAGTCCAAGGGACTCTCAAGAGTCTTCTCCAACACCACAGTTCAATAGCATCAATTCTTCAGTGCTCAGCTTTCTTCACAGTCCAACTCTCACATCCATACATGACCACAGGGAAAACCATAGCCTTGACTAGACGGACCTTTGTTGGCAAAGTAATGTCTCTGCTTTTGAATATGCTGTCTAGGTTGGTCATAACTTTTTTTCCAAGGAGTAACATTTTACTCACCTTTAAAATAATGACTCAGCAACTGCAATGGGGCAGAGGAGACCTGCAGCTGTTTTAGTGCGCAGGTGTTAGAGCACAGGCATCAGTGCTACGCCGCCACAAAGGGTCAGCACCACGGAGTTCACTGAGGCCGTCACCCTGGGTTGCTTTCTGTGGGACCTGTCCCCTGTTGGGGTATGGGGGAGAGAGCTGAGGAACTTGAGGGCCGGCTGAGTCCTGGGCACTTTGCTTCTTCAGTGACAACGGTTGGGCACAGTGGTCTAAGGCACTGGCCCAGAGGGTGTGGCCAGCTGAAATCTGCCTCTTCAGCCAGGCTTGAGCACTGGCCAGAGGACTCAGGCTGGCTGTTGAATGAGTGCTCCCAGGCAAGGTGACAAGCCTGCCCAGGAACCCTCTCTCAGCCAGGGCCTAAACTTACAGGGTTGAAAATCAACCCCTGGAACCTTGAATAAGTAAAATGGGAAGTAATATCACTTAGCTACAGGATTTAAGTGTTAAAAGCCACAAAGACCCATGGAGACAGAATTTAATGCTTCCCCTTCCCTTGCTGTATTTAACTCTCAATCTATGACCTTTAAGAATATTGCATCTTTAGATTAAAAAAAAAAAAGTTGCATAATAAGAATAGCATTTGTTTTGATGGAGGTTTACCAGAACATCCTGACCTCTGACCTAGCCTATAGGGACAGCTCCAAGAACAAAGGATCTGTCACTAAGAAGTTTGCAAGCACTAACTACCCCCATCTCCTTCCCCTAATCTCTCCTATAAAAGGGCTTTGCTGAAAGTCTTCAAGGAGTTCAGGGTTTTCAATCCCATGAGTGAACCCCTGCCACCCATGGCCTACAATAAAGCTTCCTCTACTCCAGACTCCAATGTTTCAGTGTTGTTTGGCCTCATACAGAACTCTTTTTAGTAACACAACTACTACATATTTGAAAGTTATCATATTTGCGGCTGTGAGCCTGAAGAATGTAAAAATGTGTAAGGCTCCTATACTCAGAAAAACTTGTAATAGGTGGAACAATTTGGCATTCGTATTTTTAATAGCAATATAAGACAGTATATGATAAACACATAAAAAAGCCATTTCTATTAGGGCATTAAAAACAGTGAAACTATAAATAAAACTTCCCTTAAAAAGACAATGTAAGTGAAACATGGAAATAGGAGGAAAATAAGCAAAGTTCATGTTTTTGGCATTTTATTTTCCTTGATTTAAAAATATTATTTAAAATGAACAAAATGTTCCTAAGAAAAATTCTTATGCTATAACAACTTTTACCTAAATGTTAAGTAGAATATGGTTGGTGTAAGTTTATTCCAAAATATGATTCTGGAATTCATCTAATTAACTTTTTATTTCAAAATATATAGTTTTTTTTAGACTTGTTATGAGCTTTAATTATGTTTGCTAGTTGTGACATGATCTCCATTTATACTAATTACTAGCTGCCATAATTACACAAATCATGCCTATACATGCTAATTTACTTAAGATTTTATTTAAACAAAAATTTATCTTTTTCCTACCTGTACCAGGGAGGGATAAAATGTTGAGAATTTTTTAAATGAAGAGGATAAAAAGCAGAGGCATCATCAGTCATGAAAACAAACTGGGGTGGGAGGAGTGGGGAGGTGGAGTGGGGGAATGAATGTAGCAGGTGTTCTTTATTTATACTGAGTGGCTCTCCTGTCTCTAAAGCATTTTCTTATCCCTCAGTCAGGAGTGGGAGACCCACAGAAGTCTGGAATCAGTTAAGAAGGAATTACCTTACTGGATGATGTAGCAATCCAGCTCAGATACTATTTCTTTGTAACCAGATTCTATGTACCCATTACATCCTCTGCTTCTCTAATGCAACATTTTGCATTTTGCTAATACATCTGTAAATCAGCAGCTACTGGCTGGAGGGGGAACCTCCTGAAAAACTTAGTCCTCATTCCATATATTATTTTTAAGCACAAAAGGAAAAGATTACATATATTATTTTCAATATTCCACTTGATTGTCATAACAATCTGATGACATTACAGTTGCAGAAAGTAAGCCCCTATAATTAAGAGTTTTCTAAATCTACACAATTAATAAATGGTAAACATCACTATTAGAACCGAGACTCTAATCTGTTCTAGTTTATGTGACATAAAAGGCAACTATAAAATCTGTTAGAGTTCTCTTGAGTCATAAGCACACAGGCCTCACTACTCAGACCCAGCCTGATTGTAAAACAAGTCTAAACGTAGATTATGCTGTGAAAGTGCTGCATTCAATATGTCAGCAAATTTGGAAAACTCAGCAGTGGCTACAGGACTGGAAAAGGTCAGTTTTCATTCCAATCCCAAACAAAGGCAATGCCAAAAAATGCTCAAACTACCACATAATTACACTCATCTCACATGCTAGTAAAGTAATGCACAAAATTCTCCAAGACAGTCTTCAGCAATACATGAACCGTGAACTTCCAGATGTTCAAGATGGTTTTAGAAAAGGCAGAGGAACCAGAGGTCAAATTGCCAACATTGATGGATCATCAAAAAAGCAAGGGAGTCCCACAAAAACATCTATTTCTGCTTTATTGAGAATGCCAAAGCCTTTGACTGTGTGGATCACAACAAACTGGGGAAAATTCTTCAAGAGATGGGAATAACAGACCACCTGACTTGCCTCTTGAGAAACCTGTATGCAGGTCAGGAAGCAACAGTAAAATATGGACATGGAACAACAGACTGGTTCCAAATAGGAGAAGGAGTATGTCAAGGCTGTATATTGTCACCCTTCTTATTTAACTTATATTCAGAGTGCATCATAATTTATATGCAGAGTACATCATGAGACATGCTGGGCTGGAGGAAGCATAACCTGGAATCAAAATTACCAGGAGAAATATCAATAACCTCAGATATGCAGATGACACCACCCTTATGGTAGACAGTTTCTTTGGAAGGAATGATGCTAAAGCTGAAACTCCAGTATTTTGGCCACCTCATGAGAAGAGTTGACTCATTGGAAAACACTCTGATGCTGGGAGGGATTGGGGGCAGGAGGAGAAGGGGACGACAGAGGATGAGATGGCTGGATGGCATCACCGACTCGATGGACATGAGTCTGAGTGAACTCTGGGAGTTGGTGATGGTCAGGGAGCCCTGGTGTGCTGCGATTCACGGGGTCGCAAAGAGTCGGACACGACTGAGCAACTGAACTGAACTGAACCGAACTGGAGGAGAACTAAAGAGCCTCTTGATGAAAGTGAAAGAGGAGAGTGAAAAATTTGGCTTAAAGCTCAACATTTAGAAAATGAATATCATGGCATCTGGTCCCATCACTTCATGGCAAATTGATGGGGAAACAGTGGAAACAATGGCTGACTTTATTATTGGGGGCTCCAAAATCAATGCAGATGGTGATGCAGCCATGAAATTAAAAAACGCTTACTCCTTGGAAGGAAAGTTATGACCAAATTAGACAGTGTATTGAAAAGCAGAGACATTATTTTGCCGACAAAGGTACATCTAGTCAAGGCTATGGTTTTTCCTGTGGTCATGTATGGATGTGAGAGTTGGACTGTAAAGGAAGCTGAGTGCAGAAGAATTGATGCTTTTGAACTGTGGTGTTGGAGACAACTCTTGAGAGTCCCTTGGACTGCAAGGAGATCCAACCAGTCCATCCTAAAGGAAATCAGTCCTGGGAGTTCATTGGAAGGACGGATGTTAAAGCTGAAACACCAATACTTTTTTGAAAAGACCCCAATGCTGGGAAAGTTTGAGGGCAGGAGGAGAAGGGGATGACAGAGGATAAGATGGCTGGATGACATCACCAACTCAATGGACATGGGTTTGGGTGGACTCTGGGAGTTGGTGATGGACAGGGAGGCCTGGCGTGCTGCAGTTCATGGGGTCACAAAGAGTCGGACACAACTGAGCAACTGAACTGAACTGAAACATAGATTTCCTTTACTCCATGAAGACAGTTGTTTAATGTTTGCTCCATTATTCTTCTTTCCCATTTGTTCTGGGTCTCCTTTTCCTGAGCTTGTATTTCCCCCTGGGTTGTGGGTCCCTGGTTCTTAGTGCTTCTGCTATTCACTTCCACATTGCTAGTGATATCTCCTTATGTCCTGGTTAGTACTGGGCAGATCAGTACTCCATTAGTTCCTTTTATAAAACCTCAGCCAAGAGTTGGAGGCAAAGTCATTTAAATTCAAAACATTAAACTCCAAAATATTAAAATATACTTTATCGAGAAGTCAAGCAGAATTTAATAGGTTGTTTGATATGGTGACTGACACCAAGGAGACAGAAGAGTGGTTTTACAAGAACTGAGAAATTTAATGGAGAGTAGGAAGACAAGCAATCTCAAAATTGACAAAATTATCTCTGTTCATTTCCAAGGCAAACCATTCATTATCATGGTAACCCAAGCCTATACCCCAATCAGTAACACTGAAAAAGATGAAGTTGAACGGTTCTATGAAGACCTCTAAGACCTTTTAGAACTAACACCCAAAAAAGATGTCCTTTTCATTAAAGAGGACTGGAATGCAAAAGTAGGAAGTCAAGAAATGCCTGGAGTAACAGGCAAATTTGGCCTTGGAGTACAGAATGAGGCAGGACCTAGGTAAATAGAGATTTGCCAAGAGAATGCACTGGTCATAGCAAATATCCTCTTCCAACAACACAAGAGAAGACTCTACACATGAACATCACCAGATGGTCAACACCAAAATCAGATTGATTATAGTCTTTGCAGCCAAAGATGGAGAAGCTCTATACAATCAGCAAAACAAGACCAGGAGCTGACTGTGGCTCAGATCATGAACTCCTTATTGCCAAATTCAGACTGAAATTAAAGAAAGTGGGTAAAACCACTAGACCATTAAGTATGACCTAAATCAAATCCCTTATGATTATACAGTGGAAATGAGAAATAGATTTAAGGAACTAGATCTGATAGACAGAGTGCCTGATGAACTATGGATGGAGCTTTGTGGCATTATACAGACAGGGATCCAGACCATCCCCATGGAAAAGAAATGCAAAAAAGTAAAATGGCTGTCTGAGGAGGTCTTACAAATACCTGCGAAAGGAAGACAAGTGAAAAGCAAAGGAGAAAAGGAAAAATATAAGCATCTGAATGCAGCTTTACAAAGAATGGCAAGGAGAGATAAGAAAGCTTTCCTCAGCGATCAGTGGAAATAAATAGAGGAAAAGAACAGAAAGGGAAAGACTAGACATCTCCTCAAGAAAATTAGATGTACCAAGGGAACATTTCTAGCAAAGATAGGCTCAATAAATGACAGTAGTGGTATGGACCTAACAGAAGCAGAAGATATTAAGAAGAGGTGGCAAGAATACAAAGAAGAACTGTAGGAAAAGAGCTTCTGGACCCAGGTAATCATGATGGTGTGATCACTCACCTAGAGCCAGACATCCTGGAATGTGAAGTCAAGTGGGCCTTAGAAAGCATCACTAGGAACAAAGCTAGTGGAGATGATGGAATTCTAGTTGAGCTATTTCAAATCGTGAAAGATGATGCTGTGAAAGTGCTGCATTCAGTATGCCAGCAAATTTGGAAAACTCAGCAGTGGCCACAGGACTGGAAAAGATCAGTTTTCATTCTAATCCCAAAGAAAGGCAATGGCAAAGAATGCTTAAACTACCGCACAATTGCACTCACCTCACATGCTAGTAAAGAAATGCTCAAAATTCTGCATACCAGATTTCAGCAATATGTGAACCATGAACGTCCAGATGTTCAAGCTGGGTTTAGTAAAGGCAGAGGAAGCAGATTAAATTGTCAACATCCACTGGACCATTGAAACAGCAAGAGAGTTCCAGAAAAACATCTATTTCTGCCTTACTGACTATGCCAAAGCCTTTGACTGTGTGGATCACAATAAACTGTGGAAAATTCTGAAGGAGATGGGAATCCCAGACCACCTGGCCTGCCTCTTGAGAAACCTATATGCAGGTCAGGAAGCAACAGTTAGAACTGAACATGGAACAACAGACTGGTTCCAACTAGGAAAAGGAGTACGTCAAGCCTGTATATTGTCACTCTGCTTATTTCACTTATATGCAGAATACATCATGAGAAACGCTGGGTTGGAAGAAGCACAAGCTGGAATCAAGACTGCCTGGAGAAATATCAATAACCTCAGATATGCAGATGACACCCCTCTTATAGCAGAAAGTGAAGAGGAACCAAAAAGCCTCTTGATGAAAGTGAAAGAGGAGCGTGAAAATGTTTGCTTAAAGCTCAACATTCAGAAAACGAAGATCATGACATCTGGTCCCATTACTTCATGGGAAATAGATGGGGAAACAGTGGAAACAGTGTCAGGCTTTATTTTTTTAGGCTCCAAAATCACTGCAGATGGTGACTGCAGCCATGAAGTTAAAAGACGCTTACTCCTTGGAAGAAAAGTGACGAACAAACTAGACAGTATATTCAAAAGCAGAGACATTACTTTGCCAACAAAGGTCCATCTAGTCAAGGCTATGGTTTTTCCAATGGTCACGTATGGATGTGAGAGTTGGACTGTGAAGAAAGCTGAGCGCCGAATAGTTGATGCTTTTGAACTGTGGTGTTGGAGAAGACTCTTGAGAGTCCCTTGGACTGCAAGGAGATCCAACCAGTCCATTCTGAAGGAGATCAGCCCTGGGATTTCTTTGGAGGGAATGATGCTAAAGCTGAAATTGCAGTGCTTTGGCCACCTCATGCGAAGAGTTGACTCATTGGAAAGACTCTGATGATGGGAGAGATTGTGGGCAGGAGGAGAAGGGGACCACAGAGGATGAGATGGCTGGGTGGCATCCCTGACTCAATGGACGTGAGGTTGAGTGAACTTCGGGAGATGGTGATGTACAGGGAGGCCTGGCATGTTGCGATTCATGTGATTGCAAAGAGTCGGACATGACTGAGTGACTGAACTGAACTGAAATGAACTGAGAGATTTTTAAAAAATCAGTTTCTCTTATATCATCTCATTTTATGTAGATCCCATACTGATAGTCTAAGAATAAATTCAAGTTTTGTTTCCCTCCAAAGCTTAATGTGACCTTCCCAGTTTTTATTGCTTTTCCTCCCAAATGTTTCCAGGATATCTTTACATCATAAAGGAGTTATCTTATAGTTAACATATTAAGAATTCTTCCTTTTAAACTGTGTATCATCAGGAAAAATGGTGTATTTTTTAAACTAATAAATGTGTTCTTGGGACAAATTACATTTACAATAGTATGGTAACAGCCAATGTGGTTGCATATAGTTTCCATTTTAGGTGATATAATGTATTCTAAACTTGGTTTGTAATTTTCACTTGTGAAGTTAAATGCTATGTATGAGTGTGGTGTTTCAGTTTCAGTTCAGTTGGTCAGTCATGTCTAACTCTTGCGACCCCATGGACTGCAGCACACCAGGCTTCCCTGTCCATCACCAATCCCAGAGCTTGCTCAAAGTCATGTACATTGAGTCTGTGATGCCATCCAACCATCTCATCCTCTGTCACACCCTTCTCTTCCTACCTTCAATCTTTCCCAGAATTAGGGTTTTTTCAAATGAGTCAGTTCTTCACATCAGGTGGCCAAAGTATTGAAGGTTCAGCTTCAGCATCAGTCCTTCCATGAATATTCAGAACTGACTTCCTTTTGAATGGACCGGTTGGATCTCCTTGCAGTCCAAGCAACTCTCAAGAGTATTCTCCAACACTACAGTTCAAAAGCATCAGTTCTTCGGTGCTCAGCTTTCTTTATAGTGCAACTCTCATATCCATACATGACTACTAGAAAAACCATGGCTTTGACTAGATGGACCTTTGTTGGCAAAGTAACATCTCTGCTTTTTAATATGCTCTCTAGGTTGATCATAGCTTTTCTTCCAAGGAGCAAGCTTCTTTTAATTCCATGGCTGCAGTCACTATCTGCAGTGAATTTGGAGCCCAAGAAAATAAAGTCTCTCACTATTTTCATTGTTTCCCCATTTCTTTGCCACGAAGTGATGGGAACAGATGCCATCATAGTTTTCTGAATCCTGAGTTTTAAGGCAGCTTTTTCACTCTCCTCTTTCATCTTCATCAGGAGGTTGTATATCTTCTCTTCAATTTCTGCCATAAGGGTGGTGTCATCTGCATATCTGAGATTATTAATATTTCTACTGGTAATCTTGATTACAGCTTGTGCTCATCCAACCCAGCATTTCACATGATGTACTCTGCATACAAGTGAAATAAACAGGATGACAATATACAGCCTTGACATAACCCTTTCCCAATTTGGAACCAGTCTGTTGTTCCATGTTCATTTCTAATTGTTACTTCCTGACCTGCATACAGATGTCTCAGAAGGCAGGTAAGGTGGTCTGGTATTCCCATCTCTTTAAGAATTTTCCGCAATTTGTTGTGATCAACAGTCAAAGGCTTTGGCATAGTCAATAAAGCAGAAGTAGATTTTTTCTGGAAGTGTCTTGCTTTTTCAATGATCCAACAGATGTCAATTTGATCTCTGGTTCCTCTGCCTTTTCCAAATCCAGCTTGAATATCAGGAAGTTCACGGTTCACATGTCTGCACGGACATTGAGACTGTCAAGTGTGACATTCTTGTAACTATTGATCAAGGCAATGCTAAACAGATCTTTTTGCGTAAATGTATGCCTGTCCTTTGTTTAAAATAGCTATTGAACAGTGACTATAAGATCACAATGGTGGTTTTCTCTTCAAATATGAAGCTTTGTTTTGATTACTTAAAAGTATTAGAAACATATGATATTTTTCTCAGTATAGTTTAAAGATGAAAATGCACATCTAAAGTAAATAGACTTAATGATAAAAACATCAGAAGAAAAAAAAAGGAGTAATATAGCTGGATTTCTTGTTTCAGATTGTGTGGATTCTATATTCATGTAGATCAAAGTCATTTTCAGGAATACATTTTTTTTCTTTTTTTTAATACTACTGAGTTTTCAGTCACAGCTTAAGCATTATAGATATTTTAAAAAATGAACATTCAAGGAACTACCTGACATTTGAGAAATGGAATACAAAATAACATCAGTTCAGTTCAGTTCAGTTCAGTTGCTCAGTCGTGTCCAACTCTTTGCAACCCCATGAATTGCAGCACGCCAGGCCTCCCTGTCCATCACCAACTCCCGGAGTTCACTCAGACTCACATCCATCAAGTCAGTGATGCCATCCAGCCATCTCATACTCTGTGGCCGCCTTTTCCTCCAGCCCCCAATCCCTCCCAGCTTTAGAGTCTTTCCAATGAGTCAACTCTTCGCATGAGGTGGCCAAAGTACTGGATTTTCAGCTTTAGCATCATTCCTTCCAAAGAAATCCCAACATAGGAAGGTCATTTAATGTGCAGTTGTTGGCACAAAATAACACACAAGCTAAAGATAGTAGTGTATTTCTCCTTGCCATTATGCCTTGTGTTTATTTCAATTGCACACTTAAAAATGTTTACTCTTTTCTTTCATATAATAATTCTGTGAGATGGGAAAGTTCCATATTTTACAATCACTATATGAAGGCCCAAAGCAAGTGCTGTTTATAAACACCACAAACACAGCCAAATCACACAACCAAGAATTCTGACCTCTTTCAGGAAAAACAACAATATAAAACAAAAGGAAAAGAATTGAAAAATCATGGAAAAACTAACATTTGAGGAAACAGATTCGCTGTAACAGGACAAAAAGAATAATACCTTATACTGTGATAACTGCCAAAGATGTATCAGAAGCAGTGATTATACAAATACAAACTTCTATCAAAAACAAAAAAAACCTCTGAAAATCTGTGCTTAATATCATAATTGACTACAGTAGTGAGCTAAACTGTTGAATGGAGAAAGATGCCCATACATAAATGTAAATGAAAAAATAAAACAACAAAGAGAAATTAACAGTCCTAAGATTTGTTTTTAAAATATGTTACAGATCTGAGGATAAAAGGAAGTTTCATTTTTTTAAATAAGGAATTAAAAATTACCAAGAACTTGAAGGGACACCAGTCTACTGATGACCATGTTTCTAGCTGTGCCATACCTGAACTACAAGTTTTGTGTCATCCACCATCATCCATGAAACAAAAACAGTTAACCTGTAAGCTTGAAAATAGGGTAAGCATCTCAGTTCTTAACAGGCTTTAATATGTTTCATTTTATTCATCACTTTAGATTACTGTGTTGGTAAGTATGGTGCATGCTGTGACATTCTCTTTATGCTCATATATCACTTCATGGGAAATAGATGGGGAAACAGTGGAAACAGTGTCAGACTTCATTTTTTGGGGGGCTCCAAAATCACTGCAGATGGTGACTGCAGCCATGAAATTAAAAGATGCTTACTCCTTGGAAGAAAAGTTATGACCAACCTAGATAGCATATTGAAAAGCAGAGACATTACTTTGCCAACAAAGGTCTATCTAGTCAAGGCTATGGTTTTTCCAGTGATCATGTATGGATGTGAGAGTTGGACTGTGAAGAAAGCTGAGCACCGAAAAATTGATGCTTTTGTACTGTGGAGTTGGAGAAGACTCTTGAGAGTCTCTTGGATTGCAAGGAGATCCAACCAGTCCATTCTGAAGGGGATCAGCCCTGAGACTTCTTTGGAAGGAATGATGCTAAAGCTGAAACTCCAGTACTTTGGCCACCTCATGCAAAGAGTTGCCTCATTGGAAAAGACTCTGATGCTGGGAGGGATTGGGGGCAGGAGGAGAAGGGGACGACAGAGGATGAGATGGCTGGATGGCATCATGGACTCGATGGACGTGAGTTAGAGTGAACTCCGGGAGTTTGTGATGGACAGGGAGGCCTGGCGTGCTGCAATTCATGGGGTTGCAAAGAATTGGACATGACTGAGTGATTGAACTGAACTGAAGAATAGTTAGATTATTAAATTGAAAATGTTTGCCATGTATTGAGTGGCAGGAATTTTATACATACATATATACAGTTATGTAACCCTAGATATATCATTGTGGTAACATTTCCAAACTCCTAAAATTAAAGAAAAAAAAATATTTAAGATGTAGACACACTATATGAATTAAATGATATTGAAACCAGACTTCTTTTTGACAGTATTTCCTGCAAGACTGTAAACATAATTTTGAGGAACTACTGTTTGTGAACATAAAATCTTAAATGATCATTTAAGGGAGAGGACATGCAAGAGGTCATACTTTATTCTTTTAAAGTACCTAATCTGTAGAAATTATAAGAGAACATATTCAAAAGAGAAAATTAAAAACAAAACAATGTAACTCAAATAAATAGACAAAATGCACGAGATATGAGTAAGATTGATCTGCTTAAAATTATATACAATCTTAGAAAGTTATGACCAACCTAGATAGCATATTGAAAAGCAGAGACATTATTTTGCCAACAAAGGTCCATCTAGTCAAGGCTGTTTTTTTCCAGTGGTCATGTATGGATGTGAGAGTTGCACTATGAAGAAAGCTGAGCACTGAAGAATTGATGCTTTTGAACTGTGGTGTTGGAGAAGACTCTTGAGAGTCCCTTGGACTGCGAGGAGATCCAACCAGTCCATTCTGAAGGAGATCAACCCTGGGTGTTCTGAAACTCCAGTACTTTGGCCACATCATGCGAAGAGTTGACTCATTGGAAAAGACCTTGATGCTGGGAGGGATTGGGGGCTGGAGGAGAAGGGGACAACAGAGGATGAGATGGTTGGATGGCATCCTCAACTCGATGGACGTGAGTCTGAGTGAACTCTGGGAGATGGTGATGGACAGGGAGGCCTGGCGTGCTGCAATTCATGGGGTTGCAAAAAGTCGGACACAACTGAGCGACTGAACTGAACTGAACTGAACTGAAGATCATTGCAGATGGTGATTGTAGCCATGAAATTAAGACACTTGTCTCTTGGAAGAAAAGCTATGGCCAACCTAGACACGTATTAAAAAAGCAGAGACATTCTTGTGCCAACAAAGGTCCAATTAGTCAAAGCTATGGTTTTTCCAGTAGTCATGTATGGATGTTAGAGTTGGACTATAGAGAAAGCTGAGCACCGAAGGATTGGTGCTTTTGAACTGTGGTGTTGGAGAAGACTCTTGAGAGTCCCTTGGACTGCGAGGAGATCCAACCAGTCCATTCTGAAGGAGATCAACCCTGGGATTTCTTTGGAAGGAATGATGCTAAAGCTGAAACTCCAGTACTTTGGCCACTCATGCGAAGAGTTGACTCATTGGAAAAGACTCTGATGCTGGGAGGGATTGAGGGCAGGAGAAGAAGAGGACGACAGAGGATGAGATGGCTGGATGGCATCGCGGACTCAATGGACGTGAGTCTGAGTGAACTCCGGTAGTTGGTGATAGACAGGGAGGCCACTGAATTCAAATACCAGAGTAATTTATTAAATAGAAGATGATGCTTTGGGAGAGGGAAGAGAAGAGTGGAAAAAGAAGATTAATTGTTTTCATTTGGTTCACTTTAGCTTTATTATGTAGTTTAAAAATTTAAAGCTAATAATTAAAAGATATATATGTGCCTATCAATATCTATCTTACAAACCATTATGAGACCAAGAATGAAACTGAAAAATTAGAAACAAAGGCAGAAATGGAGAGAAAAATGAGAAAACTTAAAACATTAAAAACAATACATATAGCAGAAATAATTGCAAACAGTTTATTAATGAAAATAGGTCTAAATTCATTTTGAAAAGGCAAAGCCTCACAGGCTCAGAAAAAATCTATTTTTAAGAAGAATAACTAAAAATTACAGAAGTGCTAGCAATAAAGACAGGCTTCCCTGGTAGTTCAGTTGGTCAAGAATCCACCTGGTATGCAAGAGAACCTGGTCTGATTCCTGTGGTTTAAAGTTCCCTTGAAGAAGGGATGGTTTACCGATTCCAGTATTCTTGGGCTTCCCTAGTGCCTCAGATGGTAAAAAATCCACTAACAATGCAGGAGATGTGGATTTGATCTCTGGGTTGGGAAGATCCCCTGGAGGAGGGCATGGCAACCTACTCCAGTATTCCTGCCTGGAGAATCCCCCATGGACACAGGAGCCTGGTGGGCTATAGTACATGGGGTTGCAAAGAGTCAGACATGACTGAGCAACTAAGCACAGCACAGCAATAAAAATATATAAACATTTTAAAAAATTATTAAGAGGACATTAATGCAGAAATCTTAATGAGCCTTAATATAATTAGTGATGCAAAACATTAGAAGAGAAAACCAGTTATATTGATCAAGATATGAGAAGATTGTATTGGTTAGGCTAGGCACCATGCAACAAAATTTTATATTTCATCCAACTTAAAACCTAACTGATATTTAC
The DNA here is from genome assembly GCF_042477335.2 of Ovis canadensis. Taxonomy (NCBI): domain Eukaryota; kingdom Metazoa; phylum Chordata; class Mammalia; order Artiodactyla; family Bovidae; genus Ovis; species Ovis canadensis. The sequence continues at coordinate 173,097,720 of NC_091246.1, read as the reverse complement.
TGGTAGGTTTCTACATGATAATTCAGTTATCTCTGATCTTTCCATCTTTTCTTCCTTCAATTTTCTACCATTTCCTTGAGGAGCCCTCTTCCTCCTTTATATTTTGATGAATGAGGAGAAAGAATTAAAAAATACATATTTACAAATAGTTATATATGAATATATATTGTCCATATACATATATATATATATAAACATAGCTTGCATTACATTGTCTCAAAATGCAAAAAAATCACTTATATACATTCAGTCACTACTTTTATAATACCATAAAAACGGTTCAGAGAATCCTGTCTGAGTCAAAGTTACAACTCCAATTAAGTATTCTGTTTTTGTTGGGTAGGTGATTTTGCCTTAATCAAAACAACAACAACAGCAAAATTTGAACAGCACAAAAAGAACCTGTTACAGCAGATGAGATTTAGTTGTTGTTGTACAGTCAGTAAGTTTATCAGACTCTTTGTGACCTCATGAACTGTAGCATGATGCCAGGTTTCCCTGTCTACCATTTCCTAAAGTTTGTTCACACTCATGTCCATTGAGTCAATGAGCCATCATCCAAACATCTTATATTCTGTCTTCCCCTTCTCCTCCTGCCTTCAATCGTTTCCAGCATCCAGGTCTTTTCCAGTAAGTTGGCTCTTCTTTTAGGTGGCCAAAATATTGGAGCTTCGGCTGCAGCATAAGTCCTTCCAATGAATATTTAGGATCAATTTCCTTTAGGCTTGACTGGCTTGATCGCCCTGCTGCCCAAGCACTGTCAAGAGTCAGCTCCAACATCACAGTTCAAAAGCGTCAATTCTTTGGTGTTCAGCATTCTCTATGTTCCAACTCTCACATCCATGTGACTACTAGAAAAGCCATAACTTTGTCTACATGGACCTTTGTTGGCAAAGTAATGTCTCTGCTTTTTAATGTGCTGTCTAGGTTTGTCAGGGCTTCCCTTTTGGCTCAGCTGGTAAAGAATCTGCATGCAATGCTGGAGACCTGGGTTTGATCCCTGGGTTGGGAAGATCCCCTGGAGAGGGGAAAGCTATGCACTCCAGTTCAGGCAGGCCTGGAAAATTCCATGGACTGTATAGTTTATGGGGTCCCAACGAGTCGGACACAACTGAGTGACTTTCATACATCCTAGATTTGTCAGTTTTTCTTTCGAAGAGAAAGTGTGTTTCAGTTTCATGGCTACAGTCACGATCTGCAGTGACTTTGGAGCCCAAGAAAATAAAGACTGTCACTGTTTCCATTTTTTCCCCATATGAAACTCCAGTACTTTGGCCACTTGATGCAAAGAGTTGACTCATTTGAAAAGACCCTGATGCTGGGAAAGATTGAAGGCGGGAGGAGAAGGGTATGATAGAGGATGAGATGGTTGGATGGCATCACCGACTCAATGGACATGAGTTTAGGTAAACTCCAGGAGTTGGTAATGGACAGGGAGTCCCGGCGTGCTGTGGTTCATGGGGTCACAAAGAGTCAGACATGACTGAGCAACTGAACTGAACTGAACTGATTTGCTATGAAGTGATGGGAACAGATGCCATGATAGTTTTCTGGATGCTGAGTTTTAAGCCAGCTTTTTCGCTCTCCTCTTTCACCTTCATCAAAAGGTTCTTTATCTCCTCTTTACTATCTGCCATTAGGGTGGTATCATCTACATATCTGAGTTTGTTGATGATTCTCCTGACAATCTTGATTCCAACTTGTGAATCATTCAGCATGGCACTTCATATCATGTACTCTGGATATAAGTTAAACAAGCAGGGGGACAATATATAGTCTTGACATACTACTTTCTCAATTTTGAACCAGCCCATTTTTCCATATTCAGTTCTAACTATTGTTTATTGACCTGCATACAGGTTTCTCAGGAGGTAGATAAGGTGGTCTGGTATTACAATCTCTTTAAGACTTTTCCAGTTTGTTGTGATCCACAGAGTCAAAGGCTTTAGCATTGCCAATGAAACAGATGTTTTTCTGGAATTCTCTTGCTTTTTCTATGATCCAATAGATGTTGGCGATTTCGTGTCTGGTTTCTCTGCCTTTTCTAAATCTAGCTGTACAACTGAAAGTTCTCAGTTCAAGTACTAAAGGATTTTGAGCATTACCTTGCTAGCATGTGAAATGAGTGCAATTGTACAGCAGTTTGAACATCTTTGTCATTGTCCTTTGGATCTAGAATGAAAACTGACCTAATTAAAAGTATTTACAGTCTTTAAAATACACAGCTTAGTTAGTTGTCATTTTTACCCCAACGTTCTTAGAAATAAGCAGCATTTTACTGCATTTGTATTCAGATTAGAGGGATTGAATGAATAAAATTTTCTCGCATACTGATTATTCAGACAAGTACTCTAACTCATAGAGAAGGAAATGAGATGTTATCACCTCATTGTTCACGTCTTCATTGCTGGCGGAGAAACCTAAGACACGTATGAGCTTATAATACACAACTCACACTGTTTTTCTGTTTCCTCATTTATGAGCTTTTTGAGGAAAAGACCAACTTTTTAATATCTTTGTACTTCCAGTGCCCACCACAGTCCCTGAATATACTGGACTTTGGAATTGTTCATTTGAGGAACTTCATAGAAGAAGACTAGGCCAAGAAGAACAGGAGATTTTTTTTTTTTTTTAAAGAAGATAAATGGTCTCTTCACCTTCCTTCCTTTACCATATTTATTCCTAATAGAACTCCTAGCCCTTGACTATTAAAATACATTTGTCCTATTTCATCTAACATTAGCTAAATATTTATTTCAATAAGCGGGAATATCAGTGTCAACATTAACCTTGACAGTGAGTCACTGTGTATGTTAATTGCCAGTTGCTAATTTTTTTTTCAATGCATTTTTGAAAAAAATCTTCCTATTTTATACCAAAATCTGTGTGCAGATATTTCTTACTGAATTGCTGAACCTCCTGACAGAGATGGTACTTTTTTTTCTAGTCAACAACTGGCCTTCTCCTATATGTGGTAAAATATTAAAGAACTTAAGTATTCACACTGATAATTCATTAATCTGACCTCTAGCAGAATGTGGATTTCTGGAGTTTAGTCTGCCTCCATGCGCAGGCTACCACTTGATTTATATGTCCTGCAATGAATCCTGCTTTCCAATCTTCTTTCACCAATTTTACTCTCTGATCAGTCTTTTCTGTCATTCTCTCTGGAGTCTCATTTCAGTCTGCCTCATAAAAAATATATTAGTTGTCATCCTAAAATACTCTCAGCTTCTGTTTCTGTGCCCATCTACATGCAGACTGCTCTAACAGGCGTCACTGGCTCAGCTAGCTTGAGTTTACTCGGGTCCAAGATTATTATTCAAGGTAGCTTCTCTGGGCCCCAGTGATCCCCTGGCCTTGTGCTAATGGGTTTTCTCCTAAAGATCCAAATAACGGCTGCCTAAATTCCTGTTTTAATTGTCTTAAAATGAGGCAATCTGGCATTCTTGCAGTGCCATAAATAATCCTCTGAAAGTACTTGCAGAAATGCTTTATCAAGTTTTTTTTTTTTTTTTTTCTGGCTTGAATGATAAAAATGTTCAGTGCCAAGTTGCCACCATAAACCAGATCACATTTGTAGAAGGGGGTTTGCTGAAGGAAGCTTCTCCCAATTCTTTCCCTTTACTGCATGTATAAAAGACACTGTCATTCATTAATATTACTCTTGTAGTGATGTGAGGATTTGAATACTATCCAAAGAGCCATTGTCAAGCTAGAAATTTATGAAAATTAAAGTGAGGCTTCATTTCTGCTGCAGTCAGGTAAATCTTGCTAATTTTTTAAAACCATACTGAGAAAAATACAATCTATTACTATTTAAATATATTTTTCATAACTATCCAAGAATGCACTTCAAGCAGTTTGGTGATTTATACTTGGAATTATGGGAGTAAATAGGGTTAAATCAAAAGAGTTTCTGATTAAAATTTCAATTTGACTACTACCTATTAAACATAATGTCAGTTCAGTTCAGTTACTCAGTCATGTCTGACTCTTTGTGACTCCATGGACTGCAGCACACCAGGTTTCCCTGTCCATCAGCAACTCCCAAAGCTTGCTCAGACTCATGTCCATTAAGTCAGTGATGCCCTCCATCCTCTGTCTTCCACTTCTCCTCCTGCCTTCAATTTTTCCCATCATCAGGGTCTTTTCCAATGAGTAAGTTCTTTGTATCAGATGGCCAAAGTATTGGAGCTTCAACTTCAACATTAGAGATCTCTAGTCTTCCCCATTCTATTGTTTTCCTCTATTTCTTTGCATTGATCACTTAGGAAGGCTTTCTTATCTCTCATTGCTATTCTTTGGAACTCTTCATCATATGGGTGTATGTTTCCTTTTCTCCTTTGCTTTTTGCTTCTCTTCTTTGCTTAGCTATTTGTGAGGCCTCCTCAGACAATCATTTTGTCTTTTTGCATTTCTTTTTCTTGGAGATGGTCTTAATCCCTGCCTCTTGTACAATGTCACAGACCTCCATCCATAGTTCTTCAGGCACTCTGACCATCAGACTTAATTCCTTGAATCTATTCGTCACTTCCATTGCATAATTGTAAGGGATTTAAGTCATACTTGAGTGGTCTAGTGGTTTTCCTTACTTTCTTCCACTGAAGTCTGAATTTGGCAATGGATTCACGATCTGAGCCACCGTCAGCTCCCGGTCTTTTTTTGCTTACTAATAGAGCTTCTCCATTTTTGGCTGCAAAGAATATAATTAATCTGATTTTAGTATTGACCATCTGGTAATGTCCAAGTGTAGATGACACATAATGTAGTGGACACATTACAGAAAATTAAATGCAAGAAAAAAAGGTGTCAGTGTTAACCATGCCACAATATTTATAACTGACATTTATATTTATCATTATGTACTCAGATGTATAGTCTCTGAAGCATAGTAAGAACTCAATAAATATTTTTGAGCACATGAACTAATGAATATAACTTCTGATATCATCCTTAGTTCCCCTGACCAAAGGAAAAAATTAATAAAAACATTGCATATAGTTCATAGGCATTCACCTAGACAGCAATTTGACATTCCTTCAGAAATCAAATTTCTGCCATCTGAGCCATCTGGAATAGACTCAAGAACCCTATAATGCTTGTGGGAATGTACACAAGCATTCAAAAATGGGTAACTCTGATATAAATATCAAATAGTATACTGTTTAAAAAGGTGAAAAAGATGCAAAACAGTACTTATTAACATTATTGAATGTGAGTAAACAGAAAAACAAGTTTCAATAAAGCAATAAATTCATTTCTACTACAATTTTATATCACATTTTATACCTTGATAAATATAGATTTTTCATTAAGAAGACTACGATGAGCAGTGAATCCTGGAGAAGAAGCATGACTGGTCATCCTTAAAGTGTATATGGATTATTTAGTGAGCCAGGCACAGTGAGGGCTCATCAATGAAAAAAAAAAAAATAGCTGATTAAACATTCTTTGATGAGTGAGAGAGAAGCACATTACAAAAATACAGAACTGCAAAAAATTCAGCTATCCTATTCAGTCCTGTTATTTTAGGAAACTTCATTTAAAGCATTTATAGAAGTAAGTTTCTTCCTTATTTTAATGATTTCTGAGGTAAATATATATATATATATATACATATATATGTATATATGCACACACATACATATATATTAGAATAACTAACTTCAGTAACTTGAGTTATTTCTTAAACTCTACTATCCAAAAGTACTTCTTAATATCAAATCCAAAATGTTCCCAAGCAATAAGCTGATAAGTTATCCATGCAAATATTTAAATATTTAACAACTTATTGTTCAACTTTTTTTTTTCATGGTCTCTACTCAATGTCTACAAAGTTTTCTGGGGCACAATTTTTCTGCATTGCCTGTGTCAATAAGAATTTCTGAATCTCTTACAAACAATATCAGACTACTATTAGTATTATTCTACTATTAGTCTGCTGAATATAGAAACAAGTCAATCAAACATTAATTATTAATTTCCATTTAAGGTCTGAATGAAATATGCTAATTTATATCCCTGACTCAAACAATAGAAAATTTGGATAAGATATTAGAAACATTGTTAGGACAGCAAACAACTGACAGTGCAGGATAGTGGTACTTCAGTGAAGAGAAATAGATGAAGTGACCCTCTGGTTGCCCAGTCTTTGTTCCTAGAGGCAATTTCAGGACTGTAGTGTAGGAAGAGAAAAACTACAAAGAATATGGTGTTCACTAACATGAAGACAGATCAAAGTTTATGGAGGCCACAAGTGACTATAATCTTTTGCACAATAATGGAGACAGGTTGTTGAACAGAGGGAAATGTAACGAGATTTGAAGAGGACACCTTCAATTCTCAAGCTGAGTACTAATAAAAGTATTTGCTAAAGAAAAACACACAATGTTCAGGAAAGACCTACCAGAAAAGAGGAAACTGAACAATTTCAAAACTGAACATGGCTGGGATTATTAATTCATATTACCACTAGTCAAAATGGAAAACTCTTCAAAAATAAGGTATCTAATAGAGCTCTCCAAAAATATCATCTCAGTAATCGAGCACAATTAGCCCTAGATTAAAAACTACTCTGCACTGATCTAACAAAGCTTAAACACAAACCCCAAAAGTATTAAACAAGTGCAAGTAGCTTAACTATATTGCAAAACAATGTTAAACACAACTTAAATAAATACAATCTACTAGCAATAATCCAAAAAGATTCTTACTGTCCAGTATCAAAATTTCCAGTCATATTAAGAAAAAGAAGGGCTTTCCAGGTGGTTCAGTGGGTAAAGAATCCACCTGCAATACAGGAGGTACAGGAGACATGGGTTTGCTCCTGGGTCAGGAAGATTCCTTGGGGGAGGGTATAGCAACCCACTCTAGTATTCTTGCTTGGACAATCCCTGGACAGAGGAGCCTGTCAGGCTATAGTCCATGGGGTCTCAAAGAGTTAGATAGGAATGAAGTAACTGAGCACACACACAGGAAAAGGAAACTGGGAAATGTGACCCATAACTAGGGTAAAATTTGATCAATACAAGCAGATTCAAAATTACATGAGTGAATAATTTTTTTAATTTTTATTTTTACTTTATTTTGCTTTACAATACTGTATTGGTTTTGCCATACATTGACATGAATCAGCCACGGATATACATGAGTTCCCAATCCTGAACCCCCCTCCCACCTCCCACCGAATATCATCGCTCTGGATCATCCCCGTGCACCAGTCCCAAGCATCCTGTATCCTGTATCGAACATAGACTGGCGATTCTTTTCTTACCTGATAGTATACATGTTTCAGTGACATTCTCCCAAATCATCCCACCATCTCCCTCTCCCACAGAGTCTAAAAGCCCTTTCTATACATCTGTGTCTCTTTTGCTGTCTCACATAGAGGGTTATCATTACCATCTTTCTAAATTCCATATATATATACGTTAGTATACTGTATTGGTGTTTTTCTTTCTGGCTTACTTCACTCTCTATAATAGGCTCCAGGTTCATCCACCTCATTAGAACCGATTCAAATGTATTCTTTTTAATGGCTGAGTAATACTCCATTGTGTATATGTACCAAAGCCTTCTTATCCATTCATATGCTGATGGACATCTAGGTTGATTCCATGTCCTGGCTATTATAAACAGTGCTGCAATGAACACTGGGGTGCACGTGTCTCTTTCAATTCTGGTTTCCTCGGTGTGTATGCCCAGCAGTGGGATTGTGGGGTCATAAGGCAGTTCTATTTCAGTTTTTTAAGGAATCTCCACACTGTTCTCCATAGTGGCTCTGCTAGTTTGCATTCCCACCAACAGTGTGGTGGGATGCACCACACCAATGCAAACTAGCACTCCACACCCTCTCCAGCATTTATTGCTTGTAGACTTTTGGATTGCTGCCATTCTGACTGGTGTGAAATGGTACCTCATTGTGGTTTTGATTTGCATTTCTTTGATAATGAGTGATGTTGAGCATCTTTTCATGTGTTTGTTAGCCATCCGTATGTCTTCTTTGGAGAAATGTCTACTTAGTTCTTTGGCCCGTTTTTTGATTGGGTCATTTCTTTTTCTGGAATTGAGCTACAAGAGTTGCTTGTATATTTTTGAGATGAGTTGTTTGTCAGTTGCTTAATTTGCTATTATTTTCTCCCATTCCGAAGGCTGTCTTTTCACCTTGCTTATGGTTTCCTTTGTGTGCAGAAGCTGTTAATTTTAATGAGATCCCATTTGTTTATTTTTGCTTTTATTTCCAGTACTCTGGGAGGTGGGTCATAGAGGATCCTGCTATGATTTATGTCTGAGAGTGTTTTGCCTATGTTCTCCTCTAGGAGTTTTATAGTTTCTGGTCTTACGTTTAGATCTTTAATCCATTTTGTGTATGGTGTTAGAAAGTGTTCTAGTCTCATTCTTTTACAAGTGGTTGACCAGTTTTCCCAGCATCACTTGTTAAAGAGATTGTCCCTAATCCATTGTATATTCTTGCCTCCTTTGTTGAAGATAAGGTGTCCATAGGTGTGTGGATTTATCTCTGGGCTTTCTATTTTGTTCCATTGATCTATATGTCTGTCCTTGTGCCAGTACCATACTGTCTTGATGACTGTGGCTTTGTAGTAGAGCCTGAAGTCTGGCAGGTTGATTCCTCCAGTTCCATTCTTCTTTCTCAAGACTGCTTTGGCTATTCGAGGTTGTTTGTATTTCCATACAAATTGTGAAATTATTTGTTTTAGCTCTGTGAAAAATACTGCTGGTAGCTCGATAGGGATTGCATTGAATCTGTAGATTGCTTTGGGTAGTATACTCATTTTCACTATATTGATTCTTCTGATCCATGTACATGGTATATTTCTACATCTATGGACAGATCAACTAAACAGAAAATTAACAAAGAAACGCAAACATTAAATGATACAACAGACCAGTTAGACTTAATTGATATCTATAGGACATTTCTCCCCAAAACAATGAATTTCACCTTTTTCTCAAGTGCTCATGGAACCTTCTCCAGGATAGATCACATCCTGGGCCATAAATCTAACCTTGATAAATTCAAAAAAACTGAAATCATTCCAAGCATCTTTTCTGACTATAATGCAGTAAGATTAGATCTCAATTACAGGAGAAAAACTATTAAAAATTCCAACATATGGAGGCTGAACAACACGTTTCTGAATAACCAACACATCACAGAAGAAATCAAAAAGAAATCAAAATATGCATAGAAATGAATGAAAATGAAAACACAACAACCCCAAACCTGTGGGACACTATAAAAGCAGTGCTAAGAAGAAAGTTCATAGCAATACAGGCATACCTCAAGAAACAAGAAAAAAGTCAAATAAATAACCTAACTCTACACCTAAAGCAACTAGAAAAGGAAGAAATGGAGAACCCCAGAGTTAGTAGAAGGAAAGAAATCTTAAAAATTAGGGCAGAAGTAAATGCAAAATAAACAAAAGAGACCATAGCAAAAATCAACAAAGCGAAAAGCTGGTTCCTTGAAAGGATAAATAAAATTAATAAACCATTACCCAGACTCATCAAGAAACAAACGGAGAAAAATCAAATCAATACAATTAAAAATGAAAATGGAGAGATCACAACAGACAACACAGAAATACAAAGGATCATAAGAGACTACTATCAGCAATTTTATGCCAATAAAATGGACAACATGGAAGAAATGGACAAATTCTTAGAAAAGTACAACTTTCCAAAACTAAACCAGGAACAAATAGAAATCTTAACAGACCCATCACAAGCACGGAAATTGAAACTGTAATCAGAAATCTTCAAGCAAACAAAAGCCCAGGTCCAGACAGCTTCACAGCTGAATTCTACCAAAAATTTAGAGAAGAGCTAACACCCATCCTACTCAAACACTTCTAGAAAATTGCAGAGGAAGGTAAACTTTCGAACTCATTCTATGAGGCTACCATCACCCTAATACCAAAACCTGACAAAGGTGCCACAAAAAAAGGAAACTACAGGCCAATATCACTGATGAATATAGATGCAAAAATCCTTAACAAAATTCTAGCAATCAGAATCCAACAACACATTAAAAAGATCATACATCATGACCAAGTGGGCTTTATCCCAGTGATGCAAGGATTCTTCAATATCCCCAAATCAATCAATGTAATTCACCACATTAACAAATTAAAAAATAAAAGCCATATGATTTATCTCAATAGATGCAGAGAAAGCCTTTGACAAAATTTAACATCCATTTATGATAAAAACTCTCCAGAAAGCAGGAATAGAAGGAGCATACCTCAACATAATAAAAGCTATATATGACAAACCCACAGCAAACATTATCCTCAATGGTGAAAAACTGAAAGCATTTCCCCTAAAGTCAGGAACAAGACAAGGGTGCCCACTTTCACTGCTACTATTCAACATAGTTCTGGAAGTTTTGGCCACAGCAATCAGAGCAGAAAAAGAAACAAAAGGAATCCAAATTGGAAAAGAAGAAGTAAAACTCTCACTGTTTGCAGATGACATGATCCTCTACATGGAAAACCCTAAAGACTCCACCAGAAAATTACTAGAGCTCATCAATGAATATAGTAAAGTTTCAGGATATAAAATCAACTTACAGAAATCCCTTGCATTCCTATACACTAATAATGAAAAAGTAGAAAAAGAAATTAAGGAAATAATTCCATTCACCATTGCAATGAAAAGAATAAAATGCTTAGGAATATACCTACCTAAAGAAACTAAAGACCTACATATAGAAAATGATAACACACTGATGAAAGAAATCAAAGAGGACACTAATAGACAGAGTGAAGTAATTTTTTAAATTGTAAGTTCTAATTAAAATTTTATTGCTCAAACAGAGATCCAGAAAGATAATTTGTGTTATATGATAATGAGAAAAGAAGGGAAAACACAAACCTGGTAACAGGGATGAGTGATTAAAAAAAAAAAAGACACAAGTACAAAATCTATTAAAAAATAATAGCAAAGTATTATAGTGATTACAACTTATATGAAAGAGATATCAAAAATGCAGATAATGGGAGGTGGGAGAGAATAGTAGACTAAAACAAACCATATCCATAATCCCATGAAATATTTTATTGAATGTAGTTCTTTAGAATTATAATGCAGTCCACATATGGAATTTCAAATTTTGTAGTACCCACACTACAATTAAGATAAGATGAATGATGATATTGAGTACCTTTTCATATGTGTATCGTTTTGGTAAATTGCATGTTCAATTATTTTTCTTATATAAATTCTTGAATGTCTGTATTTTCAATATAGATTTATAGAAGTCCATTCACTTTCTGATCATTGAAATGTCTTTATCCTATTACTTAACTTTATGGAGGAGGAGCATGGCAGATTTTTTTCTTCACATTATGCAAAATAATTTAGCAGAAACTTCTTTAACACTATCTACATTTTCTCTCATTTAGGCTAATTAATTATTCTCAGAGCTTGAGTGGCTAATTTTTACTGTTTACTTTTCAACCTTCTACATTTAGTGTTAAAGCTGAAGAGCACATTGAGGGAAGCAACTGCTAATCGCATATTCCTGGTCTAACTGCAACTGTGAGAATGAAGAAAATACTCCTATTTCCAAGGACTGATGATCATGAAAAGAACTTTCTCCTTCAGGTTCTCCTTTGCTAGACTCCATGCTTCAGGAGCTGCTATATAGCCCTTGGCTTGCATCTTTGTTTGCACTTCTATTTGTTGGCTTCCCAATCTACAATTTTCTTCTACTACTCTGCCTCTGATATTTTTGCATTATCAAGATATGGGGCACCAACATGACAAAAAGAACAAGATGAGAGTTATTCACCTGGCTGCCTCAGAAAGCAGATTATGGTCAATAGGTAAAGTGATTTCTTCCTGCTTAGTACATCAAATAGCTTCTGCAATACTTATAGCATCATATTTTTTAATTATGTTTTTTAGCATCATATTATATTTAGCCTTTTTTTCCTTTTTAAGTGACTGCTGGCTGAACTCAGAGCTCATTCATAGACTATAATAAATATAAGGCACATTTTTCGCCAAGCCTCATATTACGCATTTCGCAAGCAATATTTTTTTAAATTCTCAAGATAACATTTGAGGTAAATACCATTATTATCTCCGTTTTACAGATGAGAAACTGCTGATTAAAGGTGTTAAGTACATTGCCCAAAGTCACACAGCAAGGTGAAAATAAATGAAAGTAAAAGTCTCAGCAGGGCTTTTATGGGTATGAAATGTATATTGGTAGCATCTCTCCCCTTTGTCTTCATCATTTTCAGTATTCATATTGTTCAAGAATAATTGCCTGAAAAACACTTTTTTAGGGTGATTACTTTTTATCCCATGCTTTTCTCAACACCAAGGTTCTTCTCATGACAATAAGTTATCATGGACAGAGAGGAACACACAGATGGTGACACAGACAGACACAACTCTCCCTGTCCTTCCACAACTCTATAGCTTTCAGTTTTAAAATTAATAAAACTATTTAATATTGTCACTTCTGATATTCTTTAAAATTCCAAACCAATAATATAAATCCATATGTAGCTAATTATCCTGTAATACAAGAAAACAATAACAAAAAATTCTGCTCTGCAAATTTTCTTTTATTTTAAATTTGCTCACAATATCTTAATTTAAGCACATGAAATGAACCTCTTTGTTCAAGATGTGTAAGCAAAAGAGAAAACATAGAGCTCTCCATCTCAGAACATTTGTATAAGTAAAATGTAGTTGCTTTTATTAAACTAGACAGATTCATAAAAAGGTAAGTTTAGAAGAGCTGTCCTGAAATCTCAGAACCATGCAGTGCTTCTTATCATTTACTTTCCTTTTTGTAAATACATGAAGGGAAGAGCAACAGCAAAATCTTTCCAGATATATTCTGACTGAGACGTGTAGGATTGAGAGAGATTAAATTCATTCAACCCCTTAATATTAATATAATCCACCCTAATTTAATGAGTGCTATAATATTCTCTAAAGTGGAAAGTTTTACATCTTGAAATACCTTCAGCTTCAAGTAGTTGCTTATCTATATTCAGGATGTGACTTTCTCAACAATTCTGTTAAGTTGTCCTATTAAAAATAATTGTTTCTATAACACAATATACCTGCTGCATGTAACTCTTTAATAGTATATAAAAAGCCAACTAATATTGTAGACTAGCATTAAAGACTGTTCCTGTGAAGAGCCAGATAGTAAATCCTTAAAGCTTTGTGGGCCATACAGTCTGTCACAACTTCAGGGAGTCCTAATTTGGTACAATAGATAGAAAAAGACCAGAAAAAATGACCATGCAAGCTGAAATGATGCAAATAAATCTTAATAATTAATGGATTAAATTGTGATTGTTTTGTAGCCTCTAAAGTTTTTTTGTCAAGACAATAAATAGTAAAATTTAAGTGTATAGGAAAATGAAAAAATAGTGAAACTAATATTTATTTTAGTACACTGTGATTTCAAGCATTGAAATCATAGAGAATTAAAGTGTTCTGCTGCTACTGCTTAGTTGCTTCAGTCATGTCTGACTCTTTGAGATTTTATGGACTGTAGTCTTCCAGGCTCCTCTGTCCATGGGATTCTCCAGGCAAGAATACTGAAGTGGGTTGCCATGCCCTCCTCCAGAGGATCTTCTGAAATGCTCTATTTCTTCTTTAAAAACCCACCTTGATCATGATAGTGTATTGTAGTTTGGGAAGATGTTACTTTTGGGTAAAGGGTGCCTGGGATCTCTCTGCATTTATAGTTATTTGAAAATTAAAGATAGATTAAAATTTTGGGGAGTAGTTTGAGCAATGCTAGCTCTCTTCTTGTTGCTGTATAACTAACTGTAAAAGTGGATAGCTTTTCTGTGCCTTGGTGAACTGCCATGCTTCTTTCTAAGTTTGTATCAGTTCAGTTCAGTTCAGTTCAGTCACTCAGTCATGTCTGACTCTGTGATCCCATGAACCCCAGTACATCAGGCCTCCCTGTCCATTACCAACTGCTGGAGCCCACCCAAACTCATGCCCATTGAGTTGATGATGCCATCCAACGATCTCATCCTATGTCATCCCCTTCTCCTCCTGCCCTAAATCTTTCCCAGCATCAGAGTCTTTTCAAATGAGTCAGCTCTTTGCATCAGGTGGACGAAGTATTGGAGTTTCAACGTCAACATCAGTCCTTCCAATGAACACCCAGGACTGATCTCCTTTAGGATGGAGTGGTTGGATCTCCTTGCAGTCCAAGGGACTCTCAAGAGTCTTCTCCAACACCACAGTTCAAAAGCATTGATTCTTCGGTGCTCAGCTTTCTTCACAGTTCAACTCTCACATCCATACATGACCCCTGGAAAAACCATAGCCTTGACTAGACAGACCTTTGTTGACAAAGTAGTGTCTCTGCTTTTAAATATGCTGTCTAGGTTATCATAACTTTCCTTCCAAGGAGTAAGTGTCTTTTAATTTCATGGCTGCAATCACCATCTGCAGTGATCTTGGAGCCCAAAAAAAAGGCTTCCTTGGTGGCTAGAGGTTAACGCGTCTGTCTGCAATGCAAGAGACCTGGGTTCGATCCCTGGGTCAGGAAGATCCCCTGGAGAAGGAAATGGCAGCCCACTCCAGTGTTCTTGCCTGGAGAATCCCATGGACAGAGGAGCCTGAAGAGCTACAGTCCACAGGGTCACAAAGAGTTGGACACGACTGAGCGACTTCATTTCACTATTTCCCCAACTATTTGCCATGAAGTGATGGGACTGGATGCCATGATCTTAGTTTTTTCAATGTTGAGCTTGAAGCCAACTTTTTCACTCTCCTCTTTCACTTTTATCAAGAGGCTCTTTAGTTCTTCTTCATTTCCTGTCATAAGGGTGGTGTCATCTGCATATCTGAGGTATTGATATTTCTTCCAGCAATCTTGATTCCAGCTTGTGCTTCCTCCAGCTCAGCGTTTCTCATGATGTATTCTGCATAGAAGTTAAATAAGCAGGTTGACAGTATACAGCCTTGACATACCCCTTTGCCAATTTGGAACCAGTTTGTTGTTCCATGTCTATTTCTAACTGTTGCTTCCTGACCTGCATGCAGATTTCTCAAGAGGCAGATCAGGTGGTCTGGTATTCCAATCTCCTTCAGAATTCCAGTTTATTGTGATCCACACAGTCAAAGGCTTTGGCATAGTCAATAAAGCAGAAATAGATGTTTCTTCTGGAACTCTCTTGCTTTTTTGATGATCCAGCAGATGTTGGTAATTTGATCTCTGGTACCTCTGCCTTTCCTAAAACCAGCTTGAACATCAGGAAGTTCACGGTTCACGTATTGCTGAAGCCTGGCCTGGAGAATTTTGAGCATTACTTTATTAGCATGTGAGATGAGTGCAATTGTGTAGTAGTTTGAGCATTCTTTGGCATTGCCTTTTTTGGTATTGGAATGAAAAGTGAGTTTTGCCAGTTTGTATCAGCTTCCAACAATTCATCCCTTGCTCTTTCAAAGTCATAAAATATCTCCAAGAGTTAGCTATACATGTAATGGGCCTCTCTTTCAATCATCCACTTTGTAAACTGTCACTTGAATGTATCCTTAGGAAACAAGCAGGCAATACAGCATACTATTTTCTTTCTATGTGTGGACTGACAGTGGATGCTGATTGGTTGACAACTGTGGTATGCATTTTTTAATTTACATATTGATTCACAGACCGAAAAGCTACCAGCAAAGTTATGATTTATGTAATTACAGTTAATGTACCATTGGTAATTAAAGATTGTTCTTGGAAGATTGGAGTTATCTAACTGGTGTAGTTAAAATCTGTGCACATCAGAACCATACAAAGCAAGGATGGTCAATACTCAACCCTGCCAGGGCAGGGTAAAAATAGCTATAGAAAATGTATAAACATACAGGCACTGATATATTCCAGTAAAACTTTATTTACAAAAACAGAGAGCTGGCATGATTTGGCCTAGTGGCCATAGTTTTAATCTGCTGTACTATATGACCCAAGCAGCAAGTCTTCTCTGTTGTTTATAAGAGTGAGCCTGATACAAAATCCTTTCTTGAAAAGCCCCTTATCCAAATCTGGCTTCTGTTCTCAAGAGTGAAATATGCTGTCTGCCTAACATCAGAAGCCAAACAAAGGCCATACTTCTTTCTTAGTGATGGGACATATGAGTTGCAGCAATTTATTCTTCATTAATCATGGTTATGTTTTGGCATATTCTAGTGCACAGCACTAATACGGGTAACTCCTAAGTCTTCTAGATGTTAAACACCTGTCTTCTTGACTACATGATGTTTATCAAAGTTGCTAAAATGATACTTCTCACTTATCATGTCCAACTAACATAATGCCAACCAGGCAGTAATATTCTACAGAAGACCCATTGAATTCTGGCTTCTTTGGAAGAGTTAACATACCCTACAGCATGATCATTAATATATACTCTTGGTCATTCTATGTGAATGCTGACTACTTCTGACTCCACCTCCCTTATAGGAATGAAAAATAAATGTTTTCTTCAGATAATGACTGTATGTCATATACTTAGAGTTATGCTAATGTGCTCTAACCTGTTAAACCACAAAACACAGTTGGAGTTACCCTTTAGGTAAACTAAGGATACATTGTCAAACTTCAGGATCCATCTGGCTTTTATAGGGGCTATATTAGTAAATTAAATGAGAATGCGATAAAGACTATAACTGCTGCATTCTTTAAGACTCCCAGGGTAACACTGGTCTACGCCATCCCCCCAACACATGGCTCTAGATTTTGACTTACTACAGTGATGAAGTTGTAGTTGTGAAGGAACAGTTCTGGGAACTTCCTTTGGCCTTTCCCACTACAACTCTTCCTCCACAGGAATCTGTGGGAGCATGTGGCAGTTTTAATAAGGGTTTCAAAATTCTTTCACACTCTTCTCATTCTCTTTCTTTTAAATCTTAGTAGTTTGTGACCATTTGACCAAGAGAGGACAGTATACATGGTATTATAGGTCTTTCAGGGCTAGGTCAGGGAAAAGCAAAACAAAATAGACATTGTGTACCTGCTTCCCATGGGATGCTTGCTCTGAAAGAAACCATCTACCATGTAGAAAGTCCAGATAGCCTGAGAATACCAGGCTAGAGCTCCAGAACGCACTACTGTAGATGACACCTTCTGCTGAGCTCTTAGGCAAGAGTGAGAATCAACTGCTATCCAGGCAAGTGAAGAAGCATGGATATCTAATCCAGCTCAGCCTTCCGATGACTGTAGCCTCAGCCAACATCTGAGTACACCAGTGTGAGAAGTCCTAACTAAGAACTGCACAGCTGAGCTCTTCCTGAATTCCTGTCCAAAAAACATAGAAAAAGAAAATGCTTATTTTAGGCACTAAACTTTGGGATAATTTGTTCCATGAAACAAGTACAAGCCAACTAACAAGTGTGCTGTGTGCATGTGCTAAGTTGCTTCAGTAGTGTCCAGCTGTGTGACCCCATGTACTGTAGCCCTCTGAGCTTCTCTGGCCATGGGATTCTCCAGGCAAGAATACTGGAGTGGGTGGACATGCCCTCCTCCAGGGGATCTTCCTTACCCAGAGATCAGAACAGTGTCTCTTCTGTCTAATCTGCATTGGGAGGTGGGTTCTTTACTACTAGCACCACCTGGGAAGCCCTAATTGACAAGTAGGTTGTGTATTTTAATTAGATATGGGAGGATTTGGGAAATGACTAACAGATGCATTTGTTGGAACAAGTGGAACCAGAGTAAAATAAACCAAGTTTGTTTATTATATAGTATCTCCATTTATTATATCACTAGCATATACTACCAGGGCATAGTTACTGAGCATTTATAGATTTGGGGGGGAGGCGCAGAAAGTGGGGGAATCATTACATATTTCTTATGATGTTACAGGGTGTTGGAGACCCAGCTTCCCATTCAGTTTGTGGGTTTGGGGTCTATAAACTGACTCAAGTTGAACTACCATGGATACTGTTTTTTTTTTTATTTCATTTTATAAAGCAAGCAATGTGTTTGCCCACATAGCTTATTCTGAGAAACACTGTGTTTTATTAACAATCAATGTAGAGACGGTTGGTCTGTCCCTGGCTTCCATTATACTCTGACTTTGACATATATTCCAATAACTTCAGTCATGCTTCTCCTGACAATTAAAACTCTGCCACCTGGTCTCTATTCATTTGTCATTCTATCACCTTCCTTTCAATCAGACACCATCATATTTTAAAATCATTCCTAGCCTACAGAGGATAGCCATCACAGATATTTACAATGCTGGTGTACTCCTCACTCACATATTCCTCAGCACTTGGCTAAGCGAATTATTCTCAGGTTCCCATAGGTTTTGAAGATTTATGTACTATATGCACTCTAATTGCCCATGTTTGTGAGCATTTTACCTTCCCCTGATGCTTGCCAGAGAATCTCTGCATTTCTCTTTATTTAGTGAAGGAAAACACTTTTACCAGCATTTCACAAGCCAGCATGTAGTATATTAGGACCATCTCTGAGTGTCCTTCCCGAGAGGGAGAGGGTGGGATGATTTGGGAGAATGGTATTCTAACATGTATACTATCATGTGAATTGAATCGCCAGTCTATGTCTGACACAGGATGCAGCATGCTTGGGGCTGGTGCATGGGGATGACCCAGAAAGATGTTATGGGGAGGGAGGTGGGAGGGGGGTTCATGTTTGGGAATGCATGTAAGAATTAAAGATTTTAAAATTTAAAAAAATAAAAAACTAAAAAAAAAAAATAAATAAATAAATAAATTCTATGCTACAGGGAAGTGTTCCCATATGAAGAAACTCTCTCTTAAATAACTCTATTCTGCCCTTCTGGATCCAGCACCCTCACATTCAATTTCACATGCACTTTCCAGGTCCTGACTGTAATCTTGGCTAGGTCCTGAAGTTTCTTTGGCGCTATCCATTTTTCTCCTTTAGCAGAAACTTCCCCAGCCAACTTATACTGTAATTTGACCCTAGTTAAGAGTCTTATGGCAAGGAGCAGAAAGGAGAGTAATGCCTGAGAAACACACATGTTGTATTGCAAGCAGAGGTAACTGCATTATCATTATGCATGGATAAAATGCTTGTCTTTGAACAAACAGCGAGTGGAACACTTCTGAATACCCAAAGAGTTTACATGATCTCTGGTGTCAAAGTTTTAGAAACTATTGACCCAGATACCAACGTCTTTAATCATGGAGTTCTATTCTTTCCCTATCAAAGCCCAGATCATATCATAGATGACTTGCTGGAGTTCCTCTAACTTTCTAATTAAAATTCTGAGCCTGTTCTTCACCTTTTCCTCTGCTCTCTAGTATTAGAAAATTAGTTTTTTAATAAATTTCCAAGGAGGGATCGTGACTTTCATGTGGTGATTGGTGGTTTAGTCGCTAAGTCATGTCCCATGGACCCCATAGACTACAGCCTGCTGGGTTTCTCTGTCCATGGGATTTCCCAGGCAAGAAGACTAGAGTGGGTTGCCATTTCCTTCTACAGAAGATTTTCCCAACCCAGGGATTGAGCCCATGTCTCTTGCAACTCGTGTATTGGCAGGAGGATTCTTTACCACTGAGTCATCTGAAAAGCCCTCTGACTTTCATACATAGCCTTAAAACAAAGATCAAGCACATCTACTTTTGCCTTTTCCCAAAACATTGATTCAACCTAGCAAGAGTCATCTAATCCCATACATTATCTACTTCTTGTCTACTGTTTAAATGCCTGAGACATTATATGGTCCAATGGAAAGAATGTGTACTTCCCACTTGTTTATGACTGGGAAAAAACTTAACAATTGCATTGTTGTAGCATACCAGGGCTTATTAGTATGTCACTTACTATCAGTAATAAGAGTCACAATACCAGCCAACCAGCAAGCAATCCACTGGAACTCATTTTACAGGTTCACTCTTTACAATCACTCTTGGCACCCACTGACTTAGGTCAGAGTCCTTAGAAATATCTAAGATAGGAATTTGCATGCAGGAGCCATACTAGGGAGGATATTGGGACACCACCTGAAAGGAGGTGAGGGGAGCACGACTGGAAAGAAGGATAAGCTGAATGTGATGCAGATGTAAATAGTTCTCAGCCAGTCCCACACTCATCTATGGATTGGGTTGGAATTACCCTAGCTTAAAGTAATGGTTTCAGGGCTTCCAGACTGCATGCACCAATGCAAAGTGACCTCAGTAACATGTATGACCTAGGGAAGGGCAGCTTCCTTAGGCTGAAGGTAATTTCCAAAGTGAACCAATAATGAACAATCTGCAGCAAATATTCATGACTACTGGAAGAATGAATGTCTCCATTCTGAAAATGCGATCTGAGCGCCTATGTAAAGAAAGTAATGCACATATTCTTTGGAGAATCTGTTTTCAGCACAGAACTTTAGGTTGCAAATGACTCTGTCAAAGAGGGCTTATGATGATTGGGGCAGGGTGAAAGTATATAGCAAACAGAGTACAGAGAGCATGTATATCTAAATTAAAAAGAGAGGACAGTACCCACAGCTGTTCCCAGTAAAAGTAATGTACTCAACTAAGATTTTGAAGTTTGTCATAAAATGCAAAACTTCTATACTTAAAATGATATTAGTTTGAACAAATGTAAATGTAAGAATCAAAAGTTGTCTTCATGTAGCCTTCAAGTAAGGTTCCTTCCTACATGCCAGCATAGAAGAGTGTGGGAATCAAAAGAGAAATGGGGACTTCTCTGAGCTCAGTAGTAAAGAATCCACTGGTTTGATTGCTAGGTTGGGAAGATCCCATATGCCAAGGAGCAACTAAGCCCGTGCACCACAACTATTGAGGCTTGCTCTAGAGCCTGGGAACCACAACTACTGAGTTCACATGCTCCGCAAAAAGAGAAGCCATGGCAATGAGAAGCCCGCACAGTGCAAGGAAGAGTAGCCCCAGCTCATCACAACTAGAGAAAAGCCCATGCAGCAAAAAAGACCCAGCACAGTCACCAATCAAAATCAATCAATAAACACAATTCTACAAAAAAAATGAGAAATAATGCAATGGGCGTTTTCAGAGAGAAAAGACAGCCTAAC
Source organism: Ovis canadensis (assembly GCF_042477335.2). Classification (NCBI taxonomy): domain Eukaryota; kingdom Metazoa; phylum Chordata; class Mammalia; order Artiodactyla; family Bovidae; genus Ovis; species Ovis canadensis. The sequence goes on along the minus strand of NC_091246.1, from coordinate 173,076,670 downwards.
CAAAGCTTTACAGAAAACACACACACACACACACACACACACACACACACACACACAACCTTATATTTCCTCCCCATTTAGAGCTCTCATCATATACTTTGTGGAACAGAAATCACAATCTCGCTAAAGGGTGTACCAAAGGGAAATAGTTGCCATGCTCTCTGGGCAGATGTAATTACCAATTTATAGCCCATACTGAATAAGCAAGTTAATGAATGCCTGTGGGATGCTTATACTTCTCAACTTAGGCTAGACCAACTCTGCCAAATTGTGGCAGTTAGTTTTCTGTGATCCACAACAGACAAAATCAGGTAGACTCCAATCCAGCTACAGTTTTCTAAGTCTTAGCCTTGACTCTGTCTAGACTGGCTACATGTAAAAACCATTGCTGCAGTAATAAGTATTTTGATAACATTTAACTGTTAAAGAGATGAAAAAGTAATTTGGAATGAAATTGTGTTAACTACACTGAAAGACAGAAATACTTTAGTAACATACAAGCTGATAAAAGATTTTTATTGGCAGGAATTTGGAAAGAGTAAGCATTAGAATCTTGCTCTGCATTGGAAACAATGCAGGGCTAGGATTTTATTGCATCATGATCAGTTCAGTTGTTGCATTAATTAGTGAGCTTGACACTCATTGATATGTGTTCAGTGAAGTTAACACATGCCTCAGCAATACTTCAAAGTAATTGTCTCATGGGTCTCCAAAGCCTTGTGTCTCTAATTTTCTTAATTCTAAAACATGTTCTGCTTTGGCATTTGACTTTAGGCTTGTCATACCCCTCCTTTCCTTGTTTGTGACCTATCTTATACAGCTCTGTCCATTTAATGCCATTTCCTACCACCTATTGCCTCAGACAGGTCTTCCTTCAATGTTCTCTTTCTGTCCTAAGTTCAGCTAAGGCTTTTTATCATACAACATTGACCTTCAAATCCATGCAGTGGAGCCCTTTTTCTTCTCTATTGATTGAATGCAGAAGGAAAAAAAATTTCCACCCTGTCAGCTCGTTACTATCCTTAATGGATTTCCATTGCTTATAACTTTGACCGTCTAAATTTAAAGCCACACTGGAATTCAAAAAGTCTAAGTGAATGTCCAGTGTCCTTTAATTAATACAGAGAGTTTGTGAAGAAATATCAACTTCCAATAATGTCAACATGTAACAACTTCATTTATGCAAACATTGTTATGCAGTAAGTCTCAATATTTTGAAATTGTCAGTAAATTTATAGCCATTTCTCAGTAACTGGAGAGTTTCATTTCCATATTTAATATGCTGTTCCATTATTTTGAAAAAATTTCGCATTAAACTAGTTTCAACCTTTTTTCTCTCTCCCACCATGCCAGGTAAAATTTCTTGCGACTTTAGTGTTTTGAACGAGGAGCAGAGAGAGGGAAGATCTGACAGTATCACTATTTACACACTCCCTTCCTTTTCTTGTGCTAGTTATTCTAGTTGGAAGATGGAGTAAAGAGGGAACATGAGTCTTCCTTGACTTAACTGGGAGTACTGGTAATCTGGTTGAGTTGATTATTGCTGTTTCCCTGAATAACTGAAACTGGCTACTCTTACTTTCTACATTATAATTACCTAAATGCTGCCTTTCTTAGGAACTATACTTACTGGGTATTAAAAATCTCTTCCGAAGTGATGTTCAATTGCCCAACTTCTTAAAGTCAGAGATAAGGATCTGTTTAGCCCTGTTCTGAGGCTATTCATCACTCACCACCATCAGCATCAGTCTATCCCTAAGCCTTTTCCTAATGGATTCCCTTCTTTCTCTTCAGTAGACATTGCCAAACAGTGAGGGGGATAGGGTCTACTCAGCTCCCTCTTTCTGCTATCTCTCTCGAAGGCTTTCTGCTTACATAGTACAGGAGCAGAAGGCAAGTGCAGAGCCTAAGGAGACAGCCACTGGAGAACAAAATTCTCCCTCCCTTTCCTTTGGGAAGTCATTCTTAAAAAGCTTTTCTCTTGGATTTGGAAAGGAAAGTGCTTTTCTCCAATAACATTTATAGCATTCCCACAATCCCTCATTGCAGGCTCATCTTATTCACATTTCTTTATTATACTGCCTCCTCTGTGTGGGTCACACTTTTGGGGAGATAGGAAAATGCCTATTCAACTTTATTTAACAGTGAGAAGTAAAACCAGAATCATGTTTCTAACCCTTTGTCCCTTAAGGGAAGCATAGTAAAGAAAACTCACCAGGCATGGGCCAAGAGGGATGGACATGTACTAGAGCTGACAGATCTTAAAGTAGATCAAGGTCAGGAGGACTGGCTGAGAGCTAGAGAAGTCTGGCAAGATTGCTGTCAAAGGAAGAAGAGATAGTGGGAGACAACTAATGTTAAAGTTAGGATCAGAGTAAGCTGATTCCTCTGAAATGTCAAAAGGAAGTCCATCACATATGAAAACCATATATATAGCAATTTAAAAATAAACTTAAAAATTAGTAAGTTGATGTTTTGAGTAGATCTAAATGTTCATACATTAATTGTATTTCTTAGGCCAGTACAAATTAGGTCAGAAAAAAATGGGCACAAGTGGCAAATATACAATAATCCTAAGAGCATTAATAAAGCGTAAACACTCTGACATGCCGCTAACTGAAAACTTCACATCCAGCTCTTTCTAAATCTTCCAAAGACGGAGATGAAAGGTTCTGCAGATTCCTGCTTAGGTCTGCACGTCAAGACTGGGTTTATCCCACTTTTAGTTGTTTAGGTGCCACCTCTGCTGCAAGTCTTTTCTACCTCATACACTGGCATGACAGGTGCGGCTCTAGTCCAGCATCTAGGCACACTTTCTGCCACTGCAGATGTGAATACTTAGCATTCTTCTTGCGATCATCACTGCCAAAGTAACTTTCTATGTTTGGTCTTAAAAACAGTAGTGCTTTGTTCCCTTTATCTCATTTAGAAACCTTAGCTATACAGCATTTCAACTGCTGTAGAGTAAAGGCCTCCTGTCTTCCAAATTTTTTTGTCCTGATCCAAAGGTGCTGGTGTGGGAGAAAAAATAGCATCTGTGTAGCAGAGATACTGAAATTGTCTTCATACCCACCACTGGTTAGACCCTCCTTTCCTTTCTAGCACACTGTCTGGAGGACTGTGAGCAACTTGATTATAAAGCAGGTTAGGTATGTTAGTTCTGGTGACTTAGGAGAACTACTTAGTTGCCATGAATCATCCTAAAAACGAACCCCAGTGATTCTGTTCTGCAAACCATACAGACACTTTAGATTTTGCAACTTGTTAAACAGAGAAGGCAATGGCAACCCACTCCAGTACTCTTGCCTGGAAAATCCCATGGATGGAGGAGGCTGGTAGGCTACAGTCCATGGGGTCGCTAAGAGTCGGGCACGACTGAGGGACTTCCCTTTCACTTTTCATTTTCATGCATTGGAGAAGGAAATGGCAACCCACTCCAGTGTTCTTGCCTGGAGAATCCCAGGGATGGCGGAGCCTGGTGGGCTGCCGGAGCCTGGTGGGCTGCCGTCTATGGGATCACACAGAGTCAGACACTACTGGAGCGACTTAGCAGCAGCAGCAGCAGCAGCAGCAGCAACCTGTGAAAATCTTTAGGTCTTCACTCATAAATCCGTGTCTCACATGTTTTCACTTTCCTTAAAGTAAAAACACATGTGTGCACTTATATACACAACATAAAAAATTCTAAAAGCCAAGAGCATATTCAGTGAGGAAAAAGTCTAAAAATAAAAGTGATATAAAGCACTGAGAAAGAACCACTAAGCCAGCCCAGCATATTTCAAACATACTTTTTCCCTATAAGGCATGCTGTCAAAACAATTCCCTACTGATGCTACAACTAAAAATCTTTCTATTTATTGTTTTTCACAAGAAAAAGCTAAAAGCCGATTGGTTCTGATCATGTATAAAGATAATCTTGTCCAATTAACACAAAGCTGTTCTAATTGATTACTTTCTAATAATTACTGTTAGTGGGAAATTATTCTATCAAATAAGTTAACATCAGAGAAATTATTTTCCAATAATTTGGTATTATAAAAAGTATTCTTTCAAAGGTATTTTAAAGATATATTTCCCTACATGTGCATATATTGTTGATGTATTATAGAATGCAATTTCTGTACTTAATTTATCTGCATAATTTACTGAGTGTGACTATCACGTAAACAATCTGAGACTATCATGTCTGATTAGAATGAAAGAAAATGCAGACCAGTTTTGTGAATAAAAACAACTGTTGAGAAACAAATCAGACAATGATGAGGGAAAGTGCCTTCCCAGGTGGCGCTAGTGGTAAAGAACATGCCTACCAATGCAGAAGATGTAAGAGAGGTGATTTTGACCCCTGGGCCGGGATGATCTTTTGGAGGAAGGCATGGCAACCCACTCCAATAGTCTTGGCTGGAGAATCCCATGGACAGAGAAGCCTGGCAGGTTACAGTCCATGAGGTTGCAAAGAGTCGGACACAACTGAAGCTCTTAGAACACACTTTACTTTTCTTGGCCTTCCATTTCCTGTTCTCTTCATGAAAAAATTTAGTCCATCAGTATGAAGTGGGACTGAGGACAAGAAGTGTTCATGCCAGAGGAATTGATGCTTGAAATGGGATGTTAGAATCACTGTGTGTAAAAGGACATTCCAAAGGAAGACAGTCCAGTGAAAGAGATCAGAACAAAGCCCTCAGAGGGATTTCCACCGAGGGAGCAGTATGATGTGGACTGTGAGAACCAAAACATGGTAAAGAGGGTAGCCACATGGGACTGCAGCTAGTTATATGATTTATTATATAAGGAGGTGAGAAGGAAATTCATAGTGTGCATAGAGAGTGGACTATGTGGGGTTTTGAACTCCAGGAGGGGTGTGGATGGTATCTACAGGTCTTCAAGGCTCAGCAAAATGAGGAAGAAACACATAAGGCAATGGGATGCAAGGTGGTGTGGCATGGAGTGTCAAAACCCAAGGAAGGTAAGGAAGAAGCTAGCCCAAAGCAGTATCAGTGTTTGAGTGGTCTGGGGTTGGTGGGGGGCATTCCAGTGTATATGTGGAGGAAGAACATGGCATAGACAATGAGATCATGAACAGTGGAGGAAGATGTGTCCAGAGGGTTATCTCTTCACTGGTTGTGTGAGCTCAAGTAGGTTGAAGACAACATCTGTATGAGATGACTGTTTAGCAAGGCTGTTATTATCTAGGCAGGTGAGGGTACCACCAATGGGAAGACCATTTCATCAGGAAGTAATGGGCTCTAGTTGGGCTGAGGAGGCTGGAGTGAGAATTTCCATCTTGTTCACAATGCTACTCAGGGAGCTGGAACAAAGGTGGAAAGAGGAGGACATTCACATATAATGAGGAGCAATAAAGTGGTACTGGAGTCCAAATGGGACAAGAAAGTCATTTGTGCATGAAGAGGATGGTAGCAGTGTTGGGAGTACAGTTACACTGAGGGCGATTGATCACATAAGTAAGTTAGGTAGGGATAATAGGAACTAGGTGTCTGACCATTAAGAAAGAAAATTGCAAATATAGAAAGGGAAGAAATTAATGTGAACTCTATGGCATATTGAAATGAAAGAGGCTTGTATGAACTCCTCGTTCTCAATATTAAAAAAATACAAAAATAAATAGTGATGCAAATATGTGTTTATGTGTGTGTTTTCTAACTTTTCCTATTGAGATAGCCTGGAAGCAGGGACATCCCAATAATAATAAGCACAACTTAAACTTGGATCTTGGTTTCTTAATTCTACTCTCTCCTAAATGAGCTAGGACTCTTTGGAGAAAGGTCTGATCTAGAGGTGAGGCAGGAAAAGGTATGAGTTTAGAACATCATCTTATACCGGAAAACAGTAAAAGGCTCAAATGATGAAAGGGCATGCCAAAAGAACACTTAGAGGTTTTCACTAGCCAAATCTGAGATTACTGAGCATCAAAATAAATAATGATGCTAATGCATGACAGTAAAACAGAAAGCCATGGTTCACAGTGATATATAAAAATAAAGGAATAAATTAATATCTGGGTGGTGGAGAAGCATGGTGGTAGACATCACTTACATCAACTGAACAAAGTTAACAAAGGACAAATTGAAATCTTGGGCAATCTAATAAAAGGCACTAAGAACACAATATTACCCTTACCTTTGTGCTATTCCTAAAATGCACCACCTGAATCTGAGTAAACATCAGAGAAACTCAAATTGAGGGACATTCTATGAACTATCTGTCCTATGTCTTTGAAGATTCAATGTTACAAAAGCCAAGGGTGGACTCAAAATGGTTTCCTAATGAAGGGGACTAACATGTATACTATCATGTAAGAATTGAATCGCCAGTCTATGTCTGACGCAGGATACAGCATGCTTGGGGCTGGTGCATGGGGATGACCCAGAGAGATGTTATGGGGAGGGAGGTGGGAGGGGGGTTCATGTTTGGGAACGCATGTAAGAATTAAAGATTTTAAAATTAAAAAAATAAAAAACTAAAAAAAAAAAGATTCAATGCACAAAAGATTCCAAATTGAATTTTCTGCCATTAAGAACATTTCTGAAACAGTTGGTAAAACTTAGATGGAAGTTCGAATTCAACTTTATTGAGTAAACGATAATAATATGTAATGTTAATTTGTCAGTTTCAATGATTGTATCGTACTCTGTAGAAAAAAAAGACAAAAAAAAAAACTACACACTAAAGTGTTGGAGGGGGGTGCTATGGGGCCTCATGTAAAAGAAACTCTTTCAATTGATAAATAGAAGACAATTCACCTGTGCTATACTTGCAATTTTTCTATAACTTTGAGATTCTTTAAAATAATAAGCTAAAGAATAAAAGTTAAAAAAATAAATGCAAGTCTTTACCAGCACATACTTGGAAAATTCTGAAAGAGATGGGAATACCAGACCATCTGACCTGCTTCTTGAGAAATGTGTATGCAGGTCATGAAGCAACAGTTAGAACTGGACATGAAACAATAGACTGTTTCTAAATAGGAAAAGGAGTACATCAAGGCTGTATATTGTCACCCTGCTTATTTAACTTCTATGCAGAGTATATCATGAGAAATGCTGGGCTGGAGGAAGCACAAGCTGGAATCAAGGTTACCGGTAGAAATATCAGTAACCTCAGATATGTAGATGACACCACTCTTATGGCAGAAAGCGAAGAAGAACTAAAGAGCCTCTTGATGAAAGTGAAAGAGGAGAGTGAAAAAATTGGCTTTAAGTTCAACATTCAGAAAACTAAGATTATGGCATCTGGTCCCATCACTTCATGGGAAATAGATGGGGAAACAGTGGAAACAGTGGCTGACTTTATTTGGGGGGGGCGGGGCTCTAAAATCACTGCAGATGGTGATTGCAGCCATGAAATTAAAAGATGCTTACTCCTTGGAAGGAAAGTTACAAACAACCTAGACAGCATAGTTTAAAGCAGAGACATTACTTTGTCACCAAAGGTCCATCTAGTCAAGGCTATGGTTTTTCCAATAGTCATGTATAGATACAGCAGTTGAACTATACAGAAAGCTGAGCGCAGAATAATTGATGCTTTTGAATTGTGGTGTTGGAAAAGACTTTTGAGAGTCCCTTGGACTGCAAGGAGATCCAACCAGTCCATCCTAAAGGAGATCAGTTCTGGGTGTTCTTTGGAAGGACTGATGTTGAACCTGAAACTCCAATACTTTCTCTACCTGATGCAAAGGGCTGACTCATTTGAAAAGACCCTGATGCTGGGAAAGATTGATGGCAGGAGGAGAAGGGAACAACAGAGGATGAGATGGTTGGATGGCATCACCGACTGAATGGACATGAGTTTGGGTAGACTCTGAGAGTTGGTGAAGGACAGGGAGGCCTGGCATGCTGCAGTTCATGGGGACACAACTGAGAGACTGAACTGAACTGAACTTAGAAAATCAATGTCAATGTATGGCAAAACCAATACAGTATTGTAAAGTAAAATAAAAACAAACAAACAAACAAAGAAAATCAAAGTGTAATTGGATGTTCCTCCCACTCTGTATATGATAGTATAATAGAAAGAAAGCTAATAAAATAAATAGGAAAATTATTGAATTTGGGGCTAGGTAACCTCAAGAACTTCCTGCAATTTTTACTCACTGTGCAATTGAACAACTGTACTTTAGGTCTCCGTTTTATTCATGGAGCATCAATGCTTGCATTCTTTACATCTGCTCTTCTACCTAAGTTAAAGACTCAAAGGTGGTGGTTGTGAAAACATTTTGTAGACTATAAGGTGGCACAGAAAAATCAGCATTGGGCAGTAACATGATCAAACTGGGCTTAACCTGTGCTATTTGAGTTTACTACAAAATTCCTGGTGTGTTTGATCAAAATCAATTCAATTCTGATTTGATTGGCCAAAACTTTTTAACTGGCAAATCCAGCTTAAACTTGAAATTAAGAATTTTCATTTTGATGTTACTAAAAGTCAGGCAACAAATACTTTTCTCTATTTTGCACTTCTTTAGTAATTACAGAGTAGTTTTTGTGTGTGTGGTTTTCACTGTTGTCGTTGTTGCTTTTACAGAACTCTTTTTAACTATTTGTATGATTAGAAAATTAAGAGCCAGAGAGAACTGATTTCCTTAAAGAAATATCCTTTGATCTTTGCACAGAGTATACAATTATGATCTTTTTGTGAATATCAATTCTGATATGGAATTTCTTTCTATCTTGATGCTACAAGGAGCATCTGTCAAGGATGTGGCAATTTCCCCCACCTGAAATAACAAGTGTACATTTAAAATTGACTTTCAACTGCTGTCTATTGATATGATATTTTTGATGTTAAATTTAACCAGATTTAAGATTTAACAGATTTAAGATTCTGTTGTTAAATTTTAACTATAACTCTTAACCAGAACAAGTAAAAACATCATTCTGAAACAAATTGGGGGCTGGAGAAAAAAGAAAACTAAAATCAATTATATTTTTTCTGTTTTTATTTCAATTTTTGAAATGTGACATTGATTTTTGCATTAGTTTTTATTTTTTAACTATGCAATAAAACATATTTGTCTTATTACTGAGATGTTGGATTCCTCCTTAAATTTTGTGCTAAGGCAAATAGCTTGTCTACCCCAGTCCTAGCCCTGGCCAGATGAATAATATTTATTTTAAAATATGCAATGTTTCTAATCTGAAAAGATAGATCTAGGAATCCCCACGGTTATCACAGGATTATTTACAACAGCCAAGACATGAAAACAACATAAGTGCCCAGCAACAAATGAATAACTAAAGAAGTTGTGGTATTTAAACACACACACACGGAATACTATCAGACATAAAAATGAAACCTTGTCATTTGGGACAGCACGGATGAACCTTGAGGGCTAAGTGAAACAAGTCAGATGGAGAAAGACAAGCACTGTATGACTTTACCCAAATGTGGAATAAAAAACATTAACAAACAAACCAAAATAAACCAAGCCATACAAAAATTAACACATAGGTACAGATAACAGAGTAGTGGCTACTACAGAGGAGGGGCATAGGGAGGGTAAAATGGGTAAAGGGAATGTATTGTATGGTGACAGGTGGAAAATAAATTTTTGGTGGATGTACAGAAGTCTAAATATAAAGTTGTACACATGAAAGTGAAAGAGAAGAGTGAAAAAGTTGGCTTAAATCTCAACATTCAAAAACTAAGATCATGGTACCCAGTCCCATCACTTCATGGCAAATAGGTGAGGAAACAGTGGAAACAGTGGCTGACTTTATTTTTCTGGGCTCCAAAATCACTGTGGATGGTGATTGCAGTCATGAAATTAAAAGACGCTTGCTCCTTGGAAGGAAAGTTATGACCAAATTAGACAGCATATTAAACAGCAGAGACATTACTTTGCTGACAAAGGTCCATCTAGTCAAGGCTGTGGTTTTTCCAGTGGTCATGTATGGATGTGAGAGTTGGACTATAAAGAAAGCTGAGCACAGAAGAATTGATGCCTTTGAACTGTGGTGTTGGAGAAGACTCTCGAGAATCAATCTCTTGGACTGCAAGGAGATCCAACCAGTCCATCCTAAAGAAGATCAGTCCTGGGTGCACATTGGAGGGACTGATGTTGAAGCTGAAACTCCAATACTTGGTCCACCTGGTGCAAAAAGCTGACTCATTTGAAAAGACCTTGATGCTGAAAAAGATTGAGGGCAGGAAAAGGGGTTTACAGAGGATGAGCTGGTTGGATGGCATCACTGACTCAATGGACATGAGTTTGGGTAAACTCCAGGAGTTGGTGATGGACAGGGAGGCCTGACGTGCTATGGTTCATGGGGTTGCAAAGAGTTGGACACAACCGAGTGACTAGCTGAATTGAACATGAAACATATAATATTATAAAGTAATGTTGACTCAAAATTAAATGTAATATAGTATTTATTACTACTGTCATAGTTATATAAATTCAAGTTTGTCAAAACCATAATATCAATGAGACATGTCCACTCTGTTACCCTCATTCTAAAGGCTGCTGAAACGTATGTGCATGCAAGTATGTGTTGGTGTATAGACTTCTGCTTAGGAAGACTTTCAAGTGTCACACTTGAACAGAATACTTATAAACAAGTAACTGATTCTGGGCTGTATAAGAGCAGGAATGCCATTTAATGAAGAATTAGGTTGTGATTTACAAGAATTTTTTGGAAAATTCTATGTGCAGAATAGTTCATTTGAGTTCAATTCAGTTGCTCAGTCACGTCCGACTCTTTGCGACCCCATGAATCACAGCATGCCAGGCCTCCCTGTCCATCACCATCTCCCGGAGTTCACTCAGACTCACGTCCATCGAGTCAGTGATGCCATCCAGCCATCTCATCCTTAGTTGTCCCCTTCTCCTCTTGCTCCCAATCCCTCCCAGCATCCGAGTCTTTTTCAATGAGTCAACTCTTCGCATGAGATGGCCAAAGTACTGGAGTTTCAGCTTTAGCATCATTCCTTCCAAAGAAATCCCAGGGTTGACCTCCTTCAGAATGGACTGGTTGGATCTCCTTGCAGTCCAAGGGACTCTCAAGAGTCTTCTCCAACACCACACTTCAAAAGCATCAATTCTTCAGTGCTCAGTTTTCTTCACAGTCCAACTCTCACATCCATACATGACCACAGGAAAAACCATAGCCTTGACTAGACGGACCTTAGTCGGCAAAGTAATGTCTCTGCTTTTGAATATACTATCTAGGTTAGTCATAACTTTTCTTCCAAGGAGTAAGCGTCTTTTAATTTTATGGCTGCAGTCACCATCTGCAATGATTTTGGGGCCCCCCAAAATAAAGTCTGACACTGTTTCCACTGTTTCCCCATCTATTTCCCATGAAGTGATGGGACCGGATACCATGATCTTCATTTTCTGAATGTTGAGTTTTAAGCCAACTTTTTCCCTCTCCTCTTTCACTTTCATCAAGAGGCTTTTTAGCTCCTCTTCACTTTCTGCCATAAGGGTGGTGTCATCTGGTTATCTAAGGTTATTGATATTTCTCCTGGCAATCTTGATTCCAGCTTGTGTTTCTGCCAGTCCAGCGTTTCTCATGATGTACTCTGCATATAGGTTAAATAAGCAGGGTGACAATAAACAGCCTTGACATACTCCTTTTCCTATTTGGAACCAGTCTGTTGTTCCATGTCCAGTTCTAACTGTTGCTTCCTGACCTGCATACAGATTTCTCAAGAGGCAGATTAGGTGGTCCGTTATTCCCATCTCTTTCAGAATTTTCCACAGTTTATTGTGATCCACACAGTCAAAGGCTTTGGCTTAGTCAATAAAGCAGAAATAGATGTTGTTCTGGAGCTCTCTTGCTTTTTCGATGTTCCAGTGGATGTTGGCAATTTGATCTCTGGTTCCTCTGCCTTTTCTAAAACCAGCTTGAACATGAGGGAGTTCATGGTTCACGTATTGCTGAAGCCTGGCTTGGAGAATTTTGAGCATGACTTTACTAACATGTGAGATGAGTGCAATTGTGCGGTAGTTTGAGCCTTCTTTGGCATTGCCTTTCTTTGGCATTGGAATGAAAACTGACCTTTTCCAGTCCTGTGGCCACTGCTGAGTTTTCCAAATTTGCTGGCATATTGAGTGCAGCACTTTCACAACATCATCTTTCAGGATTTGAAACAGCTCCACTGGAATTCCATCACCTCCACTAGCTTTGTTCACAGTGATGCTTTCCAAGGCCCACTTGACTTCACTTCCCAAGATGTCTGGCTCTAGATTAGTGATCACATCATCATGATTATCTGGGTTGTGAAGATCTTTTTTGTACCATCCTTCCATGTATTCTTGCCACCTCTTCTTAATATCTTCTGCTTCTGTTAAGTCCATACCATTTCTGTCCTTTATCAAGCCCATCTTTGCATGAAATGTTCCCTTTGCATGAAATGAAGAAATCTCTAGTCTTTTCCATTCTGTAGTTTTCCTCTATTTCTTTGCATTGATCGCTGAAGAAGGCTTTCTTATCTCTTCTTGCTATTCTTTGGAACTCTGCGTTCAGATGCTTATATCTTTCCTTTTCTCCTTTACGTTTTGCTTCTTTTCTTTTCACAGCTATTTGTAAGTCCTCCTCAGACAGCCATTTTGCTCTTTTGCATTTCTTTTCCATGGGGATGGTCTTGATCCCTGTCTCCTGTACAATGTCACGAACCTCATTCCATAGTTCTTCAGGCACTCTATCAGATCTAGGCCCTTAAATCTATTTCTCACTTCCACTGTACAATCATAAGGGATTTGATTTAAGTCATACCTGAATGGTCTAGCAGTTTTCCCTACTTTCTTCAATTTAAGTCTGAATTTGGCAATAAGCAGAATAGCTAGACAGCAGCAAGAGGTGCTATGGTAAAATATGAGTCTGAAGAGGAAATTAGTTTATCAATGAATGTTACAGAATATAATAGACTTTTTTTCTCATGGACCATAGTCTAAGCCATTTGATTATGATGCCTTTGGAGGGGTTTTCTTTGTGTTTCTTCACTTGAGCTTTGAGGAACTTTTTAAAATTGTACGTGTATGGCTTCATCAAATATGGAAAGATTTTGATCATTGCTTCTTCAAATATTTTTTGCCCTTCTCTGCCATCTCTCTCCTTCTCTAGACTCCAATTACATATTTATAGACTGCTTGATGTTGTTGCTCAGCTCACTGATCTTCCATTCATTTTTTTAAACAAACTTCATAGTTGAGAATAGTTTTAAATTCATAGAAAAGTTGTTAAGATCATACCCGACATTTGATTTTCCCTATCACTGATATCTTACATTAGTATGCTGCTGCTAAGTCACTTCAGTCGTGTCCGACTCTGTACAACCCCATAGACAGCAGCCCACCAGGCTCCCCCATCCCTGGGATTCTGAAGGCAAGAACACTGGAGTGGGTTGCCATATCTTTCTCCAATGCATGAAAGTGAAAAGTGAAAGTGAAGTCGCTCAGTCGTGTCCAACCCTTAGCGAACCCATGGACTGCTGCCTACCAGGCTCTTCCATCCATGGGTTTTTCCAGGCAAAAGTACTGGAGTGGGGTGCCATTGCCTTCTCCGACATTAGTATGAAACCTCTACAAATTATATTTTCTGCCTGTGTTTCATCTGATACAGTTTCATTTGATATGTCTTCAATTTCACTAATCTTTTCTTTGGAGTGTGTAATATATTTTTAATCTTATGCAATGTATTTCCCATTTGAGACATTTACTTTAACATCTATAAATTCATTTTAACTATTTTTTATTATATATACCTTTCCTTTTCATACTCATACTTCCTTTTATCTTCTTGCACATATAGAATATATTTAAATTGCAGTTCTAAATTCCTTATCTGTTATTCATATAATTATGTCTATTATTCATATATTTTTCATCATTGTTTTTCTGTTTACATTGGTTATTTTTTTTCCTAATTATATACTTTATGTGCCTGACCTTTTTGCATCCATGGTGATTTTTTTTAGAAGCCAGGCATTGTGAATGTTGTGATTGAGTGCTAAAGTTTTTGTATATCTTCAAATACCTAAAAATATTATTCTTCACACACCTAATTAGTTGGAAACAACTGGATTCTTTTGAGGTTTGCTATGCTAGGTGGATCCACAATAGCATAGTTTTAACGAGACCTCATTATTGAGATAATTCTTCATGAGACTCTACTCAGTTTCACGTGCATTTGAAGGCCCTTTAACCTTGTCTAGTGAGAACAACTGGAAGGAATCAGGCTCATTGGAAAGACTGATGCTGAAGCTGGAGCGCCAATACTTTGGTTACCTGATGCAAAGAGCTGAGTCATTGGATAAGACCCTGATGCTGGGAAAGATTGAGGCCAGGGCGAGAACGGGGAGACAGAGGATGAGATGGTTGGATGGCATCATTGACTCAATGGACATGAGTTTGAACAAACTCCAGGATATAGTGAATGACAGGAAAGCCTGGCATGCTGCAGTCCATGGGATTGCAAATAGTCGCACACAACTGAGAGATGAAACAACAAGTAAGAACAAACTATTTCATTCTTTATGTGAAGTTTGATCACTGTTCTCTAAGTTCCTTTTCAGCGTTTCTTTCCCCAGCTTATGCATGTGCTGATCATACTCAGGTGAAGTGTGTGCATTTGCTCATCAAACTCAGGTTCCCCCAGAGGAAACCTCTGCATATCTCTGGATCTCAATCTATCTCTTTCTTTCTCCTTGTCATCCCCACCCTTCAGCTCACTCTTCTATATAATATACCTTGCAAATTCTACCCACCTTGGGCACCACATAAAATGATGTGAGTCTCTCAAGTCACATTTCTGGAAACATTTTCTATGAAGTTTCCAGGAACCATCAAAGTGCTTGCATCCCTTTGTTTTTCTTCTCTCAAAGATTATCATCCTGCTAAGGCTGTGGTATAATGTTTAATATCTTCTATTCTTCCATCGTTTAATGTAGAAGAGTAAACCTAGTTTCTGTTATTCTATTATGCCCATAAGGGTATTCTATATACCAATAGAAAATTTAGTTCTTTCTTTTATACTAATAAAATAATTCAGTATGTTTGGCCACTAATCAAATTTTGTTTACATTCTCTTCCAACCAATTGAAGTCTATTTGTTACTTCAGTCACATGAAAGACAAAAAGGATCTATTATGATTTTTTTTCAACTAGAATTCTAAGAGAAAGCAGTTGAAGTTGCAGAATAGAGAGAACTGTGCAGGTGCTGTCAATGGGAGAGAAGAGCAGAAAAATAGAACCCTTTTTTTGTTTTAGGTTGTATTCAATTTGCTTCTTCATGCTTCACCTGTATTATTTCAGAATCTTTGTTTGAAAGTAACATTCTAATTTTATGAGCTCTGGTTGTTTTTGGTGAATTGAAAAACAATACACATTTCTCTTTGATTTTAATGCTGGGAACTGCTTTCTTTAATTCATAATCAGGGTGTTAATTTATCTACTAAACTACCACAATTATAATAATTCCCTGAAATGTGAAGCAGTTGATTGAAATTATTTTTTCTCACATCAGCACTATGTAGAATCTGAATATATTTTCTGAAACATTTGGAATAGAGTCAATAATCAAACAGATCTCTGTGACACTGGATAATAGTACTGCTTATATTCTATTCTGGGAAACAATAAAAATTCACATTTAAAGATAAATTTGCAAAAATAATGTTCATATCTATAAAATAATTATGGAACAAAAATATCATTATTTTGAGAAAGTCATATAATTTATTATACAATATATTCCAGTTTGGTTTATAAATGGCTATATTTGTTAGCAAAAGTAAGCCTAATATTGTCATCTAATTTCACTGACTAAATTCTATGGCAGCTTCAATTTTGTCAGGAATAATAAGGATGCATTTCTCTTTGTCTCAAAATATTTATATCATCCAAAAGGTGAGAAAAAAGATATTCCAAGGAAGCTGACCTTATAAACATTAATGGATTATTAATTAGTCTGCCAAGTTTAATATTTGATCAAGAAAGAAAGGTAACACTTGAGCACATTTTAATTAGCTTTTTAAAAATTCTTCCACCACTGCCATTGAAGATCTACAGAAAGAAGAGTTCCAACAAATGGTGCCATTTTTTTCACATATCTTCAAAGACATGTTCATTGAGATAACTTTCATGGACAGCACAATATATCCAGAAACATTAAGCAACAGGAGGGTCTCCTCCTCCTCAATTTTTAATTCACACAAATCTATGTTAATAACTGTATATTGTATCTGACTTACCCTGTGCTGTCATTTGAAATATCTCAAAGAGTTTACTTTTTCTGTTATGCCAACTAGAAAAGTTTTACAAAACAGCATGTTTTCATTCATAGTGTTTTCCAAAATATATCTTACAAATGCCAACAACTGAGCACAACCTAAAACATCTGTAGATTTGTCCATTTATGGGACAAAGTAATCACTTTCAATACTCTTTAAAACCAGCTGTTCACAGGCATTAATTGCCATGTCACTTGTATGCTTTAGAACAGCAGCATTTGACAATGGCACATGTGTTAATTTGTTTACCACATCTGGTTCTTTTTCAGTAAATACTGTCTTTATGGCAGATGGCACTAGAAGAGTAGTTGCAATTATGTAGTTTAAAAGGGATCTGAGTTGTGATGGATACAATATGCATTTCAGTGACTACATTTTAATCTTACAACCCATTTGTAAATTTCTTCAGATTTCTTACTTGCAAGTCCCATTATCTAGGTTTTCATTTTTAGAAATGCACGTTGACTCTACAATGACAAAATAATTTTAAAGACTATCTTCATATGTCAGAGCTTCAAAATATATATATTATGTCTCTTCTAAAAGAGATAGCATTTTGGTGTCTTTTCTACCTCAAGTGATCCAAGAGCCTCAAAGCACATTCTCAGAGTAATTAAATACTACCATTTTCCAACATCCAGGACCCTTGGAATATTATTAAAGGCTGTGACTTCCATGGGATTGATTTAGGGACAGTGGAGAGTCATTTTAGTCTGACAAAGGAAAAGCCACTGGTTCTAGTTTTCTGTTTCTTGCATGTTTCCTTTCCAGTTTGCTTACACATGCACACATACCACACACCCCACTCTCCTACAAAGAAAATTTTATCAGCCTGAAAGAAGACAAAAAGAAAGAGAAAAAAGACAAAAAGAAACAGAAAAAGACAAAAAAGAAACAGAAAAAAGACAAAATAGCTGTTTGAGAAGGGCTTACAAATAACTGACAGAAGAAGAGAAGCAAAAGGTAAAGGAGAAAAGGAACGATATACCCATCTGAATGCAGATTTCCAAAGAGTAGCAAGGAGAGATAAGAAAACCTTCTTAAGTGAACAGTGCAAAGAAATAAAATATTTAATATCATGAAATCTCTCTAGAATTAACATAAATCTCCAGCACACCAATTTGAAAGCATCGATTCTTCAGCACTCAGTCTACTTTATGGAAAAACCACAGCTTCGACAATAGAAACTTCGTCGACAAAGTGGTATCTCTTTTATGCTCTCTATGCTTGTCATAGCTTTCCTTTCAAGGAACAAGTTTTCTTTTTTCTTTTTTTTTAATTTTATGGCTGCAGTCACCATCAAAGTGATTGTGGAGCCCAAGAAAATAAAATCTGCCATTGCTTCCACTTTTTCGCCTTCTATTTGCCATGAAGTGATGGGACCAGATGCCATGATCTTCATTTCTTTCATGTTGAGCTTTAAGCCAGCTTTTTCACTCTCCTCTTTCACCCTCATCAAGAGACTCTTTAGGTCCTCTTCACTTTCTGCCACTAGAGTGTTATCATTTGCATATCTGAGGTTGTTGATATTTCTCCCAGCAGTCTTAATTCTAATGCTTCTTGATTCTAAGTGTCTGTTTTTTCTGCAAATATATATTCAGAGGTATTTGCCAAATGGTTAACAGTGGCTCCCATAGGATTATTCAGCATAGCCTACACTAGAACTTTTATTAATTTTTCAACACACATGTATCACTTTTCTAATCAAAAAAAAAAAAATAAACATTTGCATCCCTCAGGATTTAATCCTATTTCACATCTCCTTCCATTTGCTCTCCTCTAGCTATCACATTCACTTCAAATGGTTTAATTAACCTGTGAGTAGCATGATTACACATCTACATTCTCATTTTGGATAGTTTTCAAGCCATGGATATCTGTATTTCCTATTAGAGACTCATTCTTTCCCAAAGAAATGCATGTATTTCCTGCTTACTACATGTCATGATAATTGATGGACAAACAGTTACTAAAGCAAAGTGACATGGCTCCTCTGTTGACAGCTGAAAATCTTTGAAAATGGTGTATATTGAATGATTAAACAAATAAATGTATTGTAAATTGTAAGGAGCAGAAAAAATATATTCAATGCTATAATTGAAGTAATAATCACAAGTCTATATTAGATTGGGTGTCCAGAGAAGTCCTTTCTGAAGAGATGATATTGAAGGTGAGGTCAGGTGGAGAACTGGCCAACCATGCAAAGAGTAGCTTCCAGTCAGAGGGACAGTAGTTTGGAAAATCAGAGGTCAGAGGGTGCTTGCTGTGCTTTAAAAATGGAAAGGGAGATGTAGTTTAGGTATAGAAATTGAAAAAGAATGTGGCATAAAATAATCTCAGAAAAAAAAATATCAGAAAAATCAGCACAAGAGCTCAGTAATGGTAATCTTAGACTATATGGGGATTCTCAACTATTTTAAAAGCAGTGAGACTTACTAAAGAGATTTAGGTAGGTTAGGGATGTGTTTCGGAGAAGGCAGTGGCACCCCACTCCAGTACTCTTGCCTGGAAAATCCATGGATGGAGCCTGGTAGGCTGCAGTCCATGGGGTCGCTAAGAGTCGGACATGACTGAGCAACTTCACTTTGACTTTTCACTTTCATGCATTGGAGAAGGAAATGGCAACCCACTTCAATGTTCTTGCCTGGAGAATCCCAGGGACAGGGGAGCCTGGTAGGCTGCCATCTATGGAGTCCCACAGAGTCGAACATGACTGGAGCGACTTAGCAGAAGCAGGAGGGATGTGTTTTATTTTATAGATTTTAAAAAATTTTCTGTCAAAGACAGGAAGTATGGAAGAAGCAGCTAATTAAGACTTTGTAGAGTATTTAGATTTCCCTGTAAACACTGACCAGTTGACAATTAAGAAATCTGGGTATATCTTTGAATTCTTGATTCCCTGCACTTGCTTTACCATTCTATGATCCAGTTTGACAATTTTAGAATCTTAATGTCTCTCATATGCATAATTTCTTCTTCTCTATTAGTTTCCTGTCTTTAATTATGCTTCATGTCTGTATAGTCAAAGCTATTGTTTTTCCAGTAGTCCAGTAGTCATATATGGATGTGAGAACTGGACCATAAAGAAGACTGAGAGCTGAAGAATTGATGCTTTTGAACTGTGGTTTTGGAGAAGACTCTTGAGAGTTCCTTAGACTGCAAGGAGATCAAACCAGTGAATCCTGAAGGAAATCAATCCTGAACATTCATTGGAAGAATTGATGCTGAAGCTGAAGCTCCAATAATTTGGTCACCTGATGCATAGAGCTGATTCATTAGAAAAGACTCTGATGCTGGGAAAGATTTAAGGCAGAAGAAGGTGATGACAGAGGACAAGATGGTTGAATGGCATCACCAACTCATTGGATATGAGTTTGAGCAATCTCTGGGAGATGGTGAAGTAGAGGGAAGCCAGGTGTGCTGCAGTCCATGGAGAAGCAAAGAATCGAACACAACTGAGTGACTGAACAATAACAGCAAACTTTAACCTGGGCTATTACAAGACTTTCTAACACATTTCTATGGCTACTATCATGCATATCAACCATGACCATGAAAAAATGATGCCTTAGTAATCTTAATAAAATAAACATTTAATCATGATACTCCACTACTTACATCATCACACAGTTCCCACAATAAAATATATATATTAATATAGGAAAAATGTAATTTATTAAGCACTTCTGTGGACAGCTGAATATATAAAAATTTTATTGGAATATACTTGATTTACAGCATTAGTTCCAGGTTTACAGCAAAGTGAATCAGCTATACATACACACACATCCACTTCAACATTTTTATAACAAACCTGTACATTAATTTATCAATGTTCTCTCTCACTTAACACATGAAGAAACTGAGCTGTAAGATGATTAAATAAGAAAGAAAGTTATTTTTTCCATTACACAGTAAACCCATTCTTAGATTCTCTTAGAAACTATTTCACTGATAAGCTGCAAATCACCTTCAAATTATTTTTGGAAGTAGCTCTTCACCTAAAATGTATAGGCAAAATGTATCTTATTAAAGAATCTTTAAACTGTTTTGGATTCTTTGGAGTGGGTTATCTTGCCAAAAATTTTGTATGCTGTCATTGGGAATGTGAAAACCATTTTAGAAAGTCATAACAGTTTCAAATTGACTAGAAAAATAATCCTTCTTCATTGTATTGTTGTTTAATTGCTAAGTCATGTCCAATTCTTTTATGACCTCATGGACTGTAGCCTGACAGGCTTCTCTGCCCATGGGATTTTCTTGACAAGAATACTGGAGTGAGTGGTTGTCACTTCCTTCTTCAGTTGATCTTTCAGACCCAAAGACTGAACCCACGTCTCCTGTATTGGCAGGCAAGAAAGCCCCCCAAATAATCCTTATGGTAGTTTATTGCAGCGTTTTACACTGTTTCTTTTATTGGCATTACAATTTTTGACATGTGTAGATTTTCCAAATTTTGCCTTTATATGATACACTTACTCTTAATAAACAATTAAGTACAATAATTTCAGATGACTGATTTTAAAGGTAGTCAGAATTCTATCCCGTTTTTTCAATGAATAATCTGTACAATAAGGAGTACCAGTTTCTGTCATATCTTGAGTTATTAGAAATGACTGAAGTTCATTTCCTCCTTCAAGTCTGTGGCCTAAGCCTTGTAAGTTCAGTATCTTTACTTAGTGTTCTTACTCCTATTCCCACTATACCATCAGCCCTCTAGAACCGGCTTCATTTCCTGGAGAATGTTACCAAACAGTCCAACCCATATTGGTCCCAGCAGACCTTGTAAAGCAAGCTTTAATAAAGGAAGATAACATACAATGACAACTCTAGAATTCCACAGAGAGCTAGAATGTCATCAAAACACACATCAGATTCCCTTCTTTTGCTGGTTTCCTTCTCCTCTCAGAGTTAAGGACAAGAAGACATGAAGGTGATTTATAATTCAAGGGCATGGGTTTCTTTTTCAACCTAATTTGTTTCCAACAGAGCTGTTGAGGAAACAAACTTTCTGAAGATTTTTTATTTTCCTCAGATTCCATCCAAAACTAATCACTGTTTATTGATATAATTAATATCAAAAAGAGACATTAGGCACAAACATAAGCAGGGAACAATATATATATATACATTAATCTCATGACTACACCTAGGATGAAAGCTTACTTTTCTGTAATCAAGAGGTATAACCTGAATTAATAAGCTCCAGCATGTTCTTTTTCTCTCTCTTTGGGTAAAAGTAGGAAATCAAGAACTACCTAGAGTAACAGGCAAATTTGGCCTTGGAATACAAAATGAAGCAGGTCAAAGGCTAACAGAGTTTTGCCAAGAGAACGCATTCGTCATATCAAACATCATTTTCCAGCTGCACAAGAGAAGATTCTGCATATGGACATCACCAGGTGGATACACCGAAATCAGAGTGATTATATTCTTCCCAGCCAAAGATGGAGAAGCTCTATATAGTCAGCAAAAATAAGACCAGGAGCTGACTATGGCTCAGATCATGAATTTCTTATTGCCAAATTCAGACTTATATTGAAGAAAATAGGGAAAACCACTAGACCATTCAGGTATGATGTAAATCATATCCCTTAAGATTATACAGTGGAAGTTACAAATGGATTCAAGGGATTAGATCTGATACACAGAGTGCCTGAAGAATTATGGAGGGGAATTCATGACACTGTATAGGAGGCAGTGATCAAGATCATCCCAAAGAAAAATAAATGCAAAAAGGCAAAATGGTCCTCTGAGGAGGCCTTTCAAGTAGCTGAGAAAGAAGAGAAGTGAAGATATACCTATTTGAATGCAGAGTTCCAAAGAATGGCAAGGACAGAAGAAAGCCTTCCTTTGTGATCAGTGCAAAGAAATAAGGGAAAACAATAGAATGGGAAAGACTAGACATCTCTTCAAGAAAATTAGAAATACCAAGGAAACATTTCATGCAAAGATGGGCTCAAAAAAGGACAGAAATGGTATGGACCTAACAGAAGCAGAAGATATTAAGAAGAGGTGGCAAGAATACACAGAAGAACTATACTAAAAAGATCTTCATGACCCAGAGAACCATGATGATCTGACCACTCACCTAGAGCCTGACATCCTGGAATGCAAAGTCAAGACAGCCTTAGGAAGCATCACTATGAACAAAGTTAGTGGAGGTGATGAAATTCCAGTTGAGCTATTTCAAATCTTAAAAGATGATGCTGTCAAAGTGCTGCTCAATATTCCAGCAAATCTGGAAAAGTCAGCAGTGGCTGCAGGACAGGAAAAGGCCAGTTTTCATTTCAATCACAAAGACAGCCAATGATAAAGAATGTTCAAACTACTGCACAATTGAACTCATCTCACACACTAGCAAAGTAATGCTCAAAATTCTCCAAGTCAGACTTCAACAGTACATTAACCATGAACTTCCAAATGTTCAAGCTGGATTTAGAAAAGGCATAGGAACCAGAGATCAAATTGCCAACATCTGTTGGATCACAGAAAAAGCAAGAGAGTTCCAGAAAAACATCTGCTTTACTGACTATGCCTAAGATTTGAATGTGTGGAGCACAATAAACTGTGGAAAATTCTGAAAGAGGTCAGACTACCAGATCACCTGACCTGCCTCCTGAGAAATCTGTATGCAGGTCAAGAAGCAACAGTTAGAACTGGACATGGAATAACAGACTGGTTCCAAATCAGGAAAAGAAGATGTCAAGAATGTATACTGTCACCCTGCTTATTTAACTTTTTTATACAGTAAACTCTGTGAAATGCCATGCTGGATGAAGCACAAGATGGGATCAAGATTGCCAGAAGAAATGTCAGTAACCTTCAGTTCAGTTCAGTCGCTCAGTCATGTCCCACTCTTTGCGACCCTGTCCATCACCAACTCTCTGAGTTCACTGAGACTCACGTCCATTGAATCAGTGATGCCATCCAGCCATCTAATCCTCTGTCATCCCCTTCTCCTCCTGCCCCCAATCCCTCCCAGCATCAGAGTCTTTTCCAATGAGTCAACTCTTCGCATGAGGTGGCCAAAGTACTGGAGTTTCAGCTTTAGCATCATTCCCTCCAAAGAAATCCCAGGGCTGATCTCCTTCAGAATGGACTGGTTGGATCTCCTTGCAGTCCAAGGGACTCCCAAGAGTCTTCTCCAACACCACAGTTCAAAAGCATCAATTCTTCGGCACTCAGCCTTCTTCACAGTCCAACTCTCACATCCATACATGACCACAGGAAAAACCATAGCCTTGACTAGATGGACCTTAGTCGGCAAACCAATGTCTCTGCTTTTCAATATGCTATCTAGGTTGGTCATAACTTTTCTTCCAAGGAGTATGTGCGTTTTAATTTCATGGCTGCAGTCACCATCTGCAGTGATTTTGGAGCCCCCCAAAATAAAGTCTGACACTGTTTCCACTGTTTCCCCATCTATTTCCCATGAAGTGATGGGACCGGATGCCATGATCTTCGTTTTCTGAATGTTGAGCTTTAAGCCAACTTTTTCACTCTCCTCTTTCACTTTCATCAAGAAGCTTTTTAGTTCCCCTTCACTTTAGGTACACAGATGACACCACCCTTATGGCAGAAAGCGAAGAAGAACTAAAGAGCCTCTTGATGAAAGTGCAAGAGGAGAGTGAAAACATTGGCATAAAACTCAACATTCAGAAAATTAAGATCATGGCATCTGGTCCCATCAATTCATGGCAAATAAATGGGGAAACAATGGAAACAGTGACAGTCTTTATTTTTAGGGCCTCCAAAAATCATTGCAGATGGTGACTACAGCTATGAAATTAAGAGACACTTGCTCCCTGGATGAAAAGCTATCTCTAACCTAGACAGTATATTAAAAGGCAGAGACATTGCTTTGAAACAAAAGTCTGTCTAGTTAAAGCTATGGTTTATCCAGTAGTCACGTATGGATGTGAGAGTTGCACTATAAAGAAAGCTGAGTGCCAAAAAATTGATGCTTTTGAAGTGTGGTGTTGGAGAAGACTTTTATGAGACCCTCGGGCTGCAAGAAGATCCAACCAGTCCATCCTAAAGGAAATCAGTGCTGAATATTCATTGGAAGGACTGATGTTGAAGCTGAAACTCCAATACTTTGGCCACCTGATGCAAAGAACCGACTCATTTGAAAAGACCCTGATGCTGGGAAAGTTTGAGGAAGGGAGGAGAAGGGGATGACAGAGGATAAGAAGGTTGGATGGCATCACTGATGCAATGGACATGAGTTTGAGTCTCTGGGAGTTGGTGATGGTCAAGGAAGCCTGGCATGCTGTAGTCGATGGGGTCACAAAGAGTAAGACCTGACTGAGTGACTGAACTGACTGACTGGGTAAATTATAATTTTTTAAAAAGAAAAACCATATGATATCATTCATATATAAATAAGTCCTTTATTCAATTCATTAAGTAATACGGTATTGAGGATTAAATTGTGTACCTTTAAAGTTTTATATATTTAGTTCCTAATGCTTAATACCTGAGAATGTGATAGTATTTGGAGACAGGGTTTTTAAATATGTAATTTAAAACAATGTCTTTACGGTAGGTCCTAATCTGATTAGTTTCATTATAAAATTAGACTAGGACTCAGGTGCAGAGGGGAAAGCATGTTAAGACAGAGGAAGAAGATGGCTATATATAACCCAAGGAGGCCTCAGAAGAAAGCAACCCTGGCAACACCTTGATTTCAGGTCCTCTCCTCCAGAACCATGAGAAAATAACTTTCTGCTGTTTGTCACTCAGTGATGCTTTGTTATTCCAGCCCTATCTAATAATATATTTACATTAGGGCTCATATGTATTCTAGGCAATGGGCATTTGCATTGCTATGATTTTTCCATAAATTTACCTCTTGCCCTATAGATTCGTGAAATAGTCTAGCTATAGAAAATTAATAAAAATGTGCACATCCCTGTAAAATCAGATATTCCTCCAAGGGTCCACTAGATAAAATGTATCACTCTACTGAAAGGATGTCCAGTGTTCTATTTTGCCAATTTCGAGAGTTGTGTGTTTTTGTTTTTTTTTGACATACCACTACCTCATACCTTGCAGACTTTTTCTATCTCATGAAATGTAGCCATTGACAAGATAATACTTCACAACATGTTAATCAAGTATGCTTTCCTTGCATTTGGTCTGGGATTAATCTCCTCTTCTGTTATCCTGAGTAGGACATAGGTTTCTTCCTCTGATTATCAGCTAATATTGAGAAGATTTTTTTTCCCCACACATACAAATATGTTTTTAATTTAATACTATTTGGAAGATTCTGATTCAAATTTTTCTGTTGACTATTAATTCTTTTAAATAAAAATAAGTGTCCTTACAATAAGAGAGTAGGAGGAGAGGGAGTGTTATTGAGGAAATCCAGATGGACTTTAGAAAAAAAGAGGAATGAAATAATAATGAAGCTTCACCTGCTGAACAGGATTAATAGACCGCTCTGCTCTTAAGCCATATACTCCCTGGACTTATTCATCCATGACCTGATTTATTTATAACATTACATGGCAGTACTTCAGATTTCTCCTCCCTCTCCCTCCCCCCCCCCCACTGATAATCTGCCTAAGGCTGAAATATCTGGCAACAAAACATTTGAAGACATAATTCAATCTAGGTAAACTTTAATGTATCTTCACTACAGATTTTCTGCTTCTTCCTCTTAAGAATCTGTTTTCAGAATTTTGCCATAAAATCTAATGTTAAGGACACATATGAAATGCCAAAATCCCTAATCTGTCTTTCCGAAAGGTTATGCCATTTCGATTTGGACCTTATTTATTTTTTCTATTTTAAATCAAAATTTCTCAACAAACTGAAACAGTATTTAAGTAACTCTACTGCCCAATTTAAAAGTCAAAATGAAAGTGAAAGTCAGTCTGTCATGTCCAACTTTTTGCTCCATGGACCTTAGCCCGCCAGGCTCTTCTGTCCATGGAAATATCTAGGCAGGAATACTGGAGTGGGTTGCCATTCCCTTCACCAGAGGATCTTCCCAACCCAGGGACTGAACCCAGGTCTCTCCTGAATTGCAGCAGACTATTGTCTGAGCCACTACGGAAGCTGTGGCTTAAAAATCAAAGGGAATTGAAAATTTGACTTAGCACTGATCTGTGAATGACAGTAATGTGTATGGAGATGAAGAACATGAAGTTTTCAAAGATTCTTAAAAATGACATTGTTATTTGAAGTTTTTGTCACTCAGTGATTTTTTAATATGATTTTTTGCTTCACCAAGAGAAGATTAAGATGTGTTTTTTATCACACTGTTTCTTCCAAAGCACTGGAATTATCCTCTTTGTTTAGTCTATCCCCAGCTGCTGGCCTAGAAAACCCATAAACTTGGCTTCACAGCTGTGCCTGCTGTTCCAGATTTTAGAGTCAGAATTTTCTTCTCAGTATCTTGCTGATTTTGGCCCAGATTTCAGGTTAACGTTCTCATAATGCACAGTTGAAAAATATCATATTTTGTGAATATCATATGGAAAGTGTTTTTGTTGGCTTAGTTTTTCCTTTGTTTATTTTTTTGATGTTGCTCTTCTAAATATTGTTGGAAACATTTAAACTACCTCAACAACTTCTCAAAGAAAGTTCAGAGTATGTGATAAGGTACTAAACATCACTAATCACCAGGGCAATGCAAATCAAAACCATAATGAAATACCACCTCACAACTCTAAAGGATGACAATTTTCAAAATAAAACAGAATCAAAAAAAAATTAAAAGATTTTTTTGAGTGTTGGTCAGGATGCAAAGAAACTGGAACCCTTTCACACTGTTGGTGGGAATATAATATGGTCTTGTGGGAAACAATATGGATGCAAAAAGTTAAAAGTTGGACTACCACGTAATCCAGCAATCCTACATTTGGTATTTATCCAAACACATTTTAACTAAGATCTCAAAGAGATATATGCATATGCATACTTATGTTCACTGCACAATTATTCACAACAGCCAAAATAAGAGGAAAAAAATGTCCACTGACAGATGAATAGATATGAAAAGTGTGGTATACACAATGAAATATTATTCACTCTCAAAAAGAAGGTAATCTTGCCATATCTAACAACACATACGAACCTGAAGGACATTATGCTAAGTAAGACACCCTAGCCACTGAAGGACAAATACTGCAAGATTCTAATTATATGAGGTATCTAAAACAAACTCATGGAAGCAAAGTAGAATGTTGCTTGTTGGGGAGTGAGCAGAGGGTGGAGGAAAAAAGACTTGTTTTTCAACAGGCATAAAATTTATGTATCATGAATAAATACTAAGCATCTACTTTATAACATAGTCAGTTCAGTGGCTCAGTTGTGTCCAAATCTTTGTGATGCCATGGGCTAATTGCACAATGCCAAGCCTCCCTGTCCATCACCAATTCCTGGAGCCTACTCAAACTCATGTTCATTGAGTCAGTGATGCCATCCAACCGTCTCATCCTCGGTCACCTGCTTCTCTTACTGCCTGCAATCTTTCACAGCATCAGGGTCTTTTACAGTTCTTCACTTCAGGTGGCCAGAGTATTAGAGTTGCAGCTTCAGCATCAATGCTTCCAATGAATATTCAGGACTGATTTCCTTTAGGATGGACTGGTTGGATCTCCTTACAGTCCAGGGGCTCTCAAGAGTCTTCTCCAACACCACAGTTCAAAAGCATCAATTCTTCAGTTCTCAGCTTTCTTTATAGTCCAAATTTCACATCCATATATGATACTGGAAAAACCTTAGCTTTGACTAGACAGACCTTTGTTGGTAAAGTAATGTCTCTGCTTTTTAATATGCTGTCTAGGTTGGTCATAGCTTTTCTTCCAAGGAGCCAGCATCTTTTAATTTCACAGCTGCAGTCACCATCTGCAGTGATTTTGGAGCCCAATAAATAAAGACAGTCACTGTTTCCATTGTTTCCTCATCTATTTGCCATGAAATGATGGAACCAGATGCCATAATCTTAGTTTTTTGAATGTTGAGTTTTAAGCCAACTTTTTCACTCTCCTCTTTCACTTTCATTAAGAGGCTCTTTAGTTCTTCACTTTGTGCCATAACCGTGGTGTCATGTGCATATCTGAGGTTATTGATATTTCTCCCAGCAATCTTGATTCCAGGTTATCCTTCATCCAGTCCAGCATTTCTCATGACGTACTCTGCATATAAATTAAATAAGCAGGTTGACAATATACACCCATGATGTACTCCTTTCCTGATTTGGAACCAGTCTGTTGTTCCATGTCCAGTTCTAACTGTTGCTTCTTGACATGCATACAGATGTCTCAGGAGGCAGATAAGGTGATCTGGTATTTCTGTCTCTTTAAGAATTTTTCACTGTTTGTTGTGATCCACACAGTCCAAGGCTTTGGTGTAGTTAGTAAAGCAGAAGTAGGTGTTTTTCTGGAAGTCTGTTGCTTTTATGATGATCAAGCGGATGTTGGCAATTTAATATCTGGTTCCTCTGCCTTTTCTAAATCCAGCTTGAGCATCTCACAGTTCACAAACTGTTCCTGTACTGTTCACACTCACAGTTCACGTACTGTTGAAGCCTGGCTTGGAGAATTTTGAGCATTACTTTACTAGCATGTGAGATGAGTGCCATTGTGCAATAGTTTGACTCTTTGGCATTGCCTTTCTTTGCGATTGGAATGAAAACTGACATTTTCCAGTCGTGTGGCCACTACTGAGTTTTCCAAATGTGCTGGCATATTGAGTGCAGCACTTTCATAGCATCATCTTTCAGGATTTGAAATAGCTCAACTGGAATTCAATCACCTCCACTAGCTTTGTTTGTAGTGATACTTCATAAGGCCCACTTGACCTCACATTCCAAATGTCTGGCTCAAGGTGAATGATCACACCATCACATCTACAATACACAGAAGAACTACAAAAAAGAACTTATATTACCTACAGTTAATACCACTGAAATACTTAAAATTTTTGTTAAACGTGTAGAAAGTATATTAAGTTTTGTTATTACACACATACATATAAACAACATTTCACGAGGACACTTTTGGATGTGATGATTATGTTTATTACCTGATTGAGGTGATGACTTCTCGAGTGTGTATGTATATCCCCACTCATCAAATCATAGGCATTTTATGTGTACATTTTTCAGTTTATCAATTATACTTTGACAAGCTGTTTAAAATAGAGGATAAAAGCTCTGAAGATGGCAATCTAAATGGTCTAATTTCCAAATGAGAATAGACATCACAGTGTTTTCAAATAATTCTATTCCAGTCTTCAGCTATCTCCAACTAATGTTGGCAGTAGCTAAGGGCAGTTATAAATTGATCTCAATCTTTGGCACATCACTCTAGAATTCAAGGTCTGTTCTGTTTTACCACTTATCCAGGGCCAGTCTTTCTCCCTCTACACCTTTCCTTCACTGGCTTATTCCCACACCGTGATTTCTGTTTTCAGTTTCTTTTTTGTCCTCTGAGAGAATGTCCTATACTCTGAATCTTTACCCAATTTCTCCCAGAATACAAAATTAAATTATATTTTGTTTCATCCTAAAAGTGGTCTATCTAGTGCAAGCCCAAATAATCTTAAAATATACCTCAAAAAACTGGGAAACTGATATACAATATTGATTTCTGATATGTATTCTCTCTGAATTAAAGTTATGAATGTGTTTTGTCATTTACTAGACTATGAATTCCTTGAGGGCAAAATTATGTCTTATTCACATTTCTGACACCAAATTAAGCTATTATTTGCTTGCTAAATGTAAATTCTTTTCTGAATCTAACATTTAAAGTTTATTGGTCTTGTGTTCTGCTGAACCAAACCTTAGCATTAAGCTATTACAAAATAAATTTTTAAAACAAGGAAAGGATATTCATAGCCATGCCTTTAATCTATTTCTCGCTCTCCTAAAAAGGAAATTTGTTTGGGATCCAGAATTTTATTTTCTTGACTGGGTGCTGCAGATTGAGTAAGTACACAACCGAAAAGGCTTGAAGTGAGTTAGATTGACTTTCACTGGCAAGATCTTATCACAGACAGATAAAAATTAATTACAGGAGCTGCAGTAGAGACTTACTTGAAAAAACTTTGCAAAATTCTGATTTAAAAAGATTTTAGCACAGATTTTAGAAAATTAAAAAGCATAACAATAACACATATCCAGAATAGTATTCTTCGTTGATATTTCTAAAGTTTAATTCAAGGGTTTTACTGATTTTCATGGTTTTCTATTAAAAAAAAATTGTGTTCCAATAAAATTTTATTTAGAAAAACAGGAATTGGGTCAGATCTGGGTCTAGGACCATAGTTTGACAATCTGTGAAAGTGAAAATGTTAGTTTCTCAGTCATGTCTGACTCTTTGTGACTCCATGGATTGTAGCCTGCCAGGCTTCTCTATCTGAGGAATTCTTCAGGCTAGAATACTGGAGTAGGTTGCCATTCCTTTTTCCAGGGGATCTTCTCAACCCAGAGAACCTGGGATTGAACCTGCATCTCCTGCGTTGCAGGCAGATTCTTCACTATAGTCTAGAGGGAATCCATGACTCCTAAGAAAGTATTTGATAATCAATTTGCCCAAAAGTTCAATGAATCTGTGCTGTTGAAGTTAAAGACTCAGTCAAAGAAATATTGGGACAATGTGGATGGACCTGGAGGACATTATGCTAAATTAGAGAAGTCACACAAAGACAGATATATCATACATGATACCACTAACATGTGACATCTAAAAAAGCTAAACTTATAGAAACAGATAGTATACTGTTGTTTAACAGGTGCTGAAGAGGTAGGGGAAATTGAGAAGATTTTATTAAATGGTAAAATCTTGTAACAAGAAAATAAATACTGTCTAGGGCTTATTTTCAATACTGATGCTTCTTTTGCATACTGTCCCATGAAGAAAATAGATTCAAAGAAAATGTTACGTGGTAATTCAACTTCTGTGACAAGAACAGTGGTGATGGTGGAAAGAGAGGTGATAGCGGTTTCGTGGGCTTAAAAACATAACATACAGGTGACCATGTAAACCTAGTTAAATTCATCCCAAAGGTCTTCTGATATATTTTAAACATACCACAAGAAATACTTTAGTTCACAGATATTCATTTCATGAGTCAAATATCTGTACCCTGTACAGATTACTTTATATAACTGTACATTTACTTTATATAAAGGTTATGGTTTGCTAAATAGTACATTTTACATGTTATATCATGCTTTTTACAAAAAGAAAGAAAAGTGAAGTTGCTCAATCGTGTCCAACTCTTTGTTACCCCATGGAACGCAGTCTACCAGGCTCCTCTGTCCATGGGATTCTCCAGGCAAGAATACTGGAGTGGGTTGCCATTTCCTTTTCCAGGGGCTCTTCCTGACCCAGGGATCGAACTCAGGTCTCCCACACTATTGGCAGACGCTTTTCCCTCTGAGTCACCAGGGAAGCCATGCTTTTTACAAAAGCATACTATAATTTTAAAAAAGTAATAACAAAAATTCAGTTGTTCAGTTGTGTCTGACTCTTTGCCACCCCATGGACTGCAGCATACCAGGCTCCCCTGACCTTCACCAGCTCCTGGAGCTTGCTCAGACTCATGTCCATTGAGTCAGTAATGCTATCCAACCATCTCTTTCTCTGTCATCCCCTTTTCTTGCCTTCAGTCTTTCTCATCATCAGGGTCTTTTCCAGTGAGTTGGCATTCCCATCAGGCAGCCAAAGTACTGGAGCTTCAGTTTCAGCTTCAGCATCAGCCTTTCCAATGAATCAGGATTGATTTCCATTAGGCTTGAGTGGTTGGATCTCCTTACAGTCCAAGGGACTCTCAAGAGTCTTCTCCAACACCACAGTTCAAAAGCATCAATTTTTTAGTGCTCAACCTTATTTATGGGCCAACTCTCACATCCATACATGACTACTGGAGAAACCATAGTTTTGACTATATGAACCTCTGTTGGTAAAATGATGTCTGCTTTTTAATATGTTGTCCAGGTTTGTCATAGCTTTTCTCCCAAAGAGCAAGTGTCTTTTAATTTCATGGCTGAAGTCACCGTCAGCAGTCATTTTGGAGCCCAAGAAAATAAAGTCTGTCACTGTTTCCATCTATTTGCCATGAAAGGATGGGACCAGATACCGTGAGATTAAGGATGTTATTATAGAAAGATGTTTAGTCTTTATTCTCAATTCCTGGCAGAGAGCTCCTAAAAACCTTCAGAATTTCTTGAGTGATTAGAGTTATAGGACTGTCTTTTGATCTAATGAGACACTTTTACTTAGCCCCTAGATAGCTTTAGGATGGTGGTTGCTGCTGCTGCTAAGTTGCTTCAGTCATGTCCGACTCTGTGCGACCCCATAGACTGCAGCCTACCAGGCTTCCCCATCCCTGGGATTCTTCAGGCAAGAACACTGGAGTGGGTTGCCATTTCCTTCTTCAATGCATGAAAGTGAAAAGTCAAAGTGAAGTTGCTCTGTCGTGTCTGACTCTTAGCGACCCTATGGACTGCAGCCCACCAGGCTCCTCGGTCCATGGAATTTTCCAGGCAAGAGTACTGGAGTGGGGTGCCATTGCCTTCTCTGAGGATGGTGGCTGGTCATCCTTAACTCCAGAAACCAAGTATTGTTTACAGTCTTGGAAATTTCAGCCCCATCCCAACATCTAGAAAGGAGAGAAAGACAGGAGATTGAGTTAGTTACTAATGGCCAGTGACTTAATCAGTATGCTTATGCAAGGAACCTTCATAAATACCCCTAACAATGTGGTTCAGAGAATTTCTGATTTGTCCAACACATCCACATGTCAGGAGGATGGCACACCCCAACATCATAGTGACAGAAGCTCCTGTAATTGGGACCGTTTAACACCTTGCCTTGTATTCCTCATTTCACTCTCCATTTGTTAATTTATAATAATCCAATAAATGTAAGTAAAGTACTTCCCTGAGTGAATTCTGTGAGCCACTCTACCAAATCATTGCACCTGAGGAGGCAGTTATGGGAATCTCCAAATCATAGCCAGTTAATCAGAAGTATGGTTGATAGGACTTTCCATTGTCATCAATGGTGGGGACAGTGTTGTGGGGCTGAGCCCTTAAACTAGTGGAGCCTGACCCTAACTCTCAGTAGTTTGGTCAGAACTGAATTGAATTATAAGACACTTAGCGAGTGTTAGCACTAATGGTGATGTCAGGAGGAAAAGAATCTCAAAGCAAAAAAAAAAAAAAAAAAAGAAAATTAAAACTTGTACAGCCCCTCCTATTCCCCAGATAAGGAGTTAAGATACACTGATATATAGACAAACACACTCATTCTCTCTTTTTTTAATTTTTTTTATTATTTTATTATTATTTTTTATTTTTTTTACTTTATTTTACTTTGCAATACTGTATTGGTTTTGCCATACATTGACATGAATCCACCACAAGTGTACATGCGTTCCCAAACATGGACCCCCCCTCCCACCTCCCTCCCCATAACATCTCTCTGGGTCATCCCTGTGCACCAGCCTCAAGCATGCTGTATCCTGCGTCGGACATAGACTGGCGATTCGATTCTTACATGATAGTATACATGTTACAATGCCATTTTCCCAAATCATCCCGCCCTCTCCCTCTCCCTCTGAGTCCAAAGGTCCGTTATACACCTCTGTGTCTTTTTTGCTGTCTTGCATACAGGGTCGTCATTGCCATCTTTCTAAATTCCATATATATGTGTTAGTATACTGTATTGGTGTTTTTCTTTCTGGCTTACTTCACTCTGTATAATCAGCTCCAGTTTCATCCATCTCATCAGAACTGATTCAAATGAATTCTTTTTAACTGCTGAGTAATACTCCATTGTGTATATGTACCACCGCTTTCTTCTCCATTCATCTGCTGATGGACATCTAGGTTGTTTCCATGTCCTGGCTATTATAAACAGTGCTGCGATGAACAGTGGGGTACATGTGTCTCTTTCAATTCTGGTTTCCTCGGTGCATATGCCCAGCAGTGGGATTGCTGGGTCATAAGGTAGTTCTATTTGCAATTTTTTAAGGAATCTCCACACTGTTCTCCAAAGTGGCTGTACTAGTTTGCATTCCCACCAACAGTGTAGGAGGGTTCCCTTTTCTCCATACCCTCTCCAGCATTTATTGCTTGCAGATTTTTGGATCGCAGCCATTCTGACTGGTGTGAAGTGGTACCTCATTGTGGTTTTGATTTGCATTTCTCTAATAATGAGTGATGTTGAGCATCTTTTCCTGTGTCTGTTAGCCATCCGTATGTCTTCTTTGGAGAAATGTCTATTTAGTTTTTTGGCCCATTTTTTGATTGGGTCGTTTATTTTTCTGGAATTGAGCTGCATAAGTTGCTTGTATATTTTTGAGATGAGTTGTTCGTCAGTTGCTTCATTTGCTATTATTTTCTCCCATTCAGAAAGCTGTCTTTTCACCTTGCTTATATTTTCCTTTGTTGTGCAGAAGCTTTTATTTTTAATTAGATCCCATTTGTTTATTTTTGCTTTTATTTCCAGTATTCTGGGAGGTGGATCATAGAGGACCCTGCTGTGATTTATGTCGGAGAGTGTTTTCCTATGTTTTCCTCTAGGAGTTTTATAGTTTCTGGTCTTACATTTAGATCTTTAATCCATTTTGAGTTTATTTTTGTGTGTGGTGTTAGAAAGTGATCTAGTTTCATTCTTTTACAAGTGGTTAACCAGTTTTCCCAGCACCACTTGTTAAAGAGATTGTCTTTACTCCATTGTATATTCTTGCCTCCTTTGTCAAAGATAAGGTGTCCATATGTGTGTGGATTTATCTCTGGGCTATCTATTTTGTTCCATTGATCTATATATCTGTCCTTGTGTCAGTACCATACTGTCTTGATGACTGTGGCTTTTTAGTAGAGCCTGAAGTCAGGCAAGTTGATTCGTCCAGTTCCATTCTTCTTTCTCAAGATTGCTTTGGCTATTCGAGGTTTTTTTGTATTTCCATACAAATCTTGAAATTATTTGTTCTAGTTCTGTGAAAAATGTGGCTGGTAGCTTGATAGGGATTGCATTGAATTTGTAAATTGCTTTGGGTATTATACTCATTTTCACTATATTGATTCTTCTGATCCATGAACATGGTATATTTCTCCATCTATTAGTGTCCTCTTTGATTTCTTTCATCAGTGTTTTATAGTTTTCTATATACAGGTCTTTAGTTTCTTTAGGTAGGTATATTCCTAAGCATTTTATTCTTTTCATTGCAATGGTGAATGGAATTGTTTCCATAATTTCTTTTTCTACTTTCTCATTATTAGTGTATAGGAATGCAAGGGATTTCTGTGTGTTGATTTTATATCCTGCAACTTTACTATATTCATTGATTAGCTCTAGTAATTTTCTGGTGGAGTCTTTAGGGTTTTCTATGTAGAGGATCATGTCATCTGCAAACAGTGAAAGTTTTACTTCTTCTTTTCCAATTTGGATTCCTTTTATTTCTTTTTCTGCTTTGATTGCTGTGGTCAGAACTATGTTGAATAGTAGCGGTGAAAGTGGGCACCCTTGTCTTGTTCCTGACTTTAGGGGAAATGCTTTCAATGTTTCACCATTGAGGATAATGTTTGCTGTGGGTTTGTCATATATAGCTTTTATTATGTTGAGGTATATTCCTTCTATTCCTGCTCTCTGGAGAGTTTTTATCATAAATGGATGTTGAAAATTGTCAAAGGCCTTCTCTGCATCTATTGAGATAATCATATGGCTTTTATTTTTCAATTTGTTAATGTGGTGAATTACATTGATTGATTTGGGGATATTGAAGAATCCTTGCATCCTTGGGATAAAGCCCACTTGGTCATGGTGTATGATCTTTTTAATGTGTTGTTGGATTCTGATTGCTAGAATTTTGTTGAGGATTTTTGCATCTATGCTCATCAGTGATATTGGCCTGTAGTTTCCTTTTTTTGTGGCATCTTTGTCAGGTTTTGGGTTTAGGGTGATGGTGGCCTCATAGAATGAGTTTGGAAGTTCACCTTCCTCTGCAATTTTCTGGAAGAGCTTGAGTAGGATAGGTGTTGGCTCTTCTCGAAATTTTTGGTAGAATTCAGCTGTGAAGCCATCTGGACCTGGGCTTTTGTTTGCTGGAAGGTTTCTGATTACAGTTTCAATTTCCATGCTTATGATGGGTCTGTTAAGATTTTCTATTTCTTCCTGGTTCAGTTTTGGAAAATTGTACTTTTCTAAGAATTTGTCCATTTCTTCCATGTTGTCCATTTTATTGGCATATAACTGCTGATAGTAGTCTCTTATGATCCTTTGTATTTCTGTGTTGTCTGTTGTGATCTCTCCATTTTCATTTCTAATTTTATTGATTTGATTTTTCTCTCTTTGCTTCTTGATGAGTCTGGCTAATGGTTTGTCAATTTTATTTATCCTTTCAAAGAACCAGCTTTTGGCTTTGTTGATTTTTGCTATGGTCTCTTTTGTTTCTTTTGCATTTATTTCTGCCCTAATTTTTAAGATTTCTTTCCTTCTACTAACTCCGGGGTTTTCCAATTCTTCCTTTTCTAGTTGCTTTAGGTGTAGAGTTAGGTTATTTATTTGACTTTTTTCTTGTTTCTTGAGGCATGCCTGTATTGCTGTAAACTTTCCTCTTAGCACTGCTTTTATAGTGTCCCACAGGTTTTGGGTTGTTGTGTTTTCATTTTCATTCGTTTCTATGCATATTTTGATTTCTTTTTTGATTTCTTCTGTGATTTGTTGGTTATTCAGAGTGTGTTGTTCAACCTCCATATGTTGGAATTTTTAATAGTTTTTCTCCTGTAATTGAGATCTAATCTTAATGCATTTTGGTCAGAAAAGATGCTTGGAATGATTTCGATTTTTTTGAATTTATCAAGTTTAGATTTATGGCCCAGGATGTGATCTATCCTGGAGAAGGTTCCATAAGCACTTGAGAAAAAGGTGAAATTCATTGTTTTGGGGTGAAATGTCCTATAGATATCAATTAGGTCTAACTGATCTAATGTATCATTTAAAGTTTTCATTTCTTTGTTAATTTTCTGTTTAGTTGATCTGTCCATAGGTGTAAGTGGGGTGTTAAAAGTCTCCCACTATTATCGTGTTATTGTTGATTTCCCCTTTCATACTTGTTAGCATTTGTTTTACATATTGCGGCGCTCCTCTATTGGGTGCATATATGTTTATAATTGTTATATCTTCTTCTTGGATTGATCCTTTGATCATTATGTAGTGGCCTTCTTTGTCTCTTTTCACAGCCTTTGTTTTAAAGTCTATTTTATCGGATATGAATATTGCCACTCCTGTTTTCTTTTGGTCTCTATTTGCGTGGTATATCTTTTTCCAGCCCTTCACTTTCAGTCTGTATGTGTCCCTTGTTTTGAGGTGGGTCTCCTGTAAGCAGCATATAGAGGTGTCTTGTTTTTTAATCCATTCGGCCAGTCTTTGTCTTTTGGTTGGGGCATTCAACCCATTTACGTTTAAGGTAATTATTGATAAGTATGATCCCGTTACCATTTACTTTATTGTTTTGGGTTCGGGTTTATACGCCCTTTTTGTGTTTCCTGTCTAGAGAATATCCTTTACCATTTGTTGGAGAGCTGGTTTGGTAGTGCTGAATTCTCTCAGCTTTTGCTTGTCTGTAAAGCTTTTGATTTCTCCTTCGTATTTGAATGAGATCCTTGCTGGGTACAGTAATCTGGGCTGTAGGTTATTGTCTTTCATCACTTTAAGTATGTCTTGCCATTCCCTCCTGGCCTGAAGAGTTTCTATTGAAAGATCAGCTGTTATCCTTATGGGAATCCCCTTGTGTGTTATTTGTTGTTTTTCCCTTGCTGCTTTTAATATTTGTTCTTTGTGTTTGATCTTTATTAATTTGATTAATATGTGTCTTGGGGTGTTTCACCTTGGGTTTATCCTATTTGGAACTCTCTGTGTTTCTTGGACTTGGGTGATTATTTCCTTCCCCATTTTAGGGAAGTTTTCAACTATTATCTCCTCAAGGATTTTCTCATGGTCTTTCTTTTTGTCTTCTTCTTCTGGGACTCCTATAATTCGAATGTTGGAGTGTTTCATATCGTCCTGTAGGTCTCTGAGATTGTCCTCATTTCTTTTAAATCGTTTTTCTTGTTTCCTCTCTGATTCATTTATTTCTACCATTCTATCTTCTATTTCACTAATCCTATCTTCTGCCTCCATTATTCTACTATTTGTTGCCTCCAGAGTGTTTCTGATCTCATTTATTGCATTATTCATTATATATTGACTCTTTTTTTATTTCTTCTAGGTCCTTGTTAAACCTTTCTTGCATCTTCTCAATCCTTGTCTCTAGGCTATTTATCTGTGATTCCATTTTGATTTCAAGATTTTGGATCATTTTCACTATCAATATTCAGAATTCTTTCTCAGGTAGATTCCCTACCTCTTCCTCTTTTGTTTGGTTTGGTGGGCAACTCTCCTGTTCCTTTACCTGCTGAGTATTCCTCTGTCTCTTCATCTTGGTTATATTGCTGCGTTTGGGGTGGCCTTTTTATATTCTGGTAATTTGTGGAGTTCTCTTTATTATGGAGCTTCCTCACTGTGGGTGGGGTTCTTTCAGTGGCTTGTCAAGGTTTCCTGGTTAGGGAGGTTTGTGTTGGAGTTCTGGTGGGTGGAGCTGGGTTTCTTCTCTCTGGAGTGCAGTGGAGTGACCAGTAATGGGTTATGAGATGTCAGTTGTTTTGGAATAACTTTGAGCTGCCTGTATATTGAAGCTCAGGGGAGTGTTCCTGTGTTGCTGGAGAATTTGTGTGGTATGTCTTGTTCTGGAACTTGTTGGCCCTTGGGTGGAGCTTGGTTTCAGTGTAGGTTTGGAGGCATTTGATGAGCTCCTATTGCTTAATGTTCCCTGAATTCAAGAGTTCTCTAATGTTTTCAGGCTTTGGACTTAAGCCTCTTGCTTCTGGTTTTCAGTTTTATTTTTACAGTAGCCTCAAGACTTCTCCATCTATACAGCACCGATGATAAAACATCTAGGTTAAAGATGAAAAGTTTCTCCACATTGAGGGACATTCAGAGAGGTTCACTGTTTTTGAAGACAATGGTCTGCTTTTCTGGTTGCCTGATGTCCTCTGCCAGCCTACAGAAGTTGTTTTGTGGAGTTTGCTCCGCGTTGAAATGTTCTTTTGAGGAATTTGTGAGGGAGAAAGAGGTCTTCCCGTCCTATTCCTCCACCATCTTTGCTACTCCATTCTCTCTTTTTACAAACACATTTACACACCAAAATAGATTTATAATCAACTACGATCATAGCATATAGATATTTTCATTGTCAATACAAAGTTATTAAAGTACTTTCTTTAATTGAATAAGGTGTCATTATATCAATATACAGAGTTTAATTTATATAGCTAATAAGCATTACATTTCAAGATAAAATGAGCATTGATTTTAGTATCTTATGATTGTAAAAACCTTAGAACAAACTATACTAAGAAACAAACACATAAAGAGCAAAAATTGGTGAGCTGTTACTATCCATAGCACTATCTTCTTTCCAACTAAAACAGGAATTGACATATTGTAAATCACCTATACTTAAATAAAAAAGACAGAAAAGAAAAGCTGAGGGAATTAAAGCTTCAACAGCCAAATATTTCTTTTAAAAAATGGGAATTGAGATGATAATTTCTGTGAAATATATCTAATAATGCTAAAACATATTTATTACCTGAAAGCTGGAAGTAGTATGTTCCAAACTAAATTTTGGAGATTGTTTTATTTATTAAACAAAGCTTTAATGGAATAAAACTTTAAATTTATTTGAAATATAATACACCTAAGTATTTTGGTTGTCTGAGCCTTTGGATAGGCTGAAATATTCTATCAATATCAATCAAAAGAGACAAAAGGAGGACAAATCAAATTCCTAAAACTAAAATCAATAGCATTATGTCAGGCTGAATTAAGCTATATTGTACTATTACTTCAAATATTATCTAGTGTGGTTAAATGATTTTATTTATTTTTTGTCTGAGTTTCTTTCCTTAAACACAAGAATCTAGAGTCATATAATTTTTAAGAATAAAGGTACTTTATATATTAATTAAGCAACATGTAGGCTGAAGGACAAATTCCTTTGGAGTAGATACTAAATTTTCTTTATCTTTACATGAGAATAGTGACTTGCAAAACTGTACCTAACTTTTATATTCAATTAAATTGACAACGAGGAAAGTGTGTTCCAAGAAGTTAAGTGACTTATCCAAATACTAATAGAGACTTATGTAGCTAGACTTTAGAATTTATTTTTAACCCTAGACAGTTCAGTTCAGTTCAGTCGCTCAATTGCGTCCGACTCTTAGCGACCCCATGAACCACAGGACGCCAAGCCTCCCTGTCTATCACCAAATCCCGGAGTGCCTTCAAACCCATGTCCATTGAGTTGGATGTTATCATCTTAATTTTCTGAATGCTGAGCTTTAAGCCAACTTTTTGCTCTCCTCTTTCACTTTCATCAAGAGGCTCTTTAGTTCTTCTTCACTTTCTGCCCTAAGGATGGTGTCATATGCGTATCTGAGGTTACTGATATTTTTCCCCGCAATCTTGATTCCAGTTTGTGCTTCCTCCAGTGCAGCGTTTCTCATGATTTACTTAGCATATAAGTTAAATAAGCAGGGTGACAACATACAGCCTCGACACACTCCTTTCCTATTTGGAACCAGTTTGTTGTTCCATGTCCAGTTCTAACTGTAGCTTCCTGACCTGCCTACAGATATCTCAAGAGGCAGGTTAGGTGGTCTGGTATACCCTTCTCTTTCAGAATTTTCCAGTTTTTTGTGATCCATACAGTCAAAGGCTTTGGCATAGTCAGTAAAGCAGAAATAGATATTTTTCTGGAACTTTCTTGCTTT
This sequence comes from Ovis canadensis, assembly GCF_042477335.2. NCBI lineage: Eukaryota > Metazoa > Chordata > Mammalia > Artiodactyla > Bovidae > Ovis > Ovis canadensis. Next base: position 173,035,569 of record NC_091246.1, on the reverse strand, counting down.
TTCCATGATCCAGCTGATGCTGCCAGTTTAATCTCTGGTTCCTCTGCCTTTTCTAAAAGCAGCTTGAATGTCTGGAATTTCAGGGTTCATGTATTGCTGAAGACTGGCTTGGAGAATTTTAAGCATTACTTTACTAGACTGTGATATGAGTGCAATTGTGCGGTAGTTTGAGCATTCTTTCGCATTGCCTTTCTTTGGGTTTGGAATGAAAACTGACATTTTCCAGTCCTGTAGCCACTGCTGAGTTTTCCAAATTTGCTGGCATATTGAGTGCAGCACTTTCACAGCATCATCTTTCAGGATTTGAAATAGCTCAACTGGAATTCCATCACCTCCACTAGCTTTGTTCATAGTGATGCTTCCTAAGGTCCACTTGACTTCACATTCCAGTATGTCTGGCTCTAGGTGAGTGATCACACCATCATGATTATCTGGGTCATGAAGATCTCTTTTGTATAGTTCTTCTGTGTATTCTTGCCACCTCTTCTTAATATCTTCTGCTTCTGTTAGGTCCATACCATTTCTGTCCTTTATCGAGCCCATCTTTGCATAAAATGTTCCCTTGGTATCTCTAATTTTCTTGAAGAGATGTCTAGTCTTTCCCATTCTATTGTTTTCCTCTGTTTCTTTGCATTGATTGCTGAGGAATGCTTTCTTATCTCTCCTTGCTATTCTTCGGAACTCTGCACTCAAATGGGTATATCTCTCCTTTTCTCCTTTGCTTTTTATTTGTCTTCTTTTCAAAGTTATTTATAAGGCCTCCTCAGACAGCCATTTTGCTTTTTTTCATTTCTTTTTCTTGGGGATGGTCTTGAGTCCTGTCTCCTATACAATGTCAGGAACCTCCATCCATAGTTCATCAGTCACTCAGTCTGTCACATCTAGTCCCTTTCTCACTTCCACTATATAGTCATAAGGGACTTGATTTAGGTCACACTTGAATGGTCTAGTGGTTTTCTCCACTTTCTTCAATTTAAGTCTGAATTTGTCAATAAGGAGCTCATGATCTGAGCCACAGTCAGCTCCCAGTCTTGTTTTTGCTGACTGTATAGAGCTTCTCCATCTTTGGATGCAAAGAATATAATCAATTTGATTTCAGTGTCGACCATCTGGTGATGTCCATGTGTAGAGTCTTCTCTTGTTGTTGGATGAGGGTGTTTGCTATGACCAGTATGTTCTCTTGGCAAAACTCTATTCGCCTTTGCCCTGCTTCATTCTGTACTCTAAGGGCAAATTTGCCTGTTACTTGAGTTGTTTCTCGACTTCGTACTTTTGCCTTCCAGTCCCCTACAATGAAAAGGACATCTTTTGGGGGTGTTAGTTCTAGAAGATCTTGTAGGTCTTCATAGAACTGTTCACGTTCAGCTTCTTCAGCATTACTGTTCGGGGCATAAACTTGGATTACCGTCATATTGAATGGTTTGCCTTGAAAACGAACAGAGTTCACTCTGTCATTTTTGAGATTGCATCCAAGTACTGTATTTCGAACTCTTTTGTCTCTCTCAACCTAAATATCTTATTCTTATAATTGTATTTAATTATTTATTTTTGACTGTGCTGAGTCTTCATTGTCCCATGAGCATTTCTTGGCTGTGGCAAGTTGGGGCTGCAAGTTGGGGCTACTTTAGTTGCAGTGTGCGATCTTCCCATTGAGATGGCTTCTTTTGCCACAAAGCATGGGCTCTAGGGTATGGTATCTAGAGCACAGGCTCAATATTTGTGGTTCACGGTCTTAGCTGCTGTGCAGCATGTGGGATCTTCTCAAATCAGGGATCAAACCTATCTCTCTTGCATTGGTAGGCAGATTCTTCACCATTGAGCCACCAGGGAAGCCCATAAATATCTTTAAAAATAGGAATATATTAGATATGGTAGGCCTTATCTGACAGAATTTCATTCCATTAAATGGCATATATTTAAATCTATCTGGGGTTCCATACTGAAATTCTCAGGCAGGATGGGACAGGCAAAGTAAATGAGAGAATACGGCCTAGTGTTGATTGCCTAAGTATACATTAAGTAAACAGAGGGAGTTGTGATAAACTGAACAACCCAGCAAATAAGGTTTCTTCTCAGCTTTAGGAATCCTAGAGGTTTAGAGACTTTTGCTCAATACTAAAAACAAGCAGAAAGAGTTTGGCTACCATTTGAGGAACACTTGAAGGATTCACACAGACAAAACTTTACTCCCAAGGGCCAGAGCCAAAGGTCCTGTCTAAAACTGTTGCTGGACTGAGAAGGTAGGACAGCCATCCCTTATTCATAGGTGTTTAGAGCAGCTTTATTCATAACTAGCACAACTTGGAAGCAACAACAATGTCCTTCAAAAGGAAAGGATAAATAATCAGTAGTACATCCAGACAATGGACTAGAATGCAGCACTGATTTAAATGCATATTAATAAGGGAAGTAAGCCAATCTGAAAGAGTTATACACTGTATAATTCCAATTATATGATATTCTGTAAAAGGCAAAACTAAAGAGACAGTAAAAAGATGAGTGGTTTCCAGGGGTTGTGGCAGGGTGTGAGTGGGGATGAATATGAGCACTGAGGATTTTTAGGACAGTGAAAATACTCAGTATGATATCATAATAATGGACATATGTTGTTATAGATGTGCCTAAATCCATATTGTATATAATACCAAGAGTGAACAGTAACATAAACAATTGCTATAACTGTGGCTGATGATGTAACAATATAAGTTCATCAGCTGTAACCAATTTAACACTCAATTAGGGACTGGTGATAATGGGAGAAGCTATGCATGTGTGAGGGAAGGGGTTATATGAGAAATCTCTATACCTCCTGCTCACTTGTCCTGTGAACCTGTCAATCAGTTCAGTTCAGTTCAGTTGCTCAGTTGTGTCCAACTCTTTGCGACTCCATGGACTGCAGCAGCCAGACTTCCCTATCCATCACCAACTCCTAGAGCTTACTCAGACTCATGTCCATCAAGTTGATAGTGCCATTTAAACATCTCATCCTCTATCGTTACCTGTGTGAACCTACAAATGTTTTAAATATAATAAAGATAGAAAAACTTTGAAAATATAAAACAATTATTAAGACAGAATCATTATGAAGAAAACTAATTAGACATATGTCAAAAAATGAACGGGGCTGGAAAGGCAAAATACAAAATTAATTATATTGATAAATTGCTTTTATCATACTATGAATAATGTATAGAACAAAAATATCATAAATATGTATTATGAAATTTGTGTGTGTATAAAAATAAAACACTTGGCAACTACACCGACAAGAATTCTTGGCTCTAAGATTTTTACATAATTTTGTTGTTGTTCAGTTGCTAAGTCATGTCCAATTCTTTGAGATCTCCTGGACTGTAGCCTGCCAGGTTCCTCTGTCCTTGAGGAGGCAAGACTGTTGGAATGGGTGGCCATTTCTTTCTCCAGGGTATCCTTTTGACTAAGGGAAGTCCTCAGCATAAGCTTAGCATTTGTTATATTCTTTTATGGAAGTGGAATGAAACTGGTAAAATAGTTAAACATTATAGTTAGTGACATATATCTGTTTTATTATTTGTTAAGCTTCTTTCTTATGTAGTAGGACTATGTAGAATGATGCATAATTATATATACATTCCATATCCAAAATGTGTTGCATATACCAGGTACATGTTTGTTTAATAAATAAATATGAAAATTAAAATTTTAAAGATATAACTTAGAATTTGTCACATAAGAAATAATCCTTCATGAAGAAATTAATTTCAAAGTATTATTTATTTGTTTACCTGTTGGTTTTCATGGTGTAATACCCTATGGAAAATTTCCTTATCTATTAAAACAGAATTTATTTACAATCTACTTTCAGTATATCTGCACCAGCCTGGTTGGTACACCAATATTATCACTTTTACCAATAAACTCTTGTGTTTTATATTATCAGTGAACCTGAATCAGAAATAGGCTGCTTTGTTGTTTTACTTCTCTTCTGCTTCAGCAATTTGCACCAATGAGAAATGACACATTTTTTAACTTGCTCATTTTTGGCCTTAGTTCTCTTATCACTTCAGTTCAGTTCAGTCACTCAGTCATGTCTGACTGTTTGTGACCCCATGAACTGCAGCATGCCAGGCCTCCCTGTCTGTTCACCAAATCCTGGAGTTTACCCAAATTCATGCCCATTGAGTCGGTGATGCCATCCAGCCATCGCATCCTCTCGTCCCCTTCTCCTGCCTTCAATCTTTACCAGCATCAGGGTCTTTTCAAATGAGCCAGCTCTTCGCACCAGGTAGCCAAAGTATTGGAGTTTCAGCTTCAACATCAGTCCTTTCAATGAATTATTCAGGACTGATCTCCTTTAGGATGTATTGGTTGGATCTCCTTGCAGTCCAAGGGAGTCTCAAGAGTCTTTTCCAACACCACACTTCAAAAATTCTTTGGCACTCAGCTTTCTTTATAGTCCAACTCTCATATCCATACATGACTACTGGAAAAACTTTACCTTGACTAGACGGACATTTGTTGACAAAGTAATGTCTCTGCTTTTTAATATGCTGTCTAGGTTGGTCATAATATTCCTTCCAAGGAGAAAGCGTCTTTTAATTTCATGGCTGCAATCATCATCTGCAGTGATTTTGCAGCCCCCCCAAAATAAAGTCTAACACTGTTTCCACTGTTTCCCAGACCTACAGGATCTTCTAGAACACCAAAAAAAAAAAAAAGATGTGCTTTTCATCATAGAGGAATGGAATGCAAAAGTAGGAAATCAAGAAGTACTCATTAACATGCAATTTTGGCCTTGGAGTATAAAATGAAGCAGGGCTTATCAAGAGAAGACACTTTTCATAGCAAACACAATTTACCAACAAGCTAAGAATTAACTATACACACTGACATCACCATATGGTCAGTACCAAAATCAGATTGATTATTTTCCTTGCAGCCAAAGATGTAAAAACTCTATAAAAGTTCAATAAAATGAAGACCTGGAGCTGACTGTGGCTCAGATCATTAGGTTCTTATTGATAAATTTAGGCTTAAATTGAAGAAAGCAGGGAAAACCACTAGGCCATTCAGGCATGACATAAATCAAATGCCTTATGATTATACAGTGGAAGTGAAAAGTACATTCAAAGGATTAGATCTGGTAGACAGACTGCCTAAGGAACTATGGACAGAAGTTTATAACGTGAATACTGAGAAAGCAGAGAGTCTAGAGCTCTGAATGTTCTTACCTTCTCCTGAAGATCCCATATGAGCCTGCAAGATAGCTTACGGTGAACAATGTTGGATTCATGATCTCTGAAGTAGAAGATATAGCTTTAGAACAGGGGACCAGGTTTCATCACTCAACAGCTTTTGTGTAGCAGAGTTTTATTAAAGCATGAAAACAGACAGAGAAAGCTTCTGACATAAACATCAGTAGGGGGATGGAAAGTGCCCCGTTCACTAGTCTTAGCAAGGGAGCTATATACCTTATTACAGTAAAGGGTCTTACCAGAACCATTCCCAACAAAACAAGAGAAGACTCTATACATAGACAACACAAGATGGTCAACAACGAAATCAGATTGATTATTTTTTTTTTGCAGGCAAAGATGGAGAAACTCTATAAAGTCAGCAAAAACAACACTGGGAGCTGACTGTGGCTCAGATCATGAACTCCTTATTGCCAAACTCAGACTTAAATTGAAGAAAGTAGGAAAAAACAGTAGACCATTCAGGTATGGTCTAAATCATACAGAAGTGACAAATAGATTCAAGGGATTAGATCTGATAGAGTGCCTAAAGAACTATGGACAGAGGTTTATAGCATTGTACAAGAAGCAGTGATCAAAACCATCCCAAGACTAAGCAATGCAAGGCTATTGGTTGAGGAGGTTTTAAAAATACCTGAGAAAAGAAGAGAAGTGAAAGGCCAGGGAAAAAGGGAAAGATATACCCAACTGAATGTGAAGTTCTAGAGAATAGCAAGGAGAGATAAGAAGACCTTCTTAAATAAGCAATGCAAAGATATGTGGCAACAATACACAGATGAATAATACAAAAAAGATCTAAATGATCTGGATAACCATGATGGTGTGGTCACTCACTTAGAGCCGGACATTATGGAGTCTGAGTTCATGTGGGCCTCAGGAAGCATTACCACAAACAAAGCTAGTGGAGGTGATGGAATTCAAGCTAAGCTATTTTAAAATCCTAAAAGATATTGTTGCTAAAGTGCTGGATTCTATATGTCAGCAAATTTGGAAAACTCAGCAGAAGCCATAGGACTGTTCCAATGCCAAAGAAGGGTAATGCCAAAGAATGTTCAAAGTACCCTACAATTTCTCTTGTTTTTACATGCTAGCAACGTTATACTCAAAATCCTTCAAGCTAAGTTTCAATGGTACATGAACTGAGAACTTTCAGACATACAAACTGAATTTAGAAAAGGCAAAGGGAGTGGAAATTAAACTGGCAACATTCGTTGGATCATTGAAAAAGCAAAGGAATTACAGAAAAAACATTTACTTCTGGTTCATTAACTTCTGAAGTATCTGACTGTGTGGATCATAACAAACTGTGAAAATTCTTAAAGAGATGCAAGTTCCAGACCACCTTATGTGTCTTCTGAGAAACCCATATGTGGGTCAAGAAGCAACCATTAGAACCACATATGGAACAAAGGAATGGTTCGAAATTAGGAAAGGAGTACAATGAGGCTGTATATTGTCACCCTGCTTATTTAACTTATATGCAGAGTACATCATGCGAAATACTGGATTGGATGAATCACAAGCTGAAATCAAAATTGTCAGGGGAAATATCAGTAACTTTAGATATGCATATACCACTCTAATGGCAGAAAATTAAGAGGAACTAAAGAGTCTCTAGAAGATGGTGAAAGAGGAGTGTGAACAAGCTGGCTTGAGACTCAACATTCAAAAAACGAAGATCATGGCCTCTGATCTCATCACTTTACAGCAAATAGAAGGTGAAAGTGTGAAGCAGTGACACATTTTGTTTTCTTGGGCTCCAAAATCACTATAGACAGTGACTGCAGCCATGAAATTAAAAGACTCTTGCTCCTTTGAAGGATAGCTATGACAGATCTAGACAGCATATTAGAGAACACAGACATCACTTTGCCAACAAAGGTCCGTCTAGTCAAAGCTATGTTTTTTCCAATAGTCATGTATGGATGTGAAAATTGAACTATAATAAGGTTGAGCATCATAGTATTTGTGCTTTTGAATTGTGGTGCTGGAGAAAACTCTTGAAAGTCCCTTGAACTGCAAAGAGATCAAACCAATCAATCTTAAAGGAAATTAAACTTGAATATTTGTTGGAAGGATGGTTTCTGAAGCTGAACCACCAATACTTTGGCGACCTGATATGAAGAACCAACTCATATGAAAAGATCTTCATGCTGGGAAAACCTGAAGGCAAATGGAGAAGGAGGCCACAGGGGATGAGATGACTAGATAGCATTACCAACTCTATGACATGAATTAGAGCAAACTCCAAGGGAGAGTGGATGACAGAGTAGTCTGGCATGCTAGGGTCCATGGGGTCACAAAGTGTTGGACCTGACTTGGTGACCAAACCATGGTAACAACAACATGGCAGTGCATAAGAAAATAGAGGGTTTTGTTATAAAAAGGAAACATGAAGGATCTTTACAATATTGCAATTCTTTAATATCTTAACTGTAATAATAGATACATGAACCAATAAAGTCCATAACTGTGTAGAAGTTAATGTACATGTTCTCTTACACACAGACATACACACACACAAATGAGAATAACTAAAACAACTGGAAAGCTATGAATTAAATTTTAGTGTCAATATTCTGTTTGAGATACTGTACTACAGTTTTTACTTACTGTACAAACTTAAAAATCTTACTATGAGAAGTAACTGAGAAAAGTGCTTGAGAGATCTCCCTGTATTCCTTCTTGTGCTGCTATGCTGTGCTCAGTCTCTTCAGACGTGTCTGACTCTGGGACTCCATGGACTATAGCCCACCAGGCTCCTTGGTCCATGGGATTCTTCAGGCAAGAATACTGGAGTGGGTCTTCCTGACCCAGGGATTGAACTCACGTTTCCTGTCTCCTGCATTGTAGGCAGATTCTTTACCCATGGAGGCACCTGTGAAGCTCTTTTTTTCTTGCTCAGTTCAGTCACTCAGTTTCTATTTGTGACCCTATGGATTGCAGCACGCCAGGCTTCCCTGTCCATCACCAACTCCTGGAGCTTACTCAAACTCATGTCCATCAAGTCAGTGATGCCATCCAACCATCCCTCCTCTCTCATCCTTGTCTCCTGTCTTCACTCTTTTCCAGCATCAGGGTCTATTCCAGTGATTCAGCTCTTGGCATCAAGTGGCCAAAGTATTGGAGTTTCAACTTCAGCATCAGTCTTTCCAATGGATATTCATGACTGATTTCCTTTAGGACTGGCAAATCTACAATCATCTCAATTTAAAAAAAAAAAAAAAGATCAAAACTACAAAATAAAAATCCATTAGTCCAAATGCTTATAGTGAAAAACATTCTGGGTTTAAAATCATCTTTAACATAGTGCTATGGAAACAAAGCTAAATTTATTGTCTTATATGAATTAATAATGCTAGAGCTCAACTCAAATAGTTATTTTGTGTGGTGTGTGTGTGTTTACGTATTACTGCAGGATTTGGTGGTGGTGGTTGTTGTTGTTGTTGTTTTGAGAACTTTAAGATATCCTCACTGTATCTAATCTTTAAAAAAATTTCCTTCATTGTATTTATGATTCAGTCTTCCCTAATGTCAAGAAATTTAATTCAGAGAAAATGCATTGTATTGATATTATTGTTGTTCTTGATAATCTTTTCTGAACTCCCCAATAGTTGAGCCTTATCATGTATATTATCTCTCATACTTTTATCTCTGTGTATTCTTATGTTTTAGATTCAGGGATATTTCTTCAAATTTATGTTTTAATCTCACTATTTGGTTTTAGTTTTCAGGAAATGCTGTTTATTTTATGATCCTTTTTTAATGAATGTAATACTTCTTTTACACTCTGAATTTTTTAATTGAATTATAGTTGACTTTTCACAAGAGTTTATTTAGAATTTTGGTTTTCTGTTTCTTAGTTCTATTATTTATATTTTTCTCTGTTTCTTAGCATCTGGGTAAGGGTCTGGCACATGATCATTTTGCTGGAGAACCTTAAGTTCAACCATGGGAATTCAGTCACTAATGTCCATTATTTCTGCTCAAGTCATTTCATAAAATGTTATTTCTTTTCTTTTTTTTAAACAAAGAAATTATTTCCAATTATCCCATGTGCATGGCAGATAAACATGGGCAATCATCCCTGTGATTTTACATTCAACCCAACTTCTCACTCCTGCCTCCTGGAGCCTAGTAAGCAGCTCAGCCAGCTCATCAGTTATAACCCTTTTTGCTTGTCAACTAAACCGTGGCTTCTCATCTCATCAGTCAACATTGTGCGTACTGTTTTTTATCTTCCAGAAATTCCCTAACATTTCTCATTTTTTCATGGCCTCTATTTGATATTCTTCATTGTTGTGGTTTTTGCTATTTGTTTTGTTTTAATATTATTTCAATGTGCCAAGAGAAAGAAGAAATATGTATTTGTATTGTTCACAATTTTCAAACATAAGTCACAATTAAAGAATTCTCAGCATAAAAATATAACTGCTATACATTCTACCAGTAGTAATTTAAAACTCAATAAATATTTTTATTTTCCTCCAGAAATATAATTGAAAACTAAAGTCATAAGTATATTTGACAAGCTCACAAAGAACTGATATCTTTCTTCATACAATTCATACTTCATGTGATTTTGGCTACTAGCCTTACAAATTAAAAATAACCAAACTCAACTTCTTCCAAAGTATTTTGAAATTCTTATTAGAAATAGTTTTATCTATAGAGAAGGATTTCCCCATATTATTTGTTACTAAGTCAATGTGAGGCATGGAGTACTCAATCAATTAATACTTGTTATGATAACAAATATACTTTTAATGTATAGTGATATGCAATTTTGTGCTTTGTGAATCTTGGTTTTCTAACCTTATTTTTCCCATTCCAAAATCAATCTCCCTTCTGACTTTGTCATAAGTTTCACTGACATTAAAGTCACTCATCTCAGTGGAGCAGAAAAGTAAAAGGAGAATCACTGTTTGGAACTACTGACACACTGTATACTTATTTAGCTCAAGAACCAAAACATCCAAGTAATCTTAACCGTGCCAATAATAGCAAAATATCTTCTGAGCCCCTCAATTTCTTACTAGCTACAAAACTTCAATTATGCACCTATTTTTTTCCAGCCTGACATTCTATTTTCCAGTGAGGCCTTTTTGTGTAACTCTGTCTTCCTGATTAGAAGACTGGAACAAAGGCAATGATGAAAATAATCACCAAGGAAAACACTTAAAACACAGGAGAAAAAGCAATCATGAACACTCCTGAATTAACTACTTTCTGCGAAGATTTCTGTTAAGATGAAATATTATTTATCATTTAGAGGATACTGTTAAGAGTCAATTAGTTATGAAAGATGAGGGGAATAGAAAGTTTGTGTTAAGGCAGTTTGACTTTATGAATAAGCAAACACTGATCCTGTTGGGTTTCTCTGTATAGCTACCAAAAAAAAAAAAAGGTTTCACAGAATTTAGAAAAGAGAAGACCTAAGTTGAAGAAGTAAATTAATGTAATCTTGTAATTCTAAAACCACTATGGAAGTTAAACTCTCTCACAGTCAGGCTTGGGTCAGGCAATGGCTTACTTCCCACCTGGGGCTTCCCAGGTGGTGCAAGCGGTAAAGAATCCACCTACCAATGCAAGAGACACAAAAGACGTGGGTTCAGTCCCTGCAACAGGAAGATCCTTTGGCATATGAAATGGCAACCCACTCCAGTATTCTTTCCTTTAAAATTCCATGGACAGAGGAGTCTGGCAGGCTACAGCTCATGGTGCCACAAAGTAGCAATGCGACTGAGCACACAAAATGTAAACAATAGAAACATAAAATTCAAATTTAATTTTTTGTATCTTACCTGTAAAGCTTGAAAATTGAAGGAGGAATATGCGTAGGGTAGGAAAACTGTCTAGGTTGTTCCAGACAGTTTTAACATTTAGGGTAGTAAAACATGCTAGGTTGTTCTGGACAAGAATAATTTTGAAAAAATTATTATTTTTTATCAACTAGAACAACAGAATACACAACTGTACTCTTCCTGTCGCTCCCATTGTTCTGCCTGGAAATATTATTCTTGCTCAAGAAATAATTAGGGTCGAGCTCTCTGTCTTATCTCCTTACTCACAAGGGTACAGTGTTTGGTTCTGCTATTGGCAACTTGAAATTTTTTAAAACAGTATTTTTTAAAATTCTGTTTTGTATGTTAAGTCTAAGGGACAGTGGATCACATGCACGAATAGAGTCTTAATAGGTGATATATCTCTAGCTCTTTTCTCTGCAATTCAAGACTGTTCAAGCAGTGTTCACTGTGCCCAGTGAGCATATAATTCTCATTAGCTTTTCTGATTTCGTGCACAACAGGATATCTTAGAACATCTGGATCTTTACTCAGTTCAGTTCAGTTCAGTCTCTCAGTCGTGTCCAACTCTTTGCGACCCCATGAATCGCAGCATGCCAGGCCTCCCTGTCCATCAACTATACCCGGAGTTCACTCGGATTCACGTTCATCAAGTCAGTGATGCCATCCAGCCATCTCATCCTCTTTCGTCCCCTTCTCCTCCTGTCCTCAATCCCTCCCAGCATCAAAGTCTTTTCCAATGAGTCAGCTCTTCGCATGAGGTGGCCAAAGTACTGGAGTTTCAAAGTACTGGAGTTTCAGCTTTAGCATCATTCCTTCCAAAGAAATCCCAGGGTTGACCTCCTTCAGAATGGACTGGTTGGATCTCCTTGCAGTCCAAGGGACTCTCAAGAGTCTTTCCAACACCACAGTTCAAAAGCATCAATACTTTGGTGCTCAGCTTTCTTCACAGTCCAACTCTCACATCCATACATGACTACTGGAAAAACCATAGCCTTGACTAGAGAGACCTTAGTTGGCAAAGTAATGTCTCTGCTTTTCAACATGCTATCTAGGTTGGTCATAACCCTACTTCCAAGGAGTAAGCGTCTTTTAATTTCATGGCTGCAGTTACCATCTGCAGTGATTTTGGAGCCCAAAATAATAAAGTCTGACACTGTTTCCACTGTTTCCCCATCTATTTCCCATGAAGTGATGGGACCGGATGCCATGATCTTAATTTACTGAATGTTGAGCTTTAAGCCGACTTTTTCACTCTCCTCTTTCACTTTCATCAAGAGGCTTTTTAGTTCCTCTTCACTTTCTGCCATAAGGGTGGTGTCATCTGCATATCTGAGGTTATTGATATTTCTCCCAGCAATCTTGATTCCAGCTTGTGTTTCTGCCAGTCCAGCTTTCTCATGATGTACTCTGCATATAAGTTAAATCAGCAGGGTAACAACATACAGCCTTGACGTACTCCTTTTCCTATTTGGAACCAGTCTGTTGTTCCATGTCCAGTTCTAACTGTTGCTTCCTGACCTGCATACAGATTTCTCAGGAAGCAGGTCAGGTGGTCTAGTATTCCGGTCTCTTTCAGAATTTTCAACAGTTTATTGTGATCCACACAGTCAAAGGCTTTGGCATAGTCAATAAAGCAGAAATAGATGCTGTTCTGGAACTCTCTTGCTTTTTCCATGATCCAGCGGATGTTGGCAATTTGATCTCTGGGTCCTCTGCCTTTTCTAAAACCAGCTTGAACATCAGGAAGTTCACGGTTCACCTATTGCTGAAGCCTGGCTTGGAGAATTTTGAGCATTACTTTACCAGCATGTGAGATGAGTGCAATCGTGCGGTAGTATGAGCATTCTTTGGCATTGCCTTTCTTTGGGTTTGGAATGAAAACTGACCTTTTCCAGTCCTGTGGCCACTGCTGAGTTTTCCAAATTTGCTGGCATATTGAGTGCAGCACTTTCACAGCATCATCTTTCAGGATTTGAAACAGCTCAACTGGAATTCCATCACCTCCACTAGCTTTGTTCGTAGTGAAGCTTTCTAAGGCCCACTTGACTTCACATTCCAGGATGTCTGGCTCTAGATGAGTGATCGCACCATCGTGATTATCTTGGTCATGAAGATCTTTTTTGTACAGTTTTTCTGTGTATTCTTGCTACCTCTTCTTAATATCTTCTGCTTCTGTTATGTCCATACCATTTCTGTCCTTTATCGAGCCCATCTTTGCATGAAATATTCCCTTGGTATCTCTAATTTTCTTGGAGAGATCTCTAGTCTTTCCCATTCTTTTCTTTTCCTCTATTTCTTTGCACTGATTGCTGAAGAAGGCTTTCTTATCTATTCTTGCTATTCTTTGGAACTCTGCCTTCAGTTGCTTATATTTTTCCTTCTCTCCTTTGCTTTTCACCTCTCTTCTTTTCACAGCTATTTGTAAGGCCTCCCCAGACAGTCATTTTGCTTTTTTGCATTTCTTTTCCATGGGGATGGTCTTGATCCCTGTCTCCTGTACAATGTCACGAACCTCATTCCATAGTTCATCAGGCACTCTATCTATCAGATCTAGTCCCTTAAATCTATTTCTCACTTCCACTGTATAATCATAAGGGATTTGATTTAGGTCATATCTGAATGGTCCAGTGATTTTCCCTGCTTTCTTCAATTTCAGTCTGAATTTGGTAGTAAGGAGTTCATGATTTGAGCCACAGTTCAGCTCCTGGTCTTGTTTTTGCTGACTGTATAGAGCTTCTCCATCTTTGGCTGCAAAGAATATAATCTATCTGATTTTGGTGTTGACCATCTGGTGTTGTCCATGTGTAGAGTCTTCTCATGTGTTGTTGGAAGAGGATGTTTGCTATGACCAGTGCATTTTCTTGGCAAAACTCTAATTTTTTTCCCTTCTTCATTCTGCGTTCCAAGGCTGAATTTGCCTGTTACTCCAGGTTTTTCATGACTTCCTACTTTTGCATTCCAGTCCCCTATAATGAAAAGGACATCTTTTTCAGGTGTTAGTTCTAAAAGATGTTGTAGGTCTTCATAGAACTATTCAACTTCAGCTTCTTCAGTGTTACTGGTCGGGGCATAGACTTGGATAACTGTGATATTGAATGGTTTGCCTTGGAGATGAACAGAGATCATTCTGTCATTTTTGAGATTGCATCCAAGTACTGCATTTCAGACTCTTTTGTTGACCATGATGGCTACTCCATTTCTTCTAAGGGATTCCTGCCTACAGTAGTAGATATAATGGTCATCTGAGTTAAATTCACCCATTCCAGTCCATTTTAGTGCGCTGATTCCTAGAATGTTGACATTCACCCTTGCCATCTTTTGTTTGACGACTTCTAATTTGCCTTGATTCAAGGACCTGATATTCCAGGTTCCCATGCAATATTGCTCTTTACAGCATCGGACCTTGCTTCTATCATCAGTTACATCCACAGCTGGGCATTGTTTCTGCTTTGCTCCATCCCTTCATTCTTTCTAGAGTTATTTCTCCACTGATCTGCAGTAGCATATTGGGCACCTACTGACCTGGGGAGTTCCTCTTTCAGTATCCTATCATTTTGCCTTTTCATAGTGTTCATGTGGTTCTCAAGGCAAGAATACTGAAGTGGTTTGCTATTCCATTCTCCAGTGGACCACATTCTGTTCAGATCGTTACTAGATCCTTTAATTCTTGCTGGCAAGTGAAGAAGGAGGGACATGGTGGAGAACTGGGATTTTTTAAGTTTAATTGTATTCCATTAACTTAATCGTACTTTATCACTTTATTTAAGGGTCCATCTCTCAAAGTGGCATACATTACCTCTTTCACTGTCATGTGCAGTACAATGTGCTATATCATGGGATTTACTATCAAATATTTCTTTGATGATTTCTATCTTAAGAAGTCTAGTTTCTGAAAGTGCGTGTGTTAAATTGCTTCAGTCTCGTCCAACTTTAGGTGACCCTGTCCACTATTGCCTGCCAGGCTACTTTGTCCATGAGATTCTCCAGGCAAGAACACTGGAGTGGATTTCCATGCCCTCCTCCAGGGGATCTTCCCAACTCAGTGATCTAACTTGCATCTCTTATGTCTCCTGAATGGGCAGGCAGGTTCTTTTCCATGAGTGCCACCTGGGAAGTCAATCACAACAGTGCCACATCATGAGAATCATGGGCTCCAGAGACAGCTCTGATGCTACCTTATCTTTGTACAATCTCCCTAAATTGTTTTCCTTTTCAAGAGTATATAACTGCTACTTTTAAAGAATGTCTATTGTATCACCCAGTCCTAGATCTCTTTTTCTACCTTTGTTGTGGCTAATCTTATTTCTAAAAGGAACACAGTTATTTGAATTACATGTGAATTAAATTATTATAGTTGAATCCAGGTTGCAGGGAAAAAAAAAATATATATATATATATACCAATTCAAAGAGCTAAGTCTAGTATCTATAACATATTTTTCTTCAAATAATCTTTTTGCTTTATGTTAAAGACAGTTGTTTTGAATTCTGTTATACTGTAGTCTGCCAACTCAATGCAGAGATTTTTCTTAAAACAATTTCACTTAGTAGACCCCCTAAAACACACACACATAAACTGTTTTTCTCATTTTTTTTTAAATTAGTAGTGGCATAATTGTTTCTTAGACTTTTAGAGGCAAGTTCAGACAATACAGTTTGGTTCAATGAGAGAAAATCACATTTTTATTTCTCCTCAGGCAACTTTGATTTATTTCCACTGTTTCTGAAAGAATGGAAGTCCCACTTGATTGCCCACTGCTTGATTTCTACTGAGCTTCTTTTTCGTTGCTAGTGTTCCTTATTAATAGAAGAATCTAGAGATGGGAAAAGGATTCACATTCAAAAAGAGAAGAGCAAAAATGTGAGAAGCAATACTATTTTTATTTTCCCTCATATCACCTGTTGGGGAATAATGATGAGAACTCTGTAAGATAAACTCAACAAGTACAGTTTCTGGTAATGGTTAAAACATAATTGTATGAGAAGGAAGAAAGATACTATTCAGTCACTGGTGACTTTGGTGTTTGTTTATCAAGTAATTTTAAAAGTACCAAACAAAAAAAGTATAATTTTTATTAAAATTATTAAATTTTATTAAAATGTCAATTATGTACTTGAGTATTAGTCAACTTCCCCTGATGCATGCAATGACAATAAAAAACTCTAACATCTTAGAAGCATAAAATTACATTAGTTTAGTCCTTGATTTTATTTTGTGTCTGTGGTTGTCATGTGCCTTGCCTCTACTCTGTATGCATCACCTTTCAGAACTCAGGCTGAAGGAAGAGCCGTGATCTGGAACATGCTATTCATACAGCAAAGGGACTAGAACAAGAGAGCTGATGGTAACAGGCAACAGCACATAAGGCTTCCTTTGAGATAGACTCATACCATTTCAGGCTCATTTTATTGGCTGAAGTAAGTCACATGGCCACACTTGGCACTGGAAAGTGGAAGTATTACATTGGCCAAAATGCTTATGGAAAAACACAAACATCTTATGGAAAAACTTAAATGAACTTTTTGGCCAACCAAATATATTTCACCTACAGAGAGGCAATGCAAGTTACATAGCAATGTGCCAAGCTATGTAAATCTCCAATACAAAAAAAGAGGGAAGAGCAAATTATTTGAAATCATAAAACAATCTGCCATACTTGTTGACACACTTTCTGTTGGGAAGAAATCTAACCTTTTTCTTTCTTAAAAAAATGAATTCTTCAAATTATACCTACTATGGTGTAAAAGTTACAGAAGTCAGACTAGGAATATTTTAATATTGTAATATTTGAGGTAATTAGAAATTTAAAAAGATAATGTAAAAATTCAGAGGAAGATAAAATATTATTATACTGTATATATATTGTTTTTTACTAAGAGAAGAATGCACTTTAATCAAAGAATATTAGCGTTTTGTTTTTTTTTTTCCTTTTACTTCAAGCATACTCTCTCTTCAGGAATCAGCTACTATTTTATAGTATGTAGTTATGTGCCTGATTAAGTGACATTATTTCTCAGGATCTTTTAAGGTCAAGGTGGTCAATTAGACTTAAATGGGAGTTGACAGATGGCATTCTGAGAAAACTTTAGGACAGAGGGTTAATCTGAACCTTTTTGCTGTCACTTTCTTCCGTTTCCTTCTTCCTGCCTAAATCTTAAACATAATGGTTGATGAACTCTAATTCTTTGTACCTTGATCTTGAAATTAGAAGCTGAGTGCTAAGAATGTTGGAGTCAAA
Source organism: Ovis canadensis (assembly GCF_042477335.2). Classification (NCBI taxonomy): domain Eukaryota; kingdom Metazoa; phylum Chordata; class Mammalia; order Artiodactyla; family Bovidae; genus Ovis; species Ovis canadensis. Next base: position 173,018,290 of record NC_091246.1, on the reverse strand, counting down.
TATTAAAGATGTTGGCATCTTTGGAGGCAATATGTAGCTTTCCTATCAGTCCTGGAGCACTTAACTCTATACTTCCTTTATGAGAGGGTGATATAAACTTTAATTTTGTTTGAATCACTATGATTTCCTATTTCTCTTACTAGCAGTTGGTCACAATTATTGTATGGTACAAGGCTTAATCAGAAATATTAACTAAATGTTGAGGAGATCCCATTGTAGATTTTCTAACAGAAATTTTAGTGGATGTTTAACTGGGAAATAAGATAATGAAGAATAAATTTCCAAAGTACAAAATCAAGATTATGATGCCCAAGACCAGAAAGATGAGTAACGCCAAAGAAATGCTATTGTAACAAATAAGATTATGAGTTCATAAAGCTTAAATATTTAGTTGTAATAATAGATATAGACACATGTCTTTGAATATATATACAGATACACTCACTCACACACAAAAATCAATAAAAAGTCAAATCAAATAGACTTCTCAGTGATACTTAAACTGGGACACTACAAAACTATGAGCCCTTAGTTAAGTAGATTGATATGTTCTCTCCTACAGGTCACTTGGCATCAGTGTCAGCCACTTGTCTTGCTTCTACAGACTTCTCAACAATAGCTATTCCCATAAAATGAGAACTGTTCAAATGTTTCTATTGGCAACGGACTGGCACTTGTGAACACATTAGTGCCCCAGTTGTTCTTATAATTTATCTACCACTTCAACATTTTTTTTTCTTTTTAGCTTCTACTGGATGTAGAACCACTCCCCCGCCAAAAAAAAAAAAAAAAATAGAACTTATCACTCAATTCTGAGGAATCTCTGTTGCAAGTAACCTGGTTACTCTTTTCCAAACAGTGGGCGAACCAGGTACACCAAAATATTGCTTAAAGCCTATGCTGTGCTATTTCTGTCTATTTCCTGATTTTGTCCCCCCTCACTTATTCATTATCACTTGAAGACAGCAAATCTAAGAGGTCTTTTTGTTCCTGAAAGTTTTAAAACCTTTGCAATATGCCAAAGCAGGCATCTATAATTTAATATGGATTAAGATGAAAAGTAAGAAAGTAATGTTCTCAAATGTTTACGTGAGGAAATATCACTAATACACAGGGATGATTTATCATCTAAAGTAGGTGTAATCACCACACATTAAAAAGTTCACACAGAAACAGTTCAGTTCAGTTCAGTCGCTCAGTCGTGTCTAACTCTTTGCCACCCCATGAATCACAGCACGCCAGGCCTACCTGTACATCACTAACTCCCAGAGTCTACCCAAACTCATGTCCATCGAGTCGGTGATGCCATCAAGTCAACTCATCCTCTGTTGTCCCTTTGTCCTCCTGCCCCCAATCCCTCCCAGCATCAAAGTCTTTTCCAATGAGTCAACTCTTCACAATAGGTGGCCAAAATATTGGAGTTTCAGCTTCAGCATCAGTCGTTCCAGTGAACACCCAGGACTGATCTCCCTTAGCATGGACTGGTTGGATCTCCTTGCAGTCCAAGGGACTCTCAAGAGTCTTCTCCAACACTACAGATCAAAAGCATCAATTCTTTGGCGCTCAGCTTTCTTCACAGTCCAACTCTCACATCCATACATGACCAGTGGAAAAACCATAGCCTTGACTAGACGGACCTTTGTTGGCAAAGTAATGTCTCTGCTTTTGAATATGCTATCTAGATTGCTCATAACTTTCCTTCTAAGGAGTAAGCGTCTTTTAATTTCATGGCTGCAGTCACCATTTGCAGCGACTTTAGAGACCCAAAACATAAAGTCTGACACTGTTTCCACTGTTTCCCCATCTATTTCCCATGAAGTGATGGGATCAGATGCCATGATCTTCGTTTTCTGAATGTTGAGCTTTAAGCCAACTTTTTCACTCTCCTCTTTCACTTTCATCAAGAGGCTCTTTAGTTACTCTTCACTTTCTGCCATAAAGGTGGTGTCATCTGCATATCTGAGGTTATTGGTATTTCTCCCGGCAATCTTGATTCCAGCTGGTGCTTCTTCCAGCCCATTATTTCTCGTGAGGTACACTGCATATAAGTTAAATAAGCAGGGTGACAATATACATCCTTGACGTACTCATTTTCCTATTTGGAACCAGTCTGTTGTTCCATGTCCAGTTCTAACTGTTGCTTCCTGACCTGCATACAGATTTCTCAGGAAGCAGGTCAGGTGGTCTGGTATTCCCATCTCCTTCAGAATTTTCCACAGTTTATTGTGATCCACACAGTCAAAGGCTTTGGCATAGTCAAGAAAGCAGAAATAGATGCTGTTCTGGAACTCTCTTGCTTTTTCGATGTTCCAGTGGATGTTGGCAATTTAATCTCTTGTTCCTCTGCCTTTTCTAAAAGCAGCTTGAACAACTGGAATTTCATGGTTCATGTGTTGCTGAAGCCTGGCTTGGAGAATTTTAAGCATTACTAGCCTGTGAGATGAGTGCAATCGTGTGGTAGTGTGAGCATTCTTTGGCATTGCCTTTCTTTGGGGTTGGAATGAAAACCGACATTTTCCAGTTCTGCGGCCACTGCTGAGTTTTCCAAATTTACTGGCATATTGAGTGCAGCACTTTCACAGTATCATCTTTCAGGACTTGAAATAGTTCTGCTGGAATTCAATCACCTCCACTAGCTTTGTTCCTCGGAGAAGGCAATGGCACACCACTCCAGTACTCTTGCCTGGAAAATCCCATGGACCAAGGAGCCTGGTGGGCTGCAGTCCATGGGGTCACTAAGAGTCAGACATGACTGAGTGACTTCACTTTCACTTTTCACTTCCATGCATTGGAGAAGTAAATGGCAACCCACTCCAGTGTTCTTGCCTGGAGAATCCCAGGGACGGGGGAGCCTGGTGGGCTGCCGTCTATGGGGTCACACAGAGTCGGACAAGACTGATGTGACTTAGCAGTTTTGTTCCTGGTGATGCTTTCTAAGGCCCACTTGACTTCACATTCCAGGATGTCTGGCTGTAGTGAGTGATCACATCATCTTGATAATCTGGGCCATGAGGATCTTTTTTGTACAGTTCTTCTGTGTATCCTTGCCACCTCTTCTTAATATCTTCTGCTTCTCTGAGGTCCGTATCATTTCTACCCTTTATCAACCCATCTTTGCAGGAAATGTTCCCTTCATATCTCTAATATTCTTGAAGAGATCTCTAGTCTTTCCCATTCTGTAGTTTTCCTCTATTTCTTTGTATTGATCCCTGAGGATGAATTTCTTATCTCTCCTTGCTATTCTTTGGAACTCTGTATTCAGATGCTTTTATCTTTCCTTTTCTCCTTTACTTTTCACTTCTCTTCCTTTCACAGCTATTTGTAAGCCCTACTCTGACAGTCATTTTGCTTTTTTTGCATTTCTGTTTTTGGGGGATGGTCTTGATCCCTGTCTGCTGTACAATGACATGAACCTCCATTCATACTTCATCAGGCACTCTATCAGATCCAGCCCCTTAAATCTATTTCTCACTTCCACTGTATAATCATAAGGGATTTGATTTAGGTCATAACTGAATAGTCTAGTGGTTTTCCCTACTTTCTTCAATTTAAGTCTGAATTTGGCAATAAGGAGTTTATGATCTGAGCCACAGTCAGCTCCCGGCCTTGTTTTTGCTGACTGTATACAGCTTTTCCATCTTTGGCTGCAAAGAATATAATCAATCTGATTTTGGTGTTGCCCATCTGGTGATGTCCATGTGTAGAGTCTTCTCTTGTGTTGTTGAAAGAGGGTGTTTGCTATGACCAGTGCATTCTCTTGGCAAAACTCTATTAGCCCATGCCCTGCTTCATTCCTTATCAAGGCCAAATTTGCCATTACTTAGGTGTTTCTTGACTTCCTACTTCTGCATTCCAGTCCCCTATAATAAAACAGGCATCTCTTTTGGGTGTTAGTTCTAAAAGGTCTTGGAGGTCTTCATAGAACCGTTCAACTTCAGCTTCTTCAGCATTACTGGTTGGGGCATAGGCTTGGATTACCATTATATTGAATGGTTTTTCTTGGAAACGAACAAAGATCATTCTGTCTTTCTTGAGATTTCATCCAAGTACTGCATTTTGGACTCTTTTGTTGACCATGATGGCTACTCCATTTATTCTAAGGGATTTCTGCCCACAGTAGTAGATATAATGGTCATCTGAGTTAAATTCACCCACTCCAGTCCATTTTAGTTCACTGATTCTTAGAATGTCGATGTTCACTCTTGTCATCTCTTGTTTGACCACTTCCAATTTGCCTTGATTCATGGACCTAACATCCCAGGTTCCTATACAATATTGCTCTTTATAGCATTGGACTTTGTTTCTATCACCAGTCACATCCACAACTGGGTACTGTTTGCTTTGCCTCCATCCCTTCATTTTTTTTTTTTTTACAATGTATGCATTTTTATTTAAAGCTAAAGCTTATTGTGCAGCAATAGTATTAAATTGTTTCACCCCTTTTTTGTTTGTTTGTTTAATTTATATTTATTTATTTTAATTGGAGGCTAATTACTTTACAATATTGTATTGATTTTGCCATACATCAACATAAATACACCACGGGTGTACATGTGTTCCACATCCTGAACCACCACCACCACCCCCCTCCCCCGCACTTTCCTCCCCATACCATCCCTCTGGGTCATCCCAGTGCACCAGCCCCAAGCATCCTGTATCCTGCATTTGTTTCATATATGATATTATACACGTTTCAATGTCATTCTCCCAAATCATCCCACCCTCTCCCTCTCCCACAGAGTCCAACAGACAGTTCTATACATCTGTGTCTCTTTTGCTGTCTCGCATACAGGCTTATCATTACCATGAAACTGGAACCAAATATACAGAGTGAAGTAAGTCAGAAAGAAAAACACCAATACAGTATACTAACGCATCCCTTCATTCTTTCTGGAGTTGTTTCTCCACTGATCTCCAGTAGCATATTGGGCACCTAATGACCTGGGAGTTCCCCTTTCAGTATCCTATCATTTTGCCTTTTCATAGTGTTCATGGGGTTCTCAAGGCAAGAATACTGAAGTGGTTTGCCATTCCCTTCTCCAGTGGACCACATTCTGTCAGACCTCTCCACCATGACCCGTCCGTCTTGGGTGGCCCCATATGACATGGTTTAGTTTCATTGAGTTAGACAAGGCTGTTGTCCATGTGATCGGATTGGCTAGTGTTCCGTGATTTTGGTTTCAGTGTGCCTGCCCTCTGATGCCCTTTCACAACACCTACCATCTTACTTGGGTTTCTCTTACCTTGGACGTAGGTTATCTCTTCACTGCTGCTCCAGCAAAGCACAGCTGCTCCTTACCTTTGACAAGGTCGCCCCTCCTGACCTTGAAGTTGGAGTAGGTCCTCTTGGCCCTCCTGCGCCTACGCAGCCACTGCTCCTTGGATGTAGGGTAGCTCCTCTCTCCCTCCTCCCTTGACCTCGGACGTGGTAGGCTCATCTCGGCCACCGCCCCTGACTTCACAATCAAATAATTATACAATTTAACAATGTTTTTGATTAATCATTATAACATTTATAGAGAATGTGCTTCCTGGAGAAACTGAAAATATTTGGTTGAAGTAAAGAGAATATCATTAGTGTATGTGGGTTGGAATATGAAGAAAGAGAGGAGGAGAAGGAATATGGGGGAGGAAGAGAAAGAAGAGTGTGGGTAAAGTTGCATTTTAAGCAGAGGATGAACTGAGCAATGTTGGAAGTGAGCAAGGAAAAGCTAGCTAAAAATCAAAGAATAATAAAGAAGCTAGATACTAGGCAGCTTGTTAGCGACTTACAGATTAGCATGTTTCAGCTACTTAAATACTTCATCAAGTCTTGTTAACTGGAATCAGAAATTCACGTTTAGATATTTCAAAGTGAAAGTGAACTAACATGACACTAATATCCTAGTTATGTGGAGATGCTGAGGTAATGTCTTTGTTTTCCAGGATATTTTGCTGCTCTTATTCCAATAACTAAATATGTATTCTTTTTGCATAATTGCCAAACAATGGGTAGATGAAAATTATTAAATTATTCTTGAAATTAATATCTTTGGAATTATTCAATAAACTGTATTAAATTTTCTTTTAATATAAATAAGCTAGTGCTTTCTTTTCACTTATATTTCTTTTTTTCCTTGGAAAAGAAGAGAGTAATTATAAACTTTTTTCTACTCCAAAATCTGCCTCTTAGAAGTGTATCAGTTGCATTCAAGTTCTTACAGTTTAATGTGTTCATTTAAAGTTATTTTCTTCATTTACCTTTCATATTCTACATAGTACAGAATAGCTAGCTATCTTGTTGAAATAGAAATGTCCACAGTAGACTCTTTTTTTTCCTTTCAAAAATGATTTCAAGCCTGATAAAGAAAGAAAAAGATAAAGCCAGCAAAGCACTTGTCATATTTTGTTTCAGGCATTTGGGAAAGAACTGAATATATATTATTTGATTTACTTTACTGTCTGTCGGAGTACATTTGGTTTTGTGTATTTTAAACAGAGAGACTGAAATGACTTGATAAACAATATCCATCAAAACAACTTGGAAGTCACTTAAGATGCTGGTGTTTATATGAACTCAAGATAGTTTTTCCATCCAAGTTGTTTTGAGTGCTTCTGTTAAAAGAATATAGAAGGAAGGAGATGAGAAAAAGCAAAGCAAAAAAAGATGAAAGGTTTAAACTGGAAATATAACTTTAAATATTGCTAGTGTTTTCAACTAATAAGTTTCTATCTGATAGTAATGGATGTCAACATTTGGTCTGAAGTTAAAGCACTTATTGAAAAGCTCCACTGGCTAAATATGAAATTCCATTTGTAGCAAACTTGCACATGCTCTAATTGATTCAAAGTGTTTACTCAAATATACTCAATTTAGGTATTCTGAATTGATTTATTACCATTTAGAAGAGTAACTAGGATTGTCATTCTTATTATTTGAGTTTAGAATATCAAATCAACTTTGGAATATACCATGGCAAGTATTTAATAGCACACACTATTATTCATAAGGGAGGAAAGGAATAGATATTGCCCCATAAAAGAACAGAAAGATTTAGGAAGTTGGTAGAGAATTATCCAGTTTGAAATCTGGCCAGGAAATAGTGCCTGACACCCAAATTCTCCATTGGCAATATGTCCTCTGGTATTTTAGATGGCCATGAGCAGCTGTAACATTAGTGTTGTAGCTAAGTGATGAGGCAACTGGTGAGCCAGTGCATTGACTTCTAATCCCAAACTCTTGTTTATGAGACTCTCTCTCTTCTCAACATTAGCCTGTTTTGTGGAGGTCTGTGGAACTTAACCCATGTAATGTCATTAAGTTTTCTGCCAGGGTCCCCAAAATTAGAATGACTTGATTAATTTGTATGTAGCAATGATATTATCTGATAAGATGAATCTGTATGATCCAGATTAGAAGGGACAAGTAAATGAAAGGAAACTCAGTCTTTTAGATTCAATCAGAGTAGAGCTTAAAGACAAACCACCACTGTCTCTAGAATAATCATCACAGCCACACTGCCCTTTATAACAATTCTATTTTCAGTTGTGGCAGTTTATCTCAGTGTATCTTCTTGCCTAAATAACACCCCTCCAGGGCACAATAATACTTCAAACTTTCATGTTAAATTCTCAGTGAACTTCTGACCATGAGCAGCATGGTATGGAAGTATGATGACCACTCAGTCACCAAATTGATGGACAGCATGTTTTTCTTTGCAAGAATAAGTGTGATTAGTTTTTGCAAACTGACATATTTGAAACATCTTCTCTGCATGCCATTTGTAAATAATTTGAGAAAAAGCACATATCTGTAAGGCCAAACACAAATGTTAAAATTGTACAGAAAACTCACATAACTGATAGAGACTGCCTTGTGCAAGTAGAAATAATATCTACTCTTGATTATATCCTATCTCCACATTACCTCTCTTAACAAACAAAATACATAACTTTTGGGGAAAAAACGAAGAAGAGTCAGTGAAGGAGTAAAAGTAATAACAATAATAAAGTTGTTCCAGCAGCTTATCCAAAAAAGATTGTTATCTCTAGGCTGATAGCTTCAATGGACATGTTTAAGTCTTTGTCTCATTTGAACTCACAGTAGCATTAGGTAGTATTAATCAGTCTCTTTCTTTAGAAGTTTTCTTTTCCTTCAGCTTTCATAAATAATACACTCTTCTGCCAAAACACAATACCTATCTTTTTGACCAATTTATGTTAGTTTGTATTAATTTCTCCTGTTCATTTTAGATTTTAGATAGTGGAAGTCCCCAAGATTCGGTCTAATTTCTCATCTTTTTATTATATAATTTCTTCTTTGACAATCACATTCACATCTGAGATCTTAATACTTGCTTATAATCTCTTTGCCAGAGCGCACTTCTGAGTTATAGACTCTTATCATCATCTTCCTGCATAGCAGTTGCATTTGGATGCTTCAGAGGCAGTTAAATCTCATCATATGCAAAATCAAATTCAGTTTTTCCCTTTAATATCATGCCCTTCCCTAGCATTCTCTGTTCTAATGAATGGGACTGCCATCCATCAACCTAAGCAGACTAGTTTAAAGGTCTCAATCCTTGCTTCTTTACTCTCATAACAAATAAATTTCCATGTTCTTTATTTATATTTTCTAAATATCAATCTGTCCCTAATGCTACCTGTGGTTAAAGTCTAACTCTCTGGTTAAAGTCTAACTCTCTGGTTAAAGTCTACCTCAGTTGGACTGTTACAACAGATTCCATCTCATTCGCACTTTCCATCTTGACCACTTTACATTTGCTCTCAAACTGAAGTCATGGTAATATATTTTAAACATAAACATACTTGTGTTATTGTTAAGCTAAGAATCTTCCAAAGATTGTCAATTGTTCTTGAAATAGATATGAATTCAAGATTCAACCCATGGCTCTCTCTCTCTAGAGAGGCCTTCTCTCTCTCTCTCCCGAATTTTTATACCATTATTCATCCCTCATTATTTCATCTATGTTGGCTTCTTTAAATCTAAAACTTCCACTTTGATCTTCCTACTCATGTCATTGCACCAGCTTCACCCTGAAAAAATAATCCCTCAAGCAAATTGCCTCCTTCTCAATCATAATCTCAGCTTCATCATCTCCCCTTGTGGTGAGCCTATATCAGTCACACAGCCTAGAAATTGACATGAAATAATTTCCATAACTCAAATTTTTCCTTTTATCACAATATATAATTTTTAATGTCTTTCTAATTAGATGATGAGCTCCACAGAGTAATATCCATGTCTATTTGTATTCACATAAATGATAAACTAGTGCTTGAAATATACATATTAAATACACAAGAACTGTTTTTAAATGTTTAAAGGAAAGACCTGGTTTATTTTGTGTATCATCAAGCTGGGTTTCATTATGATAGTTACTCCATATCACCTGTGTTCTCTCACTTTTTCACATCATAACTTTAATAGCATCATTTATCTAATGCTGTCTCAATACCATTTATGATATATGATGAAACACAAAATAAGGTTAAGGATTTCTTTAAAAAGTATGTATGTTTCAAATGATTTGTCTATTATATTGTATTAGCTTTGAGATATTTGGTAAGCTACTTAACTGCTTTGTTTTTGTTTATCTATAAAAATGGGAAATAATAATATTGATTTATGAGATTATGTGAGGGTTATATAAAACAGTCTAACATTCTGAATGCTTACTCAATAAATATGAGCAAATGTTCTCAATCAGACTTTTCATGTATTGGAAAATTTGAGGGAATATACAAGGTGATGGGTTTCCCAAGTGGCTCAAGTGGCAAAGAATCTACCTGCCAATGCAGGAGACACAGGCTTGCTCTCAGGATCATGAAAAACCCCTGGAAAAGGAAACCGCAACCCACTCAAGTATTCTTGCCTGGGAAATCCCATGGACAGAGGAGCCTGGTGGGCTATAGTCCATAGGGTTGCAGAGTCAAAGTTAACTCAGCAACTGAGCATGCACATATGCATACAAGGCTTTGCTGGTTATAGATGCTTTAGTTTTGATGGATCAGTCAATGCAGAGTTCTGTAGTAGAAATTTGGAATCTATTCAAAAAACGATGCATAAAACAGTCCCCTGCCCCCCCCAGTAAAAATGTAGCTTCATAAACTCTAAGGGCAATACAGGAAAAAGATACTATCCCAGATCTTCAGACACTTGTAAAAAGAAAAAATATGGCAAAATAATGGTCAGCAATTCATCCTTGGCATAAATGCTTAAAGTCTATGCAGATGTTTTTAGTTCTAGCCTTGGCTTGGGTATCGACTTACAGTAAAAACTGCATAATTGGCTTCTATAAAGAATGTACTTATTCTGGACTTGATGTTTAAAGAGGATATTCATTTTGATGAGGATTATTATAGTTGAAGAATTTTCTACTTCAAGTCAATATGTTTCTGGAAAAATCATTACAAAGTCTAGAGATAACCAGAAGAAAAAGCAATTTATATAACAGCTGAATTATAATAAAAGATGATATGTATTATGCACTATTTTTCAGTAATTCTGAAAATGATTCGCTCTTCACAATTATTTTTATTTTGGGGGATATAGTTTTAATTGGCTGTCATGTTTAGTTTGTTGTCGCACAATGTTATCCACTGAACTTAGAGATATATAGGAAAATGCTTAAATTTTTGTTCTAATTTTAAATGGAACATAAATCTACTGCAGTCATCAGTTGATTACACAAACTTCCTTTTTTTTTTTTTTTGTACAGAATTATAGTTGGAAAGCAGTTTCAAGTGTCTTTCCCAGAGGTAGATAGAAATGATCTGAAAAATAATATGTGAACACCTTTACTGATTCCATTCAGTAGATTTGTCTCATTCCAATTATACTTCTAGGCACCAGAAAGTTATAGATTTATACACAGATATATAGACAAGAATGAAAAAAAATCACAAACTGGGAAAATGTCTTCAATGTTAAATTGCTCCTATTAATGTATATATTGGAGAAGGAAATGGCAACCCACTCCATTATTCTTGCCCAAAGAATCCCCATGAACAGAGGAGCCTGTCAGGCTGCAGTCCATGGGGTCGCAAGAGTTGGACACTTAGCGACTAAACCATCACCATTAAACCATCATCAATCTATATATATTTTGTGTTGTTCAGTCACTAAGTTGTGTCCCACTCTGCAACCCCATGGACTGCAACAGCCAGGTTCCTCTGTCCTCCACTATCCCCTGGAGTTTGCTCAAATTCATGCCTACTGAGTTGGTGATGCTATCTAACCATACTATTCTCTGCTACCCCCTTTTCCTTTTGCCTTCAATCTTTCCCAGAATCAAGGTTTTTTCTGATGAGTCGTATCTTTGCATCAGGTGGCCAAAGTTTTGGAGGTCCAACTTCAGCATCAGTTCTTCCAATGAATATTCAGTGTTGATTTCCTTTAGGATTGACTGGTTTGATCCTCTTGCAGTCCAAGGAACACTCAAGAGTCTTCTCCAGCACCACAATGTAAAAGAATCAATTCTTTGGTGTTCAACCTTCCTTATCTTCCAACTCTCATGTTCATACATGACTACTGGAGTTTATATATGATAGTTTATGGTGAACGATGTCAGATTTGAGATCTCCTAAGTAGAAGATTTAGCTTTGGGACTGAAACACAGGCTTTATCACACAAATGATTTTGTGTAACAAAGTTTTATTAAAATATGAAAAGGGACAGAGAAAGCTTCTGATATAGACATCAGAGGAAGATGGAAATTGCCCTGCTCATTAGGCTTAGCAAGGGAGCTATGTACCTTATTACAGTAAAGGGTCTTAACAGACCCACTCCCATAATATACGTCTTAAGATTACACGATTAGTCAGAAGGTTCTTTTTAAGGAGAAACATGTCCTTGAGCAAGATACATTGTTATATTGACTAAGACAAAGCAATGTAGAAAAAAGTTTGTCCTTTTCTCCTCCTTGAGAGCCTTGGACCCCTTTCTCCTTCTGAAGGGTCCTGGACCCCTTCCTCCTCAAGGGCCTCAAACTCCTTATCAACCTACCTAGGGATGAACTCTTTCGTTTCCACCTGTTTCTTTCAGGATAATATAGTTGCCAAGGGGAAAGGGGCATTGATCTAGTTCTGTAGCTACTTCCTGCTTGCCAGGGGCACAGGCCCTAAATTGTTGAGGCAGCATATTCTCCTAACCCTCATATTGAGACTCTCTGATCCAGGGGCCTCAAGTAATAATTGGAGGAGGTTGTGGCACTCATAGGAGCTTGAACAACCATTTGTAGCTTAAAAGCTTTCAGACGGTTAAAAACAAAACCCATTTTGCAGTTACAGATGTAAGGCAAAACAGTCATTAAATCAAATTAAAACACAATCAAAATTAAAAGTTATATTATGTCCATAGTTACATCAGTCCATCTTAGAATTGTTAGATGTCATCAGACCAAGAAGTGACATCACATATGATTGTTGTTGGTGAAAGTATTTGCAGGGTTGAAGAAAGCCCTTCCCTTGAAATGAAGAAACCCACAATAGGAAGCCTTCAATTGATGAGGAGGTTGAAAAGCTGAAAGCTGAGTCACGTAATTAATTATAAGGCTTCAGGATATGATAATATCTGTACACCAAAACAGTCTGTCATAGACACAGTCTCTTCTACTTAGGGACAGTTCAAACCCTCTTTAAAGCCATGGGTAAAACTTTAAACCAACTGTCTTGTGTTTCCTGAATTAGCTTCCACAGATGCATCTTAATAATGTCATTAGCCTTTGTAACTTTTTCTGAAGATAGGGGTCCCCAGAAATAGTGTAAGTGACACTCTATTGCTAGAGCTTTCGATACCCCTTGAGTTACAGCATTTTTTAAGGTGGAGTATTGCTGCTCTGAACGTTAGAGTTTAAGATCCCACTTACATCATGAGAAGTCAGTACAGTAAGATTTTGTCCATTAGTACCTTATGAAATTTATGCATTAGCAAAACAATAGTAGCAATTGCGCTTAAGTTAAGTTCAGTTGCTCAGTCATGTCCGACTCTTTGTGACCCCATGAATAGCAGCACGCCAGGCCTCCCTGTCCATCACCAACCCAGAGTTCACTCAGACTCAGGTGCATCAAGTCAGTGATGCCATCCAGCCAACTCATCCTCTGTCGTCCCCTTCTCCTCCTGCCCCCAATCCCTCCCAGCATCAGAGTCTTTTCCAGTGAGTCAACTCTTGGCATGAAGTGGCCAAAGTACTGGAGTTTCAGCTTTAGCATCATTCCTTCCAAAGAAATCCCAGGGCTGATCTCCTTCAGAATGGACGGGATTGATCCCCTTGCAGTCCAAGGGACTCTCAAGAGTCTTCTCCAACACCACAGTTTTTGTTGTTGTTGTTGTTTTTTTTTTTTTTACTTTATTTTACTTTACAATATTGTATTGGTTTTGCTATACACTGACATGAATCCACCACGGGTGTACATGAGTTCCCAATCCTGAACCCCCCTCCCACCTCTCACCCCACATCATCTCTCTGGATCATCCCTGTGCACCAGCCCCAAGCATCCTGTACCCTGTATCGAACATAGACTGGCGATTCGTTTCTTACATCATAGTATACATGTTTCAGTGCCATTCTCCCAAATCATCCCACCCTCTCCCTCTCCCTCAGAGTCCAAAGTCCGTTCTATACATCTGTGCCTCTTTTGCTCTCTTGCATACAGAGTTATTGTTACCACCTTTCTAAATGCCATATATATGTGTTAGCATACTGAATTGGTGTTTTCTTTCTGGCTTACACCACAGTTTAAAAGCATCAATTCTTCAGGGCCCAGCTTTCTTCACAGTCCAACTCTCACATCCATACATGACCACTGGAAAAACCATAGCCTTGACTAGAAGGACTTAGTCGGCAAAGTAATGCCTCTGCTTTTGAATATGCTGTCTAGGTTGGCCATAACTTTTCTTCCAAGAAGTAAGCGTCTTTTAATTTCATGGCTACAATCACCATCTGCAGTGATTTTGGAGCCCAAAATAATGCAGTCTGACACTCTTTCCACTGTTTCCCCATCTATTTCCCATGAAGTGATGGGACAAGATGCCATGATATTCATTTTCTAAATGTTGAGCTTTAAGCCAACATTTTCATTCTCCTCTTTCACTTTCATCAAGAGGCTTTTTAAGTTCCTCTTCACTTTCTGCCATAAGGGTGGTGTCATCTGTATAGCTGAGGTTTTTGATATTTCTCCCAGCAATCTTGATTCCAGCTTTTGCTTCTTCCAGTCCAGCGTTTCTCATGATATACTCTGCATATAAGTTAAATAAGCAGGATGACAATATACAGCCTTGACATTCTCCTTTTCCTATTTAGAACCAGTCTATAGTTTCTTGTCTAGTTCTAATTGTTGCTTCCTGTCCTGCATACAAATTTCTTAAGAGACAGGTCAGGTGGTCTGGTATTCCGATCTCTCTCAGAATTTTCCGCAGTTTGTTGTGATCCACACAGTCAAAGGCTTTGGCATAGTCAATAAATCAGGAATGGATGTTTTTCTGGAACTTGATTGCTCTTTCCATGATCCAGCGGATGTTGGCCATTTGATCTCTGGTTCCTCTGCCTTTTCGAAAACCAGCTTGAACATCTGGAAGTTCATGGTTCACGTATTGCTGAAGCCTGGCTTGCAGAATTTTGAGCATTACTTTACTAGCCTGTGAGATGAGTGCAATTGTGCGGTAGTTTGAGCATTCTTTGGCATTGCCTTTCTTTGGGAGTGGAATGAAAACTGAGCTTTTCCAGTCCTGTGGCCACTGCTGAGTTTTCCAAATTTGCTGACATATTGAGTATAGCACATTCACAGCATCATGTTTCATATTTGAAATAGCTCCACTGGAATTCCATCACCTCCACTAGCTTTGTTCATAGTGATGCTTTCTAAGGCTCACTTGACTTCACATTCCAGGATGTCTGGCTCTAGGTGAGTGATCATGCCATCGTGATTATCTTGGTAGTGAAGATCTTTTTTGTATAATTCTTCTGTGTATTCTTGCCACCTCTTCTTAATACCTTCTGCTTCTGTTAGGTCCATACCATTTCTGTCGTTTATCGAGCCCATCTTTGCATGAAATATTCCCTTGGTATCTCTAATTTTCTTGAGATCTCTAGTCTTTCCCATTCTGTTTTTTCCTCTATTTCTTTGCATTGATTGCTGAGGAAGGCTTTCTTATCTCTCCTTGCTATTCTTTGGAATTCTGCATTCAGATGGTTATATCTTTCCTTTTCTCCTTTGCTTTTTGCTTCTCTTCTTTTCACAGCTATTTGTAAGTCCTCCTCAGACAGCCATTTTGCTCTTTTGCATTTCTTTTCCATGGGGATGGTCTTGATCCCTGTCTCCTGTACAATGTCACGAACCTCATTCCATAGTTCATCAGGCACTCTATCTATCAGATCTAGTCCCTTAAATCTATTTCTCACTTTCACTGTATAACCATAAGGGATTTGATCTAGGTCATACCTGAATGGTCTAGTGGTTTTCCCTGCTTTCTTCAATTTAAGTCTGAATTTGGCAATAAGGAGTTCATGATCTGAGCCACAGTTCAGCTCCTGGTCTTGTTATTGCTGACTGTAAAGAGCTTCTCCGTCTTTGGCTGCAAAGAATATAATCAATCTGATTTCGGTGTTGATCATCTGGTGATGTCCATGTGTAAAGTCTTCTCTTGTGTTGTTGGAAGAGGATGTTTGCTATGACCAGTGCATTTTCTTGGCAAAACTCTATTAAGTCTTTGCCCTGCTTCATTCCGTATTCCAAGGCCAAATTTGCCTGTTGCTCCAGGTGTTTTTTGACATCCTACTTTTGCATTCCAGTCCCCTATAATGAAAAGGATATCTTTTTTGGGGGGGTGTTAGTTCTGAAAGGTCTGAGAGGTCTTCATAGAACCCTTCAACTTCAGCTTCTTCAGTGTTACTGGTTGGGACATAGACTTGGATAACTGTGATACTGAATGGTTTGCCTTAGTAACGAACAGAGATCATTCTGTCATTTTTGAGATTTCATCCAAGTACTGCATTTTGGACTCTTTTGTTGACCATGATGGCTACTCCGTTTCTTCTAAGGGATTCTGCCTGCAGTAGTAGATATAATGGTCATCTGAATTAAATTCACCCATTCCAGTCCATTTTAGTTCGCTGATTCCTAGAATGTCAACGTTCACTCTTGCCATCTCCTTTTTGACCATTTCCAATTTGCCTTAATTCATGGACCTGACATTCCAGGTTCCTATGCAATATTGCTCTTTATAGCATGAGACCTTGCTTCTATCACCAGTCATACCCACAACTGGGTATTGTTTTTGCTTTGGCTCCATCCCTTCATTCTTTCTGAAGTTATTTCTCCACTGATCTCCAGGAGCATATTGGGCACCTACTGACCTGGGGAGTTCCTCTTTCAGTATCCTATCATTTTGCCTTTTCATACTGTTCATGGGGTTCTCAAGGCAAGAATACTGAAGTGGTTTGTCATTCTCTTCTCCAGTGGGCCACATTACCCTTAAAGAATGTGGCAATAGCCTTTTTTTCAGTAACAAACTAAACTCTGACCCTGTGGGCAAGCTCAAACTGGTAGTGTGAAGGAGAGAGTTTGAAAAGCCTTAAAAGCCATTTGAGTCTCTGGGGTCCAAACCAGCTCATCGGTTTGGGCTTGCTGAGTCTCAGTTATAAGTTGATATAGGCCAGGCAAGTTCCCCATAACCCAGAATTCAAATGCAGCAATGGCCTGTATTGCCCAAGAATCCTCTCAACTGTCTTATAGTCATAGATAGGGGATAATTTAGTATAGGTTTAACTCTAGAAATCATCCTTCAAATCAATGACTGAAAAATATTTGACTCAATCAGGAATTTCAGACAAAGTATAAGGATTAGGCACTCATTATTTGTATATCTTGAACAAGTTTCCACTTATCGTTTGACTTTTTTCACACTGAATAAAAGGAGTGTTGTATGGACTGTTACAGGAAATTAATAGTCCTGCAATTTTGAATTAAATGTTAAATTTTCAATGATGGGTTTTAACCCTTCCTTAACCCCGGGCTTTGTGGATACTGTTTTTGATGTGGAAATAGGTGAGGATCTTTGAGCTTGATAATGACAGGAACAGCATTTTGTGTTCAACTCATAGTTTTTCCATCAGCCCACATTTTAGAATTTACATTTGTGCAATTAATGGGAGAGAAAGAGCAGGCTCAATATTCGTGAAAACAAAAGCCTGGATTGGTCAGTATATCCCTCCCCAAAAGGGGTGAGGGAGACTCTGGCATGATTAGAAACTCATGAAAAAAAATAGTGCAGAGTCTCAGTTGCAGTTTAAAGAACGACTGAAATAATATCATTTGCTTCGTCCAGACAGCCCCATTATGGTAGTGAGTGAAGAGGAAAGCAGACCAGGATGTTCAGTGAGGGCAGAGAAAGTTACCCAAGTGTTAAAAAAAAAAAAAATTTTGACTGATTGCCACCACCACCCTCCCACACACACACACACACACACACACAGTCATTAATACCCAGGGTTCCTCAGGTGTAATTAGGATGGGAGCTTGTGTGGGGACGCTGGGGCATCTTCAGTCCCAATTGCCTTGAGAGTCCAATCCCTGGGGCCTATGCTTCGGAGGGCATTCTCTTTTCCAGTGTAGTCCTCTGTAGACCAGACATGGAGCTGGGAGCAGCTTAGATGCCCAAGGGGAATCTCACTTGACATTCCCCTCCTTTCCACCGTAATAACAAGTCCATCCCTTTCCACCTGTGTCCCTCTGGGCACTTTTCCCAGGCTATTTCAGGACAGGTCTAACAGCCATTTTGGGGGCTTCAGTCTTCTGCCTGGTTCTTTGTTTGCCTCCTATTTTCCTCCTCATATTCTCTACCATAATATACTGTCTGAGCCAGCTGCAACAGTTTTTCAAAAGACCTATTTGGTCCGAACGCCTGTTTTAGTAGCTTATGGCTGATATCTGGAGCTGATTGAATGAGAAATATATCTTTAAGTTCATTCCTCTTTTCCCCACTTTTGGGATCAACATCAGTAAACTTATGGAGAGCCTCTCATAGTCTATCTAGGAATTTATGAGGAGTTTCCTTCTCTCCCTGTTCTGTGTCAGCCAACTTAGCATAGTCTAAAGTCTCAGCACATGCTCACTTGAGTCCTTCAAGAACCCAGCAAAATGGCTCTGTTATGGGAACTGTTTGGCTCCCAGTAGGGAGGAGGTCTATTTCATGTTCCCTCTTTCCCCTTATCTCACGTTCAAGCCATTAATCTCCAAAAGTAGTAGCTTCCTCCAAAACTCCAGCTTTCGAGTCAAGACTCAGCGTCTGTCCAAAGAAATGCATTACATCTCTCCAAATAAGTTCATAAAGTAAAGTTAGCCCTGTAAAGGCTTCTATGTACAGTTTGTATACTCTTGATAATATTTGACCACACTTGGTACTGTTTGAATTTCTGCAAAGACTGAGGCAAACCCTCCTGGAAGGGTGCACTAATTCTCAGCCTGTTCAGTTGGGAGCCCCTGATACAGGGGCAAAGTAAGAGAACAGGAGGGAGCTGAAAGTTTCACTCCCAAATCTGTATGTACCTTTAGGACATAAGTCTGGCATGTCTCACAGAGAGATGAAGAGCAACATATATGGCACTTCTACCCATTTCTCTTGCTTTCTACAGAACTGATCTAATTGTAAAACAGTATTGCAATTGAGACCCTTCAACAAGCTAGCATTCTCCATCTTCCAAATGATACTGTGACCATTTGGTATCACAGAAGAAGATCAGGCCTGTATTTTTTAAATTCTGGGGATCAAAATTGTCCCAGTTTTTTAAAATATATTTTAAAGGCATGGTTATGAAACTGCAAGTTCCCATCTGTAAGAGTGAAAGAAGCAGCATACACAGCTGTGGCTTCTTTTTCCTGGAGGCATCCCTCCCTGCTCTAGGTGAGGGTGTGGACAGACTTCCCACCAAAGCTTTTCTTCCCTGGTCAGACTTAGTCTGTCCCCTACTGACGCAGATGCCTTACTCATCCCTCCTGGTTTTACCACCGAGGGGGATGGCAGAGATGCACAGAGCTAGACCTAATGGCATGCCAGATTGATTTCTAGTTCCTTACCACCAAGACCTTTGTCTGATTTTCCCTTTTCCTCTTATACCTCCCTGAGTGGACCAGAGTGGCTTTCCTGGAATGTTTCCAGAAATAGGACTACTAGTGGAAGGATCTGTCTTACATGTGTCTGTACACATTCCTGAGTACAGTCCAGACCACAATAGAAACACTGAGTTATAAAGGGATGAACCAAAACCCAAGATGTCTCTTCTGAATGTCGCCACACCATTATATGTGATAGCAGAAGGGTCAGCCAGTGAGGAAAAAATGGCTTTTGTCCTCAAGCTACTAGGGCCAATATTTTCAGTTCATTTCATGGTTATCAGCAGTGCTTTTATCCACATAGATCAGAGGCATAACCACAAGAAAGACTCAATTTCAGGTCTCTGACCCCTGAGGTGGCAGTGTAATAAAAAGCAGAGACATTACTTTGCCAACAAAGGTCTTAGTCAAGGCTATGGTTTTTCCAGTAGTCGTGTATGGATGTGTGACTTGGACTGTGAAGAAAGCTGAGCGCCAAAGAATTGATGCTTTTGAACTGTGGTATTGGAGAAGACTCTTGAGAGAGTCCCTTGGACTGCAAGGAGATCCAACCAGTCCAGCCTAAAGGAGATCAGTCCTGGGTGTTCATTGGAAGGACTGATGCTGAAGCTGAAGTTCCAATACTTTGGTCACCTCATGCAAAGAACTGACACATTAGAAAAGACCCTGATAATGGGAAAGATTGAAGGGGAGAGGAGAAGGGGAAAACAGAGGATATGATGGTTGGATGGCATCAACGACTAGATGGACATTAGTTTGAGTATATTTCAGGAACTGGTGATGGACAGGGTGGCCTAGTGTGCTGCTGTCAGACAGGACTGAGTGATTGAACTGAGCTGAACTGAACTAGACCTACTCCCATAATATGCATCTTTAGATAACAAGATTAGTCAGAAGGTTCTTGTTAAGGAGAAACATGTCCTTGAGCAAGACGCATTGTTATACTGACTAAGACAAAGAAATGTAGAAAAAATCATTTGCCCTTTTCTCCTCCTTGAGAGTTTCAAACTCCTTTCTCCTCAACGGCCCTAGATCCCTTTCCTCAAGTGCCTCGGACTCCTTATCAACCTACCTAAGGGTGAGCTCTCTCACATATATGTGTGTATATATATCAGTTTAGTTCAGTCGCTCAGTCGTGTCCGACTCTGCGACCCCATGAATCACAGCACGCCAAGCCTCCTTGTCCATCAACAACTCCCAGAGTTCACTCAGACACACGTCCAACGAGTCAGTGATGCCATCCAGCTGTCTCATCCCCTTCTCTTCCTGCCCCCAATCCCTCCCAGCATCAGAGTCTTTTCCAATGAGTCAACTCTTCACATGAGGTGGCCAAAGTACTGGAGTTTCAGCTTTAGCATCATTCCTTCCAAAGAAATCCCAGGGCTGATCTCCTTCAGAATGGACTGGTTGAATCTCCTTGCAGTCCAAGGGACTCTCAAGAGTCTTCTCCAACACCACAGTTCAAAAGCATCGATTCTTCGGCGCTCAGCCTTCTTCGCAGTCCAACTCTCACATCCATACATGACCACTGGAAAAACCACAGCCTTGACTAGACAGACCTTAGTCAGCAAAGTAATGTCTCTGCTTTTAAATATACTATCTAGGTTGGTCATCACTTTTCTTCCAAAGAGTAAGTGTCTTTTAATTTCATGGCTACAATCTCATTTCTGCAGTGATTTTGGAGCCCAGAAAAATAAAGTCTGACACTGTTTTCACTGTTTCCCCATCTATTTCCCATGGAGTGATGGGACTGGATTCCATGATCTTCATTTTCTGAATGTTGAGCTTTAAGCCAACTTTTTCACTCTCCTCTTTCACTTTCATCAAGAGGCTTTTTAGTTCCTCTTCACTTTCTGCCATAATATAAGGGTGGTATCATCTGCTTATCTGAGGTTATTGATATTTCTCCCAGAAATCTTGATCCCAGCTTGTGTTTCTTCCAGTCCAGCGTTTCTCATGAGGTACTCTGTATATAAGTTAAATAAGCAGGGTGACAATATACAGTCTTGACGTCCTCCTTTTCCTATTTGGAACCTGTCTGTTGTTCCATGTCCAGTTCTAACTGTTGCTTCCTGACCTGCATACAGATTTCTCAAGAGGCAGGTTAGGTGGTCTGGTATTTCCATCTCTCTCAGAATTTTCCACAGTTTCTTGTGATCCACACAGCCAAAGGCTTTGGCATAGGCAAGAAAGCAGAAACAGATGTTTTTCTGGAACTGTCTTGCTTTTTCAATGATTCAGTGGATGTTGGCAATTTGATCTCTGGCTCCTCTGCCTTTTCTAAAAGCAGCTTGAACATCAAGAAGTTCATGGTTGAACTATTGCTGAAGCCTGGCTTGGAGAATTTTGAGCATTACTTTACTAGCATGGGAGATGAGTGTGTATGTATATACACATATAAGCTAAGCTAAGCTAAGTCACTCCCGTCGTGTCCGACTCTATGCGACCCCATAGACGGCAGCCCACCAGCCTTCCCCGTCCCTGGGATTCTCCAGGCAAGAACACTGGAATAGGTTGCCATTTCCTTCTCATATATATATATATATATATATATATATATATATATATACACTATATATATACTATATACTATATTATATACTATATATATATAGTATATAATTAACATATATATATGATTCCTAATTGACCAATCGTATTTTTATACAATATAGTATATTATATATAGTATATATAGATAATATATATAGTATATAATATGATATATATAGAATTACTATTAAACATGAATGATCAATTAACATGAAAAATACTCAACTTCATTTTTAATTATGTATGCAACTTTTAAATGTAATATTATTTGAATTGAATATATGTAAACATATGAAAGGATTTTATTATAAGTAGAAGATGGTGTTGGTAAATAGACACGTGCTATACCTACTAAAGGACAATTAAAGATATATATCCAAGTATTTCAAAAGTGGACATGTTTGGAGCCAAACATTTCCATTCTTAGAAATTTATATTAAGTAGTTTGTTAGTTGAAAAATCTGTATAAGAAAGTTTATTTATATATTTTTTAACCTTTATATTTCACAACAGTTTTAGATTATTTTTTTGAAATGCTACAACGTTATAGTTTACATATACCCTCTTCTAAGTCTATTACCATTAACATTTTTCATGGCCTGTTAAATTTGTTACAATTAATGAACCAACATTGGTTCATTATGATGCAGTTCAGTTCAGTTCAGTCACTCAGTTGTGCCCGACTCTTTTCAGCTCCATGAACTGCAGCGCACCAGGCCTCCCTGTCCATGCCCAACTCCCAGAGTCCACTCTAACCCATATCCATTGAGTCGGTGATGCCATCCAACCATCTCATCTTCTGTTGTCCCTTTCTCCTCCTGCCCTCAATCTTTCCCAGAATCAGGGTCTTTTCAAATGAGTCAGCTCTTTGTATCAGGTGGCCAAAGTATTAATGAAAGTCGATAATTTATTTAGATATCTTTACTTTTTACCTAATGTCTCTTTTCTGTTTCTAAAGTCCTTCCAAGTTACTACATTTAGTCATCATGTCCCCTTAAGCTATCTCTCTTGGCTATGAGCTTCTCATCCTTCCCTTGGTTCTGTGGCTTTGGAAGTTCTGTAGTACTGTTAGGGTGTTTTGTAGAATACCTGTGAATTAAGATTTGTCTGATTTATTTTTGTTCATGAACAGACTAGATGTGTTTCTGAGAGGAAGGCCACAGAGGTAAAGTACCACTTTTCATTACAAAGGTTATACTATCAGCATAATTCATCACCATCAACGTTAAATGTGATCACCAAGATGAGAAACTATTGGTCTAGTTTCACTACTGTCTTATTCCTCTTTTCATGCTGTACTTTTTGGAACAAAGTCACTATGTGCAACTCACATCTTCAAGGGCAGGTTATCTACCAAATTATTTGGAATCCTTCTGAACAAGAGAGTTATCTATTCTCTTTTATTTATTTATTTTTCAATTACTTACATTAATATGGTCTCATGGAAGTTCTATTTTAATATTGTTTATAAAGACATAGCTTTGAAAGTACTTTAAATGTTCATCAGAGAAGGGGACAACAGAGGATGAGATGGTTGGGTGGCATCACTAACTCAATGGATATGAGTTTGAGTAAAATCTGGGGGTTGGTGATGGACAGGAAGCCCTGGTGCTGCAGTCCATGGGTCACAAAGATTTGGACATGAGTGAGCAAATGAACTGAACTGAACTGAACTGAACTAACATTATAGAACTAACATTATATAAAATTATATGCAATAAGATAATATGTAGCATACCATATGTCAAAATCAGCATGGCTTTTATTTTCTCTTCACATAATAGATAGTGACAAGCCTTCATCTCATTTCACAACTCTAAAGGATCTGCTCAATCATGGAAAAGAAAGAGCTACCATTTGTTACATGTAATGAATGCTATATCCTCAGTGTGCATCTTTTGATTACATCTGTAAAGATGTATCATCACCATGATCTACATTCTAGAGAAGCTTCTGAGATTTCTAAAACTTGTAAAGACTCCCACAGTTAATAAAGAGGAGTCAAGTTTTAAATAAAGAAAAGTTTAAATCCAAAATTCATGTGCTTAATCATTATGTTATATGTAGGAACACTTGCTCTTATAATGTTATACAGACTACTCTGCACTCACCCACTTAACACTACATGCTTTCTCTTACTACATCCTCCCTGGGTCTTCAGTCTCTTGGCTTTAAGTTCTATATAAAAGTATTGTTGTGGTACATATACACAATGGAATATTACTCAGCTATTAAAAAAGAATGAATTTGAATCAGTTCTAATGAGGTGGATGAAACTGGAGCCTATTAAACAGAGAGAAGTCAGTCAGAAAGAAAGACACTAATACAGTATATTAACACATATATATGGAATTTAGAAAGATGGTAATGATAACCCTCTATGCGAGACAGCAAAAGAGGCACAGATATAAAGAACAGACTGTTGGACTATGTGGGAGAAGGTGAAGGTGGGATGATTTGAGAGAATAGCATTGAAACATGTATATTAACATCTATGAAATAGATCACCAGTCCAGGTTCGATTCATGATGCAGGGTGCTCAGGGCTGGTACATTGGGATGACCTTGAGAGACGGGATGAGGAGGGAGGTGGGAAGGAGCATCAGGATGGGGAACACATGTACACCCATAGCTGATTCATGTGACTGTATTGCAAAACCACCACAATATTGTAAAGTAATTAGCCACCAATTAAAAGAAAAAGAAAAAAAAGAGAGAGATAAATCAAAGGAGCAAAAGAAAAACAACAACAACAACAAAACAAACAAAAAATATTCTCCTCGAGTCATCCCTTGATAATTTACCCAGATGACTCATCTTGCTTTTCTCTTAAATTTTAAGGTTGGTTATGATGATACACTGACTTCTGAATCCATATACGTATGGTTATTAATTGAACAATACTTGCAGTAGGCTTTGGAAATGCCAGACCCATATAACTATATGTCATATTCATAAAAGCAGTGTCTGTTGCACTTGTTAGCTGTATTTGAGATACACGTGGAGTTTTTCATTAAGACTGGTTCCATGGAAAGGGAAAACAAAGCGCCTGCTCTTAGAAAGACAAACATAACTTTAAAAATGAGTTACCCTTCAAAGAAGAAATTCCGTTTTAATTAAAAGCTGTTTTAGTTTGTCTGTTTATCTGAATATTTTAAAAAGTTTATTAGAATCACAGACATTGCTATCAGGTGCAATTGGGCCAGGAGAAAAGTCTCAACTTGGGTTGCACTTTATAATACTCTGTTTTATTTATTAAATTCTTGCCCTAATTTTTTTATAATGTTATATCCCAAGGTACTGGGAGATGTGTATCTTATTAATATTTAAGGAATTCTATATTTATCTTATTTATAACATTTTATTATTTTTAATGTTATATTTTAAAATATATTTTAAGTTTTAATTTTCTTCAGTGGTTGTGATATAAGTTCTAGCTAATTATAGGAAGTTATAAAACATGAAGACTATAAAAGTGGTAATTCAATTTCAAAAATAATAATTCTAATCAATTAGTTAAACTGTAACAAAAAACTTAATTTTAAAAAAGATTTCTGCTCACTTCGGCTCTTTTTCTTTAATTTCTCTATTATAATAATTCAATGTAATATAACTCATGAACTGTATAACAAAAAATAGTTTATCTACTATTCAGATATTCATTTTCCAAGCTGAAAATGTTTTAAGAATCTTATATTATGAAAATGCCACCTATGATGAGTTTGTTAACATTTTTATTTTGAACACGATCTTTACCTTGTTATTGTTTTTAGGAGACTGGGGGTAGCCTGAGGATAATCTTTTATATATATACATTTTTTCACTATTTATAATAAATGTGGCTGTCACTCATCAATCATATTCCTAATATTATGCTTTTTGTGTAGACATATGATAGTTTTTAACTTTGTTGAGAAGTTCTTTGAAAAGTGTTAAATTTCTGTGAAGTATAAAGGGTAACAATTAGGCAAATTTCATATTAAACCTGTTTTAAATTTTTAATCAGTTAAATATATCTAAATGTGTGTTAAATTTGGTAATAAAATGCTTCTGTTAGGTCCATACCATTTCTATCCTTTATTGTGCCCATCTTTACATGAAATATTCCCTTGGTATCTCTAATTTTCTTGAAGAAATCTCTAGTCTTTCCCATTATATTGTTTTCCTCTATTTCTTTGCATTGATCACTAAGGAAGGCATTCTTCCTTTTTTATTTATTTTTTTTAATTTTACTTTACAGTACTGTATTGGTTTTGCCATACATCAACATGTCACCTTACTATTCTTTGGAACTCTGCATTCAAATGGGTATATCTTTTTCTCCTTTGCTTTTAGCTTCTCTTCTCTCATCTATTTGTAAGGCCTCATCAGACAATCATTTTGCCTAAAAAGGCAAATGCAAAAGCATTTCTTTTTCCTGGGGATGTTCTTGATCCTTGTCTTCTATACAATGTCATGAACCTCCATCCATAGTTCTTCAGGTACTCTTTCTATCAAATCTAATCCTTTGAATCTATATGTCACTTCCACTGCTGTTCTTTCGAACTCTGCATTCAAATGGGTATGTCTTTCCTTTTCTCCTTTGCCTTTAGCTTCTTTTCTTTTCACAGCTATTTGTAAGGCCTTCTCAAACAACCATTTTGCCTTTTTACATTTCTTTTTCTTTGGGATGGTCTTGATCCCTGCTTCCTGTACAATGTCACAAACCTCCCTCCATAGTTCTTCAGACACTCTGTCTATCAGATCTAATCCCTTGAATCTATTTGTCACTTCCACTGTAGAGTGATAAGGGATTTTATTTAGGTCATACCTGAATGGTCTAGTGGTTTTCCCTTCTTCCTTCAGTTTAATTCTGAATTTGGCAATAAGGAGTTCATGAACTGAGCCAGAGTCAGCTCCCAGTGTTGTTTTTGCTGACTCTATAGAGCTTCTCTCTGTTTGGCTGCAAAGAAAAAAATCAATCTGATTTTGGTATTGACCATCTGGTGATGTCCATGTATAGAGTCTTCTCTGTGTTGCTGGAAGAGAGTGTTTGCTATGACCAGTGAATTCTCTTGGCAAAACTCTGTTAGGCTTTGTCCTGTTTCATTTTGTACTCCAAGGCCAAATTTGCCTGTTACTCCAGGTATTCCTTGACACTTATTTTTTCATTCCAGTCCCCTATAATGAAGAGAACATCTTTTGGGGTATTAGTTCTAGAAGGTCTTGTAGGTCTTCATAGAACTGTTCAACTTCAGCTTCTTCAGCATTACTGGTTGGGGCATATACTTGGATTACTTTGATATTGATGGTTTGCCTTGGAAATGAACAGAAATCATTCTTTCGTTTTTGAGACTGCATCCAAGTACTGCATTTTGGACTCTCTTGTTGACTATGATGGCCACTGTATTTCTTCTAAGGATTTTTGCCCACGGTAGTTGATATAATGGTCATCCAAGTTAAATTCACCCATGCCAGTCCATTTAGCTCACTGATTTCTAAAATGTTGATTTTCACTCTTGCCATCTCCTGTTTGACCTCTTCCAATTTGCCTTGATTCATGGACCTAATATTCCAGGTTCCTACACAATATTGCCCTTTACAGCATCAGACTTTACTTCCATCAGCAGTCACATCCACAACTATGTGTTGTTTTTTTTTTTTTTTTTTTGCTTTGGCTCCATCTCTTCATTCTTTCTGGAGTTCTCTACTCTTTTCCAGTAGCATATTGGGCACCTACTCATCTGGGGAGGTCATCTTTCAGTGCCATACTTTTTTGCCTTTTCATACTGTTCATGGGGTTCTCAAGGCAAGCATATAGAAGTGGTTTGAAGACCAGACTTAGCAGTGTCTAAGGAGCTTGTGGACTTCCCTGGTGGCTCAGACAGTAAAGCATTTGTCTATAATGCAGGAGACCTGAGTTTGAGCCCTGGGTTGGGAAGATCCCCTGGAGAAGGAAATGGCAACCCAATCCAGTACTATTGCCTGGAAAATCCCATGGACAGAAGAGCCTGGTAGGCTACAGTCTATGGGGTCACAAAGAGTCGGACACGACTGAGCGACTTCACTGTCACTGCCATTCCCTTCTCCAGTGGACGACGTTTTGTCAGAATTCTCCACCATGACCCATCCATCTGGTTGCCCCTATGGCTCATAGTTTCACTGAGTTAGACAAGGCTATGGTCAATGTAATCAGATTGGTTAGTTTTCTGTGACTGTGGTTTTATTCTGTCTGCCCTCTGATGGATAAGAATAAGAAGCTTATGGAAGCTTCCTGATGGGAGAGACTGACTGAGAGGGAAACTAGGTAATATTCTGATGGGCTGGGCAATGTTCAGTAATCTTTAATCCAATTTTCTGTTGATGGGCAGGTCTGTGTTCCCTCCCTGTTACTTGACCTGAGGCCAAACTATGGTGGAGGTAAGAAGATAATGGCAATCTCCTTCAAAAGGTGCCATGTGCATACTGCTGCACTCATTGCCTCAAACCCTGAAGCAGGCCACCATCAATCCATACCTCCACTGGAGACTGCTGGACACTCATGGGCATGTCTGGCTCAGTTTCTTGTGGGCTCACTGCTCCTTTCTCCTGGGTCCTGGTGTGCACAAGATTTTGTTTGTGCTTTCTTCAGTCCCGAGTGAGATCTTGTAGTTCTATGGTGGGGTTAATGGCAAAGTCCTCCAAGAGGGCTTATGCCATACCCAGGTCTACTGCACCCAGAGCCCCTGAAGGAGGCCTCTGCTGACCTGTACCTCCACAGGAGACACTCAGAAACAGTTCAGCCTCAGTCTCTGTGGGTTGTGCATGTGTTTTGTGCCCTTCCCAGGTCTGAGAAGATCAGGCCACCAGGTGCTTGGTGAAGGCGCTGTCTCAGGTGGGCTGTGTGTCTTAATCACTTCCCCAGCCTTGCCCACTTGGTTACCCAGGTGTGCCCCAAGAATAATATTTCACGTGTGCCATATCTCTCCTCTGGAGAGCTGACCTCAGGCTGTGACCCTCTTGGCATATGTCAACCATCCATCAGGATCTCAGGAAGACTTGGTCAGCAGCTGTGAGCCTGCTCAGAGTTTGGTGAAAGATAAGAAGAGGTGGCAAGAATACACAGAACAATACAAAAAAAGATCTTCACAACCCAGATAATCGTGATGGTGTGATCACTCACCTAGAGCCAGACATCCTGGAATGCAAAGTCAAGCGGGCCTTAGGAAGCATCACTACAAACAAAGCTAGAGGAGGTGATGGAATTCCAGGCGAGCTATTTCAAGTCCAAAACATGATGCTGTGAAAATGCTGTGTTCAATATGCCAGCAAATTTAGAAAACTCAGCAGTGGCCACAGGACTGGAAAAGGTCAGTTTTCATTTGGATCCCAAAGAAAAGCAATGACAAAGAATGTTCAAACTACCCCACAATTGCACTCACCTTACACACTAGCAAAAGAATGCTCAATATTCTCCAAGCCAACCTTCAACAATTTGTGAACTTGAACGTCCAGATGTTTAAGCTGGATTTTAAAAAGTGAGAGGAACCAGAGATCAAATTGCCAACATCTGCTGGATCATTGAAAAAGCAAAGAGTTTCAGAAAAACATCTATTTTTACTTTATTTACTATGCCAAAGCCTTTGACTGTGTATCTCACAACAAACTGTGGAAAATTCTGAAAGAGATCGAAACACCAGATGACCTGACTTGCCTCCTAAGAAATCTGTATGCAGGTCAAGAATCAACACTTAGACTTGGAAATGGAAAAACAGACTGATTCCAAATTGGGAATGCAGTATGTCAAGGCTGTATATTGTCACCCTGCTTATTTAATTGATATGCAGAGTACGTCATGAGAAATGCTGGATTGGATGAAGCACTAGCTGGAATCAATATTTCTGGGAGAAATAACAATTACCTCAGATATGCAGATGACACCACACTTATGGCAGAAAGCAAAGAACTAAAGAGCATCTTGAAGAAAGTGAAAGAGAATAGTGAAGAAGTTGGCTGAAAGCTCAACATTCAGAAAACTAAGATCATGGCATCTGGCCTCATCACTTCATGGCATATAGATGGGGAAACAATGGAAACGGTGTCTGGCTTTATTTTGAGGGGCTCCAAAATCAATAAAGATGGTGACTGCAGCCGTGAAATTAAAAGAACCTTGCTCCTTGGAAGAAAAGCTATGACCAACCTACGTGGCATATCAAAAATCAGAGACATTACTTTTCAAACAAAGGTCTGTTTAGTCAAAGCTATGGTTTTTCCAGAAGTCATGCATGAACGTGAGAGCTGGCCTATAAAGAAAGCTGAGCACCGAAGAATTGATGCTTTTGAACTGTGGTGTTGGAGAAGACTCTTGAGAGTCCTTGGACTGCAAGGAGATCAAATCAGTCAATCCTAATGGAAATTAGTTCTGAATATTCATTGAAAGGACTGATATGCAGCTGAAACTCCAATACTTTGGCACCTGATGCAAAGAACTGACTCAATTGAAAAGACCCTGATGCTGGGAAAGATTGAAGGCAGGAGAAGGGGATAACATAGGATGAGATGGTTGGATGGAATCGCTTATGCAATGGATATGAGTTTGAGTAGGCTCCAGGAGTTGGCAACTGACAGGGAAGCCTGGTGTGTTGCAGTCCCTGGGGTCGTGAAGAATCAAGACATGACTCAGAGACTGAACTGAATGGAATGCTAGTTGATGATATTCAACTTAGCCAAGAATTTTAACAGCACAAAAAACAGCACAAAACATGAAGTCCTTTATGACAGATGCATAATAAAACTGAAATTATAACAATTACCCTTTAAATTATGCCAAGAAAATGGTAGAATCCAACATTTCATGTGGTAGCAACAATCGCGTTTGTTGCACATTTTACATTATAAAATGTAGCATACTAATTATTTCATTGCAAAATGGTATGAGTAGCACATCAGAAGGCATTTAATCAATTGATGTCAAACAATAAACTACTGTTGTTCAGGACTAACCTAAGAAGTTTTGACATTCATTTCATTTAATCTTTATTGAATGAGAAAACTCAGGGAGGTAAAGATGGAAAAAAAGAAAACCCTGTGTAAATGGAAAAAAAATGTAATAATAGATAAAAAACCTTAAGGAAACAGATCCAGGTAGATAAAATAAAGCAAAAGGACCCCCTTTGGCAAAGATTTCTAACCTAGTATAAAAGGAAGTATTTTTTTTTTTTCCAAATGTAAGAGACTTTATCACCAGAAATTTACATAGCAATTTCTATTCAAGAGCAAGTCTACTAAGACATAAAGATTACAAGTCTCTATGAAATCTACCCCCCCCTTTTTTTTTTTTTTTTTGTCCTCCAGGGAAAGATTGTATGTGGTAACAGTTCAGTTCAGTTCAATCACTCAGTCGTGTCCGACTCTCTGTGACACCATGAATTGCAGCACGCCAGGCCTCTTTGTCCATCACCAGCTCCCGGAGTTCACTCAAACTCATGTCCATCGGGTCGGTGATGCCATCCAGCCATCTCATCCTCTATCATCCCCTTCTCTTCCTGCCCCCAATCCCTCCCAGCATCAGAGTCTTTTCCAATGGGTCAAATCTTCGCGTGAGGTGGCCAAAGTACTGGAGTTTCAGCTTTAGCATCATTCCTTCCAAAGAAATCCCAGGGATGATCTCCTTTATGATGGGCTGATTGGATCTCCTTGCAGTCCAAGGGACTCTCAAGAGTCTTCTCGAACGCCACAGTTCAAAAGCATCAATTCTTTGGCACTCAGCTTTCTTCACAGTCCAACTCTCACATGCATTCATGACCACAGGAAAAACCATAGCCTTGACTAGACGGACCTTTGTTGGCAAAGGAATATCTCTGCTTTTCAATATGCTATCTAGGTTGGTCATAACTTTTCTTCCAAGGGGTAAGCGTCTTTTATTTCATGGCTGTAGTCACTATCTGCAGTGATTTTGGAGCCCCCCAAAATAAAGTCTGACACTGTTTCCACAGTTTCCCCATCTATTGCCTATGAAGTGATGGGACCAGATGCCATGATCTTCGTTTTCTGAATGTTGAGCTTTAAGCCAACTTTTTCACTCTCCTCTTTCACTTTCATCGAGAGGCTTTTTAGTTCCTCTTCACTTTCTGCCATAAGGGTGGTGTCATCTGCATATCTGAGGTTATTGATATTTCTCCAGATGTTTAAAAATAAATGAATCCTAACATTAAGAAGTATCATTGATTACAATATTGTTAATGCTCCAAACCATGTCACTGTGGGCCCCTTCTTCAGCACCTACTGTCACATAATTACTGTCCTAAATTTTCTATTTGTGCTCTTACTTCAGGGAATGAAAATAAATGAAGTGGAAGTACACTGATAGCTCTGGTTAGTGAAGAGATCAAGTCTACTTTTGGCTCTGCACTTTGCAGCCACAGAAGACAGTGGCTTCCACATCAAGCAGTTCTAGTAAAGAGATCTACATCCCAGGAAGTGAAAATACTTGCTTTCTTGAAAATTCTGGGGTTAGAAGAAATTGAAAATATTGTTTTCATCACTTATGGACAAATGTTTTAGTAATCATTGAGGAGAGGTAAAGAAGGAATTATACGTTTGGCGAAGATAAACATAACCTTTAAAAGTATAGATTATTCTACTAAGAATCATCACATTTAGGATTGCCATATTTAGCAAAAAACACTATAAGATGAACAGCTAAATTATAATTTCAGGTAAACCATGATTTTTTGTTAGTAGAAGTATGCCCAAAATGTTGCATCATATATACTGACATTTTTCAATTGTTTTTCATCTAAAATTCAAATCTGGGTCCTAAGATGGTGGAGGAATAGGATCAGGAGTCCACTTTCTCCCTCACAAATTCATCAGAAGAACATTTCAACGCTGAGTAAATTCCACAAAACAACTTCTGAATGCTGGCAGAGGACATCAGGCACCCAGAAAAGCAGATTATTGTCTTCAAAAACAACTAGGAAAAAATATAAAAGATGAAAAAAGAGACAAAAGAGGTAGGGAGGGAGCTCCATCCAGGAAGGGAGTCTTAAAAAGAGAGAAGTTTCCAAACACCAGGAAACACTCTCACTGCTGAGTCTGTGGTGAGCCTTGGAAGCACAGTGGGCAACATAACTGGGAGGAAAAATAAATAAATAATTAAAACCCACAGATTACGAGCCCAACAGTAACTCCCCCAGCAGAGAAGCAGTGCAGACGCCTGCATCCATCACTAGCAAGCGGAGGCTGGGCAGGGAGGCATGGGCTGCAGTGCTTTTTAAGAATCGGGCCAGAATGCCCTGAGTGTAACCAGAGCAAACTAACTTGGGCTGGCAAACCAGACTGGGATAGCTACCACGTGAAAAGCTCTAACATAAGACACCGCCAGGACCATGCACAGAACAAAGGACAGAACAGAACTAGCTGGCTGCAGACCATCCCCCTCCGTTGACAGGCAGCCAGAGCCAGAAGGGCCGGAAGGGGGCAATTGCACCCCAGAGAGACATTAACTACCAAACTGCAAGCAAGCTTCTTTGCTAACTAAGACTTCTTGGGGTTCTGGACAATCACCATCAGCCTGAGAAGGGGCGCCAGTTGTACACTCAGAAAACTGAGCAGCAGGGACGGGAAAAGTGATAAGTCACAGTGACTGCACTTGCCAAACACCTGAGCTACTCAGACCTGGGAAGGGCACAAAACGCAGGCCCAACTGAGTCTACACCTCTGAGGACTACCTGAGTGCCTGAGCCTAAGCAGCTTAGACCAGGGAGGTGCATGCAGCCCAGGGCTGGCCTCAGATGGTTCCCGGTGAAGCAACCTAGAGCCTGAGTGGTGTGTGCCTTGAGTGGGGGCAGGCCCAGTGTGGCTGAGACACTGCGAGCACATGCCAGTGTTATTTATTTGCAGTGTCCCTCCCTCCCAACAGTGCGACTGAACAAGTGAGCCTAAAAAAAGTGTCCACCACTGCCCCCCTTGCGTCAAGGCAGAAATCAGACACTAAGGAGACCAGCAAACAGAAGAAGCTAAAACAGAGGGAACCGCCTTGGAAGTGACAGGTGCAATAGATTAAAACCCTGTCGTTAGTACCAACTACATAGGAAGGGGCCTATAGATCTTGAGAAATATAAGCTGGACCAAGGAACTATCCGAAAATGAACTGACTCCATACTGCCCACAACAACACCAGAGAAAGTCCCAGATATATCTTTACTATTTTTACAATCATTTTTTGTTTGTTTGTTTCTTCTTCTTTTCTTTTTCCTCTTCTTTTTTTTTTAACATTTTTAAATTTTTAAGTCCTCTATTTCTTCTTTAATTTCTATTTTTATAACCTACTATTACTTTTCAAAAAAATCCTATTTTTAAAGCAAATGCCATATATATTTTTTGTGGTTGTTGTTGTTTTTTAATAATTCTTGTGACTTTGGTTTTTTCTTCTTCTTCTTCCTCCTCTTCTTCTTTTCTTTATTATTGTATTTTTGAAAATCCAACCTCTACTCTAGATTTTTAATCTTTTTTTTTTGATATTTGTTATCAATTTTGTAGCTTTAAAAACCCAATCTTCAGTACCCATTTTTACTTGAGAGTGAGATTATTGGCTTGACAGCTCTCTCCTCCTTTGGACTCTCCTTTTTCTCCACCAAGTTGCCTTTGTCTCCACCCTCCCCCTTCTCTTCTCTACTCAACTCTGTGAATCTCTGTGTGTTCCAGACGGTGGAGAACACTTAGGGAACTGGTTATTGGCTGGATCTGTCTCTCTCCTTTTCATTTCCCTCTTTTATCCTCCTGGCCACCTCTGTCTCCTTCCTCCCTCTCCTCTCTTCTGTATAACTCCGTGAACATCTCTGAGCCATCCAGACTGTGGAGGGCACATAAGGGAGTGATTACTGGCTAGCTTGCTCTCTCATCTT
Source organism: Ovis canadensis (assembly GCF_042477335.2). Lineage (NCBI taxonomy): Eukaryota > Metazoa > Chordata > Mammalia > Artiodactyla > Bovidae > Ovis > Ovis canadensis. The sequence goes on along the minus strand of NC_091246.1, from coordinate 172,983,762 downwards.
TTGATGTCACCTCATCTCATTCCAGTCACCTCTAACTCCCCCCTCCCGCTTCTCTTCTCCATGTAACTCAGTGAACCTCTCTGGGTGTCTCTCTATGTGGAGAAACTTTTCATCTTTAAACTAGATGTTTTCTCATTGGTGCTGTATAGATGGAGAAGTCTTGAGGCTACTGTAAAAATAAAACTGAAAACCAGAAGCAGGAAGCTTAAGTCCAATTCCTGAGAACATCAGAGATCTCCTGACTCCAGGGAACATTAATCAATAGGAGCTCATCAAACGCCTCCATACCTACACTGAAACCAAGCACCACCCAAGGGCCAACAAGTTCCAGTGCAAAACATACCATGAAAATTCTCTAGCAACACAGCAACACACCCCTGAGCTTCAATATGCAGGCAGCTCAAAGTTACTCCAAAACCACTGACATCTCATAACTCATTACTGGACACTTCATTGCACTCCAGAGAGAAGAAACCCAGCTCCACCCATCAGAACTCCGACACGAGCTTCCCTAACCAAGAAACCTTGACAAACCACTGATACAACCATACCAACAGCAAGGAAACTCCATAATAAAGAGAACTCCACAAACTGCCAGAATACAGAAAGGTCACCCCAAATGCAGCAATATAACCAAGATGAAGAGACAGAGGAATACCCAGCAGGTAAAGGAACAGGATAAATGCCCATCAAACCAAACAAAAGAGGAAGAGATAGGGAATCTACCTGATGAAGAATTCCAAATAATGACAGTGAAAGTGATCCAAAATCTTGAAATCAAAATGGAATCACAGATAAATAACCTGGAGATAAGGACTGAGAAGATGCAAGAAAGGTTTAACAAGGACCTAGAAGAAATAAAAAAGAGTCCATATATAATGAATAATGCAATAAATGAGATGAGAAACACTCTGGATGCAACAAATAGTAGAATAACGGAGCCAGAAGATAGGATTAGTGAAATAGAAGATAGAATGGTAGAAATAAATGAATCAGAGAGGGAAAAAAAATGAATTAAAAGAAATAAGGACAATCTCAGAGACCTCCAGGAAAACATGAAATGCTCCAACATTTGAATTATAGGAGTCCCAGAAGAAGAAGACAAAAAGAAAGACCATGAGAAAATCCTTGAGGAGATAATAGTTGAAAACTTCCCTAAAATGGGGAAGGATATAATCACCCAAGTCCAAGAAACCCAGAGAGTCCCAAACAGGATAAATCCAAGGTGAAACACCCCAAGACACATATTAATCAAATTACAAAGATCAAAGACAAATAACAAATATGAAAGGCAACAAGGGAAAAACAACAAATAACACACAAGGGGATTCCCATAAGGATAACAGCTGATCTTTCAATAGAAACTCTTCAGGCGAGAAGGGAATGGCAAGACATACTTAAAGTGATGAAAGAAAGTAACTTACAGCCCAGATTACTGTACCCAGCAAGGATCTCATTCAAATATGAAGGAGAAATCAAAAGCTTTACAGACAAGCAAAAGCTGAGAGAATTCAGCACCACCAAACCAGCTCTCCAACAAATGCTAAAGGACATTCTCTAGACAGGAAAAACAAAAATGGTGTATAAACTTGAACCCAAAACAATAAAGTCAATGGCAACGGGATCATACTTATCAATAATTACCTTAAATGTAAATGGGTTGAATGTCCCAACCAAAAGACAAAGACTGGCTGAATGGATACAAAAACAAGACCCCTATATATGTTGTCTACAAGAGACCCACCTCAAAACAAGGGACACATACAGACTGAAAGTGAAGGGCTGAAAAAGATATTCCATGCAAATAGAGACCAAAAGAAAGCAGGAATAGCAATACTCATATCAGATAAAATAGACTTTAAAACAAAGGCTGGGAAAAGAGACAAAGATGGCCACTACATAATGATCAAAGGATCAATCCAAGAAGAAGATATAACAATTATAAATATATATATGCACCCAACAGGGGAGCACCACAATATGTCAAACAAATGCTAACAAGTGTGATAGGGGAAATTAACAATAACACAATAATAGTGGGAGACTTTAATACCCCACTCACACCTATGGACAGATCAACTAAACAGAAAATTAACAAAGAAATGCAAACTTTAAATGATACAATAGACCAGTTAGACCTAATCGATATCTATAGGACATTTCACCCCAAAACAATGAATTTCACCTTTTTCTCAAGTACACATGGAACCTACTCCAGGATAGATCACATCCTGGGCCATAAATCTACTCTTGGTAAATTAAAAAAATTGGAATCATTCAAAGCATCTTTTCTGACCATAATGCAGTAAGATTAGATCTCAGTTACAGGAGAAAAACTATTAAAAATTCCAACATATTGAGGCTTTACAACATGCTTCTGAATAACCAACACATCCCAGAAGAAATTAAAAAAGAAATCAAAATATGCATACAAATGAATGAAAATGAAAACACAACAACCCAAAACCTGTGAGACACTGTAAAAGCAGTGCTAAGGGGAAAGTTCATAGCAATGCAGGCATACCTCAAGAAACAAGAAAAAAGTCAAATAAAAACCTAACTCTACACCTAAAGCAACTAGAAAAGGAAGAAATGAGGAACCCCAGGGTTAGTAGAAGGAAAGAAATCTTAAAAATTAGGGCAGAAATAAATGCAAAAGAAACAAAAGAGACCATAACAAAAATCAACAAATCCGAAAGCTGGTTCCTTGAAAGGATAAATAAAATTAACAAACCATTAACCAGACTCGTCAAGAAAGAAAGGGAGAAAAATCAAATCAAAAAATTAGAAATAAAAATGGAGCGATCACAACAGGCAACACAGACATACAAGGGATCATAAGAGACTACTATCAGCAATTATATGCCAATAAAATGGACAACGTGGAAGAAATGGACAAATTCTTATAAAAGTACAACTTTCCAAAACGGAACCAGGAAGAAATAGAAAATCTTAACAGATCCATCACAAGCATGGAAATTGAAACTGTAATCAGAAATCTTCAAGCAAACAAAAGCCCAGATCCAGACGGCTTCCCAGCTGAATTCTACCAAAAATTTAGAGAAGAGCTAACACCTATCCTACTCAAACTCTTCCAGAAAATTGCAGAGGAAGGTGAACTTCCAAACTCATTCTATGAGGCCACCATCACCCTAAACCCAAAACCTGACAAAGATGCCACAAAAAAAGGAAACTACAGGCCAATATCACTGATGAACATAGATGCAAAAATCCTTAACAATATTCTATCAATCAGAATCCAACAACACATTAAAAAGATCATACACCATGACCAATTGGGCTTTATCTCACGGATGCAAGGACTCTTCAGTATCTGCAAATCAATCAATGTAATTCACCACATTAACAAATTGAAAAATAAAAGCCATATGATTATCTCAATAGATGCAGAGAAAGACTTTGACAAAATTCAACATCCATCTATCATAAAAAAAACTCTCCAGAAAGCAGGAATAGAAGGAGCATACCTCAACATAATAAAAGCTATATATGACAAACCCACAGCAAACATTATCCTCAATGGTGAAAAACTAAAAGCATTTCCCCTAAAGTCAGGAACAAGACAAGGGTGTTCACTTTCACCGCTACTATTCAACATAGTTCTGGAAGTTTTGGCCACAGCAATCAGAGCAGAAAAAGAAATAAAAGGAATCCAAATTGGAAAAGAAGAAGTAAAACTTTCACTGTTTGCAGATGACATGATCCTCTACATAGAAAACCCTAGAGACTCCACCAGAAAATTACTAGAGCTAATCAATGAATATAGTAAAGTTTCAGGATATAAAATTAACACACAGAAATCGCATGCATTCCTGTATACTAATAATGAGAAAGTAGAAAAAGAAATTAAGGAAACAATTCCATTCACCATTGCAAGAAAAGGAATAAAGTACTTAGGAATATATCTACCTAAAGAAACTAAAGACCTATATATAGAAAACTATAAAATACTGGTGAAAGAAATCAAAGAGGACACTAATAGATGAAGAAATATACCATGTTCATGGATTGGAGAATCAATATAGTGAAAATGAGTATACTACCCAAAGCAATGTACAGATTCAATGCAATCCCTATCAAGCTACCAGTGGAATTTTTCACGGAGATAGAATAAATAATTTCAAGATTTGTATGGAAATACAAAAAACCTCGAATAACCAAAGCAATCTTGAGAATGAAGAATGGAACTGGAGGAATCAATCTGCCTAACTTCAGGCTCTACTACAAAGCCACAGTCATCAAGACAGTACGGTACTGTCACAAAGACAGAAATATAGACCAATGGAACAAAATAGAAAGCCCAGAGATAAATCCACACAAATATGGACACCTTATCTTTGACAAAGGAGGCAAGAATATACAATGGAAGAAAGACAATCTCTTTAACAAGTGGTGCTGGGAAAACTGGTCAACCACTTGTGAAAGAATGAAACTAGATCACTTTCTAACACCACACACAAAAATAAACTAAAAATGGAGTAAAGATCTAAATATAAGACCAGAAACTATGAAACTCCTAGAGGAGAACATAGGCAAAACACTCACCGACTTAAATCACAGCAGGATCCTCTTTGACCCACTTCCAAGAATACTGGAAATAAAGCAAAAGTGAAGAAATGGGATCTAATTAAAAATAAAAGCTTCTGCACAACAAAGGAAACTATAAGCAAGAAGAAAAGACAGCCTTCAGAATGGGACAAAATAATAGCAAATGAAGCAACTGACAAAAAACTCATCTCAAAAATATACAAGCAACTTATGCAGCTCAATTCCAGAAAAATAAAGGACCCAATCAAAAAGTGGGTCAAATAACTAAATAGACATTTCTCCAAAGAAAATATACAGATGGCTAACAAACACATGAAAAGATGCTCAACATCACTCATTATCAGAGAAATGCAAATCAAGACCACAATGAGATACCATTTCACACCAGTCAGAATGGCTGCGATCCAAAAGTCTACAAGCAATAAATCCTGGAGAATGTGTGGAGAAAAGGGAACTCTCTTACACTGTTGGTGGGAATGCAAACTAGTACCGCCACTATGGAGAACAGTGTGGAGATTCCTTAAAAAAACTGCAAATAGAATTCCTTTATGACCCAGCAATCCCACTGCTGGGCATACACACTGAGGAAACCAGAATTGAAAGACACACGTGTACCCCAATGTTCATCACAGCACTGTTTATAATAACCAGGACATGGAAGCAACCTAGATGTCCATAAGCAGACAAATGGATAAGAAACCTGTGGTACATATACACAATGGAGCATTATTCAGTCAATAAAAAGGAATATATTTGAATCAGTTCTAATGAGGTGGATGAAACTGGAGCCTATTATACAGAATGAAGTAAGCCAGAAAGAAAAACACCAATACAGTATACTAACACATATATATGGAATTTAGAATGATGATAACGATAACCCTGTATGCAAGATAGAAAAGAGACACAGATGTATAGAACAGACTTTTGGACTCTGTGGGAGAGGGAGAGGGTGGGATGATTTGGGAGAATGTCATTGAAACATGTATACTATCATGTAAGAAATGAATTGCCAGTCTAGGTTTGATACAGCATACAGGATGCTTGGGGCTGGTGCACTGGGATGATCCAGAGAGATGATATGGGGTGGGGGTGGGAGGGGGATTCATGTTTGGGAACTCATGTACACCCGTGGCGGATTCATATCAAGGTATGGCAAAACCAATACAGTATTGTAAAGTAAAATAAAGTAAAATTTTAAAAAATTCAAATCTTCTGGGGATTTTATATTTTATTTGTCAACCGTATTAGAAAAAGCATCAACTAGAAGATATTTTGGGAATGCAGACAATAAGACAATAGTTCAAAAATTCTTCAGAAAGAAGAATGGATATATCAAAATGCAGGTCTAACATATTGGCCCATGGGTTATTTATTTATTTATTTATTTATTTTCTGGGCCAAAGCACATTAGGCAAGAAAGAAATGACTGCTCCCTGAAATAAGAGCAAGGTAGTTATTCTCTTTTCAGTTCTGTGTTTTTCAGTTCAATGCAGTGCTCTCTATAAGTTATGTTGCCTTTCTTGCTGGTAATACAAAGACCCACATATCACATCCATTTCATCTCCTGGGTTTTATAACCTTTATTACTGAGAGCCATTGGCCTGAACTTTATTTAGTTTAGACCTCAGACTTTATTTTGATCAGTGTTCTTATGTATGCATAAGCTTTGTTTTGAAGGACTTCTAAGACTTACAAACTAAATAGGATTCCCAGTTTTCTGTGTGTAGCTGTGTCTTTACATTTTATAGAGTTGACAGATGAGAAAATGAACAAAAAGGGCAAGTTTTCAAAACATTCAATAAACCTAGCAGCTTTGGACATTTAAGTTAATAAGAATGGGGCTCAAAAATGTCACCCCAGCTAGAAATGAAATGACAAGGGCTATTCAGTCTCATGCTTACAAACATACAATTATTTTCTGAATTTAAGAGCAGCACCCCACAGCCCAACTCCATGTTCTCATTGGTAAACTGACATACAGTATAAAAAGAATGTCTGTATATTCCATGGCCTGTATGGGTTTCTCTGGAATATCTGCAATCACATGAGTTAGCGAGGCAGGACCCTAAGGTGGTCTTATATACCTCTTGCAACAAGGTATATAGATAACGCACAGTTCATGTCTCAGAGACTGATAAAGCTATCCACCAACGGTCTCAAGAATGAATTGCTGAACTGGAACTAAGTTTCCATGAATCCCTAGCAGCATGGATGAGTTAACTGTATCTCTTCCAGCGAAGGACTCAGAAGATCTCTATCCTTCAAATTTCAATTTTCACAATTGAATTATCATCTGCCCTATTTTTAAGATGCACTTTTGCTTATAAATGATATTAATGTCTTGTTTTGTGTTCAAAGCCACAAAAAAACGTCATGCTAATTTTCTCTAATTTTTCACAGCCAAAGACTGAAAATATTTTACCTTATAAATATTTTTTGTCTTCCTCCCAACCCACGGACTTCATAAGTATATATGTGTGTGTGCATACTTTGTTGCTCAGTCTTGTCCAACTCTTTGTGACCCCATCGACTGAAGCCCACCAGGCTGCTCTGTCCATGGGGATTCTCCAGACAAGAATACTAGAGTGGGCTGTCATGCCCTCCTCCAGGGGATCTTCCCAGCCCTGGGATCAAACCCAGGTCTCCCGCATTTCGAGTGGATTCTTTACCATCTGAGCCACCAGGGAAGCCCACATAGATAGATAGATAAAGATAAATAGATAAACATAAATTCACACACACACACACACATATATGAACTATATATCTAAAATATATTTTAAATCTACTTTAAATCAACTAAATAAAGTCTCTGTCCCAAATTACCCCTGATTTGTGGTGCTGTTACATTGCTGATCATTTTCAAATTATTTCACTAAAATTTCTAAAATGATACAGACCCTAATCTCATTTTGGGAATACTATCCCCTTTCATGAATCCGGAACTCACAGGAAAATGAGCAAATCTGTCACATTTTTGTTTGCTTCATTTGGTCACTCTTTGCCTAATAAGCTGCAAGTTTCTATCAAGACTGTGAGGCTTTCCCTGGGCACTGTAGGTGCTCAATGAGTAATTAATCATCAAATGAAGCTGTATCAGTTACCAGGAGGTTAGCCACCAGGCATCAACTGTTATTTTAAGCTGACTTGAGAGGAAAGTAACAGACTGCCATGAAAACAGGAGATTCCAAATGAAATTAGGAGCTTCTTTTAAAGAAAACAGGTCTGCTCCTGGAAGTATTCAATAACAATAATAATAGGAATAAGAGGGGGAAAAAAACCCATAATTCAGCACTTCCTTCAGCTTTTCTAAAAGTGAGTTGATCAAATCCATGTACTTGTCATGCATGAATGCATTTTAAGACCTTGTCACCTTCTGAACTTTCTTCTTGCTCTTTTGGCAGTTTTATTCTTTTTTTCCCAACTGTAGAACCTTATAGTGCTGTAGCACCTTACAGTACTGTAGCAGTTTTGAGTTACTGAGTCTTCCCAGACACAGATAATTTCCACCTAATACACTGTAGCGCTTTTGACTAGGAAAGGAAAATTGTGATGTGTCATCATCTTGTCTTTAAGCAATTTCATTTGCAAAATTTTTTGGTCCTCAGCTTACTCTGATATTAAGTCAGACAACTTGAATCCCACATTACAGCCTGGAAAATTCTAAGATAGTCTAAATCACAGCAAGGAGATCAAATAAAGGATATATGCTTCTGGTAGTCTGTGAATAGGCCTGGAATAAGGGAGAGGAAGGCAAATATAGAGAAATAACATAAGTGAGAAATCATGTTCTTTGATTAAAATTGGTATATTGGGCTAACTGTTGAAACTTGAAGTGGGCAAGAGATATGAAAAGACCAGGCAAAGGAAAACTGAAATCAGATAAATCTTTTTATTACATATCCAGAAAATGCGGAAAGACAGAGGCAGAGAAATTGTTAAAAGTATATTGAAGACTTTGAAACATTTTGTCACCCTGAAACTTTTGATTCTCTTGAGTACTTGTATGAGTTTTGTATGAGTCACATCATGTCACCTGATATCCTGATATTCAGTCTCACAATCTGGCAGATATTAATTTCCATTCAGGCAAAAAGAAGAATAAAATCCATATGAGCCATTCAAAATTGCCTTCTCTTCTGATATATTTTTCTCCATCTCCCACTTTCAATACCCATCTTCCTTCTTTTTCATGTTTACTCTGCTGGGCTCTTTTCTATGGAAAGTCTGAAGGCAGGACCCTGGCTTGGGGAGTTTTGACCTCTAAATGTGCTGCTCCACTCACTATAAATCCTAGATTTTGACTGACATCTTTTTCATCTACTACTCTTTTTGTTCACAGTTCAGGTTAATAGGCAGAGGAATGTTTGAACATGAGATTTCTCATTCAATTTTTAAATTTACTCAAAACCTTGTAAAAGTCATTTGGAAACTTGTTCTTCAACATCCTCATGATCTAAAATATTAAACAAGCAAGAGGTAGATGAGGAGCTAGTGAGATAAGCAGGGATTTTTCCAAAGAAATAATTTATAATAACATTCTTATTTCTCCCTCTTACCATATATCTATCTTTAGGGAGTCTCAACATTCACGCATTATTTTACTTATGATTTTGATCCATAGCTCTCTTGTATCCGACTCTTTGGGACCCCATGGACTGTAGCCTGTTGTCAGCTCCTCTGTCCATGGAATTTTCCAGGCAAGAATATTGGAGTGGGTTGCCATTTCCTTCTCCAGGGGATCTTCCCAAACCAGGGATTGAACCCAGGTCTCCTGCATTGAAGGCAGATTCTTTATCATCTGAACCACCAGGGAAACCCTCCATTTTCCTTAAGTAAAAACTAAAACTATTACTACAAATTTATCTTGTAAAAATAAACTGTCTTACTGAAACAAGAGTTTAGAAGAAATGACACCCAACATCTCTCCTTTTAAAGGGCTTTGCTGAGGTTCAGTTTGCTATAACATTTACACATTTAAAGTGCACAACTTAAGAAATTTTGGTATATTCATAATCAATATCAGAACATTTTCCTCAACCCCCAAATAAATGAAATACTCTCTAGGTATCACATTTCAACCTTCCCCACCTCCATCCCCACCACAAGGCAGCCACTTTAGTTTCTAGCTATATTTGCCTATTCTGAACATGTCATGGAAATGGGATCATGTAATATGCGGTTTTTCATGATTGAATCCTTTCACTCAGCTAATGCTTCCACGGTTCATCCATGTTGCAGCAAGCATCAGTCTTTCACTGTTTCTCAGTTGTTAAACTGAGAAAATTCACACTCCATAAAATTAACCATCTTAAAGTGTTCGATTCAGTGGCCCTTAGTATATTCACAATGTTGTGCAGCCAAGCATTTCCATTACCATAAAAAGAAACTCCTTACCCGTTAGCAGTCACTCTCCAATTTCCTTTATCCACAGACTCTGATAGCCACTAGCCTGCTTTCTGTCTCCATGGATTTTCCTATTTCATATAAATGGAATCATGAATATGCGGACATTTCTGTCTCTCAATTCTTTCACTCAACCTAATGTTTTCAAAGTTCATCTATGTGGTAGAATATATCAGTACTTCACACCTTTTTAATATCAACAAGTATTCCATTGTGTAATATACCACCTATGTTCCTTCCAAAGAAATCCCAGGGCTGATCTCCTTCAGAATGGATCGGTTGGATCTCCTTGCAGTCCAAGGGACTCTCGAGAGTCTTCTCCAACACCACAGTTCAAAAGCATCAATTCTTCAGTGCTCAGCTTTCTTCACAGTCCAACTCTCACATCCATACATGACCACTGGAAAAACCATAGCCTTGACTAGATGGACCTTTGTTGGCAATGTAATGTCTCTGCTTTTCAATATGCTATCTAGGTTGGTCATAACTTTTCTTCCAAGGAGGAAGCATCTTAATTTCATGGCTGCAGTCACCATCTGCAGTGATTTTGGAGCCCAAAAAAACAAAGAATGACACTGTTTCCACTGTTTCCCCATCTATTTCCCATGAAGTGATGGGACCGGATGCCATGATCTTCGTTTTCTGAATGTTGAGCTTTAAGCCAACTTTTTCACTCTCCTGTTTCACTTTCATTAAGAGGCTTAATATAAATGAAAAGAGTAAGATATTTAAAGTACACATCATGATTTGATACATATGTGAATTGCAAAAAAAATTTCTCCTATCTAGATAATTAAATATTCATCATCTCCATATTTATCTTTTCATGAATGTGAGAACATCTAAGTTTTAGTCTCAGCAATTTTCAATAATGTAACAATAAAGTGTTGACTATCAACTACCATCATCAGGTAATTCACTAGATTCTCATACCTTATTTATCTTATATTTGAAATTTTGTGGCTTTTTACTAAACTCTCCCTATTTCCCTCACATAGTCCTTGCAAAGCATTTTGTTTCTGTTTCTGTGAGCTTGGATTTTTATTTAGATTCCATAAAAGTGAGACCATGAAGTATTTGTCTTTCTCTGTATGGCTCATTTATTAGCATAATGCTCTCAAGATCCTGTGACATTGTCTCAGACAAAACAATTCCCTCTCATGGTTGAATAATATTCCATTTTATATATATATATATATATATATATATATATATATATATACACACACACATATATATATATATACATCTGTATATATGTATATACATACATATATATACATATATAGATGTATTTTTTCTCATTTATGCATTGTTGGGCACTTATGTTGTTTCCATGTTTTAGCTATTGTGAACAATACTGAAATGAATGTGAGGGTGAAGACATCTTTCCAATATCCTGATATGCTGTTTCATTTCCTTTGACTATATATTCATAAGTGGGGCTCAGAGATAATATGTTAGTTATATTTGAAAATTTTTGAGAAACTGCCATACTGTTTCCCATAGTGGCTGCACAAGTGTTTCCTTTTCTTCACATCCTTGCCAACACTTGCTATCACTTGTGTATTTGATGACAGGCACTCTAACATGTGTGAGGTGATATCTCATTATGTTTTTTCTATCCAGTATTAATAATGCTAAGAAGTTTTTATGAACATGCTGGCCATTTGTATGTTTTCTTTAAAAAAAATAAGTATCTGTTTGGTTCTTTTACTCATTTTTTATTTGGATTGTTTGTTTGCTTGAGTTGTGTGAGTTAATATATTTTGGATAGTACTTACCTATCATATAAATTATTTGCAAATATTATCACCCTTTCTATAATTTGTCTTTTCACTTTTTTGATGGGATTTCCTTAGCTGTACATAATCTTTTTTTAGTTTGCTGTAATATCACTTGGTAATTTTTGCTTTTATTGCCTTTGCTTTTAGTGGTAAAAAAAAAAAATAAAATCATTACCAACACCAAAGCCAAGGTACTTATCCCCTATTTTTTTTCTAGGAGTTTTATTGTTTCAGGTGTTAAATTTAAATCTTTAATCCATTTTGAGTTGATTTTTCAATATGATGTGTAAGAAAGGCGTACAGTTTCTATCTTTTGTACTTGGCTATTCCCAATACCATTTTTTAAGGTATTCCCAAGCTTTCCCAATACCATTTATTTAAGGCCTACCTTTCTTTATTGTATTTCCTGCTTCCTTCGTTGTAAATTGATAATGAAATTGTTAATTTCTCAATCATGTACGACTCTTTGTGACACCATGGACTGTGGCCAACCAGGCTGCTCTGTCCATGCAATTCTCCAGGCAAGAATACTGGAGTAAGTCGCCATTCCCTTCTCCAGGAGATCTTCCCAACCCAGGGACTGAACCTGGGTCTCCTGCATTGCAGGCAGATTCTTTAACATCTGAGTTGATAGTATACTTGTGAGTTTATTTTTGAGATTTCATTTATTTTCCATTGATCTATGGGTCTGTCTTTATGTAATATCATACTGTTTTGATTATTACAGTGTTGAAATTTAATTTAAAAATTATGTAATTTCTCCAACTTTGATCTTCTTTCTTAGGATTACATTAGCTACTTGGGGTCTTTTGTGGATGTATACAAATTTTTTATTTTTATTTTTTCTGTTTTGTTGAAAAACACCTTAGGAAAATTTATAGAGATTGCATTTAATCTATAGATTATTATAGATAATGTGGACATTTTAACATTAACCCTTACAATCTATTAGCAAGGAATATGCTTTCTTTTGCTTGTGTCCTCTTCAATTTCTTTCACAAATGTCTTATAGGTTTCAATGTACAGGTCTTTTGCCTCTTCAATTATGTTAATTCCTAAGTATTTTTATTGATGCAATTGCAGATGGGATTATATTTTAGTATTTGATAATTCATTCTTAGTTGGCAAAAAATGGTTGATTTTAATATATTGATTTTGTATCTTATAGCTTTAATGAATTCATTTATTAATTATTTCTGGTACAGATATATTATGTCATGTGCAAACAGAGACAGTTTTACTTCTTTGTTGTTTCTGATTTGAATGCATTTTATTTCTATTTCTCCCCTAACTGTTCTAGCTAAGACTTCTAATATTTGTTGATTAAATGTGCTGAGAGAGGGTATTCATATCTTCTTCTAATCTTAGCTCACTTTTTTAGCATTAAGTATGCTGGCTGTGGATTGTTATATATGACTTTTATTAAATTGAGTTTAATTTTGTTTTATACTGTTTGTTAAGAGTTTTTTAATTATAAATGGATGGTGAAAATTGTGAAATTACTTTCTGTATCTATTGAGATTGATCAATAATTTTTCCTTCATTTTGTAAATGTGATGACAGAATGACTCTGCATCCCTGAGATAAATTCCACTGGATCATAGTAAATGATCCTTTTAATGGACCATTGAATTCAGTCTGCTAATGTTTTGGTGAAGATATTCACATCTATATTCATCAGGGATACTGACATAACTTTCTTTGGTTTGTTTGAAAGCTTTCTTGGTTGTTTCAGCATCAGAGTAATGCTGGTCTTATAATAGAAGTTTGAAAGTTTCCCTTGTCTTCCATTTTAGAAGAATTTAAAAATAACAGGTATTATTTCTTTCTTTAAATATTCCGTAGAGTTCACCAGTCACTCCATCTTATCTTAACTTTTAATTCTTGAGAGGCTTTTTATTATTATTATTATTACTCTGAGATCACTTTACTAGTAATTAGTCTGCTCAGATTTTCTGGTTTTTAATTATTCTGTCTTGACAGGTTGTATGTTTCTAGGAATTTATTCATTTCTTTTAGATAATGCAATTTGTGGGCATATAACTGTTCACAGTAATCTTTTATGAACCCATTGTGTTTATGTGCTATCAGTTGCAGTATTTTCTCTTTCATTTCTCATTTATTTATTTGAGCCCTTTCTCATTTTTACTTGGTAACTCTAGCTAAAGGTTTGTTTATTTTGTTTACTTTAAAAAATGTCTCCTAGTTTTACTGAACTTTTTTATTTTCAATTTAATGAATATTTCATTTATTTCCATACTGATCCTTGTTATTTCTAACCTTCTACTACATTGGTTATTGTTATTATTGTTCTGTCTAGGTCCTTGATGTATAAAGTTAGGTCGCTTATTTGAGCTATATTTTTTCCTAATGTTGGTTTTTATTATATAAATATCCATCTTAGATCTGTTTTTGCTGCATGTCATATATTTTTATTATATTTCCATTTTTATTCATTTCAAGTTTTGTTTTGTTTCTCTTTTCATATTCTTTGACCTATGTGTTGTTTAGTAACATGTTGTTTATTCTCCACATATTAATTCATGTTGTGAATTTGCCAATTTTCTTAAAAGTGATTTCTAGATTCATATCATTTTTGCTGGAAAAGGTGCTTAATATTGTTTTAATTTTCTCAAATTTATCAAGATTTCTTCTGTGACATAACATATGATCTATCCTGGGGAAAGCTTCATGTGCACTTGAGAAAAATGGATGTTCTGCTGTGGTTGAAAAGAATGCTCTATAAATGTCTGTTAAACTCATCTGGTCTAACATGCAGATTAAAACCAGTATTTCCTTATTGATGTTCTGTCTCTATGATCTAACTATTGTTAACCATTTTGTCTCTGTATCATTGATGTATCAAAGTCCTCACTATTGCAGTATTGTCTATTTCCTCAGCTCACAATTCTCATGTTGTGCATTTTCTTCCAGTCAACAGTCTGTTGTACAGTAACTTTTTAAGATTTAAAGTTAGTTCATATCCCAATTTAAAAAAAAAATAGATTATTGAGTCTTGTCTCAGTAAATTTATTTGTATGGTAAGTAAGGAAAATAAATAAAATGCATTAATTTGGGATACTGTTGCTGGTGACTAATGCCATGTTTACAGGTGCAAACCTCTGCAACACTCCACCAGACATGGTCTGAGTTGCAGTAAGAATCCTGCATTGAAATAAGGATTAATTTGAAATTATTTTCCCTGGAAGTCTAGTATTAAGCCCTAGAAATGAGTTTGGTGAGATCAAGTGCTAATAAACTTAGATGAACGGTTCCTGTTTAATGCCATGCCAGACTCTCATGTTCAGAGTGCTGTCTATCCTCTTTCTCTTTCTTTCATCTTTCCTATTCCTGCCCTTTCTGTCTTGCTTACTCTTTCTTCGCCTTTCAGTCTCTGTTTCAGTCTCTTGTCTTCTTTCTATGTTTCTTCTTTCTGCATCTCATTCTCTCAGCCTCTCACCTTCCTCTCTCCCCCATCCCTCTATTTTTTATCCTCCTCTTCTTAAACCCTGAACCCATAGAAGCTGCACAAATTCAACAGCTGTAGCTGTGCCTCTACATTATAACTTTTAAATTTTTATTAGGAAACCAAATTCAGAGCTGCCTAACGATCCCAGGAGAAGACTCTCCCAATTTAACATGACCTCTAAACAACATTTGAGAGGCAATTTCATAGGACTGCAGTAGAGTGGATATTGCAAAGCCATCAGTGCAGGGCCAGTTTAGAGTCATATGCATTTTGGTTCCTCCTCTTGGCTTTTAGCACAGCCATGGGGTCCTGCAGGCATTTGCAGTGGTATTGCTGGATTCTCACTTTCATTTTTATTAAAAAACTAACAAGGAGCATTAAGCAGCTCCCTGTTTAATTTCCCATAGAAAAGCAATAGTTTCAAGCAGTCCACTGGTGGAGGGCTATTTAAATGTGAAACTCACAGCTGTGCCAAATGTATGCACCAGAGCAAAAAAGGTTTCATAATATGACAGGTTAATACCATGGATTTTTATTTCATTTACCACTGAGATAGCTAATCAGAGAGAATTGGACCGGTAGAAGCAGAGGTGAAATTGGATACCTAAGAGACAAAGGATATTGCCTGTCACCCTTCTATGGTTTTAATATTACACTAGTGAGAAGCTAAAGAATCCACCAAAAGTTATACCACTGCGAAGACTTGCTCTGACCTGCCATCACTTTTTCTGAGCCACCTAGAAGTCCCTACATAGAGACACTACGTGAGCGATGATTCCACACAGCCACATGCTCAGGCCTTAGCTCTCTCTCAACCAAGAAAAACAAAATTATAAGATAAAAATAGAAAAAATCACATAAAAGAAATCTTTGTAATTTTATATTAGTCTGAACACTTGACTTCCTTTTAGTTTTGGGTGAATGGACTCATAGTAATACAAACTATAGAAAAGAATAAAGATGCTTTCTGATAGGAAACTTGACAAAGTCTCTCAAAACTATTTGAGATCTTAAGCAAAGATGCAATTACGATATTCATAGAAGTTATTTTTTTTTCTTTTAAAGAGCAATGCTATATCAAGAAATAGGTCAAAAAATAACTTTCAATGTCAAAATAAACATTGACAAATAGCCTCTAAATTGTCTCTTTTGGAATTTTACTCTTCATTTTAAATGAATTTAGCTTGGTCCCTGGCCTAATTCTAACATCACTATTCCAGTTATAGCACTCAGTTTCTAAAGTCTAGACCCACTGTTTCCTAGTTTTCTTTAGAGTACAACTATGAACCATTTGACAGATTTAGTCTAGTTTTCACATAGTAGAAGGGTCAAATGACTAAGGTGTGAAAGAGACCATAATCCATGCAACTGAATAAAGCAAGGTGCTAGAAGGATCCAAGGCAGTATAAAGTTAGCCACAGAATAATGAAGGAGATATTTTCCATTCATTGGTTTGCTTATAGCTCAAGGAGCAATTTCCTTTCTTTCAAATGAAATCATTCTTATTCTGCTTCCCTCGACAAGCATTATGAAGGAACCATCTGAGGATCTGAATGATGTTTTCAACAATAAAATGAAGATGGCCATTTACAAATAACTGCTTTCATACAGATTTTCCTCCATTAGCTAAGGCAACAGAGGCTAGCTTCCTAAGATGGTAACAAAAAGAAGAAGAAAAAAGAAAACTAAGCTAAAGGAAATATATATCTGCAGAAATACACCACTAAAAGACTGATCTATTATAGAGATAGCTGCATACTGAATTCAAAATCATACTACAAAATGAAAAAAAAAAAGAGAGAGAGACTGATCTAAGGGGAAAGACAATTATATTTCTAGAGAAAGAAGTAAGTGAATCACCTGCTGTTTTGATAAAGAGAAACTTGATATATGAGTGAATCTGAAGTGATGTTTCCATTTATTCTGGTGAAATGGTGCTATATGTGTATCAGGCAAAACTGAGATCTGAAAACTGAGTCCAGAACACACATGGATATTTGCTGGCATTTGCTGAGCATCTACTGCATGTTAAGTATCATATATAGTGCTTTTTATTTTTATTATTTTTTTAATTTTATTTTTTTTAATTTTAAAATCTTTAGTTCTTACATGTGTTCCCAAACATGAACCCCCTCCCACCTCCCTCCCCATAACATCTCTGTGGGTCATCCCCATGCACCAGCCCCAAGCATGCTGTATCCTGCATCAGACATAGACTGGCGATTCAATTCTTACATGATAGTATATAGTGCTTTTTAAAATAATGAAATCAAAAGTCTTGTTTAGTGTTTGAGATGTCTTACTTATTGGTTCAACAAGAATAGCTGGGGGATATTTAGATGTTAAACCTTATGTCTAAAATCTGGTTACTGCAAAGTTACAGATATTCCTGCTTCAACTGTCTTCTACCCCAGTCCTTGCTGCTGTTATTCTGTTATTGATTGTTCGTCTGCCCCTTCATTTCTAACAGCACATAATCTACATGCTGTTCAAAGTTCTTAGTCCAACACCAGACAGCACAGCTGAGATTTCCTCCAGATTTATTGGGGTATAATTGATGAAAAAATTGAGAATTTAAGTTCTGAGTATAAAAATAAAGTTAAAGAAATGCATTCCATCTCTCTTTTCATCTTCTTCATGCTGGTATAGTGCCAATTCACATGCCTGAGGGTTTATGTGTTTTGTTTTGTTTTTTCCTGCTGAAGAGCTACATCATTGAATACATCCAAAGCTTGGTCTGTGTCTTTAATTTAAATAATAAATTCTTGGAAATAAATAAATCACATTCTGATTCACTTCAGCTTAAAATGGCTCCAGCTGCCAAATATATCTGGATACTCTTAAAGTTCTTCTCCAGTTCTAAATACACTGAGACTATGAGAATCTCCTTGAATACAGGTAAAAGCATGCCCAGAATCAAACTCTATATTTTATTTACTTTTAATTATTCTTGTCTCAAAAATTGCCTTTTCCTTACATCTTCAATGCTGGACTCCAAAGGCATCCTGTGTTTTATAGGACAGTGTCTTTTTAAACTTTTATAAAGTGAGTTTCAGTTGTTCCCCTGACAAGAACTTATACACTGAGTGAAAGACAATAGGACAAGAGTAACTGAACTAGCAGAATTTTAAATGATACTAGCAATAAATTCCCAAATTGACAAAGTCAAAATAGAGAATTTCTGTCATTTTACCATCTATATTTCAGTTTTATATTTCTTCAAATTTACCCCTCTATATAAAAAGGTAATACATCGGAAATAAGAATCAGCATTTTGAAAACTCTGAAGTGACTGACCTATTCCCTAAAGAAAGAAAATTTGCTAAATTTTGTTGGAAATTACACCAATAATGAGAGGAGAGTATATTGTACATATTTTAACAGGAAGACTACAATAAAATATTGAAAACTAAACAGAAGCAGAAAGATTCATTACATTTTTCTTCCTAATACACTTTATTTTTTGATATATTCCCCTCAATTAAAATCTAAATCTTATTCAAAAGTACAGTTTGATTTTTGATACACTCATGCTTCATTTTGTCCCCTGGATACTTCCTCCTATTCCTACTCTTTTTCTCCTTCTCTCCTTTCCCTTTCTCATTCTCTTTCCACCCCCCAAGGTTGAAAGTTGTTCTAATGGTGGATATCCAGGTATTTACATATCAGTTTATATATATACATATATATATTATTTATATTTAAGAGCATGTCTTTTCTTATATAAGACTTTGGGTATTTCAACAATGAGGTTCAGATCAGAACTAGAAATCCACTGGGAAAAAAAAAAGAAGCTCTTTGGCATGCAAACAACATTTGCACACCCTGGAATACACACTTATGCCGAGCATCAACTGATAAACAGCTGTGGCTCAGTGCATTGTGCAAAAGATTCAAAGGGCCTTGTTTCACTGGTGAAGCTTATGAAAGGCCAGGCTTCTCAACCAGGAGCTGATTGTTGAGGACCAACAGAACAGAGAACAAGAAAACATAGTTTGAGTAGTTACACAGCTCCATTTCCTTTACATCAGAAAGTGTGTCCACCCTGAGGGCTCTGGGAAAGCATTCAAACTGACCAAAGGTCACTGGACAGGAACTGTCCATGACTTCCACCAACAGCAGCCCTTGTGTGCTGGTTTTTATTTACTTTTTAGTTTGCTGTTGCCTTCTCTTCTACAAATGTAAGAATTCATCCACAGGTAACTTAACTTCTGTTTTTGTTTTTTTTTTTTCCTACCATGAAAGCATTGTGCATCCCTCGTAAAAATGTAGCAAACAACAAAGAAAACCAATGAGAGACACAGATGTATAGAACAGTCTTTTGGACTCTGTGGGAGAGGGAGAGGGTGTGATGATTTGGGAGAATGGCATTGAAACATGTATAATATCATATAAGAAACGAATCGCCAGTCTAGGTTTGATGCAGGATATAGGATGCTTGGGGCTGATGCACTGGGATAACCCAGAGAGATGGTATGGGGAGGGAGGTGGAAAGGGGGTTCAGGATTGGGAACACGTGTACACCCGTGGCGGATTCATGTTGATGTATGGCAAAACCAATAAAGTATTGTAAAGTAAAATAAAATAAAATCTGAAAAAAAAAGATACAGTGGGATAACACATGAATATAGCCGCTGTTAAAAATAATAGGTGGTGTTTTGGCTCACTCATTGATATGTTCTGGATAATTCTTCCCCCAAACATTGAAATCCTTCACCTCAAATAGAGACTTCCTTCTATATGCATTTCAAAAGTGGAGGGAGATGCAGGAGGCAGGAATATAACCTGTCATAGCCTACATCTATAAACCATCCATAGCGTACATCAACACATACATAATTCAGAAAATAACTAAAGATGAGCCATAAAGTATTTTTATAATTTTTGATCTATTAAATTTACTGTAATCACTAAATTAACTGATTTTAAATCAACTATGTAATCATATGCTATTTGTCAAACTTTCTCCATGTTCCTATCATTTTTGTTTTCTTCTAATTAATTACACATTTTTACTATATTAAGTTTTTTTTTTTTCTATTAATATAGTCCTTCACATTCTCAGGGGCTTCCCTGGTGGCTCAGATGGTAAAATATCTGCCTGCAAGACAGGAGACCCAGGTTTGATTTCTGGGTGGGAAGGTGGGAAGGATCCCCTGGAGAAGGGAATGGTTACCCATGCTAGTGTTCTTGCCTGGAGAATTCCATGGACAGAGGAGGCTGGTGGGCTACAGTCCGTGGGGTTGCAAAGAGCTGGTCACTTTTTTAAATATAGATTTATTTATTGTAACTAGAGGTTAATTACTTTACAATATTGGTTTTGCCATACATCAACAAGAACCCTCCACACGTATACACGTGTTCCCCATCCTGAACTCCCCTCCCTCCTCCCTCCCCATATCATCCCTCTTGGTCATCCCAGTGCACCAGCCCCAAGCATCCTGTATCCTGCATCGAACCTGGACTGGCAATTCGTTTCATATATGATATTAAACATGTTTCCATGCCATTCTCCAAAATCATTCCACCCTCTCCCTTTCCCACAGAGTCCAAAAGACTGTTCTATACATCTGTGTCTCTTTTGCTGTCTCGCATACAGGGTTATTGTTACCATCTTTCTAAATTCCATATATATGTGTTAGTATACTGTATTGGTGTTTTTCTTTCTGGCTTACTTTACTCTGTATAATAGGCTCCAGGTTCATCTACCTCATTAGAACTGATTCAAATGTATTCTTTTTAATGGCTGAGTAATATTCCATTGTGTATATGTACCACAGCTTTCTTATCCATTCATCTGCTGATGGATATCTAGGTTGCTTCCATGTCCTGGCTATTATAAACAGTGCTGCAATGAACACTGGGGTAAATGTGCACTTCTAAGTAATGTTTTCACTTTCACTTTTCACATTCTCATAATTTTTAGTAGCTAAAATAAAACTTAAATAGTATTGATTTGTTAATGTTTAATATAAATTAGCACATGTACCATTTCTCCAATAATGTAATAACCTTCGATAGCCACCTTCAAAGTTGTTATTATTGCTGCAATGTTTGCCAATATTTTTTTAAAAGTGCAAATCATTTATTTCTGCCCTAATTTTTAAGATTTATTTCCTTCTACTAACCCTGGGGTTCTTCATTTCTTCCTTTTCTAGATGCTTTAGGTGTAGATTTAGGTTATTTATTTGACTTTTTTCTTGTTTCTTGAGGTATGCCTGTATTGCTATGAACTTTCCCCTCAGCACTGCTTTTACAGTGTCTCACAGGTTTTGGGTTGTTGTGTTTTCATTTTCATTCATTTCTATGCATATTTTGATTTCTTTTTTGATTTCTTCTGTGATGTGTTGGTTATTCAGCAGCCTATTGTTCAGTCTCCATATGTTGGAATTTTTAATAGTTTTTCTCCTGTAATTGAGATATAATCTTACTGCATTATGGTCAGAAAAGATGCTTGGAGTGATTTCAATTATTTTTAATTTACCAAGGCTAGATTTATGGCCGGCCCAGGATGTGATCTATCCTGGAAAAGCTTCAGTGAGCACTTGAGAAAAAGGTGAAATTCATTGTTTTGGGATGGAATGTCCTACAGATATCAATTAGGTCTAACTTATCTATTGTACCATTTAAAGTTTGTGTTTCTTTGTTAATTTTCTGTTTAGTTGATCTGTCCATAGGTGTGAGTGGGGTATTAAAAAGTCCCCCACTATATTGTGTTATTGTTAATTTCCCCTTTCATACTTGTTAGCATTTGTCTTACATATTGCAGTGCTCCTTTGTTGGGTGCATATATATTTATAACTGTTATATCTTCTTCTTAGATTGATACTTTGATCATTATGTAGTATCTTTCTTTGTCCCTTTTCACAGACGTTGTTTTAAAGTCTATTTTATCTGATATGAGTATTGCTATTCCTGCTTTCTTTTGGTCTCTATTTGCATGGAATATCTTTTTCCAGCCCTTCACTTTCAGTCTGTATGTGTCCCTTGTTTTGAGGTGGGTCTCTTGTAGACAACATATATAGGGGTCTTATTTTTTTATCCATTCAGCCAGTCTTTGCCTTTTGGTTGGGGCATTCAACCCATTTACGTTTAAGGTAATTATTGATAAGTATGATCCTGTTGCCATTTACTTTATTGTTTTGGGTTCAAGTTTATACGCCCTTTTTCTGTTTCCTATCTAGAGAATATCCTTTAGAATTTGTTGAAGAGCTAGTTTGGTGGTGCTGAATTCTCTCAGCTTTTGCTTGTCTGTAAAGCTTTTGATTTCTCCTTCATATTTGAATGAGATCCTTGCTGGGTACAGTAATCTGGGCTGTAGGTTACTTTCTTTCATCACTTTAAGTATGTCTTGCCATTCCCTTCTCGCCTGAAGAGTTTCTATTGAAAGACCAGCTGTTATCCTTATGGGAATCCCCTTGTGTGTTATTTGTTGTTTTGCCCTTGCTGCTTTTAATATTTGTTCTTAGTGTTTGATCTTTTTAGATTTGATTAATTTGTGTCTTGGGGTGTTTCGCCTTGGGTTTATCCTCTTTGGGACTCTCTGGGTTTCTTGGACGTGGGTGATTATTTCCTTCCCCATTTTAAGGAAGTTTTTGCCTATTATCTCCTCAAGTATATTTTCATGGTCTTTCTTTTTGTCTTCTTATGGGACTCCTATGATTCAAATGTTGGAGTGTTTAATATTGCCCTGGAGGTCTCTGAGATTGTCCTCATTTCTTTTATTTTGTTTTTCTTTTTTCCTCTCTGATTCATTTATTTCTACCATTCTATCTTCTAATTCACTAATCCTATCTTCTGCTTCCATTATTCTACTATTTTTTGCCTCCAGAGTGTTTTTGATCTCATATATTGCATTATTCATTATATACTGACTCTTTTTTATTTTTCCGAGGTCCTTGTTAAACCTTTCTTTCATCTTCTCAGTCTTTGTCTCCAGGTAAGCCAAAAGCTGGTTCTTTGAAAGGATAAATAAAATTGACAAACCATTAGACAGACTTATCAGGAAACAAAGAGAGAAAAATCAAATCAATACAATTAGAAATGAAAATGGAGAGGCCACAACAGACAACACAGAAATACAAAGGATCATAAGAGACTACTATCAGCAACTATATGCCAATAAAATGGAAAAATTCTTAGAAAGGTACAACTTTCCAAAACTGAACCAGGAAGAAATACAAAATCTTAACAGACCCATCACAAGCACAGAAATTGAAACTGTAATCAGAAATCTTCAAGCAAACAAAAGCCCAGATCCAGACGGCTTCCCAGCTGAATTCTACCAAAAATTTAGAGAAGAGCTAACACCTATCCTACTCAAACTCTTCCAGAAAATTGCAGAGGAAGGTGAACTTCCAAACTCATTCTATGAGTCCACCATCACCCTAATACCAAAACCTGACAAAGATGCCACAAAAAAAGGAAACTACAGGCCAATATCACTGATGAACATAGATGCAAAAATCCTGAACAAAATTCTAGCAATCAGAATCCAACAACACATTAAAAAGATCATACACCATGACCAAGTGGGCTTTATCCCAGGGATACAAGGACTCTTCAATATACACAAATCAATCAATGTAATACACATTAACAAATTGAAAAATAAAAGCCATATGATTATCTCAATAGATGCAGAGAAAGCCTTTGACAAAATTCAACATCCATTCATGATAAAAAAAAAAAAACTCTTCAGAAAGCAGAAATAGAAGGAACATAACTCAATATAATAAAAGCTATATATGACAAACCCACACCAAACATCCTCAATGCTGAAAAATTGAAAGCATTTCCCCTAAAGTCAGGAACAAGACAAGGGTGCCCACTCTCACCATTACTATTTAACATAGTTTTGGAAGTTTTGACCACAGCAATCAGAGCAAAAAAAGAAATAAAAGGAATCCAAATTGGAAAAGAAGTAAAACTCTCACTGTTTGCAGATGACATGATCCTCTACATAGAAAACTCTAAAGACTCTACCAGAAAGTTACTAGAGCTAATCAATGAATATAGTAAAGTTGCAGGATATAAAATCAACACACAGAAATTGCTTGCATTCCTATACACTAATAATGAGAAAATAGAAAGAAAAATTAAGGAAACAATTCCATTCACCATTGCAACGAAAATAATAAAATACTTAGGAATATATCTACCTAAAGAAACTAAAGACCTATATATAGAAAACTATAAAACACTGGTGAAAGAAATCAAAGAGGACACTAATAGATGGAGAATTATACCATGTTCATGGATTGGAAGAATCAATATAGTGAAAATGAGTATACTAACCAAAGCAATCTATAGATTCAATGCAATCCCTATCAAGCTACCAGCAGCATTTTTCACAGAGCTAGAATAAATAATTTCACAATTTTTGTGGAAATACAAAAAACCTCGAATAGCCAAATCAATCTTGAGAAAGTATGGAATTGGAGGAATCAACCGGCCTGACTTCAGGCTCTACTACAAAGCCACAATCATCAAGACAGTATGGTACTGGCACAAAGACAGAAATATAGATCAATGGAACAAAACAGAAGGCCCAGAGATAAACCCACGCACCTATGGACACTTTATCTTTGACGGAGGAGGCAGGAATATACAATGGATTAAGACAATCTCTTTAACAAGTGTTGCTGGGAAAACTGGTCAACCACTTGTAAAAGAATGAAACTAGAACACTTTATAACACCAAACACAAAAATAAACTCAAAATGGATTAAAGATCTAAATATAAGACTGGAAACTATAAAACTCCTAAAGGAGCACATAGGCAAAACACTCTCCGACATAAATCACAGCAGGATCCTCCATGACCCATCTCCCAGAATACTGGAAATAAAGGCAAAAATAAACAAATGGGACCTAATTAAAATTAAAAGCTTTTGCACAACAAAAGAAACTATAAGCAAGGTGAAAAGACAGCCTTCAGGATGAGAGAAAATAATAGCAAATGAAGCAACTGACAAAAAACTCATCTCAAAAACATACAAGCAACTCCTGCAACTCAATTCCAGAATAAACGACCCAATCCAAAAATGGGTCAAAGAATTAAATTGACATTTCTCCAAAGAAAATATACAGATGGCTAACAAACACATGAAAAGATGCTCCATATCACTCATTATCAGAGAAATGCAAATCAAAACCCCAATGAGGTACCATTTCATGCCAGTCAGAATGGCTGCGATCCAAAAGTCTACAAGCAATAAATGCTGGAGAGTGTGTGGAGAAATGGGAACCCTCTTACACTGTTGATGGGAATGCAAACTAGTACAGCCACTATGGAGAACAGTGTGGAGATTCCTTAAAAAATTGCAAATAGAACTGCCTTATGACCCAGCAATCTCACTGCTGGGAATACACACCAAGGAAACCAGAAATGAAAGACACACGTGTACCCCAATGTTCATCGCAACACTGTTTGTAATAGCCAGGACGTGGAAGCAACCTAGATGTCCATCAGCAGATGAATGGATAAGAACGCTGTGGTACATATACACAATGGATTATTACTCAGCCATTAAAAAGAATACATTTGAGTCAGTTCTAATGAGGTGGATGAAACTGGAGCCTATTATACAGAGTGAAGTAATCCAGAAAGAAAAACACCAATACAGCATAGTAATGCATATATATGGAATTTAGAAAGATGGTGATTATAACCCTGTATGTGAGACAGCAAAAGAGATTTAGATGTATAGAACAGTTCTGGACTCTATGGGAGAGGGAGAAGGTGGGATGATTTGGGATAATGTCATTGAAACATGTATAATATATAAGAAAAGAATCACCAGTCCAGGTTCCATGCAGGATACAGGATCCTTGGGGCTGGTGCACTGGGATGACCCAGAGGAATGGTACGGGGAGGGAGGTGGGAAGGGGGTTCAGAATGGGGAACACATGTACACCCATGGCAGATTCATGTTGATGTATGGCAAAATCAATACAATATTGTAAATTAATTAGCCTCTAATTAAATAAAAATACATTTATTTAAAAAATAAAAATAAAGAATAAAAAGTGCAAATCGCTCTTCTTTTGATTTGTTATTCAGTTCAGTTTCAGTTCAGTTCAGTCGCTCAGTCGTGTCCGACTATTTGCGACCCCATAAATCGCAGCACACCAGGCCTCCCTGTCCATCACAAACTCCCGGAGTTCACTCAGACTCACGTCCATCGAATCAGTGATGCCATCCAGCCATCTCATCCTCTGTCGTCCCCTTCTCCTCCTGTCCCCAATCTCCCCCAGCATCAGAGTCTTTTCCAATGAGTCAACTCTTCGCATGAGGTGGCCAAACTACTGGAGTTTCAGCTTTAACATCATTCCTTCCAAAGAAATCCCAGGGCTGACCTCCTTCAGAATGGACTGGTTGGATCTCCTTACAGTCCAAGGGACTCTCAAGAGTCTTCTCCAACACCACAGTTCAAAAGCATCAATTCTTCAGTGCTCAGCCTTCTTCACAGTCCAACTATCACATCCATACATGACCACAGCAAAAACCATACCCTTGACTAGATGGATCTTAGTCGGCAAAGTAATGCCTCTGCTTTTGAATATACTATCTAGGTTGGTCATAACTTTTCTTCCAAGGAGTAACCATCTTTTAATTTCATGGCTGGAATCACCATCTGCAGTGATTTTGGAGTCCCAAAAAATAAAGTCTGACACTGTTTCCACTGTTTCCCCATCTATTTCCCATGAAGTGATGGGACCAGATGCCATTATCTTTGTGTTTTTTTTTTAAATCTTTGTTTTCTGAATGTTGAGCTTTATGCCAACTTTTTCACTCTCCTCTTTCACTTTCATCAAGAAGCTTTTTAGTTCCTCTTCACTTTTTGCCATAAGGGTGGTGTCATGTGCATATCTGAGGTTATTGATATTTCTCCCAGCAATCTTGATTCCAGCTTGTGTTTCTTCCGGTCCAGCATTTCTTATGATGTACTCTGTATATAAGTTGATTTGTTATTAGTTGTTCTTGAATCTTTACTTCTTTCTAGCTTTATTATCTTTCTCTTTAAAACATTTCTTTAAGCCTACAGCTGACAAATAATATTTTCTTACTGTATTTGTTTTGCTCATTTTTTTAAGGAAATTTTCGCTGGGTTTAGAATCCTAGCTTGGTAGTTATTTTCTTTAGCACTTAAAAAATATAATTCAGTTTTCCTCTAGCTCCCTTTGTTTCTGTTGAAAAAATAGTACCCAGTTTTAGTATAGTTTCAATAATAGTAGACATTGTATGTGTTTATGTGTATGTTTTATCCATTTTAGTTGCTTTAGGGTTTTTTGTTTCTCTGATGCTAGTAGATTTTATTACATGTCTAAATATCATCACCTGTTTTATTTATTTTTCTTGGGGTTAGAATCATTTCTTGAATTTTTAACAATGTGTTTAACCCTTGGGGGAAATTCTGGGCCCTTCTGTCTTCATATATAACTTCTAATTCTATGTTTTCCTCTTGGGTGTCCAATCACACATATGATAGTATTTTTATATGACTTATATTCTATATTTCTATTCATTTTCTCTTTCCTTCAGTTTGGACAATTTCTTCTGATCTATTTTTTAGTCTGCTAATTTCCTTTCCAACTGGATTTAATCTTCCTTAAAACCCATGCTTCTTTATTACTTAACATATAATAAATTTTAATTCGAAATTTCATTTGGTTTTATTTTTATTTTAAACTGCCTTTACACTGGAATTTTTCTTTATTTATTTTAAACAAATTTCTCACAATTACTTTAAACTCTGTCCTGTCTGCTAAAATTAATATCTGCTTCTGTTATGTTCTTTTTCTTAATTTTTATTCAGTTCCTGTTATTTGTAAAGTTAATATTTCTTATCTAATGTCAGACATTGTCTCTAATCTTTTAAATTAAATTCAGAAATAATTTGAGGCCCTAAATGCTGCTTCTTTCCCTCAAACATAATTTGCTTTTGCTTCTAGATCATGGGCTGAGTTAATTCATACTTGAGTTTCTATCTTTGTGATGATGGCTGTTTATTTTTTAAAGTTTCCTGCTCCCAGGGCTTGGGAACCTAGAAAATTGCAATTCTAGACTCTAAGTGTAAGGTATTTACTAGGACAGCTCTTCCTTGGAAGACTTGAACTCTACTTTTTGATTCCAAGAGAAAGTTGAAAGCATGAATCAACCAAACTAACATGTTTTCCTGTATTTCTATTTGTTTTCAGTGGAAAACTCAGTTTGAATTGAATTAACTTATCATTAGACTTCCCATGTGGCACTGGTGGGAACCCACCTGCCAATGCAGGATATGAGAGTTGGATCCCTGGGTTGGGAAGATCCCCTGGAGAAGGGAATGACTACTCACTCCAGTATTCTTGCCAGGAGAACCTCATGGACAGAGAATCCTGGTAGGCTATGGTCCATGGGGTCACAAAGAGTCGGACATGACTAAAGCAACTTAGCACGTAGCATGCACAACCAATCGTTACTAAAACAGTTATTTTACAAGAAATTAATTCTGTAAGACTGAAACTAAATATATATATATATATATATATATATATATATATATATATATATATATATATATATATTTAAGAGCAAACATCTGCATTCTGGTAAATTTAGTTATCCAGAATGAAGCATACCTATGTGTTTCAGATGATCAAGTTCTTACCTCTTTCTGTGTATGTATGGATTTGAAGAAAAACAAACTCAATTTGTATGAACTTTATAAATAACAAAATATTTTATAAGAAGATATCTTATTACTTGTAATAATTTTGTACACTTTTGTATATGGAAAATATAATTAGGTAAATGAGGTTCCTATATCATATCATGACTTACTACTGGGTTTTATCTTATTTAATTTTTATCACCAGTCAAGTACTGATTCTGCCTTTATCTTCAATAAGCAGCATTCATATCCTAGGCAATCCGTACATGTTTGGAAAATTCTGTTGATGGTGCTATTCAATGCATTAGGCATGTGTAGTTTATTGGAAGAAAAATCAACCCTGTTATCAAACTATTACCAACTATATATTATTTCTTAATTGAAATGTACACAAATGCATTCTACAAAGGGGTTACAAATGAGGTAGTTTGTCAATAGTAAAATTTGGGAATTGGAATAGGGTGTGAGATGGTAAGAAAAGAAGTATTTAGAAAACATCTGACTTTAATCATTTTACTGTTTTAAAGTTCTCTTTCATGTTTATGTCTTTTCCCCCACCTTTTCCTTTCTATACTATATGCAAAGAACCAGGGTTAAAAAAATTATTGAAAAAGTACTTGTGTCAGACTTTCATAGCACTCATATATAGTTGGGAGATCAAATCAAAGACTCGATACACTTTTCAGCTTCCAAATGCAGAATAAAGTCTGGAAGAAAAGGTTGTGTTTTTCTGCTTTTGGTTTCTTTCTCTTTTTTGCATACCCACAGAAAATGATATGGTGAAGAAGCCATTGCTGAAACTCATGTTCTGCATCTTTTAAATGAACTTTGTACTCAGAGGAAAGCAATATGCTTTATTTTAACTAATGTATGACATGAAATTTCCAGTTAAGTCATGGAAAGTGTGAAAGAGAAAAAGAAAAATGAGCCAGACAGTGAAACAATGCTGAATGCATAGATAACAAGGAAGTGGTTTCCTTGGCAACGAGAGTGCTTTGGAAGATTTCAGAGAAGAGTACAACTGGGTACAAAGTATTCGATTAAAATTTATTTCAGGAGGAAATTATGCAAATTTAAATGTATCAGAACATGCACTGCAAATCTGAATGTGATTGTTGAAAGTTGATATCTATCATTTGTCCAATTGAGATTATTTTATGTGTTTTGGTACTAAGCAGCATTAGAGAGGCCATTCCAATCAAGCAAAGAAAGGTTTAGTGTATCCAAAGGATATTTATGCTTGATTTGTGACCTAAGAATCAAATCCATTGACAAAAGTGACAAAGTACACATCTAAACTGTAAATTCAGTAACCTGTTGAGGAACTCTAATATCTCCTTTAAATCCCATTTCTTCAGAGAAGGATAATATTAAGTTTAAGTTTTACACATTTTCAACCACCAAAAGTCAGAATAATTATGAGTCATGTTATACACACTTAAAAATAATCTATGTATAGCATTTCGGCTTCCTAGGTGGCACAGTGGTAAAGAAACTGCCTGGCAATGCAGGAAACACAAGAGATGCAGGTTTGATCCATGGGTCAGGAAGATCCTCTGGGAATCCACTCCAGTATTGATGCCTGGAAAATTCAAAGGACAGAAGAACCTGGTGGGCTACAGTCAAGGGGGCTGCAAAAGTGTTGGACATGACTAAGTGCTGGGAGCCAGCGTGGAGAATCCCACCCATGGCAAAGGTCATGAGGAAGAGGCCTGATGGGCAAAGGCGAGATCAGACCTCGAGGGGCCCCCCTTCTTGAGCATCTACCCCAAAACCAGAATCTGTCTGTTTTTTCATGACTTTTCATCAACTCCTCTGACATTAACAGGGGGCTGTCCCCGACCACCTTTCTCTGGAAAGAGTTAACTTAGGGCTCTAGTTGATAAATCTCCTGGACATGAAAGGAGTGTTTCAAACCCCTTGTTAACATTCTAGCTTACTTGGCAGGTTTATCCATACTCTTGCAACATTGTTGAGCCAATGCTTGCTGTCGAGTTCTCACATTCCTTATCCATTGTGTTCCTGAGAGTGCATATAGTCAGGATGTAGAAATAACAAAGTAGTCTTAGCATTAACAACATTAGATTTTAAGTTAATAAGTTCTTTCTTTGCTGTAACCCGCCGAATCTTTGTTCCATAAAAATGTAACTCTGTGCTTTAAGGGTGACACAGGCTAAGAATTAAAAAAAAAAAAAAAAAAAACACTTTAAGGGTAAATTATTGTTCTGACTGACCAATCTTTATCAAAAAGAAGTCATAAAATATCAACAGGCCTCCGGGCCAGAAGATAATGTACAAAAAATAAGACTCTTGCAAGAAGGAACCTGGTATCGATAAAAGTTAATACTGATGGAATGTTGAGTTGACTGTGCATTTTTCACCTTGCTGTATGTGCAACTTAGGGTATAAAAGCCCTCTCTAAAAATAAAGTAAGTGGGCCTCGCTCACCGAAGAAGCTTGGTCACCCCGTGTCATTCTTTCCTTATCTCTTTCTCTATCTTTCTTCATTCACTGATGTCGTCCATCCTGAGGATATCCCTGGACTATGCTGAGGCTGGACCCCAGCAACTAAGACACGGCATAACCTGTACAGCACTTAGCTAACAAAGCTAACATGGGACTATAGATAATCATGATTAAAATTTATTTTACACACTCTGGAAAAACAAAGTCAATTGGTCACTCAAATGGAGATACATATGCCCTTACATTTAATGCTGACAATCTAGTAAACCACTTTCTTGAGTAATGTCCTTCATATTATGTTCAGTTCAGTTCAGTTCAGTCACTCAGTCTTGTCCAACAGTTTGTGACGCCATGGACTGCAGCATGGTAGGCCGACCTGTCCATCACCAACACCCAGAGTTTACTCAAACTCATGTCCATTGAGTCAGTGATGCCATCCAATCATCTCATCCTCTTATCCCCTTCTCCTCCTGCCTTCAATCTTATTTAGCAACAGGGTCTTTTCAAATGAGAAAGCTCTTTGCATCAGGTGGCCAAAGTATTGGAGTTTCAGCTTCAACATCAGTACTTCCAATGAATATTCAAGACTGATTTCCTTTAAGATGAACTGGTTTGGTCTCCTTGAAGCTCAAGGGACTTTCAAGAGTCTTCTCTAACACACGGTTCAAAAGCATCAATGCTTCAGTGCTCAGCTTTCTTTATACTCCAACTATCACATCCATACATGACTACTGGAAAAACCACAGCCTTGACTAGATGGACCTTTTTGGCAAAATAATGTCTCAGAGTTTGATATGCTGTCTAGGTTGGTCATAACTTTTATTCCTAGAACTAAACGTCTTTTAATTTCATGGCTGCAGTCACCATCTGCAGTGATTTTGGAGCCCAAGAAAATAAAGTCTGTCACTGTTTCCATTTTTTCCCCATCTATTTGCCATGAAGTGATGGGACCAGATGCCATGATCTTCGTTTTCTGAATGTTGAGCATTAAGCCAACTTTTTTACTCTCCTTTTTCACTTTCATCAAGAGGGTCCTTATTTCTTCTTTACGTTCTGCCATAAAAGTGGTGTCATATGCATATCTGAGGTTACTGATATTTCTCCAGGCAATCTTGATTCCAGCTTGTGCTTCATCCAGCCCAGTGTTTCTTATGATGTACTCTGCATATAAGTTAAATAAGCAGGGTGACAATATACAGCCTTGATGTACTCCTTTCATGATTTGAAACCAGTCTGTTTTTCCATGTCCAATTCTAACTGTTGCTTCCTGACCTGCATACAGATGTCTCAGGAGGCAGGTCAAATGGTGTTCCATCTCCTTCAGAATTTTCCACAGTTTGCTGTGATCCGCAGAGTCAAAGTTTTTGGCATATCAATAAAGCAAAAATAGATATTTTTCTGGTACTCTCTTGTTTTTTTGATGATCCAGCGGATGATGGCAATTTGATCTCTGATTCCTCTCTGCCTTTTCTAAAATCAGCTGAATATCTAGAAGTTCACAGTTCACATACTGTTGAAATCTTGCTTGGAGAATTTTGAGCATTACATTACTAGTGTGTGAAATGAGTGCAACTGTGCAATAGTTTGAACATTGTTTGGCATTGCCTTTCTTTGGGATTGGAATGAAAACTGACCTTTTGCAGTCTTGTGGCCACTGTTGAGTATTTAAATTTTGCTGGCATATTGAGTGCAGCACTTTCACAGCATCATCTTTTAGGCTTTGAAATAGCTCAACTAGTACTCCACACCTCCCCTAGCTTTGTTCGTAGTGATGCTTCCTAAGGCCCACTTGACTTTGCATTCCAGGATGTCTGGCTCTAAATGAGTGATCATACCATTGTGATTTTCTGGGTCATAAAGACCTTTTTTTGTACAGTTTTTCTGTGTATTCTTGCCACCTCTTCTTAATATCTTCTGTTTCTGTTAGGTCCATATAATTTCTGCCCTCTATTGAGCCCGTCATCACATGAAATTTTCCCTTGGTATCTCTAATTTTCTTGAAGAGATGGTCTAGTATTTTCTGTTTTGTTGATTTCCTCTATTTCTTTGCCCTGATCAATGAGGAAGGCTTTTTTATATCTCTTTGCTATTCTTTGGAACTCTTCATTCAAATGGGTATATATTTCCATTTCTCCTTTGCTTTTCACTTCTCTTCTTTCCACAGCTATTTGTAACGCCTCCTCAAACAGCCATTTTGCATTTCTTTTTCTTTGGGATGTTCTTGATCCCTATCTCCTGTGCAATGTCATGAACCTTCGTCCATAGTTCATGAGGCAGTCTGTCTATCAGATCTAATCCCTTGAATTTATTTCTCATTTCTACTGTCTAATTGTAAAGGATCTGATTTAGGTCATACCTGAATGGCCTATGGTTTTCCCTACTTTCGTCAATTTAAATCTGAATTTGGCAATAAGGAGTTCATGTTCTGAGCCACAGTCAGCTCCTGGTCTTGTTTTTCTGACTGTATAGAGGTTCTCCATCTGTGGCTGCAAAGAATATAATTAATCTGATTTTGGTATTGACCATCTGGTGATGCCCATGCTTAGAGTCTTCTCTTGTGTTTTTGGAAGAGGGTGTTTGTTATGACCAGTGCTTTCTCTTGGCAAAACTCTGTTAGCCTTTGCCCTGCTTCATTCTGTTATCCGAAGCCAAAGTTGCCAGTTACTCCAGGTGTTTCTTGACTTCCTACTTTTGCATTCCAGTCCCCTATAATGAAAAGGACATCTGTTTTTGCATGTTAGTTCTAAATGTTCTTGTAGGTCCACATAGAACCGTTCAACTTCAGCTTCATCAGCATTACTAGTCAGAGCATACTTGCATTACCATGGTATTTAATGGTTTCCCTGTAAATGAGAAGAGATCATTCTGTCATTTTTGAGATTGCATCTAAGTACTGCATTATGGACTCTTTTGTTGAAATAGATGACAGATACTCCGTTTTTTCTCAGGGATTCGTGCCCATAGTACTAGATACAATGGTCATCAGAGTTGAATTCACTCATTCCAGTCCATTTTAGTTCTCTGATACCTAAAATATTGATATTCACTCCTGTTTGACCACTTCTAATTTGCCTTGATTCATGGATCTAACATCCCAGGTTCCTATGCAATATTGCTCTTTATAGCATCAGACTTTGCTTCTATCACCAGTCACATCCACAACTAGGCATTGTTTTTGCTTTGGCTCCATGTCTTTGTTCTTTCTGGAGTTAGTTCTCCACTGATTTCCAGTAGCATACCAGACACCTACCAACCAGGGGAGTTCACCTTTCAGTGTCCTATCCTTTTGCCTTTACATCTGTTCATGGGGTTCTCAAGGCAAAAATCCTGAAGTGGCTTGCCATTCCATTCTCAGGTTGACTTCATTTTGTCAGAACTCTCCACCATGACCCATCTGTCTTTGGTGGCCCTAAATGGCATGGCTCATAGTTTCATTGAGTTAGACAGGATGTGGTCCATGTGATCAGATTGGTTATTTCTCTGTGACTGTGGTTTTTCAGTCTGTCTGCCCTCTGGAGGAGAAGGATAAGAGGCTGTGACCAACCTAGACAACATATTAAAAAGCAGAGACATTATTTTGCAAAAAAAAAAAAGTCCATCTAATCAAAGTTGTGGCTTTTCCAGTAGTCATGTATGGATGTGAGAGCTGGACTGTAAAAGAAAGCTGAGTGCTAAAGAATTGATGCTTTTGAACTATGGTGTTGGAGAAGACTCATGAGAGTCCCTAGGAATGCAAGGAGATTAAAGCAGTCAATCTTCAAGGAAATCAGTCCTGAATATTCACTGGAAGGACTGATGTTGAAGCCGAAGCTCCAATACTTTGGCTATCTGATGCAAAGCACTGACTCACTGGAAAAGACCCTGATGCTGGGAAAGAATGAAGGTAGAATGAAGGTAGGAGAAGAGTTGATAGTAGTTAGAGGATGAGTTGATTGGATGGCAACACAGACTTAATGGACATCAGTTGGAGCAAGGTCTGGAAGTTGGTGATGGACGGGAAAGCCTGGTGTGTTGCAGTCCATGGCTTTACAAAGAGTTGGAGATGACAGGGCGACTTAACTTATCTGAATATTGATGGGCAATTTCTAATGAATAAAAAGCAAGAAAGAGAATTAAAGTGTTTTACAGAACAGTATATGACATCCACATTTTCTTTGTGTTTACTTCTATTTTTGGTATATTACATATAAAAACAAAACTAGACCGGGAGCTGACTGTGGCTCAGATCATGAACTCCTTATTGCCAAATTCAGACTTATATTGAAGAAAGTAGGGAAAACCACTAGACCATTCAAGTATGACCTAAATCAAATCCCTTATAATTATACAGTGGAAGTGAGAAATAGATTTAAGGGTCTAGATCTGATAGATAGAGTGCCTGATGAACTATGGAATGAGGTTCGTGACATTGTACAGGAGACAGGGATCAAGACCATCCCCATGGAAAAGAAATGCAAAAAAGCAAAATGGCTGTCTGGGGAGGCCATACAAATAGCTGTGAAAAGAAGAGAGGTGAAAAGCAAAGGAGAAAAGGAAAAATATAAGCATCTGAATGCAGAGTTCCAAAGAATAGCAAGAAGAGATAAGAAAGCCTTCTTCAGTGATCAATGCAAAGAAATAGAGGAAAACAACAGAATGGGAAAGACTAGAGATCTCTCCAAGAAAATTAGAGATACCAAGGGAACATTTTATGCAAAGATGGGCTCGATAAAGTACAGAAATGATATGGACCTAACAGAAGCAGAAGATATTAAAAAGAGGTGGCAAGAATACACAAAAAAACTATACAAATAAGATCTTTATGACTCAGATAATCATGATGATGTGATCACTAATCTAGAGCCAGACATCTTGGAATGTAAAGTCGAGTGGGCCTTAGAAAACATCACTACGAACAAAGCTACTGGAGGTGATGGAATTCCAGTTGAGCTGTTTCAAATCCTGAAAGATGATGCTGTGAAAGTGCTGCACTCAATATGCCAGCAAATTTGGAAAACTCAGCAGTGGCCACAGGACTGGAAAAGGTCAGTTTTCATTCCACTCCCAAAGAAAGGCAATGCCCAAGGATGCTCAAACTACCGCACAATTGTACTCATCTCACATGCTAGTAAAGTAATGCTCAAAATTCTGCAAGCCAGACTTCAGCAATATGTGAACCGTGAACTCCCTGATGTTCAAGCTGGATTTAGAAAAGGCAGAGGAACCAGGGATCAAATGCCAACATCTGCTGGATCATTGAAAAAGCAAGACAGTTCCAGAAAAAACATCTATTTCTGCTTTCTTGCCTATGCCTTTGACTGTGTGGATCACAATAAACTGTGGAAGATTCTGAAAGAGATGGGAATACCAGACCACCTAACCTGCCTCTTGAGAAATCTGTATGCAGGTCAGGAAGCAGCAGTCAGAACTGGACATGGAACAACAGACTGTTTCCAAATAGGAAAAGGAGTACGTCAAGGCTGTATATCGTCACCCTGCTTATTTAACTTCTATGCAGAGTACATCATGAGAAATGCTGAACTGGAAGAAACACAAGCTGGAATCAAGATTGCTGGGAGAAATATCAAGAACCTCAGATATGCAGATGACACCACCCTTATGGCAGAAAGTGAAGAGGGACGAAAAAGCCTCTTGATGAAAGTGAAAGAGGAGAGCGAAAAAGTTGGCTTAGCTCAACATTCAGAAAACGAAGATCATGGCATCCGGTCCCATCACTTCATGGGAAATAGATGGGGAAACAGTGGAAATAATGTCAGACTTTAGTTTTTTGGGCTCCAAAATCACTGCAGATGGTAACTGCAGCCATGAAATTAAAAGATGCTTACTCCTTGGAAGAAAAGTTATGACCAACATAGATAGTATATCCAAAAGCAGAGACTACTTTGCCGACTAAGGTCTGTCTAGTCAAGGCTATGGTTTTTCCAGTAGTCATGTATGGATGTGAGAATTGGACTGTGAAGAAGGCTGAGTGCTGAAGAACTGATGCGTTTGAACTGTGATGTTGGAGAAGACTCTTGAGAGTCCCTTGGACTGCAAGTAGATCCAACCAGTCCATTCTGAAGGAGATCAACCCTGGGATTTCTTTGGAAGTAATGATGCTAAAGCTGAAACTCCAGTACTTTGGCCACCTCCTACGAAGAGTTGACTCATTGGAAAAGACTCTGATGCTGGCAGGAATTGGGGGCAGGAGGAGAAGGGAACGACAGAGGATGAGATGGCTGGATGGCATCACTGACTCGATGGATGTTAGTCTGAGTGAACTCTGGGAGATGGTGATGGACAGGGAGGCCTGGCGTGCTGTTACTCATGGGGTTTCAAAGAGTTGGACACGACTGAGCGACTGAACTGAACTGAACTGAACTGACATTTAAAATACCACTGGTGAAATATCAATGGGAAATCTAATAACGTTTCATAATGTATTTTGGCTCTAAAAATGTCCTTTCCTTTGGCCCTAATCTTTCACCATTAATCATTTAATTTATACAGATTGCCACAAAAAAGACTTCTATTTTGAGAGAGAAAAGTTCTATTATCTTGCAGAATGCAAACCTTTAAAAATTTAATACAGTGCACAAATCATTTTTACCAATGCTTACTGTCTTGCCATTGAAAATCTCTTGATATTATGGTGATAATTACTAATGCACATGTACATTTCCGGTAATTTTCAGCATGAAGTCGAATTCATTGCATTAAAACTTTTGTAAAAAAAAAAAAATCTTTCCTGAGGGCTTACTATGCCCTTAATATTTGAATGGATACTTAGAATCTGAAAAAAAAAATCTAGAACAAGCACTTTGTTCTGAAAGTGATTACAGACTTTCTACAGGGAAAATATAAGAATGCCCAATTATTTTTACATATTCAATGCTCTCACATCTCTTGGGCTAGGTATAATTTCCTACTTAGTTATCAAGATCAATTTGAAATGTCAGTAACTGTTTACCTGCTCTGATTCCCCCAACTGGATACAGACTTTTGGACTATATCTTCACCTTAGAAGTATTTCTGAATTGATTATCAGTTCTAAGATGTGTGTTTTCCTACATTCATTATGTAAGATCAATCATAATTTAAAATTGTAGCTAAAATTAAGCTCAAAATCCTTCAAGCTAGGCTTCAGCACTATGTAAGCCAAGAACTTCCATATGTGCAAGCTGGATTAATAAAAGCCAGAGGAAGCAGAGAACAAATTTCCAAATTGTGATATCATAGAAAAACCAAGGGAATTAAAAAAAAAAAAACTGCCTCACTGACTACATTAAACCTTTTCACTGTGTATATCACAACAAACTGTGGAATATTCTTGAAGAGATGGGAATACCAGACTACCTTATCTCCCTCCTGAGAAATCTGTATGTAGGTCAAGAAGCAACAGTTAAAACTGGACATGGAACAACAGATGGATTCATAATTGGGAAAGGAATATGACAAAGCTTTGCATTGTCACCCTGCTTATTTATCTTACATGCAGAGCACATCATGCAAAATGTTGGGCTATATGACTCAAACTGGAATCAAGATTTCCAGGAAAAATATCAACAATCTCAGATAATGCAGATGATACCACTTTGATAGCAGAAAGTGAAGAGGAAATAAAGAGCCTCTTGATGAAGGTGAACGAGGAGAATGAAAAAGCTGGCTTAAAACTCAACATTCAAAAACAAAGATCATGGCATCGGTCTCACCACTTCATAGCAAGTAGTTGGGGAAAAGGGGGAAACAGAGTCAGATTTCATTTTCATGGGTTCCAAAATCAATGCAGATGGTCACTGCAACCACAGAATTAAAATATACTTGCTCCTTGGAAGAAAAACCATAACAAACCAAGACAGTATACTAAAAAGCAGAGACATCCCTTTGCTGACAAAGGTCCATATAGTCATAGTTGTGGTTTTTCCAGTAGTCATGTATGAATGTGAGATTTGGGTCATAAAGAAGTCTGAGCATTGAAGAATTGATGCTTTCAAACTGTGTTGCTGGAGAAGACCCTTGAGAGACCTTCAAATGGAAAGGAGATCGAACAAGTCAATCCTAAAGGAAATAAACCCTAAATATTCATTTGAGAAGGAAATGGCAATCCACTCCAGGACTATTGCCTGGAAAATGCCATGGACAGAGGAGCCTGGTAGGCTACAGTCCATGGGGTCGCAAAGAGTCGGACACAACTGAGTGACTTCACTTTCACTTCCATTCATTGGAAGGACTGATGATGAAGTTCCAATACTTTGGTAGCCTGATTAGAAGAAATGACTCATTGGAAAATATACGGATGCTGGGAAAGATTGAGGGCAAGAGGAGTAAAGGGCAACAGAGGATGAGATGGTTGAATGACATCATTGACTCAATGGACATGAGTTTCAGAAAACTCAAGGAGATAGTGAAAGACAGGGAAACCTGGCGTACTGCAGTCCATGGGGTCACAAAGAGTCGGACACGATTTAGTGACTGAACAACAATAAAAATATTTAGCCCTTATTATATTCCAAATATGCTGTTCTTAGTCTCTCAGTTGTGTCAGACTCTTTGTGACCCCATGGACTCTAGTCTGCCAGGCTCCTCTCTCCCTGGGGATTCTCCAGGTAAGAATACTGGAGTGGTTTGCTGTGCTCTCCCTACAGGGGATCTTCCCAAATCAGGGATCGAACACACATCTTCTGCATTGCTGGTGGATTCTTTACCGTCTGAGCCACCAGGGAAGCCCAAGAATACTGGAATGGGCAGCCTATCCCTTCTCCAGGGGAACTTCCCAACTCAGAAATCGAACTGGGTCCTCCTGCATTGCAGGTGGAGTCTTTACGAGCTGAGCTACCAGGAAGCTCCATGTAGAATATAATGTTGGCCAAAAAGTAGGTTTGGGTTTTTGTATGACATCTTACAGAAAACCCGAACCAACTTCTTTGCCAAACCAATATGGTCTAATTGATTTACATGTTACTCCTTCCATCCTATGTGCACAATAGCCTTATATGATAAGCTCTCTCTTGTTACACACATTTTTCACATGAGGACAGGTAAGCATAGAAAAGTTCAATGCCTTTTCCAATAACCTATCTCGAAGGAGTGGTACACCCAAAACTTTTGGTTTCAAAACTGCATCCTTAACTATTATATTCAAATGCTCATTCTAAAATGAGGATATTGCTGACCCTGAGGTAATGAGTTTATTAATTATTGTTCAGTTGCTCAGTCCAATTCTTTGCAACCTCATGGACTGCAGCATGCCAGGCTTCCCTGGCCTTCACTTTCTCCCAGAGTTTGCTCAGACTCATCTGCACTGAGTCAATCCATCCAAACATCTCATCCTCTACTGTCCCCTTCTCCTCCTGCCCTCAATCTTTTGAGGGCCTTTTCCAATGAGTTGGCTTTAGCATCTGGTGACCAAAGTATTGAAGCTTCAGCACCAGACTTTCATTTCCTTTAGGACTGACTGGTTTGGTCTCCTTACTATCCAAGGGGCTATTAAAAGCCTTCTCCAGCACCACAGTTCCAAACCATCAATGTTTTGGCTCTCAGCTTTCTTTATGTTCCGACTCTCAAACTCGTACATGACTACTGGAAAAAACATAGCTCTGGGTATACAGACCACTGTCGGTACAGTGATGTCTCTGCTTTTTAATATGCTGCCTAAGTTTGTCATAGCTTGTTTTCCAAGGAGCTAGTGTCTTTTAATTCCATGGCTGCAGTCACCATCTGCAGTAGGAAGTCAAGATATATATGGAATAATAGGCAAGTTTGGCCTTGGAGTACAAAATGAAGTAGGGGAAAGGCTAACAAAGTTTTGCCAAGAAAACACACTGGTCATAACTAATACCCTCTTCCAACAACACAAGAGATGAACCTACACATGGACATCACCA
Organism: Ovis canadensis; assembly: GCF_042477335.2. Classification (NCBI taxonomy): domain Eukaryota; kingdom Metazoa; phylum Chordata; class Mammalia; order Artiodactyla; family Bovidae; genus Ovis; species Ovis canadensis. Next base: position 172,942,541 of record NC_091246.1, on the reverse strand, counting down.
GATGGTGGAAACAGAAATCAGACTGATTGTATTCTTGCAGTCAAAGATGGAGAAGCTCTATATAGTCAGCAAATGTAAGACAGGGAGCTGACTGTGGCTTAGACCATGAGCTCCTCATTGAAAAATTCAGACTTAAATCGAAGTCAGGAAAACCACTAAACCAATTAGGCATTACAATCAGATCCTTTATGATTATACAGTGGGAGTGACAATTAGATTAAAAGGATTGGATCTGATAGAGTGCCTGAAAAAATATGGATGGAGGTTCCTAACACTGCACAGGAGGTGGTGACCAAAACCATCCTTGAGGAAAAGAAATGCAGCAAGGCAAAATGGTTGTCTGAGGAAGCCATATGAATAGCTGAGAAAAGAAGAGAAGTGAAAGGCAAAGGAGAAAAGGAAAGATACACCTATGTGAATGTAGTTGGCTTATTATGACCAACCTAGATAATATATTCAAAAGCAGAGACATTACTTTGCCGACTAAGGTCCGTCTAGTCAAGGCTATGGTTTTTCCTGTGGTCATGTATGGATGTGAGAGTTGGACTGTGAAGACGGCTGAGCACCAAAGAATTGATGCTTTTGAACTGTGGTGTTGGAGAAGACTCTTGAGAGTCCCTTGAACCGCAAGGAGATCCAGCCAGTCCATTCTGAAGGAGATCAGCCCTAGGATTTCTTTGGAAGGAATGATGCTAAAGCTGAAACTCCAGTACTTTGGCCACCTCATGCAAAGAGTTGACTCATTGGAAAAGACTCTGATGCTGGGAGGGATTGGGGGCAGGAGGAGAAGGGGACAACCGAGGATGAGATGGCTGGATGGCATCACTGACTCGATGGACGTGAGTCTGAGTGAACTCTGGGAGATGGTGATGGACAGGGAGGCCTGGCGTGCTGTGATTCATGGACTCACAAAGAGTTGGACATGACTGAGCGACTGAACTGAACTGAACTGAACTGAACCTAAATATCATAAATCAATGATTTATCATACAATGATTACATTATGAGCCATGTGGAAATATGGTATATCATGTTTTTCTATAACTAGGTATAAATAGATGTGTACTTCCCTATCGGACAAAATTTTAACCTATGGATTATCAAAATTATTCTAGAATGTCTTACAGAATCAAGTCGCTAAGTCGTGTCTGCCTCTTAGCGACCCCATGGACTGTAGCCTACGGGGCTCCTTCGTCCATTGGATTTCCCAGGCAAGAGTACTGGGGTGGGGTGCCACTGCCTTCTCCAACATATTTGTATAAAGAACAGTTTATGTCAACTATATGCTAGCACATAAATAAAGCACCAAAGGGGAGTTTTAATCATTCATGAATTTAGTATAGAAAATGATAATGAATTAGTGTGGATGTTCTTTGGGGAAATATTTAGAAATAAATCGTATTGAACTGGACATTAGATAATTTAAATTTTAATTGAAGTATAGTTAATTTAAAATGTTAAGTTTCATCTCTACAGCAAGGTGATACATTTATGTATATATATATATATTTTCAGATTCTTTTCAATTGTAGGTTGCTGTACATTATTGAACATAGTTCTCTGTGCTACACAGTGGGCTTCTCAGGTGGTGCTAATGGTAAAAAACCTGCCTGCCAATGCAGGAAACATAAGAGATACTGATTTGATCCCTGGTTTTGGAAGACTCCCCTTGAAGAGGGCATGGTCAACACACTTCAGTCTTCTTGCCCAGAGAATCTCATGGACAGAGGATCCTGGTGGGCCATGGTCTTTAGGGTTGCAAAGAGTGTTACAGGATTGAAGTAACTTAGCACACATGCATGCACACAGCTACTATAGTGTAGATCCATTTTGCTTATTAATTTTATATATAGTAGTGTGTTTCTGTTAATCCCAATCTCCTAATTGATCTGTCTCCTCTCCCTGCTACACCTTTTGGTAACTGTTAGGTTTGTTTTCTATGTATCTGAGTCTGTTTCTGTTTAGTAAGTAAGTTTATTTGTATTATATTTTTTACATTACACATTAAGTGATAATCATATGGTGTTTGCCTTTCTCTGTCTGACTTACTTCATTTATTATGATAATATCTAGGTCTATCCATGTTGCTGCAAATGACACTATTTCATTTTGTTTTATGGGCAAGTAACTTCCCCGGTGGCACAGTGGTGAAGAATCCGCCTGTCAATGAAGGAAATGCAAGAGATATAGGTTTGATCCCTGGGTCAAAAGGACCCTCTGGAGTAGGAAATGGCAACCCACTCTAGTAATCTTGCCATGGGCAGAGGAGTCTGGTGAGCTACAGTCCATGGGGGATGCAAAGAGTAGGACACAGCTCTTTGTGTTGAGCAACTGACCACAACAATGTACAATGTTCTATTGTGTGTGTGTGTGTGTGCATATCACATCTTCTTTATTCATTCAACTGTTGATGGAAACTTAGGTTATTTCCATGTCTTAGCTATTATAAAAATTTCTATGAACACTGTGGAGAATGTATCTTCAAATTTACACTTTCCCAGATATGTGCCCAGGAGTGGGATTGCAGAATTATGTGGTAACTCTATTTTTAGTCTTTTAAGGAACCTCCATACTGTTCTCCATAGTGGCTGCATCAATTTACATTCCCATCAACAGTGTAAGAAGTTTCCCTTTTTGCCACACCCTCTCTAGCATTTACTGTCACTTATCTTTGATAACAGACATTATGAACTGTGTTAAGTGATACTTTCAATATGCTTTTTATTTGTATTTCTCTAATAATTAGGAATTTTGAGCATCTTTTCCATCCCTGTTGGCCATCTGTATGTCTTCTTTGAAGAAATGTCTATTTAGGTCTTCTTCCCTTCCCCCCCTCCACTAATATTAACTGTATAAGTTGTTTGTATATTTTGGAAATGAATCCCTTGTTGGCAGCATCATTTGCAATATCCTCTCCCAGTCTGTAGGTTGTCTTTTCATTTTGTTTATGGCTTTGTTTGTTGTGAAAAATCTCTGAAGTTTAATTAGGTCCCATTTGTTTATTTTTATTTTTATTTCCATTAGTCTAAGAGACAGATCCAAGAAGATATATGGTTTTGGTTTATGTCAGAGTGTCCTGCCTATGCATTACTATAAGAGTTTTATAGTATCTTGAATTATATTTAAGTCTTTAATCATTTTGAGCTCATTTCTGTATATGCTGTTAGAGAATGTCCTAATTTTGTTCTTTTACATGTAGCTGTCTAATTTTCCCAACACCACCTACTGAAGAAACTACCTTTTACCCATGGTATATTCTTGCCTCCTTTACTGAAGATAAACTGACCATAAATGCTTGGATTTATTTGGGGTCTTCCTATCTTGTTCCATCGATCTATGTTTGTTTCTCTGCCACTACTATATTGTTTTGATTACTATAGCTTTGTAGATGATCTCCAGCCTCATAGTGCTGTGGTCAAAAAGATGTTTGTAGGAGGTAAGATGCATAGAGCATTTGGTATAATACCAGGGCAAATGCCTGGATACAGTAGTAAGGCGTCAAGTGGTCCTTAGAAAGCATCACTATGAACAAAGCTAGTGGAGGTAATGGCATTCCAGTTGAGCTCTTTCAAATCCTGAAAGATGGTGTTGTCAAAGTGCTGCCCTCAATATGCCAGAAAATTTGGAAAACTCAGCAGTGGCCACAGGACCAGAAAAGGTCAGTTTTCATTCCAATCCCAAAGAAAAGCAATGCAAAAGAATGTTCAAACTACCGCACAATTGCACTCATCTCACACGCTAGTAAAGAAATGCTCAAAATTCTCCAAGCCAGGCTTCAGCAATATGTGAACCGTGAACTTCCTGATGTTCAAGCTGGTTTTAGAAAAGGCAGAGGAACCAGAGATCAAATTGCCAACATCCACTGGATCATGAAAAAAGCAAGAGAGTTCCAGAAAAACATCTATTTCTGCTTTATTGACTATTCCAAACCCTTTGACCGTGTGGATCACAATAAACTGTAGAAAATTCTGAGAGAGATGGGAATACCAGACCACCTGACCTGCCTTTTGAAAATCTGTATGTAGGTCAGAAAGCAACAGTTAGAACTGGACATGAAACAACAGACTGGATCCTATGCCAACGCCTTTGACTGTGTGAATCACAATAAACTGTGGAAGATTCTGAGAGAGATGGGAATACCAGACCACCTGACCTGCCTCTTGAGAAATCTGTACGCAGGTCAGGAAGCAACAGTTAGAACCGGACATGGAACAACAGACTGGTTCCAAATAGGAAAAGGAGTACGTCAAGGCTGTATATTGTCACCCTGCTTATTTAACTTCTATGCAGAGTACATCATGAGAAACGCTGAACTGGAAGAAACACAAGCTGGAATCAAGATTGCTGGGAGAAATATCAAGAACCTCAGATATGCAGATGACACCACCCTTATGGCAGAAAGTGAAGAGGAACTAAAAAGCCTCTTGATGAAAGTGAAAGAGGAGAGTGAAAAAGTTGGCATAAAGCTCAACATTCAGAAAACAAAGATCATGGCATCCGGTCCCATCACTTCATGGGAAATAGATGGGGAAACAGTGGAAACAGTGTCAGACTTCATTTTCTCGGGCTCCAAAATCACTGCAGATGGTGACTGCAGCCATGAAATTAAAAGATGCTTACTCCTTGGAAGAAAAGTTATGACCAACCTAGATAGCATATTCAAAAGCAGAGACATTACTTTGCCGACTAAGGTCCTTCTAGTCAAGGGTGTGGTTTTTCCTGTGGTCATGTATGGATGTGAGAGTTGGACTGTGAAGAAGGCTGAGTGCCGAAGAATTGATGCTTTTGAACTGTGGTGTTGGAGAAGACTCTTGAGAGTCCCTTGGACTGCAAGGAGATCCAACCAGTCCATTCTGAAGGAGATCAGCCCTGGGATTTCTTTGGAGGGAATGATGCTAAAGCTGAAACTCCAGTACTTTGGCCACCTCATGTGAAGAGTTGACTCATTGGAAAAGACTGATGCTGGGAGGGATTGAGGGCAGGAGGAGAAGGGGATGACTGAGGATGAGATGGCTGGATGGCATCACGGACTTGATAGACATGAATCTGAGTGAACTCCGGGATTTGGTGACGGACAGGGAGCCCTGGTGTGCTGCAATTCATGGGGTCGCAAAGAGTTGAACACGACTGAGCGACTGAACTGAACTGGACTGACTGAGGCGGGAAGAAATACACTGAATTTCAAACAAGAAAAAAAATTTGATATGATATCAGTGTTTTTGTCTAAATTTACTGAGGCTTTCTTTGTGGCTCAGCATGTGATCTATCCTGTTCTGTGTGCACTTAAAAATAATGTATATTCTGCTGCTTTCAGTTGGTATATATGTGTGCTCAGTCATATCTGACTCTTTGCAATCCTATGGACTCTAGCCTTCCAGGATCCTCTGAAATGCTTTATAAATGTCAGTTAAGTCCATCTGGTATAATATGCCATTTCATTTAAGCCCTATGTTTCCTTATTTATTATCTGTCTGGATATCCTGCCATTGCTATAAGTGTGATATTAAAGTCCCCCACTATTACTGGGTTATTGTCAATTCTTCCTTTTATGTGTGTTAGCATTTGCCTTATATATAGAGAGGTGTTTCTATGTTGGCTGCATGTGAAAGTGAAAGTTGCTCAGTCACGTCCAACTCTTTGCAACCCCATGGACTATACAGTCCATGGAATTCTCTAGTCTAGAATACTGGAGTGGGTAGCCTTTCCCTCCTCCAGAGGATCTTCCCAACTCAGAGAACAAACCCAGGTCTCCTGCATTGCAGGTGGATTCTTTACCAGTTGAGCCACAAGGGAAGCCCAAGAATACTGGAGTGGGTAGCCTATCCCTTCTCTAGCAGATCTTCCTGGAATCGAACTGGGGTCTTCTTCATTGCAGGCAGATTCTTTACCAACTGAGCTATCAGGGAAGCTCAGTTGGGTGCATATATAATGTTGGGTGCATATATACTTAACAATTGTTATATCTTCTTTTTGGATTGATCCTTTAATCATTATGTAATGTCCTTCCTTGTCTCATGTAATAGTCTTTTTTTTTTCTTTCTTTTTCAATCTATGTGGTATAATGTAAGTATTGCTACCCCAGCTTTCTTTTGAATTTCATTCCACCCCCTTACCCTCAGTTTCTAAGAGCTGAAGTAAGTCTCTCACAGGCAACATAAATACAGGTTCTGTTTTTGTATTATTCAGCCATTCTATGCCTTTTTGTTGGATTATCCAGTTAATTTACATTTAAGGTAATTATTGATATCTATTTTCCTACTGCCATTGTTTTAATTGTCCTAGAACTGTTTTTGAATGTCCTTCCCACCCACCACTTTCTTATTTTGTTCTTTCCTCTTCTGACTTACTGATTATCTTTAGTGCCATGTTTGGGTTCCTTTTTCTTTTTTGTGTGAATATTTATTATAGGTTTTTGGTTTGTGGTTACCATAAGGTTTTGCATAGCAATTTGCATATTACTTTTTTGTTTTGGATAAGCAATTGGGATAAATTAAGGCATTTCCCAAATGGAGATATTTGTTTGAAAGCACTTGAAGTGAAAATTACATATTCACAATAAAGTAATGTGGCAATTGATGTAAAGTAATGGGTTCTCCTCATGAAGATAAACTAGATCACAGAAGACCAGTTAAGGAGCTGATATGATGATAAAACAGATAGGAGGGAATTATACACAATGGGGTTTGGGATGACTAATCTAGCAGCACAAATTTAAAAAAAAAAAAATCTGGATTCAAGATGATGGAGTAGAAGGCTGTGTGCTCATCTCCTCCTGCAAAAGCACCAAAATTGCAACTAGCTGTTGAACAACCATCGACAGGAGGATGCTGGAACCACAATATTGTAAAGTAATTAGCCTCCAATTAAAATAGATTAATTAATTAAAAATTTAAAAAAGATACCCCACATCCAAAGATAAAGAAGCTTCAGCAAGACAGTAGGAGGGGCACAGTCACTATCAAATCAAATCCCATACACACCAGGTGGGTGATGCACGGAATGGAGAACAATAATACTAAAGAAGTTTTGCACTATTGTGAAGGTTCTGAACCCCATGACAGGCTTCCTAGCCTGGGGATCTGACAAAGGGATTGGGAATCCCTGGGGAATCCCTTGAGGACCAGTAGGATTTGATTACAGGCCTTCCAGAGAACTGAGGGAAATAGAGACTCCTGTCTTGGAGGGCACAAACAAAATTTCTCACACACCAAGACCCAGAGGAGAGGAGCAGTGACCCCACAGGAGACTGAACCAAAACTACCTGTTAGTGTCGGTGAGCCTCCTGTGGAGGCTTGGATTGTCAGATTGTCAATGGAAGGTCCCCCTTGGAATAAACCCTTGGAATAAACCCTCCTGGAGTTCTCTGCTAACCCTACCATAGAGCCCATAGACCTCAAGCCAAACAACTACCAGGGAGGGAGTGCAGCCCCACTAATTAGAAGATAATTGGATTAAAGCTTTACTGAGCAAGGCCCTGTGGGAGCAAGACCCAAAATAAAATATTTTCAGTTAATAAAAATTTAATTACCATTTATAAGGAAAATACTCATGCCTGCCGATCTGTAAGAGGTGACATCAAGAATTAACTCTACATGTCTCTGACTCCAAAGTTTATTTTGTCATTCATATATGTCAGCAACTGAGATTTTGGTGAGATTCTAGTGTTTTTCATGGTGTACAGGAAGTATATGATTGATTGAATAAGTTAATTTTCATATTTTGTTCACTAACTAAAATATATATTTGATTTTGAAAAGTATCAGATTTTTTATGAGAATTTAGTATTTCTAAGGGCCTTAAATATATTATAGAAATGCTAATATTATAGGTATATTTTGGAATTTAAAGTTTTCAACTAGAGGAATTTTACCTTGATCTTATACTATACTTTCCCCTAACCTTTTACATTTAATAATTGATTTTAAATATTTTTGGAAGATACAGGATATGTTAATGGTTGCCCTACATTAAATTCAAGGTACTTCCTACTAGTTTTGAAGATAAATAAAAACTGCCTGAAATTCAGTCCCAATGAAACTCTGTACTCAAGGGTTTCTTGAAAGTGACTCCATTTATAGTATGTCCTTCTGGAAATCAAAGGCAACCTCTAAATAGCATAAAACTTCAGAAATATTGTTAAAGTTTTCTTTGTCATTGTTAACTAAATAAAGGTAGGCATCAGGATTTTCCAAGGAATCTTTATACAATTAATATTAATAAAGTCTAAGTAATTCATTCAGTTCAAAGACATTGGATTGAAAGATATCTCAAATCTAACAGAGGTAAAAAAATGATTTTATTTATTTTGATATTTATTAGTTTTCAAAAACCAATGTATAAAATTAGATTTGTATTAGTTCTCAGGAATGACAGAATATTACATTTTTACTTCTCAGTTGGTTCTATAATTTATTCTGGTCTAACATGATGCTGAAAATTAACCACGTATTTTAAATACATCAGTGTATGTCTCACTTTTCAAAAAATTAATATATCTTTTATCTAAAATCTTTGGTATTAGCTTAATGATCCTTCATTTTACTTAAGCTCATTTTTAGCATTGTTCTTCCCAATAAAAGGGAAAACAAACATGATGTGAAACTGCCTTTTATGCTTTGACTACTAGCCAAATATTAAGGTTTCTCTTTGATTTCTAAATTTTCCTCATAACTCTGTTCTTTAATTATACAAACACAGTGGCAATTGAATGTGGATAGTGCAATTCTTTTCTTAAAGGTATTCTTACTCATTGTTTTGTTTCACATTATTTTACTGATAAATTTACCAAGCATAAGGAACAACTTATCTTTGCAGCCTCATCAATTTAAAAGCTACATCTGATTTAATTAATAGGGGGAGTTTATGGGAAAAGCTTTTATCGATGGGCATTGGATTAAGATATCTTGGCCTTTTGAGAGTGATGCACTATAATAATTGGTGTAAGATCAGTTAGAAAGGCCAGGTCACTTTATATTCTCTCCCAACTAATACAGAAGTCAGGTGAGGTTGTTTCCTGACACAGCTACTATTTCATTATTTTGGCTGATATTGCTGACCCTAAGAAGCTATTTCCAGTATTACTTGGACCCAGTAGATACAGTCATTGACAGGCACAATGTAAATATGGAAAATAAGCCAGTATATTCATATCAGGACCCAAATTTTCCATTAATTTTCCACTCTTGATTAATGATAGATTGCATCAAATCTATCATTTTGTGATATAAAAACAAGATAGGCAACTATGGTGTAGGGACCAGGGTAATTACTGATCTGAGTGTAAGGGAAACTGTTCTAGCCTTTGGTTAAATAATTTTATGCAGTGATTCTCAATTTCCATTGCACACTACAGTCACTGGAGCACCTTCAAACAAAACAGATTTGAACTCTGATGACTGGTCCCAATGCTAGAGGTTTATCCTTATTATTTTCAGGATATTAAATAGTCCAACTATAATCTTAATGTCTTTGTTTTTGTTTTGCAAATAGAGGGTAGCACAATTAATCTAAAATTGAAAAGTCAAGAATAAATAACCCATATAAATTTTTATAAAAAAGTGCTTCTGTTTTCTAAGTGATTTTGAATGTGTATATATATATGTAAATATATGTAAATATATATATATATTTTCCCCCTTTATGGATATTTTCTTATTTTATTCTTTAATAAAATCCATATTATCTAATATAAAAAAATAGAATGAAATTCAGTCCTGATTTTCTAGAAGATACAGAGTCCTAATTCCTTAACCATTTCAGATAAAAATAAATGCTTAACTGAGGATATAAATACATTTTTCAAATCATTAACCCCAAAAATGCTTTGTTAGTTGTTTATTACATAATATATACTTTATTACTATTATCCTATTAAATTTCTTAGTCTTGTAATATATAAATTACAAACGGGAGGAATTATCAATCTACAGCAAATCTTCCATTTGCAATCTAGTAGACAAGATTTACCTTAATTACATTTCATATATTATTACTGCTTGAAAGTTGAAGAGAGGATGGACTTGAATCATGTGGATTTCCAGAAAATGAAATAAAAATCTTTGATTCATTAGGTGATTACTTTAATAAACAAGGGGTCAGATCTAAAGATTTATAGTTTCAGAAAATTGTAAAGATAGCAGAAGGAAACTGAGAGATGAGGAGGAACAGTTCTCTGATTTACATTCTTGTGTCTTTGACTCTCTGGCATGTAAAGTTATGTATATCATCCTAACCCCATGACTTCTGGCTGTCATTTTTTCCTTCCCCATACCCAACAATGAGAATCTGCATAAAATATGCATCTCAATCTGCCTTTTGATGGTTCTAAGGTCTCTTGAATTCCAACTGAGTTTATATACAAATCAATGAAGGTGATCAAGTATCATATTTTCACAGTTTATGCCAAAGGAATTAATTTAAAGTTGAAAATTAAACATATAGGGTTAAAACAATGGGGCAGTCAGAAGCTGTGAGAATCTCCAATGTGGAAGTTGCTGAACAGAGATATATTATTTCATTTTCACCTGATGGAGACACTTAAGACCCTCTGGAGATGAAAATGTCTGACTTTTTGCTATGTGTCCATAAGTTCTGCCCTTTTTTTTTGTCTCCCAGGTTCATTTCGTCAATTACTATTAAGCTTTTTTTTAAAAAAGTATATTTTATGCAACCATAATTTATGAGACCAAGCAAGATCTCCAGAGTCTCAACTTTGTTTCTTGTTTCTCTTTTCTCCTCCAGCAGGATTCTTTCCTCACAATCATGGGTGTCAATGATATACAGAGTATTTCAGTGAGGAGGAGACTGACATATATCAGCATCGGAGATTGTGTCACCCCTTTATTTCTACTGTCTTTAACAGAAAAAGATCACACTTTATATCTACTTTAGAATCTACTTTTTTTTGGATACGAATTGATTTTGTGGCATATGACCTCACATATTTATTCCTTAACTTAATTTGAATCCATTGTTTTATTTTATTTCATCTTTTAAAATATATCTCTGCTTTCTACTTAGTGTTTAATCAATTGCCTTTAGATTTTTTTTCTCACATTGCCCACCAATAAAAATCTAGAAAGTTTTTTTGTTTATTGCTATTTTAGGACTTAGAGATTACTTTTATGATATAAAGTAATTTAATACAAAGTACTAAATAATATAAAAGAATTTAGGCTTAAATTATATATACTATTTCAAAATTCTATACCTTATAGTTTGATTCTATTGTTTTTTCTTCTTTTATCAGTTTAATTAAATTAGTACTTATTAACCCCTTAATAATTGATGACATTGCACTATAGGTAAAGAGCACAGAACTATTCTTCCTCAGGGATTTTATAATCATGACCCCAAAGGTCAATATGTCACAACCATCCATCAATTTAATTTGACTTAGAATGGCTTTTGCTACTTACTCAGATACACTAACAGTTAATGGTTCCCTTCCATGAACTAATGTGAATAGTTATTATCCCATAAGCACTATTGCTGAGATGAGAGAAATATGAGCTCTTATCACAGATGCCTTCACCACCCTTGTTCACAACCTTCTGAAGACCTGACCCTACACATATTCGAAATATATTTTACCATCCTTTCTAGTAGATAAGAACTTAAATTTAATTATAGTAAGTCCAAAATTATAGCTTTTGGGAAAGAGTCACACACTAAATCCAGGTTTATAGAAAACCATAAAACTGAAAAACTTGGTACCTATATCAAACTTAGAAGTGACTTTTAATAGCAAGTTACTGAGCAGCCCATTTAGATTAAGGGGAAAATCAAAACATTTCTCCTATGGATTGCTATCACCTTTTGGCTTATTTCTTGGTCTGTTTCCTCTTAAAAGCTGGTGCAAAATAGCATTCTTATAAGATGGTTTCATATATAATTGGCCAATGTAATAAAAATGCTTGAAAGCAATTCACAGTTATTTTTCAAATGCACCATTCCTAATGTAATATTCCACAGATTGTAGCACCAGTAAATAATATGAGTAAAATGTACTCAGTCCGAATTTGTATTGTTTTCTATCATATTAATTGTAAATTTTATAATATAGACACACTTTGTTCTTTATATTATTAAAACTTTGTTTTGAATATACCTTGTTATTTCTGAGGTATGAATTTGTTTACTTTCCAATGGATAGTAATATTAAAAAAAAAAGGCAAAACTTACTACACACTTAATAGTGAAACAAAATTCTGCAAGAGAAATAATTTTCCAGAACAGAAAGTAGGAGAGATTTGACGTTTCCATCAAATAGCTTATTTTTTTTCTGTTTTATTTTGAAAACTAAATACTGTTTTTATTATTGCTTTTATTTTCTTATTGTCCATTTCTTTCCTCTTTATCTCAGTCATCATCATAGAAAACACTAGTTTCTCTAATCATGTTCCAGACACCGTTCTTAGTGCTTTCCTGCATTTTCTATTTTATTATTCATACCTACACAGCAAAGTAGGTGTTTTTATTACTACCCCCAACCATGGCACAGATTAGACAATGGAAGCACAGAGATTTAGTTTTTCTTCCCACATTTTTATTTCGTAGAAACCTTCAGGCATCTTGGAACAGATGAATTCTGCTGAAGCTATTCTTAAACAAAACACTTAGGATTTTAAATGGGAAGTTGTTAATGAATAAAAACACAACATATACATTGCTCCTTCCTTACTATTCAGATATGAATCAGGTCCTCATCTGAAAAAAATTCAAGAACTGTGTTTCAGCTCACTCAAAAAATGAGCAGACAACCTTCTCTAGCATAAAAATTCAATGATGCTAATCAAATATAGAAAGTATCTCCGATACACCAAAATGTAAATGCATTAATTTGCAGGAAGAAATTCAATTCCCTGAGGCACACTGGTGTTTGTACTGACCAATGTAAAGATGAGCACCAGTTAGCAACACTTACCAACAACAATGTCGGTGTTCACTCAGCTTCTGAGATTTATCCTAGGCACACAGCTGCCCTCTTCTGGCCTCAAACTGCTTCACATCTTATTGGCTTAGTTCTTAAAATACCTTTACATCATTATCTCAATTTAGCTTTCATTCTAAAAGTAATTTGTTTATGTACTTATTTTCTCTCCTGTCTCTCTGAATCTCTTTTCCCATCAAGGTAAGATGTAATTCTTCTTTTTCTGTATTTGTTCTAACCTATCTTGTTTTCTACTCTTAATGTTATCACTCTTCTAAAAATGTCACTATATCCTGTCTAGCGTTTTAATAGTTTCTGAATTGGAAAATCCAGTAAATAATCTCCACTGTTAGAAGATTAATTTTCTTAAAGTATAGCTCAAATAATATAATTTTTCTTCACAGACTTCCCCGTTGACTACTGAATTAACAAATAAATATTTTTAAACCCATAGTTAAACAGCCAAGAGCATTCAATACTTCAAATATCGCTTATATTTCACTCATGGTCCCCTAAATTAACTCTACATTTTATTAATTTACACATTCAGTTATTTTTTCTGGAATAATTCTCCTCACTTCTTAGCTACTAAAATTTTTAATCAGTCTATGAGGCCATTTAAATGTCACCTCCTCCATGCAGTCTTTTAGAGCTTCAGTCATAGATATCATATACCTCTAAATTGTCAGACAACTGCATTTTTACCTTTCTTACCACATAATTATTCTTTCTTATAATAGAGTAGGAAATGGCAACCCATTCTGGTATTCTTGCCTGGAAAATTCCATGGACAGAGGAGCCAGGCGGGCTACAATCCATGGGGCTGCAGAGTCAGACGTGACTGAGCTTGTACACACACACATATAATACAGACAATTGTGTAATTATTTATGTCTTTGGCATTTCACCAGATCGTAACTTCTACAGATAAGGATTTTGTCTTACTCATTTTTTATTCTCCATATTATCTATTTAAAAAATTAAGTATTTAATGAAGGCCTGTTCCACTAAAATTAAATATATCAAAACAAAGCACTAAGTGCCATTATTTTTAGTTTTATTTCATCTTGAACTTTACTTCTCTGACATTTACCCAGAAAGGTGTATGCTCAATCTTTCAGCATATTTGCTGAAAAATAGAGCATTAAGTCAACAGTTTCAACTAATATAGGAAAAGGTGAAAGGCAATAGTTTATGTCCAGACAATATTTCATGATCTTCACTAAGATTTAAGTCTAAGATCTGCACTAGGTGGAAATGCAGTTTAAACGGAAAATTAGTCAATGACTTAATTTTATATGGTTGAAGAATACTATCATAAATGGTTACTCTGAGTATACCCTTACAATGTCTAATGTCTTTCAGTTGTTCAAATAATTTAAAATTTAAATTTAGTCACACTCTTACTCAGATACCATGAAATCTGTTGAATACTTTTTTAATGGCTTTAGTGTAGTGGATGTTTTCTGTAGTTTTCAAAGTAAATATTTAGGAAGACAACATTGCTGAGGAGACCCACAGCATATATGAGTAACTGAGATGTACAAGCTCTGTGCTGGGCATCTAAATGCTTAGTTTATGCTCAGATACAGGGCAGTTTCACCAACGAGGAAAGCAGAATGGGTATCTGGCATATTCCTTTCCAATCTGCTTCAGAGTATTTTACTTATGGCATGACAATTTTTAAATTTTTTGTTGAAGTGATAAAATCCCACTGTTCACAAACATAGGATTTATAACGTCAATTAATTTAGAAAGATGTCACACTAATAAGTGTACCTTCTATTACAAGCACATATGGAGAAAAAGCTTTCTTAACAATTTAATTTCTTTGCATTCTCTTAACCTAAGGATATGTTTTCCTCCTAGAAAAACCTTGATTATGTGTGTTGAAAAACCCTGTAGGAGTCTTCCTATAATGATATTCCTTATTGGGTTAGATCTGTTTTCTCTCTGCACCTACAAAAATAAAATTAAGGACTCAAAGTATACTTTGTTCCTCATTTTGAAAAGACAGTTTAAGTAATAAACATATGTCCAATTTTGCTGATTTTTTTTTCTGTTCGTTTTTTGACTTAGATACAAAGTTAATAGAATGGATTTTTTTTTTTTTTAAGTTTTAGGACATCAAACTAAAATTGTAAAGTACCAAGGGTCAAGGTAAGTTATGGAATGGCAGAATATTCCATAATATCTAGACACCTGCTTCCTTTTCTTGCTTGACTTGTGCTACAAAGTAAGCAGGAATTAAACTCCTGCAAGTTTAATTTGTGTGTATGTGTGTGTGTGTGTGTGTGTGTGTGTGTGTGTAGATGGCATTATATATACATATATATGTATGCATATATGCATCATCAAATTCATAGTACTGTATATTTGCTTCAGGTTTTTATGAGTTTCAACTGAACTGTTGAATCTAAAAACACTGTAAAAATACGCCTATATACTATGCAAATTTAGGTGGAAACAGCTAGTTGAATTACAGAGTAGAGGAGAAAAAATTAAATAGTTGGGAGGAAGTAGGTAGTTGGAAAATAGTTGAGAAAATCATGAAGGAGAAATTCAAGGTAGTGCAAATTCTAGATATTTTCCTTCAGAAATGTGTTTCACTGATTTTATAAAATAATGTATCTGCTTGTGACTGCCTTCCCAGTGCCGAGAACTTTCAAGAACATTCTTTAAACATTTTTCTGAAGCAACTTCTTGCTTTCTTTTAACATGCTTTTTGGCTTATATGATCAAATGCCATATTCAGGTAGTATTTTTATTTTGAATTTAAAAATAAAACCTCCATGTAGTTGATTGGAGCTGAAATGAAGTCATCAAAAGCAGGATATTTCTGCTGAGTTCTTGATGCACTGTAATGCTGTGTGGAGCGAAAGTATCAAAGAGAAAACATAGTATTAAAAATATGAAAAATGATAAATACTTCACATAACTTCAAAAAATCATCTTGCAAAAATGAATTGCTGAGTTGTATGTGTTCTGTGTTGCTTTACCATCTTGCTCATCTGAAGCTTATGCTTCATATGGATCCCCTTAGTCACCTTTGCATCATACATTGCTAAAGACAACTTTTTGATGCTTTTTCAGATATTGTGCTCCCTTTTCAGCTTTAAATTTAGTTTTGAAAACACATATTTCTAATTTATAGATTGACAAAGGAGGCATTTAAATTCAAATTACTCTATTGAGATATTCAGAGTAAAATTATAATTCTATTTTTTACACTGTCTTTTCTTTTGGCATCTCAGGAAAACCCACGTCTCTGATACAATCCACAGACTGAAAGAAAAAAACAGTATGCCTTCTCAGTAATTTATCACTTTCTGTATGATGGAAAGCCTTATTTTCTAAAAGAAATATCAGAAATGTGAAGGAATTTGTTACATGATTTTACCATTTTATCAAGAACAAAAATAATGGTTTAACACTTCCCCTAATTCCACTTTCTCGGTCTGCATACAAAGTAAGTTGCACAAGTTCAAGATTAACAGATCCTAATTGAAATGCTAAAAGACAAATACACAGTGTAATCATCCAGTTTAAAGTTTAACATTTTTGAAGATACTTCAGTGTGGAAAAAAATCTGTTCAGAGAGTTCTTAACACATGTCATATTACAGAAGGAAATGAGCACTGATTTTTCTAGATATTTTCAGTGCCTCACAAAATACAGTATTTTATCTTGACTTTGTAACTAAGCACCATATTTTTTAACAGATGCTATTTCTCTTCTGATTACTGTATCCCACTATGAATTACTTCTCTTGGGAAAACAGGAGGGGGAAGCTTTTCATCAAAACATAAATCTATGCACCTGAAATACACTATGTTCTAAAGACAATAAAAAATTATACACATACAATAATCTATCCTTGCCAATTTGAAAAATCATCAAACCTTTAGAGCAGAAATCGTGAGGCCTTGGGAGACACTATAAAACCATTAGAGCAGTATATTTATACTTTCAAAGTTGGTATTATTCTACCCCAATAAAACCTTTCCATATATGCAAATAGCAATGGCAGCAAAGTAAATTGAATTATCTATAAAATATTATGTTTTTCTTACAGGACTGCTGAAAAGATGTTTTAGACTATGATGCCGTTAGAAAGTGCTATCATGTTGCACATACCAAGGATTCTAATTAGACTTGTCAATCACTGATTGATTACCACCATAAGATGAAAGAGCAATTGCATCCTGGCAATTATGTTATCTTAAGGGTACAAAATGCAATGTTCTGCTCTCAGCTGTCAGCAAGATTTCACTGAACGAAGGCCTGTTCTATCACCTCAGGCTGTTCAAAGGCCCTTCTGAGAACCTAAATGGCACATTAAGCTCTGAGAATATTGCTACTCAAAATAGAAAAATGTAGTAGAGTGAAATTGACTAAATTTTAATTGATGAATGAGATCACATGGCTCACGTGGCTCTCTGGCCTCAACATTCTGTAATTTTAGGAAAATATGGTCCACAGTAACATGCAAAATTGGCCTGTGTTTCCGTATTTCATATACTTCCTCATCTGCTCCCACATCTCTCTCTTTTGATGCCCTCTGTACAAACACCTCCACTTCTATAAGTAGGTACATGTGTTTTGTGTACCTACTTTGGTACATGTTGCTTTTTGGTTTATAAGACTTTTAAAATATTCAGAGGATATTTATTTTTCTAAATGTGTTCTAGCTAAACTGGAGGAGGAAATGGCAACCTACTCCAGTATTCTTGCCTGGAGATGTACATGGACTGAGGAGCCTGACAGGCTATAGTCAGTCCATAGGGTCACAGAGTCAGACACGACAGCAACGAACACACATTCTAGCTAAGTAAGTATTTTTTTTTTCTTTTCTTCCTAAGGATATTATATTGTCAAGTCATTAATTATTTAATAATGGCATTGCCAAATATTATTTTTCATTCCAAAATACACTATTTTGGAAAGATTATAATCTTTCCAATAGCATCTTTTTAGGAGTCTCTTTCAAATTCCAAATTCAGGAGTATGGTATATAAGAAAGCTGTGATTTAGAAACTCTACAGACATAATAGTTTCAAATATCTGAAGGGGGAAAAACAGACAATTAACTGATTTGGAATAGAGGAAAAGTTTTAAATTAGAGTTTCATTTTAAATTTAAAATTTTTAGCATTTTTAATAAAGAATATTGGATGAGCTTCTAATTACTAGTGTTGCAAAGAAACCACTCAAAACTCGGGAGTGGCAAATATTTCATTATGTTCAAAGATTGCGTAGACCAGCAGTTAGGGTAGGACACACTGATCACAGCCTTTCTGCTTCACAGGGTTTGGGGCTCTTCTAGGAAAAGCTCAAGTCCAGCAGAGGACTGGAATCATCTAGAGTTTTCTTCTCATGCTTTTCTTGTATCAGTGATGAGATTACTCAAAGGACAGGCATTGCTGGATGCATCAACTAGGGCACCTACGTAAGACTTTCCACATGATGTATCACCATATATTGACTGGCTTCTAAGAGAGAATATCTTGAGAGTGAGTATTCCAAGTGAATCAGGAAGAAGCTACACGAACATTTACAAACTAGCTCCAGTCACATAGGATCAATTCACCCAGGCTCTGTTACTTGAAGCAAATACAAACCTCTCTTATTCTCTTGGCAAAAGGACACAGAATTACCTCTCATATGAGGAGAGTCAAATAATTTCCCATTATTTTAAAAATTCACCAAATTGTCATCTGACCACAGTTTATGTACATTTACCAGATTTGCACAACAGACTTAGGCTATCCCTAAGACTTCTCAAATGTCGCAACTATTTTCATCTGATTATATTTTTTTATTAGAGTATAGTTGATTTACAATGTTGTGTTAGTTTCTAATATGGCTTACTTAAGGATATTGGACATAGTTCCCTATGCTATGAAATAGGGCTTTGTTGTTTATACTTTATATCTAGTAGTTTGTACCTGATAAACCTAAACTACTAATTTTATCCTTCCCCATCCCCTTTCCCCTATGGTAAAGTTTGCTTTCTAAGTCTGTGAGTCTGTTTTTTTCATAAACAAGTTCATTTGTGTAATGTTTTGGATTCCACATATAAATGATATCATATGGTATTTGTCTTTCTCTATCTGACTTATTTCACTTAATACGATCATTTCTAGGCCCATTTGATGTTGCTGCAAATAACATTTTATTCATTCTTATGACTGAGTAGTATTCCATCACGTGTATATATCACATCCCATTCCTCTGCCCATGGACATCTAGGTTGCTCCCATATCTCCTTAAGTATTGCTGCTATGAACAATGGAGTGCATTTATCTTTTGAATTATAGTTTTGTCCAGATATATGCCCAGGAGTGGGATTACTGGATCATAAGGCAACTCTATTTCTAGTTTTTGTTCTTTTTTTTTTCCTTTGAGGAAGTTCCATATTGTTTTCCATAGTGGCTGCACCAATTTACATTCTGTCCAATTCTGTAGGAGGGTTTGCTTTTCTCCACATCTTTTCTGGCATCAAATGTCTCAATTCTTTATGGAATTAGGTTCAAATGCAAAATCCAGGATTCTGTCAACTAAATAAGGTCCAGAGATAGATGAAACTCCTCAGAGTGATTCCTCTAGTGAAGTTTGTGAATATAGTTCCTCTCAACCTGAAGACCGATGAACCAAAGAGTCTCATTATCTCCCCCCACATACCCAAAGTACAATACTCTTGGATAACTGCAGTAGCACTCATGCTCAAAAATGGATGTGGGATGGGGATAAGGAAAGGGACAAGAAGTATACAGGAATCACCGGCATATAACATTTCTGAAATCCAGCTAGCATGAGCTTTTAGTGTCTAGATTACAGCCCAGTCTTATTTCTTTACTCCTGGATTTGGAATTCTCTCTGTCTGTTAGTCCAAATTCCAGGCCCTTGTTCTGCTCTCTGAGTCATCCTTCTTTTTCTGTAAGAGGCAGCCCAATTTTGAGTTGAGTAGTTGTTTCAACTTGATTCCTATTATTCCTCCTCAGGTAACAGACGTCATCATATTTTCAAGAATAATTTACCCTGCATAGCCGAAGGAAGAGCTACTTTTATTAAATGACTATACATACTGGATTTGAGAAGCATATGACAGCCAAGGATTCAACTACTTAAGAATGGAAGTTTGGTCACTTTAGTGTTCCATTAAGGTCAGGCAAGAAAAAGCTGAGCAAGAGGGATTTAAAATGGATAATGGAGGAGGGAAAGAAAGAGTACTGCTTATGGCTCCAAGCTCAGCTATGGTAATGGGGGCTATATTACTCCCCTTTCTAAGTTTACTCTCAGGAAAAAGGTCCCAGGGAACCATGGAGGAGTTGCTCTTTGAACATGAGTAGACAAATGTATCTGTTCAGGACAAACAGTGAACTGTAGTGGCTAAATCCAAGACTCAGATTGTCTTCTGTAGGAATACAATTGATAGATGAAGCTGCTGTATTCTTGAAGATACCACCATTTTTGCACACAGTCTTTTCTATACAGTCTTGATTCCCAGAAACTTTGGCTGTGTTAAAATTTATTGGACCTGCGCTGTAGTCTAAGACTCTGCATATTCAAATTTCCTTTCTTCTCTCTCCCCTTTACATGTGTCGTTCCTGTATCACGGTCCAGCTGCTCTCCCTCCCTCTTTGGGCTCCTTCCTCCTTTTTCCTCACAGGTATTTTCCCCTAAAAACTTATTACAATGTAATCCTGTCTTGACATTTGATTCTTGGAAGACCTGAAATAATGCACTAGGGGTGGGTTGATTCATTTTAAAGCCAGGAATCCTGGCTCTTACAGCTTCTTTAAGCTCTGCCTGAAAAAATAAATTGGTTCTTCTTTAGCTTATCTCTCTCTAGTCTCCTCATATGAAGCACAAAACGACAATTAACACCATAAACACGTTGACCAGAAATGTCCTTAGTCAGATCTATCTGTTCGTTAGGTACATAGTCTATTTTCTATGTTACTGTGGGTGCTAGCTGTAGCTGTGCTTAATTCGTCATCATTCAGTCAGTTCAGTCACTCAGTCGCAT
Organism: Ovis canadensis; assembly: GCF_042477335.2. Classification (NCBI taxonomy): domain Eukaryota; kingdom Metazoa; phylum Chordata; class Mammalia; order Artiodactyla; family Bovidae; genus Ovis; species Ovis canadensis. The sequence goes on along the minus strand of NC_091246.1, from coordinate 172,921,579 downwards.
CCTACTTTTTGAGACCCCATGAACCGCAGCACATCAGGCTTCCCTGTCCATTCCTGGAGTTTACACAAACTCATGTCCATTGAGTCGGTGATGCCATCCAACCATCTCATCCTCTGTTGTACCCTTCTCCTCCTGCCTTCAATTTTTCCCAGCATCAGGATCTTTTCAAGAGTCAGCTCTTCTCATAACGTGACCCAAGTTTTGGAGTTTCAAAGTCAACATCAGTCCTGCCAATGAACACCCAGGACTGTTCTCCTTTAGGATGGACTTGTTGGATCTCCTTGCAGTCCAAGAGACTCTCAAGAGTCTTCTCCAACACCACAATTCAAAAGCATCAATCCTTCAGCGCTCAGGTTTCTTTAAAGTCCAACTCTCACACCCATACGTGACTGCTGGAAAAACCATAGCCTTGATTGTACGGACCTTCGTTGACAAGGTAATATCTCTGGTTTTTAATATGCTGTCTAGGTTGGTCATAACTTTCCATCCAACGAGTAAGCGTCTTTTAATTTCATGGCTGCAATCACAGTCTTCAGTGATTTTGGAGCCCCCGAAAATAAAGTCAGCCACTGTTTCCACTGTTTCCCCATCTATTTGTCATGAAGCGATGGGACCAGATGCCATGATCTTTGTTTTCTGAATGTTGAGCTTTAAGCCAATTTTTTCACTCTCTTCTTTCACTTTCATCAAGTGGCTCTTTAGTTCTTCTTCACTTTCTGCTATAAGGGTAGTGTCACCTGCATATCTGAGGTTTTGATATTTCCCCCAGTAATCTTGATTCCAGCTTGTGCTTCTTCCAGCCCAGTATTTCTCATGATGTACTCTGAATATAAGCTAAATAAGCAGGGTGACAATATACACCTTTGACGTACTCCTTTTCCTTTTGGAACCAGTCTGTTATTCCATGTCCAGTTCTAACTGTTGCTTCCTGACCTGCATATAGGTTTCTCAAGTGGCAGGTCAGATCGTCTGGTGTTCCCATCTCTGTCACAATTTTCCACAGTTTATTGTGATCCACACAGTCAAAGGCTTTGGCATAGTCAATAAAGCAGAAATAGATGTTTTTCTGGAACTCTCTTGCTTTTTTGATTATCCAGTGGATGTTGGCAATTTGATTTCTGTTCCTCTGCCTTTTCCAAATCCAACTTGAACATCTGGAAGTTCATGGTTTACATATTGCTGAAGCCTGGCTTGGAGAATTTTGAATGTTACTTTGCTAGTGTGTGAAATTAGTGCAATTGTGCAGTAGTTTGAGCATTCCTTGGCATTGTTTTTCTTTGAGGTTCAAATGAAAACTGACCTTTCCCAGTCCTGTGGCCACTGCTGAGTTTTCAGAATTTGCTGGCATATTGAGTGCAGCACTTTCACAGCATCATCTTTTAGGATTTGAAATAGCTCAACTGGAATTCCATCACTTCCACCAGCTTTGTTCATAGTGATGCTTCCTAATGACCACTTGACTTCACATTCCAGGATGTCTGGCTCTAGGTGAGTGATCACACCATCATGATTATCTGGGTTATAAACATCTTTTTTGTAAAGTTCTTCTGCATATTCTTGTCACCTCTTCTTAATATCTTCTGCTTCTGTTAGGTCCATACAATTTCTGTCCTTTATCGAGCCCATCTTTGCATGAAATGTTCCCTTGGTATCTTTAATTTTCTTGAAGAGATCTCTAGTCTTTCCCATTCTATTGTTTTCCTCTATTTCTTTGCATCCATTGCTGAGGAAGGCTTTCTTATATCTCCTTGCTATTCTTTGGAACTCTGCATTCAGATACTTGTATCTTTCCTTTTTTCCTTGGCTTTTCGCTTCTCCTCTTTTCACAGCTATTTGTAAGACCTCCTCAGACAGCCATTTTGCCTTTTTGCATTTCTTTTTCTTGGGGATTGTCTTAATCACTGTCTCCTGTACAATGTCACGAACCTCCACCCATAGTTCACCAGGCAATCTGTCTATCAGATCTAGTCCCTTAAATCTATTTCTCACTTCCACTGTATAGTCATAAGGGATTTGATTTAGGTCATACCTGAATGGTCTAGTAGCTTTCCCCACTTTCTTCAAGTTAAGTCTGAATTTGGCAATAAGGAGTTCATGATCTGAGCCACAGTTGGCTCCCAGTCTTGTTTTTGCTGACTGTAGAGAGCTTCTCCATCTTTGGCTGCAAAGAATATAATCAGTCTGATTTCAGTTTTGGCCGTCTTCATCATTACATAACAAGAAATATATTTTCCTCCACTTTCCAATAATAGCTTTTTTCAGTTTATTTTATGCCTTCCGGATAGCCACCTGAAGACTCATTCAAGCATCTACCCATGACCCAGTCATAAAGCTAACACCACATAAAGGTAAATATAATGTTTTATATTTTCACTCTATATTTTAGATTTAGTTTTGTCTTTTTTTTTAATTTCACTTTTGTTTCATAACTTTGCCCTCCCTCAAAATAGCAAACTTCATTCCAATTACTTTGCTGCCTAGAAACCATTCTCAACCTGAGGGTATGAAACCACGACTGTACAATATACACTCATTCACTTTTTTTCTATTACCACGTTCACTGGAGGTCCCAAACACATCCAGCTTCAAAATAGAAAGTGCATGGACTCAAAAGGAAAAGTGCCGGCAAATTTGGAACCATATATTAAAGCTTCACAGAGTCAGACATGACTGAGCAACTGAACACCACCACCACCAAAACTTCTACGTATGATATTCATCAGTTCATTACCATTTTGAAAATGTGTAAAATTAATGAGATAAAATATGTGAAGCCAAATAATATTCTAACATCCTGGGAAAAATTTTCAGAAATCTTTAGAGTTATAAAAGTATTAACTAACACTGCCTACATTTAGGATTTTTTCTTCTATGACTCACTATTATTTTTTTCAGTACAAAAGAACAATTGTCTTTACATTGCTTCTCTCCTGTACAGTGATGTATATTTGTTCCTGGCTAATGAAACTCCAGTACTTTGGCCACCTTATGCGAAGAGTTGACCCACTGGAAAAGACTCTGATGCTGGGAGGGATTGCGGGCAAGGCAGAAGGGGATGACAGAGGATGAGATGGCTGGATGGCATCACCAACTCGATGGAAGTGAGTTTGAGTTTCACTCTGGGAGCTGGTGATGGACAGGGAGGCCTGGCATGCTGCGATTCATGGGGTCGCAAAGAGTTGGACACGACTGAGAGACTGAACTGAACTGAACTGAACTGAATGAACCTAGTACTTTTCCTACTATCTGCTAATGCAAATCCAAATTTCTCCAACTTTCATTATCTCTGCCTTGAATTTTGATTCTTATTTTTTCATTTTCCTTAACACCAATTCTTTATTCCAGAGATTTCACCCTCGCTATGTGCAATCATAATGTCTGAGTCCCCATCACCTTTCCACTTCCGATGAAATGCAATTTGTCTTTATTCACCATCAGTTCAAATCTTATGTTTGCTAAGGAAGGTGAAGGTGAAGTCGCTCAGTCGTGTCCGACTCTTTGCGACCCCGTGGACTGTAACCTACTTGGCTTCTCCGTCCATGGGATTCTCCAGGCAAAAATACTGAAGTGGATTGCCATTTCCTTCTCCGGGGGATCTTCCCGACCTAGGGATTGAACCTGGGTCTCCCGCATTGGAGGCAGACAATTTAACCTCTGAGCCACCAGGCTAAATGTATGGTTTAATAGCCAACTTTCCCCCAAACGATCCACCATCTATAGATCTCATTTTCTTTGATTTCTAAGTCTCCTAGGACATCTCTTTGAATGTCTAAATCTCCTAAATGAGAATGAGACAAATATTCTTATTTATTTTGTGTTACTTAGATTCGACTTCTGGATTGAAAAATTAAATTTTGTCTCTTTGAAAGTTTTCATACACTTGATTTTTGTTTTTTTTTTTCTCATTCATAGTATTGATCTCCTTCTGATGCTTGCTGATCATTAGTTGTGTGCCTTCGTTTTGTGAACAGAATTCTCACATAGTATCCTGGGCTGCCTAATCTCCCTTGAGGGTTGTGACATGCCATTTAAGTCCATTTTAATTGTTGTGGAAAATTTCAGTTAGATGCACTTTTTTTTTTCCCAAAGAATTTGCACAAATCCAGTGCCTCTGAGAATTTCCCTTTTATTTTAGTTGTAGTTGTATGTTCACTAATCTGTTTTCACAGTTTTTTCCCTGTACTTTGTAGATTTCGGTGGCAATGCAGTGATTTCAGTGTGTGCTTGGTCTGCCGCTTTGATAGTGAAATTATGCACAGTACACTTTGCTGCCTTTTCATAATTGACATATGCCATATTTTCATCATTTTGGCTTATACAGTAGCTAAAAGGGTATCTTAAGTGTGATAGGTACTTAATTAAAGATTTTTGAATGACTAAATGCTTTGGTTCTAACATACAGTTTTATTTTGACACTATCTTGGGATATAGTTTTAAACTGAACTGAAACCACAATGTCCGCTAAAATGCAGTCTATAGGAAAATATATATAACAATAGGTAAATATAAGAATTAGGTTTCATTTTGGAGAAAACTATAATTTTAGATTCTATCTAGGTTTCTGTAGCCTTTCAGCTCACACTGGTTTATTCCTTTATTCAAAAAAGATTACAGAGTAAATAGTTTTTCAAGTATTGTTCTGGATGCTAAGTTTGTAGAAATAAAGTGAAAAACTATCCTGCCATCCACGAGTTTTGAAATGTGTCAGAGCCCTGAGGTATAGCATACCTCCTAGTTTCAAGGAAGCAAGTATGGTAGGAACAGGAGTGATGGGAAAAGTACCTGATGATGCAGGCAAACAGTAATGAGAGAAAAACTGTGTGGAAAATCTTAGGCCATGGTAAATACTTTGTTTTTTACTCTGAGCTATATGGAAGACTATTGGAAGGTTTTATTAGGGGAGTAATGGTATTTTACTTTTTGTTTTTGTTTTTTTAGAAGTGTCACCCTGGTTGCTACTATTATAGATGTCAACCTGCTATGCAGATATCAGAATAGAGGGGTAAATACAGAAGCCCGGAATCCAGTTAGGATAACATGTCATTATATAGGCAAGAAATGGTGGAGAGTTTGTTCATGAGTAATAGTGACACAAGGTGATAAGAACTGGTTAGATTCTGAGGTATAGACTACACTGCAAAGTGTGAAGAATAAATAAATTTTGGGAAAAGATCAGTATGCATTTTTAAATGTCCCAGTATCAATGCCAGTTTCATTAACTAAAATCATGAGGGTATAAGGAGACTGTTTCAGAATTATTATTATACCCACAAGAGGATCTCTCTCATGCATTTTGGATAGAAAGTTCAGTCTTCAAATCTTTACTAGAATGGGTCTGACTTATTGCCAGTGGGGCAAGTACTTCAAATGATATTGTTCCCTGGCCCCTCTAGGCAGTGACCACCCACCTTTACTTACTTTTATTATGTCCTATAGCAGTCATTTCAAATTTTTGGTTCCAGGACCCTTTGGCCATCTTAGAAATTATTTAGGACCCTGGGTCAGAAAGCACACAGTAATTTAAATAGGTGAAGTTTATGCAAATAACTATTATAAAGCTGTTATTATACAGTAACTATAAAAGAGGAAAGATGACTCAAGTGTTCCCAGAGTCCAATGGAAAAAAATGACCAACTTGAAAAGAAAATGATGTTCCCAAGGTTGGGGCTCAGATCTTTAGAAGGTCTGGTGAAATCTACAAGATGGTAGAGAACTTTGCTGAGCTGTCTGAGCAGAGTTGGTCCAGATTCAATGGGCAAGTGATAGCACCCTCTGAGGTACAGGAGAGCTGAAACTAGTTTCCAGGCTCTCAAAAAGAGTCAGAACACCATTATGGGTGCTACTAATGAAAACGTGCTCTACAGGTCTCCCTGTGTATGAATCTGAGATGCTGTGCACAGCCTATGCAGTGTGAGATAAAGATTGTGTTGTCTGCTCATTAGAAGTCAGCCTGATTAGACCTCGAGCGTGGGAATATATGCAAGGGGCTGAAGAGAAGGATTCAGGGAACAGTTACCTGGGCTGGGCTCCAGATCCCAGAGAATCTGAGGGTCCTGGCAATGCTACTGCTGCCTAACACTGAAAGCTACAGTAAGAATGTTCTATAGAATCCTGGCAATAAAGTCACACCAGAAGCTGGAAAGAAAGCCTCCTCCACCTCTAGTGTCACTCCAGTGGCATTATAGACTGACTGAACTTTCTGCTGCTTGGCAGCAAAGAAATATTTACAAACCACAGCTCCATTCTCACAGGTTAAGGAAAAAAAAAAAATCAGAGTGGAGAGGCAATACACTGATAACTGGCACAAAGCCCCCAAAGAGCTTTGCTTTATGTGGGATAAACCTATTATAAGACTACAGATGTTTAAAAATATTTTATTAACTTATTTAAACAGGTAATAATAAATCCACTTTATATTTATACATATGTATGCTCAGTTGCTTCCGTAGTGCCTGATTCTGTGCAACTATAGCCCACCAGGCTCCTCTGTCCATGGGATTCTCCAGGCAAGAATACTGGAATGGGTTGCCATTCCCTTCCCCAGGAGATCTTCCCAACCTAGGGATGAAAACCATGTCTCTTATGTCTTCTGAATTGGCAGATGGGCTCTTTACCACTGGTGCCACCTAGGAAGCCCCATGTTCACATACACACATATTTTATCAGCAATACTATATTTTTTAAATGGTGGCAAGAGTGATATTATTCACATCATGAAAATTTCTTTGATGTCTTCTTTAAAAATAAAATGTGGATTTATATCTGCTTATTCAACCAGTTGCAATACATTGTTTCAGCTGTATTATATACTGAAAAAATCATTTTTCCTCAAAATATATATATATAAGTAGAGGACTATATTAATAAAGTTTACATATGGTTATAGATAGTCTTCTCTGATACATCATCACTATTCAACAAGAGATAGTTTCTTAAGGCTATTTGCACTATGAAATCTGAAACTGTATCAGTGAACTTTAAACACTACTCCACCAGTATTTGTTGATCAATCTGCATTTTGAATAGATGTTATCAATACATGATTTTATACTATTGTATTGGTAATTTGGTAAATACTAATTCGTTGATTTATGCAGACATGTTTCATGATATGTTACATATCATGCAACAGTTAGAACTGGACATGGAACAACAGACTGGTGCCAAATAGAAAAAGGAGTACGTCAAGGCTGTATATTGTCACCCTGCTTATTTAACTTATATGCAGAGTACATCATGAGAAACGCTGGACTGGAAGAAACACAAGCTGGAATCAAGATTGCCGGGAGAAATATCAATAACCTCAGATACGCAGATGATACCACCCTTATGGCAGAAAGTGAAGAGGAGCTAAAAAGCCTCTTGATGAAAGTGGAAGAGGAGAATGAAAAAGTTGGTTTAAAGGTCAAAATTCAGAAAACGAAGATCATGGCATCTGGTCCCATCACTTCATGGGAAATAGATGGGGAAACAGTGGAAACAGTGTCAGACTTTATTTTTGGGGGGCTCCAAAATCACTGCAGATGGTGACTGCAGCCATGAAATTAAAAGACACTTACTCCTTGAAAGAAAAGTTATGACCAACCTAGATAGCATATTCAAAAGCAGAGACATTACTTTGCCGACTAAGGTCCATCTAGTTAAGGCTATGGTTTTTCCTGTGGTCATGTATGGTTGTGAGAATTGGACTGTGAAGAAGGCTGAGAACCGAAGAACTGATGCTTTTGAACTGCGGTGTTGGAGAAGACTCTTGAGAGTCCCTTGGACTGCAAGGAGATCAAACCAGTCCATTCTGAAGGAGATCGACCCTGGGATTTCTTTGGAAGGAATGATGCTGAAGCTGAAACTCCAGTACTTTGGCCACCTCATGTGAAGAGTTGACTCATTGGAAAAGACTCTGATGCTGGGAGGGATTGGGGACAGGAAAAGAAGGGGACGACAGAGGATGAGATGACTGGATGTCCTCACTGACTCGATGGACGTGAATCTGAGTGAACTCCGGGCGTTGGTGATGGACAGGGAGGCCTGGCGTGCTGCGATTCATGGGGTTGCAAAGAGTCGGACAGGACTGAGCAACTGAATTTGGTAAATACTAGTTTGTTGATGTATGCAGTACATGTTTCATGACATAATATTTTAAAAATCACAATAATAGCACCATTGATCTTATCAGAAAATTTTTTAAATATTTTAAAGGTGACAGGCTTGTAATGGCAGATTAAAGGTCCAAAAATTTAAGTTTCTCTTGAAAATTCAAATTTATTCTTGTTAGCATATGTTTTCAATGGCTTTTGTTGGCTGTTTGATTTTGAGCAAATACCTGACAAATACCCAAGTCAAAATATTTGTAATTTTTGTCACTCTTATGGAAAAATGATGCTCCATGCAAAGAATTTTAGTTCTGTTCACAACAGAATCATACAAGGGCTTCTCCTTCAGGCAAACATACTGTTCTAGGATGCCGCAGAAGGACTTTATGTACTTATCCCATTTCGTCACTCAGAAATTTAAATGTATACTCAAAGTTTGAGATTTAATAAAATTAATACATTTTACAACTTCTCCTAGGACATTTATAAGTGAAATTGTCATTGCTGCACTGCAAAATTGTAGCAGTTAAAAATACAATGATTACTGGTATATGTGTGATTCCTATTAAGGCACCAGTAAGTTTACTCACCGGAGAAGGCAACGGCACCCCACTCCAGTACTCTTGCCTGGAAAATCCCATGGACAGAGGAACCTGGTAGGCTGTGGTCCATGGGGTTGCTAAGAGTTGGACATGACTGAGCAACTTCACTTTCACTCTTTACTTTCATGCATTGGAAAGGCAATGGCAACCCACTCCAGCGTTCTTGCCTGGAGAATCCCAGGGACGGGGGAGCCTGGTGGGCTGCGGTCTATGGGGTCGCACAGATTCGGACACGACTGAAGTGACTTAGCAGCAGCAGCAGCAGTTTTACTCACAGTTGCGATGGTCTCCCTCTTTTGTATTCTCATGGCTCTTTCAGTGTACACCTTTTAGTATGTACACCTCTTTTACCCTCAAATTATTACCAATCGTGTTTCTGCCTCAGCCATACTTCCAAGATTCTTGAAGGCAGGATTTATATGTGATTTGACTCTATACTCCAATACACCTGTCCCAGTGAGTTCCATATAGCAGTAGTCTAATACACATTTGTTCAATGGGTAAGTTAATATTTTTTCTTCATTAAAAGGAGACAATATACATTTTAATCTTGTTGATAATTATGCCCACTGAATCCTTCTCTTGTTATATGCAATGTCAAACTGAATTTCATATTTACCAATATATAAGAATAATCATTTGCCTTATAGGAATATGCAAGGGTGATTTTATATTAAGATTGTTTTACTTCTCTGTATCCCTTATGAAAATGAAGCTCTTTGCAGGCAAGGAATATGTTTCATTTCTCATTCTGAAAGTTCAGTCTCTAGCACAATATCTGCTATGCATGAGTTATTAAAAATTAATTGTTGATGAATAAATGCATAAATAACTGATTTTCAGGTGAAAAGATTTTTCACACATAAAGAAGAAAAGCAACAAACAGTGCTAGAATAACTAAACATCCACACACACACAAAAATGGAAATCTAGACACAGACCTTAAACCATTAAGAAAAATTAATTCAAAGTAAATGACACAGCTAAATGCAAAATGTAAAACTATAGAACTTTTAAAAGATAACAGAATAAAATCTAGATGACTTTGGGTTTGGTGATGACTCTTTAGAAAAAGCACTAAAGGCAAATTCAGTGAAAGAAATAATTGATAAACTGGACTTAGAAAATTCTGCAGTGTGAAGGACACAGTCAAGACAATGAAAATATAGACTGAGAGAAAATATTTGTAAGAAGCATGTATGATAAAAGATAATTATCCAAAACATTCAAAGAACTCTTGAAACTCAACAGTAAGAAATCACTTGATTAAAACATGGGCCAAAGACCTTACCAGATACCTCACCAAAGAAGGCAATACAGATGGCAAGTAAGCATATTAAAATATGCTCCACATCATATGTCATAAGACATGTAAAGTAAAACAACCAAGGTATGCCACTACCTATCTATTAGAATGAACAAAATCCCAAACACTTGACAACACAGAAAGGTAATGAAGATGTGGGGCAATGGGAAGCCTCAATCATCAGCTAGTAAGAATGTAAATGTTACAGCCATTTTGAAGACAGTTTGGCAATTTCTTGCAAAACTAAACATATCCTTAATCATATAATTCAGCATTTATGTGACCTGGTGTTTACCCAAAGTTAAAATTTTATGTCTTTTCAATAACCTGTATACAAATGTTTAACATCAGCTTTATTCATAATTGCCAAAACTCGGAATCAATAAAGATGTCCTTCATAAGGAAATTGATAAATAAACCGTCTTACATCCAGACAATGGGATATTGTTCAGCACAAAAAATAAATGAGCTATTGAGCCATTAAAAGATGTGGAATTTTCAAGGTAAGAAACCTTAGTGGGGTGTCATTTCCTACTCCAGGGGATCTTCCTGGCCCAGGGGTTGAACCTGTGTTTCTTTCATCTCATGCATTGGCAGGTGGATTTTTAGCCTTAATACCACCTGGGAAGCCCAAAAGACATGGAGGAAACTTAAATGTCTATTACTAAGTGAAAGAAGCCAATCTAAAAAGGCTTTATACTCTATGCGTTCAACTATATGGTTTTCTAGAAAAGGCAAAACTATGCAGACAGGAGAAAAATCATTGATAGCTATGGGGAGGGAAGGATGAATGCACAGAGGACTTTAGGGCAGTAAACCACTCTTTATAATACTGTAACAGTGAATACATGTCATTATACATTTTCCTATTCCTATAGAATGTACAGAGCGTGAACCCACTGTACACTTGGCCATGGAGCCTTAGTGATAATAATATGTCAGTGTAGTTTATCATTAGTAACAAATGTACCATTTCTGTCCCAATATTTATAATAACCATGTGTTGGGTACAGGTGGTATTGGAAAATCTCTGCACTTTCTGCATAATTTTGCTGTGAACTTAAAACTGCTGTAAAAAATAAAGTCTAGTTAAAAAGGAAAAGAAGAAAAAAGGGACTTTCCTTATATGCTAGCATCCACTGAATACGATCCGTACTGTATATGTGGCAAAACACATACAGAAAATTTTATATTTTTCCTTAAGAAAGATCAGTTATAAGTATAAGGTATAGATGTATAAACCATTTCCTCCACTTATTATTGTTTCACTTATGCTAATATTATTACATTTCAACTTTTGACATTCAGATGCATAATATATGAATAAAATAAATGGACGGAAGGATTGATAATAAGTTGAACACTTGGATAGCTTGATCACACTGCTGCTGCTACTGCTGCTAAGTCCCTTCAGTCATGTCCGACTCTGTGCAACCCCACAGACAACAGTCCACCAGGCTACCCCGTCCCTGGGGTTCTCCAGGCAAGAACACTGGAGTGGGTTGCCATTTCCTTCTCCAATGCATGAAAATGAAAAGTGAAAGTGAAGTCGTTCAGTCATGTCCAACTCTTCACGACCCCATGGACTGCAGCCTACCAGGCTCTTCCATCCATGGGATTTTCCAGGCAAGAGTACTGGAGTGGGGTGCCATTATTAAAATTATAAAAATGACGACAGCTAACATGCATCAACTGTGTACTATGAATTGTGCCAGATACTCAATATTAATTGAATCATTTACTTTTCTCAACAACCATGTGAAGAAGGTTATATAAATATTTCTATTTTCACAAAAAGAAACTGAAACATAGAAAAATCAAGTAATTTAGAGCGAGTCATATAGCTAGAAATTAGAGCCAGGGTCTGAACTCAAGCGAACTAATTCCATCGTGCTTTAAATACTATGAAATAATGTCACCCTCTCCACAAAAATAATCCTTAAGTATCATTAAAAAGATATTTTGCTAAACACTCTAAATCAGTCACTATCTAACTTTTTAATGGGTTTTAGCCTAAAATGCCCACTGTGCAACAATGTGTAACTGGGACTTGTATTGGCCTTAATAGCTTGTTTTACATGATGGTATAAAATTAAATGACTATGATGATTTACGTTCCACTGACTTATCTCCATTGCTATTGTTACAGTCTAACAACCTCTTTTCATGCCACTAGTTTCAGGAATCCCCTAGGGGTGTTAAATACGTTTATTAAGAATATCTTCTCCCATCAGTCATTAACAGTTGTGATGGTTAATTTTATGTGTCAAGTTAGAAGGTGTCTTTGGACAAGATTAACATGAAAATAGGTATAGTGTGGGTAGAGCAAAATGCCCTTCTTATTGTACCTGGGCCTCATCAGTTAAACAGAAAGACTTGCCTCCTGGAGCCACAGACAGTTCTCTTGTAGCCCTCATTTGGATTTCCTCTGCACCATCAGCTCTCCAGCCTTGTCTGCCCACACTTCAGATTTTGGACTGCATCTATAACTGTGTGAGCCAATTCCTTGTAATAAATCTATGTCCTTCCTTCCTTCCTACCTCCGTCCCCACCTCTCTCTCTTCCCCCTTACTCATCTCTCTTTCTTTCTCTAGAGAACCCTGCCTAACACACCAGGACCCTATCATCAATGACCTAGCCTGGCATGGTGTCCAAGCTACACGGTGATCTGTGGCACAGTGGAGCCAAAGGCTACTGCCTATCATGCAGTATTCTGCCAGAGTGCTCCCAAAGCAGAACTGTTCACACTTCAATGTTTTGCACAGTATTTCAGTATAATTTTTTTATAGTCTCTTTTTCCTTCTCTATTCTTCCCTGGTGGCTCGGGTGCTAAAGAATTCGCCTGCAAAGCCGGAGACATGGATTTGATCCCTGAGTTGGGAAGATCCTCTGGAGAAGGAAATGGCAACCCACTCCAGTACTCTTGCCTGGAAAATCCCATGGGTGGAGGAGCGTGGTAGGCTACAGTCCATGGGGTGGCAAAGAGTTGGACACAACTGAGCAACTTTGCTTGCTTTGCTTTGCTTTCCCTCTCTGGGCTCTCCATGGGCTCTATTGAAAGGACTCATTATGGTTTAATCAGATTCATGACTCTCCTTCTACAGTGATGACTGTTGTTTTCACAGTCAGCTCTCATATCCAGGTGCTTCTCTTGGGATGAATTATCTCCCTCTGTCAGACTGGCCTGTTTCACTATTAACCAAGATTTACACAAGACAATTCTGCTCCCAAATGGAGTTTTTCCTAAGGATCTCTTCAGATGCCATGCAAAGGAAATTCTGTTAGGGATGTCCTATTGAAATGCCATGAATGCCCAGACATGACTAAATCCCAACAATGGTAGTATTTCTGAAGCCTGTGACATCCTCACATTCATTTTAATTCCCCTGGCTTTCATATTCTATGGGAAAATAAGCCCTCCTGCACCCTCCTTTAATTTGACCAAGATATTAATAAGCATGAAACACTAAAAGTTGCACTAATTTCACATATGAACATGGGGGGCTATAATTTACTTAAATCTTATTTGTATAGGAAGAGTCCTCTGCATAAGGAATAAGGTAATATTCTACCCTTGCATGAGACAGTGACTTAGTAAACGTGTACAATGTGTGATCTAACTAGTAAGCATATATTTATGAAAACATAAGGGGAAAAAATGCTATCTGAACTATCCAAAAACAATGAGCATATGCAATGGAATGATAATATCATATTAATTATCATTCCATAAGGAGATGAAATTGAAAATAGAAAGTAAAAAAATAGAAGAATATGTAATCAAAAAAAAAAAAAGAAAAGATCTAATTCCATTGAAACTAAACAATAACAGCTAATTTGGGTTTAACTACATAAGGTCACAGGAGTATTTCTGGTTTTCTTCCTATAATTAAGTCTTCTAGAAGAGAGGTGGAAACTCAGAACCTATGTGAGAAGACAATGCACTTAGCACACTAGAAGATAAAAAGATTGTCCAGACATTAATACAACTTCTCTACTACCTAGGCATTATCTGTCTTAGAACAATAGCCACCTAGTCAATGACTCATTAAAATAAAATGTGTTAAGCGTACAATAAATTAACAATAGATCAAAAGACTCTCCTTAAACCCACTGGTATTAAGAACAAAATTATTAAATTTGAGTTAGAAAATAAAATATAATTTAAAAAATTTACTACAGTTATCAGCTGTTGCACAACATCACTCATTATTAGAGAAATGCAAATCAAAACCACAATGAGGTACCACTTCACACCAGTCAGAATGGCTGCGATCCAAAAATCTGCAAGCAATAAATGCTGGAGAGGGTGTGGAGAAAAGGGAACCCTCCTACACTGTTGGTGGGAATGCAAACTAGTACAGCCACTATGGAGAACAGTGTGGAGATTCCTTAAAAAATTGCAAATAGAACTACCTTATGACCCAGCAATCCCACTTCTGGGCATACACACCGAGGAAACCAGAATGGAAAGAGACACATGTACCCTAATGTTCATCGCAGCACTGTTTATAATAGCCAGGACATGGAAACAACCTAGATGTCCATCAGCAGATGAATGGATAAGAAAGCTGTGGTACATATACACAATGGAGTATTACTCAGCCGTTAAAAAGAATTCATTTCAATCAGTTCTGATGAGATGGATGAAACTGGAGCCGATTATACAGAGTGAAGTAAGCCAGAAAGAAAAACACCAATACAGTATACTAACACATATATATGGAATTTAGGAAGATGGCAATGACGACCCTGTATGCAAGACAGGGAAAGAGACACAGATGTGTATAACGGACTTTTGGACTCATAGGGAGAGGGAGAGGGTGGGATGATTTGGGAGAATGACATTCTAACATGTACACTATCATGTAAGAATTGAATCGCCAGTCTATGTCTGACGCAGGATGCAGCATGCTTGGGGTTGGTGCATGGGGATGACCCAGAGAGATGTTATGGGGAGGGAGGTGGGAGGGGGGTTCATGTTTGGGAACGCATGTAAGAATTAAAGATTTTAAAATCTAAAAAATAAAAAACTAAAATAAATAAATAAATAAATAACAAGAAAAAAATAAAAATAAAAATAAAAAAAGTACATCATGTCTCAAGAGCCATGTCTACTCACCTGAAGGGTGACTTTTGGGTAATTTCAGGAGGTAACAGTGCTGCAGGTCTGATTGTGAGTTAAGTTGAACTTCTACCACATTAATATTGGATGTGTCAGTATCTAACCGACATCATGGAGGGAACACTTTTTTGTTACTGAATTATCTGCTCAAAATTAAATCTCCAAGTAGTACTGTTAAAATTATTAGCTAGAGCACAATGGTTTTTTATGAAAATCTGTTCATGGTTCTGTGTGCTTAAACTTCCAGATCTGAAAGTTACCCTTCAAATTAACCCAATTAAATTTTCTTAATAACAACTGAAAGATAATATGCTAGTTTTGAACTTCTTCTTAGAGTTAATTTTGCACCACAAAATTTAGCACACAGTGATAGATTTTTAAAAATAGCATTTGAATGTAGCCTAGAAATAAACTTCCTTTTCTTTTGTAACAGAAACTAGTTTTTGTCCCAATATTTAAAAGATTTCTTGTTCTCTCTACATGAGTAAATGAGGGGTCAAGTATATTCTTTGTGGATGAAAAATGTTCAAAAGCCTTATTTAGCTTTTCTACATATATTTCCCAGTCTTTCATAACTAAAATAATGTTTTGCTGTTGTTATTGTTTTTCAAATGCTCAGTCTTACTACAAGTAGCATCATCAATAATATTTCTAATTCTAATCATTTCTAATCAATTCTAATCATTGGAAAGATTATCAAGTAGAAAATGATGATGATATTTCTGCAAATGGGAACAATACCAAAATATCTCATTTTTGCCTCTCATCACTTTCCTCTTAGTATTTATTTATGGCCTCTTTGAAATAGTGGTATCATGCTTTATGGTATGTACTATTGGCCACTCACCTAATTGCTATTCTTCCCCAGTTTTTTCTCTGTTAATCTAACCATGGATTTACTCAGAAATCAGGCAGCCACCTGCTTTAAAAAGGTGGGCTCCTCTTAAATCTATCTATGGTGTGAATCTCAATTACTAATATCATGGCAATTCTACTCGTCCCAATCCTGATTGATTTAGGGTGGATTTTATTATGAAATTTCAGAAAAGAACAGTGTGTAGGAAAGCTTCCAGGGATTCTGGAAGCCTCTTGGAAAGATCCGCATACACTTTGCCACTTTTGGCATTCAAATGGTGATTTGAGGGTGGGGGTGATGAGAGCTACTCAGTTATTGCAACACCAAAGGGCTAAAGAGGACTTAAATTGACAGGCTGAGGATGTTTGCACAGAGATATTAAAGAACTTGGTAGTTTGATGATTTCATTGAGCCACTAATTTAATGAACTCTGAAATTTCCTCCCTAAGGAATCCTGTTATATGAGGCCATGTACCTTATTGTCGAAATAATCTTGAGCTGGATGTGATACTAATTGATACTGAAACAATTCTAATTGATAAATTTTAAATTTAGGACTCATGCATATATACTACCTGTTTTCACTATAGTTCAAGGATCGTTATTCTGGAAATGAAATGTTGAATCCCTGCTCTCAGAGAGACCAAACATTCTGCTGAGTTGGGCACTGTTTAAAATGTAAGAGGGTGAAAAATGTTGAATTAATTAGACTTTAAATTGAGGTACCATTTTGGAAGAGCTAAAATTATATATATTACATATTCTTATACATTCCTCAGAGATCAATGCAAAGAAATAGAGGAAAACAACAGAATGGGAAAGACTAGAGATCTCTTCAAGAAAATTAGAGGCACCAAGGGAACATTTCATGCAAAGATGGGCTAGATAAAGCACAGAAATGGTATGGACCTAACAGAAGCTGAAGATATTAAGAGACGTGGCAAGAATACACGGAAGAACTATACAAAAAAGATCCTCATGACCAAATAATCACGATGGTGTGATCACTCACCTAGAGCCAGACATCCTGGAATGTGAAGTCAAGTGGGCCTTAGAAAGCATCACTACAAACAAAGCTAGTGGAGGTGATGGAATTCCAGGTGAGCTATTTCAAATCATGAAAGAAGATGCTGTGAAAGTGCTGCACTCAATATGCCAGCAGACTTGGAAAACTCAGCAGTGGCCACAGGAATGGAAAAGGTCAGTTTTCATTCCAATCCCAAAGAAAGGCAATGCCAAAGAATGCTCAAACTACCGCACAATTACACTCATCTCACACGCTGGTAAAATAATGCTCAAAATTCTCCAAGCCAGGCTTCAGTAATGCATGAACCGTGAGCTCCCTGATGTTCAAGCTGCTTTTAGAAAAGGCAAAGGAACCAGAGATCAAATTGCCAACATCCACTGGACCATGGAAAAAGCAAGAGAGTTCCAGAAAAACATCTATTTCTGCTTTATTGACTATGCCAAAGCCTTTGTCTGAGTGGATCACAATAAACTGTGGAAAATTCTGAAAGAGACAGGAATACCAGACCACCTGATATGCCTCTTGAGAAACCTATGTGCAAGTCAGGAAGCAACAGTTAGAACTGGACATGGAACAACAGACTGGTTCCAAATAGGAAAAGGAATACATCAAGTCTGTATATCTTCACCCTGCTTATTTAACTTCTATGCAGAGTACATCATGAGAAACGCTGGACTGGATGAAGCACAAGCTGGAATCAAGATTGCTGGGAGAAATATCAATAACCTCAGATATGCCGATGACACCACCCTTATGGCAGAAAGTGAAGAGGAACTAAAAGCCTCTTGATGAAAGTGAAAGTGTAGAGGGAAAAAGTTGGTTTAAAGCTCAACATTCAGAAAACGAAGATCATGGCATCAGGTCCCATCACTTCATGGGAAATAGATGGGGGAACAATGGAAACAGTGTCAGACTTTATTTTGGGGGGCTCCAAAATCATTGCAAATGGTAACTGCAGCCATGAAATTAAAAGACACTTACTCCTTGGAAGAAAAGTTATGACCAACCTAGATAGCATATTCAAAAGCAGAGACATTACTTTGCCGACTAAGGTCCATCTAGTCAAGGCTATGGTTTTTCCTGTGGTCATGTATGGATGTGAGAGTTGGACTGTCAAGAAAGCTGAGCGCCAAAGAATTGATGCTTTTGAACTGTGGTGTTGGAGAAGACTCTAGAGAGTCCCTTGGACTGCAAAGAGATCCAGCAAGTCCATTCTGAAGATCAGCCCTGGGATTTCTTTGGAAGGAATGATACTAAAGCTGAAACTCCAGTACTTCGGCCACCTCATGCGAAGAGTTTACTCATTGGAAAAGACTCTGATGCTGGGAGGGATTGTGGGCAGGAAGAGAAGGGGACGACACAGGATGAGATGGCTGGATGGCATCACTGACTCGATGGACATGAGTCTGAGTGAACTCCGGGAGTTGGTGATGGACAGGGAGGCCTGACATGCTGCGATTCATGGGGTCGCAAAGAGTTGGACAGGACTAAGGGACTGAACTGAACTGAACTGAACTGATACATTCTTTGCCTTATAAACACTTTAGACAAACTATAATGTGTCAATATTATGCAAATTGTGAGATCTGTAATCTAGAAGTCTCACTAAACTTTCAGAGAACAACTAGGAAACTGCAAAACTCTTTGTTAGAACAAATATCCTTTTGATTAATGCTTTAGTGCATAATTCTAACTCTGCTGAGTCATTTTAACGAGAAAGCACTTAAGTTTTCAACTAGTTGGCCAGTCAAATTAGCATCAGGTCCTGGACAGTAAAGAATCCATCTGCAAAGCAGGAGACCTGGGTTTGATTCCTGGGTCAGGAATATCCTTTGGAGAAGGAAATGGCAACTCACTCTGGTATCTTTGCCTGGAAAATCCCATGGACTGAGGAGCTTGGTGGGCTACAGTCCATGGGGTCGAAAAGAATTGAACACAACTGAGCAACCAACGCTTTAACTTTAACCATATAAAGTATAAACCACTAGCATAAATCTATCTAGTACTTATGTGTGTACATGAACCCATATCTGCAACAGAGTCTTTCTATTAATACTAGAGAAGATTGTGAACTAAGATTTCAGAGCGCTGCATTAAAAAAAAAAAAAGCTTCTCATTGATTTAAATTTCTAGTCAGTGACAATTATTACATGAGACAGGTGTATTTTATTTTTTATTTTTTTAAAACAACTGATTATTGATTTATTAAAAAGGTTGATTTACACAAGTTCCCAATCCTGAACCCACCTCCCACCTCTCTCCCCATATCATCTCTCTGGGTCATCCCAGTGCACCAGCCCCAAGTATCCTGTATCCTGTATCGAACCTAGACTGGCGATTCGTTTCTTACATGATAGTATACATGTTTCAATGCCATTCTCCCAAATCATCCCACCCTCTCCCTCTCCCACAGAGTCCAAAAGTCTGTTCTATACATCTGTGTCTCTTTTGCTGTCTTGCATACAGGGTTATCATTACCATCTTTCTAAATTCCATATATATGTATTAGTATACTGTATCAGTGTTTTTCTTTCTGGCTTACTTCACTCTGTATAATCAGCTCCAGTTTCATTCACCTCATTAGAACTGCTCATCCAGATATTTTAAACGAATGACAAATAACTGAATTTTTAAAAAGTCTTTTAGATTTTAGTCTTACAATGTTCTGAAGTAATATAATACTGCCTCAACCTCAGCACCAGAATCAAGTCAGCTGAAATGAATGAAGAAGTAACATTTTAAATTCACATATTCATAATTCATAAGGTTTAATAGTATACAAATATTATATTTAGAACATCATTTGTAATTTCTATACTTCCTTTTCCATGAGCAACCAAAATTTTGCATTAAAATAATTATTGTTAAAGACTTGAAATTTGAAATGCAGTTATTAACTCACTTATCTTCTCTTAGAATCATCTGAAATCTCCTGTAATTTATCCATGCAATTTCAATATAGTTCACTTAAAAAACCCTTTTACAAAATGAAATCCTTTTAGATTAAACTTTCCACAATTTTTGCTTTCACAGTTTTAGCATATAGCATAACTTTGATTGAAAAAAGAGAGCCTCAAACTTTCACCCCTGCACTATGGGTTCAGTAAAAAGTTACCAGTAAGTTACTTATACTCTTCTATATAAATTGGAAAAAAAGAGAAGACAGTGGATATATTTAGACTCTTCTAAGAAAGTTGATTACTTTGGTATGCTACTGGATCTGTTTGATTCAAAATATAAGGTAAGAGTATATGCTATATACAACTTCCCTGCTTTTTTACTCAATCCTTATTAATTTCATCTACTATAATTACTTAATGACAAATAATCACTGAAGACTATTGAGCTTCCTATTTGAAGGACTGATGCTGAAGCTGAAACTCCAATACTTCGCCATCTGATGAGAAGAACTGACTCACTAGAAAAGACGTTGATGCTGGGAAAGATTGAAAGAAGGAAAAGGGGACGACAGAGGATGAGATGGCTGGATGGCATCACCAATTTGATAGACATGAGTTAGAGCAAGCTCTGGGAGTTGGTGATGGACAGGGAAGCCTGGCATGCTGCAGCCCATGGGATCACAGAGAGTCGGACATGACTGAGCAACTGAGCTATACTGAACTGAATTGATCCTTCAAATCCCTTAGTTCTCTTTCAGCAATTTATTCATATTTTATAACTTGGGCTTCGCTGGTGGCCCAGGGATAAAGAATCTGCCTGCCAATACAGGAACCATGGGTTTGATCCCTTCCTCAGGAAGATACCCTGGAGAAGGAAATGACAACCTACTCCAGTATTCTTGCCTGGCAAATCCCATTCACAGAGGATCCTGGCAGTTTACAATACATGGAGAAGCAAATGAGTCTGACATGACCTAGCGACTAAACAACAATTTTGTAACTTACTTTAATTTCTCAAGTGTACTTTGTTATATTTGCTGAATGTCTTAATGGACAAACTAATCATCAAGTGATGTAATAAGGAGGCCATCATGCTAACATCTCAGAGAACAGTCAGTCAGTACAGAGTAGGCTATGCTGTGCTAACAAACATCCCCAAGGTCTCTGTTTTAACAATAACAACAACAACAAAAAGATCTACTGCTCCCTTGAACATAATCTATTATAGATTGGAGCTAATGTTCAGATAACTAGGGCCCCATCAATTGAGACTGCAGTGATCTTACAGCTCTACCATATCAGCATGAGGTCTTGTCTGCTGTTGCCTTAGGTGAAGGAGAACTAGAGAGTTGTGTGCTGGCTTTTCCCAGTATTGGCTGGAAGTGACACACAGCAATGCTTTCCATAGTCCACAGGCCAGAGAGCATCACATGGTCAGGAGGAACACATGTGGCAGTGCAGATGGAATGTTTGGCAAATGCAACTCTGGATTCCATTGTAGGAATCTGAAACTATCTGTGCTTTTGTAATAACAGCAACAACAACAAATTCTGCTAACATCCCGGAAAGGAGTAGGAATAGACAAGTTGAGGCCATAATAGATGTAATTAGTTATTACTTATTGAACTGAAACCTTTCTTATTTGTTGATTTTTATATTTTCTAAAGTAGGAAATAAGTTAAACTTTAGATTTGGTGAGCAAAGAAATGTTAATAGATCAGATATTAAATATATGCTAATCTTCCACTTATTCTCCCTTTCATTTATCTTTTATTTATATTAAATTCATAGAACAAAATTCAAAGAACAAAAACTTAAGAAAAAAATTTAAAAAGCATACATTTATATATTTAAAAACATACATTTTCTAGATAGGTTTAGTAAAGTATGACTTTTACATCTTCAATGTAGCTTATGATTATAGATCTCATTCCAACTCTCTATAAGAGAGAAAATCAAGGAAGCTCATAGAGTTGAATGAGCACCATTACTCTTGAATTTAAACACACAACCAGCTCTATGCCTTTGGAATCCAAATCCTACACTCATATCTTACTTCTTTTATCTTAAATATTTCTATGTTGTATATATCTCACCCACTAGACTGAGATTCACTTAAGGTCAAGAAAGAGCTTTTTGGCATACACTTGATCTACATTGTAATGGATTTATTACTTCTTTGATACAAGTGATATGATCAGGAATTCACAGACTTAGACACTCTAAAGTTCAAATGATGCACTGGGATATATTCACACTTATGTATATACACTGATGACATCAAGTCCAGTTTCAATAGCTTGAGAGATATCTGACATTTATTACTGTTTAACACTCATTCCTCTATTATAAATCCCTAGGTTTCCAGTATAAATCACTGATGATAAAAAGAAGAGAAATATAAGGATGGGAGAGACCCTCTTCCAGGCATGATGCTTGCATTATATTATCTAGTAGTCACAACCATATTGACAAATAAGTTAACTAACTCAGAGAAGTAACTCTCCAAAGTCAGTGTTAAAGCTTATCTAATTCTAAATGCTGTGTATTTCCTCAATCCCACAATGACCTTCTGACAATGAAATATTTAGCTGTTTAGCAAATAAACATCATGGAAACTGCAGTTCCTATATCTCTTCCTTTCCTCTTTTCTTGACATACTATTTACTTTCATATTGGATAAGGCTTTCATCCACATATACCAACAGTAAGCCCATCAGCTGATTTACTTTGTTAAATAAGGTAATAGGGCATGTGGATGACTGTTATTTTCCCTAGAATAGGCTTCTGCATTTTTCTTACTTGATTGAAAGCAATCAAGTATTCCTTTTCTCGGGCTAGGTATACATGTTTTGGGGAATCTTTAAGTTTGTGAGAACGGTTATATATCTTACACGTGTATCAACATATTCTAAAATGGAGTATATTCTGGAACTGTAAGAGGAAAAGGCCTACTATGTTGTTCAGTGAATTTTCCAGCCCTCTCTCTATTCCAAAAGAGACTTTCTTATAGAAATTTCTTTGCAGTTTCTTCACTGGAGGTCAGAGACATACCTGACAGCAAAGAGACTTCAAATATTTTTTTTAATTTATTCATTCAGTTCATATATATTTATTGAATCTTTCAGAGCCAGATATTACAGGTATTATGTACAATGGAAAGCGTATTTACTGTTTTCTTTCAATTTACAGTCAGAAAAGATGGAGCAGATAGAAACAGGAGATGGGAAGTAGAAAGTGTACTTATCTCCTATCGATTCAACATAACAAAATGAACAATTTCAATGTTCTAATCGAATTTTCAATTCAAGGACAGTATGACAAAGAATACATTGAAAGTCTTTTATTGTAACAGTCTTGGCTCTTCTTCAGCTCCCTAAGTCTTGGATCATACTCTGGATCACAGGAAGAAGCCAAATACTCTTTCTATTCACTACCCACATTATTGGTGTCAAGTTTATGTGTCAGTCTTTTACACTTGTCTTTCCATCTAAGCAGCAGTTTGTTTAGTCAATAAAACTTGTTATTAATTTGAGGAGGGGGCTAGGGGTGGAAAGGAGACAAAAATATTTAAGTAGATCTTTATGCTGAATGGGAAGTAGCTTTTTGGTATAAACTTGATCTGTATTCTAGGGGTTACTTATTTCACAAAGGTGATCTTACCGGGAATTTACTACTTTACATAATCCAAAAGTGTAAGGAAGCACCAGGATGTGTATATATACATTGACATCATTAGGTTCAGGTTCAATATTTTTTAGCCAGGGTAAAGAAGTAGCCAGAAGGCAGTTTAAAATACAGAAGACATTTTCAAAAAAATTAAAACAAAAACAATTACAGACGACATTTCTGATTATTGTCTCTGAGTATAACTTGAATGGACTTCCCTGGGCTAGTCAATTATTCCTGTATGCGTTTGAGCTTAAGTTGGATTCTAACCCATTATGGATGTTGTCAAGGGGTTGAAGCTTTACACATATAACTGGACCATTCTAATGAGTCCATCCTAAGATTTGCAGGGTCAGAAAATCCCAAAGTCATACAAAAATAAAGATTTAGAAAATACTTCTTCACTAGTATAGAAGAAACAAATTTTATTTTAAACTTGAAAAGAAAAAGCACAGTCTATCTGTAAGAACATATATACTTTGTTAAGTTAAAAATCTCTAAACATCAAATTGAATGTATTTATAATTAAAACATGCCCTCATACTGTTGTGTTGACATTTATAATTTGGATGTAACTGAAGCCTACTTTCAATTGGAAAACTTAATAAAACAACCACAGTAAGAACTGTCATGGTTTGTTTTATATTTCTGAATCAAAGGTGAAATTTGTGTCTTTTCCTCTGCAACTGAGTAGTCCTTGTGCCTGCCTGGAAGAAAAGAACATGGTTGAAGTGATGCCTTATGACTTCCAATGTTAGTTTAGGAAAGACCATGCACATTCTGCTGTTTCTCTTGGGACACTGGCCTGAGGGCATTAAGCTGCCGTGAAGGAAGTCTCACTACTCTAAGCAGCTCTATGAAGATAGAAAACAGGTAACGAGTTACAGGCTTCCTCACAGAACTCAGCACCAGATGCTTATAGAAAGTCTTCCCTCTGTCCCAGTCCTACCCTGAGACTGGCTTGGCTGAGTCCTTTCAACCTCCACATTTGTGAGCATATCAATGGTTGCTACTCCACTGTTTTGGAGTAGTTTGTTATACATGGACATCTCACTATCATGTCTTTATAAAATGATTACCTTGAAGCATAATTGTTAATATTTTTATTTTACAATTCTTTTAATGCTCTCATTTGATAATAGTGTATCTTTGCTTTGGTAACCCTCGATATGGAAGTTGTACCTCAATTTATTCTGTAAATCTGTGCATATAAGGAATGCATAAGCTCTGAATGTAGCAAAAATCTGTGTAGGCTACAGCCTTAAGTATCTATTATGGTTAAAATTAAAAGGAAATGCAAATCAATACTTAGCAGAAGAGACCACTATCATCCCTCAAACCTAGATGGCCTTAAATGAAAAATAAAGAGCAATTAAAACATAAAAAAATAAATAAAATAAAATAAAATGATTACCTTGAAAAGGGAAGAATTCTGTCAATTAATTGTTTTGTTGTTTTTTTTTTTAATTTTCTCAGCTCTAAAGAAGGTACCTTTTGGGGACTACATGAACTGTAGTTCATGTGTGAATTTAAATAATAGACCTTTCCCTTTATTGTTAGTTTGTAATATATGATAAAGTGCAAACAATAATATATGTGTATATGTATCTATCTAACTGTCCAAATGTTAATCAAATCCTGTGTTAAAGTGTTTCATTATGAAAGTAAACTCTATGCTGCTGAGAAAAATAAACAGCTTAGCTCAGTCAGAAGCCAGCAATAGATAACCATCCCTAGAAGCAGCGAATGACAACAACAACAACAAAGAATAGTGAGCAAGTGCCAGAATTATTTGTGGAGATGTAAGGTTTGTTAAGAGAGTCCCTTCCCATCTGATGCTATCCAAATGGCACTTCCCTTTCAACATGTCATAATACTAATGAGAGTTTAAAGAATTAAAATTTCTCTAAGCTTTTAAAGCTCTAGCATATTAACATACAGATGAAATCTAATTGTTATTATTTATTCATTTCATGTAAGGCAAACATACTATTTTAATATACTGATCTATTATTAATTGATCAAAATTTGATAAAAATTAGCATTTTAGTTTTCTAGTTTGCATGTTACAATGACATAATTCCTAATAAAAACATTAAAATATCTTATGTGAAAGTAACACTAAAACAAAGAAAGTGAAAGTGAAGTCGCTCAGTCGTGTCCGACTCTTTGTGACCCCATGGACTACAGCCTACCATGTTCCTTTGTCCATGGGATTTTCCAGGCAAGAGTACTGGAGTGGGGTGCCATTTCCTTCTCCAGGAGATCTTCCTGACCCAGGAATTGAACACAGGTCTCCCGCATTGTAGGCAGATGCTTTACCATCTGCACTGGGGAAGTTTACTTCTATTGCACTGTTTTGTAAATTCTAGGTTCACAGTAAAGTAGAAAAGAGGTAACATATATATGCTTCCCTATGTGATATTCAGTATCTTCCAAATATATTTGAAACAAAAATGGGCATGAACTTTGAACAATAAATATACTTTGCATATGTAGAAGGAATTTATATTAATTTTTAAAATAAATTAATGTTATAGAATGCTATAAAAATGAGAATACCTCAAATAATATAATTTCATTTCTTTAAACATTTCTTACCAAAATTTAGTATCTATAAACTTTAGTTTTCCTGTGCAAACCCATTTTAATGTATAGCCTGTGCATGTTGTTATATTTTATTTGATGTTATTATAATCTTGTTAATTTAATATATTCCCCATAAAAATATTTAAGTGATTAATGAGATTAGTTCTCATCAATATTTTCTCTGGGACCTCCTCACTGACATTTCTGCTTCACATAACAGTGACTTCAAATGAACACAATTTTAGTAAAAATTCCTAATTTGAAAGACACATTAGTTTGTAAACCAAAATTTATCCTCAAATGAATTAATAGGTATTGTCCTAAAACCTTTCTTTCATTCTTATAGGAATTAATGGAATCTGTTTTATAAGAGGAACAAGAGATTATTTATAACAGTAAAAAACACAGGATGATAAATATGAATAATGTCAAAGTTTAAAGACCCAACTAACGTTAATTACCTATTCCCAAGTGATTATTAGAATTAAAAAAGGTAACAAAAACTGAAATTTCATTACATGACATTCTTATAGTATAAGTTGTACAGAACAACAGTATAAGAGTGCCTCCAAGTGGTATTTGTCAAAATTCCATATGAAAAATTAAAATACAAGATGTGAAATTTAAGCTTTAATAATAACAGACTCTAAAAAAAAAAATCCCTCTTTACTTTCTGTGTACTTATGCTCTAATCTTCATATTTCAGATTCTATTTAGTATAAATCCATATAATTAAGTACTCTCAATCCCATTAAACTTTAGAAATACAGATGACTTTCAATACATTAATTATGCTGTCTTGATATAGTGTTTTGATGGCTGACATGTAAACATTTCATTTCCATTAAATTTGTACCGTATAATTTGTGTTGTTTTAGTTATACTATACCTCTCTTTTCAGTACTCTTAGAAATATCAACCATATTTACTAAACCTTAAAGGAGAAGAGGGAAAAAAGACTTGTCTCCATCCACAGAATCCTAGATTTGCAGTATTATCTAATTCTTCCTCTCTACTTTACAATTAAACGTAGGAGTTTAAGCAATTTATCCAAGGTCATCCAGGTTAGTGACTTAGCTAATGGAATCTGTCTCCCCAAACTTGTAATTCAGAACTCTTTCAAGTGTATTTACTATGACATCACAAACAGAGCTTTCCTACATACCTTAAACAAACACATAATTAGTACACAATTTTTATACAACTGAACCAACTCTAGAATACCAAATAAATTTCAGAAGTTACCTAAAGCCAAAAGCGCTCAAGAACTGACAAATAACCGATGGGTTCTAACACACTTTACTGTTTATTTACCCTTCTTCTGGAAAATATAAATGATTCCAGTAAAGCATCTTTCTCTTTTCCCAAATGTGTCATACCAATAGTATTCTTTCCTAATTCTTATCCTTTTCTACCACTTAATTGGACTTTATGGTTCTTATTCTTTTTGTCATGCCACTTCATCTAAAACTGTGAGTTAGTCAACATTGACAAGAAGATTTAAAGTTCAGTCTCTGAGGAGCTAAAATGTACTTACATCAAGAGTATTAAATATAGAAAAGTGTAAGTAAATTTGGTAAATAGATATGCGGATGTTTCTATACATAATATGAACTATTAACTTGTTAAACTTTTCCTGTAAAGCTGTAATATTCATGGAAATATTTTGCTCTGAAATTAGAACAAGTGAAAGTGAAAGCGAAGTTGCTCAGTCATGTCCGACTCTTTGCGACCCCATGAACTGTAGCTCACCAGGCTTCTCAGTCCATGGGATTCTCCAGGCAAGAATACTGGAGTGGGTTATGATTTCCTTCTCCAGAAATTATAATAAATTGTTCTAATTTACTGTTTACTCTGACCTATCTTAAGACCCTCCCTGGTGGCTCAGGGGTAAAAAATCCTCCTGCCAATGCAGGAGACCTGGGTTTGATTCCTGGGTCAGGAAGATCCCCTGGAGAAGGAAATGGCAACCCACTCCAGTATTCTTGCCTGGAGAATTCCTGGACAGAGGAGCCTGGCAGGCTACAACTCAAGGGGTTGCAAAGAGTCGGACACGCCTGAGCAACTAACACTTTTACTTTCACTGACCTATCTTAAAACTGCCATTTAAAGATTGAGCCCATACTCTATTATCTATAGTTCCCATTAATTTCTTCAGGTATATCACATTTTGAAAATTATATGTGTACTAATGTTCTTACCAAGATTTTACCCATTCAAGGTAGTTTCAAATTTTGACTTTTTAAAACTTTCTTTTAGTGGGGCTTTCCCTATCTGCCCATCTGAACTCATCTCAGAATTTCACTGGTACTCCATTTATTCCATCTCTGAGGCCATTAATGAAGTTTCAAATAAGACCAAGCTGACATTCATCTCTATGGCACCCAGAGAACGTGACACTATTTATATTCATGATTAATTCAAGTTCATTGGCCAGATTTTAAACATTATGACAATGCTCAATGCAAAGCCTATTTAAATTAGCTTCTGTGAATTAAATCTGTGACTGAAATTTAATGAGAAATATCAAAGCTTGGTTTAATTAATACAAAAGTTCTTCTATATTTCTAAAGCTGTTCCTCTTATCATTAACTATTCATATGTTTGTTTTTCCCACAGTGAGTGCTTCAGATATTCTCCTTGTTATTTTGTTAGTGATGAAAGATACATGTCAACTTTCATGAATACTTCAATACCTTTTAGTTTGGTAAAAATTATTTAAATTTTCATATTTCATGCCAAATAAATCCAGATAGTATGCATGTATCAGGACTAAACACATATAATTATAAAATCCAACTTAATATTTTGCCACATTTTTGATGACTTACTTCTAGAATTCAAAAAAGGGATAAATTGAAAATGAGTAAACCATGTATTTCTGGACTTTATGCTAATTAAATATAGCAATAGATAGAATCACTTTTAAAAGACAAAAACTAAGACATTCATGTTAAATTGAACTATAAATACTTATTAAGTCTACTAATAATTATTTATTTATATTTACACACTATTTATATTTCAACCATCTGACAATAATTGTAGGAAGAGATGTAAAATTACTTATATTTTATATTCACTCTGAAGGTGGATGGTTAGAAAAAATAATGTTGAAATAAAGATAATAAATAATATGTATTTGAAAATTTATGGTTATTAGAAACTACTAAACAATTACTGTTTAGTGATTGTTTTACACATGTCCTAAAATCTGTGTGTATATATTATCTCTTTAAAAAATCTTAAAAGTATTTGAAGACCAAATGCATGTTATTGAAAGCAATACAGCATTTTTCACTAAATAAATATTTTGCTATAAAAAAAGGCAAAATTGACTCCATTTTCTAAACCTCACATCAGCAAACCAAGACTTAACTCCTCACCAAACTGCAGCTTCAGCCTCTTCCAAGAAGGTAACATTTAGCCAGTCAACCTTGAATTACCTGACCAGCAGACACAAGTCTTCCTCCAAAGCAAAGTAACTTCCTGAAATAATATTTTCTTTTGCTCTGGTTTCTTTGTTCTGGCCCCTCTCTGTCCCTAAAATCATTTCTTTTTCTGCAGAACTTGGCAGCCCCTTTCTTTGCTAGATAGAATGCTGCCAGATCAGTGAATCATTGAATAAAGACAAT
This sequence comes from Ovis canadensis, assembly GCF_042477335.2. Classification (NCBI taxonomy): domain Eukaryota; kingdom Metazoa; phylum Chordata; class Mammalia; order Artiodactyla; family Bovidae; genus Ovis; species Ovis canadensis. The sequence continues at coordinate 172,891,780 of NC_091246.1, read as the reverse complement.
TAGATCTTCAAATTTACTCACCTGAATTTTGTTTTTTTAACATTTTTCAAAGTGACTGATGTTAGTGAGCTGCATTCCCTATGACAGTGTGGTCTTTGTGTTAATCTGTTTCGAAATTATCAGAATTACTGAAACAGAATCTCTAAAATGGGAGAGGTTATAAACTCCCTAGATCAGTTGCGCACTCAATAGTTTTTGAAAATCATTCTTCTGTAAGCAACATAAGCAATAAGTGAATGAATAGTTGAATGGATGATGAAAAAAAAGAGCAACAGTATTTCTATTACACTAAGAGAGGGTAACTTTATAGAACTCATTTTGATTTATCAGCATTAATAAAATTAAATGACAAGAGATTACTCAATTTATCTGATTGTGCTGTCTGTGTTGACTGAATATGACATATACTGTTGCTATTTAATTACATAATCAAAATGTCAAATTATAAACAATATGCCTTTAGAAATAATCAAAACATATTTTATATTTATGCCAAAGAGATATCTACATTGGTAAAATTGATGTCAATTATTGATTTGGAAAACTAAGTCAAAACACAGTCACAAAAGATGTATCTTAATTCTTGGGCAAATTGTCTTGAGATTCCAAAATTAATATTCTAAGCTAGAAGTTAACTAATTTTTTCCATTTCCCAATAAGTTAAAAGTAAAGAGTAAATTTGTAAATATTTTGAAAATCTGGCATTATTTCAGTCAACAATGTGTATTTGAAGATATATTTATGCTTAAATTCTCATCATAGGATAGTTTGCGGAGTACCCAAGCCACATTATTTTCATTTGTATTCTCTAAAACAAATAATAAAAAGGGGGTGATAATAACACAGGCTCTAAATCCTGAGAGACTTTGTGAATGATTGTTATTATTTTAAATCTTTGTAACTTAAAGTAGTCACAATGATAGGAATTTTAAAGTACTACATTTAAGAGCCTGGTAGCAGAGAGCAACTGGGATTCTTTCTTAATGTCACTAAACACATTACTCTCCTGTGTGGGCCAGATTCAGTAAGTACACAGCTTCTTATTTGATTCAATAAAAATTTGGATTCATGATTTTGTCGCAGCAAAAACGTTATACTGAAAAGAAGCACATGTCAGGGAAATCTCTATACAACCCATGAATTGTAACCTCTGTAGTGAATACCTAAACAGAAGAAAAGTGGTTTCGATTAGAGAGTCAAGTGGAAAAACGTTGCTTTTGCACTGAGGCAGATAGCTTAACTAATGTTTTAATTATTAAATAGTAGATGACCAAAAATTTTTAAATGGATTGTTTCCACATTTCTAAGATGCTAAAATTAAATCACACAACTTTGCTGTCAATTTTAAATATTATTATTAATATATCAATTGAATACAAATAACTAATGCTAATACATTTTCAATTACCTTTGCTCACGATGCCTCAAACATGGTTCATGGAAGTCAAATTAATAACATTTTACACAAATTATTGTTTCAGTAATGTGCTGAGTAACTACAAAATATAATCACATGATGATAGGCATTTTCAAATATTGAAAATATACCAAGAACAGCCTTAACCATATTTTCAAGGATTGTACCATCTTATTCAATTTTATATTGTGTGTGTGCTCAGTCATGTCTGATTCTGTGATGCCATGGACTGTGGTACTCCATGGAATTTTCCAGGCAAGAATACTGGAGTGGGTCATCACTTCCTACTCTAGATCTTCCTGAAACTAGGATAGAACCTGCATCTCTTGCATTGGCAAGCAGATTCTATACCAACTGTGCCACCTGGGAAGCCCAAGTTTATACTAATACTTGAAAAAAACTAGAAGATAATATAAGAAAATACATACATAAAAATTCTATAGGAATTCAATGGGTGTAACTTGGAAAAAAATTCATAAGGAAATGAGACTTTTTAAAATTAGTTCTAAGGTTGTTTGTGAAAATGAAGGCCACATAACATTTTTAAATTTAATCTCCTTGACTTTGCACTTATATTCAGAGGATTACTTCCAAAATTTACAATCTGAAGAACTATTTGACTTTGAGGCTCTTAAATTAAGCATTGCAAAGTATAAAAATATTATACAGATTTAATAAATAAGAAATAATTATTCAAGTTCAGACCCAAAAATGAGAAAAAAGTAAACTACCACATTTTAAGTGCAAGAACAAAAGTGGCAATATAATAGAAGTGAAACTCATAATTCTAATACACAAGTAGTCATACTTAAGATCAAATTCCAATTACTGAAAAAAATCCAGCACTTAAAGACATAAAAAGAAAAGGATGAACAAAGCATAAGATGTAAATTTTGAATAGTAATAAAAAATTTCTAAAAGCAAATCTAAATGGCATAATTTTCAGCATGAAAAGAGGTAAACATGTACTGACAGTAAGAAAATATCTCTGGCAATAAAATGTTAAGGGAAGGCTCCATTGTTGTTAATGAAATGGTATATTCACAGATTAATTATCTAATACAGATAAATAAAGCTATTTGTAACAGAAAAATTGTGACTTTTTTTTTTAATTTTAAGAGAATAACTTTGTGTCTATGCAGAAAGAACCATTTTTGGCTGGGTAGCATATCTCCAAGATACAGCAAAACAATTTAGCTGCAAAAAAATAACATTTTGACATCACTAAATTTGGCAGAATTTATTCTATTTAGCCTTCATTTTCATTTAAAGATGTTAGAAATTCTCTTCTGTTTAGTTTTAGACCATTAAATTAAGATAATGGACTCTTCACTGGAAAATGTAATATTTATTTGTTACCTTCCTTTCAAATCATAAAGTTAAAACTCTTTTAATGAGAAGATCTCAAAACATCAAGGTCAGAGAAGAAATTCCTTCAGGATACATAGCATAACCACTGTTTTATAGTACATGAAGTAAAAAAATAAACAATGATGCTTTAAATTATCTGGTTTTATAATGGAATCAAAAAGCAAGAGATTTTTGATGGTATTAATTTAGTCATTAGTGAACTCATATAACAACATATATATTTATCAGTAGTAATCACGCCTGTGCTCTGCAAATAAAGACAGCCTCAAAATTCTAGTCAAGAAAGAGCTAGTCTTATACAGCAGAAAACATATTTTCAATAGCTTTCAAGGGCTATGACAATGGAGTTGCCACAGTTCAATTATTTATAGTCATTCTCAGGACTGGGAAACAAATCAATATCATAAATTAATTTTTAACAGACAGTATCAACCATTTACATATACACAGCAGAGATGATTTTAGTGAAGACCACCTAAATTGCTTGTCTTCTATAAATTAGCAACTAGAAAGCAGTTTTCACTCCTCATGACATCTATTTATGTACAGTTTTCTGCTTCATTTCCCAGGTCATCTTGTTCTACCTTTCTAAATTAATTATTTCCTAAGCATACTAACTTCATATTTAAACACTTGAATAGTCTTAAATATTTTAGTGTAAATTCAACACAACACACATTTACTGAAAAAAATATTTTTGCAAAGAAATAGTTTGGATAATGTGGGAACTTCAAAGATTAACCATAAAAGTTCTTTTTTTTATTTTTTATTTTATTTTTTCTTTTTTTCTTTTTTTTTTAGTTTTTTATTTTTTAAATTTTAAAATCTTTAATTCTTACATGCGTTCCCAAACATGAACCCCCCTCCCACCTCCCTCCCCAATAGTAGAATAAATATTAGAATCTGATACTTACATTAGAAGAGCATGTGCTTCTTTTTTGTTTGTTTTGTTTGTTTTTTTTAATTTTAATTTTTACTTTATTTTACTTTACAATACTGTATTGGTTTTGCCATATATTGACATGAATCCACCATGGGTGTACCTGCGATCCCAAACATGAACCCTCCTCCCACCCCCCTCCCCACAACATCCCTCTGGGTCATCCCTGTGCACCAGCCCCAAGCATGCTGTATCCTGCATCGGACATAGACTGGTGATTCGATTTTTACATGATAGTGTACATAAAAGTTCTTTGCTTTCAATGATATAGGAAGGGGACCATAAACATGTAACAAAATTTAATTTGGCATTGATCATCAATGTGTTTTTAATTGTGCACTTCCCTCATAGTTCAGTTGGTAAAGAATATGCAATGCAGGAGACCCTGGTTTGATTCCTGGGTTGGAAGATCACCTGGAGAAGGGAAAGGCTACCCACTCCAGTATTCTGGCCTGGAGAATTTCATAGACTATATGCTCCATGGGGTTACAAAGAGTCGGACATGACTGAGAACTTTCACTTCAACACAGAAGTAGCTATGGAACCTCAGAGAAAATTGTTTTGAATGCGCTGGGTAGAAAATGCAACAATCCTGGCATCTATGCCTTCTGAGATGGCACTTAATGGAAGTAAAGAATTGGGGCTGATTGACACAAAAGATTCAGATATGAATCTGGAAGTATGAAGAAAAGAGGAAGGAATTTAGAACATATTTTTAAAGATGTGGAGATAGAAGATGGGATTTATCTTTTGAGGTACAAAGGAGGAGTCTGAATTATATTTTAGAGCATGTTCTATTCGCCATTGTATATTGTTCTCCTGTAGGGTTGACAGGACTCAATGTCTTGCTCCTTACTTTGAAATACTGCTGACATCTGCACTGCACTGCTCTGACTCTTTCAAATATAAACTCCCATTCAGAAAGCTGATTTTCAAGTTGAGCAAATTTGGTTAGGTTTTCTTTCATCATATATGTTTTTATTTTAGCTAAGATTCAGAATTGTCTTTGGCTAGATCGAACAAAGGGAAAATTACAAACCTTAGGTCAATTTCAATTAGTTTAGCTTCTCAAAATACCCATTTCTTTTCTCTTTTCAATGAAACTTTAAAAAATGTTTTTTGTTCTATTACTAGCAGTTTTCATATATCCATAGGCTATCTCGACTCCAGTACTCTTGCCTGGAAAATCCCATGGACGGAGGAGCCTGGTGGGCTGCAGTCCATGGGGTCGCTAAGAGTTCAGCACTAATGAGCAACTTCACTTTCACTTTTCACTTTCATGCATTGGAGAAGGAAATGGCAAGCCACTCCATGTTCTTGCCTGGAGAATCCCAGGGACGCCTAGTGGGCTGCCGTCTATGGGGTCGCACAGAGTCAGACATGACTGACACAACTTAGCAGCAGTAGCAGCAGCAGCGTAGGCTATCTAGATCAAATAATTTGCATTTAGCCATGAAAAGTTGATGAAACTCTCATTCAAAAATTAAAGATGCTTTTGAATCCAATATCTGCCAAATCTTAATAAGAATTCACCTGTAAGGTTATAACTAAACTGTCTGAAGCCATAAGATATTTGCTCTTTGCTCATGAACTAACTTAAACATTTCAAAGTCCTACCATCTAAAATTTGTAATGAATAATTTTTTAACTTCATATGGTTTAGCTGCATAGCACTGAGCATCCCCAAAATACACCGGATAAAATTCTAAGTGTTCACAATAACAGAAAGAGTGAATGAATATGTGGGTGCATGGGCAGTGAAACCTTTCCTCTAAAAAGCAACTCCTTCACAGCCCATCTGCTCTGCAGGAATCACTTGGAATATCCAAGATGGACCATTTTGTTTATAGCTTACAAGGGCACTTAGTGTCCATTTCAGTCTCTAACTTCAATGCAGAAAACTTAGTATTAAATACACAACTAGCCAGTCCTATGACTGAATAGATTGCTTTATTTCTCTTATCTTCAGTTTTCCAATCTGTAAGTGAGTGAGTGATAGTCACTCAGTCATGTCTAACTCTTTGCGATCCCATGGATTATAGAGTTCATGTAATTCTCTAGGCCAGAATGTTGCAGTGGGTAGCTTTTCCCGTCTCTAGGGGATATCCACAACCCAGGGATGGAACCCAGGTCTGTTGCATTGCAGGCAGATTCTTTACCAGCTGAGCCACAAGTTCAGTTCAGTCACTCAGCTATGTCTGACTTTTTGTGACCCCATGAACCGCAGCACATCAGGCCTCCCTATCCATCACCAACTCCTGGAGTCCACATTAACCCACGTCCATTGAGTCAGTGATGCCATCCAACCATCGCATCCTCTGTCCCCTCCTCCTACCCTCAATCTTTCCCAGCATCAGGCTTTTTTCAAATGAGTCAGCTCTTAGTATCAGGTGGCCAAAGTATTGGAGTTTCAGTTTCAACATCAGTCCTTCCAGTGAACACCCAGGACTGATCTCCTTTAGAATGGATTGGTTGGATCTCCTTGTAGTCCAAAGGACTTTCAAGAATCTTTTCCAACACCACAGTTCAAAAGCATCAATTCTTCTGCACTCAGCTTTCTTTACAGTCCAACTCTCACATCCATACATGATCACTGGAAAAACCATAGCCTTAACTAAACGGACCTTTGTTGACAAAGTAATGTCTCTGCTTTTTAATATGCTATCTAGGTTGGTCATAACTTTCCTTTCAAGGAGTAAGCATCTTTTAATTTCACGGCTGCAGTCACCATCTGCAGTGATTTTAGAGCCCCCCAAAATAAAGTCAGCCACTGTTTCCACTGTTTCCCCATCTATTTGCCATGAAGTGATGGGACCAGATGCCATGATCTTAGTTTTCTGAATGTTGATCTTTAAGCCAACTTTTTCACTCTCCTTTTTCACTTTCATCAAGAGGCTCTTTAGTTCTTCTTCACTTTCTGCCATAAGGGTGGTATCATCTGCATATCTGAGGTTCTTGATATTTCTCCCAGCAATCTTGATTCCAGCTTGTGCTCCATCCAGCCTATTATTTCTCAAGGAAATGTAATGAAATAATGTCTATCTTTGAGATAATAAACAGCAAACCCTGGTTCTCAAACTTTAATGTGAATGGGAACCATCTGAGGATATTATTTTGACTCAGTAATTCTGCGGGTCTCAAGATTCTACATTCTTAACAAGCCACTGACAAAATATGCAAATACTGCTCATCTGCAGATGATACTATGAGCAGAAAGTAATAATGAGAAGACACCCAGAAAGCCCTCAGGTCACCCAGTAAGGCATGGTGACAGAGATAGTATTTTAAGGTATGGGTCCAAGTAAATAGATGACCCAGGATCTCACATGACACTGCCTTGCCCTGTAAGGCAATATTCATCACCAAAAGCTGTTTATCAACAGACAAAATGAGATTTGACTCTAGACATATGCTTTCTGTTCATTCTTATAGGCAGTCTAGCTGAATATGTAAAAACACCCAAGTCCAAAGAAGAGACAGGAAAATGAAATATAGAGAAGGAAGATATTAAAAAACATGAACAAAAAAAGTGGCTATCCATTTTTCTGGAGAAAATATGGTGGAAAGATAAAATTGGGAAGGTAATTGCTTTGGTAATCCAAATATAATTTTAAAAACAATTGTTTCTTTGATTTCCAAAATGGCTCTTTTGTACTGCTCAGCTATATTTCTTTAAAATTTTTCCAAACATAGCTCATTTGCTTCAAATAATTTTTTTCTTTTCCTTGATTTATAGTTACTATTCTGTTTTAATATACCATGAGAGTACAAAGTCTATTAAACACCAAGCAGTGGATGGAGTTGGGCAAGTTAAATTTTGGGAGCTTCAATTTTCTCCATGTAAATTCCTAAGTCCTTATCTTAATTCAACACTGAGTTAAAGATAGGATGATGGTAAATTCAGGACCAAAATCCAGGTTTTTAATTCCTAATTCACTTGTCTCTCCACATTATCATATTATTTTTTATTTATGGTATTAAGTTGTAATGTAAAACTGAAGGCTCTGAAGTTAAAAAAAAATGGTTCAAGTTTTTATTTAAATATCCTTGGAAAATTATTTGATGTTTTTGATCCTCAGTTATAAAATAAGGATAACTGTAATATCAATTCCAAGAGATGGTTTGACGATGATATGACAATGTTTGGCTACCCGTCAGTTACTATGCAGCCACCTCATAAAAACAAGAATTACTGTTAAGAAATTTTGCTGCTTTATTCAAGTAATCCATTGGGGATCATAAATTACTATTTTATAATGCTATCTTAATACATTTTACTACTCATATTTCAAAACGAACCTGTCATTAATGAAGTTTTATTCCAGATGAACTATTTGCCCATAATTATTTTATAAAACAAAAAGTGTGTATAACTGACTAGTCAATAATTATAATAACCTTTTATGTCAAATGCATTTTTTAAGGGATTAATATATTTTTTTAAAACATGGTATCATCCGTTTCTCTCTTACTTGGAAGAGTTCTGTCAGCACACTGTTCTTAGGCCACCCTCTTCCTAGGGTCATGGTGTCTCAAACTAAAAATCTGTCTCAACAACCCACAGGCCAACAGTGAGGTCACCATTTTTATCTGATATTTTAAAACATCAATTTCACTTCTTAAAGTTCTCATTTAGTATTAGACAAGGATAGAAATGAATATGGTTTGACACATACAGCATTTTAATTTTTGAATCACCACTAGATTCAAACGTTTCTTTCAAATAAATAATTTCAACAATTACATTATATTTCCTAGCCTTTAACTGCAATTTAATTCAACAGTCAAAAAACTGGATTCTGACATCTTTGAAATATCTTGCCAATATCATACTCAGGACTTTTTTTTCCTAAGTGATGGGAAAAAAAACACAATAGGACCCCAGGAGGCTATGAATACTAAACTAAAGAGAGAAGAGACAAAAGGAGTTATGTAGATGACAAATAAATTGGCACTTATTTTCACTTTTTCATGGAAATGTAACAGAAAGAAAGAAAAGTTTATGAAGAATCCTCCGCTCAAGGAAATATAAAAACTGAGCTATTTATAGATTTTTGATAGCTATTTATTTCTAATCCAGTGAGATGGAAACAAACTTTCTCAGTGCCTTAATTCTCCTCCCTCTCTCAACCACCAAAGACAATGAAACGTTTTTTAAAATATCTCTTTGGTTAAAAATGATGATTTTAAATAAAATTTGCTAACCTATAATCATAAAGATAGCATTTCCCATAGACCATAATTAACAGATAATTTTTAAGATCTTTTGATGAGTTTCTCTGAAACAATAAAAGTAAAGAAAAGAAATTCAACAATTACTGTATACCTGTCATCTTCTTTTATATAAATCTACAAAGTATTCATTATCAACATAGAGCAAAAGAAAAAATTGGGACAAGACAGGTTATAAAACTTGCCAAATATTAAATGACCAATATGTTGAAGAAGCTTGGATTCTCCAAAAATAATGCTTTGATGGTAAGGTCTCATTTCTTTTTAATAGCAGATAGGTCATTAAATTTGCGATGCCACAAAATCTTTAATCTTTCTGGACTGTAATATATGCTTCTCTAAAATAAAGCTGTTCGAGTAGAAGCTCTCATTCTGTTTAGTAACTCTATGATATCATGAGTCTAGCTGGGCATACATTGATAAAGTAATTGGCCAAGAATATAGGGTCCTGCCATAATCTCCAAAGCTTGCCATACTGCTACTGCTAAGTCGCTTCAGTTGTGTCCGACTGTGCGACCCCATAGATGGCAGCCCACCAGGCTCCCTCATTCCTGGGATTCTCCAGGCAAGAACACTGGAGTGGGTTCCCAATGCCTTCTCCATAAATGACCTGAAAAAATAAAATTCAAATATAATAACAGCTGTATTATAATTCACTCAATAGTGTTTCTTTTGCCTGGAGGTTTAACATACCACACTGAATGCCTTGTCTAATATCAGACAGTAAATGAAGCATTTGGGAGATGGAGATCAATGACATCCCTAAATGCACATCAATTGTAGTATAATTAACTAAAACCTAAAACCAGGAAGTTCAAAAATTGAAATGCTCTCATGTGCACTTTTATATCACCAATCATTGTTGTACATTAATGTACAGGATGTACTTGTGATTGAGGATAGCAGCCTTGACAATTTAATGAAGAAAAGATAAAACACAGTAATACTATAGAGCAAAGTTGGTGTCCTATTTATTAACAAATGCATTAAGAATCTTCTATCATTAAATTGCACATCAATAATGGTATGAAATGAAAAGAAACAAGTGCCAAATAGGTTCATTGATATAACAAAAGTGTTGGAAATGTCAGCCGTATACTAAAGTTAAAAAAAAAAAAGAGAGTAAAAATCCTACTATTCTATGATCTAATTGTATAGTGATATTAATAGGAATGGTTCTACAGTTCTTAATTAAATAAAAATTCCATTGAAATAAAGGATGTGTCTTAGAACTACCTCATAAATTCCATCAGATTATACAAATAATATGCAACATATTTTAACTCTTAAGGACACATATATAGAAAATAATATGGCTCTTGAAATCACAAGGCTCTGCAACATGGGAAGTAAAATAGCCTAACACTCAGAAAACAATCAAGACAAACAATAAAAGTTATATTATTTAAATATATGTAGTTTCTTCAATTAGGCTTTTGGGAAAAAGCAAAGCAGAAAATTCTGGATTAAATTTCAGAGATTACAAGGTAATTTTCTAACAGCATTCTATAAAATCAACAGATAGGAGAGAAGATATAGATTTCCTTAACTTCAAATCGTCTATATTGTCATTATTAAATTTAAAAAAAATTATTAGAAATCTTTTTGCTTTGTTATGAAAGTAAGTGTGAAGGCAACCCCATGGACTATATGGACCATGGAATTCTCCAGGCCAGAATACTGAAGTGGATAGTCTTCCCCTTTCCAGGGGATCTTCCCAACCCAAGGATCTAATCCAGGTCTCCAGCATTGCAGGTGGATTCTTTAGCAGCTGAGCCACAAGGGAAGCCATTGCTTTGTTCAATAAGTATTCAATTTTATGTTTGAAATCATAGTTATGACAATGATCCATATGTAGAACTAGGTGGTAAGAATAATAAAAATATTAAATTTGTCTTTAAGAAATTACTGAAAATGTATAATTTACATTGTATGTTAGTATTAAAGTGAGTAGAATCATTTTTGAAGTAATTGTTCCAGTAAATTTTCAACTCTTAGAATACAACAAATGCTCCAAATCTTTGCATTTTACTTTACAACTTTAACTGAGAATCACAGAGAGATAAAACTTCTGCTTTTCTTCATTTTGTTTCCAATAATTCACTAATCATTCTGATATACTTCATTCAAAAACTTAGACCAGCATAGAATTTTTGAGAGAATGTGTTTAATTTCAATGAAGATGTAACGGAACAGGTGTGTAGTAAAAGAATCTTCTACTTTCTGGCTTACATAATGCTGGGAAAGTTGCTTGAACTTTCAGAGACTCTATTATTTTATCTTCCAGAGGAAATAAAATAGCTACTGAAATCAAAGAGTTTTAAGGATTGTACAAATACATAGCAATACCTTGAGATCTGAAATGATATATTAATGATAGTAATTAATATTAAGGAAATATTTTTCCCATTTTATGGATTGATAGTAGGCATATACTTCTTCACTCTAAGAATTTTTTTTTTCCTAATACTGCTCAAGGAGCACAACTCCCAGACTCTTTCTGTATTCACTCTTCTGCAGATAGAAAGTAGATTATCCAGTAGTTAATTGGGAGGAAGACATTGATTCTGGGGAAGATTGAAGGCAAAAGGAGAAGAGGCGGGCAAAGGATGATGCAGTTCAATAGCACCACTGACTCAGTGTACATGAATTTGAGAAAACTCCAGGGGGTAGTAAAGGACAAGAAAGCCTGGCATGCTGCAGTCCATGAGGTCACAAAGAGTCGGACACAACTTAGGGACTGAAAACAACAAAAACTGGGGGAAACTAACTAGAAATGGCTATCCCAGCACTACTTGCTTTCCTCCTCTTGCTGGCAGAGAATAGATTCTTGCTCCTCTGTTATTTGAGATTTTAGATGGGTTATTAGAAGGATTGTTGTGCACAAGGAGTTCTGCCTCGAACTCCCAGAACCTCTACCCCTAGGCTGGGAGAATCTGCACAGTTTTGGAATTTATTTAAAAGACTGCTTTGGCTCACATATTATGATATGTCCTACAAATTTGACATTATCAACTCTGAGGTGAAAATCTGGCATCCATATTAATAATTTAAAATATAAACCATTTTCTTCAAATGCAGGTAGAACCTGTCCACATGGACTTGGAAAAGAATAGACCATAAACTCTGAAGGTAACTTGTAATAAAAATCACAAAATGTATAAAAGCAACATCCTGGAATTCGTTGAGGCATCTCTAAGTAACAATTTCTAAGTTTAACACTTATATGCAGTGTATGTCCTGGCAGAATTGCTACAAAACTAATTCATAATTAAAGTGATCTTTCATTTTGCACATAGATATAAACAATTTTAGAGCCCTCTATTCAAAAAACTAAGAAAATACTGTAGCATGTTCTGAGCATTCTTGTAACTGTTATTTGTGTTCCAAAATGACAGAAATATTGTGTTTTCCCTAAATGTGTATTTAGAATTGAAAGCCACACAACTTAGATTATTTAGAAGTCACTTTTTAAAACGTAAAACAAAAAGATTAAATTTAAATTATTTAACTAAGTATAGCCAAAATATTATCATTTAACATCCAATCAATATGAAATATTGATTAGAGTTTTATATGAATTCATTGATAGTCTAGTATGTATTTTACATTCATCTCAGTTTGGAGTAATGACATTTCAAATGTTCAATAGTCATATGTGTTTAGTGGATATTGCATTTGATAACAGTGCAGCTGTAGACTATCAACAGAATACTATGTCAAGACATGTCTCTCTCTCTCTCTCACACACATACACACACACATTCATGTATATTAAAGTAAAACCTTCATTAACCTTAATAAGTGAGAAGTAGAAAAATCCAAATGAATCTTTTTGATTGTTTTATATTCAGGATTTTTTTTTTTTTTTACTATGTATATCAGCTTTTTTTCCCTTCTCAATTAGGCATCATTTAGCAAAAAGGAAATTATATTTTTTTAAGCAAGTGAGATACTGAATGGACTTTTTTTTTTTCTTAAAAGAGAAAGAACAGATACATGTGGACTAATTTCACTTACCTTGCAATCCTAGCCCATATGAATTAAATATGTATTTTCCTCAAATTTCCTGCAACACGACTAGTCACTCAATGTCAGAGTGTCTTAAAGCAACTCACAGAGAAGTGAGGAATTGTGTGTTAAGTTGTTCTGATTCATATCTTGAGGCTTATTATTGTATTGGCTGATTCACTAAACTTTGTTTCACAAAATTTTTAATTTTCTTAAAGCAAATGTATGTGGAAAACAAAGCTACAAATATATCAGACTTAAGGACACTACAAATCAAGTTAAGGCTGGGGACCCTTAGAATATAAGTGTTTTTGTCACAGTGTTCCACAATTACTCATGAAGAGTACAAAATTTCACTCTCTTTTTGGCAGCTCATGCAAAATAAAGACTTTGATCACTTACACAGTATTTGCTAAGGAAAAATGTTCCAGTCTCTCAGAGCATACACAATTTTCCTCCAACCTGAATCTGAAATTAAGCTTAAAACTCAATTTCTCTGATATTTTCTCTAATTTTTTAACCACTCTTATTCCTAAGCACCTCTTCCAAGAGGACTGAAAAGGCAGAGGTGAACACCTGCCAAAGCCTTTCCTTGTTTTGCCTAGGTCCAAGCTGCTCTTGCCACGTAGCCATAAGAACAGAGAGAAACCCCAACTGCAGTACTTTTTTTAGTGCATGTGCATGCACACACACACACACACACACACACAAATACACACTTCTGGATCTCTAAGCATATATAAATAATCATGTCATTTTCTAATTCAAACTTTTCCCTAGTTCTCACTACTGTGATCCAAATTCAAAAACAAATATATAAATACTTTCAAAACTAAATTTAAATGCTAAAGTCTATCTTCTGGGAATAAATCTCAAAATAAACGTTAGAAGCTGTGAAACTTGATTTATGTTATCATTGCAATTATGTTAAAAAATAAAGGTATACATATAAAAGTACTAAAAGAATGTGTTAACAACAGTTGGTTTCCCTGAATTATGGAATATGACTGTTGTTTCCTTGTTTATTTTGGAGTTTAAATTTAATTATTTAATAAGTGCTTGTTACTTTTAAAAACACAAAATTACTTCATAAAATGAAATGAAACAGACATGACTATACAGCCTCAAATACACAGGAAAAAAAAAAAGCAATTTTGGAACCTTTAAATGTACAGAAGCTTTCAAAGGATTAGGTAACAGTTGACTGAGTTTTTAAAAGACATTAGAGATGAACACTATAGTGAATCAGAAACTGTAAAAGCAAACACACCCTAAATACAGGCTGATACTAAAATATAAAATTGCTACAGAGGAAGTTAGGCATGAGCAACAAGGATGGCCTAGCCAAAATGGATGCAAGATGTTCTCGAAATTCCATACCACACATGCCCAGGAGAGCTCACAGATATGCTACAAAAATAACCATAGAGACTTTTTCAACTCCTGAACATGTGCCCTAGGCACACAGTGGATACAAACTAACCACAAGGGCTTCCTAAATTAACCTTAGGCAGGAAGGAGACAACTAAAGGTTCATAAATATTCTATACATACATACATCTGATTATAACAGACTAAATTATGGAAGACATACATAACATAGCCTGTTGTTATGAAACTTGCAACTGTCAAATCTTTGTTACAAGACAAGAACCAAGGGAGAGAACTAAGCTATATTGACAGAATCACAGTTTGAACATCTCCTAGAAACTATTTTGCTTCTCCTTGAAAAGTTTTCAATATGTCATTGTTTAGGCTCAAAAAAATTAATCCCCATCTATTGTACTTTATTTTGGTTGGACTGTTTTGACTTTGCTCATGGATGTATATGTATATGTGTATATTCCATTATTTTAATTATTATTTGTGACTGCGATTTGTCTGGGGGTTCAACTTTGGTTTCTCATTTTTGGACATTTGTTTGAATCTCACAACATGACATAACAAACCACTTGTGGAATCTTCATTCCTGATGGGAGATCAAGCCATGAGTGGGAGCTCCCCGAGTGGGAACACTGACTCCAAGACTTTAGACTACCAAAGAACTAATGCTAGGGAGTATCAAATAGTGAGAATGCTCACAAGGAACCCACTTGAATACAAGACCTGGCATCACCCAATCAGCAACAGCACCCTGTGCAGGACAAGTCATCTAAACAACAACCAAAACAAAATAGAAACTCAATCATCCGCAGACAGGAGTACCACCTCACTGAGCCTTGCCCATCAGAGGAAAAACAAACAAACAAACAAAAACTCAGCACAAATCTCTCACCCTATATGAAGCTCACACAAACCACTGGACCAAATTTAGGAGGGCAGAAACCAAAAGGAAGAAAAAATTCAACCTTGAAGCCTGGAAAAAGGAGATCTCGAACATAATAAGTTACAAAAAATAAAAAGAAGAAGAAAGAAAGAAAAGACAGAGAAATACTACAGAAATGAAGGGAAAAACTAAAACCCAGAAGTCCAAATTAATGACGAGGAAACAGGCAAACTACCTGAAAAATAATTCAGAATAATGACAATAATTATCAAAAACCTTGAAAAAATGGAGAAAATGCAAGAATCAATTAACAAACACTTAGAAGAATTAAAGAATAAACAAGACAATTACTGAAATTAAAAATATTCTAGAAAGTTTCAATAGCAGAATATCTGAAGCAGAAGAATAAATCAGTGACCTGGAAGATAAAACGGTGGAAATAACTTCTGAAGAGCAAAATAAAGTAAAAAGAATGAAAAGAACTGAGGACAGTCTCAAGACCACCAGGACAACATCAAATGTACCAAAATTTGAAATATAAGGGTCCCAGAAGAAGAAGAGAAAAAGAAAGGGTATGAAAAAATTTTTGAAGAGATTGTAGTTGAAAATTTCCTCAACATGGAAAAGGAAATAGTCAATCAAGTCCAAGAGGCACAAAGAATGTCATACAGGTTAAACACAAGGAGAAACATGCCAAGACACATACTAATGAAACTAACAAAGACTAAACACAAAGAAAGAATATTAAAAGCAACAAGGAAAATGCAAGGGAAACTGCATATGCTTAACAGCTGATCTTTCAGCAGAATCTCTGCAGGACAGAAGGAATGACAAGATATATTTAAAGTACTGAAAGGGAAAAATCTACAACCAAGATCACTGTACCCAGAAGGGATCTTATTCAAAGCTGATGGAGAAATAAAAAGCTTTTCAGACAAGCAGATGTTAAGAGAATTCAGCACCACCAAACCAGCTTTACAACAAATGTTGTAAAGGGACTTATAAAGTCAAGAAGTACAAGAGAAGAAAAAAAGATCTATAAAATCAACCCCAAAACAATTAAGAAAATGGCAATAGGAACATGTATACCAATAATTAATTTAAATGTAAATGGAATAAATGCTCCAATCAAAAGACAAAGATTGATTGAATGGATATAAAAACAAGACCTTTATACATGCTGTTTACAAGAAATCCACTTCAGACCTAAATACACAAGTAGACTGAAAGTGAAAGGATGGGAAAATATATTCCATGCAAATGAGAAGCAAAAGAAAGCTGGAGTAGCAATCCTCATATAAGACAAAAATAGACTTAAAATGAAGATTAGAAAGATAAGGAAGGACACTATATAATGATCAAGGGATCAAACCAAAAGACATAAAAATTGTAAATATCTATGAACCCAACATAGGAGCACCACAATACATAAGACAAACATTAACAGACATAAAAGGAGAAATGACAGTAACACAATAACAGTAGGAGACTTTTAACACTCCACTCACACCAATGGAGGATCATCAAAACAGAAAATTAACAAGGAAACACAAGTCTTAAATGATACATTAGATGAGATGAATCTCATTGACATCTTCAGGACATTCCATCCAAATGCAGAATACACCTTCTTCTCAAGTTCACATGAACATTCTCCAGGATAGACCAACTCTTTGGTTACAAACAAACCTCAGTAAATTTAAGAAAATTAAAATCATATCAAGCATCTTCTCCAACCACAATGCTATGAGACTAGACTTAAATTACAAGAAAAAACTGTAAGAAAGACAAACACATGGAGCTTCAACAATATGTTTCTAAATAACCAACAGGTTACTGAATAAATCAAAAGGGCAATAAAAAATTTTCTAGAAACAAATGAAAATGAAAACATGACAACTCAAAACTTGTGGGAATGCGGCAAAAGCAGCCCTAAGAGGGAAGTTTATAGCAGTACAATCCTACCTCAAGAAATAAGAAAAACATCAAATAGACAACCTAATTTTACACCTAAAACAACTGGAAAAAGAATTAGAAAAATGACCCCCCAAAAAAGCAAAAACAAAATTATTAGAAGGGAAGAAATCATAAAGATCTGAGAATAAATAAATGAAAAAGAAATGAAAGAAACAATAAAGATTAATAAAACTAAAAGCTGGTTCTTTGAGAAGATAAACAAAATTGGCAAACCTTTAGCCAGACTCATCAAGAAAAAGAGAGAGGAATCAAATCAGCAAAAGTAGAAATGAAAAAAAGGAGAGTTTACAACAGACAGTGCAGAAATACAAAGGGTTATAAAATACTATTATGAACAACTATGTGACAATAAAATGGATAACCTGGAAGAAATGGACAGATTTGTAGAAAAGTTCAATCTTCCAAGACTGAACCAGGAAGAAACAGAAGTTATGAACAACCCAATTACAAGCACTGAAATTGAAGCTGTGATTAAAAAAACAAAAAACAAACAAACAAAAAACTCTCCAAAACAAAAGCCCATGACCAGATGGCTTCACAGGGGAATTCTGTCAGGCATTTAGAGAAGAGCTAATGCCTATCCTTCTAAAACTCTTTCAAAAAATTGCATAAGTAAGAACACTTCCAAACTCATTCTACGAAGCCACCATCATGCTGATACCAAAACCAGACAAAGATAACACAATAAAAAGAAAACTACAGGCCAATATCACTGATGAACATAGCTGAAAAAATCCTCAACAAAAGTTTTGCAAACAGAATTCAGCAACACATGAAAAAGTTCATACACCATGATCAAGTTAGGTTTATTCCAGGAATGCAAGAATTCTTCAATATATGCAAGTCAATCAATGTGATATACCATATTAACAAACTGAAAGATAAAAACCATATGATAACCTCAATAGATGCAGAAAAAAGCTTTGATAAAATTCAACACCCACTTATGATTAAAACTCTTCAAAAAATGGGTATAGAAGGAAACTAGTTCAACATAGTAAATGTCATCTATGATAACACTATAGCAAACATTATTCTCAATGGTGGAAACCTGAAAGCATCCCCCCTAAGATCAGGAACAAGACAAGGGTGTCCACTTTCCCCAGTATTAGTCAACATAGTTCTGGAATCCTAGCTACAGCAATCAGAGAAGAAAAAGAAATAAAAGAAATCCAGATCAGAAAAGAAGTTAAGCTCTCACTGTTTGTACTTGACATGATACTGTACATAGAAAACATTAAAGATAGTATCAAAAAATTACCAGAGCTAATCAGTGAATTTAGCAAAGTTGCAGGATAGAAAATCAATACACAGAAATCACTTGCATTTCTATGTACTAACAATGACAAATCAGAAAGAGAAATTAAGGAATCAAACCCATTCACCATTGCAACCAAAAGGATTAAGTATCTAGGAATAAACGTATCTAAGAAGAAAAAAAGAACTGTACACAGAAAATTATAAGACACTGATGAAAGAAATCAAAGATGACTTAAATGGATGGAGAGATATTCCATGTTCCTGGGTAGGAAGAATTAATACTGTGAAAATGACTAGACTACCCAATGCAACCTAGAGATTCAATGCAATCCCTATCAAATTACCAATGGCATTTTTCACAGAACTAGAACAAAAGACTTCACAATTCATATGGAAACACAAAACACCCAAAGTAGCCAAAGCAGTCTTGAGAAGTAAGAATGGAGATGGACCAATCAACCTTCCTGAATTCAGATTATATTACAAAGCTACAGTTACAAAGACAGTATAGTACTGGCACAAAAACAAAAATACAGACCAGTGGAACAAGATAGAAAGACCAGAAATAAACCATGTACCTATAGGTACCTTACTTTTGACAAAAGAGACAAGAATACACAATAAGGCAAAGACAGCCTCTTCAATAAACGATGATGGGAAAACTGGACAGCTACATGAAAAAGGATGAATACCTTCCTGCTGCTGCTGCTGCTGCTGCTGCTGCTAAGTCAATTCAGTCATGTCCGACTCTGTGCTACCCCATAGACGGCAGCCCACCAGGCTCCACCGTCCCTGGGATTCTCCAGGCAAGAACAATGGAGTGGGTTGCCATTTCCTTCTCCAATGCATGAAAGTGAAAAGTGAAAGTGAAGTCACTCAGTCGTGTCCAACTCTTTGTGACGCCATGGACTGCAGCCTCCTACCAGGCTCCTCCATCCAAAGGATTTTCCAGGCAAGAGTACTGGAGTGGTGTGCCATCACCTTCTCCGGAATACCTTCCAAATACCATACAAAAAGATAACCTCAAAACAGAATAAAGACCTAAATGTAAGACCAAAATCTATAAAACTCTTAGAGAAAAACATGGAGCAAAACACTCAATGACATAAATCAAAGCAAGATCCTCTATGATCCACCTCGCAGAGTAACAGAAATTTTAAAAAAGTAAACACGTTTGACATGATTAAACTTAAAAGCTTTTTACCGCAAGGGAAACTATCAGTTCAGTTCAGTTCAGTCGCTCAGTCGTGTCCGACTATTTGCAGCCCCATGAATTGCAGCATGCCAGGCCTACCTATCCATCATCAACAACCGTAATTTACTCAAACTCATGTCCATCGAGTCAGTGATGCCATCCAGCCATCTCACCCTCTGTCATTCTCTTCTCCTCCTGCCCCCAATCCCTCCCAGCATCAGAATCTTTTCCAATGAGTCAACTCTTCACATCAGGTGGCCAAAGTACTGGAGTTTCAGCTTTAGCATCAGTCCTTCCAATGAACACCCAGGGCTGATCTCCTTCAGAATGGACTAGTTGGATCTCCTTGCAGTCCAAGGGACTCTCAAGAGTCTTCTCCAACACCACAGTTCAAAAGCATCAATTCTTCGGCGCTCAGTTTTATTTATAGTCTAACTCTCACATCCATACATGACCACTGGGAAAACCATAGCCTTGACTAGACAGACCTTTGTGGGCAAAGTAATGTCTCTGCTTTTTAATATGCTATTTAGGTTGGTCATAAATTTCCAATGGGAGAAAATAACAGCAAATGAAACAACTGACAAAAGATTAATTTACAAAATATACAAGCAGCTCATACAATTCAATGCCAGAAAAACAGCCCAATTAAAAAGTAGAAAAAAAAAAAAAACAAATCTAAACTGACATTTCTCCAAGGAAGACATATAGATGGCTAACAAGCAAATGAAAAGATGCTCAACATGACTCATTATTGAGTTCAGTTCAATTCAGTTGTTCAGTCATGTCTGACTCTTTGTGACCTTATGAACCGCAGCACGCCAGGCCTCCCTGTCTGTCAAAAACTGCCAGAGTCTACCCAAACCCATGTCCACTGAGTCAGTGATACCATCCAACTATCTCATCCTCTGTGGTCCCCTTCTCCTCCTGACCTCAATTTTCCCCAGAATCAGGGTCTTTTCAAATGAGTCAGTTCTTCACATCAGGTGGCCAAAGTATTGGAGTTTCAGCTTTAGCATCAGTCCTTCCAATGAAAACCCAGGACTGATCTCCTTTAGAATGGACTGGTTGGATCTCTTTGCAGTCCAAGGGACTCTCAAGAGTCTTCTCCAGCACCACAGTTCCAAAGCATCAATTCTTTGGTGCTCAGCTTTCTTGACAGTCCAACTCTCACATCCATACATGACCACTGGGAAAACCATAGCCTTGACTAGAAGGACCTTTGTGGACAAAGTAATGTCTCTGATTTTTAATATGCTATTTAGGATGGTCATAAATTTCCAATGGGAGAAAATAACAGCAAATGAAACAACTGACAAAGGATTAATTTAAAGCATATACAAGCAGCTCATAGAACTCAATGCCAGAAAGACAAGCAGCCCAATTAAAAAGTAGGAAAAAAAAAACCCCAAACCTAAACTGACATTTCTCCAAGGAAGACATATAGATGGCTAATAAGCACATAAAAAGATGCTCAACATGACTCATTACTGAGTTCAGTTCAGTTCAGTTGTTCAGTCGTGTCCGATTCTTTGTGTGTTGATATGCTATCTAGGTTGGTCATAACTTTCCTTCCAAGGAGTAAGCATCTTTTAATTTCATGGCTGCAATCACCATATACAGTGATTTTGGAGCCTCCCAAAATAAGGTCAACCACTGTTTCCACTATTTCCCCATCTATTTGCCATGAAGTGATGAGACCAGATGCCATGATTTTAGTTTTCTGAATGTTGAGCTTTAAGCCAACTTTTTCACTCTCCTCTTTCACTTTCATCAAGAGGCTCTTTAGTTCTTCACTTTCTGCCATAAGAGTGGTGTCATCTGAGTGTGTGAGGTTATTGATATTTCTCCCGGCAACCTTGATTCCAGCTTGTGCTTCTTCTACCCCAGCATTTCTCATGATGTACTCTGCATATCAGTTAAATAAGCAGGGTGACAATATACAGCCTTGATGTACTCCTTTTCCTATTTGGAACCAGTCTGTTGTTCCATGTCCAGTTCTAACTGTTGCTTCCTGACCTGCATACAGATTTCTTAAGAAGAAGGTCAGGTGGTCTGGTATTCCTATCTCTTTTAGAATTTTCCACAGTTTATTGTGATCCACACAGTCAAAGGTTTGGCATACTCATTACGGCAGAAATAGATGTTTTTCTAGATCTCACTTTCTTTTTCCATGATCCAGCAGATGTTGGCAATTTGATCTGCCTTTTCTAAAAGCAGCTTGAACATCTGGAAGTTCACAGTTCACATATTGCTGAAGCCTGGCTTGGAGAATTTTGAGCATTACTTTGCTAGCCTGTGAGATGAGTGCAACTGTGGGGTAGTTTGAACATTCTTTGGCATTGCCTTTCTTTAGGATTGGAATGAAAACTGACCTTTTCCAGTCCTGTGACCACTGCTGAGTTTTTCATATTTGCTGGCGTATTGAGTGCAGCACTTTCACAGCGTCATCTTTTAGGATTTGAAATTGCTCAACTGGAATCCATCACTTCCACTAGCTTTGTTCGTAGTGATGCTTCCTAAGGCCCACTTGACTTCACATTCCAGGATGTCTGGCTCTAGGTGTAAATGATCACACCATTGTGATTATCTAGGTCATTTAGATATTTTTTGTACGGTTCTTCTGTGTATTCTTGCCACCTCTTCTTAAGATCTTCTGCTTCTGTTAGGTCCATACCATTTCTGTTGTTTATTGAGCCCATCTTTCCATGAAATGTTCCTTTGGTAACCCTAATTTTCTTTTCTCACTATTAGAGAAATGCAAATCAAAACCACAATAGGATGTCACCTAACATCGGTCAGAATGACCATCATCAAAAGGTCTACAAACAATAAATGCTGGAGTGAGTGTGGAGAAAAAGAAATGCTCTTGCACTGTTGGTGGGAATGTAAATTGATACAACCACTATGGAAGACACTATGGAGATTCCTTTAAAAACTAGGAGTAAAACCATCATAGGACCCAGCAATTCCACTCCTAGGCATATACCCTGAGGAAACCAAAATTGAAAAAAAACAGTGTGTTCCATTTTTCATTACAGCACTATTTACAATAGTTAGAACATGAAGGACACCTAGATGTCCTTCTACAGTTGAATGGATAAAGAAGTTGTGGTTCATCTACACAATGAATATTATTCAGCCATAAAAAATGCATTAGAGTCAGTTCTGATGAGATGGATGAACCTAGAACCTATTATGCAGTGAACTGATTCAGAAAAAGAAAGATAAATATAGTATTCTAACACACATGTACAGAATCTAGAGAATTCTTACTGAAGAATATATTTACAAGGCAGCAATGGAGAAACAGATACAGAAACAGAGAACAGAGTTATGGATATAGGTAGGTGGAGGAGAAGGTGAGATATATGGAAAGATTAACATGGAAACTTACATTACCATATGCAAAAGAGATAGCCATCGGGAATTTGCTGTATGGCTCAGAAAACTCAAATAGGGGTTCTGTACCAATCTAGAGGGTTGTGAAAGGGAGGGAGATATATGTTAAAAATGGAGGGGATATATGTATACATCTGGCTGTCTCATATTGAATTTCGACAGAAAGCAAAATTCTGTAAAGCAATTATCCTTCAATAAAAAATAAACTTAAAAAATTATCCCTATTGCAAATAACCTTCCAAGCTGAGCTTGTCTTGCTTATCCTCACTCTTTTGCTTCTAGGAAAATGCTGCCTTTCAACTGATATATATTCTATATTTCATGATTTGATTAAAATTTAAACAAACATGAAAACAGGGTTCATGATCAAAACTAATCACTAATATCTTGTAAGTACATTTACTGAATAAAATTTTTAGTACTTCCATACGCATTAATTTATTCAGAGAGGCAGGCAGGCAGGTAAAGCACTAATATGTTGTATGTTTTTTAATATTGAAATGTTTTAAGCATAGAGTTTGAAATGATATTGTGATAGATATCTATATTCCTACCCTCGAGTTTTAGCAATTAATATTTTGCCATAGTTGCTTCAAATCTTATTTTAAAGAAATAAAACATTTCATAAACAGTTAAAGTTTCCACTCTATTTTATTCCCAAATTTTGTTATTTATCTAAAGGTAATAACTATCCTCAAATTGTGTTTTTTTCCCCTGCATATGGTATCAAATAACTACCATTTTGTATTGATAAATAATAAATTATGTTCAATATTTTTAATTTGCATACATGGCATCTATTTTTCTTAACTTATTTTTACTGTGCACTAGATTATTATCCCATTGGATCTAAATAAAAATTAAACAGTTTTAATTTCTAGTTAATAACTTATTTGTCCATTCTAATAATGATAAGCATTTAAAAATTTTTCCAAGATAAACAATATAACAGAAGCATCACACTGTGAACATCTTTATGTATGGAACTGGCCAGAAAGTTTGTTTGGGTTTTCTCATAAGATATTATGATATTACGGGAAAACCCAAATAAACAATTTGGCTAACCCAATACCTATAGAAGAGTTTTACTAAGTTAGACATATTTTTAAAAGAAATTCTGAATCATACTACATATCTGTCATCAATTTCACAAAATATAACCCAATAAAAATCCATACTAATTCTTTTTTTTTAAATTTTAAAATCTTTAATTCTTACATGCGTTCCCAAACATGACCCCCCCTCCCACCTCCCTCCCCACAACATCTCTCTGGGTCATCCCCATGCACCAGCCCCAAGCATGCTGCACCCTACGTCAGACATGGACTGCCGATTCAATTCTTACATGATAGTATACATGTTAGAATTCCCATTCTCCCAAATCATCCCACCCTCTCCCTCTCCCTTTGAGTCCAAAAGTCCGTTATACACATCTGTGTCTTTTTTCCTGTCTTGCATACAGGGTCGTCATTGCCATCTTCCTAAATTCCATATATATGTGTTAGTATACTGTATTGGTGTTTGTCTTTCTGGCTTACTTCACTCTGTATAATTGGCTCCAGTTTCATCCATCTCATCAGAACTGATTCAAATGAATTCTTTTTTGCGGCTGAGTAATACTCCATTGTGTATATGTACCACAGCTTTCTTATCCATTCATCTGCTGATGGACATCTAGGTTGTTTCCATGTCCTGGCTATTATAAACAGTGCTGCGATGAACATTGGGGTACATGTGTCTCTTTCAATTCTGGTTTCCTCGGTGTGTATGCCCAGCAGTGGGATTGCTGGGTCATAAGGTAGTTCTATTTGCAATTTTTAAAGGAATCTCCACACTGTTCTCCATAGTGGCTGTACTAGTTTGCATTCCCACCAACAGTGTAGGAGGGTTCCCTTTTCTCCACACCCTCTCCAGCATTTATTGCTTGCAGAATTTTGGATCGCAGCCATTCTGACTGGTGTGAAGTGGTACCTCATTGTGGTTTTGATTTGCATTCCATTTACCATTGCAACGAAAAGAATAAAATACTTAGGAATATATCTACCTAAAGAAACTAAAGACCTATATATAGAAAACTATAAAACACTGATGAAAGAAATCAAAGAGGACACTAATAGATGGAGAAATATACCCTGTTCATGGATCGGAAGAATCAATATAGTGAAAATGAGTATACTACCCAAAGCAATTTACAAATTCAATGCAATCCCTGTCAAGCTACCAGCCACATTTTTCACAGAACTAGAACAAATAATTTCAAGATTTGTATGGAAATACATACTAATTCTTCAATACACATTCCTTCTAGCTATGTATGTTTTTTCATAATCTCAAATGAACTTGAGATTTTGATCAGACTTGCAGTAGACTCATAAATTAACATGGAGAGGATTAATATATTTATATAAATCTGTGTACCCTTATACATATAAAATCATATTTTGACAAACTATTCATAAACATAGTGCCTGTTGGGAGATTCACTCTTTGACATTTTGTATTCTCCAACAAATGTTGCTGTGTATGACTGCTCTCTAAAGAACTGGAACATTTCTCAGTTTTGTTTATGTTGTGGTTACTATGAGATAATGTTTGCCCTCAACTGAAAAACAAAAACAGGCTTGCTTACTACTTGCTATGAAAGCAGTTGATTCCCAAAGTCAGTGTTCTTCACCTATAATCCAGCCCACTGTATATGCAGGCATCTACCTAGTTCCATCACATAATCCTGTGATCTTGGGGGATGCGGAACAAGAGCACCAAAGCTAGTATGGCAACACTAAAGCTGCTTCTTTAGCTGTGAGTAGCAATGTCTCTATTTTTCTAATTCAAAATCTTCTGTCTTCTTCCAGCATATATGAAATATCAACATGATAATTTCTCAGCTTGATGCTTTTGAACTGTGGTGTTGGAGAAGACTCTTGAGAGTCCCTTGGACTGCAAGGAGATCCAACCAGTCCATTCTGAAGGAGATCAACCCTGGGATTTCTTTGGAAGGAATGATGCTAAAGCTGATACTCCAGTACTTTGGCCACCTTATGCGAAGAGTTGACTCATCGGAAAAGACTCTGCTGGGAAGGATTGGGGTCAGGAGGAGAAAGGGACGACAGAGGATGAGATGGCTGGATGGCATCACTGACTCGACGGATGTGAGTCTGAGTGAACTCCGGGAGTTGGTGACGGACAGGGAGGCCTGGCGTGCTGCGATTCATGGGGTTGCAAAGAGTCAGACACGACTGAGAGACTGAACTGAACTGAACTGAAGTATGGTAAAATTAAATTTCAGTGCTAACAGTGCACATTTTATTTATTAAAGATTTTATTTGTAGCCCATAATACAGATTTACAATGTTCAGTATAGGGGTCTTATGCATCTGTTGGAAGAAAGAAAGTAAGGAGGGAAGGATGGATGGAGGGAGGAAAGGATGGAAGGAGGAAAACTATGACACTGAATTTGGTCAAATAAAACATATTTTTCTATAAAATTTGGTATTATGGTCAGCTAAAATACCACCACTGTGATAAGGTGACCAACCTATGGGCAACATGTGCTTTGTGCAAATATGTATTATTCCCAACTGATTTAATTGCAGTTATTTGGTTGCATTTGTTTGCCTTACTGTTCATCAAAGAGTAGATACTTCATATTAATCTTGTCATAATTTATATGCTTGACATTTGGTATATGATGTGCATATGTTCTCTTTCATTCACTCTTTTAAGTTTATCATAGGCCCCCTTCAAACTGTGAAGTCTTTCAAAAGACACAGATCATATATTTTCCTTCCTTTCTGCCTCAACAGTTGGTATAATACAGAATTCCGACCGTGCACTCATACAATAATAACAACAGACTGACTGACTGATTATCTTGGTTGGAAGCATATTTTAAGATGGTCACAGTTACTCTCAATATTTAAGATGATTATAATCATAATAATCACCTTCATTTGTATAATGCTTTATATTTTCCAAAACCCTTTTCATATACATTATTTAATATGAACTCATAACAAGTTCAGATCTACAATAATCAACATAAATAGTATCCATTTGGCAAGATAAATTGTTATATACTTCTCACATATAAGGTTAAAATAAACTAGCATTATGAAAAAATAAAAAGGCAAAATATGTGTTTGCTTGTGTTTTACTTATGATGAGCATTAATCCAAATCATTTGTGCTGACTTTGATCAAGCTACATCTGTTTGTGAAAGTTCTTTTATCTGCTTTATAAAGCAAGTTGTGCCTAGGGTATTAATAGACCAGGCAGAAGATGGTAAATTGTCTATTCTTTTCAGATTTTGAATTAGATAGCTTTGCTTAGTCAAAATGTCTCAAGTCTGGGGATATTACCATTCTCAATTTAATTTATAAATGTGTTCATAAGTCTTCCCCCCCCCCCCCTCCTTCTTAACCCATTTGTAATATTGCTTACTGCACACCAGGTCTAAAACATTTCCATGCTTAATCATGTTAGAGTGTAAAATTGCCTCTCAATTTGAAGATCACTAAGATGGACTGTGTCTCTGAAAATAATTAATGTCTGGAGACCCAATTTAGTTCTTTTTGTTCTAATGTTCAACAAAGATCCTCATTTATCAATGTATGTTTCCCAT
This sequence comes from Ovis canadensis, assembly GCF_042477335.2. Lineage (NCBI taxonomy): Eukaryota > Metazoa > Chordata > Mammalia > Artiodactyla > Bovidae > Ovis > Ovis canadensis. Next base: position 172,864,088 of record NC_091246.1, on the reverse strand, counting down.
GTGTCACATTGCTATGTGGAAAGTAGGTCATAGAAAGAACACTATTGACTTTTAAGATCGTATTCAAAAATGCTGTTACAGTGAAATAGCATGTTCTCAGAGCAATGACATCTAAAAGGTTATTGTAGGGACAACCAAAACCACACAGTAATGATGACAAAAGCTCAAGAAATGTTTCAAGTGGTAGAAAAACTGTTTTCAACTGAATAATGTACTATTATAAAACCTAGCGAATACATTTATGTATGTGCAATACCCTTCAAACAGCCCAATTTGCGTAACAATACTATAATTGGTTACTATGATGACTATTAAAATTTTAATTTAGAGACTATGTTTTCAGTAATACAGGTGAGGCTATTGAACAATATAGTCAAATCAGTTGATGAGGATATGTCTAAACATAAAGGTTGCAACCAGGCATAACTTTGACATAAACAATTGTAAATTATAGGTGAAAGAAATATTTTTTAAAAAAAATGACATGAAGGAACAAGTGGAAAATGGGAAGGAAGGGAAGTAAGAATATTAAAAGGAAAGAGTTGAAAACCTGAATTGGCATATATTTTATCAAAATACTGAGATCAAATCAAATCAAAACAGCTCTATGGAGGTCTAGTTTACATACAGTAAAATTCACGAATTTAGTATACAATTCAAAGAATCCATACATGTATATTCTTGGGTAGCCATCACCTTTACCAAGATGTAGAATGCTTCCAAAAAGTTCCCCCATGCCATCTCCAGGGGTCAACTAGTCTGCTGTGTGGTGTGACAGTTTAAATTTTAAGTTTCAGAACTGCCCTGCACCCTCACCCCTTGGGACACCATGCCATATCAACATTTTGGGGTCTGTCTTTTTTTGTTCAACATGGTAGCAGCAAGTTTTAGTAGATAGTGTGTATCTATACTCTGTTCTGTTTACTATAATTATACACTGGATTGTTTATCTTTCATGAGTTGATGAGCAGTGAGCTATTCCAGTTCCTGGTGATATATGAGTCTCTTCTGGGTACTGGTTACCCGTTCGCCTAGATGAATAACTGGGAATGGAATGACTGCTTTGTATGTTAAGAGTATAGTGAGTTTGTAACAAACTAATTATTCTAAAGAACAATTTTACATACCCCATCAATGTGTAAGAATTTCAGATCTGTATACTTGCCAGCACTTGGTAATACTCATCTTTATTTTTAATTTTTTACTAAGGTATAGTTGATTTACAGTATTATATTAGTTTCAGGTATACAACATAGTGATTCAAATTTTTAAAATAGATACTATATACATATAACTAAAAGTTATATATATAATAACTGCATTTATAGTTATTATAAAATATTGGCTATATTCCCTATGCTGTACAATACAACCAATAAACATAGCTTGTTCATTTTATACATAGCAGTTTGTACCTCTTAATCTACTACCCTTATCTTGCCTCTCTCTGCTTTCCTCTCCCTACTGTTAACCACTAGTGTTCTCTCCATACATGTGAGCCTGAATCTGTTTTGTTATATTCATTCATTTCATTTCTAGATTCCCCATATAAGGGATAACATCGATCCTCTCTCTTCCTTCCATTCCAGGTATGAAACAATTCTTGACTAGTGCTTTGTATGGGAAGTTCTAGGATTTAGACTGCAGAGAAATGCATGGCATTAGCAAGTTCTTTTTACTTATGACATACAATAAAGATATGTTGTCCAAACAGCTTTATCAGTATCACAGCTGACAAAGTGAATTTTATTTGCCTCCTAGAAATTGCTACTTAAGTGATTCTAAATTCAGCATGGAAAAAGAAAAGTATATTTATTTGTGTTCTAAAACCATTGCACCTTGGTCTTTTTCTATGACTTTGAGAAATACAAAGACTGGCACTTAGTGACCAAAATAACAAATGGATATCAAAGTTTGTGGTAGACATGTGAGTCACTTTATTTAGGTTGTCACCTAAATTTGCTCAGGTGACATGGGATTGATTATCCATAATGGTTTAATGCAATTTATAGGCATTTTGAGTGGAACTCATATATCTCATTATGAAGAATGCTGATGTAAAGAATACAGTACCTGGTCTTCTTTGAGGAAAGAGTTTGAGAAAGCTATTACACTAAAACATGAATAAACATCTACATAGACCTGTTGGGCAATCTCACTTTCTATCAGACAGATTTGCTCAGGTATTCAAATGGTAACTGCACTGGCTTTAAATATATATATATATATATATATATATATATATATATATATATATATACATATATATATATATATATATACAACTCTCAGGACAAGAGTGGTGTGAGAACAGTAAAAACATCAGAGGAATGAAGACTAAGAAGAGATTTTCTGAAAAGTAAGGCCATAATCTTAAAGGACAAGCCTAAAATAAGTAAAAAAAAAAAAACACTAAAGATATTCTTGGGTTTAACTGCTTGTAAAGATGTGCTAAAATAGAGGGGAGCTGTTTTAGTATTACTATGAATGAAAAAAATGAATGGCAATGGGTGGGATAAAGCTACAAAACAAAGACAGAAAAGGCAAGATCTCAAAGAGGAGACTGAAATGACCAAGTACAGTTCAAGGTACTAGCCACATGGAGCTAATGAGAAATAGAAATTTAAAAAATTTTGAATATGCTGGCCAGGTAGGAAGGCATACCGAGTAAGTTCTGGTAACTGTAGTGGTTAAATTACAAATTACTCAACTTTGCAGAAAAAGTAGGAGCCTCTCAGTGGCCACACTCAGAGAGCAAATACAATATACAGGGGTAATTTTTCCCTAAGGAAACACTAAATATAGTAACTGTAATGTCATTAACAGTCTTTTTTTAAAAAGATATTTATACCTCAATGAGTTTCAGTTCATAAATCACAATCTCTGGACAACTGTGATATGCTGAACAGTGAGGCTGGTCCCTAAAAAGCTACTGTGGCTCGATCCTTCCCACAGAAATCACTAAGAGCTCCCTGTGCTTTTCTGCAGGGTGAACATGGTTTACCTGTAGAATTACATCTGGAAACATCATTTTTGCCTAGGAAAGTTGGAAAAAAAAAAAAAAACCTCTAGTGACTGTGAAGTGAGGGACTTGCATCTCTAAAATTTATGATAGGGGTTTGTACTGTACATCTAATTTACCCAGTTACAAGAGATAATACTATTAATACTCTTTAAAAATTAAAGAACATCTGTGAATTTTGGATTAGATTAATTCAAAATTTGAAAGCACTGAAGAAACTGAACTTAGTCTGTTTAGAGAGAGCTGATGCTGGAAGAACACCAAAACACTCAGGCTTCAAGTAAATGAATCCATTTCTGGCTGATACAGAGCAGAATAAACAAGTGGGGAATATTTTCAGACTTTACTTTTTTTGTTGTTGTTGTTTTTTTAAATTTTAAAATCTTTAATTCTTACATGCTTTCCCAAACATGAACCCCCCTCCCACCTCCCTCCCCATAACATCTTCCTGGGTCATCCCCATGCACCAGCCCCAAGCATGCTGCATCCTGCATCAGGCATAGACTGGCGATTCATTTCACATGATAGTATACATGTTAGAATGTCATTCTCCCAAATCATCCCACCCTCTCCCTCTCCCTCTGAGTCCAAAAGTCCGTTATACACATCTGTGTCTCTTTCCCTGTCTTGCATACAGGGTCGTCATTGCCATCTTCCTAAATTCCATATATATGTGTTAGTATACTGTATTGGTGTTTTTCTTTCTGGCTTACTTCACTCTGTATAATCGGCTCCAGTTTCATCCATCTCATCAGAACTGATTCAAATGAATTCTTTTTAACGGCTGAGTAATACTCCATTGTGTATATGTACCACAGCTTTCTTATCCATTCATCTGCTGATGGACATCTAGGTTGTTTCCATGTCCTGGCTATTATAAACAGTGCTGCGATGAACATTGGGGTACATGTGTCTCTTTCAATTCTGGTTTCCTCGGTGTGTATGCCCAGAAGTGGGATTGCTGGGTCATAAGGTAGTTCTATTTGCAATTTTTTAAGGAATCTCCACACTGTTCTCCAGAGTGGCTGTACTAGTTTGCATTCCCACCAACAGTGTAGGAGGGTTCCCTTTTCTCCACACCCTCTCCAGCATTTATTGCTTGCAGATTTTTGGATCGCAGCCATTCTGACTGGTGTGAAGTGGTACCTCATTGTGGTTTTGATTTGCATTTCTCTAATAATGAGTGATGTTGAGCATCTTTTCATGTGTTTGTTAGCCATCCGTATGTCTTCTTTGGAGAAATGTCTATTTAGTTCTTTGGCCCATTTTTTGATTGGGTCGTTTATTTTTCTGGAATTGAGCTGCATAAGTTGCTTGTATATTTTTGAGATGAGTTGTTTGTCAGTTGCTTCATTTGCTATTATTTTCTCCCATTCCGAAGGCTGTCTTTTCACCTTGCTTATATTTTCCTTGGTTGTGCAGAAGCTTTTAATTTTAATTAGATCCCATTTGTTTATTTTTGCTTTTATTTCCAGAATTCTGGGAGGTGGATCATAGAGGATCCTGCTGTGATTTATGTCTGAGAGTGTTTTGCCTATGTTCTCCTCTAGGAGTTTTATAGTTTCTGATCTTACATTTAGATCTTTAATCCATTTTGAGTTTATTTTTGTGTGCGGTGTTAGGAAGTGATCTAGTTTCATTCTTTTACAAGTGGTTGACCAGTTTTCCCAGCACCACTTGTTAAAGAGATTGTCTTTACTCCATTGTATATTCTTGCCTCCTTTGTCAAAGATAAGGTGTCCATATGTGTGTGGATTTATCTCTGGGCTTTCTATTTTGTTCCATTGATCTATGTGTCTGTCTTTGTGCCAGTACCATACTGTCTTGATTACTGTGGCTTTGTAGTAGAGCCTGAAGTCAGGCAAGTTGATTCCTCCAGTTCCATTCTTCTTTCTCAAGATTGCTTTGGCTATTCGAGGTTTTTTGTATTTCCATACAAATCTTGAAATTATTTGTTCTAGTTCTGTGAAAAATGTGGCTGGTAGCTTGATAGGGATTGCATTGAATTTGTAAATTGCTTTGGGTAGTATACTCATTTTCACTATATTGATTCTTCCAATCCATGAACATGGTATATTTCTCCATCTGTTAGTGTCCTCTTTGATTTCTTTCATCAGTGTTTTATAGTTTTCTATATATAGGTCTTTAGTTTCTTTAGGTAGATATATTCCTAAGTATTTTATTCTTTTCGTTGCAATGGTGAATGGAATTGTTTCCTTAATTTCTTTTTCTACTTTCTCATTATTCGTGTATAGGAATGCAAGGGATTTCTGTGTGTTGATTTTATATCCTGCAACTTTACTATATTCATTGATTAGCTCTAGTAATTTTCTGGTGGAGTCTTTAGGGTTTTCCATGTAGAGGATCATGTCATCTGCAAACAGTGAGAGTTTTACTTCTTCTTTTCCAATTTGGATTCCTTTTATTTCTTTTTCTGCTCTGATTGCTGTGGCCAAAACTTCCATAACTATGTTGAATAGTAGCGGTGAAAGTGGACACCCTTGTCTTGTTCCTGACTTTAGGGGAAATGCTTTCAATTTTTCACCGTTGAGGATAATGTTTGCTGTGGGTTTGTCATAGATAGCTTTTATTATGTTGAGGTATGTTCCTTCTATTCCTGCTTTCTGGAGAGTTTTTATCATAAATGGATGTTGAATTTTGTCAAAGGCCTTCTCTGCATCTATTGAGATAATCATATGGTTTTTATTTTTCAATTTGTTAATGTGGTGAATTACATTGATTGATTTGTGGATATTGAAGAATCCTTGCATCCCTGGGATAAAGCCCACTTGGTCATGGTGTATGATCTTTTTAATGTGTTGTTGGATTCTGATTGCTAGAATTTTGTTGAGGATTTTTGCATCTATGTTCATCAGAGATATTGGCCTGTAGTTTTCTTTTTTTTGTGACATCTTTGTCAGGTTTTGGTATTAGGGTGATGGTGGCCTCATAGAATGAGTTTGGAAGTTTACCTTCCTCTGCAATTTTCTGGAAGAGTTTGAGGAGGATAGGTGTTAGCTCTTCTCGAAATTTTTGGTAGAATTCAGCTGTGAAGCCGTCTGGACCTGGGCTTTTGTTTGCTGGAAGATTTCTGATTACCGTTTCAATTTCCGTGCTTGTGATGGGTCTGTTAAGATTTTCTATTTCTTCCTGGTTCAGTTTTGGAAAATTGTACTTTTCCAAGAATTTGTCCATTTCTTCCACGTTGTCCATTTTATTGGCATACAACTGCTGATAGTAGTCTCTTATGATCCTTTGTATTTCTGTGTTGTCTGTTGTGATCTCTCCATTTTCATTTCTAATTTTATTGATTTGATTTTTCTCTCTTTGCTTCTTGATGAGTCTGGCTAATGGTTTGTCAATTTTATTTATCCTTTCAAAGAACCAGCTTTTGGCTTTGTTGATTTTTGCTATGGTCTCTTTTGTTTCTTTTGCATTTATTTCTGCCCTAATTATTAAGATTTCTTTCCTTCTACTAACTCTGGGGTTCTCCAACTCTTCCTTTTCTAGTTGCCTTAGTTGTAGAGTTAGGTTATTTATTTGACTTTTTTCTTGTTTCTTGAGGTATGCCTGTATTGCTATGAACTTTCCTCTTAGCACTGCTTTTATAGTGTCCCACAGGTTTTGGGTTGTTGTGTTTTCATTTTCATTAGTTTCTATGCATATTTTTATTTCTTTTTTGATTTCTTCTGTGATTTGTTGGTTATTCAGAAGTGTGTTGTTCAACCTCCATATGTTGGAATTTTTAATAGTTTTTCTCCTGTAATTGAGATCTAATCTTAATGCATTATGGTCAGAAAAGATGCTTGGAATGATTTCGATTTTTTTGAATTTATCAAGTTTAGATTTATGGCCCAGGATGTGATCTATCCTGGAGAAGGTTCCATGAGCACTTGAAAAAAAGGTGAAATTCATTGTTTTGGGGTGAAATGTCCTATAGATATCAATTAGGTCTAACTGATCTAATGTATCATTTAAAGTTTGTGTTTCTTTGTTAATTTTCTGTTTAGTTGATCTGTCCATAGGTGTGAGTGGGGTATTAAAGTCTCCCACTATTATTGTGTTATTGTTGATTTCCCCTTTCATACTTGTTAGCATTTGTCTTACATATTGTGGTGCTCCTATATTGGGTGCATATATATTTATAATTGTTATATTTTCTTCTTGGATTGTTCCTTTGATCATTATGTAGTGGCCTTCTTTGTCTCTTTTCACAGCCTTTGTTTTAAAGTCTATTTTATCGGATATGAGTATTGCCACTCCTGCTTTCTTTTGGTCTCTATTTGCGTGGTATATCTTTTTCCAGCCCTTCACTTTCAGTCTGTATGTGTCCCTTGTTTTGAGGTGGGTCTCTTGTAAGCAGCATATAGAGGGGTCTTGTTTTTGTATCCATTCGGCCAGTCTTTGTCTTTTGGTTGGGGCATTCAACCCATTTACGTTTAAGGTAATTATTGATAAGTATGATCCCGTTGCCATTTACTTTATTGTTTTGGGTTCGGGTTTATACACCCTTATCGTGTTTCCTGTCTAGAGGATATCCTTCAGAATTTGTTGGAGAGCTGGTTTGGTGGTGCTGAATTCTCTCAGCTTTTGCTTGTCTGTAAAGCTTTTGATTTCTCCTTCGTATTTGAATGAGATCCTTGCTGGGTACAGTAATCTGGGCTGTAGGTTATTGTCTTTCATCACTTTAAGTATGTCTTGCCATTCCCTCCTGGCCTGAAGAGTTTCTATTGACAGATCAGCTGTTATCCTTATGGGAATCCCCTTGTGTGTTATTTGTTGTTTTTCCCTTGCTGCTTTTAATATTTGTTCTTTGTGTTTGATCTTTGTTAATTTGATTAATATGTGTCTTGGGGTGTTTCGCCTTGGGTTTATCCTATTTGGGACTCTCTGTGTTTCTTGGACTTGGGTAATTATTTCCTTCCCCATTTTAGGGAAGTTTTCAACTATTATCTCCTCAAGGATTTTCCCATGATCTTTCTTTCTGTCTTCTTCTTCTGGGACTCCTATGATTCGAATGTTGGAGCGTTTCATATTGTCCTGGAGGTCTCTGAGATTGTCCTCGTTTCTTTTAATTCATTTTTCTTGTTTCCTCTCTGATTCATTTATTTCTACCATTCTATCTTCTATTTCACTAATCCTATCTTCTGCCTCCGTTATTCTACTATTTGTTGCCTCCAGAGTGTTTCTGATCTCATTTATTGCGTTATTCATTATATTTTGACTCTTTTTTATTTCTTCTAGGTCCTTGTTAAACCTTTCTTGCATCTTCTCAATCCTTGTCTCTAGGCTATTTATCTGTGTTTCCATTTTGATTTCAAGATTTTGGATCATTTTCACTATCAATATTCGGAATTCCTTCTCTGGTAGATTCCCTACTTCTTCCTCTTTTGTTTGGTTTGGTGGGCAACTCTCCTGTTCCTTTACCTGCTGAGTATTCCTCTGTCTCTTCATCTTGGTTATATTGCTGCGTTTGGGGTGGCCTTTTTATATTCTGATAATTTGTGGAGTTCTCTTTATTATGGAGCTTCCTCACTTTGGGTGGGGTTCTATCAGTGGATTGTCAAGGTTTCCTGGTTAGGGAGGCTTGTGTTGGAGTTTTGGTGGGTGGAGCTGGGTTTCTTCTCTCTGGAGTGCAGTGGAGTGACCCGTAATGGGTTATGAGACATCAAAGGTTTTGGGATAATTTTGAGCTGCCTGTATATTGAGGCTCATGGGAGTGTTCCTGTGTTGCTGGAGAATTTGCGTGGTATGTCTTGTTTTGGAACTTGTTGGCCCTTGGGTGGAGCTTGGTTTCGGTGTAGGTATGAAGGCATTTGATGAGCTCCTATTGCTTAATGTTCCCTGAATTCAAGAGTTCTCTAATGTTTTCAGGCTTTGGGTTTAAGCTTCCTGCTTCTGGTTTTCAGTTTTATTTTTACAGTAGCCTCTAGACTTCTCCATCTATACAGCACCGATGATAAAACATCTAGGTTAAAGATGAAAAGTTTCTCCACATTGAGGGACACTCAGAGAGGTTCACTGAGTTACAAGGAGAAGAGAAGATGGAGGGGGTAGTTAGAGGTAACTGGAATGAGATGCGGTGAGATCAAGAGAGGAGAGAGCAAGCTAGCCAGTAGTCACTTCCTTATGTGCGCTCTATAGTCTGGACTGCTCAGAGGTATTTAAAGAGTTATACGGGGAAGAAGAGAGGGAGGAAGTAGACAGAGGTGACCAGGAGGATAAGAGAGAGGACTGAGTAGGAGAGAGACAAATCCTGCCAGTAACCAGTTCCTTAGGTGTTCTCCACCATCTGGAACACCCAGAGATTCACAGAGTTGGATAGAGAAGAGATGGGGGAGAAAAGAGACAGAGGCCACCTGGTGGAGAAAAAGGAGAGTCCAGAGGAGGAGAGAGTGGTCAAGCCAGTAATCTTGCTCTCAGGTAAACTTGGGTAGTGAAGTTTGGGTTTTTAAATGTACAAAATTGACAACAAAAGCCTAAGAGCAAAGATTAAAAATCTGGAGTAGAGGTTGGATTTTCAAAGATACAATATTAAAGAAAAGCAGAAGGAAAAAGGAAGAAAGAAAAAAAAAGAATTATTAAAAAACAAACAAACAAAGAACAAAACAAAACAAAACAAAACACCAACAACCATCCAAAGAGTATATATGGTGTTTGCCTTAAAAAAAAAAAAAAGTCTTTTTTTTTTTTTTAAATAGTAATACTAGGTTATAGAAATAAAAATTAGAGGAGAAATAGAAGACTTAACAATTAAAAAAAAACTCGGAAAAAAAAAGAAAAAAAAAAGCAAAAAGCAAAAAAAAAAAAAGAATGATTTTAAAAATATTAAAAAATTAAAAATATATCTGGCTCTTCTCTGGTGTTATGGGCCTTGTGGGCTCACTTCCAAGATGGTTCCCTCTGTTTAACTTCTTCTGTTTGCTGGTTTTTTAGGCTCACTAGTTCAGTCGCGCTGTGGGGAGGTGGGATGCTGCAAACAAATAGCACTGTCGTGTGTACACAGTATCTCTGCCCCGCTTGACCTGTCCTTTCTCGCAGCGCACAAACCGCTCCGGCTCTACGATGCTCAGCCGGGAACCGTCTGCGGCCGGCCCTAGGCTGCATGCACTTCCCCGGTCCAAGCCGCTCAGGTTCGGCGCTCAGGCAGCCCTCAGAGGCACAAATGCGGCTGGGACTGCGCTTTGTGCCCTTCCCAGGTCCGAGAAGCTCAGGAGTTTGGCGAGCGCGATCGCCGCGGCTTGTCACCTTTTCCACCGCTGCCGCTCGGCTCTCTGGGTGGACCGCTGGCGCACCCCGTGAGGCAGACTGTGACTGTCCAGCACCCCCAGAAGTCTTAACAAAGGAGCCTGCTTGCAGTTAGGTAAGTAAAGTCTCTCCGGGTCTGCAATTGCCCCTTTCCAGTCCTTACGGCTCTGGCTGCCTGTCCCCGGCGGGGAATGGTCTGCAGCCGGCTTTTTCTGCTCCGTCCTTTGTTCTGTTTTTGGTCCTGGCGGTGTCTTATGTTCGAGCTTTTCGCGTGGTAGCTATCCCACAGTCTGGTTTGCTAGCCCAAGTTAGTTCGTTTTGGTTGCGCGTGGGGCGTTCCTGCCCGATTCTTGCAAAGCTCTGCAGCCCGCGCCTCCCGCGCGTCCCTGCCCTGCCCCCACTTCCCAATGGCGGATGCAGGCATCTATGCTGCTTTTCCGCTGGGGGAGTTACTGGTGGGCTTGTAATCTGTTGGTTTTAATTATTTATCTATTTTTCCTTCCTGTTATGTTGCCCTCTGTGTTTCCAAGGCTCGCCACAGACTCGGCAGGGAGAGTGTTTCCTGGTGTTTGGACACCTCTCTTCTTAAAATTCCCTTCCCGGGACAGGCTTCCCTTCCCGGGACGGAGCTCCCTCCCCACCTCCTTTGTCTCCTTTTCCATCTTTTATATTTTTTCCTACCTGTTTTTGAAGACAATGGTCTGCTTTTCTGGTTGCCTGATGTCCTCTGCCAGCCTACAGAAGTTGTTTTGTGGATTTTGCTTGGCGTTGAAATGTTCTTTTGAGGAATTTGTGAGGGAGAACGTGATCTTCCAGTCCTATTCCTCCGCCATCTTTCCCTCCCCCTCAAACCCAGACTTTACTTTTTAAATCTGTAGTTAATTACTTTGGACTTTTACTCTCACTAAGGAAAGGAAATAATATTTTGGGTTCTAATTTTTTTCTTAGAAATTAATTTAAATCATGCATATCTTTATGTGGTTGACACTTTTGTTGCAAAACCTCTGATAAATTTGAATGTACATGGTAAGTGGGAATATTTTGAGGTGTGAATTAGAAAAAAGAACACAATTTCAGTCTAGGAGTTAACTATACTAATGCCATTTTATGACATAATTTAGAACTTTCTGGTGATGATAAGTCAATTGAACACTACCATCGTTATCCAGTTGCTAAGTCAAGTCTGACTCTTTGCAACCCCATGAATTCCAGCACACCAGGCTTCCTTGTCCGTCACTATCTCCCCAAGTTTGTTCAAGCTCATATCCATTGACTCAGTGATGCCATCCAACCATATCATCTACTGTCACCCTCTTCTCCTCTTGCCCTCAATCTTTCCCAGCATCAAGGTCCCAACAAGTATGCTCTTCCAATTGGGTGGCCAAAGCATTGGAACTTCAGCTTCAGCATCAGTACTTCCAAAGAATAATCATGGTTGATTTCCTTTAGGATTGACTGGTTTGATCTCCTTGCTGTCCAAGGGAGTCTCAAGAGTCTTCTCCAGCATGACAGTTCAAAAGCATCAATTCTTCAGTGTTCAGCCTTCCTTATAGTTCAACTCTCACATCCATACATGACTACTAGTAAAACCATAGCTTTAACTAGATGGACCTTTGTCGGCAAAGTGATGTGTCTGCTTTTTAATACAATGTCTAGGTTTTTCACAGCTTTTTTTTTTAATCAGATTTTTTAAATTTTTTAAATAAATATATTCATTTTAATTGGATGTGAATTACATTACAATATTGTGGTAGTTTTGCCATACATTGCCATGAATCAGCCATGGGTGTACATGTCATAGCTTTTCTTCTGAGGAACAAGCTTAGTTAGTGGCTGCAGCCACTGTCAGCAGTGATTTTGAAGATCAAGAAAATAAAATATGTCACTGTTTCCACTTTTCCCCATCTACCTATCATGAAGTGATGGAACGGAATACATGATCTTAGTTTTTGAATGTTGAGTTTTAAGCTAGATTTTTGACTGTCCTCTTTCGCCTTCATCAAGAGGTTCTTTGGTTCCTCTTCACTTGCTCCCATTAAAGTGGTAACATTTGCCTATCTGAGGCTGTTGATTTTTCTCCCAGCAATCTTGATGCCAGCTTGTGAGTCATACAGCCTGGCATTTTGCATGATGTACTCTTCATATAAGTTAAATAAGCCCAAGGTGATAATATACAGCCTTGACATACTCCTTTCCTAATTTTGAAATGGAGAAGGCAATGATACCCCACTCCAGTACTCTTGCCTGGAAAATCCCATGAATGGAGAAGCCTGATGGGCTGCAATCCATGGGGTCGCTAAGAGTTGGACATGACTGAGCGACTTCACTTTCATGAATTGGAGAAGGAAATGGCAACCCATTCCAGTATTCTTGCTTGGAGAATCCCAGGGACAAAGGATCCTAGTGGGCTGCCATCTATGGGGTCGCACAGAGTCAGACACAACTGAAGCGACTTAGCGGCAGCAGCAGCATACCCAGAAAAACACTCCCCCCAAAAGGGTATCTTGGAGAAATCTGAAGAACTGCTGATTTCTTTTGCTATGAGACCAGTCATGTTCTTGATTGACTAAAAACCTAATGGTCTCTAATAAGAGACAGGAAACTACAAAGTATTGGCTAGGGATACAGAGCAGGGAGCAGGCCACTTATTAATCATTCCTCTTGCACATACACCAGATGGCAGAATTTTACTCTACTGCCTAAGCAGAAAAAATAATGGCAGAAACATTTCCACGTGCACTATGGCCTCATTCACCACTCACTCCTCCCCCAGGCCTATGTGAGAAATGACTGTGGCAAAAGAATCTTTTATATCCCAGTTTATTCCCATACTTGCTTTTTTGAGAAGAGGTTGCATTTTGACCATTCCTTTAGGGCAGGATATGTTTGTCTAAAGTCAAAGTGTTAGTTGCTCACTCATGTCTGACCCTTTGTTACCCTATGAACTGCAGCCCATCAGGCTGTGCTGTCCATGGAATTCTCCAGGCAAGAATACTGGAGTGGCTAGGCATTCCTTTCTCCAGGGGATCTTCCCAACCCAGGGAACCTGGGATTGAACCTGCATCTCCTGCATTGCAAACAGATTATTTACCATCTCAGCCACCAGAAGAGCCAGTTGGGCCAATAACTGGGTAAATGAATCTGCTGAATTTAGGGGAGTTACCCACTTTTCTTGTTGATTCAAAATCATGCTCTTCAATCAATTTTAGTAGCAGTAAATATAAATATAAGCTTGGTCTCCAAATGCTTGATCCATATATACATTTCAATTGGCTGTGAATGCAGGAGGAGTTGTTTCTATCCAGAACAAAATCTGGCAGTTTGGGTACCGTACATCAATGAACTGGGCTTAATGGCTTTCTTGTATCTCAAAAGTCCCATTGTTTCCATGTCAGCCCTGCGTTTGTTCTTTAATTCTGTCAAGATCACTTTTCAGTGACAGACTGTAGTCAGTGTAAAACTTGATGCCTTCTGCACAGAAATACTAAAACTATTCATGAATAGTAATGGGGGGGGAAATAAAAATAAAAGTTTAATACAGAGGAATCTTTAAGCAATATTTTAAAATATTAGCAATAGAAGTAACTGATTTTTCAAAATCTGAAATATAAAAAGTAGATTTATTTCCAAGAAGTAATATTTTTCTTTATTCATCTTACCCCAAAATAACTAGCATTAGAGGATATTTTGGGATAATTGAAGTCTCTGATTTAAATTTAAAAATAATATTTTACAAATTTCATCAAGTTTCTTTCAAAAAGACAATGATCACATCTAATATTCTGTTAGAATTTTTTTTGAAACTACAAATAAAGTAAATCACAGCATTTGCAAACATTAAATGACTAAGTGGAATTTTTTTCCTGTTGAATACATGTACAATCATTTAAAACTAATGACTTTTAGTCTTATTTATAATTATCATCCTTTTGCTTCTTCACATTTTGCTTTCTCATCAAGAGACAGAGTACTTTTTAACATACTATGCTATTTGAATAATCCAGTACATCAGTTAAGATGATTCTGGTTACCAGGAAAAGAATAACTCTATGAAGAGGAGCTTAAAAAAATAAGCTTGTGTAACATGAGCTTATGTAACATGAGCTCATGTAACAAAAAATATGAAGGCTATGTGAGTCCCCCAATAGAGTGCTCAACAATATCAGCAAAGTTTCAGATCCCTTTCATGTCTCTGCTCAGCTTTTTGCAGTAATTAGCAGTTATCCTCTTAAACTAACTCCCCTTTTGATCCAAAGGTAGCTTTTCACATGCACATGGAAGACTAGACCCAGATCCAGAAATGCCTTTCCTCCCAGGCATTATTTTCAAAAATAAGAAAATATTTTCTAAAAGTTGTCAGTAAGATAATCCATGCCGTGATAAAGAATCTGCATGCCAATGCTGGAGATTCAGGAGACTTGGGTTCAGTCTCTGGGTTAGGACGATCCTCTGGAGGAAGAAATGGCTACCCACTTCAATATTCTTGCCTGGGAAATCCCATGGACAGAGGAGCCTGGCGGGCTGGAGTTCATGGGGTCGAAAAGAGTCAGACAAGACTGAGCATGCAAATGCATGCACAGAAGTAGTCAGTAGAACTCTTCTCATTGCTATTAGACAGAACTGGATCCCATGTACTTTTCTAAGCCAATAAAGAAACAGATGAATCATTGTGGAGTGATATTTGATTATTTTAAAACCACCTTGGGTAACTGTCAGTTAGAACAGAAAATTATTAATTAGAATGGACAGTAGTCATAAACCACTATGCATGAATATTTAGATTTCTACTATCTATTTGCATAGCACTAGGAATTACTATTATTGGCTTAGACTAAAGGCTTTTAAATTGTATTCTCTTTAGTACCCTTTGAGGAACTAGTTCAAAATGGAAGCTCTCAGGCTCCACTTCTGATGAACTGAATTAGGAAACACTGAGGATGGGACCCAGCAATATATATATTAGCAAGTCCCCTTGGTAAATCCAATTCATGTTACAGTTTGAAAATAATAAATTTAGCTCAATGATCATCCCTAGTCTGAAACATTAATTCAACATATATAACTGAATTAAATATTTATTATAGGCAAGTATTATAAAGCTAGAAGTAAATGTTCCCCCCAAAAAAGGAAGAAACAGGGACCAAATAATGGATAGGAAACCATCAGTGTCTCTGCCATATCTACACGCTCCTTTTTATCTTAAGAAAATATGCTCTTTCTCCCCTTGCTCTCCCTCTCTTTCCTCACTTAACATAATATGATCTACACTGTATCATGCATACACAATTGTGAAAGAGTTATAGAAGAGTGGTCAGATAATTTAAAATATATAATTGATTTTACATTATGGTTTATTTATATTATATTTGCTTTTTAAAGTGTTTCCTTTATGGCTCAGAAGTTAAAGAATCTGCCTATAATGAAGGAGACCCAGGTTAGATCCTTGGATTGGGACCATCCCCTGGGGAAGGAAATGGCAAACCATTCCAGTGCTCTTGCCTGGAAAATCCTATGGACAGAGGAGCCTGGCTGGCTACAGTCCATGGAGATGCAAAGAGTCAGAAACAACTGATTGACTAACATTTTGCTTTTTAAAAAGCTTGTAGTGAAAACGAACATTATCATGGTTCTTTTTCTTGTGATTATTATAAACTGTGTGGTGTTTAGTCATTCAGTTGTGTCTGACTCTTCCCAACCCAGGGATTGAACTTGGGTCTCCTACAGTGTGGGTGGATTCTTTACCATCTGAGCCACAGGGAAGCCCAAGAATATTGGAGTGGGTAACCTATCCCTTCTTCAGGGTATCTTCCCAACCCACGAATCAAACTGGTGTATCCTGCATTGCTTGTGGATTCTTTACAAGCTGAACTACCAAGGAAGTCCTAGAATATGCTAAAGATAATTTCAAATAGAAGTAAATAAATTATCTAATTATACAAAGAATTATTGAGCACCTATTACTCTATATGCCTGGCTCCATGGTGTATATTAACTATTTTACATCTCTACTTAAACCAGTTTAAAATATGTTTTCAATGTGTATTAGTAGGAGGGCAGTCTTATGGTGAGGGAGTCTTTTGGGTCCAAAATTATTTGACTCTTATCATCATCGATTTCGTTAAGGGGTAAAATAACATTAACAGTCTTGGTATAGCATGATTCAATGGTGAACATGTATACAGACAACAAATAATATTTTACTAATCTATCATCCCTCCTGTGGTTTCTGTCATCTTTTATGAACTCTGTGGAGGGAATCACCTCTGATAATGCTTTTTAGGCAGATAATATCATTTTTAGAAGTTCAGATTTGCATTTCATTGACACTTTCCTTATAGAGATAGGAGGATTGTAGATTTAAAGAAAATAACTACAATCCTCCTATCTCTATAAGGAAAGTGTCAATGAAGTGCCAATCTGAACTGAAAATGATATTATCTGCCTAAGCTAAAAAAAAAAAAAACAAACTTTAAAGTTTTCAGGGCATCAAATAGAAGAACCAGCTTTTTATAAAATATATATCTTGATATGTCACACAATATATGTTTTCAACAGAAAAAAAAAGTTGCAAAAACCCTCAAACAATAGTGCTTCTTGTGTACATAAACATACATATTAAATTAAGGCTTATTTTAATTCTATTGAAATATTTAAACTAGTTTTTTTTTCAAATTGCTTCTTATTTTCTAACCCTTCTGACAAACTTTATACAAAAAGTGAGACATTTATAGGCTGATGAATCATTATCAATTCATGAGGTATGAATATGCAGTGAAATTTTCAAATAGAAGATATTAATAACTTGAAATTTTGCAAGGATCTAATATGTTTATTTCACCCAGCTGATAAAAGTGCTCTGAACATTTTGGATTCATTATATGTTATATAAATTTACTAGAATAAAACCAACATTTCTGTATATTTAGTTAAAATATCATAGTTACTTACACATTTTCCCCTCATATAGTCTTATTCCCACTTTTCAATTTTAAGAATTACTTCTGAGTCAATTTTATCTTTTTCTCTTAAATTTGTTTAATATAAAAATATAAGAGTCTTTCCGAATTTTCAGCTAGCACATGTGACTACTATATCATTATTCTGCTTGAAAAATCGTTAAAAAAACTCAGACAGCTGTTAACAGTTGACTCTGTACTCTCTAACCAAATTTTAGAGACTACACTTGAGTGAAAACCTTGCTCTTAAATGTAGACGCTAAATACATAAATGTTGCTCACCAGATAGAGCAACTCTACTAAATGTGAGAAGATGGATGTATTGTTATTTTATATAGTGCTAAAAAGGGGGTGGGGAAATTGAGATTAATGTTGCAAACATATTAATTGGAAGACACGTTCTGAATTTGGAGATATTACAATGTGTAACTAAGTTGGTATTACTCTGAAAAAATAAACTATCATGGATGTTTTCCTTCCTCTTGGCATTACTTCCAGAAGTGAAAGTTTACACAAATTAAGAGTTCACTGCTACTAGAAAGTGTATCTTTTGAAAATGTTTTATTAGAAAAAAATACCAAACTCTACAATTCAGAGTTCTGAGTTTAATTCATTACTTTGGCTAAAACCAATACTAACTACTAAACTATTTTGTTAAAAGGAGTTATCTCAATGTTCAGATCTGAAAATATCAGAATATGTTGGGAGCACATTAGGCATTACTGACAAAATGAAGGCACGGCTTCAATTCCCTCTCCTCATCCTGCAGGCACGGTCCCAGGATGAAGGAATTAGGTTTTGTGATTCTGACTTGTTCTTTCCTTTCTTTGGTTGAGTTGGCTGGAAAGAATGTTAAGGTGCTTATTGTTCTTGAGAGAAGCATGAGAAAGCACAAAGCCATCTGCAGTTGTGCACAAAAAATAATCTATAAGGTAACCATTGACATTTGTTCAAGGATCTTTACAAAAAATGTTCCAGGATGAGCACATAGGCCTCAGCTTGAGGCAATGGGAAGGATTGTTATCTGAGATCTGTTTGTGAGGGGAATGTTTATGGCAAAAGAGGTTTGCTGAGCTTAGGGTTTAGGAATAATTAAGAACAGCTAGAAGCCTTTTTAGGAGATAGTAATCTTAAGAAGGAAATGGTAACCCACTCCAGTATCCTTGCCTGGAGAATTCAATGGACAGAGGAGCCTAGTAGGGTCTAGTCCATGGGGTCCCAAAGAGTTGGACATAACCACAATCTTAAGATGCTAGGGGCAAATAGGATTTAGAAAGATAAGAAATAAACTGAGGAATGTAGCATGAGTTACAATGTAATCACAAGTTAAGTATAGAACACATAAGAAGAATTAGATAATAGATAGTAAAGCAGATTCTGAGAAAATCTCTGAAGCAGGAACTCTGTAGGGCAACAGTGATTTCTGGAGACAATAAATCTGGGTGGGGGAGACTAAAAATGTTAAACCTCTGATCTAATGCTTTTGTCAAAGTATAAAAGAAAACCGGAAGCTTGAAATAAACATGTAGTCCTGTACCTCAAGTCAGAGGCTACATTATTATTCGCCAACACTGCTCACCCCTTCAGGCTGATTCCCGGGCTGCTGGAGCTGGACTCCGGCAAGAATAGTTTATCAACAATTGAAATCTGAGATTTTTACTTACTTACTTAACTTGGACATAGCTACCAATGGTTCAAGTACCTATTTTACAGAATTATAGTGTGTTAGTGAGTGTGTGGCAACCAATACTCTTGCCTGGAGAATCCCATGGATGGAAGAGCCTGGTAGGCTGCAGTCTATGGGGTCACCAAGAGTCAGACACGACTGAGCGATTTCACTTTCACTTTTCACTTTCATGCATTGGAGAGGGAAACGGCAACCCATTCCAGCGTTCTTGCCTGGAGAATCCCAGGGATGGGGAAGCCTCATGGGCTACTGTCTATGGGGTCGCACAGAGTCAGACAAGACTGAAGTGACTTAGCAGCGAGTGTGTGTGTACATTTCTTAAGAAGCATTTATCATTAACTCCTTTCCTCCCAAAACAATCACAGTGCTATGCACATAACTGTCATTCATAACATTTTGTTGAATCAATAATTACTTAGTTAAATGGAATCTACAGAAACATGTATACTTTGGTCAAACAAATTAGACTAAAGTTCCTCTTTAGACTTTTTTTTTCTTTTTTTATTTATTATGGAAATAATGAACCAAGGGCTTTTGTCACTGAGTCCAAACTCACTCTGCATACCACACAACAGGCCAATGATTCAGAGAGACCAGGTATTGAGGCAAGGAAGAGACTTTGATTGGGGAGCCAGCTGACTGAGAAAATGTCAGGCTAGCGCTTCAAATAACCATCTTTTGGGGGTTTGGAATCCAGGTTCTTTTATAGATCAGAGAGAAAGAAGCAATGAGGAAGTAAAGTCAAAAGGCATAATAGAAAGGCGGATGCAGTGAGGAAGTCAAGTGAAAGAGTCTTCAGTCTTGCAAAACATCTCCAAGGCAATGTCCACTCTTCAGAAGGAGTGTGTTAATCACTTCTATTCACAGGTGCACAGGAACAAACTATCTCTTCAGGAGCTGAACAAAAGCACTTTAGTTTACTGTCAAGCAGAAGGGGCAAGGTGCTCCAGGCAAGCCGGTGAGTATGATAATAATAATAAACGCAAGTCAAAGAAAGCTTCCAAAATGGAGTCAAAATTGTTTTCCTCCCTGTGATGCTTTCTTTTATTTCTATATGAGAAGGGACATCTGTGATCCTTTCCTCTAGGAAGAGTGAGATCCTTGCTTAGGACCTCATTTTTGAAAGATAACTTAGAATTTCTGTTCTTGAATTTTCTAATTTTTTTTTTAAATTTACATGGTATATCAGTTAAGTTCAGTTAAGTTCATTTCAGTCACTCAGTTGTATCCAACTATTTGTGACCCCATGGACTGTAGCACGCCAGGCCTTCCTGTTCATCACCAACTCCCAGAGTTTACTCAAATACATCCATTGAATTGGTGATGCCATCCAACCATCTCATTCTCTATCCTCCCCTCCTCCTCCCGCCTTCAATCTTTCCCAGCATCAGGGTCTTTTCCAGTGAGTCAGTTCTTCACATCAAGTGGCCAACATCTTGGAGTTTCAGCGTCAGCATCAGTTCTTCAAATAAATATTCAGGAATGATTTCCATTAGGATGGACTGGCTGAATCTCCTTACAGTCCAAGGGACTATCAGGAGTGTTCTCCAACACCACAGTTCAAAAGCATCAATTCTTTGGTGTTCAGTTTTCTTTATAATCCAACTCTCACATGCATACAAGACTGCTGGAAAAACCATGGCAAATAGATGGGGAAACAGTGGAAACAAGACAGATTTTATTTTCAGGCTGTGACAGTGCAGGAACAGCCGAGAGGAGCTACCCCAGGTCCAGGGACAGGGACGGCGGCTGGGAGGACCTACCCCACGTCCAAGGAGTGGTGGCTGCGTGGGTGCAGGAGGGCCTAGAGGAGCTATTCCACGTTCAAGGTCAGGAGGGGTGGTGGTGAGGAGATAGCCCTCATCCAAAGTAAGGAGCAGCAGCTGCACTTTGCTAGAGCAGCCGTGAAGAGATTCCCCATTTCATAGGTAAGAGAAACCACGTAAGATAGTAGGTGTTGCAAGAGGGCATCAGAGGGCAGACACACTGAAACCATAATCACAGAAAACTAGTCAATCTAATCACACTAGGACCACAGCCTTGTCTAACTCAATGAAACTAAGCCATGCCTGTGGGGCCACCCAAAACAGGCGAGTCATGGTGGAGAGGTCTGACAGAATGTGGTTCACTGGAGAAAGGAATGGCAAACCACTTCAGTATTCTTACCGTGAAACCCCATGAACAGTATGAAAACGCAAAATGATAGGATACTAAAAGAGGAACTCCCTAGGTCATTAGGTGCCCGATATGCTACTGGAAGTCTAATAGAGTTTTGCCAAGAAAATACACTGGTCATAGCAAACACCCACTTTCAACAACACAAGAGAAGACTCTACACATGGACATCAGAAGATGGTCAACACCAAAATCAGATTGGTTATATTCTTTTCAGCCAAAGATGGAGAAGCTCTATACAGTCAACAAAAATAAGACCAGGAGCTGACTGTGGCTCAGATCATGAACTCCTTATTGCCAAATTCAGACTTAAAGTGAAGAAAGTAGGGAAAACAACTAGACCATTCAGGTATGACCTAAATCAAATCCCTTATGATTATACAGTGGAAGAGAGAAATAGATTTAAGGGCCTAGATCTGATAGATAGAGTGCCTGATGAACTATGGAATGAGGTTTGTGACATTGTACAGGGGAAAGGCATCAAGACCATTCCCATGGAAAAGAAATGCAAAAAAGCAAAATGGCTGTCTGAGGAGGCCTTACAAATAGCTGTGAAAAGAAGATAAGTGAAAAGCAAAGGAGAAAAGGAAAAATTATAAGCATCTGAATGCAGAGTTCCAAAGAATAGCAAGAAGAGATAAGAAAGTCTTCCTCAGTGATCAATGCAAACAAATAAAGGAAAACAACAGAATGAGAAAGACTAGAGATCACTTCAAGAAAATTAGAGATACCAAGGGAACATTTCATGCAAAGATGGGCTCGATAAAGTACAGAAATGATATGGACATAACAGAAGCAGAAGATATTTAGAAAAGGTGGCAAGAATACACAGAAGAACTCTACAAAAAAGATCTTCACGACCAAGATAATCACAATGTTGTGATCACTCACCTAGAGCCAGACATCCTGGAATGTGAAGTCAAGTGGGCCTTAGAAAGCATCACTAAGAACAAAGCTAGTGGAGGTGATGGAATTCCAATAGAGCTATCTCAAAACCTGAAAGATGATGCTGTGAAAGTCCTGCACTCAATATGCCAGCAGACTTGGAAAACTCAGCAGTGGCCACAGGACTGGAAGAGGTCAGTTTTCATTCCAATCCCAAAGAAAGGCAATGCCAAAGAATGCTCAAACTACCACACAATTGCACTCATCTCACATGATAGTAAAGTAATGCACAAAATTCTTCAAGCTAGGCTTCAGCAATACGTGAACTGTGAACTTCCTAATGTCCAAGCTGGTTTTAGAAAAGGCAGAGGAAAAAGAGATCAAATTGCAAACATCTGCTAGATCATGGAAAAAGCAAGAGAGTTCCATAAAAACATCTATTTCTGCTTTATTGACTATGCCAAGGCCTTTGACTGTGTGGATCACAATAAACTGTGGACAATTCTGAAAGAGATAGGAATACCAGACCACCTGACCTGTCTCTTGAGAAACCTATATGCAGGTCAGGAAGGGACAGTTAGAACTGGACATGGAACAACAGACTAGTTCCAAATAGGAAAAAGTGTACATCAAGGCTGTAAATTGCCACTTGCTTATTTAACTTATATGCAGAGTACATCATGAGAAATGCTGGACTGGAAGAAACACAAGCTGGAATCAAGACTGCTGGGAGAAATATCAATAACCTCAGATATACAGATGACACCACCCTTATGGCAGAAAGTGAAGAGGAACTAAAAAGCCTCTTGATGAAAGTGAAAGAGAAGACTGAAAAAGTTGGCTTAAAGCTCAACATTCAGAAAATGAAGATCATATCCGGTCCCATCACTTTATGGGAAATAGATGGGGAAACAGTGGAAATAGTGTCAGACTTTATTTTTGGGGGCTCCAAAATCACTGCAGATGGTGACTGCAGCCATGAAATTAAAAGACGCTTACTCCTTGGAAGAAAAGTGATGACCAACCTAGATAGCATATTCAAAAGCAGGGACATTACTTTGCTGACTAAGGTCCATCTAGTCAAGGCCATGGTTTTTCCTGTGGTCATGTATGGATGTGAGAGTTGGACTGTGAAGAAGGCTGAGCGCCGAAGAAATGATGCGTTTGAACTGTGGTGTTGGAGAAGACTCTTGAGAGTCCCTTGGACTGCAAGGAGATCCAACCAGTCCATTCTGAAGGAGATCAGTCCTGGGATTTCTTTGGAGGGAATGATGCTGAAGCTGAAACTCCAGTACTTTGGCCACCTCATGCGAAGAGTTGACTCATTGGAAAAGACTCTGATGCTGGGAGGGATTGGGGGCAATAGGAGAAAGGGACGACCGAGGATGAGATGGCTGGATGGCATCACGGACTCGATGGACATGAGTCTGAGTGAGCTCCGGAAGATGGTGATGAACAGGGAGGCCTGGTGTGTTACGATTCATGGGGTCACAAAGAGTCAGACACGACTGAGCGACTGAACTGAACTGATGCAGATAACACAGGATATCAGGTAGGACTCTCCATTCAATACAAATGTCAACCATTCATACTTGCTATAACTATTAACAGATTTGGCTTCATTGCTTTCCAAATGTGATTATATTTTTTTAACACTCCTGAAAAAATGTTTTTCTTCAGTCAGTGTATGAAAACCACATTTATCCATACAAACTCTCTCATCTTATATATATTTTCCCTTCCTACAGGAAAAAAAATAGAAAGATTGATTTTTTTTTACTCTTCTTCACACTTCCCTACAAAGAGAGAAAACTATGGGAAGTAGTTTATTTCCTTTTCTACTCCATCTCCATTTTGCTATATTTGTTTAGTATTTTTAGTTCCTGTATAGCAGTTTGTACCTTTTATATCAAGAAACTGTAACTAGGACTTATTGTATATAATTAGTTGCCATCCTTACCCACTACTCACTAATGTATAGTTTCTCTTCTTCCACTACCTTTCCACTGAGACTCCTGATCTGATTTACTTGATAAGAATTTTAGCTTGAATATTAAATATGAGAATGATATGGTTTATGAAGGCTTACATATTTTTCAGTATTTCACTACCAAGTGAAAGCTGTCTTACCTGGGATGGAGATCAATTTTATGTCACTGATAAAACATTATTTATTTTCTATATAACTTCAGCCTTCTGAGTAGCAGACAAGAGCATTTTCCTTTTACTTCATATTTTAGGAATTTTGCCATGATATACCCAGGTCTGTGTTCCACCAATCCTGCCTGGAATGTAGTGAACAATTTTAATTTGCACTCTAATTTTCTTCACACCAGTAGAATTTCTTTTTTTATTTGTCTATTTATAGTCCTTCCTCCATCTGTTCTTTTTTTCTCCTTCTGAAATCATATTATTCATGTGTATGTCTTCTGTATCTGTTCTTCCTCTTTTTTCCCCCCCATTTCATGATCTTCATCTCTTTATATTTTTCCTCTGTGTTTTGAGACATTCTTCTACTTGATTTCCCAGACCACTAATTCAAATCTCAACCAACGGTGCCTATCTTTCCTTTTTATTCATGCTCTGAAATTTTCACTTAGAGCATGTTCTTTTATTTCTAGTAAGTTATTATCTATGTTGTGGTGACTCTTCAGTAATAGACAGGTAGATAGATAATATACCTGTCTAATATACAGATGGGCTTCCCTCATAGCTCAGTCTGCAGTAAATCATCTGCCTGCGATGTAGGAGACCCAGGTTCAATTCCTGGGTCAGAAAGATCCCCTGGAGGAGGAAATGGCAACCCATTCCAGTATTCTTGCTTGGAGAATCCCATGGACAGAGGAGCCTGGCAGGCTACAGTCCATGGGATTACAAGAGTCGGACATGATGTAGTGACTAAACAACAAACCAACAACAAATACAGATATAAATGTATGATCCTGGAAGCATAATGTGAGTTTATTATCTGGATCTTGCAATGATGCTGTATATGCTTTTAAAATATCCTTTTAATAGTTGCCTTGCATTTTATCATTTGACTACATCAAATATAACTAGTCATTTAGGAAACATTACTGAATTTTTTTGAGTATTATAAGTGTTAATTGTTGTGGTATTCTTCCTAAACATGAGTATTTCAAAAGTCAATATACGTATTTGTTAAGATGAATGGATTGGGAAAGATTATGAGTGTTTATTTGCTTCATTGTCTACCTTATGAAATATTTCTAAATAAAATGCATATTGATATTGCTAAGTCACTTCAGTCGTGTCCGACTCTGTGCGACCCCATAGACGGCAGCCCACCAGGCTCCCTCATCCTTGGGATTCTCCAGGCAAGAACACTGAAGTGGGTTGCCATTTCCTTCTCCAATGCATGAAAGCGAAAGGTGAAAGTGAAGTCGCTCAGTCATGCCCTACTTAGCGACCCCATTGACTGCAGCCTACCAGGCTCCTCCATCCATGGGATTTTCCAGGCAAGAGTACTGGAGTGGGGTGCCATTTACTTTTATAATAGAAAAAATGTATATAAAAGTTAATGAAAAACTTGAAAACAAATTTGCTTACAATGCAAATTTAGCTACTTCAGTGTTTCCATATTTCTCAACTCACTTTCTGAGTATATACTCCTTTCTCTTTGATTACTTCAATGATAACTGTATATAATTGCAGAGTATCTTTAGAATAATAAAAATTTCTTCTAAGGGAAGAAGTGTTTTTTTCATTTACACTCATCACACAATGTTAAAACAAGCACTTGAAAAATGCTGATAAAATATAATAAACTGATAAAAACTATTTAAGTTCCATTGCCAACACTGTGTTCAACTTCATGAAAACTTTTGTCACTCAATATAGATGAAATGCAGTGCTTAAACACTTCTTTTAGCTGATGGACTAGGAAAGTGCACTCATATATTTATTTATTTTTTTTTTCCATTCCTCATTTATTCATTCCTTCATCTAGCATTTATTTAGAGTTAGTTTTGTTCCAGTTCCTCAGCTTAGGACTAAGTAGTCTTCCTTGATCTTTTATAGGTTTCCCTGGTAGCTCCGACGGTAGAGTCTGCCCACAATGCAGGGAGCCTGAGTTCGATACCTGGGATTGGAAGATCCCCCTGGAGAAGGAAATGGCAACCCATTCCAGTATCCTTGCCTGCAAAATTCCATGGACAGAGGAGCCTGGTTGGCTACAGTTCATAGGACGGCAAAGAGTGAGACAAGCCTGAGCGACTATGATTTTTTTTTTCCCTTTTGGTCTTTTATAATGAGAAATGGATTTATTCTTCTCTCTTCTATACCCCACTTGCCTGGTTTAAAAGGCAATAATATTAGCTTCCACAGCCCACTCTCCTCATTTAACTTATCTTTCAATTAGGACATCTACCAACTCTTTTGTTGATATACCATTCTATCATCTATTGTATATGCTGATACAACTATTTTGTTTATCAAAGAAAGAATTCTTTAACCTGATACATGTGATACTTGGCCCTTATTGTTAGAAAAAAAAAATCTTACTGTTTATTCATTCCTGCCTTCACCAAGCCTCTAACAAAGATTGATGCTTTGGGAAAATATTAACTGTTAATGAAGCCAGCATGAAGTTTTGAAAAGATCTTTAGCATTAGAGTTAGAGAGTCTATTCAATTTGGATGAACTAGATGGGTTCAAAATGGAATGCATCTTATTTTTTGCCACCAATTGAGAGCTGCAATGCTATTCCTGTGTGCAGATGGGCTGTGAATAGTCTCAAGCATTATAACAGTAATGCCAACTAATGAGAAGCAATTGTTGCTATCAGACAATGAGTAAGCAAAATCATAGAGATAAATATATTTTAATAATCAAAAGAGTTTTAACATTTACAAGAATATTTCTTTGCACCCTTCTTTATACATAGATTTTTCCTAATTAAGAAATACTGAATCCTATTCTGCAAATCAGTAAGAGATCTGTTGGTACTTCAGACCACGTTGAACTATGGAAAGAGGCAATTTTCCTATCCAAGGCCACACTAGAAAGCATTAATTCATTGGTCAAATATTTGTTACCTGGAATGGAACTTGAAAAAATACATTTTGATTTAAAAAAAAAAAAGAAAAGAAAAGAAATACTGAATCAAGCCTTTGGACAAAATTCTCCTTTAAGGCTACTAGCAGGGCATCAGTCTGAACTATTTGATTTTATTATTCTCATGGATTCTTAAAATTGAAAGCAGAAAATTTTTACATATGTAGTATGAAGACAACAGATAAGAATAATCTCTAACAAAGGCCACTGTGTAAGAGTACTTTTTGGGATAACTGCTTTGTGAGAATCAACATTTTAAAGGGAAATTAGGTGTTGGATCTACCCAGGCAATTCTCGTTTATATTAGATGCACTTGAAAAGAACAAAATACAAAACAAAACATACATCACATATAAAATACGAAAATAATTATATTAGAAAGACTATAGTCCTACAATAGAATTTCAACCATGAAGTTAACTTGAGTGAAATTCATGGAAATCTGCCAATTCTATGCAATGTGATTTTGTCTCACTAAGTAATAAATGAAACTCTCAGCAAAACTACAGAATCATGGGACTTCTCTGGTGGTACAGTGATTAAAACTTCACCTTCCAATGCACGGGGTACAGTTCAATCCCAAATTAAGGAGCTAAGATCCCACATGCCTTGTGGCCCAATAACTATATATAGATATGTAAATTATTTATAAGATATAAATCAGAAGCTGCTGCTGCTGCTGTTAAGTTGCTTCAGTTGTGTCCGACTCTGTGCAACCCCACAGATGGCAGCCCACCAGGCTCCTCCATCCCTGGGATTCTCCAGGCAAGAACACTGGAGTGGGTTGCGATTTCCTTCTCCAATACATGAAAGTGAAAAGTGAAAGTGGAGTCGCTCAGTAATGTCCGACTTGTAGTGACCCCATGAACTGCAGCCTACCAGGCTCCTCCATCCATGGGATTTTCCAGGCAAGAGTAACGGAGTGGGGTGCCATCACCTTCTCCAAAGCACTACTATAAAAAAAAGTCAACAAACACTTTTAAAATGGTCCATATTAAAAAAAAAAAAAACTGTAGATTTTTTTTTCTGTCCTAAGGATTCAGCTTAGATTATCTCCTTGATTAGTTTGACATCTCATATTCTTCTAGAACCAGCGCATTTCCTGTTGGAATGGTAGATTGCACATTATATCAGTGCGTTACACTAAATGAAAATAATTTCCATACTCTGGGTTTGCAGCTGTTCAGAATTCAAATTCCAAACATTGTTATAATTCCAATTAGATACAATAAAGTCCCTTGCTTTCTGTTCACTTTGCAGAATGTTAACCACTTTTAAAACTTTGGAATCATTTCTTTGTGCATAGTTTTAGTCCTCAGGTGTGTCTCTGTGGGCAGCTAACAAATTAATTCCATGTTTGATACCTGCTGAAGAGGAAAATGTCTGAAGTCCTTTGCTTTTTAGATTCAGATTGTAAAGTTTTCCAAATTAAACAGAAGTTGTTATAATATTAATGTGAGTAATGTAAATGTAGCTTTATTAAATTATCTTCCTTTCATTTTAATATTTATTCTTTATTTTCCCATTTAACATCCCTGGTTGTGTGTATGGGTTAAAGTTATTCGGTTTATGAGTATCAGAAATCTACTCGGGTTCACTTTTAAAAAATCAGGGAATGTATGATAAAACTAAAGCTGTAGCTCATGGACCTCAGAGGAAGACAGTGAGGCAGGCCTTGGAGGGGAGAGAACTAAGAAGATATTAGTAATTAAGGCAATTTCTCTGCAGTCCCTCTGCTGCTGCTGCTGCTGCTGCTAAGTTGCTTCAGTCCTGTCTGACTCTATGCGACCCCATAGACGGCAGCCCACTAGGCTCCCCCGTCCCTGGGATTCTCCAGGCAAGAATACTGGAGTGGGTTGCCATTTCCTTCTCCAATGCATGAAAGTGAAAAGTGAAAGTGAAGTCGCTCAGTCGTGTCTGACTCTTGGCGACCCCGTGGACTGCAGCCTACCAGGCTCTTCAGTCCATGGGATTTTCCAGGCAAGAGTACTGAAGTGGGTTGCCATTGGTTCTTCTCATTCATTGCACACACACACACACACACACACACACACACACGCACACACACACACTTCCTTTCCCTCCTTCTTCACTCTTAGGGTCACAGAGTCTTTCAAATCTAATTCATTCTGAGTACCTTAAATTCCACTTTTTCTGCCTGAAGTCTTTTCCTGTTCCTCTTTCATAAGGGGAAAATGTTTCTCCAGCTGCTTTGTGGTTTGTAAGTTTCTGTTTTAAAAAGACCCCAAATTTACTAGTATCTCTGAATTCTTATTTCTAAATTCTTGTTCGATTTGGTGTCTAAACCATGCAGATAGGTCCAGCCCTGCAGTCACCAAAAAAATAAAAAAATAAAAAATAAAAACCAGTCCCAGCTGCCAGGACCCCCACTGGGAGCATGGCAGATAGTCTAAAAGCTCTCTATTACACTATCTAAAAACAAATAAACACAATGTTTTCTCAAAATATATCCAAATAAACTCTCCAGGGTCATGAAGGGGAAAAAAAGAAGAAGAAGAAAAATATACTTTTTAGGACTATTATAGTCAAAAAGTATGTCAATGCAAGTCAGTTCGCACACACTGAATTTACCAAAAAAAAAAAAAAAAACACAGAAAAAAGCATAGCTTTGTAGCTTCTTCAGAATTCATAACTAGGCAGTCTAATGTAATAGAAGGCTAACATGTAAAGATTAAGGATCTCATTGTACCCATAAAGAAATAGATGAAGAAATAAGGCAAGAAAACAGACAATAGCTTCTTCTTTTACAAACTGCTTGCACTCTATACAGAGTGTGACACAAATGATATATCCAGAGAATTGTACCAGCTGTTTAAAGTCAAGTGTCAGGCAACATGACCTGAATTATTAGAGATACTAGAAATCAGAGAATTCAGTTATTGATGCAGATTGGAAGAGTTAAAAAAGTTTCTTGTTGAAGATTAGACTTTATCTCAGCCTTTTGCTTTAAGTGAAAGATTGGTAATACAGGGCGGGAAGAGGTGGTGGGGCTAAGGGTGGGGATGAGAATCTTGTTGAAAATGACTAAGTTTAGTTTAGTTCAATTCAGCTGCTCGGTTGTGTCTGACTCTTTCTGACCTCATGAACAGCAGCACGCCAGGCCTCCTTCTCCATCACCAACTCCTGGAGTCCACCCAAACCCATGTCCATTGAGTCGGTGATGCCATCCAACCATCTCATCTTCTGTCGTCCCCTTCTCCTCCTGCCCTCAATCTTTCCCAGCATCAGGGTCTTTCCAATGAGTCAACTCTTCACACCATGTGGCCAAAGTATTGGAGTTTCAGCTTCAATATCAGTCCTTCCAACGAACACCCAGGACTGATCTCCTTTAGGATGGACTGGTTAGATCTCCTTGCAGTCCAAGGGACTCTCAAGGGTCTTCTCCAACACCACAGTTCAAAAGCATCAGTTCTTCTGCACTCAGCTTTCTTTATAGTCCAACTCTCACATCCATACATGACCACTGGAAAAACCATAGCCTTGACTAGACGGACCTTTGTTGGCAAAGTAATGTCTCTGCTTTTAAATCTGCTGTCCACGTTGGTCATAGCTTTCCCTCCAACGAGTAAGCATCTTTTGATTTCATGGCTGCAATCATCATCCACAGTGATTCTGGAGCCCAGAAAAAGAAAGTCAGCCACTGTTTAAACTGTTTCCCCATTTATTTGTCATGAAGTGATGGGACCGGATGCCATGATCTTAGTTTTCTGAATGTTGAGCTTTAAGCCAACTTTTTCACTCTTCTCTTTCACTTTCATCAAGAGGCTCTTTAGTGCTTCTTCACTTTCTGCCATAAGGGTAGTGTCATCTGTATTTCTGAGGTTATTGATATTTCACCCGCCAATTTTGATTCCAGCTTGTGCCTCCTCCAGCCAGCTTTTCTCATGATGTATTCTGCATATTAGTTAAATAAGCAGGGTGACAATGTACAGCCTTGACGTACTCCTTTTCCTATTTGAAACCAGTCTGTTGTTCCATGTCCAGTTCTAACTGTTGCTTCCTGACCTGCATACAGATTTCTCAGGAGGAAAATGAGTAAAGGAGATAAATTATTGTCAGAGAAAGTGTTGACAGAGCAAGATATATTGATTACTCAAGCAGATGTTTAACTTGTTTCTTTCCCTAAACAATCAGAAACAAAAAGAGAGAATTTTTTTCTTATCAGAATAAAGTGGTAGCTAGTTTCTAACATCAAAGTGCCAAAATGTCATATATAAAATGTTGCCAATATTATTTCAGTTATTATTGATAGAAGTCTGAACATGGATAAATATTTTCACAATTTTCAGGATGGGAAAGTGATATATTAAAGTAGCCAAAACAAATTGTATTCATTATTATAGTCCCCAGAAAAATTATAGATGAATTTACTATCAAACACAGTTTGTAAGCACTTAGAAAAGAATGTAGTTCTCATGAAACAAACCAAGTTGAGCCCATGTTTAATAAGATCACTGGGTAGAAAGACAAGAAAAGTGCCACAATATAATACATCCTGATCACAGCATAACATACTTCAGATGAGCCTATTAGTCTTAGCTGTAAACAGAATCAAATTCTGGCTGATTAGGAAACTAAAACAAAGAAATAGTATAAAGGTTATTCTAAAAATAGCTGATTAAAAGGAAACCAATTTTTTCCAAAAGACTAAAGCATCAGTCAGAATTTGGGAGCAATGGAGAATCAGACTTGAAGATCAGGTGCCAGGCATCTAGCCCAAAGTCAAGGCATAGGTTTAGGCTTCTGAAGAGATCTCTCTTGCCAGAAGTACCTATGTGAGATCACTGTCATGTAAAAGTTCTCAGTATTTTAATTTGTTGTTCAGTCACCCACTTGTGTCCAACTCTTTGCAACCCCGTGGACTGCAGCACACCAGACCTCTCTGTCCCTCACCATCTCCCAAAGTTTGCCCAAGTTCATGTCCATTGCACTGGTGATGCCATCCAGCCATCTCATCCTCTGACACCCTCTTCTCCTTCTTAATTTTAGTTTAGGAATGCACTATTGTCTAGTGGCTAAGTATATGAGCACGGGCATAAGAGAGTTTAGACTTTGAATCACTCTCCTTTGTAGTTAAGTAATCTTGAGAATCATTGGTTTCCCTGCCTATATCACATGAATCGAAATAACTCAGCTAACATGGTAGCTATAAAATATGTCAACCTGCTTTACATAATACTTGACATAATAACTGGCAAGGAGAATTAGCAATATAGTTGTCAATTTACCCAATTTTCACCAGCAAAGTGGCTGAAGCAATGTTTAGCATTAAAATGTATCCATGGTCCACAGAAAAGTGAATAATATTGTTACCCATTTCATTCGTTAGGTTATATAGAATACCGTGTTCAACTCTGGGTGTTATTTTTTAGAAACAATTTTGAAATCTGGAAATTTAATATTTGATATTTAAAAGAATGTCATGTAGAAATAGAATAAAACAATCTGTATAGTTCCATATGTGAAAGTGGGAACTAAAGTGTTGGTATTACATGGAGATAAACTTCATATCAATATAAGAAGAAATTCCTAATGATTATGGAAATAAGGTGTTCTTTCACATTCAAAAAGGAATATAAAAGCTTTCTTTGAATAACTGATAACTACACACATCCTCCCAATGGATCAGAAAGTAAAGAATCTGCCTACAATGCAGGAGACACAAGAGATGGTGGGTAAGATCCCCTGGAGAAGGAAATGGCAGCCCACTCCAGTATTCTTGCCTGGGAAATCCCATGGATAAAGGAGCCTTGTGGGGTGGCAATGAGTCAGATGAGACCGAGCATGAACGCACACCACATCCTGGTAGCACTATGTAGAAAAACAGCTGACTTTTGTATCTTGATCTTGTATCTTGCATATGGCTGAGCTGCTAAGCACACACACAGCATCTGCAACCAAGAGTTAAATAAGTATTTTTAGATATATTATGGAAGTTCCTATATTTTATTGGATTAAAATTCCCTAAAATAATCTCCCGTGATGAGTGAATCGTTTTAACAATAGTCACATATATCAGTGAAACATATTATACCAGTGAACTTTGAGAAAAATGAGATCAGTGCAGCAAATTACCAATACCCCATAAAATACACTTACATTTTTAAAAGCGTTTGTAACACAGCAAATATCCCTTCTCTTAATTACAAATTTCTAGTAATGCTTCAGGAAAAATAATGATAAAATAAAACAACTCTAAAATTATTTTTTGCTCAGCTTTGGAGTTTTCTACTAAGAGGAATGAATGACAACCTTTTATACAAAGATAAAGATCAGTGAATCTTTTAAATGTTTCATAAAAACATGAAATTATATCAGAAATTTAAAAAAATGATTGAGGATTTCAAAAATTTGGAACACTTTATGAAAGTTGATATTCATACTAAATTTTACTATTTTCAAATAGCAGCATAACTTAAGAAAAATAAATTCCTAACATGATTTTTTTAATTCTTTCTTTCCATTTTAGTGAATTTTTAAAAAAGAAAATTTTTTCTGTCACATGCAAAAGAATTCTGGTTTCAGAAAAGTAAAACTGTGAGTATATAAAATTAGTATCCTACTGATTTTCAAGCAAGGTCCTTTTCACGTGAAGAAAGTACACAGAAGTTTGTTTTAGTGTATAGGAAGTCCCATTTTCATCAAACTTCTTTGCAAGGAAATGTGTTTAAATCTAAGAATATTTGGGTAAATACTAGAAATAAACACGAAAGATTATTCTACCAACCTACTAATCTAGGAAGTTGCTTCTCTACAAAACAAAATCAAAGATTTCAAAGAACAAATAAACTATGCAGAATAGAGGGAAAAAAGCTTAATAAAGTATGGTGTTTCTACCTTGAATATTGCACTCAAAAATCCTGTGGCTTTGAATAATTTGCTTTTTTCTCCACTTTTTCTCTGAAAACTGTACATAAAATATATTCTGATTACACTATACCGCTGTAAAGATGTTAGCATTCTGTGAGTCACTACGCAAAAATAAGAGTATTATTATTTTGTATTATGATTATAGAAATCAAGTATCAAAGCTACAGACTGGGTTATTGCAGCAATTTTCTGAAGCTGCTTTCCATGTTAGAAACTCAAGTGCTCAGCATTTCAGAGAAATGAAAAGTTTAAGGTGAAAAACAATTACCAATCTTGCCAAAGTTAAACTCCACACCTAGCATGAACATTTTTCTGATGTTATTTTAGTGTACCAAATATATATTGAGAAAAATGAAAAAAATAAGCATAAACATTAAAGTAAGCATCTGACCTTCATCAGAAATGCCACACTACTGTCATTTATCTCACCTTTTCTGATCAATAATAGTCTACAAGAAATCATAAAAATAAAGAACAAATTCAATCTCACAATATAGTCTTTATGTGCATTGTTTCTAACATCTCAACAACCTTCAAGTGCAATACTACTATTTCATTTTGGGAAGGAGGAAATAGGTTCACAGTAGCTATAACTTGCCTTAGAGAATATAGACACCAAGGAAGAGAAATGTGTTTTACTTCAGGACTCTGTTACTTTAAAACCTAGGTTTGTCTTACTTTGAGTTTTATTATTTTTTAAGATACCATAGTATGTCCATATCCAGCTCATGGATTCTCATCTCTGACTGTATAAAAACCAGTGTGAAAAGATAATTTGCTTCCCTAGCGCCTTATACTCCATGTCATTCTGTTCCTAAAGGCATCCTTGAAGATACTCAGCCATGGACAGAGTTGTCTGTTTTTCTTTCTTTCTTTTTTTTTTCTAATTGTCCATTAGAAAATCTAATAGGATGACTAATTCTTATTCTAAAACAACATCTACAGTCCCAAATGTTGAGACATTAAATGCTTTACTTTCAAAGATATGGCAGTCATAACTAAAAATGTCTGTGGCTGTGCCTATCAAATTTATTTATAAGGAAAGTAAATTTGAAAAGTAAAGAAAAGGAAAATAATCACAGAACATAATCATGTGAAATAAGACAGATATAAAGAGGATATAGACTGGCTATCTAAGAGAAAGACAGTCTTGGGATGTAGGCCAAAAAAAGGTGGAGGACAAAAATAATAAAGACGAGCATATAGTAGGCAAGCACTATTAAAGATATGTCCTGGTGCCTAAGTGTCACCATAGACTGTCACTCTGCACTGGAGTACAATGAAAATTATGTGCAAGGATAACTGCTTTGCTGTATATCATCTTAAATAAAGACATCTTTTCTGAACTTAAAATTATTATTTCTAACATACAACAATTCAAATAGTTTTTGTACATAGCTATATATTTATCTATTGATCAATCTATCTATACATGTAACTGATAAGTTCAATTTGATCATAGAATCTAAACAATTTTTTAATTATTAATAACATTTTTTGTTCAAAAGTAAAAAATAAAATTATTCATTAAAGTCAGAAGCATGAGCAGGAAAACATTTTGTTTTGTTTTGTTTAAAAATATGGACCTCTTTTCTATAATAAACAAATATCACTCAACTCAAGTTAAATAAGTTTTCTTTCAATCATCACATAAGGTACTAAGACAACCAGACATATGATTCTTTTCTATATTTGGTGTCATCAAAATGTTCCAATTGACTGAATATATTATGGAATCTTGTTGGCAAGAGCTTATCCTACAACCTCCAAATTCCTCACCCAACCATCTGTTTTTCTTGGTCCTTAGTCATCAGGAAAAAAAATGCAATTTTTTTCAACACTCATATCCAGCTAAACTAATAACAGATTTCCACTGACTTCAGAGAATACTCAGCATTGGGATTCTTACCCATGGTGTGCAAAGAAAGATGTGAAAATGGTTCATAGAACTATAACAATGAAATAGTATCATCGCTGAGAGCAGATACAGATACCTTCACTTTTCTACACTCCATTTTCCAGTAAACTAAGGCCAAGCAGTCTCAAGTACTGAAACACACTGCAAAATAAGTTATTTTCCAGAATAGATTAGATGTACAATGATATACTCTAGTAAATATGTTTCTACATATCACCCAGTTGATTTGACAGTATATACATACTGCAAATCAAGTTCACCGTTGTAAATCTATCAGTTCAAACTATTACTGGCCTATATATCCATGATTTAATCACAATCAACACGCTGGCCTTTATTCACATCTACTAGCTGTTTTCTGCTAACTTTTTGTAACCTATTCTTTCTCTAAAAATATCATTAATTTTCATATACTCAACATTTACAAGTATGAGCCATACAACAAAAGTAATTAATTTTTATACAATTAATATAAAATTATATAATTAAATTTATAATTATAAATATATAATTATTTTAGGTTTTTATAGTGATTTATAATTATTTTAGGTTCATTCAGTCACCAGCAAGCTAATGAGGCCCTTCTATGTCATCTAGTTGTGCTTAAACTAAGATATAATTTTGGTACTTAAGCAACGTCCACCTCTTTAAATAGGAATTATATGAGCCTGTATATTTTTCTCTTCAAATGAACTGGAAAGACTTCTTAAACAATAAAAGCTGTTATTTATTCAGTATCCCAAAGTTTCTTTAAAAACTCAAGCACAATCCCTATCCTGATGGTGAAAAGCATAAATTGACCATGGGAATGACCACAATCATATCTTCTTTCCAGCCATGTTGTACTCTTGCTTATCAATCATGAGTTCTTCTTCATCTTTGAAATAATTTTAGGGCAGATACAATTCTATTCATCTTTATTTCCCTCCAGGATTCAGCACAGTGCTTGGCCCACAGAACAAAATATTCAAGAAATATATTTTCTTGACCATGAAGGAGAGAAATTAACTCAAGCAGGCCTCCAAATGGATGTTCTTTAATCATCTATATGTTAAATAAGTTTTGTGATTCTGTCATATTTCTATATGTCTTATTCTACATAGTAATAGCATACTTTTTGTTATTTTTCCTTGAGTACAGGCATTTGATCAAAAATATCTAGAATTACAAACAAGTATTTAGCACTCTGACAGAAGAACATTATTATTCCATTCAGATGGCAACATTTATAACTGAGAATTACAATGAAGTTCTGCAAAAATAGTCCACATCAGTTCCAGTCAAGGCATTTGTGGATTTATTGGAAATACTTTCAAAATGGCTCCACTGGTCTATGGGATAGCGATAATTGTTGGACTAAGTGTTTATGGTTTTCTGCAATCTCAACTACTTTAGAGAACTTACTAATCATCCAAAGTTACTCCCTATGAATGACTGCAGCTTTCTTTCAGGCGTCCAATGCAAGCCTCATTGATTCTCTTCATGATTTATTAAGCCAGGGAACTTTTGTGGTTAAGAGACAGAATTCAGATTTCTCCGTAATATCTTTTGTAATGGTTTTGTAAAAAGCTTTATGGAAGAATATGAAGATGTATTTTGCCTGAATTAAGTGTTTACATATTCACACAAATGTGACTTGTTTTAAAACAGTTTCAAAACTACTCATAGCTGATGCTTGCATCAAAAATAGAATTATTTGACTTTAGAATATGACTAAAACATTTGTACAAATGTATTGCCTATATAGTCCATTGTTTTCACTAGGGCTTGGTTGGAAAGAAGATGCTCCATCAATAATCAGCAAGCCCTGGCAATCAGGTGGATTAGAATACTTGAGAAAGACCATGGAAAACAAGCATTTATCCTTCAAGAGTATACCTTTATACCTTTTAAGCAATTTGATAAGCCATTGGCCTTAGAAGGATCTGAGAACCAGTAGTGAAGACTCTACCATGAGGAAAAGTATCAGGAAAGGAAATATATCCCTGGAAGGACAGAGAACAGTAGAAAGAAAGATTTTGTCTCAGTAGAACTTGAATAGTCCCTAAAGAACTAAAGGACAACCCAACTGTTTGCTGATACAGCAGAGCAGCAATCATTATAAATGTGTAAAGTAAGCTCCTGATCATAGTCAGTAAACAGCTCTGTTATTAGGCCTATTATATAACATCAATGTTAGACCAAAAGCCTGGCTGAATTTATCTTAAAAATAATAATAACGCCCCATAGATTTCTTTTAACCTATCAAGGATTTCAAATTCTGTAAAGGTCCTCCATTTACATAGGAACTTAAATGACTCCAACAGCAAAGGTCAAAGGTCTATAGAAGCTGAAAACCTGGCATAATTTGCAATCACTGCCTTTACTGCTTCCATGAAGATTATGGATACCTAAGGCAATGGCACCCCACTCCAATACTCTTCCTGGAAAATCCCATGGACAGAGGAGCCTGGTAGGCTGCAGTACATGGGGTCGCTAGGAGTTGGACATGACTGATCGACTTCCCTTTCACTTTTCACTTTCATGCATTGGAGAAGGAAATGGCAACCCACTCCAGTGTTCTTGCCTGGAGAATCCCAGGGACGGGGGAGCCTGGTGGGCTGCCATCTGTGGGGTCGCACAGAGTCGGACACGACTGAAGTGACTTAGCAGCAAGGGCATCTAAATCTGAGGAGAAAGATAGTAAGATTGTAGTGGCTATCTAGAATTTTTGTGTGAAAGTATGCAAAAGAAATACATATTAACTTTGCCAACATGTTTTGCTTTTTTAGAAAAGAAACAAAGGAATCAGGAATTTACTGGCCTTTCCAACAAGACAGAACGTTGGATGGAGGAAAGATTTATACCTAAGGTAGAATAATGATGGAAGAGATAGGAATTCTCGTATTTTCTCCATTCTTGAGTTATCAATGGATTTAACTCACTGTCTAGAGAAAGAAACTGAAGGAGAGAAAGAGGAAGAGGCAGAGAAAGAGAGAGAGACATCCTGTGGGTTTTTCCCTTCCCTTCAAGTACACTTTATTATTTATCTTGATTATTTTACTTGATATCACTGTATCCCACTCTTTCATTTACTGTGACTTTTCTTTTTTTAACTTTTAAAATGCCACTGTCTTTGGAATGGAAGAAAACCTAAAAAACATGGAAAATAATACTTTGGAAAGACCATAAATAGCTTTATTAGAGAAAATACCACCTTTTTCTTCAACAAAATCTGAAAATCAAGCCACAACTGCACATTGGCCCTTTTCCCCCTAGAAATGAAAAGTCAGTGTGTAGTATGAGCACATAATTCAAAAATAATATTGAGATCACTGCTTCTATGAAAAAGTTAATGAAAGTTGGGCCTGCTGTGAAGAGAACATTACTTTATGAACAGTAGATATAGGGAGACTTCATAATAAATTAGAATTATCCTTTTCATACATTTCACAAATAGCACTGATTAGATAGTCATTTTCTCTGAGGAACAATATGCTTCACTCAAAATATCTAAAACATATAAATAAGGCTGAGTAAATTTGAACTGACCATTAGATCTAGGCTGTGCAAAAAACCTGAATGTAGAATTCAGTAGGAGCAGAACCAAAGAAAGAGGACTTCTGATATTTTTGTGAGTTTATAAACATTTTATAAGCTGATTAAATTGCTTGCCATTCTTGCCAGCTGTCATGAATTTTCTTTCTTCTTGCAGTCATAACGATATAAATATGGCAGTCTCATTTTGGATGCAAAAAATGAATCCAGGTCACTAAGTAATATACAGTTAAGGCAGATTACACCCTCTGGAACTCTTTAGGAAGAAGCTCAAATCCTTGCTTAGGTTTTGACCAGTATATGACCCCTGAGCCAGTGTCTTAAATTGTCTGAGTCTATTTTATCATTTTTAAAAGCAGACACAACAAAACTATTTTCCTATTTTTATGAATGTGTCAGCAAACAATAAGAGTGTACAGTATACAGCTAGAATATATTAAAATTTTATTAAAATATAAGATATCAGGATTAGTTCTGGCATTCTAAATCACTTGCTTCTCTAATACTGAGGCCACTTGAGTCTACTCCTGAAAATTATGAGAGCATTTTGAGGATAGGAACTGCTACCGCCAGCCTCTAAAAGGATTTTAATTAAACCCTAAGAATGCAATCTTCATTCATTCAGTAAATATTTACTGAACACCTACTATTATGTACCAGGTATTGTATTAGTTGATGTGTTCAGTAACAGATGAAATAGACATAATTTTTACCCTGATGGAGATGTCATCTAATGGTGAAGCAAACTATTTATAATAATTTTACTTAATGGTTCCTCTCGTGAGAAAGGTTTTCCTATGAAAAGTCATTACATTTTAAATTTAAGCCTAGGAACAACTTATAAAACCCCAGAAAATTTAGAATCATTCAGTTCTCTTCTTTGGATTAGATTTTCGATTTCCTAGTATGTAAGAGACTAGGACAAAGTGTAAAGCAAACAATTTATATATGTATGTTATGTAGACTTGGACAAATTTTTCCAGCTAGCTTGTTTCTCTAGTCTACCAAGACAAAGGGGAAAAATCATGGAGGCTGATTTATAGCTTATAAAATCACCCTACTAGAAGAGATTCATCAAGATCAACTGAGAAGTCATCCAACCAAGTTAGTGAAAGTCAAAACAGTGCTGACACAGCGCATCTTAAACTCAAGAATGATAGCTTTGGATTGGTGGCTAAGAGAAGGGATACTACGTTTGCCTCAATAATACCTCAATTAACCAGAAATTAAAAGAAAGAAGGCTACATACAATGCATTTGTCTGATTAACACAAGGCTAAACAGAAAATTGTCACAGTAGGAAATTTCCCATCTTTCCTTTTTACTAAATGATGATTGAATTTTTTTGTGATTCAAGTTCCTGCTGTGCTTCATATTCCTCAATTTGTCTGTGAACACCCATTGAAAAAGCAATTTTACATTGAAGACAAAAATAATATTCAGAGGTATTTCATACCTTGTGAAAAAATGGCTGATAATTTTGAAATATAAGATGTGAG
This sequence comes from Ovis canadensis, assembly GCF_042477335.2. Taxonomy (NCBI): domain Eukaryota; kingdom Metazoa; phylum Chordata; class Mammalia; order Artiodactyla; family Bovidae; genus Ovis; species Ovis canadensis. Next base: position 172,823,195 of record NC_091246.1, on the reverse strand, counting down.
AGGCAGCATAATGTATTAATTAAGTAGGTATTATAAAGCCAGACTTCTTGAGTTCAATGTAACTCTCTAAATTCTTAGATGTGTAATACTGAGCAATGTTTCAGTTTCTTTATAGACAAAATTAAGATTATTGTATGAACTACCTCATGAGGTTATTATAGGAAATAAGTTAGTGAACACTTAGAAAGGACATTGCCAAAGACAATAAATGCATCATATTTATTATATTGTGTTTCTTAAAAATGATATGCACAGAGACAAAGAATTCTCTTAGGTGACTCACAAATGCATTTCTAAAGCTGAATGAAAACAAAACAAATAAAAACTTTAAATATATTTTGAGTAATAACAGTGTCTTCAGAATAAATAAATGGCCCTTTCAAAAGTGATCACTTGGAGGAAAACATTAATTTGAATGTGTAAGTAGAAACATAATTTTTAGATGCTATTTCATTTCTCTTGAATCACACCTTATATGATGCCCTAGATCTGTCTGCTAAGCATATCAAAGATTTTGTTTTGTTGTTTAACTTTATCTGGAACAAAAAAGAAGCTTTGAAGTTAGATGACAGAAGTGAAACTTAGTACATTAGACACAATAAAAGATTCTTATTTTTCAAGTTAATAAATTGTCATTAGCTTTGTAGCTAAAATAAAAAATAAAAGAAGATAAGTTCAATTATTGGGGATCAGAGTTGGAATTTCGGAGAAGGCAATGGCAACCCACTCCAGTACTCTTGCCTGGAAAATACCATGGACGGAGGAGCCTGGTAGGCTGCAGTACATGGGGTCGCTAGGAGTCGGACATGACTGAGCGGCTTCCCTTTCACTTTTCACTTTCATGCATTGGAGAAGGAAATGGCAACCCATTCCAGTGTTCTTGCCTAGAGAATCCCAGGGACGGGGGAGCCTGGTGGGCTGCCATCTCTGAGGTCACACAGAGTCAGACACGACTGAAGTGACTTAGCAGCAGCAGCAGAGTTGGAATTCATGAAAAATATACAAAAATATAGGATGACTAGAATCACTTAGTTGTTGAAGGTAAAAGAATAAAAATTTTGGAAGCTTAATGCTAATAACAAATTGTGAGAAACTGGCCAATTTAGAGACTTTTTGTATTTTAATTTCTTGTAATCCATTTTCCCATGGCCAGAGAAGCAATGGGGAAAACGGGAATTTATTGAAAACTGTGTGGGGGGGGGGGGGGGTGGGGATGGGGGACTTTGTTTTGTTTATTCACATAATGCTAAGTAAATAACTATTTGCTTAATTTTAATTTTATTTTATTTGACATGTTAGTTTGTGGTTTTATCACTATCAAAGCCAGATTTAATTGGAGAATTTTTAAATGTGCAATTAATACATGTACTTTATCATATAAAGATATCAAGGCATGAAAATTATTCTAAAGGAAGAAACAATATAGAACTCAGGAAGAGAAAAATGTTAAGTGGATTTAATGGTTGTCGATTTGCTTAATGACCCGCTCCTACCACTCGACACATAAAAGTTTTGGGACTATGAGGCAAGGCTAGCAATGCTGCCACCATATTCTATCATTCTCTTCCCTCACTCCCTTTCCCAGTCACTTTAGCTTGACTCATTGCTGTTTCTTGAATTCACCAAAAATCCTGCTATTTGAGTCAGGGTTCTCCAGGGAAACAAATATTCTCCTAGTAGTGTGTGCATGTATGTATGTGTGTGTATTTTATATTATATATATATATATATGTGTGTGTGTGTATATACACAGAAATATATATGGTGACAGAGGAGAAAGAGAGAGAAATTTTAACAAACAGGCTCATACAGTTGTAGAGATGCAAGTCCAAAACCTTCAGGGAAGACGGTAGACAGAACCCCAGAGAAGAGCAGCAGTTTAAGTCCAAAGGCAGTCTGCTTACAAAATCTCTTCTTGCTGAAAGAGGTCACTCTTTGTTCTTTTAAGGCTTTCAACTGATTGGCTAAGGCCCATTCACATTATAGAGGGAATCTGCCCACTGATTTAAATGTTCATTCAGTTCAGTCTCTCAGTCGTGTCCGACTCTTTGCAGCCTCATAGACTGCAGCATGCCAGGCCTCCCTGTCCGTCACCAACTCCTGGAGCTTGCTCAAACTCATATCCATCAAGTCGTTGGTGCCATCCAGCCATCTCTACCTCTATCATCCCCTTTTCCTCCTGCCTTCAATCTTTCCCAAGCACGAAGGTCTTTTCCAATGAGTTCTTGGCATCAGAGTGCCAACGTACTAGAGTTTCAGGTTCAGCATCAGTCTTTCCAAAGAATATTCAGGACTGATTTCCTTTAGGATTGATTGCCTTGATCTCCTTGCTGTACAAGTGACTCTCAAGAGTCTTCTCTAATACCACAGTTCAAAAGCATCAATTCCTCAGCCTTCTTTATGGTCCAACTCTCACATCCATACATGACTACTGGAAAAAACACAGATTTGACTAGACAGATAATTGTCAATAAAGTAATTGCTCTGCTTTTTAATATGATGTCTAGGTTGTTCATGGCTTTTCTTCCAAGGAGCAGACTTCTTTTAATTTCATGGCTGCTATCACCATCTGCAGTGATCTTGGAGCCCACGAAAATAAAGTCTATCACGGTTGGCATTTCTTCCCCATCTATTTGCCATGAAGCGATGGGACTGGATGACACGATCTTCGTTTTCTGAATTTTGAGTTCTAAGTCAGGTTTTTCACTCTCCTCTTTCACCTTTGTCAAGAAGCTCTTTAGTTCTGCTTCGCATTCTGCCATAAGGATGGTGTCATCTGCATATCTGAAGTTACTGATATTTCTCCCAGAAATCTTGATTCCAGCTTGTGCTTCATCTAACCTGGCATTTTGCATGATGTACTTTGCATATAAGTTAAATAAGCAAGGACAATATGCAGCCTTGATGTACTCCTTTCTCAATTTGGAACCAGTCTGTTTTTACATGTCCAGTTCTGACTGTTGCTTCTTGACCTACATACAGATTTAACAGGAGGCAGGTAAGGTGGTGTGGTATTCCCACCTCTTTTAAGAATTCTCCACATTTTATTGCAATCCACACAGTGAAAGGCTTTAGTGTAGTCAATGAACCAGAAGTTTTTCTGGAATTCTCTTGCTTTTTTGATGATCCAATGGATGTTGTCAATTTGATCTCTGGTTCTTCTGCCTTTTCTAAATTCAGCTTGAACATCTAGAAGTTCTCAGTTCACACACTGTTGAAGCCTAGTTTGGAGAATTTTGAGCATTACTCTGCTAACGTGTGAGATGAGTGCAAGTGTGCAGTAGTTTGAACATTCTTTGGCATTGTCTTACTTTGGAATTGGAAAGAAAACTGACCTTTTAAACTCCTGAGGCCACTGCTGAGTTTTCCAAACTTGCAAGCATATTGAGTGCAACACTTTCACAGCATCATTCATCCAAAAAACAGATTCACAGACATATCCATCATAACTTTTTAACAAGTATCTGGGAACTATGACTTAGGTAAACTGACACAATTAACCATTACATCTATCATATCCCACTCAAGGCCTTTGCACCATCCCCTCTATCAGAAATCACATTTTTTCTCCAACCAACTGTCTTATAACTTGTCTCTATCCTCTTCTAGTCTCCTCTATCCCCATTATTTGCTCCATGCTACTTAGACTACTTCACTAGTACTAGAGATCCTTGTTTTTTTGTTTCTTTGTATGTTGGTTTTAGAGTAGTGTTCATTTTCCTCTACTGAAATGAAACCAGAGATACTGTCTGTTCCATTCACTGCTGCTCATTCCCTACAGGGCATTTCCCAAGTGGTGCTAGTGGTAAAGAACCCGCCTACCAATGCAGGAGATAGAAGAGACCTGAGTTCCATCCCTGGGAGGTGAAGATCTCCTGGAGAAGGCCATGGCAATCCACTCAGGTATTCTTGCCTGGAGAATCCCATGGACAGAGAAGTCTGATGGGCTACCAGTCTCAAAGAGTCAGAAATGACTGAAGCAACTCAGCACACATGCACATAGACTCCCCACATATAAGCAGTCAAATAGTCATTCAAAAATAATCATGATGAACTAATATGTGAACCACAATAAGCTGTATTTCATACAAATGTTGAAGAATAAATCAAACAACTCTCTTCAATACACCGTGTTGTGACTGTGACAATAGGTCCATAGTTTAAGCTATGCAAGAGTCCCCCAAGGAGAGTCCTAATGGAAAATCTGTAGTGTCCTAACAATTCTCTATCTCAAATACATGACATAAGAATTACAGTGATTGGTTGAAATGATCACAACTTGTACTGGCTTAAACAAAAGGATCATATTGGCTTATGTACCAAGTCACTTCACTCATGTCTGATTCTTTGTGACCCTATGGACTGTAGCCCTCCAGTCTCCTCTGTCCATGGGATTCTCCAGGCAAGAATACTGGAGTAAGATGCTGCCCTCCTCCAGGGGATCTTCCTGACCCAGGGATTGAACCTGAGTGTCTTATGTCTCCTGCATTGGCAGGTGGGTTCTTTACCACTAGCGTCACCTGGGAAGCCAGTAGTGGCTCATATATATAGAAAGAGGAAAGAACAAAAGTTACAGTTATTTAAAAATTACTAGATCCAGGAGCACAAACAATGTGGTTAAGAATTAACCTTTCACTCTGCAAAACTCAATCCATGTTTTCATTCGGTCCTTTAACAGATTTTTGTTCTTGTGATCACAATATGGCTCTAGACCTACATGCACACAGCTCAAGTCTGGTAGAAAAGAGAGAGGAAAAAAAAAAGAAAACAACTCTTTTTTAGTCCTACCACAAAACACTTCAAGATTTTTTCTGATTGAAATGATTTGGATTCTATGTCCATCTGTGAAACAATCTCTGTTTTTGTGTAGGAGGTAATGCTCAACTGAGCCAAGCCTGCTTTACATTTCCACTACTGGGCCTGGGCATTGAGCCAGCTCTACCAAAGTGGTATCATCTCAGAATGAACAAGTAGATTAAAAAAAATAATAAAAAAATTTTATTTTTGAACACTGTAAGATTTACAGAAAGAAAAGTGCAGAGATAGTAAAGAGCATTTCCAGGACCCCACACCTCATGTGTGTACTCAGTCATGTCCAACTCTATGAAATTGGGGCCTGCCAGGCTCCTCTGTCCACAGGATTTTCCTGGCAAGAGTACAGGAGTTGGTTGCCATTTCCTGCTTCAGGGCATCTTCCCAATCCAGGGATCAAACCTGGGTCTCCAGTGTTTCCTGCATTGGCATGCAGATTCCTTACCACTAGCACCACCTACCTAGTTTCCCCTATTATTACCATCTTATATTAGTCTGGCACCTTTGTTACAATTGATGAATCAATATTGATACATTATTATTAACTAGAGCCTATATTCAACCCTGAATATTCATTGAAAGGACTGTTGCTGAAGCTGAGGACCCAATACTTTGGCCACCTGATGCGAAGAGCTGACTCATTGGAAAAGACCCTGATGCTGGGAAAGATTCAGGGCAAGAGGAGAAGGAGGCGACAGATAATGAGTTGGTTGGATGGCGTCACTGACTCAGTGGACATTAGTTTGAGAAACTCATGAATATGGTGAAGGACAGAGCAGCCTGGCATGCTTCAGTTCATGATGTCGCAAAGAGTCAGACGTGACTGTGATTAAACAACAGTAATTCTTTCTTCAGACTTCTTCAGTTTTATTTAATGACTCATATCCATTCCAGGACCTCATCCAAGATACTTTATCATATTTAGCCATCATGTCTCATAGGATTACTCTTGACTGAAAGGGTTTTTCAGACTTTTCTTGTTTTAAAAATCACCCTGACAGAGTACTGATAGGGTATGTTGTAGTACTTCTCTGAGTTGGAGTTTATCTAACATTTTCTCACGATTCGAACGGAGATATGAGTTATTGGGAGGAAGACCACAAAGGTAAATTGCCATTTCAATGCATCATACCAAGAGTATATACTATCAATTAACATCACTATTGATGTTTACATTTATCACCTAGCAGGGTAATGTTTGTCAGATTTCCCCACTGTAAAGTTACTCTTTTCTCCCTCCAACTCCATACTGTGCTCTTCACAAGGATACTATACTCAATCCCGAGTCAAGGAGTAGGGAATTATGCTCCACCTCTTTGAGGACAGAATATATACATAAATTATTTGGTGCTCTTCTGCATGAAATATTTGTCTAGTCTCTGCCATTTGTTTATTTATTAAACCATTTATTTGTATAATATAAATTTGTGGATATTTATTTTATAATTTAGGTTATAATCCATTGGCACATTATTTATTTTGCTTATGTTAATCCAGTTGTGGCCTTTGGATGCTCTTTCAGCTGACTCCTGTGTCCCTTTGTCATAACTTCAACACTGTGGTACTTATTTTTCAGTATATTTTTCCTGTGGCAAAATTATTATTGCTGTTAGTGATGGACAGGGAAGCCTGGCATGTTGCAATCCATGAGGTCGCCAAGAGTCGAACACAACTGAGTCACTGGACTGAACTGTTATAATTTTTTATTGGTTTAAGAACGGTCTTAACATCATTTATTACTTTGGAGCAAGTCAAAAGAGAAAAGACAGTGCATTTTTGGATTCTTGGCCATAGGGATTATTTTCATAGAAATTTATAAGCTTGTGGAATGTTATAAAGCTCCATGTATGTGGTACTCTCACAACTGCATGTGTCTCCAAGACCATGTTATCTCAGTGTCAACGATGTGTGGGCTTAAAATCACATTAAAAGATTCACACGATGTGCCCTCCTTCCTTTGTTTGTTTCTCTTTCTGAGTATTGTAACATAAATGCTTGGTTGATGCCTTATAGCTCTTCATTTCCTGTTTGGTATCTGTTGGCAATGTTCCCTGCATGACTGATCTTCAGTGCTCTTATCTTTGATAGCCAACAGGAAAGAACCTTCTGTTGTTATGGTCAGATCCTTCAAAGGATTTTACCAAACCAAGGCATTTAAAAGACAGTGATCAAAGATTTTACTGTGTGTGTGTGTGTATGTGTGTGTGTGTGTGTGTAATTGATACATTTAACAAAACATTATCAAAATATGGGGTCGGAAAAAATGCATTACTTATTCCTTCATTTTAAAGTGGATCTAATAGCAGGAATATTGGGAGTGGGATGATTACATTTTCTACATCCATGAATAAAGAATCGAAATGATCCCATGGTTTCTTCTATCACCGAAAAGTGTCCATAGGGTGATATCACAAACATAATTTCAATTAAGCAATTTAAATTTTAGAAGCCTATGTAACAATCAAATCTTAAAACTTTACTCCAATGATTAACTAGCTGTTAGATGAGGATAGCGGCCAGCAAACTCTTCATCCCTATTAGAAATATTCTCCCAAATTTCAGAGGCAACATAAAATACCAAATAAGATTAGAATGTTCAAACCTGAAGGTTAGTAAACAATAGCTTTAATTTATAGAAATTTGAAGAAACTGATAAAATTTGAAGCCCCAATTAAATCTTTTATCATATCTCCCTCATCCAGCTTAAAATCCGTCAGTGACTCTTTAACGTCAAGAGAATTATAGTCAATTTGCCTATTAAATTATAGAGGCTATGGCATGATTTGGCTGTTATGGCCATTTCGCTACTTAGTAAGAAAATGCAGAGATAGGTGTTTATTATTATTAGTCCATATCTTGGCACTTCCACCCTTTCTTAGACAGTTTACTTTCAATAACTCAGACTATGGAAAATGCAATGTTGAGCAGAGGCCTTTTCTATGAACTTGAATGTAGCAACAATTTAGCCTTAACTCCAAAAACTGTTTCTCACCCATGGAAGAGAGAGATTTTATTTTTTTTTTTTCAATATGAAGGTAGGAAAAACATTTGGAAATAAAAACAAATCAATAATATACTGCAGTAATATTTCCTATCTCATTATTAGCTTAAGTTATAGAAAGGTTAGATTTTGCCCAGTGTCCCTGGTTACAGGAAGTAAGAAATTTACTTCCATAAAACCACTCCAACCAAAATGAACCGAATAAATCAAGCAGTATTGTGGAGTATCTGCCCTTTTATATCCAAGCACAACACTAGCCCCATAACTCACACCAAATAAATATTTATTGAGTTGAAAAAAATGTCTAATGATTTCATAAACTATCAAAATATGGCATCAAAACCATTAACTGCAAAGTCCAAGGAGCCTGGGCCTTTTCACAGAGTCACTAGAGGAGCCCGGGTTGGAGCACTGTGATGGCTCACTGACACTGTTTCAGAAAGGAACATGGATTTTTTAGGAATCCAATTTGTTGGAGGTTAATAACATTTAGCATTTGACTGCAGAGGTCTGTTAGCATAGAATTGATGTATGATAATGTACTGATAATTTAGACACTGATGAAGGGACACTAAGGAATGCCAGATTCAGGTGTTGCTTCTTCAGCAAGCCATGTTTGCTAAGGAAAGACTATAAAGAGGCAGTGAGGGTAGTTTTTAGGGAAACGCTGAGACTCTAGAACCACCACACTTTCCCAAACTGAGAAATAAGACTTGGCAAGTTATTAACATTTTCACATTCTGAAATGGGATTTTTATTTATTTATGGACATTCTGTTCAGACAAGGTTAGGTCTTCAATTGTCTCCCCTGTATTACAAGCTCTTAAATGCCAAGTAGGAATTGAAACTGAAAAAATTCAGGATTTATATCTTTAACATGTTAAAAATTAGCTAAAGACATCAACAGTACTGTACAACAGAGGAAATCTTTAAAGAACATTTGTATTATTTAAAATAACTTCAAAATAAAATGCAAAGGAACATTCAAAAATAGACACAACATTGATTTTAGTACCAAGCTTGAAATCCACAAAAGCGTAATTGCAATTATGTACTGATATTGAAAAAATTATTCTAATGTTGTTCTCTTTTGTTAAAAAACATTAATGCTTACAAGTTAACACAGAAAAAGATAGCGTGACATGGCAATTCACTTCAATTATCATTCAACACATTGACCATGCACTACCAACACTTTGCTAAGTAAACCTTATTGAACATCTAGCTTAAAAATGCTTAAATCAATAAGAAAGACAAAGTTTATTTGACTTGTAGTCAGATTCTAATTCTACTTTCACTTTTTCTGCAAGCTTAATAATTACAATTAGGCACTGATTAATGTTGTAGTTAATGAGAAATTAAAGGATTCTTCAACTTTCTCTCCAAAGTGAAAACAACACTTAGTTCAAATATATTTCATTGTTGACAGGGAAAATAGAATAGTGAGCAAATCTTTGTTAAAGTTATAAACTAATTTCAATCTCTTTTCTTTTAATTTCAAAATATATTTTAAATAATATTTTCTCTACAGGAGTGCTTTTTCTTAATTCTAAGAAAAAAGTGATTAGATGGCTTTGGAATCATTCAAGACACTTATTTTTTTCAAATAAAAGTCCTTTATCAAAACAAAATCTTTGGAAAAGGTAATGTAATCTTTAAAAGCATATATTTACATTCTACTCCATTGTCTTTTTTCAACTGATATAAATGCACTGTTCTCCTTAATTACAACATCATTTTAGCTGGTATAAAGTTGAAAGAGAAAATGTGGGAGATTTTGAAGATTAAGTTCATGTACCAAAGCAACAATTTTAATTATCACAGGAAAATGTTTAGTCCTATTTTAATTAATTGGAGAAAGATCATGAACTTAAGATAGTTTTTTCATTATAACCTTTATAAAATTTGACTGAGCTGTTTGCCATGTAAATTAATTATCTAATTTCAATGACAGGATTAGATGAATGGATAACTTCCAAACAGCATTTTTAGCACCAAAATTTCTTATCACTATTAATCCCACTGTACCACTTATCCTAACAAAGGTCTAATTTGATATGTGGCTGGAAGAGTAAGTAATTCAGACAGAAAAAGAGAAATATGACATCCCTTTAAAAAAAAAATAACCTGAAGGATTAAACTGATCATTTGTTCTTCAAGGTGAGCAGGGATGAGGATTGGTGTTATTCTTTTAAAATTTCGTATTCACACTTACTGAGCAATTTCAGGAGCTGGCCAGTCCAGTGCTGGGCAGATTTTGACACAGGAACGATTAGCATTTGATGTCTTTTCACATCCTTACACCGTCTTTATTTTCTGTGATTTATTTTTACATCAAGTGCCTGCACCTTCATTCTGCTCACTATTACCCAGAATTCTATTATAATGCCTTTTAAATAGCCTTTCCTCTTAAAATAGAGCTCTGCTTTTCCTGGTTTCCCGGGTGGCACACTGGTAAAGAATTCACCTGCCAATGCAGGAGACATGGATTCAATCCCTGGGTTGGGAAGAGCTGTTGGAGTAGGAAATGGCAAACCATTGCAATATTTTTGATTGGAAAATTCCAGGGACAGAGGAGCCTGGTGAGCTACCATCCATGATGTTGCAAAGAGTCTGACATGACTGAGCACATGCTCACACACACACCCCGACACATGCTTTTTCTGTGCTTTTCAAAAATTGCCTGCCTTATAATTATTCTTACAAAGGATAAAATTTAAGTCTCAGAAATATTAAATATCTTACCAGAGATCACCCTAAACATATACATTTTGTGGATTATCAGATTCCATACTCTATGAACTCTTCCTTCTGCCCTATTGCTGTTCTTTCAGTAGAGAGGAATGAGCCAGAGAAATGCTCTAGGGAGATAACTCTACACAACTCTAAAGGGTACTATTCTCATCACAGAATATGTGAAGAGGAGTCTTAGAGTTGTGCAGTGCACAACATGAGTGACCATACACAATGGTCCTGATGTTGATTATTTACAATGGTAAATGGAGGCAAATAATAATACATGCTCCTTTAGTTAAAGTCTAGTGACTAACATCTGTAATTGTTAAAAAAGTATTTAGTCTTGGACCAAAAGTTTTCATCCATTCTGATTTTACCTTACTAAAATTCAAATCAAATACTATTCCAATGAATTCAAAACTTATTACCAGAGAGATAAGAATCAATCTATTTCACTTTTACGAAAATATATTTAAAGAACATGAAATCATACATTTCTTGTTATGTGGTATAATATCATAAATTATTGACAGTCAGCTTTCCGTTTACTTGTTAAAATATGCAGCATTTGGTTCTGATATTTTAAGTGTTTTACACATTTACAAAAATAAAATTGTCAGCACTTTAAAGTTGTTATGATCCCAACCTTATCCTAATGCAAATGTATAAGTTCCCTTCTTGCAAATTAATAAGAAAAACACATAAAAAGCAAGCTAATTTGAAACCTCTATCTTACTCCCTTTAGCTATTCCTAGTTCTTCTTTATACTTTTTTAAACATTTCAGAAGTGCTAGCTCTCTTCATGTGGTACTTAATCTGTTAGGCTTCTTGTTCTTCAGTTTACAGAATATTAGTTTTGTGATGTAAAACAATATTACTCTTGTGGACACTTAAAATGTCATCAGTATTTTTCTGATGTATGAATAATCAGGTCAAAGATCTAGCTAAAGTCCTTATGAGATAATGGCTGTTACTTTCAGATTCACTTTTTTCTTCTTTCCATAGTGGTTAATTCCACACAATGTGATGGGGATATGTATAAACTGTGATTCCAGTCCTGTTATTCCTTTATTTTGTAATCTCTCTAAGTAGTTTGCATTTATGTTTTGGTAATAGTGAAAAGTGAGGCTTTGTTTTAGTAAGGAAAGAAATCTTTTTGGCTTTTTCCATGGACTCATGCTGCTCTTCCCTTTTTCTTGGTAAACATATTCAAGTAAGTGCTAATTTGAGGCCCTTTTGCCTATTGAAAACCAACATTACATATAAAACACTGCATTGTATTTATCAACAAATGCCTACCGTCTTGTTCTCAGACTAAAGGATTTTATCAGTGGACCTCCAACCATATGTTCTCCCTTAAATTCACATTTTGTTATTTTAGGTGCTGCCTTGAACCTACCTTTTAGACACTGTACTTTTCTCTACATTTACTCTCTCCTCTTGCATTACACACATATTTTAGATAACTATAATTCCTTTCACTGGTTTCTTTAAAATATTTTATACATCTTAATATTATATACTTTAAATCCTGCAACAATGTTATAATTGCCACCAGTGTCAATTTAAATTTATCCTTAGATTCAAACTCTTTGCCTTTTTTTTTTCTCTTGTTTTATTTCCAAGATTCCATATGGACTTTTTCCTGCACCTGAGGTTCTTACATTTTCCTTTGGATTTGTCTGTTGGAGGTGAACTCTTTATTATTTGTATGCAAATTCCTTTATGCTACTTTCATTCTTAAAAATATTGTCTGTAGCAGAAAATGAGGCTCAATAATTGTAGCCCTTACCATTTTGAAGACATTTCTTGGTTCTGTGGCCTCTAATATTCTTGAGTAGTCAATTCAGTCATTCCTTTGAGGTTAATCTTCGGCTACTTTTAATAGTTTTATGCCTTGTTTCCTTCATGAATTATGGGAAATTCTCATACATTATTTCATGAAAAAATTCTCTGTGGCCCATATTTGCCCTTCTTTTTTTCTAAAATTAGTTTAAAAGTTATTAGACCTCTCATTGTCTTCTCCTTCCCCTTCGTCTTTAATTTTATATTTGTCTCTCCTTGCTTCTTTCTAGCTCAGCTGTGTCCAAGTGGCTATTAAAATCATATGTTGTCTACTTGGTTTTAGTTATAGTTCTCAACTTCACAATTTTAGTTGATTTCTATTTATATATATCATATCCCTTTTTATAGTTTCCAGTTCTTTTTTCTAAATTTTACACATAATTTGGGACTTCCCTGGTGGTCCAGTGATTGAGACTGTGCTGCAGGAGGCCCAAATTTGATCCCTGATCAGGGAACTAAGATCCCATACACCTACTACATGCTGTGTGGTGCAGCCAAAAAAAAAAAATGTTAAAAATGCATTTTTATTCTGAACATAATGGATCATTGTGTTATAATCTACATCTAGCAAATTCCCCTAACTGGACTTGCTCACAATCAAACTTCTATTGAATATTATTGCTCTATTGATTATTGTTTGTGCATTTTTATTCTGCTATTGCTTTAACAACTTAGATTGTTTTTTGAAGCAATTAATTTCAGAAATAATTTGAGTCTTAAGATATTTCTATACTCTTTTGGAGATGACTTTTGTTTCCTTTTGCCAAGCTAAAGTATATGCTAGCCGACCAAGACCAAAATTTAAGAACTGCTTGTGTTACCTAGATGGACTGCCAGAGTCTAGTCTATATCCTACCTCCTGAAGTTAGTTTCTTCAGGTTTCTATCTTTGGTGATCACTTAAAGTTAACTTTCATCTTTTCACTTCAGTTGGTCTCCTGACTTATAGGTTTTCTCTCAGATGTGTCCTGGGGATTGGCAGAAGTTCCCAGTACTAAGGTAACAGTGCAGTCCTAGCAATCAGAGAAGGTTTCTGCTCCTGGAGATCCAGGACTCTGCTGTCTGCAGCCTGTTAGCTGTCTGGTATGATTGAAAGTACTTCTACTGAATAAGCAGCTCATTCTCTGCCTTGTTATTACTTGAGGATCTCAGCATATAAAACAGCTCAGTGTATTAGTATGCATTAGTAGGTCCAGCTTTTTAGGTGCCTTTGGCACAAAGTGCTTTGAATCACCTGGGTGACCACTTAACAAAAATGGATTTCTCTCAAATGTTAGTTTTTCACAGATTTTATTCACAGTCACACTATATTTAGGAGAAGTTAAGATTTTGTAAATCTTTGTTGGAACTCTTAAAAATATTAATAGCTCCTGTCTTTACAATCTCACTCTGGCAGTTTAAGAGAAGAGACCAAAGGGAAACACACACACACAAAAAAAACTATAGGAACACTTATACAAAAATAAAACAGTTTTTAAACTCCAATAAAATGACAACAAATGAAATATCAAATAAAATGGAACAGATGCGCTATGATTCATCCATATAATGGATTGGTATTTAGCAATTAATACTTTCTATAACCATGCTGCTGCTGCTGCGGTTGCTTCAGTAGTGTCCGACTCTGTGTGACCCCATAGACTGCAGCCCACCAGGCTCCTCCGTCCCTGGGATTCTCCAGGCAAGAACACTGGAGTGGGTTGCCATTTCCTTCTCCAATGCATGAAAGTGAAAAGTGAAAGTGAAGTCTCTCAGTCGTGTCCAACTCCTAGTGACCCCACGGACTGCAGCCTACCAGGCTCCTCCATCCATGGGGTTTTCCAGGCAAGAGTACTGGAGTGGGGTGCCATCGCCTTCTCCAATAACCATGCTAGCTAAAATGAAAATATAAAATTTTATATATGCTGTGGTTAACATTATATAAACTTTATATGAAGAAAAGAAACAGGACTATAAATGAGAAACATTAGACAAATCACTAAAAATCTATAGCAGCTTATTATTATCATGAATGCTGATTTATACACTTATTTATATTTAATGTATTTCTATAATTATAAAATAAAATCATGCTACTTTTAAATTGAAAGAAAATATTATTTTAATAAACCTGAAAGGGAATACAGCAAAATATAATCAATAATTTTATTCAAGAAGTGGGAATTTAAGTTTCTACCATTCTTTCAATTTCTTTGCATTTCACAAATTTTCTGATTTTTTTTATGATAAAAATAAAGTAATTCTATTTCTAAGCTAAATTTTTTTTAAAAAATCAGTTTTTACACCTGTTAGTGTTAACAAAGGGAGAAGGCAATGGCACCCCACTCCAGTACTTTTGCCTGGAAAATCCCATGGACGGAGAAGCCTGGTAGGCTGCAGTCCATGGGGTCGCTAAGACTCAGATATGACTGAGTGACTTCGCTTTCACTTTTCTCTTTCATGCATTGGAGAAGGAAATGGCTACCCACTCCAGTGTTCTTGCCTGGAGAATCCCAGGGACAGGGGAGCCTGGTGGGCTGCCGTCTATGGGGTTGCACAGAGTCAGACACGACTGAAGTGACTTAGCAGTGTTAACAATAATAGTTCACAAAGGTAATCAAAGTCAATTGACAGGATTTTTTTTTTTTAAAGTTCTTTTTCTAAAAACAATTTGGCTGTTAAACAACACGTTGTTAAATAAGGGATGGATTACAGGATAATTGCATATGGCATTAACTTTTCAGTCATTTCCTCATTGTAAAATACATCTTTATAAAGGAAAGCAGTCTTTAAAGGCTTTATATTAGAAGTAAAATACCATATGCTATTTTAAAAAAGGAAGCTTTCTAGAATGTATCTTTTGTGTAATAAATACCATAACATGAAAAGGTAATATAAATTAATTGCATAACAGTACAGCCTCTGACCCATGTAATGTGCTCCTTTCTCTTTCAGCATTGAATTGCTTTCTGCAAAGGATCCTTAAGTACTTTACCTCATTTTATACAGTGAAAGAAAAAGGACTCAAATTCCTCCCATTAGTGTCTTGATGTCCCAATCTAATGTTCTCCTAATCAATCACTTCCCGTGAATTCTGGTTTTGTTTCTTAAGTCACTCTTGGCAATACTCACAACTCTGTTTCTGATGCTGTGATAGCTGTTATGTAATATTCATCTTACATAGTTTTATGAAGTATTATATTGTTTACAATAATCTAGTTATAGAAATAAAACAGATTAAACAAAAATGCATTATGTGAGTTGTTTCTTGACTGCTCAGCAGGTTAACTGTGACCTCAGAATAGGGAAAGGATGGCTAATTTAGTGGATAATTACATTAGGAAGGTGGCTTGACTTGTTTGGAAAATAGTATTGCTCTTTGCAAATTTATCCTGTAAAATGTAATTTTTACTTGTTTCACAAATCAAGGACTCTCAAAGACACATTTGATAACTCCTGGTATCTGCATAAGCAAATAAGAAAATGTTTTCTTATTCCAAATTTGTCAAGATTTTTAATCTTATTCTCCTCAAAAATTTGTTAACCAGATGATCTTATGCCAAACTTCAATATAAAAGTTTTAACACAAATGCCTTTAATGATGACTTAAGATATTTCATAAAATCAGACTTTTCTTTTTAATATCCATTCATTCATTTATACCTCACATTGTCTGAAAGGTTTTAAGATTTATAAGTGTGTATGTTTGCATGTAATGAAATGAAACACTAATAAAATTAATCACTGAAGAAAGTAAGACAAAGAGAAAATGACAAAATGAAAGTTAAGGTGAAACAAACATGGCATTAATACATGAAAAGCTCACTAAGGGTTTTGGCTCCATTGGCTTCAGAATAAATATTTGACCCTAAGTTAATTAATGAATATGAAATTCATTCTAGTTTTTAACATGAAATGAGAAATATGATGACTAATGTATTTCAGTAAGAAAAAACAAGTTGTATAAGAGAAGTATCATTCTCTCTGACACTAAGGCCAGAAAGAAATTACTTCTGCGAATTCTCATGAAAAATATGCTATATTATTCAAATGATTTTTTTTATTGTAAACAAATTAACTTATCAATGGTTCTGTTTCCTATCTAAAAGGGTCATTCTGGGAATGGAAAAAGGCCATCATTCACACTTAGGAGAAGCAGCGAGATAAGAGTTCATGAAATGAAGCCAAGTGTATAGTTTTCTGGCCTAACAATTCAAAGTTCCTTCAAACATGTCTTCTATAAATAAAAGATCTCTTTACTGAAACTTTCATATTAAAACAGCAGTGATTACAAGATTCTAATTTTTGACCAGTAGCTGTGTTTCAAGTTAAGCAAAGAGACACAGCAACATAGTCAGTTGAGCTGGAATATGTGTAATGTCCACCTAGCAGGGAGCTACAAAAACAAAAGGCCACTGTCCTGTCATCCCAGAAATGAAAGAACACTCATATACTGGATAAAGTCTCTCTTAGGAAGTAGTTGTGAATATTGTCACAACTTAGAGCTATGAATATCATGCTCTGCATAATGTTCTCATTGTCACTATGTCCTCTAAAGAATTACATTTATGAGGGTTTGAGAGTACCTTTTGCTAATTCACATCAGTTTAGTCACTCATGTCCAAATCTTTGTGACCCATGGACTGCAGCATGCCAAGGTTCCCTGTCCGTCAGCAACTCCTGGAGCTTGCTCAGACTCATGTTCATCGAGCTGGTGATGCCATCCAAACGTCTCATTCCTGTCATCCCCTTCTCCTGCCTTCAATCTCACCCAGCATCAGGGTCTTTTCAATGAGTCAGTTCTTTGCACCAGGTGGCCAAAGTATTGGTATTTCAGCTTCAGCATCGGTCCTTCCAATGAATATTCAGGACTTATTTCCTTTAGGATTGATTACTCAAAGTGGATTAAAGATCTAAATGTAAGACCAGAAACTATAAAACTCTGAGAGGAAAACGGGCAAAATACTCTCCGACATAAATCACAGCAAAATCCTCTATGACCCACCTCCCAGAGTAATGGAAATAAAAGAAAAAATAAACAAATGGGACCTAATTAAACTTAAAAGCTTTTGCACAACGAAGAAAACTATAAGCAAGGTGAAAAGACAGCCTTCAGAATGGGAGAAAATAATAGCAAACAAAGCAACTGATAAAGTATAATCTCAAAAATATACAAGCAACGCCTGCAGCTCAATTCCAGAAAAATAAACTACCCAATCAAAAATTGTCCAAAGAACTAAATAGACATTTCTTCAAAGAAGACATACAGATGGCTAACAAACACATGAAAAGATGCTCAGCACCACTCATTATCAGAGAAATACAAATCAGAACCACAATGAGGTACCATCTCACACCAGTCAGAATGGCTGCAATCCAAAAGTCTACAAGCAATAAATGCTGGAGAGGGTGTGGAGAAAAGGGAACTCTCTTACACTGTTGGTGGGAATGCAAACCACTACAGCCACTATGGAGAACAGTGTGGAGATTCCTTAAAAAATTGGAAATAGAACTTCCTTATGACCCAGCAATCCCACTGCTTGGGCATACACACTGAGGAAACCAGAACTGAAAGAGACACATGTACCCCAGTGTTCATCACAGCACTGTTTATAATAGCCAGGACATGGAAACAACCTAGATGTCCATCAGCAGATGAATGGGTAAGAAAGCTGTGATATATATACACAATGGAATATTACTCAGCCATTAAAAAGAATACATTTGAATCAGTTCTAATGAGGTGGATGAACCTGGAGCCTATTATACAGAGTGAAGTAATCCAGGAAAAAAAAAAAAACACCAATACAGTATACTAATGCATATAAATGGAACTTAGAAAGATGGTAATGATAACCCTATATGCGAGACAGTGAAAGAGACACAAATGTATAGAACAGTCTTTTGGACTCTGTGGGAGAAGGCGAGGGTAGGATTATTTGAGAGAATAGCATTGAAACATGTATATTATCATATGTGAAACAGATCACCAGTCCAGGTTTGATGCATGAGGCAAGGTACTCAGGGCTGGTGCACTGGGATGACCCAGAGGGATGGTATGGGGAGGGAGGTGGGAGGGGGGTTCAGGATGGGGAACACATTTACATCCATGGCTGATTCATGTCAATGTATGGCAAAACCACTACCATATTGTAAAGTAATTAGCTTCCAATTATTAAAAAAAAAAAAGAATTGATTACCTTGATCTCCTTGCAGTGCAAGGGACTCTCAAGAGTCTTCTCCAACACCACAGTTCAAAAGCATCAATTTTTCAACATTCACCTATCTTTATGATCCAAATCTCATATTCATACATAATAAATGGGAAAACCATAGCTTTGATCAGACGGACCTTTGTCAGCAAAGTAATGTCTCTGATTTTTAATATGCCCTCTAGTTTGGTCATAGTTTTTATTCCAAGGAGTAAGTGTCTTTTAATTTCATGGTTGCAGTCACCATCTGCAGTGATACTGGAGCCCCAAAAAATAAAGTCTCTCACTGTTTCCAATGTTTTCCCATCCATTTGCCATGAAGTCATGGGACCTGATGCCACGATCTTAGTTTTTTGAATGTTGAGTTTCAAGTCAGCATTTTTACTTTCCTTTTTCCCTTTCATCAAGAGGCTCTTCAGTTCCTCTTCACTTTCTGCCATAAGGATGGTGTCATCTGCGTTTCTGAGATTATTGATATTTGCCTGCAATCTTGATTCCAGCTAGTGCTTCATCTAGCCCATCATTTGCATGATGTACTATGCATTAATTTAAATAAACAGGTTGACAATATACAGCCTTGACGTACTCCTTTCCCAATTTGGAACCAGTCCATTGCTCCATGTCCGATTCTAACTGTTGCTTCTTGACCTGCATACAGATTTTTCAGGAGGCAGGTCAGGTGGCCTGGTATTCCCATCTCTTTCAGAATTTTCCACAATTTGTTGTGATCCACAGAGTTAAAAACTTTGCCATAGTCAATAAAGCAGAAATAGATGTTTTCCTGGAATTATCTTGCTTTTTTCTATGACCCAACAGATGTTGGCAATTTGATCTCTGATTCCTCTACCTTTTCTAAATCCAGCTTGTACATCTGGAAGTTCTTGGTTCATGTACTGTTGAAGCCTTGTTTGGAGAATTTGAGCATTAGTTTACTAGCACGTGAAATGAGTACAATTGTGCGGTTGTTTGAATATTCTTTGGCATTGCCTTTCTATGGGAATGGAATGAAAACTGAAAAAGATTGGAAAACTCAGCAGTGGCCACAGGACTGGAAAAGATCAGTATTCATCCCAATCCAGAGAAAGGCTATGCCAAAAAATTCACATAAAGGCTCTCTGTAAACCGCCTAACATTGGCCAGGTTAAGATGTATTAATAGATCAAGTACAAGCACTCCCTGCTTTTGCATGATTCTCAATGTACAACTTTCAGTAACTATGATTTAGTTAAGTAACCCAGTCCCCCAAGGACACAGTTTAAATGTTGTTTATCATGGTATGAGTTGTGAGTAATTACATAATGATACAAACTTCACTACCAGCATTTTAATCCAGGAATCACTAAGTAAAGGACATGCATTGTGATGTGATCTAATCGTATCACTTGTTTCAAAGTCCGTTGGTAGTTGATTTCAAAGCATCTGTTAACAAGTCCTCACACAGACTGCAAGGTATGGAACTGAGTTGCCTTTTTGTCTCCTAGTGGTAAATCAATGCGGTATTTTACAAAAAATAGATAATTAGGAGAGAAAGAGAATTCATCAACAAAGATGAATGTGCAGAGTGAAATAAAGTAGAGAGACAAGAGGGAAAAGAAGAAAAGGAAGAAAAGGAGGAGGGGAGAAAAGAAAAGTTGTTCGTGGAAGTGAAATGCAAATCAAATGTAAATAGAGTTAGAGTACAAACAGCTGAGTGAAGGAATGTTGATAATGGCACCATTCAAGAGACTCTAAACATGTGCTACAGTAAGTTAATGAGGGTTAATTTCTTAACATAAATGAGTAAGTAGTTGAGATGGAAAAGAAAGAGATGCCTCAGAGGAAGTGATGCCAGAAAAACTTCACCCTGAAGGAACTCTCAAAGATATTTCACAATATTGAAAGCACAAAGGGCAAAAGTTGGAATCTGCCACAACATTTGAAAGGTATAAGGAACTTATCCAGAGTACAGAAAAATTAAAATAAAGTTCTCACTTGCATTTTAAATTATATGAAGAGAAGAAAAGGGAGATGATGTTCAAACTCAACTCTTGATAAGCATTTTTACAAAATAATAAAATACTTTAATTTTTAACATCTCCAATGTTTTAGTGCACTAAATAAATAGTAAGTTTTTACTAGGTTTGTGTATACATCTGTGTATATGTATACATAGAGAGAGACTCATCTATAACCAACAGTACAAAAGTTTGTAAGGTTTTGACAACAATTTTTAATGTCATGGAACAATCATAATTTTCCCATTGATTATTAAAGTTGCCTTCATATTTTGGGGCTTCCCTAGTGGCTCAGATGGTAAAGAATCTGACTGCAATGCGGGAGACCCAGGTTCAATCCCTAGGTCAGGAAGACCCCCTGAAGAAGGGAATAGCTACCCACTCTAGTATTCTTGCCTGGAGCATTCCAGGGAGAGAGGAGCCTGGCAGGCTACAGTCCATGGGATAGCAAAAAACTTGTCATGACTGAGTGACTAACACTTTCACATTCATATTCTTAGTGTGTATGGTTATGTTTACAGTCTCACACTACTGTGCAAAGAGAGGATTTCTTGTACTAAATACCTCAGGTATGTAAAAATGTAAATAACATAGAATACATTAGTGGTAAGACACAATAAATGTTATGCATGAAAGAGTCTTTTGAAGTATTATAAGAAAGGAAGAAAACATAAAAGAAAATATATTTATTTAAAAATATTGATAACTTCTTCAAAAATGAAAAGCAAAATTAAAAGATAACAAATTTGAAATATGTTTATAATGTGTACAGAATAAAAAAAATAACCAAGAACAAGAATTCAAGCTGGATTTAGAAAAAACAGAGGAACCAGAGATCAAATTGCCAACATCTGATGGATCATCGATAAAGCAAGAGAGGTTCATAAAAACATCAACTTAGGCTTTATTGACTATGTCAAAGCCTTTGACTGTGTGGATTGCAACAAATTGTGGAAAATTCTCAAAGAGAGGTGAATACAAGACTTGCTTCCTGAGAAATCTGTGTGCAAGTCAAGAAATAATAGAACTGGACATGAAACAACTGACATGGTTCCAAATCAGGAAAGGAATACATCAAGGCTGTATACTGTCACCCTGCTTATTTAATTTATATGCAGAGTACATCATGAGAAATGCCAAGCTGGATGAAGCACAAACTGGAATCAAGACTTCTGGGAGAAATATCAATAACCTCAGATACACAGATGACACCACCTTTATGGCAGAAAATGAAGAACTACTAAAGAGTCTCTTGCTGAAATGAAAGAGGAGAGTAAAAAAGTTGGCTTACAAACGCAACATTCAGAAAACTAAGATCATGGCATCCAATCCCAATGTTTGTGGCAAATAGATGGGGAAACAATGGAAACAGTGAGAGACTTTATGTTCTTGGGCTCCAATATCACTGCAGATATTGACTGCAACCATGAAATTAAAAGACGCTTGCTCCTTGGAAGAAAAGCGATGACCAAACTAGAGGGCATATTAAAAACCAGAGATATTACTTTGCCAACAAAGGTCCATCTAGTCAAAGCCATGGTTTTTCCAATAGTCATGTATGGATGTGAGAGTTGGAGTATAAAGAAAGCTGAGTGCTGAAGAATTGATGCTTTTGAACTGTGATGTTGAAGAAGACTCCTGAGAGGCCCTTGGACTGCAAGGATATCAAACCAATCAGTCCTGACTATTCACTAAATGGACTGACGCTGAAGCTGAAGCTCCAATACTTTGACAACCTGATGCGAAGAACTGACTCACTGGAAATGACCCTGATGCTGGGCAAGACTGAAGGCAGGAGAAGAGGGGGACAACAGAGGATAAGATGGTTGGATGGCATCACCGATTTGATGCACATTAGTTTGAGCAGTTCCAGGAGTTGGTGATGGACAGGGAGGCCTGGCATGCTGCAGCCCATGGGGTCACAGAGAGTTGGACATGACTGAGTAACTGAACTGAACTGAACTGAAAGAATCCAAAAAAAAAAAAAATTGCAAGTATCCCAAGAGATAATGGAATAACTGGGAAGAAAATAACTCTAGAAAAGATATGGTTATAAGAAACTAAAGTACACATTTAGCTTGCATGAAATAAAAGGAAATAAATGAAAAGCAAGAATTTCATGCAGTCTTCATAGGGATTGAAGCTTAGAGATGGAAAGTCAGGAATGCAAGTTGTTTTGTTTTTCTTCTCATAAATTTTCTAACTTTCTGTTTTAAAGTCAATGAAGCTTTTTCTTTTTCTTTCTTTTTTTTTAATGCAGCTTCTTCACAACTGCAAAATGGCATCTAAAGTAAAATCTCATCACTTTTTGGCTCATGGGACTACTGCAGCTGACTTTACTTTCTGATATTTGTTTGGTTCTCAACAAGATTCTGATCAATCACCAACTATGTGGTCTCAGGGAAGCCTTTTTATCAGAAGAAGATACAATTTGTTGGCTCTTTTCAGCAACTCTGGGTAGGGCAGATGCATTTCCTAATATATATAATTTACTTAATTAACAAAAGAAGAAATTTTAAAAATATAATGGTCATTTAAGGCTTCCTTAGTAGTTTAGCGATACTAAAATCTGTCATAAATACAGGAGGCACAGGAAACGCAGGTTCTATCCCTGGGTCAGGAAGAGCTCCTGGAGGAAGGCATGGCAATAACCACTCCAGCATTCTTGCCTGGAGAATTCCATGGACAGAGGAACTTGGTAGACTACAGCACATAGGGTGGCAGAGTTGAACAAGAGTGAAATGACTTTTATGCACACAATGATTATTTGAAGATATTTTAAATACTAAATAATTGATCCATAAGATGGTGAAATATGTTTCAAGCAGAAATAGACAATAAAGAAAGAAAATTGACACCTTATGAGCACTGCTTGAGAGATTACAAATCAGTACAATTATTTCAAGGAAAAATCTGTCAGTGTACAATAAAAACCTCAAAAATCTGGATATTTCAGTAAAATATAAAAGGGATGAGGTATGCTTCATTGTCATAGTTGTCACTACCTTTCATCAACTGCCATAGACAACACACCAAAATTTAACTGTTAAGAGTTTACTTTTTTTTAAGATTAGGAATTTATTATTTCTTTTTATTTCTTTCCATTTTGTTTCTCTGAAACTCAGACACAAAATGCTGAATTAACCACATGCCTCAGTAATTCATGATGAGCTGGGCAAAACTGCTCTTTTGTTTTAATTTTGATTCTCTTTTGGCCAAATTCCTTAGCCTCATTTCTCTATGCAACAACAACAACAAAAAAAAACACTTTAATGATATAGATACAAAGGTAGGTAGGTAAGCAGATTAGATAGACCTATAGTATCACTTGTTTAGTTTTGGGGTTTTTGTTTTTTTGTTTGTTTGTTTGTTTTTGTTTTCATTTCTTTTATTTATTTATTTATTTTTAGTTTTTTATTTTTTAAATTTTAAAATCTTTAATTCTTACATGTGTTCCCAAACATGAAACCCTCCCCCCCACCTCCCTCCCCATAACATCTCTCTGGGTCATCCCCATGCACCAGCCCCAAGCATGCTGCACCCTGCGTCAGACATAGACTGGCGATTCAATTCTTACATGATAGTATACATGTTAGAATGCCATTCTCCCAAATCATCCCACCCTCTCCCTCTCCCTCAGAGTCCAAAAGTCCGTTATACACATCTGTGTCTTTTTTGCTGTCTTGCATACAGGGTCGTCATTGCCATCTTCCTAAATTCCATATATATGTGTTAATATTGTATTGGTGTTTTTCTTTCTGGCTTACTTCACTCTGTATGATCGTCTCCAGTTTCATCCATCTCATCAGAACTGATTCAAATGAATTCTTATTAACGGCTGAGTAATACTCCATTGTGTATATGTACCACAGCTTTCTTATCCATTCATCTGCTGATGGACATCTAGGTTGTTTCCATGTCCTGGCTATTATAAACAGTGCTGCGATGAACATTGGGGTACATGTGTCTCTTTCAATTCTGGTTTCCTCAGTGTGTATGCCCAGAAGTGGGATTGCTGGGTCATAAGGTAGTTCTATTTGCAGTTTTTTAAGGAATCTCCACACTGTTCTCCATAGTGGCTGTACTAGTTTGCATTCCCACCAACAGTGTAGGAGGGTTCCCTTTTCTCCACACCCTCTCCAGCATTTATTGCTTGCAGACTTTTGGATCGCAGCCATTCTGACTGGTGTGAAGTGGTACCTCATTGCGGTTTTGATTTGCATTTCTCTAATAATGAGTGATGTTGAGCATCTTTTCATGTGTTTGTTAGCCATCCGTATGTCTTCTTTGGAGAAATGTCTATTTAGTTCTTTGGCCCATTTTTTGATTGGGTCGTTTATTTTTCTGGAATTGAGCTACATAAGTTGCTTGTATATTTTTGAGATGAGTTGTTTGTCAGTTGCTTCATTTGCTATTATTTTCTCCCATTCAGAAGGCTGTCTTTTCACCTTGTTATATTTTCCTTTGTTGTGCAGAAGCTTTTAACTTTAATTAGATCCCATTTGTTTATTTTTGCTTTTATCTCCAGAATTCTGGGAGGTGGATCATAGAAGATCCTGCTGTGATTTATGTCGGAGAGTGTTTTGCCTATGTTCTCCTCTAGGAGTTTTATAGTTTCCGATCTTACATTTAGATCTTTAATCCATTTTGAGTTTATTTTTGTGTGCGGTGTTAGAAAGTGATCTAGTTTCATTCTTTTACAAGTAGTTGACCAGTTTTCCCAGCACCACTTGTTAAAGAGATTGTCTTTACTCCATTGTATATTCTTGCCTACTTTGTCAAAGATAAGGTGTCCATATGTGTGTGGATTTTTCTCTGGGCTTTCTATTTTGTTCCATTGATCTATATGTCTGTCTTTGTGCCAATACCATACTGTCTTGATGACTGTGGCTTTGTAGTAGAGCCTGAAGTCAGGCAAGTTGATTCCTCCAGTTCCATTCTTCTTTCTCAAGATTGCTTTGGCAATTCGAGGATTTTTGTATTTCCATACAAATCTTGAAATTATTTGTTCTAGTTCTGTGAAAAATGTGGCTGGTAGCTTGATAGGGATTGCATTGAATTTGTAAATTGCTTTGGGTAGTATACTCATTTTCACTATATTGATTCTTCTGATCCATGAACATGGTATATTTCTCCATCTATTAGTGTCCTCTTTGATTTCTTTCATCAGTGTTTTATAGTTTTCTATATATAGGTCTTTAGTTTCTTTAGGTAGGTATATTCCTAAGTATTTTATTCTTTTCATTGCAATGGTGAATGGAATTGTTTCCTTAATTTCTTTTTCTACTTTCTCATTATTAGTGTATAGGAATGCAAGGGATTTCTGTGTGTTGATTTTATATCCTGCAACTTTACTATATTCATTGATTAGCTCTAGTAATTTTCTGGTAGAGTCTTTAGGGTTTTCCATGTAGAGGATCATGTCATCTGCAAACAGTGAGAGTTTTACTTCTTCTTTTCCAATTTGGATTCCTTTTATTTCTTTTTCTGCTCTGATTGCTGTGGCCAAAACTTCCAGAACTATGTTGAATAGTAGCGGTGAAAGTGGACACCCTTGTCTTGTTCCTGACTTTAGGGGAAATGCTTTCAATTTTTCACCATTGAGGATAATGTTTGCCGTGGGTTTGTCATAGATAGCTTTTATTATGTTGAGGTATGTTCCTTCTATTCCTGCTTTCTGGAGAGTTTTTATCATAAATGGATGTTGAATTTTGTCAAAGGCCTTCTCTGCATCTATTGAGATAATCATATGGTTTTTATTTTTCAATTTGTTAATGTGGTGAATTACATTGATTGATTTGCGGATATTGAAGAATCCTTGCATCCCTGGGATAAAGCCCACTTGGTCACGGTGTATGATCTTTTTAATGTGTTATTGGATTCTGATTGCTAGAATTTTGTTGAGGATTTTTGCATCTATGTTCATCAGTGATATTGGCCTGTAGTTTTCTTTTTTTTGTGGCATCTTTGTCAGGTTTTGGTATTAGGGTGATGGTGGCCTCATAGAATGAGTTTGGAAGTTTACCTTCCTCTGCAATTTTATGGAAGAGTTTGAGGAGGATAGGTGTTAGCTCTTCTTGAAATTTTTGGTAGAATTCAGCTGTGAAGCCGTCTGGACCTGGGCTTTTGTTTGCTGGAAGATTTCTGATCACAGTTTCAATTTCTGTGCTTGTGATGGGTCTGTTAAGATTTTCTATTTCTTCCTGGTTCAGTTTTGGAAAATTGTACTTTTCTAAGAATTTGTCCATTTCTTCCACGTTGTCCATTTTATTGGCATACAACTGCTGATAGTAGTCTCTTATGATCCTTTGTATTTCTGTGTTGTCTGTTGTGATCTCTCCATTTTCATTTCTAATTTTATTGATTCGATTTTTCTCTCTTTGCTTCTTGATGAGTCTGGCTAATGGTTTGTCAATTTTATTTATCCTTTCAAAGAACCAGCTTTTGGCTTTGTTGATTTTTGTTATGGTCTCTTTTGTTTCTTTTGCATTTATTTCTGCCCTAATTATTAAGATTTCTTTCCTTCTACTTACTCTGGGGTTCTCCAGTTCTTCCTTTTCTAGTTGCTTTAGTTGTAGAGTTAGGTATTTATTTGGCTTTTTTCTTGTTTCTTGAGGTATGCCTGTATTGCTATGAACTTTCCTCTTAGCACTGCTTTTATAGTGTCCCACAGGTTTTGGGTTGTTCTGTTTTCATTTTCATTAGTTTCTATGCATGTTTTGATTTCTTTTTTGATTTCTTCTGTGATTTGTTGGTTATTCAGAAGTGTGTTGTTCAACCTCCATATGTTGGCATTTTTAATAGTTTTTCTCCTCTAATTGAGATCTAATCAATGCATTATGGTCAGAAAAGATGCTTGGAATGATTTCGATTTTTTTGAATTTATCAAGTTTAGATTTATGGCCCAGGATGTGATCTATCCTGGAGAAGGTTCCATGAGCACTTGAAAAGAAGGTGAAATTCATTGTTTTGGGGTGAAATGTCCTATAGATATCTATTAGGTCTAACTGATCTAATGTATCATTTAAAGTTTGTGTTTCTTTGTTAATTTTCTGTTTAGTTGATCTGTCCATAGGTGTGAGTGGGGTATTAAAATCTCCCACTATTATTGTGTTATTGTTGATTTCCCCTTTCATACTTGTTAGCATTTGTCTTACATATTGCCGTGCTCCTATATTGGGTGCATATATATTTATAATTGTTATATTTTCTTCTTGGATTGATCCTTTGATCATTATGTAGTGGCCTTCTTTGTCTCTTTTCACAGCCTTTGTTTTAAAGTCTATTTTATCGGATATGAGTATTGCCACTCCTGCTTTCTTTTGGTCTCTATTTACGTGGTATATCTTTTTCCAGCACTTCACTTTCAGTCTGTATGTGTCCCTTGTTTTGAGGTGGGTCTCTTGTAAGCAGCATATAGAGGGGTCTTGTTTTTGTATCCATTCGGTCAGTCTTTGTCTTTTGGTTGGGGCGTTCAACCCATTTACGTTTAAGGTAATTATTGATAAGTATGATCCCGTTACCATTTACTTTATTGTTTTGGGTTCGGGTTTATACACCCTTTTCGTGTTTCCTGTCTAGAGAATATCCTTTAGAATTTGTTGGAGAGCTGGTTTGGTGGTGCTGAATTCTCTCAGCTTTTGCTTGTCTGTAAAGCTTTTGATTTCTCCTTCGTATTTGAATGAGATCCTTGCTGGGTACAGTAATCTGGGCTGTAGGTTATTGTCTTTCATCACTTTAAGTATGTCTTGCCATTCCTCCTGGCCTGAAGAGTTTCTATTGAAAGATCAGCTGTTATCCTTATGGGAATCCCCTTGTGTGTTATTTGTTGTTTTTCCCTTGCTGCTTTTAACATTTGTTCTTTGTGTTTGATCTTTGTTAATTTGATTAATATGTGTCTTGGGGTGTTTCGCCTTGGGTTTATCCTATTTGGAACTCTCTGTGTTTCTTGGACTTGGGTGATTATTTCCTTCCCCATTTTAGGGAAGTTTTCAACTATTATCTCCTCAAGGATTTTCTCATGATCTTTCTTTCTGTCTTCTTCTTCTGGGACTCCTATAATTCGAATGTTGGAGCGTTTCATATTGTCCTGGAGGTCTCTGAGATTGTCCTCACTTCTTTTAATTCGTTTTTCTTGTTTCCTCTCTGATTCATTTATTTCTACCATTCTATCTTCTATTTCACTAATCCTGTCTTCTGCCTCCGTTATTCTACTATTTGTTGCCTCCAGAGTGTTTCTGATCTCATTTATTGCATTATTCATTATATTTTGACTCTTTTTTATTTCTTCTAGGTCCTTGTTAAACCTTTCTTGCATCTTCTCAATCCTTGTCTCTAGGCTATTTATCTGTGTTTCCATTTTAATTTCAAGATTTTGGATCATTTTCACTATCAATATTCGGAATTCCTTCTCAGGTAGATTCCCTACTTCTTCCTCTTTTGTTTGGTTTGGTGGGCAACTCTCCTGTTCCTTTACCTGCTGAGTATTCCTCTGTCTCTTCATCTTGGTTATATTGCTGCGTTTGGGGTGGCCTTTTTATATTCTGGTAATTTGTGGAGTTCTCTTTATTATGGGGCTTCCTCACTTTGGGTGGGGTTCTATCAGTGGCTTGTCAAGGTTTCCTGGTTAGGGAGGTTTGTGTTGGAGTTTTGGTGGGTGGAGCTGGGTTTCTTCTCTCTGGAGTGCAGTGGAGTGACCCGTAATTGGTTATGAGACATCAAAGGTTTTGGGATAATTTTGAGCTGCCTGTATATTGAAGCTCAGGGGAGTGTTCCTGTGTTGCTGGAGAATTTGCGTGGTATGTCTTGTTTTGGAACTTGTTGGCCCTTGGGTGGAGCTTGGTTTCAGTGTAGGTATGAAGGCATTTGATGAGCTCCTATTGCCTAATGTTCCCTGAATTCAAGGGTTCTCTAATGTTTTCAGGCTTTGGATTTAAGCCTCCTGCTTCTGGTTTTCAGTTTTATTTTTACAGTAGCCTCTAGACTTCTCCATCTATACAGCACCAATGATAAAACATCTAGGTTAAAGATGAAAAGTTTCTCCACATTGAGGGACACTCAGAAAGGTTCACTGAGTTACAAGGAGAAGAGAAGATGGAGGGGGTAGTTAGAGGTAACTGGAATGAGATGCGGTGAGATCAAAAGAGGAGAGAGCAAGCTAGCCAGTAGTCACTTCCTTATGTGCGCTCTATAGTCTGGACTGCTCAGAGGTATTTACAGAGTTATATGGGGAAGAGGAGAGGGAGGAAGTAGACAGAGGTGACCAGGAGGATAAGAGAGAGGAATGAGTAGGAGAGAGACAAATCCTGCCAGTAACCAGTTCCTTAGGTGTTCTCCACCGTCTGGAACACACAGAGATTCACAGAGTTGGATAGAGAAGAGATGGGGGAGAAAAGAGACAGAGGCCACCTGGTGGAGAAAAAGGAGAGTCCAGAGGAGGAGAGAGTGGTCAAGCCAGTAATCTCGCTCTCAGGTAAACTTGGGTAGTGAAGTTTGGGTTTTTAAATGTACAAAATTGACAACAAAAACCTAAGAGCAAAGATTAAAAATCTAGAGTAGAGATTGGATTTTCAAAGATACAATATTAAAGAAAAGCAGAAGGAAAAAGGAAGAAAGAAAAAAAAAGAATTATTTAAAAACAAACAAACAAACAAACAAAAACCACCAACAACCATCCAAAGTCTATATATGGTGTTTACCTTAAAAAAAAAATAGTTTTTTTTTAAATAGTAATAATAGGTTATAGAAATAAAAATTAGAGGAGAAATAGAAGACTTAACAATTAAAAAAAAAGTTAGAAAAAAAAGAGAAAAGAAAAAAAAAGCAAAAAAAAAAAAAGGAATGATTTTAAAAATAGTAAAAATATATCTGGCCCTTCTCTGGTGTTATGGGCCATGTGGGATCACTTCCAAGGTGGTTCCCTCTGTTTAACTTCTTTTTTGCTGGTTTTTTAGGCTCACTAGTTCAGTCGCACTGTGGGGAGGGGGGATGCTGCAAACAAATAGCACTGTCGTGTGCACACAGTATCTCTGCCCCGCTTGACCTGTCCCTTCTCACGGTGCACAAACCGCTCCGGCTCTATGATGCTCAGCCGGGAACCGTCTGGGGCCGGCCCTAGGCTGCATGCACTTCCCCGATCCAAGTCGCTCAGGTTCGGCGCTCAGGCAGCCCTCAGAGGCACAGATTCGGCTGGGACTGCGCTTTGTGCCCTTCCCAGGTCAGAGTAGCTCAGGAGTTTGGTGAGCGCGATCGCCGCGGCTTGTCACCTTTTCTGCCGCTGCTGCTCAGCTTTCTGGCTGGACCGCTGGCGCACCCCGTGAGGCAGATTGTGACTGTCCAGCACCCCCAGAAGTCTTAGCAAAGGAGCCTGCTTGCAGTTAGGTAAGTAAAGTCTCTCCGGGTCTGCAATTGCCCCTTTCCAGTCCTTACGGCTCTGGCTGCCTGTCCCCGGCGGGGGATGGTCTGCAGCCAGCTTTTTCTGCTCCGTCCTTTGTTCTGTGCTCAGTCCTGGCGGTGTCTTATGTTTGAGTTTTTCGCATGGTAGCTATCCCACAGTCTGGTTTGCTAGCCCAAGTTAGATCGTTCTGGTTGCGCGTGGGGCGTTCCTGCCCAGTTCTTACAAAGCACTGCAGCCCGCGCCTCCCGTGCGTCCCTGCCCTGCCCCCACTTCCCAATGGCGGATGCAGGCGTCTGTGCTGCTTTTCCACTGGGGGAGTTACTGTTGGGCTTGTAATCTGTTGGTTTTAATTATTTATCTATTTTTCCTTCCTGTTATGTTGCCCTCTGTGTTTCCAAGGCTCGCCACAGACTCGGCAGGGAGAGTGTTTCCTGGTGTTTGGACACCTCTCTTCTTAAAATTCCCTTCCCGGGACGGGCTTCCCTTCCCTGGACGGAGCTCCCTCCCCACCTCCTTTGCCTCCTTTTTCGTCTTTTATATTTTTTCCTACCTGCTTTTGAAGACAATGGTCTGCTTTTTTGGTTGCCTGATGTCCTCTGCCAGCCTACAGAAGTTGTTTTGTGGAGTTTGCTCGGCATTGAAATGTTCTTTTGAGGAATTTGTGAGGGAGAAAGTGGTCTTCCCATCCTATTCCTCCACCATCTTTCCCTAACCACTAATATTTCTTTTATTTGTATACATTCTTATAAACCACATACCTTCTCCCCTCTCCCCAACTCAACACAATGTTTCTAAGATTTACCTACAATGCTGGGTACACATCTCCCTTAATTTCTCTAAATATGTCACAGTGTTTCTTCAGTGCACATTTTAACTTCAGAGGCCCTTTTCTAGAAGCTCTGGGCCAAAATAATTACAAGCCACTCATCTAGAATAATTCAACATAACAAAACAGAAATCTTTTTATATAAAATTATGTAAACAAAGCTTTTTCTGTAGTTTTTAGCTTACTTATATGACATGCTCAAATAAGAAATGAAAGTTAAGATTTATTCAGTTCTGGTGAATTAAAACAACTTTAAAGTGGTCTTCCTTTATAGAATCAGGTTTATAAGGCACTTGCTTTCCTACATGCAAAGTTTTGAGAGAAAAGGGTCATTACAGATATTATTTTATGGACATTCATGTCATTTTTAGAGTGTTACTTTGAGAATTAAGCATCCTAGTTATGAACCAACTATATCCAGGTATGCTTAAAATGTTAATAAACTAGATGAAAAAATGATTTAAATTCACCAAATTTTGACCAATCAGGCCTTGGTGGGGAAAAAAAATGGATGATTAAATTCCCATGTACATGTTTTTTATTTGAATTTAGATTAGTGTTCATCATTGTTTTATAATGTATTTTAAAAATAATATCTCAAATAACATGACTAGGGGTATATGATTGTTTCCATTATATTATAAAAGGAAACAACTCTTTGAAAACATTAAGAAATTGACTGTGGATAAGTTAAAAATTAACAGTAGTGCCAGGATTATATGTTATTGAGCCCACTAGACCATGGGTTCCTAAGGAGATATTAGATACTTATCTTCATTCACCCAGCATATAGTATCTAGAGGAGCACCACTTCACACAATGATGTTTGATAATGGAAAACAATTTAACCTCCTTAGTAATATTGCTCATGAGACTATTCAGATTTTAGTAAAGAGCAAAAAATGTACAAAACGATGAAAAGGAAGTATGCAATCTTCAGGAATATAGTATTTAGTGGTAGAGATAAACTAACATACGGTCAAAATAACTCTTAGAAAGTGAAACTGAATTTTACATACACATGTGCAGAGCGTTGTGTATGGTATTTCAAGTAGAGTATAATATTAAAACTAGTACCAATACAAACGCATACAATTCATTATGTACAGGCTAGCCCATCATGAGTAAGACATAGCTATAATAAGCTTATAAGTGCTAATTTTGTATGTAAAGATGACACTTCAGACCTCACAATTTTTAGGTCTACTTTTAATTTTCTAGGAAGAGTGAGGTAATGTAAGCTTATTCACAAACCTGTCTCTCTTGTAAATTTATACATTACTTTATTTTGATGAGATACAGTTTGAAAGAACTTTGAAACCAACAGTCACATATAAGCACGTGACCACATGGGGACTAAACCCGATGAATTCATATAATTTGTGGCCTACTTTAGTGAAGTGTCTTTCCAGCCACTGATGTTTACTTAGTAATTAATTTTCTTATTCCATTAATGTGTAATCTGTGCCTATCAGTTCCAGGCATTCTAATCAGGGCCAGAGAAAAAAACATATAATTGACTTTTATTATAGTACTTAAAATGAGAGAAAAGGCAAGTATATAATATAATAAGATGAGAAAACATTAATTAAAGAGCAAAAGTAATTTAGGAAAGTGAGTGATCACAACTGGCTACACTGATAAGAGGATTTCTTGGAAGAGGTCATATTTAAGTTTGTAATGAGAGTTTTATGTCACAGAACATGATATAATAGAATATATTAAGATCTCAGTTATCTCGATAATTTCAGTTCAGTCCAGTCTCTCAGTCGTGTCCAACTCTTTGCGACCCCATGAACCACAGCACGCAGGCCTCCCT
Organism: Ovis canadensis; assembly: GCF_042477335.2. Lineage (NCBI taxonomy): Eukaryota > Metazoa > Chordata > Mammalia > Artiodactyla > Bovidae > Ovis > Ovis canadensis. The sequence goes on along the minus strand of NC_091246.1, from coordinate 172,789,576 downwards.
GTCCATCACCAACTCCCGGAGTCCACCCTAACCCATGTCCATTGAGTCGGTAATGCCATCCAGCCATCTCATCCTCTGTTGTCCCCTTCTCCTCTTGCCCCCACTCCCTCCCAGCATCAGGGTCTTTTCAAATGAGTCAGCTCTTCACATCAGGTGGCCAAAGTATTGGAGCTTCAGCTTCAACATCAGTCCTTCCAATGAACACCGAGGACTGATCTCCTTTAGGATGGACTGGTTGGATCTCCTTGCAGTCCAAGGGACTCCCAAGAGTCTATTCCAACACCACAGTTCAAAAGCATCAATTCTTCGGCACTTAGCTTTCTTTATAGTCCAACTCTCATATCCATACATGACCACTGGAAAAACCATAGCCTTGACTAGACAGACCTTTGTTGGCAAAGTAATGTCTCTGCTTTTGAATATGCTGTCTAGGTTGTTCATAACCTTCCTTCCAAGGAGTGAGCGTCTTTTAATTTCATGGCTGCAATCACCATGAAAAAAAATCATCTGCAGTGATTTGGAGCCCAGAAAAATAAAGTCAGCCACTGTTTCCACTCTTTCCCCATGTATTTGCCATGAAGTGATGGGACCAGATGCCATGATCTTAGTTTTCTGAATGTTGACCTTTAAGCCAACTTTTTCACTCTCCTCTTTCACTTTCATCAAGAGAAATGGTAAAGAGGTCTGCAGACTAGGAAATTTGAAGTATGCAGGTGGCAAGTTAATTTATACAAATAAACCATCTCTCACTAGAGTTCCAGAGCTGAACCACAGAACATAGAAAATGTCTGAGTGATTATTTTACTTATCTCGTAAGTATCATTTGAATGCATAGGTGAAAAGATAATTCATAACCTCTAAAAATGCCTTACTGCAATAGAACTTAATTATCTCATGATATCCCAGTCAAGAAAGATCCAGTGCCTGACAGTTATATTTACTGATGGATACATCTATATTTAACTTTATTTTATATCCATATCTCTATATGTAAATATTTATATAACTATTTTTGCTGTTCTTGTCTAGTCACTAAGTAACATCTGATTCTTTTGCAACATTGTGGACTATAGCCCGCCAGGCTTCTCTGTCTATGGGACTTCCCAGGCAAGAATACTGAAGTGGGTTGCCATTTCTTTCTCCAGAGGATATTTCCAACCCAGGGAAAAAACCTGCATCTCCTCATCAGCAGGCAGGTTCTTTACCACTGAGCCACCAGGGAAGCCCCTACATATCTATATTCATCTAGATATGTATATATTTGTATATACCAAAACCCATCTATTCTTTCTTTTTTTCTCTTCCTTTCTAGAGAGAGACACAGAACTTATCTATTACTAATGAGAAACATGGCTACTGAGTTTACCAGGTACAGAGCAGCATTTTCAATCCCTGAAGGCAGACTTACATATGAAGACTGATTATTACCCCAAAGATTTTTTTTTAAGTAGAAAATAATAGTACCATTGAGTCATAAGGACTTGATTTATTTCTTTCCCTAAATAAAGACAATCTCCATACAAAGACTAGATGATTATCTGTGGCCCAGAGCACCTTGTCTCCCCTGAGCCTTAGCCATGGTACCACTGTTTGCTTCTCGCTCTGATTTTACTCCTCTCCAGAAAATCTCTCTTCCCATTGAATCATTCTCTCTTGGATATTTCTCATATATTTTATGCTAAAAATATGTTTGACTTAAAAACTTTTAGAGTCATATGGCTTGTATGTTTTAAAGAAGGGGATGCTCTTCCCAAGAGCTTAAAATACTATAAAATTTCTAAGTGCATATCACATTTTAGATGTTATCTTGCTGATTTATTTCAAGCATTTCATACAGTTCCTACTTTGATCTTTTCCTTCACAACTGAACACACAGTTGACAGGCTTAGGCTTAATGAGCATCCATTTGAGTCAGAATAGTCTCTATTTTCAACTTTCCTAATGAGTTCCAAGTTTTACCTCAAGTGTATCAAGGTTAGGAGATCTGTATTTCTCATCTTTAGAACCAGAACCTTCACTTTCTGTATTTTTGCTCACTTAATATTATGAACAAAGGAAAATACAATAAGATAATGGTTTTAAATTTTCATGTGCAGAATGCTTCATTATTCAAAAGACCTGTAATGGAGAACTATTGCATTTGAAATGTACTGAGTACCAGGAGACCCACTTGCCTGTTCCCTCCTTTCCTCTAGCATTTGCTGCAAAAAATTTCTAAGGTTTTGAAACATTTGTGATACCCATGCTATGGGGTTTAAAAACCATGGCAAAGACAGGTGATAGATACAGACACTTAGACTGACAGAAGGGATAAGAAGCCATCTGGTCTGTAGTGCAGAGTACTTGTTTCCTTTTGCTGCTGTAACAAAATAGAGTCAACTTTAGAAACTTCAACAATAAAAATGTATTCTTTTGCAGTTCTGTAGGCTAGAAGCTTCCCAGATGGCTTAGTGGTAAAGAATGTGCCTGGCAATGCAGAAAACACAGATTCTATTCCTGGGTTGGGAAGATCCCCTGGAGAAGGAAATGATTACCCTCTCCATAATTCTTGCCTGGTAACCCCATGGACAAAGGAGCCTGATAGGCTACATTCCACTGGGTCATAAAAGAATAAGCCACAGCTTGGGAACTAAACAATAAAAAGGCTAGAAGCTGAATACAAAGCTCACTGAGTTAAAATCAAGGACTTCATTTCTTTCCAGAGGCTCTAGGGTTTTTAAAATATTTCTTTGATCCCTTGGATCTTGGCACAATTCAATTCCTAACAGTTGTAGGAGTGAGATCCCCATTTTCTTGCTGACTATTAGTTGAGAATCCTTTCTAGCTTCTAGATGCGTTGGCTGATGGCCCGCTTCTTCCATCTTCAACACCATCAGCAGAGGTTCCATCTTTTTTATGTTTCCTTTCTCTTCTTCTTTTTAACTCAACCATGAAAGGTTATTCACCTTTCAGGATTCATGTGATGAGGTTGGGTCAACTGGATAATATAGGATACTCTCAATCTCAGGATAACCTCAAAGTCTGTATTCATGATCATAATTTAAAATAATGTCTGTCATGCAAGATAGCATTCACAGGTTCCAGGGATTAATGTGTGGACAGGTTTGTAGGGGGAGAGGTCATTATTTCACTTATCACAAGCAGTGTTTATATGGTTATTCGCATTTTCTTTTAAGAAGTTTTGACCAACAGGCAAGGCTACTAAGAAATATTCTGGTAAGTCATTTTGTATTCAAATTGCTTCTTTAATCAGTTTTTAATGAATGATTACCATTCTGAACTGCAAGGCTTTGCATATCACAGTTTGTATAGTTATACCTTGCTTTTCAGTTAATTCCTAGAGGAGAATCTTATGCCTCTATTTATAATATTTCAGTTGAATATAAGTGGTAGAACCTCACTATTGCCCCCATGTACCATTAACATAATAAAGGGGGCTGTATTTTAGAGTGTGGCCTATCTGACTGATCAATAAATTATAATCTAGCTTGCCAGCAATTTACCCATAAAACACATACACACAAAACAAACGTAAGGAGCTACTGAAGTGAAAGAACTGACCCACAACCAGGCTGACCAGAGTTTTGAATACTTTAGCCTGAAGGGCTAAATTTTGTCAATCTAAGTGTCTTATTTAAATCTAATTGGAAATTCAGATCTCTATACAGTCATTTATCCCTAAGTTCTAAGCCATTGCATTTCATCTGTTATTTATGACCTCATTTAGATTTCAGAAAAAATCCAATACTTCATGACACATCTTAATTTATACTTTACCTTTAAGATCTGGCTACTCTCTGAGCCAAGAGCATGTTTATTCAAGTGCACAGGAGTTATGAACCATCACCAAAGGTGAATAAATGCACTCATACAATGAAGATAGAGTTATTAGTCCACCTTGGTATCTGAGGTGATTTGAATAGTGATAAAAAATGACACTACTCCTTCTTATAGTTCCAAGGCAGAATCTTCCTATGGGGTCATGATATTTGGCTAGTCATTTCCTGAATCACCAAGAGTAGCAGAGGAAGATGGGGATACTTAATAGCCATCCTGGTGTTCCTTCTGCTAGTTCTAGTCACTGGAGGCTGATGTGATTGCTAGCCAAGACAGAACTTCTATAAAACCCAGCAGCAAAACACTACACATACCTAATGTGTTAATAACGGAGAGAAAAAACTTCAAGTTTCTTTTCTCTCTCACTTGGGATTCTAAAGGGCAACAGGGCAGCTACCAGCAAAACATCCAGAGGCACAAATCTAGTAGCACAGAATTCAAAACGTACATTTCACAAATGGCAGACCCAAGATGTATTTTCTTTGCATTCTCCAGGGTCAGGCTATTTCTCAAATGCCAGTTCCCATCACAATGGGAACCTCTGGCAATTATGAGTCAGTCTTATGCATTCAGCTAAGGGATTTGTGTTCAAGAAGCAGAAAGAATGCAAGTATCTGGTCAGCTAGTGTCAATCACTATTCACTCCACAGGGATTTACTCAAAGGAGAATACAGCTTTCTGTCTCCCTTTAGTGAAGTTTCTCTCTCAATGCCAGAGATTCTTGACTGTTGTCTAAACTCCTAATAAGCAATATGGGGAAAAATAATAACATATTTCTGAAAATGGAGAATGTTTATAAATAACAACTTTAGATAAGGTTAAATCGCAGAACTTACTGAATACAAAGCAAAAACACAACATGTCTTTGGAAATAACACAGTTCAAAGGCTTTCTGTGCCTGGATTTAATGAATCTCACAAGTACAATAAGTACATTAGCAAATGCATCATCATGTTCAGAGAGTTTGATCCATTTCTGAACAGCAAGAATGACAAAACAACCTCCTGGTCCCAAAAGGTCAAATTCTGGAGCATATTACAAAACCTTTGCAGATTCACCTCTTGACAACTGCATTTTAGGAATGATTAAATCAAAGTGTCACCATACAGAGAGGAAAAATAACAAGTTCCCTGTTAAACCTGTCATAGCTGAGAGAAGAATAAGCTATGGTATGATCTTAGAAACTGAAGTAATTTTAATGCGTTATGGAGTATACCATTAGCACAAGATGAGAATGAAGGAGTAATTATCAAAATCCAATCACTGAGTATTTTCCATTCACTGAGCAAAAATGTTTCGCATATTCTGATGTGAGAAAACACAAGATTTTTTTTTTAAGTTAGATTATGCTGCTGTTGCTAAGTCGCTTCAGTCATGTCCGACTCTGTGTGACCCCACAGAAGGCAGCCAACCAGGCTCCCCTATCCCTGGGATTCTCCAGGCAAGAATACTGGAGTAGGTTTGCCATTTCCTTCTCCAATGCATGAAAATGAAAAGTCAAAGTGAAGTCATTCAGTCGTGTCCAACTCTTAGCGACCCCATGGACTGCAGCCTACCAGGCTCCTCCATCCATGGGATTTTCCAGGCAAGAAGAGTACTGGAGTGGGGTGTCATTGCCTTCTCCATAGATTATGCTAGAATTTTACAAACAGTAGTCACTATTAGCACTTAAAGGACTGTTTTTTTCTTTAAGAAACGGCACTAGCTACACCACCATCAATCAGGTACCTGGAGATAAGTGTACAAATACGAACCAACTTCATGAACAGCTGGAAGGTCTGAAATTTCTCTGCCTTTTGTATTTGGTAACTGACATAATCGCTTACTTCAGTGCACAGCTGCAGGAAAGAAATCAGACTCTTTTTACTTGTGCAGACTAGTATCCTATACTGAAATATCCTATCTATCCTATACTGAAATAGTTTTGGAATACTCTCATATCTATGGAAAATCTATTTGGCTTGCAAAGTCCATATGAACCTTGCATACAAATTCTGTATGTTTTCATTGCTTCCACAACTATTTTCTCTTCTCCCATTACATTATAGGTTGAGAGCACATAAGTATGCACTGCCAATAAATAATTTCAGTATAATATGTGTTAGCATTTCCTCACAAATTAATGTTCCGCTGAAGAAACAAACATAGTAGAAAGGACAAGCAGAATGCATTACACTTACTGAGTTTCATTGCATCATTTTATTTAGGGCTCCAAGCTGATCCCCTTAGCATAGCTATAATATCTTTTGGTCTTACCATTGTACATTGGGTTAATGAGGTCAACTTGATCACTGCATGGTACCCTAAGCCCATTGCATCTCTTAAAAAAGCATAATTCTCTAGTGACAAGAAGGAAATAGAGAACAGATTTACATGAATCAAATTGAGATCTGGAAGCATTTTAGATTTTTCCTTTCCTGATTCTCCATGTATATTTGATAATAAAAAATTTATCTCAGGTTGGCTTCCTTTGCTAAATCTCCTGCCCCCACCTTAATTCAAGCTATTATTATTTCTACCCTGGATTATGGCAGCAATCCAGCCAATCCATCTGCCTCCAGTCTGTTTCTGTATTTACTCTATCATCTACACTACTACAATTATGTGTAAAGCACAGATTAGATTTTTTTTCCTATCCTGTTCAAATCTTATAATGGCCTGACTAGTTAACTGCATGCTAATTAACAGTATTGAATGTCCCTTGGGCAAATAGCTTCTGAGCATCCAAAAAGGAATCATGGAACCCACTCTGAGCTTGTGTGGACTTAGAACCCTCAAGAGAAAACTTTCACATGGTGCACAGTAAGAGCCCAGATCAATACAGAGATGTCTGATGAATAGGAAGACCATACAATAATCTGATTTTAAGAAGTACCAACTGTGGTCCTGAGAAAAAAGTCCCCAGAAGAATGAATTTACAAAGGTAGACTATGAGCAGCAGCAGAGACAGGAGTTTGCTAACGACTACTCACAATATTTTGAGATGCACAGTAAAACCAAACTTGAGTCCACTAAATCCAGCTCTGTGCCCCACCCTCAAAGCATCTATGAAGTCAATGAGGATGAGTACCATATACTAAAACCCATATAATTATGTCAATATGAGTCTCAAAATACCTAAGACTGGGCATCTTCCTTTCTTACTCAAGCGTTAAAAAAAAAAAAAAAAGTCATTTTCTATACTGTAAACCTGAGAGAACTACACAGTTGAGATAAGCAGAAAAGATGGGAAGGAAATCTACAGATGAAAATGGAGAGAATACAGATATGCATGGTATTTATATATGGGTTTCAACAAATTCATAGATTCATCAAGAGAGAGATATATAGGATCATTGGCAGATATATTAAATATCTTGGGATAGAGAGATAAAGAAAAGTGAGACCAAAATTCATAGATGTGTGACTGTGGAAACATGTTTAAGTCATACAAGGCCGTTTTTTAAAATGTCTAAAGAGATACAAATTGTTGTCATTGTTCAGTCACTAAATTGTGTCCAGCTCCTTGTGACCCCATGGATTACAGCACACTAGGCTTCCCTGTTTTTCACTTGTCCACTGAGTCAGTGATGCCATCCAACCAACTTATCCTCTGTTGCCCCCTTCTCTCTTACCCTCAATCTTTCCCAGAATCAGGGTCTTTTATCAATGAGTCAGCTCTTACCATCAAGTAGCCAAAATATTGGAGCTTCCACGTCAGCATCAGTCCTTCCAATGAATATTCAGTGCTTAGTCACTCAGTTGTGTCCAACTCTTTATTGGACCCAAGGGCTGTTGCCTGCCAGGCTCTTCTGTCCATGGGGATTCTTCAAGCAAGAATACTAGAGTGAGTTGCCATGCACTCCTCCAAGGGATCTTCCCAACCCAGGGATCAATCCCAGGTCTCCCATATCGCACGTGGATTCTTTAACCATCTGAGCCACCAGGGAAGCCATGCATATTCAGGGTTGATTTCCTTCAGTGCTGACTGGTTTGACCTCCCTGCTGTCCAAGAGACCTTCAAGAGTCTTATCCAGCACCACAGTTTGAAAGAATAAATTCTTTGGCACTCAGCCTTCTTTATGGTCTAACTCTCACATCCGTGCATGACAACTGGAAAAATCATAGCTTTGACTATATGGTCCTTTGTCAGCAAAGTGATGTCTCTGCTTTCTAATACATTGCTTAGGTTTGTCATAGCTATTCTTCCAAGGAGCAAGTTTCTTTCAATTGCTTGGCTGCAGTCACCATCCACATTGATACTGGAGTCCATGAAAATGAAATCTGACACTGTCTCCACATTTTCTATTTGCCATAAAGTGATAGGAGCAGATGCCATAATCTTTGTTTTTTGAATGCTGTGTTTTAAGCCAGCTTTTTCACTCTTCTCATTCACCTTCATAAAGAGGGGTCTTTAGTTCCTCTTCAATTTTTGCCATTAAAGTGGTATCATCTGCATATCTGAAGTTATTGATATATCTCCTGGATAGCTTGATTTCAGCTTGTGATTCATCCAGGTCAGCATTTTACATGATATACTCTGCATATAAGTTGTATACAGGGTGACAATAAACAGCCTTGACATACTCCTTTCCCAATTTTGAATCAGTCTATTGTCCCATGTCCAGTTGTAAATGTTGTTTCTTGTCCTGCATACAGGTTTCTCTGAAGGCAAGTAATGTAGTCTGGTATTCCCATCTCATTGAGAATATGTCACAAAGTCAAAGGCTTTAGTGTAGTCAATGAAGCAGAAGTAGATTTTTTTTTTTAATTCCCTTGCATTTTCCAAGATCCAGTGTATGTTGGCATTTTGATCTCTGGTTCCTCTGCCATTTCTAAATCCAGCTTGACTATCTGGAAGTTCTCTGTTTATATACTGCTAAAGCCTAGCTTGAAGGATTTTGAGCATAATCTTGCTAGCATGAGTGCAATTGTATGGTTATTTGAACATTCTTTGACATTGCCTTTCTTTGGGATTGAGATGAAAACTGACCTTTTCCTGTCTTCGGTCACTGCTGTTTTCCAAATTTGTTGGCATAATGAGTGCAGCACTTTAACAGCATCATTTTTAAGATTTTAAATAGCTCAGCTATTTCAAATAGCTGAAAGAGAGGGTGGAACAAATTGAGAGTGGAGCATTGAAACACATGCGTTATCATATGTAAAACAGCTAGTGAGAAGATGTGTATAATATAGGAAGCTCAACTGGTGCTCTGTGACAACCTAGAGGGTCAGATGAGGGTGGAGAGGGAGAGAGGTTCAAGAGGCAGAGGATATAGGCATATTATGGCTGATTTACATTGTTGTATGGCAGAAAACAACACAACATTGTAGAGCAATTATCCTCTAATTAAAAATAAATCTTAAAAAAAGACTAACACATTACATGGTTTCTACCAAAGTGTCCCAACATGTGGTTCACATTTGTCAACATTTCTATTACAGTGTTGTCAATGAGTCATTTGATTCCTTGCCATTAACACCAAATTTCTACTCAGATTCCAAAAACGTATTTTCAGATTTGATAGTAACAGATGAGCTTGCTATTAAATCAGCATATAATACTAAACTGTGAATTCCTATCATTCATTTGAATAAATCATATAGAATACATTGACAGAGTATTTATACTATTCTTATACAAGAGGGAGTTGATAACTTTAAAAACTTTAGTTTGTCTAAAGATATATATTCTTTCAGTAAAATCATAGCCTGAGACTAAGTAATCTAATGTAAGAAGAGGAACCTAAATAAATTTAAATTTTAAAGAAAGGAAAGGAAGGAGATAGCTCACAAGAGTGTGTTACTCAGGCAAGAATACTGGGTAGTCTCTGATATTTAATATCCATGACACATGGGAAAATCACTAACAATATGCCCAATGTATTTCTCTTTTTAAAGTGTTTTGAAAAAATTTTGAATGAGTAATTTATTAAACTACATTAAAAGAGACATTGTTACATAATTATAGTATAATCATTAAACTCTGTGTGTTTTTCATCTCAAACATGTTTCTAAAAATTTAGGTTGGTTTATTTTTATATCTAGCAGCTTTCTATTTAAATTTTTAAATGTATAAAATATAGTTAAAATACTTCTTAATGACATTTGCTGCTAATTCTAACATCTCTGTCAGTTACGAGTAAGAATTTTAAGTAAATTTTGTACCTTGAAAAAATTTAGTAATCACAAGGACTTGCTAAAATAATGCAGAGATTCCCCATGTACTTGTCCTTTAACTTTCCTCAATGATAATTTCTTACACAGCCATAGTATGCTGTCAACATAAGGACATTTACATTGGGACAATATTATTAACTCAATGACAGACCTTTACTGAAATTTCTCAAGTTTTGCATGTACTCCTGTGTGTGCGTGTATGCACATGTGCACACACTGAGCAAGAAGTATGTCACATGTATAGATTTGAGTACAAACACCACAATCAGGACACAGACTGTCTCATTACACACACACACATGCGCACACACACACACATGCACAAAGCTTCTTAATGTTACCATATTTATATTACCATATCACCCCTTAATAACTATACCCTTCTTCCACCTCTAATTTCTGGCACTCATTGATGCATTTAATATTTTCATTTAGAGGCTGAATAAACACACACAGGTACACAGAGAAAAAATAGCTTCTATATCTATTATCTATACCTGTATGAAATCTAGTTTTAAAAGTCACTTAGCTGAAGAATGTCATTGCCTTTACTAATAGATTTGGATAATATTGTTATATTACTGTCTTTGCTTTCTTATTATTATTCTAGTTGACTGTAAATGCAGGGGCTATTTATGCCTCTGTTTTGTACTAAATATTAGTTGGTGGGTTGGCTTTGAAGAAGATTGAAGTTTGACATAAATATAATTTGGTACACCAGTCTCAAGAACTTCTCTTAATTACTGTCCAAAAACAATCACTGAACTGCATTTCAATAAGAGCTATCAAATCTGAAAGAAGAGACTGTATTATATTCTGAAGTGACAGCAAAAGCCAAAATAGTTTCTATCCAACAGGAACCCTCTTGCTGCATATTGCTAATGATTGGCACAAGACTGGTAAATTCTTCCACAGGTAATGTTTATTACAATATTTCATAATTCACAGTTTAAATATTTAAAAGTTGTGATGATATTTGTAATAGTTTATATTTGTAGCAATCAAACCATTGTGAATATATTTTAGGGGATTACATAGTTAAGTTAAAAGTGTTGCATTTGAAAGAGTGATAATCAAACTGCTAACTATTTGAGATACTTTTTACTTCTATTAACTACTAATAATTACAGGAAGAAGAACTATAGCAAGGAACAGAAGTGAATAGTGTAATTGTAGGAACCTTTGCCCTACCTGGCTCTGTTCACCACAGCACACTGTGTTCCTTGTGCTTCTATGGGCACCAGTATGTAAATATGCTCTGACTGTCTCTTTTTCTTTATCTTGCTGGGAAAGGTAAAATTTAACAGAATGTTTGAATTCTCCAGAAATGGTTTTCACAAATAGAGTTGTAGCTTATGTTTCTATGACTTATGGTCAGTCAAATAGTCCATATATATTTTTTAATGTAGGTTTCTGAACATTGACTTTAAAACAAAGTAAAATGTAGAGTTGATCTTAAGATGTGAAAAATTTTTTTTTGTAGTATTCCAAGTCTACCGAATCTACTGTGTTGATAAGATTTATGTGGTACAGGAATATTTTTTCAATGTTTGTAGAGAAAATGTATGTTGATACTACCATTCATTCATTTTTAATTCTACAATACTGTTTATAAGTGAAGTGATAATGTACTCAATTTTTTTCTATTATTACAGAATTATTTTCTAGCAAATTAGACATGTAATATTCAGCACTGCTGGTACTGTGAATTCTAATGTGTATATCATTCTGCATTTCTAAATGTAAAATTTCCTAATATAAATCTCTTTGCTCAACTATACTTGGCACAGGAAATAATATATTTGGTTTCCTTTCCATGATTTTTTTTCTTGCCACCTTGATCTTCTTCCATTAGCTTCGTGGCCTCTATTGCATTGCCAGATAGGATTTGGGAGATAGGAATACAAACAAAAGTGAAACAACTTGCCGAATTTCTTAAAGAAATTACTTTAAAAACTCATGGCTCACACTATGGTCTTAAAACAAAGCATCTTTGTATTAGAATTGCTGGATTGTTTGAAAGAAGTTTTAATGTTTTACACAATTTTCTATTTTTTTCTTCAAAATTCAAATCATATAGTTTATACCATAAACAATAAGTTAAAAAAATGATAAAAGGGTAATTTCTTGTTCCAAACTAGATAAAGATATATGGTTTGAAATGAGACACTCTGAAAGAAAACTAAGAAAATTAGATAGCTATCTAAGGCCATGAAAGACTTCAAAATCTTCCCCACCTGTCTTCAGTCCCCAAGCTGCCTACCAAAGTTAGGAGTGGATAACAAGCAACCAATGGTTTAAAAGGAACCTAACTGCACAAGAATTGATGTTTCATTTTCTTATATTGGAGCTTGTAAGGAGAGTACGTCAAGGCTGTATATTGTCACCTTGCTTAATTAACTTATATGCAGAGTACATCACAAGAAACACTGGACTGGAAGAAACACAAGCTGGAATCAAGATTGCCAGGAGAAATATTAATAACCTCAGATATGCAGATGACACAACCCTTATGGCAGAAAGTGAAGAGGAACTAAAAAGCCTCTGGATGAAAGTGAAAGAGGAGAGTGAAAAAGTTGGCTTAAAGCTCAACATTCAGAAAATAAAGATCACGGCATCTGGTCCCATCACTTTTGGGGAAATAGATGGAGAAACAGTGGAAACAGTGTCAGACTTTATTTTTCTGGGCTCCAAAATCACTGCAGATGGTGACTGCAGCCATGAAATTAAAAGATGCTTACTCCTTGGAAGAAAAGTTATGACCAACCTAGATAGTATATTCAAAAGCAGAGACATTACTTTGCCGACTAAGGTCCGTCTAGTCAAGGCTATGGTTTTTCCTGTGGTCATGTATGGATGTGAGAATTGGACTGTGAAGAAGGCTGAGCACCGAAGAATTGATGCTTTTGAACTGTGGTGTTGAAGAAGACTCTTGAGAATCCCTTGGACTGCAAGGAGATCTAACCAGTCCATTCTGAAGGAGATCAGCCCTGGGATTTCTTTGGAAGGAATGATGCTAAAGCTGAAACTCCAGTATTTTGGCCACCGCATGCAAAGAGTTGACTCATTGGAAAAGACTCTGATGCTAGGAGGGATTGGGGGCAGGAGGAGAAGGGAACGACAGAGGATGAGATGGCTGGATGGCATCACTGATTCGATGGACATGAGTCTAAGTGAATTCTGGGAGTTGGTGATGGACAGGGAGGCCTGGCATGCTGCGATTCATGGGGTCGCAAAGATTCGGACACGGCTAAGCAACTGAACTGAACTAAACTGAACTGAAGGAGAGTTTCAAGAATGAATGCCATGGCACAAATTGCAGAAAGAGAGTTCTGCTTCTAAATCTTTCTTGCATTCAAAGTATAACAAGAATTGTAATTTTCCTTCACTTCCAACTCAAGAAGAGCAAACAGACAAGTAATGGCTATTTATTTGGGATGGGGAGGGAGGAGAAAGTCCAAATATTCACAGTGATAAAGCCCACAGAATCCAAAACTTGAGCTAATAGAAGTCCTTGATTAAAACTCAGTGGGAATTAAACACCACAGCAAATGCCAGGAAAATGCTTGGTGACACAAAGACAGTACATTTTCTCTCTATCTGAGAATAATGTCTGAGCCCTTAACTGACATTCCTTATTTATCCCAACAGAGCTATTTTTATTTGCCTTGCTTCAGACCCAGAGTCTTATTTACAGAACTGCCTCATTTTGGCAGATTCTGTCTCCATCTGGACCATGGTTTGCTTTCTAATCAACCCCCTATCAGTTCAGTTCAGTCGCTCAGTCGTGTCCGACTCTTTGTGACCCATGAATCGCAGCACGCCAGGCCTCCCTGTCCATCACCATCTCACGGAGTTCACTTAGACTCATGTCCATCGAGTCCATGATGCCATCCAGCCATCTTATCCTCGGTCGTCCCCTTCTCCTCCTGCCCACAATCCCTCCCAGCATCAGAATCTTTTCCAATGAGTCACCTCTTCGCATGAGGTGGCCAAAGTACTGGAACTTCAGCTTTAGCATCATTCCTTCCAAAGAAATCCCAGGGTTGGTCTTCTTCAGAATGGACTGGCACTATACTTATAATTTTCTAACTTCTCAAAAGAGTCTGTATTCAGAAAGTTTTAAAGCATCTCATGTCTCTCACAGTTGGGAGTCTGTAAACAATCACATGTGGCTGGACGATGGTGCTCAGGCAGGCTAGAGAAACTTCAGAGGAGTTTGTAAGTTGAAACACTCTTGACATGCCCAGGAAGTTTTATTAACCGGAGTTGCAAGTTAACTCCTTCTCCGAGAGAGGTGGTGTGGGGTCAGCCCCCCGTAAACTCAGAGGTGTAGGTGAGAGCATAGAACAGTAAAGTAAGCAGACTCTGGTTTTGGGGGTAGATGCTCGGGAACAGGGGGTTTCCTGAAGCTTGATCCTGCCTTTGCGTATGCCAAAGCCTCCTTCCTCATGACCTTCGCCAAGGGCGGAGTTCCTCATGCTGGCTCCTGGCAAAGGTTTGCTTTGAACAATAAGAAACATTGAAAAGAGATAATAGAAGTAAGTCAATGTATTTACTTGTATGCCCAACCTACTCTCTCAATACCTCACCCCACTCGATCTGTTGCCTGCCAAGGCAAATTTTGGCAGTGGCTGCTTTCCTCTTTATAACCTATGACTATTTTCATTGGGTTCCTTTGTTGCCTCTCCTGTTCCCTCTTTGTATATAGGGATAGTAACTACACCCTTTTCTTTAGAATCCCTCAGTCATTCATCTTCTCTTATTGTTATTTCTAAGGCTTTGACTATATGGTTCATAAAAAACTGTAGAAAACTCTTTAGGAGATGGGAATACCAGACCTTCATACTTGTCGCTGAGAAACCTGTATGCAGTTTCTGTATGCAGAAACGACAATTAGAACCTTATATGAAACAACTGACTGGTTCACAATTGAGAAAGGAGTATGACAAGGCTGTTCATTTTCACCCTGTTTATTTAACTTATATGCAGAGCACAGCACACAAAATTCCATGCTGGATGAGTTAACAAGCTGAAATCTAGATTGCCTGGAGAAATATCAACAACCTCAGATATGCAGATGATATCACTCTAATGGCACAAAGTGAAGAGGAACTAAAGAGCCTCTTGATGAGGGTAAAAGAGGAGAGTAAAAAAAAAAAAAAAAAAAAAAAGCTGTTTAAGCCAGTTTAACTCAATATTAAAACTCAATTTAACTCAATATTAAAAAAAAAAAATCACAAAACCCTAAGATCATGGCATCTGTTTCCATCACTTCATGGCAAACAGAAGGGGAAAAGGTGGAAGCAGTGACAGATTTCCTCTACTTGGGTTCAAAAATCATTGAAGATGGTGACTGAAGCTATGAAATTAGCAGATGATTGCTTCTGGGAAGGAAAGCTATGACAAACCTAGACAATGTATTAAAAAGCAAAGATATCACTTTGCCAGCAAAGGTCTGTCTGGTCAAAACTATGGTCTTTCCAGTAGTCATGTATGGATGTGAGAATTGGATCATAAACAAGGCAGAAGGCCAAAGAATTGATGCTTTCCAACTGTGGTGTTGGAGAAGACTCTTGAGAATCTCTTGGACTGCAAGGAGAACAAACCAGTCAATCCTAAAGGAAATCAGTCCTGAGTATTCATTGGAAGGGCTGATGCTGAAGCTGAAGCTCCAAACTTTGACCACCTACTGCAAAGAGCTGATTCACCAGAAAAGACCCAGATTCTGTGAAAGATGGAAGGCACGACGTGAAGAGGGTGACAGAGGATGAGATGGTTGGATGGTATCTCTGTTTCAATGGACATGAACTTGGGCAAACTATGGGAGATGGTGAGGGACAGGGGTGCCTGGAGTGCTGCAGTCCATGAGGTTGCAGAGTTGGACATGACTTGGAAACTGAACAACAACAAACTTGTCTATACCTCTATAAATAATCTTATCTTCATACCCTATTTCTTTGAGTATGCTGTTTATCATCTGATAATGAGTTTTACCCTCTGGCAAAATAGAAGGAAAATGTAAGGTAAAATTTACTAAACTTATTTAATATTTACCTCTAAAATATTAGAAGCTATGAGATTCCTTAGAACAAGTAGATGATTTTTCCATCAATAGAGAAAGCGCTATACAAAAACTAAGTAAAATGGTATTCAGTTCAGTTCAGTTCAGTTCAGTCGCTCAGTCGTGTCTGACTCTTTGGGACGCCATGAATTGTAGAACACCAGGCCTCCCCGTCCATCACCAACTCCCGGAGTTCACACAAACGCATGTGCATCTAGTCGGTGATGCCATCCAGCCATCTCATCCTCTGTCATCCCCTTCTCCTCCTGCTCCCAATCCCTCTCAGCATCAGGGACTTTTCAAATGAGTCAACTCTTCACATTAGGTGGCCTAAGTATTGGAGTTTCAGCCTCAGCATCAGACCTTCCAGTGAACACCCAGGACTGGTCACCTTTAGGGTGGACTGGTTGGACCTCCTTGCAGTCCAAGGGACTCACAAGAGTCTTCTCCAACACCACAATTCAAAAGCATCAATTCTTCACCGCTAAGCTTTCTTTATGATCCAACTCTCACATCTATACATGACCCCTGGAAAAACCATACCCTTGACTAGACACACCTTTGTTGGCAAAGTAATGTCTCTGCTTTTTAATATGCTATTTAGGTTGATCATAATTTTCCTTCCAAGGAGTAAGCATCTTTTAATTTCATGGCTGCAATCGCCATCCACAGTGATTTTGGAGCCCTAAAAAATAAAGTCTGACACTGTTTCCACTGTTTCCTCATCTATTTACCATGAAGTAATGGGACCAGATGCCATGATCTTCGTTTTCTGAATGTTGAGCATTAAGCCAACTTTTTCACTCTCCTCTTTCACTTTCATCAAGAGGATTTTTAGTTCCTCTTCACTTTCTGCAATAAGGATGGTGTCACCTGCATATCTGAGGTTATTGATATTTCTCCCGGCAATCTTGATTCCAGCTTGTGCTTCTTCCAGCCCAGCATTCCTGGTGATGTACTCTGCATGTAAGTTAAATAAGCAGGGTGACAATATACAGCCTTGACATACTCCTTTTCCTATTTGGAACCAGTCTGTTATTCCACGTCCAGTTCGAACTGTTGCTTCCTGACCTACATACAGGTTTCTCAAGAGGCAGGTCAGGTGGTCTGGTATTCCCATCTCTTGAAGAATTTCCCACAGTTTATTGTGATCCACACAGTCAAAGGCTTTGGCATAGTCCATAAAGCAGAAATAGATGTTTTTCTGGAACTTTCTTGTTTTTTCCATGATCCAGTAGATATTGACAATTTGATCTCTGGTTCCTCTGCCTTTCCTAAAACCAGCTTGAACATCTGGAAATTCATGGTTCACGTATTGCTGAAGCCTGGCTTAGAGAATTTTGAGCATTACTTTACTAGCATGTGAGATGAGTGCAATTGTGCAGTAGTTTGAGCATTCTTTGGCATTGCCTTTCTTTGGGACTGTATTAGACATATTAAAAAAAATTCTCATTATGTACACTTGAGTTTATGGCCTTTAGAATTAAACCAGCTACATACGAATACGTTCAATTTTCTTTTGAAAGCAATTTCAAAAAATAAACTTCTATTCATCCAAAAAATGTAATTTTTTAGAGGATTTGTAACTGATTTATTTTTTTTAATTTTATTTATTTATTTTTATTTATTTATTTTTTTTGTTGGCATTTTTTTTTAAATTTTAAAATCTTTAATTCTTACATGCATTCCCAAATATGAACCCCCCTCCCACCTCCCTCCCCATAACATCTCTCTGGGTCATCCCCATGCACCAGCCCCAAGCATGCTGTATCCTGCGTCAGACATAGACTGGTGATTCAATTCTTACATGATAGTATACATTTTAGAATGCCATTCTCCCAAATCATCCCACCCTCTCCCTCTCCCTCTGAGTCCAAAAGTCCGTTATACACATCTGTGTCTTTTTTGCTGTCTTCCATACAGGGTCGTCATTGCCATCTTTCTAAATTCTATATATATGTGTTAGTATACTGTATTGGTGTTTTTCTTTCTGGCTTACTTCACTCTGTATGATCGTCTCCAGTTTCATCCATCTCATCAGAACTGATTCAAATGAATTCTTTTTAACGGCTGAGTAATACTCCATTGTGTATATGTACCACCACTTTCTTCTCCATTCATCTGCTGATGGACATCTACGTTGTTTCCATGTCCTGGCTATTATAAACAGTGCTGCGATGAACATTGGGGTACATGTGTCTCTTTCAATTCTGGTTTCTTCAGTGTGTATGCCCAGCAGTGGGATTGCTGGGTCATAAGGTAGTTCTATTTGCAGTTTTTTAAGGAATCTCCACACTGTTCTCCATAGTGGCTGTACTAGTTTGCATTCCCACCAACAGTGTAGGAGGGTTCCTTTTTTTCTCCACACCCTCTCCAGCATTTATTGCTTGCAGATTTTTGGATCGCAGCCATTCTGACTGGTGTGAAGTGTTACCTCATTGTGGTTTTGATTTGCATTTCTCTAATAATGAGTGATGTTGAGCATCTTTTCATGTGTTTGTTAGCCATCCGTATGTCTTCTTTGGAGAAATGTGTATTTAGTTCTTTGGCCCATTTTTTGATTGGGTCGTTTATTTTTCTGGAATTGAGCTGCATAAGTTGCCCACTTTCACCGCTACTATTCAACATATTTCTGGAAGTTTTGGTCACAGCAATCAGAGCAGAAAAAGAAATAAAAGGAATCCAAATTGGAAAAGAAGAAGTAAAACTCTCACTGTTTGCAGATGACATGATCCTCTACATGGAAAACCCTAAAGACTCCACCAGAAAATTACTAGAGCTCATCAATGAATATAGTAAAGTTTCAGGATATAAAATCAACACACAGAAATCCCTTGCATTCCTATACACTAATAATGAGAAAGTAGAAAAAGAAATTAAGGAAACAATTCCATTCACCATTGCAATGAAAAGAATAAAATACTTAGGAATATATCTACCTAAAGAAACTAAAGACCTATATATAGAAAACTATAAAACACTGATGAAAGAAATCAAAGAGGACACTAATAAATGGAGAAATATACCATGTTCATGGATCAGAAGAATCAATATAGTGAAAATGAGTATACTACCCAAAGCAATTTACAAATTCAATGCAATCCCTATCAAGCTACCAGCCATATTTTTCACAGAACTAGAACAAATAATTTCAAGATTTGTATGGAAATACAAAAAACCTCGAATTGCCAAAGCAATCTTGAGAAAGAAGAATGGAACTGGAGGAATCAACTTGCCTGACTTCAGGCTCTACTACAAAGCCACAGTCATCAAAACAGTATGGTAGTGGCACAAAGACAGACATATAGATCAATGGAACAAAATAGAAAGCCCAGAGATAAATCCACACACATATGGACACCTTATCTTTGACAAAGGAGGCAAGAATATACAATGGCATAAAGACAATCTCTTTAACAAGTGGTGCTGGGAAAACTGGTCAACCACTTGTAAAAGAATGAAACTAGATCACTTTCTAACACCGCACACAAAAATAAACTCAAAATGGATTAAAGATCTAAATGTAAGACCAGAAACTATAAAACTCCTAGAGGAGAACATAGGCAAAACACTCTCAGAAATAAATCACAGCAGGATCCTCTATGATCCACCTCCCAGAATACTGGAAATAAAAGAAAAAATAAACAAATGGGATCTAATTAAAATTAAAAGCTTCTGCACAACAAAGGAAAATATAAGCAAGGTGAAAAGACAGCCTTCTGAATGGGAGAAAATAATAGCAAATGAAGCAACTGACAAACAACTCATCTCAAAAATATACAAGCAACTTATGCAGCTCAATTCCACAAAAAATGTAATTTTAAAAGAATTCTCTAGATTATTGTTAAAGTCTTATAATTGAAAAATTAATCTCAAACCAAATATTCACAGACTAATTTTCTTAACTACTCTATAGCTAATTTGTAAAACTGATATCAGAGTTTAATCATACACTGAAGGAGTCATTTTTAATCTAGAAGTATTATATATATAATTATCATTTTCAGCATGAACTAGTTTTACATTTATAAGCCATACTTCTACTAGGCTTTATTCAATTATAGGCTTCTCCAGTGACTCAGTAGTAAAAAAAAAAAAAAAAAATTCACCTGCCAATGCAGGAGAGGTAGGTTTGATCCCTGGGTTAGGAAGAACCCCTGGAGAAAGAAATGGCCACCTGCGCCAGTATACTTGCCTGGAAAATCCCATGGACAAAGGAGCCTGGTGGGCTATATATACTCCATGAGGTCGCAAAGAGTTGGACACACCTCAGTGACTAAGCAGCAGCAGCAACAGCATTCAATTGTAGGACTCACAAAGATTGAAAATTAAACCCAAACTGTCTTTAAATTCAATATTCTATCTGTGTCCAGTCTTTTAAAGGAGATCTGTGAGTACACATGCATGTGTATATTTGTTTCTCTGTGTGTAGACAAGTTGGGCAAAACTCAAATAGGGTAAGTCCAAAGAAATCCATGACAAGACACATCATAATCTAACTTCTAAAATCTAAAGACAAGAAAAAATTCTTGAGAGCAGCAGAGAGAAATGATGCATTGCTTATTTGAAACACCAATTAGAATGACAGAGGATTTCTCATCTGAAACCATAAAGGCCAGGAAATACTGGCACACCATTTTTCAAGTGCTGAACAAAAATAACCACAGATTCCACATCTGATGAAAATATCCTTCAGGATAAAGATAGTCTCAGGTGAATGAAAACTGACATAATTTGTCCCTAGCAACTCTATCATTAAGAAATAACTAAAGGAAACTATAAACAGTAAGGAAATAATCAGAGAAGTGGTTTCAGAACTTGAGGGCAAAAAAGAAGGAACACTGAAATGGATGAAAACAAATGTAAATACAAAAGACTGTCTTTTTTTTCATGAAGCTTATGACATATTTGATGAGTGAAGAATAAATTAGAATACCACATGATGTGGTGCTCAGTGCATGCAGAAGAAACACCAAGGGTTATTATATTTTAAAAGTATGGAGGGTAAAGGAATCTAAATGAAGGTAACTTTTCCACATCTCACTTGATAAAACATCGAACCAGTAGGCTATAAGTTTTATAAGCATACAATAACACTTTGAATGGCCACTGAGAAACTATACAAAGATTTTACACATATAAATAAGCACATTTTTAAAAATAAATCAATATGAGCCTTTTATTTTCTCTTTTAGTTGTTAAAATACAACAGTCAAGTGGAATAAGGGGGAGATATCTAAGTGTTTCTTTTATAGGCAATGTATACAGGGGCTGAGATGCCCTAAATAGCTGACCTTTGGGTTAGAGTTATACTTGGCCTCCATAAGGCCAGATTCAAAATTGAAGGAGGTTCCCGCCAGAGAGCACACTGGGTAACATGTAATCATAATTATATTATAAACTCAATAATAAAAATTCAATATATAAAAGATAGTCTGACAAAACCCTTTACTGGAGTTACAGAAATTAGGGAAGAAAAAGCCTGGTTCATGGTTTGCTGCTACGGGCTAACAACTGTGTAATGTATTATACTGAAGGTTTCTGACTCATTTGAAGTACACGGGACAGGAAATACAGTGTAGGGAAGATAATAACAATTTGTTTTCTATCATCAATATATCTTCAAGGACCTTTTCCTGTATCATCTAATGTAATCATCTCACAAGCCTGTACGACAAGATATTTTACCCTCATTTTATAAAAGGTATAATATATTTGAGACTTTAATATATAACTATTATATATAATAATATATAAGTATAATATAATTGAGAATTTAATATCTTGGATAAAATCATTTAGCCCAATATGACTGAATCAAATATACAACTGGTCTAACTTTCACATTTGCTAATTAATAGGATTCCCAGCTGGACTGAGCAAAGGATCTGGGTTGGTTAGAAAGTAATAATCTCGCTACTACTTCCTTCCTCCTATAGTATGCAGCATGGACTTGTTTAGTCCACAATTAAGAAACCTTTATCTTATTCAATTTTTAAATTATAAGAGTGGACAAATTTTTAAAATAAAATAAAACATGACTTGGTGACTGAGATCATAAGATTTTTTTAAATGAAATAAAAGCAGAAGGTAAAAAGAAAAGAGGATTATGGAATGAGTTTTTGTTAAAATATTAGTCTGTTATTATTACTTTCTAAATTATTAATCTTGTAAGAAAGTGATGTATGTCCACTATTCATATTTGTTCTGAGAAATCATTTTTCCCAGTGTTTAAGAATATAGGCTCAAAGTCAACTGACATAGATAATGCATCATCTTCTACTTCTTAACTGTGCAACCTTGGAGAAGATATTTAAGCTATCTAGAGTTTAGTATATTAATTTATAAATTGAGTATAATCATTGGAGTGCTCAGAGATTAAATTAATGATATGTATAAAAAAGTCCAGCAATTTCTTGGCAAAGTATTTCTTGGGGAAAAAAGAAAAATCAACTTTTTAAAATAAGTATCTGGCAAACAATGTCTGCTTAAAAACATGGATAGAAGATAATACTGACAAGGTCATAGTCATGACCTCCCACTGGAAACTTACTTCCACTTCTATCTACTCTTTGAAACCTAAACAAACAAACAAATAAAAATCCAGCAAATAACTCATTATAGTCATTTGGGATCTGGGTGAAAGGGCATAGGGGGATCAAAGAAAATGTATCCCTCCTTTGGAAAGAGTATTTCAAAGTCAATCCCCTACCTAATCTGAGTCAAGGCTATCTTGTGGAACCTAGAACTGCACATTGTTAATGAGTATTTTTATAACCTTTAAAGAAAACCAGTGTAGCAAAACATAAAATAGTCTGAAAATACAGTAGAAATATAATACTTACTCAATATTAGAAAGATAGACTCTTATTTGGAAAGAAATGGTTGAAAGGAAAAAAAAAAAAAAAAGCTGTAGCTTTACTTACAGCTAAAGACCAAGGACTTCTATTGGAAGGACAGGTGCTGAAGTTCTTAGTAACTTGACAACATAACGCAAAGAACCAGCACATTGGAAAAGACCCTGATGCTGGGAAAGATTGAAGGCAAAAGGAGAAGGGAACGGCAAAGGATGAGATGGCTAAATAGAATCACCAACTCAATGGACATGAGTAAGAGCAAACTCTGGGAGACAGTGAAGGACAGAGGACCCTGGCATGCTGCAGTCTAAGGAATCACATGATTTAGTGACTGACAACAATGTTTTATAATCTTTAAAAAAAAAACAATATAGCAAAACATAAAATAGTCTTAAAAATTACAGTAGAAATATAAGACTTACTCAGTATCAGAAAGATAGTCTTATTAGGAAGGAAATGATAAAAGTTAAGCCTCTTAGGTGGAATGCTATGAATTCCAACTGTGTACAGTGGAGGAGTTGACAGAAGACTAATTCCTAAAGAAAAAAAAATGCTTTAAAAATTAAGCACTTAAGTCAATATATCATTCTGGTTTAAAAGAAAAGAGTAATATTTGGGAAGTGGATTTTTATTTTTTAATCAAATACAAATATAAAAACAAGACCCTTTACAACTTTAAATGGTCAATGTTACCATGAGTAATTGATGTATTTTATTTTTCTAAGTCACATATTGATTAAAAAATTATTTGTTTCTGGTAGTTACTTGTCAGTTCAGTTCAGTTCAGTTCAGTCACTCAGTTGTGTCCGACTCTTTGCGACCCCATGAACTGCAACATGCCAGGCCTCCCTGTCCGTCACCTACTCCAGTTTACCTAAACTCATGTCCACTGAGTCTGATGCCATCCAACCATCATCCTCTGTCATTCCCTTCTCCTCACAATATATTATTTTTATAAAATATTCTGCAGTGATACAATCTTTTGTCATTATAGAAAAAATCTTATGTATTTCAAACAATTTATAAACCATCAACTCTATAACAAGGGCATAAACTTTTTTAGAACCCATTTAAAAAATTAAAACTTCAAGATTAGGATTTCCATTTTATTACACAATATATGTCAGGTTAATTAATTATTCTTGTCCATTCTCCGATATTCAACCACCACTGAAGTGTGAATTGGTGAGTCACATTCACTTATTCATGTACTAAGGAAACTACTTTTGTTTTAATTAGGTTATGTGATAAAAATAAGAAAAATGCTTCCTCAAATTTGACCACTACTTAGTCCTTTCCAAGACTTTTAGTACAATATATTGTTCTTTATTTAAAGGTATTTCAAAATTGTGAGATTCATGGGATAATTCTTAAAGTTACTTGGATAGAAATTTCTCCTTAACATTTTTCAATTTTTTCTATCATAAATCTTAGTATGTGTTCTACTTCCTTATATTAAATTTCATAAGTAAGAGAATAAATTTTCTATAAGAACTTCTGAGGACAAATCTGAGGTGAATTTTATTTTGAAGAACTGTCAGTTACTACTGTGTTTGCTTAGAAACATAAGGTTAGTACTAACCAAAAGAATAAGTAAAATTTAGACAACACCATTTTCTCTGCATCTCTTTTTATAGGACAGAGATTAATCCAATGCTTTGGATTTGATTTGGGATATTATTGTTCAATTTTGTTGTTACTGTTTAGTTGTTAAGTCGTGTACAACTCTTTAGGACCTCAAGGATTGCAGCATATCAGGCTTCCCTGTCCTTCATGAAATCCCAGAGTTTTCTCAGACTCATGTTCACCGATGATGCTATCCCTCTCACCCTCTGTTGCCTCCTTCTTCTCCTGCTCTCAATCTTTCCTAGCATCAGGGTCTTCTCCAACTTTAAGAAACCTTCATTTAACCTATAACCAGAGAAGCCTCATGATCTCTAGGTGCTAAAATTAGTCTCTTCTTTAATATCTAAATAAAATGACTCAAGCTGAATCCTATATGGTTGCAGAAATTAGAGTCCTCCTTTGAAAATTCTCAAAGATGATTTCAGGGAGGTAATGTGAACAGTTGTTTCTTTACACCTCTCACTGCTGAATTCGCTTATCAATAATGCTTTGGTTACCTCTCAGAATGCTGTATCAGCTTACTCCAGTTTTCAATAACCATAAAACTTGGGGGAAAATGTATATGTGATTCTCCACAGCAGAGAAATGACAAGACTAAAATAAAATTTAAAAGCTAATAAAACTTTTTTTTTTTTTTTTAGTTTTGGGAGATGGAGTGGGAAGCTGGTGAGGGCAACCACAGCATGAAATAGAAAATAACCAAAAAGTAGAGGGTACATAAAAAGTAATGAACTATAAATATATACAACCACAGAGATAAACATCAAGTGTCTCATATTAGGAAATAGAAGCCAGACTCAAATGGCATGATCCAATTTATATTGTAGGCAAAGCTCAGTAGAAGTCTACAGAGACAGTACAGACCAGTGGTTGCCAGGTGCAGAAGAAAGGAACAGCTACAAAGGGGCATGAAGAAAATTTATGGAGTGAAGGAACTGTCATACACTGGTTGTAATCATGTTGTAGTTCAGTTCAGTCGCTCAGTTGTGTCCAACTCTTTGTGACCTCATGGTGTGCAGCACGCCAGGCCTCCCTGTCCATCACCAAGTCCCAGAGTTAACCCAAACTCATGTCCATTGAGTTGGTGATGCCATCCAACCATCTCATCACCTTTCATCCCCTTCTCCTCCTGCCTTCAATCTTTCCCAGTATCAGGGTCAAATGAGTCAGTTGTTCATATCAGGTGGCCAAAGTACTGGAGTTTCAGCTTCAACATCAGTCCTTCCAATGAACACTCAGGACTGATGTCCTTTAGGATGTACTCCTTGCAGTCCAAGGGACTCTCAAGAGTCTTCTCCAACACCACAGTTCAAAAGAAATCATGTTTACTTGACCATAAATAATTGTCAAAATTCATAGAAATTTGTACATGTAAAAAAGAGAATTGTACTACATATAAAATTTCCTTTAGATACATACAATTGAAGGTTTCTTAAAATTGGAGAAGATCCTGATTCTGGGAAAGATTGAGAGCAGGGGAAGGGGGCAACAGAGGATGAGATGGTTGGATAGCATCACCGACTCAATGGACATGAGTTTGAGAAAACTGGGATTTCATGAAGGACAGGGAAGCCTGATATGTTGCAATCCTTGAGGTCCTAAAGAGTTGTACATGACCTAATGACTAAACAGTAACAACAAATTTGAAAAATAATATCCCAAATCAAATTCAAATGATCTCCTTTAGATTGGATCTCCTTGCTGTCCAAGGGGCTCTCGAGTCTTCTCCAACACCACAGTGCAATAGTAATCATGTTTGCTGCTACTGCTAAGTCACTTCAGTTCTCTCCGACTCAGTGCGACCCTATAGACAGCAGCCCACTAGGCTCCTCTGTCTCTTGACCATAAATAATTATCAAACTTCATAGAAATTCATACATGAAAAAAGGAAAATTTCACTACATATAAGTTGTAATTCATAAATTTCACTTTTAGAAATGGATATTGTGCAATATTATTCTTCACATTCCTTACATAATATTGAAAGAATTTTCTTAGAAGTTCTCTTTCCACATAGCCCTCACTTCCAGATTTATTCTAAAAGCAGAAATTCTAGCTCCTCTTTATCTTGTTTCCCACTTGAAGGATGCCTAAATGCCTGTCTTTCTCATCCCTCCAAAATATTTCACAAGTCTCTTAAAACTGAATGAATCAATTCACTAGAATAATAATTAGCAGGAAGAAACATTTTCACTTATTTATTTGAGCCAAATCATATTTTTTTTAAACTAACCTATATGTGTTCCTTTCTTTCTTTTAACATAAATAGAAGAACCATTTCTCAAAGAGTGATTTGCTGTCCCTCTTTGGCATCTCAAAAACCTGTGGCTACATTTTGGTCTTTCTTATCACCATCTCAGTTCCAGATGTACTTTTAAACAAAGACCCTGCTCAGCAATTACCAAGAAACAGAGAAAAGATTAAGTAATAGAATATTCATCGCTTAATTGAAATTTATTATCAAACTGTAATTTTTGGTTACCTAATCTCTATTTAGTTACTAGGCATATTAATTCTTCAAAGGATAAATGAACATATTTTATCAACAAGGTTCAGGTAGAGGCAACATAATATAACCAGAAGGACCTATCCCCTCCAACTCTTAAATCCTATTGTTGAGTAAAGCACACTCTCTTCCCTTAGCAGAACAGATAACCTACAGAGAGTCTGAAACCACTACTAAATTAACTGGGATACGGTTATGAACTGAAGTTTGACCCCCCCCCCAGCCCCTGATATTCACATATGGAAACACTAACCCTTTAGTTCAGTTCAGTTCAGTTCAGTTGCTCAGTCATGTCCGACTCTTTGCAACCCAATGAATCACAGCACGCCACGCCTCCCTGTCCATCACCAACTCCCAGAGTTCACTCAAATTCATGTCCAACAAGTCAGTGATGCCATACAGCCATCTCATCCTCTGTCATCCCCTTCTCATCCTGCCCCCATTCCCTCCCAGCATCAGGGTCTTTTCCAATGAGTCAACCCTTCACATGAGGTAGCCAAAGAATTGGAGTTTCAGCTTAAGCCTCAGTCCTTCCCATGAACACCTAGGACTGATCTCCTTTAGGATGGACTGGTTGAACCTCCTTGCAGTCCAAGGGACTCTCAAGAGTCTTCTCCAACACCACAGTTCAAAAGCATCAATTCTTCAGTGCTCAGCTTTCTTCACAATCCAACTCTCATATCCATACACGACCACTGGAAAAACCATAGCTTTGACTAGATGGACCTTTGTTGGCAAAGTAATATCTCTGCTTTTGAATATGCTATCTAGGTTGGTCATAACGTTCCTTCCAAGGAGTAAGCGTCTTTTAATTTCATGGCTGCAGTCACCATCTACAGTGATTTTGGAGCCCTCAAAAATAAAGTCTGACACTGTTTCTACTGTTTCCCCATCTATTTGCCCTGAAGCAGTGGAATCAGATGCCATGATCTTCGTTTTCTGAATGTTGAGCTTTAAGCCAACTTTTTCACTTTCCTTTTTCACTTTCATCAGGAGGCTTTTTAGTTCCTCTTCACTTTCTGCCATAAGGGTGGTGTAATCTGCATATCCGAGGTTCTTGATATTTCTCCCAGCAATCTTGATTCCAGCTGGTGCTTCATCCAGCCCAGCATTTCTCATGATGTACTCTGCATATAAGTTAAATAAGCAGGGTGACAATACACAGCCTTGATGTACTCCTTTTCCTATTTGGAAC
Source organism: Ovis canadensis (assembly GCF_042477335.2). Taxonomy (NCBI): domain Eukaryota; kingdom Metazoa; phylum Chordata; class Mammalia; order Artiodactyla; family Bovidae; genus Ovis; species Ovis canadensis. Next base: position 172,761,332 of record NC_091246.1, on the reverse strand, counting down.
TAGTCTGCTGTTCCATGTCCAGTTCTAACTCTTGCTTCCTGACTGGCATACAAGTTTCTCAAGAGGCAGGTCAGGTGGTCTGGTATTCCCATCTCTTTCAGAATTTTCCACAGTTTATTGTGATCCACACAGTCAAAGGCTTTGGCTTAGTCAATAAAGCAGAAACAGATTTTTTTTTTAACTCTCTTGCTTTTTCCATGATCCAGCAGATGTTGACAATTTGATCTCTCATTCCTCTGCCTTTTCTAAATCCAGCTTGAACATCAGGAAGTTCACGGTTCATTTATTGCTGAAGCCTGGCTTAGAGAATTTTGAGCATTACTTTACTAGCATGTGAGATGAGTGCAATTGTGCAGTAGTTTGAGCATTCTTTGGCACTGCTTTTCTTTGGGATTGGAATGAAAACTGACTTTTTCCAGTCCTGTGGCCACTGCTGAGTTTTCCAAATTTGCTGGCATATTGAGTGCAGCACTTCCACAGCATCATCTTTCAGGATTTTAAATAGCTCCACTGGAATTCCATCACCTCCACTTGGAGATGAGGCTTTAATGATGCAATTAAGATTATACAAAGTCATAAGTGTAGGATCTTAATTCCATAGGACATACGACCTTATAAGAAGCACCACCAGAAATCTTTCATGTATACAGAGGAAAGGCCATCTGAGGGCACTGAGAAGAAGCAGCTGTCTACAAGCCGAGAAGAGATCCCTCAAAAGAACCAATTCTGATGCTGCCTTTATCTTGGAATTCTAGCCTCCAGAACTGTAAGAAAATAAATATCTGTTTCTTAAACCATGCAGTCTGTGGTATTCCATGGCAGCTTGAGCTGACTAAACAGGAACTGCTGTGTCATGGCTTCCCATCGCCGTCTCATAGTTCTCCTACCAGGGCAAACCTTGAGTGAAAATAATTGCTTAACAAGTGACTCTGGTTTGGGGGAATGCTTGTTGTCAGAACATGGACTACTGTGGCTTCTATTTTCCCAATGTGGGACATAGAATGTTTGTTGATTTTGATTTTCTTTTGATAAAGCCTTTTATGCCTTCAACATGGAGATATTTGAGGCAGTGGGCTATAAAGCCATATCTAATATTTGATTCCAGTTAGGAAACAATGCTGCTATATTAATTTTTATAATTATAGTTCGTTTTTACTGTTTTACATACTTTTGCTCTTTATTTTACACCAAAATTATATTTATACAGGCAAAACATTTTATGTATTTTATAGAACTATTATAATAACAGCACAATTTTCATCTAGTGAGCTGTAAAATCATGGCCTAATTTTCCCTAAGTAGAAATCTGTATGACTCAACGGGCTATGTTACCACCAGTCACTAAGGCAACAGGCTTGATGACTGTTGCCTATACACTAGCTCTACACAATCCACATTGACACATCAGATGTTTAAGGGTAATACTGGTGACAGTTTTCCCAAGTATAAAAATTTCCTTAAATTTATTAGCTCCTCTTTAAGAGCTAATTAACATTAAACTTATTAATCTTCTTTTAGTATGTTTTCCTAGCATTTGGTCCTGATGGTGAAACTTTCTTAAGCATTATATATTTGAGTGAACTGAAAATTTACCCAACATTAAGCTCTGTCAGAAGAAAAACATTTTTTATAGTAATCTATAAGAATGAAGCATAATGCATAATCCTAACCCTAATCATACAGAAAATGTATGATTTATTGTTTCTCAGTAATATATAGATATTAGACTAATGTGGACAGAAACTAAAAAATTAAGTATGTGTGTATTTAAAATGTATTTAACTGCAGAATATTTCAAAAGATAAGCATCATATACTCAATATCCTTATTTTATAGGTGAGAAAACTGAGTTGTAGAGAAGTTAAATAATTTTCCCAGTATACAAAAATAGGAAGTTACAAAGTTAAGGTTTAAATCTAATCTTTGAAGTTATAGCTCAAGATTTTCACTACTATAATATCCTAAAAAAATCCATATGAATAAAAATCCATACCATCCATGAAGTTATGGTAAAACAATGCATAGAAAACACCAGTGATAAAATGTGATTTCTAAGGGAAATAAATGGATTTTAGGTACCTCAAATATGAAACATATAAGCAGTCAGTTCCAGAAACTTTTGACGGAAAAAAAATTAGAAACTGTGTGACCTATTTAATGAATATAAGCATCCAAGTGCAATAGATACATTTAATAACCCATAATCAGAAACTGTGTTGGCTATTCCTGCTAAAAAGATAAATTTCCAGTAAAATGCCCAATGAGGTTACAATTTAAATGATAATGCTACTAATTATATTCTGGTTTCACATTTCATTGACTAGCATAATTTGTTTATTGCACATTTCCCCTGCGGCTAAAAGAAAAATGTTTTTATTTCTGCTAGAGTTCTTGATTATCATTTTTGAAACCTTCTTTAATAACCAGTTTGAATGGAATAGCCCACCTCGTTTCTATGGAGGGGGTTTCTGAAGCAAAATAATATATATGTTCTATTTATTATGAAGGTATATATCCTGGCAAATAGCATCTCCTAAGAAATGTGTGCCTGCTCAGTTGTGTCCAACTCTTTGCAATTCCAAAGTCTGTAACCCACCAAACTACTCTGTCCATGGGATTCTCCAAGCAAGAATACTGGAGTGGATTGCTTTTTATACCTCTAGAGGATCTTCCCAACCCTGGGATGGAATCCACATCTCCTTCACTGCAGGCAGACTCTTTATCACTCAGTCACCTATGAAGCCCCCTTCTAAGTAACACTATCAGGTAAAATTTTACAATTCTCAGGGAAGAAAAAAATAGCTGTCATGTGTAACTGCAAGGTATTCTTTCACTGGTGGCTAGAATTCAATATCTATAATCCTTAATCTCTAAAGTAAATAATAACTTTTAAGTAAAATTGGATTTCTTTTAGTTTAACACTCTATGTGTAGAGATTGGACTACATTTGCCTTTGGCATATGTCAAGAGATGGTACTTTTTATATTTCATAACTGAGACATGTAGATGTATTTTGTTTGTCATAACAGTGAAAAGATGCACAGACTAAACTGTGCAACTTTACTTTTACCTCTTAATATTCAAGACAAATACCTCCTAATATTCAAGACAAAAAGATGACTTTGTACATCTCTGGAAGAAATGCCTCAAAAGCAGAGGAACATAAGTTGCTTAAATAAGCAGCAACATTGGCATGTGCTGGTTTTGAGATTTTTTTGTTTTGTTTTCAAAAAACATTTTGTCAGTAATTTAGCATCATTACAAAAAAGAGCTTGTGAACACTGATTTACAAAGTTTGATTTTGGGTAGATTTTTATTTCCTTAATAGCCTATTTTTGAAATGTATCAAGACAGAAAGAAGGGAAAGGAAATATGATGGAAGGGAAGGAAAGAAATGATGGAGGGTGGAAGAAGAAAAGAAGGAATAAAGAATCATCAAATACACAATAAAAAGACATTTTTCTAAAAAAAAAAATAACAACAACAAAATGCACTCAATACTCTCTACCTTCAGCAATTCTTTGCCACCATTCCCATTTAGTGTCACATTTTCTTAAGTGGTTGCTAATAGAGCAAATAGCACGACTAAGAAGAGACATGGTAGAATTCGTTAGCTGTGCATGTTTCATAGAACACCACTGCTTTCTTTCATTGTTGGAAACAGTTTGGTTCAAACAAAAGGGTGGCCTGTAAAGGCTGTCAGATTGCTGTTCACTCAGTCAAAGACACAGTACGTTTCTCTTTTACTTTGAGTGTGGCTGAACTTACATGCGCTGTGAATACATCAGAATTCTGGGCTCTCAGAGCATCACCTATGAATGAGAGGGACAAGGAATGACAATCAACATACACATGTCATCTATTTGCTCTACTACTGTGCATATTCCATTCTCCTATTGGACTTCATTTACAAAATATAAGTTCAAAGATAAAATTACGAAGAATTTCAAGATGGTGACAGCAGAACCCTAAACTAAACAGTTGCTCAGTCGTGTCCGACTCTTTGCGACCCCATGGACTGTATGCTACCAGGCTCCTCCATCCATGGGATTCTCCAGGCAAGAATATTGGAGTGGGTTGCCATTTCCTTCTCCAGGGGATCTTCTCAACCCAGGGATCGAACCCAGGTCTCCCACATTGGAGGCAGATGCTTTAACCTCTGAGCCACCAGGGAAGCCCAAACTAAACTAGGTCCTATAAAACCTAGGACTCTTTGAAACTACAGAGGTTGCTCATACAGGAAGTCAGCCCCAACTTCATAGGTAGGTGGGTAGCAAGGTAGGTAGATAGATAGAAGTAGATCTTAGGGAAAAAAATACTTTTTTAAAAGGTAAAAGAAACCGCAAGTGAATAAAAGTGATGACAAGTGATCAAAAGGTGAATATATTTTTAGGAGACAAAGGAGTTTGGATGCGGGCTTTAAGAGAAAAAAGAAATCAAAAAGAGTTAAAGGTTTTAGGCCTGAGAAACTAGAAAGATGGAGTTATTATTTAATTAAACAGGAACTACACCAGGAGATGGTGGTTTGAGAGATGAAAGACATCGGAAGTTCAATTTTGGATGAATTAAGTTTAAGTGCCTGTTATGCATCCCAATGTAAATATCAATTAGGCAGTTGGATATGTGAGTATGCAGAGTAGGGAAGATATCTGAATTGGAGATTTAATTTGAGAGGAGTCAGCACAGTGGTGACATGATATTAAAGCTACGAGAAGTGAGAAAAGCTAATAAAAGAAGTGCAAATGGAGAAGAGAGACGGTTAAAGACTCAGACTTAGCACCCTTTAATATTTAGGTATCAGCGAAATGACATGTCAGCTACAAGGGAAACTTGAAAGCTAATTTTGACAAATTATAATCTACTTCTTAAGATTGCTAGGTGATGAAAGATAAAAATAATATTATCTTAACAAAATTATGAACAATGTTGCCTTCTCACTCCAACTACCGCTCTCCTTCTTGTTCCTTTCTTATGCCTTTCCCATAGAATTCACTGAACAATAAAAAAAATGGTAAATTTATTCATATATTCATTTGTATTACCACTGTTTGCCTTCCTAATACCTTCAATTACTATTCAGTTGTCAGGGACAGGAAACATGTCTTACTAGTCTCTGTATCTCTACCATTAAATTAATTGCCTGCACATGAAAAACACATTTTTTTCTTAAAAAATGAATATATTCTCAGCAAACAAGGTCATCCCATGGCTGTAGAGTAGACTTTTACACTAATGATGACTTACATAAATGTCTCAAAGGACTAGATACTGAATATAGGAGAACATGACATCTACCCCTGTTCAAAGCTGCTAAGATTTAGATTGTATATATCTATATCTGTATCTATCTATCCCCACTAGCCACTGAAAGTATACAGGACTTCCTGGAAAATAATAGTCAACAAATGATAATATTTCTTTCAAATGACCTTTGATTCAAGTAGGTTTCCTTTGATTAAGGTGAGATCAGAGGCTGATGACATCTAGGAATACTGGCTATCCTAGAGATAGTGCCAGGACACAATTGGGGCTAAAAAAGAAATCACTTTGAATATATAAACCACAGGAATTGAAATGCAAAGAACTGGCTAGAAAGTAATGAAATACTCAAACAACAACAACAACCAGCTAACAGGATACCAACAGGACTCCAGACAAAACAAAAGGAACCCCTTAAAATGCCTACCACTAGACTGAATGAACAAAGTGAGGAGGTGGTTTTAGCAGGTCTGAGGACGTTATCTGGTGAGAGCAGACTTCTTCATAGTAACTGGTCAGCATTATCTTTTTAAATAAGACAGTGTTTCTCAAATTTTGTATGCATGAAAGTTGCATGGGCAATTGCTTAAAATGAAGACTCTTTGGAATTACCACCAGATTCTGATTCAGTGGTATTAGGTCTAGGAATAAGTATATGTAACAAATATTATTTGTGGTTCCAATATAAGTGGTCCACAAGCCACATTAATAAGGATATTGTTAAGGAGACATTTTCATGGAAGACCAAATTATAACAAAACTGTATGCTGAGAAAGAAATCGGTCCACTGTTAGATGAGAGAGATGGAGTTAAAGATTGTTTAGAATCAATTAATTTCATATATCCTTTAAAATCTAGCTCTTCCATTTCCTTTTCTTACACTCTGTGCTAATCCTCTTCTGTTTATCTCAAATCATTTGTAGATAAAGGTATACATAAACTATATTAAATTCCAAGTAATAGACACAGACGTAGATCACTGCAGGATTTAGAATCAAGTGATCCAGGAGGGTGAGGAGCAAAGAAAACTATTTTAACAGCTGCACAACTGTTCCTATAAAATTTGAAATTTAAATAACTATTTAGGACATCATGTCTAACACACACCACGGTGATCCAATTAAAGGTCTAGTGACCTAGTTTGTTTTATATTCTCAGAAGGGTCTTCCTCTCTATTTCCTTAGCCATTCTTAGACTAAACTGCTCTTATTATCCCCTTCTTTCCATGTCTGTTTTACCTTTTCTTCATGTCTGTATCTTTCTAAAATGACACAGTCACTGCCAACTCTGATCTATAGTTTCCAAGCTCTGCAAAAATGTTGCAATCAGATAAATCAGGTAACATTTTTCATGGAGACTATTAAGCAGAGATCTGAGATATGTTTAGACTCTTCAGTAAAAATCATACTCCACAACCTGCTTTTATTAAGACTGCACATCCTCATATAATATTACTGGACAATCACTCAAGTAATTTCAGCAAATGACTATTCTGTCAATTTAATTTTGATTTTTTTAAAATTCCCTCTCAGAATTATAGAAACCCCACTGTTAAACCTATGTGTTAACCAATCATTCCCTACAGACAATGAATTAGGTGCTACTCAAATGTTTCAAATAAAGATGTCTGCCTAGTCTATCATTGCAGATCATTCATTATGCAAAGAATTTTCCTTATAAGAAGTAGCAATTGCTTCGTTAAAACTTTAATGAACATTTACAAGTTCTATATATCTGAAAGATATATAAAATACATAGAACCTAATTTTCTCCAAGAGGATAGCTATTCAAATATTTAAAAGCATCTACTGTGGCTCTCCTAAACCTTTTTATCTCCAGACTAAAATCCCCCACTCCCTTTCATCTTTCTTAAAGTGTCAAGAGTTTTCAGATACCTCACTGTTCTGAATACTGCTCTGTCAATATTTATTTTATAATATTTATAGTGTATAGTGTTAGAGACATTATTTCAAGTGTGAACTGCATAGTAGTTCTTGACATGAGACTTTGAAAAACACAATGGATAATTTTCTTTATCTGGACATGAGTCTTTGATAAACATAATGTGTTACCATGTCATGCTAATATTTTCAGAGGTATGATCAGAGTGTTGACACATGCTGAGCTTTTCATAGTCAGCAAAAACACAAAAATTTTCTATTCAAAAGTATTATCATATCATTTTATCCCCAGTCTTTATCTAGATAATTGATTGTTTTATCTAACTAGTAAAGGTGGAAACTGACATTTGTTCCTTTTAAATTACATAATATTGATTTAGTTCTCTTATTTTTAAAGCAATGATTTGAAATGTTATAGACACTGAATCTGAGGGGAAAAAAAAAACAAATTGTATATTCAATTCAGTTCAGTTCAGTAGCTCAGTCATGTCTGACTCTTTGCGATCCCATGGACTGCAGCTCACCAGGCTTCCCTGTCCATCACCAATTTCCAGATCTTGCTCAAACTCATGTCCATCAAGTTGGTGATGCCATCCAACCATCTCATCCACTGTTGTCCTGTTCTCCTCCTTCCTTCAGTCTTTCCCCTCATCAGGATCTTTTCCAGTGAGTCACTTCTTCAAACAAGGTGGCCAAAGTATTGGAGTTTCAGCTAGCATAAGTTCTTCCAATGAATACTCAAGGCTGATTTCCTTTAGGATTGACTGGTTTGATCTCCTTGCAGTCCAAGGGACTCTCAAGAGTCTTCTCCAATACCACAGTTCAAAACCACCAATTCTTCAGTGCTCAGCCTTCTTTATAGTCCAACTGACATATCCATACATGACTACTGGAAAAACCATAACTTTGACTAGACAGACTTTTATTGGCATATATACATATATGTATAAGTATATAAAGTTTCCAGGATGAGGGCATGGCAACCCACTCCAGTATTCTTGCCTCAAGAATTGCCATGCACAGAGGAGCCTGACTTGTTGCAGTCCATACTTTCAAAGAATCGTACACAACTGAGTGACTAAGCACAGCACAGCACACATATATAAAACAATGCAGAATGGACAAGATAGTCTCCACAGTCCAAGGTTAACTAACCTTCCCTATACATCAGTTCTGTGATTCCCTAATCTTATATTCCAGCCATGCATGTACCATGTGAATATTTGATAATTAAAATTAGTGAAACTAATTTGCTTCCCAGTTATCAAAAACCTGAAATAGAAATAATACTGGCTCTGATGAGCACTTAAAAATTGATGCTTTTGAACTGTGGTACTGGAGAAGACCCTTGAGAGTCTCTTGCACTGCAAGGAGTTCAAACCGGTCAATCCTAAAGGAAATCAACCCTGAATATTCATTGGAAGGACTGATGTAAAGCTAAAGCCCCAATACTTTGACCATCTGACTGAAGAGCCAATATATTTGAAAAGACCATGATGCTGGGAAAAAACTGAAAGCAAAAGGAGAGAAGGGCAGCAGAGGGTAAGATAGTTAGATATTATCACCAACTCAGTGAATATGAATTTGAGCAAACTCTGGGAGATAGTGAAGGACAGGGAAGCTTGGCAAGCTATAGTCCATGGAGTTTCAAAGTCAGACATGACTGAGTGATGAACAACAATGACAACTGAATTATTTAATCTCTGATGCAGACAGCTGAGGTTACTACCCTAGTACTGAGACTCACTGATGTGAAAAGTTTGCTTAAGAAATTAGAGTTAGAATACTACACAATAGGAAAAAGAATAGAACAAGGCAGACAAAAATTAGACCTAGGAAGAGATGAACATGTTATAACAGGGCATGAGGAACCTTTTATGATGCTGATATATTTATTATCTTGATTGTGGTGATAGATTCACAGGTGCATTCTTATGTCAAATTTATCCATTTAGATTATATTAATATTTAATAATTATTGTACACCAGTAATATCTCCCCAAAGCAGTTAAAACATATTACTGAAGAATCCAAAGTTCTTTGTTCATGTCAATTATATCTACAAATATTACTGAATAGGTGATTAAAATTGAGAAAATTTAAAAATATTTTTGTTATTTAAAATTGTTATAATAATTTTATTATATGCTAAAACTAGTAACTAAATAATTTAATTTAAAACTTTCTAAAGTTTTAGAAAATTTAAAAATTTCTAAAACACTAAAACCTAAAAACATTATATTCTAAATAAACTCTTTTCCAAGATTAAAAGTCAGTGAAAATAGGGATAATAATTTACATTTTTGCAAATCTTTTATTACATTTGACAATAGAAGGGGACTCAGTTTCATATGCTTTGACACTCAAGCTGTTGCTAAATGTTGTGTCAGTTTATATATCTCAAGAAAACACAGCTTCACACATATGCATAGCTGGAAATGAGAGGAGCATTTTAATAGCATTTTCAGATAATTGTGTATATTCTTTGATGTTATACTAAAACTCAACAAGTGACTGCTTCTTAAAGGTGCACTGAAATATGAAAAATCAAAATGTATCAATAACCTTTATATGCTGTTACATTAAAATCCATTGGACTTTATTGCACATTAAATAGATTCTACCCATGAAAAAATATTTTTCATGCATTGTAAATCTGAAAAAAATACTGATTCTTGAAGATTTTCATTTCTTTCCAAATTATGAACCATGTCATTTTACAATAGCAAAATGACAAATCCCAGTTTCATCTTGAAAATGGAGACTACTTTTAATTTGTGTCACTATTGCTTTCTTGGTCCCAGATGTGATATTTTTATTCAGTAAGGTAAAATATGTAATTAAATCTTTAACTTATGGTACAGTTATCTATCTTTGATTGACAGATACTGTTTCAATACAAAATGTACACTCATAACATATTGCTATGGAAATTGAGGCCTTCAGGATCTACTTTTTTACATATATCTGCAGCCTCTTCACCATCTTATTTTCTGTACAGAAAGATTCCTGACTTCAACTTGTATGTGCACATTCTTTGACATTCCACAAAGGTAAGCAACTTACTCCTTTTGACCAGAGAATTCTTGCTGTCTGAAAGGATGAGATTCTTAGCTATTATTTTATATAAGCCTCTTTAACCATGTAGAATGAGGTAAGGGTTTATTTTATGTGATGTATATCTGCTGATCCTACCACTTTCTTAGCCTTTTAATGTATTAAGGAAAGACCCTCCTTGTGCAGTGAGAAACAGGCATATCTTCCTCCCATTGGACACAACCTCCTAAAGTCACAGGGCTGAGAGGAAGAACTGGCTTGGATTTTAACCACACAATCTGCAAAATACGTAAAAATATTTCTGGATGTCCTGATCCTCTCATAGCATTTTTAATTTGCACCATATAAAGTCATGTCTCCAAAGCAAACTCTAAGCACCTTGAGTGAAGTATTTCTGCTTTATTCACACCCTGAAGATGCAGCACTGCATCTGACACACTAGAAGTGCTCACCAAATGGGTACTGAATGAATATTTGGTGTAACATGTCAAGGTGGAAATCTACACACGAGAAGAAATGAAACTCATAGGGACTTCTTTTTGAAAGAAGTCTTTTTATGTCACAGCATGTAACCTCCACTGACAAATTCATCATACCATCAGTCTTTATAGGATAGATTCATGTAAAAAGATTATCCATTAATATGAAATTATTTGGACTTCACTGGTGGTCCAGTGGTTAAGAATCCACCAACCAATGCAGGGAACAGAGTTTCAATTCCTGCTCTGGGAAGATTCTACATGCCACAGGGTAACTCTAAGCCAGTGAGCAACAACTGCTGAGCCAGCACTCTAGGGCCCTTGTGCTGCAACTACCAAAGCCCATGCACCCTACAGTCCATGCTTTGCCACAAGAAAAGCCACGGAAATAAGAAGCTGATACATTGCAACTAGAGTAGCCCCTCTCACCACAACTAGAGAAAGCCCACATGCAAATAAGACCCAGTGTGTCAAAAATAAATCAATACATTAAAAAAATTAAATTATTCATGGGAAAAGATTTGCTTTTCTTTTCAAAATGAGAATGTAAAACATGAAAAAAATAGATAAAAGTATTTAGAATATTAATTTGGCTAGTGATGGAGGAGAAAAAGACAGCAATTTCCAAATCTGCTTTGGATTAACAAGGTTCAGAGGAAGTGAGGCATCATGAAAAGAACATAGATTGTTGTCCTCAACAAGTATGTGTAGGAATTCAGCCTCAGTCACTTTTTAACCTCATGGATTATAGTAGATCGCTTAACCACTCTGATCTTTGTTTGTCATCTGTAAAATGAAATATACATTTACCTCATTGTAGGGTTGTAGCAATAATTCAAAAAACAAACCATACATGAAAAATACCTAAAACAGTATTTGTTACATTATAGACACTAAATATTTGGTGCAATGTTCTCGCTGCTTGTCATGTCTGACTATTTGTGACCCCATGGACTATAGCCCACCAGACTCCTCTGTCCATGAGATTTCCCAGGCTATATTGGAATGTGTTGTCATTTCCTCCTCCAGGGGATATTCCTGACCCAGGGAACTAACTTGCATCTCCTATATCTCCTGTATTGTCAAGTGGATTCTTTACCACTGAGCTACCTGGGAAGCTAAAATATTTGGTAGTTCTTCATAATCATTTATATTTTCATCATATTATTAAAGGTTAAGAAACTCCATGGAAAGAGTAAATAAATTTTACATATGAAATTCAAAAGCTGGAATTCTTGGTTATATTGACGTGTCATTTCTGTATTGAACATTTCTTCAAATTGCATTTTCATATCAGTGACATTTGCATGAAAAGGTGTACATTTTAAAAATTATCTAAATCAATATATAGTGCTCAAAATGCATATTTTCTTTATTATTAGTGCATTTGGTTGTAAATAACCAAAATCATAACAGCAACCTGAAAAACTACAGTTTGTTTCATATAACATAAAGTTTTGAAAGGAGGCAGTCTAGAGCTGGTGAAGCAGCTCACTATGGCAAGAGGAACACACGACCTTTCTCCCCATCCATCACTTGCTTTGTGGCACTCATCTCTGTGCTGGTAAATTATGCATAAGTATTGTTTGGCTGCCCCTGGCTACAAAGGTGGATGGGGAATTTAATTTTTAGCTCTCCAAAGTTATAGTAGAAGAAGATAAATGAAAAGCATATTAAGAAGGTCTTTTGACTGAGACCAACTATAATGTATACTACAGCAAACAATCAAACCACATTTACCTGTTTTCATATAAATGAGATTAAGTTTAAATACATTCACAATATTAACACAATATTCTACATTGTATACCTTGCTCAACTTGTCTTTGTCCACTGAAAAATGTCAATTGAAAAAAATATATGCCTATTATGTCAACAAGTACGCAATTAGAATGTTGTGGATTTAACAAATATTGAAATGGATATGAACTTATATTGGTAGATCTAGTCATTCAAGGTTGATTTTAATTTACATGAATTATTTATTGTCATTTCAAACAGCTTACAAAAATTATAATATATCTTGGATTTAAATACACCAAATATTTGTAAAACAAATATTGTAGATTTTTATTAGCTCATTAACTTGTGAGTAATGTGTAGATAATTCCTTTTGGTATAATCATCAATATCATATAACAATATGACAGTCCTTAAAATAGTTTCAGATAAGAGTAGGGAATATACACATCGTGAAAATAAATTAGGTGACCATAGATTCTGATGCCACTAGGGATGGAATAGTTTCCTGACTAAATTTCTGAAAGACTTATCAGTAGATCACAGAGCTTTATAAGTGGGCATGTCTTGTATTAACATCAAATCTTTTTATAACAATTTATAATATTTATAATTTGCTTCATGCTGCTGCTGCTGCTGCTGCTGCTGCTGCTGCTGCTGCTGCTGCTGCTGCTGCTGCTAAGTCACTTCAGTCATGTCCGACTCTGTGCAACCCCATAGACGGCAGCCCACCAGGCTCTGCTGTCCCTGGGATTCTCTAGGCAAGAACACTGGAGTGGGTTACCATTTCCTTCTCCAATGCATGAAAGTGAAAAGTGAAAGTGAAGTCACTGAGTCGTGTCCAACTCTCAGCAACCCCATGGACTGCCGCACATCAGGCTCCTCTGTCCATGGGATTCATATATGCTTTCAAAAGTGATTCTGATCATATTATTTGCCAAAAATTAGTATATTTTAAGCATATTACAATAAAAGAAGACAGATTTGAAATATGATGCAAACTTTAAAAACTTTCAATAGTGTCATATCCTTTCTTTAATCAGCCAGACTTTTTTCTTACTTTTCCAATATCCATAATATTTTCCTGATAATCCATTAATTTAATCCTTATTTAAGTAGGAATCAGTATGAAAACACGACAGTTCTTTTCCCTTGAGTGCAGCAGAAAACCAAATATTTCAATTAGTTCAATTTGTCCCATAATTTCTTTAAAATATGTTACATGATTTTCCTTGCTATTTTTTCTTTTTTCTCCTATGCTACATTTTAAGATATTTTAAATCATCTTTCAATTGCTTTATTAACTTATAAATTAGCTATCCTGTTCTTGATAATTTTTTGTATTCTGGAGAAAAAAAAGAAATATGAAATTGGATGTATAGAAAGTAGTTCTGGAGATAAGTTATCAATACATGCAGATGACATGTTACTACATATAAAAAACCCTAAAGAATTGACACAAAACTATTAGAGCTGATAAATTAATTAATCGAGGTAGCATGATACAAGATTAACATACAGCAATCAGTTGCATTTCTTTACACTAAGAATGAAATATCAGAAAAGAACTGATAAAAAGAACTCTTTTAAAATTGCATCAAGAAACAAAATAAAACACCTAAGAATAAGCCTAACCAAGGACATGAAAGACTTATATGCTGAGAACTATAAAACATTAATAAAGGACATTGAAGATGCTTCAACAAAATGGAAAGATAGCCCATGTTCTTGTATTAGGAGAATTACAATGCCCAAAGCAATCTACAGATTTAATGCAATCCCTATCAAATTACCGACTGAAGAGACTTAGCAGCAGTGCCTGGAGAATCCCAGGGACGGAGGAGCCTGGTGGGCTACCGTCTATGGGGTCGCACAGTGTCAGACAAAACTGAAGTGACTTAGCAGCTATCAAATTACCAATGCACAGAACTAGAACATATAATCCAAAAGTGTATATGGATTCAGAAAAGATCCAGAATTGTCAAAACAATCCTAAGGAAAAAGCAAATGCAAACGTCATAATCCTGACACATTTCAGTTCAGTTTAGTTCAGTCGCTCAGTCGTGTCCGCTCTTTGTGACCCCATGAATCACAGCACCGCAGGCCTCTTTGTCCATCACCAACTCCCAGAGTTCACTCGAACTCATGTCCATTGAGTCGGTGATGCCATACAGCCATCTCATCCTCTGTCCTCCCTTTCTCCTCCTGCCCCCAATCCCTCCCAGCATCAGGGTCTTTTCCAATGAGTCAACTCTTCGCATGAGGAGGCCAAAGTATTGGAGTTTCAGCTTCAGCATCAGTCCTTCCCAAGAACACCCAGGACTGAACTCCTTTAGGATGGACTGGTTGGATCTCTTTGCAGTCCAAGAGACTCTCAAGAGTCTTCTCCAACACCACAGTTCAAAAGCCTCAATTCTTCGGCACTCAGTTTTCTTCACAGTCCAACTCTCACATCCATACGTGACCACTGGGAAAACCATAGCATTGACTAGACGGACATTTGTTGGCAAAGTAATGTCTCTGCTTTTCAGTATGCTACCTAGGTTGGTCATAAATTTCCTTCCAAGGAGTAGGTGTCATTTAATTTCATGGCTGCAGTCACCATCTGCAGTGATTTTGGAGCCCAAAAAATAAAGTCTGACACTATTTCCACTGTTTTTCCATCTATTTCCCATGAAGTGATGGGACCAGATGCCATGATCTTCGTTTTCTGAATGCTGAGCTTTAAGCCAACTTTTTCACTCTCCTCTTTCACTTTCATCAAGAGGCTTTTTAGTTGTTCTTCACTTTCTGCCATAAGGGTGGTGTCATGTGCATATCTGAGATTATTGATATTTCTCCCAGTAATCTTGATTCCAGCTTGTGCTTCTTCTAGCCCAGCGTTTCTCATGAGGTACTCTGTTAAATAAGCAGGGTGACAATATACAGCCTGACACACTTCAGACAATACTAAAAAGCTACAGCAATCAAAACAGCATGGTGTTGGCACCAAAACAGATATATGGATCATGAAAAACAGTAGCGAGTCTGGAAATAAACCCACACACATCAGTCAAGCTACAACAAAGGAGGCAAGAATATACAATGGGGAAAAGACCATCTCCTTCAGCAAGTGGTGTGGGGAAAGTTGAATAGACACATCTAAGTCAATGAAGTAAGAACACACCTACACACCTGCACACCACACATAAAAAGAAACTCAAAATGGTTTAAAGACCTAAATATAAGCATGACGCCGTAAAACTCCTAGAAGAGAACTTAGGCAAAACATTCTCTGACATAAATCATACCAATATTATCTTAGGTCAGTCTCCCAAGGCAATTAGAAACAAAAGCAAAAACAAACAAATGGAATCCAACTATACTTATAAGGTTTTGCATAGCAAAGTAAACTACTAACAAAATGAAAAGATAACTTACAGATTGGGAGAAAATATTTGCAAGTGATGCACTCAACAAGGGCTTAATTTTCAAAGTATAAAATAGCTTGTACAACTTAGTAACCAAAAAAAAAAAAAGGAAGAAGAAAGAAAGAGAAACTCAATCAAAAAAATAGATAGAAGACCTAAACAGATATTTATCCAAAGAAAACATACAGATGGGGTCATTAGGCATATGAAAAAAATGCTCAACATCACTAAGTTATTCAGTTCAATTCAATTCAGTCACTCAGTCGTGTTCGATTCTTTGCGACCACATGAATCACAGCATGCCAGCCCTCCCTGTCCATCACCAACTATCAGAGTTCACTCAGACTCACATCCATCGACTCAGTGATTCAATCCAGCCATCTCATTCTCGGTCATCCCCTTCTCCTCCTGCCCCCAATCCCTCCCAGAAGCAGAGTCCTTTCCAATGAGTCAACTCTTCACATGAGGTGGTCAAAGTACAGGATTTACAGCTTCACCATCATTCCCTCCAAAGAAATCCCAGGGCTAATCTCCTTCAGAATGGACTGGTTAGATCTCCTTGCAGTCCCTCAAGAGTCTTCTCCAACACCACAGTTCAAAAGCATCAATTCTTCAGCACTCAGCTTTCTTCACAGTCCAATTCTCACATCCATACATGACCACTGGAAAAACCATAGCCTTGACTAGATGGACCTTTCTTGGCAAAGTAATGTCTCTGCTTTTCAACATGCTATCTAGGTTGGTCATAACTTTTCTTCCAAGGAGTAAGTGTCTTTTAATTTCATGGCTGTAGTCACCATCTGCAGTGATTTTGGAGCCCAGAAAAATAAAGTCTGACACTGTTTCCACTGTTTCCCCATCTATTTCCCATGAAGTGATGGGATCAGATGCCATGATCTTCGTTTTCTGAATGTTGAGCTTTAAGCCAACTTTTTGCTTTCCTCTTTTACTTTCATCAAGAGGCTTTTTAGTTCCTCTTCACCTTCTGCCATAAGGGTGGTGTCATCTGCACATCGAGGTTATTGATATTTCTCCCGGCAATCTTGATTCCAGCTTGTGCTTCTTCCAGCCCAGCATTTCTTGTGATGTACACTACATATGAGTTAAATAAGCAGGGTGACAATATACAGCCTTGATGTACTCCTTATCCTATTTTGAACCAGTCTGTTGGTCCATGTCCAGTTCTAACTGTTGCTTCCTGACCTGCATACAGATTTCTCAAGAGGCAGGTCAGGTGGTCTGCTATTCTCATCTCTTTCAGAATTTTCCACAGTTTATTGTGATCCACACATAGTCAATAAAGCAGAAATAGATGTTTTTCTGGAACTCTCTTGCTTTTTCCATGATCCAGAAGATGTTGGCAATTTGATCTCTGGTTCCTGTGCCTTTTCTAAAACCAGCTTGAACATCCGGAAGTCCGTGGTTCATGTACTGCTGAAGCCTGGCTTGGAGAATTTTGAGCATGACTTTACTAGAGTGTGAGATGAGTGCAATTGTGTGGTAGTTTGAGCATTCTTTGGCATTGACTTTTTTGGGACTGGAATGAAAACTGACATTTTCCAGTCCTGTGGCCACTGCTGAGTATTCCAAATTTGCTGGCATATTGAGTGCAGCACTTTCACACCATCATCTTTCAGGATTTTAAATAGCTCCTACTGGAATTCCATCACCTTCACTAGCTTTCTTTGTAGTGATGCTTTCTAAGGCCCACTTGACTTCACATTCCAGGATGTCTGGCTCTAGGTGAGTGATCACACCATCATTATTATCTTGGTTGTGAAGATCCTTTTTGTATAGTTCTTCTGTGTATTCGTGCCACCTCTTAATATCTTCTGCTTCTGTTAGGTCCAGACCATTTCTGTCCTTTATCAAGCCCATCTTTGCATGAAATGTTCCCTTGGTATCTCTAATTTTCTTGAAGAGATCTCTAATCTTTCCCATTCTGTTGTTTTCCTCTAGTTCTTTGCATTGATCGCTGAAGAAGGCTTTCTTATCTCTTCTTGCTATTCCTTGGAACTCTGCATTCAGATGCTTATATTTTCCTTTTCTCCTTTGCTTTTTGCTTATCTTCTTTTCACAGCTATTTCTAAGGCTTCCTCTGACAGCCATTTTGCTTTTTTACATTTCTTTTCCATGGGGATTGTCTGGATCCCTGTCGCCTGCACAATGTCCTAAACTTCAGTCCATAGTTCATCAGGCACTCAATCCATCAGATCTGGTTCCTTAAATCTATTTCTCACTTACACTGTATAATCATAAGGGATTTGATTTAGGTCATACCTGAATGGTCCAGCGGTTTTCCCTACTTTCTTCAATTTAAGTCTGAATTTGGTAATAAGGAGTTCATGATCTGAGCCACACTCAGCTCCTGGTCTTGTTGTTGCTGACTGTATAGAGCTTCTCCATCTTAGAGCAATGGAAATTAAACTTACCATGAGGTATCACCTCACATGTGTTAGAATGGTCATCATCAAAAGTCTACAAATAATAAATGCTGGAGAGGGTACAGAGAACAGGGAACCCTCTACACTGCTGGTAGAAATATAAATGGGTACAGCTACAATGCAAAACAGTATGAAAGTTCTTCAAAAACCTGAATAAAGAGTTGACATACAATCCAGCAATCCAACAATCCCATTCCTGGGCATATATCTGGACAAAATTATAGTTCAAAAATAAACACACACCACTATATTCATAGCAGCACTATTCACAATAGCCAACACATGGAAACAGCCTAAATGTTCAACAACAGATAATGGATAAAGAAGATGTGGTATATAAACATAATGGAATACTAGTCAGTCATAAAAAAGAATGAAATAATGTAATTTGAAATAACATGGATGGAACTAGAAATTTTAAATCAAGAAGCATTATTGTAGAAGAAGGAAGATGCCATAATGAAAACAAATCAGGAGAAGATATAGGAGTTCTAAATTATTGTGTGTATACATCACAAAGCCACAAAACAAGAAAAGAAATAACAAATCCACAAGCATAGTAGAATAATTTACCAAGCTTCTATGTCATAGAATAAGGTGAATATTTAAAAACTATGTTTAACATCTTGATCTAAGATATATATATATATAAACTTATATATAAACATGTATATATAAACATATATACACACAAATATATATAAAATATCCTTACATTATCTTTAGGTTTAAATGAAATCTTAAAGTCCCAGCAAGTTTTTTAAAATATAAACAAGTTGATTTGAAATTCATATAGAATTAGGAAGAGCCAAGAATAGCCAAAATAATCTTGAGAAAGAAAGAAAGAAATACTGGACTTAAAACATCATGAATACAAATAAAAATATAAAGTTACAATAACAAAGAGAGTATAATAGAATTGGTAAACAGACCAATGGAACAAGAAAAACACCCATACATAAATATTATCACTGCAATCCACTTGGAAAATATGCAGTTTCCAAAATATTGCTAGATTAATTAAAAAAAATAAGCAAGCAAAATTCCAGCTGTATTGTTGATCTAACACGTTACAAGTGACTATTTATTTATTTATTTATTTTTAATTATACTTTATAATACTGTATTCATTTTGCCATATATTTACATGAATCCACCACGGGTGTACATGAGTTCCCAATCCTGAATCCCCCTCCCACCTCCCACCCCATATCATCCATCTGGATCATCCCCATGCACCAGCCCCAAGCATCCTGCATCCTGTATCGAACAAGACTGGCGATTCATTTCTTACCTAATAGTATACATGTTTCAATGCCATTCTCCCAAATCATCCCACCCTCTCCCTCTCCCTCAGAGTCCAAAAGTCCGTTCTATACATCTGTGTCTCTTTTGCTGTCTCGCATACAGGGTTATCCTTACCATCTTTCTAAATTCCATATATATGTGTTAGTATAGTGTATTGGTGTTTTTCTTTCTGGCTTACTTCACTCTGTATAATCGGCTCCAGTTTCATCCACCTCATTAGAACTGATTCAAATGTATTCTTTTTAATGGCTGAGTAATACTCCATTGTGTATATATACCACAGCTTTCTTATCCATTCATCTGCTGATGGACATCTAGGTTGTTTCCATGTCCAGGCTATCATAAACAGTGCTGCAATGAACATTGGGGTACACAAGTGACTATTTAACTTTGAGTTAAAAATTCACTTTATCAGTAGTGATAGCCACATTTCAAGATGTGTTATCCACATGTTGTTAGTGACCACTGTATTAATACAGATTTGAAGTATTTCCATCATGAAAAATTCCAATCAACACAAAAGTATGTTCAACATCACTAATCATCAGGGAAATTATTTAAAAATAGATCCACAGATTCCCTCCAAGCACACACATACTCCCTCTCTCTCTTTCTCACACTCATACAAGTATACACTTCAGAATGACTGTAAACTGAAAGACTGGCGGTATTAATCACTGAAGAGGACCAACAGCGATTGTAATCCCATAGTTGGCTGCCAGGGGGTAAATTCATAAAACCACTACAAAAAAAAAATTATAATCTAGCAGTATCTAAGAAAACACAATGTATGTCTCTTCTATGACCAAGCAGTTTCATATAAATATTTTTTCAACAGTGATGTTTACATGCGTGTTATGAAGGACATGCATCCAAATGTCCATAGCAGCATTATTTATATAGCTCCTAACCTGAAACTATTTAAATGCATGTTAAAATAAAATAACAAAATAAATTGTACCATATTCACAAAATGAAATGTTAATCATTAATGAAAATTAATGAACCACTTTTACATGTAACTACATGGATAATTCTTACAAACATACATTGAATGAAATACATGACAACAAATGTTACTGTACAAAGTTTTAAAACAGGAAAAACTAATCCTATGTTATTAGAAGTCAGGGAAGATAGTTCTCTTTCAACACTGTAATGACTGGGAAGTAGGAAAATGTGGCCTTCTTTAGTCTGGTTATATACCTTTTTGTGTGTGTGGTGGTGGCTAAATGAAGTTGGTGGCAATGCAATATTTATTTATTTAGTTGTGTACTTATTATTTGGGTGATTTTCTGTGTGTTTAGTATGCTACAATAAATTAATTGTAAAGCTACATCATATAATGGGACTTCTCAGCAGCTGCAGTGGTAAAGAATCTACCTGCCAATGCAGGACACACAAGAGATGTGGGTTCAATGCTTGGATCTGGAAGATCCCCTGGAGTAGGAAATGACAACTAACTTCAGTAATCTTGCCTGGGAAATCTAACGGACAGAGGAGCCTGGCATGCTATAGTCCATGGGGCCTCAAAGAGTCAGACAGAACTGAGCAACTGAACACACACACACACACACACACACACACACACACACACATCATAAAACTGGGTATTAGCTCCATGCAGAGAATATTTTGCTAAAGAAGCTTCACCCGAAGCAAATCTTCAGGGTAACACAAAACTAATTTATAATGAACACCACACCAAACTCCTTACCTCTATAACTTGTAAGAAACTAAGAAAGCTCTGTTTGTGGAAATTTGGAAGTACTATTTTAATTATAATTGGCAATGTAAATATTCTTAAAGACCATGATAGCTAGATGGATAGATAGAAAAATACATATAGCTTTCATGATATTATGACATTACTCTCTCTCTCTCTCTCTCTCTCTCTCTCTCTATATATATATATATATATATATATATATATATATATATTTAAAACATTTTAATATCAGGTGACATCACAGCTATATGGCATTATGTTATATTATGTATAATTTATTATAATATTCAAAGATAAATTTTATGTTAATGAACATTAAAGCACAAAACTCAATTTCTAAGCAAGTAAAATGTTCACAATGACCTTCATTCTAGTTTTTCCTCCTAGATTCCCCTGAGGAAATAACTGCTGTGAACATATTCTTGTTTATTCTTTTACTCTTTCTATATATTTTCCCAAACACAATATTCTACGCTTTATCCCCCCAAATAAATAAATCTAGTGCATTTTTATACATACAAGTCTGTTTCATTTATTTTAATGGCTACTTAAATTCTATCATATTAAAATACCATAATTCACTTAACTAGTTTTTTGCTGATGGATATTCAGCTTTTCCAAATTCTTTTCTATCATTGATGTACTGCAACATATATTCTTACACATTCAACATTTTCATAGTTGAATACAGCCATAAGATAAATTCTAAAAGTGAAATTGCTCAGTTAAGTGATATGTGAATTTTAAGTTTTGACTGATATTGCCACAAAGCTGCCCATTAAGGTAGAAGCAATTTACATTCTCATCAAGTATATATGATTTTAAGTGTTTCTGTTTTAGAAAAATGACTCTGTGACAGTTGGAAGATGGACTATGGCAGAGAATAGTGATATGAGGGATGCTAATTTGGAAGCTAAAATAATAATAGTCTATGTAATTATTCAGGCATGAACAATAAAAGGTGAGAGGAAATAACATTTTCAAGAAGTACTACAGTAGTGGAGTTGAGAGGATTGAGATAATGACAACTTTGAGTGCTCTATCCATAATGGCCTGAAGTGCATCTTTCATTAAACCATCCAAACTGAAGTCCCAATAATTCAAGCAATGTTTAGTCCATTACCACCTCAACCTTTGACGTGTCAGCCTATCAAGTTTCTTTTGCCAAGTTCTCACTCCATTAAAGTGCTACTAAAATGAATTCCCTTTGTCAAAAGTCTCCATTAAGCCATTAACATGGGGTCTTCTCTCTCAAGAGCTTTGGTCTTAAAGGTTAGGAAACTAGAAGCTCAAGTGTTTGGCCTTTATCATTAAAAGCTTAAGGAAAAGATATTCTTAACCTTCCTTCATGTTTAGCCTCCAAATTATATCTAGTCCAGCAATAACAACTCTATATTCCCCTGAGGAGAGTTTCCTCATAATTTACAAGTCAGAAATCATTTGAATTTCTCTTAGAGAAACTGAAATTTATCGGGAATTATTAATACAAGCAGAACTCTTGATTATTTGCATAATTCTTATCCATAGCAACCAATTTCCAAAATCCTTTTGATATGCAAAAAAAATGTTTGTTTGTTTTTCTGACATGAGAAAATCATAATCCTTCTGTCACTTTCAAATGTCATGAATTTATCAATTTGGAAAAAGACAACTAAAGCTAAACCTGTGAAGCAGCCTCTCCTACTGAAGAACAGTAGGACAAACACTAATTTTTGTGAAAAATTAAACTCAGCAGTCTTGCCTGGACCTAGATTCTACTTAAAAATCTTACTTTGGCATGAAAGTCTCTTAACAATCTTCCCACATTCTTTCCCCAGGTGATATAGCTAGCTAATTGCAACATAAGAACAGGTCAGGAGAAAGAAAAGGAGTGATACCTAAAAACTGACTTCCCAAGTGATGCTAGTGGTAAAGAATCCACCTGCCAATGCAGGAGACATAAGAGATGTGGGTTTAATCCCTGGGTTGGGAAGATCCCCTGGAGGAGGATATGGCAATCTGGTCCAGTATTCTTGCCTGGATAATCCCATGGACAGAGGAGTCTCGTGGGCTACAATCCATAGGGTGGTAAAGAGTCGGCCATGACTGAAGAAACTTAGCAAGCACACAGGGTATAAACAGATTTTTTTATTTGTAGAGATCTCTGTAGAAGATGGGCTTGCCAGAAATGATGACTCAGACCTAGATGTGAACTTCAGGCTAATAGCTTTGAAATCTAAAGCTGGCATAAGCAAAGTTGAGGGCATGGTGAAACGAATAAATACAAACTAAACTCAACAGACCTCAAATCTGCTCTTTTAAAGCAGTCAGGATATTTCATGCATTCAAATTTTTAGAGACTTGTATTCTACTTTCGTGGAGGCTGTTTTATTGTTCCAGGAAAACCATGAACTAAAAACGTGCTTTTTAATTTTGAAGACGTAAAGCAAAGATGTGACTCTAAGGGATGCAATTACTCTGTTAGATAATATAAACAGGATGGCTATGCTGCAAGTAGAGTTCCATATCTGCAGATTGTGCTCCCCTTAGGGCAGGGTTTTTTGTTGTTGTTGTTCCCCCCCACCTCACATATGGATTTAGAATGTGCTGTCGCTGAAAATTACAGCAAACCCTTGGGGAAAATTCTTATGGAAACAATGACCACAAGACTTAAGCAATTATGACCTCTAAGGACTTAAAGAAAGATGGGAAAGCCCAATTAACTTGAGCTAGAAAAGAAACTACAGTGGAAATAAATCAGGCTTCGATAATCATTGGACTATTGAATTGGACTGCTGATGCCCCACAATATTATCATTTAGGACAAAGAAATTGTCCAGGAAGGGGCTGATAAAGGATTTGAATACTGTTGTATTCAAATAAACTTGTTCTTTTGAAGACAATGCTCCAGACTGCACCTCTGTGGTTGGAGATAGAGTTTTCCTAAAGTAAGTAGAAACTCTCATGGACAACCATCTTGTGATGAGGTCAAACTAGAGATAGAAAATGAATTTGGTAGGTCTCAGATTAGAAGAAAAGAAAGACATTTTCTATCCTTCTGTTGGTAGTAGAGCAGTCAAGTTCAAGAACAATTCCTTAAGTATGTGGTTAACAGATGAATTAGGAGGGAAGGAAATTGGCCACTACCACACAGATAGAGACAGGCTGCTAACCAAGACCCATCCTGTCTCAATGGTAAGTTTAGGTTTGCATGCGTGCTAAGTCTCTTCAGTCATGGCCAATTCTTTGTGACCTCATGGACTGTAGTCTGCCAGGCTCCTCTGTCCATGGGATTTCCCAGGCAAGAATACTGGAGTGGGTAGCCATTTCCTTCTCCAAGTTTAGTTTAGGTGGTATCTTTGAGCTGACCTGTCCAGTACCACTTATAAGTTAATCCTTGAATACTGTTTCTTTTCTGCTATATTTTAATTTCCAATGCCTTCAGTGGGAGATTAAGGGAAAGTTGATGCCTGTGCTTGAGAGACAGAGCAAGAGAGAAAAACACATTCAGAGACAACATACTCTTTTGTTTGTTCTGTAAATGTTCATCACATGTTCCCAACACCAGGGAATATTCTGTATGTGGAGAATAGATTGGTGAGGAAAACAGTCTTGATGAGTAAAACACTGTCTCTCATAAAGGTAACATTTACTATTAAGAGATCAAAGAAGGAGAATTGACAATTTAAAATTCAACAAGCAAATAATGCAAATAATACCAATACTTATTAGAACAGAAAAATAAGTTCATAAATAATAAATTACTGCATGACAGGGACATCATTTAGATATGCTGGCCAAAGACAGACTCTATTAGATATGACTTCTAAACAGAGTCCTGAAATGATGAGGAGCCAGCCTCCTGAGGCACTGGGTTAAAAAAAATTTAAAAAAGGTATTCAGGGCAGAGGAACACCAAATACCATGGTCTTGAAGAAAAGCTAAGCCGTAACGTCCAATGGGTGAACAGAGCAAGAAACAACAGACTAGAACCAGATGTGGAGGTAAACTAATAAATGAAAATCAAGCGTGCTCTGTAGAAAATGTAAGTGCAATCTAAAAATTTTTTGATATTCAGCAGAAAATAAATTCATTGGAAAATATATTGTTAGAAATAAAATCTGACTTACCATTACTGGAATGTAATTTTGAGGGAAAATACGAGCTAACTGAATACACATAGGCAGGCCAGCCCTAGCCATACCATTCACTTACATCTCAAACAAATAAGATAATTAATTTATTCTGAATAAACATTAAATTTTAAAGTTGATAAGTGTGCGTGTGTATGCATATGTGTGGGTATGTATATCTACACATGGACATTACCAGATGGTCACTATTGAAATCAGATTGAGTATGTTCTTTGCAACTGAAGATGGAGAAGCTCTATGAGTCAGCAACAAAAAGACCTGGTGCTGACTGTGGCTCAAATCATGAGCTCTTTATTGCAAAATTCAGACTTAAATTGAAGAAAGTAGGGAAAACCACTAGGCCATTCAGGTATGACTTAAATCAAATCCCTTATGATTATACAGTGGAGGTGACAAATAGATACAAGGGATAAGATCTGGTAGACAAGAGTGCCTGAAGAACTGTGGACAGGGGTTCGTAACATTGTACATGACATAGTGACCCAAACCATCCCAAAGAAAAAGAAAATGTAAGAAGGTAAAGCTGCTGTCTGAGGAGGTTTTGCAAATAGCTAAGGAAATAAGAGAGATGTGAGAGGCAAGGGAGAAAGGGAAAGACCCAACTGAATGCAGAGTTCCAGAGAATTGCAAGAAGAGATGAAATGGAGGCCTTCTTAAATGAACAACATAAAGAAGGAGAAGAAAACAATATAAAGGGAAAGGCTAGAGATCTCTTTTTTTTTTAATTTTTATTTTTACTTTATTCCATTCTTACATGATAGTAAAGAAAATTGGAGCTATCAAGGGAATGTATTACCTAAAGTGGGACAGATGTCAGGTGAGTGTAGTCTCCTTGCTTCTGTCTCACCTCAACACAAATTTGAAGCAACGGATGTTAAAGCCCTCGGCGTAACATGCTCTTGGACAGTCCATGTTAGTTCTCAGACAGATCAGTTTTATCCGGAAAATAAAGGAAAATACATCCTCAAGGCATGAGAGCACGCTGACCCTAAAGATGCAAAGAGAAAGAGAGACAGAGAGCACGTGTGTGCAGGAGAGAGAGAGAGACCTGGCCCTTTGGCTCCTTTTTTTATATGTTTTTTCCTCCCCCGGGCCTGCCTTACATAAATTGGGCTAGGCAGGAGTGCTGTTTGTCCCACCTGAGGTCCTCACTCCCGTCCTCAGACCTTCCTTTGTTCTATTTTTGTGGGCTTTCCCCTTTCTTGTCTTTTAGCCACCACCATTTTAGACTCCTGTTTCCTATTCTAACTACCTAACAATTCCATGCAAGGATAGGTGTGATAAAGGACAGAAACAAGGACTTAAAGGGCATAGAGGAGATTAGGAAGGGATGGCAAGAATACATAGGAGAACTATACAAGAAAGGTCTTTATGATTCCTTAATGATAGCCATGATGGAATGGTCACCCACCAAGAGCCAGACATCCTGAAATGTGTGGTCAAGTAGGCCTCAGGAAGCATTACCATGAATAAAGCTAGTTGAGGAGGTGGAATTCAAGCTGAGCTATTTAAAATCCTGAAAGATAATGTTATTAACGTGCTGCATACATTTTTATCAGCAAATTGGGAAATCTCAGTATTGGCCACTGGACTGGAAACAGGCAGTTTTCATTCCAATCCCAAAGAAGGGTAATGCTAAAGAATGTTCAAACTACTGTATAATTGTGTACTGTATACTTTCACATGCTACCAAGGTAATGATCAAAGTCCTTCAAACTAGGCTTCAGCAGAACTTACAGATGTACAAGCTGTATTTAGAAATGGCAGAGGAACTAGAAATCAAATTACCAACATCTGTTGGATCATGGAGTAAGCAAAGGAATTTCAGAAAAACATCTGCTTCATTGACTACACTAAAGCTTTTGATTGTGTGGATCACAAAAAACTGTGGAAAATACTTAAAGAGATCAAAGTACCAAACCATCTTACCTGTCTTTTGAGAAACCTGTGGGTCAAGAAGCAACAGTCAGAATTGAACATGAAACAAATGACTGGTTTCAAATTGTGAGAGGAATGCAAAACTGTATACTGTCACTCTACTTATTTAACTTATAACCAGAGCACATCATATGAAATGCCAGGTTGGATGAATCACAAGCTGGAATCATGACTGCCAGGAGAAATATCAACAACCTCAGATACACAAATGATACCACTCTAATGGCAGAAGTGAAGAGGAAGCAAAGAGCCTCTATAAATGTGAAAGATGAGAGTGGAAAAGCTGGATTGAAACTCAGCAATAAAAAAGAGAGAGAGAACAGTATTTGGTTCCATCACTTCATGGCAAATAGAGGGGGATAGAGTGGAAGTAGTGACAGATTTTCTTTCTTGTGCTCCAAAATCACTGTGGACAGTGAATGCAACCATGAAGTTAAAAGATGGCTGCTCCTTTAAAGGAAAGATATTAGAAACTAAGCATATTACAAAGTAGACACATCACTTTGCTGACAATGATCATCATAGTCAAAGAGATTATTTTTCCAGTAGTCATGTATACGTGAAAAAGTTGGACCATAAAGAAGGTTGAATGCCAAAGAATTGATGCTCTTGGACTGTGGTGCTGGGGAAGACTCTTGAGAGTCCCATGGACTACAAAGAGATGAAGCAGTCAAGGCGAATGAAAATCAACCCTGTATATTCATTGGAAGGACTAATACTGAAGCTCCAATACTTTGGCGACATGGTACAAAGAGCTGACTCTTTGGAAAAGGCCCTGATACAGGGAAAGAACATTTCATGCAAGGATGGGCACAATAAAGGACAGAAATGGTATGGACCTAACAGAAGCAGAAGATATTAAGAAGAGGTGGCAAGAATACAAAGAAGAACTATACAAAAAGATCTTCACAACCTAGATAATCACGATGGTGTGATCACTCACCTAGAGCAGGACATCGTGGAATGCAAAGTCAAGTGGGCCTTAGGAAGCATCACTATGAACAAAGCTAGTGGAGGTGATGGAATTCCAGTTGAGCTACTTCAAATCCTAAAAGATGATGCTGTGAAAGTGCTGCACTCAATATGCCAGCAAGTTTGGAAAACTCAGCAGTGGCCACAGGACTGGAAAATGTCGGTTTTCATTCCAATCCCAAAGAAAGGCAATGCCAAAGAATGCTCAAACTACCACATAATTGCACTCATCTCACATGCTAGTAAAGTAATGCTTAAAATTCTCCAAGTCAGGCTTCAACAGTACATTAACTGTGAACTTCCATTTGCTTAAGCTAGATTTAGAAAAAGCAGAGGAACCAGAGATCAAATTGCCAACATCCGCTGGATCATCAAATAAGCAAGAAAGTTCCAGAAAAAAAAAATCTACTTCTGCTTTATTGACTATGTCAAAGCCTTTGACTGTGTGGATCACAATAAACTGTGGAAAATTCTGAAAGAGATGGGAATATCAGACCACATGCCCTGCCTCCTGAGAAATCTGTATGCAGGTCAGGAAGCAACAGTTCAAATTGTACATGGAACCAAAAACTGGTTCCAAATAAGGAAAGGAGTATGTCAAGGCTGTATATTGTCACCCTGCTTATTTAACTTCTATGCAGAGTACATCATGAGAAACTCTGGGCTGGTTGAAGTACAAGCTGGAATCAAGATTGCTGGAGAAATATCAGTAACCTCAGACATGCTGATGACATCACTGTTATGGCAGAAAACAAAGAACTAAAGAGCTTCTTGATGAAAGTGAAAGAGAAGAGTGAAAAAGTTGGCTTCAAACTCAACATTCAAAAAACTAAGATCATGGCATCTGGTACAATCACTTCATGGCAAATAGATGGGAAAGAGTGAAAACAGTGACAGATTTTATTTTTTCAGGCTCCAAAATCACTGCAGATGGTAACTGCAGCCATGAAATAAAAAGACGCTTGCTCTTTCAAAGAAAAGCTATGGCAAACCTAGACAGCATATTAAAAAGCAGAGACATTACTTTGCCAACAAAGGTCCATCTAGTCAAAGGAACAGTTATTCCAGTAATCATGTATGGATGTGAGAGTTGGACTAGAAAGAAATCTGAGTGCCAAAGAATTGATGCTTTTGAACTGTGATGTTGGAGAAGGCTCTTAAGAGTCCCCTGGACTGCAAGGAGATCCAACTGGTCCATCCTAAAGGAAATCAGTCCTGAATTTTCATTGGAAGTTCTGATTTTGTAGCTGAAACTCCAAATCTTTGGCCACCTGATGAGAGGAACTGATTTACTATAAAAGACCCTGATGCTAGGAAAGATTGAAGGTGGGAGAAGAAGAGGATGACAGACTATGAGATGACTGTATGGTATCACCCACTCAATGGACGTGAGTTTGAGTAAACTCTGGGAGTTGGTGATGGACAGGGAATTTGGGCATGCTGCAGTCCATGGAGTTGCAAAGAGTCAGACACAACTGACAGACTGAACTGAACTGAACTGGGTAAGGTTGAAGGCAAAAGGAGAATGGGAAGGCAGAGGATGAGATAGTTAGAGAGCATCATGACTTCATGTACCTGAACTTGAGCAAACTCCGGAAGACAGTGGGGGAGAGAGGAGCCGTGCATGCTGCAGTACATGGAATCACATAGAGTCAGACAAGACTTAGTGACTGAAAAACAACAATAAAAATGTGTAATATGTGTGTATATATATATATATATGTATGTGTATATTCATAAAAACAAAACATTGTGCCACAAATTTGCATATAAATTGGGAGACTAGCTTGTAGTTTACTAGAGTGCAGTGACTGGAAACATTTGTTAAATGTTGTGGAATTCTATGAGCAATAGTTGAAAATACTTAAATCAGAATACACAGAGTTGAATATTACAGTATCTCTCTTTTTTTTTAATTTATTTGTTTTCTATTGAAGGACAATTGCTCCACAGAATCCTGCCATCCTCTGTCAAACTTCAACATGAATCAGCCATAGGTATACATATACCCCTTCCCTCTTGAACCTCCCTCCCACCTCCCTCCCCATTCCACCCCTCCAGGCTGACCAGAGCCCCTGTTCTCGTTCCCTGAGCCATACAGGAAATTCCCATTGGCTATCCACTTTACACATGGCAGTGTAAGTTTCCATGTTACTCCTTCCATATATCTCACCCTCTCCTCCCCATGTCCATAACTCTATTTTGAATGTCTGTTTCTCCAATGCTGCCCTGCAAATAAATTCCTCAGGATCATTTTTCTCAATTCTGTATATATGTGTTAGAATACAGTATTTATCTTTCTGTTTCTGAGACACTTCACTCTGTATAATAGATTGTAGGTTCATCCACTTCATTAGAACTGACTTAAATGTGTTCCTTTTTCTGGCTGAATAATGTTCCATTGTGTATATGTACCACATTTTCTTTATCCATTCATCTGTTGATGGACATCTACATTGTTTCCATGTTCTATCTATTGTAAATAGTGCTGAAATGAACAATGGAATACATGTGTCTCTTTCAATTTTGGTTTCCTCAGGGTAAAGACTAGGAGTGAGATTGCTGGGTCACATAGTGGTTTTATTCCTTTTTTTTTTTTTTTTTTTAAGGAATCTCCATACTGCCTTCCATAGTGGCTGCATCAATTTACATTCCCACCAATCGTGCAAAAGCCTTCCCTTTTCTGCATACCCTCTCCAGAATTTAATGTTTCTAGACTTTTTGTTGAGGGTCATTCTGTTTTGTTGAGGGTCTTTTTGTTGAGGGTGATATCTCATTGTAACTTTGATTTGCATTTCTCTAAAAATGAGTGATGTTGAGCATCTTTCCATGTGTTTGTTAAGCCATCTGTATGTCTTTGGAGAAATGTCTGATTAGGTCTTTTCCTCACTTTTTGATTGGGTTGTGTGGTTTTGTGGCATTGAGTTGTATGAGCTGCTTATATATTTTGGAAATTAATCCTTTGTCAGTTGTTTTATTTGCTGTTATTTTCTTCCATTCTGAGGGTTGTCTTTTCACCTTGATTATAGTTCCCTTTGCTGTGCAAAAGCTTTGAAGTTTAATCTGGTCCCACTTATTTACTTGTTTACTTTTGTTTTTATCTCCATTATCCTAGGAGGTAAGTCATAGAGCTCTTGCTTTGACTTATGTCATAGAATGTTTTGTCTATACTTTCCTTCTAAGAGTCTTATAGTTTCTGGTCTTACATTTAGGTCTTTAATCTGTTTTGAGTTTATCTTTGTGTATGGTATTAAGAAGTGTTCTAATTTCATTATTTTACATGTAGCTGTCCACTTTTGCAAGCGCCATTTACTGAAGAGGCTGTCTTGCCCCATTGTATATTCTTGCTTCCTTTGTCAAAAATCAGGCACCCATAGGTGCATGGGTTTATTTCTGGGCTTTCTATCTTGTTCCATTGGTCTTCTTTTGTGCCATACTGTCTTGGTGACTATAGCTTTGTAGTATAATCTGAAGTCAGGAAGGTTGATTCCTCCAGCTTCATTCTTCTTTCTCAAGACTGCTTTGGCTATTCGGGGTCTTTTGTGTTTCCATATTAATTTTTTTGTTCTAGTTCTGTGAAAAACGCCATTGGTAATTTGATAGGGATCACATTAAATCTGTAGATTGTATTTGGTAGTATAGTCATTTTCACATTCTTGCTACCCAGGAACATGGAATATCTTTCCATCCATTTATGCTATCTTTGATTTCTTTCATTAATGTCTTATAGTTTTCTGTATACAGTTCTTTTGTCTCCTTAGGTAAGTTTATTCCTAGATATTTAATTCTTTTTGTTGCAATGGTGAGTGGGATTAATTCCTTAATTTCTCTTTTTGATTGTTCATTATAGTATATGGAAATGCAAGTGATTTCTGTATATTGATTTTGTATCCTGCAACTTTGCTAAATTCACTGATTAGCTCTAGTAATTTTCCGATACTATCTTTAGGGTTTTCTATGTATAGTATCATGTCATCTGCAAACAGTGAGAGTTTTATTTCTTCTTTTCTGATCTGGATTTCTTTTATTTCTTTTTCCCCCCTTTGATTGCTGTAGCTAGGACTTCCAGAACTATGTTGAATAGTGGAAAAAATTAGAACCCTTGTGTTGTTGCTTATCTAATGTTTGCTGTAGGCTTATAACATATGGCCTTTACTATGTTGAAGTAGGTTCCTTCTATGCCCATTTTTTGAAGAGTTTTATGACACATACTAATCAAACTAACAAAGACTAAACACAAAAAAATTAAAAACAGCAAGGGAGAAGCAACAATTAACATACAAGGGAAACCCCATATACTTAACAGTTGATCTTTCAGCAAAAACTCTGTAGGCCAGAAGGGAATGGCAGGATATATTTAAAGAACTGAAAGGGAAAAATCTACAACCACGATTACTGTACCCAGCAAGGATCTCATTTAAAATTGATGGAGAAATAAAAAGCTTTTCAGACAAGCAAAAGTTAAGAGAATTCAGTACCACCAAACCAGCTTTGCAAAAAATGTTTAATGGACTTATATAGTCAAGAAATACAACAGAAGAAAAAAGATCTACAAATCAATGCTAAACCATTAGAAAATGGCAATAGGAACATATATATCAATAATTACTTTAAATGTAAATGGATTAAATATTCCAACCAAATGACACAGACTGAATGGATACAAAAACAAACCCATATATATGCTGTCTATAAGAAACCCACTTCAGACCTAAAGACAGATATAGACTGAAAGTGAGAGGATAGAAAAATATATTCCATGGAAATGGAACGCAAAAGAAAGCTGGAGTAGAAATCCTCATATCAGATAAAATAGACCTTAAAATAAAGAAGATTACAAGAGAAAAGGAAGGACACTACATAATGACCAAGGGATAAATCAAGAGGAAGACATAACAATTGAAAATATCTATTCACCCAACCTAGAAGCACTTCAATACATAAGACAAACTCTAACAGACAGAAAAGGAAAAATTGACAGCAACACAATAACAGTAGGAGACTTTTAACACCCCACTGCACACCAGGGGACAGATCATCAAAACAGAGGATTAACAAGGACACACAAGTCTTAAATGATAAATTACATGAGATGGATCTCATCGACATCTTCAGGACATTCCATTCAAATGCAGAAGAATACACCTTCTTCTCAAGCACACATGGAACATTCTTCAGGATAGACCACCTCCCCGGTCACAAAACAAACCTCAGTAAATTCAAGAAATTTGGAATCATATCAAGCATCTTCACCAACCACAACACTATGAGACTAGATATCAATTACAAAGCAAAATCTATAAGAAACACAAACACATGGAGATTAAACAACACATTTCTAAATAACCAACAGGTGACTCAAGAAATCAAAAAAGAAACAAAAAATTTCTAAAAACAAATGACAATGAAAACATGACAACTCAAAACCTGTGGGATGCAGCAAAACAGCCCTAAGAAAGAAGTTTATAGCAACACAGTCCTTCCTCAAGAAACAAGAAAAACATCTAATAGACAACCTAACTTTACATCTAAAGTACCTGGAAAAAGAAGAAAAAAAAATAGTAGAATGAAAGAAATCATAATGATCTGAGAAGAAATAAATGAAAAAGAAATGAAAGAAATAATGGTAAAGATTAATAAGACTAAAAACTGGTTCTTTGAGAAGGTAAACAAAATTGACAAAACCTTTCCAGACTCTTCAAGAAAAAAAGAGAAGAATCAAATCAACAAAATTCGAAATGAAAAAAGAAAGGTTACAATAGACAATGCGGAAATACAAAGGATTATAAAAGACTATTATGAAAAACAACTATATGGCAATGAAATAGATAACCTGAAAGAAATGGACAGATTCTTAGAAAAGTTCAATCTTCCAAGACTGAACCAGGAAGAAAGAGAAATTATGAACAACCTAATTACAAGCACTGAAATTGAAGCTGTGATTAAAAAAATCTCCCAAAAAATTAAAGCCCAGGACCAGATGGCTTCACAGGAGAATTCTATCATACATTTATAAGAAGAGCTAATGCCTATACTTCTAAAACTCTTTCAAAAAATTGCAGAGAAAGGAAAACTTCCAAATCCATTCTATGAGGCCACCATCACCCTGACACCAAAACCAGATAAAAACAACACACACAAAAAAATAAAACTATAGGCCAATATCACTGATGAACATAGATGCAAAAATCCTCAACAAAATTTTTAGCAAACAGAATTCAGCAACACATCAAAAAGCTCATACACCATGATCAAGTTGAGTTTATTCCAGGGATGCAAGGATTCTTCAGTATATGGAAGCCAATCAATATGATACACCATATTAACAAATTGAAAGATTAAAAACCATATGATAATCTCAACAGATGCAAAAAAATCCTTTGAAAAAAAATTGGTACCCATTTATGAATACTATAGTATCTTAACAGCATCGCATCTTTGATGCCACATTTAATGTTCATCTATTCTTACCATGCCAAAATGTATGATTGTGAGGCTTTTTCCCTCCTACAAGAAGCTGAGAATTCCTTCTAAGTGCTTCATCAACCCTCTTCATAATCTCTTTCTAAGGTAGTCATATTGTAACAATATTTCTCATATTTTACATAAGGCAAGAGCAATTTAAAATTTTTATAAACTCAGTTATCAAAAAAGATAAAACAACTTATATTAAACAGAAGTAAATATAACATGGCAATGAGATATGCAGGTTCTCAGTTGCATTAAAGTTTAATGCAAAAGCAACTAAATGATTTAGATCTTTAGGTTCTGTTTTTTGTTTATTTTGGAGGAGGAAAAGCTGGTAAGGAAGACACTATCAATTTAACAAAACCTTTC
This sequence comes from Ovis canadensis, assembly GCF_042477335.2. Classification (NCBI taxonomy): domain Eukaryota; kingdom Metazoa; phylum Chordata; class Mammalia; order Artiodactyla; family Bovidae; genus Ovis; species Ovis canadensis. Next base: position 172,726,125 of record NC_091246.1, on the reverse strand, counting down.
TTATTGGTAATGTATTTATGTATCTAGTTGCATTGTTTTGAAACAATACTGTCATCCTCTTAAGATTTAATTAATATATCATTTCACATGCAGAAAAGTAACTAATATGATGCCATCAAATAGAAGAAGTTTTGAGACACTATTTTAATTAATACTGATTAAGTTTATCCATCCATCCTGCTTTCAGTATTTCTTTCAGTTAATAATGCATATTTTGAGAAACTAATCATCAGAATTAGAAAAACAGTATGTGGCAAGAAATTATCTGTGCTAACCAATGGAGATAATTCATTAATTAACAGACTAACAATCACTGTTTTGCTAAGAAAAAGCAGAAAATTATCATGATTTCCCACAGTAATCTGTTCATTTTAGACTTGTTTTATAATATTAAATATTGTGCATATTTGTAGTTATAGTTAGTAAACTCATTTGAGGCACATTATCATTATTGAATAAATATATCCTGCCTAGACAGACTGCCACAAAATCTGGTGCTATAAATTAAGGAGCTTAATTTTCAACCATTACATGATTGCTGTCCAGTCAACTGTTCTTAAATTTTTCTAACATAGATGAGAAATGGTGGCTCTTCCATAGACTATAAAAGGAACAAAACACATTTTCAATTTACTTTTCACAAAGTCCCATTAAAATGAAGTAATGATAGATTTTTCTAAAAGTAAATTATTACACAATGTTACTGGAAAATGAATCAAATTTAACTCATAAATGCTTTCTAGAGTAATATATGTTACTAGGAAATTCACTGTGGTGTGCATATCTATCACTTTAAACTACAATTGAAATCTCCTCACCACAACAGGTCACCTTAGGTACTACAGGGTCATGACTCAAAAAGTTAAAAATAATTTCCAGTAAACTTTACTCTAAAATTAATAAGGTCTCAGTAATTAAGGTTTCTGTAATTCAGATAAAAATCATATTCAATTAAGAATTAAAGATTTTAAAATTTAAAAAATAAAAAACTAAAAAATAAATAAATAAATAAATTTTATGCCAAAAAAAAAAAAGAGAATGATTTTAATAAAAATTGATATATGTGTTTAGGCTATGGTTTTTCCAGTAGTCATGTATGGATGCGAGAGTTGGACTGTGAAGAAAGCTGAGCGCCGAAGAACTGATGTTTTTAACTGTGGAGTTGGAGAAGACTCTTGAGGGTCCCTTGGACTGCAAGGAGATCCAACCAGTCCATTCTAAAGGAGATCAGACCTGGGTGTTCCTTGGAAGGAATGATGCTAAAGCTGAAACTCCAGTACTTTGGCCACCTCATGCGAAGAGTTTACTCATTGGAAAAGACTCTGATGCTGGGAGGGATTGGGGGCAGGGGGAGAAGGGGACGACCGAGGATGAGATGGCTGGATGGCATCACCGAATCAATGGATGTGAGTTTGAGTGAACTCTGGAAGTTGGTGATGGACAGGGAGACCTGGCGTGCTGCGATTCATGGGGTCACAAAGAGTCGGACATGACTGAGTGACTGAACTGAACTGAACTGAACTGATATATGTGTTTAAAGAAAATTATAAGGTGCTTTTAAAATTGAAATTTTCAAATACACACCAGTTTCCTTCTAAAATTGTCAAAAATGTTATGGCAATGATTTATACAGTGACTTTTTTGGCAAAAGGGATACAATAAATGCTATAAAATTTTAATTTTAAAAAAAGAAGCAATGTAGAAAAATGAGAAAATATTGAAAATGATAACATTTTCCTCATTTTGTTGACAGTAAATTATCTAAAAAGTAAAATGTCTCTACATTTTAACTAATATCACTATAAGAATTCATCATCAAGACTCACTCAGTATTTTAAATATGAATTTGTCAGTTTTGACAACATTGAAGTAAACAGAGAAAGTAAATTGTTTAACATACAATTCAACTGAAAGATTCCTAAAGTTCATTTCATAGAGGTAATTTACTGTTATCTGTCTAATTCTTGACCCATATGTGACGTGGGGCTTCACTCATGACTCAGCTGGTAAAGAATCTGCCTGCAGTGCATGAGACACAGAGATGTAGGTTCAGTCCTTGTGTTGGGAAGATCCCCTGGAGAAGGGAATGGCTACTCACACCAGTATTTTTTCCTGGAGAATTCCATGGAAAAGGGAGCCCCATGGGCTACAGTCCATGGGGTCTCCAAGAGTCAGACAACTGAGCAACTAACACATATACATACAGACATAAACACAAACACAGCCATGTAATCTTCATGCTAGAGCTTCTCATATGCCTTTTATCATAATGTATGATATTATAATGTTGAAATGAAATCCACATTTGGGTAAGGAATTGAGTAAGTAGCTGAGTAGCAGATATAAGGTAAGACTCAGGTATACAGTGATTTTAAGATGGAGTGAGAAATGAAGCAGTTTCAATAAAATAATTAACAGTAATTTGATATTTAAGAAAGTAAACTGATAAGCCAAATTGTAAGCTCCAAATAAGCTACATATTTTAAACCCAGTCATCTCATTCTTGAGAACTGATTCTTAAAATATATATATAAAATTCATGAGTGGGAGATCAATTATATAAACAAATATGCTCTTTGTATGGTAACATGTACATTAGCAGATGTTAGAAATAATCTAAAATTCCAATAATATGCAAATAGCTTGCTTATTTCATATACACCTACTTGATAAAATTTTACACGAATTTATTCATTTAGCAACCATTTACTGAGTGCTCTCTCCGTTCCAGGAAATTTCCTAAGTGTTGGAGATAGAGTGGTGAATATTTGTTCATGGTTCTTGTCTTTGGAATTAAATACAAATCAGTCATCATCGGTTATTGTACTCTTGCAGGCTCTTGCATGGAACAATGGCTATGAATTATTCAATTACTAACTAAAAAAAACTATTTACAAAGATGTTGCAAAAATAGTGCAGACCACTCTCATGCATCCTTCACCCAGCTGTCCCTAAAGATAAAATTTTACAAAACCAAAGTACAACTGTTAAAACGAGGAAACTAAATAAAATACCTAGGTACAAACTTAACCAAGGAAGTGGAAGATCTACACACTGAAATCCAAGACACTAATGAAAGAAACTGCAGAAGATAAACGTATGGCTATTAGTAAATGCCAAGAAATAAAGAATTTGGAAGGATATGAAGGAAAAGGAATTCTTGTGCACTGTCGGTGGGAATTGGTGCAGCCACTGTGGAAAACAGTATATCGTTGTTGTTGTTGTTTGTTGTTGTTCAGTCGCTCAGTTGTGCCCGACTCTGCGACAAATGGACAGGAGCACGCCAGGCTTCCCTGCTCACCATCTCTTGGAGCTTGCTCAAATTCATGTCCACTGTGTCAGTGATACTATCCAAACATCTCATCCTCTGTCTCCCCCTTCTCCTCTTGAATTCAGTCTTTTCCAGAATCAGGGTCTTTTCCAATGAGTCAGCTCTTTGCATCAGATGCCCAAAGTATTGGAACTTCAACTTCAGCATCCATCCTTCCAATGAATATTCACGGTTGATCTTTAGAATTGACTGGTTTGATCTTTTTTTATCCAAGGGACCCTCGAGAGTCATCTCCAATACCACAGTTCAAAATAATCAGTTCTTCATGGCTGGGGCTCAGCCTTCAATATGGTCCAACTCTCACATTCATACATGACTACTGGAAAAATCCTAGTTTTGACGATATGCACCTTTTTGGCAAATTAATGTCTCTGCTTTTTAACATGCTGTTTAGATTTGTAGTAGCTTTTCTTTCAAGGAGCAAGTGTCTTTTAATTTCATGGCTGTAGTCACCATTTGCAGTGATTTTGGGGCCCAGAAAATTTCTTCCATTTTTTCCCCATCTATTTGCCATGAAGTGATGGGACTGGATGCCATGATCTCCATGTTTTGATTGTGGAGTTTTAAGCCAATTTTTTCACTCCTCTCTTTCACTTTCATCAAGAGGCCCTTTAGTTCCTCTTCACTTTCTGCCATAAGGGTGTTGTCATCAGGGTGGTGTCATCTGCATATCTGAGGTTACTGATATTTCTCCTGGCAATCTTGATTCCAGCTTATGCTTCATCCAGTCTGGTATTTCTTATGATGTACTCAGCTTGTGGAAATCAGTAAGAAGTTTCTTCAAAAAAGTTAAAAATAGAACTAGTCTATGATCCAGCAATTCTACTTCTGGGTATTTATCTGAAAAAAAAAATGAAAACACCAACTCAAATATATATATATACATCCCCGTGATCATCACAGCATTATTTACAATAGCCAAACTGTAGAAGCAACCTAAGTCTCCACCAACGGATAAATGGATAAAGAAATTGTGGCATATAAGAAATGGAATATTATAAGTGTGTGCTCAGTCATGTCTGACTCTTTGTGACCCCCTGGATTGTAACCCACCAGTTCCTCTGTCCATGGAATTTTCCAGGCAAGAATACTGGAGTGGCTTGTCATTTCCTACTCCAGAGGATCTTCCCAATGCAAGGATCAAAGCCACATCTCCTGTGTCCCCTGCACTGGAAGGTGGATTATTTACCACTGAGCTACTTGGAAAGCACCAGTGGAATGTTAAAAATAATGAGATCCTACCATCTGCAACAACAAGGGTGGATTAGAGGATATCATGCTAAGTGAAATAAGTCAGACAGAGAAAGGCAAATACCATATGATCTCTCTTACATGTGTAAGTTAAAACACAAAAGAAAACAAGCTCATAGATATAGAAAACAGATCGGTAGTTGTCAGAGTCAAGTGAGGTAGGAGGCAAAATGTGTGAAGGGGGTCCAAAGGTATAACCTTCCAGTTATAAAATAAATGTCATGGGGATATAATGTACAGCATGGTGAGGACATTGATAGTATACTACATATTTGAAAATTTCTTAAGACAATAAATTTTAACAGTTCTCATTATAAGAAAAATACATTTTGTATTATGTATAGTGATAGATGTTAACTAGACTTACTGTGTTGATCATTTTGCAATATATACAAACATGGAATCACTATGTTGTACATCTGGAACTAACACAATGTTGTGTCAATTATACCACAATATATTTTAAAATAGTAAAATGACATTGGCATGATATTATAAACTAAACTACATTCCTTATTTAGACTTCTCTAGGTTTTATAGTCATTCACTGTGCGCGTGTATAATCTATACAACTTTATCACATGAATAGATCCATAACCACCACAATCAGGATACAGTAATATTCCTTCACTTCTAACAAGGCTCCTCTTACAACATTTTGTTACATCTTCTGCACAATACTAACTCTTGACCCACCCCTGATTCCCTTCTCATCACTGTAATTTTATGATTTCAAAAGTGAGTGGAATCATACAGTATGAAACCTAATAAGATCAAATTTTTCACTCAGCACAGTGCCCTATAGATCTATCCAAGTCACTGAATGTCCCAATAGTTTGTTTTTTCTTATTGCTAAGTAGTATTCTCTTGTGTAAGTGTATCATACTTTACATATTTACCCACAGAAAAATATTTAATAATAGATTTTTTTATACTATTGAAGAAGGAAATGGCAGCCCACACCAGTATTCTTGCCTGGAGAATCCCATGGACAGCGGAGCCTAGTGCGCTACAGTCCATAGGGTCACAAAGACTCAGACATGACTGAGAGACTTCACTTACTTTTTTATACTATTAAAGTGAACATAAATTATGTGTATCTATTGTATTGAGGACATGTGTTCCCTCAAAGTAGCAACTCCTAGGAAGATGAGTAGAACCATGCAAAGATTAATAAAGACTTACTGGTTGCATCAATTCCAGAAAGAATAGAAAAATTACATTAGTTTTCTTGTGACATAATGTATAATAATGATTGTCATAATTTGTTTTCAGTTCACTACAGTCCAGTCCCTCAGTTGTGTCCGACTCTGTGCGACCCCATGAATCACAGCACGCCAGGCCTCCCTCTCCATGACCAACTTCCAGAGTTCACTCAAACTCAACCATCAAGTCAGTGATGCCATTCAGCCATCTCATTCTCTGTCGTCCCCTTTTCCTCCTCCCCCCAATCCCTCCCAGCATCAGAGTCTTTTCCAATGAGTCAACTCTTCGCATGAGGTGGCCAAAGTACTGGAGTTTCAGCTTTAGCATCAGTCCTTCCAAGGAACACCCAGGTCTGATCTCCTTTAGAATGGACTGGTTGGATCTCCGTGCAGTCCAAAGGACTCTCCAGAGTCTTCTCCAATATTGCAGTTCAAAAGCATCAATTCTTCAGTGCTCAGCTTTCTTCACAGTCCAACTCTCACATCCATACATGAACACTGGAAAAACCATAGCCTTGACTAGACGAACCTTTGTTGGCAAAGTAATGTCTCTGCTTTTCAACATGCTATCTAGGTTGGTCATAACCCTCCTTCCAAAGAGTAAGCGTCTTTTAATTTCATGGCTGCAGTCACAATCTGCAGTGATTTTGGAGCCCAGAGAAATAAAGTCTGACACTGTTTCCACTGTTTCCCCATCTATTTCCCATGAAGTGTTGGGACCAGATGCCATAATCTTTGTGAATGTTGAGCTTTAAGCCAACTTTTTCACTCTCCTCTTTCACTTTCATCAAGAGGCTTTTTAGTTCCTCTTCAATTTCTGCCATAAGGGTGGTGTCATCTGCATATCTGAGGTTATTGATATTTCTCTCAGTAATCTTGATTACAGCTTGTGCTTCGTCCAGTCCAGTGTTTCTCATGATGTACTCTGCATATAAGTTAAATAAGCAGAGTGACAATATACAGCCTTGACGTACTCCTTTTCCTATTTGGAACCAGTTTTTTGTTCCATGTCGAGTTCTAACTGTTGCTTTCTGACCTGCATACAGGTTTCTCAAGAGGCAAATCAGGTGGTCTGGTATTCCCATCTCTTTCAGAATTTTCCACAGTTTATTGTGATCCGCACAGTCAAAGGCTTTGGCATAGTCAATAAAGCAGAAGTAGATGTTTTTCTGGAATGCTCTTGCTTTTTTGATGATCCAGCAGATGTTGGCAATTTGATCTCTGGTTCCTGTGCCTTTTCTAAAACCAGCTTGAACATCTGGAAGTTCATGGTTCATGTATTTTTAAAGCCTGGCTTGGAGAATTTGGGGCATTACTTTACTTAGAGATCTATTTCAAAACCATTATGGGGGGAGGCAGTGCTAAGATGGCAGAAGAACAGGATGAGGAGACCACTTTCTCCCCCACAAATACATCAAAAGAACATTTAAACGCTGGGTAAATTCCACAAAACAACTTCTGAATGCTGGCAGAGGACATCAGGCGCCCAGAAAAGCAGCCCATTGTCTTCGAAAGGAGATAGGAAAAAATATAAAAGACAAAAAAAAGAGACAAAAGAGGTAGGGGCAGAGCTCCATCTCAGGAAGGAAGTCTTAAAAATAGAGAAGTTTCCAAATACCAGGAAATACTCTCACTGCTGAGTCTGTGGTGAGCTTTGGAAGCACAGAGGGTAATGTAACAGGGAGGAAAAATAAATAAATAATTAAAACCCACAGATTACAAGCCCAGTGGTAACTCCTCCAGCGGAGAAGCAGGGCAGACACCTGCATCTGCCATTAGCAAGTGGGGGCTGGGCAGGGAGGCGCGGGCTGCATTGCTTAGAGTAAGGACCGGGCCTGAATGCCCTGAGGGCAATCAGAGTGAACTAACTTGGGCTAGCAAACCAGACTGTGGGATGGCTACCATGCAAAAAGCCCTAACCTAAGACACCGCCAGGACAGCGCACAGAACAAAGGACTGAACAGAACTAGCCAGCTGCAGACCATCTCCCGCCGGTGACAGGCAGCTAGAGCCGGAAGGGGGCAATCACAGCCCCAGAGAGACATTATCTACCAAACTGCAAGCAGGCTGGCTGGACCTGGGAAGGGCACAAAATGCAGGCCCAACAGAGTCTGCATCTCTGAGGACTACTCAAGTGCTCGAACGTGAGCGGCTTAGACCTGGAAGGTGCATGCAGCCCAGGGCTGGCCTCGGACGGTTCCTGGCAGAGTAACCTAGAACCTGAGCTGTGTGAGCAGGAAGGACACATGCACCGTGAGCGGGGGCAGGCCCAGTGTGGCTGAGATACTGCGAGCACACACCAGTGTTATTTGTTTGAAGCATCTATCCCTCCCCACAGCGCGACTGAACAAGTGAGACTAAAAAAACTGTCCACCACCGCCCTCCTTGTTTCAGTGCGAAAATCAGACACTGAAGAGACCAGCAAACAGAAGTTAAAACAAAGGGAACCGCCTTGGAAGTGACAAGTGCAATAGATTAAAACCCTGTAGTTAGTACTGACTACATAGGAAGGGGCCTATAGATCTTGAGAAATATAAGCCGGACCAAGGAACTATCTGAAAATGAACTGACCTCACACTGCTCACAACAACACCAGAGAAAGTCCTAGATATATTTTTACTATTTTTATGATCATTCTTTTTTTTAACTTTTTTTAATTTTTAAGTCTTCTATTACTCCTTTAATTTTCATTTTTATAGCCTACTATTACGTTCAAAAAAAAAGCAAACTTCACGTATATATATTTTTTTAATAATTTTTGTGACTTTTTTTTTCTTCTTCTTTTCTTTAATATTGTATTTTTGAAAATCCAACCTCTACTCTAGATTTTTAATCTTTCCTTTTTGGTATTTGTTATAAATTTTGTACCTTTAAGAACCCAATCTTCAGTACCCATTTTTACTTGGGAGTGAGATTACTGGCTTGACCGCTTTGGACTCTCTTTTTTCTCCACTAGGTTGCCTCTGTCTCCTCCCTTCCCCTTCTCTTCCCTACCCAACTCTGTGAATCTCTGTGTGTTTCAGACGGTGGAGAACACTTAGGGAACTGATTACTGAGTGGATCTATCTCTCTCCTTTTCATTCCCCCCTTTTATCCTCCTGGCCACCTCTGTCTCCTTCCTGCCTCTTCTCTTCTCTGTATAACTCCATGAACATCTCTGAGCAGGCCAGACTGTGGAGCACACATAAGGAAGTGATTACTGGCTAGCTTGCTCTCTCCTCTTTTGATTCCACCTCATCTCATTCAGGTCACCTCTAACTCCCTCCTCCCTCTTCTCTTCTCTGTGTAACTCTGTGGACCTCTCTGGGTGTCCCTCACTGTGGAGAAACTTTTTATCTCTAACCTAGATGTTTTACCAATAGTGCTGTATTGAAGGAGAAGTCTTGAGACTACTGTAAAAATAAGACTGAAAACCAGAAGCAGGAGGCTTAAATCCGAATCCTAAGAACACAGAGAACTCCTGACTCCAGGGAACATTAATCAATGAGCTCCTGCTCATCAAATGCCTCCATACCTACACTGAAACCAAGCACCACCCAAGGGCCAACAAGTTCCAGAGCAAGACATACCATGCAAATTCTCCAGCAATACAGAAACACAGCCCTGAGCTTCAATATACAGGCAGCTCAAAGGTACTCCAAAACCACTGACATCTCATAACTCATTATTGGACACTTCATTGCACTCCAGAGAGAAGAAATCCAGCTCCACCCACCAGAACAAAGACACAAGCTTCCCTAACCAAGAAGCCTTGACAAGCCACCAGTACAATCCTGCCCACAGACAGGAAACTCCACAATAAAGAGAACTCCACAAACTGCCAGAATACAGAAAGGTCACCCCAAACTCAGCAATATAAACAAGACGAAGAGACAGAGGAATGCCCAGCAGGTAAAGGAACAGGATAAATGCCCACCAAACCAAACCAAAGAGAAAGAGATAAGGAATCTACCTGATAAAGAATTCCAAATAATGATAGTGAAAATGATCCAAAATCTTGAAATAAAAATGGAATTACAGATAAATAGCCTGGAGACAAGGATTGAGAAGATGTAAGAAAGGTTTAACAAGGACCTAGAAGAAATAAAGTCAATAAATAATGAATAATGCAATAAATGAGATCAAAAATACTTGAAGGCAACAAAAGGTAGAATAATGGAGGCAGAAGATAGGAATAGTGGAGAAGAAGATAGAACAGTAGAAATAAATGAGTCAGAGAAGAAAAAAGAAAAACTAATTAAAAGAATGAGGACAATCTCAGAGACTTCCAGGACAATATTAAATGCTCCAACATTCGAATCATAGGAGTCCCAGAAGAAGAAGACAAAAAGAAAGACCACGAGAAAATACTTGAGAAGATAATAATTGAAAACGTCCCTAAAATTGGGAAAGAAATAATCACCCAAGTCCAAGAAACCCAGAGAGTCCCAAACAGGATAAACCCAAAGCAAAATACCCAAGACAGATATTAATAAAATTAACAAAGATCAAACACAAAGAACAAATATTAAAAGCAGCAAAGGAAAAACAACAAATAACACACAAAGGGATTCCCATAAGGATAACAGCTGATCTTTCAATAGAAACTCTTTGTGCCAGGAGGGAATGGCAAGAGACACTTAAAGTGATGAAAGAAAGTAACCTATAGGCCAGATTACTGTACCCAGCAAGGATCTCATTCAAATATGAAGGAGAAATCAAAAGCTTACAGACAAGCAAAAGCTGAGAGAATTCAGCACCACCAAACCAGCTCTCCAACAAATTCTAAGGGTTCTTTTCTAGACAGGAAACACAAAAAGGGTGTATAAACTTGAACCCAAAACAATAAAGTAAATGGCAATGGGATCATACTTATCAATAATTACTTTAAACATAAATGAGTTGAATGCCCCAATCAAAAGACAAAGATGGCTGAATGGATACAAAAACGAGACCCTTATATATATTGTCTACAAGAGACCCACCTCGAAACAAGGGACATGTACAGACTGAAAGTGAAGGGCTGAAAAAGATATTCCATGCATATAGAGACCAAAAGAAAGCAGGAGTAGCAATACTCATATCCGATAAAATAAACTTTAAAACAAAGGCTGTGAAAAGAGACAAAGAAGGCCACTACATAATGATCAAAGGATCAATCCAAGAAGAAGATATAACAATTATAAACATATATGCACCCAACATAGGAGCACTGCAATATGTAAGACAAATGCTAACAAGTATGAAAGGGGAAATTAACAATAACACAATAATAGTTGGAGTCTTTAATACCCCACTAACACCTACAGATAGATCAACTAAACAGAAAATTAACAAAGAAACACAAACTTTAAATGATACAATAGACCAGTTGGACCTAATTGATATCTATAGGACATTTCATCCCAAAACAATGAATTTCACATTTTTCTCAAGTGCACACGGAACCTTCTCCAGGGACGGTCACATCCTGGGCCATAAATTTAGCCTTGGTAAATTTAAAAAAAAAGAAAGAAAGAAAGAAAAGAAAAGAAAAGAAAAAGAAATCATTCCAAGCATCTTTTCTGACCATAATGCAGTAAGATTAGATCTCAATTACAGGAGAAAAACTATTAAAAATTCCAACATATGGAGGCTGAACAACATGCTGCTGAATAACCAATACATCACAGAAGAAATCAAAAAAGAAATCAAAATATGCATAGAAATGAATGAAAATGAAAACACAACAACCCAAAACCTGTGGGACACTATAAAAGCAGTGCTAAGAGGAAAGTTTACAGCAATACAGGCATGCCTCAAGAAACAAGAAAAAAGTCAAATAAATAACCTAACTCTACACCTAAAGCAACTAGAAAAGGAAGAATTGGAGAACCCCGGAGTTAGTAGAAGGAAAGAAATCTTAAAAATTAGGGCAGAAATAAATGCAAAAGAAACAAAAGAGACCATAGCAAAAATCAACAAAGCGAAAAGCTGGTTCTTTGAAAGGATAAATAAAATTGACAAACCATTAGCCAGACTCATCAAGAAACAAAGGGAGAAAAATCAAATCAATAGAATTAGAAATGAAAATGGAGAGATCACAACAGGCAACACAGAAATACAAAGTATCACAACAGACTACTATCAGCAATTATATGCCAATATAATGAACAACATGGAAGAAATGGACAAATTCTTAGAAAACTAAAACTTTCCAAAACGGAACCAGGAAGAAATAGAAAATCTTAACAGACCCATCACAAGCACAGAAATTGAAACTGTGATCAGAAATCTTCCAGCAAACAAAAGCGCAGGTCCAGACAGTTTCACAGCTGAATTCTACCAAAAATTTAGAGAAGAGCTAACACCTATCCTACTCAAACACTTCCAGAAAATTGCAGAGGAAGGTAAACTTCCAAACTCATTCTATGAGGCTACCATCACCCTAATCCCAAAACCTGACAAAGATGCCACACACACAAAAAAGAAAACTACAGGCCAATATCACTGATGAACATAGATGCAAAAATCCTTAACAAAATTCTAGCAATCAAGAATCCAACAACACATTAAAAAGATCATACACCATGACCAAGTGGGCTTTATCCTAGGGATGCAAGGATTCTTCAATATCCACAAATCAATCAATGTATTACACCACATTAACAAACTGAAAAATAAAAGCCATATGATTATCTCAGTAGATGCAGAGAGAGCCTTTGGCAAAATTCAACAATTTATGATTAAAAACTCTCCGGAAAGCAGGAATGGAAGGAACATACCTCAACATAATAAAAGCTATATATGACAAACCCACAGCAAACATCACCCTCAGTGATGAAAAATTGAAAGCATTTCCCCTAAAGTCAGGAACAAGACAAGGGTGCCCACTTTCACCACTACTATTCAACATAGTTTTCGAAGTTTGGGCCATAGCAATCAGCAGAAAAAGAAAGAAAAGGAATTCAAATTGGAAAAGAAGAAGTAAAACCCTCACTGTTTGCAGATAACATGATCCTCTACATAGAAAACCCTAAAGACTCCACCAGAAAATTACTAGAGCTAATCAATGAATATAGTAAAGTTGCAGGATATAAAATCAACACACTGAAATCCCTTGTATTCCTATACATTAATAATGAGAAAATAGAGAAATTAAGGGAACAATCACATCCACCATTGCAATGAAAAGAATAAACTACTTGGGAATATTATCTACCTAAAGAAACAAAAGACCTATATATAGAAAACTATAAAACACTGGTGAAAGAAATCAAAAAGGACACTAATAGATGGAGAAATATACCACCCTCAGGGATCAGAGGAATCAATATAGTGCAAATGAGTAGACTACCCAAAGCAATCTATAGATTCAATGCAATCCCTATCAAGCTACCAATGGTATTTTTCACAGAGCTAGAACAAATAATTTCACAATTTGTATGGAAATACAAAAAACCTTGAATAGCCAAAACAATCTTGAGAAGGAAGAATGGAACTGGAAGAATCAACCTGCCTGACTTTAGGCTCTACTACAAAGCCACAGTCATCAAGACAGTATGGTACTGGCACTAAGACAGAAATATAGATCAATGGAACAAAATAGAAAGCCCAGAGATAAACCCCATGCACCTATGGACACCTTATCTTTGACAGAGGAGCCAAGAATATACAACGGAGAAAAGACAATCTCTTTAACAAGTGCTGCTGGGAAAACTGGTCAATCACTTGTAAAAGAATGAAACTAGAACACTTTCTAACACCATACACAAAAATTAACTCAAAATGGATTAAAGATCAAATGTAAGACCAGAAACTATAAAACTCTGAGAGGAGATCATAGGCAAAACACTCTGACATAAATCACAGCAGGATCCTCTAAGACCCACCTCCCAGAATTTTGGAAATAAAAGTAAAAATAAAAAAAAATAAGACCTAATTAAAGTTAAAAGCTTCTGCACAACAAAGGAAACTAAGCAAGGTGAAAAGACAGCCTTCAGAATGGGAGAAAAGAACAGCAAATGAAGCAACTGACAAACAACTCATCTCAAAAATATACAAGCAACTCCTGCAACTCAATTCCAGAAAAATAAATGACCCAATCAAAAAATGAGCCAAAGAACTAAATAGACATGTCTCCAAAGACATACAGATGGCTAACAAACACATGAAAAGATGCTCAACATCACTCATTATCAGAGAAATGCAAATCAAAACCACAATGAGATACCATTTTACGCCAGTCAGAATGGCTGCGATCCAAAAGTCTGCAAGCAATAAATGCTGGAGAGGGTGTGGAGAAAAGGGAACCCTCCTACACTGTTGGTGGGAATGCAAACTAGTACAGCCACTATGGAGAACAGTGTGGAGATTCCTTAAAAAAAACTGGAAATAGAACTGCCTTATGACCCAGCAATCCCACTGCTGGGCATACACACTGAGGAAACCAGAATTGAAAGACACATGTACCCCAACATTCATCGCAGCACTGTTTATAATAGCCAGGATATGGAAGCAACCCAGATGTCCATCAGCAAATGAATGGATAAGAAAGCTGTGGTACATATACACAATGGATTATTACTCAGCCATTAAAAAGAATTCATTTGAATCAGTTCTAATGAGGTGGATGAAACTGGAGCCGATTATACAGAGTGAAGTAAGCCAGAAAGAAAAACACCAATACAGTATACTAACACATATACATGGAATTTAGAAAGATGGTAACGATAACCCTGTGCGCAAGACAGCAAAAGAGACATAGATGTATAGAACAGTCTTTTGGACTCTATGGGAGAGGGCGAGGGTGGGATGATTTTGGAGAATGGCATTGAAGCATGTATAATACCACATAAGAAATGAATCTCCAGTCCAGGTTTGATGCAGGTTACAGGATGCTTGCGGCTGGTGCACTGGGATGACCCAGAGGGATGGTATGGGGAGGGAGGTGTTAGGGAGGTTCAGGATTGGGAACACATGTACACCCATGGTGGATTCATGTTGATGTATGGTAAAACCAACACAATATTGTAAAGTAATTAGCCTCCAATTAAAATAAATAAATTTAAATTTTAAAATAAAACAGTATGGGATGAGGAACATAATAATTAAAGTTACATTTTTATCTCTTATTAGGTATAAAACTTTGATACTTTATTAATAATTATTTCCACACTCTAGGTTATATTGCTTCATTTAATCATCACATTAAAAAAGTCCATGAGTTATAATTGTACCCATGTTCTGGATAAGAAAACTGAGATTCAGGAAAATAATGAATACATACAAATTAATTTTAAAAAGAGACAAATTCTCTGACAGAAAAATGAAGAAAGAACATTAAAAATAATACCTAGTAAATATTTTTAAATATTTAACTATCATAGTTAAAAATACATACTTATTAAAAGAACAATATTATTTTTTAACTACCAAATTACCAAAGATTTTTTTAAAGGATAAATATCCAGAAGTTGTGACTAAGTAGTTATGGGTTCAAAAGTTGGCACAAAGTTATAGAAGGCAATCGATTATAAATATTTTCACTCAGATGACTTAATGAATACACTTCATGTATTTTCTTAAAGGGTTTCCCTGGTGGCTCAGATGGTAAAGCGTCTGCCTACAGTGTGAAAAAAAAAAAATTAAGTGTATGTGCACATACATACGTATATATTCATCCACACATATATATACACACATATATACACTCATTTATAAAGGTATCTGTGCTGATAATAAAAAAGTTAGATGCAATTTATATATGAGGAAAAAAGAATGATTATATAAAGAAATAGAAATATCTATAGAATTTACAAATGCTTCTCAAATAAGTAGTGATCTCTCTAATTTTTATGTTTCCTAGCTTTATGATATATTTTAATATTTGTATGTACTATACTTATATTTTAAAATAAAAATAATATATAAAAATATTTACTTTGTTAAGCCACTTTCTATGCTTAAAAATCATTTCTCACTCATGTCTTACATGACTTTCACAATAATAATTTAAGAATGTCATTATGGGTTCTATTTTTCTGACCGAAGACTGACATAAGTTGATGAAGAAATCTGCCAATATCTCACACAGAGTGAATGCAAAATGTATTTCTAACAATCTTGTTTTCCTTTTCAGAGTGCAGTATTCTTTGTACTACATTATGCTGACAGCATTTGAAGAATAATAGTTCATTGGTAACAAATACAATTTACCATATTTATGGATTTATAAACTTTTATTTGCATAAGTACATATTCATAAAATGATTATAGCAATATTTTAAATCACTCAATACTTGATAAGTTTAAATTGTGACAAATACATTTTCTATCAGCAGAGGGGTTTTCAAATAGCTAAACACTGAATGGAATGCTGCCATTGAGATTTCCAATATTTGGTTGCTGTGAGGGACATTGGATTTCCCTGTAATACAAGCACAGCCCAGGGGTGCTATATTTAAAACTACATTGGCATTTCTATTAAAATCTCAGCTTTTCAAGGATTTATGCCAAAGCCATAAAAATTCTATTTGATAGAAAAGGCAGAATTGAAAGTCTCTGTAGAGATTGTTTTTTTCACTTTTCACATAAAACCAGCCTATTTATTTATTTTCTTCATGGAATCTAAATGTTTTAGCAGAACACGAATCTTGGATAACTAAGAAGCGGTTAAGGTGTATCAGTGTTCTACCAATCTCCAACAATGTGAGCTGGCCTTAATGTCTGAAGGCTTGCTGATTCCCAAATTCTCTTCTTATAAACCTATAAGAAGCTTTTGGTAACACTAATGCACTGGAAATCCCAAATATTTCAAGTCATTGTGCCAACAGTTTATACTGAACACAAAAATGAAATGTTGGGTTTTCCATGTTGTTGAAAAAAAAAAAACCCCTATGATTTCTATTTTATTTTTGGAAAGATGACACAACCTATAAGCTATCACTCAGTGACATATGCAGAGAAGGCAATGGCAACCCACTCCAGTACTCTTGCCTGGAAAATCCCATGGACAGAGGAGCCTGGTGGGCTCCAGTCCATGGGGTCGCTAGGAGTTGGACACGACTGAGTGACTTCACTTTCAATTTTCACTTTCATGCACCAGAGAAGGAAATGGCAACCCACTCCTGTGTTCTTGCCTGGAGAATCCCAGGGACGGGGGAACCTGGTGGGCTGCCATCTCTGAGGTGGCAAGAGTCAGACACGACTGAAGCAACTTAGCAGCAGCAGCAGCAGCAATGACATATGAATTTTAAAACTTCTTTATAATTATTTTTTGGTTATTCAATTAAATATAATTTATTGAGTCCTAGGATTCTCAGCTTCAAATCATGTTATTACTGGAGAAGATAAAAAGAATTACTAGAAATTGTTCTGTCTCAAAGAGCTACTAAGTTCACTGAGGAGATAAACCTATGAAGCATTAAGGTTCAAATACATAGTTGCAATCATTGTGAAACATTTGCTAAGAATATAAATGAAAAGTCTTCTTTCTGTTGAATACAACTCAACTATTTCTTCACTACTTAAGGACTTCATGACTTAAAACAATAAGATACAACTGTGTTCATAAGGAACACTAGGAAATTCATAGAGCCATTGATTGAACTGAGTTTCAGTTTCCTTAACTATATGGTGAGAATTCAGTGTTTTTTAAACTCAAAAGGGACTATTTCACCCCCTTTAGAGGGCATGAAATCAATTAAATGGGTCACAATTAGCATTCTTTTTATAAAATTAAATAGTATAGAATAGAAAAAATATCAAAGTGTATCTCATAGTGAGGGTAAGTATTATTTCATGAAACTTTTTTTAAGTTTATATATTTACTCCAAGATAATACATTTCTTCTGGTGGGTCATAATATGTAAAATTTAGATTAGATGGATGGGTTTTATTTCATCTCTTAAGCTCTATAGTTTTGTAAGCTGTCTCATATTTCATCAGGCTATAGCAAAATACTATATCACAAAAATATTAATCTCTATTGGCTCTAAACATTCATCAGTTTAAGTGATAAATTTATCTCATAAAATCTCTGTTCTTCCATCCTGTTTTTGTAGAGAATATGAAGGTGGGTGGTATCTCACATGTGTTACGACATTTCTAATAAAATTTTTCTACTTTGGCATTCTGTTTCAGGCATTGGACACATCTGGCCTGAGACAAATCGCCAATTCTTGAAATATTTGCAAGTGCTGTATGTTTTGCAGAGTATCATGATGACCTTCAAACACGAAGGATCATTCATGGGTTCTCATAGAACAGTTCACAAACTGAATTATCTCAACTTTTTTAATATACAAAATGGAATTTCTCAATTCACTCAACTATTAAACCTGCTCTTAAAAAAAAAAAAAAAGAAAGAAAACAAAGCTAAACTTTGTCCAACTGGCTAGTAGGCAATGGATGCTATCATTTTCATATTTTGTCACTTCTCCTGCCTTGAGTATTTCTCAAAATTCCCTGAGTCTTCTTCCAGTTAAAAAAGAACAATCCTTTGTGTAGATCACCTGTCTATCTGCTTTTTGTATTCCAAACTCCACCTTTCCTGGCTCTACTATATAGTTTAGAAGTCTTGGAATCAGTACGTTTTCCAAATCTCTTTGGAGAGCTGGATATGAGTTTTTTATCAGTAAGAGATCAAACAGGCAGTCAGAAAGTTGAAGAAAGAAAGAAACTTCCAGCTTCTGGCTCCTATAATTCAGCAGTTGTTGAAAATTGCTAGAGATGCAGCAAGGGGATATGATATTGGGCTTAAGCAACTTGGCAAAGGCAATTACCTTCTCAGCATCAGTCTTGGTTGAGCTGAATTTCCCTAATGGATAAAACAGCACCTACAACAATTCCCACCAGCTTCAGTTCAGTTCAGTTCAGTCGCTCAGTTGTGTCTGACTCTTTGCGACCCCATGAATCGCAGCACGCCAGGCCTCCCTGTCCATCACCATCTCCCAGAGTTCACTCAGACTCACGTCCATGGAGTCAGTGATGCCATCCAGCAATCTCATCCTCGGTCGTCCCCTTCTCCTCCTGCCCCTAATCCCTCCCAGCATCAGAGTCTTTTCCAATGAGTCAACTCTTCCCATGAGGTGGCCAAAGTACTGGAGCTTCAGCTTTAACATCATTCCTTCCAAAGAAATCCCAGGGCTGATCTTCAGAATGGACTGGTTGGCTCTCCTTGCAGTCCAAGGGACTCTCAAGAGTCTTCGCCAACACCACAGTTCAAAAGCATGAATACCTCAGTGCTCAGCCTTCTTCACAGTCCAACATTCACATCCATACATGACCACCATAGCCTTGACTAGATGGACCTTAGTTGGCAAAGTAATGTCTTTGCTTTTGAATATACTATCTACGTTGGTCATAAATTTTCTTCCAAGGAGTAAGTGTCTTTTAATTTCATGGCTTCAGTCGCCATCTGCAGTGATTTTGGAGCCCCCCAAATAAAGTCTGACACTGTTTCCACTGTTTCCCCATCTATTTCCCATGAAGTGATGGGATCAGATGCCATGATCTTCGTTTTCTGAATGTTGAGCTTTAAGCCAACTTTTTCACTCTCCTCTTTCACTTTCATCAAGAGCCTTTTTAGCTCCTCTTCACTTTCTGCCATAAGGGTGGTGTCATCTGCCTATCTGAGGTTATTGATATTTCTCCCTGCAGTCTTCATTCCAGCTTGTGTTTCTTCCAGTCCAGCGTTTCTCATGATGTACTCTGCATATAAGTTAAATAAGCAGGGTGACAATATACAACCTTGACGTACTCCTTTTCCTATTTGGAACCAGTCTGTTGTTCCATGTCCATTCTAACTGTTACTTCCTGACCTGCATACAGGTTTCTCAAGAGGCAGGTTAGGTGGTCTGGTATTGCCATCTCTTTAAGAATTTTCCACAGTTGATTGTGATCCACACAGTCAAAGGCGTTGGCATAGTCAATAAAGCAGAAATAGATGTTTTTCTGGAACTCTCTTGCTTTTTCCATGATCCAGTGGATGTTGGAAATTTGATCTCTGGTTCCTCTGCCTTTTCTAAAACCAGCTTGAACATCAGGGAGTTCATGGTTCATGTATTGCTGAAGCCTGGCTTGGAGATTTCTGAGCATTACTTTACTAGCATGTGAGATGAGTGCAATTGTGTGGTAGTTTGAGCATTCTTTTGCATTGCCTTTCTTTGAAATCTGAACGAAAACTGACCTTTTCCAGTCCTGTGGCCACTGCTGAGTTTTCCAAATTTGCTGGCATATTGAGTGCAGCACTTCCACAGCATCATCTTTCAGGATTTGAAACAGCTCAACTGGAATTCCATCACCTCCACTAGCTTTGTTTGTAGCGATGCTTTCTAAGGGCCACTTGACTTCACATTCCAAGATGTCTGGCTCTAGATGAGTGATCACATCATCATGATTATCTGCGTCGTGAAGATCTTTTTTGTACAGTCTTCTGTGTATTCTTGCCACCTCTTCTTAATATCTTCTGCTTCTGTTAGGTCCGGACCATTTCTGTCCTTTATTGAGCCCATCTTTGCATGAAATGTTCCCTTGGTATCTCTAATTTTCTTGAAGAGATCTCTAGTCTTTCCCATTCTGTTGTTTTCCTCTATTTCTTTGCATTGATCACTGAAGAAGGCTTTCTTATCTCTTCTTGCTATTTTTTGGAACTTTGCCTTCAGATGCTTATATCTTTCCTTTTCTCCTTTGCTTTTCACCTCTCTTCTTTTCACAGCTATTTGTAAGGCCTCCCCAGACAGCCATTTTGCTTTTTTGCCTTTCTTTTCCATGGGGATGGTCTTGATCCCTGTCTCCTGTACAATGTCATGAACCTCATTCCATAATTCATCAGGCAGTCTATCTATCAGGTCTAGGCCCTTAAATCTATTTCTCTTTTCCACTGTATAAGCATAAGGGATTTGATTTAGGTCATACCTGAATGGTCTAGCTGTTTTCCCTACTTTTTCAATTTGAGTTTGAATTTAGCAGCAGCATAAGCTCATAGACTCCAACATAATGACTATTGCAGCTTTTGATCTTTATGTATCATATCTTTTTTCCCTTTTTCTCTATATAACAACTATCTTTTCCCTTTCACTTTTCATAGACTCTTAACACTTGCATAACCAATAATCCAGATTAATTTTCCTCTAACTTACTAGAGTTGATCTCTACTTCTATCTCAATCCTGACTCACACAGCCCTATATAAGTGAAATCCTTCATTGCAATTGGAGATGGGAGACATATAACTGGACAACATTTCACAAAAGAATCTCGGTTCCAGTTCTGGTTTAAACTATCAAGTAACCAAGGAGAATTTTGCTTTGAATTTATTAGTAATTTTATTAATTCATCTTCTCTGACAAAGCCAATTGTAGTAGATTGGAATATTTGTCAACAAATAAATGATTTCCCTCTAACCTCCTCATAGGTAATATATTTCTTTGTCCCACAGAAGTTTTGTATGTTTACATGATTTTTTTTTTTTGACCCATAGGATATGACATGAGTCACAATAAAGTGTAGTACTGAGCCTAGGCCTTTTGGAGCACCCAGATATTTCTGCCAGCCCCTGGGGGAACTCCTGACATTGCCAGAAGAAATGACATACCACTTGGATTCTACCCCTCTAGACTAGGTACTCAGCATAAACATGCATGGAACAGAACCATCACAACACACGCATGGACCTGAAGCATGAAACTGAGTCACCTGTGTCAACCCACATTATCATGAGCATGAGAATAAAACTATCACTTGCCATAAAGAGTCTGCAATCAGTTGATACGTGTACAAAGCCACATATGTTACAGATTTCTACCTTATTTTTTCCTACCTTGTTGACATAATTGCTGACATAGATAATCTCTGCAATCAATATCTGTGTAACTCTGATCTGACCATTCTGACCTGTTGTTCTCATCGAGTCACTCAGTCATGTCTGACTCTTTGCAACGTCATGGACTGCAGCACGCCATGCTTCCCTGTCCATCACTATCTCCCAGAGTTTGCTCAAACTGATGTCCATTGAGTTGATGATGCCATCCAACCATCTCATCCTCTGTCACCCCTTTCTCCACCTGCCCTTAATTTTTCCCAGCATCAAGGTTTTTTTTTTTCAAAGAGTAACCAAACTATTGGAGCTTCAGCTTCAGCATCAGTACTTCCAATGAATATTCATAGTTGATTTCTTTTAGGGTTGACTGATTGGATCTCCTTGCTGTCCAAGGGACTCTCAAGAGTCTTCTCCAGCACCATAGTTTGAAAGCATTAATTCTTTGGCACTCAAGTTTCTTTATGGTCCAACTCTCACATCCATACATGACTACTGGACAAACCACAGCTTTGACTATAAGGACCTTTGTTGGCAAAATGATGTCTCTGCTTTTTAATATGCTGTTTAGGTTTTACCATAACTTTTTTTCCAAGGAGCTAGCGTTTTTTAATTCCATGACTGCAGTCACCATCCACAGTGATTTTTGAGCCCAGAAAATAAAGTCTGTCACTGTTTCCATTTTATTCCCCCATAAATTTGCCATGAAGTGATGGGACCAGATGAATAATCACTGTTTTTCAAATGTTGAGTTTTAAGCCAGCTTTTTAAACCTCTTTTTTCACCTTCATCAAGAAGCTCTTTAGTTCCTCTTCACTTTCTGCTATTAGGGTGGTGTCATCAGCATATCTGAAATTAAGGATATTTCTCTCAGCAATCTTGATTTCAGCTTGAGCTTCATCCACTCCAGCATTTCACATGATGTCCTGGGCATATAAGTTAAATAAGCAGAGTGACAATATACATCCTTGACATATTCCTTTCCCAATTTTGAACCATTCTGTTCTTCCGTGTCCAGTTCTAACTGTTGTTTATTGAGCAGCATACAGGTTTCCCAGGAGGCAGGTAGGGTGATCTGATATTCCCATCTCTTGAAGAATTTTCCAGTTTGTTGTGACCCAAGCAGTTAAAGGCTTTAGTGTGGTCCATGAAACAGAAGTAGATGTTTTTCTGGAATTCCCTTGCTTCTTCTGTGACCCATTAGATGTTGGCAATTTGGTATCTGGTTCCCCTGCCTTTTCTAAACCCAGCTTGCATATCTGCAATTTCTCATTCAATGTACTGTTGAGCCCTACACTGAAGGATTTTTAGCATTACATTGCTAGCATGGGAAATGAACTCAATTGTGCAACAGTTTGAATAATTTTGGCACTGCCCTTCTTTGGGACTAGAAAGAAAACTGACCTTTTCATGTTGTAACCTGACCTGTTATAACTTTCTATATAACACCTAGTGATTTCACTCGGAAAAGGCAATGGCATTCCACTTCAGTACTCTTGCCTGGATAATCCCATGGATGGAGAAGCCCGGTAGGCTAGAGTCCATGAGGCCGCTAAGAGTCGGACACTACTGAGCAACTTCACTTTCACTTATCACTTTCATGCATTGGAGAAGGAGATGGCAACCTACTCCAGTGTTCTTGCCTGGAGAATCCCAGGGATGGAGGAGACTGGTGGGCTGCCATCTATGGGGTCACACAGAGTCAGACATGACTGACATGACTTAGCAGCAGCAACAGCAGCAGCAGCAGGAGTGATTTCACTTAGAACCCTGAGAAAATGAAAATGTGATGAATATTCAGGAATTTGATAACACTGAAAGCAACTACCAAGCTTCATCAACACTTTTAAGAAATAATAATTCTCAAAAAACATACTGTACTTTGTTAAACTAAAATGTGGTATTCTTTATTCATTGATTTATTCATCATTGTTGTAGTTATGTGGAATAGAGCAGCAAACCAAGTGAAGTTCCTTGTTCTCATTCTAGAAGTGAAGATAGATTCCAAAATATTAAAACATAAACACATAAATCTTTAGACTGCCAATAGCTGTTTTCAGTCAGATCAGTCACTCAGTCATGTCCAACTCTTTGTGACCCCATGAACCACAGCAAGTCATGCCTCCCTGTCCATCACCAACTCCTGGAGTTTACCCGAACTCATGTCCATTGAATTGGTGATGCCATCTAACCATCTTATCCTCTGTCGTCCCCTTCTCCTCCTGCCCCCAATCCCTCCCAGCATCAGGGACTTTTCAAATGAGTTAGCTCTTCACATCAGGTGGCCAAAATATTGGAGGCTCAGCTTCAGCATCAGTCCTTCCAGAGAACACCCAGGACTTATATTTTAGGATGGACTGGTTGGATCTCCTTGCAGTCCAAGGGACTCTCAAGAGTCTTCTCTAATGTCACAGTTCAAAAGAATCAATTCTTCAGCACTCAGCTTTCTTTATAGTCCAACTCTCACACCCATACATGACTACTGGAAAAACCATAGCCTTGACTAGACCTTTGTTGACATAGTAATGTCGCTGCTTTTTAATATGCTGTCTAGGTTGGTTATAACTTTCCTTCCTAGGAGTAAGAGTCTTTTAATTTCATGGCTGCAATCAACATATGCAGTGATTTTTGGAGCCACCCAAAAATAAAATCTGACACTGTTTCCCAATCTATTTGCCATGAAGTTACATGACCGGATGCCATGATCTTAGTTTTTTGAATGTTGAGCTGTTAGGCAGTGTAATCAGCCAAAAACCTTTTGCCTTCAGTCAGTTCAGTTTAGTTCAGTCACTCAGTCATGTCTGAGTCTTTGTGACCCCATGAATCACAGCACGCCAGGCCTCCCTGTCCATAACAAAATCTGGGAGTCCACCCAAACCCATGTACATTAAGTTGGTGATGCCATCCAACCATCTCATCCTCTGTCATCCCCTTCTCCTCCTGCCCTCAATCTTTCCCAGCATCAGGGTCTTTGTAAATGAGTCAGACCTTCTCATCAGATGGCCAAAGTACTGGAGTTTCAGCTTCAACATTAGTCTCTCCAATAAACACCCAGGACTGATCGCCTTTAGGATGGACTGGTTCGATCTCCTTGCAGTCCAAGGGACTCTCAAGAGTCTTCTCCAACACCACAGTTCAAAAGCCTCAATTCTTTGGCACTCAGGCTTCTCTATAGTCCAGTTCTCACATCCATACATGACCACTGGAAAAACCATAGCCTTGACTAGATGGATCTTTGTTGGCAAAGTATGTCTCTGTTTTTTAATATGTTGTCTAGGTTGGTCATAACTTTCCTTCCAAGGAGCAAGCGTCTTTTAATGTCATTGCTGCAATCATCATCTGCAGTGATTTTGGAGCACAGAAAAATAAAGTTTGCCACTGTGTCCACTGTTTCCCCATTTATTTGCCATGAAATGATGGGACCAAATGCCATGATCTTAGATTTCTGAATGTTGAGCTTTAAGCCAACTTTTTCACTCTCCTCTTTCATTTCATCAAGAGGCTCTTTAGTTCTTCCTCACTTTCTGCCATAAGGGTGGTGTCATCTGCATATCTGAGGTTATTGATATTTCCCCCAGCAATCTTGATTCCAGCTTGTGCTTCATCCAGCCCAGCATTTCTCATGATGTACTCTGCATATAAGTTAAATAAGCAGATGACAATATACAACCTTGACGTACTCCTTATTTGGAACCAGTCTGTTGTTCCATGTCCTGTTCTAACTGTTGCTTCCTGACGTGCATATAGGTGTTTCTAGAGGCAGGATAGATGGTCTGGTATTCCCATCTCTTTCAGAATTTTCCACAGTTTATTGTGATCCACACAGTCAAAGGCTTTGGCATAGTCAATAAAGCAGAAGTAAATGTTTTTCTGGAACTCTCTTGCTTTTTCCATTATCCAGAGGATGTTGGCAGTTTGATCTCTGGTTCCTCTGCCTTTTCTAAATCCAGCTTGAACATCTGGAACTTCAGGGTTCACGTACTGCTGAAGCCTGGCTTAGAGAATTTTAAGCATTTGTATACTAGCATGTGAGATGAGTGCAATTGTGCGGTAGTTTGAGCATTCTTTGTCATTGCCTTTCTTTGGGATTGGAATGAAAACTGACCTTTTCCAGTCCTGTAGCCACTGCTGAGATTCCAAATTTGCTGGCATCTTGAGCGCAGTACTTTCACAGCATCATCTTTCAGAATTTGAAATAGTTCAACTGAAATTCCATCACCTCCACTAGGTTTGTCCATAATGATGCTTCTAAGGCCCACTTGACTTCACATTTCAGGATGTCTGGCTATACGTGAGTAATCACACCATGGTGATTATCTGGGTCTTAAGATCTTTTTTATACAGTTCTTCTGTGTATTCTTGCCATCTCTTCTTAATATCTTCTGCTTCTGTTAGGTCCATACCATTTCTGTCCTTTATTGAGCCTGTCTTTGCATGAAATGTTCCCTTGTATCTCTAATTTTCTAGAAGAGATCTCTAGTCTTTCCATTCTATTGTTTTCCTCTATTTCTTTGCATTGAATGCTGAGGAAGGCTTTCTTATCTTTCCTTTCTATTCTTTAGAACTCTGTTTCAGATGCTTTTATCTTTCCTTTTCTCCTTTTCTCCTTTTCTTTCCTTTTCCTTTCTCTTTTCCTTTTCTCCTTTGCTTTTCACTTCCCTTTCTTTCCACAGCTATTTGTAAGCCTTTCTCAGTCATTTTGCTTTTTTGCATTTCTTTTTCTTGGGGATGGTCTTGATTCCTGTCTCCTGTACAATGTCATGAACCTCCACCCATAGTTCATCAGGCACTCTTGTCTATCAGATATAGTCCCTTAAATATATTTCTCACTTCCACTCTACAGTTATAAGGGATTTGACTTAGGTCATACCTGAATGATCTAGTGGTTTTCTCCACCTTCTTCAATTTCAGTCTGAATTTGGAAATAAGGAGTTCATGATCTGAGACACAGTCAGCTCCTGGTCTTGTTTTTGCTGACTGTACACAGATTCTCCATCTTTGGCTGCAAAAAAATATAATCTATCTGACTTTGGTGTCAACCCTCTGGTGATGTCCATGTTTAGAGTTCTTTTGTGTTGTTGGAAGAGGGTACTTGCTATGACCAGTGTGTCCTCTTGGCAGAACTCTATTGGCCTTTTCCCTGCTTCATTCTGTACTCCAAGGCCAAATTTGCCTGTTACTTGAGGTGTTTTTTGACTTCTCAGTTTTGCCTTCCAGTCCCTTATAATGAAAAGAACATCTTTGGGGGGTGTTAGTTCTAGAAGGTCTTGTACGTCTTCATAGAACTGTTCAACTTCAGCTTCTTTAGTTACTGCTTGGGGCATAAACTTGAATTGCTGTGATATTGAATGGTTTGCCTTGGAAACTAACAGAGATCATTCTGTCGTTTTTGAGATTGCATCCAAGTACTGCATTTCAGACTCTTTTGTTGACTATGATGGCTATTCCATTTCTTCTAAGGATTCCTGCCCACAGTAGTAGATATAATGGTCATCTGAGTTAAATTCACCCATTCCAGTCCATCTTAGTTTACTGATTCCTAGAATGTCGATGTTTACTCTTGTCATCTCCTGTTTGACCACTTCCAATTTGCCTTGCTTTATGGACCAAACATTCCAGTTTCCTATGCAAAATTACTCTTTACAGCAACGAACCCTGCTTCCATCACCAGTCCCATTCACAACTAGGTGTTGTTTTTGTTTTGGCTCCAGCCCTTCATTCTTTGTGGAGTTATTTCTCCACTGATTTCCAGTAGCATATTGGGCACCTACCAACCTGGGGAGTTCAACTTTCAGTGTCCCATCTTTTTGCCTTTTCATACTCTTCATGGGGTTATCAAGGCAAGAATACTGAAGTGGTTTGCCATTCCCTTCTCCAGTGGACCACATTCTGTCAGACCTCTCCACCATAACCTCCCTGTCTTGGGTGGCCCCATGGGCATGGCTTAGCTTCACTGAGTTAGACAAGGCTGTGGCCAGAGAACTCTGCCAGAGTTGCAAATAAAACAAACAAACAAATAAACACTAGCAGAGCTTATGTCTATGCTATTGTACATATGTAATAAATTAGTTTATGAAATTAGCCCAAAATATGAACATTCTTCTTTTTCATTCAGCAATAATTTTGTCAGATGAGTTCTGATGCCTTGAAGAATACCAGATGACCAAAAAAAAAAAAAAGTTGGCATTGATGACAAATTTACAAAGGGCATACATATTTCAGAACCTAACAGTAAAAACTGCAACCAGACAATCAAGCGTTTGGAATGAAAACTTTTAAAAATTTCTGAGCTTATTTCTCAATCTCTCTCTTTTCTGAAGCTATATTGTCTTCTTGTTTCTGCTTTGTTCTTTGCTTGGTAAATATTTGATTTATTCCTTGATGGCTCAAGAAGTAATGAATTTGCCTGCAAAACAGGAGACATAGGAGACTCAGGTTTGATCTCAGGGTCAGGAATATCCTGGCCTGGCAACTCACTCCAGTATTCTTGGCTGAAAAATTCCATGAATAGAGGAGCCTGGAGGGCTATAGTCCATGGAGTTACAAATAGTCATACAGGACTGAAGCGACGGAGCACTGCAAAATAACTTCTCTAATTGCACATGGCTCAACCTGGCCACTTCAGCCCCAAACTCACAGATACAAAACAAAGATAACTGGTAACATTCAGTTCAGTTCAGTTGCTCAGTTGTGTCCGACTCTTTATGACCTCATGGACTGCAGCATGCCAGGCCTCCCTGTCCATCACCAACTCCCGGAGTTTACCCAAACTCACGTCCATTGAGTCAGTGATGCTATCTAACCATCTCATCCTCTGTCATCCCCTTCTCCTCCTGCCCTCAATCTTTCCCAGAATTGGGGTCTTTTCAAATGAGTCAGCTCTTTGCATCAGGTAGCCAAAGTATTGGAGTTTCAGCTTTAGCATCAGTCCTTCCAATGAACACCCAGGACTGATCTTTAGGATGGACTGGTTGGATCTCCTTGCAGTCCAAGGGACTCTCAAGAGTCTTCTGCAACACCACAGTTCAAAAGCATCAATTCTTCGGCACTCAGCTTTCTTCACAGTCCAAGTCTCACAACCATACATGACTACTGGAAAAACCATAGCCTTGACTACACAGACCTTTGTTGGTAAAGCAATGTCTCTGTTTTTTAACATGCTGTCTAGGTTAGTCATAATTTTCCTTCTAAGGAGTAAGCATCTTTTAATTTCATGGCTGCAATCACCATCTGCAGTGATTTTGGAGCCCCCAACAAATAAAGTCTGTCACTGTTTCTCCATATTTTTGCCATGAAGTGATGGGACCAGATGCCATGATCTTCATTTTCTGAATGTTGAGCTTTAAGCCAATTTTTTCACTCTCCTCTTTCACTTTCATCAAGAGGCTCTTTAGTTCTTCTTCACCTTCTGCCATAAGGGTGGTGTCATCTGCATATCTGAGGTTATTGATATTTCTCCCAGCAATCTTGATTCCAGCTTGTGTTTTATCCAGCCCAGCATTTCTCATGATTCTAAATTCTTAGCAAAGGAAATCTTATTATTCTTGCCCAAGCTGAGAACGTCTCTATATCAGTGATTCCCAGTGTGATTCCTAGACCAGTAATAGCAGCATCACCTGTGAATGTGTTAAATAAATTCTCAGACCAGGTCCAGTTTATTGAATTAGAAGAACTTCTTGGGTGAAGATTAGAAGTTTGTGTTTTTACAAGCTTTTCAGTTGATCTTGATGCATGCTAAACTTTGAGAATCACTGTTTTATGCTCTGTCTGTAGCTGATGAAATTAGCGCTAGGTATATTACTTAGTTAATAAAACTTCTTCAATTTTAATAACCCATTGGGTGGGGTTTGGGAATGAGCATTAAAGGAAAAATTTCTTGAAAATAGAAAAAAATAACATATGGAATAGAGAAGAAATTATTAACTTCATACTTTTCCCAGGATCATGCTCACCTATTGTTCTATTTTGGAAATTGATTATTCATAGATTTCTCTCCACTTAAGAATTAGGCTGTTTCTATTAACAGTGATCAATTTTATTAAGTATAAAAATTTGTTTTGTGTATTTAAGTAATTTATAAATTGAGACACACAAGAAATGTGTTTTTAATTTTTTATATGGATTGAAAAGACATAGAAAATAAATTTATATAGTTCCTCATTAAAAAGTGGCATATCTGAATTTCCCCAATATTGAATTTGAGATTTTTAAACTAGTATGAATATTGTTTTCCAGGCAGACTGATGGCTAAATAACTCCATGGGAATCCCAACGCAATATAGTTCACAAATATTGAATAAAGATGTTTGACACTCAGAAAGTCTTTCCTCTGACATCCTCATATGTTTTGTTAGTATTAAATTCATAAAGGCAGCAGTGAGATTTAAAAGCATCACTTGTTCAGAATTCAGAATATTTTCCAGTAAAAGTATGGCCAGAGGTCTTGATATTTGAGTACATGACAGTACAAGAAAAGAAGAAAATTCTGGTGACTTATAAACCATCATTTACTCTGACAAAGTAGAAATTAGAGAAAATCCTCATGTCAATAGGATTTTGATGAACAAAGAAATAAACAAATAAAACTACAAGATATAAGCTTTGTCCTTCAAGAGATTGCTGAGAACACTTTTTTGTTGTTGTTTTGTTTTAAAGAAACTAACTTAAGTGACCCAAAGCAGAGCATACATCACACATACAATACCCAGGCAGTTAGTATGCAGATAGAAAAGAAATGGGAGAGACAGGACTAATTTTATATTGATGGCAATGCAAGCATTCTAAAGTAAGGAAAAATTGATATTTCCTCCAATGTTAAATATTCATAAAGCACAAAATAACTCACTTCATGTTCAAAATCTTTTTACTGTGGTTCACTACTTTTGTTTCTTTGT
Source organism: Ovis canadensis (assembly GCF_042477335.2). Lineage (NCBI taxonomy): Eukaryota > Metazoa > Chordata > Mammalia > Artiodactyla > Bovidae > Ovis > Ovis canadensis. Next base: position 172,695,667 of record NC_091246.1, on the reverse strand, counting down.
TTTCTCTATCAACTACCAACTGCTAAAGGAAATCATAGGAAGCAAGCCAAAAAAATGTATTTGTTCTGGGAATACTCAGTTCAGTTCAGTCACTCAGTCATGTCTGACTCTTTGTGACCCCATGAATCGCAGCACTCCAGGCCTCCCTGTCCATCACCAACTCCCGGAGTTCACACAAACTCACGTCCATCAAGTTGGTGATACCATCCAGCCATCTCATCCTCTCTTGGCCCCTTCTCCTCCAGCCCCCAATCCCTCCCAGCATCACAGTCGTTTCCAATGAGTCAACTCTTCACATGAGGTGGCCAAAGTATTGGAGTTTCAGCTTTAGCATCAGTCCTTCCAAGGAACACCCAGGACTGATCTCCTTTCGAATGGACTGGATGGATCTTCTTGCAGTCCAAGGGACTCTCAAGAGTCTTCTCCAACACCACAGTTCAAAAGCATCAATTATTCAGCACTCAGCTTTCTTCACAGTTCAAATCTCACATCCATACGTGACCACTGGAAATACCATAGCCTTGACTAGACAGACCTTTGTTGGTAAAGTAATGTCTCTGCTTTTCAATATGCTATCTAGGTTGGTCATAACTTTTCTTCCAAGGAGTAAGCATCTTTTAATTTCATGGCTGCAATCACCATCTGCAGTGATTTTGGAGCCCCCAAAAATAAAGTCTGACACTGTTTCCACTGTTTCCCTACCATGAAGTGGTGAGACCAGATACCATGATCTTAGTTTCCTGAATGTTGAGCTTTAAGCCAATTTTTTCACTCTCCACTTTCACTTTCATCAAGAGGCTTTTTAGTTCCTCTTTACTTTCTGCCATAAGAGTGGTGTCATCTGCATATCTTAGGTTATTGATATTTCTCCGGGAAATCTTGATTCCAGCTTGATTAGAGGTAAATAAAACAGTATCAAGACCAGTTCCATGCAGAAGGCAACAGAGGGAGAAGAATAGTCTCATGGTAGAGACAAGGAGAAAAACAAATCAAGATGTGGACAGTATCTTAATGATGACAGCAGAAAACAGTCATAATTAAAATGCATGTGAAAAACTAAAAACTGAAATGGAAAACTAATGTAAGACAGTGAGATTTTTCTTAAATACTATGTAATATTTAATGCATTTAAATAAAACACATACATTAAAAAGCAGCCTCTGAGCTGGTCCAATAATAACAACTGGAACATTTCATATCTGTGTGCCCCTTTTTTATTTTATCATTATATTGATTTTTTGGTCATCGTTTGTCTCATTATAAAATGCATTTTATCATATATGCATGTGTCAAAATAAAAGACTGATAAATATGACAGCAAAATTTATGCTTTTATAAAAAAGTAGGAAAAATAATCTTAAAAGTTATATTGTGATATAACTTAGTACCTATGTGTATAACTGCTAAAACATAAGAATAAATGTAAAGTGGAAAATCAACAAAGAATATAAATAAGCAGTATGTTAAAAAAGAAACTCAAATGACCTATACATATATGAAAATTGATGAGTAGTAGTAATCATAAGCATTTAAATTTATGGGAGTCCTATTACTTTATCATTAACTAGATCAGAATAAAATGAAAAAAGTAGTATTAATATGCCAACAATGCCTTGACAGATTGTGAAGAAATAGTGTTTTCTTTCATGTTTGAAGGAAGAAATAAAGCAGTGAATTTGATGAAGAATTTGACAGTGTACATTAACACTAAAAATACATGATTATTCAGCAATTCTAATATTAAGTATTTAAGGCAGAGAAAGCAAATTCACATATGCATATGAAGGTATTCTAAGGTGTTTAGTGAAGCTCTGCTTGCCAAAATTAAAACTAAACAACCACAGCTTAATAACAGAAAAAGTTAAATCTAGTTTGACCTTTTGGTGGAACAATATATAGCATCTATAAGGTATCAACTAGACATATACAAGTTAACATGGATTTAAAACATTTTGAGTGAAAAATAAGCAAGATGCAAAGTAATATATGCACTATGGTATTATTTTTGTAAAAATAAAAATCTAACTAAATTTTATATGTACTTTCCATCCATGTATTTGGATATATAAATCATAATTTTAGTTTCTACTAGAAAGATGCATGTCAAATTTTGACAAGGATGAGGAGAAAGGTGCAAGGATGAGGAGAAAGGTGATCAAAAAGGACTTAAAAGCATTAATTGTAACAATCTTGCTATTCTTTTAAATGCAATAATACATTACTTGTCTAATCAATTTTTAAATAAAAAAATAATAAATAAGGTTGAAGCACTTTCAGAAAAGTGGAAGTCCACACTCAATCTGGACTCTAGATGTGATATAGATTGTATCTTCATGGAAATGGATGCATCAGATAGTCATAATATGGAACATGAAAATAATTGTTCTTCATTTGAAGTTTATGTTCATTTAGCATCCTATAGTTCTGACATCTGTCTTCAAGGAAATAATATGCTAAGCTTAACAGAATAAATTCATTTGTTCAGCAAGTACTGCATGCTTATTATGCAACTGTCACTATTCTGCATAGTGAGACTATAACAGTGAAGGAAACTGACCACGATTCTTGTCCTGTGTAACTTACATTGCAGTGTAATATATAAAAATGTTAGGTAGAAATAAATATTATGGAAAAAATGAAGCAAAAAGGAGGATGCAAAATTTGAGGAGAGAGTTGAGATTGAGAGGTGGACACAAGGATCATCAACTTGTTGTAGGTTAGTCTCAAGATTTTGACTCTTACTCTGAGTTAGATGAGAAGAAGTTGGTGAGTTTTAAGTAAAGGTGATTTTATTAGAATTTCTTTGGGAGTTGTGCTGAGAATACACTAAAAAAAGAGTAAAGAGGAAATGAAAATTTTTAATGTTACTACAGAAGGAGAAGAGGGCCACAGAGGATGAGATGGTTGGATGGCATCACTGATTCAATGGACATGAACTTGGGCAAACTCTGGAAGATGGTGAGGGACAGGGAAGCCTGGGGTGCTGCTGTTCACAGGGTCGTGAAGAGCTGGACACAACTTTGGTGACTGAACATTAGTAAGTTAGGCAGGAAGATGGTGGGTGGAATGAATGTAATAGCAAGGGAGATGATATGAAATGTTCTAATGCGTTTTTAACGTAAAGTCCAAAGTTTTGTTGTATGTAGAATGATTGTGAGGGTTTAAAGACTCTGATGCCCTGAGGGATTGGGAGCAGGAGGAGAAGGGGACGACAGAGGATGAGATGGCTGGATGGCATCACTGACTCGATGGACGTGAGTCTGAGTGAACTCCGGGAGTTGGTGATGGACAGGGAGGCCTGGCATGCTGCAATTCATTGGGTCGCAGAGTCGGACACGACTGAGTGACTGAACTGAACTGAAAAGAAACAAGGACGTCAAAGATGAATTCAAGGTTCTTATTTTATAAGGATCCAGTGACAATTGACTGAAATTGGTAACATTAAAGTAGAAGATTTCGGTTGATGACTGGGTGCTGAACATTTTTAAATTGTGTTTTATATTTCTGATTCTCACTGTAAATTAATAATAGAAATTCTGCTTATCATATCATTGACTCTAAGTTTGACTTAAAAAATAACATAGTACCACTCTCAATGCACAAGTATAATTATGAATTTAAACTATAAAGAAAAGGAAATGACAGACTTTTTAGAGTCTCTCAGCAGTCAGCCAGTCTGTCATGCAACATTTTCTAGGGGCATCTATGCTTCCATCTATCTGCTTTCAAACTTTAAACTGTGGTGAATGTAACATGGAACTGAGATTTGATGAACCTAATCTACCACTCACTTAGAAAAGGAAGGAGAACAAGGGCATGGGCTTAACCTTCCAAAGGTATTATTTAGTAAGATGTACTAAGCAGGAAATCATTCTTGAATGTTCATTGGAAGGACTGATGTTGAGGCTGAAACTCCAATAGTCTGGCTGCCTGATGCGAAGAACTGACTCACTGGAAAAGACCCTGATGCTGGGAAAGATTGAAGGTAGGAGGGGAAGGGGATGACAGAGGATGAGATGGTTGGATGGCATCACCGACTCAACACACGAGTTTAAGTAAACTCTAGGAGTTGGTGATTGACAGGGAGGCCTGGAGTGCTGCAGTCCATGGGATTGCAAAGAGTTGGATACGACTGAGGACTGAACTGAACGGAACTGAATGAAGCAGGAAGGAACAAACAGCAAATGAGGAACTATGCTATGAATTTGGATTTTATTGTGGTTGACTTCCTTTCACACATATCTTCCGGAGGGCTGAAACACAAGGAAGTAATCTTATCAAATTCAGTTGCCCTTCGTGGAATTTCCATATATTCCTAAAGACTTTTTATCTTCTTTGCTACTTCAAAAGCTCTAACAAAAATCAACTAAACAAAGCGTCTTTTGCCAACTAAATTTATCCCAAATTAAAATGTAGTTATAACAGTTGCTACTAAGGATTTTGTTTTCTAGAACTTTCATAGATTTTTTTTTTAAACAAAGAAATAGATTTCACAGTAGATTATTCTCCAGAGAATGCAAGGTCAATTAGGACAAAGTAGTAATTTTTATATTTAGGAATGAGCTTCAAGAAAGGTCTACTTGTACAGCAACAACAAACTATGCTTACTATATTATTCTGTTTCATAATCACAAGACACTGATTTTTTTTTTCATTTTACTTTTATATTTAATTTTCGCAATGGATGTCTATTAAAGTCAATAACATTTCCAAACAGCAGTCAGACTGTTAGCAATCATGGTCTAATTGCCACTGCCTATCTTGAGAGTGCCTTGGACTACAAAGTGATCCAACCAGTCCATTCTGAAGGAGATCAGCCCTGGGATTTCTTTGGAAGGAATGATGCTAAAGCTGAAACTCCAGTACTTTGGACACCTCATGCAAAGAGTTGATTCATTGGAAAAGACTCTGATGCTGGGAGGGATTGGGGGCAGGAGGAGAAGGGGACAACAGAGGGTGAGATGGCTGGATGGCATCACTGACTCGATAGACATGAGTCTGAGTGAACTCCGGGAGATGGTGATGGACAGGGAGGCCCGGTGTGCTGCAATTCGTGGGGTCGCAAAGAGTCGGACACAACTGAGCAACTGAACTGAGCTGAACTGATGTATGGGAAACCATCAAAATGCTAGATCAAAACTCACTGAAAGGATGGCAGTGACTTGTAGAAAGGCTGAGAGGTAATTCTGGTGCATACTTTTAAACTCTTAGAAATCATCAGTAAAATCACTGAATCAGATGGTACTTATAAAAATTTCTAACATGGTATTTAAAAGTAATCTAGAGCTACATAACTGCAAAGTTGTCTCAGGGCCATTTTTAAAAGATTTTAATAATCTTATGATTTTAAGAAATGCTGTATCATCAATGTTCTTGAGGATATTAATAACTGAATTTAAAAATTTTCTAGAAAACTTATAGTTTGATCATATAAAACTTTCAGGAAAAAGTCAATGAATTTACTTCAATTATACTTTGTTTATATGCATGTATAAGACTGATAAAAGATAAAACCCTACTTCTCATTAAGCCTAGATGAGTTCTTTCAATATAAAATTATAAAATATGAATCTAAGTGAAAATAAGCAGTGAATTAGAGTTTAATTGGAAGCATCTTCTTTAAAGATAATAAGGCATCTTAGATGCAATGGTAACTTCAAGTCAATGAAATACGTGCATGCGAGCTCAGTCGTGTCTAACTCTTTGCAACTCTATGGACTGTAGTTCACCAGGCTCCTCTGTTCATGGGATTTTTCTAGGCAAGAACGCTGGAACGAGTTGCCATTTCCTCCTCCAGGGGATCTTCCTGACTCAAGGATCGAAAACTCATACCCTGCGTCTTCTGCATTGGTAGATGGATTCTTTACCACTGCACCACCTGGGAAGCCCTCAATAAAAAACAGTATATTCTTTAAAGTGATGAATTTTTATCAGAAGTAAGGTCAAGTTATCTCTAGAAACTGCGATATCCCAGGAAAAGCACTGAGTGGTGATCAAGAGGTTGAGGTGTGACACTGACTTGTTAGAAGACTTTAAGGAGAAATGAAATTTTGCTTTATTTTATTGGTCATGCATGTTAAGTCACTTTTGTCATGTCTGACTCTGTGAACCCTATGGATTAGAGCCTACCAGGCTCCCCTGTCCATGGGAATCTCCAGGAAAGAATATTGGAGTGGGTTGCCATGCCCTTCTCCAGGGGATCTTCCCAAACCAGGGATCGAACCTTATGTCTTATCTCTTATGTCTCCTGCATTGGCAGGTGGGTTCTTTACCACTAGTACCACCTGGAAAGTCCCATTTTACTGGTCACTAATGCAAAATGGAAACAATTGGTTAAGAAATAAACTATTGGCAGAAGTAACTGTTCAAATTTACTTACTATTCCAAACATTTTCATGACGCCTTACATACAAAACGATAATCCTCATGGCACTGAATTTTATAGCAATTCTTTTACTGAAGACGTGACAATGCATTCCAAAATAGGAACTTTAGAATTTTCTATAAACTTTCAAAATATAGTGCTTAGTTACTCAGTCTTGTCTGACTCTTTGCAACTCCATGGACTGCAGCCCACCAAGTTCCTCTGTCCATGAGGATTTTTCAGGCAAAAATACTGAAGTGGGTAGCCTATACCTTCTCCAGGAGATCTTCCCAAATCAGGAATTGAACCAGAGTCTCCTGCACTGCAGGTGGACTCTTTACCAGCTGAGCTACCAGTTCTATGTAATTCTCCAGGCCAGAATACTGGAGTAGGTAGCCATTCCCTTTCTCCAGGGAATCTTCCAAACCAGGGGATAGAACCCAGATCTTCCACATTGCAGGCAGATTCTTTACCAGCTGAGCTACCAGGGAAGCCCCAGAATACTGGAGTGGGTAGCCTATCCCTTCTCTGGTAGATCTTCCTGACCCAGGAATCGAACCGAGGTCTCCTGCATTGCAGGCAAATTATTTACCAGCTGAGATACCAGGGAAGCTCTTAAAATACAGTATCAACTCTTAAGGCAATGAAGCTATCTCTTCAGGGACTAGAGATAATATGATCTTTTTAGAAAATCTACAAAAACAAATAACATATGTCCCCCTGTTTCTGTGATGATAGAAAAATAGAAATTATTAAAATCAAATAGAAACTAAGTGCTGCCATTTCCTCGACTATCATATATGAAGTATATCCTAGATACTCTCTGTTATGTGCTTCCATCTCATCGTGTCATAGCATGTATTATATTAGCATTTTACATTATGTCTTTATTAACTATGGTCCTTCTCTCAATCAAGAACACAATGAAAGCAAAGACTGGTCAGGTTTCTTTAGTACTGTATCTTTGTTTCTCCTAAGGAGTGTCTGATATATAAGGTATTTTCAGTTAAAAAAAAAAAAAGTGTGTAATGGTCTAATAAATTCGATGTTTATGCAAAAATATTGAGCACTATATAAATACAATATATTGTGAGAATGACACAACGGATGGCATGAACCTTACTCTATATTTTCAAAGGCACATGTGTACAGGGTATATTTATTTACTTGGGAGTAAATCCACTTATCTGCGATGTCCAGAAGAAATGTTTTCAATCGAAAAGACAAGAGTTAAGAACATCAAACTTGATCTTTCTTCTTTATTCTTCCTTCTCTTGTTTTTCATCATCTTCTGACATAGTTTAAAAGAAATTTTAATGTCATATATTCTATGACATGGAACACTTTAGTGATGGCTTTAAGAATTTTGAGAGTAATTTTTATATCATATGTACTGAAACTTAAATTACTCTGTTTTCTTTTAAATTGCTCTGGTTATGTGTCTCTGTTATAAACTCTCAAAAAGAGAGGTTTTTTACTGCCTTGTAGTTCTGTGTCTTGCTTAATTTTGGAATATGTATTTTAGCTCTCAGTGAAATTACTAATCTATTTTCAAAACAATTTAGTTTGAACAGCCATTGTTTAACTTTTTCTTTAGATTTATATCTTTGCATAATCTATATATATAAATACTTATTAATAATTTTATGTATTTGTGTTTGTAGTACATGCTTGACCTTAAGGTAAAGAATTTAGAAAAAGTCGTTACTAAATAAATAATGTGTACCACACTCCAGTATTCTTGCCACGAAAATGCCATAGACAGAAGAGCCTTGCAGGAGACACGATGAAGTGACTGAACACACACACACACACACACACACACACGCATGTTTAGAGAAAATTGATCTTTGAAGTTTTTTGTTTGGTTTGCAATAAATACCAAGTGATGGTATTTGCTTCTGGATATGTATTTAATCATAATTACAGAATTGGTCAAATTTTTAAACTGTCAGACAAACATTTTTCATGTTTTTTCTTCTGATTATGCAAGCTTATATAGCGAGGACATTAAAGAAGGTCTGCCAGTTAACCTTTATAATTTCCAAAGCTTTCTCAAAGTCTCAGTCTCTTCACAGATCATAGCCTTGTCCTGGCAAATGGGCTTTGGTAACTCAATGAAGCTATAAGCCATGTCATGCAGGGCCACCCAAGACAAATGGGTCATAGTTAAGAGTTCTGACAAAACATGGAGGAGAGAATGGCAAGCTGCTCCAGTATTCTTACTGTAAGAACCCCATGAACAGTATGAAAAGTGGTGCTAGAGAAGACTCTTGAGAGTCCCATGGATTGCAAGGAGATCAAACCAGTCAATCCTAAAGAAAATCAACCTTGAATAGTCATTGAAATGACTGATGCTGAAGCTGAAGCTCCAATACTTTGGCCAGCTGATGTGAACAGCCTAATAAGTTTCTAATGAATTCTATAGAAAAGACCCTGATTCTGGGAAAGAGTGAAGGCAAAAAAGAGGGCAGCAGAGGATGAGATGGTTGGACAGCATCACAGATTCAATGGACATGAATTTGAGCAAACTCCAGGAGATACTGAAGGACAAGGAAGCCTGGTGTGCTGAGTCCATGGGTCACAAAGAGTTGGACATTACTTAGCAACTGAGCAAGAGCAAACAAGGTCTCAGACTACTTCCACTGAGGTACACATTAATATATTAAGCATATTCCTCAAGGATTTAACAAAAGTTGAATGTGCTCTTTCCTCTCATCAAAAGTCTGAATTATTCAGGCCATAAAAATAGTACTAACAACAACCAACATTTGTATGTCCTAACCACTTGTCACTAAGCACCAACACAACTATGCATAATAAAGCACTCAGTACTCTAGATGCATTCCTTCATTGACTCTGCAAACAACCTTATGAAGTAGGATAATATTTTAGAGTCTAGATACAGTGATGTGAAAAGACATATTGAAAAAAACCTACAGATTTCCTCCTTTGTTTTCTCCTTTATTTTTTTTCTTTGTTTTATTGAGATATAATTGACATACACTCCTTTACTTATACACAAAACATCATTACTGACACTTTAGGTCATCAAATGTGTGGGGCTTTTTCCCCCACACCAAAGCAATTCATGACATCAACTGGGTGTCCTACTGTTTAACTCAGTTCTGGAAATGGGTCAGATACCACAGGTTAAAGATCAATTCCACAAGAATGCTTCCACAACACTTTAGATACCAAGGGATAGTAGGTTCCCAGAGTACCCACAACTTTTGTCTAACTTGGCTACACATTGGAAAATTTCACAATCCCCTCCTTGATTAATAATAATTTGCTAGAGTGGCTCACAGAACTCAGAGAAAGACTTAATTACATTTACGAGTTATTAAAGAATAAGATAAACAATACAGATGAACAGCCAGATGAAGTAATACATAGGCTGGGAGTTTCCCAAGCAGAAGAGTTTTGTCCCTGTGAAGTTGGGATGTGTCATCCTGAACATGGATGTGTTCATCAACCTGGAAGCTACCAGACCCCTACTCATAGATTTTTTAGAGGTTTCTTCACATAGGAATAATCAATTACTGGCATAATTGATTGCTACCTCCATCTCTAGCCCTACTCTCCTCTTTGGTGGATGGTTGTAAAGCTGAAAATACCAAGCTTTCAATCATGGTTTGATCTTTCTGATGAACACCCCATATCTAAGAACTATTTAGGAGCTCATCTAGAGTCACTACAGTAGAACAACATGTGTTCCTGGTGTTATTATGTAAGAAATTACAAGAGTGTTAGGAACTCTGTGTCCCGAACTAGGAGCACAAACCCATATTCTGTTACCTCACAAGAGGCAATGAGACTTACCTTAAAATGACTTGACATAGAGGTACTTCCAATTCTAGATCCCAGATCCTGACATGGGTGCTATAAAGAAATACCATGAGATAATTAATTATTTTACAAAATACAACTTTGTCACATACATAGAAATTTGTATTACAATGAAATGTAACTAGTTAAAACTACTACTATAGTTATTCCTAATAATACTATGTCTCAAACAACTTATTTAAGAGAACTTAAACGATATAGACTTGAGAAAATACCAAAGTATACTAGCTATTATAAGCAGATCTTTAAGTTGAATAACAAGAACTCCAATATATTTTCTTTTATTATTCTAAAAAAAAGGCAAATTGTATCTTTAATATATTGTAATTTGGCTCAAAAATTTTAACATAGGTAATTCCATATGTGTTTTTCAATTACTACTTATTTATCTTAAAATTTGCCAACTACCCAAACACACTATGAAGAGATCAAAGTGTTAGTCGCTCAGCTGTGTCTGACTCCTTGCAACCCCAGGACTGTAGCCTGCCAGGCTTCTCTGTCCATGGAATTTTCACGCAAGAGTACAGGAGTGGGTTGTCATTTCTTTCTTCAGAGGCTCTTCCCAACCTAGGGATCAAACCCACATCTCTTAGGTCTTCTGCATTGACAGGTGGGATTTTTACCACTAGCATAATATAGTTCAACATAAGTTCATTCACAGTAAACTATAAAACACACTCATCTTCCTTCCTACAGATCATAACATTCACATGTAATAAATATTAAGTGAACATTTTAATTAAAAAAGCAGTAATAACTGAAGTATCAAAAAGTAACTATTTAAAAAAATAGAGATAAGGCATATATGCCTACAAAATATCTACTTGTTAGCTCTGCAGTTGTCTTAAAATGAACTGGAAATGTATGATAAACCAAATGACCTCCCCCAAGGATGTCCTTGACTTAGTTTTTGGAAACTGTAACTATGCTACATGATAAAAGGAACATTGCCGATGTGATTAAGTTTAGGACCTTGAGATGGAATATGCTAAAGAATTTGGGTGTGCCCAAAGTAATCGCAAAAGTCTTATAAGAGGGAAGCAGGAGGATCAAAGTCAGGAAAAGGAGTTGTGAAGATGGTAACAGAGGCTAGAGATAGGCACATTTAAGAGGGATGAACGCACCAAGAGTCAAGGAATACAGGATGCCTCTAGAAAAGAAAAATGAACAGAAATGGATTCCCATCTGAAGCCTCCAGACGGCCCTGCCAACACCTTGATTTTAGAACTCTAGAACTATAAGAAAGTAAATTCATGTTCTTTCAAGTTACTAAGTTTATAATAATTCGTTAGAGCAGCCTTTGAAAACTAATAAATTATTTCTGCTATGCAGAACAACTCATACATTTATCTCTGGCCAAGATTTACCAAAATCTGGTTTTAATCAAATGTAAGCAAATCAGCATATAAAAACAAAACCCAAACTATAATAAGTAGAAAAAAGTGCTAAAAGTAACTTTCAAAACAATGGATGTCAAGCGATGAAGGTTAGCCATCCCTGGCAAGCAGAAAACAAAATTAGTCCCACAATTTTTCTAGTTTAATGCTTTAAGAGAATTTTCATGCCACGGCACAATGAGGAGGAAACAAGGCAAGAGAATGGAGAAGGCGCGGAGTTGAGGAGACAGAGTCCAAGGAGAACAAGGCAGCAAGATTCCACGAAACAGGGAACGTGAAGAGAAAAAGCCACTGCATAGATCTGGAGCTCTGGAGATCTAGTAAGGAAACTGTCTGAGACTGAAGGAATGACAACCATAAAAAGTATAGCGAACAGGGACTAGAACACAAATATGGCTGGAGTCATGTTTGACTCCTCCAGCCAGCCTATGTAAACCCCTAATCCACATGAGAGAGTACTCAGAAAATGTTGACCTCAAAAGTGGGGTGAAATTAATAAACTGAGCATAGACATGCCAAAAAAAAAAATGCTAAAAGCATCAAACCTTTTTTGAAGTAACTTCTGAGTTCCCAAGGCTTAATAATTATATAAAAGCATATGATAATTAGATAAAAATACACACACAAGGGGCTGCGCGGTACATCCTGCAAGCAGTGGCTGGAAGGACTAGCTCAAAATGAGTAAATTTCGGTCTGCAATTCCACTCGTTGCTGGAGAAGCTTCCAAAAGCCCAAAGAGCAGGGCTTCCCCCACCAGCCCAGCTCCCTGCACACTGGCCTTGTACACTGAGCTTCATGTCTGGGCCATCCGTACGGAGCCTGGGCCCCATCAAGATTTTAGATGCCTCTGATGTGGAGCTCATATGCCTGCGAGACACGGCCACCATCACTGAGAGGTATTTCAGAGCCGGTCTGGGCCACCTCCTGACCCTGCTGGACGAAAACAGCCTCCATCTTTGAGAGAATGTTCACCACAATGGCTTCGCCCACCGAGAGGGAGCCCTCAGATACCAGGCCCCGAGGCACCGGGCTTTGACAGGGCCAGTGGCCTGCCCAGCCTGGGCTGTATCAGTGGTCCTTCGGGTGGCTACTGGGAACAGAGTGGCCCTGGGCACCAAGGATGGAAGTGTTGTCTTCTTCGATGATATCACCTTGACACTGCTGAGGGCTGACTCTTGGCATGAAAGAAGTTCCGCAAAGGTGAGAGGCCCTAAGATTCCCAGCATCCTCTCCGCCCCACACTCACCCCTGCTGCTCACTCACCCCTGCACCAGGCCATGCCCCTGCCATGCTGGGTAGGGGACACACACACAAACACACACACAAACACACACACAATAAATTTCAGAATGAATGATATCTAGTTAGATTGATTGCCAGTCATGAAAAATGTAGAAAACTAAAACATTCAATGAGGAAAGAACCAATCAATTGAAATCAGACACAATTTTTACACTGATATTAGAAATTAAAATTTTAAAACCATTGTAACTATACTGTATATGTTGAAAATGCTAAGGCCTAGAAAATATTTTTTAAGATAAAATCAAATTTCAAGAAATACAAACAACAATGTATATGATGAAAAATATACAACATTAGCTTAATGCAGTATAAGAAATTACAAAAGAAAATACTAGTGAACTTAAAGATATAGTCATAGAAGGAGCCAAGTTCTATCATCTAGTAGAATAATCTAAAGTGAAACACACAAAGAAAAAAATTAAGGAAATGAACATGAGAGCTGTGTAACAATTCAAATGATCTAATGCATGTAATTGATATTTCTTAATTAGATGAGAGTGAGGAGACAGAAAAATTTTGAAGAAAAAGTTCTAAATTTGATTAAAACTATAAACCTATAAATCCAACAAATATAATGTGCTATAAATACAAGAAACTTGAAGAAAGCTACAACCATACAGAATATAACCAAATAGAAAACAAAGCAAGGGGTGGGGGAGAAAAAACAAACAAACTTAGAAACAGCCAGAAACAAATGATTCATTATTTACAGAGAAACAAAGATATTGTGTTAGCAGAGCTCTCATCAGACATAATGCATGGTGAGAAAATAATGCCTTAATGTCTTCAAATATTGAATTAAAAATTAAATCAACTTATTCTGAGTAAAAATATATTTCAAAAACAAAGGGGAAATAAAGGTGTTTCATCAGATATTCAAAGCTGAAATAATTCTTCACCAACAGAGCTGTACTATAAAAAATGGTAAAGGAAATCCTTGAGCAGAAAACAGAATCTACACAAAGGTGGCAAAAAAGAACCAGGAAATACAACTAAATGGATAAATATATGATTTGTTTTTAATATTTATGTCTTAAAAAATAATCGCAACTTCCACATCTAGAAAGATGAAACAAATGTGATTTTTTTCTACTTCTCAATTAAATAGAGCTATGCTTTCTGTACATTATATCCACAGCAAATATAAAGAGTTTCTGAACGATAGAAAAAAAGACAGAATGGCCAGAGATGTCAAGATTGAAGAGATAGATGTACTCAAAAAGAGTGAAGTTATTAGTAAGTAAATCCAATAAAATGTGTCCAGAGTTTGTTATTCTGAAAACTGAAAATCAGTGATGAAAACAGTGAACTAAATAAATGGAGAGACATAGTGTGTTTATAGACTGGAGGATTCAACATAGTAATGATATCAATTCTCCCCAAATTGATTAAGTTAAATGCATTTATTATCAAAATTAAAGGATTTGTAGAAATAGACAAAACTATTATAAAAATTTATACACAGAGAAACAGGAAGAAACTGAAATTGCTTAAAATGTTTTGAAAAAGAACAAAGTAGGAAAAATCAGAATAAATAACCTCAGATATACAGATGACACCACCCTTATGGCAGAAAGTGAAGAAGCACAAGAGTCTCTCGATGACAGTGAAAGAGGAGAGTGAAAAAGATGGCTTAAAGTTCAGCATTCAGAAAACTAAGATCATGGCATCCGGTCTCATCACTTCATGGCAAATAGATGGGGAAACAGTGTAAACAGTGGCTGACTTTATTTTTCTAGACTCCGAAATCAAAGCAGATGGTGATTGCAGCCATGAAATTAAAAGACGCTTACTCCTTGGAAGGAAAGTTATGACCAACCTCAGTTCAGTTCAGTTCAGTCACTCAGTCATGTCCTACTCTTGGCGACCCCATGAATTGCAGCATGCCAAGCCTCCCTGTCGATCACCAACTCCTGGAGTTCACTCAGACTCACGTTCATCGAGTCAGTGATGCCATCCACCCATCTCATCCTCTGTCATCCCCTTCTCCTCCAATCCCTCCCAGCAACAGTCTTTTCCAATGAGTCATCTCTTTGCATGAGGTGGCCAAAGTACTGGAGTTTCAGCTTTCGCATCATTCCTTCCAAAGAAATCCCAGGGTTGATCTCCTTTAGGATGGACTGGTTGGATCTCCTTGCAGTCCAAGGGACTCTCAAGAGTCTTCTCCAACACCACAGTTCAAAAGCATCAATTCTTCAGCACTCAGCTTTCTTCACAGTTCAACTTTCACATCTATACATGACTACTGGAAAAACCATAACCTTGACTAGACACACCTTTGTTGGCAAAATAATGTCTCTACTTTTGAATATGCTATCTAGGTTGATCATAACTTTACTTCCAAGGAGTAAGCGTTTTTTTTTAATGTCATGGCTGCAGTCACCATCTGCATTGATTTTGGAGCCCAATAAAATAAAGTCTGACACTGTTTCCACTGTTTCCCCATCTATTTCCCATAAAGTGATGGGACCAGATGCCATGATCTTCGTTTTCTGAATGTTGAGCTTTAAGCCAACTTTTTTCACTCTCCTCTTTCACTTTCATCAAGACGCTTTTTAGTTCCTCTTCACTTTCTGCCATAAGGGTGGTGTCATCTGCATATCTGAGGTTCTTGATATTTCTCCCAACAATCTTGAATCCCGCTTGTGTTTCGTCCAGCCCAGTTTTTCTCATGATGTACTCTGCATATAAGTTAAAGAAGCAGGATGACAACATACAGCCTTGACGTACTCCTTTTCCTATTTGGAACCAGTCTGACAGCATATTAAAAAGCAGAGACGTTACTTTGTCAACAAAGGTCCATTTAGTCAAGGCTATGGTTTTTCCAGTGATCATGTATGGATGTGAGAGTTGGACTATAAAGAAAGCTGAGCGCCAAAAAATTGATGCTTTTGAACTGTGGTGTTGGAGAAGACTCTTGAGAGTCCCTTGGACTGCAAGGAGATCCAACCAGTCCGTCCTAAAGGAGATCAGTCCTGGGTATTATTGGAAGGACTGATGTTGAAGCTGGAACTCCAATATTTGGCCACCTGATGTGAAGAGCTGACTCATTTGAAAAGACCCTGAAGCTGGGAGGGATTGGGGGCAGGAGGAGAAGGGGACGACAGATGAGATGGCTGGATGGCATCACCAACTTGATGGACATGGGTTTGGATGAATTCCGGGAGTTGGTGATGGACAAGGAGGCCTGGAATGCTGCGGTTCATGGGATCTCAGAGTCGGACATGACTGAGCGACTGAACTGAACTGAACTGAGTGTCAGTTATTCGGTTCAGTTCAGTTCAGTCACTCAGTCTTGTCTGACTCTTTGCAACACAGTGGACTGCAGCACACCGGGCTTTCCTGTCCTTCACCAACTCCCAGAGCTTGCTCAAACTCATGTCTATCGAGTCACCATGTGCAGTGATTTTGGAAAGATTTTAAAAACTAAAGTCTCTCAAAGTTTCCATTGTTTCCCCATCTATTTGCCATAAAGTGATGGGACTGGATGCCATGATCTTTGTCTTTTTAATGTTCAGTTTTAAGCCAGCTTTTTCACTCTCCTCTTTCACCTTCATCAAGAGGCTCTTTAGTTCCTCTTCATAAGGATGGGGTCATCTGCATACCTGAGGTTATTGATATTTCTCCTGGAAAATTTGATTCTGGCCTGTGCTTCATCTAGCCCAGCATTTAGCATCATGTATTCTGCATATAAGTTAAATAAGCCAGGTGACAATATACAATCTTGACATACTCCTTTCCCAGTTTGAAACCAGTCCATTGTTCCATGTCAGGTTCTAACTGTTTCTCCTTGACCCTCTTACAGATTTCTCAGGAGGCAGGCAGGGGGTTCTGTTATTCTGATCTCTTCAGGATTTTCCATAGTTTGTTGTGATTACACAGTTGAAGGCTTTGGTGTAGTCAACTAAGCAGAAGTAGATGTTTTTCTGTAAGTCTCTTGCTTTTTCAGTGATCCAGTGGATGTTGAAAATTTGATCTCTATTTCCTCTGCCTTTTCTAAATCCAGCTTGAACATCTAGAAGACTCATCTCACCTACTGATGAAGCCTAACTTGGAGAATTTTAAGCATTACTTTGCCAGCCTGTGAGATGAGTGATATTGTGTGGTAGTTTGAACATTCTTTGGCACTGCCTTTTTTTGAGATTGGAATGAAAACTGACCTTTTCAAGTCCTGTAGCCACTGCTGAGATTTCCAAATTTGCAGGCATATTGAGTGCAGTACTTTAACACCATATCTTTTAGGATTTGAAATAGATCAACTGGAATTCCATCACCTCCACTAGCTTTGTTCGTAGTGATGCTTGCTAAAGCCCACTTGACTTCACATTCCAGGATATCTGGCTCTAGGTGAGTGATCACACTATCATGGTTATCTGGATCAAAATCTTTTTTTTTTTTTTGTATAGTTCTTTTGTGTATTATTGCCACCTCTTCTTAATAGCTCCTGCTTCTGTTAGGTCCATACTGTTTCTGTCCTTTTTTGTGCCCATCTTTGCATGAAATGTTCCCTTTGTGTCTCTCATTTTCTTGAAGATATCTCTAGTCTTTCCCATTCTATTGTTTTCCTCTATTTCTTTGAATTGATCGCTGAGGAAGGCTTTCTTATCTCCCCTTGCTATTCTTTGGAACTCTGCATTCACGTGGATATATCTTGGCTTTTTTCTTTTGCCTTTCACCTCTCTTCTTTTCTCAGCTGTTTGTAAGACCTCCTCAGACAACCATTTTGGCCTTTTGCATTTCTTTTTCTTAGGGATGATTTTGATCACCACCTCCTGCACATTGTTAGGAACCTACATCCATAGTTTTTTTCAGGCACTCTGTCTATCAGATCTAATCCCTTGAATCTATTTGTCACTTCCACTGTATAATTATAAGGGGTTTGATTTAGGTCATACCTGAATGGTCTGGTGTTTTTCCATACTTTCATCAATTTAAGCTTTAGCTACAATAATCAAGACTGGGCTTCCCAGGTTGCTAGTGGTAAAGAACCTGCCTGCCAATGCAGGAGCCATAAGACGTGCAGGTTCAATCCCTGGGTTTGGAAGATTCCCTGGAGAAGGACATGGCAACCCACTCCAGTATTTCTGCCTGGTTAATCCCATGGACAGAGGAGCCTAGGAGGCTCCAATCCATAGGGTCCACAGAGACAGACATGACTGAAGTGTGTTAGGCACAGCACACACAATCAAAACTTGTGTCAGATAAACAGACATAGACCATGGAATTGAACAGAAAACCCCAAAATAGACCCACACAAATATGTCCAAATAGATTTTTATTAAGGTAATTCAGTGGAGATAGTGCTTGAAGAACTGGACGTCTATAGATTAAAAAAAGAACAGAACCAAAGTTTCATGACTTATAAAAAATTAGTTCAAAA
Source organism: Ovis canadensis (assembly GCF_042477335.2). Lineage (NCBI taxonomy): Eukaryota > Metazoa > Chordata > Mammalia > Artiodactyla > Bovidae > Ovis > Ovis canadensis. The sequence goes on along the minus strand of NC_091246.1, from coordinate 172,677,369 downwards.
TGGATTGGGATTTAAATGTAAAACTATAAAATACCTAAGGGGGGGAGGGAAAACTAAGGGAGATTTTTGATAGCTAGGACTGGGAAAAATGTTCTTTGACTTGATACCAAAATCATATTTGATAAAATATAAATAGATAACTTATATTATATCAAAACTTAAAACTTTGGCTCTGCACACTACCCTGATAAGAGAGTGAACATATATTCTACAAAGTGGGAGAAATATTTGCAAACCATTTGTCTGGCAAAAGACCAATACCTAAAGAACATAAACTTTCAAAACTAAACAGTAAAAAAGCAAATAATATAGTTAGAAAATGGACACAAAACATAGAGTCATTTCATTGAAAAGAATATACAGCTGACAAATAAGCACTTGAAAATATGTTAAACATCTTTAGAGATTAGAGAAATGCAAATTAAAACCACAATGGGATATCATCACACTTCAATCAAAATAACTAAAGCAAAATTAGTGTCAATATATGCTGGTAAAGATACAGATGTGAAAGGGCCAAATGGGAAATCCAACCTCTTGTTCCTTCCTATTGCAAATCAGCTGAAGTTGATCTCAGCCTGGGAGAGTAGAAAGATCTTATGTTAAATAAACTCAAAATTTTTACTATTAAATAGAATTAAACTATCTTGTAAACCAAGATGGTTTCAATCCTAAGTGGCCACAAACTATATTATTCAGAAATGTACTGGAACTGGACCAAATCTGAAACTGAAGATCTAGCCTGTATTGAATCTATATTGAGAACAGTGAAAGGTAATTTCTTTATGATTATTTACTTTTAATCATAACTTGTAAAATATTGTGACATGTAATAAACACAAGATTGATGAGAAATCACTCAAAACAGTTAAAATACTTACTTTTGACAGAGAATTTCAGAAACTGAAACATGAATAAGGTCAAGTATTACACAATTAATAGATTCACCTCCTATTATCTTTTTAAAAACAATCCCTGTAAAACAGGTATCCAAATATTCTCTGCAACACAGAGTCACTTAAATGTAGTGCTCCTGGTGATAATGGACCTGTTGATGCATTTTTGTATTTAACCAAGAGCCTTGTATTAGAATGACCTTTAATATTAAGAACATTTATAATAGAAAAAGTCGTTCCCTTTTTTAAGTATAATTGAAAGTACTTCAATCCTTTCAAACTGCAAATAAACATGTCTCTATTGGCAGCTTTATTAGTATTGCTTAAAAGTGATGACCAACCTAGATAGTATATTCAAAAGCAGAGACATTACTTTGCCTACTAAGGTCCGTCTAGTCAAAGCTATGATTTTTCCTGTGGTCATGTATGGATGTGAGAGTTGGACTGTGAAGAAGGCTGAGCACAGAAGAATTGATGCTTTTGAACTGTGGTGCTGGAGAAGACTCTTGAGAGTCCCTTGGACTGCAAGGAGATCCAACCAGTCCATCCTAAAGGAGATCAACCCTGGGATTTCTTTGGAAGGAATGATGCTAAAGCTGAAACTCCAGTACTTTGGCCACCTCATGTGAAGAGTTGATTCATTGGAAAATACTCTGATGCTGGGAGGCATTGGGGGCAGGAGGAGAAGGGGACGACTGAGGATGAGATGGCTGGATGGCATCACGGACTCGATGGACGTGAGTCTGAGTGAACTCCGGGAGATGGTGATGAACAGGGAGGCCTGGTGTGCTGCGATTCACAGGGGCGCAAAGAGTCAGACACAACTGAGCAACTGAACTGAACTGAAAGTGATGTTTTCACAACTGCCCCTCATGAGAACTCTGCATGGGAAGTCAGCAACTTCAGATTCTTTTTTCACCTTGTTTCTGCCTTAACACATTACTCTAGAAATACTACTTAACCTCCCTCTCTTCTCTTTCCACAATTATAAGACATGTATTACAGCTACACCAAATAGACCAGAAAATCATTTTCAAGTGCCAGACATATATTTATGGTGTGGTTTCCCAATATCTGGAGGCATGCTTTATCCTGTGCTTGAAAGAGACTGATGTGAAGATTTAAAGTTTCCTAGAACTAGCAATGGAAACCGAAGTTAAAAAAAAAAAAAAATCCCATTTCTTCCAACAGAGAATGAAAATAAAGAGCACATTTAATGAAAACTGTGCGTGATATCTGTGCAGAAAAAGGCAAAAATCTACAGAATAAATTAAAGAATACCTAGGTAAATTTAAGAGATTTGCCTTGTTCATAGAAAGCATTAGTTTCTCAGCCATGTCTGACTCTTTGTGTCCCTATGGACTGTAAGCCACCAGGCTCCTCTGTGCATGGGATTCTCCAGGCAAGAATACTGGAGTGGGTTGCCATGTACTCCTCCAGGCAATCTTCCCAACCCAGGGATCAAACCAGGTCTCCTGCACTGCAGACAGATTCTTTACTTTCTGAGTCATCAGAGGAGCCCCTCATAGATTAAAAGCTTCAATATTTTCTTTAAGCTCTCAATTTTTTCTAAATCCAAAATATAGATTCAATTTCATCTCAATTGAAATCTCAGCAGACGTTTTTTTTTTAAATTGGCAAGTTGGAAGATGCTAGAATAACAAGCATTCATATGGGGAAAAATTTCCATTTTTTATGATACATAAAAAATAATTTAATAGGCAAATTCACAAAGACACAAAGTACAACAATAGTTATCAGGAATTTAGCAGGAGAGGAGAACAGAGAGATATCGTCTAATGGATAAAAGTTTCAGTTTGGGAGGGTAAAAAAATTCTGGAGATCAATAGTTGTAATGGTAGCTCAGCAAACTGAATGTATATAATACTAATAAATTGTACACTTAAGATGGCTAAAATCATCAGTTTTATGTCTTTGTATTTTACCAAAATCTCAGTCAAAAAGAAAAAAAAATGAAATTGAGTCTTTGGAAAGCACCGTGGCCCTCATAGCAATCTCTGGTTCTAACTAATGTGTGACTTATCAAGTAGAATGAGATATCAAAACCACTGCCTTTCTTAAAGACTTGGAGTAAACTACTGAATAAAATAATGCTTAAAGACTTTAAAGTATACACCAAACTGGTGGAATAAAAAATGCAAATCAAGTATATGTTAGAAATATATGCTTGGAACTAGTTTTAAAAAATGAAACAGCATAATTTCCATTAGATTGAGACATCAGACTCCCTTGAGACTTCACACTTGGCATCCTACATAATATGGGCATTTTTAATGTATGCCTATTGCAATAAAACTGTTAAAAATAATTCAAGGTGAATGATATAATAAAACTGTTAAAATAATTCAAGGTGAATGATATAAAATAATATATAATTATTTATATTCACCTTGAATAAAAAATAATTCAAGGTGAATGGTTTTACAAGGTGAATGTAAAAGATAAAAATGTGAAACTTCTAGAATTAAAGAGAAAAATATTTTTGTGATATTAAGATAGACAAAGTTTTCTAGAGAACACAGAGACCCCCAAAAAATAGTAAATAAGACTTAAACCACAACCAGATGTATATTCATTGAAAAGAACAATTAAGAAAATAAAAACATAAGCCAAAGAATTGGATATTAATATTTGCAGTAACTATATGTGATATAGTATCTAGTATCTATATGTGATATCTTGTATCTAGAAAATATATATGTATATTTTATACAAATATATATTACATAAATATATATTTATAAAACTCAATAATTAAAAAAAACAATAACAATATAAGTGGGCAAACAACTTGACAGACACTTCCTCAAGAACATACAACTGGCTAATAAACTTGGGCAGTTCAGTGTTCCACTCCAGTACTCTTGCTTGGAAAATCCCATGGATGGAGGGGCCTGGTAGGCTACAGTCCATGGGGTAGCGAAGGGTCAGACACGACTCAGCGGCTTCACTTTCACTTTTCACTTTCATGCACTGGAGAAGGAAATGGCAACCCACTCCAATATTCTTGCCTGGAGAATCCCAAGGACTGGGGAGCCTGGTAGGGTGCCGTCTATGGGGTCGCACAGAGTCAGACATGACTGACGTGACTTTGCAGTAGCAGCAGCAGTTCAGTATTATTTATCATGAAAATGCAAGTAAAAGCCACATTACTAGGATTGCTAAAATTAAAAAGAATGACAGTACTAAGGGTTAATAAACATATGGAGGCACTGGAACTCCCGTTGTTTGCTGATGAAATAGAAACTGGTACCATCATTTGGAAAACTACTTGGCAGTTCATTATAAAGTTAAAATATACCTACCCCAGGATTGAGAAAATTCACTCTAAAGTACTTTTCCCAAGAGAAATCAAAACCTGTGCTCCCTAAAATATTGGTACAAGAATATTTATTACAGGTTTATTTATAATACTGAAAACTGGAAACAAAATGTGAATGAGTAAACAAATTGTGGATATTTATACAAGGGAATACTAGCTAGAATTATAAATGAAAGTATAATGAAGGCATTCAACAATATGGACAAATTTCACAGAAATCATTTAGGGCAAATGAAACCAGATATTCACATTTTCATTTAAATATAGCTGTAGAACAGGAAAAATTGGTAATAGAAATTTAAAAAATTATTACCTTGCATTGGGGAGAAACCAAATATAAGAGACTGAATGTAAAGGTGTAAATGAGGAAACGCTCTGAGGTAACTGAAATGTTTTTGCTTCTAGTGTGGTCACATAGAGATATTTATTTGTCAAAACTCTTTCCACTGAAAACTTCACATCTATGCTTTTTATCCAAATTACACTTTGTGGTGGCTAATTTTATGTGTCAGCTTGAAAGTTATTTTTGGTGAGATTAACATATAAATTGGTGGTTTGAGTAAAGTTAATTGCTCTCCATAATGTGGGTAGGTTTCATTCAGTAAGATGAAGGCCTGAATAAAGCAAAAAGACTGGTGTCCCTAGCAAGAGGACTGCATTTCTCCAGCTGACTGCCTTTAGACTTCATTTGCACCATTGGCTTTCCTGGTTTTCCAGCATGCTGGCCTAACCTGCCAATAGTGGACCTGCTAGCTTCCATATTGTGTGAGCTAATTCCTAACAGTAAATCTCTCTCATCCCCTCATATAAATATGTACATATACACAAGCACATTTCCTATTTTTTTTCCTCTGGCAAACATTAATATATACCTCAAGTTCATTAAATAATATAGAGCAAATTCTCTAGAAACAATATGCTAATACAAAGGAATCCTTCTAAGACAGTAGATTTCATTCCAAGCCAGGATTCAGGGTGTACAACTTGTGTTTGTACTCAGTTGTATCCAACTCTTTGTGACGCTTTGGACTGTAGCCACCAGGCTCCTCTGTCCAAGGGACTTTTTTAAGCAAGAATACTGTAGTTGGTTGCCATTTTCTCCTCCAGGGGATCTTTCCAAAACAGGAATTCAACCCACCGCATATCCTGTATCCCCTGCATAGCAGACAGATTTTTTACCCACTGAGCCATCGGGGAAGCCAAAACCATTCCATTTTTCTTTATGAATCTTGCATAATCCAGCTACTGGGAAAACTAAGTTTGAGCTTTCATTCTGCCAACTTCCTCCTTCCTAAAGGTTCTGACTCACTATCCTCCATGGAATCTATGTCTCTTTAGCTATTTTAGTCTGTCCCTACTCTGAGACCATATTCACTCAGGCTAAGCTCCTACACGGAGAAGGCAATGGCACCCCACTCCAGTACTCTTGCCTGGAAAATCCCATGGATGGAGGAGCCTGGTAGGCTGCAGTCCATGGGGTCGCTGAGAGTTGGACATGACTGAGCGACTTCACTTTCACTTTTCACTTTCATGCATTGGAGAAGGAAATGGCAACCCACTCCAGTGTTCTTGCTTGGAGAATCCCAGGGATGGTGGAGCCTGGTGGGCTGCCATCTATGGGGTCGCACAGAGTCAGACATGACTGAGGTGACTTAGCAGCAGCAGCAGCAGCAAGCTTCTACAGCAGATTCTTACTGCTCTTCATGAACTTTCTCGGTCATGGCTGGAAGCACTTGGCTCCTCCATTCTGTCAGTGTCTGAATACAATATTTGCATTTCTATTACTATGTACCTGAAATTCCTGATTACCTGTTTGGCTTTTCAGTTCAGTACTGTTCAGTCTCTCAGTCATGTCCAACTCTTTGCAACCCCATGGACTGCAGCACACCAGGCTTCCCTGTCCATCACCAACTCCTGGAACTTTTAGCCACTGTTTTTTGCCAAGTTTCTTGAAATCTTGCTCTATGTAGGCATAGTTGAAGAATCAGCCAACTACTTGAAAGAAAATTTGCCTACAGATGATTGTATCCACTTTTCTGGAGTTCCTTCTCTTTAAGATGTTTCTTCTGCAAGCTCCAATCATTTTCTCAGTTCTAGGCTCTTTCTTGTAATTGGCCATTTTTTGTTTTGGCTCTGTTCCTAGGAACTGAGGGTTTCCCTCATAGCTCAGTCAGTAAAAAATCTGCCTGCAATGCAGGAGACCCGGGCATGATTCCTGGGTCAGGAAGATCCCCTGGAGAAGAAAATGGCAACCCATTCCAGTATTCTTGCCTGGAGAATCCCATGAACAGAGGAGCCTGGAAGACTACATCCATGAGGTCACAAGAGTTGGTCATGACTTAGCAATTAAACCACTACCATCGGGAACTGAAAGTTGCAAAACACCTTTAGATGAAAAAGCCAAAATACGTGAGTAAGATCATTCATTCCCTTTCTCTTAAAGGAAAGGGCCCTCCGCCCAGCCTTCCTTCAGTTGCATGGCTTTTTCCATATTCAGTAATTATTTCCAGGACACAACTAGAACAAAGTTTACCAGTGCACATTCTTTAAAAACATAAATTTTACTAAGTCGCTTAACTAAGCCTTAAAATTTTTCAATGACTTCCAACTACACTTTGAACAAATTGATATACCTAGCCTTGACCTAAAAGGACTGCATTATCTGACTCTGCCTGTCTGGCCTGGTTCACCTAGAGCTTCTATTGCATTCTTTTCAGTTACTTAGCCACATGTCCCTTCTTGCAACTCTTAAAAAATAACACTACTATATATGAAATAAACAAGGATATACCTTATAGCACAGGGAACTATACTCACTATCTTGTAATAACCTATAATGGAAAAGAATTTAAAAAGTATAGATATGTGCACATATATGTATAACCAAATAATCACTTTGCTGTATACTTGAAAATAACACAATATTGTAAATCAACTATTTTTGTTGTTGTTTAGTTGTTAAGTCATGTCTGATTCTTTTGTGACCCCCATGGACTGTAGCCTGCCGGGTTCCTCTATCCATTGGATTTCCCAGGCAGGAATACTGGAATGGGTTGCCATTTCTTTCTCCAGAGAATCTTCCCAACCCAGGGATCGAATCTGTGTTTCCTGCATTGGCAGGTGGATTCTTTCCCACTAAGCCTACTGGGAAACCCCATAAATAAAATATACTTCAATTAAAAACCAAAACCAGAAAAATCTAAGCTCCTTAGTGGCCTTTATTTTTGCTACCTTCTCACCTCTGCTTGACGGAGAAGGCAGTGACACCCCACTCCAGTACTCTTGCCTGGAAAACTCCATGGACAGAGGAACCTGGTAGGCTGCAGTCCATGGCATCACGAAGAGTTGGACACAACTGTGCGACTACCCTTTCACTTTTCACTTTCATGCACTGGAGAAGGAAATGGCAACCCACTCCAGTGTTCTTGCCTGGAGAATCCCAGGGACAGGGGAATCTGGTGGGCTTCCGTCTATGGGGTCGCACAGAGTCGGATACAACTGAAGCGACTTAGCAGAAGCAGCAGCAGCAGCAGCACCTCTGCTTGAAACACTCTTCTCTCTTTTCTTAGATTGATTATTTCTTCTCGTGATTGGCCATGATTGATGTCAATGTAGCCTTTTCAGAGAGGCCCTCCTTGATCACATTAGTAATTCCGTACTCCTTTGTTATTCACTATTTCTGTACATTATTTTTCACTTTATTCTTTCAGTGTGTATCATAATATAATAAATTACAGAGCAAAATCAGACCTTAAGAAATGAAGAAAGTGAGGAAGAAATAAGTAGGATTTAACTAACCAGAGAAAGAGAATGCAGTTACAACATTTGCAAAGCCACTGACATGCAGAGACTAGTGAAGATACCCACGTCTGAGGACTGGAAGTTATAGCAAATACATGTTTTTGTTTTTACTAAATTCAAGTCACTTTGCAAAATATTACAAGTTTTGATTAACTTCTAAAATGAACAATAAATATGAAATTATTTTATTTTTATCAATACTTAAATCAAAATTTTTTTGTGTGTCATCTCTTTCTATATAAGTGAAGAAAATTAATATTAGTGGTATCTTTTGGTCTCTAAAACCCGGTCTCCCGCATTGCAGACACACACTTTACCATCTGAGCCACACTGACTTGCTCAGATGGTAAAGCATCTGTCTATAATGAGGGAGACCCGTGTTCTATCCCTGGGTTGGGAAGATCCTCTGGAGAAGGAAATGGCAATCCACTCCAGTATTATTGCCTGGAAAATCCCATGGACAGAGGAGCCTGGTAGGCTACAGTCCATGGGGTCGCAAAGAGCCGGACACAACTGAGCGACTTCACTTTGTTCTCAACTTGCTCATACTCTTAAAAGGGTCGTTGTTTTCTACTATAAACTGTCTTCAAAGTATTTTACGTATTTCAGTAATATTAGTAAATCTTTATTACATACGTACATATTTTAAAAGTTTTTGACATTTATTTTATCATAAATTTGTGGCCATATTGAAGTTTGAATTTGTGCTGTTAAATCTTCTTCTTTATGGCTTCTCTTGATATGTTATGTTTAGAAGGTAACTCCCTATCCTAAGGTGCATTCAATTCTTTTGTCATCTTAACATGTTACTATGTATTAAATACATGAGAATTTATTTTGATTCATGTTGTAAATAGAGAATCCAAATTATCATTTCTTGAATGTCAATCATCATATAATATATATTTTATAATATTAACCTTCCCATAGCTTTAAGATATCAATAATAAAATACTTTAACAAAATGAATAAATTAATATTCATGAATTCAGTACATACACACATGTACCCTTGGATCTAGACATTATGTTCTATTTTTAAAAAGTTGATTTATTTTTACTGGAGTATAGTTGCTTTACAATGTTGTGTTAGTTTCTGCTGTATAGCAAAATGAATCAGTTATACAAATACATATATCTTCTCATTTTTTATACTTCTTTCACCACATAGCACTGAATAGAGTTCCTTGTGCTATACCATAGGTTTGCATTATTTATTTAGGATTTTACTCTGTTTAATTGATACACAGTTAACTTTTATAATAACTTTTATTAATTATTTTTCATAAAATAAAATAAAATTACATATCTTATTAATTATTAAATTGTTAATTAATATTTATTTAGTAACCAAATTAACTAGATACAGCATCTCAACTTTACATATATATTTTAATATATTTTAAAACAAAGCACTATTTTACCCTTGTTTTCAAAAAGTTATTGAGTATTTTATTTTGTTTATTCTTAAAATAACAATATTAAATTATTATCTCAGACCACATTAGAAAAACATCACATTTGGTGCAAAAAAGAGTCATCTGGAGATTGGTATAAATATATTGAGAGAAATGTTTTCTACAGAACTGGGATAAAACTAGATTTCAGAGATTTGCTCAATCTTATTATGACTCATCCAGTGCCTTACTGAGCACACAGAAACCTTTCAGTAAATATTTTTGATTGATTGAAAAAACATACTTGAAGGCATTTCAAATGTGAGCTATTTGTCCAAACTGTACAAATAAAATTACGCAGATAAAAAGTTCCCTTTAAAAAAATTTTATAACACATGAGTTTTCAGCCAGCTGAATTAACAATATGTGTTTATTGGCTGCTTGTAGAAGTCTTGGTTCTTTCTAAGGAGCAAAAGATGTACTCAATTTCTTGTTTCAAAGAGCTTACAAAAAATGGTGACACATGTAATGTGCATGTAAACTTCGGGAAAAAATTAAAAATTCTTAGGGGAGGGAAGTTTGTAAGGTCTGGAATCACATAGTTTTCCCTATGTAAGCTAAAAGGGCTTCCCAGGTGGCGGCAGTGGTCAAGACCCTGCCTGCCAGTGCAGGAGGCCTGAGAGATGCGGGTTTGATCCCTGGGTCAGGAAGATCCCCTGGAGAAGGAAATGGCAATCCATTCCAGTATTCTTGCCTGGAGAATCCCATGGACAGTGGAACCTGGAGGGCTACAGTCCAGGGAGTCACAAAGAGTCAGACACAACTGAGCATATGCCAATTATCTTAGGTGACATTCTTTTTAAAAATATATTTGACTGGATAAAAGTAAAATAATAATTTTTTTTTTTTACTCTTTACACATAATGTGAATTTCCTTTCTTTTTTCATATTTTGCTTTCTTTTTAAAATTCCATTTTCAGGCAAGTGGTTTGAGTTCTTGACAGAGGGTATGGAAATATTCAGTTCTGTATTTCCCAAGTCTTAGCACTATCCAGACATTCAGGTTATTTATTTTCTTTTTTTTTTTTCTCTTAACTGCATAGTAACATAATTATAGCACATGCTAACAAAAGAAATAACAGAAAGAAGAATTAAATATATTTAAACTCACTGTGTGTTGTGCCTGTAGACATGATGTTAGGGACCTACATGAAAGCACATAAACCAAGCCCCTTTTTTGGTTTGATTTTTGGTGCACTGGCCCAAGACACAGGCAGGGAAAAAGTGAAGCAGTTAGCAGGCTAGTGAAAAAATTTTCTTATGGTTAAAGCCTACATAATTAGATGATACTTGCTAATGTTTTTCTTAATGTGTATATATCATACATCCTTAAAATTCTGTGATACTTTATGTTTGCTTGGAGAAATAAAAACAAAAAGAAGCTTCACAACACACAAGTCAATGTATCAGTGTAAGCATCACATCTCATGTTTAATCCTGAAATGTTTATGAAGTCTCTGCTCCTTTAAATCTTCACCCCAATAACCTTAGAAAGCCCCTTGAGTTTATACATTTGAGTGCCTGTTGGTTGATATTTATATCTTTCAATAATAAATGCTTTTATTTTGAAATTACTTATGCACCATATGCAGAGAATAAACACATATTTTCCCTCTGATAAAATGTCAAGAAAATGAAAATAAACAGAGGGATTTATGGATGTATACTAAAACATCATTAAAGCTTAGTTGATTCTGCTTACCAAGCCACCTTAATATTCAGTCACGATCACTGCCAAATCTATGCAACCATAGCGATTGATGTCAATAAGTAAAGACAGTCAGAATCATTCCTTGAACTATACTGCATCCTACCTCAGTTGTTTAAGCTATGCAGCCATTGTCCAGATACTGAACTTTCTGTCACTCTCCCTCTCTCCTTCATTAATTCTCTTTTATCTACAAATATTTTATTAAAAAAATAGATTTATGTAGCCCACTTTGGACATTATGCTGTATATAAAAGTAAAAAGGTCCTTTCTTTCTCCTATACCCAGGTCAAAATGGGAAGGGGAATAGAAGATTCAAGTGTCCTCAGTAAATTTACCTTGGTTTTGATATGTAGTAATGACTACAAGATGGGAACCCCTCGTGACTCAGTGGTAAAGAATCCTCCTGCCAATGCACAAGATTCATGTTCAATCCCTGGGTCAGGAAGATCCCCTGGAGAAGGTAATGGCAGCCCACTCCAGTATTCTTGACTGGGAAATCCCATGGACATAGGTGTGTGACAGGCTGCAGTCCAGGGGGTCATAAAGAATCTGACAAGATTTAGAGATTAAACATGGTAACAAAGACTGAAAATGGAGTAATCACCAAGGCACCTAGCCTATAAATCTCTCTTCTTATATTCGGGGTGAACTGATCAGGAAGGTTCATGCTCGGCAGGAAAGCTTTTTGAGCAAATAGATAACAATTTTTCTCTTTCAAAACTTTTAATAAATTACAGTCTTGCTGTCAGTATTTATTCTTCTTAGCAAAGAAGCTCTCTGAAGAATGGGAGATGCAGATTGTCCAAGAAGTGAGAAAAAGTCCTTTGGGTTTCCCAACCATCTGGAAAAATATCCTAATCCTAATGGACAGTGGATAGTTCACAATTCTTAGATTTTAATAGATTTTTTTTCTCGTGGTTTTTTGTTCTAGTCTAATCTTACCTATAAGGTGTTACAAAGGAGACCTCAATCAACAAGACTTCTACAGTGAGTGTGGTGGTCTTCATCAGGTAATGAGAATCAACTTAGATGTTTATCAGTTACTGTCAAGATTAATATAACTCTGAACCACAGAGTGGCAGTCTCTTGTTTAATTTTTCCCCCTCTGTTCAATGTGGTTATGACTCATTTGTTAAGAATAATACTACTTTATAGCTTAAAATTAATAAACCAAAGCCTCCATTAAATAGAGTTGCAAAGGACCCAGTAAAAAGCCATGGACTCATTATTTACAATAGAACTACAAACATCCTTTACCTCTTCATAAAAGCTTTCTCCTTCCCTTGTGTGATGGGAACTTGAATGTGGCCTGCCATTGTTGCAGACCCCAAACTGTAATTCTTAGCTGATCCAAAATAAATTCATCTTTGGGGGAGACATATCAAGCAATCTGTTTATTTAAGGTCAACCACAGTATTGGGAAAATTAAGTGAATTGATACATTACAGTATTTAGAACAAAAGAAGCATTGACTCCTAATGCTTACTCAACCCCAAGTAAGCATTCAATGAACAGTAATAACTTTACCTTTTTGCTTCTTGCTGTGGCTGTTGTCATTATAATTATCAATATTGAACATCAGCCTGCATGACTGCCTCATCCTCCCCTTCTGTTTCCAGCTTCCAAATCCTTTGGACCACTGCAGCTGTCAACCTGAAGGCAGGTAGGAGTCAGGGCATAATGGTGGGAAGGCAGAGCCCTCCACTTCAACATTTTGACATGAGGAATAAAATAGGTCATCCCCTAAAACTCCCTTGGCAGGATCATGACTAAATTGAAACTCCTAAAAACATTTAACTGAAAGTGCATGGTTAACAAAGGGGTATAAAGCCAGCAGTTATTTACAAGTGCTAATTCATGTGGTTCATTTCCAAGCCCGCTAGCCCAAGATTACCCTTATGGATTTTCTAACAGTCTAGCCCTCTAGATGACAACTTGCCTACATGCAGCAAGGTTAGTTTAGCTCTCATTATTTAAAACAACAACAACAACAACAGTGGGGCACTCTATTCTACATTTTATTATTATGAGGCCTAGGGAGAAAAATTCTCCCATTATCCCCAAAATGACTTGTCTCAGTTTCTTATTTCTCTTCCCAGAATCCACCTTTTCCTCTAAATCATGTTCAACAAAACTCTCATCTCTATAATATAACAATATAGTTTAATGTAGTTTAATCCATTCTAAGCCTTCTAAAGAAAGCATTTCTGCCATCTGTTTCTTCCTGCCTTCTCATCCAGGCAACAAAGTCAACAGGGATAGAAACTCTTCCACAGCCAAATGCACACAATTTCATATTGCAAACCTGAATATTTACTTATTCATCTAAATCATCTGCATTTAGGTATATGGACATTTCAGTTCTTTCCATAGAACAATAGCTGGGAACATTATGGAATATCATAAACAATTACAGATGCTGTCAATTTATTTCCAAAATTGCTTGGGAGGGGGGTCCTAAGATGGTGGAGGAATAAGACTGGGAGACCACTTTCTCCCCCCACAAATTCATCAAAAGATCATTTGAACGCTAAGCAAATTCCACAAAACAACTTCTGAACATTTGGAAGAAGATACCAGACACCCAGAAAGACTGCCCATTGTCTTCAAAAGGAGGTAAGACAAAATATAAAAGATAAAAAGAGAGACAAAAGAGTTAAGGATGGAGTGCTGTCCTGGGGACTGATTCATAAAGGAGGCGAAGTTCCCAAACATCAGGAAACTGTCTCACCAGCAGGTCTGTGGGGAGTTTTGGAACCTCAGAGGGCAACATAACTGGGAGGAAAAATAAATAAATAAAACCCACAGACTACATGCCTAATGCCAACTCCTAGCAGAGAAGTAGCCCACATGCTCTCATCTGCCACCAGTAAGCGGGGGCTGAACACGGAGGCGCAGGCTGCATTGCTTAGGGTACAGGCCTGAATGCCCTGAGGGCAATCTGAGGGAGCTAACGTGAGATAGCAACCCAAAGAGTGGGATAGCCAGAGAGAGAAAAGAGAGAGAGAGAGAGAGAGAGAGAGAGAGAGAGAAAGAAATTTCCCAGGAAAAGCTCTAACCTAAGGCACTGCTGGGCCTGCTCACAGAACAAAGGACTGAGTGAATATCAGAGGAGAGCTAGCCAGCTACGGACTGGCCCAGCCCCTACCAAAAGCAGAGAGGCAGGCAGGTGACAGCCAGAGCCATAAAGGGGCAATCTCAGCCCCAGAGATGGCATCCTCTACCAAAGTGTGAGCAGGCTCCCAGTGGCTAACCAAGTCTTCCTGGGACCCTGGCCAGTTGACATCCATCGAGAGGGTCACAGCCAGAGATCAGCTCTCCAGAGGAGACACACAGCACACCTGAGACAGCACTCCAGCTGCGCTCCCAGGAAAGTGAGTGGCTGAGACGGGGGAGGTCATAAGACTCCCCGCGCCACCTGGGGAGAGTGCGCTCACCAAGGACCTGGTCGCTTGAGCTTCTCGGATCTGGGAAGGGCACAAAATGCAGGCCTCTGTGGAATACACAAGAACCTGTACCTGAGTGGCTTAGACCTGGGAAATGCATGCAACCCAGGGCCGGCTTTAGACAGTTCCCCTGCAGAGTAACCTGGAACCTGAGCAGTGTAGAATGGGAAAGCACACATGCCATAAGTGGGGACAAACCCAATGTGGCCAAGACTCTGGGAGCACTCCACACACATGCCAGTGATATTTTTTTGCAGTCTTCCTACCTCCCCACAGCATGTCTGAAAAAGTGAACCTAAATAAGTGACCACCTTCTCCCCCTCGTGTCAGGGCAGAAATTAGACACTGAAGAGACTTGTAAACAGAAGCCAAAATAAACAGAGGGATGTGCTTTGGAAGTGACAGGTGCAACAGATTAAAACCCTGCAGTTAGCACCTGGCACATTGGAAGGGCCCTATAGAACTTGAGAAGTATAAGCTGGAACAAGGAACTATCTGAAACTGAACTGACCCCCACACTGCCTGGAACAGCTCCAGAGAAATTCCTAGATATATCTTTACTATTATCATTTTCTTTTAATTTTTAATTTTTAAGCCCTTTATTACTCCTTTAATTTTTATTTTTATAACCTACTGTTACCTTACAAGAAAAAAGACCCTATTTTTAGGCAAATTTCACATTTTTTAATAATTTTTGTGATTTTGTTTTGTTTTTCTAATATTGTATTTTTGACAGTCTAACCTCTAGATTTTTAATCTTTGCTTTTTGTTATTTATTATCAATTTTCTACCTTGAAGAACCCAATCTTCAGTACTCAATTTTACTTAGGAGTGTGATTACTGGCTTGATTGCCCTCTCCCCCTTTTGACTCTCTTTTTTCTCCCCTAGGTCACCTCTATCTCCTCCTTCCCTGTTCTCTTCTCTACCCAATTCTGTGAATCTCTTTGGGTATTCCAGGCTGTGGAGAATACTTAGGGAACTGATTACTGGCTAGATCTGTCTCTCTCCCTTTGATCCCCCCACCTTTCTCCTCCTGGTCACTTCTATCTCCTTCCTCCCTCTTCTCTTCTCTAGTAACTCCGTGAACCTCTCTGGGTTTTCCAGGCTCTGGTGAGCATGTAGGGATTGGATTACTGGTTAGCTTGCTGTCTACCCTTTTGATTCCCCCTCTCTTCCTCCTGGTACCCTTTATTTCTCTCCTTGCTCTTCTCTTCTCCATCTAGAACCTTTCTGGGTGTCCCTCACTGTGGAGAATCTTTTTTCCATTAACCTAGATGTTTTATCATCAGTGCTGTATGGATGGAGAAGTCTTGAGGCTACTGTAAGAATAAGACTGAAAACCAGAGACAGGAGGCTTAAATCCAAAACCTGAGAACACCAGAGAACTTCTGACTCCAGGGAACATTAATTGATAAGAGCTCATCCAAAAGTCTCCATACCTACACGAAACTAAGCTCCACCTAAGAGCCAACAAGTTCCAGAGCAAGACATACCACACAAATTATCCAGCAATACAGGAACATAATCCTAAGCTTTAATATACAGGCTTCCCAAAGTCACAATAAACCCATAAACATCTCAAAACTCTACTGGACACTTCATTGAACTCCAGAGAGAAGAAATCCAGCTCCACCCACCAGAACACCTACTCAAGCTTCCCTAACCAGGAAACCTTGACAAGCCACTCATCCAATGACACCCCCCCCCCACCACCAACAGGGAGGAACCTCCACAATAAAGAAGAACCACAAACTGCCAGAATACAGAAAGGCAACCCCAAACACAGCAATCTAAACAAGATGAAAAGGCAGAGAAATACTCAGCAGGTAAAGGAACATTATAAATGCCCACCAAACAAAACAAAAGAGGAGGAGATAGGGAATCTACCTGAAAAAGAATTCAGAATAATGATAGTAAGAATGATGCAAAATTTTGAAAACAAAATGGAGTTACAGATAAATAGCCTGGAGACAAGGATTGTGAAGATGCAAGAAATGTTTAACAAGGACCTAGAAGAAATAAAAAACAACCAATCAATAATGAACAATGCAATAACTGAGATCAAAAACACTCTGGAAGGAATCAACAGTAGAATAACTGAGGCAGAAGATAGGATAAGTTTGGTGAGAGATAGAATAGTGGAAATAAATGAAGCAGAGAGGAAAAATGAAAAAAAGAAATAAGAGAAATGAGGACAACCTCAGAGACATCTGGGACAATGTCAAATGCCCCAACATTCGAATCATAGGAGTCCCAGAAGAGGAAAACAAAAAGAAAAGCCATGAGAAAATACTTGAGGAGATAATAGTGACAACTTCCCTAAAATGGGGAAGAAAATAGCCACCTAAGTACAAGAAACCCAGAGAGTCCCAAACAGGATAAACCCAAGGCAAAACATCCCAAGACACATATTAATCCAATTAACAAAGATCAAACACAAAGAGCAAATATTAAAAGTAGCAAAGGAAAAACAACAAATAACACACAAAGGGATTCCCATAAGGATAACAGCTGATCTCTCAAAAGAAACACTTCAGGTAAGAAGGGGATGGCAGGACATACTTAAAGTGATGAAAGAGAAAAACCTACAACCCAGATTACTGTACCCAGCAAGGAAAGCTTTACAGACAAGCAAAAGCTGAGAGAATTCAGCACCAGCAAACCAGCTCTTCAACAAATGCTAAAGAATCTTCTCTAGACAGGAAACTCAGAAAAGGTGTATAAAATCGAATCCCAAACAAAAAAAGTAAATAGGAACTGGATCATACTTATCAATAATTACCTTAAATGTAAATGTTTTGAATGTCCCAGCCAAAAGAAAAAGACTGGTTAAATGGATACAAAAACAAGAACCCTATATATGCTGTCTACAAGAGACTCACCTCAACAAGCAAGGGACAAGTACAGACTGAAACTGAAGGGCTGGAAAAAAGACAGTTCATACAAATGGAGACCAAAAGAAAGCATGTGTAGTAATACTCATATCAGATAAAATAGACTTTGAAATAAAGGCTGTGAAAAGAGACAAAGAATGACACTACATAATGATCAAAGGATCAATCCAAGAAGAAGATAGAATAATTATAAATATATACACACCCAACATAGGAGCACCACAATATGTATGGCAAATGCTAACAAGTATGAAAAGAGAAATTAACAGTAACACAATAATAGTGGGGGACTTTAATACCCCACTCGCATCTATGGATAGATCAACTAAACAGAAAATTAGCACGGAAACATAAACTTTAAATGATACAATGGACCAGTTAGACCTAATTGATATCTATAGGACATTTCACCCCAAAACAATGAATTTCACCTTTTTCTCAAGTGCACATAGAGCCTTATCCAGGATAGATCACAACTTGGGCCATAAATCTAGCCTTGGTAATTTTTTTTTTTTAATGAAATCATTCCAAGCATCTTTACTGATCACAATGCAGTAAAATTATATGGCAACTACAGGAAAAAAGCTATTAAAATTCCAAAATATGGAGGTTAAACAACACCCTTCTAAATAACCAGAAAATCACAGAAGAAATTAAAAAAGACATCAAAATCTACATAGAAATGAATGAAAATGCAAACAAAACAACCTAAAATCTATGGGACCCAGTAAAAGCAGTGCTAAGGACAAGGTTCATAGCAATACAAGTTTACCTCAAGAAAGAAGAAAAAAGTTAAAAAAAAAAACCTACCTCTATACCTTAAGCAACTAGAAAATGAAGAAATGAAGAAACCCAGGGTTAATAGAAAGAAATAATTAAAATTAGAAAAAAAAAAAAAGACCATAGAAAAAATCAGCAAAGCCAAAAGCTGGTTCTTTGAGAAGATAAATAAAATGGACAAACTATTAGCTAGACTCATCAAGAAACAAAGGAATAAGAATTAAATCAACAAAATTAAAAATGAAAATGGAGAAATCACAACAGACAACAGAGAAATAAAAAGGATCATAAGAGACTACTATAAGCAACTCTTTGCCAATAAAATGGACAACTTGGAAGAAATGGACAAGTTCTTAGAAAAGTATAACTTTCCAAAACTGAACCAGGAAGAAATTGAAAATCTTAACAGACCTATCACAAGCACAAAATAGAAACTGTAATCAGAAATTGTGCAGCAAACAAAAGCCCAGGACCAGATGGTTTCACAGCTGAATTCTACCAAAAATTTAGAGAAGAGCTAACACCTATCCTACTCAAACTCTTCCAGAAAATTGCAGAGGAAGGTAAACTTCCAAACTCATTCTATGAGGCCATCATCACCCTAATTCCATAACGAGACAAAGATGCCACAAAAGAAGAAAACTATAGGCCAATATCACTGATGAACATAGATGCAAAAATCCTTAGCAAATCCTGGCAAACAGAATCCAACAACATATTAAAAAGATCATACATCATGACCAAGTGTGCTTTATGCCAGGGATGCAAGGATTCTTCAATATCCATAAATGAATTGATGTAATACACCACATTAACAAATTGAAAGATAAAAACAATATGATTATATCAATAGATGCAGAGAAAGCCTTTGACAAAACTCAACATCCATTTATGATTAAAAAAAAAAAAACTCCAGAAAGCAGGCATAGAAGGAAATCAGTTCAGATCAGTTCAGTTCAGTTCAGTTCAGTCACTCAGTCATGTCTGACTCTTTGCGACCCCATGAATCGCAGCACGCCAGGCCTCCCTGTCCATCACCAACACCCGGAGTTCACTCAGACTCACGTCCATCGAGTCCGTGATGCCATCCAGCCATCTCATCCTCTTTCGTTCCCTTTTCCTCCTGCCCCGACTCACTCCCAGCATCAGAGTCTTTTCCAACAAGAACTGTTCTCATGAGGTGGCCAAAGTACGGGAGTTTCAGCTTTAGCCTCAGCCCTTCCAAAGAACACCCAGGACTGATCTCTTTCAGAATGGACTGGTTGGATCTCCTTGCAGTCCAAGGGACTCTCAAGAGTCTTCTCCAACACCACAATTCAAAAGCATCAATTCTTCAGTGCTCAACCTTCTTCACAGTCCAACTTTCACATCCATACATGACCACCAGAAAAACCATAGCCCTGACTAGACGGATCTTAGTTGGCAAGGTAATGTCTCTGCTTTTGAATATGCTATCTAGGTTGGTCGTAACTTTTCTTCCAAGGAGTAAAGCGTCTTTTAATTTCATGGCTGCAATCACCATCTGAAGTGATTTTGGAGGCCCCCCCCCCAAAAAAGTCTGACACTGTTTCTACTATTTCCCCATCTATTTCCCATGAAGTGACGGGACCAGATGCCATGATCTTCGTTTTCTGTATGTTGAGCTTTAAGCCAGCTTTTTCTCTCTCCTCTTTCACTTTCATCAAGAGGCTTTTTAGTTCCTCTTCACTTTCTGCCATAAGGGTGGTGTCATCTGCATATCTGAGGTTATTGATATTTCTCCCAGCAATGTTGATATTTCTTCCAGCTTGTGTTTCTTCCAGTCCAGCATTTCTCATGATGTACTCTGCATATAAGTTAATACCTCAACCTAATAAAAGCTATATGTGACAAGCCCACAGCAAACATTATCCTCAATTGTGAAAAATTGAAAGCATTTCCCCTAAAGTCAGGAACAAGACAAGGGTGCCCACTTCTACCACTACTATTCAACATAGTTTTGGAAGTTTTAGCCACAGCAATCAGAGCAGAAAAGGAAATAAAATGAATCCAGATTCAAAAAGAAGTAAAACTCTCACTGTTTGCAGATGACATGGTCCTCTACATAGAAAACCCTAGACTCCACCAGAAAAATTATTAGAGCTAATCAATGAATATAGTAAAGTTGCAGGATATAAAATCAACACACAGAAATCCCTTGCATTCCTATACATTAACAATGAGAAAACAAAAAGAAAAATTAAGGAAATAATTCCATTCGCCATTGCAAAGAAAAGAATAAAATACTTAGAAATAAATCTACCTAAAGAAACAAAAGACCTATATATAGAAAAGTATAAAACACTGGTGAAAGAAATCAAAGAGGACACTAATAGATGGAGAAATATACCACGCTCATGGATCAGAAGAATCAATATAGTGAAAATGAGTAGACTACCCAAAGCAATCTATAGATTCAATGCAATCCCTATCAAGCTACCAACGGTATTTTTCACAGACCTAGAAAAAATGATTTCACAATTTGTATGGAAATACAAAAAACCTCGAATAGTCAAAGCAATCTTGAGAAAGAAGCATGGACCTGAAGTAATCAACCTGCCTGACTTCAGGCTATACTACAAAGCTACAATCAGCAAGACAGTATGGTACTGGCACAAAGACAGAAATATAGATCAATGGAGCAAAATAGAAAGCCCAGAGATAAACCCAAGCACCTATGGACACCTCATCTTTGACAAAGGAGGCAAGAATATACAATGGATTAAAGACAATCTCTTTAACAAGTGATGCTGGGAAAACTGGTCAACCACTTATAAAAGAATGAAACTAGAACACTTTCTAACACCATACACAAAAATAAATTCAAAATGGATTAAAGATCTAAACGTAAGACTAGAAACTATAAAACTCGTAAAGGAAAACATAGGCAAAACACTCTCCAATATAAATCACAGCAGGATCCTCTATGACCCGCCTCCCAAAGTAAAGGAAATAAAAACAAAAGTAAACAAATGGGACCTAATTAAACTTAAAAGCTTTTGCGCAATGAAGGAAACTATAAGCAAGGTGAAAAGACAGCCTTCAGAATGGGAGAAAATAATAGCAAAGGAAGCAACTGACAAAAAACTAATCTCAAAAATATACAAGCAACTCCTGAAGCTCAATTCCAGAAAAATCAGTTCAGTTCAGTTCAATTGCTCAGTCGTGTCTGACTTTTTGCGACCCCATGAATCGCAGCACACCAGGCCTCCCTGTCCATCACCAACTCCCGGGGTTCACTCAGACTCACATCCAATGAGTCAGTGATGCCATCCAGCCATCTGATCCTCAGTCGTCCCCTTCTCCTCCTGCCCCCAATCCCTCCCAGCATCAGAGTCTTCTCCAATGAGTCAACTCTTCACATGAGGTGGCCAAAGTACCGGAGTTTCAGCTTTCGCATCATTTCTTCCAAAGAACACCCATGGCTGATCTCCTTCAGAATGGAATGATTGAATCTCCTTGCAGTCCAAGGGACTCTCAAGAGTCTTCTCCAACACCACAGTTCAAAAGCATCAATTCTTCAGTGCTCAGCTTTCTTCATAGTCCAACTCTCACATCCAAAAAACAAACAACCCAATTAAAAAATGGGCCAAAGAACTAAACAGACATTTCTTCAAAGAAGACATACAGATAGATGGCTAGCATGAAAATATGCTAAACATCACTCATTATCAAAGAGATACAAATCAAAACCACAATGAGGTACCATCTCAAGACAGTCAGAGTGGCTGCTATCCAAAGTCTACAAACAATAAAAGCAGGAGACAGGAAGAATAAAAGAAAAGAAGGCCCCAGCAAAGCCACAAAAGAAATTTATAATTATTGATAAACTGGGTAAACTCTTGGAACAAGTCCAGAGGGAACAGTTCATAATCTTGAAAATAAGATATGATCCTGGGGTCGAAAAACCAACCCCAGACTGTTTCTCAACTGGTGTCTCAGAGTCACATGTTTTATGTATTTGGCAGAAAATCTATAGATAAGAATATTAGTCTTAGTTACTGATTTGTTATTGATTACTGTTTCCTAATTACTCAATGGTTTAATGATCATTTTGATCTTTGGCCCTGAAGGTCACATGAGTTATGGTTAACTCCCCACTTATTTTTTCATTCACAGCTGAAAGTATAATAAAGCTGCCTTGGATTCAGTTTTGGCACCTTCACCTTGGAGTGGTGTTGGTCCCCTTATCCTCGCTTTTCTCTGAATTCTTGTGTCTCGTTTCTCATTCTCTCACTTATCATGCTTTCAGAAACCCTGCTTGTCGAGCTGGTCTTGACAAATAAATGCTGGGGAGTGTGAAGAAAAGGGAACCCTCTTACACTGTTTTTGAGAATGCAAACTAGTACAGCAACTATGCAGAACAGTGTGGAGATTTCTTTAAAAGCTGGACATAGTACTGCCATATGATCCAGCAATCCCACTGATGTTCATACACACCAAGGAAACCAGAATTGAAAGAGACACATGTACCCCAATGTTCATCGCAGCACTGTTTATAATAAACAGGAAAAGGAAGCAACCTAGATGTCCATCAGCAGACGAATGGATAAGAAAGCTGTGGTACATATACACAACAGAATATTACTCAGCCATTAAAAATATATATATTTGAATCAGTTCTCATGAGGTGGAGAAAACTGGAGCTTATTATACAGAGTGAAGTAAGTCAGAAAGAAAAACACCAATACAGTATACTAACACATATATATGGAATTTAGAAAGATGGTAATGATGACCCTATATGTGAAACGGCGAAAGAGACACAGATGTATAGAACAGTCTTTTGGACTCTGTGGGAGAAAGCGAGGGTGGTATGATGTGAGAGAATAGCATTGAAACATGTATAATATCATATGTGAAACAGATCACCAGTCCGGGTTCGATGCATGAGACAGGGTGCTCAGGGCTGTGCACTGGGATGACCCTGAAGGATGGGTTGGGGAGGGTGATGGGAGTGGGGTTCAGGATGGGGAACACATGTACACCCATGGCAGATTCATGCTGATGTATGGCAAAAACCACTACAACATTGTAAAGTAATTAGCCTCCAATTAAAATAAATAAATTTTTAAAATTGCTTTAATTACTTATGATATGCCTGGAATTGGGAAATAAAAACAATTAAGGAATAAATTTCAAAGATGAATCTGTCTTCTGAAGCTAAAACTCTAGCATTAGATTAATGAATAAGTTAAAACCAAAATATTATAGATGGCTATAAGTTTCATGAAAAAAACAGGGATCTCTGCAAAATAACACCAGATGGCATTAGTGATGATATGGCATCCTTTCAGTCACTGTGTGGTTTGCTCAGAAATAGTGTTTTCTGGGTATGATTTTGTTTTTGAAAATATTACTACATTATATCTAAAGATTACAGAAGCTGGATTAATGTTGAGAATACTAGTTATAAAAAAAAATGGTTAGACCGTAGTGAAACTAAAAGTGAAATCAATAAAAATAATTTAAAATGTAAAGAAAAGTGACAAATTTAGCATGTTGGGTGCGAATCTTTTGAATATAATATCCATTTTGAGAAGCAAATAGCAGAGCATACATCATGTGAAAAGTACTGTGGTTACACAGAAGGCCATAATCAGCAAGACGGGTTTGCTGTTCCCTCATCCCCCATCTGCTCTGTTTTACCAGAATTTTAAACAACATCCAACAATCCTATACGTGTTTCTTATTTACCAGGTAGTTTGCTCATTTATTCCCATAAACCATAAGTTTACAAGATCAGGGTTTTCCCACCTGGTAAATTTCAAAGCACCATGAATAGTACCTTATGCATCAAAATGTTCAATAAATATTCATTAAAACAAGAAACATTAAGTAAATGAGTGCACAGATGAATCAATAAGGAATCTAATAATTAGAAAATGAATACAGTTGGATGAATTACAAATATAACTTGCACTACAGAAGCAGAAGATATTGAGGTGGCAAGAATACATAGAAGAACTGTAGAAAAAAGAGCTTCATGACCTAGATGATCACAATGGTGTGATCACTCACCTAGAGCTAGACATCCTGGAATGTGAAGTCAAGTGGGCCTTAGAAAGCATCACTATGAACAAAGCTAGTGGAGGTGATGGAATTCCAGTTGAGCTATTTCAAACCCTGAAAGATGATGCTGTGAAAGTGATGCACTCAATAGGCCAGCAAATTTGGAAAACTCAGCAGTGGCCACAGGACTGGAAAAGGTCAGTTTTCATTCCAATTCCAAAGAAAGGCAATGCAAAAGAATGCTCAAACTACTGCACAATTGCACTCATCTCACATGCTAGAAAAGTAATGCTCAAAATTCTCCAAGCCAGGCTTCAGCAATACGTGAACCATGAACTCCCTGATGTTCAAGCTGGTTTTAGAAAAGGCAGAAGAACCAGAGATCAAATTGCCAACATCTGCTGGATCATGGAAAAAGCAAGAGAGTTCCAGAAAAGCATCTATTTCTGCTTTATTGACTATGCCAAAGCCTTTGACTGTGTGGATCACAATAAACTGTGGAAAATTCTGAAAGTGACAGGAATACCAAACCACCTGACCTGCCTCTTGAGAAATCTGTATGCAGGTCAGGAAGCAACAGTTAGAACTGGACATGGAACAACAGACTGGTTCCAAATAGGAAAAGGAGTATGTCAAGGATGTATATTGTCACCCTGCTTATCTAGCTTATATTCAAAGTACATCATGAGAAACGCTGGACTGGAAGAAACACAAGCTGGAATTAAGATTACCGGGAGAAATATCAAAACCTCAGATATGCAAATGACACCACCATTATGGCAGAAAGTGAAGAGGAACTAAAAAGCGTGTTGATGAAAGTGAAAGAGGAGAGTGAAAAAGTTGGCTTAAAGCTCAACATTCGGAAAACGAAGATCATGGCATCTGGTCCCATCACTTCATGGGCATTGGATGGGGAAACAGTGGAAACAGTGTCAGACATTTTTTGGGGGGGTGGCCTCCAAAATCACTGCAGATGGTGATTGCAGCCATGAAATTAAAAGACGCTTACTGCTTGGAAGGAAGGTTATGGCTAACCTAGATAGCATATTCAAAAGGGGAGACATTACTTTGCCAACAAATGTCCATCTAGTCAAGGCTATGGTCTTTCCAGTGGTCATGTATGGAGGTGAGAATTGGACTGTGAAGAAATCTGAGCACTGAAGAATTGATGCTGTTGAACTGTGGTGTTGGAGAAGACTCTTGAGAGTCCCTTGGACTGCAAGGAGATCCAACCAGTCCATTCTGAAAGAAATCAGTCCTGGGTGTTCTTTGGAAGGACTGATGCTGAAGCTGAAACTCCCAATACTTTGGCCAACTCATGCGAAGAGTTGACTCATTGGAAAAGACTCTGATGCTGGGAGGGATTGGGGGCAGGAGGAGAAGGGGATGACAGAGGATGAGATGGCTGGATGGCATCACCGACTCGATGGACATGAGTTTGAGTGAACCCTGGGAATTGGTGATGGACAGGGAGGCCTGGAATGTTGGGATTCATGGGGTCGCAAAGAGTCAAACATGACTGAGCGTCTGAACTGAACTGAACTGATTGTGCTTTTTAAAGTACTCTGAAGTAGACTCATTTAATCTTGCCCATTTTCCCTTTCTCCTATAGAAACCTGGTATAATTTCTACATATAAGTAATTTTGATTACTTATTTTTATTGAAGTAAACTTGAATTACAATGTGTCAATTATTGCTGTACAGGAAAGTGACTCAGTTATATATATATATATATATATACATTATTTTTCATATTATTTTCCATTATGGTTTATCAGATGATATTGAGTATAGCTCCTTGTGCTACAGTAGGACCTTGCTGTTTATCCATTCTATAAATTGGTATACCAGTTTGCATCAGCAAATCGCAAACTCACAATCCAACTCTCTTCCCCTCCACACCTTGGCAACCATCAGTCTATTCTCTATGTTCCTGATTCTGTTTCTGTTTCCTAGAGGGGTTCATTGTGTCATATTTTAGATTCCACATGTAAGTGATTTGGTGTTTTGTTGTTCAGTCGCTTAGTCATGTCTGACTCTTTGCAACCCCGTGGACTGCAGCCTTCTCTGTCCTTCACTATCTACCAGAGTTTGCTCAAACTCATGTCCATTGAGCCGATGATGCATACAACCATCTTATGCTCTGTTGCCCGCTTTTCCTCCTGCCCTCAATCTTTCCCAGCATCAGGGTCCTTTCCAATGAGTTGACTCTTCACATCATGTGGCCAAAGTATTGGAGCTTCAGCATCAGTCCTTCCAGTGAATATTCATGGCTGATTACCTTTAGAATTGACTTATTTAATCCCCTCACTGTCCAAGGGACTCAAAGTCTTTTCCACTACCACATCAATTCTTTGGTCCTCAGCCTTCTTCGTGGTTCAGCTCTCACATCCACACATGACTACTGGAAAAACCATGGCTTTGACTATACAGACCTTTTTCAGGAAAGGTTTTCAGACCTTTTCAGGAAAGTCTGCTTTTTAATATGCTCATATAGTATTTGTCCTTGTCTTTCTGATTTACTTCACTGAGTATGATAATCTGTAATTGCATCCTTGTTGCTAGAGTTTTTTTTTTTTTTTTTTCTTTTTTACGGCGGAGAAGGCAATGGCAACCTACTCCAGTACTCTTTCCTGGAAAATCCCATGGACAGAGGAGCCTGGTAGGCTGCAGTCCATGGGGTCGCTAAGAGCCGGACATGACAGAGCGACTTCACTTTCACTCTTCTCACATTCATGCATTGGAGAAGGAAATGGCAACCCACTCAAGTGTTCTTGCCTGGAGAATCCCAGGGACAGGGGAGCCTGGTGGGCTGCCATCTATGTGGTTGCACAGAGTTGGACACGACTGAAGTGACTTAGCAGCAGCAGCAGCATTTCTAATTTTGATTACTTATTTCCCTTATTAAAATATATGAAGGTGATGTGAAAAACACTGGGGTAGTAATTTATATGAGCAAATATAGGGATTTTTGTAATATTCTAATATGATGGTCAACATACTCATTCATCAGTTCAATAGATGTGTTTTAAGCATCTGCTATGCGTCAGGAGTATAGTTTTGAAAAGGAAGACAATATTATTGACCTCATGGGAGCAATGTAAACAAGTATACAAACTGAGTTATTTCAGACAGTGATAAATGTAATGAAACTTAAAATGGAGAAGGGCTGAGGATCTTGCTTTCAGTCAATGTATTTAGGGAGAGTCTACATCAGAGGTAACTTTTGGATTGAGACCAAAATGGAGAGACTGCACACTCAATAGGAAGATAGGACAACAGAGTTTCCTAGGAGAGAGGGCAAGTATGAGAGATTAGAGTGAGGTAACATGAGCACAGTTACAGAAAGGAATGAAGGCCAAGACGGCTGGAGGCCACTGAAGAAGGAAGAATACAATGTGTGTTGAAGTCAGAAAGGTCTCAGGGACCTCAATCATGCTGGGCTTGTTGACCACAGAGTGGTGTGTTTAGCCTTAGTTCACTTATATTTTGCTCAAAGGTTTCATCTTGCAAGTAACACAATTTGATCTATTTGTGTTAAAAAAAAAATACCCCTAGCTGTGTACAGAAAATAACCTGCACTAGTGGGGAAAAATATCTCCCTCATGTGTAATTTTCTTTTTCCTATGAAATCTCTCAGTGAAAAAGATACTATGTTGAACTACTATTACAATTCTACATGTCTCACCTTCCATGCTTTAAAAGTCACAGCTTTGTAATTTTATTCATATGTACCACAATTACAAAATTTTACTGATCATTATTGTTTGTCAAAAAGCCCACACTTCTTTAAAATTAACCTCAGTTCTGCAGAATGTGGGAAGGGGGCTTTAATGACTGTTATTCCAGCCCGCTGATATTACTTTTGATAGAAATATTCTAAATTTTGGTTTACTTCAGTCCTTTTCAGTACAATTGTACATTGGCGGAAGGCACTGGGTAAAACTCATAAATATTTCACTTGTCATTCCTCCTAAAAAAAAACAAAACCTGATGGGCTAAAATAAATTTAAAATCTAAACCACAATGTTATATTAAATTCAGTTTTGGCAGTTAGCAGATATTTTTTATCCTACAACAATAGATGTAACTAAAAAAATTGATCTTGTTTACATCCCTACCCTTGTATGGACAGAAATCAATATTAATAATATCATTTACCATTGTATGTTGTGGCCGGGAAATTTTAACCATTCATAAAGTCAGGTTGAGCTTGTTCTCCATTTCAGTGTCACAGCCTACTTCTGATGGAAAGCAGTTTTATCTGCAATTGGCTAGATCATTTATCTTAGTGAGACATCACAGGCAGTAGATGGCATCAGCTAGTAGATATAGGGAAACTGCCATCATTAATTATACTGAGGGCTAGAATTGGGGTCACTGTGCTTCCAGTGACAGACTCTCAAATAAGGTAATACAACTTGTGATTCAAACACAATTAAGTGTAATAAATTAATGTCCATTTAGTCACCTCTTTAAGTTGTAGGATTAACTCTAAGTCTTCATGATGAAGACAAGTGTCCAACCAAATTTGGGAGTGTTTGATCTGAATTTAACATTGTCTTTGCAGTTGAGCTTCCTGACAAGATTCATGATAATCATCCATGTGTTATGGGTAATTTTAGCTACTATTTGCACACACAAAAATAAAGTGAAGAGTGAATACTCCAGGTAGTCTTTCTCCCACATTGTGATTATTTATATGAAAGCTGAAACTCCAATACTTTGGCCACCTCATGTGAAGAGTTGATTCATTGGAAGACTCTGATGCTGGGAGGGATTGGAGGCAGGAGGAGAAGGGGACGACAGAGGATGAGATGGCTGGGTGGCATCTCAGCGACTCAATGGACATGAATTTGGGTGAACTCCAGGAGTTGGTGATGCACAGGAAGGCCTGGCATGCTGCAGTTCATGGCTTCGCAAAGAGTCGGACACGACTGAGTGACTGAACTGAACTGATAGCACTTTGCCATGCTGTTCCTTCTACTTATACTCATTCATCTCCTTTAATATTTTGAGTATATTTAGCATTGAAATTTAATTTTGACCTGTTTCTTTTTTTTTCTTTTCTAAAATCACTCCAGTATTTCTACTAAAGCTTAGCAGAACTTTTATATACTGTTTTATCCATTTTTAACTTTCCTAAATCAGAAAGTAAACATTTGCAGTAAAATTCACAACCCATTCAGAGAATTCCCTGATTACATAAACCAATGGTCAAACAAACACATACCTGTTACAAGTACTGTTTTTTGTTTTTTGGCTTTTTAACTGATTAAATTAAAAATATGTTGCAATATGTAAGGTTGCTTTTGGTAGAAATTCTGTTTACATTCAAAAAGATAAAATTTATACTTCTCTCAGAGATGAGTATGGTTCTTATAAACACCCATTATTTACCTGTCACCTATCAGTATTCACATTTATAAGTTAGTGTGTATGTGTGTGTGTGTGTGTGTGTGTGTGTGTGTGTGTGTGTGTATTTTATGTGGTCAGTGGATTGGGGGAATTTGTTTGTTGTGCATGATCACGGGAAAGCCCTGTGTGAGTGCTTAGTCATTCAGTCCTGTCTCTTAGGGACCCCATGAACTGGACCCCACCAGGCTCCACTGTCCATGGGATTTTTCAGGCAAGAAGACTGGAGTGGGTTGCCATTTCCTTCTCCAGGAAATTTTTGCAACCAAGTGAGAAAACCCACGGCTCCTGTGTCTCCTGAATTGTAGGTGGATTCTTCAACCACTGAGCCATCAGGAAAGCCATGTTTCATCAAACACTGAGGAAAAAATGATAAGTTGTATATGTCCTTTTTGTTTCTGTCTTTCCTTCATTTTACTATTGACTTACAAATATAGACTAGAATTGGAGTGATAGAATAGCGGTTTATTATCTCTAGCTCACTTCATATTATTAAAAGCAAAATAGCACACTGCCTTTGGTTCAAAGGAAACAGTAAAAATTTACTCACATTCTATAGGTGAACCCTTTCCAGATACAACCCTTCTCCATCCAGACTGATGTTTCTTATCTTCTACATCTATTAAGGGATGGATGGAATATAGGAGGAATAATCCCTGAGCATATTATTATGAGCACACAGTTCGCAGGGCATGACTCATCCAGCGAGCCTCCTGTAGGAGTATTCTTACATGAATATTATCTCATGGAATCCTCACAGCTGTCTTGTGAGGAAGGGAGACATGATATATTACTACAGATGGGAGGAACGTGAGACTAACAGAGGCTGCCCCTCACAATACTACATACCAGAAAGCAGCAGTTTCTCACTAAGGATTCTGTTCTGACTTTAAAATCCACATTCTCTCCATATCACATAGCCTCTGAAGCAGATCTCAGCACAGCTGGCAACATCTGCAAAGCACAATGAACTACTGGGTTCTGTTATTCAGCCTCTAAGAACTTTTTGGCCAGATTACACAGCACCAGTTCTTGCTTTAAAATAAAAAAAAAGAAGGTAAGAAAAGAAAGGTAGAAAGCAGTAAGAGTCAGTCTTGTGCCCACTGGAATAAATATATAATTTTCAATTAAAAACTGTTCAAAAGTTACAAGACAGCTTCAGTGGGCTTCCCCTGACAGCTTCAAAGTCCACCAATCTTAATCCATTAATACATGTGAGGCATTTCTTTCTCATGCTCCTAGTTGCAAATATATCTGAAACAAATGAGGCACTGAAATTTGTGTTACCTATTTAAGTTTCCTACATAATTGAAAAGAGTATGGTAGCACTGGGGAAACTGAAATGGGAGAAAGAGGAGAATGAAGGAAGGTACCTACAAAGAGCCCTCTCCATTTCACTATTTGTTTACATTTGACCTTGCTCATAAATCAAATATAACTGTACAAGTTAGAAATATAAATAGCATCATTAATGTCTTTAAAAAGACACCAATGACAGTTCCACACAGGCTTTCAAGGAAACAATGGTGTTTTGGAAGCTCTTTTTTTTTTTTTTTTTTAACACTTTGGGTTATCATCAGGTACAACCACATCTCCTCATACCAATTCTTTTGTGCCCTACTAAGTGACAGGATTCTGATAGGGGCAGTGCTCAACTGACTCAGACTAGCAAATATCATACTTTTGGCTCATATGCATGGCCTATGCTTTTATGATGCCATCTGCAGAGAAATAAATCATCATAAAGTTGACTGAGTGTGTCCTGTGTACATATGCTTGACTGTGTTTGATATAATTGACTGACAACAATAAAAAGAAATCAGAGAAAAGAGACATCAGCATTGTCAAGTGATTGGCACCTGACCCAGGACTGCCAAAGGATAGTCAGGATATGGATGGGCTAAGAGAGAAGAAGAAGCCATCTGAGAAGAGTAGGAATTGATAGTATGGAAAGATGATGACTGCATGACATCTGTGTCTCATGTTTGCAGGGGGTTGCATGTGGTGGAAGAAAAAGGAGAAAATATTTTGCAAAGTTAAAAGGTTAGTTTTATTGAAATAGTTCATGTTGCTAACAGGAGATCATTTTAAACCTATAGAATTCGGTGAAGTAACTGTATACCATAATATGGGTTTTATTTTTATATCACATTTGACATCTCAGCACAATAAGCACTTTTAGCACACAGGGAAAGAATTAAGTGAGCATTCCGTTTAGGTTGTGACTTTCACGCTTGTTCAGTCTCTGTATGCATGCATGCTAAGTCATTAAGTCGTGTCCCATGGACTGTGGTTCATCAGGCCTCTCTGTCCATGGGATTTCTCAGGCAAGAAACTGGATTGCCATTACCTCCTCAGGGGATCTTCCCCACGCAGGGATTGAACCCTCATTTTCTGAATCCCCTGCATTGGCAGACGGATTCTTTACCACTGAGCCACCAGGGAAGCCACCCAACTTCTTGTATACCAGAATATAATAGAAATTCAGTGTAACCTATCTAAAACTCAGTGTCCAGCCAAACCAGGACATTCTATATTTAGAGTAAAATGTTAAGGTGTTTTGGGAACAATTGCATAAAGAAAAAGAAAGAATATATATAAAATAGGTGAACTCATATCTGTTATGAGAGTTAAGTATCAGTCAGTTCAGTTCAGTTCAGTGGCTCAGTTGTGTCTGACTCTTTGTGACCCCATGAATCACAGCATGCCAGGCCTCCCTGTCCATCACCAACTCCCGGAGTTCACCCAAACTCATTTCCATCGAGTTGGTGATGCCATCCAGCCATCTCATCCTCTGTCGTCCCCTTTTCCTCCTGCCCCCAATCCCTCCAACATCAGAGTCTTTTCCAATGAGTCAACTCTTCACATGAATTTCAGCTTCAGCAACATTCCTTCCAAAGAAATCCCAGGGCTGATCTCCTTTAGAATGGACTGGTTGGATCTCCTTGCAGTCCAAGGGACTCTCAAGAGTCTTCTCCAACATCACAGTTCAAAAGCATCAATTCTTCAGTGCTCAGCTTTCTTCACAGTCCAATTTTCACATCCATACATGACCACAGGAAAAACCATAGCCTTGACTAGACAGAACTTTGTTGGCAAAGTAATGTCTCTGCCTTTGAATATACTATCCAGGTTGGTCCTAACTTTCCTTCCAAAGAGTAAGTGTCTTTTAATTTCATGGCTACAATCACCATCTGCAGTGATTTTGAAGCCTAAAAAAATAAAGTCTGACACTGTTTCCACTGTTTCCCCATCTATTTCCCATGAAGTGATGGGACCGGATGCCATGATCTTTATTTTCTGAATGTTGAGCTTCAAGCCAACTTTTTCACTCTCCTCTTTCACTTTCATAAAGAGGCTTTTTATATGGTACTCTAAATATTTATATGCAATGAACTATATCCACACAGGAGGTTTTAATGTTTAGTTGCTCATGTTAAAGAAGTAATGGAAAAAAATAGGCAGAGTTTTTCTGATGATCTGTTTGGATTTATTGCCCTATTTCTCCCACTTAAGGATCTTATTACTCATCAGATGAGTTGAGTTCTTCCTATTTTCTTGTTAATTCCTTCAATTATTTTTGAAGCTTTAGTCCTGCTTTTTTAACTTTAGTGCCCTGCATGTGTCATCTTGTCCTTTGGATAGCAGTGTTCTAAAATGAGAGAGAGAGAGGATTTTTTAAACTTCTCCTAGAGGATCTTTTGAACAGAGTTGATTTAAAAAAAAAAAAAAAAAAAGCCCATACATCACTTATACATGTTGAGGCCCTAACTTTGAATTATCTCAATCTTATAAATTGATTGGGATAGAAATCTGAATACTTAGAAATCTTAGAAATCTGAATACTTTAAACTTGGTCTTATAAGTAAATGGTTAAGGCAAAGTACTTAATTGCTGTAGGGTGGCAGACTACAGACTATGCCATTCCAAAATATGCCACTTAAGTACAGGGGTTATTTTGAACTGAAGTCAACCGTGAGGAATTAGATACAAAATAGCTCTCTGCCTTGCTCTTTTTTTTCTAGAAACAAAACATAAATTTACAAATGTATCTCTACTCTCCTATCAATAGGAAGAACAAAGTTACATCAAACAGTAATTTGTACCTCTTAATCCCATATCTCTAGTTTGTCCCTGTTCCCTTAACAGATAAGTAACAAGGCTACAAGGAATTAGCCATTATCTTATAATGACTTTGATAGCACATAATCTGTTAAATTTTTGAATCAGTAAGCTCTAACCTGAAACTGATATAGTATTGTGCATCAACTATACTGTAATTTAAAAAATAAGAAGAAATAAAAGTTAATTACTGAAGAAAAATTTAAATAGCCTGGACACAGCATCAGAGGAACCTACATGACAAGATAACGCTCACTAGGCTTTATCTACCATTAGTTTATCAATAACCTCAGATACACAGATAACACCACCCTTACTGCAGAGAGCAAAGAAGAACTAAAGAGCCTCTTGATGAAAGTGAAAGAGGAGAGGGAAAAAGTTGGTTTAAAACTCAACATTCAGAAAACTAAGATCATGCCATCTGGTCCCATCACTTCCTAGCAAATAGATGGGGAAACAGTGGAAACAGTGGCTGACTTTATTTTGGGGGGCTCCTAAATCACTGCAGATGGTAATTGCAGTCATGAAATTAAAAGGCACTTGCTCCTTGGAAGAAAAGCTATGACCAACCTAGGTAGCATATTAAAAAGCAGAGACATTACTTTGCCAACAAAGGTCCATCTAGTCAAAGCAACATTTTTTCCAGTAGTCATGTATGGATGTGAGAGTTGGACTATAAAGAAGGCTGAGTGCTGAAGAATTGATGCTTTTAAACTGTGGTGTTGGAGAAGACTCTTGAGAGTCTCAAAGGACTCTTGGGCATCCCTTGAACTGCAAGGAGATCCAACCAGTCTATCCTAAAGGAGATCATCCTGGGTGTTCATTGGAAGGAGTGATGCTGAAGCTGAAACTCCAATACTTTAGCCACCTGATGCAAAGAACTGCCTCACTGGAAAAGGCCCCGATGCTGGGAAAGATTGAAGGAGGGAGAAGGGATGACAGGATGAGATGGGTAGATGGCATCACCGACTTAATGGACATGAGTTTGAGTAAACTCCAGGAGTTGGTGATAGACAGGGAGGCCTGGCATGCTGCAGTCTATGGCTTCACAAAGATTTGGACAAGACTGAGAGACTGAACTGAACTGAAGAGATTCTCATATGTTTACCTTTCCACATTTTCCTGTCCCTAGAGACTTAGGTCCTTTCCACTTCTTTAGAAATGCATTATTTCTTTGTTAAGATGCTGTGTAAATCCAAGTTCTAATCAAATCTTTGAGTTACTCATATCTGAGTACTCCCATGTGCCACATGTGATGTACATATTAATAAACTTTGTTCCTGTTTTTTCTCTTGTGATTTTTTTTTCTTTTTCCAGTCTAATTTAAAGGGCTCCAGCTAGAGAATCCAGATGGGTAGAAGAAGAGATTTTTCTTCCTCTACATCAATTAATTCCAAAATTCTGTGAGTTTCTCTGCAAATGTTTATGGCTATATAATTTTATTCCATGCTTAGATATAACATTCAATATGAGAACTTTGAGTTGCAGCTATATAAACCTGGACAAATCCTTTCTGTACCCAGCCTCACCATATGGTGTAGCTCTAAAGATGGACAGAAGCAACGAACCTAGTGAACTCCTGTGCAGGGAGTGGAATAGAAATGACAGACAACATGACAAATAGAAGAAACAACCAATTAATCAGTCAATATTGATATATGGTATTCCTACTAGAGTCCATGCCTGGCATCAAACAGAGAGATAACATGGGCTTTGTCTTACAATATCTGATTTGGAAATCTCATATTTATTCCCATATTTCCAAATATCTATTCCAACGTTCCAAAATTCTGATATTTATTAAATAATTAAATTTTTAAGAGCCAACAGTGACATTAAAAATAGTTAGATATTAATGTTATATGGAACCGTTAGGTCTGAAATGTTTAGGAAAAATTTTTTTGGGTAGGAGTTTGTAGCAGGATTTAAGATGAGGAAGTTTCAGAAACAAGTACGCAAAGTATTGTAAAAAGTGGGAACAAATGAAGTCGAGAAAGTAAAGAAAGACTAAAGGTGGAATATTTTGGAAATAGTAAGTTTTCACTCAAGGGAAGACTCCATCAAGGCAATCCAGAAATAACAAGAAGTTCAGTTCAGTCGCTCCGTCCTGTCTGACTCTTTGCAACCCCATGAACCTCAGTGCGCCTGGCTTCCTTGTCCATCACCACTCCTAGAGTCCACCCAAACCCACGTCCATTGAGTCAGTGATGCCATCCGACCAGCTCATCCTCTGTCATCCCCTTCTCCTCCTGCCCTCAATCTTTCCCAGCATCAGGGTCTTTTCAGATGAGTCAGCTCTCTGCATCACGTGGTCAAAGAAGACCAGCTTTTCTTGGAAACAGCATGAATCACTCAGCAGAGGCCAAGAGGCCACAATTCAAGGGACAGAGTGCAAAAAGAGCTGAAATAGAGTTCATCAATTAAAACAGATTTGAAATTATGTTTCTTACTGATAGTTTGTTGACATTCTGCACATAAGATGTTTCCAAATAATACTAGAGAATTATTGTCTGGGCAGAATGAAATATGTCAGTTTAAAAGTCAAGTTGAGATTTTCCTCCCTGAATATGTTCTGACTTTGGAGATTTAAAATGATCAGTTTCTATCACTGGTAGAGATAGAATACATGGAATATTGAATTTAAGACCTATCATTTGCTTGAGCTACACTATAATAGTTTAATTTTGAAAACAGTATAGCTGAAATAGTCTTCATACAGGAGCTAAATAATAGACTGTAACACAAAATAGAAGAAAGTATAGTATATTTCTTTAGGGTACAAAGCAGGTGTCTTCAAATGTTTGTATATTTTAAATGTAAATCATTTTCTTTTAAGAGAAAATATTGCATTGAATATTGATGCAAAAGGATTATATATATATATATATAATGTATGTGTATATATATATATATATATATATATATGTTTTATTTTCCTAAGTTGTAAAACTCATTTCTTCCTCTAATGAGAGTTCTGTGAAATATTCCACAATGTTTGGAACAAATCTGACCTTTAAGGAAATGGATTTATATAAACTATAGCTAGAATTGTCCTGAATTTCTATGCAATTTCTTTTTTGTAACATTTCATGTAGGCTTATTATGATGTTATCTATAGAAGCATTTAGGCGTGTTTTAAATAGTAAGGAAAAAGTCAAAATTTGAAATTGAACAAAAAATTCAAAGTGAGTTACTAGGACTAGAGTTCTTCAATAATGAATTTTAGAAGTAAGATCAAATTCTTACTATAGAGACTGTATATCTGAACAATTTCCAGTTGTTACCCAGTAATGGAGACTTCTCTATAACATGGCCTATAATTAACACATTAAGAATTTTATGGATATTATATATAAAAAAGCACTAGAGAGGCCTCCTTTGAAACTGATGACCACTATAACTCAGAGGCATTTACACAAAAACTTTGTAAGGACAAGTCCAGTGCTGTAAGAACAAGTTGATTTCAATCACACTTTGAAGTTAAATCATTTGGGTACCACAGTGTGTATCTATAATTACAGGAATGTTCTGTAGAATGGTGTGAGGAGAGTTTCTGAAGCTATTTCTGAAGAAGATAAATGAAGCATGATGGTAGTACTGTTCACTGGTTATTTTTTCAATATATATTTTGTAATGAACATAATGAAGAAAGTAGGGAAAACTGCTAGACCATTCAGGTATGACCTAAATCAAGTCTCTTATGATTATACAGTGGAAGTGAGAAAAAGATTTAAGGGACTAGATCTGATAGATAGAGTGCTGGATGAACTATGGATGGAGGTTCATGATATTGTACAGTAGACAGGGATAAAGACCATCCCCATGGAAAAGAAAGAGAAAAAAGCAAAATGGCTGTCTGGGGAAGCCTTACAAATAGCTCTGAAAAGAAGAGAAGTGAAAAGCAAAGGAGAAAAGGAGAGATATAAGCATCTGAATGCAGAGTTCAAAAGAATACCAAGGAGAGATAAGAAAGCCCTTCCTCAGCGATCAATGCAAAGAAAGAGAGGAAAACAACAGAATGGGAAAGACTAGACATCTCTTCAAGAAAATTAGAGACATCAAGGGAACATTTCATGCAAAGATGGGCTCAATAAAGGACAGAAATTGTATAGATCTAACGGAAGCACAAGATATTAAAAAGAGGTGGCAAGAATACATAGAACTGTACAAAAAAGATCTTCACACCAAGATAATCACGATGGTGTGATCACTCACCTAGAGCCAGACATACTGGAATGTGAAGTCAAGTGGGCCTTAGAAAGCATCACTATGAACAAAGCTAGTGGAAGTGATGGAATTCCAGTGGAGCTATTTCAAATCCTGAAGGATGATGCAGTGAAAGTGCTGCACTCAATACGCCAGCAAATTTGGAAAACTCAGCAGTGGCCACAGGACTGGAAAAGGTCAGTTTTCATTCCAATCCCAAAGAAAGGCAATGCCAAAGAATGCTCAAACTACCACACAATTGCACTCATCTCAGTTCAGTTCAGTTGCTCAGTCGTGTCCAACTCTTTGTGACCCCATGAATTGCAGCACGCCAGGCCTCCCTGTCCATCACCATCTCCCAGAATTCACTCAGATTCACATCCATCGAGTCCGTGATGCCATCCAGCCATCTCATCCTCAGTCATCCCCTTCTCCTCCTGCCCCCAATCCCTCCCAGCATCAGAGTCTTTTCCAATCAGTCAGCTCTTCGCAGGAGGTGGCCAAAGTACTGGAGCTTCAGCTTTAGCATCATTCCTTCCAAAGAAATCCCAGGGATGATCTCCTTCAGAATGGACTGGTCGGATCTCCTTGCAATCCAAGGGACTCTCAAGAGTCTTCTCCAACACCACAGTTCAAAAGCACCAGTTCTTTGGTGCTCTGCCTTCTTCACAGTACAACTCTCACATCCGCACATGACCACAGGAAAAAACATAGCCTTGGCTAGATGGACCTTAGTTGGCAAAGTAATATCTCTGCTTTTGAATATGATATCTAGGTGGATCACAACTTTTCTTCCAAGGAGAAAGCGTCTTTTAATTTCATGGCTGCAGTCACCATCTGCAGTGATTTTGAAGGCCTAAAAAATAAAGTCTGACACTGTTTCCACTCTTTTCCTATCTATTTCCCATGAAGTGATGGGACCGGATGCCACGATCTTCGTTTTCTGAATGTTGAGTCTTAAGCCAAGTTTTTCACTCTCCTCTTTCACTTTCACTAAGAGACGTTTTAGCTCCTCTTTACTTTCTGCCATAAGGGTGGTGTCATTTGCATATCTGAGGTTATTGATATTTCTCCTGGCAATCTTGATTCCAGCTTGTGTTTCTTCCAGTCCAGCGTTTCTCATGATGTACTCTGCATAGAAGTTAAATAAGCAGGGTGACAATATACAGCCTTGACATACTCCTTTTCCTATTTGGAACCAGTCTGTTGTTCCATGTCCAGTTCTAACTGTTGCTTCCTGACCTGCATACAGATTTCTCAAGAGGGAGGTTAGGTGGTATGGTATTCCCATCTATTTCAGAATTTTCCACAGTTTATTGTGATCCACACAGTCAAAGGCTATGGCATAGGCAATAAAGCAGAAATAGACATTTTTCTGAAACTCTTTTGCTTTTTCCATGATCCAGTGGATGTTGGCAATTTGATCTCTGGTTCCTCTGCCTTTTATAAAACCAGCTTGAGCATCAGGGAGTTCATGGTTCACGTATTGCTAAAGCCTGGCTTGGAGAATTTTGAGCATTACTGTACTAGCGTGTGAGATGAGTGCAATTGTGCAGTAGTTTGAGCATTCTTTTGCATTGCTTTTCTTTGGAATTGAAATGAAAACTGACCTTTTCCAATCCTGTGGTCACTGCTGAGTTTTCCAAATTTGCTGGCATATTAGTGCAGCATTTTCACAGCATCATCTTTCAGGATTTGAAACAGCTCCACTGGAATTCCATCACCTCCACTAGGTTTGTTTGTAGTGATGCTTTCTAAAGCACACACTAGTAAAGTAATGCTCAAAACTCTCCAAGCCAGGCTTCAGCAATACATGAACCATGAACTACCAGATGTTCAAGCTGGATTTAGAAAAGGCAAAGGAACCAAAGATCAAAAGGCATTTTGGAAAAATGATGCCTGAATGGATGTTCTGACCATCCAGTCTTGTCAATTACAATAATATCCTCAACTATTGCTCTTATATGAATTACTATTGAATAGATTGTTAAAGTTTTAGACTTTGTTGGGTATTGAGTTATTGAGGAAATAATGAAGAATACCACTATCTAGCAATCCCACTACTGGGCATATACCCTGAAATGAAATCAAGTGTAGTGAAAGTTGCTCAGTCATGTCTGACTCTTTGTGACCCCATGGACTAGAGGGAGCCTGCCAACCTCCTCTGTCCATGGAATTCTCCAGTCCAGAATACTGGAGTGGGTAGCTGTTTCCTTCTCCAAGGGATTGTCCCAACCCAGAGATCAAATCCAGGTCACCCTAATTTCAGGTAGATTCTTAACCATCTGAGCCACCAGGGAAACTCATATACCCTGAGGAAACCATAGTTGAAAAAGTCACATATACCCAATGTTTACTGTAGCACTATTTACAAAAGCTAGAACATGGAAGCAACCTAGATGTCCATGGGCAGATGAATGGATAAGGAAGTTGTGGTCATATATATATATATATATATATATATATATATATATATATATAATGGAATATTACTCACCTGTAAAAAGGAACACAATTGAGTCAGTTCTAATGAGGTGGATGAACCTAGCGCCTATTATACAGGGTGAAGTAAATCAGAAAGAGAAAGACAAGTATGGTATATTAACACATATATGTGGAATCTAGAAAGATAGTACTGACAATCCTATATGCAAAGCAGCAAAGGAGACACATACATAAAGAACAGACTTTTGGACACAGTGGGAGAAGGAGAGGGTGGCATGATTTGAGAGAATAGCATTGAAACATATGCATTACGATATGTAAAATAGATAGCCAGTAGGAGTTTGATGTATGACACAAGGAATCCAAATTTGGTGCTCTGTGACAACCTGGAGGGATGGGGTGGGGAGGGAATTGGTATGGGGGTTCAGGAGGGAGGGGACACATGTATGCCTATGACCTATTCATGTTTACGTATAGCAGAGGCCATCATGATATTGTAATTATCCTCCAATTAAAATAAATGAATAAAAGGAATACCACTATCTAAACTCCAAGTTCAGAATAGCTCTATTACTGTTCAGAGCTGGTCTGAAGAGGCAGTGTGTTCCTATCCCTTGGCACTGCATCAAATCTATTCCCCTGAAAAAACATAGGTGTTTGCCTTTTTTGCACAAAACCCTGTCCTGGTAAGCTTAACTACATAGGTGAACTGTATAAAATACAACTCTTGCACATATGATCACTTGTAAAATAAAGAAAACGTAGAAGTAGTTGCAGTGAAACAGTAACACAAACTGAAGTTTTTCCCTATGAAAGCCCGAGGCCAGAAAAACAGAACTCTTGTCTTCAAGTTGAAACTAAAACTTGGATCTGGAAAGAAAGAGAAGCTATACACAAAATATTTATCTTCTTTTAGCCAGAAGGATGCCTGGAGACAGAGGGCAGACAGTCTTGTGGTAAGAATTCAGTTTTTAGGTTTTTGGAGAAAGCTCAGTTTGCAGAAATCAATAGACTGCTCGGGAGGGAAGGAAGGTGGCATTTGAACAATTCTGTAGTGCCAGGAATACTCTTGTCTTGGGAGCAATGCTGGAGCAACATACCATTGGGCACACTTTAACCTAAATCTCATAGGATAGCAAAGGTTTCAGCAAAAGAGACTGTGATGGAGCCTCATCAGAGGGCAGACAGACTGTGGGTGGCACATCACCAATACCCAGCTGTAGATACTGCAGCAACTCCCACCACTTGTATCCCTCAGCATAGCTCAACAGCTTGATCTGAGTCACAAAGGCAAATAAAGCTGAGGGTAAATATATGCTCAAGGGAATTTAGCACAAAGCACAGAACACCCAAGGAAAACAATCCAAAAAGGTAGGGTCTTCTAGCGAATCTGAATCTGGAATTTGAATTTGAATATCACTTTGAAACTGAATCTGGAGGAAACAGATGAAATGGTTACATAAACCAAAAGGAATACTGAAATTAATTCAATGATCATAATAAGGTATCATTCAGTTCAGTTCAGTTCAGTTCAGTAGCTCAGTCGTGTCTGACTCTTTGAGATCCCATGAATCACAGCGCACCAGGCCTCCCTGTCCACCACCAACTCCCGGAGTTCACTCAAACTCACGTCCATGGAGTTAGTGATGCCATCCAGCCATCTCATCCTCTGTCGTCTCCTTTTCCTCCTTCCCCCAATCCCTCCCAGCATCAGAGTCTTTTCCAATGAGTAAACTCTTCGCATGAGATGGCCAAAGTACTGGAGTTTCAGCTTTAGCATCATTCCTTCCAAAGAACACCCAAGGCTGATCTCCTTCAGAATAGACTGGTTGGCTCTCCTTGCAGTCCAAGGGACTCTCAAGAGTCTTCTCCAACACCACAGTTCAAAAGCATCAATTCTTCAGTGCTCAGCTTTTCTTCACAGTCCAACTCTCACATCCATACATGACCACTGGAAAAACCATAGCCTTGACTAAATGGACCTTTGTTGGCAAAGTATCATCATGGAAGTATAATTTTTAAATTTAAAAATATCATAAATACTGAAAAAGGAGATGGTCATTGTTAAAAATGTGATTAGTATGCTGAAATCTTGAAATGACAAAAAATGCAAAGAGACAAAAAAGGAACCTATTAAGATAAAACCAGGATGTCTGACATGTGGATTATATGAGTTTAAAAAGAAAAAGGAATGAAGAGGTTGGGGAGAGACAATTTAGTAATTGTCTCTAAATTGCACGGAAGAATTTTCCCATGCATACACATACACTCACGTATGCTCTTGCGCACACCCACATAGAAACATTTCGTCAAATTTTAATTCATTCCCCTATAAGCACTCATTCTTTTATTCATCATCTGCATCATTTTCAAACCACCATTCATGACTTATTTACATTCATGTGGGTTTAATAATATATAGTTTGTGTTTGTTTGTTTTATTCTCACAAATTATAGTGTGCAATACAGCACATTGTGTAATAGCTCAGGAAAATGTCACAATTTTGGTTTTCACTGAACATTTCACTTTTGATCTCTATCTTTTTTGTTAGAGGTAAATCTTTTTCTTCTACTATTATATGTATTCCATCTTATGCATGTCACACATTTGTCCATAATTTCCTTTCCTTGGCAGCATTTCCATATCCTTGCTATGCAAAACATGCTAAGATGTATATGAAGATACATTTCTTCATGTAAGTGTGGGAGCATTTGGATAGAAGATAGAGCTGATTTCAAGCTGAATAAGAAGAGCTATATCTTTATCTCAGGGAATGCCTGGTTGTCTGATTTTTGACTTGGCCAAAATAAGGGCAAGCAGTAGAGTATATGATGTTTTGCTTAGAGTATGGTCTCCCTGACAATACACAAAGTTAGCTTCTTTACTGATAGTTTGCAACTGGCCTAACCAGTTTGATGAGCCTGATTATCTAAGTAAAGAACCACTAGGAGGTTTTGGGAGGAAGTCTCCTAAGATATAATTCCTTGTGCATATCCTGGCAGTTCAAGTCAGAGACTCAGCCCAGTCCCAGAGCATAGAGATTGGGCCCACAGGGTTTCACACTATGGATATCTCTGAGAGCTCTGAGGCTTGCCTGCATTCTCTAGAGAAAATCCTCAAGTGGATACACTCTGGGCTAAGTCAGTTCAAATATCCAAAATGGGGAAAAAACATAATTAAAGATCTCTCTTCAGAAGTGAAATTGCTAAATCATAGAGGGTGTTCCTGTTTCATTTCAATAAATTGCCAGAAATGGTCTATACAATGTCTTTTCTAGACCTATGTCCATAGGACATTGCACTTTTCCTTATTCTCCTCAGCTCTAGATATTTGAATTTCTGTCAACATGATAGTT
The DNA here is from genome assembly GCF_042477335.2 of Ovis canadensis. NCBI lineage: Eukaryota > Metazoa > Chordata > Mammalia > Artiodactyla > Bovidae > Ovis > Ovis canadensis. The sequence continues at coordinate 172,633,466 of NC_091246.1, read as the reverse complement.
AAAGGTAGCTCATCATTCTGTTACTATACACTTCTCTGATTCTTAAAATGTTTGTGTATCTCTTCAAAATGCATCAGCTATTCAGGTTTTCCCATTGTGAACTGCGTATTTTAATCCCCTGGGTTTTTTTAAATTATTATTTTTATTGTATTTTGGTCATTTTTCCTGAGGAATTCTTTAGATATTCTTAATATTAATCTTTACCTAACTTGTCTTTTCATACTGTTCATGGGGTTCTCAAGGCAAGAATACTGAAATGGTTTGCCTTTCCCTTCTCCAGTGGACCACATTCTGTCAGACCTCTCCACAATGACCTGTCCATCTTGGATGGCCCCCACACGGCATGGCTTAGTTTCATTGAGTTAGACAAGGCTGTGGTCCATATGATCAGATTGGCCTGTTGTCTGTGATTGTGGTTTCAGTCTGTCTGCCCTCTGATGCCCTCTCTCAGTGCCTACTGTCCTACTTGGGTTTTTCTTACCTTGGATATGGGGTATCCACTGGATCATTGAACAAGCAAGAGAGTTCCAGAAAAACATCTATTTCTGCTTTATGGACTATGCCAAAGCCTTTGACTGTGTGGATCACAATAAACTGTGGAAAATTCTGAAAGAGATGGGAATACCAGACCACGTGATCTGCCTCTTGAGAAACCCATATTCAGGTCAGGATGCAATAGTTAGAACTGGACATGGAACAACAGACTGGTTCCAAATTGGAAAAGGAGTACATCAAGGCTTTATGTTGTTAACCTGCTTATTTAACTTATATGCAGAGTACATCATGAGAAACGCTGGGCTGGATGAAGCACAAGCTGGAATCAAAATTGCCAGGAGAAATATCAATAACTGCAGATATGTAGATGACACCACCCTTATGGCAGAAAGTGAAGAGGAACTAAAAAGCCTCTTGATGAAAGTGAAAGAGGAGAGCAAAAAAGTTGGCTTAAAGCTCAACATTCAGAAAAGTAAGATCATAGCATCCAGTCCCATCACTTCATGGCAAATAGATGGGGAAAAGTGGAAATAGTGTCAGACTTTATTTTTCTGGGCTCCAAAATCACTGCAGATGGTGACTGCAGCCATGAAATTAAAAGACACTTATTCCTTGGAAGGAAAGTTATGACCAACCTATATAGCATATTGAAAAGCAGAGACATTAGTTTGTCAACAAAGGTCTGTCTAGTCAAGGCTATGGTTTTTCTAGTGGTCATGTATGGATGTGAGAGTTGGACTATAAAGAAAGCTGAGCACCAAAGATTTGATGCTTTTGAACTGTGGTGTTGGAGAAGACTCTTGAGAATCCCTTGGACTGCAAGGAGATCCAACCAGTCCATCCTAAAGGAGATCCATCCTGGCTGTTTATTGGAAGAAATGACGCTAAAGCTGAAACTCCAATACTTTTGCCACCTGATGTGAAGAGGTGACTCATCTGAAAAGACCCTGATGCTGGGAAAGATTGAGGGCAGGAGGAGAAGGGGATGACAGAGGATGAGATGGTTGGATGGCATCACCAACTTAATGGACACAGGTTTGGGTGGATTCTGGTAGTTGATGATGGACAGGGAGGCCTGGCGTGCTGCGGTTCATGGGGTCACAAAGACTCAGACATGACTGAGCGACTGAACTAAACCTAACTTGTCACTTTTCTGTTAGCTGGATCTATAATGTTTCACTTCAGTTTCCTCCTCTGTAAAGTAGAAGCAGAAGCAGTAATAGTACCTGTAACATTTGTTTTTCCATCTAAAGATTAAGGGAGAAAATACAGATGAAATACTAGTACATTACTTCACACTCAGGATTAAATATAAACTAGTTATTTATTAAGCTTGTTTCAAATTGAACAGATACTGTGGTGGGGCTTAGATACACATATAAAATGAGATTTAAATTTAGTTTTAGTCTAAATGGAAATTGAATAATTTATTTCATCCTCTGCTAACTCCCTCACCAAAGTCTAAGACTAGATACAGGAAACTGAGAATGTAGACTCTGGTGATAGATAAAGGAAGATGTGACTAAGAAACTAGAAGCCATTAATCTGCTCTTAAACCCATGTTAGCCTGGAACTCCTGCCTCTGGGGTTTCCCTGGTGGCTCAGAGAGTAAGAATCCACCTGCAGTGTGGGAGACCCAGGTTTGATCCCTGGGATGGGAAGATCCCCTGTAGGAGGGCACAGCAACCCACTCTTGTATTCTTGCCTGGAAAATCCCCATGGACAGAGGGGCCTGGTGGGATACAGTCCATGGGGTTGGAAAGAGTCGTACATGACTGAGCGACTAAGCATAGCACACCTGCCTCTGTGAAGAGCAGATTCTGCCCTTAAAGCTGACCTGCCTTTGTGCAGCAAGCATCTGACCTGCTGATGATGGAGGAACTCGTATGTTTTCACCTGTGCCAAATATATCCATTGAATCCATACATTTATAGTTTCAAAACTGCAACATTTTCATCACCATTACTCGTGTCCCTAGTGCATGATTTATCACCCAAACTTTCAAGCCATTTTGAGGAAGGCATAATGAAATAGAGAGTTGTATCTGATTTCTTTACTGATGAAAAACCCTAAGGGGGGAGGTGGGGAACTACACTGTTAATGTCATGATAGAAATTGGAATCATTCATGAATTCATGAATCAAAATATGTTTTCTAAAATCTATCATAGATATTGGCAGGGAGATATGAAAAACAAGGGGCAAGTGGAATGTTCTTATAAGTGCATGGAGTTTTCTCTTGGTAGAAACTTTTCTGTTTAGTTCCTAAACATATTCTCTAAACATTGAAAATATTTTAGAACTTCTCAGGAAATGATCATTAAAGTAAATGGCTAGTGTTTGATAAATTATTACTCCATTGCCCTTCTGTGGCTCCTTCAATCAATACCTCTGTTCTTGGACAGATTCTTCACCAGCAAGGAATTCTGGGGAGCATTTTATATTCACTTATCTATATCAGGTTTGTCTATGATACTCAGCCTAGGTTGGTAAAAACATTCTATGCCTTTAAAAATTAGTTTCTGAAGTACTCTGTTAAGGAGATGAAAGACCACAATGAGGCACAGATAAAAGCAATACAGTATGAGCTCCATTAACAGGGACTGCCACCAGCAAGGAAGAAAGGAGGAGCTTCAAGTGGGTATAGATATTTCTTTTAAATAATCACTTATTTCCCCCAAGCAGAATCATCATTGCTGCTACGGCTGCTAGTCGCTTGTCGTGTCCAACTCTATGAGACCCCATAGATGGCAGCCCACCAGGCTCCCCCATCCCTGGGATTCTCCAGGCAAAAACACTGGAGTAGGTTGCCATTTCCTTCTCCAGTGCAAGAAAGTGAAAAGTGAAAGGGAAGTCTCTCAGCCATGTCCAACCCTTAGCGACCCCATGGACTGCAGCCTACCAGGCTCCTCCATCCATGGGATTTTCCAGGCAAGAGTACTAAATTGGGTTGCCATTGCCTTCTCCGAGAATCACCATTACCTCTTCCCAATTCTATGGATATGTATTTTCAGGATATTTTGAATAATTAAATTGTATTCAAGTTCTCTCGTGATTTAATTTGTCAAATGTAAGTATGAAATAGCTACTATTCTTAGAAGCTTTTTAGACCAGTTAATCCTTTATCATATTATCAATAGATTAAATTAATTAATCAAGTGGATTATCACATACAAATCATGTAAGGACCATGCATATGCTATGGCTATCTAAAGTTAGATAATCCTCTTGACTGTGTGGATCACAATAAACTGGAAAATTCTGAGAGAGATGGGAATACCAGACCACTTGAGAAATCTGTATGCAGGTCAGGAAGCAACAGTTAGAACTGGACATGGAACAACAGACTGGTTCCAAATAGGAAAAGGAGTATGTCAAGGCTGTTTATTGTCACCCTGCTTATTTAACTTATATGCAGAGTACATCATGAGAAACACTGGGCTGGAAGAAGCACAAGCTGGAATCAAGATTGCCGGGAGAAATATCAATAACCTCAGATATGCAGATGACACCACCCTTTGGCAGAAAGTGAAGAGGAGCTAAAAAGTCTCTTGATGAAAGTGAAAGAGGAGAGTGAAAAAGTTGGCTTAGAGCTCAACATTCTAAAAATGAAGATCATGGCATCTGGTCCCATCACTTCATGAGAAATAGGTAGGGAAACAGTGGAAACAGTGTCAGACTTTATTTTGGGCGGTTCCAAAATCACTCCAGATGGTGACTGCAGCTATGAAATTAAAAGACGCTTACTCCTTGGAAGAAAAGTTGTGATCAACCTAGATAGTATATTCAAAAGCAGAGACATTACTTTGCCAACAAAGGTCCATCTAATCAAGGCTATAGTTTTTCCAGTGGTCATGCATGGATGTGAGAGTTGGACTGTGAAGAAGGCTGAGTGCCAAAGAATTGATGCGTTTGAACTGTGGTGTTGGAGAAAACTCTTGAGAGTCCCTTGGACTGCAAGGAGATCCAACCAGTCCATTCTTAAGGAGATCAGCCTTGGGTGTTCTTTGGAAGGAATGATGCTAAAGCTGAAACTCCAGTACTTTGGCCACCTCATGTGAAGAGTTGACTCACTGGAAAGACTTTGATGCTCGGAGGGATTGGGGACAGGAGGAGAAGGGGATGACAGAGGATGAGATGGCTGGATGGCATCACGGACTCGATGGACATGAGTCTGAGTGAACTCCGGGAGTTGGTGATGGACAGGGAGGCCTGGCGTGCTGCGGTTCATGGGGTTGCAAATAGTCAGACACGACTGAGCGACTGAACTGAGCTGAACTAATATAATTCAGTGAGCATTATATTTGTTCTCCTATCATGTTTGGATTATTACAAAGGTATTGCATGCTGTTCTATAAACTCTATATTAATGGACCCAAGTTTCACAAACATAATAGGCAGTATTTCTTTTATTGTGTAATTATACTGTAATCAATATGTAGAGCACAAGAAGCTTAATAATAAAAACATTAGTTGTATCTCAAAAATCATGAATGGGATCCTTAATAAGCAAATACTTTGGGTCAACTCTTAGCCTAACAGGCAGAACTGCAAAAAAATAAGCTTTTCATAAATTCCCTTTAGCTGAAATGTAAAAAACAATCATTCTGTGGTTATACAGGGAAATGATTAATTCTAATTCTGTTGATATGTATGCATTTCCCCAATCATCCTTATGATTGCTTATAACAGAAGCAACTTCATTTTTGAAAGAATGGGCTGTGAGGTTTTGATAATGAAGAAAGAACTTCCAATAAAGCATATTTTTCTTTCTAGTATTTCTATAGCTAGTTTAGTATTTAGTGGATATTTTTATTCATCTGATGGCTTCTCAAAGAATATTAGTTTTATTGGTGGATTTTCCTTTATTTTAATTAAAATTACATACCTCTATCATATTTAACTTATAATTTTTATGACAGTGATGTATACATTAAAATAGTTTTTACAGAGCATTGACACAAAATGGTAATATTTCAACATTGTTTTCTATTTGAAGACCACAAGTAGATCTTTGAATATTAGAAAATGTAAAAAATTAACATTCTAAAAATAAACATAACTTTCACCTTTATCAGTTTGTTTTGTGTCTACTTAAGATCTCATGTTCATTTCTGATAATGCTGGGTCTACATGGTAAACAGATCCCCAGACTTATGGTTCAGAATTTTGTTTTGTATTTAGTTTCATATTCCATTGCCATAATGCATTTTCCTTTTGCTCTTGATTACAATTAATGATATGTTAATATATTTAATTATCAATGTAACTGGTTAGTATATATCCTGGTGAATAAAAGCAGTTCAGAGACAATAATTTAATAATTTGAACTCAGAAGAAAATATTATATACTATGAAAAAGGAAGTAAAGAAAGATAAAAGTTTATGCTCAAGTAACAGTACTCTAAAAGGAAGGTAATCATGCATATAGATACATTAAGAACTCAGCCTATGCTAAGGGCTATTAACAGTAATACAGAGAGTGTTACAGGTACAAAAATGAAGGCATGCATTTTTATTAGCAGCAGAGGGAAAATAGAATGAGACTGGAAAAGAGGAAGAGGCAAAGGAGAATGAGGAAAAAGATTAAACAGATTTGCACTATAGAAGAACTGATAAGAAAAAAAAAAAGAAGAAGAACTGATAAGAACAAGAGCTTTTAATGTAGAGGCTGTCAGCAGAGAAGGTGGTTTGGATTTGCCAATTAGGTAATCATTAAAGTTGTTACTAGAGAAGAGACTCAGTGACACAGCAGAAGTGGAAGTAAGATTTAAGGGGAGCTCACAGGTAAAGAGGCACTTTAAAGGCATTTCTACTCTATTCTCTTTGAAGCCAAGAGAAAACTGAAAACTTCTTAGAAAATAGAGAGAAGTCTCTCTTTAATAAAATGGACATTGGCTATAATTGCAAACCAAAATTATGATGAATAGCTGCTGAATACACAGTCTCAGACCTAACATGTCTGGGTGCAAAGAGTGTACTCATCTCATTTGTGCCCTGAAGTTCTCCAGAGGCAGGTGGTATGGTTCTATGGTCCTATGGGTCCTGCAAAGAATATCTTAACCAGATAATAATTCTGGAAAATGGAATAGGCTGGAGAACAATCTCTAAGCTCCATTCTACTCTGAATATAGAAAAGAGACATAAGAATGGAAGAGGAAGTACATAGATCAGCCATCATCATACAAAATTGCAGTCAGTATGGTAGTGGGAGGAAAATTCACTTTGCTAATGACAACAAACGCTAGTTAAGTCATTTCACAACACAAAAACCTGTGTCAGTTCAGTTCAGTTCAGTTCAGTTCAGTCGCTCAGTCGTGTCCGACTCTTTGCAACCCCGAATTGCAGCACGCCAGGCCTCCCTGTCTATCACCATCTCCTGGAGTTCACTCAGACTCACCTCCATCGAGTCCGTGATGCCATCCAGCCATCTCAACCTTGGTCGTCCCCTTCTCCTCCTGATCCCAATCCTTCCCAGCATCAGAGTCCTTTCCAATGAGTCAACTCTTCCCATGAGGTGGCCAAAGTACTGGAGCTTCAACTTTAGCATCATTCCTTCCAAAGAAATCCCAGGGCTGATCTCCTTCAGAATGGACTGGTTGGATCTCCTTGCAGTCCAAGGGACTCTCAAGAGTTTTCTCCAACACCACAGTTCAAACGCATCAATTCATTGGCACTCAGCCTTCTTCACAGTCCAACTCTCACATCCATACATGACCACAGGAAAAAACATAGCCTTGACTAGAAGGACCTTAGTCGACAAAGTAATGTCTACGCTTTTGAATTATACTATCTAGGTTGGTCATAAATTTTCTTCCAAGGAGTAAGTGTCTTTTAATTTCATGGCTGCAATCACCATCTGCAGTGATTTTGGAAGCCCCCAAAATAAAGTCTGACACTGTTTCTACTGTTTCCCCATCTATTTCCCATGAAGTGATGGGACCAGATGCCATGATCTTCATTTTTTGAATATTGAACTTTAAGCCAACATTTTCACTCTCCACTTTCACTTTCATCAAGAGGCTTTTTAGCTCCTCTTCACTTTCTGCCATAAGGGTGGTGTCATCTGCATATCTGAGGTTATTGATATTTCTCCCGGCAATCTTGATTCCAGCTTGTGTTTCTTCCAGTCTAGCATTTTCATGATGTACTCTGCATATAAGTTAAATAAGCGGGGTGACAATATACAGCCTTGATGTACTCCTTTTCCTATGTGGCACCAGTCTGTTGTTCCATGTCCAGTTCTAACTGTTGCTTCCTGACCTGCATACAGATTTCTCAGAGGCAGGTCAGGTGGTCTGGTATTCCCATCTCTTTCAGAATTTTCCACAGTTTATTGTGATCCACATAGTCAAAGGCTTTGGCATAGTCAATAAAGCAGAAATAGATGTTTTTCTGGAACTCTCTTGCTTTTTCCATGATCCAGTGGATGTTGGCAATTTGATCTCTGGTTCCTCTGCTTTTTCTAAAACCAACTTGAATATCAGGGAGTTCACGGTTCACATTTTGCTGAAGTCTGGCTTGGAGAATTTTGAGCATTACTTTACTAGCATGTGAGATGAGTGCAATTGTGCAGTAGTTTGAGCATTCTTTTGCATTGCCTTTCTTTGGAATTGGAATGAAAACTGACCTTTTCCAGTCCTGTGGCCACTGCTGCGTGTTCCAAATTTGCTGGCATATTGACTGCAGCACTTTCACAGCATCATCTGTCAGGATTTGAAACAACTCAACTGGAATTCCATCACCTCCACTAGCTTTGTTTGTAGTGATGCTTTCTAAGGCCCACTTGACTTCACATTGCAAGATGTCTGGCTCTAGATTAGTGATCACATCATCATGATTATCTGGGTCATGAAGATCTTTTTTGTAAAGTTCTTCTATGTATTCTTGCTACCTCTTCTTAATATCTTCTGCTTCTGTTAGGTCCATACCATTTCTGTCCTTTATCGAGCCCATCTTTGCATGAAATGTTCCCTTACCTGGAGCTAAATTCTAAGCCATTTTGATGTACTGCTTCAGCAACAACAAAAAAGAATCGAAACATACTGAGTAGATAAATCCCCTCACATGTCCTAAATACATTAGTCATGCTTCTGAATTATGGAGGATGTGAATTCTTTCAGAATAATCAGCCAGTTAAATAAAATAAAATAAGGAGCATTATATAACAGACAATAAACTTTAACTGAAATATAAAGAAAATTTTACATTAGGCAAAAATATATGTCCATTTTTGGAAGAGAGCAACCAAGAGAGAAAAGAATATTTCATATAGAAGGAAGAAACTACATAGAGGAAAAGAGAAGTGGGTGGAGTTTGGAGCCATCAGATTCTCAAAGTGAGTGTCACATAGCTGGACTATAGTAATGGGGAAGAAGGGCCCAAAATGAGGTTACAGAAGTAGGCATAGACCAAAGCATAAAGTGCTTCATATGTCACGTCAATAATTTCATGCCTCCTGCATGCAATTTTAAAAGGTCATTAAGTAGCATTTAAAACATGATTTGAAAGATTAATCTGTGAATGACAGGAATTTAGATTACAAGGGAAATATTTATACAAAGAAGCAAGTTAAGACACTGTATAAAGGAAATTTTTATAAAGTCATAAAATGATGAGATGTTAGACTCAAACAGTGAGGGTAGAAAGGGATAAAAGGGATGACTAGACAACACTTGGTAAAATTGAGGACTCCATAGGTGCTTTCTGTAAAGTACCTATAGAGTAACAATTCTGTGATCTCATCAAGAGTCACAGATAAAAGGAAATTAAGAACATTTCTCCTGCACATTGTTTCCTGCTGATGATATTTTTGTTTTCTATTAGTGTCCTTTAAAAATTTAAATTTAAGATCATCCTGCTTGGCTACTAATTGCTGTTAATAAAACAGTAATCTCCAATTGCATCCATCCTGTGTTAGGGCACTGAGTCCACAGGTCCATTCTTGTAGGCACAATAAAGTTACAGGAGTCTAATAAGAGTGGAATAGTTACAAGGAATTCTTTAGGAATAATTACACCAGATTATCTATATTCTGACAAAGAACAAAGAGAACTAAAAAGTTAGAAGTTAGAGGATTAGAGGATTTATAAACTGCCCTGTTGAAAATAGAGCTGATGTAAGCTGGACAGAAGAGGTAGCTAGTTACTGACCACTTTACAGTTACCTCCTGGCTTGGATACCACAGTAAACCTACAGACAGTAAAGGCTTCTTGTTTTATAAAATATCTGATCAAACAAGGAGAGCTAAGGAGATATGACCCTGCATTTTGAAGGCTTCCTCAGAGGAAGGACCATGAGGGTGAATATCTTAAATAGATTCTCAAGAGCATATAATACTAAATCAACAGGTAAGGAGTAACTGAATTACTGAGTAGTAATTAGGAGCCAAAATGAGACAAGGTAAATTAGTGTGGGAGCAATAATTGCCTTCATATTTATTTATTTATCCATTATTATTTAGCTAGGGTGGCTAATTTATATTATCAATAAAAGGTTACATGTAGGCTGAAAAATAAATAAATATATTGATAACACAGACAGATTATTGTACAGTAAATATAAGAGAAAATTAGAACTGAGTGATGTAAATGAAAAGTCTCACAGAATGCTTAAGTGTTGGTTGCTCACTCATGTCTGACTCTTTTGACCCCATGGACTGTAGCCCACCACGCTCTTCTGTCCATGAAATTCCCCAGGCAAGAATACTGGAGTGGGTTGACATTTAAGTAGAGCGAAAAATTGATTTTAACCTCCCCAGCAGCCAAACAGTAGTGCAATTCTTCTTGGTTTAAAACAAACAAACAAACAAAGATTTGAATGATATTTCTCCTATAATTTTTCAAAGAAAAATCAAAACATTGAAGTAAAAAAACAAGATGATTTGGGAGAATGGCATTGAAACATGTATAATATCATGTAAGAATCGAATTGCCAGTCTATGTCCGATGCAGCATACAGCATGCTTGGGGCTGGTACACGGGGATGACCCAGAGAGATGTTATGGGGAGGGAGGTGGGGGGGGGGGGGGGTTCATGTTTGGGAACGCATGTACACCCGTGGTGGATTCATGTCAATGTATGGCAAAACCAATATAGAATTGTAAAATAAAATAAAGTAAAAATTAAAATTTAAATTAAAAAATAAAAATAAATAAATAAACTCAAATTCCAGGCCAGTGCAATAAAGTAAATGAAAAAAAAAAAAAACATAAAGTGAAATGCACGATTCTGCTTTTGCTCTTCTCAAGTCACACTAAGGCAGTAAGTCAAATCAGAGTTCTATAAGATCCAAGTTCATTAAGAGTCAAAAGAAATGACGTTCAAGTGTGAAGCCTTAAAGTAAAGTTTTGATTCTGAAAAGTCACTGAGATGTCACTGATTTCCCCAGGTACTTTTAAATGCTAATGATATCCTTGAATATTCATCCTCAGAATGCCTTCCTTTGTTCCAAGGATATGTGTAGGGGGGAAAATATACTTTTAATCACCTCTTTCCTGTATTCCTATTTCAATAAATATTTTTCTTCTAGTAGACTATTTCAGTCCGTTAGAGGTTCTCTCTTTACCAAATCATAATGTGTTGAGCACCAACACTATATTTTTTATACAGGGAAGCCTGTTAGCTCACCTGTGAAGAACACACCTGCGGATGCAGAAGACATGGGTTTGACCCCAGGACTGGGAAAATCTGCCAGAGAAGGAAATGGCAACCCAGTTCAATATTCTTGCCTGGGAAATTCCATGGACAGAGGAGCCAGGCAAATACTCTGCATGGGGTGGCAAAAGAGTCAGAAATGACTTAGTGACTAAACAACAGCTATAACATGGACATAAGACTTTTGGCTGGAAATTTAGGTAGAAAAAAGGTTTATATTGTAGGACAGTAACATGAATAATCACTAAGCTTCTTTGTCTCACTCTTCTTTTTTCTTCTTGCCTATTACAAACTCTTCCTGCTTGGGCCACCACCCACATTTGATTGCTTTCTATATACTGTAGAAAGGTAACATAAAATTAAAAGCAATTACAACTGTTAATAATAAATACTTGAAATAACAGGGAAAGAATTATGAAATAAAACCAGTGAGATTATGTGAAAGAACAGAATACAAAAAACAAGAAATTGAGTAAAAATAAAAAATAATAAATAGTAAATGACACAGCAAATAACAACAAATCCTTGACTATGTCAAGAAAATAATTTAAAATAACAAAGATTAAAATAAATAAAAACTGATAATTAAAAGTCACTTAGAAAATAAAGTAGGGAAAGACATTTTTAAAAGTAAAATAATTAAAATTATAAAAGAATCAATATTGGAGTAATAAATAATAACTGAACATAAGAATCAGATTTGACAAAACTGAAAAGTTAAAGCAAGAAATTTGTTTGGAAAAGATTAATAATAAAAAATAAGTTGGAGGTCTCTGGTGGTCCAGTGGTTAAGACTTCGCCTTCTAATACAGTGGGGTGTAGGTTCCACCCTTGGTTAGGGAGCTAAGACCCTACATGCCTTGCAGCCAAAAAAAAAAAAAACAAATAAACAAAAAGAAAACCAGAAGCAATACTCTAAAAAATTCAATAAGGATTTCAAAAAAATAAGTTGAGAAGAAAGAAGTATATGGGAATTCTCTGTACTTTCTGCTCACTTTTGATGTGAATCTAAAACTGCTCCAAAAAGCACAGCCTACATAAAATAAAAAGAAAATAGAAAAACAGATAAATAAGTTGAAGGAAAGAAAAATAAAAGCCATATAAAGAAGAAAAAATATATGCTAAAATGTATGTCTTCTGAGGCAGGAAACAAAAAGCAAAAATAAGCAAGTGGGCTTGCATCAAACTAAAAAGCTCTTCACAGAAAAAGCAACTGTCAACAAAATGAAAAAATAACACACTGAATGGGACATTTACAAACCATGTATCTGACAAGGGGGTAGTATCCAAAACATGTGAAAACCTCATTCAACTCAACAACACAAAAAATAATAGCCAATTAAAAAAATGGGTAGAGAACCCAAATAGACATTTTTCCAAATTACTGCCCCCCAAACAAGCAAAGAAACAAAACAACAACACCAACAACAAAAAAAATAGAAGTGGCCAATAGATACATAGAAAGATGTTCAACATTATTTATTATTTAGGGAAATGCAAATCAAACCCACAAATATCACCTTATGTTCATTTTAATGACTATTACTAAAAAGGCAAGAAATAACTGTTGGAGAGAATGTAGAGAAAAGGGAAGCCTTGTGCAGCCACTGTTGAAAACAGTAGTGAGATTACTAAAAAACAAACAAGAATAGAACTACTATACAATTCAGCTAATCCACTTCCAGGTATTAATATTTACCTGAAGCAAACAAAAACACTAATTCAGAAAGATGCATACACCCTTATGTTCATTGCAGCATTATTTACATTAGCTTAGATATGGAAACAACCTAGTGAAGTGAAAGTCGCTCAGTTGTGTCCGACTCTATACAGTCCATGGAATTCTCCAGGCCAGGATACTGGAGAGGGTAGCCTTTCTCTTCTCCAGGGGATCTTCCCAATCCAGGGATCAAACTGGGGTCTCCCAGATTGCAGGCAGATTCTTTACCAGCTGAGCCACCAGGGAAACCCAGAAACAACCTAATTGCCCATTTATAGATGAATGGATAAAGATGTGGTGTGTGTGTGTGTATATATGTCTATATACACATACATGTGTGTGCGTATATACACACCATATATATATATGGCTTTGCTGGTGGCTCTGATGGTAAAGAGTATGTCTGCATTTCAGGTGACCAAGTTTAGATCCCTGGACTGGGAAGCTTCCCTGGAAAAGGGATTGGTTACCCACTCCAGTATTCTTGCCTAGAGAATCCCATGGAACTGGTGGGCTACAATTCATGGGGTCACAAAGAATCAGACATGATGGAGCAACTGTTTAAGTTTCAGTTTCATACACACATACATACATACACACACAGAAAAGAATACATTCCATCCATAAAAAACTAACATTGTCATTTTTGACAACATAAATGGATGTAGATGGTATTAGGTTAAGCTATTATGATAAGTCACATGGAGAAAGACAAATAACATTTTATTTCACTCACATGTGGAATATAAAAAACATACAACAAACAAAGAAATCAAAATCAATGAACAAACTAAACCTAACAAAAACACACACATAAAGAGAGCAAAGTAGTGATTAACAGAGGAGTGTGGTGGGAGATCAAAATGGGTTAAATGACACCTCCATTATTTTTTCCCATTCTGAAGGCTGTCTTTTCACCTTGCTTATACTTTCCTTTGTTGTGCAGAAGCTTTTAAGTCTAATTAGGCCCCATTTATTTATTTTTGCTTTTATTTCCAGTATTCTGGGAGGTGGGTCATAGAGGATCCTGCTGCTGTAATTTATATTGGAGAGTGTTTTGCCTATGTTCTCCTCTAGGAGTTTTATTTTTTTTTTTTAGCTTTTTACTTTTTAAATTTTAATATCTTTAATTCTTACATGCGTTCCCAAACATGAACCCCCCTCCCACCTCCCTCCCCATAACATCTCTCTGGGTCATCCCCATGCACCAGCCCCAAGCATGCTGCATCCTGCATCAGACATAGACTGGCGATTCGATTCTTACATGATAGTATACATGTTAGAATGTCATTCTCCCAAATCATCCCACCCTCTCCCTCTCCCTCTGAGTCCAAAGGTCTGTTATACACATCTGTGTCTCTTTCCCTGTCTTGCATACAGGGTCGTCATTGCCATCTTCCTAAATTCCATATATCTGTGTTAGTATACTGTATTGGTGTTTTTCTTTCTGGCTTACTTCACTCTGTATAATCGGCTCCAGTTTAATCCATCTCATCAGAACTGATTCAAATGAATTCTTTTTAACGGCTGAGTAATACTCCATTGTGTATATGTACCACAGCTTTCTTCTCCATTCATCTGCTGATGGACATCTAGGTTGTTTCCATGTCCTGGCTATTATAAACAGTGCTGCAATGAACATTGGGGTACATGTGTCTCTTTCAATTCTGGTTTCCTCAGTGTGTATGCCCAGCAGTGGGATTGCTGGGTCATAAGGTAGTTCTATTTGCAATTTTTTAAGGAATCTCCACACTGTTCTCCATAGTGGCTCTACTAGTTTGCATTCCCACCAACAGTGTAGGAGGGTTCCCTTTTCTCCACACCCTCTCCAGCATTTATTGCTTGCAGATTTTTGGATTGCAGCCATTCTGACTGGTGTGAAGTGATATCTCATTGTAGTTTTGATTTGCATTTCTCTAATAATGAGTGAAGTTGAGCATCTTTTCATGTGTTTGTTAGCCATCCGTATGTCTTCTTTGGAGAAATGTCTATTTAGTTCTTTGGCCCATTTTTTGATTTGGTCGTTTATTTTTCTGGAATTGAGCTGCAGAAGTTGCTTGTATATTTTTGAGATTAGTTGTTTTATAGTTTCTGGTCTTACGTTTAGATCTTTAATCCATTTTGAGTTTATTTTTGTGTATGGTGTTAAAAAGTGTTCTAGTTTCATTCTTTTATAAGTGGTTGACCAGCATCACTTGTTAAAGAGATTGTCTTTAATCCATTGTATATTCTTGCCTCCTTTGTCAAAGATAAGGTGTCCATAGGTGCGTGGGTTTATCTCTGGGTTTTCTATTTTGCTCCATTGATCTATATTTCTGTCTTTGTGCCAGTACCATACTGTCTTGCTGATTGTAGTTTTGTAGTATAGCCTGGAGTCAGGCAGGTTGATTCCTCAAGTTCCATGCTTCTTTCTCAAGATTGCTTTGGCTATTCAAGGCTTTTTGTATTTCCATACAAATTGTGAAATTATTTGTTCTTGCTCTGTGAAAAATACCATTGGTGGCTTGATAGGGATTGCATTGAATCTATAGATTGCTTTGGGTAGTATACTCATTTTCACTATATTGATTCTTCTGATCCATGAACATGGTCTATTTCTCCATCTATTAGTGTCCTCTTTGATTTCTTTCACCAGTGTTTTATAGTTTTCTATATGTAGGTCTTTAGTTTCTTTAGGTAGGTATTTTATTCTTTTTGTTGCAATGGTGAATGGAATTGTTTCCTTAATTTCTCTTTCTATTTTCTCATTATTAGTGTATAGGAATGCAAGGGATTTCTGTGTGTTGATTTTATATCCTGCAACATTACTATATTCATTGATTAGCTCTAGTAATTTTCTGGTGGAGTCTTTAGGGTTTTCTATGTAGAGGATCTGTCATCTGCAAACAGTGAGAGTTTTACTTCTTCTTTTCCAATTTGGATTCCTTTTCTTTCTTTTTCTGCTCTGATTGCTGTGGCCAAGCTCCTATTGGTGGGAATGCAAACTAGTACAGCCACTATGGAGAACAATGTGGAGATTCCTTAAAAAACTGGACATAGAACTGCCTTATGACCCAGCAATCCCACTGCTGGGCATACACACTGAAGAGATCAGAATTGAAAGAGACATGTGTACCCCAATGTTTATCTCAGCACTGTTTATAATAGCCAGGACATGGAAGCAACCTAGATGTCCATCAGCAGATGAATGGATAAGAAAGCTGTGGTACATATACACAATGGAGTATTACTCAGCCATTAAAAAGAATACATTTGAATCAGTTCTAATGAGGTGGATAAAACTGGAGCCTATTATACAGAGTGAAGCAAGCCAGAAAGAAAAACACCAATACAGTATACTAATACATATATATGAAATTTAGAAAGATGGTAACAATAACCCTGTATGCGAGATAGCAAAAAAGACACAGAGGTATAGAACAGTCTTTTGGACTCTGTGCGAGAGGGTGAAGGTGAGATGATTTGGGAGAATGGCATTGAAACATGTATAATATCATACATGAAACAAATAGCCAGTCCAGGTTCGATGCATGATACTGGATGCTTGGTGCTGTCACACTGAGACAACCCAGAGGGATGGTATGGGGAGGGAGGAGGGAGGGGGGTTCAGGATGGGGAATACATGTATACCTGTGGCAGATTCATGTTGATGTATGGCAAAACCAATACAATATTGTAAAGTAATTAACCTCCAATTAAAATAAATAAATTTATTTTTAAAAAATGACACCACCGAATGGGTGTCATAAAAGGTGGAAACTAAATTTTTGGTGGTAAGCACACTAGAGTGTATACAAAAGTTAAAATGTGATGTTTTACATGTAAAATATATAATGTTATAAACCAATGTTGAAATAATAAAGAATCAAAGAAAAAGAGAGAGAAAGAAAGGAAGAAAATAACTTTTTCATTGCCTGTTCCCATTTGGCAGTTATCATAATTTCAATACTGCTGTCATTGAATTAATGATATCAATATACTTATTACTTTGTATCTTCTGTTTTATATCAATGGAAACCTCAGGACATCTCTCCTAATCAAGAGAATGATGATTGCAGCAATGATATTACTTTCAGAAAATTCGTCATTAAATAAACAAATAGTAAAAGGAAACGGCAACCTGCTTCAGTATTCTTGCCTGGAAAATTCCAGGGACACAGGAGTCTGGCAGGCTATACTATATGTGCTCACAAACAGTCATACATGACTGAGCGAGTATACACAAACACACACAAGCAATAACTACTATTACAAAATGGTTTATTTGAAAGCAAATCTTTCTCTACAGTGGGAGTTTTAAAATCCTTAATGTTCATCTTCTAATCATCTAATTTTCCTCTATTCAGATGTGATGACTCATTGAAAGCAAATTTGCCTTTTTCAAAACTATTTTGAAAGCATTTATCTTTTCCAGATTAATTTGAAAACTCTTTGTAGCTTAGCTCTGATTCTCTTATCAGCTAAATATCTGAATACAGAGGGGAAAATAGATACTTTTGATAATTCCAGTTCTTCATGTAAACAGAGATTTGGGAAAATTGATATGCAAACATATATAATAGACAATATTCAGGTTCCCCAATAGAGCGCAAATATAGACTGCCTTTATGCCTCTGAATTCAACTGTAAGGGAGAAAATGTAATCTAATAAAAAGTGAGCAGGTTATAGAATTTTAGTTTACAATTTTAATTACAAAATGGCAAAATGTCCTTTGCTTGTAATAGGCTCTTGGTTTTTTTTGTGTTTTTTTTTTTGTTTGTTTGTTTGTTTGTTTGCTTTTTAAGAAGAAGTACTACATATAGAGGACAGGAAAGCCAGAGCTCATCAGTGGGGAATTTTCCTAATTAGCAAAAGTCTAATTTTTATAATAAACAAATATATTCCTCATAGGAGAGAGAGAACATATTATCTATTTGGCCTAGTGATTCTTATTTGCTACCCCTGATACATGTAAGGAAGAAGGGGGAAAAGGGAAGAGAAGAGGGTTAAGGGGTAGAGGAGAAGGAGATGAGGGGAAAGGACAGGAGGGAAGGAATAGGGAAGAAGAAAGAATAGGGAAGGGGACAAGAGAGTGAGAAAAGACAGGAGAGGAGGATTAAGGAGAGTAGAGGAGGAGGAGAGGGCATAAGAAGAAGATAAGGTAAGGAAGGAGAGGAAAGGAGAGAGAAAAAAGGGGGGGGTGGAAAAAAACAGAGGAGAGAGAAATCCAGGTATGCGTGTTCTCTTCCTTCTATTTTTTCTTACCCATGTAAACAAGATCCAGCATTCCTTGACTCAGAATGGAAATTACTAAACAAGAACCCCCTGACCTGGGTTTTGAGAGAACTTATGTTATATTGGTTAACCTGGTCATGTATGGATGTGAGAGTTGGACTGTGAGGAAAGCTGAGCACCGAAGAATTGATGCTTTTGAACTGTGGTGTTGGAGAAGACCCTTGACAGTCCCTTGGACTGCAAGGAGATCCAACCAGTCCATTCTAAAGGAGATCAACCCTGGGAGTTCACTGGAAGGATTGATGCTAAAGCTAAAACTCCAGTACTTTGGCCACCTCATGCGAAGAGTTGACTCATTGGAAAAGACTCTGATGCTGGGAGGGATTGGGGGCAGGAGGAGAAGGGAACGACCGAGGATGAGATGGCTGGATGGCATCACCGACTTCAGGGACGTGAGTTTGAGTGAACTCAGGAAGTTGGTGATGGACAGAAAGGCCTGGCGTGCTGTGATTCATGGGGTCGCAAAAAAGACACGACTGAGCGACTGAACTGAACTGAACCCCAAGAGGAAGAGGAAAGAGTGCTTGGGAGTGCAGAGTGATGAAGCTGGGAAAGGAAAGGCAGAAAGAAAAGTAAAAAGGAGGCTACCAGGCTGTCCCCAGAGGATTTGCTGTGTGTAAAACAACTGTGATACTTCCAATACCCCCTTTGAAGAAGGAAGGAGAGTCCCAGTAATGACAGATTAAATTTCCCCCCACAGAGTAAAAAGTGATCTCCTAAAGTATTCATATTTAATTAAAACATAGATTAATGTAAAAGTTACTATATAGTATAGAGGAGGAAAAATATATTCCCTCTACCCTTTTAAGTTCTTAGCTATGACCTCTGCAATGAAAAACAGATTAACAAGAGAAAACAGGTTTTTTAATATAAATACCTTATGTATACATAGGAAATACCCAAGAGGGGAAAAAAAAAAAAACCTCTCAGAAGTTGTTTAAAATTCAGGCTATTGCCCATTTTAACAGGAAAGGGTAAGGGGTTTGCATGACAATTTATGGAAAACAAATGATTTTTAGGAAATATCAATGGACCCTTAGAAGAAAAAGTGAGAAGGTTTGTTGGTGTGGTGTGAACTTCTGGTATCTTCTGTGATAAGAATCAATCTTCCCTGGTTAATCCAACTTCTGAGAAGGAAATTTATGAAAACCAAATTCCTTTCAGATCCATGTTTAAAATGAGTTCACAGACATCTCCCTGCATTTGCTGTTTTTCAAGTGTTACAGCTCAAACTAGTCAATATACCACAGTGGCATGTTTGTGGTGACACACAGACAGCATATTAAAAAGCAGAGACAACACTTTGCTGACAAAGTTTGTATACTCAAAGCTATTGTTTTCCAGTAGTCATGTACAGATATGAGATTTGGACCATAAAGAAGGGTGAGTGCCAAAGAAGTGATGCTTTCAAACTGTGGTGCTGGAGAAAACTCTTGAGTCCCTTGGACAGCAAGGAGATCAAACCAGTCAATCCTAAAGGAAATCAACCCTGCAAATTCATTGGAAGGATAGAAGCTGAAGCTGAAGCTCCAACTGATGCAAAGAGCTGACTCACTGGAAAAGACCCTGATGCTGGGCAAGATTGAAGGCAGGAGGAGAAGGGTACGATAGAGGATAAGACAGTTGGATTGCATCACAACTCATTGGACAGGAGTTTGGGCAAGGTCCGGGAGATGGTGAAGGACAGGGAAGCCTGGTGTGCTTCAGTCCATGGGGTCCAAAGAGTTAGACACAACTGAGCAATTGAACATCATGAACTCCTACAATCATTTTTTGGGGTAGCATATTCTGCTATACTTCCACACATGAATTTGAGACTGAAGTTTATCAGTTCATCCTACCTGGCCCCCGAGGTCCTCTCTTATTTCTACAGTTCAGTTCAGTTCAGCCACTCAGTCGTGCCCAACTCTTTGCAACCCCATGAATCGCAGCACGCCAGGCCTCCCTGTCTATCACCAACTCCCGGAGTTCACTCAAACTCATGTCCATTGAGTCGATGATGCCATCCAACTGTCTCATCTTCTGCCATCCCCTTCTCCACCTGCCTTCAATCTTTCCCAACATCACGGTCTTTTCTAATGAGTCAGTTCTTTGCATCAGGTGGCCAAAAGATTGGAGCTTCAGCTTCAGCATCAGTCCTTCCAGTGAATATTCAGAACTGATTTCCTTTAGGATGGACTGGTTGGATCTCCTTGCAGTCCAGGGACTCTCATGAGTCTTCTCCAACACTGCAGGTCAAAAGCATCAATTCTTTGGAGCTCAGCTTTCTTTATAGTCCAACTCTCACATCCATACATGACTACTGGAAAAACCATAGCTTTGACTAGACAGATTTTGTTGGCAAAGTAATGTCTCTGCTTTTTAATAGGCTGTCTATGTTGGTCATATTTTATTTCTACAGATCACTTCTAATAGTTGGACCAGCATCTTTGTCTTCAATCTCATACTCATTTTTACTTACTGAACATTTAGCATAATAGTTTCATAGTTGGATCTATACCCTTCAATTCTTACAGGAATAATGTGCCACACTGAATTTAATTTGATTAATAATACCACGAGCTCTCACTGAAATCTATTTTGTCAGGCACTGGTCCAGTCTTAGTGATTAAGCCCTGAAGAGTAAAGATAAAGTTCACAGTTTAAGAATTAGTTTTTGAGAGAAGAGAATTAATCTCATATTCCAAATCATGAATTTTGATAGAAACAACTGAATCAACTTCTGGAAAAAAAATTCAACAGATATTTTCTTAGCTTTATTCATGAGCAATCTCAGAGGAGGATAAAATCAAACTTTTTGTTTTTCAGAAACATATATTGTAGGTGAGATGTGGTACACGGAAATTAGTAGACAGCTCTGAATTGGTACAACAGTTTAACCTGGCAACATGTTTCTTCTTTCAGTTTCCAAGAAAGAAGAAACATAAGCTCACTCTGTTCTCTGTTTTCCCTTTACAGCTGGCTCTGAAGTGGATCTTGCATTCACCACTCCCCCACAACTTGTTTTCTCACAACCCTTTATACTTTCAGGTGCTTATGGGAATATTCCCTGGACAAGGCAATGGTAATATACTCCAAGATTCTTGCTGAGATAATTCCATGGACAGAGGAGTCTGGAGGGCTACAGTGGTCACAAAGAGTAAGACATGATGTAAGGACTAAACAACAATGTGAATATTATAAAGATTTTATAATGGAAAACCATTATATCACCAGTTACAAAGAATATGCTTAATACTTTTTAAAAATGAATGAAGGGAACATTTTTTTAAAAAAGACAAATTTGTAAAATATAAGTTGATAGATTAGACCTCCAAATGAGTTCTTTAAAAGTGGCTATGTTAAACAATAGTTTTTAAGACAATATTTTGATGGAATGGTCTTTACCATTATTAAAAAACTTTATAAGAAGAAGTGTGAAAGCAAGACACTTTATCTCTACTTTTGTATGTATCTATATATTTCTCCCGTAGTTAAAAAGGAGTATAATTTTTCTACCAAAAATGACACAGACTTCACCCTCAGACTCACTTCCTGGATATTAGAACTTGGCAAATTATCTAACATTCTTACAGTACAAGGAATAACTGAAATAGAAAAAATACAAAATTTGAGATACTCTGGATTCAGTTTTCTTCTTCCAGCTTAATAAAATTAAGACATTCCTCTTACTCTATAGTATTATCTTAATGAAAAGATTCATATGATAAAACATATTTTCTTTTCACTGTACAATTACTTGTACAAAAGTAATTTTGTATGTCTTTTATCCCCATTTCTTGGACACTGGAGGGTAATGCTTTGGTTCTGGATTTTTTTTTTTTTTTTAAGGATGTGTTACTTATTAACTTGTGTGTCTTGGTACATTGGCTCTCTACATGCATTGCTTTTATATATCTCAGTAATCTCAGTAAATACAAGTGATTTAATTATTTAGCCCCAGTCTCTATCTTTGGTCTTAATTCTGAAACATTTTGCTCATGGTTTTTAATACCTAAAAGGATGTACAATAAAAGACTCAAGCTTGGGAATAAACATAAAGAGATAATGAAGGTAGAATAATAGATAGCCCACAAGCTTAAAGAAATAATTTCCATTTACAGTTTCCTATGCTAGTTTCCACATGATCTTCTAACACTGACTCTTCCTTGATCGTTTTGTTAACCATCTAAATTGATGATTTAGGACTTTTTAAAATCCACCTGTTGCTGCTACTGCTGCTAAGTCACTTCAGTCGTGTCCGACTCTGTGCGACCCCATAGACGGCAGCCCACCAGGCTCCCCCGTCCCTGGGATTCTCCAGGCAAGAACACTTGAGTGGGTTGCCATTTCCTTCTCCAATGCATGAAAGTGAAAAGTGAAAGTGAAGTCGCTCAGTCGTGTCCAACTCTTAGCGACCCCATGGATTGCAGGCACCAGGCTCCTCCACCCATGGGATTTTCCAGGCAAGAGTACTGGAGTGGGTTGCCATTGCCTTCTCCACCTATTAGGCAATAAAGTATATCCTAGAATTGAAGGCCAATATTAAACTTTCAACTAAAATGTTAATTCATTAAGTGTCAAACTCTGTTTTCAGACTAGAAATTCACAATGCTTTTGACAGTGAGGTACTACCTCAAAATCCAAATTTTCTGGATTACCTCCAGAGTTAGGAAATAACTTTTCTCCAGTCCTTAGTGTATTTCATAGCCCAAAGCAAGGAGGAATGTGAATTTGGGAATTTAGTTCCTGGACAAACTAATTGGTTCGGCTCACACGCAAAAGAGGATAATCCATTTACTCTACAAGATTATTATAGGATATGGTTCACATTCCCAGAGATCTTAGTGAACAAGAAAGTGTTTACCTAAGTCTAAAGGGCAGAGCTTCATAGGGGCCAGTGCCCTAGGCAGAGCCCCTAGTGTTTGAAATACAGAGCAGGAGCAATTTTGTTTAGATGTCTGTCAGTGACTGACGATTTACCGTCAGAATGCACATGAGTGGGAAGAACTAAAATTAGCTCACAAATTCCCCATAGGGTGGAGTCTGAGCAGAAGTGCTTTGACTTTCTCACTCAGAAGTCTAGCCTATATTTGTAAGCTATTCTTGAGACCTTTCGTTTTGCTGAAAAGAGACACTGGGAGCTGTGGACCCTACAGGAATCCTAATTGGTAAGTTCTGAGACATTGATAGACTCTACACAAATATACATTCAGTGATTTTTCTAAAAGGATATTCTCTCTGCTAGAATTCTTGTCATAATGCTTTAGCAGTTTCTTCTGCTAGATTCTTCTCTTTCTTTTTTTTCCCTCCAAATTATTTTCATAAAAATAGTGCAACACTCTAAGGGTCTTTACCATTAAAGACCCTTTAACCCTGTGGGTTAAATGAAGAGATTTATATATATATATATCTATGTATATACATAGTATAAAAGTATCAAAGTCAATAGCACCCTGCGATTCATCTACTATAACATAGTTATAGTTGAATAAGTTAATCTTGATGTGGTGTGGATACTCGCTCAGTCGTGTCCAACTTTTTTGCGACTCTGTGGACAGTAGCCTGCCAGGCTCTAGGCAAGGAATTCTCTAGGCAACAATACTGGAGTGGACTGCCATTTCTTGAGTTTAAATGGTAAGATCAGATGAAGATTCAGATCCTGAAGTAAGCTTTTTAGATCCTGTGTTTTCTGGGGACTCTATTTGTCTTATGTTGCTATTATATTCAATTTTATTTAGAGAAGTAAAAATGTCTATTTCCTGAATAAGGTTTCTTCCTCTTTCACTTTGTGAAATGTTTGCCTAAGAATGGAAAGTTGAAAAAATTTTTTCTATAGTTAAAAGAGTTTGCTTATTTCTTTCCTGTTTTTATTTTGAGAAGGGAGAGGTATTTTTTAGGTAATAATATTGGACCAAATGCCTTGAATTTATTAACTTGAAACTCAGCATGTAATTCATATAAGCTTAAAGTGTGCAACTGTGTCAGTGATGTCTCTTCATTCCTCGGACAACAATACATTTAAAGAACATTGTTCTGTGCACATATATTAAATAATACTCTCTTTCTCAAGCTACACACTTTCTTTATAATTTGCTTTGCCAGGTTCTAAACTTCGAACTCATGTGAATAATTTGCTCGTTTCAGGCATGAAATCTGAAACTGTGTAAAGATTAACCACTGGGTGAGGTGAAAGTCCCTCAGTCATGTTTGACTCTGTAACCCCATGTACTATACAGCTCATGGGATTCTCCAAGCCAGTATACTGGAGTGGGTAGCCTTTCCCTCTCCAGGGGATCTTCCCAACCCAGGGATAGACTGTCACTTATTTAACTATTTAATTTGCTAACTAGTTAATTTATTTAATTATCTAACCTGAGAACTTGTGGGTAACTAGGAGATCTCGAATTCCATGATTCCACAAAAATGTGTTTATAACTATAGAAGTTTCTTCTTTAAAATTTTAGCTGTCTAAATAAAATTGAAAACACAATTTACAAAATTTCCATTGAGGGTAAATGGCAATTTCCACCACAAGGTATTAATCTGAAAAAAAATTTTATGAGACTTTTATCTTTTTATAAAGAAATTTACTTATTTGATCCTACCTATGATCTTCTTGAAGTAGAATTAAAGACAGTTTTATATAAATTGCAGCATGGAAATTTTAGGTGACTTGCCTAAGACCATCTGTGTACATAACCACTTTTAAAATAAAATTAGCTCTAAATATATGAAATATAAAATTTGAAAGTTTTAAATTTGGTTTGAATTGCTTTATTTCACTATCAGAGCATGTCAATTTACCTGCAAATGGTAAGCCTAAACAAGGCATAACATCTGGTTTGTGAAGTACTAACTGACTTAGTGGCAAGGTGAGTGCAGAATTTAGCAGGAATCATTTATGATGAGTTAATAAATTGCTTTCTTAGAGTGAGGGTACTATGAATTTATTTACTCCTGTTGGGGGCTGTTGGCAGGGTGGCACCCTGAGTGCTCTTCTGGAAAGAGAATTTCACCATCAAGTATCTTACTACCAGGGCAGGTGAGGTTTTGATACTCAGGCTGTGACAGGTTCAGAAGCAGGCGTGGACGTCAACCTTGCCCTCACTAGGACTGAAAGGATTGATTAAAAAGAGTAGATGGATTTATAGCCTGTGGGGCTTTGCAGAGTGAATACACGGATTTAAGAAAAGAAAGGAATGAGCCAAAGAAACTTTGCAAAAAGAATAAAAAAATTAGATGGAAGAAATGAAAGGTTCAAGCCTTGTGTCAGGAATTATTCTCTGCACATTCCACCCACATGCCCTGTCAATGACAGGGCATTGACTCAGTTCCTCAGGCAAAGTGCAGTCCCAGATTTTGAGCTCTGTTATCGTTCTCTTTCATTTTTGTTTCTATTCTATTGATTCTAGAGTTTGGTCTCAAAACAGGGGGAAAAATGACTCTAATCCCTCAGAACTGGTACAGGGATGAAACAAGAAGCAAATATAAAGAGGCCCATGAGTTAATATTAATATCTTTTTTGTTAAACAAAGAAAGTCAAATTTTACAGGGGATATGACCAAAAAAATGAATATACGTTTGTTTCAGTTCAGTTCAGTTCAGTTCAGTTGCTCAGTCATGTCGGACTCTTTGCGACCCCATGAACTGCAGCATGCCAGGCCTCCCTATCCATCACCAACTCCCGGAGTTCACCCAAACTCATAACCCATTGGAGTTTAGAGTCAGTCCTGATGAACTCACAAAGTGCTCACTCTCCAAAGGAAATCATGCAGTGTCCCACTGAAAAAAATCTTTTTAAAATCACTTCCCCTGTGGTTGAAATGAGAAGGGTATTCCTAAAGTAACAGTCATTAATCCTGTCAAATAATTCACCAAACTATTTTGTGTGTCTTATTCAATTGCCAGTTTAAGGGATTACTCTATTTTAAAGGCACTGATCAGGAATGGGATGGCTGCAAAGATAAAGTACATGAGATTCAGTCCCCCAACTAAAATATAGTTCAGTACAATAGACCAGCAATTCAATCAAGCTATCGTAAGTAGCAAGCTTATAGTAAAGACATACTCAGTAGACAGAAAAACAGCTCATGGGATTCTTGGAACAGCCAAGAAGGCAACCTCCCAGGCCTTGTAAATAGTATGTTGCACAGAAAGATTCAATTACTTCCTGATTGGCTTGTCTTGTCACCTTTTCAGGAGCCATAGCTATTTTATCTCTTGCCATTGATGTAACTAAATGATTCTTACTTGCCTTTGAAGTCACTTCATGTTTTAACAATCAGTGGTTCCGTTTGACTCTGATAATACTCGTTCCAAACCCTACCATTTTATTGCTTCTCTCTCTTAAATTTGTGCTTGTTTCTAACTGAATGAATAGCTATATCTCACAGCTCAGATTCCTGAAAGAACGGGATTATATACTCAGCTAAACATCATCAGGACTTTTGAGCTAGAGCTTTTATGAGCAATTCACTCACAGACCATTGATAAAATAGTGCATTGTCTTTAGTGCACCAAGTGTCCAGCAAAAGTCTGATCTACTGTAACTAGGCAATTGATAATGTCAAGAAGTAGTGCTATTTAAAAGTCAGGTTCCTTCATCAGAAAAGTATAGCTAGAAATGCAGATAAAATCAAGCTGTAGGCATGGCATGCATGTTTTTCCCATATATACATATGTATCTAAATAACTACAGTAACTAGCAGAATGTATTATTATAAGAGCTGTGCTCACAAGTGTTACAGGTATTCAGAGGGGGGAAAAACTACTTTTAGCTCAGATAACATGATGGAACTCATGAAAAACAATGACATCTGAGCTAGAGCTAGAAGAGTGACCAGGATTTGAATATGTAAAAGGAAAAGTAGAATATTTTAGGCAAAGGGATGTTAAAATCATAGAGATAGAAAGTTTTATGAAGATGACAACTAATTTAATATGGTGTCCATCCATCCATCATGTGCTCAGTCATGTCTGACTCTTTGCAATGTTATGGACTGTAACCCTCCAGACTCCTCTGTCCATGGGATTTTTCCAGGTAAGAACACTGAGTGGATTGGGATCTTCCCAGTCCATGGACTGAACACACGACTTCTGCATCTTCTGCATTGCAGGTGGATTCTTTACACCTTGAACCATCAAGGAAGCCCTAAAGTGTGTGTATGCATGTGCTCAGTTGTGTCCAACTCCTTGCAACCCCATGGACTTTAACCCACCAGGCTCCTCTGTTCTTGGAAGTTTCCAGGCTAGAATACTGGAATGGGTTGCTATGCACTCCTGTAGGTGATCTTCCTGACCCAGGGATC
The DNA here is from genome assembly GCF_042477335.2 of Ovis canadensis. Lineage (NCBI taxonomy): Eukaryota > Metazoa > Chordata > Mammalia > Artiodactyla > Bovidae > Ovis > Ovis canadensis. Next base: position 172,606,032 of record NC_091246.1, on the reverse strand, counting down.
GAACCTGTGTCTCTTGCTTGCTTCTCCTGCATTAGAAGGCAGATTTTTCACCACTGTGCCACCTGGGAATTCCCAGTTTAGTTTGGTCAGGTAGTAAAAGAACCAAAAACATTAATAACAAAATCAATTAACATTCTTATAAAAGCATGAATCAGAGCAGTTGAAAACTACAACAAGCACCAAAGCCAAAAAACATACACATTTAAAGCTCGGTATTCTTTCCTTTGAATAAGAAGGATGGCTCATCAGGGGAGATCACTGGCAACTGAGAAAGGAAGAGTTCAAACAAATAAGCAGGAGAATTTAAGTACAGAGTACAGGAGGTATGTCTACTTAGCTGGCATTGTAAAATGTCGAGATATGCAACTCTTAATTGCCTAACACTGTGTGTTGGGTGGTGTGGCAGGAGAGAGAGTGAGGAATAGGAGAAAGATGAGTGAACTGCAATCTCTGTTAGTTTCCATTGATTCATAAGAGTTCTAAACTTTATGTACTGTCTATGAGTTGAAAAGTATCAAACTTATATCTCATGATTCAATTCTCTCATGAGCTACGGACTCAAACATCCAATGCTTGACATTTCTGCCTGGGATTCTTAGTAATCATCTCAAACTTAACATGTCCTAAACATAACTCTGATTTTCCTCCTGAATTTGTTTCTTTCCTAGGTACTTCTTATTTCATCACTTTGAATATATTCACTCAGATCCCAAAGCTAAAGGTCGCTCCCTTTCTTGTCTTCTCCAGAGATGCTTTCTTTACTTTTCTCTCCAAAATATACCATAAATCCACACACTTCTTTTCCCCATACCACATTTAATTTACTATCATTTTCCCCCTGAACTACTAAAATGATCTCTTTTTCACTCTAATAATTCATTAAAAGCAGAAAAATGCTTTTTATTTAAAGTTATATGACTCTGCTACTCAAGACGCTCCAGTGGTTTCCCACTAAACATAGAAAAACAGCCAAACTCCTTCCTGGCCTTCAGAGTCGTCGTGATAAACTATCACCTCCCCCTCTCCTACATTATAGTCTTCCCTTCTCTCTGCTTCCATGAGTTGAACAACCCAAACCTGTCTACACTTCAGGACCTTTGCACATTTCATCATCTTCCTCCAGGTCTAGGTCTTCTTCACATGTCTGACTTTCTAACAGGATTCAGAAATTCTCCTATGTCCTTACCTAGGAGAGATGCACTTGACCCACGTGCTAAGGTAGCAATTCCATGCTCCAGTGACTCTATTCCATTCTCTGCTATCTCTACTCATAGCTTTTGAAACTATCTAAAGTTATATTAATTTATTTATTTTTCCCTTCTTGCACTAAAAATTGAACTCAACAAAAGTCACTATTTATATACTTTGTTAGATGCTGCTGTTCTATAGTACTTGGGGCTATAGTACAGGTGTTCAATAAATATCTGTTGAAGGAGTAAAAAAAAATTAAATACTGTATACATGGGGTCAACAATAGTATAAGTATTAAATACAACTAGCTTGAGAAAATTTCTTGACACCCACCAGCCTCTAACTGCAGAGAGTGTTCTAGCAGGTTCCTAGATGTGTTTGTTAAATTAGATGCCAACTGCTCAAGCTGGAGTTTAAATATAACAGATGAGCCTCCTTGACTAAGTCTAAGCACAATTGGCTGCCTTTGAGCCAGGCCCTGGGACAGATTAGTTTGAGCACCCAAGCCCATTAAGAGCTTACTCAGGCTTCTACTCTTTTGTGCCTTGGGACTTCAGCCCTATTGGTTTTCACAATTTTATGTTTTGGGGGCTTATCTCTTAAATATATGTCTTAAAATTTGAAGTATCTGATGTGGGAGCAAACCCTTTGCACCTCAGGGAGAAGATCCAGGGTTTGATTTCCTTCAGAAGGTAGGTCACCACACAGGCAAGAGGGGATGTTAAAGCCAGACTGTATCCTAGCCTCTTCTACTCACTTCAGTGTGATTTTCTCTTTGTTTTTTTCTGATGTGTATTTGATGCTTAGCCAATGTTTACATTTTTTGTTCAGAGGACATTGCTGCCTATGTGGCTCTAGACTCTGTGTCTATGGGGGTGGGTGAGTTCAGTATATACCTGCACTGCCATCTTGAACTGGATGCCTGTACAATTCTTGCTCAATTAAAAAAAAAAAAAACTTAGAATTTTGGAAATATAAATATTTTTGGAAAAAGAAATAGAAATCTCCATTGCCATTTATCCCTTTCAGAAATTTAAGTTTTCTTTCCAAAAGTGTAGGAAGTGTTAGATGATGATTAAATGAAGCAGGATGTGGTTTCAAGTAACACCAGAGGTCCCTGTTTTGTTCAAAGACGGCCTATATGATTGTGAAAGAGGAGAAATATTTCACTATCAGCAGTTTATAGATCTCATTGGTCTTCATATGGGAAAAAAATCAGTAACATTATTTAAAATATTTAAATATTTTTCATTGATGTTGTTTTTATTCACAGTAAATAATTTGCTAGGATTCTATTGTATATATGTCACTATTTTAAAAACTATGATCCAGAAGTTATTGGGGATGGGAGAGTTGAGGAGAACTAGAGAAAAGGAAGATGAGCTCAGTGGAGCATTGCTCTTCTACACTTTCCAAGAAAGCCTCTTTACTCTCACCTCCTAGTAAGTAAGACAACTAAAGAAATGATGCCGACATTATATATGTTTGAAAATCATTAATTGGGATCATTTCTCAGAAAATAAAAATGGAAAGAGCTAACATTTATTGAAAGCTGACCTTGTCTTGTGCATTATTACCTAATCCAGCTTTTTCAAATCCATAAGTTACTATTCTAAAGGAGATCAGCCCTGGGTGTTCTTTGGAAGGAATGATGCTAAAGCTGAAACTCCAGTACTCTGGCCACCTCATGTGAAGAGTTGACTTATTGGAAAAGACTCTGATGCTGGGAGGGATTGCGGGCAGAAGGAAAAGGGAACAACAGAGGATGAGATGGCTGGATGGCATCACTGACTCAATGGACGTGAGTTTGAGTGAACACTGGGAGATGGTGATGGACAGGGAGGCCTGGCGTGCTCCAATTCATGGTATCACAAAGAGTTGGACAGGACTGAGTGTCTGAACTGAACTGAAGTTACTATTATTTTCATTACATAAGAAAAACTCAGGCATGGGTTTGAATTCCAATTGTTAATTATATCATTTGTGAGGTTGGGAAGACTAGAAACTTGGTTAAAACAAAAGGTGTTTTACCTAAAAGGCGAATTTTCTACTGAAGAAAAATGATGGTGGCTTGATTATTTTTAATTTTTTTTCAAATGTATTTTTAGAGGAGAACCTGAATGGAGCCTTCACCTCTTGAGTTACCAGCTGATATATTGCAACGCATTGCATCTGAACTTAGATGTCACCCAACAGATGAGAGAGTTGCTCTCCACCTCGATGAAGAAGACAAACTGAGGCACTTCAGGGAGTGTTTTTATATTCCCAAAATGCAGGATCTGCCTCCAAGTAAGAACACTGGAAAGGGTTTTACTTTCCTTAATCAATTTGTTATTATTTTTTCTACTGAATGTGTTTATCACAAATCTTTGAAAATCATTGTTCTGTTACATAATAGAGCCATTGCAATCATGTCTGCAAACAGCTGGTTCCTGGTGGCATTAAATCAACCTGTCAGCCTAACTTAGTCACAGATCCTATATGTTTCCTCTCCTCTGCTGAAAAGAAAAATACTTGCAGGGTTCTTATATTGTCATCTAGCTCTCTGAACAATAGAATGCCTGATTGAAAATTATAGCAGACACATTTACTTGTTCTCTTACTCACTTAGAGCTCAAAACAATTCCTTTTCAATACAGTATTAGAATATCTTTTATCTTCTGGTACCTAGTTCATGACAGCACATTAGTCTAAGAGGGGATATTATTCTGGAACTTGGATATATTAGGAGGGATATTACATAGATACCGAACTCTGTGTGCTGTGGCATGTATAAGACTTACTTAATAAATAAACAAAATCAATGCCTAAGAAATGCATATTGCTTTTTAAAAACTTAATACTGAATCTGTTCTTGTTTTGGAAGATGTTCTGTTTAAAAAAAGAAACTGACTTATTTTGGAGGATGTTCCCTTTAAAAAAAAAAGGTAACAGGTTAAAAAAAAAAGAAACAATAGTTTGTATTTGGCTTTGCTTCATTTTATGTCAATGAAAAAGGCTACCAGTTTGAATGGAACTGATCTACCAAAATGGATTTCACATACTTTCTAATTCAGTCTAATTTCCTTTTTTCTTCAAATTAAGCGTGGCAGGTACAATTCTGGATACTTGGAATCCAAGAGCATTACCTAATATGGTTTTAAAATGAGATTAGGTCACATAACTTTCCTATTTGGCTTATATTTCATTATGCAAATTAGGATGGCACCTTGTAGAATTATGGAAGGATACAATAAGAGGAGGGCTTCCCAGCTGGCTCAGTGGTAAAGAATCTTCCTGCCCTTCAGGAGACACTAGAGATGCAGCTCAATCTCTGGGTCGGGAAGATCCCCTGGAGAAAGAAATGGCAACTCACTCCAGTACCCTTGCCTGAGAAACCCCATGGACAGAGGAGTCCTGGTGGGCTATAGTCCATGGGGTTGCAAGAGCTGGACAAGACTGAGTGCACACACACATACAAACACACACACACACACACACACACACATAATAAGAGGAGGATTTATTTCCATTTTAAAGTTGGTTACAATCAACTGAGGAAGACATTGATGAGACCAGATAAAATGGGATTGTAAGTGGAGTGATCTGAGATCATAGGGAAAAAAAAATCTTCTATGTCTTTCTGGAATCTAGAATGCAAGTGCATTTTGTTTTGAAACTTAAGGGATAAAAAGGAATATTAATGTGTGAAAATGATGAAATTAAGTCTAGGAATATTCTATCATGATGGGAAGGCAAGGACATGGTAGCATACAGAACATAGTGCAGAAGTCCTTGAAAATTCCAAGGACCCACTTAAGACACATTAGATGGGGTGGCCCTGTTGTCCCAATGCACTCTGCAGCTTCTGGGCTACCTGGGGCTTTAATGAGCCCCTAGATGAGGGATGCTTCCCTGGTGGCTCAGAGGGTAAAGCATCTGCCTGCAATGCAGGAGACCTGGGTTCAATACCTGGGTCGGGAAGATCCCCTGGAGAAGGAAACGGCAACCCACTCCAGTATTCTTGCCTGGAGAATCCCATGGATGGAGGAACCTGGTAGGCTACAGTCCCATGAGGTCCCAAAGAGTCGGACATAATTGAGCGACTTCACTTTCACTTTCTTTCACTTAGATGAGGGATGACAGCAGAACCCTGGAGTGCCAGAGTTTATGATTGCCCTCCACACACAACCGAACTATAAATTGGGAATCAAGGTTCTAGAACTTCATGCTATTTATTACAAGTTCTAATTTTCTCATTATTAAAAAAATATTTTGTCCCTTTTAGTGAGTGATAAGAAAAACAGACACAACAAAGTAAGCAAGCAACAAAGCCTTTCCAGTGAGGGTAGATAATGGTATCAGAGACAAGGAAGAATAAGAAAAGAAAATAGCCAGTGGTACATGGTAGCTGCAGCCAGGGCTGAGATTTCTTGGAAAATAATGCTAAATAATGGCTACATCTAGACACAATGGCTATTTCCTCAACAATGAAGGTGATACAATAGGAGTTTTGACTTCTTTGTCATCTTTCTTTTCTTAAGATGTCTTTCTTCAGTGTAATACCATTAGGGATTTGGGTTTTCAGGGAAAAAAGTCTATTGAAATGAATGCATAGACAGAAAGTTAAAATGCTATTTTGAATTCATCATTTTTTTCTGTTACTGAACTTAAGCCTTATTAACTAACATAACTCTTATCCTCATGTTGAGTCACTTACTTTCAACAAACATTTATTAGTTACCTTTACACAGTCCCCTTCATGCCTTGAAACATGCTCACAGTGTTTATCCTGGGAGGCACTGTGGTCTGATTTTAATACAGATCAAGATAGGGCTCTTTTACTAAGCTTTGAGATAATTTAATCAGAACCCAGATAAATATAATAATGAATATGTAACCACTTCATTATACTTAAAAGCTGACTCAAGTATCCTGATTATGGGTATCACATTTTTATAAATAGAAAATAACTTAAAAACTACAAACTTGGTTAAATTATTGTTGATTTTTAAAAATATATATATATATATATAAAGAAAGATGAATTGATTTAGTAAAAATTCAATCAATTTGAACAATTGATTTGTTAAAAAGTATAGTTTTGAATGATACAAAGTTTTACTTCATTAACTCCAAGAGTTTTTCTAAATTAGTTATTGTCAAAGTGTGATCTTCTGAACAGCATGTGAAGATCACCAGGGAACTAACCAGAACTTGCCAGTTCTTGGTTACCACCCCAGAATTACTAAATCAGACACTCAGGGGAATCCAGTCATCTGCACTAGCTCACTTTGGGTTGTGTCGCAGAGAGTTAGACTAATTAACTTCTGCTCTCATTATTCTCACTCTAGGAGTTCCTTACTGTCTGAAGTTTCATTTTTTCAACAAATATTTATTAATTACTTAATCTGTTTGAGACACTATTCTCAAAACAGTTTATCAGTGGACTAAAGAGCAACATTATCACATTCCTGAATGTTTTATTCTAGTATGAGGAGACCTAATAAACAAAATTACAAACAATGTTAGGTGTGCTCTGTCAGGTAGTGCTCTAAGAGTCATACGGGCTGGGAGGGTGGGAGGAGTTTCATTTTACTCAGGGGGCTCAGGGAAGGAAACACTGCTGAGATGATATTTGAACAGAGGTTAAGAATTAAGTGAAGAAGTGAAACTCAAGAATATGGAGATGAAGATAAGCCTGATGGCTCCTTCAGTTCGGCACTGCCAACCATCTTTAGTAAGTTAAATTTAAGCTATCTAAATAAGATCTACTCTTATTCTGACTTTGTCATAATTAGCACTGGCTACATAAAACTGACATAGAAAACTGTCATGCTTGAGTTTGTATCCAGGGCTTTCACATAACATAATGCAGGCTCTTCAGTTCAGCTATTGGTAGTCTCAGAACAGTGATGAGTAGGAGGTAACAGTAAACAAAATGAGGGAAAGTATGCTTTTCAACATAAACTGGACTGTTTTATTTAAGGACAGTTAACACTGTGTTAAACAAAGGCTTTATCCAGATATAAAAGACATGTAGTTAGGACTATGTGATTTTATTAAAGACTTCCCTGTATCTCAAACAGTAAAGAATTTGCCCATGATGCAGGAGACCAGGGTTCGATCCCTGGGTTGGGAAGATCTTCTGGAGAAGGGAATGGCAATCCACTCCAGTATTCCTGCCTGGAGAATTCCATGACAAAGAAGCCTGGCTGGTTACAGTTCGTGGGGTCACAAAGAGTCGGACATGACTGAGCAACTAACACACACACACATGTGATTTTAATAATGACTTAAATATCTAATATCCATAAGAAAAACAATGGAGTATCTCTTAATTAAAACCTAAATTTTGTAGACATGTTGAACTTCTAGAGGCAGTTGTATTCTGCATTTTAGGGAGGAACAGTTAAGACTTATTTGTATCCTTCTCTTTTCTTTTGTATTAGGCTATCTGCTCCCCAGAAATAGAGACTGATTTCTCTATGTATGAGTGGGGGTCATCTAGGCAGACTCCAGTGGGAAGGCAGCCAATAAGGTCTTATCCTTCAGAGGGAAGAACATTTTGCAAGCTATATTTCAAATAATAGAAGCAGATAGGGTCAAAGAAGAAAAGTGTGTGTGTGTGCTCTCCCTTGAAGAAAGCTCCCAGAAGTAGACTTATTACATACCTACCTACCTGCCATGACCCCATCTATATGCAGGGAAGACTGAGCGTAAAATATGATTTTTATGCTTGTGTTACCAAATCAGGTTCATCTGCAGCATGACAAACACTGAGATGCTGAGATTTGTAGCAAGAAAAGGGTTACTCATGAGAGAGTGAAGCAAGGAGCTGCTAAGTGCTGCTAAGTCACTTCAGTCGTGTCCGACTCTGTGCGACCCCATAGACGGCAGCCTACCGGGCTCCCCCGTCCCTGGGATTCTCCAGGCAAGAACACTGGAGTGGGTTGCCATTTCCTTCTCCAATGCATGAAAGTGAAAAGTGAAAGTGAAGTCGCTCAGTCGTGTCCGACCCTCAGCGACCCCATGGACTGCAGCCTTCCAGGCTCCTCCGTCCGTGGGATTTTCCAGGCAAGAGTACTGGAGTGGGGTGCCATTGCCTTCTCCGAAGCAAGGAGACAGGAGAGCAAATCTCAAATCCTCTTCCCTGAAGGCAAAGGGTTTTAGATACTATGAGATAAAGAAGCAGGGTAGTCTGAGGCATGGGGGAGGAGTGAAGAAAGGTAATTGGAGATAAGAAAAAGTGAGGTAATGATCCTGCAGAGGCACAGCTGAGCTCCATTCTTCTTCATGGGACACGTGTTCAGAAAATGGTGAGCTTAATATGACCTGAGAGTGGACTTTTTGGCCCTCTGACATGAAAAGTTCACCTATCAGATACTGCCACATGCCCAGTGATCTCAACCAGTTTTAACTGGTTTGAGCTCGAACTGGCCTGAGTTAACTCCAAGTTCCTGAATGAAAACTTGGGAAAAACATATTGTTTCAGCTACATGCTCCTTAGAAGATATGCAAGTGTGTGTGAAAAAAAAACAATGAAAGCCAGCTTAATTGGTAAAGGCAGATTATAGCTTATTATTCATTAAGCAAGTTAGCACTGAATGGATCTAACTGATGATTGCTCTGTTTCACTTAGAAGCCACAAGTTATTGTTTTGCTTTGTTTTTAATAAGAGGATTATGTCCAGGCCTTCTGAAATGTGACTATATGATAGACTGGCACATACATTATTAACAAATTGAAATACATAAAGATCATCAGTATAGTTCAGTCACTCAGTCGTGTCCTAATCTTTGAGACCCCATGGACTGCTAGCACGCCATGCCTCCCTGTCCATCACCAACTCCCAGAGTTTACTCAAACTCATGTGCATTGTCAGTGATGCCATCCAACCATCTGATCCTCTGTTGTCCCCTTTTCTTCCCACCTTCAATCTTTCCCAGCATCAGGGTCTTTTCAAATGAGTCAATTCTTTGCATCAGGTGGCCAAAGGATTGGAATTTCAGCTTCAGCATCAGTCCTTCCAATGAATATTCAGAACTGATTTCCTTTAGGATGGACTGGTTGGATCTCCTTGTAGTCCAGGGACTCTCAAGAGTCTTCTCCAACACCACAGTTCAAAAGCATCGATTCTTCAGTGCTCAGCTTTCTTTATGTAAAGATCATAAGGATACATATATATATATATATATATATATATATAATTCTTAAAAATTAACCTTTCATGATTAGATTATAATAACTGGTATAAGAAGTATTATACCCACATATTTATGATTTTAAAATGACTATCTCTTCCAAAGACATAATATCTAATACTGGTATCTACCAACATATTTACAATTAGGATGTTGTTTGGCCTACTCTAATAATATTAGTTGGATGTTCTAAATGCACTGAGTGTTCTTTTTGTGAACAGCATTATAGTAGAAAATTTACATATGTTGAAGACATCAAATTAAATTAAAAAAAAAAAATAAATATAAAAAAAAAATAAAAAAAAAAAAAAAAAAAAAGATTGCTGGGAGAAATATCAATAACCTCAGATATGCAGATGACACCACCCTTATGGCAGAAAGTGAAGAGGAGCTAAAAATCCTCTTGATGAAAATGAAAGAGGAGAGTGAAAAAGTTGGCTTAAAGCTCAACATTCAGAAAATGAAGATCATGGCATCTGGTCCCATCACTTCATGGCAAATAGATGGGGAAACAGTGGAAACAATGTCAGACTTTATTTTCTTGGGCTCCAAGATCACTGAAGATGGTGATGGCAGCCATGAAATTAAAAGACGCTTACTGTTCATCGCAGCACTGTTTATAATAGCCAGGACATGGAAACAACCTAGATGTCCATCAGCAGATGAATGGATAAGAAAGCTGTGGCACATATACACAATGGAGTATTACTCAGCTGTTAAAAAGAATTCATTTGAATCAGTTCTGATGAGATGGATGAAACTGGAGCCGATTATACAGAGTGAAGTAAGCCAGAAAGAAAAACACCAATGCAGTATACTAACACATATATATGGAATTTAGGAAGATGGCAATGACGACCCTGTATGCAAGACAGGGAAAGAGACACAGATGTGTATAACGGACTTTTGGACTCAGAGGGAGAGGGAGAGGGTGGGATGATTTGGGAGAATGACATTCTAACATGTATACTATCATGTAAGAATTGAATCGCCAGTCTATGTCTGACGCAGGATGCAGCATGCTTGGGGCTGGTGCATGGGGATGACCCAGAGAGATGTTATGGGGAGGGAGGTGGGAGGGGGGTTCATGTTTGGGAACGCATGTAATAATTAAAGATTTTAAAATTTAAAAAATAAAAAAAAAAAAAAAAAAAAAAAAAAAAAAAACAAAGACAATAAAATAGTTACAACTAAAAATTTAAAACAGCTTCATTAGAATGCCAATAATTAATATATTAAGGGGCATATTTCCTTTCAGGTAGCTGAACCTGGTGAAATATAGTAAAATTTAAATCACTTCAAAAGCACCTGACCTGGGAGGGCTACTTGTTGTCTTATTTTAACTATAGCAGTAATGGTCTTGAAATATACCGAAAAAGGTGGCAGGCAGTGATAGTGAATAGGATCAAAAGACATCAGCTGAAGTGTTCATTCACTACTTGAGGCAACTAAATATAGGAAGTCTCCAGTAAGAGGCACTGCTACAGAAAAAAAAAGTACAAAAAAAGTAACCCATAAAGGAAAGATCTACTAATATAAAGGCACTAAAGCTAGGTTAAGTTTTTCTCATCTTTATTTTCCCATTCCATTTACAAAATTAAATGTAGCAGGAGTGAGGAACAAGAACAAACTACAGTCAACATATTCCTCTGTTTCAAACCATACTTTTCTGAATTAGATCAACCCTGAGGTGGTAATGCAGAAAGCTTTGAATTGGAAGTGATGTTGAAATTTTGATTTATATTTAAGAAGGAAAAATGAAATTGGTTCTTGGATTAGGTTTGAGACATATGAATGAACTTAAATGATACGCAATTAAGGTCCAGAGTGCTGAACATTTTTGATGCACTGAAATTACTAAGAAGCAAACGAATATCCAGAATCATGAACTCTATATCAATCATATAACAACCTATGTCAATAGATGAAATTTCCAGACAAATGAGGTGAGGCCTGATTGTAGAAAGCTGATACTCTTGAGTTCTTAGAATATTTGAAGCCAAGTGAACCTTCAAGGAGGATGTTATGGGTTGAATTGTATCCCTAAAAGTTTATGTGTCCTAACCCCAAGTACCACAGAAAGCTATCTTATTGGGAGATAGAGAATATAGATGTAATAAGGCTAAAATGAGCTCAACAAGATGTACCCTAATACCATATGAAAGGGAATATCTGGAGGCCAACTGTGAGATATGCAAGAGAACTGTTGAGAAATTATGAAAATGTATGTCCAAATTGATATCTCCCTCTCAAAGAAAAGTAATATGAATACATCATTTCCAGAATACATGTTTTGGCAGAATACCAAATCCTCAGTATGCTAAGAAGCTGTAAACACACAGAAAATATCCTGAAGAATAAAAATGACCAGTTTATGTCAAACTTGACTTTGGAAGAAAGAATAAATGCAATGAATATTTTCAGAAAAGGAACTCTTCCCAGACCATGAACATACCTGGATCTTATCCATTATCATGATTTTATTTCAGAAGACTCTAGACTTAGACTTAAGCTATTAGGAAGCAGCAGAAAATTATCAGCAATGATCAGCAAGACAATCAAGAATAATTGACATGACAATTGATAATTTAAAGATGGAAAGCAATGAGTCATGACTGAATCTGAGGTCCACAAAATAATGAACATTCTGACCAAGGGACTTCTCTTGGCCAAATGAAGATCAGCTCCAGACATTCAGCGAACACACAATGGATCCTGTAACTTAAGAAAATTCAGAAGCTGATAACAATTTGGAATTCCTGTGTTCAACATATTTCCTTTTTCCTTCAAGTATCAGTTCAGTTCAGTTCAGTCGCTCAGTCATGTCCGATTCATTGCAACCCCATGAACCGCAGCACACCAGGCCTCACTGTCCATCACCAACGCCCAGAGTCCACCCAAACCCATGTCCATTGAGTCGATGATGCCATCCAACCATCCCATCCTCTGTTGTCCCCTTTCCCTCCTGCCCTCAATCTTTCCCAGGATCAGAGTCTTTTCAAATGAGTCAGGTCTTCTCATCAGGTGGCCAAAGTATTGGAGAGTTTCAGCTTCAACATCAGTCCTTCCAATGAACACCCAGGACTGATCTCCTTTAGGATGGACTGGTTGGATCTCTTTGCAGTCCAAGGGACTCTCAAGAGTCTTCTTCAAGACCACAGTTCAAAAGCATCAATTATTTGGTGCTCACCTTTCTTTATAGTCGAACTTTCACATCCATACATGACCCTTCAAGTATGGTATGTGGAAAAAGTTCCTGGGCTGTAACAAAGAGTTAGAAATTGAAGGGAGTGTTTTCTTTGTGCAGTTCTCTATTCTGGGATCTCTATTCTGTTCCACTGATACATGTCTGTGCTTGTTTAAAACCACATTGTTTTGATTACTGTAGTTTTATAAAATAGTCTGAAGTCTGAAAGGGTGACACCTCCAGCTTTGTTTATTTTCTTAAGATTGCTAGCAATTTGGGGCCTTTCAGAATTCCATATGAAATTTAGGGTTATTTATTCTAGTTCTGTGAAAAAAATCATGGGTATTTTGATAGGCATTGGATTGAATATGAATATTGCTTTGGGTAACATGGTCATTTTAACAACATTAATTCTTTCAGCTCAACTTCATGAGATAACTTTCCATTTATTTGCATCACCTTCAATTTCCTTCATTAATGTTTTCAGAGTATAGGTCTTTCCCTATTTTAGCTATTTTTTTTTGTTTGTTTTCTGGGTGTTTTATTCTTTCTGATGTGATAAGTCATTGAGTATGAGTTTGGCTTAAATGGTCTTAATTATGTTGAGATATTGTCCCTCTATATCTGCTTTGATGAGAGTAGTTTTTTTTTTTTTTTAATCATCTGTGGATATTGAATTTTATGAAAAGTTTTTACTGCATCTATTGAGATAATCATGAGATTTTTATCTTTCCTACTGTTAATGTGGTGCATCACATTGATTTGTGAATGCTGAACCATCCTTGTGACTATGGAATAAATCCAACTTGATTATGGAGTATGATCATTTTTATATAATATTAGATTCCATTTGCTAATATTTCATTGAGGACTTTTACATCTATAGTCATCAAAGATACCGATCTGCATTTTTTTGTTGTTGTTGCAGTTTTTGTTTTGGAGTTTTTGTAGTCTGTTTAGTTTTTTTTGTTTGTTTAGTTTTTATATCAGGGCAACTGTGGACTCATAGAATGAAATTGAGAGTGTTCTTTTCACTTTGGGGGATAGTTTGAGAAGGGTAGGTATTAGTTATCCTTTATATTTTTGCTAGAATTTCCTTGTAAAACTGTCCTCTCCTGGACTTTTGTTTGCTGGGAGCTTTTGATTTGGTTTTGTTTTTTTCTATTACAAACTCATTTTATCTAATAACGATTGATCTATTCAAGTTGTCTATTTCTTCTTAATTCAGTTTTGGTAGGTTGTATGTTTCTAGAAATTAATACAGTACCCCATGACAGCCAAGAGCACCAAATTTCAATACCAAATTTTCTTATCATTCTTCTGGCACAAGAGAAGCTGAGGCCCCCATAGCTTAAAGGTCTATGGGTCTTTGATGTTGTAAAGATCTTATGGAATTGGGCTGGAGAGTGGAATGTTATCTCATCATTCTTACAAAAGGTACTTTCCTGATACTCTATTGTATTTCTTTACCTAATGCCAATGGAACACTCTTATGATGTCATTAGATGTGCTTTAAGACTTGAAAAAATGCAACCAAGTAAAAGGAAAATAAAGAAAAGGGGGAACCCACTTTTGGAAGACATGTGACAAAATACTTTACAATTCTGCTTTTCTTTCATAAGAACACATTTTAAAAATGATTTCCTAAATAACAGTAACCCAATACTTCAGTTCAGTTCAGTTCAGTCACTCAGTGGTGTCTATCTTTTTGTGACCCCATGGACTGCAGTACGCCAGGCCTCCCTGTCCATCAAGAACTCCCAGAGTTTACTCAAACTCATGTGCTTTGATTCAGTGGTGTCATCTAACCATCTCATCCTCTGTCGTTCCCTTTTCTTCCTGCCTTCAGTCTTTTGCATCATGAGGGTCTTTTCCAATGAGTCAGTTCTTCACATCAGGTGCCCAAAAGACTGGAGTTTCAGCTTTAGCACTGGTTTTTCCAGTGATTATTCAGGACTGATTTCCTTTAGGATAGCCTGGTTGGATCTCCTTGCAGTCTAAGAGACTCTCAAGAGTCTTCTCCAACACCACAGTTCAAAAGCATCAATTCTTCAGTGCTTAGCTTTCTTTATAGTCCAACTCTAACATCCATCCATGACTACTGCAAAAACCATAGCTTTGACTAAATGAACCTTTGTTGGTAAAGTAATATCTCTGCTTTTTAATATGCTGTCTAGGTTGATCACAACTTTTCTTCCAAGCAGCAAGTGTCTTTTAATTTCTTGGCTGCAGTCACCATCTGCAGTGATTTAGGAGCCCTCTGTCACTGTTTCCATTGTTTCCCCATCTATTCACTATGAAGTGATGGGACCTGATGCCATGATCTTAGTTTTCTGAATGTTGAATTTTAAGCCAACTTTTTCACCATCCTCTTTCACTTTTATCAAGAGGCTCTTTATTTCTTCCTTGCTTTCTGCAATAAGTGTGGTGTCATCTGCATATCTGAAGTTATTGATAGTTCTCCCGGCAATCTTGATTCTGGCTTGTGCTTCATCCAGTCCAGCATTTCTCATGATGTACTCTGCATATAAGTTAAATAAGCAGGGTGACAATATACAGCCTTGACATTCTCCTTTCCCAATTTGGAACCAGTCTGTTGCTCCATGTCCAGTTCTAACTGTTGCTTCTTAACTTGCATATAGATTTCTTAGGAGGCAGGTCAAACTACTGCACATTGCATTCATCTCACACAGTAGCAAAGTAATGCTCAAAATTTTCCATGCCAGGATCCAATAGTAAGTGAACTGTGAACTTCCAGATGTTCGAGCTGGATTCAGAAAAGGCAGAGGAACCAGAGATCAAATTGCCAACATCCGTTGGATCATTGAAAAAGTGAAAGAGTTCCAGAAAAACATCTACTTCTGCTTTATTGACTATGCCAAACCCAATACTTAGTTGTCTATAAAAGCACCACTAAGAAAAAACAAGGCAAAAAAAAAAAAAAGTGCGAGAATATATCTGGGTGGTTGCCTCCTCTTCCTGGGTTGTTGACAAGGCTGACACACACAGAACATGTTTAGTCCTTAAACTATTTTAGAATGTTCAGTTGAAATCTAAGCCATGGTGCACTGATTGGAACTTCTGAATTCTGAATAAAATCATTCAAAATTTGTTCTCTAGATTGACAAAGAACTGTTAGATTAATCCAATTTAAATGTATGCACAATATTTACGTCTGTTTATTGGGCCAGATTTCAGTTCAGTCACTCGGTCATGTCTGACTCTTTGCAACCCCATGGACTACAGCATGCCAGGCTTCCCTGTCCATCAGCAATTCCTAGAGCTTGTTCAAACTCATGTCCGTTAAGTTGATAACACCATTCAACCAGCTCATCCTCTGTGGCCCTCTTCTTTCCTGCCTTCAACTTTTCCAGCATCAAGGTCTTTTTTCAGAGAGTCCACTCTTTGCCTCAGGTGGCCAAAGGATTGGAGATTCAGCTTCAGCATCAGTCCTTCCAATGAATACTCAGGACAGATTTCCTTTAGGATTAACTGGTTTGATCTCCTTGCAGTCCAAGGGACTCTCAAGAGTCTTCTCCAACACCACAGTTCAAAAGCATCAATTCTTCAGCGCCCAGCCGTCTTCACTGTTCAGATCTCATATCCACACAACTATAGGAAAAACTATAGCTTTGACTATATGGAACTTTGTTGGCAAAGTAAAATCTCTGCTTTTTAATAGTCTGTCTAGGTTTGTCAGAGCTTTTCTTCCAGGTAGTAAGCGTCTTTTAATTTCATGGCATCAGTCAACATGTGCAGTGATTTTGGAGCCCAAGAAATTAAAGTCTGTCGCTGATTTCATGGTTTCCCCATCTATTTGCCATGAAGTGATGGGACCAGATGCCATGATTTTAGTTTTCTGAATGTCTAGTTTAATGCCAGCTTTTTCACTCTCTTCGTTCACTTTCATCAAGAGACTTTAATTCCTCTTCACTTTCTGCCATAAAGATAGTGGCATCTGCATAGCTGAGGTGTTTGATATTTCTCCCAGTGATCTGGATTCCAGGTTATGCTTCATTCAGTTGGACCTTTCACATGATATACTCTGTATATAAGCTAAATAAGAAGGATGACTATATACAGCCTTGACATACTCTTCTCCGATTTGGACCAATCTGTTGTTCCATGTCTAGTTCTAACTGTTACTTCTTGTCCAAGAAAAAGAAATGAAAAAAGGCAAAAATGATTATCTGAGGAGGCCTTACAAGTAGCTTAGAAAAGAAGAGAAGCAAAAAGGAAAGGCAGAAAAGAATGCTATATCCATCTGAATGCAGAGTTTCAAAGAATATCAAGGAGCGATAAGAAAGTCTTCCTAAGTGATCAATGCAAATAGAGGAAAACCATAGAATGGGAAAAACTAGAGATCTCTTCAAGAAAATTAGAAATACAAAGATGCAAAGATGGGCACAATAAAGGATAGAAAATGTATGGACCTAACAGAAGCAGAAGAAACTAAGAAAAGGTGACAAGAATATAAAGAAGAACTATACAAAAAAGGTCTTAATGATCCAGATAACTATAATGGTGTGATCACTCACCTAAAATCAGACATCCTGGACTAAGAAGTCAAGTGGGCCTTAGGCAGCATCACTATGAACAAAGATGGTGGATGTGATGGAATTCTAGTTGAGCTATTTCAATTCCTAGAAGATGATACTACGAAAGTGCTGCACTCAATATGCCAGCAAATTTGGAAACTCAGCAATGGTCACAGGACTGGAAAAGGTCAGTTTTCATTCTAATCCCAAAGAAAGGCAATGCCAAAGAATGCTCAAACTACCACACAATTGCACTCATCTCACACACTAGCAAAGTAAAGCTCAAAATTCTCCAAGCTAGGCTTCAATAGTACATGAACTTAGAACTTCCAGATGTTCAAACTGGATTTTTAAAAGGCAGAGCAAGGAGAGATCAAATTGCCAACATCTGTTGGGTCATCGAAAAAGCAAGAGAATTCCAGAAAGAAACATGTGCTTCCTTGACTATGCTAAAGCCTTTGACTGTGTGGATCACAACAAACTGTGGAATATTCTTCAACAAATGGGAATACCAAACCTCCTTACCTGCCTCGTGAGAAATCTGTATGCAGGTCAAGAAGCAACAGTTAGAACCAGACATGGAACAATGGACTGGTTCCTATTTGAGAAAGAGTCAGACTTAAGAGATACCAATGAAAAACAGAGACAGTTTCTATAAAGGCTGTCAGGTTGAATTAAATGGTGGCCTTTAAAAAGTCAGCAAAGGTTTAAGTAATCTAAATAAAGAGGAGAATACAACCAAATTATTCCAGTAAAATTTTAGCAGAAGTTTAATCTTTCTTTCAATAGAATTAAGATAAAACTTAGAAGAACACAGTTATAAACTTGTGCATTTCTAGAAAATACTTTATACGGATTGATTTGCTGCTGAAATTGTGTTTATTGCAACCAAGGCAGAATTAAAAATTAGTGTAGCTCTCATTTATCTGAATAAGAAGTAAATAAAGAGCCTTTGCCTAAACACGTGTGCATAGAGAGAGAACAAAAATGTACACATTTAATATGTCCACTTCAGATATATCAAAAATCATTAAACTGTTTCTATATGCTGCAACACCAGTTAATGCAGAGTATCATTACTTGTCAAATTCTGGTAACCTTCTGCTATAACTAGATAGGCTGATATAATTTCTGTAAAAATTCTTGTTTTAACTTTTTTCTATTGGCTATTTATTATTGGAAGTACTTGTTCATCTAGATTTCTTCATGGAGCATAATACATATGACAGGTCTAAACAGAAGCATTTAAATTATATTTTAAAATATAAATGTAAAATATTATTTTTAAGAGAACCTGATGCTATACTTGGAAGGAATTGTAAGATATTTCTTGGAGTTAAATACATTTTTTGTTTGTAGTGGATAAACAATGCCAAATGGAATAATGTTAATTAATTGAATAGTTTTTTTTTTTTTCATCTTTCTTCTATTTCAGTTGATTTATCTTTGGTGAATAAGGATGAAGAAGCTATCTATTTCTCGGGAAATTCTCTTGGCCTTCAACCAAAAATGGTTAAAACATACCTGGAAGAGGAACTAGATAAATGGGCCAAAATGTAAGTATTATTTCAAAAGCTAGCAATCAACATCTCATACAAGAATTGTAAAAATCACTCTAGACTGTCTAATATTTGAAAAGGTGTAAAGCAGAATCTTAAAACATTAGAGCAGAGAGGAACCAGAGGGATTGTGTTCAATGAGTGATAAAATATTCTCATTTTATGGATGAAGTAACTGAGGATCAGTAAATAAGGTCATATGGCAAATTAGTGGTAGAATCAATAGTAAAGCTTTTAAAATATTTTAAAAATTAAGCTCCTCCTCTGAATTGGCTCATCTATGTCATAAGCAATTATTTTATTTTTTTAAATTACTAACAAGGGAGTTAATATTTAGGATTCAGTTTAGTGTTTTCATGATTAGTTCTTGGCTAAACTCTAGCACACCAATCTTTATAAATAAGAAATTAAAAATTGTTGAGGGGGGACAAGATGTTGAGTGAAACAGAAGGTACTTCCCTCACCAAACTGAACTTGATTATTGAGATGTGTATCCCTGTTGGCTCAGATGGTAAAGATTCATGCCCATGCGTGCAATGCAGGAGACCCTGGGTTGGGAAGATTCCCTGGAGAAGGGCATGGCAACTCATTCCAGTATTCATGCCTGGAGAATCCCATGGCCAGAGGAGCCTCGCAGGGTACAGTCCATGGGGTTGCAAAAGAGTTGGACATGATTAAACAACTACAACTTCCATTGAGTAGATGCTCCATTGGGGCTTAGTTTGGCAGGTTCACTTTAACTGTGTAGGAATCTTAAATCAAGATTCATGTTTTTCTCCATTTTCTTGTTCTGCTTTTACTTTTCTGCTTATGAAACCCTCCATACTTTCTATTTATCTCAATTCTCACCTCTTAAATATCAACCTTCTCAACCACTCATTACCCCTTGCTGAATATCTAGTGTATTAGTAATCACTGCTCTACAATAGGTGGTTTAGAGGTATCTACTCACATTAGTTTCATATTTTTAGCTATATTATAAATCCCTTAAGGAAAATAACTTAATCTTATGTACTTAATCTTATCCTTCCCTAATAATTACTGACAGCTAAAACTGGAATTTTTAAAAAATATCTAACTCTTTAAATATTTATATTATTTGAATATTAAAAATAGTATAAGTATTTAAAAATATTTTTGCTTCTTACAATCTGAAAAAAAGGATGAGGGGGAAGCTAAACCTAAAGTACAAGGGAAAAAAAGAAATTCAGGAATATGAAACCATACCAGATAAGAACTCTGAGCAAGATATTTAGGTCTCATAGAAACCCAAAATGACTTTTCCAGCTTTCTATATTCTTCAGGCCAGTGGTCTTTTCTGTTGGGAGCAAAACCTCTTCTTTAAAGTTAAGTTTAAACTGACTGTGCCAATGATTACTACCAAGGCTATTAGATAACACTGCAGAGTTCTTAATTTTACTGGTTAAGAATGTAAGTTCACAACTCAGTGCAAGAATAATAGAGTTTTACACAATTTATTAGGTCTATTATAATTTTATTTGCATAACATTTATGCATACTTTGAAAAGTAAATATCACTACATTTGAAAGCATTTTGCACTTGCAGGCTTTGCTATTTTAAAATATAAGGGTCATAGTTAATAAAAATGGTTAATATTCATTTTTGGCCTAAATGTAAAATATAGCAGATAATTAGATTGAACTTGAGATTTGGAGAGTGTCTTTGCCTCTTAGATATTTGTTCAGCAAACTGTGCATTTTCATCCTTCATGTACATTCTAAAATATGCCGCTCTGCTATCCTATTTGTATCCTTTCAATTATTCTACTTTATTAAAAGACTGGTTGATTATTCTCAAAACTTTTACTCCAATTATGTTCAGGCAGAAGTGTCAGGACAGCCTGCCTCTCTGTCATAATATCTTCCTATTGTTGCTACCTTTCAATTTTATATTTTACATTGTGACAACAGAAATTTACATACTCTTAACCACCCCTACCAATTTTTCATCAGACAGACGATTTAGCAAGGAAGTATGTTGTAATGCTTCAAGCAGTGTAAACTGAACTTTGAAAAGACTTCTTCTGAGTAGAAGATTAGATAACTAGTTGGTTTTATTTAGTCTTTTTGCTGTGAACTCTGGTGTCCCAGTCAACATCATGGTGCTGCCAGCCGAGCGATATCAGTAGTATTTGAGGTTCATGAATACTGTCTTGTTTCCTTCCATCCTACCCCCAATCTTTAATCTCAAATGGGTTTTTTCATTCATTTTTTTTGCTCCTAAATATTTAGCTTAAAACTCCATTCTAGCCTTTTCAGCTAATGTTGTGTTGAAAGGAAAACTTTTCCTCTATCAACTTACCTTCTAGTGGTTGGGGGCCTGAGGATTAATTGACAACAGATAGATTAGCTTTCCAGGTGGTACTAGTAGTAAAGAATCTGCCTGACAATGCAGGGGACACAAGAGACACAAGATACATGTTCAATCCCTGGGTCAGGAAGATCCTTGCAGTAGAAAATAATAACCAACTCCAGTATTCTTGCCTGGAGAATCCCATGGAGAGAAGAGCCTAGCAGGCTACAGTCCATGGGGTCACAAAGAATTGGACATCATGCAGTGGGTACACACACACAGAGATTAGCAGGAGAAAACTTTGTTTTACGTGAGTGCAGAAACACACTACGGTGATTCACTTATCAGCCAGAGTAAGGGATTAAAAGCAATTTAACAAAAAGGGGGGAGTAGGCTTCAATAGGAAAGTACGGTTGGCTCACCTGGGCTTTTCTGTCTTGATAATAACCAGCAGAATCTTTCCTGCTTGGGAGCTCCCCAAGAGAAAGACTGAGGGAAAGTAAATGTGTAACTCCTAGTGCTAAGGGCCATTCTTCTCTGATGGTGTGTCAGTGGTGGTGGTATTTTCAGGAGGCTTTCCTTAAGTTGGGACAATGTTTCTTTCTTAGGATTTCTTTCTTAGGTCAAACATGCTTTTTTTAAAAAAAAAAAAAAAAAACATGCTTTTAAAGTAATCTTCCTGCCACTCTGGTGGCCCATTGTTTCCTTCGCTTGCCTTTCTAACTATTGCCTTTGTTTTTGTACTAAATTTCCCTTGCATATGTTTGGTTTGCCTCTGGATCCGGAGCCACTCATTATTGTAATGAATATTATCAGGTTATCCGCTCTTCTTCATCTCCTCCAACCCTAATTCTGCCCTACTTCTCAGCAGATACCCAAACCAAGACAGTGCCCACCCCCATTCCTGACCAGTGAGAGATTTTGAGAACTGAGTCAAAGAGCTACATAGTCACTAAATAATGTACCTTAAAATTATTTGCTTAACAGAGTAAAATAACATTAAAAATTTATAATCTTAACAGTAACTGAGAAATTTGAGTGGTCTAAGTGAAATATTGCCTTGGGATATTGATATCAAATTTCAATCCAAATCTCATCCATGACCTATAACATAGGAAATGCCATTTGGCTTATGTTTTTTATCTTCTAAGTCATCATCTTTAATGGAATATTGTAAACATGCGACCTACTTATCTATAAAATAAACCATCACTGGTCATAAGGCAGCTCAATCTTATAATTCATGTGACTGCCATATTTGATTACTTTACACTAAAGAAAAGTCAAGAATACAGGCACACTTAGAAATATTTTAGGACTCAATTGATTTCTTCTAAAACTTTAAGTGATTCAAGCAAGACTATGAAATTAAAATGCTTACAGCAAGACTATGAAATTAAAATGCTTACCTCTGTATTTTTTAAATACCTATTAGTATTTTCCAAATTCATTTTCAACTGTACATGATTTCTAAAGTAGGTTAATAACACTTTATTTGGAGAATAAATTATTTGTTTGATGAAATGATAATATTTAGATTATTTTAATTTTCTTAAATAGAAAACTTTTAGTGTAATTTTGCTCTTTGATATATAATAATTAGTTATCAGCAAGAAGATATAACAACAATAAGAAGCAACAATATATGCTTGTTCATTGTGGGTCTGCTAAGATGGATAGGCAATAAACTTAATTTGGGGGAATATTTAAAATTAAATATTTACTAATGACCCAGATCAATTAAAGGAGAATGAGTTAGTAATCATAGTGGTAAAATTCAGCTATGTCAGTTCTAAAGAGCACATTGTAAGTTGAAAGATATATGTTGTGTCCCTAGGTAGTAATCAGTATATTACTGGTCTTCTAGGTTATCCCATTTTCTAGATAAATAAATGTTTCTTTTTTAGAGGAGCAAAAAGTTGCCACAGTTGTGTCTTTATAGGGATTCTTATAAAAACTGATACAATTTAGGTAGAATTACTTAAAAAGAAAAATAGCACACTGAATTACACTGTAGGAACAAACTGCCTGGTTTGCAGTGACATGGTAATATGTGTGCAGAAAGGGTTCTGGTGAAGCACATGGGATATGTATGTTTCTGCAGACCTGCAGTCTCATTTAATTTTAGGGTTTCTTTCTTTAAAAAATATAAAAGTGTACTGTAGAGGAGGAAAGACTTGCCCCCTACTCTCATAGATCCATTACTGGGCCTAGGAAATAAAGTAACAGGCAGATTAACAGAAGAAAAGGCATAAAATTTTATTACTTTTTAATATTACATGCATGAGGGCACCACAGGAAAAAAAGAAATGATATCCAAAAAAAGCAATGAGATTTGAAAGCTTATATATTGTCTTAATAGGGGCTAAAGAGGAGCTATACAGGTCACTCTGAGAAAAGTAAATGATCTTTAGGAAGGATGAACAGGCTGTTAGAAGAATAGATGGGAAGTGTGGTAGTTTGTGACAAAGTCTATCTGGCTGTGGTGCTGACTTCGTCTCCTCTCTTGTGACCTGAGACAATCTTCCCTTGTTGATGAAACTTCCAAAAAGGGAATTAAGGACAAATTGAGTTCTTTTGGAGGATCTGTCTTCAGGCAGATAAGGGGAGTTCAGAGATATCCTCCTCTTGCATTTGCTCTTTTTCAAGTACCTCCAGCACATAATAATCCTTATGCCCAAGCGGCAAGTTTTAGTGTGGCATATTCTGCCTCCAGTGTGAATAAGAAAGTACATGGCACGACATGTTACAGAGCTTTTCCTGACATCTCTGTTGGCTAGTCATCAACTGGGTCACAGAAAAATGTTGTGATATCATTAAGAGAGACTCTCTGAAGTCTTATTTATTTACTTTCTGGGGGGAGCTTTTAAAAGCAGGGGCACTTTTCATTCTGTAGGATGGTTAAAGCACAGTCCTATTTCAAAGAGGATCCACATTTCTATTAACTTCCTAATTAGATTTTATATCCTGAAATCTAATTTCATGAGCAAATACTGCTCTGCAGACATCTCAGCCGACTCACAGCAATGATCGATGCAATGGTAGTGAGTGAACTCTTTCCTATGCTCTCTTTTCCTTCACAGCATTAGTAAAAGAAGATTGCACCTACGCTGCAACTACTTTAAGCAGTTTAGAATGAAAACAACATAAGCTTTCTCTTAAATTGAATATGTATGTTTATAACTGCACTGTGATCCACATCAGCTCTTTCTAACGACAGGCCACTTTGAGTTTATTTGGGTAACACTTCCTAAATACATTTCACTACCCTAGGCTAGTAGACTGGCAAAATGAAGAAGTTGATTCTGTGTGTGACATCTTAAAGAAAGGAAGATGCCAAAAGCATTGCAGGAAGAAACAGATCCTTAAAGATTATTACCATGGTGTCTACAAGGGTGAGAAGTAGGTGGCATAATATTCTGAGATATAAATTCTCTGAGGCAGAACATAGAATTTTACTGCCTAACAGCAATAAGATGTATTGTGCTATCAGCAAGGCCATGGAGCTCTATGTGATTAAAATAAAAAAGGATCCAAGTATCTGCCTTTAACTACTATTTAATGATAAAGATTTTTGTCTTTAGCATTTATATTGGAAGTCAAGAAAGAGGCAAGCTTCAGGCTACCTAACAATAATATGAATAATACTCACTAACAATTGTCTTTCTCTTCCTCTTTAATTCTTATAGTCTCTTTATTCTCAAAGTCTTCTTCCTTCATCTCACTTTATACGGTAACTGAAGTATTAGTTTAAAAACTGTGTTTTACACCACATGCTGATGTGTAGTGCAGTGTTAGTCACTGAATCATGTCTGACTCCTTGCAACCTCATGGACTGTAGCCCAGTACCAGGCCCCTCTGTCCATGGAATTCTCCAGGCACACTGCAGTGTGTGCCATTTCCATCTCCAAGGGATCAATCTCCAACCCAGGGATTGAACTTGGGTCTCCTGGGTCTCCCACATTGCTGGCAGATACCATCTGAGCTACCAGGGAAGCCTTCACATGCTGATGAAGTGAGTTTTAACATTAGATTTGCATTAGGAAAGACAACTCAAAAAAGGGGTACCATGTACCAAGATCTTACACATGCTATCTTATTTATTTCTGATAGAAATCCTTTAAGGTACATATTATAACTATAAAAGTGGGAAATTAGGTACTGCTGGAAGAAGCACAAGCTTGAATCAAGATTGCCGGGAGAAATATCAATAACCTCAGATATGCAGATGACACCACCCTTATGGCAGAAAGTGAAGAGGAGCTAAAAAGCCTCTTGATGAAAGTGAGAGAGGAGAGTGAAAAAGTTGGCTAGAAGCTCAACATTCAGAAAACTAAGATCATGGCATCTGGTCCCATCACTTCATGGGAAATAGATGGGGAAACAGTGTCAGACTTTATTTTGGGGGGCTCCAAAATCACTGCAGATGGTGACTGTGGCCATGAAATTAAAAGACACTTACTCCTTGGAAGAAAAGTTATGACCAACCTAGATAGCATATGGAAAAGCAGAGACATTACTCTGTCAACAAAGGTCTGTCTAGTCAAGGCTATGGTTTTCCCAGTGGCCATGTATGGATGTGAGAGTTGGACAGTGAAGAAAGCTGAGCACTGAAGAATTGATGCTTTTGAACTGTGGTGTTGGAGAAGACTCTTGAGAGTCCCTTGGACTGCAAGGAGGTCCAAGTAGTCCATTCTAAAGGAGATCAGTCCTGGGATTTCTTTGGAAGGAATGATGCTAAGGCTGAAACTCCAGTACTTTGGCCACCTTATGCGAAGAGTTGACTCATTGGAAAAGACTCTGATGCTGGGAGGGATTGGGGTCAGGAGGAGAAGGGGACGACCGAGGATGAGATGACTGGATGGCATCACTGACTCGATGGACGTGAGTCTGAGTGAACTCTGGGAGTTGGTGATGGACAGGGAGGCCTGGCGTGCTGCGATTCATGGGGTCGCAAACAGTCGGACGCGACTGAGCGACTGAACTGACTGACTGACTGACTGAAGCCTCTAATAAATGTAGCCTCATACATACTATTGACCTGGAATTGGCCCATCCCAGGTGATGGAGTCAGTTGTTAAACATTCAGGATTTTCATTGATGGGGGGTATTCACGCCACAGAAATCAGCATGGGCTCCTCCTTTCCAGTTTCCCCACTGCTCTGTAGAGGAGAATCAATCCTTTGGCCTTCTGAGGTTTTAACTGACAGCCTTGTAATAAAAGAGAGGTTAACACGATAAAAAAAGAATTTTGCTTATTAACACAATTTATTAACATGAATACCTAAAGGATACATAGGAAATATTCAAGGAAAAATGAATAACTCCTGAAGGTGGCTGAGAATTCAAGCTTAAATCTCATTTGATAGCTAAAGAGGAAGAAAGATGCAGGCCTCTTAGGGGATAGTTAAGGACTTCTATGAAAGATGGATGGATCACTGAAGAATAGATAGGAGGAATAGTCTGAAGTTTATCTGGGGGGGTGGTGTTGCTTGTAGTCTCTCCTTGCTAAGAGGCTTCCCAGGTAGCTCAGATGGTAATGTGTCTGCCTACAGTGCGAGAGACCTGGGTTTGATCCCTGAGCTGGCAAGTTTCCCTGGAGAAGGAAATGGCAACCCACCCAGGTATTCTTACCTGATGAATTCCAGGGACAGAGGAGCCTGGTAGGCTACAGTGGACGCATCTGAGCAACTGCCATCTTCTTTAGCTGATGAAACTCTTGGGAAGATTTATGATAACTTTCTTTCGAAGGATCTGTCTTTAGGCAGATAGTGAAGTTCAGAGAAAGCCGCTTGGATTTTCTGTTTCTTCAAGTGCCTATAGCACAATATGGTGAATGTCCCACAATGATGTTTTAGGATGGCGTATTCTACTAGCCTTCATCTCTAAGAGAAGGTTTTCCAGCTCAACGCTACCAGCTTATTTAATTCCAGAATATGTATTCATCACAGTTAACTCTATACATAGAGCACATGCTTATTCCTTTCTTCCAAGTTTACATAGTCTTTGGATTCCAAAAGAATTAAGAACAGTCTATTCCAGAGCTTTCTAATATACAAGTTTGTAACAGCACACAAAGTCACTCTCTTCTTGATTTCTTCTACTATTTTTCAAATGTATTTGCCTTCCTCATTTGATAGAAATGACTTGAGAATTGACATTATCTTATGCATTTAGTGTTTTTTTCCATTATGCCTACTGAGATAACTACTAGAATAACAAAATTGATCTAGAATGTGATAGATGAAATTGCTAGAAAATATGGGATTCCCAGGTGGCTCAGTGTGGTAAAGAATTCACCTGCCAATTCAGGGAACACAGGAGCGATCCCTGGGTTGGGAAGATCCTCCGTAGGAGGAAATGGCAATCCGCTCAAGTATTCTTGCTGGGATAATCCCATGGATAGAGAAGCCTGGTTGGCTACTGTCCAGAGAGTCACAAAGAATCAGACAGGACTGAGCACACAGCAGGTAAAGATAAAGTATTGTCTCTGATTATTGCCAAGTTTCACTATTAACTTAAAATGTCATCATGAGTATAATCACATTTTATATACTTCTATTTAATTCATAGGTTATAATTATATTTTAAAATGTAATTAATAATCATTTTAATATCTAGTCTCAAGTAGTAGTAAAATGTTGCAGTATAGATACAATTATATGGAATGGTATACAGATAAGATATTCAAATAGCCTTAAAATTTTCAAAAGAGAAAAAATAATATCTTAGACTCCAAAATAAGGAAAGATAATGAAATATTATATGGTCAACACCCCCTATGCTGCTGCTGCTAAGTCACTTCAGTCGTGTCCTACTCTGTGCGACCCCATAGACGGCAGCCCACTAGGCTCTCCTGTCCCTGGGATTCTCCAGGCAAGAACACTGGAGTGGGTTGCCATTTCCTTCTCCAGTGCATGAAAGTGAAAAGTGAAAGTGAAGTGGCTCAGTCATGTCCAACTCTTAGCGACCCCATGGACTACAGCCTACCAGGCTTCTCTGTCCATGGGATTTTCCAGGCAAGAGAACTGCAGTGGGGTGCCATTGCCTCCTCCGACCAGGCTCCTCAGTCCATGGGATTTTCCAGGCAAGAATACTGGAGTGGGTTACCATTTCCTTCTCCAAACACCCCCTATACTCCCCAACAAAAAAGGAAACAAAAAAATACTTTAAAATTACAAGTTAAAAAGCAGAGTTCTCAAATATTACTTTTGGTTTTTTAAAAAGCATGCTTTTTATTAAAACATTACAAAGACTCACTTAGAAATGTTCAGTCACTAATGTTGATATTTGAAAACTCACACCAACACACAGAGATACACACTATACACACAGATGCACACCAAAACTAACATTGTTATAATCCCTTTTCAATTTCAGGGGAGTCTATGGTCACAGTATAGGGAAACGTCCTTGGGTTATAGGAGATGAGACTATTTCAGGACTTATGAGTGACATTGTGGGTAAGTACAAAGTGAATTTTTTCCAAAAACTCATAAAGACATAATCATTTGGTTATATACATAGGTTATAAGATAAACATTTTATTGAAGAACATCCTGATTTTTAATCTATAATACTAAAGAGTAAATGTGCTTTTAACTGAGACTTGATTGCTAATTTTTTTTTTCTTATATATTCTAAGGCTATTATTTACTCATCAATGAAAAACATCTGCACTTATAATTAAGGAAATTTCATAGAAATCAACTTCAGTTAGTTTTCTAAGAGTTTATTATATGGTAAATAAACATTAATCTTCACATGCCAAAGGCCTAAAACACCAATATGTTTAGCTTCACTTCAACTTAATCTGTGGTGACCTTTTAAAATTAGGCTGAGTGCTGTTGAAAATAATATTGTTGATGCTGTATTTTCAGTCTATGATGTATTTCCTAAAGTGAACTCTATATACTGTTGGTAAAGCTATTCAATATAGTTTTAAATGGTAAATGTGTTATCATATTGAAAAAATTATTTGTTTGATCGGGTAGATTATTCAGCATTGCTTAAAGTCTTATGTGAAATTTAAGGTATTAATATATATATATATATATATGTATGTGTGTATAGATATATACATATACACACACATATCTATCCCATAGTATCTCCTATATAAAGCCCCTTCTTTAAGATCAGGAAATATAACAAACCTTCCCTAAAATATACAAATAACCACAGAGAATTAAACAAAGTGAGGAGACAGAGGAATATTTTCCAGAGAACGGCAGGAAACTGCAAGGAACCAAGTGAAGTGTTAATTAATCTACTCAATAAAAAATGCAAAGTAATGATTATAAAGATGCTCAATTAATTCAGGAGAATGGGTGAAAATAATGAGGAGTTAAACAAAGAGTTAGAAAATATAAAGAAGAACCAAACAGAGCCAAAAGAAACAACTGAAATAAGCTAGAAGGAATCAACAATAGAGTAGATGATACAGAGGAATGTATCAGTGAACTGGAAAACAAGAGTAGTAAAAATTACTCCAGCTAAGCAGAAAAACAGAATAAAGAATTTAAAAAGAGGAACAGTTTAAGAGATATCTGGGACAATATCAAGTATACTAACATTCACATTGTAAGGGTCCCAGAAGGAGAAGAAAGGGGTAGAGAAGTTATTAAAAGTAATGATTCCTGAAAACCTCCCTAACCTGGGAAAGGAAACAGACATCCAGGTCCAGGAATCACAGAAGGTCCCAAATAAGATCAGCCCACAGAGGTCCACACAAAAACACATTTGTAATTAAAATGTCAACAAAAAAAGAAAAAATCTTTAAAAAGCAAGGGAAAAGCAATTTATTATACATAAGAGAACTCCCAAAAAAACAGTAGCTGACTTTCCAGCAGAAACTCTGCAGGCCGGAAGAGAGTGGCATGATATATTTAAAGTGGTGAAAATAAAAAAGCCCACAACCAAGAATACTCTGCTTGGCATGGCTATCATTCAAATTTGAAAGAGAGTGAAGGCATTTCACAAATAAGCAAATGCTAGAAGAATTCAGCACCACTAAATATGCTTTACAGGAAATGTTAATGAGACTTCTGTAGGTGGGAAGAAAAGGCCACAAGTAGAAATACAAAAATTATAAAAGGAAAAATGTCTCTTTTTTAAATGTCCTATACACAGTATTCATTTGTTCTGTAATGATTCACATTTTAAATAGTGCTTTCTGACAACATGCCAGTTGGCTCTTCTTTAATAGGGTAATAAGAATAGCAGTTCACATTCAAGGTGGCAGTATCACCAGACCACATGAAAAGGGTAAGCAGAGACCCTCTGGGCATGTTGCGGACATGTTGTGTAGGGCAGAGGGTCTCTAAAGGAAAGAAACAGGAGAGATTGGGAGAAAGAGCACCTTTATATTTGCAGATGTCATTACTCTTTCCAAATAGTGGTCATATTAGCTTTTCTGGTAACCCCATGTAGGGAGAAGAGGAAGAAAGCAGCATATCTTGCTTTAGATGCTTGGTTGGGGTTTGCCTGCAAGAAGGAAGTTTATGGACACATTTGATAAGCACCCACATCTATCAGGTGAAGCTTCCTCAACCCTCAGCCACCATTCACACCCTCTGTACTGACAGCAAGACAGGGAAGAAACCTTTAGCTTTCATTCTGTGTTTAGCAAGGAGAGATTCAAAATTATCATAGTCAAAACAATGTTAATATAGTTTGTAAACAGACCACAAATAGTTTAGGAACACTATGTTTCTAACTTCTCCTTATGTATTTGTGGGACTCATCCCAGCATAAGGACAGTCTTCTGCCCCAAATAGACCCCCAAAAACAGATCCACAGGAAATGACTTTGCATCTTCAGTTCAGTTCAGTTCAGTACAGTCATTCAGTAGTGTCCAACTCTCTGGGACCCCATGGACTGCAGCATACTAGGCTTCCCTGTCCATCACCAACTCCCGGAGTTTACTCAAACTCATGTCCATCGAGTCAGTGATGCCATCCAACCATCTCATCCTCTGTCGTCCCCTTTTTCTCCCACCTTCAATCTTTCCCAGCATCAGGGTCTTTTCAAATAAGTCAGCTCTTCGTCTCAGGCAGCCAAAGTATTGGAGTTTCAGCTTCAGCATCAGTCCTTCCAATGAACACCCAGGACTGATTTCCTTCAGGATGGACTGGTTAGATCTTCCTGCAGTCCAAGGGACTCTCTCAAGAGTCTTCTCCAAAACCACAGTTCAAAAGCATCAATTTTTTGGTGCTCAGCTTTCTTTAAAGCTGCCTAAACTTTCTGGTCTAAAGCTCAACATTCAGAAAACGAAGATCATGGCATCTGGTCCCATCACTTCATGGGAAATAGATGGGGAAACAGTGGAAAGAGTGTCAGACTTTATTTTTGGGAGCTCCAAAATCACTGCAGATGGTGACTGTGGCCATGAAATTAAAAGACACTTACTCCTTGGAAGAAAAGTTATGACCAACCTAGATAGCATATTCAAAAGCAGAGACATTACTTTGCCGACTAAGGTCTGTCTAGTCAAGGCTATGGTTTTTCCAGTAGTCGTGTATGGATGTGAGAGTTGGCCTCTGAAGAAGGCTGAGCACCAAAGAATTGATGCTTTTGAACTGTGGTGTTGGAGAAGACTCTTGAGAGTCCCTCGGACTGCAAGGAGATTCAACCAGTCCATTCTGAAGGAGATCAACCCTGGGATTTCTTTGGAAGGAATGATGCTAAAGCTGAAACTCTAGTACTTTGGCCACTTCATGCGAAGTGTTGACTCATTGGAAAAATCTCTGATGCTGGGAGGGATTGGGGGCAGGAGGAGAAGGGGACGACTGAGGATGAGATGGCTGGATGGCATCACGGACTCGATGGTCATGAGTCTGAGTGAACTCCGGGAGATGGTGATGAACAGGGAGGCCTGGCGTGCTGTGATTCATGGGGCCGCAAAGAGTCGGACACGACTGAGCAACTGAATTGAACTGAAAATTTCTGGCTTCTCAGAAAGCCTCAACATGATAGAGAACCAGATGGCTCTGGATGGCTCAGTCTGGGCTACAGAGCCACCACCCAGGTTTAAATATTCAGTTGACTATGAATTAAAAGTGATAATACCTAAAAACCTCCCTAACTTGGAAAAAGAAACAGACATCCAGGTCTATATATCAACTGTGTTAAGCATGAATGAGCATGGAACACACTCTTTCTTAACATAGGCCAAACTGCTAGACTTTTAAGGAAAACAAGTTCTTAGTTTAGGAACTATATGAATATGTAACCTGTTCTATTCAAAAAATTAACATAAATAAATAAATAAGCACCTAGATAGAAAGGTTGCAAGTAAAAGCAAGCTCTGTTTGCTGCTATTTATTTTTGAGTAATCACTACACTATACACATTTCTACCTCTTTTATGTGGTTATATTACAGGATCAGAATATTAGTTTCTAGTTTCAAATAAGAGGTTAAGTACAAACTGAAATTCTCCCTTCTGTTCTAAACACAGAAAAATAGAAAAAAAAATTTAGATTAACAAACATATAGCAACACTTAAAAATTAAAAAGAAATCTCTATTGATCAGAAATATAGTATTTGCTGAAGAAAGAAGGTACTTGGAAGCTGGAAGCACAGTATTTGAGGAGCAGTGCATGTAGCCAGCATGAGTATGTAGGGTTTGAGTGCAGGACTCGCACAAGAAGCCCCAGGGTGAATTTACAGAGCTCTGGATGCTTGGGGCTCAAACCCAAAGTCAGGACATTTTAACCAGGGTGGGTAACGGTGAAAGCTTAGCATCTCCTTCCAAACCAGTCAGGATCTTGGGAGCACAGAGCACATGATCAGACTGCCAGCACAATCTAGAGGATATGTATACGTACATGTATAGTGTTATGGAGAGGATTCTCACCTGAACAATACTGGATAGCATTTATAAGTGTGTTGCCTAGTTGTCTGATAATGCTTTTAATCTGTGTTCATTTCTAAGAAGCCAATTATATTCATTCAAATGCCTAACATGTAAATCTAAAAAAAAAAAAAAAAAAAAAAAACTCTAAAAATCCTGAACTAATTTGACCTGAGCGTTTATGTTTTCCTTAGATGTGGACTGTTTTTTCTTTGATAGATTTGCTTTCAGAACATAAATTGCATTCTAATTCTATTATTTTGTGATTAATATTTATCATGCTCTAAAGAGGAGTTAGGATGTTAGGCCAGGGAAGTGGTAAGGCAATTATTTAGTGAGATTTATAAAACCCATAAAACTTGCAAAAAGATTTCCTTTCACCATTTAAAAGTTTATAGCTCCACTGCAACTTATTAAATGTGCATGTGTTTTGTTGCCCAGCAAATATGTATATGTCACAATAGTCAATGAAATTTCAAACCAGCCCACCTCTCATTATTGTTAATAAAATTATTTTTGAAAAAAAGAATATTCATATTACTTAGATAAGTAACAAAATTGAACTTATTAAAAATGTTTTAAACAATAATCAGTTCTAGCTTTAGGGATTTTTGTGTCTTTGAAATACCACACAAAGGCATGTGACATATATGGGATAAACTTCATTTTATAAGGAACTCAGTAAACAGTATATGTACTATTTATTTTATATATTTTTTTCTCTAAGTTTCAAGCCTTAATATGACAAATGAATTATCACATTTAACTGGAAATATTATCAGTGCATTATTAAATATAAAGTAGCTTCTTTATTTTAATGATTTTTTTATTAAATGTCTATTTTTTTCTCTACAATGTATGTTTAATCAGGAGAAATAATTCTACCTTTTTTTGTTGTTGTTGTTGACAGTATCTGCTAAAGAGGACCATTAGCATGATTTTAAAAGCTCGTTTTTAAAATTTTTTTTCAGTAACTAATACCTATCCCCCAGTTTATTTACTTTTAAAACTGTATATATTAGTCAAATAAATGGTTCTTAATTTAAGTTTAAAAATGAATGAGTTTACTTTGTTTGCTTTAGTAGGAACTGATTCTTTTATAAGGTATGTGTGTATGTGTTCATGTTTGTCTTTTTTGCTGCAAATCCCAGGTTTCCTTTTTGCCTTGGTTACTAGTAAGTTCTAAGAAAATCTGATAGAATGAAGTAGCAAAAACATTTAATAGCTTCTAATTTGTTTCCCATCAGCATATATTGTACTTTGTTGCAATTTTTAAAAATCATTCTTTCTCACATTAAATGCAAGAAACCTAATATCCTCTTTGGAGGTAGATATTGTATAAATAAAAAAAATTATATTATGTGGTAACTACAGAAGACAGGAGCAGAAATCAAATTGATTTTTGCTACTTGTGGGCTGTCTAAGTGAGTCAGGAGCAAACAGACAAGCTGTAAGTTTTGGACTACAATTGAATCTTCCAGGTTCTTAAAACCACAGCCTTTATTTTATCATAATGCTTCTGAAAAAGAAGGAACAGGAGGATAATAAAAATTATTATATGTACAAATTGATAGAGTGAATAAAGAGGAGAAAGGTAATGAGAAACCCTATTTACCCATACATAGAGAAAATAATTTCCATTTCATATGAGATGAAAAACATTTAATAAAACATTTACATATATGTTATCAAACATTATATATATTTCTTTCACTTTTCATATATATAAAAACAAATGAAGCTTATCACATACATGTTACATGCCTTTGTATGGTATTTCAAAGACACAAAAGTCTCTAAAGGTGGAACTGCAAAACATGGAATAACTTTCCCTTATAATTAATGTCACATTATCAGGGTGCTAGAAATAGAATGGCTGAAGAATATTATTAATATTATTATTAAGCCTACTTCTCCCTGGGTACATAAACATTACAGAGGGCTAGATACATTCATTTTGGCTTATAAAACTATTGTAATACGAACATAAATTTGCTTTATGAAACTTGAGGTTGACCCGCAGAGAGGTAATATCCCTGGGAGCTCTTTCCAAATAGCCATGAATCATCAAGCACACTCGAGACAACTCTAAGGACCACAGGACTTTGCTACTTGTAAAACAGAGTGGAAAGCTCTCAGATTTAGCTTAACTGCAAACCTTAGAACAAAACAACATTTGCATCTGCTTAATAGAGACATTACTTTGTGGACTAATGTCCGTCTAGTCAAGGCTATGGTTTTTCCTGTGGTCATGTATGGATGTAAGAGTTGGACTGTGAAGAAGGTTGAGTGCCGAAGAATTGATGCTTTTGAACTGTGGTGTTGGAGAAGACTCTTGAGAGTCCCTTGGACTGCAAGGAGATCCAACCAATCCATTCTGAAGGAGATCAGCTCTGGGATTTCTTTGGAAGGAATGATGCTAAAGCTGAAACTCCATTACTTTGGCCACCTCATGCGAAGAGTTGACTTATTGGAAAAAACTCTGATGCTGGGAGGGATTGGGGGCAGGAGGAGAAGGGGACGACCGAGGATGAGATGGCTGGATGGCATCACTGACTCGATGGACATGAGTCTGAGTGAACTCTGGGAGTTGGTGATGGACAGGGAGGCCTAGCGTGCTGCAATTCATGGGGTCGCAAAGAGTTGGACACGACTGAGCAACTGAACTGAACTGAACTGAATAAAATATATAGAACATGGCATAGCAATTATGAGAAACTTCTTATCAAACACTAAGCAGCTAGGGACCCTGTCATTCTTACTTTGCAAAACATTTGAAATTAAATGAGGATGAGAAAGATGCAGAAGGATATTAGTAATGAACATGGGCTTCCTATATTTGACATACAGAGAGCAGATAACATAGACAACACTTCTAAATGTTATCTTGAACAAAGATTTTATTTATTTATTTTTCTGAGAGAGAGAGATTTTTGTCTCCTACTTCCTATCTGTGACTAGTTAGTTCATCTGCTTGCACATTAGTTTCCTCATTGATAAAAGTGGAAAATAAAGTAGATACCTCATTGGATTACCGTGAAGATAATACAAGTCACACTAGAAGTGTTGGCATATAATAAGGGCTCAATAAACATTAGTGTGCTAGGCATGGATATAAGAAGGTAATGCTTGTATATAAGTTTCACCTTCTGGTAAAGCAAAAAATTGTGTTCAATAAATAAACAAGCAGTTCTCACTCTTCAAAGGAGAACTCTGTCTCACACACATCTTAGATGAAATAATTCAAATTTTTACACTTACTGCAGTGAGTTGTACATGATCTTCTAAAGTAAAGTGAAAGTGAAAGTTGCTCGGTTGTATCCAACTCTTTGTGACCCTGTGGACTATACAGTCCATGGAATTCTCTAGGCCAGAATACTGAAGTGGATAGCCTTTCCCTTCTCCAGGGAATCTTCCCAATCTAGGGACAGAACCCAGGTCTCTTGCATTGCAGGCAGATTCTTTACCAGCTAATCCACAAGGGAAGCCAAAGAATACTGTAGAGGGTAGCCTATCCTTTCTCTAGCAGATCTTTCAGACCCAGGGGTCTCATGCAATGCAGGCAGATTATTTACCAACTGAGCTATCAGGGAAGTTCATCTTCTAAAGTAAAGACTCTTTCAAATCCTGATAAGATTTCAGGAAGATTTTTAGAAATCCTTGGCCTCCAATAAATTTGCTTCCAATACTTGTAGTACTTTCATTTGTAATTTTTATTGAATTATAGTCAGATAGATGAATAAAGAAAAGGAAAAGTATTAGTGTTAGTTGCTCAGCCATGTCCAACTCTTTGTGACCACATGGACTGTAGCTCACAAGGATCCTCTGTCCATGGAATTTTCCAGGCAAGAATACTGGAATGTCCATTCCCTTCTCTAGGGGATCTTCCTGACTCAGGGATCAAACCCCAGTCTCCTGCATTGCAGGTGGCTATTTTACCATCTGAGCCACTAGGTAATGGAATATTACTCAGCCATAAAGAATAATGGAATAATGCCTTCTGCAGGGATGTGCATGGACCTAGGACATATTATACTTAATGAAATAAGTCATACAGATAAAAACAAATACTGAATATTATATAGTAACAGCAAATTTGGCCTTGTAGTACAGAAAGAAGCAGGGCAAAGGCAATAGGGTTTTGTGAAGCGAACACACTGGTCATAGCAAACACCTTCTTCCAACAACGCAAAGGAACGCTCTACATATGGACATCACCAGATGGTCGACACCGAAATCAGATTGATTACATTCTTTTCATCCAAAGATGGAGAAGCTCTATACAGTCAGCAAAAACAAGACCAGGAGCTGACTGTGGCTCAGATCATGAGCTCCTTATTGCCAAATTCAGACTTAAATTGAAGAAAGTAGGGGAAACCACTAGAACATTCAGGTATGACCTAAATCAAATCCCATACGATTATACACTGAAAGTGACAAATAGATTCAAATGATTAGATCAGATAGAGTGCCTGAAGAACTATGGACAGAGGTAAATAACATGGTATAGTAGGCAGTGATCAAGACGGTTCTCTGAGGAGGCCTTACAAATAGTTATGAAGAGAAAAGAAGTAAAAGGCAAAGGAGAAAAGGAAAGATATAAGCATCTGAATGCAGAGTTCCAAAGAATAGCAAGGAGAGATAAGAAAGCCTCCTTCAGTGATCAATGTAAAGAAATAGAGGAAAATAATAAAATGGGAAAGACTAGAGATTGCTTCAAGAAAATGAGAGATACCAAGGAAACATTTCATGAAAGATGAGATCAATAAAGGACGGAAATGGTATGGACCTAACAGAAGCAGAAGATATTAAGAAGAGGTGGCAAGAATACACAGAAGAACTATACAAAAATAGAGCTTCATGACCCAGATAATCATGATGGTGTGATCACTCACCTAGAGCCAGACATCCTGGAATGCAAAGCCAAGTGGGCCTTAGGAAGCATCACTGTGAACAAAGCTAGTGGAGGTGATAGAATTCCAGTTGAGCTATTTCAGGTCTTACAAGATGATACTGTGAAAGTGCTGCACTCAATATGCCAGCAAATTTAGAAAACTCAGCAGTGACCACAGAACTGGAAAAGGTCAGTTTTCTTTCCAATCCCAAAGAAAGGCAATGCCAAAGAATGCTCAAACTAGTGTGCAATTGCACTCATCTCACACACTAGTAAAAAAAAAAAAAAAACCCTCAAAATTCTCCAAGCCAGGCTTCAACAGTATGTGAACTGTGAACTTCCAGATATTCAAGCTGAATTTGGAAAAGGCAGAGGAACCAAAGATCAAATTGCCAACATCCACTGAATCATCGAAGAAGCAAGAGAGTTCCAGAAAAACATCTACTTCTGCTTTATTGTCTATGCCAAAGCCTTTGACTGTGTGGATCACAACAAACTGTGGAAAATTCTGAAAGAGATGGGAATACCAGACTGCGTGGCCTGCCTGTTGAGAAATCTGTATGCAGGTCAGGAAGCAATAGTTAAAACTGGACATGGAACAAAAGACTAGTTCCAAATCGGGAAAGGAGTACATCAAGGCTGAATGCTTTCACCCTGCTGATTTAACTTATATGCAGAGTACATAATGAGAAATGCTGGGCTGGATGAAGCACAAGCTGGAATCAAGATTGCCAGGAGAAATATCAATAAATTCAGATATGCAGATGACACCACCCTTATGGCAAAAAGTGAAGAAGAGGAGCCTGGTAGGCTGCAGTCCATGGGGTTGCAAAGAGACACAACTGAGTGACAAAGCACAATCTAAAAAATAGTACAAAAGATGGTGTATGCAAAAACAGAAACAGACTCAGGGATGTAGAAAAGAAATAGAGGTTTCCAAAGGGGAGAGGGAAGTGGGGGGAGGAAATTAGGGCAGTTACAAACTATCATGTATAAAATAGATAGCAATAAATATATATTGTATAGCACAAAAATTATAGCCCATACTTAACAGTTTTTCATGTTTCAACATTAGTTCAAAAAAAGCTTTTTGGAAAAACAAAAGGAACAAACAAAAGCAACTAGAGAGAATTTCAACTTGCTTTAAATGAAGATTTATTGTCATATGGAATGCTAATAATATTAAAATATCTTAAAGGTACAAACACGAATTTCAGGAATGCAAATTGGACCAAAAGAAATAGGTCAATTAAGTAAATTTTCTTTTGAAAATATGTTAAAAATCCATCTGATTTGTAGCCCACGCACGTTAAGAAAACTTGAATCTTTAGGTGCTTTAGGCCATATCTGGAATAAACATTTCCGTTAATGTTCTACAGCCTCAATACATGCACCATCCTTAGCTATACAGGGGTGTGCATGCACACGTTAAATACACTGACCTTCCCCTTCACAAAGTTCATAAGCAGGTGAGGAGGGCATTTGCGAAAAACTTGATTGAATTTAAAGTGCTAAGGTGGGATAATTTTTGTGTATGTGGGCAGACAAATTCAAGTCAATGAAGGATTACTTACAAAGAACTGATCCAAGTTTTAGCAGGCCGTTGAGAGTGAAGGGTGCAAAGCACAAGGCCAAGTGTATGTCTAGATTAATTCAGCCCAAGCACTTGTTGTTCATCGGATTCCATGCATGAAAAAAATTAGGTGATCCAAAATGAACACTGAATTCTTTGAAAGACTAACATTTCTTCAGTTCTGTTCAATTCAGTTGCTCAGTCGAGTCCGACTGTTTGCGACCCCATGAATCGAAGCACACCAGGCCTCCCTGTCCATCACCATCTCCCGGAGTTCACTCAGACTCATGTCCATCGAGTCTGTGATACCATCCAGCTATCTCAACCTCTGTCGTCCCCTTCTCCTCCTGCCCCCAACCCCTCCCAGCATCAGAGTCTTTTCCAATGAGTCAACTCTTCTCATGAGGTGGCCAAAGTAATGGAGTTTCAGCTTTAGCATCATTCCTTCCAAAGAAATCCCAGGGCTGATCTCCTTCAGAATGCGCTGGTTGGATCTCCTTGCAGTCCAAGGGACTCTCAAGAGTCTTCTCCAACACCACAGTTCAAAAGCATCAATTCTTCGGCACTGTGGCTTCTTCACAGTCTAACTCTC
Source organism: Ovis canadensis (assembly GCF_042477335.2). Lineage (NCBI taxonomy): Eukaryota > Metazoa > Chordata > Mammalia > Artiodactyla > Bovidae > Ovis > Ovis canadensis. Next base: position 172,566,144 of record NC_091246.1, on the reverse strand, counting down.
ACATCCATACATGACCACACGAAAAACCATAGCCTTGACTAGATGGACCTTAGTCGGCAAAGTAATGTCTCTGCTTTTGAATATACTGTCTAGGTTGGTCATAACTTTTCTTCCAAGGAGTAAGTGTCTTTTAATTTCATGGCTGCAGTCACCATCTGCAGTGATTTTGGAGTCCCCTAAAATAAAGTCTGACACTGTTTCCACTGTTTCCCCATCTATTTCCCATGAAGTGATGGGACCGGATGCCATGATCTTCGTTTTCTGTATGTTGAGCTTTAAGCCAACTTTTTCGCTCTCCTCTTTCACTTTCATCAAGAAGCTTTTTAGCTCCTCTTCACTTTCGGCCATAAAGGTGGTGTCTGCATATCTGAGGTTATTGATATTTCTCCCGGCAATCTTGATTCCAGTTTGTGCTTCTTCCAGTCCAGCGTTTCTCATGATGTACTCCGTGTAGAAGTTAAATAAGCAGGGTGACAATATACAGCCTTGATGTACACCTTTTCCTATTTGGAACCAGTCTGTTGTTCCATGTCCAGTTCTAACTGTTGCTTCCTGACCTGCATACAGACTTATCAAGAGGCAGGTTAGGTGGTCTGGTATTCCCATTTCTCTCAGAATTTTCCACAGTTTATTGTGATCCACACAGTCAAAGGTTTTGGCATAGTCAATAAAGCAGAAATGGATGTTTTTCTGGCACTGTCTTGCTTTTTCCATGATCCAGTGGAATTTAGCAATTTGATCTCTGGTTCCTCTGCCTTTTCTAAAACCAGCTTGAACCGTTCAACTTCAGTTTCTTCAGGGTTACTGGTTGGGGCATAGACTTGGATAACTGTGATATTGAATGGTTTGCCTGGAGACAAACAGAGATCATCCTGTCACTTTTGAGATTGCATCCAAGTAAGGCATTTTGGACTCTTTTGTTGACCATGATGGCTACTCCATTTCTTCTGAGGGATTCCTGCCCGCAGTAGTAGATATAATGGTCATCTGAGTTAAATTCACCCATTCCAGTCAATTTTAGTTTGCTGATTCCTAGAATGTCGACGTTCACCCTTGCCATCTCTTGTTTGACCACTTCCAATTTGCCTTGATTCATGGACCTGACATTCCAGGTTCCTATGCAACATTGCTCTTTAAAGCATCGGATCTTGCTTCTATCACCAGTCACATCCACAACTCGGTATTGTTTTTGCTTTGGCTCCATCCCTTCATTCTTTCTGGAGTTATTTCTCCACTGATCTCCAGTAGCATATTGGGCACCTAATGACCTGGGGAGGTCCTCTTTTGGTATCCTATCATTTTGCCTTTTCATACTGTCCATGGGGTTCTCAAGGCAAGAATACTGAAGTGGCTTGCCATTCCCTTCTCCAGTGGACCACATTCTGTCAGATCTCTCCACCATGACCCACCAGTCTTGGGTTGCCCTGCAGGCATGGCTTGGTTTCATTGAGTTAGACAAGGCTGTGTTCCTAGTGTGATTAGATTGACTAGTTTTCTGTGAGTATGGTTTCAGTGTGTCTGCCCTCTGATGCCCTCTTGCAACACCTACCATTTTACTTGGGTTTCTCTTACCTTGGGCATGGGGTATCTCTTCACGGCTGCTCCAGCAAAGCACAGCCACTGCTCCTTACCTTGGACGAGGGGTATCTCCTTACCACCGCCGTTCCTGACCTTCAACGTGGGATAGCTCCTCTAGGCCCTCCTGTGCCTGTTCAGCCACCACTCCTCAGGTTGCTCCTCATTTTAATCAGAAGGTAATCATTAAGCAAAAATGGAATGCCTGGCCTTGTATAGAAATTCTACCTTTTTTTCTGCATCTTCCATATCTTTGTTTTCATTTGGTGGTAAATTTATAAATTATTTTATCCTCTTTTGATTTCTTCTCATTACATTATTTCTGGCTTCCCCAGTGGCTCAGTGGGAAATAATCCCCCTGTGATGCAGGAGACACAGGTCTGATCCCTGGGTTGGGAAGATCCCCTGGAGCAGGAAATCGCACCCACTTAAGTATTCTTGCCTGGGAAATCCCATAGATTGAGCAGCCTGGTGGGTATAGTCCATGGGGTAGCAAAAAGTGTTGTATACAATTTAGCAAGTAAACAACAACAACACAGTCTTTCAAATGCTTTTCTTTCTATCAGTTCTGCTCTTTCTTGATATAGTCACCCCTCAGCTTCTTTGGGGATTGCTTCCAGGAGTCCACACAGGATATTCCATCCAGAATATCAAAATAGGTGTATGCTCAAGTCCCTAACATAAAATGAGTTGTGCCATGAATACATTCCTTCCTCTATAGCCATGGGTTTCACATCCATGGATAAGGATGGTGAAATGTATTATTTTTCCTTCCTTTTCTCCTTCCACATTCCGTGCCAGAATATTTTTTATTAAAATTAATAGTTTTCAAAAAAGATGTGTGTAAAGAGCTAACGGGAAGTTAAGAATAATATCAGATTGATGTCTTAGATGATGTTTTGTTTTATAAGTAATAGTGAAAATTCATACCATAATGCAAAGAAAGAAATAAAATAAATCTGGCAGCATTTATTTCATCATATTTCAAAAAGATGCTCATAACATAGGAGAAGATGTATGCCCCCATATACAACATAAGCTATCTAGCGTGTTTGAGACACCTGTTTAGAGCGAGGAATGCTGTATGAAGAACTTACTTGTGGCTCACAAGGTAAAGAATCTGCCTGCAAGGTGGGAGACCTGGATCTGATTCCTGGGTTTGGAAGATCCCCTGGAGAAGGAAATGGCAACCCACTCCAGTATTCTTGCCTGGATAATTCCATGAACAGAGGAGCCTGGCAGGCTACAGTCTATGGGGTCTCAAGGAGTTGGACACAACTGAGCAACTAATATATATAGATAGATAGATAGATGGATGCAGTATGAGGTTGTTATTGTCCTTGGACTTGAGACACTATTCACCTTACAATGACCAGAGATACATATTTAACAGCCACTATTTGTTTACCAATCTTCCATATCAAGTGGGGAAATCCATCCATCAAATGCAACAAGTTTTTCTCTTCTAGATCAAAGCACAGGCCTTTCCTTAAATGGCTATATTGAAATATAAATTCCATTTATCTCCAGTGGCCTCCCCTCAAGTGAATTTAACCTAAAAATCTATGTAGTTATTAGAATAATTATCCTATTTACAGTCTATTCTTTGAGTAAAATGGGACTTTATCAGAAGTATCTCATTGGATACAAAGTGCAAGACTTGTATGATGTACCTAGTACAGCCTTACAAATATTAAAGCTCATAGCCTCTTTTTCTCAGTAATGGTAAAGAGATACTATTTTAATTGCCTTCAAGAGCCATCATAAGAAGCAAAAGGGGGAAAGTATTATTACCTTTGTTTGTGCTCTGAGTTCTTAAGTATCCACTGTATGCTTTCTCTCTGGGTCTGTTTCTAGTGGTATGACCCTTGTTAATAGGAATTAGATCAGATTATGATTGTGTTGTGGTTATCTTAATTTTGCATGTTTTCTTCATCAAATAATACATATTTATATGAATTATCTTGTATCAGTGTGAATAAAGAAAACCCAGAGCTATTTAGCATTTACTTTACTGCTAGCTTTTTTTGTCTTAGGAACTACTGTACATTTCACTGTAATAACAGTGAATTATGTTTAGCAGCATTGCCTTCTTTTATTAAAGGTACATTTTAATTTGATGTTAGAAACAACCAGCTTTAAAGATGTGATTGGCCTTCAGTTCTTTTTGGATTCCTCTTTGAGATGCACTTACCACAAAAATGTGTTCTGTGGGAATTTGGCAACCTAGCTGATGATAGATCATTTTTATTTTACAGGAGAAAGCAAATGCTTCACTATTATGTTTTTATTATTTATTATGTCAAAAAGGAAATGTAATTTTTAGCTAGCTATGAGCATGTTAGTCCAAATATCATTTGATAAAATTAGTCAAGTGGGAAAACTCCCACTTCTTTGTCATGACACATCAAATATGCCCTTATTACTAAAAACATTAAGGATGAAAGAGTGATACTTTGTTTTTCCAAGCACCCTTAAAACTAACAGGAAAATCTAAATTATTATATACTTACTTTTCAGGAGCCAATGAGAAAGAAGTAGCCCTAATGAATGGTTTGACTGTTAATTTACATCTTCTACTGGTAAGCCTCCTTTCCCACCAGTGTTTAGAATACACTCATTTACAGAATCTGATTTTTTCTATCTTTAATTCATGAGGATTTGGAGTTTTACTTACTTCAAAATAAATTGTGAGATTATTTTCAATTATACCAGGAAATGCTGGGCCCTACTAGAATGGCTTCTTCATAATCATGGGAGAGTTGTCTCTTTACAAACAGGTTTAGAATACTGAGCTCTTATCTTAGAACATAAGGAATAAGAGTTAAAGTTGATGAAAAGCTAAATTGCTGCAAGCACACAAAATAATGATGTAAAAATGGTAGCAAGCAGTGATCTTTTCAGAAAGACAGTTTTCCAATGTGCTGAGTATTTCTGTACATTAATTTTCGGGGGTAGATTAAAAAAGACCCTGTTGCTGGGAGAGATTGAGGGCATGAGGAGAAGAGGGCAGTGGAGAATGAAATGGTTAGACAGCATCACCGACTCAATGGACATGAAATGGCTCAATCTCCAGGAGATAGTGAAGGGTAGAGAGTCTTGGTCTGCTGCAGTTCAAAGTATCGCAGAGAGTCAGACATGATTTCAGTTCAGTTCAGTTGCTCAGTCGTGTCCGACTCTTTGCGACCCCATGAATCGCAGCACGCCAGGCCTCCCTGTCCATCACAAACTCCCGGAGTTCACTCAGACTCACGTCCATCGAGTCAGTGATGCCATCCATCCATCTCATCCTCGGTCATCCCCTTCTCCTTCTGTCCCCAATCCCTCCCAGCATCAGAGTCTTTTCCAATGAGTCAACTCTTCTCATGCTGTGGCCAAAGTAATGGAGTTTCAGCTTTAGCATCATTCCTGCCAAAGAAATCCCAGAGCTGATCTCCTTCAGAATGGACTGGTTGGATCTCCTTGCAGTTCAAGGGACTCTCAAGAGTCCTCTCCAACACCACAGTTCAAAAGCATCAATTCTTCGGCACTTAGCCTTCTTCACAGTCCAACTCTCACATCCATACATGACCATAGGAAAAACCATAGCCTTGGCTAGGCAGAGCTTAGTCGGCAAAGTAATGTCTCTGCTTTTGAATATACTATCTAGGTTGGTCATAACTTTTCTTCCAAGAAGTAAGTGTCTTTTAATTTTATGGCTGCAATCACCATCTGCAGTGATTTTAGAGCTCAAAGAAAATAGTGTCTGACACTGTTTCCACTGTTTCCCCATCTATTTCCCATGAAGTGATGGGACCGGATGCCATGATCTTCATTTTCTGAATGTTGAGCTTTAGGCCAACTTTTTCACTATCCACTTTCACTTTCATCAGGAGGCTTTTAGTTCCTCTTCACTTTCTGCCATAAGGGTGGTATCATCTGCATATCTGAGGTTATTGATATTTCTCCCAGCAATCTTGATTCCAGCTTGTGTTTCTTCCAGTCCAGCGTTTCTCATGATGTACTCTGCATATAAGTTAAATAAGCAGGGGGACAATATACAGCCTTGACGTACTCCTTTTCCTATTTGGAACCAGTCTATTGTTCCATGTCCAGTTCTAACTGTTGCTTCCTGACCTGCATACAGATTTCTCAAGAGGCAGGTCAGGTACTCTGGTATTCCCATCTCTCTCAGAATTTTCCACAGTTTATTGTGATCCACACAGCCAAAGGCTTTGGCATAGTCCATAAAGCTGAAAAACAATAACAAACATTAATTGAGTCACTCTGCTTAGATATTTCTTACATTTTAAGAATTTGGTAATATGTATACCTTAAAATATATATTCTTGGTTTGAAATATGGTGCCTAGAGTAACTGATGTCATGAAATTTTGTATTTCATTTTTAAGTGAGATTTTGAAAGCATGTCTATAGGACAAAGATGGACTATTAAGAACTGATATATTATTTTTATAGTATACAGACATGATTATTAAACATGCCTGAAGGAAAGTGCTTATGGAGTATGTTAAGTATGATGGTAAACAGCATGACTTTCGGTTCAGACTACTCTGGTTTGGCTTCCAGCTAGATTACTTAATACCTGTTTGATTTTGGAGAAGGCTATTGTCATCTGGGTTTCCCAGGTGGGTCAGTGATAAGGAATCACCTGTGCAGGGGACACAGGTTTGATCCCTGAGTCAAGAGCATCCCATGGACAAGGAAATGGCAAACCACTCCAATATACTTGCCTGGGAAATCCCGTGGACAGAGAAAACTGGTGGGCTACAGTCCATGGGTTGCAGAAGAGTCAGACACAACTTAGCAACTAAACAACAATTGGCATTTCTAATTTTAATTTTTTCCTTTGTAAAAAAAGCAGGATGATAATATCTACCTCATACATATAAAACATGATAATATGTGAAAATTGTTTTAGCACCCCGGGCAATGGTCAACATCCAATTCACAACAGCAATCATCCTTATTGTTATTATTGTCAGTCAGTATTCTCCAAGAACTGCACAGAGAAATGAAAAGGCTCTTCTGAACACATGAGCTACTTCTCCCTGGTGAATCTAGAAATCTCAAATGTTTCATTAGGGCAAAGGAATTTTCAGTTGGACCTAAAATTAGATTTCATACAATCATAAAACTTTAGAAATATTATGTACTAGAAGCCAAATCTACAGCTCTAGATAAATCACTATGAATAAAACATACATATAGAGAGGCTTCCCAGGTGGCACTAGATAGAATATGATATTTCAGTCTCAGAGCAATTGCCATTAAGTGTATTGAGATTTTCAATTTTCAATTAATTTTCAATTAGCGTTTAAGTAAAGTTTGAGGATTCATTTTTATCTGATTCACATTTTTCTCTCAAATTTGCTTTCCTATTGATAAACATAGTGAGCAAATATCTTCTTTTTAGAATTCATTGGAAACAAGGCTAATTGGAAAAATGTACCTTTGATAGGCATCTAACTGTGTAGTTAATTAATTCCTTTAAAATACTGGAGATTATAAAATTAAAGTGTGGTATAAAAGTGAACAAATGTCTAAGTTGTACATTAATGCTTTTCTCAATAAATCCATTTCATTGCAGTTATCATTTTTCAAGCCTACACCCAAACGGTATAAAATTCTCCTAGAAGCCAAAGCCTTCCCTTCAGATCATGTAAGCATTCTTCAAATGGTATTTATATTCTTTCTACTCTTCCTAAAGGAGCATATCATTTGCCTGACTTGAATGTTTATTCACGAGTCTTTTCTAAGTAACCTTATAATAAAAAGATCTGTCAAATGCTTTTGATTTATGCATTTTTATAGATTGTAGCTTTATTTCTTTTGTTCAAGTAAAACATGTGTTAAGGGAGGAAAGAATTGAATGGGAACATTGATTTATTAGTCTTTTTAAAGACACTGAACAAACCACTGGTCTAAATCAAGTACAGTTATAAACGTTTTATTAATTCTTGTTGCTGTTTTATTTTATGAAGTTAAATCAATACACACCCCAGTACTTAACCCTTTAGCTACCTAAAGTAGGAATATAAGCAATTATCTGTCCATTTGCTTTCATAACACACTAGCATAATCATTGGTAGTTTTTAACTTAAAAAATGTATTGAAGACTTTAAGAATTTTTTGTGGTTCAAGGAAAAACTTCATGCTACTTTTTCAGCAATTTCAGTTATAAGAAATTTGACTGTTATAGACACCAACACAGCTAAAAGCATATTTCAGTTTTAGTATTAGAGAAACTTGATTTCCATCTTCATATTATCACTATTTAAGTTTTCTAGCCTATATCTTATAATTTCAAGGCATTTAATCATTCAAACTAATAGCCATGATCTTACTAAAAAGGATCAAGAATTTATCTTGAAAAAATTCAGCGTCCCTAAAATTTCTGGTTCCCATTTTCATCTGGGGCTCTCAATGAAGGGAACTTTTTTATCCTTTTCTTGTACTAGCTTACTCTTTTTAGCGAAAGCCATTTCTGTATCCTGTATTGAAGTCTAACAAGTCTTCACTGCTCACTTTGGTTATTTTGTAAACTCTGTTTTAACTCAAATTAGATTAATTAAATATCTTACTCAAAAAATTTCTTATATTTCTAAAGAATAAATGACCCTTACATTTCTATCCATATTTCTGTTCAGATTGATGCATGTAAATTATGTTAAATTTTTCTCTGATACATTCTATTTAGTCACTTTTAAACTTGACCTTGAATTTAATATGATAATATGTTTTATTATTATTTTATTACCTTTTTTTTGAGATATTCTAATGTACTTCTGTGCACTGGACTTGATCTAATAAATCATCTTTCTTTTCCAGTATGCTATTGAGTCACAGCTTCAACTTCATGGACTTAACATTGAGAAAAGTATGCGGATTATAAAGCCAAGAGAGGTATATAAGAAAGAGAAATAAATATTCATCATGCTTCTATTTAGTATTGATTTTTTCTTCATTTTGTTCAAAAGTATATTATCTTCATTACTTTAATGGAACTTTCAAGAAAGTATAAAAGACCTATACTCTGTTACTATTAAGTCATTTTGCTTAAAATAGAAACTTAACTCAGAAGTGTATTTATTTTAATTTTTTCAAAGGCTAGTCATATTATAAGCAAACTATTTTCCTATTAATACCACTAGAGTCTGCCACATTCTTCAGTGGGATGGGGGGAGATAGCAATTTGCATGTATCATTTTCAAATTTAAATGCCATTGTCTGTGGGTGCCATTAAAATCACGTTAAAAATCAGTTATATTTGTTGAATATTTATATAAGTTGAATGATGCCTATCATTTTGCCCCTCTTAATCTAAGTACCACATGTTTGCCTCTGAGTTTAGTCTGGGGTATTGAAAGGGACTTAGTGTAGCAGAAGCAAATTAGGCTTACAATTTCGTTATTACTCCCCAGGGAAATCCCCGTGACTTTGTGTTACTTACTTTATCTGTGAGATTTCTTTATATTTAAACAGATAACAAAGGAAACATGTTTCCTTACAGCTTGACCATATGTTTAAGATCTAAATACTGTGCCCTTTATATTAATAAAGCTGTAAGGCTAAGTTGTACAGGCTTTGATATCTAAATCCTGCAGCTTGTGTAACTTGGCACCAACAGATCCACACAGGATAAATTTTAGGTTTCATGTATGTACAACACTCCCAAGTCAATGTTTGAACAATTATTTCTTTCAACCCAAAACCAATTTGAGAAATTAAAGATCTACTGTATTCACTTCTTTTTGCCAACATGTTATTAATGGAACAGAAAGTTCTCACAGGTTTGGAATGATATGTTTCATATATTACATATAAATTGCTTATTTCTAGCAAAAATGACTATAGCCATCACAAGTTTTTTGTTTTTGTTTTTGTTTTTTTAAGTAGTAAGTGTTGTGGCGTTGTATGACTTAATCATATATTTGGGACCACTCTTTAGCATTACTAGATTGAAGCAGGTCAACATGAAACAGAACCATATCTTATCACTGAAAAATAAAGTTCTCATTTGCTTAGTACCAATTCTTTAAAGAATAAAGCATTAGTATATAGAGCACTTTCCTTACTTTTTTAAAAAATTATAATGGACAAAATGTATTAGCTTCCTCTACAGGAAAAAAAAAAGAGGTTGGGGTTGTCATGTTACTAATTTTACTTTAATTTTTTTTTCTTAGAATTACTGAAATCCTTTTCTTCATGTATAAAATACACATCACTTAGAAATTTGGAGATTTCATTGTCAACTCTATTTTTTAATTTAAAATTTATTTTTAACTGGAGGATAATTGCTTTACAATATTGTGTTGGTTTTTGCTATACAGCAATTTGAATCAGCCATATGTCCCCCTCCTTCTTGAACCTCCCTTTCACCTCCCCCACATCCCACCTCTGTAGGTTGTCACAGAGCACCAGGTTGAGCTCCCTGGGCTATACACAAACTTTCTACTAGCTATCTGTTTTATATATGGCAATGGATATGTTTCAGTGCTATTCACACAACTCCTCTCCTTCCGCTACTGTGTCCACAAGTTTGTTCTCTATGTCTTTATCTCTATTCCTGCCCTTCAAGTAGATTGACCAGTACAATTTATCACTCTTATTTTTATAGATTATCATTTTTTCAAACAAGTCTCAGACTACTAGCAGAAATTAGCATATTATTACATATGTAATAATATTAAATATGCCTAATGTGGGACATAGTAATTGGCAAATAGTAAGAGTTACTAAAATTAAAAACAATTTAAGAAAAATCCATTAATACCGTAATGAGTTTTCCCCAAATTATAATGTAGCTAATGATGCCTTGACTTCAAGACCATGTCAGATTTAGCAGTGTAAAAATTCATAAAGGCTTCATAATTAGATGAGAATTATTAGGCTACAAATTTATAATTTGTATCTGGCAGAGTTCTTTCACTCAAGTTGTTTATAAGACCAAATTAAATCATTCACTGTATTCACAAAGTAACTGATCACTGAATTATGGGAGAAAAGTAACCTTGATAATATTAAATTTTATTGATAGTTTCTTTGCATTTGGATCTTTACCTTCAGATTGGTATGGAATAGATGTTACTTTTAAATTAATAGAAAATATTAGGCTAAGTTTCACTCAGATAATGATGTATATGTGTCTTTTATCTGGAAAAAATTAATGATTTTAGATTGATAAATAAAATACTAATTTCCAAGAAATCAGTTTTGACATTTAATATTTTATGGACACCCTATTTTTCTGGTATTTTATTGGATGGAAATAAAAATGAAATAATTTATGAGTATCTAAATAGTAAAGACTAATTGAAAAACTGAAGAATAAAATCAGGCAATAGAGTTTTGCAAAAACTTATACTTTATAAAATACTTCTTACTATTGTATTATTATTTCTTAATAACAAAAAGCATGTTCAGATATATGTTCTTGCCAGATTTTTGAAGGTTCTTAACTTTAAAAAAATACCTTTGCTTTTTCTTATGATAAGAAAGATCCCAAAGTGATTTTTAGATTGGGAAATATAAACAGAAAAGTCGTCATTGTGGATATTATGTAATTTATGCCTACCATGACCTTAGGGGGAAGACACATTGAGATTAGAGGATATCCTTGAAGTAATTGAGAATGAAGGTGACTCTATTGCAGTGATCCTTTTCAGTGGTCTGCATTTTTATACTGGACAGCTCTTTAATATACCTGCCATCACAAAAGCAGGACAAGCAAAGGTATGTGCACTATTTCCTCCTCCCCACTTTGTCCAGAACATACACACACACACACACACACACACACACACACACACATATATACGATATATGATGGAGAAGGCAATGGCACCCCACTCCAGTACTCTTGCCTGGAAAATCCCATGGACGGAGGAGCCAGGTAGGCTGTAGTCCATGGAGTCGCTAAGAGTCGGACACAACTGAGCGACTTCACTTTCATGCATTGGAGAAGGAAATGGCAACCCACTCTAGTGTTCTTGCCTGGAGAATCCCAGGGATGGGGAAGCCTAGAGGGCTACCATCTATGGGGTCGCACAGAGTCGAATACGACTGAAGTGGCTTAGCAGCAGCAGCAGCAGCAGCAGCATGATATATGAAAGTGTTAGTCACTCAGTTGTGCCTGACTGTTTGCAACCCCATGGATTGTAGCCTGCCAGGTTCCTCTGTCCATGGATTTCTCCAGTCAAGAATACTGGAGTGGGTAGCCATTTCCCTCTCCAGATTTTCCCTACCCAGGGATCAAACCCAGGTCTCCCCTGTTGCAGACAGACTCTTTACTGTCTGAGCCACCAGGGAAGCCCCATATGATATATATATATGTGTGTATATAGATATATATTTGCCTAAAGTAAAATATTTATGTTTTAAAATATATTTTAAAATATAAAGTTTATTAAATACACTTTAAAATATAAATATTTAGCTTTAGGCATCTCTATTTAAACCTCTTTTGTTACTTCTTGGTCTTACCCTCTCATTAGCATCTGCTCTCTCAATGTCTACCTCTAATCAGCAGGATGGGTGAGCTTCCTTAAGTGTTGTCATTGGTACGGAACTGCTCAGTCAGCAGAGGTAGCCAATACTTAGGATAGCAACTATATACTAGGACTATTAGAAACTCAACTCTGGTGCTTTGTTGCACTATAACTCATTCTAAATATAATCTATGCTCATTAACCTTATGTACCTGAAGAAGGGGAGATGAAGAATAAAAGTTTATCATAGATGGGATTTTACCCAGTTTACTTTATGGAAGCCATTATACTGCCTATAATGAGTAATTTTCCTTAAATACTACAGAATAATACTTAGTATACTATTATGAAACAGTAACTCTTTCTATATGTCTTGTGAAAAAGTGCTTTAGTATGTTTGCTTAAAAAAAATAAGAGGGAAAACACTTAACAGTTACAAACTGTATTTAAAATCTTTAAGTACGTGTTGTATTTGATTTAGCAATCAAGCCATATATTTTAAAAAGGTAACAGTCAAATTATATTCTTAACATTAGTAAATTATGGGATTAATACATAAGTGAGATCTAGCTAATATATTCAGTTATTGAAGCTAATGAATGGAACTAATGAAAAGAAATTTAGTACCATTACCAGCGGTCTCTAGGAATTTCCAACCACAACTTCCAAATGATTTGATAAATATGAAAGTGGTGCATTACAAAAGATATAATGATGATATCTTCTTAATTTAGATATTAAAGTTTAATCACCAAAATAAACATAGTTCAATAAAATATCATATTTTAAAATGTTATGCAAGTAATTAGAAGTCCCTGATCACCTTACTATACATGCATGTCTCATTAACTTTCATAGAAATGAGGCAGGAAGGTAGAGAAGAAAGATGGTGGGTTTTGGAATCACTCAGTCTGAGGATCCAATTTTGGCTAGATCAGTTAATTTTATATGAACTTAGGCAACTTACTTGACCTTTCTGAGTCTTAGTTTTCAAAAGCGTTAGTTGGAATAACAGAACCCACTTGATGAATGCAGTGATGATTATGAAGTTTCTATTAGATTGCACATATTCTGCTATTAAATAGTGGTTACCTCCCACTTTCCACTGTCCTCAACAAGCATGAAGTTAAGAATGTGGCTTAAATATACATTTTCTTTCATTTCTCATAAAAAAGCAAAATAAACCTGTTTACTAGATATTATACATAACTCCCATTCAACTACTTTGATGCTGAAACCATTCTTTCAGTATTTTGCAGGCTTTCTTTCACTTATAAAATGTAGTAGCCACCTACTACGTAGGACTCTCATTGAGTTTTCAGTCATAGAAAGCAAGGTAGGAATGAGTAGTTCCATATAAATGCAACTGTACAGAAGTGATGGATACTATGGAAGTGAAATGGTGATCTAGCTGACTTCAATTTATCCATTATCAAAATTATTTTAACAGATATTTGTACTCTTGCTAGACAATTCCCTTCATTCTCAATGAAGATTTAGAAAAAGTATTTAAAAGGTAAATTTACATAGCTTTCTTGGGTGGTCTATGAAAATAAAGCTGAAGAGAGAGAAAGAAAATTAAAGGTGTCAATCAAGAAAGAGTTGGGAAATTTGAGGGAGAAAAATATGCCATTAAAGAGTCACTATTATGAATGTCTAAGTGAGATTACCTGCCTCTTGAGAAATCTGTATGCAGGTCAGGAAGCAACAGTTTGAACTGGACATGGAACAACAGACTGGTTCCAAATAGGAAAAGGAGTACCTCAAGGCTGTATATTGTCACTCTGCTTATTTAACTTATATGCAGAGTACATCATGAAAAACGCTGGGCTGGAAAAACACAAGCTGAAATCAAGATTGCTGGGAGAAATATCAATAACCTCAGATATGCAGATGACACCACCCTTATGGCAGAAAGTGAAGATGAAGCAAAAGCCTCCTGATGAAAGTGAAAGTGGAGAGTGGAAAAGTTGGCTTAAAGCTCAACATTCAGAAAACTAAGATCATCTGGTCCCATCACTTCATGGGAAATAGATGGGGAGCAAGGAAAACAGTGGAAACAGTGTCAGACTTTATTTTGGGGGGCTCCAAAATCACTGCAGATGGTGACTGCAGCATGAAATTAAAAGGTGCTTGCTTACTCCTTGGAAGAAAGTTATGACCAACCTAGATAGCATATTCAAAAGAAGAGACATTACTTTGCCAACAAAGGTCCATCTAGTCAAGGGTATGGTTTTTCCTGTGATCATGTATGGATGTGAGAGTTGGACTGTGAAGAAAGCTGAGCACTGAAGAATTGATGCTTTTGAACTGTGGTGTTGGAGAAAACTCTTGAGAGTCCCTTGGACTGCAAGGAGATCCAACCAGTCCATTCTGAAGGAGATCAGCCCTGGGATTTCTTTGGAAGGAATGATGCTAAAGCTGAAACTCCAGTACTTTGGCCACCTCATGCAAAGAGTTGACTCATTGGAAAAGACTCTGATGCTGGAAGGGATTGAGGTAGGGGGAGAAGGGGACAACAGAGGATGAGATGGCTGGATGGCATCATCGGCTCAATGGACGTGAGTCTGAGTGAACTCCGGGAGTTGGTAATGAACAGGGAGGCCTAGCGTGCTGCGATTCATGGGGTCACAAAGAGTCGGACACAACTGAGCAACTGAACTGAACTGAACTGAAGTGACATTAAGAAAAAAAAGGAAAGTTTCCAGAAATATGGTTGGAACCAAAACTGATTGATTAATAAAATCCAACATTAGTAGATTTTCAAGTAGAAACTTCAAATGAAAGAGAAGTGGGAGATAGGATTTTTGAAAAATATGTTAAAGAAATACATATATACCAAAAAGATCACAAATTAAAAGTGGCTAGATGAGTTATTCTGAACTCTTATAACCATCACCTAGACCAAGAAATTTCTAGAACATTTATAAAACTCAGAATCCTCCATGTATATAAACATAAACACATATATATTAGTTTTGTTCATCTTTGAACTTCATATGAATGGATTAACATGCAGTTTTATGTCTTTTTATTTGCTCACTACTATATTTACAAAGTTCATCCATTTTTGTTCAAACAGTAGTTTTGAGTGTTTTCCTTTTCATTTCAGTGTATTATTGTATTATATGAAATAGATCACTATTTAATTTTCTTTATTTTAATCATTTGAGGGCTAATACAATAAATTCTACTCTATCCTTATAAATTTATATCCTTATAAGTTTCTTTGGGTATGCATTCATACCCATTTCTGTTAATTCAGTTCAGTTTAGTTCAGTTACTCAGTCATGTCCGACTCTTCGCGACCCCATGAATTGCAGCACACCAGGCCTCCCTGTCAATCACCAACTCCCGGAGTTCACCCAAACTCATGTCCATCGAGTCGGTGATGCCATCCAGCCATCTCATCCTCTGCCGTCCCCTTCTCCTCCTGCCCCCAATCCCTCCCAGCATCAGAGTCTTTTCCAATGAGTCAACTCTTGGCATGAGGTGACCAAAGTATTGGAGTTTCAGCTTTAGCATCATTCCTTCCAAAGAACACCCAGGGCTGATCTCCTTTAGAATGGACCAGCTGGATCTCCTTGCAGTCCAAGGGACTCTCAAGAGTCTTCTCCAACACCACAGTTCAAAAGCATCAATTCTTCAGCACTCAGCTTTCTTCACAGTTCAACTCTTGCATCCATATACGACCACTGGAAAAACCATAGCCTTGACTAGACAGAACTTTGTTGGCAAAGTAATGTCTCTGCTTTTAAATATGTTATGTTGGTCATAACTTTCCTTCCAAGGAGTAAGTGTCTTTTAATTTCATGGCTGCAATCACTATTTGCAGTGATTTTGGAGCCCCCAAAAATAAAGTCTGACACTGTTTCCACTGTTTCCCAATCTAATTCTTATGAAGTGATGGGACTGGATGCCATGATCTTCGTTTCCTGAATGTTGAGCTTTAAGCCAACTTTTTCACTCTCCTCTTTCACTTTCAGCAAGAGGCTTTTTAGTTCGTCTTCACTTTCTGCCAAAGGGTGGTATCATCTGCTTATCTGAGGTTATTGATATTTCTCCTGGCAATCTTGATTCCCACTTGTGCTTCTTCCAGCCCAGCATTTCTCATGATGTACACTGCATATAAGTTAAATAAGCAGGGTGACAATATACAGCCTTGACGTACTCCTTTTCCTATTTGGAACCAGTCTGTTGCTCCATGTCCAGTTCTAACTATTGCTTCCTGACCTGCATACAGGTTTCTCAAGAGGCAGGTTAGGTGGTCTGGTATTCCTATCTCTCTCAGAATTTTCCACAGTTTATTGTGATCCACACAGTCAAAGGTTTTGGCATAGTCAATAAAGCAGAAATAGATGTTTTTCTGGAACTCTCTTGCTTTTTCCATGATCCAGTGGATGTTGGCAATTTGATCTCTGGTTCCTCTGCCTTTTCTAAAGCCAGCTTGAACACCTAGAAGTTCACAGTTCACGTATTGCTGAAGCCTGGCTTGGAGAATTTTGAGCATTACTTTACTAGCGTGTGAGATGAGTGCTCTTGTGCAGTAGTTTGAGCATTCTTTGGCCTTGCCTTTCTTTGGGATTGGAATGAAAACTGACCTTTTCCAGTCCTGTGGCCACTGCTGAGTTACATGCTTAGAACTGGCATTCTTAGAACATAATGTAGGTGTATGTTAAATTGAAATCAACAGTGAAAACTTTCCGAAGGTTTATATCAATTGGTCATACACTCTCACCATGAATTTCTGTAACTCTACATTCCCACCAGTAGCAAACGTGATTATTTTGTAATCATAATGCATTGCAGTTTTAATATGAACTTCTCTAACTATTGGTGAAATTGAGGATATTTCAAATGTGTACTTGCTAAGTTTGTTTGTTTTTTCTTCTATGAAGTGCTTGTTCAAGTGTCTTGTCCAATTTTTCATTTGGTTATCTCTTTGTTATAAATAGTATAGAAATTGATTCTGATGGAAGGAGAAGATAAATGATTTCTAATGATCATCTAAAAGGAAAACTAATAAATTAATCAAACAACAACTGGTAGGGTAGTGTGGCCTTGAGTCACATAATGAATTTAGAGAATGCTGAGGCTTTACTTAACTGAGGAGAAGACCTGGGATCATGACAATGAAAACTGAGCATAAGATCAGGTTAGAGAGCCATATTATAAGGGAAGGCCAGCATGTGAAAAGAGTCATCATGTTCATATTTTGTCTCTGAAGCTATCTACTTAATTTTGTATTATTGGCCAACCTACTATCTTGGAGCTCTGCCTTACATATATTTATATATAACTTATTTGTATTACTATTTGTAATATTCTATTACTTATTTGTACTAATAATTTCTTCTCATCTACACTCACTGGGTGTTCCCTATTTTCTTCTGAATTACTGTCCCTAGAGATTTTGACTCTTGTCACCAGTCAACTTTCACTACCAAGTAAAAGCTACAGGCTACTCCTACACTTGAAAATTATTTATGACCACCTAACTATTACACTCAGAAGTTCTATATGCACCTTGAGATCAGTATGCTCCAGAGTTGTCTCCCTCCAAAATACCACTATTGTTTCACACCACTATCCTTATAATCCTTTATAGACTCAACCCTGACATTTTCCTGTTCTTTACCTTTTCAACCAATCTCTTCTTAATTCTTTCCTCTCAGAGTTAGTCTTTCCTTTAATATTCCTTAATCAATTATGAAGGTTTTCAGCTGCAAGAAAAAAAAAGTCCCAGAGGAAAAAATAGCTGAAAATTAGAAATTTATTTTTCTCACAACAGAAGACTTGAGGCAGGAGTTTGCTAGGATGCACTAAGCAGTTCAGTAACATTGGTATGACATCTCCAGGGCTTTCTGATATGTCCTTCAGATTTCTCACATCATAGTTGCTGGGAGAGCTGTCCCAAATCCAGATATCACAGTTCTCTTTAAAGCATAAAGAAAGAAGAGAGGAGAAAGAGCACTACAGTTTTGTCCATCCCTTTCATCCAAAGTGTAAAGTCTTTCCAAAAAATCCTAGCACTTTCCAGTTTATGATTCAATGCTTTTTGAAGCAGTAGCTTTGAGAAAGCATGAGTAAAGGAGGTTTTAGCTTTTATGGACCTAAACCAAAGAGAGGCTAAAAACAGAGCTGGGAAGGGATTTGGGTTAACAAACACACAGTACTTCTTGCATCTTCCAATTATACCCCCATGGAACATCATTACTTCTATTCTTCTAGCCCTCTTTAATTTTTCCTGAATGGGATTTATTTCCACATGTATAACATTGATTAATGTATGGTCATTGTTGGGAAATGAAGGATATCTGCGTGCTCAAGAAAAATAGCTATTAGCTTTGCCACCTGCAATTCAGGTATTTTTGCTTGCTGATGGAGTATTATACTATAATTCTGAAAGTAGTGAAACATTTGCATTAATGAAATACTTAGATAGTAGAGACAGAGCTGACCTGGCCTTGAGCCCATGCCTTTCTATTAGTTTCTAGCATAGTTTAAGTGGCTTAATTCATTTACCAATTTGACTTCATTTGTCCACTTAGTAAATGGGGAAAGTAACAGTGCCTACTTCATGTATTTGCTCTAAGCAGAAACAAGGTACTATTCCTAAAACAGTGCGTTGTGAGTAATAAGTAAACATTATCAGCATATATAAAAAAATCACAGTGTAATATCCAACCTACAAAAAAAAAAAAGCAAAGAAATAATGAATCCTTAGAAAGTGAAATATTCAGAACTTACTCTACTTGAACACTTCTATACTAGATTATGAAAGAAAACAAGAAGCAATGTGGTTAGGATTCATCAGACTAGACCGAATTTTTTTTTTAATTAGGTAATGAACTAACAACTGTTTTAATAATCTTATCCCTAAATAAACTCATTGCCAAATGTTTGTATTCCACTTTCCCTCTCCAATGCCATACAAAATGTCCTTTAGCACTCTGGAACTCATGGTGCCTTGGCAGATAGTGGTTCCAAATAAATATTTTTTGACTGAATGAATGATTAATTATCTTATTTATCATATATTTTACACTATTTTACCATCTATGGATGCTGGAATGTTAGTTTCTTTTAGCCTAAAGAAACTTGAAATGCAAATCACAGCCAAAAAGAAAACTAAACTTTGCAACCCTGTGTTTGCAAAGCTTCTCCTTTGTTGTGTGGCACTCTCTAGTGGGTGTGAGTATGAACACCTCTTAAACCAACTATAAGCTGCCTAAATTACTAATAAATAATAATTGCAATTATAACCACAAAATTTAAATACAGAATGAATTAATTCTGGATTCAGAATAATATATGACAAAAGCAGAAATAAGAATAAAGACATCATTATAATAAAGAAAGACATATTTTAGCTTTAACATCTTTAAATAAAAACTGAGATACTTAAATAACACTCATATATAAGTGGCTACTTCATTGATGCATCCACTTATCTTCAGGGGAGGTTTAAATTATTGTTAAAAATTTTTGAGACTTTTTAGGAGACAAATAATTGATCAAACCTCAAAATTCAACAGGAAGCTTGGCTGAGATGCTTCTAGTACTGAAGACTAGAAGTCAATTCTCACGGACTATTAGAAAAAAATAATATCAATAATACTTGTATGAGATCAAGATTTGAGCAGTGAATCAGTTAGGAAAAATCAGTACAAGATACTTTTATATACAACTATAACATAAACTGGCATGTTGTAGGAAATTTTTATATAT
This sequence comes from Ovis canadensis, assembly GCF_042477335.2. Classification (NCBI taxonomy): domain Eukaryota; kingdom Metazoa; phylum Chordata; class Mammalia; order Artiodactyla; family Bovidae; genus Ovis; species Ovis canadensis. The sequence goes on along the minus strand of NC_091246.1, from coordinate 172,546,349 downwards.
AATGAATAAACCCTTTCCGAAAAGATTTAATATTCAAATGCTCAACATTAAGTAATCTTTACTAGAAATTGTAGTACATACAGCCATTATCTTATTAAAGTCACTGCCAGTTCACCAAACAGGATCTTGTCCTTAGTGCATAAAAAGAATCTTGTCTCTATATTCTCTATAATAGAGCAATACACATTTGAATCTTTTATCCATTCTTTCTATCAGTAAATATTTGAAGAGTAAACTATAATAATAGAATTCTAAATAGGAACTCCTTATTTAGCCTGGCGTGTTAGACTGACCTTCTCAGACAAGATGAGACCTCAGCAAATCCTAAAATTATGAGTAGGAATTAACTAGGTAAAAACCCCTCCAGGGCACAGATAATATGGTAGAGCCATTTTGGATTTTTTTTTTTTAAGTTAGAATTGCAAGGAAGCAAATATTTCAGTACAATTTGATTGTAGAAAATGCTGTATGATTTGATAGAAAAGGTATGATAAAAAATGAGTCTATAAAGCAGACAGAGGCTGGGTAAATAAGGGCCCACTAGGCTATATTATATGTCTTGAACTTCTCTTAAAGACATAGGGAGCCACTGAAAGCTTTTAGACCATGAAACAAACTGTGTTTTGTTTTAATTTTTAAAAAATATGCCCTACTTACAGGAATGGGTAGGGATAAGATGAATAAAGGATCATCTGCAGTCCCTATTCAAAAAGTTTAAAACTCTCTGTCATGATACAGTTCAAAAGATGGGGGTACCAGAGGACAGATCCATTTCTTACCAAATGAAATGTTTTCTGATCTCTTCATAGATCACTCTTATTTAAACATTTTATCTTAGTGATATTAAAGACAAAATTTGTATAAGCATCAGAAATGAAGGATCCGTACTGAACTCTTATTTCACCCAGATTTCGATCTATCCACAGAATACGAGGATTAAAAATAATAATAATAATAACACACATACACACACACGTACATACAGAGTCAGAGACAGAGACAGAGAGAGAGAGAGAAGGGAAAAGTGACCTAAATTTTAGATGCATCTCATTAACTAACCATGCTTTACTAGGGGAATAGCAAAGGATTATTCTGTTTAGAAATACAAAATACACTCTCTGTAGTTTATCCAAGTAGGAGCCTGGAGTCAATGTTTGTGAGGATCAATGCCCAAGAATCTAAAAATTTTGAGCTGTCCCTAAGAAGTTTTCATCAGATGTTTTATCTAATTTAAGCTTTTCATTAAATGGACCATGTGAGGAAGATTGATTAATTCTCAATAGAAGAGAAATTTGCACTCAAGATGTTTTAGGATTACAGATCTGAGAAAAGCAAGACTCCAAACTGTCAATCAGGATCGTTGCTTTGGCAACCACTCTCATCAAAGCCATGGTGGATAATTATTTCTTCTGATCTAGCCCCATCCAAACCCAGCATTCCCCAAACGAAAGTGTATACTTAGGGTTTCTTTTAGATGACATGCATTTTACAAAATACTTAAGTTGCCTTAGACTAAGGCTGTGCTTAGTTGCTCAGTCATGTCCAACTCTTGTGACCCCATAGACTGTAGCCTGCCAGGCTCCTCTGCCCATGGGATTCTCCAGGCAAAAATATTGGAGTGGTTTAAGATCTATGTTGTTTAGCCACTTGATTAAACAAAGGAAGGGTGATTTAAGTCTTTGTTAAGCTGAAAAATGAAAATGTTTCAACATGAAATGTACACATACATTTTAATTTAATCACTAACCACCATAAGAATGGAAAGAAAAATGTGTGTTTCATGGCAATCAATGTAGGTGGAATTTCAAAAGATCTTTAAGCAGGAAAAAAAAGAAAAATCCCCAATAAAATGTAATATTTCTCTTAATGTCCTTCTTCATGTTATCCTTATTTAATCGGGTAAATTATGCATGCAAACAAAATCAAAGACTGAGCTGAGAAGGCAATGTTCATTTTCTTAGGAAATTAAGTAAGGTGGTGAGCAAAGAGGATAACTATAACATTGTCTATAAAAACTAGATTTAAGGGAAGAAATTAAAGAATGATGTCTTTAAGAATTATTCCATAAACTTCTTTGCAATATTATCAAGTTCAGTATGTAGTAAACTTAATAATATAAGCAAATTTGGTTGAGAAAATGAGCATTCAGATTGACATAGTAATCACTAGAAAACCATATTAGGGAAGAGTACACTTTTATTTCTAATCACAATGGTGCTTTCTTCAATATAGAGCACCATTTCCACATGATGGACAAATTAAATAGTTGCTTTAAAACCATTGTATAACAGGATAGGTAGATAAACAGATATGTAAAGGTTAAAGGTTTCCACTCACCTGAAAAGTAACTACTCATTATTGGGAAGGTTGTGATTAGGTCCTGGTGTCTCCTATTTGATCCCTTGCCTCATTTTTCTCACATGATGCCCATCACTCGTCTACCATTTGTGGGATGTAGTTCAAACCATTTTAGCCTTTTTATAATTGTGTATATACTTAACTTAATATTGTATTTCCTCTGCTCTCCTTCACAAATTTATATTTAAGCTAAACCAAATGTTTCACATGTTTTCTGTACAGATGTCACACTGTTGCTATGCCTTTATTCTTAGTTTCCCTTACTCTTAGAACTTCCACATATGAAGATTCTATTCCTCTATCGCAGCTCAACCACTATCTGCTTCACAGGTTATGACTGGTCCTAGAGAATTGCTGACCCTCTTTGTGTATGCAAATGTGGTACATTAAAAAATTTTAATTACATGCCAATAATGACAGATCAAATGATTTCATATAAAAAACTCCTAGTTTTAAATACCTTCTGAAAATGACATGTTTGGCAACATTACCCTAGGATAACAAGTGGTAAGACTGAGTCATAGCTCTGCCCACTAGATGGAACTTTAGTTCGTCCACACAACTCCCATTTCTACCTACTGACCTCAGCACTGAAGCAGAGTGACAGCTGGCGTATATATTTCTACTTACATTGCAGCATTCTTACAAAAATGAGTAAAGGGGAGTGTTTCTTATAGGCTCAACTCACAATATTTCTTGACTAACTCCTGTGGAAACATGAGGGGTGATCCTTGATCTTTGTCATAAAATTTTTCTCATTCCTCTGTGTCAGGCTAAATCTATCTCCCTGTTATATTTCCATAGCATGATAGAAAATGTATTACTGGTCCCATTTTGCTCTATCTTGTAATTATTTATATGCATATTTATAAAATTTAGGAAGCTTTGTAAGTAGAATGTTCAATGACTGATTGAGGGTAGACGTTAGAAACTTCACAGGCTCATACTAGTGCTTTTCATATACATAATTACTTATCATTAAATGCATACCTATTTGGTCAGTGAATGGATAAATGTGTATATCAGTAAGAATGGATTAGGCTGTTTTATGGATCACATATTGCATAAAAAGCATAACTATGCTCCTATTTAATTAGAATCAGAAAATTCTGAAGAATTACTAATAATGGTTAATTTAAAAAAATCAAAATACTTGTTGTAAAATTTGAGTTCTTTTTCAAATTCCATTTCTACTCTTTGACATACTTAGGGCATGCAGACAACTCCATTAAGTTATTAAACATTAAATGAACTGAATTAAGCTTGAAAAATTACCTTGAGCTATTTTTCCCATCTTGGGTATCCAAAATAAATCAAACAAACTATATTTTGTGTGAGAACCTTGCCAGCTGGAGAAAGACTCTAGAAGAGAACAGTATTACTCAATTTGTTTTATTTTTCTTCTTTGGTTTTGCACTTACTTCTGACAATAAATAGAGGAGACAATAGCTGTTTTTTTTCTGGTAAAAGAAATAGCTGAAATTTACTCTTGAAAGCACACTCTGTTAGGTAGTAAGACATTTTTACCTACAAATTACACACTTTAGAGTCTGAAGGGTTTTTTCTCTTTCCCTCTCTCTCAAATCCTTTACTGTTCCTGCCCAAGTAGCTGTTAGCTCTTAGCTCTGTCTCAGACCTTCTTAACGGACACCACCCCTCCCCCCGCAACTTAAATTTCATTAGCAAAATGCTCCCAATACTCCTACTTTCTATTTCTCATCTCTGGATCTGCCAGTCTCATCAGTCTTTACTTTTTAAAAAGTCAGGCTAAAAGGACAAATCTAGTTTCTGCAAGAGTGCTTTGTACAAAGGTAGTAGTACTAGGTGCTGCTGATGGCATACTGTGCTTTAGGTACTTGGGATGTAATATTTACGATATTCCCAGCTATGCTAACAAGGAGCTTTTCCCATGTTTCACTGAGGGAAACTGAGTCTGAGAGAAGTTAAGCACTTGTTCAAGCTGACTTAGCCATCTGGGAAACTGGAGTCTGGCTCCATACCTCTCTTTCCACTGTATTTTCTCCTTTTACATCGACAAACTTAATGTGTAATGACAAAGCAGTCTCAACATTTGGAAAGTCTAAGAAAATATTTATAGCCCTCTTTCTTGGTTATTTCCCCTTGGGAAACTGAGGCCCCTGTCTTCAGGGCTGCATGGTCATCTCTTCAGTTTAGAGAATATTGAAAACCACAGTTTTTACTTTGCCCTAGAAGTCAAGGATAAGAATCAGAATTATTGCTGAATAAGATTCTGTCAGTGCCAGCATTCAACAGTACCCCAACTCAGAACTTCAAACACACTCCTTCCAACTTCTCTCTTTAAGAGGTGCCCCGAGACACTAAGAGGTCTCCTTCTGATGGGTCTCTTAGGTAGTTCCGCTGGTAATAGCTCTCACCAATGACAATGTCATTGCCATTCCTGATAGCAGCTCTTTGGGGCTTTTAGCTGTGTGTGCAGGAGCCCTCTCTCTAATTAAATGAGCTCACCAACTTCTACATGATTGGGAAGCTAATCTACATGACACTGGGGAGAATTTCAATAGAAAGTCCCCTGAACCCTTTAATGGTAGCTGAGTTACAGAGTACTCTCTTGAAACTTCATTCTGTCACAGGTATATTGACCCCTCACTTAATATCAGATTCCAGGATTTGAAAGAGACAGACAGACAGATGGACAGAGAGAATAGATTAAGAAAAACTCCACTGTCTCTGCCTTTAAAGAGTCATATGGGGCATAGAGGCACATAAAAAGGAAACTGCTCTGGACTGTGTTAGTACTTGTCAAAGGTAAAAACAAATCTGTGAAAATGTCTTAGAATATCAGTCTAGTCTAATACCACAAAAAGTAGAGTTGTGCATGTTCCAGTTCATCTTAAAGACTGGGTCAAAACCACACACTGCAAATTGACTCAAGAATAAGTCAGACAGCGTGGGAGATGTAGTCCCACTCAAGTTCAGAAACTATCATTTTCCTCCAGGCATCTATTCATAGAACTAGAGCACATAGCTATTAAGACAGAGCTATTCTTCCAGACTCTAGTTCCCAGTGCTCCCCACAGGCTACCTGGTTAGCTATGTAAACTCTATAGCTAAAACAGTTCTGGAATTTAAACAGAGTAGCTTGAGATAAAAATTAATTAAAAAAAAAATAGAGGCCGTCTTTCCTGTGACATAAATAGAGCCTGGAAAGGTGTCTAAAAATGCACTAGGTTGGTGCTCCCCACAGGCTACCTGGTTAGCTATGTAAACTCTATAGCTAAAACAGTTCTGGAATTTAAACAGAGTAGCTTGAGATAAAAATTAATTAAAAAAAAATAGAGGCCGTCTTTCCTGTGACATAAATAGAGCCTGGAAAGGTGTCTAAAAATGCACTAGGTTGGCCATCTTCAGTGAGTGGAGTGGAGGTCTACTCATCTTCAGGGAGTGGAGTTCTACCACCCCATTCAGGTCTCTGGGGTTTCCAAGCAAAGACAAGCTCCTTAGGATGTGCCCGCGTCCATTCTCTTCTTCCCAATATCCCACCTCCTGTCACTTCACTGTTACTTGTCCAACAGAACACATTCTTCATATTTTCTTTTAGTTGACTATAGCTGTAAGCTACTATACTTGCTGAAAATATGCAAGTATGGCTTGATGTAAGAAGGTAACAGAATCCTAATACCATTTTACTCTACTTTGTACAGACTGACATACATATTTCAGAATGGATTCCATTTTCACTTCTTAGCTAATCCATAAATCCAAACCAGAGTTTTCAAGTCACCAAGTGAAAGCATTCATTCTGATTTCAATTTCAAGTTAAAGGTACTCATTTTAATTTAATGAACTCCTTGATATCTGTGCCAGCCTTTGTTATGACTCTTTTTTGATTCAAAACTCCCCCTTGTTGAATATCTTATCTTTTTCCAAAATTCAGTTCTCTGGAAACTCCCAAGTATAGTCATGGCTCCCCAGATCCCTAGGAACAGCCCACATGAGAGGCACAGATGTTTGGTTTATTAGTGCTTATTGTCTCCTCTATACAGATTTTCGCCTAAATACCATCAATCAATAGCTCTAGGAGAAAAAGGTACTTTTCTTACTCAAATTATCATATAGTGTAAGGGCTATTGGGGAAATCATTCTTCTCTGTACACTTACATTTTAAAATAACATTTTGATAGAAGATACATTTCAAATGGTTACACCTTAACCTTAGAGTAATTCATCATATAGTCTAGAGTAAAATCTTGTCTACTCTCCCAGTTTTTCTTGTTTCTGTTCTTGTTTGCTGCTGAACTTCAATATGAGCATTTATAATTATCAAGTCACAGCATCCTGGATGGGATATTGTGTGTAGTTTTTCTCTTGCAGTACATATGCTGATTATTTACTTCTGGAATCATATGTTATCTTTAAGAGCCTCAGAGCTAAAGTAGCTTTGAGTAGCATTCAGCTTCTGCCTTAAAATTTTAAACGTTGGTTCTAGTTGCCAAGCTACTTGATTTCTAAAATATTTACCGCAGCTCCACTTGGAAGACTGTGTTGTGTACTTTTAACTTATGAGTTTATTCTCCTTTTGTACTGCTACTTGTTTTAATATTGAGGAACAGCTATTCCTATCAAACTCTTGCTGTAAATAAGAGAAGGCTTAACATACTAATTCAAAACAACAACAACAACAAAATAGTAGATAGCTCTGTTAGATAATTGCGGGAAGGAAAATGTTATACAGATTACATATTGACTTTAAGTAAAAAATAAACACCATGCAAGAATTAATGCATAGTTCCTGCTTATAGGCTTCCCTGATGGCTAAGACAGTAAAGCATCTGCCTGCAATGAGGGAGACGTAGGTTCAATTCCTGGGTCAGGAAGATACCCTGGAGAAAGAAAAGGGAACCCACTCCAGTACTTTTGCCTGGAAAATTTCAGGGACAGAAGAGCCTGGAAGCCTAAAGTCCATGGGGTCACATGACTGAGTGACTTCACTCCTGCTTACAACCAGAGTTGGATGAAAAGGAAAAAAAAGTGAGGAAGATACTTGAAAATCATAATAAATCTATGCTGGGTGAAAGGAAAGACTTTCAGGATAAAAATTCACTCTGAAGTGATATACTATATTTACAGGACTGATAGAGGCCCCTCTTACAGAGTATTTCTTCTTTTTTTTTTTCTAATTTAGTATCTGTGCATTATTTTGAACCATAGCAGTTGAATGAATTTCACAAATTTTAGTGCTTCAAGATAGTGGCAAGAAACCCTACCACCTTTCATCTGCCTCTTCCTCAATCTCACCCCACCCCAGCACAATTCGACATCTCCTTAATTATGAGCTTCTTTGGGAAGTGCCAGGATCAAAACTAACTAGCCAACCAATTGTTTTTAATCCCCACTTTGTCTATCCTATCTATCTAGAGATGAACACACACACACACACACACACATACACACTCCTATCATTTTTTAAAAAAATTTCATTCACTGTCTTCAAATTTTCCCACCAGTTTTTCTTTTTAAGGTAGCATTATTCAAATGTATAGCAATGTACTTCTGCAATTGTTTCCTGTGACTTTATATTGAAGCAGAAGTACCATTTAGAATACATAAAGACCTGCTTGGTATGGTGTGGAAACTGTAGTTCCCATAAACAGTCATGAGAGCAGTCATACTCCTAATACTAGTATCCAATTACTAGCCTTAAAGGAATCTTGCAGGCACCTGTAATTTACCCACCATGATGCTAATGCCACTTCCAAGGGTATCCTGAAGTTTGAACATGCACCCAGCTCGCACATAGGAATGGCCGCGGTCTACATGGCATGCATCCTTTGCAGGTACTGCCGAAGTAACCTAGGTGGTTACTCAAGTGGGCCTGAGGCTACTTACCTTTCTTAAGTATTTTATTATTTTAACAATTATATGAACATACAAATGCATACGACCTGGCTTTCAGTTCTGTGTATAGGTACAAGTGTCTTATATAATTACCCTTTTCACACCAGATTTGCTACTTATTGATGATCTTCATCATTTATAGGATTTTGGGGGAGTGAATAAAGAAGAAAATAATGATATCAGTCCAAAGTCAATCTGTTATAGGATAAACCAACAAAGTTATGAGGACTTGAATGCTACAAGGTATAAAATTAAGCCCTACTATTCCATATTTCATTTTAATAGATAAAAAATAATAAACTAAATTTTAGAGACAGTGAGACAGCTACCTAGAAATCTCAACACAGGCCCTATGTGTATTATTATACTGGTTAGAAAAATTCTTAGTATTGTGCTATTGAAGATGGTCAAAACGAAAACTCATGATATTAATTTTTTTATTGAAAGGAATTTTTTAAAATATTTTAAGCTACCATTGATTGCCCAAGAAACTTCATTTTAAAAGATTCCAAGCCTGAATAGATGATTTATGCAATAAAATTGAAACAGAAATAAAGGATACCAAATAATATTCTTTTACATTTAGCTTCAGTTTACATTATATTTATTGACAATTGTCTGGCTTTATTATATGTTCTTTTGTTTACTTATTCATCCAACGATTGAATACTTGAATTTATATTATGTAAAAATAGAAAAATAGTAAGATTGGAAAATTGCTAGAAGAGATTTATGTAACCAGAACTATGAAAGAAGAGAGAGGTTTGGCAAAGTGTCTTCCTATGGAAGTTATCTTATGATCAAAATCTGAGCTACTCAGGCAAATGGGAAGGGAAAGAATACTCTAGAGACAGAGAATATTTATGCAAGAAGAGGAAAGTAGGTGTAGGGCACGTGAGATAGAAAGCTGGAAAGAATCAGGTCATAAACCATACCAAGGTAAATGAGTTACATTCTGAATTGAATGGGGGAATCACTGAAGAACACAGGAAGTCTTACAATCAAATGTATGATTTAGAAAGTTCATTGGAAGAAGGCAGGATGGAAAGAATCAGAATAGTTACAAGATTACTTCCATAGTTTGGGGATTGACTATAAAGCCAGGTGACATGGTGGCTGAAAACCGCTGTGCTTGTAATGTCGTTTATCGTTTATATTTGTCACTGTTTTTTATCAATGAGTGAGTGAAAGTCACTCAGTCATGTCTGACTCTGCGATACCATGGACTATACAGTCCATGGAATTCTCCAGGCCCGAACACTGGAGTGGGCAGCCATTCCCTTCTCCAGGATTTACCAATGAGATTCTGAGCAGTTGTGGGTAATTAATCCAAATCTGCTGAAAATATTTGATTTCTATTTTAGCATTGCATAAAGTATGCACTCAAGTGTTCAACGTATGTTTTCACATATTCATATTGTTTTCCCTACTATTTCTTTTAAAATAATAAAAATATTAACTGAATGGCTATACAGTGTTTCGGAAAACTCTTAGTGTTTTAAGATGCTGCCATCTAGTGAAACTTCTGTAAAATCACTTTGTGACGATCCATTCAAGTTTGTATCTTAAGGTCATTTACTTAAAATAATCGCATTAAATAACTTATGTTCTCTGCCATCCATGGGGAAAGAATTTCACTTGCATTAAAATATATTGTAGGAGCCACAAGTGATTTTTTTTTTATATTGTGCCACATATGTGACCACAGGGCCTTTAACAACATGATATGGTTGGTGAGTGAAGTTACACAGTTTCTTCATCAGGCTATTCTTTATAAATAGCTGATAATATAAGTGCTGACTTTTTATTCCTTGAGTTTCCTAAGAAAAATTGTGCTATAAAAACTCATTTTTTGTGTGTTTGGGAAATAAAATACCGGTAAGAACCTTTTTTTTCCTTTTAGGAGATTCTAGTTTTGGTCACATTATAATGAGTAAATTTTCTAATTAACTGACTCTCCAGTGTATTGAGTTTTCTCCATGGAAACCGATGCTATAGGGTTGGGGTCAGCAAATCTTTTCTGTAATGGGCAAAATAGCAAATATATCAGACTTTTCTTTCATGTGATCTCTGTTGCAATGATTCATTTGTGCTTGCAAAAGCAACCATAGACAATATCTAAACAAATGAGATTACCTGTCCTAAAATATTACTTTATTTATTTAAAAGGTCATGGTTTGCATCTCTCTATTCTGGGAAAAGCGAAGTATAGTTGCTCAGTCATGTCTGACTCTGCGACTCTATGGACTGTGGCCTACTGGGCTCCTCCATCCATGGGATTTTCCAGGCAAGAGTTATACTGGAGAGTGTTCCCATTTCCTTCACCAGGGGATCTTCCTGACCTTAGGATTGAACCCAGGTCTCCCACATTGTAGGCAGACACTTTACTGTCTGAGCCACTCACCAGCGAAGTCCCTATTCTGGGGAAAGTACTTGTAATAGCTGTTCGGAGTTATTTATTTTTAAGAGGTGTTAGAACGATCAAAAAGTGGGTCCTTCTGCAATTATTAACTTCAAAAAACATCAGTCAATAGATGTAGTTCTTCAAAGTTGCAGGAAGTCTAATGTTTTAAGAAGGTAATTATTATATGTGCTCTTAGTAAGCTAACAATATAACTCAGAGGTAAGACATGTTTGCAAAATAAACACCCTCATTTAATGACTTTTCAAAAAAATTCATGTTCGATATACAAAGTTGTCTTAATGTGGAATGAATCACTATATTATTTAGCTAAATGTTTTCACATTTTGATCTACAGAGGAAAGTAGTTTTGATGGTAAGCAATTAAATTAAGAAAGTACTACTTGAGTATAGTTTGGATAGTATAAATTTATTGCTCCATGCTTTCCTTCTGGGAATTTAGTGTAAAGAGTCTTACATTCTAAAACACCAAGTTTTATCAGGCAGACATACAAAATACTTGAAACCATACAAGTAAATAATTGAGACAAAATAGAGTCAGTAAGAGATTATCCAGGTCTCAAGTGAATGTACAGGAAGAACACAGCATAGATTCGAAAATAGCATTGTTTTTATGGGCCTCCAGAGAAATCTGTATGCAGATCAAGAAGCAACAGTTAAAACTGGACATGGAACAAAAGACTGGTTCTAAAACAGGAAAGGAGTACACCAAGGCTGTATATTGTCACCCTGATTATGTAACTTATATGCAGAATATATCATGCAAAATGCAGGGCTGGATGAAGCACAAGCTGGAATCAAGATTGCCAGGAAAAATAACAATAACCTCATATTCGCAGATGACACCACCCTTATGGCAGAAAGTGAAGAGGAACTAAAAATCCTCTTGATGAAAGTGAAAGACGAGAGTGAAAAAGTTGGCTTAAAACTCAACATTCAGAAAATTAAGGTCATGGCATCTGGTCCCATCACATCATGGCAAAAAGATGGAGAAACAGTGGCAGACTTTATTTTTGGAGGGCTCCAAAAATCACTGCATAATGTGACTGCAGCCATGAAATTAAAGGATGCTTGCTCCTTGGAAGAAACATTATGACCAACCTAGACAGCATATTAAAAAACAGAGACATTACTTTGCCAACAAAGATCCATCTAGTCAAAGCTATGCTTTTTCCAGTAGTCATGTATGGATGAGAAAGTTGGACTAGAAAGAAAGCTGAGCACCAAAGAATTGATGCTTTTGAACTGTGGTGTTGGAGAAGACTCTAGAAAGTCCCCTGGACTGCAAGGAGATCAAACCAGTCAATCCTAAAGGAAACCAGTCAATCCTAAAGGAAACCAGTCCTGAATATTCATTGGAAGGACTGATGCTGAAGCTGCAACTCTAATACTTGGGACCACCTGATGCAAACAATTGACTCGTTGGAAAAGACCCTGATGATATGAAAGACTGAAGGCAGGAGGAGAAGGGGACAACAGTGGATGAGATGGTTGGATAGCATCACCGACTCAATGGACATGAGTTTGAGTAAACTCCAGGAGTTGGTGATGGACAGGGAAGCCTGGTGTGCTGTAGTCCATGGGGTCACAGAGTCGGACACGACTGAGTGGCTGAACTGAACTGAAGTTGCTTCAGCCGTGTCTAACTCTTTGCAACTCTAAGAGACTGTGTACAACCCAGGCCCCTCTGTCCATGGGATTCTCCAAGGAAGAACACTGGAGCGGGTTGTCATTTCCTATTCCAGGGGATCTTCCTGACCCAAGGATCAAACCTGAGTGTCCTACATTTCCAGCATTGGCAGTTGGGTTCTTTACCACTAGAGCCACCTGCTCGACTTTATGTTAACCAAACTAGGCAGGACTTGGTTGCACGGATGCTTCTAGTTTAAGCTGACGTCACTACCATGCCCTAGCTATTGTAAATAGTGCTGCAATGAACATTGGGGTACATTTGTCTTTTTCAATTATGGGAAACTTTTACATTCTTATATATAATTGAACTCCTCAAAGAGGTTTTAATATTGTTTATGTATACCTATATTTACTATATTTGTAATAAAAACAACTTTAAAATATATTATATATTTAGGACAAAAACACAAACCCATTACATACTGACATAAATATTACATTGTTAGGGGGTAAAAATGTAGTTTCTAAAAGAGACCAAAAAAGAATGTTTTATATTTGGCATATATTTTACATAGAAATATAAATCTTTGCTATTTGACTTAATAGAAGGCAGCTGGTTTTATATATCTTCTGCAATAAATCTCTTGATTTTTTTTTCTTTGTGAAATATAAGAATAAAGTTGGACCTTGTACAGATATATATTTAGAAAAAGTACAAGCGATATAATAGCTTTTTCAGTTAACTGTGAATATTCTTTGATCCTATACCAGAATTTGACAAGAACTTCCTAGGATTTGTAGTATGAAATGTGAAACCAAATCAATGATCTTTCTATGCTTTGTTACATTAAAATCTATGGGCTGATTTTTCATTTTGAACAGATCTTTTATCCATGCATAATATGTAACAATATGTCTTGATCATTTGGAAAATATCAATTCATTCAGTTCAGTTCATTTCAGTTGCTCAGTCGTGTCCAACTTTTTGTGACCCCACGAATCACAGCACCAAGGCCTCCCTGTCCATCACCAACTCCCGGAGTCTACTCAAACCCGTGTCCATCGAGTTGGTGATGCCATCCAGCCATCTCATCCTCTGTCATCCCCTTCTCCTCCTACCCCCAATTCCTCCTAGCATCAGGGTCTTTTCCAATGAGTCAGCTCTTTGCAAGAGGTGGCCAAAGTACTGGAGTTTCAGCTTTAGCATCATCCCTTCCAATGAACACTCAGGACTGATCTCCTTTAGGATGGACTGGTTGGACCTCCTTGCAGTCCAAGGACTCTCAAGAGTCGTCTCCAACACCACAGTTCAAAAGCATCAATTCTTTGGTGCTCAGCTTTCTTCACAGTCCAACTCTTATATCCATACTTGATTACTGGAAAAACCATAGCCTTGACTACACGGACCTTTGTTGGCAAGGTAATGTCTCTGCATTTTAACATGCTATCTAGGTTGGTCATAACTTTCCTTCCAAGAAGTAAGCGTCTTTTAATTTCATGGCTGCAGTCACCATCTGCAGTGATTTTGGAGCCCCCAATAATAAAGTCTGACACTGTTTCCACTGTTTCCCCATCTACTTCCCATGAAGTGATGGGACCAGATGCCATGATCTTCATTTTCTGAATGTTGAACTTTAAGGCAACTTTTTCACTCTACACTTTCACTTTCATCAAGAGGCTTTTTAGTTCCTCTTCACTTTCTGCCATAAGGGTTATGTCATCTGCATATCTCAGGTTACTGATATTTCTCCCAGCAATCTTGATTCCAGCTTGTGCTTCTTCCAGCCCAGCATTTCTCATGATGTACTCTGCATATAAGTTAAATAAGCAGGGTGACAATATACAGCCTTGACATACTCCTTTTCCAATTTGGAACCAGTCTTTTGTTCCATGTCCAGTTCTAACTGTTGCTTCCTGACCTGCACACAGGTTTCTCAAGAGGCAGGTCAGGTGGTCTGGTATTCCCATCTCTTTCAGAATTTTCCACAGTTTATTGTGATCCACACAGTCAAAGGCTTTGGCATAGTCAATAAAGCAGAAATAGATATTTTTCTGGAACTCTCTTGCTTTTTCATTAAGTTATGTATATTTTCTAAATATTTCATATTTCATTGTATGTTGTTTTTAAAATTATATGTTAGTTTTAAACTCACCATAAATATCTTTAAATACTGGGAAATGATCATATTTATGGAAATGGACACAATTTTTCCAAAATTCCACTTTCTCTTTGTAACTACTTTTTTCCTTTGGCAACAAATCCTGCAAGTTATTTTCCTAAAATTGATAGACTCACTTCATTTTTCAAAATATGTCTCAAATACCTAAGTATGATTTACTATCATTTGTTTGTAAGATGCTATATCATGCAAAAATGGCTTTCTATGAAGTTAAAGTGGGTAACTTAGCTTGCAACTCAAATAACTGCATAAGTGCATTACTTTGAGACAGACATCCTACTTCAGGATATTGTTAAATGTTTTATGAACAATTCCCATATCAAACCTTAAAAGAATAAAATTAAGGTATTGACATTTTATACAAATGTATTACTTTTATACTTGTACCAAGGAGATATATAACTCAAATTAACCTTTTCATGCTGTAACTGAATGCACACAATGAGAATACAAGTTTTGACTACCTTGATTTGTGCAAAGATGAGAGCAATTTAACACATCATTGCTTCTGCATTATCAGTGTAAAAGTCATCACAGTAAAGAAGGCAAAGAATGTCTTCTTCCTGGTATGAAAACTGTTTTGACCTGAAAGGGTCTTGAGAATGCCCAAGATTTTATGATTAAACACTTTGTGAGACATTGCTGCTGCTGCTGCTGCTGCTGCTGCTGCTGCTGCTGCTGCTAAGTCACCAAAGGATAAACTGCATTTATAGTACAGCATTTTTTCAACAATTTTCTTAAATATACTTGTATTTGTTATTTTGAATCATTAAGCAAATTCAAAATGTTATTATGTTCTTCCCCAGGGTTGTTTTGTTGGCTTTGATCTAGCACATGCAGTTGGAAATGTTGAACTTCACTTACATGACTGGGGAGTTGATTTTGCCTGCTGGTGCTCCTACAAGGTATCAACAGACTAGTTAATATATTTATATCCTTTTAGTCCACACTAACATTAATCTAAATGTAAAAATGGATCAGTGACCAATTTTAGGTATTTGAACTACTTTCCTCCATTTCCTTCATTACTGTATTTTGTGACTTTAGTTAGTTGTAGAATCACTTAATGAATAGTATAGGTTATTAAGTTTTGGTATTTCCATCCTTTATAGAGCATTTATTCCTTCAATTCTCTGACTTCTATGATAAAATCAGGACGTTCTGGACAATACCTCCATACTTAGAACTTAATTCAAATTTAATCTCGTGTTTTGTTAATATGTTGAGAAATTTCTACATAAGTTAAAGATAATTCTTATGAAACCAACTTTATATTGACATTTGAAGACAAGTTTATTGACAGGGAGCATAGAAATAGAAGTGATCTTAAGCATTTTAAAAATATAATCTTTTATTATTATTTAAATATTTTGTGGCAAAATAATTGAAATGAATGAGCTTTGAAATCAGATAACTGTCAGTAGAACTGAACTGTTATCTACCAGTTGGGGCAAAAACTGGCCAAAATAGTAATAGCTATTTATTCCTATTTAATAATGCTACATTTCATTGTTTTTCTTTGAACAAAATAACCGCAAATTCTGTTTTATAATAAAAGTTAAAATAATCACACATTTTGATCTTACCAAAGTTGATTGCATAACAAAAAAGTCAAATTATTATTTTTATCATATTTATTTAGGCAAACCCACACAGTTTAATTTACTCTCTATCCAGTATTTAAATACAGGAGCAGGAGGTCTTGCTGGTGCCTTTGTCCATGAAAAACATGCCTATACAATTAAACCTGCGTGAGTACCATCTTCAGATTTTCTTTGGCGATGGATAAATGAATTAAATGAATTTGAATTAATTAGTGTGCTAAATTCACATGTGTTCTTTAAGATGCTATCCAATAAGAATCTGGGTTGATTTAATTATTTTACTACTCTGTGAACAATGATATGCTTTATCAGAAATAAATGATTTCCAAAGAGTTTACTTGGTTGAACAAGAAATGTAACCACAAAAGGGAAGCTTCAATGCTAAAAACTAGTCCCTGTAATCATGTAGAACAGATGGTTTAATGCAGAGAGACTACTTAGCTTTTTTCAAAAATTAGACTTTAGAAAAGTCCGGGTTTCTCACATTGATGAATAAATCAAAGGCAACACAGAACTGTGCCTAACAGAGCTTAAAAGTGGTACATGATTATTAAAATTACATCTACCTTTAAAGCTGGAAACTTATAATATGGTCTTATAAGGAATATCTTCTGTCCTAAAAGATTTTATAATCCATGAAAACTGAAGAAGCTGAACACTGAACAACAGACTGACTACATAAAAAGAAATACTTTTCAATTTTTATATAGCACTCTTCATTTTTTAGAGCAAGTATAAATGCAAATGTGATACACCAACAAATTTAACATTTTTATTTGACTGGGGAACTCTTAAGTGTTTCTATTATTTTTATCTGGTATGGGGAAAAAAATAATACTCTGTAAAAAAATCCTTTCACAATTGTATCAGAATGTGTGTGATGAGGAGACTGTCTAGACTCCTAACAGGTAATATAATAATGTTTGATTAATTTTCCAAATCTTCTCAGTCAGTGGCTGAATGGTATAATCTTTATGAGAATTGAAAGTGAATTAGTAATAAATCTTGGAGCCCCTCACATTTTTGAGATTCTCTGCATATAAATCATACAAATTTAAGAAGATTTTCTACAGCTCGTTTAATTATATCTAAATTTCTTCAAGATTTTAAAGTTTTAAAATTCCATAGAACATTTTTTAGACAGATATTTGTTAGGTACTCATCTACCTTGAATATATTGTCAGGACATTAGATTTCTCCCCTTCTTCCAAATTCTGCAGAGAATATCTTAGCTATGGGCTTCCCTGTTGGCTTAGCAGTAAAGAGTCCACCTGCCAGGCAAGAGATGCAGTTTCAATCCCTGGGTTGGGAAGATCCCCTGGAGAAGGAGATGGCAACTCCCTCCAGTATTCTTGCCTGGGAAAACCCACGGACAGAGGAGCTTGGAGGGATACAGTACATGAGGCAGCTCGTAAGTAGCTACCCATGGCTACTACCATTAGGTAGCACAGTTGGACACTGAAC
This sequence comes from Ovis canadensis, assembly GCF_042477335.2. Lineage (NCBI taxonomy): Eukaryota > Metazoa > Chordata > Mammalia > Artiodactyla > Bovidae > Ovis > Ovis canadensis. The sequence continues at coordinate 172,528,812 of NC_091246.1, read as the reverse complement.
AACTAAACAATGACAACATTAGATTTCTCCCCTTGTCCCAAATTATCTGGAAAGAATACAAAATGTATATTATAGGACTACCATGCAAGTTTTTAAAGGTCTGTTTTTTGTTTTTTGTTTTTTTCATTTATAAACAACACCGTTGATAACATTTTACCTAGCCTAAGTGTTTTCCAGATAGAGGGTATGTAAGATATTGCCTGCCTTTGTGTGAAAACTCACCACCCTGAGCATATCCAACTCTCCACTTATTTAAACTGCACTAGATGAATTGGCAAAGGGAAGCAGGGGTATGGTAAGTAATGTACACAAATTCTAGAGAATGCAAGCATTAGCAGTTAAAATCTGATTTTACAGCATCTCTATTGCACTTCAGAGTTCTTTCACCACTATTTGCCCTTCATGGATGAGGAACAAGAGAGGGCAGAAGGGTTGTAGTATGCCTGCACGTGCCTCATCTTATAGAATCCCAACATCCTCTAGACCCAGTGAGTGAAGTCACTCAGTCGTGTCCAACTCTTTGTGACTCTATGGACTGTAGCCTACCAGGCTCCTCTGTCCATGGGATTTTCCAGGCAAGAATACTGGAGTTGGTTGCCATTTCCTTCTCCAGGAGATAACTGTTAAGTTTGCTCCCAGGAGAAAGACTATATAGACAGAGCAGATTTACACTCCAACCTGATCACTCACCTGCTGGTCCTGAAGAATGTTCTTGATTTCTCAGTGTTCTAGTCTCTTGATAAAGAGAACGTAAGCATCTACCTCATAGAAACTTACCGTGAGGTTAAAATAGGATAATGCATGTAAAACAGCATAGCCACTGAAGCATGATAGGTGATCCATACATCTAGGGTGAGTATCTTTTTGCCTCACTGTGAAGTTGCATGTTAACTTGTAGAATTTTGCCTAGTAGAGATCATTTCTCCTCAAGCAGGAAACATACCCTTAAAGGTTATGGTTTGTGACCTTTGGGATATTAAAGAATTTTGTACCTAAGGCCAAGCTCAGACTGAGCCTGTAAGCCTCTATTCCTGGAATTCTCTCTTTTACTGGCCTCACCATCTTACTGACTCGTCTGCTAATTATGCGTTGATTGAGATCTTTATATGTGTTCATGTTATATTTGTACAAGAGCCATGCTTGTACAATCTTCTATTTGTACAGTTTGAAAATCACATGCTATTAACTTCTGTTGCATTTTAAGTATCTAGTTTGGAGATCAACAAGACTCAAACCAGTCTGACTCAGGTAGTCCTTCTTACAGGAAACACTGGTTGTTGTTTCTTTGTTTATCAGTTGTTAAAGTTTCTTTGTATGTGATATTAGAGGGACTAGTTCCAATGGTACCAACTTTTACCCTAAGTGCAATGTAACTTCTATTGTTAACTTTATGAAGTAAACTTTGTGCTTTAAAAAAGGGTGACATCTAGTGGCTAAACATGTTATTTCAAATAAATAGTACACATAACTTTCCTGGTCCATTCATTCTTTATCTATGCTTAAAGTATAATTTTCTTCTATCATTTGAGCATATTGTTATAGTGCAATAATCGTGTAGCCAAAGCCTTTGATAAAGAGGTAGGACAGGATGGAGGTGGAAGTTAACATTAGGTGCATTTTAGGTACAACATTAAACAAAATGCATAAATGTTTATCAAGGTTGAGAAGAAAGGTACTATGGGAGTGGATCCTGGAACTTGTAACCCTGAATTCTGAAAGTTGAATATTAAGTGAATAATTTCAAAATATCTTTTACATGATGCTCCCAGTAGCAACTGGCAAATTACATCTGTACCAAGAAATTTCACCATTTTTTTGCTTGTTTATTTAAATAGGCATTTTGGCCATTGTTCAAAATTGGTGACCTAAGACTTTTTCCAAGAACATTTTGTCAATAAAAATAATGAGTAAAGGCCACTGTCAATCTAGTGTATTAAGCATTATAATTCAAATCATTAATCTCAGCTGTAATTTGACCTTTTCCTAGTTTATCGTCACGTTTTTCCCATTCCGGTATCATATTCTAAACCTTATCTGTAGCTAAGAATTATACTAAATAAGGACTGGTTCTGAGTAAATGTCATCTTGTGTTTTTTGTACTTCATGTCTGACAATTTTAGTGTATACAGTTAATAATTATTGCTCTGCACTATGAAGGAAATACTTTTAGCTGTAAGAATTCAAACATTAGAAATATATCACCTTTTAAAGAAATCCTTCAAGTGAAAGCATTAATCGCTCAGTCATATCCAACTCTTTGCGACCCCATGGATTGTAGCCTGCCAGACTCCTCTGTCCATGGGGTTTTCCAGGCAAAAAATTACTGGAGTGGGAGCCATTCCCTTCTCCAGGGGAATCTTCCTGACCCAGGGGTCGAAACCAAGTCTCCTGCATTTCAGGTCCTTGAAAATCTTGCATTTTTCTTTTAACTTTATACGTGTTAAAGACTTACAGACTTTCTGGAAGACTTTAGATCAATACTTAACTTTTTTTTATTTTAGAAGATTCAAACATATGTGAAGGCTATAAAATGATTCTTTTGTAAAAGCCCACAGACTGCAATTCAAGACACCACCCATCACTTCTTGGTTTTTTCAGAGAGACACTAGCAATAAACAGGAGTGAGTTATTAAGATTCTTTATGTGGCTTGCTTTTCTTTTACTCTATCCAGTGAAATCATACATACTAGAAAATTGCTGTTCTTCACTTTCCATGCTGGCATAATCTTTCAAATGCTCTCATATATTAGCTCTCCTGAAATTCTTGCTTCCCCTAGTTTTTTTGTTTTTTGTTTTTTTAAGTTTTCTGAGTGGTCAAGAATGGAGCCTATTGATAATTTTTTGAAAATGATAGAATTTCAAATCATGCCAATACATTTCCATAAACAGAGGTATTTGATTGAAGGCTTTAAGTAGAGATGACATTTTTAAGGCTTTATTAAGAGCCTGAGTCATCTCCTTTATTGTAATAAGTAATTTGCAGGTTAAAAAGAACCAGCAGAAGAGGCTGGCTGTATCAGTGCATGGGAAAGGCAAATTTTAAACTCAGAAGTATAGATTATTACTACTATTTGTGAACTTAAAAAATAGACCCATAAAACAACACAAAAAGTCTAAGAAAGGATAAAAAGAAGCATCAACAAAATTTATAAAAATGGCTTAAAAATTATAAGCATGTTTCACGCTTGACCCAACAGAACAATTCATGTTATAGAGAGAGATCATCTACTTGTTCTGGGGTGTGATGATGATGTATCTGATTATACTTCCTTCCCCAGGCAATGCTGGAGAATACCACAAACCCAAACTCATCTATAATTTAAACCCTGTTTTGGTTTCTGTGATTCTTTCTGACCTACTAATTATCACATACTTTTCTAGTATCTATATAAAATCTTGGTATTAAAGACTGGGAGAATGAGGGAGTGTCGGTGGTGGTAGCAAGTTGGGTGAATTCACCAGACTTCAAATGGGATACTTGAAAATGGGATAGGCCAATACCAATGTATTTCTCAGTGAAAGTTTTCACAGAATCCTTAGTGAAACTATGACTCAGACCTCCCAGGGCATTTATTCTACGCATTTAGCTTGTTTCTGGAGTTAGATGTTCAGTATGAATTAACGTGGATGGCATCTTAGCCACAACTTCCTGCCCTATCAGACAGCCATATTAAATGTGCTTGGCCACCCCTTTGTCCTTAATGTTACCTCCCACAGCCCTAATCTTCCAGTGTATCATTTCCCCTTGCTTCTGCTCCAACGTATGTGATTGCTTTCCTGTATTTGATAAAGTTTACTCTTTCACTTTTTCATTGATTCCCTCAATACCTCAGCCCTTGGTCCTTTTAACTCAGGTGTATCTCATGCACTGTAATGATGTCAAAAAGAGACATTTGCAGAAGATACCAACTGTATTTCTAGCTTTATGACTTGCTTACTTTCTATCCCTTACTTTTATCTGATTGCAAATTGCAAGAGCTTCTGATTATAGCAAAGTATTATTCTAATCCCGAAAGATATATGACTATGTAGGAAAGTAAAAACTGTGAACTACTCACTTATAAAATTAACCTTTACTGAACACCCTTTCTCAATTAGTATTAACATTTATCTCTGTGCATTATTATAAAAATATTTTGGTCTCTTGCTGATGATAGAATGTTATAACACAGTAAAAATTTTATGCAAATGAATTGTAAAGTAAAATTTTTCAAGAGATTCAGCATTTCATGATGCAAGTTATACTGAAGAACTGCTTAATCGCAAAATCATGAACAATGAGAATATGTTAGAATCAAAAGCATTAACAAATGAAGTAGAGGAAATTAGGCATGGTACTTCAAAATCAAATGACTTGAATATGAGGGATCAAGAGGAACTGATGAATGCTTCAAAACTTTTGTGGAAATGATCATCTTTATGCTCATGCTAAAAAGTTAAATATAACACAAAAAAGATTCTAGCTTGCTACCATGACATTTGTCAAGTACACCAGAAAAAAAAATCAACATTTGATTTACTATTCATTCTTTTTAATAATTTGCATATTATGATTTTAATGTAAGTTTTGTCAAATTATAAATTACATTTGTTATACAATTTAAAGTTTTATTTTTCAAAAGCATTGCAATCAAATCTTTTATTTTTTCCTTCATTATTTACTACAAAAGTATGGTTACTGGTTTAAAATAGCTCTATTTTAAAAGACCTTTTCCCAGTATTCCATGCATGCTCAGTTGCTCAGTTATGCCTGACTCTGCCACCCCATGGACTCTAGCCCACCAGGATCCTTTGTCCATGGAATTATCCCAGCAAGCATACTGGAGTGGGTTGCCATTTTCTCCTCTGTGGGATCTTCCCCACCCAGGGATCAAACCCAAGGCTCCTGCAGCTCCTGCATTAGCAGGCGGGTTCTTTAAAATGAAAGTTGCTTAGTCCTGTCTGAAACTTCATGACCTCATGAACTATATAGTCCATGGAATTCTCCAGGCCAGAATACTGGAGTAGGTAGCCTTTCCCTTCTCCAGGGGATCTTCCCAAATCAGGGAGGTCTTCCACATTACAGGCAGATTCTTTACCAGCTGAGTCACAAAGGAAGCCTAGCAAATAACGAGGACTTCTAATCCATCCATATATCTTTCCAATCTTATGAATTAAGCATGATGAAGCTTCCATTTTATCCTACTCCAACACAAATATCCTTTCTAAGATGCTCACTGCTTTATCAAGTTAAGAGAATGTTTCTCAGTCATTTGAGGTGGTATGAGACAATATAACCAACATTTATTTTTGTACAGGAAACTTTCATAGATAGAAATAAATACAGGATGCTACATTTTTTTTAATCATACAACCCATTTGGAGAGATGTTATTTCAATAGCTGAATAAACAATTTAAATGATAGGTAATAAAGGGTTAGAATATGTGCCACAAGGCAAATCCTAAATAACTGTGGGGTAAATTCTCATGTATCACAATAGGAGCAGTAAAGGTAGAGATAACTCAGAGCTCGTTTGGAAAAGCTTGAAGAAGTTTGTGGTGAAATTTACAGATACTGTTCCTCTGCAAAATGGAATGCTACGTTAACTAAGTGTATAAATTTAATCTGTTACTCTGAAAGCTGAAATTGTTGCCTATGAGAGAGATTTCACTCGATTAGTTTCATAAATCTAAGGAAGTATAATGAATTAGTTAAATGGCTTTTCTTTAAAGGATATGTCAAGTGATCTTTTCATACACTTGATAGAATTCTCATGGAATCTGAGTTATTGACTTAACATTTAAAAGTCTGCCTAGGGAGGAGGGAAAGATGGCGGAGGAATAGGACGGGAAGATCACTTTCTCCTTCACAAATTCCTCAAAAGAACATTTCAACGCTGAGCAAACTTCACAAAACAAATTATGTAGGCTGGCAGAGGACATCAGGCAACCAGAAAAGCAGACCTTTGTCTTCAAAAACAGGTAGGATAAAATATAAAAGACGAAAAAGGAGACAAAGGAGGTGGGGAGGGAGCTCCGTCCCGGGAAGGGAAGCCCGTCCTGGGAAGGGAATTTTAAGAAGAGAGGTTTCCAAACACCAGGAAACACTCTCCCTGCCGAGTCTGTGGCGAACCTTGGAAACACAGAGGGCAACATAACAGGAAGGAAAAATAGATAAATAATTAAAACCAACAGATTACAAGCCCAACAGTAACTCCCCCAGCGGAAAAGCAGCACAGACGCCTGCATCCGCCAGTGGGAAGTGGGGGCAGGGCAGGGACGCGCGGGAGGCGCGGGCTGCAGAGCTTTGTAAGAATCGGGCAGGAACGCCCCACGCGCAACCAGAACGACCTAACCTGGGCTAGCAAACCAGACTGTGGGATAGCTACCACGCGAAAAGCTCGAACATAAGACCCCGCCAGGACCGAGCACAGAACAAAGGACGGAACGGAAAAAGCCGGCTGCAGACCATCCCCCGCCGGGGACAGGCAGCCAGAGCCCTAAGGTCTGGAAAGGGGCAACTGCAGACCCGGAGAGACTTTGCTTACCTAACTGCAAGCAGGCTCCTTTGCTAAGACTTCTGGGGGAGCTGGACAGTCACAATTTGCCTCACGGGGTGCGCCAGCAGTCCGCCCAGAAAGCTGAGCAGCAGCGGCAGAAAAGGTGACAAGCCGCGGCGACCGCGCTCGCCAAACTCGCCAAACTCCTGAGCTACTCGGACCTGGGAAGGGCACAAAGCGCAGTTCCAGCCGAATCTGTGCCTCTGAGGGCTGCCTGAGCGCCGAACCTGAGCGGCTTGGACCGGGGAAGTGCACGCAGCCTAGGGCCGGCCCCAGACGGTTCCCAGCTGAGCATCGTAGAACCGGAGCGGTTTGTGCGCCTCGAGAAAGGACAGGTCAAGCGGAGCAGAGATACTGTGTGCACACGACAGTGCTATTTGTTCGCAGCATCCCCCCTCCCCACAGCGCGACTGAACTAGTGATCCTAAAAAACCAGCAAACAGAAGAAGTTAATCAGAGGGAACCACCTTGGAAGTGATCCCACACGGCCCATAATACCAGAAAGGGCAAGATATATATATATATATTTTAATATTTTTAAAAGCACTCCTTTTTTTTTTTTTTTGCTTTTTTTTCTAACTTTTTTTTTAATTGTTGTCTTCTTTTTCTCCTTAAATTTTTATTTCTATAACCTATTATTGCTAATTTTTTTTAAAGACCTTTTTTTTTTTTTTTTTTTTTAAGGCAAACACCATATATAGTCTTTGGTTGGTTGTTGGTGTTTTTTTTTTTTTTTTTTTTTTTGTTTGTTTGTTTTTTAATAATTCTTTTTTTTTCTTTCTTCCTTTTTCCTTCTGCTTTTCTTTAATATTGTATCTTTGAAAATCCAAACTCTACTCTAGATTTTTAATCTTTGCTCTTAGGTGTTTATTGCCAATTTTGTACATTTAAAAACCCAAACTTCACTACCCCAGTTTACCTGAGAGCGAGATTACTGGCTTGACCACTCTCTCCTCCTCTGGACTCTCCTTTTTCTCCACCAGGTGGCCTCTGTCTCTTTCCCCCCCCCATCTCTCCTCTATCCAACTCTGTGAATCTCTGTGTGTTCCAGACGGTGGGGAACACCTAAGGAACAGGTTACTGGCAGGATTTGTCTCTCTCCCACTCATTCCTCTCTCTGATCCTCCTGGTCACCTCTGTCCACTTCCTCCCTCTCCTCTTCCCCGTATAACTCTGTAAATACCCCTGAGCGGGCCAAACTATAGAGCGCACATAAGGAAGTGACTACTGGCTAGTTTGCTCTCTTCTCTTTTGATCTCACCGCATCTCATTCCAGTTACCTCTAACTACCTCCTCCATCTTCTCTTCTCCTTATAACCCAGTGAACCTCTCTGAGTGTCCCTCAATGTGGAGAAACTTTTCATCTTTAACCTAGATGTTTTATCATCGGTGCTGTATAGATGGAGAAGTCTAGAGGCTACTGTAAAAATAAAACTGAAAGCCAGAAGCAGGAGGCTTAAATCCAAAGCCTGAAAACATTAGAGAACTCATGAATTCAGGGAACATTAAGCAATAGGAGCCCATCTAATGCCTTCATACCTACACCAAAACCAAGCTCCACCCAAGGGCCAACAAGTTCCAAAACAAGACATACCACGCAAATTCTCCAGCAACACAGAAACAATCCCCTGAGCCTCAATATACAGGCAGCTCAATATTATCCCAAAACCTTTGATGTCTTGTAACCCATTACGGGTTACTCCACTGCACTCGAGAGAGAAGAAACCCAGCTCCACCCGCCAAAACTCCAACACAAGCCTCCCTAACCAGGAAACCTTGACAAGCCACTGATAGAACCCCACCCAAAGTGAGGAAGCTCCAAAATAAAGAGAACTCCACAAATTACCAGAATATAAAATGGCCACCCCAAACGCAGCAATATAACCAAGATGAAGAGACAGAGGAATACTCAGCAGGTAAAGGAACAGGAGAGCTGCCCACCAAACCAAACAAAAGAGGAAGAAGTAGGGAATCTACCGGAGAAGGAATTCCGAATATTGATAGTGAAAATGATCCAAAATCTTGAAATCAAAATGGAATCACAGATAAATAGGCTAGAGACAAAGATTGAGAAGATGCAAGAAAGGTTTAACAAGGACCTAGAAGAAATAAAAAAGAGTCAAAATATAATGAATAACGCAATAAATGAGATCAGAAACACTCTGGAGGCAACAAATAGTAGAATAACGGAGGCAGAAGATAGGATTAGTGAAATAGAAGATAGAATGGTAGAAATAAATGAATCAGAGAGGAAACAAGAAAAACGAATTAAAAGAAATGAGGACAATCTCAGAGACCTCCAGGACAATATGAAACGCTCCAACATTCGAATTATAGGAGTCCCAGAAGAAGAAGACAGAAAGAAAGATCATGAGAAAATCCTTGAGGAGATAATAGTTGAAAACTTCCCTAAAATGGGGAAGGAAATAATCACTCAAGTCCAAGAAACACAGAGAGTTCCAAATAGGATTAACCCAAGGCGAAACACCCCAAGACACATATTAATCAAATTAACAAAGATCAAACACAAAGAACAAATATTAAAAGCAGCAAGGGAAAAACAACAAATAACACACAAGGGGATTCCCATAAGGATAACAGCTGATCTTTCAATAGAAACTCTTCAGGCCAGGAGAGAATGGCAAGACATACTTAAAGTGATGAAAGACAATAACCTACAGCCCAGATTACTGTACCCAGCAAGGATCTCATTCAAATACGAAGGAGAAATCAAAAGCTTTACAGACAAGCAAAAGCTGAGAGAATTCAGCACCACCAAACTAGCTCTCCAACAAATTCTAAAGGATATTCTCTAGAAAGGAAACACAAAAAGGGTGTATAAACCCGAACCCAAAACAACAAAGTAAATGGTAACGGGATCATACTTATCAATAATCACCTTAAACGTAAATGGGTTGAACGTCCCAACCAAAAGACAAAGACTGACCGAATGGATACAAAAACAAGACCCCTCTATTTGCTGCTTACAAGAGACCCACCTCAAAACAAGGGACACATACAGACTGAAAGTGAAGGGCTGGAAAAAGATATACCACGCAAATAGAGACCAAAAGAAAGCAGGAGTGGCAATACTCATATCCGATAAAATAGACTTTAAAACAAAGGCTGTGAAAAGAGACAAAGAAGGCCACTACATAATAATCAAAGGAACAATCCAAGAAGAAGATATAACAATTATAAATATATATGCACCCAATATAGGAGCACCGCAATATGTAAGACAAATGCTAACAAGTATGAAAGGGGAAATCAACAATAACACAATAATAGTGGGAGACTTTAATACCCCACTCACACCTATGGACAGATCAACTAAACAGAAAATTAACAAAGAAACGCAAACTTTAAATGATACATTAGATCAGTTAGATCTAATTGATATCTACAGGACATTTCACCCCAAAACAATGAATTTCACCTTTTTTTCAAGTGCTCATGGAACCTTCTCCAGGATAGATCACATCCTGGGCCATAAATCTAAACTTGATAAATTCAAAAAAATCGAAATCATTCCAAGCATCTTTTCTGACCATAATGCATTAAGGTTAGATCTCAATTACAGGAGAAAAACTATTAAAAATTCCAACATATGGAGGTTGAACAACACACTTCTGAATAACCAACAAATCACAGAAGAAATCAAAAAAGAAATCAAAATATGCATAGAAACTAATGAAAATGAAAACACAACAACCCAAAACCTGTGGGACACTATAAAAGCAGTGCTAAGAGGAAAGTTCATAGCAATACAGGCATACCTCAAGAAACAAGAAAAAAGTCAAATAAACAACCTAACTCTACAACTAAAGCAACTAGAAAAGGAAGAGTTGGAGAACCCCAGAGTGAGTAGAAGGAAAGAAATCTTAAAAATTAGGGCAGAAATAAATGCAAAAGAAACAAAAGAGACCATAGCAAAAATCAACAAAGCCAAAAGCTGGTTCTTTGAAAGGATAAATAAAATTGACAAACCATTAGCCAGACTCATCAAGAAGCAAAGAGAGAAAAATCAAATCAATAAAATTAGAAATGAAAATGGAGAGATCACAACTGACAACACAGAAATACAAAGGATCATAAGAGACTACTATCAGCAGTTGTATGCCAATAAAATGGACAACGTGGAAGAAATGGACAAATTCTTAGAAAAGTACAATTTTCCAAAACTGAACCAGGAAGAAATAGAAAACCTTAACAGACCCATCACAAGCACGGAAATTGAAACTGTAATCAGAAATCTTCCAGCAAACAAAAGCCCAGGTCCAGACGGCTTCACAGCTGAATTCTACCAAAAATTTCGAGAAGAGCTAACACCTATCCTCCTCAAACTCTTCCAGAAAATTGCAGAGGAAGGTAAACTTCCAAACTCATTCTATGAGGCCACCATCACCCTAATACCAAAACCTGACAAAGATGTCACAAAAAAAGAAAACTACAGGCCAATATCACTGATGAACATAGATGCAAAAATCCTCAACAAAATTCTAGCAATCAGAATCCAACAACACATTAAAAAGATCATACACCATGACCAAGTGGGCTTTATCCCAGGGATGCAAGGATTCTTCAATATCCGCAAATCAATCAATGTAATTCACCACATTAACAAATTGAAAAATAAAAACCATATGATTATCTCAATAGATGCAGAGAAGGCCTTTGACAAAATTCAACATCCATTTATGATAAAAACTCTCCAGAAAGCAGGAATAGAAGGAACATACCTCAACATAATAAAAGCTATATATGACAAACCCACAGCAAACATTATCCTCAATGGTGAAAAATTGAAAGCATTTCCCTTAAAGTCAGGAACAAGACAAGGGTGTCCACTTTCACCGCTACTATTCAACATAGTTCTGGAAGTTTTGGCCACAGCAATCAGAGCAGAAAAAGAAATAAAAGGAATCCAAATTGGAAAAGAAGAAGTAAAACTATCACTGTTTGCAGATGACATGATCCTCTACATGGAAAACCCTAAAGACTCCACCAGAAAATTACTAGAGATCATCAATGAATATAGTAAAGTTGCAGGATATAAAATCAACACACAGAAATCCCTTGCATTCCTATACACGAATAATGAGAAAGTAGAAAAAGAAATTAAGAAAACAATTCCATTTACCATTGCAACGAAAAGAATAAAATACTTAGGAATATATCTACCTAAAGAAACTAAAGACCTATATATAGAAAACTATAAAACACTGATGAAAGAAATCAAAGAGGACACTAATAGATGGAGAAATATACCATGTTCATGGATCGGAAGAATCAATATAGTGAAAATGAGTATACTACCCAAAGCAATCTACAAATTCAATGCAATCCCTGTCAAGCTACCAGCCACATTTTTCACAGAACTAGAACAAATAATTTCAAGATTTGTATGGAAATACAAAAAGCCTCGAATAGCCAAAGCAATCTTGAGAAAGAAGAATGGAACGGGAGGAATCAACTTGCCTGACTTCAGGCTCTACTACAAAGCCACAGTCATCAAGACAGTATGGTACTGGCACAAAGACAGACATATAGATCAATGGAACAAAATAGAAAGCCCAGAGATAAATCCACACACATATGGACACCTTATCTTTGACAAAGGAGGCAAGAATATACAATGGAGTAAAGACAATCTCTTTAACAAGTGGTGCTGGGAAAACTGGTCAACCACTTGTAAAAGAATGAAACTAGATCACTTTCTAACACCGTACACAAAAATAAACTCAAAATGGATTAAAGATCTAAATGTAAGATCAGAAACTATAAAACTCCTAGAGGAGAATATAGGCAAAACACTCTCAGAAATAAATCACAGCAGGATCCTCTATGATCCACCTCCCAGAATTCTGGAAATAAAAGCAAAAATAAACAAATGGGATCTAATTAAAATTAAAAGCTTCTGCACAACAAAGGAAAATATAAGCAAGGTGAAAAGACAGCCTTCGGAATGGGAGAAAATAATAGCAAATGAAGCAACTGACAAACAACTAATCTCAAAAATATACAACCAACTTATGCAGCTCAACTCCAGAAAAATAAACGACCCAATCAAAAAATGGGCCAAAGAACTAAATAGACATTTCTCCAAAGAAGACATACGGATGGCTAACAAACACATGAAAAGATGCTCAACATCACTCATTATTAGAGAAATGCAAATCAAAACCACAATGAGGTACCACCTCACACCAGTCAGAATGGCTGCGATCCAAAAATCTGCAAGCAATAAATGCTGGAGAGGGTGTGGAGAAAAGGGAACCCTCCTACACTGTTGGTGGGAATGCAAACTAGTACAGCCACTATGGAGAACAGTGTGGAGATTCCTTAAAAAATTGCAAATAGAACTCCCTTATGACCCAGCAATCCCACTTCTGGGCATACACACCGAGGAAACCAGAATTGAAAGAGACACATGTACCCCAATGTTCATCGCAGCACTGTTTATAATAGCCAGGACATGGAAACAACCTAGATGTCCATCAGCAGATGAATGGATAAGAAAGCTGTGGTACATATACACAATGGAGTATTACTCAGCCGTTAAAAAGAATTCATTTGAATCAGTTCTGATGAGATGGATGAAACTGGAGCCAATTATACAGAGTGAAGTAAGCCAGAAAGAAAAACACCAATACAGTATACTAACACATATATATGGAATTTAGGAAGATGGCAATGACGACCCTGTATGCAAGTCAGGAAAAAAGACACAGATGGGTATAACGGACTTTTGGTCTCAGAGGGAGAGGGAGAGGGTGGGATGATTTGGGAGAATGGGAATTCTAACATGTATACTATCATGTAAGAATTGAATCGCCAGTCCATGTCTGACGTAGGGTGCAGCATGCTTGGGGCTGGTACATGGGGATGACCCAGAGAGATGTTGTGGGGAGGGAGGTGGGAGGGGGGGTCATGTTTGGGAACGCATGTAAGAATTAAAGATTTTAAAATTAAAAAAAAAAAAAAAAAGTCTGCCTAGGATCATAATCTTGCTCTTTATCTCTTTTCTACAGTATTTTAGAAATTATAAACAGTAGTAAAGGCAAGTTTGCCTCATATCCTCACTTAGTTCCAGAGCCATGCTCGTGAGTGGGTTATACCTATGAGAAATCCTGGTCTCCAAATCATCAGTGTAAAGGATCCAAAGGAAGACAATATGATTGGAGAAAACTCACCTATGGATTCATGACACATAAATCATTCATATCTTCATTCAGAAACCATTTTAGATCAATAATTCTAAAAGGACTCCTCACCTTCAAAGCCTGACTTTTTATTATGCAAATCAGATAATTTTTGAGTGTGGTGAATTTAAGCTGTGATCATAAAAATAATGTTTATGCACTGAGGCAGGATCACAGTTAAGAATAATTTCAATAAATAATATGATTTTCTCCATTCAAGAGATAAAGGAATCCTGACTCTTAAAAGAAAACAGGACGAGTAATTATCAGTATAAAACTACATTAAAGTTGATGTTGTTTGCAAATCACTATTCTCAGATAATGATGACATAATCACTAATATGAGAAAATTGAAGTCCTTTGAAACCTCAAAATTTATTTTCTCCTGGAAAATTGCAGTCTAGTGTCCCTGAAGATTTATCAGGTCAGTGAATCCTTTAGACACAAAATATAAACTTGCCAAAGAGCTTCAGCTCTTGTTTTAATTACTTCAAGTTTTGTCCCTAAAATGACCTTCTTTTTTAATATAAAATATGAAGTGTTATTACTAAACTTTATTTGTTCTCGTTGAGAAAACACATGTATCCATCTGACTCTATAAGAGGCGCAGTGATACATGTTGTGTGGGGCAGCATGGGAAACTACTCATTGCACAAGAGCCACTGGGTCCTGCTGCTTCCAAGACTGAGCTGGGCTAACTTCACAGGCCACGAAAATGCTTGTAATGCATGACTCAAAACAGAGGTCTGAATTCCTATGAATCAGTTTCTCTTTGGTCACTTGTTTTTAACTCCACCCCAGAGGAGAGAATTTGATGGAGTGGAAATTATCCTTTTCTCTAGTGTTGAGGTTTGTCTTCATCATGATAAGTTCATGTAAAGATAGATTGCCTTTACTCTCTTCTAAATCTTTGTTCTGATCATATTTGGTCACAGTCTCAGAAGACTTGGCATTAGTATGGAAACCTAGACAGAAAATGACCATTTGAATCTTTTTTTTTAAGGGTGCCTGTGATCTTGGTGAGAATTCACTTTAGTATGTCCAGTGTGATTGTTTGAAAAATTGACTATAACATAATTCTAAATGTTAAAGTACAGGGACATTGTCCTTCTGATCGTCCTTTATGATCATAATCCACAATGCCCAAGAATATATATATATATATATTTATTTATTTATTTTTTTATTTTGTTGTTGAATACATGGCTCTTTCTTTACTCTCAGCATAATAGACAAACTATCTTCTAGCATATGAAAGCATTTCTACTTTGCAAGTTACTCTGAAGTGAGTATGATTTGCAAAATACTGTCAAATTAAATATGCATTTCCATATGCTTCTACAAAGACTATATATATCCCTGAAAACCAGCTATAGACAACTTTAAAAATCCTTCATGAGTATTTTAATCAACTTTAATCAACATTGCAAATAGTTCTTTCTAAAGTCCTAAGTTCAGAAATCTTGATGTGTTTTATGATTTTTGCATGAATATCACCATAGAGGATTATAAGCCAATATTTTAAAATAATAGATTTCAAGAAATGATAAGCAGAATATTTTTGTTAATGAAGCATTCACACCAATAAAATATTGATTTAGCTCATGTAAGGACAACATACTATTCTGA
This sequence comes from Ovis canadensis, assembly GCF_042477335.2. Taxonomy (NCBI): domain Eukaryota; kingdom Metazoa; phylum Chordata; class Mammalia; order Artiodactyla; family Bovidae; genus Ovis; species Ovis canadensis. The sequence goes on along the minus strand of NC_091246.1, from coordinate 172,513,438 downwards.
ATCTTCAGGAAACAGTTTTCAATAACCAAAATTTATAATATCAGGAATTTTTGAAACTATGTTTATCATACTGTTAGCTCACTGGACATATTTTAACAAGCCTTCTTTTGGGTAAGATTTGAAGATGTAATTGAATATGTATCAGAACCAAGCAAAGCACTCTCTCATAATGATATTTCCATATGATTGGGCAAATGAGTGGATGAAAAGGAATTGAATCCCCATAACTCCTCAAACTCCTTTCCAAAGCAATGTTAAATCAGTTGACTTAGAATAGAGCAGAGCAATTGTGAATACTTTTTTATTTATGTTTTTTAATAAATTAAGAATTGATAAAGACCTTCTTTACTAGGAATGAATTGGCAATATTTGCCTATTTAATGTTATGGCCATATTGAGCCTTGAAATAGTCATGCTTGGAAACTCATTGCTGACAAGGAATGAATGCACAATTCACAAGCTGAAACATCCCATTTTGTCAAGATTTTCATCGTCATTAGCACCTTTGAATCTGTTCTATCACTTAGCCATAAGTTTACTTTTCCTTCAAATATGCTCTTTACTAACTGCTTAGATTTAGATTCTCACTGCTCCTTCTCTTATTTTTAGTTGAGCTTCGTTTTTGTTTTTGTCATTTGTTATAGTTTATATCTACTGCTTTCCCTGATCCTCATTCCTATACAGTAGCTCTACGTTTCCTATTCTAATATCAACTAGAACTTTAGCAATTTTGTTCCTCTTTCGCAAGCCTTTCTTCTCCTTCTGCATGGTAGCTTAGCAATATTAATGCTTCCCTGTGAGAGATGACCTAAAAATTTACTGGGATATTATGTACTGTGCAACCATGCTCATGTCATACCCACTGATCTCACTTCCCTGAAGGCAGAGTTGCTAAAACCCACCTTTGTTTGCATTTGGCATCCAACTGGATTGCTTCTTAGAAAAGACTGTCAGTGGAGGCAGAAAAAACACCTTGGCTGATTACAGAGGGATAGAGCTTCAGTCAGTTCAGTTCAGTTTAGTTCAGTCACTCAGTCGTGTCCGACTCTTTGCAACCCCATGAACCGCAGCACGCCAGGGCTCTCTGTCTGTCACCAACTCCCAGAGTCCATCCAAACCCATGTCCATCAACTCAGTGATGCCATCCAGCCATCTCATCCTTGTCGTCCCTTTCTCCTCCTACCCTCAATCTTTCCCAGCATCAGGGTCTTTTCAAATGAGTCAGCTCTTCGCATCAGGTGGCCAAAGTACTGGAGTTTCAGCTTCAACATCAGTCACCCAGGACTGATCTCCTTTAGGATGGACTGGTTGGATCTCCTTGCAGTCCAGGGACTCTCAAGAGTCTTCTCCAACACCGCAGTTTAAAAGCATCAATTATTTGGCACTCAGCTTTCTTTATAGTCCAACTCTCACATCCATACATGACCACTGGAAAAACCATAGCCTTGACTAGATGGACCTTTGTTGGCAAAGTAATATCTTTGCTTTTTAATACGCTATCTAGGTTGGTCATAACTTTCCTTCCAAGGAGTAAGCGTCTTTTGATTTCATGGCTGCAATCACCATCTGCAGTGATTTTAGAGCCCAGAAAAATGAAGTCAGCCACTGTTTCCACTGTTTCCCCATCTATTTGCCATGAAGTGATAGGACCGGATACCATGATCTTAGTTTTCTGAATGTTGAGTTTTAAGCCAACTTTTTCACTCTCCTCTTTCACTTTCATCGAGAGGCTCTTTAGTTCTTCTTCACTTTCTGCCATAAGGGTGGTGTCATTTGCATATCTGAGCTTATTGATATTTCTCCCAGCAATCTTGATTCCAGCTTGTGCTTCTTCCAGCCCAGCGTTTCTCATGATGTACTCTGCACATAAGTTAAATAAGCAGGGTGACAATATACAGCTTTGATATACTCCTTTTCCTATTTGGAACCAGTCTGTTGTTCCATGTCCAATTCTAACTGTTGCCTCCTGACCTGCATACAGGTTTCTCAAGAGGCAGGTCAGGTGGTCTGGTATTCCCATCTCTTTCAGAATTTTCCACAGTTTATTGTGATCCACACAGTCGAAGGCTTGGCATAGTAAATAAAACAGAAATAGATGTTTTTCTGGAACTCTCTTGCTTTTTCAATGATCCAGCGGATGTTGGCAATTTGATCTCTGGCTCCTCTGCCTTTTCTAAAACCAGCTTGAACATCTGGAAGTTCACGGTTCATTGATTGCTGAAGACTGGCTTGGAGAATTTTAAGCATTACTTTACTAGCATGTGAGATAGAGTAACTCAGAATAACTAAAAAGAAAGATGGGGAAAAAAGTATATAATTGTATATGAAAAGAAGTTAATATTGTGACTGAACATTATGGAAAAATTTTGACTTATAATCCTTTCAGGCATGGCTGAATTATGTCCCTGTACCACATTTACATTCATTAAAGAAACTATCTACTATAGTCCAGGATATATGGATAAATAAAGCACAGAATCCTTCCTCTTATAGAGCTTACATTCCATTAAGGATAGACAGATTATGTACAGAGCAAATTGCATGATACATTTAAAATTGATAAGTCCAATGGATATTTGGAAAAACAGGACAGAAAAAAGGGTATAAGAATAATCTGGAAAACTTGGCCATGCACAGTATTCAAAAGGCATTAAAGAAGGCTCATCATTGGGAAATATGATCTGGATGAAGAGGTGAAGGAGGTGAAGAGTTTGCCAAACAATTATTTAGTGAAGAGGGTTCCAGGCAGTGGGAGTATTTTATCAAAAGCTCAAAGACAAGAGTGTGTTGAGAAAGCCAGCATGGCTGGAGCAGATTTAGCAAATTGTATATTAGTGAGACAAAATGGTCCAGGAAATCGAGCTCCTTAAAAGGCAATGTAAAGACTTGGGATCCATTCCTATTTTGCCTGAAAAGTGGTATGATATAGCAAATTTAAAGTGATCATTCTGGTGGCTTTCTTGGGAACAGGTAGTAAGAGGGTAATGGTGGACTTTAGAAAACCCACTGGGGAGCCATTGAGGAAAGAAGACAAGAGGTGACAACAGTTTAAAGCAGGGAAGCAGCAGAGGAGGTGATGAGACGTAGGCTTCTCGGGCTTCCCTGATGTCTCAGACAGTAAAGAATCTGCCTGCAATGCAGAAGACCTGGGTTCGATCCCTGGGTTGGGAAGATACCCTGGAGAAGGGCATGGAAGCCCAGTCCAGTATTCTTGCCTGGAGAATCCCCATGGACAGAGAAGCCTGGCATGCTACAGTGCATGGGGTCACAAAGAGTTAGACATGACTGAGCAAATGAACTGACTGACTGAACTGGGAGGACATAGAGGAAACATTGGCTAGAGGGACAGGAATGAGGGGAGAATTAAAGACTGATGTCTGTTCAAATGATGCTAGGCTACTCAAATGGCATACCATTGTTTCATTTATCAACTGCAAACATATTGCTTGAGCATCTACTAGGCAAAGAAGTATGAAAACACTGGGAATTCAGTAATATCTTCTGGAATTTATCATTCAGTGTGACAGGGAAAAGAGAGAAACTGGAGAAAACTTTTGCTGAGGAGGTGATACATGAACTGACTGGAGAAATCCTAACTTTTAGTCAGACTGAAAGGGAACAGGCAGTGGTGGGGTGTTCTAGGCAGGATCATTGAGGTCCTTGTGTCAAGTTAGAAGTTTTGATTTTTATCTTAAAAACAAAGAGGCTCAAGTCCCAACACCTTTCCAGGTCTTGGTTTAATTATGGGAAAAATAAATAGTTACACCTGGACATCTCTAAGATTCTCTTCCAGTTTTTAAACTCTGATTCTCCAGGAATAAATATGAAGCTTTGAAAAAGGCAATCTGCTGATAAAGATAACTCAGAAACTAAAACCAGTTTAATGGAAATCTATGCATATTGGTGAGTCTGATGACTCTCTTCCCTTCCATTTTTTTTAAATAGGTGGATACAGTAAAGCCTAGTTAGTTGAGACAAATTTGTAACAAACTTTACTATAATCTTCTCATCTTTGCCTTTTCCCATTTCTTAAAGTTCAGCTGCCAAAAAGTTTTATTATGAAAATTAAGACTATATAAAACCGATGTGAATGAATAAACTTCTCATTACATCCTGAATGAATAAATTTCTCATTATGTCCTGAATAAAACAACCTTTGAGGAACTTTTGATTCTGTGAAACTTGATTATTTGATGAGGATTTTAAGTACTACACTTTCACTTGCGGTTATCTTATACAGGTGAAGAAAGAAACCGCAACCCACTTTCTTGCCTGGAGAATTCCACAGATTGAGGAGCCTGGTGGGCTATAGTCCATGGGGTTACAAAGAGTCAGACATGACTGAGTGACTAACACACACACACACTAGCTTATAGAGGACATTAGGATATGACAGGCATTCAAACTTATCTGCAATTGCTATTACAGATTTTGTTTAAAAATAAACAAATGCTGTACCCCAAATGTTATATTTTTTGTAATGCTGTAACAGTTTTGTTGATTCAACACATTTTTTGAAGTCATGTAAGCAGTAAGACAATTGTATTTAGTTCTAACCTGTGACCTCAAGAGACAAAGAGAGAAAGAAAAATAAGAGAAGAGGGGTGGAAGGGTAGGAAAAAAAATGAAGAAAAGGGAAGAGAATATGAAAAGGAAAAGGGAAAGAAGAAGAGACTTGCTCCCAATCAAGTTTATATTTCTAAGTACAGACTTAAATTATTAAATGTATGGTAATAAACTGCCAAATAAAGGACATTATGAAAGCAGTTTTTCTGCAAATATACTTTCTTACAAAAGACTGTGATCTAATTTCTTTATATGTTGGATTGTGTCCCAATGATTAATTGCATTTTTAACAGAAGTCAGGAAAACTGGGATAAGTTGTTTTGTTTAGTTTTGGTGAGTTATGGGGTGAGAAGAGGTAAGGGGCTTGCAGAATAATTTAAATTAATTCAGTGCATGAAATATTTAGGGATTCATACTGGAGATTCTGCCATTAAAGGCTTGCTAAGGAGATCAAGGAGCATTTGGATATTTCATTTCATAACTCTTAGCATCCAAAATCATATTCAGTGGATCCCTGGTGGCTTCCTCTTACTAAATCTGAATATCACGTCTCAAAGACGCCTTTATTATAAGTGCTGCTTTCCATTTGATAATACTTATTTGAAAATCCTTTTAGGAAATTTATGATGTTCAAAGAACAAAAAGCCTATTAAAATCTTTACTTTTTTATTATTTATTGGATCTCTTCCAACAACTTCTCTCAAAATTCTGCTAATATCTTCATTCCAAGTAAATTAACTCCCTGTTTGATTTTTAATTTTTGATGGCAAGAGATTAAAATTTCTATCCAAGTATGATGAGATAGCATCTTAATTGTTATTATTCATATTCAGCTCATAGATATGATTTATGAGCCTGTTGTGATAATAGCTACTTATAACCTAATTTAATGGTTTTTAATTTTACTTCATTAGCTTTAGAATATTTGCTTATTAGAATTCATGCTAAAATTTCATTTATATTACATTTCTTTTGCATTTGGTTTACCTTTCCTGTATTCCAAGTGGTGAGGGTCTTAAAGCGAATTTAACTTTCCCCAAGGTTTTTTGAAATGTATTTTGAGTTTGAATAAGTATTCTTTGAAACAATCATTTCTTTATTGACTTTAAACAGTCCCCATTTCATTTGCCAAGGCTTCAAGGTGCAATATATGATTGATATGCTTATTCAGATTCACTGTATTAGATCCATAGGTTCACACATTTTGAAGAAGAGGAAATGACTACAGAGATTATCGAAGATCAGAAGGAATATTTTTTTTTTTCAGGAGAAACATTGTGTATAAATAGAATGTGGCTGTCATCTAGCCTGGTGTTTTGCTAGGTCAGAACCCCAAGCGTAGTATTTAAGTAATCTAAGGAATATTGCTTTTTTTAAAAGAATCTCTGATGAATTAAAAAAAAAACTGTCTCAGGTGATTTTGCATATGTTTATGAATATACTTGGTCATGATGGTCCATATCTACCTTTTGGGCTTCAAGGGCCAATAATTGTATTATCTTCAACTGTTTATATAGAGTCTTGGAACCTCAGTTTTCTCATTTGTATAATGAGGATGATAACACTATTTACATCATATGATTCTTTTGAAGATTAAGTGATTGTTTAGAACTATGTCTGACTCATAATGAAATCTCAATTAACAGTTGTTTTTGTTGCTCTCAAAATTAACAAAACAACTAATGAGAACCTAAATCAGGAAGAACCCACATATTCCTAAATCACTCTCTTTTTGAGTATTTTTACAAGATCTTTGCTTAAGGTTTAAGGACAGTCAATCACTTGTTTTCACATTGTTCATTTTTATTATTTGGAAAATAATATGAGGAAAATACTTTCTCTCTCAAACATATTATCTTAATAAAAAATATTTTCCTTTTCTTATTTAAATTAACAATGATTTTCAAAATTTTAATCTAGTTATGGTAGAAGTTATATGAGTATGGGCTCTTATATTAAAAATATATCATTGATGGTGTTTATCATGAAAATATTCAGAATATTCAGAAAGTAAAGAAGAGATTCTAAGATTTTTTACTTCACAAGGAATTAAGTGTAAAAAGAAATTTTAATAGGACAAAGTGTCATTCTCTTGTTGTAATATGCCATTTAAATTATTATTTTTTATCATGTAAAAGTATAAAGTGATTAAATTTAGAAATTATTTTCATCGAAATAACATTAGAATTTCATTGATTATACTACAAATGATTACAAGAATATGACAATTATTAATATTTTATATCAGAATAAATATTCAATGAAGAAAAACATCATATGAAAAATCAGTAACAGAGACAATTAACCACTACTGACTTCAGGACTCTGAATCACACACAACATGGAATATCTCCTCCATCCTATTTTTTCATAATTGTGAGAGTGTTTGCATTATGGTTTGTTGAATTCTTCTGATGACTATTTTCTTCAAGTTATTGCTTTGGTAACAGAATTCAACGATGTTATTGTCACATCTAGAGATCAGACTTTCCTGCCATACATTTGCTCTTCCGGCTCTAAAGCACTCTGACCTAGAGTGATAATTATTAGGGAATTATGGTATAAAAAGCCTCTATAAAGAGCCATTGTTTTCTTTCTTCTGTTGCTCTTACTCTACTTCTCTTAATGAGTTCAATAACCAGGTTGATGAAACTGAAACTCCTCACCCTTTCTGAGTCTCTAATTTCATTTTTTTCAGTTTTTAAATCCACTCAATATCTCACTTCTAACAAAATCTGTCAACAACTCAGCCTTTTTTTAGCTCTTGTTTACTATCAAACGTCTAGGTTTTGGTCCATTTTCCCTCTCTCAGTTCTTTCCACTTTGTTATTTCACCTGAATCCATTATTATTGATGAAAAGTCAAAGGCCTTCTCTGCATCTATTGAGATAATCATATGGTTTTTATTTTTCAATTTGTTAATGTGGTGAATTACATTGATTGATTTGCGGATATTGAAGAATCCTTGCATCCCTGGGATAAAGCCCACTTGGTCATGGTGTATGATCTTTTTAATGTTTTGTTGGATTCTGATTGCTAGAATTTTGTTGAGGATTTTTGCATCTATGTTCATCAGTGATATTGGCCTGTAGTTTTCTTTTTTTGTGACATCTTTGTCAGGTTTTGGTATTAGGGTGATGGTGGCCTCATAGAATGAGTTTGGAAGTTTACCTTCCTCTGCAGTTTTCTGGAAGAGTTTGAGGAGGATAGGTGTTAGCTCTTCTCGAAATTTTTGGTAGAATTCAGCTGTGAAGCCGTCTGGACCTGGGCCTTTGTTTGCTGGAAGATTTCTGATTACAGTTTCAATTTCCGTGCTTGTGATGGGTCTGTTAAGATTTTCTATTTCTTCCTGGTTCAGTTTTGGAAAATTGTACTTTTCTAAGAATTTGTCCATTTCTTCCACGTTGTCCATTTTATTGGCATACAACTGCTGATAGTAATCTCTTATGATCCTTTGTATTTCTGTGTTGTCTGTTGTGATCTCTCCATTTTCATTTCTAATTTTATTGATTTGATTTTTCTCTCTTTGCTTCTTGATGAGTCTGGCTAATGGTTTGTCAATTTTATTTATCCTTTCAAAGAACCAGCTTTAGGCTTTGTTGATTTTTGCTATGGTCTCTTTTGTTTCTTTGACATTTATTTCTGCCCTAATTTTTAAGATTTCTTTCCTTCTACTAACTCTGGGGTTCTCCAACTCTTCCTTTTCTAGTTGCTTTAGTTGTAGAGTTAGGTTGTTTATTTGACTTTTTTCTTGTTTCTTGAGGTATGCCTGTATTGCTATGAACTTTCCTCTTAGCACTGCTTTTATAGTGTCCCACAGGTTTTGGGTTGTTGTGTTTTCATTTTCATTAGTTTCTATGCATATTTTGATTTCTTTTTTTATTTCTTCTGTGATTTGTTGGTTATTCAGAAGTGTGTGGGCTTTATCCCAGGGATGCAAGGATTCTTCAATATCCGCAAATCAATCAATGTAATTCACCACATTAACAAATTGAAAAATAAAAACCATATGATTATCTCAATAGATGCAGAGAAGGCCTTTGACAAAATTCAACATCCATTTATGATAGAAACTCTCCAGAAAGCAGGAATAAAAAGAACATACCTCAACATAATAAAAGCTATCTATGACAAACCCACAGCAAACATTATTCTCAATGGTGAAAAATTGAAAGCATTTCCCCTAAAGTCAGGAACAAGACAAGGGTGTCCACTTTCACCGCTACTATTCAACATAGTTCTGGAAGTTTTGGCCACAGCAATCAGAGCAGAAAAAGAAATAAAAGGAACCCAAATTGGAAAAGAAGAAGTAAAACTCTCAGTTTGCAGATGACATGATCCTCTACATGGAAAACCCTAAAGACCACCAGAAAATTACTAGAGCTAATCAATGAATATAGTAAAGTTGCAGGATATAAAATCAACACACAGAAATCCCTTGCATTCCTATACACGAATAATGAGAAAGTAGAAAAAGAAATTAAGGAAACAATTCCATTCACCATTGCAACGAAAAGAATAAAATACTTAGGAATATATCTACCTAAAGAAACTAAAGACCTATATATAGAAAACTATAAAACACTGATGAAAGAAATCAAAGAGGACACTAATGGATGGAGAAATATACCATGTTCATGGATCGGAAGAATCAATATAGTGAAAATGAGTATACTACCCAAAGCAATTTACAAATTCAATGCAATCCCTATCAAGCTACCAGCCACATTTTTCACAGAACTAGAACAAATAATTTCAAGATTTGTATGGAAATACAAAAAGCCTCGAATAGCCAAAGCAATCTTGAGAAAGAAGAATGGAACTGGAGGAATCAACTTGCCTGACTTCAGGCTCTACTACAAAGCCACAGTCATCAAGACAGTATGGTACTGGCACAAAGACAGACATATAGATCAATGGAGCAAAATAGAAAGCCCAGAGATAAATCCACATACATATGGACACCTTATCTTTGACAAAGGAGGCAAGAATATACAATGGAGTAAAGACAATCTCTTTAACAAGTGGTGCTGGGAAAACTGGTCAACCACTTGTAAAAGAATGAAACTAGATCACTTCCTAACACCACACACAAAAATAAACTCAAAATGGATTAAAGATCTAAATGTAAGATCAGAAACTATAAAACTCCTAGAGGAGAACATAGGCGAAACACTCTCAGACATAAATCACAGCAGGATCCTCTATGATCCACCTCCCAGAATTCTGGAAATAAAAGCAAAAATAAACAAATGGGATCTAATTAAAATTAAAAGCTTCTGCACAACAAAGGCAAATATAAGCAAGTTGAAAAGACAGCCTTCAGAATGGGAGAAAATAATAGCAAATGAAGCAACTGACGAACAACTAATCTCAAAAATATACAAGCAACTTATGCAGCTCAATTCCAGAAAAATAAACGACCCAATCAAAAAATGGGCCAAAGAACTAAATAGACATTTCTCCAAAGAAGACATACGGATGGCTAAGAAACACATGAAAAGATGCTCAACATCACTCATTATTAGAGAAATGCAAATCAAAACCACAATGAGGTACCACTTCACACCAGTCAGAATGGCTGCGATCCAAAAATCTGCAAGCAATAAATGCTGGAGAGGCTGTGGAGAAAAGGGAACCCTCCTACACTGTTGGTGGGAATGCAAACTAGTACAGCCACTATGGAGAACAGTGTGGAGATTCCTTAAAAAATTGCAAATAGAACTACCTTACGACCCAGCAATCCCACTGCTGGGCATACACACCGAGGAAACCAGAATTGAAAGAGACACATGTACCCCAATGTTCATCGCAGCACTGTTTATAATAGCCAGGACATGGAAACAACCTAGATGTCCATCAGCAGATGAATGGATAAGAAAGCGGTGGTACATATACACAATGGAGTATTACTCAGCCGTTAAAAAGAATTCATTTGAATCAGTTCTGATGAGATGGATGAAACTGGAGCCGATTATACAGAGTGAAGTAAGCCAGAAAGAAAAACACCAATACAGTATACTAACACATATATATGGAATTTAGGAAGATGGCAATGACGACCCTGTATGCAAGACAGGGAAAGAGACACAGATGTGTATAACGGACTTTTGGACTCAGAGGGAGAGGGAGAGGGTGGGATGATTTGGGAGAATGACATTCTAACATGTATACTATCATGTGAATCGAATCGCCAGTCTATGTCTGATGCAGGATGCAGCATGCTTGGGGCTGGTGCATGGGGATGACCCAGAGAGATGTTATGGGGAGGGAGGTGGGAGGGCAGTTCATGTTTGGGAACGCATGTAAAAATTAAAGATTTTAAAATTTAAAAAATAAAAAACTAAAATTAAAAAAAAATAAAAAAAAAGAAAAGTCACAGGTCCCACCCACAATTCTTAATGATGAGCCTCATAATGTCATGAACACCATGAGGCAAAGATGGGGACTATGCACCCACCCTTTGTTGAATTAATATTTGTTTAATTAGCTTCACACCCATACCCGAAGACTTTAAGCTTTTCGTGGGAAGGAACCATTGCTATTTTAGTTCACTCTACTATTTCTATCTTTTGCTTCTAGGAAGATGGGTTATTAACTACTTTTGAAGAATTAATGATTGAAATATAGGAAAATTCTAATAAGCCTGATTTTTTAATGTAATTTAATTAGTACTATAAATGACAAAAAAGAGTCGCTTATAAGAAGCATCAACTCTAGCCTCATGGTAACTTCAATTAAACTATTTTACTCTACTCTAGTTGAGGCTACTCTATTTTACTTTTAGTTTCTGCTCTTCTGCTCAGCTTCTAGGCACTGATGATCTCAGGTTCTACTAGTTTATTGGTTCATTAAGATACTTGGTTTGAACTCCCTCCTTCAACTTCCTTCTGAGGATGTGTATCAAACACAGTTTCTAACTGTGGGTCAGTGTTCCTGCTCACTTACTGGGCAGGATATGGGCTTAACTAGCTATGTTCCTTTAGATGATCACTCAAACTCTGTAAGCCTTACTTTTTTCAAACATAAAATGAGAGAAACAATACCTACCTCAGTATGTTGTTGCAGATTAAGTAAGGTGACTGAGACAATCTTGCCCACTTTTCTAGCAAACATGTCTTCATTGCTGCCCTTTTTTCCTTAGCAGTTCACTATGCAAAAGCTGTGTCCAATCATGTCTTTTGAATAGGATTTCCTGTTGGCATGAGAACAGATTATCTGATTAGCTAGACCACTCTGAAATATTATATAGGATTATATAATTTTCATACAGAAGTGACATAGATGTAGGGGCCGAGGATGATGGATGATAAAGAATTAGAATCTCCAATGGGACTAGTCCCAGGATCTTTTGTAATAAGCCACTGGATTATTGTTGCTTAGTTGCTAAATTGTGTCTGACTCTTTTGCAACCCATGGACTGTAGTCAGCCAGGCTCCTCTGTCCATGGGATTTCCCAGGCAAGACTACCGGAGTACGTTGCCATTTCCTTCTCCAGGGGATCTTCTCAACCCAGGGATCGAACCAATGTTTCTTTCATTGCAGGTGGATTCTTTACCACTGAGCTACCTGGGAAGAACAAGCCACTGGATAGTAAAACACAACTTAATTAGTGAATGAATTCAAAAGGGGCATATCATTATCAAACAATGAGGCAACTTGGAAACAATTAAAATATTATATTTGTACTTTTTCAGATAAAAATTTAAAGTACTTTTATGGATTCAGTAAATAAAGCATAAAAATGATGCCTTGATCTCAGTTACAGAATCAGATCCAAGTATTTTTTTCTCTAAAGAACACATTCTCCCTACTTATTCCTTTCAGATTTGGGAAATGAATATGTCATCAGTACTTTTGCTGCTGCTAAGTCACTTCAGTTGTGTCCGACTCTGTGTGACTCCATAGTCGGCAGCCCACCGGGCTCCCCCGTCCCTGGGATTCTCCAGGCAAGAACACTGGAGTGGGTTGCCATTTCCTTCTCCAATGCATGAAAGTGAAAAGTGAAAGTGAAGTTGCTCAGTCGTGTCCCACTCTTAGCAATCCCATGGACTGCACCCTATCAGACTCCTCCATCCATGGGATTCTCCAGGCAAGACTACTGGAGTAGGTTGCCATTGCCTTCTCCCATCAGTACTTTCAAGCATTGGCTACTATTTCCTCCTGTGATACCGTGTTCATACACTAGGTCTTTGATGTTTCTGTCAGATATACCCAGCAATCATAATTCATACTCTTGAATTTTTTAGTAGCACTACACAAACAAAAATGACAAATACCTAGCCTTTTTAATGAATACAGAAAAATGAAAGAAAAGTTGCTAAATTTAAAAAAAAAAAGTATTGAAATACTCTCCCAATGTTTATTTTGAAGCCATTGAAAAAAATGGGAAAAATTGTGATTTTTTTATGACCCTATTTCACAGCCACTGTATTTGCCTCAGATTTTTAAAAAGTATATTGCCAGAAGGAAAATTTTGAATTCATTTCCAACAGAAAGCTTTATGTGCAAAACTGCTTATACACTGATTTTTAATTTGTAAATACAGAAATTTTCATGAACAAACTGTAGTATTTTTCTTCTCTTTCAAAAGATAAAAGTAATAAAACAACAATCAATGCCTCTATACTAAATAATAGTGAACAAATCTAATTGATTCAAGCTAAAACTCCTTTCTGAATTCCTTTTTAATGCAACCATAATCTTAGTCTCAAACGATGATACTGAGTTCCTCTCAGTACAGACCATAGTTCCCTACTGGCTGAAAGAATAAGTTTTCAATAAATTCACATCATGATAAACATAAGTACCTCAAACAAATTGCACAGTGATTTTGCTTTCAATTCACTTTATCTTATTGGTATATCTCAGTTACATGTTCAAATTAACTTAAGATATATTCTCATTCTGAATATTTAATACAAAGCATGTGAAAGCTTTGACAGATATATTTTTCATTTTATTGTTGATTCCAGTTGTCATCAGAAATTTGATAATTGTTTTAAAAGTTGTAAATGTCATCAGGTTGTAAACAGGTACATGAGTAATTTTCTTTATTTTCGTCTATCAACTCATTTGATGCAGGAAATTTAATCTTGTAACTTGGAGGTATACTTAATGACTTTTGTTATTTTTCTCAGTAATTTCAGAGTTTAAGCTCTGTCTGTTCAGAGTTTTTGTTTGTTTGTTTGGTTGGTTGGTTGGTTTTTTGTCCTTTTCTCCTTAGGATACCATTTATGATTGGAAAGGTGAGTGATGTACACAGACATAGATAAAAGAGAGATATCCAGTCCACAGACAACTCCTGAATCCATTAAATTGTGCCTGGCACACCCTTGGTCATCTGCTTCCATTACTACTGCACCGTCCAAGATGTTTATGGAACTATCATAACAATATGCCCTTTATCTCAAGTTCCACTGGGAATACTGAATCTTTTAGTCCCTTCAGTTCCCTTCTCTGGGGACACTGGAATTTCAGGATACTATCTTGGGTCTTGAGTTAATATAATCCTAAGTTATAAGTAAAAGTGCTATCACAGGTCCATTCTGCTAATGTTTTTATATGAAAACTACAGCACCAAACTGGCCTAGAAGAATTCTTACAAATGGTTTTATTGCCTAATAGGTCTGAGGGAATATGTTGTAAGACTTTTCTATCTACAGATCCCCCTGAATGTATCTGGAGTGCCCACTGATTCCCAACGATCCCAACTTCTATCCCCTAGAACTTATCTTGGGGCAGGGAGTGTAGCTAGTTCTGTATTAGGAGTATGAATCCAGTCTTTCTCTTCCCATTCTGAAGCTTCTCATTCCTCAGCATTCAGAACATTATTTTAATCATGGGAAACAGGAAATGGAAGAAATTCTTATTGTTTCTTCCATTCTGTTTTCTTTTTGTTGTTCACAGCATAAACTTTATGCTGGGCTACTATATGATATGTGATAATCAGAATTCAAAAATGTCTATATATTGCAAGTCAGAAGCCTTGGCTTTTAAAGACTACCGACTCTGTATAAGTTTCAAAATCTTGTCCTGGAACTCAAAGCTAAAAGGAGTTTGGGTACTATATATATCCTTTGGTGCTTTCCACCTAACAAATGAACCTAACACAATAAAATTGATTCACTATAGATAAGAAAGTTTAGGAAAATATTTGTAAATGATGAGAAAAATTTTAATTAAAGCCTTCAAAGTTTTTCTCTTTTACCACCCCAAATATTTTTTCCAAACAATATTATGTCAGTCTATTATCCCTGAAGACAGATTTTTCAGACAAGGGAAACTGGCAATTAATAGCTGACTAAAAATATAATTTTACTTATAAACATCACTATTTATTTATAAATAGTGTAATATAGATAGTATAAATACTATTTATTTATTTATAAATATCATATTTATAAATATCACTAAAACTCAACATTCAAAAAATGAAGATCATGACATCCGACCCATCACTTCATGGCAAATAGATGGGGAAACAATGGACACAGTGAGAGACTCCTTTTCTTGGGCTCCAAAATCACTGCAGATGGTGACTGCAGTTATGAAATTAAAAGACGCCTGCTCCTTGGAACAAAAGCTATGACCAACCTAGACAGCATGTTAAAAAGCAGAGACGTTACTTTGTCGACATGGATTTGTCTAGTCAAAGCTATGAGTTTTCCAGTAATCATGTATGGATGTGAGAGTTGGACCATAGCTGGTGTTGGAGAAGACTCTTGAGAGTCCCTTGGACTGCAAGGAGATCAAATCAGTCAATACTAAAGGAAATCAGTCCTGAATATTCATTGGAAGGACTGATGCTAAAGCTCCAATCCTTTGTCCACCTGATGTGAAGAACTGACTCATTGGAAAAGACCCCGATGCTGGGAAAGATTGAAGGCAAGAAGAGAAAGGGATAACAAAGGTTGAGATGGTGGGATGGCATCACCAACTCAACTGACATGAGTTTGAGCAACCTCCAAGAGTTGGTGATGGACAGGGAAGCCTGGCACGCTGCAGTGCATGGGGTCTCAAAGAGTCGGACACGACTGAGCAACTGAACTGGACTGAGAAGTATCATACAAATAAGGAGTAGAACCTAAAATGGGCTATAAATTTTCTAGTAAGCTTTAGTGTTTATTCTGGAAAAGTCATTTGACAACAGTTCCAAAGTTGAATACTAAATGCACATCTAGGAATTTAGTAAACCAAATTTAAAAATCAGAAGATTCATTTAAAATCCACCTGTATAAAAAGAAAAAAATTAAGAGTGGAAAAGGAAGGTGGTGGGAAATTTCCCCTCCTAGTCTATATATGTGTACAGTCTTTGAACATGTTGTTTTGATTATCTGGAATACTCTTTCCTTTCTCTGTGCTGAAATAGACACATTCTTTTGCTCATCAGAGCCTCCCCTGACCATCACCACCCTGGTTCAGCTGTCCTAACTCATGCTTCCCCTATCAACCATTTATCACACCTCACATCATTCACATTAAAAACACTCCTCTACAAACATTAAGAGCCAGTCCCTGATCTCATGAACTTACATTCTAGTTGAGGAAGAAAAAATTAAAAAGTTAACTATTTAGTTCATAAAAATACTATATGTCCTATCCTAATATATCTTTATTTTTTGGTTTCTGGTCTCTTGTAATCTTTCCCTTTCAAGACACAGAATGCTTTCTTATTCACTTCTGATGTAATGACTATATGATATTTTACTATATAGGTTTACCATAATTTATAAAACTAGTCTTTTATTGAAGAGAGTTTAGGCTATTTTCAATCTTCGATTATTACTGAGACTTTTTACAATGTAATTACAATGTAATTACAAAGTAATTACTGAGTTATTACAATGACTATGCTGCTGCTGCTGCTAAGTCACTTCAGTCGTGTCCAACTCTGTGCGACCCCATAGACGACAACCCACCAGGCTCCGTCGTCCCTGGGATTCTCCAGGCAAGAACACTGGAGTGGGCTGCCATTTCCCTCTCCAATGCATGAAAATGAAAAGTGAAAGTGAGGTTGCTCAGTTGTGTCCGACTCTTCGCGACTCCATGGACGGCCGCCCACCAGGCTTTTCCATCCATGGGATTTTCCAGGCAAGAGTACTGGAGTGAAAAAGTCCGTTATACACGTCTGTGTCTTTTTTCCTGTCTTGCATACAGGGTCGTCATTGCCATCTTCCTAAATTCCATATATATGTGTTAGTATACTGTATTGGTGTTTTTCTTTCTGGCTTACTTCACTCTGTATAATCGGCTCCAGTTTCATCCATCTCATCAGAACTGATTCAAATGAATTCTTTTTAACGGCTGAGTAATACTCCATTGTGTATATGTACCACCGCTTTCTTATCCATTCATCTGCTGATGGACATCTAGGTTGTTTCCATGTCCTGGCTATTATAAACAGTGCTGCGATGAACATTGGGGTACATGTGTCTCTTTCAATTCTGGTTTCCTCGGTGTGTATGCCCAGCAGTGGGATTGCTGGGTCGTAAGGTAGTTCTATTTGCAATTTTTTAAGGAATCTCCACACTGTTCTCCATAGTGGCTGTACTAGTTTGCATTCCCACCAACAGTGTAGGAGGGTTCCCTTTTCTCCACAGCCTCTCCAGCATTTATTGCTTGCAGATTTTTGGATCGCAGCCATTCTGACTGGTGTGAAGTGGTACCTCAGAGGGAGAGGGAGAGGGTGGGATGATTTGGGAGAATGGGAATTCTAACATGTATACTATCGTGTAAGAATTGAATCGCCAGTCCATGTCTGACGTAGGGTGCAGCATGCTTGGGGCTGCTGCATGGGGATGACCCAGAGAGATGTTGTGGGGAGGGAGGTGGGAGGGGGGTTCATGTTTGGGAACGCATGTAAGAATTAAAGATTTTAAAATTTAAAAAAAATAAAATAAAATAAAATAAAACAAAGATAAAAAATATATAAGATGTAGACTAAGGAAAAAACTCTGAAAAAATTTAGTCTATTTATTGATATAATCCAACATCAGCATGTTTAATTAAATTGATTAATTAGTAAATAAGCCCTTATCTTTTTAAATAATAATTTAAAAAAAAAGAGTACTGGAGTGAGATGCCATCGCCTTTTCCGTACAACGACTATACTTATGCATAATTCACTTCATACTTGGACAAGTTCTTCTGGAGAGCTAAACTCCCAGACGTAAATTTTCCATTTCAAAGAGTGTATGTGTTTGCAAATTCCACAACTGTTATTCATTTGTTCTCTAGAGGAGCGCATCTATAACACGTATTCCAACAAGAATACATGACAGTAACTTATAAAATGTGTTAATATCAATAGAGTTCTTAATAAAACTTTTGAATTTTTGCCTCTTTAAGAGATGGGCAATGGTTATTTGTTGTTGTTCAGTCACTAGTTTATGTCTGACATTTCGTGACCTTGACATACTCCTTTTCCTATTTGGAACCAGTCTGTTGTTCCATGTCCAGTTCTATCTGTTGTTTCCTGACTTGCATATATATTTCTCAAGAGGCAGGTCAGGTGGTCTGGTATTTCCATCTCTTTCAGAATTTTCCACTGTTTATTGTGATCCACTCTAAATATTGTTATCCCTATTTTATAATTTTAAATATTCTTTCAAATATGATTTTTTCAATGGCTATATTTCATAACATAAGCATCATATATTTTATTTTTTCTCTCTTACAGGATACTGGGGTTGCTATGACACTGTACATAGTACTGTGCTCATTGTCCTAGCGTACACATTTCAGTGTACTCCAAATAGTCTTTTGCATGAATATGGAAAAGTAAAAGTACATAGACACAAAATTGTACATAGTTTTAATTGATATTTTTAAACTGTACTCCATAAAGTTTTTATTACTTATTATACTCATTACTGAAGAGTTTATTTACTTTTTACTGAATCCTTGATGAAAAAAGACATCTACATTTTAAATAACTTTGCCAATTTAATATGTTTCATCTTTATGAGGTTTCATATTTTTCAATTTTTACTAACATTGAGCTTTTTTCTTCCTGGAATTCATGGAGCATTTGCACTTCTCTTTTTATAAATGTCCTGTCCATACTTTGTGACTGGGCAGCTTTGGGGACACTGCCCTTTCTCTGATGAAAAAATTCTTGGTGCAAACTCTTTTAAATGTGGCAAACAGCATCCTTCTCCCCATCATTGGGTCCTTTTACTTTTGTCTGTCTTTTTAATACAGAATTTTAAATGTGTATGAATATATGTTCTTATCCTTCATATTTTATTTGGTTTTCATAGATTTTACTCTTAAAATCAAATAAATATGTGAATATATTTTCCTTATATTTGCATTTTTCAAATGTTGCATTATCACTTATTATATAATTGTATGATCTGAGGACCATTTATATTTTCTGTCACGTTCCATTTGTCTCCCTGATGCTTCTTGTGACAGTACTATCCTCATTTATTTAATGAATTTTGTAATATGAGCTTCCCTGATATCTTGGTAAAGAATCTGCCTGCAATGCAGGAGAGCCCAGTTCGATTCTTTGGTCGGGAAGTTCCCCTGGAAAACAGATAGGCTGCCCACTCCAATGTTCTTGGGCTTCCCTTGTGCCTGAGCTGGTAAAGAATCCACCTGCACTGCAGGAGACCTGGGTTTGATCCCTGGATTGCGAAGATCCCCTGAAAAGGAGAACGGCTACCGACTCCAGTATTCTGGCCTGGAGAATTCTATGGACAGTCCATGGAATTGCAAAGAGTTGGACATGACTAAGCGGCATCTGGTCCCATCACTCCATGGAAAATAGATGGGGAAACAGTGGAAACAATGTCAGACTTTATTTTTTGGGGCTCCAAAATCACTGCAGATGGTGATTGCAGCCATGAAATTAAAAGATGCTTACTCCTTGGAAGAAAAGTTATGAGCAACCTAGATAGCATATTCAAAAGCAGAGACATTACTTTGCCGACTAAGGTCTGTCTAGTCAAGGCTATGGTTTTTCCTGTGGCCATGTATGGACGTGAGAGTTGGACTGTGAAGAAGGCTGAGCACTGAAGAATTGATGCTTTTGAACTGTGGTGTTGGAGAAGACTCTTGAGAGTCCCTTGGACTGCAAGGAGATCCAGCAAGTCCATTCTGAAGGAGATCAGCCCTGGGATTTCTTTGGAAGGAATGATGCTGTAGCTGAAACTCCAGTACTTTGGCCACCTCATGCGAAGAGTTGACTCATCGGAAAAGACTCTGATGCTGGGAGGGATTGAGGGCAGGAGGAGAAGGTGATGACAGAGGATGAAATGGCTGGATGGCATCACTGACTCGATGGACATGAATCTGAGTGAACTCTGGGAGTTGGTGATGGACAGGGAGGCTTGGCGTGCTGGGATTCATGGGGTCTCAAAGAGTCGGACACGACTGAGCGACTGAACTGAACTGAACTGAACTGAAGTGACTTTCACTTTCACATGTAATGTATTTTAGCAGAGTTAAAACTAGAATTTTATTTAGGAAGAGTTGATTATATCAAGAATCCTGTATTTGTCTCTTTCTCAAATTTTATATCTTCTTCATACTGTTTGTAATTTTTATCTAATAAGCACACACACATACATATGATTTTTCCTGTATATTTTATAGTTTATGTCTGGCCAATTAACATTCTTATGAAACTCTGAAAGTAACCAGTTTCTTTAGAAAATTATTAAAATTTCAACAATTTCGAGGTTATTTTAATGTCATTTCCCTTTAGGATTCCTATTACAAAAAAAATACATTATTGTATTAATCACTTTTCTTTTTTGTTTTCAACTTTTTTAAAATCTAAAGAAACAACATTTTTGTTCATTTTATTGTATATTAAACAACAAGGTCATTAAATATAGCTCTTCAGATTATTTAACTTTGCAAGTATATAACCAGTAATATGAAAAAATTGATTTTTATTCTCTCTCTGAGGTTATAAATATTAATTGTCTTATGATATCACATGGCATTTATATGCTTAAGTATTTGATGACTCATATCACAAATGATTTTAATATGAAGGCCTAAGAGTCCTATATTGATTCTGACTATAGACAAAAATATCTAATGTTACTATATATGTTTTAGGTTAGTGGGATGGTTCGGCCATGAACTAAGAACCAGATTTGAGATGGATAACAGTAAGTATATTCAATTTTACTTCACAAGTCATTTTATTTTAAGTTTATTTCAGTTTTCATCTTTGTGTGATATGTAATATGCATGCCTCATGGAGAGTGCACTTTGAAAATGCCACTAAGAATTCTTAAAATAAGGAATGACATTTCCTCAATGTAAGACTAAGTATTCATAGATTTTAGTATGATTTTGAGTCTATCCTTTTATAGGGAAATAAAGGGAAGCAAAATCTAAAACACAGAATTCAGGTCTCACTAATATGGAGTACCTAAACCATCAGGCAGCGAGGACAGAAAGGAATCATTGTCCTTACAGTCAGGCCCGGAGAAACTTAGGAATCAAGCCCATTTTGCTGTTCATTGGTTTTGTGATGCTGTACAAATCTGATCATTTTGGACTTTTAATTTTTTTCCTCATGTATCTAATGTGAATAATAATATCTATTTCAGGGTTTGGTTTGAGGGTAAAACATGTTCAAAGCTGTAAACCAAGCAGCATACTAATTAATAAATGTTCAATTTTATCCCTCTCTTTTCTCAAATTGTCCTCCTTTTGTGGCTTTTGCCACAAGCACACATATGTGTGTGCTAAATCACTTTAGTCATGTCCAACTCTGTGTGACCCTATGGATTGTAGCCTGCCAGTCTCCTCTGTCAGTGGGATTCTCCAGACCAGAATACTGAAGTGGGTTGCCATCCCTTCTTCCAGGGGATCCTACCCCCTCTTAATGGATCTAACTTGCATCTCTTATGTCTCCTGCATTGGCAAGCGGGTTCTTTACCACTAACACCACCTGATAAGCCCACTTTCACCACATACCAAACAGTAACCCCAGTGGGTAGAAATTAAAGTGCATAATTAGTGCAGAGAGTTCTTAAACTGCCCTACTTCTCTTTCCTGAGTGACTTTATTCTTCCGTCACACGGGATACAGAAAACTTCCTAAATGGTCTGAGAAATCAACTTAAACTTGATCCTTTAGACTGCTTCCAATCCTGAGATTTGATGTTACATATATACACATTTGCACTAACTAAGATGCAAAGGATAAAGATGGGCCCTTTGAGTCAAATCAGGAAAGCTATATTTTATCTTAGCTGTTGAAATCATGAACTCTTTTATACAGTTATTTAAACTGTTTGTAATAGGTTTTCTTATCTGTAAATGAGGAAGTTGGATTAGATCAGAACTGGGCAAAGTGTTTTTTTCTGTGAAGGTTCAGACTGTAGATATGTTAAGCTTTGGAGGCTAACTGTGGCAAGTGCACAACTCTGCTATTGTGGTGCTAAAGCAGCCATAGAAATATATAAATAAGTGAACAGGGCTATGTTCCAATAAACTTTTATTTACAAAAATAAGGAGTGGGCCAGATGTGACCCATAGGAGATAGTCTGACTAACCCTTAGATGAATATCTAAAGACCCAGAAAATTCTCTCACTCTATTTCAGTATTAGTTTTCAATTTGCTCTAACTAGTATTTTTAACTCTTGGATTTAACTTGCAACTATTCAGTATAATTAATTACATGACAATATTATCTGTTATTAACTTACCTTTTCAATATATTTTTAGGCAGATCATTTTTGTAAATCACATTTTTTCCTCTTTTCTAAGAGAAGTCACTTGGTGTAGTAATTCTAGTGTTAAAAGTCACCGTCATACATCATTTCATTCACATTTCTGCCTTTGGACGATATTACAATTGCAAGCCACTCAAGTCTTGATATTTTGCTGTCACTGACATGGTTTCTGGTTTGGAAGCCTCTGTGGACTGTGACCCATGGAGACTGCCACCACCATTAGGTCTCAGAGGTGGGGATGAGGTAACGGTTGCTGCATCAAGGCCTGGGCCCGGCTAGTGGACGGCTGTAGCAAGAGCGCTGGAGCTCTGTGGAATGCAGCCCTGGGGCCCCCAGTTCACCTGCCAGTTCCAAGGCCTAAGGCCCCGATCCGCCTCTCACTGTGCTCTCCTCTACGAGCACCACTGCCAGGCTGTTAACACAGCAGGACCTCTAACTGCCTGCTAAGAATCTTGCACGAGAAGCTGCGCGCCCACCCTGCCCCTATTACAGGAGCAGACAAGATGGAAGTTGCAGGTGAAGGAAAAATATACCAGTATTTTAGGTCCATGAAGTTTCTTTTAATTATCTCAAAACTCTTGGGAATAAAAGCTTTTAAGTCTTACATTTTTTCCTTCGACTTTACTGTCATTAAAATATCCATAAAGAACACTTTTTAGATACATCCTATAAAAGTGATCTTAATTTTTCAGAACTGCAGTTAATCCCTGGAGCCAATGGATTCCGAATCTCAAATCCTCCCATTCTGTTGGTCTGTTCCTTACATGCTAGTTTAGAGGTAAGTGATCTATGCATCAAACTTCCCACATTGTCACCATTTCTTTATCTGATTGTGGCATGCTGTCGTATTTTATCTGTTAATCAGCTAGGTTAATATGCACTGTGCGTATACAATGAACAAAGGGCAGGGTTCTCCTATAGGACAGTGACTGTGGCTCACGTCACCCTTTATTTATATCTCCAGCCCTCAGCACAGGCTTGGCACAGTGCTGATAGTTATTATTCAATAGAACTTAGCTGGGGAGAGGTATATTCAATTCTACTTATATTTTGTGTGAGCTTGAATGAGTCACTGGATCTTGTATTAGTCTCTCTATATGGAAAATAAGCCTGAAATATTTAAGTCCTGATTAATTCACTCATTCAGACATTTATTTAATAATTATCATGTGTCGGACAATGTTGTGATTACTGGGGACTCTAATTTCTTCTAGTTCTGTGAGTCAGTGAGCTGACAAAGTGCCATATGACAAAATTATAGGAGGACTTACTTTAAGGGACAAGGGAGAGTATGAATAGTCAGAGTAAAGCAGACACTGCGTAAGGTTGTCCCATGAGGTAGGGTGTATATTCCCCCTTATTGGCGTTTCTATGTCATTATATCCATGGGTAATCTTTACTGTTACTGGCTTAGTATTTTTCTTTAAGTTCATTCATATTTTTACTTGAAAGTAGTCTCACTCTAAATTATAATACTCAAAGGGTCAGTTTGGTTTTCTAGACAAGCATATGTCTATTATTTCTATATATCTAGGTACTTACCTGTCTTCCCTGGTGGCTCAGATGGTAAAGCGTCTGCCTGCAATGCGGGAGATCTGGGTTTGATCCCCGGGTTGGGAAGATCCCCTGGAGAAGGAAATGGCAACCCACTCCAGTACTCTTGCCTGGAAAATTCCATGGACTGAGGAGCCTGGTAGGCTATAGTCCACGGGGTCTCAAAGAGTCGGACACAGCTGAGGCACTTACCTATTCATTTATACACACATATAATGCATATATGTGTATATACATATATATCTTCTAATTATTTGGATATCAGATATTCATTAGTTTCAGATTGAGACAAAAATTTATCTAAGTAAATATATATTGTTAATAATTATATACTCTATGATAATGTGCTTCCCTAGTGGCCCAGTAGTAAAGTGTGCCTGAAATACAGGAGACACGGCAGGAGCCTTGGGTTCAATCCCTGGGTTGGGAAAATTCCCTGGAGAAGGAAATGGCAACTCATTCCAGTATTCTTGCCTAGGAAATCCTATGGACAGAGAAGCCTGATGGGCTATATAGTCCACAGGGTTGCAAAAGAGTTGTCAGATACAACTTAGTGACGAAAACAACAACAAATATGATAATGGTATTAATACACATATTAAAGAAATGCATATTTTATATACATAAAGTATATTTGAGTGAATATACATATATATTTCTAATAGAGATCTTAAATATATAGACATTAAAATAAAATTTTGATTTTTTAAAAGTATTGAAAGCCTCCGAAAATCATCTAGTTTAGGAAATTCTGTTGTGCCGTATTCCAGCATGAGTGACCAGATAAAGAATTCCAAAATCTCTTCCAAACCTAAAATTCTAGAACTGTGTGAAAATTCACAGCAACTTCTCGTTCTGGCCACTGGACGGCAGTGTCAAGTTCCTCTGTTTTTATACAGCTTCACCACTAGATAGTAGTAGTCAACTCCTTTCATTTCATCCCAATTTTAAAAAACACCTGCTCAGTGTGACCACTAGATGGAGCTTGTGCTATTTTCAGGTTTTGGCAGATTTTTCTGTTTTGCGTTGAAATAGACCCAGTAACAAGATTTCTCAGTGATACAAATTATATTTGGGGAGAGGTGGGGGAGTGATTAAATCTGCTTGGCAAACCAAATAATGATATTTGACTATTTAAAAAAATATTCAACCTGAGGAACAGTTTCATTAAACTTTTTTTTTAAGAAATTGTTTTGCAAACTTTGCAAAGTTATATCAGGGAGAAAATGAATTATTAATACAATAAGGAGAAAAGAAATAAGACACAAAGGCATACCTTAGAAAGAAGTAGCACTTAAAGTTATTTCCTCTGATTTTCCTCATCTTTGCAAATTATTTCCTAGCCATATCTAGAAAATGTATTTTAGACACTATCACTTCAGTATTCTTTGCAATGGACTGACTTCAGTATTCACTTCTTCTGCCACAGAAAAAAACAGATTCCTATTTTCCCTACCAATAGTTTTGCTCCACAAATTAACAGTCACCTAGATATGGTTTTTATTCTCAGCTGGAATCTGAAAACTGATGTATCTTCTACTTTAATATCTAAACTTAACCCTAAGAAAAAGACCCTAAATCCCCAGAAAAGGGATGTACACTTCTCTTGAGTTTCTCATCACTTAAGTATTTCTCTGCAGCCTCATGGAAATACCTTATTAAATAATTCACTGTCGAGGCTATGTTTTTACCAAAATTATCTTTAAATAATCAAACTTTGAGTTAAAGAAAGTATTTTTGAAATTCTTACTCCCCATTACAAATTGCAAAATTCTGAAATTACAAAATAATATTTCACTATTTCCCATTCTCTAGGTAACTGTTAAGCTGTAGGAAGCAGGAGGCAAATACTCCATCCCTTACTGTGACACTAAGTATGACCTTAAACAAATGGCAACTACTCTTGAATTCATTTGCCTCAACCTTTTAATGAAGATGTTTGAACCATATTATTTCAGAGGTCACCTCGATCTTCCAATTAGTAAACATGACATTAAACAACACTTATATTTCATTTTGAAGGGTCCTATTTATACATACAGGTAGGCAATATAATTAAATAAATAGCTTTAAAACATAAAATTAGAGCGTTCAATTAAAATATAGGGCAAATCAGAAGAAATGAACTCTGCATTTCTTCAGAAAGTTATTAGGGACCCAATTTTAAGAACTTAAGAGTTGAGAATATCTTGTTATACTTATTTTTCCTAATTAAAATTATCTAACTTTTCTAATTTTGAATTTATTTTAGCTAGTAGGAAAAATAACCCAAGTAGTGGAAATTCTGCCAAGAATTCTGTTATAAGCTGAATATTTTCAAAATACACTTTTCATTTTTCCTAATTAAAAAAAAAAAAGAAAAAAGATTTCCACAGTGTTGAAAGCGCAAAAATAATGAGAAGGGAAAAAAAAAAAAGGCTGTGGGGTACATTTACTCTACTTCACTGTTAACTCCTATTATCCCCTCTTAATATTTTTAACTGAGGCCTCTAAAGAGACTTTTACACTCTGTGAGAAAATTTAAAGTCACCTCAGAATGCAGCTTCTCTTGTTATGCTTGTAATGTGGAA
Organism: Ovis canadensis; assembly: GCF_042477335.2. Taxonomy (NCBI): domain Eukaryota; kingdom Metazoa; phylum Chordata; class Mammalia; order Artiodactyla; family Bovidae; genus Ovis; species Ovis canadensis. The sequence continues at coordinate 172,487,037 of NC_091246.1, read as the reverse complement.
AATAGTTTTACATTTAAACATTATTTGATTATTAACAAAGAGTACTGATATGTTAAAATCAAGATATTTGTCATGAAAAACTTTTGCTTTCTTGTTATCAAATCTGCAAGAGCAAAAGTTCACTTAAAAAACCCTATAACCTTAATATCTCCCAAAGTCTTACTGACTTATGAATACAAGTGAAATATCATTAAAAGTACAGATTTACACAGTGCCCCCATCTGCATCTTACGGGACCCAAAGCAAATCCAGAAAGTTTACTAGAATTATTTAAATAATTAAAATGTCTTCAAATTACTATGAATCACCAAAGAGAAGCTTGGAAAGATTCCTGTTTTTGTTTTCGCTTTAATTCCAAGCCTGACAGTCAGACCACTGGGTGGACCACACTTTACCTGTTCCTTGCTCCTGCCATCTGTGAGGATGCTGATTCTTGAATCAGGCTCTCTGATGGCTATTTTGTTTTACATAGGAAATGAAAAGATGCCTCCTACCAAACTCCGTGTAACGAGGGTTAACCGAGTACTAAAGCTGCATTTTTTGCACTGAATACGTCAGATATTAGCTTCTACTTTCAGCTGAACTCTTTCCAGGTTGCAGACACAGTCCATGAGGTCTGGTTGGGGAAACAGACAGACTCCTTTCTACTGTCTGATACTCCTCTCTTCTTTCAATATATTAACTTAAATATAACTCCCATCTTCTCCTTCAGCCAAATACATACCCTCTGCAATAGGTCAAGAAAATCTATGCCTGGACAGTTTGAGTCCTATTAGAATGCCTACCCACACATGCCATGTATATATACAGAAAGAACTATTTTCATAGACTTCATAAAGTACAGATATCACCAAATGACCCTATTTTTGCTCTGTGGCCTACCATGATACAGAAAAGGGACATTAAGTGGCCTGCCAGTGCATCATTCTCTGTTTGCAGTTCATTCAGTTCTTATATGTAGGATATATTTTTAAACTCTACTTGACCTTAAGAGATAAGCTAAAAAAGCATGTCTGTTCTGACCCCTAATGTTCCAGCACCAGTTACTGTGTGCCCTTGTCACTCATCTTAATATAAGAAACCTCAAGAAGCAAGTGGCAGTGTTTTTATACCAGTGTTAAGAGTTCAGCAGCAGAAAAAAAAACGATGAAAGAAGAAAAAAAGAAAGACTTCAATGCTTTCAATACAAATGCTTCAGTAATATATAAGCATTATCTAACATTATTTGCTTTCCTGCCTGACAAAACTTAGCCTCATTTTTAACTCCTTCTTTTCTTACTGTTAAACTGAAAGAGATTTAAGAGTTGGTAAAATGATTATGAATAATATTGGTAACATCGCCTTCCACATAAGCATTGAACTCTTACTGTATTTTTTGTGGACTAAACAAACTTTATACGGTAATAGAAAAAAAAATCTTCTTGATTATAATTGTATAAAATGTTTGGGGGGAAAATTCTGACATTTATAAAATTTAAATCCATTTATTAAGGTATGTTTTACTTGTACTAATTATATGAAGCTAATTTAAAATAGCTCTGAAGGAACATTATGTTAACTTATTTTTTTCTGCTTTTGCAAGTATTGTTTAAACACTTGTACAGCTATTCTATCATGGAAACTTTGTGTTCAATTTTTAATGGCAAAGTACTTAAAAGACATGTTTTTTAGGAAAGATTATCTAAAATGGGATGTTTTATTGGAAAGGTCAGAAGCAGGCCTTTCCTTTTTATACGTGATTAACAGTAAATTTTTACTTTATAAATCAACAAGAAACTGTGAACCTGATTGTTTCTCATTCTGCAGATCTTTAAACAAGCAACTATGAAAGCACTGAGGAGAAAATCTATTTTGCTAACTGGTTATCTGGAATACATGATCAAGCATTACTTCAGCCAGGACAAAGCAGAAAGCAAGAAAACAGTCGTGAACATAATTACTCCATCTTATATAGAGGAACGTGGCTGCCAGCTAACCCTGACATTTTCTATTCCAGTAAAATACGTTATCCAAGAACTAGAAAAAAGAGGAGTGGTTGTAAGTATATCTCTTGTTTTCCTACCAGGTTTTCTCTATGCGTTGCAAACGTTGAGAATAAAATTTGAATTTTTCAGTTTATGCATTTTTCTATGATACTTAATTTTGATCAGTGAGGATAAATTAAGTGCCAACTAAGTATTCAGCACTCTGTTAACTAAAGGCACAGAGATCTGTTATTTCTGATAAAAGGGAAAACACCACAAATTTTGTTGTAGGAAACAATATTATGTAACTTATCCATTCTTTTCATTATAGATTGGGAAAAAAAAAAATAGCGAAAACCCCAATAGAAATTTGTGGAGTAAGTGGAATTAAAGAACACATCAATATAGTAGAGGGAGAAAAAGTAAATTAGTCTTGTTTAGTTTGATTGAAATAAGTTATTTTCAACCTGTTCACTGCAGTCAAGAAAGATATGTAGACACATCTTAAGAGTGTTAACATTGTATGGAATATATTTTTGTTGCTGTTGTTTTTTACTATTGTGCCTAAAATAGTCCTCTTTGTCTCTTGAAGAGAGCTAATAATTGTTTAATGAGCAATTCCAAGATAAATAGTGATATCTATTTCCAGGGATAATATAATTTAGAAAATACTGCACTCAGTGTTCCAAACCTTTAGGAGAGATTTCCCCAGTTTTTGGAGACACAGAATATCAGCAATCCAAATAAAATTCTACCATTTGCAAGCCATGTGCTCCTGTGAAAGCTGGTAAACATCTATTGACTTGAGACTTCTCATCCATATTGGAGTCAAATATACTTACCTCAAAAGTTGTTATCGAATTAAATGTGCCAGCAAACACAAATCATTTATTACGTTGTCTAGCCTGTAGTGGTGTCTCTTAACAACAGAGTCACAGTGATCTTCAGAGAGCAGAATTATCTGATTCGTGAGATTAGGGATTATTGAATTCAATGGAAATATAATTGACTAAAACTCCCCAGATCTCAGTGAAGTTCTCATTCATTGAAATGTGTACAAGGGTTCCAGTCTCTTCAGGGTCTTCCCACAGATAAACTACATACCCAATCTATTGGATGCTTATAAAGGATGAGCGCACTTCAGGAAAGCACTTCAGACATTAATGTACCAACCCATTAATATTTTAATTATTATTAAGAGAATAGCTTCAAATAACACAAACATGACATTTTACTTAAAGTGAAAAAAATGCTTACATATTAAATTGTAGGGTAATCAGTATGAATGTTTTATGTAGGTTTCTCTTGAATGCAGATTTCCATTATGTGAAAAATGTTAACATTATTGTGGCTTTACTTTTTGTTTCCCTTACAGTGTGACAAACGGGAGCCAGATGGCATTCGAGTGGCTCCAGTTCCTCTCTACAATTCTTTCCATGATGTTTATAAATTCATCAATCTGCTCACTTCTGTACTTGGCTCTGTAGAAACATAAAATAGCAGTATTTTCCACAGCAACTAAAGCAAAAATGGAAAGCCTGCAGTTACTTTATTAGTATTATTCAAGTCTTAATTATTGGAACTATTTAAACACTGATTACAGTTAACTGGAAATGAATTCCATACTTTATAGAAAACATGACAGTTCTGCTAAGGATCTGTGGTCTTGAGAGCTCTATGGCTGTCCAACTTCTTGGTGTTTGGTGAATCGAAGCATTTATTGGTGCAAGTATTATGTACACATAATTGATTATCTGTCACATTTCATAGTTAATGAAATGTTTTCTGTTGGTTTAATTATAATTTGAATGACAATTTCATATGTATGTAGAAATTTTTGTATCAATTTTAGAAATATTACTTTGATTTTAATTTACCAGGCAATTTGTTATAGGCACTGCCATTGAACAGTCTGAATATGTATGCTTTTTATAATGTTCCACCTAACGCCAATCTAAGGAACACAAAATACATTTTCTAGGGCAGTGGCTTTCAAATACTTTGGTCATGATCTATACTACCAAATGCATTTAATATCAGGGTGTAATTTGTGTACATGCCTTACTTCATTGATTCTAATACACAACTTTTAACACCATTTTAACATCCAATAAAGAAGAAATATCTTTCAATTTTCATTCAACAGCTTCTTAAAATTGCCACTGGCCATTCTTTCATGTTACCATCCCAGACGCTGCCATGATTCTCACAGAGTATATATCATCCTAGATCTGGTTTTAAAGTTGTATACATAGTAGAAGCAAAAGTTGCATAAATTATTTGCCTGTGCTTTAATATTCATTACTTTATGTCATCACAACAAATGTTGGTTGAAGTTCATTAAATTGATTTCTTTACTCACTCCTGGATCCTAATCCATTTTTCATGGATGTCTTTTAATTTAATGTTATCATAATCTCTTACTTTTGTTTAATGGGAATCACTCTGGATAAAAGACTTTAGATGCTTCTCTTCTGTAAAAGAATGAAATAAATCACGTGAAGATTCTTGCAGTTGAGGACCAAAGTTAGGAAAAAAGTGCTCATCTCTCAAGCCCTGTCCCAAATCTATGGACTTTTCTTATTCACTGTGAAAAAAACAAAACAAAAAAACCCTACAGTTACATTCAGCCCTGTAAGATTCCCCTAGTTTTTAGCTGTTGATGCCATAAACACTATTCATGAATTGGCAAAATATTCCACACTTCTGTACATAAGCAGCAAGAAAAAGTAAGTAAGATGTAATTATTGCCCATGATGAAACAAATTAACTTAGCCAACCACTTTGAATGGCAGAGTTAAATAAAAAGTTGCAGAGCTCCTACACCAACACCAGCAACTACTGATATTTATGGAGTACTTCCTACATACCATGTATTCTGCTATTCTATTTATATGTTATCTCATTTAGCTGAGTAGTTGCATAATTACTTTAGAAGTGCTTTCCACCTCCACTTTTGGCAAAACTCATCCTCATAGATGGAAAAATTCTCAAGACCTTAAAATCTGACCATAAATGACTTCATCTAGAAGAAACAGTTTTTGAACCTCATAAGTGAAGCTGCTCAGTCGTGCCCGACTCTTTGCAACCCCATGGACTGTAGCCCACCAGGCTCCTCCGTCCATAGGATTCTCCAGGCAAGAATACTTGAGTGGGTTGCCATGTCGTTCTCCAGGAGTTCTTCCCGACCCAGGTCTCCTGCATTGAAGGCAGATGCTTTACCATCTGAGCCACCACGGAAGTCCTAAACCTCATAGTGGTACACTAAAAAGACATAGCTTCAGCTCACAGAGGACAGGTGGCTTAGTGGGGAAATAGATTGCATACCTATAAACATCCAAGTAAATATATACTCACAAACTATAACTTCTCCTGTGAAGATAAATGGTGATATTATGAGAGAAAAATCTTAGGGGTATTCACTAAATGGTTGAGTAAAAGAAGGTGCATGAAGACACTTATCAGTTTAAGTTTCAAAGTATTTCATGTTAATTGCATCAGAATTACATCAAATCATGTTTAAAAACCATTCAAAGCATAATCAGCACTTTGTCCTCATCAGGTAGGTGAGAAACAGTATTAGAAACTTTCTCCCACTTGCATCCCCCTCTCTCCCTAAAGAGATAATCATTGAATTAAATGCTGTGTTAATCATTTCCTTTCTCTAAAATTTAAAACTACATATTTACCCATAAAAATATATTAGCCAAACTTGCCTGTGTGAACTTTATATAAATTTAATCATACTGTATATATTCTTCTGCTTCTTTTGTTCAGCTTCTTATTTTTGGAGATTCCTTCATTTGTTAGACATAATTTTTCATTTATTCTCATTGCTGCTCAGTAATTTGTTATATAATTGAAATTGTTAATTCATTTTACTACTGATGAAGACGTGAGTTATTCCAAACATTTGTAATATTGCAACAGTGCTGCTATTAACATTCTTAGTGTACACATTCAAAAGTACAACCAGGATACACAACTGTGAAAGTGCTGAGTCACAGGCCAAACACATGTTCAACTTTGCTGTGTACTGCCATACTTTTCCAAAGTGACTGTACCAGTTTCCGTGCCAACCAGTAGGACATGAAGATTTCCACTCTCCTCACCTTTGCCAGTGGTAGCTGTTGACTGCGTTCATCATGTGTGGATGTTAAAACAGCCAAGGTGATTATTATTATTATTATTATTAAAATAACAGAATAAATTCTTTAGCTTCCACACAAGAACAAAAGGAAAAAAAAAATGAACACACACACACCACACCAGTTAATGCTTCAGACAACATTCTTAATTTGTGAATTAAATGAAAACCAGAATTTTTTCCTGGATTTTACACTTGCCCAGCCTCTTATGCTTTCTGTTTTCTCCTTCCCAGGTTTGTGTGTGTGTGTGTGTGTGTGATAAATGATAATTGTTTCAATAAAACATATTTATCCAAATCCCTGTCTGAAGGTCTATTCCTTGGGAACTAAATCTAAGACAGCATTTCCTTTAGCTACTCTTAATAATCATAAATATTAATATTTTATGTGTGTGCATGCTCAGTTGCTTCAGTCATGTCCAATTCATCACAACCCCTTGGACTATAGCCTGCCAGACTCCCCTGTCTATGGGATTTTCCCATCAAGAATACTGGAGTGGGTGGCCATGTCCTCCTCCAGGGTATCTTCCTGACCCAGGGATTGAATTTGTGTCACCTGTACTGCAGGTGGATTCTTTATCCATTGAGTCATCAAGGAAGCCCAAGAATTTTATATTCCACATCTAATATATGATGAATTTACAGCTGTTTCTGTTGGCTTTCACATAAAATGCTAGTTTCCTTGTATATATTGTAATTGTTAACTTCACGGTACTCCTTTATCTTGACCTTTTGAAATTCTTTGAGAACTGGCTTAAAGTGTATTATTTGAAAGATATTCATGCTTGCTTCTGCCAGTTGCCCTGGGTCACTTGTGACTTTTTTTTCAGGCTTTTCAAATCACATGAACAGCATGCAACTGGATAGGTTAATCCATGCGGGGACCAATTAATATTTACAAATCTTCAGAAGATAAATTTTTCTTACTGATCCTTTACATATTTTTGGTTGTCAATATTATGCCAGGCTCTACTATCAGCATACTTACCTTGACCACTCTAGGCTTATCTCATGTCCTATTTACTTATCAGCTCTGAGGCTCAGTGACTCTGGGATTTGGCGCATACTCAGGATGAAAACCATGCTTTGATCCTGACCTTACTTTGATCTTTGCTTACTTCCCAGGTTTCTGTTTTAATTTATTTTGGGGTTCCAAGAATTTCTCACTTCCATGCCATCTCATTTTAGAAGGCTTTTTTGGTTGTTGTTTTTCTTTTGTTATTTTTTATCTGGTATCGAATCCCTTACAACATGCTAAACAATCAAGTGAAGGTTTATGACTGAAAACCAAGACACTGTATATACTTCTTGTTTTCTTAAGTATCAGTTCACTCAGTTCAGTCGCTCAGTCATGTCCAACTCTTTGCGACCCCATGAATCGCAGCACGTCAGGCCTCCCTGTCCATCACCAACTCCCGGAGTTCACTCAGACTCACGTCCATCGAGTCCGTGATGCCATCCAGCCATCTCATCCTGTCGTCCCCTTCTCCTGCCCCCAATCCCTCCCAGCATCAGAGTCTTTTCCAATGAGTTAACTCTTCACATGAGGTGGCCAAAGTACTGGAGTTTCAGCTTTAGCATCATTCCTTCCAAAGAAATCCCAGGGCTGATCTCCTTCAGATTGGACTGGTTGGATCTCCTTGCAGTCCAAGAGTCTTCTCCAGCACCACAGTTCAAAAGCATCAATTCTTCGGCGCTCAGCCTTCTTCACAGTCCAACTCTCACATACATACATGACCACACAAAAAACCATAGCCTTGACTAGATGGACCTTAGTCGGCAAAGTAATATCTCTGCTTTTTAATATGCTGTCTAGGTTGGTCATAACTTTTCTTCCAAGGAGTAAGCGTCTTTTAATTTTATGGCTGCAGTCACCATCTGCAGTGATTTTGAAGCCCCCCCAAATAAAGTCTGACACTGTTTCCACTGTTTCCCCATCTATTTCCCATGAAGTGATGGGACCAGATGCCATGATCTTAGTTTTCTAAATGTTGAGCTTCAAGCCAACTTTTTCACTCTCCTCTTTCACACATGTGACAAATGAATCTTACTTTTTTCAATAACTCATGCATATCTATATAAATATCAATTCTTTTATAATGATACATTTGGGTGCTATAGTAATACACAGGTCTGTTTATGTAACACTAAATTGTATTTATTATACAAAACTTACTGGAAAAAAGGCTGGATGTAAAGTCAATAACTTATTTTCAAATTAAAGAAATAAGCTTTCTCTACAGCTATTTTCTGCTCAATAACTTTCAACATATTCTTGCATCCAAAACTATATGGGTTTACATTCAAATTCCATTATATCTGTGTTTCATAAATTGAGATTGTTAGAGCAATTATTTTTAAGTATTTATAAATGGATTTTGGCAAAATCTTAAGAGAGAAATCCGCAAGCACCACAAAAGCACATCATAAAACAATACAGTAATCACTGGGTTAGGGTACTACTCTCTTACTGAGAAGGTTGATTTGTTGCTTCTGTGGACCATTAGCATGTGCATTATGTGTTTGATAAAGGTGTGAGATACGTAACTGGCCCTCTAGTAAATTCATTTTTAATCTCAGCAAGATATTCTCAAAGAACAAAATGATAAAGAGGACTACTATAAACTAAAGGATTTAAACATTTTTGCTGTGGTTTGGCTTATTGGAATTATTAATTTTATTAATGATCTAGTGTTCCAATTTTTTACTGTTTCAAGTGGCTCCTGAATCCTTTTGACATTACCTTGGCTATTTTTTGATTGCTTCATTGCTTTTTAATTGACAAGATGTAGGCTTACTTTGAATATTTCCTACTTCAAACTTGACATCACCCATTTCTTTAAAAATATTCAATTTCTTTTGGAAAAAAATGATATTTAGAAACTATAATCTTACCTGTAAGAGTTTTCATTACTTCCACAATTTTGACTTAAAGAGGATAGGAAATAAACATCTTTTAAGAAAAATTACATCTTTATTTCATATTCATATTTTCAATTTAACCTAGGATAACAAAACTTTTACTTAATCTACCTTATATTTTATTTATTGTGCTGGAAACCTTGGTTCTAATTATATATTAATTCCTAGTTTTATCATATACACTATAATCATACAGAGCACAACCACACAAATAGAAGTTATTACAAGTGCCTATTAAACACAGTAATCGGACTAACTATTCCTAGTGAAACATATTCTAAGGAAAAAACAAAAAGTTTCCAAAAGCTCTTAATTTGTTTTCACCATATTGTTTATGATAGCTTTAGTATTACTAATTCTAAAACTATAATATATATATAATACAATAGTATATATATGATAGTATATATATATATGATATATATGATATATATATGACATATATGTATATATATCATAGAATATATATACAATAGTATATATTCATAGAATATATATACAATATATTCAATACATGCATATATATTATATATATATATATATAGTTTTAGAATTAGTAATACTAAAGCTATCATAAACAATATGGTGAAAAAGTTTCCAAAAGTTTCCCAAAAGTTTCCAAAAAGTTTCCAAAAGTTCTTAACGTGTTTTCACCATATTGTTTATGATAGCCTTAGTATTACTAATTCTAAAACTATAATATATATAATACAATAGTATATATATTCATAGATATATATACAATAGTATATATTCATAGAATATATATACAATATATTCAATACATGCATATATATATTATATATATAGTTTTAGAATTAGTAATACTAAAGCTATCATAAACAATATGGTGAAAACACATTAAGAGCTTTTGGAAACTTTTTGTTTTTTCCTTAGAATATGTTTCATTAGGAATAGTTAGTCAGATTACTGTGTTTAATAGGCACTTGTAATAACTTCTTTGTGTGGTTGTGCTCTGTATGATTATATGTATAGAACTATACACATAGTTAGGTTCACTACTTTGGAATCAACTTTTCAATCTTTATAAATTCCCTTTTAAATTTAAGTTATTTTAAAATTGTGCAATATACTCAGATAATTTTAACTTCAAATCTGCAAGCCAGCTATAGTCAGAAAAGTCTGGATTCTCTCCTTATTGCTTTTACCCTATTTCCTCCCCCTATTTATACATATCTTTTATGCTTTGGTACCCCTTCTATTATTTTACATATATATAGATAGATAGATATACACATAGATAAATATAAAAATAAGTAAATACATGTATATTTCTCTCCTTTACATGTAGTAAATATTGTAGCATATTGCAAATACTTGTTTCCACTTTGGAAAAACATTCATTTATAAACAGAAGAATTAAAGTTAATACTTGAGGAATAATAGAATTAGGATATAACTCATTTTCAGTTATTACTAGAATAATTAGTTCAGCAAAGATCAAACATTTCAGGAAAAGTTGATAAGGGGAGAATTGGATTGCTATCACCTAAACTCACTGATCACCACTGGTAATGCTAAAAATGGAGCAACTTCTTACCATGTGCTGAGGTGACGCAGTATTAAGCAGATAGAACCACGTAAGCAGTATACTGCTGTCGTTCAGTCACTCAGTTGTGTCCCACTCTTAGCGACTCCATGGACTGCAGCAAGCCAGGCTTCCCTGTCCTTCACTATCTCCCTGAGTTTGCTCAAATTCATGTCCATTGAGTTGATGATGACTTCCAATCATTTCATCCTCTGTCGTCCCCTTCTCCTCCTGCCCTCAATCTTTCCCAGCATCAGGATCTTTTCCAATGAGTCAGCTCTTTGCATCAGGTAGCCAAAGTATTGGAGGTTCAGCCTCAGTCCTTCCAATGCATATTCAGGACTGATTTCCTTTAGGATTGACTGGTTTGATCTCCTTGCTGTCCAAGGGACTCTCAAGAGTCTTCTCCAGCTACACAGTTTGAAAACATCAATTCTTCAGTGCTCAGCTTTCTTTATCGTCCAGTTCTCACATCCATACATGACTACTGGAAGAAACCATAGTTTTGACTATACAGACATGTCAGCAAAGTGATATCTCTGCTTTTTTAATATGCTATCTACATTAGTTATAGTTTTTCTTCCAAGGAATAAGTGTCTTTTTATTCCATGGCTGCAGTCACTGTCTGCAGTGATTTTGGAGCCCAGGAATATAAAGTCTGTTACTATTTCCATTTTTTCCCCATCTATTTGCCATGAAGTGATGGGATCTGATGCCATGATTTAGTTTTTTGAATGCTGAGTTTCAAGCCAGCTTTTTCACTCTCCTCTTTCACTTCATCAAATAATCAACCTGAGTCCAATAAAACATTTAGGGCTATTTTCCAGTTTTACCACAACATGAGGAATGGAGCAACAAGCTAAATGACCCAACAGAGAAGCAAATATGGGTCATTCTACACGACCACTGGCTGGATTTCTTCAACAAATCACAGCATGAATAAAATTAGGAAAGGGTGAAGGAGAAGGAACTACTCTGGACTATAAGACTGAAGAGACAAAGCAAGAAAATGCAACATGTGGTGTGGACTTAGTTTGGATCTTCATTTAAAGACCAACGATAAAAAATATGTTGCTGAGATAACATTTGAGTGAGAAAGTAATTTTATTCCATTTGTTAGCTGTGGATAGCCACTGTGGATATAAGAAGATCCTAATATATCTAAACATATATACCATGTACAAAGAAATAAAATGACATGAAGTCTGGAATTTGTTTAAAATTTCCCTGATCCCCTTCAGTGCTCCTCCAAAAAAGGATGATGCTGAACAAGTCACAACAAACTTAGCGGCTTTACACAACACACATTTATTATCTTAAGAGTTTTGTAGGTTAGAAATCTAGCATTAGACCAAACTCAAGGTTTTCACTGTATTATATCTCCTTATGAAGACTTCAGGGGAAAATCCATTTCCTTGATTTTTCCAGCTTCCACAGACTGCCCCAGTCCTTGGCTCTGGTCTCCTTCCTGTCTTCAAAGACGGCGATGTTGCATCCCTCTGACGGCTCTTTCATAATCACGGCTCCTTCTCTCTCCTCTTCTGAGTTGTTCTTCTGCTTTTAAGGGCCCTTGTGATTGCAATGAGCTCAGCTGGACAAGTCAGGATCATTTCCCTATTTTCAGTGACCTTAATTCCATCTGCAATCATTATTCTACTCTGCCACATAATGTAAGATATACACATGTTCTGGGGATTAAGAAATGAATATCTTTCAGGGTCATTATCATCCTATCCCAAAAAGATGATGAATGGACGGAAGAAAAGATAGAAATAAGGGGGAATTTTAAAACTAGACGATAATGTTTGGAATTCTGTATACTTTTTTAATGTTTGAAAATTAAGAAAAAAACTATCAACAGTGATGACTTAGCTGAGAATCCAGGATATTTGCCTCAAAATTCATGCTTTTAATAAGATCATTTTTTAATATCCCCCACTACATGTTCTCATGATGGAAACAATCTCTTCTGCCCCCATGTGTCAAAAAGTTGCTTCCATAATTCCCTTATGATGGATTTTTGCAAGGAATATTATATCTTACATGGTATTTGCATATTTGTTTTTTCATCCTACTTAAATATCCTAAATCAAATGAGAATACTTCAAAGCATGACTTCTCACGAAAAACAAAGAAGCTAACCAACACTGGATTTCTGGGCCTCAGTTGCAATTTCAATCACATATACTCATATTATTTTAGGTGAAAAGAACTGCACTTGAGTGCCAATATTTACTAAACAGAGGTCTTAATTTACTCTTTCCCAGTATGTGGGAGCTTCATTTCATGCAGCTCTTCTTGCACTCTATTGTGCTAAAACAGCAAGCTTGTCAAGAATGGAGACATTGCAGTGATATATGCAGAGTCTATGGGAGACATTTTCTCTATGGGTTAACGTAAGTAGCTGGATCAAAGTCAGGACATAGATGCTACAGCTGGTCTGGGGAAAAAAATGGCAATTAAGAAGAAAAAAAAAGAACAGAAAGAGAGAATTGCAGACAGTCTTTTTTTAGGTGGCAACAACAGAACCAGACTGTTTGAATTTGGGAACTGACTCCAAATGTCACATTTTTCACTGAATTCTAAATAATATTGCTATTTCATAACTGTTATTTGGTTGTATTGATGTCCATACTAACTTACTTTATAACAAACTTGTTACATGTATTTTATAATCTATATTTGTTATCTTTCTCTTTCTTATATATCTTTCAGTCAAGAATACTTAGGAGGATTGAAGAAAAGCATGTTAAAGCTTAGAGAACACTTCCTTTGAATGGCTTTCAGTCCAGTCAAAACTGGCACATTTGTTGTGATCAATTCATGCACTCTGTGCAGTTCAATACCCAGTATCCATGTGATTACCTACCTATCAGAAAACTCCCTCTTCTTTAGAGATGTCAATGTGTATTTGTGTTAGAAAAGCAGAAATAAAATAAGATTAAGAGAAAACTAAATGTTTTAAATTAATTTCTTTGGGAAACTTGGGTAACATCATTTTAGGGGAGCAAAATTACTGTATACTAATCTATGTTTCCAGGTAATAGCCATCTATATCACAAAATAATGGCAAATTAATAAATGTGCATAAACATAGAAATACCCTCAAAATGAGAAGGGTCAAGAGTATATGGAAGATGTCAGTACACTTTCAAAACTGGAAAGTCAGCTGACTTAGCATGACAAAGAAAACTGAAATATAGTTGCCAGAATGAGAAGGGAGGCTATCAAAAGATATTAATCTAATTCAGGTCAAAGCCATTAAAATGTTTAGGAATTGGAGGTGCCTGCTATTTATGAATACCAGGATATCACATGTAAATCCCACCTTCTTACACCCATGAAGAGTTCACTTTCTAGAAAGGATCAACTCTTGTAACTCTGACTTGAGGACAGTTGAAAAGATAGACGAACCATTTAACTAAAAGTTGAGTGATTTGGTAAAATTTTGCAATAATGGTGAAAGCCCTTGTTCTCTTTTCTCTACTTGGTTCCCAAGAAATTATACATGCACTCAGGGTCCTGTTCAGTTCCCCTCCAGCCCAACCCAGGAATACAATTATAGAGCTCTCACTGAGAAAACTGCCTAGTCCAATTGATAGGAACTACAAATCTTTACATGGGTCTCATCGTGATATAGTGCTGCCCACCAATCAGGAAGTTCTGCCCCTGTACAAAATTGCTGCCCTTGATTTTTAGAGTTCTGAGTTTTAAATGAACAGCTATGAAGTATCACCGTACACTGAACAATAACATTCAAAATTCAGAATAGAACCCAAAAGAACAAACAGGAAATAAGCAATACAATGAAAAAGGAAGAAAAAGAAGAAGAAAGGGGGAAAAAAAAAGCTGCTGTTAAAAATCTTCCAATAGAAAGGAAAAATCTTCCAATAGAAAGGAAAAATCTTTGAACAAGAAAACTATATAATTAAAAAGATTCAGAGAATAAGAAAAAAGTCATATATAATATCAGAAATAAATTCAAAGGAAATTCTAGACTATAAATGAAGAACTGTCTCAAAAGTAGAACAAAAAGATTAGATAGTTAGAAGTAACTAGAGGTCAACACCCGTCTAATAGTGGCTGCAAAATAAAAGGGCAGAAAAAACAAAAAGAAGAAAAATTAGCAAAAAAAAGAAAACTCCTCCCAAGAACTTTTCCCAAAACAAAGATGTGCTTTCAGGGGAGGCTCAATAAGTACTAAACATAATATATTTTTTTTTTATTTTTTTAATTTTAGTTTTTTAGAGCTAATCAATGAATATAGTAAAGTTGCAGGATATAAAATCAACACACAGAAATCCCTTGCATTCCTATACACGAATAATGAGAAAGTAGAAAAAGAAATTAAGGAAACAATTCCATTCACCATTGCAACGAAAAGAATAAAATACTTAGGAATATATCTACCTAAAGAAACTAAAGACCTATATATAGAAAACTATAAAACACTGATGAAAGAAATCAAAGAGGACACTAATAGATGGAGAAATATACCATGTTCATGGATCGGAAGAATCAATATAGTGAAAATGAGTATACTACCCAAAGCAATTTACAAATTCAATGCAATCCCTATCAAGCTACCAGCCACATTTTTCACAGAACTAGAACAAATAATTTCAAGATTTGTATGGAAATACAAAAAACCTCGAATTGCCAAAGCAATCTTGAGAAAGAAGAATGGAACTGGAGGAATCAACTTGCCTGACTTCAGGCTCTACTACAAAGCCACAGTCATCAAGACAGTATGGTACTGGCACAAAGACAGACATATAGATCAATGGAACAAAATAGAAAGCCCAGAGAGAAATCCACACACATATGGACACCTTATCTTAAACATAATATATTTTTAAAATATAAATCACATTATGGAAAGAAAGTAAGACACGGGGATATAAAGAAGATTGTAACAAGTTTTCTAGAAAAAAAATTGTTACATTAAAAACATCAGAAATCATGATGAAGAAATTCTTACTACCAAATCTGAAAGATAAAGAATAATGGAGGATATTTTTGATATTTAGATAAAAAGTTTTTCCATTTGAGATTTTGATTGCAATTCAAACTATTAATTAAATGTGAAGACAGAATAAAGATATTTTCAGGTAAGCAAGGTTTTAGAATGTTTTCTTTCCACGTACTACTTCTCAGAAGCTACTGGAAAAGCCTGAGCAGCCTGCACTCACATGCCCCTGGACACACACACACAGAGGCAATGAGATTCCCTAAAGGATCATGAAGAGAGGTCTCATGACCGCAGTCCTAGAGCAGAACCACTCCAGACTGGAGTAAGGGCTCCAAGATGTGGATATTTACTTCTTCTCTCTGTGGCTGTCTCTCTCTCTCTCACACACACAAACTGATGAAATACCTAATGCCTCTTTTATTTCACTATCCTGATAACAGTTTAAAATTCTATTAGAACTAATTTGAGAATTCAAATTAGTAAACAGACAACAATACTGAACAAATGTAAAAGAAGATAATTATTAACTCTAGAAATAAGGTTATACAATAAAAGAAACATTATCAGAGTAAACCATGTGGTATAGAAGATAAACCCTCTATTTCTCAGTTTAATATTACAAAAATGCTACGTTCTCAATATATTGTAATGTATGTCATGACTCTTTCATATGCACACCACACCAGCTGTATATCTATGAAGTTATGAACATGCAAACAATGAATACTGATGTAATGTAAATTCTGATTCCACTGTTATTTGGAGGCTGGAGGAAGAAAATGTGTATGTTTGTGCATATGTATTCATGGGCCGTAGAGAAGAGGGAGATCTATAACTAAACCCTCAATTTTCATGGTGGGAAAAAAATAATGCTGCAAATTTCAAGATGAAGAAATAGCTATAAATTTATATTTATGGAATAATATGGAACTCAATATAGGTAGAGACAGCTAAAGTGTTTCAGAGCTGTCACCCTTTGTTTAGGAGGACAGGAATTAAAAGTAAGTGTTGATGGGTCAGAGGACTGCTGTTTTGGATATAAAAGTTGAAACATGTAAAGAAATGTGCTGTAAGATTTAAGTTCACAGACTCTGAAACCAAGATACAGGGTTCAAATATTGGGTCTACCACCTACTAGTTATGTGATCTTAATATTGGGTCTACCACCTACTAGTTATGTGATCTTGTGACATAAATGCTCAGTGCTCCCATTTCCCTTTTGTAAAATTAGACAATAATAGTATTATTTCATAGGGTTGTCAGATATTAAGCAGTTTAATACACAGAATAATTTAAATAGTGTGTGGCATACATTAATAGTGCTGGCAGTTCAGGATTACTGTTAACTATTTACATGAGTTACTTTGACAAAATAATTCTTAAAAATACATGATACACTGTGCAATATAAAGAACTTAGTCAAGAAATAAGAATAATGATATTTAAAAACTAAAAGTTGATGAATTATCATTAGAATAAAACTATCTTAAACTACTAAAGTATGTTTCTTACTATTTAATTTCTAAACAAAAGCATTCATTAATTATGCTTAATTATGAAAGATTAACTTCTATTTTAACTATCAGTATATGAATATATGCCTAAGATATGAAATAAAACTGATTTCTAAAAAGCAGAATCTCATTCACCAAAGAAATGAAGACAGTAAAACTGATTTCAAACTAATTAATTAATATTTGTCAGAAGGCTAATTAATACTTATGCTAATATTTATTCTCTTCAGATGAATATTAGTCTTATATCTGCTTTGACATGCTCATATAATAGCGTGTATGCCCTCTGTGCTTCAATTTAATATTAAGATAATCCTAAATTCTCAACATGCTTTAAGATATGTCCTTATTCTTTCATATACAATTAATTAGTCCAAATTTTCAACAAAACAGACACTATTTTTTTTTTTTGGTCTTCATTAGAGGCTAAGGACACCTATTTTTGGTTTGTTTCTAAAACCAACTATGTTTAAAGGCATGCTAATTAGAGGGAAAAATAAGAGGTAATGTTTGTTTGTGGTGGTTTTATTAATTTTAACATATACTAAGCCATGATTTTGTTTGTATTTATATTTTCAACATACAATGTAAATAAGAACACCTCCAGATATTCTTTTGGCAAGTACAAAAGCTGTTTATTCCATGGATGATATAGACAATAATGTATGGCTCATAATTAGAAAGAAAGCTGTAACTTAAGTTCTGATGGCATTCAAACAGTTTGTGTGTAACTAAACTAAGGCTGTTAGTGAATGGCAGCTTTAAAACATTTTAAACATGTGGACCAAAAATTGAATTTTTATTATTGTAAACGAAAAGGAAGATTTCTGGAGAAGGCTAGACAACATACTGTAATCCAAGCTTGAGCAAGTTTAGGAGGTATGGTGTCATATAAATAGAAACCTACTCTTCCCTTTATGTGTTTAACATGCATAATCTGAAAAAGAGGAGAGATATGGAGTGATAATGTATAACATCATACATCTAGTGCAGGAATAGAAATGCTTTTATTCTGAATATCAGAAACTCAAGGAAGAATCTCAATGAAACATATTTATCTTTGCAAATCTAGGTACATCCTGAAATTTTTGAATAAGATACATTTTATGAAAAAGATTAACTTGAGTGAGTTTGTATATGTGTATGTGATGACTGAAAGAGAAAATTGAATGAGGGACAAAATTTAATCCAGTCATTGCTGTCAAATATATGACAACATTTAAAGACATTTCTACCAAGTAAAGTTTGAGTACAGGAAAACTATATCACAAAAAAAATATTTATACCCCTTTGTTCATCCAACTCAATATGAGCTATTTATAGCTTATGGAATATTTCAAAATTATATTCATAGTTTATTACATATGGAAAATGAAAGACAGAAAAGAATAACATAGGGAAAAGAAGTGACAATGGATTAAGAAAACTGAGAGAGTGAATTTCTTTATTTTGAAACATTTGTAATAAAATTCAATTCATTTTATTTGCAATGTTTAGGAATTTGGTAGAAAATCATTTGAAAATCATCTGAATTAAGATTCAGAATCCTGCATACTGTAGGTATTTTTATATTATTTACTATATATTGAATGCCTAAGCTGTGTAACCTATGTTAATTCAAAAATAAGTACAAAATGGCTACAGTCAAAAAATAGAGGTAATATCAAATGCTGGTAAGGCTGCATAGAAACTTAATCACCAATACACTACTGGTTAGGATATAGAATAGGAAATTTACCCTGCAAAATAGTTCAGCAGTTGCTTCTGAAACTTAAAATATGCATATAATACAACCAGTGATGGTACTTTGGGAAATTTACACTAGGGAAATTAAAACTTATGTTCGTGTAAAGAAATTGTTACACAAGTATTTATAACAACTTTATTCATATTGAAAACAACTCAAATATCTTTCAGTGAATGAATGATCAAACCAACTATGGTACACCAATACCTTGAATATTGCTCTTTTATCTTTATCTCTTTAGTTAATATAAATTCACTTTCTCCAACCGATAGAAACTTTAATTTTGCCTGGAAGCTTCTCCTAGGACAAGTTGAGTATCTTTGACAATATAGTCGTTCACTTGGGAATGTCTTTAACAAAGAGCTTAGTATATTGAATGAATGAATGAGCAAATCACTGTAACACAAATGATTAATCTCTGAGATATAGAGAATATTTGAAAAATTGAGAAGTCCTTAGTGAAAATAAACTCTTGTCCAACCAAAATTTACTTTTGTTTCTTTCTTATCCATTTCTATTGAGTTCTCAGAAGCTAAAAACTTCATATTTTTCTAACTGGTTTCATTATTTTATCTAATAGCTATCTAATGAATATCATGATAAATTATAGCTCAATAAAGATTTTCGTTGTTTTCTTAATATGTGCCAGACTTGCCTAAACACGTTATATTTAATCCCTATCACAGCCTTGTGAGATATGAGGTTGTTATGCTATTATTTTGTTCATATTCCAGATAAAGCAGAAGAGGATACGATCAAACAACTGAAAAGTAGCAGAGTTGGGACCCAACTCTGGGTCTGTCTCTAGAGCTCAAATACTTAACCAACATCCATTATTTCCTCCTGAAGCACACTGATAATTTGATGAGTTTTATTTGCTCTAGTTTTCCCACCTTTCTTAATATGCACGGTAAACTCATAAAATCCTAAGTCTTCCAGTTCTTTCCTTCATATGTAAACTAAAATAAAATTACTTACTTTATTCACTTCTCAGAAAAATAAACATTTTGTAAACTTTGAAGTTCTATCATAAGGCCTTTGTCACAGGTAATGGTATACACTGGTTTCTTTTCTGTCTTAACATCATCTTGCCATGTTCTTGCCTTATACCTTTTGATCTGCCATCTTTCTATTTCTTAATGTAGCCTTGATTATATTAGCTTTTCAGACTTCATCTCTCTAAAAGGAGATGCATTTCAACTAAGCACTATATGATTCACATAGTCATCCTTTAGAAGTACAGGCATAACTTGTTTTGTTGCACTTCACTTCATTGCATATTTTTTTTTTTTACAGACTTGAGTGTTTTGGAAACTCTGCATTGAGCAAGTTACCTGGTGCCATTTCCCCAACAATTTTTGCTCACTTTCTTTCTGATTACATTCTGTAATCTTCACAGCTATTTCAGACCTTTTCATTGCTTTATATTTGTTATGGTGATCTGTGATCATTGATCCTTGATGTTACTATGACTCACTGAAGGTTCAGATGATGGTTAGCATTTTTTTAGCAATAAAATAGTTTAAAATTAAAATGTGTACTTTTTTATATACATAATGCTATTGCATATGCTACACCTTGGTGTAAATACAACTTTTATATGCACAAGAAAAAAAATTCCATGTGCCTAGCTTTATTATGATATTCACTTTATTGTATAGATCTAGAACCCATAATATTCCAAGGTGTGCTCCTATTGACTGAGGCCTAGCTACAGACACATCGCCATGCTGAACTCAGGGATTAAAAAAGGGATAATCACCCCAGTTGCAGGGAGCTCAGAATCTGGGGAGCAGCCATAATGTAGATAACCTCCAGGGGGTAAAGGAGTGGAGTTTTGGGAAGGGTTGTAAAGGAAAAGAACAGAGTGTGCAATGGAAGACTGACCAAGGTAAATTTCCATCCACAGGTTGGTCAGGGAAGGTCTCCATTGAGGAACTGATTAAATGAGACCAAGAGGATGAGAAACAGGGAACCTAAGGTGGGGAAAGAACATTCGAAACAAAGGTCTGAAAGGGCTTCAGGTAGAAATTAGCTTGCCTTTTGAGAAACATAATAGAAAAAATTTCCTATTTAAAAGGTCAAAAACGTTTTCTAATATTTTAAAATATTTTTTCCAGTTTTTCTATTATATAGTTTGATGAAACAACAGTGAAAAAGTACATTAATTTGTGAACGCAGTTTTAAAAATGAGTTTTGAGTTTTCCTGTGGCTAATCCAGTGAATATAAAATAGCCTACAAGGCAACATCAGGCTGAGATGAGTAGTAATTATTTTGAGCCAAAACATCTATTGGATCTTTGAATGTTCCTTTTATTCAATCAGTTCTCACCCCAAGGGAGAGAAGTGTTTTTCTATTTGTCCTACATTGACAATTTAACTACAAGGCATATACCAGGGTCAGCAAACTATGGCCTATGGGCCAAATCCCGTCCAGCATCTACTTTTGTTTAGCATGTAAGCTAAAATTTTTTTTAATATATTTTCAAATGGCTAAAAAGTTTTTAAAGAACAATATTTCATGACATATGATAATTATATAAAATTCAGATTCCACTGTCAACTATTTTTTTGGTGAGGGAGAACTCAGTCACACTCACTTGGCCATGTTTTATCTATGGCTTCTTTCAATCTCTAAGGTCAGAGTTGTATAGTTGTCACAAAGACATTATCTTCCACAAAACAATACCATCATCCACAAATATTTACTTTCTAGTCCTTTACAGAAAAAGTTCGCTGACTTTGCATTAAAACATTACTCTGTTGAGGTGTTATCAATAACACATTCATGACATTAATCTTCAATTCAATTGTGCACCCATGGTTTTCATTGTGCACATTAAATGTATACAAGCTACCTTGTCTACTTTTAACTTTTAGAACAGTATCTTGTTAGCACACCAGATATTCAACTAATTTTATTTTCAAAAACTATATGATTTTTTTGTTTGTTTGTTTAACCATAAGTTTCAGTAGCTTTCTAAATTTTCAGGATACTGATTTTTTTTCTCTGACATTATAATACATAAAGTTAACATTAGGTGTCAGTATTTTACATATTATTTAGTAAGTGTGTGTCAATGGAAAAGTATTATTACAGACAGCAATTTCACTGGAAAATTTTAATTTTGTTATAATGCTTATTCTACTGTGTTCTTCTTTCTTGGTTTCTGTATTATTGAAATGTTCTTTACGATATCTCATAAGAGAACAAATGAGATCATTAAAATGTGACCCATTTACAGGAGTCCACTTGCTAGCTGAATATAACTATATCCTCAGTTGAAGTCAAAAGAATAGAAGATATACCAAATTCTGGATGAAACATTCCTGAAATGTATTAATTTTAGCCTCTAGATTTTGAGATTATTTGTTAAACACTTGAAGATAATTAGAACAGTTGGGTCAATCCCTAGTGTTGTGGACTACAGACAGGATTCAAAAAGTCTTAAATCGGCATATAAATTATAACTTGCTGGTAAAGTTTTTAAATATTATGACTCAGTCAAGCCAAAAATATAACATTCTTACCCCCGATTCCAAAAAGTCTGTTGGTTGAAAGCCCTATGAGCAACTGGGAATAAGGTTGGGAGGGAACTCAAACCTGCTAATTAAGGGTATTAACTCATTTGAGCACAAAACCAGATCTGGTCCAAACTGATTTGATCAGTATTTACAGAAGGTTATATATATTGCTTCTATTTATTATACTTAGTGTGAATATTCATATATTTGGTTCAGTTCAGTTCAGTTCAGTCTCTCAGTCGTGTCCAACTCTTTGCGACCCCATAAACTGCAGCACGCCAGGCCTCCCTGTCCATCACCAACTCCCGGATTCCACCCAAACCCATGTCCAGTGAGTCAGGGATCCCAGTCAACCATCTCATCCTCTGTCATCCCCTTCTCCTCCTGCTCTCAATCTTTTCCAGCATCAGGGTCTTTTCAAATGAGTCAGCTCTTCCCATCAGGTGGCCAAAGTATTGGAGTTTCAGCTTCAACATCAATCCTTCCAGTGAACACCCAGGACTGATCTCCTTTAGAATGGACTGGTTGAATATCCTTGCAGTCCAAGGGACTCTCAAGAGTCCTCTCCAACACCACATCAAAAGCATCAATTCTTCGGAACTCAACC
The DNA here is from genome assembly GCF_042477335.2 of Ovis canadensis. Taxonomy (NCBI): domain Eukaryota; kingdom Metazoa; phylum Chordata; class Mammalia; order Artiodactyla; family Bovidae; genus Ovis; species Ovis canadensis. Next base: position 172,464,090 of record NC_091246.1, on the reverse strand, counting down.
CTCTTTATAGTCTAACTCTCACATCCATACACGACCACTGGAAAAACCATAGCTATGACTAGATGGACCTTTGTTGGCAAAGTGATGTCTCTGCTTTTTAATATGCTGTCTAGGCTGGTTATAACTTTCCTTCCAAGAAGTAAGCGTCTTAATTTCATGGCTGCAGTCACCATCTGCAGTGATTTTGGAGCCCAGAAAATATAGTCTGACACTATTTCCACTGTTTCCCTATCTATTTGCCATGAAATGATGGGACCAGATGCCATGATCTTAGATTTCTGAATGTGGAGCTTTAAGCCAAAGTTTTCACTCTCCTCTTTCACTTTCATTAAGAAGCTCTGTAGTACCTCTTTGCTTTCTACCATAAGGGTGGTGTCATCTGCATATCTGAGGTTATTGATAGTACTCCCGGCAATCTTGATTCCAGATTGTGTTTCTTCCAGTCCAGCATTTCTCACAAGGTACTCTGCATAGAAGTTAAATAAGCAGGGTGACAATATACAGCCTTGACGTACTCCTGGAACCAGTCTATTGTTCCATATCCAGTTCAAACTGCTGCTTCCTGACCTGCATACAGGTTTCTCAAGAGACAGGCCAGACGGTCTGGTATTCCCATCTCTTTCAGAATTTTCCACAGTTTAGTGTGATCCACACAGTCAAAGGCTTTGGCACAGTCAATAAAGCAGAAATAGATGTTTTTCTGGAACTCTCTTGCTTTTTCCATGATCCAGCAGATGTTGACAATTTGATCTCTGGTTCCTCTGCCTTTTCTAAAACCAGCTTGAACACCAGGAAGTTCACAGTTCACGTATTGCTGAAGCCTGGCTTGGAGAATTTTGAGCATTTCTTTACTAGCATGTGAGATGAGTGCAATTGCATGGTAGTTTGAGCATTCTTTGGCACTGCCTTTCTTTGGGATTGGAATGAAGACTGACTTTTCCAGTCCTATGGCCACTGCTGAGTTTTCCAAATTTGCTGACATACTGACTGCAGCACTTTCACAGCAGCATCTTTCAGGATTTGAAATAGCTCAACTGGAATTCCATCACCCCCTCTAGCTTTGTTCGTAATGATGCTTCCTAAGCTCCACTTGACTTCACATTCCAGGATGTCTGGCTCTAGGTGAGTGATCACACCATCATGATTATCTGGGTCATGAAGATCGTTTTTGTACAATTCTTCTGTTTTATTCTTGCCACCTCTTCTTAATATCTTCTGCTTCTGTTAGGTCCATACCATTTCTGTCCTTTATTGAGCCCAAGTGATACTGTCCTAGACCTCACTGGAAGTGATATGAATTACGTGATATATATACCATATGGCTTTGTAAATCCAGAAAAATTCTAAATTCTAAACAATAAGTAGACCTAAACCTTTCAGATAAAGTGTTGAGAGTCTATATTATGTGGCAGTTGAACAAGTCATTTTAGGAGATATAGTATTGTGTTAAATTTTCAACTCTGTCACTTACTAGTACAGGGTCATTAGTAAATTACTTAGACTCTATGTACCTTTATTTCCCCACTTGCAAAATGAGGATAACAAACAAATGCAGATATATTCACAAAGCATATCTTCAGGCAGTCTTATCCAAATATTATTTATAAAGATAGAAAATTAGATGCAGAACTATAAGGGACTAATTTATGGCATCATTAAAAAATCTTGTTTTAGAATTTTTTAATATTTTAAAATGCTATACATTCAATACTGTAAATAGATATTGAAATAGTGAAAACATGATTGCTACTCCAGAGAAGTGAAAATCAGAAATAGACATTGATATGATTAAATCTAAGCCAGAAGGAGCTAAACAGAAAAGCATTTATTGTACCAAGTTTTATGAAAGTGAAGAGCGAGAAGAGTTTAATCCCACTTAAGGTGATAAATGACATCTTCTCTTTTATAGTAGCTTGAAATCCTCAAAAGTCCCAGCCTCATCAGTTATCATTAATGGAAGAAGCAAGAGAGTGAGGAAGGAAACATCATCACATAAAGACAGAGGTATCACTGTGTCTATTAAGATTCACTTTCAAAAACAACTACATGGACTCAAACAAAAAAGACTAAACATACAAAACAGTCTAACTGTTTGGGTGACTGATGCAGCCCTCTACTCTACTGAATATTCTGAGGACCCAGGTAGAATGTGACATTTGACAGCAATCCCTCCTCACCTTATAGATGCTTCTTGGTACACAAACATGACCTGCACTGATGGGATTCTAGTGTTTAAAGACAAGGTCTATTTTTTATAAGTATTTTCAAATATTTAGTTTTCCAACATATAAGCCATAAACTTTATCTAGAAGTCAACCAAAGTATCTCATTTTCCAATGATGCAGAAATGAACTATCCATACTGGACTTATATAGAGAATGTAGGTCTCCATATAGAGAACAATCTTGTGGACACAGTGGGGGAAGGAGGGGGTGGGATAAATCAAGAAAGTAGCATTGACATACATACAACACCCTGTGTAAAATAGATAACTAGTGGGAAGCTGCTATATAACACAGGGAACCCAGTGTTCATCTGTGATGACCTAGATGGATGGGATGAGGGTGGGGTGGGACAGAGGTTGGAGAGGGAGGGAATACATATATAATACGGCTGATTCACTTTTTTGTATGGCAGAAACCAACACAACAATGTAAAGCAGTTATCCTCCAATTAAAAATAAAAACAAAACAAAAAATAAAATAAGTCTCTGAAATGTCACCTCTTTGAAGATCTGCAGTTAGACTAGGGGTCAGTGGAACCCTTACATCCATTCTAATACCCACATCTAAAAGACGTACAAACTCAGGACCAGTACAATCAAGCATGAGAACCCTAAAGTTGTCACTCTATGCCTGTTATTTTTCCTCCTTCTTCTATACTATTTCTGTGAGGATTCCAAAGTCCTCAACTACTACACTACCCTCTCAGTGGAAATAACAAATGGGGCTTGTTGGTGATTCTGTTTGCTGCCTAAGTGTCCTGAGAAACTTGCTTCCGTACTGTTGGAAAACAGAACAGCACCTCACAGGATCCTCTGGCTTCAATCACTACATATTTCAAATATGGGAGAGTCAGCCAGGAAAGTAAGATCTATTCATTGATTTGCCGGAAGTGCAGGAGAAACTCTCTCCATACACGAACCTCCATCTCAGCCAGGAAGAGGGATCCCACCTCTGAGAGTCCTTGCTTTGTCTTCCCACACCTGTTTCCACTACTCTTGCATTATCTTTGAGGAGAAGGAATGAATAATTTTAGCATTTTGCCATTCAAAATATGTGAAACTAACCTAGCCCCACCTCCTGAAGCCTATGGAAACGTGGAGATACTTTCTGAGAATTAGTACCCCCTTGAACCTCAGTTCACCAGGCCCAAAGTCCCTCAGTCCTCAAGTATACACTAGTTTTTTCTTGTAGCCCACCAAGATTTTAAATGAATGTAAGGCAGGAAATTAGGAGAAACGGAGTAGTCATACTCTACCACAAACTTTCATCTAATCTATAACTGATTTTTAATCTATTTAATATTAGAAATTCAAAAAATAATATCTTCTTCCATAACCAACTCTTTCCAGACATCTTCACAGGGGTAACTTGTCAACTTTAACTTGCATGAAAAGTGAAAGTGTTAGTAGCTCAGTTGTGTCTGACTCTGCAACCCCATGGACTTTAGCCTGCCAGGCTCCTCTGTCCATGGAATTCTCCAGGTAACAATACTGGAATGTCCATTTCCTTCTCCAGGGGATCTTCCCAACCCAGCAATTGAACGTGAATCTCCTGCATTGCAGTCAGATTCTTTACCATCTGAGCAACCAGGGAAGCCCCTTCCTTTTTAATAGCTACATAATTATTAGCTTTTATGATTAAAAATCTGAAAATAGTCAGATGTATGGAAAGAGTAACATGGAAACTTACATTTTAAAAAATCTGAAAATAATTTTTTAGGTGGTCACCCATGTTCTCTTTAAAGTTTAAAGTTGCAGGAAGCAGGCTCACATAGAAATTTATCTGCAAGGGGTTTATGTGAAATGCTCTTGAGATGAACATGTGTTTGTGGGTGTGGGGTGGAGGGACTGTAGAGGAAGCAGGGCTGTGCAGATGGAGAAAGTGAACTTTAATACAGACAAAACAGAATTCCCAACAAGTTGCACAGGGGGTCTAGATTACAATGACCCATCAGAATTGCCTTCCAACTGCAGTCCCTTGTATGGAGTCCCAACATCCTTGTCATAGATACAAGAAGCTAGAGGAGAGAGGTAAACTAGGGGCAGGCCCAACCTCAGCTAGCCACAGAAACTCACTTAGAGAGGTCTGTCCCCAACAATCAACTAACCATTCTATTGAGGAATGAGAGTTTTACAGCTAAAGAGTAAGAAATAGGCATCAAAGTCAGAGAACAAAGACAAAACACTTGAGTCAGAAAAGCAAGATCAAAGATTTGGGATCAAACGCAGGTGGGACAGTTTAGTATTTCCTATACCAATCACTTCTAGTTCCTGTAGCTTGTGTGCTTAGATGTATGAGAGATGTCAGGTTCAGCCATCATGCAAAGAAGAGGGTAATGATCTCCTTCCTGCCACCACCATCTTCATTCCCCCTTTCCCTGAATGGTTTCTGATCTTTTAACAAGCCAGGGTACATGTGTGTATTCTTCGACAAGCCACCAAAATGTCACATTTCATGTAGAAACATTATCAGAGCCAATATAGTTGAGTATATACACACATATGTATATGTATACACACAAACACAAACACAGGTATACACACTCACGGAAACACATATTCAGAAATCTATGCACACAGCTAACCCTGAGAGATAAGTGCATTTGGCTTTTTGGGATGTGGCATATCCCTGAAGGTGGTTTTGGTATAACTAAAAGTCTAATCTGAAGTTTCTTTTGTTTAAAAGAGAAAAAATTTTTAATCTAGTTCTTTTTTAATTACTATAATCAACTCTCAAAATTTATTTTTTATGTGTTTCCATAAAATTTAATAAACTTAATAATTAAAAAGATTTATAAAGGGGAAATCATCCTTAACCTGGTCTGAGAAAGACTTTTAATTCACAACCTCCTTCTGGGAAGAAATTAGCATTCCTGATAAACTGCTTAAGCAATTTCCAGATAAACTATTAATGGTATTAAGACCTCTTCTGGGAAACCAGTTGTCATCCCACTCAGCCAAACAGTAGTCAAGAGTTCAATGATCTTTCACCTCTTTCACCAAACATCTTTCCCTTTCTGCGAGTGGTTTAAAAAAGACATCTTACACTCTTTCATATATGTTTATGTGTATGTCCATGTATATATATCAAGAGAAGCTTAAAGTTGTCCAATTTAGAATTTTTAATAATCTAAAAATAAAATTTGATTAGTGTACATAACTAAATTTTCTGGGGGAAAAAGTTTCAAATAAGAAGTATTTCATTAATATTGGTTCCATTTAGATTCTCTAAACATTTTAAACTACAGTTGTTAATTTATTCTATAATACTTGATTTCATTTTTAAAGACTTACATTGTCCCCCCAAAATATAAGTAATTATATAATTCTTATAAAATTTACTAAATTAGATTTTAAAATAGAATAAGCCTATGCCAATGCACATTCCAATACTGTACATGAACTTGCTGATATTTTAAGATCTCAAGTTGAAACTGATTTCAGCTTTGTATATTTTAACTAGAGTCATAAGTATCAGTTCAGTTCAGTTCAATTCAGTTGCTCAGTCGTGTCTGACTCTTTGCAACCCCATGAACCGTAGCACACCAGGCCTCCCTGTCCATCACCAACTCCCGGATTCCACCCAAACCCATGTCCATGTCCAAACCCATGTCCACCCATGTCCATGTCCATCGGTGATGCCATCCAACCATCTCCTCTTCTGTCGTCCCCTTCTCCTCCTGCCCTCAATCTTTCCCAGCATCAGGGTCTTTTCAAATGAGTCAGCTCTTTCTATCAGGTGGCTAAAGTACTGGAGTTTCAGCTTCAACATCAGTCCTTCCAATGAACACCCAGGACTGATCTCCTTTAGGATGGACTGGTTGGGTCTCCTTGCAGTCCAAGGGACTCTCAAGAGTCTTCTCCAATACCACAGTTCAAAAGCATCCAATTCTTTGGCTAAATCTGCTAAATTATCCAAAACATTTCAGATATTTAAAACAGCAAGTGTGCATAGTTTACTTAACAACAATGGCAAAATATCATAGATATGCTTTCCTAAAACATTTTATATACTAATTTTATATCTTCTCAGGTTTAAAAAAGTGCTACAAATAATGACACAGTTATGTCACCCATTTCAGTTTTGGTGGTTACCTTCCCTTGAAATTTTTGGAATTGCTTTTACTTTTCTGGTGTTTAGAGACCAGAATATATTGACCATAAAGGAATAGATCCTTATCTGGGATTCTAACGGGTTCCCCACGTATATAAAGAGGATTCAACAGTCTTTCTAACTTAAAAAGTGTAGACATTTAGACCATGTTATTAGATTTAAGTCATATCATTACCAAATTTTCCAATGAAACAAGGTCTGTAATCCACTGAGAATTAAATTTGATTTTGCTTTTTTTTTTTTCCCTATGGAAAAGCGTCTCCAATCAAGATCTAAAGACCCATGAGCTTGAAAGCTCCTTACATTATCTTGGTATTCTATAAACTTTAGAAGATATGACAATTACTAAGCTATGCCCATAGTTATGTTGCTAATACTAGTGCAACTAGAATTTAAAGCCAGATCTGATGGACCTCAAGTGTGTTTTCTTTTTTCAAACCTCTATTATAAATATTCTAGGCAAACAAGAAACAAATGATCTCATGGACAATCCAGATCTTGTTACACAGGTATTTCTTTCACCATCCCTTTTTTTAACCCCCCAAAATGAGCTTTTATGGCTGTTTTGTTGTTTTGTCTTTGAAGAATTTATATTATCTAGTATATAATAAGCTATTGCAAGCACCGTTTGCAAGTCCCTGCTGAATGAGACATTACCCATACATGTGAAACTCCTATGAAAATAGTTGTTGAATGAATGGAGCAAAAAATATTTTAAAAGCAACACAGATTTATGTTATTTAGTACTTAAAGCAGAAAAGATATTTTATTGGAGGGGAAGGGGAAAATGAACCCTTCAGCAATGTATAATTTTCAGTACTTCTATATGTTAGGCATTAGTTCTAAAATACACTAGGCATTTATACATAATTTATTTCATTCAAGCTTTTCAATAACTTGCCAAGAGTCATTGCAATATTTCTATCTAGTATTATTGCTGTGGAGCCACTAAAGAAATTAAGGAAGTTGACAAAGGATAAAGATCAAGTCTTAGGACCAACCAGACTTTAGAACCCAGTGTGTCTGATTTCAGCAGTAAAAGGAAACAGTTCTTCTGATCATACAGAGAGTACTGAAAGATCCTTATTGTTGAAATTATTCTTTACCAAAATGCTGAGTATTCTTAGTAGAACTTTCAAACAATTTTTTTTGTATTCTTCAACTAAATTGATTTGAATGTAATACCACTCATATTGAACCATGCATTTGAGAAAATCTAAATAAATGCCACATTTATTTCCATTACCTCCAACTCCAATTTTAATGCACCCCTTACCCTCCAAACACCTAGTCTTTTTATCGTCCAGTTGGTCCTTACAACTTTCTTGTGTTCCTTTTCCTATCCTTACACAAATCTACAGTGAAACTCTACTGACATCTCATCCTCACTATGATTGGAATTAAATTTGCTGTCTTTACAACTGCTCCTAAATAAACTTTGTTTCTATTCTTCATCTTGTGTCCTCTATGTCATTTAATAACCTTATCAGCTATTCATTTGCCCAAGCCAGTCATTGATGGAATGTCCTTTAAGCCTCAAGTTTCCAGATTTAATCAATAGTGCCAATATCAGTGCTACCCCTCTTCCAACAACACAAGAGACAACTCTACACATGAACATCACCAGATGGTCACTATAGAAATCAGATTGATTATATACTTTGTAGACGAAGACAGAGAGGCTCTATATAGTTAGCAAAATTAGGACCTGAACCTGACTGTGGCTTGGATCATGAGTCCTCACTCCAAAATTCAGACTTAAATTGAAGAAAGTAGGGAAAACCATTAAGCCGTTCAGGTATGATCTAAATCAAATCCCTGGTGATTATACAGTGGAAGTGGCAAATAGAATCAAGGGATTAGATTTGATAGAGTGCCTAAAGAACTATAAACAAAGGTTCATAACACTGTACAGGAAGCAGTGACTAAAACCACCCGCCACCACCACCCTCAAAAAATGCAAGAAGGCAAAATGGTTATCTGAGGAGGTGTTATAGATATCTGAGAAAGAACAGAAACGAAAAGCAAAGGAAAAAAGGAAAGATAAACCCATCTGCATGCAGAGTTCCAAACACCCAAGGAGAGATAAGAAAGCCTTCTTAAGTGAACAATGCAAAGAAATAGAGGAAAACAATAAAATGAGACAGACTAGAGATCTCTTCAAGAAAATTAGAGATATCAAGGGAATATTTCATGCAAAAATGAGTACAATTAAAAAAAGAAATGGTATGGACTAAACAGAAGCAGAAGAGATTAAGAAGAGGTGGAAAGAATACACAGAGAACTGTACAAAAAAGGTCTTACTGACACACCATAATGGTGTGGTCAATCACCTAGAACCAGACATCCTGGAGTGTGAAGTCAACTGGGCCTTGGGAAGCACTACTAAGAAACAAAGCTAGCAAAAGTGATGGAATTCCAGATGAACTATTTCAAATCCTAAAAGACGATGCTGTTACAGTGCTGCACTCAATATGCCAGCAAATTTGGAACACTCGGCAGTGGCCACAGAACTGGAAAAGGTCAGTTTTCATTCCAATCCCAAAAAAGAGCAATGCCAAAGAATGTTCAAAGTACTGCACAAATGTGTTCATTTCACATGCTAGCAAGCTAATGCCCAAAATCCTTCAAACTAGGCTTCAACAGCATGTGCCCAAGAACTTCCAGATGTCCAGCTGGATTTAGAAAAGGCAGAGAAATCAGAGATCAAATCGCCAACATTGGTTTGTTCATAGAAAAAGCAATGGAATTCCAGAAAATATCTACTTCTGTTTCTCTGACTACACTAAAGCCTTTCTCTGTATGGATTACAACCAACTGGAAAATTCTTCAAGAGATGGGAATACAAGACCACTTTACCTGCCTCCTGTGAAACCTGAATGCTGGATAAGAAGTAACAGTTAGAACCTTACATGGAACAATGGATTGGTTCCAAATTGGGAAAGGAGTACATCAGGGCTGCATATTGTCACCCTGCTTATTTAACCTACATGCAGAGTACATCATGCAAAACGGTGGGCTGGAAGAAGCACAAGCTGAAATCAAGATTGCAGGAAGAAATATCAACAACCTCAGATATACAGATGACACCACTCTAATGGCAGAAAATGAAGAGGAACTAAAGAGCCTCTTGATGAAGGTGAAAGAGGAGAGTGAAAAAGCTGGCTTAAAACTTAACACTGAAAAAACAAAGATCATGGCATCAGATCCCATCAACTCATTGCACATAGATGGGGAAAAAATTAAAAACAGTGACAAACTTTATTTTCTTGGATTCCAAAATCACTGGGGATGGTGACTAAAGTCATGAAATCAAAAGATGCTTGCTCCTTGGAAGAAAAGCTATGACAAGCCTGTTGCTGCTGCTGCTGCTTAGCCGCTTCAGTCATGCCCTACTCTGTGCGACCTTATGGGCTGCAGCTTGCCAGGCTTCTCTGTCCGTGGGAATTTTCCAGGCAAGAATTCTACAGTGGGTTGCCACGCCCTCCTCTAGAGGATCTTCCTGACCCAGGCATTGAAGCTGGTCTCCTTCATTGCAGGCAGATTCTTTACCCCTGAGCCATCAGGGAAGCCTAGACAGTGATTAAAAAGCACAGACATCACTTTGCTGACAAAGGTCTGTATGGTCAAAGCTATGGCTTTGCCAGTAGTTATGTATGTATGTGAGAGTTAGATTATAAAGAAGGCTGAGCACTGAACAACTGATACTTTCAAACTGTGATGCTGGAGGAGACACTTGAGAGTCCCTTGGACAACAGGGAGATCAAACCAGTTAATCCTAAAGGAAGTCAACTCTGAACATTCAGTGCAAGGACTGATGCTTGAAGCTCCAATACTTTGGCCACCTGATGCAAAGAGCCTAGTTATTGGAAAAGATCCTGATGCTGGGAAAGACTGAGGGCAGGAGGAGAAATGGGTGACAGGGGATTAAATGATTGGATGACATTGACTCAATGTACATGACTTTGAGCAAACTCCGGGAGACACTGAAGGACAGGGAAGCCTGGTATTTACAGTCCATGGGGTCACAAACAGTTGGACATGACTGAGTGATTGAACAACAAAATCTTCTACCACTCCTATAATTATTTTTATAATATTCCATTTCCATTGTCAGAGTCATAGTTTATTCAGTATCTTTTTTTTTTCTTTTTGCCTTGGATTCATGAAAATGAACCTCTTATACACTTCCCTGTCTGGAGGCATATCCTATCTTTTGCATTCTCCACATTATAGCCAAATTATAACAGGCAAATAGTTTCTAGTTGAATTCCATTTTAAAACTGTCACTATTTCCAAGGATTTGAAGACAGAGTAAATATCTGGTTCTGAAACCCTTTCAAACCTCTTTTTTCATCATTCATTTGTTCCTCCAAACTGCTCTTCCAGAATTAACTTTGCTTTCTCTTGATGTGTGCCATCTGACATTCTATACTTAGAAGACATTACTCATGCCTTATCCCCTGGTTACATTCAACTCTTCAAAGTGTTGCCTGAGTCTTGCTTGACTTGCTATTGAAATTGTTGCTAAAGGGTATTATCCTTACATCCCATAGCAGGAAAATATGAGCAATCTAAATATTCTCATAGTAAAATTAAGTGCTTCTTTGTGTTTCCATTGTAGTTTTGTACTTCCCTGTTTTCATTCCTGTCTATTGTATTGGTCCTGATGTATTTACTAAGTACTGGACAGAGATCTGGAACATAGTAGGCATTCATGGAATGCCTTGTTCACTTGAAATAGTAAATATACTTAGGATATTTATTATTAATTGAATGTAATCTTCAGATAACTGAGATACAAGTTTTTAATAGACACATGCTATATTCAGAAATTATATATGTAAAGCAAAAATAAAAATAAATTATGCTAACTAAAAGTAGAACACTATACTTATATGACTTTGAATAAATAGCATGAGAACTTAAGGTGAACATGAAAGTTTTTTAAATAAAAATGTTCTAAATTAATGGAAGACTGATTAGTAAGACATGTTTATAGTATTCTTATATGACACAGTGCTGTGTATTTTACTTTTCTTCTATTTTTAGCTCATTTTAGAACATAGTTGAGCATTCTATTAGATGACTCTTTGGATCAGTTTTATTAATTTAAGCAAGTGGAATACTGAAATTTAGATTAAAAAGAAATATTAAACTGAAAGATAACATAGAGTCATAAAACAATAAAGATGGTACAAGTGAGGGAATATAAAATACTAAGTAGATTAAGAAAATAAAAAGTTCATTTGCCTGATGTCATGCCATATCCTTCACCACGTTTAGCATCTTTTCAAAGAAAACAAACGTCCCATAACTTCACTGAATTTTATTTTGACTAGGTTGGGTGTATTTGTTAAAAACATAAATAATCTGTAAGACTTCTGGTGGGGAACATAGGTTCAGGTACTGTTTTGACCAGTTAAGTAATAAGTGGAGTTTTATTTTATGTTCTGTTCTGTTTTGTTTTTTGGCTTTTGTTTTGTTTTTACCATGCACCAAAGTTTCACTCAATATTGGTGACACATTTTATTTACATGCCTTGCAACTTCCATAAATGACACAGTTATAGATCAGTAATTCATGCTTTTCTATTCTTCAATTTTATTACCTAAACTTACTCTTCTAAGAGTGGTTTTATGTTTCTAGTTAAATATAAGTGAAAATTGATTGGAGTATTTCTCAATGGAATTTTATCTTTATTTCATCATAATTGCTTCATATTTGAATAATGACGGATGAACTGCCTCATTCAATTGCAGTTTTAAGGCTTTGAAGTCACAATAACAGCATAGGATTTAAATCCTCAAGCCATTATTATAGCAGAAAAGGCACTGGGGAAAATGAAAACTTATGGTGCCATAATTTGATGGGTTAAAAAAAAAAAACACACTCCAATAGTTAAAGCATATTATTTCCTGGACAATTTCTAACCTAAAACATTATGACACAAGAGTGACCTGGAAAGTTACACAATGGTACCACCTTCCTAAATGATTTCTAGACCAATATTTTATAACTATTGGGCCAAAATTCACATAGCAAGTAAATGGCACTAAAATTATTCTGCTTTAGGATAAAACATTATCTTAGTGGCATTTATAGTTCTATTCAGCAACAATTGTTTTTCAGCAGTAGAGAGTTCATTAGAACTTTTTTTTTCTCTGACATTTACATCAAGAGCTGAGTCCTTGTTAATACTCTAAGGTATGCATTTCAAAGTTCTCTTTGTATTCAATTTTAAGTAATGAATCCAACAATATTAGCCTATGCAAAGGCTAAAATAAAAAAAATCATGCATTTAAAATTTTATTAAATATAGCTAATATGTTTTACAGTGGCATATTTATGCATGTAATGCTTCTACTTTTTTATTTGTAATAAGTTTATTTTTATTTTTTCACAAATAGCTTGTTTTTAAAAGTCACATTTATTCATTTTTAATTTATTTTTTTATTGTAAGATAATTGCTTTATAGAATTTTGTTGTTTCCTGTTAAACCTCACCAAAAATCAGCCATAGGTATACATATATCCCCTCCCTTTTGAACTTCCCTCGCATCTCCCTCCTCACCCCACCCCTCTAGACTGATGCAGAGCCTCTGAGTTTCCTGAGCCATACAGCAAATCCCCGTTGGCTATCTATTTTACATATGGTAATGTAAGTTTCCATGTTACTCTTTCCATACATCTCACCCTCTCCTCCCCTCTCCCCATGTCCATAAGTCTATTCTCTATGTCTGTTTCTCCACTGCTGCCATGTTAGTAAATTCTTCAGCACCATTTTTCTACATTCCATATATATGCATTCGAATACAATGTTTATCTTTCTTTTTCTGACATACTTTACTCTGTATAACAGGTTCTAGGCTCATCCACCTCGTTAGAACTGACTCAAAGGTGTTCTTTTTTATGGCTGAGTAATATTCCATTGTGTATATGTACCAGACTTCTTTATCCATTCTTCTGTTGAGGGACATCTAGCTTGCTTCCATGTTCTAGCTATTGTAAATAGTGCTGCAATGAACAATGGAATACATGTGTCTTTTTCCATTTTGGTTTCCTCAGGGTATATGCCTAGGAGTGGGATTTCTGGGTCATATGGTGGTTTAATTCCTAGCTTTTTAAGGAATCCCCATACCATCTTCCATAGGGGTTGTATCAGTTTACATTCTCACCAACAGTGCAGGAGTGTTCTCTTTTCTCCACACCCTCTCCAGCATTTAATGTCTGTAGACATTTTGATGATGGCCATTCTGACTGGTGTGAGCTAATATCTCATTGTAGTTTTGATTTGCATTTCTCTAATAATGAGCAATGTTGAACATCTTTTCATGTGTTTGTTAGCCATCTGTATGTCTTCTTTGGAAAAATATCTGTTTAGGCATTTTTCCCACTTTTTGATTGGGTTGTTTGTTTTTCTGGCATTGAGTTGTATGCTGCTTGTATATTTTGGAAAATAATTCTTTGTCAGTTCTTTCATTTGCTATTATTTTCTCCCATTCTGTGGGATGTCTTTTCACCTTGCTTATGTTTCCTTTGCTGTGCAAAAGCTTTGAAGTTTTATCAGGTCCCTCTAGTTTTGTTTTTATTTCCATTATTCTAGGAGGTGGGTCACAGAGGATTTTGCTTTGATTTATGTCATCAAGTGTTCTGCCTATATTTTCCTCTAAGAGTTTTATAGTTTCTGGTCTTACCTTTAGGTCTTTAATCCATTTTGAGTTGATCTTTGTGTATAGCAATAGGAAGTGTTCTAATTTCATTCTTTTACATGTAGCTGTCCAGTTTTCCCAGCACCATTTACTGAAGAGGCTGTCTTTGTCCCATTGTATATTCTTGCCTCCTTTGTCAAAAACAGGGTACCCATAGGTGCATGGGTTTATTTCTGGGCTTTCTGATTGTCCCATTGGTTTACATTTCTGTTTTTGTGCCAATACCACACTGTCTTGATGACTGTAGCTTTGTTGTATAATCTGAAGTCAGGAAGGTTGATTCTTCCAGATCCATTCTTCTTTCTCAAGACTGCTTTGGCTACTTGGGGTCTTTTGTTTTTCCATATGAATTATGAAATCTTTTGTTCTAGTTCTGTGAAAAATGCCATTGGTAATTTGATAGGGATTGCATTGACTCTTTAGATTACATTTGGTAGTATAGTCATTTTCAAAATACTCATTCTTCCTACACAGGAACATCAAAAATCTCTCTATCTGTTTATGTCATCTTTGATTTCTTTATTCAGTTTAGTTCAGTTCAGTTGCTCAGTTGTGTCCAACTCTTTGCAACCCCATGAATCACAGCACGCCAGGCCTCCCTGTCCATCACCAACTCCCAGAGTTCACTCAGACTCACGTCCATTGAATCCGTAATGCCATCCAGCCATCTCATCCTCTGTTGGCCCCTTCTCCTCCTGCCCCCAATCCCTCCCAGCATCAGAGTCTTTTCCAATGAGTCAACTCTTCACATGAGGTGACCAAAGTACTGGAGCTTCAGCTTTAGCATCATTCCTTCCAAAGAAATCCCAGGGATGATCTTCTTCAGAATGGACTGATTGGATCTCCTTGCAGTCCAAGGGACTCTCAAGAGTCTTCTCCAACACCACAGTTCAAACACATCAATTCTTCGGAGTTCAGCCTTCTTCACAGTCCAACTCTCACATCCATACATGACCACTGGAAAAACCATAGCCTTGACTAGACGTACCTTAGTCGGCAAAGTAACATCTCTGCTTTTGAATATGCTATCTAGGTTGGTCATAACTTTTCTTCCAAGGAGTAAGGGTCTTTTAATTTCATGGCTGCACTCACCATCTGCAGTGATTTTGGAGCCCAAAAAAATAACGTCTGATACTGTTTCCACTGTTTCCCCACCTATTAGTGAGAAATAAATTTAAGGGCCTAGATCTGATAGATAGAGTGTCTGATGAACTATGGAATGAGGTTCGTGACATTGTATAGTAGAGAGGGATCAAGACCATTCCCATAGAAAAGAAATGCAAAAAAGCAAAATGGCTGTCTGGGGAGGCCTTACAAATAGCTCTGAAAAGAAGAGAAGTGAAAAGCAAAGGAGAAAGGAAAGATATAAGCATCTGAATGCAGAGTTCCAAAGAATAGCAAGAAGAGATAAGAAAGCCTTCTTCAGCGATCAATGCAAAGATACAGAGGAAAGAACAGAATGTGAAAGACTAGAGATCTCTTCAAGAAAATTAGAGATCCCAAGGGAACATTTCATGCAAAGATGGGCTCGATAAAGGACAGAAATGGTATGGACCTGACAGAAGCAGAAGATATTAAGAAGAGGCAGCAAGAATACACAGAAGAACTGTACAAAAAAGATCTCAGGACCCAGATAATCACAAAGGTGTGATCACTCATCTAGAGCCAGACATTCTGGAATGTGAAGTCAAGTGGGCCTTAGAAAGCATCACTACAAACAAAACTAGTGGAGGTGATGGCATTCCAGTTGAGCTATTTAAAATCCTGAAAGGTGATGCTGTGAAAGTGCTGCACTCAATATGCCAGCAAATTTGGAGAACTCCACAGTGGCCACAGGACTGGAAAAAGTCAGTTTTCATTCCAAACCCAAAGAATGTCAATGCCAAAGAATGCTCAAACTACTGCACAATTGCACTCGTCTCACATGGTAGTAAAGTAATGCTCAAAATTCTCCAAGCCAGGCTTTAGCAATACGTGAACCGTGAACTCCCTGATCTTCAAGCTGGATTTTAAAAAGGCAGAGGAACCAGAGATCAAATTGCCAACATCTGCTGGATCATGGAAAAAGCAAGAGAATTCCAGAAAAACATCTATTTCTGCTTTATCGACTATGCCAAAGCCTTTGACTGTGTGGATCACAATAAACTGTGGAAAATTCTGAGAGACATGGGAATACAAGACCACCTGACCTGCCTCTTAAGAAATCTGTATGCAGGCCAGGAAGCAACAGTTAGACCTGGACATGGAACAACAGACTGTTTCCAAATAGGAAAAGGAGTACGTCAAGGCTGTATATTGTCACCCTGCTTATTTGAAGTATATGCAGAGTACATCATGAAAAATGCTGGACTGGAAGAAACACAAGCTGGAATCAAGATTTCTTCATTAGTGTCTTATAATTTTCTGCGTACAGGTCTTTTGTCTTCTTAGGTAAGTTTATTCCTAGATTCCTAGATATTTAATTCTTTTTGTTGTAATAGTGAAAGGGATTGATTCCTTAATTTCTCTTTCTGATTTGTCATTGTTAGCACATAGAAATGCAAGTGATTTCTGCATATTGGTTTGCTAAATTCACTGATAAGCTGTAGTAACTTTCTGATACCATCTTTAGGGTTTTTTATGTACAGTATCACATCATC
Source organism: Ovis canadensis (assembly GCF_042477335.2). NCBI lineage: Eukaryota > Metazoa > Chordata > Mammalia > Artiodactyla > Bovidae > Ovis > Ovis canadensis. The sequence goes on along the minus strand of NC_091246.1, from coordinate 172,447,402 downwards.
TGTAAACAGTGAGAGCTCTACTTCTTCTTTTCTTATCTGGATTCACTTCTTTTTCTTCTCTGATTGCTGTAGCTATGACTTCCAGAACTATGCTGAATAACAGTGGGGAAAGTGGACACCCTTATCTTGTTCTTAATCTTAGGGGGGATGCTTTCAGTTTTTCACCACTGAAAATAATGTTTGCTGTAGGTTTATCATATATGTCCTTTACTATGTTGAGTTAGGTTCCATCTATGCCCATTTCTTGAAGAGTTTTAATCATAAATGGGTGCTGAGCTTTGTCAAAGGCTTTTTCTGCATCTATTGAGATTATTATATTATATGGTTTTTATCTTTCAATTTGTTAACATGGTATATCACACTGATTGATTTCTGTACATTGAAAAACATTTGCATCCTTGGAATAAACCCAACTTGATCATGATGTATGAGCTTTTTGATGTGTTGCTGAAATCTGTTTGCTAAAATTTTGTTGAGGATTTTTGCATCTATGTTCATCAGTGATATTGGCCTGTAGTTTTCTCTTTTTGTGTTATCTTTATCTGGTTTTGGTATCAGGGTGATGGTGACTTCGTAGAATGAGTTTGGAAGTGTTCCTTCCTCTTCAAGTTTTTGAAAGTTTTAGAAGGATAGGCATTAACTCTTCTGTAAATGTTTGATGGAATTCTGTGAAGCCATCTGGTCCTGGGCTTTTATTATTTGGGAAACTTTTGATCACAGCTTCAGTTTCAATGTTTGTAATTGGGTTGTTCATAATTTCCATTTCTTCCTGGTTCAGTCTTGGAATGTATGATACTTCTAAGAATCTGTCCTTTTCCTCCAGGTTATCCATTTTACTACCACACAGTTGTTCATAATAGTCTCTTATAGTCCTTTGTATTTCTGCATTGTCTGTTGTAACCTTTGCTTTTTTATTTCTAATTTTGTTGATTTGATTCTTCTTTTTTTCTTGATGAGTCTGGCCAAAGGTTCATCAATTTTGTTTATCTTCTCATAGAACCAGATTTTAGTTTTATTAACCTTTACCATTTTTTTCTTTCATTTCTTTTTCATTTATTTCTGCTTGTATCTTTATGATTTCATTCCTTGAACTAATTTTGAGGTCTTTTTGTTCTTTTTTCAGATGCTTTAGGTGTAAAGTTAGGTTGTCTATTTGACGTTTTTCTTGTTTCTTGAGGAAGGATGATATTGCTATAAACTTCCCTTCTAGGGCTGTTTTGCTGCATCCCACAGGTTTTAAGTTGTCGTGTTTTCAATGCTATAATAGCAATACAATCCAACCTCAAGAAACAAGAAAAACATTGAAAAGACTACCTAACTTTACACCTAAAACACCTGGAAAAAGAATAACAACAACAACAACAAATTAGGACACTGAAAGATGAACTCCCCAAGTTGGTACATGCCCAATATGCTACCGGAGATCAGTAGAAATAACTCCAGAAAGAATGAAGAGACTTAGCCAAAGCAAAAAAACACCTAGTTGTGGAGGTGACTGGTGATAGAAGCAAGGTCTAATGCTGTAAAGAGCAATATTACATAGGAATCTGGAATGTTAGGTCAATGAACCAGGGCAAATTGGAAGTAGTAAAACAGGACATGGCAGCAATGAATGTGGACATTTTAAGAATCAGTGAACTAAAACAGACTGGACTGGATGAATTTACTCAGGTGATCATTATATCTACTACTGTGGTCAAGAACCCCTTCAAAGAAATGGAGTAGTCATCATTGTCAATGAAAGAATCCAAAATGCAATACTTGCATGCAGTCTCAAAAACAGCAGAATGTTCTCTGTTCACTTCCAAGGCAAACCGTTCAATATCACAGGAAGCCAAGTCTGTGCCCCAACCAGTAATGCTGAAGGAGCTGAAGCTGAATGGTTCTTTGAAGACATACAAGACCTTTTAGAACTAACACCCCAAAAATATATCTTTTACTATAGGAGTCTGAAATGCAAAAGTAGGAAGCAACACCTGGAATAACAGGCAAATTTGGCCTTGGAATACAGAATGAAGCAGGGTAAAGGCTAACAGAGTTTTGCCAAGAAAAGCACTGGTCATAGCAAAAGCCCACTTCCAACAACACAAGAGAAGACTCTACACATGGACATCACCAGATGGTCAACACCAAAATCAGATTGATTATATTCTTTGCAGCCAAAGATGGAGAAACTCTATACAGTCAGCAAAAACAAGACCAGGGACTGACTATGGCTCAGATCATGAACTCAACTGCCAAATTCAGAATTAAATTGAAGAAAGTAAGGAAAACCACTAGACCATTCAGGTATGACCTAAATAAAATCCCTTATGACTATACAGTGGAAGTGAGAAATAGATTCAAAGGTCTAGATCTGATAGACAGAGTGCCTGAAAAACTATGGATGGAGGTTCATGACATTGTACAGGAGGGAGGGATCAAGACCATCCCCCAAGAAAAATAAATGCAAAAAGGCAAAATGGCTGTTTGAGGCAGCCTTACAAATAGATGTGAAGAGAAGGGAAGTTAAAAAAAGGAAAAAGGATAGATATACAGAGAATAGCAAGGAGAGATAAGAAAGCCCTCCTCAGTGATCAATGCAAAGAAATAGAGCAAAACAATAGAAAGGGGAAGTCTAGAGATCTCTTCAAGAAAATTAGAATACCAAGGGAACATTTCATGCAAAGATGGGCTCAATAAAGGACAGGAATGGTATGAACCTAACAGAAGCAGAAGATATTAAGAAGAGATGGAAAAAACACACAGAACTACTGTACAAAAGAGATCTTCAGGACCCAGATAATCATGAAGGTGTGATCACTCACACTCATCTAGAGCCGGATATCCTGGACTATGAACTCAGGTGGGCCTTAGGACACATCATTACTAACAAAGCTAGTGGAGATGATAGAATTCCAGTGGAGCTATTTCAAATCCTAAAAGATGATGCTGTGAAAGTGCTGCACTCTATATGTCAGCAAATTTAGAAAACTCAGCAGTGGCCACAGGACTGGAAAAGGTCAGTTTTTGTTTCAATCTCCAAGAACGGCAATGCCAAAGAATGCTCAAACTACTGCACAATTGCACTCATCTCACACGCTAGCAAAGTAACGCTCAAAATTATCCAAGCCAGGCTTCCTCAGTACATGAACTGTGAACTTCCTGATGTTCAAGCTGGTTTTAGAAAAGGCAGAGGAACCAGAGATCAAATTGCCAACATCCAGTGGATAACCGAAAAAGCAAGAGACTTCAACAAAAAAATCTATTCTGCTTTATCGACTGTGCCAAAGCCTTTGACTGTGTGGATCACATTAAACTGTGGAAAATTCTGAAAGTGATGGGAATACCAGACCACCTAACCTGCCTCTTGAGAAACCTGTATGCAGGTCAGGAAGCAACAGTTAGAACTGGACATGGAACAACAGAATGGTTCCAAATAGGAAAAGGTGTATGTTAAGGTTGTATATTGTCACCCTGCTTATTTAACTTATATACAGAGTACATTGTGAGAAACGCTGGGCTGGATGAAGCACAGCTGGAATCAAGATTGCTGGGAGAAATATCAATAACCTCAGATATGCAGATGACACCACCCTTATGGCAGAAAGTGAAGAAGAACTAAAGAGCCTCTTGATGAAAGTGAAAGAGGAGAGTGAAAAAGTTGGCTTAAAGCTCAATATTCAGAAAACGAAGATCATGACATCTGGTCCCATCACTTCATGACAAACAGATGGGGAATCAGTGGAAACAGTGGCTGACTTTATTTTTCTGGGCTCCAAAATCACTGCAGATGGTGATTGCAGCCATGAAATTAAAAGATGCTTACTCCTTGGAAGGAAAGTTTTGACCAACCTAGACAGCATGTTAAAAAGCAGAGACATTACTTTGCCACAAAGGTCTGTCTAGTCAAAGCAAGAGTTTCTCCAGCAGTCATGTATGGATGTGAGAGTTGGACTATAAAGAAAGGTTAGCACCAAAGAATTGATGCTTTTGAACTGTGGTGATGGAGAAGACTCTTGAGCGTCCCTTGGTCTGCAAGGAAATCCAACCAGTCCATCCTAAAGGAGATCAGTCCTGGGTGTCCATTAGAGGGACTGATATTGAAGCTGAAACCTCAATACTTTGGCCACCCGAGGCAGAGAGCTGACTCATTTGAAAAGACCCTGATGATGGAAAAGATTGAGGGCAGGAGGAGAAGGAGACGACAGAGGATGAGATGGTTGGATGGCATCACCGACTCCATGGACATAGGTTTGGGTGGATTCCTGGAGTTGGTGATGGACAGGGAGTCCTGGTGTGCTGTGGTTCATGGGGTCACAAAGAGTCGGAAATGACTGAGCAACTGATTTGAACTGAACTGATACTCATTTGAATGCAGAGTTCCAAAGAATAGCATGGAGAGATAAGAAAGCCTTCCTCAGTGATCAATGCAAAGAAATAGAGGAAAATAACAAAATGGAAAACACTAGAGATTTCTTCAAGAAAATTAGAGATACCAAGAGAAACTCACTTGCAAAGATGGGCACAATAAAGGACAGAAATGATACGGACCCTACAGAAGAAGAAGATTTTAAGAAGAGGTGTCAAGGATACACAGAGGAACTGTACAAAAAAGATCTTCATGAACCAGATAATCATGATGCTGTGATCACTTACCTAAACCCAGGCATCCTGGAAAGGGCCTTAGGAAGCTTCACTAGGAGCAAAGCTGGAGTGGGTGATGGAATTCCAGTTGAGCTATTTCAAAACCTAAGAGATGATCCTGTGAAAGTGCTACACTCTATATGTCAGCAAATTTGGAAAACTCAGCAGTGGCCACAGGACAATAAAATGTCAGTTTTCATTTCAATCCTCCAAAAAGGCAATGTCAAAGAATACTCAAAGAACCGCACAATTGCACTCATCTCACACGCTAGTAAAGTAATGCTCAAAATCCTCCAAGCCAGACTTCAACAATACATGAACCGTGAACTTCCTGATAGTCAAGTTGGTTTTAGAAAAGGCAAAGGAACCAGAGATCAAATTGCCAGCATCCTCTGGATCATCGAAAACACAAAAGAGTTCCAGGAAAACATCTATTTCTGCTTTATTGACTATGCCAAAGCCTTTGACTGTGTGAATCACATTAAACTGTGGAATATTCTGAAAGTGATGGGGATACCAGATCACCTAACCTGCCTCTTGAGAAATCTGTATGCAGGTCAAGAACAATTAGAATTTAACATGGAACAACAGACTGGTTCCAAATCAGGAAAGGAGTATGTCAAGGCTGTATATTGTCACCCTGCTTATTTAACTTATATGTAGAATAAATTGTGAGAAATGCTGGACTGGATGAAGCACGAGCTGGAATCAAGATTGCTGGGAGAGAAATATCAATAATCTCAGATATGCGGATGACACCACCCTTATGGCAGAAAATGAAGAGGAAATAAAAAGCCTCTTGATGAAAGTGAAAGAGGGGAGTGAAAAAGTTGGCTTAAAGCTCAACATTCAGAAAACTAAGATCATGACATCTGGTCCCATCACTTCATGGCAAGTAGATGGGGAACCAGTGGCAGACTTTATATTTTGGGGCTCCAAAATCACTGCAGATGGTGAATGCAGCCATAAAATTAAAAGACACATTCCTTCGAAAGGGAAATTATGACCAACCTAGACAGCATATTAAAAAGCAGACACATTACTTTGCCAACAAAAGTCCATCTAGTCAAGGCTATGGTTTTTCCAGTAGTCATGTATAGATGTGAAAGCTGGACTATACAGAAAGCTTAGCTCCAAAGAATTGATGCTTTTGAACTGTGGTGTCGGAGAAGACTCTTGAGAGTCTCTTGGACTGCAAGGAAATCTAACCAGTGCATCCTAAAGGAAATCAGTCTTGATTATTCACTGGAAGGACTGATGTTGAAACTGAAACTTTAATAATTTGGCCACCTGATGTGAAGCAGTGACTCATTGGGAAAGACCCTGATGCTCGGAAAGCTTGAAGGTGGGAGGAAAAGGGGACGACAGAGGATGAGATGGCTGGATGGCATCACTGACTCAATGGACATGAGTTTGGGTAAACTCCATGAGTTGGTGATGGACAGGCAGGCCTGGCGTGCTGTATTCCCTGGGGTCGCAAAGGGTCAGACACGACTGAGTGACTGAACTAAACTAACTCCCTCTTAGAACTGCTTTTGCTGCATCTCATAGGTTTGAGTTGTCGTGTTTTCATTGTCATTTGTTTCTAAAAGGTTTTTTATTTCCCTTTTGATTTTTTCAGTAACCTGTTGGTTACATAGAAATGTGTTGTTTAATCTCCATGTGTTTGTGTTTCTTACAGCTTTTTTCTTATAGTTGATATCTATGGGAAACAGATGGGGAAACAGTGTCAGATTTTATTTTTGGGGGGCTCCAAAATCACTGCAGATGGTGACTGCAGCCATGAAATTAAAAGACACTTACTCCTTGGAAGAAAAGTTATGACCAACCTAGATAGCATATTCAAAAGCAGAGACATTACTTTGCCAACTAAGGTCCGTCTAGTCAAGTCTATGGTTTTTCCTGTGGTCAAGTATGGATGTGAGAGTTGGACTGTGAAGAAGGCTGAGCACCAAAGAATTGAACTGCTTTTGAACTGTGGTGTTGGAGAAGACTCTTGAGAGTTCCTTGGACTGCAAGGAGATCCAACCAGTCCATTCTGAAGGAGATCATCCCTGGGATTTCTTTGGAAGGAATGATGCTAAAGCTGAAACTCCAGTACTTTGGCCACCTCATGCGAAGAGTTGACTCATTGGAAAAGACTCTGATGCTAGGAGGGATTGGGGGCAGGAGGAGAAGGGGACGACCGAGGATGAGATGGCTGGATGGCATCACTGACTCGAAGGACATGAGTCTTAGTGAACTCCGGGAGATGGTGATGGACAGGGAGGCCTGGCGTGCTGCAATTGATGGGGTCGCAAAGAGTCGGACATGACTGAACGAATGAACTGAACTGAATCTCATAGTGTTGTGGTCGGAGATGCTTGATATAATTTCAATTTTCTTAAATTTACTGAGGTTTGATTGTGACACAGTTGTGGTCTATCCTGGAGAAAGTTCCATGTGCACCTGAGAAAAAAGTGTATTCTCCTGCATTTGGATGGAATGTCCTGAAAATATCAGTGAGATTCCGCTCATCTAATGTGTAATTTAAGACTTCTGTTTTCTTATTAATTTTCTATTTTTATGATCTGTCCGTTGGTGTGAGTGGGGTATTAAAGTCTCCTACTATTATTGTGTAACTGTCAATTTCTCCTTTTATGTCTGTTAGTGTTTTTCTTATGTATTGAGGTGCTCCTATGTTCAGTGCATAGATATTTACAATTGTTAGGTCTTCCTCTTGGATTGATACCTTGATCATTATGTATTGTCCTTCCTTGTCTCTTGTAATCTTCTTTAAGGTCTATTTTATCTGATATGAGGATTGCTACTCCACTTTCTTTTGCTTCCCATTTGCATGGAATATATTTTTCCATCCTCTCACTTTCAGTCTATATATGTCTTTAGGTCTGAAGTGGGTTTCTTGTAAACAGCATATGTATAGGTCTTGTTTTGGTATCAATTCGGCCAATCTGTGTTTCTTGGTTGGAGCACTTAATACATTTACATTTAAAGTAATTATTGATATATACGTTCCTATTGCCATTTTGTTAATTGTTTGGGGTTGATTTTGTTGATATTTTTCCTTCTCATGTATTTCTTCACTATACAAGTCCCTTTAACATTTGTTGTAAAGCTGGTTTGGTGGTACTGATTTCTCTTAACTTTTGCTTGTCTGAAAAGTTCTTTATTTCTCCATCAGTTCTGAATGAGATCCATGCCAGGTACAGTAATCTTGGTTGTAGATTTTTCCCTTTCAGTACTTTAAATATATCCTGCCATTCCCTTCTGACCTGCAGAATTTCTGCTGAAAGATCAGCTGTTAAACATATAGGGTTTCCCTTGTATTTTACTTGTTGCTTTTCCCTTGCTGCTTTTAATATTCTTTCTTTGTGTTTAGTCTTTGTTTGATTAGTGTGTATCTTGGCATATTTCTCCTTTGTTTTATCCTGTATGGGACTCTTTGTGCCTCTTGGATTTGATTGACTATTTCCTTTTCCATGTTGTGGAAATTTTCAACTATAGTCTCTTTCAAAATTTTCTCATACCCTTTTTTTTCTCTTCTTCTGGGACCCTAGAATTCGAATGTTGTTGTGTTTGATATTGTCCCAGAGGTCTCTGAGCCTATCCTCTATTCTTTTCATTCTTTTTACTTTACTCTGCTCTTCAGAAGTTATTTCCACCATTTTATCTTCTAGCCCACTGATTCGTTCTTCTGCTTCATATATTATACTATTGATTCTTTCCAAAGCATTTTTAATTTCAGTAATTGTGTTGTTTGTCTCTGTGTTTAGTCTTTAATTCTTCTAGACCTTTGTTAATTGATTCTTGCATTTTCTCCATTTTGTTTTCAAGGTTTTTGATCATCTTTATTATCATTATTTTGCATTCTTTTTCAGGCAGTTTGCCTATTTCCTCTTCATTTATTTGGACTTCTGTGTTTCTAAGTTGTTCCTTCATTTGTGTAGTATTTCTCTGCCTTTTCATTTTTTTTTTTAACTTATTGTGTTTGAGGTCTCCTTTTCCCAGGCTTCAAGTTTGAATTCTTTCTTTCTTTTGGTTTCTGCCTTCCTAAGATTGATCCAGTGGTTTGTGTAAGCTGCATATAGGGTGAGGTTTGTGCTGAGTTTTTGTTTGTTTTTCCTCTAAATGGTAATGTTTTTCCTCTGAGTGAGGTGGTAATACTGTCTGCTGATGATTGGGTTTGTATTTTTGTTTTGTTTGTTGTTTAGATGAGGCATCCTGCACAGGGTGCTACTGGTGGTTGGGTGATGCCCGGTGTTTTATTCAAGTGGTGTCATTTGTGTGCATTCTAACTATTTGATACTCACTAGGGTTCTGGCCTGGAGAATTCCATGGACTGGCAAAGTCCATGGGTTTGCAAAGAGTCAGACATGAGTTAGCAACTTTCACTTGAACTTGAACTTGGAAGGGTTAGTTCTCTGGTAGTCTAGGGTCTTAGAGTCAGTGCTCCCACTCCAAAGGCTCAGGGCTTGATCTCTGTGCCACTGTGCCCTCCAGGCCTCTCCATGCACCTTCCTGGTTCCCAGGTCTCAGCTCTGGGATCCGAATCCAGGCTCGGTACATGGGCACCCTGCTTTCATTTTTTGACAAAGACATTATATTTCTACCAATGTTGCATCAAACGTTTTTCAGAATCTCAAAATACAATGTAAATAGAATAAATAAAATCCATGAAAAACGTACTTAACATAACCCCTTGTATAAAATAACATACATAAGAGGGAATATTTGTAAATGATTATAGTGACTAACATGAACATGAAAATGGCTCCCAACTGAAATTCAGAAAAGTGAAAGTAGGTGATTCAGTGGTGAAGAATCCACCTGCCAATGCAGGAGACACAAGAGATGCAGGTCCAGTCCCTAGATTGGGAAGATCCCCTGGACCAGGAAATGCCAACCCGCTCCAATATTCTTGCCTGGAAAATTCTGTGGACAGAGGATCCAGGAGGGCTGCAGTAGATGGGGCCACAAAGAGTCAGACACAATTGAGTGACTGAGCACACACGTGCACACACACACACTTTATCGAGAAGAGCTTATTTGGTACATTATATGCTTATTTATAAAAAGATGTCCTTTTCATCATAATGGATTGGAACACAAATGTAGGAAGTCAAGAGATACCTGGAATAACAGGCAAGTTTGGCCTTGGGAGTACAAAATGAAACAGGTCTAAGGTTAACAGAGCTTTGTCAAGAGAACTCACAAATCATGGCAAACACCTTTTTCCAACAACACAAGAAATGGCTCTACACATGAACATCACCAAATGGTAAATATCAAAATCAGACTAATTATATTCTTTGAAACTGAAGATGGAAACATTCTATATAGTCAACAAAAACAAGATCTGTGACTCAGATCATGAGTTTCTTCAGACTTAAATTGAAGAAAGTAGAGGAAAGAAAGTAGGGAAAACCACTAGGCCATTCACGTATAACCCCATTCAAATCTTTTGTGATTATACAGTGGGAGGGAAGAATAGATTTAAGAGATTATATCTGGGAGACAGTACCTGAAGAGCTATGCACAGAGGTTTGTAAAAATGTACAAGAGTCAGTGACAAAAACCATCCCAAAGAAAAAGAAATGCAAGAAGGCAAATGGTTGTCTTAGGATGCTTTACACATAGTTGAGGAAAGAAGAAAAGCCAAAACCAAGGTGGAAAGGGAAAGATATACCCAACTGAATGCAGAGTTCCAGAGAATATCAAGGAGAGAAAAGAAGGTCTTCTTAAATGAATAGGGTAAGAAAGTAGAAGAAAGCAATAGAATGGGAAAGACGAGATCTCTTCAAGAAAACTGGAACTATCAAGGGAACATTCTCTGCAAGGATGGGCATGAGGACAAAAATGGTAAGGCTCTAACAGAAGCAGAAGAGATTACAAAGAGATGGCAAGAATATGCATAAGAACTATGCTAAAATGTCCAGATAACCATGAGAGTATGGTCACTCACCTAGAGACAGATACCCTGGAGTGTGAAGTCAAGTGGGCTCTAGGAAGCATTATGACAAACAAGGCTAGTGGAGGTGATGGAATTCCAGATGAGCTATTTAAAATCCAAAAAATGATGCTGTTAAAGTGTTGCACTCAATATGCCAGCAAATCTGGAATACTCAGCAGTGGCCACAGGACTGCAGTGGTCAGTTTTCATTCCAATCCAAAGAAGGGAAGTACCAAAGAATGCACAAACTATTGTATAATTGTGCTCATTTCACATACTAGCAATGTTATGCTCAAAATTCTTCAACTTAGGCTCCAGTAGTACATTAACTGAGAACTTCCAGATGTACAAGCTGGTTTTAGGAAAGGCAGAAGAACCAGAGATCAAATTGCCAACATTCGTTGGATATTAGAGAAAGCAAGAGAATTCCAGAAAAACATCCATTTCTGTTTCATTGACTACACTAAAGCCTTTGACTGTATGGATCACAACTAACTGTGGAAAATTCTTCAAGTGACTAGAATACCAGGACACCATACTTGTCTCCTGAGAAACCTGTATGTGGGACAAGAAGCAATTATTAGAACTGAACATGGAACAATGTACTGGTTCAACTGGGAAAGGAGTATGACAAAGCTGTATATTGTCACCCTGCTTGGTTCATTTATATGCTGAGTACATCATGTGAAATGCCAGGATGGATGAATCACAAGCTGGAATCAAGATTGCTAGAGAAATATCAACAACCTCAGTCATGCAGATGATAGAATAGTAGAAAGTGAAGAGGAGCTAAACAGCCTTTTGATGAAAGTGAAAGAGAAGAGTGAAAAAGCTGGCTTAAAACTTGACATTAAAGAAATTATGATCATGGTTTCTGATCCCATCACTTCAAGGCAAATAGATAGGGAAGAAGTGGAAGCAGTGACAAATTTTATTTTCTTGGGCTCCAAAGTCATTGCAGATGGTGACTGCAGCCATGAAATTAAGAGAAGTTTGCTTCTTGGAAGGAAAGTTATGACAAACCTAGACAGCATAGTAAAAATCAGAGTAATCAACAAAGGTCTATACATTCAAAGCTGTGGGGTTTTTCCCAGTAGCTATATATTTAAGTGAGAGACCATAAAGAAGGCAGAACTCTGAAGAACTGATGTCTTCAAACTGTGGTGCTGGAGAAGACTCTTGAGATTCCCTTGAACTGCAAGGAGATCAAACAAGTTTATCCTAAAGGAAATCAAACCTGATTATTCATTGGTAAGACCAATGTTTAAGCTGAAGCTCCAATACTTTGGCCACTTGATCCAATGAGTTTACTCACTGGAAAGGACCCTGATGTGGGAAAGACTGAAGGAGAGAGAAGAGAGTGGCAAAGGATGACATGGTTCAATAGCATCACAGACTCATTGGACATGAATCTGAGAAAACTCCAGGATATTGTGAAGGACAGGGAAGCCCATCCAGATGCAGTCTATGGAGCTGCAAAGAGCTGGACATGACTTAGCAAATGAACAACAAAACTTCTTTGAACTGAGTAAGATCTAGCATCTTCAAACTGGTCAATTAATTCTAATCATCCATATTTCAATTTACTATGATTCAAATGTCCATTTGCCAACTTATTTCATTTGTTTCTTTCTTTAAGAAAGAAGATGAAGCACTTGGGAGTAAATGCTGGCAGCAAATGTTGGAGTCTAGAGATGGCAAGAAGGAAGAAGAAGAAAAACTGAATGGAAACATATGAAAGCTTATTTGCCTTTCTGTGAAGTGAAGTGAAGTCGCTCAGTTGCGTCTGACCCTTTGTGACCCATGGACTGTAGACCACCAAGCTCCTCCATCCATGGGATTCTCCAGGCAAGAATACTGGAGTGGGTTGCCATTTCCTTCTCCAGGGGATCTTCCTGCAAGTGTAGTGGTTTCAGATCTAGGAAAATGTTATAAAGAAAATTCTTTCTATGCCACATTTGAGAAAGTTAATTCTTAGGTAGGTTGATAAGGAGTCTGGGGCCCTGGAGGAGAAGAAAGGGTCTGGGGCTCTCAAGAAGGAGGAAAGGACAAACATTTTTTAATATATTGCTTTGTCTTACTCACAGAAGATTTTTTTTCTTAGACTCTGAGTTGTTATGACAACAATCTTTAAGACTAACTTTCTTCAAGCCCAGAGCTAATTATTACACAACAAAACAATTCATCTTACACAAGGGTATGTTTTTACTAAAGCCCTGTACTACTGATTATATAACAATGGCTTCCCCGGTGGCTCAGAGGTTAAAGCGTCTGCCTCCAATGCAGGAAATGCGGGTTCGATCCCTGGGTCGGGAAGATCCCCTGGAGAAGGAAATGGCAACCCACTCCAGTATTCTTGCCTGGAGAATCCCATGGGCAGAGGAGCTTGGTAGGCTACAGTCCACGGGGTCACAAAGAGTCGGACACGACTGAGTGACTTCACTTTCACTTTCCCTCATCGCTCATGATCTGTCGATTCCTAGATTAGGAAGATTCCCTGGAGAAGGAAATGGCAACCCACTCCAGGATTCTTGGCTGGAGAATCCCATGGAGAGAGGAGCCTGGCAGGCTATAGTCCATGGGGCTGCAAGAGTTAGACAGGACTTAACCACATTTTGCTCAAGGACATGTTTCTCCTTCTTAACAAGAACCTTCTGACTAATCTTGTTATCTTAAGACCCATGTTGTGAGAGTGGGTCTGGTAAAACCTTTCTATTGTTAGTTCCAATCTGATGAATTTATGTGTATGTTGTAGGAACGGATCTGGTAAACATATGTAAGGCCTTGATAAGAAGACTAGTGAGTGGGGCACTCTCTGTCCCCCTTCTGATGTCTATGTCAGAAGCTTTCTCTATCCTTTTGTACCATAATAAAACTTCCACCACACAAGTATCTGAAGCCTGGTCCCTGGTCCCAAAGCTACATCTTCTTCTTTGGAGATCTTGAATCTGACATAAGCTTCCATAAGCTATCACATTCACACCTTACTTTCTGAACCCAACTCTTAGATTCTAAATCTTTATCTCTTGTCTTTCAGCTCTGATGCACAGGCCTTTATATTTCTAAAACCCTTCACTGAAAAACCTTCTTGACCACAGTGCTCCAGCACTAAAATAATACTCCTTTTCCCCACTCCCTCCTAGATCTGCTCCTAACATTTTCAGTACCAAGGGTAGGATCACAGATAGCCGCTAAATATTTTAAGGTTGCAAAACATACAGTTAATAAGCTGCAAAATAAAACTTTGTTCTGATTTACTATCTTGACTATTCCTTTATAAAATCCTGAAAAAAAGTTTCAAAATTAGAATCCACCCTGAAATGAGGGTGTAAGGGAGCCAACCCTCTGCTGTTGATTTTAAGTTTGAGCTCAGCTGTCTCTTCCCACACTGGGATCTAGCCAGCAGCTGAAGGACTCTAGTTTAGCTCAGTTCAGTCGCTCAGTCGTGTCCGACCCTTTGCGACACCATAGACTGCAGCATGCCAGGCTTCCCTGTCCATCGCCAACTCCCAGAGTTTACTCAAACTCATGTCCATTGAGTGGATGATGCCATCAAACCATCTCATCCTCAATCGCCCCCTTCTCCTGCCTTCAATCTTTCCTAGCATCAGGGTCTTTTCCAATGATTCAGTTCTTCACATCAGGTGGCCAAAGTATTAGAGTTTCAGCTTCAGCATCACTCCTTCCAATGAATATTCAGAACTGATTTCTTTCAGGATGAACTGGTTGGATCTCCTCGCAGTCCAAGGGACTCTCAAAAGTCTTCTCCAACATCACAGTTCAAAAGCATCAATTTTTCTGTGCTCAGCTTTCTTTATAGTCCAACTCTCACATCCATACATGACTACAAGAAAAACCATAGCTTGACTAGATGGACCTTTGTTGGCAAAGTAATGTGTCTGCTTTTTAATATGCTGTCTAGGTTGGTCATAACTTTTCTTCCAAGAGGCAAGCATCTTTTAATATTATGGCTGCAGCCACCATCTGCAGTGGTTTTGAAGCCCAAGAAAATAAAGTTTCTCACTGTTTCCCCATCTATTTGCCAAGAAGTGATGATACCAGATGCCATGATCTTAGTTTTCTGAATGTTGAGTTTTAAGCCAACCTTTTCACTCTGCTCTTTCACTTTCATCAAGAGGCTCTTTAGTTCTTCTTCACTTTCTGCCATAAGGGTGGTGTCATCTGCATATCTGAGGTTATTGATATTTTCTTGGCAATCTTGATTCCAGCTTGTGCTTCCTCCATCCCAGAGTTTCTCACAATGTACTCTGCATATAAGTTACATAAGCAGGGTGACAATATACAGCCTTGATATACTCCTTTCCCGATTTGGAACCAGTTTGTTGTTCCATGTCTAGTTCTAACTGTAGCTTCCTGACCTGCACATAGATTTCTCAGGAGGCAGGTTAGGTGGTCTGGTATTCCAATCTCTTTAAGAAGATGGTATTCACATCTTTGCAGCCAAAGATGGAGAAGCTCTATACAGTCAGCCAAAACAAGACCAGGAGCTGACTGTGGCTCAAATCATGAACTGCTTATTGCCAAATTCAGACTTAAATTGAAGAAAGTGTGGAAAACCATTGGACCATTCAGTTGTGACCTAAATCAGATCTCTTAGGATTATACAGTGGAAGTGACAAATAGATTCAAGGGATTAGATCTGATAGACAGAGTGCCTGAAGAATTATGGACGGAGGTTCGTGACATTGTACAGGAGGCAGAGATCAAGACCTTCCCCAAGAAAAATAAATGCAAAAAGGCAAAATGATTGTCTGAGGAGGCCTTACAAATAGCTGTGAATAGAAGAGAAGTGAAAGGCAAAGGAGAATAGGAAAGATATACCCATCTGAATGCAGAGTTTCAAAGAACAGCAAGAAGGACTCTTACTCTCATGCATATATGACTTAGTCTAAACCTGCCCCTCAAAGAGCTCTTAGTGAGTGGTACACATATCTGGCAGTGTGACCTTCTTTTTGATAAATGGAAGCAGGGAAGAGGCTTTAATAAGGTCTGGAAGCAAGGTCAGTGGGCAAGAAGCTGACTCCGGGTAACAAATTCCTCATTTTTATATTAGTAGATACCTAGGGGTTCAGAGACCCTGGTTCAAGTTGGACACATGCCCCTGGTCCCATGGATTCCCTCACTCATGGAAAGGAGCACTGTTGGAAGAGAACCAGAGCATGGACCTCTGAAACGTGGGTCTCATCCCAAGGTAGGGGATCCTCTACTCTCAGTCATATGCAAGGGAAGAAGCAAATTAAGGCCACTCATATTATTATGTGGATGGTCAGTGATACTCATCTTTCAGTAAGGCTGAAATGACCCCTATATCTGAGGTAAATGAGGTCACCAACTTTGAATTTTAAAGATTTATTTGTAATGTGGTTGTTTAAATCTTGGATTTCTTTTGTCAGATGGGTCAGCCAAAGCTTGCTTAGATTATAATATAGTTGAAATGATACTGAAAGAATAAGTGAGAGATGACAGTGATACTGCAAAACTGGTTGATTACATACAAAAACATAAAACAAAGGGAAATAAACCCAGAAGTCTTTTATTTCTCGTAATTCTTCATAAAATTTGAAATCTCTCAGTAATGTAAGAAAACTATGTTCTTTTCTACCAAAGAGAAAGATATAAGAAATAAAGAAATGATAAATATTCACAAATAGAAAGGTGTGTGTGTGTGTGTGTGTGTGTGTGTACCTGGCTTGTGAATAAGGTTTCTAAAGATGGTAGTTCATTTCCGGTCCTTTGTTCCCTTCCCTTCCTGGTTCCCCTTCCCCATAAGAACAATTTGGCAGACAAATTTTGTGGACTTTATCTCACATGCTAGTAAAGTAATGCTTAAAATTCTCCAATCCAGGCTTCAGCAATACATGAACCGTGAACTTCCTGATGTTCAAGCTGGTTTTAGAAAAGGCAGAGGAACCAGAGATCAAATTGCTAACATCCGCTGGATCATCAAAAAGCAAAAGAATTCCAGAAAAACATCTATTTCTGCTTTATTGACTATGCCAAAGCCTTTGACTGTGTGGATCACAATAAACTGTGGAAAATTCTAGAAGACGCACAAGCTGGAATCAAGATTGCTGGGAGAAATATCAATAACCTCAGATATGCAGATGACACCACCCTTATGGCAGAAAGTGAAGAGGAACTAAAAAGCCTCTTGATGAAAGTGAAAATGGAGAGTGAAAAAGTTGGCTTAAAGCTCAATATTCAGAAAACTGAGATCATGGCATCTGGTCCCATCTCTTCATGGCAAATAGATGGGGAAACAGTGGAAACAGTGTCAGACTTTATTTAGGGGGGCTCCAAAATCACTGCAGATGGTGATTGCAGCCATGAAATTAAAAGACAATTTCTCTTTGGAAGGAAAGTTATGACCAACCTAGATAGCATATTCAAAGCAGAGATATTACTTTGTTAACAAAATTCCGTCTAATCAAGGCTATGGTTTTTCCAGTGGTCATGTATAGATGTGAGAGTTGGACTGTGAAGAAAGCTGAGCACCCAAGAATTGATGCTTTTGAACTGTGGTTTTGGAGAAGACTCTTGAGAGTCCCTTGGACTGCAAGGAGATCCAACCAGTCCATCCTAAAGGAGATCAGTCCTGGGTGTTCATTGGAAGGACTGATGCTGAAGCTGAAACCTCAATATTTTGGCCACCTGATGCAAAGAGTTGACTCATTGGAAAAAACCCTGATGCTGGGAGGGGTTGGGGGCAGCAGGAGAAGGGGACGACAGAGGATGAGATGACTGGATGTCATCACCAACTCGATGGATGTGAGTTTGAGTGAACTTTGGGAGTTGGTGTTGGACAGGGAGGCCTGGCGTGCTCCGACTCATGGGGTCACAAAGAGTCGGACACGACTGAGCGACTGAACTGAACTGAACTGATCCTAGACATGCCAGAGAACTAAAGTGAAAGAAAGTGAAGTCGCCCAGTTGTGTCTGGCTCTTTGTCACCCCATAGACTGTAGCCTACCAGGATCGTTCGTCCATGGGATTTTCTAGGCAAGAATACTGGAGTGGGTTGCCATTTCCTTCTCCAGGAGATCTTCCCAACCCAGTGATTGAACTTGGGGCTCCTGCATTGTAGGTGGACACTTTACTGTCTGAGCCATGAGGGAAGGTGAAAGAGAACGAAAGGGGTAAGGAAAACAGTTAACATAAATTCTTCACTCAGAAGCCTACAAGTATTACTCATGGCCCCATCAACCAATAAAAAGACTTTGGGAAGATTGTGACTCTGTGTCCCTCAGCCGATGAGGAACCAGGGGAGGGAACTTGCATTCTAGGGATAAAATCAACTGGATTTCCCACTTGATGTGACTGCCCACCAGACACCCAATCTTGCAAGACCATAAAGTCTGGCTTCCCATTGCACCTTATGTCTCCATTCTTTGAATCTGGGCCGGTGAGCAAGCATGTTTCTCACAGTAAAAACTTTTTATCATAACTATAGTAGCTAATACCCTGGGACCATTTACATCCGATTCCTCGTAACTAACACTGAAATTCAAGAAGAGAACTTAAAGAGCAAGTTGGTGACCTTATATTGTTTTGTCAGGTTGAACCTGGAGCATTGCCTTTGGGCATGGCTAGCATCCAGCCAGTATGGATGCAAGGCTGTATCTGATATTAATGGGCAAATCCACCTAGTCAGCATCTATGCCTTACTACTGTCTAAATATTTTATATATTATCCTTGTTTTCTGAATCTGTTCATTATCTTTGGGGAAAATCAAATTAAAAGTTACCTGAAATGTAATCTCAAAAAAGTTTTATGCCAGAAACTAAGAAATGTATTTTGAATACAATAAAACCTTACAATAAACCACAATCAGATATAAAAGGAATGTTACTGGTCCTGCACTATTCAATCTTTCATTAGAAAGTGAGCTTTGTTTGTGTGTGTGTGTGTGTGTGTGGTTTTTTTCTGTTTTTTTCTCTATTTTTTAAGAGGGTAGGCAGAGAGCACATAGAGGCAGCCTTGATTCAAGAGACAGGAGGTGTTCTATATTCCCAGTAATTTTCTGCCCAAATCTTACCAGATTTGTTTGACTGAGTTAAAACAGCCCCCATCTAATTATGGGGCCTTCCCTGGTAGCTCACCAATAAAGAATCTACCTGTCAATGCAGGAGACACAGGTTCAGTCCATGGGTTGGGAAGACCCTTTGGAGAAAGCTATGGCAACCCACTCTAGTATTCTTGCCTGGGAAGTCCCATGGACAGAGAGGCCTGATGGGTACAGTCCATGGAGTTGCAAAAGAATCAAAGATGAGTTAGAGATTGAACAACCACCACCACCACCTAACTATAGAACTACGTGATTGTGTGATTTCTGAATTTACTGAATCCATACAAAAGTCCCAGGCAGCCACAAAAGTCAGAACCATCCCCAACTATAAATAAATAAGCCTCAAACCATAGATGAAACCAACACCAATCAGCTCCTGGCTGAGAGGCTAGCCCTGTTATTTCATTACCTTCACAACAACATAATGCTAGGTTTTGAATGGTTTATTATTGTTAGGATTTTTTTAAATTAATGTTTAGTTCCTATTTAAAGGGATTTTACTCTACAGATATATAAAACAAAAAGAGAAGATGGAAACATCGATCAATCTGTAAAGACAAATAGGAAAGTTTCCCATAGTAAGAGTTGGGAAAGACAGAGGAACTTTGATTTTGGACAGCAGAATGTCTATCAATTGTGAAAGATGCCTATATGCAATTCTACAAACTGGAGAAAGACTCAGTTATGTCTTTCCACACAAGCAGCATTTTATTACTATGTGACATTGTCCTGTATCGACCAGTATCACAAGAAATATTTCCTTGAATTAAATGGCATAATAAAAGCAGTTACAACCTATTCACCGGAATATTTGTTAGTAAAGCTTGTATAGTAGACCTTTGATAGCTTCCCTTTGATAGAATATAAGATGAGGAAACCGGACTCTGGCCTTCCTTTGATTCCCTGATGTGTGTGTGTGTGTGTAAATGCACACACACACACACACACACACACTCTGGACCTACAGAACTATTTTTCATTAATTATGTAGTATATACTTGTTTATAGCTGAAGATAGACTATCTTGTTAGATTTTGTGTCTTGCTAAATTTTGTGATTTAAAATTTACCTACAGTAAAAAATAAAAGCAATCATATTGCTCAAAACACACTTTAGCTAAACTCTGATTTTAAAGACTAGAAATAATTGTTTACCCAATGACCATTTTCCCTTTCTTCTGAAGAAACCAAATACTAATGTTCCTTTTGGCTATCAATGTGCTCAGCTGAAATATTATATTTATAACCTTTTCCTTTCTGGTTAGTTGTGGTAAACAAGCTATAAGAAAGATTGTTTGGTGGAACATTTGGGAGAGTGCTTTTTTGCCTATCTGTCTTGGCTGCATGGAACTCAGACATGAAGACAGGAGCTAAGACAGCCACTTTAAGACTATAAGGCCAAAGGTAAAAGTGTCACAGGTAACTAGATCTTGACTATCCTGAGCCACTGAAAAGGGGCTAGCCACTGTTTACCTCTAGATTTCTCATTATGTGAAAAAATGAACCCTGTGTCTCCAAGTCACTGTCGATGTGTTTTTAATACATAATTGAGTCTAATTCCAACTGATAGAAAGTGTAAGTAGGAATCATCTTTTACTTGTCTTGAACAAAAAGGTACTCTAAAACTCAACATGAATCAGATACTCAGTAACTGTTTACTAAAATGTATCACTACAGTTCAAAAGCATCAATTCTTCAGTGCTCAGCTCTCTCTATGGTCCAACTCTCACATCCATACATGTCTACTGGAAAAACTATGACCTTGAATCCAGTCAACCCTAAAGGAAATCAGTCCTGACTATTCATTGGAAGGACTGATGTTGAAGCTAAAACTCCAATACTTTGGCCACCTGATGCGAAGAACTGACTCCTTGGAAAAGACCTTGATGCTGGCTGGGAAAGATTGAAGGCAGGAAGAGAAGGGGGACAACAGAGGATGAGATGGTTGGATGGCATCACTGATTCGATGGACATGAGTTTGAGCAAGCTCCGGGAGTTGGTGATGGACAGGAAAGCCTGGTGTGCTGCAGTCCATGGGGTCACAAGGAAACACAACTGAGCAACTGAACTAAACTGAAATGTATCAAACTAATATTCCATATAGCTTTTTACTATTTATAAACTGGGTTTCAGAAGCACTGCCTTATTTGAGCACTGTAAAACGTCAAGTAATTCAGTCATTATTTATTGGGTATTTACTATATGCTAGAGGCTGGAAAATCCCATGGATGGAGGAGCCTAGTGGGCTGCAGTCCATGGGGTTGCTGAGAGTTGGACACGACTCAGCGACTTCACTTTCAGTTTTCACTTTCATGCTTTAGAGAAGGAAATGGCAACCCACTCCAGTGTTCCTGCCTGGAGAATCCCAGGGACGGCGGAGACTGGTGGGCTGCCGTCTATGGGGTCGCACAGAGTCGGACACAACTGAAGTGACTTAGCAGCAGCAGCAGAGGCTGAACCAGTGGAAACAGTGTAAGACTTTATTTTTTTGGGGGGGGGGGTTCCAAAATCACTGCAGATGGTGATTGCAGCCATGAAATTAAAAGACGCTTACTCCTTGGAAGGAAAGTTATAACCAACCTAGATAGCATATTAAAAAGCAGAGATATTACTTTACCAACAAAGGTCTATCTAGTCAAGGCTATGGTTTTTCCTGTGGTCATGTATGGATGTGAGAGTTGGACTGTGAAGAAAGCTGAGTGCTGAAGAATTGACGCTTTTGAACTGTGGTGTTGGAGAAGACCCTTGAGATTTCCTTGGACTGTAAGGAGATCCAACCAGTCCATCTTAAAGGAGACACGTCCTGGGTGTTCATTGGAGGGACTGACGCTGAGCTGAAACTCCAACACTTTGGCCACCTCAAGAGTTGACTCTGGAAAAGACTCTGATGCTGGGAGGGATTGGGGGCAGAAGGAGAAGGGGCCGACAGAGGATGAGATGGCTGGATGGCATTACTGACTCGATGCACATGAGTTTGGGTGAACTCCGAGAGTGTGATGGACAGGGAGGCCTGGAGTGCTGCGATTCATGGGGTCGCAAAGAGTCGGACACGACTGAGCAACTGAAGTGAACTGAACTGAAACACTGAACCAGACTCTGGAGTTACCTATTTTAAGCAACACAAAAGCTTAATTCAACAAATGGAGCTCATATTCTTGAAGGAGGTAAACTGAATAAACAGAAAAAAATAAAATTCAGTTCAATAAAGAAGAAATAGGAGGTCAAGATAAAAATGTGGAACAGAATGGGGTCCTTCATTGATGGTTAAGAGAGAGATGGCATCTTAAGCTGACATCTATAGAAACTAGCTATAAGAACAATGGACAGCAAGTATGAGGAGTGGGTTCAGAGCCTCTGAGGCAGAACAGGCAGCTAGAATAAAGGCCTCAAGAAAGAACTTGGCATTCTCAGGAAACTAGAGGATTAGCAGGGATAAAGCAGTGCACAAAAGAGAAGATTTCTAATATGTCTTAAATACTCAAGAAATATTTGTTGAAAAACTATAGTGAAATAATACTATGAATATAGTTAATAAATTATAATAGGATGGAATTAAAATATAAAAAACACACTAAAATTGCTCAGTTTTTAAACTTGACTCAGTAGCTTATGGTTTACAATAATACTCTCCTCATTATAAACTAAAACATAATAACTAAATGACAGTAGATGAGCTCATTGATAAAACTAATATATTTTTAACTTGCAATATTTTTTCACAGTTCAGTTCACTTTTTGAGTATTGTTAACATTAATTCACTTACTAGAGTGTTCACCAAAATTATCAGAATCAGTAAATGAGACTGAAAGGCATTAGACTGGAAGTAATGAAGAGAATTTTCAACATTTTCCTCACTTTGCTCTATGTATGACCATGCTCAATCAGACGCTAAAAGGATTTTAGTAAGGTTTGTTGAAGAGGGTGGGGGAAACTTCTTGAGAAATAAAGGCATCAACTGCCTTCATTCTGAAAGTATCTACCTCTATTTGATCAAGACATATACAAAGTAAAATTTCTAAATATTTGATTTGATATTTGTGGTTAAAAATGGATAGAATCTTTCATCAAAAACAGAGTTACTCATTATATATCATTTTGGTGGACATTTTAATTTTTAGGTATTAGTAGTATTTTTAATTTTACCCAAGATATGTATGAACTTGAAGAGAAAACATACTTGTGAGAGTAAGTTGCTGATCATTCTTCATTTTCTAAGTGTTACTGAAGTATAGTTTATTTCATATCTAAATATTATTTTTGAATGTATAAGAAAGTTTACATATTATGGCTCAAGCATTGTAATGAGCATTACTATATTGAATGGATCTGTATATACTAAGATATCAATAAAATCACATGTCTTAGAATTTTTTGGGGCCACCCCTCACAGCATGTGGGCTCTTATTTCCCTGACCAGGGATCAAACCATCACTTCCTGCATTGGTAGCACAGGGTCTTAACCACTGGGCCACCAGAGAAGTTCCCCTGAGTTTTTTTTTTTTTTTTTTAATGAAGTTTTTCTGTGTCCCATGTTTAGAAACTGTGATTCAGTAAGTCACTGGATAAACATTGAAGGTCTTTTTAAAAATTCTAATTATTTTGGTACAGAAGTTTTGACCAGCTTGAGGGGAAAATAAACAAGCAGCAAGCATTGCCCTCTATTTTTCAGTTATCCTGTAAAGGTTGGTAAAGAATCTGTCTGCAATGCAGGAGACCTGGTTTGATTCCTGGGTTGGGAAGATCTGCTGGAGAAGGGATAGGCCACGGACTCCAGTATTCCTGAGCTTCCCTTGTGACTCAGATGGTAAAGAATCTGCCTGCAATGCGGGAGACCTGGGTTTGATCCTTGGGTTGGGAAGATCCCCTGGAGCAGGGAAAGGTTACCCACTCCGGTATTCTGGCCTGGAGAATTCCATGGACTGTCCATGGGGTCACAAAGAGTTGGACATCACTGAGTGACTTCTCTTTCTCTTTCACTTTCACTTTCAGCCATAGGAGGAAGACAGTATTGTTTCCTGAGAGCAATAGTATCAGTTTTGTCCATTGTGTGGAAGAATAAATAAACATATTTTAGTTTAAATAACTGAGTATATCTTGAGAATAAAAAATGTAACCTAGCCGAAGAGTAATTTCAGGATTTTTTTTTTTAACTAGAAACTTTTCCCCTCTAGCTGTCTGCAGAAATAGATTATTTCTAATTTCCTGATTTAGTTATAGTCATAGTGTACATAAAAACAGATTTGATTTTCTTGGAATCAAACATGAAATGAAAGCCTAGGCCTTATCACTGAAACAAGACAGCAGTTTTGCAGAGCTGTGTACATCCTTTGAACTCAGATGACATTGTCTCAGAGGAAAAGATGTTTGATGAGTTTTTTACACTTTAAAGCTCTTGCTAAGGAAAATGAGCTGGGGATCTCTTCTGGTAGAATTGAAGGGGGGTGGATGATTTCATCTTCAAAAGATGAGGGGAAAAGTGTCATTTTGTATTTCCCTTAAGTATCATTCTTTCAAATACTTGTGTGACAAGAGGTTCAACAGGCTTAGATTTGGGGTTTTAGTCTTTCACATATACATGTAGGACTTAAATGGCCCTGCACATCAAAAGGAAGAGAGAGGGAGAGAGAGAGAAAATCCCCTAGAAAGAAGAAAATAGTGCAGAAAACTCTTGAAAAATATAGTTCATAAAATTGTTACAATCAATCAATATACTACAATTTGAAAGGAAATTAACAATTGAAACTCAAAACTGAATTAAGTAACATATTGTACATTTAATTCAAGTTGTCAATGATAAACCAAGCGAGAAATACTCTTTAGAGATAGAAACTTATAAATGCATTGGTTCATTTAACAAATATATATATCATATATCAAGCTCTGTACTAGGTGCTATTTACCTGTACAAAGGATGAGGTTTGACTGAGTAAACAAAGAACAATGAGAAATAAGGTGATACAGAGTGGAAGGAGGGACGAAAGGATGAAATGAACAGAGACTGAAAGGATGAGCAGTGCAGGGAAGAAAAGCCAAAACTGGAAGGAATGATGTTTTGAGAACAGTGAAGGCTCTGAGATTTTGTACTAGATACAAGCTGACAAATCAGTCTGCTAAGCTGACTCATTGGAAAGGACTCTGATGCTGGGAGGGATTGGGGGCAGGAGAAGAAGGGGACGACAGAGGATGAGATGGCTGGATGGCATCACGGACTCGATGGACGTGAGTCTGAGTGAACTCCAGGAGATGGTGATGAACAGGGAGGCCTGGCGTGCTGCGATTCATGGGGTCACAGAGTCGGACACGACTGAGCAACTGAACTGAACCGAAGGTTTCACACATGGCAAAATACAGGAGAGTCCTGGGTCAGACACAAAGAACTTTTACTTACTACACAGGAAACAGCCTGTGCCTCAAGTCCACATCACTTTCTCTTGCTTCACAGATCCCTGAAGGCAATATGCTGATAGGTTCAGCTGGATAAAGTATACACAATAGGTTTGCATCACAGCTACAGGAACTTAAAATATAAATCCTGAATTGAATAAAGGCAGACCTACTCAACCAATCTTTGCTCCAAAGGGAGATATAATCTTCACTATCCTGAGCAATAAACAAAATGCCCCTCTACTTCAAGGGAAGATACAATACCCTCCAAAGCTGTGTGCTATACAAAATTCTTGAAACATTACTTCAGAACAAAGTCACTAGTGCCTCTGATTTATAGATGGCCAGAAACACAAGAGAACCATGGGAAGTTTTATCCCAAGTGGATGTAGAAAGTACAACAGTTTCAACTAGCAAATGTTGCTGTGCTGTGACTATTTATATCTCAATGGGCTTTTTCATTAGACCAAAACATTATCGGCATAAATTATTCTTCCATATGATCTTTTAAAATTGTGCTTAACTAAATCATTCCTAAACAACTGTTCATTTATAACACACACAAGTATAAATTTACAAAGACATAGTTTTCAGGTATTTTCACCATACTGGTTTTAAAAGTGGTTTTAAAGGGTCCTAATTAACTATTTTTATTTATTCTTATTGTTGTCATTTTAGAGAAAAATATGTATCATTGGATGTTTATCAAGTCTAGCAGTTTTAAACCTCTTATTATGATTTTCTCCATGTCCTAATCTATCTCATTTTTGGCAGTGTCAAAAACAGGGTTGGGGACATCCCTGGTGGCCCAGTGGCTAAGATTCCATGCTCCTCATGCAGGGGGCCTGGGTTTGATTCCTGGACGAAGAACTGGATCCCACATGTCACAGCTAAGATCCTCCATGCTTCATGAAAACCCAGTGCAGCCAAATTTAAACAACAACAATAACAGGACACCTCAGCCTCATTATTGTGTTCTTTCACAGAGGGGTCATAACAGTATACTTTAACCTAACAAGAGAGAGATGCTTTTACTATGTTTCAGCATGGATCACAGTGGTACCTTATTGTAATCTAAAATCTTGAAATAGTAACCTACACTTTGTTTCTGATGATTTCTGTACTATGGAGAGAGAGGTAGCCAAGATGGTGGAGTGAGAAGAAACTGAACTCATTTCCTCCTGTTGACACACCAGAATTATGACTACTCACAAAGCAACTATCTCTGAGAATGATCTGAAGATGAGCAGAAAAGATTTTCCACACCTAATGACAAAGAAAGAACCACGGCAAGATGAGTACGGAAGCAGACATAGTACAGTCAGGATGCACACCTCTGGGCTGGCAATTCACGAAAAAAGAAATACCATAATCATTCAGGTCCTTCCCAAGGTTGAGGGCCTGTACCCTATATTGGGTTACCCATCCCAAGGGTCCTGCACCAGGAAGATGAGCCCCCAGAACATCTAGCTTTGAAACCCAGTGATGTTTATGTTCAGGAGAGCTGGATGACAATATAAAACAGAGACTCCGTTCTTAAAGGGTATACAGAAATATCACAATCTCTGAGTCCCAGTACATGGACAATAATTAGAAAGGAGTCTCTACTTCCTGATCTGAAGAGAGCCTCCTGGAGAAAAAGAAGGCAACTAGGACTCCTTGTCACAACAGGACACTGGTAGCAGCCTTTTCTAGGAGGTCATTCTACCATAATACCACCAGCAGTGATAAGTGCCATTTTGGAATCCTTCCTCTAACCTGTTACTGCCTGGGATAGAGCCATACCATGCAGCATGTTGGCACTAGGCCTATTCCCCCTCTGGCCACACAGACGACCCTGCAGGGACCAGTCCCCACCCTCCAGTGGGCCAATACCAGCCCTGCAACCTCCCTGAGCCATGTAGACAGCTGGCTGTACCAGCCTGAGCCACTCGGGGCTACCCAGTCAATTTCAAGGGAAATATATCCCACCGTTCAGCAGCCCAGAGCCACCACACAAGGCATGGCCTCACAGCCAGCTGGGCTGGGGGCCAGCCCACCTACCAACATGCCCACAGCAGTCAACCCTTCCACACAAGAAGTACATGCAGCCCACAGAGAGCATACCTCTAGAGCACACAGCTCTGGTGACCACAGGGGAATGTGCTGCTGAGCCCGATAGGTGATGCGGAAGACAAAGTAGTGGAAATCATCTATCTGTGCAGAGATAGAGATTTAAAATATGAAGATAATTTAAAAGATCACTGGACAACATTTGCATTATAAGAGTCCTGTCAGAAGGAGAGGAGAGAGAAAAAAGAGCAGATGACTTGCTTGAAGAAATAATAGATGAAAACTTCCCTAAGCTGCAGAAAGAAATAGACATCTAAATCCAGGAAGTACAACATCCCAAACAAGACGAACCAAAAGAAATCATACAAAAACACATCATAATTAAAATGTTAAGAATTAAACATACAGATAGAATCTTAAAAACAGAAAAGAGAAAAGCAAAGAGTTATATACAAAGGAACTTTCATACGACTGTCTGCT
The DNA here is from genome assembly GCF_042477335.2 of Ovis canadensis. Taxonomy (NCBI): domain Eukaryota; kingdom Metazoa; phylum Chordata; class Mammalia; order Artiodactyla; family Bovidae; genus Ovis; species Ovis canadensis. The sequence continues at coordinate 172,419,823 of NC_091246.1, read as the reverse complement.
GATGTTTAGCAGAAAGCTTGCAGGCCAGAAGGGCGTGGCACAATATATTTAAAGTGATGAAAGGTAAAAAAAAATTGTAAATTGGTTTAGTCATTATGTAAAGCTGCATGGAATTTCCTCAAAAAAATATGCAAAAAAAAAAAAAGGCAATTTCACTTCAGGTTATTTATCTGAAGAAAATGAAAACAGTAATTAGAAAAGATAGCTGCATCGCTATGTTCATTGCAACATTGCTTACAACAGCCAAGATACAAGCAACCTAAGTGCTCATCAATAGATGAATCGATAAAGAAAGTGTAGTATATGTACACAGTACAGTGTTACTCAGCCACAAAGAAAAATAAAGCTTTGCCATTTGTGACAACATGGATGGATCTAGAGCATATTCTGATAAGTAAAGTAAGTGAGACAGATAAAGATAAATACTGTATGATATCACTTACATATGGAATCTAAATAAACCTAAACAAGAAAGCAAAAGGATGTGAAAAGAGGTTTATAGGTACAGAGAGCAAAAGGGTGGTTGCCAAAGGTGGGGATATAGGGGGATGAAATAAAGGAAGGGGATTAAGAGGTATAATCCTTCAATTATAAAATAAATAAGCTATGGTAATGCAATATAAGCATAAGGAATATGGGCAATAATCTTGTAATAACTTTATATAGGGACAGATTTTACCAGACTTATTGTGATGATCCTTTCATAATGTATGCAAAAGTCTCAAATCACTATGTCGTATAACTTAAACTAACATAATAGTGTATATCTAGGATATTTTAATTTTTAAAAAAGACAATAATTTGGAAAGACAAATGCAGCCCATGATCATTGCAGGATAGCTTCATTTTTAAATAAAAAAATTACTTAATAACTGACTCTAGAAACGTTAGTCCTAAATTGTAGCAACTGCCAAATTCTGTGGTAAATATCCCCATCATGGCCAATTTCAAATTACCAACATGATGTCACAGAACACAGCTTGAGAAGATAGGTTTTATTTGACTCTTGTCAGGTAGCATCACTAAGAACAAAGCTAGTGGAGGTGATGGAAATCCAGTTGAGCTATTTCACATCCTAAAAGATAATGCTGTGAAAGTGCTGCACTCAATATGCCAGCAAATTTGGAAAACTCAGCAGTGGCCACAGGACTGGAAAAGGCCAGTTTTCATTCCAATCCCAAAGAAAGGCAATGCCAAAGAATGCTCAAACTACCACACAATTGCACTCATCTCACATGCTAGTAAAGTAATGCTCAAAATTCTCCAAGCCAGGCTTCAGCAATACGTGAACCGTGAACTTCCTGATGTTCAAGCTGGTTTTAGAAAAGGCAGAGGAACAAGAGATCAGATTGCCAACATCCGCTGGATCACGGAAAAGGCAAGAAAGTTCCAGAAACACATCTATTTCTGCTTTCTTGACTATGCCAAAGCCTTTGACTGTGTGGATCACAATAAACTGTGGGAAATTCTGAGAGAGACGGGAATACCAGACCACCTGACCTGCCTCTTGAGAAATCTGTATGCAGGTCAGGAAGCAACAGTTAGAACTGGACATGGAACAACAGACTGGTTCCAAACAGGAAAAGGAGTACGTCAAGGCTGTATATTATCACCCTGCTTATTTAACTTCTATATAGAGTACATCATGAGAAATGCTAGGCTGGAAGAAGCACAAGCTAGAATCAAGATTGCCGGGAGAAATATCAATAACCTCAGATATGCAGATGACACCACCCTTATGGCAGAAAGTGAAGAGGAACTAAAAAGCCTCTTGATGAAAGTAAAAGAGGAGAGTGAAAAAGGTGGCGTAAAGCTCAACATTCAGAAAATGAAGATCATGGCATCTGGTCCCATCACTTCATTGGAAATAGATGGGGAAACAGTGGAAATAGTGTCGGACTTTATTTAGGGGGTCTCCAAAATCACTGCAGATGGTGACTGCAGCCATGAAATTAAAAGACCCTTACTGCTTGGAAGAAAAGTTATGACCAACCTAGATAGCATATTCAAAAGCAGAGACATTACTTGGCCAACAAAGGTCCGTCTAGTCAAGGCTATGGTTTTTCCAGTGGTCATGTATGGATGTGAGAGTGGGACTGTGAAGAAAGCTGAGCACCCAAGAATTGATGCTTTTGAACTGTGGTGTTGGAGAAGACTCTTGAGAGTCCCTTGGACTGCAAGGAGATCCAACCAGTCCATCCTAAAGGAGATCAGTCCTGGGTGTTCTTTGGAAGGAATGATGCTAAAGCTGAAACTCCAGTACTTTGGCCACCTCATGCAAAGAGTTGACTCATTGGAAAAGACTCTGATGCTGGGAGGGATTGGGGGCAGGAGGAGAAGGGGACAACAGAGGATGAGATGGCTGGATGGCATCACGGACTCGATGGACGTGAGTTTGAGTGAACTCCGGGAGATGGTGATGGACAGGGAGGCCTGGCGTGCTGTGATTCATGGGGTCGCAAAGAGTCAGACATGACTGATTGACTGAACTGAAATGAACTGAAGGTGGCTTAAGCCTGGTCCAGCACACTAGTGGACAGCTTCATCTATCACTCATACCTTCCATTTGTAATATAGTTCATTGGAAAATTGGAAGGCTAACATTTAATCTGTAGATGGCAAAATAAAACTTACACCCAGGATGATAAGTGCCAAGTTATCACAGAGAAATCAGAGTCCTCTCTGACTGGTGAATACAGGATTTATACATTACCGTATTTATTAAAATAAAGGATACAGTGTCATCAGTCAAGAGCTTTATCTACACTCAAACATGCCTATCTCGATAATTTACCAGCATGTTTCTTCAAAACTCAGCTCAGAAGAATTTCAGCTTATGTAAATCATGCCTGAACCTAACTTTCATCATAATCAACCATTCTCTATTTTGCATTTCTGTTACATCCTGGTCTTTTTGTCAAGTCAAGGAAATCTACTTTGGCTTTATCTCTGGCTTTATCTCTTTATATTTTGTTCTCCCCTATTGTCTGTATTTCCTTCCTTTTATTTATTCTTTAACATTTTACATCTTTTTAGGACTTACTAGGATTTTCTTCAAGTCTATCTTCCAGTTTACCATTTTTTTCTGCACCTGTTATTTACTTTAATATGCCTTTTGAATTTTTAATCTTACCATGTTTTATTTTGTCTCACTACCAAATTTTACCTGAGAAACAGAAGGTGGAAAACTATAGTTTCTGGCTTAGAGTTCAAGATAATAGGTAAATTGGCATAAAGTAATAAAGTGGAAGTATCAGACATTTTACATCTGCATTAATTTTAGAAAATGAAAGGAAAAGTTTACCACCTACAATGCTAACAAAGTTTCAATATTTGTCATCTATTCATTAGAAAGTAGATATACATTTTAAGGTTATTTCAGTTTTAAAGATGTAAAATACAAGTTGCTGATATATTCCATGAAATACAATGTTTTTTCCATAAGCAGTTTTTACCTAGAAGTCATTTTTAGTTTCTAGTTCAATTCTATAGACAGGAAATTAAGACAAACAATAAAAATTATAAACTCGCCGATTCATAGAATTGGTTATTTTTCAGTTAGATAAAACAAATTATATTCTATCTATGATGATGTAAATGATCCTTCTATTTTAAGACTGAAAAATTTAATTGAAGCAAATTGTTTGATAGGTTATGTTGCTTCTTAACTGAAGAATATTTATTATGTGCTCAAATCTACTTTCCAAGAGTTATATCTGAAAAATAATTATGTGAATAATTCAACCCTTGATTTATAATGATACGTATTTATCAAGGAAAGTCATATAATGCTGGAATATTTCAGTTTGAAGGCATCATAATATAGGACTTCCATTCTAATTCATGATGCAGCATGGGTATAGTTACTACGGTAAAATTAAAAAAGGATAATCTTTCTACTGCTAGAAAAATTCTCTGGTAATCAAGAACATGAGACTTTCCTGGTGGCTCAGCAATAAAGAATCTGTGTAATGTAATGGATGTGGGTTCAATCCTTGGGTGGGGAAGATCCCTGGAGAAGGAAACAGAGACCTACTCCAGTATTCTTCCCTAGGAAATCCCTTGAACAGAGAAGCCTGGTGGGCAACAGTTGATGGGGTTGCAGAAGAGTCAGGTATGACTGAGCAACTAAACAATAAGTCAAGAACTTAAATCCCTAATATGCATTTTTAAAGCTTTATATTTGGTTATAAAAATGTCAATCATTTTTTTTAAATGGAACTCTGGTATTTCTGTGGGAATCTATTTCATTTCTAATTTTTTTATTCAACTGAAATATACTCATTTTGTAGATTTTTCTTAGATTGAGCATGATCTTGAATTCTGAGGAATCATTTTTATGCTGACTTTTGCAGATGGTTGATGATTTTTGATATGCAGTGTCATTTTCATTGTGAAAGCACCTTATATGGATGGATCTGCATGCACTCTGGCTTGAGGAAGTATTTGCTACATAGTTGTTTTGCTACATAGTTGTTTTGCATTTGCTTCTTCCAGAGGCCACCTGGTTTCAATGGTTTAGATTTTATATGAATTTGTAGACTTGGGAGTCTCCAGTATCTGAGAAAATATCATGTATCTGGATCCTTAACATAAATCAGTTTTTAATTTTTCACAAAGACCTTTTTTTTTTTTTTTAATCAAGGACCCAGTATAGATGAGCTTCCTAGTTTTTATCTACTCTAGTTTCTCTTTTGTGGTTGCCATAGCCATTTGAGGGTCCTATTTTTCAGCAGGAATCAGTTCTAACTGCTGGCTTCTGAGCAAGTCTAGTGCAATCTTTTCATTTCCTTGGTGACCATGAAAATCTCTGACCCCAGGGACTACCTGCCTCCTCTATTTGTCATAACAGCATCCTGCAAGCTTACTCCTTTAGCTTCAGATTTCATTTTAAATCCTATCTTTCAGTTAGTTTCACTTGCTTTTTCTGGGATGCTAAGCCATGTGTTTGGAGAAGGCAATGGCACTCCACTCCAGTACTCTTGCCTGCTAAATCCCATGGATGGAGGACCCTGGTAGGCTGCAGTCCATGGGGTCACTGAGGGTGGGACATGACTGAGCGACTTCACTTTCACTTTTCACTTTCATGCATTGGAGAAGGAAATGGCAACCCACTCCAGTGTTCTTGCCTGGAGACTCCCGGGGATGGAGGAGCCTGGTGGGCTGCCGTCTATGCGGTCACACAAGTCGGACATGACTGAAGTGACTTAGCATTAGCATAAGCCATGTGTTTCATAGGAAGTCTTTCCATTTTGTACATACTCCTACAGCATGAACTGCATGTTTTGTAACTAGGTTACTTCTTTCCTCTTTTTCTCCCTGGAGTAATATACTCCAGGATTTTCAAATAGAGTTGGAGACTAGGACCTGGGACCTGTCTATGTAAAGATACCTAGAATCTTAAGGCGGCAAAAGTATGTTCCTGAGCCAGGAGCCTAAAGACATATCTTGCCTACTTAAGTCGATAGAAGAAAAACAGCCTTTATCTCTGTTACAATATCCAAATAAGCAAGACGGAAAGAATAAGCCAAGATGTGATGACAGCGTCTTGACAGAAGTGAAGGGGACAGAGGGAGGTGAAGAATTTTATAAAAACTCTAATTTCCTAGCACAATTACTAGCACAATGTGCATAAAAACGATTGTTTCTTACTTGGCATTCAGTTAAGTTCAGTTCAGTCGCTGAGTTGTGTCCGACTCTTTGAGACCCTATGAATCGCAGCACGCCAGGCCTCACTGTCCATCACCAACTCCCGGAGTTCACTCAGATTCATGTCCATCGAGTCAGTGATGCCATCCAGCCATCTCATCCTCTGTCGTCCCCTTCTCCTCCAGCCCCCAATCCCTCCCAGCATCAGAGTCTTTTCCAATGAGTCAGCTCTTCGCATGAGGTGGCCAAAGTACTGGAGTTTCAGCTTTAGCATCATTCCTTCCAAAGAAATCCCAGGGTTGATCCCCTTCAGAATGGACTGGTTGGATCTCCATGCAGTCCAAGGGACTCTCAAGAATCTTCTCCAATACGACAGTTCAGGAGCATCAATTCTTCGGCACTCAGCTTTCTTCACAGTTCAACCGTCACTTCTATACATGACCACTGGAAAAACCATAGCCTTGACTAGATGGACCTTAGTCGGCAAAGTAATGTCTTTGCTTTTGAATATGCTATCGAGGTTGGTCATAACTTTTCTTCCAAGGAGTAAGCATCTTTTAATTTCATGGCTTCAATCACCATCTGCAGTGATTTTGGAGGCCAAAAAATAAAGTCTGACACTGTTTCCACTGTTTCCCCATCTATTTCCAATGAAGTGATGGGACCAGATGCCATGATCTTCGTTTTCTGAATGTTGAGCTTTACGCCAACTTTTTCACTCTCCACTTTCACTTTCATCAAGAGGCTTTTTAGTTCCTCTTCACTTTCTGCCATAAGGGTGGTGTCATCTGCATATCTGAGCTTATTGATATTTCACCCAGCAATCTTGATTCCAGCTTGTGCTTCTTCCAGCCCAGCGTTTCTTATGATGTACTCTGCATATAAGTTAAATAAGCAGGCTGACAATATAGAGCCTTGACATACTCCTTTTCCTGTTTGGAACCAGTCTGTTGTTCCATGACCAGTTCTAACTGTTGCTTCCTGACCTGCATACAGGTTTCTCAAGAGGCAGGTTAGGTGGTCTGATATTCCCATCTCTTTCAGAATTTTCCACAGTTTAATGTGATCCACACAGTCAAAGGCTTTGGCATAGTCAAGAAAGCAGAAATAGATGTTTTTTCTGGAACTCTCTTGCTTTTTCCATGATCCAGCAGATGTTGGCAATTTGATCTCTGGTTCCTCTGCCTTTTCTAAAACCAGCTTGAACATCAGGGAATTCATGGTTCACGTATTGCTGAAGCCTGGCTTGGAGAATTTTGATCATTACTTTACTAGCATGTGAGATGAGTGCAATTGTGCAGTAGTTTGAGCATTCTTTGCCATTGCCTTTGGGGGGGAGGGATTGATATGAAAACTGACCTTTTCCACTCCTGTGGCCACTGCTGAGTTTTCTAAATTTGCTGACATATTGAGTGCAGCACTTTCACAGCATCATCTTTCAGGATGTGAAATAGCTCCACTGAAATTCCATCACCTTCACTAGCTTTGTTTGTAGTGATGCTTTCAAAGGCCCACTTGACTTCACATTCCAAGATGTCTGGCTCTAGATGAGTGATCACACCATCGTGATTATCTTGGTCATGAAGATCTTTTTTGTACATTCTTCTGTGTATTCTTGCCACCTCTTCTTAATATCTTCTGCTTCTGTTAGGTCCATATCATTTCTGTCCTTTATCGAGCCCATTTTTGCATGAAATAGTCCCTTGGTATCTCTAGTTTTCTTGATGAGATCTCTAGTCTTTCCCATTCTGTTGTTTGCCACTATTTTTTTTGCATTGATAGCTGAGGAAAGCTTTCTAATCTCTTCTTGCTATTCTTTGGAAATCTGCATTCAGATGCTTATATCTTTCCTTTTCTCCTTTGCTTTTCACTTCTCTTCTTTTCACAGCTATTTGTAAGGCCTCCTCAGACAGCCATTTTGCTTTTTTGCATTTCTTTTCCATGGGGATGGTCTTGATCCCTCTCTTCTGTACAATGTCACGAACCTTATTCCATAGTTCATCAGGCACTCTATCTATCAGATCTAGGCCCTTAAATCTATTTCTCACTTCCACTGTATAATCAGAAGGGATTTGATTTAGATCATACCTGAATGGTCTAGTGGTTTTCCCTACTTTCTTCAATTTAAGTCTGAATTTGGCAATAAGGAGTTCGTGATCTGAGCCACAGTCAGCTCCTGGTCTTCTTTTGTTGACTGTATAAGGCTTCTCCATCTTTTGCTGCAGAGAATATAATCAATCTGATTTTGGTGTTGACCATCTGGTGATGTCCATATGTAGTCTTCTCTTGTGTTGTTGGAAGAGGGCATTTGCTATGAGCAGTGCATTTTCTTGGCAAAACTCTATTAGTTTTTGCCCTGCTTCATTCTGCATTCCAAGGCCAAGTTTGCCTGTTACTCCAGGTGTTTCTTGACTTCCTACTTTTGCATTCTAGTCCCCTATAGTGAAAAGGGTATCTTTTGGGGGTTTTAGTTCTAAAAGGTCTTGTAGGTCTTCTTAGAACCGTTTAACTTCAGCTTCTTCAGCGTTACTGGTTGGGACGTAGACTTGGATTACTGTAATATTGAATGGTTTGCCTTGGAAACGAACAGAGATCATTCTGTCGTTTTTGAGATTGCATCCAAGTACCGCATTTGGGACTCTTTTGTTGACCATGATGGCTACTCCATTTCTTCTAAGGGATTCCTGCCCACAGTAGTAGATATAATGGTCATTGGAGTTAAATTCACCCATTCCAGTCCATTTTAGTTCGCTGATTCCTAGAATGTTGATGTTCACTCTTGCCTTCTCCTGTTTGACCATTTCCAATTTGCCTTGATTCATGGACCTGACATTCCAGGTTCCTATGCTAATTGCTCTTTACAGCATCAGACCTTGCTTCTATCACCAGTTACATCCACAGCTGGGTATCGTTTTTGCTTTGGCTTCATCCCTTCATTCTTTCTGGAGTTATTTCTCCACTGATCTCCAGTAGCATATTGAGTACCTACTGACCTGGGGAGTTCCTCTTTCAGTATCCTATCATTTTTCCTTTTCATACTGTTCATGGGGTTCTCAAGGCAAGAATACTGAAGTGGTTTGCCATTACCTTCTCCAGTGGACCACATTCTGTCAGACCTCTCCACCATGACCTGCCCATCGTGGGTGGCCCCATGGGCATGGCTTAGTTTCATTGAGTTAGACAAGGCTGTGGTCCTAGTGTGATTAGATTGACTAGTTTTCTGTGATTATGGTTTCAGTGTGTCTGCCCTCTGATGCCCTCTTGCAACTCCTACCATCTTACTTGGGTTTCTCTTACCTTGGGCATGGGGTATCTCTTCATGGCTGCTCCAGCAAAGCACAGCCGCTGCTCCTTACCTTGGACGAGGGTTATCTCCTCACCGCCACCCCTCCTGACCTTGAACGTGGAATAGCTCCTCCAAGCCCTCCAAGCCCACACAGCCACAGCCCCTTGGATGTGGGGTTGCTCCTCCCGGCCACTGCCCCTGACATCGGACGTTGCAACGGTGCACAGAGCGCTGCCAAGAGAAGCTACCCCACGTCCGAGGTCAGGGCAGAGGCCGAGAGTGCCAGGCTGCAACAGCACAGGAGCAGCCGAGAGGAGCTACCCCACTTTGCATTCAGTACCCTACAAAATCTTGCCCTCATTGCCTGCTTTCTAGGCACGCATGTCTCTTTACTATTCTTCAAACTGACAAGCCTGCTGTAACATTGCGTTTACTCTGTCTCTGCTTGGACCACGGTTCTACCTACATGCATCAGGTTTCTCCTTGACTTTTTTCATGTCTTGTGTCGAGTCACTTTGTCAGGAATATCACTACTGAAAACCCTATACTTATCCACCTTCATCTAGATGCTCTCATTTTTCTCTTGTTTATATGAATTATCTATGGATTGATGTCAAGATTGTTCCTTACCTTTCACCTACTCAGGGTCATTGTTTCTGGGAGTATCCCTTTTACATGTCAACATTAATAAATTTTCCTTCTCTACTGCATCACTGCAATCAGCATGTGCAAAGTGAAGTGAAAGCTGCTCAGTCATGTCTGACTCTTTATGACCCCATGGACTGTATGCTGCTGCTACTGCTGCTACGTCACTTCAGTCGTGTCCAACTTGTGCGACCCCATAGACTGCAGCCCACCAGGCTCCCTGTCCCTGGGGTTCTCCAGGCAAGAACACTGGAGTGGGTTGCTATTTCCTTCTCCAGTGCATGAAAGTGAAAAGGGAAAGTGAAGTCGTTCAGTCGTGTCCGACTCTTAGCAACCCCATGGACTGCAGCCCACCAGGCTTCTCCGTCCATGGGATTTTCCAGGCAAGAGTACTGGAATGGGGTGCCATTGACTTCTCCATGGACTGTATAGTTCATGGAATTCTCCAAGCCAGAATACGAAAATCAAACTGTTAGTATTCTCTGTTTGTCACCTTTTTCCCCTCAAGGCATTGCATACTTAACTTCCTTTTAGATTACGATTTCTTGGAAGAGTTATGTACATTCACTATTTTCCGGTCTTGCTTTACTATCTCCACAGTTCTTACTACTCTTGTACATTATTAATTAATGTGATTTTACTCTTGTTTATTGTCTCTATCACCTCTCAATGACATTAAAATACCTTCAAGAAATTATATCCTTAGAGCCTGGTGTTGTGTCTAAATACCAAAGTAAATATCCCAAATATATTTGTTGAATGAGTGAGTATTGCGTACATACATTTTTCCCCCCTACAACAGTATAACACTTGGTTGCAAGAGATGTCACATTTATTTTATTTATCTTTTTATAAATAATTTACGTTCCTGTTCTCACCAACTTTACAATTAAATTCCCATCATGATTTATGCCCCGATCCCAATTCTACCATTCTACATCTAAGTTTCAAACTATATAGGACTCCCTGTTGCTTCCACAGTCTTCGGGGAAGCTCTTTGGGTCATTATGAGTGTCACTGAAATACTTCTTGTCTAAGTTCAGGGGCATAATTTAAAACAGATAGTTCTGATGCTTCTGGCAAAATATGGGATATGGAGATGTATCCACACTCTACCACAGAAGTCTCACGATGCTGAACTCTTTCACACTTTATTGTCTCTCTTAAAACCTCTCAACTCCATTTTCTTGCATTCTAATTCTCGCTCCTACTTTATTTACAAAATTGCTGCAATCAGGAGAGAATTCCTACCGACCTCAAAATACTACATATTTGTAACCTGTCTGTGTCCTCTGGCTTCATTTCCTTTGCAATGAAAGTACTGCTCATGTTTTCAGCCATGGCTAAATCCATAAAACTACTTGTGCCTGAGATCCTATTCCCACTCCTCTGCTTAAGAAGTGTATCATAATGCATCTATTTGACAGACCTGAAGCAGTTTACTGTCTGCTAAGGTTTCCACTACAGATGCAAGAAAAACATCCTCGCGCTTTCTGCCTGTCTGATTGTGGCAGCCCAGATTGAATGGGGGAACACAGGGAAAAAAAAAGAAAAAAAAAAAAAAAAAAAAAAAAAAGAAGTGTATCATAACACTTTCCTTTCTATCTGGCATCATCAATATTTCTTTCTACAGGATCATCTTCATTTATTTTACTTCTATTATTATTTCCTATTTACTTCTAGAGTAAAACTCCAAAAGGATATCTGTACCTGTTGTCTTCAATCTATTAAAATAAGATTTTCTCATCCATATCTTACTAAAATTTTTATCAAGATTATAATAACCTGTATCGAAAGGTAATTTTGGACCTTTCTTTTTACCTGAGTTTTCAGTGGCATCTGACAATTTATGAACCATTCATCCTTGAAAATATTTTCCCTTGGCTTCCAGGACATCAAAGTCATTTTTCCTCCTGCCTCCTTCCTCCGAGACTACCATGTCTAAGTCTCCTTGACTCTCTGTGAACCTATGGACTGTAGTCTGCCAGGATCCTCTGTCCATGGGATTCTCCAGGCAAGAATATTGGAGTGGGTTGCCAAGGCCTTCTCTAGGAGTTTTTCCCAACCCAGGGATCAAACCCTCATCTCACAGGTCTCCTGCATTGGCAGGCGGGTTCTTTACCACTAGCACCACCTGGAAAGTACCCCACCCTCGGCCCCTCAGACCTTCATATCTAACTGCAAAATAATCAAGTTCATCGAGATGGTAATAAGCACTTCAAAGTTATCATTACTACAAGTCAACATGCCCCAGTGCACCAGCTCTTCTGAAGACTTTTTTGTCTCATTTAATAGAAACTCCATTCTTTAGCTGTTCAGGCTGTTCAAAAGGAAATGGCCATTGGATCCGTTTTCAGAACACATCCAGAATTTGACCATTTCTCCATTATACTTGTTACCACCAGTTTGGTCCAAATCCCAATCATTTATGCCATGGATTACTGCAATAGCTTGCTAATTGGTCTCCCAGGTTCTATTCCTATCGCTTTGGTCGATCCTTCATACAACTGACAGAATGCTCTTGTAAAATCGTGAGTCAAATTATTTTAATGTTTCTTACTCAGATTTTTCAAAAAGAGAAGGGGAGACCACATGGTCTGTGCCTTATTACTTTTCTGACACTACTCACTATACTACTCTCTCTCACTTATCCACAGTCGCAATGACCTCTATGCAGCCTTTTAACATCCTAGACACACCCTTATCCAGAGTCCCTGCACTTGACACTCCCTCTCCCTGAAATACCCACCTCCCACCTCTAAATCCACATGGCTACAACCATCACTTTCTTTAAATCTTTACTTTCCTTGCTGAATCCTCTCTTCTCATCTGACCTTCAATCTTATAGCTTCTGAACATTTTATGTTCCATTTCACTGCTTTAATTCTTCTCATTAATAAATTATTTTATGTTTTTCTAACTAACATACACATACCTAAAGCTTACTATATTCCCTGGTACATAGCAAGCCTTCAATAGGTAAACAGATGCTGCCCCCAGATTACCATGTTCATCAATGCTGGACAGCTTCTTGCGAGTGGAAACAAGCTCTCCTCCAATGCAAGAAACCCATTTCTGTCTCCCATTTTTGTCACAGGAAATCGAAGTCTTTCTCAGTATAAATCAAGCCTTTCTTCTCTACTGTCTCTTAGCATCTAACTCATAACATCTTTTTGGAGGGCCTGGAAACTTCTGGGTTTTCCGCCCTAATTATACACAAATGCCCAGAAACAAGTAAATATTATCTGAGTGACAAAAAACAAGACCTAAATCAGTTAACTTGTTGTGATAAAGGGGAGAAAACTTCTTTGTGAGGGATTTGTCTGAAGCTGATGCTTTTAAACTGTGGTGTTGGAGAAGACTCTTGAGAGTCCCTTGGACTGCAAGGAGATCCAACCAGTCCATTCTGAAGGAGACCAGCCCTGGGATTTCTTTGGAAGGAATGATGCTAAAGCTGAAACTCCAGTACTTTGGCCACCTCATGCGAAGAGTTGACTCATTGGAAAAGACTCTGATGCTGGGAGGGATTGGGGGCAGGAGGAGAAGGGGACGACAGAGGATGAGATGGCTGGATGGCATCACTGACTCAATGGTCGTGAGTTTGAGTGAACTCCAGGAGTCGGTGATAGACAGGGAGGCCTGGCATGCTGCAACTCATGGGGTCGCAAAGAGTCGGACACAACCGGGCAACTGAACTGACTGATGTTATACCAGAACTGGGTTGCTGGAACATAGTGCATGCATATAGTTTATTTTGCTATTTTATTTTTTTGCCAAATTGCTTGTCAGAATAGCTTCAGCTTACAGTTAGACCATCAGTGTAAGAGAGGTCCTTTCTATAAATTCTCATCCAGATTTTTGCCATTTCAATAGGAGCTACTTCAACTTCTTTTTACAATGACTACTGGGGTGTTGTACATCTCTTTACATATTGATGGATATTAGTGCTGTCCTTTTCATGAATCATTTATTCAAATTAATTTCTTAATTCCCATATGGATTTCCTATTGACTTGCACAAATCTTTTGTGAATCTATGCATGTTCTACCAATCTGCTATTTTTCTGTAACTTTGTCTATACTATTTTGTAATTAACAGAATTATTTAATTATTATACAGTCAAGTCTGTATATTTTTTCTCTTTTCCTTTTAGGGATACTGTTTACAAAAGTTGCATTCTGCAAAAATATATTTCTTTATTATATTGTATCAACATTATGGATTTACCTTTCAAATGTAGATTTTATTCCATCCAGGGTCCATCTTTGCTTGTGGCGTGATGTAGGAAACTCAACAGTTTTCTGTGATTTAGTGAATGTGTCTTACCAGCATCATCTACTAATCAATCTGTTCCTTTTTGTTTACTTTATGATGTCATCTTTGTCATATATCAAGAACTCAAATAAATACGATCTGCTCTTGGACCAGTATTGAAATGTTTTTTCAATACTATGACTTGGACTATGTTGATATCTGACCAGTAAGTCATCAGTCTTTGCTGTTCTGTTTCAAAATAAACTTAGGCATTTTTTGACATTTGTTTTTCGGGAATAGCTTGTTATGTTTCTTAAAAATTCAACTGCAATATAAATGAGATTTTATTGAGACTATCTGCTGATTGACTTGGACAAATTGATGCATCTTCAGTGTTACTTTTCTCATTTATTCACATAGTGTATTTTTATTTATCAATTCTTTCAGTCTCTTCAATATAGATTTAAATTTAGAGAACTTTGGAGAGATCTGACTTTAGCATGAGTGCCAAGAATGATTTCCACCTGCTGAGTCTATCTTTCCTGTCCATGAAGAAGCAAAAAGAAACACAAGGGGTGAAACTTGTCCACAGTATTATTTACTTGAGTTGTGTTGAATAAAATGTAGTTAGGAAATAACATAGTATTTTAAAACAAAGACTGTGGGATCAGGGCCCTTGGTTCAACTCCTGGCTCTATTGCTTACTAACCTGTGCAACTACATAACCTCAGTTTCCTCATAAAAGAGAGAGAGAGGAAAAAAAAAAAACAGTACAATAATATTGGTTAATTCATAAGGTTGCTATGAGGATTAAATAAAAGGATAAATGTAAAAGGATTAGTACACTTCTTGGCTTAGAGCAAGTAGTCAAATATTAAACACTGGAAAGGCTGAACATACTGAGTCACAAGTGTCAAAGTCTAAACTAGAGTAAATACATCTCCTCTAGCCACAAAACCCAGATACATCACTGCCTAAGTTACTCCCTTCCCATCTTATATAAAAAATCATGCTTTGTCTCTGTTTGACACCTACTTATGCATGATGAAAAATAAACATTGAAAATTTCTATTTTCAAGTAGATGTTTGTGTTTATTTCCCATAAAGATACATTGGTGTTTTATATTTTTTTCGTATTCCAATATCATATAGTACCTATGTAAAAGGAATGGTCTATATCCCTTGTTCTACATTTCTGAGCCTGACTTAGACTTGCTGTTTAGTCACTAAGTGGTGTCCAACTCTTTCGCAACCCCAGGGACTACAGTCCACCAGGCTCCTCTGTCCATGTGATTTTCCAGGCAAGAAAACTGGAGTGGGTTGTTGTTTCCTTCTCCAGGGGATTTTCCTTACCAAGGGATCAAATCAATGTCTCCTGAACTTGCAGGCAGATTCTTTATCACTGAGTAACCAGGACTTGGACTTACAAAGGGTAAAATCAAGTAGGATATACTGAATATTTTTATGCTTCTTGGGAGGCAGCAGCATTCCCAGCTCATGCTAATATCTGCCTATCTTTACTATGTACAAAATATTTAAATCTATTTTTTTTCTTTTTCCTTTTTTCTTTTGAACTTTTTATTTTGTATTCAGGTATTGCCAATTAACAATGTTGTGATGGCTTCAGGTGGACAGAAAAGGGGCTCACCCATATATATACATGTATCCATTCTCCCCCAGATTCCCCTTCCCATCCAGGCTGCCACATAACATTGAGCAGAATTCCAAGTGCCATACAGTAGATCCTTGTTGGTTATCCATTTTAAATAGAGGATTGAATTCTATTGAATTCTATTTACTTTTTGTTGGAGGAGGTAGCTGGGTAACCTCCGCTTGAACCACAAACTGGGCCAAGGCAGTCAGCGGCTCCTCCCCTCCTCCTCTGACCTGGAATGTATGTTTCTCCCACTGTTCCCATAGTGGGAGCCATTTTTAAGGACAGAGCCTGAGAGAACAATGCGTTGTTGGGACTGCATGGACTATATGCTTAACTGAACCCAGTTAAGTCCTCTAGATAAAATTTTTTAAGATTATAGTGGTGGGCAAGTACAAAGATTTATTTGTAAATAAATAAATAAGGTGGTCTTACAGCCACCTAAGACGACCCTTGTATGTGAGTTCCCTTGCTTATTTAATCTGCCATCTACCAGACTGGTAGGTGGTGGTAGAGATGAAGAACCTGCCTATCAATGCAGGAGAAATAAAGGGATGCAGGTTTTATCCTTGGGTCAGGAAGATCCCCTGGAGGAGGGCATAACAATTCACTTCAATGTTCTTTTCTGGAGGATCTCATGGACAGAGGATCTTGGCAGGCGATAGCCCACTGGGTCGCAAAGTTGCCAAACTCAACTGAAGCTACTCAGCTCACACACACCATTCTAGATGGGTCTGTCTCTTTCTTCGTTCTTTTCTTGCTCTCAATGTATCGGGCCTACTTTCAGATTTCACCTGGGAAGCTTTTGAGTATACCAACCAATAATTTTATTCTGGGAGATAGATATTTTTATTTGCATATTGTATTATAGAGACAAATAACCTGAATTTCAGAGCATTTAAATGACTTGACCAAGGTTAAATAAACAGCAGTGTCAGAACTGAAGCCTGAAATCCGATTTCCTCACTTTCAGTATCATGTCGTTTCTATTTTCTCCACAACGTTGAGGAAAGTTGAGTACAAACTGTCAGGGCTCTAAAAACTTAAAAAGGTATATCCTGGAATGACAATTGACAGTAAGTTTTATGGTAGATCTGAAATATGATTTTAAAAATGAGAGTCCTAGAGAAATTAATTTGCAGGAACATGCCATGCTTATCTTGGGCCATAAATACCAAACATATTTTTAAAGATTTTCTTTATGTGTGCCAAACATTCCACATCACTGAGAACTATTACACAGATTTCTAGTCTAATTGGTTTTATGACAAGAGATTCTCATTTAATTTTCTCAGATATTTGGAAGAAAAGCTTTTCCTTTCGTGAAGATCCTACAAATCTCACAAAACCAGCCAAGCTTGGACATCCAGGAGCTTATTCTTAAAACTCCATGGTTCAATAAAAACACACACCCTTTAGCCATTCTGAGCTTCCCACTCCCACCCCAATGTGTCTTGGACTGGTTAAAGTTTGACATAGATGGGCACACAGCAGCATGCCAGAAATGATACCCCTTGAATCCTTTATTCTTTCTTTTTAAGTCAGGCCACACAAAAAGTCATTCAGCCAGATCAAAAGCTCCTCAGCAGATTTCAGAACTGCTTAGGAAACAGAGAAAGAACACACCAGAAAGAGAGCCACCACCAGAGCAAATGTCACGGCTGCTCTAGATGAGTGCCTCTCACCCCCCAGGTGACAGCAGGGCCCTGGGCTGTATTCTCCCAAGTTCTAATGCAGGCTGTCCGAAGCTGCATGAACTTAGTAACGGAACATCTCTGTTTGGGCCCCTCCATGAGTCACACAGAAGCACCATCTCTGTCACTGCCAGTGGCTTCCTGGCTTCCCAAGCCAATAAACAGAGCCTTCCGAAGGCATATAGACCTGTTCCAGCCCACTGAGGAGAGCAGGCTTTAGGCTTAAAGCCCTTGCTAGAAGGCAGAGAAAGAGGAAGTGTCCCCAAGGCTTAGCAGACTGCTCCTCCCCCTCCTAAAGTTTTAATTGCACATTTTGCCCCATTAAATCTGAACTGATGAAACCTTTACAACTGTGGGTTGTCTGAAAATTGAAAATCACCTTGGAAAACAACAATATCGTTGACTATAGAAGGCAATTTCTTCAAATCAAGTAATGATGTGATGTGTGTGGTTAACTGTATCTGCGCAGGAAGTGGTTTTATTTAAAAGTTTTTCCTGCTCACTCCACCCCGCCCCTCCACCGCCACGCCTTTTATTTTTTTCCTCCAGTACTGAAATTAAGCAGCATCCAACCTAGGCCTACTCTTACGACATGTGACTTGACTTGACTGTTTTTCGTTTTTGTTGAAAGAGTCATTAACAGTTAGAAGTTGATAAAAGTTTCAACAACAAGTCGGCACTGAGAGAAAGGTAAGTGAGTTCTACTTTGTATTAAACATGCAATTTAAACTTGAAAATATTTGGCAGAGTAGTCTATGCTTCAGTAGCAACATACAAACCTTTCCAACAAAATTGTAACATTTTCACTTGTGACTGAAACATCAATTTGTTTCCTTTGGTGTAGAGAAGAATATTGTTTTTTTAAATTTGCAATGGTTAGATTCTAAAGTTTTTAAAATATATTACACTAAGATTTTATAGGAAAATATTAAAAACAGAGTAAGGTAAACTTTTAGTTTCAAAGTGCTTCAAATACTAACTATGACAGAAAATATGAGACTTTGTATCTTTGCTTTATAAAAATGTGCATTCTTCATGATCTAGAGAATAAAGAGAAAAAGCCATTTTGTAAAAATAACAAATAGCATCTGAATCGCATGCAGCATGAAAGATAACCACTGTAAAGTATTGTATGAAAGTTAGCATGAGAAACCCTTGAAAAGGCGTGGTTTATTCAATCTGTAGTCTATTAAATGGCTATTAAAAAGCAGGAAGCTTTCAAAATGCAAAAGAAAGCTCTCTAACATGACATTCGATATTTTTCCCGTAAATTTTATTTAAGATATAGGGTGAAATGAGGGCAAGTTTCTATTTCATAAGTAAAACTCTGCATTTAAAAGAGAAGTCACAGATGACTTCACAGAGGATTACTTCTGGGAAACAGGCAAATTAGAAATATACTTCTGTTATTTAGGTAATTATATAATTTTCTTTCTTTGAGAGTTCCAAAACAATAACCTTAGAAATTAAAATAATTTGTTAATCATAAACTGAGAAGAACTTTTCTTTTATAGCGACTTCTTGCCTTTACAGAATGTCTTTGTGTGCTGTAACATATGCATGAAAATTATAGAAGTATTGCTAATCTCAGAGACAAATACCTAAAATAAATCTGACTGTAGATTTTCGAAAGAATTTTAATAAAAGCTCCAGATATGACACACTCTTCCATAATATCATTTTTATTGTACTGTTGGATGGGGGATATGATGGCCCCACAACACTATTTTTTTATGTTATTAAAAAATGGTTACAGGGTTGATAAGTGGCAACAATTTTCTTTTATTTTATTGTCTTCTATTGAAAGACTCATATAAATGATTTTTGATGTGGTCAATTTGGTAGGAAATTATTAGTTACACTAGTACACTTCATTTCAAGATCTCTTCAATTGTCAATACTGACGCTAGCTACTTGTTGACTATTAAAATGATCTTGGAAAAAACAGAGATTAGGACTTGATGTTCAACACATTTTTTTTTTGTTAGAGTATAAGAGAACCCTGCTAACATTTATTTGCTTTGATATTCAGATTAGCTTTTCAATTTGCTGCATTTCCTCACAATGGAAAGCCTTATTTAAATTTGTCTTCAATATTATGGTTCTGAACCTCTACATCTATAGAAGCTTTATAATTCAGATAGTTTTGGTTGATATGTTATTACTTTATTTCATTTTAATATAAAAGAGCATCACATGAATAAACATATATAATACTTACACGTTAGCAATAATGAATATCTACATAAGCATTTGGTACTGAAAAATTCCACTACAGTTTTTTAAAAGCCAAATTCTTTTTTAAATGATTGTTTCTTTCAGAAACTGTTAAATCAAAATGCAAATATTTTCTGGAGTATGTGTAAAATTAAGAATTAATTAAATGTATTTATTATGAAATTATAAAGAGCAACAAGTAGAGATGATAGACATGTAAACTAAGATGCTCTCATTTTGTAGAAACCAGTTATGTGTTATCTCTGGAATGTACAGATCAAATCTTAAGAGAGTAAATTACAAATGAGTTATTATAAGTTATTATTATGCACTTTAAGTGAATAAGAAAAAATTCTGATGAAATAAAAACAAGGCAGAGGATCTCATCTGGAAAGTCATTTTTTAAAGAAAAATATGCTCTTCCACTTGGGGCTATGATTCAGCAAAATTCTGAAAGGCTTGATATTCCTTCTTTTATTCTTTTTAAAAGCTCTATTCCAGAGTGGCCTATTCTGTCCCTAACTCAAGGTCAACCATCCTTGGTACCTAGAGAAACAGACCATACTTTTTATTTCTTTTTTCCTTCCCATCACACTCCCACTGTTGTTAAAAAATGTACACATCCTATTTTCCAGAAGTTAGGGCATCTGATGAAAAGAATCCATGCTCACAAGAGAAGACTCCAAAGCTTTGTTTCTTGTAACTTGTAATTCAGGACTCCCCTCCCTCCCAGTAGAATTTTAATAAGTTCTCTCAGCAGACAAGATCCAAGGGAACAGCTAAATATTGAGGACTTGGTCTCAAGTAAGGAGACTGATGCCATTACAAATAGTTTTGGGGAAATACTTGGGGGATAAAGAGTGTTTTGTTAACTATTCATCCTGTCTCTGGCAATTAAACCCAGAATATCCTGAGAATGTTGTACATGAAGGGTCCATCACAGAGATATCTCCATTTTGTTAAGATATACCTAAAGAAATATATATGTTTCTTGCAGTGGATGAAAAATAATTGTACTATATTTTCAAGGTATTTTGCTATTCTCATACAATTAGAAACTAACCTAACCCAGTATTTTACACATGTATTTTAAATATCATTTAATATCCTGAATACTTTGGGTACCATATTTTTTGTACTACAAGATAATGTTATATAACTAAATTATAAAATGTACTTATGATTATTCTAAATTTCAGCTTATAGTAGATAAAACACCTTTGTTTGCAAATGATAGAAAATAAGCTAAAATTACCCTAGGCAATAGAGGTAGGCACTGATTTGTATAACTGAAAATCCAAGAAGAGAAAAATCAGGCTGGACCCAGCAGCTCACACAGGATTACCGAGATCATTTTCTTCATTCCTTAGCTCTTGTTCTCACTTTTCTATAAGCACTCTCTGGCAGAAGCTCATACTAAATTGACCAGGAGGCTTCAGGTTTACATCTCACTCTTTCAGAAAGCTTTGTACAAAAGAACGTCTTTCCTCCAACACCACAGCAAAGATACCTCAGATTAAGATCTGACTGAATAAAAGCGGGTCACGTGACCATGCTGAGCTGCTCATTGCCTTTGAGACTTAGATACTCTGAGTGACCAGGCTTGGTTAACTGGCTCACTCTTGCACTGATGAGCCACCTTCCCCTGCAACACATGGAGTCTCAGCTGAAAAGAGGGGGCTACACACTGAGGAACTAAAATTCTTCCCTCAGAAGAAAGGGAACTTCATATCTTAGAGGTGAAAGCCATAGAAAACCATTACACAGCCACATAAGGTAACATTTAAAAGCATTACTTGGGATTTCCCTGCTGGTCCAATGGCCAAGATTCCTGGCTCCCAATGCAGCGGCCTCAGATTAGATCCCTAGTAAGGGAACTTGTGAAAGTGACTTCACTTTCACTTTTCACTTTCATGCATTGGAGAAGGAAATGGCACCCCACTCCAGTGTTCTTGCCTGGAGAATCCCAGGGACGGGGGAGCCTGATTGGGCCTGGTGGGCTGCCGTCTATGGGGTCGCACAGAGTTGGACACAACTGAAGTGACTTGGCAGTAAGGGAACTTGATCCTGCATGCTGCGACGAAGACCTGGCACAGCCAAATAAATAAATATTTAAATAAGAACAAAAGTGCTTCTTACTTAAACTTGCTAAGCTCTGCAGTCAGACAGAAACAATATCAGTTTAAAAGTAGGTCTAAATGAAGCAAATGTTTTAATTAAACTGAATTTTAAAATATTTTTCAACAGCCATTCCTATGTGCTTCCCAGGTGGCTCAGTGGAAATGAATCACCTTCAATGCAGGAGAGGTGGGTTCTGTCCCTGGGTAGGAAAGATCCTCTGGAAGGAAGCGATGGCAACCTACTCTAGTATTAGAGCTTGAAAAATCCCATGGACAAAGGAGCCTGGCGGGCCACGGTCCATGAGGTCCCAGAGTCAGACACAACTGAGCTACTGAGTACACACGCACTCCATGTATAAACCCTTGCCCCTCAATACTTACCTTCTAAAAGCTTATAATATAGCTGTTGTTGTTTACTTGCTTAGTCATCCCACTCTTGGCAACCCCATTGAGTGTAGCCCACCAAGCTCCTTTGATCATGGAATTTCCCAGGCAAGCATACTGGAGTGGGTAGGCATTTTCTTCTTCACAAAATCTAGTAAAATCATTATATTAATAATTATAATGGCAACAAAATTTATCAAGTACCATAAAAAGATATGAGATGTTCTATTAGGATTCAGAACTTCATCGAACATTTTTGTCTTCCTGTTATATGCCAGGCAATAAACTAGAGAATTTTGCACACATATCACTTACCATAGTCAGAAAAATCAGGACAAAATTTTTGAACAAATATGTGTACAGTAGTTCCCCCTTCTCCACAGTTTTGCTTTCCACAGTGTCCACAATCAACCACAGTCCAAAACTATTGAAGACAAACTTCCAGAAATAATCATCCATACATTTGAAATCGTTCACCTTTCTGAAGTAGCTTGAGGAAATCTCTCCCTGTCCTGCTCCTGCGAATCAGTCCGAAGTCTAGCGTTTCCTCGGTAACTCACTCCGCAGCCATCTTGCTTATCAGATCCATGCTCTCCTGGGTTTGAAGTTTCACGTTTGTTTTGGAGTCCCCCTTATTTCACTTAATACTGGCCCCATAGTGCGAGAGTAGTGCTGCTGACCTGGTTGTTTGGACATGCCAATGAAAAGCCCTGCGTGCTTCCCCTAAGTGAAAGGGTGTGAGAAAAAAAATATATATATGTCGAGGCTAAGATTTACAGTAGGGACGAACCTAAATCTTCTATTCATGAAATTGTGAAGAAGGAAAATAAAATCCTGTGTGCTTTGCTGTTGAACCTCAAATTGCAATAGTTATGACCACAGAGCATGGTAAGTGCTTACTTAAGATGAAAAAGACATTAAATTTGTACAGTAAAATAATTTGTGTGTGTGAGACCACTGTACACACAATTTTACAATATGTTGTTATAATTGTTCCATTTTATTAGTAGTTGTTAATTTTTTCCTGTGACTAATTAACTTAACTCTATCATAGGTTTGTATACTAAGAAAAAACATTGTCTGTATAGGATTTGGTACTGCCTGTAGTTTTGGGTATCCATTGTGGCTCTTGGAATGTATCCCCATGGATAACGGGGTGCTAATGTGGTAGTTTCCAGAGAAAGTTAGAACTGGGGAGATGAGAAACATTCTAAGGGAGAGGAAAGAAATGTGTCAAAGGACGAAAACATGGAGTAACAGAAATTTCCAAGGCAGAGTGAGTTGTCTCCTGCTGGTAGTGACAAGTATGCTAGTAAGAGGTTGGGGCAGACAGTTTGAGATTCTAATAGAGTGAACTTGCTGAGCAGATCATGACTGTATAGTATAGGTAACTAGAAGGTTGTTGAGCAGGGGAAATCCCTGATTGGATGGCCATAATTGCATCTGCATGGGCTATGTATCATCAGGATTTGTTTACTCCTTCCATAGGCCTTACTGTTGACGATATACTGTTTAGGTTGGTTTGGAGAAACGCTTGTCTTCTATGAAGAGAGGTTCTAATATAGGCTGTGCTTATAATGTTTTGTTTTTTTTTTCTATATTTTGGAACTTGATTGGTTGTTTTTAATTTTGAGAGTAAGTAACACAGTGAAATGGTTTGAAAACAAAACCTAAATATAAACATTTTAGTGAAAATCTTTATTTTCCTGCTTCTATATCCCTGTTTTTTCCCACCTTAACCCAACAAGTAACCACTTTCCATAGTTTTTTTTTAATCCTTTTATACTTTTTTTATGCAGAAGCATATATGTATATACACTCGTATGTGTGTAAATATCTTTATTACATTAAAGGTAGTATGCTATATATATCTCTTCACTTTTTTTCTTTCAGTAATATCTTGGAGCTATTTTAATTATAAAGATAATAAACTGTCTAATTCTCTCTCTCTTTGTTTATAGCTGTACTGTTTTCCACTGTGTGGATATATTGTACTTAATCTAACCAGTCTCTTTCTTAAAAGAGTCATGAGTGTTTTAATTTTTTTTTTTGCTGCTGCAAAGAATGCTTTAATATAATTGTGTACATTTGAAAATATATCTATGGAATGAATTCCCAGAAATACTGTGTTTTTATAAGCCAAGAGATAAAATGGTATTGATAGTTATTGCCAAACTGTCCTTCATGTTAGTTGTAAGTTTTCGAACTTCCGTCAGCACTTATTGAGAGTGCTGGTGGAGGCTCCGTAGCTTTTCTAGCAGATTGTGTTACCAAACATTTCAGGTTTTTCCAGTCTGCAGAAAACTGTGTCCTTATATAGTTTTATGTAATATTTCTGTTATTATGATTGAGATAAGCTTGTTTTTTAAAAGGTTAGCTGTCTTGTTTGATTTTTTCTTCTTTTTTTAATTAATAACAGAGTGTATCCTTTCTCAACTGTATAATTAAGGACCAAAATCTTAGTTAAGTTCAAGGCTAGAATGATATATTAAAGGAAGTAGGGAATTGAGGCTAGTGTATATAAAATATTCTTTTTATAAAGCTTGAGATAGGCAATAGGTAAAATGAGGATGAAATATGAATGTTTAAGTGAAGGGAAAGAGAAAAGAAATGAAAATAAAGAAAATATATATATATATATTCAGATATCCAACAAGGTCTCAGGGGATACAGTACAGATTGGTGTAATCACTAGCTCAAATAGATAAGTTAACCTGAAACAGAAGGAAGAGCACTTTAATGAGTGTGTACGTAGATGAATTGAATGTAGAGAAGATGAAGTGAGGAGAGGAAGTGGAAGGAACACTTTCTCCGTTGATTCTATCTTCACTGACGTGGTAGGAAAGCACATTTGATGAGAGAGAGTAGAGGATGCCAAAGAATAGGCAGACTATCTTATTTTTAAAAATCAGTCTTGTCAAAAACTGTGAATTTTAAAATTGATTTTTCTCTTTCGATGGGAATCAGCCCAATTCAATTCCATAAATAATTTTGAGCTCCAACTAAGTACAGTGTATTATGCTAAGGATACAAAGAGTCAGTGTGCTATCTAGCCAGTGAAAACTTCTTAGGTAGGTTAGTGTATAAACATAAGAATTTAAATATAAATTCATAAATTTAAAGTCAATGCCTTAGAAATATTACAGAACATGCTATTGTCAGAGACTCAGTGGTTGTGCTGTGCTGTTCTCAAATGCTCAGTCTTGCCCGCCTCATTGTGACTCCATACGCTATAGCCTACCAGGCTCCTTTATCCTTGGGATTCTTAAGAAGAAGAGTACTGAAGTGAGGTGCCATTTCCTCCTCCAGGGTAGCTTCTCAACCCAGGGATCCTACTGCTTCAGTTAAGTCTCCTATGTTAGCCAGAGGATTCCTTACCATTAGCACCACCTGGGAAGCCCAAAGTTTCATTTTGCTAAACTCGGTGGCTTATTTATATCTTTTTTCAGTCCTAGCTATTGTCTTCTTAGTTTATTTCTATGCAATATTATATATTGCCATGATTTTAAATGCTACCTATATTCTCATTAGCTCTCAAGACCAAGCCTTTTGTTTTTTAGCACTAAAGCTGTAAATGCTATTGCCTACCTATCATCTCCACTTGAATGTTTCAGGAGACAACAAAATGAGTATGTTCAAAAACTAAGCTCCTAATTGCTCCCCATCTGCCCCCAACCCAACCTGCCTCTTCCCTATTCTCATTTATCTCATTTAATGGCACCACCAACATTTACTATCTGTTCAGGATAGTAAATTAAGACTTATCCCCAATTTCATTCCTACGCTCATACTCCCTATCCCAAACCAACATCCAGTTAATCAGCAATAAGCAGAATCTGCAAAATATTGATTCACCTCCCATAATCTTGTTTACTTTTCTCAGTGATGGCTCTTAAAAAGGTATGTATATATATACACACACACACACAGAGTATTGAGTCTTTATTTTTTGTTTGCTTGTATACTGAGTGTTCCTCAAAACACCTGCTAAATGTATACAAAACATGGCATTTAGATGACATCACAATTTTAAATAGAACTGCACTTACTAACTCACTTTCTAGGTTCAAGTTAGAGATAAATCATGTGAAATATATGGATCAATGTTGATTTGAACATTTTGAATGAACTCGAAAAGGTTGAAGAAATAGGAGCTTGTAGAATGTTCCTGTCAGGTTTTCTGACCCTATAATTCTTTTGTTTGTTTGTTTTTGTTATATAATTAAATATCATTTAAATACTTTATCATGTAATCATTAAAATATAAATGTAATTTAGCATTTTCTTGCCCATCTGAAGGCAAAAAATCTGTCTCAAAAACATTGGTGAAGAAAAAGATACAGTATAAAAGAAATATATTAAATACACTGTTAATATGTTTTATGTACAATATTTTTCAAATTGTTTTTACTAGTTACATAAACCCATTTTTTAAATCTATTCGTGCATTTTTACATTTATAAATGTTGGTTGGGTATCGTGCTTTTATTTAACCGATTTTCTCTTAGGAGGAATGAATTAAACATTAAGCAAGGGGTAAATATATATCAAGATATCCCAAATTTAATCACTTCTTACCACCTCTACTGCTGTAGAGTTCTCCTGACTCATTTCCTTGATTCTACATTTCATGATAATCATTTTCTGAAGAGTAGCCAGAGTAACTTTCTTAAGACTTAAATCATACAACTCTCCAACTAAACCATTCCAGATGATTTTCTATTGTACTTTAATTCAGTCTTTTTTCCATGATTTTTCAGATGCTCTGCCTAATTACTCTGCTTTTGTTTGCTTAAATGGCATTTTGAATATGAGGAATCATTATTACATGTGAAGTCATTTAGTAACTATCTTTACCCAAAACTGAATGGTCTATGAAAACATTGACTTCTTCTGCCTCTTTACTACTGAATACAGAGAACCTGGAACAGTGGTAGGCATATAATAAATACTCAATAAATATTTGATTGTTGTTGTTGCTGCTGCTGCTAAGTTGCTTCAGTCGTGTCTGACTCTGTGCGACCCCAGAGATGGCAGCCCACCAAGCTCCCCCGTCCCTGGAATTCTCCAGGCAAGAACACTGGTATTTGATTAGTGAAAGAATAAATAATATGAAAGCTGAATGTGGGCTGTAGAGCCAGGGAAGGTTTTCTGGAGATTTCTGACTTCTGTTGGGTCTCACAAATAAGATAAACTTAGGAGAAAGGAAGCTAGAAACATATTTCAAACAATGACACCTTATGGATTCATTTTGAGTAACATAGCAGTGTTGAAGTTGGGATTGGAACATTGGATCCATTATATATTGTGGCACTTTTCTGAAACTCCAAATCAAATAACCCTCCATCTGAGAACATATTGAATAAACTGATAAAAAAACACCAACTACCTCTAAGCATTTAAATTTTAAGCTGTTTCTCTAAAACCATGGTGTTACATTGAATAATTTTACTTATTTTAGATTCATTTCCTAAACAATTAGAGAACTTTTTGTTCTAGTCTCTGCCGATATAATGACAAGCTTGGAGTCATAATGAGATTTCTTTTTAAAATAGCTGTAAAAGGTAGAATGCTCAGGAAGTTGAGTGCTGTGTCAAGGGAATTTTTTTTTAAATTAATCTTTCTGCTTCAGTTAAGTTCATATTATAACTTTAAGGGATAGAAACTGAGCAGTGAGGCCCATATTAATCCTTTTCACCTTTCTGCTGCATGCACTGGGAAATCAAGTAGTCTGAGCCTCTATTCATACCTTGATGGTTCTCCTAAAGGAAGTAGAATGTAGGAGGAAAAAAATGAATGTTGATTTATCCCAATGGTGTCTCCAACACTGTGGTAGGTACCATGATGTTAGGCTAAACAAACAGTATTCCTTTCTTGTCTAAATACTTGCAGTAGCATGAAGCATCATTTATATAAATGATTATTAGAGTGGGATTATTAATAATAATCATTAGTGCTATGATTTATTCACTATGTATTATGTATCAGGTGCTTTGCATACTTAATAGCGTTTGAATCCTACAAAAATCATGTAAAGGAGTTAGTATTCCCATTTTAAAGATAAGAAAGCTTAGGTTAAGTGGTTAAGTGCCCAGATTTATAGTTCTATTTGTAGGCTGAATCATGATTCATATGAAGATCCACATGATATAAAATTCTTGTTATTTTCCACTATGCCATGCTATAATTTCTAAGCCTGTTAGGTGTCAGTAGTTAAGCCATACTGAACCTCATTCAGGAGGTGCTATAGTCTGAAACAGTTTAGAAGGATCCTGCTCTGTTTCATATGTAAAGAAAACTATTCCATCTGTAAAAACCTGTCACTTATTTATACATATATATATGCACACATCAACTTTATGTAGAGATGTTATAAAACATGTGAAGAAGAAGACATTTTTTGCCTTAGTTTCCTGTTTCTCTTTTCTTATCTTCCCTGGACCCTATGTTTCCTTTCAGCCCTTATGTCCCACAAATTCTGTCCTAGAATCATGCTGTCCATTATGGTAGAAATTAGACCTAGATGGCTATTTAACATTCAAAATGCACTAATCTAAATTGAGTGTTAAATAAGCACCAGTTTTTGAAGACAATAGAAACAAAGAATGTAAAATATATCCTTAATATTTTTACATTTTTATATGCTAAAATTATAAAATGTCAACATAGTGAATTAAATAAAAAAATATATTATTTTTATGTGGTCACTTCTTTCATTTTCCTCATACAACGTGGCTACCAGAAAATTTTTAATTACTCATTACTAATTATTTCTAGTGGATGGTACAGCTTTAGGCCATCTCTTCTTCTCACAAGATAACTTGACATTCTTATCCATTTTTATTATTTGAATTTAATCAATATGGTCCTTAAATTTTTATGCTTTGGTCTCTCTCCCAGTATTGTTCCTGGTTCTGGTTGTCACTTGATACCTCTTCCCTAATGTCCAGTCAGCAGTTCAAACTGAGTATATGCCTCATGTGAAAACCATAATCTCCCTACAGAATTCCCATTCTCTTTCCAACGTCAGTTAAGATATCTCTGTTCTTCAAATCACTTACAGAAGTAAGCTTGGGATCTCCATGGACTCCTGTCCATACATCCAATCAATTACCATTGGCATTCAGTTCCTTCTCTCTGTGTTCAGTTATTGTCCTAGTTACTATTTTGGTTATCCGTTAAGTTTTGTCTAGACTATGGAAAAAGGGTCTTACTTTCGTACTCCTACTTCTCTTATGTCATTTGGCCTATGTAAAGTTTATTTTATGTCTTTATGGTAAGACTATGGTTTTTCCTGTGGTCATATATGGATGTGAGAGTTGGACTATAAAGAAAGCTGAGCACCGAAGAATTGATGCCTTTGGACTGTAGTGTTGGAGAAGACTCTTGAGAGTCCCTTAGACTGCAAAGAGATCCATTCAGTCCATTCTAAAGGAGATCAGCCCTGGGTGTTCTTTGGAAGGAATGATGCTAAAGCTGAAACTCTGTTACTTTGGCCACCTCATGCGAAGAGTTGACTCATTGGAAAAGACTCTGATGCTAGGAGGGATTGGGGGCAGGAAGAAAAGGGGACGACAGAGGATGAGATGGCTAGATGGCATCACTGACTCGATGGACGTGAATCTGAGTGAACTCCGGAAGTTGGTGATGGACAGGGAGGCCTGGTGTGCTGCTATTCACGGGGTTGCAAAGAGTCGGACAAGACTGAGTGACTGAACTGAACTGAACTGAACTGATGGTGATGGTTGGGTTCAAGTTAATTAATACAAGTAAGAATGTCTATTGTCTATTTATCATCTATTTAGAGTTTTAAAAGTGACTTTGCATAATTATTTTATGTAGCTATTCTAGCAAGCTAATGGAAAAAGCAGAAGATTTAATAGAAGACAAGGAAGCTTGGCGAAATAGAAGTGTTTGAGGACAGGCTGAGGACATATTTCCCCCAAGTTCTGGTCCAGAACATTTTCATTTCTTATGGAGATAGTAAATATTTTATATATATATATATATACACATATATATGTGTATATATATATATATGTTTTACATGGAATATATTACTTTATACTTTGTGCTAGTTTCTGCTGTACAGCAAAGTGAATCAGTTTTACATATACATATATCCATTCTTTTCTTAGGTTTCCTCCCGTTTAGGTCATCACAGATCACTGAGTACAGTTCCCAGGGCTGTACAATAGGTTCTCATTAATTCTTTTTTCTTTTTACATAGTAGTGTACATATGTCAATTCCAGTCTCCCAATTTGTCGCACCACCTCCTTCTCCCTTGGTAAATTTGTTTTTTCTCTACATCTATGACTCTTCTAAGAGTAAATAAGTTTATCTATCCCATTTTTCTAGATTCCACATCTGAGAGATATT
Source organism: Ovis canadensis (assembly GCF_042477335.2). NCBI lineage: Eukaryota > Metazoa > Chordata > Mammalia > Artiodactyla > Bovidae > Ovis > Ovis canadensis. The sequence continues at coordinate 172,389,540 of NC_091246.1, read as the reverse complement.
ATATGATATTTGCTTCTTTCTTTCTGACTTGCTTCACTCTGTATGACAGTCTCTGGGTCCATCCATGTCTCTGAAAATGGCACAGTTCTGTTTCCTTTTATGACTATTATAATATTCCATTGTGTGTGTGTGTGTGTGTGTGTGTGCGCGTGTGTATGCCACATCTTTATCCATTCTTCTGTTGATGGACATTTAGGTTGCTACCACCTCTTGGCTATTGTAAATAGTGCTCCAGTGAACATCAGAGTGCATGTATCCTTTTGAATTATGTCTTTCTCTTTGTTTACCTAGGAGTCGGATTGCTGGATCATATGGTCAGATTTCTGATCATACAGCCAAATAAATAATATCTGGTCATCATGGCTTGACTGCTCCCCTCCTCATACTTTTTACCACATAGTAAATTGTAACGTAGGTGCTTCCCTGATAGCTCAGTTGGTAAAGAATCCACCTGCAATGAAGGAGACCTGAGTCCAGTCCCTGCATTGGGGAGATCCCTTGGAGGAGGGATCCCCACTCCAGTATTCCGGCCTGGAGAATTGCATAGACAATATAGTCCATGGGGTTGCAAAGAGTTGGACATGACTGAGTGACTTTCACTCAAGTCTCTCATGGTGGTTCTATTTTTGCTTTTTTAAGGAACTTCTGTATTATTCTCCATAGTGGCTGTGAAGTGAAAATGAAAGTGTTAATCAATCAGTCGTGTCCGACTCTTTCTGAGCACAGTCTCCTCAACTGTGCTCAGTCCTCAGTCCGTGGAATTTTCTAGGGAAGAATACCAGAGTGGGTTGCCATTCCCTTCTCCAGGGTATCTTCCTGACCCAGGGATCAAAACCACGTTTCCTGCATTACAGGCAGATTCTTTACTATCTGAGCCACAGGGAAGCCCACTAGTGGCTGTACAAATTTACATTTCCACCAACAGTGTAGGAGGGTTCCCTTTCCCCCACACCCTCTCCAACATTTATTGTTTGAGGATTTTTTTGATGATGGCCATTCTAACCAATATGAGAGATAATAAAGATAAAAGTGCATTGCCTGGGAAGTCAGAAAAACTGAAGTTAAATCTTGGGCTCCATCACTTGTTAGATAGTGTATATGTTATTTTACACAAGTTACTTAATCTCTCTGAGCCAGAGTTTCCTGATTTATTGTTGTTTTTAAGTTGCTAAGTCATATCTGAATCTTTTGTGACCTGATGCATTATATAGTCTGCCAGGCTCCTCTGTCCATGGGACTTCCCAGGCAAAAATACTGGAGTGGGTTGAGATTTCCTTTGCTGGGGGATCTTCTTGACCCAGGGATTGAAACCACATCTTCTCCATTGACAGGTGGGGTTCTTTACTACTGAGCCATCAGCGAAGCCCTGATCTATAAAACAAGGCTGTTTCTGACAAGATTAAAAAAATAATAATGTACATAAGGAACTTTGCCTAGTTTGTGTCATAAAATACTGTTTTAGAAAGATTAAATGTAATGTGAATAGTAGTTGTAGTATAACTGTTCTATCAGATTGTCTTGAAACACATGATGACCATTTTCCCCTTCTTTATGATATAAAAATCATGTCAGGATAATTTTGGTTTATTTCAACTCTGATTAGTCTGACAAGATTATGAAACTCGTCAAAAGCAATTTCTTGCTATTAGTTGCATTTCCTCAATACAGCTGTGTCGGGGAGAAGGAAGGAGGCTCACTCTTTTCTTGTTTATTTACCAATTTTTGGTTGATATGGAAAATTTCCTTCGAGCAGTTCAAGATGTGTCCTAACCAAAAATACCCTTTAATTTTGAAAAATTAATATTCATCACACAGAGCAGTTAAAAAAGTGGAAGGAAGCTACTGAGTCTTGGAGCTAAAATTAAAATGAAGCAAAGACGAACTACAGAAACTAGGAGAGAGCAAAAAAAAAAAAAAAGTAGGTTTTTTTGACTCAGTTTTATATTATATCTGATTTTTGCCTTGGATTTTAAAGTATCAATGTAGATTGTTCACAAAGCATGGGGTCCTAGCAAAATACTCTTGGGAAAAAAATAAGAAAAGATTTTGAAATGTCCAAGGTCTAAGGTGTTGATCCAGTGAGCAAAGTCTTTTTCTGTTTTTATTCTGTTTTGTTTTCCCCTTGAGGAAATTTGATAAAGATTTCATGTATGGTGGTAGACTGAATATACCAATCTCGCTCCTAATTCTGAAAGCACTTGCTATTAGGCCATCCATTAAATGACAGAAGGTGTGGCAGTGGGAAGTCCCTGAAGAAATAATTGAGAGATAAGTGGCTGTGGGGTTGTCCCTGGAGAATTAGCTGCTTTTTACAGGCCAGAGAGTTTTAGGTTAGAAGTCTGGCTCTAGGAAAAGGGATTAACGAGTTTACCATAGTTGCAGGGTGGGGAATCAGTTGGAGAGGAAAACTAGAGACTAATCAGCATGGCAGATGGGTAGAGAGTATGTCTTGAGTCATGAATGGAGCCAAGGTGAGATGCAGTGGATATTCTGACTTTCCCTGACCGTGGTGCACTGATCCCTGGTCCATGTGGCAGCTTTTGATGTGGAGAGTAGGAGAGAAGCATGAGAATCCAGTAATGCTTGGGACTGAGAATCATGACCATTCTAATATGGTGGCAAACTTGCACTTGTTGTAAATGCTCATTTTAATACTGGCAAAATTAGAGACAGAGGATTTCAGACAGGCACCAAATGTTCTTGGTCCAGTACAGAGTATCAACACTGAAAAAAATATAGCATTTGACTTTAAGGAGTCCACAGTCAATTTGGGAGGAGGGACATCTAACTCAAGTAGAGAACAGAGAACGAAAGAAGTCAGGATATGATTATCTGCCAAAATATAATAGAAACAGTAAAGGAGGTCAGAGCAGAGAGGGGGGAAAGGAACTTGCTTAGCAATAGCAAAGAGCACAGCACAATATCCTACTCTTGGTAATTTCAGATCATGTTGAAAAAATTGTACAAATAAATGAAATGATGTTAATCTCCAGTGAATTTCTTTCTAAAGTTGAGATACAAATGCAATCTCTTGGTTTTGTTCTCCATTTTCAATCCTATCAGCTTGGATTTTAAAATAATAAGATATTGAAAATGATATCAGTTCAGTACGCAACAGAAACTCTGCTCAACCCACAAATCAGAGAAGCAAAACTCCTAGAGGTGATTGACTCCTGGGGTCACAGTCACAGATATCCCCAGGTCAATCAGGTTATCTATGCAAATCAAGGGTGAAGGGAGAAAAAGCCTGATTCAGAGAGAACTTGTTCTATTTGCAAGATGCTGAAGCTACACATCTCCACCTGATAGTTCTCATGCCTACCTTAACCAGTTCTTCACATCTCATCATTTTTTAAGAGAAGACACACAAATACAGACTTTTTTTTAGAAAAAGTAAAAATTATCATGTTTCAATTGGAAGCTGATTCAAAATTCTCCAAAACATTGTTCAGGCCCAACAACATATGTCTGTGGGTTGAATTTGGTTGGCAGTCTGCCGGTTTTCCACCTCTTCTTGAATTTATAGCTGCTCCTAAGAAAGCAGGAGCAGGGTGTAATGATTAGAGAGAACTAGAGTCCTCCGAGTAACTTCTGTGCACACAATGAATCCTAATAAATGGCTGGAGACTGACTAACACATTTACTTTATGAAAAAGCCTCCATTTATAACCTTTTCATTTAGGTCCTTCTTTTGTTTGTCTGCCTTTCACAACTAGGCTCATTTCCCTTACTTGGAAGAACAAACTCTTCTGCTGCTAGCCCTCCTCAAAGCATTGTTTTAACCATTAAGATGTCTCCAAAATTTAACTTTTCTAAGTATTAGCAAATATAATAATCTTTAGTTTCCCTGATTTTCACAAAATCATAAAATATCAAATACAGATCAGAACACCTATACTTTTAAAGGATGAATTGTCTTAGGGCAAAGAAAAGAGAGTTTTAGTTTTGTACACCTTAGGTGGCAATAATAATAGTAACAACAATTTAAACATGTGCACTCGTGCATGCACACACATACATGTGTGAAATTCTCAGTGCATAGAATGAGGAAATGTAGCCCAAGTGTGGTTGTATAGCTCAGCATATGTGTTATCTCTTAATAGATGATTATCTCTTTTCCAGAAGTAGCCATGACAATAGATATAAATGTTATGGGAGGACACAGAGAAAAATAACTACCGTTCAGTAATTTTTAAATAGGTAAGCCGATAGACATTTTAAAATTCTACCATTTATGAATTCTTTTTTCACTTCAAGATGTCCAAGCCAAAATCCTATATTTTGCTTTATGAGGGGTCTAAATTAAGACAGAAATTTGGCTAAATTACTTCAAATGACAGTTACACCCAGTTAGCTGGAACCTAGTTTGATAATACATATAACTATCTCTTCTAACTCCTACTTCCTGAGGAGAGGCCTCTGAAATCTACTTTGAGGAAAGACAAGCAAAACAGGACTTATTTTAGTGGGAAAATATCCCCTAAACAAGTCCTGGGTTGAGGTTCCTAATAATGCAACTGAAGCTCTTCAAGCAATTATAGCAACATAAGAGCCTTTAGTTAAGCAGCCTAGAAAGGATACAATTTAAGATATATAATAACAGAGGATATTATAGAATTTACAGAGACTAGCATTGAAAAACACACTCAAAAACTTTTAATTTAAATTATGTGGACTGCTAAAAGTGTTTACTATTTTGATATTCTTGACTTCATGAAAGAAAGCTTTCAGTTCAGTTCAGTTCAGTCGCTCAGTCGTGTCTGACTTTTTGTGACTCCATGAATCGCAGCACACTAGGCCTCCCTGTCCATCACCACCTCTTGGAGTTCACTCAAACTCACGTCCATCGAGTCGGTGATGCCATCAAGCCATCTCATCCTCTGTTGTCCCTTTCTCCTCCTGCCCCCAATCCCTCCCAGCATCAGTCTTTTCCAATGAGTCAACTCTTCGCATGAGGTGGCCAAAGTACTGGAGTTTTGGCTTCAGCATCATTCCTTCCAAAGAACAGGGCTGATCTCCTTCAGAATGGACTGGTTGGATCTCCTTTCAGTCCCAGGGACTCTCAAGAGTCTTCTCCAACACCACAGTTCAAAAGCATCAATTCTTCAGCACTCAGCTTTCTTCACAGTCCAACTCTCACATCCATACATGACTACTGGAAAAACCATAGCCTTGACTAGACGGACCTTGTTGGCCAAGTAATGTCTCTGCTTTTGAATATGCTATCTAGGTTGGTCATAACTTTCCTTCCAAGGAGAAACTTTACTGTCCCCAAATTTCAGATTAAATTTGAATGAAAACAGCAATATTTTGTGGAATCTGTTTTATTCTCACACTAAATATCTTTTGATGTTTAACAAGGAAGAAAATGGTTTTCCAAATGTTTAAATTGACGTTGTTTTACTCAAACTTACTATGTTTATGATATCAAAAACAACAACAAAAAACACTTAATGAAAGTTCTATAATAGACCTAGATTTCTATGGTATAAGCCAACTTGATTTTTCTTTTATATAAAATAATTAATTTTGCAGCAAAAGTTAGAACTGGATATATGTTATAGATAGCTAAACATCATATTTTAATTAATCTCAAATAAGATATTCACAGTATTACTTACATGTGCCTGTGTGTCAGTGTGTCAGTCTGTATACTAGATAATATATAATTAATGCTAAATCTATATACTAAATAATATATATTTATTTAGCTACCTACTCATTTCTCTTCTTGCTGTTCTCAACTATGATCCACACACCACTCCCCCAAAACACCAGCATATTCCAAAGGGAAGTTTAATTCCAGAAAACTTAATTAGAGCAAAAATATTAACAAGTTTGAACCTCGTACCAATAGTCTTTAAAAATAAGACACTGTAGTAATTGTAACAATTTTAGGACAATGAAGATATGAAATTAAAAAAAAAAAAACAACTATATAATTCTGTCAAAGTTTCTCATCAAAGTTCAGTGTGCATATGAATCACTAAGGGTGGTGGCCAAATATGTTCTTTCTCAGGCTCATCCTCAGTCCTGCTAAATGGGAATATCTTTGGAAAGTACAGTGAAATATGCATATATATATGTATATCTATATATTTACACACATATATGTGCTAAGTCATTTCAGTTGTGTCCGACTCTGTGTCACCCTATGGACTGTAGCCTGCCAGGCTCCTCTGTCCATGGAATTCTCCAGGCAAGATACTGGACTAGCTTGCCATTTCCTTCTCTAATATATATATGAGTTATTTATATAGAAAGAACATTATCCTACCTCACACCAAACAGCAATTATTTCCAGAAGGATCACAGTTCTAAAAAAAAGTTTAAACACCAAAACTCTTTAGAGGAAAATACATGAATAGTCTTTGTAGCCTTGGATTAGGCAAGGATTTCTTCAGAGGACAAAAAAAGCACTAATCACAAAATTAGATAAATGATACATTGGATATATTAAAGTTAAACCTCTACTAATGAAAAGATAAGTGAGTAAAAAGCAACCTACAAAACAAAAATCACTATTGCAACAGATATACTAAAAAGAAACTTATTCAGGATATAAAACAGCTCCTACAAATCAGTAAGAAAAGGACAATTTTACACAGATACTTCCAAAGAATATCAAATAGCAATCAGCTACACAAATGAAATTTTTAGTGAAATAAACCCAGCAATAAAAAGTATATATTCTAGGTTTCTGTTATATGTGAGTTCAAAAATAGACCGAGTGGGTTGCCATTTCCTTCTCCAGGGGAGACAAAACTTAAGAAGATAGAATGATGGTTATCATTGATGGAGTTGAGGATGGACAGTGACTGGAAGGGAGCTTCAGAGGGCTTTTGGAGTGCTGTTGATTTTGAATTTCTCAGTTTGAGTGTGGTTACATAAGTGTGCATTCAGTTTGTGGCAATTCACGTTACACAAACACAGGCATACACATACACACACATAAACACACACCAAAAAACGATTTAGAATGTATTTTATGTGTATGTTATTGAGCAAGAAAGAAACCATTTTTAAATGTATTTAAAAAGTTATTCTGAAATATTTGTATCTTAATGGTGCTATCATTGTCACAGCAATGGCCCATATTACTGTCCCATTTTCAGACATGTCCCTTTGGCACTGAAATCCAATTCAATCAATTCAGAGTTTGAAGACATGAGCATTAGGGAAAGACTAATAGGATGCAATAACAGATTTGCTAAATAAAACAAATGTCAGCCACATTTTACTACCGTCCATCACTGACCCTCGTTAATTACTGCCGAACACTAATTATGCAATATGCAGCTTCCCCATATTTTAACGTGGGCAGGCCAAGATGGAGATAGGGGGAGCCTAGCGTACTGCAAGCAATGTGTGGTTAGATTTCATCTGCTTGATAAAAGGGCTTTGCAACGGAGTCAGGTCCTTAGGAAATAAATGCTATAGGACATGAAATTCCAGGAAACAAGTAATCACAGGTTGAAATGCGTATTTTTGCTCTTGCTACACATCCAACAAAGATCAGAGAATCAGGTCTGTCCCAGAGAATGAGACAGCTTGTTTTGCCAGTTTTTTAATTCTGTGGCTGCTGAACAACTTGTTGTACAGCTGATGTTTTCTCCTTAAGTGACATTTCATCGTCCGCTGCCCTAAGATAGTCACCCTGTTTTCCCTTAATTGATACTTGTACGCAAGAGGCGGAAAATGGCTCAGCATTTCTCGCTAGATTAGGTCAAAACTGACAGAGGAAGCGGAGAGAAGATTGCATTACTTATACCCCTTATGGTTCTCTTCTGTATCTAAGGAGATTGCCATTTCATAAAATTTCTTTTGCTGCCTGAACATCAATATAATAACACAAGCATTTAGTTCCTATTTGCTTTTCTTTCTTTCTTTTTTTTAACTGCTTACCTGATCACCAGTGGGAAATTCATAAGCAGTTCCACTAACTTTCAACTTAATTTTTCTTCTTCATCCTTAATAAGATGTAATTGTATCCTTGGACCTCTCTTCCTTAAATGCTTCATTTTGTCTTTTCTGTGGAGCCTTTACTTTTCTCTTCATTTGATTTATAACCAGAATAATTAAACATGCCCCTGAAAGTTCAAAGTGAGGTTCCTGAAGATTTTTCGATTTTGTTTTTCCCGGATTGTGGGATATTCCTATCATAAGATTACTGTTTACAAATAGATGTGGTGGTATTTATTCTGATTCAAAGTTAGTTAAGAAGCATCCCATGAAAATGCCACTGTTCATTGTGCAGCCTCAGTGTCTGGGGATCCATTCTTCTGGGTCTCTTTTCACCAAGTCTTTTGGAAAGAGATTATGTCTTTAACAAAGTCATCAACAGTTCCCAGAATCTATAAGACAAGCACACATTCTTTAATAAAGCAGTAATGTTTCTGTGCATGTGTGCTAAGTTGCTTCAATTGTGTCCAACTCTTTACAACTATATGAACTGTAGACTGCCACGCTCCTCTGTCCATGGGGTTCTCCAGGCAAGAATACTGCCTCCAGGTTGCCATGTTCGCCTCCTGAGGATCCTCCTGACCCAGAGATCAAACCCAAGCCTCATGTCTCCTGCATTGGCAGGTGGGTTCTTTACCTATGGCATCACCTAGGAAGCCCCAAGGGTGTCCTAATCTAGCTCTAATCCACTGTCTGTTTCTAGCTTTCCAAACTCTCCACTCCCCTCTATTATGTGTTGTGGATGTTCACCTTGCTTTTCCTTAAATTTTTTTACCTCAGCCTGTACTGCTCTTGAAATCCCTTCTCTGCCTTTTGAATCCTGTTTATCATACAGTTTTAAGCTTATCATATGGTATCAATTTCACCATCACCAGAAATTGCCCTCAGACCCACTCTCTGTTGCACTTTAATCAGACTCCATTGTAATTAACTATGCGTATGTCCAACTCTACTCCAGAATTTTTAATAGTTTTTGTAGAAACTGTGGGACTTAGCAAGTCTCTTTCTCAGGGTAGAGGCTCAATGATTATTTGAAATATAAAATATGTTGCATTTCTCCCAGTAGGATTGAGACTAGTGGGCTAAGGTGCCCAGGGAGTGAGCACTAGCAGCATGATACTAAGGTTGCTTACTGCAGTTTTGTTCAGTACTTATTCTACTTAAAACACAGTTTATATTTTACTTACCATTTTTGCCATTTAGGATACCCATGTGCAAAGAGAATAACTGTATTACCATTTATCCATGAAGCTGATCTGCCTGACTTTGTCAGTAAATGCAGCATATCACCTAGATTTCTTGATATAAGTTAACTAAATGCAAAGCCTTATTATCACATTTCCTATATGTAATACCTGTCCAGTCAAAGGCAATGTTACCCAATGGTGTGGCTATGGTCAAATTCCTTTACTGCGATCTTCCTTTCTCATTATATTTGACATTTTTGAAACTGAGTTTTATTGCACTTGCTCTGCTTATGAAAATGGTCTGGGGAAATTAGACTTAATAGAGATGTAGAAGCCACAGGGAAAAAAAAGAAAAGGACAGCAAACTCGAAGGAAAGTGAAATTAAAATGTTATTTTGGTAAATGGCTGCTCTGGTGGAGATGACAAACAATCGTGATGCAAGTTAATTACTGACCTATCAGGAAAGTGTAGCATGGAGGTTGTGCCACGCATTACTGGAGCAACCACAGCCACGAGTCATTTCCACAGGGGAACAAACAGGCTGTGCTTTACCACAGATCAACAGAAGATCTTTTCCAGGGGACGGAAATGAGTTTCTCGCAAATACAATATCTGTCTGTGGAGTTTCCACACACTTTTAGTAGACCTGGAGAAAGCTCTTCCTACGCATTCCAGAAAAAGGAATGGGGTCATATTGCCACAAGAAGTTCCTGTGTGTTAAGGCAGAGAGAACGTTGGCTTTTGGTGGTTATGGTGACCATACAGCTCACTGTTACACAGTGGAAACCTAAGCTAACACCCAAGGAATGGGAAAACACTGGGGCACACTCAGTACTTACCTCTGAGATAGTCCTCCTCACTAAGTCTTTAGTGGGAATCCATGTCAGGCAAGAGAGTCCTTCCATTTAGAGAAAAAATATCAAGCACCCAAAGAAAATTGAAACTTGAGGGAGACTTTCTCTATTGTTGGAACACAGAACCCTGCTAAATCCCAAGATGGTCATAAATGTGGTCATTTTTTTTTTAATGAGAAACAAAATGGTTGTCTGAAATGGAAATAATGTTCATATTTTTAAAATTTTGTATGATTTTCCAAATATACTTTAATGTTGGCTTCAAAGGGTATGAAAAACATTGCTTATTTGCAACTTCTAACTTACCATGAAATATCCTTCATTCACTGGCCCTTGGACCCACTGGCCAGACTAAGTTATACATATTCTTTTTAAAATAAGAAATAAATTTGATCAGAAGCATTTCTATTGGTAATACTTTCCTGGGCTATATACTCTGGCCTTAACTAGGTTCCATATTTATTTTCCATTTCTATATTCTACAAACACTTATTAAGTCTTTATGGTTTTGTCAGGAAGCACAGGGACATAAATAATTAAAGACATGATCTATACTTAATATGGGTGCTCTACGATCATTTTATCCACTAGATCTCCATTAGATTTCCTTTGGAATTCTTGTTACCTTAGTTTTCCAGACACAGTTTCCCCCTGATCTAGGGGTCTGTGGCCAAGGCAAGGATGTTTGGAGATGCAGCACTTGAGATCTGTCCTGGGACTGCTTGGAACAGGTGGGGACACTTTGGGGAAGAGCCATCAATATCCTTCAACTTTACTTTTCTCTGCTCTGTAGCACAGAAATAATTTCATAGTGTCCATTCAGTTTCTCCTAACTCAAATAATTCTTAATATACTTTTATTTTAGTGTTTCTGATGGGAAAGAGATGTCAAAAATAAACTTTCTAAATCAAAAGGGCAGGCTGCTGAAACTTAATGTAATTAACAGAGTGCAACAGATAATCGACAGAGCAGCTATGAAATTTAGAATTAGACAAAATATCACATTCATTCCTCTTTAGGCATTTGCAGTGTGAGTGGGAAAATCAGACCCAGAGTATCACTGAGCCAACCAAGTCTCGAGCAGAGCCAAAGTTTGTGGGGCTCTTATGAAGTGCATTCTCATCACTGTTTCCTGTTTTTTAAACAGTATTGAAAGTGGAACTGGTGTAATATCACAAGCTATTCTTGCTCTTCTCTTGGTACATATAAAATCAGGAAGTCTAGAGAAATTATGAAGGCAGCCTTAAGTGATTTACATTTAAATTTCTAACTCAAGGATGTTTCTTTGGACAGTTTTGTAAAATAAAATTGACATTTTAAAACATGCAAAATGAACTAATTCTTTAGTATTTTCCTTAGGCATCCAGCATGGTTCTGTGTGCCTCCTGTAAGAATATAAATGCATTAGTCATCATTTTTTTCTAAGAGAATTTAATAACAGTGGTGATGATGATGATAAGATGTTATAGAAGGAACACAGGAAATAATGAATAAGCATGTAGATCACATGAAACAAACTTAATATGACATATAGTTAGCAGAAAGCTGGATGTTCTGAGACTGTATAGAAATAAGCATAGAAAAGGGCTTCCCAGGTGGTGCTAGTATAAAGAACCTGCCTACCAATGCAGGAGACAAAAGAGATGTGGGTTCAGTCCCCAGGTTGGGACGATCCCCTGGAGGAGGGCATGGTAATCCACTTCAGTATTCTTGCCTGGAGAGTCCCATGGACAGAGGAGCCTGGCAGGTTATGGTCACAAAGAGTTAGACATGACTGAAGTGACTTAGCACACATGCACAAGCATAGAAAAATATTATCGATTTTACGATATACTCTACCAAATCTAAAAGCTTGAGTGTCAGTGAGAAATGAAAATACAGGTGGAACAACAGAATATGATTTCAAAACCCTATGTATGTTCTTGGAATAATAACAAAAAACTCATTGATTAGAGCTCTTCATTGCCTTTCTTAACACATCCTGAAATTAATATTTCTAGGTTCCTGAAATTATATTCTTCCCCTGATGCTGGAAGTAAGTCATGACGGACCCTGGGGTTTGAGGGTTTCTTTCGACTCATAGTTGGGCAGACTTTATAATGGAGTTTGTTCCCCTAGAAACTTCTTTCATAAAGACTCAAAAATTAGAGTACCATGGCAGGCCATCACATCCCACAACTCCAGGAGACACCATTTACTAGAATACTATCCTGATCTCCTATCCTTAGTCACAAACGCTCCCTGCCTCTGCAAGTACTTAGGAACACACATGAAGTAGAATAACCAGAGCTCTTCTACTGTAAGATGTGTTCCCATGTAGCCAGAAGAGTTTCCAGTATGAGACTCAGGTAAATGGTTCCTGAGGGTTAATGTGAAATCTGACTAATCATTTATGGTATTGTGTTAACTGCTATAATCACACCTCTCCCATACATACATCCAAGTGATTCACTGAGCAGATGGATTAAGTAAAAAAAAATGTAAGTAAGAATTGATGCCCTTTCAGCAATATTGACCCTGTGGATGAGATGGGGCCTAAGTAGGTGGGAGGGCTTTGGCAGCCAAACTGTTAAAAAGATCATAGTGTTCAAGGTAGAGGAAAAAGAATACTAGGGTGTGGGCGAGGGGAAAATGGAAAAGTTGAAGGAGTCTAAAGAGAAAGAACTGTAAGTGGGATCTGAATATGACTTGCAAAATTTGGTGTAAAACAGCCTTATCCACTTGGCGTTAGAGGTTTTTTAACAGGAAGAAAGAGAATAAATCACCTCTGAACCCGCAGAGTACAACAGTTAGAAGTTTCACAGCTACCAGTGCAGCTGTCATCTCTGGCAATTATATTTCCTTCCTCCTCTGTCCTCCCCCCTTTCCCAGCTCCTGCTGAGGGTGAGGGGGTCCTGCCTCCCTCTGTCTTGCACTCAATTCTTCCACACAAGATGTTTGTGTATTGTGCCAAGGAAAGCCCTCTTCCCAAATTCTCTTCCTCAGAGTGTCTAGAATACTTGCCTCTTATAGTACTGGTTGGCTTAGGAGGGTTGAGGCTCTAAGTTAATCCTTCAGCCTGATGAGACGATAGCAAGATAATCAGACTTGCCCACATGGAGACTAAATGCCATTTCCTTCATGAAATCCAACACTTGTCTTTTCCTTCAACTTCCTTGGTACTGTAGTATTTCTTCATAACACATGTCAAATTTTACCTTATAATTTCACAATTATTTGCATACCTCTGCACTACCAAGCCCTTTGCCCCAAAAGCCCAACTTGTCTTAATTTAGCTCCAGCATTGGCTGGTCTTCTTTTGCAGACTTTCTCTCTCTACACCTCACCATTCCACCAGAGTCTAATGCCATTGCTTCTCTTCCCACCTGGGCACAACTATTTTCTCATTTAATTTGATTTTTTATTTATCACACTCGCTAAACTGCTATAAAGCACTTGATTGAAGCAAACAAAAACACAAAAAGAAACCCCTACTGTAGTGTCTGTCACTCAGGAAAGTCTCAATAAACCTTAAATAGGTAATTTATTTTCTGTGGGTAAGAGGAAGTTTGTGTCATTTTCTGTATTCTTCTTAGAGCAACATGAAACCACCGTATTACAAACATGAGAATAACTATGAATAGTATCAAGGGAATACCATTGTAAAACAAAATACAGAAGGTGTTGAATACAGAGAAAAAAATAAGAGTGCAATGTGTTTTCAACAAAATGTGAACTGGGGTCAGTTGGGAAAGAAAATGATAGCTAGAGGAGAGAGCGAGAGAAGAGAAATAATACTAATCAGTGTAGGGGGAATGTGGCTTAAAAGAAAGATCTAAAGGAGGAATTTTGAAATTCCTTTCTGCAGATCGTCCCCTATAAAACAGGTGGGGAAGCCAGATAAGAGGTTTTTTAAAGAAAGCCAGCCTGTTGACAGAAACCCATCGCCAGACAAATTATGGGTTAATTGTGAAATCAATACAAGAATGCAGATGTTGATTTGATGCTGAAATGTGTGCTGTCTGAGGAAGCAACATTTCCTATAAATGGCGCATGGTGAGGCTATGTAAATTCAGTGGCTTCACGCTCTTGGTCAGAAGGTAGTGGCTTTAGCTAGAGTATTTCCGTCACCAATGTGACAAGCACACTATCTTTGGAGTACAAATCTAATGAATAATGTGGAAGATCAAGCCTTGAATGAACTCCAAGGGGAATCCAGATTCTTTTAGAAAAGATTTATATGTTTAATCCTTGACTCTCCTCAAGCATCATCCACATCCCTTGGACATTATATCATACCAACGCATTTACATTGCTGCCTATTTGCCTGAAACTGCAGAGCTCTGTAAATCTGCAGTAGTACTTCAGCTCCCAGTTTTTTAGCACAGTGGTATCAGAAGTGAAAATGATGGTGGATATCATAGCAGTCCTCTTGGTTGACCATGCACCCTCACCCTCAGTTTTCTTCCAAAGACGGAACAAGGGGCCATGGACTTGTTCAAGATCATGAAGGTGGACATTAGAGACTGTGCTGCCACTAGAATTCATCATGAGTTCTTTTTATGCAACTAGTCTAACTATAATGAATCCAAGGTCTGCATCACAATCACAGTGCCTGTTCATAATTACTTCATTCACTGAAACTCTGAAAAAACTCATACTTTTATTAGCAGCACTTTATCAATGTAAAAAATCCATAGATTTGCTTTATTTTGAAATGACGTCTTCTTGGCATTATTTGTAAATAATAATGGCATTATAAAACCAAAAAAGTATTATCCTGTACTGGGGTATATGGAAAAATAACTATTTATATCATCTACCTGTGATTGCATTTACTTTTTAAAACACACTGATATATTTAACCTTCTATATCTTATTCTAGTTATATATACAGGTAAGTTCCCTTATTGGTGACCATTAGTGGTCAGCTTCGATCCATTTAAAAATTCTATTAAATGTAGTTGTAATCATATTTCTATGGAATAGTGGGGATAAGACTTCCTTATTTTATTACTTCAAAGTTGTATTTCCAGTGTTGTCGAAAGAGCCTTTTTGTTCTCAATTAAATAAGTTTTTTAAATATGTCACTCATAGGATTATGAAAATGAATATATTTTAAATAAATGAAAATAAAATAAGTAGAAAAATAATTTGGTTCAATCAGTTCAGTCAGCTCAGTCGCTCAGTCGTGTCTGACTTTTTGCGACCCCTTGAATCACAGCACACCAGGTCTCCCTGTCCATCACCAAGTCCCGGAGTTCACTCAAACTCACATCCATCAGGTCAGTGATGCGGTCCAGCCATCTCATCCTCTGTCATCCCCTTTTCCTCCTGCCCCCAATCCCTCCTAGCATCAGAGTCTTTTCCAATGAGTCAACTCTTCACATGAGGTGGCCAAAGTACTGGAGTTTCAGCTTTAGCATCATTCCTTCCAAAGAACACCCAGGGCTGATCTCTTTTAGAATGGACTGGTTGGATCTCCTTGCAGTCCAAGGGACTCTCAAGAGTCTTCTCCAACACCACAGTTCAAAAGCATCAATTCTTGGGTGCTCAGCTTTCTTCACAGTCCAACTCTTGCATCCATACATGACCACTGGAAAAACCGTAGCCTTGACTAGATGGACCTTTGTTGGCCAAGTAATGTCTCTGCTTTTGAATATGCTATCTAGGTTGGTCATAACTTTTCTTCCAAGGAGTAAGTGTCTTTTAATTTCATGGCTGCAGTCACCATCTGCAGTGATTTTGGAGCCCAAAAAAATAAAGTCTGACACCGTTTCCACTGTTTCCCCATCTATTTCCCATGAAGTGATGGGATCAGTTTCACGAATTCATAATACAACTATCCTGTAAATAACTTAGTTGAGACTTTCCTGGTAGCTCAGATGGTAAAAAATTCACCTTCAGTGCAGGAGACCCAGTTTCAATCCCTGGATTAGAAAGATCCCCTGGAGAAGTTTCGGTTCAATTCAGTTCAGTTGCTAAGTCGTGTCTGACTCTGCGACCCCATGAATCACAGCACGCCAGGCCTCCCTGTCCATCACCAACTCCCGGAGTTCACTCAAACTTATGTCCATCGAGTCAGTGATGCCATCCAGCCATCTCGTCCTCTGTCGTCCCCTTTTCCTCCTGCCCCCAATCCCTCCTAGCATCAGAGTCTTTTCCAATGAGTCAACTCTTCACATGAGGTGGCCAAAGTACTGGAGTTTCAGCTTTAGCATCATTCCTTCCAAAGAACACCCAGGGCTGATCTCTTTTAGAATGGACTGGTTGGATCTCCTTGCAGTCCAAGGGACTCTCAAGAGTCTTCTCCAACACCACAGTTCAAAAGCATCAATTCTTGGGTGCTCAGCTTTCTTCACAGTCCAACTCTTGCATCCATACATGACCACTGGAAAAACCGTAGCCTTGACTAGATGGACCTTTGTTGGCCAAGTAATGTCTCTGCTTTTGAATATGCTATCTAGGTTGGTCATAACTTTTCTTCCAAGGAGTAAGTGTCTTTTAATTTCATGGCTGCAGTCACCATCTGCAGTGATTTTGGAGCCCAAAAAAATAAAGTCTGACACCGTTTCCACTGTTTCCCCATCTATTTCCCATGAAGTGATGGGATCAGTTTCACGAATTCATAATACAACTATCCTGTAAATAACTTAGTTGAGACTTTCCTGGTAGCTCAGATGGTAAAAAATTCACCTTCAGTGCAGGAGACCCAGTTTCAATCCCTGGATTAGAAAGATCCCCTGGAGAAGTTTCGGTTCAATTCAGTTCAGTTGCTAAGTCGTGTCTGACTCTGCGACCCCATGAATCACAGCACGCCAGGCCTCCCTGTCCATCACCAACTCCCGGAGTTCACTCAAACTTACGTCCATCGAGTCAGTGATGCCATCCAGCCATCTCGTCCTCTGTCGTCCCCTTCTCCTCCTGCCCCCAATCCTTCCCAGAATCAAAGTCTTTTCCAATGAGTCAACTCTTCACTTGAGGTGGCCAAAGTACTGGAGTTTCAGCTTTGGCATCATTCCTTCCAAAGAACACCCAGGACTGATCTCTTTTAGAATGGACTGGTTGGATCTCCTTGCAGTCCAAGAAGTTAGATATTACTAAAGTACAATGAAGTCCAGTAGTTTAAAGTGTACAATTTGATCATTTTTAATACTTGTATATTGTTGTTAAACCATCGTCACAATCAAGATAACAAATGTATCCGTCACTCCCAAAAGGTTCTTTGTTTCTAGAGTCTATCCTGCCCCTAGGCAATCTTTGTTTTTTCTGTTTACTTTGCTAGTTTGTTTATTCAAAAATATTATAGAAATGAAATCATAAATAAGCAATGAGAACTTTTTAAGGAGAGGGCTTGGTTTCTTTTACTCTGCCCAGTACGTTTGCAATTCATCCCTGTAGTTGTATGCATCAGTTGTCCATTTTTTATTGTTATACTGTGTAGATAAACCAGAATTTTTCTATCAGTTCATCCACTGGTGGACTTATGGGTCGTTTTTTTTTTTTTTTAGTGAGTTCAGTTCAGTTGCTCAGTCGTGTCCAACTCTCTGCGACCCCATGAATCGCGGCACACCAGGCCTCCCTGTCCATCACCAACTCCCGGAGTTCACCCAAACTCATGTGCATCGAGTCAGTGATACCATCCAGCCATCACATCCTCTGTCGTCCCCTTCTCCTCCTGCCCCAAATCCCTCCCAGCATCAGGGTCTTTTCCAATGAGTCAACTCTTCATATGAGGTGGCCAAAGTATTGAAGTGTCAGCCTCAGCATCAGTCCTTCCAATGGACACCCAGGACTGGTCTCCTTTAGGATGGACTGGTTGGATCACCTTGCAGTCCAAGGGATGTGCAAGAGTCATTTTAGTGAGGGGGTAAAATAAATGTTCCACTTCTTTGTGTTCACTGTCCTTAAGAAAATTTTTAGTCTTTCCAATGCTCATTTTTTTTCTCTATAAAAACATAAGTATAATGTGAATATCATAGGAGCTTTATAAGGATTAAACCAGCTAATTGCCTGGCACATAGTAAATACTCAATAAATATTAACTTTTTAAAAAATATCACTCAGTTGCCTAATTGGTATCAGTCTTTCCTGATACCACTGTTCCTCCTATTAAAATGCTTTTATTTTTTCCTAATTACTTTCATGTCCACTCAACCAGAACATTACCATGATTCTAGCCCGGTTGTCTGTCCAACCAATATAGAAGTACCAATACAATTGGCTCCTTAAAATATAATCCTCCTTTAGGATTATATTGAGTTTTAAAACTGACTGATGACAGTTTTTTCTAATGTTGTACCCACTTGACCAGGTTAGCACTGAAGCATCTGTATAGGTGAGAGATGGAGACAACACTCAGGCAGAAGCGGGTCTGTTTCTAGAAACTTAGAAGCTATATTTGCATTGCAAATGTTCTATTTTAAATGAGTAGATGTATTCATTTGAGGAACTTGTGGGCAGGAGCAGCTGAAAAGGATTATGTATTTGGGAAGCAACTAAAAGCCCTCTTGGTCCACCCACCCAATTTATTTTCTTTGTTTTCTTTTTCTGAAGTATTCTTTTTTCATAGCCACTCCTTTAAAATTTGCCCACGCTGGATTTTCCTGGCTGAATCAGACTCCTTCCAATAAAATAAATGTAAATAAATAAATAAACAATGTTGATGTGTTGATTTTCTCTTTCTTCATAAATATTATATCCAATAAGTTATTAATACTAAACCTAGTTCAGTTGGCAGATGGCAGTGGACAAAGGAATTTTAATTTTTCCCTGTGGATATTGCAAGTAGAGGTGGGGGCTAGGACTCTGAACCAGGCTAATGAGGCCAAGCCAGCATATTTGATAGTCAGTGGGACCAGCTTGGTTTGCTCTAAAGCCAATTTTATACACTTAAATTTGACCTTATTCACAGTTTTTTGGGTTTTTTTCCCCACTAAAAAAAAAAGTTGCCAGTAATAGTATCTGAAAGTGGTGTGGGATGGGGTGACTAGATCAAAGACATTGTGAATGAAAACAGCATATACCCTGAAAATCTTAGTTGGCGACAGCATTTCTATATAAGGGAGACCATATCATATTGTCATTAGGAGTTTCTTAATCAAATTAAGGAACTACACGGAACTGAGTGTATTATAATTGAATTGAAATCCTCTGGCATGAATACAGTAGTGTTGGAATATAGAGGTCCCAACTGATAAAAAAACAAACAAACAAACAAAAAACACACTGCGAAGTAACTACCTTCTTCCTCACCACTCAATGAGGCGGAGACTTTATGCCATTTTTGTACCTTAATGATGAATAGAGATGTCTACTCCACCAAGAGTTTTTCATAGAAAACTATGTATATTGAGAATAATATAATACTTTTATATTTTATCAGGATAACACTGTAATATGCAGAAATCTCCAAATTCTGATATCCCTGTGGAAACGCTGAATCCCACCCGCCAGGGCACTGGAGCTGTACAAATGAGAATCAAAAATGCCAACAGCCACCATGACAGGCTGAGCCAAAGTAAATCTATGATCCTCACCGACGCTGGGAAGGTCACTGAACCTGTAAGTCAGATACCCCAAGTTCCCTGATATAGAATTTTATAAAAAAGTAAAAAGGAGGGGGAGCTAATTAGCCTTGTTTTATTTGTTTTCCTAATGTGCCTGAGAAAACTGTTTTTGTAATGCATTTTATCTTGCCTACTTATAATCATAATAATATCCCCAGTTGCAAAAGAAGAGCTGGGCTTAATCCAGAGTGATAAAGTGGATTTGGAACTAGACTGAAGAGCACCTTTGACTCATTTTAAGGGCCTCCACTATCATGCTTCAGTGTCATAAAAATAATGAGGTTATGCTAGCATGTGGTGTTTGTACTTCCAAATACAGTACATCACTTTGAAAAGCCAGAGGCTAAAATTAGCTAAGAATAAACTGAGAAAAAATATATTTTTTAAATGTGAAAATCTCTTCCTTAAAAATCTTCCAATATATGATATTGGAAATTACAGTCTGATTTGGAATGAGTTTGAGCAGTGGAAATGGTGTGGCAATTTAAGGTTTGGAGAGGAAGCCATTTTGTCTCCATAATGTGTCATTAGGAAGATTTGAAATAAAATAGTTAGAGATGAACTCTACTGCCAATTGTGTCCCTGCCCCTGCACTCATCCTGAGCCACTAAACATACTGATTGCAATGAGTCTCCTCTGGTTAATTTTCTTCCATAATGGTGGTAACTTGCAGCTGAGGCCATAGGATGTTACAAAATTATTTATGCAGTGTTAGCCACTCTTTTGGACCCCGGATCTGTTTTGTTGCTCACAGTGAGAGCAAGAGCAAGAGATAGGTTAGCTGGGGATAGCCTGTGAGTCCCAGTCACCCTGCAGTAACATGTGAGCTATTAATTGAGTGTTCTGTTAATATCATAGGGGCCTATGAAATATTCAGCTCCCTAACTGAGTTATTAAATGAGATCAACTTGCTGAGTAGCATGTTACTGATTATATTTATTCCCTGTTTTTCACTCGAATTTCAAGTGCAGAATTAACCCACCACAATTTCAGGAGCCTGAGGAATATATGATTTTAACCATTCTTTCTTCAGGTATTATAGACAGATGTAGCATGAGGAAGCCAGTGATTATATTTTGGAAGTGATAAATATATCCCTAGATAAGGTTCTGAGAGAAACATTTTTCTTTCTTTCTTTTCTCATTTAAAAGTATTGTCTGCTGGGAGGCACAACACAGTCAGCCTGACTTTGAAACCTGCTAAACCGTTCCTCAACCATGAACTTGAGACAGTGGTTAGAGTAAATTATTGGAATCTCTATAATGTATTATCAGTAAGAACTGTACCTTTGAAAAAGTTTAAAAGTTAAGTATATTTAATGATGCCTAACATATTTTATTGGCTGTGTTTAACAAAAGGCACTATGCCGCAGTTGTTTTTGACAAGCATGAAAACATCACAGCATGAGACTGCAAAAGGAATTATGGAGAGAAATTACAAGTGATCCATCTCTCAATGAATTATCCACCTCAATAGCCCGCAGAACTCAGCTACCAATTAACACCTACTTTATTACATGTTGGGATGTACTTAATAACTTTCATGTGTTTATGCACTATTACCTTGACTGATGCCTCTTGTACAATTAGGCATAATTGGCATATCAATATGCAAAAGTTAAAAGGATTAACCCTCTTAAAACTAATGAGCATTTCTGTATCCAGCTGCTAAATGAGACAAAATTAGCATTTTTCACTTTTGGGCAGGATTTTATCATGCAGTTTCTCATTGTTGATATTACCTTGTTACATAACTTTAGTTTGGGGGGTTGTATGCTGGACTGCTGGAGAATCAGAGTTTTCCAAAGTTAAATTAGCTATAATTATCCCAGCTTTTGTTTCCGCATTCTTAGCCTCGGCAATATGTATTCCTCGATAAGGAACAAAAATAAAAGTTACTTTTGGTTATGTGTGCTCAGTGCATAATTATATAAAAGGGGTATTTTAGTGAGGATATGTCATTTCACCAAGAAAACTTGGCTCAGAGATACTGTATTGAAAGCTTGCCATGGCACTAATTTTCTTTCTGTCTCAGTTCTTTTCATCTCTTTTTTCCATGCACAATTTTCTGACTAGATACTGACAGAATGTAAAGTATTTTGGCATATTTATTCAAACAAGCCTGTTAAAGATATCTGTTCAAGCTAAACTAAGAACTTGATTTTTCAGAAGTTGGAAGTTGGGGTAAGGTCAAGGGGGAGATTTTGAACTTAGGAAAAGTGGGCGAAGATACACACTAAAATGTGTGTGGAAGTTCACATGTAGAATGATTTCTGTAACAGACACAAATATATTTAATCTGTACAGAAAAAATTTGAGTATTTAGAAACTATATGTGTATGATGTATCTTATTTAATATATTTGGCATATATATACTATTTGTTACTGGTATGCCTATTATGCAAATTAACAAGGACTTACAGTATATAATAACACAGTCTGATATTACATTACTATGATTTCACCTATAATAAAAAATGATAGTAATTCTAGGGTCAGATCTATTATGTAATTTTGTCATTAATTTATAAAGTCCTTTTTTTTAAATTTGATTAATTAAAATGTGTGTAGTAAGACTCTTATATAAAACTCTCATATATATGTCATAGGAGCCTATGTCCTTGATGTATTAAATCGAGGAGTATTTGAAATGCCAATATAAACATTTATGTGACCCTAAACTCTACAAACACAGGTGAATTTACTTGTTGAATTAAAAGTTTTTATTGCTTAAGTGCTGTAGGGAAGCATTCCAGTAAAACAGGTATCAATAGTCCATTAGTATTTTATCGGTGGCATGCATCATTTTCTTTAAACACCAAAAAATCATTTTTATGTGGCTCATAAGATTGACGCCTTTTCAAAATTCAAAGAGGCCACTTTGCTTTCTAAGAAATGTTGGAAAGATGGGAAGTTTGGACATGGAATGACATGGTTAGTAAGAAAATTGCATATCTGTGAGAATGATCTGGAGGTTTGGTGGGGAGGGAATGCTCTTTGGTCTCAGTGATTTGTTATCTCCCTGCCCCAAGCACCAGAGACCCCTTAAAAGTGGACTGATGGTTTACCCGAACATGCTAAATACAGAAGCAGAAGGCTGAGTGAGCATAAACAGGGGCAAGTAAAGTGTGGAGCGAACAAGGCTAATGTGCAATCCAGAGAATAGCTAATACAAAAGGTTTAATGTGACTTTGATGTTATTTGTAAGAGGGATGCCCAGCCTACTAGACAGCTTGAAAATAGATATTAATGAAGAGTTTAAATAGCCCAAGTCAGGAAACCGCAGACATAGAATTTGCAGGCAGGAGCAGTTCTGGCATTTAATACCGGTGTCTTAAGCAGCATCATGTATGAATATTCACCATTTCCAGCTTGTAAACCCCACAGAGTGCATCACTCCATTCATAGCCATCATAGACAGGAAAATGTTTTATTTTTATTGGTGTTCAGATAAAGACTTAGTTCAAGCCATTTCTAAACATTAACATACAAGACTCCTTGTGCTTCTGTTAACAGACAGTGTTCCTTCATTTTTCTTTTCAATATATTATAAGAGAAAAAAAGGAAACAATTTTCCTTTGTTTCTTACTTCTGTGATTATAGGATACTTGCCAAAGTTGTGGCTAGCTAAAAAGGCAGACATAAAAATTGCTACTAAAAATATAAGCCTTCTGTTTAGCAGAGATTTTGAGAAATATTATGAGGCTGTAGGACTTATCCCTGTTTACTTCAAATCAAGCTTATAGTTAGGTTTGAGGCTTTGTTTGTATAAATTGTCCTGAAGTGGATCCTGATATTCAATTAAAATGACACTAAATCACATTGAATTGATAAGACTTGGCATCTCAAACAAAGGTAATTGCCCGTATTGGTTTTATACAAAAATAGCACTGCTTGGAAAATGTGCAGCCAACACAGACTGTCAACTCCATTTATAGATCAATATGTGAAAACCATTGATCAGGCAGGCATGTATAACAGTAACACTTTGCATTTATTTGTTGTTTTTATACCACATTAAGGCTTACAGGATTATAGGCTTCCTAAATATTTTGACTTCCTCATAAATATATGATCTGTTGCATGTTAATTAAATGAGAGTCTGCAGCCATTTCTAAAATTGTTTTTAGTTTGATGATTTCCTTTTATTGCTGTGGATCGTATGATCTGAAAATGGATTAGTTTCCTTTTGCATAAAGATTATTAAAGCTTATTTTTAATGTGTCCTATTTAGTATAATATGTGGCTGCCTTTTTGCTTTGAAAAATATAGATACAGAAAATTATTTTCTCTTAGCTAGTGGCTGATCTTTTTTTATTAACTGGGCATTCTCAGAGCTCAGGGTAGAATTATTTCCTGACATATTTTGCACATGTTGTAGATAACGGGTCTTCCTGATTTTTCCTGATAGAATGAATTTGTTTTCTTTCTTTTCTTTTTGTCTAGCTCTGTAGTACAGGCATCTAATCAAACATTGTGTGGAAAACAAACTGATCATCTCAATTAAATTCTAGACACACACAAATATAATTTGAATTCTATTTTCCTGATTGGAGAACAAGCCTTACAAACTGTTCTTATACACTGCATTCTGCAGTTAAATCTTTCTTATCTCATCAATGTAAGGACAGTGTTTTGTTCCTAATCTTTATCGAACTATTGTGGATGACATTTGTAAGCCATTTTGGTTTATGAGGAAGAGCTGGAGGACAGTGGAGTGAGACTCTCCATAGATCCAAATCTCAGATATGACTATGAAATAATTTGTCTTCCACTGCAATTTTCTTTGCCACTGAGAGGTCAGTTTTGTTGAGAAATCTTTTTATATCCTCTATATACGTTGGGACTACTGCTTTCGCGACAACACTTGGTTTTATATACGATATTAAAACAATAATAGAGAAACAAGTTTTCAGAAATAGCCACCCCCCCAAAAAAATAAAGAAATCATGATATTCAAAGGTTACTTAAGGTAACCAGTCTGCTGTAAAGCAGAAGACAATATTTGTTAGCTAGATTTTTTACTTTTACATAAAATGCCCTGGGGTGGGAGGGAGGAAAGAAGAATCAAAACCACTAGAGATTTCTTTCCTGTCCTTGCCATCTTATGTCATCTCATGCTGTGAAAATCTTTAACTCTGTTTACCAAGCACAAATTGGACATGCCAAAGGTTCGGGAAGTTTTCATTGACAGTGTAGAGTCTGTACTTCAAAGAATGAGCTGGGGCTCTTGAGTTCATGTTCGAGCTTGCGTGGTTTCCATTTTAACTTGAGCATAGCTAAATTTATTTATAATCTCCTACTGATTGAACATGGCGCTGAATGTACATGAGATACATTTTTTTTTAAGTTAGTCCTCTGATTACTAATTTGAATCCAAAACTCTAACCTTGTTAGCATCTGGACTTATTTCCATAATAACAACCCCTTCAGAACCTACAAAGTAATGAATAATTGACAACAAATGAAATGTTTTGATAGTTGTCGGCACAAAGCATGTTTAATGTTTTGTGTTGCTTCCTAGCTAATTATGTAGATGACACATTTGTCAGACCTTGACTGCCATTAGAAACGTGTTTCCAGAGGGGAGAAAAACAGGCTATTCATAGAGTAATTAACTAGAATGCTCAATGACCTGTGAGAGATTCAAATCGCTGCCAGTTCAGACATTGTTTTGTTACAGAAGCAGAGGGGTAATTAAAATTCCAAATTACAGTCCTATGATGGAGCATTTGTTTGTTGACAGTATACTCTTACTCTAGTTTGTTAATTCTTTTTAAAATTGCTTCTAATCCATTTTATAGCTTTAGGAGTTCCATCTTTGAATTTACTGACAACTAATATTATGGTAAATTGTACTTCAGTGGGGTACTGCCCGCCTCACAGTTTCAAGGGAGCACAAGGTGGGTGGGATAAAAATAGCTCCTTCCCTAAACTGATATATCAGGTGCTGTCAGTGGGAATGCCACTAAACTGGAACATCTTGTTAAATACAGCATTTCCCATTCTGTATTAAGGGGAAATGTCCTGGCAGAAAATAGAGATATAAAAAGGAAAGCAATGATGAACATCTAAAAAGGAGGAAAAAATACTCTCCCGACAAGAAATGATTGATTAAGGTGTTTTATTAGACAAGGAGGAAGAGAGAGGAGATAGGGCTGAGGATGATGGGGAAGGTATTGAGATCAGTGCAGAAGATGTCTGTATGAGAGCTTTCTTGGATCACTCAAAAAACGGGTGTTTATACAGCAGTAAACTCCATCTCAGGTCAATAATAAACTGTAGGACAGGGGTATCATGCATTAATTTTTTTCACAGTGTTATTGGCATAGTTTACAAATCTGGAAGGCTAACATAGTCTAAAAAAATCAGCTCAAGAGAAATATTTATTTAGGTTGCTGAAAGTGAGAATATAGTTTTATTAAAAAGATCTGACAGAAGTCACACGGTGTTTGATGCAGGCGAGCTGACAGAGGCATCCAGTGAGCGTTGATTATCCCGAAGTCACTGTCAGCTAGGATTGATTTTCACTTTCTCCGTTTATGTAACGGTTCCTGTAATACAGCTGACCCCGAATCACGTTACCTTGTCATTTCTCTGCATGGATCAAGAAGAGATGAGCTGAAAATAGCTAGACACTGACCTTGAACTTGCCAGAAAAGTGAGAAGTGACAGTGGGGTTTTTCTGTAGTGCATGTACAAAGATGAAGGCAAACTGTGCCTTCTGTTGAGTTCACTGCAGCAGCACAAGGGGGCAGAGCAGTACTAGAGATTACAGGTAAAATTGCTTCTGCACCAGCATGTAAAGGCTCTGAAATACCAAGTTGAGTCAGAGGTCTCATTTTTACATCTTAGTGTAGACATAAAGGAGAATTATTGATGAATCAAAATCTCAGGTCCCCTGATGTTCATAATCAGTAATCTTAAAGTGTACATTCTAATTAAAAAAAAAAAAGGGTTACCTAGTACTCTGTGTGGCAGCAAGTATGCTTTTCCACCAAATTATTTGCAGCATCTCTTATTTAATTCATATAATACTCGTCACCCTTAAAATAATTTTGGAACCACAGTCACTATTATTAAGGGGAAAAGTGAAAGTGAAGTCACTCAGTTGTGTCCAACTCTTTGCGACCCTGTGGACTGCAGCCTACAAGGCTCCTCCGTCCATGGGATTCTCCAGGCAAGAGTACTGGAGTGGGGTGTCATTTCCTTCTCCAGGGGATCTTCCCAACCCAGGGATCGAACCCCAGTCTCCTGCACTGGAAACAGAGGCTTTAACCTCTGAGCCACCAGGGAAGCCTTATTTAAGGGGGTGTTTATGGCAAATTCCTAAGATGATATGAGTCATTTCAGGTACAGTTTTATCAGAAGCTGGGAACAGTCTTTAAACTTGGTTGTCGTGGGTTAGTTGCTAAGCTGTGTCCGACTCTTGTGACCCCATAGACTGTAGCTCACCAATCTCCTTTGTCCGTGGGATTTCCCAGGCAAGAACACTGGAATAGGTTGCCATTTCCTTCTACAGGGTATCTTCCCTACTCAGGGATCAAACCTGCATCTCCTGTATTGCAGACGGTCTCCTGAATTGCAGGCAGATCCTTACCACTGAGCCACCAGGGTTTTTTACACTATTAAGTATCAAAACCCCAAGTTAAAATTGGACAGTGTTTTATGATGATTATAGGCACAAAGAGGTAAAATTCAAGCCGCTAAATAATGTTTGCCACTTGATTTATGTTTTGATGTGCCTTGTATATTTTCCCATTTTAATACATGCCTCACTTTTCAAAAATTTTCTTTTCTTAGATCATCATTATAACTTTTATTAATCTAAAGCACAGTATGTTCAGAATATTGTCCTTTGATTGTTAGCACTTAGTCAAGTTAAATCATTGTTGTACTGATGCGGAATGTCTCTTATAAATGACACTCAACTTGCCAGGTGAAGCAGAGGACTGAAGCAGATTGAGAAACAGAAGAACAAACACTGACTTTATCCCCTAGGTTGTAAGTGCCTTATGTAATGGCAAAATGATATCTTTGTGTGCATGGTTGCACAATAACATTGCAAACCTCTACAGTAATAAGATCCTTTCTTGCCTATAGTGGATTCTTTCTTTGTGTTATACATATATAGTAAATATTCATACATACATACATCTCTCACTTCAGAGTGAGAGGGACATGTATATGAAATTTATATATTTGAGCTTATTTTTATATTCTAGGAAAAAGAGCTACATACATATATCTACAGGCTGAAATATCCAGATTACTATAGTACTCTTCTTGCAATAGATTCAACTCAGGACAAACAGACAATGTTAAGATCTGAGAAATAAGTAGAATTCCAACAAATTTCAAGAATGAAATAAACAGATCACTTGGTTGCCAGAAATGAGGTTGAAAATATTCAGAACAACTGTGCCATCAGAGATCTCTAGTACCTTGTTTTTGTCCTCACATAGAAGATGATAGCTTATGTTGTTGGAGCATAAGTCCTCCAAAGTAGGTCTCGGGGTGTGTGTGTGTATGTGTGTGTGTGTGGTGTGTAGAAGGGGTGGGGATAAGGCAGATTTACAGTTACAAAGTTGATGTGTCTAAAATTGATGTCTTGAAGGCAATCCTGAGGAAGAGTCACTTTCCTTTAGAGTCGCACAATCTACATTGCATTTCTGTTCCTCAGAGTGTGCAGGGACCTCGTGTGTGCCCTCTCCCAGGTGGCAGGAAGCCCATCTCTAAAGAGTTGATTAGCTTCTGCTTTTGAGACCAAGGCATCTGTAAAGGTGTTGGCTGCTAAAACCCTTCCCCAGAGTTGTCATTCCACCACCCTTCAGTGTGTAAGGCTTTTAATAAGGGACTCTAGTCCCTCATGGGTTCAGATCCAGTTTATTGTTACCATCTGTTTAATTACACTCTCAGGTTTGTGTTGGGAAGCATGAAAGTATGTTATCCAGCCTTTGAATCCCTGTGTTCCTAAAGAGATGTGGCTAAAGTGCATGTCAGTTTTCAAAGAGCATATTAAAAACTGATAAGCAGAACCATCTCTAAACAACACTATGTAAAACAAAACATTATTTTTTATATTAATGTATGTTGCATGTAATTAGCAGACGTACCCTGATGTGGCACTTTCTCCCAGAAATGATGCCATCTTCTTTATGCACAAACTCATATGCTTCTTCTTTGTGATGATGGATTTTGATTCCCATTCACTTCCAATGCACTGGCAATAAGTTTATTGGGGAAGAGATGTGGAATTTGAGTTGTAATAGGATGTAGAGCTGCCATATGCCAAGCAAGTTTAAGGATAAGCTAAAATGGGAGATAAATAATATACTCCAAAAATGAGACGAGACTCTTTGGGGAAGGTGAAAAGCCCTAGAGGAAGTTGCTTTGTTCTTTCTCTTCCTCCCCCTCATTATTATTATTGCATTCTTTTTTTTTTTTTTTTTTGGAGAAACACCAGAATTTTTTTTTTTATGATAGCTCCTGTAGTCACCATGATATGGTACATTTTTCCACATGTAAATACCTTTGATAAAATTACACTGACTGACTCAGACCTCTCACTCATCTATGTGCAAATTATTTTATTCACCAGCTTTTGGGTGAAATAAAACTTAAAATGAAACAAAGCCAAATTCTGGTCTTTAAGTATCAAAATGTTGTAGAGGTCTGGCTCTGAAAACCAGAAGGAAATAAATTAAGTGTTTATACTTTCTGAATAAAACAAACAAACAAACAAAAAGACAATGGCTGCTAGTGTTTTATTTCTTTTGTCCCTGAGATGATTTCAATAAGCTAGTTTCCCTGAGATTCGAAGATATTTGAGTAATAATGTATTTGAAAATGTCCAGAAGTAGTACTCTTATTTTTATTGTGAGTGCCTTCCACAGTACCATAAACACAAACAACCATGGTACTGTTGTGTTTTTTTTTTTAATTCCTTCATGAGGAAACCAGTGCTCTTCTTGTCTCATAATCTTGTTTCTATGGAGGAGGAGGAGGAATAGTGATGACACTAACTTTCCTCCACTCCTTTTGGACACCTGACCTGCTTTCTTTCCCACAGGGCAAAAGGAAACTGCAGACTTCACATTTCCAATGAGAAGAGACATGTGTCTCCTTGCATCGAATTGTCTTAGATCATAGCATGTAGCACAAAGTGACCCAATAAAGGAAGACAGGAAAGCAAAGTGACAGTTTTGTTTGCTCAAATATAAACACCAACATCGAAACATGGGGGCAAATCCTAGAGGTCCAACCGCCAGATCACAGGAATAGCAAGAAGTACTGATAAGTAGTGGTATTCTGTGCTTAAATAAAATGTGTTCAAGGTGTAGTCAATGAAAATCATCAGGGAAAAGATAAATGAATGAATAAGCTTAGTTCAGGTTAGACGAACTGATCCATGAGAAGTGAATCTAGCTTTGACAATACATCACCCACTGTGGTCTTACCTATCAATCATAGCCTGACAGTGGGTAACCTTACATGACGATTTGCTCTGTCACCATGTGTTATTGACAGTGTCAATGGCAGTAACACGTGGTCAAATAGAAAGGAAGGAACTTGACATTCCTGGATATGCTGTCTTTAACCTCCATACTTTTAATATTATCCTTTAAAAAAAGGAAAAGAAATTTCCTTTCTTGTCTTTAAAGTACTAATGAATAAGGTTTTACTGTCACACAGATTATTAATTTGGCATCTTTTTGGTTCTCATCTATAACACATTTTAGATAATAAAACCCTGAATATAAGGGACCATTATAATTGATAATGTTACCCAGGAGTCCTCCATCTTACATAACAAAAATCCTAGAAAATGTCATCCAGTAGTATGTTCTAAGATCCCTTCATTAGTAATTTCCTGCTCACAAAGTTATGATCATCCCAACGCAGCCTCTGTTTATGTCCCTTTAAGAGACCCCAGAGTGGAAAATGGGTGAGCAGGTCAACTACTTTCATCCGCTCATTCATTAGTCCATTCTTTTTCATTTGGCAGATATTTATTGGCAGCTATCAAAGACTGCTTTGAAAACTGGGGACACAGAGCATAAAGGTTCTCTGTTCTCATAGAGTTTACATTCAAGTGAGGTAGAATCTGGGTATAATACCCCAGACTCATCCTGTTTGCTTCCTAGATGTCATCATTGTCACCACCTGCTCTTCCTCATTCTCCATACTGATACTAGCATTGCTTACCTTTCACCTTGCCACAGATATTGTATATATACGGTGTTTAAAAGATACTTTTGAAATAGCAGAACTTCACTGTCTCTTCCTATAGATGCATTTCTGTGGATTGTAAGTCTCAAATAAGAGTTTCTTTGCTTTTTTTTTTTAATGTGAAATTGTGGAACTCCAACATGATTTTAGCCTGTTAATACTTTAAACTCTCTTTTGAACACTTTTGTCTATTTCCCATGTAAATACAATATTTTCTTTAGCAAATCCAAGTTATTAAAGTTCTTTCTTTGGTAACAAGTAATAGTACAAGTGTTCCCAACTGGTTCAATTTATAATGCCTTTTTATCCATCACCCATTCTTAATCCCTCTTCCGTAGTTTTCGTGAACTTATTATGAATGTTTAACTGGAGTAGTTGAAATAATAATTTTATGACTACAAATTAAAGTGTTAGAATGTATACTTGACATCTAGGACTGTTTATACTTTCAATATGAAGACTGAACACAGAACTAATTTAGAAGTTTACAGAGCACTCAAAATTTTCTCCAAGTTCTTGACTCTTCAGTAATTTTTAATGTGATCTTTGCTGTTGAGATCTGACTGAATATTGTCCTCCAAGTACCCATGCTTTGTTGAATTTTGTGGGGTTAATCATGGAAGGAATGATTTAATTTACAAACCTACCTAAATGGTCCCTATCATTAGTGTTATCCTCATCTATTTAAGAGGAGCATGCCATCATAGTCTTTAAAACACATTGCTGGCTATGCCACTAATGTGCTCCTACACTGAAGCAAAGGGGATAACACTAGCCACAAAGCCAAGATCAGAGAGCATAGGCTCAGTTGGCAGTATGAGCTATTTTAAGGCTTACTCTATTCAGGAGAAAAAAAAGAAAGAAAGGAAAATGTTTTGAAGAATAATTTCTTCAAATTGCATAGACAAACTAGGGCCAAAATACAGCAATATCCAGGTTTTGTAATAAACCAGTCAGTTGACTAGTTTAAGGATTTAGCTCCATGTAGAGCAAAGTGACTCCTAGATATTGATGAATAAAGGCATATTTCCCTTACTGTGCTTCACTTTATGTCACATCATAGACTGCCTTTTTTTGTTTTTGTTTTTTACAAACTGAAAGTTTGTGGCAACCCTGAGTCCAGCCCTGAATCGGCGAGATTTTTTCCAACAGCATTTGGCTATTTCATGTCTCTGTGTCACCTTTTGGTAATTCTTGGGATATTTCAAAATTTTTCACTATTATTATATTGGTTATAGAGATCTGTCTGCGATCAGTGATCTTTGATGCTACTTTTATAATTACTTTGGGACTTTTTAGAAATATTTTTTATTTAAGCCATATACATTGTTTAGGCATAACATTATGGACACAATATAGTGTCAACATAATTTTTATATGTACTGGGAAATCAAAAACGTTTGTGTGACTAGCTTCATTGTGATATTAGTGTTTTGCAGCGATCTGGAATGGTATCTGCAGTGTCTCTAAGGTATGCCTGCACTTGGTCATGCACAAAATAGGTTATATTGAGACTTCATAGTTTCTTAATTCTCTCATGTGTGCGTAATTGGGCAGAAGTCTTCCATGAGTATGGACGAGGAAACCCAAACTAGATACTGGATGCATTAAAGAGATCTGTTTGCACCCTTGACTGTCAATCTGAGCTTTTCTCTACTCATGTTGACCTTTACAGTTCTGAGCTCCCCCACTTTCTGCCTGAGTGCTTGCTGAAGCCAGTCTTGCTTTCCAAGATCACTAATGTATACTTGAAACTCCAATGGTTTCCTTTTACTTATGCTTCAAGGATTTATTTAAAGACAGTATCAATTTCATATATACTTGTGACAGGAGGCTAATGGTCTAAAGTAGGGTTTGCAAAAAGTGAATGATCCAGTTTTGCCCATAGGTATTTTTCGCTTGGTGTTTTGTTTTTAAAATTTTGAATTTGTTTCTGGCTTACTTCACTCTGTGTAATAGGCTCCAGTTTCATCCACCTCATTAGAACTGATTCAAATGTATTCTTTTTAGTGGCTGAGTAATACTCCATTGTGTATATGTACCACAGCTTTCTTATCCATTCATCTGCTGATGGACATCTAGGTTGCCAGGTTCGATGCATGATACAGGATGCTTGGGGCTGGAGCACTGGGATGACCCAGAGGGATGGTTTGGGGAGGGAGGTGGGAGGGGGGTTCAGGATGGGGAACACATGTACACCCGTGGCAGATCCATGTCAATGTATGGCAAAACCAATACAATATTGTAAAGTAATTAGCCTACAATTAAATAAATTTATATTAAAAAATTTGAATTTGAAAGCCCTTGGTTGGAGTAGCAGTGTCTCTCATCAATTTATGCTATCTGCTTGGCCCTGAACAGATTTCAGTTTATAATCTTAGAGCCTTTTCAGTGACTCACTATTTAGAATTGAGAACATAATGTGGCAAGTCAGAAGATGACAATTGTTAGTTATCAATTTGAAAATTTAGAAGATGACAATTGTTAGTCATACATTTGGAAATGTAGTCTCTACCACATTTCACTGAGAGTGTGAAAACATTCTGTTATATAGCTAAATATGAATTTTCTTATTCAGATTTTTTTCATGTGGGATTAATTTCAATTTTAGACTCGTACATTATTATAAATTAACAAACAACTTGCTGCCTTTTAGAAAACACTAAATTATCTCTGGAAATAGTGTTCTTGTTACCAAGTTATAAATATTCTGTTTATTCTGGTTTATCTGTAATTTAACTTCTGTGAAGTTCGTTAAATATTTCTTAAAACTTGATGATAAGCTGCTTTATATTTAAGTGAAGCAGTACACTTCTAAATATTATAAAAAAGAATCATACCAGATCCTTAGAAATGAGAAATGATGCTATTTGACAGTTTATAATATTATACAAAATTTAAATCAACTTATATTTGACTAATCATCTTATTACTTATCATTTACTTTACATTTTTACTAATTAAACTTAATTTGAAGGCTATTAAACTTTGTTAGAATTTTTATTTCTTTTTCAGTTGACATGTAATATCACATAAAAAATGAAACACAGAAAAAATGAACCTTACAAATAGTCTCAACGCAGCTCCTTATAGCCATTTTTTTTTTTTTTTTTGAGCATGGGCTTTACCAGGTCAGAAGCTATGTGCCTTTATGGAGAGAAGATAGGTTCACATAAGGAAGAGAAAAAGTCCTTTGAAATGAAGATCAAAGGGCTCTCAGAGATCTTTAACTTGCATCTTGCATGCTGAAACCAACCCAAAAATGTGTTTTGCCTGTCCCAGTTTCCTTTAATTGAACTGGCATTTTAACATTGTGAACTTTCACAAAAATTTGTATATGTGACGCATCTCAAAATATCAGCCATTCTGGCATCACAGGGCTGGCTCCCCAAAGAGCAGGCAGTAACCAGCTAAAGGTAAATAGACGTTGCCCTATCTAGATGCATTAAGTAGCCCCTAGTTCACCACATTTAAATCCAGGATCCCTTCACTGGATCCTGTTACCTACCTGACATCTGAGTTGGCAATGTCAGCTTTAGAGCTTCCATTCCAACCTTTTTAAAATGCCCACTAAGGGCAAAGAGAAGCTGTGTTATCATTCAGGTAACCGCAAAACTAATGTTTCCATTGAACATAACTTTTCTAAGTTGCCTCTTCCAGATGAGAATAAGGTTTGGAAATAGGAAGATGTGGTTCATTTATGTACTGAAGTGGTTATTTACATAAATGAGACTTTGGAAAACATGATCCTCTGCTGATTCCCAGAGACACTAATTAATGCCCCTGTGGCACACAAATCTCCAGTGACAAATCAGAGATGCAGTCGCGGGGAGATGTGGCAAGTCTCTGTCCCTGAAGTGCCCCCTCCAGGTTCAATCAGAACCGTCAGGGCAAGTGTCGCACAGAGGTTGTGATGCTCTTGTTAGTTATGAGTTGGGTACATGTTCAGTATTTTAACCAGTAACATTTGACTCTAGCCAGGATTAGAATTATTTTTAGGCAGTGTAACCCAGGCATAAATCATCCTCTCAAGCACTTCTACATGATGGGTTACCTTCAAAGTGTTTTGCCACTTCATGGAAGCAAATTGGAGTCTGGTGATTATAAACACGGGTTAGTGCTGCGCAGACATGGGAAAAAAATCCAGGCTCTGTGGCTTACTTACTGTGTTACTTTGGGCAAATTTCTTGATGGTTTGGGGTCTTCCTAGCTACATTTTTATTTTATTTAAAAAATTTTTTAATTGAAGGATAATTGCTTTACAATAGTATGTTAGTTCCTGCCATATATCAATATGAATCAGCCACAGATATGCATATGTTCCCTCCCGCTTGAATCACCCCCTCAGCTCCCACCCCATTCCACCCCTCTAGGTTGTCACAGGGGTGAGCTCCAACTGTGAGCTCCCTGTATCATACAGCAAATTCAAACTGGCTATCAGTTTTACAAATGGTAATGCATATTTTTTGTGTTACTCTTTCAATTTTTCCATCTCTTTCCTTCCCCTACTGTGTCACAAGTTTGTTCTCTATGTCTGCATCTCCATTGCTGCCCTGCAAATAGGTTCATCAGTACCATCTTTCTAGATTCCACAATGTGTTTATATATGATACTCATTTCTTCTCTTTCTGACTTACTTCATTCTGTATAGCAGTCTCTAGATTCATCCACCTCATTAGAACTGACTCAAATGTGTTCCATTTTATGAATAATGAATAATATTCCATTGTATATATGTACCACAACTTCTTTATCGATTCATCTGTTGTTGGACATCTAGGTTTACACCTAGGTTTACATCTTAACCATTGTAAATAATGCTACAGTGAACATCGGGGTACATGTGCCTTTTTAAATTATGATTTCTTCAGGGTATATGCCCAGTACTTGGGTCATATTGTAATTTTATTCTTAGTTTTTAAAGGAATCTCCATACTATGAATGTAAAAATATCAGTTACCTACAGACTGATGAAAATTAAAGGAGATAATGGATGTGAGAGTTGGACTGTGAAGAAGGCTGAGCAGCGAAGAATTGATGCATTTGAACTGTGGTGTTGGAGAAGACTCTTGAGAGTCCCTTGGACTGCAAGGAGATCCAACCAGTCCATTCTGAAGGAGATCAGCCCTGGGATTTCTTTGGAGGGAATGATGCTGAAGCTGAAACTCCAGTACTTTGGCCACCTCATGCGAAGAGTTGACTCACTGGAAAAGACTCTGATGCTGGGAGGGATTGGGGGCAGGAGGAGAAGGGGACAACAGAGGATGAGATGGCTGGATGGCATCACTGACTCGATGGATGTGAGTCTGAGTGAACTCCGGGGGTTGGTGATGGACAGGGAGGCCTGGTGGCCGGCTGCGATTCATGGGATCGCAAAGAGTCGGACACGACTGAGCGACTGAACTGAACTGAATGTCTATAACAGGTGCTCATGACAAAGAACCCACCTGCCAATGCAAGAGGTGTAAGTGATGTGGGTTTGATCCCTGGATCAGGAAGATCCCCTGGAGTAGGGCATGGCAACCCACTCCAGTTTCCTTGCCTGGAGAATCCCATGGACAAAGGAACCTGGCAGGCTACAGTGCATAGGGTCACAAAGAGTCAGACATGACCAAAATGACTTAGCATGCAAACAATAAATATAATCTACTAAGTATGACACCTGGGCACAAGTGTTCAGAAATCGTAGAAAATTGTCATTATAATCATGCCACTCATTTGAAAAACGTTGTACAGACCTGGCTCTGTAGCTTTGGTATTTCCTGTGTCCCCTCTGCCATTTGACCAACATCTTCCAGCAAACTGGCTCCAATATTCACCTGTGTTCAAAAACATTTTGATTCAACCATCTTGAGCTCTTACTCAACCTATTTTGGGTTTATTTAAGCTTTTAATTCTTAGACAAAGATATTCTGATATCTGATACTGTATTTAGAGTAACACCTGCTGGTATCCATCCTCAGCTATGTCTCAGGGTTAGCTCCTATGTTACAGTAATACAAATGTTTGCTATTTGGCTACATCTGCTATGTACCTGGCACTGTGCTAAGTGCTGTAATGGAGAAGAATTTATTAAACCCTCACACCAAAGTGATGGAACTGAGACATAACTCCAAAGATGCTTAATACCAAAGTCCAAGCTTTGGCCATTGTGAGCCACAGTCTGTATTATAGCTCCTAACCCTGAAGCCCTACCTTGCTGTTGACCCCATGGTGACATTCTGCTATGTTCAGTCTGGCCCATAGTACAAGCGAGAAGCAGACATACATTTTCCTTTTATGCCAATTAAAATTTTATTCAACTTTAAAGAGTGAATTAAAACTCAGTCTCTTACCCAAGGGTTTCTCAACTGGCTTTTCCCTCATCTGAACTCCTACAGCAATTATTCATTTGATTAATTATATAACTTTTCATTATGCACAGCTTTAATGTATTTCTTTATGCTTTATTTTGAAAATATATCACTCTTTATTATAATTTAACTTTTTATATCTTCATATTATATAACCCCTACTAATCTGAAAGTTCCTAGAAGTCAGACATTATACCTAACCTCAACTGAACCTGACTAAAAATGAGCATTTCATATGTTTTTTAAAAAATTTAAAGTGCTTTTAAAAAGTGTAAAATATTATGCAGCTAGTAACACCTAGTGATATCTCTTTTAATTTCTGAAGAAATCATCTCTGTAACAAAAACATATAATTTTATCTGTATGACAAGAATGAGGAAAAAAAATATAACCTAAGGATATCTTATAACTGTAAAACTAAAGAAGTTAAATTGAGAGCAGGAAAACCCCAGTAGCCGATCTGTGCTTCTAATCCTGAACAGTGAAGTCATTATTGCATCCATTGAGGCCGAAGTAGGTAGCTCATCTCTTTGACGCCTTCCTTGTGATTCAGAAATAATGGTTTGTTTGCTGGCCAAACACTAGGAAAGAATCTCTGTACCATGCAGGTGTTGTTTTATGAAACAACCAGAATTCTGTTCTTTATCCTTTCCCCGCCTTATTATATCCACCCAGAGACTGAAACTCCCAGGAAACAATATTGTAGAGATAGTAGAAGACTGGCAGTAGAATAAGGCAGTTAGTTCAGTTCAGTCGCTCAGTCGTGTCTGACTCTTTGCGACCCCATGAATCGCCACACGCCAGGCCTCCCTGTCCATCACCAACTCTTGGAGTTCACTCAAACTCATGTCCATTGAGTCAGTGATGCCATCAAAGCAAAGAAACAGAGGAGAAGAACAGAATAGGAAAGACTAGACATCTCTTCAAGAAAATTAGAGATACCAAGGGAACATTTCATGCAAAGATGGGCTCGATAAAGGACAGAAATGGTATGGACCTAACAGAAGCAGAAGATATTAAGAAGAGATGGCAAGAATACACAGAAGAACTGTACAAAAAAGATCCTCATGACCCGGATAATCACAATGCTGTGATCACTCATCTAGAGCCAGACATCCTGGAATGTGAAGTCAAGTGGGCCTTAGAAAGCATCACTATGAACAAAGCTAGTGGAGGTGATGGAATTCCAGTAGAGCTATTTCAAATCTTGAAAGATGATGCTGTGAAAGTGCTGCACTCAATATGCCAGCAAATTTGGAGACCTCAGCAGTGGCCACAGGACTGGAAAAGGTCAGTTTTCATTCCAATCCCAAAGAAAGGCAATGCCAAAGAATGCTCAAACTAGTGCAAAATTGCACGCATCTCACATGCTAGTAAAGTAATGCTCAACATTCTCCAAGCCAGGCTTCAACAATACATGAACCGTGAACTTCCTGACGTTCAAGCTGGTTTTAGATAAGGCAGAGGAGCCAGAGATCAAATTGCCAACATCTGCTGGATCATCGAAAAAGCAAGAGAGTTCCAGAAAAACATCTATTTCTGCTTTATTGACTACACCAAAGCCTTTGACTGTGTGGATCACAATAAACTGGAAAATTCTGAGAGAGACGGGAATACCAGACCACCTGACCTGCCTCTTGAGAAATCTGTATGCAGGTCAGGAAGCAACAGTTAGAACTGGACATGGAACAACAGACTGGTGCCAAATAGGAAAAGGAGTACATCAAGGCTGTATATTGTCACCCTGCTTATTTAACCTATATGCAGAGTACATCATGAGAAATGCTGGGCTGGAAGAAACGCAAGCTGGAATCAAGATTGCCAGGAGAAATATCAATAAGCTCAGATATGCAGATGACACCACCCTTATGGCAGAAAGTGAAGAGGAGCTAAAAAGCCTCTTGATGAAAGTGAAAGAGGAGAGTGAAAAAGTTGGCTTAAAGCTCAACCTTCAGAAAACGAAGATCATGGATTCCGATCCCATCACTTCATGGGAAATAGATGGGGAAACAGTGGAAACAGTGTCAGACTTTATTTTTGGGGCTCCAAAATCACTGCAGATGGTGACTGCAGCCATGAAATTAAAAGACGCTTACTCCTTGGAAGAAAAGTTATGACCAACCTCGATAGCATATTCAAAAGCAGGGACATTACTTTGCCGACTAAGGTCCGCCTAACAAGGCTATGGTTTTTCCTGTGGTCATGTATGGATGTGAGAGTTGAACTGTGAAGAAGGCTGAGCACTGAAGAATTGACGCTTTTGAACTGTGGTGTTGGAGAAGACTCTTGAGAATCCCTTGGACTGCAAGGAGATCCAACCAGTCCATTCTGAAGGAGATCAGCCCTGGGATTTCTTTGGAAAGAATACTGCTAAAGCTGAAACTCCAGTACTTTGCCACCTCATGCGAAGAGTTGACTCACTGGAAAAGACTCTGATGCTGGAAGGGATTGGGGGCAGGAGAACCACAAGCATATTTCCAAAGGTGGAGCTAGAATTACCATGAGCACTGATAGAATGGGGGGCTTGCATTTAATATAATTATACATAATTAGCATTTAATTATATATAAATATAATTACATAATATGTACAATTAGTCCATTATATTAGAGGAACAAGGCAGGGATAGCTGAGTATACTCCCACCTGTATATAGCAGCACTATACTAGTCAGTCCTGTTGACTAAACATTTGATGAAGAATTTTGGTTACCAAACAGTTCTCAGGCTGTATCTAATTCCAAGATGGGAATTCCCCTACCCATCTGGATCATGAATTCAGTCCAGAAATAGTCACATGATCTTTGTTACAGTTAAAGATTGCATTTGGCCCCATGGAACAGAAAAGTGGACATATTCGCTTAAATAACTAATGGGCTTCTTTTTGTGTATAACAGCAATGCAGAGGTAGTGACTACCAGGCAGCTGTAGTGCTCGGCTAAACAAAACATCAGACACAGGCTTCTTTGGCTCACCCTCCTTAGAATGCAGTTTATTTCCCATTGCTGATCTTCTCATGGCCAGCAGATGGCTGCTCTACCTTTAGTATTTCAAGTGCATTATAGGCAGGAAAAAAGACAAGCTAAGGGCAAAAGGCCTGTGCAAGCTAAACCTACTGTCTTTTAAATAGCTTCCACAGAAAGTCCATTCAGTGATGTCTACTTATATCTTGTTCAAAACTGTATTACATGTTTAGTTACTGTTTACCTTCAAGGAAGACTGGGGTGTAATTTTTTGATCAGAAGACTTCCCTGCTGCAAAGAAAATAATATCAGAAAGAGATAAGGGCTGATATTATTTTGTTTGCAGCCGGGAAGTCTTCTGATCAAAAAATTACACCCCAGTCTTCCTTGAAGCTGTCTATGGGGTCACACAGAGTCGGACACGACTGAAGCGACTTAGCAGCAGCAGCAGAGATAAGGGCTAATGAAGGATCAGAGTTAAAGGACAGAATGAAGTAGAGTGAGGTTGGAGTGGAGCTATTCCTTAGATCACACAAGGCTTTGTAGTATACTCTAAGAAGTTTAGGTTTTATTATTTGATGCATAATTAGATGACATTGAAGGATTTAAAGTAGATGAGTTCCCCTGTTTGGTGGGAAATAGGTTGAGAGAAGAAGAAAGAAAATGGGAGTGCTCTTACAAACTATTCTTGATCCAATAAATCATGGTAACTTCTGCTGGATTGGTTGAGTGAATATAGATGGAAGAAAACAATTTAAGAACATTTTAAACATAGAATTGAAAAGACTTTCAGATGGATTGAATGCAGGTAGAAAAGAAGTGGGGAGGTTTCCAGGTGTTTAGCTAGAGAAACTATATTAATATCTGTGCCAATCACTGAAAGGCAAAGAACCAAGAATAGACAATAGCTCTGACGATGTGAGATTTCAAGTGGTCATTTTGGTTATGGAAAGTTTGAGATTTTAATGACACTTCAAAGCCAAGGTGTCAAGGTGACAATGAATTACATGAATTTGTAGCTCAAAGAATGGGCATGACCTACAGATATAATTTTTATATCAACAACCAATAGATAATATTTAATGCCACATGTATAACAAAGAGCCCATCAGGATAAAGCATAGAATGAGAAAGACTAGAGATCTCTTCAAGAAAATTAGAGATACCAAGGGAACATTTCATGCAAAGATGGGCTCGATAAAGGACAGAAATGGTATGGACCTAACAGAAGCAAAAGATATTAAGAAGAGATGACAAGAATACACAGAAGAATTGTACAAAAAAAGATCTTCACGACCCAGATAATCATGATGGTGTAATCACTAATCTAGAGCCAGACATTCTGGAATGTGAAGTCAAGTAGGCCTTAGAAAGCATCACTACGAACAAAGCTAGTGGAGGTGATGGAATTCCAGTAGAGCCATTTCAAATCCTGAAAGATGATGCTGTGAAAGTGCTGCACTCAATATGCCAGCAAATTTGGAAAACTCAGCAGTGGCCACAGGACTGGAAAAGGTCAGTTTTCATTCCAATCCCTAAGAAAAGCAATGCCGAAGAATGCTCAAACTACCACACAATTGCACTCATCTCACATGCTAGTAAAGTAATGCTCAAAATTCTCCAAGCCAGGCTTCAACAATACATGAACCGTGAACTTCCTGATGTTTAAGCTGGTTTTAGAAAAGGCAGAGGAGCCAGAGATCAAATTGCCAACATCTGCTGGATCATCGAAAAAGCAAGAGAGTTCCAGAAAAACATCTGTTTCTGGTTTCTTGACTACACCAAAGCCTTTGACTGTGTGGATCACAATAAACTGTGGAAAATTCTGAGAGACGGGAATACCAGACCACCTGACCTGCCTCTTGAGAAATCTGTATGCAGGTCAGGAAGCAACAGTTAGAACTGGACATGGAACAACAGACTGGTGCCAAATAGGAAAAGGAGTACATCAAGGCTGTATATTGTCACCCTGCTTATTTAACTTATATGCAGAGTACATTATGAGAAACACTGGAATGGAAGAAACACAGGCTGGAATCAAGATTGCCAAGAGAAATATCAATAACCTCAGATATGCAGATGACACCACCCTTATGGCAGAAAGTGAAGAGGAACTGAAAAGCCTCTTGATGAAAGTGAAAGAGGAGAGTGAAAAAGTTGACTTAAAGCTCAATCTTCAGAAAACGAAGATCATGGCATCTGGTCCCATCACTTCATTGGAAATAGATGGGGAAACAGTGGAAACAGTGTCAGACTTTATTTTAGGGGACTCCAAAATAACTGCAGATGGTGATTGCAGCCATGAAATTAAAAGACGCTTACTCCTTGGAAGAAAAGTTATGACCAGCTAGAT
Organism: Ovis canadensis; assembly: GCF_042477335.2. Lineage (NCBI taxonomy): Eukaryota > Metazoa > Chordata > Mammalia > Artiodactyla > Bovidae > Ovis > Ovis canadensis. The sequence goes on along the minus strand of NC_091246.1, from coordinate 172,347,089 downwards.
AGTATATTCAAAAGCAGCGACATTACTTTGCCAACTAAGGTCCGTCTAGTCAAGGCTATGGTTTTTCCTGTGGTCATGTATGGATGTGAGGGTTGGACTCTGAAGAATGCTGAGTGCCGAAGATTTGATGCTTTTGAACTGTGGTGTTGCAGAAGACTCTTGAGAGTCCCTTGTACTGCAAGGAGATCCAACCAGTCCATTCTGAAGGAGATCAGCCCTGGGATTTCTTTGAAGGAATGATGCTGAAGCTGAAACTCCAGTACTCTGGCCACCTTATGCGAAGAGTTGACTCACTGGAAAAGACTTTGATGCTGGGAGGGATTGGGGGCAGGAAGAGAAGGGGACGACTGAGGATGAGATGACTGGATGGCATCACGGACTCGATGGACGCGAGTCTGAGTGAACTCCGGGAGTTGGTGATGGACAGGAAGGCTTGGCGTGCTGCAATTCATGGGATCACAAAGAGTCGGACACGACTGAGCAACTGAACTGAACTGAAAATTTGCATGGTAAACTTGCAAAGAAATTGATAGAGTAACTGGAAAAGTGAACATGAACCAAGAGATGTCCATGAATTTCAAGAAAAAAGGGGTGCCTGAGAATTTTTAAAGAAAAAAATATTTATAGGTATGTATATTTTTTTCATATATTTCATTTAAATGCCATTAGATTCAGTTTCTTTGAAGGCAAAATTAATTCATAATAATTGGAAATGAGACAAAACTAGTGGCTCTCAGTTTGGGAATTATGACCAAAGATACAATAAAAACAGTGGTGTCATTTGTTTCATGTGTAAGTATTTTAGACATAGTTTATAGTCATAAATGAATATGAATCCATGTAGAAGTACATTTATCTATATACATTTTTATGTGTGCTCTGATCAAGTCTAAGCAAGACTACATATCTTTATATCCTTTAAACATTATTTTTCTTTTCCTGGTAGAGGAAAAATCAAAATTTATTTTTTACTTTTAACTTTCCCTTAAGAGATATAGTTTCTGGTTCAATAAAACAGTCTCTCATTGCAACATCACAAGGACTAGGAAAAAGTCAGAATGTCTGGAAAATGATAACGGGTTTAAACATGTGAAACAAATGTTCAAAGATAGAATCAAAGGGCAAACATCAAGGTGAAGATAAAGAAATAAATGATACAGAGATAATAAAGATAATCACAAAACTAAACACACACACACACATACACACACATACACCTCTAATTTTATCTTGAGTAAATTGAGTGGATATTTTTGAACTTTGTTTTTCATTTACAGTTTGCCCCAGGATAAAACAATAAGCTCTATTAATCAGAAAAGGTTAATGACATATTATTTCTTTGGTAGATGGATAACAGTTTCTGGACAAAGTTGTTTGTAACTTCTGTCCAAGTGGACTATTGTACCTTCGCAGCAAATCACACGAAAATGTCAACCATGTGTTTGATTTTACCCACTTAACAGAAAAAAAAAAAAAAATCCTACAGGGAGCATTATAGGATAATAGAATGTGTAAAATGAATCATTTTTTAAGGGGTCTTTTCCAATTCTATTCTCCTTGGTTGAATTCCCTTCCCAATTTGGCCCTCAGATATGCGTTTTATTATTGGAAGATGTGTTTGTGGCAAGGGTACTAAGAGCTTACTTTGAGTTAACTCCCATTTATCGAACAATTCCCTCTCACCCAAAAATTCCCAGAGTGGTAACTACTAGCAATTCTCCTTTATTTGTACTCTCCATTTGTACCTGGTGAATTCTATATTATATTAATTCATAAAACCAGCTCTGCCAGACTCCCTATGGTTACAATTATTAAGGCTGTAACTGAAATGATATTTCTCATATTGATCTTCAACCAGAAGTTTTTGTCCCAAAGCTTTGTTTTACATTAAGACACTATGATCGCCTCCACCAAATGAGCAGCTTAATAGTCACAAAAAGCTGAATGAAAATATTTTGATCATCACCTTTGAGAGCACTTTATTCCAACATCTTTCCCGTCCGTAATTGACAAACACTAACAGAGCTTTCAGTTTAAAAAAAAAACAAACAAAATGCTTTAAAGGAAATTTTTTTTTTCTTTTTACAAAAATTATCTCTGTTTTCATTTGTTTTCACCAGCTATTTTTAGCTTTATATACTCTGTTTGCTTTCCAGGTCATATCAAGACTGTTTGTCTAGGGATTATTTTTAATATTCTAATTTTTAACAGTGTTTCATTTTTTTCTATGAGAACAAGATGTTGTGAATATAGTTAAAATGACAGAAATTAAGAAGCACTTTAGAGTGCCTATTTGATGTGTGAAGAGAATGGATACAGATTAGTCAGTGTAGACTCCCCCACATCTGGAGGGACAGAGAAGCTACTTGATGGTTCTTCCATATTCATATCTCCTCCTGGAAAAAAGTAGAATAATGACTGTATAATGAAGCTTTTATACAAACAGAGTGTATCCTGAAAAATATTAACAATATTTTTGAAATTGATCAAATGGGGAAAATTTTTCTTTAGGTATTAATTAGACATATTAACGTTATTCACTCCACTGTTAAAATAGTAACAACACTACTTAGACTCTGTATCCAAGTTTTAAATCAGCTTCATATTGTAGACTATTAATTTTCCTAGGAACCTGCAGATGCATAATTTAAAAATGGATTGGTGGACTTACACATACATAGAAAGAAAACTAGAGAGGGTTAAAAAACATCAAGCTGAATGTTTATGGGTCATTAGATCTTTAATGCATCTCATGGGCTCCTAAACCAATGAACTGAGAGCCTTGGGAAGCCTCTAGGCTGACCCAAGTGGAAGAAATGAGAAAGAGCACTAGTATTACCAGTGCTCAATGCTGTTAAATATTCACAAAAGACTAATTTGGAAATGTATTAACCACATAGTAAGTTAAGGCCCATCATGGATCAAAAGCTAAGTTTTGGGACAGAAAGCGATTGTTGGAGATAATTGGCTGATATTCAGGGAGGAAAGAGTGAAAAGAGAAGACTGATAGAAAATGACTTGATAGCCTTTTAAGGCCTGTGATTGGCAGAGTTCCCTGTGATAATGATCTGCTTCCCCTAGTGTTTCTTCTCTTAGGAGACACATGCCTGAAAAAAAGAAGCTTTGTTGTCTCTATGGATATGGAGCAGGCTTGTACATAGACTGAAGGAACAAAATTACCTCCACCATTTTTATTCTCAACCACAGATCCTGGGGTGAATAATGCTTTCTAAAATCATCTTCAGAAACCACTATAATTCCCTTACACTTCAGACTTCTTCCTTGAACTTGGAAATCAGTACAAAATTTTTAGCATGGCCTCTCTACCACAAACCTTCAGTATCTCGAGGGCCATGAAAAATGGTCATCTTGAAAACCCAAACTCATAGCAGATGTAGTTTCAATAAAAAAAGAAAAAAGTCAAATTTAAGTAATAAAATCAGATATCTATTTGAATAATAGTAATAATGTAATAAATATAAGTTAATAATATAATGTATATATGTACTGTGTGCTTAGTTGCTCAGTTGTGTCCGACTCTTTGTGACCACATGGACTGTAGTTCACCAGGCTCTTCTGTACAAGGGTTTTCTCCAGGCAAGAATACTGAAGGGGGTTGACATGCCCTCCTTCAGAGGATCTTCCCAAATGAGGAATTGAACTCAGCTTTCCTGCATTGCAAGCTGATTCTTTATCGTCTGAGCCACTAGGCAAGCCCAAGAATATTGGATTGCATAGCCTATCCCTTCTCCAGGGGAACTTCTTCCACAGGAATCAAACTGAGATCTCCTGCATTGCAGGCAGATTCTTTACACCTGAGCTACCAACTATATACCAATATAATGTATATAATACCTTAAAGAAATTATTATTTTATAATACATTAACAATACAATGCATATTACTATCTAGAGAGAAATTTTTTATCACTGGCAAATATTAAGGGAATCACTACATGGTCAAGCTTGAAAAAAACTGAGCTCCTGTATTTTGAAAGATTCTTCTATATTACCAGTTGATCATGTGAGAAAGAGAGATGACCTAATTCCTTAAGTAAAATACATAAGGATGCTGTTGTCACACATTATAAAGATTCACCAAAGTTATTTTGTATTGATGAAAAATGTTAAGTGAGCAATGATATACTTTACAAATATTCATCTATTCAGTAATCAGCTCAGTTCAGTTCAGTAGCTCAGATATGTCCAACGCTTTGTGACCCCATGGACTGCAGCATGCCAAGCTTCCCTGTCCATCACCACTTCTGGCACTTGCTCAAACTCATGTCCATTGAGTCAGTGATTCCCTCCAACCATCTCATCCTTTTCATCCCCTTCTCCTTCATTCAATCTTCATCAGGGTCTATTCTGATGAGTCAGTTCTTTGCATCCGGTGGCCAAAGTATTGGAGCTTCAATTTCAACATCAGTGCTTCCAATGGATATTCAGGACTGATTTCCTTTACATTGACTGGTTTGATATCCTTGCAGTCCAAGGGTCTCTCAAGAGTCTTCTCCAGTACCAGAGCTCAAAAGCATTCTTCAGCACTCAGCCTTCTTTATGGCCCAACTCTCACATCCATACATGACTACTGGAAAAACCATAGCTTTGACTAGATGGATCTTTGTAGGCAAAGTAATGTCTCTGCTTATTAATATGCTGTCTAGGTTTGTCACAGCTTTTCTTTCAAGGGGCAAGCATCTTTTAATTTCATGACTGCAGTCACCATCTGCAGTAAGTTTGGAGCCCAAGAAAATAAAATCTGTCACTGTTTCCATTGTTTCCCCATTCATTTGCCATGAAGTGATGGGACCAGATGCCATGGTCTTAGTATTTTAGATGTTGAGATGTAAACCAGCTTTTTTACTCTCTTCTTTCACTTTCCTCAAGAGGCTCTTTACTTCCTCTTCGCTTTCTGCCATAAGGATGATGTCATCTGCATATCTGAGGTTATTGATATTTCTCCCAGAAATCTTGATTCCAGCTTGTGCTTCATCCAGCTTAGCATTTTGCACAATGTACTCTGCATATAAGTTAAATAAGCAGGGTGACAATATATAGCCTTGACGTGCTCCTTTTCCTATTTGGAACCAGTCCGTTGTTCCATGTCCAGTTCTAACTGTTGCTTCTTGACATGCATACACATTTCTCAGGAGGCAGGTAAGGTTGTCTGATATTCCCATCTCTTGAAGAATTTGTCACAGTGTGTTGTGATCCACATAGTCAAAGGCATTAGCATAGTCAGTGAACCAGAGGTAGATGTTTTTCTGGAATTCTCTTGCTTTTTCTACGATCCAGTGGATGTTGACAATTTGACCTCTGGATCCTCTGCCTTTTCTAAATCCAGTTTGAACATCTGGAAGCTCTTGGTTCACGTACTGTTGAAGCCTAGCTTGGAGAATTTCGAGCATTGCTTTGCTAGCATGTGCGATGTGTGCAGTTGTGTGGTAGTTTGAACATTCTTTGGCGTTGCCTTTCTTTGGGATTGGGGAGAAGGGAATGGCAACCCTCTGCAGTATTCTTGTCTGAAGAATTCAGACAGAATTCTTGTCTGAAGATGACCCTGGTGGACTACAGACCATGGGGTCACAAGAGTCGTACATGACTGAGTGACGAACACTTTCGTTGGGATTGGGATGAAAACTGACCTTTTCTGGTCCTGTCGCCACTGCCAAGTTTTCCAAATTTGCTGGCATATTGAGTGCAGCACTTTCACAGCATCATCTTTTAGGATTTGAAATAGCTTAGCTGGAATTTCATCACCTCCACTAGCTTTGTTCATAGTGATGCTTTCTAAGGCCCACTTGACTTCACATTCCAGGATTCTGGCTCTAGTGAGTGATCACACCATCGTGATTATCTGGGTCATGATCTTTTTTATATAGTTTTTCTGTGTATTCTTGCTTCCTCTTAATATCTTCTGCTTCTGTTAGGTCCATACCATTTCTGTCCTTTATTGTAGCTATCTTTGCATGAAATGTTCCCTTCAGTTCAGTTCAGTTCAGTTCAGTCACTCAGTCCTGTTCGACTCTTTGCAACCCCATGGACTGCAACACGCCAGGCCTCCCTGTCCATCACCAAATCCTGGCCTTTACCCAAACTCATGTCCATTGAGTCGGTGATGCCATCCAACCATCTCATCCTTTGTCGTCCCCTTCTCCTCCCACCTGCAATCTTTTCCACATCATGGTCTTTTCCAGTGAATCAGTTCTTCCCATTAGGTGGCCAAAATATTGGAGTTTCAGCTTCAACATCAGTCCTTCCAAAGAACACTCAGGACTGACCTTTTTTAGAATGGATTGGTTGGATCTTCTTGCACTCCAAGGGACTCTCAAGAGTATTCCCCAACACCACAGTTCAAAAGCATCAATTCTTCGGTGCTCAGCTTTCTTTTTAGTCCAACTCTCACATCCATATGTGACTACTGGAAAAACCATAGCCTTGACTAGACAGATCTTTGTTCACAAAGTAATGTCTCTGCTTTTTAATATGCTGTCTAGGTGGGTCATAACTTTTCTTCCAAGGAGTAAGCATCTTTTAATTTCATGACTGCAGTCACCATCTGAAGTGGTTTAGGAGCTAAAAAAAAAAAAACAAAAACTGCAACTGTTTCCACTGTTTCCCCATTTATTTGCCATGAAGTGATGGGACCAGATGCCATGATCCTGGTTTTCTGAATGTTGAGCTTTAAGCCAACTGTTTCACTCTCCTCTTTTACTTTTATCAAGAGACTCTTTTGTTGTTCACCTTCTGCCATAAGGGTGGTGTCATCTGCATATCTGAGGTTATTGATATTTCTCCCAGCAATCTTGATTCCAGCTTGTGCTTCATCCAGCCTAATGTTTCTCATGATGTACTCTGCATAGAAGTTAAATAAGCAGGGTGACAATATACAGCCTTGACATACTCCTTTTCCTATTTGGAACCAGTCTGTTCTTCCATGTCCAGTTCTAACTGTTGCTTCCTGACCTGCATACAGATTTCTCAAGAGGCAAGTCAGGTGGTCTGGTATTCCCATCTCTTTCAGAATTTTCCACAGTTTATTGTGATCCACACAGTCAAAGGCTTTGGCATTGTCAATAAAGCAGAAATAGATGTTTTCTGGAACTCTCTTGCTTTTTCGATGATCCAGCAGATGTTGACAATTTGATCTCTGGTTCCTCTGCCTTATCTAAAATCAGCTTGAACATCTTGAAGTTCATGGTTCACATATTGTTGAAGTCTGGCTTGGAGAATTTTGAACGTTACTATACTAGTGTGTGAGGTGAGTGCAATTTTGTGGTAGTTTGAGCATTCTTTAGCATTGCGTTTCCTTTGGCACTGGAATGAAAACTGACCTTTTCCAGTCCTGTGGCCACTGCTGAGTTTTCCAAATGTTCCCTTGGTATCTCTAATTTTCTTGAAGAGATCTCTAGTGTTTCCCATTCTATTGTTTTCCTCTATTTCTTTGCATTGACCACCGAGGAATTCTTTCTTATCTCTCCTTGATATTCTTTGGAACACCACATTCAGATAGATATATCTTTCCTTTTCTCCTTTGTCTTTCACTTCACTTCTTTTCTCAGTTGCCTGTAAGGCATCCTTAGGCAGCCATTTTGTCTTTTTGCTTTTATTCCCTTGTGGATGATTTTGATCACCACCTCCTGTACAAGTCATAAACCTCCGTCCATAGTTCTTCAGGCACTATCAGGTCTAACCCTTTGAATCTATATATTAATAGATTTTCTCAAAGTTTCATTTGCAGGTTTCAAAACAATTAGGGAAATTACTCAGTAAGAAAATAAATCTATTGCTTTGTTAATTTATTTGCTTCACATTTATCAAGAATAAAGTGGAGCTGATATTTATATGCAGAAGTCAACCTATTAATAAATTAACAATTATATATCCAAAACGACCCTGGCCTTTGGGCAACTGATACCTTGCGTGATGGCTCAGTGGCTGAATAATCCGCCTGCAATGCAGGAGCCACAGGCGATGCAGTTTCAATTGCTGCGTCAAGATCGCCTGGTGGAGTGTGTGGCAACCTTCTCCAGTATCCTCTGGTATTCTCTGGAAAATCCCAGGGTCAGAGGAGCCTGACTGGCTACAGTCCAAAGGGTCACAGAGAGTCAGACATGTCTGAAGATACCAACATTGGGCAGCTGGCTAATATTGTTAGATAATAGCAGAGGAAATCACTTATTGTTAAATAGTGAAAAACAACTAACAAATTGGAAAATCTATATTAAAATCATCTTGTCAGGTTTTTAGATTGCAACTACAGAAACCCAATTTAAACTAGCTTAACTAGAAAAACTGTATTAATTCTTATAGTGTGTATTAATTATCTATCATTACATCATTAATCATCCCCAAATGTTTATATAACTTATAAACCTTCAGTTTGATGAGGATGCAGTAGGGAAAGCTCATCTCCTTGGCTGGGGCAATTCAACTCAGGCCTGGAGGATTTACTTCCAAGATTGCTCACACACATTACTGGAACATCAGTGCTGTTGTCTCCTGGAAGCCCAATTGGAGGTGAGGGTTGAGGGGTGAGGGAATGCTGTTTCCTTCCACATGGACTTTCCTTGGCCTATTCAGCTTCTTCATGACACAGTGACTAGGTTCTAAGAGTTAGTGTCTCAAGAGGACCAGATGAAAGTTGTATGATCTTTTAGGTACTGGTTTTGGAAACCATGTAGTTCACTTTTGTTGTAGTTACAGACCCCCAATTTGAGAGAAAGGAATATATAAATTCTTAATGGAGGAGTGTCAATGTGATGTTGTAAGAAGAACATGTGGGACGGCAGATCTTGTGAACACCTTGGGAAACAAAATCAGCCACTTGGTCAAAATTTAAGGCTCTATCCTCTACTCCTGCCCCTTGCTCTCTAAATACTAGCTTTTTTCTCCCCTACTGCAGACAGTCTTTCTCAAGAACGTGGGTAAGATGAGAGCTGGTAGTCTACATGTGTGGAGAGGTCTATTGTAGAAGAAAAAATCCTTCCCCATCACTTTGAGCCAGAAAAATCCCAGGCAAAGACTCAAATTGGCTTTGTTTTGGTCATGGAGCTATTCTTAGACCAGTGACTGGTCCAGTTGGATTGGGGACTTAAAAAAGAAAGGGCAGAAAAGGCAAGGTTATAATTTGAACAGAACCCACCAGGATGATTTCACTGGTTAGAAGAGGCCATCCTCATTCTCACCAAAGAGGAACTGCATTCAAGACAGATAATATAAAGTATATACATTATAGCATTTAATAACAGGAAGAGACTTTTGCCGTTATCTACCTTTTACTTTCTATTGTATATTCATTTGCTTGTTCATTCATATAACCATGCATGAATATCTGACAAACAGCGTTCTACATCAGTGATTGTCAAAGGGTGATCTAGAGATTCCTGCGGGTTCCTTTGCATTTCAGGGGATCCCAGAGGTCCAATTGATTTTCATAAAAATATAAACCAATATCTGTCATCTCACTATATATTTTTTGTTTTAAAAAGCAGTTATTTTCATAAGCATTTATGTTAATAAGCAAAGATTTTATTATTGCTACATGTAAATTAATACACAAGTATTTTTTAATTACTCAATTTTAGTTCCTAATGAGACCAATATTGTTTGATATATCCCCCATGGAAAAGGTTTTCAAGATCTTTAAAGAACTGAACATTTTTTGAGTGTAAAGTCTTCATAAAAATGTTTGAGAACTTCTGACTAAGTCAAGAATCTGGCATCCATGGGACTTCCCTGCTGGTCTGGTGGTTAAGAATCTGCCTTGCAATTCAGGGGATGTGGGTTTGATCCCTGTTTGGGGAAGTAAGATCCCACATGCCACAGAGCAACTAAGCCCACATGTGCCACAACTAGAGGGAAGCCCATAAGCTGCAACTAAGAACCAACATAATCAAAAATAAGTAAATATTTTTTAAAAAGGAATCTGGAATCCAAGAAAGTAGACTAAGTCTCTACTCTGGAGTGCAGTAGACAAGCTAACCTATTTTGAGAAGAATTCCAAAGTTTATCATGCAGCAATGTGATTATCTACCAAATTTTCAGTCACCTGCCCAAGACTCAAAGTTCTTAGAGGGTGAGGACTTTGTATTATTTTCAGAAAAAAATGTTAAATAATGATAGTTATTGATTTTACAAAGTGAACTACAAAGAAGCACTCAGTTTTATGCATGTATGAACCCCATTGAGGGGTAAAGTCTCTCTTTCATGCTTACTTATTCTTAAGGTGGTAAAAAAAGAAACTGAGAACTTATCAATTAGTTTGAAAGTTCTCATTAAAATTTTCAGTTTGTCACAAACTGATATTGCCTAAATATCATCTAAATTGACTAAGAAGTGTTCATGACACCTGGTTTGTAAAATTCATTATACTCAGAAAAATAGCATTATGTCGAGCACATTTTGGTAATTTGGAATTGTTAGAAAAATAAAATGTTTTGGCTGATTTTTTTTTTCCTCTGGCATTGTGTTGATTTCTGCTCTTTTTTGACGGTATATTATATGTCCTTCATAAATCTTGAGGTTTGTTTTCTGAGATTAGGTGTGGAATGTAACATAGAAACAGTAAATTTTTGAGCTGTTGAGGATTGTTGGCTCCAAGCTCCTAATTTCACAGGTAGGTTAAGTCATCAAGTAGCTAACTATCCCACATTGTGGCCAATGGGTCGATGGCCAAGAAATCCACCTGAAATTCCCATTGAATATTATTTGGTGGATTAACAATGTCAGCAAACTAGGGTCAGATCCTGGTTTGACAATATACTAACTGGGGGATATTTCACATGTTCCGTAACCTCTTTGTGTCTCAGTTTCCTCACTAAAAAAAAAAAAGATAACAGCCTTAAATTAGCTGAAAATGCATAGAATCTGGGCAGACCAAGTTGAAGAGAAGCATCCCCTATAAGAGAATCAGTCCTTTAAACTCATGGTCTCACTTCATCTCCATATCTGAAAGATAGGTTTTAGTAGTATGGCAACTAACAAGGTTACAGAGCACAGATATAGCCCTAAATAAGGAAGCAAGTTCCAGGGTGTAAATGGTGTTGTCATTCAGGAGTTCTTCCTGTCTTTTTAGCTATTTGAGGTTTATCCTCATTTACAGTCACCTAGATAGGTACAATGGATTCATCAGCTCCAATTTAATCTCACTGGTATAAGGAGTAGTTCTTCTAAGTGGCTTAGCAGAGCTCCAGAACCAGAACCCTCTTCAGAATCTAGGATAAGCAAAGGTAGAAGGTTTGCAGGGCTGTTGGGTGTTACCAGATGTTGTAATGTATTCATAACCAATGATTATTATCAGCTTCAAGGGGTCCATGTTATTGGAATTATAAAGGTTTAAATTCTCCCTCAGATTTGAGGCATGTTTCTTCTGTGTAAAGGGAACAATCATTAATGAGGAAAATCGGAATGACTTTAGGGGACACCATCAAAAACTGCCATTTTTCTTTCTACTGTTATAAGCATATCTTTGAAAAAATAATCAAGTATATTAAAGTATCAAAAATAGGATCAGGAAAGAAATTGGATTACACAAAGTGGAAATACAAATATATAGTAACTGAAAAAGTCACATCGTTCCAACGTGAGTATGAGAATAAGACTTGGTAAAACACTCTGTAGATTGTTTTGAGTCTTTTTTTTGAGCTAACAATAAAATGCTGTCAGATTAAAACTTTGTTTATTGTAAGAAAATTGACCAAAAGAAATAGACACTATCCTTAAATTAGAGTTTGAAGTTGGAACCACATAAAAAGGTAATCTTTAAATCATCAAGTTGACCCAGCAGAGTAAAATAAAGGCATGGACTATGAGGCAAGGCAGAAGTTTCTCCTTTGTGACTGCCTTTGCTCGTCAGAGCACTTTCCTTCTTTGACTAGTAGCCCATGGCAGTCCACTGCAACTAAGGAGGTCAGCAATCCAGCAGCCCAAGTTTCACGAAGAATGGACAGAAACATGTAACCTGAAATGACACAGCCGCTGATGCAGCTTGTTGCTCCATTAGCTTATATTTTGAAGTATATCATGTGAGCTGAATTGCAAAGAATAGCATTCGACAGGGTGAAGGGTTGCATATACTACAGAGAAGGCAAGATTCTTGGGGAGGCAAAAGTCTGAAGGACAAGTGCCTTTAGCACCAACTGAAAGTCTATCTATATAAACGTGACCTCAAAAAACTGGACAGCATAGCCAATCGAGGGAGAGCAAACTAGACAAACTTATTTAGTTGTATTGCTTACTTAGAAATACTCTTCAATGACTTTGATTTGAATAAAGCGGGACTATTTTGTTTATCCTTATTTTTATCTGGGTTCATTTGGGTTGGCATGTCCCAGTTGAAAGAGAACTGCAGGTTCTACTCTTTGTGGCCTCAGGAAACACTGTGGATCACTACAGAATCTGAAGTACTTAATGTATCTGAACCTCAGCTTGTAAATCCATGATACCAATTAAAGGAACTGATTTTTATAGATCAAATGACATTTGGGATATAAGTAAAAAACAAATATTCTTTATTACTATAATGATCATACCTAGTTTATGCTGGATTCAATACTGTATTTTGCTCATAGAATTAACCCAGGAACTACTCATTTATACTCTAGCCTAATTTCCTTATCTTGCAAAACAATATAATCATTTCCTGTATATTGTACAATACTGTTGTTTTTATAAATGAGCAAATTTTATGAATTCATTTGGGGACATAAACAAATCTTTTATTGATATTTTAATACTCACCTTAACAACATTCATCCCATGCCTGTCATATGACAAGTACTGTGCTGGTCTTTGGGATTAATAGGATGAACTGCATACAGTTACTACGTTAAAAGCAAAATACATTTCTTCTCTTTTTAATTTACGTTATCCCAATAGAAACTTTCTTTGCCCCATTACTTTTAACTATTAACACAGATTTAAGCTCATGTACTTTGAACATTTTCCATATTTTTCCTGGCTTTAAACTTCGATACTCTCATTGATTTTTGATCTAAGATCAGGGTAGGAGCAGGTCCTTATGACATGGGAAGTATATATATGTATCAGTTCAGTTCAGTTCGGTCACTCAGTCGTGTCCGACTATTTGCGACCCCATGATTGCAGCACGCCAGGCCTCCCTGTCCATCACCAACTCTCAGAGTTCACTCAGACTCATGTCCATCGAGTCAGTGATGCCATCCAGCCATCTCATCCTCAGCCTGCTTCTCCCCCTGCCCCCAATCCCTCCCAGCATCAGACTCTTCCCTAGTGAGTCAACACTTCACATGAGGTGGCCAAAGTACTGGAGTTTCAGCTTTCGCATCATTCCCTCCAAAGAAATCCCAGGGCTGATTTCCTTCAGAATGCGCTGGTTGGATCTCCTTGCAGTCCAAGGGACTCTCAAGAGTCTTCTCCAACACCACAGTTCAAAAGCATCAATTCTTCGGCACTCAGCCTTCTTCACAGTCCAACTCTCACATCCATACATGACTACTGGAAAAACCATAGCCTTGACTAGGTGGACCTTTGTTGGAAAAGTAATGTCTCTGCTTTTCAACATGCTATCTAGGTTGGTCATAACTTTTCTTCCAAGGAGTAAGTGTCTTTTAATTTCATGGCTGCAATCACCATCTGCAGTGATTTTGGAGCCCAAAAAAAGTCTGACACTGTTTCCACTATTTCCCCATCTATTTCCCATGAAGTGATGGGACCAGATGCCATGATCTTCGTTTTCTGAATGTTGAGCTTTAAGCCAACTGTTTCACTCTCCTCTTTTACTTTCATCAAAAGGCTTTTCAGTTCCTCTTCACTTTCTGCCATAAGGGTGGTGTCATCTGCATATCTGAGGTTATTGATATTTCTCCAGGCTATCTTGATTCCAGCCTGTGTTTCTTCCAGTCCAGCGTTTCTCATGATGTACTCTGCGTATAAGTTAAATAAGCAGGGTGATTATATACAGCCTTGATGTACTCCTTTTCCTGTTTGGAACCAGTCTGTTGTTCCATGTCCAGTTCTAACTGTTGCTTCCTGACCTGCATACAGATTTCTCAAGAGGCAGGTCAGGTGGTCTGGTATTCCCGTCTCTCTCAGAATTTCCCACAGTTTATTGTGATCCACACAGTCAAAGGCTTTGGCATAGTCAAGAAAGCAGAAATAGATATTTTTCTGGAACTCTCTTGCTTTTTCCATGATCCAGCAGATGTTGGCAATTTGATCTCTGGTTCTTCTGCCTTTTCTAAAACCAGCTTGAACATCAGGAAGTTCACGGTTCATGTATTGCTGAAGCGTGGCTTGGAGAATTTTGAGCATTACTTTACTAGCTTGTGAGATGAGTGCAATTGTGTGGTAGTTTGAGCATTCTTAGCATTACCTTTCTTTGGGATTGGAATGAAAACTGACCTTTTCCAGTCCTGTGGCCACTGCTGAGTTTTCCAAATTTGCTGGCATATTGAGTGCAGCACTTAACCGCTAGACCATTTAGGAATGACCTAAATCAAATCCCTTATGATTATACAGTGGAAGTGAGAAATAGATTTAAGGGCCTAGATCTGATGGATAGAGTGCCTGATGAACTATGGAATGAGGTTGATGACATTGTATAGGAGAGAGGGATCAAGACCATCCCCATGGAAAAGAAAGGCAAAAAAGCAAAATGGCTGTCTGGGGGGCCTTACAAATAGCTATGTAAAGAAGAGAAGCGAAAAGCAAAGGAGAAAAAGGAAACATATAAGCATCTGAATGCAGAGTTCCAAAGAATAGCAAGAAGAGATAAGAAAGCCTTCTTCAGCGATCAATGCAAAGAAATAGGGGAAAACAACAGAATGGGAAAGACTAGAGATCTCTTCAAGAAAATTAAAGATAACAAGGGAACATTACATGCAAAGATGGGCTCAATAAAGGACAGAAATGGTCTGGACCTAACAGAAGCAGAAGATATTAAGAGGTGGCAAGAATACATGGAAGAACTGTACAAAAAGATCTTCGCAACCCGGATAATCATGATGGTGTGATCACTAATCTAGAGCCAGATATCCTGGAATGTGAAGTCAAGTGAGCCTTAGAAAGCATCACTACAAACAAAGCTAGTGGAGGTGATGGAATTCCAGTGGAGCTATTTCAAATCCTGAAAGATATATATGTGTATATATACATACATATATATATATATATATATATATTTCCAAATTACAGCCCCCTCCAATTGCAGTGCTACCTAATGCCTATAATCCCTGCAACAATAAGAGTTGTTACTTACAATTGTGTTTTCTTCAAGTATGTTTGCAGGTCCAAAAATAGAAAGAGTTGTGATCCTTTCTCTAGAAATACCCTTTCTTTATGGTTAGGATGAATTTT
Organism: Ovis canadensis; assembly: GCF_042477335.2. Lineage (NCBI taxonomy): Eukaryota > Metazoa > Chordata > Mammalia > Artiodactyla > Bovidae > Ovis > Ovis canadensis. Next base: position 172,331,751 of record NC_091246.1, on the reverse strand, counting down.
ACCTTCTTCACCACACGATGTAGACTACCCTTATTAATTGCTATTGCAAGAAGTCTTTTTATCTTTTGTCAGGATCATCAAAGGGACTTTATAAATCAAATGAAAGTGATTTCTCCTAAGCAGAAATTTTAAATTATGTTTCATAAAATGAAAGGAAAAAAGTATTATATCCTAAATTTACAAGAAAGATATGAAATACATATTTTAAATAATTTCAATCCCAAATTCAATAGCTTTACCAAATCTTTCAACCCCTGTCTTATTCCGTTTCTTCTTTAAACTGAGACCTCAAATTAACTTCTCATAGCTGTCTGCAGTATGTCCTGTTCCCTGTGAAAAACCCCGCCAATCTCCTGTAAAGGTTATTTAATAAATATTTTTACATCCCTTCAGAAAACTTTGCTCTTAAGTTATCATTGAGCTTGTGACCAAATTTTGAAATATAATTCTCAATTGTTTCTTTTTTATTGCTCCTGATTTGGGTGTGTCTTTCATTGTGGTTGGATGCGGAAAATCAAATCAGTAGTAAAGCCACAAATAACCAAGGAAACTTGAGCATATAAAATAGAAAACAAAATTTGAACAAAATCATGTTTTTTTCATTTATGATTAAAAGTTAGCAATCTTTATTTAAATTATTTCGGCTTACAAAGAGCAAGAATGTGACATTTGCATCTTGAAAAAAATTATTTTGAAAACTTAATAAGTTTTCTGTTTCAAAGTTTAGTGTATATAGCTTTCATTTTAAGAGATTATATTACAAAACCAATTTATTATAAAAATTTCCGTTAGCATATGACCTGAAACATTGGTTCCTAGGTTTATTTTGCACCTGTTTTATGCCATGATTGAAAGTTCTTATTCGTCATTTTGAACTGCACTAAGTTCAAATCCCTATTCTCAAACTGATATAATGACCATTCTATATCCCTTTATCTTCAAAACATTCCCACTAGGTCCTATATTTTATTACCCTTCACATTTCCCTTAAAATATCTCTAAATGAACCACAGAAGATTCTCCCCTAAATGCTCAGGATCACAGTTTGGGAACAATTACTCCATGTGACTGATTTCTCCCCAAACACTTTGATCATTTAAAAATGTGATGGCCCTTGCCGAGAGCACTAATGAGCTAACTTGGGCATTGTGGTGGGTACACAATGGAGGATAAAAAATAGGCTGGGAGTTAGACGCCCTCTTTATTCATCCAAGGGGTGCATTAGTGAGAGTGTTATTTTTTAAAAATTAATACAATTTTGGCAGCTTCTCTTGATTTGAAAATGAAAAGGTTTTAAGTAGGTAACTAGCAAAGAGGCTTTCTTTTTTCTTGGTTCAGTTTAGTTCAGTTCAGTCACTCATTCGTGTCCGACTCTTTGTGACCCTATGGATTGCAGCACACCAGGCCTCCCTGTCCATCACCAACTCCCCAAGTTTACTCAAACTCATGTCCATTAAGTCGGTGATGCCATCCAACCATCTAATCCTCTGTCGTCCCCTTCTCCTCCTGCCTTCAATCTTTCCCAGCATCAGGGTCTTTTCAAATGAGTCAGTTCTTGGCGTCAGGTGGTCAAAGTATTGGAGTTTCAGCTTCAGCATCAGTCTTTCCAATGAATATTCAGGACTGATTTCCTTTAGGACGGGCTGGTTGGATCTACTTGCTGTCCAAAGGACTCTCAAGAGTCTTCTCTAACACCACAATTCCAAAGCATCAATTCTTCAGAGCTCAGCTTTCTTTATGGTTCAACTCTCACATCCATACATGTCTATAGGAAAAACCATAGCCGTGACTAGATGGACCTTTGTTGGCAAAGTCAAGTCTCTGCTTTTGAATATGTCGTCTAGGTTGGTCATAACTTTCTTCCAAGGAATAAGCGTCTTTTAATTTCATGGCTGCAGTCACTATCTGCAGTGATTTTGGAGCCCCCCCCCCCAAAAAAAAAACACACAAAAAAGTCTGTCGCTGTTTCCATTGTTTCCCCATCTATTTGCCAGGAAGTGATGGGACCAGATACCATGATCTTCGTTTTCTGAATGTTGAGCTTTAAGCCAACTTTTTCACTCTCCTCTTTCACTTTTATCAAGGCTATTTAGTTGTTCTTCACTTTCTGCCATAAGAGTGGTGTCATCTGCATATCTGAAGTTATTGATATTTCTCTCCCTGCAATCTTGATTCCAGCTCGTGCTTCATCCAGTCCAGCATTTCTCACAATGTACTCTACATATAAGTTAAATAAGCAGGGTGACAATATACAACTTTGACATACTCCTTTCCCGATTTGGAACCAGTCTGTTGTTCCATGTCCAGTTAGCTGTTGCTTCTTGACCTGCATACAGATTTTAATGAGGCAGGTCATGTGGTCCGGTATTCCCATCTCTTTCAAAATTTTCCAGTTTATTGTGATCCACACAGTCAAAGGCTTTGGCATAGTCAATAAAGCAGAAGTAGATGTTTTTCTGGTACTCTTGCTTTTTCGAATATCCAACATTTGATGTCTGATTCCTCTACCTTTTCTAAATCCAGTTTGGACATCTGGAAGTTCATGGTTCACGTACTGTTGAAGCGTGGCTTGGAGAAGTTTGAGCATTACTTTGCTAGCATGTGAGATGGGTGCAATTTTGTGGTAGTTTGAGCATTCTTTGGCATTGCCTTTTTTTCTTGGTACATTTCTGTAAAAAACAGAAACATGAAAAGCTTTCCTTGAACGTCATAGAATCAGAGACCTAATAGCACCTTACCCACTAATAACAACCTCCGGGTTATTTCTCAGCTTCTTCCACTTAATGTCCAGAAAGATACAAATCTGGTTAATTAATAGCCTGCATGCTTTTTAGGATATGGAGCTAAATACAAATGTAACCATTTCATTCCTTAGCTATTTCTTTTGTTAAGGCCATTTGTCTGTGTAAAATGCTTTCACTGGAGAAGAGAGAATGTAGCCAGAAAGAATAAAAGAGGGGCCACCTCCATTGTTTTCTCCTCTGACCCTGACTGTCACTCAAGGTGCATTATAGTGTCAGTCTTCCATTGGAAACTCAAGAAAGATCAAAGGGCTAAGGAAGACATTACTTTAAGAAGGCTCTCTTAGGGTTCAATATTAAAAGAGTTCTTTTGATAACGACCAACATGTATTGAGTACTTATTACAGCACCTGGTATGTATACCAGGTGCTCTCATATTCACTTTCAAAGTATTAATCTATGTAAGCAACAGTTAGAACTGGACATGGAACAACAGACTGGTTCCAAATAGGAAAAGGAGTACGTCAAGGCTGTATATTGTCACCCTGCTTATTTAACTTATATGCAGAGTACATCATGAGAAACGCTGGACTGGAAGAAGCACAAGCTGGAATCAAGATAGCCTGGAGAAATATCAATAACCTCAGATATGCAGATGACACCACCCTTATGGCAGAAAGTGAAGAGGAACTGAAAAGCCTTTTGATGAAAGTGAAAGAGGAGAGTGAAAAAGTTGGCTTAAAGCTCAACATTCAGAAAATGAAGATCACGGTATCTGGTCCCATCACTTCATGGGAAATAGAAGGGGAAACAGTGGAAGCAGTGTCAGACTTTATTTTGGGGGGCTCCAAAATCACTGCAGATGGTGACTGCAGCCATGAAATTAAAAGACGCTTACTCCTTGGAAGAAAAGTTATGACCAACCTAGATAGCATGTTGAAAAGCAGAGACATTACTTTGCCAACAAAGGTCCACCTAGTCAAGGCTATGGTTTTTCCAGTAGTCATGTATGGATGTGAGAGTTGGACTGTGAAGAAGGCTGAGTGCCGAAGAATTGATGCTTTTGAACTGTGGTGTTGGAGAAGACTCTTGAGAGTCCCTTGGACTGCAAGGAGATCCAACCAGTCCATTCTGAAGGAAATCAGCCCTGGGATTTCTTTGGAGGGAATGATGCTGAAGCTGAAACTCCAGTACTTTGGTCACCTCATGCGAAGAGCTGACTCATTGGAAAAGACTCTGATGCTGGGAGGGTTGGGGGCAGGAGGAGAAGGGGACAATAGAGGATGAGATGGCTGGATGGCATCACTGACTCAATGGACGTGAGTCTGAGTGAACTCTGGGAGTTGGTGATGGACAGGGAGGCCTGGCGTGCTGCGATTCATGGGGTCACAGAGTCAGACACGACTGAGCAACTGAACTGAACTGAACTGAATCATCCCATAACTCTATTGGTATAATCTATTATATTCCCTGTTTTGTAGATGAGGAAACTGAGATACAGAGATGTTAAATAACTTTCCCTAAATCATGCAGATTAATGGTGAATGCAGGGCTTGAATCCACAAAATTGTTATGTGGTTGTGATTTTGTGACAGTTATTCCGATTGTTCTCTGCTGATTCAGACTTACAGTTCTTTCATATTCAGCTTGTATTCAAGGCTCAGATACACAAGTGGAACTTTTTCATGATATAGATTGAATACCAAGGCTCCTGGTTGTGTATTTATCCAATTTGGTGCAGGAATTCCTGCTTTCTCTCTCTTTCAAGTCTATTTGGGGAAACTTTTAATTTTCCCATGATAATTTACACTTGTCAGAATTTATTTTTTATCAAAGTTACACAAGAATTTACAACACTAGTGTAGAAAGCTTTTTAATTAAACAGCATATCTCTGGTTTCTGCATCTATCTACTCATCAATTTCACTTCCTAGAGGCTACCAATTTTAACAGTTTAGTTTTTTTGATAAAATTTTTTACATCAACCTTCATGTTTTCAACACTATATGCAATACAGATTTTTCCTGATTTATCTATTTTAGGCATTACAGATTGACTTTGTTATGATACTTTCTTGAACTCCACACCTTCCTTTCCCTCTCTCTTTTCATTATAGTTCTATCACAATTTTTGTTTCAATCACTAGTTGACCTTATTGTGATTTTCTAAATATCTTCAGCTGAGCCGATAATTACTATTTAATTATCATTCATTTTCTATTCAGCATTCTTTCATGAAGTTAATAATTTCCTTAGTTTAAATGCTTACATTTTATCATATCTATAGCTAATTTACCCAATAGTGCCAGCAAATCTATCAAACTCCTACCAATCTTTTTCTCAGACACTGAAACATTAAATATTGTCTACTCCCATTTTTTTTTCCTGTTTCTTTACAAAGGTTCCTTCAGTTTGTACTGAAGACTGTTGGCCTGATATACATTTGTGAACTTCTATTTACCATGTTCCTAGGTCTCCAGGCCTCATTTATAATGCCTTCTTATCTATGGTCAAGTATTTCTTTCTTTCTTTCTTTCTTTTTTTTCAGGGTTTCCCAACAGAATTTAGTGGAAGCAAATACTGAGCACCTTTCATTTCTGGAGATGTCTTTATGCAGTTCTGATTTTGATTGATAGTTTAAGAAGCTGCATAATTCTAGGTTGACAATATTTTCTCCTTAAATTGGGAAAACATTTGTCTAGCCTTCAGTCAGCCAACACCATTCTGATTCCCATACTTTTGTATGTGACGTTTGTCTATTTCCAGTGTTCTATAATTGCATGACCAACCTATTAATTACTGCTCTGAACACCTGATAGGTTCTTTTAATCAGAAGGCTCATAGTTATTAACTTCTATGATATTTTCTTGTAGTTTATTTTAAAATTTCTTACTGTAGTTTTAAAATGTTGGTTTTATCTTTTAGGGTTTTCCTATAAGGTAGATGTTGAACTTCTTAGATTATTTTTTTATTTTTTATTTTTATGATTCAGCTCTTTGTTTTTCTATTTCTTGACTTGTTATTCCTATGCTCTGAGAATTGTATTGATTTAATATATTTTTCTAGATTTTTAATTTACAAATGCCTCTTTTTATTATTTTATTTCTGTTTTGATGAATTCTATGTATTTTCTTATCTTTCAATAATATTACCAATAGTATTTTTTAAATTTTATTCCTTTTTGTATTATTTTTGCTTATTTTGGTTTCCTTTTTGTATTTGCTTTTTTAATATTCCTCTTCCATTTTGGGACTTTCCCCAAGACTTTTTCATTAAAGCCGAAGCTATTTTTCTTCAGCACTTAGAATATATTACACATACTTATTTCTCAATAAATAAATATATAATATAGTGATTATAATTTATTACATGTGGAATTATATATGTATTATATAATATCTGATCTATAAGTATAATATATAAAGATAATATGTTATGTAGTGTTATATATTAACTTCTTTTAGCTATTCCTACATGTTCATTTTTTTAAAAGAGGCACTATAATATCTCTTTTGGAGTTGGTATGTTGGTCTTGTTGACAGTCAGGCTTCTTTGTAATGCATGCTTATGTGTGTTTTTCATTGAGGATGTCTGAGTTTCAGTATCTGAAGGGCTTTAGAACCATTCAGTCTTCAAGAGTAGATTCCTTAAACCTTCTGGGTGAAGGAATACATTCTTTGCTACTGGCATTTCTGGGAGAAAGGTTGAGAATGGGAGCTGAGGGTTCCATTGCTCAGTGTGTAGGCTTTAATTCCCTAGTTTGGAGTATCACACTCTTCTCTTCCCTCTATGATGCCAGGTGATCCTGAGTCAAGACTCTGGAAGCTACCTGATTTAATGTCTATCTCATGTAGGTCTGGGAGTGATCTCTGGATATGAATGAATGAGTGAGCCTGGGAATCCAGCTTTTTCAGTGATGGTTCTTGTAGACTCTTGATCTTGTCTTTATTTGGCGCTTCCAAATGATGAGCCTTGGGGAGGGAGGGGCTTACTGACATTTTTGTCATTAATAACATCAGCTTCTCCTGCTGCAACACTGAAGCTGCAGAATTTTCATTTTACAAGGTAATATACAATGTTTTCATACACTTTTTATATTCTAAGCATTTTTGAGATACAGTATCCACTTTTGCTCATATTTTCATTCACTGTGAATATATTTTTTATCTTTTTACTCTTATTTTAGTACATAGGAGGGATTAAGATGTATGGTCAGTCCACAAGTGTCAACTAGAAATCTACCCTGGCAACTTTACCTCAGCTGGTATATTATTAACATCTAGAGCAGATAGTCACTTTTCAGTCACAGGATATACCAAATACAAATTTGTAGCACTATTTTTGAGTGGATCCTATAGTTACGTATATGCACCTTTAATATATTCATCTTCCTGACTTCCAAAACATTGCTATCATTATTTCATCTTAATGCTCAAGATGATTATAAAGATCTTTTATTTGAAATATGATTAAAATAGAATAGACACTTAAGCATAAGTAAAATAATTGAGTAGAAGTATAATAAACAAGGATTTCCCTTGTGGTCCAGTCTCTAAGACTCCACATTCCCAGTGCAGAGGGCCTGGGTTTGATCCCTGATCAGGGAACTAGATCTCACAGGCTGCAACTAAAAATCTCCCATGCTGCAACCAAGACCTGACACAGCCAAAAAAAAAAAAGTGTGATAAACATCAGTGTATATTTTGATCTACAATGTAATATAATGATGGGCAGACAACAAGCATTTGTTGAGTTTCCGCTTTGAAAGGTGGTAGGTTCAGCATTTAAAAGCTTTGGAATCAGTATGCATGGTGTTTTGAACTGAATGAATCTAGATTAATCAAAAGCCTCTGACCATCACTTAGCTTTCAGTCTTTTCCCACTTGCCTTAGATTTATCATCTATGCAATGAGGGCAATAATCATAATCGCTTCATAGCATGGATAGTGCATAGTATTAAAGTTGTTAAACATCACTGGCTATAGAATCCAACTACTTGTGTTTGAATCCCACCTCTGCTACTTAATAGTTGATTTGAAACTCAACTTATTTCAAAACTGAATTTAGATTTTGGTCTTTGAACTGGTGACATGAGATTTAGATTTGTATGATAAGATTTTGGATTTTGAGTGGATGCTATAATAAAATAAGACTCTTTGAAATCATGGGAAGAGATAATGTATTTTGTTTGAAGAAGGGACATGATTTGTTGGGGGCCAGAGGTGGGATTGTGGTAGACAGAATTCTAAGCCTTCAAGAGCCCCACCTCCTGATGTGCATGTCCAGTATAACTGGATTTCTGAGTATTTAAAGCATTTTCTAATGAAATTATTTCAAAATGCCCTAGAAAAAAGTTGGAATTTTTTGAAGATATAAATTATTTTAAAAGAGTTTTTAAAAGCATCAAAGATTTTAAGAGAATGTTAGCTTAATGTTAATTATTCATGTATAAGAAGATATTTACCTATTTACTGGTATACTGGAAGAATTATATAATTGGTATAGCAGAGGTTATACCAACAAGGACCTACTATGTGACAAGCTATATATGTTTTAATTTACTTATTTCTAATGCAATCCTATGAGAAATAACTTCTATATTATGCATGTATTGACAAAATAGAGACACCAGAAGTTAAAACAATATGCCCAGAAGGTAAGTGATAATAAAATATGAATGTGTGTGTGTGTGTGTGTGTGTGTGTGAGAATCACTCAGTCGTGTCTGACTTTTTGCGACTCCATGGACTGTAGCCCGTCTGGCTCTTCTGTCTATGGGATTTCCTAGGCAAGAATACTGGAGTGGGTTGCCATCTCCTTCTCCAGGGGATATTCCCAACCTAAGGGTAAAACCTACATCTCCAGCATTGTAGGCAGATTCTTCAGCATCTAGCCACCAGGGTGCCCCCTAATAAAATAGAGAACTCTTCAGAACAATAATCTATATAATTGGGTAATGTTATTTAAAAGCAGAAATATATCTGCCTAAATCTATATCCACAGGTTTCCATGGTGGCCTAGATGGTAGAAAATCTGCCTGCAATTCAGGAGACCTGGGTTTGATTCCTGGGTAAATTGGAAGAAGAGAATGGCAACCCACTCTAGTATTCTTGCCTGGAGAATTCCATGGACAGAGGAGCCTGGCAGGCTACAGTCCTAGGGTCCCAAAGAGTCAGACATGACTGAGGGACTAACAAACACACATATCCACCCTATACCTATTTATATGTTTATCTTCTCAGAGTTTTCCTCTGGAAGAGGTATATAAGCCCCAAGCATAGGGCATACAACATAGATCAAGAAATTATTATCCTACTAGTATCTGTTATTTCATTTGTAGGCTAATGAAGGTATCATTTTGAAAGTTCAACCTTATTTCAGTAAAGATAGATGGCAAATCTCCCATAAGAAATTATGGAACTTCATCTAGAAATGACTACTGACTTGGTCTATATTTTGGAAAGAATGGTAAATATGTTTATAACAAGATATCATAGGGCTAGATATTATACCATTTGAAGGTCATGCTGAATTCAATAAAAAGTAAGACACATGTATCAGATGATGCAAAATGGAGTGGGAGTGGCCAATCCCATGACATGTATTTCATACTATACTAAACTCCATTGATTTAAAGATAAATAAAACATGACTCTTATCCTTAAGAGTTTCTGAACAGCGTGTTTGCTTTCTTTTTTTCATTTTCAAAGAAGTTAGTAGTATGTAATTATTACTGTAATATACTCAAGGTGTGATAAATCATGAGGAAAATTGTTTATTCTGGGAGCTCTGACAGTTATAGCATAGAAACCAGAATAAGAGTTTTGGATGATTATATACATTCTTTATCTATTTTCACCAGAAGCTCCCAGATAATTCCAAATTGAGTTTTTCATAAATACTTTTTCAAACTATTTAAACTTACCTCTTCTTTGACTAGTTCTTTCTTAAGAATATATCTAGGCACATTGTGCTAACTTGAAGGTCAATAAGGAAAACAGAATGAGGGATCTGTCTTTTATGAAAATGTGCTGCCTTTGAGAATATTTTTGGTAGGAAAAAAAATGGCAGATTTTTTCTTATAAACCGTATGTTCTTGCATTTCTGATATCTGGAGTCAGTAGCTTGCCAGAAATATTCCCAATCAAAAGCCAGACTAACCCATGAAGGTGTCCAAAGAAGTCTGTTCTGATTACTGAAGATGTTGAACTAGTCCTGACTTCAAACAGTAGATATTTCCACACTTTAGTGGTATATGACAGCTCTATTCATTCCACAATGTCAAATTCTTTGGTTTAGGCCATTGGGTATTTATGCATTTCTGGCTAGGGAAGCAGAGAAACCTAATTTGATTCTCGAGCCAAAAGTTTTCAGGCCCTGTTCCTTTGGAACTTGGACTGGAGGATTTTGGCACTGTATAAAGACCAGGACAGAGCAAGTAGTCACACATAACTAACTGACTCAACAGAGCATATTCAGGGAGAAAGATCATGCCTACACATTGGATAACCATCCTCCAAGGCAGACTGACAACACCCAGAATTCAATCACCCTTAAATAAACACACAAGGAAAGCAAGCCTTTAACATACCTTCCGGCACTGCTCTCCAATGCTGCCTGATTAGTTTGAGTGCCATAGGCCAGGCTGCAGATGCAACCATTACTGTTGTTCTTACTTATGTCTGTCTGCTGTCTGCTAACAAGCATTCATATGCTTTGGATCATTAAAGTCACAACCTCCTAAGCCAATCTATTCCTCTCCACGGGTTTGTTGTCGATTGGAAAGAGAGATGCTATTTCTGTTTCATTCTCTATTAGGTCCTCCATTCAGGGTTATTTCTGAGGTCTGAATATTATATCTTACACCCTTGCCCCCATTGAGCATATAAATTGTGTTCCCATTAAGCTTGTTCTTTTTGCCTGATTTATTTTGTTTTCTGTTGCATGTGCCTTTTCAATGCAAGGCAAGTGATTTGTGCTGGAGCCGCGACAGACAAAAAGTGGGTAACTTAAGCTATTTCCCGGTGCCATTGCTATCTGTGAGAGATCTGCCGTACTTACACCCTTGCTAAATTTCTTCTGACAGACTCCAGGTGGTCGGGATTTTCACAATCCAACCCATTTCTGTGTTAGAACTTGTCATTTGGGGCTCTGTAGATTCTTCCCTTTCGTCTCCCTGTTGGTAGCAGGTTGAGGGTATTTATATATCTACCTGTAGAAGGCCACATGTGTCCACAGGATTATCAGAGGTAGAGAAACATACAGCTTCTCTTTCAGAGAAGGCGCAGAAGACAGATACTGGAGAGTGAGAGAAAGGGAAAATTGTCACTTGTAGTATTATGCAGGCTGCCCATCTAAACCCATCATTGCCTGGCACCTACACACTAAGGGCAAGGATCCAGCCAACTTGTGAGCGGGCACCGTGCCATTTGAGCAGATGGGCATGGAAGTCGGCAGCCAGTAGACCATGTATGTGCATCAGCGGTGGGTGTTGAGGGCACGATTCCCAGAGGAGAGTGTCCTAACAGCTGTCTGGCCTGAGCCAACATACTTACGACCAAGGAAAAGTGCCATCCTTCAATCCTGCTGAGTTGGATTAACCTTCAGAACTAAATCTGCTTTTTTCGGCAGCAGAAGGTGAGTTTAGGGGTCTATGAAAACCTCAAAGAATAACTGAAGGAAGGAAACTGGAAAGATACAGTTATTAGACATTCACTAAAGATGCCAAGGGTATTCATATGCGTGTTTTAAACATTTGACCAAAAGTCCATTAATTCTTGAAAGAACATCACAGTTATTAAAAGTTCTGCCTCCTACAATGCTTTTACAAGTGATCTTTCCACACAGGCAGAGCATTTATAGTGAGTTAGATAGTACATTCCCGTCTTTGCACTACGAAATAATGATGTACAAGGAAAGGTGTCAAAAGACTATAGAAATCTGACTGTGGGTAAATGTCTTTGTCAAACTTTACATATCATAGATCAAACTAGATATTGCATAGATTACAGTTTTTCAAAGAAGAGAATTTCTTCTTTAGTGATTGAACATATACCTGAAAAAAAAGTAAGAAGGCAACTTCATAATTCAACTTAAGCTCTTCTAGGCAATGAAAGAGACTTATATTTGAGACTGTAAATAAAGCCTGATTCTAATTTGTTGAGAATTTCCAGATAGTTAAATATCATGAAATTAGATATAGGTCGTTTCTGCCCAGCATGGCCAAATGGTGATTTGACATTTGTTTCAGTTAGCTAAAAATTGGTAGGCCATTTTAATAATTTAGACTCTCAATAATTGTTTCTTATTTTTCTTTGTTTTGAGGTGTTTGTGAGATAGTTCTCTTGGTATCGTTTTATACTGTCTTGAATCTATTTAAATGATAAATTATGACTTGTAATTGTGGAGAAAATAGCAATTTGGTCCAAATGTTCTACATACCCATCTATATTTTCTTAATCTACTGTCTAAATTCTTTCCTTTTGTTTACACCAACAGAGGAAATACCTCTGTTATGAAGAATAAAAGAGACAAATAAATTATTTTACCAGCTAACTTTCTATCTGGCTCTAAAGAATTATCTAATGATTTAGATCTAATACCATTAGACCTAATACCATTAGTAGTATTATGAGTGAGATAAGATGTCTTTGTGTCTATTTGGCCTGAATTTGCTCATTATATCAATTTAGAAATCCATGACTAAGTATATCTTTGTTGTTGTTCAGTTGCTAAGTAGTGCCCAACTCATTGTGTTCTCACAGACTGCAATATGCTGGGCTCCTCTGTCCTCAACTCTCTCCTGGAGTTTGCTCAAATTCATGTCCATTGTGTTAGCTATCTAACCATCTCACCCGCATCTCTGCATCTCCTGCATCAGCAGGCAGATTCTTTACCACTGTGCCACCAGAGAGGCCCTGGCTTAGTATAGATGAAACTATAAAGTAAAAAAAGAAAGTAAACTAAAAATGAAGATAGACATAAGAACCATTCATTGAAGAAAATATAGAAAATTTTATTACCCAGATAACTCTGTGTTTCTTGTTTCTGGTAGTTTTTGTCTTACAAGCATATTTGAAGGCTAAAATTATGGAGCGTCCAAGTTCCATATGAATGCTATTTTTAGAGAGAAATATTCTATTGATGGTGAATGCTATTACTGGAGAGAAATATTCTATTGATGGTGAATGCTACGTTGCTTCAGTCATGTCTGACTTTCTGTGACCATATGGACTGTAGCCCTCCAGGTTCCTCTGTCCATGGGCTTTTCCAGGGAAGCATACTGGAGTGGGTTGCCATGCCCTCCCCCAGGGGATCCTCCCTACCCAGGGATTGAACCTGTATCTCTTTCATCTCCCTTATTGGCAGGCAGGTTCTTTACCACTACTATTGATAGTATGCAAAAAGAAATGAGAAAACTGAATTAATAGTATTTAACAATAAACAAGGAAATACATGTAATATATAGTTCATTTATAATTAAACAGGAAGGTAAAAGGCAGTTTGATTTTCTTCTTGGTGGTATACACATGTTTGTGACTAACTAAAGGAGAGAAAATATAAAGGAGTAAGAATTATTCCAGCAAACACTTACCTTTGGCTTTCTGAGAAGAATATGTGGCTGAAGCTGAGTTTCACTAAACCAGACTTATCCCAGGATTGACAGATTGGTGAGAGCTTCAGGTGGCGCAGATGCTGACTAAAGAATATTCAAGAAACGGAAAAAAAAATCCTGATAAACTTTAGTACATCTTGCAAATGTTTCTGAATCATCTTTCTTTCATTTTCTTTTACAGGGGATAAAAGAGATAAGATTGTCAGACTTCTAACTGAAAATCAGTTGAGTTCAGTCGCTCAGTCGTGTCTGACTCTTTGTGACCCCGTGGACTGTAGCACACCAGGCCTCCCTGTTCATCAACATCTCCCAAAGTTCATTCAAACTCATTTCCAATGAGTCGGTGATGTCATCCAATCATCTCATCCTCTGTCGTCCACTTCTTCTCCCACCTTCAATCCTTCCCAGTATCAGGGTCTTTTCCAGTGAGTCAGTACTTAGCATCAGGTGGCCAAAGTATTGGAGTTTCAGCTTTAGCATCAGTCCTTCAGATGAATATTCAGGACTGATTTCTTTAGGATGGACTGTTTGGATCTCCTTTTAGTCCAAGGGACTCTCAAGAGTCTTCTCCAACACCACAGTTCAAAAGCATCAATTCTTCGGTGCTCAGCTTTCTTCGAAGTCCAACTCTCACATCCATACATGACTATAGGAAAAACCATAGCCTTGACTAAATGGAGCTTTGTTGGCAAAGTAAAGTCTCTGCTTTTTAATATGTTGTCTAGGTTGGTCATAACTTTTCTTCTAAGGAGTAAGTGTCTTTTTAATTTCATGGCTGCAGTCACCATCTGCAGTGATTTTGGAGCCCCAACAAAAAATAAAGTCTGCCACTGTTTCCACTTTTCCCCATCTATTTGCCATGAAGTGATGGGACCAGGTGCCATAATCTTAGTTTTCTAAATGTTGAGCTTTAAGCCAACTTCTTCACTCTGCTCTTTCACTTTCATAAAGAGTCTCTTTAGTTCTTCTTCACTTTCTGCCATAAGGGTGGTGTCATCCACATATCTGAGGTTATTGATATTTCTCCTGGCAAACTTGATTCCAGCTTGTGCTTCCTCCAGCCCAGCATTTCTCATGATGTACTCTGCATATAAGTTAAATAAGCAAAGTGATAATATACAGCCTTTACATACTCTTTTTCCTATTTGGAACCAGTTTGTTGTTCCATGTCTAGTACTAACTGTTGCCTCCTGGCCTGCATACAGATTTCTCAAAAGGCAGGTAAGGTGATCTGGTGGTCCCATCTCTTTCAGAATTTTTCACAGTTTGTGGTGATCCACACAGTCAAAGGCTTTGGCATAGTCAATAAAGCAGAAATAAATGTTTTTCTAGAACTCTCCTGCTTTTTTGATGATCCAGCAGATGTTGGCAATTTGATCTCTGGTTTCTCTGCCTTGTCTAAAACCAGCTTGTACATCTGGAAGTTCATGGTTCATGTATTGTTGAAGACTGACTTGGAGAATTTTGATCATTACTTTACTAGCATGTGAGATGAGTGCAATTGTGCGATAGTTTGAGCATTCTTTGGCATTGCCTTTCTTTGGGATTGGAATGAAAACTAACCTTTTCCAGTCCTGTGGCCACTGCTGAGTTTTCCAAATTTGCTGACATATTGAGTGTAGCACTTTCACAGCATCTTCTTTTAAGATTTAAAATAGCTCAACTGGAATTCCATCACCTCTACTAGCTTTGTTCATAGTGATGCTTCCTCATGCCCACTTGACTTCACATTCCAGGATGTCCGGCTCTAGGTGACTGACAATATACAACCAAAAAAGACTTATGGAAAAATAGAAAAAGAAAGGCATTTATGTATGCCTACTATGGTAATTGAATGATATTGTGGGCAGATGGAAGAAGAGAACCAAATTGTCAAACAATATACTGTGGTACATTAATAACATTAAAACAGAAGATTTGGTTTTTCTACAGTATATTTTATTACGTCTCATGAGGACTATGAAAGATACATTTAGTAAGGGTAGAATAATTATGAGGCATGGACAAATTTTACATGTGCCTACAAATATTTGTAAAGTTAGATGATAAGGTAATGTTCTGATAGCTTAAGTGCCTCTTTTTTTCAAAAGCAATTACCTACCACATATATATGACTGAACACATATAGCCATCACTTGTGTTGACATTTATTATCTCTAAACAATTCAGTTGCCGTAAGTACAGGAAATACTGACTACCTTTCCACATAAACCCACACACACACAAAAAGTGTCACTAACTTTCCTTAGTTTCTGATTATAGTAGCTTTAGGAAAAAGATTTTGGTGAAACATATGAAGATTTCAACATAAAACTTGGGATATACCAAAAAAATAAAAAGAAGGAAAACTTTTGAGAAACTGTGAAGATAAAAACTAAACTTAACCACAAATTTATTTCTGTTTTTCATCCAAGTATCCAGGGAGGTTGCTAATGGGAGGTATGCCTCAGAAAATGTACATGTCTGTGAAAACATTGGAACAAACTAATGCTTTTATTCAAGTGATTTTATTTCAATTCTAAGCCACAAGCTATAAACTTTCATCAGAAATGGTAATCTATTTAAAATCAGAGCTATGTGGAATGTTTCATGTTTATGTATAACTTTCATAGTAGACCCTCCTACACAAGGAAAATAATATGCTCAAATTCTGTTATTTTTATAGTTTGTGTAATATATCAAGTACTAGTCCCACCTATCAGCTTCATATTTTTAAAATAGATTTTAGAAAAAGGAAGGGAAGAACAAAATGAAAACACTGAAAAAGTGACTTTTTAATTCTTCTGGTTGGAGGAAAAGATAGCTCAAAAACTTAATTATAATGCATATTCTAATAAGAACAAAAAGAAATTTAAAGGAAAATATGCATTGCACATCTTGAGTACTTTATGTTGCTACTTTGCATTACAGAATTAGAAAGTGGAGTACCTGGGGAGGTTAGAGGAGTGTAAGTAGAGAGAGTGGTGGGTGGTGATAAAGAAGGAAAAACTCATAGACTTGATCTAAAAGAATTTCAGTGATATATTAACTTAATATTGAGCTCAAAAAAATCCAAGTCAAAAGATATTTGTTTTTCAAATTTTTTCAACGGTAGCCCCAAATCATTTCTATTTACTGGAAAAATAAATCAATAGGAAGATGGCATCACTGAAAAAAGATGAGGTCTGCTGTTTTTCCTCCTCAAAAGAAGGGTTGCCATCCGCACAACTACTATTTATTATGAAAGCTTAGTTTATTGTGATGCAGAATACCATGATAGCAAAAACAGTTTATGACATAACCGTGTCACCTCGAAAGAAACTGTTAAGTAACATTCTTTAATAAATAGGCCAGAGAAGTATGGAAATTTTAAGGTTTCTTTCTGCTTAAAAGCTAGAAGTGAATTGAGAAGTAGCAATTCATAAAAGTCTCAAATGGGAATTGTAAAATCATATTGAAACAAATATGTCATAATTTAAGAGTATAAGAACAAGCCAAAAAAATCAGGGTAGAACACAAATATATGATGGGTATACATACATGTTCATTTATGTTTAAAAGGAAGATCTGTATATGATTTAAGATATTTGGAAACAAAAAAGAAAGCAGACACACATGAAAAAGAATCATATTTTCAGGCTTCTTCGGAAAAAATACTTCTGTAATTCACAGATAAAATAATATATTAAAAATTTTGTATCAAGCTACTGCTAATATTTTGACTGTTATTTAGGTTTAACAAATTCAGTCATTAGCAATTCTTGCAAAAATGAAAAGGACCTAAGATTAAACAATGGAGCCTAACCTTGCCAGCATTCTGAAACTTATCCAAAAGCAATTTTCAAAACAAGATATAGGGTTTTTTGTTGTCAGGTACTTTTAAAAGCTCTGATATTCTGGAAAAAAAAGTTAGGATTGTCCAAAATAAAGTATGTGCTTTATTTGCAACACTAGTAAGATATTTTTTCGTAATGTCAACAAGCAAGTACATTTTAAGCACTCATTATTAGATACTACTGGCATATGACTGTACTAAACATGAAATGTTTGTTGGCTAAAATGAATGGCTCATAAAAACATCTGTGGAAAATAATAAAAATTATGTATTTATGGCTTCCCCAGTGACTCAGCAGTAAGGAATTCGACTGCAATGCAGGAAATGCAGGTTCGATTCCTGAATTGGGAGTATCCCCTGGAGATGACTTTTCCCTGGTGGCTCAGACAGTAAAGCGTCTGCCTACAATGTGGGAGACCTGGGTTCGACCCCTGGGTCAGGAAGATCCCCTGGAGAAGGAAAGGCAACCCACTCCAGTACTCTTGCCTGGAAAATCCCATGGACAGAGGAGCCTGGTAGGCTACAGGCTGTGGGGTCGCAAAGAGTTGGACACGACTGAGCAACTTCACTTTCACTTTCTTTCCTGGAGATGAGCATGGCAACCCACTCCAGTTTTCTTGGTCGGAGAATCCAATGAACAGTGGAGTCTGTCATGCTACAGTCCGTAGAGTCACAAAGAGTCGGATATGACTAAAGCAACTGAGTATGCACGGACACGTGTATGTGTGTGTATCTGAATCACTTTGCTGTAGAGCAGATAAGCAGAAAAACGTAACATGGTAAATAATCTACATTTCACTACAAAAAGTCTAATGTTTTAAGTGGTAATTTTTCTTAAGAGGTCATCCCTTAAAATTTTAAAAAATTAACATACTATTACATTAAGAAATTATTAATAAATAATTCTGTAAACTGTAAGATTTTCTGTTGTTTATGCTATGACTTAGGAGAATCCTGTTTTTTCCCTTCAAACTTACCTCATGAGAATGTGATTGACCTCAAATTTCCTTTACAATTATTATTTCAATTGTGTATGCCACAGAAAGACAGTTCTTTTGAAACATTCTAAGTTTTTCAGATATCCATACAAGACAACTGAGCAATTTTGGATCAAGAATTTCCTAAATCATAAGTCTCCGTCAGCATAATCTGATTTGGCATAATAGCATATTTCTGTACCTAATACTTAACTGAGAAAGACATTAAACCAAAAGACAGGTGATGAAAGTTTTCTTTTCTTCCATATCTTTGTAACTTGGTTGAATATGATAGATTGGCTAGCTTATTGATTTAGGAATGATCAGCAATATTACTTCCCCCCAAGGAATATTAACATGTTTCCTAACAGATTCAAAATCTGATTTCTAGCTTCCTGCGTAAACGTGTACAAATTTATAGGTTTAGGTCTCCTCAAATTTCTACCTTACGAATATCCACTTATGCACACAGGGGATCTCTGTAGTTCCCCCAAAATTTAGTTACTGTTTTTATACATAAACATTTATATTGCTGGAAAAAAGTAAAGTGCAATAACTAAGGGCTGAAGTCCACATGAAATATCACCTATGCTTTCACTAGCTGTGGATTTTCAAAGTTCCCTAAAAGGTCTGTGTTTATCTTTTTAAAATATATGTCTCTGATCTCTTAATTCTGCAGAATAATTATTTTAGTATATTCAAAAACACTTTTAACAATGCCTAGCAAATAATAGGTACTTAACAAATGTTGGCAGGCAGTATTGTATCATATCTCAAGTTGAATTCTTGTTTACCATGGAACCAAACCATGGAACCAAAGGTTTCCCTCAAAGGTGGTATGTGCTCAGTAACTGGTCATTTCTGATCAAATTTCTTTCTATTAAAATTTGTTCCCCAAGCTTCAGTCATTCACTAATTGTGTTTGTGGGTTTTTTTTTTCCACATTTCATTTACTTAAATAAGAAGACTTCTATCCCAGAATTCTCCCACCATTGTAAGTTGAGTATAGGACATGAATACTAAATTCCCAGTATAATGAGTAATAATTAAAAGTACTAAATTATAAACATATAGTCACATAAAATAAACTCCTAGTTCTTTAAGAGGCTTAAATCTCAAGCTCTATGTATATATATTTACATACATCCTCCTGTTGAAAAGCTGAAGCATCAAAGAATAACAAATATGAAGTTTTGGTTCTAGGATTTCTCCTGTTAACTGCTATTCTGTTCACAGTTTTCTTATGCAGAAGATCTTTCATTTCAACACTAACTAACCATCAATTATGGTTATCTTACTTAGGGTAATGCTAACAAATATAAAATTATCTAAAATATATCATGGCTCCACAAAATGGAAGTTTATTCCTCACTATTTAAAAGTTCAAAGGACATTTCCTACCTGAACTTTCTGTTCTCGCTACAACTTTTCTCTTAATATAAAATTATTCCAAAATAAAGTTTACTAAATAAGAGAGACTGAGTTTTCCTGAACTATGCTGGGTTTTCTTGACCTGGTGATTCAGCATTCTCCCATCTTGCATTTTTATTCTCCCATAAACATCGGTCAATGTTTATTCCCAGCTAGTACCCCAAGAAAGAGAGTGTGGTGAGGGGGGGGCACTCACTGATCAATAGCCTTGAAAGCGAAGTGGTTCTCATTGTTTCTACTCATTTGTTTTTGGTCTAAACTACTCACATGGACACTCAGCTGTAAGGGAAGCTGAGTAATGCAGTCTGGAAATGTGCCCTGGAAGAAGAGGACAGAATCTTCCAGATTCTTCCTCCATCCATATATCAATTTCCACCTGTCTTCCAACACTTAGGAATAAACTCACACACCTCCTCAAAGGAGACAACCAAAAGCCTCATTTAGTTACTGCCTTAAACTCCAATTCTAGAATCTCTGGTGGTAAACAGCTTTCTGTATCAGGTCCACATTTTCACCAGTGGATTAAGAGTGTCAAACTAGAAAAATAAGCTCTCCATCCTGTTTTCTCCATCATATCTAACAGACAATGTTAGGGCAAGAAATTGATACCTGAAAATAAGCAAAAAACAAAAATCCTCTCATTTATAAAGGAAAGAATGGTAAACAACTACCAGTCACCGGATGCAAGTGATGATTAGCCCTCCTGGTCAGGTCCTGTGAGACCAGTCCAGGCAGTAGCAACAGTTACTGGCTCTTCTTTCTAGAATTTCCCATACCATTGTTCTCCAGGGTTTCTGGCTGGGCTTTCTGGAGTCTCTTCCTTCTCCATCATCCTTCATGGACACCACATCTGAAGAAGACATAGAAGAGAATGGCCTCCTTGAAGGCTGTACTGCCTTCATAATTGCTTTTGTGGAGCAAATATGGAAATCAGGGATTGAATAGAATCACATGGTCTTTATATCAGGCTCTTTGTTTCTTTGGGAATACAATTCCCTCAAAATCTTACCAGACCACCTTCCCTGCCTCCTGCGAAACCTGTATGCAGGGCAAGAAACAACAGAACCGGACATGGAACAGCAGACTGTTTCCAAATTGGGAAAGGAGTACGTCAAGGCTGTATATCATCACCCTGCTTATTTAACTTATATGCAGAGGACATCATGCAAAATTCCAAGCTGAATGAAGCACAAGCTGGAATAAAGATTGCCAGGAGAAATATCAATAACTTCAGATATGCAGATGACACCACCCTTATGGCAGAAAGCAAAGAAGAACTAAAGAACCTCTTGATGAAGGTGAAAGAGGAGAGTGAAAAAGCTGGCTTAAAGCTCAACATCCAGAAAACTAAGATCATGGCATCCAGTCCCATCACTTCATGGAAAATGGATGGGGAAACAGTGGAAACAGTGACAGACTTTATTCTCTTTGGCTCCAAAATCACTGCCTATGGTGACTGCAGCCATGAAATGAAAAGATGCTTGCTCCTTGGAAGAAAGCCATCATCAACCTAAACAATATATTGAAAAGTAGAAACATTACTTTGCTGACAGAAATCTGTATAGTCAAAGCTATGCTTTTTCTAGTAGTCATGTAAAGATGTGAGAGTTGGGCCATAAAGAACTGATGCTTTCGAACTGTGGTATTGGAGAAGACTCTTGAAACTCCCTTGGACTGCAAAGAGATCAAACCAGTCAATCCTAAAGGAAATCAATCATGAATATTCATGGAAGGAATGATGCTGAAGCTGAAGCTCCAATACTTTAGTCACCTGTTGTGAGGAGCTGACTCGTTAGAAAAGACACTGATGCTGGGAAAGATTGAATGCAGGACGAGAAGGGGTGGTCAGAGGACGAGATGGTTGGATGGCATCACTGATTCAATGGACATGAGTTTGAGCAAGCTCCAGGAGATGGTGAAGGACAGGGAAGCCTGGCGTTCTGCAGTTCTGGGGTTACAGAGTCTCACATGACTGAGCGACTGAACAACAACTCCACCACAATCTTAGCTGGCACTGAATTGATCTTTTCAGTCTGTTTTATGTGCTGGTAAACAGAGCCAAAATCATCCAAAATTATTTTCTAGATATAATGCCTAATTTAAAGATTCCTTACTCTCATGTCTCTCTCTCTTTCTCTTCAATTTCTGTCTGTTTCTTTCTCTTCCTACTGATTTGCCCTACCACCGTCTCTTCTTTATGCAAAGTACTGGAAAATCCCTTTATAGTGAAATCATACTATTAATGAGAGCTTTTATTTAAAATTTAAAATATGATTTTTAATTATAAATTCCTTTTTTTTTTACTATAGAATCTGTCTATGATACTTCTTCAGGAGAAAAGATAAGGCATTTAAAGAAAATTTGTTCTGAAAACACTTACTGTGTTTTGTATATTTATATATATATATATATATGGATAATGGTGGAAGACATGGACATTAATAGCACATTAACTCTGAAGAAGCTAAGTTTATAAACACACAGCATAAATACAAATTTTTCAATATTAAGTATTTTGTCCCAGTTACTTCTACAGCATTGCAGATCCCTCTGAAACATAGAGGTGTAAAACAGTTATTATTATTTTTTTTTTTTTTGGCTGATGGAATCTGGTCAAAAATTCAGATAAAGCACAATAGGAGTAGCTACTGCAGGGTTTGATATCTCTACTGAGAAGGCCTGAAAGCTGTGGGGATTCAATGCCTAGAAGAAGGAATCATGAAGGTATTTTTTGTTCACTTGGTCAGTGGCTGATATTGGCTGTCTGCTGGAAACTCACCTAGTCTGTCAGCTAGAAAACTGGTCTCTCTGAATGGGCCAATTTGGGATTCCTCTCAACATGGTGACTTTTTGTTTTTCTTTTTTAACAAAAAACAGCAAATGTATTATTCAGTATCCAGTATCACACCGCGACACCACCTAGAGACCTCACCTTCCCTCCTTACCTGTCCCCAAGGGTACACCCTAAATGGAAAAAATAAAAGTAAACCCAGACCTCAGCTCCTCCTCTGGAAGAAAGGGTGTTGGCCTTGGGAGCCCCTTTCTGCAGGTCCCAGCAGGCAGGAGAGCAGATCCTTCCTATGCCCAGAGAACTGGGCTCCAGCCTTCAACAACAGAAAGAACATTCAAACAGGAGCACAGCCGTTTCTGCAGAGGAGGATGATTTGGGAGGGTTCCGAGAGAACAAGCGAGGAGTGAGTGGTATTTTTATACTCTAATATTTGGAGTCATATATGTCACTTCTGCCATGTATTCTGGTTAAAGCATGTATAAAGGTCCACCCAAGTTCAAAATGAAACAGCATACACCCCACCATTTGATAGGAAGGATATCAAGGTCAAAGGGTAAGGAGACCACATGGAATATGAGATATCATTACAGCCAGCCATCTTTGAGTACACCTTTTATCCAAATTAGTTAATGTCCAAAACATTTAGTTGCTATTTAAATTTACTTTATTCACCTTTTGAATGAATTTGAATATGCTGATTTTCATGTCCACTGTTATAAAATTATGCTCTTTTATTTAAAGCTTTTTAATATAAATTTTATAATTGTTATCAAATATCACCATTTTTTCAGATATCCCGGCACAGAAGAAATCATTCACAGCATGTCTTGAAAGATGTCATTCCTCCATTGGAACAATTGGTAAGTGTTTCACTTCATTACTGTATTATTTTTCTACTGTCAACAAAATAAATTACCTCAGAACTCAGCAACTTAGGACAGCATATACCTCACGTTCCGTTCGGTCTGAAATTTGGGCATAAGCTAGCAGGGTCCTGTGGCTCGGAGTCTTTCAAAAGTTTTCCCTCAAAGTTTAAGCTAAAATTGTGGTAGCATCTGAAGGCTTAAATGGGGAAGAATCTGTTTTGAAGCTCGAGCACACGGCTGTTGGCATGATTCATTCCTTCGAGGCCTTTGGCCAGAGGCTTCTCTTCCTTCCTTGCCACTTGCGTGTTTGCTTTCTTCTTAAAAGCACGCCAGCTTAGAAAGCAAGAGAATCTGTTGCGTGCGCTCCGTCACTTCAGTCACGTCTGACTCTTTGTGACCCCCACGGGCAACAGCCTACCAGGCTCTTCTGTCCAGGAGATTTTCCTAGCAAGAATATTAGAGTGCGTTGCCATGCTGCCCTCCAGGAGATCTTTCTGATGCAGAGATTGAACCCAAGTCTCCTGCCTTGCAGGCAGATTCTCTACCACTTGAGCCTCAGGGAAGCACCAGAGAGTCTGTTAGTAAGGTGAAAAAGAATCTTTTGCAACCTAATCATAGAAGTGATATCCCATCAGTTTTGCTACATTATCTTGGACACTAAATTCAGTCTATACTTGAGGAGGGGTTACAGAGGAGTGTGAGTAACAGGTGGTAGTGGTGATTTAGTTGCTAGGTTGTGTCCCACTCTTTCTGACACTATGGACTGCAGACTGCCAGGCTCCTCTGTCCATGGTTTCACAGGCAAGAATACTGGAGTGGGTTGCCATTTCCTTCTCCAGTGAAGTAAAGGTTCAGTTCGGTTCGGTTCAGTTCAGTTCAGTCGCTCAGTCGTGTCCGACTCTTTGCGACCCCAAGAATGACAGCACGCCAGGCCTCCCTGTCCATCACCAACTCCCAGAGTTCACTCAGACTCACGAGTCAGTGATGCCATCCAGCCATCTCATCCTCTGTCGTCCCCTTCTTCTCCTGCCCCCAATTCCTCCCAGCATCAGAGTCATTTCCAATGAGTCAACTCTTCACATGAGGTGGCCAAAGTACTGGAGTTTCAGCTTTCACATCATTCCCTCCAAAGAAATCCCAGGGCTGATCTCCTTCAGAGTGGACTAGTTGGATCTCCATGTAGTACAAGGGACTCTCAAGAGTCTTCTCCAACACCACACTTCAAAAGCATCAATTCTTCGGTTCTCAGCCTTCTTCACAGTCCAACTCTCACATCCATACATGACTACTGGAAAAACCATAGCCTTGACTAGACGGACTTTAGTCGACAAAGTAATGTCTCTGCTTTTGAATATGCTATCTAGGTTGGTCATAACTTTTCTTCCAAGGAGTAAGTGTCTTTTAATTTCATGGCTGCAGTCACCATCTGCAGTGATTTTGGAGCCCAAAAAGTAAAGTTTGACACTGTTTCCACTGTTTCCCCTTCTATTTCCCATGAAGTGATGGGACCAGATGCCATGATCTTCGTTTTCTGAATGTTGAGCTTTAAGCCAACTTCTTCACTCTCCACTTTCACTTTCATCAAGAGGCCTTTTAGTTCCTCTTCACTTTCTGCCATAAGGGTGGTGTCATCTGCATATCTGAGGTTATTCATATTTCTCCCACCAATCTTGATTCTAGCTGTGTTTCTTCCAGTCCAGCGTTTCTCATGATGTACTCTGCATATAAGTTAAATAAGCAGGATGACAATATACAGCCTTGACGTACTCCTTTTCCTATGTGGCACCAGTCTGTTGTTCCATGTCCAGTTCTAACTGTTGCTTCCTGACCTGCATACAGATTTCTCAGAGGCAGGTCAGGTGGTCTGGTATTCCCATCTCTTTCAGAATTTTCCACAGTTTAATGTGATCCACACAGTCAAAGGCTTTGGCATAGTCAATAAAGCAGAAATAGATGTTTTTCTGGAACTCTCTTGCTTTTTTGATGATCCAGCGGATGTTGGCAATTTGATCTCTGGTTCCTCTGCCTTTTCAAAAACCAGCTTGAACATCAGGGAGTTCACAGTTCACATATTGCTGAAGCCTGGCTTGGAGAATTTTGAGCATTACTTCACTAGCATGTGAGATGAATGCAATTGTGCGGTAGTTTGAGCATTCTTTAGCATTGCCTTTCTTAGGGACTGGAATGAAAACTGACCTTTTCCAGTCCTGTGGCCACTGCTGAGTTTTCCAAATTTGCTGGCATACTGAGTGCAGCACTTTCACAGCATCATCTTTCAGGATTTGAAACAGCTCAACTGGAATTCCATCACCTCCACTAGCTTTGTTTGTAGTGATGCTTTCTAAGGCCCGCTTGACTTCACATTCCAGGATGTCTGGCACTAGATGAGTGATCACATCATCATGATTATCCGGGTCATGAAGATCTATTTTGTACAGTTCTTCTGCGTATTCTTGTCATCTCTTCTTAATATCTTCTGCTTCTGTTAGGTCCAAACCATTTCTGTCCTTTATCGAGCCCATCTTTGCATGTAATGTTCCCTTGGTATCTCTAATTTTCTTGAAGAGAACTCTAGTCTTTCCCATTCTGTTCTTTTCCTCTATTTCTTTGCATTGATCTCTGAAGAAGGCTTTCTTATCTCTTCTTGCTATTCTTTGGAACTCTGCATTCAGATGCTTATATGTTTCCTTTTCTCCTTTGCTTTTCACCTCTCTTCTTTTCACAGCTATTTGTAAGGCCTCCCCAGACAGCCATTTTACTTTTTTGCATTTCTTTTCCATGGGGATGGTCTTGATCCCTGTCTCCTGTACAATGTCATGAACCTCATTCCATAGTTCATCAGGCACTCTGCTTATCAGATCTAGGCCCTTAAATCTATTTCTCACTTCCACTGTATAATCATAAGGGATTTGATTTAGGTCATACCTGAATGGTCTAGCGGTTTCCCCTGCTTTCTTCAATTTCAGTCTAAATTTGGTAATAAGGAGTTCATGATCTGAGCCACAGTCAGCTCCTCGTCTTGTTTTTGTTGACTGTATCGAGCTTCTCCGTCTTTTGCTGCAGAGAATATAATCAATCTGATTTCGGTGTTGACCATCTGGTGATGTCCATGTGTAGAGTCTTCTCTTGTGTTGTTGGAAGAGGGTGTTTGCTATGACCAGTGCATTTTCTTGGCAAAACTCTATTAGTGTTTGCCCTGCTTCATTCCACATTCCAAGGCCAAATTTGCCTGTTACCCCAGGTGTTTCTTGACTTCCTACTTTTGCATTCCAGTCCCCTGTAATGAAAAGGACATCTTTTTGGGGTGTTAGTTCTAAAAGGTCTTGTAGGTGTTCATAGAACCATTCAACTTCAGCTTCTTCAGCATTACTGGTTGGGGCATAGACTTGGATAACTGTGATTTTGAATGGTTTGCCTTGGAAACAGAAATCACTCTGTCGTTTTTGAGATCACATCCAAGTACTGCATTTCAGACTCTTTTGTTGACCATCATGGCTACTCCATTTCTTCTGAGGAATTCCTGCCTGCAGTAGTAGATATAATGGTCATCTGAGTTAAATTCACCCATTCCAGTCCATTTTAGTTCACTGATTCCTAGAATGTCGACGTTCACTCTTACCATCTCTTGTTTGACCACTTCCAATTTGCCTTGATTCATGGACCTGACATTGGTTATCAGGCACTTACTGAGGATTTTGACATTTTTAAGGAAAAATTAATCCTTTATCTGTAGATTCCAAGACTGAGAGCAAGTTTTTTTTTTAATCTTCTTGTTTATTGTTGTATCCTAATGACAATTAAGAGTGCCTCAAACATCCTACAAAACATAAAAAAATGAAGTAGATATAAATAACTTAGAGATATCTTAGAGATATCTTCAGTTCAGTTCAATTCAGTTGCTCAGTCGTGTCTGACTCTTTGCGACCTCATGAACCACAGCACGCCAGGCCTCCCTGTCCATCACCAACTTCCAGAGACCACTCAAACCTATGTCCATTGAGTCGGTGATGCCATCCAGCCATCTTATCCTCTGTAGTCCTCTTCTTCTCCTGCCCTCAATCTTTCTTCTCATCAGGTGGCCAAAGTATTGGAGTTTCAGCTTCAAATCAGTTCTTCCAATGAATACCCAGGACCGATCTCCTTTAGGATGGATTGGTTGGAGCTCCTTGCAGTCCAAGGGACTCTCAAGAGTCTTCTCCAACACCACAGTTCAAAAGCATCAATTCTTAGTGCTCAGCTTTCTTTATAGTCCAACCCTCCATCTATACATGACCACTGGAAAAACCACAGCTTTGACTAGATGGACCTTTGTTGACGAGTAATGTCTCTGCTTTTTAATATGCTAAGTTGGTCATAACTTTTCTTCCAAGGAGCAAGCGTCTTTTAATTTCATGGCTGTAGTCACCATCTGCAGTGATTTTGGAGCCCAGAAAAATAAAGTCAGCCACTGTTTTCACTGTTACCCATCATGGGGTCGCATTACTTCATTAGCCATGAAGTAATGGGACCGGATGTCATGATCTTAGTTTTCTGAATGTTGAGCTTTATTTTTAATATAAATTTATTTATTCTAATTGGAGGTTAATTACTTTACAATATTGTATTAGTTTTGCCATACATCAACATGAGTCGGCCACAGGTATACACGTGTTCCCCATCCTGAACACCCCTCTCTCCTCCCTCCCTGTACCATCCCTCTGGGTCGTCCCAGTGCACCAGCCCCAAACATCCAGTATCATGCATCGAACCTGGACTGGCGATTCGTTTCATATATGATATTATACATGTTTCAGTGCCATTCTCCCAAATCATCCCACCCTCTCCCTCTCCCACAGAGTCCAAAAGACTATTCTATACATCTGTGTCTCTTTTGCTGTCTCATATACAGGGTTATCATTACCATCTTTCTAAATTCCAAAAATATATGCATTAGTATACTGTATTGGTGTTTTTCTTTCTGGCTTACTTGAATGTTAAGCTTTAAGTCAACTTTTTTACTCTCCTCTTTCACTTTCATCAAGATGCTCTTTAGTTCTTCTTCACTTTCTGCCATAAGGGTGGTGTCGTCTGCATATCTGAGGTTATTGATATTTCTCCCGGCAATCTTGATTCCAGCTTGTGCTTCTCCAGCCCAGCGTTTCTCATGATGTACTCTACATATAAGTTAAATAAGCAGGGTGACAATATACAGCCTTGATGTACTCCTTACAAACACATAAACACAAACTTTTTGATATGTAACTTTCTTTTTATTAATGATCTCCTTTTTGATAAATACAATGCCCCCTTTCTCCTTGCTTATTCTTCTTGTACTTCGTATTAGTCAACATGCTTCCAGTTTAAAATGATTTTTTTTCTTGGCGCAGTTCTATGATTTCTTCACTTGGCATGTTTTAGGTCACTTATGTCCACTCTACTAATTGCTTCGTTATTCTGTTTTACTTCAGAATAAAAAATTCTTTAAATTATTTTCTACCTTAATGTCCCTAATTTCTCCCCTCCTTTTACTTCTTGCAGCAACTCCATTTAGGCATTTATCCCAACCACTCACCTCTTAACAAGGTCATCTGTTACTTTCATGTTACTAAGGTTCGTACCAACATGGGCACATGTTGGTAAAGTTTGGGTTTTCTCCTTAGAACATCTATCTCAGAATTTAATCCAATTAATAACTTTTTGGAAACATTTTCCTCACACGACTACCAGGAAACTGCTGTCTTTTGGATATCCAAATAATTAAGTGGCCACTAACTTTCCATCTCCTTTGCTGGTTCTCATTCATCTTGGAGATCAACTCTAAACTTTTCTTCCTTCTGTCTACATTTATTCACTAAGAAATCTCATTTCAATGTTGTTGTTTCATATACTGTGTTACACTAACCACTTCTAATATTCAGTCTTCAGGATTGCCCTTGTCATTGCCCTAAACTACAATACTGTACATTGTGGCATTTTCATTTATATGTCTATATCTCAAATTTAACATCCAAAAGTAATTCTGATTTCCCTCCAGACCTGCTTCTCACAGTCTTTTCCATTTCACAGGTTGTAACTCCATTCTTCTAGGTCCTACAGTCAAAACTGTTAGTCATCGTTGACTTTTGTTTATTTCATTACATAAACTAAAACACCAAAGAACCCCATTTGCTTTGTATTTAAAATCCACCTAGAATCATTTCACTTTCTCCCACCTTTATGCTATGTCATTCATCTCCTAGTTTATTGTGTATGCTTTAGTTACTCGGTTATGTCCGACTCTTTGAGACCCCATGAACTGTAGCCCACCAAGCTTCTCTATCCATGGAATTTTCCAGGCAAGAGTACTGGAGTGGGTTGCCATTTCCTTCTCCAAGGGATTTTCCCAACCCACGGATCGAACCTCAGCCTCCTGCATTGCTGGCAGATTCTTTACTGCCTGAGCTACCAGAGAAGACTTTGGGCTTCCCTGGTGGCTCATATGGTAACGTTTATTATAACGCCTTCCTAATAGGTGTATCTACTTTCACTCTTGCTTTCTATTTTTTTTTAATTTTTGATACAACAGCTAGCGTGAGATTGTTAAAATGTAAGTTAGTTGATGTCACGCTTTGGCTCAAATACCTCTCTGATTTCCAGTGTCTCCAGAGTAAAACCTGAAAGAGATGAAGTTACTTTCCAGCTTCTACAGGACCCAGACATCTCTGTGCTTCATCCTTTCCTCTCTTCTCCTGACACTCTGCTCCAGCCAAGATGACCTCTTTACTTTTTCCTTAGGGCCATTTCACCTGCTCTTTGTTCTGTCTGGTACAGAATAGTTCATTTGGCACCCAGAAATTTGTAAGCCTTGTTCCTTCCTTTTCACTGCGTCTCTATTCAAATATCACTTTTTAAAATAGCTCTTCTCTAGTCTCCCCTAAATACAAATGAACGAATTAAGACAACCACCATTTCTGTCCACACTCCTTTTCTCTTACCCTAATTTATTTTTCTCCATACAACTTATCACCATATGGCATACTCTGCATTTTCTTTTTGTTTGTCATCTCCTTAGAGTGTTCTGTGGGAGCAGGCCTGTTGTTTAGATCTTGATTCCCATGATTATAATAACTGTAAGAACGTAATAAAATTTCAGTAAATGTGTGTTAACTGAATGCACAAATGAGATAGTTATGAGATAAATGAGATAGTTAATGACTTTTTTTTTTTTACTTCCAGGCTTATAATACACCGATGCATACTTGTGTATTTTCTCTTCATTATCTCATCATATATCTTGAAATGTTACTTAGTCATTTGTTCTAGTATATCTTAGGGTCACTCTAGATGTGAAATATTTCAAGTTGAACCCATCATCACCTTCTTCTCAAATTCACTTCTATTTCCATTGACCCTACCATTATTTTTTATACTTACTTAAAAGAACAAGTTACCTCTTTTTAATAGAAATTTTTGTTCACATTTAATTTTAATTTTTTTTAGTTTATATTGGAGTGTAGTTGATTAACAATGTTGTATTAGCTTCAAGTGTATAGCAAAATGATTCAGGTATATCTATATATTCTTTTTCAAATTATTTTTCCATTTAGGTTACTGCAGAACATTAATCAGCATTCCCTGTACTATATATATAGAAGGTCCTTGTTAGTTATCTAGTTTATATATAGTAGTGTGTACATGGGGCTTCCCAGATGGTGCTAGTGGTAAAGAACCCTCCTGGCAATGCAGGAGATGTAAGAGACTGGGTTCCATCCCTGGGTCAGGAAGATCCCCTGGAGAAGTGCACGGCAACCTATTCCAGTATTCTAGCCTAGATGATCCTATGGACAGAGGCTATACAGTCCCTAGGGTTGTAAAGAATCGAACACGACTGAGGCGATTTAGCACACACACAGAGTGTACATGTTAATCCCAAATTCCTAATCTACCATATCCCTGTTTGTAGTGAACATTTATCTAGGCTGAGAACACATTTTCTCTGGATCCTTTATTTACTCTATGCCCCTTCATGTAAGTCAACATTTTCTGAAGTGTTTTCTCCAGAGTGGGTATGATGTTCTCACCTTTTTTCCATATGTGCAGGCACGTGTTCCCCAGGCCTTTCAGTGCTCTGGCCTCACCCCGCTGTATTCCACCACACCTCTCCCACTGATTCTGCAGTAATTCCACACCAGCCTTCTTTAAATAGAAGCTTCATTATTTCATTCTCCTAGTCACAACTTGCAGCAGCTTCCTATTTTCTATAGCATCAAGTCTATAGACTTTCTCACAGCCCTGATTTACCTTATTTATTATCTACTGCCAAATACATACCCTCAAGCCAGCAATAGTAACATGATTAAGACATGACTCTTACCCTGAA
This sequence comes from Ovis canadensis, assembly GCF_042477335.2. Taxonomy (NCBI): domain Eukaryota; kingdom Metazoa; phylum Chordata; class Mammalia; order Artiodactyla; family Bovidae; genus Ovis; species Ovis canadensis. The sequence goes on along the minus strand of NC_091246.1, from coordinate 172,300,181 downwards.
AGAGCTCGGATTTTCTGTAACAATTATAGTTCCTTCATCTCAACACTCTTTTGTGTTGTCCACTCTTATTTCATGGGTAATAGACTTGTTCCATGGCTAGACTATAAATGCTTTTTAGTTAGGGGTCATGACTTGTATTTTCTTTATTATATCATATTTCCCCTTACATTGTTTCTGGCACTAGTGTTTGTTTGTAAAAGACACACATGTCAATTGGTTTAATAAGATAGTAAAGATTTATTAAAATAATATCATTGATTTCAGAGATTAATACATATATGACTGCTAATCATAGTGAAAGGCATATTTTTAAATTTAATTAGATATAACAATATCTTGTTTTCAAAATTGACCACTTAGGTTTCAACTTAGAGAACATTTTCCCTGGAAAGTATTTCTTTGATTCCTCAACTTTGAATCAGGTAGCCCTTCTTGATTCTGCCTTTCTGAGGCAGCTTTCCCTGCCTCTATCTCTAAACTGACTCTATCTCTGATCACATTGAAATTGCCTGTTTCCTTTTATATCTCTCTTACTGCACTGTAAGGTATTTGAGGGGAGAGCTATGCTTCACTTACTGTTTTATTATTAAAACTTCATGGAAGGCCTGGCACAGTATAGCTGTACAGTGAATAGAAAAGTAATGGTGTTTCTTTTGTATACATTTGCCTTACAGAACAAATAAAGTGCATATAAATAAAATGCTTTATTTTAAGTATAGCACATGCAAATGTCTCTCTGAAGTGTTTGATGAAACATGGCAAAAGTTAAACTGAAAATGAAGCTATATGAGTGTGTGTATGTAATATAAATATGTATGAAATTATATGTAATTTTATATGTGCGAATATATATGAGATTATATTTGAAAAATGCCATAAACTTTCAAATTTTTGTATGATATGTGTATTAATTATGAATTTAAAAATAAAATTATGATTATTACTTAAATTTAACCAATAACTAATGGTACACTTTTGCTATGCCTATATATAAAGCATGGGCTAATATTGAAAGAATTAAAATACTCCAGAAAGTTTTCTTAATGTACCTTCCTAACTTCAAGGTTATTTGTTGGTTTGTTGGCTGGTAGTTATATGCCTTGACTCTGCAGCCTCAATTCTCAATAAATTAAACTTATTTTTAAAAGATCTCAAGTTATGGATAATGTAACTAAGAAAAAATATATCTATATGCTTAATACACTATACTAGATCAGATAAACTTGGAAAAGTGGCATTGGGAACTACTGCTAGATAAAAGGAAAAAAAAACAGTAGTTTGTTGATCTCTTTAGCTTTCAGTGTCTGTAAATCTCTTTCCCTGCATTCCTATTCAATCTCTCTGTTTACACACACACACACACACACACACACACACAAGCTCTAAAAACTCTATTGGAACTACCAACTAATCTACTTTCTATGCCTGCATTGGGGTTCCCTGCATCCTTTCTATGAGTACTTATTAAGCTCTCGTTCTCCCTTGTGAACAGAGGTTAGATTCAATTTTTATTCATCAGTCTCTACTTGAATTAAATTGCTTACTTAATGTTATTTTAAAGATAGAAATGTTTACCTTTTCCCTACAAGTCTTGACTTATGAACTACTCCATTATGATAGACAGAAAATAATCACCAATTCCTTCTAACAAAAAGTTTGTATTGATTTTTAATTATCCATTACTGTTTACATCAAAACTTGAATTATTTTTCCAGAACCTATAAAGCTGCTTTTATATTTGCCTAATAAAACTGTATACTTATTTTTAACCTAGATTCAAATATTTTTTCCACAGTCTGACATGTCCCTTCCTTCCGTCTCTACATCTCTCTTTCTTTCCCCAACCCTGCCTCAGGGTTGCTTCTGTAGTCATCCGTAAGTTCTTGCAGTGGCTTTCCTCGCCAATACCTACCAGGATGAGCTACCATATATAAAACAACATGTACCAAAACACTTTAGAAAACAGTAACCTCCTTTAAGTAGATGTTATTACTCATTATTTTTACCATCTGGGTCTTTGAGCTTATTTATATCCCACATTTTGTGCTAAAAATCTCATTTCCTTTATCTCTCATATTTAGAAATTCTTGGAACATTATCCAGCAATCATGAGAGCCTTTGGCTTTAAGCCTAACTGACCAAAAGTATCCCATTCCACCCACTCTTTTTGGAGGAAAATAATTCACTTTCTGAGAGTGGAGTCTGCTATGGTGGATGATCCCCTAGATGCTGTCACCCTTCAGTAACCATAATTTACCACTTAACTTCCCCTTTAAAAAAGAAGTTGCAATCAACATGTTTAAACAGCAACATGATGCATTTCTTTTGAATACTGGAAAAAATATATTCCTAGTTGGAGCCTAAAATCTCAGGGTACAAACTACCCAGTTCACTGACAGCTGACGTCACTTATGCCACTTGGTATGCAAATCCATATGCTATCAATGCAAGAGACTAAATTATTTTCTGAGAAGCTGTGTTGTTTCTTAACCAGCTCTGTAAAACAGTCAAGATTTTAAACATGAAACGTCAAATGTACTAATATGTGTTTGTTTCCTGATCTTGTATATTTCTCATTATAACTCTTTGTGAGACCTAATTATTTTCAGGGCATTTCCCCTTTTTCCTTTAATGAAATAGTCAAGAAAAATAACCCTGTTTATAGCATGTTAAATCTTTATCATCTTTATGTTTATCAAAAGTGTATAAGGCATGTCTGGGGATAACCCTGCAGGAGTCAAAAGCCTGTGGCAGGTTTTAGAGAATCATCTGCTGCCTCCTGAGCTGGAAGGATTTGCAGGCCAGAGCTCAGGAAGTTGCCATGGCTTGAGGGCAAAGCAGGCTTTTGCAGATAAACCTTAAGTCACAGATTCTACCTTTTGGAGCCAGATATCATTTTGTGGATTAATTAATACTTGTGAGGGCTTTAAGGATGAAAGACATTGTAAGCATACAACATTTCTTATGTTAAAACAAAGGACAGCCTCTTGGGGGGGAATCATTCTATTGATTAGGCTGTGCTTTCCTTAAATTGCAAAAAAAAAACTACCAAAAGCTCTTTAATCTTTCAAAATTCTACTCTGTTAAGATAAAAATTAGGTTTTTGGAAAAAGCACTCTCCCATATCTTCAAGATGGTAGTATATTAATAATGCTATATAATTTAAGAACCCTTATACAAACCATCTCCAAGTTTTCATTGCTTTATGTGCCCTTCCTCTACTCAAACAAGAGTGTTTTTTATTTTTTTATTTATTTTCATTTACAAAATGTTATCAGCATATAGATTTTACAGTGTTGTGTAGGAGTGTGTTAACTCCAGTATTGGTTGAGGCCATCCCTGTGCTAGGTTTGGGTGTGATATGATACGCTAAATAGTCATGTCCTTTTCTGGAGGGCCTGTCAGTCCAGGGGGGAAGAGAAATATTAAACAAATAAAGAAAATCATAATTCTATAAATGTAAATTACACAACATACTATGACAGCAGACAAACAAGTTTCTATGAGAGAGGGAGAGCCTACTTTGGATTAAGTATTTATAAAAGCACGATTTGAAAGAGCCATTTAAATTGAGATTTACAGGGTGAATAAAGTTTGTTAAGCAAATAACTGGAAGGATGCTGCAAACAGAAGGACTAGCAAGTACAGAGGTCTGGAAGTCAGAACAAAGTTGTTATCTTGGAAAAACTGCATGAATGCTGCACTGACTAGAAAAGAAAGAAAGTGAAGTCGCTCAGTTATGTCTGACTCTTTGCGACCCTATGGACTATAGCCTACCAGGCTCCTCCGTCCATGGGATTTTCCAGGCAAGAATACTGGAGTGGGTTGCCATTTCCTTCTCCAGGAGATCTTCCTGACCCAGCTGTTGAACCCGGGTCTCCCGCATTGTAGGCAGATGCTTTACCGTTTGAGCCACCAGGGAAGTGGTAGGCTGACTAGGAATATAAATCTGGAAATGTGGGTAGAGGGAGACAGTTCTCAGATAATGGTAAGGAGTTCAGAAGCCATTAAAATACAAAAACAGATTACAGTAACTTTTCCCATCAAGGCCTACATTTGAAATTCACTTAACTCTACAATAGAGAAGAACATTCACACAACAACAATGAAAAGGGTTATTAACATTGAGCAATCTTGTCTTCCCTATTGCCTTGACCAAAACTAGTTATAACAAAACAATTGAATTATGCTAATAAATTTCCCAGACAGTAATCAAGAAGGCCATTCTCACTGAATCCCAAAAAGAGTTAAAGAAAGAACACTGTATTTGCATCAATGGCATGAAGAAATAGAATTCAGGGAAGAGAGAAAAAAGGAAGGGAAAGGAGATGCATTTGTACAGGAAAAGCTCCAAAAGACTGAATTTCTTGAGACAGAAAGAAGTGCCTTCATCAGCCTGTTTCCCAAATAGAACCTGGATTTTTTTGGTGGTGACCAAATGAAACACACTGGTCACAAGATGAAAGGCTAAGGGGGTTCTTAAACATCAAATGCTAGCTTATTCAAGATGATATTTTGATGAGTTAAGGGTAAATAAATCAGAGACATGTGGGTAAAATTTCCCTTGAAATACACAGGGGTTTAAAATGATGGGGAAATGCATTTGGCAAAACATAATATGTACTTTGCCAAACCCAACATTTGAAAACTGGTTCAAGACATTCAGCAGAACCCCAGAGCACAACATATTCTCTTATCCTGAGAGTAAATGAAGGAGAAAACCCATGAAAGCAATGTACAACATACACTACAGGGTATAAATAATTTGCATTCAGCAAACCATGCCTAACTTTAAGACCTGAAGTCAAGACCAGCTTTTCCTGATCTTTAAGAATGCTTAATTACTCCTTTATAGGCACCTCTCATGTATGACGCAGCATCATTTTTCTTTTATTCTCCTTTTCATGTAATTATTGTTTTCAACTTGAAAATTTTGGTTTACCACTTTCTAAAAGTATGCACACACTTAATTATGTATCTTTGTTACACACAGATTTTATATTTCATGTCTGCAAGAGCATCATAGTTCATTTTCCAGCTATATGTAAGATGGCCCTAAAATTGAAGTGAAATGAAGTGAAGTAGCTCAGTCGTGTCCAACTCTTTGCAACCCCATGGGCTGTAGCCTACCAGGCTCCTCCCTCCAAGGGATTCTCCAGACAAGAATACTGGAGTGGGTTGCCATTTAAAATTAAGCATTTATATTTTAAATTAGTACTTTATATGATATTTAGAAAAGCTAAATTTTGAAGGTGATTTTTTTTCCCTTTGTTTTTGTTTCTGTTCCACTACAAGACCACACACATGGTCAGCAGATCTGATGTAGCAAAAAAGCTAGAGTCGATACAGAAATAACTGGAAACTGAGAAGAAAAAAAATGTAAGCAGTGAGTCCCAAAGAGGAAAGTAGAGCAAGAGAGGGAAAGCCAGTGGAGTTCTGTAGATGACTAAGTTCTAGAGATAGACTGTACAGTAGGGTGATTATATCAGTTAATAAGGCTGTGTTGTACACTGAAAATTTGCTATGAGAGTTGAGCTCACATGCTTTCACCAGAGAAAAATTTTAAAAAGGTAACTATGTGAGGAAATGAATATGTTAAGTAGCTTGACTATAGTAATGGTTTCACTGCTGTTCTTTTTGTTTAGTCACTAAGTCATGTCCAACTCTTTACAATGCCATGGACTGTAAACCTCCAGGCTCCTCTATCCATGGAATTTCCCAGGCAAGAATTTTGCTTCCTTCTCCAGGGGATCTTCCTGACTCAGGGATCGAACACACCTTTTGCATTGCAGGGAGATTCTTAACCACTGAGCAACCAGGGAAGCCCAAACATTTCATTATGTATATGTAAATCAAAATATCAGGTTGTACACATTAAATATATACATTTTTTTATTTTAAAGATAGAAACATAAAAATAATTTTAAAAAGAAGATCAATGGAAAAAATACACAAAATTTCTATTTCTGTGAATAGTGGAAATGTTAAGAGATTTAAAAAGGAAGAGAAACATCATTAGGGGGTAATATGATATAACCAGATATCCTCCTTCTGTGCTTTATAATAGAAATTATCAAAAACAATATTATCAACAAAATACTGTGATCAATCAAAAGTTCAAAAAAATGTAATGTGTCTAATTACTAAATTGGAAAAGCGTTAATGCAAAATCTATTTGAAATTATAGTAGCTCATGTGTGTAGTTACGGAGATTCGATACAAAGTTCTCCCAGGAAGTAAGTTAGTCATACAGAAATTTTCACAGGTTCCACTGCTCTGGTGGGTTCTCTCCAGTTCAGGCCTGAGGCCTGTCTCAGTTTGGTGGATATTAATAGATTATATGTATCAAAATTATCAGTGTTTACAGAGATGATGATCCCTAGGGTTTCCTTGGTAGCTCAGTGGTCAAGAATCCTCCGCTAACACAGGAGATGTGGGTTCCATCCGTGGGTCCAGAAGTTCCCCTGAAGAAGGAAATGGCAGCCCGCTCCGGTGTACCTGCCTGGGAAATCCCATAGACTGAGGAGCCTACCCTCTGTGGGCTGTAGTCCATAGGGTCCCAAAAGAGTCAGACACAACTTGGCAACTAAACAACAGCGGGATTACCTCACATCATGAAACTTCTAAGAGTCTGCTGTATAAACTTTAAATCTGATTTATTAATTTGTAACGGTGCATATCCTGATGTTGACTATGGTGCATCACATTCTATGTGAGAGGACTGAGGAAGCTGAATTAGGAGTCAGAAGATTGTCAGTGAACACAGAAATCAGAACAAAGGAGAAAAGAGCAATCATTCACATGTATCAGCAGAACGAAGGCTCTGTGTTTCTGTTACTAAACATCAGTCTTTTCTCATGAAAATGCGCTGAAAGTTTTAGATTTAACTTATTTCATTTATAAACATGTATTTCAACAAATTCTTATAATGTACTGATATAGATGAACCTCTATTGTTTTCAATTCTACTTATTTTATCTGAGAACTATGTGAGGACTTCACATAAAAAAAAAAAATTGCAGTGTCTGTAGTTACGGTTACAGTCTGGTCTTTCTGCCTGATTGTTAGCATTAATCACAGGCTGTCTTCTGCTCTCTTGCCTTGTGTCTGGCTTCCAACTTAGGCTGATAAACAGGTGCTATCTGGATATCCCGCCACCATTCATTCTTTTCATATGTATCTCAGCGCAGTTGTGTCTGCTGAGTACTCCCTCACTGCTAGCAGACTGGCTGGCATCCAATCTGGACAAATTGCTGATCTTTCCTGCCACTTAACATTAAATAGGGCTTCTGAGGAACATTGAACAAATAGCACAAGAAGCCAGATTCAGCATCTAAAGACTGGTTGATGTTTTTAAGTACACGGTTTAGGAAGTGCTACAACTTTAAAGAACTTCAAGCTGGCCTGGAACTTGGCATGTGGTATCCCAAAGTGAAAGAAAATGCACGTTTCAGTTGATCAGCCGTGTCTGACTCTTTGTGACCCCATGGACTGTACCTCACCAGTTTCCTCTGTCCGTAGAATTCTCAGGCAAGATTATTGGAATGTGTAGCCATTCTTTTCTCCAGGATATCTTCCCAACCCAGGGACTGAACCCAGGTCTCCCGCATTACAGGCAGATTCTTTACCATCTGACCCACCAGGGAAACACATGCCTAAACCTAGACATAATTTTGTAAATTACCAGAGGCAAGACCATCTGGGTCCTAAATGACCAACGTAGTCCACTGTAATTTATAGATTACTGTCCATTCAAACCATGGGATTAACATTAAAGAGGAATAAGTAATTAAAATAATTAATATGGTACCATATATAAACCCACATGCAAAATACAGAGCAATCTTCTGCTTGCCCTAATAGTTCTTTTGGCTCCTATGAACCTCCTGGAATAAGTGATTTCTAGTGCCTGGAACATGAAAAAGTATTTCAAAATATGATGACAAGGAATAATAAAGTAATTAAGTGTACATCATGGAAACTTTGCTTTTCAGCATGGGACTTGAATAATGCAGTGCTTTCAGTATAGGAAACCTGATTGGAGTTTTCTATTCCAGGACAAAACCTCTTCTCATCTCTGAGGTAACTGGAGGCACGTATGGTATCCAGTCCCTCCAAAAGAGGAATAGGAGTATCTTGAAATGTGATCTCACAATGATGTAAACCTCAACAAGATTAAGGTTGTCCTATTAGTCTTTGCAGGGCTTCCCCAGTGGCTTGGCAGTAAGAATCCACTTGCAAGGCAGGAGACAAGGGTCAGATAGATCCCCTGGAGGAGGGCATGGCAACCCTCTCTAGTGCTCTTGCCTAGAGAATCCCATGGACAGAGGAACCTGGCAGGCTACAGCAAATAAGGTCACACAGAGTCAGACATGACTGATGTGACTATGCAGCAGAAACATTAGCCTTTGCAGTCCCCTTGAGAAGAGCAACTGGTATTTAGGGGAAGGGGATGTTATTTAAAAATGTACTGAAAAAAGGTTGTATATCAAGTATGAAAGAAACAATGGAGAGAAATGAACAGACAAGGGAATAGTTCATGATGGTTGCATATGTATATAATTACATGTAAAATGTAATTATATACATATATGTATATGTATATGCAGATACACAGATATGTAAAAATATGCAGTGTAGAAATAAATATAATAGGTAAAATACACACTAGAAGGATTACTAGTGTCTCCCAATGACCAGGAAGGCAACTTGAACATTAGAAGATAATATAAAAGAAGATTCCTTACCTGTTTTCTCTGGGACCTCTGTGTGGACATGCCTAGCAATCTTGCATTGATCAAAAGCCATGAAAAGTGACTCAGCCTGTTTGATGGCAATGATGCCCATTTATAGAAGCCTAAGGTGAGAAATCCAGCCCCTGGTCTCAATCTTAGTTATCTTGAAAAGGTCCAGTGCATACAGGAACATTACTTATTCAAGGAGAGAGAATTTTAAGGTATATTACTCAAGCCAGCTTATGTTGATTTCTCCCTGAAAGAGTATTAAGTTTCTACTTTCACATTTTCCTTCTCTTTTTAGACAAGTGGTCATCAATAATACATCTCTGGGAACTAAATATCCACCTAGTAGCCTTTTAGTGATTTTTTTTTTTCTGGGGGGAGGCAACATTCTTAGCTAATAATGTATGCATAAAATTTTATTATGGGTTGAGAGATTTTGTAGGTTTTTGGCAGATAGATTCAGTCTTTTGGTAACTTATTTTCATCAGAAGAAATCTTAAATAAAGTGGTAAATTTTATCTATCATTCGTTCAGTTCACTTCAGTCACTCAGTCATGTCTGACTCTTTGTGATCCCATGGACTACAGCACACCAGGCTTCCTTGTCCATCACCAATTCCCGGAGCTTGCTCAAACGCATGTCCAGTGAGTCAGTGATGCCATCCAGCCATCAACCATCTATTATTTGTTACACAACAAAATTTCTAAATATACATTCATAAAGAAAGAGACATCTTCTATGATGCTAATTGCTCTTAAAAACATCTCTCTTCCAAATGTTTGTAGAAACTAGTGATGCTCAAAATTAATTACTAAATGTATTATATGGATTTATGGGATAGACAAATAAGATTTTCTGGCCCTAAAAGAAGAGACCATATACATTAGGACAAAAGGTGATTAAAGCAAATGAATAGACATATCTAAGTACAAAAGAGGCACCACTGAACGTCATGATTTTAAAAGTTATCTAAGAGAGCTTCCTTAGATTCTTCTAGGCTTGTGAAAAGTATGCTGAAATAAAAGAAATTCTCTGGAAATGTAGCTATGTGAAAAATAGTGACCCCATGAGCTGCAGCATGCCAAGCCTCCCAGTCCATTACCAACTGCCCGAGTTTACTCAAACTCATGTCCATTGAGTCGGTGATGCCATCCAGCCATCTCATTCTCTGTCGTCCCCTTCTCCTCTCACCTTCAGTCTTTCCCAGCATTAGGGTCTTTTCAAATGAGTCAGCTCTTCGCATGAGGTGGCCAAAGTACTGGAGTTTCAGCTTCAACATCAGTCCGTCCAGTGAATATTGGACTGATTTCCTTTAGGATGGACTGGTTGGATCTCCTTGCTGTTCAAGGGACTCTCAAGAGTCTTCTCCAACATGACAGTTCAAAAGCATCAATTCTTCGGTGCTCAGCTTTCTTTATAGTCCAACTCTCACGTCCATATAAGACTACTGGAAAAACCATAGCTTTGAATAGACGGGCCTTCGTTGGTAAAGTAATGTCTCTGCTTTTGAATATGCTGTCTACGTTGGTCACAAATTTTCTTCCAAGGAATAAGCGTCTTTTAATTTCATGGCTGCAGTCACCATCTGTGACTGGGATGTCACTGCATCACAACTTACATTCTGTATATATTTACCCTGCTGCTGCTGCTAAGTTGCTTCAGTCGTGTCTGACTCTGTGTGACCCCATAGACGGCAGCCCACCAGGCTTCCCTGTCCCTGGGATTCTCCAGGCAAGAACACTGGAGTGGGTTGCCATTTCCTTCTCCAATGCATGAAAGTGAAAAGTGAAAGTGAAGTCACTCAGTCGTGCCCGACTCTTAGCGACCCCATGGACTGCAGCCTACCAGGCTCCTCCATCCATGGGATTTTCCAGGCAAGAGTACTGGAGTGGGGTGCCATTGCCTTCTCTGATATATTTACCCTAGAACTCCACAAGAATCTCTGTGGAATGATAAGGAATATTTGAATCTCTCTTAAGCAATATGCAGTTACATTAACAGTGAAAGCCAATAAATATAAATAGGAAAGGAAGCAAGCCCACCCCATGGAGGAAGATAATGAGATAATGCTGCTACAGTATTTCTTGGTAGCTAGCTGAACAAAATGCATGAAATATCAGGATTTTAAATGCTCTTCCAGTTTAACCAGCTACCTAGATCTATTGAATTGTTTGCTCTCACTGGCCTCAGCAGATATATCGAAGGGGAAGTAGAAATGAGGGGTGAAAAGGAGGAACTTTTCCAAGGATGATAAATAAAATTAAGGAAGGCATTAAATTTATCTTTGTTTTACCATTTTTAATCAATTTTGTAAGGAAGTGACTTTAATGCCCAGAAGGAAGTGTAAGTAAAGGTGTATCACTATTCAACAAATCATTCACATTACTCTTTGTAATATTTCTTTTGGATACTTAACATCTTGTAATGACTATGATCTTGCAGGCACTTCCCATAAGCTATATATGCATTATTGATAAAGTTCTATGACTGGAAACTTCCATCACTGCAGTGACTGTTGCAAAGCATAGGTTCATTCAAACTAATAATATGTATGAGTTTGTCACAGTTTTAATATATGCATTCTTCTTGCAGATGGTTGAAAAAGAAGGTTATCTTCAAAAAGCTAAAATTGCAGATGGAGGAAAGAAACTAAGGTAATAAACTTTTTTTTTAATTCACTTTTATCTAACTATGCTAGTTCTCCATCTCCTCAATTTGTGTTGCTGTTATTGTTTAGAAAGGTAGGCCCTATGGTGCAGCACTAGAATATTCCTCTCTGTTGTCACTAAGGTCAACATTATTTTTAATGTAACTATAGGTTTCCAACAAAGCACTACATTTTATTTTATTGCACAGAATATGAATGAAGTGCTTCATGACCCTCTAAAACTTGGAATTAAAAAAATATGCAAAGAAATAAGAAAGTGGGTCTTAATTTCTGTGATTAACAGAATACAGGATGAAGGGACTCATTTTGCAGTGTAAAAAATCTCCTATAATACATTGAGAGCATAATTTTTTGAAGGATGGAGGATTTGAGATACATTTGTTGCTCAGTAAAAATCATTTGAGAAAGAAAAATGAGAGAAAAATATCATCTGTTAGGTAAAAAGTCGGAAGTTGCTGCATTTGGAGATGAGAGTGACACAGAGTGGGTAAGAGAAATTAGATAATGTAGGAAGAATTTCCTTAGGCGACAGGAAGAAAAAACTTCAAATGAGGTTGATAGGAGGGTAGTCAGAAATGCTACATATTGTTTTTAATGTATGGGCTATTTAGAAGTAAACATCTCTATTTTAGAATGTCCCCTATTTCTCATGTAAGTCTTATTATATACTTAGTTTTGTGATAAGTTAAATGCAAACTGCAAAGTTATGTAGAAAGTACTCACAGTGGGAGACAAAGCATTTATTCATGACTATATAATTAACAATTAAAATCATAAAGGATAAATGTACTAATTAGCTACACAATGGGACACTTATTAATTGTATAATATAGTTTATTACTGGGATGGAACTCTGGCCAACACTAGAAAATGGAGTATGTTATTGTTTGCCTGCTATAATGGAGTAAGTATATATTTATTTAAAATAAGTAAAATTGGAGAAAACTGTCATCCATAATTCCACTACTTAAAATGACTCTCAGTTTTAAAGAACAAATTCTATTTTCCACCCATGTTGTGTTTTATTCTGGGGTAAGATTTTAAAAGCTCTTAACGAGTTTTTAAAATATTGTGTTTTATTCTGGGATAAACAGGGCCTTCAACCTTCTCCTAGACTATTTTTCTGCAATATCTCTGCAGCCACCCTCCCTTGAAGGATCAAGGAGGGAGATACACAGGAGACACGATCAAATGCAATACTGTTTTCAAAGACTCATCTAGTCCAGGCTCCAATGGAGAACCTGACAATGTGTTAAGTTCTGAAAGGGCAGTAGGGATTCTTTGACTAACCCAACCTAGTGCCAACTTTCCCCTGGACTTCACTCCCAGATATATTAGCCTGTGGAAGGAGTGTGGAGGTGCAGCGATAAGCCTTCAGATAAACTAAAGCCCTTTCTTACCTTACCAGCTATGTGGACATCATATCCAAAGAAGAATAGAAAAGGGCTTGTCAAAGTTACCACTTCAGCCTTTCCCTGGGGCTTTGCAGGAAGGAGGAGGTGATAGCGTTGGTAGGTCTTAGACCCCAGCCTCATGCAAGGAAGAGGAGGAGATCCTAAAAGGGATTCCAAGCAAATTTTGTACAGTGTCCTTGCCCATGGCCCTCCATAATCCATTCTTGTAAAATGTTTTCCTAGAAGGTGGTGTCAAGAAAAATTAAAGGGGCAGAACCAGGCCTTTTCCCTCACCACCTCTCATGAACAAGACATTTTTAGGTAGCTTCAATCAGTGTGTATACCATTTTGTATTTGTTTTGTTTCTTTGTTTAACCAGTTTATATACCATGTGTTCTAGCTTAAATTCATACAAACATTAGTTTGTATTATGTTTCATTGTTATTTCAATCATCTTACATGGAATTATGCATTCTTTCAGCTTTTTTTCATTTAAAATTATATAAATTTTAGTTTTCCTTTCTTTTTGTTTTAAACCTCAGGTGCACAAATTGAGTTGATTATCCTCTTCAGTGTGTGGCCTTGTATTATCATCTTTCTGGGCAAGACTCCTAGCTGGGTTTACTTTATTCTCAGTCTCCATTCCTCGCTTCAGTCCTCTGTAGAATGTGTGTTCCTCAAATCCAGTCTCCATATATTTATTTGGCTATATGTGTGGCATACTAGAAAACAGCATGTAAGTGAATATGCTCTAAGTTGCAGAAGTCTTTGGGGTTATAGAGGCTTCCATGATGGCTCAGTAGTAAAGAATCTGCCTGCAATGCAGGAGGTGCAGGAGACACGGGAGACATGAGTTCAATCCCTGGGTCAGAAAGATCCACTGGAGGAGGAAATGACAACCAGCTTACTATATTCTTGCCTGAAAACACCCCATGGACAGGGGAGCCTCATATGCTACAGTCCATGAGATCGCAAAGAATCAGACACGACTGAGAGAATGAGCACTTTGGGCTATAAGCCTCATTCTGTTTTGTACTACTTTCATTCAACATTAGTCAGTATTAGGGTTATCTATCTACAGCTGTATACTTCAGTTCAGTTCAGTTCAGTCGCTCAGTCATGTCCGACTCTTTGCGACCCCATGAATTGCAGCACGCCAGGCCTCCCTGTCCATCACCAACTCCCGGAGTTCACTCAGACTCGCGTCCATCGAGTCAGTGATGCCATCCAGCCATCTCATCCTCTGTCGTCCCCTTCTTCTCCTGCCCCCAATCCCTACCAGCATCAAAGTCTTTTCCAATGAATCAACTCTTTGCATGAGGTGGCCAAAGTACTGGAGTTTCAGTTTTAGCATCATTCCTTCCTAAGAAATCCCAGGACTGATCTCCTTCAGAATGCACTGGTTGGATCTCCTTGCAGTCCAAGGGACTCTCAAGAGTCTTCTCCAACACCACAGTTCAAAAGCATCAATTCTTCAGCACTCAGCTTTCTTCACAGTCCAACTCTCACATCCATACATGACCACTGGAAAAACCATAGCCTAGACTAGACGGACCTTAGTTGGCAAAGTAATGTCTCTGCTTTTGAATATGCTATCTAGGTTGGTCATAACTTTTCTTCCAAGGAGTAAGTGTCTTTTAATTTCATGGCTGCAGTCACCATCTGCAGTGATTTTGGAGCCAAGAAAAATAAAGTCTGACACTGTTTGCACTGTTTTCCCATCTATTTCCCATGAAGTGATGGGACCAAATGCCATGATCTTCGTTTTCTGAATGTTGAGCTTTAAGTCAACATCTTCACTCTCCTCTTTCACTTTCATCAAGAGGCTTTTTAGTTCCTCTTCACTTTCTGCCATAAGGGTGGTGTCATCTGCATATCTGAGGTTATTGATATTTCTCCCAGCAATCTTAATTCCAACTTGTGTTTCTTCCAGCCCAGCGTTTCTCATGATGTACTCTGCATATAAGTTAAATAAGCAGGGTGACAATATACAGCCTTGATGTACTCCTTTTCCTATTTGGCACCAGTCTGTTGTTCCATGTCCAGTTCTAACTGTTGCTTGCTGACCTGCATACAGATTTCTCAAGAGGCAGGTCAGGTGGTCTGGTATTCCCATCACTCTCAGAATTTTCCACAGTTTATTGTGATCCACTTAGTCAAAGGCTTTGGCATAGTCAATAAGGCAGAAATAGATGTTTTTCTGGAACTCTCTTGCTTTTTCGATGATCCAGCGGATGTTGGCAATTTGATCTCTGGTTCCTCTGCCTTTTCGAAAACCAGCTTGAACATCAGGAAGTTCACGGTTCACGTATTGCTGAAGCCTGGCTTGGAGAATTTTGAGCATTACTTTACTAGTGTGTGAGATGAGTGCAATTGTGTGGTAGTTTGAGCATTCTTTGGCATTGCCTTCCTTTGCGATTGGAATGAAAACTGACCTTTTCCAGTCCTGTGGCCACTGCTGAGTTTTCCAAATTTGTTGGCATATCATCACATTAATTTCTTCCAGCTTTCTACCCATTTTGCCATTGTGTGCACACATCAAATTTTACTTACACAGTCTTCCAGGAGTGGATACTTAAATTGTCCCTACTCCTTCCATCCCAAACAACATTGCAATAAATGACACATGTATGTCTCCTTACAAATATATTAGAAATTCTCTCTGGGGCATAAACCCAGGTGTCTCAGTGGTTAAGAATCTGCCTGCCAAAGCAGCAGACATGGGATCAATCCCTGGGTTGGAAAGAACTCTTGGAGAAGGAAATGGTAACCTACTCCAGTATTATTGCCTGAAAAATCCCACGGACAGAGGAGCCTGGTGGGCTACAGTCCATGGGGTCATAAAAGAGTTAGACATGACTTAGTGACTAAACAATACAAAAGGACTGCTTGATGGTAAAGGCACATACAGTTATAAATCCATTGAGTGCTGCTGCCAGACTTTCTCACAATGAATGCATCAGTTCATATTTTCTTCACAATGCAGAGATCACCCCTCACCACAATCTCATCAGTGTATAGCTTTACTAAATTTCAGTTTTGTAAGTTGATATCTATAGAACATAGCATTGCTTTTATTAATAATTTTATTCCTCTGGTTGGTGTTTCTGTTAAGTATCTCACTTTGTTTTTCTTGTGACAATTTCTAATATGCACCAGGTAGTATATACCTTGGTCAACTTTTATATTAAAACTGAAAGACTTTATAGATTGAAAATTGTAGATATAGTCGGCATATTTAATAACATATGATATCCTAAAATGTTGATGGGACTATAAGGCACCAAGCCATTTTACATTCCTCTTTTATTACATTTTTAAGTTGATTCAAGTTTATACTAAAATAGTTATAATTGCAGTAAACCTACTATTGCTTGCTTTTATATTTTCTTAACAGAAATTCTAAGCCTAGATGTCTTGAGTAAATCACAAGACCACATTTGTTTTAATGACTGTTATGTATAGCCCTACTGCTTGCCCAAGGAGTCTGTATGTTTTTGTAACTAACAACAGAATGATCAATTTAATCATAACTGAAAAGGTGTGTAATTTTTAACCCATTGATAATTTAGTAACTATTCAATAGTATACCATAGTTGTTATAATTTGTATTTCTTATGTAAAATTTCTTGCCATGGTCTTGTCCCTATTTATCAAGGAACTTTATATCTTTTTATAAATTTGAATATGTTATAACAATAATAACAGATGCTTATTCTGTGGAGTACTTGGATAATTGCTTTACCAGTAACACTGAAATAATACTCTAAAACAGGCTATGTTACTGCTATCAGTTTTACAAATGGAGAAACTTGGTCCCTTCTACCAACCTCTCCTTCTCCCAATCTTACTCTATGTATAGTTGGTATCAGATTTTAGCTATGTCCTCTGTATGAAGTAGGTTAGATTTTTCCATCTTGGTAGAAGATATTTGAAGCCAGGAAGCAAAAACTGTTCTTTTATTTCATACCATCAGCTGTACCAAGGGTTTCAACTGTCACTTAACAAATACTATTTTATTAATCTCTATAAATTTTCCAGGCTTCCCTGGTGGCTCAGTGGTAAAGAACCCACCTGTCAATGCAGAAGACGTAGGGTTCCATCCCTGGGTCAGGAAGACCCCCTGGAGAAGGAAATGGCAACCCACTTCAGTATTCTTGGTCAGGAAATCCTATGGACAGAGGAGCCTGGTAGGCTACAGTCCATGGGGTTGCAAAGGAGTCAGACACGACTTAGTGACTAAACAACAACAATAAATTTTCTACTCATAAATCCATGACATATCATCCACATCATGTTTTGTGTTTTTCTTTTCTTCCTTCCCCTCTTCCTGTTCCTTTTTCTTTAACTTCCTTCCCTTTTTCATGTATTTTTTTCTTTCTTTCTAAGAAAAGTTTGACCTGTCTTTGAATACAGCAAGAGTTGGTGGAAAGAAGAACACCTTGGCTATATCTTACATCTATAAAGGGCCATGAATTTAGCTTTATTTTGAAATGAAATTCTAGAAGTTTCCCCAGATAGACAGGATTGAAAGCCAAAGACATTCAGCATTCAACTTTAGATTTTCTTTGTGAACACTGAAAGTGTGTTTTTCTGATAAAGTTTAGAAATTCCTGCATTTTGTTACATCTGTTCCCTAAAGAGAAGTAGCTCATGTCTCTCTGAAGTTCTCGGAGACCTTAGCGAAGAGTTGCTTTCAATTCTTTAATTTGTAAAAGGCCTCTGACAGTATGTACACTTTCTATACCCTTATCTCTCCTACTACACCTTTCATTTTGAGCCTGCCCCTTCGTCATCTCATTTGTGGCTTGTACATCTTATCTCATGTGGCTTTTCACTCTACTCTGCTCTTCAGAGGGAGTGGAAAGAAGTAAATGAGGATGAAAGGATGCACAGAGATGTATTTGGAAAAAAATTAAAGTAGTATAGTGTTGTGTCTACCAGTGTTCATTTTCATCCCAGAGCCCCAGAGCTATTAAACCTTTGTTTTTGTTTTTTTTCTTCTTTTTAAACAATTGTTTCTAAGAATAGACTTTCTGTGGAACATGGTACTAAAGTACCCCCCCTAATGTAAACATTATTATTATTTTAGCATTTTCTGCTCAAGATCCTAATGAATTCTTCCAGGTTGCATTTGCCTTTCTCTCTTTTTATGTTCAGTACTAAGGACCAGGGGGAACGTTTGAAAAGTATGGAATAGAGAAATGATTTTTTAAAAGATTCCTTTAGTTTCATGATTTCCAACATGTGCTATTATAATTTCCAACTTCTAGTAACCCTGTGAAAATAGAAAGCTTTTACATTTCTTGCAGTAATGACAGCGATGTATATATTTATACACCAATGTCTCTTTGATTTTTCTTTAAGTAAAGGCAGATTACAAAAAGCTTAGGATATGAGACAAGAAATGTGTTCCTTGCATACCAGTTTGAGAACTAGTCAGAATATTTAGCAGGGTCTGAGTGATTGTTCAGTAAACCAGTCAAGGACACTGGAGTAAATCAGTTTCACCCGCCACCAGGGGTGCAGAATCAACTCAAATCCAGTGTAACCAAGTCAGATAACAGAGGCAAGCAACAGCAAAGAGAGTCTGAAATTACAAAGTAGCCTCATGTCTATTTTCCTTTGATTTTCTGGTTTGCCATTATGTCATTACCAAAGGAGGCACTGGAGAGGTGAGTGTAATATATAAAACTTAAGTGTTAGAGTAGATGAATCCGTTCAACATGAGCCCAAGCTAACAGATTCTAACAATGATAACAAATATTTTAAGGGCCATTTTCCATCAAGTGTTCTTCAGATGAGCAGTTACAAAGTTGCTCTTATTATGTGCTGCCATCCGGTGTCCATTTCATAGAATGCAAAGAATTTTTGGTCAAGCTGTTTGTGTTTAGTTTCTTTGGTTTAGGGTTTTTTGTTTGTTTGGTTTTGGTTTTACTTTCTGTGTTGGCAAGTCAGGATTCATTTTAAGAATGTTCTCTAAAGTGTCACTTGGAGAAGATGTCCCACTAATTGCATTAACTGCTTGTCCTTATTAGAAGTTAGTTCTTCCTCCTTCTTAATTACATTAAGGATCCTCACCACTACCCCTTCCTCCATCTTAAATGTGATATCTTGTGACAAAAATTCAAAATAAATACTTGCACTTATTGTCCCAGGATATATTTCCTGTGCTGAATCGCTAGCATTAATGTCAATCCCTTACCTAACTGCTATGTGGAGACTCTCTCACCTATTTCTAGGACATCTGAAGTTGGACATTTCCTGACTTATGTGTCTTACTTAACACACGAGTCTATCCAACATCTAGGTTTTTATCTCTCTGTGTGGAAAAATTAAAAAAAAAATGCCCTCAAATTTAAGATGATGAAATGTTGATGCATTAATTGGCTCCCATCCTGGGAAAGTAGGGCTGAAAAGGCTCCCAATTCGGCATTGCAGAATAGCCCAGATCAGTCTAAGAAGTAGCCTTGCTCCGAGAAAGATGTTCAAGGACCTCTTTGGCAATACTAAGGAGTCTTCCTCTCTCAGGGCTATCATGAGGCTCTCCACAGACGAGTGCAGTATGGCTGAGGGAGAGTTATGTGCCATCTGCTCTAGAGATGGTCAGCAGAATGAGTGTGGCCTTCAAGGTTCAGAAGACTTGGCCTGAACCCCATATTTATGACTGTGATGCCCTGGGATAGGATGTAACCTCACAACACCTCAGTTCTCTTATCTGTAGTGTGCGGATTACCACCTACCTCCCAATGCTATTTGGATAATTCATTTGTTCCCGTGTTTACTACCGGTCTCCAATGAGTTAGAGGTAAATGCCTTGCGGTCTCTGCTGTTTGCCTTTATATATGCAGGCTTTGGAATTGTATCTGTCTTGTGGTAGATGCTCAGTAGATACTTGTGACCGGCATGGGAATTAAATTTCTTGACTTATACAAAGTATCAGGTGCCATACCTAGCACAGGGTGAGAACTGATGTATGCCTACCAGCTTATTTTATTGACACACATATGAGAAGTCAGGAAGCCCTCTGGAGAAAGCTCAGGTCATGCCACTAGAATTATAAATTAGAAAAGATGTATTAAACCAGGAACATTAGATAGTTTTAAAATGATTCTATGAAAGACTTGTCAAAACACTTGGCAATTAAGTAATAAATAAGGGAAATGCAAGAAGTAGGTGCTTTGTAGCCCTTTTGTCACTGGGTTGTTCAGTCGTTAAGTTGTGTCTAACTCTAGATGTGATGCTCCTGAAATTTGAGATCCTATATATTCTTTTATTCAAAAACATTTGAGAACTTCCCTGCTGGTCCAGCATGTAAGATGCTGAGCTTCCCCAGTGGGAGGGCATGGATTCAGTTCCTGGTCAGGGAAGTTCCATATGCCTTATGGTAAGGACCCCCCAAAACCACCAAATATCAAAACATAAAAACAACAAGAAATAAAAAAACTTTGATAAGCACTCATAAGCACTCACTATATGTCAGATATGGGTTTCCCTGGTGACTGAGAGGTAAAGAATCTGCCTGCAATGCAGGAGATCCCTGGGCCAGGAAGATCCTCTGGAGAAGAAAATGGAAATCCACTTGAGTATCCTTTCAAGGAAATCCCATGGACAGAAGAGCCTGGCAGGCTACAGTCCACGGAGTCACAAAAAAAGAGTTACTGAGTGACAGCATAACAACAGCAAACACCACCCACAGATACTGTGCCCAGGCGTGGAAAAGCTCTAGGCGTGGTGGTCCCTTCTCTGAGGATGCTAGGCAAGTAGAGAGACTTTTCTTTCCATTCTGAAAATCACTTCTTCCTCAAAAGGTCTATTTAAAAGTCCTGTGTAAGTAAGCCCTCTAAACTTGAAGGAGCTACTCACCTCCCGAGTTGAATCTCAATATACTGAAAAACTGTCACCTATAAGGATTTGATGGCATGTAGAAAGCGTTAGAATTTCAAGTCAAGGCAAACCCTTGCCAGTTGATCCAATTCACACCCCTTCCAGAGCTGACAGTGCCATCGAAATGCTCATTGTGTTAGAGTAACTGGTGAGAAGCTTTTCTGCTGATATCCTGAGAATTACAGGTGACACAGAGGGCCAAACACATCAAATGGGGAATAGACTTGAAAGATATTGTAAAGAAAATAGCTAAGTCTTTATTCAGAAGATAAAGGTCCTGACCTATGTCATGAGGTAAAAGATATTCCCAGTAGGTGAATTCTCAGTCACTCCCACATGAGAGGCTTTTGAAACACTTTCTGGTTTTAGACTCCCTACTGAGTACATGCGAGTCTGCTCATCACAAACCAAAATAACCCCCTAGCAGGAAAGAGACAGAGGTGGTGTCATAGTTAGAAGCACACCCCTGCTTCTGGCTTCTTCCGAGCTGTTGAAAGGTTTATCATTAACTCCTTTTGGTATATGCTAAGTTGCTTCAATGTGTCAGACTCTTTGCGACCCTATGGACTGCAGCCCGGCTCCCTCTGTCCATGGGATTCTCCAGGCAAGAATACTAGAGTGGGTTGCCATGCCCTCCTCCAGGGGATCTTTCAGACCCCAGGATCAAACACATGTCTCCTGTGTCTTCTGCATTGCAGGTGGATTCTTTAAAGCTGAGCTACAAGGGGCGGGGTGGGGGTGGCAGTCCACGACTCCTTTAAATCAGTTCAATTCCCAAGAGAAAAAAAGTGCTTGAGAGTAGTGGGCCTTTGACCAATCCTTCTGATTATCATTAGGTAAAATAGTAAATAAGGCAGTCCAGATGACTTGTACCTTGCCATAGGCTCTGCACTCTAGCTTCTATAACTTGAGATTTAGGACCAAAACTATGGTGAAAGCTGATATGGGCAGTCTCCTTAATCAAGAACGTGGCACAGTCATACATTGGAGATATGGCTGGTTTGGATCCAGGACACCTCCATAAAGAGAATAAGGCACCGAAAAGAGTCATATAATATTTTTGGTGTCCCAGAACATATAAATATATGTTTATACTCCACTGTAGTCTATTAATAATGTAATAGCATTATGTCTAAAAAAACAATGTATATACCTTAATTCAAAAATACTGTATTGCTAAAACATGATGATCACCATCTGAGCCTCAATATGACTCACAAAACGTGAGTCATAATATTTTTTGCTGGTGGAGGGTTTTTCCTCAGTGTCGATAGCTGCTGACTGATGAGGGTGGTGGTTACTAAAGGTTGGGGTTGCTGCAGCAATTTATTAAAATAAAATAATGAAGTTTACCGTATCAATTGACTTTTCCTTTCATAAGCAACTTCTCTGTAGCATGCAGTGCTGTGTAAAAGCATTTTACTCACAGTAGAACTTCTTTCAAATTGGATTCAGTCCTTTCAAACTCTGCTACTGGTTTATCAACTACACTTATGTAATATCCTGAATCCTTTTTTGTCATTTAAACAATCTTCACAGAAACTTACCAGAAATAGATGCCATCTCATGAAATCACTTTCTTTCCTCATCCATAAGAAGCAATTTTTCATTCCTTAAAGTTTTTCATGAAATTGTAACAATTCAGCCACATCTTCAGGCTCCACCTCTAATTCTAGTTCTCTGGCTAATTCCACCATATCTTCACTCACTCCTCTGCTGAAATCTTGAATGAACCCTTCAAAGTCATTCATGAAGGTTGAAATCAACTTCTTCAAAGTCGTGTTAATGTTAATGTTCTGACCTCTTCCCCTGAATCAAGAATGTTCTTCATGGTATAAAGAATATTGAATACTTTCCAGAAGGTCTTCAGTTTACTTTCCCCAGATCCATCAGAGGAATCATGACTTATGGCAGCTATAGCATTACAAAAAGTATATCTTAATATAATAAGACTGCCTGGTTCACGGGCTGAAGAATGGATGTTGTGTTAGCAGGCATAAAAACATTAATCTCACAGTGTATCTTCATCAGCACTCTGGAGTAACCAAGTACATTGTCAATGAACAATAATATTTTGAAAGGTATCTTTTTTTCTGAGCAGCAGGTCTCAACACTAGACTTAAAATATTCAATAAACCGTATTGTCAAGAGATGTGCTATCACCCATGATTTTTCATCCTATCTGTAACATAATTCTTAAGGATCCTAAGATTTTCAGAATGGTAAATGAACAATGGCTTCAACTTAAAATTACCAGCTGCATTATCCCCTAACAAGAGAGTCAGTCTGTGCTTTAAGGTTTTTGAAGTCAGTTATCAACTTCTCTTCTCTAGCTATGGATGTCTTGGATGGCATCTTCTTCCAACAGAAGACTGTTTTGCCTACATGGAAAATTTGTTGTTTAATGTAGCCACCCTCATTGATGTTCTTAGCTAGGTCATCTGGACCACCTACTGCAGCTTCTACGTTAGTACTTGCTTCTTCACCTCGTGTGTTTATGTTTTAGAGAACGCTTCTTCCCTTAAACCCCATGAATCAACCTCTTCTGGCTTCATAATTTTCTTCTGCCGGTTCCTCATCTCTCACAGTTTTCACTGAATTGAAGAGAGTTAGGGCTTTGCTCTGGGTTAGGCTTTGGCTTAAGGGTGTGTTGTGTCTGAATCGATTTCTATCCAGGCCACTAAAACTTTCCCTATTATCAGCAGTAAGACTGTTTTGCCTGTCTATCATTCATGTGTTCACTGGATTAGCACTTTTGATTTCCTTTAAAACAATCACGACTCAGTTCAGTTCAGTTCAGTTCAGTTGCTCAGTTGTGTCCGACTCTGCGACCCCACGAATCGCAGCACGCCAGCCTCCCTGTCCATCACCAACTCCCGGAGTTCACTCAGACTCACGTCGATCGAGTCAGTGATGCCATCCAGCCATCTCATCCTCTGTCGTCCCCTTCTCCTCCTGCCCCCAATCCCTCCCAGCATCAGAGTCTTCCAATGAGACAACTCTTCACATGAGGTGGCCAAAGTACTGGAGTTTCAGCTTTAGGATCATTCCTTCCAAAGAAATCCCAGGGCTGATTTCCTTCAGAATGGACTGGTTGGATCTCCTTGCAGTCCAAGGGACTCTCAAGAGTCTTCTCCAACACCACAGTTCAAAAGCATCAATTCTTCAGTGCTCACAACTAGCTTCTGATTTAAAGTGAGAGAGATGTGACCCTTCCTTTCACTTGAACACTTTAAGGCCATTATAGAATTACTCATTGGCCTAATTTCAATATTGACATGTCTCAGGCCATAGGGATGATGCCTGAGGAGAGGAAGAAAGTTGGGGAAAGACCAGTTAGTAGAGCATTCAGGACACACACAACCAGTGGATTAAGTTAGCTGTCGTATATGGACATAGTTCATGGCGTCCAAAAACAGTTACAGTAATGACATCAAGATCACTGATTACGGATCATCATAACAAACACAATAATGTAAAAATTTGAAATATTGTGAGAATTTCCAATATGTGACTGAGCCATGAAGTGAACAAATGCTATCGGACTTTTGTCTTGCTTGAAGCAAGGCTGCCATGAAACTTCAGTTTGTAAAAAATGTGGTATCTGCTAAGCACAATAAAATGAAGCACGCCTATACTCCTTAATCTAAAAAGCACAATATAAATTAGTAAAGAGATTATAGGCTTCAGAATCAGAGAAACTGGGTTTGTCTCTAAATGTATGGTCTTAAGTAAGTTACCTAAACACTCTGAATCTTATTTTCTATACTAGTAAGTGGATATAATATCTTCATCATCTTTTTGAGAAGCTAAATCTCCACTAGATGATCAAACTTATACTACTCAAAATAATTTATGCTAATTCTTATTTTAAAAAAGATCATGAAAAACTGAATTAAAATTGGGGCATCTGAAATGTTGAAAACCAGCATTCTGTTCTTCCTTTTGAAATGATATTGTCTTAAACAAATTGGAAAAATCCCTTGTATTCATAGATATTATTTATAGTTCATAAGTTCAAAAAGAAATTGCACTGTATGTAAAGAGCCAGAGCAATTTATATTACCAAAGTTACAACACGTACAATTCCTACCCTCTTCAGCCTGTTCATCAGATTCACCTAAGAGGGGAACTCTTTCCAGCAGCTCAAAGTTCTGAGAACCATGAGATAATCGAATTTCATGCAATTTCATTTCTAACCAATTCCAGTTCCAAGTTTAAAGAAGGGAAAAATGCCAACACATTCTATAAACGATCAACATCTGAAACAGATCAAATCAGAACCATTTATCCAGGGCTTGCTATAGATAGGAAGCAAATAAGGTATAGACTATCTCCTGCCAGGAGATTAAAAATATAGTAGGAAATATAACAGGCAGGTTAAATAAAGATTCTGTTATGTCTGAGGATATTCCATTCTTGCTGGTTACATATGGTCAAAGTAAGGGGTGGAGATAACAAGGATGCCCAGTCTAGATCACCAGTCCTGCCAATGCTTACTCTATCTTGGGTCATCTAATATTATGACCTCTGTCAGAAGAAGGCTACAGGTGCTTCAGTTCATCTTGCTACTGGTGGTAAATAAAAGGGGAAATAGGAACTAAATCGAAAGAAGAAAAAGGTCTATGTGTTTTTATTCCTACCCCCATCTTTATTGCCATTTGATTGAAAAGTGACTATTTGAAGACAAGTGGGTCCAACAACATACAGTTCATATTTGCATGTTGGAAAATACACATTATGTATGTTTTGTTTCTGTTTTTCCTTTTTAATACAATGGTGTATAAGTAGGAAAGCTTCAGGCATATAAGAGCCACCTAGTCTTGTAAATGTTAACTTGACTGAATCAAAACTGTTATTTCAATCAAACCCCTAGAGTCTATGAGGAAAGTGGAACTAAATTATACAAAGATCTTAAATGGTCATTTAAAACATATTTTTGTGTAGTTTTATATTGCCCAGAATAGTCTTTGAGTAACCTTTAAAAAAATAGCTTTTGTAAAATGAATTCAGCTATTCAAAAATGAGTGTTAAACCAAAGCAAACATCAGCAACATGATGTAATAGATAGAAACTTAATGTATATTAATCTCCTTAATGTTTTGCCATCTAAACTAAGGGTATTCTTCATGACACAAACTTATACAGATCTAGTCACTTAAGTAACAATGCAATGCAAAGGGCAATCAAAGTTGGGGTTTCACTTTCTGATTTAACTATTGTTATACCCAATGTTTTTTTATACCCCCATGCCTAAGTTTAATCATTAACTCAACAAATATATAATTATTGCCTACTCTGTCCAATTCACTATTACTTGTCACTGGAGGTATCTTTGTAAATATAAAGTATGTTCTGTTGGTTTGGGGATTTTTATTTAATGGGGGAAAGAGAGAAGTGAAATTTACAAAATACTATTTTTAAATATGTCTTAAGTGCTATGTGAGGAAGTCACGGAAGATATATTTAAAAATATAATGTTTGAACTTCTGATGAACGGGAATTAATAATCAGAAGGGGCTGGGATGGGTGAGGACAGTCATAGATAAATAGCGCAGTATGGTATTTTGAACCATTATATCTTATATTATGATTGACATTGAAAACTTCCCTTATTAGGATTCTTCTACAGGACAGGGTTAATTGGCTCCTTATATGAATCCATAGTATACAATTTTCATAACCTGCCTCTCATTTTTTGATATTTTACATGCAGACTTAAGAAATGATGCACTTCATTCTTGTGCAGAGAGCCTTAACTTATAAGATGATTTGTAGGATCATTTTAAATTCATAGTAATAAGCTTGTTCAATTGAAAGATATGCACATTTTAAAATATTTTTTAAAAACATATTGCCAGATTCACTCCTGAAAAAATATTTGCACTCCCACCAAAATTGTATGGGAAAATCCATTTCTCCACACTTTCAGTAAGTAGCCCTTGGTATCATTTCTTATAATTCTAGCTAGTTTGACTGGCAAAAAAGAAAAAAAACACATTTGACTCCTTTTATTTTCATATTTGCTTTCTGTTGAGTTTCAACATTGAAAAATATTGTGAACTAGATAGTGAGATTAGCTGGTTAGTTTTCAGGACTCTGATGTGTACTAAACCAATGAAGAGATGTAACAAAGAAGGAGTATATCCTGGACATCCTAGAGTGCAAAGTCAAGTGGGCCTTAGGAAGCATCTCTATGAACAAAGCTAGTGAAAGTAATGAAATTCCAGATGAGCCATTTCAAATCCTTAAAGATGATGCTGTTAAAGTGCTATACTCAGTATGCCAGCAAATTTGGAAAACTCAGCAGTGGCCATAGGACTGAAAAAGGTCAGTTTTCATTCCAATGACAAAGAATGTTCAAACTACTGCACAGTTGCACTCATCTCACACACTATCAAAGTAATGGCTAGTGTGTGAGTCTCGCACACTAGCAAAGGCTTCAATAGTATGTGAACTGAGAACTTCCAGGTGGTCAAGCTGGGTTTAGAAAAGGTACAAGAAGCAGGGAACAAATTGCCAGCATCCATTGTATCATAGGAAAAACAAGAGAATTCCAGAAAAACTTCTATTTATGCTTCATTGAGTACTCTAAAGCCTTTGACTGTGTGGATCAAAACAAACTGGAAAATATTTCAAGAGATGGGACTAGCAGACCACCTTACCTGCCTCCTGAGAAATCTGTATGCAGGTCAAGAAGCAATAGCTAGAAGCAGACATGGAACAATGGACTGTTTCCAAATTGGGAAAGGAGTATGTCAAGACTATATATGTGTCACCCTGTTTATTTAACTTATACACAGATTACATCATGTGAAATGTCAGACTAGATGAAGCACAAGCTGGAATCAAGATTGCTGGGAGAAATATCAATAACCTCACATGTGCAGATGACACCACCTTTATGGCCAAAAGCAAAGAGGAACTAAAGAGCTTCTTGATGAAAGTGAAAGAGGAGAGTGAAAAAGCTGGTTTAAAACAACATTCAGCAAAAACCACCACAATATTGTAAAGTAATTAGCCTCCAATAAAAATTTTTTTAAAAGACACACACACAAAAAAACCCTCAACATTCAAAAAATGAAGATCATGGCATCCGGTCCCATCTCTTCATGGCAAATAGATGGGGAAACAATGGAAGCAGTGACAGACGTTATTTTCTTTGGCTCCAAAATCACTGCAGATGGTGACTGCAGCCATGAAATTAAAACATGTTTGCTCCTTGGAGGAAAAGCTATGACAAACTAGACAGCATATTAAAAAGAAGAGACATTACTTTAGTGACAAAAGTCCATATAGTCAAAGCTATGGTTTTTCCAGCAGTCATGTGTGGATGTGAGAGTTGGACCATAAAGAAATCTGAGCACCAAAGAATTGATGCTATTGAACTGTGGTATTGGAGAAGAATCTTGAGAGTCCCTTGGACTACAGGAGATCAAACCAGTCAATCCTAAAGGACATCAGTCGTGACTGGAAGAACTAATGCTGAAGCTGAAGGTCCAATACTTTGGCCACCTATGAGAATTGACTCATTGGAAAAGACCTTGATGCTGGGAAAGATTGAAGGCAAGAAGAGAAGGGGATGACAGAGGATGAGATGTTTGAATGCCATCAGTGACTCAATGGACATGAGTTTGAGCAATCTCTGGGAGTTGGTGATGGACAGGGAAACCTGGCGTGCTGAAGTCCATGGGGCTTCAAAGAGTCAGACATTACTGAGCGACTGAACTATACTGAATGACTGAACTGTACTGAACTGAACAAAGAAGGACGATGTTCTGATTTCTATTTTTAGTTTGCTGCAGAAACAGCTTTTTATGGAGTGGGGGACATGGACACATGAAGTTGGATTTTTAATAGCTGAAATATTTGAGGAAGATCTACAAATGAAACTTTGACTGCAAATCCCATGATCTAAAAACTATAGAATCTTTTATTATTATACATGTTCCATACCACCTATAGATGTTAATAAAGAAAAAGACTTTTAGGAATTCTAGTTAAAAAAAGAGATAGTCTCTACTTATTCCACATGTTGCTTATGCAATACTTGTGCTAATTTCTTCAAGTAATAATGCTTTTTATTTGCTTTTTTCTCTCCTAAGGAAAAACTGGTCTACTTCCTGGATTGTTCTTTCTAGTCGGAAAATTGAATTTTACAAGGAGTCCAAGCAGCAGGCGCTGTCTAACATGGTGAGTAGTTCTCCGTGTTTACTATTATCATCTTCATAGAAATATTGTTGAATTGAAAGTTCAGTTTCAGCAGAAATCGCACTAAAGCCTTCAAGCTAGCAACATCTGAAAGCAGATGGAAGAAATGACTCAATAAACTTTTAATCAGATGAAGGAAAAATAGAACTTAGTGTCTGTTTTATTAAGTGGTGCATTTGGAGAATAATCACAAAATGAGATGAATAGTGAGCAGCTATCTAGTAATGGGAAGGTAACACTTTAAATTAAGGTGCCATTTATAAATGCTTTATTCTTATTTATGAAATGATCACTAAATGCAGCTACTTGCTCAAATAATGTATTATAAAGCATGTTATAAAATGCATTAGTAATAAATGCTTAACGGATGAGACTATGGGAAGCTGTTTTAAAGAATATTATAGGACATAAATCGTATTAAACCATGTATGTGCATCTTTAATACATGAATTTAAGTTGTTATCTAGCATGCTATAAAGTGCTTCACACATTAATAAATAATAATAAGCTGTTTATAAATGGCACCTTAATATAGAGTGATACCAATGAGGAAACACTCTATGTTAACAAAGTGATTTTTTATCTTAGTCTAACTATGACTTCACTACATCCAGCTAACCTTTCTGAATAGTTCTATGACTCAATCTAATGGCACTAATACAATTTCTGTATCCTGTAGTTATTACAAAGTGAAATTTGTAGGGCTTCTTGATTTGTACCTGGAGGAAGGCCTTACAAATGCCCACTGAGATTTGACAGTGATCATAAGTAGGAGCAACTCTGAGCTAGTTACTGGGGCAATTCAAGCTCAAAACCTCACTGCCCGAACACCAGAGCTGCCGCACGATGTCGGAGACAGTGGGCAAGCAGCATATCTGACAGCCTCCTGATTAAGAAGGACTCCGGGCAGGAACCAACCTGCCATACCCCATTGGCCTGATGGGCAGCTGGGAAAGGGGTCTCCTGGCAGGAATTAACCACAACGAGCTAATTTGTATTTGGCAGGTAATAAAACGATGGAAAGTTCTTTGCTTTCCAGCCACTAGTGGTGTTTGCTATGTAATCCTCTTTAAATAGGAAATAGAAAATCATTTGCTAGGAGATTTTTTTTTTTTAAGGAGAAGATTTTAGTAAGAACAAAAGGTAGCATTTGGCTTGCTCCTGATAATTGCAATAGCCTTTATCCTCAAGTAGCTTGCTGATTTTTGGAGTCTCAGTGCAGTCCAATCTGTAAACTAATTATGAAGAAATTAAAAATATATCTCAGTCCTTTGTATTTTTAATTTAAACTGCCTCGGATATTTGTTTTACGGTTTTGTTTTTATTTTTTATTTATTTTTTGGCTACAGTAATGTTGAGATAATCTTTTTTGAGAAAAATAAAGTACCCCTAAGGCCCAGGCACAAAACAACTCCCATCCACCCATGGGTCCTTTATCTTCCCTTTGAATGAGTTCTGAGGGGAAAGTCAGGAAGGAAGGAAAGTAGCTTGCCTTTCTGAGTTTGGCTGCTGAGAAGATGATCTTTGTCTTGCTGGGTGAGAAGAATTCCATTGGAGCAGAGTTGATGTGAATGTGCTGGGGTAATGGGAGGGATTAGATTTCAAATTAAAGCTTTTGGTTTGCATTTATTTTATTATTTTAATCTCATACCAGGAGATATAATTATCAGCTGCTTAATTTTGTACAGGTGGAAGAGAACTCCCCCTTCCATAATAGGCAAACTTTACAAGTCACCTCACTCATTGCATGCCTCCAGATCAAGCTTCAGAATTGTTGTAAATTGAAAATAGATTTTACCTTCAGAGAAAATTTGTTAACCTTTGTTTTGTTTTTCTTTTTGGAGGGGTAGTCCCTATTTTATTACTTACTGTCCCATTTTCAGTGCTCTTACATTTTCTCTCACTGCCTTCAAAGCAAATTCAGGGCAGTAACTATGTTTTGTGGTAATGGGGGAAAGAATCACAGATTCCTGTTTGTACTGCATGAATTGCCTTGTTAGTCAACTTCTTGGATACATTTCTAACCAAGGCTTGGTGGGATAGCCCACATTTACCAATACCAGTCTCAGAGAAATGATATGATGATTGCCAGACCTTGATTAAAGATACTGTGGTTTTATTTTGAAAGAGATTTATTCTCAAGTTTCTGAATTTCTCTTGTGCCCCCTTACACGTGTTCTAGTATTATTGTTCACTGTACTTTTGGGGAAAAGTCTGCCCTTTTCTGCAAGGGGTACATAGAAACTGCTTAACTGAGTGCAGAATGTGTTTAGAAGAGTAAATGGTATTTTAATCTGTATAGGAATGATCTTCAAATGCTAATGCGCTGGTGAGACAAACCAACAAAATGGCTAGGAGAAGAGTTTTGAAGTTCAACCACAGAGGAATCTATTCTAGTTTTGCCACTTAGAAACTGAAAAGAGTTATTCAACTGCTTTGAGTTTCAAAATCCTCATCTGTAAAGTGGGGACAGTAATCTTTGCCAAGATAATTAGTACAGAGTCACTTCATGGGAAATAGATGGGGAAACAGTGGAAACAGTGTCAGACTTTATATTTTGGGCTCCAGAATCACTGCAGATGGTGACTGCAGCCATGAAATTAAAAGACGCTTACTCCTTGGAAGAAAAGTTATGACCAACCTAGATAGCATATTCAAAAGCAGAGACATTACTTTGCCAACTAAGGTCCGTCTAGTCAAGGCCATGGTTTTTCCTGTGGTCACGTATGGATATGAGAGTTGAACTGTGAAGAAGGCTGTGCCGAAGAATTGATGTGTTTGAACTGTGGTGTTGGAGAAGACTCTTGAGAGTCCCTTGGACTGCAAGGAGATCCAGCCAGTGCATTCTGAAGGAGATCAGCCCTGGGATTTCTTTGGAAGGAATGATGCTAAAGCTGAAATTCCAGTACTTTGGCCACCTCATGCGAAGAGTTGACTCATTGGAAAAGACTCTGATGCTGGGAGGGATTGGGGGCAGGAGGAGAAGGGGACGACAGAGGATGAGATGGCTGGATGACATCACGGACTCGATGGACATGAGTCTGAGTGAACTCTGGGAGTTGGTGATGGACAGGGAGGCCTGGCATGCTGCGATTCATGGGGTCGCAGAGTCGGACACGACTGAGTGACTGAACTGAACTGAAAATTAGTTTATAAAAATATACACAATAATCTTAAAATAATTATTATATTCCAATATACTCTATTAAAAATAAATATACTATATTCTGTAGTACATAATATGAAGTATAATGTGTTAAGTTGATGCAAAAGTAATTGCAGTTTTGGATCTTGAATTTTAAATCAGTATAGCTAGGCTCAGACACATCTTTATTAATCAAAATAGGAACCATTACAATCAACACACTTTTTGCCGATGAGAAATAAGTCTGTGTATTCCTACAGTGTAAAAATCTGTGCTTCAGGCTTCAATAAACTCTTGGAAAGCATATTCTACATCCTGCTGGTTGTGGAAGCATTTTCCCTGTAAAAAGTTGTCAAGATGTTTGAAGAAGTGGTAGTTGGTTGGTGAGAGGTCAGGTGAATATGGTGGATGAGGCAAAACTTCTTGGCCCAATTCTTTCAACTTTTGAAGCATTCATTGTGCGATGTGTGGCCATAGAAAAGAATTGGGCCGTTTCTGTTGACCAATGCTGGCTGCAGGCATGGCAGTTCTCCATGCATCTCATCAATTTGCTGAGCACATTTCTCAGATGTAATGGTTTCCCCCAGATTCAGAGAGCTGTAATGGATCAGACCAGCAGAAGACCACCAAACAGTAACCATGACATTTTTTTAGTATAAGTTTGGCTTTGGGAAGCACTTTGGAGCTTCTTCTCAGTCCAGCCACTGACTTGGCCATTGCCGGTTGTCATATACAATCCACTTTTCACCACATGTCATAATCCAATCGAGAAATGATCCACTGTTGTTGCACAGAATAAGAGAAGACAACATGTCAAAATGACGATTTTCTTGATTTTCAGTCAGCTTATGAGGCACCCACTTATTAAGCTTTTTCACTTTTTCGATTTGCTTCAAATGCTGAATGACCATAGAATGGTTGATGAGTCCTTCAGCAACTTTTTTGTAGCTTTAAGAAGATCAGCTTGATGCTGCTTTCAACTGGTCACTGTCAACTTCCAATGGCTGGCCACTTCATTCATCTTCAAGGCTTTCATATCCTTTGCAGAACTTCTCAAACCACCACTGTATCGCACATGTATTAGCAGTTCCTGGGCCAAATGCATTGATCTTACAAGTTGTCTCTGCTGCTTTATAGTCCATTTTGAACTCTGATAAGAAAATCACTCAAATTTGCTTTTTGTCCATCCTTTCCATAGTTTAAAATAAATATAAACAGCAGGTACTGAGTCATTAGCAAAAAGAACATCAAGTGAGAAATGTGCATTCAGATGATGTATAACATAACCACACTTATTTAAGTATGTATTCCAATATCAAATGGCAAATTTCAACAATGCAAAAACTGAAATTATGTTTACACTAACCTAATAATTATAATTTATCATTGAATTGATTCACTTGAATTGATTCACACATGCAGAGAAGAAAAAGTATATTAATTCAAGGAATGCCAACATGTATAGTCTTCCAAAAAGAGAAATATGTATCCATAGGCAGCATAAAATATTGTTTATGAAGCCATTTCTCTATCTAGGATTATAGATGTAACATCCTGGTGTCCATATATATGTTCCATATATATCTTCCTCCATTGCCTCTTACATTTACTGCTTTCACATTTAATACAGCATGTCACAGACTGTGGTGCCTGATCCCACATTCCATGTGTGACTATATTTTTTTCCCACTGAAATTCTTTCAGTTTATAACCATGTCCCATTTTTATCAAAAGCAGTCTCTCCCCTGAAGAGAGATACAGAATCACTTTGCTGGTGTGTGTAAATCTGAGTTTCACAGGCTCTGGGTCCTCAGTGACTTATTCAGGGAGGACTGACCTATTCTCTTTTTCTTTTTCAATAAGGTCATTAAAGAGTAGGATGGCTTTTGAATCAATAATGGATGAGTGGACTGAAGTTCATGTCTATATAAGTTTTCTTCTCAAACTGATGAACCTTTAATAAAGCTGCAATTTCACTGAAAAAAAAAAAAAAGAAATGGGTACATTATCACCTACTACTGCACTCACTTTCTAACATGAAGGATATCATATTACCCTAATCCCAAATCCAGGTCAGATGAAACCTCAGAAAGAAAGATAGTCTTCACCAAGAGAGGAGACTGTCTCCTTTTTAAAGTCTATACACACTGTCTTTGTTTTGTTCACTTGTTTGGTCCAGACTAGTTGACCCTCTTGTAAAAAAGAGCATTGGAAAACCAGTGTTGTCCTTAGATCTGGGCTTTCTGGATTTATAAAGGAAAGGACAGTGGTTATATTCTATATTCTGATTTGTAACTTACTTTAAAATTTTAAAATATTGTCACTGTAAAATAATGCAGAATCAAAATATATTAAACAAATTTGTATATTTTAACAGTTATTAATCAAATTTATGCATAATCACCACCCAGGTCAAGATATAGACCCTATAAGCCCTGCCAATTGTCTGTATGTCATCATAGCTTATTCTCTTGTCACAGACTTAAATGGCATCTTAGTCATTATTTTTTCACCCTTTATTATTTTCCCACCTATACCTATAGCTCTTAAAAATATAGTTTATTTCATGTTTTTGAATTTGTAAAATGGAATCACTGCATGCATTGATATTGTTTCTTGCTTCTTTCTCTAAATATGTCTTGCTTTATTTTTTCTTTCTTTTTGTTTTAATCACTTCATATTTTTCTCTCTTGATTTGGGAGTGATACATTTTGTGTTCTATTAATGACTTGCCTGTAATTATAACTTATTAAAGGCTAAAGCTATTCAAATATTATTTTAGAATATTTTTAAAATTCACTAATCTCCTTCCCAATGTATATGCTATTTCTATCTGTATTTTAATTCTTTCTTTTCTATGTTAACACCACTAGACATTATTTATCCTGTTTTATAGATTCAATACTGATTTATATTTGCCTAATATTTGCCACATCCCCTGTTATTTATTTTTTCCTCTATCTTAGATCTTCCTTCTAGGATTACTTTTCCTTCTGGTTGAAGTATATTCTGAGAAATTCCTGTAGTAAGGGTCTTGTGGTAACAATCTGTCTGAGCGTCTGCTTGTTTCAAATCTATTTCTCCCTCATTTGGGAAATATATATTCTCTCTGGATATAGAATTTTGAGTTGGCAGTAATTTCCTTTCAATACATCTAAAATAGCTTTCCACTGTCTTCTGTCATCCATTATTGTGATCAAGAAGTTACCTGTTAATCTAACTACCATCCTTTGGTTGCTCATAATATTTCCACAGTTTCACAATGATACATTCAAATGTCAATTTCTTTTTATCTCCCTGACTGGATTGTTAGGTCCCCTGAAATTGATTATAGCTCTCATTAATGTAGTTTATTAATAGAAAATCCCAAGCTATTATCTTTTCAAATGAAGCTTCTTTTACATTTTCTCTTGTTTTCTTCTAAGCCCCTAGTTAAACCTGTGTTTTCTCACTCTAGCCTCCACATGCTTTATATTCTTCTTTCTGTCTCTCTGAAGCATTCCAAATAACTTCTCTTGATTCATTTTCTCATTCTTTAATTCAATCTCCCTTTGTGATAATCATTGTTTTTTAAGTTATTAAAATTTTAATTTCTAGAAGTTTATGTTTTTAATTTACTATGTCATTTGTTACAGTTATTCACCCACACACATTTTAAAAACTCGCTTTTATTTTGTGAAAATTAGAAGGCATTTTTTTTTCAATATTCTGTGTCTGGTGATTCTAACATCTGAAGTCTGTGTCAATTTTTGCTGGTTCTCACTCATGTTGCATTGTTTCCCTGTGTGTCTGCTTACCTTTGACTTTGTGCTAATCATTGTTATTAAAATAGCATGAGAAGTTCTCCGAGGTCTGGAATAAATGTGTCGTACTCCAGAGTGTTTTGCATTTTCCTCAGGTTATCTGTGGGCATGTCCAGTGATTGATTAGATCAATCTAACACTTTAAAATTTTCAAGTTATGTGTACATAAAAGGAGGGCTACAGTTGTGCTATATCTTATCAGGGACAGAAGTATTCACTCCTTCTTCTCTTACATTGCTCTTCTACAAAGGCAGTCTTCTTTATAACCCCTTGGGATTGGGGAAAAGCTACAAGTTTAATATTAGTTTGCCTTTATCTTTTTATAATGCCCTCAGACAAGGTGAAGTTATGTTGATTTGATATTATGCTTTTCTCTCTGGGTTCAGATTCTCACCTCTAAAAAATACTTTCCTTGGAAGTTCCCACTATCTTTTCAGCTTTTCAATTTTAAAGGTAAGTTTAAAAAGAAGTATTTTATCCAGCACTTTTCATTGTTTTTGGTGGGAGAGTTGATCCAAATAGCATAGTTTCTCATTACAATCTACCTCACTTTCATTTAAATATGCATTTGGTTAATCAAGTTTGTGCTATTTATATAAGCCTTGGTGGGAAAAGACTTCATAAGAATATGTATTGAAATCCTACAATGAACAGCTTGCTCGTTAGGGCTACATATAAGGCATAGAGATATAATCAAGATAGTCTTTGCTTTATAGCTGTCTCTGCCAAAAAAATAGGATGAGATGAAACAAGAAACATAGGAGAGGTTGTTTTTTTTTTTTTTAACATTTAAAGGAAGGAGAGCTCACATCTGTGAAAGATTTGAATTAGGCCTTGAAGGATGGTTATAATTTCAGTATGAGGAGATTTGTGGGCAGGGAAAATTCCAGCGGAGTAAAAAATGAAATGAAATGAAAATGAACAATGGTATGAAACTGAAAATGGGCAAGGTCTGTGTGCTAAAAAGAGAAATGAGTTTTTTTAGTTTGGTTGGAAGATAGGATAAAAGAAAATGATTGAGAAGACTGCCATGGATTGAGATTTGCTACCAGGGGAGCTCTTTAATAAGGTGTGCCTGTATGCTCCAAACATTTTCACCCTAGAATAATCTCTCATAGCTCTTCTTTTAACAAATATATACTGAACAGCAATATGACCCAGGTGTTATTTGTTTTAAAATGACCGGTACTGCAATAAGGAAGAGACAAGAGAAGAATTAATTCTTCTAACTTCAATTCATTTAGTCCAAGAGCAAAAACTTTTGCTTCAAAAGCAGCTACAGTACTATTTAATTCATCTGGAGCCAGAGACATCCTAAAGAAACAAAATTTGTCAGTTTGATTTATCCTTTGAGGCCTTGGATCATATCCCTTTCCATTTTTCAGGTACACTTATCTACTTTTGTACCACCAAAGTATTTCAGTTGGCTCCTGAAATTCAATTGCAACTTTCTTCCTGTGTAACTTCCATACTTTGTGATTTTAGAGCATCTGCCTGATATGGGGTAGACCTTGGACTATAGCTGTGAGATCTGGCAAATATGCACTGCTGGTTAAAATATATATATATGGATTACTTCATGAGGAAGAAGCTGTGTAATTTAGAGAACTCATTCATTTATTTATTTTATGAACTATTAACAGCTCCTAACAGGTGTCACACTATGTGTTATTAAACCCTAGAGATATCTAGATTATTAATATATGATCCCTACTCTGCAGGTGCTTATGTTTCAGTAGGGGAAACAGAATCATACTTAGGTTTATTATAATAGAATATGACTAACATGATAAAGAAATATAAGAAAACATGCTGGGGAACCATAGGTCTAGCTACAGGTAGTCCTTTCCCAAGGAAACTGTGGTGCTGAGTAATGCTCAGCTTATGTATCTCTTCATGTATTAATTCTGCAAATATCACTGAGGGTACTCGGTATTAAGCCATTATTCTAGGTATTATGAAAGATACAAAAATGAAACAAACTCAGATCTGTCATTTGAGGGCCTGGAAAGAAATAGAAAACACACCCATAAGTCAAATAATTGTAGTGAAAAAGCGGACTTTGATAATTACTCCAGAATGGCATGGACATGGGCATGAGTTAGTTTTATGGTAAACAAGTGGAGAAAGAGATTGCCTCCAGTTGAAAAGGGTTCTAAATACATCCACACAGGAAGTGAAATTTGAGGACATTTCTGAAGGCTGAAGAGGATTTCAATGCAGAAAAAGGGGGGAGAAAGACACTTCACTTGGAAAGAAGGGAGTGAGCAATGATAAAATATGGGAAATCAATTCCTTTATTTATTTTCCTAATATTATCGATTTCTTGTATTGCTCCACATACTGTGCTAGTCATTGATCTTAAAAATATTTCTTGGTGGTTCCGAGGCCTAGGGTGTATATTCACCATTCCAGACTGTTTTGTGCAGACTATTAAACCTTGAACCAGATTGTGAGAAGAGGTGATTTCTTTCTATAGGCCCTGTGGAGCCCTGTATCATTAATATCGTGTTGGCCAAAAAAACATATTACTGAGAAACCTCAACGAATCTTCTGGCCGACTCAATACTGTGTGTGTATATGTGCTAAATTGCTTCAGTTGTGTCTGGCTCTTTGCAACCCTATGGGCTGTAGCTCTCCAGGCTCCGCTATTCATGGGGATTCTGCAGGCAAATACTGGAGTGGGTTGCTGTGCCCTCCCCTAGAGGATCTTCCCAACTCAGGGATGGAACCCACATCTCTTATATCTCCTACACTGGCAGGTGGGTTCCTTACCACAAGTGCCATCTAGGAAGCCCCAACTACTGCATATCCTCAAATTAAGAGAGTTAGAGTTTTCAGAAACAGTTTGGGGGAATTAAGTTTTGGGTTTTTTTCCTACAGTAAAAAAAGGAAGACTTGTTAAACTATCTGAAAAACCTATTCTAAAGATCTATGAAATGGATGAGAGCAATAAGGCCTGTGCTGGTACTGATAAAGATTATAGCAAAACAGCTAAATCTGTCATCATTACGGCCCAATGCATTTAGTAGATCACAGGACATCTTCTCCCTCAAAATATACATTAATATTCTCCCATGACCTGATCTTTTAGCAGTCTGGTCATTTGTAAAGAAGTCCTCATACAAAGAAAGCAAATAGGGTGATTCATCTAAGGAGAGCTGAAAAATACGCTGTGGCCCAAACATGGGTATATCAGCACATCAGTGGGCACCAGTTCAAACAGGGAGGTATTTTCATGTGATGCCAGAGTATGTGTTCAGTGTGGCACCTTACTAAACAAATACATTGTGAAAACTTTATTTCTGATTAGGAAGTATCTCATTTCCACATCCACCCAAAATCAGCCCAAGTGAACCTTATTTCCTTTTATATTTATCACATGATACTCAGAAAACTTAGTATCAATTTTGACATAAATTCTGAAGTATTATAAGCATTTTAGGGACCATTTCTCCCCTTAAACCATACAGTTAAAAAGCCAGTTGTTCAGTATGGAAACTACATGTTGACTGTGTATGTAACTCGGATTTTTTGGCTATTTTTGTTTTTCACTTTACACTGTACTAATATTTCTAATCAGAGGCAAACACTGGCAAATTTTACTTCTAATGACAGAAAACTTTTCCAAGGCATTTAATAAACTATTAACGTTTTTAGACCAGTCATTCAGCCATAACCTTGAAAGCAAAAAAAGAGTAATATGAAAGCCTTCGTTAAAATAATTTGTTTACTTTTTCTTAATATTGTTTACTTCCAATGCAGATAATGAGCATAAGCATTAATTAAATAATGCAATATATTTAATGTTCATTCACTGTAGCATGACTTTAATAACAAAGTGAACTTATTTATGGGAGTAAAATGATGTGATTTAGCAAAAAGATGAAAACAGTTTTAATCAGAAAGCTATTCATGAATTATTGAGTATTCTGTACAAAATGAATATGGAATTATTTTATCTTTGTAAAGTGAGTGTTAAGCCCTTATTCGGATCCCTGCTCAAAAAAATAATAAAAACAGAGGTGTATACAATAGATCTACCAACCTTAGCATAACAAAGCCATTTAAAATCTGTGATTAATGTCTTAATTCTTATAATAATAGTGCTCTGGCAAAGTCAGCGTGGTTCATATTGGGGGCAGATTATTAGTACAGCCATTGATTGCACTATCACATGGTCTCATCATACGTTTAAAAATTAAAAGAAAAAAACAGTCCAAAATCTGGAGGATGACAGGTGGGTATCAAAGAAAGAAAAGAAAAGGAAAAATGAATTCTAGTATATGATTAACACAAACTCTGTAAGGAAAAAATGAAATCAAGTGATCGATATTACTATAAATGAGGCCATGTTCTCTGGTTATAATTTTCTCAAGATTTGGCCATTAACCACAATAAATTCTGTATCTTACATAATTTTTAATAACCACAAAAATCTATGAAATTGATAGGATGCTTTATAAATGGATAATAGCTTACTGTCCAATAAACCTCACCTTAGGCTCTTTCAGAAAACTATTTTAATTATGAAGCTTGACTCTCTGTGGTTTATCATTTTGGTCAATGTAATACATGTGATTTAGAGCTTACATTTCTCTAAGATGAAGTGGATTTACTCTACAGTGCATTTTAAAATTTACTGAATGTATGTATTTATTCTTCCTTTAAAATTCACTCCTAAATTGAAATGCTCTGGGAAGCAGTATACCATATTAGGTAGAAATAGGAGCCTCTAAGTCAGACCACCTGGGTTAGGAATTCCAGATTCACATTGTATTTGTTGCTAAAATCTTTGATGTTTCTACTGCAGTTTGGGGTTAATAAGAGTACCTACTTCCTAGAGCTATTGTGAGATTGTGTGAGAAAATCGATGTAGCATGCCTAGCACAAAGCAAAGATAATACATATATTGATTATTATTGTCATTATTATTATTACATACAGCAATAGAGCATAGTGGTTAAGAGAACAGACTTTGGAACCAGAACTAGATTCAAACACAAAAACTGCCACTTAATAACTATACATTAAAATCCTTGTCTTAATCTTCTGAACAATAACGTAAAGATATTTCAGGTAAAAAAAAAAAAAACAAAAAACACCACTCACTGTCCAAAAACAATTCAGAATTTCTTCAGAACTTCATTTCTTATTCATCAGTCAGTTCAATCGCTCAGTCGTGTCCTACTCTTTGTGACCCCATTTACTGCAGCACTCCAGGCCTCCCTGTCCATCACAAACTTCCAGAGTTTACTCAAACTCATGTCCATTGAGTCAGTGATGCCATCCATCCATCTCATCCTCTGTTGTCCCCTTCTCTTCCTGCCTTCAATCTTTCCCAGCATCAGGGTCTTTTTCAATGAGTCAGTTCTTCGCATCAGGTGCCCAAAGTATTGGAGCTTCAGCTTCAGCATCAGTCCTTCCCAGTGAATATTCAGGACTGGTTTCCTTTAGGATGGAGTGGTTAGATCTCCTTGCAGTCCAAGTGACTATCAAGAGCCTTTTCCAAGACCATAGTTCAAAAGCATCAATTCTTCAGTGCTCAGCTTTCTTTATAGTCCAACTCTCACATCTATATATGACTACTGGAAAAACCATAGCTTTGACTAGACAGACCTTTGTTGGCAAAGTAATGTCTGCTTTTGAATATGCTATCTAGGTTGGTCATAAATTTTCTTCCAAGGAGCAAGTGTCTTTTAATTTCATTGCTGCAGTCATCATCCGCAGTTATTTTGGTGTGAGTGATTTTGGTATGAGTGATTCTTATTCATACCATAGGCCAAAACAAATATTCCTGGTCAGTTTTCTGCTGCAGGGTGCTTGTGCCATCTCTCGGTTCTATCATCCACTAGTGGCTGTAGAAGGAAGATTAAGACAGCATAGGCAAGTCTGCAAGCTGTGTTAAAGCTGTGAGCTCAGAAGCCTCTCACATCGTTCTCACTCGCATTCCAGTGATGAGAATGAGTAATGTGGCCACAGGTTGGTGTAAAGGCGGATAGATAAAGTGCAGCCTCTGGATGTTTGAGCTACTTCCCAGAGGAAAGTCTAGACTCTTGAAGAGGGAGCACTGCGCATATTTTAGTGGAGAGCTACCTTTCCCTGTCATAGGAAAGAAATACCCATTGTCTCAGTCCTGATTCTCTAGAAAACAAAGCCAAAAATAAGTACCCGTGCTTCTATTTGGGAGGCATGAGCCCAGGACACAGAGAGTAAAGTAAAAAGGAAGTGAGGCAGGAGATGATGGGAAAGGGTAAAGAGGATGTGTTATCATTCTGGCTACCACTCTACACAGAGCCTCAAAGAGACACTGGAGAGGGCTACTGGGCAGGTGCACCACAGTTTTCAGAGAAGCTGCAAATAAACTGAAGAGAGCATGAAGCAGACTGTAGGAGGAAAGGATGGGGTAGGAGAGGGACTTATCAGCCAGGTTTCTTCCCATTTCTTGCTTCAGTTCAGGTCAGTTCAGTCGCTCAGTCATGTCCAGCTCTTTGCGACCCCGTGAATTGCAGCACGCCAGGCCTCCCTGTCCATCAC
This sequence comes from Ovis canadensis, assembly GCF_042477335.2. Taxonomy (NCBI): domain Eukaryota; kingdom Metazoa; phylum Chordata; class Mammalia; order Artiodactyla; family Bovidae; genus Ovis; species Ovis canadensis. Next base: position 172,257,795 of record NC_091246.1, on the reverse strand, counting down.
CAACTCCCGGAGTTCACTCATTGTCATGTCCATCGAGTCGGTGATGCCATCCAGCCATCTCCTCCTCTGTCGTCCCCTTCTCCTCCTGCCCCCAATCCCTCCCAGCATCAGGGTCTTTTCTCTTCGCATGAGGTGGCCAAAGTACTGGAGTATCACCCAGTCTCCACTCCCTGTGTTGTGTATATCCTGGACACACCCTTATGACTACTCAGAAAGTCAGAGCCTATCCCCTGTAAAGCAGCATTCCATCCAAATCTAGAGGTGCTAGGGAGCTAAACGTCTATCTGCACCTTAGCAACCGAGAGGGCCTTGTATTCCAAGAAGGTGTCTAGACTTCCACAGGAAGTGGGACCATATGGGCCCAAGCAGGACTGGCCATCTACAGGGACAGCTGAGGCCAACTGAGTGAATGAGAGTCTAAGGAGGGAATCTGAGGGGCTGCTTGAGGCATCAAAAATATGCCCAAACTACTCACATTGCAGCATTAAATAGTTTTTATGTAATATAAATGTAAGGCAATATAAGCATGCAACAAACATGGAAGCTTTTATATTTATTCTTGCAAGGTTTTGATTCAGGATAAATACAATAAGTTCTTCTTGAAAGGAGAGAATACTTTCTCCTCAACAAACAAAGTAAACAAATGTATAACATTCTAGTGCTCCAGATCACTAACAAGGCTTTGCTTTTCTCAAAATCTGGTTTGATTTGGTCTTGTACTGAAGAAATTTCACTGGAGAAACAATTTCAGCTATTATTAACACCATTTATATTCATATACATAAAACTCACATCTTACAATCAAAGTATCCACTTCTATGTTGACAGCAGCCATACTTTAGACATTAATAAGATCAGGTATCCATTCAGCACTCTTTCCTAAATCATGTTGCCAAAATGAGAATTTATAAGTGAGTTTTATCCTCCTGCATGATTGATTTTCCAGAAACAAAACCAGTTATGTGATAGAACTTAATTCCTTTAAACAGATTTGGTGTTTCATGTTTCAAACTGATAAGGACAATCTGAGTCTATATTCTGGAACAGCAATTAATCCAAAATAAAAAATGGTAGCTAATAACCTGTTTCATAAAATCTGAGCCTTGTCTTTTTTTTCAACCACGTCTAGTAATAAGGGTATGAGAATGAGTGGCCCCATGATTTGTTGCCCACACACATGCCCAGTCTTCATCATGGAAAATGCCATCAAGCAAAAGAGCATCTGGCCTTTGATATTTCTTTAATATACATTAAAAGCCCTCAAATATCTCATAAAGAAAAATGGGAACTTAATCCCAAGTGTTTAAGTCAGGGAAAAATATATTATGGAGAGAATATGCTGTCCACTATTATTGGTAAATGGTAAAGATGGACTAAGAAATAATAAAAATCAGAAGTGGACAAAACCTAAGGTCAATTTTTAATAACTTTGCCTTTTCCAGCAAAGAGCTTTTTTATGTTTTATTGTCTAGAAGAAGTAACTTTTAAATACTTCTATTTAAATATTTTAAAAATCAGTCATTTATATTTTAAGTTTACCCAGAATAAATCTATGTAGACTTAAATTTATATTTAGTCAATTTTTAAAAGTATGTTTTTATAATGACGTACAATGTAATACGTTGGCATCATGTAGTTTAGCAGACTTTTTCATGTGTTTTATAGCTGTAGAATCAGAAATGTTTTCTATTAAAGGATTCTTTAATTTCAGACTTCTTGAATAAAATCTTGATTGTCTTCCAAATAAATTCTGCAACTTTTTTGAACAACTTATTCCAATATTTAACAATGCTGATAATTTCCCCCTCTAATAAAGCCTAGTCCCTAAAATTGTTCTCCAAGCCTAGGTCTTTTCGCTTTAAATTTGTAAAAATGAATGATTGATTAGGATCATTCTTATATAGCCCTTCATTTACGTAGTTTTCTTTTCTTGACGTGGATATTTTTATTTGCTAGGCTTTTACCAAAATCTCTTTAGCTTTTTCTGGCATACTTTAAAATTTAGCCCAAATCTCTATCATTTGCTTCAATTTTGCTATAATATTAGCTCCTATTAAAGGTCAGTATAAATGAGACGATTGTATTTTTATGTCAAGTATTTCTCATTTTATAAACTAAAATTCTGAGGTGTATTTTTAATTTTATTTATTAATATATTGGAATGAATCTGGAAATTTTCTGTTGCAGGTTTCCAGTTTGTAAATTGATTGAGCAGTTAACAGATTTCTGTTTTGGGCTTATTTGGGGCCACTTTGCTAGATTTTAGGAAAACAAAGATTTATAAGACAAATCCAACTTGTTTGGGAACTGGAGGAAAGAGACAGGTCAGAAAGTGGTTGTAATATGTGGATATGTCCAAAAAAGTGTGTTTCAGAGTAGGGAAAATGGTGAGGAGTGAGTGACTGTGCCTACAGAGGTGAAGGAGAGCCTCATGTAGGTTATTTTGGAGTTATGTCATGAAATGGAGCAAGATTATGGCAGATGGCAGGCAAGGAAAGTGGTTGAAGAGAGAAATAAATGTGTTCCAGGTGAACAGGGGTGCATATACACTCAGATCCCCGTGTAGAGAGTCACGAAAGCATGCTGCATTTTGGAAACTGCCTAGACTTCAGCAATGCTGGCATAGAGAAGAAAGACGGATGAATGGAATTGAGAAGGTGTTTGGAGGATAATGAAAAGAAGCATATATACTCTGCTACGGTCCTCATGCGAAGAGTTGACTCATTGGAAAAGACTCTGATGCTGGGAGGGATTGGGGGCTGGAGGAGAAGGGGACGACAGAGGATGAGATGGCTGGATGGCATCCCTGACTCAATGGACGTGAGTCTGAGTGAACTCTGGGAGTTGGTGATGGACAGGGATGCCTGGCGTGCTGCGATTCATGGAGTCGCAAAGAGTTGGACATGACTGAGAGACTGAACTGAACTCAACTGAAGGTATTTGTACATTATTCTGTAGATAAAAAATTTTCTAGAAGAAATATTTTTGAGATTTATATCTTAGGAAAAAAAATTCAAAACACAGAGAATGAATTGAAATGTTTTTTTCCTGTGATCAGAAGAAACAGCATGGAGAGGAATTCAGATGGGAGAAAATAAGAACTCAAACTAGACTGTGACCTGGTTTTGGAATTTGTGGCTGTTGATGTAAAGTAGAGAATTAAGAAAACAAGGAAAGTAAAGGAGGTTAAGAAAATGATTAGGCAAGATGAGCAATAGAGAAAGGGGGGCAACTCTGAGAAGACAGTGATTTCACAGAGTTGTCTGTGCTACATCCTAATGATAGAAAATAGAGTTCTGGGGACAAGAAACCAACGGGAAGTTAGCATGTTTATAAGTGATGGGTTAGATCATAGGCAAGAGCAAAACCCGAAGGATGCTTGTAAGCTATGAGAAATAATAAAGGTCTAGAGCCATAAACCAAGGATTACTAACATTTGAGAAATGGGTTTCCCTGGTGTTTCAGTTGGTAAAGAGTCCACCTGCAACACAGAAAACCAACGGCAATGTGAAGACCCAAGTTCAGTCCCTGGGTCGGGAAGGTCCCCTGGAGAAGAACATGGCAGCCCACTCCAGTGTTCTTGCCTGGGAAACCCTATGGGCAGAGGAGCCTGGCAGGCTACATTCAATGGGATCCCAAGAGTCAGACATGACTTAAAAACTAAACCACCACCACCACCAAGAAATGGGATGAGGAAGTGAAGTCAGTGAAAAAAAAAAACAAGCAAACAAACAAACAAACAAAAAAAAACAGAGAATGCAACATATAAAAAGTGAAGAATTAGGAGAGAAAGTGTCTTAGCTTGAGAGACAAAGAGTTTTAAGGAGAAGGGCCAGCAGCATTTCATATTACAGAGTTCAGCTGGAATCTTTAGAGGTGAGAAAGCATCAGACTGTTTCTGTTGACCTTAATGGTTAAGATACTGTGAAGAGGATGGAACAAGAACAAACAGAGAACATAACTATAGGAAACTCTGAAGAATCCTGGTTATCATAGAAGGAAATGGGTGAGATTGAGAAACTGTGAAGTTGTGGCTTAGTGCTTGCTTTCTTGTGTGTGTGTGTGTGTGTGTGTGTGTGTGTGTGTGTTTAAGCAAAAGTGACCTCAGTGTGATTATAGGTTAGAGGATACAATCTACTTGAGAGAAACTAAGGGATGCGATTGGATGGAAATAAAAACTATAGGGGAAAACCCTTGGGATGAAGACTGAGCGTCTCTCGCCCTGAGGAAAAGCAGGACGTGCCTTACGAGCTGTCCGTGCACTGTGCGGCACTGGCAGCCCACGTGCTTTTGGTGCTCATAGTGTCACTGTCTTGCTCAGACATGGGAGTGCATTAGACACGGGGACGAAAGTCATAGACCCGGCTCAAGAAGTCTGGAATCCAGAAGTGAAAGTGGGAAGTGAGGAAACAAGGAAGAAATAGAATGCGTTAATTCTTATTTTTGGACCTAAAAAGGATGTTAGGTGGGCTAGTAGGAGAAAAGGATAGGTATGGAAGGGAGGCAGTGTTCAAGGACTTGGGATTTGGAGTCAGATAAAAATGAATCCATGTCTCAGCTGAGACCCTTATTAAGTGTATGAGCTAATGCAATAAAGTTAACCACTCTCTGCCTGAGTTTCTTCACATGTCAATTAAAGGCCATGTTGTTAACTTCACAAGATTGTTGTAAGGAAATAAAGAATTTGATATAAAACTTTCAGAGGGAAGACATATAGAATATATTCTGTTTGTTCATTTTGATTGCACAGACTAACTACGAAAGTGGGGAGAATGGTGAATGTTCTAGCACAAGAGCTCTATGACCTCTGTGAATTATGAGTAAGCCATTTGGTGGGATAACTTGAAAAAAGTAAAGCTTTAGGAGAGAGGTGCCATTCAAAAAATAGGAACTGACTAGGAACTGCAAAGCATTCATAACATTAGTCTTGGCAATGATTTCCGGGGTATGTTAAATGTCCTTATCACAATGATAGTGATGAAAGTGTCAAAGAGTCAAAAGCCCAGCTTAAGTAGATGGCCATTATTTGCAATGTCAAGTCATTTCTATAAATTTGAGGAATATGAAGGGGATTGTAGAAGAAAACGTGGATGAGAGACTGGAGTGAATCATCAAATGATGGAGAGAGAGGGGCAGGTTGAAGTGCCTGCTGAATCAGGACACAGATATGGACATGAAAGGAAGTGAAATCCAGGGCATGACACTGGGAGAACACACAAAGGTCTGCAGATTTCAGTAACCTCAAAACCAAGCATGACAGGGTGGGAGTAAGAATGACTCAGAAAGCAGGATTTGTTAAGCAAAAGGCAGAATGAAGATTATTAACCAGGGAGAAAAGGTGAAGCAGTGAGCTCATAAAGAACATAAGATATGGGTCAAAGTCATATGAGTGAGCACTAGGAGGTGACTAAAAGTAATGGACAGAGCAAGCAAAGCAAAAACTCACAAAACAAAGACTGCTTAACCAGTAAACCAAATATAAGCCCTAACTGGTATAAAATTAGAAATTTTCAAATGCCCAAACCTTCCTTCCAAAGCACAAACCCTAATTGCACTTTGGTATTGGAGAAGGCGATGGCACCCCACTGCAGTGCTCTTGCCTGGAAAATCCCACAGACGGAGGAGCCTGGTGGGCTGCAGTCCATGGGGTCCACAAGGAGTCAGACACGACTTCACTTTCATTTTCACTTTTCACTTTCATGCACTGGAGAAGGAAATGGCAACCCACTCCAGTGTTCTTGCCTGGAGAATCCCAGGGATGGGGGAGCCTGGTGGGCTGCCATCTCTGGGGTCACACAGCGTCGAACACGACTGAAGCGACTTAGCAGCAGCAGCAGCGTTTTCATTTATGAATTTAGTAAATATTCAATGAACAACAGTTAGTTACCAGACATGGTTCCATATATTGGAAAAATAGTGGAGGAAAAGGCAAGCAAGTTCCCAGCTCAGGGAATTAAATTCTAGTGGGAGAAAAACAGACAGCATAAAACTATGTGTATTAATTCAACTAGGAACAGATCTATGGTGAAATTAAAATAAGTAGGTAGAGAGTAATCAGTAATATTGGAATGCCACTATTTTATATAAGACAGTCAGAGAAAAGACTTCTGTCAAGGTGACATTTAGCTAGGATCTGTTGGAGAAGGAGTCGGCCATGTGAAGATTGGGAGGTATTCCAGGTAAACAGGTGGTGTAAAAGCCCAGTGGGAAGATCAAGTTTAACAGAGAAAGACAGAAACAAGATCAATATGTCTGTACTAGTCTAGTGAGAAAAGCCTCTCTTTTCCCTAAATGTTTCATGTTTTAACATGAATATGATCACACTGTATATTCAATTTTCAAGGACAACACGATAGTTAAAAACAGACTCTGAAGGGGCACTGCTAACATTCAAATACTGGCTCCTCCTTTCCTATGTGTGTTACCTTGGGAAAGCTTACCAAACCATTCTGACACATTTTCTTACCTGTAATATGATAATAATAATAGTACTTACTTCATACAGGTGCAATAAAAATTAATAGCCATAAAACACATAGAAAAATGTTTGGCCTATAAAAAGTGCTTCTTATGTAAAATCTTTTCATTTTTTTTCCTTATTGCATTATGTGGGAAAGATAGTCTTTTTTCTTACATATGCTTATTGATGATTATTTCTATTGGTTCTGAGTGTCCCATAATTCAAGTAACTGTAGAAACAGGTTGCACTTAATTTCTCTATGTCATAAATCACAAAACATCATTATCATGCTTTAAGATTTTCCACAGCAGTGATCACCTGGGTTGTGGAGTATGGGAAAATAGTAGAAGTATTTCACTATCTGAAGCATTCATTAGAGCCATGCTCATCTTGATTAGTTTCCCATGGAATTACCTCCAAATAATAAAAGAAAGATACGCTGTCAACTGATGCTTTGCCAACTGAATTTATCCTGAAGGAAAGTTGTGCTTGGCCTGTACAATGTTTCCAAAAAATTTTTATTGAGTTGCCAAAAATCAAGAAAATCTCAAATTTTACCATTAAAAACGACTTATTTCTGGCTTCTTCTGAAAAATATTTACTGTAAACTGATAGAACATAGTAGGTAAGAGGCAAAAATTGTGAATAGATTTCTTATAATGTTTTTTTACTATTGTTCCATAATTTTATGCTTTAACCTTAAGTTCATACTGTTAAAAATTATATAAAAATATTTTAAGCTTTGTATACTAAAAACTTAAAGTATTCCATTGAAAATGGCTTGAGAAAATGGAACTTAATCTCTAGGAAAACCTGGAGTTCCAGCTCAGAACGTATAAAAATAGTTGGAATCTTTGAAATGTGGCTTTAAATAACTTTCTTTAAAAACAGTAAAGAAATTTTCCAGACAGGTAAGTTTTTATTTTAATGTTCAGAGTTATGCAGATTTAAAGTTATGTACGTATGATGTACTTGAACTAAATGAAAATATGAAGAGACAAATATAGAGGACATTCCCATTAATTGATTATTATAAATTACTGAAGTAAAAACAGCATTTAAGTAACACCCACATTGTACTGTATAAAAGGAAGCACATGTCATAATCTATTTGATCTAAATTAAATTGACTAAATACAAATATATGTATTTATGTGTATAGTCTTAAAAGCCAGAAAAGTGGATTTTAAGAGCCATACAATTGATCTTTTAAGTTTATTATCTTTTCCTTTTTCAGCTTTCTTGAGATATAATTGACAAATAATATTGTGTAAATTTAAGTTGTATTGTACAGTGGTTTGATATACATGTACATTATGAAATTATTGCCACACTAAGATTAGCTACTAAAAATATTTTTCACCTCACATAGTTAACTTTCTGTGTGTGTGTATGTGTGGTTATAAATATTAAGATCTACTCTTAGTAATTTATAGTCACCATGCTATATATTTGATCCCCAGAACTTATTCATCTTATAACTGAAAATTTGTACCCTTTAGCAGATTTAGTCTCATTACCCCAGTGCATGGTAACCACCCTGTTTCTATGAGTTAGACTTTCAGACTCTGCATATATCTGAGATCAAGAAGAATTTGTCTTACCTTACCTGACTTACATATATATATATATATATGCATATATTTATATATTATATATGGGCTTCCCTGGTGGCTTAGTGGTAATGAATCCACCTGCCAAACATGAGTTTGATCTCTGGGTGGGGAAGGTCCCCTGGAGAAGGAGATGGCAACCCACTCCAGTATTCTTGCCTGGGAAATCACATGGACAGAGGAGCCTGGTAGGCTCTAGTCCACAGGATCACAAAAGAGTCAGATATGACTTAGCCACTAAACAACAAAGCAACAATATTATATACATATATCTAAACATTTTCTTTATGCATTTATCCATTGATAGATTGATGGACACATCGTTTCCATGTCTTGGCTATTGTAAATAATGCTGCAGTGAACATGAGTGTGGGAATATCTATTTGAAACTGGAAAGGAGAAAGAAGAAAGCCTTTATGCCATTAATGTATAGCTATTAAATCAATAACTTATTTTTTCTGACATGCATCACCAGTGTTGTGTGCTTTTTCTTCTTATTGCATTTTTGTTTACAGAAAACTGGGAACAAACCAGAAAGTGTGGATTTGTATGGGGCACATATTGAGTGGGCCAAGGAAAAATCAAGCAGAAAGAATGTCTTTCAGGTAAGAAGGTTACATACATTCAAATTGTTCCTATTCTTTCTAAATCTTAGCTTTCTTGAGTAATCAAAACAAGACTACCTTGTTAAGATGTTTTCATGAGCTTGAACTAGTTGTGTGGAGGTTATTGTGAAAAACCGGCCTTTCTTCCTGTCAAATTTTGGTTGTTGTTTTTCCCTGGTGACTGGTTGCTATCTAAACACAAAATGTTTATTGTGTGATAATTAATTATATACCCAAAAGTCATTGACTTTAACAGTGTATTTGATAGCTGTTTGGGATTCAAACTTAGAATGCTTGGCTTACATAGATTTAGTGTAGGATTTTCAGATATAAACAAACTAAGATTCACTAATTATGATAAACTATTTGCATTCACTGCCATTCCTGCCTTCCAGTCATAAATTATATTTACCAGTGTAACTTGGGGGATGGAGAGAGCTGAACAGTTATAGAAATTAGTGTTTTCATATTATATAATTATTTTTTTTGAAAAAATAACTGATTGATAATTTCAATCATGCTGCTTTGAAATGGAAAGAACCGGATGAAATCCTTCAAAGAAAGGAAATATTTCATGTATGCTTCTACTAAAATTCCTTTGGCAATTAATAACTTCAGATTATAGAAGTTAGTATTTTTTCTATATTTATATGACATTTAATTTATTTTTAGATATCCAAAGTAACCCAGAACTTTATAGGTTTGTTTTAGAATTTATATCATTTAGTAGGAACTAGATCATTATAATTATTGTATTAAATATATTCTGAGACCATTTTAGCCCTTAAAGAAATATCAACTCTATTCTTAAATGCATCACTAAAATTAATGTATAGGGTCTTATAGAAGAATAGATAGGTGACATTTCTTATCTGATCTCTCATTGAGAAGAAGAAGCTGATTTTCAGTTTGTTTTTGCATTTTCCAGATGCTTAATCAGGTCTAGCCAAATAATTTGGACTCATAGTAATTAAAAAAACAAAAAAGCACTTTCAACATATTATGGAATTACTTATTTTTCCTGATTATAATTGAATTCTGTTTAGGTGTTCATTTTTATAGGGTAGAATTTTTGCTTTTGTTTTAACCCAAAAAATAGGGAGAAGGAAAAAAGGAAGGAAAGAAGAAAAAAAAAAGGAATAAAGTATAGAAAACTAAATATATTTGCCAAGAAATCAAGGGACAAACAACCAAAAGTGATTAGAAGGTGAATTTACAGAATCAAGAAGCAAAATTAAATTGTGCTTTAAAGTGAGGAATTGTAGATCAGTGTCTCCTAATTTCTTGTTTTTTTAATTCTGCTATAAATAAGAAAATTTGGTGTTATAATAGCCTCTATGACAACATGGACAATTAGTATGGCTAGTTCTGAACTGGATAAGGTGAATTAAGGGGTTTAGTTTTATTATGTGTTGTTAGTTTAGCATCCTAATTACCAATGTTGTAAAATAAAGATGTTAAAATTTGATATTGATATAATTCCTGGATAATTGAAACAAACCCTCAGAGTTGAATTAAGGAAGACTTTTTCAGTTTCTTCTGTTAACCTTATAGTTACATTAGATCACAAATGAGGATGATACTCAAATATGAATGATGTGTACAGGCTGTGAATATAGAAGAGAAATATTCGAGTATAATTTTACATAGCTATGAATGTAATATGTATAGATATATATTTAAAACACCTATATTGATACTATGCATCATCCTAACCTTTTCTGAGTGTCACTAGCTACCTCTGTTATAATATTTTACTCATTTTTCATATTTCTGAATGTAGATACTTCCAAAAATATTAAAACTATTCTCATTTTATTAGCTTTCCAGAGGTGAAAATCTTACCAGCTAGTTTTGTTTGTAAGGTACCTGAGTAGCTCATGGGACTTCAGTTTCCTTACATCTAGGTTACCAGTTTTTATCTTGTACCCTTTAGTTTAGAAAAACAAGAAGTAATGATAAGGATGTTGTAAATAATAAAACTCAAGAAAGATTAAGATTTCATTTCCTGCTTCATTCTTTTTAGGATGAATCATGTGGTTTTCTTGTCATGCTGAAATCTTTTCATCACCTAAACACATAAGCTTAGGTAAAATTTACTAATTCCTATCCATAGTGGCAACACATGAAAGTAAGTCTTTTGAGAGGAACAATATAAATAGCTTTTATAGTTGTTAATGAAAAAACATCAGAAAGGATTTGCCAGAGAGCTAAACCTAGATGACTTGCATCAATATTTGATTAGGTACATTAGCTGGTATAACTCTCAAATGATCAGAATAAACATGATTATAGCTCAAAAACATGGTACTAAGGTATTGTTGGGTATGTGAGTGTGTGTGTACAAGGGTTTCATTACCTACAGAATAATGAAGCATTTCTTCCTGACTGAAAAAGACCATCACAGCTTTAGCTGATGTGCTACATCAGAAATAGCTTTAGAATTCCAAGTTTGAATAAGGCATGGTGTTCAATCTCAGTCTATGAATTATAGATTACAGATATCTAATGACTATTGAGATTTTTGGTTCAAGAAAAATCAAAGAAGAGCAAAATTAGAAATAATTTAAAATTTGAAATCTGTCATGAAAAAGTTGATGGATTAGCAATTATATGCCACATAATTACGATGTCTCTAGAGAAGATGAACTTAAAATGGAGAAGAAAGCAAACAAAAAATCACATGCCTAAGATATGCTTGAAAGACTCAAAAGCAAACATTTGTGACACAAAGAATGGAAGGGTTTCATCCGTTTCCTTCGTATATGTCATTTGGACATTTGAGTTGTTCATTTCCTTCTTTGTATTAAAAGTCAGATTTTTTCATAGTCTTATTAAAAACTCTTGATATAGATTCATTCTTATTTGATTGGTACATGACAGTATAACTGTGACAGCATTAATTAATTAGATTTTTTATTCAGCTACTCTTAGTAAATCAGAATGATGCTCACTGGCTGAGTTCAAGAACATTTGCCTATTTTATAATAGAACAGTTTTTCCTAATTGACCTTAATAATAAATAACATATTTTTTCAATTATTAACACCTTCTATTATAAAGCATACCTAGACAAATCACAATGTATTTTAAAAGTATAATTGCATATAGGTGTATGCATATATGATATATATGTCAATGTGTAAACCCACATCTAATAGCTTGACATTAGGAAATAGAGTGATTCTTCCCATATACTTGTTCTTCCCACACACTAACACTGAAAGACGTATTGCATCTATTAGAAAAAAAAAAAGGTCACACATATTCTGAGCTAAAGTAGTAAATGTTCATTGCTGCTAACTTTGGTTCAATTCTTCGTTTAGCATAATTGTCAAGGACTGTCGCAAGTCTGATGTAGCTTCACAAAGCATTTAGCAACTGAATGATTTGAAATGAACTGTGGTACAAGTTTTCTTAGTTAAGTTAAGAGCAACACTAGGTCTTCATCAGAGAAAGAATGAATAAAGAGATTTATGTTCAAATCACATGTTTTAAACATTCCTGCTAAGTGCTAGTTTGCTCTTTGGTATTTAGCCTGAAATTTAAAGCACTGAGGATTAAAAGGATTACAACATAATCTTAAATAATCCTAAATGTCATTTACAGAGAGGGAGTTGTAATAACTAAATAAAACCATGTGAAAGGATGGCAGTGTTGTCAGGCAGCATCTGTAACATGAGCGGTGCTTCTTCGCCTTCTTCTCCTTCCTCACGGGTACATCAAGCATTTACAAAGCTTTTTCACAGGACATTCAGTTGAGAAAATGGTTGCAAAACAATTTATAACAATAAGTAATTTTTAAACTTCTGATATCTTCTTGTTTCAAAGTAGAAGCAAAATTTTCACTCAGATTTCCTTCCTTCTTTTGAACATAAAGCTCTCTGAGCTAAAGGTTTTTAAAAGTCTGGGGCAAAGGAGTTCACGATATGGCTCTCAAATAAATAGATAATACGCCTCTAAAACATTCCCAACCTCTAAGGAGCTGCCCCCTGTTTAAATATATGGTGGTCCCAAGCACTGTAATTAATCCCATGCCTTTTGATTCAGTACTAGAATAGTCTTTAATACTGTCATGTAAATTAATTTTGCCTCCCCAAAGAATATACAAAGGTAGAGACTACATCCTATACTGCTTTTCTAAACCATAAGACTGGATATACCTTTTAACCAATGCTATGGTTACTATTAAGGCTAAAATTGAATTTTTAATAAAAACACAAAATTCAGTCATATTTTTTTTTAAGAAAGTGTATACACTATTATAGGCTCTGCACTCCAAGATCATTTCTGAGTGTCAAATCCAGTCACTTTTTAAAATGAGTAAAGAATAGGAAATATACTATCTGTTTTCTTGGTCCTTTTCATTACAGCAGTAGGTGATTACTCATTTGAAATAATTAAACCTTTTCTTGGAGCTAGAAGTGACTAGGTCTCAGTTTTTCTGAGTTTCCTTTCGAATGAAACTAAAAATAAATGCACCCATAAACATGCAACAGGCTCATCTACACATTACATGTTTTAAATAAGGTATTTTTACTCTTAAAGAATTATGGCCAATTAAAACTTTATCAATTGCCTGCTTTTAAGGCAGAAAAAATTAAATGACTCAAGATGAAAGTCTGTTTCCACCCCCGTTCTCACTACCAGTTTATTACCTCAACAAAAATCATGACCAAATTTCTTGGATCTGAGATTCTTTTTTTAATGTATAAAAATGTCTCAAGGGAGCAGGTTCTGTCCCTAGAAGTAAATCTCGGAATAGATTTATCATTAGTTGTATTTCTTTTGTGACTTTGGATGGAGTCTTCTGGCTATAATGTATATTCAACATATTCATGTAATATTGTCCATGGATATGCTTTACATTTAAACATAATTTGATTGCTGTTCCAGATCTGAATATGTCTTAGCTTAAAATCTTTAAGTACTACTTAAGTTTATTAATGCAAAGATAATTTAATAACATCTTGGAAAATGTCATTTTAAGCCAAAAGGAAAACTACTGGTATTTTGCTTTTATCCATTTCCTTCTGTTAGAACTGATGGTTTAAAATAAATCTGAGCTTTTACCAATTTTCTCTTTCATTTTTCAATGCTTGTAGTTAGACTAAATGCAAAAGGATGATTCTTCACATTCATATATGCATTAGATTTCGAGTAAAGCTGGTTTCACTTTAGAGAATTACTCACAGTATCTTAAAAGGCATGGCATTAAAAATAAACCAGAGTAAGAGCAGCCTTAATGTCTCATACAGTTGTTTTTTTTCTCCCTTTCTTGCTCGTCCCCAATCATTTTATCTACCTATTAGATATTCATCCATCATTCAGAAGGTGCAGGGGAGAGAACACAGGAGTCTAGGGACGTGTGTTCCAGTTTTGGCGATGCAGTTGTGACTTTAAGTAGAACCCAGGGTAGGATCCCTCCTCCAGCTTACAGCTTGTCACACCAAAGAAATGAGAGATAAACTTTAACTCACCTGCCTCCTGTCTGTGCTAAGGTTAAAATGAAGCAGTCCTGTATTTGAAAGCAACTTCAGATGATTGATTTTAATATAAATAAGACTTGGTTGTATTCATCATCTAACCACATCATCTCATAGTGCTTTGAGAACAGTTCCACATGTGGATTTGGGAAGTATATGGGTAGGAGAGGTAGGTCTCTATGAAATACAATTCAGGGTCTCTGCTCCACATGTATTCCTTGTACTGCCTTGTGAACTTAACCAAGAGAAGGTGAAATGTACCGCTGAAAACCTCTTCATTCGTTATCTAAGAATATATGTTCTCAAACTGAAATTATTTTTAGTATCCTAGTCTATAAACAAATATAATAATTTATGTTATATTTAATCAATGCAAGTTGTTTAATTAATGTCATATCCCAGTTAACACTGTAAGAAAAGCATTTTGCCTAAAAAGCCTCTACCAAGTTACTAAGAGCATCTTGCAAAAGGGAACTTAGAAACAAGTGCAATTATGCCCCCAAATAAGAGACAATAGTAAATCTTTCTTTCTCCTGATGAGATACCAGGACATATTTTTTTTCCCCTGATTGGAGGGGAAGAGAGAATTATTTTTATGATTTCTACTTCATTTTTACCAGTGGGATTGCGCAGAAAAATTTTGATGAATGCAATGAGATAATTTTTCATAATTGGGGACTTGATTTAAGAATATTAGCATATAGGGGTGTATAAATTTCACTGCAAAGGAGTCTGGAGGCAGGAAATAAAGATTGCAAGACCTCAAGGTAAGACTCAAAGAGTAAGTTAACAACCTGACTGATGAAAAGAGAAATAGAAACAAGTCCATGGATGGCAAGTAAATCCCTCAAATGAAAAACACAACTGTTTGTTCAGCCCATGTTACTTGGGAACCACGGTCTTTTTTTTTTTTTCTGATTCATCTTTTCAGAAATAATAAATATGTCTGGGAAAAAAATAGGCATAATCTAAAGTATAGAGTTAAAATACTAATAGTGTGAGTGTGTCATCAAAGAAAATAATAGGAAGCTTATGTTGACTGGTTATGCCATGAGGCTTGGTAGTCTAAGATATGGACTCATTTGCACAGCTTCTTTGGTATACTGTCAGAGGGTACAATGCTATCACACTCTCATTTGTTTTTAAACTATCATCAGAGTAGAATGCTACCGGTTGAGAGTAACGATCAACAATAGCCACACTAGTAACTTTTAGTCCCAAATTAACCAAGAGAACCAAGATTTTAAGGTTCCAAAATAAAATAAAATTAATCAAAATTCAAAAAAAAAAAGAAAAAAAATGTCAGTGTGGCTTCTTATACTTCTAATGTTTTAGCAAAAGGATAGGTGTGTGTTACCTAAAGGGCTGGCTCCATCTGCTCAAAGATAAGAGTTGTCCATTTGGAATAAATTGTAGAGTTTAGTTTGACACCAAGCTAAATGCAACATGCTGTTCTTCATTTGTTGACATCATGATTTACATCCCCTCCTCTTATGAAACTGGCTCTGTTTCTTGATGTTTTAGTCCAACTGGTGTGTTGGTCACTGAGCCTTACATGGGCTAACAGTGCAGTTTCCCATGATCACAGAACCGGAGTGTGGCTAGGTGAGTCACGTGGAATCATACCTTCATGACACCCACCTGAGCAAAAGCCACCACTGCCAATGAGGGATTTCATGGTATCAAAGCAGAATCATCAAGCGTTACTGTTTTTCCACTTGTAATTTTCACCTTGTTAAGTACAAAAGATTACACTGATCCTAGCAAGACAACATGTTCAAACAAACTGATTCCCTTTTTGTATCTGTTTCAAAGTTTTTATTTTGTATTTTCAAGGAGAGAAGCCATATTTATTTCATGATGAATATGGTGTTTTTTTTTTTTAATAGTAAGCAGACTTCTTCCAGAAGGAAGGATTTAATCCCTAAAGTTGGCACATAATATAGATGGGGTCAGTAGATGATAGCATATTTTTTAGCTTGTCCATAAGGATGACACAGGGTGAAATAAAATTGAGTACTTTTGGATAGTGTAAGATCACTGGCAGATAAATAGTTGATGTCATTCAATTTTTAGAAACAAGATAATGAGGCTGGATCTGAAGGCAAGAGAATATATATTCACAGCATTTATATACCATAAGCCACTGAGCAGGAGAAAAATCTGGGCAATGGTGAGCAGAACTCTCAAACCTCAGAGCAGTATTCAAAGCAGTAAAAGAAAATAACAAAGCAAGCATCCATAAACAAAGGTTTGAAATATACACAAGGACAAAAAATAACCTAGGTTAAAAATGAAAAGAAAATGCCAGTGTTCATACAGAACTGGAGAAGCCACTTGTAGAATCTATGCAGTCTCTTAATATATGAGGTAAATATGCTACTAAAAACTTAGTAGAAAACAAATATTCAAAAGCAAAGCTATGAACACTCCAGGACAGTTAAAGATTCTCGGTATTTAAAGAAGAGAGGAGGCTGCTCTTTTATCTTAACAAAACAGGATGCTGAGAGATGACCTAAGTGAAAGGATGAAATCAAATGCCTGATGCCTGGGAGGAATCAGGAAGGAAGCTGTTTAAACTGTTTTCAGATAACAGATCAGTACGCTACGCAGTGATTTGACCAAGGAAGGGGCATTCACTTTTGAGGAAGGTTTAGATGAATTTCTTTTTTAGTAGAAAGCTTGGCCTTCATCCTTGGCCTTCATCCCACCAGTTTGCCTAACATTTTATTTCCAGCACTAGGAGAAATTCTAAGTCTGACTTCCTTGGTGAACATGTGCAAACCAAAAAAATTTACAGTGGGAAAATTAACAAATGGTGCAAACAGCCCAAAAAGGGAAAGAAACACTGACATTGAAGATTATTTTCCCAAGTAATATAGACCTTGATAATTTGGGGGGATTTTTAAAAACTTGAATTTGAACAATGCTTCGTTTTTCTCACACCCATGACCATGTAGAATACAAGTTTCTGGTATTTGAGATCTGTGATAGATTTTAAATCAAATCATGCAAAGGGTGGTTTCAAGTACGCTCTTCTGATGTGTAGGTTGTACTGATGAGGGTGGCAGGAAATTATGTGAAACCCTTCTCTTTTGACAGCTACACTAGAACATTTACAACCACAGATGTTATTTGTCCATCAGAAAAGAAAATATTTGTTTCAAGCCACAGGCATTTCTACCACAACATCAAGTGAAATTCGACAGCAATTTAATGTTTAATGTGTAAGAAAATAAATATTTTGGGGGGCTGTAATTCTGAAAGAAAATAGATCCCACAAAATATAACTAGTGACATGAAAAAAAATGGCTGGCCTCATTATGAACAAATCTTTTACTAAAGTAAGGATTGTTCTATTATTAACATAGAAAACCTTAGATGGAGTGCACGTAATGCTGCATTATTCATAAAAGCATTGCTGCCATCTGGTGGCGAGTTGGCGTTTCAACACTAACTTCGCTGATTTGATTTGGCTGGGTGCTCTGGCGAGGCGTTCAGTGGAGGGCTCGCTTTATGGAATCATTAAAATAAAAACCTGAAATACCATGGCCCACACGCCATTCATCTGATGGCAGTCCTTTCTCTGTCCTGTCATGGAATGGAGGGTTCAGGGGAGTCAATGACATACTTGTGTGATTTTCATCCTGAACATGAAAGTGTATTTTCCATGACTTATGTAAGGAAGTTACTCTTGGCTGTTATTGACTGATGAATTTTATCAACACTCATTTCTGTTAGAAAATAAATATGTAGTCAAATATTAGGAAGATTTATTGAATCTAAATATATACTGTATTGCTTAAATAAGAATGTATGTGAGATATTGTAATCCCTCTTTTGGATCCAAACATGAATTTTTTTTAAGTTACCACTCACTGAGTTTGATTTTGGAAATAACATAATTTACAGCGTCAAAAGAGAGAAATGTGTAGGGCTTCATAAAATTCAACATTTCTTCCCAGTCATTCGATTGTTATATTGAATAAACCTGATTAATTGTTAATGACTCAGAGACTTATGAAGTCATCTTTCTTCATGAATTTACAAATTAAATGACAAATACTCAGCTCATGCTACACTTTTTAAATAAAAAATAATATAGTTACAATGTAATTTAAGAAATTTTGATGGTTCTTGAGCAACAGTGAATTAACACATTCTTAATCAGAAGCAATGAGATTATCTTTGCAACTTCAGGGTATGTTCTAAGTTTCTAATAACTGTAGAATGCCTCATTGTATGCAATGAGACTCCTGATCAATAAAGTGGATATTTATATAAATCACAAGTCTTTGAAGAGTATAGGAAATAATGAGTTAAAATTACCCAAGGAGGAAAGTTGAAATTCAATCCTGAATTCTCAGGGATGATATTTAATAGTTAATACTCAATTTTTACCAGATATTTGCCTACATCTTTAAACAACCTTATAATTTAGTAAAAGTCAGGTAACAAAATGCCATTGCACTAACTTGGGAGAATCATAATATCAAATGCATATTATCCTTTCCAAAAAAATAAAAACGTGTAAATGCCTATTTTTAAAGTAAGACTGTGGAATTTATTTTTAAATTCTTGGTTAAGATTTTCACTCACTCTGTGAATGCATACTTGATATTACCCTTGATAATACCTACTTTTGCCACTTAAAATGTTTTCTTCCTCAAAATATTTAATTTCACTCATGGAAGAACATTGCTTATTTTCCCTGAGAAGATTGATTACTAAACTCCCTACCCCTCCTCTGTCTCTATTTAGGAATAGGTTGTGAAAAAGAACAATAAAGCTTTACAAAGAAAGTAAAAATGATCATGATTATGCCCTAGTCTCTTCCATCCATAAGTATAAAATTGTAAGTAAATTATTTTCCTAATTATCTTGGATACAACCTATATTGGTTTCTAATGGTTCCATAATAGAGAAATAGTAGTTATGGTCAGGATGCTCCAGGTTGTAGTCATAAGTTGCTAATGTTTGTTTCAAAAACATTTGCCTTTGGCAGCTTTTATAGCTCCTTAACACTAAATTCCCATCCAACCAGGAGAATCACTCAATACTGTAATGAATGATGTCGCCTTAAATCCTTTAGTATATAATTGCTAGATGTTACATTTTATAGCAGGGCATTTGATGGTGTATTTGTTTATGCTAAATTTTATGACAGTGACAGCTGTATCTCAGTGGAGGAATGGTCCATTCCTTTCATAGGAAACGAAGCTGGAATTCTCTTTAAGCCAATAGTTTTGCCATATATGCTCTCTGGTTAAGGCTGGGCTCCCCATCAAAGCAAAATTAGAGATTAGGAACTGAGTTGCAACTAGTTTATTTAGGAGATAATCCCAGAAAGCCGGAATTCAAAACAAGCAAGAGTGAAACAGAGTAGGATGAAAAGGCACTACAAGGGACATTACTGAGTTGGTCAAAGTGGCTAAAATATATGTCAGAATTTTCACCCAAGGATTAACAGGATGGTGCGTTTGTTCATCAGCTTTTCATACCTGTGGATTAGGACGGAATAGTATCTTTAAGTTGTTTTGACTTTCAGACTGAAGGCGTATATCTGTGTACCAAGAAGACTCTTTTTAGGGTCCTACCCCATATCCTAGAGAATATCTGTGGCAGAAAGGGAAAGATACATGGTATGTGCTTGAGGTAAGATGCAGTCAGGACAAAGGGACTTGAAGCCCTCACAGAACTGTTTACAGCAGCTGCAGCTGGTGTCACAGGTAAAGCCAAGAGGATGTGAGGCAGGACGCAAGAAGCATGTGATGCCATTTCCCTCTTAAAATACTCGAAGTGACTTGGACCTCAAGTTAACCAAGGTGGTGGCTGGCCTCAGTCTGTAAACAAGAGCCAATGAAAAGTTGTTGTAGAATAAGTTACATTCCTCTGCCACTACTGTGTCTGAGGCCATATTTGATGTTCATCATCTTCCTCTCCTGCCACTCATTCTAGGTGTTCCTCACCTTGAGACCTGACAGATTTGAGCTCTTAATTTTTTGACATTTCCAGGCTTTGGTTGCTGCAGTGGACAGTTCACTGCTCTCACCAGGCAGAGAAGCACCAGTATACATCTCAATGAATTCCCTGAGTTCCTGAATCATTTCTCCGACTCCCATTGTACAGAAGCAACTTCACCTTCTCATCATAATAGGGCCAATTATCCTGATGAGTATAGCAGCTATTTTGTGTGCCTGTTGGTCTCTTGTTTGAGTAGCCCTACTTAAACAGCGGTGATTATAGCTTTAAGTTCAGTGATTCCATTACTATTCCTTGCCAAAAACAAACTCATCCCCCATCCCAAGAACAAGAATTTTTCATCTAGCCGAGCCAAGTTGCAAAAGTCAAAAGCATCAGTGCTGCAAATGGGTTTCTACAGGAGCTGCTCCTGCTTCTATCTCTTGATCCTTAGACTCATACATTCTAACTATTATGGACACTATATCATGTATCAGATGTTGATTCAATGTGTATGTACTGCATCTTAGAATACAGCACCCTAACCAAGCAGGGTCTTATCCCCAAGCTCCCACCTTAACTAAGATTTGTTATTTTATTAGGTTGATTGCTTCCGAATAGCATGTTGTTTAGTAAGAACAGTGGATCTTAAGGATCCACTTTCAAAGGAAGGGCTCTCATCTAGTCGGTTTGCTATCAGGTGCCTGGGTAGTCTCTTTGAAGGGTTCAGTTGTGCTTTTGCTGCTAGAAGCCTGATCCGATCCTCAGTGATAGGCATCATGTCAGCTTTGGTGAGAGGGAGCCATAGGTTGGGGTCTGTGCAGGGTCTCAATCTTTGCTACCATGGGCACTCCATTCATGGGTGTATTATACAAGCTCTAAGTGGCTACAGACAGAGGTTGTGTGAAGGTGTTAGTTGCTCAGTCACGTCCGACTCTGAGACCCCATGGACCGTAGCCCTTCAGGATCCTCTGTCCCTGAGATTATCCAGGCAAGAATACTGGAGTGGGTTGCCATTCCCTTCTTCAAGGGATCTTCCCAACCCAGGGAACAAAACCAGATTCCCCGCATTGCAGGCAGATTCTTTATCCTCTGAACCACCAGGGAAATCGAAAGATGGAGTTAGAGGACTTCAACTGATTAAGTCAGCTGGTACACTTACTCTGTGGTAGACGTTAAGACATTAAGTTGAAACCAGTGATCTTCACGGCCTGTGCCCACTCCCATAAGTCCACTGACTTCTTTATCTTCAATCTTCCAGACTGTTTCCTGTTAGGCCTCTGGCTGGCAAGCAAAACCATTCTTTACTTTCTATAAATCAGTCTATGTGCTTACCTCAGGCTACCCTGCTCTCTACAGAGTTAACCAAACAAGTTCACTTGTTATATTTCTCCCCATGGGAAGCTTTCTCCTCACCACTGGCCTGCAGGGCCACCCAAGGGCAGGGCTGCGGTGTAGCTGCAGTCTGTATTTTTGATGTCCAACAATGTACTGAAGTGCTCTATTCAGGAATCAGGCTTGAGTGTTTTCATCCTTCATCAGCTGGCGTTTAAGAACCTCCATGAGGCCGTAGGTGCAAGCTGAGGGGGTAGCACTAGCCAGCAGTGACAGATATCACGGGGTTCTGAGCCATGTATTTTTAATCTAATTTACTTAGGCCCTATGGACCTGATTGGACCAGATTCTAAATGTAGCGTTTCCTTTCATGGATTGTTGCCTGAGATTATTAATCAATGGACTTTACAATACTCAGCTCATCTTTGGAAGCTAAAGTCAAATCGCCACTTGATGCCCTGTGATCAGGTGCTTAGTCTTTTTTCTGACCCAGTAATAGGCCAGGAATTACTTTTAGTTGGTGAGAATATCTTTACTGAAGATGACAAAGCCTTCTTCCACAACCCTTGGGTTGTTGTTATGAGGCTTTTATTATAATCTGCCACAAACTCCACAGAAGCATGATGCCGTAATTTTTTATTGAATTTTCTGAGTCATATGATTCTAGAGTCAAAGAACTTGTACCATAGCCTGAGCTTGCTGCAGGCATTGCTGAATTATGGATAGCCAAGTGGGTGTGTGCCTGGCATCCCAAAATACTCTTGCTGCCCAATGTACTGACTCTCCTGAGGACTTGTGGTCATATTACTGTTCAAGGATATCTAAGAGCAGCCTAGATTCCTGATTGTAAACAAATCAATGATTATCATTTCAAGCCACTAAACTTTGGGTTAGTTTGTTACAAAGTAGGAGCTAATTGATACAAGTAATATGTCTACAAATAAAATTCAATGACCCGATTTCTATGAGAAAAAAATAATATATTTGAAAGTAAAATCCAACCAGTATAAAAGGCCTTTGGATAGGTTGTAGAGCCCCACTTCATGGTGTCAGCTTCTAATTAACAAGTACTAGTTCCTTACACTTGAGAAGGCAATGGTAACCCACTGCAGTACTCTTGCCTGGAGAATCCCACGGACGGAGGAGCCTGGTAGGCTGCAGTCCATGGGGTTGCAGAGTCGGACATGACTGAGCGACTTCACTTTCACTTTTCACTTTTATGCATTGGAGAAGGAAATGGCAACCCACTCCAATGTTCTTGCCTGGTGAATCTCAGGGACAGGGGAGCCTGGTGGGCTGCCATCTATGGGGTCGCACAGAGTCGGACACGACTGAAGTGACTTAGCAGCAGCAGCAGCAGTTCCTTACACTCCAGTGTTCCTACCTGGAGAATCCCAGGGACGGGGGAGCCTGGTGGGCTGCCGTCTATGGGGTCTCACAGAGTCGGACACCACTGAAGTGACGTAGAAGCAGCAGCAGCAGCAGTTCCTTACAGGGTTGTAGAGAAAATGCAGGTAGTGCATTTCATCTGGTCGTGTGTCTTTTCTATTACTCACTTTGTTTATTGAAATAGCTCCCTAACAAAGTTAACTTCCAGGAAAGATGCCAGGTTACACAGAACCATACCAGAGCCTTAGAATCACTTTGGGCTTTCACCCAATGTTTTTGCAACATTAGGTGGAGACAACACAGTTTGGCTTGAAAAATTACAAGGGAAAAAAATCATAGCATATGCTCATGGGACAGTATGTTCAGAGTCTTCAAGAGAGTATCTTTCTTGGCCTCTTAAAAATCAGAGAATATTGTATATCTATGCCATTAAAAAAAAAAAAAAAGTCTGGACCAACAAGACCCAGAGTTGTAACAGGTCATTGATAGGCCAGCAACTATAGAGGTTCTAACCCAGAAGTTGAGCTGTAAAACATAGAGCAGATAGAACTACAGTTGGACAATCTAAATATAGCTGAAAAGTTTTGGCACTTCAAGAATTTCAGAGAGAAAGAAAAGAAATTTGATTTCTGTGCCTCTGATGGAAAAGCTTGCAGATGACCTAGGGAAATTATGTTTGTCATATTTATATTGCAAATGATATTTTTAAGTTTGTTCTTAAAAGTTGAAAATGACCTTCTATGTTAAAAGACCATTAGTTAGAATAAAGCATGAAGTCCATATGGCTTTGCATTTTGCAATGAAATATTCTAGCTACTCCTTTAATTTTGAAAAATGTACACATAAAAAATGTTATTATTTTTCCTGAGAATTTTTACAAGATATTCTGGCTCAGAAAGTATTTATTTGTGTAAGGTAAACATGTGATTCCCAGACCTGACTTTATCAATATTAAGTTTTTGGTTTTGCTTTTTCTTCCCAAAATATGTAAATAGGAAGATTTAATTCATTTATGTCTTTTTTCCCTACCTAATTAAACCCAAAGATAAGCATGGTGTATTCAATGTTAAAGCTACATGATACCAAGAGTTCTCTGTCTTGGATTAAAATTTTATTTGAATTCCTTAATTCAATTAAATTTTAGATTTTCAATAGTTTATTATTTCTAAGTCTGTGTTAAGTTAACTTCAGGGACAAACACTGATGGAAAACAGGGAATAAAGTTATTCAGTTACATCAAAGTCTAGGTTTTAAACAATTTTTTGGTAGTTATTTTAGAAATTGTGTGTTCAGTTACTAACTTTTCATAGTACTGAGCGGAACTCCAGAATCTTGGAAAAAGTCAGTTTACAAAAATGTCTAATTTATGGTTAAGAAATTGAATAATGGTCAACTATTTCCCATTTATTCCTATCATGTCCTTTGTTTCACAGTTTGTTCTAAATGATTTTACCACCCAATTAAAAAAAATCTCATTTTGATAACAGGTATTACTTTATCTTCTAAAGTCAAACAAAATTATTTTTTCCAGTGTAACACAAATCAAGTCAAGGTGAAAATTTCAGTAATTGGAGAAAGTAGCTGAGCTATTTCTCAAACGCAAGCTCCAAGAAAGTGAACTAATATTTAGGCTATATAGAGTGCTTACTTGCTAATGGTGAGTAAGTAGCAATTCTACCAATTTTGCTGAAACTCCAGACAGGGTGAACTAATTGAGGTTCAGTAATTGACACTGTAAGTAGCTAAATTGCTTATGCCATGATTTGAGAATGATATTCATATTTATTGTTTTCACTTGGCATATGAATCTGCTAAATTTACTTATTAAGGGTAAGTGTTTCTGAATTTTCTACTTTTGATGTTTCTAGGAACAGAGAAATGTCACAGAGATCACTTCTTAAATTAGCATTTGTGTAGCATTTCCATTGTACCAACAAAATCCTTATACTTAACTTTTTTCCCATAAACTTTGCTTAATATTTGCTCATTTCCAAATAAATAGAATATATATCATAATTAATGAAGAAAATGTTAACAGAATAACTCAAAGGACAAAATGTCATCAGGGATTTGATTTACCATACTTCCATTTATGGCCTCTTTCTCAGCCAAGATTGGCTTTTGGAACACGTCTGTTGCTCAGCTCTATACTGTCTTAATTCTGGGCACCAGGTTGAAGAAATAGCCTCTATCTGGAACAGATATGCCAGGCACGGCATGCTGGCTTTTAAGCTCCTTCTCAGAAGTAGCATACGTCAGGTTTGTCTTCATTTCATGGGACTGAAGAAGTCATGGAGCCAGGAGAACACACAGGTATAATCCTCCCGTGTGCAGGAGCACTGCAGGAGATGCGCTAGTGTAAGTGGGAGCTAAACATAGAGCCTACCACAATCCCTTCCCAACTAAATATTCAAATCCCTTGGCCTAACCTGCTCAATCTAAAGGGTTGCTGTTTAAATGGAGTTAAATTTCATCAAGCTATTCTAGACATAAAAAGCATTTAACATTATTGATTGCATACTTGTAATTGGTGGTGACATAGTGACTTATTTAAAAGAATCGTTGTCTCTTTGATAGAGGCTGTTGAGTATGAAACTAGAGTTCAAGTTTTTCGACAACATATGACAACCTGCGTATCAATTCGTATCCATTTTAAAATTAGTTCAAAACTGTTGAGAATATAGAAAATGTGTATCAATTTCACTTAATTTCAAGTCAGATGTGTGAATTATAGAAGCTGAAGGTCACAGACTTCAGAGTGTAATAAGTAGTTTATGAGGGTGACAAAAATGAGGTAAGAATTGGAAAGTGCATTTAATAATTCAACCATGTTAATGGATTTATTCTTTTTTTCAATGGTAAATGAATATATGCCTAACATCATCAAATAAGTTTGTCTTCTCATCATAGATATTTATAGACCATCTTTAAATATACTGGGTGCATACATGATGTGCTTGATTTTATTGGTCTCTCAGGAAGTGCTTTACTAAAAAACGATACTGTAGAGCATTTTTGCTGTTGAAATAACAATTATATTCTGGAATACAAATATTTGACATGAGAAAATATGATTATTTTCTATCAAGTTTTATGAATTATATCCTTTTGAAGTATATTCTAGGGATATAATATTAGATGGCATGGAAGACAAAATGAGGGTCCTTAATGTAAATTGTTCAATAGCAAAGCAACACATTTTGCTTGAGAAAAAAACCATCTGTATTTTCAGAATGAGGCATAAGCCTCATTTTTAATACTCTAGATTTGTTACAAGAAGTAAAAACTACTTTAATTTTAGCAAAAGTACCAACTAATGTCAGTGAAAAATGAATGCAATTCACCTTTATGTATGTAGCTATCATGGCAAAGTAATTTTACAGAGTATAGCTATTAGTTTTTTTTTTCTTTTTTTTTCTTGAAAGGCATTGGTTTTAAGTCCTGCTTTTCAAATGTAGAGCATATTGGTATAAAACGAAAAAAAAAGGCCCTCAAACAAAAGTCCCAGTAAACCAAATTGCAATTAGCTGCCACTCCTGGGAAATATTCTAGTATATGTGCCAGCACTTGAAAAATTTACACCTTCTGAGAAAAGGCAGGAAAATTCTGTCAAACAATTAAGCTGATTGGAATTCCCAAGAATGTGAAAAAACGAAATGACTCTTACGTTAGAAAAGAATGGCGAATCGTTGTGTATACTGCCATGAACTGGAATAGAAAAATATAAGATATTTGTACCTTGTATGCATCAGTATTTTTTTTCTTTAACACAATTGTAATGTAAGTGAGTTAAAAATTTTTAGTACTGATTTATCTTTTTAAAACTACACATTCTAGACTTGAAAACGTAATTAATTAAATAACCTCTAAAACAGCAATAGAATGGAACATTTGCTATTAATATTTTTGGATAAATGAGGTGATTGTTAAATCTTTGTATAATACACATTTGGCAAGCAGTTAGTAAAGATAAAATATGGGTATGTTACCATCAAATGCTATAGACGATACCGAGAAGAGAACAAATAATTCAGACTAAGAGTAAAATAGAAATTGGCTCTTAAAAGATTAAACTAGAATCAACTCTGATAAAATGAACTGAAAGAAAATCATCCAGCAAAATAAAATGTATGAAAAAAACCTTTCCTAAGTAAATATGCTTCAAAGACTTGTAAAACAAATAGAATATGTTAGGTTCTCAAGGAAATAAAATAAGGGTATATGTTTGGTAGACCTTTAAGAAAGAAAAAGTACTATGGCTTACCTGTTTCCTATGCCAAATATTCCTATGACTTTTAAAAAGTCAAACTATTTTTAAATACTTATCATTTTTACTAGGTTTTTATTCACACTGAAAAAAATCAAGAGGAAAAGTACTCAAAATTATTGTCGTTGACTGATACAGTAACCATGTGTTCAGAGTGTGTGCTAGCAATCCTGTAGGACTGCCTGTTACTTTGATGTGTGTACAAATCCCATTATGTTCAAGGATCAATACTTAAAAAGAAAACTTTTTATTTTGTATTAGGGTATAGCTGATTAACAAACAATGATGTGATAGTTTCCAATGAATAGCAAAGGGACTCAGCTGTGTATATACATACATGTATCCATTCTCCCTCTGAACTCCCCTCCCATCCAGGCTGCCATATAACATTGACCAGAGTTCCATGTTAAAAAAAACAAAACAAAACAAAACAAAAAAACTGTTCACAATTAGGTGTGAATGTTATGTTAATAATTTACAAGCACATCTCTAGTAAAATATTAATTGATCTTCTTACATATTCTTCACCAACTACAAAATTTTATTTGACTTTCATTTTGCTCAAGATGTTTTCCCCTTAAATTGCTCAAGATGTTTTCACCTACTCAGAAGTTTTCACCTTAAATAGACATTTCTGGTTTGCTTTGGATATAATTTCTGTACATTTATGCTTTAAAATAAAATCCTTTCCCATACTGAGATCAGCAGCTTCTCATTTGTATTGCCCATTTCTGAAAGGATTTCAGTATTTTCTTTTTTAACATTTAGCTATCTGAGCCATTGGTGATATTTAATTTGTTCTTAATTTACTTTGGTGTATAGTGCAATGTGACTCAAGTAGTCAGGCATTCAGTACCATTTTGTGAATAATGTATCATTCTCTATGGTCTTATGCAGCTCATATTTTTATTATATATTATCTTCTCTTTTTAAATAAGTATATTTCAGATATCAATTTCTTTGACATTGCACCCGATATTACTGTCTTCACTATAGTAACCATATAATTTATTCTAATTACTGGAAGATCAAATCTTCTGGTCAGCTTTTCTTTTTTCAAAACTGTCTTGATATTGTTGTATTATCTACAGGCTGTTAGTATAATATGAAAACAATCTCATCTTTCTTCTTTGTACATAACCTAGGTTAGATGCCTATTTATATCTTTATTCTAGAAATTTTTTAAAAATCTTATTTTTTCTGTTATCTTACTAGTCATATTCAATATTTTAATGTATATTCAAAAAATTTGAATTTGCAGAGATTGTTTTTTCACAATTGTCTGTCACTGATGATCATGTTAAGCTGTTTTTTCATCTTCTGTATATCTACCTTTCTGTAAAATGGCACCTCTCTATTTTTCATATGTATCATGTTAATCTCAAAATTTCTCCCTCTTGGTCTCTTTCTTCTGTTTTAGAAATGGCAGAATTTTTCTTCCACTGTTAATTTTTTCTTTTAATTTTTGTAGTATAAACTCAGCTATTTTCTGCCTCTAATAAATATTTTAATTCTGATATAATTCTGATATAATTCACAGAGTTCCCCTGCCTGTTTTCTTACATTTTCCACATATATACACATCTCACTCTATGTATGCCTGAATCAAATCTTCTTTTTCTGGTCATAGAAATTCTAAGTTTTCTTTTATTGCAATACAGGTATGTTCCTACAGGTTCTGGCTTCTATAATAAAGCTCCTCTCACTCCACAGATATTTTTTCTCTGTATTTTTTAAGCATTTCACTCTTCTAGTTTATAGATTCTTTTCCAGAAGCCAGGTGTTCATATATTTTTCTTACAGTATTTTATACCTTCAATTCTACTTGAGTGCTGACAAATTCTCAACTTAAAGTTGAGGAAACTTACATTTGTCAAATATTATTTTCTATCATATATATTGCTAATAAGGAGTTGGATATATTCATGAGAATTTAAAAACAGTCTTTAGTTCTTCTTTTTACTTGAATGTGGGCATGCATCTGTAATTCTCTGAAAGAATGAACCACTTCTTGGGTTCCTTTAATCAGTAATTATTGTTGATTTTGCTCACAAAGTACAATTTATCCTCTACCTGTGCTTGACCCATTGCCTCCTCAGATACTGATGGAGTCACAGGGAGACAGTGGGGTGGAACAGGATGTGAATGGTCCCAGTAACCTAAGCAAATAGCTCTCTTCCAACAGACCCAAGGTTGTGGTCACAACACTGCATGGGCAGTGCAGGCCAAATCATATTAGGAAAAAAGAGGTAGCAGCAATTTTCTTAACAGCCCTCCTCTTTTTCATTCTGTATTATTCAGCTCAAAAGGCATAACAATGCATTCACTGCCAATCTCAATTCAGATGATCTGTAAAGTATTTAAGCAGTATTATTAACAATCTGTGAGACCACCACGTTATATTCTCAATTCCCAGTACTGCTAGAACTTGATCTCGTTGGTATTTTCATGAATGTTTCAGTAGAAAAGTAATAATCATATATGTATTTAACCACTTGGTCAGTCCAAATTCTTCCTTTTAATAGATACTAAACTTCTAAAATTTAAATTCAGTCATGTTAAATGGAATTTTTTCTTTGTGTTTTGCATTGTGGTTTTGGCATCTTGTTTTTGGCAATGTGTTGTTGATGTTGATTGTTTTTATTTCATGTGTTCAATACTTTCTCAGTATCTTTAGCTGTGTATCATTTCATTGTTTTTGTGTGTCTTTTTAACTGGATATTGTAAAGATTCAGTTAAAGAAACAACTTACACTGATTTGTCTATATAATCACTTTATTCTATTCGTCAACCTGTGTTTTTTCCTTAAATTTCCACTTAAAATATTGCTACACTGATATCTTTGTCTTTAAGTTACTGATATCCAGAAATGAAGGTAACTAGGTTTGGATACCTTTTTCAATAAAACAAACGGTAAAGTAGGTAAAAGTAAGACAGCATATCCTAACAGAATCTGATACATATTTTTGAATAAGTTTCTAGTGACATTTGGTTGTAATTACTAATAACTGCTTTATTTTGCAATATAAGATGTTTATATTAATTTCTAGTTCTTAATAATATCATATTAAAAAGCCACTTATTAATTAGATGAAAGATATTACAAGTAAAAAGTCATGGCCCATATTCTGAAGTAGCATGTTATATCACATTTTATAAAAGATTAATTATTTAAAATGTAGGTTAGTGTTTATCTGCATAATTTTTTTAAGATTTCATAAATCTCCTCTAATCTTAATTATGTTTAACTCATAATCATTTCTAAGTATTTCACTTCCATATTTCATTCTTATAAAATGTAATCATTCATAATTTCCTCTTATTTATTACTAACTTATTTTCTGGTAATTTCAAGGAATCTAGAACAAAGTCTGGCTCATAGTAGGAGTTCAGATGTTTTTAATGAATAAATATATTTTGTACTTTTTTCTATAATTTCAGCAACTCTTTACAGTACATGTTACTGAGAAACAACCTGTAACACAAATAAGTTTTCTCGAAAAATAAAGTTCTGTCTCTTTTTTCATTGTCACTAGCCATTTTATTATGTTACTATTCAACCTTTAATTTCAGATTTTAGGGAAAATGTTCTGTGCATCTTCTATTACCTGTGTCAGTTGAATGAACACTCTACCTCATTAAGTACTGTGTTGTTTGAAAATAAATAAATTAATTCTGTAGCACACAACTTTGCAGCCTAGATGAAAATTTGCCAGTGTATCTCTCTAAACCTTTTTATCTATAACTAAATTATCTAAGTCCTGTCTGGCTTTAAAGTCCTCAATTTTAGGCATATAAAGCTGTTTTTAATAACTAGTTTGTTTTCATAGAGAAGGAAAAAGTCTAAAGTACAACATTAATTTTCATTGTTGCATTAGAACTAGCTTTTCTCTGGTCTTCTCATCTGTACTTCATTAAGTCACATTATGTGGTATAATGTTGCAAGTTTGAAAATGCAGAAACAGTTCAAGAAATTGATTCTATTTGTTCTTTCTGTTCAATAGACCTTTGATCTGAAATGTTCAGTGGTGCCTGGCTGTTCCATGCAAGCCTCTTTGAAACCATTGTTCGCATTGTAATAGCCTTGTTATCAGGTTGTATGAATTAATTCCATCACATTAGCAGGAGGAAGTTATACTCACAGCACAGTCTAATAACCGTTTCATGTTACTGGCCAATTGATTGGGTAACAAGACGGCATACCACATTTATAATTCAGTTGTGTTGCAAGGTGGTCCTAATTTCAGAATTTCAAAATGACAACAATAATTTTTTATTTCCCCAGGACACCTTGGCTAAGTGGTTTTGGGAACCTAACCATGCATAACTGAAAAATGTCACAATGAAGCAGGCCACCAGTCCTAGTAAATTTCCTGAATCAAGAGAAAACACACACCCAAACACCCTACAGCACAATGAAACAACCACCCACAGACAAAAACAGAAACCACCCACATAATGAAAGGCTGAGGGTCTAGAGGCAGGGGGGTAAACAAGGAGGAATGTCATGGTTCTTCAGGTAGTGAAAGTCACTTAGTCGTGTCCAACTCTTTGCGACCCCAGTTTCCTCTGTCCATGGAATTCTCCAGGCAAGAATACTGGAGTGGGTAGCCATTCCCTTCTCCAGGGGATCTTCCCAAACCGGGGATCAAACGCAGGTCTCCTGCATTGCACACACATGCTTTACTATCTGAGCCACCAGGTACTGCCCAACCTTGCACTGACTTCAACTGGTAGAGTAAGGGGAAGAGATCGCAGGAACTCTGCCTGTCCACCTCTGACTTCACCATCACTGAACTGTGGATGATACAATCAACAAGGGAATGGAATAATATATAATGTTGATGTTTCCATCACAAAGTGCTGACCTTGGCAATGGTGAAATGCAGTTATACAATTAATTTGAAAACAGTAATTTAGACACTGTTTAAATCGACATAGTAACAAAATAATTATTGGATGAGTAGATTTCATTTCTCTGCTTGATTAGGTTTGTGTATGTGAAAACAGGCTCATTTATTTATTTACTTGCTTCCTTACATCAGAAGATCCGGTGAGCACATTTTCCCTAAGCTTCTAGCTCATCACTCATTCACTCATTCTGGTTCTTCAGATCATCAGTCCCAGAGCAGTGACCGAGTTAGTTCCCCATTCATTTGTCTAAGGCACCTTCCAGATCTGCTCTTCTCGGATGCACAATTTCTTGGATATAGCTGTCTTCTAACAGGCTCCTCTGTCCACGGTATTCACCAGGCAAGAATACTGCAGTAGGTAGCCATTCCCTTATCCAGGGGGTCTTCCCAACTCAGGGATTGAGCCCAGATCTCCTGCATTGTAGGCAGATTCTTGACCATCTGAGACTTATAGATGAGGCTTCCTTAGATAATTGATAGGTTCTTATAATATCATTGTTTATTTACTGAACTGTTTCCCTTCCTGGCATGCCATCCCTTTGCTTCTTTTCCAGTCCAACTTATGCACATCCTTTACAGTAAGTTCCTACATGAATCCTCCATGTCTCAGAGCTAGAGTGGACTTTCTTACTTTTAGAGTAAGGATGTCATTACAGGAGTTGATGTGATAATTAAGTGAAATAGGCAGAGTGGTTCCCACAGTTCAGTTCAGTTCAGTCGCTCAGTCGTGTCCGACTCTTTGCGACCCCATGAATTGCAGCACGCCAGGCCTCCTTGTTTATCACCATCTCCCGGAGTTCACTCAGACTCACGTCCATCGAGTCCGTGATGCCATCCAGCCATCTCATCCTCTGTCGTCCCCTTCTCCTCCTGCCCCCAATCCCTCCCAGCATCAGAGTCTTTTCCAATGAGTCAACTCTTCGCATGAGGTGGCCAAAGTACTGGAGCTTCAGCTTTAGCATCATTCCTTCCAAAGAAATCCCAGGGCTGATCTCCTTCAGAATGGACTGGTTGGATCTCCTTGCAGTCCAAGGGACTCTCAAGAGTCTTCTCCAACACCACAGTTCAAAAGTATCAATTCTTCGGCGCTCAGCTTTCTTCACAGTCCAACTCTCACATCCATACATGACCACAGGAAAAACCATAGCCTTGACTAGATGGACCTTAGTCGGCAAAGTAATTATCTCTGCTTTTGAATATACTATCTAGGTTGGTCATAACTTTTCTTCCAAGGAGTAAGCATCTTTTAATTTCATGGCTGCAGTCACCATCTGCAGTGATTTTGGAGCCCAAAAAAGTAAAGTCTGACACTGTTTCCACTGTTTCCCCATCTATTTCCCATGAAGTGATGGGATCGGATGCCATGATCTTCGTTTTCTGAACGTTGAGCTTTAAGCCAACTTTTTCACTCTCCTCTTTCACTTTCATCAAGAGGCTTTTTAGTTCCTCTTCACTTTCTGCCATAAGGGTGGTGTCATCTGCATATCTGAGGTTATTGATATTTCTCCCGGCAATCTTGATTCCAGCTTGTGTTTCTTCCAGTCCAGTGTTTCTCATGATGTACTCTGCATATAAGTTAAATAAGCAGGGTGACAATATACAGCCTTGAGGTACTCCTTTTCCTATTTGGAACCAGTCTGTTGTTCCATGTCCAGTTCTAACTGTTGCTTCCTGACCTGCATACAGATTTCTCAAGAGGCAGATTAGGTGGTCTGGTATTCCCGTCTCTTTCAGAATTTTCCACAGTTTATTGTGATCCACACAGTCAAAGGCTTTGGCATAGTCAATAAAGCAGAAATAAACATCAGCTATATTTATGAATACCATTTACTCAGTACACTATTACAAATGTTATTTCTTCCCTTTACCAAGAACTCTGATGAGGGCATAGCACTCTGTTGGATACTCCACATGTATCTTTCTACTTCTCACAGCCTACTCACCAAGTCTATAGTTTGCTCTTTTTTCTAGTTAAAAATGAGGAAAAGGATTTACAGACATGTTAACTAACTTGTCTTATTTTGTGGAGCTCTTATGGGAAAGCTGAGGCTTAAACCATTAGCATTTGTCTCTAATTCTTACACTACTAACAATTACTGAATCTTGCCTCTGAATAACAGTTTGGCCGTCTTCATGCATATTAGTATCATAATCTTTTTGCTAGACCCTTTGGCATTTATACATATTTTCATATGTCTATGCATTCTCTCTAATTATGTTTTACTTCTTTGGAAAGCAGGGACCACAGCTACCCTTCCTCACTCCCTTCCTTCTTTATCCCTTCCTTCCTATCTTCCTCCCTTCTTTCTTAAATTTCTTTCATGTCTGATGAAGTGCCTTATACAGGAATGCTCAAAGCTGTTTATTCTTTGTTATAATTTGGCATCTTACTAAAACATTGGCCTCATTAGGCACACAATTGAATCAAGCAAAAACTCACAAAGTTGTTAGAAATCTCATGGCTGGAAGCTTAACCATATCATCTTTTCATTCTTCTACTCACTCCAATGCCTCATATTTCTTAGTGTTCTTTGTAGATTATTTTGGTTGCTTTTGTTGTTGTTGTTGTTGTTGTTGTTTTTAATTTTACTGTAGCTTGTACTTTGATCCTGGGGTTTATTGAAATACTGCTTTAGACCCTTCTGAACTTCTAGGATGGCCAGGGAAGCTAAGGATGGAAATGAGTTTATTCTTAGCTGTTCACTTTTCAAATAACAAGAAATGAAGTAGTTTATTTTTCATTTGTTGCATACTCCTCAGTAAGGAAAAATGAACAGTTTTATTACATATCATTTGTTGCTTAATTATTCAGTGTAACTGGCAGACATGGCTTGTTTACTTTTTGAAAAATGAATATGAGGTGGACAGATTCAGAAACTCATACCAGGATTTAGAATGTACCTTCCATGCCTCAGAATTATGTATGCTTTTCCCGCCTGAAGGGACTGTCTGTCTAGGTTTTTGGACAGCTAGAATTTTTAAATCTTAAGCTATTAGCCATCTTCTGGCACTTCTCAGAGAACTTTCAAGCAGTCAGACAATAAGACAAATCCATAGGCTTTGTTTATTGAATTCATTGGTGAACCTTGAAATCGGCCATATACACCTATATGGTGCTTTGTGGACACAGCATTTATTTTCATCAACTAGACAATCATTGGACTATTTTTCTGTGTGTGCTCAGTTGCTTTAGTTGTGTCCAACTCTTTGCAACCCCATGGACTGTAGCCCACCAGGTTCCTCTGTCCATGGGATTCTCCAAGCAACAATTCTGGAGTGTGTTGCCATGCCCTCCTCCAGGGGATCTTCCTGACCCAGAAATCGAACTGGTGTCTCCTGCATTGCAGAAGGATTCTTTACCCACTGAGCCATCTGGGAAACCCCAGGTGGGCTTCTGTAGATCCAGAATAAAATGAGCCATGATTCTTCAGACTCTCTGCCTTTGCATTCCAGTCTTTCTATTCGATTATCACCAGCTTCTGTGCTTCTGTAGAAGGCTGTACTTGCCCAGTTCCTTTCATGGGGTTTATTTAGAAGAAAGTCCATAGAAAATATCTTTCTAATCTGTGAAGAAATTTGTGAGAATGTGTCTCTGGGATAGGGCATCTCAGGTGGTGGTGGTGGTAAAGAACCAGCCTGCCAGTTGCAGGAGATGTAAGAGATTCAGCTTCAATCCCTGCATGAGGAAGATCCCCTGGAGACGTGCAGGGCAACCCACTCCAGTGATCTTGCCTGCAGAATCCCATGGACAGAGGAACCTGGCAGGCTACAATCCATTGGGTCGTACAGATACAACTGAAGCAAATTACACACATCTTCTGTAGGAAATCTTCCTGAACAAGAGACAGAACCTGCATCTCCTGCATTGGGAGGTGGACTCTTTACCTCTGAACCAATTACATACATCTTCTGGGATCTCTCAAACCTTGTACTCATTATCTCAATATTTTTACACTGGTGGAGAGCAGCAGGTCTGAGGCTCCATCACAAGTGATGACATAGAAATAATTCTAACAGTGACTTCCAGGTTGTGTTAGTGACAACTCGTCTGTACAGAAGACCTGATATTTCTATCCTAAATGATACCGAAATTTTAACTCATTTAGAAAGAGAGTGTCAAGATAATTTACCATAGGTGGTAAATTCACTAGCTCGATGACATTATCAAAGACACAGTCATTCCTTCTTCTTGTCCTGCCATCCTCTTGGTCTGCTTGTCTCACTCAAGGCCACATGTTTGCTATTGCTGGTTCAGATAGCCCATGAAGGCCTGACCAAGTAAAGCAGATTAGAGGACTCTTTCTCATACTTCCTGAAAATGACAGAAGCCTTTCACAGACGGTCTGCTACAATCCCCCCATGTTTCAATGGACAGAACTGGTCACATATATATATATATGCAAGAGAAATGGGGCCACTGTGATTCACAAGGGAAGAGGGCTGATAGACCCACCCCAAAGTTAGAGTTCCATCAGCAAAGAAAAGAAGAAAGCTACTTTTGAGGAGATAATAGAGTGCCTGGGCTTCCCAGATGGTTCAGAGGTAAAGAGTCCACCTCCCAATGCAGGAGATGCAGGTTCTATCTCTTGTTCAGGAAGATTTCCTACAGAAGAAAATGGCAACCACTCCAATATTCTTACCAGGAAAATCCCATGGACAGAGGAGCCTGGCAGGCTATAGTCCATGGGGTCACAAAAGTCAGATAAGACTTAGCAACTAAACAACAGTGTGCCTGCTAAATTAATCCCTGCTTTTTTTTTTAATTTTTAAGATTTGTTTAATTAAAAGATAATTGCTTTACAGTATTGTGTTGTTTTCTACCAAACATCAAATGCTGTACAGGGTATGGAGAACAGGGAACCTTCTTGCACTGTTGATGGGAATGTAAATTGATATAACCATTGTGGAGAACAGTATAGAGATTCCTTAAAAAACTAGGAATAAAACCACCATATTACCCAGCAATCCCACTACTAAGCATATACCTTGAGGAAACCAAAAGTGAAAAAGACACATGTACCCCAAAGTTCATTGCAGCTCTATTTACAATACCTAGGACTTGGAAGCAAAACTAGATGTCTATCAATAGATGAATGGATAAAGAAGCTGTGGTACATGTATACAATGGAATATTAACTCAGCCATAGAAAGGAACACATCTGAGTCAATCATAGAGGTAGATGAACCTAGAGCCTATTATACAGAGTGAAGTAAGTCAAAAAGAGAAAAACGAATATCATATACTAACGCATATCGGAATCTAGAAAGATAGTACTGATGAACCTATTTGCAGAGCAGCAGTGGAGACACAGACATAGAGAACAGACTTATGGACATGGCTGGAGGGGTGGGGAGGAAGGAGAGGGTGGGATGTAGGAAGAGAGTAACGAGATGGAAATATACATCATATATTACCATATATAAAATCGCTGCTGCTGCTGCTAAGTCACTTCAGTCCTGTCCAACTCTGTGCGACCCCATAAACAGCAGCCCACCAGGCAATTTGCCGTATGACTCAGGGAACTCAAACCAGGGCTCTGTAACAACCTAGAGGGAAGGGATGGGATGGGAGGGAGGTGGGAAGGATGTTCAAGTGGGAGGGGACGTAGCTAAACCTATGGCTGATTCAGCCTACTGTTTTTGACTCTCTCCTTGTCCTTAGTGTCTTACCCTGAGGGCTTAATTACCTGATCCAAATGCAAGAATTTCCTTTTAATCCCTAAGGTAAAGTTCCATAGCCCCTCAGATATTTCTATTCTGATATTTACCATGCACATTTAACTGTTTCAGTCATGTTAAATTGACTACTACAGCAATTAAAAAGTACAAGAAATATTCTTAATAAAAATAATTTCTAGTCTCTTGGCCCAGAAGCCATTGCTAAATTTACAGTTACATTTTGAGATATTCTGTTCTTTGTACTAAGCAATGCTGAATGCTTTTTTGGCCAAACTACATGTAGGATAGATTTTTAAAAGGCAGATTTAATATACATTGTAGTGCTCTTTTTAATAGGAAGGAATTTAGAACCTACTTATTTAAGTGCAAATGCTGCCTCCTACCTAAGTCACTTAATCAGGACACTTTAATTTCTACAATGGTGAAATTCAGATAATAATACCTGCCCCAGACTACCTCTTTGGGAAGCTGGGCAGATTAATTAGATAAAGTATTTAAAGCCCCTCAGAGAGAAGCGGCATACGTAAAAGATGTTATTATTTCTAGGGAAGAATGAAGCAGTGTCTCTTTTACAGTCTATGCTTCTAGAATTTTCCCCTCTTACTCATTCCGCTGAAGTGCCAGTTTGGTGAATTTTAATTCATCATATGAGACCCTTCTCATTCTCAAGTAGTT
Source organism: Ovis canadensis (assembly GCF_042477335.2). Taxonomy (NCBI): domain Eukaryota; kingdom Metazoa; phylum Chordata; class Mammalia; order Artiodactyla; family Bovidae; genus Ovis; species Ovis canadensis. The sequence continues at coordinate 172,219,412 of NC_091246.1, read as the reverse complement.
GCACTTAAAGAAAAGATTTTCAAGTATTGCCTTCGATGATGGGAACCATGTGTAATTCCCGAGTGTCTCTGAATATTTCAGAGCGTGGCCTTGCAAACTGGTGTGCATACTGGACTCTGGTTACATTTGCAAAAACGAGGAGTGACTACACTGAAGACTGTGACCTGGGCCCCTTTTCAGGTCACACTCAATCCTGGTTTCTTCCATGAAGTGTTAGCCTATGACAGTAGTCCTTACTAATGTCATTCCCTGAGAGCTTATATGGCCAGAAGAGCCTTCACTGCTCAGCAGAGAACTGGTTCTGAAACGCAGGACATTGGAGTTTAAACAGAGGCATGTTCTAAATACACAAGATCATTCAGAGGTTAATTGTTCAGCTTTGTATGGAAAGAAAGAAATCTATTACACCCATTTACATAGAAATGGGTCCAGTAAGAACTGACTCATTAGAAAAGACCCTGATGCTGGGAAAGCTTGAAGGCAAGAGAAGGAGATGACAGAGGATGAGATGGTTGGGTGGCATCACTGACTCAGTGCACGAGTTTGAGCAAGCAAGCTCTGAGAATTGGTGATGGACAGAGAATCCTGTCGTGCTGCATTCCATGGGGTCGCAAAGAGTCAGACCCAACTGAGCAACAGAACTGAACTGAAGATGATTTTGGGCATAGAAGAAAAACTGAGAGTATAATCTTTATTTATTCCCATAGGCACTTCATGAAATATGTTACTTTTAAATCTTGTTTAACCAGTAAGTTTTCCTATTTAGGTCACAAATCCCTGTCATTTTCTTCTAGAATTCTCAGTGTTAGTTATACATTTAAATTTCTCCACTTTTTTTTCACCTCTAACTGCATTTTCCAGAGGTTTAGCTCTTTAAGCTGTCTTATTGGACATTGAGCACCTTTGTTAACCCACACAGGAATGGTTTCTAGTTGATAAATTCAGCTAGCAAGTGCTCATGTGTTTTAATGACTGAAAATGCAGCTTGTTGTTAACCAATCTGTGTTTTGCCCAGAGGCATGGAAGCTCATTACTGATGGGGCCAGCCCTGTTTCCCCACAACACTTTTTGAAAGATGCAAGTAACTGGGTCTGCTACAGAGCTTGGAAAGTAACTTTCTGGGAACATCAATACTGGCTTTGCCTTAACACTTTCAATCAGCTTTTGACAACCTTGAATCACTCTCTCTTCCTAGAAATAAAGTCAACCTACCATTCTTCAGAAATCAAAACAAAAAACTTCCCTCAAAGCCAAAGGGTACCCATAGAACTTTATCTGAATCTTGAGTTCACATGTCTGAGCTCTTAAAACAAAGCTAGCATTTCTTATTTTCTTCATGCTTCTAGCTCTAAAAGGAAAAGGAGGGAAATGAGCATTGGGTTTTATTCAGTAACGACGTAATTCCAAACTTAGCCAGCCAGCCTTTGTGACCTCACAGCTTAGTAAAAGAAGCAAGAGAGGGTATGGTGAGATTCTGCCAATCAGAGAAAAGGCCCTGCTGATTTATTTTTCCAGAAGCAAAGAGCAGAAGAAGAAAATCAAGGGTTAGGTCATGTCTAGGTCCACTTATCACGTGGAGAAACAACATAGGGTACAAGAGAAAAAGAAACAAGAGAGAAAAAAAGAAGGGAGGGTACCCTTAAGACTTGGTAACACCATCCACTGATCCAAGCCATGTACTGGGTGCCGACTCTTCTGATCATAAACTCCACTCCTGCCTCCCAGCACCCCTTGGTAGAAGCCAGAAATGAGAATGAGTGGAGATGGAGCTGGTACAGGAGAAGGCAGACATGTTTTTTTTTCCCCCCTATAATGCTATTATGATTGTCCCTAGAAATACCAGCTTCATTCACACCCAAAGCATTGGATGTCTATAGTGTCTTCTTTTGAAGCATTTACAGCCGGTAGGGATGCCAAGACTAACCTAAAAAGCTTAAGTTTTAAGGATTTGATTAAGGATTTTCTGAGTGGTTTTGAGAAAGAAACACCATGGCTTTGAGATTCAAATATATCCTTAATAACTTTCCCCATGAAAAGATAAATATTGACCAATTTATAAGAAGGAACTCACATTTCAGTTTTGATACAAAGAAATGGCAGGTATAAAAAGAGCACCCTCATCTTTTGCTTAAAGAAAGAATATTAGTAAGGTATACTTGCAATAAATATGTAGTAGAAAGAAATTCCCTGGCAGTCGCACGGTTAGAGCACTTTCACTGTCAGGGTTGGGGTTCAATCCCTGATCAGGGAACTAAGATCACACAAGCCAAAAACAAAAAACAAACACATGTAATAGAGTTACTGTATGTTGTACTTACTATATACTAGACTCTGAGGAGTTTATTTAGTCTTACTAATTTAATCTTTACAACATCCCTGATATAATTATTATTATTATTATCCCCATATAGTAGATCAAGAAAAGTAAAGCTCAGAGTTTAGTCAATTCCCAGAGGTCATATAATTAACAGTGAAAGCCGGGTTTAGAACTAGTGTGCTCCTGCTATAGAGGTCTTGATGTTGATTATTCTGCTACACATATAATGAAGAAAAAACTTAATGTAGAAAACAGTGCTAATTATAGATATTCAAAATATACCAAATATACACACAGGAAGAATAGTAATAACAAAACATCATTAGCCTATGTTAATATAAAGTCACTTATATGGAAAGTCTTAAGCAGAGAGTCAAGATCAAAATTATCAGACTGTAACATAGTAGGAGGACAATATGTCATTGTTAGCATTTTTTGCAATTAAGAACATGTGCTTAAACATAGAGACGTGTTTTATGAGGTTCTGAGATAGTAGAAAGCAGCAGTCCAAAAGAAGTAAAACTAAAAGAAGAAAAAGCCCTGCAAATGCATGACTCTCCCATAGAAAACATGAGTCCACTGGGAATGGACCTGCAAACTCATTTCTTGAACATTGTCTTGAAGCTGCAGGTTCTCTTCATGATGACTAATAATGGTGCTCCATTATGATAATAAAATGGCCAGTAGTGCGTCATGGACTAATGCATTTTATAAAATTGTACTCATGCTTCAAGCTCAATTTTCATTCGCAGTTTATTGCTGGACTCCAAAATATTCTAGTTTCTAAATTCTACTATTGAGATAAAGAAAGGAGAAAAACTTACTTTTTTCCTTTTTTAATGCATTTGGTAGCTGAACCATGTTAAAGTGTTACCTAGCCAAAAATATTTTTAAAGTTGTCTATGAATCCAGTATTCATAAGCATATGTAACTCCTTTACTCTCAGACTAGATAAAATTGTGATAGATTGAATCTAATAAGGTTACCATCTACTACATAAAAGACTCATTTCTTTCAGTGGCTCTTAGCTTTAGCAATTTTTCTTAGAGTCACCTCTTAAATATTGTTTCCAGTTCACTTGTACTTGTAAATACATTTTTGAAATTGTAAATTACATTATTTATGATATATGTAAATTTTGATTTCTCATGGAAAAGTATATAGACTTTCAATATGACCTCTTATAGGCAAACCTTTATCACTTTGATAAAGGTTTTCATATTGATAAACTAATAATAGAAATACCATTTATAAGGCATGGATCAGCTTGTCATTATTCAAAGTTGTTATAAGGTAAATATTCATTCTTTCACTTTAAATGTGAGAAAACTAGGATTCAGAGAGGCTAAATAACCTTCCAGGTTTTACATAACTAATAAATAGCAGAACCAAAATTTGGACCCAGGTTTGTCTGTCTTCAAAGCCTGTGCTCTCTCTATTCTGGAACGCCGCTTAGAAATTCGGTCCTTTCCTGGGTCTGCTGCCTCCTTTGCTTTACATGGCATTCAGTGCTGCCTCCCGCTGATCACCCCTGGTATTACACTGTAGTCAGCCCTTCAATACAATCTAGTGAAAACAACCAGTTCTTGTCGGGAGCAGATCATTTAGGAGTATTGATTCTAAATTTGTCATTGTTTTCCATGAAAGCTAAGCATAGAGTATAAATTGCCACTCACCACATAAAGTTGATGACTTTCTATGCCCAAATGATTTGACAATTTGTGATTTCACCCCTAGGAGTTTTTTTGCTAACATTTTTCAAGACAAAATATTCAATCCCTGTCTAAAATGATCAAATTTTGCCCTGCAGCAAACCTGTAAATTTTTGCAAGGACTTGTGAAACTTCGCCAGGCAAGAGATCAATAATTTCACACCATTCTATTCTCACTGCTTTCCTCAATGTATGCTATTTTGTTTGAAACCCCCAAGATAAGAAAGTAAAAATTTAAGGGACAAGTAAGAAACTCCCTTCCCATCTTGTATAAATAAAAGTGCTATATTTACAATAAAGGTGATCAATCTGTATTCAAAAATTTAAAGAAAGGCAAAAAATTCAGTTCAGATACAGACATACCTCATTGTATTGCCCTTTGTTTTATTACAATTCAAAAGTGTGGCTTTTTTAAAAAATACATAGGTTTGTGGCCATTCTGTGTCAAGCAACTCTTCTCAGCACCTTTTTTTCCAACATAATTTGCTCTCCTCTCACAATGTTTCAAACTTTTTCATTATTATTATATTTGTAACGGTGATCTGTGATCAGAGATCTTTGACTTTCCTATTGTAAAATTATCACTACTCACTGAAGGTTAGGGTCATAATTAGCAGTTTTTAGCAATAACGTCTTTTTGGATTAAGGCATGTACTTTTTTTTAGACATAATCTATAAGTATAGTGTAGCAAGAACTTGTATATGCACTGGGAAACTGAAATATTTGTGTGACTCCCTTAATTGTGATATTCACTTAATTGAAGTGAATTAGAACCAAAGCTACAATATTTCCAAGTTCTGTCCATATTTTAAAATATAGCTTTACCAAAAAAATGGCAATGTTACATGTCTCTACTCTTTTAATATCCTATTGTATATATTGACATAAAATATTTTTTATTTTTTGCCTACTGTGTCCAACACTATCAGCCTGTGTTACAAATTAGGATTTTGGCAAAGGGCCTGTGTGGGCTCTGTACTGTTTTTATAACAAGGCACCAAAACGTTCTGTTCCTACCTGGAATAATACTAAATCTTTCATTATTCACCATTAATTTTATGCATACCTATCTCTCTTTTTCCATGTTGAAAAACACCAATAAATTCAAGCCAATAAAAATGTATTTTGCCACTCTCTTCAAAATTTCCATCTTTCTCTCTAGGTCCTTTTTCTCTGCCTGTATGATAATAATGAATATCCCCCTATGTTCAACTTTTACTTGTTCATTCTTCTTGCTGTCTAATTTCTCCTTCAAAGATCTCATCCATTTTCATGGATTCAGTTCTGCCTTTACTTGAATAATTCCAAAATCTCTATTGCAAATCTTTTCCTCTTGTGTCGGCACTCATCATTTATTTCCAAATGTTCACCGGACATTTCTACTTTGATGATTCGTCCCTTCTTCTGAATAAATAAGCATTTCACCCCCAAACAACCTTCTCCTTGTTTCCTTATTATTTTTGAGATGAGAAACACGTTTCTAATAACCCATGCTTGAAACCTTGGACCAGGGATCACAGATGGCAAAATTCGAATACCAGACATATGTACCAGAAACTGGAGTTCATTTACAGCAGGGCAGGTGCTGCTGGATGAACTGGGAGCTTTGCCCCTTTGTTACTCATTGCCACCTAATGGTCACCATGCAGAAGAGCAGGCCCAGTTTTTCCTGATCCTATTTTTCAAAAGAAAACATAAATCTTGATTTTGTTGTGAAATCTATCCAATATGTCTAAATGCTTTCAACTGTTAAGCAAGATTAAACCCTTTGGGAGCCACAGGAAGTATTTATATGAGCATGTCTATCCCAAGGGCTATTTGTGACCCTTTAACAGGCACCGAGTTAAAAAACAATTGGAATAAAATGTTAATATAAATAAGTGAAAGGCTTCCCAGGTCGCTGAGTGGTAAAGGAAAACCACCTGCTAAGCAGGAAATGTGGGTTTGATCCCTGAGTCAGGAAGATCCCATGGAAATAGCAATCCACAGCAGTATTCTTGACTGGGAAATCCCATGGACAGAGGAGCCTGGTGGGCTACAGTCCATGGGGTCACAAAAGAGTTGAACAGGACTCAGCAACTAAACAGCAGCAGCAATAGCAACTAGGTTATGATAATGACAGTACGGCGAACAGAGCCAACCCAACAGAGCAGAGACATTCCAGCCACCCAGGACCTTGGGCCACTTTGCATCAGTTCAGTTCAGTTCAGTCCTGCAGTTGTGGCTGATTCTTTGCAACCCATGGACTGCAACACGCCAGGCCTCCCTGTCCATCACCAACTCCCCAAGTTTACTAACTCATGTCCATTGAGCTGGTGATGCCATCCAGCCATCTCATCCTCCGTCATCCCCTTCTCCTCCTGCCCTCAATCTTTCTCAGCATCAGGGTCTTTTCAAATGAGTCACTTCTTCACATCAGGTGGCTAATAGATTTAATGGACTGGATCTGATAGACAGAGTGCCTGATGAACTATGGATGGACGTTCGTGACATTGTACAGGAGACAGGGATCAAGACCATCCCCAAGAAAAAGAAATGCAGAAAAGCAAAATGGCAGTCTGAGGAGGCCTTACAAATAGCTGTGAAAAGAACGGAAGTGAAAAACAAAGGAGAAAAGGAAAGATATAAGCATCTGAATGCAGAGTTCCAAAGAATAGCAAGGAGAGATAAGAAAGCCTTTCTCAGTGCTCAATGCAAAGAAATAGAGGAAAAGAATAGAATGGGAAAGGCTAGAGATCTCTTCAAGAAAATTAGAGATACCAAGGGAATATTTCATGCAAAGATGGACTCAATAAAGGACAGAAATGGTATGAACCTAACAGAAGCCACTTTGCATACTGTTCCAGAAAAATGGTTTAATCAGGGAGATAGTGACATTGAGCTAAACCCAATAAACCTGAAATAAAGTATCTTGCATTGTAAATCAGTGGGCAAGAAATTAGAAAAAGGTGATCTTGATTCTCCAAAAATAAGCCACAGATTATGTTTCTTTCCTTCAAGTTTCTCCTAAGCATGAAAAGCCACTTTCTAGCCTAAGACTAGTAGATTTCAGTGAACATGCAGCCCACGTCTCTAATTTTTACTTTGTTCTCTTAATCTTTTAGAAGTAATGTACATTTTGTTTTAACACAGTGAAATTATTGTAAAGAAAAAAAAGCTGTTGGGTATAGATATTATAGACATCTCAAATTAGACTTGTAGAGACTGACTCAAAGACATATACTATACTGATGAGACAAAGCAATCTGTGGCATTAAGCAGCTCTCTTAAGACATCAAAATGACATGTGTGGATGAATTAAGTACATATAAATGCATCTAATGGTTCCTTACAAAACTTAAAATTTTGATTTAATAACTCGACACTTGGGGCTTTTACTTGTAAACCCAATATTGATTGAGAAAATTAAAGAACTATAGAAACTTAGTCAATTCAATGTTTTTTTCAGTATAACGTAAAGGGTAATTTTTAAACATAAAATAAATTAAAAGTATAAGCATACAAAATACCTGGTTAAGATTATACACTTAAACACTCAAGCTACCAGTACTAAATTTATGTTAACTATAAATTAGCTCAGTGCCTGAATAAATAATATCAAACTTGTATTTCATTTGTATATGCTTTAAAAATAGACTTTTATCTTCTAATAACTTTTTTTAACCTAAGTCAGATGGCAAATTGTTTTGATAAGAAATACCTTATGGATGAGAATGGAAAATACATTATATGAAATATTACGGTATGGGGCTTTTGAATTTGTTTCTGAGTTGTTATTGATCCATATGCATTACTTTTTAAATTAGAAAATATCTAATATTTTGTGAGAAGATGCATACTTTTTTAAATTGAGAAACTAAACTACCAAGTTAATATAGTATCAGTTTATTGTACTTCAAATTTCCAAAGCACAAGCATTTCAGAATACTGAAAGGCTATATTTAGAGTGAGATCTACATATTCCTTGCAGATGGAATAAGTCCATGAATATGTGTTAGTATCATTCTTGCCAGTCCTAATAAAACTCTATCTATAGTATGTTTGAACAAAACTCGTTATACATAAAAACTGAAACATCAAACCATTACGTATCTTTTAAGTGTAGATAAAATAATTTTACATCCATACAATATTTTTAAATGTTGACTTTAGTAAAAACTTAAAATCCCCTAAAATTTGAAATGGAAATTCATGATGTACAAAACTATGAAAGAAAAAAAAACTGTCTTCTCCAAATATTCTATAACTTTTTTGAACAAAATCTTAGTGTTATGATTTAATCTTCCTCATTTACATTTGCCAAGTGTATCTGAGTTTACAAAGTGTTTTCATTTAGGATACAACATATAACCCACACGGTGGCCTTTGTGAAAAGAAGGTTTATTATCATTTCAATGTTGGGATAAGTCTCATAGAAGAGAATGACCATCTTCATCATCACGCATCTGGAATAAATGGCCAAACTGAAGCTTAAAGCCCTGGTTTTCTGATTCCTGACTTCAAACTCTCTTTCTAATAGACTATGATCTGTTCTGACAAGTTCTGATCAGGTTTCTATTTTCCTTCATTCATCTTACATCATGTTATATATGAAGGAAATGTAAGTGTAACCATTTAAAACTTTTGCATTTCTCTTTTTAATTGGGGCCTTGTTGTATTCCCAGTTTTGTCTGAGCATAACTGGAATGTTAAATCATGTTCACACTTGTGTGTTTTCTGCACGTGAGTACACACATACATATGTATACATGTAATGAATTCCTGTAGAAGTAAATTTACGGATTCCTTTTATTTTCTGTGACAGAAAGATAGCTATAGTTCTGAGAAAAGAATAGAAGAAAAGAGGGGAATCTCAAAAGCTATGTAGGAAGCAGAGGCTTTAGTAAAATGGGAATAGGCAGCGAAACATTATTTTATTGCAGTGGTGGTCAGGTGCATAGTGGCTTGCCAGGTGGCACTAGTGGTAAAAAGCCTGCCTGCCAATGCAGGAGACACAAGAGATGTGGGTTTGATCCCTCAGTCAGAAAGATCCCCTGGAGGAGGTGATGGCAACCTACTCCAGTATTCTCGCCTGGAGAATGGACAGAGGAGCCTGGAGGGCTATAATCCATAGGGTCACAAAGGACTGGACACAGCTGAGGAGCCTGAGCATGCACAGGTGCATGGAGCCCATTTTGCACTGTGAATGCATAATTCTTAGGAGTCTGAAATTCTAGAAGTGAAACTATGTGGCCAGAATTTTTGAGAATGAACCACTGTACTAAACAAATGTATAATTCTGTTACCTAAACTGGCATAAACCTATTGCACATTATTATTATTACCTGGCCATGTATTTTATATAGCTTACTTTTGTCTACTGCAAATATAAAACTTGACCAAAAATATAAATTATATTATGGATTAGGAAGGAAGTCTGCTTTTGACTTAAATTGAAAATGTGCTCAAAAAGACATTGGTAGAGATCAGTCTTAATCTGGTTATCGGCCTTGTACTTATGACAAGTGCTTTCTTTCTTTCTCAAAATATACCTTGTCTTCTGCCTGGCTTCACAGTATACTTAAAATCACACTTTAGGACTTCAGCTTGTCACCCTGAAAAGAACTGATATACCAGAAGTATCAAGGAAAGTTTGCTTCAAGAAAAAAGAGGAAAATAAGATGGGCTCTCATAGGCTTCACACTCAGTTTAAAGAATCATCTGAGACTCACTCTATGTGTCTCTCCAGGGAAGGCTCACCCCTCAGTTCAACTCATTCCTTGGGGATCCCTCTTATACCAATGGGAGGATGCTTAGTGTTCCATTTCTGCAAACTGACTGTTTTATATTTCAAACTTCAGGAGACTGGATCGAAGTCATTATTTGAAAGATTATCTCCTCAAGCCTCTGGCATTCCCTTATGGTTCTATAACACATGCATCCTTGTACACAATGTGTGAATGCTCTCTGCATTGATGAGAAGCACAAACAACTAAGCCCAGTGTAAATCCACGTGGGAAAAAGTACCGCCTAATTCAGTAGTACATGAGTCTGTCTCTGACGGGGACAGAAGGTGTCACACGAGGCCATGGGCCACAGGGAGAGTGCCAATCATGTCGGTGCACATTCAGCTAAGTCTTGTGCACATCCTGTTTCTCCTAACTGCAGACCAACCATTTCTCCTCTGGAGTCACGTACACAATATGTGGAATGGTTATAGAGAAGAAATCCATGGCAACAGCACATACAGAGCTGGTTGATTTATTTGGAAAAAATAAGTTTACCTTTTTTTTATAACCTTTGAAAAAGATACATTTCTTTAGATTGACTTGATTCAAACTTGAAAAAATAAAAAAGAACAGTGCTCTACAATTTTTTAGCCAAGTTTATCTTGGGCTTTATGAATAACCTAAAGGCTATTCATTCTTCCCTTTAGAAGCCTTGTAGGTATTTTTCTGTGCTGTGTACATTTTCATCCTCAAGAGTATTTTCTTCTCATTCTCCTAGATACCTTGGGACAACTATTTTTTCTCTGCAGATACCTTAGAGGACTATTTAAGACCCTATCCATTCCATCTACTCTTAGCCTCACCTGAAGGGCAAAATCCCTAATATCTTGACACAAATCCTGATAAATACATGGAATTATTAAAGGTGCCATCTCAGCAGAAGAGAGTTTCTGCTGCCTTTGTTCTCGGGGGAATACATATTTCACCCAGTAGCAAGACACCCAACTGCAGCTACAATCAGAAATCTCTGAAATGCCTTTAAGCTAATCATCTTTGAACACAAGCCTTTGTTGTTGAATCAGGGACCTTCTAGATGCAAGGCACAGAAACCTCCTTTTTTATTATTATTACTATTTTGTTTCTTCTTCTTCTTTTTTTTTTTTCCTGCACCTTGCATGAAACAGCATCAAGCCTGTCACTACCACCAGTAAGGTTCAGTGATCTGTCAACATTCACCCCTGATGAAGACAGTGAGAGTTCAGGAGAGATCCAAACAGAGTGTTTGCAAAAGAGCATTTTTATATGTTTTCTTCTGACAGCCCTAGTTTAACAGAAAATAGTTGGAGTGTGCCCAAAAAGGGGGAAAAATGAAAGACAGTAGTGGTAAGTTAGGATAGCATGACATGATGGATCTGGGCTATGACAAACCGAATTGGAAAAAAGCTTCCCTGGGGACCAACTAGGCCAGGTTTGCTGAATTGTATTTCTTGATTTCTTACTGTGCAACAGTGCTTTTTACCGTTAGATTGACTAGGCTTCAGAATATTTTTAAAATTGTACAAATCAAAATCCATGTAGCTTAAAAATGAAGGATGTAAAAGGTTTAGGAGTTTGATGTATTGAAAGGCATTCTGTATTCCCTCATGTGAGTATTAAATATACACTTTGTCTGTTTGATGAATTTTAAACCTTTGTGGAAGGCAGTGCACTGGATAGCAGTTTACAGGGCTAAAAACCCTGGTTGGAAAGAAGGATAGAGGCTGCAGAGATTCAAAGCTTCTTCCTTCTTATCCCCCACGGATGTGCCTGGGAATTACAACATGCAGCCTCTGTAGATTCTCATTTGTTCTGCATGTGTGCTCAGTAGCCTCAGTCATGCCCGACTCTTTGCAACCCCATGGGCTGTAGCCCACCAGGTTCCTCTGTCCATGGGATTTTTCCCAGTAAGATTACTGGAGTGAGTTGCCATGCCCTCAGCCAGGGAATCTTCCCGAGCCGAGGACTGAACCCGTGTCTCCCACGTCTCCGGCTTCGCAAGCAGATTCTTTGCCGTTGAGCCACTTGGGAGGCCCCACCATTTGTTCTGAGATGGTTATATAAAGGACAAGTAAAGAAACCTTAAATCTGAGGCCCGCTTAACAAAAGTGTGATGCCTTGTTCGTATTACTTATCCTTTCAGTTCATACACAGTGACTTTCACACACCCTAAGATGAAGTCAAAAGAAAAATAAGAAGAGGGGAAAAGACTTATTTTACAGCTGATAAATTTGTCAAATCTTCATGTACCACATGACAACACGTAACTAGACAGTCTGATTCTTTAAATAACCACCCACAAAAAGCTTTAAATGGATACCTAAATGAATGGAATATCTTAACTACTCAGAAAACTTTAGGTACTTGAGCTACAGAGGCATAAACAATTTGGGTCCTATTTTCAAGACGTTAACAACCAATTTGAATAATTCATGAAATAGATTGCAAAATGATATGTATCAAGTGACAGCCATGCTCAAAGCAAATAGCAAAATATCTACTGGGCTCAGGCAAAACAGCTCCATAATTTTCCCCATCAGCTATTCACATCGAGGAGAGAGTGTTAAGAAAGTGACTGGTAAAAGTGAGTTTTGGTTGAAGATGAGAATATAGAAGATCTGAGTACCGAGTCATGAGAGGTAAATGGTAAGACACGGGGTCAGCCAGTATTCAAATAGGAACCACACACTGAATTGATTATGACTGGTAATGTAAAGACATAAGTGATGTGTTTTAAGCATTGGGGAAAATGGGATAGTTTCTGTCTGGAGTAGAGAGAGGACAATTGCTTGTCCTATCTGGGAAAAACAAAAAAACAAAAAACAGCTGCTTTTCAGCTGTAGATCATTGATGCATGGAAGAATATGGAACAAAATTGCCAAATCTTTTGCATTTTTACATGAACCCTCTTGATTTTAAATATTAGCAAATACTTTTAAAAAAATTTTGTACATTATGTGGATCAAATAAAATATACCTGAGATGTGTTTTAGCCCATAATACTTTGTTATAACCTCTGTAGGTATAAAGAGTCAGCTTGAATTGTGGATACACAGTGTAGCAAATCTTTGAGTTTGAAAATGTGGAGGGTGAATTAATAATAGACTCAAATAGTTTTAAAAGTAGATCTCTGGAGTGGGTAGGACTGAAGAAATAAAAGGGATTGGAAGTCAGGCAAATACAGGTTATTGAAGAGGTAATTAAACTAGCTGGGATAGTAGCAGATAACAAAGCCGAGAAGAGCAGCATCAGCCAGGCATTGCCATTAAGGAATATGAAGGAGTTATCACAGAGAAGTGAGCACACAGGGTGTAATGATGTTGCCAGTGAGATGAGGAGAACGACGTTCTGTGGCCTGACACTGAGCACATCACAATGGAATGACCAAAATCTAGGGGGAACAAAAGTAGAGAATTACTAACAAGAGCAACAGAGAAAGCCTAAGTGAGCTTGAATTGGTTTGATAGTTTCTATCAAAAATATATCACATCAGTTGGTTAACTGAATTCAATTCATTTGCCAAAATACACTAAAGACTTCACTTTCTAAAGTCCCGGCTTAAATATTTTGGAGGAGATACAGGGGACAGCAGTGAATATAAAAATGTATGACCCTCTACCTGTCCTTAAGGTGTTTAAATCTGTATGGAAAGCAGTGCGTGCGCACACACGATCACACACACACACACACACACATACATACATACGTTTACACACAAACCCCTAAAATGAATCTTTTCTGATATCTATATATAGATATATAGATATCATGTGTCAGAACTCTCCAGAGAACCAGCAAGACACACACACATATATATATATATATATATATATATATATATGGAGATTTATTATGAAGAATTAATTTCACATAATTATGGAGACTGAGAAATCCCTTTAATCTTCCATCTGTGACTTGGAGACCCAGGAAATCCAGGGGTATAATTTAATCCATGTCAAGAGGTCTGAGAATCAGAAAGCCAGTAAATTCCAGTCCCAGAAAAGGAGATGTCCTGGCTCAATCAGTGAGGCAGTGAAAAAGGGAGAAATTCTCCTTCCTGTATCTCTTGTTCTGGTCATGCACTCAGCAGATTAGATGATATCCACTAACAGAAGCAGAAGATATTAAGAAGAGATGGCAGAAATCCACAGAAGAGCTATACAAAAAAAAAAAAAAAATCTTAATGACCCAGATAACCACGACGGTGGGATCACTTACCTAGAGCCGGACATCTTACAGTGTGAAGTCAAGTGGGCCTTAGGAAGCATCACTACGAACAAAGCTATCGGAGGTGATGGAATTCCAGCTGAGTTATTTCAAATCCTAAAAGATAGTGCTGTTAAAGTGCTGCACTCAATATGCCAACAAATTCGGAAAACTGCAGTGGCCACAAGATTGAAAAAGGTCAGTTTTTATTCCAATCCCAAAGAAAGGCAATGTCAATGAATGCTCAAACTATCACACAATTGCAGTCATCTCAATTGCTATCAAAATAATGCTCATTTTCTCCAGATGAGGCTTCAACAGTATGTGAACTGAGAACTTCCAGGTGTTCAAACTGGATTCAGAAAAGGCAGAGGAACCAGAGATCAAATTGCCAACACCTGCAGGATTATAGAAAAAGCAAGAGATTTCCAGAAAAACATCTGCTTCTGCTTTATTGACTATGCCAAAGCCTTTGACTGTGTGGATCACAACAAACTGGAAAATTCTTAAAGAGATGGAAATACCAGACCACCTGACCTGCTTCCTGAGAAACCTGTATGCAGGTCAAGAAGCACTAGTTAGAATCGGACATGGAACAACAGACTGGTTCCAAATTGGGAAAGGAGTATGTCAAGGCTTTATATTGTCATCCTGTTTATTTAACTTATATGCAGAGTACATCACGTGAAATGCCAGGCTGGATGAAGCAGAAGCTGGAATCAAGATTGCCAGGAGAAATATCAGTAACCTCAGATATGACACCACCCTTATGGCAGTAAATGAAGAGGAACTAAAGAGCCTCTTGAAAGTGAAATAGGAGAGTGAAAAAGTTGGTTTAAAACCCAGCATTCAAAAAATGAGATAATGGCATCTGGTCCCATCACTTCATGGCAAATAGATGGGAAAACAATAGAAACAAGTGAGACTTTATTTTCTTGGGCTCCAAAATCACTACAGATGGTGATTGCAGCCATGAAATTAAAAGATGGTTGCTCCTAGGAAGAGAAACTATGACAAACCTAGACAGCATATTAAAAAGCAGAGACATTACTTTGCTAGCAAAGATCCATATAGTCAAAGCTACGGTTTTTCCAGTAGCCATGTATGGATGTGAGAGTTGGACCAGAAAGAAAGCTGAGCACCAAAGAATTGATGCTTTGAGCTATGGTGTTTTAGAAGACTCTTGGGAGTCCCTTGGACTGCAAGAGATCAAGCCAGTCCAACTTAAAGGAAATCAAACCTGAATATTCATTGGAAGGATTGATGTTGAAGCTAAAACTCCAGTACTTTGGCCACCCGATGTGAAGCACTGACTCACTGGAAAAGACCCTGATGCTGGGAAAGATTAAAGGCAGGAGGTGAAAGGGACGACAAAGGATGAGATGGTTGGAAGTCATCACCAAGTCTATGGACATGAGTTTGAGTAAGCTCTGGGAGTTTGTGATGGACAGGAAAGCCTGGTGTGCTGCAGTCCATGGGGTTGCAAAGGGTGGGACATGACTGAGCAACTGAACTGAACTGAACTATTCTGAAGGATAATCAACTTTACTGAATTCACCAATTCCAATGTAATCTCATTTGGAAACACTCTCCCAGATATACTTAAAATGTTTAATCTGGGCATCTTTAAATGGTTAGGCTGACACAGAAAATTAACCATTATCCATGCAATAGTGTTTTTGCTTATTCTGAAGATCTACAATGCATTATTAACTGGTGGGTTCTTTCAGAGAATCCCAATAGCAAGCCAGAGGGAGTTCTCTGGGAAAGAGAGGTCAGGCAATCAGATTGAACTCACTTTTCTTCCTTTCTTGTCTCTTTCGTTGAAACTTGACTCATGTTAGCACTCAGAATATGTACAGTGAGTTAACAGTTTTAATTAGGGTGAGTTGATTTGTATTCAAATTGATTTGCTTTGAACATTTGCTCTCTATATCTACCCATTTTCTCATTGCCTTGCTTGGCTAGGATGTCGAAGCCCTCCCTCCCCTCCATCAAGGCTGGAGATGAGACTATCACTAAAAAGCAAATTTTATGTAAAGGTCTCCAATACCTGTAAGAGTCGTACTTGGATACTGGGAAAAATCAACTAGTAATTCATCTAGATATTAAAGGTAGACAAAGCATGTTTTAAAATTTGAGAATAAAAATATTTCAGAAACTTGAAAGTTTCAAAATATTTTTGGAAAGCTGTGACTGCTTCTCAAATAAATGTCCATTTTTCAGTGGTGCTGTTTGACAATCGTAGCCACGGTTCCCCAAGTTAGTAGCCATGAGTACAAATAATGTTTGACTTTTCTATCCTATAAGCATATCATATTCTTATGAAATTCAGTTGCTTGTTCTTTGCAACGATTTACCAATTTCATCAGACATTTGGGGTAACTTTAGCTTCCTACCTATAACTTTAAATATTGTAAACGGAGAAAGTCAAATACATCTAATAGTTTCCAAATAGGTATTTTTGCTGTTTTAAAATTAATTAGTTTTCAATATATTTTTCAATTTATAATGCAGGAAGGCACCAATACTACTCAATTATTTTGATCCATTTACACCTTAAACCATGGAAATAATGGTATATCACTCCTACTCTTCTTTTGCTCTTAGATTGGTATCTGTGGTTTGGTTTTATTTATGTGTAAATATGCAGAGTTCAAAACTTGTTAGTCGCAACACTAATAATGTCATTTATATACTTCACCTTGTCCATTTAAAATGGATTGTTCTATTTATAGAGTAACAGCCTGTAAAATTGAATTTAAAAATTTAATAGAAAAGACAGTCCTTTTAAAAATTATTATGATAGAAAGAAGGGTAATTTTTTTCATAAATTACTCCCAAAGCAACTTTTAAAAAAAATCTTGCTTTTAGTTCCAAAACTTTAAAATAGCCTTATTGATTTTTTAAAATAATTATTTATGTAAATAATTTATGGCAGAGTTTTCAGTGTTTGAAATGTATATTCTTCTAATAGGAATTTTACAAGACCATTAATTTTAGCAGGGCTGGGAAGGACGACTATAATTTAGGAGTTATTGTTGATTGTTTCTAGAAATAGATATTGACCCCATTAGTTTTAAGTGATAACATTACAAAGCCAAGTATTAATCCAACAATACCAGAATTACTGATTTTAATCAGCATTTTTATACAAACTCTTCCTATAGTGCTTAAATTTCACTTAGTTTATCATATATAAATGTGTAAAATTTAAATAAATTATCTTAGAATTCTCATTTTAAAGTTATTACAAAATTAATGCCTATGGAAGTTCCAGTGCCTGAAGTCTTTTGTTTGTTACAGTCATTTTAGTATGCATTTTGGATCTGGTGAAAATGATCCCACCCTTTTAGATACTGTTTTATTAATCGTGAGAGTACCCATAGGGTCCAGAGAAGCATTTGGCCCAATAATCAATCCCTGAGTCATTCATTCATTACGTCATGCTCTCAAGGAGAGGAAGTCATCACCATCAACAACCAGAAAAGGAACTAGCATTTGTTGGGTCCTCACTATGTACTGGGCATGGTTCCTTAACATGTATCGACATATTTAGTCCTTACAAAAATGAAATAGTTTGGAAAAAATGATTTGGGGAAGTTTGTACACTGGATTTCAACTGTTAAAAATTTTCACATAGAGCATGTATAGTCTCCATTTGTTTTCTTGTTTTGAGACCCATAGATGCTAGGGCAAGGGGTGCTTAATGAACTCACTCTCAAACAAATCTATTCTACACCAACAAGCATGTGTTTTTTGTTCATTTTGAGGGGCTTAGAGTAACACTAATTTTGGAGTTTAAAACCACCTCAGTGCATCAGTGATGTCAAGTTTTGTTAATGATTCGTAATTCCACAGGTACCTGATTAGAGACTGAAAGTATCTCATATATGGGTCTTAAATCTGGGTGTCTGAGTGGGAACTAAAAGTTTATATGTGTTACAAATATTAAATGTTAAAATAAAAATGTGATGACCAGCTGTTCACATTCAAATTTGAATTTAGTTGTGGATTGCTGCCCAGGTGGCACTAGCAGTAAAGAACTTTCCTGCCAATGCAGGAGACATAAGAAATGCAGATTTGACCCCTGGGTTGGGAAGATCCCCTGGAGAAGGAATGGCAACCCATTCCAGTATTCTTGCCTGGAGAATCCCATGGACAGAGGAGCCTGGAGGGCTGCAGTCCATAGGGTTGCAGAGTCAGACATGACTGAAGTGACTTAGCACATGGGTTGGCAACAAATACTTAAACCTACCCTCAAAAAAAAAAAAAAAACCTGATGAAAAGCCTTTTTTTTTGCCTATTCAGTTTCAATTTTTAAATTCTATACTTAAAAGTAGATACAATAGAAAAATTGATAATACTTATTTCAGTTGCTGTTTAAAACTATTTAAGTACATCTAATGAACATTCATTAAAGCTTTGGGAAATTAACTCAATGGTTAACTGGTCTTGCTCAACTATGTACATAAAACTCCTTTGATGTTTGTCTTGATGGTAGAGGATCATCTCTCTCTAAGCCTTCTCTTCCTTTATACCTGAATCTTAACAAGCACCTTTAAAGATCCTGAGACAGTCTTTGCTATAACTACTGCATATTTTGGAACCCAGAACATTTGAATATATGGATGAGTTGAGAAGCACTTGTGAGCTATTGTGCAATTTTAACACAAATTTCTCAGAATAAAAACACAAAGTAAGCAGGAAAATATTACTGGATATATTTACTTGGTGCTTCTGAGACTTTGGTATTTTATGAGTTAATAATTAACTTTGTACTTCCCTGAGAGCTCAGTTGGTAAAGAATCTGCCTGCAATGCAGGAGACCTGGGTTCAATCCAGGTAGATGGGTAGATTTTGGTAGATGGGTAGACTTCTTTCTAATTCACTGTTGGGCAACATGTTAGGTTACTTTTGGTAGATGGGTAGACTTCTTTCTAATTGACTGATGGGCAACATGTTAGGTTACTTTTGGTAGATGGGTAGACTTCTTTCTAATTCACTGTTGGGCAACATGTTAGGTTACTTTTGGTAGATGGGTAGACTTCTTTCTAATTGACTGATGGGCAACATGTTAGGTTACTTTTGGTAGATGGGTAGACTTCTTTCAAATTCACTGTTGGGCAACATGTTAGGTTACTTTTGGTAGATGGGTAGACTTCTTTCTAATTCACTGTTGGGCAACATGTTAGGTTACTTTTGGTAGATGGTAGACTTCTTTCTAATTCACTGTTGGGCAACATGTTAGGTTACTTTTGGTAGATGGGTAGACTTCTTTCTAATTCACTGTTGGGCAACATGGTAGGGTAACATTACCTGCTCTAACAAACAGACACCACCCTGCATAAAGGCTGAAATAGAGTAGAATGTTATTTTTCACTCTTTTGAAGTCCATCATGGACATCGCTGTTTACAGGTGACTTTCCTGTGGGCAGTAAATCAGGGACCCCCAGAGGCTTCCCAGCGGATGGACCTGGCATCTTTAACATATGACTTCTAAGGTCTCTGGGTGCATCTGCATCAAATCAGTGAAAGGAGCATGAAGAAGAGGAGGTGCATTCCTGGACTGGAAGTGACACACATCATTTCTACTTATGTTTTATTGGCTAGAATGTGATTCACCATTTAAAATCAAGGGGAGAGCGCTGGGAAGTTTAGTCTCTGAGGGACAGCATTTCTGAGCAATAAATGTGTACTGTGGAAGGGAAACCACACATATTTGGCAAAAGCAATCCAGAAATATCAGTTGTTGTTGTTCAGTTGCTAAGATGTGTCCAACTCTTTGTGACCCCAAGGACTGCAGCATACCAGGCTTCCTGCCCTTCACTAACTCCCAGAGTTTGCTCAAATTCATGTCCATTGAGTTGATGATGCCATCCAACCATCTCATCCTGTGTCACCCTCTTCTCCTCCTGCCCTCAGTCTTTCCCAGCATTAGGGTCTTTTCCAAAAAGTTGGCTCTTTGCATTAGGTGGCCAGTGTATTGGAGCTTCAGATTTAGCATCAGTCCTTCCAATGAATATTCAAGGTTGCTTTCCTTTAGGATTGACTAGTTTGATCTCCTTGCTGTCCAAGGGAACCTCAAGAGTATTCTCCAGCACCAAAGTTCAAAAGCATCAATTTTCTGGCAGTCAACCTTCTTTATGGTCCAACTCTCACATCTCTACATGACTACTGGAAAAACTATAGCTTTGACTATATGGACCTTTGTCGGCCAAATGATATCTGTGCTTTTTAATACTGTCTAGGTTTGTCACAGCTTACCCTCAAAACCCTGGGATGGTGCACTGACCAGTGACTGAAGAGTCAACTCCCCTAACATCCACCCAAAAGCTCTCGGTACTACATCTCTGGTTTCCAGCCAATGGGACACTACGTTCAAACAAGTGGCCTCCAGTTAGAAATCAGAGGGAAATTTAATCGAATACTAAGCTAATAAGAAGAAATTTAAGCATAACAAAATAATAGCCTGTATTTATTAGCAGTCACTATGTTTGGGGGATTGTTCTAAGAACTTTACATATGTTAGTTTAATTAATACTCCAGATGATGCTAAAGGCAATTATTCTTATTTGGTTCAATTTACAGTTGGGAGACTGAGGCACAGGGAAGTGAGTAAAGTCCCCAAAGCTATATGGTAGACATCAATTAGAATCTAACTCCAAATCTAGGCAATCTAATTCAATGAGACTATTTTATCTCCCAAGAAAGATAGACAGATGCCATTTGAAAAGAAAAGGGAAAATTTGGAAGAACAGTTTCTTCCTGACAGAAATTTCATCTAATTAGACTTTGCTCAGGTTACACGGTGTAATTTTGTGCAGTTCACTCCCAGCCTGTAGACTCCTGTTCTTTTCTCCACAGGACTTGTGCATATCATTGTGGATTCAGCAAAGGACTGGATTTTAAAATGATCTCTGTGTTCAGTGTGCTTAGCCACTCAGCTGTGTCTAACTCTTTGTGACTCTATAGCACACCAGGCTCCTCTGTCCATGAAATTTTCCAGGCAAGAATACTGGAGTGGGTTGCCATTTCCTATTCCAGGGGATCTGTCCTACCTGGGGACTGAACTCACTTCTCTTATGTTTCCTGCATTTCCAGGCAAATTCTTTATCATTGCTGCACCTGGAAAGCACAAATGGGCTCTAATCTCAAGGAATTTGGATTCTGCTGAGGAGGAAAGAGATTCTAAAATAATAGAAAAGGACAAGCAATAAAGGCAAGCAATAGGATTTTCAGGAAAGGTGGGCATTACCAAGAAAGAGTATGAAGGGTGAAGACTTTAGCTGGTCCTTAATAAATGGGCAGAATTTCACGAATAGAGAATTACAGAAGATTTCAAAGGAGAAGGATGATGGGAACAAAGATTTGGGTGGATAAAGGCAATATTTGTAGCAGCATAGCTGTAATAGAAGGCAATTTGGGGAATTAGTGAGAATTATATCTTTATTCACATTCATTTTTACTTTAGAACTTATATTTGCATATATTTTTAATTCAATGTAACCATCTGGGAAGGCCTGGCACTCGACAATTTGTTGCAGTGGTAGAGCTAAGTATGTAGGCACAGGAAAATGAATACTGGGTTCTGGGAACAAAGACTAGGGGGGGATTTCCAAACAAATGCCACCTTCTACTCATTTCAACAAGTGTGAGGGTTAAGGAATGTGCTTCACTGCCATTACGTTTCTGGGTTCCCAGAGCTTCTCACAAAGAACCTTACCAAGACCTCAGTATTCAGCAGGTCCAGCTTCTAAGCACTTTATCAGAGTAACTGACCATTCTTTTGTACCTGTGCCACTTCTCAGCTCTGCTTTCTCATGCAGAGAACTTCATTCCTCCTTTAAATCAAGGGATGAGCCTCTGGACGACATTGAGCGAGTTCTGAATTCTCTGAGGAGCCACCTCTGACTATTACTGTTCTTCACTGTCAATCACAGAGCACTTCCAGGGACATCACTGCTGCTTCCATATTATGTTGTTGCTGTAGGCAGCATGAAATTGACAAGAAATGGCAGCAAGAAGAGCTGAAAGGGCACTTCTGGTTTTGTTTGGTTTGGTTTTGATGCATCTGACACCTGTAGTTACAAGAAAGAAAATAGTTTTCATAAGCATATTGCTGGGTGATATAGAAGGTGAGTGATTATTTAGAAGTAGCTCTTCAATGCAAAAGCACAGTAGAATCTAAAGGGCTTCTCTGTACTTCCATCCTAAGAGTACCTTCCTGCAAGGATTCTTCAATATCCGCAAATCAATCAATGTAATTCACCACATTAACAAATTGAAAAATAAAAACCATATGATTATCTCAATAGATGCAGAGAAGGCCTTTGACAAAATTCAACATCCATTTATGATAAAAACTCTCCAGAAAGCAGGAATAGAAGGAACATATCTCAACATAATAAAAGCTATCTATGACAAACCCACAGCAAACATTATCCTCAATGGTGAAAAATTGAAAGCATTTCCCCTAAAGTCAGGAACAAGACAAGGGTGTCCACTTTCACCGCTACTATTCAACATAGTTTTGGAAGTTTTGGCCACAGCAATCAGAGCAGAAAAAGAAATAAAAGGAATCCAAATTGGAAAAGAAGAAGTAAAACTCTCACTGTTTGCAGATGACATGATCCTCTACATGGAAAACCCTAAAGACTCCACCAGAAAATTACTAGAGCTCATCAATGAATATAGTAAAGTTGCAGGATATAAAATCAACACACAGAAATCCCTTGCATTCCTATACACGAATAATGAGAAAGTAGAAAAAGAAATTAAGGAAACAATTCCATTCACCATTGCAACGAAAAGAATAAAATACTTAGGAATATATCTACCTAAAGAAACTAAAGACCTATATATAGAAAACTATAAAACACTGATGAAAGAAATCAAAGAGGACACTAATAGATGGAGAAATATACCATGTTCATGGATTGGAAGAATCAATATAGTGAAAATGAGTATACTACCCAAAGCAATTTACAAATTCAATGCAATCCCTATCAAGCTACCAGCCACATTTTTCACAGAACTAGAACAAATAATTTCAAGCTTTGTATGGAAATACAAAAAACCTCGAATAGCCAAAGCAATCTTGAGAAAGAAGAATGGAACTGGAGGAATCAACTTGCCTGACTTCAGGCTCTACTACAAAGCCACAGTCATCAAGACAGTATGGTACTGGCACAAAGACAGACATATAGATCAATGGAACAAAATAGAAAGCCCAGAGATAAATCCACACACATATGGACACCTTATCTTTGACAAAGGAGGCAAGAATATACAATGGAGTAAAGACAATCTCTTTAACAAGTGGTGCTGGGAAAACTGGTCAACCACTTGTAAAAGAATGAAACTAGATCACTTTCTAACACCGCACACAAAAATAAACTCAAAATGGATTAAAGATCTAAATGTAAGATCAGAAACTATAAAACTCCTAGAGGGGAACATAGGCAAAACACTCTCAGACATAAATCACAGCAGGATCCTCTATGATCCACCTCCCAGAATTCTGGAAATAAAAGCAAAAATAAACAAATGGGATCTAATTAAAATTAAAAGCTTCTGCACAACAAAGGAAAATATAAGCAAGGTGAAAAGACAGCCATCTGAATGGGAGAAAATAATAGCAAATGAAGCAACTGACAAACAACTAATCTCAAAAATATACAAGCAACTTCTGCAGCTCAACTCCAGAAAAATAAACGACCCTATCAAAAAATGGGCCAAAGAACTAAATAGACATTTCTCCAAAGAAGACATACGGATGGCTAACAAACACATGAAAAGATGCTCAACATCACTCATTATTAGAGAAATGCAAATCAAAACCACAATGAGGTACCACTTCACACCAGTCAGAATGGCTGCGATCCAAAAATCTGCAAGCAATAAATGCTGGAGAGGGTGTGGAGAAAAGGGAACCCTCCTACACTGTTGGTGGGAATGCAAACTAGTACAGCCACTGTGGAGAACAGTGTGGAGATTCCTTAAAAAATTGCAAATAGAACTACCTTATGACCCAGCAATCCCACTTCTGGGCATACACACCGAGGAAACCAGAATTGAAAGAGACACATGTACCCCAATGTTCATCGCAGCACTGTTTATAATAGCCAGGACATGGAAACAACCTAGATGTCCATCAGCAGATGAATGGATAAGAAAGCTGTGGTACATATACACAATGGAGTATTACTCAGCCGTTAAAAAGAATTCATTTGAATCAGTTCTGATGAGATGGATGAAACTGGAGCCGATTATACAGAGTGAAGTAAGCCAGAAAGAAAAACACCAATACAGTATACTAACACATATATATGGAATTTAGGAAGATGGCAATGATGACCCTGTATGCAAGACAGGGAAAGAGACACAGATGTGTATAATGGACTTTTGGACTCAGAGGGAGAGGGAGAGGGTGGGATGATTTAGGAGAATGACATTCTAACATGTATACTATCATGTGAATTGAATCGCCAGTCTATGTCTGACGCAGGATGCAGCATGCTTGGGGCTGGTGCATGGGGATGACCCAGAAAGATGTTCTGGGGAGGGAGGTGGGAGGGGGGTTCATGTTTGGGAATGCATGTAAGAATTAAAGATTTTAAAATTTAAAAAATAAAAAAATAAAAAAAAAAAAAAAAAAAGAGTACCTTCCTAAGTAGAAGCGGTAAGGTCTAGTAGTTTCCTAGAAGTCTTTAGATAGAAGTAGGCTCCAGTGAAAACACAGACTAACCCTCAGAATCTCTTAGTCTATGAGATAGAGATTTCACTAGCCCTGATTTTAGCAGAATATGTCTTTTATTTTTAGCTTATATGCTTGTGTTTCTTCTATTTATGTAGTTAAAGCTAGAAAAGCTGATGTCCAAAATGAAAAAGGCAGAAAAACATACTCTCAGGGAGTCTTTCCTAAGGATAAGCAGGAAAATCTGCCTAAATTCAAATTATAATTATTACTGGAACAATAACAAGTCTGGCAGGTAAGCAACCACAAATGAGGGGACTCAAACCCATGTAAAGTCATTTTTATTGACAACTGGGTGGTTTTAACATTAAGTGGACAGATTAAAAAATTGGGAAGTGATCAATTATACTGTGCTGGAGATTACAAGTTTACACGCCATCAATAGTGCATTGAACCAGCACAGCAGTCTATGGTGTTCAGTCATTGAACGTGGTTGGTGATTGACTCCTAAATCTTCACCTCCCTGCAGCAGCCCATGCTGTGGATTCTTCACTTGGTGGCTTTGGTGACACCTTCTTCGTATTTTCCTCCTGTTGCCTGACCATGGTTTCTCCCTTGTTCTCCCTTACCCTCTATGTGTGGAAGAGCATTTTTTCAGTCTTTAGCAGCAACCTGAAGCATTTTCAGGCAATGCTGTTGGCTGTCTGTCTTACCAGTACATTCTTTACTACCAGGCTCATTATGATGAGTGCAAGGAGCATGGTGAGAGAAGCTTATCATCAGGCCTACTCGCAAGCACTGGGGGAAAAACAAAGGAAAAAATCCTCCTTTTAACTGTTTGCATGTCTCCTGAACCATGGCAACAAAGAAAAACTACAGTTACTGAAATAAAGTTTTACATACCTGACAAGGCCAAATATTCAGCATACAGCCTCAACATTTCATATGTATGCATTTAAGTAATAATCACAAATACAAAAAAAAAAAAAAAGTTCACAACACACAGGACTGTAATTGAGGGCTAATTAGGTGCCAGTTACTAGACCATATGTTTTGCAGTAAAGTATCTATCAAATTCTAGTGACAAATAAACTATGAACGGTTGTAATCTACCCTTTACAGATGAGAAAATTAAGGCATAAGAAAATTAATTGTCCAAAGTTGCACAACTTATGACACAGGAATTTTAAGTCTTCCCCACAGGAGCCCTGCATTTTAGACAGTTTCTCTTTGCATTGGCTCACATAGAGTGCATCTTATTTCTGCCTTTTGTTCCACCACTCCCATCTAGAATGCTTCATAGATTCCCATTCTTGAATTATCGCCCTGTGTTCACAAGGTACCATTCTCTCCAGTAGGAGGGGAGTTTTCTATATTCCCCAGCACATATCCACTTAAGAATTACTTAGAATTAGATAACAAGAGTTGGTTTGTTCTCTGTCCTTTCTGACTGTAGATCGCACCATCTATATGTATGTTACTATACAGATATTCAGAGAAGGCAATGGCACCCCACTCCAGTACTCTTGCCTGGAAAATCCCATGGACGCAGGAGCCTGGAAAGCTGCGGTCCATGGGGTTGCTGAGGGTCGGACACGACTGAGCGACTTCACTTTCACTTTTCACTTTCATGCATTGGAGAAGGACATGGCAACCCACTCCAGTGTTCTTGCCTGGAGAATCCCAGGGACAGGGGAGCCTGGTGGGCTGTCATCTGTGGGGTTGCACAAAGTCGGACAAGACTGAAGTGACTTAGCAGCAGCAATACAGATATTGGTACTTCAGTCTCAACTATGCATTTCCATGTGGAAGGATTGCTAAAAAGGTAATACTAGGATTTCCCCTCAAATGGATGTAATCCCCAGTTAGTATCTTAAAATACTGAAACTCCTTATTATCCTCTTAGCATACCACAGTATTGACAGAACTTTGTTTTACCTTATCATTATAACATCATCTCTGAGAATTTCTACTTGTATCATTACAAGATGATTATGACAGCTTTGCTAAGCCTCATTCATGTGAATGGAAAATTAGTGTCATGAAGAAAATTCCTAATAATTATTTTCTAGACATATTGGTACTTTTCAAAGTTAAACTCATTAAACTGATTTGAATCTCATTTCAGCAAATCCATACCAAGTGGTATTAACTCAGTCTCATACTACTTTTAGGTTAAAATTAATCAGAAAATACATTCGTGAAATCCATATGTATAACCTTAGGATTATCACATACGTGGCAATAGTGTATATGGATCTTGATACCTGTGAAGTGGCAAAATAATTATACAATAAATTAAATTACCAAAAGAATCCAAAGAGTAAATAGTACACCAGATACTGTCTGAGTTGTTTTACATTCATTGTCTTATTTTGCACGGACAACCTCCCATTTTACAGGTGTGGTAATTGAATGTCAAAGATGTTCAGAGATTTGTTCAAGCAACATATACAGTGTGTAGGAAGAACCATTTTGGAATATGCTTCTCATAGATTCTAAAATTCTCACTCTGAAAAGAATTTTTAAAGTCTTTAGAAACCCTTGCAAAGGCAGCAGCAAAGTACTTCCCATCATACACAATTGTATTTAATAGCACTTGATAAGTTAAATATCTTAGATTATAAATGGAAAATGAGTGAATTCTGTGTAGACAAATCAGAAAGCTTCTTCTTAAGGGAACAGATGTTGAGCACTTTGGGGCAGAAAATTTGGGAAGTTTCTACAGGAATATTATTAGCCCGATTCTCACATAGAAGAAGCCAGGTCTGCTTGGCCAGTGTGTCAAATGGAAGCACATCATTCAGTTTGTTAATGATGTTACTCAATTAATCTACTGATAAGCTCAAGTATAATGGGATCAAATGTAGCCATAGGGAGGTAAAATCAATAGGTAATGTTCTATGTAACCATAAGTTCTTCACATATTTGTAACACTCAGTAAGTTGTTTATACTTCATTTTATATGTGGTTTCAAATTATGTCTAAGTAAGCATTTTGTTTCCTGAATACTATCCCCAGTGTGTGAGTTGGTGTCACCCTAGCTGAAATAACAAATAGACCCAAAGTATGCAATGTCTCATACAAAACAGACATATTGATAATGAACTAGAACATACAAACATTTTCTGGTGGGGATTCTTGAACAGGCAGCTCTCCTCCACCTCTCATTGGATAGGCAGTGATTCAGACCCTTACCCCTTGCATCTCATGGCTCTGCTTGCTCATGAGCTTCGTCATTATCAGAAGAAGAAAGCATAGTTAGGATACAACAGCTGCTTAAAGTGAAAGTGAAGTCGCTCAGTCATGTCTGACTCTTAGCGACCCCATGCACTGCAGCCTACCCAGGCTCCTCCGTCCATGGGATTTTAAATGGCAACCCCCTCCAATGTTCTTGCCTGCAGAATCCCAGGGACGGGGGAGCCTGGCGGGCTGCTGTCTGTGGGGTCGCACAGAGTCAGACACGACTGAAGCGACTTAGCAGCAGCAGCAGCTGCTTAAAAGCCTTGTCCCACAGACTGGGCATATCTTTGTTGTTGTTGTTGTTCAGTCACTCAGTCGTGTCCAACTCTTTGTGACCCCATAGACTGCAGCACACCAGGCTTCCCTGTCCTTCGCCTTCTCCTGGAGCTTGCTCAAACTCATGTCCATCGAGTCATTGATGCCATCCAACCATCTCGTCCTCTATCGTCCTTTTCTCCTCCCACCTTCAATCTTTTCCAGCATCAGGATCTTTTCCAATGAGTAGTTCTTCACATCAGGTGGCCAAAGTATTAGACATTGAGCTTCAGCATCAGTCCTTCCAATGAATATTCAGGTTTGATTTCCTTTAGGATTGACTGCTTTGATCTCCTTACAGTTCAAGGGAATCTCAAGAGTCGCCCCCAATGCCACAGTTACAAAGCATCAATTCTGTGGTGCTCAGCTTTCTTTATGGTCCAAGTCGCACATCCATACATGACCACTGGAAAAACCATAGCTTTGACTGTATAAACCTTTGTAGACAAAAAATGTTTCTGCTTTTTAATACACTGTCTAGATTTGCCATGGCTTTTCTTCCAAGGAGCAAGCATCTTTTAATTTCATGGCTACAGTCATCACCCACAATTATCTTAGAGCTAAAGAAAAGAAAGCCTGTCACTGTTTACACTTTTCCCCCTATCTATTTGCCATGAAGTTATGGGACCAAATGCCATAATCTTTGTTTTCAGAATGTTGAGTTTTAAGCCATTTTTTTCACTCTCCTCTTTTACCCTCATCAAGAGGCTCTTTAGTTCCTCTTCGTTTTCTGCCGTAAGAGTGGTGTCATCTGCATATCTGAGGTTATTGATATTTCTCCCGGCAATCTTGATTCCAGCCTGTGCTTCCTCCAGCCCAGTGTTTCTCAGGATGTACTCTGCATATAAGTTAAATAAGCAAGGAGACAATATACAGCCTTGATGTACTCTTTTCCCAATTTTGAACCAGTCTGTTGTTCCATGTCAGGTTGTTATTGGTGCTTCTTGACCTGCATATGGGTTTCTCAGGAGACAGGTAAGGTGGTCTTTCCCATCTTTTGAAGAATTATCCATAGTTTGTTGTGGTCCCCATAGTCAAAGGCTTTAGCATAGTCGATGAAGCAGATGTATTTCTGGAATTCTCTTGCTTTTCCTACAGTCTAGTGGATGTTGACAAGTTGATCTCTGGTTCCTCTGCCTTTTCTAAATCCAGCTTGGACATCTGGAAGTTCTTGATTCACATATTGTTTAAGTCTCAGTTGGAGAATTTTGAGCATGCTCTTACTAGCATGTGAAACGAGTGCTTTTGTGTGGTAGTTTGAACATTGTTTGGCATTGCCCTGCTTTGGGATTGGAACAAAAACTGACCTTTCCAGTCCTGTGGCCACTGTAAAGTTTTCCACGTTTGCTGGCATACTGAGTGCAATACTTTCACAGCATCATCTTTTAGGGTTTGAAAGAGTTCGGTTGGAATTCCATCATCTCCACTAGACTTGTTCGGTGTGATGCTTCCTAAGGCCCACTTAACTTCTCCCTCCAAAATGTCTAGGTGAGTGATCACACCATCATAGTTATCCTGGTCATTAAGATCTTTTTTGTATAGTATTTCTGTATATTTTGTCGTCTCTTCTTAATATCTTCTACTTCTGTTAGGCCCAGACGATTTCTGTCCGTTATTGTGCCCATCTTTGCATGAAATGTTCCCTTGGTATCTCTAATTTTCTTGAAGAGATTTCTAGTCTTTACCATTCTATTATTTTCATCTATTTCTTTGGATTGATCACTGAGGAAAGCTTTCTTATCTCTCCTAGCTATTCTTTGGAACTCTGCATTCAGATGGGTGTATCTTTTGATTTCTCCTTTGCCTTTTGCTTCTCTTTTTTCTCAGCTATTTGGAAGGCCTCCTCAGAGAACCAGTTTGCCTCTTTGCATTTCTTTTTCTTAGAGACAGTTTTGATCACTGCCTCCTGTACAATGTTAGGAACCTCCATCCATAGTTCTTCAGGCATTCTGTTTATCAGATCTAATCTCTTGAATCTCTTTGCTACTTCCACTGTATAATCATAAGGGATTTGATTTAGGTCATACCTGAATGATCTAGTGGTTTTCCCTACTTTCTTCAATTTAAGTCTGAATTTTACAATAAAGAGTTCATGGTCTGAGGCACAGTCAGCTCCTGGTCTTGTTTTTGCTGACTGTATAGAGCTTCTCCATCTTTGGCTGCAAAGAATATAATCAATCCGATTTCAGTACTGACCATCTGGTGATGTCCATGTGTAGAGTCTTCTCTTGTGTTTTTGGAAGAGGGTGTTTGCTATGACCAATGTGTTGTCTTAGCAAAACTCTGTTAGCCTTTGCCATGCTTCATTTTGAACTCTAAGGCCAAATTTGCCTGTTACTCCAGATATCTCTTGACTTCCTACTTTTGCATTCCAGTCCCCTGTGATGAAAAGGACATCTTTTTTTGTTGTTAGTTCTAGGCAATCTTGTAGGTCTTCATATAAACATTCAACTTCAGCTTCTTCAGCATTATTGGTTAGGGGCATAGATGTGGATTACTGTAATATTGAATGGTTTGCCTTGGAAACCAACAGAGATCATTCTGTCATTTTTGAGATTGCACACAAGTACTGCATTTTGGACTCTTTTGTTGACTATAAAGGCAACTTCATTTCTTCTAAGGGATTCTTGCCCACAGTAGTAGATATAATGGTCATCTGAATGAAATTCACCCATTCCAGTCCATTTTAGTTCACTAATTCCTAAAATATCGATGTTCATTCTTGCCATCTTCTGTTTGACCACTTCCAATTTACCTTGATTCATAGACCTAAAATTCTAGGTTCCTGTGCAATATTTATAGGCTATTACAATCTTTACAGCATCGGACTTTACTTTCACCAGCAGACACATCCACAGCAGGATGCTGTTTCCGTTTTGGCTCAGCCTTTTAATTACTTCTGGAGCTATTTCTCTGCTCTTCTCCAGTAAATTATTGAGCACCTGTCGACCTGGGGAGTTCATCTTTTGGTGTTGTATCTTCTTGCTTTTTTTTTTTTTTAATTTTTTATTGTTCATGGTGTTCTTAAGGCAAGAATGCTGAAGTGGTTTGCCATTCCCTTCTCCAGTGGGCCACATTTTGTCAGAACTCTCCACCATCATCCATCTGTCTTTGGTGGGCCTACACAGCGTGGCTCACAGTTTCATTGAGTTAGACAAGACTGTGATCCATGTGATCATTTTGGTTGGTTTCCTGTGATAGTAGATTTCATTTTGTCTGCCCTTTGGTGGATGGGGATAAGAGGCTTATGAAAGCTTCCTGATGGGAGGGATTGTCTATTCTGGGGGGAATTGGGTCTTGCTCAGGTGGGCAAGGTCATGCTCAGTTCAGTTCAGGTCAGTCACTCAGTCATGTCAGACTCTTTGTGATCCCATGGGTTGCAGCACACTAGGCTTCCCTGTCTATCACCAACTCCCAAGTTTACTCAAACGCATGCCCATTGATTCGGTGATGCCATCCAACCATCTCATCCTCTGTCATCCCCTTCTCCTCCTGCCTTCAATCTTTCCCAGCATCAGAGTCTTTTCCAGTGAGTCAGTTCTTTGCGTTAGGTGGTTGAAGTACTGGAGCTTCAGCTTCAGCATCAGTCCTTCTAATGACTATTCAGGACTGATCTCCTTTAGGATAGACTGGTTGGATCTCCTTGCAGTCCAAGGCATTCTCAAGAATCTTCTCTAACACCACAGTTCAAAAGCATCAATTCTTCAGCGCTCAGCTTTCTTTATAGTCCAACTCTCACATCCATATATAACTACTGGAAAAACCATGGCTTTGACTAGACAGACCTTTGTTGGCAAAGTAATGTCTCTGCTTTTTAATATGCTCTCTAGGTCGGTCAAAACTTTTCTTCCAAGGAGCAAGCATCTTTTAATTTCATGGCTGCAGTCACCATCTGCAGTGATTTTGGAGCCCCCCAAAATAAAGCCTGTCACTGTTTCCCCATCTACTTGCCATGAAGTGATGGGACCAGATGCTATGATCTTAGTTTTCTGAATGTTGATTTTTAAGCCAACTTTTTCACTCTCCTCTTTCACTTTCATTAAGAGGCTCTTTAGTTCTTCGCTTTTTGCCATTAGAGTGCGGTCATCTGCTTATCTGAGATTATTGATACATCTTCTGACAATCTTGATTCCAGCTTGTGCTTCATCTAGTCCAGCATTTCTCATGATGTACTCTGCATATATAAGTTAAATAAGCAGGATGACAATATACAGCCTTGACGTACTCCTTTCCTGATTTGAAACCAGTCTGTTGTTCCATGTCCAGTTCTAACTGATGCTTCTTGACCTGCATGCAGATTCTCAGGAAGAAGGTCAGGTGGTCTGGTATTCTCATCTCTTTCAGAATTTTCCACAGTTTGTTGTGATCCACACAGACAAAGGCTTTGGTATAGTCAATAAAGCAGAAGTATATTTTTTCTGGAACTCTCTTGCTTTTTCGATGATCCAGCGGATGTTGGCAATTTGATCTTTGGTTCCTCTGCCTTTTCTAAAACCAGCTTGAACATCTGGAAGTTCACAATTTACATATTGTTGAAGCCTGACTTGGAGAATTTTGAGCATTTCTTTACTAGCGTGTGAGATGAGTGCAATGGTGTGGTAGTTTGAGCATTCTTTGGCATTGTCTTTCTTTGGGATTGGAATGAAAACTGACCTTTTCCAGTCCAGTGGCCACTGCTGAGTGTTCCAAATTTGCTGGCATATTGAGTACAGCACTTTCACAGCATCTTCTTTTAGGATTTGAAATAGCTCAGCTGGAATTCCATTACCTCCACTAGCTTTGTTCATAGTGATACTGCCTAAGGCCCACTTGACTTCTCATTCCAAGATGTCTGGCTCTAGGTGAGTGATCACACCATCGTGATTATCTCGGTCATGAACATCTTTTTTGTATAGTTCTTCTGTATATTCGTGACACCTCTTCTTAATATCTTCTGCTTCTGTTAGGTCCATTCCATTTCTGCCCTTTATTGTGCCCATCTTTGCATGAAAAGTTCCCTGGTACCTCTAATTTTCTTGAAGAAATCTCTAGTCATTCCCATTCTATTGTTTTCCTCTATTTCTTTGCATTGATCACTGAGGAAGGCTTTCTTATCTCTCCTGGCTATTCTTTAGAACTCTACATTCAAATGGGTATACCTTTTCATTTCTCCTTTGCCTTTTGCTTCTCTTCTTTTCATAGATGATTGCAAAGCCTCCTCAGACAATCATTTTGCCTTTTTGCATTTCTTTTTCTGGGGATGCTCTTGATTGCCCCCTCCTGTACAGTGTCACAAACCTCCGTCCATAGTTCTTCAAGTACTCTCTCTATCAGATGTAATCCCTTGAATCTCTTTGTCACTTCCACTGTATAATCATAAGGGATTTGATTTAGGTCATACCTGAATGATCTAGTGATTTTCCCTACTTTTTTCAATTTAAGTCTGAATTTTGCAATAAGAAGTTCACAGTCTGAGCTACATTAGTCCCCCGTCTTTTCTTTTGCTGACGATATAGAGCTTCTCCATCTTCGGCTGCAAAGAATATAGTCAATCTGATTTTGATATTGACCTTCTGGTGATCATATATTTGTTGACTTCCTACCTTTGCATTCCAGTCCCCTATAAGGAAAAGGACATCTTTTTTGGTTGTTAGTTCTAGAAGTTCTTGTAGGTCTTCATAGAACCATTCAACTTCAGCTTCTTCAGCATTATTGTTTAGGGCATAGATTTGGATTACTGTGATATTGAATGGTTTGCCTTGGAAACGAACAGAGATCATTCTGTCATTTTTGAGATTGCATCCAAGTACTGTGGACTCTTTTGTTGATTATGATGACTGTTCCATTTCTTCTAAGGGATTCTTTCCCACAGTAGGAGATATAATGGTCATCTGAGTCAAATTCACCCATTCCAGTCCATCTTAATTTGCTAATTCCTAAAATATTGATGTTCATTCTTGTCATCTTCTGTTTGACCACTTCCAATTTGCCTTGATTCATGGACCTAACATTCCAGGTTCCTATGCAATATTGCTCTTTACAGCATCAGACTTTACTTCCATCACCAGTCACATCCACAACTGGATGTTGCTTTTGCTTTGGCTGCATCTCTTCATTCTTTCTGGAGTTAGTTCTCCACCGATCTCCAGTAGCATATTGGCACCTTCCGACCTGGGGAGTTCAGTTTCCAGTGTCCTATATTTTTACCTTTTCATACTGTTCTTGGGGTTCAAGGCAAGAATATTGAAGTGGTTCACCATTCCCTTCTCCAGTGGACCACATTTTGTTAGAACTCTCCACCATGACCCGTCCTTCTTGGGTGGCCCTACAAGGCATGGCTCATAGTTTCATTGAGTTAGACAAGGCTGTAGTCCATGCGATCAGACTAGTTAATTTTCTGTGATTGCATTTTCAGTCTGTCTGCCCTGTGATGGGAGAAGGATAAGAGGCTTACGGAAGCTTCCTGATGGGAGAGACTGAAGGGGGAAACTGGGTCTTGTTCTGATGGGCGGGGCCATGCTCAGTGAATCTTTAATCCAATTTTCTGTTGATGGGTGGGGTTGTGTACTGCTACACTCAGTGTCCCCTACCCTGCAGCAGGCCACCTCTGATCCATGCCTCCCCCAGAGTCTCCTGGACACTCACGGGCAAGTCTAGGTCAGTCTCTTATGGGGTCACTGCTCCTTTCTCCTGGGTCCTGGTGCACACAAGTTTCTGTTTGTGTCCTCCCAGAACCTGTTTCCTCAGTCCTGTGTAAGTTATTGCTGCTCTGTGGTTGGTTAATGGGGACCTCCTCCAAGAGGGCTTATGCCATACCCAGGTCCTCTGCACCCAGAGCCCCTGCCCCTGTGGCAGTCCACTGCTGACCATACCTCCTCAGGAGACACACAAACACAGTTCTGTCTCAGTCTTTGTGAGGCACAAAGGGTCCTAGTGTGCACAAGGTATGTTTGAGCCCTCTGAGCATCTCTGGCAGGTATGGGGTTTGATTCTAAATGCGATTTCGCCTCCCTCCTACTGTCTTGCTGGAGCTTCTCCTTTGCCCTTGGACGTGGGATATCGCCTCAAAGTTGCTCCATCACTGCACAGCCGCCACTCCAGTGCCTACTGTCTTGGTGTGGCCTCTCTGCCCTTGGATGTGGGGTATCTCCTCACAGTCACTCCAGCACCCATGGTAAATCTTTAATCCAATTTTTTGATGGGTGGGGCTGTGTTCTCTCCCTGTAGTTTGTCCTGGGGCCAAACTATAATAAAGGTAATGGCTGCTGCTGCTAAGTCACTTCAGTCGTGTCCGACTCTGTGTGACCCCATAGACGGCAGCCCACCAGGCTCCCCCCTCCCTGGGATTCTCCAGGCAAGAACACTGGAGTAGGTTGCCATTTCCTTCTCCAAAGGTAATGGCAATCTCCTCCAAAAGGATTCATACCAGCATGCCTTACCCTCCCAGGTGTCTGCAGTCAGTGTCCCTGATCCTGTGGCTGGCCAATGTTGATGCAAGCCTCCGCCATAAACTCGAAACACTTATAAGCAAGTCTGACTAAGTCTCTTGTGGGGTCACTACTCCTTTCTCCTGGGCCCTCGTGTGCACAAGTTTTTGTTTGTGCCCTCCAAGAGTCTCTGTTTCCCCAGTCCTGTGGAAGTTCTGTAATCAAATTCCACTGGCCTTCAAAGTCAAATTCCCTGAAGTTTTCAGTCCCTTTGCCAGATCCCCAAGTTGGGAACTCTGTTGTGGGCCCTAGAACTTTCACAATAATGTGGGAACTTCTTTGGTATAATTGTTCTCCAGTTTGTGGCTCTATAGTCCTAATGGTGAACTCCTCCAGAAGGACTTAAGCCACATGCCGGGCCTCCCAGGCCTGTTGCTGCCAGAGCCCCTTTCCCCTTGGCAGACCGCTGCTGCCCCGTGCCTCCACAGGAAACACTCAAACACTCAAAGGCAGGTCTGGTTCAGGCTCTTCTGGTGGTTACTGCTCCTTTCCCTGGGTCCCAGTGCCCACAAGGTTTTGTTTGTACCCTCTGAGCATGTCTGGTGGGTATGAGGTTTGATTTCAAACATGATTGTGCCCCTCCTACCTTCCTGCTGAGGCTTCTTCTTTGCCTTTGGATGTGGGGTATCTTTTTGGGGTGAGATCCAACATTCTCTTGTCAATGGTTGTTCAGTAGCTAGTTGTGATTTTGATGGTCTCCCAGGAGAAGATGAGCACATGTCCTCCTACTCTGCCATACACTGTAGTAGAAGAATATGTCTTATTCTCTTATAAACCAATGCCTAGAACCCACATGAGATCCAACTGCAAAGGAGGCTGAGAGAGTACACTTGTGCACAAGCTGAAAAAGGAGAACACAGCATTCTCAACCACATTGTATGTTAAATTATTACAGGATCAATATCTAACAGGGGATTACCAAACCAAAAATTATAGCAACTGCCTCATTGTATTGATAGAGTTACTATGTTAATAAACACCTTAAAATGTGCTAAAAGTCTGACAAAACTTGTGCCAATGAGTCAGGTCTTCAGTATGGACTCTAAGAACAATGCCTTTGGATTTTTACTGTCATTTTTGTTTCCCCAATTACTGCTTTTTGCCTAGTTCTTAATGAGATAACACAACAGTCAATATGTTATAAAATTTAGCTATGTGTATAAAAATAGTCTCCACAGGTAACTATGATCACTTTAAAATGGATAAGATATACATATTGACAGTTATCTTTTAAAAATATCTTCATTCTTTAAGTTTATGACATAGGATGTTTTTAAATGCAAAATTGTTTCATAATGAAATTGCTTAATGCTAAAGCACCACCATTTGAGAGTTTGAAAGAGTTACCATATTACAATAAATTTATGGGTTCACACATATGAATATACACGCAAATGGAAATAGATAAGTAGATAAATAATTGATGGATAGAGAGAGTGCTCTTTCAAGTTTTTAAATGGTGAGTATATGGTTCTGCTTGGTTTACCTAACCAGTAGTGACTAATATGATTATATCTGAAGAGTTAAGAGGTTGACTTTCTAAAATCCAGCCATATTTGCTTTTAGATTCTGTTACTTACTATAAACATAGCCTTGAGTGAATTTAATCTCACTTATCTCAGTTTCCTCACCTGATAAAGACCTAAAACCTCCCTACACAGGCAAGTTGAAATAATCACCTGAGATAATGAATGTCAAAGGCTTATATTGTGAGCACCTTTGATGTTCAGTATCCATTAGTCTCTTCCTCATTCCTGGTTTGTGATTCTGCATTTAAAATATCACCACCACCACAATTAGTACCACCAACTTTGTCCTCACAAGACATTGCTAAAGAGGACCTTTAATGTGGTTGACAATCATATTTTATTTTTACTCTCCCAAGTTAAAATTTTGTTAAAATTTCACATTAAAAAAAAAAACTATAGCAAGGTATAAATAATACTTCTTGCTCTGACTAAAAATAATTCTGACACTTTATATTCTTTTTGAAAATTTCAGTCCAATGTGGTGTGAAATTCTGGGCTGAAAATCTGCATTTCTGGTGAAAATACTTATTTAACTTAGTGGCACAGATATGGAAGATGAGAAGAAATTCTATTTTATGATTTTATGACAAAAATTGCCTTGAAGAAGGAGATCAGGCATTATTCAGTGCACAGTTGACTCTGAAATTTCACAGGTAGTGAAATACTAACTCTGTCCTAGTTGTAGCTGAACTAATGTATTATAAAAGCATATCTATTCCTATCATTTCAATTCAGGAAGAATAGTCTTGCTTTTTCACAAAAATGGCTCTTTTGTTAAAAAGAAAACTCTCAACTAAATAAATCATAAGCTTGACCACAAATAAACTCTTGTGGTTTTATAGTCTAACCTTTACTTCATAATTGGTGAGACTAAACAAAATGGCTTATATCCTTAAGGATAAATATAGTAAAACTGCTCCTTTGTAAATAAGTATAACATTACAAGGTAAAAATGTACGTGCACAAAATGATAGAGTCATTTTCTTATTTCTAGCTTGTCCATTTAACTTTTTAAAGCATATTGAACTAAAAGTATGGTCAGTCTTACAACAGTGTTCTTTGCGTTTTATGGATACTTCAGAATCATTATTTAAGTCTTACGTGAACTGTATGAAGGTGTCATTTTTGTAGGTCAAAGATGGTCAAATCTTGGTCTTTCTACATCTCTAAAAATGGCATTCCCAAAATCAAAATTGAGTGTGTGTGTGTTCAGTTGCTGAGTCATGTCCAACTCTTTACAACCCCATGGACTGTGGCCTTCCAGGCTTCTCTGTCTGGCAGAGAAAGGCAAGGATAGTGGAGTGGATTGGCATTTCCTTCTCCAGGGGCTCTTCACAACCTAGGGATCAAACCCACATCTCCTGCATTGGCAGATGGATTCTTTACCACTGAGCCACTTGGGAATCCCAAAATTGAGTATAATAGTAATGAAATTGTAAAATCCAAATAGTTCAGACATATCAAACTTGAAACACAACCAATATTTTTTATGCTGTTTTAATTGTCAATGAACACTTCAGAGAAAGCAGATCTTTAGTGTGAAACTGGTAATAGAATATCAGTGCTTTGGGGAAAAATGGTCTTCTATACAAATGGAATCTGAGCAACTGTTGTAAACAAATTAAGGGTAATTTAAAATATATAAATATCATTCAATGCCAAAAGTATGTCAATCAAATAAATCTAGTTGATACAATATTCTTATTTAGATATTTTCTAAAGAAGTGTATTGTGTATCTTATAAATAATTTATTTCATTATAAAAAAGTTTGTAGAATAGACTTAGATTAAATTTTTAACCAAGTTTTTTCTTTTAACTTTGAAAAAAATATTTTTGCAAACACCTGTTCCTCATCTCTACATTAAAAACTATTGGAACAATCTCAGTAACATTATTGGGCATACTGTGAATTTCTTATGCAAGGACTTGTCACTTTTATTCAAATGAAAATGCTACATTAGGGTAAGAAAATGCCTTGACGTACTGACCAAAAATGTGAGAAAGACATAGAAAATCTTTAAGATTTATGGGTAAAGATTAAAGAGAACAGTGCCTACTGCAGTGCTCAGATTAGTAGAACTGAAGAGGGGCAAGTCCCTGTATGCTGCTGCTGCTGCTAAATCGCTTCAGTCATGTCCAACTCTGTGCGACCCCCTAGATGGCAGCCCACCAGGCTCTGCCATCCCTGGGATTCTCCAGGCAAGAACACTGGAGTGGGTTGCCATTTCCTTCTCCAATGCATGAAAGTGAAAAGTGAAAGTGAAGTCGCTCAGTCGTGCCTGAGTCTTAGTGACCCCATGGGCTGCAGCCTACCAGGCTCCTTTGTCCATGGGATTTTCTAGGCAAGAGTACTGGAGTGGGTTGCCATTGCCTTCTCCAGGTCCCTGTACAGAAGGAAGTAAACTCAGCAGTTTTCAGATTGTATGATTTAGATTGGTCAGGTCTATGTTTAATTCTTAGCCCCTGCCATGTACTAGCCGTTTGATATTTGGCACATTATTTAACACATATGTGTCATCAATTATATCATCTGATCAATTATTGTTGTTGTTCAGTCTCTAAGTTGTGTCCAACTCTTTGCACATACATGGACTGCAGGACACCAGGCTATTCTTCCTTGACTATCTCCTGGAGTTTGCTCAGATTCATTTCCGTTGAGTTGATGATGCCATCCAGCCATCTCATCCTCTGCCACCCCTTTCTCCTTTTGCCTTCAGTCTTTCCCAGCATGAGGATCTTTTCACATGAAGTATCCAAAATACTGCGGCTTAAACTTCAGCATCAGTCCTTCCAATGAATATTCAAGATTGATTTCCTTCAGGGTTGACTGGTTTGCTCTCTTTGCAGTGTAAAGGACTCTCAAGAGTCTTCTCTAGCACTCCAGTTTGAAGATATCAGTTCTTTGGTGCTCAGCCTTCTTTATGGTCCAACGCTCATATCCATACATGAATACTGGAGAAACTATAGCTTTAACTATACAGCCCTTTGTCAGCAAAGAGATGTCTCTCTGCTTTTTAACATGCTGTCTAGGTTTTTCTTCCAAGGAGCAAGCATCTTTTAATTTCATGGCTACAGTCACTGTTCATAGTGATTTTGGAGCCCAAGAAAAGAAATCCTGTCACTGTGTCCATTTTTTCCCCTTCTACATGTCATGAAGTGATGGGACCAGATGTCATGATCTTAGTTTTTTGAATGTTGAGTTTTAAACAAGCTTTTTCACTCTCCTCTTTCACCCTCATCAAGAGACTCTTTAGTTTCTCTTCACTTTCTGCTATTAGAATGGTATCATCTGAATATCTGAAGCTGTTGATATATCTCCCAGCAGTCTTGATTCCAGCTTGTGATTCATCAAGCCCAGCATTTTGCATGATATACTCTGCATATAAGTTAAATAAGCAGGAGGAAAATATAGTCTTATTGTACTTCTTTCCCAATTTTTAACCAGTCCATTGTTCTATGTCTGATTCTAACTGTTGCTTCTTGTCCTGCATACAGGTTTCTCAGGAGACAGGTAAGGTGGTCTGGTATTCCCATCACTTTAACAGTTTTCCACAGTTTGTTGTGATCCACACAGTCAAAGGCTTTAGCATAGTCAGTGAAGAAGAATAGGATGTTTTTTCTGGAATTCCTTTGCTTCCTTCAAGATCCAATGATTGTTGGCAATTTGATCTCTGATTCCTCTGCCATTTTGAAACCTAGCTTGTACATCTGTTAGTTTCTTAGTTCACATACTGCTGAAGCCTGGCTTGAAGGATTTTGAGCATAATCTTGCTAGAATGTGAAATGAAACCAACTGTACAGTGGTTTCAACATTCTTTGGCATTGGAATGAAAATTGACCCTTTCTGGTCCTATGGCCACTGCTGAGTTTTCCAAATATGCTGACATATTGAGTGCAGCACTTTAACAGCATCATCTTTTCAAATTTGAAATAGATCAGCTGGAATTCCATTACCTCCACTAGCTTTGTTCATAGTAATGCTTCCTAAGGCTCACTCGACTTTACACTCCAGGGTATTCAGCTCTAGGTGAGTGACTGCAGCATCGTGGTTA
Source organism: Ovis canadensis (assembly GCF_042477335.2). Taxonomy (NCBI): domain Eukaryota; kingdom Metazoa; phylum Chordata; class Mammalia; order Artiodactyla; family Bovidae; genus Ovis; species Ovis canadensis. Next base: position 172,178,127 of record NC_091246.1, on the reverse strand, counting down.
CCTGGATCTTTAAGACCCTTCTTATATGGTTCTTCTGTGTATCTTGCCACTTCTTCTTAATCTCTTCTGATAGAACTGATAATAATACATAATTGCATACCTCAGAGTGGTCATGGGGATCAAAATAAATGATAAGTGTGAATTGCCTTGGATAGTGTCTAGCACCTAAGAAATACTAAAAATATTAATCCTTGTTACTATTATTAAGGAAAGGGCTTTTAAGGCAAGTGCAACTGATCTGGAGACAAGCAGAAGCATGCTTGGGTAAAACAAACTCTAGGTCCTGCCTCCAGGCCTCCTTTTAATTCATCCACATCTCCAGAAGGAGCATTTATTTTCCTGAGTAGATGTAAGTCCTGAATAGTCTTTTTCCTCCCACTCTTTCCACCTATTTTACTAATATCCCAACAAACTGCTAATCCATGCTATAGTTGTCTATTGCTGTGTAGCAAAATAGTATATGCTTAGCAGCTTGAAAAACACATATTTATTATCCCAGAGTTTCCATGAGTCAGGTTGCTAAGAATAGTCTAGCTGGATTCTCTGCTCAGGGTCCCCCAAGGCTACTAGTGAGGTGTCTTATTGTGATATCCACAGGGGCTATAATGTCACTTGAGGCTCATTGCCAGAATTCAGTTGCTTGTGGTTATAGACTGAGGTTCTGAGTTCTTGGGTAACTCATAACATTTCTTTCTGCATCTTCAAAGCCATATGAGAATATCTTTCCTGTTTTTGGTCTTTCTTTTCAGGTAGAGGGCTGATAATATTTTAAAGGGTAGATTTGATAGGTAGCTAGGTCAGGTCCACCCAGGATAATCAGCATTTGATTGACTCAAAGTCAGTGAATTTGTGGCCTTAAATACATTTGCAAAATCTCTTACCTTTGCCATCTAACAAATTCTAACCACAGGAGTTGTATTGTATCATATCTCAGGTTCTGTCCACACTTAAGAGTCGATTATACCGGGCATCCATACCAGGGGGCTGGAATCTTGGGAACCATATTCAAATTTTGCCTCTCCTATTTCTAAACTGTTTCAGATAAATTAAAGGCCTTTTATTTTGCAATTGAGGATAAATTTAAATGCCAAGGCTTTTAAAGGAAGGCAGCAATTTAATATGCATATATGTGATAAGTTGCTTCAGTTGTGTCTGACTCTTTGCAACCCCCTGGACTATATAGCCCACCAGGGTCCTCTGTCTATGGCATTCTCTAGGCAAGAATACTACAGTGGATTGCCATTTCCTCCTCCAGGGGATCTTCCCAACCTAGGGGTTGGACCTGCTGCTCCTGCATTACAGACATATTTTTTATTGCTTGAGCCACTGTTATCAATATACAAGCAATTGAAGTATAGTCAGTCAACACATTTTGATCAGAATCTCCTGTTTGATGTTAAAAGCTGCATGAAGAGAGAAAGAATCCTGGGAGTATCTGAAGGATATTACCAGTGCGAAAGGAGAGAAAGAAAACTTTGCCTCTCCTCCAAAGACAAATTTCCAATACTTAATGCAAATGCGTTTTGAGTCTGTCCAGTTTCCCTTTCAATGACAGGGCTGAGAGAGTGAGCATGGTGGGGTTCTGATCAGGTAGCTAGTGAACAGTCAGATTTACATCACATAATTATAAATATTTCCTTATTTTCCATGATATAGTAATTCTTATAGTATAATTAGTTTGGATTAAATGAGGCATCACTGCATTTATTTATGGATTCTTACTTTTTCTGAAGCACCTTAATCAGTTTTAGCCTTTCACAAGCATGAGGCCAGATGCACAGTTTATAATGTTCTTGATGGAAATAGTGTAAGTCGACACCTTTCCTCAAATAAGTACAGTTGAGTAACATTTAAGAAATGAAAGTCTATTAAAATACATTACTATATACAAAATTGATAACGAAAAGGACCTACTGTGTAGCACTGGGAACTAAACTCAATATCTTGTAATAACCTATACTGAAAGAAAATATAAGTAAGAATATATATGTATGTATAAGTGAATCACTTTATTGTATACCTGAAACTAACACAATCAACTATGGCTCAATGAAAATTAAAAAATAAAGGAATACATGAAAAAAGCTTTCTTGAAAAAAAGAAAAGACAATCCATAAGTAAACTGTGAGCCACAAATAAGGCTTTTTTGTACCATTTCAAAGTCTTCAGATGATACACTATATCGTTAGGTCTGTGGTATATGTAATTACACTATAAGAGTTATTAACTGGGAGGTAGGGTAGACTTAAGTAAGAACTAGAATGGGGATGGAGTGACTGATTACTCAATAAATTCAATAAAAATAGTCATACCAGTAATTGAATTAAATTTTACCTAAACTTCTACCTTAGAAATTTAATTTCAGATTCTATCAGTTTTTTTTTCCTTTTTTTCCCATGCATTAAGTGGAGTGACGTACAAGTGAAAATAAGCAAGGTCTTTGCAGTCAGATCTACAATGGCATTCTAGGTCTGCCACTAGCTCACTGGATAGTATTAGGCAAGCTACTTACCCTCTCCGGCCTTCTAGTTCTTCACCTGTAAAACAAGAATTGTATCCGGTTTGTAGGACTGAGTTAATGATAGGAAAAAAAAAAAACACAAAAAAACAAAACAAAAAAACCATCAAAAAGTATACAACAGAGTGCCCAGCTATAGAAGAGCGATGACAAGCGTTAGAGTGACAAGTCTTTATACTACTGTTGACAGGCCAGGTTGTTTCACTGAAAAATATGATAGAAATGGCATTACTGGAAACTGCTCATGAAATCCTAGGGAATGTCATAGATTCAAAATCATTGAGCAAATCATAGGAGAGAAAGCACATGTTAATTATTCAGTTTTAAAACCATTTATAATGTTAATATTCTATGACTCTATTAAGAAAACTTTCTAGGAAAACAGAGTGTATCTACTAATTAAATAATTTATTTGTACTTCCTCACATCTTAAAAAAGGAAAGTAAGTCAGAGTAATGGAAAAGATAAAGAAATATATAACATACAAACTATTATTTTGCTGCTGTGTTAGTCTCAGTCGTGTCCGACTCTTTGCGACCCCATGAACTGTAACCGACCAGGGTTCTCCATCCATGGGGATTCTCCAGGCAAGGATACTGGAGTGGGCTGCCATGCCCACCTCCAGGGAATCTTCCCAACCAAGAGATCGAACCTAGATCTCTCGCTTTGCAGGTGGATTCTTTACTGTCTAAGCCACCAGGGAAGCCCATTGTGCTGCTAGTGAGATTCATATCTGGCTCTTACTTTCCTGGTGGCCAGGGCAAAAAAAGAAAAAAAAAAACACAACACTTTTTAAGAAGTAAAAACTTTTTCTGGACTTTAATCCTGAAAATATTATCTCATACTATTCTTTATATATGTTGTTGCTGCTGCTGCTGCTGCTAAGTCTCTTCAGTCGTGTCTGACTCTGTGCGATCCTGTAGACGGCAGCCCACCAGGCTCCCCCATCCCTGGGATTTTACAGGCAAGAACACTGGAGTGGGTTGCCATTTCCTTCTCCAGTGCATGAAAGTGAAAAGTGAAAGTGAAGTCGCTTAGTCGTCTCTGACTGTTTTGTGACCCCATGGACTGCAGCCTACCAGGCTCCTCCATCCATGGGATTTGCCAGGCAAGAGTACTGGGGTGGGGTGCCATGAGTAGTGCCAAAAATTTTTCATTTTGTAGTTTCTTTTAAAGATCCTTAGTAGAAAACTAATATATAATATTAAATACAACTCAAAGAAGATTTGCTTAGCTAACTAAATCTAATAAACGTATTCCTATGGAATCAACCTTATTCCTTCCTACTCTATCTATATATCTGAAAATTTAATACAAATAGCCTATTCAAAGCAGTCAGAGCAAGTTGGGATTTTAGGCAGTATATAGGAAAACACCCACATACCATTCCCAGTTGTTGACTGCTAAGAGCAAAGGTTTCAGTGTACAAAAGATTTTTCTGGAATCTCAGGGTCAAGAAAAATCAGTTCAAACCCAGCCTGGCCAAAGTGAGTATGGGCAAGTCACTTTGCTTACTAGTACAGTTATTCACCAAACCTTAAGTGAGGTAAGTGGACTAGACAGGTGCCACCTCATTCTAGAACTATGCCCACAACAGGGTCTGGCACAGAGTGTACATTCCATAAATAAAAGTTAAGAGTGGATCCTATTCCTGTGTGATGGTGAAGTGGAAGTGAAAGTCGCTCAATTGTGTCTGACTCTTTGCCACCCCATGGACTATACAGTCCATGGACTTTTCCAGGCCAAAATGCTGGAGTAGGTAGCCTTTCCTTTCTCCAGGGATTCTTTCCAACACAGGGAGCAAACCCAGGTCTCCTGCATTGCAGGTATATTCTTTACTGTCTAAGCCACTAGGGAAGCTCTGATCGTAGTGGTCTGATTTAACCAGTCTAATGGTCAGTGAGAGTTAGTTGATATAAGTATTAATACTTGATATTCCTCTATTCAAAGAAAGCAGATGAGAGCGAAAAAAAAAAAAAGGCTCTAGGTATATACCCAGATATTTCTCAATGTAGGCATAGTTACATTTTTGACTAGATACTTCTTGGTTGTGAGAGATGTCCTGCATCTTGTAGGTGATTCAGCGGCATCTCTGGCTTGTACCTACTAGATATCAGTAGCCCTTTTCTTCAAATTGCAGCAGCTAAACTGTCTAGAGACAATTAGACCTCATTTGAGAAAATTTTGTATATATGAACAGGTGTGTATATATGTGTGTGTTTAAGTGTGTGCCCATGCAGATAGTGTTGTCTGTCACATACTATGTACTTTTATTGTACCTTGAATATATGAGATCAATAATTATCAATTATTAATTTTATGTACTTCCATGACAAAATAGATAACACAATTATCCCAACAGTGTCTTCTTATTCTGAATAGAGCATGACTGGCATCTAAAAGAATCGAGTGTTTTCCAAAATTAAAGCTAATGTATTTCATTCCATTGCTTATGGTTCTTGATGAAAATCATGCAAACACAAGCAGTCTGATGTTATTTTTTTGTTTACAGTATTACTGTGTTGTTTTGGTTAACAGAATGAAAAACAGCACTGTAATACTACAAGTAAAAATGTTTTATTCTTAGTTTGTTTCATCAATAAAGACTGACGTTTTTGCAAGAAAGATGTTATACTATTGAAATTAACTCTTAGTCAATTGTAAATAATTGTATTATATCGGTATGTTATCATGAAGATTAGAAATCATTTCCTACAGAATCATGTTTTTGCTTCCTCAGCACTGTTTCAATTGAAAGGAATTTGAATGAAGTGCATCTCATTACTAACATAAAGTAGATGGAGCTTGAATAATTTTTATATTTATTTTCCATGGATGGCTATTACATTTCTTATCCTATCTATCCAAATTTTATAAAATAAATTGTTTTAATCCATCCTTTGGAGAGGAGCAATGAATTTATTTTTGCAAAAGCTCTGCATCTGAATATACTATAATATGCATAAAGCTCTGTTAACACAGTTATTTATATAAAAAGTGTAGCTGCCTTACCTTTTATTTAATCTACATACTTTATTTACTTTCTGACAGGTTCTTCTCCTTGCATTTTTATTTACATACCAAAAATGTCTTTTCAGATAAGTCAACTAAAACTTTAATATACTGTATAATTTAAAACTCCGTAAAATGTTTTATGCATTATATAGTTTCGTATGAATTTTTAGCTTGATGGTATAGAATTTTGGAAATATTTCATCAATTCCTATATAACACCACCATATTTCTTAAACAGTATGGGAAATAGAGTATTGTCTTTTGTTTTAGAACATGTTTAGAAAGAATTATAAAACTTATGCTCAGTCTGTGTGCTCTGAATAGGAAAAAATATCTCTGGATATTTTAAAGAATTGCTATTTTTTTCTTAAAGTATTATGAACTTCATATAATATGGGCATCTCACATCATTAAAGATTTTGGTACTTGTGTTCTAAGTTATACAAAAATGTCATTATTTTTCCATTCAAATGTTAGAAACAATACATTTCCCTTATGTGTTTCATTAGCTGTTAGAGTGAAGTAATAATGCCACAGTGTGTCAGTTCCATAAACTTAGCCCTCTCCCCTCCCTTTTTTGTATTTATCTTTTGTAAGCATGGTGTGTAATTGTGTAACCCACCATTCATGTTCTTATGAGTTCATGATATAAATAATTTGAAAAATTTCATTCAGTTCCCCAAATTATTCTAGTCATTATGGATGATTCATGAGAGGATTAATCTCTTGGATGTGACATAAAACTCAAGGGGAAAGACACTACCTATCATATCATTTGCAGTTAAGAACATGCTGCATATCTTTAAGCTTTACTTAAAGTGCTTATAGTAATTGGGTGTGCATGCCTTCACTCGGTTAAAACCCAAACAGCAATATGGGAGAGTGTGGTTTGTTTTTTAAATGTGCAAGGAAGGAAAATTAGTGAAATCTGTTTAAGTCACAAAACTGCCTCATTCAGGACCCAATTCAGCAGCATGGAAAAAGTAACTCAACTTAACTGTACTCTAGCATATGTCTAAGCTCACAAATTTCAATTCACTTCAAATTCCTTTCTTTTCCCATGGATCTGCTTGCAAAGAAAAGAGATCCAAAGATGGTAAACAGGTTCAATAGTTCAGTAACTCTAGATTTTCTCAAGGTTTTCAGAAGAAAACAGTGTCCAGTTGAAGCCCAGCCCCTCGTGTGTTGGAATGGGGATACCCATACAAACTGTCTTTGTTTTATTATGGGTCTTTCCTCTTTTCCTGCTCACCGCCCTCTGTTGCTACCACCAGCATACACAACTACACACATACTCATGGAGTTAAAGGTATAATGTCTTTTGATTTTTTTTTTCCATGCAAGGAAAACATGGGGGAAGAAATAAAACTAAGCTAATGAAGAATAGGTTTAAATATTACACAGAGATTGTGGTTTAGTGACCTAAATTGCACCATAATCTTTTAAAGGATTACAGTATTTGGGGAGAAAAAAAAAGATGATCTCTCTTTCTATAATGGCATCTGTGTGTAAGAAGATATTATAGGATATGAGCTGTGTGGTAGCAGCAGATATTTTCTCTATATCTTTCAGCAATTCAAAGTAGTTCTCAGATACATCTGAGAAGTAGCACTGAAGAATTAGTCTTCATTTATAATCAAACATTCTTGAATAACATTTTCTTCCAATTTTTGTTTTAAAGGTCTAACATTTGATCGTATGTTTTCTTTAGTTAACTTTCTATATTATATGGCAATCTCTGCGGTTATTTTTTCAAAGATAAAAAAGAAAAAAAAGCATGCTCAAAATGTAGAAGTTATTTTTGCAGTAACGTATGTCATGATTTTTAAACATTCAGGCCTTTAAACTTTTTTTATAGTGTATGTTCTTGCCAATCCCAGCACAGTTCTACAAAGTAAAATATTTGGCAGTGAATTCATATTAACAGATGGAACAAGAAATTAACACGTTTTTGCTTCGCTAATTCACAGTTCTTTTAATACGCTAATTCTAAATCACCTGTTCTGACTTTGACAGGCTACAGACACCTGTTTGGGGTAATATTCCATAGCTAATTACTACATGAGAAATTCAGTTTCCAACAAAAGGGTATCTGTGTGAAATTGTCACAGCTAAAAATTAGTAATACCCTATATATACAAGTATATTTCTGATATCTTAAATACAGTTAGCCTACTACTTATCTTTAACTAAAGAATGGTATAGGAAAACTAGAGACTGTCCTCTTAGTGTTTGAATTCTGTCTATCACACTTTACACCATGGTTGCACTGATCAAGTCAGGATGTTCTTCCCAGTAGCAGTGATTTACTGTAATACTGTATTTTAAATGGCAGGAAAAGAGTATAGAATTTTCAAGTGGCTGGAAAAATTCCTAACTGTGTGTTAAAAATGACTCAGGAGAGTTAAAAAAAAAATACTGACAAATGAAAGAGAAAAAAGAAAAACTTAGTCTGGGTAGCATCGTATGGAAGACAGACAATAAATAAACAGGAAGTTCACTGAATTACAGAGCTTAAAGTATGACTAGAGGACCATTGATTGTTTGTAAGAGAACAGCAAGGTAATGATGCCAGGAATTTTATAAAGTCAAGTTCCTCCCACTTCTTGTACCTCAAACTCATAATGGACAAACTACTTCTATTTACTACTAAACCTTGGTTTTCTTTATATTGTTCTTCATTGTTCAAACAGGGTCATTTCCCTTCTCTCACCTCAGGTTATATCCTTTCACAGCAACTCTTTTCATTTCAGGTTTCCTATAAAACCCTGCTAACGTGGGAATGTGGAGGCAAAGTGTGTATGTGTGGGAGGGTAGGTTGGTGGAACAAGAAGCATAAATCAGAAACGTAAGGTTTTTCGGTGTTTGTAACATAACGACAGATGCTAAGGTAGAATCTATCTTTAGGTTTGCCAAAGGTTCCATTTTGTGTGTCTGTTTTTTGATTCTCTCTAATTGCTGTTCAGCTTTGTATATGGCATTGCTAACGGGTCTTCCTTTGCCACGTTAGGGAAACAGAGAACTTGTCCTTTCTTTAATTAACCTTTATATCCTAATACTCAGAGTGTAGAGTTCACCAGGCAAGCCCTCTTGAAACTTTCAAGATTCATGGTGTTGTATTCTGATTTTGAATAGGTATTGTAACAAAGCATATTTTTAAAATGCATTTTTGTTTTGCAAGACTTCAGGTGGGTGAGGAGAAAGCTTGCTTTTTACATTTAGCCTTCTTGTAATTTTGTTTTTCTCCCAATTGCTACTCTAGAAAGCACATGGTCTTTCTCTAAAATCATGCTTTATGACATTGCTATTTGCAGAAATTTAACTGGCAGCCCACCCCAGGAAGATAAAATCCCATTTCATCCAAGTTTGGTTCCCCTCCTACACCCACACCTGAAACCGTATTTCTGCCAGAGCCTACATTCTGCTAAGGAGGAAACCAATCTTTTATAATACTTTAACATACGTGAATTTTATTTTATTTTTAATTAAAAAATTACATTTCTCATCCAAAAATGCTAGATGACATTTAAAGCTAGAAAAGAGTTTCCAAATAACTCACCTTTACAATTAACTCTTATCAGAACTAGACAGTAACTTCTCTGTACAGGGTATAAGCAAATGGCTATGATGTAGCTGTGAACTGGAAAGGCCTCCATCACCACTCAAGTTCTTGGCAGAGTTCAGAAGCACAGTATTGTGTGGGGAGTTGGTCAGAGCTCAAAGTTCAGAAGAGAGTTACTGGTACAGAATTGGAATAAAATCAGTTTTTTTTGTTTCAGTTAATAAGATGCCTCAAGAATAATCCAAACTTCCTGGTTTTTAAGGGCGGGGGTGGGGGGAACTCTCAGAAGCTTGTTTGTAAATCTAAGTTACCCTGAATACAGTTACAGAAATACATTGCTACCTCTAAAGGAGTTTGAATGAATTAGCTCTAGATTTTAATGCAAAATATTCAATATTTAATATTTAAAGGATAATTACCTTGAAAAGTATGTTTGGGATTTAGATTTGATGTGAAATTCTTAAGAAAATTGTTCAAGATGATGAATGACATTATAATGAAGTTCACTCATCTGTCCTTAATTAAAACACTTTGACAACTCAATTAATTAAAAAAAAACCTGATATCTCTGATATGTCCTAATTTAACATACTCCTATGTGCAATGTGTAAAATAACTGTCATTTTGCTATAGACTAATACATATGTATATGCCTTTATTTGTATGCATGTATATATGCATATGGAGGAGGGCATGGCAACCACTCCAGTATTCCTGCCTGGAGAATCCCATGAACAGAGGAGCTTAGCGGGCTACAGGCCACAGGGTCGCAAAGAGTTGGACACAATTAGCATGACTTAGCACAGCGTGCATATATGTATATACACATAAATACATGTACATACACATACATTTTGGGGAGCCTGTTTAATCCTTCAAAGAGGAATGCATATTATAACAGATTAAAGAGTTATCGTAGCAACAGTTACATTTCACTTAGTCACTTTTCTAAGCAGGTAAATGGTCAATATGTGTGTCAGTGACTCAGTCGTGTCCGACTCTCTGTGACCCCATGGACTGTAGCCCTCCAGGCTCTTCTGTTCACGGGATTCTCCAGGCAAGAATACTGGAGTGGGTTGCCATTTCCTTCTCCAATATATCAGATATTTAAAGGGGAAATTCTTGTTTTAAGTAACTAGCAGATGCCATTAATTTATTCTCACCATTTATGTCCTTATACTATTTTAAATAATTGCATATATATAGAGCTAGGAGTTGGACACGACTGAGCAACTTCACTTTCACTTTCATGCATTGGAGAAGGAAATGGCAACCCACTCCAGTGTTCTTGCCTGGAGAATCCCAGGGACGGGGGAGCCTGGTGGGCTGCCGTCTATGGGGTCACACAGAGTCAGACACGACTGAAGCGACTTAGCGACTTAGCAGTGCTATATTTACTCTTATTTATAGAATATATTTTAGAAAGAATTGTGACCTTCATTCAAAGTTTAATTATATTAATGTGTAATTAATTCATCCTACGTCATTCTATCATTTATGTCATCCTTTTTAGAATCATATTATTCTAGTAACAATAGTTTACCATTTACTGAACACCTAATGAGCACCAAATCCTCTCCATAAACTACTGCTGATTCTTGGCTTATTGTTTCATTTCACAAAATAAGTAGCTGGAATCCAAAGAGGTTAATAAATTTTCCTCTAGTCTTAGAGCAGTGGCCAAGATAAAATCCCAACCTGGGACTCTGTAATTGCAGACCTCATTTTTTTTTCTCATCACTTCATATTGATAATCAACATTTGAGTAGTTAGATATGTAGAGTTCAAGTTTAGTGGTAACTATCATCAAACACCATAAAGATGCATGGATTGTGATAAAGTCAAATGGACTGTCTAAATAAGAACTCAAGACTAATCTGCATAAAATACCCAAATGAACAAATTGCTTTGCCCTAGTAACCTGCAGCAATGACTATTTATTGCTGGAAGTATTAAAGGCTAACAGATAATAATGTCAAATAGTATATATCATAAAAATTCAGATTTCATGCTGTTTAGAAATTATTCATTGACACTGCTGCCTTCAAGGAGTTTGCAGTTTAGTAAATTACAAAGTTCAAAACTTGATTTTTTTTTTAGCTCTGCAATGCTTCTTTGTATCTCTATAAACAATATATTTTTATTAGCAAGTTTTCTTTAGATTTGTTTTCTTTAGTTGTGCCCTTTAAAGGTTTTTCTTTTAATTTTTATTCTAAAATATATTTGGCAAATATATTGTAATGGTCTGTTTAATTATAACCCGTGACCAGACTGTAATACTCCTGTGTCAAAGACCACAGAAGTCTTATTTTCTAGCCTTTATCACAGCCATTGGTATATGTGCGTGCAAAGTCAATTCAGTCATGTCTGACTCTGAGACCTTATAGACTGCAGCTCGCCAAGTTCCTCTGTCCATGAGAATTCTCCAGGCAAGAATACTGGAGTGGTTTGCCATACCCTTCTCCAGGGGATCTTCCTGACCGAGGGATAAAACCCACATCTCTATTTATTTATTATTTATTTTTAATTGAAAGAGAATTGCTTTATGGTGTTGTGTTGATTTTTCCAAACATCAATATGAATCAGCCATAGGTATACATATATCCTCTCCCTTTTAAACCACCCTCCCCTCCCCGCTCCTCTAGGTTGTTACAGAGCCCCGATCTGAGTTCCCTGAGTCATACAGCAAAACCCTATTGGCTATCTATTTTACATATGGTAATTCATGCTTACATGTTACAATCTCCGTGCTGTCTCCTACACTGGCAGGAGTGCCAATGCACTCCGCTTTTACTAGTGCCATGTGAAAGTTTAATAACTCAATGAAAAATGATTGGATGGATGTAACATGTATGCTTGCAAATTCTGGCAGATAACATGTGACAGTGAAGTGAGCAGAAAAATAATATACGCATACAAAGCACTGGTAATCCAGATGAGGAAAACTGAAGACTTGAATGACTTCGTTTAGCAAACCTTTTATTGAACACCAAGCAACTAAATCAAATGTGAGGACATGATGGTGATAGACAATTACTAGTGGCTAGCCACACTGAGTTAACTTTCCAAGGGGAAAGGTACAAAAATGCATTAACAATTAAAGACTGATAATTATTTTACTTGATGATTGTTGTAAAAGTAAAATACATGATGATACAAACTCACTCAGGGGATCTCTTTAGAAGGTAGAGGCAGGGAAAATTCACAGGAAAACTTTTGAGCTGGGGTTGAGCAATGTGAAGAAGTAAGAAAAGAATATTCTTCTGAGAGTAGGTGGAAAATTCCTGATTATAAGCACTGAGGACAAATATAAAGGAGTCACGCGCCCTTTAAGGGAGCCAGTAGCTGCACATCATGACACACTCTTTGTCTTCCTTACTTAAATATACATGTGGCTCCAAAACACAGCTAAACATAGGAATTTCTGGGGTGATTTTTTTTATTATTTAGATACTAGGATGCTTACTGTATTGTCAAGGGATAAGACACATTGTCTGTGTCTTATTGAACACCTTATTATAACGTCTCTACAGGTGCTTCTGTACAGGATAGAGAAACAATAGCAGCAACACTACCATCCCCTTGTGGTTTCTGCTATCTAAAAACCACAATTACAGAGTGATACTAACAACCACTATAAAAATAGTAACACCAAAAATACCACTAAAATCTGTTCTCTCCAATACTTTAACCTAGAAAATGACCAGAATACTGTTATACATACCTGAATCACCTTAATTCCCTAAGGAAATATATATTACACATTTATTTGAATGTGTCAAGTAATTTTCAGTTCAAATTGATCCAAATTGGGTAAGATTTAATGAGAATTCTAACCATTAGCCTTTCTTCCAAGTGTAGTTAGTCAATCAGTCAACCAATAAATTCAGTAAGCAATCATCTAATTAATATGGTCTTCAAACAGGCAGCATTGGCATGTCCCAGAGCTTGTTAGAAATGCAAATGTCTGGGCCACCCCAGACCTAAGGAATCAGAGTCCATATTCTGACAAGCTTCTCAGATTTGAATGCATAATAAAATTTGGGAACTTCTTGAACAGTAGGTATATGCCCAGTCCCCAAGCTAGGTGCTAAAGTACACAGGGGCAATACAACTTTACCAGGATTTAGCTTTGTTCAATAGACTCTAATTAGGTTTCCCATGTGGGACAGTGGTAAAAGAATCTGACTGTCAGTGGAGGAGATGAAAGAGACTTGGGTTCAACCTCTGGATTGGGAGGATCCCCTGGAGGAGGAAATGGCAACCCACTCCAGTATTCTTGCCTGGAAAATCCCATGGACAGAGGAAGCCTGGTGGGCTACAGTCTATGGGGTTGCAAAGAGTCGGACACAACTGTGACTGAACAACAACAACAAATGAAAACTGGGGGGAAAAATAACAGTTTTTGGCAACTTTGATTTGAATATAAATTTGAGTCAAATTCCTAAGTGAATTACTGACCCTGATCCATCACATGAGATTCTCTGATCAGTTCTGTTTCCAAATACATAAACTTGCTCTAAGTATAATACAGTCCATCAACCTTCAATACACAGTTTGAATTCCACCATAATTTTCACCCTGCTAAGTCACTTCAGTCGTATCTGACTCTGTGTGACCCCATAGATAGCAGCCCACCAGGCTCCCCCATCCCTTGGATTCTCCAGGCAAGAACACCGGAGTGGGTTGCTATTTCCTTCTCCAGTGCATGAAAGTGAAAAGTGAAAGTGAAGTCACTCACCCTAGATTTTAGTAAATCACTTCCTGATTGGCTCCCTGCTTCCTCAATTCCTATTATAGTTTATTTTCCAATAAGTTGTTAAATTCAGTTACTTTTTAAAGAGCTTGGGTTTATTGTTCACCTCCCAGTTGATACTACATAATTAGAGTGTATACACTCCCAGTGGTGTCTTCAAAGGTGACTCAGCAGTAATGTATCCACCTGCAGTGCAGGAGACCCAGCAGACACGGGTTCGATCCCTGGGTCAGGAAGATCCCCTGTAGGAGGGCGTGGCGACCCACTCCAGTATTCTCGCCTGAAGAATCCCATGGACAGAGGAGACTGGCAGGCTACACAGTCCATAGGGTCTCAAAGAGTCAGATACAACTTATCGACTGAAGGCAGATAATACATGAATTAATGCTTTGTAAGTTGAGATGTTAAGTTCAGTGGTGGAATATGGAAGAAAAGAAAGACTACTTCGATAAGTAGGTAATATGGCGATGGCATTTTCAGATTAAATGGCATGCTTTAGAATGGAGATATGTAGTGTTATTCAGGAAACTGTGAAAGAACTTTTGGAATCCACAGTTAGTTGGAAATATGACCAGTAACCAGTTTATGGTGGATTTATCTCCTGAACTAAGGAATGTGTACTATATTCTATAGACAGGTTTTTTTTTCTTTGATAAAAAATAGACATGTGTTCAGAATGATGGTTTAGGAGGACTCATACAAAGTCAGTGTGCAGGATGAACTCGCTTGGGAAGAGGCTGCACAGAGAAACAGCTGGCTAAAGATTCCAAACTGTGTATGAAAAGTAGCCTAGGTTAAGAGGTGACATTGGGAATACAATGTATTAAATGAGTTAATAATAGATAAATCTTAGAAGAGCACATAGCAAGAGAAAATACTATGTGAGCAATTGCTATATTCTTCACCACTAGTATGGCATATAAAAATACCACAGAACTTTCCCACAATAGGAACAACGAGGGTGCTAATATAAACTGTGTAGGAAAAAAATTCTTTTGGAGATAAGGATATTATCATTTTCAACTGCTTTAAAACTCGAATTATCAGACTGCATTTTAATGCAACAGTTCTTGCCATTACAAATCTAAAAAAAAGGAGTCTGTTCTCATCTCAGAAAAAAATGTAGCCTTGCTTCTTTCAAACAGTCAACGCAAGAGACAAGTTTTTCCTGTATTTCAAAGTGCCTTTTCATTTGTTTGCTAGACGGTAAGCCCTTCATACACACATTATCTTGTATACTTCATTGTTTCCACTTTCTGAACAATAGTTTTCTTAACCAAAAATGAGAATATTAAAATGGACCTGAAAGATTGGGGTGAGGGTGGTAAATGATAAAATATAAGAGTCAGGCTTCATGCCAGAGTGGGACCTTAATAAATATTTGTCGTACATTCTTTCCTACCATCAACTAGTGTAGTACCTTTGCATTGTAATGCTCAATAATTGCTTATCAAATCAATGAGTGTTGCTGAATTTACACGGATTACTTACACTAAGCACTGCTTTTTTTAAATCACTGACCAGTACACTTTCAAGTGTCCATGTTCAGAAAATCTCCATAAAAATATCTTCTACTGTTGAACCTTAATTGTAAACTTGACTTTGGTCTCAGTCTCTTCTGATCCACAACTTTATGTTTCTTTGAAAGTGGAAGTCGTTCAGTCGTGTCCGACTGTTTGCAACCCCATGGACTATACAGTCCATGAAATTCTCCAGGTCAGAATACTGGAGTGGGTAGGCTTTCCCTTTGCCAGAGGATCTTCCCATCCCAGGAATCAAACCAGGATCTCCTGAATTGCAGGCAGATTCTTTACCAACTGAGCTATCAGGGAAGCCCCTTAACTTGCTTTATATTTGTACAGTTATCTCTTCTCCCCACAGTGTATAACCTAGTACAATATATCATCCCTTAGCCTAATATTTGTTTATTTGCAATGATATATTTTTGATGCTTTTAGACTGATTATCCTTATTTCCATTTTGTCTCTTTCACTGCCTTCTTGTGCTTCCCAATATTTTTTATTAGGTCCCATTTTATTTTAAAATTATGTTTTGAAAATATATTTATAAAATATAAATTCCTATCCCCCATTCAATGAATCCTAAACCATTACTCTCTTCTATATATACTTCTTTCATCCTCCTTTTATGAAACTTTTTTTTCCAATCTCCTCTATAAAAATATTTCCATCTCTTTGCACATTTTGTCTGTTGCCCAAGGTATTATATTCCTAATTGAATTAGAAAATTCATCTTTATTGGGCCTTTTATGTGTTCTGTGCACTCATGGTTTTCTGTAAACAAAAATAATAAATAACAGGTGGATAGCTAAATATATAACTCACTGGAAATCAAGCATTTCAAAGAGGAGGAAAAAGCTATGTCAGAAACACTTTACATAGATTACATTGAGCTCAGTAGAAAAGTAAATGGTGTTCAGCTGTCACTTTTAATAGATCAAATCCTGCTATTTATTATTCAATAAAAAGTAAACATTTTTACTAATCTCTCAAATATTTTTCAGAAGCGTATTGTAATAAATGTTATTATAACTGTGTGTTTTTATAGTACCAAACATGAAATCTCTCTTTTGTCTCATCTTTCCCCCCTTCTTGGTAGATAAAGAGACAGACAGACTCAATGAAGGATAATTGAAACTATGTGGGCAATAACTAAAACTAAGACATTTCTAATACAAAATACAGTACCTAGTTAGGATTCTTTCACTGTTGCGATTCCCTCTTCCCATATCCTACCTCCTACCAGAAAAGTGAAAGTGAAAGTCACACATCCGTGTCCAATTCGTTGCAACCCCTTGGTTATCACAGTTCATGGAATTCTCCAGGCCAGAATACTGGAGTGGGTAGCCTTCCCCTCCTCCAGGGGATCTTCCTAACCCAGGGGTTGAACCCAGGTCTCCCGCACTGCAGGAGAATATTTGTTTATATATTCTTTACCAGCTGAGCCACCAGGGAAGCCCTACGAGAAAAAGAGGAGGTCAGAATGGTGGTGGACTGGAGCTGGCTGCAGAACTGACATGGGCAGCTCGTCCCAACTCTGCGTTGTGAAAGTCAGTGAATGCTACAGATGAAGACTTTTCCCCAGAGCCTATGATAGATTTTTTTTTTCCAGCCAAGCAACGTAGCTTGTGATATCTTAGTTCCCTGACCAGAGATTGAACCTATGTCCTCAGCAGTGAAAGCATACAGCCCTAACTACTGGACAGCCAGGGAATTCCCCGTCATAAACATTCACTGGCACAGCACTGGGGAAGAGCCTGGAGATCTGTGGCAAAGATATACTAGAAGTTACATGGCTTTTAGTTTAGACAGTATTCCTTGAGAGGGAGCAATAGGAAATAAGGCAGACCCTAGAGTCTAACTGGGTTAAACAGAAGCAGGAGATTTAGAGATGAATCAACAAGATGCTCTCCTGGGAGAAAAGATCAGAATATGAGTTAAAGAGGAGACTAGACAGGGAAATCTGGGGACTGTTTCTGAGTAGGAAAAAAAGGAGTTGTGCCTGCTTTTTATGGGACAGTTGCTGTCTTTTAGGGATTCCCTGGTGGCTCAGACAGTAAAGCATCTGCCCACAATGCAGGAGACCTGTGTTTGATCCCTGGGTCAGGAAGATCCCCTGGAGAAGAAAATGGCAATCCACTCCAGTACTCTTGCCTGGAAAATCCCATGGGTGGAGGAGGCTGGTAGGCTACAGTCCATGGGGTGACAAAGAGTCGGACACAACTGAGCGACTTCACTTTCACTTTCTTTGCCATCTTTTATGGGGAACAATAAGGGGATTAGTGGAGTTGGGCTTTAAAAGTACAAAGGTGAATGGACTGAGACTTTAAACAAAAAGAGATTTCTAGGGTCATAGTACTACAGAAGAAGCAAACTTCTGACAAGTAACAGATTCACCTGGTGAGAGGAGTTTGCTGTACGTAGGTGCGGCACCCGCTTCCATGCAAGGACTTTGCACAGGGCTCAATTGCCTCCATTCCCTGTAGTAGGAAGTCACAGCCAGAGCCTTGGATGACAATGGATAGCCTGGGTGCTGGACTCTAACCTGGCTCGGGGGGCCCATTGCTGTTTTCCTGGAGAAGGGCAGTCTCAGAAGGAAGATCTTGTGTATTTAAATAAGAAGAAAATGAGCTTCAAAGCACCCAAACCACAATGCTCAGATTTATACAAAATGTAATATAAACATGTTTAGTTTAAGTGCCTCAGTTCAACATTAATTCATGGGAAGTATAAGGCCCTTTGGGTTTCCCTGGTGGCTCAGGCAGTAAAGAATCTGCCTTCAATACAGGAGACCCGGGTTTGATCCCTGGGTCAGGGAAGATCCCCTGGAGAAGGGCATAGCAACTCACTCCAGTATTCTTGCTTGGAGAATCCCATGGACAGAGGAGACTGGTGGGCTACAGTCTGTAGGGTTGCAAAGAGTTGGATGTGACTGAGCAACTAATACTTTCACTTCATTACTTCATAGGGCCCTATAGGCAGCAAGTGACAAAAACTCAAACTTATGTAAGCAAAGAAGGAGCGGGCTGATTTGTCTCTCTCCTCTTTTGTTGTTCATTGGTTTTATTTCAAAATAAATTTTCTCTCATAGAGGATTCACACTGGTGTGAACCCTAGCACTCAGGGACTCAGCCTGAGAGAGATTGTCTGTTTCCCCTAACTTCTGGCAAAAAGCCCCGAGAGGACTTTTCATTGGCCTGGATATGTCACATGCTCTTCTCTAAACCAATAACTATAGGCAGAGAAAAGAAATTTTATGCTGACCTGGGCTCAGTGTCCATATATGGAAAAAAGCTCAGATTCTGTGGACTAAAAGGAAGAGGTATAGATTGGACATAGAGAGACCTCCACTGTAGTTATGCCCTTCCTAGAATTGCAGGGAACTTACTGACATCCTCTAAAAGTAGATACCAGCTTAATCATAATCACTTTGTATAGGATCTAATTTCTTTTCTTGCTAAAGTTTCTACGCTCATTTTCAATTTCCCCAAACTGTACACCTTCTAGAATTTCATTCTGCTGTATGTGTGCACCACTCTTTATTTCTATTATGTTATTGGCCTAATCCCAGTAGGCTGCTCAACCCTGTGTGCCGTGCCCACTTTCCTTTCGGCTTCCTGATTGTACGAGAGTTGGACCATAGGTAGTTTGTCCTTTATGCAATTTTTTGTTCTCTCAGACTGACTGAGGCAATTAGGAGAGGCTACATTGCTTCAACCATGAAAATCCATTGCTCGAGTGACAAAGAACTGCTTTATTAGCAGAAAGAAGCTAATAAATTAACTGCCCAAGTTATTATTTTTATTCATAAATTTGAAATTTTGATCAAAGACTTGGTTATGCATTGTATAACTCTTCATTGCCCATTCTAGATAACTTGTAAAATGATTGGTACAGAAATGATGGAACAGTGATTACTTTATCTAAAAGATGCCATTGTAAACTACCTACTAAATACAACATAATAATACAAAAATATAATAGTAATAGTATTCCTATTAAATAATAGTAAATAATCACAAGAGTAAATATTTTAATCTTATTGGAATTTTTATATATGATCTTTTAAATCTTTTTTTTTTTTTTTGGTTGCGCTGGGTCATTGGTGCTGCACAGGCTTTCTCTAGTTGCCGTGAGCAGGGGCTAGTTTGCTGCTGTGTGAGGGCCTCTCATTGCAGTGGATTCTCTTGTGTGAAGCACAGGCTCTGGGCGTGCGGGCTTCCGTAGTTGCAGCACATGGGCTCAGGAGCTGTGGACCACGGGCTTAATCATTCTGTGGCTTGTGGCTCCTTTCCAGACCAAGGATCGAATCCAGGTCATTGGCAGGTGGATTCTTATCTACTGTGCCACCAGGAAAATCTTAATGAGAAGTTTGAGGATCAAAAAAACATTTGCAACTTTCCCATTTTAAACTATTAAGTTACCTGATAGGAAAAAGACACAGGTCAGTATTAGGGTGGACAGACAACTCAAGCCCTAGCCTAATTATTGCTGTCACTGAATTGTGTGTTTACTTTCTGTCTCTTCCTCCCAGTGTCTGAATGCAGCACTGGAACAGAAGAGGCGGTAGATTTCATTTGTGAAATGTTCTGATAACTGGAAAAATGGCTAAGCTCATCTTATGTGAATGTAATGAATTTAATTTTATGAATTTAATTCCTTATATTTTAATGTGTATACATGTAGTTATTGGTCAACTTGTTATCTTAAACTAATGGAAGTTAGTCAACTTTGGAAATAATAATTGCTGCTGTAAGGGTGAAGGTGGACCCACCAGCTCTTTCCCTGACTCTTCCTCTGACTGCGCTTCCTAGTTTTCCTGAGACGCTCCTGGTTGATGCTTGTCTTTCACTATATTTTTAATTTGTGCCTCCTCACACGCTATAAAAGTGTTTTAGTTCAAAGACTGTAGATAAACTAAGTTTACATTGCATATGAGAATTATTTTTGTTTCGAAAGGATGGGTTATTCACAAAAAAACCTTGGAATTAGTTAATGAAGGTATAATAAAAGCAGCTTTCTTCTGAAATCTTTAACATGAATGAAGTTAGATATATGCCTGTCCCTCTGAGGTGGCCGAGGAAGAGTCTGTAAATGTAGGAATGGACTGGCATTTGATGATGGCCCTCGCTCAGTGTGGGAAACTGCGAATGTCTTAGAAAGGAATGATATGTACTTGAGTGTGAGGAAATCTCTATCAAGACTGATCATCAGTCAACTCAGAAGTGGTTAACTGTTTTCATTCTGTTTTATATTTTTCTAATTAAAAAAGTCAAGATCAGTGGATGATGGCTTATAGATCAGTAAATTCCAAATTTTAGGATTTCCTTAAAATGTTAAATAATTTCCTTTGGAAAAACTGTTTGAAGAGATACAAGCATGGAGGCGAGGTCTGCCATCACATGCTGCTGCTGCTGCTGCCAAGTCGCTTCAGTCGTGTCCGACTCTGTGCGACCCCATAGACGGCAGCCCACCGGGCTCCACCGTCCCTGGGATTCTCCAGGCAAGAACACTGGAGTGGGTTGCCATTTCCTTCTCCAGTGCATGAAAGAGAAAAGTGAAAGTGAAGTCGCTCAGTCGTGTCCGACTCTTCGCAACCCCATGGATGGCAGCCCACCAGGCTCCTCCATCCCTGGGATTTTCCAGGCAAGAGTACTGGAGTGGGGTGCCATGCAACCAGGGTTCAGATCTCAGCTCTACTGCATGTTAGTTCAGTCTGTGGTTCTTTGATTTTAAATTTCACTGTTAATACCATATATGGATAAGGATACACCCACATATAAAATTATAGGGAGAACACAAATTAGGATTTGATCATTCCTTTTCGTTTTTATAGCATCCAGTAAGGCTAATCTGTGTTGTCTTGTATTTCGTGTTCCTAGCACATTTTTTTCTTCCTTGGAATCATAACACCCCTTATGTGGACTGGTGAAATAATCTATGGCTTTCTTTCAGTGTTAACATATTTAATTCCTGGGGTGAATTATCTGCTAAAATGATTTATGTTTGTCTTTGTTTGACCACCACAAACAGAAAGTCTGAGCTATTCTCCATGACAGAAATACTTACTATTTTATAACCTAATACTTATTTGTTTTCCTTTTCCGCGAGGAAATGGCAGAGAGTAAAACTGTTAGTTCAGGTTTAAACATTCACTTTTACTTTCTTTGCTGTATTGTACAAGCCTAACTGGGAAAAATTCTATACTTTGGTTTTGAAACCATAATCTTAAATTCAGTTTGTATGCTGGTCCATTGTTTAAAAATGAATTTTTAAGCAATTTTGCATTTCATCAAAGTAACAGGACACTTGATTTTCATTCATCCATGTGAAAACAATTAGAAAAAAAATGCCACTTATCTTAAATAGTATTTGTCAGATTTTCTTCATCAAACTTGGTAAATACAGATCTCTTGACATTTTGATGAATTTTCATCACTCTGTGGTAAACCTAAGTGACTAGGCTGTGGCCCGTGAACAGCTTTTGTTTCTATGTGACATTAAAATGTATTTTTTAAAAAAACATGATTATAATGAATATTCAAAATTAGATTCATTCTCCAGCTTGTGCACAATAGGTCAGAAGTCGTGGCTAAAGAACACTTACTAGTCAATCTCAAGGTTTTATTATTTCCTCTGAATCTCATCTTTTCACATTGTTCAGAGATATAACTATCAAAGAGGAAAGCCAACTAAATATATACCAATTTCAGTTTACCTAGACAACTTTGAAAATTCATTTCACATGTAGTAAAGTGAAAAGTTGGTGTATCTCCCTAGCTGTATATTGTCTTGACTCAAAATTTCTTGGACCGTATGTTCGAGACAGCTTGAAACAGACATTATAAATGAAGAATAATCAGTTACCATAGTTCAGAGCATTTTCTTCAAATACTCTTCAATTTCTGGTTCCAGCAGAATTTTATTTACTCAAATATAAATCTTTTTTTAATACTCTAGAGCCTCATCCTCAACAAAACACCTCATTTTAGTACAGTTGTTTCTATATCCTGTCACAGGGTGATGATGATAAATGGAAAATGATTCAGGTATACTGTTTGTCAGATATTTTCTTTCACAATTCAATAAATATTCCCAGAGTCCTCCGTGTCACCTTATTTACAATGATTATCAAGTGGAAGATATGTTTGAAATTCAAGATTGAAATCTAGTTTTTATTTTGGCTGTTCTTCTTTACCAAAAATATAAAATATGAATTAAAAGCCAAATTAATCACTTAGAAATACTAAGTTCTTTATTTTGAGACCTTACATGAGAAAAAAAATCACTTTGAGTTTCTAATTCAGTGGGACACATAGCTGTAACATCATCCTTTTGTGTTTGGCACATTTTTAAGATTTAAATCACTGGTTTCCAAATATAATGCACATATTCAATAAAATTTATTACATATACTACTAGTTATATGTCAAAAACAATCACTAACAAGAATGATGACAAACGAAAAAGAAAAGCAGATCCATTCCCTAAATATCCCCCCTACTGAACTTCATGTTTTCTGAAATGTCCATCTTTTGTTTTTCACTTTCCTGGTATTAAATTATAGAAGTTCTCAGTCAAAAAGCTAATTTGTCTGCTTACTTCTAAACTTCCTTTTTTCAGAATGATCTTATTTACACCTTTATTGTAACAAATACAATATGGCAACAAATGAGAGATATCAAACCAAAGAGAGAACATCACTGGAGAACTGATGCCATGAGTGACCTACATTTTTATGGCACTTAAGAGCTTTACAAGTTCCTTTCTCTTTCCATGTTTTTGTTACTGTATTCTTTCTGTGATTCTATGAATAAACAATCCATAAATTTGATTTTGTAGTCTCTGATTCACATCTGTGAAGTGTTTTTTATTCCTCTTTTAGAAGCGGGAAATGAAAGTTGAGAGAGTTTAAATGACTTATCCAAAGTCACACAGCTCTGTGTGACAGAAGAAGAATTCAAAATTCTTGTCTGTCTGGCTTTACACTACACTACTAAGAAAAATGTTAAACAGCTGTATAAATTGGACCTCTCTTCTGTGTTCACCCAAAACCTTTGTATCCTTTAGAACCCAGCTTAAATATTCATACTCAGTAGAGCCTTCTCCAGTAATGAGTTGTTTTTTAGTCACTCTGTCGTGTCCGACTCTTTGCAACCCCATGCACAGCAGCACGCCGGGCTTCCTGTCCTTCACCATCTCCTGGAGCTAACTCAGACTCATGTCCCTTGAGTCAGTGATGCCATCTAGCCATCTCATCCTCTGTGATCCCCTTCTCCTCCTGCCTTCAATCTTTCTCAGCATCAGGGTCTTTTCTAATGAGGGAGTTCTTCACATCAGGTGGCCAAAGTATTGGAGTTTCAGCTTCAGCCTCAGTCCTTCCAATGAATATTCAGGACGGGTTTCCTTTAGGAGTGATCACTTTGATCTCCTTCCAGTCCAAGGGACTCTCAAGAGTCTTCTCCAACACCACAGTTCAAAAGCATCAGTTCTTCACCATTCAGCCTTCTTTGTGGTCCAACTCTCACATCCATACATGACTACTGGAAAAACCATAGCTTTGACTATATAGACCTTTGTTGGCAAAGTAATCTCTGTTTTTTAATATGCTGTCTCAGTTTGTCAACGATTTGAACTCATTTCAGATGATCAGTTTCCTGAGTTATTGTACATGCCACTCATTTTGACATTTAATCATAGATTATTTTCCAATATTATTCATAGTGTATGCATTCATGACTTCTCTGTGGTATTTAAGTGAAAGCAACTTATCAATGTGTTTTGCACATTTGTTTACTCTAGGATTGCCCATGATTTCTGAATAATATGAACCTGTCCTCACCGGTGTTTCAACAGTAGCTTTGTCATTCTCAGTAAGGTATGGGAGGACCCTGTGATCTCTGCCACTGGTATTACACCCATGGTAATAGGGCAAAGGTGATGATGTCACTGCCTCAATTTGGTTATGCTTTATGGCAATGGTGAACAGATTTTGCAGATGTGATTAAGGCCTTGAAGCAGTTAACTTTAAATTAATCAAAAGGAGATTATCCCGGGTAAAACTCATTTAATAAGGTGAGCCCTCTAAAAGAAGTTTTAGATATGAGGAATAATCTCCAGCTAGCCTTGCTGAAACACATGGCCATGCCATGTATGGAGAGGAGCAGTCTCTAGGTTCTAGGGACCTTAGCCCAACAGCCATAAGGACGTGATTTCTGCCAACTACAGCATAAGCTTGAAAGAGGACTCCGTAGCCTCAGAAGAGATGGCAATCCATCTGACACCTAGATTACAACCTGTGCAGTCCTGAAGTGGCTCAGAAGTAAAGAATCTGCCTGCAATGCAGGAGACATGGGAGACACTGGTTTGATCCCTGGGTCGGGAAGCTCCCCTAGAGGAGGAAATGGCAACCCACTGCAGTATTCTTACCTGGAAAATCCCAAGGACAGAGAGGAGCCTGGCAGGCTACAGTCCATGGCGTCACAAAGAGTCAGACACAGCTGAGCACGTATAAACCACCACCACATACTAGTCCTGAATAGAGGATTCAACTAGCTTGGGTCTGAACTCCTGACCCATGGAAACTGTGAAGTGAGAAATGGATATTGTTTTGACCTGCTAAAAAGGTGGTAATTTGTTACACTGTCATAGAAAATGAGCACATTTTTACTAAAACAAGTATTAAAGATAATATAGAAAGTAATTTCTAGTGTACTATAAATCTTATCAATTTATATGAAACATACATAAAACATATACATTATATATGTATCTTCACATATATCTTACACTGTTTATTTATTTACACGTGCACACAACACATGCCTAATTTAACAGCAGCATCACTATCTTATATTTTTAATGACAGAACTTTCAGCAAAGTTTTGGAACCACTCTACAAAAGTTATGAGAGAACATAGTTTAAAAGAAACTGCTTGGTGAATAAGAATGATTCTAGGAGGGAAAAAAAGGAAAACTGGCATTAAACTTAGAAGTTTACTGTCTATTTGTTTTTAGTAAAAGAGAAGAGTTTAAGTAAAAATAGGCCTATAAGATCTATAAAGTAAAAATAATGCAATATAATATTAATATTTCAATGTGCCTGCCTATGAAATTGTAGATTATTTTTTAAGGTTTTACTGAATTTCTTACAATATTGCTTCTGCTTTATTATTTATATTTTTCGCTGCGAGGCATATGGGGACTTAGTTCCCAGACTAGGGATCGAGCCCTCGCCCCTGCCTTAGAAAGCAAAGTCTTAACCACTGGACCTCCAGGGAAGTCCCAAAAGATTTTTATAGATACATTTTTCTATTGTGCTACCATTTCCCATCAAATTTTAACACGTAAATACAGGTACATAATACAGATGAAACTATCAAGTAGTACTGTATAAGGTAAATATATGACATATCCACGGTCATATATGTGTTAAGTGTATAAGTATTTCATACGTAGCCATGTGTGCTTCCTAAGTCTCCATCACTTTAGTTGAATAAAATCTTTTTCAGGATCTTGGTCGCATTAAATGAGGACAAAGAAACCTGGTGATTCATGCCTTCAGAGTTTTAAAGTAGCATGTGCACAATATTGCAATGCTGTTTATGCAATTTCAGCATATTACCCAAATAGAATTATGATTTTTTTCTAACTCAATTTGTTCTCAAGGTTTCATTCCTCCATCAGTGATATATTGGAAAACTCCTCTAGGCAATTAATATACAGAAGATGAGTTGTAGTTCTCTGTTTCTAAAGTAATATATTTGGTAAGTGTCAATGTCCCCATATCAATTTGGATGTCCGTAGGGAAAATATTTATTTTGCACCTGAAACATTAAGTCAGTTCAGTTAGTTCAGTCACTCAGTCGTGTCCGACTCTTTGTGACCCCGTGAACCGTAGCACACCAGGCCTCCCTGTCCATCACCATCTCCCGGAGTCTACTCAAACCCATGTCCATTGAGTTGGTGATGCCATCCAGCCATCTTATCCTCTGTTGTCCCCTTCTCCTCCTGCCACCAACCCCTCTCAGCATCATGGTCTTTTCAAATGAATCAGCTGTTCACATAGGTGGCCAAAGTATTGGAGTTTCAGCTTCAACATCAGTCCTCCCAGTGAACACCCAGGACTGATTTCCTTTAGGATGGACTGGTTGGATCTCCTTGCAGTCCAAGGGACTCTCAAGAGTCTTCTCCAACACTACAGTTCAAAAGCATCAATTCTTCGGTGCTCAGCTTTCTTTATAGTCCTACTCTCACATCCATACATGACTACTGGAAAAACCGTATCCTTGATGAGATGGACCTTTGTTGGCAAAGTAATGTCTCTGCCTTTTTTTTTTTTTTAATTTTTTTTTAAACTTTATTTTACTTTACAATACTGTGTTGGTTTTGCCATACATCAACATGAATCCACCACAGGTGCTTTTTAATATGCTGTCTAGGCTGGTCATAACTTTCCTTCCAAGGAATAAGTGTCTTTTAATTTCATGACTGCAATCACCATCTGCAGTGATTTTGGAGCCCCCTAAAATAAAATCCGATACTGTTTCCCCATCTATTTGCCATGAAGCGATGGGACCAGATGCCATGATCTTAGTTTTCTGAATGTTGAGCTTTAAGCCAACTTTTTCTCTCCTCTTTCACTTTCATCAAGAGGCTTTTTAGTTCCTCTTCACTTTTGGCCATAAGGGTGGTGTCATCTGCATATCTGAGGTTATTGATATAGAATAGAATTATGATTTTTTTCCTTATGAGGATGTTCAAGTAACTATTGCTAAACTGATGTCACAGTCTCCCTAAAGAATATCATTTCTTTGATTTGAGTTGAGGTTTTTTTCCTAATTCTGCCCTTAATTAGATATGGATATTTGAGTTGATCATATATTCATTTATGGCTGTTCCACGAGGAGAGAAATTATGCCTGCAGGAGAAGCTGCTAGGAGGATTAGATGTATATTAAGGAGTCTTGCTAACTATGACTCCATTCATAAACCAGAGTTGCTTTGTCTTTTACAATTCTTTAGTACATAGCAAATACATTTTTCCCTGCGAATTATATTTTTCATTATGTCTATTTTGGTAGCTATTGTACACTGATTATCTTTAAGATCACTTGGTGAAAGCTCCTCCCCTGTCTGCATCACCCTTCCCAACCTTTCTCTTCTGTAAAAGAAACCATAACCTCTTTAAACCACCAGGAGACCGTGGACCTGTTTGTCTCTATTCTATAACTTAAGTATAATTATGTCTTTGTCTGTCTTGTCTGCTAGGCTATCAACTCTTCAGAGCAGGAATGTGTCTTGTGCATTATTTGTTTTGTCAAAATCCAGCAGAGGACATAATGCATAGTAATTCCTCAATAAAATTGTTTTGATTTTTCCTTAAATAAAATAATATATGTATAAATGAGGGAATAGTGAAATTCTAAGCAAGGATTATAGAGACCTGTCTCCCTTCATTAATCAAGCTAAACTTTCTGAGAAGAATACTGTTGATATTAAAACAAAATTACCCTTAAGAAGTATGGAAAACTATTACTCAGTCATAAAAGATAATGAAATTGGGTCATTTGTAGCGACATGGATGGACCTAAAGAGTGTCATATAGAGCAAAGTCAGAAAGAGAAGACAAATATTGTATATTTGTGCGACTGAACTGAACTGAACTGAACTGAATATATATATGTGGAGTCTAGAAAAATGGTATAGGTGATCTTATTTGCAAAGCAGACATAGAGGCACAGACAGAGAGAGCAAACATTGATACCAAGAGGTAAAAGAGGGGTGTGGGAATTCGGAGACTGAGAGAGACATAGACATTACTGATGCTATGTATAAAGTAGGTGACTAATTACAACGTACTGTAAGCCCAGGGAACTCTGCTTAATACATTGTGGTGACTAGAATGGGAAGGACATCCAAAAGGAAGTGTATACATATATGTATATATATGTATGCTGCCGCTGCTGCTACGTCGCTTCAGTCGTGTCCGACTCTGTGCGACCCCATAGACGGCAGCCCACCAGGCTCCACCGTCCCTGGGATTCTCCAGGCAAGAACACTGGAGTGGGTTGCCATTTCCTCTCCAATGCGTGAAAGTGTATATATATGTATGCTGCCGCTGCTGCTAAGTCGCTTCAGTCGTGTCCGACCCTCAGCGACCCCATGGACTGCAGCCTTCCAGGCTCCTCCGTCCATGGGATTTTGCAGGCAAGAGTACTGGAGTGGGGTGCCATTGCCTTCTCCGATATATATATGTATACACACACATATGTATATTTGTGTATCAGTTACACACACACATATGTATGTATGACTGATTCATTTTGCTGGACTGTAGCAACTAACACAACATTGTAAAGCAACTATACTCCAATTAAACTAGTCAGACAAACAAAAGCAAGTACATGAGAAAAGAGTTTTAAATCTGTAGCCACTTTAGAAAGGCTAATACTGTCTTTTGGAGTAAAAAGGGAGATGACTGGGTTGTCTTGACAACCTTCTTTGTAGAGGAGGAGTTAATTCTTATATCTGACCTCAGGTTTAAATTGTGATTCTAATGTTAATCATTATAAGACATAAGCTTCACATCTCATAAATTCAGTCAACCTGTTTCCACTATCCAGAGCCATGTAAAATAAAGAACAGTTTCTAAAGCGTTTTTCCACATTTCTAGAAAATCCTTTCCTCCCTTTTCCAAATTATGTTTCTTGTCATACAAGCTACTTTTCATGAGCTGTCTGCCACGAAGCCCTAAGAATAATGCAGATGTTTGAGTCAATAAATGGTCCATCTCTCTTTCAGACATCCTAGTATATAAATAAAATTGTACCCCACCCCACTCCTTTACACCATACTTAGATCACAATATCAATTCAAACAAAGAAATGGATGTGCTAGGAACTGGACATACAAATGCATTATTTCTCCTCTTTGAAATGAGTAAAGGAAAGGGAACTAATAATAATGTGATATTGTTGTCTACTCACTAATGACAGCGTGGAATAAATAAAAGAGTCTTCCTTTTGTTGTCCTGATAGTGAGAGATAACTGGCTTTCATAATGCTAGCGGTACAAATGTCCTCATATTTTAAAAATGTTTGATAAGATACTTATCTGTCATATATTTCAGTGGAGGTATTTTATGCTTTGTATTGTATCTAATAGGCCTATTCACAAATGAAGAGTATATGAGGGAAAAGATGAACATCACTTCATAACAAGACATTGAGATAAACTCTCCTAAACTATGAAAGCTTCCAAATGCATATGGCCCTTTTATTCCTGGCTTTTTTCTATTCAAATACCAAAGTGCTTCAAGTGGCTTTGATAACATACTTATGAATTCATGAAGACGTTTTTCATAATGTGCTCACCTTTGGTGCTGAGAGGTTATGCAGATTGCTTTTATTTGCTTGGCTGGAAAAGATCTAAGAGTGTGTTGCAGATACATCACAATTTAGAACAATTTTTTACATTGTTCTTAGCTACGTTTCACAAACTTGCTGGAACTCTCTACCCAAACTTCAGGCAATGATAAGAATAAATGTCAAATATTATTAGTTCTGGAGTATAACTACTAATTTTGGTTTTGACTGCACAGTACATAGAAAAACCTTGGAACATTTCCAGTTATCTTCACTATCATTTAGCCCTTAAAACCCAGAGCAGACATTTAAAATGAAAAAAAGAAAAAAGTACACCATTATATTGAGGCAGCAGATGCAAGTTAGCATTATCCGAAGATGAATACTTGCAGCCTTCACTGGCAACCTGACCAGATATATTCTGTATAATTAAATAAGGGAGCAGTTTAAAAAATAAAATTATAACATCTTGGGCAATCTTTTGTAAATAATGGAGTAAGCAGCACAGAGAACAGGAAAAAAAGTCCAAATGTGATTAGCGGTTGCTCTTCATGAGAAATTTTCTCCACCTCTAATTTGACTTTTCTGAAAAGCTTTAATGAATACTTTCCTCAGTGATACTGTTTGTTGTTTTAAATATCATCATGGAATCTTTGCAGTGTTATTACCATATGAAGATGACACACTGGCGAACTTTATAAAATACCAAGTGGCTCTTGGCAGGACGTGTCTGTGTTAACTCGTTTCAGCCCGGCATGTCGTGTCCCTGTTGCTGAGCTCTTTCGCATAAATGTTAAGGTTATCACAATTCCAGGAAGAAAGTGGACGTTACGAACCCATGCTTTCTGAAGAAAAGAAGGAAGGAAGCAAAAAGTATTAATACATTGAACAAAGTGAAAGACAAGGTAGTTTAACTTGTTAGTTTGTTTGCTGAACTCAAAAGTAAATATACTGCAGCTGAAAGTGTTCCATTTGTATCCGCCTGCTGCAGTAATGGTTGTGTTACTTCAGGGCTTCTACTTTAATAATTGATCATGGTTTGTATAGCATCAGCTAAGAGCAAAAATAAGAGTGTTGCTTTGAACAAACTGCAGCAATGTTATAGCATTAGGCACAGAAACAAGATTCGGGAAATATAGATATAGAAGAAACAGGAAAAAGATGGATACATTGGGTGGTAAATACTGCTTCAGGCTAGAAAGTAATGAGAATTTTTCCGTAGAGAGTTTTGACCTGCTATTCAAAAATTGTTTCTTGTCTTAATAAATCCTAAAAGTGTAATTTACTTGCAAAAGGGAAAGAACAAAGGCACCAAAATTCTTTTGATAACAACACTTGTTAAGGTTGATAAGTTGGGTTTCAAATGTGTAAAGAAAAATGTGTGACAGTTTGTTTTAAGGTGACAACCTAAGCGTTCAGATACTTCCATCTTTTGCTACTTATCAAGCAGTAGCTGAGTTGTAGTTCCACTTGTACATTTACAGCGTAAACCATACCGAGTAGTATAGGCTGAATTCATGGAGAAAATGTACTTATATTTTCTGGTAAATTGACAACCACAGATCTCTATAATTTTTCTGAAGCTGGTAAAAATAAGATTTTTTCTTTGATTTTAATTTGCTTTGCATTACAAATAAGAAACACCACTCTTTTCAGAAAATATTTCTTTTCTCAACATAGAGTTTTCTAAAGATGATGGTTATATATATTTTCTTCTTTTTCTGAATTGAATCTCACATGATTCATAGGGGTCTCAATTGCTATATGCCAATTACTGCATATGTATGTATCTATTCAATCAGGATTTACATGTCTTATAAACTATTTATGATTTTTTAATTTAGTTTTCTTAATTGTGTGCACATGTATACGTGTGTGTACACACACTCGTGAAAATCAACTTGAAGATTAGGAGAATGAGGTGGTAAATCTAAATTTAAATTCCAATTCATGCTATTAAAATAACTGCTGTAACCTGCTGCTGTGGTGTGCAATAGTGATAAGATATAAAGCAAAATGACCAAATTTTAATGAATGTAGGAATAACATTACGATGTTAATGATAATCAATGTGACTTATTCCATTATCAAACATATTGCAAAGGAGTGATTATTTATTTTATGCCTAATTACAATGGAGAAAAACAAAGCAATCACACATTTCATATCAAAAATAAGCAGAAAAAAAAGGATCTAGAATAATTTGTTCTCAATTATATAGACCCTTATGGTAAAAATGATAAAAATGATCCCCCCAATACTTGCTTCAGGTCTCTACTTTGCACGTACATGTATCCCTGTAATTAAAAGGCAAGCGTTTGGGTTGAGAATTTGATGATCAATGTTAGCTTTTTTCACGAGTCCTTGGAATGTTTGTAGACCTCCACAGTCAAATGAGTTTGGGAATGTTGAGCTAAATAAAGATAAGTCTTTTTTTTTTTTAACCAAAGAATTTCTCAAGGCCTTAAGGATTCTAGTGTACACTACAAACCTTTATGCAAGGCCAGGAATGCGGTTCCCAAATAGATCTCATCATAAACGTTTTTGTTCAGAATCTCAAGGGACTGGTGAGTCTTGGAACATACTTTAAGAAATACTGATCTTGACCTATACCAGCACCAACCCTGATTCACTGTGCAGTGAGAAAATACTTTCCTCATTCTTCGACTTTTGACATTAAAAAGGTTCCACAGAATTCCCTTATTATTTCACAAGCATTGAAAACCCTCTTGATAATTGTTGTCATAACAGAATGTTATTTAAAATGAAAATGACAAAATTGTTAGATGCAAGGTCAGAGCAGTTGACTAGACTCTAACCAACTGAAGGATATATGTGGGCAGTAGTCACCGTGCACGACTGAGTGACTGAACTGAACTGAACTGAATACATGATTTTGTTCGGGATTCAGCTAATTCCTCTATGATACACACTTTGGGGAATCACACAGTGAGTTGAAATCATAAATATTAAATGTTTAAATGCCAAGGAACTGTTCAAAATGATGACAACTTTTCTTCTACTCATTCAGGGTAGATTTCTTATGTCAAGCTGTAACCTAGGAAGTAAGAACACAGAACTGAGAAACCCAGAATCTGTATTTAAGGAGATACCTAGACAGGGAAGACAGACACAAAAGTAAACAAGAGCCATGTGTGTTACCGAACAGTGTGTTAGGCCTATGTTGAGGTGGATCCATAGAGTCCTGCGGGTGCATGTGGCAAGGGTTTGGGTACATTACCAGGCTGGGAAAAGCAAATGGTGATAGTTGAGCTGGTTCATGAGGGAACTGAACAAATTACTCTGGCAGAGAAAGTGCATTCCAAGAAGACAGAATGGCAAGTACACTGGCACAGGCGTAGGAAAAAGTGTGATATGTTTCATGATTCATACATAAAGCTCAAGGGGGGCGGAGCTGGAATGGGAAATTTAAATAGTGATAGGAGTTTTCAAATGTTATGCCACTGACTTGGAGGTTTTCCTCTGGGTCTCAGAGAAACCACTAAAGGACGTACATTTATGAGGGGAAAGATAGATAGAGAGAGAGCCAGAAATAGATGATGATATCTGTGTTTTCTGACATGCGTGAAGGTACTAGAGTATGACTACAGATTGGGAATAGAGTTTGGAGAGTTAAAAAATTATGTCACTCAACAAAGTTTACCCAGGACAGCATTCCCTTGAGATGACACTTAAAAATAAAATAGATTACTATATAATTGTATCCTATGTCACTGATTTTCAAATTATTTCCATCCTCTCAATCCTTTGCTCATAGATTATGCAATAAAAATAATGAAGTAGAAAAGTACCAAGAGAGGATGGCTTTGTTTGATTGGTAGAGACATGTGTATAAGGGACCCCTGGGAACAACCCAAGTAGATGCTGGGAATTTAGAATAAAATCCTGGAACACAGTGAGGCATAAAAGCATTCTTTTAAGTACTGGCAAATCTGCATGTGTGACCAAACATACTAACCCATCTTATTTTGTATTTGAAGGAGATTTTGTGCTTTCTCTCCTAAATTATTTTAAAATTGTGGTTTTCTTTCTTTATTGCACAATATGTATTGAGAACATAATACTGGCCCTGGACTAAATACCAGGCAAACAGTGGTGAACATAGAAAACATCCCAGCACCCAAGGAGCTTCCAGGTTAGAAGGGAGACGAGTAAATCATTTCCTAAGGAGGTATGAAGTGGTCACTCTGCAAAGTGTTATGGCAGAGACCACAGGAGCACCACGCAGGACAATGCTAGTGTTGATTTGGTGAGCTGGGCATCCAGAGCAGTCTCCCTGATGGGCTGAAGGTGGAGATACTGGGGTAGGTGAGACTGGAAGGGAACCTCAGGCTGAGCAAAGTGTGTGGGAAGGTGCTGTGAGACAGCAAGCAAGGCATATTCTAGGAGTCGCCTGCAGGCTAGTGTGGTTGCAGGGGTCGGGGGAGGTGTTGGAAGTAGCGGTGGGGCAGGATAGAAAGCTAGGGGTGAAGGAATCAGACTTTGGAAGATTTTTGAATTAAAGATTTAATATTTTTACAAAGAGCAATGGGAAAGCATTAAATGAATCAAAGCAATGTGGCAAAATGTTTCATGAGACTGCATGTGGCATTGCTTCTATAGGCTATAGGTGGCGACTGCGTTGTTTTGCATTACATTAAGCATCTGGTCCCATTACTTCATGGGAAATAGATGGGGAAACAATAGAAACAGTGTCAGACTTTATTTTGGGGGGCTCCAAAATCACTGCAGATGGTGACTGCAGCCATGAAATTAAAAGACGCTTACTCCTTGGAAGAAAAGTTATGACCAACCTAGATAGCATATTCAAAAGCAGAGATATTACTTTGCCAACAAAGGTCCGTCTAGTCAAGGCTATGGTTTTTCCAGTGGTCACGTATGGATGTGAGATTTGGACTGTGAAGAAGGCTGAGCACCAAAGAATTGATGCTCTTGAACTGTGGTGTTGGAGAAGACTCTTGAGAGTCCCTTGAACTGCAAGGAGATCCAACCAGTCCATTCTGAAGGAGATCAACCCTGGGATTTCTTTGGAAGGAATGATGCTAAAGCTGAAACTCCAGTACTTTGGCCACCTCATGCGAAGAGTTGACTCATTGGAAAAGACTCTGATGCTGGGAGGGATTGAGGGCAGGAGGAGAAGGGGACAACAGAGGATGAGATAGCTGGATGGCATCACTGACTCGATGGACGTGAGTCTGAGTGAACTCCGGGAGTTGGTGATGGACAGGGCGGCCTGGCGTGCTGCAATTCATGGGGTCACAAAGAGTCAGACATGACTGAGCAACTGAACTGAACTGAACTGAACTGAACTGAACTGAACTGAAGGATTTGGGTATTTGGCCCTAGTAGGTTTCTGACTGCTTTTGATTTAAGACTTTTAGGAATGTAACCTAATGTCAATAATTCCTTCTGGAGTTCTCTTTTAGGCTTCCATACCTATGGTCACAGGATTTATTTTCAAAATAAGTCCAGGTCAACTGAATTCAACAATGATTGGCAAACTATCAAACATTTAAAAAAGAAGAAGAAGAGAAGGTGTTCTGTTTATAAGATAGCAAAATTCTGTCCAAACCCTGGAAGGTAGAATGCCACTGACCTATGATAATTAACTTAAAGAAGAAAACACAGCATTAAATTAATTGCTCAGCTGGAAATTATTTAGTAATTCTCTGACTTTTAAGTCTCAGGGGTTTTCTTCTTGATGTAATGTTGTTAGACATCTTAAAATCATCTGAAAATGTACATTTTGGAAGCCAAATGTACTTTTCTTCACTTTCAGTTTGCAAGTGTTCATTTATGTGTCTAATAATAATAAACATTTCTTGAAGGCTCAGTATCTTGAGTGTAAGCACTAAATCTGAGCATTTAAATGATCCATCTCATTGTACTCTCACAGATATTTACATAAAGTACCGGAATTTTTTACTCTTATTTACAGGAAACAGGCTTTAGAAGTGGATATGCTCCAATGTCATGCTGACTTATAATACCTAAATGAATAGCTGGGGCTGTTACTATTGTCACTGTTGCTGCTGAGTGGGAGGGTAGAGTGAGGCAGTTAAAAAGATCATTGAATTAGGATTGGTGACTTCAGGTCAGGTCCAATCTTCCCAGGTGGGTGCCCTTGATCAACTCTCTTTACTCATGAGCCCTTCATCCTTAAAGGAAAGGACTTGATGAAATACTGG
This sequence comes from Ovis canadensis, assembly GCF_042477335.2. Taxonomy (NCBI): domain Eukaryota; kingdom Metazoa; phylum Chordata; class Mammalia; order Artiodactyla; family Bovidae; genus Ovis; species Ovis canadensis. Next base: position 172,142,182 of record NC_091246.1, on the reverse strand, counting down.
ACCAGATACTCCTCAAGAATTTATCATTGGATTCACAAAGTTTTAATAGTTAGGTACAGGGCTTCCCAGGTGGTGCTAATGGTAAAGAATCTTCCTGCCAATGCAGGAGACACAAGAGATGTGGGCTCAATCCCTAGGTCAGTAGATCCCCTGGAGAAGGGAATGGCAACCCACTATAGTATCCTTTCCTGTAAAATCCTATGAACAGAAGAATCTGGAAGGCTATAGTCCATGGGGTCACGAAGAGTCAGACATGACTGACTGACTGAGTGAGCACAGGAGCTAAGCAAAGAGATGCAATGGGATAGCAAAGATGAGCTCTATAAAAAGTAGGCAATATGGCTTATTTGTGGCACCAAGCAAAGCTACAAGATGTCAGAAGGCTATGGCTGGGAAGATAGACTAGATTGTATTCCAAAGAATCATGTAATCTGGAAAGAAATCTGGAATTATTCCATTAGGCAATAGGATCACCAAAGAAAGTAAATTCTGGAGTATTTCAGTCATGTCATGAAACTGGAAACTCAGACCTGAAAACTTCCTTTTTAAATTAGCTCAGATACCTTCTTGCTTTTCCTTGGTATTTGTGGTCTTATCTACTAAGGCCCTTTCCTAAAATTCTCAAGTTATACTTTTATGTATGATCACATAAAATACCATACTATACTTTAAAACATAACCAGCTATAGTTTTCAGCATTATCATTTTAATTTGACTTAGATTTTGGATTATTTTAGGTATCTTGTGTCTCATTGTGTGAAATTGTCTCTGTAGAGGGCATTTTGGTTGTTCTACAACATTTTCATAGGGCCCATAAATCAACAGCAATCTTCTTTCAGTTGAATCATTTTTTTTTAATTTTTGAATTCTAAATGCTTCAGAGGCACATAACCCAAAGTTAGCATTCTCTCCTTCTCTTTGAAAACTGCAGTCAATATGTTTAATACTCACTACTGTCAAATACAGAAACACAAAGTATGAGCACTGTTTCTTGCGTCCTAAAAGGAGTTGCATTTTGTTGGCAGTGATACCTACAGATTGGCCTTCTACACTTGCAATTTGTTGATTGGAATAAGGGAGAAGCTGCAAACCAAAGAGAACCAAGACAAATGGGAAACCAGTCAGGGTGAGAGTGACCAAAGGTCAATCAGGCAATGCAAGAGTAAAGGGGACAGAAAAGAAGGGTGTGCAATGGTGAGTTTTAAGTGAGAGTTTTGAGAAGTTTTGTTGGAGAGTTGAGTGATTTTGAGATATACCCACTGTATGAGATACAGGAATAAAGTTAGGAAGATATTTTTAAGATTTTTGTGTCTTCCTGATATAAATTCTATTTGTTAACTATTGAGAATGAAAATGCTTGTCCCCAAATTTTTCTAGTGGATATGTTTATTTTTTAATTTTAAAAGAAATCAATATTTTTATGGGGGATAGGGCACACCGGAATGGAGCAGCACTGTTCAGGTTGATGATAAGCCTCATATCTGCTAACCTCTAAGGTGGAAAACTTATGGTGACTTTAGGACCAGGGATTTCTAGGATATATTTTTCCATTTTTCTGATGAGAAAAATCATGCTGATGGGGACAATTTGCTACTCAGACCATAAGAGTCTAGTTCAAGTGGCCAAGGAACAAAATGAAGAGAGTTATTAAAAAAATATTTCCCTTTTCCTGTGTTTCTGACATTTGACTTATGATGATAAAAATGATTAAAGAAAAATCACAAATGTAAAAAAAAAAAACATAGAAGCTAATCTAATAAGAAATCAGAATACTGAAAATTTTAAACTATGTGAATTAACAAACATAAGATAGATTACACAAATAGTTTTCACAATTTGTGGGACAGCTATTCTTTCATTGAACTTAATTGTTTTCTATAACATGTAGGGAAATGTTCTCTTTTCTATGAACACTTGCAGATCTTGCCATTATGATTTTGTTCTTTCTTGTATTAATTTATGTCTCTAGCTTCCCATTTGGAGAAGGCAATGGCACTCCACTCCAGTACTCTTGCCTGGAAAATCCCACGGATGGAGGAGCCGGTAGACTGCAGTCCATGGGGTGCAAAGAGTCGGACATGACTGAGCGACTTCACTTTCACTTTTCACTTTCATGCATTGGAGAGGGAAATGGCAACCCACGCCAGTGTTCTTGCCTAGAGAATCCCAGGGATGGCAGAGCCTGGTGGGCTGCCACCGTCTATGGGGTCACACAGAGTCAGACACGACTGAAGCGACTTAGCAGCAGCAGCAGCAGCAGCTTCCCTTTTCTGGGGAGTTCATTGAGAGGAAGAGCTAAATCATATTTTTCTCTCATCTTCATTATCTTAGAAAAACCTCTACCTAGTAGTTACTCATTAAATGTATGAAGAATCCTTTTTAAAGACACTATTACACTTGAATTGAGATCTTTAGATTATTCTCTACTGTTACAAAAATATAAGAAACTATTTCATCTACATGACAATTTTACAGATAAAACTAACAGACTCTTCAGAAGTCTCTGGCAAGGGCAGCCAGTACATGAGACTGTGTCTAGTATTAATAACTCTGTTAAACACACTGACTAATACATTTTGGGGAAATTATTTTGAAATAATATATGATCAGTCTGTTTAGTTTCACCCCCAGATCCCTATCCTTCTTGGTTGTGGCTATGCTTGGTCTGAAGCAACAAGTGCATGTGAAAGGAATGAAACATGAAATCTCTCTACATCAGATTGTCTCATTAAAATCATTTCATTTTTCCTTCACATGTAAGCTTCTAAAATTTCTCACTCCTCTGCATCTCCTCTGTATTAAATAATGGTATACAGACTGTCTCTCTAATTTCCAACAAAAAGCACAGTAATTATTGTTTCTCCTTCCACTTATTTAATAAATTCAGTGGATACAAATTGCCTTGACCAGTGTAGAAAGAAGTATTCTTAAAATTACACAGAATTTAGAATTTCACAAAATCATGGTAATTTTTCATTCTTGCCAATTCTACTTCTTAGGGGTCTTAAATGTAAGGCAACATGAAATATTATATCGTTGAATTTTAAAGAAGAATTTTAATCATTAAAAATAAATATTAATCCTATTTTTATTTTACCTAGCCAAAATTCTTCACAATGCTCATGTATTTTGTCAGAATTATAGAGACAGGTCTGAATTTATGTTTCCAAATGCCATAGGACTTATCATGAGCTATATGCTCATTTAAGAGCAGAATTTTACTCATTGTACATAACGACATCATAGACAATTGTGATGATTTGTAGATTTGGGAAAAGTGCCAGCTCTATCCCACATATCAATAAGTGCTTTCTGGGCTTTTCATGGATATCATTGGTATTGCCAGTGTTTTATGGGGAAAAAAATGTCCTCATATGGGAAGTGTCTGTCCTATATGTCTTGGACATACAAACTGCAGAACAGAACAGGCTTTGGAACAAAATAATACTCAGTTCACAGTATAACATTTCATGAGGAAAACAAGTGTTTGAAACTGGAAAGATGATTTATTTTTCATGCTATTAATAAAGCCTTAATAAAGGGATTTTTAATGTGAATATTCCATGATCTTTCTCTCCTGTATGGCAATAGAGTAATTTGCCTACTTAGAGGGTATTTTTCTAGATTCATGTTGATTCTTCAGTATTATTGTATAAGTAATTTCATTTTAAAGGCTATAAACCTCACAGGGTCTATGTCTAGCATTAAAGCTCCAAGAGGCAGAAATAAATCATAGCATTCCACCCATCGTCCTGACAACCTTTAGGTTTATATAGAATTATTTCACCTAAGTCCCAGATTCTATCTATTATTTTACTCCTATGTGCCAGAAACTATGCTGAGTTCTAGATGAGGCAAAAAGGTTAAAAAAAAAAACAACTCAGAAGAATATGTTTTCAAACTATGTAGAAAGATATATTATAGATAAATGATTACTAGTTATTTTGTTCAAAATCTCTTGACGGTGAGTCCTTCCCTGGCCACAACTATCAACAGTATTAATCACCCCTTCAATGCTACACATCTTTCATTTAATCTTCTTAGAACTCAACAGTAACCAAAAAAGGTATGTTATATAATATTATATACCACATGATATAAAAATACAGATTAATTGTCTTATTTTATTTCCTGTGATTAAGACTTGAATCTAAATTCTATGAGATTAGAAATTTTATTTGTTTTGTTCAGAGATATATCCTCAATGCCTAGCACATAATGGAAGCTTGATAAATTGTTGCTGAGTGAATGAAGATGGTACTATGCTTTGTAGCATAGTATGCTTTTACCATGAATATGGAAGCACAAATGGGAAGCTTGCATACAGAGAAACAAAAATTTATACAAGGAATATGATATTTCATCTGGGTTTTGATAGATGAGTAGGAGTTCACCTTGCAGGCAAGGAATTGTGTACAGAGACTAATTCAGGAAGATTAAATAGCACCTATGAAGCATAGATATGTATGTTGACAAAGAGTTGTCAATTCTGGGAGAGAATATGAAGTCAGTAAGTGTTGAAGGGTATTTAGCATGGAGTGGCATGATCAAGAAAGGTCAGAGAAGAAGATTGGTGAAAGAGGATCAGAAAACAGAGATTGGACTACTAAGAGTCTTATATATCATGGTCAGAAGTTTGAATTTCATTCTTCAGGCAATAAATAATCTTCAAAGGATTTTCTGCAGAGAAAGATCACAATTGTCCTTGAAAGATCACTCTGTTGGCAGTGTGGAAAATGGATAGGTACTCAATATTTGTTGAGTTAATGAATGATTTTTCAACAGTACTTCAGACCTTACAATTTGGTGATTCTTCAAGCTTCACTATAAATATTGACAGATTGCAAAAATAAATATCTCAGAATGATGGAGCAGTTCTACTGTAGAAGACAAGATTATACCCAATTTTTCAGAACGTAAAAAATGGGGAACTTTCCCTAAACCTCTCAGCAGTTTCATAACTATTCGTATCATTACACTAATCTTGGTTACTCCTATTAATGATTTCTTTTCTCTGAAAATCTTTAACTGCCTAACAGAAGCTTTCTACTCGAGAAACAAAAACAACTTTTTGACTTTTTGCTGTCTGCCAAAATTGATTTGCTACAAATCAAGGTTAGCTATGTACTTCTTATTCATTATGGAAAGTAGTTAATGCAAATTTAAATATCAACGCTCCCTACCACAGATAAAAACAAACTTACATGAAAAACAGATTGCCAGGCAGGCTTTGAGGAGTCTCTGATGCACACACATTCAGAACGATTACTCATTCTGAATTCCTTTCAATAGCACACCTCTCACTCTCTCACCTTCCCTAGTACGGTGGGAATTGGATCTTACATGAAAACCCTTCTTTTTTTCTGATTGTTTGAAAGTAGTTAGCATCTTTAACCTTGCCTGGAAAAGTAGATACCTATAAAAGTAATATAGGTAATTTGATATTCCTTCTTTCAAAACCTAATATCTTCATCAAGAACAGAGATTATAGGTATCTTTCAAGTCTGAAATTATTTCTTTGAAGAGTTAATATTAAGGAAGTGCTAATTTTTCTTAAAATCTCTCTGGCTGAAGTATATAAAACAGAGTTAACACCTTATGAAAGCACTCTATTTGTCATTCATGCAATAGTATTTTGTCTAAAATTTGACATAAAGTGTTTACCAATTTCTATCAGGCCAGTAAACTCTGACTGTCCCAAGGAAAAGCTGAGAGTGTCAGGCAGACCATGGCTTGTGAAGGACATTGAGTGATTTATTTATCACATTTATTCATTCATCTTACACATTTGTTACTGAGTGCCTCATAGGTGTCAGGCGGATAGGAATGAAGATCCATAAGACTTTTTCTAGGAAGGAGCTCGCATGACATTAAAAAAGGGGAGAAAAACAATAAACAAATAAACAAGGAAGCTTCAAGAAGTATCAAGTAGTTCTAAGGCTTTGATGAAAATAAAACTAAGGAAAAAGGCTTCAAGGCTACTACTGTACCTTCCAGTGCTATTAAGTGGTCATAAGAATCTTGTCTTTAAGTTGAGCCCGGATTTTCTCAGGCCTCTCTTACTTCAGCCATTGTGTAATTCAGCAACAACCATGAATCACTAGCAGCTGAGTGTTTTGGGTTGGTCATTTACCAAACTTTTTACCCTACACTGATGACATTTGAAAGTTATCTGGCTTGATTAGCCAATACATTTATTTCAAACTGATTTCCTGTTAATGGATTTAAATCACCTCAAAAAATAGAAATTATGCTTTCAATAGTTAAAAGTATCTTATGGGTTTGGAGTGTATAAAATCAGAAGGAAGAGCTACAATTAGCCTAAGCCAGTCTCAGTTCAAGCTTCCCCCACATGATTTTACTAATACCCTTCAAATTCTGACTTCTGCCATTCCAGCCATATGTCTCTTTAAGCAGATCCACTCTGCAGTGCCAAAGTGTGTCAAGGACATTGCTAGGTTACCAAAAACATTTTTTTATGTGCAACTTTTTATAATATTCCAAAGTCTTCTTCCACCTGAACCCCACCCCAACCCCTAAAATACAATTTTAATAACACACATTAAAATGTCATGCTGATAATAAAACCAGAGATATATTACAGGGAATCTGTCTGCATTTTTTTTAACGCCTTTTGGCACTAGCATAATGGCGTAAGCACATGGACTCACACACATTGCCTAATTTCTTTTCTTTTTTTTTCAGTTTTGGGTACAAAGTAGTGCAAAAATTTATAGTGATGCTATTCAGTGCATAAATGTCAATTTAAGAAAGAGCTGAGAGAGAGGGATATAAATTTGTGTTTGAGAGATGTACTAACACCGTAGAACTGTGTATGTAAGGGATGTGGCTTTTTAGTTTCTGATCGCAGTTTTATAATCATATTATCCTGTGTTGCTGTTGGGGAAAGCAACAAACAGTGGCTTCTGCCATCTCAATGAACAGAGAGATCTCTGGAAATTGCACCTGTTCATTATTATGTGAGAAAGCCTTCTGTGGGCAGAGAGGAGGAATTCAGTCTTATTCTCAAACTGTTGCCTAATTCTTATAACTTGTGCATATTTTCTGAGTGATGATTGTACAATCTGCTACACATTTTGGGATAAAAACATTATTGAAATTGAGCATGCTAACTTTAACCAAGCTGCATATTTTGTGAATCGGGTTGTAAAGTTGACTGCCACAAGACAGCCATGTCCTATAAAAATTAGCATATATACACACACTCACCAATCCACACCCACACACATATGTTGACACACACACATATACTCTCTCACAAACACACCAGGGAGGACATAATTTAACACTTGGAGGCTCATTACTCTTCTAAGATAAAAGAGTTAATTTTTTTTTCCCCTACTGCTCTTCCTATCTTTGAAACATCATGAGTCATGGTGTTTCCCATTTAACAAACACCATGGATTCTTTATTGTCTGTGAGGCTTCCATGTACTGCAGTAAATTTGGATTGAATATGTTATGTCCCAATTGACAGTAGTGATTAAGCCAAAAATAAGTGCATTCTCCTTTAAATGTTAGCTGTAGCATCAAGTAGCATCCTCTACACTATGCTGTACTCAAACAAGTCAGTCTGCACAGACCAAAATGTTGATGGATATACAGCAGATCAAAAACAGGAGAGGCATTCTGAAGTACTCGTTATCTGTCTGAGACGATAGGCTTCTGCATTTGTACCTCTTTGCAAAAGAGACTTCATATTATTTTGTCAGTTTGTTTCAATTTGAGAGGTGTTGAAATTGGTATTCATTTTTTGATATAACCCTTACATTGTACAATTTACGAAAACTGACTGAAAGAGATAAATTAAATGGGTAGAAATATTTTCAAATCAAAGACCAACTGACATATATAAAAATGATGTATGTTTCCTACATGGTCCACAGGGAGAATTCTGCAGGCTTGCTATGATCTCTACAATTTGCTTCAGGGCAAACTAGATTCTGGGATATTCTATTATCCCTTTGGTCTGTTTATCATGGAAACTGATGTACAAATCGAGAGTACTTTTTGGTCTCTTTCTTTATATATGGTTGGAACTGGTAAGAATTCACTTATCTCATGTCCTCACCTTCAGTAAAGTGCTACAGAAGAGTTCAGTGACCAGTAATCAATTATTATTGAGAAGCAATCAATTGCTAATTTCCATAATTATGCACATCTAAACACTATGAACAAGAAAGAGAAACAAAGCTGCACTCCAAGCATTGCCTTGTTAGCAGTATTTTGTTAACACAGGCTCTAAAAAAAGCTGCCGCAGCTGGTACCACAAATGTGTTTCCAGTATTCAGGCCATCAACGTGATTCGTCGCTAAATGTATAGAATCAGCTTCTTGCTAAAAACTACAATTACAGGTGATATACAGATTGAAATCACAGGGCTGGTTTGTCGAAGAAAATTGTCCTAATGATGGGTTTTCGGATGGGGAATGCAGCTCTTTTCTTTCTCTGTGATGGGTTGTGAAGGCAGCTGCACCTGCCTCTATGCTGTATTCTGCCGCACTTAATGATATCTGATGATATCATTAGGCAAAGTGTTCATAAACAGATGTTGAGCCTGTGCCTAAATGCTGTCAGATGAGCGGTTGCTGGCCTGAAACAGTATTATTTATATAGAACATTTACGTTTGTTATGTTAATAACCCCACTATTAGCTCTCTGGATGTTACGTTAGGAATGTAAATGTAGTTAATATGAATAACAACCTCTTTACTCTTTGTGCTGCAGTTGAGTATAACTTTTAGGCTTTGGGAGAGAAACAAAGATACCCTCACCAAGTCCTTTCGACTTCTTTTTTTTGGCACCATTTGAAATTTTGATCAAAAGATAAATGGTAAGAATTTGTAGGACAGATGCTAGATATTAGGATTTGATTTTCCTAACAGTTAATAATTTCAAGAGATTCTGATATCTATGTGTTTCCTTGTGTGAGCCCAACCTGTGACCCTAATACACTTAGTGTGGTCATCATGGACACCAAATTGACACCATTTCTACTGGAATGTCCCAAACTGTTGGGATATGAACCCATTTTCCTCCAGCTCTTTTTCTGACAGTACCACATCTTTTCTATGCAACACATTGGGACGCTAGTGTCATGTGTCATAGTCATTCTTTTTCACTTTTGTGTTAGTGATTTAGGCTTTACCTTGATGTCACAGTTGCAGTGCCTAAAAATATCACATGACAGTTACTATCTCTGTGTGTGTATTTAAGCCAAAGTTGAATTTTATACCTCATAGTTGATTCATGCAGAGTAAGTTATGTAAATTCTGACAGTCATCAAATGTGCAATATTTTTGTGAAATACTGTTCTACTGTGATAGCCACATTATTTTTTGAAAGTGCCTTTGTCATTTTTATGACATTTTAACTCTTTCAAGAGTTTTCAATACTGAAAAAATGCACTTGTTTATTTTTAAGATCCGAAAAACTATTATTTGGAATGTTTATTGAAGAAAAAACAAAGGGTGCTAAGCCAATGCGTTCTTATAACCATAATTAGAGGTTAGAATGATTTTTGACATGTCATTCTTATCTCAAGTAATTCTTACGAAATCATTCATATTACTAAAACTGGTAAAGACATCCTTGTGTGTTTGTTTCAGAGACTCTAGGTGTGAACAGTGTACTAGAGGTATGTGTTTACATATATAACTTCTTTCATTTCATCTTATTTTTAAGGATAATCTGAATTACCTGTGATTTTAAATAATCATAATGGAATCTCAGGAAAATTTTTCCTGGGCTTCTTACTACATGTCATTTCAATTTTGGTCTGGGAAATACTAGAAACTTAAGATTTTTTTTTGATATGGAGATTTACTAACATATCCCAAATAAAGAAACAGGAAAAAGTAAATTAAATCAGAGGATATTTTGTTCCATACAAATTGCTTCCTGACTATGATGTTTACATGGATTTTTTTAAAAATTGTAATTTCCCCTAAAATTGGAACTCTTAAAACATAACATCTCTTAAATCTTCTCAGGTAGTAAGACTATCAGAACTTTGCTTGTGAGAGAAATCTGTGTACTGGAAGGAATGAACTAACTTTCAGCATATTCTGAACAACATAGGTAAATATAAAATGTCAGAGGACTCTGAGGACCTGTTGAATTATTTAGACTTTTCAACACGTCCAGTGTGCCTTTTATAAGGGAAAATCTTAAGCGGGGAGCAGGAAACTCCAGCCACCATGGAGTGTATTTTATTTGCTTGATACAGTCTGAAGTTGTTCAGAAGAAACTTGAGATTGCCTTTTTGTTTGTCCACTCAACACTTAGGCAAGCTAGCCCATGAAAATATTCATTCTGAACTCCTCAGAAATTTAGGTCAATTTGAGTGAGAGGATAAAGGAACTATGGAAAGCATCAACTACTGTTGAAACAAGATCAATTTATTACAGTCTATTTAAAGTGCATGGAAGCCCACCACTGTTTCCAGGAAGCCTTCGTTTCCTGTCTTCTCTTCAGTAGCAGCAGTTCTGATAGTATGTTAGGATGAATGCATGTCTGTGGCAAATATTAACTTATCTTCATTATAAAAGATGGAACTGATGTAGTCATCTAGCTGGTAATTTTCCAGAATGTTTCATTTCTTAGGTTGAAATGGGTGATGGTCACTTTGAAATAGAAAATATCTCTGCTGAAGCCAATTGGTATATTCTACTTTTTAAAAACATTTCTATTTACCTAAAGAACTAGATTATTATATAAATCTCTTGATACATAATATTATTTTTATTGGTCTGATGACATTATTACCCTACATACAAGGACTGTTGTTTTTCCTATGTCCTATAAAAGACCGCAGAATTCAAGAGTAAAGTAATGGTATACATCAAGAATCAAGCAATGTGTATTCTAGTGTTGGCTTAACAAATGCTTAGCAAGTGTAGGTTTGCATACAAATGTCTAGCAAATGCATTACCTTTCTGCTGCTGCTGCTGCGAAGTCGCTTCAGTCGTGTCTGATTCTGTGTGACCCCAGGACGGCAGCCCACCAGGCTCCCCCATCCCTGGGATTCTCCAGGCAAGAACACTGGAGTGGGTTGCCATTTCCTTCTCCAATGCATGAAAGTGAAAAGTGAAAGTAAAGTCGCTCAGTCGCGTCTGACTCTTAGTGACCCCATGGACTGCAGCCCACCAGGCTCCTCTGTCCATGGGATTTTCCAGGCAAGAGTACTGGAGTGGGGTGCCATTGCCTTCTCTGGTATTACCTTTCTAGGCCTCCATTTATCTGCTGTGATATAGTTATACCTTATTGTTTTGCTTCTTGGAAAGATATCTGTATACATGATAAAATACTAAGATTTGTAGAAATATATCATGTGAATCCAATTTTAATTTAAACAAAAAAACTAGTGGCAGCGTTATTTTATTAAAATATAGTAGGCTTTTTGAGAAAATACATTAGAATTAACTACTTATTAGAGAATACCTCCTGTGATGACAGCAATAATAATCCTGTCATTGGTTTTATTAGCTTTTTGTTATTATTTTCATAAATTTTTGTTTAGATCTCCAAAATGGAGAAGAGGTATGCAAAAATAATTTTTACCAACACAAATGATACATATTTGTTTTTTGTCAGAATATCCTTCCCTTTAGTGGAACCCACTTAAAGTGAATCTGTCTGTTCATGTTTATAATTAGCTTAGTTTTCAACATGTTTTTATAAAACATATCTTTGATTCACTGATATGGCATTTTGTGTCTCTTGTGTGTATCCTCACTGGAACAACCAGAGACTTTTATCAGTTGCCTGAGTGTCAACATCTATAATAGTTAGGACATTTCATGTAGAATTTCTTTAATGAATATAAGAAAAATGTTTGCCTTTTAAAAGTAAAACTGTATCTTCAAAGATAGGTCGTAACTCGTTTTGTATCAAAGACAAGTTAGAATAGCTTAGGAGATAGTAATCATTCAGTATTTTATCATTTTCTCCTAATTAATGAAATTATATTTTTGTCATTAGTTGGATCTCAAGGAGCAAATAAGAAATATAAACCATTTAGCTACCTGTCCCTGCTCTTTTTATGTATTTTACTGGACTTTCTTGAAGGCCATCAGGGTCTCTGTAGGAGATTTGGAGACAGTAAACATGGAGTAATTATTAAAGTTATCAGTTCAGTAAACATACCATAGTTACTAAAGTTAACAGTTTAAGAATAGATTAAGTATGCAGAGACTGCTTTTGTCAGTAAAAAATGCAAAAAGTATATGTGTTAACTCTTATATTTTACTTAACGTGTAAAGACTATTGGCTTCTTCCTACAGTTTTGGGGCTTCCCTGATATCTCAGTTGGTAAAGAATCCGCCTAATTCAGGAGACCTGGGTTCGATCCCTCGGTTGGGAAGATCCCCTGGAGAAGGGAAAGGCTACCCACTCCAGTATTCTGGCCTGGAATGCCATAGACTGTATAATCCATGGGGTTGCAAAGAGTTGGACACAACAGATCGACTTTCACTTTCACTTTTTTTCAGTATACAGTGGCCATAAGTAATCAGTTAATAAGAAAAAATAATTTTAAGAATCATTACAAGTTTCTGATAAGGCATATCCTTCCACTGGGTTCTATAATATCATCAGGGAATTGTCCAACATAACTGGTACCTCAGAGCTGATTTTCACCTAGAAAGGGAGTGGGGGATGAAGAAAGTTTTGAAAAGCAGAGAAGGAGAAAGCAAGACTGCTGAATTCTGGATATAGAACTATGAACCAAATTCTTCTTTCATTAAAGAAAATCTTTAAATTGACAAAAAAATATATGTTTGCCATGATGCACAGAATTTGCTTCCGGTGGTCAAACAGTTACTTGGGTCCATTTCTTCTACTCAGAAAAGGTTTTTTAACCTGAGAAGATATGTGATGCAATGAATATGCTGTTGGCCCAGATTTGAGCACTTGCAGTTACCTTTGATTAAGCCAGAGACTTGTAGTAGGAAGGTTAATGTCAGAAGATTTCCTACTTTTCAGTCTTGTGTCTACATCAACAAGATTGAACTAATTGTGGCTCAGCCGGTAAAGAATCCACCTGCAATGTAAGAGACATGGGAGATGGGAGTTCGAACCCTGGCTTGGGAACATCCTCTGGAGCAGGAAATGGCAACACACTCCAGTATTCTTGTCTGAAGAAATCCCATGGACAGAGAAGCTTGACGGGCTACAGTCCAAAGTGTTGCAAAGGGTCGGAACAACTAAGCATCCATGGATAGTATTAATAATATTTGCTAATGGGCATTCAGAAAATGAACTACTTTGGTATCTTTGCTGTAATATGGCATGGAATTAGGACTATATTTTTATCTTAGATAACAGAGAATGCTTTTTATCCCTAGAAGTACATAAAGTCTCATTATAATATTTTTATAATATGAACAATGAACAATCAGAAGTTCATTATTTATAACATACATTTATTCAAAAGATATAAATTTCCTAGAATTCATTACCTTAAACAAAATTGTTATATACTGGCTTTAAGTGTGTGTACTCAGTCTCTCAGTCGTGTCCAACTCTTTATGACTCATGGACTGTAGCCTGCCAGGCCCCTCTATCCATGGAATTCTCCAGGCAAGAATTCTAGAGTGGGTTACCATTTCCTACTCATGGGTAAACTTCCGACACAGGGATGGAAACTGCATCTTTTGCGTCTCCTGCATCCAGGTGGATTCTTTACCCCTGCATCACCTGGGAATCCCATTTTTACTTGCATTGCTGCTGCTGCTGCTGCTGCTGCTAAGTCACTTCAGTCATGTCCGACTCTGTGTGACCCCATAGACAGCAGCCCACCAGGCTCCGCCATCCCTGGGATTCTCCAGGCAAGAACACTGGAGTGGGTTGCCATTTCCTTCTCCAATACTTGCATTACTCACTGAGAATTAAGACAAAGCTTCACCCTAAATAACCCTGTTGGTCCCTACCTTCCAACCATCATTACAATAATTCTTTGTGTTTCTAATCATATTGTTGTAGAATTTTATATGTTTTTCCCCATTGCCTTTGGCATAGAATACCCCAACTTATTTAGTGATTTTAAGGTTTTAATGGCATATTTTCCAAAGAAATTTATAGTCTGGGAAACATTTATACAAAGAGTTTTCTTTATGAATTACCATCAACCACTGAAGAAGTTTGGAGAAGGAAATGGCAACCCACTCCAGTATTCTTGCCTGAAGAGTCTCATAGACAGAGGAGCCTGGCGGGCTACACAGTCCATAGGGTCGCAAAGAGTCGGACATGACTTAGTAATTAAACCACCACCACCAGTCAAGAAATTACTTCTAGAAAATTATATTTTCAGGATTCATTTAGTATGCCTTTAATAGACTTGTCTTTTGTTACTTTCCAGAGTCATTAAAATAAAATAATGATCTGTAAATATGGTTATCTTCAAAGTACTTAAGAATTTGGAGTTAATTTCAATCATCTATGACTAGCATTTTTTTTTTTTGAGTAGTGTTTTCTAAATAGTGGCTCATGGTCTTCCTGATACTCTATAGAAAAATCTGTAGTCAAATAAGTATACAAATAAGTGTACTATTTGTGTGTACTATTACCCTCCTAGGGAATCATAATACATATTAATGTTAGAATGAAAGGAGTCCTACATAAAAATATTTATTTGCCTAACTCTGTGTTTTAAAAAATTTATATGATTATGGAATTCCCTTTTCTCTTTGAGTTATATACTGCAGAATTGCTGTTCAACACAATTCACTTCAAAAACATTGTTTTAAGCATTGTTTCTCATGAATGGGGTAGGTAGATCGCTTCCTCATAAATAATCTGACTTATAATGAAAATTCTGATGTTTCCCACATTTTTGAACCAGTTCATTGAATATCTAAACTGTGTTACCCAATTAGTTGTAAATCTTTCTTAAGGAGTGGACAATACTTGAAAGCTTCATTACCTCATTACTAACGCCAAAACCATTAGTTCAAATTTTACTTTAATAAAAACTATAGATTTTCAAATTTAGGATTTCTCATACTGTTAAAATGACACATAACTGAATCAGAAAAAACATTATAAAATAATTCCAAAAGTCATAATTTTTCCAAGAAGGAATAGCTATGTTCATGCATTTTTAAAGAATCAGAAGATGAATGAGCAAGGACTGGTTGACATTAAGGCAAAGCCAAGATGGCGTGCTGCAATTCTTGGGGTCTCAAAGAGTTGGATATGACTGAGCAACTGAACTGAATTGAAGATGAGCCTGGGTTCTTAAGAGAAACTTGTTGAGATACAGAGAGTTTTGTTACTTTTTCAGCAAACTGGGAAAGTGCAACTATGTATTGATACTCCATCAGGGAATAGATAAACATCCTTCTGGTCCCCACTCCCTTGATTTAGGCTAAATTTATGGTGTAAAGGTGGGTTTGCCTCTATAAACATCTTTCCATCTTTGACTGTCTCCGCAAGTGTTTACTCACTCAGTTGTATAAATGCATAACTTATGACACAGAAGAGATACCTGGAAATACTCCCTTTGAGTCTTCAACTCTTCAACTTAGACCAATAATCAATGCTTCTTTCCATTCCAAGGATCTAAAATTATAAAATAGGTGCAGCCCAATTTCATTATCACTTTATTTGTTGATTGATTATAAAACTGAGGAAATAAAACTTAGAAATTGTTTAAAGCAGAGCATTGAACTTATTCTGAAGTATCAGTGATTGATTCTTATTGCTAAATAAATATTTCCTTGGAATGTCAGTCATTGTTTTTCAATTCAAGAATGTCAGTAACCAAGTCATCACTGAAGTCTGGTGCTCCAAAGATATAGATGGATCGAGCATTTAAGCCTCTAAAATTATGTTCTCCATAGTGTGGTTTCATCTACTTTGTTATTTTTCTTATAATAAGACCCCTTTAATTTGCATTGGCTTTTGTAAAACATTAATGGCCCTCTGAACTACTTCCTGATGAATGAACTCCTAACAGGAATGAAAATTATCCCACATTCATAGATTAAAACAAGACATCCCTATCAACTCCAAATGTCTTCACACTTTCATAAAAAAAAAAGAAAGAAAAGAAAAAGAAAAACTGGTGAGCTCTGAGATTCAGTACAGGAGGCAGAGTTTGAAAACTGCAGCTCCTCCTTCCAAAGAACTATGCTTACCTCGGTCAGAGTGAAAATGTCAAAATCTGTGACACAATGATAGTGGCAATATTTGTGTAAGCAAGTGTCTCATTGAAAGCAAAGAAGCACGTTGCTTGAAAGGCTCCCTTAGAACCTTGAAATGGAAGTATGGCTGCCTAAGAACACACTCATACACACAGTAGTATTTCAGCACTGCTGATTTAGCTAGCGAACAAAATATGGTTCAAATGGCTTAACAATCCTAGAAAAGGAAGGCACCAGTTTAATGAGGTCTCCTCGGCTTGAAATTAAAGTAGAAGGAGTTTTGCAGGGAACAGTATTCAATAACAAAATATTAAATGATAAACACAGATTGCTTAAAATCAGACGGGCCATTTTAAGAAAAGCATTTTAGCTCATCATGATATGTAGCACCTTATTTAAATTAGGAGGTGTTAATTCGTAGCTTGAATAATATATTAATATAATATGTAAAGTGAATGGCATTGTTAATCACAGTCGCGCCTGGAACGACTTTGCTTCTGTGCACTGAATGTTAATTTTGCAAAACATTAATTTCAAAGATTTTGCAGCAGTGCTTTTGTAATTAAATATTAATGTCACATGTTATTGCAGTAGCATGTTTATGAAAGCCGGCAACACTTCAAGTCAACTCATTTGTTTTTATATTTATTCTTGTACATCTGCAATCCCTTCCATTTCACAATTTCAAAGTGAAGGCCATTTTGAATAGTCAATATGTGAACATTTTTCATTGTAAGCGTTTTTTAACATCCAACAGGGTAAATATTTAATGTTGTGTTTTTAGCTGGTATAATTTTTCAGAAAATTGGCTATAACTTTTAACAGCTCAAAGGTACCTAAACTGTCTCCAGTTTTGGCTTAAGTGATCTGAAAATAATGTAGCAATAAATGTGATGAAGCTGTGTAAAAATATTTAAGAATTAGAAAGCTTTATATGAAAATTTGAAATTAGAACTGCGATTCTGTGCGTGAGATATCTCCGCGGTTACTTATCTTCATGTATTTTCATTATGGCACTCTATTATCTCAAGAAAATTTAAAAGATGGAACAGACTTTCAGTTAACTTTGTTCAAGTTCCATAAGGAGACAAAGAATAGAAAAATATCAGTTTGCAGTGATATGCTTCACTCTTAATATGTTTCTTGAAGTTATACTTTGCTTTAAAAGAAAATACATTTTATGCTCACCAGGTTACTTCAAGTATACAAAATATATATGTCATTACATTGGTTTATCCATGACTATTCTGGCTAAATTGCTACATCCAGTGATCTTGCCAATGATACTTCCAATCTGCTAATTATACTTAGTCTAAAAATTAAGTTACTTCCAGTTTTGAGCCTTGACAAGAAATAGCAGTCAAGAGATTTTAATTTAAAGCTATTATTTTAGCCATCTAGTAAAGTCATCTTTTAGAATCAAATCCCTTAGATAATTTTTTTTTGAATTATGAAATGAGTTCCCCATACTACAAAAAAAAAACAGGAAAAATCAAGATACATTATGTTTGGTTATGGGTACATTTAACAGTTAAAAATTATATCTGCACCTGATGTTGCATGTTAACAGCTAATGCCATTTGACAGTGATGAAATTAAAGGATGAAGAAGAGATACAAACTACATTTTACAAGCATGATGGGTCTCCAACAATGCCATTTAAATATTATTTGTCACTATTTAAAATGAACCTTTCCCCTTTAAGCTATGCCATTACGCTCATTTGTCCTGTCACTGCTGACAGGCTATATGACTCACACACAAAAATGGTCATTAGGTACTGCATCTTCATCTTATTTTAAAAAAAAAAGAAAGAAAGAAAGAAAGAAAGCATTCTGATGCCTCTAAAAGCCTGTAATTATGTTCATCCGAAGAGATAGTGTTGCTCAGAAGGTAATTTAATAACCTTTTGCATGTACCTGGGGAATGCCTCTCCAGGGAACCAAGGTGCCGACATGCCATTCAGTCGTCAAAACATGACCTTTAATGGTTGCTTGGAGAGAAGTTAGCGTGGAATGTTGTACACTGTGCAATGCTAATTCTGCTTTCTAATATATGCAAAATTTAGTTCTTGAGCAATGATCTTTGTAAGATGAATTAATATAGGTACTGCTCCAGGAAACAAAAGAAATTGCCACATGGAAGCCTCCCTCAACCCATGATCTTTTATACTTCAGTTTGAAGTAGCTAACAACTTGCACAGTCTGTATAAAAAATAGTGTGAAACACTCCAGAAGTCGTTTGCTTCTTTTACCCCTTGAAGTTTGTTGATGAATTCTATTCGGTATACTGTGGAAATGTAAAACAGGATTAAAGGGATTTCTTTGATAAGTTTATTTCTCCAAATAAGGCACTGGCCCCAACTCCGTGAAAAGGAAAAAGAAAGGCTTACCTTTAATATACCCTCTCTTTTATAACAGCATCTATGTGGCTCACTGAAATTACTAATGCAGTTACTGAGTTAATTGAAAAAAAAAATCCTTCTTGGATTTTCCTGTTAAAATACGATGTTTTGAACGCTTGCATATACAACAAGATGCACAGGCTGTTTTCTGTGACAACCAGGTTCAGAAACTCCTTATTTTGGTAGTCTGATATTAGATCCCTCCTTAGTTAGAAATGCTGGGATTTCAACTCCTACCCCTGACACGCCATCCGTCAATTTATTAGCACGCTGGTGCAGTAAGCCACTGAACAGGCTATATCAATTCGTTTAGTTTTTTTCTTTAAAATGTCTGTAATCCTCAGCTCTGCTCTCTCAACCGGTCAGCATTAAAGATTTATGTTGCACTTTTTTTCATTGCCACACCTGAATATGGATTACTTAAATGGGCTGTAAATAATTCATATCTGGGAATAAGTTTCCATTACTGACCAATGTTGTAATTTAATATACTGTATTATGGGTTATACAATTTTAGATTGTTTTCTGTGTGCATTCAGCAGTCAGGCAGACAACAGTTTAAGTTAAAAGGGTGAGATGTTTGTTCAGCTTATTTTCATGTTCACTCTGTGCTCAAATCAGCAACAGGGCTAAAGGAAGCAGAAAGCTACTTTCAACTGCACGTTTTTCTGCTATTTATGGAAATATTTGAAAAAGAAATAAATAACTCTTGACCTGAAACAAAATACAAACACATATTATTGATAAACTGAAGAATGAAATAAAATGTGTTCATGTAGGTGGCTAGAAATCTCTTAATTCTTGAGAACTGTAAAATAATCTGGATTCTTGGGCTCAAAGGTTAACTTTCCTGTTCAATGCTTGATTATTCTATGCATAAAATGCCTGTGATAAAAATTATAATTTATTTGACAGTTAAGTTTGAATGAGGCTACCAGATCAAATATGCAAAATGTTAAAGTACAAGCTATCTTTAAAACATAAGCAAGTGTTTACTCTTAAAAGAGCTTTAAACAATTTAAGATTAAGTTGAGTATAGTACAAATTAATAATAGATTAATACATGAAAATCTATGAAGACACATAAGATAATGATTTAAAAAGGAATAATTTAAAAAGATGAATTAAAAAGTCGAATCAGAAAAGAAGGCCAGCATAAACTAGGGAAAAACATGCTGTGAATAAAGTCTGTTAGATCTTGAAATAGGAGAACTGCTAAATAATGCATAGTTTTATTTTTCTATAATTTGCATAAACCTTAAGAGAGTATTTATTTGTGTAAAACTTGATATATCGAGTAAGGAGAATGAAAAAATGGCATTCATTTTGTTTTCATTTTGGTATTTAGGAAAAATATTCTGTTACATATGGACTACTTAGACCTAATCATCTGACTGAATGTGATGTGTGTCTTGAGCCAGGTTGGAAGGGGCTGGCTGGAGAACAGTGCCCTGGTCTTGCTGCAGGCGATGCAGGTTGGCCCATACTCTGCTGGGGAGCAGATGGTGAGCCAATGCTTGTAGTCACACTTACCTTCCTTGCTAAATCCATAATCCCTCACTGGACACGGAGCCAAGGCAGGCTTTGGAGGCAGAAAGGAGGTTACAATCTGGACTTGGGTAGTGACTGCCAGAACTGAGAAAACAGCTCAGAAATTTCAAATGCTTAACAAGTTATCTGTCTTGTCCCTAAGCCAGTGCAGCATTTTTAAAAGTAATTAAGACATGATTGAAAATGTGTATGCCATCTAAATACAAAAATCTTCAAAAATCATCAAAACCAATAATAAAAAGCCACATTTAATATGACATTATGCAAAAATACATTTAAAATGAATTATATTTTTGAGATTGAGAGGAAATATATATAAAGTAAAAAAGAAAACAGGAAAGAGGAAGCATTTATTTTATGGGAAAAGACTTTTTTTTTTTTTTACAAACCTGGACCTTATAGAAAGAAAATATTTCCTACATGCCTATAAATACGCTGGATATATGAAATATTTACCTTCTATAAGGAAATGCATAGCTGTACGACATCTATATCTATACTAACATATGCTCCTCCCTATAAATTATTCTTTCAGAATATTAAATAATTATAGTTAATTTTTTCTATATATAATATGATACTTATGCATGTAAATGTATGTTTTTATATGTGTGAATGGGGTTCATCATCAACACAGACATTATAACTTAGAAAGACAAAATAAAAATATTGAGTGGGTAGCCAAATTCTAATCATTTATAATAAAAGGGGTAGTAAGTGCCATCTGTTTAAATGTAAAAAAAAAATACTGATAAAAATGCATACATGTCTAGTAAATTGAGACCACAGAATAGTTCATATAAAACAAAATATATATGAAATAACATATTTATTAGAGTGATATTGACAAACATATACTACTTTCATAATAATTATATAAGAAAAATTTCATGAGTATTTTTGGTGATATACCACAAATATTTTTAAACACATGTAGTCTACTTGGTGGGTGTAATAAAATTCCTCAGTTTTCTCTGCTGTATTTTCATGACCCTCATTCTCTTAGACCATACTTCTTGCAGATCACTCTTACTTGCACTGATGTTCATTCACTTGAGCAAATTTCTAGTAGCTTCACTAGTCCATTGTATTACCTATATTTCCCAAATATAATGGTAAAATGCTGCTGATACTATACTTGTATCCGAATAACTTGAGCTCTTCACTTTGGGACCATCACCAACTCCTTTCACTAATTTCTTTTGCTCTTCTTTTGGAAAGTATTTAGCATTCTTATTCATACTTAGTAAATGTCTTATTTTCTTCTCTTTGTGAATCTCCTTCAGAATTCATTGCTTAACAATGCCCTCTATCCCTCAAAATGTCCCTTCCTTACAATTCTGTTTTCTTCAAAAAAAAAAAAAAGATGGAAAATAGTAAACAGCGAAATATGTAGAAGCATCTTTCTCTGCCTTACCTTAGAATTTAAGAAATGTCCCTTGATATGTAATATATGCAAATCAGTATTTATAAAAGGAGATGTAACAGCAAAAAATAATTCAAAAGTAGATTGCAAAACATAGTGATATTTATGGCAAACAAATTTTTCATGATTTGATGGAAATTTTTACTAAAAGTGGCATCATAGGATATTTCACTTCATCCCAAGACCTTAAATGAAGACATATATTATGATATTTACATTCATCTAAATTTTGAGGAAGGGATAATTTCTTAGACTTTCAAACATGCCTGAAGAGATGAACTTAGTGTGATTTCTTCTATGTGATAAGAACAGAAAGAAAACATTAACATTTACTTTAACAATACAAGTTTCTATAAAATCACATTTCTGTTAATATTGAGGATTAATCTAAAACATTGTGAGCTATAACTTTTTAAAAAACAACAAATCAACAAAAGATGTAAGATACTACACTAAGAGTTAAAGGGACTTTCTTGGTGGCTCAGACGGTTAAGAATCTGCCTGCAATGCAGGATACCTGTGTTCAATCCCTGGGTTGGAAAGATCCCCTAGAGAAGGGAATGGCTACCCAGTCTAGTATCCTTGCCTGGGAAATCCTATGGACAGAGGAGCCTGGAGGTATATAGTCCATGGTGCCGCAGAGTCTGACATGACTGAGCGACTAACACTTTCACTTTCAAAAACAGTACAAAGAAGTAGAAGACAGAAGTAGGATTACAGAGGTAGAACACAAACTTATGATTGCTAGGAGGTAAGGTCAGTTCAGTTCAGTTCAGTTCAGTCACTCAGTCGTGTCCGACCCTTTGCAACCCCATGAATTGCAGCACGCCAGGCCTCCCTGTCCATCACCAACTCCCAGAATTCACCTAAACTCACGTCCATCGAGTCAGTGATGCCATCCAACCATCTCATCCTCTGTCGTCCACTTCTCTTCCTGCCCCCAATCCCTCCCAGCATCAGGGTCTTTTCCAATGAGTCAACTCTTCGCATGAGGTGGCCAAAGTACTGGAGTTTCAGCTTTAGCATCATTCCTTCCAAAGAACACCAGGGCTGATCTCCTTTAGAATGGACTGGTTGGATCTCCTTGCAGTCCAAGGGACTCTCAAGAGTCTTCTCCAACACCACAGTTCAAAAACATCAGTTCTTCGGTGCTCAACTTTCTTCACAGTTGAACTCTCATATTCATACATGACCACTGGAAAAACCATAACCTTGACTAGAAGCACCTTTGTTGGCAAAGTAATATCTCTGCTTTTTAATATGATAACTAGGTTGGTCATAACTTTCCACTCTTTACTGTCTGAGCCACCAGGGAAGTCACTAAGAGGTAAGGGGGAGGGTAAATTGGGAGACTGTGATTGACATATACTCACTACTATATATAAGATAAATAACTAATAACGACCTGCTGTGCAGCACAGGGAACTTGACTCAATACTCTGTAATGGAATGGCATATATGGGGAAAGAATCTAAAAAAGAGTGGATATATGTATATGCATAAATGATTCACTGTGCTGTACCTGAAAGTAAGACAAAACTGTAAATTAACTATACTCCAATAAATTTTTTTTTTTTAGTAAAAGAAAACATAGTCTCTCCCTTCAGGAGTCTTAAACAAAGACATTGGACTTGTAAACAGGAGACCTGGGTTTGCATTCTAGCTCTGCCACTTGCAGACTACAGAAGTAAAAGAAGTACCTATATTTCTGAATCTTGGTTTCCTCATCCATGCCGTTATAGCATGTGCCTAATGATTTCTAGTATACTGATCACCTACAAAACATTTTGTGGCTATGGGAAGGAGAGACAAACTGAAAAGGTGAATAAGGAAGAGTTACATACTAATAATAGCACAGTACAGATGATGTATCTGGGAAGGAAATACATGATTAATGACCAAATAAGTGGTTCAGGCTATGCTTTAAGCCAGTTAGAAGGATAAATATTTGTATGGGTTCTAATGTTTTATATTTAAATTTTTTCATTGCATAATTTGAAACACATTTTGACCAAATTCAATTGAGACATTAACAATGGAAAACGTTTCAAATATAGACCTCCAAGCAAAATTTTGTAAGATGCCTCATGTCTCAGGACAATGCCACGAGAAATGCCATTACCACGTACCATGCATGAGTCCCACATTTTTGAGAACTCTTAGGTCCCAGCATTGCAGAGACACGAGGGAGGAAATGAGTAGCAAAAGTGCACTACACAAGAAAAAAAAAAATTCAGATTGAATTAGAAATCCAGTTAATCAAAATCCTAGAGGTAGTGTTTGCACTCTAGTTGAGTCTTCAGCATTTTGATGTGTCACCTGTTAAGCTGCAGAGAGGCATATGCCAATTCTTTGGTGGTATTCAAAACCCCCAAGTAATTATTAGATGATCTGTCATCATTAATGGAAACGTTACTGATTGAGAGACCTCTTTTTCCTGAAAAGGGAATCATACGCCTATGTAAAATGATCCATCACAGAATTGGAAATAACTACATGGTCAGAATTTGAATCTCTTTTTATTATTGTTGTTCAGTCACTGAGTTGTGTCTGATGCTTTGCAGCCGTATGAACTGTAGCCCACCAAATTCCTCTCTCCATGGAATTTCCCAGGCAAGAATACTGGAGTGGGTTGCCATGTTCTTCACCACTGAATCTCTTAGATAACGCATAAAGCACACCTCTTGATATTAATGGTCTTGGAAGATTCTGTTTTGACATCTGTATAGAATTACTTACCAGTTTTTGCTGACCAAATTCCAAATTAAGGGGCTCTATTTACTGACTTAAACTTACCTTAGTGCCCATTTTACTATTTATGATTCATTATAAGACTAAGGTCAGTCTAGTCAAGGCTATGGTTTTTCCAGTAGTCATGTATGGATGTGAGAGTTGGACTGTGAAGAAGGCTGAGCACCAAAGAATTGATGCTCTTGAACTGTGGTGTTGGAGAAGACTCTTGAGAGTCCCTTGGACTGCAAGAAGATCCAACCAGTCCATTCTGAAGGAGATCAGCTCTGGGATTTCTTTGGAAGGAATGATGCTAAAGCTGAAACTCCAGTACTTTGGCCACCTCATGCAAAGAGTTGACTCGTTGGAAAAGACTCTGATGCTGGGAGGGATTGGGGGCAGGAGGAGAAGGGGACGACAGAGGAGGAGATGGCTGGATGACATCACTGACTCGATGGACGTGAGTCTGAGTGAACTCCAGGAGTTGGTGATGGGCAGGGAGGCCTGGTGTGCTGCAATTCATGGAGTCGCAAAGGGTCGGACACGACTGAGCGACTGAACTGAACTGAACTGAACTGATAAGATACATGAACAATGATGGACTTAGGTAAGATTTTTCAAAACTTCTACCACCTCTTCTTTTGTTCAGGTGCTTCTCTTTTCTTGATAGAATTTCTACCATGAGTTCCTAAACAGTATTTAGTTTGTCTTTGCCTCCTTTATTCACTTTAAGCCATACTCCTGAGATTGGCTGCCAGAGAAATCATCCTAAAATTCAAATGGTTTCTCAGTTGTTCACTTTTTATAATTCCTCCATGACTTCCCATAGCCTTTAGAAAAAAAGTTCAAAGCCTTTATTATAACTATTAAAGCCCTTCACAGTCTGGTCCCTGTTTATTTCATTAGCATAGGTCCTATGCTGTATCTAAGCTCTGTGGATCCTGAAAGCATACCTACAGTTATCAAACTCTGCATTTTCTCCTTTGTTAGCTTTTCCACAATTACTCTGTTTACCAGGAATGCTGTGTATGTAGTCACATGTCCTAATTTTTTTTCCTATCAAACTCTTTCATATCTTTCCTGTAGATGGCCTGTACTCCAAAAGATCACCCATATTTGCTCTCCCTTAAAATCTTGGTGATTATGTCCTTCATATGTGCTCTCACAATACCCTGAACCATCACAATTATACATTGAATGAAATTATGTTTGTTTCTCTGTTTACCCGATTTAAGTAGAAGAATTAGGTTATTATATTCCTTTTTGTATTTTCAAAGCCTAGGCTCTTGTGTGGCAAAAATCAGTATTTTGCAAGGTTGACTTTTCGGTTCCAGAAATATTTCCTCTTAGTTTATTCAGAGTGAGTGAGTGAAAGTCACTCAGTCGTGTCCGACTCTTTGAGACCCCATGGACTGTAGCCTTCCAGGCTCCTCTGTCCATGGAATTCTCCAGGCCAGAATACTGGAGTTGTTAGCTGTTCCCTTCTCCAGTGGATCTTCCCAATCCGGGGATTATACCCAGGTCTCCCACATTGTAGGCAGAACCACATTCTCAAAGGAGAGTCTTTTGTCTTACTTTTCTGCCTTCTTCTCACCATCTCTTACTTGTGCAGTTATCCAGAGCTCAGTCTTTCGTCACCTTATGCCTTTAGTATCTGCAATTGTCTAGCTGATTTTACTCAGGATCATGGTTTGAAATTATTCTCTCTATGCCACGTACATTCAAATGTTTGCATCTAGCCTTGAGCAGATCTCTCCAGACTCATATATCCAACTACGTCCTTGATGTCTTCATTTGGATATTTAATATCTGTCCTAAACTAGCAAAACAAAGCAAGGATACTTGTCCTCCTCATTACTCAAAATCTGTTTGTCTCTTGGAATCTCCCATTATGATAAGCAAACTGCTTCAGCCACTTGGTTGTTCACGATGAGGCTCTAGGAATTTATTCTTGCTTCCTATTTATGAGACTTCCCTGGTGGCTCAGACAGTAAAGCGTCTGCCTACAATGTGGGAGACCCGGGTCCAAATCCTGGGTCGGGAAGATTTCCTGGAGAAGGAAATGGCAACCCTCTCCAGTATTCTTGCCTGGAAAATATCATGGATGGAGGAGCCTGGTACAGTCCATGGGGTCACAAAGAGTCAGACACGACTGAGCTACTTCACTTTCTTTCTTTCCTGTTTAAACCCAACCCAATGAAATCATCATTATGACCTTTTGGCCCTACATGAGAGGAACCTGAATGCATCTCCATCTTGTATCTCCATTAAGCCATCCTGGACCAAGTCACCATCATCATTCTCTGCATACTGTAATAATCTTCTAGTTGGTTAACCCTCTTACCATCCATTCTTCAGCAGTAGCCAGAGCAATCTTTTAATTATGTCAATGAAGTCATGCCATTTTTCTTTTCAAAGCTTTATAATAATTTTCATTTCATTTAGAATAAAATGTTGATATCTCATTTTGATGCACCCTGCATGGTTCAGCCCCCTCCAAACACTGTACTAGCCCTGTCTCATCTCACCTCTCTCTACTTTTGCTTCAGTCATATTGTTCTTTTACTTTTTTGGGCATGTTAACTCAAGTTGACCCACAGGTGGCACCCCCTGTTGTTTCCTCTGTCTAGAAGATTCTTACTCTTTATCTTCACATAGCTTTCTTCTATCTGTCATTCAAATATCACCTCCTTACCAAGGCTTTTTCTAACTGCCAATTCTAAAAATAGCCACTTACACATTTGCTATCATGTTATACTGTTCTGATACTCTGCAAGACACCTATCATTAACATGCATTTCTGTCTGCTTGTTAATTTATATTTTGTGGGTGGCTCAGACGCTAAAACGTCTGTCTAGAATGTGGGAGACCCAGATTCGATCCCTGGGTTGGGAAGATCCCCTGGAGAAGGAAATGGCAATCCACTCCAGGACTGTTGCCTGGAAAATCCCATGGACAGAGGAGCCTGGTAGGCTATAGCCCATGGGGTCGCAGAGTCGGACACGACTGAGCGACTTCACTTCACTTCACTTCTTTAAACTTACCAAAATACTAACTTCATCAGAGTATGGGACTTGCTCATCTTGTTCATTGCAGTGTTTCCAGCACCTAGAACTGGGTGTCAAACCGTAGAAAACTAATGAATATGTGTTAAACAAATGAATAGCGATCACAAAGAAAATCCAGTTTGAATGAGTGAAATTTAGGACACCATGAATATGAGGCTTGCTACTAATAAATGAAGAATAGAATGAAACTCCAGTACTTTGGCCACCTCATGCGAAGAGTTGACTCATTGGAAAAAATTCTGATGCTGGGAGGGATTGGGAGCAGGAGGAAAAGGGGACGACACAGGGTGAGATGGTTGGATGGCATCACCGACTCGATGGACGTGAGTTTGAGTGAACTCTGGGAGTTGGTGATGGACAGGGAGGCCTGGCGTGCTGCGATTCATGGGGTCGCAAAGAGTCGGACAAGACTGAGCGACTGAAATGAACTGAACTGAACTGAACTAATAAATGAAGAATAGAAGTTACCATGTCTTTTGTCCCAAATTTAGAGAGATTGATTGTTATCACTGAGCAAGCATTAAAAAAACAGGTTGCTAGAGAAGAGCCTTAGAAAGTATCTGATACCATCCTAAGAAGTGCTGATAAAGCCAAATCTTCTCTTTCAACTGCTTTGAAGTATACCCAGGAATTTATGGTGTGCATAGAGCAGCAGAAGTAATAGAGGGTAGGGGGAAAGAGGAAAGAAAGTGGGGAAGGAAGAGGGAAAGGAAGAAGAAAGAATAGAGGGAAGGAGGAGGGTGAGAAAGGAAGGAACAGAGAGAAAAGGCATTTCAAGGAAAAAGAACAATTTTAACAAAGTGTAAAAAGGACTGTCACGGAGTATGTGTACTATTTTAAATTAGTAGTTTCATTCCAGTGAGGCTCTGGAGGGCAAGGAGGGGAGTAAGAAGTAAGGATAAGATGGTATTCTTTGGGCTTTTTGTCAGAGAGGATGTGGCATGCAGGAGTAAAGAGAATAAATGTTCTGAAGGTCCCTGTAGTATAAGATATAACTTACCACCCAATTTTTGTTAAAATCTATGACATCTAACCCCTACATTTTGTCCAGTCCTGTAACTGCTTTCTTTTCCATCTTTGCCTTCTGTTCTACCTCAGCCTTAAGACATAATGTCCGTAAGATGCTACCTAGAGTATCTATTAGGATAGAGTGAACACTCAGTTATTGCTTTTTGAAAAGGATTCCCAAACATTTGGCCCAACGTTCAGTTGCTTTAGGTCTTATAGAAATACTGACAGATTAAATATATAAGTCTCTAGATTCTTGATTCAAATTTCTATTGGTTATTTCTGGTTGATAGTTCTTGCCTGTAAAGTGTTGATACTCCTATCGGGATAACTGCCACAAATGCTGGGCACACCATTCATTTTAAGCACTCAGGAATACTATGTCATAATCTACACATTCACATCCCTCCTGATTTCTAATGCTTACTTTTTTGGTATACAGCAGCCAGAAATTGATAGAGCCTGGATTGTGAAGATAAAACTTCCTAGAATTGAATCTTGGCTCTTCAGTTAAGGCTCCAAGGATCTTGGATGATTTCTTTAAA
Organism: Ovis canadensis; assembly: GCF_042477335.2. Taxonomy (NCBI): domain Eukaryota; kingdom Metazoa; phylum Chordata; class Mammalia; order Artiodactyla; family Bovidae; genus Ovis; species Ovis canadensis. Next base: position 172,113,285 of record NC_091246.1, on the reverse strand, counting down.
AAAACATTGCCTTATATATAAAATGGGAATAATCAAGTTCGCCTCTAAAAGAACTTCCTCTGTGGAGCCACAGTCACAACTATTTTTTGGCTTTAATGGACAGATAATCTAGGGATCAATGACAGAAGGTGTATAAATCATGAGGCACACGCTAGCACAGCCACTTGTGTGGTTTTCTGATCCTTCTTCTAGAAAATCCCTTATTCCACACTTCCATCAGTCTATCTTTTCACCTATCTTTCAGTATTCTGAAATATTATTTGAATGACTATTTGCATGAAAGGCTGGTTGTCACAAATCTGTCTTTCTTTTAAATTCTCTAGGCATTTTATCAGAACCACTTTTATGGAGGTTTTCACTCTCTACCTTGATTATACCAGCACAGATAGGTGTTCTCACTCATATTATGGTTTAAGTCCCAATTCCTGTTGGGTGTTCTCTAAGTATCTACTATGGTATTTTTTTCAAGCAGTAGATTCTGTGTATATATACATGTTGAATTAGCTATTCTGAATACTATTTTTTATGGAAAACTACTGAAAAGTAATCTAAATTTTGGAGAATCTATACAATCATGTCTAAAATTTTACGTAATAAATTATATATTTTGCTAGGTCAGCTAGCTGCTAAGTCACTTCAGTCATGTCCAACTCTGTGTGACCCCATAGACGGCAGCCCACCAGGCTCCTCCGTCCCTGGGATTCTCCAGGCAAGAACACTGGAGTGGGGTGCCATTGCCTTATCCAAGGTCAGCTAGATCGTATAGGAAAAAGATATTATTCTTAACTTCTATGTAGCAGAATTAGATCATTCAAAAATACCTGAAATCTATTGCCTTTTATAACTATTAAAGTATATATATGAAAAATTTCATACATGTGCAATTTTGGATCTCAGAAATTTAAATCTCAGTTTAGTTTCTATTATACCCTCAGAAATAAAGATCACAAGTAAACATTTGCATATTTAATAAATGTTTCATAAGGAAAATAATCATTACTTTAAGGTCCAAGTTGCAGTGTTGATAATAAACTTAACACATCAAAAATTATGCATTTCTGGATCATGTTTTTCCTTGTGAATTTTCTTTAGCAAATTCAATTAATGCTTACTAGAATAGTGTTATACAATGATATCTGTATATTGTAGTTTCTTATTTGAAAACTATTCAAATAGGCTTTCAAAAAACTTAAATTTAAACTCTATTAAAATGCTAACTGAAAAAAACTTGTTATATAATTATTTTCTGAAAATTAAAATAAAATACATAAAGTATGACAAAGATATTTCTTTGTATTCTGCAACTTCTTTTTACCTCTACTCTGCAAGCCCAGTATTGACTGAATTTCCCTTAAAGCTATTTTTTAAAGTGTTATGTTCTTCATGTAAAAAGCAAGTTCATGGTACCTATAATCAACTTCAAAAATTATTATTATTATTATTGTAATCAAGATGCAGTATTTATACTGTTTAGACATATCTTGTTTTCAGATATTAATAGAAAGGAGCATTGAAGGAAAACAAAAACAGTTCAATTGATTAGACATTCCATAACAATCTTAATTTTCTTTAGCATTTCTGTCTCATGGGAAATACATACCTGTGTTTGCCATGTTAGCCTCTCCACTATTTGTGGACACTGAGGCAGAAAAACAATTAATTTTGTTTTATCAGCTCTTCTTCCTTTGCTGTCAATAAATTATCTCTTCTATCTTTTCTAAGATCTGACCTCTTGCCCTTCCTACAGCTGAAAATGGCATTGTATTTATCTTTATCGTTGTCACAAGTTTCCTTTTATTTGCCACCTTTCCTTTCTCATTATTCTGTACTCCCTTCACTTCATTTTATAATCTCCCGCATACTGCTCTGCATCTCCTGCAACTTACTCTGGATATTCCTCTTCTTTATTCCTGATTATTTTTGCATTTTCTTGTTCATACTAATTGGCTCCATTTTTATTTCTAGTATATTTATTACGAAATGGCATTCATTGCCTTTGGGCATACATTAATTTATCTTTTAGGACTTTCCATTTGCTCTCTCTGTCTTTTTTTATATATTTTTTCTCGCAACCTCCATTTCACTTCACTTTTCTCGTATATGCTGGCGTATTATTTTTGTTGTTGCTTTTTTAATATGCCTTCATATCTCTAATTCATGCTTCATGTATTATTAGGAAGGTTTATGAAATAAACCACTGTATGTCACAAACAGCATTAATTTAAATAATCTAAAAATAAGCTTGGATTCACTGTACTGCCATTTGTCAGCCACCTTTTTATACAGCCATAATATAGGGTTTAACTAAATAAATAATTAGAAGCTCATTTTGCCAATTAAAAGGATTATAGATATTATAATTTATTGACCTGAGTTTAAATAAGGGGAGTTTATTGAAAGGTGAACCAAAAATGTGAAACTTATAATTTATTTCAAGAGAGATATGTTTAGACCTTTTGAGGTACTTAACTGACAAGAAAGTCAAATATATATATATATATATATATATATACACACACACACAGTATAATTAATCTTCATACCTCTCTATGCTATTATGCACACAATAACATAATATAGTAACATTGAAATCGAGATATACCTTCTCTAGGAAAACCCTTGAAAAGCAGAATCTTTAATGAGGCAAGTAAAAAAATATCAGATAAATTACAGTGCAATATAATAAATATAAAATTAAATAAAATTTTGCTTAGCTCGTAATGGAAACTGAGATATATAAAGAGTATCTTTAGAAGACTCCCTGAAATAAATGATGTCTCTGCTGAGTAACAGAGAATCAAACATGCGTTGCCACCTGGAGATGAGGGTGTGGTCTTGAGGAAACATGTTCCATGCTGTAATTGAAAGGTAGGGGAAAAATTATAGGAAATGAAGTGAAAATAAGTGTGTGTCTGCACTTAGTAGTGTCCCATTCTGTTTGACCCCATGGACTGTTGCCCACCAGACTCCTCTGCCCATGGAATTTTCCAGGCAAGAAATATTGGAGTGGATTGCTGTTTCCTACTCCAGAGAATCATCCCAACCCAGGGATCTAACCTGTGTCTCCTGCATTGGGAGGTGTATTCTTTACCACTGTGCCACCTGGGAAGCCCCTGAAAATAAGTGTGTGGTTACTTTTAAAAAATGCAATTTTTCTGGGGTTCTGTGGGAATCGTTGGAGATTTTAAGCAGAGAAGAAGCATGATCAAATTTGATTTTAGAGGTAGAATTCTAGCACAGATAAACAAACTATGGCCTCAGAGGCACCAGGACCATTTTGGATGGCAAAATAATAATATTGATGAGAGAGAATGATGCCCCAAAGTTTAGATTCTCCAATTTCCATTGACTACTCTTGCATAACAGTAGTTAATGAATTATGATTAACAATTGATTGAATTAAAATATGGACAACTGGAAAAACAAAAATAGCTAAATACAGGATTAATACCTTTTTATTGTATAAATGAATAGTGACACATCCAGACTTCTTAACACTGAACAAGAGAGAACCCTAAAAAAAAAATAAAATATTGCACACACATTCAGGCAAAATGATACTGATGGTAGTAAATTCTAAAAATGGCAGAATTTGGTTCTAAATCAAATGCAATTTTCACATTTGCATGCTATGTTAGAAAGCATCTTATAACTGTGTTCATAGTATATTGTTCAGTTCATTTCCATAATCTAATTCAGTGATACTTATGCTCTTCAAATAGTATTCACTGATCATATTTTATCTCTTCTTTTTCCTAAATTGTGGTTCTGTGAATTGTAGACCACATCAGAGAAAGATTGTAAATATTATAAATATTATGCCAATTTCCTTAAAATGGCAAATTATGTAAAATTTATTTTCTGCTTTTTCTTAAAAGACCCAAAAGCAAGCAGACCTTTAAACTTAAACATGGATTTTAATATATTTTAAATACATAGCATAATTTTAAAAAATCCTTTAATTTATTAAAAAATAATCATTTTGACAAAGTAATCATGTATTGTAAAGCTGTTGATTTTAAACAGACTTCAGTTTGGTCAACTTTCTCATCCAAACTTGCAATAATTCTAATATAATTGCTAGTTGAATTTGTAGTAAGCAAGGCAGGTATTTGTTCCATAGATATAATACACTGTTCATACTATTTTAACATATTATCATTAAAATGATGATTGTGATATATTGAGACAATATTAGGGGCAAACTACTCTGTCAAGCACTTGGCAAAGATTATTCCATGGAATACAAAAATGTTTCAGAGAATGTAGGTTTATTATTATTGTTATTGGTACTATTGTTGTTGTTGTTACATTTTATTCTTTTATTTCTCAGAAATCAAATGGCAGGGAGGTTATATAACTTGCCCAGTATTTATCTGCTTGTATGTAAGTCCTGAATTGGAATCTATATCAGTCTTTTTCTGAAGTCCATGCTTAATTCCTATGGATTATGCTGTCAGGATGTCACAGTAGCACTCTGGCTTGGCAAGTAGTTATAGATAAAGGGCTTTCCAGGTGGTGCTAGTGGTAAAGAACCCGCGTGCCAATGCAGGAGACCTAAGAGGTCTGGGTTTGATCCCTGGGTCAGGAAGATGCCCTGAAGGAGGACATGGCAACCCAGTCCATTATTCTTACCTGGAGAATCCCCATGGACTGAGGACCCTGGCAGGCTACAGTCCTTGGAGTGGCAGAGTCAGACACGACTGAGTGACTAAGCACAGCACAGCACAGCAGCAAATAATAGTTTGTATTATTCATAATTACTTAAATCATACTTTTATACTTTTTATATGTTTATACTTGTAATTTATAATTTTTAACTTCAGCCCACTTCAAAAAGCTTGTTGTATCAAAAGCCATACTAATTAATTGTGAATACTTATAGCTTTTGTAATTATTTGATTTAGTTGTGATGTCTTATGGAATATTCTAAAGAATTTAGTGTAGCATACATGCATTTTGGGTTCATAGCTCAGGTGGTAAAGAATCTGCCTGCAATGCAGGAGACCCGGGTTCAGTTCCTGGGTCAGGAAGATCCCCTGGAGAAGGAAATGGCAATCCACTCCAGTATTCTTGCCTGGAAATTCCCATGGACAGAGGAGCCTGGCAGGCTACAGTCCATGTGGTCGCAAGAGTCAGACACTACTTAGCAACTAAACCACTACCACGTGCATTTACAAACAAATTATATAATTAGAAAATAACATGTCATTTCTAAATGTCATTTCTAACATATGTCATTTATAAAATTATTTGATTAAATTTATTTAACAATAGTTCAAATTCTCTGACAGATATCTTCAAAATGGGGCTTGAGTTCATTCTACTTATGTCTACATTTCATAGGTACACACTGTAACTTAAAATTTCTTTCCCCAGTAATTATTTCATTTATTCTTTTATCTTCTACGGCATCCTGTAAATCCATGTGAAAAGTTTCATATTTAGCTTTTTCATGTTTCAAAAGGTTATGCAAAATAAGAGGCCTTGTTTCCTTAATCATTACTTTTTTCTCCTTTAAATATCTCCGCCTAAAGAGACTATCAGGATGTTTGCATAACATCCTGTATTTAGTTTAGGAGAATAGGTTGTTTTAGCAGGGGTGTATTTTTATTTATTGTTTGTTTGATGGTTGTAGAGTTCAGTTCAGTTCAGTTCAGTCGCTCAGTCGTGTCCGACCCTTTGCAACCCCATGAATCGCAGCATGCCAGGCCTCCCTGTCCATCACCAACTCCTGGAGTTCACTCAGACTCGCATCCATCGAGTCAGTGATGCCATCCAGCTATCTCATCCTCGGTCATCCCCTTCTTCTTCTGCCCCCAATCCCTCCCAGCATCAAAGTCTTTTCCAATGAATCAACTCTTTGCATGAGGTGGCCAAAGTACTGGAGTTTCAGCTTTAGCATCATTCCTTCCAAAGAAATCCCAGGGCTGATCTCCTTCAGAATGGACTGGTTGGATCTCCTTGCAGTCCAAGGGACTCTCAAGAGTCTTCTCCAACACCACAGTTCAGAAGCATCAATTCTTTGGTGATCAGCCTTCTTCACAGTCCAACTCTTACATCCATACATGACCACTGGAAAAACCATAGCCTTGACTAGCCGGACCTTAGTCGGCAAAGTAAAGTCTCTGCTTTTGAATATACTATCTAGGTTGGTCATAACTTTTCTTCCAAGGAGTAAGCATCTTTTAATTTCATGGCTGCAGTCACCATCTGCAGTGATTTTGGAGCCCCCAAAAATAAAGTCTAACACTGTTTCCACTGTTTCTCCATCTATTTCCCATGGAGTGATGGGACTGGATGCCATGATCTTCACTTTCTGAATGTTGAGCTTTAAGCCAACTTTTTCACTCTCCTCTTTTACTTTCATCAAGAGGCTTTTTAGTTCTTCTTCACTTTCTGCCATAAGGGTGGTGTCATCTGCATATCTGAGGTTATTGATATTTCTCCCGGCAATCTTGATTCCAGCTTGTGTTTCTTCCAGTCCAGCGTTTCTCATGATGTACTCTGCATATAAGTTAGATAAGCAGGATGACAATATACAGCCTTGATGTACTCCTTTTCCTATTTGTAGAGTTAGTGGTGGTGTTTTGGCACAATAGAAACTTATTTTAGGTCTGCTTTTGACAAAAAAAAAATGTTTTGAATGTAGAAAGTCATTCAAATATCATTGTTTCAATAGGTTTCTGAAAGACATGTAAAGATAAGGATCAGTTGGTAAGAATCTCTTCTCCAACAATGAAGGGTTTGCATATTATGCAATTATTTCCAGAGTTTCTGTGTGGGATTCCAAGCTTGCACATTCTCTTTCCCTCTCTGTCTCTGTTTCTTCTCTTTCTGTTGCACACACAAATGCAATGGAAATTACTACATTCAGAATAGATGCATACAGGTTTGGTTTGGTTTGTAGAAATTCAGGCACTGAGCCAAGTATTAGGCTTTTCTTTGGTTTTTTTTTTCGTTTTATCAAGGGTAGCTCAAAACTACTACAAGGATCAGTGTAGTCTCAGTCTTAATGTTGGAATCCTGATAACTAGGTCTATGAAAGGTCGGGCTTCAAATCACTGTTTTGAGAAATTTCTATACAACTGAAACACGGCATTGCAACTGATACTACTCTCTGGTAACCATTCAGTTATAATTCTGATGATCTGCTTTGAAACAGTCGTTTATCTATGTTACCAGTGCTAAAAACATCAATGAAAGCTTTCAATTTGTGTATCCCATTTTTATGACTGTTCAGAAGTGATTTAATGGGTTAGTCCTTAACTCTTTATTTTATCCTTTGATTTTTATGAAAATGTCATTAGTCTCTCAAAAATAGAACCCAAATATTATGTTTTGCTAATACCACCACAGTTTTTAGCTAATTCATGTATGTGTATAAATTCAAATTTCCAAAATTATTTTCTGTCTCTCATAAACATTTAACAGAATGATCAGAGTGATGTGAAATGACATGATGAAAGAGCAATCAATTTTGTTAATAGTCTAGGAAAAGTCTCAGAGAAGCACATCAAATATGAGTTAGGCATTGAAGAAGTAGAAGAGATATATAACAGTCAGTTTTTTAATTTTTTTCTCCTTAAATAAAAATATGGTTTACCATTCTTAAATTAATATTAACAAAATTCTTTGTTTCCTGATAAAGAATAAAACATAATAATAATTGAGTTACTCATGAACAAGAAATCTCAAATAGATGAAACATTCTTTGGACCTAGTAGAGCTGTAAATCCATTTTACTAAGGTTAAATGGTTATTAGAATCATGGTTAGCTCTTAAAAATAAGTCCATAAAAATAAATCCCAAATGTTGTATATCTATGAGGTAAAATTATTCTGTTAATCACATATAGCTAGATTTGTAATTTTGTTACTTCTCAAACAGTTGGCAAAGGGCACTGCAAATTAAGTTGTTGAAAGTCATTATAATGGGTGAAATGAAAGCCAGTGGGTAAGAAAGAACATATTTCCTTAAAGGGAACATATTGCTCATTTCTTACTTTTGAAAAAATAGGATATAAAAATCTTATAAGTGGACTATGAGATGTTGTTACTGGGATGTGTTTCTTCTGCATAGTACCACTATTTGCCATCATTAGTAGATGCCTACACTGGCCAATCTTCCATCCCATTTCTTCCCCGCTGTACTCTCCCCTGCCTGATCCTCTGCACTGATGATTCATGTTTTTGATTAGTCTTCAGGCTGCAATGGTAACTGCAGAAGAATCTGCCCTGTGGTCGCAATAGCTACTTATTGAATGTATGTGTGTGTGTGGTTTTTCCCCTGAAGCAGACCAATGGCTTCTATTGGACAAAGCTTCCCTGGTGGCTCAGATGGTAAAGAATCTGCCTGCAATGCAGGAGACCTGAGTTTGATCCCTGGGTTGGGAAGATACCCTGGAGAAGGGCATGACAACCCACTCCAGTAGTCGTTCCTGGAGAATCCCATGGACAGAGGATCCTGGTGGGCTACAGTCTGTAGGGTTGCAAAGAGTCGAACATAACTGAGTGACTAACACTTTCACTTTCATAGGAAAAGTACAATACCTTTTCCATTTGCATAATCTCAGAATTTAACACTGTTAACAATGTATGCCAAAACAGTTGATCAATAAAAGGAAGAGAAAAATGAATAAAGGCCAGCACAGCCTCACTAGAAGAAATGAATCACTAGAGGAATCCAAATTTGTAAAACAAAGCAATGAACAAACAGGTTGGACAGAAAGGAAATGGGACTAGATGTTTTGATTAAAGAAATGACCTTAAAATGTATTCTAAGTAATTTTCTGATAAGACAGATAATGATGTATATGGCATAATTTGTATTTTTTAAAACCTGAATGCTTATTTAGCTTAAAGGCCACCATTCAGAATGGTTACACGAAAATGTGTGTTACTACTAACAATTGTCTTACTAACACTGTGCTAGACTCAGAACTCTACCTACTTGTCTTTGAAAATGTCATTGGCCTCTCCCACTCTCTTCACCTCCCATCTTGCCATTTCCCCCTAGGGCCCTATTAAGTATGTTTCCTAAATTCTTTTTTGTGACTTTTAATGGTCTGAAAGTAAGTAATCTGATTGGTGATGAAAATTCAGAACAACATAGTCCAAATACCCTGGGAATCAGAGTTCTGCCAAGCACTTATGACCTAAGAAAAATATACTCTCTTGCACATGTGGAATGTTGTGGGGGGAACTCCACAGCTCACTAGGTGTTAGAACAACAGTGCAAGAGTATCCAGTAGTGACATGCATAAAGACATGACCTCCCTGGGAGCGCCAGTGACTTAGAAATGAAATCTTAGACTGCTGTGTGAAAGTTGAAGATGCTGTGTGTGTGTGTGTGTTTTTTTAGGAAAGTATGGAAATTGTATAGGTTTAAGGTAAAGTCAGCAAACTCACCAATAACACTGCCATAGTTAAGTGTTCCTACTGAAAACTTCTATCAACGCTGAGGCTCTAAAGAGTTCATTCAGGAAGCCAAAAACAGTGAAATGCCGACTAAGAACCCAACTTCTCTAAACATTCATTAAATGGATTTTATTTTTCTTGTGATGATTGCTTGGAGCAAGGAGTGCTTTGGCAAAAAAGCACACCCTACTCTAAAGAAAATGTGTTGGCAAATGACAACAGAACAAGTTCATGTGTTTAAATGCATTATATATAAAGAGAAAAACAAGCATATCTAGTATGGCCTGCGGTATGTATGTAGGCACTCATTATCATCACTAATATCTTTAACCTCTACATTTTCCATTGGATACAATGAGAACTAATTTTTAGAATCTTGACTGCTGAGTGCTGTAAGATTCTTACCATTACAGATACATTCCATTATGCAACCTTTCAGAATGCTAAAAGTGGAGAGAGGAACTAAAACATTTTAAAGTGTTAGTCACTCAGTTGTGTCTGACTCTTTATGACCCCACGGACTGCAGCTCACCGGGCTCCTCTGTCCATAGGACTCTCCAGGCAAGAATATTGGAGTGAATTTCCATTTCTAAAGATAAATTTAAATTACAGGGACAGAAAGTAGACAGCTTTCCATTCACACTGAGCTAATCAGGAAAATCAATTAACCAAAATCCCTCATTGCCAGAACACTGTATAAATTTATAAATTTGGATTTTACTTAACTTGGATTATTTGTAGCCTGTCAATATTTCCTGACTAGTGTTCAAGTCTATCAATCATCAATGATAGAATTTACTCCTTGACACCTACTCTGTCTGGCAGGGGTGAGGTATGTGTGGGGAACAAAACTTCTAAAATCATGATCCTGATCACAAGCAGGGCTGTCTAGGCTATGGTTTAAGGGCATTTATTTTTGGTAACTTCAGATGCCTACATGGTAAGACTCAGAAAACAAAGGATAAAAATTCAGGACTTAAGGTGTAGCATGGAGGCTGATACTAAGCATTGGAAAATCTGATCTCAAATAGATTGCTTTTAAAGGGTATTCAGTAGCATGCTGCTGCTGCTGCTGCTGCTAAGTCGCTTCAGTCGTGTCCGACTCTGTGCGACCCCATAGACGGCAACCCATCAGGCTCCACAGTCCCTGGGATTCTCCAGGCAAGAACACTGGAGTGGGTTGCCATTTCCTTCTCCAATGCATGAAAGTGAAGAGTGAAAGTGAAGTTGCTCAGTCGTGTCCGACTCTAAGTGACCCCATGGACTGCAGCCTACCAGGCTCCTCCATCCATGGGATTTTCCAGGCAACAGTACTGGAGTGGGGTGCCATTGCCTTCTCCATCACTAAATTGTAGTATTTTAATATAATTTAATATAAGAAAATTAGAACCTCACTCCCCATTTTCTTCTAGCTATAACTTTCTCACTAGCTTATAAAAAAGATAAAACTGATCTCAGTTCCAAGGATATTTTAAAATGTTGAATACTCAATTTGACAAAATGTACTTACCCACTCATCAACATCATTTTTTCTTTGCTTTGTAGATTACACATGTATGCATGAAGGTCAGTTTGTCAGCCTCCAGTACTGTGTTTTGTATGGTTGGTAGTGGTAAATATTTTCCTATAGTAATCTCTTTTAAATATTTTGTTCTGGAAGTAATCACTAAAGAATATCAATCCATTTGCCTGGCATTAAAATGAGAATCTGCTCCCTTTTTGAGGAAGTACAAGCTTTGGATTTTATTTACAAATGGCATATATGGACTACTTTCCCCAACATCTAATAAAAGTTTCAAAGACAGAATAATTTTAATAACTGTGTCTCAGAGCATTTGGGTAAAATTATAATCCTATAAAGAATAATTACTTTTTTAATGTACAGCCAATATTTACCTAATGAAGTTATATACAGAACAATAGAATTTTAATGTAGGAAGAAATGTTAGTGATCATTTATTCTAGTTTCTTGTTCCAATTAACATTTTTTTGAAAAACTTTTTTCTAGAATATTGAGAAACAGAGAATTTTTAGCACATTTTCAGGAATGTTATTCTTTTCAGGACTAAAAAACATTATTTCCTAAGGTGATATTTTAGAAAAATTAAAGAAAAGTGAAAACAGTTATTTCCAAAGTATTCATTATTAAACATATTTCATAATAGATTTATGTATTTCATTTCTACCTTTATTTTTATTTGCAGCCATATTTTTATTTTATATGCTGGAATGCTATAGATAATTTTGTTTTCTGATTTTCTTTCATTAAATTTAGAGTGGGAAAGTTCCAAGTCACTAAATCTTTTTCGAAAGAGAATTTGAGGGCTACATATTTTTATGCTAATTAATATTAATTCTACAGTGTAAAAAGGGTTTGAGTGGAGTTTTTCCTATTAGTGTTAAAGCAATAATTTAGCACGATGTTAGTAGTATCAAAATATTATAGAATATATGTTTGCTTCAGAACTTTTCCATTCATGATTTTAATACATTTACAGTTCAAACTTCTGATTTTTTTAAAGAATACTTACTTGAGTGATGCTCAAAAATAATCTTTTTAACACAGTGTCTAAATTTTTCCCTGGTACCTTTCCCTTTACAGCAAACATTCCAAAATATAATCTTCATTTAAACATTAATAATTAATTTAATATATTTAATATGTCATAATGTTTAATGAGTAGATGATTCTAGCTTTAGTAATAGTCTTTGGAGACAAATGCAGAAAGGAAAACAAGCAAACAAACATTATATTTACTGAGATTTATTAAAATGTTGAAATTTACCCTGAAAATTTATTTTGTATGTATGACTTTGCGGTTTCAATTCAGCAAGACAGGTGATCTAATAATAGTGACTAAAATGATTAAAATTTAGTTTCATCATATGTGAAAATGAGATCATAAATCAGTTTCTAAGATCTTTTAGAAATAAATTGTGAGTGATTGGAAGTTCAGTCATTCTTGAATCTGGAGATACTAGACAGTTTATTAAGCATATTAAAGCACTTCTGAAACTTTAAGAAATTGATATTTTTCTATAAATCTGGTCTGGTATCAAGGCTGATGTTATTATCCATGTTACCTCTTGGTAAATGGAGGTCAATTCCCAGTTATCTATCCGAAATGGTTATACAGTGAGTCAAATTTGTTATCCTTCCTATTCATTGGTAACAGGGATAGTGTCTTAGAGAAAATGATAGATTCAAAATCAGTGAAAACCTCAAACACTCAAAGTAACTATCGAGCTTTGTCAACATCTTCCTATACACCATCCTCTACCAGTTCTGCTAAAACATTGATTGATGTGTTTTATGTCCTCCATTCTCCACTGCCACCCTCTAGCAGAGATTCTAGAGGGAAGAAATGCCCTGGAGTCAGATTCCTTGAGGGACATGGCAGAAGTCAAGGACTTGAATCATAGTCGCAAACTGGATAATCAATCTCCAAAGTATTAAAAGTTGATAGTATTGGAGAAGTACACTAAATAAACTCTAAATGTTACAGTATATAAGCTGGAGAATTTACAATACTTAAGCAAAAAGGCACACTATTTGATACATATAGTAAACATTGGAACCATGAAGCTGTCAATTTTTTTAAAAAATAAAATGGAGATTTCACAGATTCCCAAATTACAGTACCTTGAATGAATTGTCTTAGAAGTGTCCAAATATGTGTAGAAGGAAAGAAGATTGTCATGTGAATATAGGTCTTCTAAGTACATGCATGTGTACTCAGTCACGCCTAACTCTTTGGGACACTGTGGACCATGGCCTTCCAGGCTCCCCTGTCCCTGGGATTCCCCAGGCAAGAATATTGGAGTGGGTTGCCATACCCTCCTCCAGGGGATCTTCCCAATCCAGGGATGGAACCAGCATCTCCTATATCCCCTGCATTGGCAGTCAGGTTCTTTACGACTAACGCCACCTGGGAACCCCGAATACGTACATGTGTGCTGCATGCTAAGTTGCTTCAGTAGTGTTCAACTCCATGTGACCCCATGACTGTAAGCTGCCTGGCTCCTCTGTCCAAAGGATTCTCCAGGCAGGAATACTGGAATGGGTTGCCATGCCCTCCTCCAGGGGATCTTCCTGACCCAGGGATTGAAGCCACCTTTTCTGCGGTTCCTGGACTGCAGGCGGATTCTTTACCACTGAGCCACCAGGGAAGCCCAGTAAATAGGTACATACTAAAAGATTCCCCAATGGCTCAGAGGGTAAAGAATCTGCCTGCAGTGCAGGAGACACAGAAGACGCAGGTTCAGTCCCTGGGTTAGGATGGATTTCTTGGAGTAGGAAATTGTAACCACTCCAGTATTCTAGCCTGGAAAATTCTATGGATAGAGAAGCCTGTAAGCTATAGTTCATTGGATCACAAAAGAGTTGGACACAACTGAGCACATGGCACTTGAAAAGAAGAAAGGATAAATAAATAAATACAGTCTATGCACAACCCCATAAGTAAATTATCCTCCAGGCTCACATCTTGCCTTTTGGTGCTGATCATTGCTATAGTTGAATTTATAGTGATATGATCCACACTGACCATTTAAAAAGCCATTTCAAACATTGCACTTTCAACGTGGCATAGTTTGCAAAATTATCTTTTTAGCTTCCTCAAAACCCATCTGAATTTCCTAGTTTGATTTGCTTTTGTCTTCTGCAAAGACATTTTATCAACCTTAGAGAGGGGTGAGCAACCAAAAATTGTTATGAAATTTCAATTGAAAATCAAGAAGTTTAAATGAAAAGACTTGCCACTTTGGAATAAATACATGCACTTCAAATAGATTTAGCAGGAAAAAAGAATGGCTTTATATATTTTTTTTTTCCCAAAGGAATGAAGGTACAATACAGATAGATTGATTTTAAAGAGAGTTCTTATTCCACATCCATTAAACAGATATTTATTGTACCAGGAACTGGATGCTTATTTGCAATTCTCAAAATATGTGGTGTAATAGAAAAGGAGAACAAAATTGACTGTTTTCATAAATACCTACTTTATGCGTGTTATACTAGGCACTTTACAAAGAAAAGGGACAAGGAAGGAACTAGGATAATACATCAGACCTCTGGTTATAGCCTTTGAGCAGATCTAATCTAATTGGAGACTTGAATATGTATGTGAGCATAAGCAAAACAGATTAAGTAGATTAATATGGAGTACTAATATAATGATATGTTAGTACTCTGCTTTTTATTAGTCTCCTACTTAATCTACTCTGTTTAAAGTAACAATGTAGTATAGTGGAAAGAATGTGACTTTGTGTTTTCCATTCCTGGCTCTGTTACAAACACTTGGGCTGACTATGGGCCAGTCACTTAATAACAAAAATAATACTCACCATTGATTTGATTGCTTGGGTGCTTAACAGATATTATTTCATACAGTCCTCACATCTACGCTATGATGTCCATATCACTCTGACAATACAAGTGACTGTAAGTTTAGTTTGTCAGAAATAGCCCTGCTTTATCCCCATTGTCCCAACATCCTTTATGTGAGTACCCCTCCCCCCAACTTTTCCCTCAAGAGTGTCCCTGTTTGGATGATCTATTAAATTGCCCCCATGTAATGAGAAATTTGATAGTCACAATCGAGTAAGTAGTGGAGCCAGATTTGATCCAAGGCTGTTGATGGCCAAAGCCCATATACATAACTCTCTGTGTTCCCTCTGGTTAAATAGTTCCACTCCTCCTTTGTGTATAAATAAAATTAAGCCATTAAAGTAAATGATCTCCAGAATTCCTTCCATCACTAAACTCTAAAATACTAACTACAAAGAGACAAAAAATGTGGGCTCATGATACTGAGATTCTGACTTTACACCAGGATTAGCAAACAGATTTGAGGAATAGTGAAGGAAAGAAAGGGGAGAGAGAATGGAGGATTTCACACATTATCTGATTCATGATATAAGTGTAGTTCTGAAATGCCTAAAAAGATAGCCTTTCCTGCTAATGTGCATGGCAAACAAACAACCCTTGACATAAATTAGGGGGAGCTATATGTTTTCACAGGCTTCCCAAGCGGTTCAGTTGTAAAGAATCCAGTGCTGAAGACAGAGGAGATGTGGGTTCTGTCCCTTGTCCAGGTCCTCTGGAGGAGGAAATGGCAACCCAGTCTAGTATTCTTGCCTGAAAAATTCTATGGGCAGAGGAGCCTGGTGGGCTACTGTCCATGGAGTCACAGAGTCAGACATGACTGAGTGGCTAACACACACAAGTCAAATTCTACTTTATAATACACTGAGATCTTCTTAAAATTCTTTATTTTATAGAATATGATACTGCCTACAAAGAATTGTTTGGATGTCTTATGATTTTAAGATACACTTCAGATTTATATTCTCCCCAGATGATTATATTTTCCTGTGAAAATTTGACACATTCCCACCAGCTTTGACTTCTCATATTCCTTCTTTATTCCCATCTTATTGGATGCTTGCCATCGATATTAAATTGTCTTAATCCTGATTTTTCCACTATTGCTGCTTTTGCAGTTGGCACTGATTCTTATGCCCCTTGAAAGGTACTTGTGTGGCAAAAGATTGAAAAAAAATTGGCAGTTGCTCTCAGGGTTAATGTAGAAAAATAAATCTCTTATATTGCCAGTTTGGATTTAGTTTTCATTTTTAATGGCCCCAACAGATGTTGGAGGAATCTTCCACTTCCTGCACACTTCCATTTTTACAGCTGGTACTGCTTGACTCGTTCTTGACTCTGGGGGAGCAGTTCCTGGGTGTTTACACAGTGATTTACAGACACCCTCTACTATAGACTCTGATCGTCCTCTTGCTTTCTTTCACTATTTTCCCAGTGTATGACGTCACCATTACCTGGTTTCTCATCAGCTTTCTCCATCTCAGTGTTTCCTAGCCATTGCTTCTTTTCCCCATCGTGCCACATTTTGAAATGTTTGGACTGTTAGGTAAAAAGCACATAACTAGGAAAATGTACAAATAAGAGGAGATTTTCAGCTTAGCAAATGAGGCAGTCCATCTTTTCTGGTACCTTCTTTGGTATCTTTTCCTCATCACTAACAAAAGTGCTCCCGACAACTTATATTTGGGTAGTTCACTCCTTTAGAAGTTTTCCCTTTTCTTTCCTTTTCTTGTTTTCTTCTTTTCTGAGATACTCCCCTCAGTGGCACTGTTGCTGCTGCTGCTAAGTCGCTTCAGTCATGTCTGACTGTGTGTGACCCCATAGACGGCAGCCCACCAGGCTCCCCCATCCCTGGGATTCTCCAGGCAAGAACACTGGAGTGGGTTGCCATTTCCTTCTCCAATGCATGAAAGTGAAAAGTGAAAGGGAAGTTGCTCAGTCGTGTCTGACTCTTCGCAACTCCATGGACCACAGCCTACCAGGCTCCTCTGTCCATGGGATTTTCCAGGCAACAGTACTGGAGTGGGGTACCATCACCTTCTCCGTCAGTGGCACTAGTTTCTCCTAATAACTACTAAAACTAGTATTAGTTTGCTAGGGCTGACATTGAAAAGTACTGCAAACTATTGGGTTCAAACAACACCAGCTTAATATCTCACATTCTGGAGGCTAGAAGTCAAACCATGGTGTTGGGACAATGGTCACTGTGAAATCTAAAGGAATCCTCCTTTGCTTCTTAGTTTCTGGGAGATTGATAGAAATCTTTGACATTTCTTGACTTACAGTGGCATAACTCAAATCTCTGTCTTCATCGTCACCTGACATTCTCCCTGGGTTTGTTTTACATAGTCCTCCATCTATGCGCTTGTCTCTGTGTCAAAATTTCTCCTTTTTATAAGGACACCAGTCATATTGGATCAGAACCCACCCTCATGACCTCATGATAATTAGATTGCCTCTATAAAGACTCTATTTTCAAATAAGGTCATATTTCAAGGTACTGGGGGTTAGAAGGTCAGCATCTTACTGAGCTGAGAGGATGAGATGGCTCGATGGCATCACGGACTTGATGGACGCGAATCTGAGTGAACTCCGGGAGTTGGTGATGGACAGGGAGGCCTGGTGTGCTGAGATTCATGGGGTCGCAAAGAGTCGGACATGACTGAGCGACTGAACTAAATTGAACTGAACTGAACTGAATTCTACTCATAACTCCAACTAAGAACAGATTTCCACTCTTGCTTTCAAAGGAAAGGTTGACATCTTTTAGCAAGTGGTAGGATTATTTGCACTCTTCACTTGTTCTTTTGGGCTGAGAAAAGGCAGAATCAGAAGCAAGACACTGATGAAAAAGAATGACTTAACCTTTCAGTTCTTACAATAATCTTTATAAAATCACTCTTTTATGACCTACATAAAATTTGTTTGGTAATCACCCTGACTTGAGAAAAGAAAAGCTAGGCTGCCCAACACTGTAGGAAAGACAATTATCAAGTATCAGGAACACCAGCCATGGTTTTATTTTCCTTCACATATTTTCTTACTTAGACATGTATCAAGGTTGCTGAGGATACCAAAGAAGCTTATCAACCCACAATTTTAGTGCCTTGTTCCAGGAATCAATGAAATCATTTTAAATGTTTTTGTATTATACTAGAGATAAAAAGGAGAGAATACATTTAAAATATGTAAAGCCATTTCAAACCTATTGGAGTATTTGCCTTAAAAACCTTTGACGTTTTCTTCTAATGACAAATAACTTCTGATTGTCATTGTGGCTCTATTAACTTCTTTTATTTTCTTCTGTAAAACTGAAGAAAATAAAACATTTTAGTCAAGCAAGTATCTTGGCGCATTTAAATAACAGTAATGAGGCAATGCTTTCATTTGAATGTATCTTTACCTAGTAGTTCAGATGATAAAGAATCTCCTGCAGAGTACCCAATCCCTGAGTTGGGAAGATCCCCTGGAGAAGGGAATGACAACCCAGTCTTGTTCTTGCTTGGAGTACTCCATGGACAGAAAAGCCTGATGGGCTACAGTCCATGGGGCTCACAAAGGGTTAGACACAATGATTCACTTCTTTTTAATTAAAATTATGGATAGCTCTCAATGAATAAGGTATTCTTGAGGTTAGTAATAAAATTAAAATGTTTAATGTCAAAAAAGAATTATATTTGCAAATCCTCTATTTTTAAAAATAAAGCTATAATCCTACACAAAATACAAACCTTCTCTCTTGGAAGTGCTTTTTAAAAAGTAATTATTATGCTAAACATAAAAAGTATACTAAACAATTTGTCACATATTCTATATTGAACCAAATACTTGCATTTCTCAAGCAATTCTCCAGTGTGTTCATTTGATGTGAAAAACAAAAAGTCAATTCAGGAAACTGTAGAGAAAAAAATAGTTAAGCCAGTTGTTCAGACAAAACCAGTAATTATGTGTCTAAATTATTTTGCCTCCTAATTCATTTGCTTTGACATCACACAGACCTAGTCTTTTTCGCATATGGTGGCTGGTACAAGACCACTGGGGTATTATGCAGTGAGTTACTAAACAAGTTACATTGAGCAAATCTGATAAAATCAGGATTCTATGGTCAGGACTTAACCAGGCTGTATCTGGGGGTGAATGATGAAATTTTTACAGCAGCATTAAAGAAAGGGAAAAGTATTGATTAAAGAAGAAACTAAAATTGACATCCAGTGCATGCTTTTCTGGGGCCACCCTGGAAAGTCCTTGTCATCCTCATGAGGCAGAGAAAAGTCATCATTAGGCTTCCTGGGGTAATTCAACCTTGCAGATGACTAGCTTTCACTTGGAAATAGTTTCACAGTATGTAAGTGAAAAATACTCTTCAAATTTTATTTTAGAATTTTATTTTAAAATTTTCAGAACATTTAAAACACACGGGTTTTGATTTATTTTTTTCTGTTCGTTGATTTTTCATGGAGTTGATGGAGATAAAAAGATCAGCCTGGCAGCTTGCTGGCATGGAACTGGAGTGTTTAGGGTTTGTTTTGCCTTTTTGCAAGATTGGTCCACAAGAACTTTAAAAGGAGAAAAAGACGATGCAAATTAAATACGTTAGAAACGTATGTCCCATCTGTTTTTATTTCATTTTTAGAATAAGGTTTTCATACCTTCTTTTATTTTTATATTCTATGATACCACACTATAATGTTGGCCACCTCAGAGACAAACTAAATTAGCTATCCTGACCATATGGAAAGGAAAAGCTTTACCAGCTAAAGAAACAAATTTAACTCAGGCAAAAAGGCCTATGTGTTTTAGAGTTTAAAAAAATACTGCTAAGTGCATAGTAGGGGAATGTAACCCACCTGCATAAGTAAAATTTGAAAAAGAGTTTGGGTATTCCAAAATAACTATCTCTTTTCCTGGCGTCATTCAGGAATCACCCATTTGAAGCATACTTCTGTTTATTTGTATCTGGATTTATTTGTATGGAAATGTAATCAAAGGCATGAAGGCCCCTTGGAAGGTCATCCACTCCTTCTGTCTCCAAGGAGAATTAAATCTAATCTGCCTAGGTATGCCTAGGCATACCATTACAAAGAAAAGCTTCAAAACACTCCAGAGAACAAAACTTTTCCTCTACTGTCTATTCTTTGGAAATTGAAGAAGGTATGCCTTTATAGAAAAAGAGATTTTATTTCATTCTACAAATGCCCATAATGTAAAGCATTTGATAGAAGCCCTAGGCTGCAATTTTATTTTACCTGGAGAGAAGCTTCTCATAAATATACTATGTAAAACTGATGGCTGCTTCAGAAATCTCTCAATTTTTGGTTTTTATGTAAACCACAGTGAAGGAATGGAGCTCACAGAGGTCAAGCATGTGTTTTCTAACCACACAGAATAGAGGAGTGTCGGTCTGATCCAGGAAGACTTCATACTGGCATGTGCAGTTATTTACAATGATTGAGAACATCAGGTTTTATGCACAACCCATGAAGACAAGATAAATAGGTCGGTAGAGAAGCTTCAGCTAAAACAGAGTCCAGTGAATTGTTTGCTGTCACCTGACTGGAACTCCCAGCATGGCCAAGCTAGGACCACTAGACTTTTAGAGGACTGAAGTTAAAATTCACTTTATTTCATCAAAGTAATAGCTGAACTTATAAATGAAGGCATATGTTTTGAGAGTTTTTCTGTAGACATTGGAATGACTTTTTTTCTGGACATTCCTGCTAGCAGGCATTTCACCAAATGCACACTGATTACTAAAATTACCTGAATGTATTCAAGATGTGTCTCAATACTTTTCGGTACTAAAGGGGGTGGAATTACAGTAATAGTTCCCTTTCTCCATTCATGGGACAGTCAGTAGAACCATTAGCTAGCCTGAAAGATAAGTTTCCAACGCTCAAACACTGAACTGGTGGAAGATTTCTGAAGTGCCCTCTAGTTCTCCTAAACTAAAGCTATCAATTTGTACCAGATGAAATGGGCTAATCAAGCAAAAGTAATTAGGGTTTAGAAAATGTGAAGTCCTTAGGTACATATTGATCTAGCTATTTTGGATTTTCCAGTTAATACTTATATCAATGTTAAGATACCAGAGGAGACAGATAAGCAACAGAAAAAAGGCCATCTCAGGCCCAGTATTAGTCTTTGACAGTGAAATAATGTGTTAATGCTCTGAACTACATAAATAAATACTTCCTCTCTATTATTTCTTGGGACTTCTTAATGTTTATACCCAGCTCTAATCATTATTTGGTTTATGGCTAGGCATAAAAAACAAATGCTTTCCTTAAAACATCCATGATGTAATTCATGTTATCTATGAAGAAAGGAAATTCAGATGAATTCCACTGAGGTGTGTTACAACCTGAAACCGCTCAGCCACCAGTGCAGTGTTGATAGATAATCTGAGTATTGTCAGGTGGGATATTACTAAGGAGACAAAAAAGGCCACAAGATTTTCCAAAGATTATGTGTTCGGTATATTCACTCTGATCTAGAAAAAATGAGTTATATATCAAAAGGGTAGGTTTTTGTTTTTCTTTTTAACTTAGAGCCTGTTTTAAAGTTAAGGAATGAAATTTTTGCAAAGCTCATTGAAAGGAAAAAAGACAAAGTGCAAATTTTCTGAATTAAAAGGAGGGGGAAAAAGTCAATGCTTACTGAAAACAATTGTTCAAGAAGTTTTCTTATAAATAAACAGAAAGACTTATCTTCAAGTAACATGAAAGGAAAATACATGGAAGGAATAGACTGGATCCTTTATATGTTTATTTACTAATGTGTGTCCGAAAAGGCTATCAGAAAAAAATTTTGGAAAGATAATCTGTGTAGGCATTTATTTTTGTTCAAAATGATCAAGTTGACTTTCAGTTTTGGATAGAGAGTATCTGTTTCAAAGCACAAGTCTGTACAAAGCAACCTCACTATTTTGTCATACAATATTTCACTGAAAATTGTTTAAAAACATTAGCCAATAGGAATAAACAAAATGAAAAAGGGTAAAGAGAAGCTATACAGTGACAGTCGAATTTTGCCAATTTAAGGGAATTAAGAAATATCAATGAATGTTGAGTGAATGTAAGTTTTACCTAAATTTTCTTGACATGCACTAACAAGTGGCAACAGTTTTGAACAATTAAACAAAATGCAAAAGTTCCAACCCCAGGTTCTCTCTCATTTTTCACTAGATCTTGTTTTTGATAAGTGAATACTTACAGAGAATAATGAGTAGATGGCAATAATGTGACTAACATAATATCATTACCTTACATTATTGATAATGATACCAATTGCTGAGCACCCACTGTGAGTCAGGTCTTATTCTCTGCTCATTGTGCATTTATTACTCCACAGAATTCATAAAATAAATTGACATTTTATTATCACTGACATTTTACAGATGAAGAAGCTAACATACGGAACTAGCTTAAGTTCACATGACTGGTACACTACTAATTACCACGTGTGAACCATGCACTGTGCTGGGTCATGAGGATAAAAAGATTAAAATTCAGTATTGGGTCTTTCCAGAGTAGAGAAGACAAACAAATAGTTTTTAAAAACTCTACTAATTCTTATAAAAAGTGGGAAAAAATTGTTGCGTTCTTAATCGCTACTCCATTCCCTTGCCTCTACCCATATCACGGGGTGTGAGAATATATATACACATAGACACACACAATGATAAATACATATCCACAGGATTTTTAAACAGTCTCACTTAACTGCCTCAACAATTAGTTAATATTTTCCCTTTTCTTTCTGAAATGTACTGATAGCAATTCCATGCTAAATGCTCACAGGTAATATTCTACTTTCTGGTATGTCTGTACTATTTTGTGCTTAATATTTGAGTAGGGTACTTTTGGAGAAAACTTTTCATTTTATCCAAAAACTATTCACATCATTTTTATGTATGCTGCTGCTGCTGCTGCTAAGTCGCTTCAGTCGTGTCCGACTCTGTGCGACCCCATAGATGGCAGCCCACCAGGCTCCCCTGTCCCTGGGATTCTCCAGGCAAGAACACTGGAGTAGAATGATATAAATTAATTCAATATTATGTGAACAAATGATGTAAAAATGTTCAAAGAAAGAAATCCATTTGTATGAAAATCAAAGGGGAATGCTTTGGGGAAAACTTGATAAATGAATTGTTAAAAGAAATTTTTCCAAATCAGGTACAAGGAAGACAACTGTAAAAAGTTGGGGAAAAAATTCCAGAAAGATTCTAAACTTAGTTTATTTTACATGTATCACTGGATTTGCACTCTATGTCAAAGAAATGAAAAATAGGAATTCTATGCTTGTTGTAGATAGGTTTCTAGAAGACAGCGTGAAACCCAAACTTTGACCCTCAAACAAAGAAAAGCTTTGACCCTAAGTAAAACATGTATTTGTTTTAAATTTAATTAATTGGTTTAGGTAGGTATTATATGTATAATTCTATGGTAATTCCTCAGCTTTTTAAATTACTCATCAAATATTGGACCTAATTGCTTCCGATAAGAATATTTCTATAGTGGTTAGATCTAAATTCTATACTTTGTTAATTGGTAATTTAATTGTATGTTCAATGTAGAATAAAACAATAAGACTTTTCACAAAACCCTGTGCCATTTGGAAAACTCTTTTAAAGGTTTGATTTGATATTTCTAATAAAATAAAAGCATCCCTATGGATACTTCTGAAACTCTGTTTTATGACAAATAAAGGATTTATCTTTCTAAAAAATATTTGGGTAACTAGTAGTTTAGAGGGGTTCAGGCTAGGTAGTCCTATAAAATTATCTAAGTGGACTAAGATATTTTCTCATATATCTCACTAATTTCAGTTTTTGAAAGGAGCATCTTGAACTATGTATTTTCCTGTTTTGTTTTATTTTTAAAATAAACTAAGGCATTACTTATTTTTGGAAATTGCGTTCAGTGTACGTTTTTGAAACACAAACATGATTTTGTATCTGGTGCCTTTACTAATAAGCCCAGGTCTGCACCAGATGGGCAGGTGAAAATGTGATTATGAGGTGTGTGGTGATGGTTCCATTTCTATAATACACAACTCTCCAGGTTACTTGTACGTCTGTTATGTTTATCAGTTCACTTTACGGTTATCCTTAGAGGTGCTTAAAGAGGCAATTTTACACCATGAAAGGTCTCTAGAAGAGGAAACATCCTTCTTTTAACACTATTATAAGAAATGGTTCTTGTTTCAGAACAATCAAATAAATAAAAGATGTCAGCATTTTTTCCTGGCAGGTTTAGAAGTTTGATGCCGAAATACTGACTGGGGTCCATGGAACAAGACTAAAGTGAGTTTGTTCTTGAGTAGGTAGATGCAAATTGAGTCATAGGGTGTACTTTGTTACATGATGCCTTTGGGAATAACACATGGGGAGGACAAAGCCAAACTCCATCCAGGTGGTTGAATTCCCCACATATTCATTTGGACTGAAACTTTCAAATGTCAGGTGCCTGGAGAGCTCATTTAATGAAAGGGTTATCCCTGCCAACCAGTCAGTAGTTGATTTTTTTTTTTCACCAGAAGTTGTGAAATATTATTTATGTATGTAGAAGACAGGGGCTTCCTGCCGTTGTTGTTTACTTGTGGGTTTGGGCAAGTTTCCTCCTTTCCAAAAAACAAGTTTTCCATAAAAGCAACTTTGCAACAGCCTCATTCCTTTTGTTTGATACCCCAGGCAAAGAGCTTTTCATGGTATTGAAATAATTCTCATTTGAAAAACGGGAGCTCAGATGAACCAGTTCTTTATTGAAAATACAGAAAAAAAAAAGAGGCAGTAAGGTATCCTTGGTTAACTTTTTAGTTATTTAAAAGTAGCTTGTTGAAGATTGAATATTTCTATGTTTCACTAGAGCCTTTAAATATAAAAGAGATATGAG
This sequence comes from Ovis canadensis, assembly GCF_042477335.2. Classification (NCBI taxonomy): domain Eukaryota; kingdom Metazoa; phylum Chordata; class Mammalia; order Artiodactyla; family Bovidae; genus Ovis; species Ovis canadensis. The sequence continues at coordinate 172,088,584 of NC_091246.1, read as the reverse complement.
ACTATATCTGACACCATCAGGCATATTATATTAAAATTTATGAACAACTTCATCAAAAACCACTTTCCCTCTCCTGCATAGAGACAGATTTGTTCTGACATAAACGTTACATGGCTGGTTGCAGCCTCAGATTAATGCGAAGACCCTGGCGATTCCTTTTAGACGTTATTTTATGAAATAATACCTGTCAGCTGCTGCCTGATCCTAGAAAAGGGGGCAGGTTTTCCAGGTCATCTTGCCATCTGTCAGCAAAAGCTCATCTGTCCCTCCATATTACCACCTGATCTGTGCTAACAGGCCTCACAGGGAGGCCTGCTTCATTGGCCCAGTGGGAACCTGGGAAAGGGACTGTGTGAGGACATCACCTGTGATGCTGAGATTTAATTATCGCTGAAGTGATGAAGATGTGCAGGCAGATTGCAATGCTTTTGAATAAATTCATGGAGCAGGATGTACTGTGTCCCTCTCCCCGCTTCCCCCTCCCTTCACTTCCCCTTCTCTACCCCCAACCCTCAGCCTGGTCTGCTCACTAGTTCCAACAAAAGCTTACAGAGTCACCCTTAGATATTTGCAAGTACAACCTTAAAACACACACACTCACACTCAAGCACAGGCATAAGTGCACACGCATGCAAACACAACTCAGTATGCCCACGGAAGTATCAACCTAAATTGAAAGAACAAACCACGTATTGAGAGGAAATTTGCCCCAGCTTTTTACAGCAAACCTGATTATTTTCTGCCAAAGTTCCCTGTTATCAAATTTTAAAGCCATATTGATTGTTGCTGGCTTGAAAATCAGATTTCATTATGGGGCCAGCTTTTTACCTAGGGTTTTACTCAGTCTGTGGTAACACCAGCACAGGGTTACCTGGGGTCTCCTCGGAGACTTAATGCGAGGGTTCACAGTGGAGGGGGCGTGTGGTGGAACACGAAAGGTAAAGAAGGCCATGGAAAGCCCCCGGACATCCTGGGACTGTGTGTTCCCTCACGCTCTCTGAATCAATACCCCGCACAAAAGTTATTACAGGTCCAGGCCTTTTGCCTTCAAAGCTGCTTAGGCGGTATGTGGCATTAATTCCCTTCTGTACAAAAATGTGGTTGATAATCACCTGGCTAAGGAAAGGATTTAGGGCCAGAACAGCAGATTTTCTCACAGATTACAGAGTAAAATGTAGTTTCTTGGGATAAATTGGGACAGTTAACTGTAGTAAAATATGGTACCCTTGTTGATTCATGCCCATGTGATACCTTTGTTACATGTCACTGAAGAGAAACATTTATGCCATTATGTGAGGTGAGATCTGATTTCTACCCTGTTCTAAGGTGTGCTGTGCTGCACAGTACATATTTTTATCTTCTTGGTTTGGGGAGCCTGCTTTAACTCCAGAAACCGGTTGTTAAGCAAGCACTTAACTCAGTTGACTCCTAAGTATAAAGTTACAAAATAAAATGATCTGCTACTACTGGGCCCCTTCCTTGTCACCTTGTGAGCACAGTCAGGGCCCTGAACTGAGGTTACCCACATGGCTGTCAGAGACTGCAGAATTTTCTTCCCACCATCACTCCCAGAACAGGATACACCTCTCCCTCAGAGAAGGAAGATTTGGAACAGCCAAAGAAGACCCAAGGGTTTTTTCAGCATGACAGCAAACCGAAATTGTATATTTTCCTTTTCTTTTTTAAGGAAAATCATGAGCAAAAACATTGCCTTAATTCACATTTCAAAAATAATTACTACAGATTCAAGACATTTATCATGTTGTCACTGGAACCTGGGAAAGGTTATTCTTGTGGTACTTCAGGTCACAAACAAGAATGTATTATTAGAAACTAACACACAGGCTATCCAAGAGATTCCTGGGGGACAAATAGAGGTCCACTGGCTTCAAAAAAAGGTAACAGGAATGAATTAGGTAACAAGGGCCCACAGAAATTTATCAGGTTCTGAATGGGTCAGTTTTCAAAGTAACTCCTATCCATTGCATTATGTACTGTGGTGAGAACATGCAGGGAAAGTACCAATAGTCACTATTAAATTTTTCCAAACGCTTACTATTTTTATCCTCTGAAATGGTATGGCTTTTTATGAAGCTGCCATTTTCCAGTAACTTCAAAGAAAATCTAAACATGAATAAACAAACTTAGAAATTTTAAAACAGAGATAGTATCATCCTGTCTTTTACCAATTGGCCCACATCTTCAACCTTTTTCTATTTTCAAAAATAAGTTGAAATTTTGTTATCTGGAAGAGTTATTGTATATTGTATATTTTGTCTACAGATGTAGTATTTATCAATTAAAAGACTTAAACATTGCATTCACTGTTAAATCCTGCCTAATTTTATGTGAACACACATTTAGAAATGCAACTTTAGTAGTGAGTATATCCCCACAATACATCCACTTTAGCTCAGAGTAACCCTGGCACACATACTCTACTTATAAAAGACAAATGAGATTGGTTTGGGATAGCTTTGGCTGAGTGTGGTTGTTTCAGCAGCTTGAGGTAACGATATGAAATCAAGTGAGATAGAAATGGATGACATTTTAAAGAAACATAAATAGAAAATAATGAACATGCTGAGAGGTGGTTGTTGTTTTGACTTTTGAGGGGATATAGGGAAAATCTATATAACATATATGGCTCCTAGATATGATTTTGACCTCTAGATAACTGATTATCTCTCAACAAAAGTCACTGTCATTTGAGAGTTGTTCAGTAATCAGTAAGAAAATGTCTTATTCTTAAGCTAGATTCATAATCCAAGATGGAAATCTTGACAAATAAATGTTCTTAAAAGCTTATCATCAAACTTAAAAATACATGGAATAAGTTAAATAGTTGTATTTATGATGAATACAAAATTGATTTTTCTCTACATATATCTAAGCTTTTTCATCATTCTCTTACAAAATTAATTACACTGTACACTTACTTCCAAAAAGATTATTTAAAATATCTTTCATTGTAAAGGTCTCTGTTTCTGTTTTCAGTTTTAGATCTGTTAAGTGAAAAACAGGTTATAACTAGATGGCCCCAAAAATCTAGACAGCCAAAGTTAGCCTTCATTTATGCTTTGCCCAGAATGTAAAACTTAGAATTATACTATGAGTATAGTTCGGAGAAGGCAATGGCACCCCACTCCAGTACTCTTGCCTGGAAAATCCCATGGACGGAGGAGCCTGGTGGGCTGCAGTCCATGGGGTCACTAAGAGTCAGACACGACTGAGCGACTTCACTCTCACTTTTCACTTTCATGCATTGAAGAAGGTAATGGAAACCCACTCCAGTGTTCTTGCCTGGAGAATCCCAGGGACAGGAGAGCCTGGTGGGCTTCCGTCCATGGGGTCACACAGAGTCAGACACGACTAAAGTGACTTAACAGCAACATGAATATAATTATATATATATAAGAGCTTATAAAATATACTCTATATATTATTATACTCTGAATTAACTCTGTAAACCTTGAAATTAGAAAATGGCATTTTTGATATTGCAGTATATGCACTAAGAACTAGGACTTGTATCACCAATAGTAATTTGTTCATTAGGCAGGCATCATTATTAATATTACTAAGAATAATATAAATTATCCATAACTTATATTTTGAAGAAGCACTTCAGATAATTTATGAGAAGTATTACATTCTTACTTAATTGGTACTTAAGAAATGCAGAGTGAAATTTTGGGGGAAGGCCAAAAAAAAAGATATTTGTCACAGGAATACCTTTCCAGTTGGAATGTAATTGAAACAGCAAGAAATACTTCAGATTGTTTCTACTGTAAAGCCAGTCTGACTCTAGGGAAAGTAATCCATAGACCCTGTTGTGGAACAAGCACTATTTCTCAGTACCCTTTGTCAGCATTGGCATTCATGTGTGCCAGAGAATAGGACCTATCCAGATCACATCCCGCTTGCTTCTGTGGTTTATGACATAGCAAGAAGTAACAAGAATTTTTCTAAAAACTTTACCCTTTTTTAACACAAGGCTATTAATTGAGACTTCTCTGTAGCTCAAATAGTAAAGAATCTGCCTGTGAGATAGGAGACTAGGGTTCGATCCCAAGGATAGGAAGTTCCTCTGGAGAAGGGAATAGCAATCCACTCCAGTATGCTTGCCTGGAGAATTCCATGGACAGAGAAGCCTGGTGGGCTACAGTCTATGGGGTCTCAAAGAGTTGGACAAGACTGAGCAACTAACATACACATTAATTGTTGATGAATATTCACAGTGATCAGTAAATAAGCATATAGAACATCCTAGGAGAAGGCAATGGCACCCCACTCCAGTACACTTGCCTGGAAAATCCCATGGATGGAGGAGCCTGGTAGGCTGCATTCCATGGGGTCGCTAAGGATGGGACACAACTGAGCGACTTCACTTTCACTTTTCACTTTCATGCACTGGAGAAGGAAATGGCAACCCACTCCAGTGTTCGTGCTTGGAGAATCCCGGGGACAGGGGAGCCTGGTGGGCTTCTGTCTATGGGGTTGCACAGAGTCGGACACGACTGAAGCGACTTAGCAGCAGAAGCAGCAGCAGGACAACTTAGAGTTTTTCAAATGGACTTCTTTGCTCCTCCAGTATGACAAACACTTAACTTCACTATAACTTTAAGCTACAATCTCATTAACATTCTGTATAAACTAATAGACTCTTAGACATCAACATACCCATTAATATGCCAGTTTCTGAATAATGTGGAAATATCCAAGGTGACTCAAGAGCTAGTGATGGCCAAGACTAGAACACAACGGATTCTCTTCCTTGTCGGCAAGTCGGAAAAAAAAATGAGGGTTAAACACAAATCCTATGCTAAAATTATGGTCACATGGAAAAGTAATGAGAACCATGGCCAGAATTCCAGCTCACAGTGCAAGTGTGGTTCTCTAGCAACCCAGACTAGTCACCAACTTTAGGTGCACTTTTAATACTGATAGTGATAAAGGAAATATCTTTCAATCTTCCATATCCCAATTGGTAACCTTTGATGATTAGTACTATCTTCTACCTAAAAAAAACAGTAGAAATGAAAATATGAGAGGAAACTTTCCAATGATGGCATGTTTCAGGAGTTGGCATCTTGTCATCTCCATTAAGGACTTCTGAAGTACAAAAATCATCCAGTAAATTTCAATATGACATTTGTCTACCACTTTGAAATGATTGTTATTATACTTAGAACTAACGAGAGAATAAAATCTCAGAACATGTGGTAAAATATATTTTCAAACAAAAAGAAAGGAGGCAGCTTAATGATCAGCAAAAGTTTTTCCTTGCTACATATTGTAGTAAGGAGAAGATAAAAGACTTCAATACTCTATTTCATATTGCATCTTCAGAAAAGATACATGTGAAAATGGTCAGAAATTACCATTCATGGAGGATAAAGGGAAGAAGGAAGAGAGGGATTGAGAGTAAGAAGAAAAGGTTACTCTACCTTGCCTGAAAGACAGTCTATCTGGATTACCTGCCTACCACCTACCGCTGTAACATAGCAAGAAAACCACACATAAATAATTAAAGCTCAAAGCACCTGGAGTATATATTGTGAAGACTACAATAACTTTTTAAAATACCTAGTTTTTATCTTAAATAAGCTTAAAATTTATTGAGGAATAGTCATTACTGTACAACAGTATCAAAGAGAGATTAAATCAGATTACAGAAGAGAAAGGCCAATAAAGAGATGGCATTTTAGCTGGACCTTCAAGAATTTAGTTGACATTCAATAGGTAAGGAGTGGAAGGGGATTGCAAGTAAAAATGAGGGGTCACTCAGTCAATGATTTTTGAGCCCCTCCTATTCTCTGTTATTGACCTGGAACAAAGAATTCATTAGTGAACAAAACAGTCCAATCCCTCATGATATTTATAGTTAAAATGGAAAGATATAAAGTAAATATGTAAATAGTCACACACATGCAGAGTGTAGGGCAGGAAAAGTACAAGGTATAATTAGTAGTTATCTCCAGAAGATACCCTTCCTATATGAAAGGCAATGGACATTATTAGTGCTAAAGACTATATTTAGCTGAATCTAGTTTAGAAGGTCAAGAAAGACTCTCCTAGGGATGAGATCTGAAACTGAGGAGCAGGAGAATTCATGAGCATACACTAGTGAAAGAGAGACTAAGCAAAGTATGTACACAAGGAGCAGCCTGTTCAAAGACCCTGTCGTAGGAGAGAGCATGGCATGTTTGAAGAACCCAAACATTCTGAAAAGAATGGAATGACAAAGACAGAGTGTGGAAAGACATAAAGCCATGAGGTAGGCAGAAACTGTCTGATAATGTAAGTCCCTGTCAGCCATGCTAAATATATTTCACTTTTATCTAAGAACAATGAGACGTCACTTGTGGTTTTAGGAAACAGAAATGAGGTGAGCTTGTCCTGAAGTATGGGCACATAGTGGGAGCTTGGAGGAGGATGAGTGCCAATCAAAATCTGAACCAGAACACAAAAATTCCAGGAAATGCAGGAACTTCATTCCTACTGTATTCCTTGATGTTGTGACTATTTGTCTTCTCACTTCACCAGAGATGCTGTCAGCTTCTGAGTACATTTTACTCCCCTAAAATTTCATCACAAATCAAAGATGTTTTACTAAAGGTCTCATTCCAAAAAAGGTGGAATGAGACCTTTAGTAATTTTATAGGAGCACAGTGACAATGATAATACAAATATTTAGGTTATTTCTCTTGCCCTTAAACATATCTGAGTAAAATAGACTGAGCATATCAGAATATAAATATACAGCATTACATCACCTTTTTTGTTTTTTTTAATTATAAAAATTGTGCTTTTATTTATTTATTTTAGTTTTTCATTTTTTAAATTTTAAAATCTTTAATTCTTACATGCGCCCAAACATGTAAGAATTAAAGATTTTAAAATTTAAAAAATGAAAAACTAAAAAAATAAATAAATAAAAGCACAATTTTTATAATCAAAAAAAAAGGTGATGTAATGCTGTATATTTATATTCTGATATGCTCAGTCTATTTTACTCAGATATGTTTAAGGGCAAGAGAAATAACCTAAATATTTGTATTATCATTGTCACTGTGCTCCTATAAAATTCTTCCATTTTAACAGGTAAAACAATAATCAGAAATATCACCAGATTTTTATGAATCAAATTATAGGAACTTATGTGTGCCACAACTGCATTTTCAATAATATTCAGGGAATATTGTCTGATGACCAGCTTTAATTGGGAACATAGCATCACCTGCTATGGGTTTTCATAAGCAGGATCACTCTTACAAATGATTGCTAGTGACCAGAGTAACATATAATATAATGCTATAACAACAAACCATGTGAAGGGTCTGATCCAATCGAACAGAACTTATTGGTTTTTAGAGTAATCTCCATGTAAGTACTCTAAAGAAAAAGTGATTTAAATTATTTTCTTTTTAATCAAAGGTGACATCTTCAGCTTTCCGAATGATTTCATGAGCCTTTTCCTAAGGAAATAAAAACATTCTAGAGCACAATCCATATATTGAGAATATTTGTCCCTCAGATAGATGAACATCAAAATGGTTATAGCATATTTGGTCAAGAAGGTGAAACATCCTAATACCCAATAGCCCAAGAACACTCTGAGCTGTGTTACCAATTGTGATTATAGTAGTTTCTGGCTTGGATGTAGCTCTTTGAAGTTTGTAATGAATATTTATATGAATTATCTCATGATTTCTCACATTTAACAATAGACACAGGGAGATGTAGTAAGACTTCATGACACACCCAAAGTTAGAGATGGAGGAGGTGGTAGAATTACTGAAATATTCTTGACATTTCCTTAGATTGAGTTCTTGTCCTCCATGTTATTTTCTCACTTTCCAGTGCTGCAAAGAGGAAAAAGCCTACGAACTATTTTTTTCTAGCTCAAGTACAACCTGTAGATGGGGGAAAGTAGATACAAACTGTTGGCAAGAGAATGTGGCTGGGGGTCAGATGACAAAAAAACCCAAACATAGTACGAATAATTATTTCATCACAGTGAATGAAGTATATGTGAACATTACTGATTTATGTAGACAATAGTGGTAATGATAAATAAGAATGATGATAAAGATAAGTATAAACAACAATAATAAATAAGAATGGTGTATATTTTCAACTTTAGTTTTTTATGATGGAATGTATGAATAGTATTTAGGTTTCTGGTCATTTTTATTGGGTGGTACATTTTGAATATAATTTTAACTGCTTATTAAAATTGCTGAATTCCATGCATTCTCAACAGAAGATAGAGTTGATGAATTAGGGATATTTCTATGAAAGTAACTAGTATCATAAAGATACAGGGATCTGGTAACTTTACTGATAATTAGCTAAAAATAAAGAGAAATTTCAATACAATTCTAGAATACTTTACTCATGGACTTCTTATTTTTTGCTTATTTTTTTCATGGATAGTGATTTGTAACAAAATTAAGAATGCTACAGGGAATTTTCTGGAGGTCTGGTGGTTGAGACTCCAGGCTTCATTGCTGAGGGGCCAGATTTGATTCCTAGCTGGGGAGCTAAAATCCTGACAGCTGTGAGATGGGGCCAGAAAAAAAGAATGTTACAAATTCTAATACTTTTAAGTAAAACTGGGCTCTATAATGCATTATACTGGGCATGGTAATTATTTGGAATGTGTACAGATAGATTCATACCTTCAGTGAACTGGTTATAAAAATCTCAAAAAAGGAAAGTGGTAAATTATTTTTCTGCGTAGCTCAATGAAAGTTAAAAGCTGGGTATGGACCATCATCATTAACTCCTTTCAGTCTTGAAATGTCTGCTTTCTGCCTTGAGTGGTAATTTCTTAAATAATCTTCCTTTTAAATGGTTCAAATTGTATGGCAAGTCCCATATGTATGAGTCATCTCGTTACATTCTTCCACACTGGAGACATAAGAACAATAATCAGATTTCATACTCCTCAGCCTGAGGAGTTAGACTCCATTGCGGACGTAAGAGAAGCTGGTTAGGGTGATACTGTTTTGTAATTTACCCAAAGTTAATGTTCCTTTCAGTGATGGGTTAAAAGTCATTCACCAAACACTCCAAGAGAATTGGACTTTGCTGAGATTTTACTGCCTCTACTGTTGCCTAAACTACGCAGCCTAACTGGGGTTTGGGAAGCTTTCACTTCCGAGCTTTTGTAGTTGCTAACTCAGCTTGTCATAAATGCATCCAACCTGTATTTCCATCTGCAGCATTGTTGATTTTCTCCAGAAAACACTAAGGCACACTCAATTCTCAGGCACAGATGACTGGGTTAAGGGCTTTCTCCAAGCATAATGCCATATATGATTGAATGTAAATGACCAAATCTGATCATCACTCACACAGTGAAATGGAAAATAAGAGTTGCTGAATGATCCTGAATTTTCTGGTTCATAAACAAATAGAAAATAACAAATTTAATATATTGAGCTTTATGTGCAGTTTGGCCACAAGACAAACTTTTTTCCCTTTCCAATGTTTAATGAGAAGCATCTCTCTCATTGCTCTTCCACTTTAGGTTTAAGCATCCCTATCTCAGATAATCAATTGTTTATAATAAATGGGAAAATCCTTATTATTTTTTTTTGAAATGGTTTCTGGCATCTAATTACACAGGATTTTTGACCTGGCTAGACAGATAATGTTAACACAGCTTCAGTACTAAACAAGTCTGAACATGTGTGCGCTTGACTTTTATTAAACTCCTACTGAAGAAACAGATTAATTGGAGGCTGATTCACTGGTGAACAGGCGTTAAAGACAGAAGGACCTTCTCACATTTTGTTCTGTTATCCAGGCTTATGCCATCTCAGGTTGGCAAGGAGATCCCAACTGTAGTGTTTTGAAATATAACTGAAAGAAATTGTAGAATAACAGGTGCAAAAAAAAATGCAAACCACTTATAAAATGTTGATCTGATTTTCTCCTTTTTCTTTTGCCAAATGGCCACCTGACACTTTATGGACTCAGGTACTGCCCAGATAGCATTTCACGTAAGAATATTATGTGGGAACTGATTATGGAGGCTAGCAGCTGTCATAATTATTCCTTATACCATTGTTACTATTTTCTTTCTTTTAGAAAATGTTTTTGGAAGAACATGGGTAAAAGCTGTGAGGATACCATTTCAAATAGTCTCAGAGAACATTGAGGCAAAAGAAAATGCTCTTCTTGGCAGCTTTGATTCTGTCTATAAAAGCTGGAATTTTATCCCCTGATGTTTCCTTTACTATTTAATGGTTTGTATCCTGTAAGATAGGAAAGGCAAAAATAAATAAATAAATAAATGATAAAGACACTAGGAACTAAGTTGCTAGTGAGTTGGAGAAAGGCCCTATATTGTATCTATGGATGTAATGTATTATGGTTTACAGGGCTTTCCCATGTATTATCTCATTCATAATATCTCTGTGAAATATGTGTCACCAGATTTTTACAGCTGGGAAAATTGCCTCTTAAAAAAGTTAAGAGACTTCCTAAAGTAACTCACAGAGTAAGTTGGGCAACAAGGACTTTAGCCCAGACCTTTTGACTCCAGGTCTGCCTGGGGCTTTTCTAGGAATGTGCCCATTAGAAAGTCCCCCAGTCCTTCCGGGTCTAAATCTTTTTCTGTCGAAAAAGGACAGTGGTGGAAAGATGATCTTTATGTCTCCTTCCAGTTTCAAAAATGTGATCTTGAGATTTGACTATAAACCTCTAAAATCCTAGAAATAAGCAACAAATATAAAAAAAATAGTCAACAAATATCCGGTAGAACTGGACTCTAGGAAGCTGTGACCTGTGCAGACTCTGAAGTTCACTTGGGACACATCCTTAGGTCTAGTTCACACCACCTGGAGGAGGCTCTGTTAACTTTCTTCTTGACAAAGCTCATTAGCATCATCAGTTTCCTCTGTATAAATATTTTTGTGAAAGTCGCTTATTCGTGTCCAACATTTTGCAACTCCCATGGACTACTGTCCATGGAGTTCTCCAAGCCAGAATACTGGAGTAGGATAGCCATTCCCTTCTCCAGGGGATCTTCCCAACCCAGGGATTCAACCCAGGTCTCCCACAATGCAGGCAGATTCTTTACCTGCTGAGCCACCAGGGAAGCCCAAGCAATTAACACAAATGTTAGGATGAGTGTAAAGGTTTCAGCATTATATGTTTAAAGTCCCAACTGTTAGAAATTAAACATTACTATGGAAATTTGGATAGATTACCTGTTTCATCACATTTCAAGAAGTTCAAGGTTCAGCAAAAGGAAAGTAGCAGTCAATTGGTTGAAAGTGAAAGATGGGAAGTTAAGGTGCTGGCTCTCTAGGAAGAGTTTGCACCTGGCATTCTATTTGTAAATAGACTTTTATTTACATTTATTTCACAGAGGCAGAAAGCAAAGATTAGTTGTTTATGTGTTTATCTCCACTCTTGTATCCTTCTCACCAAATTTTGAAACAGCCCATAACACTACTTTAAAATATTTAATTAAATGATTTAAAGCCACCTGATGAATACTAGCCATCACATTAAAATATTCAAGTGTCATGAACAACACTATATTAATTCACTTCAAACTAAGATGGACATCCATGCAGTTGAAATGAACTCACAATAGACACAAGAATAATAATTAAATATAAAGTGAGGCACTTATTTTCAGTGAATATTTTTTAAATATTATGATGGACTGTATTTACTTTTAATGTATGGATGTATGGACTGATTTTTCAGCCCTTGTTTAGATTCTATCCTGGACAACAAATAGTTAACATGATATACAACAGAATTGTAGGACATCTTCTAGTCTCTATGGCTAGTAGAGAAGTCTAAATTTCTGTGTGTTGTGCAGAAGTTGATTGGAGACTTTCTGATTTTTAAGTGCATTTCAATTTCAATGTCAGATGAAAGTCCAAGAACTGAGTGAACTTTTTCATATCTAAGCATTCCAAGGCTGGTAAAACTGTTCCGCTTGCTAAATGATGTTATAAATATCGAGATTAGTTTCCTCTAAAATTACCAGTGCCAGGTGCATTCCATTTCTTATGTCATATAATATTTTGTTACCAGTCTTCACAGTTTAGAAGAAGGTTTAAAGAATGTGTAGACAAAAAAATTAGTAAAGACATTTAAATGTGACAACTGTATCTATACAACCTGTATGATAGGTGCTGAAGAGTAGAATTATTTTTTTAGTCTTGTTTTGCTTAAGTGGGGTAAGGTAGATGGAATATGTATGTTTAGTTCTGAACTAGCTATTGTCTCCATTATAAATAGTTATAATAGTTGGAATAAATAAATCAGTTGCAAAACCAGTATTACTGTATTTTGTTAGTTGTGCTTCCCATGCATAAAATCTCAGCACTCAAGATGTCCCCATAAAATCCTTCACTAAACCTTTGTTTTAGAGTATTTGAAAGGACATCATTCCATGTGGGAATATTACGTACAGCCACTGATTCAACAGTAACTGAGAACTTATGTACAAAACATTCTTTACATATTGACAAATATTTCTAAAAAATGAATTGGTATTTTTTGTTGTTGAGTGTTTCATGAATGACCTTTACCTCTGTAGACATATGCAGTTTTCAGTTTTTTGGGTGAGACTTTCAAAATATTTTTTTAGAGTGTTCAATGTTAGCACTGACATTTTTACAGTGATTTCAGAGCCTTGTAGTTTAGAATATTCTATTTGCTTTATTTCTAATTACTTATACCACCCTCGTTTTAAATACTGTGCAGATGTAATTGACAGTGATGATATACAATATGTATGAAATGAGCTTTTCTCTATCAGTGGTGTGTGTCATGCAAGATTCCATTGCAATATTTACAGTTAAACTAAACTTTTTAGAAGGAGCAAAATTGCATTTGTTTTGCAGATTTGCTCATCATTAAATGTGAAACATTTCACATTTGTCTTTTTGAGTAATTGGCTTTTTAAAATGATAAGGTGCTCTGAACACTTGTTATGTGGATAGGTCTGACGTTGTATCCCAGAAATCCATATGCCATACAGACAGAACAGAAGAAAGATATTCACAAGCATGTCACAGATTGGACTAAAGCAAGCCAAAAACCCAAGTGCCATGGCATTAACAATAGCACCAGATTTACTGTCACGATCACAATCTGTGCTGCATCACAGACAGAAGGAGAACTTTTGATAGGTAACACCTCAGTGTTTTTTTAATTTTTTTGGCAAATTATCATTTATCATTATATTTTTGCCTGCCATATAATATTATTATAATGATATTAAAAATACAAGATAAATTTAATAGTCCTCAACAAAAGCACAAATGTAATTGCCAGGCCAGGTAGGATGAGAGAGAGGAGAGGGAGAGAGAGGGAGATAGTCTGTTGTTTTATTACGGAACAAACTGAAGTTGGAAAAATAGAAAACAGCTAAGATACTAGTGAGGATTTTAGCTTCTTCAAATTCACATAAAGAAATGGCTTATTAATGACAGGGAAAACAAAAGAATTACCCCTCTTGAGAACTTGAAAACTCTAATGTTTCCAAAATATGTGGTTTCCCCGGATAAAAACTCACAGCTAATTTTATATTCCAAATGGGAAGGGGGTGGGTGGGGATATTTTGAGATGTGAAATTGTCCAATCTTTTCTGGTCTGTGCACATTTCCCCATGATGTGGATATGAAGCAACCACAATTCACAGGATGCCCCGATAGGTACTAAAAAAAGATTTACAAAATCACAGTTTGCAGCTCAATCTCACGTTGGGCTGATTGAAGGAAAACCTCTAGAAACACTGCACAGAGCTTCCTAGCATCAAATAGAGACACATCAGTCAACTGTTTGTCTTAATTGAGGACCTCTTTGGGACCTCATTGAAAAGAATGTTTCCACCTATCTTTTAGCTGTTTACCTGGGTAGGAGACATTCTGGAGAACAGCCTCAATGAGAGTTTTGTTTTCTTATAGAAGAATATATCCTAAAGTTATCCAATTTTGCTAACATAATTAAAAATATTAAAGCTGCTTTCTCAAAGATATAAGGGAACCTTAAGAAAAACTTTAAAGAATTAATTAGCAAAATACTAAGCTTTTCAAGTATTGCTATGTAGATACAAAAGGATATTAATCTACAAATTAATTTGAAATTGAGTTGGCTGAAATGAAAAAGTGTATTTAAATTATATAGATATATGCTAGAGTAAAGTCACAATTTTCACCAAAATTAGAATGAAGTTTTGTGTTCCATAGCCTTGAAACCAATGAACATTTGGTTTCTAGCCTTGTGACAGTTTGGAGACTGGGCATACTATTTTCTTTTAACATTCCACTTGCCAGTGTCAGTCTTCCTTAAAGCCTAGAGGATTATTTACTGTTGTCCACTTCCAGTTCACATGCCTCACTTTTGTGGGACTTAAATAAATCTTCTAGCTTTCAAATTCTGCCAACTCAATTTTAACTTATTAATCATTACCCCAGAAATAGAGTAAATATTTTGAGAGTTACAAAGAAGCGCAAACTATTACTACTTTTACAAAATAATATGTTGTTACTATGGAGCGAACAAGAAACAAGAAGACCACCCAAGATAAAACACAACAAATTGTTTAAATTGTTTTAAAAGTTTATAATACACAATAGTGGTGAAGTTATGCTCAGAAATCAAAGTCTGTCTCTCTAGATAGCTAGAGAGTCCAGAGAAGGAAAACTTTAGTTTTATGCCTTATTAGACGAGAAAGAAATAGAGAGGAAGAAATACAATTTTCACCATTTTATAAAACAATTGTTTTGTAAAAGCACTCATTTACTTTTATTGTTGCATTTCTACTGTAAGTATATAAAGACAATATAAATGAGACAAACTTTTCACCAGAGACATAGAACAACTTTCTACACAAGATACTCCAATGAGAGCAGCACAGTAAACATCATGAGAGATACTGCGATATGAGTTTTAAGAAAAGCAAAAGACAATAAGAACCTTATTATACAAAGCTTATTCAAGTGAGAGTATATTGAACATTTTCCAATTTTCCATTAACTTTTAAGGTTTTGGAGTTGGTATAATTAAAACAAGTATGATATTAAAGAAGATATTGAAAGGAAGGGGTCCAGAGGTAGCAAACCATGTCAGGTGTAAATAGAGTGTGGACTAGACTGACAATTCTGAACACTCAAGGGTGAAGAAAGCATTATAAATGATCATCTACTGGGGACAAAGGAGATGGAGAAGATAAAAACGATGCAGTTATAGAACAAGAACTGATGACATGGATGATAGTGGCACTGGTAGAATTATGAACAGCTGGAAGGTAAGACATTTTAAGGAAAACATTTTATGGAAGAAGCAAAATTTGATAAAGTCCCTAAGGTCTATGCAGAATGAGTGAATGTGTTAACAGAAAGATATGGAAATCAAATTATAGGCTAGAAATTTTGATAAGTGTCACTTGTTAATCTCATCAAAAAAGTATATGATGTTCAGGAACATGTTTATCTCCTAAAGCAACTATTTGCAATTTTCAAAGAAGTACCTGACACTGCATACTTGACTTCCATTAGATTTTCATTAGTTTATTAGTACTCTACTTGTACTGTCTTTGTTCAGCATAAGTAAGATGTAAACGATAAAGTCATGATTGATGTATTCCAAAGTCAACAAACACATATGAGTTCCTACATTTGGGCACAAGCTAGACATATTCTTAGAGAAGCTCTGACACAAAGCAGTTAATAAGAGGAATGCCTCATTAGGCAACAACGTTAATGAAAATTAGTGAAATGAATTGATTTTATAAAAATTTTAAAGGTAAATACAGGGACTCTTATTTATACTTTTAAGATAAATAAAAGTTATCATTACTTAGGTAGTGATAAGAACTTATGCCTTATGTTCTTATATCCTAGGTTTTTAGTTCTTAAGTTCTCTCAGTTTGTTAAGAGACCAGTTCTCTTGTGATATACAGGAAATTTCTCAAAGATTACTAGAGATGAAACTCATATTACAAAATGTACAACTTCTACTTGAAAAGTAGTTGTAGGTTAGATTTTTTCTTTCTTTGCAGTGACTACAAAGTATGACGATAATTTCTGGAAAGTCAAGGCAAATTTTAGAAAAAACAAATATTTCTAGTTAAATAATTTGAGATACAAATGAGTACTTTCAATGAATTTTATACCAATCTAGTGTGTGATGGGAGAGGGTATTTTAGCATGTTTATTTAGAAGTTTGATATTATAAGGTAGACCTCCCTATACAAAAGGCTTCCCTGGTAGCTCAGATGGTAAAGAATTCATCTGTAAAACCGGAGACCTGCATTTGATCCCTGGGTCGGGAAGATCCTCTGGAGAAGGGAATGGCTACCCACTCCAGCATTCTTGCCTGGAGAATTCCATGGACAGAGGAGCCTTTCAGGCTACAGACCATGGGCAGAACAAGTACATGAATGCCTGTGAGAAAGTTCCACTTGAATTTTGTTCATTTTGCATAGTGGTCTTATCTATTCTTGCAATTATCCTTAAAAATTGAAATACTTGCTTCATTAACTTAAATACAATTGACTCCCTTTATGAAAAATGAGAAATATATGTACTTACACTTCTTCCCACTTTGTCATAATCTATAGATATGTTAGTCATTAACATATCAAATCTATAGATATTTTAGATATAGTTAGTTAGATATTTTTATATTTTCGAACTTACAAACTTTTTATTTTTTGTCATTCTAATTTTCAGAGCTTAGGCCTAAATAAGAATTGTACCTCATTTTATACAATAACTTTCTCAAAAAAATATTTTCTTAGCTTTTGATATTTGGTTGCTTTGGTTGTTTGAAAGCAAATATGAGACTCATATTATGCAGTGAAATCTTTTGGTGCCTTTGTATGTGAATGTAAACTTGACTAGGTATGAAGTACTTGATTAACACTTTCATTTTACCAAGACCTTTAGGCTTTCTCCACTTTTGTCTGAATTTAAACATTGATATGGAAAAATCTGAAACCAGCCTAGTTTTGCCCTAATAAGTGACTTCATGTTTCTGAAGGTCTATAGGACTTTTTTCTTTATCCATCAGTTCAGTTCAGTTCAGTTGCTCAGTCGTGTCCGACTCTTCATGACCTCATGAATCGCAGCACACCACGCCTCCCTGTCCATCACCAACTCCTGGAGTTCACTCAGACTCACGTCCATCGAGTCAGCGATGCCATCCAGCCATCTCATCCTCTGTCGTCCCCTTCTCCTCCTGCCCCCAGTCCCTCCCAGCATCAGAGTCTTTTCCAATGAGTCAACTCTTCGCATGAGGTGGCCAAAGTACTGGAGTTTCAGCTTTAGCATCATTCCTTCCAAAGAAATCCCAGGGCTGATCTCCTTCAGAATAGACTGGTTGGAGCTCCTTGCAGTCCAAGGGACTCTCAAGAGTCTTCTCCAATACCACAGTTCAAAAGCATCAACTCTTTGGCGCTCAGCTTTCTTCACAGTCCAACTCTCACATCCATACATGACCACTGGAAAAACCATAGCCCCAATTCTGATAATTTAGCAAAGGTATATCTTAGTATTTAAACTCTGTAGCAAAATTTTCTAGAACATGATCATCCACATAAATTCAGATTTCTATTTTACTTAAATTTTGTCTGTCACATCTTTGGATCTTTCTGCTCTATTTTATTAAAATTTTCATTTTGAGGATTCATTTATGATGAGGATATTACGTCTCCGACGTTCTTGTTTTTTTCTCACATCTAGTCTTCTACAATGGATGTATCTCAGATAATAAATTTTCTTACTATTTAGTATTCTGATCACATCCTCACAGGTTTTACAATATAATGTTTATGTTTAACATTTTTTATAATTCTAGTTTTAGTGTTCTTTTTAATACAAATATTTTTAGGAGAGTGTTTTCTATATGTTCATGTGTTATTACTTTCAAGACATATGAAAGTCAGCCTGATCAGCTCAGCCTGATCAGAGAATTGAGTACACAGCTAGACTTGATATGGCTAATATAAATAGGACTCCCAGGTTTATGTTGATGAGGGGTTAGGGTATGGGTAGGGGAATTAACATGGTTAAGGCTAGGCTTAGGGCTAGAATGGGTGCTAGAATAAATATTGAGATTGAGGATGTGGCAGGTCCTAATGGTTCTTTAATAAAAAGTTTGATTGCGTGAGCAATGGGTTGGAGTAGGCCGTATGGGCCTACAACATTTGGGCCTTTTTGGAATTGTATGTAGCCTAGGACTTTTCATTCTACTAGTGTGAGAAATGCCACGGCTAGAAGAATGGGATAATTAGTATTAGAATATTAATTATAAACATTTTGTTAAGGAGAGGATTTGAATCTCTGAATATAAAGGTTTAAGTTTTACGCAATTACCGGGCTCTGCCACCTATTTCCACTAATCTGTTTGCTTTTAATTTCTAATTGTATGACATCATGATTTAGAGGTATGGCTCTTGAATTTTTAACATAGAAGTACTATATGGTTCAGCAATCCCACCTCTGTGTATGTTTATAAAGATGATGAAATTGCTTTTGCAAAGATATCTGCACTTGCATGTTTATTGCAGCTTTATTCACAATAGGCAAGACATGGAAACTGTTCATCAGTGAATGACTGGGTGAAGAAAATGCAATATATCTATGCAGACATAATGGAATATTATTCAGCCAAAAAAGAAGGAAAGCATGTCCTTTGTGACAATGTGTATGAACCTTTAGAGAATCACATTAAATGAAATAAGAGAAAGAGAAATATAACATGATTTTATTTATATGCAGAATCTTAAAAAATCAAACTTGTAGACTCATAGAGTAGATTGGTGGTTTTCAGGGGTCAAAGGTGGGGGAAATAGAAAGCTATCATTCAAAGGATGCAAACTTTCAGTTATAAGGCAAAGAAGCTTTAGGGATCTAATGTACAGCATGGTGACTAGAGTTAATAGTACTCTACTGAATACTTGAAAGTTGCTTAAAGAGTAAATCTTAAATATTCTCACCAGACAAAAAATAATGATAACTGTTGTGGGATGATGGATATGTTAATTTGCCTCCTTGTGGTAATCTTTTCACAATATATACATACAGCAAAGCATGATGTTTTAACCCTTAAACTTACACAATGTTATTTGTCAATCAGATCTCAATAAAGCTGGGTGAAAAAAATTGGGTAAGGGACCAGGAGCACACATTTTTATGAAAGAAAAAAGAGAAGAATGCCACATGTGCCATATACTTCTTGGTAATATTTCATTAATATGAGTTTACATTCTTATTTCCAATCTCATTGTTCCCTTAGTTTTGTATCTTGCAAATAGTCTATTGATATACTCATTTTTAAAAAGCTCAATCTGAAAACCTGCATTCATTAATGGGAAAATATAATCCATTCATGTTTTTTTTTCAGTTTAATAAAATATTTGGTATTTCTGTGATTTTGTTATGATTTTTGTTGTTGGCTTTTGAGGGTTTGTTTGTTTTACCTATAGGCTATTTCTTTTTCTTCACTTCATTTTATCTTTAGGAAATTAAGTTACTTTTTTTGTTTATTTTTATCCATTTGGTAGCTTAGAAACTAAAGTTCTGTATACAATTATCATTAACTCTGTAGTTTAGCACTGGTATCTAACAACGTACCTCATTGAATGGTTTAATGTTTATATCATCCACTAAATGAGTCAAGACCCTTAACATGCTTTTACTGTCCCTACTGGAAAAGAAAAGAAACCCTGGGATATTCATCATATAGATATTGTTTTTTGTTGCTTTGATGGGAATATGGCAGGAAAGTAGAATCAATGCTTGTATTCACTCTACTATTTTTATGAAATCTCTCCAATATTCTCTTCAATAACTTTGATCTCATTTTTCTTTTTTGGTTCATGTGTTTTCCTTCATGATATAATCATACCTGTTCTACTATTTGATGCTTTACTGTGGTTTAAACACTCTAATAATTTTTGTTTTAACACTCAATTCTTCGTATAAAGCCTGAAAATTCTTACTTTATATTTTTGCTAAGTCATCTGTTTTTGACCATCTAAGTTTATTTTTGTGTTATTCTTTTGATAGGTCCAAGGTCCCAAAAATTTTTTCCTGAGGGTGTAGAATATTAAATATTACATTTTCTCCTATTTCCTGGAGTAGTTTTTCTTCTGATGTGGGTTTTTAATATAACTTTTGTTTATTTTTCTATCTTTTCCCCCCACTCTTTTCTGAGGAATTGAAAACAAGAATAGCAGTGTCTGTGAGCTAGTCCCATATGATATGCTTTCTGCTTATTAATCTTCTTTCTTAATGTAAAAATGATTGCATTTAAACCTAAAGTATTTAATCTGAAGAAAGCTGCACATTTCTTCCTGCAGTCTCTCCCTCTTTCATTTGTAATCCACATGCTGAATTTTTGCACTTTCTTCTTTCTGTGTTCCTATTTTTTCATTATGGAGAGCTCTGGACAAGACTAGTAAAGTCAATTCTAGCTTTAGGCTGCCTATATCAAAGTCTGTGGCTGTTTTTGAAAACATCTTATTAGGGGATGACAGAGGATGAGATGGCTGGATGGCATCACTGACTCGATGGACATGAATCTGAGTGAACTCCGGGAGTTGGTGATGGACAGGGATGCCTGGCATGCTGCGATTCATGGGGTCGCAAAGAGTCGGACATGACTGAGCAACTGAACTGAACTGAACTATTATGTTTTAGGAATTTTTGATTCCATCTGAAAGTTGAGATTGGTTAAAGGATTGTCCAATACCTAATTTTCTAGAAAACTTCTCCCCTCAGTTATGCTAAAAGACCTCAAATCTTTTTTGCCAAAGATAATTTTGAGTATATTAAAAACTCTGCAGGCATTACATAATTTTTTAAATACATAAATATAATGTTTATCTCCATTGTGTAGAATGGTAAAAGAAAAAGAAATGGTCTTTTTAAACACAAATGATATTTGCATCATTTGAATAGAACTTATATGCAACTATATAAAAATGTTAATTTTTCTAAATTTGAAAACAGAAGACTTGATTGTTATAATAATGAAATAATTTGAGCCTTTCAGAAAAAAGTTTTTCCATGCCATTTG
The DNA here is from genome assembly GCF_042477335.2 of Ovis canadensis. NCBI lineage: Eukaryota > Metazoa > Chordata > Mammalia > Artiodactyla > Bovidae > Ovis > Ovis canadensis. The sequence continues at coordinate 172,067,512 of NC_091246.1, read as the reverse complement.
TGGGGGAAGACTATTGGCTTGAATCAATCATCATTCTGAGATTTTTGTTTAGTTGGAACTATGGATAAAGGAGGAATATATGTCTTTTCCTTTAAATTTTGGTTTGAAATATGTATTACATATAGTATAAAATATTTTGACAATGACACTGTTCAATTATGAGGAATTGACATAAAAGACACTGATCTCTGACACTTTCATTTTTTCAGAATAAAATATTACCTGATTATAAAACCCATTAAGGGACCACCAACTTCTAGAAATTGCTTACTGTAAACCAACTTTAGCTTCAGAGAATAGCTAACCTATATGTAAAGCATATTCTTTGAAGATACAAGTCTAACACATTGACACAAATATCACACACCCACACCTACCAATAGAAAAACAACAACAACAACAACAACCTCATTAAATTTAATGAGGCAAATGGTGCTATTTTTGATGGGACACTAATGAGAGAATCTTTTTTTTAACCAAATAGAATCTTATTAATTTATGTCAGAAACAGAAGTGGAGACACAGTCATATTAGAAGTGTTAATTTCACACGGGACTATCTCCAATGGTCTTTTTACTGGGCTTAAGCATTTATTTAATCAAACTTACTGAGCTTTATTTTAATCTTATATGGTTTAAGACCATTTGTATATCATAGTATGTTTCTTGAATACAAGAAATATGTTAGTTCACCTATATATCCCCTATTATGGGGAATGGTACTTCAGACACTACTAAGGCACACATTTTTCTATTTTAGATCAAGAAATTCACTTCATTTCACTTTTAGAGTTTTCATATTTATAAAATGAATGAAACTGAGATATTGATTTTAAATCCAACCAAATATCATCCCAAAACTAGTATTAACATGCATATCTTTAGAAAGTAATGTATAGTCTGAAAAGTAGTAGAATTTTACTTGAAATGAATTATAGAAATATGCCATCTAAATTAAAAGTTATGGTGAATCCTCATAATATGGACTGTTCTTTGCTTCATGAAAACTTTCTACTTTATTATTTATTTTGTTGAGTCTGAAGACACATTTGCTGTTTCATCAGTTGTTGAGTGGACACATGCACATAGACAAATATTCATTTTGGTGACTGCCTGGTGTGCTGTGATTCATGGGGTCGCAAAGAGTCGGACACAACTGAGCAACTGAACTGAACTGAACTGATATATTAATTAATCAATAGCAGTCTACAGGACTGTCAACTACAATATGTCCTTTTCTATGTTGGTGTTTTCTAATGTTCTGAATAGAATGCTAATATTCTATCCTGGAAAGGAAAAACATGTGAAATGTGTGTGAGTGTTCACTCAACAAATATTTAACTGAACATCTTCTTTGTGCCTAGTTATGGTACATATATACATACACACATACATTTATATGCCAAACATTAGTATGGGTGCTGCATTATTGCAGTTAACAAACAGAAAAACATTCTACTCTCATGGGATTTGCATTCTAGTTTGATGAAGCTAGAAACAGGCAAAATACTAAGATAAAACAAAATATTTAGTATATTGATATTGCTATGGCAACTAAAGAATAAAGACAGAGAGAATAGTTTATAAATTTAAATAGGATGGCCAGAGAATGCCATAGAAAAGTGATTTGTGAGTAAGGGCTGAAGGAAGTAAGGGTTAATTAAGGTTAGGGTTAGGTTTTGTTGATGACTGATTTATATTATCATGATAACTTTAGTCACAGTGATAATGGAAATGAGAATATAGTTGGAAAGGCTAGATTAATAAAAAACCTTTTAAAATGTTGTATTTAAAAGTCCATGACATAATTAATATTTTAAGAACCGCAACCTTTAATTCTGTATTTATTAAAATTAAATGTTTGTCTAAATACATCTAGAACAATTATTAACTATATGAAGATAATAAATTAATCAACTTCTTTCCTGCAAAAAACAACAACAAAAAACACCAAGACGTCACATCACTGTATATGAACACTGTCTCCCTATTATACTTATCACATGATCACAAGTCATTTATGTTTTTATCTGCTATTATTCTGTGAATTTATTGAATATATTGAGCTTGCTGAATTCATCTTTTCTTCCTTTGCACAATGGCAGAGCATGCATAGCACTCATTACAACTGTTAAATACACTGATTAATCAAACATTCAACAAATACATATTAAGATACTATTTTAATAGAGATACACTGATGGATAAGACAGAAAAAAATAATTCTGGACTCATGGAATTTACATGTTAGTGTGAAATAGTCAATAATTGAGGAAGTAGAAATATATAATATGTCAATTAAAATATATAAAGAGAAAAATAAAGTGAGAAAAGAAAATAGAAGGTGACAGAGAGTAGTAACAGAGTGTATTGTTTTGGAAAAGAAGACTAAGGAAGACCTCTGTGAGGTAGTGATATAGTAGGAGAGCCTAGAATGAAGTGTAGTATCTGAGTAAGGGGCATTCTTGGAAGAGGAAACCAGAAGTCCAAAGTCCTGATGGCAACAGTTAAAAGCTAATATGGCTGAATCAGAGTAAGAGGTGTGGGAGGAGCAGAGGTCAGCGCAATAAATGATGTACAGGTATACAAACCTTGGAGACTATGATAGAGAGTTTTAGTTTCAGACGTTAGGGCATTTTAAGCAGACAAGTGATATGATCTCACTAGCATTTTTTTGATAATTACTCTGTCAGCTGTATAATAAAATTGAGTGTAGAGGGTTAAGACTGGAAGCCAAGAGACCATTTTAGGAGGCTCTTTGTCATGTAGATAAGAGATAGCTTCTGTTTTGGTCTAGAGTGACCAGAGGTGATTAGAGATAAACTGCTGCTGCTGCTGCTAAGTTGTTTCAGTCCTGTCCGACTCTGTGCAACCCCACAGACAGCAGCCCACTAGGCTCCCCCGTCCCTGGGATTCTCCAGGCAAGAACACTGGAGTGTGTTGCCATTTCCTTCTCCGAGAGATAAACTAGTAATAGATTAAATATGATAGAACAAATGGAAGTTCTTTGAAAACGTCATGTTGGACTTTTCAAGCACATGATTTTAAGTAACTGCAGTGTTACAAAAAAAAAAAAATGACGGTTTTTGAACTTTATCACTGACATATTAGGCAGCTTTTAGTAAAAATTTCTGGAGAAGGCAATGGCACCCCACTCCAGTACTCTTGCCTGGAAAATCCCATGGACGGAGGAGCCTGGTAGGCTGCAGTCCATGGGGTCGCTAAGAGTCAGGCACGACTAAGCAACTTCACTTTCACTTTTCACTTTCATGCATTGGAGAAGGAAGTGGCAACCCACTCCAATCTTCTTGCCTGGAGAATCCCAGGGACAGAGGAGCCTAGTGGGCTGCCATCTATGGGGTCGCACAGAGTCGGACACGACTGCAGCAACTTAGCATAGCATAGCATAGCATAGTAAAAATTTCAGATGTTGAAGCAAAATATTAACTGGAATTTACTTTAAGAAATGGCTAATGTGGATGAACACTATCATTTCATAAGTCTCCTGAGAATTCATTTTACCTAATAATATTAACTGATAATTTATTACTGCTCCTTTAAATTAAAACCACTTTTTTCCTGTGTGCTTCTAAGATTTTTATCTGTCTCTTTGAATTTCAGCTGTACAATTATGGTATAATACGGGTTATTTTCCTTGCATTTCTCCTGATCAGGGTTTGTAGTGATTCTTGGCTCTGTAGCTTTATGTATTTAAGTAGTTTTAGAAAATTACCAGTCATTAGCTTTATTTATTTGTTTGTTTGTTAAGTATAGATGATTTATAATATTATATTAGTCTCAGGTGTACAGCATAGTGATTCAATATTGGTATAGGTTACAATATTTAAAATAGGTTCCACTCCATTTAAAATTATTACAAAATATTGACTATATTCCCTATGCTGTACAATATATCTTATATCTTATTTATTTTCTACATCGTAGCTTGTACCACTTAGTCTCTACTCCTGTATCACCCCTCCCCCATACCTCTTCCAACTGGTATACACTTTTGTTCTCCGCATCTGTGAGTCTATCTCTGTTTTGTTATATTCGTTTGTTTAGTTTTTAGATTCCACGTATGTGGCAACATACAGTATTTGTCCTTTGACTTATTTCATTAAGCATAAAACCCTCCAGGTCCATCCATGTTGAGACACATGGCAAACTTTTCTTCTTCTTTACTCAGTCATTGGCTTTAAATACAACTTTTTCCTATTCAATTTTTCATGTCTTTCTGGATTCTATGTATATATCTCTAGGGACTTTTCTTATGTTTTTTCTATGCTGTTTTTTCAATATTTTCCATTCTTTTGCTTTCTGTACTTCAGTGTGCATATTTCATTCTGACTTAATTTCAGTTCCTTTTCTTCTATTTGATTTTCTGGAAATCTATCTTAATTTTTTATTATTTTTTTATATCAACATATCTTGATTATATTTTCACTTCTAAAATTCATATCACTCTATTGATCATCTCCAGTTCTCTGCTAAGGGACTTCCCTGGTGGCTCAGATGGTAAAGCGTCTGTCTACAATGCCGGAGACCTGGGTTCAATCCCTGGGTTGGGAAGATCCCCTGGAGAAGGAAATGGCAATCCACTCCAGTACTCTTGCCTGGAGAATCCCATGGACAGAGGAGCCTGGGAGGCTAGAGTCCATGGGGTCGCAAAGAGTCAGACACGACTGAGCGACTTCACTTCACTTCACTAGTTCTCTGCTAAGACTTCCAATTTGTAAGTTTTTGAATGTGTTATATAATATCATACAGCTATATTATCTAAGTTTGTTGTAGGTCTATTTTAATCACTTTTTCTATTTGTTATCAATCATTTATTGATAGCAATCCTGATTTTTAAATCAAATGCCGGACATTGTTTATTAAGAATTGTAGAGTAATTTAAAGCATTCTTTCAGAGGGAATTTAATTTTTATTCATGGCAGGAACTTTAGGAGACCACCTTAATCTAAGCAGGGATTAAATTAATTAAGTGCTTTCTGAATTTGTGAAGACTCATATATTCCAGGATCATTGTAATGCTCAAAGCATAATCCTTCATTTGAAAGCCTCATTCTTTTCCATCTTTGTAGATATTGATCTATACTTTAGTTCCTCAAGCCCTGTGAGACCACCATAAACTCTGATGAGCTCAGCCTATTACCCATAGCTTTAAATGGAGAATATCTGAGAGGAAGAGGCAAGACCAAATTCTGATCTCACTTCTCTGGGCTTCTACTCTCTTCAAGATCTGAATTCTCAAGTTTTCTGTGCTTTTTTGGCTCTTCTCTGTCTTCAAAGAGAAATACTATTTGTGTGTGTGTGTCTGGTTCACTGGTAAATGTCAATCTGAAGTCAGTGAGCCTTTGCCTGAAACTTCTTTAGTGAAAAAAAAAAATAATAATGGTAGAAATCAAAACAGTTTTGGCAGGAATATTTATTATCTTAATGCATATATTTAGATAAAAATACAAGTAAATAATAAAGATTGAAAAGATTAGAGTTATAAAAATCAAAAGAAAAAAGAAAATGTAATTTAGAACTTAGCTGAGATAAAAACAAAAATAATATTGGAGTAAATCACAAATAAAGCATATTTTATTAACAAAACTAAAAGCTGATCCCTTAATAAAACAATAAATTTGAACAGAAAAGACAATTATAAGCAAAAAAGAGAAAAGATATTATGTTAGAAATAAGAGAATGACTACAAACTAATGATTTACAAGGAAATTTGCATAAAAGTTGGTTAATACTCTGAAAACTTAGAAGAAAAGTATTATTTTTAGGAAAATTTAAATCTACAGACTTAAGAAATGTAAAAGCTGAATAAAAACTTATCATAGGAGAATTTTTAGAAGTAATAAAATATATGCATCTGAAAAGGCATTATGAACAAACACCTTTTACAGATGTGTTTCACCAAAACCTCAAATATAAGCAATCCCCATGTTACATAAACTTTTTACATAGAAATATGGAAAGCTTCCCAATTTATTTCATGAGATTGGCATAACCTGAAAATAAAATCAAACGAGAAGAGCTCTAAGAAGGAAATTAACTGAAGGACAATCATAATGATAAAGATGCTAAGACTTCTAAATATAATAACAGCAAACATATCTTGGTAAACAAATGAAATACTTATCTTGAGAGTAAATATCTCCAACAGGAGGAATTCTGTTTTTGTACATCCTTACTGTAACTCGCTAAAGGAAAGAATATAATATCTCATTCAATATTAAAAGAAACCTTTTGCTAAAATTCAATACCTCTTAAAGAAATAGTGTGCCAGCAATATAAATTTCTTTAAAAAAACAACTGACATATATGAATATATAAAATTTAAAACTCTATGACATTAAAGACACTATGAATAAAGTTAAAAAAAGAAGACAGGTAAATATTTTTGCAAGATAAATATAGAGAGAACACCTCTAAATAAGAAAAGAAGGAAACCTGCCAGATAGTTAAGAAGAAAAAGAGTAAATTAATTTAAAATGTCTAATAAGCTTATGTGGAAAAAATGTTTAGTTTCTCTGAGTGTCAGAGAATTGCAGCCTTTGACATGATGCCATTTTCTCTCATCATATTGATAAATATTTAAAAGATTTGCAATGTTTAGTTTTGAAAGATTGTTGGGGCAAGTGTTTTTATTCATTGTTGGTACAATTATAATTTTAGAGAATAAATTAGAAGAATTTTTAAAAATTAAGTGCCTATTACTTTTGATCTTGCTCTTCTGCTTTTAATAATCTATCATACACTTACACTTACATAATAGGTATATGTACAGGGGGTTGGATTTAGACTTGGCTTTCTGTAATAAAAAAATAATTTTATTAAATATTTATAGGAAGGATTTAAATAAATTCATGTAAGTTGGCTTAAAGCTCAACATTCAGAAAATGAAGATCATGGCATCTGGTCCTATCACTTCATGGCAAATAGATGGGGAAACAGTGGAAACAGAGTCAGACTTTATTTTGAGGGGCTCCAAAATCACTGCAGATGGTGATTGCAGCCATGAAATTAAAAGACACTTACTCCTTGGAAGGAAAGTTATGACCAACCTAGACAGCATATTCAAAAGCAGAGACATTACTTTGCTAACAAAGGTCCGTCTAGTCAAGGCTATGGTTTTTCCAGTGGTCATGTATGGATGTAAGAGTTGGACTATGAAGAAAGCTGAGGGCCGAAGAATTGATGCTTTTAAACTGTGGTGTTGGAGAAGACTCTTGAGAGTCCCTTGGACTGCAAGGAGATCCAACCAGTCCATCCTAAAGGAGATTAGTCGTGGATGTTCATTGGAAGGACTGATGTTGAAGCTGAAACTCCAATACTTTGGCCACCCGATGCGAAGAGCTGACTCGTTTGAAAAGACCCTGATGCTGGGAAAGATTGAGGGCAGGAAGAGAAGAGGACCTCAGAGGATGAGATGGTTGGATGGCATCACTGACTCAATGGACATGAGTTTGGGTAAACTCTGGGAGCTGGTGTTGGACAGGGAGGCCTGGCGTGCTGCGGTTCATGGGGTGGCAAAGAGTCGGACATGACTAAGTGACTGAACTGAACTGAACATTGGGAAAGCCATATGGGAAAACTTTGAAGTAATTAGAAAGAACAATATACAGATGTGGGAATCACTCTTTATTTGTTAGTTCCAGAAAAAGAAGTGTCAGGAATGGGGAGAATGAGAGAAGAATTTGGCCTAGGAGGAAATATTTCATTGTTGTGGAGGAGAATAGCAAAGCAGACTGAGAAGGATTTAAGGAACTGAAGAAATCAGAAAAAGATTATTCATGATAGAGGGTTAACTTGCCTATAGCTTATGAGATATCAGATATGAGGGAATTGACTGTAATGAAGTCAAAAATCACTTTCTATAAAGCAGTTATTTTTTAAAGGAATATTACATTCAATAATTTAATTCTGAATTAATTTTGCTCCACATCCCCCATTTCCTTGGCAGGGATGGGGGTGTTAATTTAAAAACTTAGTCTTCCTGGATGTAACCTCTTCATGAGTCTGTCCTTTCAGTTCTCTTTCCCAAGATGGTATCTGGGTAAAATGAACAGCTTACCAGCCTCATAGCAAATGGAAAATAAAAGAATGGTTTGTGGATGCCTTGGTTTTGATATTCAATAAATATATAATGAGTATCTATTATGTGCTAAAATTTACTCAAGATCCTAGGAACACTGCAGTGAATAAAGAAGCAAAAACTCCCTGCCCTCCTGGAGTTTACAGTCTAGGAAGAAACATTTCTGGTCTCCACTTTACGTGGTTGATCTGGTCTGTGCCCTGCTGTTCTCTGTGCTCTGCTGTTCTGGTAAAGCTGCCTAGTTTCTGCTGTTGTTTGCTTATTTGCTTTGTTTTGTGGCTGGCATCAAGCTGCGCCGCCACCAAATTTTATGATTCCTACTATTTGAACTCTGAGATCCCTTCTTTCTTCAGCCTCTTTGTCCTGGCTTCAGGCTGGAGAATTTAGCACAGAGTGTCTGTGTCTCTGTCTGCCTTTGGGGCACAGGGTCACATGGGGTTCCCTTGAAGCTGTGTACAAGCTGTGAGGATGAGGCGTTGCTCTCAGGCCTGGTCGAAAACTGTTGTCCCTGCCTTGGGTGCCCTGCCTGCACATACTTCTCCCCCAGCCCCCATCCACCACATACCAGAGACCTAGCTCCAGACAAGGGTGTTCCTTCCACAGCCTCACAACTAACACATCTATAGACTAGGGTCCAAACCCGCTAGTTTCCTTCTTAGGAACCTAAAGGCATCTTCACCCTAATTGTGATTCTGCAAAATCTCCACAGTTGAAGTATTCCTTTTATTATTTGCAAAACTGCTATTGGGGTGACACCTCTTTTGAAAAATTTAGAGTAAATAATAGTGGAAGCATGTGGTACCTGAGTAAGCAAAATATATATATATAGAGAGAGAGAGAGAGCCAGTGAAAATGGAATATGATATATTCAAATGATGCAATATTACATGATTACAAAAAGATTGCTTATGAAGCACTTATAATAACTTGGGAAATCAATTTTTGGAAAAAGTTAAAGACCAGGTTCTAAAATTAGATGAATGTTTTTGCAGCTGCTGATGGGGAGGGGTTTTATCTACCTCGATCTAGAACAAGAAACTCAGACCAATAGATATGTTTCATTTTGGGTATCAATAATTCTGCTTTTTATTCTATTTTATCAGAAAATGAGTATGTCTTTGGATTTGATTACTCTTGTAGCACCTGTTAGCTTCAAGTAACTTATAGGGACAGTGTCCTGTGGGAAATTTGTGCACAGGCCAGATGATAAGAACAGAGGAATGCGTGTCTGAGTTTCTTGGAGTCATTTCCACAAAGATCACTGACCTGGTGTTAAACACTGCTGTTGAAAAAATGCTCGCCATGTATTTTTTCTGAGCCTTTTCTTTCTTTAGAGTCATAGTAATATTTTTCCTCAAGTTTCTTTCTATTCTTCTATTAAAATTATTTTCAAATACCAAGAACTAAGTGTGTTTATATGACTAAATTAAAAGATCTATTGAGACACAAATTCAATCTTAAAATAGACACACTTTGTTTCCGAGAAGGAAGTCTTACTATTTGCAAATTTTTCATTTTGCCAATTAATATACAATCTTATCAAAATCCCAATGGGATATTCTAGGAGAAGAAAAAAGTATTTAAAATTCATTTAAAAGTTTTAAAATCAAATATTTCCAAAAAATCATAAAAGGAATAACAGAGGGGAAATACGCCATGTGAAGTATGGGGGCAAATCTAAAATAAGAATAATTACAAAAAAGATCAAAATACCATAAATCCGGAAAGAAATCAAACAACTGCATAGACAGCCCACAAAAATACAATGCATCTGTAATATAACAGGAAAATTGCAAACTAATAGGGTAGGGAAATATCATTCAATAAATGGTGCTAGACAAACATTATATGAAATAAATTTTAATAGTAGATTCTCTTATACCTGTAGAATAAATCTAAGAATAATTAAATATACACAAGTTTGAAAAAATCATTAAAAATATTGGAAAATATATGAGTCAAAAATCTGACATCTAAATGAGTAAGGGATTTCTGAGAACTAAAATATTAATTAGAAAAATCAGGAAAGATTTTTATAACTTTTAAAATTTACACTTTTATTTATAAATAGTTTAACTAGAATTGCCATTCTAAATTAATTAGGGAGAATATGTGTAGTAATCATGGCCAAGGTTTAATAATCTTTAATTAAAGTTCTCTTTCAAATAAATCTTTAAAAGTCTTATAGTTGAAAAATGTAACAGAATATTAGCAACTATTTTTTTTAAAATAACTACTGATAAAAGAAATACAAACTTAAAAAAATATTTTGTACAAAATTAGCCAACAATACAATATTATATTAATTAGGATAAAAGGAATTGAAATGGTCCCACTTCTAAATTTTACTGAGATAATACAAATTAAAGTAATGTTTCTAGAAAGTATTTAGGAATCTATTCTGAATCCTTCCAAAATTATATTATTTGATATAGCAATTCTTTCTCTAAGAATCTCTCCAAAGAAAAATCAGAAATTAAAGAAGACAACATGTTTATGCAACATGGTCTCATTTGTCATGACAAAAAATGGAAACAGTTATGGAAAAAGCAGGAAAACAAATATATTATGATAAATCTCTATGGCAGAATACTATGAAGTCATTAAACTGATGTTTTCAAAGAATAATGTCATAGAAAACCCTTATAACATTAAAAAATTAAAACAATGCTCTAATTCAACCTATTGTATACACTTATTATATATGCATCATTAAAAAATCTAAAAGAAATGTATTAAATATTAAGAGGGCTGTCTTTGCATAATGTGATTAGAGGTGGTTTTTATTTTTCATTTTACTTATTTCTCATTTTGTTTGTTTTATAAAATGTTCATATGTTGTATTTATAATCAGAAACCATTTGTTTTAATATATTTTCTCAGGAAAAGTGATATACTGACATCTGAACAAAAATTATATTGATACAAAAAGATGTCTCTCCATTTAGCTAAGAAGCTTTATTTAAACCAATAACCTAATCATTAAAATTCCAATCCTGAGACAGTAGGTTTAGGAAATTTGTCATCCAAAGAAGCTTCTTAACACTCCTGGAATCACACGACATGGCAATCGACAATACTGCCAATATAAGTTTTAAGGTCAGGTCAGCATATGGATACTGAAGTCTCACTTATGGGAAATGCAGTTCATCAATATATAAAGAGATTGCAAACTTTCTCAAATGCACTGGCAATTTTAAAATATAGTCATGACAATGAGTTACGTAGAAGGAAGTCAGTTTACTCATATATTGAGGCTGAGAATTTGGGGAAAGAACGTCATGAAGAAAGAATGGAACACAGAAAAAGGAAAAGTGACCTCAGAACAGCTATCTTCTAGAATCGTAGTCTTGTTGGAGACGGCACAGAAGAATCGGCATGGCTGGGGGAAGATTTACTGACTATCTGAAACACGCCAGCTCTATTCCATTATCCTTCTGCCATTGTATTGTCTGACTTGCATTACAGGAACACTCCATCCCACACAGAATAAGTCTCTGGTCATTTTGGTGTATAAAGTATAAGTAAGCTTCATTATATTTAGTTATCACAGTGGTGAATGTTCTCTGAAAGTCTTGATGTAGTCTGAGCCTCTGCCGAAATTTACTGAAAAGTCGTTGGAGTTTACTTTCAGATCTTGCCATTGTGGGCCCTTTGAGAACACTGACTTTCTGTGATTTTCCTCAGGATAGCATATCAGGTATCTGCCTGACATCATGGGAGCATAAGGGTATCTGTTGATGGCAAAGAGAAGACCATGGAGTCGTATTCTCAGATAATGTTTATTCCACATCTGTGATTTGTGTCCTACAAGGCTCTTGGGACTTAAACCACATGTGCTGTATTTGCATTAATGGGAACTTGAGAAGGAGAGGCCATAACACTATTAAAATGTTTAGCTTTCGCTCTCCCATCACACAGACACATGCTAATAACTACTCCCAGACCTTGTATCATGGTGCTGCAGGATGCAACGTGGAGTGCACTCATTGTTTCGATACAAGGGACTTAAAAAAAAAAAAAATAGCTGCCATCTCTGCCTCTGATAGCTTGCCAGGCTTTTAACATCTTTGGTTTTTCCCTCTTCAGATCATGGTGAGCTATCTCAAATGTATTCCAAACAGCACATTACCCTCAAGTCTTTGTTTCCTCTTTTATAAAGAAACTAATGCTTTAAGGTATATTTAGAAAAGCCAGGGTTTAAGCCAAATTCCAAAGAACCACATCCTAATTCTATTTTCAAATGGCAGGAAATGACTTATCAGAACAGAATCCCCCATACAGGGTTATTGATCAACCAAGCCTAAGTGTCATAATATGTGACAAATATTCTGGAGTCTTTCTGTAGGCTTAAATACCCAACTGTTAAATAATATATGGAAACATTTTGAAACATCTTATAAACCAGAAGAAAGAGAGAGAAAGCTAAGAAGTGGGACTTGGGGACTGAAGTTTTCATTACTCCCTAGACCTGGTGGCCCAGTCCAGTGTTTTTCTAATAAAATTCAAGACCTTTTAGTGGGTCTTGAAAACAATTTAGTGAGTTGGCACTATATTTTTTAATGAAATCAATTAAAGGATGAATAGAGCAGAATAAAAATATCAGGCTATGTTATGTATAGTAAGAGGAAGTAGTATCATTTCATGAAACTTTTGTTTCAATTCTGTGTCATACATACATATACACAAACATATACATATATAAGTAATATGTTTATTGGATATTTTATACAAAATAATGGATATGTGGATAAATAGATTTAAACAATTGTGAGTGTACCTCTAAGAAGGAGAAAAACAGAGAGAGTGAATAAAGGAAGATACCACTCATTAACCAGTGTAAAGTAGATGTCTTATCATGCACTGTGGCCAAAAAAGTATTAAATCTTTTACCAGACTATACCTCCTGGGCAGTGGCTTCTTTTAACTTTAGAAATAAATTCTTCCCTTAAGGTCTCCCTCATCAGCTTTCAGATACATTCACAAGCTATGGATAAATGTATATCTCAAATGTGTTTAGAAAATTTGTGGATGAAACTTAGTAAGATGTAGATCTAATACCATGAACCATTCATCAATAGTAGCAAGTTGCAAGCCAGATAGACACTGGTCGAACAGTGGGAAAATTTTCTTAATGTCCTGTCCCTCAGTATCCTGGAAAATGATAAATCTCACAATAGTTCACAGTGATCCACAACAATTAAGGGAGGAACTCACTATATTGATTCTTAGCTATAATTTATTTAGGGATGGTGACTATTTCTTAGGATTAGAAGTAATCCAGTTAATGGCAATAGAGCCATCTTGATAAAGTAGGCATCAGGTTGAGAGAGGTGTTAGGGAAAAGTTTGAGCTGATAGTATTGGAAGAAAGTGTGTCTGCTGGATAGAATACAGAACGAAACAGTAAGTAAACAGAATACAGTCCAAGCTGTTAGAGTCAGAGTGTGAGTTCCAACCTGAAATAACAAGAATATTTAATAGGCCAATTGGATAATCAATGAACACACAGAAATGGCTCATTTTGGGGTACTCATATGACCATCTGCCTTGAATGCAAGTACAGATTATTACTGATTACATGTCTTATAATTAAGGTAGATGAGGCAGATGGAAGGTGGAATTAAGGAGGGGAGGCAGTCAGGATCAAGGAGATGCTCAGCAGAGCTCCAGTTCCTGAAAAGGAGACTGGCAAAAAGCACTTGCACCAGCTGAGAGGATCTGGTGCACAATGTAAGCCATCAGAATAGGGAATCAGAGGCCAAGAAACAAGATAAGGGTAAAGTGACAAAACTGAGTTTCAACAAAGACAGGATATTGAGCACTGGGTCCATTCTAAATTGGGTTTCTGAGTGGCTCAGTGGTAAAGAATCTGCCTGCGAACGCAAGAGACTCAGGAAACACAGGTTTGATCCCTGGATTGGGAAAATCCCCTGGAGGAGGAAATGGCAACCCATTCCAGTATTCTTGTCTGGAAAATCCCATAGACAGAAGAGCCTGGCGGGCTGCAGTCCATGGGGTCACAAAGAGTAGGACACAACTTAGTGAATGAACACACACATGCACATTCTAAATTATCAGAGACTGAGATCATGTCAAGCCCCCCAGGAGTGAGCTAAAGGTCTAAATCCAATGCCAAGTGTCACCAAAGCTTAGCATCTAAAACCAAAGGCAGAGAAACAAGCTGCTTGACTTCTGTGGAAAAGAAGGACAAAAGGCTGAAAACCAAGAGCCTTGGAAAGTCTAGGAGACTATAGAAGAAGGAGGCACTTTACACCTTTCTGAAGAGCTGCCTTGTTGCAAACATAGAAGGCGGTGCCATGTTGACAGTTAGGAAAGTTGCAATATAGATCCATCTTTAAGAGGATGCCCTTACTCTCTGACACTATGCTATGGTTCCACTTATATATCTCCTCAGAGATTTAGTGCTGTGATTCCCACTGCCTAATGTGTCAAATCAAACTTACATTTTCTAAAATGTAAGGCCTCTTGTTATCTGCATACCACAACTCTAAAGTAGTAACCTACGTCAACTGAACCATCATTCATTCCATAACCTTTTTGAGAGCCTGTGGTGCTGGCTCTGTGCTGGAGACACATGGTCTTTGTCATCTTCACTTTGTGAAGTGCAGCAAGGGTAGAACAAGAAATTAGATAATTGTAATAGTAAGGTCAACTCCATGGTGGAGTAAGTTCAGGTTACTGGAGGGACACTTCCTTTTTTACCTCTAGAGATTGGAAGAACCTTTCCTAAATAGGTGGTATCTGAATAGCTTCCTGAATAAAGAAGCTGCTGCTGCTAAGTCGCTTCAGTCGTGTCCAACTCTGTGTAACTCCATAGACGGCAGCCCACCAGGCTCCCCCATCCCTGGGATTCTCCAGACAAGAACACTGGAGTGGGTTGCCATTTCCAATGAACAAAGAAGAGGAGTTTGCAAAAATCCAAGAGACAGTCAATGACTCAATCAATCAAATAATAACTATAATAAATTTAAGAGTTTAGTATGTGACAGGTACTATACTAAATTCTTTTCCTGAATTACATTTTATATACCCTACCCAATGATCCTGTGAGGTACATATTAACATTTTTCTCAGTTTATAGGTGAAGATATTGAAACACAAAGAATCTAAGTGACTTGCTTAAAGTTATGCGGTTAAGATGTAGAGGATTTGAAGAGAAGATTAGAGAGACAGAAAGGGACATCATGAACTGCTTGATAATCCGTATTAAAGAATGTGGGTTTTATCTTGAGGACAGTGTGGATCAAGTCAGTGACTGTTAAATGACAGTTGACAGACATGTGTTGGATGGACCACCTGTCTGATCTTATAGGAAGATAAAGCAGGGAATCAGAATGGTTTGAATTGAAATTATACTAAGGAAGATGTCTGAAATAAAGACAGTGTGTAAGGATTCATCAGTTTATAACTGATTTTTAAAAAGATAACAAAGTAGGTAACAGCATTCAGGAGTATGTCCCTAAGTGAGAATCATGGCTTATGAGACAATGCTGACAAACACCTCCATTTAAAGAATGGGTAAAGGAAGGATAGCCCAAAAAGAGAACTTAGAAACAGATTCATAATGTCCCTTAGAGATGCCATCTTCTATCCTGCCCCTAAGCCCTTATACACATTGCTCTGGTCACCAGTGCCATTCTCTTCCTCCACATCTTTACTCAACCTCAGCTGTCCTTGTAAGAGCCTTCTCTATCTTCCCTGAGGATGCAAGTTTACCCTTAGAGAAACTTTGATTTGTTCCTTTAAAATTAGTGCATATATCCCATCTTATAGCATAATTATTTTTTCTAGTTGTTTTTCCATGTTGATTTTGTCATCCTAGATTATAAGTATGTTTAAAACAAGGGTTATGCTACCTTTTTTGGAATATTTTCATCATCCCTAGACTTGAATCTTGATAGATAGTCACCAGGCATCTAATGATCAATGGTTGCTGCGTGGCACCCTAGTGTTGTATGTAATGAATAGGGTTATATATGCCCTAATATACACAAAGTATGTGGACCTATTCTCCTGGTATAATTACTAATAGTGCTTCTTTTGCCTTCAAAATTGGCACAGTTTAGGCAATTAATTATATAGTCACTCTACTGATAATAAATATATTTTTTTAATCTAGCATTTTAAAATGGTATTATTTCTAACACAAATATAGTTTTGTTCTGGAAATTAAGGCATGTTAAAGTTTTTCTGCACACAGGTAGCATAAGTAATAAATCTCATTCCAAATGTCAGATGCCTCCATTACTGGCCTATTGTTCAATTGACAGCTGCCATTGTCTATTATAAAGTCATGAGTAGTTTATTTTTCAAAAGTAACATCAAATGATATACATACTATTGTATTATAAAGGCATCAGGCCACTAAATTATAGTTTTAGAAATGTTGAGTACTTTTACAATACATGTTTGTTTAAATTAGACAACCCTTTGGAATAGATTTTTCTCCCCAAAAACAGAATTATCACTTTTGCTTTTTTTCAAGGAAAGTTTCACTATTTTCAATCTATTTAAACCTAAAATTCATGGGGAAAGAGAAATTTCTCCTCATTCATGAACTTCCTACTTATATATATACTTAGTCGATTGTTCTTAATGAATAATGATGCCGTTTCATACCAGATATCTGTCAAGATCTTGGTTATGTGCAATTTGAAAATTTTCAGACACGACAAAGTAAGGTTTTGCTATAGTGTTAACTTTATTTCTTAAATTAGGAACTTTGTGTTCCAGGCAATAAAAATTCACTAGTTTGATCCCCAAATCCTCACAGAATATTTGCTATTCTGCCCAGACCATGTAGTGTGATGTTAGACAAGGAAACAGCTACCATCTTTCTGGTAATCTACACATTCCCAGGGTAATTCTCAGTTCCCTCATTTCCCAGGTCAAAGTGGCATTAATTCTGTGAGAATAGCTCATCTGTGCCCTGGATAATCGGAGTTCTCTAGAATAGCACAGAGGCACTCTGTTTATGTCTGACAAAGTAGTTATACATCACACTTCTTCAGATCATAAATACACATTTATCTTTAGCATATATCACCAAGTGAGTCATTTTGATATAAATATTGCACCTCTTAAATATAATGATGATAATAGAGGCTGTGAATCTGCAGATTTGTGCAAGTGCTCCCTTTTCAATAACTGAAAATATTTAAATCGCAGAAGTTTTAACATCCTATGAGAAGTGGCAGACAGAGTGGGACCTACCATAGTTGCAACTGTTTTTCTGAATTATGAATAAGGCAGACTCACTGGCTTCTACGTTGGTAGGTTTTTGTTGTGCTGAGACCAGCAGCCCGGAAATGACTGACTCAGAGGAGGTCCTTATCTCCTTCCCTCCTTTTAATTATGTCATTACATAGAAAGGGCTCCATGGCAAAGGGTTATAAACAAAGCAAGGTGAGCAATAGTCTGTACATTTTCTCATTCAGTCAAAAGCCCCATGGGAATTGTCCAGCTTTCTCAGACTGGTAAAGATGCTATCTTTTGGAATGTACCCAATGGCAATCCACTCCAGTATTTTTGCCTCGAGAATCCCATAGACAGAGGAGCCTGATGGCTACAGTCCATGGGGTCACAAAGAGTCGGACACAACTGAGTGACTAAGCAGCAGCAGCAAGATGACGGGGAATCATCACTGTGATGGCATTGCCATCTCTTACTGGTTGGCATCTTTGTCTGGAAGCTATCTCAGTTGGCTGTAATTTTACTTGAAGATTAAAGCACAGATTTTTATATGTATCTTCTGTTCTCTGAATGTAAAAAATATAAAATACACCTACATTCACTTCTAACTGGCAGTCTTGTAATTCAGCAGATTTCTGTTTTTCATTGAAACCTGGAGTTGAATTGTCTTGAGCCGGAAGGCATTCAAGCTGCTGTTTTTCGCTCAGCTATATTTCTCTATAAGCACCTAATTGTTTCAAAAAGTGATGTACAGTATGCAAAAACCTGAATCTAATGCAAATAAGTCTGTAGAGCACTAACATTAACAGGTGTTCTCATTAATGTAAGTAGACACGGAACAACTCTTGAATGTTTTATAAACACTCATAATCATGGCCAAATATGTTACAATTGCATAAAGACACATACTTCAACATCTTTTATTCTTGTTGTGCAGTCTCAGCACTTATTAACAGAAGACATGTGTGTGTAATAAACTAGGGGCAACAATACCTGTTTCTCCTTAAGTCACTGTATCTTAAATTAACTAATACTTCTAAATACCAGTATTGGTAACATAACCGCTGCCCCTTGACCTCCTACAGTTTGTTTGTTTATTAATATTAATAACACTGTACTGAACATAATGGCTGCAGCAGTGCGGAACCAGCAACTTTACATCATTGAGGTTCTCGAAAGACTTGACCCATTGACCTTAGCATTAACTCTTGAAAATCTTAAACTGCGTCCAATTTCCCATATTGTCAACACTCAATTAGAAATATCAATACATAGGGTGAGATTCTTGGATACTCTAGAATAGGTTACCCCTGCAAAACACATGCTTTGGAATATAATCAAGAACATTCTATTCTAGCAATGTGCATTTAAATACAGAACCACTCTTGGTGCTTCCTGACTCCCTCCATATTTAATCCTTTTGTCTGAAGTCTAGGGCTCATTGACTGATGGGAAAAGAGTGTCAGCGTGTTGCTCCCAATCTTCAAAATGGATTGCCTACTCTACTCTGATAAAAAGGTGTCATCAGTAGATCTCAAAATAAGCACTTACACATTGCCTGAAAGTACACAATGGTATTGTAACTTCCAAAATTTGATTAAAATTGAGGATGAGTTAAATGCTGCTGCTGCTGCTAAGTTGCTTCAGTTGTGTCTGACCCTGTGTGACCCCATAAATGACAGCCCACCAGGCTCCCCCATCCCTGGGATTCTCCAGGCAAGAACATTGGAGTGGGTTGCCATTGCCTTCTCCAATGCATGAAAGTGAAAAGTGAAAGTGAAGTCGCTCAGTCATGTCCAACTCGTGGCAACCCCATGGACTGCAGCCTACCAGGCTCCTCCGTCCATGGGATTTTCCAGGCAAGAGTACTGGAGTGGGGTGCCATTGCCTTCTCCAGAGTTAAATGCTATGGCATATGAAACAAAAGGATATAATGCATTCACTGAAATGTATAAGGTTGATAAAGTTTACCTATATGTTATTTACTTAGTGCACCTTGGTTGTGGGTTGTATGGCTACATACTGGGTAGACAATTACTCTTGGCTTCTAAGTGATTACAGTGTAGTGGAGGGAACAGAGAAATCAACAGGGAATTGCAATGCAGACCATTTTGGCCTATGATGAAACAGGATTCATAGGAGCATGTAGCAGGAACATCTATTTCAGAGAACCCTTTCCTGAAAAGGTGACATTTAAATTGATTTGAATAATATCATAGAGCGTTCTGAAGAAAGGAAACAACCTGCTCTGGGGGAAGAAATAAGAATTAGTATGGAACAGCTAGACAAGGAATATCAGTATGGCTGGATTATAGAGATGCAGAGGAAAATGTGGAACAGGGGCTCCAGAGCAGGTCGGTGGCAAGGATTTACACTGCAGTGTAACAGCTGTGGGGAATCTCAGATTATCGGGTAGAGCAATTGGTTATTTGGGGCTGTAGCCCACCAGTCTTCTCTGTCCGTGGGGTTGTCCAGACAAGAATACTGGAATAGGTTGCCATTTTCTATTCCAAGAGAAATGGGATGACGAAATCCAAATTTCAGAGAGAAATTGGCTACAGTATGGAACATGGATTGGAAGGGGAAACATGAGATGGTAGAGAGACAAAAACTTCTACATCCATGTGAAAGATGATGGCAGTATAGATAAATGCATTAAAATTATACTTCAGTATACATGACATTTTCATTAAAATATAAACACATATATAATGTTTATCCAAGAGTAAAAAAAAATTTTTTTTGAAAGATAGGCAACCATCCAGTATGCCTTGGGAAAGGGAAATGTTGTGTTTAAGTTATACTTTTATATTTGTTAAAAATCTTTACATTGGGCATTGCTTAAATAAATACAGAAATAGTAAAAACCATTCCAATTAGGAAATGGTGGGGGCAGCAAATGCCCAAGTGACTCATTAGTCATGTGACTAAATGAGTAATTTTGCACAGTGAACATAGATCAGGCTAAAAGCTGATGTGTGGTTGGCAGTGATTAATTGAGTGGTGGGTACCAGCAAACAGGAGCCCGGAGATGATGCGTTTATCTAGAGGCAATTATTCCCCCCAAGTTTAAAAATTAACCTTAACAGCAATAAAACTCTAAACTGATATCTTTATACACCAACTGCTTCGATTAGTCACTTTTTCAGTCGTTTTTCATATGAGCACCACAGGCGAAACTTTTGGTGTAGCTGACTGCAAAACTGTAGAAACTGCTAAACTATCTACTAATTACTTGGATAGTATTCTTTCATGAATATTGAGAAGACTGTTTGTCAGTGTTAAAATATTTTACTACAGACAAAAGAATGAGCACAAGTTTTCTTTTTTTTTTTTCCTTTTCTTTGTTTGGGTGTGGGCATTTCATTAATAAACAGAAAGGTGGAATGGGCAAGTGACTCAGGGTGTGAATGTTCACTGTAGAACCAGTTTTATTATGCAGAACAAATAAATCTGTATTGCAAGAATGCATGGACCAAATTATTTGGGTATCAGTGGTACAGCTCAATTTCAGTTAAAAAGCACTGTTTCTTGAAACTTTGGCCTTAAACCTTAGATTTTGGAACACACTTAAGATCTGTTGTATATATTGCCCAACATTTGTTTGCTTTCTATTATAAAAGAAATTGCTTACATGAGCAGCTTATTTTTATATGATGACACTACTGAGGGTTCCAGTAAATGGACATGCAAATCAATCAACCCCAAATACATTGAAAACATAACCAATAAACATCTGGAAACTAGTGAACACACATTTGTTAACACAGGGGCAGTTCTGGAAATGCAGGATCCATTGATGACCAGGCTTATTTAGTAGCATGTGGATTTTAGAACATTTCTCAGAGTCAGAAGAAACAGGGTAATTATAACATAAGGTTCAACATCTTTAGATATGTAGAACATTTTCCATTGCTTAAAACAAATATTCCCTAAGAAAGTATAAAACATTTTTCTGACTTGCAAAGTTTTTGCAGTCTATCATTTAAATTACTTAAATAAAGGGAGCTTTACTGGTCCCCAAAGCTGCGAATATAACACCCTCCATGCATATTAGTTTGATCTTCTTGACAGACCAGAAAAGTGTTTGTGTGTGCCAATTAAAACAAAAATGGATCCCTAGTGGCTTGTCCCTCACACGACTTCTGAAGACTGCTATCATTGTTTGCTGGGGCAACCAGCAAACCAGGCTGCTATCCAAAGTAAACAAACTTTTCAAAACTTTCATGACAGATGGGGGTTACAAATGCATTTTAATAAGAGAGTTGCCAAAGCAACTTTTTTTTTTTATAATCAGCATATATTTACTTAACATCTAGCAACATTGGGAACACAAGGCAGATACTTTCTCACAAAATGTTTTAACAAGTAACATTTTTGGAAAGACAAATGGAAGACCTTTTACTTCTAAATGATATTTTACCCTTTGTTTTGTGTTAACTTTGCTCGACATGTTAAGAAAAATGTTAGGAGTTACTCAAACCAGACTGTAATTTGAGACAGACATGCAGCTTGATAATGTAATTTCTTAAGTGGTCATAAACACCTTTGAGACCAAGTAATTTAACTATAAGTATAACCATGACAACCTCCATATCAAATGTGGAGTGTAATGCAACATGAAAAAAAATGCTAATCTAAGGGTTTTTTAAAAGTCATTGTTACTTCGATTTAGTTACTTCAATTTCACTATGATGTGACCAAGGTATATGTATTTCTTATGCTGTTAGAATTAAAGATACAATCAAAATTAACAAAAAATAATTCATTTTCACTTCAGGTGAATTTACTATACTTGACATAATTAAATTCTATTCCTCATAAATGGGTAATCTACCTATTTGTAGGCAGCCGCATCATTTAACATTTTTCAAAACTCTGTATATCTGGAATACTTTAGAATGCATCTCCTATATGCAGTTTCAACTTTATTAACATGGAGTAAACCCTCCTTGGAAGGTTGCTCCTTGGAAGGAAGGTTATGACCAACCTAGACAGCATATTGAAAAGCAGAGACATTACTTTGCCAACAAAGGTCCGTCTAGTCAAGGCTATGGTTTTTCCAATAGTCATGTATGGATGTGAGAGTTGGACTGTGAAGAAAGCTGAGCGCTGAAGAACTGATGCATTTGGACTGTGGTGTTGGAGAAGACTCTTGAGAGTCCCATGGACTGCAAGGAGATCCAACCAGTCCATTCTAAAGGAGATCGGTCCTGGGTGTTCTTTGGAAGGAATGATGCTAAAGCTGAAATTCCAGGGCCACCTCATGTGAAGAGTTGACTCATTGGAAAAAACTCTGATGCTGGGAGGGATAGGGGGCAGGAGGAAAGGGGGACGACAGAGGATGAGATGGCTGGATGGCATCACCGACTTGATGGACGTGAGTCTGAGTGAACTCCGGGAGTTGGTGATGGACAGGGAGGCCTGGTGTGCTGCAATTCATGGGGTCGCAAAGAGTCGGACACAAGTGAGTGATGAACTGAACTGAAACCCTCCTTAGGCTCATAATCAGATTTGATCCTAAGCAAAATGTGAAAGACATTTAGTTTAAACATAGGATAGTTTTAGTCCTTTCTAGGATCTCAAGGGGTTTATTGGATAACCCAATTACGTTTAGGGCTTGCCTGGTGGCTCAGTGGTAAGAATGCACTTAACAGTGCAAGAGAAGCAGGTTCATCCCTGGGTTGGGAAGATCCCCTGGAGAAGGAAGACAACCGACTCTAGTGTTCTTGCCTGGAGAATCCCAGGGACAGAGGAGCCTGGCAGGCTGCAGTCTGTGGAGTGTCAAAAGAGTTGGGCACCGCTGAGCACACGGGCACATGCACTTTCATAGTAGGACAGGGGTCATCCTTGAGGGAAGAAAGAAAGCATCTGAGTAAGAATATTGGTGTATCTTTTAAAATTGTGCTACCTTTAACATGACAGTAAAGAGACAAGCAACTTAAGTCTACGGTCTGTAGTCTGAATTTCACAACTGAAACCAAACCTTTATGGTCCTTTTCTCATTTGCACAGAGTCCTTGATGGTATACAACAGTTTGCTGAAGACTAGTGAACTAGAAATCAAGATCTTTGTAATCTCTTGATTCAGTCATTTAAAATGATGCCAATTGGATAGAATGGCATTTTCATTTTCCTCATTTGCTTCATTTTCTTCATTTGCAAAATTACTTTATGATAGTGGAAGAAGGCTGCATTTGAAAAATGTTTATTATGTGCTTTGAGATCATTAAAACTGATATCACTTTGCATACCAAGTGGTAGTATTCATATCCTTAATATACTAAAGTTCTGATACAATCAACCTTAAAGAATAACTTATCATGACTACAGTTTATGGATAATTCCATGATGTAAATGTGTCTGCAGTAATTATTCCCTCCTCCGAAATCTTGACATGAACGTTGTCTGTGCCACTCACATTGGGACTTAGTATAAGCCATTTTCTATTGCTATTTATCTCTATACTCTTATGTCCTATCTGTCTGAACAGA
This sequence comes from Ovis canadensis, assembly GCF_042477335.2. NCBI lineage: Eukaryota > Metazoa > Chordata > Mammalia > Artiodactyla > Bovidae > Ovis > Ovis canadensis. The sequence continues at coordinate 172,043,704 of NC_091246.1, read as the reverse complement.
TTGTGAGCTCTTGAGGGTGAAGCTTATGTATCCTTATCTTCTAGCAATGTGCCATTCACTTAATAGATGTTTAATCAGTCCTTGTTGTTGATTAAGGGGATGTTCAGTGAAAAACACATCCTCCAATTCTCCTGAACTAAGGATTCTTTGGGGGATTTATTCTGCAGTAGGAAAGTTGCTACTATCAAAAAGTGGAACACACACTACTTGTTTACTCTTGCACCTTTGATAGTTTCCCAACATTCATTTGAAGTCATCTGAAATGGAAGTAGCTGATGATATTTTACTGTATTTTGCTGATGAGTTATCTATCTATAAAGTTTTTCATCAATTATTATCATGTACACTTGGTTACTATTTATAAAACACTGAAAATAACTAAATTAAATTTTCTATAATGTTTATTCTGTGGAGCTATGAATAGTTTTAATTTGTTTTTTCATTATCTTTAATTTTTCTAAATTCTCCATGGTAAATTTAATGCTTTATAATCATAAAAACTGTTCATGGGGTTCTCAAGACAAGAATACTGAAGTGGTTCGCCATTCCCTTCCCCAGTGGACCATGTTTTGTCAGAACTCTCCATCATGACCCATCCATCTTGGGTGGCCCTACACTGCATGGCTCATAGTTTCATTGAGTTAGACAAGGCTGTGATCCATGTGATCAGATTGTTCAATTTTCTGTGATTGTGGTTTTCAGTCTGTCTGCCCTTGGATAAGAGGTGTATGGAAGCTTCCTGATGGGAGAGACTGACTGAGGAGGAAACTGGGTCTTGTTCTGATGGGCGGGGCCATGCTCAGTAAATCTTTAATCCAATTTTCTGTTGATGGGTAGGGCTGTGTTCCCTCCCTGCTATTTACCTGGGGCCAAACTATGGCTTCCCTGGTGGCACAGAGGTTAAAGCATCTGCCTCCAATGCGGGAGACCTGGGTTCAGTCCCTGCGTTGGGAAGATCTCCTGGGGAAGGAAATGGCAACTCACTCCAGTATTCTTGCCTGGAAAACCCCACAGACAGACCATAGCCTGGTGGGCTACAGTCCAAGGGGTCACAAAGAGTCGGACATGACTGAGCTACTTCACTAAACTATGGTAGAAGTAATGAAGATAATGGCAACCTCCTTGAAAAAGTCCCTCGCAGGTACTGCTGCACTCAGTGCCCGCAACCCTGCAGCAGGCCACCACCAACCCACACCTCCACCAGAGACTCCTGGGCACTCACGGGCAAGTCTGGGTCAGTCTCTTGCGGGGTCACTGCTCCTTTCTCTTGGGTCCTGGTGCAAACAATGTTCTGTTTGTGCCCTCCAAGAGTGTGTTTCCCCAGTCCTGTGTAAGTTCTGGCAGCTCTATGGTGGGGTTAATGGCGACCTCTTCCAAGGCTTATGCCATACTTTGGGTCTGCTGCACCCAGAGCCCCTGCCCCTACCGCAGCCCACTGCTGACCGTACCTCCTCAGGAGACACTGAAACATAGCTCTGTCTCAGTCTTTGTGGGGTCTCTGGGTCTTGGTGCACACAAGGTTTGCTTGAGCCCTCTGAGCGTCCCTGGCAGGTATGGGGTTTGATTCTTGCTAGGGCTTCTCCTTTGCCCTTGGACATGAGATATCTCCTCAAAGTCACTCCAGCGCTGCATAGCCACTGCTTCAACACCTGCTGTCTTGCTGGGGCTTCTCTGTCCTTGGACCTGGGGTATCTCCTCACAGTCGCTCCAGTGCCACACAGTCAATGCTCCAGTGCCGCAGCCATGAAATTAAAAGACGCTTGCTCCTTGGAAGAAAAGTTATGACCAACCTAAACAGCTTTTTAAATATTAAAAAACAGAGATGTTACTTTGCCAATGAAAGTCCATCTAGTCAAAGCTATAGTTTTTCCAGTAGTCATGTATGAATGTGAGAGTTGGACTATAAAGAAAGCTGAGTGCAGAAGAATTGATTCTTTTGAACTGTGGTGTTGGAGAAGACTCTTCAGTGTCCCTGGGACTGCAAGGAGATCCAACCAGTCCATCCTAAAGGAGATCAGTCCTGAATATTCATTGGAAGGACTGATGCTGAAGCTGAACCTCCAATACTTTGGCCACCTGATGTGAAGAACTGACTCATTTGAAAAGACCCTGATGCTGGGAAAGACCGAAAGTGGGAGAAGGGGACGACAGAGGATGAGATGGTTGGATGGCATTACTGACTCAAAGGACATGAGTCTGAGTAAACTCCAGGAGTTGGTGATGGACAGGGAGGCCTGGAGTGCTGCAGTCCATGGGGTCACAAAGAGTCAGACATGACTGAGTGACTGAACTGAACTGAATCAGAAAAACATTAAGTTCTGAAAATATTTTGTTTTTATTCTGGTAAACCAAAGTGTGGAAATTTTTAATTATATAAATACAATCCTACATATTAATTCCTCATTTAAATTAGTATCTAACAGGGGAAAGACTAACTGCCAGAATGCATTGGAGCAATGCACAGAATGCATAGGAGCAATTTAATTGACAGAATTGGAAAGGGCAATATTTAAACATAAGCACTTCTCATTAAAAGTTCTTTAAGCAGTTTTAAGTTTGCATAACAATGTCCCATTTGTTAATTAGAGCTTAAAAAACATTCTTCTCTCATTGTCTTTAATCAGTGGAGTTTGGAACTGAGTTATACCTGCCTCCATCTTCAGAGGAACCATAACAAGGACACACATGGAGCTATGTTCCTAGCCCGAGGGGAAACTATTGTTGAATTAATACCAAAGTCTTGAGGAATGTTGTCTCTTCTGCATGGTGCCCAGTGGATCTGCTTACATGGTTGTTTAGGTAGACATTCATTTACCAGCAAAAATTCAGATGGTCACTACTTAGAAAAGTTTCAGGCAAATGTCCTGACAGGTATTTAAATGCAGCTGTTCTTAGCAACACCAGAAAATTTCATTGAGATGTCTTTGGTGCCAAGATATATACCTTCAAAATACAACTTGGTGGAGATAAGGGATTTCAAGAGGCACTTGTCTAAAGTAGGCTTTGAAGTGAAGTGGAGATCAGCAGCTCTTGCCTAAACCATCTTTTCTGTAAATTCTTCCTTCATCTACCTTGTCCCAGCATCTGTCACTGAGATAATACATGATATAGAAAGAATATATTAGCCTGACTTATTATATTGTTATCAGGTCTATGTAACTCTGTAGTGTCATCAGGAGAGATTCAATCAAAAGGTTTAGTCAAAATTAACATTTACTGATATCTTTTTCTCAGGAGCTTTGACAATTTGATTGTTCAAAGTGCAAATATAATTTGGCAAAGTACTTATCAGAACTACAGAGGTAATGTTAAAAAAAAAAATAGATTGAGAAACCTGAATTCAATGTGTTTTACCAGCCAAAGACTTTGAAAACTCTTTGCTCTGAGTGACTGGAATGGAACAAAACAAAGTCAATTACTGACTGTAATTAAGAAGTGGATGCATTCAAACTGTAGAGAGCAGTAGCAGACTTCTCCAGACTGCCTAGTGACTTGAAAGATTAGTGGGAAGACAGAGGAGAGGATGCAACTGTATCTTTCTAATAGTATGCTTTAAATGAATTGCATTCACATAGTTCTCTGGTCCAGCTTCCCCAAATGAATTAATAAATCACTGATTATGTACAAATAATGCAGTAATAAATTTGGACAGAGAAACTTTTAAGATACATTTTGCTTTTCATTGTTTTAGCAGTAAAGATTCCCTTTGCTTTGCATATGCACCCAAAATGCAAATGCATTGCTGAAGTACTCATATTTAATCACTATTTGAATATACTAGACTGAAAATTGAACCTTGTTGGCTCTTTCCTAAACCCTCAGAATATGGTAAATCTAATTATGTTTGTTTCTAGCACTTTGAAAGTGTTCCTTTTTATAATTTTGATAATAGTTTATTTATAATGGCAGAGAAATAGGTTGTACATTGCATTTGGGCTAATTCATTTTTCTGTGTGTATGTTACCAAATTGTAACATTATGTAATACATTCATAATCAAAATATTTACATTCAGATTAGGATGAAGGTAGAGGTCAAGGACATTACTAGTTTTCTTGGGTTAGTTAGAAGTGACCTTATATTTTTAGATTACTATTTCTGCAGCAACACTTTATATAAAGTAAATATTTGGAACTTTTTATAAGTAAAGAACATTGCAAGGGTGTTCAGATAATTAAGAAAACATCAGTTTCACTGTCTTTTACAAGATACATAAAACAGAGGACTATTTGGAGGCTATTTTGAGCTATCCTGAATCTTACATGCAATTTTATTAAAATAAGAAAAAAAGTGATAGGCCCTGGTAATCTGTCAAATTCTAGTATGGGTAATTAAGTTCCCTTTTATTTTCTAATCTTTCACATCTCTTAATTGCATGTACTTTGGATACTTCCTCTTCTGACTGTTGTAAAAAGTTGGGATCCGGCTTACTCAAGAATGATTATATTGCAGCACTGAGTAATGTTGTATCTCTAAATATTTTTTCCTAAATATCAATGCAAATGAATATATCTATATTGTGTAAACAAAGATTTCTTTAAGACTTCAGGATTGCTGTCATTAAATGTTACCATAAGAATCACTGAAACTTCAGAGTGAGCTATTTTGGGTAATTGTCACTTTAATAATAGAATTATGGAGGCATTTTATACCACAATTTATGATTTTCTGAATTTGTGCCGTATTTCAGCACTTACCTCTCATTTAGAGGAAGTAAGGCAGAGAAGAGGTGACTAACTCCTGATTGAGTATTTTGAAATGTCTGTCCTCTAAACCTCTGAAGCCTTGCTTGATGCATGACAGTAGTTGGGAAATGTTCATCTTCTTGGTGAAACAAAAAAGTCAATAATACAAAGGGAAAATCTTCATGGTTCAGATTGATAGCTTAAAACAAAGAGCATGTCCCCACCTTCTCTAATCAAATTCTTCTCTAAGTAGTCCTTTATGTGCGAATTCAAGTTTTCTATAGGGTCTCATCCTTCTCTAACAATTCCAGGGGGAAAAAGGTTCCCTTTAATGAAAAACTTATAGTTGTACACTAAATATTGCCAACTACTTAACAGCCCTAAGTATCTGGAACAGGAATGTTCTTCTGATACATACTATCCATGAGAGGTCCAAATATGTAAATGAACATATATTCTAATGTACTCTCTTTGTGGGGAAATTGGTCTTTATTACTTTCCTATAGATCTTTTTGATAAGAAAGTAGAAATAGCCAAATGTTACTCATTAGAATGACCTTTTAGAAAAGTCTGCATTAGTCTCTTTGGTAAATAATCTGTTTTAGGAGCCTCCATAAAAGGAAATCAAATATAGAGATACTATTAGATTTGAAAAAGACAAACAGGAAAGAGCCAAACGTGCAGAATGAATTCTGACACACCCGGGTGCATTTTTCTGAGATTCTGACTTAAGTGGATACTGTCTGCATTATTCCGAACTTCCTGACTTGCTTTTCCATGAGTTGGAGTAATTCAGCTTTAGACCTACTCTGAGTTAATCGTTCTGTTATTGAAATGATAATGTATTTGTTATGACATGAAGAAATGGTTTGTAGAGAGGAGTTCAAAATGATCCTAGTCTCCCAGTTCCCAGAAAGACAATTACTGGAATACAAGAAAATATCTCAGTGTATTAGTGTGTGTTTTTTAAAGCATATGTTTTTAAATGTAACAGATTATTTTATATGGTTTGCTCACCTGTTGATCTTTTTTTTTTTTTTAGATCACAACTTTATCAGGAAATGAGTTCCTTCTGCAGTCCGATATTGACTTCATCATATTGGATTGGTTCCATGCTATCAAAAATGCAATTGACAGATTGGTATGTATTTGTTTTAAGTGTTACCTTTATTAATTAGAATGTAATCTTTTAAACCTATTGCTTATGCATATTGCACACATACATTTAAGTAGATCCTATGAATTTAGAGTTATGAAGTTATTTTAATTTAAACAGTCCACTAATGCCATTTTCGGAGAAGGCAATGAAGACAGGATTTGTGAAACTAAATGACATTTGATTTCTCTTTAAAAATACGGTACATTCATGTGTTTTCTGAAATAACATAGACATTGATTTAGTGAAGGCTTTATAAAGCAAACAAGAACTTAATAACTACTAAATTTTCACATTTTGAGTTTATGCAATCTGTAATACATATTCTTAAAAATAAATATCAGTGTATTTAAGCCCATACTCACTGTTATAATACTAGTAAATAATAATCCTTTGTATTGATTTTCATTGTTCTTCCAGCTAAGCTAGATTGTTCTCGTGAAAATTACATATCTAGAACTTCATGAAATTACCCTAAATCACAAGTTTAAAGTATGTTCTTAAAAGAGTCAAATAATTTAAAACTACTCATTTTATACTGTTTCTCAACCAAACATCTTATTTAGGACACTGATGTTTGCAAAATCTTGACAAGAAAATATTCTTGAGAGCTTTTAATAAGGTATAAAAATAATAACATTTTTGTGATTTTAGTGTGATTTAATCACACACTTCCGTTGTATTATTTTGGTATCAAAACTTTAAAAAATAAAATAGCAAGTAAGTTTTTCCCCACTATCATTATAGTTCCCTTATCCAGGCACACACGTGTGCACACATACACACACATGCACACGCATTTTTTATCATTATGAGCAAACGCTGGAGTAAAACTGCCCGAGTTTGAAAGTTTGAATCTGATTTTTCTAGCTGTGTGGCCTTAGGGAAATTGTTTATCTCTTTTGGCTTCAGTCATCTTGTCTGGAAAATAAGGATAATAAAATACCTACCTCATGGGAAATCTGTGATGAGTAATTGAATTAATGCATGGAGTGCTTAGGCTATGCACAGCATTTAATAAGTAATATTACATATATATATATATACATATATATCATTTACAATTTGAAAATTAAGCTTAGCATAGGGGCCCTATTTCAAAATAATTATCTTATTATGAACTTCTTGTTAATCTAACATCAAAATAGATCACAGAACTATTTAGTGAATTTTTTTCTTCTATGTAAAATTGTTCCATCTAATTGCTATTTCCAGCCAAAGGATCCAAGTAGTCATTCAAGAAACCTGGAATTATTTAAAATCCAGAGATCTTCCAGTACTGAACTACTAAGTCACTATGATAGTGATATAAAAGAACAGAAACCAGAGCACAGAAAATCTTTAAGTAAGTATTTTTTTTTGACTAGCTCATTTTAACTTTGTTTAAACTTAGTGCTTATGAAATGTAGATATAGTGAAATGAGATTTGAACCAAACTGATGCTACTCATGGATGATTCATAGCCATTTCTTTAGCCAGGAATTCACGCACTCGAGGACAGTCTGAGTGCTTTGCTCACATCATTGTTGGTAATACCTTTTGAGAAAATAATTATTTCAAGGTCATGGTCTCTGCTTACAGCAAACTTCTGAATCTAAGTAATAACCATGGCATTCAGATTGGTGATTGATTTCGAGAGTGGGAAATGTCAAGCGTCTCCAAACCTTGGTATGCTGACTATTTGGTTTTCATACATTAAAATATATATGAGTGACCTGACATAAACCAACAGGCTATGCAACTTTCCATTTGTTTCATCCACCAGAAAGATTTAGAAATGTGTAATGTGGACTAGATATCCTCCAAGGTCACATCTAGGTCTGATTTTCTAAAAAAAAAAAAAAAAAAAAGGATTTGAAGTGAAAAGGACCAGTCTGCCAGTCTGTTCACTTATATAGTGACCTTGAGCATAACTGTTAATCTTTTTCACGCTTTTTGTTGTGGTTGTTCAGTCACTAAGTCGCGTCTGACTTTGTGGCCTCATGGACTGCAGCATGCCAGGCTTCCCTGTCCTTCACTATCTCCCGGAGTTTGCTCAAACTCATGTTCATTGACTCAGTGATGCCATCCAACCATCTCATATTCTGTCATCGCCTTTTCCTCTTGCCTTCAATATTTCCCAGTATCAGGGTCTTTTGGTGGCCAAAGTGTTGGACCTTCAGCTTCCCAGCATCAGTCCTATGAGAGTATTCAGGACTGATTTCCTTTAGGATTGACTGGTTTGATCGCCTTGCTTTCCAAGAGACTCTCAAGAGTCTTCTATGTTTTCACCCTGTTTCTTCCTCAATGAAGAGGGTTATGGAAAGGTGTTGTGCATTTCTCACAGAGTTGATTTGAATCTCAACTCCCTGAAAGAACAAGTAGATATCTCTGGAATCAGAGAAAAACAATTTCCCAAAGTCTCATAAATTATAGTACTTTTCTGGGATCATCTATCAACATACATTCAGTCTTCTGAAAATCATCAGTTTTTCTGCCATTTCCATCTGACTAAAGATTATATTATATCCTGTAATTATATCCTAGCTTTTTGAACTTAAGGAGAACTCAGTAAGTAGAGAAAGGCTGATTACAGAATATTTGCATATCTACATTTGTATGTGTGTATTTGCATGTCTACATGTGTACAGGAGCTTCCCTTGTAGCTCAGCTGGTAAAGAATCTGCCTGCAATGCAGGAGACGCCAGTTCGATTCCTGGATCAGGACTAGCTCCTGGAGAAGGGATAAGCTACCTTCTCCAGTATTCTTGGGCTTCCCTGGTGGCTCAGACAGTAAAGAATCCTCCTGCAATGCTGGAGACCTGGGTTTGACTCCTGGGTTGGGAAGATCCCTTGGAGAAGGGAATGGCTACTCACTCCAGTATTCTGGCCTGGAGAATTCCATGGACTGTATATCCATGGGGTTGCAGAAAGCCGGACATGACTGAGCGACTTTCACTCACTCACTCATGTGTACACAAGTAAATATGCTGGATGACCATATATGTATATGCATATATTTGTGTGCATCAGAGAATAATATATATATATATGCACATAAATATACATGTATACTCCCCCACATGACAAAATAGAGGGAGGTTAGTTATATATGATAATATATCTTCTAAATCTACATTGTTATGAGTCCAAATCTAAAAACAGCATGATAACTTTGAGGAAGAGCACCCTTTCAAAATTGTCATGATTCAGAGAACCATGCCATAATTCAATATCCGTTGGTACATATTTGGTTAGCCAGTTGTGTTAAGTTAGAACTTAAAATTATCAATGTTAATGTCTTAGACTTTATGGTGCATTAAAATTAAATTATTTGTGGAAAATAAGAAGTGCCATTTTTAAAAAATCCCATATGATGGTAGTTTGATATTATCTCATCTGAGGATTTCTCTTTATTTCTTGCTCATTGTCCTTCTTGACTTAATATGGGTACAGACGTAAGATTTTAGAATTAGAATTCGATTGTGAGTACATAGCTAATGTTAACTGTATAAACATTTTGTAGTATAAAAAGAGAAGGAAATGGCAACCCACTCGAGCATTCTTGCCTAGAAAATCCTGTGGGCAGAGAAGCCTGGTTGGCTGCTGTCCGTAGGGTTGCACAGAGTCAGACACGACTGAAGTGACTTAGCAGCAGCAGCGGCAGCAGCAGCAGTGGCAGTGGGTATAAAATGAGGTGTGAGGCAATGAGCACTAGCTCTGGAATCTCATATATAATTGCTGGTCTGGAGCAGACTTTGACACATTTCTAAAGTCTAAAGCTCAGGAGAAAGTTAAGGTTTGTAAAAGTATGTACGAGAAACATTGAGGTAAATGGATTTTGTATTCAACAAGTCACTTGAAATGTTTTCAGACCATATTGGGGAAAAAAAAAATTCCTACAAGTAGAACACCAATCACCTGTTTTGAACCGTTTTTAGTGGGAAAGACAATTATCTATTTTGGGCCTACATTTAGTCTTGTCTAAATACAAGGAAAGAGACATATGATTAATTCTATTCATTTTGAAGTGTATTTAACTGTATTTAACCTTATATTTGCTTTTTTCTTTGCAGTTAAAAAAATAATGATACCGAGAAAATATTGAGTACTTACTATCCAGGCATTGTTCTAAGTGCATGTGTTACACTGATTTACTTAATCCTCCAGTAACCCAATGACATAGGTACTATTATTAACCCTATTTTATAGATAGGAAACTGAGGCACAGAAAATTAAAACAACTTGTACAAAGACAAGTTATGGAGACAAGCTTCAAACTCAAGGAAACCAATATTAGACTCAGTGCTTTTAACAATAAAACTAGAATGAAGTGAACAAATAAAAGGTACACTTAGTTTATATCAACCTTGGACTTGGATGGAGATATTAAAAATGATATCCATATAAATCAATAAACTTAAATAGAGACCCAAAGACATATTAGCAAAAGAATTAAAACCAGATGTTGACTTTGGACTTTGATTTCACTGTTAAACTAAAAGGGTCATTTAATCTTTAACACTAGCCCCAATTTTAGAAAATGCTTCTTTTCTGTATTTTGGTAGATATTAATAGTTTTAAGCCTTTTTTAGGACTAATCTATTTTTTTGCACAGTTGGATACTGTTAATATCCATCTATTACTTTGAATTAAGTTCATTCAGTATTTACATAATTTGAAAAGTATAATGATTGACCCACCCATACAATATGAAATTAGCTAAGGCATTTGAAATAGTGATTGGCATATTTTGTATCTGATGCTTTTTACAATATTTTCTGAAGAAATAGGCCCTATGAAACCCCTCTGATCTTAGTTCCAGATTTGAACACCCAAACTTAGGTTTTTAAAACATGCATTTTGTTTTACAGCACCCTCTTGAGATTAAATAATTACATGAAGTTAGAGATTCACAATATCTCCTTCCTTATTAGCAGTCTAAGCACAAACTTTGCTGTCAGTTTGCTGCCTTTGGCTTCCTGTGCCCTTGATGTTCCCACGAGTTTTGTCGCCAAGATTGTAGACAGATAAAGCCAGAATTACTTTTTTTAAAGGCATGTGAACATCATTAGCAGCTAACAGGTGGTCATTTCATTGTCCAGTTTCTCTGTATAACATGGGAAAAATATGTACTCTCAGTGAGTGAATTCAGAAAGTTAAGTGCTTAAATATACTCTCCTTTTAAAAATATGATTCTAACCTGCCAACACTATTAAGTACTAATCAGATATTTTAAGATATCAGTTGAGTCTAACAGACAAGAAGCCAGAACATTCAATGTGAGGGCCAAATCACTGTGGGAAATTCAGGACACCAGCATGGGATGAGAGTGGGAGCGCTGCTCTCCAGGGACGGCTGTTATGGAAAGTGGAGAATCAATCAAAGAAAATGCTAACATATTTTTCCAAGGAAAGAGAACTGTCTTCCACTGATGGCAAAGAGGAAAGCCTCAAATATAAACCCAAAAAGTCTTGGAGAGCTTTCTCAACTTTTCTGAGCTTTACTCTCTAGATCTATAAAAATGGATCTAATACTGTCCTTGCAGCATTGACTGAGAATGTGAAATCAGATATGTAAATACTTAGTTCACAGCAGGCACTCAATAAGTAGGAGCTCTTATTATTATCCTCTGTGTCCCCAAGCAGATGGCACCAAAATAGGGCATGAGCCAAGGGTGGTGTCTGATGAAAGATTGGAGCAAGGCATATATACTTCACATCCTCTCTCTGAGTGTACAGAAAATAGGGGAAAGGAGTCAGACCTGTATATTGGAGTAATGGCTGCAAAAATCTAAATATGAACAGTTGGTCTTTCCCCTGGTCACTCCCCAGGTGAAAATGGCAGCCAGGGCATTCTTGGGAGCAACACACCAGGAACTCATACAAGGGACCCAAGAGATACTCTTGATTCTTTTATGCCCAGAAGAGCAGGTCATTAAAAAGTCCCAGTTGATGGAAAGATTTCAGCATCTATATATTTCACCATTGCTTTATCCATAGCTCTAGTTTACTCACTCATCGTGTATTTATTGTTTTTCATTAATAGATATACCTAAAGGCATTCAACTAAAATTCTTGGCTCCACTCATCTGTATTTCCAATTTTTTTAAATTATTTTTGCATTTAGGTTACATGTAAGGAGTAATATGTTTCAGGTTCATCAATTGCTGAGCTGTAAAATCCATATATGGGAATCTTGAATACATTTTATGAAAAATTGATACTTAGCATTATAAATAAGCACCCCCAAATGAACATAAGTTAGAAGAATAAAATCAGGCGTAATGGAATCAAAAGGAAATGGGTTTCCTTTTAGCTGTGCTTTGATGAAAGTATCAAAAAACCAAGTGTTCTGGGTGAAATCCTAAAAGTATTTAGATATGAATTTCCTAATTCCACAGCTTCTTACCAGTGTGTAATAAAAATGTATGTACAAGGCTACAGGAATAAAGATAAGAATGGAAGAACTGGATTCACATATTTATACAGTCTAGAAAATTTAAATGTTTGTGAAACTTTAGTGATATCTTTGTTTAAAATTTTGCCTACAAAGTAATAATGATCACACCAAGTTAAAACAAGTGTGATAGAGAAGGCAGTTAATTTTTGTACTAATCTAAATGATTATAATACTGGCCATCCACAACTATGAGTAGACTATATTCTCAAAATCCAATTTTAAACTAATTGCTTAGACCTCAACATATTTTCAAAAGGAAATCGTATACCGGCTACAGAAGCACACTTGAATCTTAGACAATCATTTTGAATGTTGTTTTTAGTAAATAATTCATTCTGAATTTGTTGCATCTCTGGCCCTAGAAGATCTGCCTTCCAAGTAGCATTGCTTTCCATCTGATTTCCTTTTTCCTCCTCCCCCACCCTTGCACCAGCTCCACCAATACAATTAGGATTCTCAGAATGGCTTTGGCCAAGAGGTTCCTGGACCCTGAAAATCCCCAGTGATGGTAGGGAGGGAAGGCAAGAAATAGTGAGAAAATGAGAGGAAGGAGGACTGGAGAGGAAATTTTTGCAGCATGGGCAGGGGAAGTGAATCCTCAGCTGTTCTATGTATGAAATATGTATAATGACAGATTAGTCTGGCATTGTCCCGAATTCTAACATTTGTGGAATCTAGGTGGTATCTATAGAAGTGATCATGGTGCTATCGTTTTCTGTATGTCCGAAAGTTTCACAGTTAAAAACTGGAGCATACACACACAGACAATTAAGTATTACTCATGTTCAAAATTCAATAAAAGAATATACATATTTTCAAATTGCAGTTTGAAAATTTTAAAAGAAGGATCAAATTTTCTTTATATGAGTCACATTAAGACATCTTTAAATATGAAACATTAAGTCACTGTTTTCCTCCTTTTTCTCCAAAAGCCAGTATATTTCTCTTATGACTATTGTGACCTTCTGATAACTATATAATTAAGAAAATTTATTAAAATGTTTATTATTATCCAAAATGGAAAAGTCATACTAGTTTCTTGGATAGATATGTAATTAGCAATTGTTTGAAACATATTGTGAGGGCTGTTATGGAGACTCATATAAATACATATTTTAAAGTTTCTTCTTATTAAGAATTTTGTATGAAACAGCCTAATCTTGCCAATGCATAAAAGTAATAAGATGAATAAGCCATCTGCCAAGAAAATGAAAACAATATTAAAATTGCACAAATAAATTATATCTGTCTTTGAAAAAAGAGAAATTCTTACCTGGATACAACAAAAAATCATAATAGTTGTATAGAATATTATGGGTTATTGTGTTTTAGTGAGTTTCAGATTCAAGTAAGATGGTCAATTATCTGATTCTTTTTTTCCCACTAAAATCAATATTGGTAACCTGGCACCAGTTTCATTCAATATCCAGCTGAGAAAAATAAACTACTGAACTAAAGTGTGAAAATAAAAATAATTTTGTTTTACTATAGTTATAAGACAGACAATTCTGAGAAACAGTGAGTGTCGATTCTCTTCTTGATTATTTTTTACAGGTTAAGGGAGTTCTTTATTTCAACATATTCCAATTTAGTGAAGAAAATAATAAAAAGTTTTAAAAGGCATTTACATTGCCAAAGCTGGAACATTATGAGAAAAAAATAACCCAGTAAAGATAAGATACACACTTGATAATCAGCCATCTGAATTACTTTGTCAAAACAGTATTATTCATGAAGGTTCCAGGGCTTCACCAAGGCACTGTGTGACCACAGCAATTGTTCTGACATGTGTTCCCAAGATAGTTAACAGCAATTCAACTTTCTGGGGCCCATAGATTACAGACTCTTCAAAACATTCAGTTCTCCATGAATCATCGGATAAACAGACTTAGTTATAAGCTGAGCAAAGAATGTTCTGATTAATCTCTTCCTTCCCATCCAAGGGGTTGATCTCGCTCTTTGACCTGTGGGTGTCCATTGTCATGTATCTTGTAGCATCAGCTACTCTGAAAGTCTATCTAACCCTATCAGCACTCAAGCACTAGATCACCCCGTCTCCTCTTGACCCTGGCAGTAACTCCCTGACCATTTTTCCCCTTAGATGAACTGCATTTAATCAATTTCTGATTTCATTAGGTCAAATGGCATCTTTCTTTCAATAATAGGCCAAATCCAGAGGGCTTCTTTGCTCTAACTCTACAGCAATATTTCCTTAGCATTAATACACTACTGTGATTGTAAACAACAGAAAAAATATCCTTTGATTTCCTCTGAAAATTTCTCCCATCTTTATTCCATGAACCTAGAATAGGCATATATTAATATTTTATTGTTAAGTTAGATGTATAATATGTGCTCACCAGTGTCATATCATTTACAGTATATTAGCTAGACATGATATTTAAAGCATTCTTATAGTAAATCCCTGTGCAGAAAGAAAGCATTTTTTTGAATGTTAAGTGATCAATTCTTTTTGTATACAGAATTTATTTGGTATACTCATTATAGTTTCTGGTGTATAGGAATAATGCTACTTTTTTTTAATCCTAAAAAAAATTAAATAGCATTTTAATCTCTTTATTTGGGTGTCTCAAATAAGCCCAATATTAGGCTTAGGGTAAATATTTAACTGTAAACATGTATAATCAATGCTATTTTTTTAGAAAATAAGTTTATTTCTCATTACTTATTACTATGTAAGTCCACATCCATGTAAGGAAAATCGGGTATTTCTTTCATCTCAAAGTATGAGTTGTGTCCAAAAATACTAGCTTTTTTCATCCAAATTCAATAAAATGTGATCTATAACATTAGCTTCATTCAAGAAATGCCTTGTGGATGACTTGAGAATGGTAAACCAGTCTGCCAATTCATCTTTCTTTGATTATTTAAGTAGCACCTGAAGCCAAATACTCCTGCTACCCAATTTCAGTACTGTAAATAATAGACTCTTTTGTATACAAAATTAATTGACCTGAGAAAATAGAGGTAAAATAGGAGAGGCAATGGTCAAATATAAAATGTGACGGAAGAGTACCATCAGAGATGGTGTCCTCCAAACTAGAGTCAAAAGTTAAGAACAAATTCTAATCAAATTACTGCATTGGAATGACTCATGTAAAAGTTCCTCAACAGGAAGGACTTTATGACTTGGATCCCCTTCTCTGGTTGTTTCCCATCCCAGGTTGTTACTGGTTGTTCCAGTAAAATGATGCTGATATAATCCCTGATACATACCACTCTGTGCTGATGTTTCCATTAAACTTCTCGTTGCTAGATTAACATACTGTTTGACTCACCTCAAGCTACACTTCCTCCAAAAGCTTTCCCAAATTTCTGTGGTGAGTCAGGAGATCCTCAATATTCAGTACATATTTCTTCCATTACAATAGACAAAGTGTATTACAACAAGCTAGGTGTCAATGTCTGTTTGTCTATCCATTAGCCTGCTAGACTCTGAAGAAGACTCTGTCTCATTTACCTTTATCTGCAGCTAGCAAAGTGGCTTGATGATATTTGAAAGTACTCAGAAATGTGCAATGATAAATTAGTGAATGAACAGATGAGGGTATTCAAATGATCATTACTAATATACTTCTCATTATGTGCTAAAAATTAAGATAAAATTGCTAAAATATTTTTAGGAAAGTAACAGATTATTGCTTCATCCTGGCTACTTGTACTGGTTTGGCTTTTTAAAGTCAGTATTTGTATGCCTCTCTAAATTTTCTCTTAGGACTGTGAATCTCAAAGCAATGACCTTTTTTTTATAGGTCTCATGCACTGTACCTAGCATTATCATGTACACATATGTGTTTTATCATACAATGAAGATAAAAATGACTAAGATTTGGAGGAGAGAAAAGAGAAAATCCTAGTTCCTTTGCTTAAAGTTACTGTCCTCTCAGCATCTTTCTATCATGCCTTCTAGCCTCCAGTTTTAATTGAGACAATCTTCCTGTTCACAGTAATTCTTGATGCTGTCCTGTGGGCTCTGACTTAGAATTTTCAAGGCTCTATTGGAGGCAAGGAAAAAGGAGAAACTCTATAATGTATAAAAAGAGAGTAATAGTAGTTTTGGTAATTTTTAGAAGACTGAGAATAGTTTCCTCTATGGTCAGTAAATTTGAAAAAATCTAGGAAATTTATGAAAATTCACACAAAAGTTAGAAAAGTGTACATATCTTCTTCAAAAGGTTGTTGGGATTGTGTTGAAAATTTGTGTCTAAGAATCTTAAATTGTATGTACAATTTTTACCTCCAAGATTAACTAGCCATAAGATTTGGACAAGTTTCTTAAGTTTCTGGAAACTGACTTTATAGGTAAATACAGTGGATATTTTTAATATAAATCTAACATACATATACACAATATGTATATGATCTAAGGAGATAATTTTAATATATATATTATGTCCAAGGATAATATATATATTTAAAATATATCCAAGAACTATGTAGATTTTTATTACGGTATAGATATCAGACATAATGATTTCTAAATGGGCATACTCTAAGTAAAATAATCATGACCTTTGTCTGCTATAAATTCATCAAATCTTCTCTTTAGAAATATAAAAGGAATGCACTTTGCCAATGATTTGTAAGGTTGGCAAATACAGACTAAATAAATGCATAATTTATCAAAAGCTTATTTTTTAATATCTTCATTATTCCATTGATTCCCATAGCATTATATACACGTTAATCTTCCATTCCCTTAAGAGATTCTGAGTGTTATGAGGAATAAACCATTGGTTTTCCCATTCCTGAGTGTGAACCTGATGTAGCAATCTCTAAGGATTAAATATCACCCAGGGTCACTTGCCTATTCTTTTTGGCATAAAAGAACAAAATGATGCACTGGTAAAATTTTGACAAAAAGTTATATAATTTCACCTAAAAAGCAAGGAAAGATTTTGTTTGATTTTAATGTTTTAGACATACATATATGTGTATATATGTATATATAAATTCTACTATATATTATATATATGCACATATATACATATACTTGACTTCTCTGGTGGCTCAGATGGTAAAAGGATCTTACTACAATGCAGGAGACCCGGGTTTGATCCCTGAGTCGGGAAGATCCCCTGGAGAAGGAAATGGCAACCCACTCCAGTACTCTTGCCTGGAAAATCCCATGGACAGAGAAGCCTGGTAGGCTACAATTAATGGTGTCGCAAAGAGTTGAACACGACTGAGTGACTGCACTTTCACTTTCACATATACTCACATGAACTAAGCTAAATATCATAACTCACCTGGTGATAGATAACTTTTTTTGACTAAAGTAAATTGAAGAAAGTAGAGAAAACCACTAGACCATTCAAGTATGACCTAAATCAAATCCCTTATGATTATACAGTGGAAGTGAGAAATAGATTTAAGGGCCTAGATCTGATAGATAGAGTGCCTGATGAACTATGGACTGAGGTTCATGACATTGTACAGGAGACAGGGATCAAGACCATCCTCATGGAAAAGAAATGCAAAAAAGCAAAATGGCTGTCTAAGGAGGCCTTACAAATAGCTGTGAAAAGAAGAAAAGCTAGAAGCAAAGGAGAAAAAGAAAGATATAGGCATCTGAATGCAGAGTTCCAAATAATAGCAAGAAGAGATAAGAAAGCCTTCTTCAGCATTCAATGCAAAAAAATAGAGGAAAACAACAGAATGGGAAAGACTAGAGATCTCTTCAAGAAAATTAGAGATACCAAGGGAACATTCATGCAAAGATGGGCTCGATAAAGGACAGAAATGGTCTGGACCTAACAGAAGCAGAAGATATTAAGAAGAGGTGGCAAGAATACAAAGAAGAACTGTACAAAAAAGATCTTCAAGACCCAGATAATCACGATGGTGTGATCACTCACCTAGACCCAGACATCCTGGAATGTGAAGTCAAGTGGGCCTTAGAAAGCTTCACTATGAACAAAGCTGCTGGAGGTGATGGAATTCCAGTGGAGTTATTTCAAATCCTGAAAGATGAGGCTGGGAAAGCGCTGCACTCAGTAGGCCAGCAAATTTGGAACACGCAGCAGTGGCCACAAGACTGGAAAAGGTCAGATTTCATTCCAATCCCAAAGGAAGGCAATGCCAAAGAATGCTCAAACTACCACACAGTTGCACTCATCTCTTTACTCAAGTAAAGTAATGCTTGAAATTCTCCAAGCCAGGCTTCAGCAATACATGAACTGTGAACTTCCAGATGTTCAAGCTGGTTTTAGAAAAGGCAGAGGAACCAGAGATCAAATTGCCAACGTCCACTGGATCATCGAAAAAGCAAGAGAGTTCCAAAAAAAACATCTATTTCTGCTTTATTGACTATGCCAAAGCCTTTGACTGTGTGGATCACAATAAACTGTGGAAAATTCTGAAAGAGATGGGAATACCAGACCACTTGACCTGCCTCTTGAGAAACCTATATGCAGGTCAGGGAGCAACAGTTAGAACTAGACATGGAACAACAGACTGGTTCCAAATAGGAAAAGGAGTACGTCAAGGCTGTATTTTGTCACCCTGCTTATTTAACTTATATGCAGAATACATCATGAGAAATGCTGGGCTGGAAGAAGCACAGGCTGGAATCAAGATTGCCAGGAGAAATATCAATAACCTCAGATACGCAGATGACATCACCCTTATGGCAGAAAGTGAAGAAGAACTAAAGACTCTCTTGATGAAAGTGAAAGAAGAGGGTGAACAAGTTGGCTTAAAGCTCAACATTCAGAAAATGAAGATCATGGCATCTGGTCCCATCACTTCATGGCAAATAGATGGAGAAACAATGAAAACAGTGGCTGACTCATTTTTCTGGGCTCCAAAATCTCTGCAGATGCTGACTGTAGCCATGAAATTAAAAGATGCTTACTCCTTGGAAGGAAAGTTATGACCAACCTAGACAGCATGTTAAAAGGCAGAGACATTACTTTGTCAATAAAGTCCATCTAGTCAAGGTTATAGTTTTCCAGTAGTCATGTATGGAGGTGATAGTTGGACTATAATGAAAGCTGAGCACCAAAGAATTGATGCTTTTGAACTGTGGTGTTGGAGAAGACTCTTGAGAGTTCTTTGGACTGCAAGAAGATTCAACCAGTCCATCCTAAAGGAAATCAGTCCTGAATGTTCATTGGAAGGACTGATGCTGAAGCTGAAGCTCCAGTACTTTGGCCACGTGATGGGAAGAGCTGATTCATTTGAAAAGACCCTGATGCTGGGAAAGATTGAGGGCAGGAGGAGAAGGGGATGACAGAGGATGAGATGGTTGGATGGCATCACCAACTCAATGAACATGGGTTTGGGTAGACTCTGGCAGTTGGTGATGGACAGGGAGGCCTGGCGTGCTGCAGTTCATGGGGTCACAAAGAGTCATACACAACTGAGCGACTGAACTGAATTGAACTGAACTGAGGATTATTTTACATATGGTTATTATCATGTTTGCCATGCCATTACACTGATTTTGGCTGTCCGTGCATGCTAAATCGTTTCAGTCATGTCTGATTCTTTATAATCCCATCGACTGTAGCCTACGAGGCTTTTCTGTCCATGAGATTCTCCAGGCAAGAATACTGGAGAGGGTTGCCATGGCCTCCTCCAGGGGAATCTTCCTGACCCAAGGATCAAACCTGCATCTTTTATATCACCTGCATTGGCAGGCAGGTTTTTGCCACTAATGCTGTTGTTATTTATTTATTTCATCTTATCAACCTCTTTCAACTCCTGATTGCAGATTAAGACAGAAGCAACTTACACTCTCCTCATAACTTTTGCCTGGGTCACACCCATGATGTGAAGTCTGAATTATCCATGTCAGAAAGTCAATAACACTAGCCAAACAATAACAATAATGAAAATTAAGCCAAGAACAAACTAAGACAAAGACAAGACAAACAGTGAAGTTACCAAAGCTCCAAACAAGGAAGAGATTCGTTAATTCTCTGGATGTGCTCATGTGCAAACTCCATCTGAAATGCTATTTACCTCTTATTTTCCATTTGACTCTTTTGGGGACTTATGATGTTATACATAGCTTTCTTTTGTTATTTCTCTTTGCCAAAGGCAAAATAGTAGTATTTTATGGCTTAAATGTCCTTCATTTTGATGTTCTTAGGTACCTGAATGTGTTTCCCATTGTCCTTTCAGGTTAACTGTCATAACTGTGAATGATCCATAGAGTAAGTTTATATGTTTTGCCTGCCAAAACAATCAAGGCCTACCAGCTTGCACCTTAGTGAAGTACTTTAGGAAAAAATGAAAAAAAAAGTAGGCTCATAATTTAGTTATCAAAAAATAAAGGACATTCCATATAAAGTCTGAGGAATCCTTCTAGTAATGTGAAATTGCACTTGCCAGTGAGAAGTAATAATGGTTATCTTGGAACTAAAGCATGATTTTCTCAGATCCACCTTTGTTTATTCCAGGAAATGCAAACTAAACTGAGCAAATGATAATCTTTTTTAAAACTCTACCTCACGAATTTGCCCCTAAATGCCCAGTCTTTTAAAGCTGGGTGAATAGTAATGAAACATATTGAAAGAGTAGCCTCAAAACTTTAGTAATGCCTGGATGCATTTCACTTACTTAGTTTTATTACTCTAGGACAGGTTACATAAGAATAATTAATCTTATTTTTTTCCTCATCAGTACCTAAGTTTGTGATTGAGGTTCTATGCCTTATTTTTAAATTGGGCGTAACTGATTTCACAGAAGGGGTTGACTGAGAACCCATGCAATTTTTTTGCTTAACTCATTTTTATTGAACAAAATCCAGAATTTTAGTCAAGAAGCATTAGATATTAATCACATGCAAGTAAAATTTCCTTTACCTTCCAGTATAGCAATAGTGGGTCATTACAGAATGATAAGAAGTGAGCTCACTTAATACTCTTTACAATTGCATAAAAGCAATCATTTTTCATAAGTCCTAGAAGAAGCTTTTAACTATTACTTGAGGAGCATATTGGAATATTAGAATGTATTATGTTGTATTATTATAGATGTGCCTTGTGAATTGAAAAAAAAGTTCTCTGATTCGAGACTGTTAGAAGTTATCCTTTTCAGCTTGAATAGTTTTCTTTAACACAGTTTGTGATTCTATAATATTTTTGCGTGGCAAGAAGAGACCATTTTGCTGAAATATAAATTCCAGTATTATTTTTTAATTATTGTATTCTTAACTTTAGAGAAAATTAGAGGACAAATGCAATATTTTCTACTGCAGTTAAGTAACAACAGTTGGTGATACTTAATTTAAGGTGAGTCAGTTTATAGAAACAATTAAAACAAATCCCTCCTCTAAATTATTATCACCTTTCTCCTTCCTTTCCTTGTAACCACTTCTCATCTTTGACTTTGAAACCCAACAGTTTAAACTTGGTTCTTATTTCAGTGGGCTAATCCCCTTTCATAAATCATGCTCAAGAGCTGAAATAATTTGCACATCATTTAAAGAGTATTTGCTTTGAAATATTCACCTCAAGCCCTTTTGTATATCCTTTCTCTCTGAAGACTTGTAGTATTTGTTTTGTTCTCTGAGGTATAAAAGACCTGGATAAACTTTATTCCTGTTGTTTCAAGATTAGTTAACGAAAATGCATATTAATTCAGCAGGGACTGAAACAAACCTCAGTAAAGATGATCATACATATGCCTCTCGGGAATAGCAAAAGTACAAAATGTCAGTCTTCAAATCTCCTCGGACTTCCTCAAAGAAGCATTGAGGGATTTAAATTTCCAGAGTATGTCTACAAATGCATTTTCTTTGTTGTGGCGAACAGGAGCCATACTGATTATTTTTCCCAAGAAAATTGATTCTACTTTTTATTTAAACAAAAATTAAGCTATCTACAAAGTGGCTCTTCAAGAATACAGGGAGAAATTGCCACAAAAATGGTAAATTTAACATCAACAAATTATATTCCTGACATGCCACTAAATTTTTAACTTCTTTTGTCTCAGAAGTCAAATCCCCAAATAAATTTTAACAGAATATCCATGTCTTTTTTCCCTAAAAACAACTGGAATTAAAAGGACCTCATAACATCAGAATTAAACACATTTCCAGGGGCTTCCCAGGTGGTGCTAATAGTAAAGATCCTGCCTGCTTATGCAGGAGGCATAAGAGGTGCAGTTTCGATCCTGGATCAGGAAGATCCCCTGGAGGAGAGCATGGCAACCCACGCCAGTGTTCATGCCTGGAGAATCTCATGGATAGAGGAGCTGTGGTCCACAGGGTTGCAAAGAGTCAGACACAACTCATGCAGGTAAAGTTCAAGGATATATATATAAATGTATAAACTCAAATTTTCAATTTGCCAGTAAACCCAGAAGAAAGTGTCAATTTCTCCAAATAATATATTTATTCTGTATGGGAAAATGTGCCCTATGCTTTTCCTAAACTGAAAATGCCATAAACTTTGGCACATAAGTGCTTATCCAGAAATGACTGAGTGGATTCAAGAGTAATAAATCACTATATGGATCCAGCCATCCACATTCTTGTTCCATTTCTCTCCTTTACAAGTGTAGTAATAGACATTTCCATAGTCCTCAGGGTGCCAAACTTTGCACAATTAGGAATATCTGCAAGTAGCTTGATTTATCTTCCTCACTCAGTTAGCTAAGACCCAACTAAGTAAAAATCAGCAGGAATGAACTGGACTTGCTAAACTTTTCTAATAGGGAGATGCAACAATTAGAACTTTGCTCCTTTGCCACTTCAATTTGCTTTGGATGTGAAGCCTCTTGTGAAAAATATTCAGATGAGATCTCAAATTATAGGTGCATGGCTGGATGATGCTGACTCTGAGTTTTCATTATACACAGAGGATTGTCTGCTGTTTGCAATTAATCCAGACACAATCCTCTTGGTACTTAGGGAGGAATGTGGAAGAAATAGCCATTTTATAAATTGTAAACTCCTAAATTACCCTAAATTAGAGACACTATTAATCGGACACTTAGATATAGATAGGATCTGCTCATTGTGTAGGCTCATCTTCCCCTGATGGAGAAATCAATTAAATATTTAGGATGTGGAATACCTTCCAGGTTGGATAATGCATTTCATTTAAATTATGGCCCTCCAATTCGAAACATTAAAGGGGATCTTAACGGATGGAAGCACATTACTGTCTCTTGGATTGGGCGCATTAACACTTTAAAAATGAATGTGCTTCCCAGGATTTCCTATTTGTTCCACCAGCTGCCTGTCGATGTGCCAGATAAACAGTTTAAGGATAAGTATGTGAAAGATGCATGTGTAACATTCTGTGTTCTGAGGTGCACCCTTGGAGGAGAAGTCCCCCAACTGTGACCCCCGCTTTGGATGTTTTTTCTCAATGTCCTAGCAGTCTAAAATGGGAGGGCTCGTTTGATCATGGGCGAGTAAGAAGGAAAACCTGAAAAGAGATGCAGTTAGTCCTCTCATAAAGGTTCTGTGTTTTTCTAATCTTGGTCTCCCAAATAGCTAGTGGCTATTACCAGAAAATATTGGGACAGTAGGGGAGAATTCGAAATAAACATAAGCTTTCCAATTATATAAATCGTTGGTAGGAAGATTATCATTAAATGATCACTCAAGGACCATTCTTATGCCAAATTTATGAATAGTATTATAAGAATGAAGTTTCCATATCCCCTAAGCTATAGAATTATGATATAGAAACAGCTAGTGTTTGGGAGTGTTTACCATGCTGTAGGCCCCATTGTAAGCAGTGTACATGTTGTCTCTCATTTAACTCAGTGAATAAACCTATGAGGTACAACGGCATTATCATCACACCCATTTTACCAGGTGGTAGGTGAGGCACTGAATGGTTAGTCAGTGTGCCCAAGGTTACACAGCTGAAAAGAGGCAGAATTAGAATTCAAAACCAAGCATTCTGACTCTGCAGCCTGGGGCCATAACCATTGTTCTGTGAGGATTCTGGGTTTGGGAATGAGGCTGAAGTTCTCGCTACTTATATATTAATAGATCTATAAACTTGAGCCAGTCATCTAACCTCACTTATGTTCTGTTTTATAATCTTGAAAATGGCCATTTTAGAAGCATAAATTAGATTATGCAAGTAGTGTTTCTAGTAGTACTTCGCATAACATAAGAACTCAATAAATGTTAATACTGACATTGGTACACGTATTTAATTTTGATCTTTAGTATTTTGAAGAGTCTTCCTAATTTGGTTAAGGAAAGGTTACCTTAGAAATAGATGACTGAGTTCTCTTAGATTAACATATTTTCAAAAATTCTTTTGGATTTATAGGGAAAAAATAGCATATGGAATGACTTACAGAAGACTGAACTCTATGCAGTCAGTCTGAACTTAGTCATACATCGTCTTTCTTTTGTTTCCATTTATAAAAGTCTCGATTCAAAATTAACATAGATATATTATATTAGCTTACTTAGTGAAAAAAATTTATCCAATCATAAAAGAGATGATGAAGATAGGGGTCAATTTCTTTGTTTCTAGAGACAGACTCCTCTTGCCAAATCTGATATGCTTCAGTGCATTTGTCTTACTTTAGAAGATAGCAGAAAACTCAGCTAACTGGTATAATTATATAACTTGGATAGTCATATTGAAGGGGTTCAGCTTTGGCAATATAATGAGGAATTACAAAGTTCAGTGAAGTTGCAGGAATTTAACTGAAATTACTTATCAGCATTTTGACTGGGAATAAACAGAAAAGGAACAAATTGATCCTTTCAAAGTTGGGTGGAATGTTCCAGAAGCCTTCCTTTGTAATGACTCATTGAGAGGCCCTGAGGCCTCTTATTTGTTAGTAATTGATACCTAGACTTCAGGCTCAAATGCTAAAGAAACTGCTATTTTAAGGGCTTGTCAAGAAAGTCAGGAATTAAGAGTCCTTTTTTCCTACCCAGCCTTTCATGAGTCTTTCACTATTGGACCAAGATCATTGTAAGTCAAGGGTGAATCATACACAGATAATTTTCCTATTAGGAAGACTATTGGGATAAAATCAGAATCTGATATTTAAGACCATGCTTTATTTGGCTCAGAAAACAGCTTAACCAGCCACCAGTCTTCATCTATTTGCTTGCTTATATGGTGGTTTTAACAGTAGAGTAAAGCTCTTCATTGCCTCTTAAATTCTGCCTTTTTTCCACTCAATAGCTAGAAATGAAATGACTTTAGATGGCATGATAATAAATAAATGATACATCAGCCAATCAACTGTGAAAACCAGTGAAGAAACAAGAATTTTCTTTTTGTTGTATTTGTTCCTTTTTCCCCTCAATGTATTCATTACATTCTGAATATAGAGGAATTAAAAATGTCCCTGTACTATAATATGTTCATAACATAAATGGACCCAGATCAGAATGATCTAAATCTGGGAACTGAGAAGAGACAAATAAGCTCTAAAAACCGATATCTGAGGTCTAAGCAAAGATGATTTAACTT
Source organism: Ovis canadensis (assembly GCF_042477335.2). Classification (NCBI taxonomy): domain Eukaryota; kingdom Metazoa; phylum Chordata; class Mammalia; order Artiodactyla; family Bovidae; genus Ovis; species Ovis canadensis. Next base: position 172,017,984 of record NC_091246.1, on the reverse strand, counting down.
CTAAAAAGTTAGAATAGTGGGAGCAAGTGCTCAGTTCACACATTGACGTCATGGGCACGTATTGAAGAATTATTTGTGGTGTTTGAAGCACTGAAGTTAAAGAGGTTCCAGATGCTCTCAATTCTACATTGACTAACAGTGTTTACGGTCACATTTTAAGTAAGCATTTCCTAGTCTCTGTCAAAATTAATGATGAATTTACACATGAAAAATTGTTAAGATACACTATTTTGATTTTGTCAACAACATGAATACAATAATGACTGGTTAAAAATGCTTTTATATGGCTTCCTGGGTGGCTCAGTGGTAAAGAATCCGCCTGTCAGTGCAGGAGACACTGGAGACATGAATTCTATCCTTGGGTCACGAAGATCCCCTGCAGTAGGAAATGGCAACCCACTCCAGTATTCTTGCCTGGAAAACTTCATGGACAGAGGGGCTTGGCAGACTGCAGTCCATGAGATCACAAAGAGTCAGATGCGACTGAGCACAGCACAGCATATATGATTTTGGCAAAGTATTTAGCTTAAGTTTAAACCTTGAAGTGTAAGTGAAGTCTCACATTGAACTTACCAGAAATTTTGCATTCAGGTTAAGAACAAACTCCTGTCTACGGAGGGTCAAGTAGTGCCATGGGCCATGGTCTACCAAGAGTTCATAAGAGAAGAATTTGATAAGCCAGAATGCTGCAAGCTTGAGTCCTAGTGTCACTGTTCATCCGCAGTCTTCCAGAGGCTGGAATTGTTTCCTATCTGGCCCTGGGAATGAGGATTCGTCACTTCACAGTGATAGAGATGGTGTTAATGTCGAATGACCTAGAGCCCAGCTGTTAGGAAGCAAGTGCTACTTTAAGTGCAAATTAGGCTAGCAGCTCACCTGCTTGTCCAGGCGCAGTGCAGTGATGGAAAGTGTTGATACTAGAGACAGATGCCTTAGATGTAGGTAGGTCCTGGACCTACCTACCTGCCAGGACCATCTTTGTGACTTGAGTAACATTTCCTCATAGATTCACAGTGAAGAATAAATCACTTAGTCCCTGAAACTGCTTAGAACATTGCCTGGAATATAGCATGTGCTGTTAAAATATTAATTATCCTTATTAGGGGCTCATATTAGACCAAATAAACTTAAGAGTCTATAAAACTTGAATAACTTTAAAAACAAATGGTAAAAATATATACCACAGAGTAGCAGATTAATTGGAGGTGGTAGAAAATTTTAAAATAATCATAAATAAAATAACGATTTTGAATTTTCCATTGTCTTATATATTAAAATTAAATACATTAGATAGTGATATGAGGTAAACAAAGATCTGAAGTGATATGACTAGCATTATTTCCATAAAGTTAAAGCATTTTCCTCTTAGAGGTAAAATAATTTTTATCAGCCTTTGTATATTAATATCAATATTAATAAAAATATAAATAGCATGCATTGTTCTAATTACAAAGCATGTATTTTCTCATTTTGCATCTTTAAAACGTCCTATATAATAAGTTTATATTCACTTATAGAAGAGGAAACACAACCATTTTAATTTCAGAATATAGACTATAACTTAAGCATACATCGTATCTTTTAGACTTCGTACAATTTTGTTTTTATTTTCTCTCACCCTTCTTTAAGTTTTACTTGCAAATACGTATAAATAATTATATTATTAAATGATTTTTGTACACACGTTTTGAAGGATAAAAAGATCTGTATAAAGATATAAATGCATGTGTGCCTATATAGTAAATAAAAATAAAATTTAAGGGCCATACTGACAGATGGGAAAAGTACAAGTGTCAAAGAAAGTTGATTTAGAAATTAATATATAATAACAATTAAACTCTCATATTTATTGATTTAACAGATGGTGAGTTAAGAATTAAAAGCAAAATATTAAAATGCAATTTCATTTTTTAAATTAGTGAGATTATTCTATGAACTTGTTCAGAAGTTTGTTATTTTCTAATTATATTTGAATTAACTCTAACCTTTAAGTTTTCAAAGAATTATGTCTTTTATTTAACAGTTCCTGTTTAGAAATTTTCATATGTACAAATATTTAGTTTGAAAATATGATATTTAATCCAAGATGAACATCCATAAGATTATAGTGCAGGTAAAAAACTTTTCATGTATTTATATTATTGATTACTAAATATATATATTAAACTTTGTACCCGAAGTACAGACATAATACCTTATTTTAAAACATCCTACATAGTATTTATTATTGTCAATCATATACTAAAGCCACAAAGAATTTGTTTAAATCTTAAATTCAGAAATTATGAAGAAACAGGACATGAATAAGATATAATAAATACAAGAAAAATTGGAACTGATAACAAGATACTAAGCAAAATACCCCAAGTCACTTATTGGTTAAAGGAACATTTCTTTCCATTGCTTTTTCCTAAGGAAGAGCCCAATAAATATCAAATGTAACCATATGCAACCAAAGAATTATTCTGAGGCAAATGCATAGCATTAAATGTTTTTAGTATTAAGAGGAAAGTTAAATAATTCTCGACTTAATTCAAGAAACATTTTTTCATAACTAAATATAACCAAAGAACTCCAAAGGTAAAAATAATAAAGCTAAGAAAACCAGTAAATTATAAAGCAAAAATTAAAAAATTAGTTCCTTGAGAAAGTAAATATTAAGAATAAAATAAAAATAACTGAAAACTGTAAAAGAACATAAAGCACAATTACAATTTAAAATCTGAAGCAGATCCAGAAGTTAAATTTCAAGACAGTAGTATATAAAGTTGTGTTCTGATTCAGAGAAAAACAGTGAAATATTGTATTTTAGAAAAATTAACCAAAAGAAATGAGGAAAAAGTGGAATATTCTAAAACATCTCTTCAAAATTTTCCCTCAAACTCTTTCAGGTCTAAAAATGTACTGATGTCAATTTTATAAAGAACCCATAATTTTTCATGACATTCCAAAGCATACAAATGATTAATGAGAAAAATCTTAAGTTACCCATTTAGCCGAGGAACTGAAAAATAAAGTGATAAGAGAATATACTACACCTGCAGCCCCAGCTGTCATGAACAGTGGGGGCTGTCTGCCCAGAAATGAAAGCTAATTATGACCAGAGTTTCAATCTTGATTTTCCAAGAAGTTCCTTAAAAGAGTCAGCTCTGGAGACTTGCAACCAGGCTATTCTAACACTACCAGCAGTGTGTTCAGAAAATAGTATAGAGAAAGGATTTCCCTTTTGAAGGGCTAGTGATCACAGGCCATGGGGGAAAAAAAAGAGTCTGAAAGTTCCTAGTGCTCTTAACTGCTGAAAATGGACTCCTCAAATTTAGAAGTTAAAACTAAGAACTTTGTCAGTTAAAATCACCAGGATAGACATCTGTTTGATGAATAGTTTAAGAGAAAAGAAAAAATTTCCCTCCTTCCTAATGATGTTCTCTCCTTTGGGAATGAACCATCACTCATTGCTTTGAAGTCAAGGCTCAATTGCTTTGATATCTCACAGCAACTAAATATGCCAACATGGAATAATTGTTTTGAAATGATGGTTGTAATGTTTGATCCGTGATCAGCTTGAGATGTAAATAATGATAAACTCATCAGGATAGTCAAGGCCACCTGACCTCTTCAGTCTAGCTGTTAGGTACACCACACTTTTGTTTTTGCTTCTTTGGAAGTAATTAGCTAGATCTTTTTTTAGCCTTAGAGAAAAGTGCTCTGAAAATCATTCTAGCAAAGTAGTTTTAATGTTTGGAGGCATCGTTTTATATTTTTATATATCAGGTTTTAAGATAGCTAGTAGCTTGGGTTAGTCAGGAGGCAGATAGCTTTTAACAGCCTGCTGCCTACCTTAAAAAGAGTGTCAGATTGAGACTTAAAGGTATTCTCTCTCTGTGTATAATGATATATGCTACTAGTTTTATTAATTTTATATAATGAGACATGCTACTAGTTTTATTAATTTCACTTTATCCTCTACATATGTGAAGGTACGAATGACACATCTGGAAAAATACATATCCAGGGACCAAAACCATAATTTCTTATCAAAGAACTGAACTACAAAGATTTAGAAGACAAGGTACTTGAACAGTGATAAATTAGAATCTTTATTTTATATTGACCAGACCTCAGACGTGAAGCACAAAATTATTGGCTATTCCTTGATACAATGATTGCATTGGGGTTATTGATTTCTTTGGGTACCTGTGCTCAGTCATGTCCAATTCTGCGTGACCCCATGGACTGTAACCTGCCAGCCTCCTCTGCCCATGGAATTTTCCAGGCAAGAATCCTGAAGTGGGTTTCCATGTCCTTTTCCATGGGGTCATCCCAACTCAGGAATCAAACACATCTCCTGCATTGTAAGGCAGATTCTTTACCACTGAACCTCCAGGAAAGCCCCATTATTTTCTTTACTATCTTCCCCCCACCCCCTCTGTTGGATTTAATTCAAGAAATGATACAGTTTTCTACAAAGATTTTACCTAAACCTTGATCCTTTTTAACTAACATATATGTGTGATTCCTCTTTTCTTTAACAAGAAGAAAATGAGTGTAGGAAAAGAAAGATGAAATATTGCCACTTAGAGGAAACTTGAGAAAGGAACCCGGGGCACAGATGGCCTCAGCTGAGTCTCTGAGTTTTGCCATGATTCAGGGAAGGGGCTGTATCCTGTTGAACAGAACAGCTGGTGTCTCCCCTAGTACTTCTGCCACCCCTGCCAATCAGGTCAGAGGGGAACAGACACACAGAACATAGGTAACATACCTGACTTCAGCCCCAGGAGAGAGGCTCCTTTTGCTGGAAAAAAAAATTAATTTGAAACGAGACCTTAGCCTTTTTTCAGACTTTACAATGTTTACTGAATCTCAAAGACATGGCCCATCTTTAAACTGAAACCCTTGAACATTTTATTTGGATTTGGCTTGTACTGTGAAACCATCTTTTCACTTTTAGCACATCTGTGGGGCAGTAAATGTATGGTTTGGGAGCTTCATTCCTCTGAACTTGGAGGAAATCCCAGGGATATGTGTCATTTCATTTGGGCTACATGTTATAGGAAAAACATAAGGATTAAATGACTAGTTTTACTATAATTATAGAAAATAATTTTCCCCCATCATTAAAAGAAAACAAACTAAAGTAATGGAATATTTCTATAAATGTAAGAGCATTGGTAAATTCATCTGGAAATTTTTTTTTAACTGTCAAGAACCCTGCTATTTTTCAATATCTGTTTTCTTCAGCATGACTTATAGTATCTTTGTCTATAAAGAAGAATTCAATATTTGTAAAAATGAAAGTAATAGTTAATTCTACTTCTGAAATTGTAATTATGATTCCCCTTTGGGGTGTCTTCAACATAGTACATTGAACAAATAGGCATTCATACTTGTTTACCATTAAAAATAGACTATTCAGCAAGCACACATGATGTGTAAAAATGATTATTGTAAAGTGTGACTCATTATCTCCATTCAGCCAGGGGTTTTTGTTTTCTTTATCTGGATTTTTAAATTAATGTGTTTTATGGTGAAGTTCGCCTTATAAAAATAACAGATTAAAGTTTAACTCTGGAGAAAAACAAAAAGGTTGAAAGGGAAAAATGATTCCAAATCATTAAATCTTCAACAGAAACATGATAGGAAAACACAAAACCCCACTGAAGGTTAGATACACTTCACATTTCCAGAGGACACAGAGAACAGAGTCCCATCCATCCATCCATCCACCCATCCACACATTCATTCCATATATGAAACACTGTTCAAAGTAGTTATAATTTTCAACAAAATGGATTAGTTAATATTCTCTGAAAATGTCTCACACATAAGGGAATGCTGGTCCTAATATCGGGGCTATGTGATTGAGAATCAAAAGTAGCTCAAGAATATACCTAATCAACCTTCTATTTTTATGGAAGACAAAAGTTAGACTGAAAGCCTCTGTATATGTTAGAGTTCAACCAGAGAAGCAGAACCACTATTAATGAGAAGGATGCACTTCCTTGGTGGTGCAGCAATAAATAATCCACCTGCAGATGCAGGCTCTGTCCCTGAGTCTGGAAGATTCCTTGGAGAAGGAAATGGCAACCTGCTCCAGTATTCTTGCCTGGGAAGTCCTATGGATTGAGGAACCTGGAGGGCTATAGTCCATGGTATCACAAAAGAGTCAGAGATGACTTAGCGACTAGACAAAAACAATAGGTACAGATGGGTGGACAAACAGTTCCAGAGAGAGAGACAGAGAGAAAAAGAGAGGGGAGGGAAGAAGAGAAGGGAAGGGAGAAGAAGAGAGAGGAGAGGGTTTGACCGGTAACAAGGAACCAAACTGACCTGTGCGCTTGTGGGGTTGGCTGAGTCTGCAGGCCACAGGGCAAGTAATTGGAAGGGGAAGACCACAACCAGGCTGGAACCTCATAGGCAGAGGCTGAAGCTAATTATCCATAGACAGTAAGAAAAGAGAGATGAAGCCAAAGCTGGAATTTCCTGAGCAGGAGTGATTTGGAGTCTCTGACCCCAGGGAAGACTTCAGCCCTCTTTTAAAGAGCTCAGCTGATTAGATTTTAAGAAATGTATTTAAATAACCTCTTTAATTTATTGAATTGATGTTAGGACAATTAAGAAACAATTAGAATTTATTTAATTGTATTTATTATAATGGTAGTAAGTTAGACACAGTTTGATACATCTAAGAAATAGACTGAAATTATAATAATTAAGAAAAAATAAAGGTATAACCTTGAATAAAAAGAACGAATTCATTGGTGATTGAGGACATACAAAAACATAACATAAAATGAATTTTTATTAATACGGCACACATACTATGGCAAACATAGAAAGAATAAGTAAATAAATAACTCTTTGTATATTCATGTAAATTTTGAAGGCTGTGCTTAGTCTTGCCAGACAAGTTATTTATATTTCTAAATGTATGTAGCAGAAAATTCTGTGACAATTTCTAGTCAAGACAACTTCTGTTACAGTGGAAATGATGTAATCAAGGCTAGTTCGGCATCTTGTTGATGATCAAGACATCGCAAGAAGTTTGTTTTGGAGGCTAATTACACTTCTAGAGATTTTTATTATAGACTGCACCCTCATAATGTTTCTTAGCTTTTTCCCTTTATCAAATGTAATTATGATTTCAAAGTCCTATTGAGTTTCTTTAGATTTCCACATCAACTTAAAGCCTTTTACTATATAAGTTTCCATTATCTTTTAAGAAAATCCTTTTCATGTGTAGAGCAGTGATGACATTTTCACAGTCAAGTATTACAACAGATTTTACTTTTTTAAACTTTTTAAAACCTATTAAAAAAAAAACTAGTTGCTTAGGTTAATGAATGTTTTTTCAGCTTTAAAATGTTGCAGTGTTTCTCCCATCATCCCCTCAAAATGGCTCTACTGTCCCTCCCATTGCTATTTTCTTTCCCTCCTTCTTATTTCTCTCCCCCTTAAACTCCTCCTATTTTTGTTCTTCTGTGGCTGGCTTTCCATTAACATTTAAAAATACCCTTTAATGCGAATTAGTGAAAACATCCGATAGGAACAAAGGAGGGGGCAAAGGAAGCTAGAGAGGGAGAAGAAGGAAGAAATGAACAGTCGCCATTGCTATCAGTCTTCAACTAATTTCTGAAGCTGACTCTCATTTCCAGAGCTGGACCAAAGTTCTATAGTATTGCTAAGGTGACCAAATCAGAGAAAATGAAGGATCTTAGTAACGAGAAGTCTGCAATCCTTGCAACATGGATTACTGCCATAATATTTACCTTTAAATGCAAATGGCAACCCACTCCTTTATTCTTGCCTGGAAAATCCCATGAACGGAGGAACCTGGTTAGGCTGCAGTCCATGGGGTCACAAAGAGTCAGACATGACTGAGTGACTTCATTCACTCACTCATGCACTATTGAAAGTACAGGGAATCTAGTCACTGTTGGTCTGTTTTTAAATTAGTTTATCTTTTTTTAATTGAAGAATAATTGCTTTACAACATTGTCCTAATTTCTGCCATATATCATCATGAATCAACTGTAGACATACATATGTCCCTTCCTTCTTAAAACTCACTCCCACATCCCACAATATCCCACCCCTCCAGATTGTCACAGAGTACCAGTTTGAACTCCCAGAGTCATACTGGAATATGTGTATGGTAATGTATATATTTCCATGTTACTTTCTCCATCATCCCATGCTCTCCTTCCCCTCACCCATCCATGTCCACAAGTCTGTTCTCTGCATCTCCATTGCTGCCCTGAAAATAGGTTCCTCAGTACCATCTTTCTAGGTTCCAGATATATGTATTAATACATGGTATTTGTTCTCCTCTTTCTGACTTACTTCACTCTGTATAATAGGCTCTAGTTGATCTACCTCATTAGGACTGCCTCAGATCTGTTCTTGTGTGTGTGTGGGTGTGTGTGGGTGTGTGTGTGTGTGAAGATCACCTACCTTGGTGGTTCAGCTGGTAAAGAGACCACCTAACAATGAAGGAGATGCAAATAGGTTCCAGGTTCATCCATCTCATTAGAACTGACTCAAATATGTTCCTTTTTATGGCTGAGTAATTACTGTATAATCATTTCACGGCAAATGGATGGGGAAACTGTGGAAACAGTGGTTGACTTTATTTTGGGGGGCTCCAAAATCGCTGCAGATGGTGACTGCAGCCATGAAATTAAAAGATGCTTACTCCTTGAAAGGAGAGTTTTGACCAACCTAGACAGCATATTAAAAAGCAGAGACATTACTTTGTCAACGAAGGTCTGTCTAGTCAAGGCTATGGTTTTTCCAGTGGTCATGTATGGATGTGAGAGTTGGACTATAAAGTAAGCTGAGCGCCGAAGAATTGATGCTTTTGAACTGTGGTGTTGGAGAAGACTCTTGAGAGTCCCTTGGACTGCAAGGAGATCCAACCAGCCCATCCTAAAGGAGATCAGTCCTGGGTGTTCATCGTAAGGACTCACGTTGAAACTGAAACTCCAATACTTTGGCCACCTGATGCGAAGAGCTGATTCATTTGAAAAGATCTTGATGCTGGGAAAGATTGAGGGCAGGAAGAGAAGCGGACGACAGAGGATGAGATGGTTGGATGGCATCACTGACTCAATGGACATGGGTTTGCGTGAACTCCAGGAGTTGGTGATGAACAGGGAGGCCTGGCGTGCTGTGGTTCATGGGGTCACAAAGAGTCGGACACGACTGAGCTACTGAATTGACTAATATATGTGCAGCTTCTTTATCCATTCATCTGTCAATGGATATCTAGGTTACTTTCATGTCTGTTGTAAATAGTGCTACAGTGAACATGGGGGAACATGTTTCTTTTTTCAGTTATGGTTTTCTCAGGTTACATGCCCAGTAATGGGATTGTTGGGTCATATGGTAGCTTTACTCCTAGTTTTTTAAGGAATCTCCATACTGTTTTCCATAGTGGCTGTATCAATTTATATTCCTATCAGCATTACAAGAGGGTTCCAATTTCTCCATACCCTCTCCAGTATTTATTGTCTGTAGATTTTTTTGATGGTTAGCCATTCTCAGCTTTGTGAGGTGATATCTCATGGCAGTTTTGTTTGCATTTCTCTAATAATGAGCAATATTGATCATCTTTTGATGTGTTTATTAGCCTTCTGTACCTTCTTTGGAGAAATGTCTGTTTCGGTCTTCTGCCCACTTTTTGATTGGGTTGCTTATTTTTCTGATATTGAGTTGTATGAGCTGATTATATATTTTGGAGATTAATCCTTTGTCAGTTGTTTCATTTGCTATTATTTTTCTCCCATTCTGAGGGTTGTCTTTTCACCTTGATTATAGTTTCCTTTTGGTCTTTATTGATAGTAGTGCATTTTTACAGTACAACTTACATAGTATCCTTATTTATGCTTTTATGTAACAGAAAGCTAATACTTTATATTTTCCAGGTTAACAATCTAAATGCTGATATATTGCATATAAAAAAGCAAAAATGTTTGAAAATATAATTACCTTTAGACATTAATCAACAGAAAAAGTATAAATATGTTTTCTTTTCATTACTTTTTGACATCTCCCCACATAAAAACTAACAAAAGACCACCTTTTGTTTTATTAGCAACAATGAAATTTTCAGTTAGCTTCACTATCTCCATTTGTGCTTAGGTATGGCTTAGGCACTTTCTGCTCTCTAATTCCTCCCTTGGAAGGCAGAAAAATCCCTCAATTGCTTTTGATAATCTCTGTCACTCTTGAGAATTCTATTTAACAGAAAACCTATGTGTGTCAGTCAGCAAATCAGTTCCTTGAACAGTGAGGACCTAACATAAAAACTGAATTCTTCATATAGTTTGTTTTGTCCCACTGAATAGGAGACAGAGGGAGGGTTGGGGTCTCAGCAGATATCCCCAGGATGTTAAAGTTACCCCAGAATAAAATTTTTATTTTGATCAGCTACTGTGGTGACTGAGATGATAAAGAATCTGCCTTGGTTTGATCCCTGGGTTGGGAAAATCCCCTGGAGAAGGGCATGGCAACCCACTCTTTAGTTATCTTGCCGTGAGGATTGCATGGACAGGGGAGCCTTGTGGGCTACAGTCCATGGAGTCGCAAAGGGTCAGACGCGACTGAGCGACTTCCACTACTGTATTTTCAGTCTGTCATGGTTTCCTGCATCCATATAGGAGGATACAGTATTGGGGCCAAACAATACAGGGAGGTTTGGAAACAGTTGGCTTTTATGGGCACAATCTTATTCTTTCCATATCCATTTTTTTTTTATTGTGAAAATGAAGCCAATTTTTTTTTTCAAAACAATGCAGCTTCTCAAGACTCTTGGAAAAGACAGCTTGGGTTGAATCTTTTTTTTTTTTTTCAGCTTCTGAGAAAAAAAAGTCAGTTGTATAAATCGAGCGTATATATTTGTCCAAACATTCATTGTGTTTGAGTATTAGTGGAAAAGAGTATTTCACGTGATAGGTTTTGTCTCCTGGTTTAGTTCTTCAAGTTCCTGATTCTTACACTCATAAATCAAGCATATTCAGGCACAAAACAGGTAATTGAGGGGAGCCATTTGCTCGGTAATACCATCCTCTCTTTTGTGCACACATTTGCAAATGTAAATGATTTGCATCTGTGCAGACACCCTTGAGGGGCTTGTCTATCCTCACATCATTTTTAGACATCCAAGAAGTTTCTTTGTAAAACTCTCATTCTGTGATGCCAGATGGTTGATACAACCCTACAACACCATATTTTGAGCAAGGAGGACCAGTTTAGCAGGTAGATGAAACAACACCCGTTAAAATTATTGTCACATCTCCCGATTCAATAATGGCAAAATGTACGTCTCATCACATGTTCATTCCAACCACAAAAATGAGTAAAATTGATATGGTTTTCCTTTTACACTAAGAATTGGGCACAGCTGCTCCCTTACAAACATTAAAAGGAAAAATAAAAGATAATAACATCTTTAATTTCTCATGTTTCTCAGCATCTCTTAGAAAAACAGCTTCATGATACATGGCTCAGTGGCCTGAAAATACCTACTCTTGCTACACTTTTAAGCAGTGTTTTCTTTCCCTTTATAACTGGAGTGAGGGAAGATTTCTAGCAAACCTGACTTGGAGATCTGAGGAAGAGAATCTGAATACTTGAAATGATGCCTTATCATGCTGTGCAATTATTCCAGGGCACTTCTTGCAGTGTTTTTGTTTGATCACTACCCTATACCATTCATTTACCTTGTTTGAAAAAGAAAAGGTTAAAATAATAGCTATATGCATGGCAAATATTAAGTAAAGATGAATGTTTCAAATATTTGTCATACTGTCACTTATTTGTTTTTTCATGCAAAATTGAAATGCACTGATCAGATAAGTAATTGTAATTGGTTTTAGACTATATAAAATTCACAGAATTATATATATTAAATTAATGCATTAAATAACAAAATAAGCATTTTTTTTGCTAGATTACAAAACCTTTAAATAAATCCAGGTGTCCAAAAGTGTTTTTTCCCTTCTTTAGAAGGATTGTTTAGGAGCTTTCTTGAGACCACCTTCAAATCACAACACAGACATAATATATAATTCAGTTTATTATATTTTTCCATTTAGGCTTACAGATCTTAGAAACACAAATATTTTAAAAGAAGAACAAGATTTTCATGGAAAAATATGAATTATACAGTAGTTTTATTGAGTCTTTATTGCTAATGCACATGGGGTTCAGAACCATAATGACGATATTAGGCACTTAAGTCATTAGGCTGTCATATTACAGCAAAATTATTTGTACTATATAATCATTGTTTCCTTTTTATATTACACAGATCTAAGCTTAGTTCATTTATCTTTGCCATTACAATACTACTTTGTTGTTGTAAATACCTATTTTTTTAAGGATCATTTGAGTATGTTCATTGTAGTTCAAGTTCATGTTTATTAGACCTTTGTGTCCTAAAAGCTGGGAAACATGATTGAGGGAAGTTTTCAATCTGCCTCATGGTGTCTTGTTGGATTATGTATTGCTGCACAGTGTCAATTGCTATATAGCTTGTATTTTAAGTACTTGGATACACATTAAAAATTTCGAGAGGAACGGGATCTAGTTTCCTTTTTTAACCAGCATTTCCATCATACTCATATTTAAGACACGCTCTTATTCTTAAAATTAAATGAAGTTCTGTTTATATTCACCTTTTTTGAGGGGGTGGGGACTTTCAAGATGAACACATTTAAATACTTTTTAGTGATTATTTGCAATAAGAAGAAAATCATTTTGAGGGGGAGGGGGAATAAAGCTGAACCTGAAAGCTTCAGCTGAAAATCTTCTGCTAACATTAGGTGAATATGGCTTTGGTTTTGAGAACTAGATCAAGGGTTTCATAAACCTTTAAAAATAATATTGATTATTATTATTCAGCTAGTCAAACTGTTTTCTCAGGATTTGCTTTGCTTAAAATCAGTGCCATGATGGGTTGTTTGTCTTATTATTAAATCCTGGGGATTATGGAACAATATAGTTTATCTGGCCCATAGATGCTGTATATTCCCGTGTAAGTGTGTGAGAGAGAATGTTATGTGTGTGTGAGTGAGAGAGAGAGTAATGTGAAAGTTGAAAGATGTATACACTTCTGAGTTTGAATAATTTCTGGCTGAGCTTATGAGAATTGATTCCCATACAGGGAAATGACATAAAAGTAAAATCAGTAGTCTATTCAAATCATGGTACAGTCACATCAGCTAAATATTGGGAAATTAAGAGCAAAACCAAAACTTAAATTGACCAAAACCAATTTATTCTATAGTTAAGCACACACTGTCTGTGTGTATGTCTCTAACTTTTCTCACCAGAACAAAACCTTGATTTGTGTAATACACTATAAACCAGACAATGCCCATCCAGTCTTTCCTACATTAAATATATCATCTGAAACTGGCCCTTTGTGATAATTTAAAAGTTTTACCTTGCCATGAATTTTCAAAAATAAATTTAGTAGGAGAGAGAATCAAATAAGCATTTGAACTATTATAACAGTCCTGAGCAGAGGGAGTACAGCTTATTTATTTAAAGCACCCAGCACCCCTGAGAACCTGTAGTTAACCCCTTCACTCCTCCCAGATATGTTTAAAGGTTTGGGTATAAAAATTCAGTTATGCTGTAGAGATGACTAGCACATGTGAAATTTTGACAGAGCAGCACTTGAAAGTGTGTGTTAGTTTCTCAGTTGTGTCCAGCTCTTTGCGACCCCATGGACTGTAGCCCACCAGGCTCCTCTGTCCATGGAAATCTCCAGGCAAGAATACCAGGGTGTGTAGCCATTTCTTTCTCCTGGGGATCTTCCTGACCCAGGGATCAAACCTGGGCTCCTGGATTGCAGGCAGATTCTTTACCATCTGAGCCAACAGGGAAGCCCATACGAAAATTCAGAAGCTTAATTATGACAGATAATATAATAGAATGTGTCTTGCTTGACCTCCTCTACCAACCTAAAATGCAATAACATCACCTTACTTTTTTCCTAAGTGTTGTCCCTTTTAATGAATCGCTCTGGCTCCCCCTGCAATTGTCTTACTCAGACACTTAACAGAAACTTAGATGGAAAAAGAACTGAAAAGACAAATCAATTCAGAAATAATCTCTGGTTTTGGTGACTCTGATTCTGGAAACATGACTTTGTGGCTTTCTTTTCTGACACATTGTTGCCCATTACTGTGGTAACATCTCTGAGCCAGCTCACAGTACCAACTGCCTGCAGTATTCAGCTGTGGTTCCAGGGGATTGTATTTGTATTGATGTATGCCCATCTTCCCTGGTGGCTTAGATGTAAAGCCTCTTCCTGCAATGCAGGAGACCTAGATTTGATCCCTGGGTCAGGAATATCCCCTGAGAAGGAAATGGCAACCCACTCCAGTACTCTTGCTGAGAAATTCTGTGGGCTACAATTCATGGGATCACAAAGAGTTGGATAGGAATGAGCGACTTCACTTTCGCTTTCACTTATGCCCACCTTCAGATATGACACCTAGAGGCTTGCTTTAGAACTGTATTATTCTATATGGATGCCAGTAGCCACGAGTGTTTATTTGACATTTAAAGTGGAGCTAGTCTGAATTGGGATGTGCTGGCTATAGGTATGACATACATACCAGATTTCAAAACCTTAGTACAAATGTCTCACAAATAATGTTTATTTTAATTATATGGAGAAATAACAATACTTTGGATGGATTAGGTTAAATAAAATATACATATTATTAAAATTATTATCTGATTTTTCTTTATTAACGTGACGTTGTTCAGTCACTCGGTCATGTCTGACTCCTTGTGACCCCACTGTAGCATGTCAGGCTTCCCTGTCCTTCGCCATCTCCCAGAGCTTGCTCAAACTCATGTCCATTGAGTCAGTGATGCCATCCAACCAAATACTCTCGTGCTATAAGTTGCTATCCCTTTGGAAAATATCTCATCCTCTGTCATCCCCTTCTCCTCCTGCTTTCAATCTTTCCCAGCATCAGGGTCTTTTCCAGTGAGTCAGCTCTTCACATCATGTGGCCAAATTATTGGAGTTTCAGCTTCAGCATCAGTCCTTCCAATGAATATTCAGGACTGATTTCCTTTAAGTTTGACTGGTTTGATCTCCTTGCAGTCCAAGGTGCTCTCAAGAGTCTTCTCCAACACCACAGTTCAAAAGCATCAATTCTTCGGTGCTCAGCCTTTATGGTCCAGCTCTCACATACATACATGACTACTAGAAAAACCGTAGCTTTGACTAGACAGCCCTTTGTTGTCAAAGTAATGTTTCTGCTTTTTAATATGCTGTCTAGGTTGATCATGGCTTTTCTTCCAGAGAGCAAGCATCTTTCAATTTCATAGCTGCAGTCACCATCTGCAGTGGTTTTGAAGCCCAAGAAAATAAAATCTGTCACTGTTTCCATTATTTCCCCATCTATTTGCCATGAAGTGATGGGACCAGATACCATGACCTTCGTTTTTTTGAATGTTGAGTTTTAAATCAGCTTTTTCACTCTCCTCTTACACCTCCATGAAGAGACGCTTTATTTCCTCTTTGCTTTCTTCCGTAAGGGTGGTGTCATCTGCATATCTGAGGTTATTGATATTTCTCCTGAAAATCTTGTTTCCAGCTTGTGCTTCATCCAGTTCACCATTTTCCTGATGTACTCTACATGTAAGTTAAATAAGCAGGTGACAATATACAGCCTTGACGTACTCCTTTCCCAATTTGGAACCAGTCTATTGTTCCATGTCCAATACTAATGGTTGCTTCTTGGCCTACATACAGGTTTCTCAGGAGGCATGTAAGGTAGCCTGGTATTCCCATCTCTTTAAGAATTTTCCACAGATTGTTGGGATCCACACAGTCAAAGGCTTTGGCATAGTCAATGAAGCAGAAGTAGATGTTTTTCTGGAATTCTCTTGCTTTTTCTATGATCCAACCCATATTGGCAGTCTGATCTCTGGTTCCTCTGACTTTTCTAAATCCAGTTTGAATGTTTGGAAATTCTCTGCTCACATACTGTTGAAGCCTAATTTGGAGAATTTTGAGCATTACTTTGCTAGCATGTGAAATGAGTGCAGTTGTGTGGGCGTGCTTACATATGTGGACAATACTGGACTAGGTGGTCTGAGGTCACAGATCAGAATCTCCTGAAGAAACAGCCTCTTTGTATGTGCATGTTTGTCTGCTTAATTGATTCAGAGAATGAAGTTGATATCATCTTCACCATCCTTGTCATCCTTATTATCATTAGCCATGCAACTTACAGTTTTTTTCCTTATCTCTCATTCACCTTCCTCCCCATAAATGCCACCTAGGATAATTTTAATATATCCTTGAATGTGTCTTTAAAATATATTTAATTTTTTAATGTGAATCCTATTTTTACTTAAATAAGATAATAAGGATAGCAAGATAATTTTCACTCATATTTGTGAATAGGTAAATAATAAAAGAATACCACAAACCACAACTCTTTCTAGATGTTCAGGGTTTGAAGAGAAAGGCCTGAGGGTCAAGATATGTTTCTTTTCTCAGACCTGTTGTGGATGTAAACTCAGACTGTTATTCGGTGATAATAACCTATCATAATTCCCTTTCCTCATGAAACATTAAGTGAAGGTTTGCTTTCTTAGAACCTAGGAATTTATTCATAAGTTGCGAGAGGTTGAATTAAAGAAATTAGAGCTTTGACTTTTCTAGAAAAAGATTCAGAGTAGTCTTCTATTCATTCAACAATTTATACTAAGCACTTACCATTTGGGATTTCCCTGGTGGCTCAGACGGTAAAAGCATCTGCCTACAGTGAGGGAGACTGGGGTTCAATTCCTGGGTTGGCGAGATCCCCTGCAGAAGGAAATGGCAACCCACTCCAATATTCTTGCCTAGAAAATCCCATGGACAGAGGAGCCTGGCAGGCTACAGTCCATGGGGTCGTAAAGAGTCGGACACGACTGAGCAATTTCACTTCACTTCACTTCTACCATTCGCTCAGGTAGTGGAATTAGTCTCTAAAAAAAAATCAATAAAATGAAATATGGGCAAAAATTTTGCTCTTGGGGAGTTAACATTCTATTGGGGGGAAATAGATATTTTAAAAAGAAAGAAAATATGTATTAGTGAGATAGTGAAGTTTACAAACTTAAACTAAGAAACCAAGGAAAGGAGGTAGCACCTAAGTGGAGAAGGCTTACAAATTTAAACAGAGGGAGAAAACCTATATAAAGGTGATATTTAAGGAAAGACCTAAAAGAGGTGGGAAAAGTAGCTATGCAAATATCCCCAAAAAACTTCTGTGTCAGAGGAAGCAGTGTGTGCAACAGTCCTGAGGTGGGATGTGCTCAGGAGAGAACAAGAAGGCCAGTGTAGCTAAAGTAAAATTAGTGACTGACAAATAGCTCCATCTGGTCATATGGTAGCTCACCAGAGAGATACTCATTCTGAAGAGTTTTCTTTTACTGTACTGTTCAGAGCTGATCTTGCTTAAAAGTTGTGAATATGACACTATGAAGTACAACATCAGAGCAGAGAGTCTCCTGCCAACTAACCCATTCCCTCATTCCCCACCATGCAAATAATTCAGGTCCTCAGATCTTCAGATTCTCTGCTGAGCTACATTCTATCTGCTATTAATCAAGTGTCAAGGGTCTTTAAAAAATTTTTAATGTATAAATTATTAAAGTACCTATTTGTGTACCCTAAGGCTACACGGGATGTATTTCTGGTACATTCTGGTAAGAAATTCCATTATATAAGACAGTGTTACTACCATATTTATCAAAGCACAATTTCTACCATTTCTATTTGGGTAGACAGAAGATTTCAATCTTAAATTAGGTATAAATAAAATATGCTTATTATTTTAAAAATTATAATTATTATTATTAGCAGAAGTTGTAGTAACTCATGCATTCATCTGGGGTAATTTATACCACCAGGACACCTAAGCCATCAAAGCTACAATTAATAAACATACACACAGTTGGAGAATTTAGTGTGCTTTTTAAAAGTGTGAGAATGTAGACTCTGTCTCAACAAGCAATTTCCAGGGCTCTTCCTATGGTATATTGGCATAACTCCTTGCTGACAGCTAATATTAATATAAACTTAATTTTTAAATAATTACTCCAAATTTCTTAAATGATCTATATCTACTTTCTGTTTAGACACATCAGATGCATTGTGATTTTTACTTGTTAGCACCCAAAGTCCAAGGACTATCTCTATTTAATTCACTTTATAGAGTGTAGTGCAAGCTGTAATTTATGATGATAATGGGAGAATGATGAAGATGAAGGAGAAAGTGAGGCAGGGGATAAAGATAGTAATCTGTTTGTGTACATGCAAAGCACTGTGATCATTTACAGCATAGCATTTAATCCTTACAACATTGCAACCGAGAGTTTGTATCTCTATTAAATATAATAGATAAGGAAATAGAGATTCAGGGAAGCCAAGTCATACATTTCCTAAGTGGTGGGTCTGGGACTCAAGATCAGATCTCATAACATGAATGCCTATGTTCTTTCCACTGTACGTCTTGCACAGACAGTATTCAATTGCTAAACATTTTAAAAACTGAGTCCTGACTGTGTGTCAGCCTTGATGAGTGTATAGGGAACACCCTTCAGTTCCAAAGTATCATGTGAAGATCTGCCTCAGCCCATCCTCATCTGTGACTTCAGCATGTATTCCAACAGCAGTTTATTTCATGTGGCCACAAAACTGGGAAGAAAAAAAAATATTTTTGCCAAACTATTTTGTGACCCAGAGCACATAATTCTCATTGACCATTCCCTCACAATGGAGCAATTAAGTTCAATTTTCCTTTGCAAGGCCCCACCCTTGACTCACAACTCTGTCCACCTCGGCTTTTTTCAGCCATTACATAAGCCAACACCTGTTTGTGTTGTCAGGAGTGTTTTCAGACTGAAGTCCACAGGTGTTTTTTTCTTTTGTGCCATAGAGTGAAAAATAGCTAAACTCACTTTCCAGTGATTAACTTAAGGAAGTATTTCCTGTTGGAAATTTCTTAACTGAACTGCTTGACACAAATGGGGAGGGAGTCAGATCCTGCTAGAATATTTCTCTTTTACTCTTGGTTCTGCTTTGACAGTTTGAAGGATTAAGGGATAACAATAACAGTAGTTATTGTTATTATCAAGTCTTACTGTGTCTTTCTCACCATTCGCTGTGTCCCTGTTGGAATAGATGCTGATGACTACATCTGTTGTGTTATTAAAACTAGATCTTTAAGTCAAAATGAGGATGTGTGTGCATCACCTCATTTTAAGTTTCCTTAATGTTTCCAACCATATTTTAGAAATAAATCCCCAATGCTTTTTTGCTAAGTGCATTTTCCTTTCAATTTTAAACCTATGTGTATTTTAAAGGTCATTTAATCCACATACTTCTAGTTTCTCTGGTCTTAAATCATCACTGTGTTATTTTTTATGTAAGAGGTACTTAATGTCTCAAGAAGCTTTCAGAGACCTTTAAAACCCAAAGACATTTTTTTTCCCTAAGACCAGAAGTTCTACTTGTTGAAAGTAAACAAGCTTGTAGAAAATCAGGATCTCAGCCTGTTCCATAGTCCAAAAGTTCGACTTTCAAAGGGGCTGGAACTTGGCGAAATGCATGTTCCCATCCTTTGCTCAATCCTCTCTATTTCCTCCTAGCTTAGGCTGCAACACATGGAGACATATCCAGCAGAAGACTCTCCTCAGTGACATCTGTGTCTGGAGGAGTGTCCTGGCAATTGGCAACAGGATCTTCTCCCCCACCCCCACCCCCAGGGAAAGGAAAGGCTCAAAACCCCAAATAATAATAATCTCTTACAGATTTCAGGTTACCAAAAGTTAAAGAAGAGGATAATAGCAAAACGTAGCACTGCTGCATGTCTAAAAGAAGGCTACTGTAGTTCCCTATCCCCCCGCCTTGGGGCATGTCTTTTTATGTTATTATGCATGGTTATGCATATTAATTTAAATGCATTTCCATATTTTATTCAAAACTTTTTCTAAATATGTAGAATAAAATGAAATTAATTGATGGCAACGACTGCATTTAAATTCAAATCTAAAACTCCTGATCACTGGAAGCATAGGCCAGTAGGGGGCGCCTACAGCAACAGTCCTGGCTCCTCTAGAACATTCTTCTGGATTGAGGAAAGATTTTCCTGGGTTTAGGGAAACATACAGATGTGCTGACAAAAACCCAGAGATGGTGGTTGAGATATTTGTGATAGAACTTTTAACCCTGCTTCTTACTTGGTGGCCTTAGGCAAGTGACTTGAACAATCTGGGTGTCTTTTTCCTCATCTCAAAAGTAAGGAGCATTATGTTCTTTCCAGTTCATTCCAGGCTTAATATTTCATTTTTCTGTGACTCCAACATGACCTGTGCCCAAGAATGGGATTATCTGATGGTCAAAAGCAAGGAAAAGCTTGGCAATTTGTTTACAATTAACTCATCCAGGAAAAGAAATAAAACATTTGGGATAATCATTGAATGGTGGCAGAAAGTAATCTCCCATCACTATTTTTAATACAGCTAATCTGAAGGTGTGACCAAAAAGCAGAAAGCAGTTTCATTTGTTGACGACCTGGGGACCATCGTCCCCAAGAAGGACCCCAGATAGACTTAAAATAGAAAACAAATAAAAGCGCCTATATCCTGACCACATCAAGCATCACAATGATACAGGTCTTTCTGGGTCTTTTCCTCATTTTTTCCTCCTTCTTTAGAAATGTATGTTATGAATTATGATTATTGCGGTGGAGCCAAGTATTCACGGGCTCCAGCTAGATCTTTGTTTAGCAAGCATAAGCTCACTGCCAGCTGCAAATTGCAGCTGTCTGTCAGCATTTGTGAGGACAAACCGCTCCACTACCCCAGATCACTTAGCTGGAGACTGCATATTGTGTCCTCAGCTCTGCTGGGCCCACCCTTTGCATTCTCAATACCCTTCCCATGGGGGAGGATCTCAGCCATTCACGAGCACATTTTGGAGCAAATGACTGGAAGCTTATGTCAAAATGATGCTTCTCATAGAGAATCTCATCCCAGTAAAACTATTTTGTGAGAGACTGACTCTGGCCTGACATTTCCTAATCTCTGATGTCCTGAAAAAGGCATGGGAGGCTGCCACCCTAACAACCAACCGTTTTTTTAGGACAGAGTGACCCCTACAGAGAGTGCCAAGAGAATGGGCCCAAGGCCAGAAGCCTGTCTCAGAGCTGGGGAATGTGGGGGTGAGAAGGCCATGGTCAAGGGGCAAAGCCAGAGGAAGGACACAGTCCAGGGGGCCGAGTGCAGCCATTCTCCTGGGCTGTAGCATGGAAGAGCAGGAGGCAAGACTCAATGGAATCCTCATCTGGGGAGAATTCCTAGTCTCGAATGTTCAAGTAAATTTGGAACTGTGTCATTTAAGTAGGGTATTTGCAGAAGGATACATTTTGCTTGTGGAGCATTTGCCAGCCTTCTAAACAATTTTTTTTTCTTTAAATTTCTAGGCATGCATAGAATGGGAGAGAAGCTGGCAGCACCACACCAGATTTAATTAAAGTATCTGTAAACTTAACCAAAGTCTTCCCTGTTTTATCATCAGAGTAACGTTTGTGAGTTCTGGGGATCATTTTTTAGAACGTTGGCAATCACAGGAATATGTTGAGAATTATCCCAAGAATCCAGGAATACCCTGTCTCCCCAGGCATGTGCATACAGTACACTCTGAGCTTCTTAGAGGGTAAAAACTTGGACTGAAGGGTCTTTAGACCCTGGAATGCTGCTCATACACTGCAGGAAACATGAGGTATGAACAGTCAGTACTTGGGAAAGGTATAGTTTTAGATTTTGTTTAATAATAATTTCAAATGAAAACTAAATCTGGAATTCTTCCTACTCATAGGGGTATAATGAGAACTTCTCTTGGCTATGTAAGAGTGTTGTTTCAGGAAGAAATGTACCCGCTTGGGAAAGAAAGCCACACTGCAAATTCAAATTAGTAATAAAACTGTACAGTGTGTAGCATATGACCAGAGTTGGCCTAAGTCACTCTTGGGAGAAAACATTCTAAGGCTTGGGAAAAGTCACATCCCTGATGTGTGTGTGTGTATGTGTGTATATATGTGTGTGTGTGTGTGTGTGTATAGAGCTGTGTATGTTTGTGGACAGGGGAGCAATGACTCAATATAAACAACACTTTCTTTCCCACAACTTAAACATACACACAATACTTAAAATAGTTTCATTCAGGGATAGAAGCCGTGAGAGTCACAGGATCATTAAACAATAGCAAAGCTCTGTTAGTCCGTGATCTTTCCATATTCAGGGGAACTGTTAAAAAAAAAAAAAAAACAAGACTCTGCAAGAGATCGATATTTTCCAAAGGGATAGCAACTTATAGCACAAGAGTATTTGGATTGCTAAGTGCCTTCACTTCTCTCTGTGTTGCAGTTTGCTGCTTTGTTTGTTGTGAAGCCTTTTTGCTGGATGTGTTACATGCGATGAGCTTTGGTGTTATAATAAACAGAGAGGAAGGCTGCAATAATGTATTTCAGTTAGGAAGAAGCACTTGAAAGAAATTGGTTTTGCTATACACATGATGTGAACCAATCAATAGTGGTTTAGTCTGACAAGCACTGTCAATATCCATTGTCACAGTTCAGAAAGTCTTTAATGGATAGTTCTCCAAAACCCAATGATTTCAGCATGTGTTCAAAGCCTTACAATACACTCTACCTGGCAGAAATTAATCACAGATAAACTTTTGGTGTTGTAGGATGTATTTTTTTAACTAAGAGCCAAATAGCAGTTAATTAAAATGTGACACAGAGAGATGTTATGGGGAGGGAAGTGGGAGGAGGGGTTCATGTTTGGGAACGCATGTAAGAATTAAAGATTTTAAAATTAAAAAAAATAATAATAAAGTCAGACAATGACTAAAAAAAGTATATATTAATATATATTCATCTTATATAAATTAATATATATTTAATGCATGAAGCAGCTAAAGACTTACTCTAATAATACCAGGTACATAATAAATGCCAAGTAAATGTTGAAAAAATCAGAGGCACTGGAATGGAAGGTGAAAATGCACTTTTCATACCACCTGCTCTATTTACTTACTGATTGTTACAACTATGATTATGATACAGAGTAACTATCATAACCACAGTTTACAACAATTAGTAGTTTTTATTGAATGCTTACCATGTTTTGTATATATAAGGACATTTAATTTTTGCAACAGTCCTTGGTAGGGATATTGTCAGTACCATTTAACAGATGAGAAAATAGAGGCAAAAAGAACTTATGTTGCTTAAATAAGATTCTGCCACTGTTAGGTGAGAGTTGAAATTCAAAATCTGAAATTGGTAGTATTCAAAAGAAATAGAGAAAATGCATGAAAGAGACTGGAACACAAAGTTTTTGAGAAGGAACAGCATTAATGTTGAAAGGAGGCCACATATTAGTGGTTCTGCTTTCATGCTTAAATATTGATCCTAAACTCTTACTCCTATGAAACAACTAGGAATAATAAAAGCAGACTCTGTGATTGGGATGGAGAAGAACAAGGTTCCTAATTGGGCTGAGAGAAGAGCTAAGGAGTTTATAAACGTGAATGTATATGCTTATAATATAGTGGGCTAAGGGTGTACCATCTGTTTTTGAAAAAAAACTATAGTGTGATGACAGTAATCAAGAACAAGAACTAAGAAACTGAGAGAGATGATTAGGTCACTAAAGCATTTTTGCTTAAAAGGAAGCCCCAGTCTGTATTCTGTATCTCTATTCCTATATTCATTCTTGTCTTAATGCATTCAGCACCTGGAGCACAGTGAGTGGTTCTTGTATTCACCTTCTTGCCAGTGGCTGAAGAATTCAATTTGTATTTGTGCTGGTCATGCTCTCTGCAGCCCAGAAGCCATCTTCGGTTGTTCTGACTGGCAGAACAGAGTGGTCACATATTAGCGCTGATGCCGTCCTGCAATTCACTAAACTCACCTAAAGCAACTCATCTTCCCTTTTAGGTCTAGAGTGACACACGTGTCAAATTCCCTCAGTCACGTCCAACTCTTTGCAACCCCATGGACTGTAGACTGCCAGGTTTCTTTGTCCATGGAATTCTGCAGGCAAGAATGCTAGAGTGGATTGTCATTCCCTTTGCCAGAGGATCTTCCCGACCCAGGGATCAAACCTGGGTCTCCTGCATTGCAGTCAGATTCTTAACCATCTGAGCAACCTGGAGTAATTTTGTCAGAGTTCACCTGAAGCAGATGATTTAAGACCTTAAGCTGAAAGTAACTGATTACAGTGGGAGGCTACTGCCACTTCTCTGTGTCCTTAGAACTTTGACAATTGCCAAACAGGCAGGCAGCGCGGCAGGTTAGGCATTGCCAGGGGCCGGAAATCAGACGGCTCATATTTGATTTCCAGCTCAGCCACTATTGCTTACTTGGCATAACCTCTCTGAACCTCAGATCACAAAGCAGCAGAATAAAGAGCAGTAAGAGAACCTACCACATTGAATGATTATAAGGACTAAATGAAATAGAACATTCTTTCCTTGTCACACTGGTAGCACTCTAAAAACAGTAATCCATATGACTTTGGGATGATCAGATTGGCTTGTCAAAGTGGAAACTGAGATTGCGTTAAAAGAATCAATACTATACAGGTTACAGTATGTAATTGTATATATAATATTTAGATTGTTAACATTTCTCACAATCTAAATAAACACTTTATTCTACCACTTCCTCTTAAATATTGACTGCTTTGACTTAAGACATTTCTCAAACTACCAATGCCTGTACTATATATTTTTCTGCCCTGGTTCAAATTTTATGTTTTAAAAATTAGGGATGCAGTATTGCATATTCTTGATCACACAGAGGACCAAGAGTTTAGAGATTAAAGAAAAATCTTCAGAGTTGTCATATATTTCTCCCCTCTACACCTGCTGAGAATACAGTATCTTTACACACATTTTTCACAAAGGTACAAGTACATACATGGACACAAAATACATAGTGATAGCAATCTCTATGTCTTAAGGAGCGAAGATTTTAATGCCACTCATTCAATGCAAATGGGCTTTCCTGGTGACTCAGTGGTAAAGAAACCACCAATGCAGGAGATGGGGTTTGCTCTCTGGGTCAGGAAGATCCTTTGGAGAAGGAAAGGGCAACACGCTCCAGTATTCTTGCCCGGGAAATCCCATGGACAGAGGAACCTAGTGGGCCACAGTCCATGGTATTGCAAAAGAGCTGGACGTGATTTAGCAAATAAACACCACCACCACTACCCAATGCAAATACTGCTAAGCATGAGTCATTATGTAAAATCAGTGTGGACATAATCCAATACTCTTAAATATGAATATTATTTCTTTTTCCAACTTTACTTTTCTTTTTCATAGACATCTAAGTGGTAATTTCCTAGAGTTTTGTCATACTGCTACCTCTATGGGGAGAATTACCATGCGTACAATTATATTGCTTTGGTTTTTTAATTTTGTTCTCTTTTTGTGGCCTGATGTTCACATTCACCTATGAGGCTCTTACCATTTGATTTTACTGTGGCCTATTTTATATCACTAGCCCATTCCTATATTTAATACATAGAAAACATGGAAAACATGTTTCTACTTCGTGGTGCCCTTTGTCTAGATTAATGCTCCGTGCTATTGTTTCCTTTCTTTCTTAGTAATTTTGCTTTCAAAATCAGTTACTGAGCTGAGGCAGCTCTGCAATGCCAAACTTTATTAGCAAATTTATCAAACTTTTGAAATAGTTTTCAAGTGACAAAGTTTTACCAACACTATTTTAAGCTGTAAGAAGCCAAGATAAAATTTCTCATCAATAGAAGATATTTGATGATCTGAATCTTTACATTTTATACCATATCTGATTCTGTTTCAGCAAAAAAAAAAAAGTGTCATCATATATCTCTATACATACCATAAGTTTATGCTATTTAAGTGTATTTTCTCTTTCTTCTTTCCTTTTTTATTTGTAGTATTTCCACAACCTTTTGATGGAAAATCTTTTGCAACTCTCTCTTATAGAAATAAACTAGACAGACTTACAGTTGAAAGAATATTACATTTGTGATGAAATTGCTCAGTGTTTGCAGTACAGTTTTGAAGTTGCCATCATCATCATCTTAACCACCCTGAAAGTTATTAAGTAACTCAAAGCTATGCTAAATGCTATAAAAATAGTTTAAATATAACACCCTGACTCAAACTACAGCAATGCATTATAAACTAGATACACTTAAGATCTATGATCAGCAAAATAAAAATGTTACCCCTATATATAAAAATACTATGAAGAATTTATTATAATTACTAGAAAAATAACAATGGCATTTCCATACGGCCAAATGACAGGGCTATGACAGTAAACTACCTGCTGTTTATTGACACTGAAAATGTAAAAAAGTGGTTAGATCTGTCTACTTAAACTAGATAATTTAGCGAAAAAGTAAACATTTATATTGTATGAATTCTCATGAGTGGATAGCACAAATATGAATCATCAAAGAGAGAATGTTATCATACCCTTCTGTTTCCAACTGATTATTTTGTTTTTCTATAACATCTAAATGGGAATTAAGTGGTTAAAACAGAGCACTGCTGTTAAAATGCCATGTATTCCCTCTTCCAATTATTTCCAGATTTAATCCTGATTTGTGTTTCAAGTAAGTCACTTGAAGTTTCAATAACTTAGTTTCTCAAGTGGTTGAAATTATGACTTCTGTTTACACTGAGCTTGTGAAGAAAACAATACATTAAATGACCAACAGTACATTAAGCCCAAACTTACCCTTTCTGCCCTCTCTGACACAGGGAGATATGTGCAAAGTGTTTTGAGCTGTGAAACCACACTGTGGAGAGAGCAAGCAGCATTTATTCCAGCCTAATGAATTAGGATGAGAGGGTATGCCCTGGAAAGGAATCAGGCAGGAGGCAGACAAGAAATTTAATGAATTTTGTTTCCCAATTTTAGGTAAAGTGCTCTTATTTTAGTAGGTTAGAAAGTGGTACAATAGGGAAATTCCAAATACAAGCTCATATTGGAAAATATGAAAGGAGAAAATCAGCATTTTGTTTTGTGACTCATGTGATGGTTTGAGAAGTGTTTGGAAATCTTTGAGGATGAAGAGTCTGATATAATCTGATTTTTTTCATTTCTTTCTGGATTTCCCTCTCGGAACCCTGCAGTGTGATAAGATGATTGTACTAGTGACTGCCGCCAGCTTTGCTCTGAACATCCCACTAGACTGTCCATGTGTTGGGAGCTCCTAGCAGCTAGTACAGCTATCTATCTACACCTATGTTGCTCCTTATGTAACCCCCCACCAAAAAAGTAACAACAAATAGCCTAGAAAGTTGTTTGAAACAGCATTTCTGAAGGGTAGTAACTCTACTTTTCTTTAGCAATATTTCTGAAATGTTAGCTCTCCCAGCATTTCTAAATTGAAAAAAAAAATATTAACAACATGTAAATGTAACATGGGAATACCGCGAGAACAGGAGTTTGGCAGGAAAATGGGATATTTCAAAATAAGATCCACAACAAGACAAATTCTGGCAAATGAACAGTTCTGGATCATATTATCCAAATTGTTGGATTCTGGAAGATTTGAGAGGGTTTTTTTTTTTTTTTTTTTTTGTGGTTCCCATCACTTA
The DNA here is from genome assembly GCF_042477335.2 of Ovis canadensis. Taxonomy (NCBI): domain Eukaryota; kingdom Metazoa; phylum Chordata; class Mammalia; order Artiodactyla; family Bovidae; genus Ovis; species Ovis canadensis. The sequence goes on along the minus strand of NC_091246.1, from coordinate 171,990,281 downwards.
ATAGCATGATAGTGGATGTTCATCATTCAAATTGCATTGCTTCCTCCTCCCATTACTAAAGTTGGAAAATAAATATACAAAAGGCATCCATTATAGTACAAAAAGCATTTATTATAGTAAGCATTCCTACCTTGAGAGGTGGTTTTAACACCATAATGGCTGTGTCAGGTATAAAACTTGTGTTGGGGTAATGCCATGTATTGATATCATATGTAATGATATTTATTGGAAATCATCTTGAAAAACTCAGGATCCTAACTATTCTGTAGTGTGAGCAGCTTTAACAGCAATTAAATCTCTCCACTGGTTAAGAACGGTGCTTAAAACTAATGCCTTAGGTCTATGAGTGTGGAGACTTAAATTGCATATTGTTATTCAGAGTTCTTAGGCTTTGAAAAATATTCTGTTTGTTTGGGCTTGGGAAAAAAAATCACGCATTGGTGGGGGAAAAAAAACGAGAGAGAGAGAGGAAGCACAAAGGAAATAAAAAAATAAAAATAAATTCTAAAATACCTGGAAAGTTAATCCAATTCAACTTAACTTTTCTTAGAGGTGAAAATATGTAGAATTAAGAGTGATTCCTCCGTAAATCAGATTAAATTCTTTGGAATTTAAGCCTATATCTTTTTGGTTTATTTTTCATTTTAAATGAGAACAGAAAAAAACTGCTCATTGGCTTAACATAAATCTTTAAATTGCAATAAGCTTCACCCTCAAAAAGTAGTTGAATCTCTGAGGAAAAGGAAAAGGCTGAATTCTATTTTTCATAAATGATGGATTATTGTACCACACTGTGTATTTTCCAGTAAAGTGTCCTTTTATTTGTACTGTGTGATTACAAGTTTCTAAAAGTATGTGTGGGGTCACTTGGGTGCTGTGGGAAAGTGGAAGGAACTCTGTTCTGTTAAAATCAGTAGTGAAATCAGAAGCAAACTATGTCCTGATTACCATAGGCATGTGTTTAAATTTTGCTTTCCTTAATTGGTTATGTTGTATTTACTTAAAATGAACAATTTGGCAAGTTTTTCTCCCTTGACAACAGAAAAGCGTAAACTGTTTTATAAGTTTGGCTGTTAAAATCAGATTTGTAAACCACAATATTCAAAGACTTTTACTGCTGTTTACAGGGGTCCAGTGATGGGCTTTGCATTATAACCATGTGCTTTTTTTACATTTTTGGTTTGTATTTACAGTGCTTTAAAGTTATTTGGTTAATTAAAAACTATGCCATATATTATAGTCATCTACTGACTTTGACTTTTGCATAACTCTTCTTAGAACAAAATGAGCAAAATGAATGATGGCCGAGGCCTGGCAATTTGACTTGTCATCTAAGGACAATTATTTATGGCATCAGGAAATGGAGGTTGACGCTCTAGTCTGTCTCTAGGAAAGCCATCGTTAGAGGCAACTTTGGATAGTTTGGCTGTGTTAAAAACTGTGTAATCATATCCAAGACTGCTAGTTTCTCAGAATGTATGAGAAGGAAACAAGCTAAAGCATCTTAAAGTATACTTGCATTTTTCTTGTAAAAACAGTGTACCTTACACACATTTCACACATGTGGAGCCAGATGGTAGTATTGAAAACAATATATATATATATATATATATATATATATATATATATATATATATATATATATGTATGTATATATGCACATATATACACATCTAATTAAGAGTACTATCACCAAAGTACCTGTTTCCAAAAATATATAACTTACTGTATAATTACTTTCATGTGTATATGTGTTTTAATTTGCAAAGTACTTTTTAATCATATCATTTTTACTAATCCCTAAATGGTAGAAAAAAATACCGTCGTTGGCCCTGAATTTCCTGGCAGCCTGTCATGGAAAATGATGGGATTTTGACATGAGACTAGCAACAGAAAATACCTTTGGTAACCTGTGAAAATTTAGATTGTTTGTTCCATACCATTTCAAAAGCAGACTTTGAGACCCAAATTACTGAGGTAGGTTTCTCCTGAAGGATACTCGTTCGTTTAGCCCCCAGTACTAGAACCGAGGCCCTTGGGCCTTTGTTAACAGCTGTCGGTTGGAGCAGATTATATATGACCAGACCCAAATGAAAGTTGATAGGCTAGAATGTAAGCACAGCATGTTAAGATGCTCAGAATGACTCATTCAGTCATAAAATTTTGAGTCAGTTAATGCCTGATATTCACGGTCCTATAAAAGCAGTTGTGGCTAGCCTGGGTAGCATGGCACTTGGTATTTCTCCAAAATGACCTGAGATCAATTCCTCCACTAAGATCTCTTAGTCTCTTGTACTTCATACTCCTCACCATACTGTATTACTACAGTGTAGGCCATATGCATTTAAATCCAGCAGTTAAATCCAACACTACCATGTTTGCATGTGGTCAGTTTGTATAATTTTTTAATCATCTAGCAGCACCATCCAGGAACATTTGAGCCTAATTTAAAATCTTCCCATAGCCACATTTTTTAAAGAAACAAGAAATAAGTTTTAATAATATAGTTTAACAAAAATACCCCAAATGTTATTGTTTCAACCTATTGCAAAAGCAGCATTTTAAGTAGTCAAGAGCCCAGAGTGACTAGTGACTACTGAATTGGACAGTGCAGCTCTGAAGCACTGCTCCTCAAACCATTTTAAGTTGAGATACACATACACACACAAAATGATAATAGATGATACATCAGATATATATGTTAAGTATATGTGTATATGTAATAAACTGTTACTCGCTCTTGTGTGTGACACGAAGAGTTGGACACAACTCTTTGTGCCCCCATGGACTGTGGACCACCAAGCTCCTCTGTCTATAGCATTCTTCACACAAGAATATTAGAGTGGGTTGCCATTCCCTTCTCCAGGGAATCTTCCTGACTCAGGGATCAAACTTAGGTCTCCTGAATTAGCAAGTGGATTCTTTACTGTCTGAGCCACCAGGGAAGTCCATATATATAATATATGCTGCTTATAGAGAGATTTATTATTAAAATAATACTTTTTTCACTTTTCACAGTTCCTTTACATTTTGTCAGTTCATGAGTAGCCCTTCCACCACCAATCAATGAAAATTTTCCCTAAAGTTGGGAATGATTCTCAACAGGAAATATGTCTCCTCCCTCTCCCCACAGGAGACATTTTTGATTGTCACAATTTAGGAGAGGATGCTACTAGCATATTGTGGGTAGAGACCAAGGAGGCTTCTCAACACCCTTACTTTGCACAGACAACCCCCTGAAAAAAGGAATTGTCTGACTTAAAATACCAATAGTGCCAAAGCTGAGAACCTTCCCTTGAGGTAATATAAGATATTATGATCTTTTAAGTGGCAAGTACTGTCTTAACTTAGTATTTAATAGTGTAAAATCCCATGTGATGATTTGAATTTTTCACTTAATTTAAAATTAAAGCTCCACTCTATACTTAGCTAGGAGGAGAGCAAGATTTCCTCTCTTTTCCTTAGCCTTGCATTTCACCCTAACTCTCCATTTTACTAACAAAAGTTTCTAACTACCTTGTGGTCAAAGCTAGAGGAAGGAGGTTGCAAAAATGTCCTTATTTGACCAGTTACAAGAAAGCTTCTCACACTAGGCCTGGCAGACTCTTTAAACAGACACTCTCCCTTAGGCACTTTCATGGGTTCCTTGGAGACCCCACTAGGAAAATTTGACTTCAAATCCTTTAATTCAAGCAATTTATTTTCTCCCAGCTGCAGTTCCCTCCTAACTCTCTCTCTTTTTATTCTGAGTTCTTCAGGAGCTCAGAAGAACTCACTTGAGCTCTTTTTATTCTGAGCTCAAGTGTAGCTCGCCTACAGCTATCACTTAGTAAACTGTTTTGTACTCAATAGCAACATAAAATTTTTTAATTGATTAAAACCATTCTATTTTAAAAGACTAAGTGAGCTCCTGATACTTACGTTTTCCTTCACCTTCCATTTTTCACCTATTAGTTCAGTTCAGTCACTCAGTCGTGTCCAACTCTTTGCAACCCCATGGACTGCAGCACACCAGGCTTCTCTGTCCATCACCAGCTCCTGGAGTGGACTTAAACTCATGTCCATTGAGTCGGTGATGCCTTCCAACCATCTCATCCTCTATTGTCCCCTACTCCTCCTGCCCTGAATCTTTCCCAGCATCAGGATCTTTTCCAATGAGTCAGCTCTTCACATCAGGTGGTCAAAGTATTGGAGTTTCAGCTTTAACATCAGTCCTTCCAATGAATATTCAGGACTGATTTCCTTTAAGATTGACTGGTTTGATCTTCTTGCAGTCCAGGGACTTTTAAGAGTCTTCTCCAAACCACAGTTGAAAAGCATCAATTTTTCAGTGCTCAGCTTTCTTTATAGTCCAACTCTCACATCCATACATGACTACTAGAAAAACCGTAGTTTTGACTAGATGGGCCTTTGTTGGCAAAGTAATGTCTGTGCTTTTTAAGATGCTGTCTAGGTTGGTCATACCTTTTCTTCCAAGGAGGAAGTGTCTTTTAATTTCATGGCTGCAGTCACCATCTGCAGTGATTTTGGAGCCCTCCCAAAATAAAATACTCCCATATATTAGAATACCAGATAAAGATCTTACTAGACTGGTCCCATATCCAAACTTGACTTTGAACAAGTTACTTAACCTCTTTAATTTAGCTTCTTCATCATCTAAAATGAGTAGAATTAATTTTGTTTGTTGTTCAGTCTCTAAATTCATGTCCAACTCTGTGGCACCATAGACTGCAGCGTGCCAGGCTCCTCTTTCCAATACTTCAAAAGATCATTTTGTGATTTGATTCAGAAAATATTGATTAAACCTTTACTATGTGCTAAACAAGGTTGCAGTATTAGGGACACATTAGTGAACAGTGTTTATAAAAATACCTAAAATTCCTGCTTACACTATAGTAGAATTAGGTTAAATCACATTATATGCTTAGGAGAGTTTCAAGCATATAGTAAGGTCTCAATACATTTTAGATATAGTAATTAACCCGTTTGAATGATTCTTTATGTGCCTGCATGCTTAGTCACTCAGTTATGTCCGACTATTTGTGACACCATGGACTATAACTCGCCAGGCTCCTCTGTCCATGGAATTCTCCAGGCAAGGATACTGAAGTGGGTTGCCATTTCCTACTCCAGGGAATTCTCCTGACCCAGGGATTAAACTTGTGTCTCTTGCATCTCCTGCATTGGCAAGTGGATTTGTTACCACTGAGCCACCTGGTAAGCTCCAATATTGAATGATCAGCTTATGATTTGAAAGGAAAAGACCTCCATTTTCCTACTGAGGTGCCCCAAATCTTCACATGAAATCAGTAATTAGGTGAGGACAATGAAGGGCCCTGTTAGGATTAGTATCTCATAGGATAGAGACAACAAATTCCAGTCATTTTACCAATTATTAATGATTTTGTTGTTTTGTTGCTATTATCAGTTGCTAAGTCGTGTCTGACTTTTTGTGGCCCCGTGAACTGCAGCATGCCCAGCTCCTCTGTCCTCCGCTGTCTCCCAATGTTTGCTCAAATCCATGTCCATTGAATTGATGATGCTATCTAACCATGTCATCCTCTGCTGCCCACTTCTCCTTTTGTCTTTGATCTTTCCCAGCATCAGAGTCTTTTCCAATGAATTGAATTCCCACCAGATGGTCAAAGTATTGGAGCTTCAACTTCAGCAACAGTCTTCCCAATGAATATTCAAGGTTGATGTCCTTTAGGATTGACTTGTTTGACCTCCTTGCAGTCCAAGGGACTCTCAAGAGTCTTCTCCAGCACAATGATTATTGATAAGAATCATTATTAATAGTGAAAGTGAAAGTTGTTCAGTCGTGTCTGACTCTTTGCCACCCCATGGACTATACAGTCCATGGAATTTTCCAGGCCAGAATGCTGGAGTGGGTAGCCTTTCCCTTCTCCAGGTGATCTTCCCAATCCAGGGATCAAACCCAGGTCTCCTACACTGCAGGCAGATTCTTTACCAGCTGAGCCACAAGGGAACCCCTGTTAATAATGTCATTAATAATAAGATAACTTGAAAGTGTTTAGACTCTGTGCTAATGAAGGTACAGACCTTAAATGTTATGTTCATAATTGAATCCATATCCTTTAGCATAGGGTGTGATAATCAGTAGGCATTCAGCAACCATGTGCTTATAGTAAATGAATTATTAATAGATATACCCCTAACTTTCATGATAACAGTGAGGCTAGTAAAACTGAGATGGGGGACTGATGAAGACATGGCAAAAGTTTGAGTCAATATGAGTTACAGAATTTCACCTAGTGGTAATTTCACACAAATAAGAAGAGAAAGATGTATCTGCATTCTTTTAAAAAAATTAATGAATTAACTTAGCTGTGCCAGGTCTTAGTGGGGCACAAGGGACCTTTGATCTTCATTGTGGCATGCAAAATCTTTTAGTTGCATCATTCGAACTCTTAATTGCATCCAGTTTCCTGACCAGGGATCAAACCCTGGACCCTGGCATTGAGAGCTCAGAGTCTTAGCCACTGGATGGCCAGGGGAATCTGAAATCTTAAAAATATCTGCTTTCTGGAAAAGAAATCACTTTGGGTTAACTTGATAAAGAAGATTGAAAAAATTGTTAGGTATGCAGGACCTTTGAAAATGCCTAAATTTCCTACTGTTCAATTTAGTTCATTCAGTCACTCAGTCATGTCCAACTCTGTGACCCCATGGACTGCAGCACACCAGGCTTCCCTGTCCATTACCAACTCTTGGAGTAGACTTAAACTCATGTCCATTGAGTCAGTGATGCCATCCAACCATCTGATCCTCTGTTGTCCCCTTCTCCTCCTGCCTTCAATCTTTCCCAGCATCAGGGTCTTTTTCAGTGAATCAGCTCTTCACATCAGGTGGCCAAAGTATTGGAGTTTCAGCTTTAGCATCAGTCCTTCCAATGAATATTCAAAACTGATTTCCTTTAAGATTGATTGGTTTGATCTCCTTGCAGTCCAAAGAACTCTCAAGAGTCTTCTCCAACACCACAATTCAAAAGCATCAATTCTTTAGTGCTCAGCTTACTTTATAGTTCAGCTCTTACATCCATACATGACTATTAGGAAAACCATAACTTTGACTAGACAGATCTTTGTCTGCAAAGTAATGTCTCTGCTTTTTAATATGCTTTCTAGGTTGGTCATTGCTTTTAATTGAAATTAACAACAGCTTTTTTCTCCACAAGTTAGATGAACTTTTCTATAATTTTGTGTACAGATACAGTTAGGTAGAGGGCTTCCCCCAGTGGCTCAGCATTAAGGAATCTACCTGCATCACAGGAAACATAGGAGATACAGGTTCAGTCCCTGGATCAGGAACATCCCCTAGAGGAGGAAATGGCAACCCACTCCAGTATTCTTGCCTGAAGAATTCTAGGGACAGAGGAGCCTGGTGGGCTACAGTCCACAAGGTTACAAAGAGTTGGACATGACTGACTAAACACACACACATACACAGGTGGAGCTATCCAGATAAGTTATCATGTTAAATATGAGGAAGTTAATGTGAAAATAAATTGTGAAAATATGGATCTAACCACATTCTCATTACATGTTCATGTAGCAACAGAGCTAATATTTTCACATAGGCAAATTTTTGCTCTTGTGCCCTGTCTAAACAGAAGGGCCTGAGCTATTAATTCAGGTAGTCATCCCATAACTAGCAGTTTTCTATTCATATTTGCATAAAGTAATAATCATAAAGGAAAAATTTACTGAAAGCCTCTCACTTTTTTTTTAATTTCCAGTGTTCAGACTGCATCATAGTGCTTCTGATACAAGCGACAAAAACCGAGTTAAAAGCAGATTAAAGAAGTTTATTACCCGAAGACCTTCCCTGAAAACTCTGCAAGAAAAAGGACTTATTAAAGGTATAGAATATTTTATACTTTTACTGTAACAGTGATAAATGAATGTGCCTCTCTGTCAGTAGTTAGTTGGCTCTAAAGGAGTTTTAGGAGATTTTATTCTTCTTAGGTTGCTTATTAAATGTTCTGCTCTATGACAGAAGGAAAAAATAGCTATCCAGAAAACTAATCCTGAGAAAAATAAAGGTTGGATCATAAGATCATTGAAAAAATACCAGGTTTTGCCCTCAGAGTATCTGGGAGTGAAGAAGAAACATCCCAGTGGCCCATTAGAATGACCCCACATGCTGGGATAATCCTCAATATACCTATTGCTCCAGAATATTTACTAACAGCATCCCTTTTCATTCTCAACTGAGTCTTGTATAATAAATTATCTGATCACCTAGTCATAGTCTAAGTAGGGCTAGGAAGAAAGTCTAAGATAAACTAGTGTCGTGAAAACTTAACAGGTTTGAAAACTGGAGGACCCAGAACTCAATCTAAATTGAAATAAGCAGATATTTCGCAAGTATGTGTAAAGTATATAAAATATCCTCCACCATTCCAACACCAGAATAGAAGAACACTCTGGCATGAGACTGTAATTGGGACTCAGACTTCTAGTCTACCACTCACTAATATTGATGTTGAGCAAGTTGTCATCTCTGAGCCTCAGAGATGTTGTTATCTCAGAGCCTCTTCTGTTACTTACACCCATCACTGAGAAGACTCTTCAACAAATGAGATAATCTATTTAAAGTATTTAACAGTGCTTGAAATATCAATAACCTCAGATAAGCAGATGACACCACCCTTATGGCAGAAAGTCAAGAAGAGCTAAAGAGACTCTTTATGAAAGTGAAAGAGGAGAGTGAAGAAGTTGGCTTAAAGCTCAACATTCAGAAAACAAAGATCATGGCATCTGGTCCCATCACTTCATGGGATATAGATGGGGAAACAGTAGAAACAGTGTCAGACTTTATTTTGGGGGGCTCCAAAATCACTGCAGATGGTGACTGCAGCCATGAAATTAAAAGACCCTTACTCCTTGGAAGAAAAGTTATAACCAACCTAGATAGCATAGTCAAAAGCAGAGACATTACTTTGCCAACAAAGGCCCATCTAGTCAAGGCTATGGTTTTTCCTGTGGTCATGTATGGATGTGAGAGTTGGACTGTAAAGAAAGCTGAGTGCTGAAGAATTGAACTGCTTTTGAACTGTGGTGTTGGAGAAGGCTCTTGAGATTCCCTTGGACTGCAAGGAGATCCAACCAGTCCATTCTGAAGGAGATCAGCCCTGGGATTTCTTTGGAAGGAATGATGCTAAAGCTGAAACTCCAGTACTTTGGCCACCTCATGTGAAGAGTTGACACATTGGAAAAGACTCTGATGCTGGGAGGGATTGGGGACAGGAGAAGAAGGGAACAACAGAGGATGAGATGGCTGGATGGCGTCACTGACTCGATGGATGTGAGTCTGAGTGAACTCCGGGGGTTGGTGATGGACAGGGAGGCCTGGTGTGCTGCGATTCATGGGGTTGCAAAGAGTTGGACACAACCGAGCGACAGAATTGAACTGAACTGAACTGGAACATAAGTATGCAAAAAATGTCCTCTGCTATCACTAATATTATTATCATTCATTACTGTTGTTGTTACCAGATAGATGAAAGGATGGATGTACAGATAAAACCAGTGATGTAGATTTCTATGACTGGAAATTACCTTATAGATCGCTGAGGCAAATGTATTATTTTCCTAAGAAAAAAATATAGGCATCAAGTCCATTATTCTCCCTGGTTTTCAGATTTTCTAACCAATGGACACATTTTGAAAATTAAATACAAGAAAAAATTTTAAAATAAAGTACTAAAATAAACTGTGAATGAAGTGGAAAGATATCCTTATAGAAGTCAAAAAGTGATTTATGATACAAATATTTCTCAGGAACAGGGCAAAGCAGATAGTATTTTCAGCATTACTTAGGATGAGAATTATTTCAATAGTTTACAATAGCCATCTGACCTATTAACTTCAGTCTCTTTTTAAAATAGGTGAACATATCACAAAAATCATCTAGCATTTTGAACCAATTGTGAAAGGTTGAATTTTGCAAAGCATGAACATACCTATCACTAATAGAGTGGAAAATTCTTTAACATAAGCATTTGGAAGTAGAACTAGCACCTGCTTTAAATCAGTCTTTAGCTCAGACTTTTACTCTCTGAAATGTCCTTTTCAGTGGACAGCATTTGGTCTTCTACAGATTCAACTTCACATCATAATATTGCAGTACCTCCAGTTCTACCTTAGAGTTTATCCCATGGATTATCATTTTCTTAGAAAAAAATCAATAGCATGTTACCTGCCATCATGACAAAGTATAAAACCAGATAAGCAGCCCAAACAATTACAATCTGACAAACTCCAAATTTTTCATGACTGTAGCAAAATAAAAGAGGTTTTAATTCAGTGGCATGGTCTGGCCCCAGTCAAAATGCTAAAGAATTAAAAACCATAGTGCTCTAGAATTGGTCTCAGAAAACAGCAGAGAAACTGGATGCCTAATGCAATTTTCATACTGATGTAATGGAACCACTGAACACACTCCAGTGGTACATTTCCTATCTTAAAGCTCCATTGCATTTTCACCATAGCTGACCAATGAGTCAGAATTCATTAGTAAGGCTATGGAAAATCTATGTGAAATTCCAATTTGATAAGCTTCCATTGTTGTCTTCAGTGGAATTTTCTTCCAAATACAGATCAAGTTATGCAAATACACTCACTTCTTGGGCTTGTTTCAGTTTTAACTGTGAATTTTTTGTAAGGCTTCTGAGATTTTTTTTTAAACTGAATAGAAAGCATTAAACCAATTTTTAAAAATATCGACCCAGTCAAATTTAGTATGTTAAGTCCGTTTTCTTAGCATATTTAAGGCAAAGACTTAGGGGGAGAAAATGAAAACAGTGTTTTTGATTGGCTGTGAAAAATCACACAAAATGAATCAATGATTAACACTTAAATGGTTAATTTCTCCAAGTAAAATGACTTAACTCTTTCTAGAGAAGAATTATTTGGAAAAAAGAGATAACGCCTTTAAATTGTCCTGGAGTGTGTTTTCCCAAATTATATTAAATATATATTCAAATACATATTGGAATATATATTTAATATATTCTTTTGCATAGAATTGATGCTTGTGAACTGTGGTGTTGGATAAGACTCTTGAGATTCCCTTGGACTGCAAGGAGATCCAACCAGTCCATTCTGAAGATCAGCCCTGGGATTTCTTTGGAAGGAATGATGCTAAAGCTGAAACTCCAGTACTCTGACCACCTCATGTGAAGAGTTGACTCATTGGAAAAGACTCTGATGCTGGGAGGGATTGGGGGCAGGAGGAGAAGGGGATGACAGAGGATGAGATGGCTGGATGACATCACTGACTCGATGGACGTGAGTCTGAGTGAACTCTGGGAGTTGGTGATGGACAGGGAGGCCTGGCGTGCTGCAGTTCATGGGGTCGCAAAGAGTCGGACACTATTGAGTGACGGAACTGATCTGAATTGAACTGAGCTTTGCACATGTGGAGTAAAGACCTCCATTACTGAGGTTCAGGAAAGCTGTACATGGTAGTTTGGGTCTTACAAGTGTGCTTCCTGATACCTAGGAGGGTTTTGGCAAGGCCACAGCCACTTTTCAAAGTGTTTACGCTTTTATGCAACATTCCCAACAGATTGAGAGGCCTGAGCTTTGAATTCAACCAGCGTTTATTGAGCCCCCACTGTGGGGCAGGAAAGGCTGTGTTTTATTGACTTTCAATGCCCAGCAGAACAATATTCACAAAGCACTTTAGGTGAAAAGAAAACTGTCACAATATCGCACAGTATAAACTCAGGCACAAACCCTTTCTTTAAACCTGATTTTTGGACTCATGGAGACCCGGCCAATATGTGATTTCGTTGGCTAGATTTTAGATAGGGAAGTAGCCTCTTAATGGGGCTGCATTTTCTCATTTCTTTAATATGACTAATGAAAAGGGTACCTTATGATGCCAAAACGGGGCCAGCAGAAAATTCTGAATTATCACCCAATGAAAAGAAATAGTAATAGCTCAGGTGGGTGTCACAATCATTGTGCCATTGTAGTAGTAGCTTCTGAAAAGCCTTCAATTTCTCCAAGTGCTTTTACATTTGCCAAGGGAATAGCAAGAGCTTTTTAAATGTATGAGTTTATTACATTGAGCCGCTCATGGAAAACAAAACTCCAATCAATGTAATATGTAAATTATAGGGAATAGGGTACACTTTAGGGTGGTAGGTATGTTTGTACATGTCCTCTCCTTGCTTTTGGAACTGAAGTAATTGCTCATTAGCATCAGCCAAACTACCTTATGTAATCTTTCAAATAGCAGCATTGACATCCAAGAACATAAAACACAGGCAATGCAATTTTTAGAAAAGATAATAATTGGTTGGATTTTTAGGAGCAACTAACATTTCCTTATGTCAAAATGATAGAGAATATTGTGTATTTTGGAAGTGGTTTCTTTCATCTTTGTATAGAAAAAAACCATACTGGATGACATTAGTAGAAATTGAGAGCACTGTGGTAATACTTCTGTTTTTTAATGTTTGTTATAAGGGAAACAGCCAGTATAAGGATTAAATAGTACACCTCCAGGATTTATGATGAAAAGCAGTGTTTTCTTGCCTCATGCTCGTTTTCTTCCTTATAGGGACCATTTGGGGTGGTTTCTATTTGTAGTTCTCAAGGCTGCCTCTCTATCTTAGTTATTGTTATTTGGGGTATAGATTTTTGTTAATATCTTTATCTTTAATGTTTCAATATCTTTCTTTATAAATTTCAGACATTACCTCAGGTTTATTTTACAGTGAATCTGACAATTAAACTAGACTTCATCTACCTGTCTTTTTCTCTCCCAAATACTCAAATACAATTGGCTTTGCTGTTGCTATTGGCTTCATCCGAAATATCCAACATACGTAGACCTCTGTTTATTGTTCTGTTGACCATAGACAATTGCGTCTTAATGCCTCCACTGACAAGATGACAAGCAAGGTGTCCTTTTCCCCTTTCATCTCCTCTACTTTTGCTGTTAAGTCTTTACTTCTACCTCATGAAAAGTTATATTATTGCACTGATTTCTGTAATTATGACTTATCTATAGGTTGACTCTGGAAGTTAAAAACTAAGAAACAACATTCATATTATCATGACTGTATAAGATTGCTTTTTGTGGCACGAAGTATTAGACTTCCCTCTCTGTTCTTACGGTATCACGACCCCCTGACTTTTATTAAGGAGAAATGTCCCTTGATCTCTTTTCTTTTACATTCGAAGGTTATATTAGTAAGTTTATGTTGTTTCATAGCTACAATCAAGAATTCTACCGTCATCCCCTATATTTCAAATCTAAATGTGAAAAAAGTGATCAGTCAGGTAATCATGTAATTATTATGAAATTTTTCACCAAGTAGTGTGCCAGATTGGATTAATTTATCCACAGGTCTGATACCATGCCTTATTGGCTGTGCAAATTATAATCTTATTATTTTTAAAGCTTATGCTTCATCATTTGCTTATAATCACACTGTTGTTTAGCTTGATACATCTTGGGATTGTGGATTTCTTGTACAGATGTTTATCTCCCAAAGTTTTATTTTTCATTGCTTTCTGAATTTTACATCCTCAAAGGATTTAGTCCTCTCTATTAAACATTCTGTGTACCTTAGTCTGTGACTTCCTGGTTTTTACCCCAGAATATCTTCTAAAACCCTTCCATCATCCTACTCCATTTGTATTGGTTGCTTTCCAGGTTTCACTTTTGTTGTTGTTATTTAGTTGCTAAGTAATATCCAACTGTTTGCTACCCCATGAACTGCAGCATGCCAGGCTCCCCTGTCCTTCACTATCTCCTGGAGCTTACTCAAATTTATGTCCATTGAGTCGGTGATGCTATTTAACCATCTCATCCTCTCCTGCCCTCTTCTCTTTTTGCCTTCTATCTTTTCCAGCATCTGGATCTTTTTCAAGGAGTTGGCTCTTTGTATTAGGTGGCCAAAGTGTTGGAACTTCAGCTGCAGCATTAGTCCAGTGAATATTCAGGGTTGATTTTCTTTAGGATTGACTGATTTGATCTTCTTGCAGTCCAAGGGACTCTCCAGAGGTTTCTCCAGCATCACAATTCCAAATCATCAGTTGCTCAGCTTTCTTTTTGGTCTAACTCTCACATCCATCCACACAAGACTACTGGAAAAACCAGAACTTTGACTATATGGACATTTGTCAGCAAAGTGATGCCTTTGCTTTTTAATATGCTGTCTAGGTTTGTCATAGCTTTCCTTCCAAGAAGCAAATATTTTTTAATCTCATGGCTGCAGTCACCATCTGCAGTGATTTTGGAGCTCAAGAAAATAAATCTTTCACTGCTTTCACTTTTTCCTATTATACTTGCCGTGAAGTTATAGCCATGATCTTAGGTTTCTTTTTTGTGTGTTTTATGTTGAATTTTAAGCCAGCTTTTCACTCTCATCTTCCATTAGAGTGGTATCAGCTGCATATCTCTTCTAAAATCCTTCCATAATCTTACTCCATTTGTGTTGGTTGCTTTCTATGCTTCACCTTTTTTACTCTGTGATTTCCTTTCATTGATCTTCTGAGCTGTATTCACTGTCTTCTGAATCCCATGCCTTTTCTTTCTTGCCTTAATTTCTTCTCTTATTATGTAACAGCCTTCAGTAACTCATTTAGAAAACATGAGACCCTGACTGTCTAAAAATATCTTCAGTATGTCCATACATTTAATAATACTTTTGTTGTGCATAAAATCCCATTGCCTCTAGAATATAGAGTTGCAGCTTCCATTCTTAATTGAATTCTTTTTTCTTTCAGAATCATTGAATTCTTTTGTCTGTTTGTTTTTTGGGGGGGTGGTCTTTGAGATTCTATAGTCGAGATAATGTGTCCAGTTGGCAGAATTTTTAAAATTTACTTTGCTTGGCACTCAATTTGAAGAATTGTGAATCTTTGGCTCTGGATTTTTTTCTCTGTCTTATTATGTTAATAATTTTCTCCCATCAGTTTTCTGTTGCCCCCTTTGTGATCTTTAGGATGTGAGTATTAGAACGTCAGAATTGGTTTCTCTCATGTTCTGAAAGAATTCTGTTTCATCATTATATTTGCTTCAACTATTATATTTTCAGTTTTCTAGACATCCTTCGTATTCTCCATTCTTTTTTACATACCTCACTCTCTCGGATTATATGAGGACAAGTTTTGTTTGACCATGATGTTCCCATTCCTAATAGTGAGGATGATACTTAGCACTCAATAAACATTAATTCATTGAATAAGAGAGAAAATAGAATATAGATTATATTTTTTCTAACTTGTCAACTTGTATAAATTAAAATGTGTTGTTGTTTTGGCCTTTTAATTTTAAGATTTTCTCTTCTTTGAATCATCAATGTCATCTACATTCCTTTTACTCATATATTTGTCCGATTCTCTTTCATCACGTTAGTAACTTCACTCACATGTCTGGTTGGCCATTGTTCTTCGTTCTTATTACAAAAGGAGGCTCCACAAAAATGAGCTGTAATTCTGCATACATGGGCAGAGCTACCTTGTCAGTGGTATTTTTTGCTCTAGGGTGATCTATAGGAACTATCAAACCTGCTTGAAATATCAAATATTTCCATAGGATAGAGTATGCCTTATATACTTTTGCTAAACTGAATAAATCTGTGTACAATTGTTTATAATGAGAGAAAATTTTCAACTCTATTTTATAATTAAGGGAATTGAGTTTATTTGAAAGCATAACAGCTTTAGAATGTGACTAAGCTAAGTTAAAGGTAGATTCTGTCATCTATCAGTTATAAATTTAATATTTGGTTATCAACTTTTGGGTTTATAAAATTTACATCATAAAATTCAAATGAAATTCTATTTAAGTTTATTTATTTTAAATTTAAATGAAAGAATCTCACACAGTGCCCAACTTATCTTAAACATTCATCAGCTCCCTTGATTCCTTCCTTTCTTTCTTCTGTCTTTCCTTCCTTGTTTTCATCTTTCTTTCCTTTTTTCCCCCCTCTTCCTTCTTTTCTTACTTTTGTTTATAGAGGAAATCATGACCAAGATGACCCTAGGAAAACACTCTCTCAAGTATTCTTTTAATGTTTGAGAAATCAATCCAGACAAGTATCAAGGAAAGGCAGCAGTAATTCATTTACTCCAAGGAAAGCATAAAAATCATTTGCAATTGGCTCATATTTGCCATTTTGGGTAATTTTTATTATGGTACTCTTTATACAAAAATGGGCATGAGCTCATTTTCTTTCCTATCTACACCCACTAACATGGTGTTATCCAGTTGCCAAAATGTTTAATAATTACCCAAACAGACAATTGTTTAAGTTTCTGGCATATGAGAAAATAATATCTTTGACATCACAGTACTTTTGTAAAATATATGTCTTACTGAGAAGTAAAGAAAGCTTTGCCATCCAAGTTGCTGATACAAGTTATTAGCCCTAAAGTTTCAGCAGTCATGTTTATGAATAGCAAAATCATTGAGTTAAGAGGACAGTATTTTTAAAGTAATTTGTTAGAGCTAATGTATGACAAAGTAACCTACCTGTCACATTGTTAATTTAAGCAAAATATTTATGAGCAACACTGCAATATACCTTTGAGTAGAGATATGCTTCAACTTGCCACTTTATCAGTGTTAGTCTGAGAATAATTATATTTGAATTTATATACTGGGGCATGGGTCTATCATTGCTTGGGCCTGAAATACTCTCACAACTTCCACAATATGCATTAATGTGCTTAAAAATATCTTGTAAATCTTCTTTTCTTTAAACTTCTTTATGGTTCATAATTGAACTGTGATCCTTACGTGTGAGCTGTGTCATGATTTAATATTAGCCAAAATTAATAGCCAACCTTAAGCTGCTTTATCTTGGCCTATAAGCTTCCTGGTTCCTCTGCATTTATAGTTCCCAGGCAGTTTCTGTTATTTAAAGGCTCTTGGGAGCAAATGTGTTCATAATAGAGTACCACATAGCTAGCTTTTGTTCAATAATAAAATACAGGTCACCATGAAAGATGGCAAATGTTGAGGAAAAAGTGCACCTGGCTAGCAGGTTAAGCCCATGTCTTTTAAAAGCCTGTTATCCAGAGAGGAAATGATTCTGATATTATGAGATATTAAAAGCAAAATAACTTCAGAGCAACAAGAGAGAAATGAGGTCCAGAAATGGGAGCAAATTAGTAAGGGGGAAAAGAATGAGCAAGAGTAATGAATTGGTTTCCCTGTGGTTCAAGAACTTATTTTCTTATGGAGGGAGAACTTTTCACACAGGATTCATTAGAATATATTATTTGAGATGGTGACTTACCTATAATTGATTTTTAGTATCTACAAAATGATATTATCTGTAATTTCCTGCTATAAACTACTATATTTTGTATGTTTGCAGGTAATGTTATTTTTCTACTATTCTCCATTTTTCTTCCTTTAAAATATATTACTAACATTTGAGTCGAGTTCTTAAGATCTCTGTCTTTTTTTAGGTAAAAGAAAGTTCTGGATAATATCAGCCTTTAGCTCTAAAGCTGACTGTGTTTCTAGTAACAGACATTCTAAATATGGAGAATATAAAATGAATAAGACCCAATTGATTTCAAAATAGCATATTGGCATTTTGTTGTTAGCCAATGGCCTCTAAAACCCATATTAATTCTTGTCCTGGCAGAAGATGTTGGTTTTAGCCATTCCATGGACTATTTATTATTAAAAGGTTGCCCAGTGTTTTGGCATAGCTTACAGAGTTAGTCTAATCTTGGTGACAGTTCGAAATATTGTTTTTAAGCCTTTCAGTTTGAGGACTGACAAGTTTTCGTAAAGTAAGAAGAAATCAGCATGAGCACCAGTAAGGAAACAGTACCAGGTAGAGACAGGTTTTGTTTTGTAATAAACCATGTTTTAAGCATGTTCTGTGCTCTAACTCAAATTGTATATGTTTGTGCATGTGTGTTTGGACATGTATGTATGTGTGTGTAGATCGTGTACAGGATAAGAAGCCTCTCTTCCCATCCCTGATGTTGCACCAACCCAAGTTTATTTGCTCTCTGAAGCATGTCCTCAACTAGTTGCAGATGACCAAAAGTCAAGCTGCTGTGCTGCCCTCTGGAGAGCTGGTCTATGGCCGCTCAGTCCTCTAATCACATCCTAAATCTTTCCTCCACGAAACCACCCGAAGAGAAGAAAAAGATGCAGGGCTCTCATCAGTGTCCACAGGAGTCCCTCTTTTAAAGGTTAGCATTTATTATTGATACCCTGCTGTTCTCCAGCAGGTGTTCTCATACGACACAGTTCCCTCATGACTCCTAAACCCAGCTCACAGGCAGGGGAAGATTCTTCAGCCAAATTCTTGTTAGCTTTTCCGGACCTCGGTAGACTGTACAGACTGCATCCAAAACCGATGCTGGCACTTTACTTTCTCCTTTGTAGTTTTTGTAGTTCTGTTGCTGAAAATACATTGATTCCATTTTGTAGTGGGATGGATAATGGAGGGAGGGGAAACCAGAGTTTCTTCCTGACCAGGAGATGGATAATTTGAACAAATATGTGAATAAATGCTTCATATATAGTGAGATGAATTCAGTTTTTCATAGTGCTTGGAAAAGGAGGTACTCTTAGTATGATTGGGATTCGAGGGTCCATTTTATGTATGTATGTTGACTGTGCCTGTAGAGATGGTACATTTCAGAGCTCTCCCAACCAGTTTCTCCTCATGAGGGTCCACATTCAGCAGATGTGTGGATGGCTACGAGCAGAGGAAATGTTGCTGCTGCTGCTGCTAAGTCGCTTCAGTCGTGTCCGACTCTGTGCGACCCCAGAGATGGCAGCCCACTAGGGTCCCCTGTCCCTGGGATTCTCCAGGCAAGAACACGGGAGTGGGTTGCCATTTCCTTCTCCAATGCAGGAAAGTGAAAAGTGAAAGTGAAGTCGCTCAGTCATGTCCGACTTCGCGACCCCATGGACTGCAGCCTACCAGGCTCCTCCATTCATGGGATTTGCCAGGTAAGAGTACTGGAGTGGACATGTTACCATCAATAATTCATTTTGACATATCTTAACATGAAAATGGGCTTCCCTGGTGGCTCAGTGGTACAGAATCTGCCTGCCATCGCAGGAGACGTAGGTTCGATCCCTGAGTCAGGAAGATCCCTTGGAGTAGGAAATGACAGTCCACTCCAGTATTCATGCATGGGAAATCCCAGGGACAAAGGAGTCTGGTGGGCCACAGTCCATGGGGTCACAAAGAGTAGGACACGACTTAGTGAGTAAACAACAACAAAGATTGATATAGTGCTCTTTTTATTTCCTTCAGCATCACTGACACTGTGGCCTACAAATCTTTCCTCTTAAATTCATTTCTATTATAAATCAGAAATATTCCACAAATTCCCAACATAAAGGAAAAAAAGAAATGTATCATTTTACTGGGGGTGGGGGGAACAAATATAAAACTCTCTCTCTTGTCCAATATAAAAATATCTCTTTTGACTTGTTACCCTATCTGATTAGTGACATTGAAATTTGACCAGCCTCTGTAAAATTTAATCATCAGAAAAATAACTGTGTCACAAAAATACTATTCCAGCATATTCGACTTTTCTGTGGGAAAGAGGCAAGAGGCCATATCAGAATTTGGATAATCATAATTGGTGGTCTGTCAGTATTAGTCACACTGCAATATGAGGAGGTATTATCTCCCAACTTTCCTTTGAAATTGACTATGTTGCTCTAAGTGTGTTTTATCAAAGCATTTTCTGGGGCAACAGATCTGAAAACATAAACTTTACGTAGCATTGTTCCTCCTTAGAAATTTCTCTTTAATATGTCCTTTCTTTTTGAAGATAAAATAAAAGTACATAAAAGAGTTCTGGGAATAGGCAGCTATATGTCATAAATACCCTTCGCTCCCCCTTGCCCAGGGCCCCCAGAGCTCCCAAAATTTGGAAATAATTTGATTGAAGTGATGACTGCCTTGATCTTGTTTGAATACTCCTCCTTCTTCATTGTCTTTTCTCTATGGGAGGCAACAGTCCTGTCATGGAGTCATTCCTGGGAGAAAAAGAGGTATTTCAAGCAACCATATTTTCCAAACACAAAATTGAGACACATGGCCTGACAATGACATAATATTTGAAATCGAGACTGTGCTCAAAGATCCAGAACATATGGTTGAAAGAGTTTTCTTATAAAAAGCAACTATTAAGACACTTTCTGTATTCTTATTCACAAAGGGCACATTCCTCCATCCCTTTTATTCTCATGTTAAAATTATTACCCATACATGGGAAGACTAGACCACTTTTCCCTCAAATGTGTTGCCTTGGCAGTGCAAAAAGCACCCTGTTGACTAAAAAGTTAAATGCACAGCCATCAAGGAAGCAATGCAAACCAGACTGCCAAACATATTATGAATATATTGCGCTTCTTAAAAATGCTAGTTGGTTTTTCGTACTGGAGTATTGACTAACTGTCTGCGTTTGATGTATGGTTTACCAGCCTGATGTCGACTTATGGTTAGAGCTTAACTTGTTAGTTCTGCTTTTGCAGCCAATTCAGAATAACTACAGATGCCTTGAGATATTAAAATTGACTGCTCAAATGGACTCAGTGTGGGAGTTTCATTGGTTTTAAATTGATAACAGCTGAAAGAGTGAATGATTAAAGTGTACATGGGCATAGGACACAGCTCTTTCACAGGAACTCTTGTGAACAAACTCCCTGAGTGTGGGAATATTTTCTGTCTTTTTATATCATAGTTGTGCCTAAGCAATCTTGAATTAAATGTTAAAATTGCACAGAAAAAAATCAGAAGCCTACAGGAGAAATAATTCCTGAGAAACTGAGATAAATTTTGATGAAGTAGGCTCCTATTCTATAGGGAACATTTAAAGTTAAGTGGCATTCCATAAGGTGGTAATTGTGTCTATTTCCCAGGCATTTGAGTTAAATAAGCTGTATAGGAAGCATAAACTGTCATAATAGAAGGGCTTGGAAGTGTTGTGTACATCTCTTTTTTCAACTCTCAAAAACTGAAGCACAAAAGTGCCTTATCACAGATAAGTCAAACAAAGCCTTCTCTTTGCTTTCTTATTCTCCTGGGAATAGTTGTTATTGTTTTCATTATTTAAAAAGATGATCAGAACACTTTCTTCTCACACAATAAAGAAAACATAAAAGAGAAATAACAAAACTTTTCTCTCTCATCAAATCAACATTTATGTAATTAAAAAAAGATTTTATGAAAATGCACTTTCACAATTTAACAGTAGCTTAGGGTAAAAGCCCAGGAAAGAAAAGAATACAGAGTCATTTAAAGAAGTTTGTAAGAATGATGATGGTGATGGACAGGGATGATGATGGTGATATCCTGGTGATGGACAGGGAAGCCTGGCATGCTGCAGTTCATGGGGTCACAAAGAGTTGGACACGACTGAATGACTGAACTGAACTGATAAGAAACGAATATTTGTTTACACATGTCTTCTTCAACTTACATTTTTTTCAAGAGTTCAGTTATTATTACTATTGCGATTATGTATATGTTATTACAATATGTTATTACATATTGTAACCTAACTTCATCTTGTATTTTCTATTGTCTCTAGCATTTTTTTTACCTTTGATAATATGTTTAAAAAATACTTGGAATACTTTGTATAGCTGACTGATACTGAGCATCAACCTATAATAATAAAGTTGTGTGTGTGTTAGTCTCTTTGCTGCTGCTACTGCTGCTAAGTCACTTCAGTTGTGTCTGACTCTGTGCGACCCCATAGACGGCAGCCCACCAGGCTCCCCTGTCCCTGGGATTCTCCAGGCAAGAACACTGGAGTGGGTTGCCATTTCCTTCTCCAGTGCGTGAAAGTGAAAAGGGAAAGTGAAATTGCTCAATCATGTCTGACTCTTAGCGAACCCATGGACTGCAACTTACCAGGCTCCTCCATCCATGGGATTTTCCAGGCAAGAGTACTGGAGTGGGGTGCCATTGACTTCTCCAATGTTAGTCTCTCAGTCATGTCCAATTCTTTGCAGCCCCATGGACTGTATCCCTCCAGGCTCCTCTGATAATGGGGATTCTCTAGGCAAGAATACTGGAGTGGGTTGCCATTCCCTTCTCCAGGGGATTTTCCTGACCCACGGATCGAACCCAGGTCTCCTGCATTGTAGGCAAATGCTTTACCATCTGAGCCACCAGGGAGGACAGTAATGAAGTTGGGATTTATTAAAGAAATTTAATGTATAAAGTATATACTACTAATAATAATATTAATGAAGGTGAAGGTGAAGTCGCTCAATCGTGTCTGACTCTTTGCGACCTCATGGACTGTAGCCTACGAGGCTCCTCCGTCCATGGGATTCTCCAGGCAAGAATATTGGGGTGGGTTGCCATCTCCTTTTCCAGGGGATCTCCCCCACCCAGGGATCGAACCTAGGTCTCCCACATTGGAGGCAGACGCTTTAACCTCTGAGCCAATCCTCCTTTAGTAGATACATATATATGTTCAGACATGTAAGATAATCATTATAAAGAATGCTATAATTTTAAAGCAAATAAGTCATATATATTTGGCCAATATTTATAAGAAAATTTACTATATATTTATTGCTGAAAAATTTTGCCCCAAATTATAACCTACGTACCTAGAGTAAATCCTAAATTTGCCTAACTTGATGCTTCCTGAGATGCATACAGCCATTGAATTGTGCTTGGTGTTGTGATGGATAACTTGGGCAGATAGCTATCTGCGAGGCTATTACAAGGATTGACATCTTCATCAGATTTAATTCACTTAGAAATGTAAGAGCAAAGGAGAGAAATTTTCATTCTCTTTCAACAGTTATTGAGTTCCAATTTTTTAATGATTTTCTTATCTACCCATATTAGACAGGAGGGAGATTTTAGAGGAGATGTAATCCAAGTTAAACACATGTGAGGGTCGTTAACTTGAATATATCACTCCCAACTTATCCCTTTGAACTTGGAACTCAAACTCATAGGAGGGAAAAAATGATGGAGGCGGAAGAGGACTGGCCTCGGTTAACCTCACAGTGAAGGAATCTATCATGCACTAGAGGCTGAGAAATAAGAAAACAGATGGTCTGAAAATAATGTCTTGAGGATATCTTAGCATCTTGGTATTCCAAATAATCTAAATTTCAGAAAAGCTATTATTCCCCCAGACTCCTTCATCATTTGCACCACCTCATACATTCCTTCTCTGAACAGTATAATATTATGTTTATATCTTTTGTGACTGTACATTTCAAATGTACTGGGGCCTTGAGTATGGTACAATTTTTTTATCTTAAAAATGTAATTAGCATAGAATAAATTCAATATTGTGTAAAGAATTTGACAAGACCTCACTTAATGTCTTTTAGAAACAATTAACATGTCAGAAGAGGAAGTGAGAGCACTTTTTGGTCATAAATCTGTTTACATAATTACCAGTTGAAGAAGTCAAACATTTTAGGAGGAAAAAATGCAAGGTTAGACCCTGTTTTCATCAAAAGCAGTATTCCCAATGATGTCAGATATCTCAAATTCTCTACCATGAGGTTTTTTATTCATGTATACACTTGTACGCATGCCCCTTTAATCAGAAAGATCACATATTAAAAGTATGATTGAATAATCTTTGAAGAAAAGTAATATTGGTTAGAAATACACTGTCCATCACACACAAGGAAAGACAATTACTTACATCTGTGTGGGAAGTTTTGTGTTCAATTCAAGATGCCACAGCAATATGGAGAAAGTATTTCAAGGGTGGCTATGTAGTGTAGGTATTAATATATAAGCTTTCCAAATATGACCATATGGGCCACATACCAGGGCACTTTATCAGTAAGATGCCTGTCCCATACTGCATTGTGGAGGACAGATTGGAAATCAGAAAATCTGGCCAGGGAACTGTGGCCTCAGAAGGGATGGATGGGCAGGAGGTAGATGGTGGGGAAAACAAGATCACAACCCTGCACTAAGCCCACGTAGAGAATAAATAGTATATTGGAGACAGTTGGGGAGGTGGGACATCTTATCTGAGGAATTCTGGAGAAGGTAGTAAGTACTTTTGGGTAAAGTTCTAGTGGAAAACATTTCCCAGTGATAATCCAAAGCCATCTGTGCCTGTAATCAGTTATTATAGTATGAACACTATGGAATGCATAGAGAAAGCTTCTGCCTCCCAGATGCAGTTCCCTAACTCAAGAGTCTGAGAAGCTGCCATGTATATGTGTGTTGAGCTTCAGTTTCACCTGCTGAGCTGGATGGTAGACATTCAACTGAGATCCACTGTGTGGAGTCTGTGCTAATCCATTTGCCTCACCATCTGGAGGTTAAGGGTGGTGGAAGCATCCTTTGCTGGAGAAGGTCCCAGCCTGTTGCCTCCATTATCACCAGCCTCGACTCCTAGACTACAAGAATATCTAACAAGTAATACAGCAATGCTGTGCATCCTTGGGAAAAAGAGGTGCTTGAACACAAAACTGTGCTTAGCTTTGTATGATATTTCAGTATATAAAGAACACTTGAAATAATGAAATGTGTGAAATACTATTTTCCTCCTTGGGTCTGGGGGCATGTGGTGTGAACTGATGAGATGATAGTGGCCAGATCTCCCTCTGCTTTTTGAAAGAGCTATATATAACCTATTGTACTCAGGGCAACAATGTACTGCAGTCATTAAGCCACAAAGATGGTGGAATTTTGAAGCAGATTTGAAGTCTGTCTTGGCTCCACTACTTATATTTTTGTGAATTAGGGCAAAGTAATGAAATCTGCTGTCTTAACACTTTCCAGATATTACCTCTTAGAATTGTTGATACTATATAAAGAACAATCAGCATAGCAAGTAATAGCTATTCATTCTTATACTCCTAATTCTTCTCTTACTATCTCAGAGTATATTGTATGTGCTTCTTCTGGATGCAGAGTAGACATTCTAAAAATTTCAAAACAGATAAAAGATGCTGAGATTTTCGTGAGACTGCATTAATAAAACCAACATGTGGAACATCCTATCCACCTTGTGCTGTTGTATCCAATAACAAGACTAAAGAACTCTGCTTGCATTTCTTTGTGCTTTGATGGTTATCTACATTGCCTACTCATCAGTTCAGTTCAGTTGCTCAGTTGTGTCCAACTCTTTGAGACCCCATGAATCACAGCACGCCAGGCCTCCCTGTCCATCAAAAATTCCCAGAGTCTACTCAAACTCATGTTCATCGAGTCAGTGATGCCACCCAGCCATCTCATCCTCTGTTGTCCCCTTCTCCTCCTGCCCCCAATTTCTCCCAGCCTCAGGATCTTTTCCAATGAGTCAACTCTTCGCATGAAGTATTGGAGTTTCAGCTTTAGCTGAATCTCCTTTAGGATGGACTGGTTGGACCTCCTTGCAGTCCAAGGGACTCTCAAGAGTCTTCTCCAACACCACAGTTCAAAAGCATCAATTCTTCAGAGCTCAGCTTTCTTCAAGGCTAATTCTCACACATACTCGTAAGTCACTATTTTCTAAGAGGATACAGTATTTCATAAAGCAGGATCCCCCAAGAAATGAGTGAGGGAGGAAAACGTACAACAAATATGGCATAATATATTAAATGTCAATTGCTTCAAGGGGCATTTAGGTCATAGATTTTGGAAAATTACAAGCGGGAAAAGAAGTGGGAAAGATTAC
Organism: Ovis canadensis; assembly: GCF_042477335.2. Taxonomy (NCBI): domain Eukaryota; kingdom Metazoa; phylum Chordata; class Mammalia; order Artiodactyla; family Bovidae; genus Ovis; species Ovis canadensis. Next base: position 171,964,623 of record NC_091246.1, on the reverse strand, counting down.
TATTTCTTTTACTCTATGGCCGTTAAACTGAACCTTAAAGTATTTGGACATGAGGAGAAGTGAGTAAGACATGTAAGGTACACAGTTGTAGGAAAGCATGGGTAATGGTGACTTGGATGAACTATAACGGATTTAATAAGTCATGGTGGCAGGTGGTTTGCATAGGGTCAGGCTAAGGACCTTGTACTTTATTTTATGATCAATGTTATTATTCACTCAGTACCATTACATATTTCTTATTTATTTGATGAACATATATTGAGGACCTACCATGTGGTAAGTGATAGACTGGATGTTGGGCCCACCAAGATATGTAAGGTGAGATTCCTTTCTTGAAAATTAGACACTGCCTAAAAGAAGTATTCTATATTGAAATAAAATTATGTCCATATCTCGCCAGCTTGGCTCCATTTGAAAAGTCCAGTGGAAATATATATAGTTATCCCTTACTATCCACAAAGGATTGGTGCAAAATTTGAGGATGCTACAACCCTGTGTGTAAAACGCCACAGTACAGTGATTCCTCTGTACTTGCTGGTTCTACATCCCTGTATATGTGAAGGACTGATTGTGTTAGAAAGCCACATTATGAAATTTATTTTACTTAATTCCTATTTAACCTCAATGGGCCACGTCCCAGCAACCTGTTACTGTGAATGAAGTAACAATGACATGAAGGTAGCAAGTCTTCACAGGTAGCAAATATCACAAGTCTTGACTCCTACCTGTATCATCATAACAATTCAGCCTTTCTGTTGCCAATGTCTCCCTAGCTATTTCTGGGACACCTGGAGTGTATCACGTCTGAGGAGAACTGCTCTCTTCATGTTCTTCTCTGATTCCTCTTCTTTGATATCTCATTGCCTACAAACTGGACAAGGAAGGCAATTTGCCATGGCCACAGATAGCCAGCGTCTTCTGATCAATGACTGCTTCAGGGCCTACTTACTGTCCAGAAGTTTCCAAACCTACAAAACCTTCCAGGGCCTGCAGGCCCTCTGGTTCCACTGCATTTCTGGCTTCACTCTGCCTGCAGAACAATCAGGAAGACTGCCCTGCTCCCAGACATCCATATGGTTCAGTTGATCTTTTTAGGGCCTGAAGCAACAGTGCTTAGGCTTTGAATCTCACAAAGTGAGAAAATAGCTTCTTTCCATTCTCTCTGAGGCCCTCTCCTCAACAGAACTCGGATCAGCTAGAATACATGAAGCATTCTTCCCTCTCTCAGAATTCCCACTGATTCCACAAGCTCAAAATCCTTCTCAAGCAAGCCACTTCTCAAACACACTGTTGGTGTTTTCACCAACAAATATTAACACTTGCAATTAGACATCTGGGTAGTGACCATCACCCTGCAATTCATTCGATAGACCCAACCATTTCATCTTGAATTATGCCTGTCCCACCCTGGGAGACCCTGTTAGTTGGAAAAGTAACGTGAAGTGTATGAAATAAACCCAGAAAATGTACTGTATGCAAAGTGCATCTCCCAATGAAAGTGAAAGTGTTAGTCACACAGTTGTGTTTGACTCTTTGTGACCCCATGGACTATAGGTCGCCAGGCTCCTCTGTCCATGGTATTCTCCAGGCATGAATACTGGAGTGGGTAGCCATTCCCTTCTCCAGGGAGTCTTTCCAACCCAGGGATCGAACCTGGGTCTCCTGCATTTCAGGCAGATTCTTTACCCTCTTGAGTTACCAAGGAAGCCCATCTTCCGATGAGATATCTATTTATTCAGTTCTGTGGACAGCCCTGAGACAGGATAAGCTGTTTTAGAAATGTTAGTGCAGGGTCACTTTCTACAGTTAAGGGCTGAGAAAGAAATACACACCATGTTTGACTGGAAGCCCCAAAAGAGACAATATGTTTTCGGAAATGTGTGCACCATGGCCTACTAATTTGGGCTCCTAACCCCTTCTCTCCAGTTACATTCCTGGAAATGTTTTTCAATTTCTTTGCATAAAATAATTAGTGGACAACAGAGAGCAGGCAAACCTGCACAGGGTATACGCCACACCTCCACGGAGCTAGCCAACACTTCCACAGAACCACACTGTTCCCCAGCTCTTAATATGGTTTATTATCAAATCCTTTACCTGCCTCAAAGCACTTTTCATCAAAGCTGCTTTTAAGCTGAAGCTGAGGACCAAAGAATGCCTTTAACAGAATCCTGAAATAGCTTTTAACCCAAGGCTGAGAAGAGAAAGTGCTTTTAACCTAAAGTGCTTTCCTCTTAGGTACTTCAGCATGTACCTAGCACTCAGCATTAGTAGCTGTGAGAACACCCTTAAGACCCAAATGAAAGAGACTCCATTATAGATATTCAAACCCATTATATTAAAATATTACAAGTAATATTTGAAATCATTAAGCAGTTTTACTCCAACTAAATTTAAATCTTTTCTTATTGAACTATGCATTCATGCAAATAAATTGAAGTCTTACCACCTGGGATTCTAACAAATCTATGCTGATATTAGGAAGAGTACAGTGTTATTTCCTAGATTTTACTTAATCCAGAGTGAGTCACAATTTCCACACCTTCTCCACCCTAAAAGAAACTTTCAACTTTTATCAATCACTGAATGACATTACCAGCTTTAGTCCCTAGTAGTATGGGCTAAAAGGTAATTTTATTAAATCATTTAGATTTAATTCAATCAAATATCTGAATAAATTTCATGTATAAAGTTTTCTTCTTATCCTCATCACTCAAGCAGAAATAAAAGTACTGATTCCATAGTAATAAAAGTTTTAACTTCAGAGTAATTGTAATAAGTTGTATGCTTGAGCAGTTAAGCTCCATGGACAGGTTTCTAGTTTAAAAACATAAACTGTACACAAATAGGGCTAAAGTAGCAAAGTTTGACATCTTTAAATTTTATTCCCTTTTCCTTTGATAGACCCCTCAGTAATGCTAATAAAATGAGGATAGGCGAAGGAAAAACAGAAAATATTGTCAACCCAAAATGTAAATAATCAGCCTTTGCTAAGCAAAATTTGGTAATGTTGATCATCCAAAGTGCATTAATGTAAACTAAACTGAAATACATTTCTTTTTTTTTTTTAATTTTAGTTTTTTATTTTTTAAATTTTAAAATCTTTAATTCTTACATGCATTCCCAAACATGAACCCCCCTCCCACCTCCCTCCCCATAACATCTTTCTGGGTCATCCCCATGCACCAGCCCCAAGCATGCTGCATCCTGCGTCAGACATAGACTGGCGATTCAATTCACATGATAGTATACATGTTAGAATGTCATTCTCCCAAATCATCCCACCCTCTCCCTCTCCCTCTGAGTCCAAAAGTCCGTTATACACAGCTGTGTCTCTTTCCCTGTCTTGCATACAGGGTCGTCATTGCTATCTTCCTAAATTCCATATATATGTGTTAGTATACTGTATTGGTGTTTTTCTTTCTGGCTTACTTCACTCTGTATAATCGGCTCCAGTTACTCAAAAGTTATCATGAAACAGTCATTGCATAAAAGTCACTTTTCTCTATAGATTGTCTTCTCTTATTCATGTGTTCCTTCATTCACTTATTTTTACTTGGCATCCAGAAGGGAATGTAATATGAGGCAATAGAAATACATCTATTTCTCTAGGAAAGAGGAAAAATTTTGTTTATGTTGTTCTCTTGTATAAAGCTTCCTCACCTTGAGTATTCTTTTCTAGCTTCCTCTTCCTAGTAAACTTCTATTTATTTTTAATCTTCCAGCTCAAAGTTACCAACTCCATAAATCCATTTCTGTCTTCCTCATTCTGAATCAGTCCTCTTTTCTGTTTATCCCCACACGATAATTTCATTGTTTGAGCATTTTAATACCTTCCAAGGAGACTATGAATTGTCTCTGGTGGACTAAAGAGCATCTTAACTTCACTCTGCTTTAAAGAGAGTGGGAAAGAGGGGACGGAGGGCGTGAAATCTTTCAGCGGTTTTAAAATTCCTGTTTATTTACAATTCCTCATTCCTTCTCGTGGAAACTCTTATGCCACTGGGTGCTCCTTTAGTGAAGACTGCCCCTCACACCAGCCTCCAGATGTTGGGCTACTCCTGTGTTAAGTCTTTGGACTTCTCTTCTCTTTTCCTTTTCCTTCTTAGACTACTAAGCACTATTCAGATATTCCAGGGCTGAAATATTCCAGCCCTGTGGTTTCAAATTCCTACGGTAGATTTTCTAAACTTAGTACTTCAAACTCCAGACCCTTGAAACCCCAGACTTGCACATTCAAACATCTATTTGACATCTCCTGGGATGTTCGGTAAGACATCTCACAGTTTTCTGGAGCCATCCTTGCCTCCCAAGCTACCATGTATTCTCAATTCTAGGAAATGTTTCTGCTATTTGCCAGTGGGGGTCTCTCTCCATGCTATTCTTTCCCATCTATCAGTTCAGTTCAGTTCAGTTCAGTTCATTTCAGTCGCTCAGTCGTGTCCAACTCTTTGCAACCCCATGAATCCCAGCACACCAGGCCTCCCTGTCTCCTGGAGTTCACTCAGACTCATGTCCATTGAGTCCGTGATGCCATCCAGCCATCTCATCCTCAGTCGTACCCTTCTCCTCCTGCCCACAATCCCTCCCAGCATCAGACTCTTTTCCAATGAGTCAACTCTTCGCATGAGGTGGCCAAAGTACTGGAGCTTCAGCTTTAGCATCATTCCTTCCAGAGAAATCCCAGGGTTGATCTCCTTCAGAATGGACTGGTTGGATCTCCTTGCAGTCCAAGGGACCCTCAAGAGTCTTCTCCAACACCACCGTTCAAATGCATCAATTCTTCAGTGCTCAGCCTTCTTCACAGTCCAACTCTCACATCCATACATGACCACAGGAAAAACCATAGCCTTGACTAGACGGACCTTAGTCGGCAAAGTAATGTCTTTGCTTTTGAATATACTACCTAGGTTGGTCATAACTTTTCTTCCAAGGAGTAAGCGTCTTTTAATTTCATGGCTGCAGTCACCATCTGCAGTGATTTTGGAGCCCCCAAAAATAAAGTCTGACACTGTTTCTACTGTTTCCCCATCTATTTCCCATGAAGTGATGGGACCAGATGCCATGATCTTCGTTTTCTGAATGTTGAGCTTTAAGCCAAATTTTTCACTCTCCACTTTCACTTTCATCAAGAGGCTTTTTAGTTCCTCTTCACTTTCTGCCATAAGGGTGGTGTCATCTGCATATCTGAGGTTATTGATATTTCTCCCAGCAATCTTGATTCCAGCTTAGCAAATCCCACCTTAAAAATATATTCTCAATTCAATCACTTTTATTTACTTCCATTGTCACCACCCTATCTAAGACCAGAATCTCTCCCTGAACTATCTCACCAGCTCTCTAGCTGACCTCTCTGCTTCTTTTCCTCACCCTCTTAAATACAGTTTGCACATAGCAACTAGAAAGATTATTTAAAAACATAAATCATTGTACATAACTTCCTTGCTCAGTAATTTCCAATAACTTAGAATAAAATCATACTTAAAATCATATGTATTTTTCTTCCTGTGACCTATAGGGTTCCACCTGCTTCGTCCACCAGGCTACGTTTTCAATTTCATCTTCAACCATACTTCCTGTTTATCATTTCACTTCAGTCACACCAGCCTTCCTGCTGCTCCTCCAAGTTACCCCACTTACTCTCCCTTGCTGCTCCTCTGATTAAATGTTCTACCTACATATTGATATGGCTCATGCCTTCACTTCTTGGGTCTCTGCTCAGTGCCATTACCGCTAAAAAGTTTTCTCTGATAACACTTCTCTTTTGCTCTCTATCTCCCTGGCATGCTTTATTTTCTCATAGCACCTATCACCATATGATATATTAATGTGCGTATGTGCTTGTTTCCCCCATTTACATACAGAGTGTGTAAAGACAGAGAATGTCCTGTTCATTATTCCATCCTCTTTAGGCATTGAAAAATACTCAAGGATGGATTGATTGAATGGATGAATACAAAAATGCAGTAATATCCACTTGGTCAAGCCGTTCTCTGTGTTGTGATTCTGTGCACACACATGTGGTGGAGCGTGTGTGTGTGTGTGTGTGTGTGTAATTTATATGTTGTGCTGCTTTAGGTAAGCACAGAAAAGAAATATAGGACAAAAATTGGCCTAAGGGAGACAAATATAGAAAAAAGATATACTCGTTGTTATATTTGAGTTCATAAACTCTTCATTTAAGATGAAGGTGTCTTTCTAGCTGGTGGACCCACCAATATGTGCATTGCATCACTTGGTTCAAATGGAGTTGAGATCTGTTTTTAATAAGTGTTTGGGAGCTTAAAAGGAAGGGCCAAAGGATGCTTTATAGAAGTCTTGTTTGAGGTTGAGAGTGTAACTGTGAAAGGTGGAGACTGCTGAAAGCCTGAAAAGAGAAGGAGGAGGAAAAATGGAAAGGACTGGGGAAAGACTCTCCATACTGTTTGAATGGCAGCCAGTCTGGCTCTGATCCTCATCTTTGGCTGACCTTGTCAAAGGGTGCTACCCTTGAAGCAACTGTCCAATGTTGACTGGAGGTTCCAGATCCCAGCCTTCCTTTGTTGGGGGAGGTCTTCTCCCTAGAGCCTCGATCAGTCTCCTCCAGGCCAGTCTTCCCAGGGTAGACATTATCATTTTCTGCGAGCGACTTTAAAGTCTGTTAGATCAGATGAGATACAAAAATATGAATAAACATGTGGGAAGAACTATACACAGACGTGTATATACTTAAAATTCCTATTTATTTAGATTCCAAACTACTTGAAAGTTAAAATAATTAAGCTTTTTCTTGGACTTGCCACTTATGAGGGAAAAAAATCATGAGTAAACAAAGCAATGAGAGAGATTTACTTCCAGTGTATATTAAGAGACTCAGCAGAGAATCAGCGCAACTTTTGATATCTGTGTAGTAAAAAGCAAAGACATAAGCCATCAGTATACTACAGTACTTAATTTAAATCACGTATTTCTTATTCAGTGAAGTTGTGGCAGAATTATATGATGGAGGTTCATATAGAGAGTATTTTAAAGGTAAGGAAAAGAGAAATGCAAGAATGGAAGTAGAGAAAATATAAGAATAGAGATAGGATTCCTTGATAAGTAATCTAAAAGTTTTGGTCTGGAAACATACTCACAAAAGGAAACTACATGTCGCTTACAGTTTAAAGTCAAAGGATGAAATCACCTAAATTGCTGAAATTACCCATCCTGAGAATATTATTTTTGTCCTCCATCAGCCACTGCCCTGTCCTTATGGCAGCCTATTGGGAAATGATCTACCTGTGTCTGCGGCATTTTAGAGGGAGAAAACTTCCTAGTGAATGCTACCTACTAAGGAAGCTGCAAAGGTTGTATTTTTCTCATTCCAACCCATTTTTTAGACAAAATCTCATTCACTTGGACATTATATATTAGAACTTCAAATATTGAGTAACTGATGAACAGAAGTCATTAGGACATTAGTGGTGGGGGGGTGGGTGACAATGCAAATAGCATCCTGTCCCTCTCAAGGTCACAGGACAGCAAGACAGTTGCTGTATTTCCTTTTTCTTACTTACTGGCTCTCCTGAGAACTTTGGATTAAGTCTTTCTAAGACTGGCCCCTCACCTGCAGTAATTTATTTGAAGAATTAATAAATTGCTTTTATTTTTAATCTAACTTCTTTTATTTTATTTTGAAATATAGTTGATTTCTATTCTAAAGAGCCTCTTGAGGGTGAAGGAATTAAAGAGCTTCTTGATGAGGGTGAAGGAGGAGAGTGAAAGAGCTGCCTTAACACTAAATATTAAAAAAAAAAAAAAACTAAGATCATGACATCCCGCCCCATTACTTTACGGCAAACAAAAGGGGAAGAGGCAGAAGTAATGACAGATTTCCTCTTCTTGGGCTCTAAAATCACTCAAATGGTGACTGCAGCCATGAAAGCAGATGATTGCTTCTCAGCAGGAAAGCTATGGCAAACCTAGACAGTGTGTTGAAGAGCAGAGACATTAATCTGCTGATAGCTATGGTCTTTCTAGTGGTCACATAATGGTTGTAAGAGCTGGACCATAAAGAAGATAGAGTGCCAAAGAATTGATATCTTCTGACTGTGGTGCTGGAGAAGACTCCTGAAAATCCCTTGGACAGCAAGGAAATCAAACCAGTCAATCTTAAGGGAAGTCAACCCTGAATGCTTGTTGGAAGGACTGATGCTGAAGCTGAAGTTCCAGTATTTTGGTCACTGATGCAGACAGCTGACTCCAGGAGATGGTGAGGGACAGGGAGACCTAGTGTGTTACAGACCATGGGGTTGTAAAGAGTCAGACATGACTGGGTGATTGAACAGCAATATTATTGATTAACAATATTGTGCTAGTTTCAGATACAGCAAAATGATTCAGTTATAAATTACTTTTGTTGTTGTTCAGTCGCCCAAGTTCATGTCCATTGCATTGGTGATGCCATCCAGCCATCTCATCCTCTGATGCCCTCTTCTCCTTCTGCCCTCAATCTTTCCCAGCATTAGTGGCTCTTCCTATGAGTCAACTGTTCGCCTCAGGTGACCAAAATACTGAAGTTTCAGTTTCAACATGAGTTCTTCCAATGAGTATTCAGGGTTGATTTCCCTTAATATTGATTGGTTTTATCGCCTTGCTATCCAAAGGACTCTCAGGAGTCTTCTCCAGTTCAAAGGCATCAATTCTTTGGCACTTCACCTTCTTTATTACTTTTTACTCTTTAGTATACTGCCTTCTAAAATTACTTTTGGTTCCCAGTAAATTCTTTGAGTTTCCTCCTACTCCCATCCTTTGACATCATTTGAATAAATGTTTCTTTGCTTAAGATAACCACAGTGCTTTTTTTTTCTATTGTAGCCAAAATCTTCAATGAATATGCCTCGTTACCAAAATAACTGTCCAATGTGTGTGTGTGAGTGTTTGAACAGTTCAGTTTTTTATTATTGTTTTCTCTTCCTCTCTTTATTTCTTCATGTGTATAGTTCTATGGGCTTTGTTTTTCTGCTTCAGAATTTACTAGAGTAGCTGCAATGAGCCTCTCTCCTGATAGCAGAATAACATCATTTTGAAAAGCATGTGGAGACTGTCTCCCTGCATAAATGATGATAACACCGTCACATTATTTGAACATTTAACTGCCTCTATTGAGTAGTTTTCCTCGTAGTTTTGATTCATTTGGAATCTAACTGACAAAGATCCCATTACTGGCTGTTCTTTCCATAATTTGTCAAAAAATATATAGCAGAGATGAGGGAGAATGAAGCTAATTTGTAATCTGGGAGACTTAACCTGGTTATGCTGATGAACTAACTAAATCGGTCAAAAGTTTGAGTGCTGAAAGATTAAAAACCACCATTCTCTAGTTAAACTCTAATTCATTATGTAAACAACATGCTTTGTAAGTGCAGTCATGTGGAAGGTCTATTTGTTTTTCTCACCAAAAGATGCTTTCAAAGAAAAATTACAGAAAATGGACTTTCTCCAACCAATGTGTTGCCTGCCACCCCTGGTACAAGCGCTGAAGCAGGAGAACAAAGATGTAATGATCACACCAGCCAAGGCCATGGGCATGTGCAGAACATTCCAAAAATATTGGCACCCCTAGCAAGAGGTGTTTTCTAAATACAAAAAGTTGTTAAGAGAGGAAGAAAGGATTACCAGTGAGCCCACAGATGGAACTATAGGTGGGGAGCCGGGAACTCAGGGTTCCAGGACTGCTTCCTTTTTCGGAATGCCATAAGGAGGGGGAAAGCAGAAATAATCCTTAACGTTGTGCCAGGATAGCAGACATAGATGTTTAGGGGGCAAAAGCTAGGTCATCAATGCTTGCCAGGAAAACAAAACACCTTCTTTCTCCCTCCCCCTTTCCTTACACAGTTTCAAGATAGAAGATTCTGTGGTTCAAACATGTTCCTATAATTTAATGGTCTTCCTTGGTGTATCAAACTCTGAAATCTGTATCAGATTTACAGATGGGTGGCAATCCTACAATGGCTCCTAAACTGTACAATAATGTCTTAGCTAAATCTCTATGATTTACTTCGTTAGGACTTTTGATTTTACAAAGTCATTTCAAGTGCATCATCATCTCCTCCACTTTATATACTTCACCGTGTAATGTTAAAAGCTCATGTTGCAGTCATTTTTTTTTAAGTTGTAGTTGATAGAAACTTGTTCAAACTGCAAACGTAAGAATGGAATTTATTGGACTACTTGCCTGAAAAGTCAAAGAGACGAGGATAGCTTCAATCATGACTGGACCTGTGGGCACAAAATGCTATCAAATCTTTATCTTCTCCATCCCTCAGCTCTCTTTTCCATTCTGCTTAATCCTCCAGTATGTTTTCCCAGAAGCTGGCAGTATAACTTCTAGAAGCTCAGACTCATATCCTTAGAGTTTACCAATTCCTGCAGAAAGAGGGCTCCTTTTTTCCAGTAGCACTTTAAAAAAAAAAAAGAAAAAGCCCTCAGAATTTGGGAGACCAGATCCACTTGGATCATGTGTTCATATCTGAACACATGTTCATGTCCCTGTGGCCAAGGGAAGAAGTGCATGTTTATTGCTAGACCTGGAGCTGGTGGGGTCAGCACTACTCAAAACAAATGGCAGCAATATGAGAAAGTATCACTCCCATAAGAAAACCAGAGTGCTCGTACTGGAGGCTAGAAGAATAGTTCCAAGGCCAGCAAAACCAGTAGACATGCAACATACTCATCCTAACCAGCGTCACCCATAACAGTGGGTCTCACTGAGCTATTTCCACTCCTGGCACCTCCTCCTCTGATTGTAAGCCCTCTTTTGGAACGTTGTGGATGGGGCTATGTCCATGTTCTTGCCAAATTTGTTTGGCTGCATTAAACTGAAAGCGTTAGTGTTAGTCACTCAGTCAGGTCCGACTCTTTGTGGTTTTGTGGCCCCATGGACTATAGCCCATCAGGCTCCTCTGTCCATGGGATTTTCCAGGCAAGAATACTAGAGTAGGTAGCCATTCCCTTCTCCAACAGATCTTTTTGACCCAAGGATTGAACCCGGGTCTCCTGCATTACAGGCACATTCTTCACTGTCTGAGCCACCAGGGAAGCCCAGCACCTTCTAATATCTAATGCTCCCCATGGCAACCATATATGGTGCATCATGTATGTGGTGTATATGTGACATCATATAGAAGTATCAGGAAGTGAGGAGCTGAGGTGTCTCTGCTTCATTCACTTCCCTCTGCAATTCGTTTCTGTGCACACTCACTCATTGCACATAGCCATCTCGCCAAATGGCCCCCTTTGCCCCTCAGTGTCCCTGGAGCAGAGTATCTCTGATACCACCTCAGTATGTAGCATCCCAATTCTAAAACTTTTGCAGGGAGACTTGCACTGACCCAGCTTAGGCCACATGACTACCATTAATTTAATCAGGTTTACCCAGAAGGTATGGGCTCCCCTGGTGGCTCAGATGGTAAAGAATCTGCCTGCAATGCAAGAGACCCGGGTTTGATTCCTGGGTCAGGAAGATCCCCAAAAGGAATGTCTACCCACTCCAGTATTCTTGCCCGGAGAATTCCATGGACAGAGGAACCTGGTGGGCTACCATCCATGGGTTCGCAGAGTAGGACTGGATTGAGCGACTAACACTTTCACTTTTTGTTTTAACCTGGAAGGCTAGGTCCTTCTACAGAGCCATACCTTACTGGGTGAGCGTAGCCACTTTAAAGTCAGGATATAAATGAGGTGATTTTTTTTTTCTTTTTTACTTTTCTGGTAACCAGTGAAAGCAAACATTTCCCTTCTATCTAATGAAGTTCAACATATATCAACTCTTTTTTCCCCCAGAGCGCTGTTGGCAATCTGGGAAGGGTTGTTTTCTCTCCCCATGAGGGATTGCCTGCACTTACCTGGACCACCCAGTAAGTGGCAGTAATGCACCTCCCCCACCTCTGGCCTCAGAATAACTGAAAAGTAGCCAGCAGTGCCCCTCACCCTCTCTAGAGCATTCTGGCAATCAAAAAATCAAAAATACCTTGCAATGGAAACTTTCTGTTCTCCACCCTACTCAAAATCCTTCCCCAAATCCTGTCTTTCCTTATAATTAGTGAATCTTCATCACTAACGTGCTAAAAAGAAGTCTATTTGCTGTCTCTACTTCTCACTTTCCCTTCAAATCTTGACCACAAGCCTCTGCTTTTCCGTTTCATTCGACAAAAGCCATTTTACTTATGATCACCAATAACCTCTTAATTTCACCTTGATTTCTCATCAACATTCTGTTCTGAAACACCTATCCTAACTCCTAAATATCAATCTCTCTATTCTTCTCCAAACCCTTGGGTTTCTGCATCTTAATCTCCTTTAACAAAGCAAAAAACTTAAATCCTCTTTGCCTAGTGGGTTAGCTCACCTCCTGCATCCTGTCTGCAAATCCACAGAATCACTGCATCTCTCTGTTGTCTGAGTTAGGTCCTTATCTTTTTTTTTTTTTTTTTTTCATCTAGAGCCTGATGTTTTGTAACTATAGGCAAATGATTCAATATCTTTGTGCCTCAGTTTCCACTCCTATAAAATCAGGATGATAATAGTGTCTACCACCAAAGTGTTACAATTACTATGAAGATCAAGTAAGTTAGAATAAAATACTTTGAACTTTGCCTGGCTGAATGTAATAAGTCTTTGCTATTATTAATAAACACCCTTGCTGCTAAGTCACTTCAGTCGTGTCGGACTCTGTGTGACCCCATGGACGGCAGCCCACCAGGCTCCCTGGTCCCTGGGATTCTCCGGGCAAGAACACTGGAGTGGGTTGCCATTTCCTTCTCCAATGCATGAAAGTGAAAAGTGAGGGTGAAGTTGCTCAGTCGTGTCCAACTCTTAGTGACCCCATGGACTACAGCCTACCAGGCTCCTCCACCCATGGGATTTTCCAGGCAAGAGTACTGAAGTGGGGTGCCATTGCCTTTTCTGAATAAACACCCTTATAATAGCACTAATTGCATCATATTATAATTGTGAGAACTATTCTTCCACCCAGACTGTAGGAGATCATGCTTCATACATCATTGCATCTTCAGGATGGAGTGCAGTGTCTAGGCTACAGTGGGCATGTAATAGATAGTTATGAATGAATGTCAATCTTCAAATTCTTTACAGTGCTCAGCATATGGTAGGTGCTCATGAAATATACACTGAATTGAATTAAATAGATTTGAACTGATCTGTAGAGAATACATAATAATAAGTGCCATAATATAACATAAAACATAATGACTTTAAATTTTAAGGTGAGAGAAATTTCTTCTGAGTCTCTTCCTTAGGATTGACTCTAAATGGATGTATAAGTCCACATTCTAACCAAATTTAGAATTTTTTCTCTATTTATTTGCTCCCCAGTTTTGGTTTCCACGTCCTATCAAGTCTCTTTGTTTTCATTCTCACAGCACAGCTTAGATCACCAAAACTCCAGTCTCTTGTTATCATTCTTTATCAGTAAGCTGTTGCTGCCTAACAAACAGAATTTCAGTGGCAAACAGCAAGAAGCACTTATTTTTCATGTGTCTGTGGCTTGAATGGACAGCTCTGCTTTACATTGTAGGTTTGACTAGACTTGTCTCCTCAATGAGGGTCAGCCTCAGTTCTGTGCTATATGTATTTACTCTGGAGCCCAGACTGAAAGGGGAGCTGGTACCCAGGGAAACTCTTGATTTGGCAGTAACAGAGAAGTAAGCATAGAAATCTGTAGCGTGTCTGAAGACCTCAGTGTTGAACTGAAACATAGTCATTTCTACACAGGCTACATTGTCCAAAGTAATCATATGGGCAAGCCCTCTATCAGTGAAATGAAGGAAATAAATGTCACCCACTCGTGAATTTTACCACACAGTCAGATGGCAAAGGTGGTGAAAGTATAAATCTAATTCCGAAAAGAGGAGAAGAATTCTCAGTGATGACTAAATTTACCACAAACCTATCCTGATTCTGGTCTTCATAACATCTGCATACATAACCACATTAGCTTCTCAAACAGATATTTTGTGTTCAGTCTTCACCACGATCTGTGCCCCCCCATTTGGTTATGAATATTTTGGTTACAGGTGATAGAATATCCAGTTAAAAATTGTTTCTATTATCTCATAATATAAGAAGTATAGAGAAAGTGTTTTAGGACAGGTTTAGAAGTTCAACAATATCACTGAGGTCTCAGATCTTTGTAGCTTCTTTTTTTTAATCATGTTTAGCTTTGGCTTGCAGACTTCTTGTCTCATGGTGACAAGATTGCAGCAGTAGCTCCAGGCATTGCAAAGTTGCACGTTGATGTTCATGAAGGAAAAAAGACAGAATGCTTTCATGTACCCCTCTCCTTTCATCAGGAAAAAAAAATCTTTTTCAGTTTCCCAAGTCATATCCCCTTGCATTTTACCAACCAGAACTCTTTAATTTTAAACTAACTAAATTTACATGATTGAAGGCAGGAAGAGAAGGGACGACAGAGGAAGAGATGGTTGGATGGCGTCACCAACTCAATGGACATGCATTTGAGCAAGCTCTGGAAGTTGGTGATGGACAGGGAAGCCTGGTGTGCTGCAGTCCATGAGGTCACATAGAGTTGGACATGACTGAGCTTCTGCACTGAACTGAACTGAAAGCTACAAAGGAAGCAGAAGTCATTGGAGACTATTTGAACATCAGAATCTGTCTTATAAGTGGACTCTAAAATAAGAAAGAAGTTGGGAGGGTAATGGCATATGTATAACAAATCAGCCACATTTTCACGCTCTCAGATAAATGCCCGCTTGACTTAACAGTTAAGACTCCTCATAACACAAACTTTATTTCCTCTTAAAGCTTCATACATGAAGATTTCTCTAAATAAGAAAAAGTGTATGTTTCCCTTTGTACAATCACACCAAGATGATTCTTCTCATCACTCTCTCGTCACTGATTGTTTACCTCTCCTTCATCCTCCCCAAATGCCCTGTTTGTTCTCTTCCTTACATCTCCAAGCTAAGTCTTACTTAACCTTGAGGACTCAGTTCTTTTCTGGGAAGCCTTCCATGAGTGCTCAAGGCTGTTCAGATGCTCCTTCTAGCATGTTCCCATTGGATCTGTGCTTCCCTGGGAATAGTATACTTCAGGATGACATGTTCTTATTTACTTATATGATGTCACCACTAGACAAGAAACTTTAGAGCATTGGAAAGGAGCCTTTGTTAGTGTGCTATCAGTGCCTTTCCTAGCTCCTGACACAGAGCAGGCATTTAGGATTTCTTTTAAATAACAGAATGAGTGAAGGGGTAAATACAGTAGAATATTTTCACCTTTTTCATTTTCCTGTATCTACCTATCAGAAAAAAAAGAAAGAAAGAAACCTTTCTCCAGACTTTAGCACCATCTTCATTCAAGAATCTATCTTTCTTGAATGATCTCCATCCCATAAATCCCTCCCCCCAACCTCTGCCTTCCCACATACCACCTTTGCACTAAATGACAGAAAAAAACTTTATACTTTAGAACGTCTTTCTTTGCACTAAGTACTTTTTGTGATACCTGCTATATATTCTATTTATTATTAATTAACTGAATATTTCTGTTAGCCCTACAATATTATAAGCTTCTCGATATCTTTATCACACCCTAATATGCCTACTCATTGCTTCAACTATAGAGGATACTCAGTACATATTTCTGAAATTTATTTGAATCATGACTATCATTAAACAATTTTATTTTGTATAACAATTCTTCCTTTCTATAATCTCTGACCAGTTTAAATGATCAAATCTGAAGTTCTGGATTATTTTTCTTAAATAATATTTTATGTTATTCTTTCGTAAGTTGGTGACTTACTGTGTCTGAATGAATCTTTGTTACTAGACCAGATATTCAAAGCAAATATTCATGATTATTTCCCACTTCTCTACATTATGTTGATGCGTGTTTTGAGCTTGTCTTCTTTCTATCTCTTGGACAAAAATGCACATTTCCACATTAAATCGCATTATTATTAGTGCTCTAGCCTTAACTTTTCCCCTCCTTGCTGAGTTGTTCTCAACTCAAGCCATCACCTTTCCTAAGAAATTGATGACAATCATGATTTCCTTGAAGTCTCACCACAATCTGTGTTGACTGTCCCTTTGAATAACATATCATTTACCATTCTATTATGCTGCATCTTATATTTTCCCCCACTTATGCTAAAAATATAAAGAGATGGAAATACCAGACCACCTTACCTGTCTCCTGAGAAACCTGTATGCAGGTCAAGAAGCAACCGTTAGAACCAGACATGGAACAACAGACTGGTTCAAAATTGGTAGAGGAGTACATCAAGGCTGTATATTGTCACCCTGCTTATTTAACTTAAATGCTGATTTCATCATGAGAAATGCTGGGCTGGATGCAGCAGAAGCTGGAATCAAGATTGCCAGGAGAAATATCAATAACCTCAGATATGCAGATGACACCACTCTTATGGCAGAAAGCAAAAAGAAACTAAAGAGCCTCTTGATGAAGGTGAAAGAGGAGAGTGAAAGGCTGGCTTAAAACTCAGCATTCAAAAAATGAAGATCATTTCATCTGGTCCCATCACTTCATGGCAAATAGATGGGGAAACAATGGAAACAGTGACAGACTTTATTTTCTTGGGCTCCAAAATCAGTGCAGATGGTGAGTGTAGCCATGAAATTAAAAGAGGCTTACTCCTTGGAAGAAAAGCTATGGCAAACCTAGAAAGCATGTTAAAAAGCAGAGATATTACTTTGCTGACAAAGGTCCATATAGTCAAAGCTATGGTTTTTCCAGTAGTCATGTATGGGTGAGAGAGTCGGACCGTAAACAAGGCTGAGCACCAAAGAATTGATGTTTTTGAACTGTAGTGTTGGAGAAGACTCTTGAGAATCCTTTGGACTGCAAGGAGATCAAACCAGTCAATCCTAAAGGAAATCAATCCTGAATATTAATTGTAAGGACTGATGCTGAAGCTGAAGCTCCAATACTTTGGTGACCTGATGCAGAGAACTGACTCATTGGAAAAGACCCTGATGCTGGGTAAGACTGAAGGCAGGAGGAGAAGGGATGACAGCGGATGAGATGATTTGATGGCATCACTGACTCAGTGGACATGAGTTTGAGTAAATTCCAGGAAACAGTGAAGGACAGGGAAGCTGGCGTGCTGTAGTCCACAGGGTCGCAAAGAGTCAGACACGACCGAGGGACTGAACAACAGCAACTGTGCCAAAAATGTGTTTTACATTTTTGAAAACTTCTACTGATGAAAAAGATGATGTCTTACAGTCAATAATTCAATAAATATTTATTGAACTTCTAGTATTTGCCAAAGAGTGTTGAGTTACTGGGAATTCAGTAAGAGAGAAAATAGGAATAGTCCTTACTCTCTTGGGTTTTGCATTCTAAGCAAGGAGAGCAACTAACCAGTAAACATATCAATCTAATATGTCAGATGGAGTAAAGTGCTCTAAGAAAAGTAAGCTGTGGGCAGCATGAAGATTTGTTATCAGCAGAGGTTGCCAGTTTTTTTAAAGGTGGATAGGAAAGGCTACAATAAGAGGGTGACATTTGATCACCTGGGTAATTGATTTCCACACAGAGGAAATAATAAGTTCAAAGTCCCTGAGGCAGAAGTGTGCTTGGCATGGACAAGAATCAGTGATGTAGACAGAATGGCAGCAGCAATTGATGAGCAGAGAGAGGAGAGAGGAAGCAAATGAAGTCAGTTAATTGGTGGAAAGTCAGGTTGTTTACTGCCTTGGTAGTGATGTCAAGGAATTAAATTTCATTGCATGTGAGATGGAAAGTCCTTGAACCTACTAAATATTTGTTTCATTGTCAATAATCAACATCTCTGCTGTTTAAAAAGGCTCCGGAAATGGATGGTGGTGATGGTTGCACAACGGTGCACATGTACTTAATGCCACTAAACTGGACACACAAAAGTGGTTAAAATGGTAAATTTTATGTTATGTATATTTTATCACAATTTTTAAAAAATCCTTAAGTGAACACCATGGACCCATAACTGTGCTTGACCGAAAGAACAGTATAAGCAATGCAGCATGCAAGACTTTGCTTTGAGAAAATACATTCCATATATTATAAGCGAAAATACACAATGCAACGTAGCATAAATCATGTTCCAAATGAGAGAGCTAGGCTAGAATTTCACACAGTGTTCTCGGAAACATTAGTCTGGAGAGATGCCCTTTGAAATAAAAGGATCTTACTCAAATAAGTTTGGGAACTAGAGCATCCTTCAGTCCTGCCTGGAGATTCCCAGTGCACGTTGGCATAACACAGGCTCTGAAAATAAGTACACATGAAAGAAACCTGTTTAACTTTGTTTAACCCAGTGTTGCTAAATCATTTTGATTACAGGCTTTCCCCCTCAAATTGCCTGTTAACCTCCTGAGAAACTGGTATTCCAAAGAACCTATGTTACAGGAGACATGAAGCTGATAGGAATTCCGGATAGAGTTTGTGGCGAAAGAACCATCTGAGCTGAGCCCTAAAAGAAAAGGGATACTTAGATTAGAGGAAGGGCAAATTCAAGGCAGGAGAAACGTGAAAACATTCACTTCAAAGTAAATCTTCTGGAACTTGCTTTTTTCAAATATCCTTGTGCCATTGAATGAATCTAAATACACTAGCAACATCATAATTTTGATGATTGTTGATAAACTTCTTCTCAAACACTGAGACACCGATTCACTAAGATTCATTAATTTGTCGAAGTTTTCTTAATTCCTAGTCATTATTTTATAGACAGCAAAATTAAGCCCAGAGAGACTATAACTTACTCAGTCATCCCTGCCTAATCGATGGCAGAGTGTTCATTTTCTTTCTCTAGGGCCAGAGTCCTGTTCCATAAAGGACGGAGCTATGGTCCTTGCATGTCTGCAACAGACACTTTGGAATTAAAGCCAAAAATCGATTCCAATGCAAGATGCAGATTTCATCATTCAGTGGATATGGAAACAGAATCAAATTAAAGAACAACGCAAGCTTGGATTTTAATGAAGCTCATCTTTGTTTCTTTTGCAGATCAAATTTTTGGCTCTCATCTGCACACACTGTGTGAACGTGAAAATTCCACAGTTCCACGGTTTGTAAAGCAGTGCATTGAAGCTGTCGAAAAAAGAGGTGGGTAACTGAATGTACAGCCATTCCCCCAATACTGCACCCTCTACACAACCAATGCTCACATTAACAGCACCACTTGATTTGTCTGGAAAGCCATGCAATTAAAACCTGACTGTTGCTAATCAGTTAAGAGGATCAAGTTTCTTATTAACTTCAGTTTGTTTTCACAGTAGGGACATCAATAATTCCTACTAATGTTCTTTTTTTTAATATTTTGCTGTCTGACATGTTGTTGATTCAGTTGCAAACTTCTTGTTTTCCCGCTAGTGATAAAACATTCATAAAATATCAGTTCTCACAGTGTTAGAACCCTCCTAACATTCATGCTGGTAGACGTTGTGCCAGAACAAATTTTGGTAAGCCCCCATTACCCAGTGAAACTACTTGCAAACGGTGATGTTCCATCTTCCACGTGTATCTGTTCAGCACAGAATATGCCTAACTAGTTTTGCTGGAACAATTAACAGACACACCTCCAGTGTTAAGATGACCTTTGATTCCTATATTTCAACATTCTAATTTTCATCTGAAATTATCTCATCTTACTGAGGGGAACAAAGCAAAACCCAATTGACTCGTTATTTCTATGGTAGCCTATCTGTAGGGTGTTTTTCCTTCAGACTCTGACTTCATTCATTCAAGGTCATTTTCCCTGGAAGTTACATACAGTAGATGCAGAATCTGAAAAACTATATTGTATAAAAATATGAAGCTTCATCACCATCTGTTACAAGTTTACAACATATTCCCAGGATCTAGGGGGATATATATCATGTAAAAGATAGAGGTGTTTTCAGAAAAAGAATTGGTGAATCTATTCCCCTTTTCAACTCCCAGTCTCTTAAAACAATAGAACCAAGGGAAGAAATCTTTACCAAGTTATCTGCTAGGGAAAAGCCATTTTAATTCTCTCAATGTTACCTGGCTTTATTATAGAAACATAATAAAAATGGTCTGCAATTTCCAACTCCTGGAAATTCATACTTTAATTATACTGTAAGGACAGCCTTGGGATCCTATTATTCCCATATCAGTAGGGAATGAGAGAATAACAAGAAGGGGACAAGTGGGTAGAGAGAGTGGATAAAGTGAGCAGCTTTGGGGAAAAGCATATCAACACATCAGAGAGCTGAGCTGAGAGTTCAGAGAGAGAATAGAAAAGAGTAAAAGCAGAATACACAAGGAGAGGTTATCTGTGAGGAGTGGAATCAATTAGAGTTTAGAGAGAAAAGTCCTCTTATTGCATGTTACAATCTCATTTAATTGTGTAAGTACGCATTTTAGGAATAAATATTATTTAATAAATAGTTAGAGCCAAATGGATCACTGAAAATGTTATAATGTTATTATTGCCAATAGTTAAATTATCATCATTTTCTGGAAACCTTGACTCACTTATAAATACTCAGTACTGACAGTGTAAGCACCATCATATTAGAACAAAAATCCAAATAGGACTTTGGGGGAAGCTGTGCATAATAAGATGTGTGCACATTTAAAAAAGGATTTTATACCTCTCTATTTCTGTATATACCCCAGGCAAAATGAAAACCCTGCTAGACACAGTCTTGTGGCATGCAGATACCATGGTATTGCAGAATTGAAAATGCCTGTAAACAGAAACTGTATGTTTTGTTCATGGCATTTTATTGGTGATTTTTAATAAAATAAGACCATGTTTTTGCTGACGGGGCAATCATATTTGGCCTTATATTTTATCGTCCCAATGTTTTCTCTTAAAATGAATTTGTATATTCAGCACTAGATAGGCACTAATCACATATAATGATTATAAATATAATTCTTAAATGTTTTAATGAAACTCAAAGACTACAGTTCCATAAAGTGGCAGATAATTCAAAGCATTTTGGTAATATCAGCTTAAAGGAACTCTATGGAAATGTTCAACAAAACTCAGAGGCACAAAAACCTCTCACATCGCTACAAGATTTACAAGTGTGTGCTGTTGATTATATTTTTCTATGATCATTTTGTTGGATTAATATTCTTACATTTATACGCCAATTCTGTTTACTCAAAGTGTTGTTTTTGCTAAATTCTGGCATAAAGCACCTCAGTACAGAAATAATTTATGTGAATATAAGTCCAATGTTTCTGTAGGTTTCTGATGACATTTTGTGCTGGGGTTCATATTAGGAAGTAACATATAAAGGCGCCAAGTCTCTCAGCACGGCTGGACTCAGCATATCTAGAGCCCTCCTGCTAATGGCCAGATCCTCTTCCAGCCAAGATACCCAACTGCAGAGTCATGGGAAATGCTTATGGACCTGTTATGGGAAAGGCATGTTTAATGAAAACTGTGTGTTTATTCTCACAGACTTAGGAAAATGATCTCAATCCTCACTACAGCAGCACATCAGCTGTTACATAAAAGCTAATTGTTTCCTTTCTTTTTTCTCCAGATTATTCTCCCCACCTTAAAAAATCATTTACAAACTGCAGTAATATTTTTTAAATGCATCTGTGCTCTGCTTAGTTGCTCAGTCATGCCCAACTCTTTGTGACCCCATGGGCTATAGCCCACCAGGGTCCTCTGCCATGGGGATTCTCCAGGCAAGAATACTGGAGTTGGTTACCATGCCCTCCTCAGGGGATCTTCCCAACCCAGAGATTGAACTCAGGTCTCCCACACTGCAGGCAGAATCTTTACCATCTGAGCCACCAGGGAAGCCCAAGAATAATGGAGTGGGTGACCTATCCCTTTTCCAGGGGATCTTCCCAACCCAGAAATCGAACCAGGGTCTCCTGCATTGCAGGCAGATTCTTTACCAGTTGATCTACCAGGGAAGCCCTAAATACTTCTAACATCCTTGATTAAATGAGGCAACATCAGGAGGGCATCTCTCACCATTTACTCACTCATTCCTCTATTCATCCATTCATTCAGTAGGTCACTTACACTTGGCAGAAGCAATTTGCCCATGCTTCTCTAGTCTCCCCCAGGGATATCCTACCCAGTCCTTGGCACAAAATGTATTCTTTACCCATTCTTGGAAAAGTGGTATTCAGTTCCATTCAGTCACTCAGTTGTGTCTGACTCTTTGCGACCCCATGAACCACAGCACGCCAGGCCTCCCTGTCCATCACCAACTCCCGGAGTCCACCCAAACCCATGTCCATTGAGTCGGTGGTGCCATCCAACCATCTCATCCTCTGTTGTCCCCTTCTCCTGCCCTCAATCTTTCCCGCATCAGGGTCTGTTCAAATGAGTCAGCTCTTCGCATCAGGTGGCCAAAGTATTGGAGTTTCAGCTTCAACATCAGTCCTTCCAATGAACACCCGGGACTGATCTCCTTTAAGATGGACTGGTTGGATCTCTTTGCAGTCCAAGGGACTCTCAAGAGTCTTCTCCAACACCACAGTTCAAAAGCATCGATTCTTCGGCGCTCAGCTTTCTTTATAGTCTTTGTTAACAAAGTAATGTCTTTGCTTTTTAACATGCTGTCTAAGTTGGTCATAACTTTTCTTCCAAGGAGTAAGCGTCTTTTAATTTCATGGCTGCAATCACCATTTACAGTGATTTTGGAGCCCCAAAAAATAAAGTCAGCCACTGTTTCCCCATCTATTTGCCATGAAGCGATGGGACCAGGTGCCACGATCTTAGTTTTCTGAATGTTGAGCTTTAAGCCAACTTTTTCACTCTCCTCTTTCACTTTCATTAAGAGGCTCTTTAGTGCTTCTTCACTTTCTGCCATAAGGGTATTAGTTGCATTTTAAATTTTGAGTCTCTTGGACATGCCTAGAAGAAAATCTCTCAGTGAGCCGAATGTAAACCAATTTAGCGAATCACTTGTTTAGTATGTTTCCTTATCTTGATTTGGATTTCCTTTATTCCTCTAAACCACCAGAGCATTCTCCTCCTTACCAACTATTGTAACTAGATTAAAGTTATTTCTGTGGTTTCTGACGTTGTCTGCTTAGCCCAGAAAATATACACAGAACTTGGAGGGCCAACTGTGAAGGAGTGTGTTTGTCTTTAAAACTTTTCCAAGCGGTTCGTTCTCCTTTGTCTTGCCTTTACAGTTTTGGACTATGTGTGTGTGTGTGTGTGTGTGTGTGTGTGTGTGTGTGTGTGTGTGTGTGAAATTGTAAATAACTAGTGAGAAATTGAATTTTAGTTTCTTCTTCTAGAGAAAATTATACAAAAATATTGAATGGTTATTCAGCTAATGCTCAATAGACATGGTAAACTGACCAAAAGCAGGAGATCCTCTGACAATTTTTTTAAAGCCTGGAGGAACAAGCATGTAGGGGGTGTACATTGTGACATACTGGTGGTATATAGATCTAAACAGAGAGAAGTTCAGTTTTCAGTGCTTTATGAAATGCTTTCTGTAGTTTACGATGATCTAAGAGGTATATAGAAATTGCTTTCTTAAAAGTAGAGTCACTTGTATCACTTAGAGACAAGAACCTAGAGATATGAACTGAAGAAAGTGCTTCATCTAAACTGGTATAATTAGTACTAAAACCTTAATCCATAGGTTATATATATATATATATGAAAAGTCTGTAACTGACTATTCTTTGTGAAGGCCAGTCATTTGGAAAGAGCCCCACATAGTATGTCACACCTTGTAAACACTCAGTAGTATTGGCTGAATGAAGTAATAGAACTAGTGTTACTGCACTTCAGCAACAGGTAATTAACTGCTCAGATACCTACTCTGTATCATTCCCCATACTACCATCTGAGAATATAGAGGAGATACACAGTAAACAAACTGTGGTAAGTCCTATGAAAGAAAAGAATAGATATTGTGCTGGAAGAAAGAACAACCAGTACAATAATAATTTTAAAAATAGAAGTTTGCTTAAAATTAGCATGATGGGGGTGGGGGAAGTGGAAAGATCTTGATCAAAGGCATCAAGTTGAAGTTATGCAGGATGAAAAAGTCTAGAGACCTATTACATAAACATGATAACCAGAGTTTACAATATTGTGTTGAATACTGAAAATAAGCTAAGAGTAGATTTTGAATGCTCTCAACACAGAGAAAAATTGGTAGTTATGTGAGGAGATATGTTAATTAGTCATTTTGCTATGTCTATGTATATCATGTCATATACCTTAAATATATATATATAGTTTTCATTGAGAATATATTTTAAATGACATAATCAGCCCTGAATAATAAACACATACTCTTCTGGTTTTAACCTCCTGATAAGACCAGAAGTTTAATGACACCCTATTTCCCAGGTTATTTTCTTGACATACTGTAACAGTGTAACACGAGGAGTCACTTGGTGTGAGATACCCAAAAAAACATGCCATGAATGATGAACCAGTCCTTTTTCCATGTAACAATGCCATACATTGCCAAAGACTTTTTTAAATATAATAATGGAGCTAACTAAACGAATGAACATGTTTCTACACTAAATATACTTTTATGCATCCAATATATTTTTGCTTGTAAGGGAATAGGGCTGGTTTTAAAACAATTTTTAAGTTGCATTTAGATTGGCATTCATCCTTTGGAATATGGTTTAACAACTCATTTTTCCTCCTTGATTCCCAGTTCAGGTTACTATGCCCCCAAACGATATAGCAAATTTAAAATAATATCTAGAGATCTGTTGCAAAGAACGTGAACACAGCACTACTTAACTGTACACTTAAAATGGTAAATTTTATATGATTTTCTTTGCCACAATTAAAAATAAATGATACCAGGTCTTCCAAATTTGATGATTCCAGCTATAAGCTACTTTGCAGAATGCCTCAGCAGATGCTAACCAACAATTTTGTCCTCTCTCTTTTTCTTCTGGAACACAAAATACTATGACAGGAATGATACACAAAATTACATATTTGAGTTGGTGCCTAAAAGCCACCCTGGGATCCATAACCTTGCTTAAAGATTTAAAAAGACCTTTAGTCTACTTCTGAGAAGGTCCTTAGCCCCGAAAACTTTATCTCTCTCTTTGACTTCTTAGCAGCTGTTATATTTTTTTGCTGTCGTTTGTTTGACAGGATCCAGTTATAGGTTCCGATGTCTGTTTAAAGAAACAAGGAGGCTGTTGGCTTTAAAATTCCCTCATTGCTTGTGTGATCAGCATTTTCCCAGGCTTTTCTACATAGTTTGCCAAGCAAAGGGACTGACCTTTTGTAGCAAACACTTTTTCATTTCAAAATGCTCACTTTGATTTTTGTCCCATTTTATGCTCATTCCAAACTGTTTACAACCCACTAAAAATGACTGTGAATTATATGTTTGTGTAATGGATTCCTTTTGTGGTCAGAGTGGAATGTTTACTTTGAACAATTAGTTATCTTTGGGTAGATTATAGCAACTTGGAAAAAGAATGACTAAAATTATTATTATACCTTAACTGTTTCTTTTTGGTAGTTCCCCTGCTGTTACGTGAAGTTTGAGAAAACGGCAGATTAAGAGTTCCATGACATTACAGACCAAACCTATTTCTCTTATTGTATCAATATTTATTTGGGCGTACTTATTAATATCACAAGAAGGTATGGTTATACCCTTATAACTTACTGGATATACTTACTGAATCATAAAAATTCAGAACAAGGGCTATACAGAAGTACAAGGATATTTCCTATTATATATAGTGCATGCTTCCTTAATAGGTATTTGCAAATTAAGTAAGGCATGCACATGTATGTACTTATTATAAAAAAAAAGACCTGATTATTGTATAGCTATGATGCACCAGATCCAGTGCACCAGTCTGACATGGTCTTGAGATCCTACCAAGTGTTCACTGGCAACAATAAAACTACATAGTCTTTTCCTGATGCCCGGTGATCTAGGCCGCTGAAGGGCCCATCATAATGCCTTCCCTAGGCAAACACTGCTCCCAGTTCTGCTAATTTTGCACTGTTCATTCTTTCCCACTTCAGGATAATCTATTATAGTTGGATCCAGGCACGCACCAAAGCCTGATACTTCCATGAAGAATGTGCAATTTGTACTGTTTAGTTGGTGACGAGATTCTTGAAAACTTTTATGATTATATCTTGTTCCAGAGAGACTTCTGCTTGCTAGTTTTATAAGCAGCGACTGAAAAAATAAAAAGTAATGAAAACAAAACAAACTGATAAAAATTACATGCTCAAAAAATAAAATCAAGAGTTCAAGATAAGCACTATTCCCTTTTCCCTAGAGAATATTTGTGGGACTGAACAAAAATGTTTCTCAGGGCACTGACCTATGTCTTCCTTTTTTTTTTTCTTTTTTAAGTGCTTGCTTTTTATGCCTAAAGTTAGGCATCCCCGTGCATTTACAACAGCAGTGATCCTCAAAGAAGCTCCGTGAAAGTTTACAGCAAATTTTCTTTAGTTTTTACTTCTGAGCTAAAACTAAGTCCAGTTTAGTGGGTTTTTTGTTTGTTTGTTTGTTTTGGTATTTTGTGTTTTATTTTGTTTTGTTTTAATGCAACCCAGTGACTGCCACCTTCCTGACAGCAATCGTGTTGTGCTGGGTCCAAGTTGGAATTGGCTCTTTGGGGTAGTCATGCTGGGGCCTCTGTGTCTGTAAGAAAGCCACATTCAGGGCTAGAGGGGAAGACAAAATCAAAAAAAGAGTAAACAGGAAACAGCCCGCGAGAGTATAAAAGAGAAACTGGGAAAAGACAACCAAAAGAAATCAGAGATGACAAGGTGGAGAGAGAGAAAAAAGCTGTGTTTTGCAATTACGAAAACAAATGTGGATAAAAGGGCATGCTTGTGAGGTCTGTAATGAAGAGAAGACAGACTATTGAACCAGTTACCATCTCTGCCATAGTTACTGATACCTACTCCCTGTTCCAGAGAAATGTTCTTTTGCTGCAGAAAATGCTTGTAAGTTGAATCTTGCCATGAATGTTCACAAATTCTGAATATTCACAATTTCTGTACATAGATGTGGTTACTAATTAATTCATTGTACTTATTAGTGCTTTTTAATGGCATTTATCTATGCTGAGCAATACACAGCAGCCTTATTATCAAAAAAAAGAGAAAAGAGAAAAGAGAGAGAGTTAACTATAACAGAAGTTAACAGAGAAATGAGTGTGCAGTTCAATAACCGGAAAGGCTATCTAACAGATCCAGCAATGTAGCTCTGGTCAAGTCAGTCAGCGGATATTCCCACACTTTTGAGTCCAGAATGCATACGAATAAATAATGTCTCTTCCTAGATAAAGCCTAAGTCCAATTTCCAACCTCCGCCCCCACTCCCATCCCCTTTCTAAAGTTTAGGTTCTTAATATGCATTTCCCTTGGAGTTAGTTGTAAGGAAACAGAGCCAAAATTAATACCCTAGGAAATTAGCCTCTTGTGGATGGAGGATTTAAATAAGGTAACACCTCAACATGTCAAGATGTAATACTCTAAATTATCCTTTAGTGGTGTCATTTATATGATGGGAGTTCTGGGTCTGGAAATTTTTCCCATTATAAACCCCCATATTCAGAAGTTAATAGTTCAACCATAAAAATAATCTTGGCTGAAAATTGGCAGGATGTTTAAGCCTGAAAGCAAATGTTTACAAAATTTGAAGAAAAAAATATCACATGCATTTGGAAAGCTTTCATGTTTTTAGAAATTGAGTGTAGTAGTAATAATAATAATGATAATAATAAGGCAGTTAGAGATTTTCAAATATTTGTTGCCTTTAGATCCAAAAATGGATTTGTAGTTTTTAAATATTTTTATTCTTGTTGCATAATGCGAACCCATTGATTAAAAAATAACTCATCAACACTTTCACAAGTGTCACTTTGTTTTTTGAATTAATCTGTCCTTTACTACGGAGAGGGCAATGGCAACCCACTCCAGTACTCTTGCCTGGAGAATCCCATGGATGGAGGAGCCTGGTGGGCTGCAGTCCATGGGGTCACTAATTTATACATCATATTTTTACAAGCATTTCCCTAGAGCTTAAAAATGTATAATCATTGAGAAGCCTTAAGTTAATTTAGGAAATTAATGAATAAGACCAAAATATTATACTCTTTTGTGGGTTTCCTAATGAATAGCATTCCCCTCTAAATGTCTAGAAAAAATTGCCCTTTCCAAGGAATTTTCACACTTTCAGATGAAGTGTGTTCAATTTGAACATTAATCATTAATCTGCACATACAGTAAAAGAGACATACAGATTCAGGAGAAATGGTTGTATCAGTCTACATAATTGAACATGACATATTTTCCTCCATAGGATATTTTAAAGTAATTTACCCATCTCCTTAGTAGATTCATGTCTTGGAGTTTCTGCTAAATTCTATGAGAAGTTATCTTATAGTCTAACAAGCTGTTGACTTAGAAATGCTTTTCCTGGGTTCAAATAATCTTTTCTTTGCTAGTTTTATTCCTTTTTGCCAAATTTTATACCCTTCAAGCCGCTTTCTATCTTCAGTTCAGAAAAAAACGACAACAAAAAAAATCAAGGGCAGGACACTTTGAAAAGGAAAACTAACCATGCAAAACCAAAATAGCTCTGAAATGATACTGCTGGAAGAATTCTTGAGGTTTAGTATACTGTAGACCCAAAGTGTAAAGTCATACTCTTTTTAAAGAAATAAAAATGCCCTGAGATGTAGGGTGAAAGCACCATGTATCAAAGAAAAAATATTTAAAATATTTCCTTTAGTACATTTGTGCTCCTCCCTGTAGAGAGAGTGGATTCATTTTTAATTCTTCACCTCAATGCCTAGCATGTGATGCATTCTCAATAAATGAATAAAGTGGGTAAATTAGAGTCAACATTGTTTAAATCTTCATTGGAAAGTTGCACACCGTTGCTACACCTTGCACATGCTTGAAACTAAAAAGGTGAATCAGCAGTTGCTGGTCAGAAGCAGCTACAGGATGTGCAGAGAATAGTGTGGTTTGCTTTTTTTAAAAAAAAACATTCAAACCATTATTGAAGATATTATATTATTCTAAATGACATCATTCTTCCCCATTGACACTCAGCTATGCTAAACATTCACAGTTATGTTTACTTAAAGATTTTATGCCCATCAATTTTCGGAAACTACATTTAAATTCAGCAGCTAATAGAACATCCATTCTCTTCTCATTTCATCAGAGGAAGTCATATCCCATTAGGCATTATTTCAACACCAATAGCCTGCTGTTCTTAATTAAGTGATTGAATGGCAACTATGACTTGTAAGTGACATGTATGTGAGTGGCCAGGCAAAGGCTCTGGTCCCATAACCCTGCAACAAGTTAAGCCCCACATCTTCTCCTCTAATTCAGACTTGGGATACCATCTCAGTTCTCCTCTGTGTTAGCTTACGCTCCTGTAAACATCTCATCATCCTGATTTAGTGTTTCTTTTCTATGTAGATCTCAATGTCTTGAATTTCTTAGTTTCATGATAATTTTTTTTTTTTTTTAGTTTAAAGAATCTGTCAAAGAATTTGAAATAAGAAAGATGCGGTCAACTACACAGACCTATCAGTTTGAAACTAATGAACAAAGAATAGCAGTATTCTAAATTCTGACATAGTTTTGCTATTGGACATTGATTTCATTTTCTCAAAATTACTTCACAGCACAAAAATGTTAAATTCTGCTGTTGCTATCAAAAGCTACAGAAAGACTTTGACTACACCAGTGTCATTAAAAATAGGACTATTGTCTCTTTTTTAAAAAATATGTTCTTCTTGTTATGTTTTGCATTTTTGATAGCTCGGGCTAACTTAACCCTTAAGTCTCTCTACAGAGTGGTGGGACACCTAACAGAAAATTTTGTAATCATAGTATTGAAAGCTTTCTTTACTTTTGTCTTGAAAGTGGGCAGTTGGCTCGTAAGTAAAACTGCATAGCATAATATTGGATATATTATGTGTTTTGCCTAGAGTTTGACAGCATAAAAAGAAAGTATGCATTTCCTTTGGATTTAATTCTTGACTGACATTTCATCCTGCTCTTTCTCTCAGTGTGATCTCAGTTCAGTTCAGTCAGTCATGTCCAACTCTTTGCAACCACATAGGCTGCAGCATGCTAGGCCTCTCTGTCCATCACCAACTCCCGGATTTACTCAAACTCATGTCCACTGAGTCGGTGATGCCATCCAACCATCTCATCCTCTGTCATCCCCTTCTCCTCCTGCCTTCAATCTTTCCCAGCAGCAGGGTCTTTTCAAATGAGTCAGTTCTTCAGTGTGATCTCAGGGACCCTAAAACTTCAGTGATTCTTTCAATGATTTTAAAGTTCTCATATAAGCATGACTCCTCCAGCTAGTTTTTTATACTCAAATCTGAGATCTAGGAATAATCGTTTTTGAATTTTTTTTCCTGCCATCACAAATTCAACATTTTAAAACTTAGTTTATACCTTTCCTCAAAAAACCTGCTCTTCCTCCTTTTGTCTTTACCTCAGCCAATGGATTTATGAAGTATTTTGCCCATTGCCTTAAAAAGAAATTCACTGGACATCTCAGACTTTTCTCTCTCATTATGTACAACACTTTTCATCAAGTCTCATGAACTCTGTTTTTTATTTTTTCAGTCTTTACTGAGTTTATTACAGTATTACTTCTGTCTTGTTTTTGGTCTTTTGGCCACGAGGCATGTGAGATCTTCACTCCCTGACCAGGGTTCAAACCTGCACCTTCTGCACTGGAAAGCTAAGTCTTAACCACTGGACTGCCAGGAAAGTCCCAATCTCTACTTTTTACTGTCTCTTAAATCTGATTATTCCTCTCACATCCGATGGCCTTAACTGTGCTCCCATAATTTCTTTTGATATAAACCCTCTAATTCACATCATTGACTTCGTTCTTATTTCTGCCCAGGTCATTCTTCTCAATGCTGCCCAAATTATCCCTCATAAATATAAATAGGATCATATTATCCCTTCTGAGAACCTTCCATCAGGATAAACAAAATTCTTCACTAGTTATTATCATAAAAAAGATAAGCATATGACCTCTGTCTTTTCATACTGTTCATGGGGTTCTCAAGGCAAGAATACTGAACAACAGACTGGTTCCAAATAGGAAAAGGAGTGCGTCAAGGCTGTATATTGTCACCCTGCTTATTTAACTTATATGCAGAGTACATCATGAGAAACGCTGGACTGGAAGAAGCACAAGCTGGAATCAAGATTGCCGGGAGAAATATCAATAACCTCAGATATGCAGATGACACCACCCTTATGGCAGAAAGTGAAGAGGAGCTAAAAAAGCCTCTTGATGAAAGTGAAAGAGGAGAGTGAAAAAGTTGGCTTAAAGCTCAACATTCAGAAAACGAAGATCATGGCATCTGGTCCCATCACTTCATGGGAAATAGATGGGGAAACAGTGGAAACAGTGTCAGACTTAATTTTTGGGCTCCAAAATCACTGCATATGGTGACTGCAGCCATGATTAAAAGACGCTTACTCCTTGGAAGAAAAGTTATGACCAACCTAGATAGCATACTCAAAAGCAGAGACGTTACTTTGCCGACTAAGGTCCATCTAGTCAAGGCTATGGTTTTTCCTGTGGCCATGTATGCATGTGAGAGTTGGACTGTGAAGAAGGCTGAGCGCCGAAGAATTGATGCTTTTGAACTGTGGTGTTGGAGAAGACTCTTGAGGGTCCCTTGGACTGCAAGGAGATCCAACCAGTCCATTCTGATGGAGATCAACCCTGGGATTTTCTTGGAAGGAATGATGCTAAAGCTGAAGCTCCAGTACTTTGGCCACCTCATGCGCAGAGTTGACTCATTGGAAAAGACTCTGATGCTGGGAGAGATTGGGGGCAGGAGAAGAAGGGGACGACCGAGGATGAGATGGCTGGATGGCATCACGGACTCAATGGACATGAGTCAGAGTGAACTCCAGGAGTTGGTGATGGACAGGGAGGCCTGGCGTGCTGCGATTTATGGGGTTGCAAAGAGTCGAACACAACTGAGCGACTGAACTGAACTGATGACCTCTGTCTGTTGTCTAGCTTTATAACCTCATAAACAGCTTCCTATGCACCACCTACATGAAGCTTCCCAAAGGCTGATATTCCACCCATGAACGGTTTTCTCTCCTTAAAGACCCTTTCCATATCCATTTATCTGTCGAATTTGCATTCATCCTCTTGGGCATAGTACAAGCTTTCCCCTTACAGATGAACATTCTCTGACTCATGCCTTCAGTCACCTCTCTGTCGTCTCTTGAACATTATTAGCACCCTTCCCTCCACAGTATTCCAAGAAGAGCATTGCTTTCCCCAATATCACCCTATTGCATGGGATCATAGTGGCTAGTTTCATATCTGTTTCCTCATCTAGAATGTGAGTCCTGGAGTCTACGGTTTGTCTGGCTCCTCTCTGCCTCCTCACTGCTCAGCACACCAGAGCTGGCATATAGTAGGGATTCAAGTAATCAGGGATGATTGGATGGATAAATAGATACTATCCAAGATTTCTTTCATCCATCCGTGTATACATCCTTAGAGAATCGAATTGTATACTGAAGATTCATTGACCTGCTAGAAGAAAGAGTCATTAAATGTCTCTTGGAACACAGAGTAAAGTTATATGATCTGGAAAGGTGAAACTGTCTTTAAAAAGTTGTTTTGTTTTACATTTGTATCATGGTATGATATGTATGTATATCCGTATCAATATCTATATTGATATCATACGTATATATGATGACATGTATCTATGTGACATACCATATTAGCAATAGTTTATAATAGGATAAAACAAGACCAAAACAGAGCAGTGACTCGGGTGTTCAGGACAGGTTTCAGACTAAAGTTACTTTCTCATCCTTAAGAGGGAAAAATCACTCTCTCAACAAACAGTGTTAAATGTTTCATAAACCTGAGAGATTCAAATAACTAAAAACAAACTTGATGCTTTTGAGACCTGTCACTGTCATAAGTGTCGAACTATCATGTTTCTGATTCAAAAACTGCTTTTTATATATAAACTTTCAGGCACTGTGCCCACTTCCCTGTAAGTTTGTATATAATTTTTCCCATTATCACCCCCAGGTCTCTTTCACCATCACCACTTTCCAGGCATCTACCGTCCACAGAATAGCCATGTTTCTGATTATCTTTTCCCAAATGTATTAGCTTGCATTATTTAAGGCTGAATCTCCTTTTATTATTTCCTGCTCGTATTTCTAAACTCCTTAAGTCCATTTGTATGATTCTTTTGTCTTCACAGATGTCCACAGTTCCTCCCAATTTAGTATCATCAGCAAATTTAATTAATGCTCTGTTTACCTCTCCTTCTAATGAAACCAGTCCCTTGTTTCATTTCATCATACAAAGTAAAAATGTATTGGCAATAAAACAGTCCAAAGAAATGTTCCTTCACTGTAGGAGGGGAAGTTAAGGATACAGCAAGGAATCATGTGGTGAGGAGTGGACAGGGCCGCAGGGCAGTGAGCTAGTTTGCTATTGCCCTAAAGCAAAACCTTTTTCACAGCAACCACACTTTGGCAGATTGCCTGGGTTGGTGCTGGGGGTGTGTGTGTGTGTGTGTGTGTCTGTGTGTTCTGGAAGGCAGCTATATTACCCCAACTGAGGACTTTTTCCTCAAAATATTTATTGATATACAAAAAGCACACTGAAAAGTGTAAATACAAATACAAGTGTAAACTAGTAACATTTAGTCTGTCCTGTAGCCACTAACCTAGATATACATACAGGCTCACAATTATTTTCAGGAGACTTTTCCTAACCCTCACTACTGTTTGAGTTTTTATCTCACTCCTTCATTTGATAAATGCTTTAAATTCAAATTACCTATTGAGTTTAAATCAAATTCTTTATAACTAGTAGATTTATAAAATAAAGTCAGAGAATTTTTCAGTTGTATTCAACAGGCAAATGTCAGTAAAAACAATTTAACATGTAGAATGAATAGGCTGAAAAACTGAACTTGACAGAGAGATGTTACTTGTTAACATTAAGGTAGGCAAGTTTACTTGCAAAGAATTACACCACTAGTCTTTGTAGTTGTGGTCATACAGACAAAGTATGATTTATGTAAGGAAAACAAAGATGACATTTATTAAGCACCTACTATGTGCCACAAATAATGCTAATGCTTTCCAACATGAGTCAGTACAATACACTTAAAGTCTATATCATTCACTACCTGGTACTCCAAGCAGAATTTTTAACTCAGTAAATCTCTTAAACATTTGGCAGGCTGTATATGATAAGTCACTCTTCAGAATATGGGCGAATTAGTATAAATTCATTGACTCCACAGGAAAAAAAATCGTTCTAGTGATTAGGACAAACAGATGGTAGGCCAGCATCTCTATTGTTATATACAGAAGACGATGCATGTTTGCCATGTTGAAGTTAAAGCTGATATAAACTTTACATATAACACAAGGTCACCAAAGGTGTCATCACTGAAGGATAGGATGGTGTTAGCAAATAGTGACTGGGAATATGGTGCAGCAGTTACATCCTTGCATTGTTTTGGCAGTGAGAAAAATCTGATGCATGATGCATTCTTATGAGAGAATTTTCTCAGATGCCAAGACTTTACAGGCATAACTTCCATAAGCTTTAATGGGAGTTTCCTGCCAGCACCTGTTACAGTGCAGAGTTCTTACTTTTCACACATAATCCAAAATGGGCTTGGAATACTAACTTGGAAAAACTAATATAGTGAAACCTTCTTGAAATGTTTCCTCACGTATAATGTTCATCTTTTAATCCTTGGTCTGATATATGTATGACCATGTTTTCCATTCAAATTCTTTTCCCACCAGAAAAGAAGAACCAGACTTCTTTTCACAAGCTGTCTATGAGTAGGAGCAGATTAAATAATTTGTAGCGGGTAAGCTAAAAGAAAAGTTATTAATTGAGAAATTAGATTAATGGTAGAAAGCAACTTTTCTTAACTGAAAATAGTTCTAGAGTTAGAATGTAGATTCCTGAGGAGCCAACAGAAACAATTAGAGTTCCATGTGCAAAAAGCAATACCAGTAGCTCTAAAAGAAGATCACAGGTTAAAATAATATAGTTTGGCCATATTTTCCCATATCTTTATAGACCAAAGCATAGGGACTTTTAATATATGAAGGATATTGCATTTAATCCCATGGACTAATTAGCAGGGTAATGTTTTGTGCAGAGAAAAGTTTAATGAATTCTTAAAATTCCGTTTTTTTTAAATTGCCATAAATTCTTATTACCAAAACTAAAAAAAAAATAAACAAAGGTTACAGCACTTCTGTTTAACTAAAATTGTTGAAAATTGTACAGAAATACTATTCTATGAACAACAGTGTGTTTGAAATCTCTTATCCAATGTTTCTAATGCACATGGCGTGTAAGAGTGAGGACAGACCTTCATACTTCAAGTCCTAAATCATTTGTTGTCATTTTCCTGTTTAACAGTATGGTGAATAGGCGAAATGCTTTTTGCTCGTTAAACATTGTGTAATATTAAACTTTTAACTCATGTTTATAACAGGATTTTATAGCTAATATTGTTAGGATACAGAGTTAAAGTTGTAATAAGTCTGAAACCCTGAAACCATAAGACAATTATAAACCAAATAATGAAATTTCTCATGGGGCAAAATGTGGATTCTGAACAAGAATAACTCCAGGATGGTGTCTATATATTTTGGGTGCTCATTTACCCTCTTCTTTCTCTTTCTTTGCTATATGGCTGCATTACTCCATGCTGTCTCCTTCAGCACTCTGTCTGACCTCTAGTACCTTTTCTTGGCAAACCTGCCAAGTTTTCAGTTTCAGCCTTAAGTACAGACACCCTTGTGACTGAGTATTACCTTCAGTACAGTAGTTCTGAAAGGTAGCAATAAATTGGCATCAAATGGCTCTGTCTCCTCTTCAGGTACCATGGAAGGAATTTTGTTTTGTTTTGTTGGATAAAGCAAAGAAGGGAAAGAGAGTCACATTGGCATCTCTGGAAGCAGCCTGTGTTTCCAGGGTTAGTACCTCCCTCCTCTCTAGGGCTTTTGCTTGTAGTACACTTTGCTCTAAACTTGGGCAAAATAAGGTCATCATTTTCTTTTTATATTCCAGCCAGTGGGTTGGTAGAAATGCATGTGTTGCTGTGTATAGTAGTTTTTGTTCAGGTTTGTTTGAAAACTTGAAATTAGGTTGGGAATCGAGGACCTCATGAATCTAGACACATTGTTCAATGTCATGTGATCTCCAGATGACACTGAAGAGTTTTAGTCTAAGTTACAGAGGAGACTGAAGGGCATGAGAAAGGAGAGGTGTCTGACGGAGCCAGATGTTTGTATCCAGAAAGCAGTGTGCATGCAGAGGTTGTGCACAGAGATGCAGTTTTGGTGCAGAAAAATGATGCAGTGGGAGAAGTCTCCAAGAATGTATTCTGCAGGCCTTACCCAGAAAGGAGAGAGGACTGTAATTCATTATTATTATTAATTCATTATTCCAAGGAGATACAGGGGTCTCCTAATTCCAAGGAACAACATTGTCTCTTCATAGTATTTCAATCTGTAGAGCAAAGCCCTGTATGGATTTATATGTGCTCAGCTTTTGAGTCTCAGTTTAGAGTGTAACACTCACCCAAAAGGAAAAGGGTCATATAAGTTGTCCCAGAAGAAAGACAGATCATTTATTATGCTTCCCATATAATGGAAAATTATTATGATAATAAAAATAAATCATATTTAAGAATAAATTATATTTAGTCAAGTGGAAAAATGTGCCTCTCCTCCCCCAAATCTTTAAATACAGTAAGAACATGCCATTTTCATATAACTGTTGTATCTGAAAATAGAAGGGTGAGCATTTGGGTAATAGAAACCACCCCTTTGGATTAGCCTGCATGGTACACCCGCTTCCTCTTCTGTCTTCTCCCATTATTTATTACACTAGTCTTATCCTTCATCTCTTCTTGTCCCACATCCTCCACAAGTGAAGTCTTGCTGTGTTTGCCTTCTTTTAGCTAAATTTTTCTCTCAGGACAAGATCTAATAGATTGATCAGGGAAGTTTGATGTGAAATCCCTCCGTGGGATTTAAAAACAAAGGAATAAAGTTCTAGTTACAGAATTTTAGACATAAGCAATGATATGTAAAAGAAATATTTTAAGATGAAATTATCTTCCCCAAACTTAAAAAAAAATATTGTAAATACAGCCTCTATAATTAATGTTAAGACTAACCTTGGGGACCAACAAAAAAATCTAGGTCTTTAAATTGATAGTCTTTTATTTCTATCTTCTGTAGTACTAATAGTCAGATATAGTAACTGATTATGGGTTTTCTAATATTGTTTTCAAAATTCAAAATCAAACATGCCTTGATAGAATTAAGAAAAGTAAGATACTCTTTACTTAAATTTAAGACAGTGGAAAACATGAAATGCGTTTGTAACTTGGTTTCTTACCACTTAGAAAAATCATATAGGGAAGAGACACTCAGTAAACAGTGTATTAATGAACATCAGCGTATGTAACACATCTTTGTTTAATATACCTTCTTTTCATGACAACAGATCGCAGAGAAGTGATAGATACTAAATATGTGTGTGTATGGCTTCCTCGGTGGCTCAGCAATAAAGAATCGGCCTGCAATGCAGGAGACATAAGAGATGCAAGTTCAATCCCTGGGTTAGGAAGATCTCCTGGAGGAGGAAATGGCAACCCACTCCATATTCTTGCCTGGAAAATTCCATGGACAGAGGAGCCTGGTGGGCTACAGCGGGTGGGGTCGCAACGAGTCGGACACGACTGAGCAACTAAGTACACACATACACATACACATATAGACACAAATATTTTAGTAGACTTTTGATGTAGACCCAAGTGACAAAATCATTCAGAAACAAGAAATCTGTTTGCATTACACTAGTGTTATAAGTTTAAAAAGAGAACTCTCAGAATTGGAATGCTTTTTTTCTTCAAGATAACAAGTAAAGTTTTGAATAACTAGAGTGTGTGCAATTGGTAAACGTCCTAAAGTAGTCAACATGAAACAGAATACTGCCCTCTCTTACACCACTAAAGGAAATCTTCCTCTGATCTTTCTGCTTACAGTATGATAACAGAAATTAAGAAAGCCAAACTCAATGCTAGTTCTAAGCACTTATCTATATATTTCTCTTTGTAGCAATCTTAAAATCATGAATTCCATTGGTTTAAATTGTCCAGGTACAGTTAGAGCTTCTAAGTAGGGGAAATGATTGTCTTTTTATCTCTATTCCACTGATTGTATCTCCAAAACTGGGTGTGATTTGTCCAGTAACTTGTGAAATATTTAAATTTTGAAGTTTTCACTGTGTCGCCTAGAGATTTGGAATCTGATATCATGCATCTTAAAGCATCTTTCAGCTAAACTAGAGATACAAGATAGAACATTCAAGGACATAGAAGATTTGTGATAATCTCCCAGTCTTTTTCAAGTGAACGCTTGGGAACACGCAACCATATTATAAAAAAGAAATGTAATCTTTGACAATACTTTGGTAGTAAAGTAAATATCATTATAGTCATTTGTTCACAAAAGTCAAATAAACACACACACACACACACACACACACACATACATACACACATAAATACACATATGGTCCACTGCAGTAGTGAATGGCAAACCACTTCAGTATTCTTGCCTTGAGAACCCCATGAACAGTATGAAAAGGTAAAATGATAGGATACTGAAAGGGGAACTCCCCGGGTCGGTAGGTGCCCAATATGCTGTTGGAGATCAGTGGAGAAATAACTCCAGAAAGAATGAAGGGATGGAGCCAAAGCAAAAACAATACCCAGTTGTGGATGTGACTGGTGACAGAAGTAGGGTCCAATGCTGTAAAGAGCAATATTGCATAGGAACCTGGAACGTCAGGTCCATGAATCAGGCAAATTGGTGGTCAAATAGGAGATGGCAAGAGAATGTTGACATTCTAGGAGTACGCAAACTAAAATGGACTGGAATGGGTGAATTTAACTCATATGACCATTATATCTACTACTGTGGGCAGGAATCCCTTACAAGAAATGGAGTAGCCATCATGGTCAACAAAAGAATCTGAAATGCAGTACTTGGATGCAATCAAAAATGACAGAATAATCTCTGTTCATTTCCAAATTAAACCATTCAAAATTATGGTAATCCAAGCCTATACCCCAACTAGTAACACTGAAGAAGCTGAAGTTGGATGGTTCTATGAAGACCTACAAGACCTTTTAGAACTAAGCTAAGCTAAGCTAAGTCACTTCAGTTGTGTCCAACTCTGTACGACTCCATAGACCGCAGCCCACCAGGCTCCCCCGCCCCTGGGATTCTCCAGGCAAGAATACTGGAGTGGATTGCCATTTCCTTCTCCATGAAAATATTCCATAAATGAATTTCAGTAACTCTTAAACATTCCACAAAATTTCCTAAGAACCTGTGAGAGTATAATACCTGGAAATTCTCTCTAAAGCAGAAATTCACCTATCTGCTACATTACTGCTAATGATCTGAAATGTACATGATCTCTAAAAAATAACAGTACTGAATAAAACTGAAAGGATCATCCAAGTTCCTACATAATACCAAAGTATTTATCCAGGATTACTGAATAAATCATAGAAATTTGGTATCCTTTTCAGAAAAAAAAAAAATCTCAGAACTTACAAGCATGTGGCATTTCACACTGTACCAACTGAGTAACAGTAAATGAAGGTATAACCACTACAACCTCTTCACGAACTTTTGTGTCCTGAAATATGATGTTTGTCCCTGGCAGCTACACCCCAAAAAAGATGTCCTTTTCATTATAAGGGGCTGGAATGCAAAAGTAGGAAGTCAAGAAACACCTGGAGTAACAGGCAAATTTGGCCTCGGAGTATAGAATGAAGCAGGGCAAAAGCTAATAGAGTTTTGCCAATGAATGCATTGGTCATAACAAACATTCTCTTCCAACAACACAAGAGAAGACTCTACACATGAACATCACCAGATGGTCAACACTGAAATCAAATTGATTATATTCTTTGCAGCCAAAGATGGAGAAGCTCTATACAGTCAGCAAAAACAAGACTGGGAGCTGAATATAGCACAGATCATGAACTCCTTATTGCCAAATTCAGACTTAAATTGAAGAAAGTGGGGAAAACCACTAGACCATTCAAGTATGACCTAAATCAAATCCCTTATGATTATACAGTGGAAGTGAGAAATAGATTTAAGGGGCTAGATCTGATAAGCAGAGTGCCTGAACTATGGACGGAGGTTCATGACATTGTACAGGAGACAGGGATCAAGACCATCCCCATGGAAAAAAAATGCAAAAAAGCAAAATGGCTGTCTGAAGAGGCCTTACAAATAGCTGTGAAAAGAAGAGAAGCAAAAGCAAAGCAGAAAATGAAAGATATAAGCACCTGAATGCAGAGTTCCAAAGAATAGCAAGGAGAGATAAGAAAGCCTTCCTCAGCAATCAATGCAAAGAAATAGAGGAAAACAACAGAATAGGAAAGACTAGATATCTCTTCAAGAAAATTAGAGATACCAAGGGAACATTTCATGCAAAGATGGGCTCGATAAAGGACAGAAATGGTATGGATCTAACAGAAGCAGAAGATATTAAGAAGAGGTGGCAAGAATACAAAGAAGAACTGTACAAAAAAGAGTTTCACAACCCAGATAATCATGATGGTGTGATCACTCACCTAGAGCCAGACATCCTGGAATGTGAAGTCAAGTGGGCCTTAGAAAGCTTCATTACGAACAAAGCTAGTGGAGGTGATGGAATTCCAGTTGAGCTATTTCAAATCCTGAAAGATGATGCTGTGAATGTGCTGCACTCAATATGTCAGCAAATTTGGAACATGCAGCAGTGGCCACAGGACTGGAAAAGGTCAGTTTTCATTCCAATCCCAAAGGAAGGCAATGCCAAAAAATGCTCAAACTACTGCACAATTGCACTCATCTCACATGCTAGTAAAGTAATGCTTGAAATTCTCCAAGCCAGGCTTCAGCAGTACGTGAACCATGAACTTCCAGATGTTCAAGCTGGTTTTAGAAAAGGCAGAAGAACCAGAGATCAAATTGCCAGCATCTGCTGGATCATGGAAAAAGCAAGAGTTCCAGGAAAACATCTATTTCTGCTTTATTGACTATGCTAAAGCCTTTGACTGTGTGGATCACAATAAACTGTGGAAAATTCTGAAAGAGATGGGAATACCAGATCACCTGACCTGCCTCTTGAGAAACCTATATGCAGGTCAGGAAGCAACAGTTAGAACTAGACATGGAACAACAGACTGGTTCCAAGTAGGAAAAGGAGTATGTCAAGGCTGTATATTGTCACCTTGCTTATTTAACTTATATGCAGGGTACATCATGAGAAATGCTGGGCTGGAAGAAGCACAAGCTGGAATCAAGATTGCCGGGAGAAATATTAATAACCTCAGATACGCAGACGACACCACCCTTATTGCAGAAAGTGAAGAGGAGCTAAAAAGCCTCTTGATGAAAGTGAAAGAGGAGAGCGAAAAAGTTGGCTTAAAGCTCAACATTCAGAAAACAAAGATCATGGCATCTGGTCCCATCACTTCATGGGAAATAGATGGGGAAACAGTCGAAACAGTGTCAGACTTTATTTTGGGGGGCTCCAAAATCACTGCAGATGGTGATTGCAACCATGAAATTAAAAGACACTTACTTCTTGGAAGGAAAGTTATGTCCAATCTAGATAGCATATTCAAAAGCAGAGACATTACTTTGCCGACTAAGGTCCGTCTAGTCAAGGCTATGGTTTTCCAGTGGTCATGTATGGATGTGAGAGTTGGACTGTGAAGAAAGCTGAGCACTGAAGAATTGATGCTTTTGAACTGTGGTGTTGGAGAAGACTCTTGAGGATCCCTTGGACTGCAAGGAGATCCAACCAGTCCATCCTAAAGGAGATCAGTCCTGGGTGTTCATTGGAAGGATTGATGCTGAAGCTGAAACTCCAGTACTTTGGCCACGTGATGCGAAGAGTTGACTCATTGGAAAAGACTATGATGCTGGGAGAGATTGGGGACAGGAGGAGAAGGGGATGACAGAGGATGAGATGGCTGGATGGCATCACTGACTTGATGGACATGAGTTTGAGTGAACTCCGGGAGTTGGTGATGGACAGGGAGGCCTAGCGTGCTGTGATTCATAGGGTCGCAAAGAGTTGGTCACGACTGAGTGACTGAACTGAACTGATGAAACTTAACTGTTTCAGGGTATAACGTGAACGGATATATATCGTGGTGGTGTTTTCTTCTAAAGTTGACTACAGAGCTTATAAACTACCTTGTATATATTGCTTTGATGTGTCATATGTGTAAAAATATCAGGTGTCATTGTCAGGCATCATTGTCACTAATGCATGACCAATGCCTGTCATTAATGCATTGTTGCTTCAGAAGATGATGATGCTATGGCTCAATGGCATCTGAGATGTATACTCTTTGTTCTTTGCTTTATCCCTAGTGCCTTGGACACTTTTGCTAATTGATACTTGTTAAATTGCATAGAGAGTTAGCGTTTACTAACTCTAACTTTCTATCTAGAATATATTGGAATTTCTCTGCCCTTCCATTTAACCACAATTTAGCATGTGTCCTTTGCCAAACAGGAGTATTATGCAGTAGCCCCATGTTTCTGTTTAGCAGAAGGATTAACAATACCATTCTCAATAGTTTATCTTGTATTCTCAAGAAGAGAACATGTTTCTTGAGAGAAGGAAATTCCATCTTTTAGCCTAAGCCATTGTCATGGTCAGAAGCATCTTCTTTGACCAGGAAAGAGTCAAATGACACAGAATTTCTCTGAAGTTTGGGAGAGCATCAAGAAGTTGCAAAGAACCATCTTGTATGTGACCTAAACAGGACTTGGGGTCCTGATATGCTTAAACAGTCTTGTAAGTATCGTTTCTTTGTGTCTGGAATTTGGCTTCCCTAATCCGCTGTAGAAGCAGCAGCCAGAATGGGCTCTGTCTCTCACCTGAATGCTAAGCAGAGCCAAACCATCAAAACCCTCCAGGAAGTAG
This sequence comes from Ovis canadensis, assembly GCF_042477335.2. Lineage (NCBI taxonomy): Eukaryota > Metazoa > Chordata > Mammalia > Artiodactyla > Bovidae > Ovis > Ovis canadensis. The sequence goes on along the minus strand of NC_091246.1, from coordinate 171,921,547 downwards.
CTAGCCAAAGGGTCTGAATTAGAGACACCTCCCCAAAGAAGATCAAAAGTTATGCTGCACCAACACAGAGACACTGAGAAATGGTTGAATGTGTTCTAAATTAAACTGCCCTGGTGGTGAGCAGAGATCTGCCAAAATCTTTCAATTAATCACTTTTACCTTCAGGGCAGAGTTAGGCCTAAGAGTATTTCAATAGGTTTTTATTGGAACAGGGTTATTTCAGATATTAAACTATGTTGCACAAAGTAAAAATAATGTTATTTTTAAGTTGCTACTCTTGTTAAATAAAAGTTGGCAACCATTCTTGGGGCCTGTATTGTGTCTGTGTATTTGTGTATGTGTGTGGCTTTTTCCTGTGCCATAAGCATCATTGATTTAGAAAAGTGAACAGCCGTGAATTAAGTGGTAAATATATTCATATAATCATTTTCATTAATAAGATGTTATAAATAATAGAAGAAAAGTTTCAAGTGTCTAATTCTTTACAATACAATTGAGATATTTTTTCCTACATCTTCAGCAGTAAGTTAATTAGAATCACCTGCATTTCCTTGGGTGGACACCAAATGGATTGCAAACAAAAACAGATTAAAATAGCTGCTGGAACTCATGTCATACAGATGACAAGATTCACAAAAAGGACAACAAGGCACTGAAAATGTTCGCTTTTCAACCCGTTTTAGAGGAAATTGAGCTCTTGCAACTTCTCTGTAAAAGCTGCTTGTAAGTGTTTTGCTGAAAGGCTAGAATGGCTTTGTTTCTGATCCCTTGATGAGTGAGAGAAATGTTTAAGAAAGATCACTTTACAGAGAGATTCAGGCTGAAATGTGATGACTGTGATTCAAGCCAAGCCAAAAATTACAGTTCAGAATGAAAGGGGAGGGACGTGGTTTGGGAATCCATTTTTCCCACATTCCTGAATCTCAATCATCCCAGCCAATGTTTTAAAAAAAATGTCCAATGGAAAACAATGAGGTCACTTTGTTTAGATGTTTAAAAAAATAGAGGTGGAGGGATTGAAAAAAATGAGGGCAAATATATAAATTTTAGATCAATATACATTTCAAGTATGATGGGATGAAAGGCTAGACTTTATATAACTATAATGACTTCATCAGAGAAGGAGTCGTTTTTCAGTGTTTTCTTCTTGTTTGTGTTGGTAAGCCTTTTATTGCATATCTTTAACTTATAAGAAAGTTTGTTGCTAGAATTTTAAAAAGAAAAAAAGAGCACATGGGCACAGTTTACAGATCACTCTTCTGTAGCCCCCAAGCTTTCCTTAGAAAATGGCATTTTCAGGCAGCTTATTTTCTATTCATAAGCCTGCTGTTGTCATGTACTCCTGTCTGGATCTCAGGTTATGCTGGCATAGTGAAGCGAAGTGAAAGTCGCTCAGTCGTGTCCAGCTCTTTGCAATCCCATGGACTATACAGTCCATGGAATTCTCCAGGCCAGAGTACTGGAGTGGTTAGCCATTCCCTTCTCCGTGGGATCTTCCCAACCCAGGGATCGAACCCCAGTCTCCCACATTGCAGGCGGATTCTTTACCATCTGAGCCACCAGAGATGCAAACTACCAGATGATGGCTGACCAGGTTAGACTTATTTATTTTGAAGAAACACTCTCAGTCACAATACCAAAGGAATGATTTATTTACATCAGCATGATCACAGCATAACATAACAATAGAACTCAGACCTACAAGAAACTCAGAGGATGATGAGAGGAGCCAAATACCAATTTCAATCTCTGTATCTTCCAGACACAAGACATTTTCCTTGAAGACAAATGCTGTCAGTTAATAATATCAATATTCAGAATCATTGGCCAATATTTGTCTTCAAAACTAAGATTTTTTTTAAAAAAATAAGCATCTAAGAGAGTTTATTAAAGACTATTTCTAGGTACTTTGTTTTCTATATTCTAAAAATCATTTCAGGTGGTTATCTTTAGTCTTATCAAATCAGAGATTAGGATTCCTAGTGAAATTTCACAAGCATACTCAAGCTTTCTTGAGGTTCTTCTTGCTGCTGCTGCTGCTAAGTCGCTTCAGTCTTGTCCAACTCTGTGCAACCCCATAGTCAGCAGCCCACCAGACTCCCCGGTCCCTAGGATTCTCCAGACAAGAACACTGGAGTGGGTTGCCATTTCCTTCTCCAATGCATGAAAGTGAAAAGTGAAAGTGAAGTCGCTTAGTCGTGTCCGACTCTTAGTGACCCCATGGACTGCAGCCTACCAGGCTCCTCCATCCATGGGATTTTCCAGGCAAGAGTACTGGAGTAGGGTGCCATTGTCTTCTCCATGAGGTTCTTCTTACTTTGAGTTTATTTCCAATATTATTCAGGTCATAAGACTTGTATAATTCTGTTAGTTATTTATACCGACCTTCAGACTCATAGAACTCAAATTCTCAGCTGACTTTAAAAAGATACATGAGACTCAATGAGTAAAAACGAGGGACCACATTTGGGATAGCATTCTTGGACTGGCATTTCATTTTACCCAGATATTAAACAGGGCATACAAATGGCTTTCACCTATGTCACACTAACCATACTGGAAGTTTTTCCCTTGTCTTTTCCATTATTTACTTATATTTAATAGTTCATAAGTTAAAAGGTGGACTTCCCTGATGGCTCAGATGGCAAAGAATCCACCTGCAATATGGGAGACCTGGATTCAACCTCTGGGTAGGGAAGATCCCCTGGAGGAGGGGCATGGCAACCCACTCCAGTATTCTTGCCTGGAGAATCCCCATGAACAGAGGAGCCTGGCAGGCTACCATCCACAGGGTCACAAAGAGTCAGACATAACTGAGCAACTAAGCACACACACAAGTCAAAAGGTATGATTTTAAAGGCAACTGGTCCAGTGGTAACACTGAATGGACTATGAGTTGCATTAAATGTATGGAGGTGATATGCAAAAATAAGCCTAATGCATAAAAATAATCAGAGCAAATGGAAACCGGGCCCTCGCCCTCAGTACTCACATGAGTTTTCACAGGACTTTTCATATACTACTATCTGGGTTTCTAGTTGATAATGGTATGCATGTTCGCTGTGTGTGTATTCAGTCATTCAGTTGTGTCTGGCTGTTTGCGACCCCAAGGACTGTAGCCTGCCAGGCTCCTTTGTCCACTGAGTTTTCCAGGCAAGGATACTGAAGTGGGTTGCCATTTCCTACTCCAGGGGATCTTCCTGACCTAGGGATTGAACCCATCTCTTTCATCTCCTGCATTGGCAGGGAAATTCTGTATCACTACTGCCAACTGGGAAGCCCATACTTGTGCATTTGCAATTACGAGACAAGTAGTGAAATAGTATGGCAAGAAGTATAAATACAAGGGAGAAATTCCAGTAGTGAGGAATGACAGTGCACAGTGATGCGGATGTTTCTGTGTTTCTGGTAACATTTAAAGAATTCAGTGTGATTCTTCTCTACATGTTGGAGTATTCAGTATCCTACTTTAAAAGAATTGACTATATGGGAAATAAATGGTTTTCCCAATTTTTTCAGCAATGTAACTCTTTACAAGAATACTTAATAATAAGTAGGACAGCTAGCTCTTCCTTCCATACACAATCCCTAAGTATTAGCACTGCAGATCTTTTCAAGGCATAAGTGGTACAATATGGAATGAGTAAGAAATGTGATCAGTAACACTCTTAATACTTGGGATATTTTATCCTTGCCTCTTCCAATTTTAAGTTCATCTTCCCAGGCTCCCAGGCTACCTAAGACATTAGGATTGCACAGAATAGCAAATATGGCATGATAAAAAATATAGATATATAGATGACTGATAGAAAAATGATAGGTAAATGATTGATAGAAAAATAATTTTGCTGGTAAAGAACCAGCCTGGCAAATAAGGAGATACAAGTTTGATCCCCGGTAGGGAAAGATCTCCTAGAGAAGGAAATGGCAACCCACTCCAGTATTCTTGCCTGGGAAATTCCATGGACAGAGGAGATTGGCAGGCTACAGTCTATGTCATCACAAAAGAGTCAGATATGACTTAGTGACTGAACAACAATAGCAACATAGGCTACAAAAACAATATAAAATAATGTTTTATTTATTATCATCACAGTATCTAAAAAGTCTTCTCAAGGGAAAAAAAACACCCTTCTCTTGGTGACCTCTCTACAGTCTAACATGTTTTTTTAATTTATCAACAAATACTGTCTCTTTCATGTCTTAGGAAGACAAAATTCTTATTTTCCATATGAATCCATAAAATATCTGATAGACGAAAAACTTATTTCATTCATAAATAAGTAACCTAAAATGGACTGCTACCAAAATTTAAAAAAAGTAAAGGAAAATTGATAATAAGTATTTTGTCGTGATATTAAGAAGGAAAACAAACATTTATTGCAACAATTGTCTTTATGAAATAAAAACTTATTACAGAGACACAAGGAAGGTAGGAAAAAATCAAAATAAGATAAAAGTTTAAAGGAACAATGGTTCAAGCATAAAAAAGAATGAAATAATGTCATTTGTAGCAACATGAGTGGACCTAGAGATTGTCATACTGAGTGAAGTAAGTCTCACTTATATGTGAAATCTTCACTTCAGTTCAGTCACTCAGTCTAGTCTGACTATTTGTGACCTCATGGACTGCAGCACGCCAGGTCTCCCTGTCCATCACCAGCTCCTGGCATTTACTCAGAGTCATGTCCATTGAGTCGGTGATGCCATCCAACCATCTTATCCTCTGTCGTCCCCATGTCCTCCCACCTTCAATCTTTCCCAGCATCAGGGTCTTTTCAAATGAGTCAGTTATTCGCATGAGGTGGCCAAAGTATTGGAGTTCAGTTTCAGCATCAGTCCTTCCAATGAACATTCAGGATTGATTTCCTTTAGGATGGACTGGTTGGATCTCCTTGCAGTCCAAGGGACTCTCAAGAGTCTTCTCCAACACCACAGTTCAAAAGCATCAATTCTTCAGCACTCTGCTTTCTTTATACTCCAACTCTCACATCCATTTATGACTACTAGAAAAACCATAGCTTTTACTAATTGGACCTTTGTTGGCAAAGTAATGTCTTTCTTTTTCATATGCTGTCTAGGTTGGTCATACCTTTTCTTCCAAGGAGCAAGCATCTTTTAATTTCATGGTGGCAGTCACCATCTGCAGTGACTTTGGAGCCCCCAAAATAAAGTCTCTCACTGTTTCCATTGTTTTCCCATCTATTTAGCATGAAGTGATAGAACCAGATGCCATGATCTTAGTTTTCTGAATGTTGAGTTTTAACGCGGAATCTTAAAAAATGGTTATTTACCAAACAAACAAAAAAAAAGGATTCATGAAACAAATAAAAGAGAAAAATACACCAAATAAAGCAATCTCAGGAATAAAAAGAACATTGTCAAAACCATAAATGACAGTAGAAACTTCTGATGACAAAGAAAAATACAGGAATGAGAAAAAGATGTGGGGTAATCTGATCCTGGACCCTATATTAACATATTCTGCCAGCATTAGATTTAGAGACACATCATAAGTGTTTTAAATATACTTAATTTTTCATGCATCCATCATTTAGATTATTATTGAAAAGAAAATTGTATATGGCGGTATCCTTGCAATCTAGTGAAACTTTTGTTTTCAGCATTAAAAACTCTCTATGAAAAATAACTAAGGCCCCCATTCAAATTTCCAGACCAAGAAATCATGTTTGAATTCTCCTTCCTCAAAGATCATCCCAGTGAAATAAGAGAAAATATATGTTGGGAAAGAAAAACAAAGAACAAGTGGTGCTGAAAAGAGAAAAAGTGCCATCAGCAAACAAGAAATAAAAATTCCAGGAAGACAGAAAGCAGATGGGATCAAACAAGAGAACATATTAGAGCAAAAGAAGCATCATTCCCAAACACCATTATTAGGTACAGTTCTTGCTTGGGATGTCCTAGAAAATATCCAACCTTAGAGTTGACCAAAAAAAAAAAAAAAAAAAAGGCAACAACGGGCAAGAGGGCAGTAAGTAAAGTAATGCACAAAATATTGTATCTAACATGTCAAAAGCTGAGTCCCTCTCCATTTGCCTTGCATCAAGGAAGAGAATAGGTTCAACTGAGAATAGGTTCTAAAAGGACAAATGAGAGGATGCTGGCATCTGAGAAGGAAGGCAGTGGAAAGTGAAATGTCTCAGGTCTTCTACAGCAGACACAGAACTGGACAACTTTGCTCAGAAACAAAATAGTACAAGTGCTCCATAGCCCATAGAAGTCCTCCTTGCTTGGTAGCTGAAGACCTCTAGCCTGCTATCTGTGTTGTGCTGTGCTTAGTCACTCGGTTGTGCCTGACCCTTTGTGATGCCAAGGACTGTAGTCCACCAGGCTCCTCTGTCCATGGGGATTCTCCAGGTAAGAATACTGGAGATGCCCTCCTCCAGAGGATCTTCACAACCCAGGGATCAAACCCAGGTCTCCAGCATTGCAGGCAGATTCTTTACCATCTTAGCCACCAGGGAAGCCCAAGAATACAGGAATGGGTGGTCTATCCCATCTCCAGGGGATCGTCACAACCCAGGGATAGAAATGGGGTCTCCTGCATTGCAGGCAGATTCTTTACCAGCTGAGCTACCATGGAAGCCCAGTCTACTATCTACTCAACACTGGTTCATCCTCACTCGGCCTGACAATTTAAGATTATAATAATCATAATAATAATAGTGTACAAATACAAAAGTACCCATGACAGTCATTTATTCTAGTTAATTTGGTCTCTTGTCAGAGGAGTATTCTGATATTTGAACATCAGTCTTAAAGAACTTCTAGATGGAGTGAAAAGAAAGAGTAGGAGGAAGGATATATAATGCAAATAATATAAGAAAATGTTTTCTGATTGAAGGTCTAGATGTAGACACATCTGAGTGAAATTTTACTTCTACAAGTTAAAGAGAAAATCTTTTTTAAAACCTGAAGGTGAAAGAAATTGACCTGCAAAGCATCAAGAATCAACTTGATATCAAACATAACAGCAGAGATGCTAGAAAATATGGAACATTGCCTTTCAAAGTTAGAAAAATTTAAAAATGATAAAACTCAAATAAATACTTGAATTAACAATTAAATATGAAGCAAACAGTCTTTTTAAAAAAATAGTTCATTTGTAATGCTGTGCTACCTTCTTCTGTATAGCAAAGTGTCTCCGTGGCACTACTGGTAAAGAACCTTGTGGCACTAGTGGTAAAGAATCTACATGCTAATACAGGTGACATAGAGATGTGGGTTCAACTCCTGGGTCAGAAAGATCCCATGGAGGAGGACAGGGCAACCCACTCCAGTATTCTTGCCTGGAAAATCTGTTGGACAGAGAAGCCTGGTGGACTACAGTCCATAGGGTCGCAAAGAGTCAGACACAAGTGAGTGACTCAGTATGCATGCACACATACATTTCTATATACATATATATAATGAATATATACATATTCTTTTTCATATTTTTCCATTATTATTTGTCACTGTGTGCTGAATATAATTACCTGCTCTATACAGTATGACATTGTTTTTATCAAAAACAGTCACTGAAATAGAAGAAATAAGAAAATTTACCAACCACACACGTCTGCAAAAAAAAAAAACATAACTCTTAAAAAAGAAATCCAAGAAGAAATAATAGTAGAATACAAGAGAAGAGAAGTAGTTGACTCTGACATAGAGCTGCACCATCCAATATGGTGGTCATAGACCACATGTGGTTGTTATTTAAAATAAGGTAAATAGAAATTCAGTTATTCAGTTGCATTAACCACATTTCAAGTATTCAGCAGTCAGCCTTATGTGGCCAGTGAATGCCGGTCTAAATAGTTAATATAGAGAATATTTCCATAATCATAAAAAGTTCTATTGGACAGTGCTTAATTGAAGAAATAAAGAGGGCTGCAATGGAAGAAAACACATGAGACTCTGACTTTGATGAGATCTCCTTTGTGAAAAAAAGGTTCATGTGGGACCCAATCACAGTCACTTTCTTATAAATAGTGACTAATATTAACCCATAGATAAGCCACAAAATATTTATAGAGAATAAAACAAAATGTTGTAAACTTCAAGAGCATAAGCAATAATAACAAAGAATAAAGTTGGAAGTTATGGGAGAGAAGAGAAGGGTAAGGAAAAGTAAAATGCAATACGTTCCTTATTTTCTTATACACAGAGCTAATTTGGTATATTAAGATATAAAAATAGACAAGTGTAATTAATAATAACAGAGGGTACATAGATAAGTGGTAGAAACTATAGACTCTTTATCTTTTCTGATAAGGAGTGAATAAATACCATTCAAAGTCAATAAATTAATAAACAGAAATGTGATACATTAACATAAAATAAGTAACAACAGAAGAACTAAAACAGAACTGTTAACAGTGACTGTCTTTGGACAGCAGGATGAGGTATTTACTTAGGTTTCATTGTATTAATCTTGTGTGGGTTAGTTTTCATTTTTACCAAGGAAGTATATTGCCTCTATAGTAAAAAAAAAATTTTAATGATTATTATAAAGTCAAAGATTTTCATATAAAACAAAATCATTCTTGTTTGACAATCAGAATTGTGTCAACTGCTTTTAAGGTAGTCATTCTTGAAGGATGTGTATCTCACAATAAATTAGTAACAAATAAAGCCAGCAAAAGGTACAGGATAAATACAAGCCAATGAGACACAGTAGAAATTAAATTTAGAAAGAGTTTCCAATTATATCCTGTACTCTCAGTCACTGAATTTAAAGTGTGTGATCATATCAGTTAGCAATATAAAGTTGGAAACACTTCAATTTAGAGGAGGAAATATGTGCCATTCAAAATGGTACAAAACCTCTCCTCAAATACATCTCCGAAACGAAGCAGGACCTTTAGAAGAATAGAAAAAGAAATGGGCAGCACTCTTTGGGGGCAGTCCGGGTGTTCCTCTGCTCAGTTGTTCTTGCCAGAGGGAGAAGCCAGAAGACCAAAGTATTACGAGAATGACTCTTTTTGCGGTAGCTCTGGCCTCCTAGGAATTAGGAAGTGCCATAAATCTCAGGAGAGAGACTGTGCAGAATTCCCAGCCCGTATTTCAGACTTCAGAGGTTCAGATGCATTTTGTTATATTCCAGAAAAACAAGCAGGCTTTTTGAGCCTACCTCTCAACCAGTCTCAAACTCTACATCTTCATGGTTTGTCCATCGTTTGAGCTACCAAGAATGCTACCTAATCCACAGTTTGCAGCTATTTTTAACAGGCTCATCTGCATTGTTAAAAACTACCCATATTTTGGCAGATAAGTCCGTCAACTCTGGAAACAGTGTTGGTCTCTTAGATTTCCTTTTGGAAAGTGTCTGAGATTTATGGTGGGAATTACTCATGACAGCTGCATTCTTTCCACTGGGTTTAGACCACCATTTGGTCTAATAACTCCTAATTGTGTGTCTATCCTAGTCTAAGCTTCTTCAAAAAAAAAAAAAAGAAGGAGGGGAAGGACTTTTGAAAACCCCCTGCAGCAATACCCAGAGATTTCTGTCAACAGTATACACTATTTTGGAACTTAAGAGTGTCAGCTGATGAGGAACAAATAAAAGACATTTCAGTGAATGTGGATTTTTTAAGAGAATTTTTCATCAACATTACATTAATGCTGGTCTGATAAAAATAAGCCCACAGTGTTTTAGTTTCATTGTGTTCCCAAAGTATTTTTAGCATAACAGGCAAAATTCCTGTCAGCATTTTCAGGCAGGGTATTTTCTTGAAAGAAGTACCTCGTAAAGTGATTTTTCTCCAGACTTCACCAAGGCACAACATGTGTACCTTGAAGATATTGCTCATTTAAAAATCAGAAGAGGTCTAATTATATTTCCAAAATAAGTAGCTTCCAATCCAGCAAGGATAATGTGGTCATGAAAAGGATGTCCAAATCCACCAATTTACATTGGTTTGGTTTGGCATGACTTTCAAAGTTCTTGGAGCAAAAAGAGGATGGCACATGAAACTTTGTAATTTGGGTTCAATTCACAGGACTTGGGGTTTGCCATTCCATGAGCTGTTCAGGGAAGAGCTAATCAATTACAAGACTGTACCTATGTAATTTATAACTGCTAAAACTCACTGATGTGTTCCAGATTATTTTGCAAAATGTAATAACCCTCCTTTTTAATATCTGCTTTGTCATTTTCACTCTATTTATGTAATTTTAAAAGTATGATAGCAGAGGAGCATGAGCCATTCAAAGCAGGAGCCACAAATGTCAGAGATTGTTATCCTTCATAAGATATATGGTGTTGATATATCTGAATCTAGAGGGCTTGGAAGTTCTGTCAAGTTAGATTCAAACTGCATCTAATGTATTTTGCTTTACTCCTTTATACTTTCTGGTTTCTATCGTGAGCCACAGAGCTTTCTCTGCTATGACTTAGGTCTGCAACCACAGTGGTTGCACTAGTCTGAATTATCCTCCCTGTCTCCATTCCCAGCACTCCCTTCTTGTATTCCAGAAGAAAATTGGCTTATTAATTTAGGATGAGGCTGCTTTGTTTGAACAGTAGAGTGCCTTCCAATTGCTCATATGTAATATATTCAACCCATACTGCTCTTTCAAATGTTTTTGATTACTGAAGTTAAAAAAAAATAACTTCTACTGAAATTTATGAAAGATCAAAGGGATACTTCCTATGTAGTAACATCACATTTCTATAAGAGAAAAAGTTTTTAGGTAGTAGGGAATTTCATTAATTGAAATTCAGTTTAAAGCTCTAGACAACAGATGCATTTCAATAACATTTAAAATAATATTAGAAAAGAAAAATTTCTAGCTTCAAAAAGAGTGTACTTGATTTTATACCTGTAGAGACATATTTATTAAAATGAGGCTTAATTAAGGTCTTCATTTGCAAAAAAAATTGTTAGAATTCAAATGATTGTATTTACTATTGACCCTGGATAAAGGTCCAACTAATTAAAATGTTTTTTCAGTTTATTGTAATTGTTGTTAATTGACATTCCATTTTTAATCATTATTTTAAATAGAGCTAATTTGATTTCTTTAAAAAATGCATATTAAGATTTCTCATTTGGGAAATGTAGATCTGCATATTCCCTCAATATTTCTATTTTTCAAACTAATTTTTTCTCAACTTCCTTCAGAGCAACTGATAACTCACGGGGAAAAAAATCAAGATAATTTTCATTTAGGGAAATTTTGTGATGACAAGCAGATGACCTCATTCACCATTCATGGTTCTGAATGACCTTTGACTATTTCCAAACCAAAAAATTATCATCAAAGACCCCAAAGTTGCCATTAATAAACATTTATGTGTAGACAATATGGAGCCACTGAAGATAATTTTGGAGAATAGCTTCAAAATATTTTTTGTAATGGCTACTTGTTCAGAAATATTACAGATACCCCCAATAGGAAAAAAATTTGAAAGGGAGACACTTACTTGAATGCATAAGTTTTAATAGTCTAAAAAGCTATAGCATTTTTTAAAAACACAGAAGTTAAAGTTAAGTCAGAAAGATTATCTACATGACAAAGCAAAGAAGAAAATGGTATAAAATTACAAAGTTCCAAGCACACGTACATAAATTGAAGACCAACATAGTCCAGTGCAAAAACTGAAAATCAAACGTTGGAAAAGTTTTAATTGACTATCACATTTAAGTTTTCAAGTGCATATTGTGCTTAAAAACAAACTGGAGTGCACTTTGATTAATGCAGCTATTTTATACATCAGGAAAACAAGGACACATTTGATTTTTATAAATGTATGTGTCTTAGACATTTTCACCACATACTATTAGGTGTTCTACCTCATGTAAATTCCTCATAAATCCGTAGTTCTCAGGAAGGGACAGAGGCTTGCTAATTTATTGTTAGACTATTCTAGAACTACAAAACTCACACCAATTAATGCATTTGTTAATAGCCATTCAGTTTTAATGAAATTGTGTACAAGTTATTATAGGAAGAATAAAACCATAGTGTGGACTAGTAGGTGGGGCACAGAGGATTTTTCAGGCAGTGAAAATACTCTGTATGATGCTTTAATGATGGATACATGTCATTATCCATTGTCATTATGGAAGCTTCTTAGGTGGTGCTAACGGTAAAGAACCAACTTGCCAATGCAGGAGACATAAAAGACTCGGGTTTGGTCCCTGGGTTCAAAGATCCCCTGGAAAAGGGCATGGCAACTCATTCCAGTATTGCTCTCTGGAGAATCCCATGAACAGAGGAACCTGGCAGTTACAGTCCAAAGGGTTGCACATAGAAACAGCTAAAGTGACTTAGCACGCCGATAGACTGTACAACACCAGGGCTGAACCGTAATGTAAACTATGGACTTTGGATGTACTGGTGGTGTTTCCTCAGTTTTAACAAATGTATCACTCTGGTAGGAGATCTTGACAATGGAAGAGGCTATACATGTGTAGAGGCCAGGGTTAGGTAGGAAATCGCTGTACCTTTCCTTCAATTTTGATGCAAAATGAAAGTTGCTCTAAAAATAATGTCTTAAAACTGAGTGAATAATGGCTTTGATTTATGCCATTAGTACTAGTATTACACATTATGTCAATCTGTCCTAAGTTACTGATCATATATTTTGCACAACAGCAGAAATGTTCTTACTATAAAGTACATAAAAATAGAGATTGTAAAACAATGAAGGAATTCATTTCACGTCAGTAAAGAATTTAAAAAGACTTTATTCTGTTATACCATGACAGTAATTTTTATCAGTTTATGTAATACTAACTATTGTGAATGACAATGTTTAACAATGGTCCTATATCACCTCCTTAGAGAAACTGCTGAGGTGCTGACCTCTATGTTAACTGGTAACCTCATCTAAGTGTCTTTGAGGGCCTGGGCACGTCAAGGAATATGCAATCCTGATATTAAAATTATGTTATCAACATTACTTATTGACAGTAATAGTTTCTGAATAAGTGTTTCTCTTTTCATTTTCCTGTTTCTCCATTTTCTTCTTTTTCATTAACTGGGTCATGGAAATAACCAGATGATATAGATAAAAATAAATAAGTGGAAACAAGCGGTTGATTACCCAACCTACTGCCAGGATAAGTTATTTTGAATTATAGATGACTAGTTTTAAAATAATCTGAAACTGTTGTCACTATCTTGTCAAGGATTTCTTTTTATTTTTCCCCTCTGTAATGGAGTATCCCATTACCTACAATACACAAGAGACTATCAAAGTAGTTATACATTGAGAGTAGAATTTTTGTTCTGTAGTTTCAAATAATCAGACCAATACATGTTATGCCATAGGGACTGCACGAAAAAGAAAATGAAACCAAATGGAAATGGATGGAATCCCTCGGAATAGAATAAAATGAATAGAATAGAACAGAATAAGAATAGAAAATGAATAGGAGAAAGGGAAGAAAAGGAGAGCAAAAGAAGAGAAGAGAAATCAGTAAAGGGGAGAGAAGGAAGGAAGGAAGAATTTTTAAGGAAGGGAAACTTCACAGACACCTTGGGTTACTTTATCTCTCCAACAAGGGTCAATGATACACATATACGTGAAGGTTCTTCTGCGTACTCCACCCTCAGGTTGATTTCGGTCTTTGGGAATGAATCATAACTATACTGTGAAATTCCATGCTACCTACTGCTCTTTTATGTTTCAACTACAATCAAGTTTGTCGGTGGTTAGCTGTTACTGAACTTAACGATTAGTTTATTTGGATTGAAATATTGAAAACTACTTGCTTAAGGAAAAAGAAATTTGTTTTCTCTGTGAGGAAGAGATAGTATAATTATTATTTTTCTTTTATCATCTCAGTCTTGAATGAGTGAATACAAAACACGCCCTTTTGTTTTCAGGTCTAGATGTTGATGGAATATATCGAGTTAGTGGCAATCTGGCAACAATACAGAAGTTAAGATTTATTGTCAACCAAGGTAAGTGATTACTTCAGACATTTTTTCAAGTAGTTTCGTCTCTAACAATACTTCACACTCTCTGCTGTGTGTATTATGAATATAGTTTATTTGAAGATGAGTATAATAAAAAGGACTAGCTATTACATTGTGTGAAATAAATAACAAGTGAAATATGAACTAAAAATGAAGACGAGAACAATGAATAAAAAAATAAACTAGCTTTGAAAAATGTTGCTGACATATAGTACACATTTAATATATGTTGATAATTGAATAAATAAATGAACAGTGGAAAATGTAAGAGTCAGAATCACAAATGTTAGAAAATATATAATTGGTAAGTAAAATAATAAAAATTATGAAATACATATATCATCAAAGGATTACAAACTAGAACATCAATGAAATACTACTACAAGTGAAATAAATAACAAGTGAAATATGAACTAAAAATGAAGAAGAAAATGATGAGTAAAAAAATAAACTAGCTTTGAAAAATGTTGCTGACATTTTATACACATTTAATATATGTTGATAATTGAATAAATAAATGAATAGTGGAAAATGTAAGAGTCAAAATCACAAATGTTAGAAAATATGTAATAGGTAAGTAAAATAATAAAAATTATGAAATACATATACCATCAAGGATTACAAAGTAGAACAACAATGAAATACTACTACAAGCCTATTAGAATAGCTAAAATTTAAAACACTGACAGCACCAAACGCTGACGGGGATGTGTAGCAACAGGAACTCTCATTCATACTAGTAGAAATGAAAAATAGTACAACTAACTCAGAAAATACCTTAGCAGTTTATTATGAAAATAAACTTATTCTTACCTTATTACCCAACAGGTGTATTCCTTGGTATTTACCCAAATGAGTTCAAGTCTTATGTCCACACACACAAAAGAAACTGCACAAAATATTTTCATTAATTTTATTCATATTGGTAAAATTTTAAGGCAACCAAGATTTCCTTTAATAGGTGACTAGATAAACAAACCATAAAACATCCCTATAATGGAATATTATTTACTGATAAAAAGAAAAGAGCTATCAAGTCATGAAAAGGCTTGGAGAAAACTTAACTGCATATTGCTAGGTGAAGGAAGCCAGTCTGAAAATGCTATATACTATATCATCTCAGCTATATGACATTTTAGAAAAGGCAAAACTGTGGAGATTGTACAAGATCAGTGATAGTAAAGGATTTGAGGGGAGAGAGAGAAGAATGAGTGAGCATGGGGGCTTTTTAGGGCTATGAAACTATTCTGTTTGATATTGTATAGGCGGATACATGTCATTATACATTTATTGAAATCTAAATAATATATAACCCTGAGTGAGCCTTAATGAAAACTATGGACTTTAGTTAATAATAACTTACAAATATTGGCTCATCAGTTGTAACAAATGTACTACATTAATGCAAGATCTTACTAATAAGGGAAATGGTGGGGGAGTGGACAAGTATAAGGGGGGTATATTGGAAACTGTATTTTCTATTAAGCTTTCCTGTAAACCTAAACTTCCTCTATAAAAGATGGGAATTTAAAAAAATAAAAATTAGGAAATGTTTAAGAAAATAAAAGATCGAAACATCTTGAGATGTGAGTTATACATGTGGGATAAAAACGAGGCACTCTCTCCTTGTGTCCTTGGCATCTATTTAATTCTCCTATGCTCTGTTTTTCATCAGTAAAAACAGGAAGGAGGTGCTTTGGAAATACATGTGAGAATGAAATGAGATAAGATGTGGTATTCCCTTAGTAACATAACAGACTCATGGTAGTTGTTCAGTACATCTAAGTTTCCCTTTCACTTAAAAAGTCAATAGTGTCTCATTGCCTTCAGGAGAATTTATACAGTCTTCATAATCTGGCTTCCCACCTACTTCTAGCCAGATGCAGGCCCTCAGAATTTCTTTCACAATACATTCATAACTGTACTTCCTTATTTACATGCTGTTGTATTTCTTAATGCTTTTGCATACACTCTTTCATCTACTTTCAATATCCTCCTATCGTTTCCTTCCTATCCCACATACAAAAACTTCCTGTCTCATTAGATTTATCCTTATTCTTCAAGGCTCAGATTATAAATCATTTTCTCCAGGGAGCTTGCAACATTCCTTCAGTCAGATTCCTTCTCTGGGTGCCCATTATGCTGGGTAGTTAAATTTGCATTCGTACAAGCATATCTAACTTCTAAAATTCCATCTAAGACCCAGATATTTAATGCCATTATTTTAAAGAGAACTTTATCAAATGTATTCAGTGATTATATTTCAGAAGCATTACAATTTGAAAGTCTTGGAATAAGAAAAAAGAGCATACTGTTTGAAATATCTGTCTACTCCCTGAATCTCTATACACCTAAAAAGGTAGGATTTAAATCAGTCTTGTATCTACTCTCATTAACCAGTAGCTCTTGGAGTGTCCATGCAGGGAGCTGTTAATATCTGTTGTATATTGTCTGTGTGTGTGTGTGTTGCAAATAGGAGAAGTATTAATACTAAGAAGCATTAACCTCTCCAGCAGTTCAGCTTGGGTTGAACCATGTTTTTAAGTGTTAACTGCAATGCTTTTGGCCAGTGGCCACGTGCTTCTTATTTCTGAGCATCTCTGTAACTTTCCCTGTGAATCGGCTGGTAAAGATTCTGCCTGCAGTGTGGGAGGCCTGGGTTCTATCCCTGGGTTGGAAAGACCACCTGAAGAAGGGAAAGGCTACCCACTCCAGTATTCTGGCCTCGATAATTCCACGTACTGTATAGTCCATGGGGTCGCAAAGAGTTGTACACAACTGAGCGACTTTCACTTACACTGTAACTAAGAATCTGTTTGCTCACTAATATGTACTTTTGTTTTTCAGAATTACTGTCCTTCATGGGCAGAAGGCAGAACTGAACATTACCTTATGTATTCATATTGGTCCCATTGGCCTGAACCAGAGTACACCCTCTGTGGATAAAAATTGGATAAAATAGCCCCAGCTTTTTATAACCGTTCCTGTTTATAACCAGCTAAAATCATTCTTGTAATATATTTCATACAGAAACCATATCCTGATTGGGATTCTAGACAGCTGGGCAACACATTTCTTCTACAAAGAAGAAATCTCAAAACAGAAGCCATGCTAGAAACAAACATTAGTTGCATTTCCTGCCTTTAAAAAAATTATGCTCAGCAGTTTGAAAAGGAAAAAAAAAATCTGCAATGAAAATATGAAATCTGTCCATCTCGTATTTTGCAAAACTTCAGCATCCTCTGGGGCTGTGTAACTGCTCATGTTTCCATGAGAGCTGACAATGTAAAGCTGGACAGAGGCCTGAGTTGGTATCTGGTAGCACAGAATTGTCAGTAAACTGTCTCCCTGGTTTATAGCACTGTCAAAATGCAATACACTCAGCACAAATTATGCTGTATTAGAACCTTTGATACTAGTGATTTTGTCCAAGCTATGTTGTGTTCTTTTTTTTTTTTTGGATTAGATGATAAACGATATGCCAGTCTCCCTCAAATTTTACTAATCAGATTATCTTGTGAATGAAATTACAGGAGTGGAGCTGTAACATTTGTTCTAACACCATACCTTCCCCTTCTCATGCTGGTTGCTGACAACAGAGCTGACATAGGAGAGAATCAGTGCTGGATACAAAGGGACTGAATGTGTACATCACTGTGATTTCCTCTATGTGTGTGTATGTATGTGAGTGAATATGTGTGTGTGTGTTTGCAAGCATGTGCAAGGCAATAAAGTGGCAGTCCAGTGATAATTCCTTGAAAAGCAAAACAGGATATGTGAATGCAATGCATTCCTTTTTGTATTCTAAGATAGAACATAGTTCTATCTGGTTTTGGCATACCCTCTCTGTATTAATACCTTTTATCTCCTCCGTGTTCACATTCCACAATGTTTCCTTTTCAGAAGGTTCTAAATGTATATTTTTTAAATGAATAAGCCCTACCCACCATTAGACTAGACAAATGAAAACTGATTTTGGTGATTTTCAAGAACAGTTTAATTGCAATTTATGTATTTCACTAACTTTCTTGAATGCTATAATCATCAGCAATTCTAAATACACCAGTTGAATGATTCAATTTGTTTTGGTTTTCTGTTTGACTCACTAAATCAGTAGGAATTGGATACCCTTATTATACTTCCAGATCAGATGGCATACAAGTTAAATTCAAAGTGATCACTTTTGAAAAGCATTTCCTAATTGTAACTGGTAATGATGAGGATGATAATAATTACTATTATAAAAGTAGCTAACATATTTTCATAATTTATTATCTGCCAGGCACTTTACCAAGTGTTTTACTTATTTAATTTAGTCCTACCATTCCACAGAATGTGGGTTATCACTGTTTCCATTCTAAAGGTGAGGCAACTGAGACCCAGAAATGTTAAATAATGTCCTAAGGTCATAAAGCAAGTGAGTGAGAGGGCTCGGACTAGATCCCACATCTCTGTGTCTCAGAGCCAGTGTCGAAAACCACCGCTGGGTTTGACTTTGCCCATTTATTGATTGTTTATTACCTCCTTACAAAAGTGAAGATCAGTCTCTTCATGTTTTACCCACTTCTTAGTGGCTTTCTATTTTCTGGTATTTGTAAGTGACAAGTACTGTCGTAGGAGTTTGACTGAAACTTTTCAAGAAAGAGAAATGCCTGGGAAAACGCCGAATGCTACAGTTAGGAAGAAGTCTGACTCCTGACGCTACCATTCTCAGCACAGCTTCATGTATCTATGTTTGGAACAAGAAACTACCACAGTATTCTGTTGCGACCCTCACAAAGAGTCATGAAAGACTCTAGATTCACTGGCTATTGATGCATTAGTGAGCTGTGCTCTTCCCTGTTTGTTATGTCTGGTGACAGCTTTCAGTGACATTTTGCTGATGCTTCTCCTCCATTCTACGAGGGCAGCCCCCAAAGAAACTAGTCTATGATCTTAGATGTCAACTTGTCATCAGCCAGTGACACTGCATTGATTCTTTAGCACGATCTGTGATGCGACTTGTGTGGGGGGTCCTTTTACAAAGGACAGACTCTAGCACTGAGGATGCCGCATCCTTGTCTTGAGAACTTCTGAAAGTGGGTCTTAGAAATCCCACCAGTCTGAACTCCCCCTCCTTTGACACCAGAATTCTGGTTTGAGCTGCCCATCGGGCTTATTGGTCAAACTCTAAATTCAGTTCAGACTCCCTTTTATATTACTTAGAAGCTCTCTTTCACCCTTTGAAAAAAAAGAACAAGGAAAACTGGCATTCTTTTTGGAAATATTAACTGCAAAACTTCCTGAGCCCATGAGACAATAGAGGACTGTGAGGCGCTGAGAGAAGAACTGATTGAGCGTTTTCCAAACTGGTGTTTCTTGGTGCACAATAACAAATCTTCCCTCTAAGCATTTCTCTGAACTGGAAGAAGTTACTTCTTACCAGAATTTTAGACATGCTTTCCATATATAGAAAAATAATTTAAAGGAACATTCTCAGGGACACCCTCCTTCACTTTTTCACACCCAGAGGAACAAAATATATAAATGCCATAAATCTCCATGGCCAAGAATCTTAATTGGGTATGTGGGTGTGTGTACGTGTGTGTGTGCATACGATTGTATGTGTGTTATTTTAAAGTGGAAGAAGATTTTTTCCCATTAATTTACAGTCTTATACTTTGCATATCTTTATTCACCCAGATCTTACTGGCATAATAATCCAAATTAAATATTGGCTTAAAGAGATGAACTTGCTTATTTTGATCATGCTAAGAATAAGCTCCATTGAAAATAAACTATTAGAAGAACAATTTTGTGTTGCCAGCTATATCTAAACTACTTTTATATAGATTTGTACCACAAACCAAAAGAAAGCAAAGCATAAACTTTAGTAGCTATCCTGGTGCTTTTCATATTATTTGCAGCATCAAAAATTGAATAAGAGAAGAGGAAAGCGAGAAAGAATGTGAACAATTGGCAGTTTCACCATGAAATAAGCAATTGGATGAAACAGAAAAAGATCTAGAAAAGGATTTCAAAACTTCTAGTTCTGTTCTCATAAAATAGCCCTTGTATCAAGTCCATTCATTTTTCTATTAAGAGAGTTTATATTGCCCTCTTATTATTTTTAAAACGAGGTATTTCCTTAAGCCTACTCCCCTCTCACCACCAACCACAGCTACAACAAAACAAACTGTGTTATTTGCTTTATCCATTCCACAGGGCGGTTTTTTGGTAAGTTGAATCATTGATATTGCACCTTTCTGGCTTCCATGTGACAAGATTATCTTTTAACAATGATTTATTTTTCCCATTAAAGCTGAAAAGATCACTTGATCATAAAAGGGCCAGACTCTAACATCATTCAGGGCTTTGGAAACTTTCTCAGACCTCATTTTTCAGCTACATTGAGTCAGAGGGCTCAAAGACTATTGATGCCAAAGCTTGTGTTGCTTCGTAGCTGCTTAAGAAAATGTATTTGTTATTAGTAAGTAACGCTAAACAAAGAGGTCAAAACAATAAGATCTTCACATGCACATATATTTATATAGTTTTTAGTTTCATGTAATATTTGAATAATAACTTTCAAATATGTTTAGTCTTTAAAGTAAAAAAATTCTACCTACTTATTTTTAAACAAATGACACCATTCATCTATTGTGAACTATATTTTATGATTCATTATATACCAAGCAATAAGAAACTGACTTAACCCTGTGGTGAAACAATCAAAGGCAGAGATCATCTAGTCAGGAAAGAGCACTGGGTCGGCATCGATGAAACTGCCTCCTTCTCTTCATTCCGAGCTATTTGTTAGTCCAATAGAAACTACGTTAACCCCTTCGAATCACAGACTCTTCATTTCCAAAATGGGAATAACAATGAAAATGTAAGGACTTTAAAAACTCTGAATCAAGCAATGATAATCAGTATTAGATTTAATTAAGATGACAAGTAGTTACTTGAAATCAAATCAATATTACTTAATTGTCTTAATAATAACATGGTACTAAATATTAATAATCAAATATGGCTTTTGGCTTCCACATGACTGAGTTTTCTCTGATGATAATAATATTATTTTTCTTTAGAGACTGTCCAATGATTTGTCTCATACCTAGCCAAATTCATAGGAAGTCTGGGTTAGCTTTATCTTATCCAAAGGCTTTTGGGAAATTCCAGATTCCAAAAGAATAGCCTCATGTTCATTGGAGAGGAGGAGTAAATTTTGCTGAAATTTTCAGGCCTACTCTAGTTGTGCTTTTTCCATTGGGTCAGAAAATTGAGTCCAGAAATTAGACCAATCAGAGATGTGTGACTACCAACCTTCAAACAAACCTCTATGGATATTTATAAAAATCCATCATCATTTATCATTATTATTAGAATTAATGAATAGTCATTAAAAATTAGTAGAAAAACACTTTGAACTTACTTCTATTCTAAACAAAGTCTAAAGCATTGGTTCCCAGCCCTGACTTTATTTCAAAATTGTATTGGTTATCTACTGCTAGGTAACGATGTTACCAGCAACTTAGCTGCTTAAGCAACACACATTTATAATTTCCCATTTTTGTGGGTCAGAGGTAGATTAGCTGAATTCTGCATAAGACTGCAGTCAAGGTGTCAGCCAGGCATGGGCCCTGATCTGGGTGCTCAAGTGGGGGCAGGTCTGCTTCTAAGCTCCCATGGTTGTTGGCAGGATTTAGTTCCTTATAGGTTGTTGAGCTTAAGGCCTCAACAATACTGGCTATTGGTCAAAGGCCTTGTGGACCTCCCCATATACCATCTCACAACATGGCAGCTTTCTTCATCAGAGCAATTAGGGAGAGAGACCAGTGGCTGAAGCAAAGTTATAATCTTTTGTAAGATATCAAGAAGGTTATAACTCAACACCTTTGGTGCATACTGTTGGTTAGAAGCAAGTTGTGGTTCCTGTCCATACCTTAGAGGAGGGGATTACAGAAGGCATGAATACAAGGATCAAGAGATAATCAGGGATCATTGTAAAGTCTGTCTGCCATAAGAAGCAAGTAGTGGGGCTTTTTAAGTTTTTTTATTTTATTTATTTTTTACAGATCATGGCCACTGTTTATTTATTTTTTAAAATAGTGTATAGTTGCTTTACAATGTTGTGTTTCTGCTGTCCAACAAAGTGAATCAGCTATATGTGTATATATATATATATCCCCTCCTTCTTGAGCCTCCCTCTCTCCCACCCACTATCCCACTCGGCTAGGTCATCACAGAGCTCGAGGCTGAACTCCCTGTCTTATATGGCAACTTCCCACCAGCTATCCATTTTACACATGGTAATGAATATATTTCAATGCTGCTCTCTAAATTTGTCCCCCATTCTCCTTCCCCCGCTGTGTCCACAAGCCCATTTTCTATGTCTGCATCTCTATTCCTGCCCTGCATATTTGATTTTTGAAGTTCAGTCATAAAAACTCTGATGCAAAAGGCTGAGGTTAGAGCTATAAATATTCGTTTTCAAAGAAGAACTTTCCAGCCGAGTCAAGTGCATAGCCAGGTCTGGGAACCCCTGTGCAATGTTCAACTAGTTTTATTCTGGCTATTTAGAGAAAACATGACCTACAAACCATAAGACATGTGAAATGTATTTTTATAAAAAGAAGAAATAGACTGTGAACCCTTTTTTGTTAAGCAGTTTCTAATGATAAACGGTTTCTCTTTGACTATTGATTGATATAATAATGTTAACTAACTTTATGAAGTCTGAGTCATGATTTAGGATGTAACTAAGAAATTAATGTCATGAATGTAACATGTATATTATTCATATGATTAAAATTGCTGGCATTTTTCATAACTGCAATCCTTTTCCAATATTGTAGATTCTGGAATAAATGAAAAGGGAAATTGTTGTGCCTAAGGATTTGCTAACAAAACTAAAGGGTAAATAATATTTTAAAATGTAACAGAATAATACTAACGCTGATGATAGCTAGTGCTTATTGAGAATCTACTACATGGCAGGTATGCAAAGTTAGAATGATTTCTAATCCATATAGAATTTTGCTAGGTAGATAAACTTTATTATCCACATTATGCATACATGAAAATCATGGTTCAGAAAGATTAAGTAACTTTTCTAAGGCCACAAGGGTAATATGTTTTAAAGCCAGACAATGAACCCACTTTAAACTTACTCCAAAGAATATGTCACTGGTTGCTGGATTCAATTTACTGTAGAGGAGGGAAGAGAGAGACATTTTCTTCTTTTTAACATCAAAGAACCAAAACCCACTTCTTATTATGCTACTATACTTTCTTGATGTCCAGTCTGTGGGACTCTTATAAAAGGAAACCTCATTTTAAAGTGTTCTTTCAATAAATAACCCCTAACTGCCTGTGACTTCATGGAGAGTAGTAAGTTTGATTCATTTCTGTATCCCCAGTACAACAAAGTGCACAATACTCTTTATGGGTTAAATAACGATTTGGTGCAACAAAATAAGAGAATGATGAACTTCTGATAAACTCCTATCAAATGATATCATAGGTACATTGTGTTAGGTTCTACTTCTTAGGTGTCTCAGTAAAGAACACTCAAGCGATATTTTGCATTTATTTTCTCCCAGACTCCTATAAATTAACACTTAATTTAGACTGGATAAAAAAATCATGGGACACAAATAAAGAGTGAAAAAATCCCAAATTCCCATTCTCTGCCTCGGTGAGAAAAAGCTTGAGGAGAGATGATTTACTGCATGTCATTGGCTATTGGGCAAGCCAGGCATGCTATAGGAGATAGTGGTGCTGCTTTGCTTGCCATCTTGGCTCTCCAGAATGCTGGAAATGACAAAATAGAGAGAAAATCAGAATTGACTAAATAGGGATGAAATTAATTGTTTTACTCTTGTTAAGTCCATGCGCTGAATTTTGAATTCTGAAAGTATGCTTTGGTTTTTGTTTTCACACAGGAAGGTCCCTTTTGCCGATAATTTTGGCTTCAGTGACTCACATATGGCACCTCTTTTTCAAGGCACTCCATGTAGTTGAAAAGCATTTCCTAACAAAAGTGTGCTATAGGGGGGAAAAAAAAGAGTATTCTCATTACTTCAAAGTTTCTTCTACAAAGAAAAAGTCACAAGTGTAGAGGCAGGGAGGAACTTTTTCAGGTCCCCATGAACTCCCCGAAGAGAAGCATCCAAAGTTTACAAAGTTAGGGGTGAAGCAATGATCAGATTAAAATCTGAGTGAGTTAGAGTCATGCAAACTTCACAATCATCCTCCTGATAGGCCCTCACGTTCATGGCCTACTGGAGATGTAATGGTAGGTATGCCTGTCCACTTTCCTCTTCTCTGAGGGTCCTGAGACATCAGAATTGATATTAAAGTGAGAAGTGAGCTTCATAAAGTAAGATTTTGGCTTTTACACCGTTTATTCATTGACAGACACTCAAAACCTTCTTACTATGTGCCAGGCATCATGGAGGATGCTGGAAATATAGCAGTGAATACAGCAAATGACATTCTCATTGACATGGAGCCTATATTTCCATGGATATTCAAATCTAATAGCCAAGAAACGTGTTGGTCTATTCGATGTAAATTAATAAGGAACTCCTAGGATTTGTAGGCCCCATAGATTCTCTTTCCTTCCTATCTCTCTGACCTTACTGTGTCCCTGTCTCTCATCTTACTATTCTCCAACCACCCTGACTTCCTTCCTTCCTTCCTCAGACACATGAAGCTCATTTCCTTCCCAAGGCTCTGGATTCTGCTCCTATGTACCTGAAATGTGCTTCTTCTAGTCCCTACTGGACTCACTCTTCTCAACATTCAAATCATCTTTTCAGCAAGACCTTCCATTACTAACATGTCTGAAACATGCCTCCACTGTATTCACCCATTCACTCTTCATATCAATGTTTTGTTTTCTTCACAACACATACTGCCTGAAACTGCCTTGCTTCTTTATTTGCTGCTTCAGTTACTGCCCTCCTCCTCTACACTGTAGCCTCTATGCAAGCAAGATTTTGCCTGGTTTGGTCTCCTAAGTAACCCCCCAGTTCTTACTATACTTAGAACATAATAGCCTTCAAGTAGGTTTTTGCTGAATGTGAATTAATTCCTTAAGCGAATTAATGAATAATGTTGGACCACCAGTGATGGTAGGCCTGAATAGACTACCAGGCTTCTTAGGGCCAAAACATTATATAACCCCAAGAAAAAAAAAATTCAGAGTTTGAAAGTTTATGTCCAGTCGACCTGATAAACCACCAACTTCTCTCTACCTATTACCTCCACATGAGGTCATAATCTGATTGTCCAACATGGACCAGATAATAAAGACTTGGCAAAATAAAGAGGCAGCTGATAAGATGGAAGGCCAGAGCCAGCACTAACATCCTGGCCCAACAGGCCAAGAAAAACTGCCTAAACAATGGGCAACTCTCAACCCAGGTGGTAAGACCACAATTAGGACTGTCGTCTACTTATGTGAATGTCCACAGTGTGATTCCTCTCAGTGATACTGATGATTGCCAAGCCTCTGCCAGCCCCCTGCCAGTCTGCCAAAAGCCACCTTTCAAATTTCAAGGCTGAAACTGCAAGGGACTTTCCCGGTCTTGCGATGCCCCACCCCCAAAAGTACTATAAATTTAAAAGTATATAAGAATCAAGAAATGAGGAAAATTAGTTTAAAGAATAAAATAAGACTTTAATTTGCCTAAGGGTGACTTGAAATGGAGATTTATTTATTGAAAAATATTTACTGAAAAACCTTCTATGAGTCAGGGTCTCTTCTAAGTACTAAGAAGAGCCCAACGGAGTCAAGATCGGATGAAGTATTCATTTTGATGTCAAGTGATAGATAATAATCAAATATACAAGGTGTTTACTAGATAAGCCAAGAGTCAAGATGGTGACATGATAGAGAATAACCGAAGGGATGAGGAAGATGGTCCTCATTTTCGATGGTCTGTGAAGATCTCTTTGAGGAGGTGCCATCTGAGTAGAGACTTGCCCCGAAAGGAAGGACACAAAGATGTGGAGGGAGAAGTGACCAGGCAGAGGAAAACTGGTCCCAGAGAATCAGGGTTTGTATGACCTCAGGACACGGAAGTCAGAGAGATGGGCAAAGCCACCCAGGGAGACACTTGCAAATCAAGATAAGAAGTTTTGCCCTTCATTCTAAGTTCAATAGAAAGTCAAGGGGTAGAGGGGGGTGGCAGATAATCACAAAATGATCTGATATTATTTTTTTTTTAAATCCTTCTGACTGCTATGAGAAGAATAGACTGTAGAGTGACAAGGGTAGAAACCGGGGAACAGTTAGGAGGTAATTGCAGTAGGTCAGTCAAGATATAATGGGCACTGGTTTACATGAGGTAATCTCCGTATTCTAATCTGTCTTATTTCCCTTGTGTCTTTTGAACCATTTCTTTTAAGCCTGTGCAATGAGAACAGTGAGGTCTAGGAGTTAGATCGCTTTGATGGGTTTCTGTATCACCTCTTCCTAGCTATGTTTTCTTGTTCAATTCACTTAGTCTTCCTAGGCCAGTTCTCTTGACTTTAAGGCAAGACCATCTGTTCTCTAGAGATGAGTTAATCACATGAAATAATGAATCGGTTATAGTGGAAAATACTACATTATGCTTCATTTTATTGGGCTTCACTTTAGTATTCATAGACACTGCTTTTTATACAAATTAAAGGTTTGTGGCAACCCTGTACCAAGTTTATCCATGCCGTTTTTCCAACAGCAGTTGCTCACTTTGTGTCTCTGTGTTACATTTTGGTAATCTTCACAATATTTCAAACTTATTATTATAATGATTGGTATGGTGATCTGTGATCAGTTCTCTCTGAAGTCACTATTGTAATTGTTTTACTAGCTGTGTTTACTAGCACTGTGAAGGGCACCCATGTATAACAGTGAACTTAATCCACAAATGTTGTGTTCTGACTGTTCCACCAACCAACCATTCCCTTGTCTCTCTCCTTCTCTGAGGGTCTCCTAGTTCCTAACACACAACAATATGGAGAGCAAGCCAATTAAGAACCCTACAGTGGCCTTTAAGTGTTCAAATAAGAGAAGAGTCACGTGTCTCTCACTTTAAATCAAGAACTGGAAATGATTAAGCTTAGTGAGAAAGGCATGTCAAAACCTGTGACAGAGAGAGCTAGGCCTCTTGCATCAGTTAGCCAAGTTGTGAATGCAAACAGAAGTTAAAAGAAATTTTTTTTAATGCAACTCTGAAAGGCTGAAAGTGAAAATCACTCAGTCATGTCTGACTCAGAATTCTGGAGTGGGTAGCCCATCCCTTCTCCAGCGGAGCTTCCCAACCCAGGCATTGAACCCGGGTCTTCTGCTTTGCAGGAGGATTCTTTACCAGCTAAGCCACCAGGGAAACTAGTAATTCACAAACGATAAGAAAGTGAGTCTTTTTGCTTATATGGAGAAAGCTTTAGTGGTCTGGATAGAAGATCAAACCAGCCATAATAGTCCCTTAAGCCAAAGCCTAAACCAGAGCAGTGTCCTAACTCTCTTCCAGTTTATAAAGACTGACAAATAAGAAAGCTGCAGAAGAAAAATCTTAAATCAGCAGAGGTTGGCTTAGGAGATTTAATGAAAGAAGCTGTCTCCATAACATCAAAGCACAAGATGAAGCAGCAAATGCTGGTATAGAAGTTGCAGCAAGTTTTCCAGAAGATCTAGCTAAGATAATTAATGAAGGTGCTACACTAAACAATGGATTTTCAATGCAGATGAAACAGCCTTCTATTGGAAGAAGATTCCATCTAGGACTTTCATGGAGAAGAGAAGTCAATGCCTGGCTTCAAAACTTCAAAGGACAGTCTGACTCTCTTATAAGAAGCTAATGATCTGGTGACTTTAAATTGAAGCCAAAGTTCATTTACCATTCTGAAAATCCTAGGCCCTTAAGAATTATGCTGTATCCATGCTGCCTGTGCTCTGTAAATGGAACAACAAAGCCTGGCTGACAGCACATCTGTTGACAACATGGTTTACTGATTTCTTAAGCCCACTGTTGAGACCTACTGCTCAGCAAAAAGAAAAGATTTCATTCAAAATATTGCTGCTCATTCACAATGCACCTGGTCACCCAGAAGCTCTGATGGAGATGGACAATGAGCTTAATGTTTTCATGCCTGCTGACAAGCACACATTCTGCAGCCCTTGGAGCAAGGAGTAATTTTTACTTTCAAGCCTTATAATTTCAGAAATATATTTCATAAAGTTATATAGCTGCCACAGATAGTGATTCATCTGATGGAATTACACCAAGTAAATTGAAAACCTTCTGGAAAGGATTCACTATTCTAGATGCCACTAAAAACATTAATGATTCATGGGAAGAACTGGAAATATCAACATCAGTAGAAGTTTGGGAGAAGTTGATTCCAACCCTCATGAATGACTTTGAGGGGCTCAAGACTTCAGTGGAGGAAGTGACTGAAGATGCAGTGGAAAGAGAAAGAGAACCAGAAGTGGAACCTGAAGTGTGACTGAACTGCTACAATCTCATGATAAAACTTGAATGAATGAAGAGTTGCTTTTTATTGCTGAGCATAGAATTTGGTTTCTTGAGGTGGAATTTACTCCTGGTGAGCAGGCTGTGAGGATTGTTGTAATAGCAGAAAAGATTCAGATTATTACATAAATTTAAATGATAAAGCAGAGACAGAACTGATTCAAATGAATTCTTTTTAACGGCTGAGTAATACTCCATTGTGTATATGTACCACAGCTTTCTTATCCATTCATCTGCTGATGGACATCTAGGTTGTTTCCATGTCCTGGCTATTATAAACAGTGCTGCAATGAACATTGGGGTACATGTGTCTCTTTCAATTCTGGTTTCCTCGGTGTGTATGCCCAGAAGTGGGATTGCTGGGTCATAAGGTAGTTCTATTTGCAATTTTTTAAGGAATCTCCACACTGTTCTCCATAGTGGCTGTACTAGTTTGCATTCCCACCAACAGTGTAGGAGGGTTCCCTTTTCTCCACACCCTCTCATTTGAATCAGTTCTGATGAGATGGATGAAACTGGAGCCGATTATACAGAGTGAAGTAAGCCAGAAAGAAAAACACCAATACAGTATACTAACACATATATATGGAATTTAGGAAGATGGCAATGACGACCCTGTATGCAAGACAGGGAAAGAGACACAGATGTGTATAACGGACTTTTGGACTCAGAGGGAGAGGGAGAGGGTGGGATGATTTGGGAGAATGACATTCTAACATGTATACTATCATGTGAATTGAATCGCCAGTCTATGTCTGACGCAGGATGCAGCATGCTTGGGGCTGGTGCATGGGGATGACCCAGAAAGATGTTCTGGGGAGGGAGGTGGGAGGGGGGTTCATGTTTGGGAATGCATGTAAGAATTAAAGATTTTAAAATTTAAGAAAAAAAAATAAAAATAAAAAATAAAAAATAAAAACTGTAAAAAAAAAAAGCAGAGACAGGGTTTGAGAAGACTGACTCTAATTTTGAAAGATGTTCTGCTGTGGGTAAAATGCTATCTAATAGCACTGCACTGCAAGCTACAGACAACTTGTTTGTAAAGGGAGAGTCTTTCAACATGGCAAACTTCGTTGTCATATTTTAAGAGATCTTCCCCTGCCAACCCAGGCTTCAACAACCACCACCCTGATCAGTCTGCATCCACCAACATTATGGCAAAACCCTCCACCAACAGAAAAATTATGATTCACTGAAACCTCAGCTGATGGTTAGAATTTTTAGCAATGAAGTATTTATAATTAAAGTATGTACATTATTTTTGTAGCCATAATGCTACTGTATACTTAATAGACTACAGTGGAGTGTAAATATGACTTTCATATTCACTGGAAGGCCAAAAATTTGTATGTCTCACTTTATTGTGGAATTTGCTTTATTGTTGCGGTCTAGAATCAAACCCATGATATCTTCAGGGTATCCTTGTAGAATCAGAAATTATATAGAAATGTGTCCCTGACAACCATCCTAATGCTGATAGCTATTTTAATACAACGAAGTGTGTGTTTTTTAAAAGGAAAGAACATTTGATAAAAAGCTAATCTCATATCTTCCTTGGATTATTTAAATGTAACTCAGTTTTTTCCCTGAATCACCCCAACCCTTAGGAATTGCTGCTCCTTTTAGATTATATGTTTGCAGTTTCAGCTAGTTGTTTCACAGAAATCTCATGTTGTGTGTGTTGTCATATATTATTCAGTTCAGTTCAGTCGCTCAGTCCTGTCCGACTCTTTGTGACCCCAGGAATCGCAGCACGCCAGGCCTCCCTGTCCATCACCATCTCCCAGAGTTCACTCAGACTCACGTCCATCGAGTCCGTGATGCCATCCAGCCATCTCATCCTGGGTCGTCCCCTTCTCCTCCTGCCCCCAATCCCTCCCAGCATCAGACTCTTTTCCAATGAGTCAACTCTTCTCGTGAGGTGGCCAAAATACTAGAGTTTCAGCTTTAGCATCATTCCTTCCAAAGAAATCCCAGGGCTGATCTCCTTCAGAATGGACTGGTTGGATCTCCTTGCAGTCCAAGGGACTCTCAAGAGTCTTCTCCAACACCACAGTTCAAAAGCATCAATTCTTCAGTGCTCAGCCTTCTTCACATTCCAACTCTCACATGCATACATGACCACAGGAAAAACCATAGCCTTGACTAGGCGGAACTTAGTCGACAAAGTAATGTCTCTGCTTTTGAATATATTATCTAGGTTGGTCATAACTTTTCTACCAAGGAGTAAGCGTCTTTTTATTTCATGGCTGCAATCACCATCTGCAGTGATTTTGGAGCCCCCAAAAATAAAGTCTGACACTGTTTCCACTGTTTCCCCATCTATTTCCCATGAAGTGATGGGACCAGGTGCCATGATCTTCGTTTTCTGAATGTTGAGCTTTAACCCAACTTTTTTGCTCTCCTCTTTCACTTTCATCAAGAGGCTTTTTAGCTCCTCTTCACTTTCTGCCATAAGGGTGGTGTCATCTGCATATCTGAGGTTGTTGATATTTCTCCCGGCAATCTTGATTTCAGTTTGTGTTTCTTCCAGTCCAGCATTTCTCATGATATACTCTGCATAGAAGTTAAATAAGCAGGGTGACAATATACAGCCTTGATGTACTCCTTTTCCTATTTGGAACCAGTCTGTTGTTCCATGTCCAATTCTAACTGTTGCTTCCTGACCTGCATACAGATTTCTCAAGAGGCAGGTCAGGTGGTCTGGTATTCCCATCTCTTTCAGAATTTTCCACAGTTTATTGTGATTCACACAGTCAAAGGCTCTGCCATAGTCAATAAAGCAGAAATAGATGTTTTTCTGGAACTCTCTTGCTTTTTCCATGATCCAGCAGATGTTGGCAATTTGATCTCTGGTTCCTCTGCCTAAAACCAGCTTGAACATCAGGGAGTTCACGGTTCGTGTATTGCTGAAGCCTGGCTTGGAGAATTTTGAGCATTACTTTACTAGCATGTGAGATGAGTGCAATTGTGCAGTGGTTTGAGCATTCTTTTGCATTGCCTTTCTTTGGAATTGGAATGAAAACTGACCTTTTCCAGTCCTGTGGCCACTGCTGAGTTTTCCAAATTTGCTGGTCTATTGAGTGCAGCACTTTCACAGCATCATCTTTCAGGATTTGAAACAGCAAATAATATTAGCAAGCATTATATGCATATCTTATCTTCTCAACACACTGAACACTCCTTAAGAGCAGAGACCATAAGTCTGTCTGTCCTACTTCACTTTAAAAGCTCTCTTGCAGTGGATAGAATCTCTATGCATTTTAATTAATATATTGATCAGATCCAGAGTTGGGATATTTCCTTCAAGATGAAAAAGAAGTATTTTACACATGCTAGAGAACACTCTCAAAATGGACTATTTCATTGCATATTGCCAAGCTCTGTTCCAGAAACAATGGCAAGAAATGCATAAAATACCTGACTAGGTACTGGTGACTTTTATTGTCTTCTTTTTTTCTAAAACATGTTCTAACTTCCCACAGTTAACACACATTTCTTTTGAAATAACAAAAGAAATACATGCTTTGTTTTAAAAGAATTGTGTAAATTCGCTTTAAGAGAATGGTGCTCACCCTTAGAACTTGCGAAGGGAATGTCGGTACTTGATTCTCTAAAGCATTTTCAATGCTGTCTCACTAGAGCTGTATAAGAAAGCTGTTTACTTTATAGATGAATGAAAGTCCTATGTAGTTTAAACGACCTGCTAAAACTTGCATTTGTTTCATTCAAGTGATATTTTGAGAAGGCAGTGTGTGTCTCATGGTAATCTAGAGACGAAATGGATTTAAAGCCCAGCTAAAGTCTTCAAAATCCTGGTCTCCATCTTGGATGCTTTCAGGGTGAGCAGGGTGTCTTACAGTTTACTTAACGTAATGTCCATGAGAGCCTAAAAAACTCACTAGAATAATGTTGTTTAAATAGCAGTTTGTCTTGCTATTTCGCCATCTCATCTTTTACATTTTTTCAGATTGTTTGTTTTTTTTGTGGTCTCCCCACTCCCTGCTACATTTTTCTCTTGTGAATGGCCTGTTCTCCCTTCTGGTTAAGTCATTCCTTTAATGCTCTGGCAACCGTAAGGGTTGTCTCCTTTCTATGCTCGAGATGTTTCAATTCAATGTCCCATCAGACACAGGGACAGAAATATGTGTGTATATTATTATTTGATTGGTCCCAACAGAAGGAACAGCAGATCTGTCTTTCTGAGCAAGACACACACCATCTTTGGTTTTGCTGACTGGTAACTTCATCTGTTTAAGACAACTCTCATGATTCCTGGGATCAATCTCAACAGAAATTAGCTTCTTCCACTGTGTTCCTCTATCATTGTGTACCTGTGGTTCAGCAGTAGTTTTAGTCTATTTTGCATCGTATCTTTCTCCCTTTCCTGACCGTTAGATTCTGGGAAGTGAAATGTGCTTCACATGTACTTATGGATTCCCCATTATGCCCATCATGTGCCAAGTACATTATAGGCCCTCAGTAAAGTTGTCCCTGCCAGAGCCTATGATTTCTGCTTGCCAAATACTCAGCCAGGAGAATATATGCCTTGGCATCAGCGTTGCACTTCTACCCCCGGAGAGCTATCTGACTTGAAACTGAGGTCAATCATCTCAAACTGCAGAAGGACCAAAGAATGCCTGTAGAGCCTTCAAGCCACTCTGCCCTCACCTCTGATGCCTCCAAAGCCTGCTTTCTCCACTTTCATACTCACAGTGCCCAACCATCTGCTCCATTCCTTTCCCTCTCCCATTTCTGATACTCTCTGCTGACCTTTATCATCCTCATTCCCAAGAGTCTGCTTAGACGTCTAAGGTGACAATCTGTTAACCTCAGTAAACTAGTTCAGGCCAAAAGTGAGGGTGGCAGGTTTCTACATAAGGCATTTTCAAAAAGTAATGTTGACTCATCTCAAAATCATACCACTTTGACAACTTTAGAGCCAACTGTGCCTGGAATTTTCTTTTTATGGCTCAAATGTGTAGCTCTCATATGTTAATTCTGAATTCATAGAGCCCTCTTGAATCCTAAATCCAGGTGTAATTTCTGAGATCACTATTCTCAATATTAATCCAGTTATCTGAAAATTTGTTCTAATCAAAAACTTTAAAGTATAAAATATACAATTGAAACAAAAAAAGACCATATTAAGAACCGTCTAAAATACTTTAAAAGTGAAGTGTATCAGCTGGATAAATTCAAATCTCCAATTACAAAACTGGAAATTCAAAAATGGAAAAAAAACTTAGATATTTTTATATGTTTCTTCATTTATACCACCTTGTGTGTTTATAGAAGAAATAACATTTAGGTACTTTTCAATTCACTGGGACAAGAGAAGAAAATGCAAACCACAATGCAGCCTCGTGACTCAAAAGTCTGTAACTGGTATTAATGAACTTTTAAAATGCTAATTTTAATGCTTACCCCAACAGAAAGACGCCTTAGAGCAAAACCTCTCATTTCTTATCTGCTGAAAGCAATGTGTTTGCATCCCTTACAAAAAAAAAGGAAAAAAAGGGTTGAAATAGGACTTTTGAATGGTTTAAAGTTTCAAGGACTTCTCTTGTTCCAGTTATTCTTCTAGAGAAAAGAAATGTATAAAATCACATCCCTTAATGGTCCCTCTGCTTGAAAATGGAAATATTCCCAAATATGTTCCACTGT
Organism: Ovis canadensis; assembly: GCF_042477335.2. Taxonomy (NCBI): domain Eukaryota; kingdom Metazoa; phylum Chordata; class Mammalia; order Artiodactyla; family Bovidae; genus Ovis; species Ovis canadensis. The sequence goes on along the minus strand of NC_091246.1, from coordinate 171,887,432 downwards.
AGGAAAATCAAAAATAACATGTAAACTACAAATATGTTAGCCAATTGAGAATATTTATTAACTAAATAATTTAATAATAAAGAAAATGCCTACTTGATTAATTGTTACAGAGTAAAAATTACAATAAAACTGTCTTGATCAGTGCTTTGCAGAAGCGCCATTACTGTCTGTGCAGTTGTTTAACAAGGATTTAATTGGAAAGATAAGTGAATGCACATTTAAAAGTATTGTTAATTTGCTTTATAATCACCTCATCCTTCACAGTATTGACAGCACAAGGCACAAACCCCTTTCTGTTTTACAAGTATTATTTTCCATATGTGCACAATAAATTCTGAAGCAGTAATTGGAAATTTTATGGGTTCCAACATACCTAGTATAGTATGTTTAGAGGTGCACTCTTCCTTTGTAAGAGGTAACCCAGTTCTAGTTGTTGGAAACAAGTGACAAATCTGACTTACATATTTCCCCCATTCACTGCAGATCATAATCATATTTTTTCCATTTATAGAAAATTTGCAGCTTTTATATTTTATTTAATAAAATCAGGATTGAGAGGAGGAAAAGTTGTCTGAGTTATTTTTATTCTGTGACTATTTATACTATTTTCTTGAAAATATGTGTGAACAGTAGAGGATGGTTTCTAGACTGTGAACAGTAGAGGATGGTTTCTAGACTGCATTTTCCTGAAAATAGTTGCTCCTGAATCTGTTATAGGAAACAAGAAAAGGGGCAAAGAACTTTTTCTATGCACAATGTCTATTCCTATGCCACTGTGCTAGCATAAACACACTCCGTTATCCTCACAAACCCTTTAGAGTTTGGAATCATTGAGTAAAAAATCTAATCAGTATGACTTTCAAAATTGTGTGACTGTAATACCTCAGATTTCTAGGAGTGGGAATGTTGCTGACCAAGTCTCCGTTGCCCAGAGCCCAGAGACCTTTTTTATTTATTTTTAATTGGAGGATAATTGCTTTGCCATGCTGTGTTGGTTTCTGCCATACAACAACATGAATCAGCAATAGTTATATATATGTCCCTTTTCTCTTGAACCTTCCTTCCACACCCCACCCTACCCCACCCCTCTAGGTTGTCACAGAGCACAAGGTTGAGTCTAACGCTGTGTTAAAAGCAGGTCCTTTGCTTAGCCTAAAGGGGAGAGAGTGTATTGTTTAATTGCTAATTCTGAAGGGAGTGACAAGACCCAGGTTTTATTTCAAAGAAGAATGAACATATAAGCCTTGCCTTAAAAATGGTGAACTATTAATATAATCAAACCTATTCCGAAGGCAGGAATTGTTCCAGTTGTCTGTTGTTTCTCAAAGATAAAGAACACCCACCCCCCCTCCGCCCCGATCTTGATGAGAAGGGCATGTCCCCAAAGTTTCTCAAGTCACTAAACCGTGAAAATATTTGTGAAACATGCTTAATGTTCCCCTCAGCAATGCCCCCATCTTGCTAAAATCGGTAGAAATATTCTTAACTTTGGTTAAGTGTAGATGTTTTTCCCGTGGACAGCAAATGTTGCAACAATAAAAGCTTAGAAATTCTTTGGAGGAAAATTTTCGTTAGAATCCTTTTTAGTATAAATCCCTTTGCCCTCTTGATAAAACATGTGACCTCATATAATGTCATGGGAAAAATTATTTTTATATTTATTTTGGCCATGCCTCTAAACCTCTCACATTTACAGTAGCTTTTTATACTTAACAGGGTAAAATAGACACTGAGTTTCACATGTCTAGAGATTTGCCAATAAAATGCTAATAACCAACCATTAGTAATACCTCACCAATCTCACAACTCCTTTTTTATTCCTTTCTTCATATATGTATGAAAAAGAAATAGAAGTAATCTCTAAAGTATGCACATAAGTGTGCCTGTGTGTCTCTCTCTTCTTATACAGATAGATAGATAGATATTCTCTAGTAAAATTCTTCCATGCTAAATTTCACCCTTCCCATATGTATATGTACTTGTGTGTTGTGAAAACCATACACAGGTATATATATGTACACACTTCAAAGATTATTTTTACTTCTTTTGTAAATTTCTCCCTTAGAGGCATGAATTTTAAAATCTTTTGTCTCGGGTGAAAGTGTCTTTGGGACCAAGACCTTCCCATGCCCCATTTCAACTAGTCAGAGCTGAGGCTGGTGCAATAATGAAATGTCCAGCTGTCCTTTAATTAACTGAAATGAGGAAAATGGAATGTTTTGATGAGAGAACCAAGATTGTGTGCAGGATAATGGGAAGACTATATGTTTCTGTGCCTTCCTGCATATGACGGAGCCATGGGGAGCAGGAAAGCGATGAGGCTTGTTTATGCTCCAGTAGGGGGAGCTTTCTTTTCCCTCCTGTACAAACAGCATGGTGCATGTGTTTAAATACGCCATCCTAAAATGCAGACTTTTCATTTTCATTTTGCAAGTGGGAAATTTCGCCATGTGATGGGCACATTACTCTTCTTAGCGACACATTTTGTGCAAACTCATTTGGGAAAGAATAGGAAATTTAGAATACTGCCTTCATATTTCTTCTGGAAATGTTAGCCTGAATCCATTATTTCCAAACCTGATGAGGATTACAGTTCATTTGTATTTCACAGCAACCCATATTGTATTCTGTTTTGTGAAGTAAATAAGAGATGATACCATTCTAATAGTGCCTCTGTTTTGTTTTCCATATGAATAGTCTTATTCTGGGGGCAAGAGGGAAGGAAAAGGAAGCAGGGACTGGAGTACTTGATTTAGCCTTCTCTAGATGGAATATGTTATTTTGACAAAGAAGTGCCCTGAATTATTTTATAAATAATCTAAACTGGAGGAGGTGGAATATAAACTCACTTAGGTCACTGAGTACATCCATATTCAAACGACAATATAAAAAGCACTGTTCGGTAACACCCAAATCTATATCTCTTATTTAACAAGTTTAAAATACTCATGGACTAACCTGATTTGACAGCAGTGTAGGTGGATGCTTTTGCCAATGAAGAAAATTCTTTACATACAAAATAATTTCCCACCACCATTTCACTGTGCCTGAAGTGCCATGATTAGAAAATCAATTAATCTGGCTAAGGCAAGAAAGGCAAATTATCTTACCTCTTATACTAAATACAGTTGATTTTTAGTGATTAGATGGTTGTGTTAAGGAGGATACTGAAGCAATGTCTTAAAGAGAATGACTTCTGTGAGACAAAATGGATATATGTCATAGGCATAATTTTTTACATACTTTTATTTTGTATTGAGGTATAGCCATTAACATACAATGTTGTGATAGTTTCAGGTGGGAAAGCAAAGGACTTAGCCATACATATACACGTATCCATTCTCCCCCAAGCCCCGTCATATCCAGGATACTACATAAAACTGAGCAGAGTTCCCTGTGCTATACAGTAGGATCTTGCTGGTTATCCATTTTAAATATAGGAGTGTGTATATGTTGATCCCAAACTCCCTAACTGTCCCTTCTTCCCATTCTTCCCCCTGACAACATAAGTCCATTCTGTAAATCTATGCATCTGTTTTCTGCTTTGTAGATAAGTTCATTTGTATCATTTCTTTTTAGATTCTGCATATAAGAGATGTCATATAATGGTATTATTTTTTTAAAAGAACCTAAGTAGGCCTGCCACAAGTTTTCTGTTTCTGGAATATGGTATTGGATTAACAAAAGTTAATTATTAGAATGCAAATATCATATAAGGTGTATGCATTAAGGAAATAGAATGAACAAAAATCTGTTTATCAGGCAGGATAGCACACATCTTAGAGAACACAGCAAAGAAAGAAATTTTGGAAGAGTCAGGAGAGAGGAAGAGTATATGATAAAGAATTAAGAACTCAAGAGAAGTACTAGAAGCATAAGAGAAAAAAAAAAAAAGCCTTGACTCTTACAATGAATTAGATGAGAAGGCCACATTTCACTGAACAATTTATTACTAAGACTAGTTCTGTTTTACCCGCTAACTAAGTCCTGTCCCCCCCACCCGCTTTGATATAAGGTATGACTAAACTAGTTTGGTTGACTCTTGTTCATTATGTAAACCATATATTGAGTTGACTCTCACTGAAATAACAGGAAATCCAAAATAATCTTTCCTACAAAAAATGTCCCATCCCATCTCATGACTTCAGCTGATGACTGTAGACACTGTCTTTCTGTCTATAACTATCATTTAATTGTGGATAGAACAAACTCCCTAATTAAGAAATAAAAACAAGTCACCTGAAATACAGAAAAATTAAAATGATATATCTAATCAGCCTTCCCACTTTACTTTCACTTTGGGCTCAGGTTGATGAGACTTGGGGCTTCCCTGGTGGCTCAGAGGGTAAAGCGTCTGCCTGCAATGCAGGAGACCTGGGTTCAGTCCCACCCGCTCCAGTACTCTTGCCTGGAAAATGCCATGGACGAAGGAGCCTGCTAGGCTACAGTCCATGGGATCGTGAAGAGTCACGCAGGACTGAGCAACTTCTAATTTTTTGAACAACCCTGAAAAAGCTTGATGAAACTGCCATCTATACAAGACCTCAAGTTCAATTTAAGTTGTAAGTTGACTTTAAATAAACATACTATCTGCCCATTTCTTATATCACTAAAATAAGATCCCCTTCATTGAGGTTTATGGTGAAATGTTGATTTTTAAATTTATTGACATATTTGGTCTCTCACCATGCAGTAGCTCAAAAATCTAGCATCTTTAAAGAAACAAAAGAGTAAACAGAAAGTACAAGTACATCAGTTAGAATTCTTTGATTTCAAGGAATAGCAAACTAATTCTAATCAATTTAAATACATTTGTCATATAATTAGAAAATTCAGAAAATAATCCAGACTCAATCATAATTAAAATTGGCTGCTTAAACAGCCTCATCAGGACCGAGACTCTGGACCCCTCAGCTCTGCTCAGGCTTCACATGGTGGCGATAATGGTTGCAAAAGCTCTTGGTCAACATGGTCCCCTGGAATCTTTTTCCTCAACAGGCTTGAGTACTAATGATCAAAATTGGCTCATTAACCGATATTCCTGAATCAGCCACTGTGGCTAAGAAAATCACATGAGGAGATTGGCTTAGACCAATGTCACATGATCCATACTTGGAGATAGGAATAGAGACCCACTCAGAGCATTGGAACTGACATAGAGAAGTCAGATGTTCCCCTGAGGAAATTTGGTGTACAAGGTCCAGAAGTAAGATGCTCTCTACAATGAGTAGATGAACTTTTGCTGTTAAGACAGTGGATGTTATACCATGGAGACTGGTGGAAGATACACTCATGTAATGCACATATCATCAAGCAGGTCCTCAAACACACTTAAAAACTCTTTGGGTAAATCCATTTCATAGGGTTTGGGAGCTTTTTAAAATAAGCAGTAATTGCTTTGGGATGATGTACACAAACATTGCTGTAATTGATAGGTTCAGGAAAGGGGTAATTGCATCCTAGTTAAAATGGTTAGCTTGCTCCAGCACAAGCATGGGCCCTAACATGTTCCCAGCTTTTAATTAATCTATAATTTTTGGACTGTTCAAGGATCAAAACTTATATGTTTTCAATGTATTTTAGGTTACCAACATTGAAAAGAAAATAATAAGCACATGATCATATACAAGCATGGACCAAGATGTATAAAATTACAACATAGAGTATTAAAAAGAAGAGACTTAACCTTGAACAGGCATAGGTAAATGTCGAGAGAATCAGAATAATGATGTAGAACTGTGTACCCCAGAACTAGGTTAAGGTGTGATAACATACAGTTCAGCAAAGGGTCTGAAACCATAGTATGAAGATCTTTGATGACTCCAGGATATTTGGAAATCCTTAATGACTCTCTAGACATGGTGCAAGATGATTTTTTGGTTGATATTTTTTGTCACTGTTAGTGGCATCTGTGCAGAAGAAGATGCCTTCATATAAGAAGAGAACACTGTTTTTTTTTGTTGTGTCACAGACACATGACAAAGCATTCAAATATAATGCAAATAATTACAAACTGATGTATCCGGCAGTCTAAAAATTGAATAAATTAGCTTTTACACATGGGCAACCCTTGCTGGAAAAACTACAAATCAGAATCCTTCTATTTGAATCTATTTTATTTTGTTAATAGATGAACTAATATAATAGGAATTTAATTGTATAATGTAGTATTAGCCATTTTCTTTGACATATCATTAACTTTAAATAGTATTAATATTTTACATTTCATCATATACAATATAAAGTTCTTATGTTTTCCAGCCAAACAGAAAATGTGCATTGATAGTAAATCTCTTGAAAGTGGGTTTTAAGATGCTCAGTATGCAAAACCTGTTCCATTTATATTGTTTGATCAAAAATACTCAAAATACCACAACATAATAAGGCAAATGCTATAAGATGACAATGATGACAAAACTGTATTATTTTGTAATCAAATACAATGTATTGCATAATTAGGCATAATTGTGTAATTTGAATATTTAAGAGCACATTTAAACTGTGATAGGAGGCATATAAGTACATGATCTTCTCAGGGATGGTTGAATCAGAGGGTGGGAAGTTGCCATTCATATTGGCTATTGAATAGGCAACTAATTCAAACATAAGTTTGCTAGAAGAGGATTTGTAGCTGATTCACATCATGGACACTAACTATCTTGGCAAAAATGAATCTATTTGAATTTGACCTATCATGGTTTTCTCTCCTTGAGGAAAAAAAGTATTTAATTGAGTTAGGGCACAGTACTTCTAGTCTCTGTGTGCGTCAGTTTGATCCTTTATATTCCATAGATATAAACTGTCCTTAATTCAGATCCATGTTCTCAGAAATGTGTGCCTATGATTATGAGGGGAACTAAACCAGAAATAATAAGTAGAGCAACCCAGATCCATCCAATTTCCAGAAAAACTGCCCAAAAGATATGCCTCAGATGGAGGAAATTAGCTAAATATTTTGTCAAGAGAGGCCAGTGTTCAAAGGCAACTTTTAAAATTGAGAATGAAGCTAATTTTTTGTTGTTGTTAATAAATATTTTGGAGAGACACACCTTTAAGAGACCAACCATTCCAGGCTTTATCCAGCTCTTCCCACACAAACCTCTCCATTACCAGCAATGGAATAGCATTTGTTTGTTATATTAAGGAAGAACACTAGGAGAAGAGAAAAGGCTTTTTATTTCTAATCTTGCCTTAGTTTTTCAGTGATATGGATACAGAGCCAATTGAAGACTAGGTTGATGGCATATTCCAAAGTTAGAGGAGAAACTCAAGCAATATTTTCTGTTTTATATTTAATTAGTAGTGACTCAATTAGGGGGCCAAAGATAGGTGAAAGTAACATCTCATCTCAGAGTATTCAGAGATTTGTGCTATTGCAATTAAATAGAAAATGAAAAGACAAAATTTAAGTGTAGATTTACTGTATCTATTAGTGTAAAATCCAGATGAATTTCTTCAGAGTTCACTACATTCTCCAGAAGCTGACCACATCCTGCTATTTTCAACCCATACCCGATCTTATGTTCTTGCAAGTAAATATAATCATTATTGGAAGAAAATGGTATATTTGCATCCCCCTCTATGACTTGCTTTTCTGGATCTTTTTTTTTCTCCTGAAATTCCCTGGCTTAGACCATGTTCAAAATTCATCTCAATTTCCAAATTCCTATGATGAATTAATCTTATTTCCTTACTTTTCCTCTTTTTACATGTTTTTGTATTGCAATATTATTTTATAATAATGCTTAAATTGCTCTATTTTCTAGGGTTTTATTACATTAGTACATAATACTAATTCGTATATGTATATTTCTCTTTACACTAATTCTACAGTGACTTGTATCCCCAACCAAAAACATCTTGATCCTCAGGAGTAGCATCATATCTTATTCTATATCTTTACTCTTAAAGTGCCTAGAAGAATACTTGTGACATAATAGGGGCTTAATAGTGATGATGAGACTGATAACTCATGTTCCTCAAGCCCTTACTATGTGCTAGGTACTCTGTGTGCTAAGCGTTTGATTAGCGTTTTCTTACTGATCATCACAATAACCCTTTGTAGCAAGTACTAGTATCACATCCATCTTCATAATGAGGTATAGTGAGAAAAGGTATAGTGACAAAGCACATGAGTCGTACACATATATTCTCAACAGAGTCCTTGTTTTCAAGCATAGGTGTTTGACTAATTAGCTCCACAAAAAGCCGGAAGATGCAGGAGCCAAGCAACATCTATCCTGATATACTATAACATGTGTTAGACAAGCTGAAATTTTTTATAGCATCACTTTATGCAGAGCTGGGTTAATGGTGTCAAAGCAGCAAATTTCTATGCCTGCTTGTGCATCACTGTGAACCAATGCACACACTTTGGTCCTTCCCCGAATAGGCTTCCACTCCAGAGCCCCACAAATACTTGCAAATTCCTGTTCATCCTTCAAGATCCAGCTAAAATCATATCTCTGAAACTGTCCTCAGGTCCCTCAGGCACAGACGACCTCACCCTTCCTCCTCTTCTATTTTTTCATTATATCCATGCTTTTTTCATACCACTCAGTATTTTCACTGGGAGAGCCTGAATTTCATTAGGACAAGTATTGCATCTCACCTTTGCCTCTACTACTTGGCATAAGGACTAGTGCAGAAGTGATAGAAATAAATGAGTCTTAACTGAGTTATTACACAAAAGAAAAAACAGCACAGTTCATTTATGCATGAAATCAGCTGCTCCAATTCTAGAAATGGCATATTCTGAGCTCCCCTGGCAGCTCCCCTAACTTCAGATTTTTAGAATCTATGGAAGAGCAAAATCTTACCTTCAAAGACAGTTTCTTAAAACCTTCCAAAGATGGGGGCTTTTCTCACAATCACCTTATTGGTGGGGAGGGGATTGGAAAAGATGGGAACGGGGCCGTTTTTTTCTCTGAAAGACATGAAATGAGATGAGATGAGATAAGATTACTCATTTAAGGACTCTGGAAAGTGATAACTGCCATTTAGCATTCCTTCATTTCCAGTGTTTATGACGCAGTTGTGTTCTTGCTTCTGCAGGATGAGCAGTCTTATTTGAGTCTAATATGGGACATGATATAAAGATGTGCACATCTTTTACGTTAGTAAGGCTTTATATTTCAAGCCCTCATATCTTGTGTCTATGTGTTTGACAGCTGGTGTCCTGCAAGGCAATGGCCAGTAAGAGGCATGATTGCGCTAAATTGGAAGCATGAGGCAAAGGGGTGTGTTTTTACTAGGGGGGCCAGGGAAGGAAATATGAGGGTAGTGGGTTAGAAGAAATCATCCACAGATGCTGATCTCTGTCCGTTAGCGGATGGGATTTTTGAATTGTGTTAATTCCTGTTTCTGTGACAATTCTTCAAAAATTGAGGGCAACCCATTTGAAAATTACCCATGGTTTCACTTCTCAACTAGATGCAGACTCTATGCCTTTGATTATTAGAATTATTCAACTCACTCAGTAGAGCAGAGAGGAGGGGCATAGGTAAATACTATGCCAACTGTTATTCTGTAAGAGATTCATTACAGAAGCACAAGTCAGCAAAGCAAACTCCATCACTTTTTAACAAGTCTTATCTAAACACACAGCAGCAACTGAGGAGTGAGCCAAAGTGACAATCTGGAAATTCATTTCTCTCCTTCAGAAATGTCTGTGTGAGTGAGGGGGCTGTCCACTGAGAGATGTGGAGACAAACTTTTCTCTGCTTTTATTAAGCATTTTTAGATGAACTGTGGAAGGCAACTCGTCAGATGTCTACAGGGTTCTCTCTACTCCACAAAACTTCACAAATATCATATCTTACTCAATATTGAATCTGAAAAAAGTGATACAAATGAAGTTATATAAAGCAGAAACATACCCACCACAGACATAGAAAACAAATTTAAGGTTACCAAACAAGAAAAGGGAGGAGGAAGGATAAGTTAGGAGTTTGGGATTAACATATACACATTAGTAGATGCAAAATAGATAACCAACAAGAACCTACTATATAGTGAAGGGAACTATACTCACTATTTTGTAATAACGTGAAAAGAGGAAAAAAGAAAAAGAATCTGAAAAATACAGATATAAGGGAAAAGAATGTGAAAAAATAGATCTTATGTATGTATAACTGAATCACTTTTCTGTATACCTGAAACAAACACAACATTGTAAATCAACTATACTTCAATTAAAAAAACATAAAGATGAAAAAAGTAATATAAAATACATCTCTAACCTGCTTTCCAGTGAGTGAGAAGGAGACCATACTTCAGAAACTTTTTACAGGTAATACCTAGTTGATGTTCATTTAGCAAAAGCAAAACTTCAAAAGCTACTTTCCTTTCATTCTGTCAAACACCGACTGAGGTCATGTCCCAACTTTCTCTTCAGGAAGAGGAGAGAACTCATATGGAAGCTGGGTGGAAGGGAAGAGGAGACGGATGTGTGTTAGCCATATCCACTGTAAGAAATTTTTCATCAGTCCCACGTAGAGACCAGAGTGCATTCCTGATGCTCTGAGTGCACATGACCGCCATTGTAAAGAGACAGGACTTAAATGTAAGAGGGATTTCAAGAGAAGCCGGCTGCTGATCCACATACAAGCATGTCAAAGATTATTTAAGTGGCCAGTAATATAAACATCATGCTACTAACACTGAACAGTTTATCACATAAATATAATTGTCTTCTTCTAGAAGAATAATAAAAGCTAAATCCATATGTTACATATTATCCAGAATTGTTTCTGCAAGATGTATTAGTCCCATAGAAGAAGCAGTTCTTCCACCAGAGGAGGACAACAGCAGTTTTATTATTTTACATTGTCATTTGTTTAATTTGTTTGTTCCCAGTAGTAGTTTCACAGATTTTTATGAACTGTTACTTTTATAGAAAGTCAAGTTATTCATGATTGATGTTACTTGCATTCATTTAAAAAAAATGAGTCAAAAAGGTAGATGGCATGGATTTACTTCATAGAATCTGTTTAAAACAATGTTTCTGAATTCTTAGACAAATCGAAAATTAATGTAGGGAGTTAGGTTCTGTCAGGGATATTTCTAAGATTTTGTCTGAGTTTATTTAAACATGGAGATCAAGTTAAAGCTCAGACTGGAAGACCTCTTGTGAGCAAGGATAAACTAGCAATTCTTATATTCAGAAATAGTTCTGAATAAGATTTCTCCAAGAATTTTTTTTGTCCTGGTTACTGCAAAATATTAGTTTTATTTACTTATAGTTAAATAGCTACTACTAATTTTTAAGCATTTTGTTGGTTGAGAAAACTAGTTTCTTCCATCATTTCTCAGAGTTTCAACTAAATCTTATCTTTTGCCTACATTGAGATGCTTCTAGGTAAATTTGAAATTTTAAAATTGAAGCATTATAGTTTGTATTCTCCATTAACTAATAGATTAAATAAATGCAATATGAGAAACTATCACCCAAGATTTACCATTCTTATTTTTTCAAACTGCTAAAGATGCCTTCTATTGAAGTCAGATATTTGGAAAGAAATGTCATGAAAGTAAATGTCCAAAGAATTTGAGTAAAATTATTCCAACAGTGTAGACACAAGGCAGGACAGAAAATCAGTAAACTCCAAGTCTTCCAGGTATCAAAGTATGTGAACGTTCACAATCTATTTATTTGTAGTATTCTGATAAATTAAAAACTCCAGAAGAGAACAGCAACATTATTACAACATAATCTAGATAATTGGAGCATTAAAAATCCGACAGTATAGACATATATTATATTTTCTGAAGCCAATTGAAGTCAAGCTGTAATTCCACAAAGCAATTTTTATGAATGTAAATAATTTGTCATACATCTTTTATTCTCAGTTGCAAAATTTAAAATCTAAATACCTGAAAAATTCTGAAAATGAAATATGACCATATCAGAACAACTGACAGTGAAATCTGTAATTCTAAATGTAGGTGCATGCTCAGTCATGTCTGATTCTTTGTAACCCCATTGACTGTAGCCCACCAGGCTCTTCTGTCCATGGGATTTCCCAGGCAAGCATACTGGAGTGAGTTGCCATTTTCTTCTCCAGGAGATCTTACCAACCCAGGGATTGTACCCATGTCTCTTGTGTCTCCTGCATTGCAGGCAGATTCTTCACTTCTTGAACCACTGGGGAAGACAATTCTAAATAGTCGCAAATAATTTGTATTTGGCTTTGGAATCCCTTGCAAATATCTTTGTGTTTTACTTTTTGCTATGAAACTAATTTTACATTTCCTAAGCATATTGATAAAAGCATAGAGAGATGGATTAGAAACATTCTGGGTGTTAAGAAATCATCTTGAGACTTAAAATATCCTTTCTAAATTTAGAGAAATGCAAGATAAATCCTATAAGAGGTTCATAGTTCCCTAGACTAAAACTAAAATAATGTAGAGATTTGCTTAAGCCTGTAACTGTTCTTTATAATTTTATGTTGACTGTAGAGTGATAAAAGCTCTGACCTTAAGCAGTTATAGTGCTGTTTATTGAAAGAATATTTTAAAACTTTTTGTATTAAAATATTAACTGTCACAGAAATTCAAACAGACAAAAACACACAAAGAAAAAGAAAAAAAGTCACATAGTCATTTCGTAAATAAACACGCAATAAAATATACACATGTATAATTATGTTAATAGTGAATAGCATTCAGGATGACTCTTGATATAGTGATGTAGACAGATATAGATCGTAAGATAGATAAAAATGGGACTCTGCCGCAGTTGTTATTTTTTAGTAAAATGTTTTATGTTTGGTTTTACTTGAATTTTAAGAAGAAAAAGAAATTTAAATGAGTTTGAAAGAATGGCTAAACTTCAAATAAATGTTTATTTGACCCAAGAGCGATCAGCTCCTTAAAGATAACTTAACCTTGAGGAAAATGTTAAGATTTTGAAGTGAAAAGAATTATTTCCATTTAGAGTAAAATTTTTGTTATTCAAAAGATTTGGAAGGTGTTCTTCCTTTCAGATTATCTTCAATTTATTTAGGATTTTATTATTGACAAGGGTAACAGTCACATTTGTAATCATTATTCCCAGTGTTGTTTAGACTTAGTTTTATGCTACAAAAGGAAAAAATACTCACATCTCATCATTTTATCAAGTTTTCTTTATTCTCAAGAACTTCATTTAAACTTTATTTATTACATTTTGTTATTCAGTTGCATTTCCAATAAAGGAGCGTTAGTAGGTTACTCTCAAGTTACTGAATGAATTTTTCTGAATTTTGCAAACCTTTTCATTAGGCACTGAGCATTGCTATGAAGGATTCTAACACCAATCTCTTTTTCCCCCTCTCTCTCTTAACAAGAATTACCTGTGCCGTGTGGAAAAACATATGTCTTCTTATTTATCCTTAGACCTACTAGGATATGTACCAATTTTTCCTGAAACTAAGTGTATTTTTTCAGTAAGCAAATTTAAGTGTTTCTCCAGTTCCAAAAATTTTCTTCTATTTCATCTTTAACTGTTTATTTCTGTTCCATTTGTTCTTTGATCTTAAAGAGCACTAGTTTTGTCTTTGTATTATAATCACCTTTATTCATATACATAAAATTATTCAGGCATATTTTATGCATTTAACCTTTCCATTTTGTTTAATTTCTAGTCTATATCTCATCCTGTATTTTCAGTTATATATGTATGCAAGTTTTCTTCTACTTTGACATTTTTACATTTTTTTAATTTCACTTATTTCCTTGATCAACTTGTTTTTCACCCTTTGAATATGTATAGCTCTTTTTAAAATTTAAAATTTTTTTTTAATTTCTGATAAATTTTATTGGTATTTTTTCAACTGTAGATAACTATTTGCCTGAACTCTCCTGGTTTCTTGAATAATTTCTCTTATGATTTATATTCCCCTGTCTTTTTATTCTTATCTAAACAATGATACCTTGGTACTTTTGTAATCCTTACTTATTTTTTCTGATTACTACTAATCCTTGAACTGGGCAATTTAATCTTTCTCTCTCTCTCAGCAACACAGGTCTGTTTGTTGGAACCTGCAAATTTCTGTCTTATCTCCCTCCGCGCAGTTTCCTTTCTGGAAATTTTCCTCAGCTAAGTAACTGGGGAATAAACAATAAAATGATTTTGCTTCCATGCTACCTTCCTTGACTTTCTGTGGCATAAATTTCTAGGATATTTGCCTACTCACAGGCTGCACCCATTCCATTCCCAGACCTGGTATTCTGTTGGATCATGAGATATTACACTCAAAACTATGACACTTGTAAGGAAACCCTTTTTCTCTTCCATTTCTGAAGTTTGTGTTGGCACTTATTAGTAGTTTCTCTCCTCATATTGGTACAGATTCCATAGTAGTTCACAGTACACATGACTGTGTATAATTCAAAGCTCTGGCTACTTTTTTTGTTTTACTGAAGATTGGAGGGATTTTGCTGTTAGTATTGTTGTGGTTCTTTTTTTTTTTTTTCAGTCTTTATTGCTTTTGGTATGTTTTCAAAGCACTCAGTCTAGATGCTTTTTAAATGAAGTAATCTAAGACCTAAGTTCCTCTGGACTTTTGAAGTTTGTGTCATTGTGTTTTGATCTTTATTCAAATATTCCTGGAAAAATATCTTCCTTTCTAATGAATTACTTTAAACAAATCAAATATACTACTCCTTCCCAAATGCCTCTTGCTTTAGTTGATTTTATCCTTCCCAAAGTACAGAGTAAAGGCCTCCCTTTCTTTCATCTTTCCTCTTTCATAACAATTTCTATAGTGCCAGTCCTCCATTTGAACTGTTTGGAGACATGTGGACACCACTGGTGGGATAATAATTTTGTGCTATGGTCAAACTTATCATTTGACCTCCAAAGAACACCAATCACTTGTCACTTCTTTAAACTGATATAAATATTTATTAAACATTTCTTAAAGGCAAACTCCAGTACTGGGGTTGGAGTCTATTAGAAAAGAAAGTCTAATAGACTAAGTATAATAGAAAAGAAGTCTATTGTTGCCACTACCTCATCATGTAGACCCCATTCAGTACATCAAAAACCTTTCTCTTAACTAGGCTTAACTTCCTTAGAAAACAGTTTAACAGTATTTTGGTTTTTACTCAAGCATAACCACCTAGAATTTTAGCTCCTCTCCTCCTTGTCAAACAGCTTATCAAAGAACTATAAACAGTTTTCCTCCTAGGAGAAGTTCTAATACTATAACTTCTCCCTGCTCATTACATTTGAAGTGGTCTTTTAGAGTCCTTTTAGATAAGTGATCTGGGGCACCAATGGTACCCTCTAGGTAGGCCCTCCATCTGGCTTTCTACCCCTTATCACATTCTAGAACAGTGATCTCAATTGCTTTAAGTACTCATGTTTTCAAGCTATTTGTCTTCTAAATATATTGTAGAAAAATCAAGGTTTCCATTTTTAAAAAATCACACTCTCATTGCATTCCAGTTTGCTTTTATGAACAGAAGAGAAAAAGTACGGATATCTAATTAGTTAAGTTAGACTGTGTCCCTCCTGGGCATACACATCAGAAATTCTCCCAATAGAAATACCACCTGTACTATGTTGAAAATTAAATGGTTCTGGAATCTTTTATTTTCTACTCAGTTCAATACATTCCCTCCCTGGCTTGGACATGTTTCCAATGCTCTATAGTAAATTTGCATTCATGTTTGGCTTCCCCAACCAAGTGCCTTCTTCCATGGCCTTTTTTACCTACTTCCTGAGTTAAGAGTTTAAAAAGGCCTTAGGAGCCCTTTTGCTGGTTCCTCATCTGTATCAATATTTCACCTATTGAACTAGGCTGGAGAAGGTTCAACTTTAGACCCTCTTCTCTACTCTTTCTTCAGAGAACTTGTATAGTTCAGCTATCACTTGCAATCAAATTATTCTCAAACCTTTATTTCTATACCTTAATTCTTGCCTTTCAGCATATTATTAAAAGTGTGGTTTTTATTGCCTAAAAATATGTCTCCACTTCAGTGGTCACTAATCATTAAAATGATAGAGAAATTTAATCTCTGTTCTAAGAAATCTACTTTCTTTGTGTATACTGCCTACAAAATTTGACTGCTCTTACTAACCTAAAATGACAGGTTTAAGTCATTTCCAGTATTTGCTTTTTTACTTTCTCAAAACTACCATATCTTTAATAGTATTTCTTGAACACTTATTATATACCACCATTGCATGATGTGATTTACAAATATTATCTCATTTAATAAATTTAGAGCCCAAAGAAGTAGTAAACATTACTGTCTCAATTGAGCTGATAAGGAAACAGAATTAGTAAGGTTAATTTGCCTAAGGGCACAGAGCTACTAGGTGACAGAGTCAAGATTCAAACCTAGGATTGATATGAATCTAATGTTAATGTACTTTTACACACTGTGTCAAGATCCATAGTGTTCTCTTAAATTCTACCTCACTCTAGGTATAGGGTAAGCTTCTTGAGTCTGGAGTCACTGTTCTTTAACAAACATGAATTCATTGGCCTATATGTCCCAGGTACAAAACAACAGAGTGTCAAAATGAGTAAGATGTAGCCCTAGCTCAGCAGACTTTTGGGGCCAGTGAAACACAGTGAGACTGAAACTTGGTGGGGGTAGGCATTTTTTATGAGTTGGTGAGTAGTATTGTTGCAGTTTCAAATATTTAGCTCTTAGCAGTTAATCTGTATATATTTTCTCTCCCTTGATTCAGTACTTGTTGCAGATGATTGTCTCATTTGGGGAACTTCACTGGAAATGGAAAGCAAAGCCAAGTGGATTGGAAAAGAGGATCCTCTGGACAGACGAAGTTTGTAGGGCATGATTAGTAGCAAAAAATAATAAAGTAATAGTGAACAGTGAAGTGGACAAGTTCTCATTGTGAAGTGGACAAGTTACTCAGGAGATATTTGTTCACAAAAATTAGGCATCCAATTCAGGACTTCTCCTGATGATGACCTATGTGCATTTAGGATATCATGCACTCAGGAGCCTGAAAAAGATTCTTCTTGTAAATTTCCAAAAGTATCCATTTGGTGTACCATGTCTGCCTTACTGTTCACGAATTAACTGTTTGTTAACTATTTTTGTTACTTATCCTTTCCTCCCAACGCTTCTGTCCAGACAATCTTCCTCCCCAATCCACTTGGCTTTGCTTTCCGTTTTTCAGTAAAGTTTCCAAAACACATTCATTAAATCATAAAATTAGATTGTGACAATCATCAGCACGTGTCATTTCTAAGCACAAAATAATTTGTACATTAAAATGTGAGTTCTGGAGTCACATTGGCCTAGGATAAATTCAAGCCTTGCTCTGTAAAACTGGTACAGCCTTGAAAAGTTAGGACATCTTAGGACTTTGCTTCTTCAACTATAACACAAAATTCATAATCCTACCTTGTGAAGTTCCAACTTCAAATGCAAGTGAGATAAAGGTTATTATTATTATTATTTTCTTACTATTCTGCAAATATTGCTGGGATAAAATTCCTTGTAACTATCTTTTTAGAAGGATTCATGTTTGAAGAAACTTTCTTTTACTGCTTTACTTCGCCCCATAAAGCAGCATAGCACATGTCTCTGTTTCAGCTATTTATTTATTATATTCAATATTTCCTGGATGAAAGGCTCTTTCTGAATGCTTAATAGTCAAACACCATTTAACAGCTCCTTTTAATTTTTTGAATGTCAATCCTTTTGTATCCTAGTGGAGTATATGAAAAGATTTGCCTATAAAAAATTAATTTTAAAATTATACTCAGATAATTAGATGAACTATGTTTTTCTAGATATTTATTACTTTGTGTGTGTTTAACTTCACAACTCAGTAAGAAATTATAGTATGATTTTGGAAAATCTCCAGTCACACTCTGATCTTTGCCTATGATGTATCTGGTTTTATTTAACCAAAATGGGGGAATTGAATACTTGTAGATTTTCCTGCTATTCTTCGTTGACTATTTGACTTTTGTTGTGTCATTCTGTAAGAAATCTTGACAAGTTAAATTTATCCACACAGAAACCTGTAGTTAGGAGACCTGTGAGACGACTATAATTTCCTTCCCATTAGTTTCAATGAATTCCATGCACATGAAATAAAACATGGAGAGTGGAGTCTGGAGCCCCACATTTCCCGTTGTGCAGGTATATTGAGGAGAGAGATATAGTCCAGGTCCCCTTAGGTTGTTCCTCTGCTGCACATTACCCTTAATCCTCCTTTGAGCAAATACAGACTAAAGCAGCAATGCCAAGAATTGGAGATTTAACTCTTTATACACAATAGGCCTATGGACATGTAGCTTACTCTTTGCACAAAATCTGTGAAATGGTTAATATATAAATGTGTCTATTGTAGCCTATGTGAACCAGAAGAATTGAGCTTTAGCCAGCATTTATTTAAGCATCATTTTTGCCATCTGGATTCTTTTGTAACCCAAGTAACATTTGAAGGGAATTGCCTTTGGTCACAAAGGTGTTTTGACATTCCTCCCTATTTGTATGTTAATCATCCCTAAGGTGCCATTGTTCAAAGTTCCATAATGAGGAATTTTTTTTTCCTAATGTTTTGAGACTTTAGGTAGCTTAGAGATCTTGACTAGGATGTGGGAAGGTATATCAAAAATTCTGTGGACAAAGCACATTGGCCTAAGTATGTGAAAATCAACTGAACAAATTAATCCAGATGAGAAACCATGTAACCAGTCACTGAGGGAAAGCCACTTAGCCTTACTCATTGGTTCTTTTCTAAATCACATGCCATATGATACGGCAAATCCTTTGGAGATCAGAATCAAATTCAAAATCTTATTGGCCATGTGTTATCAACAGTCCTGGTATGGATTCAGTTCATTCTTGGTATGGAAACAGAAGACAAAAGTATTACTGTAGTCCAAAAATGATAATTTCTAATCCCCTTTGACCTATGGAAAAGGATAATTCAAATACAATAGTAAGCAACCATCTGAAAATGTTTTGAAGATTAAAATTTGAGAAGGCTAGTATTCATATCTAGGAATTATACATTTTATACTTACGCTAGATAAAAGGCTTTTAAATTAGTATGATTTAATTTATTTTATGACTGTGTTTATAAGTTTTAGAACTAGTGGTTATTTTATGATTATTATAAGATCAGGTAATTTTATCTCATATGAGAGCTCTTTGATAATAAACTAACTCTCTCATCTGAATAAAGGGTTTTTGTGGTGCCATGGGCAATGAGGCAAAGTTTGTAGGATCCCCTAGTCATAGAATACATTATTTTAAAGTATATTTTTAAAAAGCTATTTACAACTTGTAAAAGAAAGTACTTTTAGTCTTGTAAAAGAAAGTACAAGAGTACTAACTTGTAAAAAAAAAATACCCACACGTAAAGCTTTTGGGTAGTTTCCCTGATGGCTCAGTGGTAAAGAATCTGCCTGCAATGTAGGAAGCATGGGTTTGATCCCTGGGTGGAGAAGATCTCCTGGCAAAGGAAATGACAACCCACTCCAGTTTTCTTGCCTGGGAAATCCCATGGACAGAGGAGCTTGGCAGGCTACAGTCCACGGGATCGCAGAGCTGGACATAACTTACACACACACCTTTTTTAGATCAACAATAAAGTAATATATCAACAAATGCCAAATAATATAATGTGTACAAAATATTTTTATGCTATTCACATACACACTAAAAGAATGATTGGAATGGAAATGAAAATTATCAGTATATAATTCTAAATATTCACCCCTAATAGTCTTAATTGGAAATTGATAACTTATTTTACTCTTGAGCAGGAGTGCATGATGTTAAAAAATTAAGAGAAAATTATAAAGTCAAAAGGTAAATGTTCAAGTACATATATGTGTGTACATGTGTGTGCGTGTGTGGATGTATTAATCTCATCATTAAAAGGAGGAAAAAAAGCCTTTAAAGTTTCCATTATCCATTATGTCAGGTAGCAAATATCTTCTCAACGTAACTCCAGACATTAAATCTGTCGAGAGGAATGCTGTAAAATAAATGTCTGGGATACCTTCATAAACAAAAATCTTATTTCCATAATTCATACAGCTGGCTGGCATTTATTGGCACGTCAGGTGCAATGGGGACATTTCAGGAACATTAACATGTACAGCATCATTTGTCAACAAAGCAACAATGTAAGCAAATCGTTCAGAACTCATACAGATTTACAGCTTTCTCTGCCAGCTGCTAATTACGGTGTGCTCGGCCTATTTGGTATGGTCTTTTTATTGGAAAATGACAAAGGGGTTATAGTATCCAAGTTTGGAATATAGATGTGGCTTTTAGTAATAATATGAGTGTAATATGACCATGTAGCTTGGAGTTGTGATCCAGTTTTGCTGGTCTTATAATTGATCAGCTTTGATTGATGAAGGACAAAGAGAAATTCACAGCCTATTTCATTTCTGATACAAGTAACCTCTAAAACAAAGGGAAAATAGGAGGAAAAATTATCAAAGACCATGTCATAGCAGTCTTACTGTTTTCCCCTATGGAACATGACATGTAATATTTACCTCTCAAAGAAAAGCTGATGTGTTGATTGCTGACGGAGCAAATGTTACAGGAGCCTGTACATTTCAGAATGCTAGACTGTGCTTTGAACAATCAGGAAGCTCTTCCACAAATATGTTTAAATAATGTTAATGTTATGGCATAAGGTGACAAATGTCAGCAGTGTCAAAGTTAACGTCTATAATCACCCCCTGCTTAAGTTGTTCAGTTTTAGGAAAAGACACAACTGTGCAAGCGAATGATGGAGTGTCAACTCTACCTTCAAATTCCCTGGATTGTGTCAAGATATATTATAATCCATAAAATGAATAGTGGTGCTGCCGTCAAGCCCAGGATGTAAATCCATGTTTAGAAATATAAACACCTCCTATTCAACCAAAATATAAAAAGTTAAATTGGTAAATACTTATTCAAACGTTATTTAGATTTATCCCATCCCCAACCTTATTAAAACCCATTAAATTCCAGTGTGAACAGATTTGACATTCAGCAAATCAATTGCTGTCAGAGCAGCTGACTTGACCAGATATTAAAATATTTTAAGCTTTGCTAGCACTGTATCTTCAGAGAAGAAATGTGGTGAGACATTTCTAGGGCTGGATATATAAGGCCAGCAATGGTTGACTGAATTTAGTGTACATTATACTAAATTAGCATCATCTCATATTCCTGTAAATAAATATTTTAACTTCAGAAAGAGTTTATAGATCAATAGTCCATCTATTTTGCGTAATCCTCCAGTGGAGTCTCTTACAGTCTTCCCTTACACATTTGTTACTATGTGTTCTGATTGTTGGTGACGTCCTTCTCCGCTAGAGTAGAATTCCTAAACACAGAAAATATGCTGTGTTCAATTTGTACCCCCAATCCTTAGCACAGTCTAGAACACAGGACATACCAAAAAAACTAATCAAAGGGATGAAGGAACGTACTCATGCATGAATATTGGGGAAGCCCTTGATAAGATTCTGAGGAAACGGAAATTTATGAACATTTATCCACTAGTCCTTTTCTTCAGGATACCTTCTAAGTCCTCTTAAGAGACATATTTCCTCTGTATTTTCTTCTCTTTTTCTTTTCTAAAACCTACTCTCAGAAAAGTATCTGAAACCCACAAATTTTAGGTATTAAGTATAAATAATCCTAAGAGTATTGTCTTTTTCAGGTGAATTTATATTCTAACCAAGATCCAGCTCTTAAACTAAGATTGATTGTTAACTTGAGGCTTTAAGGCATTCCTTTTATGTAAAGAAAAAATTTTAAGGTGAGGGTGAATTTAGGTTTCCCTTAATAAATAGACAGTCTCAAATTTTTCCCCAAACCATCTTGTTTTGTGCCAAGAGAAGAGGTGGTATTGACTCTACTCTTGGGGATTATGTTCAGTTTATACCAGGAATTAAAACACAGTCCCTGGAATGGAAATGTGGCTTTGCTAAGGAAAAATGCCATGGTCTAATTCTCATTAAAATGAAAATATTAGGTTGAGTCAATATGAAGAGAAACATCTAGACTGCTACATCTGAGTAGAGCCTTTTCAACCCATGTTGTCATTTCCTGTGTGAAGCAAGTTTCTACTGAAATTAGAAGCAAACAAGAGCTTTTATTTTTTGCTGTTCAAAGAATGCTAAAACTTTCAATTCATGTCACAACAACCCCAGAGAAATGGGGTTGACAAAATCAGATCATTTGAAAGAGAAAAACAATGATAATTTGAATAAAAGTCACCATTTGTGAATCTACCCAACTTGCCCAAAATTAAAATAATTACTCTTAAAACTAAATTACATATAAACTAGCATTTGTCTTAACCCTTACTCCGATTGTTATCCTTATTTTTATTTAGAATCGTTAAGCCAGATCTTTAGTCTGTATCATCCTTCCAAATAATTTAGATTTCACTAATTAATGATTCATATATACTTGAGATGGAATAGATTGATGTTTACCTGTTTTATGCAAAAAAATCTTCAAAAAATGCTTCCAAAATTCTAGGGACATTTTTAAGCATTATAAATTACTTGTAAAAGTTTTTCTTCACCAAAGTGGTGTTCTAACTATAAAACCTTCATCACTAATCTCTAATTCAGATCCTCTAAGGAATTCCACCAAGAATCATTTATTATCCTCAATAACATATAATAATCTACTTTAAATGAAACAAAATTGACCATAATTTTATTTCTCACTAATTTAAGCTTTCCTTTCCTTTTCTTTTCCTCTTCCTATCCCTCCCATCAACCACCACCTTCACCTAACAGTAATACATGTTTATAGCCATTTTGAAATTACAGTGATATAAAAAAGTTTTGAGAATTTACAATTTAGGAAACATGGCAGAATTCAGGACTTCTCTTATTATCACTTGGTAGTTGATTTGCTTAAATACAAAATATGATAATAAAGAGATAAACATATAAAATTGATATTCTTTTGTAAGAGCAATGGAAAAATTATTATTGTTTATATTATATATAATACATATTGGCTTATGTATCTTAATTCAGATGCTAATGCAGATAGAAAATCTACCTTTAATCCAGTTGGTGTGGAAATTCCCTCATATGACCTTTCTAAAAGAAAGCAGGAGGCCAAGCATGAGAACTGCCGTGTCCAGCTCTCCCTTAAAATGTTAGTCAGTCACTTAATGCTGCTGCTGCTGCTGAGTCACTTCAGTTGTGTCCGACTCTGTGCGACCCCATAGATGGCAGCCCACCAAGCTCCCCAATCCCTGGGATTCTCCGGGCAAGAACACTGGAGTGGGTTGCCATTTCCTTCTCCAATGCATGAAAGTGAAAAGTGAAAGTGAAGTCGCTCAGTTGTGTCCGACCCTCAGCTACCCCATGGACTGCAGCCTACCAGGCTCCTCTGTCCATGGGATTTTCCAGGCACGAGTACTGGAGCGGGGTGCCATTGCCTTCTCTGCAGTCACTTAATAGGAGGGAACAATTAATCAGCTTAATAATTCCCTCTTATTGTTCCCTTCAAAAATCTAATTTAAGGGAGAAAGAGAGACTTTAATCACAAAAGGTAAATATTTAACTTAAAAATGGTACAGAAAGATAGAAAAGGTAGTTTGATAAGTGGCATTTTTCTTACATGAAAAAAAATAACATTCAACTAATAAGATGTGTCTATATATATTCTGTAGCAAAATAGAAACAACCTCAAGCAAGCAAATCTGAGAGTTTAACATCAACAGACTCTCTCAAAACAGTATTATAAGAATGTGTTTCAGGAAGGAATTAAATTATGCCAGAAGAAATGTCTGAACTGTTAGAAGAAAAGATTAGTGAAGAAACTAAACTTATGGGTAAATCTAAAGAAACTGTAAAACAATGATACATTTGTGGAGTGTAAATCTAGAGACAGATGAAATCTTGTCAAAAGTAGTGTATAAACTGGGTAGGGGAGTAAACAAAGTTAGAAACTTCCAAAGTCTACAGTACCTATGGAAAGATGTAAAGACTTTAGATGGTATTACATGAAATACACATGGTAAAATTTCTCAGCCACTGTGTTGTCATGTGGCCGCCATTGGCTTCCCTGGTAGCTCAGCTGGTAAGAATCTGTCTGCAATGCAGGAGACCCTGGTTTGATTCCTGGGTGGGGAAGTCCCGGGAGAAGGGATAGGCTACCCACTCCAATATTCTTGAGCTTCCTTGGTGGTTCACATGGTAGAGAATCCTCCTGCAATACAGGAGACCTGGGTTTGATCCCTAGGTTGGGAAGATCCCCTGGAGGAGGGCATGGCAACCCAATCCAGTATTCTTGCCTGGAGAATCACCATGGACAGAGGAGCCTGATGGGCTACAGTCCATGTGATTGCAGAGTCAGACACAACTGAGCAACTAAGCATGGCACAGCACACAGCTGGAAGGTGGCCACAGGGAAGGAACTTAGAAGTGGAGTTGGATCAGCCCCCCAACAAGATCAGCCAAACCTTGTATGTCTCTATCACACCCTGCTTGTCCTCTACAGCCTGGAGCAGTCTGTTCTTTAAATAGAGGTTTGTTTTATTTCTGTTGAGGATAGAGAGTGTGCAGACAGAAGACAGAAATCCTAAGAAATATTCTGGATAGAAAAAGAGGAGAGGTATGTTTCTCAGGGTTGAAAACTTAAGAGTCTTAAAGAGGTCTATGCATTTGCTTAAAAACCAAACATCAATAGCAAACAGGAATAGAAGTGATGTATTCTGGAAGGAATGTTAGCTATTGCGAAAATTATTTGTCTATTCACAGAATGCTAACCTTCTAAATACTTCCACTTGGAAAAACAGCAGTAAGTCATTTCAATAAACATGGACATTTGAATAGTGTTTTTGGTATCCATAGATGAGAGCCTAAGTAATTTTCCTACCAGCAAAGAACAATGTACTTTGAGAAACATGTGTGCACCTGTAAGTTCCTATTAATACACAATTCTTTCAAAAGTAAACTTGAGCAAGAGCCATTTGAATATTTCATAGCTAGGAGGGTAAAAAATGATTTTATGTTAACAAAAATACATTGAAAAAATTGTCAATTACTAACAAATAATAAATAATAAACAAATGAAAATATCACTGGAAAAAAAAATAAGCCTCAAAGAACAGAAAGCACTTTTCACCCAAAAATCAAATGTCTAATATTCTCATATAGTTTGTATTCATCATGAATTTCCAGTTTAACTTATTTAAGTTCCTTTCTGTTGCTACTTATGGACATGGATCACTTTTCTCACTCTCTTTCTCTCTCTCTCTTCTGCCAGTTCTGCTATTTCTTATCATGTGTATCTGCCTCAATGAGTTTTAAATGGCTAAACTGTTTGCTTAGAATTCAGGTGTTTTTCTTAGCAGATATTTTTTCAAGCTGAAGCTGGTCCCTTCAATGTAGTGTTGAATTCCAAATGTCCCCCTAAAACATAACCATGAAAGTAATTTCTTTCCTCATCAACACTTCAGATAGTTAATAGCTGCAGGCACATGTTATAAAAGAAGTTGCTGAAGAAGGGAACTTGAAGTGAATTTGGCATAGAGTTGTGGATGGTACTAAACACATGGATGAAGTTATTTACTTAAGATTTTTCTTGTCGGCCTGATTTGGCTATATTTTCAAAATTGACACATACTAGGCTGTAGACTTCTATTTTCACTAGCTGAGAAACAGAATGATTGCAGACTTTTGCATGTTATGCATTTTTAAATATCACCAAGTTAAACTTAGATTTTGATTCTGTGCCCAGGACCAAGTGGAAAAATCTCCATCTTCAATAGTTCCTATTATCTTTTAGTCACAGGGCCACATACTGTATTTCTTCCATGAGTAAAACTCCCACTTGGAATTCCAAGCATTGCATAACCAGCAGAGTGTTCATATTATATGTAACTCAGTTGAGACTTTCAGATCTGAAACAGACATTTTATCTGCATGATATTCTTCTCAGCAGTTAAAACTCTTAAAATCATGGTTCAAGATGGAGCCAACATTTAATTCATCCAACAAATATTTATTAAACACCTACTTCTACCACTAGTATCACATCCATGACTACCACTTTACACAGTTTTTTACTGCTTTACATTGCTTTTACAAACCTCATTTCACTTAATTACCATGTGAAATTGTCCACTATATTGAAGGAGCATAGAGTCCCATAAAGCAGATTAAGTCAATCGCCAGAAAAACTAACCTTTAAAGTCCTTGTCTATAGTGAGCTAAATGGTATTGGCTAATGTAGTATTTTTGATGCTTTTGGGAAACCAGTATTTTTTATTTTATTCTTTTTAGTCCCAATATAATACTTTTTTGAGAACTAAGAAACTTCATATAAGCATACCATTTAAAATATACCACCTATATGAATGACATTTCTTGAAGCATGGCATATTTAAAATATGAACTATTTTTAAAATGTTACCCATCTATGTTTGAGCTAACTTTGGTTTATGGGCCTTAGTTTGCCAAACTGTACTAAAGCAGTAGTTCCAAAAGTTTAGCTGGAAAACATCAATTGCTGTAGAAGTCCCAAACTGGTTTTCACAGCTTGTATTTATAATTCAACTGCTGGATTTGAAGAAACCTCAATTAAGTTATCTGACTTACTCTCCAAATATGATTCAGTTTCTCTTGATATCTTTAACATGTATTTTACAATGTGGTGGTCTGTAGATTTGCTTGGATTTCATGAGTTTATAATATTTTGCTGACAACCTGTGTCTTCAAAGATGTTTGCTTTCATTAATGGTAGAAGGTTTCTTGCCCAGGGAAATTCGTAATAAGAAGTAGAAGACAATAGAATAAGTTTTTGAAATTAATTCTCTTTTCTCTAATACAGCAAGCATTCATAAATCTTAAAAAATTAGCAGTAGCCAGTGATCAAGCAAATGTTGCTAGTTTCAAACACAAGAGAGAGGAGGTTGCCTAACCATAGGGCTTTACCATTTAAAACCTGAGCTGTATGATTTCTCTGGTTAAAGTGAGTTGGAGATTCTTAATTTTCCCTTGCTAACTATTTGGCTTTCATATCTCAATCATGAGAACATAATTGAGCATTTTTAGTTCATCTGGTGTTGAAAATCTTGTATGATGCAGGATTTAAAGTTTTCCATCCTAATTCTTAAAAGTCTTATTTCAAACCACATTGTATTGTGTGTTTGTTTCATTTAAAATAAGAAAACTATTATATAACTTAGCCTGGATTTTTTTCCCCTTAAATCCACCCAGTTCTTTGTGACTTCCTTTGGGAATGACTTGTTAATCTTACCCCAGTCCCATTTGTGAGCCTTCACTCGACAATGAACATAGACTACTGGACACTTACCCTTTCAAAGATATATTTTTCAGGTGTTTTTTTTCCCCCTGTATAACATAAAACAACAACGCATTCATTAATTCTTTCTCTCTTTATTGAATTCAAAAGGCAAATAAGCTAGTCTTTTTTTTCTTTTTGGCATGCGTCAGCAAAAGTATATTATGAGGTATTCTAAAATAATATATCTTCATAAAACAATATAGGTGGAGGTTTAAAGAGAAATAGGGAAAGAAATTGGAACCATCTGGATATCCAAAGTAGAGAAAAGTTTTTGCTAATGGTTGTCATGTACACATTACAAAACTAACATTGTATGGCTTTCTGAGTGGATGGGAAAACACAGAGCTATCAAAAAGTTTTAAAAGAAGACAGTTCTGGAGTGTAGCAATTGAAGAAGTAAAATTATTCATGAGACCTGTACTTAGAAGGCAAGTGGAGATTCACACTTCTTGGGTCAGTAGGGAATTAAACATATCTCAAAGATGATTTGCTTGGTCATGATAATGGAAATACAACAGTGTTCCAGGGAAGATGGAGGGGTCAGATTTTTCTTTCTTGGCAGAGGTGAATGGGGAGATCACCTTTTACTGATTTGCTTTTAAATCAGCCTGATGAATAATAGAAATTTCATGAAAGAAAAAAATAAAATAAAATTCATGCTTTAGCGATAAGAGGAGAAATGTGAATAAAAAAGAAGAAAGGAATAGAGGGCAGAGGAAGGAAAAAGGGAAGGTAGAAACAGGCTGCACTCCCTCACGTGTAAATGTTACATACAAGAAGCAATGTAATTGAAATCTGATTTCAAAAGATATTATTTGAGTATTAAGACAAATTATAAATCAATTTTAAGAGGTTATCTGTCCAATATAAACTTTTTTCCGGGTTTTCTTTTTTTTTTTTTTTTTGTCATTTCATCACTAAGTCACCACGTAGGCAGGGAGTATGTCTTTAAAGCAGATTAGTAAAGGTGGTCTGATCGATTATTTTAAAGCCAAACCCAATAGGTGCACTCTAATTTTGCATGTTTCAGCATAATGTTGACCAGCATGATAGAATACTTATTTAAACAGGTATATCAATCTCAGAGATCTTTATGTATAGTCTACCTTGAAGTCCATTGAAAACAGAATATTCCGTATTGATTTGGCCTGCTCTGCTGCTGTATGTAGTCAATGGGACTCATAGGGATGTAAATAGAATGAATCAACTCCTTGCTGGCCCTGGGCCTCCTCGAGTCATGTGAAGTAGGTTTCTGATTCCTTTATGTTCAGGCACAGCCAGGGAGACAAGAGTGCTACTGTCTTCCGCTGGTGCACAGACTTACCTCAGGCTATGCAGGAAAAATGCTTTTTTCTTATTTTTAGACCTGAATCAGTCTCTGCCACTAACTGTATTCTTGTGAATACAGATAGCACTTTGTTGTTGTGCTCATGGGAAGGCGATGGAGTAACCTGTTTGGATGCAGCTGCAGGCCACCTGTAGAGAAAGTCAAATTAGGGAGAGACCCCACTGTTCTTTGCATTAATGCTTTTTGTATTGTTGTTTGACTTTTCCCCTCTCTGTCTATGTATCTTTTTCAACTTGGGAGATCGGGAGCACATTTTAAGGCTTTCTGTCCCTTTAAGGCATCTAGTGATTGAAAGGACTCTAAGATTTGAAAGGCTGTAAAAATTCCCCAGTTGCCAATGAATGATGGCAATACAAAGAATTGTAAAGCTGTTGAAGTAGTCTTCTTACAGATTTAGTTTGTTTGGTGAACTTTCAGCAGCAGCTCTTGCAAGGTACTGTTCAAATATTCCCACCTATCTGTGCTGCTTCTCCTTGTAAGGATTTCTCATATTCTCAGTGGAAAAGTAGTTGTCTGCATTAGCAGTTCACTTTACTGGAGATAAGGAGAAGAAAAGAAAGAAATTCTCGAAGAAATAAATTCTCCTCATCTTCCTTTCCTCATCCACCAATTTGAAGCCTGAAAAAAGAAGCCCATAAATGAAATATCTACATTAGCCATAAATATTAAAGGAGGGAAATGCACAAATAAAAGTTGTTTCTGGAAAGCTTGATTTTGGCTGAATATCAAAAACCATTTCCTGACAATGAGATCCATTAGACTACAAAATAATTTCTCAAAGTAGTGGTTGCATTGCTTATAAGATTTCAAATTTAAGGATAGACTGAAGGCAGCCAAAGATATCAGGTTCAAATGCAGAGTTTTGTTCTGGCAGTTGGAAAAATCAATTCTTTTGAGCCTGGCTGTTTCTCTTGTTTTTGTTTATGATTGAAAATTCCGATCTAATGTTGGGTCAGAATTTTCCAAGACCCTCCATTATGGATCCTTGCAAGCTATTTGGGGAAACTGGACTCTCATGGACAGACCTGGTTTTGTCTGTGAATCTGCATTGCTCTTCAAGCATCTGTCAGAAGCAAGAATCTATCATTATAGTTATCACTTAGAGAATTCTCTCTGCTCCACTTTCCAATGTTTATCAAGCTCCTATATTATTGCACTTAAATACCATTTAGTTACAAAAACTTTCAATCATCAACATTTTGCCCATTTGGGACATTTTGCCCATTTGTATATACAAAACGCCCTTTTGGACAAAGTATTGTACATAGGTAGATACTGAGATATTTCTTAATAAATTCCTCTAGATAAGGCTTTAGTATTTTAGCCCTAATGACCATGATTTGGTACATACAGGTTATACTCCTACTAAAATCAGATGATATATTAATAGAATAGAATTTGCTGCAACTAAATAGTGACATTCAGACAACTTTAAATCTCGCATATACTTTCTGTGCTTTCTCCTAAATGTTGTATTCTCTCGAGCTGGTATTCTTTCTGTTCTGGTGAAGAAAAGGTTGGAGTAGTAATGCCTTATATAGCATATTTTACATTTTCATAGATTGTTCCTGCATATACTTCCTTAAATAGATCCTCGCAACACAGCCCAACAATTGAAGCTAAGAGAGACAGAGCAGGGACTTGACGTAAGGAGTTCAGCCTCTCAGCTCCTTCCTGCTCCATCAACATTTGCTCCATGCACTCTCACATGAAAAGCATTTGCATTTTCCATTTGGTATTCTCTTTCGCTGCTGCTAGCACCATAATTAGCACTTTGAACTGTATATCCAGGTAAAGAGGTAGTCCTGAGGGAAGAATGTAAAAAGTACCTAACTGCGTAGAAACAAGGCACCAGAAAAATGTAAAACATAGCAACTCATGTCAAGGTGCTTGAAATCCACGATTGAAAATAGGACAGGTCCCAGGAAAAAACTCATAGATAAGCCCAAACTAACAGTTATACCAACATCTACTACTATGAAGCAGATTTAGGACACTTGAGGTAAAGCCACTTTTGTCTTCCAGCATAAAGAGGTGGAATTAATTAACCACAGGGAGCTAGTTGAGACCTTGCTTTAAACCATTCATCTATAACTTTCAAACAACCTGTGCTTCGAATTTGAAATGGTTTTACCATTTTTTATCCTTGTATGCTGTCTTCAACCTAGGTATGCTTTAAAAGGGCTTCACTGGTAGCTCAGCTGGTAAGAATCTGTCTGCAATGCAGGAGACCCCAGTTCGATTCCTGGGTGGGGAAGATCCCCTGGAGAAGGGATGGGCTACCCACTTCAGTATTCTTGGACTTCCCTGGTGGCTCAGATAGAGAAGAATCTGCCTGCAGTATGGGAGACCTGGGTTCAGTCCCTGGGTTGGGAAGATTCCCTGGAGGAGGGCGTGGCAACCCACTCCAGTGTTCTTGCCTAGAGAATTCCCATGGACAGAGGAGCCTGGCAGGCTACAGTCCAGAAGCCTGGCAGGGTACAGTCCATGGCGTCACAAAGAGCTGGAATATTTGACTCAAAGACTTTATTGAAATCCTGACTCTCCTATTTACAATATTTGTATAGTTATTTCATTGAACCCCTATTTATTGTCTTCTAAAATGCAGAGAATGCTAGTAATAACTTTTCCCCAGATTGTTGTGTTAAATGAGATATTAAATGTGAGTGTGTTTTGAATGTGATGAATGGTATTGCATTAATCTGTTATATTTTGCTCCAATTAATTTAGTAGCTTAGTAATTTCTTAAATTATTCAGATAACTACCATTTTAGCACCCAATTTGATCTCTCTGTGTGCTCAGCTCATATCAGGTAATTAACAGTGGATTAGAAAAGACATTTGGAATTTATAACAGTCCTTGGACTCCTGTGCATGGACAGCCTCTATTTCTTCTTGTCACCTTGTTTATGAGACATTCATATCCAAACTTAAAGCCTGCACTGTAAAGAAGTTTTCAGTGCCAGAAATCCCATATGGTTTTGATGTAAGTAAAAGGTGTACATTTCCCTCAGGGTCAAGTCTAAAATCTGGACCACTGCAGGCTTTGACCACATGTATAAGAATCCACAAAACCTGTGATCTTACCTACTGTAATCATATGCATTTATTTACTCCATTTGTGTCCTTTGAATAGGTATCATCCTAGCCAAACACAGTAGAGGAGAAGGTTAAATGATATTAGGATAGTCGTTACAGATGAAAATACCACATTAAATGTCTTGACATAGTGCAACAGAATTACAAATATATACATAATTCAAATCCATATAAGTCATCAATGTGGAGTGTTCTTTTAAATTACTTTCTTCTCCCAAATGAAATGTCAGTCATTTTTAGTTTTGATTTTTGCAAATTTTGAAAAGTTATTTTTACACATCATAATTACTGCAGATACTTTTCAATCACACTGCTCTGACTTGGGAGAAGCAACAGTAAAATTCTACTATGTTTCAAAACTTCATTGTGTCTTCAGAATTCTACCATGTGAATCAGAGTCTGCTGCTGCTAAGTCGCTTCAGTTGTGTCCAACTCTGTGTGACCCCAGAGACGGCAGCCTACCAGGCTCTTCTGTCCCTGGGATTCTCCAGGCAAGAACACTGGAGTGGGTTGCCATTTCCTTCTCCAATGCATGAAAGTGAAAAGTGAAAGTGAAGTTGCTCAGTTGTGTCTGACTTCGCGATCCCATGAACTGCAGCCCACCAGGTTCCTCCTTCCATGGGATTTTCCAAGCAAGAGTACTGGAGTGGGGTGCCATTGCCTAAGGTGACTCAAAAAGAGGCTAGAGAGTCTCAGTAGAGACCTTCAGATCTCAGCTTTTTCATTGGAACTTTTTATAACACTTGTGTCTGAACTTTGAATATTTGCCAGAGAAACTTTACTTCCTAGAGCAAATACCCTGATATTTTAGAACCAGATGTCTCATAATTTTGTACACATCTATGCATTATCAAAAGCCCTGTGAATTACCAGTCATTTAAATACCAGTTATCTACTTTTTTCTGATTGTTTTTTCATTGTAATTTCTCCCATTTCCCGTCTTGACCTTAATGTTTCAGAGAAAGGAAGGAATCCCACAATAGAGAGAGTGATCTTTCATTTGTGAGCTGCAAAGCTTCATAGATCCTAATTTGGCAGTATGTGTGCTGCAAAGCCTTGGAATGCTGTTTTGCAGTTTCAAAAGTGATCATACTCAGCTTCCCAGAATTTTTTATGCCTGGAGGATGCCACAAGAACAAGGGTAGCCTTGTTAACAGTTGCAATCTCTCGAAAACAAGATAGGATTTGGATATCAATCATCACTTCAGCTCACAAAGCTATGTTCTCCACCCCACTAAAGGATTGCATTTACATCTAAAATGGTTAATACTGATCTCCACTAGAACTCCTACATGGAGGAATGTAGCTGTCATGTGTTCAGTGACTTTGGGGTTAGGAAAGAATGACATCACCAAATTTAAGCATATTATCGCGCTGACATAGAGGCACCTTGTTTTCTCTTCTGTGGATAGAGCAAGGATTGTGTTCTGAGTCTTGATTTTTCCTCCCAAAGAATACCTTTCTACCCCACTTCTTAGCAGCTGCAGTATG
This sequence comes from Ovis canadensis, assembly GCF_042477335.2. Taxonomy (NCBI): domain Eukaryota; kingdom Metazoa; phylum Chordata; class Mammalia; order Artiodactyla; family Bovidae; genus Ovis; species Ovis canadensis. The sequence continues at coordinate 171,854,206 of NC_091246.1, read as the reverse complement.
AAGGGTTGAAAATGTCACTTCAGCTAATGATGAATGATGCTTGACCTCCGTATGGGTTACTCTGAATTTTACGCAATGCTGAATTAATATGAGAGATTCCGACTCAAAGACTTTGGCTGTTACGAATTGCTCTGAGGATGGATTTGTGTAAAGCAGTCAGTAGCTTCAGGGTTTTTTCTTGTTGTGTCCTTGGTGGTGGTAGAGGGGTGAGGGTGCTCTGGAAGCAAGGTAAAGACACAATGTGTTTTCTCTTGTGACATTAATATCTTTTCATACTGGAAATATTGTCAGTAGCAGAACCAGTTTGTGAAAAAAAATTATCAAAAGGGCAACTGGCCCACGTGTCTTTGTTGTTTCTATTTGAATATAATTAATTATGTAAAGCAATAGTTAGTGGAAGATTAACAATTAGTAGATTCTGTCAAGTAGTCACACGGAAATTACCAACTAATTGAACGACTGGTCCTCTATTGTGTCAGAAAGCAATGCTGAGTGTCATTCTTTTTATCTTTTTACTTTGTTGTTTTCACAGATCCCCTTGTTCTAAGATGTATGTTTCACAGCAGACTAATAAATAAATAACCCTGGTTGTAATTTCATAGCATGCAAAAGGGTTTGAAATAAAAACACCTGTTTTAATTAGCATTATGGTTTGTTCACTTTAAAAAAAAAAAGTGATAATCCTGATGCAGTTAGCTGACATTTTTAAAGCTTTGAATTTCCATCTGTATCTTATATTATGATGTTTCAGGATTGTCATGAGTTAATTATGTTAACTTGGGAAGCATTGCTTGCATTTAGAATGAAAAACTTCAGCTTGAATAGACAGAAAAGCAGATGCTATCTTTCTTGTCAATTGCTTTGTTGTGGGCTGCCTTGCAACTTTTCATGTATTTCTGGATCTAAAGGGAAGTGTAAATCTCTATTTATTTTAAGTTTATCATAAACTACACAATTTCAGTATTCTTCTGTTTTGGCTGTACGTGTTTTGTGTATCTTTACATACATCGCTTTCCTGCCCCCAAATCCAAAATCCACGGTCAAATTATCTCTTCTCTAATTCTTAATTTGTTTTGTTGTGCCTAGCCATTATGGAGATTAGAGCATAATAAAATTGAAGAATAGGACAAGGCTACATGGCTTGAGCCTTTTTTCAGTTAATTTTTCTACCACCTTTTTTGCTTTTGTACATCAACCTTTTAAATAGTACAAAAATACATGCAGCATCTGGGCACAACAAGGCATGTTACGGATGGAGTAGACACTCTAAGTAGGAATTTCCATGCTTTTGTGAGCTTAATGTTCCTTTAACGTAGAGAGCAGCTGTGTTTATGTCAATAATTACACTTTGAAATAAGTGCATGTACATGTGTTTCTTTATGGGATTAAGGATGTTAGGGATGGCCTTCCACAAAAGATATTTGTCCCTCCCATCTCCACCCAGAAAGTTCCTACAGTATTCAAAGCCAAGTTATACTGTTTGAGATTCTGAACTATTACTCTGGACAACTGGATTCAAGTTTCCAACATACAGATTATTGGATTGTGCTTAGTGCTCAGTCACTTCAGTCATGTCTGTCTCTTTGTGACCTCACCGACTGTAGGCCACCAGGCTCCCCTGTCCAAGAGATTTCCCAGCCAAGAATACTGGAGTGGGTTGCCATTTCCTCCTCCAGGGAATCCTCCCAACCCAGGGAGACTGAACCCATGTCTCCTGTGTTGGCAGGCAGATTCTTTAGCACTGAGCCACCTAGGAAGCCCAGTATTAGACTGACATGCTTGTAATTTTCTGTGTCCTCCCTTCTCCACACTGCTGCTGCTGCTAAGTGGCTTCAGTTGTGTCCAACTCTGTACGACCCCATAGATGGCAGCCCACCAGGCTGCCCTGTCCCTGGGATTTTCCAGGCAAGAATAGTGGAGTGGGTTGCCATTTCCTTCTCCAATGCATGAAAGTGAGAAGGGAAAGTGAAGTCGCTCAGTTGTGTCCGACTCTTCACGACTGCATGGACTGCAGCCCACCAGGCTCCTCCATCCATGGGATTTTCCAGGCTGGTTCTCCCTCTGTCTCTGTACCCAGGAATCTAACTTATATATACCACTTCACCAAGGTCCTGTTACCAAAAGGCTTCCAACCAGATTGAACCAGAAGGAGGCTTCTGCAGAACAGAGGGTAGGAGGAGACAATGCAAGAATGCACTGATTCTTAATGCTTAATCCCCAGATCGGGCTTTGTACGTGGCACTAGTGATAAAGAAACTGCCTGCTAACATAGAAGACACAAGAGATGTGGGTTCGATCCCTGGATCAGGAAGATCCTCTGGAGAAGGGCATGGCAACCTAACTTGTATTCTTGCCTGGAGAACCCCATGGACAGAGAAGCCAGGAGGGCTACAGTCCATAGGGTTGCAAAGAGTCCGACACGACTGAAGCATCTTAGCGCGCATGCATGCACAATCCCCAAATTAGTGTCATAGAAAATAAATCCTCAGCTTTCAAAGGCAAGTGAGATCAAGCAGAAATGGATCACTCTAGGGAGGATTTTTGGAGAAGGCAATTGCACCCCAGTCCAGTACTCTTGCCTAGAAAATCCCATGGATGGAGGAGCCTAGTGGGCTGCAGTCCATGGGGTCGTGAAGAGTCAAACACGACTGAGCGACTTCACTTTCACTTTTCACTTTCATGCATTGGAGAAGGAACTGACAACCCACTCTAGTACTCTTGCCTAGAGAATCCCAGGGACGGGGGAGCCTGGTGGGCTGCCGTCTATCGGGTCACACAGAGTCGGACACGACTGAAGCGACTTAGCAGCAGCAGCAGCAGCAGCAGCAGCGAGGATTTTGGGAGATGTGAAGGCTTCCCTTTGGGCTTTAAAGAATTGATAGGATGGAGTAGAAGGAGGGAGGGGATGTGATAGCTTAGGTCCAAAATGAGAAGGAACCAAAGTATGGAGGGTCTGGAGTATAGCTTAACTTTTCTGGGGAATGGAGAGAATACCAGTTTAACAGGAACAGATGTCAGGGGTCTGAGTGAAGAGGAAAGTTAAGATTAAATGGCAGGTTGGGTCATGTATTAATGGTAGAGGCCTTGAATGGGTGGAATGAGAAATTGTGGTCTTTAAAATACATGACAAAGGTGTGCTCAATCTATAGACAATCTGTAAATGATATGTATTGTGGAGGTTTATTCAAGTGCCTTATCACACATTCAAATTAACTTTCGGCTGTTCCATCACTTAAAAATAGCTCTGTTCATTAAAGGAAATGTAACCTAGATTTTCAGAAAACTAAAACATAATGTTCCTAAAATCATGTCATGCCTTAACCAAGAGTCATCATTTAGTTCTGTCTTCCTAAACCTTTTGGACTAGGGTGGCATGTTATAAATCTGACAGGTTATTTGTTTGGTTTGATTGCAAACTTCAGACTATCAAACAACAAATTGATAGTTTGCATAGACATGACCATTGAGCCTGGGAAACACCTATCACTCCATTATGTTTCATTCCTCCCAACTTTAGATGTATTTTACCCATAAAACTTACAACATAGTGATCATTATTCAGTACCAGATCAGAGAGCACTGGGTTTGCAGTGATTGGTGTTCTCTAGGACAGATGACCTGAATCACAAAGTTTGACTTATTCCGTGTACGTAAGACTGCTGCTCCTCCGCTAGAGACAAAACTGCTGTGGAGTTTACCTTGTCAAGCCAGCTGATAAACTCATATAAAAAGAATTATATTCTGACTTCCAGGACATAAATTTGAGTGGTACCCTTCTCTTCTTGCTCTGTTTCTACATGACCATTTGTCTCCCTTATTATCTTACGCAGTCTTGCAAAATAGTTTACAAATGAGGAAACAATGTTAAAAACCTACTGTGACACTAACTTCCTGAGTGAACTTGAGCTCCTTAAGTTCTCTGGTCTTTAGATCTTCACATGTTAAGTTAGGATAGTACTACCTTGCTTGGTTGCTATGGAAGTTAATTAATCATGTGGGTGTAAAGTACATCTCACAGTGACTGTCACATGATAGAAACTAACTTAAAAGCTTCTGTTGTCCTTACTGTAGTTATCATTATTATTTAACTCTTACTTCTATGTTGATAATTCTCAAATTGACCTATTTAATCTTTATCCCCTTTACTAAGCTTCATGTTCAAATATACAAATGCCTACTGGACATTGCCACCTGGAAATGCCAGTAGCATTCCCAAATCAAACTCACACTCCCTGGCATCTTCTTGTTGAGAACGAACTGAATGAATAAAACTCTTCCTCAGTGTCTAATACATGACAGCTGTATCAACACACCAACATCCTTCCAGCTAGAAACAATAGTTTTACCTGATTCTCTTTTCCCTTTACCACCACTGTTTTCATTAAATTTTAAGTCCTTTTATCCTCAACCGTTTCTTTGCATTTCTACAAACACTACTTAATTCTGGCCTTCATGGTGCCTTGGACAATTGCAGTGACTTCCTAAATAATTTGCATTTTCTTACCTTTTCATCTCTCAAATACTGTGTCCATAAAATACATTCTGAGTGACATATATACCCACTCAAACTTTTAATGGATCTCTCTTGTCTAAAGAACATTTTATCTCTTAACATGACAGTGAAGCCATCCATTGATTTCCAAGCTAAGCTCTCATCACCTTACATAACCCACTTTAGCATGCATGCATCAGAATCACCTGGAGTACCTGTTAAATAACAGATGGCCAGCCACACCCCAGAGATTCTGATTCAGTAAGTCTGAGGTATAGTTCATTAATTTTCATTTCTAACATTGTCCTATGTGATGCCAATATGGCTGGTCCTGAGACCACATTTGTATGACCAGGGCCTAGAACATTTTTCTTTCCCCATCTCAGTCCATCAAAACGGACTTTTGGACTCAGAGGGAGAGGGAGAGGGTGGGATGATTTGGGAGAATGACATTCTAACATGTATACTATCATGTGAATTGAATCGCCAGTCTATGTCTGACGCAGGATGCAGCATGCTTGGGGCTGGTGCATGGGGATGACCCAGAAAGATGTTATGGGGAGGGAGGTGGGAGGGGGGTTCATGTTTGGGAATGCATGTAAGAATTAAAGATTTTAAAATTTAAAAAATAAAAAACTAAAATTAAAAAAAAAATAAATAAAATAGATGCATTACTCAAAAAAAAAAAAAAATCCAATGAATCCCTTACTGCCATTGCCTTAGAGAAATTTTATCAGTCACTGAACTCAGAATGAACCAGTTCATACTCTGTGCTAGCACAGTGCCTAAGGGTTCTGAAGGCTTAGAACCAGATTACTGGACTCTAGCTAAATATCTGAGTGAACCTGGAAAAGTTACTTAATACTGGACCCATTTCCCTATCAGTAAAACTGAAAAAATAATAGTGCTTATAGCATGTGTTGATGTGAAGATAAATTAACATATGTGAAGCACTTAGAATAGTGCCTGAGAAGGGCTCAATTATATTATGTTACCTAGTAGTTCATATCTTTAATCTAACACTCCACTTAGCATATTATGACATTTAGAGTTTGCAGAACAAAGTCTTTTACTAGATGTTAAGCACCCTGAAAACAGAGACCACATCTCCATGAATTCCCAGAAACATAACCCCAGGCCTAGCACTTTATAGAAATTAAGTATAAAAACCTTTCAATTCAATTGAAATTCAGAAAAGATTGCAAAGAAATCTCAAGTAAAACTCTTCTAATCAGTAAACAAAACCATCCATTTGTTTTTCCCTCATCATAAAGATGAATAAAAATGTGGTCAATTATTAATAATACATTGAAACTAGGTTTGCCTTTTCCTTTGAATTTTCTAAACTCTATAATTAAAACAGCTTCAAATTGAAAGATTGTAAAGAAGAAATTAATCTTATTGGTAAGTAAAAAAGCAAATCCCATGGTTGATGATAGATATGACCTGTTAGCAATAGTTACACTTTTATGCTTCCTTCTCTTACAATCAGCGTGTGGAGACCAGCATAATCCAATTAATTGTAATTCCCTTTTGTAGAGTCAGTAAAGTAGTGCATGATACTGAAACACCATTGAAGTCTTATCTCTGGTCAGATAATCCACACGGGTTTTCGTTTTCCAACTACCAGCAGGTTTTTATAAACTTCAGGAAAATAGAATATTTTGACTTTCTTGAACTTGTGATAAATGTGATACACAAGAATTGTCTCTGAACTTTAATCCTTTGTATATGCCTAGCCATCAGTTTTCTAGACTTCTTTCTCTGCTGTGCAATGAATGGTTTCATGAATACACTTGAGTTTTTCTCTATCTCCTGACTGCATTTAAAATATTGTTTTTCCACAGTGAATATGCAGTATTTTAACAAAACAGAGCATCTCAACTGAGCTGTTTGCTGCTGGTACCTCTTGGATACATAATCTCTCATCCATATACTCACTCTGCTCCATCTTGCTCACTCCTGCCAAAACACAGGAACAATTTTTTTTTTATAACAATATGCTGAAATAAAAGTTTTGTGACTGTGCTCTTTCACACACAGAATATCTTACTGTACACATTTAATGTCTTTTCCATCTTAACTAAAGTTCAGCGCTTTGAGGTACAACAGTGAAGCTAGCATGAATTTATTTTTCCTTTTTCACAATTTCATGGACAGACGGTCTGTTCTTAAACATCTATCTTAGTAACTTCAGCATACAACTTTTTTTCCTTTCCTTATTAAATGGAGAACGTTTACCCTTTCACTTAGAGGGAACATATTATACCATCTCTTTGGCATATCCAAATTGCTAGCACCACCACTCTTGTGTCTTGGGGCCAATATTAAGGAAGGGCGTCTTGCACACAAGCCTCTGTTATGACAGCCAGTGTGGTCATCGAGATGGCTACTAGGTGACTGATGGAGGCTACACTAGACAAAAGGAGATTCAGGGCCCTGGGAGTGGAGAGGGAAAGGGACAAACCAGGACTGCATGAGATTTCATCACACTACTCAGAATGACGTAAAATTTATTTCTAAAATTTATCATTTAATATTTTCAGACTGTGGTTGACGGCAGATACCCGTGGAAAGCAAAACTAAGGATGAAAGAGGACTGCTGTAGCTAAGTTATTTAGGGTGTGCCCCAGAGTAATGGGCTTCCCAGGTAGCACAGTGATGGAGAATCCACATGCCAATGCAAGAGATGCAAGAGACACAGGTTTGATCCTTGGGTTGGGAAGATATCCAGAGGAGCAAATGGCAACACACTCCAGTATTCTTGCCTGGAAAATCCCACAGATAAGAGGAGCCTGGCGAGTCAGACACAACTGAGGATGCATGCATGGCCCGAATTAATACGATTACCAGGCTAGGATGAGTAACATATTAAACGGATCTGAAATGAAGCTGAATGTAGGCCAGAGTGAAGATCAGCAGCATAGACATGGGTGACCTCAGGAACCATAGGCAAAAACTCAGGAGTGAGGGCCACAGATGTGTTTTGTGTTAGATTAGAAGAGAAGAAAAGCAATAAGAGTACCTAGTTGGAGAAAGCTCTATCTTTCCACTGACATCACTCCAGTTTCCTCCACTAACTTTCTTGTGTGAGAACGTGTGGCGAAGTTAGCCTGAGTCCATCTCTACCTCTGGAGAGGCTCATACAGGCCAAAACTGCCTAGGCTGCTTGGGAAAGTGTCTTAGTACTAACAGTTCACCTGAGACTATAGCAAATGATGTCTTCCTGTCTTCCTACAAAAGGAACTGTAGATATCTCTCAGACTTGGACATGTATATAGTTATCATCATCACCTTTATTAAAAAGATACTTAGTACGCAGAAGGCAATGGCAACCCACTCCAGTGTTCTTGCCTGGAGAATCCCAGGGATGGCACAGCCTGGTGGGCTGCTGTCTATGGGGTCGAACAGAGTCGGACACGACTGAAGTGACTTAGCAGCAGCAGCAGTAAGCAACTAATTGAGCATGTTTTTGTACTAATGAAGTGAATATAAAATTTAAAAGGGGTAGCTCCTTTCCTAGAGACAGCATAATTCTAGTACTAATGATAGGAAACTTAAGAATTGTCATATTTCAAGAGATTATATACCATTTCTTAAATATCTTACAAGCCTCGTTCTGTCATTATAACTGCCTTTTCCACCCATACCTCTTGCACTTAGCACATTTGACACATATTGGGTGTTTTATTTTTAATGAGTGAATGTATTAACTTGATTGATAGTTTTGTTTCACTTTGCACTATAAATGTAATACTGAAATTGATGTATAATGATGGAATTTCATTCATTCATTTCATTTTCAGCATGCTCATTCCTTTTTCTTTTGACTTTGTTTCTATTTAGATTTTTCTCTCATCAGAAAACAGTCACTGCTGTTGGGTTTATTTTTTTAATTTGTACTTACCGTTGACCCCTGAGCACTGAGGGGATTAGGTGTGGCAAAACTTCCATGAAGTTAAAAATCGGAATATAATTTATAATCCGCCCTCCGTATGCGCAGTTCCTCGGTAGCCGTGGCTCTGGGTCTGCTGATCTGACCAAGTGAGGGTCGTTTAGCACTGCAGTATTTCAAAAAAATTTGTATATTAAGTAAACCCTTGCAGTTCAAACCCAGGTCGTTCAAGGGTCAGCTGTATTATAATTATATATTTGTTAAGCATCAATTGTTTATCAGTTCTTACTTAAAGAGTCAAACTTTTCTTTTCATCAGAAGTTACATCTCTCACGACAGTATATTAAAAGGAGTAATTTAAGCTAGATATTATATAAGATTCTGAAAATATTTGCCAAAGTCTGACTGACAAAGATAATACTCAAATAAATTTCCTAATAATGTATAACAAGCCTATACTAGATCTTTTATATCTCCTCACTGAATTCTCACACAAAATTAGGAGGGAGAGATGGCGGTTCTCATTGGGCAAGTAAGGAAACCAGTATGTTAAGCAATATCTATATATGTGCACGTACCTACAATAGACATGTTATCTGTATATGGGTATTTATAGATGTTAGTTATATTTATTTCCTAGATATCATTATGAGATATGTTTTGACCTGACCTGCTTGGTATTTACAAATGTAATATAACTCGGAGAGAACAAAAAGCGACAGTGTTGAAACTTAGAGCCGATAACGAAGAAAACTTTCAAAAATGACTTGAAATTTAATCCTACGGATTCCCTACCCTTTGGCGTATGTAATGTATGAAATCATCCATGGAATTTGAGTGAATTCTGAATCTGTTTGGAGAAGATGGTCAAATAAAATGAACCATTGTATATAGTGTCTGCAGAGCACAAAAAGCCTTTGACTGCATGGAAATAAGAGCAGTATTGGAAGCTCTGAGTAAGAAAGGAATTAAAGAAGTATATATTGGTATCATGAAATGTATCCTTTTTTAAAATGTATGATCCTAACAAAGTCAATTCATTTTTATCATTGTTACTGTTGTTAGAGTCTGAACAGGGCTACCTCACCTCAGATGCCTAGACAAAAAAACCTAGAAACCAAGAGAGAAAAGTAATATCCATAACAGCATTTTATAAGGTGGCATTATACATGGAGTTATGATGGGAAGATGTTTTATGTTATGCCATTATAAATTAAAAATGCAAAAGCAATGACACGTTTGTTATACTTTCCATCTGTGGTGCCTGCTTCACAAATTTCAGTTGTACCTATTTATTATGTTATTATTTACATTCAAATGAAATCTGAGGAAAAATAAAAATAAGGCATAGTCATTCTTGACTCAGTTCCTGTACTGGTTAGCTGGGGAAGGATAGATAGATTAGAAGGCTGTTCCACCACCATCAAAGAGAGTCTCTAAAGACATTTCATTAGCCTGTGACATTATTTGCATGCCTTGGGCTTCTTAAGTGATTTCCAAAGAAATATACACAGCATGAAGTCCATGGAAAGCAAGCTAATATGGCATACCAAAATACCCCAATTTATTTTCGCTTAATCCAGTGGAGTTAAGAAATAGAAGATATCATGAAAGAGGCTTTAGCATGTTAGAGAATTTCTGCTTATTTTCTTGGTTCCTGCCTTTTTCTTACTACAAGGAGGCCACACAAAACTGAATTTGGTAGACCAGGTGGCAAAAGTGTCCGTTCTCTATATGGATCAAACCATCTCTTTTTATAGTAGAGTAACCATTTTCAAATGTATGTCTTCTAATAGCTTTCTGCAGGTTACTGTGGTAAATAGTAAGGAATAAATTTCTTTAGTTTTGGAATATAAAGTTACGTATATAAAACAACTTTCTGCCTTCTTTGATAGATAACCATGGCCATAGGGAGTTGATTTGGCTTGCATTGAGATCTTCTGTGCGTGTGTGTGTGTGTGTGTGTGTGTGTACGCGCGCATGTGCACGTGCCCGTGCACACATCCTCAGTTGCACAGTGCTTGCGCAACTGCTTGCCGCCCCATGGACTGTAGCCCACAAGGCTCCTCAGTCCATGGGATTCCCCTGGCAAGAATACTGGAATGGGTTGCCATTTCCCACTCCAAGGGATCTTCCCGACCCAGGGGTCGAACCTGCTTCCCTTATGTCTCCTGCATTGGCACGCAGATTCTTTACCACTAACACCACCTGGGAAGCCCAAGATTTCCAGAGAACAATTTTAAATGTTCCTTAGTATTTCATATCTTGGGCTATAACAGCAATGAAGTATTTCTACTTTAAAAGTAGTAGCTGGAAAAAAGAATGTGTAAGAAAATAGCAATCATGATTTTATTGTCTGGTAGTCATGCTAGAGAGTATCCTGCATGTGTATAGAGCAAACCATTTGAAATAGTTAGGTTAAGCCTGAATAGGCAAGAAATTGTCCAACTAATTCAACTTTCAAAGGCTTTCTCTGAATCTAGATAATTATTTTTATTTAGTTTGAATTACTTAAACAGCTATTTCTGTTGTCTACCATATTTCATATGTGTGGCATGGCCCATGATTTGAGAAAATGTCTAGATATGATCTAGGGACATGATGTCTTTCTCTGCACAGAAACTTTGGGTGGGCACTGTATTCATTCTCTAGGGCTGCCAGAACAAAGTACCATAGACCAGGAGGGCTGGGGGGCTGGGGGATTAAACAACGGAAATGTATTTCCTCTCTGACCAGAATCAAGGTGTTGGCAACGTTGCTTTCTTCTGAAGCTTCTCTCCTTAGTTTGTGGATGGCTGTCTTTTTCCTTTGCCTTCACATGGTCTTCCTTTGTGATGTCTAATTGCCCCTTCTTATAAAGAAACCAGTCATATTGGAATAGAGCCATCCATGTTGCCTCATTTTACCTTAATTGCCTCTTTAAAGGCCCTATCTCCAAATATGGTGGGGTTCAGGGGGTTGAGACTTCAAGTTATTCATTGGAGCAGTGTGGTGGGGGGGGGCCCACAATTCAAACCATAGCAAACATAAAGTACATTTTGGGGATGAATTTGTCTCTGCTTTAAGGTCAAAAAGAGTATTATTCTAGGGGACAGGAATAAGATGTAAAATGCCTAGAACCTACTTTATTTTCACTTGAATAATATTTCTGAGCACCTGGCGAAGCCTTCTTCTTTGAGGTATATAAAGCAGCCTCAACAGTTGTAGCTCTAAAAAGGCACCAAATATAGCTTCTAGTATGTAGTCACCATTCAAGCTACAATTGTTGAGTAAAAATTAAATGAACTAGCAAATTAACTGGTCAACCAGCTTAATTTTCTAAGATAATGTCCCCACCAAAGTCTGATGTTGTTCCCAAGGAATTACAGAGGTCCTTTAGTGGGTGCAAGATGCAAAGAAGATGGTTTTGGCACAAAGTTTACATATCGCTATTCTTGAGAATTTGGAACCTCTCTAATCTACCAGAAATCAGATTGAACTGTCACTTTAAAGAGCTAACACGACAGGAAACGTTGAGCTAGTTGGATGATTGACCCAACTTTCTTTTGATCCACCCCTTTAAATGCTGAACTAAAAATCAGCTGTAGCCTTATAAATGGTATGTTTCATCCACTCTTATATCTAATCTTCCAGTTTGATTTTATGGCCAAACATATTATTTTTTGGATCAAGTGTCCCTATGGCATCTCTTTCATTCATGTATGACTTTCATGTACCCAGCAGGGCTTTCCGATAAGGTTTCCAAATGGTCATCTGTGCTGGAAGCAGATACCATATCCTTTATGAGAGTTTCACGATGTAATAGGTTCTTGTCACTGTATTAATGATATCAGAACTATTCTCTCTGTATCCTGGTAAAGTTGGGCTGTCTTTTCCTCTTTTTTATTTTTTATTACACCAGTAAAATAAAAGTTGAAAAGGGAGTTTAAAACTACCATGGAAAAATTACAAGGTAAAAGTGTACTTGTCTTTCAATACACAAAAATGCTCATCTTTATTCTTATGTAACTCTTCTACTCTGGAGAGCCTGAGTTTGTCTGCAGCTTCAGGTCAACCAATCCTAGGTTAACACAGTGCCTTTAGTTAAAGTCGGACAGTGTTGCAACTTTGGGTTACAGCAAGTCTGTAGAGCAATATGTAATACAAGAAGAGAGTGGTGATTAAGCTATTAGTGATATTTATTTATTTATTTTTTGACTGCACTGTGTCTTCATTGCTGTGTATGGACTTTCTCTAGTTGAGGCAAGCGAGGGCCACTCTTCACTGCGGTGTGCGGGCTTCTCTTTGTGATGGCTCCTCTTTGCGGAGCATGGGCTACAGGCATACAGGCTTCAATAGTTGAAGCTCTTGGGCTCTGTAGTTGTGGCTCATGGGTTCTAGAGCATGCCTCAGTAGTCGTGGTACACAGGCTTAGCTGCTCCAAGGCATGTGGAATCTTCCTGAACCAGGGATTGAACTTTTGTCTTCTGCATTGGCATGAGGATTCTTAACCACGGAACCACCAAGGAAATCCTATTAGTGATATTTAAATATGCCTTTTCCCATGGAGATTACCATGACATATGGTGGCTATCAAAGATCCACCTTTCAGTTCTCCTTTTTAAAAATGGGTAATTTCTAACAGCTATTGTCAAAAATGTTTAACTTCAAATAGAGTGGATTTTTAGCTGGATATAGGTAAGTTTTTATTTAAAAAAAAAAAATCTACAAAAAAAAACCCTTTAAGGAAGGACATTTCAAGATAGACTTGAATGCTTGGATACAATATTAAAATATATTTGTTGTGGTATCTTAAAAGTCACAGAGTAACTTTGGATTTTGGAGCTTAAACTGTCTTTAATTCTTTTTAAATGGTTTAAGCCAAAAGCTGTGACCAACATGAATTTACAATAACCTGATTAGAGGGCCAGGAGAAACCAGCGCAGATTACTGGTGTGATGATCGTGAGGTGTCTTGATTCAACCAGACTTCTTCCCAGTACTGGACTCCAGCATGTAAAGTTTTTGTTGAGCTCCTATGACAAATTGCATCATGCTGAGGTAAATCCTCTAAGACAATCAAGATGGTTTATGATGCTTGCTCAGTATTTCCATTGCTTTAATCCCTAATATATTTTGCCCTTTGGGCCTTTATTCACCTTCCCCATCACAATGGCATCTTGGATATGTTTGAGGTTTTTTTGCTTTCCAAATGTTTTTCAGATACATTTTCTCATTTGATACAAATGACTATATTATTTCACAAATAAATAAATAGATACACAATAAATTAGTGGTAAATCCAGGCCTGGTGTTTTATGTAATCTCTTTCTCACTCTATCATATTTCCTCTCCACTCTAGCACCACATAGTAATTTGCTCCATCTTCTGTCCCATTCCTAATGCATTCTTTTTATTGACAGTTCACTTTATATCTGTTTATATAAGAATCTGTTTCTTCTGTAAATGAGTAATTAGAAAAGATCAGAGTCAGTTTGCAGGTAAAAGCATAGCCTCAAGTAAGATATTTAGGGATAAAATATAAAAGTCACTATCTTTGAAGTAATAGTCAATCCACTACCACTGGCAATTACTATTTACTTGCCTTTACCCTTGCAGCTTCTGCCAGCCAGGCTTAGCATGACCATAGTGGTTTGGAGAGAAACTGACTGGCTCCTTGGGCTTCACGGGTGGCTCAGAATCTGCCTGAACTGCAGGAGATGCAGTTTCGATCCCTGGGTTGGGAAGATCCCCTGTAGAAGGAAATGACAAGCCACTCCAGTATTCTTGCCTGGAAAATCCCAGGGACAGAGAAGCCTAGTGGGCTACAGTCCATGGGGTCACAAAAGAGTCAGACATGGCTTAGAGACTAAGCAACAACAACAGCAACAAATTGACTCCTTATCGTGGGTTTATAACTTGTCAGCCATGGAAATTTTATTTAATCTATACATGCCTCATTTTCCCTGTCTATAAAATAAGCTGATGATAGCATAGACCTCATTATTGAAAAAAATTATACAAAAAATATGTAGTGCATAGCATAGTCTCTAGCATGGTGTAAGCATCAAATAACTATCGGTTATTGTTTCTGTTGCAAAGATTCCCTAAAATATAGTCATCTGAATTTTGTTCTGTAACAGATTTTTATTTTGTCAATAATAATGACCAGATCTTAGTGTTGAATGTGTTAGTTACTCATTCATATCTTTGTGACCCCATGGACTGTAGCCCACCAGGCTCCTCTCTCCATGTAATTCTCCAGGCAAGAATACTGGAGTTGCCATTACCTTCTGCAGAGGATCTTCCCGACCAAGGGATCAAACCCAGGTCTCCTGCATTGCAGGCATATTCTTTACCAACTGAGCCACCAGGGAAGCCCCACCAGCACTTAAGTTCATGTTAAAGAAACCTCAATATGCACATATCTAGTTTTCTATTTTTCTACACCCCAAAGGTAAACTTCACAAATCAACGTTTATTGAGTAACTTTTATAAACTCTTATAGATTCCATTGTTTTGGTTCTCTACTGGGGATTACTTTGTATCCCCAGGAGATATTTGGCAATATCTGGAGACATTTTTCACCAGCACCATTAGGAAGTGTCAACCAGCTGGCTGAGGCCAAGGATGCTACTGAATACCATAGCATGCACAGGACAGCCCTCGTTACAAAAAATTATTCAGTCCCAAATGTCAACAGTGCTTCACTACAGTGAAATCCTGCTCGTTTGAAAAGGGGGAAACAAGAAGACATCGTCACTGTTAACAGATTTATTAGAAAATGCCTATCAGATAACACAAATGTGTTCATAATGATACCTGTTAACACAGAGATGAGTGTCACTTCATCTTCACCACAGATTGCATTCATGAGAAGGCATATAAATATGGACCCAACTGTGTATTTAGATAAATAGCAGTGGTCTTGAAAAATATGCCTTAGAGTCCTCTGTTTTACAAAGAAATCTTAACCTTGGTTGTTTATGGAAAAACTTAATATAAAAATCAGGTATTATATACCAAAAGACTTTCCAACTACTTATCATCTTATTTATTGAAGCTACTTGTTGGGGAGCTATATCTGGTCTTTTTAAAATGAAGACCAAATAATAGGAATGTTAGTTTAAGTAACACAAGTTGATATTGATATTATATGGCATTTTGAGTGCATATAATCAAATGGTGTTGAGTGGTAGATTTTCTTTTTTATGTATATTGAAATATTTCATTTTCAAAATCAGCTGAATTAAGTGATGTTTATCTGAAGGTGACAAACATGACTGGCATCTATCTTTGGTTATGCAATTGTTTGCTGTTATTGTTTGCTTACTCAAAATAAAATCATCCTGTTTTTTAACCTGCTAAACTTAAACTTATGCAGCAAAATAGCATTTTGTGTTGACTTTTGTGCTCTTAAACCTATGCATCAAAATGAATTTTTGTGTGGACTTTTGTGATAAATTTTCGGTAGAGATAGTTGTGCATGTGAGCATGTGTGTGTATGTGTGTGTTTGTGTGTATTTAGTTTTCCACTTAAAGTTCAGTGCCAAAGCTACCGTACTTATACGTTTTCTAAATGTGCTTTAAGCAATAAGTTGTACAACATTTTTAGAACATGTGTTAAGCTATTTCTCTAAGAATGAAGCTCTTAACAAAACATAAGCACTCTGCATGAGATCTTAGCAGCAAAGTGCTTAAAAGATAAAGTAAGAATTGGTACCATGGGAAGAACACCAGCTGTAGAGCGCACAGGTCCATTATGAGAAGTATGGTAGTGGGTAGGGAGAAAATGATTTAATCAGGAGTAAAACCAATTTTATTATAAGGGCACGCAGGGGGTGTGGCACCATAGTGAGAGGGACATTTCAAAATATCTGACAGATTTCAACAATGTGAAAACCCCGTTCTTTAAAGTGACAGTAAACCCCATCAGGTCTCCCTTTTTGATGCTATTGTTAACAGTTGACTGTTTAAAGCTGGCCTGCTAGGATGCTGTCGTCCTATTTCAATAGTGTGTAACCAAATAAAAGACTAATTGTTGAAATACAATCAATCAAAAATGATTGCAGGGCAGAAAGAAGGTCTCCTCTGCTGATTTTGTTGTGGGTCAAATTATTGTGTTATGATTGAGGTAGGGATGGAGACTGAAAGGGAAGAAGAAAATAGCCCAGCTGAAATAAACAGATTCACCTTCATTCCTTCTCTTTGCAAACAGCCAGTTGAACAGGAACATCACTTACCAGCCCTGGGAATAACAATCCATTTAGAAAAAAAGATCTGATAAAGATTTCAGCTAATATTTTTAAAAGGACACGAACACTATTAGCAAAACAGCCCATGCAGAGATTCCCTACAGTGACAATTCTCAGCTTTTCTTACATTTTTGGTGCAAATTCTCCTCTGCATTCATAAAACTGACACAAGCAGGCATCTAAACGTGAGCCCAAGACATCGGTAAAGACACGCAATTCCAGTTGACCTATTAAGTTCTTGCCGGGATCCTCAGCTTTCTTGTTAACCCCCAGGTTGTCCAAAATGATTAGCTTCAGTTTTCATTAAGGCCAAAATACAAAATCTTTTCTGTGTTGTAACATTCAGAAAGACAAATACTGTGTTTCAGCAGCAATGCTTGTATGCCTGCTTCCTTTTAGTTGTATGTAAAGGTGTCACTTTTAGACATTATTGCATCCACTTTTTGAGTGAGAATGGTTCCAGTCTTTCATACTGAAGACGAAAGGGAAGGAAATAATTGTCCAGACTCTTTTTATTTCTTCTGAGAACTTTATTGGGGCCTTTATTTTCTTTAATATTTAAATGTCTCAACTCACTCAAGCTTCCCAAGCAAACATTTCCATTGTTTCTTAGAGGAGTTGGTGAGCACTTGTGGTTTGGCTTTAGTGTGTTATCATTTTTGACAGCTTTGCATAGCCTACGTAGGCCAACAGGGGTCTGTCTAATATTGTTGCTGGGCACATTTTCCTCGCTGAGATGAAAACTAAAAAAAAAAAAAGATATTTTTGAAGCAGTAAGAAGGAATTAATATCTTTTCTCACTCGGTATTCGATTCCTTGCTGACTTTATATTCAGCAAAAAAAGGAAAAAAGTGTTACCCATTATTCCCTTATACATAGCAAGGCTAACACATGTAAAGCAATAACTCATTTTCTATTGCCATGTTTAGCATATGTCTCCTGTTGGCTCAGCAAGGCCTTTAGGCCGGTCCCTTGAGCCAGCCATCATTGGCAACTCTTAGCCCCTCGGCCTCTAAACCAAATAGCTTTGAATCATGTTGAGCTGTGATGCTAATTTTCATACTGATGCATTATGGGAATAAATGTATCTGACATACTGTGTCAATGGCACTGTCTCTTTGTGTCTCTTGTTTTTTTGTTAGCTGCATTCCTACAGATGGTATTCCATTGAAAATGTTCCCTTCCTATGGAAAAAAGGAAAAAAAAAAAAAACATGCACAGCACCAAACCTCTAGGTGCAGAAGGCTGTTAACGGTTGCTGATGATAGTAGGCAAACATTAACATAATAATTAGTGTCTTGTAATTGTTTCATTAAAACCAGTTGTTCCATTTCTCCTCGTGTTTTCCCAGAAGAGAAGCTGAATTTGGACGACAGCCAGTGGGAGGACATCCACGTTGTCACCGGAGCACTGAAGATGTTTTTCCGGGACTTGCCTGAGCCGCTCTTCCCTTACAGTTTCTTTGAGCAGTTTGTGGAGGCGATCAGTAAGTACCTTGTACACAGGAATGGCTGGTGCAAAAACCTGGTGGTGTGGAATTATTATTAAGCAAACAATAAGAATGGTGAGAGTAGCAATCCTGGCGATGATAATACCCCCAATGCTCCACAGCTTTCGTTCTAGTTTTGGGGTTTCTAATGGCTTATTCTTATTTCTGCAATATTATCTGAGTATTTTTAAAAATTAAGAAAAAAAAAAGAAGACATCCTGTTTAGTGTGGCTGATTTTCAACTAAGCCTCCTTAAATGGAAATAGCTTCTCATACAATCTGCTTTATTTTTTTCTTGTTGTTGTTTATTTTTTAAACTTTTTATTTTATACTGGAATATAGCTGGTTAACAACATTGTGATAGCTTCAGGTAGACAGCAAAGGAACCCAGCCATGCATATACAAGTATCCATTCTCCCTCAAACTCCTCTGCCATCCAGGCTGCCACATAGCGTTGAGCAGAGTTCCTTGTGCTCTACACTAGGTCCTTGTTCGCAATCTGCTTTAAAGGGGTCACCTTCCACATCCCTAGCCCCTACCTTTGTACTTTTGGAGTCACGGAGAGTTTAACTGATTACAAGGGGATTTTGAAAAAGAACGGAAGTGAATTAGACATTACATTTCATCAAAGAGGTATTAAATCATCAACTGAGACATTACCTTCTTAAGGGATCGCTCACCCTACACCCACCAACACTAGAAAAGAGTTGGCTACAGTTTGCTTATGGACATTGTGAGTATCAGTTAAGTAATGGAAGGTTTCTTTTATTAAACTGGTGGCTTTGGGGGAGGTTGAGTTGTATCACAATCCAGTAGTCATTGTACACTCCGTGAAACTTCCTTTTTGTTATCTTGTCATTCATAACACACACACACACACACACTTAAGGAAAAACAAATGAATTAATGAATAAATGAATTAATGAACAAATGAATGAAAATCTTTCCAAATGTGAGGAAACTTCTGCTATTGATTCTTGAAGAAACAGCGACGAGTACATTTCTAAATTTAATATTAATGTCTTAGGGTATACTTACTATGATTGTGACAGCTTGGAAAAAGTTTCCTAGCAAGCAGGCTGATTCAAGGAGGAAAAAGAAAGAAGAAAGAAAGGTAAAATTAAAAAGCTTGCAAGCCTGGCAGGAGCTTAATTAAAGTCCAAATGAGAAAAATCTCCAAGAAAAAAAAATGCTCTACTTAGGAGGTCTGATCTTGGATGGCTGTGTGTACAGCATTCCCATTAGGAGGAGTGGGATACGGGGAGCCTGTTGGAAACAGCCCCTCAATATGCTCTTTTATTCTGTTTTTCATTTCACAAAAGTCTTCACGCTTGTTTAAAGCTCTGGCAAAATGATATCAAGAGGAATAAAGCAGAGTTTATTCTCCCAAGGTCTTTTTCTTGCTGCCTGCTCACAATTTCAGATGATGCTGTTGTTGTTGAATAGAGGAACAGCGCTTTAAATATGGGTTTTGAAGTGAGGCTGAAACTCTTATCCCCTGTCAGACTTTTTATTTCATGAGTCCTCTGTTTCTCAAGAAGAACAGTATTTTATAGTTCCCAGGCTCTCTTAACTTGTTTTTAAAAGGAAGAATAAAGACAAAAATAAACAAGCCTGAATTTCCATAACAATTTATTCTGATATGGAAGGTCAGTCATAATGCTAGGACAGCCTTCCAGTAAGACATTGGGGGCTTCTGCATTTGGGTGGCGCTAGTGATAAAGAACACACCTGCCAATGGGGGAGGTATAAGAGAGGCAGGTTCAATCCCTGTGTCAGGAAGATACCCCTGGAGGAGGGCATGGCTATCCACTCCAGTATTCTTGCCTGGGGAATCCCGTGGACCGAGGAGCATGGCAGGCTGAGTCGCAGAGTCAGATATGACTGAAGCAACTTAGCATGCACCCATGTACTCTGATTATATATATCTAAAGAAGTCATACAAATTTCACAACGTGGTCTCCATACTTTTAAGTGAGAATTGTCTCATTTGAAAGCATACTCGTGCTTGTGCTGATCTGAGGGCTATGGTGTAATATACCCATCATTTGAAAGTGAAAGTCTCTCAGTTGTGTCCGACTCTTTGCGGCCCCCTGGACTATACAGTTCATGGAAAAATCTAAGCCAGAATACCGGAGTGGGTAGCCTTTCCCTTCTCCAGGGGATTCTCCCAACCCAGAGATCGAACTCAGGTCTCCTGCATTGCAGGCAGATTCTTTACCAGCTGAGCCACAACCCATCATTTAAGCTTCCTTATTTAACCTGATTCTGAAGATGTTAGGCAAGCCATTCCCTTAGTCTAAGGATGCGGAAAGCAAGCCCTCAAACCCATGTGAGGTTGTGTCCTTTGAATTTCCATAAAAAGTAAGACCATCTCTGGACTATCCTAGACTCAGCTCCAAACTGGACAGAATTTCAGAAACACTGGCATGGTCAGAACTTAACAAAACAGAATTGAGATAGGCAGCATGCTACTGTGCTATATGACTATTGCAATGATTTTTTCCAACTCCTATCAAATAGGCTATGTTGAGAATGAATGAGAAAGTATTTTAGAACATCCCTTTAAAGATGTAAGATACTGAACAAATGCTAACATTGTTCCTTCAGGTCAGCTTTGTTTAAGAAAGTGATCTAGAAGAAAAGAGAGGAGAGTTTTTCATTTTTCAAGGCAAGGAGAATCATCGTAACAATCTTGCCTTACCTGACTCATGCAATACTTAGTATTTTTTTCATATATAAAATGGAGGGACTAACCAAGAGGTTAATGTGGTTGAGAAATATGTTGGAAAGGGACATATGTTTGCTAATCCATGCATTTTTGACATAACCTTGACATTAGTTCTTGAGTTCTTAACTCAGCTCGAAGTTGTAGTTTGTATTTAAATATCCTTAAGCAAAAGGAAAGTGGCCACATAGTTGCTTGGAAATGGCAAAACCACACCAGAGGAGGCACTGTTACCCAATGTGCAGTAACTGAGTAAAAAAAAAAAAAAAAGTTGAAAATGTAAATACATTCTTATCCATTGCAGAGAGGTGCTGGGCTTTATCATAGTGCTCACTGCTTCTTGTGAAATCTATATTGTGAGCTCAACAGACCTACTCATGAGTTCTTAACTTTTCATGAAAAGGAACCAGCCAGGTAAAGTAATTCCCCAAGGGAGATGTCCATATATACTGACTGTGGGCTTCTTTCCCCATCTTCTTTTGTCACTTCGTTGCTTTGTACCTGTGGAAGGTTGACCCTAGCCAGCTGTATTACAGAGATGCTACTGCAGTCAAAGGAAGTGGCCAGTGGTAGTTGGCAGAGGGAGGGGGAAGGAAAAGATAACCCAGTTTTTTAGTTTATCCTCCACCCCCTCTCCCTTGCTCACCCACCTTCCTCAGGTAGCTTCCCTATTCGAGGATCCATCTCCTCCATGTCTTCAGTCCATTCTGGCTCCAGCTTCCATCTGGTGATGGGGACACACCTCTTGCCCCTCCAGCTGGATAGTGGCTCTCTGCAGTCTCTAGTCACCTGGTTACTACACTCTTCCTTACTTGGCTTTCAGCTTCTTTACCACATGGGTAATCAGTTTCCTCTATTGGTGTCAATGCTTGAAGTGATGTCTGGCCACTGATTAGCCACTAGCAACACGTCATGCCAGTCAATGTCATGGTTCAGGTAGTTGTAAAAGTATTTCTCTTTACTGCCTCACTACCTCCAAGCCCAGTTTGTGAAGGCTTAACGTTTCTCTTTGGTCACAAATGGAGAGATCTTCTGTTACGCTTTCATGACAGAGTTAAAAGGTGAATAGACCAAAAAGAATTTTGCATCCAGCTGTAATGCTCTGCTTCTGAAGAAGAAATGTTATTTCATATAAAAGCAATTAATGACCATTTGTGCTATTTGAAATACTGTTAATTTTTATTATATGTTTGAAAGTCATCATTACATATTCCAAGAGGGAACAGAAGGCATTTACTTTTTTAAGTAGTTTCTTCTTGGACCAAAAACAAACGTTAATATGATAAGAACCTGCAATTGCCATAGTGATCCCGTCTGATAACACCCTTTGGGGTAACAAAAACACCTGCAATTATTTTATATTTCAGAATCCAAGTACTGCAGCTATTGAGCTGAAATTCTATACTTGAGGTCAATACAACTGGGTCACCTGCACGTTATTTCGTAGGGATTTAACCCACTGACTGCTAGGGAATTAATTCCCTGGACATGACTTGTGCTGAAAGCATTATTAATATCTTAAATGTGAAATCAGTACAAAAACACAGCTTTAGAGTTTTATGGTAGGTGATGCAATCTTGTAGCTAAAAGCCTGCCGGGGTTGTAGACATTTCCAGTACATCTAAATCCTAGGAAATGTACTAAGTTTACCTCTATTCCCATCTCTTTTGTTCTGGTACTTCTACAGATCCAAAGAAAAGAGGCAACAAACAGTGTCTTTTCTATTTTACTACTTGCATCTTTTCAAAATTCCTGGGAAAGGAAAGCTTGTTGGCATTTTTTATAATTATTTAGTTCATTTCTGATAATAGCACAGGATACAGAAGAAATGGAAAAGTCAGGTGGAAAATAATTTCTAGTTCATAAAGTTTCTATGAGAATTATACAGCATAACATTTTCCTTACTCTGTATTAGGTGCTCAATAAATGATTTGAAAGAAATTCATTTTTCAGAGGAATAAAGCAAGTCGCAAAATATTTCCCAAGTTCATGTGGCTCAGAAGATTAGGTTTAGCATTAAGCTGCAGACTCTAAAACATAAATACCTTCCATCATCCTACATTGCCTTTCTGTGACTGTTTATCTAAAAGAAATCTTGCTGGAAGAATAAATAACTAGCTGCTGCCAAATATATGTCTGTTACATCATCCTATATAAGACATATATATCCTATATCATTCTACAGAAGATCATATCATTTTGGTGTTTTTTTAACTCAAGGCTAGAATTAAATCATCAGAAATTTTAGTACTGGAGTTTTAGGTTAGAAATAAAGCTAGTACTTTCCAAGAGTGTGCAATGTTTCAATACTTACTAATAGATTCTAAAAGCACCAATGCTTTAAATGTTGCCCTCTTTGAGTACATTTTAACCCTCCACTGTATTATTTTTATAACCAATTGTTCACACAACCCCTTTTGAAATTCATTTAGATATATGCAATATTATTTTCTTAAATCATGTGAGTAGTATTTCAAATGTAAGTGTTACTAATATTCCTTTTTTTACAGTTTCTCACTTGTATCAAACTATAACATTTACCAAACCAAATTCCACAGAGGAACTTATAATGGAAAGTGATAGATTGAGTCCTATCACTTCATATCCCTAGGCCTGTTCATAAGAGGAAACCTCCTTCAGCTATTTCAGTTTTTATCTCTTCTAGTAGTTACTTACATAACTCTGGTTAACATCTCTACTTCTTGACTTATCATCTATAGATAATTCCTAATAAGAAATATCAGTTTATTGTATTCCACTTCCTCCAATATTTGATAATCATGCTATTATATTTTGGTACTTAATATGAATAAGCCTCTGTTTCTTGTTTCATCAACATTCTATGATAACTCATAACTTCCCTTTGTAAGATAAGTATATTTTCCTTTCTGTACTTTCCTATATCGTTCTTCTAAAGTTGCCTGCGTGCCCTAGCCAGTGGTTCCCTTCCTCCACCTTCACAGGCAACAATCATATGATATCATATCCCTCCAACCTCTTCCATTGTAATATCTCCTTCAGACTTGCTTCTGATCACAGTTTTCTCTTTTGAGGATCCTTGTTATTACATTGGGCCCACTTGAATCATCCAGGACACTTCCGCATCTCAAGGTCCTTAACTTAATCCCATCTTCAAAATCTCTTCTGTCATGTAAAGGAAGAATGTCACAGACTCTGGGAATTAAAGTATGGACATTTATATGGAGCCATTTTTTGCCCACTACAGGTTTTTTTTTTAATTTTTACAGATGGTACTTTCTTTATCATAGAAGCTCTTAATCCATCAGTTTTCATCTAACTGCCTCAAATCTAAACAATCATCAGCGCTGAGATAATAGTAAAACTATAGGCTGATTAGTAGATGAGAGGGAAATAAAGAGAAATGACCCCATGGATTTCCTTACAAAATGTTCTATCTATTATTTATGAGGGATAGGATTAGAGATTTCTCTCTAGCCTAGGCCAAAGTTCAGTTATTCAAGGACTATCTTATAATTTCATTTTGGTCACCTTCTTCACCGCAGCTCTTTGCTGCTCATATTAGAGCATGATTTGAGGTTTGTTGATGTGCTATAGTCTCAATTTCCAAAGTTGCCTTTTGTGTGTAAAAATAATTACTTTTCCTCCCATCCCTGACCATGGCCCTGTGTATTTTCCATCATAGGGATGCAAACATTGCTAACTCCACAATGAAAAAACCTGTGCTTCCAATACAATCCCCTTGTCATTGCCTTCAGGTCTTCCCAACCCAGGAATCAAACCCAGGTCTCTTGCATTGCAGTCAGATTCTTTATCATCTGAGCCACTAGGGAAGCCAAATGTATATGCATAATGTTTATTACATATCATGCTTATTAGGTATCATGTTTGTTTTATATATAGCATGTTTATTTAATATATGTGTATATACATACGGAATTGAAAGTGAAAGTTGCTCAGTCATGTCCAACTCTTTGTGACCCCATGGACTATACAGCCCATGAAATTCTCCAGGCCAGAATACTGGAGTGGGTAGCCTTTCCCTTCTCCAGGGAATCTTCCCAGCCTAGGAATCAAACCCAGGTTTCCCACATTGAACCCAGGTCTCCCAGTTGGTACAGACTCTGTACCAACTGAGCCACAAGGGAAGCCCAAGAATACTGGAGTGGGTAGCCTGTCCCTTCTCCAGCGGATCTTTCCAAGCCAGGAATCGAACTGATGTCTCCTGCATTGCTGCTGCTGCTGCTAAGTCACTTCAGTCATGTCAGGCGGATTCTTTACCAACTGAGCTATGAGGAAAGCCCATATGTGTATGTGTATTTATGTATATAGGCCTTGGAGATTAGGCAAGCCAGCAATAAACTGAGACAGTAAAGATGTTCCATACAAGTCTTCAGTTTATTCATGTCAATGTATGGCAAAAACCACTACAATATTGTAAAGTAATTAACCTCCAATTAAAATAAATAAATATATAAATTTTTTCAAGTCTTCAGTTTAAAGGTTGCAATCACACACACATTTGAAGACAATATTTATGACCTATTTTGGTATACACTGATTAATTAAGCAGCAAAACAAATTCTGAGAAATGGTATCCATAAGGTTGAATGAGCATCTTTGAAATCTAGGCCCCAAAGATAAAACATGCCCTATGTATCCTTAAATACAACTCATCCTGCTACATATCTGTCAGTCACACCACCCTCCTATAAAAAGGTGTCGCCTTATGGCAGAAAGTATCGATTGCATGTCTTAATGGTTTTTTTTCCCCCTCTATGGCCATCATGCCACTTTACCTTTAAAGTGAAGTCACTCAGTCGTGTCTGACTCTTTGCGACCCCATGGACACCAGGCTCCTGCGTCCATGGGATTTTCTAGGCAGGAGTACTGGAGTGGGTTGCCATTTCCTTCGCCAGGGAACTTCCCGACCCAGGGATCGAACCCAGGTCTCCCACATTGTAGACAGACGCTTTACCATCTGAGCCACCAGGGAAGTCTTTAAATAAGTATACTTTAAATAAGTAATTTGGAAAAAAAAAAAAACTAGTCAAGTATATTTGCAAATATTTTCTTTACTCTTGACTTTATCTTGCCCTTTGGTCAAACTATTTTTGATGCATCATCAACTCCATGATGATACTCTTTGGGAGAAAAGAAACAGAGCTTGCAAGGCACTTGACTACAAACAGTTGCTAAACATGAAAGCATGATAGTGACAAATTATCTTAAGACCAGAGAAAGGAAAAAGCAGGGTTTAAAGGGTAACCACAAAGACAACAGAGATGTAAAAATAATATAGGATAAAAATATTCTCCACAGCACCATTTTAAGGAAATTTGAAATTAAAATAAAGGTAGATTTTACAAAGACTCCCCTTTTACTACAGTTTCCACTGCAAGCTAACATTCTCACAGACTTGGCAGGGTTTTTGTTGTGGTTGCTTTTTAATCAGTGTGTACGTGTGTGTGTGTCTGTGTGTGCGTTAGCAAACTAGAAATTTTATGGTGGATGCCTCGCTTGTCTCTTAACTCATTCTAATTATATTCATAATTAAATTGTAAAAAAAATAGTTGACTGGAGCCAAATGGCTTGCACAGGTGTCTTTTTGTAGAAATGGTTTAGTGCTAGATAATAAACAACTGGACCTCCGTCTACTTAATTTGGCTTAATGAAAAGTCCTTTATAAGTAAAACTAGAAGGTGATTCAGAATTAAAATTGGGCCTTGATGCTGAAATTAATTGAGTGGTAAGACATCACCTCCATGAGAAAATGCAGTGCTTACCCTTTTGTTTTTCCTTATAACTTTGTTTTACTTGCACTTCTTTCTTCATGAGGTCACTTTTCTAAGCAATAAACTTCTCAAGCTGAGTTATCAGCCAGTCAACCTTCATGAGACAGCTTCCTGAGCATCCCTGCTCCCACTGAAGAGAAATGCTGTTAAAAATATATAGCAGGATGTAGAATTTATCCTCAGTATCTCAATGGACAACAGCTATCTTACCCTCTCCTCTAATGTAGATTTAGGTGACAGTTTTCATCAACTGTTATCAAGTTCACAGCACTAACAAAGCCTAGTGAAATTGAAGGTCTGTGGTCCTTGAGATGCTCATCTCATCTCATATTCATGGGATGATACCCACACCGTTTTGTGAACACCACAGAGAGGGCTTCCAAAAATTTTTCTACTGACCCACTCCCAGCTCTGAGTCTGATCACATTTCTGGGAGAAAGACCTCTTCTACTTCCTTAACAGGTATTTTTTCTCTCACCCAATCCAGCGTAAATCTAGTTATAAGGATAGGCTTCTTATGCAACTGGCTTGCAGTTTTCTTTTGAAGAAAAGACAAATTCTTTGTGAGGTCTTCAAAGCCTTCATGTCTGGTCACCCACAGCTGTCTTGGCTGGACTGTCTCATTCAAGCCCATTGGCTTCCTGGCCCTTCCTTGATTGCCCCAGGTATATGGAGGGTGTGACTGCTCAACCTCTCTACCAGGGGCATGTCCCAATGTTTCACTCACATTTAACTCCTCAGTGAGGCCTACATCATCAGGGAAGCTAACTTTTCTACATGCAGGACACAGCACCACTTCCATTCAAATCCTGAATCCTAAGACCTTTAACAAGAACACACGTCAATGTCTACATCTAGAAATAAATGTAAAAGTAATATCTTTCCCAATTGGACTGTAGGGGATTTAATGAAATGCTAATCATGACAGGGGGCTTCCCTGGTAGCTCAGATGGTAAAGAATCCACTTGCAATGCAGGAGACCTGGGTTCGATCTCTGGGTTGGGAAGATACCCTGGAGGAGGGCATGGCAACCTACTCCAGTGTTCTTGCCTGGAGAATCCCCATGGATCGAAGAGCCTGGTGGGCTGCAGTCCATGGAGTCACAAAGAGTCAGACATGACAGCCGCTGCGAACACCATAGCAATCATGACAAGGGCTTCCAGTTGGCTCAGTTGTAAGGAGTCTGCCTGCCAATGCAGGAGACACAGGGCACATGAGTTTAATCCCTGGGTCAGGAAGATCCCCTGGAGGAGGAAATGGCAACCCGCTCCAATATTCTTGCCTGGGAAATCCCATGGACAGAGGAGCCTGGAAGGCTACAGTCCATGGGGTGCCAAAGAGTCAGACACAACTGAGTATGAAGGCACTTATTTACAGATTTCTGGCATGTGGCCTTCAGTGAACGTTAGCTAGTAAAATCAAACCTGTATACAGTCAGACTATCCTTCAGTCCGCACTCTCACATGACTTTCCTATCCATTCCCAGCATCTTTCTACTCATTTAATAACATTGTCTTGAGTGACACATATGACTATCTTTATTCCACTTTAATATTGGTTTCCAGAATTCCAGACAGCACCAAATATGTTTCAGATAACATTCCAGGATATTCTCTTGCTTCAAGATCCAGCAACTCCCGCTTTCTTTATCTCACAACATCTCTCCTTTGTTCTGCCAGCAGTTCCCAAGCCCAACTCCACCTCATGACTCCAGAGCTTGTCCCTCCCTTGTAAAACATACATCTTTATCATAACCCAGAGGCTCACCCTCCCCAACCTGATGCTGTCTTCCTTCTACTAAATATTAGAAATTGTAACATCGAGAGTAGCACCAGAAAAAAAAAAAAAAAAACTTCAAAGTATTGCTTTTTCCAAGTTGGGAAATTAGCTTCCTCACTGATAGTGTTCCTGTGTTTTCTCTTGTGAAGGTCACAGACTCACAAGTTGGGATGTAAGGAGTTTAGGGTGTGGCACGAGGAGGCTACTTACGAGCTTGTACAAGTATTTGTAACAAGTGTTCCTGTGTTTTCTCTTGTGAAGGTCACAGACTCACAAGTTGGGATGTAAGGAGTTTAGGGTGTGGCACGAGGAGGCTACTTATGAGCTTGTACAAGTATTTGTAACACTGTTGACCTTTCTCACAGGGCAAAACACTCAGAGAATTGTCAGCTAAACCATATTCCATAAGAAGTCATCCCTCCTCATACACACACATAGACACAGGGGCTCACACACACACACACACGCACACACAGTCACACATTCTCCAAACTGGAAATGTTTAACTCTCACAGCTTATGACATTCTAGCTTTAAAAGGTAGATTTATTTTTAATCCTTTTATAAGTATCTCAAGAAAACGTTCACGGTAAGCTCCCTGAGCTATGTTCGAACCTTGATGTGAGATGAGAACTGATGCCCTACCCTCTGTCCCCTTACTTGCTCACACTCAGTGACACGCATTCAGTGCTCAGGCACCTGTCCTTGCTCTAATTCTCTACCTCTAAGTTTATAACAGAATTTTCCCTTAATAGCTTGTAGGACTATCATGGGCTTCTTAAAATGCAATGTGTCTTCATCAACTCACTCTTTGTTGTTTGGAGAGTTAAACTTTAGAAGTGATGTCTCCTGTAGTACTATACAAGTCCTGCGGGAATTCTGCTCATGTTGAAACAGCAGAATATACTCGTTGAGAATTGCCATGTGGTTTGGAGAATGGAATTTTCCCCTAAGGATTGACTCACACATTTTCTACCTACACTTTGGGAAACAGAAACAAGGAAAATGGATAGCCTTTTATAGTAAGCAAGTAGCAGTGCTAGTTTTACAAGTGAAAGTAATATGCTTGAAAGAACAAAAGCAAATGTGTATCTTAAAAAAAAATCCATACACAGTTTTAAAAAAAAAGTGTTGTATGGTATAATTATGTGTTTCCTCCTTTCATTGACTTATTTACAGTTTTCCATTTAAATATGCAGCTCACCCCCCACCCCCATTTTGAACTTCCCAGGTGGCACTAGTGGCAAAGAATCCACCTGCCAATGCAGGAGATGCAAGAGACGTAGGTTCAGTCCTTGGGTCAGGAAGATCCCCTAGAGGAGAAAGTGGCAACCTGCTCCAGTGTTCTTGCCTGGAAAACTCCATGGACAGAGAAGTCTGGTGTGTTACAGCCTTTAGGGTCTCAAAGAGTCAGACACAACCGAGCACACACGCACATCACTTTTTATTTCACGCAGTACCTTCACTTTCCAGAAAATTACCCTAAATGTGGGCATTTCTGAGGCCCTGAGTCCGTGAAAACCAATCGACTCTTGGCGCCTTTCTCTTTCACTTTTCACTTGGAGTGTCCAGCGGGTGAAAGATTGTCTCTTTTAGATCTCAAGTCCATTCCTCTGCCAAGTAATGGATGGGCAGACCTAATTAATGCCATCTGTCGTGCTAGCTGCAGGTTCATACTGTCCTTCCGATACATGAAATCAATGATCTTTTGAGCTCCCCCTCCAGGTCCTTAACTCTGTCTTCCATGATAAGATTGTTCTTTGACACATTTTTGTATTTTTTCTCTGAATAAAGCTCCCACCTTCACGTACTGTTACAGTGGAAGTTAGGATTTCAATGAAAGAATTTGGGGGGTGGAGTGAACAAAAACATTCAATAGCAGAAATCATTCTTGAGTGGAATATTTTAGATGTACTGCTAATCAGTGCTAGATAAAGTTTCTTGCCTTATTCTGACAGTATCGTTTTATTACTGCAAAACAAGGTTTAACTAGCTCTTTATTAACAGTATTTTATTCTTATTTGATTGTATTATTGGGGTCTAAAACTGAATTTAAAGTTTCAGGTGTCACTTTTACCCATTTCTCTTTCACATTAATTTGTACACTTTTTAACCTACAAGAAGATTTACGAAAGCAACCCTCTACTATTGTGCTTTTCCCCTCATGATCCCAGTCTGTCAAAACAATAACATTGGCAGAGGAGTTTCGCTTTAAGTTTTGCTTATTCACAAGACTTATCTCACCTGAGTCACATAACAATTAGACCAAAATTCAAGTTTTTACCTGTAAATCCTTTAGTCTTACCATTTGATCTTCCTCTCAGCATTGTGGCATTTGCAAATCCGAACACTGTGTATTCCTTTGTTCTTGAATACATTTCAGGACCATGCAGCATAGACTGGAAAGCCATTTGAAACCATGGGGCAATGAGAGAGAACAATGTATAACATTTTGTTAAGAATTTCAAATACTGTGCCAATAAGAAGAACTGTAGAAAAGGGCATCACAAATTTATAATATAGACATTCTTTAGACATTTGGACAGTTTCAAGAAGTCATTTGAATTATAAATGTTATAATCTAATAGAATAATGTTCATGGATAAATAAATCCAGAAACAGCTCTTGTAATTACAGTTTCAATTTATGGGTTACTTACCATATTTTCACTTGCATAAAGCCAAGTACAATATGTCCATTTTTCCATTTAAAGTAGTATTTAGAACCCTCCTTTGTGATAGGTGTTGTTACTCCCATTGTTTCAGCTTAGAAAACTGAGGCTCATGGAAATGAAATAGCGTGCCTAAGACTACCAGCTGGAAAGTTGCTAGCTGAGATTTGAACCCCAAACTGGAAGACTCCTGTTGGTCTTAACCAGGAAACTATCACTTCTGCCTAATTTGGATGAAGTGATAACAAGTCTACTTAGAATTTAGGTAATTAGTAGATTTAGATGTGGCTCAGATAAAGACTCTGTTGTCAAGAATTATAATGAGAGGAAACTAAATAGAACATGAATAAATTGTTATGTTCATACACATGGTCTCAAAACCTCATTATTTATTTAAGAAAAGCTTCTGTCCTAGCTATTCAATTTATAACAAATTTAATGAAAATTTTTATTGCTTTCTGTATCCAAGGCAACATTGCAGGTACTCATTCTCATTCCTGGTCACTGGAAAAACTTTTAAAAATAACACTAAGCACCAGTGAAATTCAAACATTCCTACCAGATGGAGAAGAAAACCCTTAAAGTGTAGAAACAAGACTCTATGTTCTTATTACATTTTCGAAGAAGTGAATTAAGAAATAACATAAAATTTCTTACAATTGTCATCATATGTGTTATTGAATTGAAAGGTGGAACTGTAGCAAAGCATTGCTTTGCCTCTCATGTCATGGGCTAGAATATACTTTCATAGAGTCTATAAAATAGATTCATTATTTCAGCCATCTTAATCACAATAGAAAAAGCCCAACTATAGTTAAAATATTGATACTATGTTCACTCACATGTAGTGATATTCTTAAAAAAAAAAAGAGGTTTAACATCTTTATTGAAACAGAGCAAACACAGAAAAGTACACAGATCTTGAGAGCGTTATTAATTTGGAATTATTTTTTATAAAATTGGTTTTCCAGGCTTGTATGTTTGTGACTCTTTTCTCTGATGATTAATCATAAATTATCTCTGTTGAATGTTTATATATGAAACTGAGTGTAACCTGTCTCATTTCTGGGCATAGAACTTAGGATGTTGTTTTTCATCTCTCAACCTA
Source organism: Ovis canadensis (assembly GCF_042477335.2). Lineage (NCBI taxonomy): Eukaryota > Metazoa > Chordata > Mammalia > Artiodactyla > Bovidae > Ovis > Ovis canadensis. Next base: position 171,822,038 of record NC_091246.1, on the reverse strand, counting down.
ACCTAAAGGCCTCTATGGTATGAGCCGTGTCTTAATTATCTTCGTAGCTGCAGCACTAGGCGAATATAAAGACATAACATGCTTTGTGTTGGTGGTTTCATATAATTCCTCTTTTAACAACCCATTGTAATTAGCAGCAATGGACTGCTGAAGTGCGGTAATGAAAAGGACTGGTCATGAGGTAAATAAAAGAGGAGGAAACTGTGCTTAATATTACCCATTTTACTGATAACGGATTTAAGAATTAACTGCTTACATTTCTCCGAATGTCCTTCATCCTCTTTAAAACTCTGTGAAAATGTCACCATCAGAAGAACATACCAACTCTTGTTTTCATACTTTCTGTATGACAAAATGGCACTACTATGTAATTTACAAAGACTTCATCTTTGTGGCTTGAAAGTTTATGAGAGAATAAAGAGGAAATTAAATGAACAAAGAAAGGATTTTAATCAGCTAGTGAACTTTTGCAGTATTCAAAGGGTTACCTGAACTCCTCCTAAGACAACTTGCCAGACTTAAATGCAGGGCAGTGGTGGAGAGAACAGTGAAACTGTACTATAAAAATAAATTACTGTCATGAATATTAAGCAACAAGAATATAATAAACATGACTGTTTGCATGATTCTGATTTATTGGTATTGAAATGCGTATAAATTATGACACTAAGTGTTTATTCTAGTTGTTTCAGAATATGGGCCAAACAAAGCTGGGTGGACACTTCCTGCAGACCTTTCCATCTGCCACCAAATTCCTATTCCTCTGCTCCTGTGGCTGTGTTTCTTATTTCTGAGGCATCAGGACCATGTGTGGGCAGCCATTCCTTTTAGTTTACTTGCAGACTGATGTAGATGGCCTTTCCAGGATCTGGTGTTACAGCTACTACCATTATGAAGTTTCTGCTCTCTTGCAGTCCAAAACCTCCAGCTTCAAAGCATCACAGAGGCCATTCCTACTTGCTCTATTAAACAGTGCTCACTTTTGACGTGGGAGGGTTCACTACTATATTTATGGACTTCCGGACACCAGAATCGGGATTTCCCAATGCTAAGGAGTATTGTATTTTACAACGTTGCTTAGCAGTGGGTGTTCTGGATGACTAGTTCTGATAGGTTAAAGATAAAGTGAAAGAGCATTGTGTATCCATGTAAAATCTGGTGGTACCTCAACTGCCATAAGATAACTACATGAACAGCACAAGCTTGCACTTGCTGATATTCACAAGTTGAAGTTATTAAGATTTGCCATCAGTTTTAATTGACACTCTTTGGAACCAGATATTTGTTAAACAGATGGCCAGAATAAGGTATCACACAAGAAAATAGCATTCTCCTTCCTCAGGTTTTTTAGTTTTAATGTTACATCTCATCAAAGTTTACTTCAGGAGATTAATTATTTTGGAGTTCTCTTTTCTCTGACATTGGTGGAAGCCTGCAAGGAAGATAGCCAAAAATTTAATAACCTTAACAAAGATGCAGTTTCTGCATAGTGAAGTATACTGCACGGCTATAAGCTGATGATACCTGTAAAGAAATGCTGAGCATAGAAACACTTGGCTATAGATGAAATGCCAGCTGAAGTTCACGATGAGGCAAGAATTGTTAGCTACTTAGAACTGGAAGTCTTACAACACTCTTGAGGGCATTTTAGCTATATATACATCAAAAGGTTTAAAACTTTGTATGTCTTTGTATTGGCCACTACATATCTAGAAATTTACCAGAGGAAATTTTTATAGATATACACAAGAATGTGTACAAAATTTGTTTATAGAGTTCCTGTTTATAATAGTGAACAATGTAAAAGTAATATATTTGTCCAAAAGTTAAATTACAGCACATTCATATAATGAAATATTATACATTGTTAAATTACATAATAAAAAACATTGCTTCACAAGGTAAAATGCGTGTAAATATTAAAAGAAAGCATAAGTATATACAATATTAATCTATTTTTAAATATGTATATAATTATCTATAAGTAAAGACCAAGTATTTATTTCAAAATCTTAACAGAGGTTTTCTCTGATGAGGCTTCTCTTGTGGCTCAGATGGTAAAGAATTCGCCTGCAATGCAAGGAACCCAGTTCTATCCCTGGGTCAGGAAGATCCCTTGGAGGAGGGCATGGCAATCTACTCCAGTATTCTTATCTGGAGAATTCCTTGGACAGAGGAGCCTGGCAGGCTACAGTCCATAGGGTCACAAAGAGTTGGACATGAATGAGTGACTAACACTTTCACTTTTTCACTTTCTCTGAATAACTATATAGCCTTTGTCTGATACTCTTTTCTTGCTTTTCTGTGTTCTGTAAGTTTCTTCAGTAAGTACATTTGTAATAATAAAACACTAAGAATAAAAAATATAAAAAGAGGGTGAGTTGACATTGTTGTAAGAGATCCCAAGAGCGGTTACCCTAAAGGATCTGGAAAATGGTTTTGACCTAAAACACCTTCATAGAAACAGATTCCTGGTCAATTTTGATTCTGATAGATTTTGAGTGAGTGTGCCTGAGAGAAAGTAGAGAAATTTTTACCAAAAAGAAATGAGCAAATCCTCAGGTGATACAGATGTGTAGTCAGATTCAGGAACCATTGATTTTGATCCCTTCTCCCCAATAAAGCTGAAAAGGAGGAAGATCTTTCTCTGTACAGACTATTGGCATCATAGCAGCTCACCCCAAGCCATGTGTGTGCTCCTTGAGGGAGAGATTAAAGAAGTAAGAGGTAAATTCCCCAAACTAGAGAAGAAATTAAAAGACATTTGCTCCTTGGAAGAAAAGCTATGACAAATCTAGACAGCATATTAAAAAGCAGAGACATCATTTGATGACAAAAGTCCATCTAGTCAAATCTGTGGTTTTTCCAGTAGTCATGTAGATGTGAGAGTTGGATCATTAAGAAGGCTGAACACCAAAGAACTGATGCTTTCGAACTATGGTGTCAGAAAAGACTCTTGAGAGTGGCTTGGAGAGCAAGGAGGTCAAACCAGTCAATCCTAAAGGAAATCAACCCTGAATATTCACTGGCAGGACAGATGCTGAAGCTGAAACTATACTTCAATACTTTGGACACTTGATGCAAGAGCCAGCTCATTGGAAAAGACCCTGATGCTGGGAAAGATTGAAGGCAAGAGGAGAAGGGGACAACACAGGACGAGATGGCTGGATGGCATCGTCAACTCAATAGACATGAGTTTGAGACAACTCCGGGAGATAGTGATGGACAGGCAAACGTGGCGCACTGCGGTCCAAAGGGTTGAAAAGAGTTGGACACGGCAGAGATACTGAACAACAGAGAAGAATGTGCAACCCTATGGGTTCTAGCTGCACCATAAGTGATCGAACGCTGTAAAGAGGAGAGAGAGAGAAAAGGGCAGTGGTTGGGATGACTTCATGGAGGAGTCATTCAGTGTGTTTGGAGTTTGGAAAAGCCAGCCCAGGAAAGAACACAAGCACTGGCTCTAGCCCTGGGATGAGTGTGTTGTTCCGGTGAAAGTGAAGAATCTGAGCAAAAAGCACTAAAGATTTTGGAGATAACAAATGAAGATGAGGAGCAGAGATACAGTTAAGCCAGTGTTACAAATCCCATGAAGGTTGTGGGCAACAATTCTAGTATTTGATCTTGTATCCTCCTGCCTAACACAGTACCTTTCACAGAAAAGTGACTCAACAAATATGTGGTCAATAAATTAACTAATTAATTGCAGAGAATTCAATACTACAGAAGGGTTTTCATTTTAATCCACAGTAGAGGAAACCCCATTAAACATGTTTGAGAAAAGTAGTAAAAAACTGAAAAATATGTTTTAGAGAAATTATTTCATGGTAATTGACAAGATGTGTTTAAGAGGAGAGATAGGAGACATGAATCCCTGTTGTGTTATCCACCTACTAGCATTGTACCTGGCCACCAGTTGAATGTGACCTTGGACAAGCAACCTAACTACTCAGGGACTCAGTTGTTTTTTTTTTTTTTTTTTTCTCTCTAAAGTAATGAAATGATACCACGTCAGAATTCTGAAACTGAGATACATAGATGTACAAGCATTTCATGATCCACTGCCCAAAGTGTTGTCCAAATTTCTATTTATGTGCACCTGTGTATTTTCTGGAACAGAATTCTCAGAAGATATGTGACCTTGCAAAAATTTATAGAATAAGCACTACTCAGAGTGTTGTCTGCAGACTGGTAGCATCAGAATCACCTGGGATCTTGTTAGACATGAAAATCCTGGGGCCTGATTCCAGACTTTCTGAATGACAATGTCTGGGAACAAAGCCCAGGAATCCGTTTTTATAAGCTCCCAAGGTTATTCATCTGCATGCAGAAGTTTAAGAAGCATCTAGTAGCTGGATGAGTTCTAAGCTTCTCACCAACTTGAAAATCTTTGCTGGCTTTGTAGAAGAAAGAAAGGAAAAGAAAAAGGTATTGGTAAAGATTACCAGATAAAAGAAAAGTCGCCAAGAGGTAATGGGAACTTAGACTATCATGGTCAGATTTTAAACCTAGATAATCAAGAGAACAGAACTGTATTTGATAGAAATAGAGAAGCTTTGTTGGCTGTTTGGCATGCAGTAGGAGACTGGACCAAACACAACTCATCGATGAACTGATTTTTCTTCCTGGCTTTGTTCTTATAGGCAAGACAGTCCAATGTACCTTTGAATGAAAATTTTGGCAAAATCAAAGATAACGTGATATATTGATATGCGTGTGTGTAGCAATAATAATAATAATCAGCTCAGTTCAGTCGCTCAGTCGTGTCTGACTCTTTGCAACCCCATGGACTGCAGCACACCAGACTTCCCGTCCACCACCAACTCCAGAAGCTCACTCAAACTCATGTCCATTGAGTTGGTGATGCCATCCAACCATCTCATCCTCTGTTATCCCCTTCTCCTCCTGCCTTCAATTTTTCCCAGCATCAGTGTCTTTTCCAATGAGTCAGTTCTTTGTATCAGGTGGCTAAAGTATTGGAGTTTCAGCTTCAACATCAGTCCTTCCAGTGAATATTCAGGAATGATTTCCTTTAAGGATATTATTTATAGTAATAATAAAGCTTAAAACAGGGATTTCCACAGGTGAAAAGCAGAATTATTTGATGAATAAGTGTAATGTAAAATTCCTATTTCAGAGACAACGTTGTTTTAAATTTTTAAACAGAGCATTGAGAAATGAGCAAAAATGGTTAACAGAACATGCAAATGTGAACCTTGACTAATTTTGACAAAAGCTTTCTAGTTCTACAAACCAAAAGTTACCCTTAAAGTAAATGAAACCAACTCCTTTGATTCAAGAAAGGGAAAAGATATGCAGATTGAAAAGAACTTTTAACTCTGTCTACACTATCATTAAGTGTACTTAGATTTGCACCATATAATTATTATGATTGTAGCAATTAATCAATCAACTGATTAACATGTAGGGTCAGCAGGATCCAGTGATCTTATCTTGAAGCCTGAATTAATTAATTACACTTTCTTCAGCAGTATTATTTTCTATTTGTGTACCCAGTTTGTACAAGTTGCCCTTATTGACAAAATGTGGTTTAGTCTCTCTACTTATCACAGCAGGTATGAGCACTCACTAAGGTACTTTTGCTGATATAGTCAGAATTATAAAGAAACAGAAACATTTTCAACACTTTCTGAAGTAATTGCTGTTATTTTTCATCATTTAATGTGTTATACAAATAATACAAATTAACAACATTCTTGTGAATGATTTTTAGCATAAGATCACAAAACAAGAACTTCTCTGTCTGTCAGAATAAGACCAATTCAGTTATAGTATTATAAATCGTATAACAATTACATTATTCAGATAATTTAGCTTATATTGCAAGAAATGCCCAAACCTGCACCTTGCAAGCACACACTTTTTATTAAAATATTTTTAAATTTTTTCAAATATATTACCTCTTTTGCTAACTTTTTGTGAAATGTTTAAAGCTGAATGAGGAAATTGAAGCTAAAACCCATGAAATGCTTTGTCCAGAACTTACCAGATAGATCACTAAGAGCAGTACTGGATTAGAACAACTTATTCACCAAATATGTATTGAATGACTTCTTACGGACATGATATACTGAAAGTTAAAAATGATAAGATGAACAGGACAGGGTACCACTATTATGAAGTTCACAGTCCAGTAGCGAAACAGACATGTGACAAGATCTTTGCAGTACAAGGGCAACCCCAAAATGAAGACATGAAAGGACCTGAGCTAACAAAGGGTCTCTCTTCCACTGCTCATGGTGTTTCAAGATGACATCCTTGATGATGATGCTCCAAATGAAAGAAGATAGAACACAAAAGCAATAAATACATTGTGATTTGAGACCTGTTGCATATGTTAAAGCTGGCTTTTTTCCCCCTTTTTACTAGAAGCCACTTATTAGCAGGGCCTGTCTCAGTTGGAGGTTCTGCCTTTTTGCTTACAGACTGTCTGACGCCTTTATAAAGTGGGCCACTATATTGTTGATTACTGCACACCAGGGTGGTCTGTGAGCTGCTTTTTCTGCCATGCCACAGTTAGACAGAATCTTCTGAAGTTCTGGTCTCATATGTCCTTGGAGAATGGTTAGTGTTTCCTAAGAAGCTTAAGTCTGGATGATTTACATGTAACATTTTAAACTCCTGTTGTGTAATGCTTGGACTGAGATTTATATATACTGAATACAGTTTTTCAGGTCTGTGCATGACATCAAGTTATGTATTGTATCATCTACCCCCATTTATACATTTGGCTGGAGAAGATGTTCATGGGATGCCCAGTAACGAGGGTCTGAAAATTCTGTATTCTACCCCCAAATATTAATACCATCATGTGCGTAGATGTTCTGGCTCCTTAGGATAATCTCATAATCAAGTGATTAAGTGTTTTGTCAACCCAAATTAGATGTGCTTAATTCTGACTTGAAAAGACAAAAGAGAGAAGTTAAGATTTGAAAAGGTCAGAATTCCTGACCGGGGTTCGTTTTCTCCCATTAACTTTTTTGCTTTCTTCCAAGTAAACAGCCTATTTCCTGGATATGAGAGTTCGTCAAATGATCTAAAAAAATTCTGAAAACAATTTCAATCTATGAATGAAAAATAAAGACTTAATACTCACTCTCATGAGCATTAAAAGATAGTAATACATGAAGATCCATAGAAATGTGATTATCAAGCTACACTGACTCAAACCAGAAGACCCAGAATGTAGTATGTCTACTAGACTACGCGTGGTAGCCGTGTGCGTGTTGTTTTGAGTGTGTATGTGAGATGTATCATTGCCATAGTGTAAAAGAGTTGAATTAGCTTCCACTTGACTAGATGAGAGCTCTTAGTTCTTATTTTGAAAGCAATCAATTGAGCATGGTTAATTAGGATATCACCAAGTAGTTAAGAAAAAAAAATCAAGCCACTTATTAGAAAGTATATTTTAAATCTGCTCACATTACAGTGCTGATCGAAGGATTATGAAAAGAATTCACCAAAACTGTGGTTGTTAGGTGCCTTCTGCACAAACACATTTTTCTTCAATTAGAGCAAATTATTAGAGTTATTTTATGTGGTAATACAGGGCTGCCTTTATGAGAATCATTGAGTCATAAACAAAGGACACATTCCAATCTTCCAAGTAATAATTGTAAAGGGACAAGCCAAAAAGATCTCATTTGGGGAAAGATTATTTTTAATACTGTTTTTATTCTATCAGCACTCGATTAACTCAATTTACAAATATTCATAACTTTTTGAAATGTTAAATTACAGTAAAAAATTCAAAATGACTAGCAAGATTGACTAGCTATCTGAGATTTATACTGTACTGTATCATTTTTTCAAGGTATGCCTTTCATTTGAAAGTATTTCAGTGTCCTAAAGAAAACTGTCTCTCACTAACATGGAAAATGAGAATGGACTCCATATTTTCATACACATGCCTTCTTCATTATGTTCTATGTCTGTGTAACACTCTTTTCAAAATAGTTCCAGAAATCTAACAGCTGGAGAGGGCTGAGTATTAATACTCAAAATATCAATCCACTCTGACTATTGTTACTCTACCACCACACAGATTGTCCCCCAGAAATACTAATAAGATTAATGCAAGTCTTCTTAGCCTTGGACAAGGTTGAACATGTACATGATTTGAGATCTGAAAGCAAAAGCCCAAAAGCAAAGTCCACGTTTTCTTATAATGCTGGAATGCCTTCTCATTCCCAAGTTTCTAGATTTGAGCCGTAACCCTCTTGCATGCATTAACTTGAGAGTTACTGTGAGCACAGTATCCTATTAGTTGTGTGCTTGAATGAGAGAAAATACAAATGTTAAAATTTTACATGCATGCCTTAATTTTTTGAATACAGTATTGGGCAAGTGTTAAATATTAGTAGCCTATAGTGAACTCAGATTTTAACATAGTTTTTCTTCCTTCAAAGACTCAACATTTTCAAGAGAAATTTGCTATGTGTTTTTATGCTAAGGATAAGTTTTTTGTCCTTCTTCTCATGTCTGAACCTAAGCAAGTGGGACTGGATTATGCTCAGACCCACATGTTGAAAGTGGGCATGGGGAGTCCTTGCTTATTCATGTCAACCTGATTCTTTGGGAGATTTGGGTTTTTTTCCTTCCCCTCTCCCCTTTTATTATAAAAATGCTTCATTTACCCTGCAAATAAGTGAGAATGTAGGCAATAATCTAGATTATAAAACATAATAGCTTTTCTCTAATGAGTGATGTTGAGCATCTTTTCATGTGTTTGTTAGCCATCCGTATGTCTTCTTTGGAGAAATGTCTATTTAGTTCTTTGGCCCATTTTTTGATTGGGTCGTTTATTTTTCTGGAATTGAGCTGCCTAAGTTGCTTGTATATTTTTGAGATGAATGGATAAGAAAGCTGTGGTACATATACACAATGGAGTATTACTCAGCCATTAAAAAGAATTCATTTGAATCAGTTCTGATGAGATGGATGAAACTGGAGCCGATTATACAGAGTGAAGTAAGCCAGAAAGAAAAACACCAATACAGTATACTAACACATATATATGGAATTTAGAAAGATGGCAATGACGATCCTGTATGCAAGACAGCAAAAAAGACACAGATGTGTATAACGGACTTTTGGACTCAGAGGGAGAGAGAGAGGGTGGGATGATTTGGGAGAATGGCATTCTAACATGTATACTATCATGTAAGAATTGAATCACCAGTCTATGTCTGACGCGGGATACAGCATGCTTGGGGCTGGTGCATGGGGATGACCCACAGAGATGTTATCGGGAGGGAGGTGGGAGGGGGGTTCATGTTTGGGAATGCCTGTAAGAATTAAAGATTATAAAATTAAAAAAAATAATAATAATAATAATAGCTTTAAATTTTCAAATGAAAATAGTTGCCTGATATCCAAAAGTTAGAGCAGAGATTCCCACCATTGGCTCTAATCAAATATAAAATTTCCTATGATTTCTACCCAACCAAATTTTTCCAAAAAAAAAAACCATCCTAGCTCATAAATATGCATTGTTAGCGCATGTCTACATCTTTATTACATTTTTCTATTTTTAAATTTGTTCACCATCCTGGGAGTGAACAGAAGAGTGGATTTACAATTCAACTATGTAATAGGATCATATATGTATTTACATAATGAGACATAGGAAGAACATCTGATTCAGCCCACTGGCCTCACTGTAATACCAGCCTCATAGTAAAAACCACACATGAGGTCCCACACCAAGTGACTTATAAGCAAATTGAGGGATTTCTCTGAGTTTACTTAATAACCTCTAATCATCGAATCAGCCCATCCTAAAGGAAATCAGTCCTGAATATTCACTGGGAGGACTGATGCTGAAGCTGAAACTCCAATACGTTGGCCACCTGATGCAAAGAGCTGGCTGACTCATTGAAAAAGACCCTAATGCTGGGAAAGATCGAAGGAGGAAGGAGAAGGGGACGACAGAGGATGAGATGGTTGGATGTCATCACCGACTCAATGGACATGAGTTTAAGTAAGCTTCAGGAGTTAGTTGGTGATGGACAGGGAAGCCTGGCGCGGGGTCCATGGGGTCACAGAGTCGGACACAACTGAGTGACTGAACTGAACTGAATGTACTTACTATGTTTTGGCATACTCAAGGTCAGAGAATGCAAAGTATCTCCTGATAATTGCTGCTATTTCTTTTTCAAATAGTGTATAAAAAGCAAAACCTCGCATGAGCAACAAGCATAATTGTCGTCTGTTTCATTCATCATTATCAACATCACAATCAACATCATTATCATCTATGTAATCAGTTAAGTAACCAGCATGTGGTTCTATCCTCTAATCTCTATTTGTTGAAGAAGCAAGAGGCTGAAATTCAGCTCTCTTGCTCATTTCAAAACAGTTGTCAGATTCTTCCTTGGACTGGAAAAGAAAACTTTGGAGAAATTGACATCTCATTCACTGGTTAGGAAGTAAATATGGAAGCGCAAAATGGCATTTTTAAACAAAACTGCTTTCCTGACCATAACTGAATTTTCACATTGTCAGCACTTCCATTATAAACATTTTTTTTTTAAGTTGGGAGTTTATAACGCAAATGTAAAGATTTGCTATGGGCTAAATCTCAACCCAAGAGCAAATGTTTATACCAATTTTGAAAACAATCAGCTTGCCCATTTGTAGTTATGCATGTGTTCATCATCTGTTATTGCTTGTCCAATGCTCTCCAACTTCTGGGAGGAAAAGCAGACATCTGGAGAGAAGAAACAGTGTTTGCTCTCTGGCAGATGTAGTCTGTTTTCCACAATCATTGAATAAGGAAGGTATTGAATAAATCTGTGCCCTTTAATATAAGGGAATGAAAATTACAACATTCTGCATGCATACCAATACTGTTGAAATACATAACAGTCTAAGAATTGTTCACTTTGGGTCATTAGAATTCGTAGTTATACCCATTTTACAGATGGAAGGAACTGGGATACTACCGTGAATCACAGCAGTGAAAGCACCTCTCTTATAAAGTACCTCATACGACAGGGTTTGCAAGAGTTAAATGAAAAATAATCATTTTGGTACAAAGTATCCTTTACTAAGAAAAATTAATATTTTCCAAAAGATTGTAAATAAACTTTCATTTTCTTATTGTTTGAGCTTTTTTTCCTCCTTTAAATTCCTTCATTAACCTAAATTTTCAATTGCATGCATCCTTAATCACTCAGTCGTGTCCAACTATTTGCAGCCCTTTGGACGGTAGCCTGCCAGGCTTCTCTGTCCATGGGATATTTCAGGCAATGCTTGAGTGGGTTTCCTTCTCCAGGGACTCTTCTCGACCCCTCTCTTCTTGAACTCATGTCTTCTGTGTGTCTGCTGGATTGCAGGCAGATCCTTTACCCGCTGAGCCATTGAGGAAGCCCAAATGTTCAATTAACACTTTGCAAAAATAAATAAATAAATAAATTATTAAAAACTCATTTATATCAGGAACAACACTGAAAAGTTTCCCTAGATGTGGGTCCTAATGAGCTGAAATATCAAGGCTGGCTACAGAATATTTTTTTCAAAGTAATATGATAAAATTTCTGTGGGTCTTTTTGTCACCTACATTGTATGGCACCATGAGTAATAAAGGGCAAATACGGTTTACCAAGAAAAGAGTGGGTTCACAAGTGAGTTTGGCTCAAATTAGCTCCTCATATCAAGCAAGTAATTTATCCTCTCAAATTTGATGTTCGAGGTTATCAAACTGTTCATGGGGTTCTCAAGGCAAGAATACTAAAGTGGTTTGCCGTTCCCTTCTTCACGTTTTGTCAGAACTTTCCACCATGACCCTTCCGTCTTGGGTGGCCCTACAGGGCATGGCTCACAGTTTCATTGAGTTAAACAAGGCTGTGATCCATGTGATCAGATTGGTTAGTTTCCTGTGATTGTGGTTTTCAGTCTGTCTGCCCTCTGATGGAGAAGAATAAGAGGCTTATGAAAGCTTCCTGATGAGAGAGACTGACGGAGGGGGAAACTGGGTCTTGTTCTGAAGGGCAGGGCCATGCTCAATAAATCTTTAACCCAATTTTCTGTTGATGGGCAGGGCTGTGCTCTCTCCCTGCTTTTGACCTGAGGTTAAACTATGGTGAGGGTAATGAAGATAACGGAAGTGAAGTGAAGTGAAAGCTGTTCAGTCGTGTCTGACTCTTTGGGTCCCCATGGACTACACAGTCCAGGGAATTCTCCAGGCCAGAATACTGGAGTGGGTAGCCTTTTCCTCCTCCAGGGGATCTTCCCAACCCAGGGATCGAACCCAGGTCTCCCACATTGCAGGCATATTCTTTACCAGCTAAGCCACCAGGGAAGCCTGAAGATAATGGAGACCTCCTTCAAAAGGTCCCATGCACGGACTGCTGCACTCAGTGCCCCCAACCTTGCAGCAGGCTACCACCAACCACATCTCCACCAGAGACTCCTGGACACTTGCGGGCAAGTCTGGGTCAGTCTCTTGTGGAGTCACTGCTCCTGTTGGCCATTAGAGAAAGGCAAATAACAACCACAATGCAACACCTCTAAAACACTTGTTAGAATTGCAAAAATTAAGAAGACGGACTATTCTTATGTTGATGAAGATGAGGAGAATTGCAACTTCCACATACTGCTGGTGAGAATGAAAAATGGTATAGCTACTCTGAAATAGAGTTTGACAATTTTTAAAGTTAAATATTCATAATCATATGACCTAGCCATTCTAGTTTTAGGTATTTACCCAAGGGAAATGAAACTATATTTCCATACAAAGGCTTACACACAAATGCTCATAACAACTTTACTTGTAATAACCCAAAACTTGACAATCCAAATGTCTACCAACAGGTACATCAATGAGCAAAATGTGATATAGCCAAACAGTAGAATATTACTTAGCACTAAAAGAGTAAATCCCAATATCTACAACATTGATGAATTTGGAAATAATTGCTCCACATGGAATGAACTGACAAAAAAGCATATGCATACTTAAATTGAAGAAAGTAGGGAAAACCACTAGACCGTTCAGTTCAGTCACTCAGTCATGTCCGACTCTTTGCAACCCCATGAATCGCAGCACGCCAGGCCTCCCTGTCCATCACCATCTCCCTGAGTTCAGTCAAACTCACGTCCATCGAGTCGGCGATACCATTCAGCCATCTCATCCTCTGTTGTCCCATTTTCCTCCTGCCCCCAATCCCTCCCAGCATCAGAGTCTTTTCCAATGAGTCAACTCTTCACATGAGGTGGCCAAAGTACTGGAGTTTCAAATCCCTTATGACTATACAGTGGAAGTGACAAACAGATTCAAGGGATTAGATCTGATAGGCAGTGCCTGAAGAACTATGGAGAGAGGTTCATGACATTCTACAGGAGGCAGGGATCAAGACCATCCCTAAGAAAAAGAAATGCAAACAGCCAAAATGGTTGTCTGAGAAGACCTTACAAATAGCTGTGAAAAGAAGAGAAGCAAAGGCACAGGAGAAATGGAAAGATATACCTGTTTGAATGCAGAGTTTCAAAGAACAGCAGAAAGAGATAAGAAAGCCTTCCTCAGTGATCAGTGCAAAGAAATAGAGGAAAGCAATAGAGTGGAAGCACTAGAGATCTCTTCAAGAGAATGAGAGATACCAAGGGAACATTTCATGCAAAGATGGGCACAGAAAAGGAGAGAAATGGTATGGACCTAACAGCAGAAGATATTAAGAAGATGTGACAAGAAAACACAGAACTATACAAAAAAGATCTTCACGACCCAGATAATCACAGTGGTGTGATCACTCACCTAGAACCAGACATCCCCAAATGCAAAGTCAAGTGGGCCTTAGGAAGCATCACCACAAACAAAGTTAGTGGAGATGATGGAATTTCAGCTGAGCTATTTCCAATCCTAAAAGATGGTGCTGTGAAAGTGCTGCACTCAATATGTCAGCAAATTTGGAACACTCAGCAGTGGCCACAGGACTGGAAAAGGTCAGTTTTCATTCCAATCCCAAAGAAATGCCAAAGAATGCTCAGACTACCACACAATTGCACTCATCTCACATGCTAGCAAAGTAATGCTCAAAATTCTACGAGCCAGGCTTCAACAGTATGTGAACTGTGAAATTCCAGATGTGCAAGCTGGATTTAGAAAAGGCAGAGGAACCAGAGATAATTGCCAACATCCACTGGATCATCGAAAAAGCGAGAGAGTTCCAGAAAAACATCTACTTCTGCTTTATTGTCTACGCCAAAGCCTTTGACTGTGTGGATCACCACAAACTGTGGAAAATTCTTCAAAGATGAGAATACCAAACCACCTGACCTGCCTCCTGAAAAATCTATATGCAGGTCAGGAAGCAACAGTTAGAACTGGACATGGAACAAGGAGTACGTTCAGGCTGTATATTGTCACCCTGCTTATTGAACTTATATGAAAAGTACATCATAAGAAATGCTGGACTCATGAAGCACAAGCTGGAATCAAGATTACCGGGAGAAATATCAATAACCTCAGATATGCAGATGACACCACCCTTATGGCAGAAAGCAGAGAAGGACTAAAGAGCCTCTTGATGAAAGTGAAAGAGGAGAGTGAAAGAGTTGGCTTAAAACTCAGCATTTAGAAAACTAAGATCATGGCATCTGGTCCCATCACTTCATGCAAATAGATGGGGAAACAATGAAAACAGTGACAGACTTTATTTTTGGAAGCTCCAAAATCACTGCAGATGGTGACTGCAACCGTGAAAGTAAAAGATGCTTGCTCCTTGGAAGGAAAAGTTATGACCAACGTAGACAGAGGTTATTAAAAAGCAGAGACATTACTTTGTCAACAAAGGTCCGTCTAGTCAAAGCTATGGTTTTTCCATTAGTCATGTATGGATGTGAGCATTGGACTATAAAGAAAGCTGAGTGCTGAAGAAATGATGCTTTTGAACTGTGCTGTTGGAGAAGACTCTTGAGAGCCCCTTGGACTGCAAGGTGAGCCAACCAGTCCATCCTAAAGGAAATCAGTCCTGAATATTCATTGGAAGGACTGATGCTGAAGCTGAAACTCCAATATTTTGGCCACCTGGTGCGAAGAACTCACTCACTGGAAAAACCCTGATGCTGGGAAAGATTGAAGGCAGGAGGAGAAGGGGATGACAGAGGATGAGATTTTTGGATGGCATCACCGACTCAATGGACATGAGCTTGAGTAAACTCTGGGAATTGGTGATGGACAGGGAGGCCTGGCGTACTGCAGTCCATGGGGTCACAAAGAGTCAGACATGACTGAGAGACTGAACTGAATTGAATGGCCAATAATATTGAGCATCTTTCCATGTGATTATTTGCAGTTTTTATGTCTTCTTTGGTGAAGTGTCTGTTCAAATTTTGGTCATTTTTTTAATCAGCTTGATGAGTTTTCAGATTTCTGATGTATTTGTAGAGCTGCTTACTCTTGATATAGATCTATTCTTGCATACATGTTTGCTGATATTTTCTTCTTTTCGGTTATTCAGTCGTTCCAACTGTGTTCAGCCCATGGACTGTAGCTCCCCCCCAGGCTCCTCTGTCCATGGAATTTTCTAGGCCGGAATGCCGCAGTGTGTTGCCATTTCCTACTTCAGGGGATCATCCTGACCCAGGGCTGGAACCCATGTCTCTTGTGCCTTCTGCATTAGCAGGCGGATTCTTTCCCACTGGTGCCACTTGGGAAGCCCGTTTTCTCCTAGTTTTTGTCTTTTCTTTTCATTTTCCCAGCAGTGTATATTAGAAACTGAAGCTCTTAAATTTAATGAAGTTTAATTTATCAATTTAGTACTTTTATGCATCATGCTTTCTGTGTCATCTAAGAAATATTTGCCTTACCCCATGTCACAAAGATTTTCTCCTAAGTTATCTTCCTGACGTTTTGTAGTTTTAGATTACATTAGATCTACGGTCCAGTTTGAGTTCCTTTTTAAAACTTTTATTTTGTATTTATGTATAGCCATTTAACAATGTTGAGATAGTTTTAGGTGAGCTGTGAAGGGACTCAGCCATACCTCTCAATTACATAAGATTGAGAGGTAAAGATTGAAATCCACTCTTTTTTGCCTGTAGGTATCCAATTTTTTCAGGACTCTGTTAAAAATACTATCCTTTTTCCATTCTGTTGCCTTTGCACCTTTGTTGAATGTCTGTTGTTCAGGTAACTAGTATTATTTTGGTACTATCCATTTGATTCATTGATCTATTTATATAACTCATTGGCAGTGCCACACTTTATCATCATAAATTTAGAATAAATCTTAAGATCAGGTAGTGTTTTTCCTCTAGCTTCATCCTTTATCACACTTGTTTTCACTATTCTAGGTCAGGAACTGGCAAACTTTTTTGTCTGAAGGGACAGATAGCTAATAGCTTTAAGCTTACAGCTGTATAGTCTCATATGGTACTTAACTCTGCCACTGTAATGCAAAAACAGCCATAGACAATATTTAAACTAATAGAGATGGCGATCTTCCAAAAAGACCTTATTTACAAAAGCGTGCAGCAGGCTAGAAATACACTGCAGGTCATAGTTTGCTAAACTTTGTTGTATGTCCTTTGCATTTTCACTTGGATTTTAGAATTATCTTGTCTTTTTATAAAACTTAAAAAAAAATTGTTGAGATTTTGATTTGCTTTTAATTGAACCTACTGATGAATTCAAGAAGAATTGACATTTTAGCAATATAGTGAATACCAACCAATGAATAAATTATACCTTATCATTTATTTATATCTTCTTTAAGTTTCCCTATCAGTGTTTTACGATTTTCATTATACATATCTTGCACATATTTTGTCAGACTTATCCATAAATATTTAATATTTTTCATTGCTATTATTATTGTATTTTTAATTTCAATTTCTAGTTGTTCTTCACTCCTATATAGAAATACTGCTGATACTATGTTTTGTTCTTACGTCTGCAACATTGTGATACTAACTCATTGGTTCTGGCAGTTTTTTGGTACATCATCAAGTTTTCTACATAGATGAATATGTCATCTTTGAATTAAAAAATATTACTTTTCATTTCATATCTGGTGACATTTTCTTTCTTTCTCTTGTCTCATTACACTAGCTAAAACCTCCAGCACAATGTTAGGTAGAAATGATGAGTGTAGCCATCTTTGTCCTATTGTTTCCTTTAGCTGGACAGTATTCACTCTTTTACCACTAAGCATGTTGCTGACTGTAGGTTTTGCCTTCTCATCTATCACTAGTTTCCTGGCAGTTTTTATCAGAATAGATATTGAATTTTGTCAAAAATTTTTCTGAATCTACTGAAAGGTCACATGATTTTTTAAAAATCTTGTTAATACAGTTAATTACACTGATAGACTTTTCAAATGCTAGAATGAATCCGCATTCCTCAAATAAGTCCCACTGGTTCCTGATCTGTTATCTTTTCTATACATCATTGGTTTCCATTTCTTAAAATTTTGTTTAGTATTTTGCATCTATGTTGATAAAAGGTGTTGATCTTTAAAGGATCTTTCCCCCTTAGCAATATATTTGTCTGGTTTTCTTCTTTGCTGTCAACAATGCTTGTCCTGACAGAATGAAGAACTATTTCTTTCTCTTCAATGTTGTGAGAAAGGTTTAACTAAAAATTCAGCTTCTCTCCTAGATATAGGAATTTCCAGGTCATTCATTTATTCTTGGGTGAATGTTGGTCGATTTTGTCTTTCAGGAAATTTATTTCATTTCACTTGATGAATATATTGGCGTAAATTTTCCTATAACATTTTCTTACTGTTCTTTTATTATTAATAGAATCTACTGAGATGTCACCTCCCTCATTCTTAATTTAATAACTAGCATCTTCTTTGCTTCTTCCAAGATCTTTCTAAGGAATGCAGTATGCCTCAAAAAAAGAGAATACAAAGTTTTAGGAAATTGATTAAAACTTAACACTCCTTAAATATCTCTTAAATATCATATTTAAGGACATGCTCCTTAAATATCTCTTAGTTGTGTGTAATTCTTTGTGACCCCATGGACTGTAACCCACCAAAGTTCTCTGTCTGCGGTAGTCTCTAGGCAAGAATACTGGAGTAGGTAGCCATTCCCTCCTCCAGGGATCTTCTCAACCCAGGGATAGAACCCAGGTCTCTTACATTGCAGGCAGATTCTTTACTGTCTGAGCCACCAACACTTAAGAAACACAAAATAAAAGAGATGAGAAAGAAGAGGTCCTCAATGAGCACTACCCCCAGTTTGGATTAACATCCTCCATCCTCAGTACTTTCCCTCCGTCAGAGCATTCTCATTAATTTCGTTTATATCGTTTGAGATGCTTAGTTGTTCGTCTGTTGCCTTTACTTCCATAGCACCAGAGCAGGCCATGGTGTGTGGCATGTGGTAGTTGCTTAAAAATTATTATTTTAATCACTTATAAATGAAGTAGCATAATCATTTATCAGATTCTGAACACTCTTCTGTGACTTACTATGGAGGGACATTTATCCTGAGGGCAAACAAAGTCCCCTGAAGATTTAAATAAGTGTGAGACATACTAACATTAGCAGCGCAACATGTATACTTAGGGGATGGAAGACTGGGGGTGGGGAGCTGATTAAGGAGACATTGCTTATATAAGGAGTATTTGGAGATAAAAAGTAACAGAATTTGTCTGACCACTTAGAGTAGAGAATGAGGGAAGATTAATATATTACAGTTCCCTACTAAAGTTTCGTTATCAGTGAAGCACTGATTCAGCCTAGTAGGTGCAATGGATTCACATGATTGAATTTCCCAAAAAGTTAAATGCACCTCGAAAGATGAAATCTTTTGATTTTAACTGTTACAAATTTCCTTAAAGCATTTTCAAGTTTTTCATTTTGTTGTCACCGACCTTGGGACAAGCTATTATAAGTAAATTCATTTTTCTGATAAATAAATTGAGATGAAGAGGAGTTGAGTGACATTTCTCATTTCAAAGCTATGTTAAAATTGTCAGCCTCCAGATTTGAACCCAGGTATTTTTATTCTAAATCTGGCTTCTCCCCTGCCCTTGCTAATCACTTCCATGTATACTATGATACTCTTATTAATGCAGTAATTAACTGTGAGGACAAACACACAATCAAAATTTACTAAAAATTCTGAAAAACTCTTGGTGAAGGAAGTAACCTATTTCCCTAGGGCAGCATTTTTTAATGTAACAAGAAAACATAGTGTTATAAAAAGAAGATGGGCCCTGGGATTGTGAGATGTTAATTTCCCTTTCTTCCCTATAATAAAAAGTTGATTTTAGAGCAAAAGGTTTAGCTTTTTTGTATCACTTCCCTATCATGCTAGGTAACTGCTTGGTGGTATGCAAGAATTTCCAAACCTTTTAAAAAATCATAAATTACCTTCCAGTCTGGAAGAATTAAACACAAAGACTGAAAACATGAATCAGTTTCTTCCTACTTATATAAATCATCAGTTTCATTCTTTTTCACTGTAGTTTTCTTACTGAGGTTGCCCTAGCTTGACAAATGAGGCAGAAAAAGAGTTTGAGAAGGAAGGAAAGCAACTCAGCATTCAGTTAGGCTATTTTCTGGATTTATTTCTACTAGAGAATACCCTTTGGTTTTCTTCTAGGACCAAAGACCATTAAGTTCTAGGCAATATGTGGTTTTCACTCACAGCATGTCTCATTTGAGCAAATTCTAATTCTAAACTGATTAAGTGCAGCTTGATTTCTGGATGGCATTTGTTTATAAGTTATAATAGTTTCCTTAGTTATTAGGCAGAATCCACACTGATGCTTACCTTGCATACAAGATATTTTTGTCAGCAGAAGTCATCTCTGACCACAGTACCCACAGATCTAGAGTAAAAAGACACCACAAATGGCTGAAAATGTCAACATAAATAACTATCAATAAATATTATGTAATGTAGCGAAGCACTTGGCTTGCATCTTGCTAACCTATCAGAGCTAACTGTTTGGCTATTACTGCCACAAAGGATGTTCCCAGTTTAGCTACATACAGTATTTATCAAGTACCCATCGCCATGGTATCTAAACACTTGGGCAATCTAATTAGGCTAGTCCAATTACTTGTGTACAAGTAGGGGAGGTACATTCCTTATATCCCACTCCACCGGAACCAACTTGATTGTGTTTTTAAAAGCAAGAAAAGCCTTCTGTGAGAATAGCTTTCTAGGCCTCTTGTTCCAAGATTAAAAGACTGTCTGAGTAAAGAAACGGCTGTTTCCTATTCCTGAAGGTGATAATGTTCGGAAGCAAGCAACTCTCCAGTGATAGAAAACACCACAGACCAGAGATCTTGATTGAGAACATTCTACTCCCTTTTCTTTGGAACTTCACTCTGGGGGCAGGTAACTGAAAAGTGCTTTCTAAAAGCAGTTCACCTGAAGGTGAATTATTTCTGAGGACCTCCTTAGTGAGAAAGCTGTGTTCTCTCCTGGCCTCGCAAGGCAGAGTCCTTCTCCTCTCTAGGAGAATTAACTAGGTGAGATATGAACTTAACCTTGATGACAAAGGCCTCCCCTCAGATTTTATTGCTGACAGATACAGAGAAATTAAGATATAATTTCTGGTGTGTGTGTGTGTGTGTGTGTGTGTGTGTGTGTGTGTGTGTTGGCATGTTTTTAGTAAGGCACATATATAGTGGCATCTGTCTGAATTCTCAACCCAATTCCCAGTCTTTCCCTCTGTGTGTGGGGTTGGGGACATATTATCTATTAGTATAATCACTAAAAATATTTCAATAATTTAAAGCTAATCAAAGATTTTAGAAAGCTATGTCTGCTCACTGAGGCAAGGTGGGAATATCATGTTCATACAGAAAAGTCGTGGTTTGCCAGTACAGACCTCAGGATAAAGAACAGTTATCCTTTTGCACTGTCAAGGCATCTCTCTGAAATTTATCACTAACTCAGAATGATATAAATCTAATTTATCTGATATTTTATTTTATTATATTTTCATAACTAAGTAACAAATAAGTTAATATGGCTTGTAATGTTTCAAAGTATAACTAAAAATTTCCTAGTAGTAACATTTACCTTGAAAATAGGTAGAATATTACTGTTTGGTGATTCCATCTATATTATGCATATTATTCTTGTATATTGCTCAGTTCAGTTTTTTAACATACTTATGTTCATTTGTCACTTCTTAACATTATAGTCTCTACGTGTGTCTTATTGATTTGTTCTTACTATCATGGCTTTGGATATAATTATGAGTGTTTTTTTTAAGCTGATATTCTTTCTGTGCCTCAACCCTCCCACCCCCATCCTGTTCTTAGAGTTTGCACTTCTCTTTTATATCCATTATGGGTGGTAAAATGTTTCTTCTCTTCCAATATACATTTTAAAAATTGTGTCAGTTCATGGAATTTATTCTGTGCAGCTACTGAAGTTCCTTTAGCTAACTATTCATTTTCTTTCTTATCAGAATCATTTGCAATTGTATTTTCAGAATTTCGCTTTTTAGTGTTCTATTCCTCTTGAGCCATCTTCCTATAAAATTCTCACCAAGGGTTCTTACCCAATTTTTTTTCTGGCCCTTAAAATGATGGTTGCAATGATTGAACATCTACTTCATGATAGAAATTATATATGCATTATCTCATTTTCTCTCTACCAGTACCGTATAAGATAGATTCATTATCTTCATTGTACCAGTATGAAGATTGGAGTTCAGAGAAGACAAGCATAGGCTGCAATAGTCAGAGCAGGATCAAATTTCAGGTCTGTTTGGCTTGAAAACCTATACATATATCCATTACATTTTGGCGTACACATCTGAGGAGCCAGAATTAAACCTTTGTATATTATTTATTCCTGTAAATGAATGAGTAACGTAACCATCCCTATATCAGTGTCAAATTCCAAATATCAAATATGTCAGTTGGATTATGTTTGACTACAGTTGACAGAAAATCAGCTCAAAAGTATTTAAGCAATGAGAAGATGTGTTGGTTCATGTAATGAGAAAGGGTTACAGGAGATTGAGGGGATTATAGGATTTATTGATACAGTGATTTGAAGATGGGTGTGGAGGACCCAGGCCCATTCTATCATTGCTCCGCCATCCACAGGGCTGGCTTCATTCTCATGCTCATTGCCCTCATTGTATAAGATGACCCCGAAGAGCAACACAACCTAGTCCTTCCTCTGTTATATGGTGGGATGTAGAAGAGCCCATTTCCCAGAAATCTGAAGCAAACGTCTCTTTTCACCTAATTACTTTGAACTGCATCACATGCTTATTTCTTAAAATAGCAAGGAAAAGCAGGTTAACTTGGATTAAGCAAGGCTGAATCCCGGATCAGGGCCTGAGGTCTGCTAAGAGCAGCATGGAAGTTCCATTTAGAAGAAGAGGAGAAAGTAATTGTAGTATAGGCAGTCTTTGGCATCTCCTCTCCAACTCATTGACTGTAGAACACTCACATGCTCCTTTCTGCTCCAGCCTCTACCTCTGAAATCTTCACAGCTATTTGAAGCCACTCACTTTCCCCTAAAGTTTCATCCAGCTACTGTAGCTAGTTCCAAGAACCAAGGTTTGCGTTCAGTTTTCTTTACCAGGTATAATGAGACTTCTCTAACTAAATGGCAGCTATCTACCACCAAAGCACTTACTATTCAAAAGTAGAGGAAAAAGACGTAACTAAAACTAAGATTTCTATTTGCAAAAGTGAACAATGGAGAGCATAAGGTAGTGCTTTGTCCATAAAACAGATGATATTCTGCTGAGCAGGAATTCTGTGAGCTCTGTGCCCTGGCTGTGGAGTGATTATCTAGATCAGCTAGTTTGACGGCTCCTAATTCTACTTTCTGGGAAATTCTCATGTATTCACTGTCTCCCATGGTCAGAGTGGAGAAAGAGAGTGAAGGATAGTCCTTAGTAGCATCCATGTCCTCAAGGGCCCAGGGAAATTTTAAGGAGTTGTCTATCCTTTCAGGGACAATCTGTTTTAAAAATTGAGAATACTTTGGGTATATTGGTTTTTCATTTCTAGTCAATTATATCAGCTTTCAATCATTTTAGAAATCTTTTGTGGAAACTTCAGCCTCTTAGCAATAAGCTTCTGTATTCTGCCATTTTCTCTCCCACTCTGTTTATTGATGCTTCTTGGGGCTTCCCAGGTGGCTCAATGGTAAAAAATCCATCTACCAATGCAGGAGACACAAGTTCAATCCCTGCATTGGGAAGATCCCTTGGAAAAGGAAATGGCAACTCCAGTGTTCTTGCCTGGGAATCCCATGGACAGAGGAACATGGTGGGCTACAGTGCATGGTGTCACAAAGAGTTGGACAAGACTTAGCAGCTGAACAGCAGCAGCAGCAGCAGCAGCAGGATCTTCATCTTAGAACTTTCTTCAAGATAAGTTGAAGCAATAGGTGGATATTCTTCTCATGGAGGGATGCTAGAAAAAGCTAACATAGACCAACATCCTGAGTTTTTAACTCAGGATTTAATTTTTTCTAACTGTATATTGCAGATAGACACATGGTCTGTGTTCAAAAATACAGCAGATCTGAGTCTAAGGAGGTGTTCTATTGCTATGTGACAAGAATTATTACAAACTTCATAGCCTGGAATGATGGGGTCCTTGAAGCCATCAGTAACTCCTGCTTTCAAACTTTCCTCTGTGTAAAATCTATTAAATTATACTTGTTTCTATCTGTTTTCAAAAATGACTTCTGAGTATATTTCTCCCTCTTCCTCCACATTTAGTATAATTCTTCAATTCCTGAATGTCTTTTCCACTCTGTAATCCCAGATGTTCTAGGAGAGCCAATGGGAACGTCGGTTGCATTTATATGTTGTAATTCAAGTTTGTGCCCTGACCAGTAATGCTGAAGAAGCTGAAGTTGAACAGTTCTATGAAGACCTACAAGACCTTCTAGAACTAACACCCCAAAAAGATGTCTTTCTCATTATAGAGGACTGGAATGCAAAAGTAGCAAGTCAGGAAACACCTGGAGTAACAGGCAAATTTGGCCTTGGAGTACAGAATGAAACAGGGCAAAGGCTAATAGAGTTCTCCCAAGAACACACTGGTCATAGCAAATACCCTCTTCCAACAACACAAGAGAAGACTCTACACATGGACATCACCAGATGGTCGACACTGAAATCAGATTGATTATATTCTCTGCAACCAAAGATGGAGAAGCTCTATACAGTCAGCAAAAACAAGACTAGGAGCTGACTGTGGCTCAGATCATGAACTCCTTATTGCCAAATTCAGACTGAAATCGAAGAAAGTGGAGAAAAACTACCAGACTATTCAGATATAACCTAAATCAAATCCTTTATGACTATACAGTGGAAGTGAGAAATAGATTTAAGGGACTAGATCTGATAGGCAGAGTGCCTGATGAACTATGGACGGAGGATCGTGACATTGTACAGGAGACAGGAATCAAGACCATCCCTAAGAAAAATAAATGCAAAAAAGCAAAATGGCTGTCTGAGGAGGGAGGCCTTACAAATAGCTATGAAAAGAAGGGAAGCGAAAAGCAAAGGAGAAAAGGAAAAGTACACCCATTTGAATGCAGAGTTCCAAAGAATAACAAGGAGAGATAAGAAAGCCTTCCTCATCAATCAATGCAAAGAAATAGAGGAAAACAATAGAATAGGAAAGACTAGAGATCTCTTCAAGAAAATTAGAGATACTAAGGGAACATTTCATGCAAAGATGGGCTCGATAAAGGACAGAAATGGTATGGACCTAACAGAAGCAAAAGATATCAAGAAGAGGTGGCAAAGATAAACAGAAGAACTATACAAAGAAGATCTTCACGACTCAGATAATCATAATGGTACGATCACTCACCTAGGGCCAGACATCCCCAAATGCAAAGTCAAGTGAGCCTTAGGAAGCATCACTACAAACAAAGCTAGTGGAGGTGATGGAATTCCAGTTGAGCTATTACAAATCCTGGAAGGTGATGCTGTGAAAGTGCTGCACTCAATATGCCAGCAAATTTGGAAAACTCAGCAGTGGCCACAGGACTGGAAAAGGTCAGTTTTCATTCCAATCCCAAAGAAAGGCAATGCCAAAGAATGCTCAAACTACTGCACAATTGCACTCATCTCACATGCTAGTAAAGTAATGCTCAAAATTTTCCAAGCCAGGCTTCAGCAATATGTGAACCGTGAACTTCCAGATGTTCAAGCTGGTTTTAGAAAAGGCAGAGGAACCAGAGATCAAATTGCCAACATCTGCTGGATCATGGAAAAAGCATGAGTTCCAGAAAAACATCTATTTCTGCTTTATTGACTATGGCAAAGCCTTTGACTGTGTGGATCACAATAAACTGTGGACAATTCTGAAAGAGATGGGAATACCAGACCACCTGACCCACCTCCTGAGAAATCTGTATGCAGGTCAGGAAGCAACAGTTAGAACTGGACATGGAACAACAGACTGGTTCCAAGTAGGAAAAGGAGTACGTCAAGGCTGTATATTGTCCCCCTGCTTATTTAACTTCTATGCAGAGTACATCATGAGAAACGCTGGACTGGAGGAAGCACAAGCTGGAATCACGATTGCTGGGAGAAATATCAATAACCTCAGATATGCAGATGACACCACCCTTATGGCAGAAAGTGAAGAGGAACTAAAAAGCCTCTGGATGAAAGTGAAAGAGGAGAGTGAAATGTTGGCTTAAAGCTCAACATTCAGAAAATTAAGATCATGGCATCTGGTCCCATCACTTCATGGGAAATAGATGGGGAAACAGTGGAAACAGTGGCTGACTTTATTTTTCTGGGCTCCAAAATCACTGCAGATGATTATTTCAGCCATGGAATTAAAAGATGCTTACTCTTTAGAATGAAAGTTATGACCAACCTAGACAGCATATTTAAAACCAGAGACGTTACTTTGTCAACAAAGGTCCATTTAGTCAAGGCTATGGTTTTTCCAGTGGTCATGTATGGATGTGAGAGTTGGACTATAAAGAAAGCTGAGTGCAGAAGAATTGATGCTTTTGAACTGTGGTGTTGGAGAAGACTCTTGAGAGTCTCTTGGACTGCAAGGAGATCCATCCAGTCCATCCTAAAGGAGATCAGTCCTGGGTGTTCCTTAGAAGGAATGATGTTGAAGCTGAAGCTCCAATACTTTGGCCACGTGCTGCAAAGAACTAATTCATTTGAAAAGACCCCAATGCTGGGAGAGATTGAGGGCAGAAGGAAAAGGGGACGACAGAGGATGAGATGGTTGGATGGCATCACCAACTCAATGGGCATGGGTTTGCGTGGACTCCAGGAGTTGGTGATGGACAGGGAGGCCTGGCATGCTGCGGTTCATGGGGTCGCAAAGAGTTGGACCCGACTGAGCAACTGAACTGAACTGAATACTAGTTTCAGCCAGATTTTAAAGTTCTATATTTCTGAGCAGCATTTCTGGAACCAGAAAAGAGATCTGTGCCCTGAGAGGTTAAAGCAGGAATGGTGGTTTACCATAGCCAAGGACTGAAGAGTGAAAAAAGAAAGAACTTAATTTTTTAAAAACAACACATAAGAACAAGAATCAATCCTAAGATACACAGTTTATACATTTTTAATGGAAGATATCAAGAAGTTAATTACAGATAGCCCTGCATAAATATCAGTGAACTTTACATGTGATGCATCTCCATGAGGGTTATTTTCATTTAAGTATGTTTAATTACAAAAGTAGTTGCTAAATTGTCACAGAAATAAACAGATTGGACCTATCGTATGTTTCCTTGTGAGAAATCTCCTAGCCCCTGACTTTTAACCTAGGAGTACTAGCAACAAAGTGAGTTTGTGATGGCCAGCAAATAACACACAGATATGTCCTCATTTTATGTCATCACTATTGTATTCATTTTCTCTTGATGACTCATTATCCTACAGTTCTGTAGCTTAGAAGTCTGGCATGGGTCTTAACTGGGTTAAAATCAAGGTGTTGGCAGGACTGTGTTTTTTCTGAAGACTCTAGGGAAGAATTCATTTTCTTGCCTTTTCCAGCTTCTAAAAACCACCCACATTCCCCAGCTCATAGACCCCTTCTTCCATCTTCAGAACCAAAAACAAACAGAAACACTATCCTGTATCTCTCGGAACTTTCCTCCATACTCATATCTCCCTCTGGCCACGACCAAGAAAGCTCCCTTTATGGAACCATATGATTAGATTGGGGTCCACCAGATAATCCAGGATAATATCCACACCTTAAGGTCCTTCATTTAATCATATCTGCAAAGTCCCTCGGAGAAGGCAATGGCACCCTACTTCGGTACTCTTGCCTGGAAAATCCCATGGACTGAGGAGCCTGGCAGGCTGCAGTCCATGGGGTCGCTAAGAGTCAGACATGACTGAGCAACTTCAGTTTCACTCTTCACTTTCATGCATTGGAGAAGGAAATGGCAACCCACTCTAGTGTTCTTGCCTTGAGAATCCCAGGGACAGGGGAGCCTGGTGGGCTGCTGTCTATGGGGTCGCACAGAGTCAGACACGACTGAAGCGACTTAGCAGCAGCAGCAGCAGCAGCAGCAGGAAAGTCCCTTCTACTATGAAGATAACATGCTCCAGGTTCCAGAGACTAGGACCTGGGCATCTTTGGGGGTCTGTTATTCTGCCTACCACACAAGTTGAGTAGGATATAACATTGCTTAAAGGATAAATAGTTAAAATCTGACATCACCCTCACCAAAGTAATGAAACAACAAATGTTTAATAAATGTCAGCTATGAACAGAGAAGTAGGAAGAGATAAGCAGGAACACAAGGCTGAAAAAAGAAAAGACCCCATAAGTATATTTTTTAAAACTCCATACCTTTAAGAAGTATATCTTCTTACTATGTAAATAAAATTATCAATAATGACTACTTTGCAAATAAGTGCTAAACAGAAGTGAGTTGATTTAATCTTCAAGAAAATTCCATCTATAATTTAGTATAAATCATGATGTGTATGTTCTCCGTCATGTCCAACTCTGCAACATTATGGGCTATAGCCCATTGGGCGCCCATATCCATAAAGTTCTCCTGACAAGATCTTCCCAACCCAGGGATTGAACCCTGTGTTTTCTTGCATTGGCAGGCAGCTTCTCTTACTACTGAGCCACCTGGAAAGCCCAATAAATTGTGATAAAGATTCAGAAAAGAAAAATACATTAAAGAGAAAGAGGTAAAAAGGTTTTGAGGTGTATTTCGTAGGTTTAGTATTAATAGTAGACTGGAGAATAGTTAACACTGTTGTTAAACCTGTATTCAGTCTAAGTTTCAAATCCCACAGGATGGAAAATACTGTGAAGATATTCATCTGAATCTTAACAGTACGCTGATGTAACACTCCCATTGCCTCCTAAAAGCCTTCTTCACTGTCTTGATTCTATTTTCTTTTTATTTTCAATCATGGTATTGTTTTTAGCATACAGAGCAAAATTTGGCAACAGCTTTGAGTTCTGAATGACTAATGAATTGTTCGTCTGTGTGAAGGATCTCCCTGGTGCAAGCTCTGTGTGAGTCTCTATTCCTCCCTATTCAGAGATGACATGGTTGATTGTGGCGATATCACCCATGTATGCAGACCCAGCTGAAAAGACAAATGAGAGACCAGCATTCCTTTCTAAAACCCCATGCCCTTAAACTATGTCCTTTGTTTGCAGGCGCAATTTGCTGTTTGACAAGCCTGTACTCTGACTCTTCCTTTTTTGTGCAGCCTACATGACCATCTCCTCCTGAATAAGTCACCCTGTTCCTTTTGCTGCAGTTGATCTGTCAGTTATTTTTTCTTAGAGAAGCCCAGAGTTCTGATATACTTGTCGTTCAGGTAACCTTTATTTCAATCCTTTGATGAGAAATTCCAACTTTCTATTTGAAGTTGAATACATAGACAATCCTGTAAAGTCAAATATACAGGCCACAGAGAGCTATAGAATCATTCAAGTTCACAACATATAACTTGATACAATAGCACTTCCCAAAAAGAATAAATATGAGAATGATTTAATTCACATTGGTATAATTTGTTTGCAAATATATTCTTATCTCCACTATGAAAGAATCAGAATTGTAATTGTTTTCATATATTGGAATGGCTAGCTATGTGGAAAGCTTACATTCTGTTGGGCCTCAGATCCCTGAGTTTAGACCTAAAAATTTTAGTATAACTAACATCGAATATTTATTATGAGCCAAGTACTAATCTAAGCACATTAAATGTGTCAATTTCAGCTTTTATAGCAATCCTAGGAGATATGTATTATTATTATCTCTATTTTGCAGAAAACAAAAATTGAGGTGTAGAAAAATTATCTTAGTTTATTCAGCTGTTAAGCAGAGAGACTGGCGTTCAAACCTAGGTAGCACAATGCCAAAGCCATTTTTTAGCTCCCACCAAAGTATATGTCCTCTCTTAGGTCTCATCTTGGAGAATGAAAAAGTGAAAGTGTTAGCTGCTCAGTTGTGTTTGCCTCTTTGCAACCCCAGGGACTTTAGCCCACCAGGCTCTCTGTGCAGGGATTCTCCAGGCAAGAATACTGGAATGAGTAGCCCTTCCCTTCTCCAGGGTATCTTCCTGACCCAGGGATCAATCCTCATTGTATTTACATATTTACTGTATGACCCATCAGAGAAGCCCCAACCTACCACAAGATTGAGCCCAATGAGAAAAGCCAAGATTTAGAATAAATGCTTAAAACAGGCCTAGAACACTGCAGGTTGAATGAACAAACAAATTTGCCACATCATGGATCAAACATTTAAAGGATAAACACAAATGAAGGTACGATATAGAAATCAAAAAAGATAATGACAACAACAGTTGTGATTTGTTGAGCACTAGCTATATACCCAAACTGTGCTAAAGGTTTTCTCTAAGCTACATAACGTAAATACCATGATCAGGCAGCTATCACTCTCTCAATTTTTTTAAATAAGGAAACTAAAACCCAGAAGTTTATGTGGCTTGTCCAAGATCAGACCACTAGTAACTTATAGACCAAGATTTAAATCTAGGTCTCTGGTTCCAGTATCCAAAGACTTAATCTCTTGTATACTAACATACTTTAGTCAGGTAGGACTTAGTCTCTATCAGCAGACATATATCATATGAATCTATAAAGGTGAATCTAAGGTTATATTTTATAATCCAGACAAAGAACTATCTTAGCAAACTCTGAAGGTCTGAGAATATAGGACAACTTCCAGACTTGAAAGCTGAAAATGGAGATTTGCTTCTAGGTATGCAAGCATGGTGCTCTGAGTGTCTATACTTGAATAGAAGTCTTTCTATATAAGAAAGATAGGGAGAAGATCACAAGACTCCCACTATAAGACTCCCATTACTAGAGGGACCCAAGATATACCTGATCTCATCACCACCAAAAAGATTCAAGCAAAAGGGGACCAGTGTTTCACACTGAAGTTAATTTTAGGCTGAGACAAGCTGCAGAGGTGACATGGTTTTCAGGTCCCTCACAGAGAGCATGTAAACTAGTTTCTTAAGTGCCCATCACTGCTAAAGGTCAGACAGACCTTGGATGCTGGGGAGGAACTGAGCTCACAGGTTGCAGTTAAGTGTTCCAAGGATGGACAAGAGACTTGATACTGCAGGAGTCAGCCTCCACCGAAAAGGCTCTTGTATGTATATGTGTTAGTTGCTCAGTTGTGTCCGACTCTTTGTGACTCCATGAACTGTAGCCCAGAAGGCTCTTCTGTCTGTGGAATTCTCCAGGCAAGAATACTGGAGTGGGTTGCCATTCTTTTCTTCAGGGGATCTTTCTGACCCAGGGATCAAACCCACATCTCCTGCATTACAGGCAGATTATTTACCATCTAAGCCTTGCTGCTGCTCAAAGTTCTTAGAATACACCCCTTCTCTGCCCTTAACCACATTCCAGTTTGTTGGGTTTTGTTTTTTTTAATTTATAACATCTACTTTTTTCTGTCTCCTATGCAAAAACCTCAACTTTTTCTGTATTTCTGGAGAAGGCAATGGCACCCCACTCCAGTACTCTTGCCTGGAAAATACCACGGATGGAAGAGCCTGGTAGACTGCAGTCCATGGGGTCACGAAGAGTAGGACACGACTGAGCGACTTCACTTTCACTTTTCACTTTCATGCATTGGAGAAGGAAATGGCAACCCACTCCAGTGTTCTTGCCTGGAGAATCCCAGGGACGGGGCAGCCTGGTGGGCTGCCGTCTATGGGGTCGCACAGAGTCAGACGCAACTGGGGCGACTTAGCAGCAGCAGCAGTGCTACTGTATTACTTCTTGGTGTCAGCGCATTTTCTGTGTTATACGTATCATCCTTCTTACTGGAGTATGATAGGAAGGATTTGAAGATCTCTTTGTCATATTACCTCCCAGACCAGTAAAACACTGTGCAGAAGACACATAAAATCAAGGATACCATGTGGTCACTTCTGCCTGCCTCTGCCAATTCCATGCATTGGCAAATCCCAAATTTCATGCTTTCAACAGCCTGCACACATTAAGGGAGCCAATGGGTCACTGGAGATCAGGACCCTCTTTAATTGTTTTATGTATTTTAAGTTGCTTTGCACATTGCTGGTTTCTAAAAATGAGTACTTTCTCTCTATCAGCTGGTAAACCAACCTGACTGCCTAAACAGAATGAGTTAACTGGGTTAAAACATCCCAGGCCAAAGGAAACGATTGACAAATTACTGGAAAATAATTCTTGGGAATACTCATTAGTTCTTCTAGCTTTAACCACACTACCTCCATTCTACAATTATATTTTCTTCAAGAACAATGGGCTTATGGCATGCCTACTGAGGAAATGATGTGTCAGAAAGCTAAAAAACATAGTGTATATTATTGGTTGAACAATAATTGAAAATTACTATGAACAATATTCATGCAATATAATATGTTAAGAACCAGCTTTAGGTTTTGTTTTGAATCATTTTGGCTCAGTGTAAACTGATACTCTCAGATAAAAAATCAAAGTAGAGCACAAAAATGCATATACATAATGGACAAAACTCAAAAATTGGCTCCTTGTTCAAACATGAGGAACTATCGCTATTAATGCCTATAAAGAGCCCAAAGATGAGACAAATTGATTATATGCACATGTTAGAAGACTCAAATGATTTTTAATTAATGGACCTCACTACAGACATTACATGATAAATATACTATTTGTTGTTCAGTTGCTAAGTCGTGTCTGATTCTTTGTGACCCCATGGACTGCAACACACTGGGCTTTCCTATCCGTCACTATCTCCCAGAGTTTGCTAAAACTCATGTCCATTGAGTCAGTGATACCATCCAACCATCTCATTCTCTGTCGTCCCCTTCTCCTCCTGCCCTCAATCTTTCCTGGCATCAGGGTTTTTCCAGTGAGCCGGCCTTTTGTATCAGATGGCCAAAGAATTGGAGCTTCACCTTCAGCATCAGTCCTTCCATCAAATATTCAGAGTTGATTTGCTTTAGGATTGACTAGTTTTATCTCCTTGCTGTCCAAGGAACTCTCAAGAATCTTTTCCAGTACCAAAATTGGAAAGCATCAAGTTCTTCGGTGCTCAACCTTCCTTAGGATCCAGCTCTCATATCCATACATGACTACTGGAAAAACCATAGCTCTCATTATTCGGACCTTTGTCAGCAAAGTGGTGTCTCTGCTTTTTAGTACACTGTCTAGATTTAGTATTGATTGATTTCAAAATTTGCAATTTGTGCAATTCCATTAAATTGGTTCAATTTAATAAAAAAAGTAAAGAACCTCAACTCAGCCTTGCTGATTCATGTACAAACCATGAAGAAATTGCTGGGCCAAGAATACAGAATAATATTTTATAACATTGAATCTTTACTCTCTGTAGTAGCCTTTAATGGTGCAGTGTGAGAATTAATTAAGCTAAATGAATATCTACATTATTTGCTTTGCAACTGAACTGAACTGAAAGTAGAAATATCCAAAGGCAATGATAAAACATATATTTAGGCTTAGTTTAAACTCTTAATTTGAATAAATAAGCAGATAAAAAAGTTAAGGAGATGACACTTTTGCATTCTTATTCTTTTGACAGTTATTAAAAAGTTGAATTTTAAAAATACATATATCAGAGAGGCAATTTGCATTTCTCCATATTGGAAAAACTGCTAATAGACTTTCTTTCCAATTTGAAATAACTGTACAATTCCACAAAATAGAAGATGCATTAAGATATTGAAAAAATAAAATGAAAGGAATCACATGAAATGGGCCTGGTGATTGCTAAGTGGTTGCAAACTGTTATTGGGATACACTTTGATGTTGGAACATAGGAAAATTAAAAACTTTTCATTTGAGTATGGTAGTGTTGTTGAGTTAAAGAGGTAGAGGCTGGAGTTCAGGACTGTTAAATTGGCTAGAATTCATGGAGGATGACATAAGAAAAGAAGGAGCTTTGCAAACAGGACTTCCAAAAATCTGCATGGCAGTCTCTATACTGTGTACCTGAGAACTGTGTTATACATGCAAAAGGCTCCATGAGGCCAAGAAGAGATATTCGTTTCAGGATTGAGAGTGGAAGCAGGAGGTCTCTCAGTCCTGAGGTCTCTCAGAACTGAGAGACATTGGAGGTTCAGTTTCGTCAAAGTAGAAAAATCTCTCTGAGCAATTTTTTACGTGAGGCCTAAGGAAGGCTGTAGCTATCTAATAAGACATATAATTGAGTTCAAAAATACACAATGGAGTATTACTCAGCCATTAAGAAGAATTCATTTGAATCAGTTCTGATGAGATGGATGAAACTGGAGCCGATTATACAGAGTGAAGTAAGCCAGAAAGAGAAACACCAATACAGTATACTAACACATATATATGGAATTTAGAAAGATGGCAATGATGACCCTGTATGCAAGACAGCAAAAAAGACTCAGATGTGTATAACAGACTTTTGGACTCAGAGGGAGAGGGAGAGGGTGGGATGATTTGGGAGAATGGCATTGTAACAGGTATACTATCATGTAAGAATCGAATCGCCAGTCTATGTCCGACGCAGGATACAGCATGCTTGGGGCTGGTGCACGGTGATGACCCAGAGAGATGTTATAGGGAGGGAGGTGGGAGGGGGGTTCGTGTTTGGGAGCGCATGTACACCCGTGGTGGATTCATGTCAATGTATGGCAAAACCAATACAGTATTGTAAAGTAAAGTAAAGTAAAAGTAAAAATTTAAAAAAAAAAAAAGTGAAATAGACCAACCTTAACAGAAAAATAGCCAAGTCTTACAAGACCGAAAGTATCTGACCGAAGCTTAACTATCCTTCATTAAAAACTTCTCTTCCTTAAGGAAAGGCAACCTAATGCAGATTCCATACAATGTATCATAGCCAAAGATACAATAAGGTTCCTGGAGATATGGCCCACAATCAAGAAAAAAAGCAGACAACAGAAACAGACTTGAAGATGATCAGGATAATGAAGTCAGAAAAAAAAAAATTTGAAGCAGGTGTTGTAAATGTCTAAAGACTTAAAAGAAAAGATAGTCAAATTGAGCAAACAGAAGGGGAAGTTCAGCATAGAAGTGTAGAAAAAGAGAAGGGGAGGAAGGAAAGAACAGGAAGAATTATTTAACCTAATAAATATTTTAGAACTGAAAAGTAAAATATTGAAAGTAAACAAATTTACTTTATAATAAATGGGCCTAACAATCGATAGGTATTTATATTAGAAAGGGTTGATGAACTTGAAGACAGATGAATAGATATAATCCAGCAAGAAGAACAGCGAAAGAAAAAAAAAGTTTTTTAAAAACAGAATAGAACTTCACTGACTTGCAGAACAAAATCAATGTAACATACTATAATTTGACATAAAGTGGGAGACTAGAAAAAGAGTAACCACAAAAGAATGAGAACTATATAGATATATGAAAAAATAGTCAAAATTTCCCAAATTTTGTGAAAAACTTCAACTTATAAATTTAACAAGCTCAGAAAACCTTAAGCAAAAAGAAAAAGAAATAAAAGAATTACAATACAAAGCAAAAATAAAAACACTAAACTATATATTTTAACTTAAAACCAAAGATGGAAATAAACATCTTAAAAGTTTGTGGAGAATAAAATGCAATTCATGCAAATATATAGAAACTATAAATTATGACTGAATTTTCATTAAAAACAAAGAAAAAGCATTGTTAAAGTGCTGGTAAAAAGTCAACCCAGTGTCTTGGCACTTTTATTCAAAATTGTACTAGATTTTCTATCCAGTGCATCCTAAGGTAATCTATAAAAACAGTACTGGAAATAATAAGCAAATTTATAAGCACCATAGGATCAAAATCAATTTAAAAAACAATTGTATGTCTGTATATTATTGGGCTTCCCAGGTGGTGCAGTGGTAAATCCACTGCAGTGCAGGAGAGGCAAGAGATGTGGGTTTAATTCCTGGGTTAGGAAGATCCCACTCCATTATTCTTGCCTGGAGAATCCCGATGAACAGAGGAGCCTGGTGGGCTACAGTCCATGGGGTCACAAAGAGTAGGACAAGACTGAGTAGATACACACACATACACACACACATTAGCAGCAAACAACTAGAAATGGAAATTTCAAAAGTTTAAATTAAAACTTCCATTAAAAATGGCTTTGAATACTTAGCAATAAATTTATCAAGTCATATAATACTAATCCATCAAAAGCTACAAAACATTGCTGAAAATTTACAAGACCTAAATGAGTAGAAAAATATACCATGTTCATGGTTTAGAAGATTCAATTTCAGTAAGATGTCAGCTCTACTTAGATTCATCCACAGAGTCAACACAACCAAATTTTCAACAAGCATTTCTGTAGACATGACATGCTGATTCTAAAATGAATAACAGAATGAAAGCAGCTTGGAACATCATAAAAAGAAGCAAAATATTAATGGGCAAAGAAAAGTCTTTTCAACAAATAGCACTGGAGCAATTAAATAAGAAAATGGAAAAAAGAAAAGAAAAACATTGGTCCCCATCTCACAATATACAAAAGATATATATTGTGAGATGTATATTGCATACAATATACAAAAGATAATTTGAGTTAGACCATAGACTTAGAAGTAACATTTAAGTCTACATACCTTCTAGAAGAAAATATTATAGGACACATTTAAAACCTGGGAAGTAGGCAAAGATTTTTTTGACAAGTCGTAGAAAGCAATAACCTTAAAAGGAAATTTATTATTACTGGATTTTACAAAAATCATCATTTTAGAAAACAAAATGGCAAGCTGTAGATTGGGAAAAAATGTTTATAATACAGGCATACATGCATGCTAAATTGCTTTAATCTTGTCTGACTCTGCGACTCTGTGGGCTATAGCCCGCCAGGCTCCTCTGTCCATGAGATTCTCCAGGCAAGAATACTGGAGTGGGTTGCTGTTTCCTTCTCTAGGGGATCTTCCCGACTCAGGGATTGAACCCAAGTCTCCTATGTCTCCTGCATTGGCAGGCTGGCCCTTTACCACTAACACATACATCTGACAAAAATACCTGTATATATGGCTGTATATATATATGTATAAATATATAACAAAATCAGTAAGAAGACAACAAGCAATCCTATTTTTAAAAAGAATGAACAGAAGACTTGAACAAACCTTCAGACAAACAGTGGTCAAAGAAGACATGAAAAGTTTCTTGGCATTAATAATCATCAGGGAAGTGCAGATTAAAACCACAGATTACAACTTTACACCCATGAGAAGGGCTAAAATTAAAAAGACTAATAACAAATGTTGGTGAAAATGGTGAGCAACTAGAAGTCTTGTATATTGCTGGTGAGAGTGTAAAATGGTACAACCATTTTGGAAAAATCAAACATAAAAATCAAACATACTCCTACCTATGATCCAAAAATTATACTCCTAGTTATATAACAAAGAACAGTAAAAACATTTGTCAACCAAAAGTCTTATACAAGAATTCACAAACTCTGTTCATCATAGCCAAAACCATAAAAGTGACTCATTTGTTCATCTAAAGGAGAATTTATCAACAAATCACATAATAGAATACTATTAAGCATTAAGGGCTTACCTGGTAGCTCAGATGGTAAAGAATCTGCCTGCAATGCAGGAGACCTGGGTTCAATTCCTGGGTCGAGAAGATACCCTGGAGAAGCGAAAGGAAACCCACTCCTGTATTCTTGTCTGGAGAATCCCGTGGATAGAGGAGCCTGGGGGACTACAGTCCATAGGGCCACAAGGAGTCCAGCACTACTGAGCGATGAACACTTACAATAATCAAGCATTAAAAAAGAAGAATGAACTATCAATGCACAAAATAGCATGATGAATCTTAAAATTTGTTTTGAGGAAAAGAATTCAAACACACAACACTATGTATCTGCATGATCCATTTATATGAAGTTCACAAACGAGCAAAATTAATCTATTATGAGGAGCTCAGAAGAATGGTTGCATATGAGAAGGATGGGGATTGACTGGAAAGATGTCTAAAGGCATTTTTAGAAGTGAGAATGATGTACTAACTTAATTGGGGTGATTGTTACTTGAGTTTATCAAAACTAATCAAGCTATACACTTAAGGTGTATGCATGCCACTGTTTGAATTTTATCTCAGTTTTACTTGAGCTAAAAATTAAATGGAAAGTAATTGAAAAATCACTTTGGTTTTTTCATCATTTTCTGTTTTGATTCTCCTGGTTCCAGGAGACATCTCATTCATTGTTCCATTAGTCTTCCATGGTTCCAATGATTCTAATATTGACTCAGAAGGAAAGAAAGTGAAGTTGCTAAGTCACGTCCAACTCTGAGACCCCATGGACTGTAGCCTACTAGGCTCCTCCGTCCATGGGGTTTTCCAGGCAAGAGTACTGGAGTGGGTTACCATTTCCTTCTCCAGGGCATCTTCCTGACCCAGGGAACGAACCCAGGTCTCCCGCATTGTAGGCAGACACTTTTACCGTCTGAGCCTCCAGGGAAGTCGCAATAATGACTTGAGACCCAGAGTACCAGTTATTAAGGTTTAAAGAAGAAAGAAAATTTAGACCTGATTGGACTAAGGGATTTCTGTTTTGTGAACACAAAATTTTAGAAGACATGTTTGGTGTACTTGGTAATGTAATCATGAGTTTGGATATCAGAATCAATGGGTAAACCTGCAAATGTATATTGCTCTATTTATCTTTGGACATTAGAGTAAAAAATGAACTAAGTAGGTTATTGGAACTACCTTTCATTCAGCCCTTCTGATTTATCCCAGAAAAATAGATATATTTTTCATTTTCAAATCCTCATAGAAATTCATACCTCTGTAGTATGCCTTGTATTTTAATGCTGACCATGTCATATCACTCTCTTAGCTGGTGTGCTCTTTAAGCTAAAAACAGTTTGTTACCTCACAGCACCTGGAACATTAATTTAAATTAAGTGCTAGGTAAGGATTGAAGTATTTCATAGATTGAATTTTAATTGAACTGGATGAAATAACATTTATAGATAATAGAGTTACAGATCAGGCAATATTAATAGGGATTTGAGGGACTGAATTCATTTGTGCCTTCCTATAACAAAGTTGTTGAATACTTACTAGAAATAAGACACTGAGATAAGAAATTAAAACATCAAAGATAAATAAGGCATAGTGCTTGTATGCAAAGTTCTACCAGTTTGTCAGGAGAAAAAAAAGTTTCTAACTGATACATAATAAGAAGTGAAAAGTCATGTGGAGAAAGAGGGGCAGAGATGCATTCTTATGAAAATGCAAAGAGGAATAATACGTTTGCCTATCCCCACCCCACCCCACCGCCATTGAAGAGAATTGCTTTCTTTTAGACCAATTTAACTCATATTGAATGTATGCATATAGAGAAAGCCTAGATAAAACACTAGTCAGAAATTTTAGGAATTTTGTTTCAACAGTCAAGATGATAACCTTTTATATGGAGAATAGTCAGTATTTCTTCCAGAAATCAAGTGGGAATGAATGGGAAGTGATGCCAAAATTTATTTATTCTTTTTTCCTAACAATCAGAGGATAGCCTGTGAGGAGCTCTGGTTTCTAATCATGTTTATGCCCGTGACTGGATGGATGACCTGTTCATTGACTTACTCTCCTTGTATCATAGCCTCTACATCCATAAAATTAGATATTAGGACAGAAGATTTCCAAAGTCTACTCCAACTTTAAAAATGTCATGATTATATTAATATCTTCTGTGGCTCTATGATTCTTATTATTTTTGATAAGATTTTTTATGTGATTTTGGTGATTAGAATGAGATTGCCAGGTTTCCCAGACTTCATCAATCCACACCCTAATTTCATGGATAGTATTTTAAGTAAACCAATGCCAAATATTTTTCTTAAATTAACTTTAAGACATTTTTATTTAAATAATGGAGAAGGAAATGACAAATCACTCCAGTGTTCTTGCCTGGAAAATTCCATGGACCAATAGATTTAGCTTTATTCCCAAGTAATAATATCCATGTTGCCTAAATTCTAGATATTCCTTACACTTTAATATACATGAAAATAAATACATAATCATTAAATTTGTCTTTTACACACCAATAATATGCAATTTTACTTTAAGAAGCACCGCTGTACTATATTAAAAAAGACTTAACCAATGTCTTCGCCAGTTGACAATCAGTCATAAATGTTATCAGAATAGGTCAACCTCTTACATACTATCTATAAAGACTGAAAAAATATATGTTGCACTCAACCAGAATCTGCTAAATCCTGAGATTCAATCTTAAGTGGGTTTGTGCATTACCTGGAAAACAATTTGCAAAATAGATCTTTAAAGTTCAGAGTAAATTAGAGAAAAGGCTACATTACATTTGAACCTTAATAAATACTTAATAACCCATAAGACAAATAGCCGTGAATTACTAGAATGATTTTAAGCATAGTGCTTCTGCATAGAGTCAACCTGCTCTCTTATTTTTCTCATTATAAAACAGGAGTTATAATATTGCAAAGTTTATTAGCTCTGTTGATTTGTGTATTTTCTAAAAAAAGACATTTGAATAACAAGGAACCAGAACCATTAGGAAAATCTATTTCCTTTCTCTTTTTTCTCTTTATCTAGTCTCCTCTGCCCAAGACAGCTTAAATGTCTTTCTCATAGAGAAGGAAAAACAAGAAGACTCCTCTAACTCTGTCCTTTTTGATGGAGGTTATTTCTTGAATGAGTGTGTGTGTGTGTTTGTGTGTGTGTACAAGCTTAGGTCCTCAGGTGGAACCGTGGTTCCTGTGCTTTCGTCCTCGAAGCTGTTTTTCTGGAAGGGAATGGAGGCAGCTGTGTTTACAGCTCAAGTCTTGGCATACATTTACCAGAATCTATTATTCATATCATTCAGTATCAGGGAGAGATCTCAGGCCACCTGTCTATCTGACAAATTCACCCTTTTGTGAGCTTTCTGTTCATAGCAAATTATGTTCACATTGATGAATTGAGTTTTTATGAGCATTGCTAACTAACATTCTCACAGAAGGCCAGGGGCAAGAGCCTGCAAGTGTTTCTGGTCCACAAGTAAATGATAAAAAAAAAAAAGAACGAAAGAAAAAAAATGGTAGTGTTTAAAGACAATTTGCCATGGAGGGATAGTTAAATCATTTGGCAATACTGTAATATTTATAATTCTAAGACTTTCCATAAATTATTGCAAATATTCTGCTTATAACAAACAAAAAGATGGGAAAAATCCACACATTATTTTTCCTGGTGGCCCAGAATATTCTTTAAAAATTGTTTTACATTTTGACAGGTAACTATTGACCAGGGCAAAACACGGAGTACTTGAAGTATGCCCAGCATTAATAAATCCAGCAATTTTATACCATAATGTGGAAAAGTTGGAGCAATTATAGCTTAAATTCCAGCTTCATATTTCCATAGATACAAAATGGATTTTTTTTAATCTCTAGAAACCCTATACTGGTTATGAAGCTAAGCCATGTGGCATGAGTTAAATAAATGAGAGCAATCTTTCACAAAAGACTAACAGAAATCCTTCTAAACAGTGGGTGGGGAAATACCCACTGTTCATGATAGAAATGAAGATTTCCCTCAGTTTGCATATAGAATTGATTCTCTCAGTCTTCTGAGAGAAGTTCCTTGCATTTATTCTGACTCTCATTCTGCATTTCATTTAGAGCAGCTGAAAAAGGAGAGGATTTCACAAGACGCATTCTAGTTTTACTATATCTACATTTCATAGCTCTAATTCACAATCTTCTTAAAATGATAAACCTACCTAGGTGGCAGGTCCATTAGTCTGTCTGTATTGTTTTTAAAAAGCAAAAAAAAAAACACAGGAATTTTACAGGGTGGTGAGGAATATCATCAATAAAAATCCATATTCTCGTGTTCTTGGGTCTTTCCAGAGCTACGACCCTATCATTATCCTCGATAAAGTACGACTTTATTCTCTGAAGTCTTAGTGCAAGTCAGTGGAAAATTCTAAAGCTCTTCACGGTAGCCTGCCAAAATGTGTCAGACACATCACCTTTCAAGGCAAAGATACCGTAGCACAAAGAACACTTGGCATTATCCCTGGAAAATGCACACCTTTCGGAGGAGCAAATGGGAAGGGTGGTCTGTTCAGCACCATATGTGAGGGAGCTGCACCAGTCTCATTTCTTCTTCCAAATGTTACAAGCTGCTATCTCATTGTGGCGTGTGTGACTCTGCAATGAAATTGGTGACAGTGAAGTGTCTACCTGGTCCCAATGTCAGTTGGCCTGTTGACCACTCAGGCATACTGCTCAATATCGTACTATGGTTTAGTGGCCTCTGAGACATGGAGTGCCTAGGCTTTTATGTTAATTTAGTAGCATATGTGAAACTTTTGCAAACTTCCAAGTAGTTACCATTGCCCTCAGATTTTTGAGTAAAATGAGTCAGGGTTTTCCACACTTAAAGTACAGAGGGAGGCAGAGGTCAGCAATTTTTGAAGATTTTTTTACCTTCTCTTCTAGTCTAAATATACTACTGATAGATGCTTATGCATATTAAAAATAAACTGTGGAGAGTCATAGCAATAAAATGGTGCGATCACAGGTGTGGTTGAAATTTTCTGTGGTAAGCATGGTGACTATTCATCCCAGATTCTGTACAGTAGTTCAGTTTTCAAATAGCCCATCCTTTTCCGCAAACATATGTTCCTATTTTACTTCAGAAAATATGGTAAATGCAGCTTTAAGGCAACAGGACAATTTTACCTGCAAGAATTTTTCACATAAGACTGTGGAAATGAACATGGGCGAGAGAGACTGCAGGTCTTCATTGCTAAGTAACTGATTTGAGATAAAATGTGCGTTCTTTGGTGGTGAAGGCGGAGCTGGCAGCATTCTGCAGTTCAGTGCCATATTCATAGTGTCAGGCAGCTGAAGTACCACCATTTTGCTCCCTGGAACAGCGACTGCATTTCAAGCATTGCTAGAAGGCTGAAAGTTGGCTGCAGCTGGCAGAGCATTGTTCTTTTTTTAACCCATGTGATAGGTATCTTCAACAGTGTCAAACAAATTTGTAGAGCTGGTGATTAGTTGCCCAAAGAGCATAATGTATGCATTATTAATTAAAGAAGGTAAGTTTGGCTAATTGTCATTTCTATACAGTAGCAGTGCACTAAGATACATTTTAACAATCTATAAATAATTGATAATTTTTTTTCTTTCATCTTCCTTCTTAGTTTGCATAAAACTAATGACTTGGTAAATGTTACTCACTTCAAAATATTCCACCACTTCTATGAAAATTAAACTAACACTGTAACCTTAGCAAATAAGGAGATTTTTTCCCCCTTTTATTGCAGGTTAAAGAAAAGATAGGAAACATAACACTTGTAACAAAAATGTGACTCTGTGAAATCCAAATGAGAATCATAAATAATATAAAATCAACATTGTGTGTGTATTTAATAAATAGAATTGACTTTTAAAATACGATTCATATACACACACACACATATGTATATATATATGATCATATGTATATTCCTTCAGACCCAAAGTCTTGCTTTTTCAGCTTTCAAGAGCCTATGACCCAAAGATTTGCTCCAGGATATCTTCTACATCTGGTGTGAGCCTGTGTTTCAATACTTACTAATAACTACATGAATATAATCCTTTAAACCTGGTTGGCAGAGGAAGCAAAATTTTTTCTCAAATGAAGTGTTTGAATCTAGTTTCTGTATGCTTTGTTAATTTGATTATAACACCTAGCTGGATCCTTGTAACAAGAGATTTACTGCAGTAAAAGTACCTGCTCTCTTTTTTTTTTTTTTTGAAGAGTTCTCTGTTATTTTTACAAATCCACAATCTGTCAGTCTCATATGATAGCACAAGATCTTATACTCTAATTTTCAACACAATTAAATACATTCCCCAAATTATTGATGGTGCCATAATTTTATGTTTATTTTGTTTGAAATACATTGAGGTTTAAAGAAGATTTCTTAAGAAGACCCACAAAACTAAAGTATTGCCTAAGTGACATATTGTTATTTAAGCCTTCGCCGAATCTTACATATGCTTCATTATGATAAAAAACAGGTTGTAAGGATTGATTCTGTGACCTTTTTTTCTCATTTTAACCCTACTGATATGTCACCCATGGCAACCTTAAACTGATTTTAATAGAGTCGATCCTATTATTCATTTAAATTGAGGTGCAAGAGCACTTAGACCAGGGAAATTTGCATTCAGCAAATGGGGATTTGATGAGCAAAAATGATAAGATATATGTTGTATAACATGGCCTATTTTGCTGGCAAATAAACAGCTCTTGAAATTGATAAACTTCAGAATATTTTATCTTCAAATGTTTATACATAAATGATTAAAATGCATTAGCAATTCTGCTTTTGAAAAAAAACATATTGGGGAAACAACACAGTTGTGTTGCTTAAATTTGTAATTAACAAATTTATTACTAATTCTGTGCAGTTCTTTAATATGCTGCATTCCTGAAGAAGAACATTAATACACAATGGCAGAAAGAAGCTAATTTTAAGACTTTGGAGAAATGAATGTCTTTTAATGCTGTGTGTTTCTCTTATCTACATGCCACATTATTGTAATAAGTACATTCAGGAATAATTTCTTTTCAAATATTTTTACAAATCTTGCTCTTATTTGCATGCAAGTAAGTTGTCAGCTTAAATCTTTGAAATGCAAAATATATCTCATTTCTATATTTCATCAAGGAGCCTTTCATGTTTAATAAATTACAACTTAGATCCTCCAAGACTTTGTTTTTCATTAACTAAAAGCAAAAGGATACATTTAAAATCTTAATCACAACCTGCAAGAGTATTTGCATGTTGCTGATATTTGTCTTGATGGGACTTTTAATATTTGCAAACTAATCAGGATAGCAAGGTTATACCAATAATTTCTGAAGACAAAAACTTTCTGCATTATTTTCTTTATTATATTCAAGTAGAAAACTTAAAAAAAAAAACTCTCAGTGACTTAGCCTCAACAGTCTGTATATATTTTTGTACCTACTCCTCTCTTAAAGATTTTAATTGGAGAAATGGCCACATCACAGGAGCACTATGGAAAAATGTGTAGAAGAATGTCACATCTGGGTTCAGTCTAGTCTTTTATTAGTGCTCGATCAGCACGTATTAGAATCGTTAACAACACAAAACAAGCAAGGTAAATCATCCACTACTGCCACCCTGTAAACCACCTCATGATGCTACATGGAGATGTGGATCCAGGAGAAATCAAAGGAGAGCTTCACTTTTTTTCATTTGACCCCAATATAGGTAGGAGATAAGGGTGTTTCTGCTTGGTTGGCTTTAGTTGTTGTTTTTTGTTTGTCTGTTTCTTGTTTTTTATCCAAATATCCTAGCTGATCTTGCAGAAAGTCTTCTGGACTCTGAAAGAGAATGGATCATCTCCTCTCAGCAGAGGCAGGGAAAAAAAAAATTCTTGACAGCACAGTTATCCTTATTGGGGGGTC
The DNA here is from genome assembly GCF_042477335.2 of Ovis canadensis. Lineage (NCBI taxonomy): Eukaryota > Metazoa > Chordata > Mammalia > Artiodactyla > Bovidae > Ovis > Ovis canadensis. The sequence goes on along the minus strand of NC_091246.1, from coordinate 171,777,135 downwards.
CCATGGGCCACAGTAATATCGTGTCACAAAAGAGGCAAACTTCTGCTGAACTTGCTGCCCTGAGACCTTCGGTTAATCTTTTGCTTGAGAATGGAAGATCAAAAAACTCTGAGCAGTTTAAAAAATATGCAGCTAATGTCATGCAGTTAAACTGATGTAGCATGCATGTTGTTTTGCAAGCTAACAGGTTAAATATGGCTTTGCTTTAAGATTCCCATCAAATTTCGTTTTTATAGAGAAATCTCTGAAAGCAGAAGGGGTTGAGGGAGGGTGAGGTAAAAAGAAATAAATCATTGTAGTCTCAGGAACAGTAATCCTTGTTGAGGATTTTGGCTGATTGATATAAATAACATCGTCCCCGCCATCTGTCCGAAGAGGGACCTTTCCAGTCAGTGTTAAGCTGCAACGGCAGAATAATTAATGAATGGTGTCCTTTGTGCTGGTAATAAAGACAAGACAAATTATGTTATAATCCAACTGCTGCTCATTTGTCACAGCCAAATAAAATGTCAAATAAAAGTGAGGGGGGCACTGTGTTTGTTTAATGGACTGCAAGCTACCTGTTTCTATTGTTGACAGACAACTAGCGTGTAAGTTCTGAATGTTGCAGGAGAGAAAAACCTCCAAACAGAATTCACGTTTCCTCGGGAGTGGGGGCGGGAATGGAGGGAGACTATGGGGGAGGACTGGCAGATAAACATTGAAGTAAGTTTTAATTAGAGAGCCATAATACCACCCGCTCCTCTGAGTAAGTTGGTTGCGATTCCAGTGCAAAAGCGCTGCCTGGAAAAGTCCAAGTTCAAAACAGACGAGCTATGTGCAAATCTGTAAGAATTTGGTAGGGCTCTCATCTTGCGTTTTCAGGATAGACACATTCATCCAGTTGCTAGGAAAGCCAAATAATGAAAACATAGCTGGGATTTAGCAAGTTCCACTGGGAATTACCTATGATAGAGGGCAGGGCTGCACTTCCTCAGAACATGCTCCTGCTGTAAAAATTCACAAACCTGGCATTCATACAGGCATCTGTCGCTTGCTCTAATGCCAGTTCATAGTATACATACAAACATCTGCTTCCGTGCACAAAGGGATACAGAGCGCTTGACAGGTCTGTGTTAGCAGGGTTCGCAATGCCAGTTCTTTATGCAAAAACCCTAATGCTTCCCGTCAAGCCATTAGAAGTGATACAATCAGCCCAGACCCCATTAAGCCATCAGTGTCCACCTGTGATAAAGATGGCCATTTGTTTTCTTAAAGCCCACTTAATGTCTGCTTAACTCAATTTGTCAGGAAATGTAGAACAATTTCCTCACAGCCTGAAATTTGGTAGTGGTTCAAAGTCAAAAGGCCAGGTCTAGTCCTATTCAAATGATATAATAAACAGTCTTCAAATCGAAATCTCCCTTGAGGAGCTGATGTTTACTTAAAAAAAAAATTATGTTAGCTAGAAAAGAATAACATTTGCATCCTTTATTTTTTTTTTTAATTCCTAAAGTCCTGGAAGATGTCTACCAGTGGAAAAGGCCATTGCTTGATTATATGAGAAAATAACTTTATTCTCTTTTAAAATTCAGCCTGAAATTGGTTTTAGAAAGACCAGAAGAACCTTTGCAAAGCATGAGTCCCTAACGATAGCAATCACTTCCAGACTCTTTAAGAAATCACACTGTAATATGCCCAAGTTTACTTTTTAGTCTAATTCTGTTTAAAACATTCTCTGTAATGCTTATATTTCTAGTTTGTTGGAGGTTGATACTGTCTTTTTGTATACCTTGAAACAGATAATAGATTTTTTTGGAAAATATTTTTTAAATGATTATTAATCAAACATAGGGGCTTGCTTTGCCACCATCCCAGTTCACTTTTAAACACATGGGCAATTTGATAGACATATATAACTGGCCATCTGGAGGACAGAAAGGAATCAGAAACATTTCTAAGATTAACCAACAGGGGGCTCTCTTAAATATCGCAGATATACTGACTTCCTACCATTCCAAATTCCATTCAAATCTAACTTCAATTCTGAAAAGAGTTTCAGTTGAAAATTTAATTTTTGATTGCCTAATAACTTCTACCCTCAAAATGTTTAACTCTTAGTTCCTTGTGATTCTCCGTGGTAAAACCTGGAGCTAACTACTGATACCAAAACTCTGAAGAATAAATTCTCAGCTGAGAATGTGTGGAAGGTGAACTAGAGAACTGAGTCAGTTATTTGGATAATTTAGTCAGCACGTATTAATTGTGTATCTAATATGTACAAAGAAATTGAGACAAAAGTAAAGTTTAAGGGTTTAAATTTGCTGAATATGACCTCATTTCTAAACTATGCTACCGGTATGAAAGGCTTTAATGAATTTAGTTTCCAAAAGAGAAGAGACATTGATATGACTTAAGGGGACAGGCATAAGAATAAAATGCGTGCTTCAGTGTAAGCTCTATAGCAGTCTTTTTTCTCTGCTTAGAAATATCACCATTAAGTCTCATCCATGAACTAGTGTTGTGTTGATAGGTTGTATTTTCCATGCTTCAGTCCAACAGGCAGTGTAACTCCCTAAGGAAAGATTTGATTGAGGAAGAATCAGGAATTAGAATGTGGAATGAAACATGTTTACATATGTGGCATTGAGGATCCTAGATCTTTCTTCAAGTTGCAAAGATATAGTCCTGTAGCATTTTATATTTTCTGTCCTCTCCCTGAAAGCACCCTATATCTAGTATTTTCACCCGTGAAAAGAAAGTATCAAACTCCAACCTTTCCTTCTTGATTCTGGAATATAGGCACTAAATAAAAAAGTAACTGCAATAGAAATACCTAGAGGAAAGTCTGGTATATTATTTTCCTAGAAATGGTTTGATTTGTGAAAATAGTATATTTTTCTGTGGCTTAGAATACCTAAATGTTCTGTACCAAACACAGAGAGATTTAGTTTTGTTACAAGATAGCATATACTCAATATTAAAGAAAATTGTAAAGCACGTTTAAAATGGAAGACAGCGATCTATATTCCTGTTATTCAAAGATAACTTATCATGGCTAATATTTTGGTATATTTTTCCTACAGTCTTTTTAATTAGCTGTTTGGGGAAAGCTATAATTATTTGGTATCTAAGCAATTGTACAAACTTAAAGTTGTCTCTTTTAACAGATTACAAAAATAATAAATATTTGTTGATGCTAACTTGAACAGAAAAGTAAAAAGAAAAAAATGAAAATTACTCTGAATTTCACCATCATATTCTGTAGACCTGTTTGTTCTGCATTTTTCCCCAGCCTATTTAATTTTTAAATACATACAAAATAGGAAAATTTGGATACCATATTCATCATTGCTTGACTGTTCAGTCTTTATCACTTTGATTGTGCCTCTGATTTAGTTGTTTCTATACAATTATTATAGATAAAAAGGATGTTCACTAAAGACTCTCAGCAATAGGACTAAACATTCTGCTGTACTATGAAACTCTGCTTTTTGAGAAGGGAAAACTTAAGTAATTCTCCACTGCAATGTTCTAATAGTTGTGTTTGCTAACAAACGCCAGAACTGAATAGCATCAGTCACTATTTTAAATGGGCATTAGAGATTTCACCTGAACTGTGAAGGGTGGACCACAATAAAATCATTTCCTGATACTGAGAATAAAATGAAAGCCAGAGGGAAATAATTCAATGGGGCGTTTTGAGTTTGGGGTCCAAGTAAGTTTAAAAAGATATGTAGTTTCATTTATAGTATCTCTATTTTTGAGTTCCAAATTTTGACTCATCACTCAATAGGCTTACATAAGCTTTCAAATAAACTTTTCAAGAAAGTAGTGCTATTGTAAATCTTTGCATCGATGTCTTTCTATTATCCTAATGTGAAAAAGATGACTGAAGAGTGTACACAGTTTGAGGACCACAGCTTTTCCCTCTGAAAAACAGGTACTGCTTTGTTTTGCTTCAGAATTTAGTCAGATAAGTCTTAGGAAAGCCTGTATGGCTACTAACTTAGTTTTATTTGGACTCTAATAATTGTAGGATAGTCCTTGATCTTCATCATTACAAAGTTTTGCCAGAATATATTAAAATAATATATTTACTCAGTGATGTATTCGTAGAACCTAGCTGTCATTTTTAAAACTGAGATTGTTTCTTTCACTCACATTTTCCTTAACTTTATCTTTGACTATTGTGTATTTTTCAAATACACTCTTCCTCAAGTACATTTATAAGTTGTAGTTGTTGTTCAGTTGTTCGCTTGTGTCCAACTCTTTTCAACCCCATGGACTGCAGCCCGCCAGGCTTCCCTGTGCTTCACCATCTCCCAGAGTTTGCTGAAACTCATGTCTATTGAGTTGATGATGCCATCCAATCATCTCATCCTCTGTCACCCCCTTCTCCTCCTGCCTTCAGTCTTTCCCAGCATCAGGGTCTTTTCCAGTGAGTCAATTTTCACATCAGGTGGCCTAAGTATTGGAACTTCAGCTTCAGCATCAGTCCTTTTATTGAATACTCAGGGTTGATTTCCTTTAGGATTGACTGATTTGATCTCCTTGCGGTTCAAGGGACTCTCAAGAGTCTTTTCCAGCACCACAGTTCAAAATCACCAATTTTACAAAAATAAATTGTAGATAATCTCTCAGTGTTCTGACTTCCAACATGCCTTCTCCTTCCTATCCTTTTTTGTTTCCATGTTCTGGACACTTCTCTTGTCATCCATATCACTGACCTAATTTTTCTGCAATGACAATTTCGCCTTTAATGTAACTTTCATTTTGTTTGCATTTCTAGTTTTCTCACTGTCTTTCCCCACCGTCTATCTCCTTATCATCTCATCTGAGCATCCTTTCATCTTAACCAGTTGTCTCCTAATGGCTTGCTGATCCTTTTCATTAGACTCCTTGATGTTCAATATTCTACTAAAGATGCTAAATAGTTTCCTAATTGTCTCACGGTCATTGTGAAAGTTCTGCATTTCTGAGCACTGGTCGTATCTAAAAAGAGCCTTTCATAGATCACGCATTGTTGAAACTTTTGTTGTGTTTGCATGCCTGGGTGCTAAGTCACTTCAGTTGTGTCCAACCCTTTGCCACCCTATGGACCACAGCCCACCAGGCTCCTCTATCCATGGGGATTCTCCAGGCAAGAATAATGGAATGGGTTGCTATCCCCTCCTCCAGGGGATCTTCTGGACCCAAGGATCAAACTCTCATCTCCTGTGTCTCCTGTATCCGCAGGCAGGTTCTTTTCCAGTAGTGCCACCTGGGAAGCCCTTTGTTATGTTTATTCATTTCAGAAGGTGGAAGCAGATCCAGCATTCTGTGTGTGTTGCAGGTTGCTTTTTATGCTCTATTTTAGCTCGACTCTAATCTTTGCCCTGGAACATCATCCAGATGACAAATCGATAAACACAGCTCTTCTATTAATTCTTTTCTACCTTATTTATTGTCTTATGACTCTACTATCCTGATGATTTTTCTCCCCTCACATTGCTTAGCTCATTGGTATTCTAAAAGATTAAAGACATACACTATTAGAATTCTAAGAATGTGTTCCAAATAGAATTTTGCCAGCCTCCTCTGATCCTATGTTTTACATATGGGACTACAATTCCTTTGGTGATATGTGCCATTATCAGCCTTCCACTCTCAGTTGTTGTTATCACCATCATCATCATCATTCTGCCTTCTGCTCCCAATCTCCCCTGTTATTTTGTGGAAATTGCTGTCTCTATATTATTGCAGACAAAAGAGAAGTCTCCATACATAGTTAGAAGGGGAGAAGACAGGTGAGGAAGGAAATCCTTCACAGTACTCAGCTGTATGCGTGTAAAGGGGTGCTGCCTAGTCCTTTGGGCTGAGTCTTTGATTCTGAAATCAGTTGGCTGAAGAAAGGAAGAGAAGGCTATTTCTATCTGCTTTAATACAGGCAAAGTCTCTGGTTCAGTAGTTCGGTAGTGCAAGTGGTCTCACCACTGACATTTTGCAATTAAATTCCATCTGTCTTAAAGGAAATTACTCTTTAACTTTTTGTCACCATGTTGCCGGTCAGTCCCTGTTATTTTAAGCATTTTAGTCTTTTTTTCCTGTGTCTTCAAGCATATTTAGTGACAGGTTCCAAGAGGTGGTTAGGTGTTGCCACCCAGATGCCATTTTTAAAGCAAAAGTCAAGATTTGCATCAAGAACCTCACATCGAAAGTTTGCATTCAAATTCTCCCTTGGAGCGTGACCTCTGTCTATGACTTCTTCACATTTGCATCTTTACCTGGAAATGGTAACAGACCTGAAAGGAGGAAATCTATTTTTAGTCATGCCATTTGCAAGGCCCTTTGAGCTTCTAAGAAGATGTTTAGAGTCACAAAATGTAAATCAATCATTTATCATAAAGATAGATTTCAAAATATTATTTTTCCATTTGGGGGATTTTTTTCATTGTGTAAACCACACCTTGGTTCTTTATAAAAGGAATTTTGGACTTTACACCATAGGGAAAAAAGTTTCTATTGGCTTGAATTGAGGGTAAGGAGGTGTGTAAATGGCCTCAAGTTATACATTTTTTGCAGAGGAAATATCCTCCAGATGCTCAAGTCAGCCTTTTCTTGGCAGACAACTAAGAACCATACCGAAACTGAGTCTAAAATCTTTCACAAAAGATTTCCACAATCACTTACCTTTGGAACGGACATTAATTAAAAGAAACAATCATATCCCCTGTGATCAGAGTTTAACTACTATGAATCAGAGTTCACCACACAATTAACACTTCAAACTGATTAGCAAATGGAAATCATAGCAAGAAATTTTGAGGTTAAAATAGTGAATGGACATATTCTCTCATCCAGCTCACTGTCCCTTATCTTTTAGAGGAAAAAAAAAAAAGCACTTCAGTCATAACGAACTGGGCAGATTTTGTTTTCCGTGAGGTGTTTGCCATTACATATTGCACATAATGTATGGCACTGTTAGGAGGAAAAAATTGGAGTCAAAGTGGCTGGAAAGTTAGGTCTGCTCTGTAGCACTGTGAGATTGTTGACATCTGCCGAGGTTGGAGCGCTCAGTAAGCAGGAAATGGGGTGTCACTCTGAGTGGTAGTTTACCATTATCCTGGCATCCTAATGAAGTGTCTGCAGTGCACAGAGCTTCTGGATGGCATCTTAACGCACGGCTAAGCAAAAGCACTTCTCTCCCTGTCACTGTCATCCATCTGCCTGCACCCTACTGTAGCCAATGGGATGGAACCATGCTACAATGTGCTAGAAGCCATTTAGAGTTGCACATTGCATAATCAGTCCCATCAAATATGTAAAAAATGGCTAGTATTGGTTATTTTCTTCAAACTCTGGCACCTGGAGTTTGATACATTAAGGTTAAACTTTTCCAAGTGCTGTTTATGATATTAATTCTACATTCCCCCCACTATCTAAATGGGAATGAGTTGCATCTTCATTGTCTTAAGTCCTGTTAATGGACTGAAAGAGTTGTATGAATATTCATTAAAAACTTCACTGTACATCACACTTGGTGAATCCATCAATTTACCATAGAATGGAATGGTCATTTTCTTTTAGATAACCATTTTTAAGAAAAGGACAAAAAATAAGATCAACTCTAATCACAAATTGGTTGTTTTCATTTCTGAGCACATCATTTAGTTTGCTGTGATAGTTTGAGGTCTTCGGATAAATTTCTTTAAAGACACAGTGCATTTTACCAAATACATTTGCAGTTTAAGCTAGTATTGTCAATGCCAGATGATTAAATTTGGTGCTTTAACATCACCTCTGACAAAACTGGCATGCGGTGGAGAAAAGGATATCTGTTATTAGGTGGATGAGTAGAGTAAGGCATGTGTGTTGTCCTCCCAAAACTTCTTGATGGATCATGTGTGATCCTCTGGACATGGTTGCAAAGCAGCTGGGGTGTGTGGCAAGGACTGATGTGGTAAGATGGCTGCAAAGTTGAGAAGGTGCTTTCTGCAAGAGGGGCAACAAGAATATGCTAAATTGGAGGTGGGGTGGTGGGTTGGAGTTAGATAAACAAGAGGGCATAACATAATTCGGTTGCATCAGGACTTTTTTCACAGACATTAAAAACTATGGTAAACATAACAGCAGGGAGGCTTGTACTGCAGCACAGTGGGAAGCTTAGCACGTCTGCCTGCACTCTGCCTGGCTCAACCACTGCTAGGAGTCTCCGAATTTCATTAGCACTCAACAATTCACCCAGTTCCCCAGAAAAGGAGAAAACCCAGGCAGCAAAGCCCCTCACTAATTATGGTAAATGCTCCCAGGTTACAGTTTTTGGGGGGACAAGGATGGCAGGATGATGTTAAGCTAGAACAAAAGAGTCATTCTGAAATTTAAAAAAAATAAAAGGGATTGTTTGCTTTAAATCAGTGCAGTCTTTCAACGGGTAAGACAGTGTTTTAGAATATTAGACCACCTCTTTACTATGAAATTTTAGATGACCTAACCAAAGTGTGTGCAGATCTTCTTGAGCAGTGAAAGCACAGGTTGGTTTCACACATGATATCCTCCACTCCACCCCCTGCTCCCAAATTTATGGAAGTTCATCTCACGAATCTCTGAAATAGAAATTGTATCCCTTGGAAGAAATTTGTAATAATACAGAAATTAGTGTGGAATCAAATGTAACAAGATAGGCAAACTACTGTAGATTACTACAAAATACTGCATGTCAAATCCAAGTTGTTATCTCCCTCTCAAAGAATGGAGTTATTTGAAGGAAATATTAGTTTTTTCAAAGGGAGAGTGGTTTGCTATTGATGCCCATAAACATTTTAAATAGTACAGTTTTTTTAATGGAATGATAGGTGTTTATTTTTGCTAAATCCAGACTTGGCTGGTTTCTTCATTCGTATCCCCCCAGCTGCTGTCAGCATTACAGCACATCAGCTTTCCTTCATGTACGGATATTTCTCCAGAACTCATTTGCAAGAGTCGAAGCAATATTAAACACCACATCCAAACCTCTTTTAAACACACAAAGAGATGGGAAAGCACTTCAGAACTAGACCATTGAGAAAATCCTCCTTTCAAATTTACTGTTTGCTTCTCACGCTAGTGTAAAATATCCCACAAAGTCCCGTTTGTGATCCGTTTGAAACAATCTTGATTTGCTTAAATTGTCACATTCTTCTTGCACATTTCTTCCTAAATGCAAAAATGGCAAAGAATTCTCCTCCCTCTTCATTATAAAAGTGCAGAATTTCTGGTTTGTTTATTCCTAATGGAACACTTGAGAAAGAAGGAAATATATAAATATCTCCTTCAGAAGATTAGTTGTCTCAATCTTTTTAAAAGAGAGTATTTGTTCATTTCTTCCCCATTGTAAACAATTGAACTTTTCATTGTAATTTTCCATTGTCAAATTAATGCATTTCACTTTACTGCCTTGGTCCCATGGTTCCAAAACATCGTCTTTTCTAATATCCTTATTTCTTCTATATTTATATATTGATGTATGTCATTTAGGACATAGATAGTTAGGGAAAGAACCTAAGCTCCTTTTTAAACAGATTTGTTGGAAGAACCTGCTGCTTCATTGTAACTTACTAGACCAGAACTTGAAAAAACTCACAGTCTAACGAAGTAAACTATATTTTACTTCTTATGAGAACACATTCCCAAGCAAAGTATTTCAGGCAAAAAATGGTGTACATGTTTTGACTATTTCAGACTAGGCATTGGAAATTTTGTCTAATCTACTGGTAAATATTCTATTGATAAAGTCAAGAACAGAGAAAACTCTGGCCCCCAAGACAGAAAAGAGAATAAGCAAAAAAAGAAATGTGGACAGTTTATCAGCTTCAATTTCTAAAGTACTTTGCAGTCCCTTTATAGAATGCGGATGAAAATCCCCTAACTATTCAGAAAGTATGTCCATGTTTGCCTACCACATATGTGATTCTTCAAAAATTATATCAAGGATGTTAATGAAAAATATGGCTAATAATTTCAGGAAACTATAAAGAGAAAGAAGAGAGAGAGGGAGAGGAAAGCAAGCTGTGGCAAAAAAACCTGGGCTCAGCAGCTTTCTGAGGGGAATGGTGAAATGTGACTATGTGATTTATAATGAGAAAAGGTATCTACAACATACAATTTTCTACCTAGCTGCAAATAATAATTCATAGTGATGTCCCTTCCAGATAAAAGACCTTTGCTATGTAGGACCCATGTGGTAAAATGATCATGATAAATGTCAGACCAGTGCAGGTAACGGCTTTACAAACCATTAAGATTAGCTGGCTCTTTTTGCCGATGATAACAGTAACCATGCTGTGACTCTATGTGGTAATAATATCTCAGTCCTGATAAATACCAGAGCCAGGCAGAGGTGTTTATCATTCCCAGTTCAGAAATGCTGACTAAAGTTACCACATGTTGCCTGTTTTTCTTCTTTTACAATAGCCTTACAATTAACAAAAAGAAAGTTGAATCACAAAATTATTTTATTCCCCATTTCTTAAAGGATTCTAATGTTTGTGAACCCTCCTCTGTTCTCAATGTCACTGTGTGGCCAACACGAATGAACTGGCTGGAGAAACAGTTTGCCATACTAACCATTATCTTCTCTTGAGAGGTCTTTTGTTCAAAATGAATAGTTATGGATAAAGTTGAATATGCTTCTTCAAAACAGTGTAGAGAAACTATCTCTTCCTTCACATTTTTCTTGTGTAACAGATCCTAGTTGTTTTCAGGTGGGACTTTTTAAATCCCCAGTAAATTTAATTTGTCTACCAACGAAAGGAGGTAGACACATATGAAAAACTTTAAATCTAGAAAAGTATTTGTAGAATTGCCACCCTCATGAAAATGTACAAAGATAATGCTAATATAAATAGCAACTTGAGTATTTGAAAAGAATTACTGGTTTATGATTAGAAAGATGTCAAATGACTCAAAACGATAAGACTGTGTGTTTTTTTTTTAAGAAAAAAGCTTGTAAAACCAGATATGTAAGGATAAATATAGTTTACAGAAAATTCTCACAGGAGAACTAAATAAACTACTGAGCTTTATTTTCTCAGCACACACTATCGCCTGAGGATGAATTAGTATCATTTGTAAGTTACAGAAATGTACTTGGCCACCATGACACTTCCAAAATTACTTTGAAAACAAGAAATTTTAGGGAGGGTAATACGATCATGCTTTTCCTGTGAAGACTGCCGCCATTACCTTACTCTTTGATTCAGACAAAGGGCATTGCTGCAAAACTGAAGAAATTTGTTTTCAGAGACAGTTTCAGTTTGGTGAATTTTAGAAAATGTTATCATCCTAAGATTGACTGCACCAAAGCAACCCACTCCAATATTCTTGCCTGGAGAATTTCATGGACAGAGGAGCCTAGTCGGTTACAATCCACGGGGTCACCAAGAGTCAGACATGACTGAAGTGACTTAGCACATACGCACGCACATTGACTTGTGAATTAGAACCAAGCTCTCTTTCATAATGGACTGCTTTCAAAGTATTCACAAAGCCAATACATACTATGGGCTGTTCCTGTTTAGGAAACAGCACTAAAGAGTAAAATTTATGGCTTCATATGATTTGGAAAATAACCTTGAACTATGAGCAATCAGAGCAGATAGAGATGATGATTTAAAAGAAAGATTTTAATGGGAAGGGTACTTATATTCAGTAGTATTTACAATATATGCGTTCATGTACATTGAAACAAAATTCTACATACAATTGTATGATATATGTATATGGATTTTGTGTGTGTGTCTGTGTTTAAGTAGGAACTGGAAGCATTAAGAGTTCAAGCAACTTGCCCCAACTATACTTTAGAGCATGATTTCTAACCTAATTTTTTCAGACTCCTTCATGATATACCACTTCTCTTAATTTATAGCAGGAGTTTAAAGCATCTGTCTATTTTTATCCATTTGTAAGTCTTGAATGTTCTCCCTTTCCACCTAGTGTTTCTCCCTGAAGTAAATGTTAGTTATTTAAAGAAAGTTATCAAGTGATTGTTTGCATGATATGGATGATCCTTTAACACCCAACTCAAATTTTATAATTAAAAAGCATGTCCTCAAAGATTTGCATCCAGTTGTAGGGTACACTAAATAAATAAATAAAATGTTCTCTGAAGATAAGCATCCCTCCTACAAGCTAGGACAGTCTGTAACTAAATTCTGAAATGGTGGTGATACAAAGAATAGAAATTAACTGCTCTCTTCCAAATATAGCCTTGACATATAAGCAACAGCCATTTTTTTCATATAGGATGCTCTATACATTCCAGCATAACTTTCAGAAGCAGAACAGCTGTGATGTATATTGACCTCCTCAAAACAAAGGGGTACAGTTATCCTTTTAGAATTACAGATAAATAGAATGAATAGTACTACTACTATGTTGTTTACTGGGAGAATCTGGTTTTTTATTCCCCTGGGTGAACCTACATATCAAAGTAGAGTCAATTTTGATATATAATTTAACTTGTGACCATAAATAAGTTAGGAATAATAAATGCATAGATGATAAGGCCGGCAAAGTGTCTGGGGGTCATCGGGTCTGGGGTTTTGCACTGCACAGAACTCTTTCCATCACTGTATAACTTTATCTTATCTCTGCAAAAAAGGCATTGGGCTGTAAATGTCCTTGTTTTAGTAGCAACATTTCATGCAGATAAATGCAAATGTAACCATCATAAACCATATTTTTTAAAATGTGCCCTCAAAACCATGAATCAAGGGAAAACTATAAAGCCACATCCTTATCATAACATTAAAGGCTATCACATCATGTAGGAGCTGTTACTTCTTTAAGTAGCCTGAAGTTGTTTTTGAAGAAGCTCATTTACAACGGAGTTTGGTATAATTTGAGAATATGGGGCCAGGTGGGTGAGGAATAGGCCTTAGTGAAAAAAACGGTTTACTATTTTAGTATATATGTGTATCCCATGTGTATTTTCCATAGGCATTTTTTGCAATTGGGTGACAAAAATGAAGTCCTCCAGAAAAGTTTTGTATGCAGTATGGGTTCACAGCTCAGACTGGAGAGGCTATTGGAATCTGAGTGGGAACTAAAATGTAGGTATTAAAGCAGATGGGCTTCCCTGGTGGCTCAGCCGATAAAGAATCTGCCTGCAGTGTGGGAGACCTGGGTTTGATCCCTGGATTGAAACGTTCCCCTGGAGAAGGGTATAGCTACCCACTGCAGTATTGTGACCTGGAGAATCCATGAACTGTATAGTCCATGGGATCATAAAGAGTCAAAAACGACTGAGCAAGTTTCACTCAAAGTAGATACAAAAGTAAATCAGAAGGGTATGAAGGTAAGAGCAAACGTGAGTGGAAGAGGCCCAAATCATGGAGTGTTTTCCTACCAGCAAGAGTTTGTATAAGTCTCTTAGTATACCATTTACCTAAGAGGTTCTCTAATTCTCTGTGTAGAAAAGGTTCATTTTCTCCCTTTTAGTCATAATGTGAAAGAGTCAGAGATATCTGAAAGTCCTCTCAAAACTCTCAATACTTCACAATAATGAGAAACCATATGCTGAAGGAGAAATATTAATAGAAAATGCTGTCTTTCAGATGCTCACTGAATCAATTGAAGACAGTTGACGCATCTTTAGTAAGCTGTGTCTGAATCTTAGCTCATTAACCACTCCTGTATTATGTATGCTGATTCCAGCTCCTAATATGACACATCAATAAACCAGATCTGAAAAGGTGTCATTTCGATTTTAATGTATCCAATTGTATTTTTAGAAGTTCCTCCACTTAGAAGTGTTTGTGTTATTTCCTGATTTTACAAGCTATGGAAGAGTGGGTACAGTATTGATTTGAAGGGGAAGCTACTGCTTTCCTATAACCTTTTCAAACCTTCTTTCTGATTATGTTGTAAGAACAATAAATGGCTCCTCCTTGATAATATTTCAGCCCTCTCTAATCTATTGTCCAGTACCCCCTCCATGACTTAAGTGTAACTTAACCACAGATATGTATGTACCACCATTCATTTCAGTTCCTCAATTACAAGTGAAAGCAGAGAAAAAGAAAAATATTTCTATTAAGTAGTCTTCATGTACGATGTTTCTTACCAGCATATATGGAACAATGATATACTTTTATAAAAATTCTTACATGGAACTAAGCTGCTCATCAAGCAGATCACCAGCCTCTCAAATTATTTAGTGTGCTATGAAATGTCAGGCAGCCATAGCAAGTGTCTTGTCACCAGTTGGCACCAACTCAGTTCAAGTGTTAGGAACTACATTTCGAATGCTCACTATAACCAGGTAGTATGCCCGTGAGCCATATCTAGCATAGACCTCAAACAAAAAAAAAAAAAAGAAGAAGAGGAGGAGAGGGGGAGTGATGAATATTTATACAGTACCTACATTTTGCTGGTCACTGTTAGGTACATTACATACGGTCTTGTTTAATCCATAAATCTGGCCTCTTTGACATTTTTCAAAGAAAATAAAAAACCTATCCAAGACCACACAAACCACACATACCACTTGTCCAAGACTGCTAAAACACTGTTGTGGAATTCAAACCAAGGTCTGTCTGTCCCAATCTGTGTTCAGGTCTTCCCTTTGTTTACTAATTTTTTTTTTAAATTCAATTACCCCACTGTTTCTGCTGCTAAGTTGTTTCAGTCGTGTCCGACTCTGCTACCCCATGGACTGTAGCCCACCAGGGTCCTCTGTCCATGGGACCTTCAGGCGAGAATACTGCCCTCTTCTAGAGGATCTTCCCCACCCAGGGATCAAATCCACATCTATTATGTCTCCTGCATTCGCAGGCGGGTTCTTTACCACCCAGAAAGCTCATTTTTCTAGTGCCATCTAGAAACTCCATTTAACCCACTATATGCCAGTATAAGAGTTGCCTCAGTTTATGGGAAAATTCTCAGTTTAATGGGACAAATCTACAGGTATTCATGCCACGAACATACCATATGAAGTATCAATAAATAGAATGCCCTAAGCACAGTGGAACATAGAAGAGGGACTCTGCCTAGGGAGATTCATAATTCTTTTATCTGGTAGTTAAAAAGACAAAGTAAAGCTTTAATTCCTGCCCAGATACCATGACAGTGACCTTGCAGTTATTTCCAATTAAGCAACCCCAACCTTTCTTAAACCTACTCTGCCTGGGTCATATATTCCCTAAAACAGGTTTGCTGGATATGGCCATTTAGACCACTCTCTGCTTAACTGTCTATCAAGCTTAGATCATGGCTGCTGCTTCTATAGACCTTAATGTTAATGGATCCTTTTTTCTGAGACTCTGACATTAAAGTAATCATTGCCATGGCCAGAGTCTTCAATAAAATTAGAAAGGTCACCTCTCTTCCTTTCCCCTCCTCTCCTTCCCTCACCTTTCCCAATTTCATCTTTATTACTTGAATCAGAAGATCCTTGGGTAAATTAAACTACTAGCATCATGCCATTTTATGCAGAATGTACTCATCTCATAAATATATAAATGTATGTATGTTGTGTTATTTAATCGCTAAGTCATGTCTGATTCTTTTGCAACCCCATGGACTGTAGCCTGACAGGCTCCTCTGTCCATGGGATTTCCCAGACAAGAATACTGGAGTGGGTTGCCATTTCTTTCTCCAGGGGATTTTCCTACCCAGGAATTGAACCCATATCTCTTGCATTGGCAGAGGGGTTCTTTATCACTGAGCCACCAGGTAAGCAATGTATGTTTATGTATAGGATCACTGGTGTATATGGAATTAGCTTCAGATGGCTAGATACAAAGTCTCCAAGTGTCCCTAAGTGCTCTGTCCTGAACATATTGTACCAATTTGCTCTCATCTTTATTGACTTGTTTTACTTCTGAGTTTCTCATATCCCTTAGGCTCCAACTGGTCCTCTGAAGCATCACCTTATCCTGCCATCATTAAGCTACAGGGGGCTTTCTAGCCTTTTGGCAGAAAGATTAGATCTGCTGTTGCTATGATGTTGCAACTACCCTTTCTCTTTTGCTCTCCCCTTTGTCTCTTTCATTTGCAGTTGTCCAATCCATAGTATGTTGGAACTCTTCTAAGAATAACTGCAATTTTGAAAGCTCTGAGTGTGGGAGGCATTATTTATAGGCCTTTGTGGTTTTTAGAGGAAGAAGAACCACTTCTAAGCAGAGTTCTACTAAGGCTACCCCCACCGTATTTCCATGTTCAGTTCAGTTCAGTTCAGTTCAGTTCATTCCAGTCGCTCAGTCGTGTCCGACTCTTTGTGACCCCATGAACCACAGCACGCCAGGCCTCTCTGTCCATCACCAACACCTGGAGTCCACCCAAACCCATGTCCATTGAGTCAGTGATGCCATCCAACCATCTCATCCTCTGTTGTCCCTTTCTCTTCCTGCCCTCAATCTTTCCCAGCATCTGGGTCTTTTCAAATGAGTCAGCTCTTCACATGAGGTGGCCAAAGTATTGGGATTTTCAGCTTCAACATCACTCCTTCCAATGAACACCCAGGACTGATCTCCTTTAGGATGGACTGGTTGGATCTCCTTGCAGTCCAAGGGACTCTCAAGAGTCTTCTCCAAAACCACAGTTCAAAAGCATCAATTCTTCAGTGCTCAGCTTTCTCCACAGTCCAACTCTCACATCCATACATGAGCACTGGAAAAACCATAACCTTGACTAGACGGACCTTTGTTGACAAAGTAATGTCTCTGCTTTTTAATATACTATCTAGGTTGGTCATAACTTTCCTTCCAAGGAGTAAGCGTCTTTTAATTTCATGGCTGCAGTCACCATCTGCAGTGATTTTGGAGCCCAAAAAATAACGTCTGACACTGTTTCCACTGTTTCCCCATCTATTTCCCATAAAGTGATGAGACCGGATGCCATGATCTTCGTTTTCCGAATGTTGAGCTTTAGGCCAACTTTTTCATTCTCCACTTTCACTTTCATCAAGAGGCTCTTTAGTTCTTCACTTTCTGCTATAAGGGTGGTATCATCTGCATATCTGAGGTTATTGATATTTCTCCCAGCAAACTTGATTCCAGCTTGTGCTTCTTCCAGCCCAGCATTTCTCATGATGTACCCTGCGTATAAGTTAAATAAGCAGGGTGACAGTATACAGCCTTTATGTACTCCTTTTCCTACTTGGAACCAGTCTGTTGTTTCATGTCCAGTACTAACTGTTGCTTTGACCTGCATGTAGGTTTCTCAAGAGGCAGGTCAGGTGGTCTGGTACTCCCATCTCTTTCAGAATTGTCCATAGTTTATTGTGATTCACACAGTCAAAGGCTTTGGCATAGTCAATAAAGCAGAAATAGATGTTTTTCTGGAACTCTCTTGCTTTTTCCATGATCCAGCAGATGTTGGCAATTTGATCTGTGGTTCCTCTGCCTTTTCTAAAACCAGCTTGAACATCTGGAAGTTCATGCTTCATGTATTACTGAAGCCTGGCTTGGAGAATTTTGAGCATTACTTTACTAGCATGTGAGATGAGTGCAGTTGTGCGGTAGTTTGAGCATTCTTTGGCATTGCCTTTCTTTGGAATTGGAATGAAAACTGACCTTTTCCAGTCCTGTGGCCACTGCTGAGTTTTCCAAATTTGCTGGCATATTGAGTGCGGCACTTTCACAGCATCATCTTTCAGGATTTGAAATAGCTCTGTTTTTAGCCAAATACCCTCTTCTGCAGGATATTTTCCTGTCATTCCTTAGAAAAAAGTTTCCTTTGCAATAGTGTACTAAGAAAGAAAAAAAAAACTGTCAGTTTCTACACTCTTTCTTCAGGACTGTCCTGATAGCTCCACAGGTTGAAGGAAGCTCCTTATACTGTGTGTTCCACTCTCCATGGCCTCAGTTCTCATGATCATCTCATAGTACAACTATAAGCCATCTACTTTCTAAACAGAAAGGCCAAAAGGCTATGAAGATAAGTTATCCCCCTGTACACAGCCTCCCCAGAAGTCCCACATAACACTCTGACTACAGTCTCATTGGCCAGACAGTGTCAGCTGGTCACTCCAGCTAAGGAAGTGAGGAAATGATCTCTTTTAATGATCTGCATAAGGCCATCTTCTCAACAATGGGATGGTCTAGCTAAGGAGGAAGAGAATGGAAACTGGATGGTGTGTGCCTCACATATTATTCTCTTATCTCCTATCTTTTCTAGCAGTGGCCTCTTTAGAATCATCAAGAGCTCTGTGCTAGAAGTTAGAAGTAAAGTACAGAAAAGAAAGTTATCTGAGTCAATTATATAAAGAGCTTAAATTCAAGAAGTTATTATAATTCTGAGCCCTTATTAAAAGGGTAAGATAAATTTTCTAGTGTACTAAGTAACTCAGTTCTTACTGTGCCATCCATGCCCAGAAAGGCAAAAAGAAACAAAATGAAAGAAAACAACCTATGTGCATGTAGTTTGGAACAACTTCCCATTTTTTAAAATGCATATGACTAAACATTATGCTTTCAAATTTATTTGCTTTTTTTTGTTTGTTTGTTTTACTGCAAAAATGAAATGTATTAGGGAGAAAAGATAGCGTAGAACTAATAAAAAAAATCGTTAGTCCTCCACAAAATTAAGCAAAAAAATAGAATATTGGTAATTGAATCAGAATATATGTCCTTGTGTGTTTGTTTTCTAATGCTACTATGACAGATTATCACAAACTCTGGCTCCAAACTGTAAGAATTTATCATCTTATGTTCCTTAAGACAAGAAGTCTGAAGTCTATTTTGTAGGGCAAAAATCAAGGTGCTGGCAGGCCTGTGTTCCTTCTGGAGGCTCTTTCCTCACCTTTTCTGGGGTTTAGAGGCTATCTTTACTCCTGGACCCATGGAGTATCACATTGCCATAGCTCCTTTTGCTTTCATTGACATATCCCCTTCTCTCTCTGACCCTGATCCTCCTGCTTCCCTCCTGGCCACCACTGTGATAACATTGGGCCATCCAGATAATCCAGAATAATCCCTCCATCTCAGAATCCCTAGTTTAATTGGGATTAAATCCCTAATATGTGGAAGGTAATGTATTCACAAGTTCCAGAGATTAGGCCATGGACATCTTTGGGAGGCCATTATTTACTCTGCCACAACTGACAAAATAGTAAATCACTTATGAAAACTGATTCAATACTTGATCTTAATAAGAAGATTGTGTGAGAGCCACACTGTTGCTGCTTTCATTTTCCCTTGATCTTATTCACTGTCAAAATAAAGAAACTTCATGGTGCTGATTTTCAGTATATTTATTCCCTTTTGCTGCTAATCAGAGCTTTACGTTTTACATTTGCTAAGACTTAGTCCAAAATTCTTCTTAGAAAATTCCCTCATGCACCTGAGGGATCGTATTCTTTTCTAACTGTTTTTTGTTTTGTTTTGTTTTTTCAGAAAAGCAAGACAACAACACAAGAATCGAAGCTATAAAGTCTCTTGTACAAAAACTCCCTCCACCAAATCGTGACACCATGAAGGTCCTCTTTGGACACCTAACTAAGTAAGTTGTAAAAGTTTCTGGTTGTGTTGTTATATTCTCATTTCCTAAATGACCAATATTTAATTTCAAGTCTCTAGTACAGGAGTTTCTAAATGCATCGATCTCAGATTTCCCCCTCTAGCTGATCTAAGAACTCCTTCAGAAGCTGGGAAATGTACTTGAGGTAGGAAGGGAGACCTACAAAAGGAACTTTCAAAATAATCTCTTTTTCCTGACTTTTCAACAAGTACGTGTTTGCTGACTGATTGCCACAACTGTAGCCAGAGCCCTGGAATGGGCTGGGTTTACTTTGTTATTTTAGTATGATGGCAGAAGCCTGAAATGATTTAGACATGAGTTCAAAACCTAGAGCCATCATGTACCAAGAGTGATGACCACATATAAATGACTTAAACTCTCTGATATCCAATTCCTTCATCTATAAGACATTGATGCCAATAGACAATATGACATCTATGTAAACTGCTAAGAGAAAAAAGACAGTGAAAAGACCTAGAGGCCACACAGAGCTCGGTGTGATTGACAAGCATAAAGCAGACCTGACTGGCTAAAGCCTCATGGATGAGGGGCATGAGGGTGGAGCAGAGGTCATAGATGTTAGACCAGTGTAAAACCACATAGGTTCTTGCAGGCCACAGTGAGAAAGTGGAATTCCATTATAAATACAGTGATGAACCATAAAGTGTGTTAAATTGAGGGATTCTATACAAGATCACCCTGGCTGACAGATGGAGAATGATTTCCAAAAGTGAAAGCAGGGAGACCTATACGGAGAAGACCATGGTAGTTCAGGCAAAAAGTAATGGTAGTTTCACTGTAAGCCTTAAAGAAGTATTTTGATAATGGGTCAAGTCAGATTTGCTGATAGTTAGGATGCAGTGGAGAAAGGAAAGAAGAAATTAAATGTTCCTCTTAGGGTTTGATTTGGAGCAAATGGAGAAATGGTGGTGTTACCTAGATGAGTAAAACTGGGAGAAGGAAAAGGTTGAATAGGAAGAACTGACTGGAGAGCTGTGTTTTGGACACTTTAAGTTTGAAATGACCGTTCCTCATTTGTCTTGTGTTAACACCTTCTTCAGATAATGCAGAGTGCTACATAAGTGATGAGGTTTAGCTTTCATCACATACATATAGTAATGTTGAAGCCTGATAGATTGGGCAGTTTTGCTTTTGTGGGATTAAATATCTTTAATCACCCATTCCTTGGGTTGAGTCGTTCCTATGGATTATTCAGTTAACCCACTACATAATTTTTAATTGTAAATATAATGCATTGAATTGCATACATGAAAAATTTAGGCAACTGTTGTGCTTATAAATCAAATTTGCCTTCCAGTCACTCTTAGCCTGCTGAGCAGAAAAAAACTACACTTTTTGTATCTACCCTTCCAGGCCTGTTCCTAATCCTAAAGACATGCAAATACACCTGTGTGTTCTTGTTTATTGCATTAGAGTATACATTCCGCACGTATTGTTCTGCAACTATTTTGCAACTCAAGGACAGCTTCCCATTTCATTAAGCAGGTATCCGATTCTTTCGAACATTGGCATAGTATTCCATGGGATGGATAATCTATAACTTGCTTCACTGTTCACTACATTAGGGAACATATTTCAATCTAATTCATCATATTTCCTTCTTACTTATTTCACTCCCACCAGTGGAAGCTGTATCAAAGTTCAGAAGATCCCTTATTGTTAGAATGCCCCTGTTTGTCACGTCCATATACTGGCTTTGGTGGGAAACCCAGTGTGGTTTCTTGGTGAAAAGATGGGCTTTGAAGAAATAGAGATCTACAGTCAAATTCTTGTTCTATACTTTATACTCCCTTTATGATCTCAAACACGTAAAATCATATTAAATAATATCAACCATATCTTGTGGTTATGAGAATTAAATGAGATAATGCATATTAAAAGTCTGGCACAAGGTAAGCATTCCTCAAATGCTAATTCTTTTCCCTTAGGTTCCATGCACACCATAAAAGGAGTTTCAAGTTGCATGTAAATACTGGAGTGCTTATCTCAGTAATTCTAACTGGACAAACTCATAAAGCAAATGGGAAAGTATACCCTTTAATGCTATGTAATACCTAGTCTCAGAGATCTTGAGAAATATCCATTACTCAGTCTCAAGTATGCCTTTGTTTTTCCAACTGAAAGAACAACTATAAAATGAAGAAACTGAGAATCAGCTAAATCCTACTTTGAAAACACACACACACACACACACACACACACACATACACACACTGAAGAGAGTCTATCCAATTAAAAACTTTGAAAGGATGAGAGTCATGCCACACAATCGCAGTATTAGCAATTAGTACCTGATCGTGTCTCATATCTAAATTAATTCCCTAATTTTGTTAGAACGTGTGTTCAGTAGAGATGGAAATAGATGTTTTAAATAGAGATTTAAGATCGGGTTATTATATCACCTTCACAGCATCCATGTGATATAGTTTTCCATTTTAGATGGAGAGAAAGTGTTGTTTGCTTGCCACCCACCTTTCTTGAGTTGTGTGACCATATTCCACCCTGCAATGATTTATAAACAGGGTTTAATTATGCACAAGTGTGTGCACATGATTATATCTTGTTAAGCATTTCTTGCTAAGTTTTTGATAAACAGCCAATCGTGGCATGTCATCAAAGCTTGAGAAGACTAAATAAGAAGATTGTTTAACGAGAATTTAAATGTATTCATGTTTGAAAGAATCATTAGAATGTTTTCCTTAGTCTTGATGTATTTGGTAGTTCTTCAGAAAATCTACCATCAACACTTGTATGTAGTGTTTATTCCAAATTGTTGCAAATATATATATATTTTGAAGTTTGTTTAGCAAAGGTCAGAGAATGCAATGAAGTGCCAAAAATTCCACTTGACCTACGTCGTACTCTATAGCCAACAAAATAGAAGTCCATTTTTGCAAAGCTCTGAGTTAAACATTCCCTTGAAAGTAGAGCAACTCCCAACTGAGAAAGTTTAATGCACCACAGTTGAAGTAGAAGCTGGATGCAGGTGCTATTCACAAAAGCCAGAATTTTTTAAGGGTTATGATTATATTAAGCATGTGCGTGCATGCTCAGTTGCTCAGTCATGTCCCACTCTTTGTGACCCCATGAATTGTAGCCCACCAGGCTCCTTGTCCATGGAACTTTCCAGGCGAGAATGCTGGAGTGGGTTGCCATTTCCTTCTCCAGGGGATCTCCCTGGCCCAGGGATGAAACCTGCATCTCTTGCATCTCCTGCATCCCCTGCCTTGGCAAGTGGATTCTTTACCACTGCCTCACCTGGGAAGCCCATGGTAAGCGTAAGATTACATAATGACCTCACAGGCTGAACAGTCTCATAGTCCAGAGTCTTCATTCTCGATCACACTCATGGTGAAGTATGTGCTTCTGCTGTGATAGACTGAGACCAGGAATTCAGAATACACTATCGTCTCAAAATGTCATCAGCCAGAAATCTTTATTAATAGGCACTTTCACCAATTGACATTACAGTGATAAGCACTAGAAGGTCCTGTGATACCCTCTGAATCATATAAATGGCATGTTCTATCTCTGAAAAATACGTGGCCGATGCATGTTCCTTCAGCCTGCTTATTTGAAAAGGCAGGCAGGCAAAGTGGAGACGAAGTTAATGGGAAGGCGGACCTAGAAAGATAAGCGTTGTTTGTTGATGGGTAGTAGCTTGAGGTTGAGAGCTAGGCAGAGAGGTTGTATAAGAAACAGAGAACCACTGAGACTTTACCTGTTGGACGTTTGCATGATGTGCTCCGTTTTTATGGAAGAGTCCTCTAACAATAGAGGGTAGGGTGAATGAGACAGAAGAAGAAAAGAACCCAAGAAGCCACTTGGAGAGGCAGTTAGGTTGGAGTGATGGATCTTAGATGGACAGCAATGGTCCAAGCCCTGCGACTTCTCAAAGGAAAATTCCACCCAGCTTTTGTTTCTCTCGCGTCTTCGACCCCCTTATTTAGTCAGCCATAGGGAGAAGTCTGGGCTTTCAATGCTGAGTAATTGTAAAAATAGTTCCTTTAAAAGAAGACACTGTTTAGAAGGGTGTCTGTTTTTCTCTATTTTGAAATAAGACAGGGAAAAGGCAAGATGAGGTTAGAGAAGAATAAGGAGATAGAGAACTCTGTTTTGTTGGTGTGAGTTGAAACAAGCCCTCTAGATCTGCTGGTGGGGATGTTCTAACCAGCGCAGTGGGAAGCCATAAAGAGAATACAGCTCAAGAATGAAAGCCTTTCAGATCTTCTTGCCTTCTGAGCCAATATCTTAATGCCATTACCTATCCTAAGAAATGCTGGGGGAGGCAGGTAGTTTATGCAAATGAAATTTTACTATTTACGCGAGTAGAAACTTGGAAACAACCTAAGCATTCAGGGATAGGGGATAGTTATACAGAATATGGCATGTCATATCAGCTTAATAAAATGTAGTTCATAGCTAGTTGTCTTTTTAATTAGGGAAATCCTTGCATTAAGTTAAAGTCAGGGATACAATATTTTATATGCTCAAAGAGAGTATAAGTGTAAATATGTGGGAAAGTTGTGCATTTAGAAAAGACTGTAAAGCTGCTTGCTGAGATGTTAATATTTCTTTCTTAGAGTTGTTGAATCATGAAATAATTTTTTCTTTGTGTGTTTCTTCTTCTCTCCTAGCAGTGGGATAGAAAGAGACATGGAGTTTAAGAGAGCCAGTAAAGAGAATAGGCTTTGAAGTTAGGCAGAGTGAATGTGAGCCTTGGCGCTGCCACTTACTGGATATGTAACTGTGAACTGGCTTAACTCTAAGCTTCCTTTTTCTCATCTGCAATTCAGGATTCATAATAACACCTATTTTTGTGGTGAGGAGTAAAAGAAGAATCCTTTGAAAGAATCTTGCACAGTACCTAGCACATAGTAGGTTCTGGATAAGCATTATACATCAACATTTATTATTTTTATTATGTGAGAAACATGAAATAATTCCTAATGAAATAAATACAGGAAGAACCGCTGAGGCTGGGTTGCCAAATTTCCTGACTTCCAGAAAGATTCTTTAGCTCACCACAAAATCTTTTGCCAGAACCTGAGTTCCGACACTGGCCTGACTCAGCCAGGCTCCCCTGGTCGCAGTGAGCTGCCTTTTTTGGAGGGCTGTTAAACCACCTGACACCTCCGTGGGGTGGCCAGTCCCCGTGTGAATTCCCCTGCACAACTCTGTGCTGTCACCAACTCTCCGTCAACCTGATCTGAATCTTATCCCATGTTCTCAAACCCAGCTGTTTTCACCTTCAAAGTGCTGATAAGAAAGCCCGGTCCACTTGACTTCTAGGCAGGCATTGGGACACTGGGGACAGACACAGGTCCTCCTTCACTTCCTGTTCAGAGCCTTCCATTATAGCAGTTTCCTAGGGACAGACAGTCCTCTTGCCTTGTCTAACTTATCAGAATGGTTCTCACAGTGAGGGTTTCCTACCAGTCAGGACAGCACACTGGCCATGTGGAAGCCTGGTAAGTGAGATAATCTGAAGCCAGTAGGGCCTTACCCTTGGCCTCAAATCCCCAGTGTAAACACTCCTAGAACTTTACCAGCTATATATCCACCTGCCATTGATGCTGACCTTTACAAGTTCTAGAATTCCTGCTGCCGTTACTATAAATAAACTGTCCTAGCTATTGCTGAAGTCTTTTTTCACATTTTTATTTCCAGGATAAAAATAATACATGAGAATTACAGAAAACTTAGAAGATAAATACAACAGTATTTTTCACTGTTAAATCAAACTCGTTAGCCAGATTTACTTTGTGGCATGCATTTTGGAGGCCAAAACAATCTCAAATGTTTGAGGATGGGTGGGGGAAAGATATAAAAGAACATGCAATCCCCAACGAGGTATACATCGTCCAGAGAAAGTTAAAATATCTCAGAAATGTGTAGCATTTAGAAGTGCTTAAAATAATGTCATTCACTGATTTTCAAAAACAGCTTTGGAAGAATATATTTGCTGCAGATTTTAGGTGCAAATAAACATTGTTGTAGGAGACTTGCACTTTGTAAAGTAGGCTAAGAAAAGCGTCCAGCTGTTCTTTGAATTCCAAGGTGAAAAAATGATATGGCTGAATACACAGATCTCATGGAAGCATGCCAGTTGAATGCTTCATTGAAAGGTGAAACTGTTGAGCTGTGGCTATTTTGTGAGAGTAAACCGATATTTGAAGCTTCTCTGTGATCTTCATGGATGTTAAATAAAATATTCTACAAAGGCATGTCAGAAGAACTCCAATGACGATGACCTAGAAGTATAGGGATTGTATGAGGAAATGATGCTGAGGAAGTAATTCATCTACCCAGCCTGTAAAATGGTCCTGTGGGTGTTTCTGAGATTTTGGGAGGGTGAGGGGATGAGGCATAGCCTGAGATGGACTGGAAAGCCTGTGAGTCCTCGCCCTTCTCCCTGGTTTAGAGTGATGGCTGGTGAAGCTCTGCCTCCCATCAAGGCCTCTGAAAGCTCTGCTCTGGTGTGCCTTGGAGCAAGCTGTGTTTTCCTGTGCTGCCTTCTGGCACTCCACCCTTTTTCTGTACACTTTGGTCTCTCACCCAACCACAATACCTGATATCCAAAGACTTGCAGGCCGTGGGTATTTTTACTGGAAAATAAAGAACCTGAGCAAATTGTTATTTTCCTTTTTTCTCTTTCTTTTTTTTCCCCCCTGAGAAGCAAGGGCTGCAAGTTGTTTGAAATAAGCCAGAAGCCTAATAACTCCTTTGCTTGTGTGTTTGAAATGGCACCCTAATCACTTTGAAGAGCTAATGTACTTCCTATGGGTCTGAAATTTCTCAACTGGACTCCCGTGGCAGAATTTGGCCTGGTAGTTAAGAAAATTAATTACTCTGATCCTGAGGATGAAGCAATAGTTCCCAGCTCCCTGTAGTAATCATTAAAATGTCATCTACTTAGGAGACATCTTGGCACAGGATTTATAAGGTTTGTGAGCATGGGACTAAGGTTCAATGATCCTTCCACTGGTGGATCCTTGTTCTGGAGGAAGGCTTTGAGAGATAAGGTTTTTAAGACGGGAGTAAAATGACTTTAGATCTTTTGATTTAACATTTGAATGTTAACATTAACCACTGAATAATAGAAAACAAAGCAAAACCTAACATGGCTACTGCCCATTTATCACTGTCTTCTCGACTGTTAGTAATGGCCCATCTCATGGGGTATCCCCCTCCGAAAAGGTAAGTTTTTTTCAGCTGTCCCAGCTTTCTCCACTATGAATCTTGGCCTTTTACCTAGAGGAAAGAACCAGGGATTTAGAATCAAAAGACATAGGCTCAAATCCCAACCTCAGCCCTTAGAAACCATAAGCCACTCAGTCATGTCTGACTCTTTGTAGCCTGCTGTTCCCTCTTTCCATGGAATTTTTCAGACAAGAGTACTGGAACGGTTGCCATTTCCTACTCTAGGGGATCCTCTTGATCCAGGGATCGAACCCAAGTCTCTTGTGTCTTCTGCATTGCAGGCAGATTCTTTACCCCTGAACCATCAGGGAAGTACAATATTAGGAAAGCCTTTAATGCCTCTAACTCTCCCTTTTGCTTATCTGTGAAATAGGTCAAGTAAATTCACACTTTGAAAATGTTAACTGTGCAGTCCTATCCACTCTTCAGGAAGTCTTAAATGAGTGCCTACTGTATTCCAGGCGCTGGACTAGATCAGAGATTGGCAAGCTATGGCCATGGATGATACCCAGCCTGCTGCCTATTTTTATCCACAAAGTTTTATTGGGAAACACAACATACTTATGTGTATTGCCAGTGACTGCTTCCATGCTACAGAGACAAAAGTTAAATCATTGTAACAAGTTGCACAAGGCCAAAAATAGTTACTATCCAACCCTTTACAGAAAATATTTACCTACCTTTCAACTGAATACCAGGGGCACAAGGGAGACTCCTACCCTCACTTATCCTATAGTTTCCCAGGGTTGATAAATGAGTAAACAGTTATAATAAATACAGTGTGATATCACAAGACACTGTAAGAGCACCAAGCAGGAGCTGAAGTTTAGCCAAGAGAAACCAAAGATTGCCTCCCAGAAGAGAAGACATGGGCTATTTTTAAGGATGTCATTTTGGCAGACAAAGGCCTCTATAGGCAGAAGGAAGACTGTGTACAAAGCAGCAGGAAGAAGGAGAATTACAGTATGATAAAGACATGGTGACTCCTCTGGAATGATAAATTAGGAAACATAAAAGAGGGGATAGGACAGAAGCCCAGAATGCAGTAAATTAGAGCTAAATTGTGATGAACCTCATATGCTTTGCTAAGGAGTTCGAAATTCATTCATAGACATTAGATAAATCACTGAATGATCTGAAGCAGGCAGAGATGTGATTTGACTTGTATTTATAAAGATCACAATCTTTTTAAATGTGAAGAATAACTAGAAGGAGGGCCGCACTAGATGTAGCAGGACTAGTTATGAGGCTGAAATGGTGTCTAAGTCTGAGATACCATACTAAGGGAGTGATGGGGAGATCAGGGGCAGGGATGGCTACCAGAGGCATGGAGGAGGTAGATTCGATAGAACATGCTCAGTGAGTACATGCAAGAGGTTAAGAGGAAAGAAGATTCCAGGATGGCACTCAGGAACTAGCTAAATGGTGAAACCCTTAACTCAGAGCAAAAGGAGAAAATTAGAGACATGAAAGAAGTTGAAGTCTTTTGGACATGATGTCATTTGCTCATTGTTTATATTCTATTAAAGAATAAGAAATCTATGTTGGAATGCAGGAAAGCTGATTGGGATCTAGGTATGAATCTGGTAGTCCGGTTTAAAGACAGCATTGGGTGAAGTCATGAATAAGCCCAAGGGAAAGTGTGAACCTAGAAGAGAGCTGAGGAAAGACTCCTGGGGGTGTCCCTATTGAAGAAGCGGCCAGAGGAAGAGATACTGGGAAAGGAATCTGAGAATAGTGTGCCTGGTTCTAGAAAGAAAACTTGATGGAGCAGAGGTATTTTATTTTGTGGTTAAAACTATTGCTTCCAGAAAAGGGACCTAGAAATTTCTCATGGTAATGGGACATTGGGCAGATATTCTAGTAATGCTGCCGCTGCTGCTGCTGCTAAGTCACTTCGGTCGTGTCCGACTCTGCGCGACCCCATAGATGGCAGCCCACCAGGCTCCCCCATCCCTGGGATTCTCCAGGCAAGAACACTGGAGTGGGTTGCCATTTCTTTCTCCAATGCATGAAAGTGAAAAGTGAAAGGGAAGTCGTTCAGTCATGCCCAACTCTTCGCAACCCCATGGACTGACCCTACCAGGCTCCTCTGCCCATGGGATGTTCCAGGCAAGAGGACTGGAGTGGGGGGCCATTGCCTTCTCCATCTAGTAATGATGCTCTCCTATTCTAACATTCATCCTTTGGCTCTTGAAAAATCACAGGAATGCATATGCAATAATCCAGAAGAAAAAAAAAAACCTGTTCTATAGTATAGTGAGTTCTTGGAAACACTGGTAAAAATGGAAATTATGACCTGGTTCCTTCTACCATTAGCATGTGGGCTTCGGGAGGGCAGGAATTTTTATCATTTTGATTCTTGCCACATCCCAAGAGCCTACTACAGTGTCCCACACATTGTGGATACTGTGATTTTTGTTGAACAATCACATGACCTGATTAAGAGAAGAGGATCACTGAAAAGCCATTGATAGTTCCAATTAAGATCAACTTCTTTAGCCTGGAATCTTAGAAACCTGATATAGACTAGGACTAGGGAATATTCCATTTCGAGGATATTGTTCGGTGAATTGTTTTTCTCAAGTTTCTGTCTCCTCACTTCATGTTTATCTTTTCATCATGATGAAGAGAAGAACAGCTCTAATTAGAAAAGAGGCAATATTAACATGCATCAGGTTAGGAGGTCCAGAGTGTAATGATCAATGGGTACTCAACAAAGCTGACTTTGCTGAGTAAGTCTTGATCAGGGAGTCTGTGACCACCCACCAGTGTTGGATCCTTTTAAATCAATCACTACAGCCCAGAGTGGGATTGCCAGTTCTAATTGCTTGATTGTCTCAGATTTGTAACAGATCTTGGAATTTCAAAACTCAGATTTTTTTTTCTCCTGTCAGTACTCTCACTACTCAATTAAAAAATCTCTATCTCCCTTGTCTCATCATATCATCCAACCTTCCTGTCCATCTTTTGTTCCAGATCCAATATTGACTTCCTATTACCTTGAATTATTTAGCATCAGGTGAAGAGAAAAAATTATGATTACCAAGGCTTGACCTCTGCTTATAAGTGTATAAAGAAATTCAGTTCCCCTGTTTTATGGAGCAGAGACACATAATTTCAAAGTAGAAGGGGGAAAAAAATCAACCAGACCTCAAGTCACCTGATTTCCAGTCCACTAGACCACACTCTGCTTCCTTGCCAACACCAATACGTGATTGTTTCCAGGGAAGAAAGAGGGAGAAAGACCAGCCAACTGTGATAAAGGCACAGGCCCATCACTCCAATAACCTGTTTTTGCACATCAGCTATAAACCCAACCTTTTAAATAAAATTACCAAATTATTTAGTGGAGTGACATATTTAAATAGGAGTTTCCTTGGTGTCTGTCCTTCAATCTCTCTCTCTCCCTCTAACACATTGCTTTCTACCTAAGAAACACTGGCAAGTTTTATCTCCAGGGGTCCTTTTTAAAAACAAGCAGAAAGAAGTAGAAAGAACATATTTTTTTTTTTAAAGGTGGTGATGGAGCTGTCTTTTACCACCTTCTTTCTCCTCCTTAAATGGAAAGCACTGAACCCAGATGCCCAACCACGGAAGATACTCTTCCAGAAGCAGCATCTGGCTTCCTGGCAAGCCCTTCAGGCGAGTCGTTTGGGGAGCTTTGCAGTTGTCTTTTGGTCTGTCACGTGTATCAGATACCATGGCCTCTCTGGCTGGCATGTCCAGGCAGCTGCCAATTCCTTTTGGTTCACCTTTAGTTCTGAGAACTAGCTCCTTCATTTTCATTTCTTCCTGGACTTATTTTTCTCCCCACTGCCCATAAGAATTCCAGGACAAGACTAATTTCTCTCTGCTGTCGGCCTGTCAGCTTCCTCTCCAGGCTTCTGTCGTTTGAACCCGAGTGAAATCTTCAGCCATTTAGTCCTACACTAAAATAGGTTACTTTGAATAATATTTCTTAGCCACTTCTTGTCAGCGTAGTTCCTTGTAAACTGGGGGTGGGGTGGGGGGAGGTTGTTCCCTGAAAAGAAAAACAAAACATTCCATCGGAGTAATTTATTCTGGTCTGTACACAAGATATGAAAGCATTCCTGGCATTTGTGTATTATTTAGTTAAATCATATCGGCTCTCCCACATCCTTGTCACACCACGAACAAAAGAACATCTCAGGACTGCAGAAGAGGAGACAGTGCGGCAGCATTTACAAATAGCTGCCGCTTCAGGACACTACAATTTTCTTTTTTTCTCTCTCTCTTTTACCTGTTAATGTAAATACATTTTTTCACTGGTGAAGGATTCTGTGGGCTTTTTTTATGGATAATTGTTAAGAACACAGAGTCCAATGGTAGCCCACGCACCAGGAAGCTGTGACAAGGTGCTGACAAGTCCGGCAGCGGCACCCAGAATGCAGAGGAGAAAGCAGAAATTAGAGCTGCAGGGTGACATCCAGGAATAGTTAGCACGGGGTAGCTGCACATTTCCATGTTGCTGGGGGTTTTGCCTCATGCAGGAAAAAGTGCAGCTTGTATACGAGATTTCAGATTTCAAGACTGTGTTGTCTGGGTTGAGAAAAGACTGGGCTTTAATAACGGACAGAAGGAAATCGCAGACATAAGTAATAATTAGTCTGTGGCCAGTGGCAGATTAAACCCATACTTGACTTTGAAGGGGTATGCAACTAAAACCCAGGCTCACCTGAAATGACAGCCTCTGGAGGACAAAGAAATGAATTTAAGAGCTGTTCGGATTGGGACATCGGGAAGATCTTTGAAATCATCTATAAAACAGTAGAGCTCAAATTTAATATTAGGGTTTTTAAGGCTTTTTTAATCCATCTCAATAATATTTTGTGGTCTTTAATTTTTTCTCAGGTTAATTTGTTTTCATGTGTACAAAGGAAGTTGGACATACCTTCAGAACTTAGAAGCCTTATGTGAAATACTGCCTTCTAAACTTTTTCTCACTTCTAGTAATTTCTTCTCCTTTAGCATATATTCTTTTAAACCAGGCTCTTTACACTGACATTTTCTGCTTTCTTTTGTTCTTCCTTTTCTCCCAATATCCTCCTCCTCCTCAAATTCTTCTTCCTACACTGCTCTCTGAGAACTGTCTTCACTTTCAAAGCTTTACAGATACATCGTCCATCTGCCCATTTATTCTTGATACAAATACAGATCAAGTGCCTATCGTGTGATAGATGCTGAGCAGGAAATAAGGATAATTTTATCAGGAAAACAATCAGTTCCTGGGATCTGGGAACTTGATTCAGTTATGTTATCAGTCTCTCTGCCCTTATCTGGGAATGTTCGTGTCCCTCAGTCTTGACTTTAACTCCCAACTTTCTGCCTCTCGCCCTGCCCCTCCTCTCCTCACAGAGATATGCAAACCGGCCTATCTGTTATAGGCATTTAGTCAATCCATCCATGTCATTAGGAAGTCCCTGCTCTTCCTTGCTTTCCCACTTTCAAAGAGAGAAATACAGACACTTCCCTGGTGGTCCAGTGGTTCAGACTTTACCTTCCAGTGCAGGGGCAGAGGGTTCCATCCCTGGTAAGGGAATTAAAATGCCTCGTGACCAAAAAACCAAAACATAAAAATGAAGCAATATTATAACAAATTCAATGAAGACTTTAAAAACGGTCCAAGTCAAAAATATCTTTTAAAAAAAAGAGAGAAGTAGAACATTTAGGGGCAGGGCCACAGCAAGGAATAGGCAAGACACAGTTGCTGGTGGTCGGGCAATAAAAACACGTTTTTCCTACCTTCCATTAACTGTCAGTCAAGATGCACCTCTTAATAAATCTTTTCCCTTTATCAGTGAGTTCACTTGCTCATTCATTCATTCATGAATTCATTTAGCCCATAGTGTTTGGGATAGGAAAGATAAAAGAAATTACCCCTGCTCTAAAGGAATTTTTATCTAATCAATTCGTGTCTCTTAGACATCAAAACTGAATGAGTGTTCTCAAACAGGGAAAAGACATGCAAAGTGTGATACTTCACTTAAATCTTATTATTTTCCTTTTGAACACTTTTTGAATAATCATTTTACATTCCAGAAAAATCCCACCCTCAAAAGCATCTCTTCTCTGATGAGAGCACAGCTCTGTCCTCTTGGTTCCAGGTTCACCCACCTTTTCCCACTTCTCTTTCATTTCCAGCTGCCATTCCAGAGCTGCAAGTGCTCCTTTGGTACTGACCTTTGAGTCATCAGAAAGGGATTCCATTCACTCTCCCAGTGCCTCACTTCCTGTTTAGGGTCAGACATCCCCCACAGAGATAGTGAGGTATTTTATGGGTGGTTTACACATCCAGCTATATTTTTTTTAACTAATGGGAAAGGAAAAATAAAATGCATGCTACATTCTCTTTGCCCTAACTCTGAAAATAACCACTAAAAATATTTTCATATCACACTGAAATATAAAATATTTTCATATTACATTGAAAATAACCAATTCCTAGGGAACCAAGCTCTTAAAGTAATTCATACTTCCCTGGCAGTCACAGGCATTTACCCTTCTTCTCCACAGAGGCAGGCCTGTTTTATTCACCCCTCATCACATTCTTGCTATTCTGTGCTTGAGTTTCCCCTCCAACACTCTATAGTAGGCTAGGTAGGTTAAGAAGCAGGTGACTACATAAAGAAAGTAAAGATTCACTGCCACATTTTAGTCATTTCTGATCCCAAAGCACATTTATCCAAGAAATGTTGATATAGAAGAAAACAGACATGAGGTTGTGGTATAAAAGAAAATGGACTGTGGCCGCGGATATAGTGGGGGCAGGGAGGGAGATAGCCAGAGAGAGACGTTTTGTTCATGAGGAACGCAGCCACCTGAAAAATACCAGCTAATTAGCTGTCTGTAGCCACAAAACACAGCAGTTTAGTGCAAGAAGTGAACAATACTTTACCTAATTGAAACTACAGAGCAGACTTAGGTAGGCTGCGTGCAATTACAGAGATTGGAAGTCAGCCAGGACACTGAGGTTAACAACCCCTTCTCACAAAAAGCACCGCGGGAACATCAGTGACCACAAGTGGTAAAGGCCGGCGTCCTGCGGCCCATCCAAAAGGCCTCACCGCTCACAACCTAGGCTCCATCACAAGGGCATAATGGTGTCAGCTACCTGACTGGAAGAAAGAGTGTCCTCTATCGGTGTGCCTGGGCTCGGGACGCGCGCGCGCGCCTGTGTGTGTGTGTGTGTGTGTGTTTCGGCGCGCGTGCATGCACACGCACGTGCTCAGTCATTTCTGACTCTTCCCGATCCATGGACTGGGCCCTGGGCTGTGTGACTACTTCAGCCTTCTTAGGAAGCAAGCTTTGAAGGGGTAGAATAGAGGGAGATCTAAATAATGGAGGACATCCCGAGTGTCAAGTGGTAGACAAGGGGAACTGTGAGGGATCCGCCACCTGCTCATCTTGCAGCCAACAAAAAGGCTGCCTACCATCTCAGAAAGTTCTAGTTCAGAATTCCTCAAACTTGAAGGTGCTTATTGATCAAATCATGTAGAGATCTTGTCAAAAATGTAGATTCTGATGAAAGAGATCTGGAACAGAGCCTGAGATTTTGCACTGAGGACAAGCTTCCGGGTGCTGCTGTGTGGGAACCAAACTTTTAGAAGTCAGTTCTTGCAGAAAAGAGGGCAGAGACTGGACAGAAATTGAGGACTTTAAAATGAGATTTAACACCCACAGTAATCAGGCTCACTTTCATTGGTCCTAGGAACCAAAGGAAGCAGAAACAGAGAGAGTTCAAAATAATAAAGACTCCAATCTACTCCTAAAATAACTTTTACTATTAGAGGATGTGAGAGGCACAGAATTTGTTCCCTGAACATGTTTCATGAATGAGATGGCTACTTTAAACAATATAGCATTTTCCACTCACTGGCTGATACTGTAGCTGAGACACACCAGCCAACAGTGGTCTGGGATGACCTCCTAAGAACTAAAACTGTCTTTTAAGGTGAGTCAAGAGAACACAAGATGGCTAAATACAGACCCTCAAAACTTGATCAGTGGGCAGTGAAGGGGGTAATAATCTTCCTCCAAAGCCTATAAAATACAATCAGTGTTGGTGACAAACATCAAAGAATGGGCCATTTTAAGCTTATATTATGCAAACTCAGTTTATTGCTATGTGCTGTGAAGCCTTTCATGCTAAAGGCTGCAAGTAATATTAAAGACTTAATTGATGGGTGAATTAATGATTACATTCTTTAGTTATTTCCTAGGTGCTTTTTAGACTAATATCTACATATTTTGTGACTGCTTAATGATAGAATTCACTTTAGATGTATGAAAATATACACACACAAACATACAAACTCATGCTTATAAGCAAGACCCAGTTAGCCCCTGGTGAAATTAGTATGGGTTCCTACATTTAGACATTGCTGTGAACAAATTTTAAACTAGATAAGGCTAATGTTTGAATATGCATTTATCCTAATATATAGCTTGTCAGTATGCTACTTGCCAAAGATGTATAAATTTAGGATAAGATATATACAAATGCAGAAGAATGTAAGCATGAAGCAGTGAATCAACAGTAGCTCTGGAGTGCCTACTCTGTGTTCCACACCACGCTAGGGAGGGTTGCCATTGCAGAGCTACTAATTTGAAAGTGGACAGAACACTTGAAAAAGGCAGAGAATAGTTAATGGTTAAACAGTACATGAAGGAAGAAGTAGAGTAAAATAGTTAAGTCTGCAATGAAAGGTGGGGAACCATGAGTGAGGCCTCGCAGGAAAGTTGGAATCTGAAGTCTCAGACCATAGGGCCCCAAGGCAGGTTATTGAGCAGTTGAAGAATAGAAGTTTTGCTTTTGTTTTGCTTTCAATATCTCAATTTATTGAAAGGTCAAATTTGAAATTGTTTTGGAAATGGAGAGGCTGAAGGAGGAGGCTTGCAGTAAGGCTGGAGAACAGTTAGTTTTGTGTTAGTTGAGGAGCTCAGCAGGAAGAAGGGAATTGCCAGGGAAACTTAAAAGTGAGTCAGGAGTATTTGCTGATAGGTTTGATATGATGGATAAATGACCGGTAGAGTCTGAGACAATGCCAGAATGTCCAATTTGTAGACAAAGAGAGTGATAATATCACTGATAGAAACTGACTTATCATGAACTTTGAGCGCCAACTCTGTGACAGGCACTATTTTAGAAACTCAGGTGTGCTGTGCTGTGCTAAGTCACTTCAGTTGTGTCCAACTCTGCAATCCCGTGGTCTGTTGCCTCCTGGGCTCCTCTGTCCATGGGATTCTCCTGGCAAGAATACTGGAGTGGGTTACCATGCCTTACTCCAGGGTATCTTCCAAACCCGGGGACTGAACCCACATGTCCTGTGGCTCCTGCATTGCAGGAGGATTCTTTACCACTGAGCCACCAAGGAAGCCCCAGTAAACTTAATACATATAATATAAATGGATACATCAAACAAATACACATAATAAACAAGGAAATGCTACAGCATAGTAGAAGATGATAGCTGCTGAGGAACTAGAAAAAATGGAGCAGAGTAAGGAGGGTCCAGGCTGCTGCAGGGGTAATTGAATCCAGTGGTTTGCAGTCAGTGGGAAAGAACTGACTGCAGAGGGGAGATCTGAGAAAAGACTCAAGAGAGGGGAAGGAATTTGTGAGATCCATTTGCCTGTGATCAACGCATTCCAGGCGTAGAGAACATCTAGAGTCTTAGTGTCTTTGAGCTACAGCAAAGCAAGGAGGCCAGTGTGACCTGAGTAGAGGGAGGGTGGGGAGAAGAGGAGGAGAAGAGTCACCTAGCTGACAAGGCCATGTCACGTACAGCCCTCTGAGGCCACTGTGAGCACTTGGTCTTCTACTGAGTTCAAAGAAAGGGGGAGCCAGTTGTAGAGTTTGGAGCAGGAATGACAAGAATTGAGTTTTGAAAGAATCACTGTGTTGAGAGTATGTTCTAGGAGAACAGGATAACCAAATAGAAAACTATTTAACTTATCCAGTTACCAATCTAATTAGAAAGAGTTATTTGTGGGTGGAAAGTTCTTTTCATGCATTTGCCTCTGACAGGTTAAAAGAATCTAAAGAACTGGATTCCAGCCCCCTTCTTGGATATGCTGCTGCTGCTGCTAAGTTGCTTCAGTCGTGTCCCACTCTGTGCGACCCCACAGACAGCAGCCCACCAGGCTTCCCCATCCCTGGGATTCTCCAGGCAAGAACACTGGAGTGGGTTGCCATTTCTTTCACCAATGCTTGAAAGTGAAGTCGCTCAGTCTATCTGACCCTCAGCGACCCGATGGACTGCAGCCTTCCAGGCTCGTCCGTCCATGGGATTTTCCAGGCAAGAGTACTGGAGTGGGGTGCCATCACCTTCTCCGTTCTTGGATATAAGTATCCCAAATAACTTAAGGCCTGTTAAGCTGCTGCTTTATCATCTTTAACATGGGAATAATGGTTAAATTTATCTACCTTGAAGTGTATGTGTGTGTGTGTGTGTGTGTGTGTTTGCACATGCCACATCTAAGGAGATGAAGAAAATGAAAGTCAAGATTATATACTGTTAGTAGAGTTTGACATGATTGGAAATTCAAGCAGAGTCCAGACTAGACGCTCGATCTTGCACTGAACCCAGATGAAAATAGAGACAGCACTGGATTCAGAACCACAAAACCTGAGTTTTCATCCTGAGTCCCTGACTCCTTAAACTTGCCGCCTTGGATAATACAGCTTCCTCAGTTTCCTCTTCTCTGTTAGAGGAGACTATAATACTGATACCTCAAAGGACTTAATCCAGAGTCACATGTGAGTACAAGTCCAGTTATAAACTGAGAAGCACCAAACAAATGAAGCTCCCCAAAGCTCCTATTGCAACTGTACACAGGTCTACTCAGCCTGTTAAAAAATCATAATTAATCCTTCCATACAGATAGCTAACTTTAATTCTTCACGTTAACTGAAGATGAAGAATGATTAAGAAATAATTCCTTCCTTCAGTGTCCCATGTAACCAGTACCACCCACGTAACCAGGGTGGAGCAGCAGGAGTATTTAGCAGATCATTTTAGCAAGGGGTTAAGTACAGGTGTGATACTAAAGAAGGAAGTGTCAATTTGGGAATCAGATTTTTTTAGAGTAAATATTCCAAACAGTTGGAGTGGATGCATTCACTGAAAGAATTCAGAGCCTGAAAAGACAGGATGGAATTAAACAACACAGTGGGGACCAACACAGTAAGCATCACTAACCAGAAAAGAGAAACAAGACAGAAAATAAACAGATACAATAAGAAAGAATCATCAGCATGATAAAAACCTGAAGAGTATCATCAACTGGTATAAGTTAACAAATAACTTCTGCTCAAAAAGGATCCAAACAAATTTCAATTAGTTGACATTTCATCAGAAAGCCCCCCCATAATCACCCAGTTATCTAGTAACCACACTCTAGCACAGAGATAACTGAAGTTCCTAAAGAAAGCGTCACAATTCGAAAGTTCCTTGTGAATTATCAAAGGAAAATAATGTCATATCCATTGTAATTTTAATATTTTTGTGTTGTTTCATTACTGCTAATCCACACATAATAATATAATGTGTTTTTCACCAGAGCAGTTGCTTAATCAGAACCTTATACTGCCCAGGCCTTCTAAGTAAGGGAAGTATATGGGGAATAAGGAAAATGGCACATAAAACCATGTTTCCAGTCTGTTAAGTACATATTTACCAAGCCATCTTGCAACATACCTAGCCAATAATTTCCATTTCCTCTCTAGAGGCCTTTTTTTGTGTGTCTTTTTAACTGACATTTTGGAATTCACCTGAAAACACCAACAATTTGCCAAGATAAAACTTGGCCTGTGGAGAAGACACCATATTCAATACCAATCTGGAGAAAACAACGTACTCAGTTCTTTTATTCATTATGATCGTAATATTTATTTTAACCATTATCACAATTTGAAAATTATAACTCAGTCCTAAGAAAATTGGCCTCCAAGCAGTAAAGAGTTAAGACCAGAAAGTTCACCTCCTGGACCCTTTGGTCCATCTCCTTATTTCAGTCCCTCCTTCCCTGTGATACCACAAAATGAATAATGCCTTAGACATAGATTTTGCAATGCTAATATTTGAACAGTAAAAGATACCTTAAGACCTTCATCAAGATTTTTTAAGGCGCCATTTAATGTCAGTGTCAAGGTTCTGTGAGGAATAATTAATATAGCAAAACAAGGCCTATGTGCCCATCGATTGCTAGGGGATTTATGCAGGTAACTCATTAATGCTTCAGGGGGTTCTGCATGTAAATCCCGAAGCCTTGATAGGGAAATGGGACCCAGTGATTTTTTCCCCCCTATAAAGAACACAAACAATGACAAGTATAAAAGCAGCTAACCTGAATATCTACACAAACAGCAATACGGCTTGTAAAAGTTTTCCATTTACATCCTGTCACCTCTTCTTTTCACATGTATAAAAGATGGGACAATTATTTCAACAAACCTACCCATATAAATCAATGCAGTTTTGCTGTGGAAAGACTGGGTGTTTAAGGAATTTAATATTTCAGCATCACCAGA
Organism: Ovis canadensis; assembly: GCF_042477335.2. NCBI lineage: Eukaryota > Metazoa > Chordata > Mammalia > Artiodactyla > Bovidae > Ovis > Ovis canadensis. Next base: position 171,737,897 of record NC_091246.1, on the reverse strand, counting down.
TTATCACCAGGATCCATTTCGCTTTGCGGTCAAGGGCATGATTAGCGCTGTGACAGGATATTGGCCATTTTCGTAGGAAGATCTGCAAATCCTAGTAAACAAATACCAGTTGGAAAAATTAAGAACAAGTCTGTGGACTGGAATGCACCCTACTTGTAATGGGAACAAAAAGCTGGCAATCAAATCTAAAGAAAAAAGCTAAATCACAGCAGAATGACCTACTTTAAGGCATTTGCCAAAGAGGCAGTGTTTTTTAGACAGCTCTTCTGAAGTAGCGTCTTTCTGTCTATGCCATCTGCAGATTTATTACTGCCTGAGAAAAACAACCAAAAAAAAAAAAAAAAGGCTGTATTTGAATGATACTAGGAGCCTGGTCTGGGCTATAGGAAAGATTCCAGTATTGTGGGCACCACACCCACACCTACTGATGTGGTCCAAGGTTTTGCTTTAGAGGCACCTAATTAAGAAACCCTGACTCATTTACATGGAGACGTTTGATCTAAATTACACTCCAAACCGCACCAAATTGGGAGCATCTGTGAATGTGAAATGTTTGTTCCCTGTGACGGCTAGAACAGGGCCAGCTCTGGACGGCACATGTTCAAGTGACGAAAAATATTTCACATGTAACGTACTTCTGAGACCCACTTTTCCACTAATAATTCATAGTGATCCTAACCAGTATCTGTACTTCCACAATTATTTCAGGCTGTGAAAAATTATGTCACTTTTTTTTCTACAGCTAGAAAGAGGTAGAAGGCCACCTACTTTGTCTGTTGTCATCAATAAAAGAACTTAAGTGCAGCCAATAACAAAAATGCAAAGCTGTATGGTGTAGAGGCTGCTCATTACATATATCTCTTAACCAGGGGTCCAGAAATGCAGAGCAGCAATCTAAAGGAATAAATCTCAAGGCTGACCTCCCTCTCATCACTGGCTTAATAACTTCTCTAGTTTTCCACTTGGCTTGTTGGTTCTCAGGAAAGTTTTGCTTCTCAAATCCTCTGAAGCTATCTTTGTGTTAGATGACACAGCCCGTAAAAGCAAGAATATTGATAGATTAAAAGTCACATTGTCTGCAATTAAAGGGCATTCAGATACAGTCCATGTCACTTCCATCAGGTAAAATGTCTTAAGAAAATTAAAAGAATTTTTTCTGCCATTGGATGCTAAGAACAGTACTCAGCACATAATTCTCATGAAAGTATTGTATTTCAAGTACAAGCAATGGTGTTTTATAGATGCAGTCAACTCTGTATTCTGACACTTGTGGCCAGTTTACCTTTTTAGACCATTTATCACTTATGTTTCAACTGGAGTCCAAGGAATAAGAAAGAAACTTCTATAAACATTACAAATTCTTTTGTCTAAGAATTCTTTTGTCTATGCTGCATGGATCTGATGTACTGTTTTTTGCAGTAGCTAGAGTGAGATTTGAATATATTAATAGTTCTAGCAGCAGAGCCCAGGGAGTCTAGTTAATAACTTATGCATGAATTTATAGATATATTTCAGACAGAGGTAAGGTTTTCAGCTCTCATGTTGGTAATACTTAGAGGGATCGAATGAAAGGGGCTGTTCCCCCAGAGTCTTTGTTGTGGGCATGCATTGTGACAGTATGGAGCCAGAGTTCTTCTGGTTGTCTACACAGCCTGGATTCAATAAACTGTTATATATGCATATTATGACAATGTGGTCAAGGAAACCAGATTTTTTTACTCTACCTTCCAGTGCCTATATAGCTTAAATCTGGTGTTTATTTTTCTTGTCCCCATTCAATATGTAAACATATTCATAATGTAATACAGGTTATGTGCATTTTATAATTAACATTATGGACTTAGTTGGGAAAGCACTCAGACCATACTGTATGAAAAATATGTATCTTTTTCTATATTAGACTACATGCTTCAGTGTGAATCCTAAAGGTGGATAATCCCAGATTATTTTACTTTGCTGGGACTACTTTAACAAAATGCCACCGACTAGGCTGCTTAAACAACAGAAATGTACTGTCTCTCAATTATGAATGCTGTGAGAATCATCCCATCTATTATGCAAGCATGAGATCAAGTGTCAACAGGTTTACCTGCTTCTGAGGTCTCTCTTGGATGGCAGAAGGCTGCCTTCTTACTGTGTCCTTACATGGGCTTTTGTCTGTGTGCACAGCCCTGGTGTCTCTTAGTCCCAATTTCTTCTTGTAAAGACATCAATCATATTGGATGAAGGCCCATCCCAACAGTCTCATTTTAACTTAATTACTCAAAGCCCTATCTCCAAATATAGTCACATTATGAGGTACTGGGAGTTAACATTTCAACAGATGAATTGGGGTGTGTGTGGTGAGGGTGGGTAGGAGATGTAATTCAGTCCATAACACAGTCCAAGAGAATATCCATATCCGGGCTACTGCAAGTATGATTCTCAGCCTCTTCTCCCATCAGGAAGAAACAAGGCTGACTTTCTAAGGTTTAGTGGAAAGAGCAGCAGCAAGACTCTTCTCCTGCCTTCTGGCTAGACTGGAAGGAAGCAGCTTCAGAGTACAGTAAGTGTTACCACAGTGTCCGCCCAAGCTCCACCCCGCCTTCAGGGACCCCTGGTCTGGAGGCATAAGTGCCTCCCCTCCATTACTGCCGCCCTCCATTAGGAACAGATAATGCGAGAGATATCACTTTCACAATAAAATGTTGCACTTACACCACACCTTTCAACTCAGCATTTCCAAATGCTTTAAAAATCATTATTATTTTTATTATTTATCTGTAGAATCCCAGCAGTCTACTCAGCACTGGGAAGTGCAGTCAAAGCCACAGGGCTATGGTCTCAGTTACACAACCTTAAACCAACGCTCAAGTTTCCCCTCTTGATGTGCCAGTAAAAAAATCTGAAGGTGGTTGGTTGTGTGTGTGTGTGTGTGTGTGTGTGTGTGTGTGTGCATATTTAGGGGGCAGAAAAAGGAGACAGGAAACTTATCTGAGTTACCCTGCTAGCTGAAGAAATTTAGAAAAGAGCCATTCAATAGTGTTGCTCTAATAAACTAAGAACCACACCAAGAAAAAAAAAAAAAAAGCAACAGAACCAACAGTTTTGAACCGAAAATTCAGAAAATGGAAATGAATTTCCCTAATCAAGGGCAACTACAGTAACACTTTTAAAGGGTTATTAAGCAATGCAGGAAGTAGAAATCAATCATGTTCTGCATTTTGTTCACTGGTCATTATTTCCTAGGTCAAATCTGCTTGACATTCAATTGAATACAGTCTTTCATCAAATTGAAAAGCCCTGGAGAAACTTTCATTGGCCACCCACATTTTCCAACAGGGCTGCTGCCTAATCCACCTCATTTTTGTTTCTGACCTTTTATCATCATTGCATAGTCTGCCTTCCCCTGCTGAAACACTTCTGCTTTATATGACTTCCACAGTAGTGCATATATGCTGTCCATTCTGGAGAATTCCATGTATAGAAGAGTCTGAAGGGCTGCAGTCCATGAGGTCGCAAAGAATGCCTGAGTGACTAGCACATGTACGCATTCTTATAATGCTAGAACCTGGTCCAGTGTCTGGCACTTATGAAGTGAAGTGAAAGCATTAGTTGCTGTCATGTCTGACTCTTTATGACCCCATGGAGTGGTAACCATTCCTTTCTCCAGGGGTCTTTCCAACCCAGGATCAAACCCAGGTCTCCTGCATTGCAGGTAGATTATTGCTTAATAATTGTTTGTGAAATAAATGAAACAAATTCTCATAGTACTCTGAAAAGCTGTCTAAAAGTGTATTTGACATATTCTGCTTCTTCAATAAAGTTATAAGCTAAGACAGATCACAACAAAGAGGAGATAGTCCAGATACAGATTTAAAATATAATGAAATAAGGATCTAGATTGCTTTAAATCAAAACAACCAAATGCATTTGTAGAAAGTATATGTTGAAAGTTATCTTGCCTAGCCTTGAATTTAGTCAGCAAAGGTTTTCTGAAAGAGTATGAGTTCAGGATTTTTTGTTATGATGGGAAGGAGAAATCATAAACTGGTAAATGTTCTAGAACTGGGGGTGGGGCCTCTGGGGAACACTAAAAGTAAAAATAGACGTCAGTAATTGGACTTACAGTGTCAAAAGAGGCAAAGTCAGGAAGGTAGAAGAAAGTTAGATTACTAGGAGTGTTCTAATGAAGGGCTTTCAAAGAAGATAAACACCCCCAGGTACAGAGAACGACTTTGAGGAGATTGTTAGTAACATAGGAATGTCATTAGTAACAGGACTGGGGATATGCTAAAGTAGGAATTCAGACAGTAAGAGCTGCCACAATGCAGCCAGAGTGAGGAGGATGTTTCTTGGGTCCTCTGCACTTGGTGCCAGCCACCACCCCCGGCAGTTCTGCGTTATTCCCAGGCAGAAAGCTTAGAAAGGACCTAAACACACACTATAATCACATGTCTTTGTCAGTCTACATGGGAAGTGAATCACAAAAGGGCATTTCCTGTGCTTAGGAAAAAGTACACAATATTTGTCATTCACCATCTCAAATTGGTAATGCAAAAAAGACTACATACCCTTCTGTATTGGGCTATTTTGAAACTTAAATAGCCCCAGCCCCTCGGAGCAAAGATGCTTCAAAGGATACAGGGCATCTTCCAAGAGAGTGGACTAAGTCACTGAGAAGTGGCTGGCCTCATCTCAAAACCTACCAAAAAATAGTAGCACAGCTAGAAATGAGTTCAGAAGTGTGTGGCTTGGCTCAAGCTGCTTTATTGCATTTTGTATTTAGATGTCACATATTTATATTCCAAAGTACAATGTCTCTTTAAAAATGTAACTGTTAAGACTAAAATCAGGAAGGGGTAAAGTGGCTTCAGAGAGAGACACACATGGAAGGCTTTTTCTTGGGAGCTGGGGAAAGGAATTGATTTTGTTTCCAGTTCTGTGGAATTTCAATCTAATCAACACCTGGACCATTCCTTTTTAAAAAGAAAAAATAGAAATGAATTATTTTAAAAAATTAATGTTTGAGCATGCAGAGGAGTCCTAACAGACATCTGGGAGTTTTAACAGAGACATCCAAAAGGCAAGTTAAGGTACAGCAGCAGTAGCAAGCATCTGACCTTTATTCTCATTTTCAAGAAAAAAATGGTTTATAGGTTTTTGAGGTGTCATTGCTGGAAGGGAAGCTTGCCAAGCCTCTCATTTCGAAAATGAGCAAACATGGGACTTTCCCAGGTTATCTAGCCAGTTTGCAGGTCCAGTAACCGAGGTTGACCTTAGTGGTAAAAGGAAATTGGAAATATACTATGTCAAAGGCACTTAAGCTCCAACTGGCTAATTATTCTAACTGGTTAAATACAGTTAAGGTTCCTAGATGTTCAGTTTCCAATGAAGGTAATTTCATCACAGCAGTCTCCTTTCTACAAAATTGTCAGGACGTTCTCACTGTCTTAGCTCCACCTGGAACTCTAACCCTTACTTCCATGAATGAATGTATCACTTCATCAGATGAATGAATTTTCTCATCATCAGCTCCAACTGTACCTCCTGCATCCCCCTTTTCAAGGCATGGCCCACAGTCTTCTCTTCCTACTCAGGCTCCTCTCTATGTTCTCTGCTCATTCCAGATTCTACCACTTCCTTGAAGAGTCTGTCTCAGTGTCCAGATCTATTCAGATTTGCTTGATCACAGATCTGGCCTCATCTGAGGAGACCTTTCCCTACTCTCAACTCAGAACACTTTTTTTTTTTTTAATAATTCAGTATATAAATTTTTAATTTAAGGATAATTGCTTTACAGCATTGTGTTGGTTTCTGCCAAACATCAACATGAATGAGCCATAGGTATGCCTATGTCCCCTCTGTTTTGAACCTCCCTCCCACCTCCCTCCCCATTCCACCTGTCTAGGTTGTTACAACATGGAAACATACATTACTATATGTAAAATAAATACCCAGTGGGAATTTGCTGTATAACTCAGGGAGCTCAAACTGAGGCTCTGTAACAGCCCTTTTTAAGAACAGTTGTGGGGGGTGATTTGACACTTACATACAACACAGTGACTATAGGAAAGGAAATGTACAGCTCTTCTTATGCTTTTCTGATTCTTGCAAAGTGTCTAGCATGAAGAGACATAATTTATTGAGCACCTACCACATGTCCCTCAATTTGCTGAATATTTGAAGTATATCCTCTCCTTTCAGCAACCATGTAAAGGAGCTATTGTTCTCCACTGATGTAGCCAATATCTAGCTCTAGAAGAACGATGATGTTTTCCTAAATCACCCAACTAAAAAGTGGTAGAGCCAGCATTTGAATACAAGTTTTTCTTAATCCAAAACCTTTATATCCAACTGCTATGCAAAACTGCCTCCCTTCTCAGAGTAAACTGCACAGAAGTCACTAAATATTTGTGAATCTAATGAATGGGTAAATTAATAGATAATATGGAAACTGTCCCCTGCTCCAATCTGACTCGAAATCAAATATTGGTTCCTCTGAACAGACATGGTCATGCAGATAGCACAAGGAAAGCAGAAATGCTCTCAGAAGTTAACAATTAAGTTGATCAGTGGCAGCCTACCTGGAAGTGATATGACTCACAGGGAATAGCAAGCCTCAAGTCAAACTTGGCAAGTGTTTGTAACTTTAGAGCCTGCCACCTAAATATTCTACTCACCTCACCCCGTATTTTCCCTTTACCCTTATTTTCTTACTCATTTTAAATGTATTTAAAACTTTTATATTGAATTCATTTTATACAGTAAAATACATTTATTTTATAAGGTGGAAGTGTAAATAAGTTCAATACATAATAAAATTAATTCATGAAATAAAACTGGTGCTCAAATTTAAAGAACAAGTTCAGAAATGTTCACTGGCTAGAAGTGGGTGACTCATGGCCTCATGTATTATTTCATTCAAGCATAGGGCTATAATTCTGATGTTGTGTTTTAGGAAAGATTTGAAATGTGTGGTTCTAGAATGTATTTAAAGATACAGTCTATCAGTATTAAAATCAGAAGAGTTTAAAGGCCAATGGAAGAGATATGGGATTTTCATAGAATTCTTTTCAAAGCTCACTAAATAGTACAAAGATCTCTGAATTTGAAAATTATTTTATACTCAAATACTGTAACGTTTGCAAACTGATATTTTAAAACACAGAGGGGAGGGTTGACTAAGACTGAAAGATATGGTTTTCTTGAAGTTTTTTTGCTAAGTGAATATCAAAACAGTAAAGAGAAGCTAATTTGATTGCAAATTCTGAGGCTACCAGATGGTATTTCTCTCTATTGCCATCACCAACCCTTAATTGTTATTTTCTAATGATAAGGGAGGCTGGGAACCACTGATCTACTTCAGTCATATCACATGAATATCTCAAGTCTCATAAAGACATCCCTTGTCCAGATTTTTCCAGTTGTGGTAAAGAGCTGTGATGTTGAGGCGACTCTCGTGGGAACCAACTTACTTCTGCGACTGAACCGTGCGAAGGAACTGAGTTAGGGAGAGGGAGAAAGTATTTCTTAATTGTCGTTGCCCTCTGCTCTGTCTATGGATGTCTTTGTCTACTACAGATTCTCAAGGACCTCCAAAGAATGAGTCAAGCCTTTCCTGAGAGTGTTGAAAGGATGGGTATCTGGTTGGTTTAAACTGCAGGCATGTGTGTGACCAAATAAAGCAGATCCCTGAAGAGTCTTTTTCCAGATGTATATATGACATTCGTGCTTTATTTCGGCTCCATTTAGAGAGTGAAGGACCTTTCAAAAGTAATATAAAAGTAATCTGTGTAGAGTGAGGGTTTACTCTCAAGAAGCCAGATATCAATTCCCAGTTATATCAGTGAACTATCCTTCAGTTACTGATTTTAACTATAAGATGAAAAAGTTTAAATGGACCCAACTTCATTTTTCAAAAAATATTGTGCAAATTTAACAAGCCCATTTCCCAATTCATGTGTTATGACATGCTACTATACATTTTCAATCAGAAAGTGTCTCAAGATTTATTCAGAGACTAGAATTTGTTTCCTTTTTTATTTGCTCAGTCAATGGAATTATGAATCAAGAATGTTCCTTCCTCTCTGTTAAAGAATATTGACGCCTATCTATTAAGACAGAGGGTCAGTGTCTGAAGAGGAATTGGGGGAATATGTACGATTTCTGAATTTGAATTTTCAAAAGTCTTCAACAGGTATCATACAAACCCGAACTATTAAAAAAGAAACCCAGTCTAAATTTATTTTTACAAAGATTGAACATAATCGAACAAAACCAGCAGCTTCAAATAACACTTCACTCTAAATTTAATTTGCTTTTATACAGGCCTACTACTCTCATTCATGTTAACATTGAATGCATGAGCTTTATTTTTTTGTGAAGTGCCCAACCTAACTAATTTTGGATATGAAGGCGGTGCTTACCTTGGTTTAGATGTGTGTTAACACTGACTGCCCTTCAGACCCAGACCTTTTTCTCATCAGAGATGGCCGGCAGCAGTAGCATAAGACGAAGGAGATCCATCATGAAATGTCCAGTGTCAATGTGTTCTCCCAGTTTACTCCCTGACCTTCAGCATGCAGCCACACTCCTGGCCCTCATGAGATGGAGCCTTAAGGGGGAAATGGCACTGAGTACCAATTCTACGTCCTGTTGTTCTGTGATCTCAATTAAGTGCTAATTAATTACCACTGGCATCTTTGGCATTGCTTGTCAAATTGCATTTAGGAGTAGCTTTCCAGTGTTTAAATATCAGTAATCCAAAATCCACAGCGAAAAATCCCATGTATTACCATGCCCCCCCCAATTTTTTTCCTTTTTAAAACTGTTTTAAAATTCAACAGTTATGTCTATAACTGAAGGTAGCTTTCAATTACAACAAAGAGGAACTGGTATTGTCAATTTTGATTAATAGTACTTCATTAATAAACATCCTGTTATTCAGTCTCCACCTGCACTTGCTGATGTGGCCTGGAATCAATTAACTCATATAATTTGATTTATTTTACAAAGACATTTTGGGATGTGCTGGGCTGATGATAAAGGTCCTATTTTAGCAGTTCTTGATTGCAGGTTAGATTGTACCTGAATGGATTTCTGTTTTTGCATGGATATGTATATACAAGTGTGTGTTTTGCAAGTGAGTTGGAAGAAAATGCTGAAGAAGTTTTGAATTAAAGAATTCACTTTGGGGGGGGGGGGGGCGGAAATCCCTCCTGAATATTCTGACTTGATCTGAACACTTCCAAGAAATGCAGATCTTGAAATGTTAATCTTGTCTCTTAATGAAGCCATTTTACTTAGCAGATTAGTGAGTCCTCTTTAAAATCAAAGAACAAAACAGTGTCACAAAGCACCAAAATTAAAGCATGAGCTAGGGCTAAGATATTAGAGCCAGATATTAGATTCAGCTTCATGTATAATTTTGTTTCACTTTGCTTTGTTAGAGGTTTAATTTCTTTTTCTCCTCTAAATATTTGCAAGTCATGATTGCCAGATCAATCCATTTGATCCCAATTACATACTCTATGAAAACATTACTTAGCCTTCTACAGGTTCTTGAATGCTAAAGTTTGGTACAAGTGACAAAGGCCAACTCAAAGTGTTTAGGCAGGAAAGAGAATTTACTGGACTCACATGCACGCATGCTCAGTCGCTTCTGACTCTTTGTGGCCCCGTGGACTGTAGCTCGCCAGGCTCCTCTCTTTGTCCCATGGGATTATCCGGCAAGAATATCCAAAAAATGCTCTTACTGGAAGAAAGAAAAAAGATGCATAGAAGGAAAAATATCCACTTGTCCGCAACTGTAAAGTGCGACCTCTTATTTCCCCAATACAGCTGTCCTACCTCTGAGTATAATAGTATTTCAATCAATCAGAGAGGAAAATGGAAGCTAAGTCACAGTAAGGAACAATGTTGTCTATGAGCAAGAAAGGTTGCCAAGCTTTCTTTCCTGCTCTCTGGCAAAGAGACCTCAAGGCCTATGATGCAGAGTGGCTTGTCATTTCCTCCTCCAGGGGATCTTCCCAACACAGGGACCAAAGCCACATCTCTTGCATCTCCTGTATGGGCAGGCAGATTCTTTACCACTGAGTCACCTGGGAAGCATTTATTGGGTTACATAACTGAAAGGTCTAGGATGAGATATGACGTTGGGCATTACTAGATCCAAGTGCCAGTGTCTTGCAGAGATGTTGCCTCTTTCTATCTCTGCTCATCTTTAGGTTAGCTTCATTTTCACTTAAAATCTTTCCTCCTGGCAGCAAGATGGCAGCAACAGTATTGTATTGTATCAGCTTAGCATTCTCCTAGTCAAGTAAGCCTCACTTTTGCTGTGGGAATAGAAAATCCCCAGAACAATTCTCCTTGGCCTGGCTTGGATCCCGCATTTATTCCATATTTGTTTTTCATCCATTCACTGTGGCAGAAGAAAAGGCATGGCTCTCATTAGCTGGACTTGGGACATAAGTCCATGGTCAACTCCGTTCACACTGGGAGTGGAGTTGAGGCTGGGAGTAGAGGACAGGCAGTTTTCCCCAAAAAATGCTCTTACTGAAAGAAAGAAAAAAGATGCATAAAAGGAAAAAAACCCACTTGTCCACAACTGTAAACTGTAAGTGCAACCTCTTATTTCCCCAACACAGCTATCCTACCTCTGAGTATAATAGTATTTCAATCAATCAGAGAGGAAAATGGAGGCTAAGTCGCAGTAAGGAGCACTGTTGTCTAAGAGTAAGAACGGTCGCCTAGCTTTCTTTCCTGCTCCCTGGCAGACACCTCAAGGCCTATGATGCAAAACTGAAGGAAAGTCCACCCATCCATCCATGCATTCCCTCATCCATGTAACACTGATGAGTCCCTACAGTGAGACAGGCCCTGAACTAGGCACTGAGGCTACAAAAAATAAATAAGATGGCTCCTTAAAGAGCCCCTATGTGGCAAAAGTAGTAATAATGTAGTCACAAGAGATAAGATTTTGGAGTCACGTGAAGCTGGGTTTCAATCCCAGCTCTTTTACTGATTAGGTATGTGAGTGTAGACAAAGTCTTCATTCCTTCTGTGTTTTAGTTTTTGTATCTAAAAATAGGTGTATTGTAAGAATTAAATGGGTAATATTTATAATTTGCTCAACATAAGGCCAGGCACATAAGGTCATTGTTCAATAATTAATAGTCATTGCTGTGTTGATCAAATGAGATAATGCAAACGAACCATTGTATGCAGAGCCTGGCACATAGTAAGTGCTCAGGAAATGGTAATTGGCAGCTATTATCATATGAAATAGAATTAGGGACTAAATCCAAAAGGAAACAAAATTTAAAAATCAAGAAATATCTATTATGATAGATTTGGAAAAAGCATTGAGAATTCATCCAGACCTACCCCATCTTCAGAGAAAACACTTCAGTCATTTTAGATTGAGTAGAATTTATCTTCTCTTCAGAAAAAGTGCTCCCCAAAGCAATTGTCTTCCTTTTTGCTCTCATATTTCATCAGTTTACATAATATTTAATTAAATTACATAATTACAATAATAAGTACAACTGGCATAAACTTGTTTGGGGCTCTCTCCTGGGACTTCCCTCTAGTGGGAACAGATGTGCACAGTTGAGAGTCATTAACTAGCCGCAGACATTCAGTGTGTTCTGGGCATTGGTCAGTATATTTTACAGAGAAAATAGAGAGCTGGCTAAGTAGAAGTCAGCCACAAGAACCTTTGCAGTACTACCGTGGTCTTCCGCATACTCTTCATCTTACTGAATGCCACTATTACTTAAAAGTGTACCCCAAATTTACTTGTATTTTTAAAACTTCTATAAGCAATATAATCAGAACTTTATAGCCAGAATTTTAAGCCTGCCTTCCGGAATCAGTTTTCCTAAAATCACAACTATGTATTGGGCAAAATGGTAGAACATGAAGGATTAATACTTGGTACTGTTCTAAATCCATTTCTAACTCTAATCTTAAATAGTAATCTTAATAAATCTAAATAATCTTAAATTCATTTCTAAGAAGGAAAAAAATAGAAACTTTCTCACACATTGAAATGACAATAACAATAAGGTAGAATCTAAAAGAAGATTCAAATATGCTTTCATTTCTGCCTGTCCAAATGCGTGAAACTGAGAGATTATTCGTTTCATTTTTCATGATGATCTCATGAAGATTTTTGAAACTTATTTGTTTTTTGACGTGCAAACCTCAAAATCAGAGTGCAACAAAAGTGAGAAGCCTTGGAACATCTGTATTTTAAAACTGGCAGTTTGGGGGAGATTAATGACTCTGTTTAAAAGTAGTAGTCATTCAAAGCTAAAATCTAATGAAATTCTTATTTGTAATCAGGTACTCCTGCTGAGTATTAGAAGTAGTTCAATCTGTGCCTCAGGAAGTTAAAATTTTATGATCAGAGTAGAAGCTATCGTCACTGCTGATTCTTGATCAATGGGAGAGTGACAAGCCAAGTAAGCAGGGCCAGGGGTGGGGGTGGGAGGTAGGTCTTGGGGTAAGAGCTGGACTGGCTTAGCCCCAAGCAAATAATTACAATATTAATCAATATCAATAGTGGACATTTTAAAGAAAGAAAGGAAAGAAAAGTTGTCATATAGGATAGGTCACATCCAGAAGACACGTGCCTTTCACTGGTCGTCTGTGAGGTAATTAAGAGTCCTGAGCGTATGTGCGCGTGCCTGCGCACACACACAAACATACACACATATGCACACACAAAATTAAAGGCATCGTTCAATCTTCAACTGTTTTAGACGACTTGGATCTTTCACAGGTAATCACTGGCCACCTGGCAGACACTGACCTCATGCAGAATGGCTCACTAGTGAGAGATGACTTGAACCAGATCAATTCCTTACATTTGGCAACCTCCATGTCTCTAAATATTATGGAGATCAACAGATTTTACTACTTATTTATGTGAACTAGGTCATCTGTAGTCATTATAATTTCAGACATTAGGTGTAAATAACAATTTAAAATTTTATTGCTACTTTTGGTGAAAGAAAGGGTCTGAGCCAAGGTACTTTTTTTTTCTGTTTTTTTTTTTAAACTCTATTTCTTGAAATAGTTACACAATCCAAATTGCATGCTCTGCTCTGTGAAAACTTTATATTAACAATCATTGCTGCTGCTGCTGCTAAGTCACTTCAGTTGTGTCCAACTCTGTGCGACCCCATAGATGGCAGCCCACCAGGCTCCCCCATCCCTGAGATTCTCCAGGCAAGAACACTGGAGTGGGTTGCCATTTCCTTCTCCAATGCATGAAAGTGAAAAGTGAAAGTGAAGTCGCTCAGTCGTGTCTGACCCTCAGCGACCCCACAGACTGCAGCCTTCCAGGCTCCTCCATCCATGGGATTTTCCAGGCAAGAGTACTGGAGTAGGGTGCCATTGCCTTCTGTGAACAGCCATTGCACAAACTGGAATGTCGTTCTTCAAACCAAATTTAAGGGCTGAGAAAGGTACTCTAGTTGGTCCCACTCCTTGATTCAAGCCTCCACCTTTGGCCCAAACAATGGTAACAAAACATGGCCAGGTCTACTTTCTGGAAGAAAAAGGAATATTCTGGTGAGTTTTGAGAACACTGAGTGAGGCAAATTGGAAAAAGACACAACAGATTTTTACCTAACAAATGACTTGAAAACCACTGCTGGTTTTCAAGTCAAGAATATTGATCCGTATGGTGAGACTAAAGGAGTCCAGGTACATGCAGACTTGGAAAGGCTCTATAACCTTCTAAGATGGGAAGGAAGCAATGCTGGTGGCTCTGATATACTTGGGAGAGCAGAAAGAGACAATAACCTTAGCAGAGGAGCTGGCAAGCAATAGGTCAGAGAGTCAAGTGTCTGAGCAGTCCCTCTAGGGTTCTCGGGGGAAAATTGAAAAACAGAACCAAGTATCAAAACCACAAGTGAGACTCAGTCCTGCTGCATCAATGAACTAGCAGGATGCATAGGCCCTTTAGAAGAAACTTGGGTACAGTTGCGGCCGACAAGAAACAGTACCAAGAATCTCAGGAAAGTATCTTTTGTCATTCTACATCATCATTTCTACTAAAATTGAAGTAACATGTGTTCAAACTTCCAATCCTTATGAAATTAGAAGCCCAGTGTCTCTCAGGTTATCGAAAAGGATTTATGTTTCCTTTGGTTGTTTTTGGCTTGATTTCTTTCTTCAGCTGAACCCACAACTCATGCATGCCTGATCACTTGCCAGTGTCCTCTCATCTTAACTTCGCCTTGTTTCTTAAAGCTCACTCTAGGACATAGGACTTAGTAGACATTTACTGAAGATTCATGGAGGATAGAAGGATTACATCACACCCAGCCCAGCAGATAATTTAAAATTTAAACTTCAGTAATAGCCATTCCTATTACTCCCCTTCTTATTTTCCCTATGGCCTCCACTGGGAATTTTTGTGGGGTGTCTCTTTCATTTGGCCCCCAACTTCCCACCATGTAATTCTGCCTCAACTCCCTTTTTCATATTCTTCCTTTTTATACATGATCTTCATAAGTCTATTTCACGTTTTATAGAGAGAATTTGGTTAGCTCTTTTTCTGCTGTGTTCTAAGGATTATCTTTCCACAACCAAAATGCTTTGCTAAGAAAGAAAAATTATTTTTTTGCCCTTAAGAGGAATTCTGCTTCTAGCTATTAAGTCAGACTTTTCCCCTAATATACTTGAATCTATAAGTTGAGTGTAGTGGTATGTCTTTTTTACTTAAGTATGGATTAGTATATCTAAACTGACCTGCAGATTCGTATACTGGGATACCCTGTACTGTGCTGGCCTTTCTGGCTATTACTGTCTGATAATAGGAACACCATATTAGGAACACCACTCATGTCAGACCCTACCCCTTGCCTTTCCTCTTGACAATTTATAGATCCAATGCTATTTAGACAGGTGGAGAGGTAATCTCACCAGCAAGGCAATTCCCATGGGTCATTATATATGCAAGATATTTCCTCAATTCAAAAATGCTATTGGAGGATTTCACTGAACACTCCAGTAAAGAAATTCCTGAAATTGCAGTGTTGAAACTAGCAAAAGGGCTCTGCTACAAGAAGTAATATCCTCACCAAGCTGTTGATACCATTTGAGAAATTTACATCTTGAGACAGTATCGGATGGCAGTGATAACAAGCTCCTGTGTCAATGATTCTCCACGTCTGTCAATTGATCTCATCCCAAGTTAAGTAGGGGCAGTGACTATCTTGCACTAGCAAGATAAGTGCAGGTCCCCAAACTATCAGAAGCACCCATGAACACTTTAGTGCCTAAAAGAGAGTGAAATCCTATCAGAAAACAATGAACATAGGTTCTGTTCAGTTTCCATTCCAAGGACCATGTTTGTATGCTTGGGAGTTGATTTAAACTGCTTCTTGTTTTTCAAATACTCGAACTGTCCTACCCAGTTGGGAAGGAAATATTGAAGTTATCAATCATTGAGAGAATAAAATACAATAGGCAAGGATCTAGCAGCTATATTCAATGTACTTGTTGTGGAAGTTCTTCAATGTCCTGTCCCTCAACCTCTCCCCAGTGTTTGAAAGTGAAGTGAAAATGTTATTAGCTCAGTTGTGTCCAATTCTTTGCAAGCCTATGGGATCGTACCCCACCAGGCTTCTCTGTCCATGGGATTCTCCAGGCAAGAATACTGGAGTGGGTTGCCATTTCCTCCTCCGGGGGATCTTCCCAATGCAGAAATTGAACTCAGGTCTCTGGATTGCAGACAGATTCTTTACCATCTGATCTATCAGAGAAGCCCCCAAATCCCTGAACCCAACAATGACAAAACTGTGAAAGACCAACGCGACTCACCCTCACTGAGTAGTGGAGGTCTCTTGGCAACCAGGGTGAAAACATCACCTTGGCAGGTGACAGACACTTGAGCCTTGGCTAGGGCATTAATGAACAATATTAATAAAGACTAATTAGATAGTGTTTGTTGAAATGTTTCCAAAGTGATGAGCAAAATAAAGCCAACCTAAAGAAAATATTGAAAAAACCTCCCACTGAGCATGCTCAGAAAGAGCATTTGAACTTCTTTTATTTTTAAAATGCTCAACCATTTTCTTCAAAAACTTGGCTTGATCTTCCTGATTCAGTGATAACTGAAGTCATGCCAACTTTGATGTTTTTAGCTTCAGCTGTTTTAGAGCTATATGTGATCCCCCCAAAGGTTGGAGTGATTTTTATTTCTGAGTGAAGAAGGAAGCATATGTTTTAACCCTCATGTGCCTTTTTTGAGAAAGGATGAATTAACATCCTATAATGTTTTACCTTTGGGCTTAAAATAAAGAGTGTGGTTTGAAAGTCAAGGATACATTTTTCAGAAATTAAAATGGAGGCTCCAGCCTTCAGGATTAAGTCCATGAATTTTCTCTGTTTTACCAAATACATTTGGTGAATTGCTTGTCTGCTGCTATTGTTTTAAAATGGCAGCAGAGACAAGGCAGTCTGGAGACTTGAGCAAGATGGACCACACACAAACCTAACTTCAGGACATCAAAAAAACATGAAACTAATATGCAGAAACACTGGAGCATCTTGAATACATTTTTTTTCTAACCAGATAAATGACAGAATGGGAAATAAAAATGAATTTCAAAAGCTTTAATCCACCTGACAGTCTAATTTCCCCTTCTAATTATAGAAATAGGAAGGAAGGAATAAATAATGAGAATTTAGAGGCTGCGTGATACCAAATATAACTAATCCCATTGAAGGAGAAGGAACGTAGAAGACAGGGTTGTCAGGGTGGCTTCTAAGAGCCATGTCTACATTCTTTTCTATTTTCAATCATGCCGAGGCTTCCCTCACATTTCCCTGGGGATCAGTTGTTCATTGTGTCTCCTTAGGACACACCAGAGATGGTGAGGTAAAGAAATCAGGGTAATTACAGCTGATACCATTATTAGCTAGAAAGTTAGACAACAGCCCTAATGATGAAGCACGGATGTGTTAAATGGCTCCAGCAAACCCTAGTTGGTGTAAAACTTACATGAGAAGTTTAGGGTGGAGCATTCCCTGGGTTTCTATAGGTGGAAACATTGGATGATACTGGTGCTTCAGATCAGACCTAGGTCATTTTTGCCGATGATCACACAATGTCATCTAGTAGTATCAAATTAAATTTCTCTAAATCACGATTCCCCCTATATCCTGGTATGTACCCGAAACTCTGGAAGAACAACAAAAGGGAAGAATTGGTAAAGAAATGACAAATGTCTCACTCTCTCACAATGTCAGAAAAACTATGGGCAGAAAAATTGAAACCAGAATGAAAGAAAGGAAATTGAGTCTTTGTTTACAAAAGGATTCCAATTCTGGGTGAACTGTCCAACTCAACCAGTGGCTTTGGAGAAACATGATTAAAGTGATGACTGAGGTGTTTTGTGTCCTAGCCTCAGTTTCCTTTAGTCCCCTCTGAGTCCCGTAACAGCCAATCAGAAAGGAACCTGGCCCGGAGGCTTGTCAGTGATAATAATTGAAAACATCTGTCCATGTAGCAAGTGTGGGAAGCCAGAGCAGTTCTCTGACAGAGGGAGTTCTCAGACAGCAAAGCCATAACCACGACTGTGCTCATATTCTCCTTCACAGGATTTTCTCACTGCCAGCTGTCTTTATTCTCCTGCCAGGAAAGCCAGGGGCCTGGGGCTCTTACCCGGGCTGGGGTTAAGTGAGCTGGGACCAGGGGAAGGAGGGGTACAGGCTGGCTCAGAGCTTTGGGTACGGAGATGAGGGCTATCTGATCAGGAACTAAAACGACCCAGGGCTGGGGGAAAAAGAACAGCAAACAGAGAAACCAGTGAAGGATGAGGAGGACAGAAGTCTGCACTCAGAGGACCTGTCTTTGAATCTGACACCACCATTTCTGTGTGACATCGGGCACCTCCCTGAGCCCCAAGTTTCTCATCTTTGTGCGCTCAGTCATTTGTCCAGCTCTTTGCCACTCCATCGACTGTAGCCCGCCCAGCTCCACTGTCCATGGGGATTCTCCAGGCAAGAATACTGGAGTAATAGTGCTCATAAAGCTCTCATAAAGCTGTTGTCAGGAAACAATAAAATGATGCACTTGAGTGGCACAAAGCAAGGGCCGAACAAACATTAGCTGCTTTATCAGAGAGAAGATGGCTTACCATATAGCACTTGAGGTTTAGAAAAACAGAAGCAGAAATTTCTACTGGAGGGCCTGATACCAGGGTCATGAGCCGAGATGTTCCTGCTGATTGTGTCACGTCGTCTTAGACAGCAGCCATGTTGTTCCTGCAAATGTGGCTCATCCCCTGGCCGTAGCCGTTGCCAACCTGTGTTGTTTGGCGTTTTGTGCTAACTCTTTGTTGTAGCTTCTCTGTGCCCCTAGAGCCATGTTCTGGGCTGCATCAACTTCCCTCTGATCTAGCTGGCTTCACCTCACTCCCAGTGTACCAATGCCTCATTCTGTACCAATGCCTCGATCCCAGCAGTTTGCCAGGTCTTTCAGCTTGGTGCTGACTGTATCAAGGGAATATCTGGCCAGAGGAATGCCAGTAAAACATTACTTCAGCCAATTGAAGAGAAAATTCCAAATTGTAGGTTAGAGAACATTTAAAGCAAGGAAAGTTGGAGCAAGGAAAAGAAAGAAAATAAAGTTCTTAATAGGAAGATTTAGATGTTTCCCCTGCCTACAGGAAAAAAAAAAAAGTTTTCATTGAAAATATAATAAACCAATAGATTTAGAAGGAAAAAAGAAACAAAGGATCTTAAAGGGAAACATTCAAAAACACTGAATTATCCACATCATTTCATTGCTTAAGATACTCTGTACCTAAATGAACCACCTCTGAAAACTGCATGAATAGTCACATCAGCACAATTGTATGTATAACTAACTCAGTTATATGATGTATGATATTCACTTGGAAGCTAGAAGGAATAAATCCAGCTTGCAAAGAAGCAGAACTTACTTTTGGTGAGGGGCTGCTTAGGTCCTGAGAAAATCTTGCTTAAAACATGGGTGGCAAGAAATAATACAAAAGGAGAAACTTGGGGAGGCCAACTTTGTATCATTAGTTAAGAACAGTTATGTATTGTATATGTATCCAACATAAACACTTGGCTAAGGATGTTATTCTACTGACAGTGTTTGCCTTTCCTTATGGTCATCAGCTGGTGACTACTGCTACTTGGCTGCAAAGCACTTCATCCATAAAGAAAAGCACCATAAGTAATAATGAGTGTGAGTTTGTGTTCATTGCAAAGCAAGAATTCAGCTTCAACAAGAGTTTTTTTATCCAATTGAAATGAATCAAACTGTTTAACCTAATTGGGCTTCTATAAATCAGGAGTGTTGTCATATTAGTAATCCTCCCAGATAAGGCATTGCAATGAGGCGCCATGCAAAGAGTACGAATGTATAAACACAAAATGAATAGAATCCATTGACCCTCTGCTATTTAGAAGCCTTGTACGTCTTCCCTCTATTATCACTACTTAATAAAATTACTACTTAACAACTGACATTAGTAGATCCTTTTAACCGTTGAGAGACTGGATTTTTCCTTTTCTGTGACTTTTTCTTCAGTCTGCACATACAACCACATAAAACCTCATCTTTTGATGATTATAAGGTAATAAAATATGCTAGTAGGGTAGGTAATGTACATCCATTGGAAACTGGGTTTTTTTAAATACAGATTATATATGTTGTGTAATTTCTTCTAAAAAATGAAGCAGGTATTATGTTCTAATTTGAAAGGCCTACCGATTTATATCTCATTGTAGATATATTTCTTTAAATGTCTTTCAAATAGTTATCTTTGAAAATTAAATCTAATATATATCTAAAGTCACTATTTGTCTACTTTAACACTTTTATGCAGCTATAATTTTCCCTTTTTTTTTTTTTTTCCTATACTCACTTAAGGGTAACTTGGTTCAAATGCTCCCAGCAGCTTGCCTCTCAAGTTTCCAGATTCCTTCTCATCTAGGAAGGCTTTGTAATACTTCTATAGATGTATCTGATTTCCTTTTGAAATTACTTTTACCCTGAATGGCACATTCCTGGCACATACACCACCATTTCTCATCCAAATCCCATGTAGACATTATTGATTGGTCACATTGCTCTTTCAGCTTCAGGGTCGTTCCCCACAGAGCAGACAGCCACCATCAGCCAGGTAAAGCAAACCTGTGTGTCATCTCAGCCAGAGTGGGTCTCCTGGTCCATTGCCACCATTCTTTTATAGGTGTTATGAAAACAAAAATGCAGACTACAGACACACCCTTATGCTTCCAAGAGAACAGGAGGCTTCTGTCTGTTTCCTCAAAAATTCCCTAAGTCTGCCTTTTTCTCTCAATCTTTATTTTAATAAATAAATATATGTCTTATAGTAAAGATATCCATGTTGTCCTGTGCTTAGTCACTCAGTCGTGTCTGACTCTTTGCTTCCCCATGGACTGTAGTCTACCAGGCTCCTCTGTCCATGGGGATTCTCCAGGCAAGAATACTGGAGTGGGTTGCCATGTCCTCCTCCAGGGGTTCTTCCCAACCCACCCAGGAGTCGAACTGGAGTCTCCTGCATTTCAGACAGATTCTTTACCAGCTGAGCTACCAGGGAAGCCCAAGCCCAAAGATATGCATACATACCCTGTATGTGTCAATTATATGTAAGGCATATACGTACATAGGTAAGATATTATTACAACCCCTTAAATTTTAGGGTTTCCTTATTTTGCAGTTGAGAACTATGCTTACCATGTGTTTCTGAACTTGTCAACTTTTCTTACCAATCATTTCAAATTTGAGGAAGGAAAAAAAAGAGTTTAAACTTTGCGTGCATGTGTTAAATTGTTCAACAACAAGATTTAGTGCACAAAGAAATTAGAACCCCTCTAGCCTAACTGTCTGATTTTCTAAAAGAGGAAGCTGGGGATGAGGAAGGTTAAGTGAATCCCCAAAGTCCTACATGCAATAAAAAGTGGAGGCAGGGAAGAAATCAGGCTTTCTGTGTCTTTGAACACATTGATCTTTCACCCAGTCATTAAACTGTGTGTTCTTATGAGACTAAAACTTCCTTACTGAATCACCTTTTTCTCCAGGTTCTTATGGTGTGCTGGGTCAGTAGGCCTCAGGGACATCTACACAGTACTCTAAGTCAGTTATTTCTCCTTTGGTTGATGTAGACATTTCTGTGAAAAAGCAAAACTTATCAACACAATCCTCATAACTCCTACATTCTATTTCTGACACCTTAACCTAAAGTAATTTCACACTACCTCATAAAAACCTTTGAAAACAGAGCATCCAAGGATGATATTTTGCACCTACTGAATTCTCTTTTCCAAAAAAAAACCTTTAAATGTTACATTAAATTGCTATATTTCCAAATCCTATTCTCCAGTCATCCTCTGTGACTTTTTTCAAAAGGAGCAAAAAGAGAAGACAGGGGAAAGGAGAAAGGGAAATAGGACTGACACAGAAAAGGACTCAAGGTCTTCACTGATCATCTTGACTTGCCCTTCTGGACTTAAGAGAGAGCAGCTAACAAGAGTATCTGTGGATAGCTTGGCTCTGACTGTAGCTAGACAAGTATTAGAGAGTATCTCATTTTTGTTCAGTTCAGTTCACTTTCTGTTGGAGCAAAAATGCATCTGGGTGAGGAAAAACTTAACCTGCCAGTGACCTATAAAGCAAAATCTATTTGTAATAACAGGAAGGTATAGAATACCCAAATTTCCTACTGCAATGAAAATAGGAGTAAAGTAGAAGGTAACACACCACCTAAACTCGAAGATTTTGCAATCTAATTGAGGGAGATAAAACATATGTGCATGAAATAACTTAGAGATAAAAATAAAACATGTCAACAACAATGTAATACAATCTGAATGTTTAAATGCCAAGAAAGCAAATAACGAAGTGATCAGAATACAGTTCTTAAAGGCTTCCTCATAGAGACAGGCTTAAATATGGTTTTGGATATGGTGACTGACACAAAGCGCAAAACAATTCAAATGTGTGTGGCCATAAAAATAGGCAAGCGGGGAATCAACCTCGGTCCCCTGAATTAATGCAGTCTGCTTGTGTTATCGGAGAAGGCAGTGACACCTCACTCCAGTACTCTTGCCTGGAAAATCCCATGGATTCAGGAGCCTGGTAGGCTGCAGTCCGTGGGGTCACTAAGAGTCGGACATGACTGAGCGACTTCACTTTCACTTTTCACTTTCATGCGTTGGAGAAGGAAATGGCAACCCACTCCAGTGTTCTTGCCTGGAGAATCCCAGGGATGGAGGAGCCTGGTGGGCTGCCGTCTAGGGGGTCGCACAGAGTCGGACACGACTGAAGCGACTTAGCAGCAGCAGCAGCAGCAGCTTGTGTTATCCTTTTTTTTCTTTTTCTACTTTTTTTATAATTTTACTGGTGGGCTATAGTCCATAGGGTCAGACACAACTGAAGCAACTTAGCATTCATGCACACACTTTTTCAGAACAGATTTAGGTTTACAAAAAACTGAATAGAATGTACAGAGAATTTTCATACCCTATCCACTCCCCTCCCCCCTGCTCCCCAAAACACACACACAACCACGGAATCTCCCCTGTTATTAAAATCTTGCATCACTGTGGTACATTTGTTTTAATTGATAAGCCAACATCAATATATCATTGTTAGCTAAAATCCATAGTTTAGGTTCACTCTTAATGTTGTATATTACGTGGATTTTGATAAATATATAATGACATGTATGCACCATTATATCATACAGAATAATTCTGCTACCTAAGACTCCTCTGTGCTCTGCCCAGTCATCCCTCCCTCTTCCCAAACTCCTGGCAACCACTGACTTTCACTATCTCTAGATTTTGCCTTTTTCAGAATGTCAGATGCTTGAAATCATATAGCCTTTTCAGATGGGCCTCTTTTACTTGGCAGCATACATTTTAAATGGATCTCTTCATGGTTTGATAGTGCACTCCTTTTCATTGCCAAATAATATTCCATCATCTCACAATGTGAATGTCCCACAGTTCGTTATCTATTCACCCACTGAAGGACATTCATAAGCATTTTAGATTTAAAAACAAAGTTTTTTTTTAACCAATTCATTACTCAGGTAGGAAATTGATTCTCAGAACCCATATTCTTTTTACCTTGAGACTTCTTTGTCTAGGGAAGTATGTTGTCATTTTTCTTTAACATGAGAGTAGGTCACCATTTGTCTCCTGAAACTTGTGGTTCTTGAGCCACCTCACCCTTTTGCTTTCACTCTTTGATAACATGAAAGCAAAGCTTTTTACGACATATAACCAAAAGTTATAAAATTATGAGAATTATGAAATTAAGTTCTGAGTTTTTAGATTGAACATGGTTACTATCATGCATCTATTGGGGGTCATGTTTTTCCTGTCCATTAGAACTGCAATTATGGTTTGTCTTCACAAGGAATCAGAATATAAGTCTAAATCTGAAGTTATGCCTTTTTCTTTTTTAGCCACAGTGTTAACACTGTGGATATAATTAATTATATCCAAAGAAACAATTCTATGACTTTTACAAAGTGACATCCTAGGCTGTTGTTGACTCTAAATGGAGCCAAATATCACCTGGCACACCTGTGTCTTACTTTTTGACACCAAATAAAATTGATAACCAAATTACTCTAGTAATGATAATTTTCAAGGGCTCCTCCCATTGTGGCATTTGAAGGAAATTGTCAATGAAAGCATTTCCTTGGCTCCATAAATATGTATACATGTTGATTTTAAGACAGCACACAGGAGACTTTGCCAGAAAAATTTAAAAGTTCAAGCAGAAAAAATAAAGTATCTCTCTGTCATTTGCTGCTTCATATTTGTTTCCTTAAAATGCACAGCTAAATGCTCACTACATACAGATATCACTTGGTAGGCAGGGTGTATCTTATTACTGTGTTATTTTCCAGTACATTTGGCGTAGTTAAGGTAAAGTGTATTAACTTTCTCTCAAACTAAAGATGAAAACAGAGCTGTAGCAGTCGTGAATGCTTCAGCCATTGTCAGGAAGTTAAGAACTGACAGGAGGTCCAAATAACCGACTCTGCCTGGTGCGTATGCCGTCGTTTTCCCCTGGGACAGTCAGTCTAATCCTACGATGTATCTGACTGGCATGAATGTAGAATTACTTTCAATAAAGATTTTATTTCAAGCTTGGATGATTTCCCCCAAAACATCTTGTCACTGAGGCAAAGTATATCATAGAATATCTGATTTTTTTTCCCTCCAAGTCAGCTTTTGAGGGCGAAAAATACACATTTCAACTCAAGTACTCAACTCAGGTCAATTCTCTGTAAAAATCACATTTTAACATATCTAGGCTGATTAGAGATTTGCTGCTTTAAAGAAATCAGGGAGCTGTCAAAGAGAGCTTACTCTAAAGTCTGCAAATGTTAAGAATAAGTAACACATTTGCTCATCTACAGCTTGCACCCCCCACCCCTGCAGTAACCTCCACTTGAAGAGCAGGCAGGACAGATGACTCCAAGAGCTAATACGCAGCTTCTAGGATATTTGTCTTTTTGCAAGTAAGGAACATTTAAAGGTCACATCTTCCAATAAGTATGAGATTGTTTCCAGGCTATATGAGAAATATGAATGGCCTGGTCATGATCACTCTAAAACCATCTTCATTTCTCCATTTCTCCTTGTCTCTGTCTTTATCTTTTTCTCTTCTTTCATGATGCCAAATTAAGTCAGCATGTCAAGATAGGGGAACAGTCGGTAGCAGTACACTGCTCTGAGTTCACTGAAATGTTTCACTTTGGGCTTGTTTACATTATTTCAGCCTGACTGTCACTTTGTTTAATTTATGCTTGGTTCATATACACTTAGAAATATCTTAGGTTACCTATAGCCTCACCCCTTAGTCACTAAAAGCACACAAATCACATGGCTTAGTTCTAACGGGATAGGAGTAATTACTTTAATATTTAATAATCATAGCACATTATATTTATACAGTTTTAAATTCAAAATCCCTCTTATCTCTATTATTGCATTTTATTACTAA
Source organism: Ovis canadensis (assembly GCF_042477335.2). Classification (NCBI taxonomy): domain Eukaryota; kingdom Metazoa; phylum Chordata; class Mammalia; order Artiodactyla; family Bovidae; genus Ovis; species Ovis canadensis. Next base: position 171,712,867 of record NC_091246.1, on the reverse strand, counting down.
CATGTAATATTATAATAAAATGTATGTGTAAGAATGAAAACTCAGCATGGATAACAGCAGATGAAACTTAGAGGAATGAAAAGGTCCAGATTTGAGTCATCACAGGTAATTATAGACAATAGATGCCTGAGTTAGCCTGACATCCATGTGCACAAGGATGTATGCAGGAACTCGCACAATTTATTTCTCCACCACACTAGAGATTACAAATGCATGTGTATAAAGGCAAAACAAATAGTTTCTATATTTAAGCCAAGTATTATATATATTTAAAGGGGTTTACTTTTCTGCTGCTGCTGCTGCTGCTGTGGCTTCAGTCGTGTCCGACTCTGTGCAACCCCATAGAAAGCAGCCCACCAGGCTCCCCCGTCCCTGGGATTCTCCAGGCAAGAACACTGGAGTGGGTTGCCATTTCCTTCTCCAATGCATGAAAGTGAAAAGTGAAAGTGAAGACGCTCAGTCATGTCCGACTCTTAGTGACCCCATGGACTGCAGCCTACCAGGCTCCTCCATCCATGGGATTTTCCAGGCAAGAGTACTGGAATGGGGTGCCATCGCCTTCTCCATACCTTTCTGCAGATATAAGCATTATACCTAAAATACAATGTGATGGTCAGATTTCAGATGGTCAGGAAAAATGGTGTCATTATCTTTAGCTTCAACCATCCATAGTATAAATCAGATAAAAATTATGTTTTATTCTAAACTTTTCTCATCAGTTTTGTTCAAACCAGGTACATGTTAAAAACTCATTGTCAGATAATATGTGGGAAAGAAAGATACCCTGCATAGTTACAAGCCCTGAACTAGGTCTCAAGGAATAGTATCTCTTTTTAACAATCTCTGCATTCATGTTCTGACCATTTCTGGTGTACAAGAAATGTAAGTATTGTACCAAAATCAAAACTAATCCCTTTTGAGGCCCTTTTTGCTTGTTTCTTTTCCCCGGAATTCAGATGTTTATGCAGTCCACAAATATTTATCGAGTACCTAGTATCTATCGATCTAGATGGGAGTCGGAAAGACACAGCTGTGACAGAGAAGAGCTCCCATGGGCATGATTTCTGAGTTGGATGACAGGAAGGCAGGACTGTCTCAAACCAGGCATTATCTGAGGCCCATTCTTCTAAATGTTTTAAATTTAGTCAATTCAGAGTGTCTTCTAGACACTTCTAAACATTTTCCTGGGTCATTTCTAGTTCTGGAGGGCTAAGACTGGCCTAAACATTTGGTGAGGGGCAGGGAGAGCATCCATTTATACAGTATTTCAGTAAGTATTTGTTGAGTACCTATGAGCCAAAGGCTAATCCTGGCCTAGGAATATGGCACTAAACAGAAACAAAGTCCTGGTCCTTAAGATGTTTACATTCTGTTGGAGAAAGGTAATAAAGCAGATAAGCAGGGTAGAAAGTGTCTGGCTTTTGTCACCTGTCCTGGATGGTCTTCATTTCCTTCTGGTTGTTTGTCTTCATCTCTAACTTCCAATCCCAGGTCTGGTATTGGTCACCAACAGACACTGTGAAGGTTATCTTGCCATCTTTGTATAGATATACCATGCAGTAATTTGTATTTAACCATTCTTGACACATTAAACATGAAGAACTCTGAGGTTTGTTGTTTTTTTTTTTTTCTAACTTTTTACTTTGCATTGGAATATAGCTGATTAACAAATAATTATGTGATAGTTTCAGGCGAACAGCAAAGGGACTCAGCCATAAACACGTATGTATCCATTCTCCCCCAAACTCCCCTCCCATCCAGGCTGTCACATAACACTGAGCAGAGAAGAACTCTGAGATTTTGTTCTAACCCTAGGTCTGCTCCAAGGGGAGAATAGAGGTCTGTCTGATCTCAGAATCCTCAGACTTGCCCACAGCCTGTCCTCAGGAAGAGGGATAGGAAGGGTTCCTGACCGAGCCACCTTCAAAGGACCTTACCAAGTCTCTGCTCTTCTTAACTCTCCTCCCAATCCAGAGAAATCTTTCTCTTGTCTGGCAGCATGGTAACCTGGCTCTTCACCTGCCTTCCAATCTACTGGTTAGGCCATCATTCCAATTCTAAGTCCAGGGCACTTAAGCCTTTGAAACCCCAAGGCCCAGTCCTTTGCAATTCAAATGCCCTAGTTTACAAAGAAACCAAAGCACTTTCTCTGCTCTTCTGTTGAACCATCCCTCTACTGAGGACAAAATGTTGTTGATGGAATCTTGGAGAAAAGAAAAAGGTATAAGCAAGGATGGAGAAGAAACTTCAGTTATGATATATTATCCCACATCATCTTTGACTTTCCCAGAATGTTCATTCTTTCATCATTAATCTAGAAGCCCAAACCAAACCAAACCACGTTTTAAATATCACTGGATTTGCCATCCAGTATGGGAATCTGGAACATCTCTGAATGCCTCCTGATGGAGAACTTGTGTTCTTTTTATGTGTAGAATATTTAATAACCTTCATAGTCCCCTTATTCTTATAGTATACATTTAGAAAAATCTATGCTTAATAATAATAATAACTAAATGACAGAATTATGAGGGGTTTTTATTTTCTATTGTAACTTTTCTACGTTTTCTAAATTTTCTGTAATGTGAATCTTTTGAAGCAGATAGTCTATTTTCACAACTCTAATTCTTCACACAGAAAGGAAATTAGTCTGTGGGTCAATTTCAGGAACTGGATTTACTAGAGAAAAATAGACTTTTTCTTCCATATCATGGTGGTTTTTTTGTTGTTTGTTTGTTTTCTTGCATTCAGTCCTCACAGCTGCCCTAACTGTTCTTTTTTCTGAAGCAAAATACCATCAGTCCCTGTCCTCTCTCACTGAGCAGCCTGTCACTCAGATGCACACATTCAGCTTGGAGCCTCAACTTGTGGAGCCAGAGTCAAGTCACTGTGAAAAATATATAACATTTATTTTCCCTCAGAAAGTAAAATTAAGTGTGGACAACTGAATGCTGATGCACAGACTACAACTGGCTTTCTTTCAGCTCTTCTGGAACCTCTTAAACTAGGAGACTATTTTCTAGAAAACTGCTGAAGGTTTAATGTTGATCCCTTAGTGGAATAGCTGTTCTCTCCACCTATGTGAAGAGGCAAAAAAAAAGAGGTTGATGAATTCTGACTTTGCATATTGATAGTATATATTCCTTTTAGATTTATCTAAAATCATAAGGCAAATATTTAAGTTCCATATTTCCCACTAATGTCTTATAATTAGGTGCCTTACTCTGCTTGGCCTAATTAATGCTGATCCATGCACAACCCCCAATGTTCTGTATAAAATGTTACTAGCACATACTAGTGTTTGAACTGCCTTACTGGACAAATTCCAAGTAAAGAATAATAAACAGTGTTATATTTTTTTCATTCCTAAAAATACTCCCAACATGTCATATATTTCCTAGCCTTTCTCTCTTAAACCCAGGACAGTGTCTTCCCAGGATGATGATATTATCCATGGTTACTGCTAGATCAACAGAGCTCAGGGAATAGGCAAATTAAGACTTCTTTTACTGCTGACATGGTCAAATGTGAATGGCTAAAACCATTTGAAAGCTTAACAGAAAACACCTAAGGGGAACCGTAGCTGAAATTCTCAGTCTGTCTCACCAATAGTGCATTTCCTCCCACAATGATAAGTGAATACTCTCAGAAGTTGAACACATTGTATGAATCTGGAGAAAAGGACAATATGTATTAATCTGGTTTTTCTTCCACCTGAAACCCTTTTCATCTCTATAAATACATCCTTGAATGTGAACTAGGTGATGAAAAAAATCAAATATGTCACCCAAGACTTTCTGACTCACTTCCCTTCCACATCTACCCCAGGTCTCAGGCCTCATCATTAAGAAACCCCTTGATTTCAAACCCCTTGATTTCTTGACTCTTAGTTATTTGTGGAAAGAAGATCTATCTCCCAGAGTAATGAAGATCTGCATCTTCATCTAGGTGTTGCTGCCATTTAACTATGTGATCTCGATCAAATTATTCAGTGTTTCTCAGGCTCATTTTATCCATCTGAAAATTATCTTTTATATCTGAAAAAGAAAAAAATGGTAATATTCCTAGTGTATATTAAAGTTACAGTTATTTAAACAGTAAAATGGTAGTGCAAAATACAAGCGCAAATCATCCAGAATAAAACATACCAGGTGTTTTTGTCTATGAGTTGTAGGATATATTATTGGGGCAATCAGCTAGCTATTGAAAAAAAAAATAGAGATTACCTTCACACTTTATATAGTAAAATACACTGAGATTAATTAGAGGATACAAAAAATGACACCATTTTAAAAAACTAGAAAAAAATATTGATGACAATTACCAAATAATTAAATATTATTTAAATGGATGACTTTTATAATTAAAAATAATGATAGAAATTCCAAAAGAAATACTGCTAGATATGAACACATAAAAATATAAATAAACAAAATTAGGGAAAAATATAATTGAGAGAATATAAATACAACAAAAGTAATGAAATATTATGTCATTAACACAAAAATAAACCTCAGAAATCTAATATGTACAAGTATGTTCATTGTAGCATTGTCTGTAACAGCAAAAAATTAGAAGCAACATAAAAGTCCATCAGCAAGGGAATGGTTAAATAAATTATTTTCATACTATGAAATGTAACAGCATTGTTCAAAGGATGAGGTATTTTTAAATGTACTGACTTGGAAAGATTCCCATGATATATAGCTAAGGGGGGAAAAGCAAGTTGTACTATAACATATTATGTATTTTTATCTCATTCTTCTTTTTTTTTAAGAAAATAGATACTAAAAGTATTGTTGTTGTTCAGTCGCTAAGTCGTGTCTGATTCTGTGTGACCCCATGGACTAGCCCACCAGGCTCCTCTGTCCATGAGATTTCCTAGGCAAAAGTACTGGAGTGAGTTGCCATTTCCATCTCCAGGGTATCTTCCCAACTGAGGGCTCAAACTTGTCCTGCATTGGTAGGCAGATTCTTTACTGCTGAGCCACCAGGGAAGCCCAGGTAGATGAATAGATAAATAGGAAAACATCCAGAAGGAGCATGCATCTGTTAATTATAGTTGTCCTGAAGGAGTTTGACTAGAAAAACAGAAAGCTTGACCTTTTCATTCTATGTTCTCCTGATTAGCACACTTTTTAAATACTATGTGTTAGTTTTGTTATGCAAAATAATTAAATGGATGAAACAAACAAAATTATATGCTCTCAATAAGAAAAAGGCAGGTGATATGAAGGGTTATTCACAGAAGAGATCATCCATATTGCTGTGCTTTTTTAACTTCTTCCCCATTTCCTAAATTCAAAGAATCCTAACTTTAAACAATGATAGATCATTTTTCACCTATCAAGTTAGCAATTATTTTAAGAAGAATAAAATCAAGTGATAGTAATGCTATCAGGACTATGAATTGTCATGTTACGTATCCCACATTATCAGGGTTTAAGAAAAGAAAACCCTGAACTTAATGATCTAGTGCGAATTCTCAAAGTGTGGTCCCCAGAGCAATTGTATCCTCTCAAGGAACTTGTGACCAGTGTAATATTCTCAAGTCCCTCCCCAGAGCTGCTGAACCAGAAGTCTGAAGGTGAAGTTCAATGATTTGTGATACAACCCAGTTTCCAGATTATCCTCATGAATGGTAAAGTTTCAGAACCATTGATCTAATTGCTACATTTCTACTACTGCAGAGTTTCTCAGCAGCAGCAACACTGACATTTGGGGCTGGATAAATTGTTTGGGGAGACTGTCCTATGCATCATAGAATGTTTAGCACCGTCCTTTGCCTCTGACTCACTAGATGCCATAGCAACTCACCTTCTCCACTCCACCCAGTCATGACAATCTTTGATCTCTCCAGACATTGCAAATGCCTCATGGGAGATGTGGGGATAGGGAAGCTGCCCCTATTTGGAAACAATTGTCTAAAGAAATACTCCAAAAATGTGGAGAATGAGTATACAAAAAAAGGTTTTTTAACATATTAATTACATTTATCCTAAGAAATCATAGAGTACAAACCATTCTATCCCATATAAGATAGTTAGTAAAAGCAATGGTAAAGAATCTGCCTGCCAGTGCAGGTAGACGTAAGAGACACAGGTTCGATCCCTGGGTCGGGAAGATCTCCTGGAGAAGGGCCCAGCCACCCACTCCAGTATTCTTGCCTGGAGAATCTCATGGACAGAGGAGCCTGGCAGGCTGCAGTCCATAGGGTAACACAAAGTCGAACATGACTTAAGCGACTTAGCATGCACACACATATATAAGACGTAGGGCTTCCCAGGTGGCACTAGCAGTAAAGAACCTGCCTGCCAATGCAGGAGATGCTGGAGACACAGGATTGATCCCTGGGTTAGGAAGATACCTTGGAGAAGGGAATGGCTACCTACTCCAGTATTCTTGTCTGGAGAATCCGATGAACAGAGGAGCCTGGCGGGCTACAGTTCATGGGGTCACAAAGAGTCGGACACGACTGAGTAACTAACTCACAATACACATATAAGACATGAGAACTGCTCATGACAGAAGTGAAAAATGTTGGCCACAAAATTATATGGAAAGTATTTTCTTAAGTGTGTATATAAATAAATTATTTATACATGTATATTGAATGCTGTCAGTGTCATTCTCCTGCTCAAAACCCAGGGACGAACACCTGTTCACTGTTAGAATTACGACCTAAGTCCTCCCCACAGGATCTCCTACCTTATCTGTCTCACGCCCCAGCCTTCAGCTATACTACCCTCTTCTCTATTCCTAGAACCACGCAGCACAACCTCACCACTGGGGCTTTCTACGAACTTTTTCCTGCCTGGAGTTTTCCTTCCTGTGGTGTGTGCACATAAGCTGCTCTCTGCCCAAGTGTCCTTTCCTTAGAAAGAACTTCTCAGAACCTTGTCTGCTATGTGTAGCACTTTCCACCTCTCTCTGCCCAACAAAATAATCTGGGGACTCTGTTATCTTCGGCCAGCCATTCTTAGCAAAGAGACTCTCTGGGGATGGATTCTAGGCCATTAGGAACTTTTAAGAGTCTCCGAGGGTCAGTAGAAGAACCACCACTTCTCTCAGTCTTTCTTGAAGTACCTCTGTGCCGAAATCACTTTGTATATTAGTTAGTGGATTGTTTCTTGTCTGGTCCCCCACTAGATTGGAAGTTGCATGTGGGCAGGAACTTTGTCTGTTTTACTCACTGCATCATCTCCAACATCCAGAACAGCATCAGGCACCTAGCAGGTATTGAGTAATAGCAGGTCTATTGAATAATAGATTTTAATGAATGTAAAATGATTACCTTGAGTTCCTGTTACAGTTATTGGTGTGTGTTTTTTCTTTATCATACTTTTCTTAACTTCTCAAATTCTAATAGAATGTATTACTAATCAGAGCAAGAGAAATTACAGCTGAGTTTTAATTCTGCCTTTGAAAAGCATGGTATATTTGAAGCACAGTGATTAGCATGTAATGGATATTCGGCAAATAATAACCACTGTTTGTGTTCCTTTTTGATATTATCTGCTATGTAAGGGCTTTGGCTATGATATCCCATTTTATATATGTTGTTGTCACCTTATAGAATACATATTACAACCAGAAATGAGCCATTTTTAAGTCTATGGGCTAGTCATTTTTTTTAGTCATTCCTCGTCTCTTATAGTTCTGAGTATTGCTTTAAAGATTCATTAGACTCTCCTTGTAATGGCCAATCAATATAAATATGAAACAAGTGAATAATTGAAAATGTTTCAATCTTTTGCAATGAAATCATTGCAAAGTGGGTACTCAATAAATGTAAAGAATAAGGCCATGTTAGCTGTTAATGTGTAACTACCATATAAAGTACCTTTTCCACAATTTACTTTGAAAGAATTATATACACATAGCTTCAAAGATAATTTAAAAGCAAAAATATCAGAACATAGCAGTAATTCTCTTTTAGGAGGATACTTCTTTGCTTACTTTAGAAAACAATAATAATAGGATATTTAAGTATAAAATTGAAGATTTTACAATTAGTTTAAGCCAGTTGATGTGTAAATTTGCATATAAAAGTGACAGTCACCAGTGAATGACCACCTTGAAATATATTAGTTTTAAATGCAAATAATATTTGTAAATGCTCATCTTCTTTTATAATATTTGGAAATTTTTCTAACGTACAGCCCTGACTTTAAGGGGAAAAGTAGACTTACTACTAAGTCCCCAGTCTTTAAAAAAAAAAAAAAAAGGCCAATGTAGGCATGGCAGTATATTTTGTGCAGATTGAGAGTAGGCAAGCATATGGTTAGCATGGATCCCCCCCAAAGTAGTTACAGCACATAGGAAGCATAAATTGAGCACAGTGAAAATTTATTCTATTTTTAGCAGCTTCTCCTCACTGAAGTGGTCAAAGTCACAATTAATGTTTCACATACAGTGGATGAGCTGTATTATACAAACCAGGTGTGACCTGATGACAAAAGTACACTTACCACCGCACTTTCTCCATTAGAGTTAAACCATCCTAAAGCTATGTGTGTCGGAAAATCACAGTGATCCAGAGATAGAGAAGGGAATACTTATAATACACCTCCAATAACTTGAGGCTTGTCCTGCAGGCAATTTTGTGGCTTTTGACTTCCTTTGCAAGTCACTATGATAACAGCAAAGCACAAACTTAAAAAGAAGTTTGCATCCTTATATCTGTTTGTAGCTGGACTACTATTAAATGCTTTGGCCTTCTTAATTCAGCATTAATTTTGAGTTTTATGGTAAATCTCTCTTTCAGTTTGAATCATTTGGCTATGATTTTCAGCAAATAAGAAATTTCTTTGAGTTAGTGATTCAGCTCACTTTTGGAAAAAACTTACCTAGCATAAGTCTGTGAGGATTTTTTTTTGTCTGGGGCCCAACATCTGTAGCTGTGGATTATAGATTGTTTCTAAAATAATCTAAAATTGATGAATCGTTGCTCCTTCCATTGGGGCCCAACAAAAAGTAGCTCTGGCATTTCTTCTCCTTTTTGTGCTGTAAACTGTACATCACCTTTGTAATCTCTTGCCAGAAAAATGAATTCTTACCTACTTTAAGATTGTATAAACTTAAATTTTACTTAGTGGTTAAAGAGTTTCTTTGGCAAAGAATATATATCAAGTGCTATTTTGTGAACAAATTCATAAAATCATAATTATTCTTGTCAAGCTATTTTAAACTTAGCAGTGTTCATAAATAGCCTTTTTCAAAAGAGTTGCAGTTTAAGATGTTTTTCCTGTTAGTGAAGCATTCACAGGCACTAACATTTGAGCTCCTCACATTGCTTCGAATCAGGTATCTTCACTATTTCTTGGGAGTAGACTAATGGTGAGTGAACAAACATGTAGAAGAATTTCCAAATATTGGTCTACATATTTTTACACCTTTTCACCACGCAGCCATTTGCTGTATAGTAATCTCTCAACCATGAGACTGCTCTCACCTTTCTCATTCAGATGTGGTCTTTTTGCCTTTGACCTTCATTTTGTCCTCAAAGAGCTTCCCAGCTGGTGCAAGTGCAGGTAGACGTTAGAGACGTGGATTCAGTCCCTGGGTTGAGAGTGGGGTTGCTGTGCCCCACTCCAGTATTCTTGGCCTAAAAAGGGAGTTCCTTTCATTTCTTTGTGAAAACAGGTTAAATGGTAGCTCACAATTTACAACACTGTCATGGAGTTTAAGGCCAGACGTAATCTAAGCCCTACCAGATGGGTGGAACTTGCCAAAAGTGACCATAGTCTGATCTCTTTGAGTTAGCTACTATGGAGTTCTGAAGCCTGAGTGACAGAGGAGATTCAAATCCATGATGTTTCAGATTTAGTAGATCCCTGGGATTTCTCTGGAAGGAATGATGCTAAAGCTGAAACTCCAGTACTTTGGCCACCTCATGTGAAGAGTTGACTCATTGGAAAAGACTCTGATGCTGGGAGGGATTGGGGGCAGGAGGAGAAGGGGACGACAGAGGATGAGATGGCTGGATGGCATCACGGACTCGATGGATGTGAGTCTGAGTGAACTCCAGGAGTTGGTGATGGACAGGGAGGCCTGGCGTGCTGCGATTCATGGGGTCGCAAAGAGTCAGACACGACTGAGCGACTGAACTGAACTGAACTGAACTAGCAAAGCACACTAGAGTAACATGTCTCAATATACGCTCCTCCTTATCACTCAAGAAAGAGGATCCACAATATTCAAGTAAGTTAGGGAACATGTTAAGTTACACAAAGATGAACAGGGTTACTTTTCTGCAGGACTTGTCAGAGCCTGTATTATGCTATGGTGCATTGTAAATTTCCAAGAAGGAAAAATGGCATATAATTTTCTGCAAACTTATCTTACTCCAGACTGCTATTTTTGTGAAGTGTGTCACAGAGATGGTGTTTGCAGAACTCACTTTAGTGAAAGCTGTCCTAGAAGTACTGCCAAACCCATAGTAAAAATGTATTTGGTTTCTGAATCAGATCCTCCCCTCCAATAGTACAGCTTAACTGCATTTTAAGCTACTGGAAGTATAACTTACTGTTTTTGAGAGTTTTCCATCTTAGATACTAGATTGCATTTTTTTTTCCATTCCGGGCTTTCATTTCTTTCAGTAGCCTATATTTTTCCTCTACATATGTTTAACTAGTTGAAGCCTTCAGAAATAATGGCACTTACAATGCACAGCTAGTCCCCACAGCGAGAGAGGAAAGTATTAGATCCATTGATTTGAGGTTAAAAAAAAAGAGATTTGAAGAATTTTGTAGGATAGTATTCTAGCTGTAATTTTGAAATTGTGGTTGACTACTTATGTTCTCCTAAATCAACCACTTAACTGCTTAAGAATCTATTGAGGTAGAGAGTAGGTAGGTTCGCATTTGAATAGTGAAGTCTGTAACAGCATGAATACATTTTCCAAACATCCCCAGTTTGGGAGGCTTCTTTGCTAGATATGTTTATCACCACCTCTACTATAAATGGGTTTAATCTAATGTGAATGTTGATATGAGAATATTTTTTCCTATCTACGTGAATCATATAGTTCAGTAGTTGGTAATTTCCACCCGCAAATAGTCTTCACCCTCAGCATCTTTTCTAACCTAAAGATTGATTAATTTCTCAATATACCAACTACTGATTGGTTGATATTCAGAACATAAACTGCCAATGAAATACACACATACACACACAAGCATACATTTTGTAACAGAAAGTAGGCAAGATAGTATGAATTCTATATAATATACATCCACATTTTCTTAACCTTTCTTAACTACATTTGATTTCTCTAAGTGTTATTGCAAGTTACTTAATTTTCCCAAACTTAAGAAAAAATTCCAAACTGCTAGGAAAATTTAACCTGCAGTAATGCGAGTATAACAAGAACACAGAACTATATATTCTTTGGTAAAATCTACTTGTGACAGGATTACTTGAGAGCACCCATGAGCTGAAAATGTTTTTATTAAAATCACATGAAAGTGTGCAGAGAAATGGATACAGATGACACAGAATGAGATGGAATGAATGCTCTGCATTTACACACAGAGAAGAGCACAAAATAAACACTTGACAAATGGCAAATTTAGGAAACTGATGAACGGCAGAAATCCATTTTAGGACCCCCTCCACGAACCACCAGCCAAAAGAGAGAAACCTTTGCCTGAAGGGGCCTCGGACAGTCACTCTGCCTCCCCCCACTCCATTGAAGCTCAGCCTTGGTTTCTTCTCTGGGTTGGTTCTTGCTCTGAGTTCTCAGACCAGGACTCTGGCTGAGTGGGAAAAATATAAAGAACACCGGGAAGCTTTATAAATAATCTAGTCCCATTTCTGCATCCTTTTATTCTCCCCACAGATCAAGTCCCACCAGCTGTGTCTTTCAGGTAGGGCTGAGTTACCTCTCCAGTCACCCCAGGTCCTCCAGACACCATAGGCCTCTTCCACTTTCTACATCCATAACCTCCTGACAGCCATGATTGTCCCCTCCAGTAATCTACTCTTGGACCTTCCTTATTTCTAACCTCACCTTGAGGGTGTGTGTTCACTCGCTCAATCATGTCCAATTCTTTGCAACCTTTTGGACTGTCACCCACCAAGCTCCTCTGTAGTTAGAGACAGTTTTAGCTCCCAGCTACCCCAAATCTCACTGTTCCTGTTTTGACTGAAATTATAGCCATTATTAACTTGGAGAAGGAAATGGCAATCCATTCCAGTACTATTGCCTGGAAAGTCAACTATATCTCTGTCTATCTGTCTTTATATTCTTCTTTTCCCTTTTCAGCCTCCCTGGATTCCTGGACCTCTTCTACTCTGTGGACCCTATATCAATCACTCACCTTCATACTCGAATAGTCTCTTACTTTTAATTCTACCATCTTCATGCTCTATGACCTCTGAGCCCTGTTCTCTGCTAAATAACTCTCATCAACTTAGAACTTTGGTACCAATGGGTAATGTTGTGAAAGCAACTTTTACCTAATAGTTACTCAGTTAATTGATCAGTTATGTTATCTCTTTCTATATTTGTTTAACAAATTTATTTTACTGTGGCAGAGTCAATGAAGGAGTTAGTATCCCCAAAAAGATACTACCTTTATTTTTTTTATTGGAACATAGTTGCTTTACAATGTTGTGTTAGTTTCTGCTATACAAGAAAGTGAACCAGCTATATGTATACATATATCCCCTCCCTTTGGGCCTTCTTCCCACCTCCACACCCATCCCACCCATCTAGATCATTAGAGAGCACTGAACAAGAAGGTATTACTTTAAATCCAGGAGAGAAAAATCTGTTTTCCTTCTCAATGAATCTTGCTAGTGATTTTTGTAATGAAGAGGTCTGGGAGAAGCTCAAGAGAGACTTTAAGCCAAGGTAAATAGGTGTGTTAAAGGGAAGAATAGCCCCACTCCATCTTTCCCTCCTCCAGGTCAGGAGAATATTTTAAAATCATTCTACAGACTTTTGGTAAATGTAGTAGCAAGTGGTGCAGTTTCTATATTCCAAAGGAAACTTTAAACTTGATGTCTCCGATAACACACCAATAGTTTAAAATATGAGAATCCCTTCCAGAAATGTAGTCACGCCAATGTTACTCACAGATATGAAGACTTTTCATATAAAGAGGAAGGAAAGTGAAAATGGGAGGCAGAATATCCTGAATATTTAGTCCAAGTTTAAGAGTCATTTTGCCCACAATGAATCCATTGTAACCAGACTGTCAATCACAATGCTACAGTGTGGAATAAAAATCCAGACCCTCTTATGGAAGGATCTATAACCATGTGGAGAATGGCAGAGAGACAAGTCAGCCAATTACTAAGCATAGGGGCCATAACACACACCAGGGCAGTGATGTTTCCATGAGCACTGCAGCCTGCCTGCCTGGGTCTGAGCCTCAGTTCTGTGTGACATCAGGCATTTCACCACTCTTGGCTTCAGCTTTCTTATTTGTAAAAAGGGCTTAATAATAGAATTGGATGTGAGTTTGAGCAAACTCCAGGAAATAGTGAAGGACAGGGAAGCCTGGCGTACTGCAGTCCATGGGATCACAAAGATTCGGACATGTCTGAGCAACTAAACAACAACAACCTCATGGGATTATTATGAGGATCAAGTGAGACAATAAAACTGCTTAGAATAAAATCAATGATACTTCCATTTTTAAACCTAAGTAATAAGTTAAAAAAAATTGCTTAGAATAATTATTATCGATATTGATCAAATCAAGGACATCTTGCTGATCAAGATTTGTGCTATGGGAAGTCCCAAATTGAAGGTGTTGGCCCTTCTCAGTGTCTTTCAGGAGAGTGAAGGCAGGGCCTTTTTCACAGAAATGGCCCTGAGATGAAGGTTTGTGGAGGGATTGAAAGGGAACAAGTCTTCTTCCTCTTGCCTCCATGCATGGAGAATAGGTCAGCCCACATAGACCAGACACAGAGTCCTCTAGAGGTCAACTAGTGCTCCAGTGGGCTCTGAGAACAGAGACCCCACTGCTATGTAGTAGTGTTCCTTTGCCTCACTTTATTCTCTGTGCTCAGATTTCCCTTGAGTTGGGGTATCTGGAAGAATGCAGAGTTTTATATTTGTTAGCACCCTGTCCTTCCATATGCTTTCCCCTTTTTCCTTACATCACTAAATCCCCACTCTCCCTGATTTTAATATAAAACCAAGGACGCTCCATGTGAAAATAAGCATTGTTTTGTTTTATTTTAAAGCCTCCAGGTAGAAGATGGGGCTTTAATTTCTTTTTAAGAGTCCCATGTTGATTCAGGCAAGGCACAACCATTAATAAAACCACATCCTAATGTTTCATTGGTATTGCACCTCTCCACAGTCCTCACGCAAGCAAACATTTCTTTAATTCCAGTGGGACTTATTCCCTGTGCAAATGCTACAAGCTTCTGTATTTTATTGAGTAAAAGGGGTGGGGATACTTGTTATACACCTAAATGTTCATCACTTTGCCGACAAAGGTCTGTATAGTCAAAGCTATGGTTTTTCCGGTAGTCATACAGATGTGAGAGCTGGATCATAAAGAAGGCTGAGTGCTGAAGAATTGATGCTTCCGAACCTCAGTGCTGGAAAAGACTCTTGAGAGTCCCTAAACCAGTCAGTCCTAAAGGAAATGATATGGTTGGATGGCAACACCGACTCAATGAACATGAGTTTGAGCAAACTCTGGAAGAAGAACAGGGAAGTCTGGCATGCTGCAGTTCATGGGGTTGCAAAGAGTCGGACATGACAGCACTTTCTACAAAACAGTACAAATAGCATTTTTCAGGAATACTTTACTCACACTAATCACTAAGAATTTAATTATTTTTTCAGCTCTTGTTTCTACTCATCAGTTCAGTTCAGTTCAGCTGCTCAGTCGTGTCTGACTCTTTGTGACCCCATGAATCGCAACACGCCAGGCCTCCCTGTCCATCACCAGCTCCCGGAGTTCACTCAGACTCATGTCCATCGAGTCCTTGATGCCATCCAGCCATCTCATCCTCTGTCGTCCCCTTCTCCTCCTGCCCCCAATCTCTCCCAGCATCAAAGTCTTCTCCAATGAGTCAACTCTTCACATAAGGTGGCCAAAGTACTGGACTTCAGCTTTAGCATCATTCCTTCCAAAGAAATCCCAGGGTTGATCTCCTTCAGAAAGGACTGGTTGGATCTCCTTGCAGTCCAAAGGACTCTCAAGAGTCTTCTCCAACACCACAGTTCAAAAGCATCAATTCTTCGGCGCTCAGCTTTCTTCACAGTCCAACTCTCACATCCACACATGACCACTGGAAAAACCATAGTCTTGACTAGACGGACCTTAGTCAGCAAAGTAATGTCTCTGCTTTTGAATATGCTGTCTAGGTTGCTCATAACTTTTCTTCCAAGCAGTAAGCGTCTTTTAATTTCATGGCTGCAGTCACCATCTGCAGTATGCCTATATTCTATTTTTTGCATCTTTGGCTTCTTACATGGGCTATGCATGTCTCACCTGTTTCCTCCATTGACTCTAGCCACTTCAAAGATTGAATCTTGTTAACTGTCACAGTAATTGTTGTAATTTATTCATTCCACATTTATTGAGCACCCACAATGGCTAGGTACTATGAGGATAGAATCCTTCCCTGAAAGTCGTAAGTTCTATTTCCACACAATAAAGCATAAGGAGTAGACTAAATAACGTTATCGCAGGTGTTTTTCTGAAATCTAAAATTGTTTCTGCTTGTGTCGCATTCTCTGTTTTGCCAAAGCAATCCCTGCCCTTACTTTCCTTCTTCAAGTTGAAATTTAAGAAAGAAAAAGAATTCAAGAACGCAGAACTTTACAATTCAAAAACAGTCACAATTTTATTTAAACTCCAGTGGGTCTTTTTGCTTTCTCTCTCTCCATAGGATAGTGGCCAGAGCGTCCAAGAACCTCATGTCCACACACAGCTTAGGGATTGTGTTTGGACCCACCCTTCTGCGCGCGGAAAACGAGACGGGAAACATGGCGGTACACATGGTGTACCAGAACCAGATCGCCGAGCTCATGCTGAGCGCGTACGACCAGATCTTCAGCTGACTGACAGCCGAGACGAGCTACTGAGTGTGTTCACATCTGTCTCGATGCCTAATATTTTTACATTTCTGTAAACATATTTCTGAAATATTTTTTTCCTTTCAAGCGACAGATGCCTCATTTTGTGAAAACTTAATGATGATTTTGTGTTTAAGTTCCAAACATTTGAATAAAATAGTTGACAATATTTGCCTATATGTCTTCTGCATTAACCCCTTCACTGCTATGCCTTCCAGCGCTTCTAGGCATACATTATGGATGCTCTACGCTGTAAAATAGTATGCGGAGGACACAGCATATCCAAAAATAGCTTTAATGAGACTCTTGGGCATTGCACCCGTGCTTGTGTACGTGCAGATATGTGAGTGAGTGTGAATGTGACTGAGTACGGGTATGTGTCCACACAGGTGAACCTCTTCATTACCCTGGCTGCCTCAGGCCCTTGTGTACCCCTGGGTACACAAGCAGAACTAAAAGAGGGGGCAAGACACAAATGAGTAATTTTTAAACAGAACAAAAGAGATCAGGATTTCAACCAAAATACACATACCTCATCTTTCAAGAACACTTTTACAAGTGTAAATCTAGTCCAGCCATCCTTGGTGCTAGATGCTGAAATTTACAAATACATGTAGAATGGCAATTTTTCTGAAGACAAATGAACCTTTGCCATTTGATATGTTTTTTACATATACTATTTGCAGTCCCATAAACATACTGTCTTATAAACTAGAAGCAAAATTAGTGCCTTGCAATTTTAATCTTTATATTATACAGGAACTGCATGCCTGCTCATTTTTAATGTTAACATCCATTTTGAATCTTCATCAAACTGTATATCTTCCTTTTTTTCCCTGGCTATGTCATTTTATGTAGAATTTTTATTATGCTTCTGAGGTTGCTTTATTGGTGAATTATATTAAATCCATCTAGAAAGAACATTTTTTTTAAAAAAAGTTGTTTTTTTAATATGCCCCAAAGATTACTTGACTAGACTTAGATGGCTTTATCCATTTGATGGTTAGCTTCAGTTGTCATGGATAAACAAAAAGGTAACTGTCTAGAATATATCAAACATTGTTTTATTTTGAAAACTATGTTCTTGCTGAACACATCTCATACTGGTTTTGTGAAAGTATTCTGCTGATAAAAATGTAGACTTATGTTTGACAGCTTTTTAATCAAATTCAAATGGAATAAATAAAACTAATCCAGTGTGATAAAGAGTAAGTCTAGTTATTGATTTGTTCATAAAATGAAAAATAAAGCATGTAAATAAAATGCATGAAGCACGGACCCAAAAACACTTAGAGCAATAAGGAGCTCAGAGGCTTGGGCTGTCTACATGGGTGGAGTGTTCAGTGGAGGAGAGAAACTGCTCAATAGAAAGCCAGATGTTCACACAGCTCCCACATCCACGGCACCGCCTGAGGAAGGAGAGGCTTCTCTCGCCCCTGTTGAATGTCTTCCTTTTGGCAATGGCGCCAGTAAGTCGGTGTATGCCCAAAAACACAAGTGACCACAATAAATGCTGAAGTGTGGTTTCACTGAGTGGGATGTATACAAATACCGCAAAGCCAAAGAAAGTCGCACAAGACAATCCCATGATCTAAAGTCGCTGGTAACAGTGAGCTGACAGACTTGCCGGCTTCAAGCTCTTCTTTTATTCCACGTTGTGCTTATGTCTTTTGGGAAAACATGGAGACATGAAACGAGTCTGTGGCATTCAAATGCTCATTTCCATGGCATTCCATATTCTCAGTGAGGTCTCCTCCAAGACTGTCATTACTTCTTTAATTACTTTTGAAGCAGGAAGGACTAGGTTTAGTAGTCATAATGTTAAAATCTTATTCTTTCCTGTGTCCATATTTAAAGTAATTCTGGGAGCAAGAGCCAAAGAGAAGAGGCATTACCTGCTTGGCACAGGGACCCACAGCGCCTTGCCCCTGCCGCCTTCCAGATTTGCAATCTTCAAAAGCAGCAGCTTCTTGATTTCCAATCTGATGGGATTTAGCCTGATTTAAACCCCAGCTGTGTCCTGTGCCTGCTAAGGGCATTTAATCACAGACTAGGTTTGCTCTCTGGGAGAAGACCATTCCAAGGTGCTGAGCCAAAGTGCCCTTCTGACTTATACACACTAAAGGTATAAAAAGAGTTACACTGAAACGTCATTAGATCCCATAACATCTCAGAGACAGCACCGGTGTTCTATCAACTGTTCCAAGTTTAAAAGCCAAGATTGTAGGTATACTGGGTTGCCTCAATAAGCGGTTCAATTTTATAAAAACTGACCAACATTTTCCGTCATGAAGACCTTAAAAGATGGTGAGCATTTCTTAAGCACCTTATCTGAGCCAGGTGCAAGTTTAGACTCTACTGATCAAATACAAAGTATGGCAAATATTAATACACTCAGCAGTTTCACAGCCCAGTAAGGGAGACAGTTCAACACCAGATTAGGAACTCAGCCATCTTGGTATCCATGTTGCCCCAGGATTCAGCACCTCTACAGAGAGATGTTCAAAAAGTATATTTTCCAGTTGATTTGATCAAAAAGTATTTTTGAATGAATGAACAGAAGTTAGTACAGAGACATTAGGAAGTTCAGTAGTTGACAGAGAACCAAAATGCAAATTGTGCCTAGGGTAGTCAGGTGAAGCTTCACTAGGAAGATAACCCTTTCAGTTTAATCTTGATCAACTGAATAAAATTAATCCCTCCCCCAATGTAGATGACATACTAGCAAGCAGGGGTGGCATGAGGAGAGTGCTGAAAGACCTAACATCTCCAAGGAAAAGTGAGAAGCTCACGGTGATGCACATGCCTAAAAATTTTGGAGAACAGAACTGGAGTCAGACATAGGATAGAATGGGTATCCCCCATGGCTCAGTGGTAAAGAATCCACCTGAAGTGCTGGAGCCTCAGGAGATGCAGATTTGATCCCTGTCAGGAAGATCCCCTATAGGAGAAAATGGCAACCCATTCCAGTATTCTGCCTGGAGAATCCCATGGACAGAGGAGCCCTGTGGACTACAGTCCATAGACTCACAAAGAGTCGGACACGACTGAGCACACAGGCATAGGACATAATAAAATATTTAGATTTTATCCTGTAGGCAGCAGAGATCCAATGGAAGCTGTAAAATGGGAAACTTTGTTTCTTAGAGAATCTCTAAATTCATCAGTGGGCAGAAAAGAAACAAAGGACACTGGCGTCTCTCATGTTTGTGTTTATACGTTTATGTGTGTACACCTTTTAACATTTTCCAGAAATGCAAGAGATAATCTTGTATTCTCAGAAGCATTTATATATTATGATGAGCAAATATTTTAAAGAAATTATAACCTTAACATAACAGAACTCTAAACCAGGGTTCCTGGAAAATCAAGCTATTTAGTGTGTCCCACTGCAGCACCTTACCCACCCAGGATGCAAGAGCTTACAAAAAGCTTCTTGGAGATGGTATTTTTTTTCCATCCTATATGTTGAGTCTGACTTTACTTAGTATATGACATATGACAGGATCACCATGCCACAGCTAGTAATTGAAAACCATATGATAGTTCTCTCTATCCAATTAGAAAACAAAGGATCCAATTAAGAAAAATTAGAAAAGCTGTTAAAAGGGAACAATCACTTGCCAATGGTGCTGTCCTTACAGTTTAACACAGCTAGAAATTGACCTGTACTTCTCTTTTCCACATTTATTTTTTGTGAATTATAAGTTAATCACCCTGTCAATTCCTAATTAAAAGGCCCTGCAAAGATTTTCATCCAAAAGGACTGCCACTAACAGTTCTGGGTCAAATTGCTCTGTTGTCAAAGAGAGAAATGAAACCAAAACAATATCAACTCTCTCCTGGGAAATTCAAATCACAATACGAAAAAGCAATAACAACAGAAAAAGAAAACTTTCTTCAAATATAATAATCACATATTATTTCCTCAATTAAAATGTATCATCTTAAATTTAGATGAGTCTTTTTCTTAAACCAAGGCTGCTTACTAGGGCCAGCCAATAATGTAAGTAATTTGCAAAGAGTAGACTTAAGTTATTAGGAAGTAGTTAACACCAGAGGAGGGCTTCCCTGGTGACTTAGAGGGTAAAGAATCTGCCTGCAATGTAAGAGACGAGAGTTAAATCCCCGAATCGGGAAGATCCCCTGGAGAAGGAAATGCAACCAATTCCAGTATTCGTACCTGGGAAATCCCACGGACAGAGGAACCTGGCGGGCTACAATCCAAAGGGTCACAAAGATTCCGACACAGCTTAGTGACTAAAGAGTGACAACACCTGAGGAAAACTCAAGATGGACCCCTGGACAGAAGGGCTGACTTCTCAGCTCAAGCTGATGTTGCTTACGTGGGCACATGGACACCAGGCTACCAGACCTTCAGATCTTTCATGAAAAGCCAGAAACTTATGTGAAAATTGATTTTTAAGGGCACCTAACAAAACATACCTAGGCTGACTCAGCCCAGGGACTTCCACTTTTTTTCAACACAGTGTTGTTAAACCTTGTGATGTTGTAAAGCCAGCTCCCCAGAAAAAATGGTAGCATAAGAAGCAGTGGGGATATATAAATAAGCCAGAGCAATGGATTAGAGCAGAAAATGAGCAGGCTAAGAAATAAGCACTTAGGAAAACTTAGGAGAACTTTAGGTCCTGGGCAAATTATTTACTTCATTTGTGTCCAGATATTTCAATTTTTTTAAAAAAAATTTATTTCTTTATTTTATTCTTGGATATGCCGGGTCTTCGTTGCCTCATAGCTTTTTCTCTAGTTGCAGTGAGCAGGGGCTACTCTAGTTGTGGGGCATAGGCTTCTTATCGCAGTGGATTCTGTTGAGAGGCACAGCCTCTGGGGCACTGCTGAGCTCTGTAGCAGAGGCTCGGTCATTGTGGTGCACAGGCTTAGCTGCTCCTCTGCGTGTGGGGTCTTCCCAGATCAGGGGTCAAACCCATGTCTCCTGCCTTGGCAGGTGGATTCTTTGCCACTGAGCCACCAGGAAAGACCTCAGTTTCTGAACTTACAAATTAGAATTATACTTGCCTTATCTCGCTTCTTAAGACTGTCTAATGGAATTATGTGAAGAATATTAAAACAGGTAATACACCATGGAATTAGAAGGTGTCCCTCCTGGAGACAGATGATGTATTTCCAGCTTATTGAGTAACAATTAACAATATGATCTTCTGAAAAAGATGAGAAGAAAAGTTGGGACCAGACTCCAAAAAGCCTTGGATGGCATACACAAGAGGTTTTATATTAAGTCCATAGTCAATTTTGAGACCCTGAAAGTTTGTTTAGCAGCAAAGTGACTTTAGCAGAGCTATAAAGATTTTCCTGGCAACTTTATGAAGTAGACCTTGGAGCTGGAAGAAGTTATAGGCACCACTGACAGAAGATAATTGCCATAGTACTATGAACACAGATCTGAATTCAGACAGTAGCAAAAGCTATGGAAATCAACATTAAGGAGTATCATCCAATTGCGTTTCTGAGTTTCACCTACCACCTCTGAATTATGACTGCTCCGTACAAAGAGTCCTGGGACATAGGACTCTCATAGCAGGCCCCTTTCCACTGGAATTTTTCTGGGCCTGGGGTAGGGATGACACTGATATCCTGACAATGATTTGACATTTGAGAGTAATGTCTTAAGATATTTGGACCAACTTATACCCAAGTCAGAGGAACGTGCCTGTGCCCATCTTCTGCTTCCAGTATGGTCTCCAGATAATCATCAGGTGATTTCTATCTCATCTGCTCTGATTTCTCCCTCCCTTATCTCCAGGTGATACCGCCTCCCTGGTCACTCAGAGGACCACCAAGAGAAACTCATCCTGGAATGACTGATTTTTGATTAGCTAACATGTCTTGAGTGCTTGTTAAGGAAATGCACTGTATAAATATAGCTGTATTTTATCTTCATAACTCTACGGAAGGAGGTACAATTATTATTCCTGATTATACTTGAGAGAACTGAGGGGAAACATAACGAAGTTACCCAAATTCATGAAGTTAGTCTCAGGTTAGTATTTGAATCTAAATTAGTATGGCTTCAGGGGCCCCTGCCTTAATCACTATACCATAGGTTCACTCAGGGAAAAAAAATGATGAATGTAAAGAAATAAACACCCTAAATATTTACACCCTAGGTGTGTGTACCTGATAACTCCCCTGTTTAAACACCAGGTGAGAGTTTCACTTTCATACTAATTTCTATGAAAGAACAAGAGGGATATTATGTATTTCCCTTAAATACAGAGTACCTTTGTTGTTATGAGTAGATGGCTAAATCTCAATTTTGTTATTGCTATTATAACTTTAATATTCATGTATCATTTCATTTTCCTACATTGTACTGACCATGTCACTACATTATGGAGAGGAGGGCATGGAAGCCTCTTAGCCCACATTTTTGAAAGTACTTTGCATGGCTTCTACTCTACATCATATTATCCTGTGTTGGATTGTATTTGTCAATGTCCTGTTATCATCCATCATATCTAACTGCCTAATATTGTATTGAAATTAAATCTGACCCTTTAGGAGTCCTGTGCAACATTGAAAAAAAAAATGGGTCCTCGACAGTCTTCCTCTTAGATATAGTTGAAAAAGAGGCAGGCATCAAAACAAGCCACCGGAGAGCGATCCTGAATCATCCAAATGATGAGCATACAGTGAACATCTTGCACCAAAAAGATGACAATTTTCTGTAGCGGTGTTGTCAAAATGAAAATGTCTAGCTGTGTTGGTGAGAGACCTGGCAGGAAGATACACACACACACACACACACACACACGCACACGCACACACACACACATCCCTTGTAGACTCATCCAGCTGATTTTTACTATCTTATCCTTGAAATGAAGACTTCAGGGTCTATGAAATTCTTAAGCCATCAGCTGGATTCTACAGAAGGCTCCTCGCTGAATTAGGAGAGTGTTAGGAAAGCAGTGAGGGAGAAAGGTAACACTACGCCCAGAGCTGGTGCTCAATGTACACTCGTTGGATGAGTGAACTAAGACAAGCACCCAGAACATAAGCAACATTAAATACAACTATGATCCACCACTGTGTTTCTTATCAACTAGTCATCACAAGTTACATGTAGTCCCAACTCACCAGCGTCTGTACTGACTCCTAGTCCCACTTGTAAGGGACCATCAAACAGACATGCCTTCAGCTGCCTCTCTTGAAGTCTAAGTGCACAAGAAATACTTCTTTCCAAAAGCACAGCAGCAGAGGATCAATGCATTCGCTCACCTGACTCACGCAAGTCTACCGTGTATGCAAATTCTGTTTTGGCTCTGGAAAAGTCCTGTTTGGATCTGGAAAAGTCCAGGCATCCAGAATACCCAGCCCCATCTTCCACTCACCTCCTCTGCTCTGCCAAATATAGGGTTTATGTGTCAGATAAATGCTAGAGAGGACTGACTTTTCGACCCATGTATGAAAATCTCAAAAGCCAAGAAATCTGGCAAATACAAAGCATCGGCCTGAAAAATCCACACTTTCCTCTGGCACCATTTAAGCTGACAAGTTTATTTGAGACAGGCACACTCACATTTGAAGAGCAGGACTTGTGCTAACCATTCTCACATCACTAGCAAAGTGTGTTCTGAGTCCATATTGCACAGCATGCTTGAAGAAGTGTGGATTTTTCCACATCATTTGGTGACATTTTGCACAGTTTCATTTCTGCTCTGTATTGCTAGACCCTACCTTTTTTTCCCTCGCAAATATTCCACTAATGGGATTCCCTTCAGTATTCAGATTCTTTCCTCTGCTTCAGCATCTATTTGTACTGCGAGTGCACGAATCTGTCATGATGTGCCCCTCAGTCAAAGTCAAGCCTCCTTGATTGAAAGGAAAATGATAGAGGTGTGCCGGTGCTGAGGAGAGAGTCAGGGGACCGTGGGCCAGCCTATGAGGGGATGAAGAGATGCATTAGAATTCCAGGGAGAGGTCAATGAGGAAGACTCCAGGGAACCATGGTCTAGCTGGAGGTGCCCGTTCCTAACGGCTCTCCCCAAGTCCAGGTGAAAGGCAGCTTTTAAGTGGCAGGTGAAAGGCAGCTTTTAAGTGGGAGGGGGTGAAGAAGACAATTGAAACCAAAATTGTTTTGAGCTCACCATTTTTCTAGCCATCAGTTCTGAGGTCACAGTCACTAAAACTGGAAACTTAAAAATGACTTCAAAAAGGCAAATGCTAACTAGATTTCACAGTGGATTTCATTTTACTTGGCTTTACAGAAAGAATGCAGGTATTAAATAGACTGTTTCCTGTATACAATAAGGTTAATTAGTAGTGAGGGATGGAAAATCAGTGTAGACATAACTCTTTTCGACAGGTATCAAAAATAATCCCCTGATCCCTACAGACCCCAGCTGCATTGAAAGAGGAGCAATATAAAAGATTCTTCAAGCACAAAATTTGCAAACATTCTCCAGGTGTCCGCAGCACCCGCGCAATAGGCCCTGAGCCCCTGCGCATGGGCTGCTCCGCAAGCCCTTCCACTGCAGTAACTTAAAGGCGCAGCTACTCTCGCTGAATTTTGAGGCGCAGCATAAAGGCTCTGCTTACAAAGCGGCTGGGATCGCAGGCGGAGACAGGAGAACAAAAAGAAGAATATATTGTGGCCTGAATGGGACTTCCCTAAGCTCCTTATCAATAAGGTTAATAAGGGTCTATGCAATTTACTGATCACTAAGATGGAACAAGCCTCCTTGCGCTCCAAATCTCCACGTTGGCGCTGGCTTTTAATACTTTTCACAGCCAATCACATAAAAGCCCCTTTGCCCCGCACCCCAGAGAATAAACTCTGGTTCACCATCCTGGCCTGCATAAAATCGTTGGTCCGTTATTACACTTCTACCTGCCTAGTTAAGCAGATTAACAGTTATTTTCTAGAATTCGATCAATGAGGTTCTTTGTAATTGAAGCTGGAGTACTCAGATATGTCTTTTTTTTTAAAAATGCATTTCTGAAAAACGATTTCTTTTTTCTCTGGTTTAATTTTGTTATCCTCAATCGTATGCATGATACAAAAAAAAAAAAAAATCCAAACTTCTATCTCCTCTATGAAATACATGTCATATCAAAAAGGTGACAAGAGGGGGGAAAAGTAATTAGTGAGTTCACAGAGTTCAGTAGAAAAGTTAAAATGGAGTAACACATTACTTTTTATGTTAAGATTTCACAAGACAAATCTTGCCTGTGTTTTAATTGCATGTGACCCTGGCAGTCCTACTCTGAAATGAAGTGCCGTAAAATTAAAGATGACAGACGCTCAAAACAAGTCTTGTGATCTTGATTAGACTACAAAGACCACACTCTCTCTCTGCTGCAACTCAGATATCATGGACTGTTTTATTTGGGGAATTGCTTCTTTAATGCCTTCTTTGACTAGACATGTTTATTATTTAAAAAAATACTGAATATGGTGATATCTTGCATAACGAAATAATTCCCTAAAACAAAGTTATAAATGAAGAATGTTTAAATACCCCTAAAACCTAATTTTTATAAATACTTACACATAATTGTGTGTGTGTGTGTGTGTGTGTGTGTGTGTGTGTGTATGGATGTGGGTGAGTAGATGTAGATGTATATATTATATATCCATCTTTGATATGTGTATTACCTATTTTAACCTACAATTCTCTATTATAGCCTGAGAAGCAGAGCAGTTAATCTGTCATATTTCCTTATATGTTCCCAGGTCAATCAAATGTGTGGAACTATACATTATCCTATAAAAACCATTTCTGAGAAACTCTGTCAGATTTTAAACTTTCTGAGCATTGTCTAAGTAGAGGATCAGATCTGACCCACACCTGTATTTAAAAATGATCACCAGATCATTCAACCTAAATTATATAAGCCATAGAATAGATGCTTTTACACCTCGCTTCTTCCTAGTTCAACGAAAGCAGGAAATTTGGGGCAAGTCCTCCCAGCATTAGACTCTGTCAGTTCTGTATTTTCCCTCAGGCCAGCGCCAGTCCCGCTTTTGTCTCCAGTCCTCTGGGTCAGGGCTTCATCCTTACTATGAGGAGGTCGGATTAGTGTTCATCTCTAGGACTGCCTACCTTCTAAATCTCTATGATTCTCTTACTTTGTCCGATTTCAAGAACACTATTTTAAATTCATATGTTTTGTATTAGGAAACAAAAGGATTTATGCTGGTTATATGGGTGTTCTATCAACAGGGATATATAGATTCAGCCTAGAATCAAAGATTGGTTTCTAGAGTTCATTTTTTTATTGTGCATCTGTAATTCCAGAAAAGTCTCTATACACATTCTGCTTCCATTTCTTTAAATTTGAAATACATATTGCAATTTCTCTCCTACCTAACACCAGGGCTACTGTGAGAATGAAATATGATAACATATATTAAACACTCTTTTAAAAATATGTGAAACGAGGCTTCCTAATCAGTCGTGTTTTTAGTATAATTATTCAATCAGTGGTCTTCAGTGTACACAAAAGGCTTTTTCACATGAAATCTAAATAGTCCTTTAACCTATAATACTGTATTTTCAAGCAGCCTACATACTTGCCTTTAAAATGAAATCTGTGTCCCTGTAGAATTTCTCAAGACTAAGGTCGAAACCCATCAGGTGTGGGATATGTTGTATCTCTCACATGAGAGATTTAATTCACCAGAAGAAGGAGGGATTACAAACATTGGAAAGCATTTATTAGAATCCAGTTGAGCTTAGTGTTGAGAAGTTGAGCTCCACTCAGAGAACTGAGTTATACTCCCGGTCTCTCTCCAACCTGCCTCTGTCTCTGTGTTTATGTGTTTCTCTGCCTCTCTCTGTTTTTTTTCTATCTCTGTGCTGCTCCTCTGCCTCTCTCTATTCCTGCTCCTCACTCTCACACCCAGGGCAGGCATCTTAACCTAAAATTCATGGTTCCCGGGATCCCTGGGCTGCAACTGATACTTGAACTCTTAGAACTTTCAGCCTAGATTGTGTGCATTTCACTCCACTTAAAATCTGAAGTTTTCCGTATATTTTCAATGAAGTCTATGATTTGGATTTACTGTTCTAGATTTGCTTTCCAGCATAACAATACTATTATCTTACATCTGAATTAAACTACGAGTGGGTCAAGTCAGATCCTAAGGTCTACCAGGCTCTAAGTACTCTCCATGGATTCCTGTCTGATTGCCTGACAGGACAGGACAGGCTGGGCCAAGGAGTGAAATATAGATCCAACAAAATCAGTTAGTACACATTGAAAGATGATGATGCAATCCTTAGAGGATCTCCTATTGACAATTGATCAAACTAGTAAATAGAAGCACCTGTGAAATCAGGATACTTTGCCTGTTAATCAATGAATGATATTTAGGATTTTAAGATAAATCCAGTAGTAACACAAATAGTCCATTCTCACAATGCCCGCTTTTCAACTGTGCCAGACACATGCCCTATGCCTGCATGGTACTTCTACACATTAGCTGCCACAAACCAAAGGGAATGTCATTGCTTTTAATAGGATTACATAGAACCCAGTCACAAACAGGAAGACTAGCTTTAGTCAGAGTAACTGGCCAGTAATTTGGATGTTTAACTAAATGATTGGCTGCCAAATTGACAGGTCATCCACACTGAACTAGCCACTATTCCATGAATTTTCATGACCGGGATCACAATGGTTCATTTGCATGTGTGAAATTCTGCTGTGAAGCTGGCTTTTGAACTGGCTAGCTCAGCCAAAGATACGTTTCCCAGTGCCATGCATTAGTATCCTAGAAATACCATCACATGGGGGTAGCATAGATCTTCCCAAATCCTGCTATTAGACCACCGTCTACACCTACAACTGCTAATCAGCATAACAACTGGGAAGTAAAGAATACAGGGGGAAAGTGGATTATTGGAAAACTAAAATTAACACCAAAATGAGCATTTGGATGGGGAAAGAAGTTTTAGAGAAGCAGTAGAAGTTTGGGGTTTACCCAGGACAATTACTAAGAGCAACTTCCTACCCAGCGAGCATTCAGTGACTATTGAGGCATCATTATTATGGTTCTTAACAAGTAGCTGTTAACCACCTATTACAATACAATGGGACAGACAGGAAACCGATAAACAAAAGCCCCAGGAAATGAAAGTATTTCCCATAAAGGATTTATGATCAAGTTATGGGCTTCCCTTGTAGCTCAGCTGGTAAATAATCCACCTGCAATGCGGGAGATGTGGGTTCGATCCCTGGATTGGGAAGATTGCCTGGAGAAGGGAAAGGCTACCCACTCCAGTATTCTGGCCTGGAGAATTCCATGGACTGTAAAGTCCATGGGGTCGCAAAGGGTCAGACACGACTGAGCAACTTTCACTTTCACTATAGGTGAAAAAAACATGAGGCCAAAAATTAGAAATTATAGTAACCTACATTTATTACTGACTTACCATGGACCAGTTATCTGGCAACAAAATTGTGACATAGCAGTATTTTGATGAATATTTCAAAGATGAGGAAATATAATGTAGATATTATCATTGCCTAAGGGAGAAGAGCTAGGAAGTGGTTTTGAACTAGGTATGTCTACCTTTAGAACAAATATTCTTATTTCCTCCACATTAAAAATTTGGTTAAGAAGTCCAAAATATATTTACTGCCCTGGTGACTCAGATGGTAAAGAATCTGCTTGCAATGCGGGAGACTTGGGTTCAAATTCTTGGGTTGGGAAGATCCCCTGGAGAAGGAAATGGCAACCCACTCCAGTATTCTTTCCGGGAGAATTACCATGGACAGAGAAGCCTGATGGGCTACGGTCCACGTGGTCTCAAAGAACCAGAGATGACTGAGCAACTAACACTTTCACTTTCATAGTAGACAAACAGTATATCTACTAATATAAAACTGAATAACTAAGCAAAGGAACATTTATGTAATGAAGTATTTCGAAGATGTTTACAACCTATGGGGGGACTTCCCTGGTGGTCCAGTGGTGAAGGATTTGCCTTGCAGTGCAGAGGCTGCCGATTCAATCCCTGGTCAGGGGACTAAGATCCCACATGCCGTGGGGCAACTAAGACCTTACACTGCCAAATAATTAATTGATTAAAAATAAAATGTATGTGTTTAAATACTACTGACCAGAGAAATTCTGCTAACAGAAAAGATCAAGTTATGAAATCATAGGTACAGTGTGATACCATTGTTGTTATATATCCTGTAATGTGTATGTATACACACAGCAGAATATTAGCAATGCTTATCTTTGAGTTGTGAGATTATCAGTAATTAATTTTCTCCCATTGTGCCTGGCACATCCCCAAGTTTTTGCTTTGAGCATTTGTTACTTTCATAATTAGAAAAAGACCAAATACAATAAATATGTATAAGTGGTAACCTAAGACTCTATGTAGTAATTGGTACAAACAATAAGATGTGAGGACTTTCCAATGACATCATATTAGAAATCCGGGAGGCTCCAGGATGCCAATGGCTCTGGAAGGAAGGCAGGTGAGGAAAAATGTAGGCCTCAAGGCAAGGTTGTAACATAAGCAAAGACCCAAAGGCAGAAATTGTGAAGTTGCCTTTGGGGAATAAGACTACCGTTTGGCTACAATGGAGAATTCTAACAGAGGAGGGTTCAGAGCAACTAAAGACTTCACATCCTTTATGGATCTTGTCCTAAAAGGTGAAACTAAGTAAAGCTTGGATGCCTTTATGTGATAACATTTCTAGGACACAAAAGCATAGAGCACCAGACGTGTCCTTTGGCTTAGAAACCTGGTTAGCAAGCCAGCTTCACAGTGGAATTTCACACATGAGAAGATAGGTAAGGGCCAAATTGGGGAATCCCTGAAATGCCAAGCAAGCAAGTTGGACTTTATCCTGAAGGCAGTGGGGAAACTCTGAAGTTTGAAGCAGGGGGGTAATGAGAACAAAAACGTTTTTAGTAAAATTAATCTGACAGCACAGGCTAAGTGGATTGGAAGGGACACAATGACATGTCTCTTGCCATATGCTTCTTCAAGTTGATATATTTTTCCTGCGAGGATTCTTTCTCAGTTAGGATTATAAACTCTTTGAGAAGAAAACCCATGTCTTAGATTCCTTTGTATCTCTAGCATTCCTGAGGATAAAGGAGGCATTAAACAGTGGATAAATTTTCCAGCTTTGGCTTCAGAGTCCTCTATGGAACTCCCAGCTTCTGAAAGGAGTATCCTTGTCCTCTCTCAGCCTCAGTATGGTCTTGTAAAAATGGGGACAAGTAACACCCACTTTGTAGGACTGTGGTGAGGATGAAATGAGACAATGAGATTTTGTGTGCAAAGCCCTTGATCAGAAGTGTGCTCTCCTTGATAACTCTTGTTCTAGCTATCACTGTTATGCCTAAAAAAGTTACCAGGACAACTTTACGGATGAAGAAAATGATGTTGATGTTTGAGTACGACTCTCTGTCTTAGACACTGAGTGGAAGAGTGTGAGCCAAATATAACTTGAGAAGCCAATTATCCTATAGGCCAAGTTGGACACTAGAAAGATTTGAAGGGCAAAGACTGACCCAGTGAAATGGAGACATACAGAGGCCAACAGGATCTCTGTTTGTAAGCCAGAGTAAATCTGGAGCAAGTTAAAGAGAGATAGCTGGCTGGTCGGGGCTCATACTGTGCGGTGTGTGCTCACTCATGTCTGACTTTTTGCAACCCATGAACTGTAGCCTGCAGGGCTCCTCTGTCCATGGCATTTTCTAAGCAAGAGTACTGGAACGGGTTTCCATTTCCTACTCCAGGCGATCTTCCTGACACAGGGATTGAACCGACATTTCTTGCATCTCCTATATTGGCAGGTGGATTCTTTACCACTCTGCCACTTACTGTAATAATAAGTGACATCTGTGAGAAGCATGGGCTACCCACAAGAATAAACAATGATGTCTGGCAGCAGCTCATCCAGAGAAACCTTCCCATTTCTGCTAACTAATATTCACAGTGTAACCTTCCTTCACTGGAGGAGGGCATGGAAACCCACTCCAATATTCTTGCCTGGAGAATCCCATGGACAGAGGAGCCTGGCGGGCTACAGTCCATGGCGTCACAAAGAGGTGGACATGACTGAAGTGACTTAGCACAGCACCGCACACCCTTCCTTCACAGTGTCTCCTCCTTGCAGTTAGAACAGGCAGACACCTCCATGGCTGAGAAGAAAATGTCCTGAGCTTGTGGAGACATGACAGATTCTAGTTTTTGGACAGAAAGTGCACGTGATGACTCTGGGGCTGCTCATTCTGTTATAAGACAAGAAAGCCACCAGAGACGAGTGTGATTGTGCCAAAAAGATGCAAGAGCCAATCTGAAGAGATTCCCACTGACCTAAGATGGGATAACTTGGGCATCAAAATGTATAATAACTGCAATGGATTTAAAGATATCAAATATATTTTTTAATCAAGTAAAATAAGAAACAAAAATTCACTGCTCTCCAAAACAAGATATACCTAGAAAATAAAACAATATTCTGAAAATTGATGTATAAAGGAAGCAAATCAAGTATTCTGACTCTTATATGAGTAGTATTTCAGGATAACCAAATAGCTGATGAGAAAAAAAAAATTCACAGGTAAATTGTAGCTAAGAATGCAGAAGGAAAATTTTATACATATTCTGAAGTAGATAGAGAGTATAATAAAGCTCCAAGTAGTCATTGCCTAAATTTAAGTATCAACATTTTTGTAATCTTTTCTGCTACTTTTTTCCCTTGAGTATTTTAAAGCAAATCCCAGACAGCATCTCATTTCAACTGTAATATTTTTTTAATAAAAACAGATACCTGAAAAGCTACCGTTACACAATTACTATGTCCAGAAATTATGCTGAAAGTAAAACGAAACTATATCAGATAGAAGTGAGTTTTCATTAATTGTCTTACCTAACCATGAATCAATTCACAGAACACTTAAGTATAAAAGATAAATCAGTTTTTATGAGCAAGACTGGGGGAGGGATTACCATGACTGACCACTACTCTCAAATGGACTTGATACACAAAAAAACAATAGAAACAGCCAGAAATTATTCCAATATACCAAAATTGATAGGCTCTGGTGCATTTTAATTTACCTGACAATAGAGAAGAGCTTTACTTACCTTTCTATGTAAATCTGAGGCCTGATAATATCCATGCTATTCCCACCACGAAGTAACCATTGAGTATATCTATGAAGCAATAAAAAAGAAAGGCTACAGAAAAGATGTATATAATCCCCCAAATTTTCTGTCCTATGATCTAATCTCTCCTTTCCATTTAGATTATTTATTTAAGACTTCTGCAAGCAAATCCCTCCCCCAGGCAAACACAAAAATGACTTACAGAACTGCCATCTATATCCATGAAACTGACTTTTTGTTACCTTTTAAAATCTTCAAAATCCTAAGGAAGGCTTCTAAAAAGCCTGTGGTGTTACAATTACTGTTTCTATAGCTGTTATTCTGGCCTATATATACATACATACATACATACATACATACATATATATATATATACACACACACACACACACACACACACACACACATATATATATATATATGCTTTAAAGGCTGACATTCCAAGGAATTGAACAAAATGACATCTCAGCTATAAATGAAAGAAAACAGCAACCTATGTATGTTCATGTAAAGTGTTATTTTCCATTGATTCAATTTGATAATTTCTATACCTTAATTTTAAAAGATTTTTTCTCTTTCTTATCTTTTTCAGTTTCATGGTTACAACTTAAAAAGAAATCACACCCTTCTTGCCTGCCCTCATTATCTCTAACCTATGCTGTTTATCTGCTTTCATTACGAGAACCTCTATTTCCAATCAGCAGTGAAAGACAAAATACATTCTTCCAGAAAAAAAAGCATGGTCATGTATTTCTCAATGTCCTGATACGAGCCCAGCACAATGGTCTGAATAACAGAATTGTTAACACACAAACAGAAAAAGCAGCAATGCACCTGCTCTAAGACACATACAAAGGCCTTTTTTCTCTGTTTTTTTTTTTTTTTTAATGTCATTTTGCCTGAAACTCACATAGAGTTATCATGGAGGTGAAGGGAGGTAAATGAGACAACCCTTTTAAGTTAGGAAGTTTTGGATTGACATGTGTACACTTCTATATTTAAAATTGATAACCAACAAAGATCTACTCTATAGCACAGGGAACTCTGCTTGATGTTAGATAACAACCTAGTTGGAAAAAGAATTCTAAAAAGAATAGATACACGTATGTATAAAACGGAATCACTTTGCTATGTACCTGAAATTAACACAATATTGTTAATCAGCTCTACTCCAATATAAAATAAAAAGTTTTTAAAAATTAAATAAAATATGAGACTAGAATGAAAAATGAAAACGTGCTACTTGCAACAAAGAAGATATTGCCCATTTCACATTTATGGGTGCAATTGCCCCGATTTGCTTTTCTCACCAGGAAGCAATAAGGCTGATTCATCTTTAAGGGAACATTGGTGAGTGGGAACTGGTACTTATGTTGGGTACTGGAAAGTGGGCTCCAGCACCCCCAGATCAGCATGGAAAAATTAGTGGTGGGGTGTGTGAGTGAGATGAAGGAGAGAGTCCCACATGGGGGGTGGATGTCAAAACATGTCACTCACTCAAGAAATTTATAGGCAGAAACACTGCTCTAGCTACTTAGAATGACAAAACAAATCTTGTCTGTTTCACAAGGCTCAGCCTTGATTAGCTCAAATCCAAAATTTTATGAGTATAGTTCTTAATAGTACTCATTTATTCCTTCAAATTTCCCCCACTTTCATTTGATATCTTTTGCCAAACTCTCTTAAGACATACATATACACTCCCCCATGTACATGTATACACATATATCTGTATTACAGATACATAAATATACACATGTATAGGTGGTATGTGTACCTAAAATAAAAATTTGACTGTTTTTATCCTGTTTTTCATCCATGAAATTCCAGTTTGTAGCAGAGATGGTAGCTACTAAATAATATGACTCTCCATCTCATCTCTTAAAGATGAAGCTCAGGTCAGTTTAAATATGTCTTTCATGAAAGGGATAGATTATTGACCAAGTGCATGAATGAAAGGAAGGCAGCTTTTAAATTCAAAGCAAAACTTGAAAACTCTAGAAGTTAAAGAGGCATTTTTGGTAAAAAAAGAAATAGGTAAAGTTGTAAAAGAGAAAATCCCCAGTTTTGGGTCAGATAAATTTAACTCTGACCTCTGTCTCCATCGTCTGTTCTGCTGGCTGCATGTTCTGGCACAAGTCATCTCCAAATTTTAGTCTTCTCGCCTATAAACAGGAGTGATAATATCCACCTCAGTGAGTTGCTGTGAGCATTGATGAGATACTGTACAAAGAGTCCCTAACATGTAGTACGTCCTCAATAAACGACATTTGTTATTTTTGCCATTCTTATGTCAGGAGGAAAAGAGCCAACCCTGGAGGAACAGAGGAGAGATATTTGAGTCAGTGCGCAGATGTTTTCCGTCCTATTTTCACATTCCACACCACTTCAGTCTGACCCAAAAACACAGACGCCAGCCAGAAGGAAGCCCACCCAAGAATCATAAAGATAGATGCCAAACTGAATTAGTTAACCCCTGATTTAAATACAAGGACATTATATTTTATGAATCAGTTCCTTAAGTACCCCACAGACCACAGGTATAGAAAGCCCTTAACTAAGTTTATTTTTTAATGTTGAAAGTACATGAAATACAAAGAAAAATATAATAAACAAGCATCAACCCACCCAACTGCAGAATGTTAGCACTTTGTCAAATTTGCCTCAAACTTTTTAAATAAAAGGCATGAAACTTTGCAGATAACTGGAGTCTCTTTTGTTCCCTGCCGGATTCCCACTCCTTTCCCATCTCAGAAGTAGCAATAATGAATATGGAATGGCTCTGTCCTGAAAGTCAGTGTTTTCTGCTTTTACCAAGTAAGTTGCATATGTAAACAAGAGATGCCTTATGGAGTTTTACATTTTTATACACGGATACACTATGTAGTACTCTGAAACTTTTTAACTTTCATTTTGTTTTTAAGAGCTCGGCCTTCTGATTCATATAAATGTAGTTTACTTAGTCAAATGCTACACAGTCATTATTTTTTTTAACCAAGGCAATTCTCCTTGAAGAAGGAAAAATTAAACCCAATACTTTTTACCAGCGTTATCAAGATATATGTTTACCTTTTCAGAATTACTTTCTCTCTTGCAGGCATGTCTCCTTGTACTTGTGAATTGCTGATGATATTACTAATTATTCTTTCATTCAATCTATATTAATTGTGAACCTTGCACGGGAAAGGCACTATTTTAGGTGGTGAGAATACAGAAGAGATGAAATCAAACATGAATCTCACCCTCAAGTAGCTTGTTGTCTGATAGAAGAGATAGGCAACACACCATTATTCAAATAATAAGCAAAATAACCTCAGCTCATAATAAATTCTCTCAAAAAATGAAAGCAATCATATTATGAGAGTGAGAGGAGTGTGGTAAGACATCTACTTTTTCATGGTATAAGAAGGCTTTCTGAGTAATGGTTACAGTTGAATGGAAATTTCAAGAACAAACAAGAAAGAGGCACATGGGATGAGAGCAGGGATGAGCATTCCAGGCAAAAACAACAAAATGCATCAGTGAGCTTTCTCACTCCGTTTAAGACTCGGAAAAGAGAGCAATACTATGGGAATATAGTGAAACAGGGAGTGAGTTTTATGTGATAATGATGCAAAAAGGAAGGATGGAGTCCTGTGAGGAATTATAAGGAGTTCAGGTTTTCATCCAAGTGATACTGGCAGCCTGCAATCATATTAAGGGAGCTACACGATCTGATTTCGGGATTTAACTGATCCTTGTAGACTCTGGGTAGAAAATAGATTATAAGCGTGTAAGAATGAGAGCAAGGAGGCCAATCAAGACACTGTTTCAGTAGACCAGAAAGAGATAATCACAGTGTAGCAAAGATGGCGGCAGTGGAGACGGAGAAAAGATAAACAGATTTGAAGTATCTTTGGGGGATGTGATTTTTTAAAAAATGCATTGGTAGAGTGACACTAGAAGATGAAGGTGAGGGAGAAATCAAAGAGAATTCCCAGGTCTTAGGTGCTAGGTATCAATGCCATTTATTGAAATGAGGAAGGTTGGGAAAGAAAATTGTTCAGTCCAGGAAAAGTCAAGACCTCTCTCTTAAATACATTTAGTTTGAGATGACTAGGTGCTAATAGATACCCAGGTAGACATCTTGAGTAGTCAGTAAGCATTCAGACCTCATGGGAGAAGTCAATACCAGAGATATAAGCATGCAGGCATCATTTAAAATTATAGGACTAAAGAAAGTTACTTAGGGAGAGCAGGCAAATGCAGATAAAACAGTACAGGATGTTTTACAGCACAGGATGGGTCCTGGGAGGACTCCAATATTTAGAGGAGTAAGAAAAAAAGAACTCATTGAAAAAAGACTGAGAATAAGTAACCAAAAAGGTAAGAATTAATCATGTCTGACTCTTTGAGGCCCCAGGGACTATACAGTCCACGGAATTCTCCAGGCCAGAATACTGGAGTGGGTAGCCTTTCCCTTCTCCACAGGATCTTCCCAACCCAGGGATTGAACCCAGGTCTCCCACATTGCAGGGAGATTCTTTACCAGCTGAGCCACAAAGGAAGCCCAAGAATACTGGAGTGGGTAGCCTATCCCTTCTCCAGAGAATCTTTCTGACCCAAGAATTGAAATGGGGTCTCCTGCACTGCAGGCAGATTTTTTACCAGCTGAGCTATCAGGGAAGCCCAATACTTAGAGAAGGAGTAAGAAAAAAGAACTCACTGAAAAAAAAAAAAAAAAAGACTGAGAATGGTAACCAAAAAGGTAAAAAGAACCCCAGGGGAATCTGTTATCAAGGAAACTAAAGAAAGATGACAACGGTATCTTTAATGGCATGGATAAAAATGAAGCCAGACTGAAGAGCATAGAGAGTGAATAGGAAGGAGGTGAAAATATGGGCAGATAGAGCATACATAATTTTTAGAGAAATAATGCTTTGCAGGGTGGCAGAGACATGAAGCATTAGAAGGGACTGTGTGGTCACCAGAGGTTTCTGATAATGTGAGAGAAGGAATTGGTGATGCAGAGAGAGAAGAACTGAAAAAATTAAGTCTTTAAGAAGGTAGCAGAGGAGTGCATATATTCAGAGACATTTATATGTGTGTGTATACACATATGTATGTATATATTGCATTATATATTTTTCTTCTTAGAAATAAGATGGATATATGTAGAGTTTGGCTTCTATGTTAGGTGATGGGAATGTAAGGGAGTATGTATCTTATTTCTTCAGTTTCTTTTACAGGGGCTATCAGGGTCATCACTGTGAATGAGGGATTGCAGAGAGCATATAGAATATTCTAGGTGAGAAGAAATGATGGAAAATATTTTCAAGAAAGCATAAAAAGGAGTCTCTAGGGAAATCTCACAGTGTTGAATGTAAGTTCATGAAGGCAAGAAGCTTTGAGTCATTCATTCACTGCTCTCTCTTACTGAGAGCAGAGTGGGTATTCCATAAAAAAAAAAAAAAACTGTGTTGATGAGAAAAAAATAAGTAAATGAATGAATGAATAGACCAGGAGAAGAGAAGATGAATGTTGGGTTACATCAGGGTTGATTTTGCCACACTAGTGTGATGGGGAAGTGTGAGCAGTGTGGTTGCAAAGCAGAAAGTACAACAATGACCTTTATATCTAGCATGTATCTAACCTGGGTAAACATTTTTTTTCAGTGATGATTTCTTTGGCCAGTGAATTG